>NC_044031.1:122534720-127579173 GCF_901765095.1 Microcaecilia unicolor | reverse complement strand
ACAGCGCATATGCATAAAAAGTATGTGCATAGTGGTCTCAGCATGGGCTTTGGCAAATTTTCTAAAGGAAAGCATGGGCATAATTCTGATACCCCAGGAAAATGTGTTTGTTCTTTAGCACACACAAATCTGGATAATTAATGTGTGTACATCTGCACTGTAGAAACTTTGAGTGTAAAAGGAAAAAAACCCTCATGAATTCTACCCCAGGACTGTCTCTGTTCCATCTGGGAAAATTTACATGTGAGCCAACACACACAGAAGGTGTTCTCTCCACAGAAAAACAGCGAAGCAAAGGAAACAGTGGATCCAAAAAAGTCCTCTCACAAGTGGTGTCTCCTTAAACAAGTTCTACTTGTGGATTATTGGTTTGACAGATCATTTTAGCTTGCAGAAAGTTAACTGGTTGTTAATTTTATCCACATGATTATTTTCTATATTGGAAGTGAATAGACCCCTGACGCAGGCCTTTATGGCCGAAACACGATTCGTGTCGGGTCGTGGTTTTATTGATTTGAAATAAAAAACTTGTTTAAGGAGACACCACTTGCGAAAATTTACATGTGTACAGGCCATACATAGATAGCTTTTCCTACACATTGGATCAGCAGCTGAAGCCTATTTCTGCAGGTGAATCATTGTTTTACAGACAGAAATTCTTTTTGAAAAGTATCCTGCCTCTAAATGACTGTAGGCTGAATAAAAGTGTTTGATGCCTAATATTACATTTTTTTGACCGTAACATGAAAAAAAAATCATGTGATCATGATGTTAGTTGCATTGGACTTGGAAAAAGGCTTCTTTTTCCAAGTCTAACATCATGATCACACAATATTTTTCATATTAAGATCAGAAAAATATTATAGCATAGCAGCACCGACCTTTTCATGCACTCATTTTTGAGTGCCATTTACAGAATCCAGCCCATTAACTCTTAACATGGAACATTAATAGTCAATGTGTGTTAAAAACATAGAAAGAGAAACATGAAGGCAGATAAAGAGCATATGGCCTATCCAGTCTGCCCATCCATACTATCTACTTTCCATTTCACTCCCTTAGAGATTCTATGTACTTGTTTCAAGCTTTCTTGAATTCAGATACAGTTTTCATCTGCACCACCTCCACTGGGAGGCAGTTCCACAAATTTATCACAAGTGGAGGTATTGCCTAATGGTTAGTGCTGTGATATGAGAACCAGGGGAACTGGGTTTGAGTCCCACTGCAGCTCCTTGTGACTCTGGGCAAGTCACTTAAGCCTTCATTGCACCAGGTATAAAATAAGTACCTGTATGTAATATATAAACCACTTTGATTGTAAACATAGAAAGGCAGTATATCAAATTCAATCCTCTTTCCGTTACAAAGTACTTCCTCAGGACAATTAGCACCCAGCCAAATGTATGTGAGAATAGCTTTTGAGAGCTTTGCTCCCTTCAGGTCAATGCATTGATGCTGTTCATTTTCTTTTGACCTGAAGCAGGGACGTAGCTATGTGGGGCCACGGGGGTCTGGACCCCCCCTGCCAACGACCCTCTTGACCCCCCTCCCACCGCCAACCCGCCGTCATAGTAACATAGTAACATAGTAACATAGTAACATAGTAGATGACGGCAGATAAAGACCTGCTTGGTCCATCCAGTCTGCCCATGACAAACTCATATGTGTATACCTTACCTTGAATTTGTACCTGTCCTTTTCAGGGCACAGACCATATAAGTCTGCCCAGCAGTATTTCCCGCCTCCCAGCCACCAGTCCCGCCTCCCATCACCGGCTCTGGTACAGACCGTATAAGTCTGCCCACCCCTATCCTCGCCTCCCAACCACCACCCCCTCTTCCCCTCAACTGCTCCGCCACCCAATTTCAGCTAAGCTTCTGAGGATATATTCCCTCTGCACAGGATTCCTCTATGCATATCCCACGCATGTTTGAACTCCGTTACCGTTTTCATCTCCACCACCTCCCGCGGGAGGGCATTCCAAGCGTCCACCACCCTCTCCGTGAAAAAATACTTCCTGACATCTTTCCTGAGTCTGCCCCCCTTCAATCTCATTTCATGTCCTCTCGTTCTACCGCCTTCCCATCTCCGGAAAAGGTGCGTTTGCGGATTAATACCTTTCAAATATTTGAACGTCTGTATCATATCACCCCTGTTCCTCCTTTCCTCCAGGGTGTACATGTTCAGGTCAGCAAGCCTTTCTTTATACGTCTTGGAACGTAAATCCCATACCATCCTCGTAGCTTTTCTTTGCACCGCTTCCATTTTTTTAACATCCTTCGCAAGATACGGCCTCCAAAACTGAACACAATACTCCAGGTGGGGCCTCACCAACGTCTTATACAGGGGCATTAAAACCTCCTTTCTTCTGCTGGTCACTCCTCTCTCTATACAGCCTAGCAATCTTCTAGCTACTGCCACCGCCTTGTCGCACTGTTTCGTCGCCTTCAGGTCCTCAGATACTATCACCCCAAGATCCCTCTCCCCTTCCGTGCCTATCAGACTCTCCCCGCCTAACACATACATCTCCCTTGGATTTCTCCTCCCCAAGTGCATCACTTTACATTTCTTCGCATTGAATTTTAATTGCCAAACCTTAGACCATTCTTCTAGCTTCTTCAGATCTTTTTTCATGTTTTCCACACCCTCCGGGGTGTCCACTCTGTTGGAAATCTTGGTGTCATCTGCAAAAAGGCAAACCTTACCTTGTAACCCCTCGGCAATGTCACTCACAAATATATTGAACAGAATGGGCCCCAGCACCGATCCCTGAGGCACTCCACTACTCACCTTTCCTTCCTCCGAGCGAACTCCATTTACTACCACCCTCTGGCGTCTGTCCGTCAACCAGTTCCTAATCCAGTTCACCACTTCGGGTCCTATCTTCAGGCCGTCTAGTTTATTTAAGAGCCTCCTGTGGGGAACCGTGTCAAAAGCCTTGCTGAAATCTAAGTAGATGACGTCCATAGCACGTCCTTGATATAATTCTCCCGTCACCCAGTCAAAGAATTCAATGAGATTCGTTTGGCACGATTTCCCTTTGGTGAAACCATGTTGTCTCGGATCCTGCAACTTATTGGTTTCCAGGAAATTCACTATCCTTTCCTTCAGCATGGCTTCCATTACTTTTCCAATAACCGAAGTGAGGCTTACCGGCCTGTAGTTTCCAGCTTCTTCCCTATCCCCACTTTTGTGAAGAGGGACCACCTCCGCCGTTCTCCAATCCCTCGGAACCTCTCCCGTCTCCAAGGATCTATTAAACAAGTCTTTAAGAGGACCCGCCAGAACCTCTCTGAGCTCCCTCAGTACTCTGGGGTGGATCCCGTCCGGCCCCATGGCTTTGTCCACCTTCAGCTTTCCAAGTTGTTGATACACAATCTCTTCCGTGAATGGCGCTCTATCCACCTCCTTCTCAGGTGTACTTTTGCCAGTCCCTCTCGGTCCTTCCCCAGGGTTTTCATCAGTGAAAACAGAACAAAAGTATCTATTTAGCAAATTGGCTTTTTCTTCATCATTTTCTACATAGCGTTTTGATGTTTCTTTTAGTCTCACAATTCCCTTTATAGTCTTTCTCCTTTCACTAATATACCTGAAGAAGTTTTTGTCTCCCCTCCTTACATTTCTAGCCATTTGTTCTTCCGCTTGCGCCTTCGCCAGACGTACCTCTCTCTTGGCTTCTTTCAGTTTCATCCGGTATTCCTCCCCGTGTTCCTCCTCTTGAGATTTTCTATATTTCTGGAACGCTAACTCTTTAATCTTTATTTTCTCAGCCACTTGCTTTGAGAACCATATTGGTTTCCTTTTTCTCTTGCTTTTATTTACTCTCCTTACATAAAGGTCTGTGGCCCTGTTTATGACTTCTTTTAGCGTGGACCACTGTCCTTCCACTTCTCGTATGTCCTCCCAGCCCATTAGCTCCTTCCTCAGGTATTCTCCCATTTTGTTAAAGTCAGCTCGCTTGAAATCGAGGACTTTGAGTTTAGAGTGGCCGCCATCCACATGAGCCGTTACATCAAAACAAACTGTTTGATGGTCACTGTTTCCCAGGTGTGCAGCCACTCGGACATTTGACACACTATCCCCATTCGTGAGCACCAGATCCAACGTGGCTCCCTCCCTCGTGGGTTCGTTCACCATTTGTCTGAGCAGAGCACTTTGGAAAGCATCCACAATCTCTCTACTTCTTTCTGATTTTGCAGACGGAACCTTCCAATCTACATCCGGCAGATTAAAATCTCCCAACAACAGCACCTCTCTTTTCTTCCCCAACTTTTGAATATCAGCAATCAGATCTTTATCTAGTTCTTCCAATTGTGTCGGGGGTCTATAGACAACACCCACGTGGACCAAGGTTCTATCCTCTCTTTTTAAGGTGATCCATATCGCTTCTTCCTTTCCCCAGTTCCCTGTCATTTCAGTCGCTGCGATATCATTTCTGACATACAGAGCTACTCCTCCACCTATACGTCCCTCTCTATCCTTCCTAAAAAGATTATAGCCTGGTATGTTTACATCCCATTCATGGGAACCATTGAGCCATGTCTCTGTGACTGCAACTATGTCCAAGTTAGACTCCAAAATCAGGGCTTGAAGGTCGCCTACCTTTGCTGGTGGGGGACCCCAACCCCCGCCAACCGAGGTCCTCTTCTTCCTTCGTTCTGTTTCTGAGTCTGACATCCTGCACATACAACCTGCCGGACATCAAACTCACAGAATAAAGCCATGCAGATCGCAAGGCTTCATTCTGTTTCTGTGAGTCTGACGTCCTGCACGTACAATGTGCAGGACATCAGACTCAGAAACAGAACGAAGGAAGACGAGGACCTCGGCTGGCGGGGGTTGGGGTCACCTGCCAGCAAAGGTAGGCGATGGTGACGGCAGGGGAGGGTTGGCGGCGGCAGGGGGGGGGTCAAAGTTGTTGGTGGTGGTGGCGGGGGGGGGGAATCGGCAATGGCAGGGGGGTCGGCGGCGCCTGGGGGGGCTAAATGAGCCTCCTCACCTCGGGCTCTGGACCCCCCTCCCGACGAAGTATGGGTACACCCCTGAGTCCTGAAGAACCTAGCTCTTGAAAGCAACTCACAAATATATTCAGTCCAGAAAGGAGAAAAAAAAGTACTAACTACAACTTATTTGTTGACCTTTATTTCTACAAATTTTAGTATGCAAATCCAAGCTGTTTGGAGACAAGTAGGATAGTGCCCAAAATGCACTAGTATTTTCTGTTCATATAGCGAATGCTACATACCTGTAGAAGGTATTCTCCGAGGACAGCAGGCTGATTGTTCTCACTGATGGGTGACGTCCACGGCAGCCCCTCCAATCGGAAACTTCTCTAGCAAAGACCTTTGCTAGTCCTCGCGCGCCCGCGCGCACCGCGCATGCACGGCCGTCTTCCCGCCCGAAACCGGCTCGAGCCGGCCAGTCCAGTATGTAGCAAGACAATACAAGGGAAGACACAACTCCAAAGGGGAGGCGGGCGGGTTTGTGAGAACAATCAGCCTGCTGTCCTCGGAGAATACCTTCTACAGGTATGTAGCATTCGCTTTCTCCGAGGACAAGCAGGCTGCTTGTTCTCACTGATGGGGTATCCCTAGCCCCCAGGCTCACTCAAAACAACAACCATGGTCAATTGGGCCTCGCAACGGCGAGGACATAACTGAGATTGACCTAAAAAATTTACCAACTAACTGAGAGTGTAGCCTGGAACAGAACAAACAGGGCCCTCGGGGGGTGGAGTTGGATCCTAAAGCCCAAACAGGTTCTGAAGAACTGACTGCCCGAACCGACTGTCGCGTCGGGTATCCTGCTGCAGGCAGTAATGAGATGTGAATGTGTGGACAGATGACTACGTCGCAGCTTTGCAAATTTCTTCAATGGAGGCTGACTTCAAGTGGGCTACCGACGCAGCCATGGCTCTAACATTATGAGCCGTGACATGATCCTCAAGAGCCAGCCCCGCCTGGGCGTAAGTGAAGGAAATGCAATCTGCTAGCCAATTGGATATGGTGCGTTTCCCTACAGCCACTCCCCTCCTATTGGGATCAAAAGAAACAAACAATTGGGCGGACTGTCTGTGGGGCTGTGTCCGCTCCAGGTAGAAGGCCAATGCTCTCTTGCAGTCCAATGTGTGCAGCTGACGTTCAGCAGGGCAGGAATGAGGACGGGGAAAGAATGTTGGCAAGACAATTGACTGGTTAAGATGGAACTCCGACACGACCTTTGGCAAGAACTTAGGGTGAGTGCGGAGGACTACTCTGTTATGATGAAATTTGGTGTAAGGGGCCTGGGCTACCAGGGCCTGAAGCTCACTGACTCTACGAGCTGAAGTAACTGCCACAAGAAAATGACCTTCCAGGTCAAGTACTTCAGATGGCAGGAATTCAGTGGCTCAAAAGGAGGTTTCATCAGCTGGGTGAGAACGACATTGAGATCCCATGACACTGTAGGAGGCTTGACAGGGGGCTTTGACAAAAGCAAACCTCTCATGAAGCGAACAACTAAAGGCTGTCCCGAGATCGGCTTACCTTCCACATGGTAATGGTATGCACTGATTGCGCTAAGGTGAACTCTTACAGAGTTGGTCTTGAGACCAGACTCAGACAAGTGCAGAAGGTATTCAAGCAGGGTCTGTGTAGGACAAGAGCGAGGAGCTAGGGCCTTGCTGTCACACCAGACGGCAAACCTCCTCCACAGAAAGAAGTAACTCCTCTTAGTGGAATCTTTCCTGGAAGCAAGCAATACGCGGGAGACACCCTCTGACAGACCCAAAGAGGCAAAGTCTACGCTGTCAACATCCAGGCCGTGAGAGCCAGGGACCGGAGGCTGGGATGCAGAAGAGCCCCTTCGTCCTGCGTGATGAGGGTCGGAAAACACCCCAATCTCCACGGTTCTTCTGAGGATAACTCCAGAAGAAGAGGGAACCAGATTTGACGCGGCCAAAAAGGAGCAATCAGAATCATGGTGCCTCGGTCTTGCTTGAGTTTCAACAAAGTCTTCCCCACCAGAGGAATAGGAGGATAAGCATACAGCAGGCCCTCCCCCCAATCCAGGAGGAAGGCATCCGATGCCAGTCTGCCGGGGGCCTGAAGCCTGGAACAGAACTGAGGGACTTTGTGGTTCACTCGAGATGCGAAGAGATCCACCAAGGGGGTGCCCCACGCTTGGAAGATCTGGCGCACCACTCTGGAGTTGAGCGACCACTCGTGAAGTTGCATAATCCGGCTCAGTCTGTCGGCCAGACTGTTGTTTACGCCTGCCAGATATGTGGCTTGGAGCACCATGCCGAGACGGCGAGCCCAGAGCCACATGCTGACGGCTTCCTGACACAGGGGCGAGATCCGGTGCCCCCCTGCTTGTTGACGTAGTACATGGCAACCTGGTTGTCTGTCTGAATTTGGATAATTTGATGGGACAGCCGATCTCTGAAAGCCTTCAGAGCGTTCCAGATCGCTCGCAACTCCAGGAGATTGATCTGTAGACTGCGTTCCTGGAGGGACCAGCTTCCTTGGGTGTGAAGCCCATCGACATGAGCTCCCCATCCCAGGAGAGACGCATCCGTTGTCAGCACTTTTTGTGGCTGAGGAATTGGAAAGGACGTCCCAGAGTCAAATTGGACCAGATTGTCCACCAATACAGGGATTCGAGAAAACTCGTGGACAGGTGGATCACGTCTTCTAGACCCCCAGCAGCCTGATACCACTGGGAGGCTAGGGTCCATTGAGCAGATCTCATGTGAAGACGGGCCATGGGAGTCACATGAACTGTGGAGGCCATGTAGCCCAGCAATCTCAACATCTGCCGAGCTGTGATCTGCTGGGACGCTCGCACCCGCGAGACGAGGGACAACAAGTTGTTGGCCCTCGTCTCTGGGAGATAGGCGCGAGCCGTCCGAGAATCCAGCAGAGCTCCTATGAATTCGAGTGTCTGCACTGGGAGAAGATGGGACTTTGGATAATTTATCACAAACCCCAGTAGCTCCAGGAGGCGAATAGTCATCTGCATGGACTGCAGGGCTCCTGCCTCGGATGTGTTCTTCACCAGCCAATCGTCGAGATATGGGAACACGTGCACCCCCAGCCTGCGAAGTGCCGCTGCTACCACAGCTAGGCACTTTGTGAACACCCTGGGCGCAGAGGCGAGCCAAAAGGGTAGCACACAGTACTGGAAGTGGCGTGTGCCCAACTGAAATCGCAGATACTGTCTGTGAGCTGGCAGTATCGGGATGTGTGTGTAGGCATCCTTCAAGTCCAGAGAGCATAGCCAATCGTTTTGCTGAATCATGGGGAGAAGGGTGCCCAGGGAAAGCATCCTGAACTTTTCTTTTACGAGATATTTGTTCAGGGCCCTTAGGTCTAGGATGGGACGCATCCCCCCTGTTTTCTTTTCCACAAGGAAGTACCTGGAATAGAATCCCAGCCCTTCTTGCCCGGATGGCACGGGCTCGACCGCATTGGCGCTGAGAAGGGCGGAGAGTTCCTCTGCAAGTACCTGCTTGTGCTGGAAGCTGTAAGACTGAGCTCCCGGTGGACAATTTGGAGGTTTTGAGGCCAAATTGAGGGTGTACCCTTGCCGGACTATTTGGAGAACCCACTGATCGGAGGTTATTAGAGGCCACCTTTGGTGAAAAGCTTTCAACCTCCCCCCGACTGGTAGGTCGCCCGGCACTGACACTTGGATGTCGGCTCTGCTCTGCTGGAGCCAGTCAAAAGCTCGCCCCTTGCTTTTGCTGGGGAGCCGAGGGGCCTGGCTGAGGCGCACGCTGCTGACGAGAGCGAGCGCGCTGGGGCTTAGCCTGGGCCGCAGGCTGTCGAGAAGGAGGATTGTACCTACGCTTACCAGAAGAGTAGGGAACAGTCTTCCTTCCCCCGAAAAATCTTCTACCTGTAGAGGTAGATGCTGAAGGCTGCCGGCGGGAGAACTTGTCGAATGCGGTGTCCCGCTGGTGGAGAGACTCTACCACCTGTTCGACTTTCTCTCCAAAAATGTTGTCCGCACGGCAAGGCGAGTCCGCAATCCGCTGCTGGAGTCTATTCTCCAGGTCGGCGGCACGCAGCCATGAGAGCCTGCGCATCACCACACCTTGAGCAGCGGCCCTGGACGCAACATCAGAGGTGTCATACACCCCTCTGGCCAGGAATTTTCTGCACGCCTTCAGCTGCCTGACCACCTCCTGAAAAGGCTTGGCCTGCTCGGGGGGGAGAGCATCAACCAAGCCCGCCAACTGCCGCACATTGTTCCGCATGTGTATGCTCGTGTAGAGCTGGTAAGACTGGATTTTGGCCACGAGCATAGAGGAATGGTAGGCCTTCCTCCCAAAGGAGTCTAAGGTTCTAGAGTCCTTGCCCGGGGGCGCCGAAGCATGCTCCCTAGAACTCTTAGCCTTCTTTAGGGCCAGATCCACAACTCCAGAATCATGAGGCAACTGGGTGCGCATCAGATCTGGGTCCCCATGGATCCGGTACTGGGACTCGATCTTCTTGGGGATGTGGGTTTAGTTAGAGGTTTTGTCCAGTTCGCAAGCAATGTCTTTTTTAGGACATGGTGCAAGGGAACAGTGGACGCTTCCTTAGGTGGAGAAGGATAGTCCAGGAGCTCAAACATTTCAGCCCTGGGCTCGTCCTCCACAACCACCGGGAAGGGGATGGCCGTAGACATCTCCCGGACAAAGGAAGCGAAAGACAGACTCTCAGGAGGAGAAAGCTGTCTTTCAGGAGAGGGAGTGGGATCAGAAGGAAGACCCTCAGACTCCTCGTCAGAGAAATATCTGGGGTCTTCTTCTTCCTCCCACGAGGCCTCACCCTTGGTGTCAGACACAAGTTCACGAACCTGTGTCTGCAACCTCGCCCGGCTCGACTCAGTGGAGCCACGTCCACGATGGGGGCGTCGAGAGGTAGACTCCCTGGCCCGCATCGGCGAAGCTCCCTCCGCCGACGTAGTCGGGGAGCCCTCCTGGGAGGTGGCCGCAGTCGGCACCGCACGCGGTACCGACGTCGGGGACCTCACCCCGGGCGATGGGCCAGCCGGCGCCACACTCGACGGTACCGGAGGCGCAAGCACCGCCGGTACCGGAGGGGTAGGGCGCAACAGCTCTCCCAGAATCTCTGGGAGAACGGCCCGGAGGCTCTCGTTCAGAGCGGCTGCAGAGAAAGGCAAAGAGGTCGATGCAGGCGTCGACATCAGAACCTGTTCCGGGCGAGGAGGCTGTTCCGGGCTGTCTAGAGTGGAGCTCATCGACACCTCTTGAACAGAGGGTGAGCGGTCCTCTCGGTGCCGATGCCTGCTGGGTGCCGACTCCCTCGGCGACCCAGAGCTCTCGGTGCCGACGCGGGGAGGCGACCGGTGTCGATGCTTCTTCGATTTCTTCCGAAGCATGTCACCGGAGCTCCCCGGCACCGACGAGGAGGACGTAGAATCCAGCCGTCGCTTCCTCGGGGCCGAGGCCGAAGGAGGTCGGTCTCGGGGGGGCTGTACCGCAGGAGCCCTCAGGGTAGGAGGAGACCCACCCGAAGGCTCACCGCCACCAGCAGGGGAATGGACAGCCCTCACCTGCACTCCTGACGATGCACCACCGTCCGACGACATCAGCAGACGAGGTCCCGGTACCACCGACGTCGATACAGCTATCCGATGTCTCGGCGCCAATGCAGAGGCCCGATGCCTCGATGCACTCGATGCAGGGGCGGTCGAGGAAGATGGTCTGGACGCTGACGACGTCGTTGCACTCGAAGATCCCGGTGCCGATGCCGACGAAGAGCCCGAGAACAACACATTCCACTGGGCTAGTCTCGCTACCTGAGTCCGCCTTTGAAGCAGGGAACACAGACTGCAGTTCTGAGGGCGGTGCTCGGCCCCCAGACACTGAAGACACGACGAGTGTCGATCAGTGAGCGAGATAACCCGGGCGCACTGGGTGCACTTCTTGAAGCCGCTGGAAGGCTTCGATGTCATGGGCGGAAAAATCGCGCCGGCGAAATCAAAGTCCGAAATGACGGAAAAAGAGCACCAAAAAATTTGTAAGGGAGAAAATCTCGACCGAGGCCGAAAAGAGGCCTACCCCGACGACGAAAGAAAACTTATCGGGGCAAAAAGCTGGAAGTACGGGGAGGATTAACACGAAACCCGGGGGGGGGTTTCCGGAGCACTTCCCGACACTTGAAAAGACTTTTCCGAAGAAAAAACACGTCAAAATAAATTTGGACGCGCGAGGTCGACTTTCCGGGGCTCGATGGCGAAAACACGACCGTACCGAGTGCGGACAAAAGAAGACTGGCCGGCTCGAGCCAGTTTCGGGCGGGAAGACGGCCGCGCATGCGCGGTGCGCGCGGGCGCGCGAGGACTAGCAAAGGTCTTTGCTAGAGAAGTTTCCGATTGGAGGGGCTGCCGTGGACGTCACCCATCAGTGAGAACAAGCAGCCTGCTTGTCCTCGGAGAATATGGTCTGCACTGTTGACCATTCTACCACTATTTTCATTGTTGCCTCTTTTTTAAAAGTATGAAAAAGAGTTTGGTTTTCCATTTGATGGTTGGCATTGGTTTAATGCCAAAAAATAAGTTATGTGTATTTCCATGTTGCAGTATAGTAACTTCTGGTCTAAGAATCATTGTGTAGTGTTGTCTTCAACAGGACGAGTCACAACTTTTCTTTTTCACAGAAATTTATGGAGAGACACCAAGCCTCTGCGGAAATATAGAATCTGATGAGTTGATGTCCTTTGAAATTTCTATAAAGAAGTGTAATGCCAACCCCAGTATGATTTTTCCTTGAAAAATATGACATTTGTAAAAGTTGGGTGCTTTTTGTTGCAACTGTAAATTGTATTTTTATTTCTCATTTTCAGGAACATGTATAACATGATTTTGCAGTATTGTTCATGCAACAAATAATCTCATGAACCCATCTACCTTACATATACTGAAGAGAAAACGACATTGACCCAGAATTTATCTCCCACCTTACCCTCCTCTCTCTATCACCTGTCTCTACCTACCTACCCATCCATCCATTTACTACCCATCCATCCTTCTATTATGTTATACTTAATTTCCTACCTTACATAACAAAATTCTGTGTTACCTATTACTATGTAAGCCACATTGAGCCTGCTTTTAGTGGGAAAGTGCGGGATACAAATATAATAAATAAATAAATAAATAAAAATAAACTCATAGGAGCTAGACAAGCTATAATCCATTTCTCACTTTTCTACATTGTTTAGAATGTTATATTTTGTTACCTGGTTGACAAAATTAACTTTCACCCACTATTTATTTTGCTTTAATTTGTATGTAATGGCCAGGTAATTAAGTGGTTTCCCTGATTTATGTGACTCTATTCCTTATTTGCTGCAATTGTTCAACTGGATTTGATTACTAATCAGACCCACATTTAGGCAGAAGCAACACAGCACAACTGCCTAGGGCGCCAAATACCTGTGCTACAGAGGAGCTGATTCCACTTGTTCTAGAACAATGTTCTATAATCTCTGAGGCAGAAACCTGCTCTCCCCACCACTTTCAGGTTGTGCCTATAAGTGCCCTGCTACTAAAACCTGGAAGTAAAAGGTCTCTGAGGCTAAATCTTGATTTATGAGTAAATTGGTTGCTGAGTTTAAGATAAAGACTGTTCTGACATTCGTAGAATGATTGTACTCTTATGAGAAAAGAGGAAACTACTGAAAATCAGAACAAAGACAGAATCCCATTATTTCCAAGAGCGTGTTCTGTTGGAATCATTTAAAGCTATCAGGGGTGTGTTCAAAATCCTTTTTTAAAAGCTATTCAAACTCTCAGAAAAGGTTGGTGGAGGCTTTTCCTAGCTAGGGACTATTGTACCTCCTGTTGAGGTCACTCAGTTCAGTGTTGTTTGAAGAATCTGCCATCACAATTGCCCATCTTTCCCTGTGTCCTCTTCTTTCTGTGCTGTCCTATTTGATACTGTATTTCCTTTCCAATTTGTACAAATTTTAAATATTGTATATTTAACCAGGTTTCCCATTGACTCAGTATATCAAGTAGGGGCAGTCCAAGGCAATCTGCCTGTTCTGGCATCTCCTTCCTACCCTCCTCAACCCTCTTCCCTGTGCTTACCTTATTTTATTCTTTTCCAAAAGATGGCAATGATTCCTATAAGCTGCCCTGCTGTGGTGCCTTTGGCACCAGCCCCTGTGCTCTACTGTGACCCACCTCTGAGGAAACAGGAAGTTACATCAAGAGGTGGGCCACAGTAGGGAGAAGAGGCTGGTGCCAGCAGCAAGGCAGCTTATGGAAATCGCTGTTGCTGCCACCTTTTGGAAAAGAAAAAAAATAAGGTAAACTTTGGAAGAGGGTTGAGGCGGGAAGGGGAGCATGCCACTCCCTTGAAAGTGCCACCTGAGCCCCTGCCTCAGTTGGCCTAATGGTAGGGACACCACTGATATCAAGTATGAATAAAACTTGGAACTTGGTTGAGGTAGATATTCAGCTGGCAGCAGTAGAAGTTTTTCTAGCCGCCGGCAATGTTATTCCCACCATGTCAGGGCAACAGCATCGAATATCCAGGTTTATGCAGACGGCTATCTCTTATAAAGTTAAGTGCACTATTTAGCACTTAACCATCTAAGTGACACTGCATAATGATAGGACTAACTTTTATGTCGTCCTATTTGGCTGCTTAACTTAGGTGGTTAAGTGCCGATTCCGTCCCCCGGACTGCCCACAAAATAGCTGGCTCTCAGTTTAGCAGTCTGTGGTGATATTCAGCGGCACTAACTGGGCATCAGTAAAGTTAGTTGACGCACCCCATATCAGGTGATACAGTAGATCTTCACTAGGTCCTTAATGGGAAATCCTTTCCCCCTCAACAAGAACGTACTGCCTTGGAGAAGAGTATGCCTGTGCTGAGTAAAGGAGGGGGGACAGCCGGGGATAGCTAAATATTCTGTGGATCCTTGGGGGTGAACCAACTAATAGACTGTTTTGACGTAAGGTACCCCTTACATATATGTGCTGATAAAAGCATGTATACTTTTTATTTTATTTTATGTTTTTATTAATTCACAATATAATAACCAAGAAACAACTTGTACAGAAATATAAGGACACCAAAAAAGAGAAAAAGAAGTTAAAAAAAAACCCCCATTACATCCAGAAAATCAAAAATCTTCTGTCCTTTACATCTAATTCACAGTTAAGGAGGATCCTAAAAGAACAGCATTAAGAAATCGTCCCAAAAAGGAAGAAAGGTAAACTGGCAGAAACACCTTACAGTCTGTTACAATCAAGGCTTTTTTTTGAAGGGGTACTTGGGGGTACTGAGTACCGGCACCTTCTCCATTGTCTGCTAAAATTGACCCATGGACCCAAAGTTTTAATGAAAGAGCTCAGGCTCTACACACAAATTCTGCCTTGTCATAGATTCTGTGACTGGTTGCAGGGGACCTGGCTATTGTGGGGTGGGTCCCTCAGTGATCACCCCACCCTGGAAGGGTAGCCTAGCATTTGAGTACTGGCACCTTTTTTGCTAGACAAAATGCACTGGTTACAATACACAATATCAAGATGGCGAAACTGGGGAGGCATCTAAAGGAGCTACAAGTGCCTTATTCATGGTGACAAATGTAGATAATTGGGATGGATTAAAAAAAACACATATTTCCTATTTTTATACTTAACAATACATTTAGAAGGAAACTTCAAGTAGAAAACTGCTCCCAATTAAATTACAGCTGGCAGATATAGTAAAAACTGTTTCCTCCCATTTCTGTTTCTTTGGAGATGTCTGGGAACATCCTAAGAAAAGGCACCTGATGGTTTCTAAAATAAATACAAAGTAACCAGTCCTGGTCAACCACCAATGCCAATTGGATTAATAAAGCATTAGCAACTAAGGGGCCCTTTTCCAAAGGCGCGCTGAAAAATGGCCTGTGGTAGTGTTGATGCATGTTTTGGGCACACGCAGAATCATTTTTCAGTACACCTGTAAAAAATATCTTTTTAAAATTGTTGCCAAAAATGGACATGTGGTAAAATGAAAATTGGTGTGCGTCCATTTTGGGTCTGAGACCTTACCGCCAGCCATTGACCTAGCGGTAAAGTCTCACGCGGTAACAGGGTGGTAGTGACCTATGTGTGTCAAATACCACTTGGCACGCACACATCCAATACATGTGTGCGAAAAAAATTTTCACATGTGCGCCAAAAATGAAATTACCACAAGAGCCATGAGGTAGCTGGGTGGTAACTCTAATTTGGCATGCATTGGGCATGCGTAGATGCTTACGCGGCTTAGTGAAAGGGCCCCTAAATCCTCAGAATTTGATTTTTCCAAGAAAGCCGAGATATCCAATGTATCCATCGTTTGACCCCCCACCAAAAAAAAAAAAATCTTTGTCTAGTTGTTTCTTAGACACAAGAAGATGGAGGCTTGTTACCTGCTGCCTAGGCTCTGCTGTAGTGCTGGTGATTGAGGTGAATTGGGCTGCTCTGGAGCTCAGTGATACTGAACACTACATCGAGCAGAAGTCCTACCCAGTGTGACATCATCAGGCTGCTGCTTAAAATCATATCTCCCTGGAATACTTTGGAAATACCCTAGGATTATTTAGTGGTAAGATGGGAAAGTAGAAGGGAACAGTGAAGCTTGCACTATGGCATCTGGAACCCCATAGGTCCTATGGATAGACATGTTAGCTTCTAGTTTCCTGTTGTATATGTTTTAAGATTGCATGTTTTGTTTTTAAACCTCTTGCTGGCCAAAAATGCAGTTGGAATAACAAATCATTGTCTTTTACTAAGGTCTAGCAAGTCCTGTCGATTGGATCAAGCTTTCGCTATTGGGCTCATTTTCGAAAGAGAAGGACGCCCATCTTTCGACTTAAATCGGAAGATGGACGTCCTTCCTACAGGGTCATCCAAATCGGTATAATTGAAAGCCGATTTTGGATGCCCATAACTGCTTTCCGTCACAGGGACGGCCAAAGTTCAAGGGGCATATCGGAGGCGTAGCGAAGGCAGGACTTGGCATTACTAACACTAGGACGTCCTAGACCCATAATCGAAAGAAACAAGGACATCCCTGACGAACACTTGGATGACTTTACCTGGTCATGTTTTTCTTATGACCAAGGCACAAAAAGGTGCCCGAAATGACCAGATGACCACTGGACAGAATCGGGGATGACCTCCCTTACTCCCCCAGTGGTCACTAACCCCCTCCCACCCTCAAAAACATCTTTAAAAATATTGATTGCCAGCCTCAGATGTCATACTCAGGTCCATCACAGCAGTATGCAGGTTCCTGGAGCAGTTTTAGTGGGTGCAGTGCACTTCAGGCAGGCAGACCCAGCCCCATCCACCCCTACCTGTTACACTTGTGGTGGTAAATGTGAGCCCTCCAAAACCCACCACAAACCCACTGTACCACGTCTAGGTGCCCCCCTTCACCTGTAAGGGCTATGGTAGTGGTGTACAGTTGTGGGGAGTGGGTTTTGGGGGGCTCAGCACACACAAGGTAAGGGAGCTATGTACCTGGGAACAATTTCTGAAGTCCGCTGCAGTGCTCCCTAGGGTGCCCAGTTGGTGTCCTGGCATGTTAGGGGGATCAGTGCACTACAAATGCTGGCTCCTCCCATGACCAAATGGCTTGTATTTGGTCGTTTCTGAGATGGACATCCTTGGTTTCGATTATCGCTGAAAATCAGAAATGACCAAGTCTAGGGACGACCAAATTTAAGGATTTAGGCGTCCCTGACCATAATATTGAAACAGAAGATGGACTTCCATCTTGTTTCGAAAATACGGGTTTCTCTGCCCCTGGATAGGGATGTTTTGTGAGGACGTCCTCATCAAAACTTGGACATCCCTTTCGATTATGCCTCTCCACATTATTTCCAAGCTGTAGAGGGGTTAAGCTAAAAAAAAATATTTGGAATCTTCTTTCCAATATTTAGCCACTAACATTTGGAATGGGCTGCCAAATTTTGTAAGATCGACTTTGTCTTATCTCTTTTTTAGGAAACACTCCTATGTTTTCTGCCGTTGGTATTGATTAATTTAGGTATGATTTTTTTTGTCTTCTAATTTAGATCTGATTTCTGTTTGCCATTTTATGCTTTTTTATGTAATGCAATTCCACCTGACTAAGGTGCTTTTTTTCCTTGATTGTAATCCGCAGTGAATCCAAATGGAGATATTGTGGAATATAAGTCAACCATAGCATAGCACAACATATTGTTTCAAATCTTCCAACTAAAATGCTCTCTCCAAATGTAAGCATGTCTCAGCCTTCTCCTTCTTCAGGGGTTTCTTTAAGCCTCATTTTGAAAATGCCTCCTCCTATTCCTGGGAATAATCCTGTGATTAGTGGGCAGGGGAGAATCCCCATAGAAGCTGGCCTTTCTCTCTCATAGTAACATAGTAGATGACGGCAGATAAAGACCTGTACGGTCCATCCAGTCTACCCAACAAGATAAACTCATCACACATGGTGATACTTCATATGTCCTTGTCCTGGATAGGGATGTTTTGTGAGGACGTCCTCATCAAAACTTGGACATCCCTTTCGATTATGCCCCTCCATGTTATTTCCAAGCTGCAGAAGGGTTAAGCTAATAAAAAAAGACTGTAGAAGTCTGCCTAGCACTGTCTTTGCTTCCTAATACCGGTGTTGCCACCCATTCCTTCTAAACAGGATTCCTTTATGTTTATCCTACGCATTTTTGAATTCTGTTACCGTTTACATCTCCACCACCTCCTGCAGGAGGGCCTTCCAAGTATCTACCATCCTCTCTGTGAAAAAATACTTCCTTACATTATTCCTGAGTCTGCCCCCCTTTGACCTCAATTCATATCCTCTAGTTCTGGATCCATATTATCCCTTGGTCCCTCCAGTTTGGTTCCTTTACTGCACCCAATTCTATTGTTAATGGAAGTAGCATTGAAGGATAGTAAGCCTCAGGAGGTTACCTTAATAGATGTTTGGATTTTGCTTCAAAAGACCAATTTGTTTTTGACTGGCAACATGAAACTGAACTTTTCACAAAAGAATGCGCTAAACTGCAGGATCGGGACTCTAGGTTACAACAAACTGAGAAGATAATTCAGAAATGAGATGCTCTAGTGAAAGTACAGTCTGTGGGAGTGGCCCATATTATAGATACTTTAACTATACATAAGCAGATGGAAAATTAAAAAAAATCTATATAGGGCACGGAATTGAGGTTTTTTTTTTAATTTTCCAGAGACCTATCTTCTATCACCTGTGATTTTATTGAGGTCTTGTTTGACTAATGTGTTTCAACCTCACTAATTCTGATACTATAGTTATTTCTAAAGTGTACTGAGTTTCCTCTGCTTCTAATCTACCTAATGGCTCAGCAGGGTGAGAAGCCTTCTATAGCTAACAGATTTCTTGGCATCTTCACAGGATTTCATATCTACTAGAGCAATCCTGGTGGCTACCTTTGGAATTGATGTAGATAAAGTTTAGGGGTCAATATTCAATGCGATTTAACCGGCCATAAAGGGCTCCTGGCATTTTCAGGAGCATTTAACTGATTAGCACTGAACTCAAAACTGGCTATTTGGGGGTGTTCTGTGGGCAGAGTTGGCACTTGGCTAGTTAAGTGGCGATATTCAGCCAGTTTAACCACAATGGACACTCGGCTCTACATCTATGCAGATGACGTGCAGCTACTCATACCCACTGAACCTGACTTACCCATAGCCCTGAATAAACTCACTACCTGTCTAACATCAATTTAAGAATGGGCTAAAAACAACACACTTTGCCTAAACCCCAAGTAAAACTGAGCTTCTATGGGTCCCTAACACAACATCAAAATCTCTTTTGGGAAATATGAATTCCTCTCAGATAAGTCAGGAACCTTGGAATACAGCTGAATTCAACACTTACTCTGATCCCCCATGCAAGCAACCTTCAAGAGCAGCTTAGTATGCATGCCATAATAACATCAAGACTGGATTATTGTAATGCACTCTACACCGGTCTGACTACAAAGGGTCTGCACCAGCTCCAATTGATTCAGAATGCTGCAGAAAGACTAACAGAATGTTGTATGCAACGTGACCACATCACACTATTTTTGCATAAACTTCACTGGCTACCAATACAATACAGAGCTAAATTTAAAACTGTCTGTTTGACTCAAGGCCCTTAAATGAAATGACCCTGAGTACTTGAAGAACAGGATCTCCCGCTACACACCTTCAAGGTCACTAAGGTCTTCCCAAAGAGTTTCTCTAACACACCCTCTCCAAAGGACATCACACAATGTGATACCCACATGCGAACATTCTCCGGAGTAGCCCCCACACTCGCTGGAATGCAGTCGCTGAAAGGCTTCACTTAGTACAAGACTACCTCTACTTTAGAAAGCAGGTGAAAGCTTGGCTCTTCAACCAGGCCTTCAATGGAAGAAGTAAATGACACCAGCTGCACATATTATAGCAGGACATGTTTATCCACTCCTACCCTAGCCAAGATAAGGTTCAAGCACCTTTCTGACCTCATAAGCAACTCTCTTTAACTAGTCCCTTATTTTCTTAGTCCTGTTACTCTATCATATCTGTCTGTATGTTCCATCTTTGCTTACACCCTATACTGTCTATTAAAATGTTTTATTGTGTATTGTGTTGGCATTGTAATGTAGTATACTATGCCATATTTTATTGTTGTTTGAATATTTTTACTGCTGTAATTGTCTATTGCTTATGTTTGACTTATTCTTCCTGTACATCGCCTTGAGTGAATTCTTTCAAAAAGGTAGTAAATAAATCCTAATAAATAAATAGCACTGCATAAAAGTCGGTCTTATCTTTCGGGCCCTTTTACTAAACTCCAGTAAAAGGGGCCCTGTGCCTTTGAGCAGGGACTGTCCTTCTTTGTTTTTTGTACAGCGCTGCGTAACCCTGGTAGCGCTCTAGAAATGTTAAATAGTAGTAGTAGCAGCGGTGGCCATTTTTGCTGCACACTGAGGCCTTTTTAACCGCAGTGGGTAAAAAGGCCGAAAAAAAATGCACTTACCACATGGCCATGCGATGGAGGGGGAGCACTTATTGCCACCCATTGAGGTGGTGATAAGGGCTCCCTTGCTTACCTGGCAGTAACCAGTTTACCGCTGGGTAACTGCTGTAGTAGAAAATAGGGACTTGTTTTCTCTAGCGCTGGAAATGGCATGCGCTAGGATTGGAACTACTGCCAGCACCCACGTTGGGCCGGTAGTTCCAGATTGCCACGTGGTAAGCCCCACAGTGGGCTTACCACTGCTTTAAAAGGGCCCCTTTATGCAGTAACCCATAGCTGGTTAAGTATGTGTTAGTTGGCTACTGCAGCAGCCCAGTGGTACTTCCCACCCCTAGTACACCATCATATCCGGTGTTATACTGAGAGCCTTGCTTTCCAACATATATGCTTGTGGGATCAGGTTTGTTACTGCAGCTTGATCTCTGTCTCAAGATAAGTCAAATATCTGCAATCTCTCATTTTATTTTATCTGACCTGAAACTTCTGACTTTCTGTTCTGCTTCTCCATACTTTTTCTATATTTATTGAAAAAAAAATTTCAAACTTTGTTTTCCCACAGTATCATATACACTGCTTACTAGCTTAAACTGTTAAATTTCTGATACTCGATTGTTTACCTGTATGTTGTGCACTGCTCATACTAGCTTAAAACTGTCAGATTTCTGATATTTGATTGTGAGCACTGCTTTAAAGGTTACTTTGTATTAGCCTCCTGCCCCCCCCCCCCCCCCCAGTTTCTCTATAGCAGTGGCCAGGAGGCAGGCTTGTGTTGCAAAACAGTGGTGTAGTAAGGTGTAGTAAGGTGGTTTAATACAACATTTGGAATTGGTTTCACAGCTAACACATTCTACAGTGGAAAAAGGTAAAAGATGGATACAGCGGAATTCTTGGGATCCTCCCGTATTCGATTACAAAACCTTTAAAACTTCATTTTTTCTTTGCCCAGTCATTTAGATACAGATGTCGCTGCATACTGTAAGCTGCGTCGGCCATCAAAACAAAAAGCGCTCAAGTCTTAAGGTAGTACTTAACAGATCCGTAAGATCCCAGGATCCCCCAGATCTGGCTTTTACACTGTCCGTATGGGGGCTCGCCACTTTTAAGGAGAACGAGATTGGTACGCAAATAGGAGGGTCCAGGTGAATATCCCCAGAGTTAAATACATCAACAGTCTTCTTTTTTCTGAGGATATATGTAAATGTACATATCTAAATGACTGGGCAAAGAAAAAATGAACTTTTAAAGATTTTGTAAACGAATCCGGAAGGATCCTACTCTATCCGTTTTTTTAACTTTTGCTTTCTACAGTTCTTTGATGTCACTATATTTCACCTTGGTGGGAAGGAAAAAGGCCTCAGTTACAACACAGGCAAATTATGTTTGTCCTATAAGAACTCCATCACAAGCCTAAAAAAATCTTCCTCTATCCAAAATTTATATATTATAAGCACTTTCAATATTCAATTATTCAAACTTTTTTCTTATTTTTCCTTTATCTGTTACATAACAACTTTTCAAGGCTGTTAAAACACTTGCATACTGTGAATAATTGCAGGAAGTTGGAAGACTGGGCATTCAATGGCAGATGAAATTTACTGTGGACAAATGCAAACTGATGCACATTGGGAAGAATAATTTGAATCATAGTTACCTGATGCTAGAGTAAACTTGGGGATCAGCACCCAAGAAAAGATTTAGGTGTCGTTGTAGACACTACATTGAATATTCTGTCCACTGTGCAGCGGTGGCCAAAAAAGCAAACCGGAGGCTAGGAATTATAGCAACGGATGGTAAATAAGACCGAGACCACTATAATTAATGTCTCTGTATCGCTCTATGGTGCAACCTCACCTGAGTATTGCGTTCAGTTCTGGTCTCCGTATCTCAAAAAAGATATACAGAATTAGAAAAGGTTCAAAGAAGAGCGAGCAAAATGATAAAGGGGATGGAAATCCTCTCGTATGAGGAAAGGCTAAAGAGGTTAGGGCTCTTCAGCCTGGAAAAGAGATGGCTGAGGGGGAGATATGATTGAGGTCTATAAAATCCTGAGTGGTGTAGAACGAGTAGAAATGAATTGATTTTTTACTCTCAAAAAGTACAAAGACTAGGGGACACTCAAGGAAGTTACATGGAAATAATTTTAAACCCAAATAAAACCACTAAACGAATAGGTAAGCTCTTGAACTCTTGCTGGAGGATGTAGTAACAGCAGTAGTGTATCTGGGTTTAAAAAAGGTTTGGATGATTTCCTGGAGGAAAGTCCATAGTCTGCTATTGAGACAGACATGGGGAAGCCATTGGTCGACTCTTATGGCTAGACTATTCTTATGTTCTTACAATTTGTTTTTCAAAATGCCATAGTGATAGCTGTATCACAGTTAATTAACATAATGCAGAATGTCAAAATGCATATTTATGACTGAAATGTATAGAGGTATAGGTAAAAGTGGGATGTCTGACCACGAAGATACCAAACCTAGAACGATAGCTTAAAAACTTCTTTATTGATGAAAATAAAGACGTTTTTAAGATACCGTTTCCAGGTTTGGTATCTTCGTGGTCCAGACATCCCACTTTTTACCTATATCTGTGTTTTCCCATGGGCGTTCGAGTTCTCCGCTTAACTGCAGATTTTTTTAAATGTATAGAGGGGCATTCTTGATATGACAATCACATGGCGAAATAAATGTTTACCTGAAGATGCTTAAAACACAAGTCCCTAATGGAAAAAAGAAATAAACATGTTTTGATATTCGAAAATACACAAAAGTTTTTTTTAGAAAGAGCATGTACTGTAAACGTCATAGATGTTCTGATATAAGTGTATCCGTTAAGCAAAAATACACTATGCAAATTTGTGTAATGGCGATACTGGTCCCTGCATCAAGAAAACATCTGCAGCAGTGGCAGCACATTCTTTCCATGTGCAAAATGTGTACATATACCTCCTGCATGTGGAGGAATGTTCCTCAGTGTGGATAGTCATGTCTCTTCGGAGGGAACCTAATTTCAGTGTTGCCAGAGACAGAGCTCCTGGTCCTCCTGTGTGCCTGAGAAATTTTTAAGTGCCACCACCACGTGCGACCCTACAACGTCTCCATGAGGGCATGGAGATCTATCAGAGGCAGCTGGTAAGGTGAGTGTGAAACAGTGCCCTCCCCCCCCCCCCCCAGGATCACAGCACCACTCGTGTGCAAGCACCAAACATAGGCAGGGGTCACCTACAATGAGATCCCTTTGTTGTTGCAATGTTATTGATTTTTTTTATAAGAAAGAATAACAAAATATAGGCGAATATTTAATGACAAGTAATTATGCCCCCCCTCCATAACCATTCAATGCTGAAATGAGGGGCTGCACACATCTGGATCCTATTCCCCTCCCCCCCCTGTGCCAGCATACTGATGTGAATGTTGGCAGCAGCTGACTAAAGTACATTGAGCCACCCAAAAGCACACCTTTACCCCACTGCCCATCCCCACCTCCCAGCAGCAGTGCACATGCTCCACAGAAAGGCCACCATGCCATCCTCTGTTCCTATGGTCAACTCAACTCACACAGCACCTGTGCCTGTGTACTGCATACCTCCTCCCCTCCCACCCCCCACCCAAAAAAAAAATCTGGCTGTAGCCATCTGTCTCTGGCTATGTGAGGAGCATTGCACAACATGTCTTAAAAAATAATGTATTTCATGCCAAGTAGGCCCATCATCTGAACACTGTCTCCACCAACTTTTATAGAAGGTTCAGCATACACGGGAACCTTGAGGTGCTTTGGTGCTGGTACCATAAAATACGGTGTGAAGATCCAGGCCTCATCTGTCACATTAGGGAGCGCCTCAGGACCCAACCTAAGTACCATTGACATTGCATTCCTATAACAGCTCTGTCCTCGATCAAAACCTGAGTATGCAGCTACACTCATTACAGTGTGTCCCCTACCCCCTATCCACTAGGATGTGCTGCAGCCAAACTCCAACCTATGAGATGACATGGAAATGGGGGAGGGGAGAAGGGATGTTGGACAGCACACTCCTGTGACCCAAGGAAAAATAGCCAGCATATCACACACATCTACCATGCACATTGCAGCAGCTATGGCAGGGTGCAAAAAACTGTAACCAGAAAGAACCACAGTGGGAATCAAACCTTCATCCCAATGTAATCCTATCCATGACAAGTAGACCACACTAGTCCCTACGAGAGGTTCAAGGCGGTTAACATCTCAAGACACTCACAAATAACAGTCATCATGAGTTTTAACAACCTTGAATAGTTTTGTGTCATCTACAAATTTTGTCATCTCACTTGTTGTTCAGATTTTTTTAAGTTTATTTTTAAGAATGTTACAAAATTTCTAAGAATATATCTTGATACAGAAAAAATGAATAATAAAGCAAATTTTTTTACATTTACAAATTGTATCAAGGAGAAAAAAAAAAAAATATATATATATATTATCGATTTTTAGTCCACTATTGAGGAGGGGAACAAGGCACAATACTCAGGAAAAATTATCAATCGCTTGTCAAAAATTAGGGACAAGAAGGAAGAATCACAGGAATAAATCAAAACAGATTAGGGTGTAGAAGACAACACCACTCCTGGATGCGGAGGTGGTGTTGCTACTATCTTGGAATCCAAAAAGGAACTCAAATGCAAAGGATTAAAAAAAAAAAACCATACTTCACTGAATTCAATTTGACAACACACTTGCATGGAAAATTCAACCAATACAAACCACCCAACTGAAGGACACGAGGACGTAATTTAAGGAAACATTGACGCCTTTTTATGGACCACTCTAGGTACATCAGGAAATATTCTAATCATAGAATTTAAAAAATCTAATTTCTATGACAAAAAAATTGTTTTCATATCCAGTCTCTGTCAGGCTGCAACACAAAAGTCACAATTAAGGTTGTTGGTATTAAACCT
Source organism: Microcaecilia unicolor (assembly GCF_901765095.1). NCBI lineage: Eukaryota > Metazoa > Chordata > Amphibia > Gymnophiona > Siphonopidae > Microcaecilia > Microcaecilia unicolor. The sequence continues at coordinate 127,554,216 of NC_044031.1, read as the reverse complement.
AGATTATCATCTTCAAGTGTTTGCGTGAGGTTTAAAGTCTCAAAAACAGCTTCACCTCCTTCAGGAACAGACTGGTCAGTCATTGTTTTTCTATAAGGCTGCAAATAGTAAATTTTTGAGATTGGAGGATATGCTTGTTCTGGTATTTTCAATTTTTCAGATATATATCTTTTAAAAGTTATTAGAGGTGCCACTGAAAACTGTCAGGAAATTTATTACCTGTAACATTTTAGACCTCTGTTGGTTCTCTAAATTTTCAATTTTATTTTGCAGCCACAAAATTTCTTTGATAATATTTGTTTGAATTTGTTAACAGGATTTTATGTCTTTAATATTTGTCTCAATTTTTTCTCTACTGTTGTAATTTTCTTTTCCAATGTAGAGACCTTTTCAAAGGGAATTTGGACTTGTTGAGATAGAAACAACAGTTTTTGGGAGAAAGATGTCTCTAAACCCAAAAGCCTCCCATATAGTATCCAACATTATTGTTGAGGGTTTATTTGGAAAAAAAAAAGACTTACTTGATTCAGATAGTTGCTTCTCCATCTCCGCAGTTGTCACACCAGAAGCGCCCATGCCATGCTGCGGCACACCTATCCATGCGGAAGTGCTCGGCAATCCACAACCCTGCTGTAGGAAGTACTACCGCCCCTTCGGATTGCAGGGGTTCCTGCTCAGATGATCCTTGCTCGACTGCCGGAATTGGCGGTGGATGCCTAATCTCAGGGCTGAAAGATGTATCGGCTTCAAGCTGGGGGAGCGACTCACCTCCTGTCGCTCCCCCTCGCAGCAAAGAATCAAAGCGTCCTTGGTTTCCTGGAACAGCAAAACGATCGATGGGCCCCACTATCAGTGAGACAGGTATAGCGGGGCTTATACGCTGTCTGCCTCTCCGTTTAGGCATAAAGTAAGCTAAGTAAAATGCTTAGAACATAGAGGAGTCAGCGTGAGACCAGAAGTGACTTCACTGAACTCCCTTCAAGCCGCCATCTTGTTCCCCTTTGTTGTTCCAATTTCCAGATCATGTATACATATGTTAAATAGAACCAGTCCCAGGACAGATCCCTGTGGCACTCCACTATTCACCTTCCTCCATTGAAAGAAATGACCATTTAACCCTACCCTATGTTTTCTGTCCAATAAACAATAATTTTTAATAAAAAGTGTTTATTAGTTGAAGAGAATCTAACTGTAAATATGACTTTTGTTGACTTTCTCTTAGAGCTTTCTGTAGAGCCCTTCCATTGCTTACAGATATGAGATTCTAAGAGGCATGCTGTAGCATGCAATGCCCACAATCTAACTATTCTTCATTCTTCAGCCATCCTTGATGACTCCCTTCACACCCTTTCAGCTGTTTTTCCAATCTCCTGGGCTTTCTTCTGCCCCAATATGAAAATCAGCTTCAGAGTAGCCAGGCCAGAATGGTATGATAAGACAGTGGATAATTTAAAAAAAAAACCTGGAAGAATAGTCATGATTTTGACAACTAGGCTGTAATGAAAAAAAAAAAAGAAAAAATACAAAATCAAGCATTTGGGTTCAGAAATCCATGGGCCAAATATAATTTTGGAGACTAAAAGTAGTACAACCAAAAACCAAAGGGGCAGAGAGACATCTCTGCTGACCTCAAGGTAGCTAGGAAGTGTGTCCAAGCATTTGGGAAAGCCAGTAATATACTTAGATACATAATAGCATAATGCTAGTAGAAATAGAGATCATTACCTTTATTCAGGTCTCTGGTAAGAACTTACCTTGTAACATAGTAACATAGTAGATGACGGCAGAAAAAGACCTGCATGGTCCATCCAGTCTGCCCAACAAGATAAACTAATATGTGCTACTTTTTGTGTATACCTTACCTTGATTTGTATCTGTCATTTTCAGGGCACAGACCATATAAGTCTGCCCAGCACTATCCCTGCCTCCCAACCACTGGCTCTGGGACAGACCGTATAAGTCTGCCCAGCAATATCCTCGCCTCCCACCACCGGCTCTGCCACTTAATCTCAGCTAAGAACTTACCTTGTGTTTTGAGTAACAATTCTAAAAAGCAATGCACAGAAGGATACTGATAAGGAGACATTGAAAGGCCTGGAAAATAAAGCCACACATAAAGAGACCGACAAAGTCAAAGATGCAAGGAAAGAAAGACACAAACATGCAAATATTGAGCTGTCTTCAATATGGCAGCACAAGATAACATTTTCTGAGGAATGAAAAGCTTGAGGACAACTGAGTTATCATATAGAGCTGACTGGAAGACGGCTACCCTGAAAGATACATCCAAGACAATACTTTTTCACTGAGAGAGTGGTGGACACTACTACTACTACTTATCATTTCTATAGCGCTACTAGACATACGCAGCGCTGTACACTTGAACATGAAGAGACAGTCCCTGCTCGACAGAGCTTACAATCTAATTAGGACAGACAAACAGGACAAACAAGAGATAAGGGAATATTAAAGTGAGGATGATAAAAGAAGGGTTTTGAACAAGTGAATGAGGGTTAGGAGTTAAAAGCAGCATCAAAAGGTGGGCTTTCAGTTTAGATTTGAAGACGGCCAGAGATAGCGCTTGACATAACGGCTCAGGAAGTCTATTCCAGGCATATGGTGCAGCAAGATAAAAGGAACGGAGTCTGGAGTTAGCAGTGGAGGAGAAGGGTGCAGATAAGAGAGATTTACCTAGTGAACGGAGTTCCCAGGGAGGAATGTAGGGAGAGATGAGAGTGGAGAGGTACTGAGGCGCTGCAGAGTGAATGCACTTATAGATCAATAAGAGGAGTTTGAACTGTATGCAGAAATGGATAGGAAGCCAATGAAGTGACTTGAGGAGAGGGCTAATATGAGCATAACGACACTGACGGAATATTAGTCGTGCAGCAGAAATTTGAACAGATTGAAGAGGAGAGAGATGGTTAAGTGGGACACCTGGAACAGACTCCCAGCAGAGGCTGGAGGAGCCAGTGACACAATTCAAGCACTTAGTGACAGACAAAGGGAGAAGACCACACATCAAGTGAGACTTGGATTATCAGTGCAGGGGTCAGGCATAAATTAGCAGACTGGGTGGACCAAGTGGTCCTTACGTGCTGTGTCTTTATCTTTTGTATGCCAGACCCTGCTTGGGAGCAATACGCAACAAGAGCTCAGTTCACTTGTCAGGGGACAGACCAGCAACACATGGCCCAACTTGGGTTTTGTTTGGTTTAATCAGACTATTTGAATCATCCGTTTTGATGAACTTGTAGTACATACCTTTAATTCTGCTTGGCCCCCATCAATAGCTCAAATATGAGCAGAATTCATAGGAAGATGCCAACTGACTACATCTGCTCTTTAATTCCCTTGCTACCCATCCAATCCTTAAATCATACGACAGCATTTGGTCCCCTATTACCAACACATGACAGCTATTCATACACTGTAGCCACGGCAAAAGAAAAATGCTTTTCTATTAAGTCACGCATGTCTCTGTTCAGCGATGCTGTGATCAGCACACTTCCATCATCTTTGCCAGAGAGGTCCCTTGGGACACTAGTCCTTTTAACCTGTTTCCACACTATAGCCTTGCCCTTATCACAACCCCTTGTCTTTAAATGACAGGCACTTTAAATAGTGGTGCAGGCCTGAAATAGCTTCAGTTGGTTAACTCTTTCAGTATGGGAGACAAACAAGATACCTGCCCAAGCTAAGCCACTTAAACACACAAGAATAAAGATCAAACTCTGAAGGGAATGGGGTGCTTAAATGTTAGTCACATAAACCCGGATTATATAAATGGCGCCCACAGTTGCTCACGCAATTTAAGTAACAAGTCAATTAACATGAATAATTGGGGGCTAACAATTATTGATATCAATTGGCAACAATTTGGATTTACATGTGTATCTTGCTAAGTGCTATTCTAGAAAGATGTGTAACTACTACTACTACTACTACTACTATTTAGCATTTCTATAGCGCTACAAGGCATACGCAGCGCTGCACAAACATAGAAGAAAGACAGTAACTGAGGGGGTGTGGCCATAGGCTGGTCAGGGGCATTCACTAAAGCTGTGCGCAGCATTATAGAATTCGAGGGATCTGCGCCTGATTTACGCATACAGATTTACACCAGATTTCAGTAGCTATAAATATTTGGGTGCGAATCCTGGTGCTATGTGATATTCAATAAAAGGTGCCCAACTTGAAGCATCATTGATAGAACAGCATTCAGCATCCATGCTTTCAGTGCCCAAAGAGAAGCTGGGGCTGGAGCGCTGCGCTTTGCAAAGCCTGTCACAGCTGGGTGATCTAGTTTACCCGATGCTTCTACCATCAGAGCCGAGCCCCTTGCTGCCTTCCTCTGCCCATCAAGCAAGCCAATCTCACGATAGTGCAAGGAAACTGCCCACCCCAAGAGCTTGCTATGCTTTAACAGCTGCACCATCCAGGCTAATTTTGGAATTTTATATGAGCTTGTGACCCTGATGCAGACATTTGTACTGGTGAAACATGGCCATGTCGGGCATTTTATATTAAAATTCTGGAAGCTTTTAATGTATTAATAAAAACTGTGTTTTTTTTTTACAAGGTCTGCCTTGTTGTTTTAGCTTACAAAATTCACATACACAATTATTAAAACACATCTCCAAGGGGGGATTCCATAAAGGGTACCTAAAGTTAAGTGCTGGGAGGATCCGCACTATACTGGCATTTTATAAAGGGCACTATGTGCGGACCACCCTTTACAGAGGTCCAGCTTAGCACGCATCTCACACCTAACTTTGGGCGTGGCCCTTACACCTGCTGAAACTTGGTGTAAATGTTGGTGCACATAAATGATTCTAATGCGACTAATTGCTGGGAACGCCCCTGATTTGCCCATGTCCCTCTAATGGCCACACCCCCTTTTGAGTTGCACACTATAAAATCTAGGTGCACATTTTATAGAATAGGGCAAAGGGCACATCTACGTGTAAACCCATATGACTGCCAATTAGCACCAGTTATTAACAGCTCATTTATTAGTTTGCACACAGATCTGGGACCCACACCCAAATTTGGGCAACCTATATAAAGTCTGAGTGATAGGAGCAGATTAATAAATACAGTCTTTAACTGTCCTTTCTGTATCATGATAACCCAAGTTGTAGCTTTTCTTTCTCAAATGGACCTGAAGGTTAGTGTCAGCACCGAGGAAGATTCTCAGCAGTCAGGAGAAGGTACAAGGTTGGCAGAGGAGCTTAGACATAGTAAAAGAATAATTCAGAAGGAACACGCAGGAGCACAGAGCTGTGTGGACCTTGTACAAGGTTAATAAGACTTTCTTGTTCAAAAGTATATGCAAAAAGTCAGTTTGTAATACTCCAGTTACTTGGGTCTGATATTCAAAATGATTTAAATGGCTAGGAGAAGCCTCTAGCATTTAAATAGCTGATCCAGGGCTAACGGGGCATTTTCAGTGGCAGTATCCAGTTAAATACTGCTCAAAATGCCTTGTTAGTGCCCAAGCAGAAACTAGTTATTTTGGGGCGTTCCGGGGGGGGGGGGGGGGGTGGAGTTGGCACTTAGGCTGAAAATCAGCAATTAACCGACTATGATAACGGCATAAAATGCACTCCAGCTTTGATATTGATTTCTTCATTTTATTTACTGCCTTCTTGAAGGAATTCATTCAAGGCAGTCTACAGCAAGAATAAGTCAAAATAAGCAACAGACAATTACAGCAGTAAAAATATTCAAACAAATACATAGTAAGCTACCAATGTCAGCACCATGCACAAAAAACCACCTTAAGTGTGAAAGTCGTTTACGTTTTGCTTTGTGTGGAAACACATCTATTCTGTTCTTCTGTCCTCTTCCTGTAAGGATCTTTGAATTCTGTCGATGTTTTCGTCCCCATCACCTCCTGCAGAAGAGCAATCCGGGCATCCACCACACTTTCTGTGAAAAAAAATGTCCCGATGTTGTTTTTAAGCTCCCCCTTGCAGCTTCACATCCTCAAGTTCAATAGCCTCCCCGTTTGTGGAAAAGGTTGCTTGTTCATCAATATCTTTCAAGTGTTTAATTCTCTCTCTCCTGTCTCTCCTCTCCTCCAGGATACACACTCATGGGCCGATGATCAGAAGCAACCACGGGCGCTAGAGGTTATTAGAGCCATACTAATGCCCACATTTGCTACCGTCCCAGATCAGAGCCCCTGAGCGCATGATCAATGCACTCGCGGGCTCTGACTGCCAAGTAGCATGCAAATGGATGCTAAACATATTCCTCCCCAATGATCAGTGGGCAGGATGCCAAACATTGGCAAACTGCATGCGGCAAACCCTATGCCAGCTTGGAGCTGCGGTTAGGGTTTGTGGAATACTGGGGTGGAATGGAGAGCCCAGTCCAGCATGCATTTGTATGCTAGCAGGCCCCCATCCCATTCCCACCTGCAGGAGCCCCAAGCCCCACCCCAAACTGGCAACACAGGGGCTGGAAGGCTGGTGGACCTCCAGTCCCCTGCCCCCACCCCCGACAATTTCACGCCCCAAAAATGGATATGGCCTGGAACTGAATACTAAATTTATGCATATAAGGCTAGATTCTATAAATGGCGCCTAAAAAAATCTCTGTCAAAAAACCCCCTCTTAAACATTAATCTATAAGCCATGTGTAAAGTTTGGCATGGTTTCTACAATAATGTGTAAATTTAGAGGCCACCATTTGCATCAACAAAATGTTGCAAATGTCTGCACCTAGATTTATGCATGGAGCACCCATATTCTGTAATTACATGTGTAACTCAACACCACGCCCCCGATCTGCTCATGACCCTCAATTTCTTTGGCCCTTTTTTGGGCCACATGTAAATTTTAGGCGTGGATCCCACATCTAAATTTACATGTGTAAGTCCCACTTAAATCTAATTAGTGCCAATAATTGCTTGTTAAAAAGACCAATTATTGGCACTAATTGGTTGTTATTCTATTAAATTGTGCATGCAAATCGGGGCATGCCTGTACTTGCACACACAATTTTCATGACTTATAGAATCAGGGGGATAATGCTGATTGCCACTGGCTGAACATTGGGCCCCATATTGTTACAAAATTCGGCTTTCTTTCAAATCTGCAGTCATGTATTCTTTTTATTCTTTATTTCAAATGAATACCAGAGGTTCGCATGGCCAAAAAAAGGAGTTCATGTTTCTTTTAAAACACATTTTCCCCATTTTTATTAATTTTTCATGTCCATTGCATCTATTTGTTTCTCTAGGCATGCACTGGATGGATTCAATCCATTGAACATGCATTAATTCATAAGTATATGCACATACAAGCGATTTGTGCATACATATTTTAACCACCTATACAAACTGAATGCATGCTCATGAAAGTACACCTGCAAAGAATATATATGCTTTGCTCACTAATATTATAAGGGGGCCCTTTTACTAAAGGGTTGCAGAGTGGCAACCCGGCACTACCGCCAGCCCAATGAGTGCCGGCAGTAGTTCCACCCCCAGCACGTGCTATTTCCAGCACTAGCAGAAATAGTAAAAAAAATATTTCCACAGGGGGTTATTGCTGTAATCGGGCAGTATTGAACGCTGCCCGGTTACCACCAGGTTAGCGTGGGAGCCCTTGCCACCACATCAATGGGTGGTGGAAGTGCTCCCCCCCCCCGAAATGGCCACGTGGCAAGTGCGAACTTACCACACAGCCATTTTATTTTTTGCCCCTTTTACCCATCGCAATAACAGGGGTCCTGGCGCATGACAAAAACAGCCACCATCACTAGCGCAGGGCCCCTTTTACCTCAGCTTAGTAAAAGGACCCCTAAGCCCCTGCTTATGACATAAGATCATGCTACACCACTATGTACAGCTACAATTTTAGAGAAAGGGAAAAAATTGATTTCAGGATGACAAAGATCTTCATGCAAATATGACTTACAAAATACAAAAACTAATGGAATCCCAACTATCTGAACACATCTATTCACACATTTCTCTAAGGTGTTTTATCTTTAATGAACGATTTCTTATCTAGCAATGCTGGGGATAGGGACAAAGAAAGAAGAAGAAGAAAAGAAAGAAAAAAAGAAAACTGGCGGGTGAAATTCTTGTGTGCAGTCAATTGAATACATGGTACAATGGATGAAAAGAGCCTTATTTGAAATTCATATTACAATGAAAAAGAAATCTGGGGGAAACTAAAAAGAGGGAAGGGTTATGTTATCAGTGGAGTCTAGAAGGGAAAGGGTGAATGGGAACAGGAAAGGGTTTTGGATTAAATTCACTCCTTTTCAGAAGTAGTTCAAGGTCAGTTACATTCGGGTACACTAGGTATTTTCCCCAGAGGGTTTACTACACAAGTTTGCTGAGGCAATGGAGGGTTGAGGGCTAGCTTCTGTAAATGCACCCAAAGATGGACACCAAATGATGCGTGCTAAGGTAGTATTCTGTAAAGCACTGGCTACCAAACCTGGTCCTGGAGGCATCCCCCCCCCCCTACATAGTAAATGACAGCAGATAGACATCCAGTCTGCCCAACAAGATAAACTCATTTTACATGGTATGCGATACTTTATATGTATACCTGAGTTTGATTTGTCCTTGTCATTCCCAGGGCACAGACTGTAGAAGTCGCCCACTGTTCTTGTACTAAAAGTTCTGAAGCTAACGTTGAAGCCCCTTAAAATTTACACTCCAGCCCAACCCTATCTATTCAGTCACGATCAGGGCACAAACCGTAGAAGTCTGTACAACACTGGTTTTGCTTCCCAATAACCCGTGTTACCACCCAATCTCTGCCAAGATTCTAAACACAAAGGAATCCTTCTAAACAAGATTCCTTTGTTTATCCCATGCATGTTTGAATTTCATTACCATTTTCATCTCCACCACCTCCCGCGGGAGGGTATTCCATGTATCCATCACCCTGTGAAAAATACTTCCGACATTACTCCTGAGTCCGCCCCCCCTTCAACCTCAATTCACGTCCTCTAGTTCTACCACCTTCCCGTATTTGGAAAAGGTTTGTGGATTAATACCTTTCAAACATTTGAACGTCTGTGTCATGTCACCCGTTTCTCCTTTCCTCCAAGGTAAACATGTTCAGGTCAGCAAGTCTCTCATATGGTTTCCAACGCAAATCCCGTACCATTTTTGTAGCTTTTCTTTGCACCACTTCCAGTTTTTTACATCTTTAGCAAGATACAGACTCAAAACTGAACACAATACTCCAAGTGGGGCCTCACCAAGGACTTGTAGAGGGGCATCAACACCTCCTTTCTTCTGCTGGTTATATCCCTCTCTATGCAGACTAGATAAGATTTGCATGTAAATCTTGTCATGAATATTCATTGTGGTATCCTGAAAACCTGACTGGCTGGAGTGTCTCCAGGTACAGGTTTGGGAACCACTGCTGTGCATGGAATGACTTTTACAGAATACTAGTTAGTGTGCACCCCCCCCCCCTTTTTATTCAGGAACAGCTCCTGGCCGGTTAAATAGTATGTATCCAGCTAACTGCTAATATTCATTGGAAAGGTAGCTATCTATCTCCACTGAAGATTCAAGGTTAGCGCCGATATTCAGCACTGGATTAAGCGGTTAAATAGATTTGCATAAATAGCAGTCCTATCATTAACCACTAGGAACTTAACCAGTTAGCACTGAATATCAGCTTAACTGGTTAAGTTCTGGTAGGCAAAAATGAAACTGGGTATTGAATGCTGGTCACCGGAAGTGGCCCGGCACTGAATATCCAGGGTCAGCGCTGACTGTGGGATGCCTCCTGCCGGCTGAATATTGGGCTCGTTGTGTCTAACTTTGGGCAAGAGCATTTATGCTTGCCAAATGCTGGTGTAAATGGTCACACCTAACTAATGGCAGTTAAGTGCATAAATGCATTCTACAACATCACACTTACTTTCTGGGATTGTTTCTGACCCACCTATATCCCTCCCATGGCCATGCCCATTTGGGGTTGCATGCTATAAATGTAAGCACATTATAGAATAGCGTGTAGAATAGATCTGAGCCAAACTCTTAAATACTGCCAATTAATTGCTTGTTGACACCAATTATTGTTAGCAGGGCCGCCAAGGTGGGGAGGGGCCCGGAGCCAGTAAGCTTTTCCTTCCCGTCTGCTTCCGGGTTGCCTCTTTCTCCCTGTGTGTCAGGACCCGGATGATTGTATTAATGCAATAAGACAACAGACCAAGGGAGGAAGATAAGGGGGCAGGTGTGGAGGGTAGCCCAAGTGTGTGTGGGGGGGGGGGGGGGGGGGGGGGTCACAGGGTGGTGGCCCTGGGGGTGGCCGGCCTGTGTCTCTCAGTGGGCCTTTTTTAGCACCTAATTAGCTAGTTTACACACAGATCTGTGCCCAAATTTGCACACTCAACTTTGGGCAACCTATACAGAATCTAGCGATAAGCGACTTGTCCAAGATCACAAGGAGCCACAGTGGGGTTTGAATCAGGCTTCACTGGATCTCAGCCCATTGCTCTAATCATTAGGTTATACAGAGATAATAATCAACAATGAATAAGATATTTAGGGGCCCTTTTACAAAGGAATGATAGGGCTACCATGTGGGTAGTGCATGACAAATCAGCTCTACCACCAGGGTAGTGCAGGAGCCCGGGGTACTTCCGAAGTTGGTGCACACAATTTCCCGTGGTAGAAAATAACTTTCTATTTTCTACTGTGGGTGACATTCCCGGTGGTAATCAGCAGTATGACCACATTGTCACACACTGCCCAATTACTGCGGGGTTAGCGCATGAGCCCTTACCAAGTAAATAAGAGGTAGTAAGGGCTCATGCGGCAAATGGCCAGGTGCTAATTTTGACTTAGAGCCTGGCCATTATTGCCAAAAATTGAAATCTGGCTTTTTGGCAGACCGCTGTGTGTGTGGGAAAATCATCCGCTCAAAGTAGCGGTCACTTGTTATTCATGCCTTTTTAAAAGGGCCCCTTAACTTGGTAAATGGAGGCAAATCAGAGACTGATCTCAGATATATCTGCTGCCTTTGATCAAATATACCACCGTCTTTCAGTGGCTCTCAGACCTTCATATCTCTGGTAGCCTGTATTCTTGGTTCCAATCTTACCTTGCCAAAAGGACAGCTTGAGTTTTCTGGTCCTTACTAAAGGAATGTACCTTCACCAATGGAACATTAAATAGAGTTGAGTGATGAGTGAATTGGATTAAAAAGTAAAGCCTCTATCAGATAAGTGCACTAATAACAGTTTTTCATGAATTATTTTCATTATTTTTTGGGGTCACGTCTTGTGCTATGATTAAACAAGTTGAGCTATAGATTCTAGATCTATTGATCTATGTTGGCCACTCAACTATTATGAACACATAAATATAATTCAAAGAATTTCAATATGCACATATTTAAAGTACAGTTATTTATTATTCATTTTTGTGCTGTGGGTCTATTGAAGTGTGTTAAAGATTGAGGAGACTGGATAGACCATTCAGGTCTTTATCTGTCGTCACTTACTATGTTACTATAATGAAACTGTCAAGAATGGAGGACAAGGGAGAGAGGGAAAGAGAATGGAGACAGAAGAAAGGCAATATGGAAAGGAGACAGGAAAATGATTTGGGGGGAAAAAAGACGAGAAAACTAAGACACCAAAATTAAAAAAAAAGAACTTTAATGTTACATTCATTCAGAATGCAACTTACATACAGTATGTACAATCAATTACATTTTTAATTGCATCTTCTAATTGACAAATGGCACTGCTCTAGTCAGCTATATTGCCTGGGTCTAACATTTAAAACACCTGGGTTTAACATTTAAAATGCCTGAACTGCCTTGGTCTAACATTTAAAACACCTGAAGTGCTATTTTTCAAGATAAAATTTTTCTTCAGAGGACATCGGAGACCAGCTATCAGTCATTTTGTTGTTTTAGTCAAACACAAGCCTGGGTTTATGCATAAGCCTTCTCAGAAAAAAGTACTGGCTGCCCTCTCTAACTTCCAATTCCACGCCATACCTCTAATTCTATCTTCCAAGTTAATGGATTCCTTCTATTCTCCACCAATGCAGCCTGCATGCCTGTTCTGAGGGTATGACATCAGAAAGAAGCGAGTGTGATGACCAAGTCAACTTGTGGACCTGCAGTTACAGGCCTCACCTCTGTGTTGAAGCCTTGAGGAGGCAGTGATACTACAATGCATGTGAGCTGGGGCCATGGGCTGACTTGGTGCCCACATTCATTGTTTTCTGATGACAAGAGAGCTGGGAGCTCTGAAGACTTCAAGGGATAAAGGCAAAGTATCACAGATGTGGGTTGAATGGGGCGGTGGGAACCAGAGGTCTATTGTGGTGAGGCACCGAAAGTTCTAGGGCTGTAAAAGCTGTAATCATTCACCGGTCAAGACTTTGTATTACTGCAGCAAATTGGAGGCAGATTCCACAAAGGTCAGAAAACTCTTGTGGCACATTTGCACACATTTAATTATACAGTGGTACAAGGTAATTTTCAAAGTGATTTACCCAGGTAGGTTGGCGGGTCTGAAACTATCCTCCTTTGCCATAGCACAATTACTTTTAGCCAAATGAAACAAGGCAATCTTTGATTTGAGCTGAGGACAAAGGGAAACAGAACATATGCACACGTAGGACGGTCAATGGGTGTTTTATATTGCCCCTCTCCTCTGTTTGCACAAATAGCAGGTCCAAAGTCTGTAGGGGTTTTACTGCAAAAGTTTTTTATGTCTGGGTTATTTCTCTTTTAAAATCTGCAACAAAGTTGGATGTGATTAAAGTATCCATATACTTTGCAACCATGCAGCTATTTGCAAATTGCTCACATGTGCACAAAAAAAAAATGAATGTATTGGCAATTCTAGTTTCAAATAATTCAGTAAATAAAATAGTTTTCTAACCTTTGCAGTATGTTTGTATTATTTTTTTTTTCTTGCTTCAGCTTTCTCTCCATTTATTCCTTTCACTGACTTGCCTGGGCTGCATCTCTCTCCCATTACAATTGATTCTTATGCTAACAATCTGCTGCAGCAGCCTTTCCTCTATTCCTCTCACCCCCTGTTCAGGCAAAAGACTCCTCCTCTCTCTCCCTTTCCAACCCAAACATCAGTCTCCTCCCTCTCTCCCTAATCAGACCAAAGCGTTCTCCTGTCCTCTGCATAGCCTCTGACATCCTATTTTCCCTGCTCCTCTGCTGTTCCGCCTCAGCCAACCATCTCTTCTTCCTTCCTTCCCCCCCACTTTCCCCTAGACAGTCACTGCCTGTCCCCTTCTTTGTCCCAGTTGCTGGTCCCCTGTGTTCCACAGCAGTGACTGCTGCTCCACTGCTTCAAATCTTTTGCCACCAGTGTCATCGTACTATTGTTCACTATGAAAGGCATGTGCAGTGCTAATTCTGTGATTAGGTGGTGGGAACTCATTTTGGAAACATTTTACTACCATAACCCTTGTGTGAAAACTTATGGAGTGTAAAGCAGATGAGCTATTCTTTTCCATAGTCAAAAACATAGCATTTCCCCATTAATGAGGGCAACGGCTTACTGCTATCATTTCTCCAGAATTCACCTAACACCAAGGATTTCAGAAGAAACCGCTTTAATACTATTGTGCTAAGCGGTATATTAAGTCAATAAATCTAACCAAAATCAAATGTAAAGTAGCATTTTCGGCAATATCATTTTAAGTCACTGGATTTCAGGATTAAACCAACAAAAAAGTAAGTTGCATACATCCCTTGAAGTAGAATTTCAAATTTAGAATTAAAACCCCTTCGTAAAAAGTCTAAGATTTATCATAAAACAAACCACTAGTCGAAAATGTTGACTCATTCCCATTCACAGATGGCGTAGACTCTTTCATCATGTAAGGGAAAAGGTAGCAGCATCCCACATCAGGTCTGGAAAAGTTACAGCATTGAAGGGCGGAGGTAAAGACTTTGTAGCAGGAGGGGTTTTTTTTTTCCAAAATATGGAGAACCTCGAAAGCTCTCGCTGTTTCACGCCCTCCTGCTTGCTGCACCTGTAGTCTGGGCCTGTATTCCTGCAGTAGGGCTTCCAGGATGGAGCCAGAACGCAGAAATGCACATTGACCCTTCAAACTCTGTGATAAAGGGTCAGTCCAATATCCAACACCCAAAGCAAACCTTCAAGCCATGTACACCCTCCCCTCTCAGTGGCGGCTCAGGGTTCTATCCCTTTGCAGTCCAGCATCTACCCTTTCCTACCTTTCCCAAATGTCCAGCATCCCCTCTCTTCCCTTTCCTATCCACTCCTCAGTATGTAGCATTTCTCCACCTGTAGAAAATTGAAGAGGGTGCCGTTGCTAGTGCCCTACCCCACCAGGGCAGCCCCCCCAAAAACCAAAGCAAAATCAGCTGGGGTGGGGCCTTGAGTAGATGCATGCTCAAGGTCTGTTACAGTCTGCCTTCTCTGAACTTCCTGTTTAGAGGAGGTAGACAAGGCAGGGTGTGACTGGCTTGAGTGCACACATTTGTTCAAGGCCTCACACTAGCTGGTCTTGAATTGTTTTAGGGTCATGGCAGACAGGACTGATTTAGGTATGGGCAAACAGGGCAATTGCCCTGGGCCCCCATGTTAAGGGGGCCCCAAACCTACCTGAAGTTGAAAGAGGGACTGCCTACAAGTAAGCTTTGGGGCTCCCTCCCTGGTGTCTGCCCTGGGCCCCATCCTGTCTAGCACTGGTCCTGAGGGCAGGGCAAGCCTGGTGGATTAGCAAAGACAGGCTCCTCTGCCTCCCAAAATTAGCCATCTTCCTTACTGGGGCTGCTGGGGCTTGGGTTTCCCCACCAGCTCATTTATATTTTGTACTCAAGTGAGGGTGTGGGTAACTAGGGGGAGGGCAGAGAGAAAATTTGGTGCCCATCCACTTTGGGCTCAGGCCCACCCAATCAGCTGCTGGCTATGCCAGTGCTCAATAGAAATTTTCTCACAAGGTTCCTGCACTAAATCAGGCCACAAATGGTAAGGGGGTGACTGACCCTTGCTCCATTGCTAAATTCCCTGCAGTAACCCTTTCAGGGCCATTCCCCACTTTCTGCCAAGAGAGACAGAGAGAGAGAACATTTATTTACACTTGAGCCCACGTTTCATCAATAAGTGCAAAGTAAGTTACAATAAAAGGACTTACATTTAAATAATCAACTGGCAACCGTCTGAAGTAACAAGAGGAAGCATGTAATTATGCGGACCAATAAGGCTCAGATTAAAAAAAAAAAGCAAGGAGTGTCAAAACAGAACAATTCTGTCAGTTAATGGTGACCTCACAGTTTGTTTTTATGCATTCCAACAAGGATGGCATCAGACTGTTACACTTTAAGCAAGAGAAGAGTTAATTCAAAAACAGAATTTTACAGTTAGGATAAGTAGTCCAAATTAGACTTTTGTGAAGAACTGCCATGCTTCGTTCTCAAATTTTAACATGTTTTAAATTCTACAGAAGCAAGACTTAAGGTGATTGGAATCAACAGCCATTTTCCCAGCTTTTGCTAAAGCCAATGCATCCGTTAACATTTTGTCTTTTTATTAAGTCAAAAAACTCTTCTATAATGGTTTGTTGAGAAGAAACAGTATCTGAATATTAAGCTTAGTATTCTGTACTAGAATTCAATGTATTTTCAGTTACACTTTAATCTTGAAAATTTTTAGGAACCTTGTATTATTTTTCCAACATTAACAAAGACAAAAAGGCTACAGAAATGAACTTAACTTTTTTTTTCTTTTTCAAAAGTGCATTATGCAACATAACTGCAAATCAGAATACCAAAGTGTATAGAGTTTATGACAATAAAGATGCAATTATTAACTAAGTCAAGTGCTGGCCTTATAGTGCTTTAAAACGATGGCAAACATGAGAACAGAACAAAATATTTCACACCTCATATCTGAATTGCAGAAAATGTACCAGGTTTAAGAATGCTGTGATTTTATAAATATAAACTGTGTAAAGAAAAAAAAACCCCTAACACCTCTTAAAAGAAATGTCAGAAAAATGCACAGCTATTTCCCACTCAGAACTGTTCTGTTTAGTTTTCTGGTTGGAAAATACTTGTGGAATATGGCATTATGAACACAGCAGGTGATAGGTGAGGTGCACACATTAGTTTAGCAAAGTTCATCCATTAGCAAAGCATGGGGCAAAATGGCCACTTTGTCCACGACATTTTGCCCAAGATAATTTTCAGATTTTTAATCATTTTCAAACTTGCTGTAAGGATGCTCTAAATCCTGAAGCAGACCTGCAAGACAGAAAAAAGTGTAATAATCTTTGGACATCACTATAGTATATTATTATATCCAATAGCAAGCGTTGCTTATTATGAAACTTAAAACGTAGCAGCATAAGAAGATGGTTAATTCAAAGTCGCAAACACAAACAGAAGGTGATCTCCCACAGGAGAACCGAAGACAGGAAAAACAAACAGTGGATCCAAAAAGTCCTCTCACAAGTGTCTTCCTGAACAAGGTCTTATTCAAATCTACACGATTGACCCGACACGTGACGTGTTTCAGCCGTAAAGGTCTGCGTCAGGGGTCTATAGGATAAAAAATAATAATAAATTACATGAACATGTAATACACATCAATATTAAAACTGAGAATACATGTTAAAACCATTATAAGCTGGATAAAAATAATAATATATAAGAACATAATATAAACAATGAGAAATAAATAATTTACATAGAGATAATGAAAATCAATGCACATAATAATGTAACACATCAGTTACTCACCATCAATAGTACAAATATTTGCATATCCTATAGACCCCTGATGCAGGCCTTTACGGCCAAAACACGTCACGTGTCGGGTCAATCATGTAGATTGAAAAGACCTTGTTCAGGAAGACACTCATTGTGAGAGGACTTTTTGGATCCACTGTTTGCTTTTCCTAATTCAAAGTCGCAGCACTTTTTAAACAGTTATGATCTTGCATGAAATAAATGTTATTTGGACGTTTGTCTTTTATTAAACACATGGCAGCTACCATAATTTAGCAGTTTTATGTTTTAAACCTTGACCATCAGGAATTCGATGATGTATTAAAGTAGCTAATATGGACTGTTAGGACATGTTATCACATTGCAGCTACTTTTCTTATACTAAAGTTAACATATTAACATAAAAAAATCAACTATACATCTTAGTTTCTTGCATCAATGGGTCTGCCTTAATGTTAGCACATTTCAACATGTGTTTACGGCTAATGGGATGATTCGCTTAATTTTGCGGCTCATTATTTTACATAATTTGTACACAGATATTTGTGAAAGCATGTTAAACACACTGATAGTGCAAGTCTACTACATATGTTTACACCTATGCAACACACATACATGTGATACTATAGTGTGGAAGAAACACTTGAAAGTAAATTTTGTCATTCATATTTACGTGCCAGTATCTAATGTCAGTACTAATCACAATAGTAAAAAGGTAACGACCAGAGGGAAGAAACAGTGACCCAACAGGCAGACTTTCCTTAAGGACCACGTCTGAAAAGAAACCTGAATTACCTTCAGCTCAGGAAATGGACACTCCTTGATATTAGTGTAAGAAAACAAGGCAATATATCTGTAAGAAACACATGGAGGGGGGGGGGGGGGGGGGTCACGTGATGCTGCCTGGCTGAATGGACACCTGGTTACCAGCTCTGGGGCACTTCAACTTTTACCAAAATATATGATCTCCATCCAATCTGATCCCTGCTTGCAATGCACTGGAAGGAAGGGAAGAGGTTCCACTATACTCCTTCGAATTTTGGTGCTGATTGTTGAGGATGGCCCAAAAACAAGCAAAAAACTTAACAGCTGTTACAGAGGATAAGCTGGCTAAAATACATACTGCCATCAAGAAAAAGAGGGGTTTGAACTCCAAGCCAACCATACATGTAATGAGGATAGGATAGTGCAGCAGGAGGACAGAGCAGATAATTTTGAGGAACCTTAGAGACAGTCAACAAAGCATGATGGAACGCAGATGGACCAGGAAAATTGGCCTTCCTGACATTATTAAGGAATCTGACCTCCACAATACACTTGCAAATAGCTTCTGGAAGCCTTGGCCTAGTGACCATGCATGTGTCTCTCTATTGAACAAGTACACTGGTTGGGGAAACGGAAAGAGGGAGATCACAACCTAGACCAATCACCCCCAGATTCCTCAGCTACACTGATAAGGAGTTGATCATAGCTAAATACCACACCTAATGTGAGCTGAAGTAGGAGAACATAATATTCTGCTTTTCAAGAGTTCTCAGCACAAGTTACAGAAAGTGCTGGGTCACGGCTCCTCTACGTAACAAGATTTTTAACTGGAAAATAAAATTCTCTTTATTATACCCGGCCTGAGAGCAGACTCCGGCATACGAATAAGGTCTTGTATATAGACTCTGTTAAAGGAACTACTTCCTGCACAGCCTGCCTCCACCCCCTGAAAACATGAGGAATTAAAAAGGTGAACTGTCTTTTTGCAGACCTTTTGCCTTTCTGTGATACAATGCAAATGGAGGAGAAAAATGCATTCTGCCATTTGTGTTGAGATGCTTATTGCTAAGCTTATATCATGAAGAGATCAACACAGTTCTTATTACATTGATTTCTCTTCCACATCAGCTACCGGATTCTTTCATTGTGCTTTTAGTTGCATGGATTCACCCCTGAGGTGTTCATCTGGGTGTATTGCAATTTTTTGCAGATAAGAAGTGAGGGACTTGAACTGCAAACCTAACTTTACACGGCCTTTGCCCCAGTAGCTCTCCAAGTCTAAACTATAACCTATAGCAGACTGGACTATACAGAAACTAGTCTAGTTTGGTTGTTGCTATGATGAATCCTTTGAATACTATATGTTTTGGTTGAAGATCTAAATGACTGACTTTTTATGGTATAAGAGAACCCAGAGCTGGCTCTACAGAAATATGGGTAGACTAAATGGTGGGGGGGGGGGGGGGGGGGGGGGAATGGGGAAAGAATGACTGTGAAAGGGGAAGCATGTGAGTGTTCTTTGGGGTCAGGAAAGACTACACATATCACCCACATTAAAGACAAACAAGAGGTTTTGTACACCTCCCACATGATATCTCCAGCCTGCTACAAAAAGAGAATACTGGCTTGGTTGCTAAGAGCAGGAATTATGAGGCACAACTCATTAGAGTTCTCTATCTCCACCTGCTGGTGGATGGTTACAACCCATTTGTCTGGATTGATCCTTGGGACGTAATGGAATTAAGGGGTCCTTTTACAAAGGCACGCTGAAAAATGGCATGTGGTACTGTAGGCGCAGGTTTTGGGCGCGCGCAGAATCATTTTTCAGCGCACTTGTAAAAAAAGGCCTTTTTTTGCTGAAAATGGACATGCGGCAAAATCAAAATTGTCATGCGTCCATTTTGGGTCTGAGACCTTACCGCCAGCCATAAACCTAATGGTAAAGAATTTGGGCAGTAATGACCTACGCCTGTCAGAAAAAAAAAATATTTTGCGGACGCACGCCAAAAATGAAATTACCGCAAGAGCCACGCGGTAGTCGGGCGGTAACTCCATTTTGGCACGTGTTGGGTGTGCATAGATGCTTACGTGCCTTAGTAAAAGGACCCCTAAGTTTTTATGCACATGGGCCTACAGTTGCAGGAATAAGGTGTGTTAATATTTGCATGTGCTATAAGTGACTCACCCTCCCCTCTCTTTTGGTTACCCACACTGAAACGCCACTTTAAAGAAGTACTATGTACATGTAGATATTAATTCTCTTTTAAAAATCAGCTCACAGCTGCCTCTCCCACCTCCCCAGCATACTTCAAGGGGAAGGGGTGAGGGGATGTCTCTACCTGTACATGACACCTAGTGATCAAACTCACACGTACTAATTCCTAAGGGAGCTGTGGTCTGTGGCCCCTTGCCAAAAGGCAGACTTCTGCTGCAATGGCTATATGAAAATGAAACATTAAAAAAAAAAGAGAGAAGGGTGTGTGGAAAATCCCTGGCTAGTTACAAATAAAGGTTTGCAATATTATAGGCCAACAGAGGCTAGTTACAACTGAGCTGGAAACCTTAAAGGAGCAGTAAAACTGATGGGTGGGAAAACCCCCTCTGTTTATAACTGCTCTCAAAGAGCCACTAATTAAACCTCTTATCATTGCTACATATTTGTTTAATTTTCTAGTAGCAATGGCTTTGTGTTCAGTGCGGTAACCTGATAATTGCCTTGGACCTCCTTGATGTGTCCTTGCCTCAGGGAATAGCTGTCTGAAATTGCCAATTATTAGGTAGCTGAACAATGAGGAGGAAAATTATATAAAGACTTACTGATGACAGACAGCACCCCGCAAATATACAGGACAAATGGTTTGATCTGCATGTGAACAGTCTGAAACATCTAATTCATTTTCAACATTTCATCTGCAAAACAATCTCTAATCTTGTATGAAATGAATTGCACAGAGATCTGAAAGCATGACTTGAGCTACCGAAGTCTTTTTGCTTACCAAAGAAAAGGTCTCCAGTTATGGGGAAAAAATGTTTTATTCTACTTCCGCTCTTGCTAGTGGGCCTGCACACGATGTACTGGATGAGTGTAACCCTTAAACCAATATACATTACAAAATACTACAGCAAATTAATATCCTTTTTAAAAATGGGGGCTTCCCATAGCACTCCCAAAGGACCTGATTTCCTTTTGTTCACAGCAAAAGGGGCCACCGTAATAAAACCAGCAAACTTTAGCAGAATGTATTTGAGGAAAATGATGTGGTAACAGCGGATAGCGTATCTGGGTTTAAAAAGGTTTGGACACGTTTCTGGAGGAAAGTCCATAATCTGATATGCGATAGACAAGGGGAAGATACTGCTTGCCCTGGGATTGGTAGTATGGAATGTTGCTACTAATTGGATTTCTGCCATGTACTTGGGACCTGGATTGGCCACTGCTGGAAGCATGATTCTAGGTTAGATGGACCATTGATCTGACCCACTATGACTATTCTTATGTTCTTATAAGTATGAGACTGGCAGATAACATTATGTGGTTGTACCTCAACTCTCTTTCCAAGCACACTGACCAATCAAGAGGCAGTTTTAATAGTGGCTGATGACATCACTATGGACCCCTTTTACAAAGGCGTCCTAGCGTTTTTAGTGCATGCTAAAAATTAGCGTGCGCTAAACGTTAAGATGCCCATTATATTCCTATGGCCATCTTAACATTTAGCACATGTGAATTTTTAATGTGTGTTAAAAATACTAGCACGTCTTTTTAAAAGACCCCCTATGTGCTTAAACTATACTGAAACGTCACCTGATATGTCTGAATAATCAGCAAAGGAAATACAAAAAATCAAATCAGAAATTCTATTTAAAAGCAAACTGTGTATCTTTTGGGATTTGAAAAAAATGCAGAAAGTGAAAGAAAATAAAATCAATAGAAGATCTATAAATAAATAAATAAATAAAATGATGAAGCCTACTTACACTAGAAAAGGGACCAGAGGCTTCACTCACCCTTTTTGTGCTACAGTGAGTCTTATCGGTATTTATTTTATTTAGAAACAGAAGGAATAGTGTAATCAACAGGACAATTCCAGACAAGACACATGAGAGAAGATGTTATATCAAACTCAAGTTTATTCCTGAGAGTTATTTTATTTAACCATGTATATTCCACCTATAGCTAAGTGGATCAGAAGTTCAACACTTCAGTTGCTACTAACTGTACAACAAACGATTTTTCCATTAATATAACCAGTGCTGCCAGCAAAATGGATTCTTTTAATCTTTTTTACAGTCCAATTATCACTAGGGTCAACCTTAAGAGTCAGCACTCAAGAAAAAGATCTAGGTGTCATTGTAGACAATATGCTGAAATCTTTTGCCCAGTGTGTGGTGGCGGCCAAAAAAGCCAACAGGATGGTAGGAATTATTAGGAAAGGGATGCAAAATAAGACCAAGAATATTACGCTTCTGTATCGCTCCATGGTGCGACCTCACCTTGAGTACTGCATTCAATTCTGGTCTCCGTATCTCAAAAAAAGATATAGCAGAATTAGAAAAGGTTCAAAGAAGAGTGACCAAATGATAAAGGGGATGGAACTCCTCCCACAATGAGGAAAGGTTAAAGAGGTTAGGGCTCTTCAGCTTGGAAAAGAGACAGCTGAGGGGGATATGATTGGGGTCTATAAAATCCTGAATGGTGTAGAACAGGTAAAAGTGAATCGATTTTTCAATCTTTCAAAAAGTACAAAGATGACACAATGAAATTACACTGAAATGCTTTTAAAACAAATAGGAGGAAATATTTTTTTCAAACAAAGAATAGTTAAGCTCTGGAATTCGCTGCCGGAGGATGTGGTAATGGTAGTTAACGTATCAGGGTTTTAAGAAAGGTTTGGAGAAGTTCCTGGAGGAAAAGTCTATAGTCTGCTATTGAGACAGACATGGGGGAAGCCACTGTTTGGTAGCATGAAATGTTGCAGCTATTTGGGTTTCTGCCAGGTACTTGTGATCTGGATTGGTCACTTCTGGAAGCAAAATAGTGGGCTAGATGGACCACTGGCTAGTCTTATGTTCTTATCTGGAGAACTATTCTAGTGGCTCACTTTCTTCCACAAGCAGGAGTATGGTAATTGAACATGCCTACTGTGCATCCATATTCTTCATATTCTCCTTGCGCTTTTAGCAAAGAAGAGGGCTCTCTCCAAGTATGGAATAGTTTTTAACAATTCACCGGGGTTAGACAACTGTGTCATCTTCGGTTGCTCCACACTTATTATTATTATTATTTATTGTACTTGTATCCCACATTTTCCCACCTCTTTGCAGGCGCAATGTGGCTACAAAACATCATGGATAATGGAATGAAAAGAGAATAGACATTTGGTGTTACAGAAGGATGTTGGATTGCATGGTAATGGAATACATGATAGTAATATAATAGAAGGCATTATTAACGTTTCTGGAAATATGTAAGTTTCACATGATTTGATCTTTGTGGTATATCTTGTCGAAAAGAAGGGTCTTTAGTAGTTTACGGAAGTTGGTCAGTTCATAGGTCTCTTTTAGGTTGCGTGGCAATGTGTTCCAGAATTGCGTGCTCATATAGGAAAAGGTTGATGCGTGCATTAATTTGTATTTTAGACCTTTACAGTTAGGGAAATGAAAATTAAGGAATGTGCGAGATGATTTTTAGCATTCCTGGGTGGTAAGTCTATCAAGTCTGACATGTAGGCTGGGGCATCGCCATGGATGATTTTATGTACTAGGGTACATATTTTGAACATGATACATTCCTTGAGTGGGAGCCAGTGTAGCTTCTCTCATAGGGGTTTTGCACTTTTGTATTTTGATTTTCCAAATATGAGTCTGGCCGCCTTGTTCTGGGCTGTTTGGAGTTTTTTTGAGTATTTCAGGTTTAAAAAAAAAAAAACCAAACGTCTCTTAGCTTAGGTTCCCATGTTTTGTTTTGTTTTTTAACTCACTACTTGAGAGACCAAAACTTGCTTCCAAGAAAAGAAGACAATAAATATTCCTACCACTACAAACTGCACAGGATTGCTAGACCTACCACCTGCTGGTGACTAAGAATACTGGTTGGATAGGTGCTGCACAGTGTTCTAAAGTTATGACATCACAACTCATTAGTCTGTACTACTGGTAGGATGTGACAAACCCCAAGCGTCTGGACTGGTTTTGTGGTACAATAAGGAATATAAAATTAAATGATTAATACAATTCTCAGTGTTTCCATTCTGAATTAGACTGAATTGTTTTCCTTTTTTTTAGCAGGTTCTACCCAAGCAATATTTAGGGGGAAATTTATCAAGGAGTGATAAAAATTCACCTTTTACTGTAGCTTGGTAAGTACATAAGTATTGCCATACTGGGAAAGACCAAAGGTCCATCGAGCCCAGCATCCTGTTTCCAACAGTGGCCAATCCAGGTCACAGATACCCGGCAAGATCCCAAAACTGATCCCAAAAATGATCAACTGTATTTAAATTATGTATTGACTTTATCATAACCTTACTCTGTAAGCCACATTGAGCCTGCAAAAAGGTGGGAAAATGTGGGGTACAAATGCAATAAATAAATAAATAAAATGTACAAAACATTTTATACTGCTTATCCCAGAAATAGTGGATTTTCCCCAAGTCCATTTAATAACGGTCTATCGACTTTTCCTTTAGGAAGCCCTACAAACCTTTTTTAAACTCCGCTAAGCTAACCGCCTTTACCACATTCTCTGGCAACGAATTCCATAGCTTCATCGCATGCCCCCTATTCCTAGTATTTTTGGAAACATGAACAGACGCTTCACATCTGCCTGTTCAACTCCACTCATTATTTATAGACCTCTATCATATCTCCCCTCAGCCGCCTTTTCTCCAAGCTGAAGAGCCCTAGCTGCTTTAGCCTTTCCTCATAGGGAAGCTGTCCCATCCCCTTTATCAATTTCGTCGCCCTTCTCTGCACCTTTTCTAATTCCACTATATCTTTTTTGAGATGCGGCGACCAGAATTGAACACAATATTCGAGGTGAGGTAGTTCCAAATTGGCGCACAGGCGCCTATGTGGTTTAGTGAAAGGGCCCCTAGGTGTTACTGTTGAATTATATTAGGTGTTCATTCCTCCCCTTACGCTAGCCAGAAGTGAACCCAGATTTCCTCTATGGCAGCGTACAGCCATACCAGAATCATGAGGATGGCTATTTTCCATTTCTTTTATGACAAGCTAAGACACTCCATAGATTCATGGTAATATAGTAAACTAGTAAAAGAGGCCCGTTTCCAACAGAAATGAAATGGGTGCTAGCAAGGTTCCAGGGTCCCCTCCCTACCTCCCTCTCTCTCTCCTCCGAGTTCCAGCCCCCTCCCCTCTGAGTTCCATGCCCCCCCAACCTGCCTCCCTCCCTGTCCTCCGAGTTCCAGGCACCCCTCCCCTTCGAGTTCCAGGCCGGCCCTCCCCTTCCAGGCCCCTCCCCTCCCCGCCCGGTCACGTTCCAGGTCCCCCTCCCCCCTCTCTCCCCCCTCCCTCTCGTCCCGTGCCCTCCGAGTTCCATGCACCCACTGTCGTCCGAGTTCCACAACCCCGCGCCTCCCTCCCTCTCTGTCTGTGGCCTCCCAGTGGAAGCAGGACGTGTGCGGCTGCTCCTCCCTTTCGTAAGTGCCGGCTGTTCTGTAAAACCTTTTACCTCGTGGTGCGCCGGCAACAGTGAAGTCGAGCAGGCACGGCAATTCAGACTGCCTTCGCTTTCGCCTTCTGTTTCAGCTCTGCCTCTGGTCCCGCCCTCATTTCCTGTTTGCGGAAGGGCGAGATCAGAGGCACAGGTGAAACAGAAGCGAAAGCGAAGGCAGTCTGAACGCCGTGCCGTGCCTGCTCCACTTCACGGTTGCCGGCGGACCAGGAGGTAAAAAGTTTTAAAGAACAGCCGGCATTTAGCACTTACGAAGGGGAGGGGCTGCCGCACATGCCTGCTTGCACTCAGAGGCCACAGACAGAGAGAGGGAGGGAGGCGTGGGGTGGTGGAACATGGAGGAGAGGGGGTGTGGAACTTGGATGGCAGTTGAAGGAGGGAGGGAGGTAGGGGGGCATGGAACTCGGAGAGGTGGAACTCGCAGGAGAGGGGGGTTGTGGAACTCGGACGGGAGTGGAAAAACTCGGGGGCCCAATTCTGTACTCACCTCCGGTGGCTGGTGCTGGCTTCCCTCCCCTCTCACTTCCCATTGGTCCGTCCTGTGATGTCATCCCCAGGGTGGACCAATGGAAACTGTGTTACGAACCCCGGCATCCAGACACAGGTGCAAATTAATATATAGGATGATCAACCAAGATAAACAGAGGAAGGACAGAATTTAGAATATTCTCCTGTATTTTTCCTTCCTGTTTATCTTGATTTATATTTGAGAGGGAGCGTTTTTCTTTTTTTTGGTGGTTTATTAACATAGTAAATGATGGTAATTAAAGACCAGCATGTTCCATCTAATCTGTTGCTCCGTACTGGTTATCTTCCTCTACTCCTTTGTTTAGGGTTGCTTCTCAACTCATTCTGTAAGCCTTTAACCTCAGTTGTACAGTTTAGAGCCTGACCACATTTTAACATTTCCATTAGTGCTTATAAAGAAACAAAAATGACATCAGATTTTGGGAAGAGTGCAGTTTTCATTTTGTTCCCTCTACAAATGGGGTTATAGTTCTGTCATCCATCATCCCCAAGCCTGTTCAATGTATTTTATAAAACCATGCAGAGAGGATGGGACAAATCAGTTACACAAAAAATTGAAAACACTGCTAGGATCATTGCTAGAAGCAACTGTGAATATTAATGAAATACGGTTAGCCAATATATGCTAATAGTAAATTAGCTGAAGTAAAATGTTAATTTATTTACATCAATAAAAAACAGCAATAGCCATGGAAACAAAAACAATGGCAACCCCTTGATGAATAACACCCATCCAGTGGTGTGCTGGAGCAGGCTCTCACAGGCTCTCGAGAGCCGTTTGTTAAGTTTTTAAGAATTTTGGGAGCCGGTTCTCCATGGCTTCTTTAACAAATGGATCCCAAAATGTGGGCTTGGGCCCCTCCTGAATTCTCTTTTACTTTGCTGGCGAGAGAGAGCCCCCTGTTAACAATTTACCAGCACACCCCTGCACCCATCTAACAGGAAAAAAAAATGCTGGAAGTATATTACTTCTCCTGGGTGCTGTAATAATCTAATCTACAGCTGGTTCTCAGTAGCATCATAAGGACATTATATACATATGAAGGTTAAGTCTATAAAGGGACACCTCCATTTAAGTGACTGTAATGCACCTGTTCTGTCAAGAAAAGCAGGCACCCACTTTTCTTTATAATATACCAGAGTAACGTGCCAAGACTTTGCCCATATTCTAGGTGTGATCTCTTACTCTAGCCATAAGAACATAAGAGTAGCCATACTAGGTCAGACCAATGGTCCATCTAGCTCAGTACCCTGCTTCCAGCAGTGGCCAATCCGGGCACAAGTACCTGACAGAAACCCGAATAGTAGCAACATTCCATGTTACCAATCCCCAGGGCAAACAGTGGCTTCCACATGTCTATCTCAAAAGCAGACTGTGGACTTTTCCTTCAGGAACTTGCCCAAACCTTTTTTAAACCCAGATACGCTAACCGTTGTTACCACATCCTAGTGAGTTCCAGAGCTTAACTATTCGTTGAGTGAAAAATATCTCCTCTTATTTGGTTTAAAAGTATTTCCATGTAATTTCATCAAGTGTCCTCTAGTCTTTGTACTTTTTCCCGTTCTACACCACTCAGGATTTTATAGACCTCAATCATATCCCCCCTCAGCCATCTCTTTTCCAAGCTGAAGAGCCCTAAACTCTTTAGCCTTTTCCTCATATGGGAGCAGTTCAATTCCCTTTTATCATTTGGTCGCTCTTTTTTGAACCTTTTCTAATTCTGCTATATCTTTTTTTGAGATATGGTGACCAGAACTGAATGCGATACTCAAGGTGGTCGCATGTGGAGCGATACAGAGGCATTATAGAATTCTTGGTCTTTTTTTAACCACCCCTTTCCTAATAATTCCTAGCATCCTATTTGCTTTTTTGGCTCCCGGCGTACACTAATCTACACACGTAACCGTACACCCGGTCTATACTCCGCCCAAACATTGCCTAGGTGAATACCTACCAATAAACTACATACTATGGCACATATGCCCATATTTGCATAACAGCACTTAGCTCGTAAAATAGTCATTTACACGTATATGGTGCTTCAGTTCAGCCTACAAACCAATGCACTGCATCAGTTCCAGAAGGATCTGTTGGTATCCTGACCTCCCAAAGCATGTGCACCAACAGAAAATATGACACATCCAGAGCCCCTGTGAACTGAGGTCCTCACAGTGCTTATATATGACTAGGAAGGTGGAAGTTCTGAGTAATGATAAAGACCAGTCAGTCCCCTTTAAAGACTATGGTCCCAGGAGAAAACTCCCAAATTATAGACAGAACAGGTATAGAACCCCTGGGGTAGAGGAAAATACTGGTCTGGCCACTGGAAGGGATTAAAGGGCCCCACCCTGACAGGCTGAGAACAGTAAAAGCAGCTAGCAAGCAAGGAAAGAGGTCCGGATGATGCTCAGTTTCCGTGGCTAACCAAACAGTTTGTGATGAAACCACAGAAAGAATGGGTGTGGGGGGGGGGGGGGGGGGGGAGCTCTCCAAGTCCAGGTATGAGCAACATCAAGTGGGATTGAAGGAGCACGTAGCTGGATATTTGAGGAATGCAAATCTTATGAAAGAGAAAACAGAGGATTGGGAGAGCCCACAGATTCCCACTGCAGAAGAAAGCATGGAATTCCTTGATGAGGGTGAAGAGATGCAAGATAATGAAATGGACTTTGATATAGAATAAATCCAAGAATGCTGTAAGCACTTAATTCACTTTCACAACCGGTTTATACACAAGTAGAGGTGGGAAGCCACAGTATATTGAAAGCTGTGGGAGGCAGAGGTGAGCTGCTAGTCCCACTTGACTGAGGCTGTATAAATGAAAAGAAAATTATTGCTTTGTTTTTTTAATATAAACCTGTGAAACAGGCTATTGGTAAACTTTGTGAACAGAGAGCCAGCTCTGCCTTTGTGGAAACCTTGTGAGAATGGAGAAACACATGCATTACTTTTGGTTCTGTATACTTTAAATGAATTGTCTGTGATATTGTTTGGGATTACAAACTGCAGGAACTTTTGTTTCTGAGTTGGAAAAGAAACAAAAAAACCTAGCCTGGAATAGTTTATGGGCCCTGGAATGAACTTGCCAAGATTTGAGTGATCCCAGGTTGTAAACAGAGAGGTTTCTGCGGCAGAGGGGGGCGGGCCCCTGATTATCACAGTATGCAGCAAAATCAAGGTCAGTTTATAAGCAAAGAGATGAGGCAGGAAATCTTCAGAGACAATGATCTTTATTTCAATATTTGGGTTACCTCAGAATTCTTTATATGCAACCCAAACGGGCACTTCCATCGCCCATGCTGAATCAACAAAAGAAAATTTCCATAAACAAAATGTGAGAGGGTTTATATTAGTCTGTAATGATTTGTAATGCCTGGGAAATTGGATGGCAGGGCAGATTACATTTTCCATTAACTCACCAGGGTTAAACTGTTGGGGCAGTTACAAAAAGACAATGAATTAGTCAAACATTTAAACACTAGCCTGGCACCAAGGTTAAATACGTAGGGTCCTGATAAAATCACATGTGTCTTTATTGTCTTACTTTTTTCTTATATTTAGTTCCAATGCAAACAAATGTTTAAGAGTAAATATTGTATATTTTTCCCAGTATAAGTATAGACAAAACAAAAGATACATCTGTGTATTTTCTTTTAGCAGGCCAAAGACTTTGCAATGTCCATCACGAGCTCCCTTTTACAAACGCTTGCCAGAAAATTACTTTTAATAGACGGTAAAAGTGCTTTAGAGGCTCAAACGCCCTTTACAAGTACAAAGTGAAGATTATTATGGTCCTTTGGGCAGTTCCTTGCAGGGAAATAAATTAGAGCATTTGCTACGAGATTATGGTGCTCATTTCAAAGCACATAGACTTACAAAATAAATACAGTACCCTATATAACTTTGTAAGTCTATATGCTTTGAAAATGAGCCTGTATATCATTTCAAACTTTGGGGCGAGGCATTTATTACTCAGGTCATGAAAATGACAAAAGGCTAAGATGTCCCTGTTGAGATCAAAAGCTTGTTTATGAAGTTAAGGGCCCTGTTTATTAGCATTTTTAGTGTGAATTAATGCTAGAGACACCCATATATTCCTATGGGTGTCGCTAGCGTTAGCGCACACTAATATTTAGCATGCGCTAAAAAATGCTACAGCATCTTAGTAAACAGGCCCTAAGAGTCTTTCAGGCACTCTCAAGCTAGAACATATCTTGTCTGTGTCTGAAGCTGATATATTTCTCACAGATTTTACTTCTCCAAAACACCTGTACCTCTTAAAGAGACAGCACACATTAGAAAGCGTTTTGGCATAAGAAACCTAGGGGTCCTTTTACTAAGGTGCGCCGAAAAATGGCTAGCGGTTGTGTAGGCGCAGGTTTTGGGCATGCACCAATCCATTTTTCAGCATGCCTGTAAAAAAGACCTTTTTTAAATTTTTGCCGAAAATGGACATGCGGCAAAATGAAAATTGCTGCACGTCCATTTTGGGTCTGTGATCTTACCGCCAGCCATTGACCTAGTGGTAAAGTCTCACATAGTAATCGGGTGGTAATGACCTACGTGTGTCAAATGCCACTTGCAGCGCATCCAAAAATAAAAAATTATTTATCGGACGCACACTAAAAATGAAATTACCGCAAGAGTCATGTGGTAGCCGGGCAGTAACTTCATTTTTGCGTTACGCAGCTTAGTAAAAGGGCCCCCTACTCTCAATATAAAGAGTTCTGAACAACAAGACATCCGAGTTCTTGGCATGCCACAACTAAACCTCACATTGAAAAAAAAAAAAGAAACTGGATTTTGATGAAATAAAATTCATGGAAGGAAGCTTTTGAATTGATTTAAGTTATCTTACATCCCTATCTTACTTTGCTCTCAGATGCTAGTCAGTCTGTATGTGACACACAGCCAACGAGAAATGCTTAAATGTTCCGAATGTGGAGTAAGTTTATCAGTGCGAGAAATAAATTCTCTTCTTTAAAGCAGACAAGGGGATTAAAATGTCTCTCTTTCCTCTCTGCTGCATCCATCTTTTAAACAATGGACGGGGAGTTTCACATTAGTAAAAGCAGAATAAACCACAAAATCAAGGCCCAAATATAGAAAATTTCACATAATGCAGAAATCATGTGTAGTTAGTCAATTTCCAAACTATATATTTTCCCTATTGTAGGTATAATTTTTTTTTGTACTGAAAGAAACTTTTTCCCACGGGAACACTACATTGAAAATCTCAAGGATTAGCCCAAATCCCCCAAAATGATATAAAATAACATGTGTGCTAGAGAGAAGAGTTTATCCTCAGTGACAGTCCCCGGCCTCCAGTTCTTAAATTATGAAGATAAAGAATGCATCCGGATAATCACGTCTTCCAATCGGATTCCTGCCTTTTCTTTTACCTCCAGTCTGATCACATGCAACATGATATGGAATGAATGCATCACTTTTAGCGGACTCACTAGGCATCTGAGATTAACAATGGTATGCTTGCGTTTTTAAAATGAGCAAACGATCCAAAAACAGCTGAAGTAAAATATGCAACATAGTACTGTTTTTTCTGCACTAGCCTGTATTCTAGGCTGGGCACTTTAAGAAAAGATGTACTGTTAAGATTTATGAAGAATATATTAATATATCAGCTGAACTTTTACATCACTAGCCAGCAGTATTCTTCAGCAGTTCATACTATATAAATGTAGAAAATGCCATATATCTGTGCTTCCTGGACCAAAATATGTAAATTAATCAGAAGCTACAGTCACTATTATCAAACATGTCCCAAGAATTCTGCTATATGAATATCCTGGAGTTAAAAATCTGCAGTCCTCAAGGACAAGATTTGGCAACCTTTGCATAAAATAAATGCCTGTCAACAAGATCTAATCATGTGCTACATTGCATTGCAAAACCCTGCTTGACATGGGCAACTTTGCCCTCCAATCTACCCCTTCACCTACGAGGGCAGCATTCTTCCCTCACTAAGGGACTTGTTTTATTAAACAAGTCACACAAATTAACAGTGCATATACGTAAAATCTGACAAGAGTCAGAATCCTACTGCTAGGTTTGGCGACACAATTTGTAAGATTTGCATTCCTCAAGGGAAAGGGGATGGGTCTTGATATACTGCCTTTCTGCAGTTACAATCAAAGTGGTTTACATATTATATACAGGTACTTATTTTGTACCTGGGGCAATGAAGGGTTAAGGGGTCCTTTTACAAAGGCGCGCTCCACGCTGAAAAATGGCTTGCGGTGGTGTTGGCACAGGTTTTGGGCGCGCGGTGAGCTATTTTTTAGCATGCTTGTATAAAAGGCCTTTTAAAAATTTTTGCTGAAAATGGACGTGCGGCAAAATGAAAATTGCTGCGCGTCCATTACATGCACCTGAAAATAAAAAATATTTTTCAGACGCTCTTATCGGACGTGTGAAAAAAATGAAATTACTGAAAGAGTCACACAGTAGTCTGGCGGTAACTCCATTTTGGTGCAGGTTAGGCACGCGTAGACGCTTACGCGGCTTAGTAAAAGGGCCCCTTAGTGACTTGCCCAGAGTCACAAGGAGCTGCAGTGGGAATTAAACCCAGTTCCCCAGGATCAAAGTCCTCTGCACTAACCACTAGGCTATTCCTCAAATATCCAGCTATGTGCTCCTGCACTCCCACTTGAGGCTGCCCACCACTGGACTTCGTCTGTACTGCAACACCACTTCTTTTGAATTCTCTCCCCTTGACTCTGCGTACGAACATGCATGCATGTTTTGCAGGAAGCGTCATCAGGGGAACGTTATTCTGTAGCGGGAACAGCTCAACTTCTACCTTCACCCGGCTGAGACGTGCTGTTCCCGCTACAGAATAACGTTTCCCTGATGACGCTTCCTGCGAAACATGCACGCATGTAGGGAACCAAAAATGCAATGAAGATAGGGAACATTCTTTGAATCACATTTATTTTACTGCACGTCATTGAATGGACTGGGGCCCCAGCTGGACTAAGCTGGATCAACTACCACCACCTCACAGCACCAAGATAAGTAGCCCATCCTACGCTGAAGTCTATTTAAAAAGATATGCTTTTTGAAGCTTTGACTTGTACAAAGTTTGCCAATGTATAAGCACTGTTGACAATAGTAATACTATAGCACCACAGGTAGGAGGTAGGCGCTGGTGCTATGATGTCAGGTCGGATATGAAGCAATTCAGGACTGCCAGTCAGCCCAGTGAAAGCTACCCAATCACTGAGCACCATTAGCATATTATATAAAAAATTGCACATAGCATTGTAGTTAGTTTTTTATGGTTTTTTTGTAGGTAATACTAACCTAATAATAGGAAAACTGAACGTTGTTGCATACCCCAGAGGAGTTTTGCTATTAAATTTTAACTGCCAGACCCTTGACCATTCTTCTAACTTTCGGAGATCCCTTCTCATCGTTTCTACTCCCTCCAGGGTATCCACTCTATTGACTATCTTCGTGTCATCTGCAAAAAGGCAAACCTTTCCTTCCAACCCTTCAGCAATATCTCTCACAAATATATTAAACAAAATGGGCCCCAGCACCGACCCCTGATGAACCCCACTGCTCACCATCCTTTCCTCCGAGTGGATTCTATTTACCACCACCCTCTGCCACCTGTCGGTCAACCAGTATCCAGTTCACCACTTTCGGTCCTAAGTTCAGCCCTTTCAGCTTATTCAGCCCTTACAATTTAAGAACACCACATTACAGAATACGCTTGGCGAGTTGTGCGTGTAAATCTTGATTAATGCCAATCAGTGCTGATAATTGCATGTTAACATCCAATTGACAGCACTGATTGGCTAGTTAACCAATTAAGTTAAACCAGTGCCGTAGCGAGGGTGGCCGACACCCAGGGCGGGTCGCCATTGCGCAACCCCCCCCGGGCGCAGCACAGCGCACCCCCTCTCCCCGGAGCGCATTCTAACTAGCATAGGAAAGCGGGGAGCGGGCCGATCCGCCCCAACTGCATGTCGCTGGGAGCTGCATCGGCTCCGCTGGTTCCCTGCTCTCTCTGCCCCGGAACAGGAAGTAACCTGTTCCGGGGCAGAGGGAGCAGGGAACTAGCGGAGCCGACACTCCCCCAGCGGCATGCACCCGGGGCGGACCGCCCCACCGCCCCCCCCCCCTTCCTACGCCACTGAGTTAAACACATTGTTATAGAATTATACTTCAATTTCCATGCATAAAGTAAGGCATAATATATAGAATCCTGGGGTAAGCGCCTAAATTAGGTGCAGATCCCCCAAATTTGATAATACTGTACACAAATTCTTGGAATGCCCATACCTCTTCTTGTGGCCACGCCCCCTTTTTGGATCCACTCACAAGAAGTTAAGGGCACATCTTTATAGAACATGCCTAGAAAGATGTGTGCATAAATTCTAATGCTTGCCAATTACCGCTCAATTACTGGTGCTAATTGGTTCATTATTCAATTAAATTGTGTGTGCAATTTGGGCGTGCGCCATATATAGAATCCAGGGGTAAACAATAACCTATACTGGCCTGTTCTTTGCTGGACTCCTGGCATCAGTGAACCCATCAGTGTAACACTGAGCGTGCCTCCTGTCACACCGTGCACCTCTATTTGGCAAATCTGTTGACATTTCTTTTCCTGGTAATTCTGCAGTGGGGAAGGGGCTCAGGGTTTCTGTTCTGCTTCCTACCACTTAGGGAGACCGATGTAACAAGGTGCGCTATGCTTACTTCCAACCTTTTGGTGCACATTTTTGGTACTTTCAATTTAGTACAAAAAACTGAGCCGGCCCAGATGCACTAAACTTAACGAGCCAATAACATGCCATTAGTAAACCCTAGCATGCAACAAATGACATTTCCCGATCACAGTAGCAGCTAATGAAAACGGAATGCAAATCATTATAATGAGCTGCAGTACCACTGCAAGGCTATTATAATGATATGCACTAATGTTTACCGATTCCCCTTACAGTGGAAACCCTAACGCGAGGTCTGCACCTCTCATTAGGCAGGGGCTGCTGTGGGAAAAAACAAGCTGCGCGTCTGTGCCTAACATTGACGTCCTTCAAGGACATCCCTGACGAGCACTGCTTTCTTTTTTCCCTTCTGCCGCCCCCCCCCCGCCCGAGGTCGCAGCCGCCGCTGCCGCTCCCCCTCTCTTGAAATGACAGCTTCCCCGTCATCCTCTGCACCCCCGTGGCCCTGCCCCCGCCGCCGCTCCCCCTCCATCTGCCACCGGGCCCTCACAGCGCCTCTCACCCCCGTGTGAAGACGCTGCACTGGCCGCAGCAGGCAGCAGCTGATCGCTTGGCTTGGGCACTTCCCTTCTTTCCTCCTTGGCACCAGTTACCTACGTAAGTTACTTATGTCAGACGAGGGCGGGCCAAGGAGGAAAGAAGGGAATTCCCGAAGCCAAGTGATCAGCTGTTGCTGCTGCGGCCGATGCAGCGCCTTCACACGAGAGTGAGAGGCGCTGTGAGGGCCCGGTGGCAGATGGAGGGGGGCGGGTGGAGGGGGGAGTGGTGGCGGCGACGACCTCAGTGGGGGCGGCGGGGGCGAGGCCAACGGGGTGCAGAGGATGGCAGGGAAGCTGTCATTTCAAGAGAGGGGGGAGCAGCGGCAGCAGCCTGGGGGGGCGGGGCTGTGGAAAGCTCTTTCAATGCAGGGGGGGGGCGGCGGCGGCAACCTCGGGCGGGTGGGGGGCAACGCCGTCTATAAAGGCCAACCATAGGCACGTCATTTTTTTTGTTTTGTTTGTTTATTTTTTGATGTCCTTGGCATGCGCAGAGCAGCCAGCATAACGCTTGGCTGCTCGCTGCTCTGCGCATGCTCTACCGGCTGATTCTCCGACCGTTTTACGAGGGATTAGAGAATGCAAGTGTAAGCTCCTTTGAGCAGGGACTGTTAAACTGTACAGCGCTGCATAACCCTAGTAGCGCTTTAGAAGTGTTAAGTAGTAAGTAGTAGCTGCAACGAGTGGTGTAGAATGGGCGTAGATAATGGCGTAGAATGGGTAAATATAATCGATTTTTTACTTTTTCAAAAAGTACAAAAATCCGGGGACACTCGAGGAAGTTATGTAATACTACTTTTAAAACCCACAGATTGTAATACACTATTACATTTTTCTATTTGTCATCCGTGCAAGCTGCATGAAGGAATCTCTGTAGGCCAATTTTTACGTTTAAAATGGATTTGTTTATCAGTACAGGAATTTAAGTATTAAACTGCCAATTTGTTTCAAAAGTTTGTATAACGTTACTATCCCTATACTGTTTTTAAAAAGGCTTATCAATGCACCTGGTGAGGGTAAAGAGTCCATCTGTTGTTACGTGCTATTCAGGAACCGAGTGAGATTGACGTGTTTTATTGTATTCCCTTATGGTTCATCGAGTTCGTGCAGTGATTTTGAAATATTGGCATGTTCTTCAGTTACATCAGTGTTTCTCCACTTCCCCACTATTTGCCTTTAAAAAGTGATAGGACTCTTAGGGATATTTTGGTTCCATCTTATCATCCCCCTCTGCAAACCGGTGGGGCCCCTTTACTAAGCCGAGTAAGCATCTACGCACGCCCAACGCACGCCAAAATGGAATTACCGCCCGGCTACCGCGTGGCTCTTGCAGTAATTTCATTTTTGGCGGCATCCGAAAAATAATTTTTATTTTCGGATGAACGTATTGGACGTGCGCCTTGGCATTTGACATGCAAAGGTCATTACTGCCTGGTTACCGCGTGAGACTTTACCACTAGGTTAATGGCTGGCGGTAAGGTCTCAGACCCAAAATGGATGAGTGGCAATTTTCATTTTGCTGAACGTTCATTTTTTAGGAAAAATTTTAAAAAAGGCATTTTTTTGTAAGTGCGCTGAAAAATAATTCTGCGCGCCCAAAACACGCGTCTACACTACGACAGGCCATTTTTCAGCACACCTTAGTAAAAGGACTCCTTAGTGACTTCTGAGATTGTTAAAGGTCATTTTCCATGTGGACACTGCAGTGTTTGTGGATCTTCTTTTTCTGGTCCTCCATTGTTTCTGAATGCAATTACTAACTGTTTTCACACTACCTACATGTCAGACTTCTCAAGCAGTATTTGCTATCTAGTGCCCATGCCTTTTGGTATGTGTTGGTAAAATTATGAGACCTTTAAAAACTAGGTTAACTGAATACCGTAGACGGCTACAATGCCAGGATTGTATTGCACTGTTTGGCTTTGTCCCACTCTTTTAATGATCTATGTTTTGCTACTATAAAAGTACTTACCTCTTCTCCATGAGAAGGTGACCTTAATGCTTGTCCTTTACAAAGAGAGAAATGATGATACTTAGATTATCCAGTTGAGAACCTAATGGCCTGAATAGGTCTATTGGTAAGTAACTGTCTGGTTTCTAATATTGATATCTATGGTGTTGGTCAATAAAGTTTGTTGTGATTACGTTTTGGCATCATCACATATTAGACGTCATCTGCCTCTTTAAAACTTGCTGTAGTCCTCTTCTCTTCTGCTTAGAGCTGCCATTAAGAAGATCGGTGGTACATTGCTTTGAAGATTTGTGAGTCATTAAGTATTTTTATCTTTTATGTTTAAATCATTTTTATTGATGACAATCAGATCATATACATTTCCACATTGATTCTATCATCATTTCCATTTTTATTCCGTCCCCCCCTCTCCTCCTCCCCACCCTCCCCTCTTCCCCTTTCCTTCTCCCTTTAATTTATCTTATACATACAGAGTTGGCTATTAATTATGGATTAGTTACATATTCAACAGTTGGCTTTGTGCAGCCGGGGTTAGAGTTCTCAAAAATGGGGTCCATCTTGTCAGAAATTGTTCAAATTCTTGGCTTGGTCTGTCTTTGTGGTATAATCTCTCCATTCTTAGAAGGAAAATCATCTGGGTCCGCCACAGTTGAATCCGCGGTCCCTTTGCTTCCAACCAGTCTACGAGTATGGTCTTTTTTGCTACCATCACTGCCCGTTTTGCAAAATCCGTGTATCCTCTGGGCCTAGATGTACCCAGCTCCAGCTTTCCAAACAACATCAAGGGCGTACCTCTCCATGTTGCGTCCCAGGTTCTCCGAGTATGTTCTACGATAGTCATCCAGAACTTCTGAACTTTCGGGCAACTCCAAAACATGTGCCCCAATGTTGCTCCTTCCCCCCCAACATTTTGGACACGCCCCATCCGGAGACAAGCCCATGTGGAACGCTCTGCGAGGGGGAATATGGAGTCGTGCCGCAAACTTATATTGGAGCTCCCAGTATGCTGACCAAGGAGTTGTTCTTCGGATCGTCAGTATATGAGACTTAAACACCGTTGCTGGAATTGGCATTGGTAAGTCTCCACTCCAGACCTCAGCTTGTTTGACATAGTCCATTTCCAGCTTGGTGTCTTTGATATGTCTATGGTGGAATGATTGGGGCACCTTCTGTTGTGAGTTCAAAGACAGAGCTGAGGTCAATTCCTCCTGGGCATCCTCTGTCAATGCCTCCCATGGCAAGCTCCTCACGTAGTGCCCCAATTGCCAGTAGTAAAATTGATCTTTAGGTCCAAAAAGTTGTGCTTCTTTTAAGTCATTAAAAGATTTTAATCTCCCATCTTCAGTGATTATATTCAACAAATATATTACTCCTTTGGCTTTCCATTTTCTAAATGTTTCATGTAGATCACCCGGAGGGAACGCCGGGTTTCCGCCCACTGGCAAGAAGGGAGTGACTCTGTGGGAGAAATGATGCAATCTGCAGATCCATGCCCACGCTCTCTGCAGGGTGGGCAGTATATGAGATGTCATCAGCGCTGGTACCGGCGTGCATCTCAACCCATGTAGATAGCTACTGAAATGATAGTTTTTAAAGAGGGTCATCTCGATTTGAGTTGCAGAAAAGTCTGCCGTGCCTCGGAACCAGTCATTTAAATGTCTCATGGCACATGCTATTGACAGTGTTCTTATGTTCATTAGGCCCAAGCCGCCATATTCTGTCGGAGCGCACACCATGCCCAGTGCCATTCTTGACCGTTTCCCGTTCCATATGAATTTTTGGAGTGCAGCGTTCAACTTCAGTTCATCTGCTTTGTTAAGGTATAGGGGCAACATCTGGAATCTATACAGCCAACAAGGTGCTATCATCATGTTACACATTGCTATGCGCCCCAGCAGCGAAAGCGGGAGCCCCTGCCATTGCTTCAATTTTGTTATGGTCTCCTTTAACAGTGGGATAATGTTACGCTCATATAGTTTTGTTAAATCTTGTGGGATTTGCACTCCTAAGTACTTCACCTCCTCAACTCTCTGTAAATTAATTACACTTTCCCTCTCTCTCCCTTCTACCTGCCCCATAGGGTATAATTGCATAACATTGGATTTTTGCATGTTTATCTTAAATCCCGAAAGTGCTCCAAACTGAGTAATTTCTCGAATTAGAGATTTGACTGATGTGTTAGGTTGCTCTGTCACTATCAACAAGTCGTCTGCAAATGCCATTGCTTTGAGTTTTCTTCCCCGTATTTTTATCTTTTAATAGTACTGTGTTGGTGGTTTTACAAATATATTGAAAGTTACATCTTTTGTAGTTTCCGGCAATCCTATATTTATTTAGTTATTTATGAATTTGTATCCCACATTTTCCCACCTATTGGTAGGTTCAATGCGGCTTACAAGATTCTGGAGTAAACTGGTTACAGTTTGTTCAGAACAAGGTTACAATTTATATTGACCAATGCGATTAACAGATGTCATGATTATGACAGGTTTTATGTGTTTGTATCAGGGGCGTATCTGCGTGGGGCCACAGGGGCCTGGGCCCCCGCAGATTTCGCCCTGGCCCCCCTCCCCGCCGTCAACCCTCCCTTGCTGCTTACTTTTGCTGGCGCCGAGGTCCGACCCGCAATCTCCGTTTTTCGTCTTCCTCCGTGGCCATGCTTCCAGGAAGTAACGCTGCAGTGCTGATTCGTTGAATCCAGTTCGGCGTCTGACGTCAGACGTCGAACTGGAGTCAACGAATCAGCACTGCAGCGTTACTTCCTGGAAGCATGGCCACGGAGGAAGACGAAAAACGGAGATTGCGGGTCGGGACCTCGGCGCCAGCAAAAGTAAGCAGCGGGGGAGGGTTGACGGCGGGGAGGGGGTGGAGAGAGGCGGCGGCGGCGGCGGGGGGGGGGGGGGGGGGGGAAGGGAGGCAAAAATGTGCCCCCCCTCTCTGGCTCTGGCCCCCCCTACCGCCGGATTCCAGATACGCCCCTGGTTTGTATTTGTTTCAGGTAAGTCCGTTAGGGATGAATTGGGCGATGGTAGCTTAGTTTAGTTTCTGTTCATTGTCGTTGTCTTGTGTTGTTATTCAGTAATGTGGTTGGCTAATTTAATATGCTTGCAACAACTCAGGAAGCAGGCCGTATGCCGAAACGCCTTGGTTTCATTGTTGGCATTGGGCATTACTGTTTAGTTTGGTGCTGACGTCTTGTTTCAGATAAGTGATCGCAACTTATTCTACTTACCTCTGGATTGCTGGGATTCTATATTTGATACATAGGATCCTGTTTACTAAGCTGCACTAGCATTTTTAGTACACACTAAACACTAGAGTGGTCCATATATTCCTATGGGTGACGTAGAGGAGCATTTTCGAAAGGGACGTCCGCGTTTTGATGACATCCTCGCAAAACGTCCCCATCCAGGGGTGGGGAAACCCGTATTTTCGAAACAAGATGAACGTCCATCTTTCGTTTTGATAATACGGTCAGGGACGTCCAAATCCTGAAATCTGGTCGTCCCTAGACTTGGTTGTTTCTGATTTTCAGCGATAATTGAAACCAAGAACATCCATGTCAGTAGCGACCAAATGCAAGCATTTGGTCATGGGAGGAGCCAGCATTTGTAGTGCACTGGTCCCCCTGACATGCCAGGGCACCCTAGGGGGCACTGCAGTGGACTTCAGAAATTGCTCCCAGGTACATAGCTCCCTTAACTTGTGTGCTGAGCCCCCCCAAACCCACTACCCACAACTGTACACCACTACCATAGCCCTTACAGGTGAAGGGGGACACCTAGATGTGGGTATAGTGGGTTTCTGGTGGGTTTTGGCGGGCTCGCTGTTTCCTCCACAAACGTAACAGGTAGGTGGGAGATGGGCCTGGGTCCGCCTGCCTGAAGTGCACAGTACTCACTAAAACTGCTCCAGGGACCTGTATACTACTGTCATGGACCTGAGTATGACATCTGAGGCTGGCAATCAATACTTTGAAAGATATTTTTTGAGGATGGGAGGGGGTTAGTGACCACTGGGCGAGTAAGGGGAGGTCATCCCCGATTCTCTCCAGTGGTCATCTGGTCATTTCGGTCAGCATGACCAGGTAAAGTCCAAGTGTTCATCAGGGACACCCTTGTTTCTTTCGATTATGGGTCAAGGATGCCCAAGTGTTAGGCACGCCAAGTCCCGCCTTCACTATGCCTCGGATTCGGTAATAACAGCATAACCCTTTTGTTTCTCTTTTGGAAGTACTACCGGACCTTTCTTATCCTCTGGAAAGATCAATTTTTCTTGAGTTTGTTCCCCTTCAATATTTATTTCTTCTAATACAAATTTTCTTAACAAATCCCTGTGAACTGTTTTATCCCCAAACTTTTCATTTCTGATTTTTACAACATTGAAATTCTCCCCAAACATTTCCACCACGGTATAAGGAAAAGGTTCCCAGGTGTCCTGTATCTTGTGTCTGCCTGGAAATCTCTGTCTCCGCAACAAGACCCGATCCTCCACCTGCAGCACTCAAGACATCTGTGAGGAACCTGGACCAACATCCTTTCTTGTGTCTGGAGGAGATACATAAACTCTGGTTGAATTTCTCTTTGCTCAAGGACGATTCAGCTGCTGGACCCTGTCTGGCTCCACTGACAAGATGACCAGAAAGGGTAACTGTCCCAGCCTTCCTTTTCAGTTCTACCGCTTCAGCCTCTGCATACTCCATATCTACGACAACCATTTTTTCAGGATATTCTTCCGAACCTGTATCCTCCAGAAATGGGCGGTTCAACTCTTGAAGACTTAGTCCCTTGGCTTGTTTAATGTGCACGTCTTCTTTCCATTTTTGAGCCTCCAGTTTCAGGGTACTCTGTGCTAGTGTTTGCTTCCGATCCCGTCTCTCCCTCTCACGTTCCAGACCATACTGCTGCAGCCAGACCATCTCACTCTGGAAACTTGCAGGCCTCTCGTTCTCTTTGCTCTCTTCAAATTCTTTGGTCATGTCCATGATGTTGGAAAGATCAGGATCTGCCTCACATGGTACCACCAACTCTGCTATTTCCAACAACTCAAAGTTACCCAGCACTTTCTGTATCTCTTTCTCTTCATATTCAGTGTCCGGGCAACTGGTTAGCTTTTCTTCTTTCTTCTGTCCAAAAATCAGCATTTCCTTCTTGCTCGTTTCCAAGCCAGTCACGATCACTTCTTTTTTACTCTTCCCACAAACGTTACCTCTTAACGATTGATCACTGTCTGTTCTGGTTTGTTTTTCCCTGTGCTTCTGTGTAACCAGGTTATCAGCTACTAGGCTCCTCTCGGGTAAGTTCATCTTTTTGGTAGCAGAAACCAGTACCGCTGTTGTACTCTTCCTTGTTTGATGACCAATTAAGAACTTTTCTGGCATTACCGGTATGATTTTGCTCACATTTCCCT
The DNA here is from genome assembly GCF_901765095.1 of Microcaecilia unicolor. Classification (NCBI taxonomy): domain Eukaryota; kingdom Metazoa; phylum Chordata; class Amphibia; order Gymnophiona; family Siphonopidae; genus Microcaecilia; species Microcaecilia unicolor. The sequence continues at coordinate 127,511,814 of NC_044031.1, read as the reverse complement.
GCATCTTTATCATGCTAATAGATTCCCTACTTTTGTTGCAACGCTTCTGGGAAATGCTGGACCGAATACTCGCCATCTTCACGGGCTCGCCCATCAAAGAAAACAGGTCTCTGAATAATCCCTCCAGGTACCGAAGGACATTCATGCCCACTATGCCGTGTACTGTCTGACTCTCTACTTGTCCATTATTGAAATTATCTTTAACAACGAAAATACACCGCTCCGGCACTAATTGTCCCAAGCACTGGACATCGGCATCTATATATCCAAGCACAGGCAGATCAGTCCCATTCACTGCTACCAACTTCAGTTGACTGGCATCTTGCAGGCAAGCGGTATCCGGGAAGTTTTTATAGAAAAAGCTCGCCAAGATGGTTGAGACACTGGAGCCAGTATCTACTGTGCAGAGCGTTTCCACTCCATTTATTAAAACTTTTAGTATCGGGCTGTTTCCAATCGCTCGCTCCCCAAAATAACTTTCTTCCGGATTCTCTTCTTTATTCACATATTTCTGCATCCGGACAGATGGCTTTCCATCACCCCCCTTCACAGGAGCCAAAGTATCCTCCCGAGCATTATTTGTTTTAAAAGTACCACTTGTACTGGGTTGCTCTGGGTTATTCCTGTTGTCCCTAACAACCGGATTTTTGCCTCCTTGCTCACTTCTTGGAAGGTTACCTCTCTCAGACTGGCAATTCCTAGCTATGTGCCCCGGCTCCTGGCATCGATAACAAATCAGCTCACCCATGGCAGTTCTTGAGGGTCTCTCTCCATAGGAATTCCTAGGGTATTCTCTTCTAATATTGGAGTACCTCATTTGCTCTCTCTCCATCCTTTGACGTCTCCATTCTTCATCTTGCCTTTCACATAATTTAGCAACCATGTTAGTCAACTGCTGCATCATGGAAACCGTTGCAGACTCCTCAGGACGATAATAATCTCCGGCATCTTCTCTTGGTCTTTGTAGAATACGTTTAGGCCCTGACTCCCAGGTTGCCAGACCTCTCTCCTCCCCAGCCCACCTGATGGCTGCTTGCATCAGCTCCGCGAAAGATAATCTTGGGTTATCCTCGCTTCGCTTAGCCACTTCTCGCTTCAATGACTCATCTCTCAAGCCCAAAATAAACTGCTCCTTCAATGTCTCGTCAGGGTCTCCAACTCGTCTTCGGTCTCGGGCGATGATTGCCTCCAGCTTCTCCTGCAATTTATATGCATACACTCGGATAGAATCCCTATCCCCTTGGCGAAGATTGTAGAATTCTTGGATTCGTAAGCCCAACGCCACCTTGTCGCCATACACCTGCTTCAACAGTTCAAAGATCTCCTCAACTGTACAATCCCTGGGAAGAGAGTACTTTACTGTGTCCAAGGCTATCCCCTTCAGATGGTCACGCACCATGTCAACCTGGTCTTCTGCTGGAATCCTCATAAGTCTCATCCGGGTCCTCATTTTTTCAATCCACTCACTGATCTTTAAATCCTCTGGTCCTTTAGGAAATCCACTAAAGTCAGGAACAGACCTGTCCTGCGGGATGATCACCGTATGCGCTACGACTTGAGGCACGGGAACAGCGTGAGCTCCAGATGCTTCCCCTTCCATGTTCTTCTTGCTCTAGGAACGGGCGTTACCACCGAAACAGAGACTCCAGACAAACTCAAGAACACCTAACCAGAACACTTAACCTTATCCTAAATAAATCACACTTTTATTTAATTAATTATCTTTATTGTTAGTTGCCTCCCTTTAAAGAATCTCGTCCGGAGTGGATATACCCACACTCCAAATTCTGCAGATTAAGCCCCCAAATTCAGGAAAATCCTGCCGACTACGCCAAATCTGTACCTAGTCCCCCCCCCAGACAGGGTTAATTCCCAGAAATGTGGTCTCAAATCAGCGATGTTATAGTCGTGGCTGCTGTCAGAAAACACACTCAGGATTAGGGGACTAGTGCAGGATACTATCCTCGTCTTCCGCCCTCAAAGGACGGAAGAGGAATGAAAACTAAAGTTCAGGATTTTTCTGATCAAGGAGAACAAACTTATTTTCCCAAGTTGTTTAAACAAGTTTAATTTAATAACTAAAGCATTTAAAACGAACATAAACTCAACTTTCTTGTACAGTAAATCAAATTTTGCTTAAAACTCTATAACCAAACATATACTAATAACTTTTTATCTTCCTACAGATACCAACATCTACTTGTATCTAGCGCACATTCAGATAAGTGTCTTTTTCTGCAATCTGTTCCTTAGGAAATGTAAAGGTTATTATGTATCATTCACGTGAGTATAGTCTGACAAGAATTTGATTCTTTGCTTTGCTCTCTTTTCAGGTTTTCAGTCACTTTTCTTTGCCCTGGACTTTGGGTAAGTATCTCTTTTTTTATTTTCTTTCATGTGTTTCTGTGTATGTCTCTTTCCTATTATGTTTCTTGTTCAGTGTATACAGTTACTTAGCTGTCGAAGCTTTGTCTCTTTTTTCTTCCCGGCCTTGCTTGCGTTGGAGCTCGTGAGTTGTCCGGTTTTCTTCACTTTTTCTTTGGTCTTCCTCCTTCACCTCTCTCTTAATTAAAATAATTGGAAGGAAAACCTTACTCTTCCTACTTTCTTCTTTTAATAATCTTTATCAGGGAGTGCTGTCAACAGCGGAACTGTGGGCTCTATTTAAGTAAAATCAATATAAATAAATGGCCCTTACTTTCCAGTGTCTATGCTATTGATTTCTTTTCCCTACTTATTCAGAGAGAGATGGACCGTCCCTTTCACACAATTACTCTTGCACAATTCTCAATCACAGTTCTTCAAATTCCCATTGGTAAATTTTCCTTTAACTATTACTCTACCTCCCTTGGATTATTCCTTAAATTTATCCCTAAAACCTTACCCAAATACACCTAAAGCTACTATTACTATTACCCCAATAACCCCTTATTAACAAATTCCACTTAACTCCTACCCTGTACCCCAGTTCATACCAACCTAACAAAATTTTAAAACTTATACTAGAAATCACATCCTCCTTACACACCTTACTTTCATTCACCAACAATTCCCAGAAATTTCCCCCAAAATCCTCACTTTTACTTTTGAAACCCTCCTCTCACTACCAGCACCTTCTCAACACCTCCACTCTCTCTGACCAACAATCTCACTCTGACCAACTGCAACACCCCGGTTACCTTGGTAACCAGCCTTGGCTTGCGTTCCAACCCAGCCTTGGCTTGCGTTCCAAGACCTTTCCAGCCAATCCCTGACTAGAACCAACATTCCACTCTCCACTGCTGACCAGCGGAATTCTGGCCAGCAGTGCAAAATCCCCATTTTAACCCCATAGAAACTAATGGAAAAGTAATAAAATTAAATAAAAACCCTATAAAACTATATCCGAATCACCCCAAAATTTCTACACCAATTAAACTTCCCATTCCCTATTAAATCCTGCTTTTAAAATTTAAAAATACCATTTTTTTCAGTCCACCCGCAATTATCTCTCCTAAACCCCCCTCAAAAATCCCAAAATAATTTAAAACCTACTCTAAAAATTCAATCCCCCTCCCCTCTACCTGCTACGTCGAATTTAAAATTTTACCATGTAATTAACCCCTTAAAACCCACACTACACCAGAACACCCCCCAAAAATATTAAAATTTAAAATGTAACCCCCCCACAAAAATAAACAAAAATACCCCGATCCCAAATATGCAAAAATATTTCCAATCCGTCAAACCCCCGATTTTTTAAAAATAAAAAACCCAATTTATGTAAATTAAAAATCAACCAATTAAAATTCCGGGCCAAACGACCCCTTACCTTAATGTATCTTTTCCCCTCACTTGATCCCAACCAACGGATCCGGTCCCGCTGGTCCTGGCCCGAAAACGGAGTCAAAAACAAAAAAAGAACCGAAGCCGGCCCAAAATTTAGGCCCCGGCTTCGGCCTACACGGAGCTTCGCGCCTCTCGTGCACGCGCGCGCACGCCAACTCGTCGTGTTTCCTCTCCTCCTCCTCGTTTCTCCAGTGCAGAGGGCCCGCCGGCCCCAAACAAACCCGAAAATGCTGCCGCTGCCTCCCGCAGCTCCGTAGCAACTCTTCACCCCCGGGGACATGCTCAATCGTCCCCGGGAGTCGCAATTCGTGGCGCTGCCTGGCCTCCACCCCCGGGAACGTACCCAACCGTTCCCGGGAATAAAAAAACACGGCGCTGCTTCGCCAGACTGCGATCGGGCCCACACCTGCCCAGAAGACACCCCGTCCCTCCGGACCACCCGAACAGCCCCAGAACGACCCCTCTCCCCCACAAGGTGGGACCGGACTCCCCCACAAGACTCCCCAGGTAAAAAAAAACTTTTCTTCTTTATTTTAACCCCCTGTTACAATACACCCCCTTGAACTTTGGCTGTCCCTGCGACAGAAAGCAGTTGGGGACGTCCAAAATCGGCTTTCAATTATACTGATTTGGATGACCCTGGGAGAAGGACGTCCATCTTCCGATTTATGTCGAAAGATGGGCGTCCTTCTCTTTCGAAAATGAGTCCACTTGCGTTTAGTGAATGCAAAAAATGCTAGCACGCCCTTAGCGCTGCTTGGTAAACGGGGCCCATAGTGTAATCTTTATATAGTAAAAAGATTTTTTGTAGTTTGGGAAGGAGTGACAAATGATTTGAAATTTAACTTGAGTCTTGGACTTGGAATAGTTGTGCGCTATATGAAGTCCAATGACCATGTTATTTATGTTTATGATGTCACCCTTCTTTTTTTACACGTTTTATATTTTGGTTAAACTTACAGCTGTGTTTAGTTTGTAAGTCACCCAGATACCTTCTCCCTTTTATTATTAAGGGCCCTGTTTACTAAGCAGTGTTATAGGCGCGTTAACATGTACGCACGTTAACCATGTATGTGCCTATAATATCCCTATAGGTGCCTTCATAGCTAGCATGCGCACTAAGTGTAGGCGTGCTAAAAACACGAACACACCTCAGTAAACAGGGCCCTTAGTGACCAATACTGAAAGGGTAGGTTTGATATTCCTCTTGTTTTTTATTACTTTTAAAACAAACATCAGGAAATATTTTTTCACTCAACGAATAGTTAAAGCTCTGGAATTCATTGCCAGAGGATGTGGTATCAGTGGTTAGTGTATCTGGGTATCATAGATTTCAGTAACTTTCCCAATGGGCTAAAACAGATATTAAACAATATGGGAGACAGTAAGGATCCTTGTGGGACCCCACAGCCCGATGACCAAGGGGAAGAGTTCTCGTGGTTGACGGTCACTGTGTAATTCATTTTTTTTTTTAAGATGAAAACTATTCAAGCACCCTACCAGAAAGGCCAATTTAATTTTATCTATATAACAGTTACAGCAGTTCAACTGGGACAAGAGAATTTGTACTACTAACCAACAGACAGATGGATCAAGATAGCTCCTGAGTTTCCTTAATTTTTCCAATAATAAAAAGGATTTTATTAAACTACCGCATTGATCTGTAACTCAAGTGACTAAATACTTGTACAAAAATACCCAAAACCTTCAGGCTAGAATTGAACTTAAAACTGGCCTTGTCTAACCTAAACAGATCATTATTCTAGATGTCATCCTGATGATCTTGTTTTATCTCTATTAAATTTCAAAAAAATGTCTCAAAATCCAATGATCTATTAAATCAATACAATCCTGTATTCTAGCGGAAGTTTCCCCAACAGTCTAGGAAATTGGGAGTAGAAGCATAAAATTATCTGCATAAAAGGAACATTAAGGGCCCTATTTACTAAGGCATACTAATGTTTTTAGCTTGCGATAAACGCTAGAGACACCCTTAGGAACATATGGGTGTCTTTAGCGTTTAATGCGTGCTAAAAACACTAGCGTACCCTTGGCGCAGCTTAGTAAACAGGACCCTAAATAAAATGGGGGATAGTGGTGACTTTTGAGGGTCACTACATTGCATTCTATATGTTTAGTGAAGTTCCCTGCATCTTCACCCTCTAGGATCTTTGGTTCAATCCCCACCCCCCCCAAACCAGTACAAAATATTTCCCATAATTCCAATCTCATTTAACATTGACAACAAATTATTTATTTATTTATTTGTTGCATTTGTATCCCACATTTTCCCACCTATTTGCAGGCTCAATGTGGCTTACAATACATCATGAATGGTGGAAGTATATTAGAAAATAGACATTTAGTGTAACAGAAGAATCTTGGGTAACATGATAATGAAGAAGCATGATAATAGTATAACAAGCAGATATAACAAGCAGATATTATAAAACAATTCTGAATATATGTGGAGGAGTGGTGTATGGTCCACTAAGTCAAAAGCACTGGAAAGGTCGAATTGCATAAGGATAGTCTTTTGTCCTTTACCCAAGAAAAGACCTTCAGCTAACAAAGAGCCCAAAACTGTTTCTGGGCTGAGATGGGCGACTGGTAAACCAGTGTTCTTAGCATGATTAAGAGTATTAAGTTTGAAAATGGGCCTGCCCAGATCTAAGCAACAAGATACAAATACAGATGACTATGTGTATGCATGACTATATGCAACAGAGGGTTTGGAAAGAATTCCATGAACCATGCGTTCCCCACCTATTAAAAATTGGTGTTATGTTGCCCACTCTCCAATTTTCAGGTACTATAGATGATTTTGATGATAGTTTAAAAAATGGTAATGGCAGGTCTGCAATTTCATTTTTCAGTTCTGTCAGCACGCTGGAATGTATACCATCTGGTCCAGTTGATTCGTTAATTCTTGGTTTGCAAATTTGCCTTATTACATCTTTCAGGTTTACCGAGATTTATTTCAGTTCCTCCAAATCATCACCTTTAAATATAATTTCTGGCATAGCTATCTCCCTTACAACTTTTTTCAGTAAGGACTGAAGTAAAGATTTAATCTGTCTGCTATGGCCTTGTCTTCCCTAATGCCCCTTTTATTTCTCAATCATCTAATGGCCCAACTGACTCCCTCACAGGCTTGCTTCAAATATATCAGAAAAGTTTGTTGGAAGTTTTTGCTTCTATGGCAACCTTCTTAAATTCTCTCTTTGCCTGCCCTGCAAATGCTTTGCACCTAACTTACCAGTACATATGTTGTTTCCTGTTTTCTTCAGAGCTACAGATAAAATTAAAAGAACTGTGGATTTTTCAGCATAAGCACATTAATGACAAAGAACGTGGCAGCATGCTACCTCTGAAGCTGTGAATAGGGGGCCTTCCACAGTACCAAATTAATACAGAATCTCCTGAGGTGAAACCTTAAAACTAGATGTCTTCAAGTCCTCTTGATGGCACAGCCAGGAGACCTAATGGTGTAATTTTTGCTATGCCAGAGGTCTAATGGAAAGTAAAAAAAAAAATTACATTTTCCATATACTAATGTAAACCACCTCACAGTGTATTTGTCACACACTAACATTTAAGCACAAAAGGTGTGAGCACACTTATGTGAAACACTACTTTGCAACAAAACCATCACACAGATCAAAACTCAGAAGTCAGTGACTAAAACTGCTGCTTTCTGTGTTCCCCTAGGACCAAGGCAACTGTGAGTGACATCCGCAATGCATTATAAATGTGTAATTACCATTTAAATTAAGTTAGAAGGGCTGGTTGTAAAATAGGAAAAGAAAGAGACATTTCCTTAAAGCCAACCAAGGGTTGACATTTCTGACAAGATCATCCTAGGGGCTAATAAAGCTATCGTTATTCTGCCACTCATCCTTTCCCCATTTAGCCCTGAATCCCCTTTGCTGGGCAACTGAGAGAAAAAAATGATATAATACACATCTTCCATAATTATTTTGTCTTTCATTTGACACTAGTATTTTTCAAACACACTTGAACATCATATGTATTTAGCATTAGAAAGCCGAAAGAAATGAGAACGTGAATGCACAAACCTGAAAACTTCAGGTGCAGTATTACTTTTCAGAACCAGCTCGATTATTCTCACAAAACTGAGACCAAACTACCATCGGCGGAGGGTACACTAACATTCACAGTATCGTGTATCATTTTAGACAGAAAAGCCATTAGGTTAGCAGCAGGAAACTACCCAGGCTAAGAAAAGCAAAACCAACAAAATCCTCATTAGCCTGTACTGAAATACATTTTAAAAAATCCAATTATTTGAAATCTACTGATTGTGATGTGCCATGAATTAAACATGCACCACAGTCACAGCAATAAAATGTCTTGTTTTCAACACAATTATCACTGGATAAATCATAAGCAGTTTAGTGGCTGCCAATATTTTTCAATTAAAGCACAATTCTTGTTTCATTTTGGGATGGTGGGGTTATTCCTGCTATTTCTGTTTTAAAATGGCACATCACGGTCCCCAACTAATTCTGAGCACCTCTGCTATTGATGCTGAGTATCTTACAGGCAAGGCATCTTCTGGGTAATTAATAAGTTGCCTAATTTCTGTAGCAGTTATGTGCACAAGTTATGCCTATTTTACAGAAGGAAACATGCACGTTTTCTTTAAAAAAAACCCCCAGAATTTACTTCCCCTCCTCAGAGTAGCCACATCTGCTCTGAGGCTCACACAAATATACCAGCAAATTTTATCTGCATTTGCGCTTTTCTTTAATTTTAAACAAATGCAGCCCAGACTCTGGGGCCCTTTTTCTAAAGCTTACCCTAGAATTCTATAAAAAGCCACTAAAAATTCCATGTGCAATTTCATCAAACAACAAGCCAATTAACGCCAATAATTGAGATCTTAAGCAATTATTGGTGCTAATTGGATTTAATTAAAATTTACATACATAAATTTTACACGCGAGTGCAAAAAGGGGGCCCAGCCATGGGAGGGTCATGGGCGTTCCTTTAATTTATGCATGGTTATAGAATAAAGGGGATCCAAATCTAATTTAGGCATGGGGATTTACACTGTTTCATTAGTGTAAATGATCACGCCTAAATGTAGTCGCAGTTCTCGGCTCTAAGCTCCATTCTATAAAACAGTGCCTAACTTTAAGCGCCATATATAGAATAGCGCTAATTGCTAAGGGGGACTTTTACTTAGGCATGCTGGCGTTTTTAGAGCGCACTAAACAATAAAGACGCCCATAGGAATACATTGGCATCTTTAGCATTTAGCGCACGCCTATTTTTATCGTGCGCTAAAAACACCAGCACACCTTAGTAAAAGACCCCCTAATTTTTGTTAGGTACCATTTATAGAATTTAGTCCTTAGTGTGCACTAAATGCTAAGAAGCCCATAGGTATAAAATGGGGCTTCATAACATTTAGCACACACCAATTCTGTTAGTGTGAACTAAGCTTTACTAAAAGGGACCCTCTGTCCCGACTCCACTCCTGGAAATGCTTCAGCTCCTTCCTGGTAAAAGCATGTAACCCACAAAGAGCCCAGGAAATTTTAAATGGCTTGTAAAATGACACTCTTCATGTCCTAGTTACCTGAGGCAGCGTTAAATATTTTGATACCCAGGCCTTGAAATTTTGTAATTAAGGGCCCTGTTTACTAAGCCGCGCTATAAGCATGCTAGCGTTTTTAGCACATGCTAAATGCTAGCACATCTTAGTAAATAGGGCCCTTAATATTTTAAAATTTAAAACCACAAAATGTAAAAAAAAAAAAAAAAAGTTGAATTTTAAAAAATTCCCCATGGAAAGTTTATTTCTAGGAAATAAAACAATAAATTATTTTTTTTAATTTAAAGATATCACAATGAACATGTTCTTTACATATATCAGGAGCACTTACAAGCGCAATGAACAGTGGACATCACTCAATTAGAATGCTAGGATTCTGGACCACATCAGTGTGGTTTCATTGTGCTACACCACACCGTATGCTCTTCGGTGAAGAGAAATTTGGAAACCAAAATAACTTGAAAAGATTGCTTTTGAAGTCTATTAACCCTACCACCTTTCCTTCCCTGGTGATTCCACAGCTCACACAGGGTCCAATGAGTGCCCTTCTATTTCATGGTCTCCTTGCACTGGACTGACCAAGGACAGAGAGCAACTGAGATCAGTTAACACTGGAAAGAAGAAAATCTGATTTGATTTATTTTTCATATAATACAGTGCTGCAGGCTAAAACTATTAATAGCACAGAAAAATATTGTTGGAGATCAATTCAGGCCTTCAGGCACATTTTATTCAACCATACACTCTTTCTGCATGGAAGGGATTTCTATTTAATGTTCCCTCTAGAACTGTTTCTGATTCCTAAGATTTCAGTTTTGCATGAATACAGACACTTTCATTTTGATAAAACAAAGCTATAGCCTCCATGGATCAAATCATCACCCACGGCCAAGTCCTCCACCAAATTCACCATTCTCACTGCTGAATACTTAAATAATTCCCCCGAAGTCCATACAGCAACTAGTGGCACAAAATACTCTACATGCAAAGGGATTGGATTAGCTCATACAGAGTATATCACATGACATCATAACCACTAATGATCACATTCCATAAGTGTGACTAAACAAACATGGTTTCTCCTAGAAGTTAAAGGCAATTGTAAAGGAACTACCATTTTTCTTTTAATAATGGCAAGCAGTAAATATGTGAAAGGCAATTCTATTAGATAAATAAACAGTGTACTAGAGGGTCCTTTTACTAAGCTGCGGGAAAAATTTTCCTGCGCGCCGGGGTCCTTTTTACCGCAGTGGGTTAAGAGCCCCTTAAAAAAATGGCCATGCGGTAAGATTACTCTTACTGTGTGGCCATGCAGGGGGAGCACTTTGCGGTAAGGGCTCCTGCGGTAACCTGGCAGTAACTGGGCAGCACACAGCAATGCCCGATAACCGCCAGGTTAGCGCCGCATTATAAAATAAAATTTTTTCTGGCATGCTGGAAATGGCGCACGCTCAAGACAGAACTACCGCCAGCAGCGGCGTTGGGCCGGCGGTAGTTCTGGGTTAGCATGCAGTAAACCCACACTGGGCTTACCGATGCTTTGTAAAAGGTCCCCTTGGTTTACAGAAGAGTAGTGTTTATGTGCGAAACTGGTGCCAATAAATGGCCTTTATGCGTGTAAGTGCTGGCACTATTCTTATAAACCAATGCTTCTAATCCACATAGGGGTCCTTTTACTAAGCTGCGATAAGCAATTGCGATCATTGACTGGTGCATTTAGTGCACCCAGTTACGCCAGGCATTGGTCTGTTTTGAGCAGGGACTGTCTTTTCTTCATGTTCATTTGTGAAGCGCTGCGTACGACTGGTAGCGCTATAGAAACGATTTATAGTAGTAGTAGTCATAAGTGGGCATGCCTAGCTTTTGGCGCACCAATGTGAATTTGGGCTAATATTCTATAACAGCTTAGGCACACCCTTAAACCATTGCAGAATTGGTGCTAAGCACATGCCATTGTGACACCTACATTCTGGGGCCAGTTCATTGAATTGTCACCTTAGCTTATACTGGTTATATATTTCTACTTGTCAAGTCTGCACAGACAGCAGGGGTTCTACTGTATTTCTTCTAATTTTAACTCTGTATAGCCATTACACAGGAAATTATTACTCATACTAACAGAAGCTTAATTTCACATACCGTATTTCTTGCGTATCTCATCATGCTTTGCCTTCCTTTCATTCTTCCTATAATAGGAATTAGAATAAAACAAATATTACACTTTTGTAACCCGATGAGAGGAAGAAGACCATTTTCATAATAATGTTTCCAAAGGCACAAAATGGGGGAAGAACATCTTTGAAAGCATATATACAAAGAATGTAGTAAATCCCTGTGTTGTTTCACATCATTAAGGGGCCCTTTTACTAAGCTGCGGTAAAAAGTAGCCTGTGCTACTTTTGGCATGTGAAATTGGCATGCACTGGGCCATTTTTTAACACAGCGGGAATAAGGTCTTTTTCAAAATGGGGCAGTAAATGGCTGTGCGCTGATATTAAAATTAGCGTGCGGCTATTTACTGTATGAGCCCTTACTGCCACCTATTTAGAAGGCGGTAGGGCTCATGCGCTACTTGTGTGGTAATCTGGCAGCGCACAGCAATGTGGCTGCACTGTCAATTACCGATGAGAATGTCCCCCATGGTAGAAAATTATTTTCTACCATGGGAAACTGTGCACGCCCAACTTTGGAACTACCGCTGGGTGCCCACGCTACTCCAGCGGTAAGGTCAATTTGGCATATGCTACCTGCGTGGTAGCTCTACTGCGGCTTAGTAAAAGGTCCTCCAAGTTAGAAAGTTCTGATGGGAAAATCAAATAGTCTCAAACATTTGAGCTACCAGAGAAGATCACAGCCCTTGTACTAATTATCTACATGGTGTCTGGAAAAAACGGGACTCCTTACATAGTTTCAAAGTATTTTGCAATTTTTTAAAAACTTAGTATGACCTTTGAAAATATATTAGTATATGGGTTTTTTTTCTTATTTAATTCATAACTTGCGTTCAAAGTGTCCTCATTCAGCCTTGACACATTCACGTAGTCTTCGATACTACTGAGCTGTTGACTCTATGAATTCTAGGGTTTCATGAATTAAGAGCTCAACTGTTTTGTGCGCTCGATGTGCTGGAGTTCCATCCTGTTGAAAAATAAAATACCTATAAATGTCTCAAATTTCAGGCAGAAATTTCTGCTGCAGTAGGACCTTTTGGATTATTAGGAAAAATGTTGGGGGTCCTGTTATTTCCTGACACCGTGTATATACTTAGATGCTAGCACAGTGAAGAGGACACCTTGGTAGTTTTGGTCTGGGGGCAGAAGTGAAGTTACTTGTAGCAGGTGTTCTCTGAGGACAGCAGGCCGATATTTCTCACAACTGGGTGATGTCATCTGACAGAGCATGGTGTGGACTCTGCCTAGTGCTCTGTCTCTTTAAGAGGCTTTTGGCAGCATACCCCATGCATGTGCGGGTGCCTTTCCGCCCAACGTATGAGCGCAGGACCAGCAGTCTAATGACATAGCTAGGAGGGAGGGTTTGTGAGAATGACTGGCTTGCTGTCCTTGGAGAACATCTGCTACAGGTAAGTAACTGGGTTTTCTCTGAGAATAAACAGACCATATCTTCTCACAACTAGGAGAAAGGCACTACTAGGCTCACCAAAAACAATACTAGGACAACAGGGACTTGCAACGGCAAGGCCTAAACAACCAATCAACCTAAAAACAAAATAAACTGGATGTGAAGGTGTAGCCTGGAACAGAAATAATGGGCCTAGGAGGGTGGAGTTGGATTCTAAACACCAAATAGGTTCTGCAGCACTGTCTGCCCAAACCAGCTGTTGTGCCAGGTATTCTGCTCAAGGCAATAGTGGGATGTGAACATCTAGACTGAAGACCACATTACAGCCTTGCATACCTCTTTGATACAGGCTGACCTCAGGTGGGCTATTAACACAGCCATGGCTCCGACATTGTGAGGCATGACATGATCCTTCAGAGTCAGCCCAGCTTAGGCATAAGCGAAAGAGATGCAGTCTGCCAGTCAACTTGATAACATGTGTTTGCAGATGACTACCCCCATCCTGTTTGGATTTAAAAAAAACCCAAAAGCTGGGTGGACTGTCTGGGCTTTAGTCTGTTCCAGATAGAAGGCTAAGGTTCACTTGCAGTCCAAGATATGAAGTGCACTTTTGCCAGGATGGGCATGTGGTTTGGGGAAGAATGTTGGTAGAACAATCGACTGATTAAGATAGAACTCTGATACTACCTTAGGAAGGAACTTAGGGTGCGTGATGAGGAATACTCTGTTATGATCAAGCCTAAAGCTTACTGACTCTGCGAGCTGAAGTGACCTCCACCTAAAACAAGACCTTACAGAAATCAAGAGTCTCAAATGGAGCGTTCATCAGCTGGGTGAGGTCAACGTTGTTCAAAAATACCATCTTGAAAGCCCAGACCAGATGCATTCCATGTATTAAAAAAGATGGACAGAAAAGAAAACGACAGCCAGCGTGGTTAAAAGGTGAAGTGAAAGAGGCTATTATAGCCAAAAGAATGTCCTTCAAAGAATGGAAAAAAAGACCCATATGAAGAAAATGAGAAGCAACATAAGCATTGGCAAGTCAGATGCAAAGAACTGATAAAGAAGGCTAAAAGAGAATATGAAGAGAAACTTACCACAGAGGTTAAAACTCACAGTAACAACTTCTACAGGTACATCAGAAGCAGAAAGCCTGCGAGGGAATCCATGAGACTGTTAAATCACGAAGGAGCAAAAGGGGCACTCAGAGAAGATATGGCCATAGTGGAGAAACTGAATGAGTTCTTTGCTTCAGTTTTTCTGGAATAAGATGTAAGACATTTACCTGTACTGGAAATGGTTTTCAAAGGTGATAATGAAGAGGAACGGAAAGAAATCTTGGTGAACCTAGAAGACGTACTGAGCCAAAATGACAAATTAAAGAGTAGTAAATCACCTAGACCAGATGGCATACATCCAAGAGTACTCAAAGAACTCAAGCAAGAAATTGCTGATCTGTTGTTAGTAATATGTAACCTGCCATTAAAATTGTCCTAGTACCTGAAGATTGGAGTGTGGTCAATGTAACACTGATTTTTAAAAAAGGTTCCAGGGGTGATCTGGGAAATTACAGACCGGTAAGCCTCTCGTCAGTGCTGGGTAAAATAGTGGAAACTATTATAAAGAATAAAATTAGGGAACACATAGACAAACGTGGTTTAATGAGTCAGCATGGGTTCAGCCAAGGGAAGTCTTCTCCCACCAATTTGCTTCCTTTCTTTGAAGGCGTCAATAAACATGTGGATAAAGGTGAGCTGGTTGATGTAGTGTTATTTAGATTTCCAGAAAGCTTTTGACAAAGTTGCTCATGACAGACTCCTGAGAAAATTAAAGAGTCAAGGGATAGGAGGCAATGTTCTGGTGTGGATTAGGAATTGGTTACTGGATAGAAAACAGAGAGTAGGGTTAAATGGTCATTTCCCTTAATGGAGGAGGGTGAATAGTAGAGTGCCGAAGGGATCTTTATTGGGACCGGTGCTATTTAACATATTTATAAATGATATGGAAATCGGAACAATGAATGAGGTGATTAAATTTGCAGATGAGACAAAACTACTGAAGGTTGTTAAAACACATACGGCGAAAAACCGCAGGAAGACCTTAGCCAATGGTTTTCAAGGGTGATGATGTAGAGGAACTGAAAGAAATCTCGGTGAACCTGGAAGACATACTGGCATCCAAATTTAATGTGGACAAATGCAAAGTGATGCACAGTGGAAAGAATAATCCGAATCATAGTTACCTGATGCTAGGGTCCATTTTGGGGGTCATCACCCAAGAAAAAAGATCTAGGTGTCATTGTAGATAATACACTGAAATCTTCTTCTCAGTGTGCAGCAGCAGCAGCCAAAAAAAGAAAACAGGATGCTAGGAATTATTAGGAAAGAGATGGTAAATAAGACTGAATATACTATAATGCCACGGTGTGACTTCACCTTGAGTATTGTGTTCAGTTCTGGTCGCCGTATCTCAAAAAAGATAAAGCGGAAATAGAAATGGTTCAAAGAAGAGCAGCCAAAATGATAAAGGGGATGGAATTCCTCTCATATGAGGAAAGGCTAAAGAGTCTTGGGTCTTCAGCTTGGAAAAGAGACGGATGATGGGAGATATGATTGAGGTCTACAAAATTCTGATTGATGTAGAACGAGTAGAAATGAATCGATTTTTTTACTTGTTACAAAAGTATAAAAGACTAGGGGATACTCAAGGAAGATACACAAAAATACTTTTAAAACAAATAAAAGTGTATATGCCTTCCTATGCTTAGGCCGTTCCTAAGGGCTAGGCCTAAAGCCTGTACTTTGCTCAGTTTGGTTCTCACATATTAGCCTACTAACTCAGCATCTTGTGTAACAATCATTGCTTTCTCAGGAGCTGAGACCTGACATTTCATAACATTTAGTTTGCAGCTGAGTATGTTTTTCATATAAGGTGGATGTAACCTTGGCAGTTGCTGACAGGCTGAGGACACAGTGTGAGGGTTAAGGGAGATAGACAGAGAGAGGACACAAGGGTATTGTTCTGGCTGTACACGCAGAACTGACACAGAACTCATAAGTAATTAACCAATGGCCACAGACTGTTCACGTGCAAACACATCAGGAGAGACTACATGACCAATCCATATATGGTATAAGACTACCTAATGGTTTTGGTTTATGGGAAATCACATGATTTCTGGGAAAATGTAACTTGTAACAGTATATATGTGATGTCCGGGGCAGTATTAGCTGAGCAGACCTTGTCTGTCAGGATGTGCACAGCTGATTGGCAACCTGCTCCAGGGAGAGAATTATTTTTTGTATTTGGCTCTGCAAGATATCAATAAAGATAATAACCGATTGCGCCTGAGCCTAAGTTCTCTGTCTTACTATTTTTTGTGTTTTCCCCTCCCTGCGAGGGCTAAGGAAGGGAGAAAATAAATCACAAAAGGAAATATTTTTTTTTCACGCAACGAATATTTAAGCTCTGAAACTCTTTGCCGGAGGATGTATCAGGGTTTAAAAAAAGGTTTGGACAAGTTCCTGGAGGAAAAGTCATAGTCTGCTATAGACACGTGGAAGCTACTGCTTGCCCTGGGATTGGTAGCATGGAATGTTGCCACTATTTGGGTTTCTGCCAGGTACTTGTGACCTGGCTTTGCCACTGTTGGAAACAGGATACTGGACTAGATGGACCTTTGGTTTGACTCAATATGGCTATTCTTATGTTTTTATGTAATGGAGCATGTAACCATGGTGGACAATTTGGAGAACACACTGGCTGAAGGTTACAAGGGGCCACCTTTCCTAGAAAAAAAATCAGTTTCCTCCTTACTTGTAAGTCGTCCGGAATATCTACCCTGGATGGCGGCTATGCTGTCTTGGAGCAAGTCAAAAGCTTGTCCCCTGGTTTGACTGGGGAGCTAGCTGGGGCTTCGGAGTGTGCTGCTGCTAGGGCTGGGTAGTGTGGGTAGAAGGAGTGAACCTACGCCAATGAAATCTGAAGGCGCTCCTTTGAGGCCCAGCTGAAAATCTCTAGAAGGAGGCTGCCGAGAGAAGGACTTGATGGTGTCAGAGTGTTTCTTAATGAGGTCGTGACCTCCTCTACCTTGCCCCTAAAAAGATTATCTCCTCAGCACAGAATGTCCACCAACCTCTCTTGAACCACTGATTCGAGGTCTGAGATGCGCAGCCATGAGAGTCTATTCATCCCAACTCCTAAGGCAGACATAAGAACATAAGAGTAGCCATACTGTGTCAGACCAATGGTCCATCTAGCCCAGTATCCTGTTTTCCAAACAGTGGCCAAGCCAGGTCACAAGTACCTGTAGAAACCCAAATCGTGGCATTGGATGCGATGTCAAAAGTATGCAATGTCAAAAGGTATATCCTACACTCCTTTTGCTCCATAGCCAGCTGGCAAAGCTCTGAAACTTGCTCTGGTGGGAGAGTGTCAAGAAGGTTCAGCACACTTTGCACCATGGTCTTCAAGTACAGGCTCGTGCATAACTGGTAGGCCTGAATGTAGGAGATGAGCATTGAGGTCTAGAATACCTTTATTCCAAAAGAATCCAGAGTCCTGGCCTCCCTGCCCAGGGGAGCTGAGAAATGAGTCCTGGAGATTCTGGCTCTCTTGAGAGCAGATTCAAGCACAATGGAGTGATGTGGCAACTGGGCTTTCTTGAATCCACTTTCTTAGGGACAACTTGCACAGAGAGCGGAGTCTCCCAATTCTTCATCTGTGCATCCATGAGGACGGCATGGAGGGATATGGTGACCGCCTGCCTAGGGGGAAGAGTCATAGTCCAGAATGGTCAGCAATTTTGCCCTAAGCTCATCCTCAGTCTCTTAACTTACAGGGGATAGCAACTGCAATCCTTTTGACAAAACTGGTGAAGGAGAGACTCTCATGTGGGGACTTCCTTCTCTCCTGTGGCAGGGAGGGATCTGAGGGCACATCATAAGACTGCTCCTCCAAGAAGTAATCTGGCTCCTCATCAGAGTCCCACTATTGGTCCATCTCAGATTCAAAGAACTCCTCCTTGAAGAAATGAGCCCATACCTGCCTCGATCTACTGAAGGAATTTCCAGGCTAGTCCGGGCACCACAGTATGTATCCGCCACCTGACCCCAGAGAAGCGTGCTCCCCATGATGTCGAGCAAGATACTGCATGGTACAACCCAGAGCCTGATGTCAGCCGAGGAACCGGTGTCAGCAGCTGCTCCATAGGCGAGACTTGGGCCTCCAAAGAGGGCTGGAGCTGTGATGTAGGTGGCACAAGCACCCTTGATGCTTATGCACTCTGCTGATGCAGCAAGCCCACCAGTTCCAACCAGACCATGACCTGGAACCGGTCATCGAGGGTAGCTATCAGCAAAAGTGGGGCCAGTGTCAGTGTGGTGATAGCCTGCAAACCAGTTGGTGCCAAATTGGAAGCCTGAGCCCGTCTGGAAGGCAGCTGCAGTATTGGCACCTCCTCAAGAGAGGGGGAGTGCTTCATTTGACACCAATGCCCCTGTGCTCCCGGTACAGAGTTTCAAGGGGGACCGATGCTTGCTGTTCTTTGGCTTGCCTCAATGCCAAGCACTGGAGTACCACGGTACTGATAAGGACATCATTGAATCCTCATGTCACCTCGGTATCAGGTTCAATCCAGACCAGTAATACTAACACAGTGCCTGACGTCAAGGAAGGGAGAGACCACCTCGATGCCGGTGTATTCCCAGAGTCTGAATGAGCTGTCTCAGCCATCAAGGCTGATGCTTCTGATGCTGATGGATGGACTTGGCACCAAAAATATTTTTGTGCTGGATCTCCCTGGCTCTCCGAGTCCTCTTTTGCATGTGTAAGCAGAGGACACAGGAATGAGTATGTGTCACTGGCCATGATGTGTGAGCCTTTGGATCATAATGGGGCCTCTGAACTGTTGGTGGGATCTGGAATCGTCCCACCAAACAGTTGATGGATTGCCTTGTCGAGAGGGATCCAGAGGGTGGCCCTGAAAAGAACCCTTGAGGGCAGGCCTGACAAACCAGGACCTGAAGTGGCCCTGCAAAGGACCCATAGGAGCAGTCCTGGCAAACCAGGACCTGAAGTGGCCCTGAAAAGGACCCTTGGGGCCACTCTGGACTGGAGGCAGGACGTTTAGGCAGGCTGGACAGGAGACACAGAGGCAGGTTGAACTGGAGAGAAAGGGGCAAGCTGGACAGGAGATGATAAGGCAAGCTGTACTGGAGAAACAAGGACAAACTTGACTGGAGACGCTGAGGCGAGTTGGGCTGAAGACACAGAGGCAAGACCACAGTTGAGAGAGAGCGAGGGCTGAGTGGGTCCGGGTGACATCACTGAGGAGCGTCCAGAGGGCTAAACGACTTGCTCAAGATCACAAGGAGGGTTACTTGGCCTGAAGGGGTCCCCAAGACCTGCCAGTGGAAGCTTTTCTCCACACAAAACCTGGCAGTTGGCGGCGCTTTTCCTGGGCTGCTGCAATGCCAGTCACCCCCTCCCCCACACATGCTTGATTGTTCTGAAACTGAGTGTGCACGAGGGAAGCCCGCCCTCTCGTGCATGATCAGTTTTCGCACATGTGTGGAGGGCCGACCTCCCTTGGGCATGCCCTGTTTCAGATACACCAAGCATCAAAGTTGCCAGTTTGTGGTATTCCCGCCAAATTGGGTGGCTGCGGGATTTTTTTGAAAGCCGTGGACTGTGGGGTTTTGGGCTCCTTTTTTATGCTGTGGCCCGGGTTGGGTGCATTTTCACTGCTGCGGCCATGGGTTGGACACTCTGTTTGCTTGCCCTCTCCTATTGGTCCTAATTGGACCAACAGGAGGCCGAAGGATGCGGTATCTGGTTCTCTTAAATTGCTGCATGCAGTGCACACTCGACAAGCCTGCATCTTTGGTTCTTCAGAACATGTTGAAGTGCATGCCACCGGCTCCAAAAGTTGTACCTGCGGTGCTCTCTGAGAAAGGGAGGGATAAACCTTTCCCTTTACCCTGCTCGCTGGGTTCGGCCACACTCCATCGGGGATTCAAACCTGTACTTTGAGTAGGGGGAGCTCATTGAGCATGGTGGCATGTGGCGGGGAGCAAACTTCCAGTCTTAAGGTGATATTTGGGTCAAGAGGCCATTCTTTACCCCCTCAGTGGCTGCTGTGTCAGAAAATAAGACTGTCATGTTGTGCCCATCACACATTTTGATAGGACCAGCCGCAGCTGTGTTTATGCTTCACAGGAAAAGGAAAAACACGGTGAACTTCACAGGCAGGCAACTGGCCAATCACCATTTTGGTTCCTATGCACTAACCATTGCAAATCGCCAGAGTCCTTCCTCCTTCCTGAACATCAGAGCCGCCGCCTGGCACCTACTGCAGTGCCAGTCCAGCTCCCAAGCTGATCACAGCTGCCTCCTGCCCAGCCATGGCCAAAGTAATCACAGTGAAAACCAAGCCCTACAGTGATCAGAAGCCCGGTGCCAGCAGCCTCAGGAAGCAGGTCAGCATCTTCTAGAGCAAGGCCTACAACGTGGAGAAT
The DNA here is from genome assembly GCF_901765095.1 of Microcaecilia unicolor. NCBI lineage: Eukaryota > Metazoa > Chordata > Amphibia > Gymnophiona > Siphonopidae > Microcaecilia > Microcaecilia unicolor. Next base: position 127,491,306 of record NC_044031.1, on the reverse strand, counting down.
TTCATCCAGAGCATCATCACCACCATCAAGGCGCCCAGGAGGCAGGACGTCATGCTGGTGGTGGGGGTCAACAGCCACTTTTATATGAAGGAGGCCATCTAGCTTATCATCCAGATAATGGTTGCTAACGGGGTAGGTGCACCGAGCATGGCTTAATGCTGCTTGGCCTTCGGTTTCAGCGCTGCCTCATTCATAGCACCCAGAAAATCATCTTGCAATAACCTTGGGCTGGAGCCTGTTGGGAGCTGTGCAGGAAGAGGGAGAGTAAGTATCTGGGAAGGCTTCCTGAAGATTATGCTGTTGGGGCTGGAGGGAGCACTCTGCACTTAGGCCTTAACAGAGAGATTGTGAATCACCCAGCTGTTCTATCTACATTGTTCTTTATTGTGGGTAGCATTTTTATTTTATCTCACTAATATTTTCAAACATGCTGTCTTGTACAGCATATGTATGTACACAAAGGAAGAACTGGTTTCATCGGTTAGAGTAGTATTAGCTCTAAATTGTAAATCATTGTGCCATTTGGAGGGGCTGCTTACAAGGACTCCTTATATTCGTGTAGAGATGTTTTCACCTAGTAAAGTACCACCAAAACAGACATCATGTTATGAGAATCAGGAACTTAACAATCAGACTTACTAATTATAAGTACAATTTTTTTTAAAGCATTTATTAGGTTGAAACCTGGGAGCATTTAATATCTTGTTTTCCTGTGCCTACAGGAACAAGTTCCCACAAGCCATCTTTTTTCTTTTGATGCAGGCACAGGAAAAAAAAGACGTTAAATGCTCCCAGGTTTCAGCCTAATTAATGTTAAAAAAACACAAAAACAAATTGTACTTATAAATAGTAAGCCTGGTTTTAATCACCTGATTCTCATAACATGAAGTCTGTTTTGGTGGCCTTTATCATCATCACTGTGATGTATTACAAAAATGCACTTGACTTTTTTTATTACTATTTTACAGAGAGGGATTGAATAATGAGGGAAGGGCTTCCTTCTTATGTTGTGGAAAAAATATGTTGGTTCAAGCTGCTTGCTATGTGAATATCCCCATTATTGCTACTAAGTATTACATATTAAGGGCATTTGCTTTGAACTTTGTTTATCCAGTCCTTACATGCATATGGTTTTGCTTTTTAAACCCAAAGGTGAATCCTAAGGGTGGTTGCACAATTAGGTATAAACTGTGTTGTTTTTGACTTTACTTGTTGTGGACTGCTAAATACTTACACAAATTAATGTTAAAGTCTACTTTTTATGAAAAAGAAAAATGAAGATAGCTTGAAAATATTAATAATATTGTGCTGTTGCTGATTATGATTCTTATGATGATGCTGCTGGTTATGCTGATTATGCTGCTGATGATTACAATGATTACAATATCAATATTCACATCAACCTTTTAATATTCAAATCAACATTATTAATATTCATGTTAACTTATAATATTGGCTATTTTTGGGCTACTTTTGGCCAGAAATTTGGCTGGAAAATTTTTCGCAATCTGGCAACTCTGCCAAGCATGTGCCAACTGCCAGGCTTCGCATAGAGGAGGGCTTCCACTGGCAGGGCCTGGAGACCACCACTACCCAAAGCAGCAGACAGTGCCTCAAATGGGGGAGGGGGAATCCAAATTGAAAGGGCCCAGGCCCCCAAGGCCCATACCACTGGATTCAGCTTTCTCTGTAAGCTTGAGCCACACAATACAGGAAATTTAGGCTTATTTCGCAGTTTCATATCCCTTGAGACTTGAAATAGTAAGACTTTCTGAACTTCCTGCATCATGCTGCTGAAACTTACAGAGACAGCTGAATCGTGCTGTGGTAAAAGAGCAGAAAACTCGTGAGGCTGCTGTACAAAAAACAAAATTTGGGGACATGAAACCCTGGGTGCCAGTGTCCAATTTCTAGGTATCCTGGTGACCTGATGCCCAGGATTTGTCAAGTGCTGTATTAGAATATGTCAGGTTTTAGAATATACAACATGGCTGGAGCCTGTGAGAAAAACCCCACTCATTGGCCTTCAATCTCTGGCACAGCAGTGGTAAATATCCAGTTTTGGGGTGGGCTATCCTTGGAGTCTTTGAAGCCAGAGAGGCCCTGGGATTAGCTAAAGGAAGAATCCAAGATCCTACTACTACTATTTAGCATTTCTATAGCGCTACAAGGCGTACGCAGCGCTGCACAAACATAGAAGAAAGGCAGTCCCTGCAATAGTGGAGGGAAGCCTCCAAACCCTGCCAATCATAGCTGAGAGACTGCTAAGGATTGCTAAGAAGAAAGATTTGAAGCATTACAGCCAGCAAGGTAGGGCAGGCTTCTGTATCTGGTGGCAGACTGTTAGAGAACCTTTAGAGACCGCTGTGTTTGCATTAAAATAATATGTATGTTGAATCGGAACTGCTAGCTTGAGAAGGGAGACAGGCTTATGGTGTGTGTGTTGAACCTAATCATGGGGCCCTTTTACTAAACTGCAGTTAGCCCAATGCAGGCTTACTGTACACCAAACAGGAACTACTTCTGGACTACTGTAGCAGCCCAGCGGTAGCTCCCACCCCCAGCATGCTCCATTTCTGGTGGTAAATGCTCCCCCCTGAAATGGCCACGCGGTAAGTGGTTCACTTACTGCATGGCCATTTCTTCAAAAAAAGAAAAAAAGACAGTCTTTTACCCACTGCGGTAAAAGGGGGCCTCATTGCGCAACAAAAACATGTGCTGACCCTAGCGCAGGCCCCTTTTACCACAGTTTAGTAAAAGGACACCTATATGAATAAAGGATTTGTTTTGCTGCCTTTAACTATTGTTTGGCTGTGTGTTAAGATGCTCAAAGTCCCATTATCACAGTGAGACAGAGATTGTGTGTGTGAAAGGATGGCGGGAAAGGACAGATACAGTATCTGGGTCAGGTTAGGGCAGAAGGGGGTAATCACAAATTTTCTGCTAGTTATGTTTTATCTATGGGTTCTACTGGAATGTCTGTGTGTGTGTGTGTGTGGGGGGGGGTGTACGCTGGAATTAATTTGCATAGCTTTTATTTCATTATTAGATTTTTTTTATCTTTTGTAATTTCCCACCTTGAACTTTAGGAAATGTAGTAATAAATCTAGTAATAAATCAAATAAAATGAACGTATAAATTCTGTGTCACATTTAGGAATTCAATCTCAGCTGAATTTCGTAAGTTGAGGTCCAAAATAGCTCCTAGTAGAAAGTCCAGCATAACAGGTGTCCCTCAAAACCAATAATAATAAAAGACTGCTCGTCATTATTTCAAACTTCTGTGACATTTTCATACTCCTGAAAACATACCAAGACATAATTACATTTTATCTTTACTTAAAATGAAAAGACTCCTTGCAAATATATGCAATATGCAGAATTTGACTTTTCTTTTAAATAAAAATCAGTATCTTAATATTACAGCACATGAACTAAAATATTTTTTTTATTAAAAAGATTATGAAGCACAAATAGCAGGCGGTTAGTCTTAAGAATTATAAGCCAGTGGAAAGCTATATGACATGCAAGGCTTAAGGACAGAAAATAGAATGTAATTAAATCCATTTCAGAATGATTTTTAACTGATGCTTTTTCACATATAACATTACCTCCAGTGACATACTGCTTTGGAAGCAATCATGGGCGTAGACTGGGGGGGGGGCATTGCCCCCCCAAACGACGACTGGAAAGGCAACTTTTTTACCTGAAGTCGCAGCGACGAACGGGCAGGCAGCGCTGCGGTAGCAAAAGCAACAAGGAGGCAGGTTCGACTCCGCCCTTCACTTCCCTGCCCTCTCAGCGTCCCGCCCGCCCGAAAGGAAATGACATCAGGGGAAGCCTTTTACTACCGCAGCGCTGCCTGGCTGTTCGTCGCTGCGACTTCGGGAGTGGAATGGAAGTGAGCCAGCCTATCTCGTCCACTGTAAGTAAGGAATATATCACTGTTTCCACTCCCCCGCGCAGCCGTCGCCGTTCACTTAACACAGCAAGCAAACCTGTGAGCTGCTGCATCCACGTTGTCGTTTTACAGATGCTGCGAAGGGGGAGAGAGGGGGGGGGGAGACGCTGGATAGAAGGGGGAAGGGGATGGACAGAAACAGAATGGGCAGGGGAGAGAGGAGAATTGCTGGACAACAGGGATTGATGGAGGGGACAGGGGAGAGAGGAAATTTGATGGAGATGGATGGAGGAGAGGCCAGGGGAGAATGGAGAGTTGCTGGACGGAGCGGAGGGCAGGGGAAGGAGGAGAATTTCTGGACATGGATAGATGGAGGGAAAAGGGGAGAGAGGAAATTTGCTGGAGATGGATGAATGGAGGAGAGGGCAGGGGAGAATGGAGAGTTGCTGGACGGAGCGGAGGGCAGGGGAAGGAGGACACAGGAGGATGGTGGACATGGTGAGTGAAAAAATATCAAATGGAAAGAAGACACTGGGACCAAAGCGAATAGAAAAACGAAATGATCAGACAACAAAGGTGGAAAAAAGTATTTTATTCAGAATTTATTAATTGGAATATGTCAGCTTTTGGAAATGTGCATCTGTGGTATGGGAAAGGGGGTGGGGAAATACTACTGGAGAGGAAGAGGGAGTGCTGGGTAAGGAGGAAGGAAGGAAGGAAGGAAGGGAGAAAGAGCTGGCTTTTTTGGGAATAACCATAATGTATATGTATGAGATATCTCATACATACTCATTATGGTTATTCCCCCCAAAAAAAGCCAGCTCTTGCTCCCTTCCTTCCTTCATATTAGCATAATTTGCATATACATATATGCAAATGAATATGCTAATATGCCCCACCCCTTCCTTTGCCCCCCCCCCCCCAAATGAAACAGTCAAACTACGCCTATGGAAGCAATGATACAATTCCATGGGATGTCCAGCTCCTAAAGATGATTTTCAACCTCTCTAAGGGTTACAAAGTGGAACTAGCGATTCCTGCACAGTAAACGAGACAAAGTCCATTCAAGTCCTATGGGCTTCCTCTCATTTGTCACTTGGCTTTGTAAAAGAAGCTCTAACTTATTTTTATATAAAAATATCATATGGATAACATTAAAAAAGAACGTATTAGGGGAGTCACCTCTAATTCCCTCCAGTGGTCAGCTGGTCATTTAGGGCACCTTACGCCCAAATCCCACCCTTAATATGCCTGACACACCCCCTTGAGATTTGGACAAACTGAAGAACAGCATAGAAAAAGGTCTGAAAAATAGGTTTTGAAAATACTGATTTGGACGTTTTTGTGAGAAAAAAAAAAGTCCAAATGCTGCTTTATGACATTTTTTAGACCTTTTTCTCTTTCGAAAATGAGCCTCATAGTTTTTAATTTAACGGTTACCAACTGCCAAAAATTAGTTGGCTCAGTCTTCTTTCTCTGCATGTTAGTTCAAATCTGCTGAGACCCACTACAATTAGTTGTAAAAGTTTTTAAAGTGGAAGGTAAGACAAAAACGATCAGACCACATCAGAGGTTCCCAAATTTGATGACTTATTAAAACATTCACTGAAGCTCCAGAATACGCAATAAAATCTAATTTATGGCCCTTTTCATGTGTGTGGGAAGTTGAACCTGCAGTAAAATGTTGGGATTCCAAAAACTGAATAAACTGCAACACATATGGATCCATATTATCCTCAAAATGTAGATTAAGATCGCCTAGAATCACTAACCCCCTATTTACAAGCCGGGTCGCAATGTGACACAGCCCGTCGGCATTACTGTACCGGCAGCCACTAAAAAAATGTGGAATAATAATAAGATATTGTCTCAAATTTTTTTTTTTTTTGTTACATTTGTACCCCGCGCTTTCCCACTCATGGCAGGCTCAATGCGGCAGGCAATGGAGGGTTAAGTGACTTGCCCAGAGTCACAAGGAGCTCCCTGTGCCGGGAATCGAACTCAGTTCCTCAGTTCCCCAGGACCAAAGTCCACCACCCTAACCACTAGGCCACTCCTCTAATAACTTTGTTGAGTAAGATTCCAATTCTTAGGGGGTCTATATATCAACATCAGTCCCAGTTTACTAATATGACTTGACACAGCGACTGTGTTTCGGCGCAAGAGCGCCTGCCTGCCTCAGGACTTTTAGAATGTCATGTATGCTTTATTTTACCATCTATCCTATCTATCCAATTCTATGTATATAGAATGGAACAAGTTGCTAGGCAACCATATGCTGTAGAAAAGCAAAGTCCATATATAAAACCCTCGCAATTCTTGAAGTAAATCGCAAAAGAAGCCCACTGGCATCTGGGCGTCTCCCTTGTGTTTTTATGGATGAGCCTACCCACCCTAAAGCTCCTGCCTCATGTGCCGAAATACAGCCACTGTGTCAAGTCATATTGGTAAACTGGGACTGATGTTGATATATAGACCCCCTAAGAACTGGAATCTTACTCAACAAAGTTATTTGATTATTCTGTCGGGCATGTCGTTCATAGGGATTGAGCGTTCCTCCACGTCCTGTGGCTGATCTCTCCTGGATTAAACTTGACCAGAGTCACAAGGAGCTGCAGTGGGACTCAAACTCAGTTCATCCCACTGCACTAACCACTAGGTAACCATTTTTATTTTTTGTGTCCTCTTTTTTTTTTCTCTCTGCAAATACGGTAACCTTAATGTCAGCTCTACTCCTCAAAATGGCTGCCGTGACCTCTTGTAGCAGTCTCGTAAGACTGACACTGTAGGTCATGGCAGCCATTTTTAGAGCAGAGCCAGCATGGGCAGGAGCAACTGGTGATCACTCCTGCCCTCACTGCACCCCTAAATCACCAAAGATTGTAAGACATGCCCGAGGGGGGCACCTAAAGGTGGGCAGGGCAGAAGAGGCAACTCCTGTTTGGAAGGAAGGGGGAGGGAAGGAGACAACGCACACAGTTTCAGCTTCCACTGAAAACACAAGGTCAGTTTTGGCCAAAACTGAAACCATGGCCATAGCCTTTTGGCTGAAACCGAAACCAGGCAGAAAAAGGATTCTGGGTCAATTTCAGGAACATAACTGAAACCAAAATTCGATAGGCCTCTAATTGAAGTCAGTGGTCAAATTTAATTTACTGGAAGAGTGGCAGCATCTTTAACCCACATGTAGAGATTATAATGTATTCTTGTGTTCACCAAACCCACTCTAGCATAGATATTGGATAATTGATAAGGATTCTATATCTGCTATCTCAATACTAAAATAGGAACCTGGTCAGACCATGCGCCAGTCGTGACCGAGATGCATATGGGTGGAAAGACTAAGGGTCAACAATACTAAAAGTGGAATGAGCCTATTAGTAGACTGAAAATAATGCCAGCAATTGAGAAAAGATATTAAATAATTTTGGATACTTAATGATATAGGAGATGATACTCTGGGAGAATTTGAAAGCAATTATAAGGGAGAAAATAAGTGTTGCAGGAATACACAGGAAGCAAACGAGGGCAGAAAAAGCACTTCAGCTCCGTAGAGAAATCATATGCTTAAAAGTAGAGCATGAGGACAGCAGGCACCAGAGATGTTTATAAGAAATTAGAAAAAGATTAAAGATTAACCAGACTGACAAAGATTACTACCTACTGAGAGAGAGAGAGAGAGAGAGAAGCTCGCAAGCCCTATTACAGTCCAAGAAGCACTCTGGGAAAGCAACTACCAATGGGCAAAGCACCAGAGCCAGACTGTTTTTCTTCCAAATTCTATAATGGCTTGCTGACTGAGCCATTAATTAGGATGCTTAATGATTTAGAGAGGGGAGAATTACTGCAGTCTCTATGTACGGCGGAGGGGGGTGATGATTATTCATAAGCCCCTTTGGTCTGTGGGTCATATGGACCTGTTTTCCTGCTGGGCACAGATTATTTTATTTATTTATGACATTTGGATCCCACATTATCCCAAACAAGCTCAGGTTCAATGTGGCTTACATTCATGAAAAACATCAAAAATATTATACAGATAATTAATTACAACATTTAACAAATTAGGAATAATTGTGTGCTTGTCATGAAGTTAGGCTAGAATATTGCTTATGTTGAACCATATAAGACAGACGGCAACATTAGTTTATTGTCTTTTGATAAGATATGTACTTAACAGAAAAGCCTTTAGTAATTTACAGAATCCCAGATAATCTTCTAAGTACCTTGATTGCTTGGGTAGAGAATTCCAAAGTTTTGTACTCTGATATGTGAAGCCTGTGACAAGGATTGATTTGTAAGAAAGACCTTTGCAGTTTGGATAATTGAGTGTGAGGTATTCTCTAGATGTTTATTACGTGAAGGTAAATCAATTAGTTGTTGCATGTAGGAAGGTGATTTGGTAAACAGTCATACATATTTTAAAGGTGATCCTTGCGTTTATGGGAAGCCAGTAAAACTTTAACAAGAGAAGAGAAGCCTTCTCAAAGCAAGGCGCACTGCATACAAGGCGGGCAGTGGTATTTTTTGCTGTTCGTAATTTTTTAAGGAGTGAGATTTTAATACCTGCATATATGGAATTACAATAATCAAATTTGGATAGTACTAGAGATTGGGTGATAGTACAAAGCGTGGAGCTTGGGAAGAAAGGACGCAACCTTTTTAACTTCCATAGTATATGGAAGACGCTTGAGAGACCACCTTCAAGTATTCCATACAGGGACAGCCTGAAGGTCTATCAAGCCCAGCATCCTGTTTCAACAGAAGGCAATCCAGGTCACAAGTACCTGGCAAAATCCCCAAACAGTACAATACATTTTCCCCAAGTCCATTTTAATAATTGTCTATGGACTTTACCGGTCGGTGATTCCTCATGTGGAACCTTGCATTACATAACTATAATTCGGGGTTCCTCTTTCCCACACGCATCACTTTGCACTTGCTCACATTAAACATCATCTGTCATTTAGATGCCCAGTCTCATAAGGTCCTCTTGTAATTTTTCACAATCCTCTTGCGATTTAACAACTTTTTACCTCACTAGTTACTCCCATCTCTAGATCATTTATAAGTATGTTAAAAAGCAGCGGTTCCAGCACAGACCCCTGGGGAACCCCATTAACTACCCTTCTCCATACATGCGCACACATCTAAAAATCGATTCACTTCTACTCATTGTAAAACACTCAGGATTTTGTAGACCTCAGTCATATCTCCCTTCAACTGTCTCTTTTCCAAGCTGAAGAGCCCTAAGCTCTTTAGCCTTTCCTCATATGGCAGGAGTTCCATCCCCTTTATCACTTTGGTTGCTCTTCTTTCAACCTTTTCTAATTCCGCTATATCTTTTTTGAGATATAGCGACCAGATGGGTGTATGGTAGACCAGGACCAATTCTCGGAAGATTGTGTTTGTGAGGAGCTGGCTAAAGTAGATAAAGCGAAGGGGACTGATGGGATACATCTGCGGGTACTCAAGGAACTCAAAGAAGTTCTGGTAGCTCCATTGTCTGACCTGTTCAATGTTACCCTAGAGTCTGGCGTGGTCCCAGAGAGCAAGAGAAGGGTAGATGTGGTCCCTCTGCACTAGAACGGAAGCAAGGAGGAGGTTGCGAATTGCAGACTGGTCAGTTTGACCTCAATGGTGAGTAAACTAATGGAAACGCTTTTAAAGTGGAGGACTGTGAGGTTTCTCAAACTGAATGGACTGCAGGACCCGAGGCAGCATGGTTTCAATAGAGGCAGATCTTGTCAGACAAATCTGATTGACTTCTTTGACTGGGTGACCAAGCAGCTGGACATGGGAGGCACACTAGATGTGGTGTACTTAGATTTTAGCATAGCCTTCGACACGGTTCTGCACAGGCAACTGATTAAGTAAACTGAACGCCCTCGGTATGGGACCTAAAGTGACCGGCTGGGTTAAAAACTGGTTAAACAGAAGGAGACAGAGGGTAATGATACGTGGAGTTTGCTCTGAGGAAAAGGATGTTATCAGTGGTGTACCGCAGGGATCAGACCTTGGGCTGGATCTTTCTAACATCTTTGTGAGTGATATTATGGAAGGGATGCCTGGTAAGGTTTGTCTCTTTGCGGATGATACCAAACTCTGTAATAGGGTGGACACTCCGAAGGGTATGGACAGAATGAGGAAGGATCTAGCAAAGCTTGAAGAATAGTACAAAAATTGACAACTAGATTTAATGCTAGGAAATGCAGGGTCATACACTTGGGTCACAAAAACCCAAGGGAATGGTACAGTATAAGGGGTGAAGTGCTTTTGTGTACGAAAGAAGAGAGGGACTTGGGGGTGATTGTGTTTGATGAACTTAAGGTGGCCAAACAGGTAGAAAAGGTGATGCTCAAAGTCAGAAGGGTGCTCTGGTGCATAAGGAGAGGGATGACCAGCAAGAAAAAAAGAGGTGATAGTGCCCTTGTATAAGTCTCAGGTGAGGGCCCATTTAGATTACTGTGAGCAATTCTGGAGACCATACCTACGACAAGATATAAAAAGGATGGAGTTGGGCCAGAGAGCAGCTACAAAACTGGTCAGCGGTCTCTGTCATAAAACATATCGGGACAGGCTCATGAACCTCAACATGTATATGCTGGAAAAGAAGTGGGAGAGAGGGGATATAATAGAGACGTTTAAATAACTCAGTGGCATTAATGCACAGGAGGTGAGCCTTTTTCAAATGAAGGAAAACTCTGGAATTAGAGAGCATAGGATGAAGTTAAGAGGAAATAGGCTTAGGAGGAATCTAAGAAAATACTCCTTCATAGAAAGGGTGGTGGATGGGTAAAATGGCCTCCAGGTTGAGGTCGTGGAGACAAGGACTGTGTCAGATTTTAAGAAGGTGTGGGACAGACACGTGGGATATCTTAGGAAAAGGAGGAGTTAGTGTGTTACTGAGGATGGGCAGACTGGATGGGCCATTCGGCCCTTATCTGCCGTCATGTTTCTATGCTTTCCATTTTAACCATGCTGGCTGTCGTTTTCTTTCCACATTCTAAATACGTGAAATGCATCTGGTCTGGGCTTCCAAGATGGTACTTTTAAACAACGCCCATGCCTGGTTGAATGTCCTAACCTTTCCAGCCGATCCTTTTAGCTTCTTTTTAACCATTTTCCTCATTTTATCATAGTCGCCTTATTGAAAATTAAATGCTGCTACAGTAGATTTCCTTTGTGGCTTCACTCCAGATAGTAGCTCAAACTTGATCATGTTATGATCACTGTTTCCCAGTAGATCCAACACCATTACTTCTTGTACTATGCCCTGCATTCCACTAAGGGCTAGATCTAAAATGGCTTCACCTCTTGTCGGATCCTGGACCAGTTGCTCCTTTATTATACCTAGGAATTTTATCTCCCTGGTGCTCACTGATGCAACATTTATCCAGTCAATATTGATGTAACTGAAATCAGCCATTATTATACTATTGCCCAATTTGCCAGCATTCCTAATTTCTGTAAACATTTCTTCATCTGTCTGTTCGTTCTGTCCTGGCAGACGGTAGTCCAGCCATACAAAATATTCCTACCCTTTGCACATGGAATTTCTATCCATAATGATTCCACGCTGCTATCTGTTTCATGTACAATGTTTATTTTGTTTGACTCAATTCCCTCTTTAACGTATAGTGTAACCCTCCCTCCAATTTTACCTCTCTATCATTACAATATATTTGAATTGCATTTGGAAGCAAAACTTTGTGCTAAGCTCTACTGCAAGGTTTCTGCATTAGCTCCTTGGTATCTGTGGCCTGCATAGTGCACATACACATCAGTATATCATTGATCATGTGCAGCTCTCTTGAATTTCTGCATCTCAAATACATAACTGCATTTTTTTTGCATACAACTTAGCTTCCGAGCACTTTTGACCACTCCTTGAACTTTCTTAGGTTGTGCCTCATTTTGTTTACTCCCCTTGGGAGTGTCCATTCTGTTGCAAATCTTGTCATATTGAAAAAGCAAACAAACAAAAACCCTTTTGCTTACAGGGACCAGAGTGTGACCAAGTTAAAAATCCCTACAGGGGAACAGAACAGAGAGGCCCAGAACAAGGAGGCAAGGTTTTCCAGGGAATTCCCAGGAAGGGATGCAGTGTCCAAAGATGGGACAGAAGGGAATTGCACTTCCACACAGGTCTCCACTATAATGCGACTAGAGTTGTGTGCGCAAATCAGGTCCTATTCTGATTTGTGCGTGCAATTTAATTATCTTAAGCCAATCAGTGCCGATAATTGGCACGTCACAAAGAATGATTGTCACTAATTGGCATTCATTAGAATTTACGCACACACCTTGCTAAGCATATTTGTAAACTGATGCGCATAAATTCTAATGTGCACAGCTGAAAAGAGCAAGGAATGGGAGGGTCGTGGGTGTTTCTAAAACAATTATGCACGCTAATATAGAATACACCTGCTCTGTGCCTAACTTAGTCACTGGCATTTGCACCAAGGTTTACTTGGCGTAAATTCCCACAACTAGATTTAGTTATGTGGACGGGCCCTAGGTGTAGTCTATAAACTGTGCCTAACTTTAGGCATAGTTTATAGAATACGCCTAGGCATATTTTTTGGTGCCGATTTTTATGGCACCATATATAGAAACTAGTCCTATAAGTATCTGACCAGGCTGAGAATAGAAGACTGCTAAGGTAGGATGTCTTTTCCTGAGAGTTTTAAACCTGTGTGACTAGGCATTGGGTAGGCCTGGGTTAGAAAAAAAGCTGTCTTTAACCTGCTGCATCCTGTGCTTCAGGTCGGGCAAGAAGCTAACACTGGGAGGACTTTTCACTGACTTTATATGTGCAAGACAGCTAAACAGGCTTCAGTATATTTTGGTTTAAGAAATAAAAAGCCCTATATTCAAAATAATTTAAGCAGCCAGGAGTAGCTTCTGACCACTCAAATTGCTTGTGTGGGGCTTTCCGCTGATATTCAGTGAAACTTACCCGGTTAGTGCCGCTGAATACCACTACAAACCGAAAAATGGTTATTTTGTAGGCGGTCCAGGGCTGGAGTCAGCATTTATGCAATTAAGTGCTGATATTCAGTACTTCGCCACTTAAGCGGCTAAATCAGACTGCATAAAACATAGTCCTATCGTTATGTGGCATTGCTTATATGGTGAAGTGCTGAATATTGCACTTAACCGTACAAGAGAGCTAGCTGCATAAACCCAGATGTTATTACTACTACTAACCATTTGTATAGTGCTACTAGACGTTTGCAGTGCCTGGACATGGCCTGGCATTGAATATCAGGGCATAAAGCTGGTGAATGTTCACTGTCACTGGACAAATATTTACTTCAAAGTAATCTCGTTCATATTCCATACCTGGTTCAGCTGTTCTGTGAAGGCTCAGCACTCAACCCTCCCTTATGCTATCACAGTGGATCATTCTGAATGTAAACAGGACATCCTTGCAACCCAGATGCCATAGCTGTGCTACTTTAAAGCTTATGAGAAAAATATATATTTGTCAACTTTAAGGATACGACTTAAAACTGAACAGCAGCCAGAAGAGCATTGTGCATCCAGTATTAAGTGAAGTAATATCCTGATAGAACAAAAAGTACAGATGTATTCATTGTTTGTATTAGAATGTAGGTTTCTGAGAAATAATTGTTTAATTTATTGTGAGGATTAGATCTACATGAGTTGCCTTTTACATGCAATTAGAGAGAAGCCAGAAGCCCACGCTTCTCGGTATATCTTGAGACTGCCTGCCAGGTGTTTCTGTGATGTTGTTTTAGTGTGAAATAGACATTTAAGAATTAAAATCTCTAATTTATGGTTAGTAATCTACACCGTGGAAGTCTCTTTCAGGGCAGTAATGGATGCAGACTTTGTTTATATGTGATAAATAATAGTGATGGGCATAATCGAACGGGGAAGACCATCTCTAAGGGCATCCATCTCTAAGGACTTTCCAGCGAAGGGGCGGGAAAACCCGTATTATCAAAACAAGATGGACGTCCATCTTTAATTTCGATAATGCGGTCGGGGACGCCCAAATCTCAACATTTAGGTCGACCTTAGAGATTGTCGTCCCCGGTTTTTGGCAATAATGGAAACCGAGGACAACCATCTCAGAAACGACTAAATCCAAGCCATTTGGTCATGGGAGGAGCCAGCATTTGTAGTGCACTGGTCCCCCTCACATGCCAGGACACCTACTGGGCACCCTAGGGGGCACTGTAGTGGACTTCACAAATTGCTCCCAGGTGCATAGCTCCCTTACCTTCGGTGCTGAGCCCCCCAATCCCCCCCCAAAACCCACTCCCCACAACTGTACACCACTACCATAGCCCTTAGGGATGAAGGGGGGCACCTACATATAGGTACAGTAGGTTTCTGGTGGGTTTTGGAGGGCTCACATTTACCACCACAAGTGTAACAGATGGTGGGGGATGGGCATGGGTCCGCCTGCCTGAAGTGCACTGCACCCACTAAAAATTGCTCCAGGGACCTGCATACTGCTGTGATGGAGCTGGGTATGACATCTGAGGCTGGCATAGAGGCTGGAAAAAAATGTTTTTACATTTTTTTTTGGGTGGGAGGGGGTTGGTGACCACTGGGGGAGTAAGGGGAGGTCATCCCCGATTCCCTCCAGTGGTCATCTGGTCAGTTCGGGCACCTTCTCGAGGCTTGATCGTAAAAAAAAAGGGACCAAGTAAAGTCGACCAAATGCTCGTGAGGGAGCCCTTCTATTTTTCCATTATTGGCCGAGGACGCCCATCTCTTAACTATGCCCCCGTCCTGCCTTCGGTACACTGCCGACACGGCCCCGTGAACTTTGGTCGTCCCCGCGATGGAAAGCAGTTGAGGACGCAAAAAATCGGCTTTCAATTATGCCAATTTGGGTGATCTCGGGAGAAGGACGCCCATCTCCCGATTTGTGTCGGAAGATGGGCGTCCATCCCTTTCGAAAATAAGCTAGAGTGTGACCCAGCGAGGGGACACTTGCTGTCATCACTAATCAACTGAATAACATTTACTGTCTAGTTTAACAAAGCACTTCTGGGAGTCTAGGCAGCTACAGTGTTCTGATTAAACAGATGAAAAATTGCACACCTATGGAGTGGAGTAGAAGTCCAGTGGGTAGAGCACTGGGCTTGACATCCAGAGGTGCCTGGTTCAAATCCACTGCTGCTCCTTGTGATCTTGGGCAAGTCACTTAGGGGCCCTTTTACTAAACCGCGTAAGTGTCTACGCACGCCCAACGAACACCAAAATGGAGTTACCACCCAACTACCACATGGCTCTCGCGGTAATTTCATTTTCGGTGCACGTTCGAAAAATGTTTATTTTCGGACACGTGTATCAGATGCACGCCAAGTGGCATTTGACGTGCGTAGGTCATTACCGCCCGGTTACCGCCTGAGACTTTACCACTAGGTCAATGGCTGGCAGTAAGTTCTCAGACCCAAAATGGACATGTGGCAATTTTCATTTTGCCACACGTCCATTTTTGCCAAAAATAAAAAAAAGGCATTCTTTACAGGTGCGCTGAAAAATGATTGTGTGTGTGCTCAAAACACAAGTCTACACTACTGCAGACCATTTTTCAGCGTGCCTTTGTAAAAGGACCCCTTAAGCCTCCGTTGTCACAGATACAAAATTAGATTGTGAGCTCTCCAGGGATAGGGAAATACCTAGTGTACCTGAATGTACAGAAAGGCGGTATGTGAAATAAACATGTTAAGAAAGGGGGGAAGACAGAGGGACCCGGGGGGAATAAGAGAGGAAAAGAATAGAGGGTAGGACAGTACTAAGGAAGACAAATGAGGGTTAAAAGAGGGGAAGTCTGGAGATGGGGGACTGAAAGAGGGGTGGGGGAGTGAGAGAACATAAGAGTTGCCATACTGGGACAGACCGAAGGTCCAACAAGCCCAGTATCCTGTTTCCAACAGTGGCCAATCTAGATTACAAGTACCTGGCAACATCCCAAGAACAGTAAAACAGATTTTATGCTGGTTTATCCTAGAAATAAGCAGTGGATTTTCCCAAGTCCATCTTAATAATGGCTTATGGATTTTTCTTTTATGAAATTATCCAAACATTTTTTAAACCCTGCTAAGCTAACTGCTTTTACCACATTCTCTGGCAACGAATTCCAGAGTTTAATTACAAACTGAGTGAAAAAATATTTTCACCAGTTTGTTTTAAATTTACTATTTAGTAGCTTTATTGTGTGCTCCCTATTCCTAGTATTTTAGGAAAGAGTAAACAAGCCATTTACCTCTACCCATTCCATTCCACTCAGTATTTTATAGACCTCTATCATATCTGCCCTCATCTGTCTCTTCTCCAAGCTGAAGAGTCCTAGCCGCTTTAGCCTTTCTTCATAGGTATTCCCACCCCCTTTATCATTTTTGTTGCTCTTCTCTGTTTCTTTTCTAATTCCGCTATATCTTTTTTGAGATGCAGTGACCAGAATTGCACATGTATACATGGTGCGGGAACAGGTTGGGTAGATGAGAGGGAGACTGCGTGAAGCAGTGAGGCCCCTGAGAAGGGACTAGTTGAGACTGTGGTGACAAGTAATGTAATGGCACTTTAAGGGTCTGATATAGTGATGGGTTTTATTTTTTCCCTGTATAGGCAGAATAGGAAAACAGCCTTAGTATAATATCAGGCTCTATATAGGACATACAGTAGACCTAGGTGGGGGAACAATCAGTGGCTACTAAGTTAGTAGGCTGGCACCTATATCTGAAGAAAATTTGTCAAGGTCTTAACTACAACTGTTTGTGACATGATCCCTTCTCCCATTTTAGAGGCCGCAACCATACTTTGGATTGACTATGAATTTCC
The DNA here is from genome assembly GCF_901765095.1 of Microcaecilia unicolor. Lineage (NCBI taxonomy): Eukaryota > Metazoa > Chordata > Amphibia > Gymnophiona > Siphonopidae > Microcaecilia > Microcaecilia unicolor. The sequence continues at coordinate 127,474,575 of NC_044031.1, read as the reverse complement.
ACTTGTGAAGAAGATGTGTTCAGTGCCCTGAAAAGGGTCCATTTACGTGAGGCAGAGTAACTAACACGAACAGATGGCTGGCAGTGCTGCTCACATTTATTCCACAGGAGGGTCCAATTATTTACACCTCAAATGTTGCTAATAACAGAACCCTGTTTCATGTCTAATGCCACAATGGTGTAAAGTGGATTTATGTGCCCAGAGCCAGTAAATACATGCATTCACTAGAAGAATACCAAGCTGCTATAGGAATGGATGAATAGATCTGTTAAGCACAATACAAATGATTCAAAACATAGGAAGTATTAGTCCTATGAAGTCAATTATTACAAATTCTTTTAGTACGGATGCTAGTGGTGTTAAAAGGAATCTTGGGGCCCTACTTAGTACAGATATTTTGACACACACCCTCCCCCCCAAACAATTCCTCCTATTATGCAGCTTGACCATTTAATAAGCAGTAGCTAGAGACCAAACTAGAGCTACTGTACTTCCTTATCCAAATGTGCCTGCAGAGACATAAACTGGCTAGAAGTATTTCCCAAGTTTTTTTTCTTCATTTTAGCAGCTGAAAATTAACATAACCCTGGATGATAAACAAAATAAATTATTACTCAAACATATAGAGCACAGCTGTTGTGTTTCTCAAAGATTAAACAAAATATAAATATGTCAACTAATGTTTAACGTTTTTTAATGTTTTATTATGTGATTTTAATATACTGCCATTTCTGCGAACAGGTCACAGTGGTTTACAATAAAAAAATATGTCATAAAAGTATGACAAGGAAAAAGAAAATAACTCCATTAAATATAGGAAAGGCACAGTCTCACGAGTTAAAACCACACTAAAATAATAAGGGCCCTGTTTACTAAGATGTGCTAGCGTTTTTAGCACGCACTGATCTTAGAGACACCCATAGGAATATTGGCGTGTCTCTAGTGTTACTGCGCGCTAATTTTTAGCTTGCACTAAAAATGCCAACTTAGTAAACAGGGCTCTAAATGACAAAAGTCTACACTAATAATAAAGTGAAGGATCTGCACATAGGCAAACCCGACTCTATATAGCAGGTAAATCGAAAGCTAGATTGAAAAAAATTAGTTTTCAGTAGTACCTTAAATTTATATAGATAAAGTTAAGTTCTAAACGAATGTGGGGAGATTATTCTGAAGCTTCAGTATGAGAAAAAAATAGGCAGAATTCCTGGTTGATTCGTAATGAACATATTTGGGTGATGGAAGAAGGAGTGGAGGAGTGGCCTAGTGGTTAGAGGAGTGGAGGAGTGGCCTAGTGGTTAGAGTGGTGGACTTTGGTCCTGGGGAACTGGGTTTGATTCCCACTGCAGGCACAGGCAGTTCCTTGTGACTCTGGGCAAGTCACTTAACCCTCCACTGCCCCAGGTACAAATAAGTACCTAAGCTGCATTGAGCCTGCCATGAGTGGGAAAGTGCAGGGTACAAATAAAAAAAATAAAAAAGAACAAGACGGTGGGCATATGGAATTATCACAGACACCAAAAAAGATGGAGTACAAGAGTATAAGAACTTATGTACAATACATAGAATTTCAAACCAGGCTTGGATAAGCAATGTCAAAGTGACTGAAAGAATAATTGCACATCAACTTACTTTCATACCTTCTCCGTTTTATACAGTTCTCAATCCAGATTTAGACTGTCCTACAGTACTGAAACTATACTAACCACTCTCAAGGCAAATTTCAGAAAAGAATTGAGTATAGGCAGAAAAATAATAATTCATCAACTTATTTCAAGTGCTTTTGACGTGGTTAACCACAACATATTATTACACTTATTAGATCTATTCGGGATCTGTGGTAAGGTCTTATGTTGGTTTAATGGTTTATTAAAGTTCAGAAACTATCAAGTAAAACAATCTGGTCACTAATCTCGCCATGATCACCCAACTGCAGTGCTCCTCAGGGTTCACCACTTTCATCCATATTATTCAATGTCATGATGACTCCTTTGGGTAGTATACTTGAAGCAAATGGTTTTAACACCGTCGTGCATGCTGATGACATCACAATTTATATTCCCTTTGTGAATGACTTACAAGACATCTTACCAATCACTAAATCAGCCCTAAACTTAATGGAATCCTGGGCAGCTGATTTCAAATTGAAACTTAACAGAGATAAAACTAAACTCCTTATATTAACCAATCAGTTTCATCCCACACCTTATAGTAATTTCTCTATTAACAATATAACATATCCATTAGATACAACAATGAAAAACCTGGAAGTATACATCGATCAAGGGAAATCCGCAAAAAAGTGGAGAACTCAAAGTTCCCACGAGAAATACACAAACTGAAAAGGAAAAAAGTGGGGAAAGGACCATGGACTCCAGAAGCAGAAGGGACAATCTTGTGCTTAAAAATGTTTATTGATGAAAGACTTAACACAATGCTGTGTTTCGGCCCAAAAGGCTTGCTGACTTTATCTGAAGGCTGGTATTGTTCGTCACTAAGGTCTTTTTCAAAACCATCTTCTTGACTGATACATTCAGAAATATTTAACATCTGAAGATTGTTAGATCTTTCCATTCATAAGACTCCTGATGCAGGCCTTTTGGGCTGAAGCACAGCGTTGTGTCAAGTCTTTGATCAATAAACATTTTTAAGCAGAAGATTGTTCCTCCTGCTTCAGCAGTATACATCGATCAACACCTGACTTCCAAATTTCAAAAACAGTCGCCTCTATCTTCAGCTCACTACAGAAGTTAAAACGCATTGGCAAAAATTCTTAATACTTTCCAAGCTCGACTATTGCAACGCTATTTATGCTGGATGCAAGAACCATAAATTTACAAAAATTCAAACAGCACAGAATACTGCTGCCTGTCTGGTCTGCAGGGTACCACGTTACTCAAAAGCTTCCCCTTTACTTCTAAAATTACATTGGCTTCCATTAAAGGCCAGAATTACCTTTAAACTATGTGTATTTTTATAACAGTTCTTGTAAGACATATTACTACTACTACTATTACTACTTATCATTTCTATAGCACTACTAGACGTACGCAGCGCTGTACGCTGTATCTCTTTCATACATGCAAAACCTCAATGTAATGCCTAAACAAAATACTCTAACCACTTCTAGAGACTTTTATCTTTTCACTATCCTTGTTGTAAGAAAGGTATCTACAAATCTATTCATACTCCAGACTTTTCTTATCAAAGCACAAAGAAATGGAATTAGTTACTATTTCTAGTAGACTTACCACCGAATACTCACCTCTCAACACAACAAGAACAAATTCACTGCCATTAATACACCAAAATTGAACCTTCCAATTTCGGATACCCTAAAAATTCTTGAAGTTACCATTGATCGACACCTAACTCTTGAGAGTCATGCGAAAAACACAAGAAGATGTTCCACTCAATGTGGAAACTAAAAAAAGTAAGACCTTACTTCCCAAGGACCGTCTTCCGCAACCTGGTACAATCAATGGTACTCAGTCATCTAGACTGCTGCAACGCATTATACGCTGGCTGCAAAGAGCAAATAATCAAGAAACTTCAGACAGCTCAAAACACAGCAGCTAGACTCATATTCAGGAAAACAAAATATGAAAGTGCGAAACCACTACGAGAAAAACTACACTGGCTCCCACTTAAAGAACGCATCACATTAAAAATATGTACCCTAGTTCACAAAATCATTCACAGAGATGCCCCAGCCTACATGGGTGGGAGGCGGGAATAGTGCTGGGCAGACTTGTACGGTCTGTGCCCTGAAAAAGACAGGTACAAATCAAGGTAAGGTATACACAAAAAAGTGGCACATTTCTTGGGCAGACTGGATGGACCGTGCAGGTCCTTTTCTGCCGTCATCTACTATGTATGTTACATGTCAGACCTGATAGACCTACCACCCAGGAATGCTAAAGAATCATCCCGCACATTCCTCAATCTCCACTTCCCCAACTGTAAAGGTCTAAAATACAAACAATCGCCATGCGTCAACCTTTTCCTACTTGAGCACACAATTCTGGAACGCGCTGCCGCGCAACATGAAAACGATCTACGAATTAACTAACATCCGCAAAATACTGAAGACCCATCTCTTTAACAAGGCATACCACAAAGATCAACAAATGTGAACTCCTACACATATATCCAGAATTATCTTATAATATTTGCTTGTTACACTACTATCCTGTTTCATCAATATCATGTTACCCAAGATCCTATGTAATACTAAATGTATACTCTCTTATATACTTCCACCATTCATGATGTATCGTAAGCCACATTGAGCCTGCAAATAGGTGGGGAAAGGTAAAATTATGTATCATACCTGATAATTTTCTTTCCATTAATCATAGCTGATCAATCCATAGACTGGTGGGTTGTGTCCATCTACCAGCAGGTGGAGATAGAGAGCAATCCTTTTGCCTCCCTATATGTGGTCATGTGCTGCCGGAAACTCCTATGTCGATATCCAAGCTCCATCCGCAGGACTCAGCACTAAGAGAATTACACCCACAAAGGGACACTCTGCCCAGCTCACCACCGCCGAAACGGGGCACTGGGCCATGGACCAGGACCCCGTCATTGGGTACGAGACCCTGGGGGAGGACCGGAGGGCGCACCTCCGGGACGGCGGTCTCTGCGAAAGTTCCTCTTGAAAGAGGGGGCAGAGGAGCCCGACTTGCCCGGGCGGTACCGACGGGCTTCCTGAAACCGTCCTCTGGAGATACCGGGGCGAGCACTGGCCCGAGCCCTGACCTCTGGTAACCTCTTGCCCTTAGACGTGCTGAGATCGGTCACAATTTTGTCCAGCTCGACCCCAAAGAGCAGCTTGCCTTTAAAAGGCAACTTAGCCAGGCGGGACTTAGAGGCGTGGTCCGCAGACCAATGTTTCAGCCAAAGTCACCGCCGCGCAGAGACCGTCTGAGCCATACCTTTAGCCGAGGCTCTTAAGACATCATACAGTAAGTCTGCCAAATAAGCCAAGCCCGATTCCAGGGCTGGCCAATCAGCCCTCAAGGAAGGATCCGAGGGGGAAGCCCGCTGCACAATCGTCAGGCACGCCCTGGCCACGTAGGAGCCGCAAACTGAGGCCTGCAAACTTAAGGCAGCCGCCTCGAAGGACGACCTTAAGGCCGCCTCCAATCTTCTGTCTTGGGCGTCCTTTAGGGCCGTGCCACCTTCCACCGGCAACGCCGTTTTCTTAGTCACCGCAGTGATTAAAGAATCCACGGTAGGCCAAAGAAAGGCCTCCCGTTCACTTTCAGGCAAAGGATAGAGGCAGGACATAGCCCTAGCCACTTTGAGGCTCGCTTCCGGGACATCCCATTGAGCCGAAATTAAGGTGTGCATGGCATCATGCACGTGGAAGGTTCTAGGCGGGCGCTTCGTCCCCAGCATAATGGCGGAGCCAACAGGGTCTGAGGGAGAGACGTCCTCTGGAGAGGAAATCTTCAAAATGCTCATGGCCTGCACTAACAGGTTGGGCAAATCCTCTGAGCAAAAGATCCGCGCTGCAGAGGGGTCATCCGCGCCATCCGAGCGGGAATCCGTCTCCTCCAAGGAATCCCCAAAGGACCGTTGGGAGAACTCAGATACGCTGCCCTCATCTACATCAGAGGAAACAGAGTCCTCTAAGGCCTGGGAATCCACCTGAGGGCGTTTACTTCCGGGGGCCTCAACCCCTTTATCGGACAAGGGAGAAGGGGCAGCGTTTTGCATAAGGAAGGCCTGATGCAGCAGCAAAATAAACTCGGGGGAGAAACCCCCCAGACTGTGAACTTCAGCAGCCTGGGCCACAGCCCTAGACGCACCCTCAACCGGCGCTCGCAAGAGCGGGGGAGAAACATGCTGCGCATCCAAGATGGCGTCCGGCGCGACACTCCGCGAAGGAGCCGCGCGGGAAGAACGGCGCTTAACTTTAGCCGCTTTTATGCCGTCGCCCAAATCAAGAGCGGCCATGGCATTAACGTCTCCCAGCTCAAGGGTGGCCCAAGAAGAAGCCGTCCGAGCAGAGTGGCCGGCCAAGATGGCGGAGGCGAGCAGTGGGGGATGGGCGTTTATGGCGGGAAAAACCGCCGCACCGGAGGAAGACCTGGGACACTGACCGGCCTCCGAACTGACACCAAACAAGGGCGAGTCAGACTTTAAGACCCCCGCATCCCCGCTAGAAGTGCACACGCGGTCCGGGGAGCGATTCTTTGCGCCCTCGCCTTCCGACGCCATAGGCCACGTGGAGATCGATCGGGGAACCCCCTGCCCGCTATAAAAAGGTAAAAATTACCTGCTTCTCGCTCCGAGCTGTAACGACCTGGTGTCCCAGTGAGTAGCTGCAATAAACGTTTAAATAAACGTCGAAATAAACGCCCTTAAGGACGTCCAAAATTTTTTTTTTTTTTTTTTAATGGAGCCAGCGGGAGGGGGGAGAAAAGGAGGGACCTGGCGCCACCAGGTTTGCACTTGCTCAAGAAGAGCCCTCAACCCCAGGTACTCAACAAAACCTAAAAATTAGGCTTGGAGACCTTGCCAGAGCTGCTGCTGTGTGTGACCACCACCTGCTGAGATAGAGAACATACTGAGGAGTTTCCGGCAGCACATGACCACATATAGGGAGGCAAAAGGATTGCTCTCTATCTCCACCTGCTGGTAGATGGACACAACCCACCAGTCTATGGATTGATCAGCATGATGATATGGAAATGTGGGATACAAATGCAATAAATAAATAAATTCTATATAGAGGCGTTGTGTGCGCTAATTTGGCCGCATGGTCAAATTGCATGCACAACTTAATTAACAAGCCAATCAGCGCTGATAATGGGTATTTAACCAATTAGTGGTACTAATTGGCTTTAATTAGAATTTACATGCACAACTTTCTAGGCATATTCTATAATGCAGTGCACATAAATTCTAATGAGCACAGTTGAAAAGGGCATGGAATGGGCGAGTTGTGGGTGTTAAAAAAAAAAACTATGCACACTATTATAGAACACACCCGATCTGCACCTAATTTAGGCATAGGTATTTAGGTCTGGTTTTAGGTGACCTAAATGAGTGCACCTAAATTTTAGTCACAAGAATGGCACGTGTGCATACTCTATAAACTATGCCTAAAACTACGTCTAACTCTAGGCATAGTTTATAGAATCATGCTAACTGCGTGGAGAAGTGTAGACAGTGGGGTTCCGCTGGGGTCTGTGCTGGGACTGCTGCTTTTTTAACATATTTATAAATGATATAGCAATGGGCGTAACTAGAGAGGTAATTAAATTTGTGATGACAAAAAGTTATTCAAAGTTGTTAAATTGCAAGAGGATTGTGAAAAATTACAAGAGGACCTTACGAGACTGGGCATCCATGGCAGATGATGTTTAATGTGAGCAAGTGCAAAGTGATGTATGAGAGAAAGAGGAACCCGAACTATAGTTATGTGATACAAAGTTCCACATTAGAAATCACTGTCAATAAAAAGGATCTAGGTGTCATCGTTGATGATACATTGAAACCTTCTGCTCAGTGTGTGGTGGCGGTAGAATGTTAGGTATTATTAGGAAAGGAATGGAAAACAAAAATGAGGATGTAATACTGCCTTTGTATCGCTCCATGGTGCGACCACACCTCGAACACTGTGTGCAATTCTGGTCACCGCAACTCAAAAAAGATATAGTGGAATTAGAAAAGGTACAGAGAAGGGCGACAAAAATGATAAATGGGATGGGCTCTTTAGTTTAGAGAAAAGATGGATGAGGGGAAAATCATAGAGGTCTATAAAATAATGAGTGGAGTGGAACGGGTAGTCGTGAATGGCTTGTTTACTCTTTCCAAAAATACTAGGAATAGGGAGCACTTAATGAAACTACAAAGTAGGAAATTTAAAACAAATCAGAGAAAATATTTCTTCACTCTCACTGTAAGCCTGCACTTACTTTAGAACTGTTGAACTCCCGTTTTTACAGTAGCCTACATTCTTACTAGAGCTGCTGAGCTCCAACCTTCATTATAGTCTGCTCTTGGGGAAGATTTTCCTCAGCCATCATCTTCCATCTTTCACAACATAATTTCACACCAGGCTGACGGTTGGCGACACCAGCAAGTATCTTTCACAATAGAAAGCCTGCTTCTAAGGTGTCACATGAAGGGGTGTGCCAAAGGGACACTTCCTTTTGTGTGTCCCTTCTGCCTCACTTTGAACTTTATTGAGGTGTGATCCCTCAGAAGAAGGTCCCACATTCTAGAACCTAATAAGGTCTCCTATCTTCTTTGAACTTGAATACAACTACTGAAACGTCAAACCCACCCTACACCCTCTAAACTTCATTAGTATCTGCAGTTCAGAGCCCCAGTCCACCTAGGAGGCTATACCAGACCTTCCTCTACCACTGCATTGCAACAAACCAATCAAAAGGTGTGCCGATCAGTTGATAACCCCTCCCGCTCCACTTTGAATCTGCCTACAACTGCTGAGGCTTGCGCCCTGTGTGTGACTTCGGAAGTATTGTACTGTTTTGGGATCTTGCCAGGTACTTGTAACCTAGATTGGCCACTGTTGGAAACAGGATGCCGGGTTTAATGGACCTTCGGCCTGTCCCAGTATGGCAATACTTATGTTTTTATTCTACAGCTCCATCAGTTTTCCACAGAAAGTACAGGAGACATCTTTGGAATCTTGTTTCTCTTGGCTATTCGTATCTCTTCCTGAATGCCAAATCTGTTGAATTTAACAACTTGCTGGCTCAGACCAAAGTACATTGAGTCCAGCATCCTTTCCCTGACAGTGGCCAATTCAAGTTGCAAGCACTCAGGATTCATTTCCATTAGGGAAATGGAAGTAGGAACCTGATTTGACTGAGCTTGTAGATTGCTGGTGTTGGGGCATGCCCCTAAGGACACAAATACCCTCTCTCCACTGCATGTTAAATGTTAGCATGCTAGCCCGGCTGGCATGTTAACATTTAAGTCAACCAGAACCTGAGCTAGTGCTACATTTCATAGAGCCCAATATCCTTAGTAAATTTAGCACTGGGTAGAGAGAATAAAGTGATAACAACTGATAAACTCATCACTCCACTTGGGTATTCTGCATGTGTGTGAAACAGGGAGTATTTCTGAGGATGTTACCTTGGAGGTTCTGGATTATACTTTCTATCTAAAATCCTAAACTTGGTTTCTGGAATTTCCTTGGTACTCATATGTACCATGACAGCTGGCTCCTCCCCAGCACCATCTAACATCCTATCTAGGTGATGCAAGAGGTCTGTAACCTTTGCACATAGCAAACAAGTTAACAAAAATTTCTCATCTGTCCTAATTTGCTAGTAATTAGGCAACAAATTAATGTGAAAGCTAAAATGTTAACAGCATTTATTGACTTGGCCCCCTATAAATCAATATGCCTATTAGAATCCCATGAGTTCTAGTACATCAATCCCTTGTGTTACAGAAACTCAATCAACGGAATTTTGCACAGCAGAATTTACTTCTTGGGACCTTAGTTCAACTTAGGGAATGAGGAATTTTTCTAGAAAAGAAATGAAGATGAGATGTGGCTAAGTGTCAAAAATGAGGGAGCAACCAGCTTGAAAATAGATTTCCACATTCATTTATATGCTGTGGGAGGTAGTTTTTATTTATTTCAGCTAGTAACTCAGAATCACTAGTTGGGCACAAGAACACCATGAAAGTTACCAGAAATGAAGAGAACACCAACATAACAATTCTGCCATAACTGGAGGAAATTATCTGTCAGTTACAAACTGACTATGAAGAGTCCTGTGGGATGTGAAAGAGACTGAAGCAGGTATATGTGTCCCAGGATCAGCTGCAGTGCTCCATATCCAGAATTCTTACACACATAGGAAGATGCCAAAGGACTGCTGAAACACGGGACACCCAGTGCTTGAGTGTCTATGGGTTAAAAGAGACTTCCTTTGTGCCTGAACTAGCGGTGAGTGCTGGAAGGCTACAGAGGCTAAAAGCAAACCTCAGTATGGCATTTCTTTCATGGGAGCTCTTTGGTTACTGTTATTTTTGATTTTAATATAAAGTGCTGAGTGCACATTGAAGATTTCCACCTCTCTGATAAATCTTGATTTGTTCATCAGAGTCCTATCGATAATGCTAACTTTAAATGGGTCTCCTTTCTTGTATGGATATTATAAACATGCATGTGATTACCAAAAACAGTTATTACGCAGTGTCCCATCTACATCTTCCATACATCTGATAATCGCAGTTCAGCTCAAAACATTTCTCCTCTCTCTCTAGCCAACAGCTAAATACCTAATTGCAGAAAAAGACAGATAATTACCCAGCTGCCAAATCTCACCAGAGAACACAAAGAAATAAACCTCCAAAGACAGAGTTGAATCTTCATCTTAATGTAACCCTTTCATTATATCAAATCTCTATTCTTCAGTTCCATAGTTAATTTTGATACTGTCTTTCCCCAACTCAAATCACTTCATAAATCCAATACAAAATAATGAACATATAAAAACTAACAAGAAATTTTAAAAAATGCAAAATCGACAGACAAAACATGAGAGCACTTTGTTTCTGTATACTAGCTAAAGCAAATAATCAAAAGCTGCACATCTAGATAAAAGTGGCAACCAATACTCTAAGCCAGCAACTGTTCAGATACCCTGAATATAAATCTCTGATAGTAAGTCTAGTAGTGCTACAGAAATGAAAAGCAGTAGCACTGACAAGATACCAAAAACTTTGGAATTGCAAATCTAAACTCCCTAATCTAATATGCTTAAATAGCAGGTCAATTAAACCTGAACCCTGTTTTCCACAATTAATGTTTAGAATTGAAACCTAGGAATATTAATTACAGATAATAATTCTGGACGTCATAAAGAAGCGTATGCAGACTGCCATTCAAGTATAAAAGCAATTTTAAACAAGTACAAAAGCAATTTGTTTCATAACATCTAAAAATCTGATGTTTGCTCTGTCTAGGCTTTATTTGAGGCCAAGTTCCATATAATTTGAATGCCATACACACTAAGGTCTGTGCTCACATCCTGACCATTTTAAAATCCCTTATTCAAACGTACAAATTCTGCAGATCTCATGGAGTATAACGGAGTGATGCCATTAATTTTCCAAGGCAAACACTTTTACAAAGGGCAAAAGCTAAGCTAAATTCATCAGAAGTGATGTGTGGAAGGACCAGAGGCGGTTCAAGGCAGTCTGCTGCTTGTGGTGAAGGATGAAATGAGCACCACTCGAGGCACCCAAAAGGGGGGGCTCCCCCTGAGTGCTTCAAGGATGGAACAAAGGGTTTCCTCACTCGAAACACTGGTCAAGCAATTGCTCATGAAAAGTGAACACAACTTATCATGTCAGGTCATATAATAGAAAAAAAAAAAGAGTTTTGCAATTGCTGGTTATATTCAGCAAAAAATGCAGCAGTTAAATTATATAGCCAGGGACTCTAAGGGCCATGTTTAATAAGCCGCACTATAGTCACGCTAGTGGGTATTTTTTTTTTTATTTATGAAATTTTTAATTACAATCAAGTATAATATTTGTACAGAAAAGAAAAAAAAACTGGCACGACAATATTTATTTTACAAAATCATAAAGAAATCAAATTTCCCGCCAGGTATTACTCAAGTCCACTATTAGGGTTCAAGATGTTAAACAAATGGAAATTTAAATTTACAAGATATAGTACAGGAATCTGCTAGGTCTGACTACCCAAATGATACCAGTTAAATTAACTATCAAGAGAGCAATTATTGGGACCACCCACTATTTCTTCTAGCTGTTACAAAAAGCTGTACGTCGGGGAGGATCAAAAAACACCAGCTTCTCATACATCTGCACGCAGTTATGGAACGCACTACCGAAGGCCATCAAAACAACGCAAGACCTAACCATCTTCCGAAGGCTAATGAAAACAGATCGCTTCAAGAAGGCATACCATAAACACCCATCCTGAATACTAAATAACAACACTACACACGATCTATACAAAACCAAAATCTTATCACATGATAAACACTACCACCCTAAACCTTATGTCAAACAGGGTCTCTCTATAGTCGATGACCTAATGTAGATTATAATCCAATTTAATATTCAGTACCGTCATGCAATACCATAATGTATTGTTCTTTACCATGTATGTACGCACATATTCCACATATGTTATGTTCCATGTATGTTACCATGTATGTATGCACCTTAACGCAATAACATTTGTAAATCTGTTACCCGGAAATGGCATCCGTCATTACGGCAAATGTAAGCCACATTGAGCCTGCAAATTGGTGGGAAAATGTGGGATACAAATGCTACAAATAAATAAATACATCATACTTAGTCGACTGGTATTTAATGACGCATTTACAGGGGTATCTTAAAAAGAATGTAGCCCCTAATTGAATAACACCTGACTTCATCAGCAAGAATTGCTGATGTCTCTTCTGAGTATCTTTGGCGACATCAGGGAAAATTTAGATGCTCAGTCCAAGAAAAGTTTTTTTCTTTATTCTTAAAGAACAGTTTCATTAACAAGTTCTTATCGGGTGCTAAGGCAACAGTAGCGATTAGAGTTGATGGTGTTACCAACTCATTGTCCGAAGATTCCAATAATGTGGAAACATCTAGTTCTTGATTACCTTGATTTTGCTGTGATTAGTAGGCAAATAATAATATATTTGAGAAAATGGAGGAACAGCTTCTTCAGCCACTCCTAATATTTCTTTTATATATTTTCTTTACATATCTCGCAGAGAAATTGTGAATTGTTTAGGAAAATTTAGAAAACGGAGATTGTTACTTCTTGATGAGTTCTCGAGAAATTCAGTTTTCCTTCTTAAAAATGCTAAATCTTAATTATGTTTTCTTGATAAGACTATCTTTTGAACCTCTTTTTCATATTCCTTATTTTGTTGCATTAGAGTTTCCACTCTGGAGTGAACTTCTTTAGTTTTCTGCTCTAATATAGATAAATCTTGGGTCAATTTTTGCACTTGAGGACACATTGCTTTACCTAAATCCACAATAAGAGTCCATAAACTGTCCAGGGTAACTTCATTGGGTTTATTTATAGATATAGGAAATTGTGTCACTGTTACCTCAGTTTCTCTAGTAGAAATGACCTTGCATATGGTATTGAATGTAGTATTTATTCTGCATCCACAGACGTACCCCTTGCCAAAATGGATGCCAGAGCAGAACAACTATTTTAAGACAAAGAAACACAACCAATGTGTAATAAAAATACAAAAAAATTGTCACGGATTAAATGCCTGGAAAGTGGCAAAGCAATTTATAGTAATCAAAGCAGTATGAACAGGGAAGGAAGATGCAAAGAAGACATGAACTAAGTTCACATAAAAGAAGAGTTACATTCTGATGTTGTATACAGTTAAGGAGAGATAAGGGCAACAATTACCAGAGACTAAGTAGCATAGTGCTTAGCGCATGGCCTGAGAAACTGGGCAAGTCACTTAACTCATAAAACAGCAGATCAATGAAAATTGTCCAAAATCTAAATTTATTCACCACAACAGGATTAAAACGGAATAATTAAAAGCTCGGCACAGCCATGTTTCGCCCTTTCAAAGGCTGCATCAGCCGTCAGGGGCTATATAAACCAAGAGGTGTAAATCCAGTATATCACCCTATTGGTTAAAGGCAGTCTTCTCTGCAGTATCAGAAAGGCGGTATATCAAATCCTATCCCCTTTCCTTTTCCAAGCACAGCCTGGGAGAACAAAGATATCGTCAATTTCAGATGTGGAGATGATGTGATTTTGTTTGAAACACTTGCATGAAGAGCCACGTCTTCAAGCCTGATTTAAATGTGTAAATGTTTTACTGAAATCTTACGCGAGAAGGCACAGAGCTCCATAACAGTGGAGCCTGATAACAAAGCTGTGCAGCAAGTGACCTTAAGCCGTATTAGTGAGGGCAAAGGAAGAACCATAGGTTGGTTTCTCTTCAGTACCGGACCAGGCACATTGTGAAGTAATAATAAATTCAGAAAAAGATGCTCAGGACCTACAGTGGGGGAAATAAGTATTTGATCCCTTGCTGATTTTGTAAGTGTGCCCACTGACAAAGACATGAGCAGCCCATAATTGAAGGGTAGGTTATTGGTAACAGTGAGAGATAGCACATCACAAATTAAATCCGGAAAATCACATTGTGGAAAGTATATGAATTTATTTGCATTCTGCAGAGGGAAATAAGTACTTGATCCCCCACCAACCAGTAAGAGATCTGGCCCCTACAGACCAGGTAGATGCTCCAAATCAACTCATTACCTGCATGACAGACAGCTGTCGGCAATGGTCACCTGTATGAAAGACACCTGTCCACAGACTCAGTGAATCAGTCAGACTCTAACCTCTACAAAATGGCCAAGAGCAAGGAGCTGTCTAAGGATGTCAGGGACAAGATCATACACCTGCACAAGGCTGGAATGGGCTACAAAACCATCAGTAAGACGCTGGGCGAGAAGGAGACAACTGTTGGTGCCATAGTAAGAAAATGGAAGAAGTACAAAATGACTGTCAATCGACAAAGATCTGGGGCTCCACGCAAAATCTCACCTCGTGGGGTATCCTTGATCATGAGGAAGGTTAGAAATCAGCCTACAACTACAAGGGGGGAACTTGTCAATGATCTCAAGGCAGCTGGGACCACTGTCACCACGAAAACCATTGGTAACACATTACGACATAACGGATTGCAATCCTGCAGTGCCCGCAAGGTCCCCCTGCTCCGGAAGGCACATGTGACGGCCCGTCTGAAGTTTGCCAGTGAACACCTGGATGATGCCGAGAGTGATTGGGAGAAGGTGCTGTGGTCAGATGAGACAAAAATTGAGCTCTTTGGCATGAACTCAACTCGCCGTGTTTGGAGGAAGAGAAATGCTGCCTATGACCCAAAGAACACCGTCCCCACTGTCAAGCATGGAGGTGGAAATGTTATGTTTTGGGGGTGTTTCTCTGCTAAGGGCACAGGACTACTTCACCGCATCAATGGGAGAATGGATGGGGCCATGTACCGTACAATTCTGAGTGACAACCTCCTTCCCTCCGCCAGGGCCTTAAAAATGGGTCGTGGCTGGGTCTTCCAGCACGACAATGACCCAAAACATACAGCCAAGGCAACAAAGGAGTGGCTCAGGAAGAAGTACATTAGGGTCATGGAGTGGCCTAGCCAGTCACCAGACCTTAATCCCATTGAAAACTTATGGAGGGAGCTGAAGCTGCGAGTTGCCAAGCGACAGCCCAGAACTCTTAATGATTTAGAGATGATCTGCAAAGAGGAGTGGACCAAAATTCCTCCTGACATGTGTGCAAACCTCATCATCAACTACAGAAGACGTCTGACCGCTGTGCTTGCCAACAAGGGTTTTGCCACCAAGTATTAGGTCTTGTTTGCCAGAGGGATCAAATACTTATTTCCCTCTGCAGAATGCAAATAAATTCATATACTTTCCACAATGTGATTTTCCGGATTTAATTTGTGATGTGCTATCTCTCACTGTTACCAATAACCTACCCTTCAATTATGGGCTGCTCATGTCTTTGTCAGTGGGCAAACTTACAAAATCAGCAAGGGATCAAATACTTATTTCCCCCACTGTATACAACAAATCTACCATTCCACAAGAACAGGATCCTTGTTGTATGACTTCACAGAACTCACAAAAGGACCCTAGCTAGGAAAAGGCAGCACTGTAAATATTGCAGTGGGACCTAGAATATCAATACACCTTTTGGAAAAACTGAACAAGCTGGGATTACTACAGGTTCCTGCATAGAATCTCAATATTAACAGAATACCTGGCCTTTAGTCTCACACATACTTAACACAGACAGATCCTCACCAAGTACAGAATAAATTACCACAAATTAAAGAGAAATATGTAGACAAAAAAATAAAACAAGCCACACTGCATGTAGTACACCAGAGAAATAGAAAAGAGGCATTTTTCCAATACTATGCAAAATATAAAGTGCATCTAACTGACTTTCTCAAACAAACAAAAAAAGCCAGCATTGACTGAGCAGATGGGAAGGAAAAGTAGACTTCTCCCATCTAGAAGGGAAGGCTCATTCTTGAGTCAGTATCTGCATCGGCTAGCTAGTAGTCATACTCGATCCTTCAAGAGCTGGAGTTCACAGGTGGCAAGTACAGAGCCACTGACCTATGGATTTAGTGGAAAACTGGACAAATATGATGTTATATGAGAGACATTTGGTCAGTATTGCCTATTCTATGTTCTAACCCTGTTGGTACTCGATATCCTTATTTCCCCTTCAACCCCATTTTCTTTTTTTCGTCTTTGTCAACAGGTTAATAAATATTGGCTGCAATTGGTGATGTGCTACTTCCCCCATCCTTAAAACACACATATCCAGTCCTGGGGCCTAGGGTCATGCACAAAACCTTTCATGGAACTAGTTCTTGCTCCAGGACTGGTTGTACTAAGAGTATATCTCTTGTGCTCCATTGTACGTGTGAAAGTTATGTTATGGACTCAATTCTCCAAACGATGCCCAAATTTGGGAACCCAAAAAATGTGCATTATGCGCTATTCTATAAACGTCGCTCCAGGATGGGTGCTGTTTATAGAATAGCGCTTAGCGCCAGGACCCGCGCACACTTTTGTGTGTGAGGATTTACACCAACTGAACCCAGGTGTGAATCCCCATGCCTAAATTAGGCATGGATCCTCTAAATTCTATAACACTGAAAGCATAATCTAGAAACGCCTGACCCGCCCATGCCCACGCTTCCTTTACAAACCCAAATGGAAAACTTTATGCGCACATCTTTATAGAACAGAAACCACAACGATGCACATGTAAATTCCAATTATTGCCAATCAGCATCAATAATTGATTGGTAGTGCCCAATTAATTGGCGCTAATTGGCTTAAGTAATTAAATAGTATGCACAAATTTTGAACACTATATATAGAATTAGGGGCTATACGTCAATTTCTGCTGGTCAACTGGCTTTCAGTTATTTACTTTGGCTTGTGTTCTTTGTACTCTGTGCTTTTTGTTAAGTGAAAAGAGTTATAACCCACCCTCCAAAATAAAAAAAGAAGAATGAGGGACCAAGCTGGGCAAGGATGACAGCAGTGAGGGTTGGGGAATGGAGAACTAAGCACACACAGGTACGGGCATAAACCTCAGTGTTGATCCCCTTTCTCTCCACACACACAAGGTATTTAATGAAGTATATCTTTCTAGTCTTGTCATAATGAATACAAATGCAATTGGTTTTATTTTTCCAGCATTTATCTTGTCTGAAAACAGCAGATGCACACAAGTACAACTAAAGGAAGAAAGCTATGTGTTTGTAAATGAAAACAGAACAAAGATTCTTAATCTAATTTTACATAAATTATATAAGTGGAAGAGTAGCCAAGTGGTTAGAGCACTGGTCTTGCAATCCAGAGGTAGCCGGTTCAAATCCCACTGCTGCTCCTTGTGATGTTGGGCAAATCACTTAACCCTCCATTGCCTCGGGTACAAACTTAGATTGTGAGCCCTCCTGGGACAGAGAAATATACAGAGTACCTGAATGTAACTCACCTTGAGCTACTACTGAAAAAGGTGTGAGCAAAATCTAAATAAATAAGATATACAGACCTCTGTACTCAAACAGCCAAAAACAGTAACATTTGCATGTCTTTAATATATCCCCTTCTAAAGCCAGACTGGAGAAGAAATCACTTCTGGGAGTGACTGGGTTTGACATATATCATACAACTCATGGGGTTCTGGAGATCCTTCTGGCAGGTCAAAGTCTTACTTCAAGGCCCCTAGGGCTTGATTCACTCTCTTTTGAGTTTAAGAAACCTTCATTCCAGATTGTGTTGTCCCCAAAATAAGAAAGTTTACTGATAAACACACTGAATAGTGATGAGAAGACAAACGGCATATTTCTTTCTGATGCCATTTGTAAATTAAAGCTGAAGAGTCACAAAAAAAGTTCATATCAACGAAGAGATCTCCCATGACAAAAGTACCTCACCAGATTACTGCAGGTATCCATACTCCTATTTCTATTGCAATTTCAGACATTTATGCAACCTCCTACCCAAAAACAAGATCCAAAGTGGTTTACAATGAACTGGAAATTCTTCCTAATTAATCCATTTGGAAGGGGGGAGGAATTTTATAAACTTTGTTTTGCACATAAAAGGGTTTTTATAAATTTACCCCAGGGTTTAAGCGCATAAAAGTACATGCAGTGTCAGGAAGGCGTGTACTTATACATGACCCACATGTTGGCATGATCTGAGGCAGAGCCACGATTTACAAATGGACTTTATAAAATATGAATATAGTTCACACGCTACTTTCTGAACTGGTATAAATGCCTTTGGCTTCTAACTACAATTTCAGCCAGTTTATCACTAGTATTTTGTAAAGACACTTAGGTGCCTATCCAGCTTATTTTCGAAAGTGATGGGCACCCATATTTCGACCCAAATCGGGAGATGAGCGGCCATCTCGCAAAGGCGCCCAAATCGGTATAATCGAAAGCTGATTTTGGGCGCCTTCAACTGCACTCTGTTGCGGAAACGGCCAAAGTTGACGGGGGCGTGTCGGAGGCATGGTGAAGGCGGGACTGGGGTATGGTTATCGGCTGAGGAAAGATGGGCACCTTTGGCCGATAATCGAAAAAAAATGGGCGCCAGTAGCGAGAATTTAGAGCACTTTTTTTGGACCCTTTTTTTTCTCGAAAAAGTCCCCAAAAAGTGCCCTAAATGACCAGATGACCACTGGAGGGAATCGGGGGTGACCTCCCCTGACTCCCCCAGTGGTCACTAACCCCCTCCCACCACACAAAAAAAGAACTTTCACAACTTTTTTTTTCCAGCCTGTATGCCAGCCTCAAATGTCATACCCAGCTCCATCACAGCAGTATGCAGGTCCCTGGAGCAGTTGTTAGTGGCTGCAGTGCACTTCAGGCAGGTGGACGCAGGCCCACCCCCTCCTACCTGTCACACTTGTGGTGCTTAATGCTGAGCCCTCCAAAAAAAACCAAAACCCACTGTACCCACATGTAGGTGCCCCCCTTCACCCCTTAGGGCTATGGTAATGGTGTAGACTTGTGGGCAGTGAATGTTGGGGGGGATTTGGGGGGCTCAGCACACAAGGGAAGGGTGCTATGCACCTGGGAGCTCTTTTAATGTTCTTTTGCAATTTGTAAAAGTGCCCCCTAGGGTGCCCAGTTGGTGTCCTGGCATGTGAGGGGGACCAGTGCACTACGAATCCTGGCCCCTCCCACGACCCAATGCCTTGGATTTGTTCATTTTTGAGATGGGCACCTTCAGTTTCCATTATCGCTAAAAACCGATAGCGCCCAGCTCAAAAACGCCCAAATCCTAGGCATTTGCCCCGCACAACCCGTATTATTGAAAAAAAGATGGGCGCCCATATTTTTCCCAAAATGCGGTTTGTCCCGCCCTTTCGTATGGCCGCCCATGGAGATGGGTGTTCACGTTCGATTATGCCCCTCCACGCGCCTTTAGGAAATAGGCACTTTCTTACTCTCTGTGATGTATTACAAAAATTACCCGCTTAGCATTAAGCGTAATAACATAACATAACATGTTTGTGTCTTGATGTACTGCTTCCCCCTCAAGAGTTTACCCGATAGTTACATATGTTAAGATGGGAACACATTACTATTCTAGCTACAAAATGCTTTACCTAAAACAAAAATGAAATTACACCAGGCAGGCCTTTGATTTTTTCATCTCAAAGGCAAAGTTTCTATTTATCAGGATGACGTACCCAAATCGCTTTCAACCTGATGAAACAGCAAACTCCTGAAATACCCATTTACTTTTTAATTTGGAATATCTCAGATCTGTTTCTTATTCTGGCTCTTGATGTTGAATAGCTGGCTAAGTGTCCTCCTTCCTCCTTGTGTTGCCTCAGCAGCGAGGAAGTCAGTGGGGTGCCTCCAGCTGCCGATGCAGGCATTCCTCAAGCATGATCAGTTCATGCACAAACTGAGAATGCTTGGGGAGTGCATTGGTGGTACCCTGCTGACTTCCTCGCTCCTGAGGCAGTACAAGAAGGATGGGGATGACTCAGGAACTGGATTTTATCAGCTGGCGGGGCTTCAGCTACACCATCAGACATTGAACAGATACTGTAGCTTTGAAGGGGTCTTTACCCATTCTTTCTCTCATGTGTCCCCCATGCCTTCACCCGTTCTCTCTCTCTCTCTCCATGCCCCCCTGTGCCTTCACCCATTCTCTCTCTCTATGCCCCCCCTGTGCCTTCACCCATTCTTTCTCCCTGTGCTCCGTGTGTCTTCACCCATTCTCTCTCCTGTGCCCCCCTGATTTCACCCATTCTCGCTCCCTGTGACCCCCCATGCCTTCACCCATTCTCTCTAATATGTCTCTCTTCCCACATTTTTCCTCAATTCCCCCTGGCCTCCCATGTTTTCGCTCGCTCGTCATCTTTCCCAGGCGGCAGTGGCTCTTCTCTCCTCCCCTCCCGGTTTACCTCATCAGTTGTTTTGCAGTAAATCTTCGCCCTGCAGCGGCCAGTAGCTTATTGAAATGCTGCCTCAGCCTGCAACGGCCTTTCCTTCTAACCTGGCACCCTTTTCTGAAAATAGGAAGTTGTGTCAGAAGGGGGCAGAATGGGTCAGAAGGCACAACCCGGTGCAGGCTGAGGCAGCATGTCAGTAAGCTCCACTGCAGGGCGAAGATTTACTGCAAAACAACTAACGAAGTAAACTTGGAAGTGAGGGAAGAGTCACCGGCGGTCCTAGAGGGGAGCAAGAGAAGGAGGACTGGGTGAGCATGCAGATGGAGAGAGAGTGGTTAATTATCAACCCTGATTAATTTTTTAAATCTCGATTAATGATTGACTGGCCCTAAATTTTTTTTTTTTACTTTAGTGTGTTTTTCCTGAAAAGACTGTCTATGTGTTCAGTAACTTTATTCTTTGTAATAGTTCCCACTATTTTGCCAGCACTGAAGTCAGGCTTACCAGTCAGTAATTTCCTGGATCATCCTTGGAACCCCTTTTAAAAATCAGCGCTACATTGGCCACCCTCAAATCTTAAGGTACTATGAACAATTTTAATGACAGCTTACAGATCACTAATGGCAGATCAGTAATTTCATGTTTTTGAGTTTTTTCAGTACCTTGGGGTGCATACCATGGTCCCAATGATTTACTACTCTTAGGGGTATGTTTACTAAGGTGCATTAGCGTTTCTAATGCACCTGTAAAATTAAGGCGCGTTAAACGCTAACGTGCCTATACATTTCTATGGGCGTGTTAGCGTTTAACGCGCGTAAACCATTTACATGCGTTAAAAACGCTAATGTGCCCATAGCGCCCGTTAGTAAACATAGGTGTTAATTTGTCGATTTGGCTCAGTATATCTTCCAAGTTCACCAAGATTTCTTTCAGTTCCTCTGCATCGCCACCCTTGAAAACCATTTCTGGCACAAGTAGATCTTTAAGCAACAAGACAAAAAAGTGAGGCAGACTCGAAGAGGATGTAAAAATGAAATTTTATGACTTTTACATCCTCTTCGAGTCTGCCTCACATTTTTGTCTTGTTGCTCATGTTTGCGTGAGGTTTTTTCCTCCTTTTTCGTTTTCCTTTTCAGGTAGAGCGTTTACATCTTCTTCAGTAAGACTGAAGCAAAGAATTCATCCAGTCTCTGTGATATGGCTTTGTCCTTCCTGACTGCCCCTTTTGCTTCTTCATGGTCTAACCGTCCTACAGATTCCCTCACAGGCTTCTCTTCATATTCTCTTTTAGCCTTCTTCACCAACGCTTTGCATCTAACTTGCCAGTGCTTCTTATTTTCTTCATTTGGATCCTTTTTCCATTTTTTGAAAGATGTTCTTTTGGCTCTAAAAGTCTCTTTTACTTCACCCTTTAACCATGCTGGCTGTCATTTGCTCTTCTCTCCACCTTTATTAATATGTGGAATACATCTGATCTGGGCTTCCAAGATGGTATTTTTCAAACAATGTCAATGCCTGATTTAAAGTACTAACCTTTGTGGATGATCCTTTGCTTTTGTTACATTTGTACCCCGCGCTTTCCCACTCATGGCAGGCTCAATGCGGCTTACATATACAGGTACTTATTTGTACCTGGGGCAATGGAGGGTTAAGTGACTTGCCCAGAGTCAAAAGGAGCTGCCCGTGCCTGAAGTGGGAATCGAACTCAGTTCCCCAGTTCCCCAGGACCACAGTCCACCACCCTAACCACTAGGCCACTCCTCCACTCTAGATTCTTTTTAACCATTTTTCTCATTTACTCAGTGTCACCCTTTTGAATATTAAATGCTGCTACAGTAGATTTCCTTAGTCACTTCACTCCATGTTATGACCACTGTTTCCCAGCGGGCCCAATACTGTTACCTCTTGTACTAAGTCCTGCATTCCACTAAGGACTAGATCTAAAATAGCTCCCCTTCCTGTTGGTTCCTGGACCATTTGTTCTAAGAAGCAGTCATTTATTACATCTAGGAAGTTTACCTCCCTAGCACTCCCTGATGTGACATTTATCTAGTCAACAGTGGGATATTTGAAATCACCTATTATTATACTGGTCGCCCAATTTTCCAGCTTTCTTAATTTCTGTTAGCATGTCTTTATCTGCCTGTTCGTTCTGTCCTGGCAGACAGCAATATAGCCCTACCAGTACCCTCTTTCCCTTCATACATAGAATTTCTATCCATAAAGATTCCACACTGCTGGCTCATGCAGTATGTTTATTTTGTTTGATTCAATTCTCTCTTTAACACATAATGCAAACCCCCTTCCAATGTGATCCACTCTATCATTGTGATATAATTTGTACCCAGATAACACAAAGGGGCATAATCAAACGGGGACGACCATCTCTAAGGGCATCCATCTCTAAGGACATCCCAGCGAAGGGGCGGGGAAACCCATATTATCGAAACAAGATGGGCGTACATCTTTCGTTTCGATAATATGGTTGGGGACGCCCAAATCCCAACATTTAGGTCGACCATCTCAGAAACGACCAAATCCAAGCCATTTGGTCGTGGGAGTAGCCAGCATTTGTAGTGCACTGGTCCCCCTCACATGCCAGGACACCAACCGGGCACCCTAGGGGGCACTGCAGTGGACTTCACAAATTGCTCCCAGGTGCATAGCTCCCTTACCTTGGGTGCTGAGCCCCCCAACCCCCCTCCAAAACCCATTACCCACAACTGTACAACACTACCATAGCCCTAAGGGGTGAAGGGGGGCACCTAGATGTGGATACAGTGGGTTTCAGGTAGGTTTTGAAGGGCTCCCACTTACCACCACAAGTGTAACAGGTAGGGGGGGATGGGCCTGGGTCCGCCTGGCTGAAGTGCACTGTACCCACTAAAACTGCTCCATGGACCTGCATACTGCTGTCAGGGAGCTGGGTATGACATTTGAGGCTGGTACAGAGGCTGGCAAAAAAAATTTTAAAGTCTTTTTTTAGGGTGGGAGGGGGTTGGTGACCACTGGGGGAGTAAGGGGAGGTCATCCCCGATTTCCTTCGGTGGTCATCTGGTCAGTTTGGGCACCTTTTTGAGGCTTGGTCGTGAAAAAAAATGGACCAAGTCGGCCAAGTGTTCGTCAGGGATGCCCTTCTTTTTTCCATTATTGGCCGAGGACGCCCATCTCTTAAGCATGACCCAGTCCCGCCTTCGCTACGCCTCCGGGAACTTTGGTTGTCCCCGCGACGGGAAGCTATTGGGGAACCCCAAAATCAGCTTTCCATTATGCCGATTTGGGCAACCCTGAGAGACGGACGCCCATTATTTAGATTGTAAGCTCTTTTGAGCAGGGACTGTCTCTTTGTATCAGGTGTTCAGTGCTGCGTGCGTCTGGTAGCGCTATACAAATGCTAATAATAATAATCTCCCGATTTGTGGCGGAACATGGGTGCCCTTCTCTTTCGAAAATAAGCCTGACAGTGTCCCATTGATTGTCCTCCTTCCACCAGGTCGCAGAAATTCCTATTATATCTACCTCTTCACTTTGTGCTATATATTCTAGCTCTCCCGTTGTTATTTTTTAGGCTTCTAGCATTTGTATACACACATTTCGAATTGTGCTTTTTCCTTACATCTATAAGCTGCTTAAAAGTTGACAGGGATAATTTGCTCTCTTCAATCTGCTTTCCCCTTAAACAATACTGGCTTTGTTCACTATTGTTAAAATCTTGCTAATGGGATTCCCTAAATGTCCTGTTTTAATAGTATCAAGGATACCCCACTCCGAACCATATGTTCCTGAGCTGTCGGCTTTCCCGCATCCCCCCCCCCATACTAGTTTAAAAGCTGCTCTCTCTCCTTTTCATGTTTAAACAATTTTATTGAAAATAAAACATGGGAAACAAACCAGCATGGTAAATGTTTTTGTCATTAGAAGAACAATCAAACAAAAACAAAACGGAAACACTTCCCTCACCCACCTATCCTCCCCCCTTACATATGTAACTTTTCCCTCCAGCATTCCATCCTCTAAACTCCCCTACAACAATCCAAATAAGTGCAACCATAACCAGCATTAGAGGGCCTGGACTCTTATGACCCTCTAAGCCCAAAATTAAAGAGTATAAAAACCTATCTAACCCTCACCCCCAATCCCTATTTAAAGAATTCCTAATTTATTAGCAGATTGAGACAACATTAAACATACTTTTATATACTGTTAAGAATGAGACCATGACCTCATGGATTAAAGGTTTGCAAATAAAGATCCCAGACCAACAGAAACAGTTTTTGCGTTTAGATGATCTCTTCGGCACCTCTAGCCTCCCATGTCACCAATAAGTCCCTATCTCCTTTTTAAAAGTTAGTGTCAGCAGCCTGGGTCCATCCTTGTTAAAGTAGAGTCCATCCTTTCTGAATAGCCTCCCCCGTCCCAGAATGTTGTCCAGTTCCCAACATATTTAAATCCCTCATCCCTGGCACCATCGTTTGAACCACACATTGAGACTTCGGAGCTCTGCCTGCTTCTTGGGTTCTGCATGTGGAATGGGGAGCATTTCTAAAACTGTTACACTGGAGGATCTGGATTTCAGTTTTCTACCTAAATTTGGCTTCTAGAACCTCCCTCCCACATTTTTCTGTGTCATTGGTACCCACATGTACCAAGACAGCTGGCTCCTCCCCAGCACTATCTAAAATCCTATCTAGGTGATGTGTGCTCATCACAGTTCACAAATATTAAAAGTTAGGTGCAGAAGCCAAAGCATTAAAGACAGATCACACCGAATATGAGAGGGATATGGCAACTTTTGACCCTCAGGCTTTGCTTGAAAGAATGCCCTCAGTAAATTTGACTGAGGGCATATAACATGGCTGAGCGTGACTCCTGAGGCACAACAAGAAGTCAGGGAAAGGGGGCAGTAGAGGGATTGGAGGGAGAGAGGTATTAGTAGAAGTGTGTTAGTGATGAGTAAGAGGATGGTGATTCTGATTGGATACAAGAAAAGGGGAGGGGCAGGCAGGTGAGGGCTTATGGTTATTGTTCTGATTTTGGTGGGCGGAAAAAACATTTTAGATTATCAGGGGTTGGGAGGATAAATGCAGTAGGTAGGAGTTTGTGAAAATTTTGTCCCACCCTGCCCTCTTATTGTGGATTTTTGATTGCTTTAATGGAGGTGTATTCAGGCATGTATAGAATGGATGGAGGGGGTGGGTGTAGACGGCGGTCGCAACTGGTAGAAAAGAAAGGGTGATTTTGGTCCAGATGCGTTTTTCGGTTGGGTGCTGGGAGCAATGAAGGGGTAGAGGTAATTGTTTTTTCTCCCAGCTTGTGTGCAAAAACTCCACGGCTGATGGTCGAGGCTTGGAATCACCACAAGCCTTTCTGGGAAGTATATGGATAATATCTTTGAAAATGTTTAGGCTGATGACAGCTAGGTCATCACCGACTAGCTGGGGTTTGGGAGAAGGGAAATAGGGAAAACTGCTCTGGGAGGATATTAAAGGATAATTAATGCTGACTGTTAATTTGTTTTGTTTTGAACTGAGCATTGTTAATAAAGCTGCGGCCAATGTTGTGCCACATTGATGTTGGTGTTATGATGAATTTGTTTTAGTGGAAAAACAGGTTTCCAAAGGAGTGGTGTGAACGCCAATGTTATGCTGCACAATTGGACACGGCCCTAATATAAAGTAGAGAAAACATTTTTCCCTGCCTAATAACAGGCAAGTCAGAATTTTGACAAAGTGCAGTGTTGTATGCAGTAGTGAGAACCAATCTTTCTGAGCATGAAGAGAAAGTCAGAGGATGTGTGAGGTTGCATGTGAAATGTTAGGGACCGGGGAACATGCTTATTGCAGCTTGAGCCCATATGTGGGGTTCTGCTTCTTAGTGGCCACTGGAGCACCTCTTTGAGCAGGGACTGTCTTTCTTCTATGTTTGTGCAGCGCTGCGTATGCCTTGTAGCGCTATAGAAATGCTAAATAGTAGTAGTAGTAGTAGTAGTAGCCTCCCGTTTACCATAAGAGCCGGCTGATGCTTAAGTATTCAGCACACTGAGTTTCTGCAATGCCTCCATGTCCTTTCAGACACCCACACTCTGGGAGGTCTCCTGAACAATGAACTTTGTTAAATCTGTGCTCTTCAAAAATCCAACTGCAGGTGCCCAGAACATTCTGGCACCCATGTGGTTCAAGACTGTACAACTACCACAGACAGAATACTCCCTCCCACCTCACCCAACCCTGTGCACTCACAGAATCCTCCATCTGCAGAGGAGACATACTTTCCATTTTTGACATCCCAACCTTACCGTTTCAGAGCCTGCACTCTTCGGTCCTCTCGCTCTGCGATAAACCGTTCTTCCTCTGCATCCAATCCACTGTGGGGCATAAAAATTCATATCAGGTTAGTGGGGTTTTTTTTTTGAGGTCCTAAGAAGGTTAGGCAGGCTGAGCTTACATAATAGCAGCTTTTTAATTATCTTTTGGCAAAGGACTTACCACACCTAATGCCCCCCATCCCCCTTGTATTTTTTGCCAGTAGTAAAAGTCTGCTGACTATTCACAAGGTGCAGTTATGTCCCTTTATCTCATCATCTCATTGAGGGTTTTCCTTCTATATTTACGTTGCACTAGTACCAAATGAAATTCCTTCAGCCACAAAATACGGAGCATGTGAATGTCCACAAGCAGCTCGAGACATGGTATAGTGGTACCATCAAATCACTACTAGGGCTGTTCATGTTTTATTGTGTATGTTCTGATGTACACTGCCTAGGACTAAAGGATAGTGTGATTTAAAAATGTTTCAAATAATTAAATACAAAAATATAAGTGTATTTTAAAATCAATTATAGAAATTTGCCCATGCACATTGTGGAAGCAAAATGATAATACAAGTGCATGAGGGATATGTCTCTGATTCAGGCAGGGTGCTCATAATCTAGTGCTGGAGGGCCACAACCCGATCTGGTTTTCAGGACATACATGATCATGGGTAACCCTATGGAAGGTATGGGGCCTCCAATCCCTCAAACACACTACACTTCTCTTTCTTTTTCCCACCAGCAGTATAAAGGTGGGATATCTTCCAAAGCCCGTCTCCTCATCGGCCAGCTTCAAGCTGAAGTCTAAACTGCACAGAATCTCACTGTCTCACTGGAGCCAGCAGCCCTGTAAACGCCTGACTTCAGAGTGAAACCGGCAGCAGGAAGGCAGATGTAGGTAAGAAGCAGTGGTCTCTTCTCACTGGTAGGAGAGGAGCAAGCTGGACAGCATGGTGGTGCAGGGCCTGATTCACCATACCCTAGGGATGGCCCTGTCCACTATGAATTCTTCTGCCCCCTTTCAACTGAGAAACACGTAATGCATGTATTTTGGTTAACTTTAAAGCCAGAACTGGCTGCAGCCTTTGGCAGACTGCAGAGACCACCACTGCTCTAGAGCACAGGTTCTCAACTCAGTCCTCAGGACACACCTAGCCAGTCAGTTTTCAGGATACCCACAATGAATAGGGCATGCAAATCTATCTCATGCATATTCACTGTGGGTATCCTGAAAACCTGACTGGATAGGTGTGTTCAGAGGACTGGGTTGAGAGCCTCTGCTCTAGAAAATGTAGGTGCATATATCTTTATTATTTCCCAGATTTATAAAAAGGAAAAGGAATACTTTAATCAATAAGGTTGTGCTATCCTCCCAATTTTTTCCCCTTGAAGCGTTGTTAAAGTAATAACTAGACATGTGGAACAACTAAGTCTTGTCACATGCCTAAAGTTTGTTGTGGTTCATAAGGAACAGACTGAGAATGCTGCATCCAGGCATCGGGAGCAGAACTGTGGTCTTCAAAGATCACAAACAGGTTTGATTCTCAAAGTAACCAATTTATGCAACTTAACTTGTTCTCAGATCAACCATGCATTCTGTTATGCTTGAATGAATATTAATTGTGGATATTCTGGGAAGAAGGCCTGTTTTTGGCCCTTGAAGACCAGGGTTCTATACAGGGCCAGTCCTAGGGTCTCTGGCGCCCCCCTGCAGACTATGAGTTGGCGCGTGCGGCGCCCCCCCCCCCACATCTCCTTTCTCTCTTCTCCCACCCTGTCCCTATCCAGCGATTCTCCTTCGCCCCCATCTCCCTCCCATTTATGGCCAACTGCCCGCCCTCTTCTCTCTCCCAACATCCCCCTTTTCCTTCCCTGCGTGGTTTAAGTCTTTTTTAATTTACCTCCGTCCCAGCAGTCTCGTCATTTGAAAGCCCTGCCCCGTCTCTAGCCTTCCCTCCCTTCGTGAGTTCGTTGCCTCAGAGTCCCGCCCTCGAGGAAATGACGTCAGAAGGTGGGACTCTGCGGAACGAACTCACAAAGGGAGGGAAGGCTAGAGACGGGGCAGGGCTTTCAAATGACGCGGCTGCTAGGACGGAGGTAAATTAAAAAGATTTAAAGCCCCAAGGGTGGCATGGTATGGCGCTGCAGCGGCGCCCTTGAAGGCAGGCGCCCCCCTGCGGTGCTTACCCCGCTTACTGGGTTTGACCAGTCCTGGTTCTACATATTTGACATAGGTGTTCAGCAGAAGGAGCCTTAATATGATTGGACTGCTTGCATTTCCCATTAGTTGAAAGTCACGCAGTCAAGCATTTAGATGTGACTGACAACCAAACAGCAGCAGCGATCCAAGGAAGGACAAAAACAGCAGGAGTTTACCCAAATGTCAACTTTATGTTTAAATCATTTTTATTCAAACAATACAACAATAACAACTTTAATGGAAACATGACCCAACCTTCATCAGGGGTCATATAGGTTTCCATAATACATTCACAGACTCAAAGCATTTACTGCAATACCTGCGTTTAATAGAAAAATGAGGTCCAGTGTCAAAAGTTAAATAACGCAGCCAACAGCATCTACACAGAAAAAGCTCTGGTCCAATTCTAAAAGTCAGTAACCACCAAGTGGGCAAAGGCTAAGCATTTAGATGTAACAATAAAACATTCAGAGATGTACAAAATATTCTATACTACCAGCAAAAAAACAAAAACAGAGGTCTTCTTTGGATGTGCAAAAGTTAACTCATTCATTCTGCATTATGTGTTGTTATAATTCCTTATCAGGGGAGAGCAGGAAATGAAACACTGAAGCAAGTAGGAGAAGAGTTGAAATAGATGAACCCTGCGGTCCTCTCCTTATTGTCATCATGAAGTAATTTGCTACAAACAAGCCAGAAGAGTAGGGTGAAAGGGAAGGCACTTTCAAAAACCACAGGGAAGGCTAAAAGGTTCTTGTATGTATAGTTTATTCAAAATACCCCTTCACCCTACTCTTCTGGCTTACTTACAACTAGGGATTCCTGTTCCTCTTGCATTAATAGGGTAACAGTGCCATGTAGTGGCCAAGTGAGAGAATTAAGGGAAAGGGGAAGAGTTTTTGGATTTAGTTCACACCTTTTTTCAGTTGTTGCTCAGAGTTACACTCAGGTATACCAGATATTTCCTTGACACTGGAGAGTTTACAAATTAAGCTTGAACGTAAAGCAATGGAGGATTAAGTGACTTGCCAAAGGTCACAAGGAGCATTAATGGAATTTGAACTGAGTTCTTCTCTGGTTCTCTGCCTAATGCTCTAACCATTAATTAGGCTACCCCTAAAGGGACTGAATTAGCACAAGTCTGAAACTTGTTGATATTAGCAGCTTGAGAGGAACAGCGAAAGGCAGAGATACCCTCTTCTCAATCACTGGAAACTATCCAGCTTATTTTTGAAAGAGAAAGACGCCCATATTTCGACCCAAATCGGGAGATGGGCGTCTTTCTCCCGTGTGCGACCAAATCGGTATAATCGAAAGCCGATTTTGGTCGTCTTCAACTGCACTCCGTTGCAGGAACGAACAAAGTTGACGAGGGCATGTCGGAGGCGTGGCGAAGGCGGGACTGGGGCGTGGTTATCGGCCGAGGAGAGATGGGCGTCTTTAGTTAATCGAAACAAGGGCGTTTTGGACGAGAATTTGGTCCGCTTTATTTGGACCCTTTTTTTTCAGGTCCAAGTCCCAAAAAAGTGCCCCAACTGACCAGATGACCACCGGAGGGAATCGGGGATCACCTCCCCTGACTCCCCCAGTGGTCACTAAACCACTCCCACCAAAAAACCCCCCACTTTAAAAACTTTTTTTTCCAGCCTCTATGCCAGCCTCAAATGCCGTACCCACCTCCATGACAGCAGAATGTGTTCTATCCTGTGACAGCCTTTCCCTGGTTCTGATGTGGGTCTCGGGTGAGTGTGACACCCTGTTATGCGCACTGCAGAGTCACATCAGCAATGCATTGTGGTGGGTGTAGCATATTGGGCTCCATGATTCCAGTAGCTTGTGTTAAATGCTCACGATGTTGGTAGTTGGTAGGCTCTACTCCCATGGTGCTTTTCCCCCTGCTTACTGGGTCAGAGTGTGCCCTGTTTTGTTTCCGGTAGTCCATGAGGTAGTGGCCATTTTTGTAACACAGTTTCAGATCCCTTTCACGTGTTAGCCATGTTACAGAACTTAGTTCTTCCCTTCAATTTTGCTGAAAGAGGGCATTGTACAGCATTCTGCCAGCTCTGACCTACTGCTAATCTCAGTACCAGGAAGACTCTTTGCCAGTGGGGCACAACCTCTGATCTGTAGTTAACTGTGAGTAAGTGTGCTTATTCCAATAAAGGACGTTTTTGGAGAGATTAGTCTTCAGGTGTCAACTGGTGTGCCAAGGTTATACAGCAGCAACAAGTCCTAGAGGCATGCGTGTATGCAGGTCCCTTGAGCACTTTTAGTGGGTACCGCAGTGCACTTCAGCCAGGCGGACCCAGGCCCAACCCCCTTCCTGTAACACTTGTGCTGGTAAATGGGAGGCCTCCAAAACCCACTGTACCCACATGTAGGTGCTCCATTCACCCCTAAGAGCTATGATAGTGTTGTACATTTGTGGGTAGTGGGTTTTGGGGGAGGGAGGTTGGGGGCTCAGCACCCGTGGTAAGGGAGCTATGCATGTGGGAGCATTTTCTGAAGTCCACCGCACTGACCTCTAGGGTGTCCAGTTGGTGTCCTGGCGTGTCAGGGGGGCGAGTGTACTACGAATCCTGGCCCCTCCCATGACCAAATGGCTTGGATTAGGACGTTTCTGAGCTGGGCGTTTTTATTTTCCATTATCGCTAAAAAACAAACAAACGCCCAGCTCACAAACGACTAAATCCATGGCATTTTGGTCCATAAAAACTGTATTTTCAAAACGAAAGATAGACGCCCATTTTTTCGAAAATACGATCTGTCCCACCCCTTCATGTACCCGTTCTCGGACATAGACGCCCATGGAGATGGGCGTTTGCGTTAGATTATGCCCCTCCACATGTCCCACTGCTACTGAAGCCCATGTCTGTATAAAACCAATGGGAAAGTACATTATTTTTATTAGGATTTATTTACCACCTTTGTGAAGAAACTCACTTGGTATACAGCAAGAATAAGTTGATCACAGGTAATAGACAATTACAGCAGTAAAAATATTTGAACAACAGTATATAGTATGGCATAGTATGCTACTTAGAATGTCAACACAATACACAATAAAACATCTGAACAGACATCATACAGTGTAAGTGGCAGTAGATATAGACAGTTAAGATAGAGTAACAGGTGTTAGAAAATCAGAGGTTAATTTAAAGAAAGTTGCAAGTGATGTCAGACAGGTTAATGAATATAATCTCAGTTAGGGTATAAGTGGATAAGCAAGGCCTGCTATAGAATATACAGCTGGTACTAGTTCTTGTGTGTGTGACTAGCTAGTTAGCTGCTACTTCCATTAAAGCCAAGCTTTCACCTGCTTCCTGAAGTAGAGACAATCTTACATTGAGTGGAGGAGTAGCCTAGTGGTTAGAGCAGAAGTCTTGACATCCAGAGATGGCTGGTTCAAATCCCACTGCTGCATCCAGAGGTGGCTGGTTCAAATCCTATTGCTGCTCCTTGTGATCTTGGGCAAGTCACTTAACCCTCCAATGTCTCAGGTACAAAACTTAGACTGTGAGCTCTCCAGGGACAGAGAAATACCCAGTGTAACTGAATGTAACTCACCTTGAGCTACTACTGGAAAAGGTGTGAGCAAAATCTAAATAAATAAATTGAGCAAAGCCTTCCAGAGTGTGGGCTATTCTGGAGAAGGCTTGTTGGCAGGTGTCACATTGTGTGATGATGTCCTTTGGTTAGGGATACTTCTTGGGAGGACCTTAGCAATCCAGGGAGGTGTGTAAAATTCAAGTACTCTGGTCCATTTTCTTTAACGGTCAGACAGAGGTTTACATTTAGTTCTGAATTGTATTGGCTGCCAGCGAAGCTTTTGAAGAAATGGTGTGATGTGGACACATCACTTACAACTTTCTATCAGTCTTGCTGCAGCATTCTGAATCAATGGAGCTAGTGCAAACCCTTTGTTGTCAGACCAATATAGAGTGCATTACAATAATCCAATCGTTATATAAATATATTTATTAAAACTTTTTATATTTTACTATATCTATAATCCAGGGCTCCACCTGTGATGTCATCCGTTCGTGGTAATCTGTGTCAGCTGTCCTTGAGAACATCCTACTACAGGTGAGTAGCATTGCTTTAGAAGGCACTGATTTGCAAACTTTATTTTCTTACTCCTGTTAATCTCTCTTATCTATCTGTATGTTCCATCTTTGCTTACACCCTATGCTGTCTATTAAAATGTTTTATTGTGTATTGTGTTGGCAATATAATGTAGCATACTATGCCATACTTTGTATTGTTGTTTGAATATTTTTCCTGCTGTAATTGTCTATTGCTTATGTTTGACTTATTCTTGCTGTACACCGCCTTGAGTGAATTCCTTCAAAAAGGTGGTAAATTAGTCCTAATAAATAAATAAATAAATAATTCTAAGCGAATTCTAATAAAACAAAATCAAACAAAACATAACATGAAAACATAATATTCTAAACATTCTGTTCCTAATAACATCGTTTGCAAACAACTGACAATAACATTACAAACAAATCAGGCTGTGGCACAAACACCTGCTGAAACAACAGAGGCTTTAAAACTTTTCTACAAGGGTCCTCAAAGCTCTCACATGGTTAGACAAAGTGTTCCATAACTTAAAGCCTACCACATAAAACAATTACATTTCTATACTCATCCAAATAGATCGCTTTAAAAGAAGGAATAACATTAGCCGAGGCAGTTCTTAATCTGGTAGGTTGATGCAAATGAAAAGCAGAAGCAATCACTGGAGATACTCTGTTAACACCCTGAAAACAAGCAACAAAATGTTACATTGCACCCTAAGCTGAACAGGGAGCCAATGCAAACGTACCAGTGCTGATGTAATGGGTTCAAATCTAGACAGTCCGAGCAGAAATCCAGCAACCACATTCTTCGCAATTTGTAAATAGAAACACAGAAAAATGACAGCAGATAAGGGCCAAATGGCCTATTCAGTCTGCTCTTCCTCAGTAACTACTAGCTCCTTCTTTTCCTAAGGGATCCCACGTGCCTGTCCCACATTTTCTTAAATTCCACATCCTCCACCGGGAGGCCATTCCACGCACCCACCACCCTTTCCGTGAAATAATATTTTCTTAGATTCCTCCTAAGCCTATTTCCTCTTAACTTCATCCTATGCCCTCTCATTCCAGAGTTTTCCTGTACATTAACACCACTGAAGTATTTAAACATCTCTATCATATCCCCTTCTTTCCTGCCTCTCTTCCAGTGTATACATATTGAGATCTATGAGCCTGTCCTCATATGTTTTATGGCAGAGACCATTTACCAATTTGGTAGCTGACTCCATCCTGTTTATATCTTTCCGTAGGTGCGGTCTGCAGAATTGCACGCAGCACTCCAAATGGGCCTCACCAGAGACTTATACAAGGGCACTATCGCCTTTTTTTTCCTGCTGGTCATCCCTCTCCTTATGCACCCAAGCATCCTTCTGGCTTTGACTGTCGCCTTTTCTACCTGCTTGGCCACCTTAAGGTCTTCGGACACAATCACCCCCGTCCCACTCTTCTTTCATACACAGAAGCACTTCACCCCCTATACTGTACTGTTCCCTTGGATTATTGTAACCCAAGTGCATGACCCTACATTTCTCAGTATTAAATCTTTGTTGCCAAATTTCAGACCATTCTTCAAGCTTCGCTAGATCCTTCCTCATGCCATCCACACCCTCCGGGGTGTCCACCCTATTACAGAGTTTGGTATCATCCGCAAAGAGACAAACCTTACCAGACAGCCCTTCTTCAATATCAATCACAAAGATGTTAAAAAGGGCCGGACCGAGGACCGATTCCTGCGGTACACCACTGATCACATCCCTTTCCTCAGAGCAAGCTCCATTTACCACTACCTTCTTGTCTCCTCCCATTTAACCAGTTTTTAACCCAGTCACTTTAGGTCCCATACCAAGGGCACCTGTATGGAATCGTGTCAAAGGCTTTGCTAATATCCAAGTACACCACATCTAGCACCCCTCCCATGGCCAACTATTTGGTCACTCAGTCAAAGAAATTAATCAGATTCGTCTGACACGTCCTACCACTAGTGAAGCCATGCTGCCTCAGTTCCTGCAGTCCATTCGATTTGACAATCCTCACAATCCTCCACTTTAGAAGTGTATCCATTAATTTACTCACCACAGAGGTCAGAATGACAGGTCTGTAATTCCCAACCCCCTCCTTACCTCCGCTCTTGTGCAGAGGGATCACATCTGCCCTTCTCCAGTCCTCTGGGATCACTCCAGACTCTAAGGAAGCATTGAAGAGGTCAGGCAGCGGAGTCACCAGAACTTCTACAAGTTCCTTGAGTACCCTTGGATGTCATCAGGCCCCATCGCTTTGTCTATTTTTAGTTTAGCTAACTCCTCACAAACACAGTCTTCTGAGAATCGGTCCTGGTCTACCTCACATCCACCCCCCTCAGCATTTGTTTTCTGTGGTCCTATCCCCCGGCCTTTCATCCATGAATACAGAACAGAAATAACTGTTAAGCAGTTCAGCTTTATCCTTATTGGCTTCTACATATTCTCCCCCTCAGCTTTGAGCCTCACAATGCTATTTTGGCACTTCCTCCTTTGACTTATATATCTGAAAAATGTCTTGTCCCCCAATTTTACCGTATCGGCTATCTTTTCTTCCATTTGTCTCTTCACTTTCCTGACAGCTTTTCCAGATTCTCTTAGCTTTTCAAGATATTTTTGCCTGTCTTCCTCTTTCTGAGTCCTCTTGTAACTTACGAAGGCTGATCTGCTTTTCCTTACCTTTTCAGCTACTGTGTTCGAGAGCCAGGGCGACCTTCTTTTCCTCTTACTCTTATGTAATTTTCTAACATAAATGTTAGTCACCTTTAAATGTTTTGCCCCTGCTGCTATTCTTCCTCTTCCTTGAGAAATTACCCCATTCAACACCTATTTAGGCAGTCCAGACAGCAAACCATTACAATAATCAAAGTGAGGTATGACCGCACTCTGAATAACTGTTCAAACATTCTCTGATGTTAGTCCTTCAAACATCTAATTAGTACTATTTCTTGCAAATTTAAACTAACAACTTTAAGTACATGAGTTCTCACTGTCAGTGCTAGTCAAGAACACCACCATTTACTAAATGGCAAACAATTCCATCAATATAAATGGTATCAGGAATGTCCGACAAATCATGACTGGACATCAATATAACTTGTGTTTTTGCAACATTTAAACTCAAATGATTTGCCTTCATCCATTGTTCTATAGTTCTTAAATACAAACAAAACTCAATACTCTTACTGAGAGACATCTCCACCTTAAAGAAAAAAATTGTATGCTGTGCACATAGATTCTAGTCCACCTAACAAAACACATAAAGTGCGGAGAAAGATGCAGAACCTTGTGGCACACCAGTGGTTAAGTTAACAAAGGCAGGTTTTTAACAACACAACATTGCCTTTGGTCCAAGAAAGAAATAAACCAATTCATGACAGTTCTATCAATACCAACAGAGGTCTAACGGTTTAACAGCGAAACATGATTACTTGAGTCAAACGTTGCAGATATCCAGCGATACCAAAATAAATGAAGACCCTTTATCAACACCTGCTTGAATACTATCAGTCACAGAAAGAAGCAAAGTCTCAGCATCATGCTCTGAATGGAACCCAAATTGGTAATTGTCCAGAATTTGATGTGTATCTAAAAAAAAAAAAAGGTCAATTCATTGTGTAAGTACTACTTTCTCTATAATCTTGGCCATAAAGCATAGAGACAAGATAGGTCTAAAATTCAACTTTTGAGGCATCCAAGTTTCCAGACTTTAATAATAAAGGCCTTAGCACTGGCAGTTTTGAGCAAATCAGGGAGCCTGACTTCCCATAACGCAGGGTTTACAATATGCCCAACTGGCTCTAACGTAATAGCTTTCAAAGCCTTAACAATAGATGGATGACAAGGATGAACAGCACAACCAGATTTTATATTACGCAACACAGACTTTATTTGCTCAAGACTAACTTCCGCAAATACACTCCAATTTTGCGCCTTAACCAAGAAAGGACTGTCCATCAACCTAGATTGCACTGGGTTGAACAAAGTTGTAATATCTAAAATTTTTTTTACAAATGCATCTGCAAACTGCTGACATGATGTAGATTCGTGTTCGTTTTAAGATTTTGTTTGTTTTTAAAGCTCTTAATAACTGTCTCACTCCTATTTTATGTTCTACTTTTGAAACTCTATCAGCCGGTACATCTACTGAGATCATCTCAAAAAGTGCTTTTGGATGCTTATCGTTGGCTAAGGCAGCATAGCAAGTATTAATAAATAAATAAATTCATTCATTTTTTCATATCATAGGTCCCAGACTTTGGAATATGCTGCCTGCTGAGTTTCGTGCAATGTAAAACATGATGCAATTTAGGACAGAATTTAAAAAACTTATTTTTTTCATCAGGTGAATGGATCAGAAAAGTAATGAGCTTGGAACATTAGTTTTTATGAAAAGGTGAGAAGCACGAATGTCATTTTAACAAATGATTTGATACGAGCTTGTTTTATGTAATTTTGTTTTGTCTAATTTTGTTAGTTTTATATGCTATGTAATATGTTATCTATTTAGAATTTCGAGATAATGTGGAACATAAATACATTTTATTATTATTATTATAAAACCACTGCTAACCAAATTCAAAGTTGTTAATTTCTTTAGTGTAGAAAACAATTGAGGGGGAGGAATCAATTACTTTCATGGCTTGAACCATTTTCTGAGACTTGCCTTCTCAATGTATGGAGAGATGCAGCATAGTTGTCACAAATGATAGAAGTAGCAATTGAAGGTTGCTTGGATTTGTGAAACCAGTGTAAGTGTTGAGCCTAGCTGTACACCCCAAGGTTCCTGACTTGTGATTTAAGGGGGAGTTCGTATCTCCCAAAAGAGATTTTGATGTAAGGTATGTGCTCACTTATGATAGGGACCCATAGGAAACAGGTAATCAGTTTATTGGGGGCTGTAGGTAAGTCTGGTTCAATGGGTACGAGTACCTGCAGGTAATTTGCGTAGATGTTGACAGAGTATCCATTGACTGAATCAGTTCGACTAGTAGCTTGAAGTAGATATTGAACAGAATAGGCAGCAGTGTGACTCTTGTGGTACCGCACAGGTCATCGGTGCCCATGGTGGCAACTAGGTGCTGCTGAACAGTATAGACTATTGGCCACTGGATAGATCGGATCTGAACCAAGCAAGTACCGTGCCACTGATACCTGTTTCTGCCAGTCGTGCTAGCATGAATAACATGTATAGAATGTTAGTACGTTTGGGAAGCTTGTCAGGTGCCCTTGACCTGGATTGGCCGCTGTCGGGGACAGGATGCTGGGCTCGATGGGTCTTTGGTCTTTTCCAGTATGGCATTACTTATGTACTTATGATATCGTGGTCCACAGTGTCAAAAGCTGCTGAGAAATCAAGCAGTACTAAACTGAGGCAAATCCCCTGTATCAGTTTCTATGAAGATCTGGTAGGGGATACGAGAACCATTTCTATTCCATAACCGGTCTGATTCCAATTTAACATGGATCTTGCCAGTTTATCTCTTCTAGTCAAATCGCTGTTTAACATAAACTGTTTGTTCTACAAATTTTCCTTCATAATAGATGTTAGATACTGGCCAGTAACTTTCGAGCTTGTCTTGGTCAATGTTGTTGTTGTTTACAAAAGGATGCACCACTGCCCTTCTTAATGCTGTTGGTAGCCGCCCATTAGAGAGGAATTGTTGTGGCCCCCTTCTATGAGTCCCCTGCTTGTCTGCTGCACTGCCTTTGATGGGGAGGGGTTGAGGGACCTGGGAGTTGGTCAAAGGCCTCTTAGGATTTTGGCAAGGTCCTCCTCTATTATTGGGTTAAAAGAGTTCCATATGTCTGCATAAGGGAAGGGTGACTAAGAGCCCTCCAGTGTGCTGGTTTGACAAAGGGCCTCCCAGCCCTTGAGACTGGTGTCTGTGGTGACCACCATCCGTTCTGGAAGTGCCTACACCGTTCCCTCAAGCAGACAGGCACTTCGGTTCAGGACCCTCCTATTTGGGCTGGCCATGGTGCCACAGACCTTTTCTGAGGTCATGATGGTGGCCACTGCCTACTTCTGAAAGGAGGAAGTGTAGGCACATCTGTACCTGGATGACTGGCTGATCCAGAAGGATTCAGAGGAGGACAGCGACATCTTGGGTCATACATGTGGGAAAGCGGAACCCGAAATATAGCTACGTAATGCAAGGTTCCACATTAGGAGTCACCGACCAAGAAAGGGATCTCAGTGTCGTTGCTGATGATATGTTGAAACCCTCTGCTCAGTGTGCTGCGATGGCTAAGAAAGCAAATAAAATGTTAGGTATTATTAGGAAAGGAATGGAAAACAAACGTGAGGATGTTATAATGCCTTTGTATCGGTCCATGGTGTGACCGCACCTCGAATACTGTGTTCGGTTCTGGTCGCCACATCTCAAAAAATATATAGTGGAATTATAAAAGGTACAGAGAAGGGCGACAAAAATGATAAAGGGCATGGGACAGCTTCCCTGTGAGGAAAGGCTGAAGCGTTTAGGGCTGTTCAACTTGGAGAAAAGACAGCTGAGGGGAGATATGATAGACGTCTATAAAATAATCAGTGGAGTGGAATGGGTAGACATGAATCATTTGCTTACTTTCCAAAAATACTACGACTAGGGGGCATGCGATGAAGCTACAAAAAGAGTAACTTTAATATGAATCAGAAAAAATATTTCTTCACTGAAAGTGTAATTAAACTCTGGAATTTGTTGCTAGAGAATGTGGTAAAGGCAGTTAGCTTAGCGGTATTTAAAAACGGTCTGGATGGCTTCCTAACGGAAAAGTCCATAGACCATTTTTAAAATGACTTGGGAAAAATCCACTGCTATTTCTGGGATAAGCAGCATAAAATGTATTGAACTTTTTCAGGATCTTGCCAGGTATTTGTGACCTGGATTGGCCACTGTTGGAAACAGGATGCTGGGCTTGATGGACCTTTGGTCTGTCCCAGTGCGGCAATACTTAATGTACTTATGTACAGCTCTTGGACAAGCTGGGTTGGGTGGTCAAGTATGCAAACAGTCACACAGATCCAACCCAGGAACTGAGCCGGCAGGCTCAGAAACACGAGTTTTGTGCCCAGGCGTTCCCCAGATCATGTGACTACCTGCAGCAAGTGGGGCTGACGGCTGCCACCCTCAAAGTAGTCCCATGGACGCAAGCGCACGTGTCCCCTTCAGAGGGCATT
Source organism: Microcaecilia unicolor (assembly GCF_901765095.1). NCBI lineage: Eukaryota > Metazoa > Chordata > Amphibia > Gymnophiona > Siphonopidae > Microcaecilia > Microcaecilia unicolor. The sequence goes on along the minus strand of NC_044031.1, from coordinate 127,434,268 downwards.
TTTGTCCCATGGAGTTCAAAGTCTCAGGACTTTGTAGTCCATCTTCTGCTGTTGCCCCTCCCACCTCCATATGGGAACTGAGCTGGTGGGATTATTCAGCTTATCTCCTTCAGGGAATGGTGTTGGCGCTTCCAGAATGGAAGCTTTAGTAAAAAAGGCCCCCAAGTGAATTGATAAAATTTGTGAACTGAATTTTTTTTAAAAGAAAAAATTTGGAACTCAACTTACCCCCTTGTTTACTAAGCCGCACTAGCGGCTGCCACACAACAATGTCAACACAGCCTATTCAAAGTGACTGGACTGTGTCAGCATTAGCGCAGCTTAGAAAACAGGTGGATTAATTTTCAGAATTTAGAAAGAGCTGGGAGAGACATTTGAATGGAAGGAATAAGTATGGTGAAAGCTAATTCATATATCAGTCTTTTTCTGAACTGAATTTCACTGGGTAGTCAAGCCCATCAACTGATATTTATAAAAGTAAAACTTGGAGTGCGAATTTGTCCATGAAAAGGATTGAGACATTAAGTGGGTGCAGGGTCTAGGGATTATACTACTCTGAATTTGGAGGAGTTGCTCTGGTGAGCAGTAAATAGAACTCATTTAATTTTTAAAATGGCTGCTGCAAGAGAGGAGGCAGCTTTCAGTTTTCTTGGCTGGTCAGCTTCTAGCTTGTGAATCTTGAGATTATTTTTCCTAGGTATCGGAGATCACATTTTTCTGGTGGTTTTTAAGGGGTTGCTTTTATAGGCCAGTCTTTCAGTATGCTTTCTATTCCCCACAACGGTAAAAAAAAGTCCTAAAATCATACAATCAGACCACTATGTGGCCTAAATAAGAAGATTCATAACTAAAATATAGATTCATAACAAAAGATATTTACCGTCTTGAGTTCTTTCTGCAGTAGCAGCAGTAACAGCAGCATATACCGACAGACAACAACAGAGCTCCAGCTAGGACGGACATGGTAATGATAAATACCTCAAAGTTCACTGGAAAATAGAAAGTAGTTTGTCAAGTAAGATTTTGGTTACACTACTACAGTCATTTTTCTTCTCATTATTCATGGCTTCATTTAAATACCATATTTAATAAACCAAACATTTTAAAACATTTTCATTGATATGTAAAGGTATTTAAGATATTCCCATGTTTGTATTTAAGGTGATGGATGCACTTAGAACCTATTTCAACTCTAGTTAATTAGCATTTTATTTGCACGGCTTTCATGGAAGAAAAAAAATGTATTCTGTACAGTCATACAGACATTTTTTAAATCTCTGATTCAGCAAGTCATTTAAGAATTGTTGGGTTTGAATACACTTTTCTTATGTCCCACCTGTTTCTTTTTCGGTATCTTTTATGATATTTTCCTCATTCGTTTTTTCCTTTATTGTTGCCACAATATATCTCATCATGTCATCTCTGAGTACTGTCTTAGCACTTTCCCAAGAGAGCATTGCAGCCTATGCCGTTCATTCTCATGTTCATATTGTTTCCATTTATCAAATAGAAATTCCTTAGATTCCTGATCCCAGTTCGACCAAAAAGGCATCCTTCCAGCATCTGTCTCCCTTTCTACCCACTGTGGCCCAAGTGTACATATGGCTGGGTTATGGTCAATATTAATTAGTACTTCTATATTTGCTTTAAATAAATTGAGGAAAATATCAGGTATTAACAAATAATCAATGCATGACAGTGAAGAATGAACTTTGGAAGCAGGAGTGTCTATTCCAAAAGGATAGGTTTCCCTTTAACCAGCTGATTTTAGTAACATTTAAGAATAGGTTGGAGCAGGTTTTAAAGCTGGAGGAGACTACCATATCTTTAAAGCATCATGGTGTAACGGGGAAGTTAGGATATCCCAATAGACAGGTTGTGATAAAGGCAGCCCAGGTGCATTTAAATGAGAGAGAGAGAGAGAGAGAGAGAGAGAGAGAGAGAGAGATGATTCCCACTTTGACTGCTAAGCAGATTGTGAATACAATTAATATACATACTTTAAATTTTCCATATGTGAATGCCAGAAGACTAAAAAGTTAAGACTAAATGGTTAGAATGTGTGACACAAAACAAAGATGTGGACATAATGGGTATCTCAGAAACCTGGTAGAAGAAGGATAAACAATGGGACACCGTGCTTTCAGGGTACAAATGACATTAAAATAGAATGGATTAAATTGGTGGAAGGGTGGTGCTATATGCTGAGGCTGGCATAAAGTTAAACAGGATAAAAGCCCTGGGGAAAAGGTATAGCAGTGAGGATATACTATTATGCAACTAGACAGGATGAAGGAGAGATAAATGATATACTAACAGAAATAAGGAACACTAATAAACTGGACAGTACAATAATAATGGAAGCTTCAACCACCCAATACTAATTGGGTAAATGTCTCATTAGACCGTGCTATGAAGGCAAAGCCATCAACAACTGTTTTATTCAGCAGCTGGTCCTAAACAAAGAGAAGGGACTGCTCAAGATCTAGTCTGCACTGTGATGTAGAATTTTATGGGAAGGTAATGGTGGTGGAGCATAATGTTCAGACAGGCTCCTGGAGGTAAATTCATAACCCATTATTAGGCACGTAGACTTGGAAAAGTCAATGTTTATCCAAAAAACACAACAAAAAGCACCAGGGGTCTTCAAAGAAAAGGGATCAAGTCTTTAATTGTATACGTTGATGAAGCAATACTTAAATGGGTTGAGTGAAGGGGGCGGGGCTCAGGCAGGGAGGAGTTTAAATGCCCTGAGGCTGAATAGATCAGGGAGGCCCCAAGTGCAGAGGACTCCAAAGGTGTGGTAAGTAGGACTGCAGTACCTACGAATAGCCTGGGGCAGAAGAGCAGCCTTAGCAGAGAGTGCTACCCTGTAAGTGGCAGAACCAGAAGCAGATTTGGGGTACATAAGTTCTGCCATACTGGGACAGACAGAAGGTCCATGTCCAGCATCCAGTTTTCAACAGTGGCCAGTCCAGGGCACAAGTACCAAGCAAGATCCCAAAACAGTACATTACATTTAGTGGATTTTCCCCAAGTACATTTGATAATGGCTTATGGACTTTTCTTTTAGCAAGCTATCCAAACCTTTTTTAAACCTCGCTAAGCTAACTGCTTTTACTACATTCTCTGGCAACAAATTCCAGAATTTAATTACACATTGAGTGAAGAAGTATTTTCTTCAATTCGTTTTAAATTTACTACTTTGTAGCTTCATTGAGTGCCCCCTAGTCCTAGTATTTTTGTAAACAGTAAACAAGCGATTCACATCTACCCGTTTCATTCCACTCATTATTTTATAAATCTCTATCATATCTCCCCCTCAGCTGTCTTTTCTCCAAGCTGAAGAGCTCTAGCCACTTTAGCCTTTCCTCATAAGGAAGCTGTCCCACCCCTTTTATCACTTTCGTCACCCTTCTCTGTACCTTTTCTAATTCCTCTATATCTTTTTTGAGATGTGGTAACCAGAACTGCAAACAATATACAAAGTGTGGTCGCATCATGGAGCAATACAAAGACATTATAACGTCCTCACTTTTGTTTTCCATTCCTTTCCTAATAATACCTAACATTCTATTTGCTGATCCATTTCCTGGTTGGTGATTCCTAATGTGGAACCTTGCATCACGCACCTATAGTTCGGGTTCCTCTTTCCCCATGCATCACTTTGCACTTGCTCACATTAAATGTCATTTGCCATTTGGATGCCCAGTCTCCCAGTCTCGTAAAGTCCTCTTCTAACTTTTCACAATTCTCTTGCGATGTAACAACTTTGAATAACTTTGTGTCATCAGCAAATTTAATTACCTCACAAGGAGTCCTTTTACTAGGCAGCGGTAAGCCCAACTCAGGCTTACTGATCGCTAAAATGGAAGTACCGCTGGGCTACCACAGCAGCCCGGTGGTACTTCCGACCTCTAACGCACCGTCATTTCAGGCACTACAGAAATTTGTAGCGACGCATAATACCCAGCAGTAACTGGGCAGTGCCGTGCGCTGCCCGATTACTGTAGGAGCCCTAATGGGTGGCAGTAAGGGCTCCCCCTGAAATAGCCACAAGGCAAGTGCTTTACTTGCAGCCCGGCCACTTCTGGCAGGAAACCGAGACCTGCCCTTTTAACAGCTGCGGTAAAAGGGGGCCTCTGCGCACGTCTAAAACCCGTGCCTACGCCAATGCAGGCCCCCCTTTGCCATGGCTTGGTAAAAGGGCCCCTAGGTACTCCCATCTAGAGATAATTTATAAATATGTTAAAAAGCAGCAGCAGTACCAGTACAGACCCCTGGGGAACCTCATTATCTACCCTTCTCCATTGTGAATTTATTGTGCATACTGACCATTTAACCCTACTCTGTTTTCTATCTTTTAACCAGTTTTTAATCCATAATAATACACTACCTCCTATCCCATGACTTTCTAATTTCCTCTGGAGTCTTTCATGAGGTACTTTGTCAAATGCCTTTTGTAAATCCAGATAAACAATATCGACCGGCTCACCTTTATCCACATGTTTGTTCACCACTTTAAAGAAAGATTGGTGAGGCAAGATTTCCCTTCCTTAAATCTATGTTGGCTTTGTCTTTTTAATCCATGCTTTTGAATATGCTCTGTAATTTTGTTCTTTATAATAGTCTCTACCATTTTGCCTGGCACCGATGTCAGGCTCACCAGTCTATAATTTCCCAGATCACCTCTGGAACCTTTTTTAAAAAATCGGCATTACATTGGCCACCCTCCTATCTTCTGGTACCATGCTTGATTTTAAAGATAAATTACATATTAGTAACAATAGTTCCGTAAATTCATTTTTCAATTCTATCAGTACTTGAGATGAATACCACCCGGACCAGGCGATTTGCTATTCTTCAATTTGTCAAATTGCTCCATTACATCTTCCAGGTATATAGAGATTTTATTCAGTTTCTCTGACTCGTCAGCTTTGAATATCTTTTCTGGCAGCGGTATCTCTCTCAAATCTTCCGTGGTGAAGACCGAAGCAAAGAATTCATTTATTCTCTCTGCTATGGCTTTGTCTTCCCTGAGTGCCCCTTTTCCCCTCAGTTATCTACTGGTCCAACCAATTCTTTTGCCAGCTTCTTGCTTTTAATATACCTAAAACATTTTTACTATGTGTTTTTGCCTCCAACACAATCTTTTTTTCAAAGTCCCTCGTTCATTACATGCCCTCTTGCAACCTGGTTGACAATGTGATTTGGGAAGTAAGGGCCAAGCAGTGCCCAGTGTAGAATATTGAAACTGGAATGCTGGGAATTCCAGTAAGAGACAAGGTGATTGAGTTGCCTGGCGGAAGGGTGACCAAGCGTGTACATAGGCCAAAAATAGCAGGGCATGAGAGAGAGATTTTATGAGTATAAGAAGTGATTTTATATGACTAGTATCCCTGACCTGTGGAGATAACAGGCTACACATGTCTCTGCATGTAAATAAATCTTTTCCTTTCACCTTTAACCCTTGTGTGGCTGTGTTTCCTAAGGCCCCAGGCCTGTCTGAGGAGTATACTACCACAGTACAATATAGGGAAAAGATTGTTAGGCCCACCTCAAGAAGTGGCTAATGCCTTTAAAGGGTTTTATCAGAGGCTTTATGCCCTACAGGGAGGGGTGGTGGTGGCACACATTATGGAGTATGTAAGACAGGTTTGCTTGCTGAGGCTGTAGAAGAGGGAGGGTTTGAATGTCCTATTAATAGGCTCAAGCCAAGGAAAGCATGTGGGCACAGTGGATTTGGCATTGAATAGTATAAGAAGTTTGCAACATGCCTGGGTCCTGTATCAGCTAGAGTCTTTCAAAAGGTCCTGGACATGGGGAAGTTCCTTCATTCTATGTATGATGTATCTATTGAGGTGATACTTAAGGGAGACCAAGGGATGATTCTGCACCCTACTGGCCAATCTCTTTTACCGAGGCAGATGCTATAATCTTTGCAAAGGTGCTGGTAGGAGGGCTGGAATGTGTTGTGAGGAGGCTTGTACATAGGAATCAGACTGGGTTAATACTTCTGCATCAAGCAAGTCACAATGTGCTGTGAGTTTTAGGTACAGGGCTGCAGCTTTGATTATACTTAACACCAAAAAGGTATTCAACAGCACAGAATGTCCTTTTATGCTGGATACTCTGGGGGATTCTGGCAGGGACCTAACTTTCATTGATGGGTACAGGCACTATACCAGATCTGATGGCAAAGGTTTTGGTGAATAATGCTTGGTCAAATTATTTCCAGATTCAGTGGGGGGCGTGGCAAGTGTCCGCTATCCCCTTTGTTATCTGTGTTGGCCACTGAGCCCTTAGCCAGGGGTGGGTATTTCAGTTGAGACGCTGGAGCAGGTGGTCACATTATATGTAGATCAATATCGTCCTGTTGTACTTAACATCTCTAGATCATTCCTAGTGCTTCAGGAGCACCTGGCTGAGTTCGGAACCCTATAGGGATACGTCAGCATGGAAAAAATCTGAAATAATGCCATTAGATAGGGGAAGTTGAGGTGACGTCCACGGCAGCCTCTCAGATGGAGCAAGCTGTGTATTAGTTGGTTGGGGCACTGCCTGCAGTTAGAATAAACTGGGTGCCTCGGGCTCTTTATCTGTTTTCTATGTTGCCCACCAAGCTCCCATTGGGCTATTCGAGACCCTGGATAGGATTATTGTGTGGTTCATTTGGGCTAATAAGGGATATGAACCAGATGAAGATTTAAAGACTCAAAAGGGATGGGGGAATTAATCTGCCTAACCTTCATAGGTATTACCTGACCACTATGTTTCATCTGCTAGCATAGTGGACCTCCCCCTCCAAAAGACAGCACTGGTAAGAGGCTGCATGGAGAGGCTCCTTATCCATGCATGGGTGGGGGGGGGGGGGGGGGGAGTTGGTGACAACTATACAGGGCTATTGTTGGCTGAGGGAGGAGAAGGAGGAATGGGGTTTTCCTCTGTTGATGGCTGTTTTGGCATGTCTGGAGCATAGGAATTGAATTCAGTGCCTTTTAGAAAGGTGTGACTATAAGTGCACCATCCTCAATCCCTATAACAATAAGAAGCAAAACGTTGGCCACTATCGGTGGGACCATCGTGTGGTTTTCCTAAGACTCTGTAATAGAAGATTTATTTTCAAGACACGTGAATCTGTGTATTTAAAAATCAAGAAGCGTGGAAGTCTTTCAACATAATTTGCACACTAGGATGAAAGGGTTTTTTTGAGCCGGTGACGTGAAGCTTTTTTCTTCCATATTTACATATAAAATATAAATGATGGATAAAGTGAGGACAGCTGAGTTTTGTCAAATGTGTGGGGAACAAGGTTTAACTAGTCTCCTGCACGACAATGGGGAACTGGGAGCTCTTTAGACTATAGACAGAAGCAGGGGCGTAGCCACGGGTGGGCCTGGATGGGCTCGGGCCCACCCAGCAACAGTGCACCTCATAGGCGCCCAAACTGTAACTTCAGCTTTCTCTCCTCGCTCCTCCCAGCCACCCGCCGGCAGGTTTTGTTCCCTCCCTGCTCCCTCCGGGCTCCCTCTGCTGTCATCCCCGTCCGTGAGCGGTGTTAGAGCCGTGCGGTGCCGGGGCCGTCCACACGCTACGAGTGCTTGCGCTGGCCCCGCCTCTTCAGAAAGAGTATCAGAAGTGAGGCCAGCCGCAAGGAAACGTGTTGACGGGCGCGGCTCCTTTGCAGAAATGCAGAGCTGGACCGAGCCGGCGGGTGGCTGGGAGGTGGGCGAGAATAAAAACCGCAGCGGATGGCTGGCGGGCGGGAGAGGAGGTGCAGCATGTCAGTGGGTGGCTGGGGGGAGGGAGAGACAGGAGCACTGTTGGGATCAGGGAGTGTGGGTAGTGCTAGGTGAGGTGGAGGAATAATTGTTCGATGTGGGGGGAGGGATGGAGAGATGCTGCAAGGGGAAAGAGAGGGAGAATTGTTGGATATGGGTGGGGTGGGGTGGGATGGGATGGGGAGAGGGCGGGAAAGGCTGCATGGATGGTAGGAAAGAGAAAGGGAAAAATGCTGAACAATGGGGGAGGGGAGAGAGATGGGATAGGAAGATGCTGGTGGTGGGAGGTAAAAGGGATAGGGAGATAGGCTAGAGGGTGAGGATGGGAGAAAGAGGGAACAGATGCTGGGCTGGAAGGGTGGAGGGAGGGAGACATTGGGAATGGTGGAAAGCATGGGGGAGATGCCCAGGGAGTGGAGATGGCAAGGAAATAAATGAGAGAACAGTGATTACAGTGGTAGAAATATGGTAATTGTGCGTAGATTGAAGATGGAAAGGAGAATGATAGGCTGGGAAGGAGAGAGGTGGGGAAATGGGAGAGCTAGTGGGTGAAAGGAAATGGAAATATGATAGATATCTTAAAAGTAAAAAGAAGGAAAAGATTTAGAAAGAGGATGAAATTTGAGTTTACAGAGGCAGAAAAGAAAAAAGAAAGAAAGGAAAGAGCTAAAATGGAAAGATCAATATTTCAGAGGCAGGTGTAGTGAGGAAATGAAATGACAGGAGAAAAAAGACAAATGGACAGCCACTTGAAGAATTAGCAGAAAACAGACAGGAAAGCGGGAAAGAGAAATTGGAACCAACATGATGGAAAAATAAATGTCCAGATAATAACGGTAGAAAAATCTTATTTTGAATGTTTTAAATGGAATATGTTAGCTTTGGGAAATGTGCATAGTGGATGTCTTTTTATTGTGTTAAGTTGAAAAGGAAATGCGCTTTTGGTTTTTTTTTCTCCAGTGTTGCAGTGCATGCTAAGCTTCCCAGTTCAATTTTGTCTAAATATTTTTATTTCTAATTTGTGATCCCTTGTTCTGTAATTTGTGAGGGTCTGTCAGTGTTACTATAACGGCAGATGAAGAGATTGGAGAGGAGAGGGAATTAGGGGAAGGGCTTCTTTATTTTCTGCCCTGGTCACCAGCATGGTTAACAGCAGCCCTGACCCTTGCTGTGGCTAGTGGGGATCCCCAAACCCTGTCAGCTGGGGATCTCCTCCGGGACTGGCCGGAGCTCCTTTCCGCCGAGCTTGGCAGATGGGGGCAGCATCCTGGAGCCACTGACAACTAAGCATTTATGGGGTGCTGGCATCAGTGGCTCGAGGAGTTGCTACTGCCTGCTGGGCTTGGCGGGTAGGAGTTCTGGCCATCTCTGGTGGAGGTCCCCAGCTGACAGAGACTGGGGATCCTCATCAGCTAAAGTATTTATATTTTGAGTTGGGAAGTGCTGGGGGAGAGGGGGGAGAGAGAAAATTTTGTGCCCACCCACTCTGTGCTCAGGCACACTCAAAATTGGTTGTCTGGTTACGCCACTGGACAGAAGTGACTATGTATAGGATTGTCAGGGAATTCCCCTCCTGAAAATGCAGCAGTGCTTATGCCTGAGAGGAGTGAGGGAGGGGAAACAGGCAATGAAACAGTGGTGACAACAAAGTGTGGCATCTGCAGCTCTGGGGGGGAAGCAGATATCTCCTGTGGGGGTGGGGGGAATGGTACAGGGAGGTGTGTTCAATCAGGCGAATGGAGCTCCTGAGAGAGGGCAGTAGGGGAAAGTATTTTGCGTTTAAGCCTTGAGAGTGGATGTGTACTGGGAAGAAAGTTGTGTTGGATGCGTACCAGATGAGTGGATGGCTGAGGGGTAGGCAAACTAGGGGAGGGGTGGAGGGTTGGTGGAGAGGAATAGAGGGTTAAGTTGGTGGGGATCTTTCAGAGAATTATATAACGTGTCTGAGGAAGTTTGGGGCATTTGAGGATTGGTAGGAAGAGGAGTACACATCATGTTTTGTACTGGAAAGCCTGGGGTCTTCTGATGGGAGAATATGAATTGGGTATTTCTTTGTACTCTGTTGATGGGGAAAATAATGTTTTGTTCTGTAGTTTGCAGATTTTGTGACTGTTGTTCTGCAATAAAATATCAATTTAAAAAAACCTCTTATTGGGGAACATCATTATCACCACTGAGGGCATCTCATCCCGATAAATCAGAATTACGCTGAGTCTACTGCAATTTCTCTCTATTGTCAGTATGAGAAAATTGCATATTCTACATTACCCTGCACTAACCAAGTCAATTCAGTCTGGTACTTACTCCAGCAAAATCCCCAGCGAACATCAGACAAAGTGCACAGAGACGATGATGGGAAAATGCTTCTGACAGGATAGTCCATGCATGTTTTATTGGTGTAACACCAAAGGCACTACACAGAGAAAAATAGAGCATGTTAAAGTCACATTAGTCTTGTAGGTTAACTAGTGGGAATAACAGAAAAGCAGTAATTTATATTTTCTTCACTGACAAAGATGTGTTTGAACAAAATGAAAGCTATCACAGTTTGCTACCTCTATTGACAGTTCTGCAAGCAACAAAGAATCTAAATTGTGCTTTGATATCCAGCTTCAACAAAATGAGTTTCTTTCAAAAATAAAATCAGTTTTGTCTCTTGTTGCTGAAGGGAGTAAAGAAAAGGAAATTGAGGAGGTCCCAAAGCTAATGTATAATGGTGACTATACACTCTAACCTTTTGGTCTGTGGCCCTGTCGATACAAACAAAAATACATTCGCTCATGCGTACTTTAGGGAAGAGATTCTCAACCCAAGCCTCAAACAACATACCTAGTCAGCCAGTCTGCTTTTACAGTACTTGCTTGGTCTTGTAATTAGAAAAGAGATGTCAAAACTAACAAGCTACTACAGCTGGAATGAATCAGAAATTGGTTCCTATATCACCAGATTAGAGACACAGTCAATATATTCAAGGCTACTGTCACCAAACTTGCAAAAGCATCTGCCTATTAGTGGGCTTCTGGGCAGATAATGAGAATTACAGATTATGGCTTCTTTTCAAAAGGTCTTGTTTCCTTGCAAAACGTAATCTCATTGTGTAACACTGTATTTTAGAAAATATATTCACAATATGATGCTAGTACTGTGTAAATTTTATGGGGCATGCACTGTATTAAGAATAGCCATACTGGGTCAAACCAATGATCCATCTAACCCAGTTTCCCGTTCAATAGTGGCTAATCCAGGTCTCAAGTAACTGGCAGAAAACCCAATTAGTAGCAACATTCCAGTTACCAATCCCAGGGCAAGCAGTGGCTTCCCCCATGTCCATCTCAATAACAGACATGGAATTTTCCTCCAGGAACGTGCCAAATCTTTTTTTACTTTCAATTTTTATTGACGATTCAAACATAACCAATACAACTGTTCCAAAACAGAAAATATTTGACCATACAGTATAGTACAGAAACAAGAAGCCACTAAAATGGGCCGCCAACAAGTATTTCTCGTTTATCTCCCTTTACTCTCGTCCCACCCCCATGCTGTAAAGATACAATCCAGCAGTAAGTGTAGTATCAAATCCCTCCCCCCCTTAGTGCCCCCAAACCCCCTTAACCCTCCCCTCTCAACCTAACCCCAGATGTTAAAACAACACAAAGCCCCCTGCCAGGTCCAGGAGGGTCTGGTTTCTTATGACCTCCCGAGCCCACTGGATCAGGGAAATTAATAACATCGTACTTCCTTACCCTCTACCCCCCCAGGTACCTTCACGGTTAATTGTTTCTCCTATATAAGTACGCAAATATGGAACGAACTACCTAAATCAATAAAGACAACACACAACATAAATAATTTCCGTAAATTATTGAAAACTAACCTATTCAACAAAGCATACTACAATAATCCATCCTAAATACCAGTTAATCACAATTTCACACCGAATCTTCACCAAACATTATTCTGTACTTCCTGATTGTCCATACTAATCAACAAGATTTAAGTTTAATATTTCTGATTGTCCAAGTTAATCTATCACGATTGAAGTTAATCCAACATCTCTTATTTCTGATTATGAAAATGCACTTTCTGTAATTGTATTCCTAATTCTCTCTGTCTCCTTCACCTTAAATATGTATTTTTCTTCCGGAATTGGTGATCACCATTATGGAAAATGTAAGCCGCATTGAGCCTGCAAATAGGTGGGAAAATGTGGGATACAAATGCTATAAATAAATAAATTGTGGATCTTACATGGAGTCCAAGCTCAAGCAGTAGTCCGATCAGCCACTCAACACCTTCACATTATATTGATCACCAAACTTCTACTCATCAGACTTACAAATCTTGACCAACTTAAATAAAAACAGGTTCACTTATAATAACCTATTAAGCAATAGGGCTAGTAACTCCATATTTATGCAGGCTACTCAATATTATTCAGAAAACAATAAAAGCGGACACTTAGCTAATTATTTGAAAGCTAGATCTGAAAAGAAACAAATTTTTGCTGTACAAAGTGATAATAATGGTTTGATCACAAACCCTAGTGATATTGCTGAATGTTTCCATGCTTTCTACACCGAACTATATACTTCCGAGATAAACCCACTAACCATTGATTCCTCACTATTAGATAGATGAATCTCCGCATCCCACACTAGACCCCTTTGATAAAGTTGTCTTAGCTATACCTATTTCATCTCAAGAAATAGAAATGACTTTGAAAGGTATGGCCAAAAAAAGGCTCCTGGACCTGATGGTCTTACAGTACAGTTTTATGAGGCTTTCAAATTAGAACTAGAACCAGTGATGACTTCATTCTTTAACCACTTTATACAAACAGGTGAATTGCATGGCTCATTTACTGAGACCACAATAATCGTTTTACCTAAACCCAGTAAAGATCCATTACTTGTACAAAATTATAGACCCCTTTCCCTAATAAATATTTACGCCAAATTATATGCGAAAATCATAGCAGAAAGAATACAGTGCTACTCAAAACATTACTCCAGATCAAACAGGCTTTATGCATGGAAGACACACCTTCGATAACACTAGACTTTTCACTAAATCCTAATACATACACAACATTTCATGTCCCTATCATAGCTATAGGGTTAGATGCCATATGAACATAAGAGTAGCCATAGTGGGGGGAGGGGGCGTGTCAAGATAGCTGCCTGAGCACGTCGGCTAGTCGGTCTGAGCTGTTTTCTGGCGTTTCTTCTACTACTTTCATTGTCTAATGCCTCATACCAAAAGGAAGGGGACGGTGATGGGCCAACTTTCGCTGGCCAGAACCTCATCCCCGATCCAGCAAACGCTAGACCGACATGCTACGAGCATCCCACTGAATACCGGAGCATTGGAACCTGCTTTGAATGCCGATGGAGGAGCAACGACGCTCGTGGGGACTGAGACATCTTTATCCTCTCCGGAGCTTAATCCACCACCATGCCCTGCATACTTTAGGGGTATAGAGGAAGGCCCAGCTGAATCGGGAACCGGTAGCAGCAAGGCCTTGGTCGGCAGCATTCTACCCCAAACTGCAGAGGAAACATGCTTGGAGCCTGAAGCTCCCATGGTGGCTACATTGGAGTCTATTTGGAGAGCAATTCAAGAATTAACAACTGCAGTTACTAAATCTGCTCAAGATACATCTCTTCTCGTGAATAAAGTAGATGCTTTAACTTCATCGTTAGTAAAAGTCAAACAAGATTCTGCGAATCAAGCTTTACAGATGCAGAGGTTAAAATTTTTAAATCTATTACTGATGTATTGATTAAAGACAAACTTTTGACAAGTTGGAAAATAGAACAAATAGAAAACTATAACAGGCATCTAATTTAAGTGTACTGAATTTCCATGGTTACAGGAATAAACGCGATGGATTTCTTTAAAAAATATCATGTAGAAATTCTTCAATATCTTTCTTCTGCTATTCCTCCATTCAATAAAATGTATTACCTTCTGGAAATGTTAAGTAACAGTAGTAGTAGTAGTAAAGAGTAACAGGAGTAAGAAAATAAGGGACTAGACTAGGAATGGATAAACATGTCCTGCTATAATATGTGCAAGTGGTGTCATTTACTTCTTCCATTAAAGGACTGGTTGAAGAGCCAAGCTTTCACCTGCTTCCTGAAGTAGAGATAGTCTTCTGTAAAATGGGAGGAGGGGATAATGCTGGGCAGACTTATATGGTCTGTGCCAGAGCTGGTGGTGGGAGGTGGGGCTGGTGGTTGGGAGGAGGGGATAGTGCTGGGCAGACTTCTATGGTCTGTGCCCTGAAGAGAACAGGTACAAATCAAGGTAGGGTATACACAAAAAGTAGCACATATGAGTTTATCTTGTTGGGCAGACTGGATGGACCGTGCAGGTCTTTCTCTGCCGTCATCTACTATGTTACTATGTTATTACCTTCCACTATCTCCTCGAACCGGAGTAGAGCCAATGGGCTCTGAAAATTTGCCTCAAGTTCAGGATCCTGTGCCGGGAATTCAGGATATATCTGCTCTATTGGAAGAATCTTTGTCAGAAGTAACAACACGACGGACTTTAATAGTATCATTTGTATTTGAACAGGACTTAAACGTGGTAATAAAGTTATACTTTAAGAACTCATTAAAAACTTTTTGTGGCCATAGAATATGGACTTTTCCTGATGTGACAAAGACAACGCAAGACAGAAGGAAAATATTTCTAGCTCTCAGGGAAGAGACGAGGGCGTTAGGAGCAACATTCCTATTGGCATATCCATGTAAATGCCTAATTCAGTTCTTGGGCAATAAATATGTTTTCTTTGAGCCAGAACAACTTCGAACATTTTTGGATATGAAGAAACTAGCCAAATAGACCGAAGGAATGATAGATGGAATAACTGATTAAGACAATTATAGGGTGGGAATATTCAGGCCAGGCCATTTACTTATAATTTTGTTTGGAGTTTTATTTTGGATCTCCTCATCTAGAAATCTCTCCCCCTCTTCATTGCCAACAGCGGTCTAAGAGATTGGTTGTAAATTCTTTTAAAATTATTTTCTTTTTTACTATGTGTTTAGTTTATCTCTGTATTTCAGTTTGCAAGTTATGCCATAAATTAAAAAAAATTTTTTTTTAAAAAGAGTAGCCATTGAGGGGCATAATTGAACGAAAACGTCTATCTCCATGGCCGTTTATCTCCGAGAATGGGTCCGTGAAGGGGCGGACCGAACCGTATTTTCGAAAAAAATAGACGTCCATGTTTTATTCGACAATTTGTGAGCTGGGCGTTTTGTTTTCAGTGATAATGGAAAATGAAAGCGCCCAGCTCAAAACAAATAAATCCAAGGCATTTGTTCGTGGGAGGGGCCAGGATTTGTAGTGCACTGGTCCCCCTCACATGCCAGGACACCAACCGGGCACCCTAGGGGGCACTTTTACAAAACAAAAAAAAGGTCAAAGAGCTCCCAGGTGCATAGCACCCTTCCCTTGTGTGTTGAGCCCCCCAAATCCCCCTCAAAACCCACTGCCCACAAGTCTACACCATTACTATAGCCCTAAGGGGTGAAGGGGGGCACCTACATGTGGGTACAGTGGGTTTGGGGAGGTTGGACGACTAAGCATTAAGTAGCACAATTGTAACAGGTAGGGGGGGGGGATGGGCCTGGGTCCACCTGCCTTAAGTCCACTGCACCTCCTAACAACTGCTCCAGGGACCTGCATACTGCTGCCAGGGAGGTGGGTATGACATTTGAGGGTGAAAATAAAAAGTTGAGAAACATCATTTTTTGTGGTGGGAGGGTGTTAGTGACCACTGGGGGAGTCAGGGGAGGTCAACCCCGATTCCCTCTGGTGGTAATCTGGTCATTTAGGGCAATTTTTGGGGCCTTATTCGTGAAAAAACAGGGTCCAGGAAAAGTGCCCTAAATTCTAGCTACAAACGCATACTTTTTTTCCATTATCGGCGAAAGGCGCCCATCTCTGTTCGAGTGATAACCACGCTCCAGTCCCGCCTTCACCACGCCTCCGACACGCCCCCGTCAACTTTGTACGCTTACGCGATGGAGTGCAGTTGAAAACGTCCAAGTTCGGCTTTCGATTATACCGCATTATTCGTTTTTGGGAGATAAACGCCTATCTCCCGATTTAGGTCGCAATATAGGCGTTTTTGTCTGTCGATTATAAGCTGGATAGTGGGTCAGACCAATGGTCCATCTACCCAGTATCCTGTTTTCCAAACAGTGGCCAAGCCAGATCACAAATACCTGGCAGAAAAGGCATTTGACTGTGTTGAATGATCATTTGTGTTTCAGGTTTTAAATTGGTACAGGTTTGCCCCAGAAGACATCCATATGATTAAGGTACTATATTTGCTCCCCACCACTAGAATCCAGATAAATAACATCATATCTGCACCTTTCCACCCTACTCATGGCACCAGACAAAGGTTGCCTCCTGTCATCTGCACTTTTAAATTTTGTATTAGAATCCCCTTTGAAAGCCAACAGACTCTCTCCTCAAAACTATAAACTTCCGAGATAAACCTACTAGCCATCCAGGTAAGGATGCACCTGGACATTCTCCTTCTGCAGGAAGGCTGCTACTACCACCATCACCTTGGAAAAGGCGTGAGGGCCCATCACCAAGTCAAATGGCATAGCTCGGAACTGATAATGCCCCCCGAGGATCATGAACCTGAGGAAACGCTGATGTGCTGGCCACATGAGAATGTGGAGATACGCCTTCTCAAGGTCCAGGGCGGTGAGAAACCCCCCGACTGCACTGCCGTGATCACAGACCGAAGCGTCTCCATGCAGAAGTGATGCATCTTCAAAGACCGACTGACCTGCTTGAGGTAGAGAACCGTACCATCCAAAATCTAGATACTGCATTCATAGTAAATGACAGCAGATAAAGACCTGTACGGTCCATCCAGTCTGCCCAACGAGATAAACTCATTTTACATGGTATGTGATACTTTACATGTATACCCGAGTTTGATTTGTCCTTCCATTCTCAGGGCACAGACTGTACAAGTCTGCCCAGCACTCATCTTGTACTAAAAGTTCTGAAGCTAATGTTGAAGCCCCTTAAAATTTACACTCAAGCCCATCCATATCTATTCAGTCACGATCAGGGCGTAAACCACAAAAGTCTGCCCAGCACTGGTTTTGCTTCCCAATTACTGGCGTTGCCACCCAATCTCCGCTAAGATTCTGTGGATCCATTCCTTCTAAACAGGATTCCTTTGTGGTTATCCCAGGCATGTTTGAATTTTGTTACCGTTTTCATCTCCACCACCTCCCACAGGAAGGCATTCCATGTGTCCAACACCCTCTCTGTGAAAAAATACTTCCTGACATTACTCCTGAGTCTGCACCCCTTCAACCTCAATTCATGTCCTCTAGCTCTACTGCCTTCCCGTCTCTAGAAAAGGTTTGTTTGTGGATTAATACCTTTCAAATATTTGAACATCTGTATTATGTCACCCGTTTCTCCTTTCCTCCAAGGTATACATGTTCAGGTTGGCAAGTCTCTCCTTGTACGGTTGGCAACGCAAATCCCATGCCATTTTTGTAGCTTTTCTTTGCACCGCTTCCAGTCTTTTTACATCTTTAGCAAGATACGGCCTTCAAAACTGAACACAATACTCCAAGTAGGGCCTTACCAATGACTTGTAGAGGGGCATCAACACCACCTTTCTTCTGCTGGTTATACCCCTCTTTATGCAGCCTAGCATTCTTCTGACCACGACCATCACCTTGTTACATTATTTCTTCACCTATCCGATCCTCGGACCCCAACTCCCTAAGGTCGAGCTTACCAATCTCTCCCCTCCTATCCGGTATCTCTGTTTTGGTTTCTGCACCCCAAGTGCATCACTCTACACTTCTTGGCATTAAATTTTAAACCACAAAGCTGGGGATAATCAAAGAAACTAGAGTAAATTATATCACCAATACATTTAAACATAAATACTCCAGACACTTAATGAAACAATATCCAAAATAAATTAAATTTTAACAGCCAGACCCTCAACCATTCTTCTAACTTTTGGAGATCCCTTCTTAAAGTTTCTACTCCCTCCAGGGTATCCACTCTATTGGCTATCTTTGTGTCATCTGCAAAAAGGCAAACCTTTCCTTCCAACCCTTCAGCAATATCTCCCACAAATATATTAAACAGAATAGGCCCCAGCACCGACCTATGAGGAACTCCACTGCTTACCTTCTTTTCCTCTGAGCGGATTCCATTTACCACCACCTTCTGCCACCTGTCGGTCAACCAGTTTCCTAACTAGTTCACCACTTTCGGTCCTAAGTTCAACCCTTTCAGCGTATTCACGAGTCTTCTGTGGGGAACCCTATCAAAGGCTTTGCTGAAATCCAAGTAGCTTACATCTAGCGAACGTCCTTCATCCAGTTCTTTGGTCACCCAGTCAAAGAAGTCAATAAGATTCGTTTGGCAAGGTTTTTCCTTTGAGCCATATTGCCTCGGGTCCTGTAACCCGTTGGCTTCTAGAAAGTTAACTATCCTTTCCTTCAGCAGCGACTTCATTATTTTTCCTACCACCGAGTGAGAGTTACCGGTCTGTAGTTTCCCACTTCTTCCCTGTCTCCACTTTTGTGAAGAGGGACCACATCCACTCATCTTCAATCCCGTGGAACCTCTCCAGTCTCTAAAGATCTATTATATAAATCTTTAAGAGGTCCCTCCAGGACCTCTCTGAGCTCCTTCAGCATCCTGGGATGTATCCCATCCTGCCCCATAGCTTTGTCCACCTTCAGATTCTCAAGCTGTTTATAAACTTTCTGTGTTACCTGTAGTCTTCTCAAAAGGGTATAGGGTAGACCCAAATATAAATCATTGCTATAGTCAAAGGATGAAACAAAAGCCTGTACTACCATTGGCAGGTAGGAAAGATCATAATTTCCTAACCCTCTGTATCTGGAAAATATGGCGAAGCCCTGTATCATCCTCCAAAAAATCCCCAAAAAACAAAACCCCCCAATCCTTTAAAAACTGTCCCTGCTGTTTATTGCATCTTCCTCACTTTTAAATTGAAGAACGTAGTCTCTCAAACTGGATCCAACTCCTTCATGCAATCAGTTATTTGTTTTTGCATGTTTTGTATCTTATTACTATGTAACCCACAGCGACTTAAATATCGCTGTGGGAAATTAAGACTGGCTGCATTTAGGGCTCTTTAAGTTGTGTTAAGAGGCAAATAACGCAGCTTGATAACTTCCTCCTAAATGACTTAAGGCCAGAAGTGCTGAAGTTTCTTTTAAAAGGATACCACGGATGAACGAAATTAAATAGTACACACTGTGAAACAGCATTCTCAGCGGTAGCATCAATGTGGGGAACAGGAGAGCTGCACAGGGAGCTACATCCTGATGAATTTAAAAGGGGTTTCAAAACACTTTTGTTTATGCAGTTTGTTGCTGATTAGGTTTTAAATTGGTGATGCGGGGTGAAACACATGGAGTTTTCCAGATATGGGGGCAAACTAAAGGAAATTATATTTAAAAATAAATAAATAAAATAAATAAATAAATAAACAAAAGGCTCCCAAGCACTACATCATTGGGTCAAATGCCAAATAAAGCAAAAGCACTTTGTCTCCTGGAAAGTTTCCATTTTTTTTCCTGGAGAAATCATTTTTCAGAAATTACATGCCCTGCTCCTTGAAGCATTTCTACTTCTAGTCAACAGCGAACAGTTGTGCAATGGTGAACAGCTGTTCTATCACATGGACAAACAAGCACACAACTGCCACAGGACCCAAAAAGAGATGATAGGTACTTACCGAAACATTCGTTAGACACTGTTCACAGGACTTTGAGGAGTAGTGGGAACATGCTGGAAAGAGAGGAAAAGAAAAGATAAGGGTCAGTCACATCTCTTTTGAAAGCATGCATAGAAAAATATTATGGGGACAAATCTGTAACATGGTGCTTAGAATTAGGCATCCGGAGGACCCACATTAGAAGCAGGCGCCTATGTTCCTTTATAGCATATTAGTGTAACTGGGTCTTGATATGCCTAATATTTAGGCACAATCATTTATG
The DNA here is from genome assembly GCF_901765095.1 of Microcaecilia unicolor. Classification (NCBI taxonomy): domain Eukaryota; kingdom Metazoa; phylum Chordata; class Amphibia; order Gymnophiona; family Siphonopidae; genus Microcaecilia; species Microcaecilia unicolor. The sequence continues at coordinate 127,414,431 of NC_044031.1, read as the reverse complement.
CTAGACATAGAGCTGGAGTGAAATGTGAGCACCTCAGCACGACAGTAACCGACATAATTAAACAGTATTCTGTAAGTTAAGCATGTAAGTGGGAGCCCTGTACTTGCGTATCCCCCCCTTGCAAACACACACATGTATTCTATAAATGCCGCCAGCGCCTAAGACTACACGCCTCCATTTACATCAGTGAAAACGTGACGTAAATCCCTCTGCATAGGTTTACGCGCACTGGGCCATATTCTATAACTACATACAGTGGGGGAAATAAGTATTTGATCCCTTGCTGATTTTGTAAGTTTGCCCACTGACAAAGACATGAGCAGCCCATAATTGAAGGGTAGGTTATTGGTAACAGTGAGAGATAGCACATCACAAATTAAATCCGGAAAATCACATTGTGGAAAGTATATGAATTTATTTGCATCTGCAGAGGGAAATAAGTATTTAATCCCTCTGGCAAACAAGACCTAATACTTGGTGGCAAAACCCTTGTTGGCAAGCACAGCGGTCAGACGTCTTCTGTAGTTGATGATGAGGTTTGCACACATGTCAGGAGGAATTTTGGTCCACTCCTCTTTGCAGATCATCTCTAAATCATTAGAGTTCTGGGCTGTCGCTTGGCAACTCGCAGCTTCAGCTCCCTCCATAAGTTTTCAATGGGATTAAGGTCTGGTGACTGGCTAGGCCACTCATGACCCTAATGTGCTTCTTCCTGAGCCACTCCTTTGTTGGCCTTGGCTGTATGTTTTGGGTCATTGTCGTTGCTGGAAGACCCAGCCACGACCCATTTTTAAGGCCCTGGCGGAGGGAAGGAGGTTGTCACTCAGAATTGTACGGTACATGGCCCCATCCATTCTCCCATGATGCGGTGAAGTAGTCCTGTGCCCTTAGCAGAGAAACACCCCCAAAACATAACTTTCCACCTCCATGCTTGACAGTGGGGATGGTGTTCTTTGGGTCATAGGCAGCATTTCTCTTCCTCCAAACACGGCGAGTTGAGTTCATGCCAAGAGCTCAATTTTGTCTCATCTGACCAAGAACCTTCTCCAATCACTCTCGGCATCATCCAGTGTGTTCACTGGCAAACTTCAGACGGGCCGTCACATGTGCCTTCCGGAGCAGGGGGACCTTGCGGGCACTGCAGGATTGCAATCCGTTATGTCGTAATGTGTTACCAATGGTTTTCGTGGTGACAGTGGTCCAGCTGCCTTGAGATCATTGACAAGTTCCCCCCTTGTAGTTGTAGGCTGATTTCTAACCTTCCTCATGATCAAGGATACCCCACGAGGTGAGATTTTGCGTGGAGCCCCAGATCTTTGTCGATTGACAGTCATTTTGTACTTCTTCCATTTTCTTACTATGGCACCAACAGTTGTCTCCTTCTCGCCCAGCGTCTTACTGATGGTTTTGTAGCCCATTCCAGCCTTGTGCAGGTGTATGATCTTGTCCCTGACATCCTTAGACAGCTCCTTGCTCTTGGCCATTTTGTAGAGGTTAGAGTCTGACTGATTCACTGAGTCTGTGGACAGGTGTCTTTCATACAGGTGACCATTGCCGACAGCTGTCTGTCATGCAGGTAACGAGTTGATTTGGAGCATCTACCTGGTCTGTAGGGGCCAGATCTCTTACTGGTTGGTGGGGGATCAAATACTTATTTCCCTCTGCAGAATGCAAATAAATTCATATACTTTCCACAATGTGATTTTCCGGATTTAATTTGTGATGTGCTATCTCTCACTGTTACCAATAACCTACCCCTTCAATTATGGGCTGCTCATGTCTTTGTCAGTGGGCAAACTTACAAAATCAGCAAGGGATCAAATACTTATTTCCCCCACTGTACGTAAATTTTGGAATGCCCATGAAATGCCCATTTCAACACCCATAGCCATGCCCCTTTTGAACTCCGTGCTTTAGAATTTAGGCGTAGTTTATTACACAATACGCTTAGGGGTACGTTTACTAAGGTGCGTTAGCGGTTTTAAGGCGCCTGTAAATTTAAGGTGCGTTAAACGCTAACGTGCCTATACATTTCTATGGGCGCATTAGCATTTAATGCATGTTAAAAACACTAACGCACCCATAGCGCCACTTAGTAAACATTGGCGTGAGTTGTATGTGTAGATTCTAATTATTGCCAATCAGTGCTCATTATTGCTTGCTAAGTGCTGTTATCAACGCTGATTAGCTTGTTAAGCCAATTAAGTTATGTGCATTGTTATAGAATGCGCCTGGATTTTAGCGACGATCTCTAGGTGTGCTATATAGAATCCAGCAGTATATATTTATTGGAGACCAGGTCTGTGTCTGGATTTAACAAAGCATGGGACAGGCACATGGGAGCTCTAAGGAAAAAGAGGAGTTAGTGGTTACTGAGGATGGGAAGACTGGATGGGCAATTTGGCCTATATCTGTTATCCTGGAATAGACTTCCTGACCCCCTACGTCTTGCCCCATCCTTGACCATCTTTAAATCTAGATTGAAAGCCCACCTCTTTAACATTGCTTTTGTCTTGTAACCACTCGCCTCCACCTACCCTCCTCTTTCCTCTACACATTAATTGATTTGCTTGCTTTATTTCTTGTCTATTAGATTGTAAGCTCTTTCAGCAGGGACTGTCTTTCTTCTATGTTTGTGCAGCACTGCGTACGCTTTGTAGCGCTATAAAAATTGCTAAATAGTAGTAGTAGTATATAACCATGCGCTAATTCTCTTAATGTGCGTTAAGCCATAATGCCGCTCGATGAATTCCCCCCTTAGGGGTCCTTTACTAAGCTGCGTTAAGGGCTAATGCACTCCTAACATAGTTTTAACTTGGCATACTGCGGTAACTGCCAAATCTGTGCGAGCTAAAAAAATGTTTTAAATTATTTTTCCGAGAGGGCATCAGGGGGGCAGAGCGTGGACGTTCCTCCATTAGATACGTTACTGTGCACTAACCGGTGCTACAGAATGAGTGGGGGTAAGTGCTCATGTGGTAATTTTATTTAATGGCGTATGCTATTGCGCAACATTAGCGCACAGCCATTAATTAAAAAAAAAATTGGCCATTTACATTTGCGGTAAAAGTGGCCTTAATACATGGAAAAACCCATGCAAGGGCAGGTTAAGGCCACTTTTGCAGCAGGTTAGTAAAGGACCCTTTGGAATTAAAAAAACATCAAAGGTTATCCCAGATTATACCAGCCTCCGAAATCACTAACACCCCCCCCCCCTTTCTTTTTTTTTAAAGTTTTTATAACAAAAAGATGAATTCTAATCCAATCTTATATGGTCTTTGAATATTTCTGTATATCTTTCTTAACACAAACTGAAATTTAATCATTCCGTAACATTGTGATACAATTCACATGCTTTTCTGTTTTGACTTATAAGATTTATTGTGAAATACATTATGCTTAATTGCAGCCAACTGCACTATACACTATATATTTCTCTAAATATCTGCATTTGTAAGCCACATTGAACCTAAACATTGTTTGGGGAAATGCAGGATATAAATATCAACATAAATAAATAAACAAAAGTGGGTATTTCCAGAAGATCACTTATGCATGTAAATGCTAGCATACTATCTAAGGGGTCCTTTTACAAAGCAGCAGTAAAAAGTGGCCTGCAGTAGTGTGGACTCGTGAAATTGGAACGCGCTGGGCCATTTTTACTGCGGCTGTGAAAACGTTTTAATGGGGGTAGTAAATGGTGACGCACTAAAATGAAAAGTAGCGAGCGGCTATTTACTGCTTGTGCCCTTACCACCACCCTGCTGACCTAGCGGTAAGAGTTCATGCGCTAACTCATGCAGTAATCAGGCAGCGTGTGCCAATGTGGCCAAAGAGAAATATTTTCTAACACAGGAAACAGCGCATGCCAACTTCAGAGCTACCGCTGGGCGCCTGTGCTACTCTAGCGGCAGTGTTGATTTGGCATAAGCTACTTGTGCATTAGCCCTACTGCTGCTTAGAAAAAAGGACCCCTAAGTGCACACATATGTGCATAAATAGTAGCATTCTAAATATTTACACACATAAATTGTCAGCCCCAGACTTACCCGGTAAGTGCGGAGCTGCCAAGAAGAGAGACAGATTGGCCAGCCCTGCTATTACACTACACCCCAGAGCAGTGGCGTAGCTAGACAGCCAATTTTGGGTGGGGCCTGAGTCCAAGTGGGTGGGCAACAAAATTTTCTCCACCCCGCCCTACCTACCTCAAAATATAAATTACACTTTCTCTGAATTCCCCTTTTACCAGCTTGGCAGGCAGCAGCACGCCCCTAAGCCACTGATACCGGCACCCCAAGAACGTTTAGTTGCTCGGTGGTTCGAGGATACTGTCGTCGACTGCAGAGCTTGGAGAATGGAGTTCTGGCCGTCTTTGGATGAATTCCATAGCTGGGTACGTTGGGGATCCCCACAAGCTATACAGCAAGGATCAGGACAGATGTTATCCCAGTTCAGAAAAAAGAGGACAGCCCCACGCCTCCGAACCCCCCTCCTCTCTGCCTCCTCTACAATTTCAACACCTGCCATTACTATCACACAACTAAGGGTACAGGAGTGAACACTATGTGGCAACAATATCAAAATGCTTACTAAGCAAACACACTGAGGGGCATTTTCGAAAGAAACACCTAAGTTGGAATTTGCTGCCACACACTGTTTGAAGAGGACGGATGCACGAATGAGCCAATCATCGAGGTACAGGTGAACTCTGATTCCCTGGCACCAAAGGAAGGCTGCCACCACCACCATAACCTCGGTAAATGTTCTTGGTGCCGTGAAGAGAATGAAGGGCAAAGCCCTGAACTGCAAGTGACGGCCCAGACCTGCAAAATGTGGAAACCTCTGATGTGGTGGCCATTCTCCTGCTTGAACCGAGGCTATGACTGCTCTTAGTGTTTCCATCTGAAAGCGGGATACTCGCTGGCAACGGTTTAGACTTTTAAGATCTAAGACCGGATGAAAGGTGCCTTCCTTCTTTGGGCCAATGAAGTAGACGGAGAATCTGTCTTGTCCCTGTGGGCTGTAAATCGTAACATATCATAAATAGCATTTGCCAAGTAAGCCAATCCCGTTTCCAGCTGGGCACTATGGTACCCATCTTGTGTTGCAGACTGCTGATGCCACTTCAGGCATGCTCTAGCCACAAATGAGCTGCTCACTGTCGCTTGAAGGCCCAACGACGCCACTTCTAAGGCTTGTTTCAGTGAGCCTTCTAGCTTCCTATCCTGTAGGTCATTTAGGGCAATGCTTCCACCAGCAAGGTGGTCTTCTTAGTCACCTTTGGAACAAGGGAGTCCACCCTGGGAAGCTGCAATTTCTCTTTCTCCTCCGGAGCCAATGGGTAGAGGTGAGCTATGGCTTTTTCCACTCTCAGCCCCACGTTCGGTAAGACCCATTCTGCTGTAATCAATCTTGAATGTCTGGATGCATCGGGAAGGCCTTAGAAGGCACTCTAAGCTCACTCATGATCAGCAACGATGGAACTCCTGATGACGCCGAAGCAGAAGGTTCCTCAATGGAAAGCAAAACCAATGCCTCAGAAATAGAGTAGGAGCTGCTCTTTATGAAACAACCTCAGTACTTTCAGGTTATCTCCCTCCTCTTTCAGCGATGGCTCTTCTGAACAGACAGGCCACATCAGATAAGGAGGAAGAAGCAGAGACAGACCTCCAGGAGTGGGCAGAAGAGGCTAAACGAGATCTCTTAAGAGTCAGAGGGGCAGAAAGGCGAGAAACTGAAGCACCTTGCAGCAACTCTGACTGTCCCCGCTTCAGTAAATAGGCCCGGTGTAAGAGAAATATAAACTCCAGAGAAAACAAAGACCCCAATGCAGATGAATATTCTCTCAGGTGCTGAGGTTGTAAAATGGCGGCTATGCTCTGCGGACAATCAGTTAGAGGCTGTTCTGCACTACCAGTCATCCCCAGCAAAATGGTGCCCGTTCCCGCGCTCTCCTGCATCAAACTGTGCTCCAGTCCTGCCAAAGAGCCCCAAGCCCCCATCACATTTAGATGCTGTGCCAAATCCAAAATTATACGCTACTGACCATTTCCCCCCATGTCTTGTTGGATTCCCAGCTTGCACACAGTACAGTGCCTCAAAGCTGGCCAGTGGGTCACACAGTGGGAAAAACACTTAACTGCCTCCACGGGAGTCACCATTCACCCTGACTGGCACAAGTGCTGAACAACACGGTCTCAAGCGGTGAGTCAGGATCCCTACCCTGCATTAAGCAGAACTTGCAGCCCTCCAAGCGGTTCTGAATCAAACTTTAGTCGGACTTACCACTGCTAGCTACTCCCCCCAAACTCACAGTCTCCACAAGTCTTACCTCAGATGAGAAAGAATCAGGACTGATACTCTGTCCCATGCTCTCTGGTAAACCTCTTTCCTTCCCCCCCTTTTTTTAAAAGCTTGTTTTGCTGAAAAAGGAAAGCGGTGAAGGGAGTCAAAGAAGTAAATTTACGGGGCATCAAAGACAGGGATCTGAAGACCTCCAATATGACTCTACCATACTCAAGCCACCCGCAAAGCTCAACTGGACCAAGAGCAAATCACTCAAAACCAGAGGCTGAAAAGTGTGTCCATCCACCTGCTGGAGACAGAAAATACTCAGGAGCTGAACTGGATGCTAAGAGAGAGATGTCTCAGCTCAGTTCTCTATCGCCACCTGCTAGATGATGGACACAACTAGGTTCTGGAATAGTAGGAAGCTATGTAATAGAAACAATTTTATTACAATTCAATAGATGGAAAAAATCACCATGATAACACCATTTATTGCTGTGGTAAGCACAGGTTAGTGCTTACTGCAGCTTTGTAAAAGGGCCCTAAAGCCTGCATATTCCTTAATTTAGCTGCGGCAACCTGAGAATCACAGAAGACATGTTTCATTTAAATTCAGGGTAATAACCAAGACTTCTTTTCCTCGACTATGATCAAGCTGAACGTTTTCTCCATGCTGCACTAGAACAGATTGTGTTTCGCGCCAATAGAAGCTCAGATTTGGCTAGGGCTAACCCCTTAAGTCTGGCAGAAACAGCATAAAAAGCTCCTGTTCATACACACATGGCAGTTCATCTTGCTAGACTGAATTTAATATTATAAATTTGTATGCAGATACTGCCTTGGTATTAAAAACTTCCAGAAACTTTAACGATGGTGGTAAGATGACCGGATACTTGTGACCAGAACTGGCAACAATGGGAAACAATGTGTTGCGCTCCACAGACCTTGGTATGTCAGCACAAGAACGTAAGATGAGCCATGCTATTAGACTATAAACTGTAAATCTATAAAACGAAAGCGGTTTCACCTGCAGTTATGGTTACCTTGCAGGGCTGAGGAGGGAAAACATTTTTTGTAATCCCACTGGAAAAAACATTACAGGTTAAGCAGGGTAGGGTTTTGAGAAGTCCCTGTGTGAACAGGGCTCTAGGGGTACCAGAAACCAGACATGCAGGAAAAAGTGATTTGTCATTTTAAAGAGGTTTTAATTAATGCCAGACCACTCCATGGCAAAAATAAACATTTTATATGATGGACAGCAGATTGTGTTTTTTTTTATAAAATCAGACGAGACACAGAAGGGGAGATTTGTTTTTAATAATTGTGCCTTGCAAGATATGTTATTCACCAACCTAAAAATGAGAAACGGGAGGATGGCAAGGGGCCAAGGGGTAGCAATGATCTATCAGAGCTCCTTATCATTCATTGGGTGATGCGTTTCCCAACCAGAGGGGACTAATCCCCTCATTCTGTAATGAACACTTAAATGTAAGCGCCATTTACATACTCAGATTACAGATTACTAGCAGATTCACAAAGAACTGCTAGCTGGACGCTAACCCCCGAATTCTATAAAGGTGACTAAAAATTGTGTGTGCAATTTAATTGAATAACGAGCCAGTCAGTGCTGACATTTGAGATTTCAACAAGCAATTATTGGTGCTAATTGGAATCAAAATTTACACGTGTGAATTTAGGAGCAGGTCTAAAAAGGGGGCACGGCCATGGGAGGGTCATGGGCGTATAGTGGGAGGTGTTCCTTTAATTTACGCGCGTTGCTATAGACTAAAGGGTATCCATGCCTAGGTATCGTTGATGCAAATGGTCGCGCCTAAATGTAGTTGCAGTTCCCGGTGCTAAGCACTATTCTATACATGGCGCCTAACTTGAGCACCATTTATAGAACAGTGCTAAGTGCTATTTTATTCGGAGTCGATTTTTTTTAGCTGCCATTTATAGAATTTAGTCCTAACCTTGTATTTGTTCTTAACCGGACTTGGCGAACGCCTTTAGGGTATTGTGTAAGCCACATTGAGCCTGCAAATAGGTGGGAAAATGTGGGGTACAAATCTCTCTATATAAAACATCTCTATAACATTCTATGAAGCCTCCAGCCGGAAGTGTGAAGGGGGCGAGATATCCGGTTTCCCTACGAGTGTCTGCCCCGCCCTCTCTGTAACACAGTCAGTGAAGGAAAACAGCAGAGCACGAAATCAAATCGCTGGCTCTGTAACAGTGAAGGACTCAGAGGGGGGAGGGGAGAGAGGCCAGAGGGCAGGGACACACACACTCCCACATGCACACAGAAGAAAACATTGCTAGCCCCCGTTTCATTTGCATCAGAAACGGGGCTTTTTTACTAGTGTAACAAATAAATAAAAATAATTCTAGCATGCAACTAGCACAGCACACAAATGAAAGGAGGCGTCTCCCACAATTTCACACTCCATGGGCATGGCGTAAGTGGGTATGCCTGAGTGTTGGCCTATAAGTGCCAACTTATGCTAGTATTCTGTAAAGGAATCTGGGCAACCAGATGCTCTTACAGAATTTGCCCTTAGCGCCAGCATTTTGGCATCTAACTTTTAGCACAGTTTATGGCTTATTAACATTTAACATACTGCCTTTCAAAAGCAAACTGCAAATAACAAGGCCGTCGATAAAAGATAGAAAAGAACCGCATCTTATAGATAGGTCAGCACAACAAATAAGACACTTGCCTAAAATCACACAAAGAGAAGAAAAGAAAAGAAATATAACAAAAAGGCTTAGCTAAAGTAAGCCAATATAAATGTATTAATACATAAATATACAACAGGTAGCAACAAGGTGACCTACCTGCATTATTACTGTCATGTCCAAGTATCAAATACCTTGCTAAATAAATATGTTTTTTAAAGCAATTTTAAATCTGGGAAACAAAAGTTCTTGTCCATTGTGTGTAGGTAGTGAATTCCGTAATAAAGCTGCAGAAGCAAAAGTGGACTTGAGACGAGCAGCCGAAACAGGTGGGATTTGTAAGCGACGGTCACTAACAGAACAGAGTACACGCAATAGAGTGTAGGGAATTATCACAGAATTGCCCCCTAAGGGTTAGATTCAGTAAAATGGCTCTCAGGGTTATTCTATAAAGGTCACTCCAGGCTGTGCGTCCTTTATAGGATAGTATGTAGTGCCAATTCTCGCACCCAAATCTGGGTGCCAGGACGTATACCTGCTGAAACCAGGTGTAATTCCCGGCGCCAATTTTGGGCATGCATTCCCAGTATTCTCTAACACTGTGCACAAATTTTAGGAATGCCCTTGACCCGCCCATACCCACGCCCCCTTTTGGGTTGCACGCTATGGGATTTAGGCGCCGAGAGTTACAGAATAGCGCACAGCCAGATGCGCGTGCAAATTAACATCAATAACTGATTAGCACTCAATTATTGTGTTAATTGGCCTGGTAACCAATTAAGTTGCACACGCATCTCAGGACCACGACAAATTTTGGCACCCTTTATAGAATCCGGGGGTAAATGATTTTGATGTACATGTGGATAATTCTTGATCAAAGTTGTGTGGTCTGGCTTATCATATGTTATTACAGAAGCATCACAATGCTAGACACAGCTTTCTACCCAAGAAAAAAACATTTCTAAGAAACCGATCAGTGACGTGGGAACAGTATAAGGCCAACTTGACATTGGAGACCTGGTCAAGAGGTTATAGGTGCAAGAGGTAGAATTGATCAAATTGTTGTTTTTGTAAACTTAGCAGTAGATGAATGGAGGTATGACCTATCTGGGCAAACAGTAGATCCAAAAAAAAACTGTTTTAGATAAGGCTGTCCCTAGAAAAAGAGTGGTGGAGTCCTTTAATAAAATCCATCTCCACTGTTCTCTCAATAGGAGAGCTATGAACCAGGAAAAAAAGTTAGAAAGGTTATGGCCTAACTCTCACTGTGACTTAGATAAGGAAAATTGCAAAGCTCAGGCAGCGAGATAAGGACCAGCAAAGATATCAGTCAAGAACATTCACTTCTTTATCTAGCTAGAGCATCTGGGGATCCTTTTGTCCTTGTCACACTAATCAAATGTTCAATCAGTAGGAGTGGAATTTGATGCGTCTTTCCTTTGTTTACTAAGCAATGTTCTAGGCGCGTTAACGTTTTTAACGTGCGTTAACCATGCATATGCCTACATGGCTAGCACGAGCGCTAAGTGTAGGCGTGCTAAATACACTTACGCACCTTAGTAAACAGGGCCCATAGTCTTATTTTTGACCACATAAAACATCCTTCTTCTTAATGTGCTCCTTTTATTTCTTTTTCTGTTCAAACTTCTAACAAGAGATCTCGACTAGATCTCAAATTCTTCCTGGAACATATCTTTTTAACCTATTGTGTAAATACACCTGGACTATACTATACTAATTCCACAAGACCTGTTTTTTATATTTTTGTTTTAACTCAAAATTTAATTTTAAACTTCTTGTGTTTAGTTTTTATTCCACTGGATTCTGGTTTACTATTTATAACTTTTTTTAAAGCATACTTAAATATAAACCAAGTAGTACATTTGTTAAGAAAAATAGCTTTTTACATAAGAATAAAACCCCACAGTTAACTATACAAAGTAATGCTTTACTTAACTGTTTTTTTAAACATTGTATGCTTCCTAAATGAATACTGTTAAGGCAAAGCAATCCCCTGTATAAAGCATTTGTTCTGACACTTTTTTCATAGCTATATGAAAAAAAAAAGTTTGGTTAACTGTAAAGCAAAACAACAGCTTAAAACAGATGCTGTTCTTTTTTGTCTTTTGTTTTTAAACACCTCACACTGTGCCATTACGGTCTCATCCCATGGCTTTTCCTACCACCTCTATGCTGATGACTCCCAAATCTACCTTTCTACCCCTGATATCTCACCTTGCATCCAAACCAAAGTTTCAGCGTGCTTGTCTGACATTGCTGCCTGGATGTCTCAACGCCACCTGAAATTAAATATGACCAAAACCGAGCTTCTCATTTTCCCCCCCAAACCCACCTCCCCGCTCCCCCCGTTTTCTATTTCTGTTGATGGCTCTCTCATTCTCCCTGTCTCCTCAGCTCGAAACCTTGGGGTCATCTTTGACTCTTCTCTCTCCTTCTCTGCTCATATCCAGCAGACCGCCAAGACCTGTCGTTTCTTTCTTTACAACATCCGTAAAATCCGCCCCTTTCTTTCCGAGCACTCTACCAAAACCTCATCCACACCCTTGTCACCTCTCGTTTAGACTACTGCAATCTGCTTCTTGCTGGCCTCCCACTTAGTCACCTCTCCCCTCTCCAGTCGGTTCAAAACTCTGCTGCCCGTCTCATCTTCCGCCAGGGTCGCTTTACTCATACTACCCCTCTCCTCAAGACCCTTCACTGGCTCCCTATCCGTTTTCGCATCCTGTTCAAACTTCTTCTACTAACCTATAAATGTATTCACTCTGCTGCTCCCCAGTATCTCTCCACACTCGTCCTTCCCTACACCCCTTCCCGTGCACTCCGCTCCATGGATAAATCCTTCTTATCTGTTCCCTTCTCCACTACTGCCAACTCCAGACTTCGCGCCTTCTGTCTCGCTGCACCCTACGCCTGGAATAAACTTCCTGAGCCCCTACGTCTTGCCCCATCCTTGGCCACCTTTAAATCTAGACTGAAAACCCACCTCTTTAACATTGCTTTTGACTCGTAACCACTCGCCTCCACCTACCCTCCTCTCTTCCTTCCCGTTCACATTAATTGATTTGATTTGCTTACTTTATTTATTTTTTGTCTATTAGATTGTAAGCTCTTTGAGCAGGGACTGTCTTTCTTCTATGTTTGTACAGCGCTGCGTATGCCTTGTAGCGCTATAGAAATGCTAAATAGTAGTAGTAGTAGTAGTACTTAAAAAAAGAAAAACAAAAACAAGAAGCTCCATCTAAGTTTGCCTATCTGTAATGCAAAACAACTCCTGTATAAAAAACAACAACAATTTTTCTGTCTGGGCTGCTGGTTTTATTATCCCTGTATTCTAGAATTCACAGGTCATGATAAGGCTCAATATGGGGAGTGTTCTCATTCACTGTCAGGTCCACAGGACTGGGAGGTAGATGCACTAAAAACCCCGTTAAAGCCCTTCCCTTACTGATTCCTTAGCGGATCGGTAAGCAATGGGAATGCATCAAGGAAATCGCATGCAAATGAGCTGGTCGCTGCTAGCTCATTTGCATGGGATTTCCTTCCAAGCCAGTCGGCCAGCTGAGCATGCGCAAAGCAGCCAAGTGTTATGCTGGCTGCTCTGCGCATGCCAAGGACGTCCTTTATGGACGTCCTTCACTGAAAGAAAAGTCGTCCCCATAATCGGGAGGGAGATCAGGGCTATGAGGAAGCTCCCGATGCTGCTGGCAGCTTCTGCTCCGGCCGCCTTGCTCCTGTCTGTCTGCCCCGGGGTGTTAGCAGCACATCCAATGCCCCTCCTCCAGTTTTCTCTCAGCCAATCACAGCACGTTTAGTTGTCACTGGTGCCAGCTAAACGCGCTGTGATTGGCTGAGACCTGGATGAGGGGCATAATTGAAAGAGACATCCAAATAGTTTTTTGATTTGGACGTCCTCGCACGTCTCTCTCCGGCGGTGGACACCCATCACAAAACAATCTGGGGGAAAAACGCCCAAGTGCTCGTCGGGGACATCCTTTTTTTTTTGTTTTAGTGAAGGACGTCCATGTTAAAAACTTTAGAAGGACGGCCCTGACGAGCACTTGGACGTGGCTAGGCAAAGGTTTCCAGCTGGTTGCTTTTTTGTTGTTGTTTTGAGTGAAGGACGTCCATAAAGGAAATCCCTTATGAGCACTTGGCCATTTTTTTCCAGGTTAAATTTATAGAAGTTTTTAGAGGCGAATAAATCCCACGCAGCCCCAACGAGAGGTACAGACCTCCTGTTAGATTTTCCACGGTTAGGCAATCAAAAAACGGTAGTGCATCTCATAACAATACAATTTATACACATTATAATACTAATTTGCTCATCTGCATTCCGTTTTTGTTAGCTGCTACCAGGGGCCTATCTGGACTTCGGCAGGAGGGGGGGCCAAAGCCAGAGTGAGGGGGCACATTTTAGCCCCCCCCCCCGGCACCGCCAACCCATTGCCAGACCACCCCCCTGCTGCCAACTTTGACCCCCCCTGCCGACAACCCTCTCCACCCCCCTCCCGCTGCCAACCCTCCCCCGCCGCCTACCTTTGCTGGCGGGGGACCCAACCCCCGCCAGCCGAGGTCCTCTCTTCCGTTGCAGCAAAGCTTCCTTCAGTTTCAAATGCTGAGTCTGACGTCCTGCACGTTGTATGTGTAGGACGTCAGACTCAGAACAGGAAGCTTTGCTGCAACGGAAGAGAGGACCTCGGCTGGCGGGGGTTGGGGTCCCCCGGCAGCAAAGATAGGCAACGGCGGGTTGGCGGCGGGGGGGGGGGGGGGGGGGAGAGGGTCGTTGGCAGGGGGGTTAAGGGCCAAATCTACGGGGGCCCAGGCCCCCGTGGCTCCACGCAGATACGCCCCTGGCTGCTACCATGACACGACAATGCCCTTTTGTGCACATCCTGGGTTACTACTTGCACGTTAAACTGGCTAGAACCAGTTTAAAACCCACGTTAATGGCTCGTTAAGTTTAGTGCATCTGGCCCTGAGTGCAGAAACCAGCTCTGCAGGGCAATCTCACACAATTGTCTTGAAAACAGGGGGGGAATCAGCTCTTGAAGGCACAGCTCAGGAGCTTCTGCCTGTGTGAAGGGAACTGATAGCCTAAGGAGCCAGACCCCCTACAGTTTCTTATGTATGTTGATCTTAAAAACAGCTTAGCTTTTTTTTTGTCTATATGTGCCCTTTAAAGCAAAAGAGGAGGAGGTGTTGATCCTTTTGTTTTAAAACCTTAAACAGCTATCATTCAGCAATCAGTTTTAAAAATAAACACAAGGTATTTCTTTGAAAGAAAAAAGAAAACAAATGCCTTTTTTTTTTCCTGTGAGAATAAATGGTTAAGCTCTGACAAAAGTGAGTTCCAGTACTCCCTGGTGTTCTAAGACTCATGAGTTCAATGCCTACTCTTCCAGACACCCTCCCATCAACTTCCCTAATAACAACTGGATAATAAAATGAACATGCTAGTTTCTCCTTTAAGGCTCCTTTTACAAAGTGGCACTACCGATTAGTATGCACACTACAGATTAACAGCAAGCTGAATGTGAAGAAATCCATTCAATTCCCCTGGGCTTCAAACTTTAAAATAGATCTTCATTGGATAAATACCAGAATAACAACACTTCCGCTGGTATTCTCTCACCTACTCCCCTGGCTTATCTTAAATCTTCCATTTGTACATGTTTGAGTCCACCAGAGAACGACCCCACCAATTGTACCTCTGCTAAAAAAATACCAATTGATTTGGCCTAGTGGTTAGGGTGGTGGACTTTGGTCCTGGGGAACTGAGTTCAATTCCCACTTCAGGCACAGGCAGCTCCTTGTGACTCTGGGCAAGTCACTTAACCCTCCATTGCCCCAGGTACAAATAAGTACCTGTATACAATATGTAAGCCTCATTGAACCTGCCGTGAGTGGGAAAGCGAGAGGTACAAATGTAACCAAAAAAAAAAACCCAAACCTAATTAGAAGGAAAATAAACAACTAAATTTACAATTTGTAAATACCTAAAATTAGAAGCCCTTTTATTGGCATAAAAACTGTACATATGTTTCCAAATACATAAATGTCATTTACTAAGTGGCCATTTTACTAAAGTGTGTTAAAACATGGGTTCAATACCTTTTAACGTGAGACTTTCCAGTGTGTTAAGCCCAGATTCAATACGGCACTTTCCGATTAAAAAAAAAAAAAAATCTTATTGCAGGTTATGCACTAATGTTGTAATTAGTGCATAGTACCTGCCTTGAGTTAACGCAGGAGCATTTACTGCCTCCTTTGTAGGTGGTGCTAAGTGTCCCCTTAGCACACACTATGTATAATGCACTAGCTGGATAACACAGGAAGGCCCATGATACACTTCCTCCACAAATATTTTTAAGAAACCGGTAATGTATGGGTTAGTCTGTGAAAACAGCAAAGTACCGCAAAATACTATAATCCATTTTGTGGTAACCTGTTAGCGTGTGCAAACCACACATCCTTTAGTAAAAGGCTCCTATGAGTGCAAACTAATGCCATTAATGCAGCGTTTCCCAAACAGTGCGCCACGGAGAACTAACAGGTGTGCCATGGGGCAGATGGGAGGTTCACAGGCAAGCACCGGGACATCACTTAATATGTCAACATATTTAAACAAAGTTGTACGGAGTTCCAGGAAATCTACATGGCTGGGGCAAGCTACCAAACAAGGAGCCTGTGAGCCTCCTAAAAGGGCAATCATGATTGGGAAGCAAGGAGTGAGGCTCTTTGTTTCCAAATCAGGATTGCCCTTTTAGGCTCCAGTGGCAAATCACAGCTGAGCTGTGATCGGTAGCTAGCTTGCCCCAGTCATATGTGGCAGGAAAACAGTGGTCCTCCGTCGGTGAGAAAGATTTTGTAAGCAGCTGGCAGAGAGAAAGAGATAAAGGTAAGCACAATTAATCCTGACCCTGTAAGAAAAGCAAGTTTTAAAAAAATCACAAAGCCAAGGGAAGGCTTCTGGGTTAGCGACAGGCACCATGTGGGAATTGCTATCTATTGCTGCCAGGGACCTGTTCAAACAGAGGGAAAATTGTGGGTGGGGTGGTGGGGGGGAAGGTGAGGTGCTGCAGGAGGAATGAGGGGCATAAGTGTTGGACATGAGTTGGAGGGAAAGGAATGGGTGAAATCTTGTATATGGGGGTCGAGGGGAGGGTGCCAGAGAGAAATACTGAACATAGGGGTGGAGGGAAGGGGTGCATGGGGGAGAGAGGAAGAAATACTGGACATGATGTGAAGTAGGGGGGTGGTAGAGACCTGTGTGGTGGGGGCGGGGCAGGGGGGTGCTGCAAAAGAATTTCTCGGACTCAAAGGGTGCCTTGAACTGAAAAAGTTTGGGAACCACTGCATAAAATGAGCCTTGCTGAAAATAATGTGCATTCATGCTGGTAACATATGTGACCACTGTGAAGAACAGAATAAAATTAGTTGCAAAATCATAACGAATGCATGATAATAAGATATAGTACGTAATGCTGCCTGCCACTCTTAAGAGATAAAAGCCCTATTTAAATACATATTCTTATTACAAATAAGTACCTCACTGGCCTTGGCCAGAGCCTGGGGATTCAGGCATTTGGTGACAACACAGATCTACAGTTAGAACACAGGCAAATGCTATTATTATTTTTTTGGGGGGGGGGGGGGGGCGGGGGCACAGAAGACAGATGACCCCCTACTTCACCCGTCCCAGAAGGTAACTCTTTGACAGACTAAGCTGGTCTCCTCCCCCACCATCCCGTTACCCTACATCTGATTATTTGAGTAGAGATTATTATATCCTTACGGTAGTGGAGGATGGGCGCCGGGGCAACGGTGCTGCGGGTGGCCAAGGCCGGGGCGCAGCTCCAGCAGGAAACGGCGAGCAGGAGGAGGTAAGGAGGGGGCCCCATCGAGACTGTCCGTCCGTCCCGCTACAGCCCGGGATCTCGGCGCAAGGATGGTGGAGCCGCCGCACGGGCGTAGTCAATTTGCAGGAACGCAACTACTTCTACTAATTAAAGGGCCACTTCCTCGTCTCTCTCTCTCTCTGCCCCCTGCTCACGTGCAGAGGAAGCGAGTGCGATCAAGGAGGTAACCAGTAACCACCTCCTTCCTCGAGTGAGTGTGATCTTACTGCGATGGAGGGAGGAGGGGGCGGCTCCACTCCACGCCTCCCAGCCAGGGAGTCACGATCGCAGAGCCTCGCCGGGAAACTCGTGTAGAAATCTTTGCCCCCCCCCCCCCCTTAACCCGAGATACCGAGGAAAATGCGGGGCACGGGTAGAGCAGGGTTGGCTCGGGCGTGGCAATCAGTGAAACCCGGATCTTTGTGATCTGCACTGTCTCTTTCCCATTCCAAGCCAGGCTCTCTCTCTCTCTCTGTACACTCGGGGGTGTGTTTCACTCCGGATCATGTGTGAGAGTGGGGCGAGGATGAGGAGGAGGAGGCTCGTCGTGCTTCCGTTTCCTCTGGAGCCGGCGTGCCGGGCTCAGCACAGGTAGCCTGCTAGTGGCCCTATCCTTTGGGTTTGTTTGTCCTCTGTGCAGGAAAATGGGGGGGGGGGGGGGGAATCGTGACCCCCAGAGGGGTCAGATGAGTAGGATCCTAACATAATATTTGTAGTGGCATGTGCTATGGATTTTTTTCTTTTTGCAACGGTAGAGCAACAAATAAGGTGGTCATATTATTTTTGACAGTATGTCTGGCGGACAGGAAAGAGCAGGCTCGGTGTATCTGCATTGCTGCCCCTGGCCAGCCCAAGAGTCCACTCCAGACTCCTTTCCCTATCTCACCCCAGCCCCCGTGTTTTCAGTTTATTTCAACAACGTGTTAAAAAACAGTGATCTTCCTTAAAACCCGTTCCTTGTGTGGAATCTGCAGTACTGGGTGAACTGTTCATTTAAGAATTTCTTCTTCCATTTTGTATCTCAGCAAAAGAAAAGCATACTAAAATCAGATCCTTAATTCTGGTTTACTTATACAATGGGAGAAGCTGGAGCAGCTAGCCAGAGCCTTGAAAATGGCAACTGGAAGAGTGGGATTGATGCCCGTGACAGCGGAGTGGCAGCCATTAAGCACAAGTAAGTGTCAGTTCCTGCCAGCCAAAGAGGCACCTGTTTTAGCAAAAGCGACAATCCTGAGTGCTAGAAGACTGAAGGTGGTTCCCAGGGCCAGATGCACTAAACAATCGTTAGAGCCCTTCCCTTACCGATTCCCTTAGCGAATCGGTAAGGAACGGGCTGCATTAAGGAAAGGGAATGCAAATGAGCTGCTCGTTGTAGCTCACTTGCATTTTCTATTCCATCGTTAAACAGTCTGACAATCGGCCGGTCAAGCATGCGCAGAGCAGCCAAGCGTTATGCTGGCTGCACTGCGCATGCCAAATACGCCTCCCTGTGCCGCCTGAAGATGCTGCGCTGCTCACCCCCTCCGATGCGGCTCGAGTGCAGTTGAGGACGCCCATCCAAAAAAAAGTCCATTTTGGCAGTCATTCCCCCCCCCCCTCCCCCCGCAATAATAAAAACGTCTTTTTTGGCAGTGCTTCACACAGCTGAGAGACCTGGAAGTCCCTGAGCCAATCGCAACACGTTTAGAGCTAAACAATTTGCTCATCTGCATTCCATTTTCGTTAGCTACTATGGAAAAAAGTCTTTAGTGCATGCTGGCATTTACTACTTGCTCGTTAAGTTTAGTGCATCTGGCCCCCAGATCCTTAATCCCACGTTCTTATTTGGTTTCTGACACTGCACCCTTTGTTATAGATTCCTGTTCATTTTGCTTGGTAGCCGTGTTAATCCACTTTTAAAGGTAATAAATAGAGAGAAAAACAAAGAAAAGAAAAGAAGATGCTATCTTTTTTATTGGACTAAATCCCAATAAAAAAATTTAAATTTTGCTTTCAAAGGTAATACATTCTGTTTTAACTTTCTGTATTGTTTGTCAAGAATAAAACAGAGATCACCAAACAATCAACATATTAACATAACTTATGTAAGCAGAATATTACTCAACACATAATGATTTAGGTGTTGAAAGATTAGACACAGACATATAGCCCCAAATTCTATAAATGGCGCTTAAAATTGTGTGTGCAATATGAGTAACATTAACATTCACAATCAATCAGTTATTAACAGCATTCACATTCAATTATTGGTGCTAATTGGCAACAATTTGGATTTATGCATGGATCTTGCAAGGTGTTCTATAAAGAAGCATGTGTAAATTTTTTAATGTGCAACTGAAAAAGCAACTGAAAAGGGGATGTGGCCATGGGAGGGGCATGGCCGGGTCAGGGGCATTCAGTAAAGATGTGCACAGTATTATAGAATTCAGGGATCTGCGCCTAACTTACGCACGGGGATTTACGCAACTATATTTTTTCTGTAATAACGTGTTCAACACAGCTACCTTTAATCCCTCCCCATGTTGGAGGTGCCTCCTAGATTCATCCCAGTCATTTTCTGAATGTGAACAAGCTCAGATCTTGCACAGATTGCTCAAGGATTTTGAAGACATCTGTTCTAGTGCAACTCAAGAAGGATTTTATTAGACCTTGTAATGCGTGGATAAGGCATGATCATAAAATGGGGTAAAAGCGGACCATATGCACTTGTTTTTTATCTGAGTATAACAATTGAAGGCTTCAAAAATATTCTGTGTCTGCTCAGTTTACAAGAGAAATGAGTGTGATTTGCTAACTTATTTTGTGGCCCTGGAATCTGTTTCTTGCTGTAAGAGTAATCCTGAGAAACAGAAAATTCTACTTAAAGATTGCAGAATAGCTAGATCTTTTGTGTGTTACTGCCACCTACAAGGATCTGATTGCCAAACAAGTTAGAAATTTTCCAGAGGATTTGGGGAAGTTTTACATTTTGTATTTTATTTTATTTATTCTGCATTTTGAATTTTAAGCTACACAGAAGTGTTAACAGTCAGGAGATATAAATCTCTTAAATGCAATGCAGTGAAGTGAAATTGTATTGTACCTACTAGCAAGAGTAATGAAGTGACCTGAACATGTTTGAAAAATGTTTTTTTTTTCTCTCTTGTATAGATATCTTACCACAAAAGAGCAGTTTCACAGCTTCCTTGATGCAGAAAGCAAAGAGGCCAAGAGCGAATCTAAAGGCAGTCAAATGGATAATATTGATGCAGACTCTGGTGACTTGATAGAGCCGGAGACAAAAAAAATGAAACTGGATGACGGGAGTGAAGAAAGTAATGTGGTGACCCAAGAGGCTGAGGAGACCAAAAAGGAGAAAAAGAGAGCAAGGGGGCAAAACAAACGGAGACCTTTCATGAAACCATCAGTCTTTGATGGGAGGAAGTTGTGTCCCTCCATAACCCAGGTGTGTACAGCGAGGTTCAGTGAAATGGAACGACCATTTTAGTATAAGATAGTGGTGACTTATTTCATGACAGCTTATCAGGGGCGGTCGCTATTGCTAAGCTTTGCCAGTTGTCTGTGAATCGTGGTGCGTTTTCATATGCCCTGTTCCGAAAATGAGTTCAGTTTGTGAAAATTTCTCCTATGAGTTCGATTCCCGGCACAGGCAGCGCCTTGTGACTCTGGGCAAGTCATTTAACCCTCCATTGCCCACCGCATTGAGCCTGCCATGAGTGGGAAAAGTGTGGGGTACAAATGTAACAAAAATAAATAAATATGCATATGTTAAAATAATTTAAATCAGAACGGGGCAGCCCTTCGTAAAACTTGAATGGTGGAAAGATTGCTAAATAGGGGTCTAATGAGACTTACTGTGCCGCTGCAAGGAAGCCGTGATAGTGGAAACATGGCTTCTGCCAATGCTGCGCAGAAAAGCAGCGTTCAGGAAGCACAGCAGCCACTTTCCCACATGATGGTCGCTTATTTTTTTTTTACATGTCTGTACCCCTGCCCAATTTTATAAGAATCATTTTCCATGTGTAAAACATGCTTTCCAGATGGAAAATTAGGGGCCCTTTTACTAAAATGTGGTACGTTTTTGCATTTATCATGTTTTAATAACAAATCGTAATGCAGAGTAAGTGCAAAGACTGTGTGTTAACTGTCAGGGGCATGCCTAGCCTGTGCTCTGCAGTTACTGCTTTAAGACTGTTTGCAATCAGTGCAAATGCATTTACCACCTCCGCTTGAGGCAGCAGTAAGTGCACTCCACACTAACTGCAGAAGTGACATTTACTGCACAGTAACGTAGTAGATGACGGCAGATAAAGACCTGTACGGTCCACCCAGTCTGCCTAACAAGATAAGCTCATAGCATAAGGTATGATGTGATACTACATATGCATACAGTCAGTACCCTGCACTAAGGGGTCGTTTTACAAAGTGACAATTTGGAGGTACCGCCGGCCCAACGTTCCAGCCCAAGCACACGCCATTTCCCACGCTGTGGAAAATAGGGCTTGATTTTTTTTTTTTTTGGTGCGGTGGTTACCTGGCAGTAATTGGGCAGCACCACGCACTACCCGGTTACCACTGTGTTAACACGGGAGCTCTTAACCCCCACCTCAGTAAGTGGTGGTAAGTGTTCCTCCCCCACATATGGCCACACGGTAAGAACAATCTTTACCACATGGCCTTGTATTTTTGCAGCCTTTTTACCCGCTGCAGTAAAAAGGGCCTCAGCGTGTGTCAAAAACATCCCCTGCCGCTACTACAGGGCCCTTTTTACTGCAGCTTGGTAAAAGGGCCCCTAAATGCAGTGTGCAATGTACAGAGTCTCCGCCCATAACCAGCCCAGTTCCTGCTGGATTCTATAAATGGCACTCCAAATTAGGTGCCAGAAAAGATCGGCACTAAACGCTATCCTGTAAATGTCATGTGCCTTTAACAATAGTGCCTAAGGAAGGATTTCATGCCTAACTATGGGCTTTTTTTTTTTTTTTTTACAAAGCTGCACGGCAAATGAGCGGAAGCCCATAGGAATCGCTAGCACTGCTTTGTAAAAGAAGCCCTATGGGTTTCAGACTTACGCCTGCTGAAGCCTGGTGTAAATGCTGGCGCTCAAGTTAAGCACACTGACCCAGTATTTTATAACTACATGTGCAACTTTTCAGAACGCCCCTGATGCGGCCATGCTCCTCCCATGCCCACACTTCCTTTTGAGATACGTGCTATGGGAGTTAGGTGCACTGCCTTATAGCGCGCAGCCAGATGTGTACGCAGATCTTAATTGGTACCAGTTATAATTAATTGCACCCCATTATTGCGGTTAATTGGCTCATTAACCAATTAAGTTGCATGCGCATCTCAGGATCGAGCCCAAATTTTAGCACGTAAATTTGGGGGACCTTTATGGAATCCAGGAGTTAATGTGTGAGTAACAGTTAACCACACTCAGTCAGTAACAGCACATTTTAGTAAAAGAGATGCTTAGGGACTCATTTTCAAAAGAGAAACAACATCCCAAAATGGCATAAATCTGCATTTGGACGTTTTCCCCCTCCAAAATGTCCAAATTGGTATTTTCAAAACCAATTTTTAGACATTTTTCTATGAAGTCCATCAGAAGTGCATTCAGATCACAAGGGGACATGCCAGGGGCATGTTAATGGCAGGATCTAGGCATTCCTTTTTCTGCTGTAATGGAACAAAACAAAAACAGCCAGGACTATAAGTTGACTGTCTTGGTGTAGACCTGTTTTATTAATGAATAATCCAAAAAAAGTGCCCTAAATGACCAGATGATCACTGGAGGGAATCGGGAATGACTTCCCCTTACTCCCCCAGTGGTCACTGATCCCCTCCTACCCCCATACTGTGATTATAAATTACTTACCAGCCTCTATGCCAGCCTGAGATGTTATACTCGGGTCCATTAGAGCAACATGCAGGTCCCTGGAGTAGTCTAGTGGTGGGTGCGGTGCACTGTAGACAGGTGGACCCAGGCCCATATGGCCCCCTACCTGTTACACTTGTTGTGGAAACTGTGAGCCCTCCAAACTCACTAGAAACCCATTATATCCACATATAGGTGCCCCCTTCACTCATAAGGTGAAGTGGTCTACAGTTGGGGATAGTAGGTTTTGGGGGGCTCAGAAGACAAGATAAGAGAGCAACAGTGTACTTGGGAGCATTTATTTGAAGTTCACTGCAGTGCCCCCTAGGGTGCCTCATTGCTCTCCTGGGATGTCTATGTGGCCAGTCTACTAAGAATACTGACTCCTCCTACATCCCAATGGCTTGATTTTGTGTGTTTTTCACTTTTTTTCCCCGAAAATGGCCTAAAAAGGTAATGCACAGATCACAAATAGCCATTTCGAAAAAAAAAAAAAAAATTCCTGTTTTGAAAATGACTATATTCCCCTGTTGAATTTTGGACATTTTTAGCAAAAGATCCAAAGTTGGACTTAGATGTCATATCGAAAATGCCCCTCTTAGTCTCTTACACGTGAATGTCCTTTCCTGTGTTTAAATTTTAAAAAAGAAAGGAAAGAATGACTTTTGAAACACGCTAATTCACATAATTTGCATAACTAATGATCGTACTGGACAATTTATAATCTTCACTTCCTTCGACCCCTTGATGCCTGATCCACACCTACCTCATCTGACCACAATATAACTTTGTATCTGCTATCAACCGAATTGGTGATCGCCTTTACGGTACTATGTAAGCCACATTGAGCCTGCAAATAGGTGGGAAAATGTGGGGTACAAACGTAACAAATAAATGAACAAATTAATTTTTTTCTTATTTTGAAGAGTTAATAAAGAAGTAGTTTCTGGTAGTAAACTGTTGTGCTTTTACATCAGTTTCCCAGCCTTGAGTTTGCAGTCTCCAAATCTAAATAAATCTAGCAAATTATCTGAAGACTAAAATGATAATGGTGTTTGTGTCTTCAGAATAATTTAATTTTCTTCCTTTTGTTGTAAGGAATCAACTAGCAAGTGCTATTTTGGAGAGAAGTGTAAGTTTCTGCATGACGTTCACCAGTACATGACAGAGAAACCGGCCGACCTTGGAGAGAAATGCCACTTGTTTGAAATGTTTGGAAAGTGCATCTATGGCGTAACCTGCCGTTTTGCCAAAGGACACCTGGATGAAGACTACAAAAATGTAGTGAACAAGGAGTTGGTGAAGCAGTGGGAAGGAAAGGGGATGGTGAAGAACAGTCTGAGCAAAGACCTGCAGCAGCGTTTACGGAAGAGAAAAGTGCCCTTTGAAAAATCAGATCACTTTTTGAAGCAGCTGAACATATCTGCCAAGGCAGGGACTGCGAAAAGTAAGTGGAGGGACACTAAGGCTAAGCAGGCGCCTGGGAGCGAGGCAGACGGCTGCAGTCAGGCACTTGAGGTGGGTCAGGAAGCCTCTGGTCTGGATGGCACTAACACTGAGGAGTCGGAGTGTCTGCATGACCCTGCTGTGAAATATCCTCCATCTTTGGAGGCAGCTGGAGAAGGTCGTGGGGACACGAGTCAGGAGAATGCTTGTCAGGTGGAGGCTGAGGCGGGAACTCCTGTCAAGACAATTGGACCATTAACTGATGAAGATGCTATAAAACTCAGGTCTTGTGAGAAGAAAACAGTAAGTATCTTAAATGTTACTTTCATCTAACCTGTATGCGATGTCAGCTGTAAAATGAGTCACAAAAGTCTTTCAACCTTTTTATTAGGGACCACTATATTTAGGGACGTTAACGAAAGTGCATTGAAACAGGCATGGACATGCCTAGTGGCTCATTGGCAAGTGCCAATCACTGTTATATATAAAGGGCATTTCACGCAGTTCCCAGCAAGGCTGTGGAGTCGGAATTAGTAAATGTCTTGACTCTAAAGTGCTTATGTTTGCCAATTCTTTAGATCCAGAACAAAACATTTCGAGCCTAATATCAGTTGGAGTCAAAGTCCAAGGTTTTGTGTACCAACTCCACAGCCCTGGTTCCCGGACCAGGTCTTAAATTCCTTGGGCTACTTGGGGATATTGTGGAGGCAGTGTTCCCAGCTTCTGAGAGGGAGAGGGTTAGACGTTACCCAGCCTTGACAAGGTTATTATCAAACTTCAAAGCTGCTGTCCTATCAGACCCAGCAACAGTATAACAAGAGTGCCTTAATTTTAGCACACTTACAGGAGTACTTACTAAGCTGCAGTAAAATTTGTCACCGAGTACCACAGGTTTGTGACTCAGGCAGTAAATTTCATTTTGTGTTTGCTGCAACCTGGAACTTGCAATGCAAAAACAATGGGTCCCAAGTTGAGCCCACAGGGGCTAGGTCAGTGCTTTTACCAATTACCCCTCCACCTCTGACTCCCTTCCCTCCCTCCAACCTGGCACCTACTGGAGATCTCCTTTGTGGATAGTGAGGATGCAGGAGTGATCTCTAGATTCTTCTACCTTGGCAGCTCCTGACTTCAAAATGCCTGCCGTAGCCCCTTAGCGGTAGCCTTTCAGTACTACTCCCAGGGGCTGAGGTGGCTATTTTGAAACCAGGAATTGCCAGGGCAGGAGCATCTGGGGATCACTCCTGTCCCCTGCTGCCCACCAGGGAGACTCCTGGTAGTTGCCAGGGAGGCTTTTATGGTAATACACTGGCTCCTTTAAGAGGCTCACCAGGAGCATCAGCTGCCAGTTAGCCTGCACTAACTGCATCTATTCTCTGCCCATCACCAGCCCAGTTCCCACCTTCTGTGAATTAGCGTGTTCTGTCATGCCACCACAGTAACAGTTACCACACTCATTCGGCAACTGCACGCTTTAGTCAAAGAGCCCCTTAGCCTCTTACTTTGTGCGTGTCCTTCACTGTATTTTAATTTAAACAATGAAAGGAAGGAAAGAAAGATCATGCCACCGTAAATAATGCAGTGTGCAAGCTTAAATGCAAGTTGCATTTTTCATTTTGTATGCTTTCCGTCTGATTATTAGGTAAAGTGCGATTATTAATACAAAAAAATGCGCAGAGGTGGAAGAAGGCTCTACCAGTGGTACATGTTGGAGTTCTAGTATGGATCTGGATAGGCCAGCTCCATAACCCCGAATCTTGTTGTGCACTCTCAATATTTTGAATTATCTGAGTGCTTTGTCATGTGAGGAGCTGGCATTAACACTCTTAGGGAAGGGAAATAAGAAAAGTTTTGGACCCAAGCACAGCTAATACCTCTCTAAAACTGATTAATAAACCTTTTGTCTCCCTTCTCTTGTGAAAAAGTTTCAGCCAGAACTCTTTCCAGGGTAGCCGGAGAGTGGCCTCTGTGCCAGTACTCTAGATTAGCCAGTCAGAAATGTGAAGAGGCTGCCAGCTGATCTCAGTAGAAGAGGAAGAAGTTTTTTAATTTCTTGTAACTGGATCATTTCTCAGAGCACTGGGGAATTCCAAATGGGGAAAGTTAGGGGAAGGAGGCCTCTTAAAATGATTGATTTAAGAGGTGTTATGTTGTTCAGTGTCCCACTGGCTCTTCACCCTTGAGCCTGTTATTGAAACTGCAGCTTTAGGAAGCTGCTCTGTAGCTTCCTACATTCCTGCATTCAGTCTAGCTCTTTACATTGCCTTTGATTGCCATTCTGAATAATTGTTCTTGTTTTTCTCCCTTTAGATCAATTTTAGGAACAAACTTTACCTTGCACCATTGACCACAGTATGTATATCTTTTGCTTTCACATAAGACTATCATTTTTAAGCTGTTTTATTGTACAGTAACCTGGAGTGGGGGGGGGGGGATTTTAAGTGTCCCACCTGACTGCAAAGTCTTCAGATTGTTTTGTACCTATGAACCTAGCAGGCAAATTTCAAAGGAAATCTACACACATTTTCTTTTGAAAATTTGTTGAGGCAGGTACCTGATGGCAAAAGTACTTGCAGGTTTTGTCTCTTATTTTTCTGTGGGTAGAAGAAACAGATTTGAAATTCAGCCACAGGAACACTCCTTTCTAATGTGGCCTAAAGTCCACTTGTACTTATTACTATAACTGTTCTGAGCGCAGTGAAGTTTTAGACTGGTAAGTTTACCTAGGGATATGGCTTTCAAATTGCTCTCCCCTCCCTCCATGTATTGTATACAGTTTGTTTCAAAACATATCCCGTGTTATACTGCTACCTAAATTCAACTACAAATAATACTGGGAAGAGAACCAAATCTTGTCAAAGATATAACAAACAGTAGGAAGTTCTCAGAATAAACATCATCAAACACTATCAATAAATTAAAACATGGGGAGAAGAAGCCTCAAAGAGCTCCAAGCTTGCAAGCATACGGAGCTGGAACTTTCATCATCGGCTAAAAAAAACTCCCAGAAAAGCAGTCTTTTAATGCATTTATTTCAACAGCTTAACTAAAAAATCAGTGAAATGGCGCTTGGCTGCTCAGGTGTCATTTTCTCCCAGCTCATACAGAAACAGAGAACATGACCGATGGTGGACAGTGTTTCGTTATACTGCGTCAGGGTCAGTGGGCCAAGTTCTGCAAAACAGAGAAAAAAAATCATCAACAAAACAATACTCATGAAGTGACAATCATACAAAATGATACTGCTTACTTCATTTCATACGCCGTCTGCTCACGCTGAGAAAGGGAGGCAGACACAATCAAACAAAATGGCCTTCCTTATAGCGAAACCTGACGTCAGATGCTGAAACTCAAACAAACCAATCAAAAACCAGAGCAACCCAAAACAGAAGCAGGGCAAGACAAAAAAATTCTCCTTATTCACAGAAAAAAGTATCAGAAAAAAATAATAGGAAAAAAGTAGAAAAATTGGCACCATTCAATTCGTGCTTTCAAACCATGGGATATTGTAGACAGAAAATCCATTGTTGTTCTCCTTGCAGTAGGAGTCTTCGTCTGTCACCACCCCTAGGTAATGGTGCAACCCACTGCAAAACCAAACACTGAAGAGACTCAAAACTGTGTTGTAACTCAGAATAGTGGATTGCCAAAGGAGAAATAGATTTCTCAGTCCTGATGGTGCTCTTGTGCTCAACAAGCCAAGTACACAGTCGAATAGACACCTGCCCGACATACACCTTTCTACACGGGCAAAGTGTCCATGCGTTGCTCTGGTTTTTGATTGGTTTGTTTGAGTTTCAGTGTCTGACGTCAGGTCTCCGTTATAAGGAAGGCCGGTCACCCAGTCTTAATAGCCGTGACAAAAAAGCCCTGACAAAACAGCCTTGTAACAAAATAACCCTTGACATTTCACAACCTAACAAAACAACCCTTAACAAAACAGCCCCCTATGAAAAAATAACACCACAAAAAATATAATAAACTACAACTGAAATCTTCACTGATAAAGACTCCTACTAGCATTCAGTTGCGTAAAGCATATATAAATAAGCAAAATTCTATAGCTACAAACTGGTATTCATGATCTGTTCTGCTATTTAAAGAAACTATTCTTCCATCAACATGCTAATTTAAAAAATATATATATATTGTCATCATTTTCATAGTCTTACCAACCTTATCCTGTTTGGCAAGGTAAGATTATTAGGAAAAAAATGCAGTCCCATATTTTGGGCAGCCTGATCGGGCCCTGTTGTCGGGAGGCTAACTTGTCAAGGGTTATATTGTGGGCAGGCCGTTTTGACAGTGGCTGTTATGTCAGGGACTATTATGTCGGGAGATTTTTTTGTTTGGAGCTTTTTTGTCAGGGGCTATTTTGACCAGGTACCGGAAGGGCCATATTGTTTGATTGTGTCTGCCTCCCTATGCTCAGCCGTGTGCAGACGGTGTATGAATTGAAGTAAGCAGCATCATTTTGTATGCTTGTCACGTCATGATTATTTTTTCCTCTGATTTGCAGAATTTGACCTGCTGACCCTGACGCAGCAACCAGGCAGAAATTAGTTTTGTGTTTTATAACTTTCTTTTGGGTTTGACCTGGTAATGTAACTTTTGATGCTAGAGAAGAGGGAGGCAACATGTCCCAAATGCTCTGGGTTTTTTCGGGGGGGGGGGGGTGGTGGAGTGGGGGCACTCTGATGTAATTTTGAGCTCCTGATGTATCTGAGAGTAAGAGAGCTTACTTTGGTACAAATTGTATCTTTAATTTCTTCCATCTTGTTTGTGAATCTCATATTCCACCCAGAAGTTACCTAGAAACATGATGATGATGTAAAACCAGTTTTTTCCCTGTATTTTGCAGGTACTTTCTTGGCAGTTAGTGCATTTGTAAATATTTATTCTGGTCCAGCATATTGCCAATACTGTACTTTACAGTTGATCACAAGTTTTCTTCCAATGAAGAAGCACGATGGGTTAGAAAAGGGTAACACTTTAGTGGCCCTGTTTCTCACCATTGTTCATTGTCTGTGCACTGAATTTTTCTCTGTAACTGTTCTGATTCCTCGGTCCTGATAAATTTTACAACGGGATTCCAGTAATACAGATTTCCTATGTCCTTAAAGTTAACTTGAGGTCTGCTTCTTCCCTCTGTCTGCTTCATGTGCATCTGATCCACAGGGAACCTGGAATCTCTCCTACTCCAACCAGATGTTTTTGCAGCTGGAATTGTGATGGAGAGGGATGGGGAAGGATCTGGATAAGCTTCCTCCCCCCCCCCCCCCCCCCCCCGAATTGTGTCCCTCTCGCAGGATTGAATATTCACTGACCTGCCGGACAGTTCACATTCCGTGGCTTCTCTTTCAGCAGTGCACATCACATTCCAGCATAGAACCAACCTTTATTAGAGCCAATAATGAAAACAAAAGAACTCAGCATTCTGGTACTACCCTTAAACCCTCTACACTAATTCTGACAGGGTGTGATTCGGGGAGTGGGAAAATGAATTACTGGAGTTCACAAATCCTCCACTGATGACTTTGTGTTTTTTTAGTGCGGTAACCTCCCTTTCAGAAGAATATGCAAACGTTTTGGAGCGGATGTCACCTGTGGAGAAATGGCTGTTTGCACAAATTTGCTTCAGGGACAGTCCTCTGAATGGGCCCTGTTAAAGCGCCATCATACAGAAGATTTATTTGGCGTTCAGGTTTGTCCCCATCTCGTCAAGGGTCATCAAGTCTCTTATTTTCTCCTTCATGATCTGTAACCCTGTACAGCTACTGCCCAGCTGGTATAAACTGTGCCCACCGCGTCTCCCCCCACTTCTTTTCCCGTAGGAGAGGAAAATTGTATGGTGTAATTTCAGACTTTGGATATTGGCAGTTAAGGCTTTACTGGGGGGATCCATGTTATAGCTCTGGCTTATATTGGAAGTTTCCAAAGGGATATCTTATTTTTGTGCACACTGGAATTACTGAAAATCCTGGTATTATAACATCACTAAGACTTGCTGATGTAATTTATGAGAAACATATTGCTTGTCTGGGGTATTTATCGCATGGCTACTTTAGTGCACAGGTATTAAACAGTGGGTCATGCCTATCAACTGAAGAAGTTGTTTGGAAAACTATTTTTATGCTTCCTCCCTGCAGCTGGAGGGCGCCTTCCCAGACACAATGACAAAGTGTGCAGAACTCTTGAACCAAACCATTGATGTTGATTTTGTGGATATCAACGTTGGCTGTCCAATAGACTTGGTATATAATAAGGTAGGGTTTCTGTTTTGTTTAAACTGTTTGTTCAGCTTTTGTTTTTGTAGCAGCTACACCTTCTACCTTCTGCTTCTCACCTTCTTTGATCAGCAGTGAATGAAGCAGAGATGGGAGCACAGTATTAGCATGGACCTAGCATAGGACTTAGTAGACAGCAAATTTATTTTGGGGTGTTACTTTTGGTCCATGTGCTGCCCGGTGCGAATCTCCAAAACGTTAGCCAGAGTGAGCACTTTGGCCTTTTTTGTCCAGCATGTAAATTCCCTTAACGTAGGAAATACTTGGTATCTTAGAAATGTTTGGATTGGGCTGGTGGTTCTTTTTCCCTCGCCTGTATTGCGCATGGCGGCTGTAGTCTGGAAAAGGTTGACCAGGGTTTTGTGATGCTGTTCCTAACCACATAGTGACCTTTCCCCAGACAGTTCGGAAAATGGACCTTTTCTAACTCTTCTCAAAAATGTAATCTCCTGCTCCACTTCCCCAACTCCTAGGCAGGAAATGGCTATAATTTGTTTTTGTTTTTTTTGATACAATAGGGTGGTGGCTGTGGCCTAATGAATCGTTCAGCTAAATTTGAACAGATTGTCAGGGGGATGGAGTCTGTAAGTAACTGCCTCTTTTCTGATGACAAGAAGACTGTTTTTAAACATTTGCCTTCTAGTCTGAGTGTCATGTGTGGTGTTATTGAAGGTGCTTGATGTTCCTTTGACTGTCAAGATCCGTACCGGTGTACAAGAAAAGGTCAACATTGCCCACAAATTCATCCCTGGTCTCCGGGAATGGGGAGTCTCTTTAGTAACGGTGAGTTGGGGTGTGAAAGGGTGTGGAATTCATTCAGGCTGAGAGGGCTTTCCTTGTTGATGTTGATCAGTTGTTATGTGGCATGTAGTACTTGTCCAGTGTTGCTTACTGGGGCTGTGGGGGGTAAGGATGCGTTTGGGTCTCTCCTTGCCAAAACTGCGAAGCCGATCCCACATCTGTCTCACAGAGGGCTGTATCTCTCTTCCACTAAGGGAACATCCCTAGGAAGGAAAAGGCTCAACTGGAGGGTTAAAACCTTAGTGCCCACAAACGATGGCCTGTGGTACCTCAGCCTCCCCTGGCCACATAAATGCAACAGGTGGTGCTGAGGCAGGTACTGGTTGGGTTGTGAGCCCCAGGAGGCCTTGCCATGCTGTGAAATAGTGCTTGTTTTGCATTGGAGGGAGTTCCTCTGTGAGGTACTCTATAAATTGTGCTTCTCATTTCAGCTTCATGGCAGATCCCGGGAACAACGCTACACGAAGGCTGCCAACTGGGAATATATAGATTACTGCGCTAAGATAGCTGGCCCACTGCCATTGTTTGGTAAGACCCCCCTCCTTTTCTTTAAACCCTTTGAGGGAAGCAGACCACCACAGGAGCCCCAATTTGTTGACTGTATCTTACGTTGATTGTAGGCACCGTTATGTGGTGGACGGTGATTGGTAGCAATTAGTTGATAACTACTTTCATTGTTGAAATGGTAAGTTGAATTGGTTCAAAGGTGTTGTATACAAATTATGCCATTCACATGCTCTGATCGTAATGTAAAGGAATCCTATTCAGAAGGAATGGATCCTCAGAAGCTTAGCGGAGATGGGAGGCAGGGTTAGTGGTTAGGAGGTGGAGCTAGTGCTGGGCAGACTTCTACGGTCTGTGCCCTGAAAATGGCAGATACAAATCAAAGTCAGGTATACACATAAAGTAGCACATATGAGTTTATCTTGTTGGGCAGACTGGATGGACCGTACAGGTCTTTCTCTGCCGTCATCTACTATGTTACTATAATGGTTTCTCAGTTGCAAATCAAATAGACTATGAACTGACTCAAATATCTTTTCCTGTAGATTGAGAGAAAAAAGTGAGCTAAATATCTCCCGATATTAAAGAGTCTGGGCATGTGCAATTTGAAACACAGTAATGGGGTACGCACACAAGAGGAAGCCTATAAGTTCATGGTTATGTTTACAAACAACACTAAGGCCCCCTTTTACAAAGCTGCAGTAATGCCAACACAGCCCATTCACTTCCCTGCATTCCCCTGCTAAGGCTGTGTGTCCAGCTGAAAGGGTACATGGCACTGTCCCTGGAAGTTTGTTCTGTTTTCTTAACACAGGGATTAAACCTTATTTCAAGGCAAGTATAATCTGTTTAGCAGCTTCCCAAGAAAATAGTAAGGGCTGGGTGAAGATGAACATTTTGTAGATGTTGCAAGTTTTAAATTTCTAAAATTAAATAAATGTTCATTTTTTGGACTGGCTCATTGCTAGCATTGCTATGCAAAGTGACCTGGAATTGATCCTCGGCCAGGTCTGCTTTGTAGATGGGCCAGGGCTGAGGGTAATGCAGGGACAGTGTTCCCTTGTACAATAGTGATATGTAGTGGGTGGGTTTAGGGCCTATGACTGCAGGTTCTGGAAGGAGCTCAGATGCTTGTCCCTCAGTCTAGAAATATCAGTGGTGCAATGACCAAGTACAAGTGGCAGTTCTGGATAGTTAAAAGTGAAGGTTCATGGCATTAGATCTCAGAACCGGTTCTGACTGAGCTGGAAGCCAAAAGAAGCTGTGGAAATCTGCCAGGTCAAGAGCCATTTTTAACTTTCAGGGACCCATTTGGCGTCCAGCAGCGGGCAGAAAGATCAGGGTTTGACTCCTAGGCCTGCCTTTGACTTCTTGGGTCGACTTGGATTAGGATTGCTGTGGAGATAGCATTCATAACCGGGCAGGGGGGTGGTAGGGGGGAGGAGGAAGGACAATTTGTGACATGTGTCTGGAGAAAATTGCAGTTAATGATGCCTATTGAAAGATGCTGGTTCAGAAAGCTAACTGGGCACCCTGGATCTTGGGAAAAAATTCACATAGTAACCATGTGTTGGAAGCAGTTTTGTTTTAGGCATCACTCTGGCATAGTTAATGGCCTCTTATGTATTCTTTTGAATGCAGTGTGCGGCCATGTATGCTGCGCTCAATCCCATTACTGCATGGCTTGTGCGTGTGTACCCCGTGAGATCAGTGCAGCTGAGCTGACAGCAGCTTTCTGCATCAGCCTCTCAGTGAACAAACGGGATCAGTTTGGGGGGCGCGGAGTGAAGGGATCGAAGGGGCTGTGAGCTGAGTGGATTTTCCCTCCCTGTCCTTGTCCTGATTCCCGACAGATCTTCTGATTCCTTCTTTTCTCCCCTTCTGTACCTTAATCACTTTTTCCACCCGTATCGAAATTGGAGAAGCAACAGCCTCCACCTTCCACTTCAGTTCCATTGGGACAAAAGAAACAAAGTTCTGGGTTGGCAATCTGGCATGATCTGGCAAGACATCACTATTAAATTTGCCTCCTCTCAGATCCCCTCTCTCTCTCTCTCCCTCCCCCCCTTCATTCCCAGCACTAATCACTAACTTGCCATGATCCCTTTTCTGCCCTCAAAAAAAGGATCAAATAAATGAACTGGACACACAAGAAATGCTAGAAAATGATTTTCTTTTAATAAAGGAATATACAAATGCAAATAATTTTATATGCAAATATATGTAAACATGTGCCACCCTCCTACAATTCAGCCTGCTAATTTTCCAGTGCACCCGACACTGAAATGAGTTTCAGAGCCAGCCCAGCCATTAGGGAGCACTAGGCAGTTAACTAGGGGCAGCAAAAAGCAGCTGCAATGAAAGCAAACCAATAGATCCTGACTGCCACGCAAACTCAAAGAAATGTCAAGAAGTATTTTTAGCAGCAGGAATTATGGGCAGTTTTCAAGTAGCCCGTTTACTCAGATTATTCTGGGAAGTGTGGTGTTGGAGTTAATTTGGTATATATGTGTATGTGGGGATTCAGAGCAGATGCGTAGCCATGTTGTGACGCCAGGGGGAGCGGTGCAACAGACTGCCTGAAAAATAGGCACCGGCATCGTTGGAAGTCTGTTTGGGGGAGCAGTCGCTCCCTTGATGCCCCACCTAGCTACGCCTCTGATTCAGAGTTGCAAGGAAACTGGCACTCTAGGCAAGTCGCCTTCAGCCCTGACTCTGGTTGGTGGGGTTTTCAGAATAGCCACAATTTGTGCATCACTTTTGGAAGTTCTGGCCTACTCATATAAGGGGGTTTAGTAGTTAGCAGTGTATCTGAAGTAAAAATAAGACTGTTCTTATTTCACACACTGAATTATTTCCTGTCTGCACTATGGAACAGCTTAAAATGCAGCACGACAGATTCCATGTTACTGTTCCATTCACACACTTTTCTTTGCCGCAGGAAATGGTGATATTTTGTCTTATGAGGATGCGAATCGAGCCATGCAGACTGCAGTGTCGGGTATCATGATTGCCAGGCAAGTCCGCACATGTAGTGCTGGTGTGCTTTCCCTCATTTTTGGAGGGCTGGTGATGTTTTGTGTGTGCTGATGCTGTTTTGATGGTGGCCTCAAGAGGGTGCACTCTACTTTCCAACACGTGGCTCTGAGAAGCATTTCTATGCAGCTAAAGGGAAGTAACCGCCCAAGCAGATTGCAATAAAAAAGATGGGGAGAAAGGGGAATATCACTGGGGTGGGATGTGAGCACCTCTTTTATAAAATAGGCTGTTGGATTTTTGTCAGGTCTCTGCTAGTGTGAAATGTTAAGGTTAAAGCAGACATAATCTCTTTGCAAGGGTGTTCTACGAAACAGCATTTGCCAGACTAAAGTGCCTATTGGGTAGAGGTCTGAAGATTAATGGCTGTTTTTATTTTGTTTTAAAATCTCCTTTAACTGTGTTCCATTTTTTTTTTTTGTTAAACAGCTGTTAGTACATATAGATTCTCTGTGTTATGCCAGTTGCTTGTTCCTCTATTAATACTCTGAGGGCTTTAGTGATTTCTTTGTGGCAAAAGAGAGGAAGCCCATAGGAACTGAATGAGCTTCCTTTCATTCGCTATACACAGGAATTGCTAGAACGACTGTAAAAGAAGCCCTGAAATTTTAGAAGGATTATATCTATTTTTCCAGGAAACCATTTTTTAAAAAATCACAACGCTTTTTTTATTACATTTTCTCAGAATTGCAAACATACTATTTACCATTTACATCTCTGAGACTGAACAGTCTGATGCCAGATTAATGTCTAGTTTATCATATGACTTTCATCTCAAACTCTTAACAAGAAGTGTCGGCACTAGGAGGAGCACTCCCCATCCATCGAGGAGGTGCCGGCGTGGGGGTCTCCTTGCTACTGGGACTGGGTACCTGAGTCAACACCAGTAGTTTAGCAGACTGTGTCTGAACTGACACCCCAGCCTTTCCTGATGTTGACCCTCGAGGAGCACAACTGGGTCATGCTCCAGGAGCACTTGGTGAGCATTCTACAGCAGAGTGCATTGGCATCAGGGTTTCTTGCACCAGCCATGCCTCTACCAGCTGCCTCGCAGGGCCCTCAGCCTGTGGTGAGGCCACCATCGGTGCCGTGTGCTGTACTGGTGTCGACAGCCGCCCATGCCAGTACCCCTTTGACGTTGATGGAGGAAGCTTTCTCTGGAGTCTAGGGTGGAGCCTGTAACTTGATGCCATTCCAGGCAAGGACTAAGTTCCTCATATTGAGGCAGGCTCGATCCCAGCCCTCCCATGAGGAGTTCTTTGCTGACAACGATACAGAGCGCTCATGGGCATCAGATGAAGATCCAGGGTACTTCTCAGAGGAGGAGGAGTCATATGGTATCCTATCAGACCCCTTCCCACCAGAAGGTTTGTTGACTGCTCCCTTTACTGTTCCACAGAAACCCAATTAGTAGCAACATTCCATGCTACCAATCCCCGGGGCAAGCAGTGGCTTCCCCCGTGTCCATCTCAATAACAGACTATGGGCTTTTCCTCCAGGAACTTGTCCAAACCTTTTTTTAAACCCAGATACGCTAACTGCTGTTACCACATCCTCTGGCAGTGAGTTCCAGGACTTAACTATTCTTTGAGTGAAAAAATATTTCTTCCTATTTGTTTTTATTTTTTATTTATAACTTTCACAATATTACATTCACATAAAATAAATGTAAGCAAAACAGGAAATACTTCACAGGAAAAATAAAATATCCATCCTTTATACATTCAAGGATTTACTGAAAACAACATATTTACTTAGTCCACAAAATAAGGATCAAAATACAAAGAAATGAAAAGGAAGAAAAAATAAGAGAAAAACTCTAATACAATATTGAGAGGATGAGGTTCAAGCCACTACCAGCAGTTTTAGCTCCCTTCTGGTGCTTTCAAGATTTGCTCGTTCCCACTTTCTTTAACAGTTACAAAGTGCTTCAATTTATCTGGATCAAAAAATACATAATGATTATTATTTAAGAAAATAAGACGTCTACATGCAAATTTCAATTTAAATGTGCCTCCCAATGCAAGAATCTGAGGCCTAAGCCCCAGGAATTCTCTCCATTTTTTCTGTGTAGATTTACTAATATCTGGAAAAACCTGTATCCTTGATCCATAAAATTGAGCGGCCATGAATCTGAAATAAAGTCTTAAGATATTGTTTCTGTCAGTCTCGAAAGCAAAAGACACTAGGAGAGTCGTGCGTTCAGTGATAGTCTCAAGAGATGTTTCAAGAAATTCCGTCACATTCAGATCCGGAGGATCCCCTGGTGTTGTTTGAATTCCTGTGATGTAATAAGCTTTTATAATCGGAGGAAAAGCTTCTTTTGGAATCCCCAGTATTTCAAGAAAATATTTCCGTAACACTTCCACCGGAGGTAACAGAGGGTTTTTAGGGAAATTCAAAAATCTTAGGTTGTTACGCCTAAGTTGATTGTCCAAGAATTCAACTTTCCTTTGCATAATATCTCTGTGTGTAACTATATTGCCCACAAGAGTTTGGAGTTTTTTAATTTCAAGTAAATTAGACTCACTTTTCACCTCTTGAACTTTAATTCTCGAGTCTGTTAGCTGCTGTTGAGTTTTAATGTCCTTCACTTCAGTACTCAAGGAAGACGAAACTTGTTGGAGGGACGAGTTCATAATCTGGATTGCGTCCCAGAGGGCCTCAAGGGTAACAATTGCTGGTTTTACTATCACACCGGGTCCCGCAGGTGGAGGTGCCTGGATGGGAGAGGGCGCAGAATCCATTCCTCCCGCCCTCTGCTTCGATGTTTTACCATCCAGCATAGAAAAACCTACAGGGCCACTACCCACCTCCAGGCTCTCCGACTGAGGCTCCACTGCAGACTCTAATTCTCCACCCGGCCTCGGCAGTGCAATCTGATAGGGCGGACTAAGCGACGCCGCTTCTACACTAAGATCCCCAGCAAGTTGTTGTTCTGGGGATCCAACCAAGGTAGGGACTTGAGACCCCAGCGGCCGAAGCCCAAAGGCTTCCAAAGTCGGCTGCCGCAGTGCTGACGTGTTCGCGGGGCTAGGGGCGGCTTTAGCCCCAGTCTTCCCCTTTCTCTTCACCATAATACAGGTGAAGGAAAGAGAAACGCTGCGACAGCTTAGCTCGAGACTCGGAGCTTCAGGCAGCACTTCCTCTCACGGACGCCATCTTGATCCCCCCTTCCTATTTGTTTTAAAAGTATATCCTTGTAATTTCATTGAGTGTCCCCTGGTTTTTGTACTTTTTGAAAGAGTGAAAAATGGATTCACTCTTACCCATTTTACACTACTCAGGATTTTATAGTCTTCAATCATATTCCCCCTCGTCCGTCTCTTCCAAGCTGAAGAGTCCTAACCTCTTTAGCCTTTCCTCATATGGAAGGAGTTCCATCCCCTTTCATTTTGGTCGCTCTGATTAATTATATCCTCAACAGCAATTTGTTTGCAGCTTAGGGGACCAGAATTATCCAACCCTGATTCAGAGGGGAAAAAAATGTTGCCTCCCTATCATGGGGAATTCTAAATTGTTATGGACACAAGATCAGTTCCTCACTGTACATGGGGGAAGACTGGCCAGTGTCTGATCTGTCTACTACTTGGTTCTATTATTCACTTGGTAAACAACCAGACAGTATAACAACAGTTTTACTTTGGAGATGAATTGCAATTTAAAACTACCAGAAAGTTGTTTTGAATAGTATTTATATAGCACAATAGTTGGACATCCAAATGGTTCAGTTGGTGGCTGTGTTTTTTTTGCCTTCTATCCTGTGCAATACTATCAGGATGCGGAGAAATGGCAGTTTGATTGTTTCACCGAGAAACAGGGGGACTTTTTCTCTACATTACTGTTGTAATGGGGCAAAAATGTAATGCTAAATTATTAGAAATTACCTCCAAATGTAGGTGTCTGTTTTATAGAAAGTTTAAAATGTGTTGGGTTTGGTACATTATATGAATATCGCTACTTACCATGCAACTTTTCCTTGGTAGCAGTTCCTCTGTACAGATTTTACAAATGACCTTCAGAGATAGTTATTGTGGGCAGTGAGAATTAATACTTAATTTGTTTTCATAAAGAGAAACCACTGTAAATATATTTACCTGGGACTTTTTTGGGGTGATTTACAGAGGAGCGCTGGTCAAGCCTTGGCTGTTCACTGAAATTAAAGAGCAACGACACTGGGACATTTCCTCCACAGAAAGATTTGAGATTCTGAAAGATTTTACAAATAACGGGCTGGAGCACTGGGGATCAGACACGCAAGGGGTGGAGAAAACCAGGCGGTTTTTACTGGAATGGTTATCATTTTTGTGCAGGTAAGCACTCTTCCTAAATCTCCTATTCTTAGCAAAACATCAGTGCTGTGTGCTTGCTTTCGTTTTGTGCTTTCTTTTCCAGGCAGGACCCACTGCAGAGGCAGGGTGTAGGTTTCTGAAATTCAAAGCTGAACTATGTTTGCCTATAACCAGTGTTCCCAGTTGAGTTAGCTGGATACAGATACTACAACAGCATCACTGCTCCTGAGGGAGTTGTTTTTCTTTTTACTTTTGTG
The DNA here is from genome assembly GCF_901765095.1 of Microcaecilia unicolor. Taxonomy (NCBI): domain Eukaryota; kingdom Metazoa; phylum Chordata; class Amphibia; order Gymnophiona; family Siphonopidae; genus Microcaecilia; species Microcaecilia unicolor. The sequence continues at coordinate 127,375,047 of NC_044031.1, read as the reverse complement.
CTGGAGAACATGCTCCAAGCCTGCAACATCACACACAAACCCCTCAAGCCTTATCCTTACCTGTCAGGTGGCAGAGTAGCAAGTTAAAGCAGGGGTTATCGAGATTTTGCCAAAATTGTTGATGTCTGGCCGTGGGGTATATTGTAGTTCTTCAGATGCTCTACTTTACTTTGGGTTATGTTTTTAGAGCTGCACAACCAGGACATTCAGAAGGTGAGTTGTGCTGCAGGCTCGCAAAGCAAATAAAAAAACCAATTCAGCAAAGCCTCTTTTTTTTTAATCTATCAGCAATCTTTCCCATCTTTCCTTTCCTCCTGTGACCCCTCCACACATCCATTTCTATCTGCTTGCATGCTAACTTTAGGGTTGTAATGTTTGACTAACTACCCTGAATGTAGACAGAATTAGTGTGGTACTCATTAAGGCTGTGAGGCTACGGCAGCAGTGTCCTGCACCCTGCAATAACAGTAGTGAGCTCTCTCCCCCCCCACCCCGCTCCAACTTGGGCATCTGTGTGCTCCATTTTCAGGATGGACCCATAGGTAGGGCAAAAGAACTGTGGGCTGCCACACACAGCCTCTTCTCAATTTAAACAGTTGACCCCTGTCAGCTGGACTCTTGGGTGAGTTTGGTGCCACTACTGTAGGGGTGGGCAACTTTTATACACAGAGGGCTGCATGAATGTCAGTACTATCCCAAGCCGGTCACTCAGAGAAAATAAATACACCACATAGTTCACTGCCAACAAAACTCAATGTGATGATGGAATGAACATAAATTATTACCATATACTTCTGTCTTTACAGTTGTTGACACTGTAAAACAGGACATGTCCTGTTGTATCCTTCAGTGGTTCCATTGACAACACAACTCTGGTTAATGATGTTTGTGCAGGCTGTTTTCTTTGTATACTTCCCATGGTCTCTGAGTCTGCATAAAATTTAGTGATGGACTGCAGATTGTCTACCCCTGCGCTACAGTATAACCCAGCTACAACCAAACCTCAAATACTAGGGCTGAGAGCTTGAAAGGAGGAGCCCAGAAAGAGCGTGTTTTGTTATGCGCCTGTGCAAGTGCCTTTGCTCATGGTGGGCTTGACCTGCCTATCAGCTGGAGAGCTGAGTTGGGGCCCAGGCATGATTTGTTAATCTTTAGCATAGATTTGATATTCTGTTCACTGATACGTATCCCTTCATTTGGAATTCAGATACATTCCGGTTGGACTGCTGGAGCACATACCTCAGAAAATCAATGAGCGACCACCTTACTACATGGGCAGAGACTACTTGGAGACTTTAATGGCTAGCCAAAATGTATCAGACTGGATCAAAATAAGGTAATGTTTTACACTATAGATGAAATAGCCAAGGGACTGGCCTAGGATGTAATTGTTTAAAACCAGGTATATTTCATTAAAGAAGACAGTTTTCAAATGGATATAAGTGACCCTCTTGCCTGGTGAAGTAGCTGTCTCCTCTACATCCTAGTGGAAGGAAAGTACTGTGCAAAAACAGTGATAGGAATTCTATAAATGGCACTCAAAAATGGGTGCCTGAGAACCACTGGCTTTAGGGCAGGGGCATCCTCGTTCCATAAGGGACTGCCTTATCCTTGGGATGAATGGATTCAGCAGAGCTCTTTTGACTGGCTCATTTATTAGCTTTTCCCTGATATTGAAGGGCAGCTAGGGAACATTATTGACTCATTCCTGCTGTTGGACCAGTGATAGAACTTAACCTCTGATATTGAGCCAGCAGCAGTCAGAATTTGTTTTAATCGCTAGCACCGGCTAGATTAGCCCCAAATATTCATTGGCAGGCCATGTCCAGGCAACAATATTTAAGACTAACCAGGCATGTACTGTCTACTGGATGTTATGCGGGTCCCTATTAAATGTTGGCAGGAATTCACATAAGAGGGTATGTCTAGGCCTTAACCCCCCCCCCCCCCCCGAGTACCCCTGGGAATGGTAGTGTAGCAGGAGGGAGTAGGACTAAGGCCAGGGTCAATGAGCACTATTTTACACCCAGAACCAGACAGGGTAGGAATGGTAGGGGACCATTCCTACTTCCTCTCACCAGAGGACCATGGCTGGCCCCCATTTAAGTCTTGGGGATGCTTGTGGGGGGTGGGGGGGAAGGATTGGATCAGAAAGGAGGGGCTCTGAGTGAAGGGTCAGATCAGAAGTGGGGGAGGGGGATTCCAGAGTGATCGGATGGGAGGGCCTATAGCAGAGGATCAGGACTGGGGGGGTGGGAGACTTGAGGGGGGGGTGGTCAGATCAGTGACTCAGCAATTGTGATCTGAAGTTATACAGCTGCTGGCCGATATTCAATGCTTGCACCCATATAGCTAAGTGACCAAATATAGGACCACAAAAATGGCTGTCCTATTTGACCACTTAGCTATGTGGGCACTGGCACAGAACATTGCCAGTATCCACATGCCTCCAAACTCTGTCCCCCACAACATCCCTCCACTGCCTAGTTTTGCTTTGTGTGGTCTTAGATGATATACAGCAGCACTCCCTGGTTAAGTCTCTCTCTCCTGCCCGTTTAAATTGTTTTGGAATATTGACCCCTAAATGTTTGTGCAGGCAGTCCTAGTTGAAGCGAGTGTAGTCCATGTATAAATTAGGTTTGATAGAGGGTAGTTTTGTGAGTTAGTAAAGCTGGCATTTTGATGTGTGTGATTTTCCTGTCAGTGTTTGATGACATCATGGTTGTGAGAGCAGGCTGTCAGTAAATGTATCAGTTTGTCTTCTGCATGGCAATTAAGGGCTAAGGGCGGGATGCTCAACGATTTGCAATAGAGGGAAACTCTACTTTGAATCCAGCGAAGAAAAATCCCTGCGCATGCTCAGAGTAATGAGTATGCAAATTAATCCGTCAAAATCATGGTATTAATTTGCTGCTCGCTCTGTGCTAACTTTGGCTCAGGCATTGACAGGAAAGTTGACTGGGGGGGGGGGGGGGGGGAAGCATGCTGCAACCCCTTTCCTAAATTAAAAAAAAACCTTATGGCCCCTGACACCCCCCTCCCCCAAACATTTTAAAAAGGGCCTGTCGGTGTGCCCCAACCCCCCCTCCAAAAAGTAAAACACAAAGCTGGTGGTCCAGTGGGACTCCCTCCCCTCCCTAGCTAGGCCAGGCCTACCCAGAGCCTCCTCCCCCCCCCCCCCCCTCCAGCTGGGCCAGATCAAGCCTGGCCTGACCCCCCTGACTTAGGCCTGTCTAATGGATAACCAGCTCACCCTCCCCCATACCCTGTATCTTAAAAGTTAGAAACAAAAATAAGGACACCATCTTGAAAATGGTGGTGCCCAACCCAGAACAGTAACAGTACATGCAGGGATGTGCTTTATATGGCAATTAGGCCGCACCCAGCGCATCCCTGCATGCACTGTGCTGGTTGGGGCACTGCCATTTTCAAGATGTTAGCCTTAGAAGCAGGAGTGAGTGGACATTGCTCCTGCTTCCAACTTTTAAGATACGGGGTATGGGAGTAGAGTGGGGTGGGCCAGTTACCCACTAGACCACCAGGCAGGCCTGTCAGGAGCCCAAGCAGGATGGGATGGCTGGCCGAGGGGGGGAGGGGCCCAATGGACCACCATCTTTTTGTTTTAGCTTTGGAGGCCTTGGGGGTGCCGAGGGACCACCAGGGCTATTTGAGGGAAGCTTGTATGAGGCAGAGTGGTTAGGTTGGTGGGAGGGAAGGGATGCCGTTAGTCACCTTTTCTCTAAACGAACCCTTCCAACACTGTCCCAGACCTAGCATTAGGTTTCAGGAGCTAAACGCGCCTGGGTACCTCTTCCTTTTTTTTTTTTTTTTTCCGCATTTGTGCAGGGTGCCTAATGCCCGTTTTTAAATGCGGTATGTATACCCATGCTGAAACCATTAGAGCAGTACATGAACGCCAGTTCTACTCTGGCGTTACTTGCTTTTAGTGCTGGCATTAGGTCTTTGAGCATCAGGGGCCTAAGGCTATGAAGAAGGGGAAAGAGTTTTCTGAGGCGGGAAATGTTGGGTGTTTCCTTGGCTCCAGGAGGTCAAATTAAGCAGATCACAGGTGACAGTAGGGTGAAGGATTTTGAGAGGAAGTTTTGTGATCTCTGTCAGTGTAGTTAACCTGCCTAGCTGAATAACTTAATTCATTGGCTACTTTTCTCATTTATACACCTTGTTGAGAGAGGAACAGAAGTTATTGCTTTGGTTTGTTAGACAAGCTGCCGTAGCTTCTTTTTCATGCAGTGCGGTTTATTTTTGTTTTAAGGTATTCCTGTTCATATGAAATAATAATATATAACATGACTTTTAAGGTAGGAGGAATGTTCTCTCTGATCAGACTTATTATTTGTTCACATATAAGGTACAAACATTACTGTACAGAAGATCCAGAAGAATTCTTCCTTGCCTATATGTATAATAGACATATTAGCTGATGTTTGTTTAGCAGAATTATTTTGTACTGCCTGTTGCATTCTTAATAGAGAGAGATTATACATTTAAGGTATTCTTATTTTCTGCAGCTCAACCACTTCAGTGGCACTCTTTTGCTATACAAACTGGATATTTTTATTTAGTATACTTCAGTGTTAAATTTGGTATCACATTCTCCATTAGCATCACAGAGCAGAACAGTCAGATGCTTTAAAGAAGTCAAGATGTAGCCAGTGGTGTGCTGGAGCCGGTTGTTAAATTTTTTAGCATCTTGCGAGCCGGTTGTTCTTCAGGGCGAGCTGGCTCTCCTCCCTCCCTCCCCCAAGCTACAGGGTCCCAGGCTCTGAGTCCAGTGTACATACCTGAAGAAGTCAACCACCCTGGTGGTCCAGTGGATTCTTCGGGGCAGGCAGGAAAGATCGCCAGTCTTTTCTGCCTGCTGCCGGCGCTGACCCCCGCTGCCGGATCACTCTTTAAAAATGGCCACCGAGACTTCTGCTGAAGTCTTGGAGGCTGTCCTTGTAAGACTCGGCGGCCATTTTGAAGAGTGATGCAGCAGTGGGAGAGTCAGTGCCAGCAGCGGGCAGGAAAGACTAGGGGTCTTTCCTGCCTGCCCAGAAGAATCCACCGGACCACCAGGTTGGTTGCCTTCTTCAGGTATGTACTGGACTTGGAGCCTGGGATCCTGTAGCTCGGTGGGGGGTGGGGGGAGGAGAGCCGGCTCGCCCTGCACCACAGAATCTCAGTCTTCACAACATTTTTAGCTTGTGAAAAATTTGTTTTTGCTAGTTATCTTATATGTGGTTTAAAGATCAGCTGTGTATTTATTATTATATGCCTAAGTAGCAAACCTTATGACAAATTGAAATCATGGTATGGATGGGCAGATTTGATATGCCATTGGTCTTTATTTAGGGTACTATTAAAAAAAAAAAAGTATTTTCAAACATGCCAGCTTGTGCAGCATACGGATACACACAGAGGAAGTATAATAAGGGAATAACTTTTCATAGGTAGAGTAGTAATTTGTTATAAATCGTAATCGGTGTGTTATGTGGAGGGGCTGGTTGAAGGGCCACCCTACTAACCCTGTTATATTGGTGCAGATATTTTTTTTTCTCCTGGAAAAGGCCTTCTAAAACAGACATCATGTTATGAGAATCAGGTGGTCAATGGAAGTTTCTATTTATGTATTTACTTATTTATGGCATTTTATCCCACATTAAACATGAATTAGATTGCAACGTGGGAGCATTTAATTTTTTTTTTTTTTCCTGGAGAGAGTAATGCATTGTCTACCCCCCCACCCACCCCCAGGCTCTCTCCCCGGCTATAGCCAGCTCTGCAATTTTTTTTTGGGGGGGGGGGGCGCAGAGGTGGACCAGGGAAGAGCCTGTTGTTAAAAATTTACCAGCACATCACTGGATGTAGTCAAAGTATTTTCTGTGTATGCAGCAGAAATACTGGCCTAATCAGAACAAAAGCGAAATTTCTAGCAAAAATAGCCAAAATGCTTTTTAAAACAAGACAAATGTTTGACACACAGAGAATATCTCATAGTAGTGTATGGTTATATTTAGATGTTCAAGCTCTCAAATTTAAACTGTTTTCCTTGTGTTTCAGTGAGATGCTTTTGGGACCTATACCTCCAAACTTCACCTTCCTCCCAAAACACAAAGCCAATTCCTACAAGTAAGGAATTATCCCGGAGTTCTTCTGATACTTCCATATTTTAAATAAAAGCTTTTATAATTTTGTCTGCTGTCTCCTGGTGTGGAATATCCGCTGTAGTGAAATACTTATGACTGAGAGATGGTGCCTGTGGAAATAGCTCTCCTTCAGTTTGACGCCTGGACAAAAATGCTAGGTCATCTAATACATGCTAAGGATAATGAAAGTATTGGAGTACATGGAGGCATCATTTTTTAAAAATAAAAAAGGGCAACATGTCTAAAAAGAAACATAAGAGTACTGCTTCGACTTTTGGTTCCAGCAGAGGGGAAGGTACTGCATGTAAGATCAACTGATGTCCTTGGTCAAAAGTTCTTCAGTTTTTAGACCTACAACTGGATTTTGAAAGGGAAACTCCCCTTCTGAAAGCACCTGGTTGCCAGTGCTGGTGGGGAGCCTTTTCCCCTTCATATTCACAGGCGTCTCTACAGCGTGGCAGGTGGTACCCCAACCAAAGCTCCACGACCCTAGCTTTGGTTGGGGTAGCAGAACCAGTACCTGGTTGCATGGCAGCTCTGTCTTCTCATCGGGGCTGGGCCATGTGCGTTCTCTGCTGCTGTTTGAAATGTGGGGCTCTGTGTCTATGGAGCCCTGCACAGTTCAAACTTCATTTTTTTCAATCACAGTTGAAAGAGATGATGATGAACTGCACAGAGCTACATAGACACAGAGCCTTGCTGTTCAAAGAGCAGCGGAGAAATCATGCAACCCAGCTCCAATGAGAAGACAGAGCTGTCATGCAACCTAGTTCAATGGTTGCCAGCACAAGCTTGACTGCAGCAGGTTAGGTTTGGATGGACTGAGGAGGAACAGGGAAGAAGCTGAATGGGAATATGAGGTGGGAGTGGAACAGAGCAGAAGTTGGCTTGGGACTCAAGGGTGTGGGAGAAAGGGGAGAAATGCAGAACAGTAGCTGGATGTGACTGGTGGGGAGAGGGGAACAAGTCAGAAGCTGGATGGGACTCGATGGGGAGGGAATGAAACAGCAGAAGCTGGATGAGACTAGGAGGCGAGAATAGGGAACAAAGCATAATTAAAATTGGACTTGAAAGAACTGGTACTTGGTGGTTGAATGGGAGTGTGTTAGGGGGCCGAACAAGGAATTATGGATGGGGCAGACAGAGTGGGAATTTTGAGATGAATTGTGTGTGTGTTAGGGAATGGTGAAACTGATAGGAATTTCATGAGGGTGTGTGAATGGGGGTGTTAAATGGGTTTGGAGTATGAGTGAGCATATGAAATGGGGTAAGAGAAAGGGGATGAAGTATAGGGAGAGGCTGAAACGTATTGTGAATTACTTGGAGGAATGGAGTGAGGATGAGACGTATTGACTAAGTACGGGGGATATTGTGGAGGGGAATGAAAGAAGAAGGGGGTGAGTCTGAGGACGGAAATGAGATTAAAAATATGGTGAAAGAGTAGGAGATTAGAAGAATGGCCTGGAGGCAAGGGAAGGAAGGAGAGACAGGGATGGAGATGGGGGCTGGTGAGGCAGTGGAGGGTACATGAGGGCTGTGATGGTGAGTACCGAGGATGGAAATGGGGGGGTCTAGGGAGTGGGTGAAACTGGGGAAGGAGAGAGACAGAGGGGGCAATGAGAGCCCTGCAGAGGAGATGAGAGGGAGATTGGAAAAGCTGGTAGGGAGATGAGGGGTGAAAAGAATGAGATTAAGGACTAGAGGGTGAGAGAAAGGGAGAATGAGGGGTAAAATCAGAAAGGCATGGATATAACGGCAAAGAAAAGGGGAAAACAAAGAAAGATCTGTGCTAGACAGATATAGAGATGAAAGTGAAGAAGATGAGAGAGAAGAAATGGAAGGCCAACGTGGACAAGACAGATATGCAGAAAGTGGAAGAGGAAATGGGACTAGCCTAATTTGCAAAATGAAATGCTCAAACATCAAAGGTAAAAAAAAATATATGAAATGTATTTTTATTTAATACTTTTTAAGGATTGAAATGTGTCCACTTTAAGAAATGCACATCTTTTCTTATTTTTGGATTTAGCAGAGTACAGGAAAAAAATGTATTTCTGTTTCTCTTTTACCAGTATTTTCGTTGCTTATAGAGTCTGGCTTTCTTGAGAGTCGTCCTTTCAGTTTTTGTCTGCATGGTGTTTTTTGTGGTTCCCCTATTTTGTATCAAATGAGGTTCTGTCCATGTTCTGCATGTGTGATTGAAGTGAAGGAATCTTCTAGCATGTAATATCTGTGTTGAAATCTGTAACAGTACAGCTTGTTCTAGTTTCCCAGTGGTAGCTATACTGGTGCCATAGAGCAAAGGGGTAGTACCCTCTTGCCAGTCAGGATTTCAGGATATCTGCAATGAATATGCATGAAATTGATTTTCTTTTCTGTTCTATATGAGTTTTTTTTTTATACTGCTTGCATCCCTAAAACAAGGTTCACTGTGGTTAACATCTTAGTCTCCACAATGGACGAATACATAAACTTGTTCCCAGCATAATCATAACACTTAGGCATTAGAATTTGCATCAAATAGGTTCTTTTCAGTGCTGTCCAAAAATAAAAACAGGAAGGTGAACATTTTACTTCTCATGGCAACCTGTTCCAAACTCTTGCACCTTGAACAGAGAGAGAGAGAGAGAGAGAGAGAGAGAGAGAGCAATCATAAACAGATTTAAAAATGAATATTCTTAAAAGAAGGAAATCCAGTTTGTAATGTTTGAGTAAAACAAACAGTATGGCATGATGAAAGGAATCTGAAGCAGCTCTGTAAGCCTGTCCGAATTCTGGAGAAATAAGGGTTTATAGACCAGGCATGCTAATTTGAAGCTAATACGCTTCTGAATTGGTAACCAATGCAAGAGCCTCATTTATGGGGTTACACTGTCAAATCTAAATCTCCCTTTCCAAAGATTAACAGAGTTGCAACCTCCTGTGTAGCTTAAAGGACACATTATGATACAACACATTACAGTACTTCAATTGTGGCAAAAGAATTGTCTGCACTAAGGATCTAAAGTTTTGTGGCTGCAGTGAAGAGCTGATTGCATGAAGCTGCCTCAATCTAAAAAAAAAAAAAATCAAACTTAATATGATTGACAAAACTCAACCTAGAGTCTAGGAATTTCTCCTGATACTAATGTGAACTCCTTACATGGAATAACATCAAAATCTCTGAATCATAACACCTTTGTCTTCTGTTTATTAAGCTTCAACAATGTTTATATGTCCACTGATCTATAAGTGAAATATGATTTTTTTTATGGATATCAAAGTGTCTTCAAAATTTGACAGAGCAGGACATAGTAGATACTGTCTGCATAAGAGAGGACTATAATCTCTAAATTGAAAAAGGAGCCCAATGAAATAAGAAGCACATTAAACAGGAAGGGGGGGGGGGGGCAATGGGGAACCCTGCAACCAGGATTCCAGTAAGATGACATATCATCCTTCCTTCTCATCCTATATGTCCTTTTACCCAAAAACTGTGAAACTCACCAGTGAAGAACTGTTCCTGTTAAACCCAACTCACTTGAAGCAGAATGACTGCTTGACCTCTACGCAGAAAGTATCTCATTTTTTATGTAAGTGTCAAAAGCATTGTTAATGTCTGGTTCTAAAACCATGTTGAGTATGATGCAAATTGTTATGAAGTTCTAAGTATTGTTTTAACTGGTCATTCACCGAGAACTCTAATAATTTGGCCATCCATAGGATACTGGCTACTGGGCGGTAATTGTCAATATTAGTCAAATCCGCTCCTGTAGCCTTCAGGAGAGGAGTCAGAACAAAACTAGCTAAACATAATTGCAAGACAGACTTCACAAAGCAAGTAACCACGTAACAATATTTGTAGGAAATGTCATTTTGGCTTGCCCTCCTGTTGCTACCCCAAATTTTTCTGTCTAGAGAAGCCATTGTGCATACTTTATGGATAGAGATTCTCCTTTTGTATAGTTTCTTGGGTCTCTTTTTAGGACTTTTTTCTAATTTTGAGAAGGCACTGACATTATTACTGTACAGAATTTGGGAGTGAGTGAACGGCAGGCACAGAATTTGGGAGTGAACGGCAGGCACTATTGAAAAATAGTGCACACTAATAACACTAGAAAAAAAACAATTTAGGGTGTTCCCCCTCATGCTTCAGGCTAAAAATGACATGGGAAATGTTGACATTTCCCCACCCTTTCACATGCTAAATGGAATTGATTCATAATAGTGCTTTTCTTCTTCTTCATGGCACCATACCGCTGGAACAACTTACCCATCCCTTCACTCTGAACTTTTATACAAGGCTTTAAAAGCTTCACTTAAAACTAATTATTTCAATATTGCATTCAGTGATCTTTTAGGGATGTAGGCCTTGATACTTCAAATGTCTGAGGCAGCAGCTGCTCAGAGTGGTGAGCTCTACAAAGGCACAGTTCCATAAGGGAAAGTGGTCTCCTAGATTCAATGTCTGTGTCAATTGTATTATGTGGGCAAATCTAGGAGACCGATAAAATTGAGACTGAATGCGCATAAATCTAGGATCAACACCGAAACTTTGACGGCTCCTATTGTAAGTCATTGGCACCAAAACACCATGAGTGGACTGATATGAGATGGTGTATCATTGACGAAATACAAATGGGTATTGAAGGAGGTGATATAGACAGTTTATTGAACTATAAAGAGCAATGGTGGATATTTACACTGGGAACTGTGTTTCCAAAAGGTTTGAACTTAGAAATTGATTGGGCAGCAGCCCTGTAAATCATTCATGACATCACGTAATCTCATTGGTAGTCAAGAGCCATGTGCTTTACTTAAATACATCAGACCGTTAGTGAGTACAACAAAAAGAATGGCGGATAGGTGGCAGAGCCGGTGGGGGGAGGCGGGGCTAGTGCTGGGCAAGACTTCTACAGTCTGTGCCCTGAAAATGGCAGATAACAAATCAATGGTAAGGTATACACAAAAAGTAGCACATATGAGTTTAGCTTGTCTGGCAGACTGGATGGACGATGCAGGTCTTTTTCTGCCGTCATCTACTATGTTACTATGGATACCAATGGAGAGTGTGCGATTGTTAGTATAAGGTATGTGTGTGGGGAAGGGGAGGGAAGGTTAAGTTCTATTTGTTGGGGTAGAAGTACTTTGTGTTAGTTTAGCCACATGGGGGGAAAATATCAGACGTTCATACATGATGATGTTAACTTTTCTTCTTAAGTTTTGAATAAAAATGATTGAAACATAAGGTATGTGTGTACTATATAATATTTTAAGCTCTGATTTTGTGAAGTTGGTATTCTGATTGACATTTTTAACTTATAGTTGAGTGGACCACACCCTGAGGCAGCAATGCTGCATGTAGGTGGAGTTCTGTTTACAGCAATAATTGATCTAAGAATATGCATGAAGTAATATAAGAGTTTTTAAACATTGAAGAACAGCTATATATAAAAAATGAGTTTGTATACTAATAAAACTAAATCAAATTTATGATGTCAGTTGGATTACCTTGGAGAATATGTTATCATTTTAAGAAGAAAAGAAACAATTGATACATCTGAATCAGCTAGGTTGGCATTATAATTAAGCACCTTCTCTGCACAAAGTTGAAGGGCTTAAGGAAGTACTGAGAATAGGGTGAGTGTGATAAGAAGGGAAGAATAGAAAATGAAAATAGCAGGGAAGGAGGAATAAATGTGATGCTGGAATTGGACAGAGGAACTATTGATATGGAGCACAGGGATGAGCTGAGGCAGACCAGACAAGGGATAGGGCAGAGAAGATGGAAATGTGGGTGGGAGGTTGTATAAGTAAGAGAAGGCCCAGTATGTCAGAAGAAAAAGGGAGGGGCAAGCTTCTCCATACAAGAAGCTGTATTGATATTGTAGGGACTTTTGGATGCATAGGTTGGAATATGTTTTTTTACTGGGTTTTGTGTTAATCGCATAAGTGCCTTTTCTATGTACTTGAACTTCAGCTGTGAATGCACAATTGTACATTGCTGCTGCTGTACATCTTTTACAGATCATTTAAAGATTGATAGTTCAGTGATATACTTGAATTCCATATGCATATAATTTGGCCAATTTTTTTTTTAATGTAGAGCTTCTGAAATAATAAAGCCATGGATGGGTCAGCAGTAGGTTGGGGATTAGAACAGAAGAGTAAGCCTAGAAGTAGTCTAGTAGCGGTTAGACCAGAGGACTGAGAACCAAGGAAAGCTATGGTTTTAAATCCTGCTTAGACTTGTGATCTTGGGCCAGTCACTTCCTAAACTGTGAATGTATCATCTAAAGTTCAGCACTACATTTCACAAGCACAAATTTGATATTGGCAAGTCCCATTATAGAATACTAGCATTAGTCTGCAGTTACTTGCCAACATTTAGGTGTGGCTGCTTCAATCCTGTCAATGACTGGTGTAAATGTCTGACACTAAATGTTATAGTTGTAACTGACATGATTCTAGAAGCTTAGACTGTACATGTTAGGCACACCCCTCCCTTTGCAAGTTATAGTACAGATTTTGAACACTAAATTTATAGAATACCACTGAAGTACAGTTACATATGTAACTGCCAATTAGTGCCTAATTTGCAAATTAAGTTACAACTACCCGTATTCCATTACCTGTGTGCACAATTTTGCACACTAAGTGCAGAAATGAGTATACAAGATTATAGAGCATGGGGGGGGGGGGGGGAGGTTAATGCTCCACTGCCTCAGGTCCCAAACTTGGGGGGGGGGGGGGGGTCTTTTACAAAAGATTACGGCATACTATCGGCACCAGGGCCCATTCTAGTCCTGTGGGCCCTGCTGCACATAACATGGACTAATGTTTAATAAAAGACCCCCTTAGACAGTTAAGCCTTCTAGGACAGAAAAATATATCCTACACACCTGAATTAACTCAGTACTAATGAACAGGCATGAATAACATCAAAAAGAAGGGAAGTGAATAGCTGGAGGGAGCCACTGATAATCTTCATTCACCAATCAGCTCTAGACCCGGCCCTCAGCAAGCATTTACTCTTCAAGAGCACGTCTGCCTGAAGATTCCACATCCATACAAGAGTTCTTATTCAGAGCTGGCTCAACCATTAGAAAAGACAAAGGTGAAGATGTGTCTGCAGGCTCACCAACAGCTGGCAGACTTTTTTTTGCCGACATCTGTTCTTCTGGAAGTGTGCCTGGTCCTTAGCTGAAATTGGGTGGCGGAGCAGTTGGGGGGAAGAGGGGGTGGTGGTTGGGAGGCGAGGATAGGGGAGGGCAGACTTATACGGTCTGTACCAGAGCCGGTGATGGGAGGCGGGAAATACTGCTGGGCAGACTTATATGGTCTGTGCCCTGAAAAGGACAGGTACAAATTCAAGGTAAGGTATACACATATGAGTTTGTCTTGGGCAGACTGGATGGACCATGCAGGTCTTTTTCTGCCGTCATCTACTATGTCCTGTGGTATGTAATGTTTTTAGGTGCCTGGTATCGCCAGCCTAAGAACAGGCCGATATTGCAACTCACAGGGCATGGCTTAAAGAGTATACCCATAGGACCACAGCAGGCCTCTTGGAGCACTGAGGAACAGCCATAGGACTTAGGAACTCCTTGAACTTGGTGAGCTTATTTTCCCAGTTACTGATTATTAAAACTGGTAGTTTTGTTTGATATGGAGAAGGAAAAATAAAAAGTGATCATTAAGTGGCCCTTGGATACACCTGTTACCAGGAACTAAAATCTGGACACAATTAATACCCCACTACCAGAGGGCGCTTCTTTAAGACCCTTGTCCAGAACTTTTCCACCTCAGTCAACTTTGATTGGTCCCCAGCATGCAGGAGAATTAGATCAAGAAGTATCTTTCTGCTGTGTGTCTCTCTTCCTAAAGAAGTTAGCCTTCCATCAGAATAAAAACACTATAACTTCATCTTTAAAATCAGGTATCTTTAAAAGCAGGATGTTAATCTTAAAGACATAAGACTGCTATCTTATGTACAGAATTACTATTGAGGGAGGTGGTGCCTCCATTTTTTTTTTAAAGATGTATATCCCCCTTTAACTAAAGTGGGTTAAGTACAGATAAAATTCAGAAAGTCCAAATGGCAGTGACCAATGCTTTCACAAAATAATAAGCCTTTAATTCTCTTAAACTGGTAAGCATTTGCACATGATCTCAGAGTAGCTGGAAGTTTATTCCACAGCAAAAGGCTCAGCTATTCAGAAAGCATAGGCATGAGGCTCTGCATAACAATACACTGGCATTTAGAACCTCCAACTGCTGCAGTAATTGAGTTAGCTGGTGAATATTCAACACTTTCAAAAAAAATAAGCTGGAATATTTGCATAAATTCTCTGATGAATTAGTACCAGAATCTTAAAACACACACACTATACATTACTGGCAACCAACCAATAAAGTGACTAACATAGGAGTAACATGAGTCGATTTTGGCAGCCCTACAATCAAACGTGCCACCGCATTCTGGATGATCTGCAGAGCCTGAAAACAAGTGTCATGCCTAAATAAAGGTAATTACAATAATCAAATTTGGTTTGTACCAGGCTCTGCACCACCATCTGAAAACTTGAGGCTGGCAATATCTTCAGATTGCTTAACAATCGCAGCTCTAAAGGAAGTAGATAGCACTTGATTAAACTTAGAAATCAAATTTGATGCACATCAAAGTGGATTACTACCTATAGTGGGGAATGGAGACTTCCTTCCAGGAATGGATAATTTTAGATTTAAAATTTGGAAGAAAAAAGGGCTTAAAATTATACAAGACCTGGTAGACTCTGCAGGTAGGCTGAGAGGAGTGGAGTCATTGGGGATAGGTGAAGTCTCGTGGACGGATGTCTTTGCACATCAACAGATATCTCACTATATAATAGGGATTCCCACGCAATTTCTCATAGCAGATGTGCCCAATAAAATAGAACAATTGTATGAGATGCCTACTGAGGAAGCGGTCTCAATATCACTCCTTCACAAAAGACTGATACAACACAAAAAACATCAAACTATGAGCCAGCTTCTACTGAAATGGTCAGCAGATTTTGGAAGGGAGGTGACATTGCATATGCTGTTGAGTTGTTTACGACAAATCCCTAAACGAATAAACAGTGCAGAATTAAGAGAATGTCAAGGAAGGGTGATTTTCAGGGCTTATACATCTAAATCACGGCTTTTCAAAATGGGAGGAGTAGGAGAATCAACTTGTGGGAGATGTGGAAATGTGCCCTGTACATATTACCATGCTCTGTGGGAGTGCCCGGAAGTCCAGCAGTTCTGGACTAAAATATTTAATTTTTTAGGGTATTTGGAACACAAAAGAATTTCGCTGAAACCGGAACAAGCCCTATTAGGGATGGACGAAGGGTCTGGGGCTGGTGCTGTCCACCATAATTTGTTGGTCTACAAGGCCTGCTTAGTGGGGAAAAAATGCATACTGGTCAACTGGGTTACGCAGGAGCCTCTGACATACTGGCAATGGCGTAATAGATTTCATGCTTTACTGTTGATGGAAGTTCGAGCTGTCGCCTTGCGATTTAAGAGACAAAAAGAATTATATCTTATTTGGAGAAACTATATACAGGTCCTTGCACCCCACGCACGTAGTAACATTATTAACAGATTGGGGGACCCTCGCATTCCTACCTGACAAATCCTGTAACATAACAAATAAAAAGGTGGTCCAACATCCCTAGGACTCAGGAACTGATGCTTCAAAAAAGGGGGGGGGAGGGGGGGAGGGAATTTGTAGGGAGGGGGGAGGGAAGAACTTCATTAATTCGATTGGGATAATAAACGAAGAGGGGAGGAGGGCATACTATCCATGATGAGATTCGACATCTAATGTTCTGTAAAGTGTTAAAGACGAGATAGAATGTTATAATGTGATGGGTGTTAAGGATGTTGTTTTTGATAATTTTATTATTAGATTACATACAAAAGTTTGAAAAAAGTGATGACGATGTTGGTCTAAATCAAACAAAAAAAAACTTGTTCATATTACTGACAATGTTGGATTTATATGTTGGAAATGTCATCAATAAAAATTGTTTCTACACTAAACTTAGAAATCAAAGATGTAGAAAACAAAGTTAAAAATGTTGAAAATTTACCTAAGACAAGAGATTTCTATTATGCAGACTGCTAGTACAGTAGCAATTCAGTTAGAAGTAGGAACCTCAGGTTACTTAATTGTCCTGGCACACATCTTTCTGCTGAAATACTACTTGGGAAATATTTTAAAAGTGCTTAGCTTGCCCAAGTTCTTGAGGATATTGCTTTGGTAAAATGTTACTATATATCAAACAAAAAGCTTGATGTGTGCAAGAGGGTGACTTGGCTCAACTGGGGCCCTTGGAAAGTGCTAATTTAACTGCCTTTCTTGAGGGGTGCTATCCAGTCTTTTGCATTAAGTGTCACATGTATGATTATCTCCTAGTTAACAAGAGGTTATATGTGTGCTTAATGCAAAGAGATCCTAGCTCTCAGAGAACAAGTCTCTTCTTTTAAGGCTAAAATAGCAGACTTGGAGGAGCTGAGGGAGAGAGGTTCATAGAGACCTCCTACAGGGTACTTGTACAGACGTCCCACTTTCAGTCTAGCAGCCCCTGTGCTGCCTTGGAGGAGGGAGGACTCCTAAAAGAAAAGCATTACCCTGGTGAAGTAGGAAGTAATCCTGTAGCCAGGACCTGCCCACCAGGGGATGCAATATCCTCTCACACAGAGGATGTCTTCAGGAGCTTCTATCCAGGTGGGAAAAGTTAGGACAGCTGTTTTAGTTGGTGAATCAAATCATTAGGAATGTAGACAACTGGGTGGCTGGTGAATGTGAGGATCACCTAAGCACTTGCCTCCATGATGTGAAGGTGGCGGACCTCATGTGTCACCTAGACAGGCTTTTAGATAGTGCTGGGGAGGAACCAGCTGTTTTGGTACATGTGGATACCAATGACAGAAAAATGTAGGAAGGAGGTTCTGGAAGCTTGGGTAGAAAGCTGAAATCCAGATCCTCCATGGTAGCAATTTTGGAAATGCTCCCTGTCCCACGAGCAGGACCCAAGAGACCGGCAGAGCTCTGAAGTGTCAATGTGTGGTTGAGATGGTACAGGAATGAGGGATTTAGATTTGTTAAAATCTGGGTAACATTCTGGGAAAGGGGGAGCCTATTCTGAAAGGATGGACTCCACCTTAAAATGGCTGGAACCAGGCTGCAGGAATTAACATTTATAAATGGAGATAAAGCAGTTTTAAAATAAATAGGAGATTGTGGGGGTGGGGAGCCAACAATCTCCCAGGAGTGCATGGTTTGGTGTGGAGTATCCTTCAAAGGACAGTTATGGAATTCCAGTAGAGGTTTCAACAACGGTGAAAGAAAGCCAGGAGTGTTTAAAGGGGAGAGCTGAGTAAAGGATGCAAATTATCCCCATCAACTTCTAAGCAGCTTGTAGAGGCAGGGAAAACCCACAATTTGAAAATGTCTGTATACAAATGCTAGAAGCCTAAAAAATAAGATAGGAGAGTTGGAGAAATAGCACTAAATGAAGAGGTAGATATAATAGGCATCTCAGAGACCTGGTGGAAGGAGGACAATCAATAGAATGTGGATTGGATCAAATTGACAGGGGTTGCACTATATTAAAGAGAGAGAATTGAGTCCAATAAAAAACATTCTACAGGAAACAGCAGTGTAGAATTCTTAGGGATAGAAATTCCACATGTGAAGGAAGGAGCATTCTTGCAGAGCTGTTCTACCGTCTACCAGGACAGAATGAATAGACAGATGAAGAAATGTTTACAGAAATTAGAAAAGCTGGCAGATTGGGCAACACTTACCTGCAGGAAGGGTGGGTGATTTTCAAGTTGCCCATTTATCTGGGTAAATCAGGTTGACATTGCCCTCGTGAGTGCGATCTAGGGTGCTAAATACCCTTGCACTAGCCCTGTTCTCATTATATATATTATGGCCAAGAAAATATCATGGACAAACCTACTTTAGTCTGGTGACGGGGGCAGTGAAGAAACAGATAAAGAAAAGGAAAACAGACCATGTTTTCTACTGATGTTTTAATAGGATATCAAAATAAAATACATGACTCATAGCATTTTAGAAACTTTTAAAACCAATGATATTAGCTACAAAATTCCAAAACATTTTGTAGAATGATTGTAGTTAGTTTAAACTTAAACACACTCCTCTGAGGAAAGAAAGCAGGACTGAGTCATTTTTTAATCAAATTTTTTGCAGATTTGTATTTAGTGTAAAAAAACTAAATGTTTTGTCACATACATATACATATATATATATAAAGCTATGGTTTGATACATTTTAACTGCTAATGTGCCACCTGCATGCTATGCATGGATGACAATTATTTTGGCTAACGGAAGCAAGGATGCAATTCATGCTTGTCCACATCTTCTTTTGCATTCAAATGCTCATAACGCACTGTATAAACTGATGAGAGAGAGAGAAAAAAAAACAGCAGTCAGAGGCCAGCTTTAAAAACTAGCAAATGGTATCTAATTCACAGCCTGGGACAATGAATAAAAATACCCCCTCCTCCCCCAAAAGATGTTTTTTAAAATGCACACTTGTGTTCATATTATATATAGCCAGATTGAGAGTATAAACTCAAACACATCACAGGTGAAAAAAACATTACTTCTGCATCCTTCGTAGATTTACCTCAACACACACGATTGTTACACAGCTACTGCATTTTGAAGAAATTAGTGTGGTTGCCATATTAGTTCACTTCTATGCACAGAGCTGAAGAGCAATCAAAAATTACTCTGTTTTACTGGACTAGTTTAATACTTTGAATGCCTTTCATCAGGTTTGTATTGATGAACAAACTATAGAACCTGCAAAGCACTTATGACATACAGTAGTAAGTTACAAAAAAATATTACCATTTTATAATGTCTTGTTCTTCCTACCAAGCAAGGACCTTTTTCTCCACTGGTTTACCTATCAGAGCACAGGAACCACTCTTGGGTCTATTTTTCAGAAATGCCTAAAGCAAACAAATCAGCTATCCAGTCTGACAATGTCCCATGATACAGCTGTGCAAAAGGTGTGAACCGAGCCCAGTGGCATTCCTAGCCTGTTCCATCGAGGGTGGGTTGCCGCTTCCCCCCCCCCCCCCCCCCACCAAAACACATCACTCCCCACCCAAGAGCATCACTAGACCTTTCCTCCCAGCAAGGGGGTGTGTGGAGCAGGCACATGGCTGTCTGCTCTGCCGGTATCCTGCCCCGGAACAGAAAGTAACGTTAGAGGGGGCAAGGAACCGTTAGAGGGGGCAGGGGACAGTTAGAGCAGACAGCTGTGCACCTGCTCTGCGCATCCCTTTCTGCCTGCACTGGGGCAGACTGCCCCCACTTGATATGCTACTGCTGAGTCCAGTGTTGGTCTTGCTCCCCCTCAAAGATAAAATGTGTAACCTGCATATATCAATTAATGTTTCTGGCATAAACTTTGTGATCCAGTCCAAATCTGATGGGATTAACAGCCAACGCAGTTCAGTTTGAAATATTGTTTAAAATGCAACTGGCAGGAGTTCTGTGATACTGTTCTGGTAAAGTAAAATTGAAACTGGCAGTGATCACCCAGCTGAGGTGCTGTCCGCTAGTGAACTTGAAACTGAAATGGATATATTGGATATATTGTCTCTTCTCCATAAGGGTCTTTCAAGAGAAGACTCTCGGTGTAGATCAGAAGAAATTCAGTGTTTGTTCTGTGACTTTCCATGTATACATTATGCATAGTGTTTCTGCTTTTTGTGAATTATAAGCCAAACATTTCAATAGCACTTCTATATTTTTCTGTTTAATACTCCTTTCTCCAGTTACCTGAATGTGAGTAAAACAGCTTAGCTGGAGCTGGGCACTAGAGGACACAAGTTCAATGTCTAGCTCTACTTAGTTCAAAGTTCCTTAGGGAGAAGGAGCAAAGTGAAAGCTGAGCAGCAGAAAGATTTCCTATTAAACAGAAAGGAAAAAAAAATCACCTAATCCAAAAGCCTGAGGAAGCGCTTTCTAATTCCTGTCTATGGCCTAGTCCTGTTCCACAGGAGAGAGTAGAGTGAATCCATGCAGTCAGGAATTAATAAGAGCAGCAAGAAGTGATAAGCAGTGTAAAGAACTTAAATACAAAACAACTTACGCATCTAGTTTTTCCTACATAAGCACACAACTGTGGAACGCATTACCAAAAGCCTTGAAAACGACGTACAACCACCTAAAATAACGGAAATCACTAAAAACCAGCCTGTTTAAAAAGGCATACCCTACCGATCCAACTTAAATGACTAATCTCTGCAACACAACCAAACTAAAGCACGTAACAGATATAACACAACTCTTCTGTTCTCCAATTCCCTAATGTGGCTGTGCCACATGAACTTGATCTTACACAACATCACCCTATATTTGTTCACACCGGAGCCTGCAAAGGCCTCTCCGGTACTATGTAAGCCACATTTAGCCTACAAATAGGTGGGAAAATGTGGGATACAAATGTAACAAATAAAGAAAAAATATCAGTCAAACATGCAATTACTTACATCGTCATACTGAAAATTGACTACACCTTGCTGAGCTGCATCCCTTCTTCTGAACGTATCTGGAATAATTTAAAAAGGAAAAAAAAAGTTTGCACTTAAGATGAGACAAACCATAAAAATTTACATTAAAAAAACCTTTTTCTAGAATTCAAATGCATCTGATATGTGCAAGCTTGAAAAAAAAAAAGTTTCTTGGCAATTCATTGGTGTGCATGATAGCTGGCACAGATCATAGCACCTGAACATCCAGATGATGAGGGATTTAGATGTGTTAGGAACTGGGCAACATTCTGGGAAAGGGGGAGCCTAATTCTGAAATACAGACTTACCTTAACCGGGATGGCACCAGTCTGCTGGCGCTAACGTAAGAAAAAGTAGAGTGGCTTCCAGGTTGACTCTCGACCAAAATGGCTGCCTCGAGTATTTGCTCTGTGCTTGCCAAAAGGAAAAAGTTTCCTGTATTTTGCTTAGTGTTTTTTTCCCTCTTCATCTATAAAAACAGCATTGCAACTGCGAAGATGTCCAGCACAAAGCAGAATAAAATTGAGACCCTTTTCCTCCAGCATATAGCAGCAAACATCCTAAACAAAATCTCAGACACCTATCATAATGGTGAAGCCGCGTGAAGTAAATGAACTGCAGGAGCGTATTCTAGCAGAGCTCACACAAATTAAAATTTGATTTGAGACAGTACTTTGGCGATTAGCAGATTTGAAGGAAGATGTAAATATAAAGGAAAAGCTGGATTTGGTATGTAAGCAACAGGTGTTTCTCAAAGGCTGTGTGGTACAAAATGAATTTATGACTAAAGAATTACAAAAGACACTGGAGAACACTCAAGTGGAGCTAGAGGCTAAATTGTACCAGACATATATTAGGCTTAATTGGAGTGGAAGGTCTGGTTTCAGTGACTTATTGAGCTAGGCCTCAATTTTCAACAGCAATTTGAAGTTGAGGGCACACAGAGTGCCCACCTGATGACCAGGGTTCATGCAAGGGCAGAGACCCTTCTTTCTGAAAATTTTAAAGGTATCTACAGGCTCTAGCAGTATTGAATATGGTGAAGTCAAACAGGAATGTCGCCTGGAATGGGGTAAAATTAATGATTTTCCCTGACTTGGTTCCGGTGATTGCGAAGAAACGTAAAGATCTCATTTATCTCAGACCATAGCTTACTTACCTAATTTTCTACTTCTTTGATTCTATTTGATTTGTTTTATTGTAACTGTAACACCTCTGATTTGGCAATAGCCTATCAGCGCATTGTAAGCCACTTTGCGCCTGCAAAACTGTGGGAAAAAAGTGGGGCATAAATGTACAAATAAATAAATTTCAGGATGTTTTACCCAGCTAGGCTCCTGGTAATCCTTGCAAATCGCACTCCACTTTGAAAATCCTGAGGCTCTCTGGAAAATTTTCAATGATCATGGCCAAGCTACTTCATGATCCTGAAAGTTTCTCAGATTAATATGTCCTTGATGCTGAATTGTGTGTGCACTACTTACAAAATTGCTGTTGAATCTTCAAGCTCTTGTTTCTATTTAGTCTGTTCATTATTGTTGAATCAGTTATTGTATCCTGTTCCACAAAATTCCTTGGATGTGAGGTATCAGATTCTAATTTAGTCTGTGGAGCATACATCTTGTGAATTTATTGTTGGTTGTATGCAGGAAAAAGTACCAGAATATTTTTTATCTTGCACAGAAGTGAGCGGTCTAGTGTGTGTATGAGAATGAGTGGGATTGGCTTTATGAGTGCAAGTACAGCAGGTGGTTGGATACTGATAAGTCTCTCTTATATATACATACATATATATACACATACTCTCTCAGGATGCAGTTTGGCTTTTCTTAAGTTTTGTTTTAAAATTAATGTCATTTAGCTTTACAGGGCTTTTCGATCTGTTTTATGTTATTGCATTATGGGAGGGCTAAAAATTGTATCACTTAATATTAATGGTCTTAAACATCTTATCAAACAAACGCATCCTTGCTCATATCTTTTTTTGGCTTTTTTTTCCCAAATATGTTGTCTTCAAGAAACTCATGTATCCACTACAGAAGCCTGTAAATTGTGTGATGGGTGGGTAAAAACATTATTCGGCTCCTGCTGTGGAGCAGAGATGTAGAGTTGCCACCGATTCGATCTGCTAATGTAGATGTAATAGATTACCAATTTGATATTAAGGGTAGATGGGTCTTAATTTAAAAAGAGGGGGCAGTAGAGAGCTTGTCCTGGTAAATATATATGTGCCTACTGGTCCTGCCTCCCAATTCTTTGCAGAACTTACCACCATGTTAGCTACAGTCAAGTAGCAGATCCTTTCATTGATGTTACTAGGGTGTCTAGAACCTTTACAAGTTTATCAGATGCTAAATACTTCTCAAATACATTGAGGTTTGTTGATCCGTGGAGAATCCTTAATCCAGACGGTAAGAATTATACTTTTATTTCTCAAGTACATCAAACTTGTTCATGGATTGACTGTGCTTTAATTTCCAAATCCTTAATTGTGGATGTTGAAGCAGCACGTACTGGTAATACTGTCTCAAATCATGCTGAAGTTTTGTTGATATTCCATGACTTGCTTCTTAATTCCTCAATATGGAGGTTCAATAACATACTCCTTCAAGATTCTACATTTATAGAACTAGTGAGTATTGTCATCAAGGAGTACTTCCATTTCAACAAATTATCTAATAGATGTGTTGCTGGCACTAGGGCAGGTAAATTGTTGCACCCTATTTGAAAGGAAGTAAGCAAAGATCTATTATTCTCGCCATTAAATACCATAAGGGTTCTGTACTTAAACATTTTTATGAATATTGTATCGTTGTATGCTTCTGAGGTGCAGGGGTCTACTGATGTAACTGATTCCTTCCTTTCTAGTATACAGAAGCCAGCTTTTTCTAATGCAGATAAAGCCAAATTAGAATCTCCAATTACTACTAATTAAATACAAAAGGCCTTGAAATCCTCCAAAAACAACAAAACACTTGGTATGGATGGTTACACTGTAGAATTTTTCAAAACTTTTTAGGCAGACCTGATTCCTTATTTACTTGAACTTTTTCAGACATTTCTATGTCGGGGAGAAATGAAAGGGTCAATAACTGAATCCCTCATGGTTTTTGCCTAAATCGGGACGAGATCCTTTAGAACTTACTACAAGCCAATTTTGTTACTAAATGTAGCTCCTAAAGTATACGCTGAAGTATTAGCTGCTAGACTTTCTACTTTAATGGGGCAACTGATACCTACAGACCAATCAGGTCTTATTTTCAACTGACAATAACTCCTTCAGATTGTATCTTTACTTTTACAAGTCACAAGTCTCCGCCTCGTCCTGCCTTCTCCACAGCACTTCATACGGAGAAGGCATTTGACATGTTTTCAGTACCCTGATGGCTTTGGATCTATTTTTATTTCTACGATTCACCTTTTATACTTCAATCTTGTGCCTAGGCTATATGTGAATAATATGATATCTAATCCTTATCAATTGTATAAGGGAACCAGGCAGGGTTGCCCCCTTTCCCTTCTTTTTGACCTTGCCCTGGAATCCTTATTATGTGCTATTAGACAATCACCAAATATAAAGGGTATTCCCTATAGGAGATGAAATATAAATTGTCTGCATATGCGGATGATGTCCTGTCTTACTGATCCCCCTCCCCAACAGACACACTTCACTTCCAGCTTTATCTTCTTGAATATATTTGGAGCCTTGTCAGGTTAGAAAGCGAACTGGACAAAAACTGAACTTATGCCCATGAATGTATTTGCTACTAAAGACCTATTTGTGCAATTTCCCTTTTTATGGAAAAAAAATGGTGTCAAATATCTAGGTGTTTTGTTGTTCCCTGATCTTGATGCTTTGAAACCTAATGAATCTCAAATTTTGTCTAAAATTTCTAAGTTATGTGATAATTTGGTCTCTGCTCCAGTTAGATTGGTGGGGTATTGCTGGAAATACTATAAAAATATGTCTATAGCGCCTATCAATGTACCATATGTCATATGTCCATGATTCCAATTTATTTCCCCATCTCATTTTTATAAAGCAGTTGAGAAAGTTCTTGCTGCATTCCTTTGGAGAGGTAAGAGACCCCCTATTGCTTTATGTACTCTCCAACTGGAAAAATAAAATAAGGGTGGTGTTAATTTTCCCTATTTTTTCACATATTATTCGGCCTTTATTCTCAGACAGGGAGTTCACTGGTTACACAACACTTCCTCTCACTTACTGCCTGCCTGGTTTCACCTTGACAGGGACTTTGTTGCTCCTATGTGTCTGCAATATCTACTGAACAACTTTGTCTCCATGCCTTAAAATGAATGCTATTTTATCATCAACTCTTAGCATTGCAGTCTTTGGATACCTCGTTTCCAACAAGAATTCTGTCTACGAATCATATGTTGTGGTGGAATTCTCTTCAAAGGTTGATGTACATCCTGATTCCTGGCAGTGTTATAGAGATACAGGTATCTGGTCTTTGGGTCGGGTATTGGATCAAAAACGCTTACTGTTTTACTGAACCGAGAAAAGATTTGTCTTCCTTTCCCAGAATGCTTCAAAGTGGTTGCAATTCACGCATATTATAAGACAAAACTGCTGGATTTCAACATGCTTTCTTCCACATCTAGATTGGATTTCTGTACCTCCTCTCCCTCACATATGCTTCCTGCCTCAGGGCTCTAGAAACAGCTCCATCATTGTACCAAGACAATCCTCCTGTGGTGTCCTCCATTTGGATTCATGAGACACAAACGTCTATACCCGCCTTCAGACTGGAATCAAACCTGGTCATTACTGGTTACATGCTTTACTTTGGCATCTATTACACAATCCTTATATTTTATAATGCATCATGTTATATGGACTCCTGTCCAGCTATTTCGTCAAACTATCAAACCTTTGATGGTCTTGACACACTTCTCCATAAGTTTTTCAGTAATCATACTCAAACGTTTGGTCCCTGGTATGGAAAAAAAATTCAACAAGTGTTGTGCATTACAGATCATGTTTTTTAGGTTTCTTTCACTATGTCTCTTTTGGAGTGTGGAGAGTAACACTTATTTTGTATTTTAATTGCAGTTGCTCAAGATATTTTAAGACACTGGAAATCTTTGAAGCAGCTTAAAATTCAAATGTGGTGGACTTTAGAATGTCATATATAGATACGAGTCTATTGCCTATGAAAAATCAGGGAGCTATTGAAAACATAGTGACACATGGTCATCTATGATAGCTTTTATAGTCACATTAGGGTATGTATTGGAATAGTTTTGCATTTGGTTCAAATTTGCCCTTGTGTTCTCTTGTAACTTCTGTGTATAAATCATCCTGTATCCTTGGAACAATAATCTTTTCATTTCAGTCAGTGTTTCCTTCTTTTTGGATATTTGTTACTTTTCTTTTCTGTTGATATACCATCTTGATTCAACATTGAAGACTTGAATCAGATTGCTTATTTTGTTTTATGTTTTTGTTTTCTTTTTCCATTTGTAACTTTTATAAATCTCAAAATATATTGAACTTAAAAAAAAGACAGAAGCTTTTCAACTAAAATGGGGGATGGGGGGGAGAGGAAGCCGGCAGTCACTCAGGAGCACATGGTTTTGATTGAGTATCCTTGAAGTATCTATTGAAACAGGACATTTAGGGAATCCCAATAGAGAGGCTTTAATAATAATGAAAGAAAGCCAGGAGTGTTTAATGAGAGAGCAGAGTAAAGGATGCACATTATCCATTGCAACTTCTAAGCGGCTTGTAGAAGGCAAGGGAAAAACAATTTGGAGTACTTGTACACAAATGCTAGAAGCCTAAAAACTAAGATGGAAGAGTTAGAGTATGTAGCACTAAATGAAGAGGTAGATAATAGGCATATCAAAGACTTGGTGGAAGGACAATCAATGGGATACTAACAGGGTACAAATTGTACCACGATGATAGTGGGGATCATATGGGGGGGAGGGGTTGAGCTATATGTTAAAGAGGGAATTGAGTCAAACAAAATAAACATTCTACATGAAACAGATGGTGTGGAATAATTTTGAATAGGACTTCCATGCGTGAACGGAAAGAGTATTCTTGTAGGGCTGTATTACCATCCGCCAAGACAGAACGGACAGATGAAGAAATGTTTACAGAAATTAGGAAAGTTGGCAAACTGGGCAACAGCATAATAATGGGCGATTTCAATTACCCCACTATTGGCTGGATAAATGTTACATCAGGGAATACCAGGGAGATAAAATTCCTAGATGGAATAAATGACTGTTTCTTGGCGCAACTGGTCCAGGAACTGACGGGGGGAGCCATTTTAGATCTAGTCCTTAGTAGAATGCAGGGTATAGTACAAGAAGTAATGTGTTAGATCTGCTGGGAAACAGTGATCATAACATGATCAAGTTTGAGCTACTATCTGAGTGAAGTCACAAAGGAAATCTACTGCAGCAGCATTATAAAAGGGAGACTATGATAAAGTGAGGGGAATGGTTAAAAAGAAGCTAAGAGGATCAGCTGCAAAGGTTAGGTCTTTAAATCAGGCATGGATGCTGTTTAAAAATACCATCTTGGAAGCCCAGACCAGATACATTCCAAGTATTTACAAAGATGGAAAGAGAAAACGAACAGCCAGCATGGTTAAAAGGTGAAGAGAAAGAAGCTATTACAGCCAAAAGAATGTCCCTCAAAGAATGGAAAAAGGACCCAAATGAAGTAAATAAGAAGCAACAAACACTGGCAAGTTAGATGCAAAACACTGATGGCTAAAAATATAAACAGAAGATTGCCACAGACGCAAAAACTCACAGTAACAACTTTTTCAGGTACATCAGAAGAAGAAAGCCCGAGAAGGAATCTGTGGGACAGTTAGATCATGAAGGAGCAAAAGGGGCACTAAAGGAGGACAACGCCATTCGGTCTATATGGAAGATGCAAGATCTACCTGTAACAGAAATCATTTTCAAGGATGATGTGGAGGAACTGAAAAATCTCAGTGAGCCTGGCAGATGTACTGAGCTAAAATCAATTAAAGAATAGTAAAATCACCTGACTGATGGGCATGCATCCAAGGGTTCTGAAATAACTCAAATATGAAATTGCTGATCTGCTGTTCGTAATCTGTAACTTGTTAAAACTGTCCATAGTCCCTGAAGATTGGAGGGTGGCCAATATGTAACGCTGATTTTTAAGAAAGGGTTCCAGTGTGATCTGGGAAATTACAGACCAGTAAGCCTGAAATTAGTATTGGCTAAAACAGTGGAAACTATTATCTCTCTATATAAAAGGCAACACCAACGTTCTTTGAAGCCTCCAGCCGGAAGTGTGAAGGGGGCGAGATATCCGGTTTCCCTATGAGTGTCTGCCCCGCCCTCTCTGTAACACAGTCAGTGAAGGAAAACAGCAGAGCACGAAATCAAATCGCTGGCTCTGTAACAGTGAAGGACTCAGAGGGGGGAGGGGAGAGAGGCCTGAGGGCAGGGACACACATACTCCCACATGCACACAGAAGAAAACATTGCTAGCCCCCGTTTCATTTGCATCAGAAACGGGGCTTTTTTTTACTAGTAAAGAATAAAATTATGGAATACAAACATGGTTTAACGGGACAGAGTCAGCATGGTATGGTTTCAGCCAAGGGAAGTCTTGACTCAATTTGCTTCATTTCTTTGAAGGCGTGAATAAACATGTGGATAAAGGTGAGCCAGTTGATGTGCATCCAGATTTTCAAAAAGCTTCTGACAAAGCTCCTCATGAGAGACTCTAAAGTCATGGAATAAGGCAATGTTCTATTGTGGATCAGGAATTGGTTATTGGACAGAAGGCCATTTTTTTTTCTATGGAGGAAGGTGAATAGTGGAGTGCCACAGGGATCTGTACTGGGAACAATGTTAATTAATATATTTATAGATGATCTGGAAAGCGGAACATGTTAGGATGCTAGGAATTATTAGGAAAGGGATAGTAAATAAGACCGAGAGTACTATAATGCTTAAATTGTTCCATGGTGTGACATCACTGAGTATTGCGTTTCATTCTGGTCACCATATCTCAAAAAAGATATAGCAGAATTAGAAAAGTTTCAAAGAAGAGCAACCCAAATTGGGGATGGAATTCCTCTCATATGAGAGAAGGCTAAAGAGGTTAGGGCTCTTCAGCTTGAAGAAAAAAAAAAAAAAAAAAGACAGCAGAGGGGAGATATGCGAGGTCTACAAAAATCTGAGTGGTACAGAACAAGTAGAAGTGAATCAATGTTTTTACTCTTTTTTAAAGAAGTACAAAGACGGAGACAATGAAATTACATGGAAATTCTTTCAAAATAAATAGGAGGAAATATATTTTTCACTCAATGAATAGTTAAGCTCTGGAAACCACTGCTTGCCCTGGGATTGGTAGTATGGAAAGTTGTTATCTGGGTTTTTGCCATGTTCTTGTGACCTGGATTGGCCACTGTTGGGAAACAGGATACTGGACTAGATGCACCACTGATCTGATCCAGTATGGTAAGATTAGTTCTTACCTGATAATTTTCTTTCCATTAGTCCCAACAGATCAATCCAGAGACTTGTGGGTTATGTCCCTCTACCAGCAGGTGGAGATAGAGAGAACGTCAGAGCTTTACTATATATGGTCACGTGCAGTCACCTTAACTTCAATATTGTCGATACCAAAGCAGTGGAAGACAAAAGAGGAAGACCTCTCCTGCCTGCATAAAGCCCATGTAAGCTCCTTAACCGCTCCTGCGGGAGGGTAACAGAAGGTTTCCTTTATGTTTTGATTTGTTTTGCCTTTTTTTTTTTTTTGCCAAAAATCATGTGAAAGGAATCTGATGAAACTGAGGCACTCAACCCAGAACAACAAAGGGCGGGCCTCTGGATTGATCTGTTCGGACTAATGGAAAAAAAATTATCAGGTAAGAACTAATTTTACCTTCCATAGCATCCAACAGATCAATCCAGAGACTTTTGGGATGTTCCAAGGCAGTCCTCAAGTGGGGCAGGGTACTACAACCTCAGCAGACTGGAGCAATGATCCACAGGCCATGGTTACATGCACTGCCACGCCAAGCCTGCAAACCCTGGCAAGGGAAGGACAGCAGATCAAGTGGACAATCTGCAAAAGCCACCCATGGAAGGACAGAGGACCAAGTGGCTGAACTGCAAAGGGCAGCCATGAAAGCCAGACAGGACACGGAAAATACCTCTGGAAGAAAGCGCTGCCACCCATAACGGGTGAGACTGTCCCATACAGAGGCCAGCTGAAGAAATTGGCTCTCTCAGCCAAAGGCCACTGCAACACTTGAAGCCAGATTCCCTTTCTTGAGACCAGCCAGACAACATGAGGGTATGCCAGGAGGTATTTCTGCTCAGCAGGTCAGTATGTCTGCTTCTGATCCTGCCACCACTACATCTGCTAATCTTAAAATGGTGAGCACTAGAAGACCGCTACAGTCTTTAGCAGTGCATAAGGCTATGTAGGAAATCACTTCTGCTCAGTGGGTCATCCCAGGCACTGCCCCACTATGCAGAGATGTAGCTAGGTGGGGTGCAAGGGGAGCAGCTGCTCCACTAAAAGGATTTTGAATAAAATGGCATTTATGTGGAACAGCTCTTCAGCTTCACATGGACACCTATTCTACAAAAGGTCTGCTCCCCTTGACATCAAAACCAATATGCCCACATCTGCCAATCTAAAAATGGCGAGTCTTCTTATGGTACATTCCTATGGTCCCGAGCAAAGCAAGAAGCAAAGAGTTGACCAATGGAACTCGCTGGCCACTTCCAAATAGTATAGGAGTATATGGTGAACATCCAAGAAGCGGGAAGAGAAAAAGGTAGAAAGGGATGGAAGGCAGAAACCACTGTATACAGAGAAGACAGTACTGTGCGCCCGTCAGCAGTAGAAATCCAGAGGATCTCAAACGGATGAAGTCGGGAGTTCCGAGAACCTGCCTGGACTGGATTGCTAAAGAAAACTAGGCTGCCCAGGTCGATAGCCTTGGTGTCGTAAAGATAACGGCGAGCCTGACCCAACCAAAAAGAACTTGTAGACATGTCCTCAGGAAGACGCTGAGTCTATAAGTCACCCAAGTCTTCCACCAACTTCATGGTGTCCTCAAACAATAGTTACCCTGAAAAATTAGCTGAACCAGCCATCATTAGAAGCTGCATTCAGCACCCAAAAGCGCAACCACCTCAAATGGCAGGCTGTGACTGCCAAAAACGTCTGTTTATTTGACGCCCGAAACAAATCATAGAAGAAAAGTGGCAAATAAGCCAGCCTCGGTATCCGAAATCTGTTTCTGCCAGCTACGGCACGGCCTAGCAGCCTACAAGCTGCAGATAGCCACCTTCAGGGAGACAGAATTGAAATATCAGCAGAAAGCTGTGTTGAAATCACTCATTGAGACTAAGTTGGATTGAAGGGAACCATAGAGATGGGGACCAAAGCAGAGAAGGAAACCCTGATGTGGTCTGATACAGACTCAGGCCCATGGGGGAATGTCCCAAAAAAAAAAAAAAAAAAAAAAAAAAAAAAGAGAACCTTGTGCCCATAACTTCAACCTATTCCCATATCCTGGACCTGGTAGAGAAAGTAAAACCTGATTTGGGTTGGCACCTGTTGCTGAGAAGCAAAAGAAAGAAGACTTCCCAAGCCTATATAGAACAGCACTCCCCGATAAGGCAAGATTTGTGAGGGAAACAACTGACTCTTGGTGACACTACTAATCCTAAGAACTGAAGCGAGTAGGTATCTTGGATGAAGTTTGCAGAGTCTCTTGATAGACAGAGCCGCAAATCAGCCAGTCACGAGGTATGGATGAACCTGCAATCCATCCTCACGAAGGAAAGCTGCCACCATGACCTTGCAAAAATGTCCTCAGCAACATGGAAAGGCTAAATGACATGGTCATGAATCGCTAAGATCCCTCTGCAGCAAGGAGCACTGGGAATATGAAAGTAAGTTTCCTTGAGGTCCAGGGAGGCTAGAAACTCTCCCCATCAGACAGAACTATTACACACTGCAAGGTTCCCATTGTGAAAAGCTGAACCATAAACACCCTAGACTCTTATGATGTCCAAACTCAGCTAGAAGGAAGCTGCCTGGTTGGAACTACAAAGCAAAGGGAACAACTTCCCATTCCCCAATTGCAACTGGGGACAGACTCGACTGTACCTAAAGGAAGAAACGTTGGGAAGGTGGCAATAACTGCCTGACAGTGTTTGAGTTTGCATGTAGAAGCCAAGAAAAATCTGTAGTGAAGTCCAGGTTGTAACTGTGCAATAGAAAAACTAAGACACATTTGAGCTGAGGTAATCTTGGTCTACTCCTCCTGAAACCAGTACAGGAGTCCTGCCTGAGGCATGAACTGAGACTCCATCACTGGAAGATGCAGCAGGCATAGGTTGACCTGGAGTTGAAACAGAGCTCATTCTACCAACAGCCAGGTGGCTTGTCGTAGTGGAAGTGGAAACCCTGAAAGTGGTTTTCCTGGCCCCAGAAAACCTATGACAAAACCAAGCGGATTAAAAATCATCCTTAAACTTGTCCCCTGGCAATCTCCGAGACGTGGAAGCCCCTCAGGTCTTTACCCAACTGCCCTAGATCTTCTCCAGTCCCAAGATTACTTCCAAAGGCAGGTTGCCAATGTGACTTGGAAGCCACATCAGTGGTCTGATCCCTAAGCCAGCACTAACTTCTTGCAGATAGGGACAAGAATTGGCTGGTGTAACTGTGCACTATAACTGCTGTGCACTGGAGCCAACAAGTGCGGCTGAGAACCAGCGACAGATGGTGTAGCAGAATATGGCTGTTGCACCATTGCGCACTACAGATAGCAAGCTGCAGTGGGTCGTGAAGCAGCACCCCTAGAGCTCTGTGCTTACTCTCAGCTGATTGCAACATCTATTAAGCTACCTCTACACTGACGTAGCTCCTGGACCACTGCTCATGAAATTTAGGTACACCATACCATGAAAAAATAGCATAGAAGCAATTAGAGGTACCAAGTACGCTGCAGATACCAGGGTAGCTGAGGCTAGTATGCAAAGGTGTGGCCAGTATCAGTGTGCAAAGAGAGAGAGAAGGGAAATCTTTAGTACAGTAGAGTTCTGATAACTGTTCCAGTCATGCAAGAACTGCTTGGCCAGGCAAGCAATAAGAGAATAAAATAAAATATGCCCCACTGGAAACGTAGCCCACAGTTTCTAATAGGATGAATAAAACCAGCCTTGAACCTGTAACCTTCAGGCTGAAAGGTCAGCCACCTCCCTGAATAAAACTAGTTTGATGTAAACAGCAGGGGCGTATCTGGACTCCGGCGGTAGGGGGGGCCAGAGCCAGAGGGAGGGGGCACATTTTAGCCCAACCCCCCGCCGCCGCCCCCCCCACCGCCGAGCCCCCACCGCCACCAATGTGACTCTCTCCACCCCCCTCCCGCCGCCAACCCTCCCCCGCTGCCGTTCTTACTTTTGCTGGCGGGGGACCCCAACCCCCGCCAGCCGAGGTGTGCTTCCACCTGCCGCTGCCGTAAAAACATCTTCTTCAGCCGGCGGGGGACCCCAAACCCCCGCCAGCCGCCCCGCGGTGTTTGAAATTCATCTTCGGCCTCCGTGGCCGTGCTGCTGTGATAGGCGCTGTTGAAATCCACTTCGGAGTCTGACGTCGTTGTACGTTGTACGTGCTGCGACGTCAGACTCCGAAGTGGATTTCAACAGCGCCTATCACAGCAGCACGGCCACGGAGGCCGAAGATGAATTTCAAACACCGCGGGGCGGCTGGCGGGGGTTTGGGGTCCCCCGCCGGCTGAAGAAGATGTTTTTACGGCAGCGGCAGGTGGAAGCACACCTCGGCTGGCGGGGGTTGGGGTCCCCCGCCAGCAAAAGTAAGAACGGCAGCGGGGGAGAGTTGATGGCGGTAGGGGGGTCCAGGGCAAAATCTGCGGGGGCCCAGGCCCCTCAGGCCCCACGCAGATACGCCCCTGGTAAACAGTACACACAGAGCAAATGCCACCAGGGCAGCACAAAGTTTGCAGGATTACCATGGAAACCGAGAGAAACCCGAGAGGCCTGCACTAGCCTCAAAATGTAACATTTTTCACTGAAACTTGGAGTCAACAGCCCTAAGCCTGACTACTAAACAAACTGTACTGCCATGCTCTGAGAAAGGGGAAGAGGGAAAAAGTGAAAAACCTAGAGTAGGATCCCTAATCCTGATACCTTTCTCCCGTCCATTAAAGATGTACACACACCCTGAACTTCCTCAAGGAGGGTCCAGAAATATTCCTTAGTGGAAATCACCAAGTGAAGTACAGGCATCTCTACCAGAAGACTTTCAGATAGTACTTTCCAAGCTGCAGCTTAAGGCTCTCGCTGCCACAGAACAGCTGCAGGGGACTAATGGGTCTCCGAACTCGCCCCTGGAAAGCTGTGGGAGACCAGAGGACTCCCATAGGAGACTGCAAACTTCTCTAGGCCTCCTTTCTTAGAAGCCCTTAAATAACAAATATGTAAAGCCTACATATAAAACTGCCTGAATCCAGGGGAGCGCTGGGGCTTCAGCATTGCCATGTGGAGTGGCAAGAAAGATGGTGCCATCAAGCGTGCACGCACATCCAAGAAAACTGCCCTGTGCCCACCAAAATGAGCTGGGAGGGAAGGAGCACACTGCTTCACGGAGTTGAGCTGTACAGTGGATCTCCAGCATGGGAAACTGCAGCAGCCCAGTGGCTCCCACACTGGGAGCCGCTTTTGCTCTGCCCACTGGCACAGATAGGATAATGACTACTCACCCCCTCGGGAATCGCTGTTGCATGACAAGTCGGTCCTCACACTATTCAGCCAGTACTGCAAACCGACATGAGCTTGCCGTGCTGGACAAATCTCAGACAGATTTTTTTTTTTTTTAATAGTGTTCAAACGTTTTTTTTTTTTTTAAGGCAGGAGAGGACGCCGGAGCAAAAGAAACCTCAGACTCCTTTTAAAGTCAGGAGAGTGAGAACCAACCCCAGTCAGACAGAGAGGAGGGGTTGAAGGGGGAGGAAGAGAGGGACCCGGCACCACCAGGTGTGCACCAGAGTCCCAGGACTGGGACACCTCAGACCCTAGAAGCTCAACTAGACCCAGGGGACCAGGAAAGGAGCCAATCAATCCAGAGCTGCACAGATATGACCATCCACCTGCTAGATAGAGAGAATACTGAAGTTAAGGTGACTGCACATGACCACATATAGTAAACCTCTGAAGTTCCTATCTCCACCTGCTGGTAGAGGGACATACCCCACAAGTCTCTGGATTGATCTGTGGGACGCTATGGAAGGTTTTTCTTATGTTCTTAGGATAAAATCTGACAAGCTTGTTTTTGGACAGCAATCCCTACTCCAACTTACCAGTGAGAGATCGAAGCTTGACACAACATGCAATATAATCATCAAACGTAATCTTTCCATTGCTGCTGTATCTTTTGCCGATTGTGTTCACTGCCTGAGGACTCAGTCTAAATCCTAGTCAACAAAAAGGAATAAAGACCGTGAAATGACAGCAGCTAGAGGTGTCCAACCTTGTGTACATTATCTAAACTTGACGTGTCTGCTGAAACTAATGAAAAAAAAAAACAGATCATAATACTTAATTCAATCTTAATGCTCAAAGCAGAAATGATGTCCTCTTTCCCTAAGTGCTTGTTCTCTCTCTAGTTATTAGTTTTGGCTTAGATACTAAAGAACAGTTGAGTGGATGACCTAACTGCACTAGCTTTATAGACAGGTGTGAGAACTGACATCTCCTGTGTGGGAGGGAGCAGCAAGGAAGGGATCCTCTGGAGTCCCTGCAAGTGACCTTGACTGGCTGTGGTTGGGGAGAGAGAGAGGATGCTGAACTCAATGGAACATCAATGACCCAGTGTGACATCTTCGAGTCTGAATCCTCACTTTTACCCTTAACAAATCTCTCTTAAACTCCTTTTACACCTTTACCCTTTCATCACTTAAGGATTAATTTAGATAAGGGAACTCAGGTGTTAAGTAAAAGGTTACCAGACCTGGGCACCTGAAAATGCTGCTGGAACCAATATGGAATACCACAGACATGTTCAGTTTTGCTTTAAGAACAGTTATCTATATTCCATCAATGTCCCTGCCAAGCAAACAAAACTGTTTGCAACAAGTGAAACAGGTTCAGTGAAAACTGTTGAATTTTATTTCTTGAAAAGTAAAGACCTACAATACAAGCATAAACAAAACATAAGCTATCAGCAGACTTAAACAGGAAAAGTAGAACAGAGTATACAATGAAGCATAATAGCATAATACACTCAAACCCCCTCCCCACTATGCCAAGATAACATTGCTACTATAAATTTCAGGTCTTTAACCAACATTATAGCGAGCCTCATTAGGTCTTTGTCTAGCCTTTTTGCAAGATCCAAGGAGACTACTTTTGTACTTCTCTGTACAAACATAGGCTTGGTCTTATCTAGCAACTCATTTTTCATTAGCTTTCAATCATTCAATGCCCCCCCCCCCCCCCCCCCAACTCCCTTATTTACTCCAAAAAAGTAAAAAAAAAACCACACACAGTTTGACAGCATAGTGGACCCCAATTCCCACTGCTGTTAAAGCGAAGTAAGTATGGGTGATCATGAACATATGTATGCATCCCAAGTAGGAAAAGTTTGACATTTAATAGACTATCTAGCCCCATTCTGTACCATCAACATTAAAGTGAATTAAGCCTGGGTGATCATGAACATAAGTATGCATCCCAAGTAGAAAAAGTTCATTTAATGGACTATTTAGCCCCATCAACATTAAAGTCTATTAAGTCAACTCCAAAAACCAGGTACATCTCCACTCGTCCATATGCTAAGAATGATTAAGAAAACTAGTTCTGCTTTGTTAATAAAAAAGGCGGCCGCCTTTGATCACTCCAAAAGATTCACATCTAAAAGAAAACCCACTATGGAAAACTGTATCAAGTGGCCTAATAAACATTCCAGATAGCATGTTACTATCAAAAGAAGTAGTTTTTTGTTTTTTTAATCTTTGGGCATGTCCCAAAAGCATGAGAACAAAATAAGACATCTATATTGCACTTTTTGCAAAGCGGAGTATCCACTCGTTCTGTCTTGTATACCTGCACTTAAGATACGTGCAGTGGAGAGCTTGAAACGGATATTCCTGCAAGTCTGTGTTAACTGATATCTCAGGAAAGAACATTAAGTGAATTGGGTGAGATACCTAAATCTAAGCTCCATCTGGTTTTCAATGTCAAAATCTTTTAAGAGGTACAATATGCAACAAAACTTGACAGACTAAGATGCACTAACAAGTTATCAGCAAATGCTGAAATCTTAAAGTCTAGTTGTTGAAGGCGCAAACCTTTGACTTCAGGGTTTGTCTGAATACCTCTAAAGGGTCTAAAGAGAAAACAAACAAAAGTAGGGATAGAAGACAACCCTGGCAAGTGCCTCTGCGAATGACAAGTGTTATTGACATCTGTTCACCCACATCACTGCCTTAGCATCTCCAAAAAAACTTCCATGCCACATTTAATACTCCAAACAGAAAGTCCCAAATCATGTGACTGAAAGCCTTCTGTGTCAAAACTAACAGAGAAGGAATTCCCCATCTCTCTACCTCTTCCAATGCATTAAGAATCACTCTAATATTTTTAACTACTTTATGACCTCACACAAAAAAACTTACCTGGGGTGTCACTAGAGATGGGAGTATCTGTGCCAATTTGTTGACGAAAAGTTTTGCAATTTAGCCTCAAAATTTAATGATATAGGGCGATACAAATCAGGGTTCTGTGGGTCCTTCCCAGGTTTTAAAAGTACTATTATCTGAGCCAGCTTTAGTGATTTGCGCATTTCCTGTGAAATTACTATATGATTAACACTACTAAGGATGGGCCGATATTCCCCTGGAGAATCTTATAGTATTCAGCTCTATAGTTATCTGGTCTTGGCATTTTACATAAAGCGTCCTGTTGTATTGCAATTTAAGTTCCTCAAAGGAAACATGTGCATTCAACAAGGCCTTATCTAATGCCAAAACAGAGGGGAGGGGAGTTTTCCAAACGTACGTCAAGGCTATCTCCCTTGGGATCTGGCATAGATGTTTTTATAAAAATCTGATATCATCTGGCCCCCCAACACTAAATTGTAAAGTTTGGAGGGATCTTTCCCAGAATTAAGCAGGTCAGCCAACATTTTACCATTTTTGATGCCATCTAAATACAATTGAATCTCATAATAAGCAAGCAACTTTTTGGTTCTTTGATAAGCTAGCACATTCAAAGCTGTTTGAGATGCCAAAAGACTCTCCTTCTGCTGTTCCACAGGGTACACCCCAAACAAGAGACTGTTTTCTCACTTGTTCTAGTCTCAAAATTTGTTTATCCCTTGAATTTTGAATAGCGAAAACCATTTTGAGAATCTGAGCTGCAGTGAAGATTGCTGGATATCAGTAGTGAGGATGAAAAACTTGTAAAGTGTTTTCACTTACCCATTGTCTCTAGAGCTCTGTGGAGTTCCTGGAAATCTACTGTCCCACTTCGGTCACTGTCAAAACTCATAAAGTGCTGTCTCCAGCCATTTATTACGGCCCCAAGTTCCTTGAATTCATTAAACCCCATTTTCCCAGACATATCTCGCTAGAAAAGAAGCCATTAAGGACCACAACAAGTGCTCCTGCTTTATATAATACACTCACTTGGCCCTCTTCTCAGTAGCATATCCAGGACCGATTTTTTTTTAAATGGGATCTGATGTTGACATGGGTGGGCACTAGGCAGCGTGGAGGTTGGCAATGCTTCTAATTCTCATTTGCTTATGTTGCCGCCGCTGACTAGGTAAACCGAATACGTGTATTTAAGAGCAGCCACATATATAGTATTCTATGCACATAACCGTGTGCCTCACCATGTGTATGACCATCTTCAAACTACACACCATCAAATTTAGGTGCCATTTTATAGAATAGCACATAGCTGGAATATGAGCATGTATGTGCATATATAATTCATATAGAGAGCATGTATGTGCATATATAATTCATATAGACTGGTATTCTGATCATTCATGCATTTTCTTGGCAACTAAATGTTGGTGCCCTCTTTATAGGATTAGTCCCTAAGGGTCTAACAATATCTCAGGTCTATGAGCCTTAAGATAAAGATGATGAGGCTGTGGCTTCGTGATTAACACTGGTAATGAAAACTGTTGAATTCTTCTAGCTTATAGAGCAACCAAATGGATCATTTGTAAGACTGATGGAAGCAGCCATTTCACATCTAGAGGCTTATGTACTCAGCTGCAACAAAATCTCATGCAAATGAGTTAAGGTTGCTAAACGTGACATGAGAAATAAACTACACCTTCAGGTGTAGTAAATTTTCTTGCAATAAAGCTGTGTTGACCTTTGCACCTATTGATGTGCCTTACTTTTGCAATGTGCATGTAGATAAATACAATCAACTCATAAAAGTCGAAACATACACTTTTGCTCAAGGATAAAAAGGTGAGGTTTACTGTTACAAAGGGCTAGACTTTCAGGCACCTAAAGTTTCTAGAATCATTCAAGAGGAAGGAGGCTTAGGTCAAACCTCCTCTTAACCGTCTTGATATATCTCAATTTTTAGAAATTACCCAGGAAGTTATTGCCAAGCATGCTACTTTGTTGGTTACATTTTCTTCTGAAGCTTGTCAAGAAGGAAATTTTGACGTTATATTTTTCTAAAAAGGCAAGCTTTTGTGGTCAGCAAATACATATCTGCCTAGATGTGGCTAGGCAGACTTTTTGTTTAATCAAGCTTGGAGTGAAAAAAAAGACACTATGTTCCTGTATACAGTAAGCAGGCAGATTGTGCATGCTTTTTTGAGCATGCGTTTTTTAGCGGACTTGAGTTATATCTGAATCCAGCTGGCTCATTTGAGACCCATGTTGGGTATAAGTTTTATATACAGGACATGTGGAGGGGCATAATCGAAAGGGACGCCCAAGTTTTGCTGAGGACGCCCTCAAAAAACGTCCTGATGGAGGGGCGGGGAAACCCGTATTACCGAAACAAGATGGACGTCCCATCTTTCGTTTCAATAATACGGTCGGGGACGCCCAAATCTTGAAATTTAGGTCGTCCTTAGGGCTGGTCGTCCCTAGACTTGGTCGTTTCTGATTTTCGGCGATAATGGAAACCAAGGACGCCCATCTCAGAAATGACCAAATGCAAACCCTTTGGTCTTGGGAGGAGCCAGCATTCGTAGTGCACCGATCCCCCTCACATGCCAGGACACCAACCGGGCACCCTAGGGGGCACTGCAGTGGACTTCATAAATTGCTCCCAGGTACACAGCTCTCTTAACTTGTGTGCTGAGCCCCCCAAAACCCATTACCCCCAACTGTACACCACTACCATAGCCCTTATGGGTGAAGGGAGGCACCTAGATGTGGGTACAGTGGGTTTGTGGTGGGTTTTGGAGGGCTCACATTTGCCACCACAGATATAACAGGTGGGGGGGGGGGGCCGGGTCTGCCTGCCTGAAGTGAACTGCACCCACTAAAACTGCTCCAGGGACCTGCATGCTGCTGTGATGGACCTTGAGTATGACATTTGAGACTGGCATAGAGGCTAGCACAAAATATTTTTAAAGATTTTTTGAGGGTGGGAGGGGGTTAGTGACCACTGGGGGAGTAAGGGGAGGTCATCCCCGATTTTCTCCGGTGGTCATCTGGTCAGTTTGGGCACCTTTTTGTGCCTTGGTCGTAAGAAAAACAGGACCAGGTAAAGTCGTCCAAGTACTCGGCAGGGACGCCCTTTTTTTTTTTCCAATATGGGTCGAGGACATCCATGTGTTAGGCACGCCCAAATCCCGCCTTCGCTAAACCTCCGACACGCCCTCGTGAACTTTGGTCATCCCTGCGACGGAAAGCAGTTGGGGACGCCCAAAATCAGCTTTCGATTATACCGATTTGGGCGATCCTGTGAGAAGGACAGCCATCTTCCGATTTGTGTCGAAAGATGGGAGTCCTTGTCTTTCGAAAATGAGCCTGACAGTGTGCAAATAAAGGGTTTGGTCCCGCTTATGAAGGCTCCTGGTACTTCTTTTGTTGCTTGGACCTTGTTTTGTGCTTTGAATACCCTCTCTTTGTTGTTGTTTAGGCAGACTCATTATCAGAGGATAGTTCCTTCAGCTGAGGCCTAAGGCTTCAGCTATTTGGGCTATATTTTTCCTTAAGATTTCCTTGCAATTGCTTAGTTGTGTATGAGAATAGTAGATATGTTTTCAGATACAAACGCCTTTGGAAACTTTCCTGCACAGCCCTGTTCAAAGTGAAACTGAGCCTTGATTCTTAGTATTTTTTTCCCAGCTGCAGGAGGTTTAAGGGGTGTAATGTATAATATTTTGTTTTTGCTCTCTTATTTCTTAAGGTTTGCATATTTAGACCCTTAGTGCAATTGTATTCTCCATCTGGATAATTTGAGATGGGTTATTTGCTTATGATGTATTAGTTATAATTTTGGGACTTTCCTATTTTTTTTACTTATGCATTATGTGCATAAATATAAATTGTTTAAGGCAAGACTTGGAAAGATTTTGGAAAGTTTTGACAATATATGGAGGATACAATGAAGAATTGCTTTGCATATTTGAGAATTGGGTATCTTTCCCCCATGTAATTTAGGTGTGGGCTGGGAGAATGGGGCAATGCTTTTGAAGTTAAGGTGATCAGAGTTGGGCAAAACAGACTAGATTAGTGGATGTTGGCAGTGCTAGTTCTGATCAAAACGTTATGACACCATGAAGTGATTTAAGTACTTTATGGATGGGGGGAGGTGTAAGATTGCTATTTTACACTTGTATTTTTAATTGTATACCACTCAACAACCTCAAGACATGGAGGCAATCTAGAAATTTTACAAGAAAATAAAATATTTTACCTAATTATGCAGCTCATTAGTTTTGCAAAGATGTTGCATCAACATTTGCATTAGCTAACATGCACAGAATTTCACCACCAGAATAGCATGCCAGTTTAATGCACACGTGAACTGCTGATTCTAAGACTACAGCAGAGAAGGTTTTTGGTGTAAAGACTACAGCAAGAGGTTTTTGTTTTTTTTTTTGTAAAACCATCACAATGGTGTTTTCTGTACAGTGAGTATAAAAGGATACATCCAGCATAGATATCATAAGCCGGCAGGTCTCCAAGTTGAACGCTGTAAAAAAGGATAGAGAAATCAGTATTTTCAACACACTTCATAGTTTGTTTTCAGCTGAGCAAGTTCGTCTTGCTTTTTTAGGCTTCCTGTACACTGCAGCTAGCCCCAGAGACCATGCTGACATAAGCCTACTTTGGCAACCAACCTGAGCTTCCCCCTCCTTCTACCCCCAGTTTCAAAACTTCCTTCTTCCTATTGGCCAAGATCCACAAAACCATGTATGTTATGTTCAGTATATTCCAAATCAAAGGCATTCAATCACTTACTCAAATCATCCTTCCCACTACCCATGTATTTATTTCTATCTTTCTCTTCATTGCTTCTCTGCTCCACCCTCTATCACCCGTCTCATCTAATCTTCAAGACTTTCCCCAGTTACCTCTTCTGTACCCCCAGTCAGGGCTGGCACAACCCAGTAAGTGTGGCAGGGGATAACAACCCTTTTTTGGGGGGCACCAAAATCCACTTTAAGTCAGGCTTATCTGTCAAGCCTGGCTACTCTCATCCTTCCTTTTCCCAGTTCCAGTTGGTCCAGCATCTCTCCGCACCGCCCTCTCATCTTGTCCTGCCCAAGGAGGTTTTATAACAGGAGATAGCATGACATCAAAAAGTTGAAGCTGTTTCCCCTACGTAGCTGCCATATTGGCATACCCTAAACAAACTATCAGCACACAGATGTACACAGAGGAACCGTCAGAATGGTTACCAGAGGTTACATTTTTTTACCTTTGGGGGCGGGGGTCCTGGGGGGGGGGGGGGTGAAGAGACTTCTGTTGGTGCCTGCAGATGGGGGCTGCATGAGCTGTGGTTTTGTCATTCTGTAACTTGAGGTTTTGGTTTGATTTTTTTTTTTAAACCGAGTGTGAAGGAAAGGGTCCTTGGGGATGAGCTTTGGTCCCGCCAGGAACGGCAGACTTGTTTTTGGAGCTGCAGGAGGCTCGATTTTTGTAGGAGACAGCTTTAAAAAAGGTCCTGGCTCTACCTAAGCCTCAGCGCTGAGTTGGGGGACTTCTGCAGCTCAAAAAAAACAGGTCTGCCACTCCTGAGAGCCTCTAGCAGGACAGTGATTCATTCCTCTCCCCCCCTCTTGAGGTAAAACACCTCAGGTTACAGAACTGTTATAGCAGTAACACCAGGCTTCCCAAGACAGATTACAACAGTTAAGATGAACCCATCAGGAAACAGGATATCTCACTGAAATCTGGCCGTGCATTACTTTATTCTACAGAACAGTATAGAAAAATGATCACAAAATAGAGTTTATTACTGCTGTTATTTATGCTGTTTTACTGATTTTTAATTTATTCCATGATATACATCTATAAACAGGTAGCTTTCAAATAAAAAAAAAAGAAAATCCATATATAGGCAGACAAACGCTCCACTTTGTTTTTATGTAGAAACTAGTAAAAAAGCCCCGTT
This sequence comes from Microcaecilia unicolor, assembly GCF_901765095.1. Taxonomy (NCBI): domain Eukaryota; kingdom Metazoa; phylum Chordata; class Amphibia; order Gymnophiona; family Siphonopidae; genus Microcaecilia; species Microcaecilia unicolor. The sequence continues at coordinate 127,331,687 of NC_044031.1, read as the reverse complement.
TCTGATGCAAATGAAACGGGGGCTAGCAAGGTTTTCTTCTGTGTGCATGTGGGAGTGTGTGTGTCCCTGCCCTCTCTCCCCTCCCCCCTCTGAGTCCTTCATTGTTACAGAGAGAGCGATTTGATTTCCTGCTTTGCTGTTTTCCTTCACTGTTTGTGTTAGAGAGAGAGCGAGGGCGGGGCAGACACTCATGGGGAAACAGGATATCTCTCCCCCTTGACACTTCCGGCTGGAGGCTTCATAGAACGTTTGTGTTGCCTTTTATATATAGAGACTAGACTTTGAGCCCGTAAAAACGGGCTATTATAGGAAGGGGGGGTTGAAAGGCCCGCCCCCACCGCCGAGTTCGCCGCTGCCCCTCCCCCTCCGAGTTCGCGCCCCCACCACCGAGCCGTCACCACCCACCTTCCACCCGGCCGGGCCCTCGCTCCGCTATTGAAACAGCGAGGGTCCGGGAACGCAGCACTGAGCTCTGCTGAGCTGCCTTCGTTCTTCTTCTCTGCCTGCAGCTGCCTGTCCCGCCCTCGTGTGACGTAACGTCGTCGAGGGCGGGACAGAGGCAGAGAAGAAGAAGGAAGGGCGATGTCGGCAGCTCAGCAGAGCTCCGTGCTGCGTTCCCGGACCCTCGCTGTTTCAATAGTGGAGCGAGGGCCCGACCGGGTAGAAGGTGGGTGGCGGCGGCGACTCGGGTGGGGGGAGCGTTAGACGGCGGTGTCCCTCCCTCAGCAATGCGCAGTACAGACCCTCTGTGTTCCGCCTCCTGTCATCACGTATTGACGTGGGGGCGGGGCAGAGAAGGTCTCTACTGCGCATTTGCGAGTGAGTATGGTCACTCGCCGTTTATATGTTTGATATGTCAGCATAAACAAGCCTAAAGTCATATAGCAAAGCAGTGCAAATAAAGCAAGCTCTGGAGCACTGACAAAGACATTTTAAATATAACCCTCCTCCCTTCACAGATCCCTCAAACTCCCCTTATATCCCCTCCTAACAAAGAATGCAAAACCAAGGAGGTTTACTAAACAATTATGAACCTCAGAAGTTTGCTATTGTTTTCAATAGTGTCGAACGTTTGGGGTCACTCAATATGGAGGCAAGCTCTGCCCACTACTTTCAGCCTAGAAAATAGGCCAGACAGGAGACAGCATGAGCCCATCACCAACTTGGTCTTGCTTTCTTGGGGGAAGGGGTATCAATTTCAGTTTGTCTGCATTTTTTTTGTGGTTCCCTATTCTGTATCAGGTGAGGATCTGGCCATGCTCTGCACATGAGTGAGGTAAAAGATTCTAGCACGTAAGGGTCTGTGTAGGAAATTAACAGCCCAGTTTGCTCTAGTTTTCCAGCAGTAGGTATACTGGTGCTGTAGAGTACTATTTACAGCATTATCTGAGTTTGGGTTGTCATGGTTTGGGAATGTGTGCTATATAGGTTTTGAGTGTCATTTTGCAAATTGTCTGGCCTTATTTAAAAGCAGGACCTTGGTACCCAAAGTAAAAATGATCGGACTTGTGGTGGTCTCCTCAACCATAGGGTTCATTCTACAAATTTTGTCTCAGATCTATCCAGCTGCTGCGAAATTCCCTTCTATCACTGCCTTAATTCACTCACTGGTTATTTCTCAACTCAATTACTGTAACTCCCTCTATCTAGGTATTTAGATTAAAGATCAACACTGTCTACAATTAGTACAAAATACTGCCACAAGAGTCTATCACCTTAAGAAAATTGACCATACTCCTTCTCAACTTAAATCTTTGCACTAGCTTTCCATTTCTCATCGCATTACTTACAAAACCCTTTTAATTGCTTACAAAACTCTTGCAGCCTCCGAACCCTGTATATACAAACTCAAGCTCCAAGATCATTGCAACGCAATCTTCTCTCCACTCCTTCTCACAGAGAAATTTTCCATGAACACAGCAGACATACAATGTTTTCCTTCCAAGGACCAAAGCTATGGATCTCTCTGCCATCTCATTTTCATCAAAATCGCTTCATCAGCCCGCTTTAAAACAGAACTTAAAACTTTATTTCATAACACGTACACCGAAAGCTATGGAACTCACAGACCCAAGAGTGTACAGAGGAATATAACTGATTACTTCAAGTAAGCCTGTCAGTTACCTTAGGCTGTATACTGTATGTATAATAATAAACAGTACTATACATATGTTTATCAGATGTCAAGCTTCTTTGGGTCACAACGGTTAAATGCACGCTCTGGTTAACTGCATGCATTTCTTTGGTCCCAGACCCTGGCACGTAAGCGGATTGCACTGTGTGTGTGTATTATATATATATATATATATATATATATATATATAAATCCCCACAGTATATAAATTTTAATCCAAGTTCTAAGAAATATTTTAAATAAGAGAGTTTCTGTGGAATTTCATAGAATCAGTTTCTGATCATATCTGGGGAGAATTCCAAGTTTTTGCTTCCTGGTATGAAACGTTAAACGTAAACATATTTATACCATTTAACATTTTATAAACAAGTTTTATACCCTTTACCAATATAAAATGTAAGATTAACTGTTCGTTACTGCAGAAAGTCCTATTTAAATTTATTGAATATTACAAGACAGTTCATGTAGTTCTGGGACTAGAGGAGCTAGACTATATATATATATCCATGTAAATGTCAATATTTTGCCTTGGCGCTTCTGTGCAACTTGGAACATACTGAGAGGCAATTGGAGTGCCAGAATGAGGCCTGGAATTCCCAGATGGCATTAGGAACACCAGACTGAGGCTTGGAACACTCACTGAATAGTGAATAGCATCCAAAAAACCACGGGAGACTGTTAGGGTTGGGAAGAAACAGGCCTACAAGTAAGTAATAGTGTCAACTCTTATGGGTACAGGTGGGAATGGATGACAACAATTGTGGGGATGGGTAGGGATGGAATGGAACTTAATGAGTACTGGTGGGTACGGGAGAACTTTCTGACCCCATACAACTCTAGCAGGTTCCTATATGTTAGGTGCACCAATACCAAGTTACAGTAGTCAATAACTGAACCTAGGTTCCATTATAGAATATGCTCCTACTGCACAGACACAGAACACCTAAATGTAGGTGCTCAGTTATAGAATTGTCCCCTTAGTGTCAAACAATACCCACCAATAATACTAATGAATAGGAAATCTCATTCTCATTCTATTTCCTATACACACAAGGGGATTATTCAATTAGCAGGACCTGCTAATCATATTAAGTCCTGATAAGCCTAATAATCAATGGCACTGTCTGGGTAGTGCATCTGAATATTTCTTCTGACCATCATGACGCTATCTGGATAATGCCAGTACGGTCCATGGGCAGAGCTGGCAGATATTTGCATTTGCAGCACCACTATCTGGATAAGTGGCTGAATAACTTAGCCTTTTTTCCGTCTTAGGCGTAAGCAGACTGGCTGATATTGACATTACAACAGCAGTCACTAACTGGATACTGCCACTGAAGATCAGAAATTTATTTTAACTCATAGCAGCTGGCATTAGAATTTGCTGATCCCTGTAGGCTCAATGCTACCCTCACAGTTTCTGCACCAGCTATTTATTTCAAAGGTGATTTCTAATTTATGTTACCTAACCCTTCAATCATCTTTGAACATAAACAGAATAACTTATTTATTAAATACTAGTAAAAAAGGCCCGTTTGTCAGAAATGAAACGGGCGCTAGCAAGGTTTTCCTCGGACTGTATGTTTGAGAGAGAGAGTGTGTGAGAGATGGAGTGTGTGTGTCAGAGAGAGAGAGAGACAGAGTGTGTGTGTGTTTGTGTGAGAGAGAGTGTGTGTGAGAGACAGAGTGTCTGTGTGTGTGAGACTCTGTGTGTGTGACAGAGAGATAGAATGTGATACACAGAGAGTGTGTCAGAGAGAGTGTATGTGAGAGACAGAGTGAGTGTGTGCCCCCACCCCCCCTCTCTCAGGACCCCTCCCCCCCTTTATGGTCTGAGGGCCCCCTTCCACCCCCACCTCTCTGGTCTCAGGACCCCCCTCACCCTCTCCTGCCCCCCTCCAGCCACCCATGTCCAGCGACCCTCCTCTCTCCCCTGCCCCCCCTGCTGCCACCCATGTCTAGCGACCCTCCTCTCTCCCCTGTCCCCCCCCCTGCAGCCACCCATGTCCAGCGACCCTGCTCTCTCACCTGCCTCCCTTCCAGCCACCCAGGTTGTGTAGCGAATTCTTCGGGGCAGGCAGGAAAGATCCCCGGTCCTGCCTGCCCGCTGCTGGCGCTGACCCTCCCCCGCTGCCGGATCGTTGTTCAAAATGGCCGCCAAGACTTCCAATGGCGGACTCGCGAGACTTCTGCTGTAGTCATGGAGGCCACCCTTGTAAGTGTCGGCGGCCATTTTTAACAGCAATCCGGCAGCGGGGGAGGATCAGCGCCGGGAAGGCAGGACCAGGGATCTTTCCTGCCTGCCCCGAAGAATTCGCTACACAACCTGGGTGGCTGGAAGGGAGGCAGGTGAGAGGGCAGGGTCGCTGGACATGGGTGGCTGCAGGGGTGGGGGCAGGGGAGAGAGGAGGGTCGCTAGACACGGATCAGCTGTGAGGCATGGAATGTTTTTTTTTTCTTTTTTCGCTGGTTCTGAAGTTCACAGCATAATTGCAACGGTGACATCATCCTGACTACGGAGCCTAGCTCAGCAACTCCGAAGGAGCCACGGACACAGGCAGCAAGATTAGAACGTTGGAGGTGAGAATTATTATATAGGATAGGCATGAAGTTCTACTCTAAGAAAGGAAACATAGCAAGAAGATCACTTGCAGACTTCTCCCACAAGTGACTCCATTGTAACCAAGGAAATATTCAAATTTTGTTCCTCAGTATACTTAGTACCAACAGAGCTTTCAGGATTACTGGTGCGGAGAACATTACACAAACCAGCTGCTAGATATCTAACCTGAAAAGCAGGACAAACAAGAGGTCAAGTTTCAGAAATATCCAATTGGGTAACTAAGGCATTTTCTGAACAAGTGGGGGGGGGGGGGGGGGGGGATTTTATAACAGGGGCTCCTAGGCAGGAAAGGCAAATAGAAGCTTATTGTCTATTTTAGACAAGGCAATGTATGCTCTAAGAATGTGCATAGGAAAACTTTATTGTTTAGCTTCAGTTTGTTTTTCGCTGTTGACTAATTCATCCCCCTCATTTCATCTGTTTCCATTAAAGTCAAGGGGACAATTTTCTTGTTTAACAGTGATGTTTCTCCATTTATTTTCACTAAAAACTGTTTTAATACTTATTGATAGGTATCCATAACAGAGTCAACGCAATACAAGCCATTAGAAGAGGCATGAAGACCCCACAGCACCAAAAGAGGGGCAAAGGACATGAACAGTGACATGAAGACTCAAGCCACAGCACCACAAAGAATGGAATGAAACCCCAAGGTCTTGGGGAGAAACAAAGCAGCATAAGAATACACCAAAGCTCTTAAATAGGGATAAAATGGCACCTAACATTAGCAAGAAGAGTCCAACTGGGAGAGGGATAAAGTGCAACAAAACTGGCTGGATAATCCCGAAGCAGCGTGAGAGGACTAAGGCAGCTTCCCACCCTCAGCGATCATATGTGCCATTTTGTAAACAGAATGTAGGAATTGACAGGAATATAGGCCTGTTTCTATGGCTGTTCTGAGATCCTACTGGGGTTTTGGAGATTTTTGTAAAAAAAGGGGGCAGGGCTTTGAAAGGCTGCTTCAGCCAATATTTAAACACATTTGTGGGCTATAAAGAGGTGGGCAAATAAGTACCTTACTGCCAAAATTTCAAGAACTATTCTGTAAATACATGCATATCTTACAAGGGGAATATTTCACAGGTGGTCAGTGACCGGGCAGAGCATAGGAAGGGGCTCACCCTTGTGTATGTAATTTACAAAACAATCTAAGTTGCACATACCACCAGAATCTAGCTGCACACATTCACATCAGCTCTATAGCTGGTTTAAATGTTCATGCTTAAGTGCATATGCACATACAAGCGATTATGCTAGTAGGCACCTACTTTCCTTTACAGAATACACTCACATTAGTTGCCCATTTATAGAATTGCCCTGCTAAATCCTTTGAAACCCGATCCCTTAATGCACACAACTTTTTACATGGCATACCTTCTCTGAAAGATGATTTTAAAAATGGGTTCCATGGCCCTTAGTTGTCACTTACTGCAGCTCTCAGGTCCTCAGCATTTTAGTGTGCTGAGTGCTGTCTTGCTTGCCTTTGGTATAGGCAAGAGGAAGGGAAGATTTGGGCTTGTTCTCCTGCAGCTATCAACCTCTGGCATGTAGCAGACTACCCTTGAGGTATTTTGAGCATCAGGAGTTTACAGTGGTGTTACTTCTGCTGCTGGTCTGGTGGAACTGATTGGCAACAGTTTTGAAGGGTCTACTCTGGTGCCTTATTACCCCAGAAATGTTCAGCAGAGGGGGAGCAGTGAACTTCAAGAATGAGGTACTTAGCTCTCCTCTCCCTCTTGTGGTGTTCTTTTCTAAGGAAGGAGAACAAGTGAAGCAGGGATGATTGCTGGGCATCTCTGCACAACTGACAGACCCTATGGAAATGCTGTGGGAGATGTTTCTGGTTTGTAGTTTAGAGAAAAATCAAGAGACCTACCACTGATACTTCAGAGGTACTCTGGGATGCTATCCACGAGCTTAATAATTTTTCAAATATTTTCTGGCTGGTTTGAGGGTGGTAACAGATTTACTTGCTACCAGACTTTAGACCATGGAAGTTAAAGAGGTCCAGGAATTAATCTTATTCGTATCCTGTTTACAATTAAGTGGGTAACAATTTAAAAAAACCCATAAAAATCAGCAGAGAAAATACAGACAATATCAAATAAGACAATAAAATTTGTTATCATCAGCTAGCCACTCCATCAGGTGTACGCCAAAGCAAATAGGTAAATTTTAAAATTCCTTTTAAATACATCAAAAGGATGACAAAAGACAAAGTACCAGGAAATTTATTCCAGAATGAGGGGCCATTGTTTTGCGCCAGTGGACGAGCACGTTGTAAAGCTAATTTACAAGAAATAGTCTGGAACAATTCCTTTCAGAGCATTAAAAATGTGTCAAGTTGTACTGTGTGAACTGTATCAGGAGCCAATGTAAAGCTTTCATTGAACTAGTCACATGATTAATTCATCCCAATCCCATGATTAGTCTCACAGCAACAGAACTCCAAAGCCTGCAAAGAGGAAGACAATCCCATATACAAGCTGTTACAATAGTCTAATCTAGTCAGAACAAGATGTTATACCACCACACAAAAATCCAATGATGGAATCATGGGTTTGATCTAACACCAAGGACAGACTGACCATTCGGGCAACCGGGCAGTACCCAAGGGCCCAGAAGCTCTGCCCAGTTGCTTGCTGCATACTACAATCCCCCCCCCCCACCCCATCTTGAAGGGTGCTAGTGGTTTAGTGGCTTCTGCAATGGGGATGGGGAATGGCAAGAAAGAACACTCTTTGCTGCCTTTTGTTCTGCCCGGTGCCGCTGTATTTTCAAAATGGCTGCCAAGACTACCATGGGAAGTCTCGGCCACCATTTTGAAAACAGAATAGCAGTAGTGAACAAGAAAGAGTGGGGTTCTTTCCTGCTCCTGAAGCCACCACTGGACCACCAGGGCCCTTCAAGATAAGACTGGGAAGGGCCTACTGAGGCTTGGGGGGCTGTGGTGTGTAGGAGAGGCAGCAGCTGTGGCATTGGGGCGGGGCCCAGATCACTGTCAATCCACCTTAACACATGCAATTGATAAAAGCATCCCGGAACTCTAGCAAATGTAAGCATTAAAGTTTAGCTGTGAATCTAATATTGCTCCCAAAGTCATCATGAAATTGAACAGGATTATGCATTCCAGTCCTCCCCCACCTTTTTGACGGCATCGCTAAAAATCTTGATAAGATTCAAATTGAAATCATGTGCATTCACCCACTGAGAAATATCAAAACAATGTAACAGTTTGCACAACCAGAAAAATGCACATCGAAATCCTCAACACTGTACATAGCGGCAGCAGATACAATTAAACATAGCTGACAATGTGGGCCTTTGAGGCACCCCTGCACTCATCTCACAGGTAGCAGAAACTATAGCCACCCATTTTACAATCATCTGTCTGTTCTTCAAGTAGGATGCAAGCCAGTCATATACAGTGCCTTGCACATCCATAGTCCAAAGCAGCTGCAATAAAATATTTCAAACAGTATCAAATGCAGAGGACATATCAATGTATGTTATGATCTAAGTGCCAGGAAGTTTCTCTGTAAATATTTGATGGGATTCAATGTACATTATTCAACCCACTCACACTGTCACTAGGACAAGACTCGCTTTAAAGGAGTACTCTATAAGATTTGATTAGCTACGGCATACCTAGGTGCCCAAGACAGGAGGCCCGTGAAATAGGCAGCACAGCGAACACGTTCATGCTTCAGAGTAGAAGCTTATTTAAACTCGTATATGAATAGTCACATCTTAGCAATTCAGACATTGAAACACATATGGAAGAGAACCCCATGTTAACAGTTCATGTTTATGGTACAGAAATGTGCACATGGTTATGACAAAAATCATCTGACTTTGCTTCAAGCCCATTATTAATACTTGGGCAGTCCATTACTTCCTGTGGAACAGCGGATCCTAAACATGTCCTTTGGAGCATAGGAGCTAGTTGTTCAAAGGGATTGTGGGTACTAAATCCAAAAGTTACCTCCCCCTGTGCACAAAATTTGCTCAATACTGGAGATATGCAAGCACCAACAGAGCTACCACCTTGCTATAGCAAGCATTCAGATTTCCAGGATAGACACATCCCAATATGCATGAAAGATCTGCATGCAAGTGTGAATTATCTTGAAAACCTGACCAGCAGGTGCTCCTCAGAAGAGACTTTACAATTACTGCTATAAGAAAAAAAAAAAAAAAAAAAAGCTAACAAAAGAGAGGCCCTCACTAATAATTCAACATAGAACAGTTACATTCCATTTAAGGTCAATGCAGATCACAATAAACATCGTATTAACATTAACGCCATAGAAAATCTGAACATACTGGATTAAAAAAAAAACAAAAGAACCCCCCCCCCACACACACACACATCAGTAAAACTAAAACAGCATACATTATTTTTGGAAAAGCCAGGTTTTCAGTCAACATCCAAATAGAGAGAAAGATTTAGGCAGAGCATTCCAAAGTTTATCACTATTACACATTCTTTGAGGGAAGAGATTTTACTTCTTGGGCAGATCATAATGTTTGCTGCAGCTTAGTAAAGGACCCTATAATACAAATATTAGACAAAAGGATTTGAGGCTGATTTATATTAAAGGTTCTCATAGATATAGAAAATTAAAATAGGTTTCTAAAATGCCAAATCTCAGAAATCTGGAAATGCTAAGTTGAACAGTCCACAAAGTGGGAAGTATATGGTAAAGCTCCTAGTTAATTTGATCTATTACTTCTCAGTGCTCCAAAATTCAAAACTAAACATTTTCTCTTGAGAATTTTTGTTTTCTTACAAGGTTGAAAAAATTTTTTTTTTCCCAAATCTCAGATAAATGGATTAAGTGCATCAAATGGCAAGCAAGGAATGCTACATTTCTCAGACAGCTAAGCAGTAAAGTGAAAACAGCAGCATAATATGGAGGGGCCAATACAGCCACAATACACACCACCATTCTCTATTAATTAAGTTTAACTTACGTTTGTATCCCCCAGCTAACCCCGCCTGGGTGAGACATCGCTGCAGCTCCTCTGCATCTATTTGCCCATCCTTTGGAAAGCAGAAAAGGAGTCTTAATCTTTGTTTTTTAATCTTATTTTGTCATAATGTCTAGATTTGATGACAGTGCAAACAGCAAAATATGACTCCCTACCAACACAATTAATACAGTGCATACAATTCCTCATTTGAACAGCAGCAATCTAGGACATTGGACATCTCCAAAAAACCTAAGACAAAGGAAACAAGAATCTATAACAGCTATTTTATGAAAGAAATGATTTAAAGTGTTACCAGGCAACAGTAAGCAAAGTGATTCTGGGCCTATCCTTACTCATGGCCTGACTACTGCAGGTGGAGGAAAGCTCTGAATCATCCAAGTAAGTGTTCGCATGTAAACAAACATTAACTTCATTTTGCTTACTGTGGCTGAACATTTGTTACAGAGGTGTGTTTATGGGAAGTTCCTTACAGGGAGGTAACCATTAAACGCAATTACCACAGGGCAAGAAACTTATGAGCAACTGTTCACCTTGCAATTAATCTTTAGCAAAGGTGAAAGCTGGTTGTGTTAAAGGTGACTGACCCAGCCAAACAAACCTCATACTGAAAAGCAACAAATCACAAAGACTTTTACAAGGCAAATGCGACGTACTACAGTAACCAACACAAGCCCCAAGTATATATGCTACTGCATGTTTTCTGGGGATTAAACAAGTTCTCCCATTTCTAATCCCACTATTTTCACCATTCCCTTCCCAAACAGCATTCCTGAATGGCTTCATAGACTGTATTCCAAAAGCTGGTCCAAGAAAGTTATATTGGATTAGTCAAGCACTAGCTGCATTACCAACCTTAGATCTGACTAAGATAAGTATAGTTTAGTATTAACAGACAGACTGGGAACGTTTTTTCATGATTGCATTAACTTGCTCCTCCAGCCTAACTGCAGACGTTATTATGACTCCCAAACCAGAAGCCTTAGTGCAGCTTGAAGCATTAACAGGACCTACCTTATGGCCATACTTAGGTGGGGACTGTTCCATACACCAATCCACAAAAAATTTTTTCTGGGCTAGGTATCCTCCACAAACTCTTTACCAAAAGATTTGTCAACAATACAAAATTTCTGCAACAGGTTCAGTTTTGGGGACATAAATTTGGGTATCAGCAAATTGTTTATTAAATTTAATATACTGCATTAGTTGCAGGCAAATTAAAGCCTTTTACAATAAATATTTTAAAAAGTAATAAAACAAACAAAAAAATGCCATTTGCAGATATTTTAATAGATAAAGCTCATCTGTTCTTTCCCAACTCATTTTTTTTTTATTACATTTGTACCCCGCGCCTTCCCACTCATGGCAGGTTTAATGAGGCTTACATGGGGCAATGGAGGGTTAAGTGACTTGCCCAGAGTCACAAGGAGCTGCCTGTGCCTGAAGTGGGAATTGAACTCAGTTCCTCAGGACCTAAGTCTACCACCCTAACCACTAGGCCACTCCTCCACTACAAAGATCAGTTTCAAAAACATATACCCAATCCAACAAGAAAGCTAAATGGTCAAACATACAGACACAATCCAGACAATACAGGCATTCACACATAACAACATAGTAAGTGACAGTAAGTAAGACCTGCGATCCATCCACTCAACAGTCTCATTCATTCTCAATTCTAGACTGAATCAACAACGAACGTGATATTATATACCTGATCATGGTCGGTCTTTGTTGTTTCAGGAGGGACATTGCCCATAAAAGTCTGCCTGGCTCTATCCTTATGTTCCAACTACAGGAGTTGCTGTTGAAGCCTATTCGAATCCATCTTGTCATTTGCAGGACACAGACCATAAAAGGATGCGCGGCACTGTCCTCACGTTCCAAATTGCTGAAGTATGTCGACGCTCTCTACAGACCATTCTAAGCCGCATTGCTATATGCGGACTCAGACCGTACAAGCCAGCCTAGCACCAGTCTTAGTTGATATAGTCAGAGTTGCCAACTAAGCACCACTTGACATGCAAACATTTGCAAACCTTTAAGCTTTGTTTTTTTATACCACTCATTTTCTAAATTAGAGATCCCCTGTGTTCATACCATGCCACCATGAATTCCGCCACAGTTCTCTTCTCCACCAGCTCCCTTGGGAGGACATTCTAGGCATCAACCACCGTCTCCGTGAAAAAGAATTTTCTGACATTACTCCTCAGTCTACCACCCCACAACCTCAAATCCTGTCCTCTAATTATACCATTTTCTCTTCTCTTGTCCCTCCTCTCCTCTAGGGTATACATATATTCAGGTCTTCCAGTCTATCCTCTAGGTTGTATGTATGTACATTTTTGTCACCTTCCTCTGGACTGCTTCAAGTCTTCTTACATCTTTAGTGAGAAACGGCCTCCAAAATGGGGCCTCACCAACGACTTGTACAGGGGCATCAACACCTTTCTTCTGCTGGTTACACCTCTCTATATAGCCTAGCATCCTTCTGGCTACAGCCATCGCCTTGTCACACTGATTTGTCACCTTCAGATCATCAGATTCTATCACCCCAAGGTCCATCTCCCTGTCAGTGCATATCAGCCTCTCACCACCCAATACATATGCCTCTCTTGGATTTCTACTCCCTAATTTTTACTCCCCAGGTGTATCGCTCTGTACTTCTTTGCATTGACTTTTAATTGCCGATTATTCTTCTAACTTTTGCAGACCATTTTTCATAGTTTTCCCACTCCCTTCAGAGTGTCCACTCTGTTACAAATCTTGGTATCGTACAAAAAAGGCAAACCTTACCTTTCTAACCCTTCGGCAATGTCACTCACAAATATACTAAGCAGAATCAACCCCACCACCGATCCTTGAGGTACTCCACTACTGACCTTTCCTTCCTCTGAGTGATTTCCATTAACCACCACCCTCTGGCATCTGTCAACCAGTTCCTAATCCAGTTCACAACGCTGGTCTTAAGTTCAGCCTGTCAAGTTTATTTAAGAGCCTCCAATGAGGAACGTCAAAGGCTTTGCTGAAATCTAAGTATATTATATCTATTGCACATCCTTGATCCAATTCTCTGGTCACCCAGAGACACAGTTTGAAAAGCCTATCCTCTCTACTATCAGAGCTAGGCAGGAACAACCCAATCTATGTATACATAAAAACAATTGTGCAAGATTGAAACTTAAACATCCTCCCAATGTGTTAAAAACCAAGAGATTGGAAAGTCTTGAGAAACTCAAAGACTTCACAGGCCGACTGCACCATTTTGATCCTTTCAGTATAATTAAAGGAAGTAAACCAGTCTAACACTGCCCTTTTATCATTAGATGGCCAAGTCTACCTCCAGTGTGGAATCCACCAGATCAAACAATCAAGAAGTCCTAATCACTATCTAATGTTTTTAAGTCCTCTAGCAAGGTTGCCAAACTGTGCCACAATCTTTCCTAAAGCCACGCTAATAACTAAGTGGAATCTTTCAATGTCCAAATGTTCCTGGACTTGAACAATGACCAAACGCTCCACCGATTGACAACATGGTGATTGCTGCTCAGTGCTGCTTTCTTGGTAAGAACCAAGCTTGCCTACTTTAAAGAGGGGTTCAATTCCCTTAAACTGTCTAGACCTATTAAATCTAGTGTTAACGTTCCCCTCAAAAGATCTAACAATTACAATGGACAAAGGTCCAGCTGGGAATCAGCTCTACAGTATAACTATCCATCTTAGTATTTCTTTAAAATTTTCGTTAGGTTCTCTGATTGAATTCCTGATAAGCAGAACTCATCTCACTTAAGACATTTTCTTGCTTTCTGCAACAGTTCTAAGAGGCCTTTAATATTTTTGATCTCATCAGCAAAATCGTGCTAGTTGACATGTCATATGGTGCTAAGGAAACTTGTAAAAGTTACCTCTCTTTACTGACAAAAATAAAGAAAAAACCTCACACCTCATCTATAGAAAAAGTTTATCTTCAATGATAAACAGATGTATTCACAGAACTCCTGACATGTTTATTTTTTTGTTATTAGGTCCCATGTATACAGCAAAGAATCCTCCTAAATGTACAGGGCTGAAGAATGTAGCCATCTCCCATCCTGTCAAGCATGTTTACTATTACTACAGCACCACAGAATTTCAAACAAACAATTTATTCTGGGTTCACATCTGCTCAGCTTATCAAGAACTGCTGTGGAAGTGCCTAGTATTCAGAGCTAGTCTCATGATGGCTGAAATATCTCTTGGACTGGCCAGTTCTTGAGGCATAGACGGTGCTGAATTTTCATTTTTTTTTTCTACACGAGGATACACAGTGCTATATTTGAGCACAATACCCCATCTTTGGGGAGGATTTAAACTTTTCAAGCTTTGATTTAGCAGCAGTCCAAATGCTGTAAAATACATTCAGGGGAGAACAAAAGATCCCCCCCCCCCAAATATTCAAAGCCATTTAACCAGCCAGGAATAGAACCTGGCCGGTTAAATGGCACTTAGCTGGCTATCTGGCGATATTTAGCAAGGGATAGCCGGCTATCCTCTGCTGATTATTCCCAATTAGCAGCTAGGAGATAGCCGGCTATATCACCAATATAGCCAGCTATTCCCTAATATTCAATGTATAGCTGGCTATTGTAAGCGGCCATATCAGCCCATGTAAACAGCTGGCATATCTTTGGCCAGTTTAAAAACTTAACTGGCTGTTTATGAATATCGACTTAGCCAGTTATCTTTAAACCAGCTAAAAGTAAACCGCATATTCAACACTGGTCATTGGAAATGGCCTGACATTGAATATCTGGGCTCACCACCAACTGCAGGAATTAGCCAGGCTCCCTCCTGCAGTCTGAATATCAGCCCCAAGCTCATTACGGATCAAAAGTCAAAAATAATGCTTTGGTTCAATAAAACCCAAAGTTACTCTGCGTGCATATGTGCATCCACACCTCTTATGAAGTGGAAAGCAGTTTTTACATGTCATCTTGACTTTTAAAACCTTGACAATTAGGCATATTTATTTATATTTAGAAAGGTAACTCACCTGACCAGCTACTGAAACAAAATATCCATACCATGGGTCCTGAGCTTGACCAGGTCCACCTGGAGCGCTGCCATACTATTGGACAAAAAGTAAAAATAAATTAACACATCAATGATTCTGGCCACTGATGAAAGAATTCACATTTATGCACTCACCAGCACCCCTAAGAAATGGGTTTCTGCATAAGTGATCTACTAAATGCACCCTACTTGGTCTCAAAGCCATATTAACAAACTTAGGGACAGAGAAGCTCTTAGTTTCCAGACATCTTCCGTCTTTGACCATGTTAACCATCCTATCCTTCACCAGCAGCTCTCACCATCTCTCTCTGGAGGTGTATATTCTTTGTTCCAATATTATTGGGAAGGAAGGTCTTTGTTGATCTCAGATACTTTCAATAGTCCTGGAGGTTTCTCAGGGTCCTATATTAGGCTGTCATGAAATGCCTAGCACCATCTGGTGTTAACCCTGCAGCCACCTAAAGGGTCTTTCCCAGCACTGCTCAGGGCTGCCTGCACCTGTGCTCCACACTGGCAAACCTTTAATCCCACTTCACTGGATTTCTCTGGCCCCTGGGCGAGTCTCCCACCTGCAAGTTAATTCCCCGGTAGTTTCTAAGGACACTGGGGCCACAATCCCAGGGGTTCCACAGTTCCTAGAAAACACCCACAGACCAAAAACACAACCACTATGATTCTTAGTCAGTCCAGGACAGCATAGCTAATAGGTTTATTATCAGAAAAGTGAACAGTGAAAGTCTCTGCATTCCAAATTCCAACGCCTTTGAGGATAAAATGGTTTATTTCTAAGTTAGATAAGATGTCTGGAAAGGCTAGTTAATGAGCTAACACTGAATACTGATATTTCATACTATCATCTTTTCCTGGTATTCAACAGCACCTCCTCTTCTTCCACCTGCAACAGTGTGCAGCATTTAAGACTCAAGTGAAAATTTTGTAGGATAATTACCAAAAAACATCTCCGTTCATCTATGAATTTCCGATGTCCAGAAGTGCTTTTTTGCTCCGTGTGCCACATCGTCATTGTGTACCATTTTTATTCATGTTCTTGTAATTTCTCAACTTGATTACTGTAATTCTCCATCATGCCTCAAATGACAATGGGAAGACTGTTCAAAATACATCTATTAAACTGCTCTTTAGTAAGAAATTTGATCACATAACCCTCTTCTTCACTTCCAAGCACTGGCTCATTAGTTTTAGGGTTCCTTTTAAAGGTTCTCTCCACTACACAGTAGGTTTCATATATTAATCTACCACCACTATCTAGTCTGCTTAGCTTTTCTTCTCAGAGGACATTCCATTCTTCCTAACATGTTAACTATTCCATCTCACTTAAAACTGTCTGCTATACCCACATCCAAACCTAATGAGTTAATGTATGTATAGTGACGTGATGAATGTTTCTCTTAATTATATGTGTTTTAGAATATTCATTATTTATATATATTTTAATAATTTGATGTATGACATCCTATGTTTTTGGTTTGTACATTATTTTATATTCATGATTTTATGTTTGTCTATTTTTAGCTCCTGACGCAGCCCCTTTGGGCGAAACACGGCCTGTGTCAGGCTTTATTCTGGTATACAGTATCATTAATAAATTTTTTGATGTTATACTGATCTGCTATATATATATATTCACTCAAAGAATTAAAATAGGGGGACCATTTAATTTCCTCTTTCAAGGTCTTAAAATTGAAACAAAGGAAAATGAATGCAATTTTAAGAATTGCCACTCTCCCCCCACACCCTAACAACAACAAAAAAAAGTCACAGGCACCCCCTTCCCTTCCTCTTGTCCAGTGTATGTTTCTTTACAGTGGTGGAGGAATCCTTGGCTGCTTCAGCTTTGCCAGCTAAACAATTACAATTGTGCACACACTGACAAACATTTATTTGAAAATGACTGCCTCTCAGCAATTTCCACATTACTAGTTTCAAGGACAGTTCAGAGTGGAGATCAGGATCGCTGTGATCCTCCGGATCCATACCTCTTGCGAGATAAGGAGGCGATATTGTTGTTGCAAGACCAACATAGGTTTTTAGACTTCTAAAAATCAGAGGAGCTGAACTGGAAAAATCCCAAGTGCAAGGTCCCTCAAAACTTTTCAACTGACGCCTAGAGAGACGACTTCTGGCAACTAAGTGCACTTGGATAAATGTCAGGACTGTATTCTCAAACATTTTGTTTTAACTTTAAAAGGAGTACAATTCCTAATAACTAGTCAAACAATGTATTATGTTTGTCTAGTAAAAAGATGCTGCTTTAACAATTTGCTACAGGTGTGTGCAAACAGTTAGGCACTCCTGGTCAAAAAGTATGTTTCAAGTAATCCCTAAGGGGCCCTTTTACTAAGCCACGCAAGCGTCTATGCGCGCCAATATGGAGTTACCACCCGACTACTGTGTGGCTCTTGCGGTAATTTAATTTTTGGCGTGCACCCGAAAAATATTTATTTTGGGGGCACGCGTAACAGATGCACGCCAAGTGGCATTTGACGCGTGTAGATCATTACCGCCTGGATTCTTTACTATTAGGTCAATGGCTGGTGGTAAGGTCTCAGACCCAAAAAGGACAAGTGGCAATTTTGATTTTGCCGCACGTCCATTTTCGGCAAAAAAAAAAAAAGGCCTTTTTTACAGGCACGCTAAAAAAATGGATCGGCGCATGCCCAAAACCCGTGCCTACACTACCACAAGCCATTTTTCAGCATGCCTTAGTAAAAAGACCTGTCAGTGAACAGCTGATACAGAGTTCTATAAACCTAACATCTTTCTGCTAATTCACAGAAAAGTGAATATGGTAGGTGCACACTTTCAGTCTGTACCTTGTAGAACCTCCTTTGGCAAAAGTAGCTTCTGGATATTTTCTGTAGTCAGTTAAGTCTTTCTTGCAGAACTTTTCTAGCTCAGAAATATTTCTAGGTATCTTTATGTTCTACACTTTATAAGTCTCCCACAGGATTGTCAATATATTCAAGTCTGGGACTGAAGCCCGTTCCAAAACCATCTTTTTTTCCTGTAAGAACTTCATGGTTGGGTTTCAGGTACATTTTGGATCACTGAATATTTCAACCTCACTCCTACCATAGGTATAAAGCGAGCTTCTTAGCCTTTAGCTCACTCTAATTCTGCAAAACTTCCCAATGCAAATTTGTGTAGAATTTCCACAGCTGGCAGGTGCTGGAGCCTGACCAAAAAAAAAAAAAAAAAAAGGACATTCCAAGTGCCTTCCTCTTCCTGTAACACACGGCTCCAGCAGTGTGATCTGTCTGGAACCAAATTGTCCTGCTGCCTTTATGAGACTGAGCAAAATACAGAAGAACAAGAACGTCGCAGAACAAATCACACTCGGGAGACCGCGAAGGTGACAACGATGCTGTGTAGTCTAGAAGATTTATTAAACAGCACTACACCTTGACTCAACACGGCCGTGTTTCAGCCCACTGGCCTTCCTCAGGAGTCTCCTTGTGTTATGTACAAAAGTCTGTCTGTATCTCTGGTTGTGATGAAATGTATCAATACCTACTGTAGTAATGACTAAAAATAAAAGAGAGATGGGCGTGAAGTGCTACAGACAGTGCCGCCTGCTCACTGTGCATACGCTGTAAGAACTTCTCAAGACTAGTGATGCTCAGTTTCAGTCCAAAGAATGACAGTGAGAACAGCACAGGATTTCAAGGCAGCTGGGATATTAAGAGGGGCTGGGGAAGAGACTAGGAGAAGGGACTGTACATGAATGGGAAATATGAGCTAGAAACAGGCTAATAATGAGTGTGTGTGTACATGGGGAGTGATCTGTTTAAGGTTAGGTCTCTTGATTTCATTTGGCAATTTGCAGAGTTCAAGAGTTCAAGGTAGCACCCATTTTCATTTGCTGACATTTGTACCAACAAATACACCTCTGTTGACTTCCTGAAGCTACCAATACTTCTGCCTGCAGCTCGGAGTTCCCCTAGGACTCACCTGCTAAAGTGAAATCACTAAAAGCCAGAAGCCTTATAGCGCATTATTGGGAAAAATCTGTACCAAGTTTTTAAAAGATTTTGTACCTTTGTGTATTAACTACTACACCAAAGACAGCAATTATATTGTATTTTGATAAATGTAGAATAGAGATGTTTGCAGAATTTTTAAATATTGTATGCATAATTCCTCCAGGAGTTTAAAAAGAAAAAATCCCCACAAACTGACAAGTTGATTACAGAAGCCCAAGGTTGTTGAAAGCAGACAGAACAAATCACAAGCTGAGATGTTAGATGGGTCAGAATATTTAGCCATACAATTGATACAATTGTATTTATTTATTTGTTACATTTGTATTCCACATTTTCCCACCTATTTGCAGGCTCAATGTGGCTTACATAGTACCATAAGGCATTCACCAATTCCAGTATCAACAAACACAAAGTGATTTTGTGGTAGAATAAGGATCATGTGTGACAGCCGTGTTGGGGAATCGTAGAAAGGAAGAGTTATTTTATGACCATTACGAGCATTGGTTTAGTTGTGTTGTAGGGTTCAGGCCTTGACCAAGTAAAGCCCTAATAAGTCACTAAACATTTTGGACATTAGCCATCTTAAAATTAAAAAATAGCCAGAGCCACTATGCATACTCACAGGGCCGGTCTAACCCGGTAAGCGGGGTAAGCACCGCAGGGGGGCGCCTGCCTTCAAGGGCGCCGCCATACCGCGCCACCCTTGGGGTTTAAATCTTTAATTTACCTCCGTCCCAGCAACCACGTCATTTGAAAGCCCTGCCCGTCTCTAGCCTTCTCTCCCTTCGTGAGTTCATTCTGCAGAGTCCCGCCTTCTGATGTCATTTCCTCGAGGGTGGGACTCTGAGGGAACAAACTCATGAAGGAAAGGAAGGCTAGAGACGGGCAGGGCTTTCAAATGACGCGGCCGCTGGGACAGAGGTAAATTAAAGACTTAAACCATGCTGGGTGGCAAGAAGAAAAAGGGGGATGTTGGGGGGAGAAGAGGGTGGGCAGGTGGCCATAAATGGGAGGGGGATGGGGGCGAAGGAGAATCGCTGGGCAGGGTGGGAGAAGAGAGAAAGGAGATACGGGGGGGGGGGGGGGGCCAGAGACCCTAGGACCGGCCCTGCATACTCACTGTTTGAATACCATTACTGCATCTTTTTAGGCATCATAGCTTTGGAATAGTAGACAATCCCCAGAAAGATACTGAACAACTGTAAGTAAGGAGGGAAAAAAAACTCCACTACTACACCATGCCCACCAATCAAACTATGAGAATAAGTATGTGCTAATACTATATATCCAATGCCAAAATTCCTACTTCTTCAATAAGTAATTGGAGGAGTGGCCTAGTGGTTAGGGTGGTGGACTTTGGTCCTGGGGAACTGAGGAACTGAGTTCAATTCCCACTTCAGGCACAGGCAGGTCCTTGTGACTCTGGGCAAGTCACTTAACCCTCCATTGCCCCATGTAAGCCGCATTGAGCCTGCCATGAGTGGGAAAGCGCCAGGTACAAATGTAATTAAAAAAAAAAAAAAAAGATTAGTTTGGGAAAATCTTAAGCACAGCTTACTGCACTGGGGCCAAGGAAAAAGGGGCACAAATGTTAAAATAAAGAGGCTGGAGAGATGAAAGGAATCAAGCAGGGTTACTGCCTAAAACAGAGCTTGCTGCTGTGAACGACTGGGAGAAGCAGAAAGGAACTATAAGTGGAAAAAGATGCTGGATAATGGGGACAGGAGCTATACTAGAGCTGTAAAACAAACTCTGAGGGTGAGAGGAACTAAGGACATGGAGTTAGGAACTCCATATATATCATGGGGTTTTTTTTGTTACATTTGTACCCGGCGCTTTCCCACTCATGGCAGGCTCAATGCGGCTTACATGGGGCAATGGAGGGTTAAGTGACTTGCCCAGAGTCACAAGGAGCTGCCTGTGCCTGAAGTGGGAAACGAACTCAGTTCCTCAGTTCCCCAGGACCAAAGTCCACCACCCTAATCACTAGGCCACTCCTCCTACATCTTAAACACTTATGTCACCTGTCCATTCATAAACAATAAAGAATCATTACCACTGCTGCTCATGCAATTCTGTATGTTGATACTTCTAGGATGGAATGGAAACAGTAAAACATGGATGATAAGGCACCTAACAAGTTTGCATTTGTACCGCTTCCATTTTGTCAGTATATCTTCAGCAAAGTTGATGCCTTTCCAAAAAACATGCTAGTTATTCCATGATTTTCTAAGGTTGTTGCTGTACATCGAGGTGTTTTTTTACACAAAATATACTTGCACTGCTGCTATACCGTGCAGCACGAATAATTAAAATCAGGTTCACTAACCCCGATTCCACAAAACTAAGAAAATCAACCAACCAACTAACTATCCGGAAAAAAAGAGAGATCCCGAGAATCTTAACTATTTTCCCTAAAGAATCATCTGCTAGAAAATACTTCTATTGCTTTGTGAAAGAAACATGCTTTGCAGAGACTGCACAATCTACACGCACCCAGGCTAGCGATCGCCGGTGCTACTTTGCGTTGTAAGAATGAAAGGCACTCACCACACCCTGGTAATGATAAGCCATTGAACTACTAATATCGCTGATCACTAGAACTCACAGCTATCCCACGAACTTCCGCAAACCCGCACCTTATAATACAGCCACACCCACCCGAACTCGCCCCCCGCGCTACCCGGAACAACACAAACAAACGTCACACGGGCAACCCCCAAGTAAGTGTGTGTGTGTGTGGGGGGGGATAAGGGTTGGGGAATTCCAAGGAGGGGCCAGGATGGGAAAACAATATGAAATTGTAATATGAAGGCTATTATTATTTTTATTCCCACGAACGGAACGAATGATTCTCAGAGAGTAACACTGCACGCCTGCTCTCCCCATCTATTAACTCGAATGGTATACGCCTATAAAGGGTTTGGGGTTTTTTTTTTTTGCCTAACTTTATTTAGTGAGCTTGGAGAGCGTGTGGCACAGAGAGCTATTGATTTCTTGTCTATTCTAACACAGACCCTCCCTGGTGAAGTTAGCTAGATTTAGTGCACAGATTTTAAATTTATAGCTCAATGTGAGTTACATTTAGGTTACAGTAGTATTTCCCTGTCCACAAAGGACTTACAACCTAGGGAGTCCTTTTAAGATGCAGTAAGCACTAGCGCCTGTTTTATCATTCATGGGACACCAGTGGCGTAGCCAGAAGGCAATTTTTGGGTGGGCCAACAGGTTGGATGGGTGGGCACTAGAGTTGCCAACTTTTTTTTGAAAAAGAAAAAAAACAGCAAACCTGATGCACCCATGCTCTGTCCCTACCCCACTCCCCATAACTTCAATGAGGGTTGCAGTGCAGGCTTCAGTGGCTGCAGGCCAATTGAGAGCTAAGGGAAGTACAATAGACTGCACTATTCAGCCCCACTGAGCCATGGTCCTCCAACACATATATGGTATTGAAGCCAAACACATTCTGCATCCAGAGAACCTCCTGGCCGTCCACCAACAATGGATACAGAGCACAGCAAGGACAATTCACCATAAAACTCATCATATAAAGAAATTTTTTCTAGTGTAATCTCAATTACAGACATATTATAAATTAACTTTAAAAAATCTATAAAACAAAAGTCACTCAGAACCTAGAACAAATCTACCATGCCAACACTAACTTCCAAAAACAAAGATCCTACCTATGAAAAAGAAGTGCCTTAAATATTATAGTAGGGCCCTAAAATACAAATACATTTATCAGGAAAGCTGAACAAGCCAAATTACTACAGAATGCTACATTGAAACTTCATGCTAACAGAATACCTCAGTCACACACACAAGACACAAATGCCAAATACAGAATAAGTGACCACAAACTCTAGAAATATAAATTAAACGGAAACCCCAAGAAACTAGACCTTGCATGTAGTACACCACCAGAGAAACAAGAAAGAAAGGCACTTGCTCCTGTGCAAAATATAAAGATGGCACATGCCAGGGATGGTGTTAGGGGATGCAACTAGGGCAATTGTGCTTGGTTCCTTGGCCAGAGAAAGCCTGCATGCTGGAAGCTGAAGGAGCAGCCTGGTAATGGACTTTGGGGTCCTTTCCTAGATTTCTGTCCTGGACCCCAGCCATGTTTACCATCAACTTTGGCAAGATGTACATTCCAAATCCAACATATTATATTCACAACATTGAAAATAAAATATTTTTTTATACCTTTTTGTTGTCTGGTCATTTTTTCTCAAATCATATTGGTCCCAGTCTCTGGTTTCTGCTTCCCTCTGTCTTCTCTTAACTCACTTGCCAGGGTCTCCTATTTGACATTTCTTCTTTCTTCATGTCCATCATCCATCTCCCATCTCTGTTTTCCTATATTTCCTTGTTCAGTATCTCCCCTGTGTTCATATCCCCTCATCCATCATCATTCCTCTGTGCACCTATGCACCCCATGCCCAGCATATCCCTTCTGCATTCCTATTCTCTCCCTTGTCTGGTATCTCCCCCCCCCCCCGTGTCCATATACCCCCTCTCCAGTGTCCAGCATTTTATCTCTATTCTATATCCCCCCCCCCTTGGTCAGGCATTACCCCTCTGTGCCCATGTGCCATCCCCATACAGCATCTCACATTTGTGTCCCTGTCCCCATGCTCCCACCTAATGCCCATCATCTCCCTTCTGTATCTGTATACGTCCCTAGGTCCCCTTTCTCCCTCCTCCACACCAATGTGTCCCTCTCCTCCCTGATCCCACCCCAACCAGCTTCTCTTCCTCTCTTTCCTTCCCCTTATGCATCTGGCTCTTTCTCCCTGCATCTCTCTCCCTTCCCTCTGCATATCATCATCTGCATATCCAGCACCTCTCCTTCAGCCCCCCCCCCCCCCCACACACACACACAGGTCCATCATCTCTCCCTTTCATCCAGCCCCCCTACATGTTCAGCACCTCTTTCCCTTTCATCCAACTCCCACACATATCCAGCACCTCTCCCCTTCACTTCAACCCTCTGCATATCCAGCACTTCTCCCTTTTCCCTCCACCCCCCTGCATATCCAGCACCTCTCCCCTTTCTTCCACCCCCCCTATATATCCAAAACCTCTCCCTTCCCTCCAACCTCCCCTCTGCAAATCCAAAACCTCTCCCCTTCCCTCGGCAAATCCAAAACCTCTCCCCTTCCTTCCAACCTCCCCTCTGCAAATCCCAAAACCTCTCTCTCTCCTTCCTGCCAACCTCCCCTCTACAAATCCAAAACCTCTTCCCTTCCCTCCAACCTCCCCTCTGCAAATCCCAAAACTTCTCTCCCTTCCCTCCAACCTCCCCTCTGCAAATTCCAAAACCTCTCCCCTTCCTTCCAACCTCCCCTCTGCAAATCAAAAACCTCTTCCCTTCCCTCCAACCTCCCTTCTGCAAATTCCAAAACCTCTCCCCTTCCTTCCAACCTCCCTTCTGCAAATCCCAAAACCTCTCTCCCTTCCCTCCAACCTCCCCTCTGCAAATCCCAAAATCTCTCTCCCTTCCCTCCAACCCTTGCAAGTCCAGCACCCTTCTGTTCCCTCCCCTCCCTGCCTCCCCTTACTGGGCCAGCACGCAGCACCCCACTGACTTCCTCACCCTCTCCCACCCCTGCCGCAGTGCTTCATTTAATGTTGTTGTCGGCGCTGCTGTTACAGTTTCCCACCCCCGCGGCGGCGCTTTACACTTTACCCGACGGCAACGCTACAGATGCAGCGCTGACGTCCGACGTCCTGCTCCGGGGCCTTCCACGCTGATGTAACTTCCTGTTACGGAGGCGGGACGCGGAAGGCCCCGGAGCAGGACGTCGGACGTCAGCGCTGCATCTGTAGCGTTGCCGTCGGGTAAAGTGTAAAGCGCCGCCGCGGGGGGTGGGAAACTAACAGCAGCGCCGACAACATTAAATGAAGCGCTGCGGCAGGGGTGGGAGACGGTCACGGCAAGGATCTGCTTCTGGGCGGGCCTGAGGCTAAACTGGGTGGGCCTGGGCCCATCCAGGCCCACCCGTAGCTACGCCCCTGTGGGACACACAGGCATGCCGCAGTAAGATTCCAATCTGCGCATGCAAACTGAGTGCCAAAAAATATTGTAATTTTTTCTGTGGGCTTGTTGGGGGAAGAGAATACAGTAGGTGGTTCTGTGCTAATCAGTTGCACATCTACAAAATGGGTTGCGGTGCTCACACGCTAATTTTTGTTAATGGCCATGCTTGTTAAAAGACCCTAAGTTTGTACCTGATGCAATTGAGGGTTAAGAGACAAAATTGCAAGATGACAACTGACTTCCACCATGTAAAAAAAATCAATATTATGAGAAAAAAAGACATATTTCATGTAACCCCCTTGTCTGCACACCTAGGCACCTGGTGTAAACCTGGGAAGCTGGGTGGAAGGGGCATACAATTCCTATGGGAGCATTAGCATATAACGTGCATCAACCATTAACATGCGTTAAAATGCTAACCTGCCTATAGCGCATCTTAGTAAACATACCCCTTGGTTTGGGACCAGAGGTGGGACCCAGTCCCAAAGAGAGGTTGCAGCAAGCTGCACCAGACTTTTACTCCATAATTCACTCCACACACAGTCTTTCTGTCTGAACCAAACTTTATTGTCCTTTATCTTCATTGATCAAGTAGTAACTATTTACAGTTCTTTCCTCCTCTTTCCAGACATAGATGAAAATGCAATTAATGGTTACTTTAATTCAGTGCTTTTTTTTTGTAGGAAAAAAGGTACAGGTATTCATTATGGATGGGGCCACCATCTGTGGCCCCACCCCTATAATAGCCACACCCACATTGGCCACACCCCTTATACCAAACATGGTGCATATAAACAGGCATCATTGAAAATAGTATACCAGTATAGAACAAAATAACTTGTGATTTTTTTTCATTATAAATAATTTCTGTACGTTGTTACAGCTCCAGTATACCCAGTGCAAAATAAGACAGCAGATGTAAATTCTCAAATTGGACATATTCCAAACACTAAAATGAAAATAAAATGATTTTTTGTACCTTTGTTGTCTGGCGACTTTGTTTTTCTGATCATGTCAGTCTCAGTCTCTGATTCTGCTGCTCTTTTTCTGTTCTCTTAACTCCATTTCCAGGGCTTCCTTTTACATTTATTTCTTTATTTTCCTCCTTTCTTCTTCATTTCTTGCCCTACATCCATAAGTAAAAGCTGGATCCTCCGTGGAATTGATTGGAGGAGGTATAACGTGGATCCAGCTTTTGCCTATTTTCTCCACCCATGTGCAGTTTTTCTCCTCTCTTCTCTTTCCCTTATCTCCATCCATGTACATCTTCTTCCTTTCTCTTTTCTCCCCTCCATTCACGTCCAGCATTTCTCTTCTCTCTTCCCTCCCCTGTATCCATATCCAGCAATAATTCTCTCTCCCATCTCCTCCATCCAAGTCCAGCATTTCTCCTCTCTCCCCTGTCCACCCCTCATTTATCCATGTCCAGCAATTCTCCTGTCTTCCCTGCCCTCCCCTCTATCCATCCATGCCCAGCGATTCTCTTTTCCCTGCCCTCTCCTCACATCCATGTCAGCGATTCTCCTCTGCCCCCTGTCCCCCCCGGCCATCCAAGTCCAGTGATTCTTCTCTCTCCCCTGCCCTCCCCTCTCATCCATGTCCAGCGATTCTCCTCTCTCCTCTGCCCTCCACTCTCATCCATGTCCAGTGATTCTCCTCTCTCCCATGCCCTCCCTCCCATCCATGTCCAGTAATTCTCTCTTCCCTTCCCTCTCCTCCCATCCATGTCCAGCAATTCTCCTCTCTCTCCCCTGTCCACCCCTCCCATCCATGTCCAGCAATTCTCCTCTGCCCCCTGTCCTCTCCTGCCATCCATGTCCAGTGATTCTCCTCTCTCCCCTGCCCTCCCCTCTCATCCATGTCCAGCGATTCTCCTCTCTTGTCTTTCCCTTATCTTCATCCATGTACATCTTCTTCCTTTCTCTTTTCTCCCCTCCATCCATGTCCAGCATTTCTCTTCTCTCTTCCATCCCCTGTATCCATATCCAGCAATAATTGTATCTCCCCTCTCCTCCATCCAAGTCCAGCTTTTCTCCTCTCTCTCTCCTGTCCACCCCTCATTCATCCATGTCCAGCAGTTCTCCTCTCTCCCCTGCCATCTCCCTATCCATCCATGTCCAGCAATTCTCCTTTCTCTCTGCTCTCCTCTCCATCCATTCCAGCATTTCCCCTCTCTTTCCTGCCCTCCTCTCCCATCCATGCCCAGCGATTCTCTCTTCCCTGTCCTCCCCTCCCATCCATGTCCAGCAATTCTCCTCTGCCCCTTCTCCTCCCCTGCCATCCATGACCAATGATTCTCCTCTTTCCCCTGCCCTCCCCTCTCATCCATGTCCAGCGATTCTCCTTCCCCCGTCCTCCCCTGCTATCCATGTCCAGCAATTCTTCCTCCCCCCCTGCCCATCCTCCTTCTCCCCTGCCTGCCTGCTTGAGAGTCTGGACCCCAGCCAGCATCAGCCAGTTCAGCGATTAAGAGAGGCTGCCGGTGTCGGGGCCTTCCCTCTGCAAGTCCCGTCTATGCAGAAACAGTTAGTTGAAATAAGGTAGGCGGGACTTGCACAGGGAAGGCACCGACGCCGGCAGCCTCTCTTAATCACTGCCGAGTTGCTAAAGAAGAGGGTTGCGGAGAAGAGGGGGGCGAGCAGGACTCACCGGGAAAAAAAAGGTGCCAGTATGCCATACCGGTGCGTACCAGCACAAAAAAATCCCTGCTTTAATTCCCAGATGGTTAAACCAACACTCACAGTTTAGGATATCTGCTGTTCATATTGACAGATGTTAAACATATTATCAGTGCTCAGTTTTTATTCACTTACAGTTTTCCCAACCTCCAGTTGTTGGCAGGTGGCTCCAGTACACAAGATGGTAATAAATGATAGATTGTTATACCCTTCATCCCTGTATAGATGGAAAAAGGCACCCCAGTTGTTGTAACAGAAACACAAACTGACGTCCTGCTCCTTTCTTTTAGGATTTAGGGGCTGATGCATAGCGGCACCTGTTAAATATGAGTGCCATGATAAAAATTACTGAGGGGGGTCTTTTACTAAAGATTAGCTCAAGTTATCTGGAGCAGGTTCCATTTTATTGCTATGGGCACTGCTTCAGATAACTCGAGGTAATCTTTAGTAAAAGACCCCCTGAGTCACTAGAAGAGCAATCCATATAACATTTATAACAAATCTTATTTGCTGAAGGAAGAGCCAAGTTTAAAGAATATTATCTACGAATAGGCCGAGTAATATAACTGGACTAAATTAATGTGGTCTGATGGACTACAACCATAAAAAATTTTATGGACTAAACAAACCGTCAAGTCCACTCAACCAATGAATATCCCTAAACAATGGAGTCACATGTTCAAATGTCTTACAGCTAAAAATTAATCTCACTGTGCAATTCTGCAGCAATGAAAGCCTTTTTAAAAGAACCTGATTAATGCCAACATACAAATAACTACTGTACAATAGTCCAGATGTGACAAAACTATAGCCTGTACTAGTATTCTAAACTGTTGAAAGAAAGGAAGATCTTATAGCTCTAATCTGTTTTAATTTAGCAAACACCCCTTTTTACAAATTAACAACTTGGTGTTTAATAGATAGGACTAGGGGGCATGCAATGAAGCTACAAAGTAGTAAATTTAAAACTAATTGAAGAAAAATTTTCTTCACTCAATGTGTCATTAAACTCTGGAATTCGTTACCAGAGAATGTGGTAAAGGCGGTTAGCTTAGCGGGGTTTTAAAAAGGTTTGGCCGGCTTCCTAAAGGAAACGTCCATAGACCATTATTAAAATGGACTTGGGGAAAATCCACTGCTTATTTCTGGGATCAGCAGCATACCATCTATTGCACTTTTTGGGTATTTGTGACCTGGATTGGCCACTATTGGAAACAGGATGCTGGGCTTGATGGACCTTTGGTCTGACCCAGTATGGCAATACTTATGTACTTACTACTACTATTTAGCATTTCTATAGCACTACAAAGCGTACGCAGCGCTGCACAAACATAGAAGAAAGACACTCCCTGCTCAAAGAGCTTACAATCTAGTAGACAAAAAATAAAGCAAACAAATCAATTAATGTGTAGAGGAAAGAGGAGAGGAGGGTAGGTTACGAGTCAAAAGCAATGTTAAAGAGGTGGGCTTTCAATCTAGATTTAAAGATGGTCAAGGATGGGGCAAGACGTAGGGGCTCAGGAAGTTTATTCCAGGCATAGGGCGCAGCAAGACAGAAGGAGCGAAGTCTGGAGTTGGCAGTAGCGGAGAAGGGAACAGATAAGAAGGCTTTATCCAGGGAACGGAGTGCACGGGAAGGGGTGTAGGGAAGGACGAGTGTGGAGAGATACTGGGGAGCAGCAGAGTGAGTACATTTATAGGTTAGTAGAAGAAGTTTGAACAGGATGCGAAAACGGATAGGGAGCCAGTGAAGCGACTTGAGGAGAGGGGTAGTATGAGTAAAGCGACCCTGGCGGAAGATGAGACGGGCAGCAGAGTTTTGAACCGACTAGAGAGGGGAGAGGTGACTAAATGGGAGGCCAGCAAGAAGCAGATTGCAGTAGTCCAAACGAGCGGTGACAAGGGTGTGGATGAGGGTTTTGGTAGAGTTGCTCAGAAAGAAAGGGGCGGATTTTACGGATGTTGTAAAGAAAGAAATGACAGGTCTTGGCGATCTGCTGGATATGAGCAGAGAAGGAGAGAGAAGAGTCAAAGATGACCCCAAGGTTTCGAGCTGAGGAGACAGGGAGAATGAGAGAGCCATCAACAGAAATAGAAAATGGGGGGAGCGGGGAGGTGGGTTTGGGGGGGGGGGGGGAAATGAGAAGCTCGGTTTTGGTCATATTTAATTTCAGGTGGCGTTGAGACATCCAGACATCCAATGTCAGACAAGCACGCTGAAACTTTGGTTTGGATGCAAGGTGAGATATCAGGGGTAGAAAGGTAGATTTGGGAGTCATTAGCATAGAGACGGTAGGAAAAGCCATGGGATGAGATTAATGAACCAAGGGAAGAAGTGTAGATAGAAAAGAGGAGGGGACCAAGAACAGAACCCTGAGGTACGCCGACAGGCAGAGGGATAGAAGTAGAAGAGGATCCACCAGAGTGAACACTAAAGGTGCGGAGGGAGAGTTAGGAAGAGAACCAGGAAAGGACAGAGCCCTGGAATCCAAGTGAGGACAGGGTATCGAGAAGTATGCTGTGATTGACAGTGTCAAAAGCAGTGGAAAGATCAAGAAGAATGAGGATGGAATATTGACCTCTGGATTTAGCCAGTAATAGGTCATTGGAGACTTTAGTAAGCACAGTTTTGGTTGAGTGGAGAGGGCGAAAACCAGATTGTAGTGGGTCAAGAATAGCATGTGAGGAGAGAAAATCAAGGCAGCGGCGGTGAACAACACGCTCAAGTAATTTGGACAGAAAGGGAAGGAGGGAGATGGGTCGGTAATTAGAGGGACAAGTAGGGTCGAGTGAAGGCTTCTTAAGGAGAGGTGTGACCACAGCATGTTTAAAGGGACAGTCGCAGTGGAAAGTGAGAGGTTGAGAATGTGACAGATAAAAGGAATAAGAGCAGGAGAGATGGCATTAAGAAGGTGGGTGGGAATGGGATCAGAGGAACAGGTGGTACATTTTGAGGAAGAAAGGAGAAGTGTAGTTTCCTCAATAGTAACTTCAGGAAAGGAGGAAAGGGACTTATTTATTTATTTATTTTATTGCATTTGTATCCCACATTTTCCCACCTATTTGCGGGCTCAGTGTGGCTTACAATATATATTGTGAATATGAACATACAATATGTTACAGTTCGATTATGGGTTAACATTGTGAGGAGTTATGTGAAGACAGAGTCAAGTCAAG
The DNA here is from genome assembly GCF_901765095.1 of Microcaecilia unicolor. NCBI lineage: Eukaryota > Metazoa > Chordata > Amphibia > Gymnophiona > Siphonopidae > Microcaecilia > Microcaecilia unicolor. The sequence continues at coordinate 127,300,978 of NC_044031.1, read as the reverse complement.
ACATCGTTTGGCGTAGAAACACTGGAATGGTACAGTGGGGAAAAAATAAGGCGATAGAATAATGGCGCAGAACCTTAGGTATAACTATTCTATATGTTGGGGTGTTAATAGTGGTGTAAGTACGGGTAAGAGGGTTCAAAGAGAGTGTATTGATGCAATTCTGTTGGTGCTTATAGGCTTCATGTGTTTTGATCCTTGCAGTAAATTTTCTCAAAGAGAAAGGTCTTCAATCGTTTGCGGAAGTCGGTTAATTCGTAGATCGTTTTCAGGTTGCGTGGTATTGTATTCCAGAGTTGCGTGCTCATATAGGAGAAAGTTGATGCATGCAGTACTTTGTATTTTATGCCTTTGCAGTTAGGGAAGTGGAGATTTAGGAAAGTTCGGGATGATCTTTTTGCGTTTCTGGGTGGCAGGTCTATTAAATCAGACATGTATGCAGGGGCTTCACAGTGAATGATTTTGTGGACTAAGGTGCATACTTTAAAGGTGATACGTTCCTTGAGTGGGAGCCAGTGTAGTTTCTCACGTAAGGGTTTTGCACTTTCGTATTTTGGTTTTCCGAAGATGAGTCTGGCTGCTGTATTCTGGGCTGTTTGAAGTTTCTTCAGTATTTGTTCTTTGCAGCCTGCATATAGTGAATTACAGTAGTCCAAATGACTGAGTACGAGTGATTGTACTAGGCTGCGGAAGACGGATCTCGGAAAGAATGGTCTTATTCTTTTCAGTTTCCACATGGAGTAGAACATCTTTTTAGTTGTGCTGTTTGCGTGAGTTTCAAGTGTTAGGTGGCGGTCGATAGTGACTCCAAGGATTTTTAAAGTTTCGGAGATGGGCAGTTGTAGTTTAGGTATGTTAATAGTGGTAAATTTATTTGTGTTGTATTGGGAAGTAAGTATGAGGCATTGAGTTTTTTCTGCATTCAGTTTCAATTGGAATGCGTCTGCCCAGGTATTCATGATGTGTAGACTTTGGTTGATTTCGTTGGAGATTTCGCTAATATCTTATTTGAAACGAATGTATATCGTTACATCATCTGCATATATGTAAGGGTGAAAGTTGTGATTTGATAGAAGTTTTGCCAAGGGGGTCTTCATTAGGTTGAAAATAGTTGGCGAGAGGGGGGATCCTTGCGGTACTCCACATTCAGGTGTCCATGCAGCAGACGTATTTGACTTTGATGTGACTTGATATGAGCGCAAGGTTAGGAACCCCCTGAACCAGTTTAGGACGTTGCCTCCGATTCCAAAATATTCAAGTATGTGTAATAGGATTCCGTGGTCAACCATATCGAAGGCACTTGACATGTCAAATTGTAAGAGGAGTATGTTGGTGCCGGTAGCAATCATTTGTTTGAATTTGGTTATTAGGGTAATTAGTACTGTTTCTGTGCTGTGATTTGATTGGAATCCTGATTGGGCATCATGCAGTATTGAGAACTTATCAAGATATTTAGTGAGTTGCTTGGTTACCATTCCTTCAGTTATTTTGGTTATTAGTGGAATAGATGCTACTGGTCTGTAGTTAGTTATTTCATTTGCGTTTTTCTTTGTGTCTTTGGGTATTGGGGTGAGTAGAATTTTTCCTTTTTCCTTAGGGAAACGTCCGTTTTGTAGCATGAAATTCATGTGGTTCGTTAGGTCTATTATGAATTGTTGAGGAGCTGATTTCATGAGGTTGTTTGGGCAGATATCTAGTTTGCAATGGGATTTTGCGAATCTTTTGAGTGTTGTAGAGATGAGGTCTTCTGATATTAATTCGAATTCGGTCCAGATCCTGTCCCCTGGGTATATTCCGTCTTCTGGGTCTAGGCAGTTCAGGAGTGTGTCGTATTCAATAGGGCTGGTAGGTATTTTAAGTCGTAATTGTATAATTTTTTCTTTGAAGTATTTTGCGAGGTCGTCGACCCATGGTGTATCTTTGCTATTGTTTATTACTGGTGTGGTGTCTAGCAGGTTATTTACAGGTAGAAGAGTTTGTGAGTGTCTTTGTAGTTTGGTCCAATCATTGTTTTGTAGTGTAGTCTTTTAGTCTGTTTTATGGTATATTTGTATTTCCTCCGAAGTGATTTCCAAGCATTCAGTGTGATTTCATCTTTTTTTTTGTTCCATGCGCGTTCTAGCTTTCTGACTTGTGTTTTGATTTTTTTCAGCTCTTCGGTGAACCATGGATTTGGTTTTTTCCTACGTGATGTTCTGGTTTGGATTGGGGCAATTATATCTAATGTTGTTTTGCATATGTCATCCCATTCTTGGAGGAATTGGATGGTTTCTGTATTTGTTGACCATTCATTTTGGTAGACCCATTGCCAGAATGTTGCGGGGTCTATTTTTCCTCTCGTGGTGTATGTTGTCCGTTCATGTTTGTTGACTGCATTTTTTTGTGTTTTTCTCCACTGGAGGGAGACATATGCTTTATGGTGGTCTGTCCATGGTGTGGGTGTCCATCTTGTGTCTGTAAGTAGAAGAGTTGAGTCTGAGTCGAATTTGTGTGTAATGATGTCTAGTGTGTGTCCCTTTTCATGCGTTGGTTGAGTATTAGGTGCGTGTAAATCCCAGAGTTTTAAGAATTCTTTGCAATCTTGTGTGCCTGTTGAGGTATCGTCTTCGAGGTGTAAGTTGATGTCTCCTATTATGAGGATGTTTGAGGTAGAGACACATGTGTTCGAGATGAAGTCCATGAGTTGTGTTTGGGAGTCTTTCCATTTTCCTGGTGGTCTGTAGAAAATGATTGCGCTGAGGTGTCCTTGTAGGTTCGGATGAGTAATATTTGTCGAGGCTATTTCGAGTTGTGGTGAGGTGGATTCGCTGGTGGTTGTGATAGTGAACTCGGATTTGTAAATTATGGCTATTCCGCCACCTCTTTTTCCATTTCTTGTCCAGTGTGTGATTCTGTATTCTGGTGGGCATGTCTCTTTGATGGCGGGGTCTGTGGGGCTGTGGAACCATGTTTCCGTGATGAATAAAAGGTCTAGATTATCTGTGTTGATACAGTCTAGTATGTCTACTGAGTTGCGTACTGCTGATCTCGCATTTATGTATCCTATTCGGATTGGGCGGTATGGTTCTGTAGGGAGGTTAGATATGTTTATTTTTCTTAATTGTCTTCTTCCTCCTTTATGTACAAAGGACAGTAATTCCCCTGTTTTAAGGACCAGATTTTGTGGAACTCTAGTTACTGATGTGTCAAAATAAAATAACTTGGTCTTAGCTGTGTTTAGTTTTAATAAATTTGAAGATGCTGAATAATAGGTCTTTGAGATACATTCAGAAATTTAAACACATACATCAACAACAACGTCCTTAAGCAGTGGTAATAAAATTAAGATGTCATCAGCATAAGAGGCAACATAAAATAATGAAGAGTTTAAAAAATGACCCGGAGAACTCATAAAGATGTTCAACAGTGCTGGTGACAAAGGTGAGCCCTGAGGCATACCAAAAATGGAACTCCAAGTGGCTGAGAATTTCTTATTCTTCCTAACGCTATACTGCCTTGAACCACTCCAAGACATTTCCAGCCAATCCGAAATCACTCATCTTACTTAGCAATAATAAATGATCAACGGTGTCAAAAGCACCTGAAACTTCGAATTGCATCAACACAGACATAATATTTTGACTTAATAAGATCTTAACTTTAATAACTAATGTCACCAATAGAGATTCAATACTGTGCATAGGCCTGAATCCATATTGAGACTCATGGAGACAATGATGTGAGTCTCAGAAGGACACTAACTGTGATGCAACTATGGATTCTATTAATATAGTGAGCCAAGGGATACTAGCAACAGGAGGGAAGTTAGATACTTCAGTCAAATCCGCAACATTTGATTTTGGGATTGGAATTAGTACTATTTTACCAAGTTCCTCTTGAATCCTTGCTTCTCTAACAAGTGCCTTTAATGGCCAACCTGTTTTGGAAGTGAAACAAGGTTTGAGAAGTAAAGAGGAATCTGTGGAGATGACTGAGTTAAAAATCATATGCCTTAAGCTAAAAAAATAATATTCTCTGAAAAGAAGCTCATCATCACTATAGTGCTAGTAATTGCAGATAAGCAAAACGCTTTTCAAGGACACAGATGTTCCTCCAGTAATAAAAAGAGAATTCCCACTTGTTATAATATCTTTCATTATAGGGACAGTTATTTCCTGTTCTTTTTAGAAGTTACTATTTCTCAAGGTTATTCATCATTATAACTTGACAATATTTTAAAGGCCCAATAGTTCTACATATGATAATTAGTAATAGCCAGATGCTATTTGTTTAGATTTTTGAACATTCACTGTATATGAAGAATTTACTGACTGTGTATTTTCTTTGTACCTTATAATGTCAATCATGTATCCTTAAGTTTTGGATATCTTGATATGAGCAGAACATCTGTATTCTATTTTCAAGTTTTTGTCTTTTTCTTAAAGCCATTTATCATCTAAACTAGCCAGTTAGCCAGTCAATATTTTTGTATATAAAAAGAGGAGGTTTGCTAATTGCATTTCAAATAGAATTGGACTTAGAGAGATTCTCTGTGTTCGAGATCTGTTCCTTGTCTAGGCAAATATCATTGAATAAATAAATTGCATGGCTGACTTGCTAGACTCATTCTTTGTCTCACAGCATTATCACTGAGGATTTTCCTTTAGGTTCTACAACTTGGTATACTGGCCAGGAATCCACTCAACTCTGTTGCTTCAGAGACAACTTGCACTGACTGCAGTCCTTTGTTTGAGGCTCCTGGATCGAGGTAGGCGCATGCTTTTGCTTTGCTTGTACCCAGGAGGCAGTTTAGTGCTGTTGCTCTGTAGCTTGTTGCGGTACATGGATAGAACACAATTTTATTATTGCTGGAGTCAGTCAGTCAGTCTGCAATTTTGCTCTTTGAATCAATGGGGATTCCCTACCTTGTCCTGTGTAATTCTGTGCTGTCCGTAACTCTTTGGGCTTGTTTTTTGGCTTGCTTTCTTATCTATTGCTTTCTTTTTGTTCCTTTTCTTTCTCTGTTCCGCATCAGTGTCTTCAATCATTGTTCTGTTTCCTTGTGTTTGTGTAACTAAAATAAAATGCTGCTATGCTAGAGATATTTTAAACAACACTGCCATCTTGTGACTAATTTGAAAACTATGGTTTAATTTTTCCCTTACTGTAAAATTTGTATATTTTTTTATTACTTTTGTATACTGTGCTTTCCCACTCATGGCAGGCTCAATGTGGCTTACATATTGTATACAGGTACTTATTTGTACCTGGGGCAATGGAGGGTTAAGTGACTTGCCCAGAGTCACAAGGAGCTGCCTGTGCCTGAAGTGGGAATTGAACTCAGTTTCTCAATTCCACCAGACCAAAGTCCAAAGTCCACCACCCTAACCACTAGGCCACTCCTCCACTCTATAGTATCTGAATGCCAACTGGACAGGAATTGCCTAATGTTTCATGCCAGCCTGTTGAAATCTAGTATTCCTAAGGTTTTCTCAGTGCAAGAACATCCTTTTTGTTTTGTTTGCAGTATTACTGTATAGTCAGTTTGGCAGTAGTCCTATGAAGAATTTTTGTGGGGTTTCATTTACATTTGGGCTCATTTTCAAAACAGGAAAATATCTAAAAAGTGCATAAAGCAGCATTTGCACATTTTTCTCATAAAAACATCCAAATCTGTATTTTTGAAACTTATTTTTAGACAGGTTTCTTTGAAGTCTGTCAGAAGTGTGTCCAAATCTCAATAGGGCATATCAGGGGCATGTTCAGGGTGGGACTTGAGTGTTCCTAAGACTTAGACATTTTTCAGCCAGATGACCACTGGAAGGAATCAGGGATGACCTCCCCTTATTCTCCCAGTGGTCAGTAACCTCCTCCTACCCTCCAAAAATGTGATAAAAAACATTACTTGCCAGCCTCAGATGTTATACTCAGGACCATTAGAACAGCGTACAAGTCCCTGGAGTAGTCCAGTGCTGGGTGCAGTGCATTGCAAGTAGGTGGAACCAGGCTTCTACTTCCCCCTACTTGTTATGCTTCTGGAGGAAACTGTGATTCCTCCAAAACTCACCAGAAACCCACTGTACCCACATATAGGTTCCTCCTTCACCAGTAAGGGCTATGGTAGTGGTATACAATTGGGGTAGTTGGTTTTGGGGTGGCTCAGCAGACAAATTAAGGGAGCGATGGTGAGATATGTACCTGGGAGCATTTTATGAAGTCCGCTGCAGTGCCCCCTTGGGTGCCCTATTGCTTTCCTGCGATGTCAGGGGGACCAGTGTACTAAAAATGCTGGCTCCTCCTACATCCCAATGACTTGGTTTGTGCGTTTTGCACTTGGATGGGGGTTTTATTTTTAAATGGACCAAAACATAAAACATCCAAATCACAAAACCTTCTATTTTTGAAAACAAAAGATAGACGTTTTTCTTTTTTGAAAATGACCTTCTTTGCTATTCAGATTTTGGACGTTTTTTACAAAACGACCAAAGTCGGACTTAGACGTCATATCGAAAATGCCCCTCTTTCTGAACTGCCTGTTTGGGTGGAGTTAATCTTGGGGTATTGAGGCTGAGAGTTTAGGGTACCACAGAGGAATTCTAGGTTAGACCCCTACATATGACTTGATATTCTGCAGCACTAGAATCAAGGTTATGGGAGTGAGTTTCTGGGACTCGGCCTATGTTGATTCCATAGACTGTGGAATCAGGAGTAGCCTTCTAGGGGTGGCAGGCTAGGTGAAGTGTCCCAAAACCCACTGTACCCACATGTAGGTGCCCCTTTCATTCCTAAGGGCTATGGTAATGGTGTACAGTTGTGGGGAGTGGGTTTGGGGGCTCAGCACACAAGGTAAAGGAGATATGCACCTGGGAGCTTTTTCTGAAGTCCACTGCAGTGCCTACTAGTGTGCCCTGTTGGTGTCCTGGCATGTGAGGGGGACCAGTGCACTATGAATGCTGGCTCCTCCCACGACCAAATGGCTTGGATTTGGTCATTTCTGAGATGGGCGTCCTCGGTTTCCATTATTGCTGAAAATTGCTAAGGTCGACCGAAATGTGGAGAATTGGGCATTTTTATTAATCCTATGTAAGCCACATTGTGCCTGCATGTGTGGGAAAATGTGGGGTAGAAATGTACTATAAATAAATCTCCGACCGTATTATCGAAATGATGGCCGCCCATCTTGTTTCGATAATACGGGTTTCCATGCCCCTTCACGGGGGCGTCCTGTGAGGACGCCCTCAGGAAAACATGGGCGCCCCGTTCGATTATGTCCCTACATATCATTCAGGATAGGTTAGCTCTTGATGATTTACTCTCTGCACAAGGAGGTATTTTTGCCATGGTTACTACTAGCTGTTGTATATACATGGATTGTTATGTTTCAGGGTAGTGAGTCCTTGGTACGTAGTGGACGTCTATGATAGCCTGAACCCCAGTTGCAGAATTATAACAGGCCCACAATAGAGTCAATGTCTGGAATTGGACAAGACCAGAGATAGTTGAGCAAGCATGGGTGGTCATAGTGGCCCAGGAACTCAAAGACACACAGAAGCTGGCGGCTTCTCCGGAACCCACTCACACACACAAAGAAGTGTAAGGCTAGTGGAACCCCCACACACAATGAAGCGTAGGACTGCTGGAACCCACACATAATGAAGCACAGGGCTGCTGGAAATCCACACACACAATGAAGCGTAAAGCTACTGGAACACACACACACAATGAAGCGTAGGACTGCTAGAACCCACACATAAGCACAGGGCTGCTGGAAATCCACACACACAATGAAGTGTAAGGCTACTGGAACCCACACACACAAAGAAGTGAAAGGCTACTGGAACCCGCACACACAAAGAAGCGAAAGGCTACTGAAACCCACACTCACAACAATGCACAGGGCTGCTGGAACCCCCTCCCCCCCCACACACACATAATAAAGCACAAGGTTACTGGAACCCACACAAAGAAGCTAAAAGCTACTGGAACCCACATCCACAATGAAGCACAAGGCTGCTGGAACCCACACACACAATCAGATGTTGGAAGCGTTACAGGAATCCACTCACACAGATAGAGGCTGGAATACAGCACAATGAGAACCCACACATACAGTGACGTCAGTTGTTCACTGGAATCCATTGCACAGCAAGGTAGCAGAACAGCAGCTGTTGGGCAGGCAGAAGGAACGGCATCTCAGGACCCACAGGAGCAAAAATGCAAGAAGGGCGGTTACGACGCAAGAGCACCTAAGCCTGCACCCACTGGAGTTAAATGCTCCGCTCAGTGTCTGACATCGCAGGTGTGCCATGGTCCTTGCCAGACTGCAAGAGTGATTCCACCCTCACCTGTTGTAATATTTTTCATTATAGGGACAGCTATATTCTGTTCTTTTTAGAAGTTGCTGTTTCTCAAGGTTATTCATCATTGTAACTTGACAATATTTCAAAGGGCCTATAGTCCTACATATGATAATCAGCAATAGTCGGATGTTATTTTGTTTAGCTTAGATTTTTGAAGAATTTACTGACTGTGTATTTTCTTTGTACCTTATAATGTCAATCATATATACTTAAGTTTTGAATATCTTGATATGAGCAGAACTTCTGCATCCTGTTTTCTAGTCTTTTAAACCCATTTATCATCTTAATTAGCCAGTTAGCCAGCCAATATTTTGTGTATAAAAAGAGGAGCTTTGCTAATTGTATTTCGAATGGAATCAGACTTAGAGAGAGATTCTCTGTGTTCGAGATCTGTTCCTTGTCTAGACAAATATTATTGAACTAAAGAGTGAGTAAATGAATTGCATGGTTGACTTACTAGACTCATTTCTTGTTTCACAGCATTATCACTGAGGATTTTCCTTTAGGTTCTACACTGTTAGGCTGCTGCTTCAGGCATATGTGAAAGGACCTCCCTGTAGTCTAGCCTAACTTTGTAGGCAGAAGATGGAGCTAAGACAAAGTGGGATAGTAGGCTTAAATACTCAGAGGGAGTGCTCTACTACCACTAGAACCTTCTCTGCCAATTTGGCAAGGCCCTTCCAGGCTTCTACCAACTTCCAGCACCTTCTAAAATGTCAGTTCCAGAGATATCTTATACTAGAACCTTCCTGAGTCTAGCTGGGGCCATTTCTAGCAGGTACAGGATATACAGAATTCAGCAAAAGGCCACAGCTAGAATGGGCCTCAGGAACAGTGCTGGAATAACTTGCAGGCACCTTTTCCCTATTGGCTGGCTGATCTCTCTATACTACCACAGCCAGCAGTGAGAACACTGACACCAAATGGACTTTAAGGGAACAGCAGCAAGAATTCCGGCAGATTTATCTGCTGAATATCTCATAATGTTACAGTCACACGTGCACACACACTCAATATCTCTATCAGTTCCTTTTGTGCACTTCAGCAAATCAGGCAACAAGCTTTCTCCATCTGTCTTGACTGTCTGCAATAGCTTCCATTTCCTCCCAGATAGTCCCTCCATTACATAGATCCCTCTTGAATATTTTTCTCCAGGTCAGTTTTAGTCTTTCTCTTCTTCTCGATCCACTGCCTGGTTGCCATTTTAGTGCCACTTTGGATGAAGATGGTCTTGTATGCATAAAATGTGTCCTGTCTGCCTGAGTCTGCGTTCAGTAACAAGATCCTGTAATCTTCTGCAGTTTTTCCATCAGTATTTAATCATTTATAATGTGATCTCACTAAGGACCCTGTTTGCTAAGGCATGTTATGTACTCCCGTTAACCATTTACGTGCCTACAATATCCCGATAGGCACCTACACGGTTAGCGTGTTACCTAATTGTAGGCATGTTAAAAATGCTAACGCACCTTAGTAAACAGGGTCCTAAGTCACACCTAAGATTGTTCTCCGGCATCGCTGGTGCAATACATCCATTTTTTTCCTATCTTGGTTGATATCTTCTAGGTTTTGCTCGCATTCAATTCAGTTGGCAAGACAATGGAGGAGCAATTTTCTTTTGATACTGTCAGACTCGTGAGTCCTTGGGCTGAGCAGAATACCAATGGGTCCTGAGGAGGAAGAGGACCCAGGTCCCAACTTGGCAGTTGGGCAACCCTGAGGCTTCACCTGTGGTGATCGCCATTCCCCAGGGGTTGAGCCCCTAGGTGCAGGCAGCCGGCAGGACTTAAGAGAGCAAAGGCCGATGGGAGCAAGCAGCAGAAAGGCGGAGAGCGTCTGGTATCGAGAGCCAGGCAGAAGACCTGGGGACAAGGGTCAGCAGCAGGCACAGAGAATAATCTGGGTACAGGCTGGATCAGCAGGCAGTTGACAGGTATAGAAAGAAATCCGGGTACAGACTGGATCAACAGGCAGGAGGCAGGCACAAAGAGTAGTCAGGGTACACACTGGGTCAATAGGCAGGCAGCAGGCATAGAGAGTAGTCAGGGTACACGCTGGGTCAATAGGCAGGCAGCAGGCACAAAGAGTAGTCAGGGTACATGCAGAGTTCAGGAACCAGGGAGAGAATCAAATAACATGCAAATGACAGAGCAAAGCAAAACCTACCGGAGTAGAAGCCGAAGCATGGAGCCTAGGAAAAGATCTGCTGATAAAGTGCTGGCGTCTGACGTCACCAGGAGCCTAGCGAGGAGAGAGAGAGAGCTGCCATAGGGAGAGAGAAGGAGGAGGGAACAGGCAGTAGCCAGTAGGAGAGGAGCAATGGAAGGGAGCACTCTGATAGGCCACGCAAGGCGAAAGGGGGTGAAGCTGCGGAAACAGACCACCAATCCCTGGCGGAATAGGGAGGCGGAACAGAAACTCCAGGGAGGAGTTAGGCACCAAGCAAATGTGCGACGCATTGCGGCGCAGAGGCGCTGAACCGGGAAAAAGGAAGCGCTGCCCGAGGAGGCTGGAAGCGCGAGATGCAGTGGTTAAGGTGGCACTACAGCGGAATTCCGCACCGCTCGAGGACGCTGTTGAGGTAGGGGATGTGACAGATACTGGTTGATTTTGCTTACTATATTAAGCGCAATTGATGAAATGCACAGTATAAACACAGTGTTTCCAACTAACATGACACCTTTTATTTTTCTCTATAACAAATGTAACAGCCAAGGGGTTAAATTTTAAAATGTACCTGGGGGGAGCGGAGCAGCGATGCAGGGCGCCGATGCCAGGTGCATCTCTGGCGATGAGGGGGGCGGAGTCGGCACCTCGGGCGGTATTTGTGTGCCGCGGTTTTGGTGGGCGGTGATGGTGAGCTGGGTCGTTGGAGGTGACGTTTTGGCAGCCGCTGTGGGAGAGAAGGGGTGGTCCGGAGCGAAGGGACCGATGTCCGGTGGTGGCCGGCATTTTTGCTGGGGCTGGCCGGGGCTGCAGGATGCAGCGGCATCATTGGTTGGTCGGTGGGGAGGAAGGAGGAGAAGGGAGAAGCCCGGGAAAGCATGGGAGGAGCCCAGGGCCCTGATTGGCCAGCTTCGGTGTCGGACATCAATGCAATGACGTCAGATACACCTTTTTGGATGCAGGGCCTGGGATTTCATTTACTTAAAGGAACCGGCTCCTTTATGAGGAGTAGAGCCGGTTCCGGAGACAAGAGAGGACCGGTGTGGGACCTGGGAGGCTGGGGAAGGTGCTCCGGTGCACTTTCCCAGCGTTTTTTAATTTTTAATAAAGTGGCCGGTCATGATGTTGGCACTGCACGTGCCAGGGAGAGTGAGAGGGCCGGGTGCAGAGATGTAGACACGAGCCGGATGCCAGTTCATGACGGAGCTGGGCAGGAGGCTCGTGCCAACAATACAAAGAGGATTTTCGGCTTTGAGGGGGATAAAAGGTACCAATTTTTACATTAATTTGTAAAGTTGCTTGAATGTATATGCTTAGAAAATGTTTACTGTAACTTAAAATTGTTGTGTTGGGATTCTGGGGACTTTATTGTGTTTGAAGCTCGTGGTTGAGGCTCAAGCTTAGGGGAGTGATGTAAGTGAGTTCTAAACTGTCTTTTAGTTCAGTTGGGTGGGTATTGAGTTATTGAGAGGACGTAGTTCTGTGTTCCTCAGAAAAGTTAAATTAATTACTTAAATTTGAGGAAAAACTGAGATTGGTGACCTGGTTTGGAGTGTTTATGTGTGGAGTGGTGGTAGTTAATTACAAAGAGCCCGTGGTTGATTTTGGCTCTGAGGTGCATGAGTGTGAGACTATGCTAGAGGTAGTTTACTGAGTTTAAACTTTCACTGTATTACTATAACTCAGTTTTTGAAGGTTCAGGTGGGAAAATGTGGGATACAAATGCAATAAATAAATAAATACAATACAATACAATACAATAAAATATATATTTTAAACTGGTGTGACTATAAAGTCCACAATATCTGTGCAGATAAGAGCTAAAGCACAGAGTGGTTACGTTGAACAGCTGACTCAGTGCCTAAATATTTGAGTGGGCTGATCTTCTTTGGTGGGAAAAGAAAAAACCCCAAACATTACCTATTTTAAAGGAAACTGAGTTGAAGTCTATATATGAATAGGGATGTGCTTTTAAAAAATTCCAGAGGAAGTTGAGAGACCTCTGCATTGCATTTTTAATGCCTGATAACTGTTAACAGGTATAGATAAAAAAAATTAAATTACAACATATTTTATTTTCCCGGGATAGCTAGTAAATAGGAAATAATATTTATATATTATTCAAGCCCATATATAGAGAATAGATTTTCTTCCTTTAAGTTCTTTGAGTTAGAGTAGTAGGTGTGTGGAGCGGATCTACTATTAAGTCCATGCTAGCCAGAGAAGATGGTACCCAACGTAAAGAAAGAAGAAGATAGAAGAATTACAAGAAAGCTGGAAAAAGTATCCTTTAATCCTTTACTACAAACCCTTGGAAAGGAGAGTTAGAAGAGATTTGTTTTGGAGAGTAAAATAAAACTATAGACTACAGACTGAGGAAGAACCTGAAAGAGAAAGAAATAAAACAAAGAATCAATTCTTATAATCTAACAGAATTTAAAAAATAAGTTATTGGTGCTGTATATTTGTCAAATAATAGAGTCTTGCTGTTGTTTAGGGGGGATACTTATCTGACATGTTTCTTTAGATGTTGACGGAGTAAATATTTGTCATTCTAGAAAAAGAGAAACAAAAGTTTTATGTTATAGTAAATTACCTGTAAGTAAATAAAACCAGCTGCTTTGGAACCTTAAATTTGCTTAACTGAGTTTCTCATTTTAGTTTAATTCCCTTCTTGTTTTAGAAACAAGAAAGCGTGGTTAGTTTGAATAATTGAATCACATCTCTGTCAGTTTTACAAAGGCACCTGAGGTATTGCTAATGTATTTGTAGGGTTAACCATTGTATCCAGAGGTGAGGTCACACAAATATTGATTCTGTGACTAAAGGGCAATTCTATAACTAGGTGCTTGAGAATAAGTGCCCCTTTGTATGCTTATATGCACCAAAAAGTAGCACTCGTGCAAATAAGCACCCTAAGTATTGTTCTGTAAGGACATGTGTAAGTTCTAGAATGCATAAATGGAAGGAGGTGTACATGTGGGTGGAGCCTGGGCAGGACATGAGTCTCTCTCCCAGTTACATGCACCTTTGCTGCATTTAACAGCACACAAAAAAACAATCATGTAATAATGAAAAATCTATATAGCTGATATATACAAAAATATTATTCACAGTCATCCACTAAAAGCATATAAACAATTCTCTCTCTCTCTGCATTCAAGCAAATGGCTGTGAGGAGGCCGTTCATATTTTTGATGCTTAACTGTGTGTCTCCAAATTTGGTGGGTCCTTCTCATTACTGTTATACAGTGTGACACACTGCACTGATTGTTGTTGCTACATCTATTTTATATGGAGCCCCTGAAGCAGGCATGTTGCTGAAACATGTCAGGCTTCTAATTTTCAATATTATTAATTATGATGGATTGACAGTGGAGAGTGATTGTATCTTCACCAGTAGTGCTTATGTTTTGTGGCAACCCACCACTCTGTATTGCTTGAATTGCTTATGTGCTTTTAGTGGATGTGATAAAATGTTACATTTATTTTTGCATGAATCATCGATATACATTTTTGATGATTATTACCCTTTTGTGTTGTGTTCTCTGAGATTTGGCGATTAGGAACTTTTTCCTCGTGTTGATCCTTGCTACATTTATGTGTGCTCAGTTATACCAGCTCTAATGACAATTTATCTGTGCGTGCTGAAGCTGGGTTTTGCTAGTATTCTATAATGGAATCTGGGTGCCCAGATACTGCAATAGAATAGGTGGGTCCTGTGGCATTTGGAGGCTACCACTTTTAGAATTGCCACCATGAGCATGGTTTTCTAGGAAACATTTTACAAAACGTTTCACACTATAATGTATCATTTGTCTCAGAAATTTTTATTATGTGCTATCTTGCAGCAAAATAAAAAAAATGCTGATCAACTAGAAATAATTACAGTACTTCATAATTACATCATTTTTTAAAAATTACATTTGTACCCCATGCTTTCCCACTCATGGCAGGCTCAATGCAGCTTACATATTATATACAGGTACTTATTTGTACCTGGGGTAATGGAGGGTTAAGTGACTTGCCCAGAGTCACAAGGAGCTGCCTGTGCCTGCAGTGGGAATCAAACCCAGTTCCCCAGGACCAAGGTCCACCACTCTAACCACTAGGCCACTCCTCCACATGATTTTGAAAGATTATTTATAACCTATGTGCAAACCCGAAAGATATCAAAATGGTGCATATTTGTTGCACGACCATTTTATAGCTGTTTCATAGGCCTATTTGTGAGCCAAGTTTATTATTGTACACTCAGCCATTTATTTGTTATAAAGAAAAATAAAAGAGGTCCCATTATTTTGAATCTTGGTGTGTATCTATATATTTGCATGTGTCTCATCATTTGTGATGTGATCTTAGTAAGTCATACCTAAGATTTCTCTCAGGCATCATTGGTGCAATGCATCCATTTTTTTTCCTATCTTGGTTGATATATTCCAGTTTTCACAGGTGTTCAATGTAGTTGGCAAGACAATGGAGTTATAAAGGTGCACTTTTGATTTAATGTCACCAATCTTGTGGAAAAATGAAGGTCCCAACACTTTTATGAAGTTAAATAAATTACAAACTAAAATTCTTTGGGTGGGAAAACACTACTCAGAACTGACAGGTAAAGAAATTGACTAGTGCTCTTTGGACAGGTAAAGAAATTGGCTGGGGCTCTTCACCTTGTCTTTGAATCTTATGGAGAATTCATCTGGACCTGTTACTTTCTATGGATTCTCAGTTCAGTGCCTTAATTTAAAAAGTTTTCTGGAGGATGAGATAGATTCAAAGTATTAAATTTCATTTTCAATTAGATCAGTTTAAGATTTGATTCAAGCATATATTCTATCACAGTTTGGTTATTGTAGCATGTTCTGTTAAATTGCCAACTCTACAAAATACTGCAGCTAGATTGCTTTATAATGTGAGTAAATATAAGAAAGCTAGTCCTTTGTTAATTAGATTACACTGGTTGCCTATTGAGTATAGGGTTGCATTTAAAATGAGCTGCCTAATAAAATAATTCAAGGTCAGGCTCCTTTCCTCCTTAATCAGTTAGTTTCCTTTTCTTCTTATGCAAAGCAATTGCCACAAGGTAAAATGTGCCCCTGATGTAAAAGAAATTAGAAATAAGAGAATGTTCTCTCAAACCTTTGTGTAACAGGTAGCTCTGACCTGGAATGCTTTTCTAATTGAGATTAGATCTCATGATATTTTGTAGGAAGTTATAAACTTCTTTTTTAAAAAAGAAATGTCTTTCTGTTTGAGCCAGCTTTAGGTTGTTGTGTTTAGCATGATTATGCATTGTAGAAATGATGCCATGGAGGAGTTACCCACAAAGCTTGCACACACTGGCAGAAAAAAAACTGTTTTCAAAGAGTTTACAGTAAAGCTGCTGGTGACACATGGGGCAGCATGCACCATTCATGGGATTCAAATGCTGGCAATTATCTGAAGCAAAAATGTCTCTCACTACAGTGCACAGATAAATACTTGCTCTAGATTCTTAATATTCTCCAATACTCTTAGAAACTGGCTTTGGTAAATCCTGTAAATCGTTCCCCTCCTTCAGTCTGGAGCACCAGCCAGAAAGAAAGAAAAACTTATGTTGCAGATTTCTTCTGTAATTAGGAGTGTAGCCAGACACCTAATTTTGGGCGAGCATGAGACCCCCGCCTCCCACCCAGCATTTCTCCCTCCCATTCCCCGTAGGCGTTGGGGCACCTCCCAACTCCATCCCCAACCTCCCATACTTTCTAAACCTTTCAGTTCTTCACCGGCAACAAGTAGCGACTCATACCCACTGCTCGCTGCTGGCGAAGAATTGAAAGGTTTAAAAGGTACTAGGGATTGGAGGAAGTTGCTGAAAGGCACCCGATCCCCTGCTGGGGAGGAGAGGGAAGGGCGCTGGGAGTCTTCAGCTGGTGAGGCTTGGGGAGCCCCGTCAGATACATCAGAGATACGCCACTGCTGGGTAGGCCTGAGCCCACCCATGGCTTGCCACTGTCTGTAATGTTATGTGCCTGATTGCATAGCTGGTTAATTATGGTTAAATGATTCCTACATACTGCCTGCAGCTGACCCCAAAAGCTTCTTTCTGCCACTTTCTGCCCATGAGGAAAGAGGAAGATGTTTCAGGGAGGGAGGGGGGGGCAGGACATGGGAGAAGGAGGGCTTTGGGGTGAGCTGCAGGCAGTGTATAAGAATTGCTGCTGCTGCTGCCAGCAACCCTTTGAAGAGAGAAGCTTGTTAAGGGAAGGACAGAGGGAGATGCAGGACCATTGGAGCCTCTGTAGCTGAGCTCTGCTTACTTTCCCCATGACAGCTGTTGTGTGTACCCCTGCTGGGTAGGCCTGAACCCAAAGTAGGTGGGCCCAGGCCCAGGCCCACCCATGGCTATGCCCCTGAAGTAAACAGCTATAGAATGGCCTGAAGTAACAACAAAAGGGTTGGAAAACAGGTGAAAAAGTTTTTCCTGCCGAAATGCTGAAGGTTTTTTCTCCATCGAACAAGTATGTGGAGGAAACCTGGTATGAATTTCATAGAGTTCATATTTAGTTGCATTTCTGTTTAACACGTATACTCTGTGAATCTACTTTGTGACCCCTGAAGCAGACGCTTTGGTGTGTCGAAACACAGGCCTTGTCGGGTCCCTTGAGCAACTAATAAAGAGTTTTCATCATCATCATCATCATCTCCCGAGTTGGTTTAGTCTGTGGCCAGTCTCTACTTCTTGTGTACTGTGTGGACTCGTCATAGAGGGTGTTTTGCTCTTCCTGTTCCATATATTCTGATGTTCTTATCTTTTGCTTATTCCTGACCTGAGGAAGAAGGTAATGGCCTTCAAAAGCTAGTCAAAAATCTATTGTTAGTCCAGTAGCCACACTATCGTATCCCCCTGACTCTTCTGTTTGTGTGCAGTGAATGTAAAAGAGATAGGGGTTGATATTCAGCTGGTGGCCAGTGATGTTATTTCTGGATATTCAGTGCCAGGCCCTGTCCAAGCTTCAGCATTAAATATCCATTTTTGCAGAGCTGGCTAATGTATAGCCAGTTCAACACTTAACCAGCTATGGGTTACCGCATAAAGATAGGACCAGTGGTGTGCTGGAGCTGGCTCGCAAGAGCCGCTTGTTAAATTTTGACAGCTCTTGCGAGCCGGCTGTTCTTTGGGGCGAGCCGGCTCCATTGCAGGAGGTAAGCATGGCAGGAGGGCGCTATGCTTACCTCCCCTCCCGCTCCCAAACATGCCCAGCGATTGTCCTTCGCCCCCACCATCCTCTCCCGCTCCCATCCATCTTTTTTAAATACCTCCTCTGTTGAAGCGCCGTGTTAAAGCCCTGCTGCCCGTCTCTAGCTTTCCCTCCCTGTTTGCTTCAGTTCGTGAACTTCGTGCCCTTAGTCCCGCCTTCTGAGGGGAGAGAAAACAATTGCTGGGCATGGATGGGTAGGGGGCAGGGGAGAGAAGAGAATTGCTGGGTATGGATGGATAGAGGGGGACAGGGGAAAGAGGAGAGTTTCAGGACATGGATGGAGGGAAGGGCAAGAGAAATTCTGGACATGGATGGAGGGGAGGGAAGGGAGAGAGAAGAAATGCTGGACATGGAGTTCACGAACTGAAGCAAACAGGGAGGGAAAGCTAGAGACAGGCAGCAGGGCTTTAATGCAGCGCTTCAACGGAGGAAGTATTTAAAAAAGATGGATGGGAGCGGGAGGGGACGGTGGGGGCGAAGGACAATCACTGGGCATGTTTGGGAGCAGGAGGGGAGGGCAGGGGAGGGAGGAAAATCGTTGGACATGGATGGGAGCAGGAGGGGAGGGTAGGGGAGGGAGGAGAATTGCTGGACATGGATGGGAGTGGGAGGGGAGGGCAGGGGAGGGAGGAGACACTGGACATGGATGGGAGTGGGAGGGGAGGTTAGGGGAGGGAGGAGAATCGCTGGACATGGATGGGAGCGGGAGCGGGAGGGCAGGGGCAGGGGAGGGAGGAGAATCACTGGACATGGATGGGAGCAGGAGGGAAAGGCAGGGGAGAGAGGAGAATTGCTGGGCATGGATGAGAGCGGGAGGGGAGGATAGGGGAGGGAGGAAAATCGTTGGACATGGATGGGAATGGGATGAGAGCGGGAGGGCAGGGGAGGGAGGAGAATTGCTGGACATGGATGGGTAGAGGGGGGCAGGGGAGAGAAAACAATTGCTGGACATGGATGGATAGAGGGGGGCAGAGGAGAGAAGACAATTGCTGGACATGGATGGGTAGGGGGGCAGGGGAGAGAACAGAATTGCTGGGTATGGATGGATAGAGGGGGACAGGGGAGAGAGGAGAGTTTCAGGACATGGATGGAGGGGAGGGCAAGAGAAATTCTGGACATGGATGGAGGGGAGGGAAGGGAGATAGAAGAAATGCTGGACATGGAGGGAAGATAGAGGAAGGAGATTAGATGAGGGAAAAGGAAGTGAGGAAAGAAACTGCACATGGATGGAGAAAATAGGCAGAAGCTGGATCCACTGTACAGTCAAGTCTGCGGAGGACCAGAAATGAAGAAGAAAGGAGGAAAGAAAAGAAATAAATGGAAAGGAAGCCCTGGAAACGGAGTCAAGGGAACAGATAGAGAGCAGCAGAATCAGATACTGGGCCAGCATGATCAGAGAAACAAAGTCACCAGACAACAAAGGTAGAAAAAAATAATTTTATTTTCATTATAATGTTTGGAATATGTCCAGTTTGAGAATCAGGTGCTGAACGTTAAAAGTTAAAATTTATTTACTTATTTATGTCATTTTATCTCATTTTAAACATGAATTAGATTGGAACCTGGGATCATTTAATTTTTTTTTCCTGGAGAGAGTAATGCATTGCCCCCCCCCCCCCCCGGGCTATAGCCAGCTCTGCAATTTTTTTTTTGGGGGGGGGCGCAGTGGTGGACGGGGGGGGGGGGGGGCGCAGAGGTGGATGGGGGGGGGGGCGCCAAGGTGGACCGGGGAGAGAGCCTGTTGTTAAAAATTTACCAGCACACCACTGGATAGGACTGTTTTATGATATCCAATTTATGCAGTTAACCTGGGTGGGACAAGCCCAGCCCATGGGTAGTAGCTTTGAAATAAAAAGCAGAAAGAAAGTGTACTGAAAGAAGAGTGACAAGGGAGGTGGAGTTAGCTGTTAATAAAAGAGTTAGTTGCCCTTTGAGAGGGATGGGGGGGCTGGGGGGCTCCTTTAGTTTTTATTTTGTGTTTTCTGTTTGCTGTTGAGGTGTCTTTGGTTGCTTGCAAGCCCCTGCTAAGTGATCAAAAGAAGGAGAAGGGGATCCCATTGAAAAGAAGTGAATCAGTTGGCTAAAGAACAAGGAGAGCTGCTGTTAGGAGAAACAGTAACTGGTGGAGAGGTCTGGGTGGGCAGTGGAGAGACCCAACCCAGGAGCGCAGGATAGGAGCTAAGGAGTACCCATCCCATAGTCAGGGTGAGCCAACGCAAAGGTCATCCTGGGTGGAGGCTAGACTAGGAGGGTCTGAACCTGAAACATAGAGAGGAGCACAGCCTTTGAAACATTATCTTGGGGGATGTGCACAGATTGGAGCTGTACAAAGTGTAAATAACCCTATTTAAGAATGCCTTGTAAAATATACCCCAAGAAAGGAGAATACAGGAGTTCCGCTGGGGGAATACCAGAGGCAGATTTATTTATGGATTGTACTATTAGATGAAGTTTGAAGTTGAGCAATAAACTGAGTTTAAGCTACTGCCTGCTGCTTGGTCATTTGGACTAACAGGTATACAGTTGTCTCCCCACAGACAGCCAAGTTTAACTGCCAGCTTTGTTCCCCACAGAGATTTGGACCTCAAATTTTGAGTTCATGGGGGAGAAGAGGGTCACCCCACCTACTAACACTTTTTACCCCAGATGGAAGCATCGCGCGCAAAGTGAATGAGTGAGGTCCGAAAGAGTGTGTACTTCACAGGGGATCCAGCCCACTCAGACCCCGGACCCAGAAGTGCTCAGGCAAAGGGACATTACAAACATATTTATAAATGATCTGGAAATCAGAACAAAAAGTGAGGTGATTAAATTTGCAGATGACACAAAACTATTCAAAGTTGTTAAAATGCATGTGGACTGTGGAAAAATTGCAGAAAGACCTTAGGAAATTGGAAGACTGAGCATCCAAATGGCAGATGAAATTTAACATGGACAAATGTAAAGTGATGCATATTGGGAAAAATAATCTGAACCATAGTTATCTGATGCTAGGGTTCACTTCAGGGGTCAGCACCCCCAAAAAAGACCTAGATGTCATTGTAGACAATATGCTTAAATCATTTGCCCAGTGTGTGGTGGTGACCAAAAAAGCAAGCAGGATGCTAAGAATTATTAGGAAAGCAATGCAAAATAAGACCAAGAATATTATAATGTCTCATAAGAACATAAGAATGGCCATACTTACAGCCATAGAATCAAGCGCTGCTTTGGAGCCTCAGAACCCATAATAAAGACTGTAAGTGATCATCTTTGAACTAATTGTACTATTCACTATCGTCTATATGCTATATATGGCATTAAAGGATTGGTGCATAACTTAATTGCTTAATTAGTACAATTATTAGGGTAAACAAGCACTTAATTTGACACTAGTTGGAGACTACACATGGATCTTGGAAATTACACTTCTCCACCAACTACGCCTAACTGGTCTCACACAGATCTCAAAAGGGAGTGTGGTCATAGGAGGAGCATAGGAGGGTCAGGGACATTTCTAAAAGTTAGGCACAGTTTTACAAAATTAGGTCTAGACATGCTTAACTTTAGATGCCAGAGTTACATCTGCTTTTATGAGGCATAAGTTCAATATCCAAAGTTAGGTGCGACTTGTGCGTTACGCTTGTATTCTATAAAGATTATCCTGCTTATAATCGAACGAGAAAAACGCCCAAGTTCCGACCTAAATCGGGAGATGGACGTTTATCTCACAAAAACGAATAACACGGTATAATCGAAAGCCGAACTTGAACGTTTTCAACTGCACTCCATCGTGGAAGCGTACAAAGTTGACGGGGGCGTGTCGGAGGCGTGGTGAAGGCGGGACTGGGGCATGGTTATCACCCAAACAGAGATGGGCGCCTTTCGCCGATAATGGAAAAAAAGTATGCATTTGTAGCTAGAATTTAGGGCACTTTTCCTGGACCCTGTGTTTTCACGAATAAGGCCCCAAAAAGTGCCCTAAATGACCAGATTACCACCAGAGGGAATCGGGGATGACCTCCCCTGACTCCTTCAGTGGTCACTAACCCCCTCCCACCACAAAAAATGATGTTTCACAACTTTTTATTTTCACCCTCAAATGTCATACCCACCTCCCTGGCAGCAGTATGCAGGTCCCTGGAGCAGTTGTTAGGGGTGCAGTGGACTTCAGGCAGGTGGACCCAGGCCCATCCCCCCCTACCTGTTACAATTGTGCTGCTTAATGCTTAGTCATCCAACCCCCCCAAACCCACTGTACCCACATGTAGGTGCCCCCCTTCACCCCTTAGGGCTATAGTAATGGTGTAGACTTGTGGGCAGTGGGTTTTGAGGGGGATTTGGGGGGCTCAACACACAAGGGAAGGGTGCTATGCACCTGGGAGCTCTTTTACCTTTTTTTTTGTTTTTGTAAACGTGCCCCCTAGGGTGCCCGGTTGGTGTCCTGGCATGTGAGGGGGACCAGTGCACTACGAATCCTGGCCCCTCCCACGAACAAATGCCTTGGATTTATTTGTTTTTGAGCCGAGCGCTTTCATTTTCCATTATCGCTGAAAAACAAAAACGCCCAGCTCACAAATTGTCGAATAAAACATGGACGTCTATTTTTTTCGAAAATACGGTTCGGTCCACCCCTTCACGGACCCGTTCTCGGAGATAAACGCCCATGGAGATAGATGTTTTCGTTCGATTATGCCCCTCCACGTGACCTATATAGAATGGTGCTTAGCACAGATAATTTCTGATGCCGATCTTTTGGCGCCATGTATAGCATCTGGTCCTATACCCTTAAGGGATAAGGTTGATGAAAGAGTAAGAGGACAATAGAATCAATTACAAGGGTTGAGAGGGACTTTGTAAATCATGTTTGAATAATTGTCTCTGCCGGATTTGTGGTTTATAATAATACTAGTAAAAAAGGCCCGTTTCTGGAACGAATGAAACAGGCGCTAGCAAGGTTTTCCTTGGAGTGTGTATGTTTGAGAGAGAGAGCCAGAGTGAATGTGCGGGTGTGTGACAGAGTGAGACTGTCTGTGTGACAGTGTGTGTGTGAGAATGAGAGTGTGTGACAGGGCCCCCTCCCCTGTTCCTAATGCCCCTCACCCCGTTCCCTCCCCTCCTTTTCCTCCTCCTTCCCACACTTTGGGTTCCTTAAGGCTTTCAAACGTGTATGTACCCCCGTGGCCCTAACACCCAGTATCCGGATACCCCACCGCTTTCCTCCTCACCCCTCCCCCAAGATGTAATACTTTCACGTCCTTCATTTTTAAAAAAAAGTGTCCTATGTACCCTGTGTACAAATGGCCGGCATTCAGATTGTGTTCCTCTCGTAAATTTTCATTTCTTTCATTCATTCAGAACTTGCCCCCCCCCCCCCCCCCTGAACACTTTTGGTTCCTTCAGTCTTTTAAAACTGTCCTATGTACCCTGTGTGCTAATGGCCAGCATTGAGATTGTTTTCCTGTCCCAAATTTGCATGTCTTTCAGTCATTCACAACTCCCCCCCCCCCCTTCTCCAGTTTAACACTTTTGTTTCCTTCAGTCTTTTAAAACTCTCCTATCTACCCTGTGTCCTAATGGCCAGCATTCAGATTGTTTTCCTTTCCCAAATGTTCATGTCTTTCAGTTGTTCAGAACTGTCCCCCTCCCCCCATTTAACACTTTCGGTTCCTTCAGTCTTTTAAAACTCTCCTATCAACCCTGTGTCCTAATGGCCAGCACTCAGATTGTTTTGCTTTGCCAAATTGTTTGTCACTGAGGTCACTGAGGTCAGTGCGTGCCTGCCTAGCAGACCACTTCCGGCAGGCACGGTCCCAAGCACATCCTGTTGGAGGTGAGAATTATTATATAGGATAAATGTCCTAGTTAATTGCCTAAAGTGACTTTAAAGTAGATTTGTTGGTTCAAAACACCTCTGTAGTCTGCCTTATTGAGTGGAAGGAGTGTGCAGAGTATGTGGTGAAGCTGCTTATGGCCTCTTGATTTCTGCCTGACCCGGTGCTGGTCCCGAACCAATAAATTCTTTAAATGAGTGGTTCCCCTTTACAGTACTTGGGCATACACCAGAGACCCTCCTTACACATGTTATTTCCGTAGAGTTGGAGCACCCCAAATCTGTTTCTGAGTGAGTGTTTGAAGGGTCCTCTATACTAGGGTCTTAAAAGAAAATCCATTCCCCTTCCCCCTCCCCCTCTCCCTGGAGAGAACCTGCTTACTTGGATAAGAGCGTACATACTGTGAGCAAAAAAGAGAGACAATTTGGAGATATAAATGTTTTGTGGGGGCCCTTGGGGTTTGAATTTGTCAATGGGCCACCCCACAACTGGGATGCCTCCCCCACTTACATATGAATAAGCAAATGATATGTTTGTCAGTAGCCAGTAGATAAACAACTTGCTTAGACTATCAGCTTATATAAAGTCTATCAGTGTGCATCTAAAGCCAAGACCTGTGGAGAATCACTTTTTGACAGGATATGAGCAAGCCTATAAAACAGTCAGTCAAAAAAACAAACAAACCATTGGTTCATTCACTAAAATCAGCTTGTTCAAATTCAAATACAGTGCATATTTGAACATCTCCACCCTTTATCTAAACATTTATACATACATTTTGCTGTGACACACCTTTGAAGTAAAAGCCATATTTACTTAATATGAACACTTTAGTATTAGGGTTGTCTGCTACTATAGATTAGCTTTGGTAGCTTTGGTTTAGGAGTTTAAGGCTTAACGATCCTTAAATTGCATTTCCAGTATCTTGTTCTGAAGCAAGGTGTGTGGGTAGGAAGCCATGTAACTCCATCTATATACCTGATGAATATGTAAGTTCCAGTTTTAAATAGTTCTTTGGTATAAGATTATCTGTTTCTCAGTGATTAATGAGCTTTATGCACTTACAGGGCAATTCTGTTTGATTTGGTTAGGCTTTGTTAGTCTTTGATTGAACCTGATGGAATGTCTAAGTGAGAATGTTACTTCCTGCTTAAAGTGTCAGTGCTTAACTGCTAGAAAAAGGTTAGTATTGTACACAAATGAATACTACTATCCTGCTTATAATCGAACGAGAAAAACGCCCAAGTTCCGACCTAAATCGGAAGATGGACATTTATCTCACAAAAACGAATAACGCGGTATAATCGAAAGCCGAACTTGGACGTTTTCAACTGCACTCCATCGCGGAAGCGTACAAAGTTGACGGGGGCGTGTCGGAGGCATGGTGAAGGTGGGACTGGGGCATGGTTATCACCCGAACAGAGATGGGCGCCTTTCGCAGATAATGGAAAAAAAGTATGCGTTTGTAGCTAGAATTTAGGGCACTTTTCCTGGACCCTGTGTTTTCACGAATAAGGCCCCAAAAAGTGCCCTAAATGACCAGATTACCACCAGAGGGAATCGGGGATGACCTACCCTGACTCCCCCAGTGGTCACTAACCCCCTCCCACCACAAAAAATGATGTTTCACAACTTTTTATTTTCACCCTCAAATGTCATACCCACCTCCCTGGCAGCAGTATGCAGGTCCCTGGAGCAGTTGTTAGGGGTGCAGTGGACTTCAGGCAGGTGGACCCAGGCCCATCCCCCCTACCTGTTACAATTGTGCTGCTTAATGCTTAGTCGTCCAACCCCCCCAAACCCACTGTACCCACATGTAGGTTCCTCCCTTCACCCCTTAGGGCTATAGTAATGGTGTAGACTTGTGGGCAGTGGGTTTTGAGGGGGATTTGGGGGGCTCAACACACAAGGGAAGGGTGCTATGCACCTGGGAGCTCTTTTACCTTTTTTTTTGTTTTTGTAAAAGTGCCCCCTAGGGTGCCCGGTTGGTGTCCTGGCATATGAGGGGGACCAGTGCACTACGAATCCTGGCCCCTCCCATGAACAAATGCCTTGGATTTATTCGTTTTTGAGCTGGGCGCTTTCATTTTCCATTATCGCTGAAAAACAAAAACGCCCAGCTCACAAATTGTCGAATAAAACATGGACGTCTATTTTTTTTTTAATATATGGTTCGGTCCGCCCCTTCACGGACCCGTTCTCGGAGATAAACGCCCATGGAGATAGACGTTTTCATTCGATTATGCCCCTCCATGGCAACTATTTTTTCAACTGTACAAAATTAATTCCTCCTCTTTGCCACAATTTTAGTTAATAAATAGGGAATGCATGCAAAGGTATGGGTTTGGGAATACTTTTAAATATAGCTCTATAGAATGAAGTGATGTGTTCTTACAGTATATATTGAGTATATGCTATATTTCAAAATGATTTTTTTCCCACTTGTTGCAGTCATGGGGTAAGAGTTGAGAAAGGGGAGAGCAGCTTGGAAGAACGCAATTATATATATGTGTCTGAATGTGCATCTGAGAATGTGTGCCATTGTCTGTGGAGGTGGATGTGGTTGTGTATATTTGTGTGTGTTGGGGTGGTTGGTTGTGGGTGAGATGTGGGAGTTGTAGAGGATTACATTAATGTGAGGAGGTATAGGGGTGTCTGTATCAATGAGTGTGTGGGGGTTAGTGTGAGTGCAGAGGAGGTGGGCAAGGGTCTTTTAAACTTCTTTTTTGCTTGCAAAGTGCTTATTCTTCCCTAAGATATAATGAATCATTTCTTTAAACATTTATTTTTTCCTCCCATGAAAAACTTTGGAAACTGCCCTGTACTAAACTAGTTCCTTTTATTCTCTAGAACTTAATTGGAACAGAAATAGAAAAAATGTTTCCAGGATAAGTTGCAGTCTTGCTTGGACCCATTATTCATGTTTTTATAACAGACAGTGTCATAACACTTGTTAAAAAGTCTCACAGTTCATTTGTGTTAATTCTATGTAAAAGCACAGGAATCAAAGGTTTCTTCAGTGCTGCACTTCTGCAGTGGTAGAAATCTTCAGCATTCTGTACTCATGGCCTTAAATCGATCAGTATCTTTCCTGACACCTTTAGGCCAGGTACTTTCTTAATACCAGTATTCAAGGGTTTGTACTATTCAACCCCAGTGTAACAAACTCAGTCATATGTGAAAGCAAAGGTCATCAGTCACATACGAAATTCAAGAATGTGTGGGATAAACACAGAAGAAGACTATATAAAAAAATAATGGAATCGAATTAAAGCAAAACTTAGTGACCTCGCAATTGGAGTGAGCTTTGACAGCATCTTCAGAGGTTGGGATGTACGACCAATGCTGGGTAGAGTTTTATGGTCTGGGTCCTGTAAATGGCGAAAAACAGATTAGGATTAAGACTGGAGTGGATTGTGACAGCAACTCCAGTAGTTGGGAAATAGGACCAGGGTTGGGCAGACTTCTACAGTCTGGGTCCCATAAATTGCAAAAAGAGATCAGGACTGAGGGCCAAATGCACTAAACCTAACGAGCCAGCAACGTGGTTTTTTTTAACTAGTTCTAGCCGGTTTAGCGAGCAAGTAGTAAAATGAGACATGCACAAAAGAGTTCTCCGAGCCATTTTTCTGTCACAGTAGCAGCTAATGAAAACAGAATGTAAAGCTATTATAATGAGCTAATTACTATTATAGTGCGCATGCTAGGTGATGCACAGCCATTTCCGACCCCATGTACAAAAGCAGTCTGTGCCTTTACAGTGGAAATTTTAATGGGAGGTCTGGAGCTCTCATTATTCATTGTTGCAAGTAGGAGAAGGGGAGAAACAAGGCAGGGAAGATGGAGCACAAAAAAAAAAGTACACCGGCTTACACGCAGCTTCTTTGCGTGTATGAAAGCTGTGTATGAAAGCCGTGCCTTGATTCTTTTTTCAAATGACATTTTACTGGCGAGAAATGGGGGGGGGGGGGGGGGGGGCAGTAAATGTAAAGCATAAAAGTAATGGTGACTTAGGCGGTGAGAATCTGATATGTACAGGCTGGGAGAAGGATCTTGGGGTGATAGTATTTGAGGATCTGAAGGCGACGAAACAGTGTGACAAGGCGGTGGCCGTAGCCAGAAGATTGCTAGGCTGTATAGAGAGAGGTGTGACCAGCAGAAGAAAGGAGGTGTTGATGCCCCTGTACAAGTCATTGGTGAGGCCCCACCTGGAGTATTGTGTTCACTTTTTGGAGGCCGTATCTTGCTAAGGAATATAAAAAGAATTGAAGCGGTACAAAGAAAAGCTACAAAAATGGTATAGGATTTGTGTTACAAGACGTATGAGGAGAGACTTGCTGACCTGAACATGTATACCCCAGAGGAAAGGAGAAACAGGGGTGATATGATACAGACGTTCGAATATTTGAAAGGTATTAATCCGCAAACGAACCTTTTCCGAAGACAGGAAGGTGGTAGAACTAGAGGACATGAAATGAGGTTGAAGGGGGACAGACGCAAGAAAAATGTCAGGAATTATTTTTTCACGGAGAGAGTGGTAGATACTTGGGATGCCCTCCTGAGGGAGGTGGTGTAGATGAAAATGGTAACAGAATTCAAAAAAGCATGGGATAAACATAAAGGAATAGTGGTGCCTAAATGTAGGTATGAAAAAGAAGAATGCTTAATGTCAATTGTATAACGGCGTTAAGTGCACCTAACCTGTTATAGAATAGTAGCACAAAGTTACATCAGGCCAATGTAGGCCTAAATTGGCATGCCTACTTGTGCTTTGCAATGCACGCTTCTGATCCTATTTTATATAGGCAGAGCACCCATGGCATGCCCATGCTCCAGCTACGGGTACAGCCCATTTGCTGTTATGTACCATGCAACTTGCACTCCAATTTTATAAAATAGCACCTAGCATGTAGGTGAATAAATACCAATGTATAATTTTAATTCACATGCATAAGTGCACCTATTCTATAAATTGGTGTGTGCAATTGGTACCTATATTTATTTGCTTCTTACAGAATTGGCTCCTAGCTACTACTCAATTGCCTCCCCTTGTTCCTTCTCACCCAGTACTCCCTTGCCCTTAATTGTCTTGTCTGTCTGTATTATTTTTAGATTGTAAGCTCTATTGAGCAGGGACTGTCTCTCTATGTCAGGTGTTCAGCGCTGTGTGCGTCTGGTAGCGCTATACAAATAATAATAATAATAATTATAATTATAATTATATAGTCCCTCAAACAGATCTGAATGAATTCATACTGAGATTCTGCAAAGATACCATCAACGAATTTATCTTGCCAAAACTTTCTTAGAGCTGGTTCTGTTGCTCTTCCTCTCATAGAAATAGACAATTAATGCATCTTTGAAATTGTAGGGCACAGCCTGTAGGGAGATGTGGCTATGCCTAAGGTATATTTACACCTGTCCCTATCTCAGGTTCATCGTTCACTGTAAATAAAAAGGTTGAGACAGGGACAGTGGCGTACCTAGGGTAGTTGACACCCGGGGCTGGTCATTTTTTAACACCTCCTCCAAAATCCAGTACTAGGCATACAAGAATACAAAACACTCAGGACCTATAGAGCAATTCTAGCATACCATAAGCAGTCATTCTACAAGTCACACAAGGAAAAGGAAACCATCTTAAACACTACAGTGAGCACTAGAACATCAATTCACCTATTGTAAAACGAAACCAGACAGAATAATACAGATCGTCGATCCTGCACAGTCAATTCCAACTGAAAGCCATGTCTTTTTCACAAACACAGATACACCCTAATCCACTATAGAATAAGTAATCATAAACTTTCTATTTAGACAAAAATTAAACTGAACCCCCAATGCCAGACTCTGCATACAATGCAACACCACAGAAACAGAAAATGTCCTCTATACTGTGCAAAATATAAAGACAGCAGATGTAAATTTGAAAAAACTAACAAATACCAATCACCACTTTACAAATTAACAAATAGAAATAAAACAAATACAGAAAATAAAATAATACCATTTTATTGGACTAATACATTTAGCTTTCAGAGGCCAAAACCTCCTTCCTCAGGTCAATACAGTATAGTGCTGTTACAGTATCCTATCCTGACTTGAGGAAGGGGGTTTTGTTCTCCGAAAGTTAGTCAAAATGTATTAAAATTAGCCCAATAAAAAGATTACCTTATTTACATGTTCTATTTATAAACATTTATTAACACATCTACAGTACTACTTTATCCTAAAGCAAAAAAATAAAAATATATATTTTATTTACAGTTTGTTGTCTCTGGTTTCTGCTTTCCTCATCTTCTTTTCACTGTCTTCCTTCCATCCAGCATCTGTCTTTGCTCTCTCTCTGCCATCCAGTGTCTGCCCTCTCTGCCATCCCTTCCATCCAATGTCTGCCCTCTCTCCCTGCCCCTTCCATCCAAATCTGCCCTCTATCTCTACCCCTTCCATCCACCATCTGCCCCTGTCTGCCCCCTCTCTCTCCCCCTTCCATCCATTCTCTGCCCTTTCTATCCCTTCCATCCACTGCCTGCCCTTTCTCTCTGCCGCTTCAATCCACCATTTGCCCTCTCTCTCTCATCCATCCAGGGTCTGTCCTCCCTCTTGCTCCCCCTTCCATCCAGGATCTGCCCCTCTCTCTCTCTGCCCCTCTTTTCGGCCCCCAGTTCCAGCTCCATTATCCCACCTGCCCCTAGTTCCAGCCCCAGCCCACATCTCCCACCTGCCCCCCCTTTCTGCTCCCAGTTTCAGCCCCAATATCCCACCAGTCCCCAGTTTCAGCCCCAGCCCTTTTCACCCATCAGTCCCGAGCTTCAGCCCCCAGCCACTTCTCCCTGTCCCCTTTTCAGCCCCCAGTCCCCAGTTTCAACCCCAGCCTTTTTCTCTCACCAGTCCCGAGCTTTAGCCCCAGCCACTTCTTCCTGTCCCCTTTTCAGCCCCCAGTCCCCACAGTTTAAGCCCCTGCCATTTTCAGCCCCCAGTTCCAGTACTAGCCCCCTTATCCCACCCACCTTCCTTTTCAGCCCCCAGTTCCAGTCCCCTTCATCCACATGCCTTGCATTAGGGCCCCCCTTTTCAGCCCCAGAACCATTCTCCCACCTGCCCCAGGCATGACCCCATTCTCCCTCCTGGCCCCTTCTCAGACCCCAGTTCCAGCTCTTGGCCCCTTCTCCCATCTGACCCCCCCCTCCCAGACCCAGTCCCCTTCTCCCATCTGGGCCCCTCCCCACCCCACCCAGACCCAGTCCCTGTCCCCTTCTCCCATCTGAGCCCCCCCAGACCCAGTCTCAGTCCTAGTCCCAGTCCCCTTCTCCCATATGGGGGCATTTTGTAGGGGGAGGGATTTGGGTGTTATGTTTTTCTGCCATTGTGAATCAAAGCAAAAACGTCCAGGGCTAAAAGGTGGACGTTTTGGTCTAGACCTGTTTCAATAACAACTAAGTCATAAAACGGTGCCCTAAGTGACAAGATGACCACTAGAGGGATTAAGGCATGACCCCCCCCTTACTCCCCCAGTGGTCACTGACCCTCTCTTATCCAGAAGCTGTGCCAAGTTGAAGGCGCAGGGGGAGTGGAGAGCGGACTTCCGCCGGCGTGTGTTTTCAGTGCAACACATTACATAAAAAAATAGACACCGGCGCTGACGGAACTCCATTTGGGGGAGCGGCCACTTCCCTGGTGTCCCCCTAGCTATGCCTCTGCTCCCACCCCCCAAAGATGTTAAAGAAACAGTACATACCAGCCTCTATTGCAGCTTCATATATTATGGCAAGTCGTATTAGAGCAGTAAACAGGTCCCTGGAGTCTAACTACTACACTTGTGGTAGAAAGTGTGAGCCTTCCAAAACTTACCCAAAACCTACTGTAACCACATATAGTTGACACCTACCGTCATAAAGGCTATTGTAGTGGTGTACAGTTGGGTACAGAAGGTTTATGGTGGATTTTGGAGGGCTCACCATAGAATATAAGAGGGTAACAGTGAAATGTGTTCCTCAGACCTTTTATGAGAAGTCCAGAGCAGTGCCCCCTAGGGTGCCCCACTGCTCTGCTGGGATGTCTGTGGTGCCAGTCTACTAAGAATGCTGACCCCCCTAGACGTTCCAATGACTTGTTTTTCTGCATTTTTCCCTTGGACTTTTTTTTTCTAAAATGGTCATAAAAGAACTGAGAACAAAATGTCTAGTTGGATTTAGACATCATATTGTTAATCAATAGAAATAAAACAAAATAAAACATGGAAAGGAAAATAAGATGATACCTTTTTTCTTGGACATAACTTAATACATTTCTTGATTAGCTTTCGAAGGTTGCCCTTCTTCGTCAGATTGGAAATAAGCAAGTGTTGGTAGATGACAGTATATATAAGTGAGACATCATATTGAAAATGCCCCGCCACATATCACTAGCTATACTGCAAAATAATCTATAAACTATTGTCATTATCAATGAAGTTGAGACTTTCATGACCAAAGTGGATAAGTTTTCAGTTCCTTTCATGAAAATAGGATATTTCCTTGACATGGATCCGATACATAGATATCCATGACAAGTTAAATTACAATAATTGCCTTATTATTCAGCTTAATTTTTATGATGCCACCTACCATTTTTATTCAAGTTCTTTTCCAAAGATGACAGAGAACATGCAAAATATGTAACACTGAGGCCCAAATGATTAAACTTTTTCCCTACAGACATAGAATAGGAAAAAGCCTCAGTAAAACAGGCCTGCTAAGCTCTCTTTTAGAAGCATTAGATTTATCAGTTGAAGGTATTACAAGGGAAGTGGCAAAAATATCAGCTGATTAACTCTTGTTTTAAGGATTCTGCACTCTCCCTTCAGAATATTCCATCAGCTGTACGAAAAACTGCAATTTTTTAAAAGTGCTTTTAAAGTGTGTTCAATGTATTTGAAGCTTGCTTAGCTGGATGGTAAGTGCCTTATGAGTATGCTGCTTAATAAACTGCAAATTCAAAGATTTTTTTTCTATAGACAAAGAATGGGAAAAAGCTTAGTAATCTAGCTGTTAAAGAGTCGCCACCATTAGGCACTCATGCATTATTCTAGAGTAGACCACTCCAATTAGATGTCCAGGTTTTAGCTTACGTGGAACTTATTTTAACCTTCTAAAACATGAGTCATTCGCTAGTGTCCCTTGAGATTCCATTAAGTTTAAAGTATCATTACCTTTTTTTTTTTTGCTTTGAATGCTTTCCTGTTGTTTCTTTTTTGTGAATTTTTCTTCAGTATTTCATAGAAGGGGCCCTTTTACTAAGCTGTGCTTAAAAAAATGGCCTGCACTATGACTAGCGCATGGGTTTCTTTCACACTGAGGCCACTTTTAGTGTGGCTGTAGAATGGCCGCATTTTCCATTTTTGCAATAATAGCCATGTACTAATTTTCCCATTAGCACATGAGCCCTTAACTACATCTATTTTTTAGGCAGTAAGGGCTCCTGCACTAACCAGCTCCTTTGAGCAGGGACTGTCCTTCTTTGTTAATTGTACAGTGCTGCGCAACCCTGGTAGCGCTTTAGAAATGTTAAATAGTAGTAGTACAATCATAAACACAAAAAGTGGAGAAGATTTGTAAAAAATGATCATCAACTCAATCCTCTACATGTAATTAATATGAGGAAAGGTGAGGTGTCGCCTCATATTAATTACATGTAGAGGATTGAGTTGATGATCATTTTTTACAAATCTTCTCCACTTTTTGTGTTTATGATTGTATTAAGAGAATTAGAAGGAGATTTTCCTTAACACTGTTTATAATTTGCTAAATAGTAGTAGTAACCACAACCTAATCAGTTAACGTGTGGTGATGTAGCTGCACTAACCGATTAGCCTACTCTCTACCCCCAAACATGCCCCATGTGCTAACAAATAAAATGTAGTTTTTAGCATGTGGGAAGTGCTTACAGATTCCAAAACTACTGTGGGATGCCTGAGCACACCCCGCGACAGTGGTTTTTAACCAGCAGTAAGCACAAAGACTGGGGGACACTCAATGAAGTTATTTGGAAATACTATTTTAAACAAATAGGAGGAAATATTTTATTACGCAACGAATAGTTAAGCTCTGAAACTTGTTGCTGAAGGATGTGGTATCAACGGTTAGCATGTCTGGGTTTAAAAAAGGTTTGGACAAGTTCCTGAAGGAAAAGTCCATAGTCCACTATTGAGACAGACATGGAGAAAGCCACTGCTTGCCCTAGGATTGGAATATTGCGATTATTTGGGTTTCTGCCAAAGCGCTGATAAGGAAGGCAAAGAGGGACTTTGAAAAAAAGATTGCGTTGGAGGCAAAAACATATATTAAAAGCAAGAAGCCAGCAAAAGAATCGGATGAGGGGTAAAAGGGGCACTTAGTGAAGACAAAGCCATAGCGAAGAGATTAAATTCTTTGCTTTGGTCTTCACCGAGGAAGATTTGGGAGAGATACCAGTGCCAGAAATGGTATTCAAAGCTGATGAGTCAGAGAAACTGAATGAAATCTCTATAAACCTGGAGGATGTATTGGCGCAATTTGACAAATTGAAGAGTAGCAAATATCCTGGACCAGATGGTATTCATCCCCGAGTACTGATAGAATTAAAAAATGAACTTGTGGAACTATTGTTAGTAAAATGCAAGCTGTCTTTAAAATCAAGCATGCTACCAGAAGATTGGAGGGCGGCCAATATAACACCAATTTTTAAAAAAGTTTCCAGAGGACATCTGGGAAATTATAGACCGGTAAGCCTGAAGTCGGTGCCGGGCAAAATGGTAGAGACTATTATAAAGAACAAAATTACAGAGCATATTCAAAAGCACGGATTAATGAGACAAAGCTAACATGGATTTAGCAAAGGGAAATATTGTCTCACCAATCTATTACATTTCTTTGAAGGGGTGAAGAAACATGTGGATAAAGGTGAGCCGGTTGATATTTTGTATTTGGATTTTCAAAAGGTGTTTGACAAAGTACCTCATGAAAGACTCCAGAGGAAATTGGAGAGTCATGGGATAGCAGGTAGTGTCCTATTGTGGATTAAAAAGTGGTTAAAAGATAGAAAACAGAGAGTAGGGTTAAATGGTCAGTATTCTCAATGAAGAAGGGTAGATAGTGGAGTTCTCCAGGGGTCTGTGCTGGGACCGCTGCCTTGTAACATATTTATAAATGATCTAGAGATGGGAGTAACCAGTGAGGTAATTAAATTTGCTGATGACAGGTGAGTTATTCAAAGTTGTTAAATCACAAGAGGATTGTGAAAAATTAAAAGAGAACCTTACGAGAATGGGAGACTGAGCATCTAAATGGCCGATGACGTTTAATGTGAGCAAGTGCAAAGTGATGCATGTGGGAAAGAGGAGCCTGAATTACCCTATACAATAATTCTCACCACCAACGTTCTAATGTGTCTGCCTGTGTCTGTGGTGCCTTCTGAGTTGCTGAGCTAGGCTCGGTAGCCAGGCTGACGTCACTCACAGCTGATTCCCAGGCAGCTGAGGTAGGCTCCGTAGCCAGGCTGACGTCACTCACAACTGATTCCCAGGCAGGGGGAGGAGTAGGGAAACACGTGGAGCAAGTGGCAGGGAGCGGCACATCAAACAACGACCCTCCTCTCCCCTGCCCCCCCTCCAGCCATCCATGTCCTGCGACCCTCCTCTCTCCCTGCCTCCCCTCCAGCCACCCATGTCCAATGACCCTGCTCTCTCACCTGCCCCTCCTTCATCCACCCAGGTTGTGTAAACAATTCTTTGGGGCAGGCAGGAAAGATCCTCAGTCCTGCCTGCCCGATACTGACGCTGGTGCTGGCACTGACGCTCCCCCGCTGCCGAATCACTGTTCAAAATGGCCGCCGATACTTACAAGGGCGACCTCCAAGACTTCAGCAGAAGTCTCGCGAGTCCGCCATTGGAAGTCTCGGCGGCCATTTTGAACAGCGATCCGGCAGCCGGGAAGCGTCAGCGCCAGCAGCGGACAGGTAGGGCCGGGGATCTTTCCTGCCTGCCCCCAAGAATTGGTTACACAACCTGGGTGGATGAAGGAGGGGCAGGTGAGAGAGCAGGGTCATTGGACATGGGTGGCTGGAGGGGGGGCAGGGGGAGAGTAGGGTCGCTGGACATGGGTGGCTGCAGGGGGGCAGGGGGAGAGGAGGGTCGCTGGACATGGGTGGCTGCGGGGGGGCAGGGGGAAGGAGGTTTGCAGGACATGGGTGGCTGGAGGGGGACAGGGGAGAGGAGGTGGGGTGGAAGGGGGGCCTCAGACCATAAAGGGATGGGGGAGGGGGCACTCACTCACTCTCTGTCTCTCACATACACTCTCTATGACACACTCTCTATCACACTCTCCATCTTTCACACACACTCTCTCTCTCAAACACACACTCCGAGGAAAACCTTGCTAGCGCCCGTTTCATTTCTGACAGAAACGGGCCTTTTTTACTAGTAGCTACATAATGCAAAGTTCCACATTAGGAGTCACAGTTAATGGAGTGCTGTAGTGTTGCAGAAATCCATCTGCTTCCTTGCTTGATGAATGACCAGTAACTTTTTATGCTGCGGCAACTGTGTGAGTCTCCTTCATGGTACTGGAGCCACCCACGAAAGCCGCTAGCTTAGGTGTAGGAACTGAAATGCTCTTTAGTGCAGGCTTGAGATTACCTGGGCAAAATGTCCTGTGCACCCACACTGGTAACAAGGACATTCATGCCTGAAGTCTTTAGGTTTTTGAGGTATACTGGAGGGTTTGCTGACAGTCTCTGAGGTTGCAGGGATATTTGGCTTAGGGCCCTGGCTACCCTTAGATCCCAGCTGCTGCGGATAAGGATGGCTTTTCTTTGCCAACCAGGGAAGGTTAGCCATAAAGATGTTAGCCAACTCAGCTGCCTTCTCTGGAGTATGGACTAGTGATCTTGAACATGTTACTTCACCTCTGGACAACAACGCTGCAGAAACTGCTCCAGGATCATCAAGTTTTGGCCATCCTTCAGGGTTTTAACCTCAGCTCTACTGAGCCCCGCTGATACTGGTATATCAGCTGAATCACAAACTTGCTGTATCATCTGCCCCCTTTTGCAAAGTCTGGAACTTTAGTCTGTATGGCTCGGGGGTAATGGCATAACGGTTCAACAAAGCTTTGCGCACCTCCTCAAACTGGGAGCATGTCTCCATAGACAGTTCTTGAAATGCCTCAAGTGCTCTACCAGTGAGCTTTCCTCCCAGATTGCGCACCCAGTCTTTCTGTGGAATCTCATTGAGGCGGTAAATTTTTTCAAAGGCAGTTAAATATCCATCTATGTCACCTATGGTATCATCAAACTGCGAAAACAAGTCGGGCCCGATCTGAGTTGTGGATCTTGCCTCGGCACAGGGGTTGGGCTGCAACTTTGGATATGAGCCATTTCCATCTCTAGCTTCATTTTCTGCAGCTGGAATTCACTCTCCTCTCGCTGCTGTCGCTCTTCCCGTTCCTCATGCTACAGCTGATCTAGCCGCTGTTGCACTATCATATAGATCTGCCGGATCTCAGCTGCTGTGGGATCTGGCCCTGCCAACGCATAAGCCATTATCCACAAGGACTCTGGTCTCCCCTCAGGAGAACTCTGCAGTCCTACATCTCCTCCTTGCTGAGGCCATCCGGTTGCTCTTGTGTTAGATTAGACATCTCCAGTGTCTGCTGCTGCCAGTCACCATCAGCACGCTGCTAATCTCCTAACACTACCAAAAAAAAAAAAAACTGAACAGGAAAGAGACCCTGTTACTGCTGCAGTTGTTCACTGTCCTCTGTGTCTGGAGGTTACATATAGAAAAAACTGTGAATCACTCAGTGGATGGTGACCCTCATTCCACACACTGAGCTTGACAATCCTACCATGCTATCACCAAAAAAGAAGGACAAAAGTCTCTCATGAAATGCCTAGTCACCTGCCTGGGGTTACCCCTAGGCCACTTAGAGGGTCTATCCCCAGCACAGCTCAGGTCTGCCTGCACCTGCTGCTTGTGCTCTATACTAGCACCCACCTCTGAGCGAGTCTCCTGCTCTCAAATTAACCCCGGTGATTTCTTGGTTACTGAAGCCACACTTCCAGTGGTCCCACAGTTTCCAGAAAGCACTCACAGACCCAACACACAAACCACCAGGATTCTTTATCAGTCTAGAGACAAGCAGGGAGAACAAACAGTTATGTTTATTCTCTTAAAAAATATTGAAAAATGAAACAAAATAGTGCAATTGGCAAACAATAACAAGTAACTGAAATGAGAATTAAAATCATAACATTAACTAAGCACTTGCATACTTCCTAGAAAGTACCTGGGGAGATCAGGGCATATATCTGTTCACAGAGCTTCAGCAAAAGAGATCTCTCTCTCCTTCTCCCAGGCTGAAACTGACACAACAGCCAGCATCAGCTGGGTAATTTCAAAATTCCAGGCCAATCAGAGCCCAGAACTGTCAAGTTTCAAATAAAAACTGGTTACATCGCTACAGGCACTTCCTATTATTTATGTGCCAAATAAAAGAAAGTCAGTCCTCTGTAACAGCTTTAAGCATAAATATGCACCATCTGCTGGCCAAACAGGAAAAATACACTTCAGACATACTTAAGACAGGAAAATATGCAATACATTTTACAGGCTTAAAACACACCTTTTCTTCACAGTAATAGACTGGTGAGGCAAGATTTCCCTTCACTAAATCCATGTTGGCTTTGTCTCATTAATCCAT
This sequence comes from Microcaecilia unicolor, assembly GCF_901765095.1. NCBI lineage: Eukaryota > Metazoa > Chordata > Amphibia > Gymnophiona > Siphonopidae > Microcaecilia > Microcaecilia unicolor. The sequence goes on along the minus strand of NC_044031.1, from coordinate 127,262,705 downwards.
GCTTTTGAATATGCTCTGTAAATTTGTTCTTTATAATAGTCTCTACCATTTTGCCTGACACGGACGTTACCAGTCTATAATTTACCAGATCACCTCTGGAACCTTTAAAAAAAATCAGTATTCATTGGCCACCCTCCAATTTTCTAGTGCCATGCTTGATTTTATAGATAAATTACATATTACTAACAATAGTTACACAAGTGTTCATTTTTCAGTTATATCGGTACTCTGGGATGAATACCATCCAGTCCAGGATATTTGCTACTCTTCAATTTGTCAAATTGTGCCATTACATCCTCCAGGTTTATAGAGATTTCATTCAGTTTTACTAAGTCCTCAGCTTTGAATACCATTTCTGGCACTGGTGTCTCTCCCAAATCTTCCTTGTTGAAGACCGAAGCAAAGAATTAATTTAATCTCTCTGCTATGGCTTTGTCTTCCCCTTGGTCATCTAGCGGTCCAACTGATTCTTTTGCCAGCTTCTTGCTTTTAATATACCTAAAAAATTTTTTACTTTGTGTTTTTGCCTCCAACACAATCTTTTTTTCAAAGTCCCTCTTTGCCTTCCTTATCAGCGCTTTGCATTTGACTTGTCATTACTTATGCTGTTTATTATTATCAGTCAGATCCTTCTTCCATTTTCTGATAGATTTTCTTTTAGATCTAATAGCTTCCTTCACTGCACTTTTTAACCTTGCCAGCTGTCATTTCATCTTCCTTCCTTCTTCTTTAATACATGGAATATATTTGGCCTGGGCTTTCAGGATTGTATTTTTGAACAGCATCCACGCCTGATGTAAATTTTTGACATTTGCAGCTGCTCCTCTAATTTTTTTTCACTGTTCTTGTCATTTTATCATAGTCTCCTTTTTGAAAATTAAATGCTAATGTATTATTGTACTTACTCCAAAGCCGATATCAAATCTGATCATATTATGATCACTGTTACCATGCAGTGCCAGCATCATTACCTCATCATTACCTCCTGCACCAGATCATGTGCTCCACTAAGGACTAGGTCTAGAACTTTTCCTCCTCTTGTTGGCTTCTGTATCAGCTGCTCCATAAAGTAGTCCTTGATTTTGTCAAGGAATTTTACCTCCCCAGCATGCTGTGATGTTATATTTACCCAGCCAATATCTGGGCAATTGAAATGACCCATTACTATTGTGTTGCCCAGTTTGTTAACCTCCCTAATTTCTGATAACATTTCTACATCTGTCAGTTCATCCTGGCCAGGTGGATGGTAGTACACTCCTATCACTATCCTTTTCCCGTTTACACATGAAATTTCAATCCATAGGGATTCCAAGATGTGTCCTGCAGAATTTTCAATCTGTTTGATTCAAGGCTCTCCTTAACATACAATGCTACCCCTCCATCAATTCGATCTACCCGATCACTATGATATAATTTCTACCCTGGTATGACAGTGTCCCACTGATTATCCTTCTTCCACTAGGTCTCAGAAATGCCTATTATATCTAATTTTTCATTTAGTAGAACGCTATACCAAATCACGTGAAAACAATTAACAAAATCACTATCTTTCGCAAATCGCTGAAAACATATCTCTTCACCAAAGCCTATCACGAGAATCCATAACAAATTTCAACATATCACCACTCTTCCCTTACTATGATTGTCTTTTATAGTTGCTTGATTAGACTAACCTACGACCCTTGTTATCCTTGATATCTCTGTAACATTAATTGTATCTTTTGTACCCTGATATGGTGACGCCATAACAGGTCTCTGTAAGCCACATTGAGCCTGCAAATAGGTGGGAAAATGTGGGATACAAGTGCAACAAATAATAATAATAATATTCTAACTCTCCCATATTATTTCTTAGGCTTCTGGTATTCACATATAGACATTTCAAACTATATTTGATGTTCCAATTTACATCTTTCTCAGCAGTTGACAGTGTTAATTTGCAATCTTTTGTCTGATTTTTGTTTAAAGGCACCTGGAGGCGTATTTTCAAAGCAATTATTACAAATTCACATAGAGGGGCATTTTTGATATAATGTCTAAATCAGAATTTGGACGTTTAACTTCCAAATTCTGAACATGAAAGAAGGTAATGTTCGAAAAAGATGGACGTCTATCTTTTATGTTCAAAAATACTGTGGACGTCTTTGTTTTGGGTCCATTTTTGAACAAAAAAGGTCCAAATGCAAAACATCCAAAACAGAGGAGGAGTGGCTTAATGGTTAGTGCAGTGGGCTTTGTTCCTGCAACATGGGTTCAATTCCCACTGCTGCTTCTTGTGACTTTGGGCAAGTCAAATACACAAGGGGCATTTTTGGATATGGCATCTAAGTCTGAATTTCGACGTCTTTTGTAAAACCTCCAAAATCAGAACAGGAAAAGTCATTTTCTACAAAAAAAAGTCTATCTTTTCCTTTTGAAAATGATGTTTGGAAAAAAGGTTTGTGATTTGGATGTTTTATTTTTTGGTCCATTTTCAAACAAAAACATCCAAATGCAAAACATACAAAATACACAAGAAAATCCACAATAGAGTGAAACCATTCACATGTTCTAAGTGTGGTAAAAGCTTTGGTTATAATGTAAATCTCAAAGTGTATCATAAAGTCCACACAGGAGAGAAACCATTTGCATGAACAGAGTCTGGTAAAAGCTTTAGTCAGAAGGTAAACCTCACAATGCACCAGAGAATACACACAGGAGTGAAACTATTTACATGTCCTGAGTGTGGTAAAAGCTTTGGTTGGAAAGAAAGCACGACACGGCATCAGAGAATCCACACAGGGATGAAACCATTTACATTCACTGAGGAGGTAAAAGCTTCAGTTGCATTGGGACAGGTAATTAGGGAATGTACATTCTTGCTATGAAGTATGGAAAAATAGCACTCTGGTATTTAGATATATGTAAAGAGACCTCCTTTTCATCTATGGATCTGAATTCAAAGCCCAAATCTAATGATAAACAATAGACACAAGGCTCAGATGTTTTAAAAAATAGAAAGCTTGGCATCAGGTAGAATAGTGGAAAAGTGACATCCCAGGAAAGCAATAGGGTATCCTTGGGGGCACTGAAGTGGACTTTATAAAATGCTCCCAGGTTCACATCTCACCATTACCCCCTTACCTTGTCTGCTGATCCTCCCAAAACCCACCCAATACCCACCACCCCAACTGTGCACCACTACCATAGCCCTTACAGGTGAAGGGAGCACCAATATGTGGGTAGAGTGGGTTTCTGGTGAGTTTTGGAGGGCTCACAGTTTCCTCCACAAGTGTAACAAGTAGGGGGAGGTAGAAGCCTGGATCTACCTGTCTGCAGTGCATTGCAGCACTACTAGACTACTCCAGGGACCTGCATGCCATTCTAATGGACCTGAGTATAACATCTGAGGCTGACAAGTAATATTTTTAATCACATTTTTATTGGGGTGGAAGGGGGATAGTGACTACTGGGAAGTAAGGGGAGTAAGGGGAAGTGATCTCCGATTCCCTCCAGTGGTCATCTGGTCATTTAGGGCATCTCTTGTGTGGAGCAGAAGAGTAGCCTAGTGGTTAGTGCAACAGACCTAGATCCTGGGGAAGTGGATTCACTTCCCACTGCAGCTATTTGTTATAAAAACAGGTCTAGCTCAAAACATCTAAGTTTTAGTCTTGGACGTTTTTAAATTAAAAGTTAAAATAATTCTTTCCAAGCAAGGTTTTTATGACCAGTGATGAACACCACGCCCCCAGTTAAAGCCGCCGAAAACTGAAAGTAAGTGGTTGGGCGTTTTGAGGTCTTTTCCTTGCTTTTTAGAAATATTTTGTTAAAATCAAACATCATATTTCCATATAAATTTTATTGGATTCCTCTTTATATGTTTGGTCAAATACAGACTTATGTCACTTTTTGGATGTTTTTCTCTTTTGAAAATGAGCCTGATAGTAACCTATGGAACTTTGTAAGTCTAAGTACTTTGAAAATACACCTCCTGGACTACTATTGTCTCTATTGCAACCTCATTATTGGGATACCTTATCTTCCCTGTTTTGGTAATATCTTTGAAAGATACCTTTTTCCAAACCATGCGTTTTTGAATGATTGTTGGCTTTCCCCCAGGTTCTAGTTTAAAAGCTGTTCTATCTCCTTTTTAAATGCCGATGTCAGGAGCTTGGTCCCACCATGGTTAAGGTGGAGCCCATCACTCAGGAACAGGCTCCCCCTTCACCAAAATGTTGCCCAGTTCTTTACAAACTTAAAACCCTCCTTCTTGCACCATCACCTCATCCATGCATTGAGACTCCGAAGCTCAACCTTTCTCTTGGGCCCTGCACGTTGAACAGGAAGCACTTCGGAAAATTCTACCCTAGAGGTTCTGGGTTTGAGCTTTCTATCTAAGAGCCTAAATTTGGCTTCCAGAACCTCTCTCCCACATTTCCCTATATCATTGGTACCCACATGTACCAAGACAACTGGATTCTCCCCAGCACTATCTAAAATCCTGTCTAAATGATGTGTGAGGTCTGCCACCTTCACATCAGACAGACAAGTCACCAGACGTTCCTCATGTCCACCAGCCACTCAGCAATCTACATGCCTAATAATCAAATCACCAACTACAACAGCTGTCCTAACTCTTTCCTCCTGGGCAGAAGCTCCCGGAGACACATCCTTTGTGTGAGAGTATATTGCATCTCCTGGTGGGTTGGTCCTGGCTACAGGATTACTTCCAGCTGCACCATGGTGATGCTCTCCTTTTAGAAGACCTCCCTCTTCCAGCACAGGGGCTACCAGACTGGAGGTGGGACTTCTCTACAAGGTCCCTGTAGGCCTCCTCTATGTACCTCTCTGTCTCCCTCAGCTCCTCCAAGTTTGCTACTCTAGTCTCAAGAGAATGGACTCATTCTCTGAGAGCTAAGAGTTCTTTGCATCGAGCACACATATAACCTCTCACCAACTGGGAGATAATCACACATACATACTTGGGTTCCTTCAGAATTCTGGAATAAATATCATCAGGCCCCAGTGATTTTTATCAATTTGCTTTGTCAGTTTGCTGTAGTGCCCCTTCCAGATTCATACCTATAAAGTATGGAATATCTCTCCAACATTCTCTGCCATGAAGAAGAAAGCTAAAAAAGTATTTAATTCTTTTATAGTGTCATATGTTCCCTTTGGAACAAAATATTTTTACCTGGCTCTCCAAGACTGTGTTTTTCAAATAATTACCACGTCTCATGTAGAATTTAGGTTTCCTTTTATTTTTCTCATTCTTTTATATTTTCCCTTTTAAAATTAATGTTATCATGAAAATTTATATATAATTTTCCACACAGAAATTACATCCACTTCATTTATTATATGTTCAGTCATTATTACCCCTTGCACCAGGTTCGGCACTTCACTAAGAATATACTGCCTCACCATCAGGCCCAGGACTAGCTGTTCTAAGCAGTTATCGTTTATGGCATCTATAAACTTTACCTTCATGATATATATTAGTGCAAAAAATAAGAATACAATAATAGCCATATTGGTTCAGACCAATGCTTAATCTAGCTCAGTATCCTGCTTCCAACAGTGGCCAATTCAGGTCACAAGTACCTGACAGAATCCCAAATAGTAGCAACATTCCATGCTACCAATTATGGGGCAAGCGGTGGCTTTCCCCATCTCTGGCTCAATAGCAGACTATGGACCTCAGCTGTTCTTGAAGCCATATTAAGAAAACATTAATGCAACTGAAATGCAGGGAATATGGGCAAGGGAGGAGACGATGTTTCCATTGCATTGATATAATATATATTTTTTCAGCTCTAGCAAGTGGAAGAGATAGGAAAATCCCTTTCTCCCTTCAAGGAGCTCAGTTCAGGCAAATAGTAACAAAGCCAAGAAAGGTGGACACATTACTGGACCTAGTACTTACCAACGAGGAGTGATGCTAATGTCATCAAACAGTGTAATTTAATATAATAACAAGAGCAAAGATGGGACACAAGAAAGTAAAATTTCAAAGGCATTCACTTGGGAAAATGGGTGTTTACTAGGGCTGTGCAGCTAAAGTATTTTCATTTGTATAGTTTTTTGTGTCATTTGTGTGAATTTCTGCTTTGTTATATTTTGCTACCCATTTCTGGAGCAATGTTACATTGAGTGTGAACTATTCAGTACTCTATACATACACAAGCACACATTATTGAAAACTACTGTGGACTCTTTGCAAATAGTGCACTATTTACCTCAAAGGAACCCCCCCCCCCCAAAAAAAAAAAAATTGGGGGGTTTTCTTCTTGTTACATCAGGCAGAAAAAGGAAGAGAAAGAGAAGTGCACCCTCTGCAGTAATGTAGAACAACCAACAAGGGCAGAGGTGGTCCAGGGAAAAAGGAGCAGCCAGAGTGGTCACACACCCAAGTTTATTGAAAAGAGACCTGACTTGGCCAAGTTTTGGCTACAGTCTGCATCAGGGGTCATCAAGTTCTCAAAAGTCAGTAAGGGAGTCCTTTATTAAGCCGGAGTAACATTTTTAGCTCATGGTAGAAATCAGCTGGTGGTACATGCTGAGACGCCCATGCATCTTGGCGTGTACCACCAGCTGATTTCTACCAAGAACTAAAAATGCTACTGCGGCTTAATAAAATGAATAATCATGCAGCAATAATCACTCCTTACTCATATTCAGAGAAGATCAGCATGTGCTGAATATCGCACTTAAGCGCTATCTGGCCACATAAACCTGGCTATTCAACGCCAGAGCCCAGAAATGGCCTGGCATTAAATATTTGGGAATAATGCCACTGGTGGCCCAAAAAGTAGTCACTGCTGCTGACTGACTATCTACCCCAAGTATTTACAAAGTGACAAACAAAAGGACAAAAGTGGCAAAATGAGTTAGACACAGTCCTAGTTCTTTTCTTTCTTACTTTATAGGTACAATCAGGTTCCTTCTCCTGGCCTACTACTCAGGAGTGCCACAAGCGCCAAATGTGCCCTGTGCAACATGCCCGCAACTTGCATGGTACACTCATGCCCTATCTGCTTTGGTGACATCAGTGCAAGGGAAGCTAATGGACAGCTTCCCTTGTGCCCTGTGCGGCCACACCAGCTGCATATAGCTTTCTACAGCCCTGATATTACTATTCATTTTTGGCATCCTGGGTACATAAGTACCTGAATATACGTAAACCACTTTGAATGTAGTTGCAAAAACCTCAGAAAGGCGGTATATCAAGTCCCATTTCCCCTTTCCCTCTTCTTCGGTCTTCATGGGCCCTGAGCTGTATACCCCTGCAAAATAATATGAAAGGATATTTCTCCAAATCACAAAATCTTTCCTAATATTTAGACTGAGTACCTTAGTGCCTATGCCAAAGATCTCAAAATTCATTACTGGCAATGCCTCTGCAAATATATTTATCGATCCTTCTTTCTGTATATTTGGGAAGCACCATGATGAACTCCATTACAGCACAAACTGGACCTTCCAGTGGATAAGATGGGATGCCCATGTTGGTCACACACCTAAGCAATACAACAAATTGATTGCAGCAGCAGGACTCCTTCAGGAACACTTGTTCAAGTCCATTTGGGCATCTACTACTTCCTCCTCCTCCAGACCCCCCCCCCCCCTTGGTCTGTGAGCCTCTGCAGCTCTTTTTCCCTGCTTAAAGGAATTGCTTCTCCTTCTCAAATGGCCTAGCCGGACATCCAGAGAAGCAGTTCCCCTAGCTCAGAAGTGGGCAACCTTTATACACAGAGGACTGCATGAATGTAGTATGAATGCCATAATGTTGGAATTGTAAGCGCACAGTACTCTGTTGACCTTCTGTGATTATATAAATAAATAAGTAAAAGTTTAACTAAAAAAGATGGAAACAAACTGCTAGAGTGGCTGTTCTTAAAATATTTGCAAAATACTGTATTTAAAATCACCAAAACTCAGGTTAATGCTTTCTGTGTACGCTTCCCTTAAGCCACATACAATTCAATGGCAGGGTACAAGTTGCCCACCCCTGCCCTAGCTGCTCCCATTGCAGCCTTGGAACTGGCAGGTTTGTCTCTTTCAGCTCTACCTTGCAGGGCATTTATAGTCTCTGCCAAAATACACCAAGAAATATCCACCCAATTTTAATAACACAAGGGCACATTATACACAAACAGGGCTGGCTCAGGACCAGGAGGTTGCCTGGGGTGGCAGCTTCTAAGGGGCAGCAAAGAGAAGTAGCAGCCAAAGCACAATAATGAATCTTGACAGACACACAAACTCAAAGAGCCATCAGCACATTCTTTTACCTGCAGGTAGGTTGGGCACATACATATACATCCAAAGCAAAGTCTAATACTTAATTTATAATATCCAATTATGCATTTTTACAGGATTATTATGGGAAGGGTGGTGGTGGAATAACTTTGATGGTGGAGTTTAATCAAACTCTTTGAAAGGGGGAGGGCATAAAGCTCAAATTTTGCCTAGGGCACCCAATACTCTTGCACTGGCCCTGAGCACACAAACAGGAAAGGGACTCCAGAAACTTCCTATGGTAGGCAAAAAGGGACCTTCATGGAGGCTCTGTTATGCATATATTCTCCAGAACTACACATTTAGTTCTAGAAATACTTTGTGAGGGTATCCAAGCAGTGCTGCACCTAGCTTGGTTGCCACCCTGAGCGGAGCACCCCCCTTCTCTAGGAGCATCAGCCCCCTCTCCTCCAAGCAGTAAAGGGGTGCATCGAGCAGTTGCAGAGCTGCAGTCTACATGTGCATGGGCTGTTGGTTCTGCCAGCCCCCCCACTCTGATGTCAGAGGGAGTAGGGGACAGGCAGAGCCAACAGCCATGCAGGGTGGACTGACAGTGATCTGGGCCTTTGGGCAATAAGGGTCATGGGCCCCTGACCTCCTATCAAAAGTGATTAAACTAGATAGAAGCTAGGGGGAAAGTGGGCCCCCTACTGCTGTGGGCCATTGGCAACTGCCCTATTGTTCCAGTGGTCAGTCCACGGCTGTAGTCATGCTCATGTGTAGACTGCAGCTCCATGACTGCTTAACGTACTGCTTTAAAGCCTGACCCAGGGCACACTGCACCTACCGTCCCACCTTTGGAATGCCACTGTATCCAAGCATTCCTAACTACCTGCAAATGTTTATGTTCATATTTATTTATTTATAGCCTGCCTTTATCCAAGGCGGGTAACAACCCAATGTACATAATTTAAAATACAGAATACAAACACATTAAAAAAAAAAACTAGTAAAGTACAAAAAAAAGAGCAGTTCAGATTTCATAAAGCATTATAAGTCAATTTGTTGACTCAACAAAAAATGCTTCAACATCAGCTTGAATGATGCAATATTGTACTGGGACTTCAACGCCATGAGTAACTTATTCCATGCCAAAGGTCTGGCCACAGAAAAGTACCAGTTGTAGCTAAATGCTTTGAAAATATAGATTGTAGTTCCAAGGTTGTACACAAGATGTCACTGTTGGTTCTCTGTAGAGTACAGGCTACTAGAAAATATTCCCTGTTATGGCTTTTCTCCCACAGCACATTCATACGTACCGATTTTATTATACTTTTGTATCTTTTCTTTTGGCAATCTGAGGCATATCTGAGTTTGATTGCTTGCTAGACAGTTAAAGCAATGTGGTTGCTGTCTTAGTCCACTGAATTCACAGAAATAAGTGTTTGGTCTGCTCATTTTGTTCTGACCTGATAGAGGAAGTGTAGTTCCCGAAAATAGTCATAAAATATATTGAGTTTGTCATTTATTTTAAATGGACCTTTATCTGTACAAACAGAGACAGCAACAGCCTAGGACATAGTAGCCTAATTGTAGAATAATATTTACAGAGACTTAATAGAGGAAAGCTGTGTGTTTGTATCTCCAAGTTTACATCCAGCTGACCTAAAACCCTTTCTAAACATCTGACCCTTAAAGCCAACCTACATATCAAAAGTTGGTAACTGAGCCCACAGTGCTTCAGTAAATGCATATGTGCTGTTACTCTAAATATTTCCATGCATAATAGTTAGCTCCTACTTCATAGAATTACCCCACTGGGTGTAATAGAATGTTGGTGTGGCTCGCATTCTGTAAAGGACTGGTATACTGGGTTACACTAGTATTCTATAGGAAAGTAGGCATCTATTGTCCTTTACAGAATGCATGCCACATCAACATTCTATTACACCTAGTGGGGTAATTCTATGAAGTAGGAGCTAACTATTATGCATGGAAATATTTAGATTAACAGCACATATGAATTTACTGAAGCATTGTGGGCTCAGTCACCAACTTTTGATAGATGTAGGTTGGCTTTAAGGGTCAGATGTTAAAAAGGGTTTTAGAAGAGTCAGCTGGATATAAACTTGGAGATACCGCATATGGATCTCTCTCTCTCTTTCTCTCTCTCTCTATATATATATTCAGTTAGGTGCAAGCACTTGTACCAGCCATAAAACTGATGTAAATGTAAATGCTTGCACCTAAATGACAGAGATACACATATAACTTATAGCATTTTATAAATTATGTGCATATGAATGCTGTCCATGCTCCACCCAGACTCTGCCTATGGTTGCGCCTACATGTGAAATATGTGCTATGTAAGATATCGGTACCCAAAGCAGTAGGGAAGCAACATAGGCCAACCAATAAAGCAAGTGCCGAGAGGCTGATTGCAGCAGAGTTTATTTAATAACAAAATACTTATAGACTCAATACAAACCGTGTTTTGGCAATAAAAATGCCCCAGGGGTCAAAATATCTGTTATTTGTCATCTGTATCATACATTTGTTTAAGAACCACAGAAAGGGTTGCTGTGTGGGTGCCAGTGGTAGTTCCACCCCAAGTTCACCATTTCTGTCGCTACAGAAAATCAGACCCGATTTTCTAGCATGGGGGTTACCTGGTGGTAACTGGGCAGTGTCGCACGTTGCCCGGTTACCACCAGGTTAGTGCAGGAGCCCTTACCGCTGTCTCGATCGGTGGCTGTAAGTGCTCCCCCCTGAAATGAACCATTTCTTTTTTTTTTTGGCCTTTTTATCTACTGTGGTAAAAAAAGACCTCATTGCGGTGCAAAATTGGCCGCTACCGCTGCTGTTGTTACCACAGGACCCTTTTTCAGCAGCGTGGTAAAAGGACCTCTAACACAATATTTGCATTTGTTTTATTGGTTGGTCTGTGTTCCTTCCCTACTACTTTGGGTACTTTTACTGTTATAACCTACAAATCTACCTCACCAACCCACCCAGTCATTAAACTCCACCTTCTACACTAACCTGCCTCACACCTTCTTTCTCCTTTCCCTTACCTAATCTGTGTGCTTTACTAATTGTAACTGATAGCCTGGAATGACTATGTCATAACAAAACTCTGTAAGCCACATTGAGCCTGCAAATAGGTGGGAAAATGTGGGATACAAATGCAATAAAAATAAATAGTAGGGAATTTTCCTTTCTTGGTGGGCTATGTAAGATATGAACATATTTATAGAATAGTGCTAAGGTGCATTTTTATCATTTATGCACATATGTGACCATCTCTAGGAAAAGGGGAGTAAAGTCTCAGATCTAAAATGTTGAGAATGGCCAATTTTTCATCTCATGGGTCCATAAACAGTATGAAAGATTTATATGTTTGAACTTCTGTACCTTTTGTTTTTTTCACATAAAAGGATGAGGTTTGTACTATTCTATTACAAATTGTTCTAACAGAATTCATTAAAACCTCATTTTTTGTTTACATAGAAACATGAAGGCAGATAAGGGCCAAATGGCCCATCCAGTCTGCCCTTCCTCATTAACCACTAACTCCTCCTTTTCCTAAGGGATCCCACATGCCTGTCCCATGCTTCCTTAAATTCTACACAGTCTTTGTCTCCACTACCTCCACCGGGAGGCCATTCCATGCATCCACCACCCTTTCTGGGAAGGAATTTCTGGAGACTTTAGTCACCGTTTTCCAGAGATGGTCACATATGTGATATATAATTATTTGTATGCCTGGTTCTAAACACCTGTGCACATAATTGATGCATAAATGTTAGCACCTACTTTATAGAGAGAGGGTTTTTGGCAGCGTCTGCAAAGGCTTTTTTTCTTTGGATGTGCCGATAACATGTGCTATTGTGGTTTGCAGATCTCTCACTGTTCCTTCTTTGCAGAGTAAAAGACAGGCAAATTTGTTCAGTATTCTTATGGCTTTGGCAGTGAAGTTAATTATTAACTGGAAGGATAATGCTGTATTATGAGTGCAGTTATGGTGGGGTTTAGTTTGTCAAACGTTTATAAATATGAGAGGGTGATAACAGAGAAAGGTGATTTATTGCAGAAATTTGATGATATTTGGTCACCTATTATGTATTCCTGAAGCAGTAACATATCCTATAATTGATGTAGTCTGTTCTGTTTGTTGTTTGTTTGTTATAAACAAAGTCAATAAAGTTTTATTTGAACTGAAAGAATTATCCCCAGGGGGATTTTATAACAGGGAGCCTAGGTTAATAGTGTATTTTACATACATCTAGATGCCTGTGTGTCTTCATAAAATAGGGAAAGAGAAAGGGGATGAGATTGATAAACCACCTTTCTGTGGTTACTATCAAAGTGGTTCATATATTATATACAGGTACTGTTGGAATGTAATTGTATTTTACATGCATTGCCTGTCACCTATTATTTCTCTGTGGTTACTCTGTGACCTCTGATGTGAATTACTTAGAGAGGTCACACAGCTATGCAACTTCCTGTGGGGGTTAGATACAGCAGATGCAGCAGATGCAGCACATGGAGCACATGGAGCTCATGTTCTCTCCTAACCTGAGAGGATCTATGGTGGTGTGAGCATCCATTACCATCTAAGCACATGGAAGGAGCTGATAATACAAATGTATAGTAATATGTATATATAAGCCTGTCTGATTATAATCTAACTACAAACTGTGAGTAAACAGATGTTTTGTTACTTCAACTTTAAAGTGACTCAGCAGTGAATTATTCAGGGGTGAATGAGAGAGAGATGAAGAAAGAAATTAACATTTCTAAAGCTGAAGCTGTGTGTACTAAAATCTGCTAATTATTTACTACAAATAATCCAACAAAAGGGTTATGGGCCCAGGGCCAGGAATTGAAAAAGAAGAGAAATATTACCAGGCAGAAAAAAAGGCCACATTTTTCTCTTAAGTTTTAAAGGAAAGATTCAGTCTGTCTCTCTCTCCCCCCACACAGCAGACAGAAGGCTAAGAAAATGGCTGAGGGAAGAAATTCACCATTGTTCTATTCTCTCAAGGTGCCTAAATTAACTGAGTTTAATTATCAGCAGTGGGAACTAAGATTCATATGTCTCCTTCGAGCAAAAAGATTAAATATATGCTTAGACCAAGACAGAACAGCTGAAAATATGGCTGAATGGGACAATGCAAACTATTATGTGAAGTGCATGCTTTTGGAAGCTCTCTCAGAGAAACAAGCCATATTAGTGGAGGGAAAAGATACACCAAAGGACATTTTATATAAACTGAGAACTATGTATGCAACTACATATGCAAAGCAGCAACCAATTTGGCTGGCAGAGTTGAATGAAACCAAATTAAGGGATAAAAGTAAATGTAATGATCACATTATGTATCTTATGTCTTCATTTCAAAAGTTAGAACTTTCTGGAATTCCCATGTGTGATGCATTGAAAAGAGCATTTCTTTTTACCTCACTATCAAAGAAGTTTGATGTTTTTAGGTCTGTAAATGAGGCCATTGAAGGGCAATCTTTTGAACAGACAACATCAAAACTAAGGCAGGAATGCATAATAAATGATTCTGAGGAGATGTGTTCTCAAAGCAAGTCAGAGAGAAATGAAACAAATTTCTTGGCAAAGAACAGAGGAAGGCGGAGCTATGGGAAAACTCCACCCAAGGGCAAGCTGATTTGCTACTCATGTGGAAAGGAGGGACACGTATCTAAATGGTGTAAGGAAACACAAAACACTCCCTCTAGCTCACCTAAGCCAATGGAACTAAAGAATTTTCAAACCAGGAAATGTATGAAGGACAAAGATAAACACAAGGGCTTTCTAATGGCAGAAAAATCTTTGACTATGGTAAATAATAATTCAAATGAAAGTACTTGGATTTTGGATTCAGGGAGCACATGCCATTTAACCAATTGTAAGAATTTCTTTCAGGAAATGTGTCCAGAGGAAGGTATTCTTAAAACTGCAAACGCAGGGACTGCTAAGATCCAAGCAAAAGGTATTGGATTCTTAAAATGCAAAGTGTCTAATGAAGTTAAAGAAATTCCTGTAAGTGATGTCTTGTATATTCCCCAAGCAGTTTGTAATATGCTTAGTGTATCTACATTAGATAAGAAGGGATTTGCGATTCATTTTGAAAACAGTAAGTGCACAATCTCTAAAAATGATGAAGTGTATGCTGAAGCTTTTATGCATAATGATGTTTATAAGCTGAACATTTCAGGTGAAGCCTCACATATGGTGCAAGTAAGGAAGAATGATGGTAAATGTAGTCTGGAAATCTGGCACCGCCGCCTGGGACATCGTGATTCTAAGGTGATCCAGGATCTTTACAGTAAGCAACTGGCCACCGGCATTCAGATAAGTGAAGATGCTGGTAAAATGGAGAAATGCATAGACTGTGTTACTCAAAAAGGTGTGAGACCCTCATTTCCTGCATACACAGGAAATAGGAGTAATAAAGTACTGGACTTAATACACAGTGACTTATGTGGACCGTTTAATATCCCATCATTGGGAAATAACAGATTTGTGCTAATATTCTTGGATGATTTCTCTAGATATTGTGTGGCCTATTTGCTGAAAGAAAAAAGTCAAGTCACAGACATGCTGAAGAAATACGTAGCCATGGTGAGCAATAAATTTGAAAGAAAACCAAAGGTTCTTCAGACCGACAATGGTGATGAGTTCACTTCACAAAGCATGCGCACATTTCTAGAACAAGAAGGCATTCAGCATATCACAACAGTAGCTTATACACCAGAGCAAAATTCTGTTGCAGAGAAAAAATTTAGGTCACTTGTGGAAATGACCAGGTGTATGCTGTCAGATAGCAATCTCCCTAAAAGACTATGGGGGGAAGCCATTCTCACAGCAGTGTACCTACAAAACAGAATGCCAACTAAGGGCGCTGAGCGCACACCACATGAGACATGGCATGGTAGGAAGCCAAACCTGTCACACATAAGAACATTTGGAAGTACAGCATATGCTCATATACCAAAGCAAAGAAGGCATAAGCTGGATTCCACAACAGAAAGGGGCATTTTAGTTGGCTATGCTCCAGGACACAAAGGATATAGAATTTTGAATCTGAAAACTGGCATTGTTGGCATAAGACATGTTACATATTTTGATGAAAACAAAAGGGTTGATAAAGGCTGGATTATCCCAGATGAGCCTTATCATCCAGAATATGAAACTAGAACCATAATAGACATGCCAGTGTATATAAATGCCATACCAAGGCAGATGTCTGAAAGCAACTCACCTGTATCTAACGAGGAACAGGCAGAGGAAGCAGACACAGAAAGGATCATTGAAGAAGACAGTACAGTTGGAGAAGGGGAATCAATTGGAGAAGTACTCTCAGATTTAGAGGATGCGGAAAGGTCAGACCAACCTGTTGTCAGACGCTCATCCAGGGAAAACAAAGGTGTTCCACCCCCAAGACTGTCTTACTTAACAAAGTCAGCAGAAGCTCAAGAGCCCTTAACATGGGATGAGATTGAGAAAATGCCAGCAGAAGAAGCTGCTGAATGGCGTAAAGCTGCACAAGAAGAAATTGATGCATTGGATAAAAATAATACTTGGATTCTTACAAAATTACCTCCTGGCAAGAAAGCTATAGGATGCAAATGGGTATTCAAGTTAAAAAGGAATGCACAAGGAAAAGTGGAAAGGTATAAAGCCAGATTAGTGGCAAAGGGATATCTTCAAAAATATGGAGAAGATTTTGATGAAGTGTTTGCACCTGTAGTGAAACACACGACAATCAGAACACTTCTGAGCATTGCAGTCTCAAAAGGCATGCAAGTCAACCACGTTGATGTGAAAACAGCGTTTCTTCATGGAGATATAACTGAAGACTTGTACATGGAACAGCCAACAGGTTTCATAAATACAAAACAAAGACAGCTAGTGTGTAAATTAAACAAAGGTCTTTGTGGATTAAAGCAAAGTGCAGAATGTTGGAATGACAAATTGCATGAAATATTGACAAATTTAGGATTTAAGCAAGGTGAAGCAGATAAATGTTTGTACACTAGGTGCACAAATGGACAATATGCATACATTTTAGCTTTTGTTGATGATCTGCTCATTGCAAGCGAAAGTGAGCAAGAGTACAAGGACATTGTAAAGTGTTTAAACCAGAATGTTGAGATAAAAGAACTTGGTAATGTGTCATACTATCTTGGTATAGAAATTGAGAAACAAAATGATGGTTCTTATCTTCTAAGCCAGAAGCAGAAAATAAATGAGCTTATTGAAAGTTTAGGTATGCAAGATGCCCAAGTTGTAAGCACTCCCATGATCACTGATTTTCTGAAGGATGAAACAGTAAGAGAACCTTTACCAGATAACATCCAATATAGATCAGCCATAGGTAAGCTTTTATATCTAACTACCACATACAGGGCTGATATAGCAAATGCAGTAGGAATTTTGAGCAGAAGGGTCAGCTCACCTACCAAATCAGATTGGACTGCAGTTAAAAGGATGGTAAGGTATTTAAAGGGTACCATTGATTGTAAATTAAAGATTTCAGCCAATAGTAATCCAAAACTAATATGTTACTGTGATTCAGATTGGGCAGGGGATCATTCTGATTATAAATCCACAAGTGGATATGTGTTTATGTATGGAAATGTACAAATTTCATGGGCCAGTCATAAACAAAGTATTGTGAGTCTGTCTTCTACAGAAGCTGAATATGTGGCCGTATCGGAAGCGTGCAGAGAACTGATGTGGATTGAAAAACTTTTGCTGGATTTCGGAATAGCTGAAAAGAGACCAATCCAGATAATGGAAGATAATCAGAGCTGCATCCGACTGTCACAGAATGACAAGGTTCAGTCACGCACCAAGCACATCGCAACGAAATACCACAACGTGCGAGAGTTGGCGAAAGAAGGGGTCATCAGTCTACACTATTGTCACACCAGTGAGATGACAGCTGACATCATGACCAAACCGTTACCCAGAGAACATTTTGTGAATCTGCGTATAAAGCTTGGACTTTGTATGAATAAATAATTGCATGACAGTTATGCATGAGAAGGGGTTTGTTGGAATGTAATTGTATTTTACATGCATTGCCTGTCACCTATTATTTCTCTGTGGTTACTCTGTGACCTCTGATGTGAATTACTTAGAGAGGTCACACAGCTATGCAACTTCCTGTGGGGGTTAGATACAGCAGATGCAGCAGATGCAGCACATGGAGCACATGGAGCTCATGTTCTCTCCTAACCTGAGAGGATCTATGGTGGTGTGAGCATCCATTACCATCTAAGCACATGGAAGGAGCTGATAATACAAATGTATAGTAATATGTATATATAAGCCTGTCTGATTATAATCTAACTACAAACTGTGAGTAAACAGATGTTTTGTTACTTCAACTTTAAAGTGACTCAGCAGTGAATTATTCAGGGGTGAATGAGAGAGAGAT
Organism: Microcaecilia unicolor; assembly: GCF_901765095.1. NCBI lineage: Eukaryota > Metazoa > Chordata > Amphibia > Gymnophiona > Siphonopidae > Microcaecilia > Microcaecilia unicolor. The sequence continues at coordinate 127,245,024 of NC_044031.1, read as the reverse complement.
GAAGAAAGAAATTAACATTTCTAAAGCTGAAGCTGTGTGTACTAAAATCTGCTAATTATTTACTACAAATAATCCAACAGGTACTTATTCTGTACCTGGAGCAATGAAGGATTAAGCCCTGTGTTTTCTAAGCCGTGCTAGCGTCTGCCGTGTGCTAATGCCAACACAGCCCATTCACTCTGAAAGGTCTGTGTCAGCATTGCCGCACAGCTTTGTAAATGGGGGGGGGGGGGGGGGGGGGGGAATAAGTGATTTGCCCAGAGTCACAAGGAGCTGCAGTTCGAAATGAACCCAGTTCCCTTGGTTCTCAGGCTGCTGCTCTAATCATTAGGCTACTCCACTAGCACAATTCCTGTAGAAATCATGTCTACTGAAGACATGGAAATGTACATCTAACTGGGAGTAGGTATGACGTTTAGCATATAAAGGACACACATATATAAATACTTTGCTCATATGCTACCAAATTCCTCCCCTGAACATGTCTAATCTGTCACATACACGCTTAAGTGCATCCTGAGTACTTGTACATGTGACCTAATTTTGTAACAGGACTTTACATGTGCAAATTGGAATTTACATACAAAAATGGTGTATAAAATTACCTCCACTACATTTTCCTGCTATTTTTGCAGGATGCTTTGATGTCTTATTTATATGTGTGTAGGACTATTTAAAGGCCAACCTAATTTTGGTTTCAGTTTTGGTTACAGCACCAAAACTGGCCCCAAATCTTTTTTCTACCCTGTTTTGGTTTCAGCTGAAAGATTTTTTTTTAATTTGTAGCTATGTTTTTGGTTTTGGCCAAAAAATGACCATGTGTTTTTGGTAGAAGCCAAAAATTGTGCTTTTTTCCATTTGTCTCCCTCTCTGAACAAGTTGCCCTTCCTCCCAGACCCCCCCAAATGCCTCTCTCTTCCACCCGTTGTCCCCCCTGGGTGTGTCTTATAGCCCCTGGTGGTCTTGTGGTTTAGTCGGAGCAGGAGCAATCCCCAGTTGCTCCTGCCCATTCAGGCTCTGCTCTGAAAATGGCTACAACAACTGGGACATCTCTCCTGCCCTGACTACACCCTAGACCACCTGGGAATGTAAGGTAGTTTTGGGGGGAGGAAGCTACTCTTTGTATAATTTTGTTTGTATTGTGATTGCAAGTAATGCAGTTGTGATCTTGCATAATAATTTATATAGTAAATAGAGTGCTCCAAATAAATGCTTTTGATACAGAACTTTAGCAGGAATTTAAGTGTAAAATTGGGATGATAAGCTCCTTAGAAATTAGCCTCTCTGTGGTTATTAAGTCAGTTGTCACTCAGAGAGTGGCACATCCTAAACCAGATTGCCATATATGAGACACAGACCATACAAGTATGCTTGGTATTGGCCCTAGCTCATCATAGCGGGAGTCGCCATCTAAGCGTCACTTGACACATCCACACACATGCAGTCATTTAAGTTTAGGTTTTTTATAATTTCATTTATTGATTAGAGATCCTTTGTGTTCATCCCATGCTTTTTTGAATTCCATCACCATTTGTGTCTCTACCACCTCCTTAATGGAGACTTTCTGCATCTGTGCTGTTAAAGCAAGGAGGAGGAGACAGCACTCAAAGAACTTGGTACTCGGTAAGTGAGAGGCTGACGCAAGTGCAGCGTACACTTCCAAGGGGACCCCGCAGGAACGGCTTCCGTAACCATGGGAACTCTGTAGGGACAGCTTCCAACCCTAAGGGAACCCCGCAGAATTGCTTCCATCCCCATGGGAACCCCACATGTTCCACGGGATTCCCGCAAACCCCGTTCCCGTACAAGTCTCCACGTCAGCCTCAATATGGTCACAGTTGGAGGGTATGGAGCAGTTATACTGAAGTCAGTGGAGGTCGTTGCCCGCTGGCTGGGTGATCCCGTACCAAAGAAACTGTTGGAGGAGCCCTGGATTGACTGACAGGGAGTAGCAGGTGTAAAGCTTCCCAAAGTGAGCAGGGTGGACTTACTTGTGAGAGAAGTGGTTTTTGGGACATGTGGGGACTAAGAGGAGCATAATCAAAAGGCACCAGCCAAATAGCTGGCCGGCCATCTCTGGCGCCGGCACTGCAAGCGGGTGGAGCCAATTGTATTTTCGAAAAAGATGGCCAGCCATCTTTTTCTTCGCTAATACGGTTGGGCCGGGCCAAATGTTGGAGTTCGCTGGGGTTGAGATGGCCAGCCTCGGTTTTCAGCCATAATGGAAAAAAATGCCGGTGATCTCAAACCCGGCGACATCCAAGGCATTTGGTCGTGGAAGGAGCCAGCATTTGTAGTGCACTGGTCCCCCTGACATGCCAGGACCGCAACCGGGCACCCTAGGGGGCACTTCTAAAAATAAAAAAAAACATTAAAATAGCTCCCAGGTGCATGCCTCCTTTACCTTGGGTGCTGAGCCCCCAAATCCCCCCCAAATCCCACTCCCCACAACTCTACACCATTACCATAGCCCTTATGGGTGAAGGGGGCACCTACATGTGGGTTCAGTGGGTTTTGGGTGGGTTTTGGAGGGCTCCCATTTACTACCACAAGTGTAACAGGTAGGGGGGATGGGCCTGGGTCCACCTGTCTGAAGTGCACTGCACCAACTAAAAACTGCTCCAGGGACTTGCATACTGCTATCAGGGAGCTGGGTATGACATTTGAGGCTGGCATAGAGGCTGGCAATAAAGTTTTTTTTTTTTTTTTGGGTGGGAGGGGGTTGGTGACCACTGGGGGAGTAAGGGGAGGTCATCCTCGATTACCTCCGGTGGTCATCTGGTCAGTTCGGGCCCCTTTTTGAAGCTTGGTCGCGAAAAAAAAAGGGACCAAGTAAAGCCGGTGAAATGCTTGTCAAGCCTGGCTTTTTTTTTCCATTATCAGGCAAAGCCGGCCATCTCGTGAGCACGCCTCCGTCCCGCCTTCACTACCCTACCAACACACCCCCTTGATAGTTCGCCGGCTCCGCGATGGAAAGTAGCTGAACCCAGCCAAAATCATCTTTCGATTAAACCGATTTGGCCGGGTTCAGGAGATCACCAGCCATCTCCCGATTTGTGTCGGAAGATGGCAGGCGATCACTTTCTAAAATGAGCCTGTAAGATACCCATATGTGTCTTTACCAATGATGTGTGTTGTTGATGCCCAGACAGAAGCCTGGGCATGGGAGGTCATCCTTCAGGGCATGAGGTCTGACCTGGTTGTCAAATTGAACAGGAGGACCCCAAAATCCAACACCACTTTGATGCCCAGTACAGAGAGTGGACGCTAGGCTGGTCCATCCGTAAGCACCTGGCAGAGATTGTGGGCTCTTACCATTGAGCCCAGTTTCACAGTGTGACTAGATTGTTGCCTTGGGGCAGGGCTGTGCTGGTAAATTGTTAACAGGGGGCTCTCTCTCGCCAGCAAAGTAAAAGAGAATTCAGGAGGGGCCCAAGCCCATATTTTGGGATCCATTTGTTAAAGTAGCCATGAAGAACCAGCTCCCAAAATTCTTAAAAACTTAACAAACGGCTCTTGAGACCCTGTGAGAGCCTGCTCCAGCACACCACTGCCTTGGGGCCTGATTGTGCAGAAGCTTGATTCAAATTGGTATGGTTGAGCCCCTTATTGAGTAGGACTCAGGTCCATGAAGGGACTACAGATGGTAACTGTTGGACGTGTTTGGTTTGTAAGTTACAAATAAAGATGAAGAGACATACAGTAGAATGAACCAATTGGACCTAGATCCTGGTTATGAAGATAAATGTTTAAAGAAGAAAAATGTGTTGAGATAAGAAATAAATGTGTTACAGTGTAAAAGAAGATGTTGGGATGGAGGGGGTTGGTTATATGAGTAGAAGAGGGGAGCATATAAATATAATATGTTACCTGTCCCGATGCATTGTTGAATGAAAGTTGAGTGAAAAAAAAAAGGGGAGAGAAAAAAACTAAATGATGTGTTAAATAAAAGTTTGCATTATTGAAATAAGGCATTCTCAACTGTTTGGGAAAATGTTGGGATATGGAAAAATTGTTGGTGTATATTGATATGTTATGGTAGGTGAATGGCTGAGCAGGCTTCCACTTCTGGCAGGCCCAGAGTGTTCTGACTCATGCTGCCTGAGGAAAAACAGAATCCAGCTTAAATAGGTTGCTACCCTATACAGTCTTTGGATGTCCTGTTTAAGTAGTAAAGGGGCCAAAGAAATCTGACCCATGTGAAAAGAGAAATCTTCCTGAAGGAGGAGATTGTGGGAAAGAGTATAAGGTTCTCTCTTGGGAAGAGATCCTGACAAAAAAGAATCATTGATAACATGTTCAATGATTGATGAAAAATGGAGTGTGAAGTAAATGGTAAACTTACTTGGGAGAGCTCGTCCTAAAACCAGGGTGGACCAAAGGTGGGATCACTGCTGGAGGAGGGACAGATCGAGGGAGGTCTGAGCCCAAAAAAGTAAATCAAGGTAAAGAGGAGTACAGCCTTTGGGGAAAATATCTCTCTGCAGGATAGACATGGACAGGAGAAGCTGTAAATATAACATTAAGTGTCCTGTCAATATAATTTGGGGTAGACATGGAAAAGGGAATTCCCCTTTGGGAATAACACTAAGGAATATTTTGGATTGATAATTTGCCAGTTGCCATTTGCCTGTTGCAAGAGTTCAAATATAGAGTTGCATTTGTTTGAGACTTTTTGGTTACTGCCTGGTTTGTGGAAGGAGCTGGGGACCTGATCAGCTCCAGAGGGTAAAGCGTGACCTCTCAAATCCCTGCATCATTATTCTGGACCATTGACCCACTCCAAAGCTCAATTGCATATGTGCTGGACCTGATGAGTGAGGGGAGTTTGCGGTTTTGGCTACACTTTTAGATAATGTATTTAGAAACTCTGATGAGGTGTTGGCAAACCTTGGGGTCCTTTTACTAAGGTGTGCTGAAAAATGGCTTGCGGTGGTGTAGGCACAGATTTTGGGCATATGCAGATCCATTTTTCAGCGCGCCTGCAAAAAAATGGCTTTTAAAATTTTTTGCCGAAAATGGACGTGTGGCAAAATAAAAATTGGCACGCATCCATTTTGGGTCTGAGACCTTACTGCCAGCCAGTAAGGTCTCTTGCATCAACTGCAGTAATCAGCATTAAGTTGGTGTTACTGCCCGATTTTCTCAGCGTGCCAGGAAATAAAAATTATTTTCTGATGCACGTAGCGGATGCATGTAAAAAATGAAATTACTGCACGGGCCATGCGGTAGCCGGGCGATAGCTCTGAACTGGCGCATATTGGGCGCACGTGGGTGCTTACTCGGCTTAGTATGGGCCCCTTGTAAATGAGGGTCCCAAAAAACAACAAGGCAAACGATCTGCAAATTCCAACGTGGAAAACAAAACAGCAAATCAATATAACATCAAAAGATTTTATTAATGATACCAAAATAATGCCCGACATAGGCTGTGATTCATCCAAAAGGGCTGCTTTAGGGCTAAAAATAGACAAACACATAAAATCATAAATACATAATCATATTAAAAATATAAAAATATAATCCATCTTATTTTCAAAAGAGATCGCCGGCCATCTTCCGACATAAATCGGGAGATGGCCGGCGATCTCTTGAACCCAGCCAAATCGGTATAATCAAAAGCCGATTTTGGCCGGCGCCAACTGCTTTCCATCGCGGAGCTGGAAAAACTTCATGGCAGGGTACAGAAGGCGGGATGGGGGCAGGGGTGGGGCGGGTCAACGAGATAGCTGGCTTCGCCCGATAATGGAAAAAAGATGGCCGGCTCAAACGAACATTTCACCGGCTGTACTTGGTCCATTTATTTTTGGGACCAAGTGGCAAAAAGTGACCCAATTGACCAGATGACCACCGGAGCGAAGCAGGGATCACCTCCCCTTACTCCCCCAGTGGTCACCAACCCCCTCCCACCCAAAAAAAAATTAAAAACAATTTGTTACCAGCTTCTATGCCAGCCTCAAATGTCATACCCAGCTCCCTGACAGCAGTATGCAGGTCCCTGGAGCACTTTTAGTGGGTGCAGTGCACATCAGGCAGGTGGACCCAGGTCCATCCCCCCCCTACCTGTTACACTTGTGGTAGTATATGTTGAGCCCTCCAAAACCCCTCCAAAACCCACTGTACCTACATGTAGGTGCCCCCCTTCACCCCTTAGGGCTATGGTAGTGGTGTAGAGTTGTGGGGAGTGGGTTTTGGGGGGGGGATTTGGGGGGCTCAGCACACAATGAAAGGGAGGTATGCACCTGGGAGCAATTCTTGAAGTCCACTGCAGTGCCCCTAGGGTGCCTGGTTGGTGTCCTGGCATGTCAGGTGGGCCAGTGCACTACAAATGCTGGCTCCTCCCACGACCAAAAGGCTTGCATTTCGCCGGGTTTGAGATGGCCGGGCCCGGTTTCCATTATGGCCAAAAACCGAACCCGGCCATCTCTAAACCCGGTGATCTCAACATTCGACCTAAATGTTGAGATTTAGCTGGCGCCAACCGTATTATCGAAGGAAAAGATGGCTGGCCATCTTTTTCGATAATACGGTTGGCTCCGCCCCTTTAAGGCGCCAGCCGCATAAATGGCTGGCCGTCTATGCGGCCGGTGCCATTCGATTATGCCCCTCAATATATCATACATCATCAAATAAATAAAATGTATAAACAGATAATCTTCATAATTCATAGGAATCATAATTAAAAAAACATCTATAATCAAGAGAACCAATCACCATGTCGCTATACCCATTTATAGATCACATATGTATAAGGTAACTCTCATCATCACATACATATGATTATAGAACATTAGATTATGAAACATGAAATAGTAAAACATGAGATCATAAAACATAAAATCATAAAGCCATAATGTATATAGCGAACAATATATTGAAATGATAAAATAATTATTAATTAAAACATGAAATCATAAAACCATATTATATATAGCAAGCAGTCCCACTAAAAAGGATGTATTTATCCAAACATATAAAGCCTTTGCTAGTAACGCTGGAAAAAAGGCGCCGGAAATGGCATGGAGTATTTATATATGTCGTTTCCTTGTCAAAAATGCGCCAAAATTTAAACTGATGAAGTCATTATACATATTCTTATATGAAGTATATAAATATGCATTTATTGGTAATAATAATAAACGTGAAAAAAATATATGTGAAAAAAATTACCAGCAGAGGCTTTATATGATTAGACACATTATTGTAAGTACTTTTCATTTTATTTCTCCTCCGGATCCTCATTTAGAAAATCTTTTTTGTTGAGGACTATAATGACGATTTGTAGGAAGACCGGTTAGTTTAGTAATTGGTTATGTGATTGCTATACACTCTTTTGTTCGCTCCACTTCAGAGCACTTTGTCATTGACATATCCTGACAACACTTGATAGCTTGCGTCTTTTAAACGAACCACCATTTCAGAGTGACTATTTGTCTCACCCATTTATGGTCTTTTCGGATGTACTGGTTTTTTCTTGTGTGAACATTACAAGTGAGTACTTGACTCCTATTTTTTCTTTTTCTTTTTTATTCTTTTTTCTTATGAACAGTACAAGTGATTAATTGCCTCTATAGTTGTCCAGAGTATATTATCTATTATTTGGTCTTTTTATATTTTTATTTATTTATTTTTTTTAAAGTACAGTTGTTCCTATTGGAAGTTTTCCATTTTAGGTACGTGTCCTATTTTTAAATTAATTTTCTAAATGTTTTAATTTATAATTTTTGCTGTAGATGTATACAGTAGCTTGTGTTTCATTATTTTATTTATTTAAATGTTTGGATAAATACATCCTTTTTAGTGGGACTGCTTGCTATATATAATATGGTTTTGTGATTTCGTGTTTTATGATTTCATGTTTTAATTAATATTTTTTTATCATTTCAATATATTTATTTTATTTATTTATTTGTTACATTTGTATCCCACATTTTCCCATCTTTTTGCACGCTCAATGTGGCTTACATTGTGCCATAATGATAATCACCATTTCCAGCATGAGAAATACAAAAACATTTTAACATTATAGTTCTTAAATGTTGAAGTAGGTTGTAAAGAAAATTGGCTAGACAACTCAATTTAAGCATAAGAGTAGGGGGGTGATGTGTTAAAGTTCATTGGTGAGAGTTGATTGAAGCAGTCAAGTTTGTAGAAATCGATTTTATCTGGTTGTAGTAGAGTTTTGATGTTAGGTCAGTTATGATGGCTCATTATGGTATATCTTTTTAAACAGGTAGGTCTTTAGTAATTTCTGGAAGGCTGTTAGGTCGTGCATAGTTTTTAAGGCCTTTGGCAGTGCATTCCACAGTTGCGTGCTGATGTAGGAAAAGCTAGATGCATAGATTGATTTATATTTAAGTCCTCTGCAACTGGGGTAGTGGAGGTTCAAGAATGTGCGTGCTGATCTTTTTGTGTTCCTGGTTGGTAAATCTATTTGTAAACGTTTTTATTGATGACAAAAGAATGATAGCATTGTCAACAGTATTGTATGTAGATACATAAGTGATTACATTTGTGGAGCACCTTAACACTTGTCATCTGATTTAAGAAATGTTTACCCCCACCCTCCTAGATATGTAAATACATCTGAAACAATAAAGTGGCAACCCCAGTACTATTCTACCATGTAATATGTTCCAACAAATTATACACTATACATTCCATCAACAAAACATTAATACTCTTGTATGTTGCAAGATATCATCAGAATTCCCTGAATATACCACTTCTACTGTCCCGTTTCACTCCACTTCCCAAGCATCTCAACCATCTCTTACGCCTTAAGATGCACAGGACCTCTTTGTATGTGGTAATGCCAGGCAAAGTGCCTAGGCAACCATTTAGAGGTGATTGACAAATAAACCAGACATCACCTTGTCCCTTAATATTACCTAAACTTATCAATTCCCCTATACCCAGCCCCACACCCTAATCCCTCCCACCCTAGATTGGATATGCAGATCAGCAGTTAAGGATATAACTTCTTCCTTTATGTGGTAGGGTATTCCAGAGTGGTTCCCATCTCGCCCAAAACCGTGTCACAGGGACGCTATCCCATTGCTTAACTCCACATCTATCCACCCTCATCTGATATATCATCTGAGTTCTCCAAACTTGCAAAGAGGGGCCCAAAGGGGAAAGCCAGAATTTTAAAATGGTATTAATTCCAAAAACATACAGCTATATCAATAAATCCTTTAAAACCCTCAGGTGGATCCGAGGTGTACGAGTAGTTCTGAAACAGAAGCAGTGAGTCCCATACCAGTGAGCATTTCCACATAGATTGTACCATCTTCATGAGACCCTTCCAAAATCTACTCACCACGGGGCAAAGCCAAAACATGTGTCCAAGGGAGGCCATCCCACTGCCACATTTCAAACATGCTCCAGTCCCCCCAATTTTTGCTAGCATTGCCCGCCGCAGAGATATGTATATTCGCAGCAGAAACCGATATAACTTTTCTCTTTGAAATATTGATAGCCACTGCGAATACAGATTCTTTTTATATGTTTGGCATAACTCTGCTACCTAAGTCACTTGCCCAGCTTTTAGCCAGCCGCACATAGTCTATCTCAGCCATCGTGTCCTTCAACTGCTGGTGATGGAATTTCAGTGGCACAGATTGCTGCGAGCCAAGAGAATATCCCTCTGTTAAAATATCGATAACATCTTCCGTTAAATCTGTCCACTGCAGAGACACAATATAGTGCTGCAGTTGAATATAAGCGAAGTATTGTCCTGGGTGCACCCCAAATTGCGTTTGCAAGTCTCAGAATGGTCTAATATGACCCTCTTCATTAACCACCTGGGCGAGGTAAACGATTCCCTGCTTAGCCCAAGATCCAAATATACTCGTCCCCTGACCTGACGGGAAAGCCGGATTCTGACAGATAGAGAGGAACGGAGTGGTACTGGCAGATAAGTGATGTCTTCTACACATCCAGCGCCAAGTGGCTCTTAATGAAGCCACTAAGGAGTGGCATTGAAGTGCACTCCGAGGTAACTTCCCTCCGGTATGAATTAAGTGACTAAAGTGAATCTCTGGAAAAACGGAAGTCTCCAGCTCAGTTAGAGAAACCTCCGACGTCCGTCTATACCAGTCATTTACATGACGCATTGAGCAAGCAATCATTTAGGACCTTATATTCAACAAACCCATCCCTCCACTCTCTCTTGGTGCAGTTAATGTATCCATTGGGAGTCTGGGTCTCCTCCCCCTCCAGAGAAACCCCTGTATGAGCCATCCCAAAGCTCTCTCATCTTTCCATAACAGATACAACGGTAGTTGCTGAAATACATATAGCCATTTGGGTACCAGGATCATATTGAAAAGCGCAATCCGGCCTCATAGAGAGAGTGGCAGATTTCGCCACTCTTATCCAAAGCCATAGCGCATGATTTTTGTAGATTCAAAGAAAATCCAGATAACATACCATACTGTTCTATTACCTCCAAGGCTCTTCTGAGGGATTTCTGCGGCTCAGACAGTACCAGTATGATATCATCTGCGTAGGCAAGGGCTGCCATCGTTTCTGTGCCCACCCTGACTCCTGCAACCTCTGGAGAGTTATTCAATAATTGGAACAGGGGTTCCAATAACATGTCAAACAGAAAAGGTGACAAGGGACACCCCTGTCGCGTTCCTCTCCTCACCGCAAATCTATCTGATCGCCCCCCATTAACCAGCACCTGTGCCTCCATCCCCGAGTAGAGTGCCCTTATTGCCCTTAGAAACCACTCCAGCAGGCTCACCCATTCAAGCACCCGAAAGAGGTATTCCCAGATCACCTGGTCAAATGCCTTAGCCGCGTCCAAACTTGCTAACATTATAGAGTCACCTTCTTCATTATTTTGCGGGTGGATATGAAAACAGTAATGGAATTTTAAAATGCATGGGATAAACACAAAGGAATCCTGTATAGAAGGCATGGAACCAAACATGTTTAGCGGTGATGTCATGGCAACACCAATAATTGAGAAGCAGAGCCAGTGCTGGACAGACTTCTATGGTCTGTGCACTGATCATGGACATATCTGGATGGGCTGGAGTGGGGCTTTCATGACAGATTCAGTAGTTGGGGGACAGTGCAGTGTGCTGCAGCTGCTCCCCAGTTGTGCCATGGGGAGCTCAGGAATCCCCTCCAGATAATTAGGCAAATCACACAACACATATGATCTATCTTCCATCCCTCGGGTCTCTCTCCTCTCCACCGCAATTTTCAAAGTTTGTGGTTGCCAGCAGGTATTAGAACAGGCCCTCTTCTGGCCAGTCCCGGGGTCCTTCCTTCTGACATGACTTCCTTTTGCTGCATGGGAGGAACGTGGCAGAGGGAAAGCCTCAGGGTGGCCAGTAGGCCTGTTCTAAAAGTTGCCGGCAATACAAAGTTTGAAAGAATCGGAGTGGAGAGGCCTGCAGGGTGGGTGGAGGAAAGTAGAAGAGATTAGACCCAAGAGAGAGAGAAGACAGGCTTCAGATATGTGGAAGGGAAGGGAAAATGGGAGACAGGCTGCACATATGTGCAAGGGAAGGGAAAAGGGGAGCCAGGCTACACATATGTGGAAGGGAAGAGAGAAGGAAAATAAGATAGAGTTGAGAAGGAGGCAGAGAAATTAAAGAAAGCTTGAACATGAAAGATCAGTACCAAACAGACATAGAGAGGAGGTGAGAAAAGAAATTGCAAATGGAAAGGAGGCCCTGGAAATAGAGTTGAGTACAGATGGGAAAAGCAGAGCCAAAGATTGGGGACAAAATGATTGGAATAATAAAATCACAGACTACAAAGATAGGAAAATGATTTTATTTTCAGTTTAGCAATTGAATTATATTGGTGCTCAGAATTTACATCTGTGAACGTTATTTGCACTGTACAGGAGGAGGACACATTTTCTTTCTATTTCTTTGGTATTGCATGACATGCAAAATCCTGCATCTTTGTTTTCAGTTTTTGTCTGTATATTTTTTGCGGTTCCTTATTTTGTATCAGGTGAGAGTCATAGAAACATAGAAACATGATGGCAGATAGGCAGTGGCGTTCCTAGGGGGGGTGGGGGCGGTGGGTGTGGTCCGCCCCGGGTGCATGCCGCTGGGGGGTGCCACGCTCCTGTCTGCTCCACTCGTTCCATGCTCCCTCTGCCCCGGAACAGGTTACTTCCTGTTCTGGGGCAGAGGGAGCATGGAATGAGCGAAGCAGACAGGTGCGCGGCACCCCCCCAGCAGGTAAAAATGCACCCGGGGGGGAGGGTTGTCCTTTTGCTGGGGGGGGGGGTGTCCTTTTGCGGGGGGAGGTGGCCTTTTGCCGAGGGTGGGGGGTTGTGCTGCACCGTGGGGGAGGGTGGCCTTTCGCCGGGGGTGGGGGGTGCTGCACCCAGGGGGGGGGGCGCATCGGCGATCCGCCCCGGGTGTCAGCCACCCTAAGAACGCCTCTGCAGATAGGGGCTAAATGGCCCACCCAGTCTGCCCGTCCTCAGTAACCACTAATGCCTCCTTTTCCTAAGGGATCCTGCTTGCCTGTCCCATGCTTTTTAAAATTCTGACAGTCTTTGTCTCCATGACCTCCACTGGGAGACCATTCCGTGCATCCATCATCCTTTCCGTGAAAAAAGTGTTTTCTTAGATTCCTCCTAAGCCTATTTCCTCTTAACTTCATCCTATGCTCTCTCATACCAGAGTTTTTCTAAATTTGAAAAAGGCTCTCCTCCTGTACATTAATGCCACTGAGGTAGTTAAATGTCTCTATCATATCCCCTCTCTCTCACCTGTCTTCCAGTGTATACATGCTGAGGTTCATAAGCTTGTCCCCATATGTTTTATGAAGGAGAACGCTTACTAATTTTGTAGCCGCCTTTTGGACAGACTCCATCCTGTTTATGTCCTTCTGTAGGTGCGGTCTCCAGAACTGCACACAGTAATCTAAATGGGGCCTCACCAGAGACTTATGCTAGGGCACTATCACCTCTTTTATCCTGTTGATAATCCCTCTCCTTATGCACCCAAGTATTCTTCTGGCTTTGACCGTTGTCGTCTTTTCTGTTTGCCCACTTTTAGGTCATCAGACACAATCACCCCCAAGTTTTGTTCTAAAGAAACTACAGCAACCTCCAGGAATTACAGTTCTGATGTTAAATAAACAGATAACAAAACATACATTTTGAACAGAGAAAAGTTTTTAACAACTTCCTCAATATCAAATAATATGTTACTAGTCAGATTGAAGAAGGCAATGAGCGCCACACCGATGCAGCCTGATAGAATAAAGACAATTTAAGGAACTTACATGATCTTGTCTTTCGAACAACAGGGAAACAAAGTAATAGATGTCTGGTATCATAAGTAGCATTAAACTATTCCCAGATCCTAGCAACTGGTATACCAGATCTCTCTTTGTCGCAAACATCACTAAGATTAACATTTACGTTCAACTGACTTTTAACCTAAGAACACTCGGAGCCACTGAATTAGTAGTAGAAATGAAAAAGTTTACATCAAAAAGGCATTTCACAATATTAAAATTTTCTTTAGGAACCAATGTGTCCATTCCTTTTAATGTTCTGCATCTGTAACTGAGGTGAAGGATTCTGTTGGCATGTGGTATCTGTGTAGGAATCTACAACAGTCCATCTTGTTCCAGTTTCCCAGTAGCAGGTATATTGGTGCTCTAATGTATTTCAGTAGCATAATTAAATGAAATAACTAGTTCTGAAGGTTACAGATACAGGTGGGGATGGAGGAGATTACTTGTGGGGATGGAATGATCTTAGCCAGGACAGGCAGGTATCGGTTAGATTCCAGTCGTATGCCTTGACAATTTTTGCGCCTTGTAAGTGTGCCATGAGATGAAAAAGATTGAAAATCATTGTCTTATTTTATGTACATCGCCATGTTGTTCTTGAATCAAAAAGCAATATAGTAGTATTTTTTAAAACAAACTAAGAGGCCCTTTTACAAAGGTGCATTAAAAAGTGGCCTGCACTACTTTTACTGGGTGATTTTCCCGCGTGCTCAAACCATCACTTAGCGCATCTACCAAAAAGCCGATTTTCTCTTTTCGGCAGTAATGGCCAGGTGCTAAGTCTAAAATTAGCTCCTGGATATTTACCACATGAGCCCTTACTGCCTCCTATTTACTTGGTGGCAAGGGTTCATGCGCTAACTCTGTGGCAATCGGGCAGCGCATGGCAATGTGACCATGCTGCTGATTACCACCAGGAACACCCCATGGTAGAAAATGGAAAATTATTTTCTTCCATGGGAAACTGCATGCACCAGCTTCAGAACTACTGCCAGACTCCTGTACTATCCCGGTGGTAGGGCCGATTTGACGCTTGATACCCGCGCAGTAGCCATACCGTGCCTTTCTAAAAGGGCCCTTAATGGACAATGGACAATGCAGACAATGAACGTTGTTGAAGAGCTTTAGCTGGCTTCCACAGCAATGTTCTTCCTCCTTTGAATTTCTGCTGAAGACCCTGTCATATAAGTAGCGTAGAGGCCCTTTTACAAAGCGGCAGTATACCCAATGCGGGCTTACTGCTTGCTAAAAGGGAAGTACTGCCAGGCTACCGCAGCAGCCCGGCAGTAGTTCCTTCCCCAGTGCGCGTCATTTTCGGCACTGAAAATATATTTCAATTTTTGTAGCACCGGTATGTACCGCCAAGTTAGTGCAGGAGTCCTTACTTCCACCTCAATGGGTGGTGGTAGGTACTCCCCCCTGAAATGGCCATGTGGCAAGTGGTTTACTTGCCGCACGGCCATTTCTTTAAGAAAAGGGAAACGTGCTTTTTACCCACTGTGGTAAAAGGGGACCTTTTGTGTGTCAAAAGCACATACTAATGCCAGCGCAGTCCCCCTTTTGCCACAGCTTCGTAAAAGGACCCCTCAATGCACAAGGTTTTCTAGCAAAAAAAAAGGTTAACTCTCCATCAGTCTGAGGAACAGTTTCTCATTTTTGCAGTAGAATGATTGCTAGGCTGGCCTCTAACAGTGTCTTCTTGTACTTCACTCCTGCACCTGATGTACCATTTCATGTCCATTAAATTAGAAGATTTTTCTTCAATAGATTTTTTTAACAGGGATGTTTCCCTTTCTGAAGAAATTAAGTCCATGGGCAAGAAGTGCCCTATTAAAAAAAAAAAAAAGTATCTAAGTTAACTCCCTTGCAGACGTTACTGTTTTTTGCCCAGCTTTTTACCTTTATCTTAATTCTGTCCCCAACATTTTTTAAGGAGTTCTACAATAACTATAAGTCGGTGAAGGGAGCAGAGTAGTATGCTAAATATGAACTTCAAACAGGACATTTCATAATTCATTTATAGGTGCTGCAAAAACCAGTAGCTCTGTTCAGTTGCCATGAAGCATACTAATAACTTCATGCCATTTTTATAAAAGTCTGAGTGTTCGGTGGTTTTCAGCAAAAGTCCAAGGAAGAAAAACTGAAAGCACTCCACTGCTGTTAAATCGCAAACCTTGTCCTTTCTCCAACACTGTACGTTAAAGGCAAAAAAGTTAATTTTCACAGGTTTAGGTGACTAAATTGTCCCATTTTAAAAACTATGTGGGGCTGAGCCTCTAAATTTAAGCTGTGCTAGTAAATGAGCTTAGCACATCCTAACACAGGACTTTCCTACACACTAAGCCCATTTCTAGCAGTCATAAATTTGGCCTTTTTCAATCATTTCTTTTTCTGGCCATGTGCTGTCTTTTACCAAGGTGCACTAGCGTTTTTAGCGTGTGCTAAAAATAGACACACACTAAACGCTAGAGACATCCATAGGAATGCATTGGCATCTCTAGCGTTTAGCGCATGCCTATTTTTAGTATGCGCTAAAAACTCAAGCGTGCCTTAGTAAAAGACCCCATAAATGTTAGGAGGTGTTAAAGGCTCCTGCATTAAGTCAGAGTTCTTCAGTTAGCATATGCTAATGTCAGTATGCTAGCTTAATAGTGCTTCCATGCCCATTCTCTGTTCCTGACACGCCCCCTCAAAAATGTTTTAATACATTAACCCCCCCCCCCCCACACACGATTAACACACTCAAATGGCAAACCGAATGCATAATGCTTTAATGTGGCCTGTATTAGGCCATTTTTTCTGCATCAAGCACACGTTAACGCATTACATAGTTCAGTAAAAGGGCTCCTAAATTTACTCACCTAAAAAATGAGCTTGGGCAGGGCCAGGGCTAGAAAAGTAGGCTGATTTTCAGCACTAGCTACCTAACTTGAGTGGCCAAATCTAGGCACTGTCAGAGCAGCAGTAATTTGGATGCCCTCTCCCTCCCACAACAAACTAACATAGTAGATGACGACAGATAAAGACCTATATGGTTCATCCAGTCTGCCCAACACGATAAACTCGTAGCATAAGGCAGTGAGTTTCAACCTTTTTCATCTTGTGGCAAACTTACAAGGCACAAAAATTGTCAAAATAACACCACTGGAATCTAACCCATACTTGCCTGTCCCTGCTAAGATTATTCCATCCCCACCCGTACCTGTAACCTTCAGAAGCAGTTATTTCACTTAATTATGCTACTGAAAAACATTGGAGCACCAATATACCTGCTACTGGGAAACTGGAATAAGATAGACTGTTACAGATTCCTACACAGACACCACATGCCAACAGAATCCTTCACCTCAGTTGCAGATGTAGAACATGACTCTCACGTGATACAAAATAGGGAACCGCAAAAAAACATGCAGACTCTGCATGTCGTTCAGCACCAGAGAAATAGAAAGAAATGAATGTCCTCCTGTACAGTGCAAATCAAGCTGACAGATGTAAATTCTCAACACCAATAATCATTTTTCCTATCTTTGTAGTCTGTGATTTTATTGTTCTAATCATCTTGTTCCCAATCTTTGTCTCTGTTTTCCTCTGTTTGCGCTCTTAACTCTGTTTCTAAGGGCCTCCTTTCCATTGGCAATTTCTTTTCTAACCTCCTGCCCTATGTCTGTTTGGTACTGATTTTTCACGTTCTGCTTTCTTCAATTTCTCTGCATCCTTCTCGACTCTCTCTTCCCTTCCACAAATGTGCAGCCTGTCTCCTCTTTTCTCTTCCACATATGTACAGTCTGTCTCTGCTTTTTTCTTTCATATATGTGCAGCCTGTCTCCTCTCTTGCCATCTACATATGTGCAGCCTGTCTCCCCTTTTCCCTTCCACATATGTGCAACCTGTATTCTCTTTTCCCTTTCTTTCCACATGTGTGCAGTCTGTCTTCCCTCTTTCCTTACATTCCACATATGTGCAGCCTATCTCCCCTTTTCCCTTCTCTTTCACATATCTGCAGCCTGTTTTTCTTCTCCTTTGGGTCTAATCTCTTCTCCTACCTTCCTCTACCCACCTTTCGGGCCTCACTCTTCTCTCCACTCTGATTCTTTCAAACTTTGTGCTGCCGGCAGCTTTTAGAACAGGCCTACTGGCCATCCTGAGGCTTTACCTCTGCTGCGTCCTTGCCGTGTAGCAAAAGGAAGTCATGTCAGAAGGAAGGACCCCGAGGAAGGCCTGTTCTAATAACTGCAAAGTTTGAAGATTGCGGTGGAGAGGAGAGAGACCCGAGGGGTGGGAGGAAAAAGATCATAGGTATTGTGCGATTTGCCTGATTGTCTGAAGGGAATTCCCAGACTTCCCACGGCACACATGGGGAGCAGCCAAAGTACACCAGTTGAAAAACGCTGCAATGGTGCATAAATATTCAGCCAACAGCGGTCAGCAATTTTTCACCACTACTGGCTTTAAGCCCAGATATTCAATACCAAGCCATGTCTGGGTCCAGGCATTGCATATCTGGGTACTTGTAGCCAGCAATCACTTATCCAAATAAGGACCAATATTCAATTCTTTACCAGATAAGTTAAAGCAAACAAAGATAGGACTGCTTTTTATATGGTTCTGTTTATCCGGTTAACATATCCAATTAAGGGCTGTATAGGCACATAACCAGAAAAGTGCTGACTCTATCTCTGGATTGCCACCATTTTCACGGTTAGAGGGGATGTTTAGCGAAACCATCTGGGTAACTGCCTCTGAATATTCCTGGATAGGTAGCTGAGCACCATTTAAGTAGTTAGAAACCTCTCCTACCTGGTTAAATGTTTTGATTATTGACCCCTAAATAATTAAAAAAAAGAGAGGCCTTAGAAAAAAGCAATTCCACTTAACCGTGCCATGCAATGTGCAGCTCAGACGACAGGTTTGTGAATATCTGTGTTTGCTATTATGATTGATTTCTTGTTAGTTGCCTGTGTTCTTTCCTATCTAATTGAAGTTGTAGTCCATGTTTATTTTGTTTTATTGCTTTTTTTTAACCACTTTGACCTCGATTTTGTAAAGGCGGTATATCAAATACTGTAATAAACATAAACATGAAACTTTTGAAGCTTTGAGTTGGATTATTTTGGAGTAAACTTCTGTCCCTCTTATAGTGGGCGATGGATTAGCTATCTTAAGAGAACGATATTGGATGTTCAAACTGAAAGTAGAAAATCTGCAGAGATTTACTGATATTATTGAGTGGAATACCGCTAATTGGATTCTAATCTTGCAGCTGTTTCTGCTATTTATATGCATGTGAGTATCTCAATAAAGTTCATCGTCATTTATAGCCTGTCCTCTGAATTGCCTACTGTATGAAGCAGCAAGATGCTAGGCAGTCTAATAGAGCAAATGTCCTGAGAAGTTGGAGTAGTTAGTACAACTTCACTTCAGTCCTTGAGGTGGAATATGCCCAAGTCAGACATAACATAGGCATTCTCAACCCTCTTTACCTCTTCTGCTTGCCCTATGAATCATAAATCAAACATAAGTTCATAAGGTAATAGCAAAGCCTGCTACAGCTTTATTAACATTTAACAACTTCAACAATAACAATTCCAGATTATTATATATTATGTAAGCCGCATTGAGCCTGCTAATAAGCGGGAAAGCGCGGGGTATAAATGTTACAATACAATACAATATTTCCTTGCCACACCTTCAGGTTGGCTTAGGATGTTTAACTAGATAGTACTATCCTAATGATAATAATACTTCATATTAAGGCTGCCAGCTATGTCAATGCAGCACTTAGGCTCCGATGATCAAAACTCTGGTGCTGGTTGGAACAGCGCTGGAGAAATACTGCCTAATCAGCGCATTTGAGCAGCTCCCTCATGCTCAGTGCTAATGACATGCAAATTTAGGCATATTGTTAGCATTAAGCATGTGCATTAGGCACAGCTCTTGAGTGCATGCCCAAAGCACGAGAGGGGGGAGGAGGGAAGGAGGAAGAAGAGGTGATGCTTACTTCCTGGATAAGAGGCAGGGCAGTGGTGCAAGTTAAGCAATGTATATACAGAGGCCACAGCGCACTGTGCATGCAACCTACCTGATGTACTGTAAAATGAGGTTGGTGCCTTTCCTCCTCCAGAACAAAAACACGCAGCTCCCTCTGGCAGAAATCCTCAGAGATCACAGACCAGGGTACAGAAGACAAAAGGGGAATGCATGTTCAAGCTGATTCTGCACAACAAATAAGCTGTCTAGGGATCCACAGAGCACCCGGCTGCATCAGGCTGCCAATTACTGCCTGGGTCCATGGACTGTACATATTGTGGCTTCATCCGATGCTGTTCTCCATCTTGGGACACCCTAACTCCAGTTCCGAGCTGGTGTAGTGTTTTCAGCAGCAACAGCATCCTTGTTTGGCACGCTTGCTGCTGAGCATTATGGAGGAATAGGGAATAAGCTCATCGCCATGTATTTGCATTCTAGCTGCGATATCCCTTAGCACGCTAGTTATTCCCTGCACTGGGGCCTTTGAACATGGTGTGCTGGCAAACCCAGCACTAATGACCTCTAGGGCCCACATTTACTTCTGAGTATTGGGGCATTAAAGAATATTTCTCAGAACTACCCCCAACCTCACACAGTGGTGAAGCCTGTGTTCACCATAGTCTCTGGAATATGCCCTATTTCTACTCCGTCCCCAAGAAGCCAATCTGGGAGCCAAAAGTTATGGTGAGATATTAATTCTTCTCTAAACACCATCCAAGCTGCGAGATCATCCCACCCCATTCTGCACTCACATCTCTCACTCCATCTCTGTTTTTCTCTTCTGTACCGCGGGTGGCGCCACCGTATTTTAAAAACTGCTGCCAAGGGAGGGGGGGGGGGTTATAGTTTGTGGGAGGGGGATGGTGGCATTACTGCACCGGAGGGGTGGGGGGCAGGTTTTGGCACAGTAGAAGTCATCACAAGGGCAAAATATATGAAAAACCAAACAAAGATAGGACTGCTTTTTATATGGTTCTGTTTATCCGGTTAACATATCCAATTAAGGGCTGTATAGGCACATAACCAGAAAAGTGCTGACTTATAGCCCATTTAGTTATGTTTAAGCAAATGAGAGATCTGCATGAAAGAAAATATTTATTTTTATTATTTTGACTTCTGAAAACCACTTGTCCCTGAAACATGCTCAAAACAGAATAATCCATTTGTAGAAAAGAGATGAGGTGAAGATGTGATTCCAAGGGCCCCAATGAAAGGAGAGTGTAATTTTATTTCCAGTCTTTATAACACCAAGCTACCCAAGGCAGATTACAGCAACAGTTAAGATGAACCCATCAGCAAACAGGATATCCTCACTGAACTTTAGCCATGTAATACTGTATTGTATAGAACAGTGTAGAAAATGAGCACAAAATATCTTACTGAATACCGCCTTGAGTGAATTCCTTCAAAAAGGCTGTAAATAAATCCTAATAAATAAATAAAAAAAATAAAAATAAAATATAGCCTTTATTAGGGATGTTTTCTTATTTCCACCAGATACAATAATTTTAAGCAGTTTTAGTGATATTCAATTTTATTTCATGATATTTATATCTACATATGGGAAGCTTTCAAATAAATTAAAAAGCTGTCGAGTAAAAAAACCCCCAAACTTTTGTTCTTCACTTTTTAAGGCACTGGGCTGAAAAAGGGGGCGGGGTGGAAGAATGGGGAGGGAGAAGAGAGGAGATACTGGACCTGGGGGGGAACTGATAGTTTGCAGGGGGCCTCCAGACAGAGACCCTAGCACCTGCCCTGAGTACCCCACTCTCACAACAACCCACAGCAGGTCTGAGGTCTGGGTGACTGTTTTGTACCTGGCTGCTTTTAGAACCTCTGAATCTTGATTTTGTTCGCTGGTTTAGTAAGCACAGCTGTCCTGATGATTGGGTCCATAACTTCAAGACATGAGGCTGGAGTGTCCTCCCTTACACTGTGTTCAAGGCCAGAAGGCTAGAGCCAACAGTCAAAGTTCAAATCTGGGCTCTTCAATTTATATTTCTGAATCTTCCCTTCAGATTTTTATTCTCCTCTTATTTTTGTTAGCATTTCTACCAATGGAACAGCATAACACTCCCATTTCCTCATATTAGGCCACTGCCTTTTTTAGATTACCAGATTATACTTTCCCTTAGTTATTTATTTTATTTTATTTGTTACATTTGTATCCCACATTTTCCCACCTATTTGCAGGCTCAATGTGGCTTACATTGTACTGTAGAGGCGTTCGCCAACTCCGGTAGAGAAACAAATACAAAGAGTTGTTGTGGTCAAATAAAGTTTATTTATTTATTTATTACATCTAATATCCCACATTTTCCCACTGATCGCAGGCTCAAAGTGGCTTACAAAGTCTGCAGTGCAAGCTACAGTACAAGAAAAACAATTATACAAATTGAAGAATAAGATATTAAATAACAATTAAACATCAAAAGGCAAGTGATAATGACAGGTAGTTATTGTCCTTGGATCTGAAATTATACTAATAGTTAATTCAAGTTAGGTTAGACCTGGGGAATAAGCCTTCTTAAACAATACTGATTTCAATAATTTTCGGAAATTTAGGTAGTTCTGGGTACATTTTACTTGTTTGGGTAGAGCATTCCATAATTGAGTGCCTATATATGTAAAGTTGGTGGCGTAAATTGATTTGTACTTAAGGCCACTACAGTCTGGGTAGTGTAAGTTCAGATAAGATCATGTGTTATAAACATAATGGGGGGTCGTGATGAGAAAGAGTTATGCAGAGTCTGTTACAAGCTTTGGTTTTGTTGTGTTGCAAGGTTTAGGCACTTAGGTTGGGTCGATAGGGTATGCCTTTTTGAACAGGTTATTTTTTTAGTGATTTCCGGAAGTTTAGGTGTTTGTGCATTGTTTTCACGGCTTTTGGTAGTGCATTCCACAGTTGTGTGCTTATGTAGGAGAAGCTGGATGCATATGTTAATTTGTATTTCAGTCCTTTGCAGCTTGGGTAATGGAGATTTAGATATGTTCGTGTTGATCCGATTGTGTTTCTTGTTGGTAGGACTATGAGGTCTGTCACATCCCGGGGCGATGCCGTAGATGATTTTATGGACCAGGGTTCAGATTTTGAAAGCAATGCGTTCTTTGATTGGTACCCAGTGTAGTTTCTCTAGGAGGGGTTTGGCGCTTTCGAATCGCGTCTTTCCAATACCAATAATGCCATCACAGTTCCCAAAATATAATATCATTGGTAGAGTCTGAGGGATTTTTTTTCTGTGAACAGTGCTTGTGCAAATCCCATAGGTCCCCAAATATATGCGCTTGCATATAATCTTATTTAACAGTTCATTTTTATTAATCCAATATTTTAAAGATTTGATAAAATTTGACAGTTTTGGCAATAATTTTGTGTATTTTGAATGGAGAATAACCAAATGATATTTATATACAAATACATTTTTTGTGCAATACTAAAGAAAGCTGTAGAACTAGCCTAAAGGATTGTTCTGTTCGTTTATTTAACCTTAAGGATAATGCGACTTATAAAATATGTCATAAATGATAGAGTTTTAATGAAATGTTAAAGAAATGTATTTATATATGATTGTTTGTGAACATTTAGACCCCTGATGCAAGCATTTTACTCATTTATTAAAGAGTCTTTTCTTTGACTGGCAAACTCCCTTTGTCAGTGTTTGTTTCTACATTAGATCTCTTTTCTTGTGCCTGGAATACAGTCTCTGCTATGCTGTTTATGTGGGATAGATTATTATAGTAGATATACCAGCCCAGGTGCTTTGATCGCTGTTGCTATGTTTTGATTTGTGAGCACTGGAAGCCATTTTAATGTTTCCTGTTGCCTCGTAGGATTCTTTACTGTTGCAACCTAAGGCTGTAAGGTTAATCATGCAGTTAGAGAAGCTCTGAAGGGGGAAAAAACACCACACCAGAACATTGCATCAAGCTGCTATGAACTTCTTTTCCTCCCCATCTCCCAATGACCAGCTATGATGAGCCAGTAAGGTGTGGACTCAGCACACTGAGGAGATGTCATTGGTAAGGGATAAACTCTGTTCTTTTTCCATGTGGAAAGCGGCTGATAAGGAACTCTTGACAGGCTTTTCAGCTAAGCATTGGGGATATAATTTGGAAACAAAGAGCAGTGAGAAGCCTGAATAGGCCAGATATCATTTCTAGAGCAGTGAGATATCCAAAGGCCTCCCATGGATATCTTGGTCAGGCCATACTCTGACAGTGTTCAGATAAGGACAGTCAAAGTTACTGCCCTGATAGCTGCAGGAACTGCAAAGGAAAGGACTTTTGTTTTAATTTGCTGAAAGCATAGTAACATAGTAACATTATGGATGATGGCAGATAACATGGTCCATTCAGTCTGCCCAGTAGGGTTGTTAGGACAGTATTTACTGTGCTCATTCCAGCACTGCTCTTGCCTCCACCACCTGCTTTGGGGGGACATTCCAGGCAGGGATTGGTACTGGGACGTTCTATTTAATATATTTGTGAGCGATATTGCTGAAGGGTTAGAAGGAAAGGTTTGTCTTTTTGCAAATGACACGAAGATTACCAACAGAGTAGAAAACATGAGATCTACAAAAATTAGAATGGTTTAAGATCTAGCAGTTAAAATATTTTGAGAAGAAGTGCAGAATGATGCACTTGGGGAATAGAAATCTAAACGATAGATACAAGATAGGGAACAAGAGATTAATAAGCACAGTTCAGGAGATAGACCTTGAGGTGTCTGATGATCTCAAAGCGGCAGCGGCTGTAGCCAGACAAATGCTAGACTGCATAGAGAGAGAGGTATTACCAGCTACAAGTCATTGATGACAGTTACATAGCCAAATGTTGAATTTTGGGGGTCCTAAGCCCAAAGTAGAAGGGGCCCCCACCCCCATTCTCCACCCCACCCTACTCTCCATGACCCCCTTGTGACCCCCAAATACCTGAGCTGGCAGGGATCTCCAAGCCCAACCAGCAGAGGATGCTTTCCTCCAGTGGCCAGGAACTCTCCAGTACTGACTGTCACTTGTAGGTGGGAACTCTGCCATGGTGGACTGTCCCTCCCTTTCCTGGTTAGTTTTTGCACATGTACAAAAAATGAGCATGCGGACGGAGGGAGGGTGGTTCGGCATGATGGCAACTCATGGAAAGTGCCACTCACTGCCAGCATTGGAGAGTTTCTGGCTGATGGTGGAGGACCTCTTTCACTGGCAGGGCTTCGGGAACTCTGCCAACCATAGTAATAGATTGTGCAACAATTGATGTATAGTGTTCAGTTTAGAAGACTGTATGAAGCTAAGGACATAAAAAGAATTGAAGTGGTTCTGAGAAAAGTGACAAGAATGGTATAAGGTTTACATAAAAAATGTATGAGAATAGACTTGATGAACTGTATATGTATACCCTAGAGAAAAGGAGGGGTACAGGAGATATAATACAGATATTTAAATACTTGAAATGTATTGAGATAGTAGAACTAGAGGACATGAATTAAATTTGCAGAGTGGTTGACACAGTAGTAACGTCATTAAGTACTTTTTCACTGAAAGGGTAGTGGATGCCTGGAATGCCCTCCTGGGGGAGGTAATGGAGACAAAACAAAAAAATAAAAAAATTCAAAAAATGTATGGGATGAACACTAAGGATCCCTATATCGAAAGAGGATGGTATCCAAACAAAATTTAGCAGTGCTTATATGGCAATCCAGTAGTTGAGAATTAAGGCCAGTGCTGGGCAGAGTTCTATGGTCTGGTCTCTGTTCCAAATATAAGACAACAAAACAGAGCAGATATAGTGCAGAAAAGGAAAACTCTCAAGTTCACAAGTGAAGTTTTTTGGTAAACAACCCGACTTGGTCAAGTTTCGGCACTTATGCCTTCATCAGAGGTCAAATGCACAATTCTTCATAAGCACAAAAAACAAAGGTGCATACTGCCAGCGCTGAAAATACAGCACTAATCCATGAGGCGGAGAGCTTCACAAGATATATTCCAAATATGGCAAAACAGGGAGTCCTTCCATGGTCTGTATCTTGTTTACGGAAAGAGAGATATGGATGGGCTGGAGTGAGCTTCAATGGCAAATTTAGTAGGTGGGAAGTAAGGCCAATGCCAAGTAGATTTCTACGGTCTGTGACTCAAAAATAGCAAGAACAGATGAAGAACAAGTGTGCATATTTTTTTATCATATTCATGTCATATGCTATGAGAATAACTCAAGAGAGGGAATGGAAGACACCTTAAGGTTGACAGCAAAAAGTTTTTTGTCTATTTGCAATATTGTTATGCGGCTTGGGCTGCCTTGTTGATCAGACTGGATGGACCATGTAGGTCTTTATTTGACATTATTTACTATGTTACTTTTAATTCTAACTTCTAGAAGCCTTATTTCATGCACTCTAGTTCTAGAATGTCCCCTCATTTGAAAAAGGCTTATACCTTTCAAATTTTTAAAAGCATGCATCATATATCTTCTGTCCTCTGCTCTAGAATACACATGAGGATTTCTATTCTCTTCTTATACATCGTCTGATGGAGACCTCTTACCAATTTGGTTGCTTTCCTTTGCACCAACTCCAGCTGCTTTATGTCCTTAGCAAGATTTGGCTTTCAAGTGAGGCCTTACCAGTGTCTTCTCCAGGGGTGCTATCACCATCATCTTCCTGCTGATAATGCTGTCTATCCAGCTTAGCATCCATTAGGCTTTAGCCACTGCCTTGTCACATTGTTTCTCCACCTTGAGATCCTCAGACATTTGTAGGTGTATGAGCCCCTTGCCACAAATAATAGGTGCATGACAGAAACTGACAACATATGCCTATGGTATCGTGGATACATGTAATCAAACCTGCATTGCCTGATGCTTCACAATAGAAAGACCTTTTCTACAGTTAAAACTCTACACAGTTGTGCCTGTTCTAAATAAAGACTTTTTGCATGCTCGCATCCCTGCAAAACAAATGCCAGCTTATGCAAGACAAGGGCCAGCAGATGCAAGAAAAGGCCAGCTGTACAAGACATTTTATCAGGATGATCCCTCAGAGTTCCAGGAAAGGCATCTGGAATGATTGAAAAAGAAATTCTTGTGGTTTTGCAAGCCATAAAATGAATATTACTGATGGCACAAATAATATAAAAAGAGCACCTACCAAGATGTGTGTGTGTGTGGGGGGGGGGGGGGGGGGGGAATCGCTTCAATTTTTCATCTGAT
Source organism: Microcaecilia unicolor (assembly GCF_901765095.1). Classification (NCBI taxonomy): domain Eukaryota; kingdom Metazoa; phylum Chordata; class Amphibia; order Gymnophiona; family Siphonopidae; genus Microcaecilia; species Microcaecilia unicolor. The sequence continues at coordinate 127,218,510 of NC_044031.1, read as the reverse complement.
TCATTGCACCTGAGGATAATTGTTGGAACACACCAATGCCAGCACTGCCTGCAACTGCAGCCTGAAGTTCCAGTCATCCCTGGGAGGAAGAGACTTACATTACTGCCAGGTATAAGCCAAGCTCTGTAATCACTCCCACTGGGGTACAGACAGGTGACATCTATTTTTTGCATGTCTCAGCATAAAGTGTGTGTTTGTCCCAATATTTGATATGATTATTCTTGCATTTAAAGTGGATTTTCTTATTATAAGTTAATTTTGCTATCCTAACTATTTCTGTCTTTTGTGAATATTCCATTTTTGTAAATAATTCTATTTGCTTATAATAATTACTTTTTTTCTATTTTTATTTGTGCAAACCCCCTGGTGGCAGAGCAAGGTATTACAATGATGGTACCAAATATGTCACAGTGTTTCCCCGAAATGACTCAACACCAACCAGGGAGTTTAACAATATAAAGAAAATATTTTTTTTATTAGTGATTTATATTTAAATGCTAATGAAATGTTATCAACTTGCAAATTTAACATGTGTATTCCAATTACAGGTTAGCAACACAAATCAGTTTAGTCTCTAGAAACATTGAGAGCATCCTCAGATAAGTATAAATATTAGTTACATAAATCATTTAAGTACATTCAATTCCACAAAACACCAGACTCTTCAAAGTCTCCCCTCTCCTGTCCCTCAGACCCCTGGAGACCCCCAAGGATCCCAACATGTAAGTTTTCCTCTACTCTTTTTTTCTTCTTTTAGTTATCTCTCATTTATTGTTCAGGTTTCCTTTACTATTTTCTCTTATGCGCACTTTTTAAAATAGTTTCAGTCACTTAGCTGCTCTCTTTGTTTTCTCTCTCTGGCTCTCTTGAATGGTGGGCGCCTTTTCTTTCAGGTGATGATCTCCAGCATCAACTTTCTTCCAGTCTTTTCCTAGTAACATGTTCTCACCAATAGAGCTCTCTCCCAACTGACAGCCTGAACTGTTTGTCACTCTCCTGAGAGTTCCATCAGCATGCGGAACACTTAGCGCATGCACACAGACTACTCAGTTTCACTGCACTGCTCACTGTCTCCACACCAGATCTAGAAGGAGCTAGGTAATCTTTTAAAATTTAACCCATAGGGTTACATTTGTTTCATGTTTTCGGTTTAGGTGTATAAAAGTAAATAAAGGAGTGAGAACTTAGGTGTGAATATTATTATATAATTTCTGGAGTGCTACCATAATATAGTATCAACTTTTAACAGTCCAATTTTAAATAGGTGGGGGCAATCAGTATAGCATTCACAACAACCCAGCACCTCATGAATTTCGCAATCAAGCAGATTGCTAAATGTGACCTCAGCAGTGACTATTCTCACATTGGGACATAGCCCAGTGATTCACTGATATCTTCATCGGTCATATGCTTTCTTATAAATATTTATTTATTTCCATCTATCAAAAATTGTTTATTTTTTTATATTTTTAAATCTTTTTTACAAAAATGTATAATTAAAAAGCTAAATTAATCCCAGATATTCAGTGTTGGGCCATGTGTGGACACTGGCACTGAATATCCGGTGCTAATAACATGTGCTGTGGCTACTGGAGCTTATGCTGGTCCCAGTCGATATTCAGCTGGGGCCCGCATAAGATAGTTATGTGGGCCTTGGATGAATATTGTCCAAGACCTGCATAACTTTCTAAGTCCATTTTTTACTCCTCCGAGCCCCTTTCCGTCCCTCCTGCTCTTCCCATTCATCCTCCCCCAGCCTATGACATTAAGAACCCCCCTGGAATGTCCCCCAAACCCCCTCGTTTTAATAGGCTCCCTCAGGTCCCTGGTGGCCCAATGGAGGCTTTGGGGGCAGGAACAAACCTCACTTGCTCCTGTCCCTGGCAGCAGCATCCTCAAAATGGCTGTCTCATGGTTCTGCCATATTTCTGCCGCAGTACCCTGAGACTGCCACAAGAAATCATGGCAGCCATTTTGAGGATGCTGCTGCTAGAGTCAGGAGAGAGTGGAGTTCGTGCATTGCAATAGCTGATGGTGGCGGGGATGCTTGATAGTGAGCACAGTGCTGTGAAGTTAGACATGAATCACTGAAGGGAAATATTAAAAAAAGAAATCTACCATATTAGCATTTAACTTTAAGAATGGAGACTGTGATGAGAGGTTTAGTTAGAAAAAAATTAATAGGAGCAATTAAACAGGTTAGCAGTTCATAAGGCATGGAGATTGTTCACAAAAACCACCATCTTGAAGAAGAATGTATGTAGCCTAAGACAGTGCATGTAAAGCTAAGATAATGCAAACTGACATCTGTAACAAATGTGCTAGGAAAGTGGTTGTTCTGCAACACAGCTTCTGAACCTGTACCATTATTCAAAGATTTTGACTCACTATAGTGAATTATCTGACCTTTATTACAAAGGCAAATATACTACTATACTGAGACTTAATCTTGTTTGATAATATGATATGGATCAATGGAATGCAGAAGTACATCAAGCATTTTATTTGGAAGGCTTTTCTATTGGTCAAAAAGGTGTGTGTGTGTGTGAGTGAAACTGGGCCTGCAGTACTCCCTAGCCAGTCTGTTTTTTTTTCCAGATATATGTACTGAATATGCATGAGATGATTTGCATGCACTACCTCCACTGCATGCAAAATCTTATTCCTTGCAATTTCATAGTGGATATCCTGCAAAACGAACTGGCTAGGGGGTACTCTAGAACTGGCTTGAGAAACACTGCTGTACACTTTTTATTTTTTTAAAGTGAAACATTTCTTAGTTTTATTCAACACAGATTCAACAGCAGCATCCCTATATATTCCTGAAGTCTTCCCCACCCCACTGAACCCCAAATATAACAGAAAAACAATAACCAACCCCAACCCAATCCAAGGCTTCACATCCTTCACATTGCTTCTCAGAGATCTTAAAAGGAAAAATAGCCCCATCACATTCTTACACTCTGATGCTCAGTGCAGGCTTTATATTACCCCATATCTCCCCTCCCTTTGATGTTTCTATAGTTGTTCCCATTTTGAAGGCAATGATTTGTGTCTCGTTGTGCATAACTCATATAATCTGTCTCTCTCTCTTCTTCTTATAAAGGTGCTTAAGTGTGTTTCCAAGCTGTATAAAATATCACCCTCTCCCCACCCAAATCTGGAATTACAGCATTTAATAGTACATAGCTAGGTCCCGTGAGGCCTTAATCTGTAGTTTATCCTTCAGAAACTCTAAAATTTGTTTCCAAAATCTGCTGTATACTGTTTACAGGTTGGTATGCAAAAAGAATAATGATGTCCTGGCAGGAGCTTATTCTATAAAAGAATATAGGCGTCTCCTGGGAGATTTGTGCTGAGTGGAGGAGTAGCCTAGTGGTTAGTGCAGCGGACTTTAATCCTGGGGAACTGGGTTTTGTTCCCACTGTAGCTCCTTGTGTCTCTGGGCAAGTCATTTAACCCTCCATTGCTCCATGTACAAACTAAGTACTTGGATATAGTATGTAAACTGCTTTGATTATAACCACAGGAAGGCAGTATTTCAAGTCCCATTTCCCTTTCCCTTAACAGCCAGGCATAAGCACTTTTGCCACCAGCAGAGCTGGTGTGTTAGTGCCAAATGTTGGAGATATGCTTTTAAATGACAGTATTCTATATTTTATGTGTGTGAGCCTTATCCATGCTCTGCCCAAATCTATGCACTGTCTAAGTTGGGGTCTCCGCAACATTTTTCTTAGTCTCCTGCTGTGATTTCTTTCTTTTCTCCTTTCCTCTGTTTCTCATTGAGTTGTAGTTCCTTTCATGCTTCAATTGGTTGTTTTTAATGATGGTAAACCACTTTGATTTTGCTAAAGGCGGTATATTAAGTTTTAATAAACTAAACTAAGTTAAGCAGGTATTTGAGAACAGTGCTTAGACAGAATTTTGAATTTATTGATTTGATATACCACCCTTGTGCACAAACCAGGAGCATAGCCAGACACTCAATTTTAGGCATGCCTAAGCCCAAAGTGGGTGATCACAAAAACCCGGCCCCCACTCGGCAACTCTCCCATCTCTTGTCCCCGGTGAATGGGGGGGGGGGGGGGGAGTTCTCTTAACTGCACTCCCATAAGCTCCTGATAACTTTAAAATTTTTCTCTTCTTTACTGGCAGCAAGCAGTGACTCACACCTGCTGCTCGTGCCAGCCTCAAGCCTTCTCTGGGAAGGTCCCGTGAACAGGAAGTTATATCAGAGGGAAGGCACTTGCTCACTGCTGGCGAAGAAAAGAAGGATTTAAAAGGTAGAGGAGGCTTGAGGGAGTGCAGTAAAAAGAACCCCCTGATCCCTGGGGGAAATGAAGGGAGAGATGTCAGGAATCTTCTGGCAGGGCCACATTGCTGCTGGGTGGGCCTGAATTGAAAATGGGTGGGCTTTTGCTCACCCGGGCCCACCCTTGGCCACACCACTGGTACAAAGCAAACAGAGTGGTTTACAAAGACTTCAGCTCAAAAAGAGTTAAAATCATATGACAACAAACACACAAAACATATATGAGCATAAATGCCACTATTTTAAGCATTCAGCAAAACAAGAAAAGCTTTTCAGATCTGTATTTAATATAAAATGCAGGGAGAAAAAGCACATCCCAGAGTAAAGGTCTCACAGGAAATACCTTTATTAACAAGAGTATCCGGCATGGTCCACATTTCACCCACTATTGGGCTGCCTCAGGGGTATAAGTAAAATGTGACATCTAAAAATATAAATATCGGTTCAAAATAATACATAAACAAATGCACACTAAAAGCCAATTATATTAAACAAACCGATTAGGAAACAAAACTTTGATGTAAAAAATATAAAACATACATGGTGTATGGAGTCCTGCAAGTGATGTGCACACTGACATTGGTTTTCATTGTGCATTTATTTTCTGTATACTAGTCTGAGCATTTACACATGTAATGGCTGTACAAATGTTAGCATAATGTATAAATATTAGCCAAGAGATATTTTTTAAAAGCAGTTATATATTTAGCATGACACTGAGCATTTAAATGCTTTATGGATATTCACCTAAACTAGATTTCTTTGCTGGGTTCTAAAAGAAGGACTCTTTATTGTTATATACAATGTTTGGCTGCCCTCCATCTTTGCCATGTTTTCGTTCACTTGCAATAGCATGAGATTTCATTAACACTGTTTATATTGCTCAGCTGAGTGGAATGCATTCATAGTAAAATAGTAGATGACGGCAGAAAAAGACCTGCACGGTCCATCCAGTCTGCCCAACAAGACAAACTCATAAGTACATAAGTACATAAGTAATGCCATACTGGGAAAAGACCAAGGGTCCATCGAGCCCAGCATCCTGTCCACGACAGCGGCCAATCCAGGCCAAGGGCACCTGGCAAGCTTCCCAAACGTACAAACATTCTATACATGTTATTCCTGGAATTTTGGAGTTTTCCAAGTCCGTTTAGTAGCGGTTTATGGACTTGTCCTTTAGGAAACCGTCCAACCCCTTTTTAAACTCTGCTAAGCTAACCGCCTTCACCACTTTCTCCGGCAACGAATTCCAGAGTTTAATTACACGTTGGGTGAAGAAAAAGTTTCTCCGATTTGTTTTAAATTTACTACACTGTAGTTTCATCGCATGCCCCCTAGTCCTAGTATTTTTGGAAAGCGTGAACAGACGCTTCACATCCACCTGTTCCACTCCACTCATTATTTTATATACCTCTATCATGTCTCCCCTCAGCCGTCTCTTCTCCAAGCTGTATAGCCCTAGCCTCCTTAGTCTTTCTTCATAGGGAAGTCGTCCCATCCCCGCTATCATTTTAGTCGCCCTTCGCTGCACCTTTTCCAATTCTACTATATCTTTCTTGAGATGCGGCGACCAGAATTGAACACAATACTCAAGGTGCGGTTGCACCATGGAGCGATACAACGGCATTATAACATCCTCACACCTGTTTTCCATACCTTTCCTGATAATACCCAACATTCTATTCGCTTTCTTAGCCACAGCAGCACACTGAGCAGAAGGTTTCAGTGTGTTATCGACGACGACACCCAGATCCCTTTCTTGGTCTGTAACTCCTAATGTGGAACCTTGCATGACGTAGCTATAATTCGGGTTCTTTTTTCCCACATGCATCACCTTGCACTTGCTCACATTAAACATCATCTGCCATTTAGCCGCCCAGTCTCCCAGTCTCGTAAAGTCCTCTTGTAATTTTTCACAATCCTGTCACGATTTAACGACTTTGAATAACTTTGTGTCATCAGCAAATTTAATTACCTCGCTAGTTACTCCCATCTCTAAATCATTTATAAATATATTAAAAAGCAGCGGTCCTAGCACGGACCCCTGAGGAACCCCACTAACTACCCTTCTCCATTGTGAATACTGCCCATTTAACCCCACTCTCTGTTTCCTATCCTTCAACCAGTTTTTAATCCACAATAGGACATTTCCTCCTATCCCATGACCCTCCAATTTCCTCTGTAGCCTTTCATGAGGTACCTTGTCAAACGCCTTTTGAAAATCCAGATACACAATATCAACCGACTCCCCTTTGTCCACATGTTTGTTCACTCCTTCAAAGAATTGAAGTAAATTGGTCAGGCAAGATTTCCCCACACAAAAGCCATGCTGACTTGGTCTCAGTAATCCATGTCCTCGGATGTGCTCTGTAATTTTGTTTTTGATAATAGCCTCTACCATTTTCCCCGGCACCGACGTCAGACTCACCGGTCTATAATTTCCCGGATCTCCCCTGGAGCCTTTTTTAAAAATGGGCGTTACATTGGCCACCCTCCAATCTTCCGGTACCACGCTCGATTTTAAGGATAAGTTGCATATCACTAGCAGTAGCTCCGCAAGCTCGTTTTTCAGTTCTATCAGTACTCTAGGATGAATACCATCCGGTCCAGGAGATTTGCTACTCTTCAGTTTGCCGAACTGCCCATTTACGTCCTCCAGGTTTACCGTGAAGTCAGTAAGTTTCTCCGACTCGTCCGCTTGAAATACCATTTCCGACACCGGTATCCCACCCAAATCTTCCTCGGTGAAGACAGAAGCAAAGAATTCATTCAGTCTCTCCGCTACGTCTTTGTCTTCCTTGATCGCCCCTTTTACCCCTCGGTCATCCAGCGGCCCAACCGATTCTTTTGCCGGCTTCCTGCTTTTAATATACCGAAAAAATTTTTTACTATGTTTTTTTGCCTCTAATGCTATCTTTTTTTCATACTCCCTCTTGGCCTTCTTAATCTGCGCCTTGCATTTGCTTTGACACTCCTTATGCTGTTTCTTGTTATTTTCAGACGGTTCCTTCTTCCATTTTCTGAAGGCGTTTCTTTTAGCCCTAATAGCTTCCTTCACCTCACTTTTCAACCAGGCCGGGTGTCTTTTGGACTTCCGTCTTTCTTTTCTAATTCGCGGAATATGTATGGCCTGGGCCTCCAGGATGGTATTTTTGAACAGCGTCCACGCCTATTGTACAGTTTTTACTCTCTCAGTTGCCCCCCTAAGTTTTTTTTTTACCGTTCTTCTCATTTTATCATAGTCTCCTTTTTTAAAGTTAAACACTAACGTATTTGACTTTCTGTGTACAGTTACTTCAAGGTTGATGTCAAAACTGATCATATTATGGTCACTGTTATCAAGCGGCCCCAGTACCATAACGTCCCTCACCAGATCATGCGCTCCACTAAGGACCAAGTCTAGAATTTTTCCTTCTCTCGTCGGCTCCTGCACCAGTTGCTCCATAAAGCTGTCCTTGATTTCATCAAGGAATTGTATCTCTGTAGCGTGTCCCGATGTTACATTTACCCAGTCTATATTTGGATAATTGAAGTCACCCATTAGTATCACATTGCCCATTTTGTTCGCGTCTCTGATTTCTTTTATCATTTCTGTGTCTACCTGCTCATCCTGGCGAGGCGGACGGTAGTACACTCCTATCACCATTTTTTTCCCTTTTATACATGGAATTTCAACCCACAGTGATTCAAAGGTGTGATTTGTGTCCTGCTGAATTTGTAATCTATCTGAGTCAAGGCTCTCTTTAATATACAATGCTACCCCTCCACCAGTCCGGTCTACCCTATCATTACGATATACTTTGTACCCCGGTATGACAGTGTCCCACTGGTTATCTTCCTTCCACCAGGTCTCAGTAATGCCTATTATATCCAATTTTTCATTTAGTGCAATATATTCCAACTCTCCCATCTTATTTCTTAGACTCCTAGCATTTGCATATAGACATTTCAGAGTATGTTTGTTGTTCTTTTTTGCATGATGCTTAGTACCTGACACTATTGATTTGACATCTTTTGTCTGATCTTTAGTTGTATTTAAGGGCACCTGGCCTACCATGGTCTGTTGTGCAACCTCACTATCCAGAAACCCTATCTTCCCTGTTTGTGAGGTATCTTTGCAAGATACCTTTTCCCGAACCATGCGCTTTTGAGCGACTGTCGGCCTTCCCCCCATTTCTAGTTTAAAAGCTGCTCTATCTCCTTTTTAAATGCCGACGCCAGCAGCCTGGTCCCACCCTGGTTAAGGTGGAGCCCATCCTTTCGGAATAGGCTCCCCCTTCCCCAGAATGTTGCCCAGTTCCTAACAAATCTAAAACCCTCCTCCCTGCACCATCGTCTCATCCACGCATTGAGACTCTGGAGCTCTGCCTGTCTCTTGGGCCCTGCACGTGGTAATGCTACCCTAGAGGATCTGGATTTGAGCTTTCTACCTAAGAGCCTAAATTTGGCTTCCAGAACCTCTCTCCCACATTTTCCTATGTCATTGGTACCCACATCGGGCGCAAACATATGACATCTCACCAACTGGGAGATAATCATACATGTGACACTCAATGCAAAAGACTTGATAGCACCCCTCTCGCTGCTGGACTGCTGACTCCATCTTAGTGTTTTTGAGTTTTCCAATATTTTAAAACTTGCTACAGTATTAAGGATATTAGCCTAATATAAAAGTGTCTTTTACTTTATATAGTGTATTGTATGATTTTAGTATTTCCTTCTTAGATGGTAATGAAATGTATTTAAAACCCTATAAGAGCACTCCTTGCTTGTTTCCCTAATTACAATAACTGACTATAAATGAGGAGTTGTCCTAGGGGAGGGTGGGTGGGAATACTAAATTAGATCCTGCAGTGGCTGTTAGATTTTATCTGTTAATGCTGTGGTTCAGTGGAAAAGACTATGGAGATTAGCTGTTTTCTGTTAGCTGTTGAAATTTGCTTTTTAAGTTTGCCTAACACTAACCTACAATTCCTCCTTTAAACCCCAATCTTTAAGTTCCCAAAGCACAAGCAAAGTAGTGTTCACTTACCAGAGAAACTCATATGTGCTACTTTTTGTGTATACCTTACCTTGATTTGTATCTCCCATTTTCAGGGCACAGACCATAGAAGTCTTGCCCAGCACTAGCCCTGCCTCTCCCCACCGGCTCTGCCACCCAATCTTGGCTAAGCTTCTGAGAATCCATTCCTTCTGAACAGGATTCTTTTATGTTTATCCCACGCAAGTTTGAATTCCGTTACCATTTTCATCTCCACCACCTCCTGCGGGAGGGCATTCCAAGTATCCAAGTTTCTGGTGGGTTCTGGAGGACTCGCAGTTTTCTCCACAAGTGTAACAGGTAGGGGGAGGTAGAAGCCTGGGTCCACCTGTCTGCAGTGCACTGCACCACTGCTAGACTACTCCAGGAACCTGCATGCAATTCTAATGGGCCTGAATATAACATTAAAGGCTAGCAAGTAATATTTTTAATCACATTTTTTGTGGTGGGAGGGGGTTAGTGACCACTGGGGGAGTAAGGGCACCTTTTTGTGTGGAATGGAGGAGTAGCCTAGTGGTTAGTGCAGTGGACTTTGATCCCGGGGTAGTGGGTTTAATTCCAACTGCAGATATTCGTTATAAAAACAGGTCTAGCTCAAAACGTCTAAAGTTTTAGTCCTGGACATTTTTGTTTTGTTCCATTATGGCTGAAAAATGTCTAAGTCTTAGGAACGCCCAAGTCCCACCTTGAACACGCCCATGGCACACCCCCTTGAGATTTAGATGCACTTCTGACAAACTTCAGAGACAAGTGTCTAAAAAGTGGTTTTCAAAATACTGATTTGGACGTTTTTGTGAGAAAAACATCCAAATGCAGACATGTCACTCTTTGGACGTTTTTCTCTTTTGAAAATGAGCCTGAAAGTATTCTAAATGGGGCCTCACCTAAGACTTGTACAAGGGAGCTATCACCTCTTTTTCCTGTGGTCATCCCTCTCCTTATGCACCAGACCATCCTTCTGGCTTCGAGTATCACCTTTTCTACCTATTTGGCCACCTTAAGTTCATCAAACACAATCACCCCCAAATCCCTCTCTTCTTTCATACACAGAAACTCTTCACCCCCTATACTATACCTTTGCCTCTGGTTTTTGTGACCCAAGTGCATGACCCTGCATTTCTTAGCATGCAATCTTAGTTGCCAATTTTTGGACCATTCTTCAAGCTTTGTCAGATCCTTCCTCATGCTAACCACACCCTCCAGGGTGTCTACCCTATTACAGAGTTTGCTATCATCCGCAAAGAGACAAACCTTAAGACAGCTTTTTTGTAATATCACTCAAAGATGTTAAAAAGAGCCGGCCCAAGGACAGACCCCTGCGCACACTACTTGTAACATCCGTTTCCTCGGAGCAAACTCCATTTACCACTACTCTCCATCTCCTTCCATTTAACCAGTTTTTAACCCAGACAGTCCCATACTGAGGGCACTCTATCAGTTGCTTGTGTGGAACAGTGTCAAAAGCTTTGCTAAAATCTAAGTACAACCCTGTTCTTTTCAGGTGTTGTTTTAATTTCAGAGATCCTGAGGATGGTGTAGTTGCTATTTATAAGGTAAAAAGTGTGAGTTCAGCTATGGACTGTGTAAATGTTGTGGTTATTGGCTTGTAAATTTAACCTTTCAGTCTACAATTTTTCTCAGGGATGGGTACAAGAGGATCAGAAAAAATCCTCTTTACTTTAGGGATCCCACAGCCCCAGAAATTTATTTGTAATGGAATGTACAGGTTATGATGACACCATCCATAGGAGAGGTGACAAGGGAGAAATCAGTGGTTAAACTGAGAGCTAGGGTTTGGACAGTATTCTTTTCTTTTTACTTCCTATAGAGCTCTGGGTCTCAAGGCGAGCACCTGTTTGTCTGTTTGTCTGTGCTGATTAAATTGTAAGCTCTATCGAGCAGGGACTGTCTCTTCATGTCCGGGTGTACAGTGCTGTGTACGTCTAGTGGCACTATAGAAATGATAAGTAGTAGTAGTATAATGAGCAGGTCCAAATGGCTGGAGATGTAGGGCTGTGGGAGAGGTCTACCATAGAAGAGCACAGTTTGGTGTCAGAGCTGCTTTGCGTAAGTCCTGGAGCAGAGGTTGAAAGGAGACTCAATGGAAGAGCAGTTATAGTTGCAGGAAAGGTAACTGGCTCGAGTTCTGCTGATACAGATTCAGACAGAGACCCGCAAATCTATAAGATCCTGAGGTTGGCTGTCACTGGTCCTTGATCAGAGAGATTTCCCTTGAGAAGGAAGAGGTGTTGAAGGATTCCAGCAGTCTTCTAGTATCAATGCAGTTTTTCTTTTTATATGCAACTGCTTGAGTGGCTAAGGAGATGAACATCAGGCATCTGTAGGATGCAGTTTTTCCTTTTTTTGGCTGCAACATAGGCAGCAGAGTGGGGTGGCTCCCTGGAGCCTTGGCCCCACAAATATTTTGACAACACAGTATCAATAACTAGTAAACTTGGAGGCAGAGGCAGAGATTGGATTGTTTGGCCCCTCCAACCAAAAAGATAGCTGCACCAGGGCTGCAGTAATCTTCTCATCCTTCAGCTATACAAATTCTACTTTCCAGGTAAATTTATGAATAAAAATATAATATCTCTGTTTTTTTCACAATATAAAAGCCAACACATGGGGGAAGCGCAAAAAATGGTGTTGGCTTCTCTCTCCTTGTCTTCTTTCTCCTCACTGCCTTCAACAGCTCTCCTTCCTTCTGTTTCCTCTGATAGTCTCCTTTGTAACTGCAAGACACAATGCTGTTCTCCTTGGTTCCTTTTAAGGTTTCTCCTTTCCAGTGGTGTAGCCAAGGGTGGGCCTGGATGGGCCCAGGCCAACCCAGTAGCAGCATACCTATGATGTGGCTGGCAGGGGCAGGGATCCCTAAGCCTCACCAGCCAAAAAACTCCCAACAACTGTCACTCCTGCATACCTTGTAAATAGCAGATCTTCGCCTGCAGCGAGCAGCGACTGATACAAACTATTCGCCCCAGCCCCACAGCCTTCCCTCTGATGTATTCCCACCTATGCGGAAACAGGAAGTTGCATCAGAGGGAAGGCTGTGTGGCCAACATGAGTAGGGTTACCATATTTTGTCCCCCAAAAAAGAGGGCACATGCCCCTCCCCACCACACACCCACCCTGCCCCTTTCACACCCTTGTTCCGCCCCCGTCACACCCTCGCTCCGCCCCCTGTCACATTTTCCACTCCCCCCTGTCACATACCCCGTCGCCCCCCCTCCCCGTCACCCCCTCCCCTTACCTTACTACTGCCCTGGTGGTCTAGTGACCTCTTCGGGGCAGGTAGAGAAGGAATCTGACTTTCTTTGGGGGAGGGGTCAGGCCGAGGATCAGGAACAGGAAGGATGCATGCAGAGCAGTGCTACGGGCAGGAAAGAGGGGGCTCTTTCCTGTCCCGAAGGCGGAAGAGGTCACTAGACCACCAGGGCACTAGTAAGTAAGGGGAGGGGAGGCTAGCAATCTGCCCGTTTGTCTGGATTTCTCAGGACAAACGGGCAGATTGGCAAAACCCGCCCGGTTGCCCGGACATGCCCTCAAAAAGAGGACATGTCCAAGTAAATCCGGACATATGGTAACCCTAAACATGAGCAGTGTGTATTAGTTGCTGCATGCAAGGGAGGGAGGATGTTTGAGAGACCAAATGGCATGCAGGCGAGAGAGGAAGAGACCAAATCACTTATGGGACTGGGCAAAGTTATTCTGCCCACCCATCCTGGGCCCAGGCCCACCCAAAATTGGGTGTCTGGCTACACCCCTGCTCCTTTCTCTCCCAAACCCCTTCTGGAAGGAAGACCATCAGATTTCTGACTGGGTTCATGAAAGAGCAGGGACTCAAGTATGTTCCTCTTTGTGGACACAGAGGGCATAGTTCTGAGGCTTCTGCTTTATTATTTATTTATTTATTTATTGCATTTGTATCCCACATTTTCCCACCTATTTGCGGGCTCAGTGTGGCTTACAATAAAACTTGAATAATAGAAATACATTTGTTACGACTAGGTTATGGATTACATTGAACAGAATTGTGCGAGACATTCGAATATCATTGGTAGTATAACAATGGGACAACAACATAGAAACATTAGAAGGAGACAATGGGAAAAAAGGGCATTATTAGGCACCTAGACATATAGTGTACATAGTTCCGTGGATGAATGTATGATTGACTGGATAAAGGGATGATGGATCAGATGTGGATATGTATTGCATTGTGAACAGTGAGTGGTCTCTATGTGTTTTGGCTCTTTCCGTAAGTTTGTTCAAACAGGTGTGTCTTCAGTAGTTTATGGAAGAAGGCTTGTTCATTAATCATTCTTAGGTTGCTTGGTAATGTATTCCAAGACTTCGTGCTCTTGTAGGAAAAGGTTGACGCGTGTATCGTTTTGTACTTCAAGCCCTTGCAGGTTGGGTAATGAAGGTTGAGGTGAGTTCGGGATGATCTTTTGGCATTTCTAGGTGGTAGGTTTATTAAATCAGACATGTACGCTGGGGCTTCACCGTAGATGATCTTATGGACTAGTGTGCAAGTTTTAAAAGTAACGCGGTCCTTGAGTGGAAGCCAATGTAGTTTCTCTCGTAGTGGTTTTGCCCTTTCATATTTAGGTTTTCCGAAGATGAGCCTGGCTGCTGTGTTCTGGGCTGTTTGAAGTTTCCTCAGTATTTGCTCTTTGCAGCCTGCGTATAATGAGTTGCAGTAATCCAAGTGGCTAAGGACGAGGGATTGCACTAGGCTGCGGAAGACGAATCTTGGGAAGAATGGTCTAATCCTTTTCAATTTCCACATGCTGAAGAACATCTTCTTGGTTATGTTGTTTGCGTGAGTTTCGAGTGTTAGGTGGCGGTCGATAGTCACTCCAAGGATTTTTAGCGTTTCTGAGATTGGAAGTTTTAGGTTTGGTGTGTTTATCACATTGAATTCAGTTGTGTTGTATTGGGAGGTGAGTATCAGGCATTGGGTTTTTTCTGCGTTTAGTTTCAGGCGGAATGCGTCTGCCCATGTGTTCATGATGTGTAGACTTTTATTGATTTCGCTGGAGATTTCTTTGATGTCTTGTTTGAATGGGATGTATATTGTCACATCATCGGCGTATATATATGGGTTGAGGTTATGGTTTGATAGGAGTTTTGCTAAAGGGATCATCATTAGGTTGAATATAGTTGGAGAGAGAGGTGATCCTTGTGGGACTCCACATTCAGGTATCCATGCTTTTGACGTGGTTGAATTTGATGTGACTTGAGACGAGCGCAGGGTTAGGAACCCCTTGAACCAATTCAAGACATTTCCTCCGATGCCAAAGTATTCAAGTATGTGTAGTAGGATTTCATGGTCAACCATGTCGAAGGCGCTGGACATGTCAAATATTAGACCTGAATTTTCACAAGGCATTTGTCAAAGTCCCCCATGAAAGAATGCTTTGGAAAATTAAAAACCATAGGAGGCAATTGTGGATTGGAAACTGGCAAAAATATAGGAAATAGTAAGACTGAATGGTCAATTTTCCAAAAGGAAAGAGGTTTATAGTGGAATTCACTGGCAATCTTTGTTGAGGCCAGTTTTGTTTTGCATATTCATTAACAACCTAGCAAAGGGCTAGGCTGTCAAATTTGTGGATGACTAAATTATTCATAGCAGTCAAAACAGAAGCTAACTGAGGAACTTGTGAAACTTGGTGAATTGGACATCTAAATGGCAGATTAGTGCAGACAAATGCAATAGGGGAAGAAAAATCCAAACTATATTTGCTCCTCAAAGGGTTCCATTCTCAAGGGCCCTTTTACTAAGCCGTATAAGCGTCTATGTGCACCCAATGCGTGCCAAAATAGAGTTACCGCCCAGCCACTGCATGGCTTTTGCGGTAATTTCATTTTTGGAGTGAGTCCGATATGTGCATCAGAAAAATAATTTTTATTTTCGGACGCGCCCCAAGTAGCATTTGACAGGCATGGGTCATTACCACCTTGTTACCGTGTGAGACTTTACCGCTAGGTCAATGGCTGGCAGTAAGGTCTCAGACTCAAAATGGAGCGCGCAGCAATTTTCATTTTGTCGCACGTCCATTTTTGGCAAAAATTTTAAAAAGGCATTTTTTGCAGGTGTGCTGAAAAATGATTTTGTGTACACCCAAAACATGCCCTACACTACCGCAGGCCATTTTTCAGTGCATCTTAGTAAAAGGACCCCTAAATGTTATCATTCAAGTGGACTTTAGGGCCATTGAGGAAAATACTTTGAAGTCCTCAATACAGTGTGCAGCAGTAGCTAAAATGCTTAAGAAGCAGAGAGCCCAATAAGGATCACTATAATGGTCTTGTATTGATCTGTGGTGTGCATGCAGATCTGGTTACTACATGTCAAGTTGTATAAAAGATTTAGAAAAGGTACAGAGAAGGTGAAAGAATGATTAAGGGAAAATGCAAAATAGGTTAGGACTCTAGCTTGGAAAAAACACAGAGGAGACACGACAGAGATTTTAAAAAATCAGGTATGTTGTGGAAAAAGTTGACACAACACTATTTATTCTTTGCAGGACTAGATGACAATCCATAAAAACTACTTGCCAACAGATTAAAGCAAATTATAGAATGATTTTTTCAGTCAATGCATAATTGAACAGATTAAAGCAAATTATAGAATGATTTTTTTCAGTCAATGCATAGTTGATCTATGAAATGTGCTGCAAGAAAATGTGGTCAAAGCTAGTAATATAGCTGAACTTAACTAATGTTTGGTGAGTTTCTAAAGGACAGGTCCATTAGCCATTATTTACTGTAGCTAGATAGCCTCACCTCATAGAAACAGAGAAAATGATAGCTTACAGCCTGCAGAAAGTAGGCGGCTAAATTTTGGCAACCTGTTACACAATTGCCCTCTTAGATTGTAAACTCTCGGGGAACAGGGAAATACCTAGAATAACTGAATGTAACTTACCTTGAGCTATGCCTGCAAAGGCATTAGCTAAATTCAATCCTTCCATCCTAGTCTCCCAGCCTCAGCCTCTCCAACCAGAGTTTCTCCAGTCATTATCAGCCCCATCCCAGTTCAAGCCTCCTAGATTATTAGTCCTTTATACTGTGGCAGGAGATTGTTCCTTTGCTCTAGCTACTGAATGTGTCTTCTGTGATATACCTGCACTGTTGTTGACACCATGGCTGATTTTAAGTGCAAGAACTGGGACTTCTTCACAAGAATACAGGAAGTGGCTGTTCTCATGTTTATAGACAGCCTTGGTACCAGTGACAGCACTGGCACAAAACAACAGAGCAGCGAGAGAGAACAAGCTCCTGTCACTATGAAGAGCCACCAAGTGAGGCAAGGATTTTGGTGTCCTAGAACTTCATGCCCTTAATCTAACCTTGCTCTGTGAGGAGGCTGTTTCATGCAGCCACCACCTTTTCATAAAGAAATATTTCCTTAGATTTTCCCAGGTCTATCTCTTTGCACCCTCATCCTATGACACTTTGGTCCAGAGGTTCCTTCCATTGAAAAGAAGCCCACCTCCTGTGCTTTTATTCCTTAGACCATATATTCAGGACAAGATATTCCAGATATTTAGGACTAGATATTCCAAAAGACTTATCCTTATAGGGGCTACTGCTATTTAGAAAAGACCTTGTCCATGAATTTTCAGTGTTTCTAAATAGTGCCACTAAAACCTTATATAGGCTGCCTTGAACTATAACCTTGGGAACATCTACATGCACTTTCCATACACATACCTTTTACACACCTAGAAGCCCTTTTACTAAGCCACTTAGGCGCCTATGCATGCTCAACGTGCACCAATTTGAAACTACTTCCCGGCTACCGTGTGGCCCAGCTGGTAATTTCATTTTATACGTGCATCCAGTACATGCACTGGAAAATATATTTTATTTTCTGGCATGCAGTGCTAACTGGGCAGTAATCGGCATTGTGCGCGCGCTGATAATTACTGCTCGGTTAACATGTGAGAGCTTACTGATAAGTGAATGGGTGGCGGTAAGGTCTCAGGCCCAAAATGGATGCGCATCAATTTTTATTTTGCTGCACGTCCATTTTTGGCCCCCCAAAAGGCCTTTTTTACAGGTGTGCTGAAAAATGGACCTGCACGCGTCCAATACATGCATCTACAACAGCGCAGGCCATTTTATGGTGCATCTTAGTAAAAGGATCCCCTGGGTAGTTGTACAAGTTTATTAAAGTCCTTTTTCTTCACATAAACCAGGCTTTACATGTAGAAAAGGCTTTATAAAATTACCCCCTATAAGCAGTGAGGATGTATTTTAGAGGCAGTGATTCAAAAAAAATGGCAAAATAATCTTCCATAAATATCAAAACAAATACTGTAACTCCAACAGTGGAAGGAAGTCCACTTCAAAAACGTTTTTACAGCATTGAAAAGAGGAAAAGACCTCAGACATCGCAGAGTGTTTTTTTGCCACGGACTGAAAAGTGGACCATGAATAACTATTTTAGCGATGACTCAATCACTGGTCTGAAAAACCTCCATTTTCTCCAGTCAGTATAACTTGAATCATGCTGGATAACTTAAAAACTTCTTAACCACATTTTTTGTTTTCTTATTTGTGTATTTCAGTTAAATGTTTCAGAAGGCAGCTCGAGTGAACATTAAACATTAACAGTGACAGTTGGATATAATCCCTTGAAGAAGCCTCGGTGAAACGGGTGGCTGTTGGGATCCAGCACTTTGTACATAAGCTAAGTGTCACTGAAAATTATTCGCTGCTTTCAATTAAAGGTTTTTTAAATGACAAAGTTCATGAAACATATGAGGGTTTGAAAGAATTTTGAAAAATTTAACTGAAAATACAAAAATAAAAAAAAACAAAAAATGTGGTTAAGAAGTTTTTAAGTTAACCAGCATGATTAAAGTTACATTGGTTGGAGAAAATGGAGGTATTTCAGACCAGTGATTGAGTCATCGCTAAAAGTAATTATTTGTGGTCCACATTTCAGTCTGCGGCAAAAAAACTCTTTGCGATTTCTGGGGTCTTTTTCTCCTACCTTACTGCCTGTGAACATATTTTCAGTGCTGTGAAAATGTTTTTGAAGTGAACTTCCTACCACTGTTGGAGTTACAGTATTTGTTTTAGAGGCAGTGTCCATTCAGTGCTTTGGCTAACTACAGGCAGAAGCAGTAGAAACAGCTGGGAGTTCCAAAAGGCAGAGTTAAAAAAACAAAAAGAGTAAGGAGTTTGTACATTTTCCTCTGGATTCTATAAATGGCTTGCAAATTTCCGCATGAAAAATTGTGTGCTATCTTGAGATGTACGCGCAACTAAATTGGCTGAGACAGTTAGCTCCAATAATTGGGTGCTGTCAATCAATTATTGGTATTAATTGGCAACAATTTGGATTTGTGTGTGCATCTTGCCAGTGGTGTTCCTTGGTTGGCTGCACCAGGAGTGGATTGCTGTTGTGCACCTCCCTGGGTGCAGCGTCCCTCCTCCAGGTGCAGCATTGTCCCCCCCCCCCCAGTGCATCACCTCCAAAACACCCCCCCCCTCGGTGCATTGCTCTTATCTCCTGGGGTGCTGAGAGCAGCCGCATGGCTGTTGGCTCCACTGGTTCCCTGCTCCCTTTGTCCCGGAGCAGGAAGTAACATCAGAGGGAGCAGAAAACTGGCGGAGCTAACAGCTGCGCAACTGCTCCCTGCATACCCCCTGCAGCATGCACCCGGGTCGGACCACCTCCACCGCCACGCCCTGCCCTCGGTACACCGCTGCATTTTGTTAAGCACTATTCCATAAAGATCCACACACAAACCTTATAGAGTGCAATTCAAAAGGGGGCATGGTCATCATAGGTGGGGCATGGGAGGGGCAGGAGTGTTCACTAATGATGCGTGCAGTATTATTGAATACTGAGGGATCTGCGCCTAAATTACACGGCAAGATTTACACCAGGTTTCAGTTGATGTAAATCCTGAAACCCAACATTTGGTGTGGAAATCAGTTCTAAGTGCTATCTGGAAATTACTGAAAACTTACCTGTTCAGAAAGGCATACCCTAATGATCCAACTTAAATGCCTTAACCCTGCAACACAACGAAACCAAAGCTCGTACTGGACATAACTTAACTCTTCCCCCTTACGATTCCCTAATGTGTCTGTAACACATGAACCGTCTTCTACTACAACATCACTCTGTATTTGTTCATACCCCATTTGCGATCGCCTGTATGGTACTATGTAAGCCACATTGAGCCTGCAAATGGGTGGGAAAATGTGGGATACAAATGTAATAAATAAATAAAATAAATTGCACCCAATTCGGAATGCCGTTTATAGAATAGCGCACTCCATGGATTTATTTGGTGCTGTTTTTTGAGTGCTATCTACTGAATCAGAGTGGAGGAGTGGCCTGGTGGTTAGGGTGGTGGACTTTGGTCCTGAGGAACTGAGTTCGATTCCCACTTCAGGCACAGGCAGCTCCTTGTGACTCTGGGTAAGTCACTTAACCCTCCATTGCCTCATGTAAGCTGCATTGAGCCTGCCATGAGTGGGAAAGTGTGGGGTACAAATGTAACAAAAAAAAAATCTAGTCCTTTGTGATCAAAGCAAAGCTCATTTTTAAAAATGAAGATCTCAACCTAGATCGTTCCTGCTTCTGGGGCAGCAAAACAGAAGTGTCTATTTCAATGGCAGAAGGCTGGATTTCTTGTTTCAATGCAGGGGGCCAAGTTTCCTGTCCTCTGTCGCATGAATAAAATAGTGAAATTCTTCAGTGTGATTTGTGAACTGTTCCTATCACAAGGTGGACCATGTGGATTACAAAGTATTCGCAATAATCCAAAAACTCTGGGTCACTGTGGGCTCTGGAGCATTTTGTTTAGAATCTATTTCTTATCATGTCAACTCTATGAAAAAAAGCCTTAAACTTATTAAAATGAAATATTGACTGGCAAGTGCTTGATCATGTGCCATGAAGAAAGAACGATCAACAGTGTCCAAGCTGAACAATCACAATTCACTCAGCTTGTGTTTAAACTTGTTACTCACCAGCCTATTTTTATTTCACTGTCAACTTTGGCACTGATCCATGACCTTTCTGCTCTACATGTCAGCCAGCATCAATCAGATTATGAGCTGCAATAGAAAGTTCCAGGATATTACATTGAGCTCTTCTTTCAGGTGCCGTATGTGACCGGTAACATTGGCCCCTTTGTTTATGTCCCTGGCATATGTGAATGATGCAGCCAAAAAGAATTAACGTTTTAAACTCCGATCCGGTGGAAATCTCAATAAAGGAGTCTCTACAGATGGATGTCATGTTTAGCATATAATAGCATTAATTGGAAAAGAATTATTAAAATGGCCTTCTTCTAAAATTTCCCCATCTCTTCATTATGATTCTTCAATTATTAGCTAAAATACCGTAACTCCTGAAATGCCAGGCATTTCCCTGAAGAAAAAAGTTAACTGATTGATATTTTATCCCTGTCAGCTGCACTTCTAGGTCTATTTTTCCTCATTTTGAATCTCATTTTCGGCTGCAATCATTGATCTCTCTTCTAAGCCAATCTGGTTAGTTACAAGCTACCTCAGGGATACATTGTATAGGTAAGACAGAAGTGCTCCCTCTACTATTTTTATACTATTGTATAAAACACATGCAAACACATTAAAAAATATTCGTTATCCTAGCATATCTTATTGTGATTTTATAATTATTACATCATTGTGCAAGAAGTCAGCCATCACATGCCTGATATCTTTAATCCTTTCTCAATGTGAGAGACTCACTGAAAGGAGGGTCCTGTCCCCTTGAGTTTATAAAGAGCTGAGGGGTCCTTTTACAAAAAAGGCTCTGAAAAATGGCTTGCGGTAGTGTAGGCATGGGTTTTGAGCACACGCCAATCCATTTTTCAGGGCGCCTGTGAAAAAGTCCTTTTTTTCTTTTGCTGAAAATGGACTTGAGGCAAAATCAAAATTGCTGTGCATCCATTTTGGGTCTGAGACCTCACCGCCAGCCATTGACCTAGTGATAAAGAATCCATGCAGTAATGACCTGCGCGTGTCCATTACATGCATCCGAAAATAAAAAGTATTTTTCAGACATGCATATTGGACGTGCGCCAAAAATGAAATTACCGCAAGAGCTACACGGTAGTTGGGCAGTAACTCCATTTTGGTGTGCTTTGGGCATGCGTAGACTCTTGCACAGCTTAGTAAAAGGACCCCTGAGTATTAAGATTACCCAGTTTTGGAGTTTTCTTTCCCTGGTTGGAATAAAACCAGGAACAGAGGCAGTGATGATTGCTATGAGACTCGAGCAAAGCTGGTTTGCAGCTAAAGGCAAAACCTAAAGTGGATTTCTGTACATCATACAAATGGAACTCACAGAAAATTGCTGGACTCCCTCTGCCTTCCCAGCAGTGATAGAGTTAACCTCCTTGTGGGCTGGTTTGAATTGTGGTTGGTGCAACTGGAGAGAGTCAGGAGTTGAGAGGGAATCAAGGAAGAGACTAGAGAAGGGGTGGACAACTGTGGTCCTCAAGAGCCACAGTCCAGTCAGGTTTTCAAAATGTCCACAATAAATATGCATGAGAACTATTTGCATACAATGGAAACAGTACATGCAAATCAATTTCATGCATTTTCATTGTGGAAATGTTGAAAACCCGACTTGGTTGTGGCCCTTGAGGACCATGGTTTCTGACCCCTGAATGAAGTAGTAGGCTTGAAATTTAGCCCCTGATTCTCAGGGACTCCAGCAAGCGGAAGAATCTCCACAATGATAGCTGAAAGGAGAGGAAAGGAATTTGCCTGACTTGCAGTTAAAGGTTCCTCTGAGTCCAGAGCTGAGCTCTCATTCTGCTTGAAGCCACAACAGACATATAGGGAATTCTAACAGAACAGTCCCTGCAGAGCTCTGAAAAGGTTATTTCTAGCACAGCATACATAGACAACATGGTTGAGAAGTTTCTCACCTCAAATAAAGATTTAACCATCATTAGAGCACTCAAGAATTGCACAGGAGTCCAAAAGAAAGATAAGTACTCCTTGGGAAAAACAATGAATTGTATCTAAAAAGATCAAGATCAGCAAAGATAATGCTCATGGAAGCCCCACTGTGGGGTTCCGCAGGAATTGCTACCATTGCCCATGTTGTTTAATATCCTCTTGAGATTTCTGGGCCAAATAGAGGGGCATAATCGAACAGCGGCGGCCATCTATATGGCCGGCGCCGTAAAGAGCTGTCCCCGACCGTATTATCGAAAAAGATGGCCAGCCATCTTTTGTTTCGATAATATGGTTGGGGCCGGCCAAATGTCAGAGATAGCCGGGTTTGAGATGGCCGGCATCGGTTTTCGCCGATAATGGAAACTGAAGCCGGCCATCTCAAACCCAGCCAAATCCAAGGCATTTGGTCATGGGAGGAGTCAGCATTTGTAGTGCACTGGTCCCTCTTACATGCCAGGACACCAACTGGGCACCCTAGGAGGCACTGCAGTGGACTTCACAAATTGCTCCCAGGTGCATAGCTCCCTTACCTTGGGTGCTGAGTCCCCCAAATCCTCCCAAAACCCACTCTCCACAACTCCACACCAGTACCACAGCCCTAAGGGGTGAAGGGGGGCACCTACATGTGGGTACAGTGGGTTTTGGGGGGTTTGGAGGGCTCCCATTTACCACCACAAGTGTAACAGGTAGGGGGGGATGGGCCTGGGTCCACCTGCCTGAAGTGCACTGCACCCACAAAAAATTGCTCCAGGGACCTGCATACTGCTGTCAGGGAGCTGGATATGATATTTCAGGCTGGCATAGAGGCTGGCAAAAAATTGTTTTTTTAATTTTTTTTGGGTGGGGGGGGGGGGGGGGGGGGGTTGGTGGCCACTGGGGGAGTAAGGGGAGGTGATTCCTGATTTCCTTCGGTGGTCATCTGGTCAATTGGGCACTTTTAGAGGCTTGGTCCTAAAAATAAATGGACCAAGTGAAGCCGGCGAAATGCTCGTCAGAGCCGGCCATCTTTTTTTCATTATCGGCTGAAGCCGGCCATCTCATAACCACGCCCCGTCCCGCCTTCCTTACCCTTCCGAAACACCCCCTTTAACTTTGGCCAGCTCTGCGACAGGAAGCAGTTGGAGCCGGCCAAAATTGGCTTTCCATTATACCAATTTGGCCGGGTTCAGGAGATGGCCGGCCATCTCCCGATTTGTGTCAGAAGATGGCAGATGATCTCTTTTGAAAATAAGCTGGATACTCTGCCAGTCTGCTATAAAGTCTTTATATATGCAGATGATATTACAGTTTTTCTTCCTGTGCTGTCTTGTGTAGCTGAGATGTCTTAGACGATACATGATTGTTTAACACTTCTTAAACAATGGAATCAAGGCTATTACTTGAAATTAAACTAGGTTTGAGAATTTCCCCATGGGATTACTAGAACTGGTATAGAACTCTCCAGATTCACTGGGGGAAGCGTGAACAGCATGAGTGGGAGGGTGAAGAACCCAGCCCAGAGGGAGGATTAGCAAAGAATAAATGACAACGGGTGTCATTTTTGGGATGGAGTTGGCAGGTTATACAAGTGATAGAATTAGTGAGCACATGGTCTTTGGTTGCCTTCACCCTCACCAGGACCTGTGAAGAGAGGGGGTATCCTGATCAGGCCCAATAACCTAAGGCTGAACTAAGGAGTAGTTGCTGGTAATAAAAGCAGTAACTGTGAGGAGAGGTCTGGGTGGGTAGAAAGGGTTAACCACCTGGGAGTAGAACAGCAACAACCTGTTCGGTGCCAGAGGCAGCAGCTCATGAAATTGCACCTCTGGAGGTGAAGGGCAGACAGGGAAGTCTGATCCTGAGTGGATCTGGTGGCTGGGTAAAAGCCCAGCGGAACAGCTTGCCGCAGAAGGAGTGGGAAGCTACAGCCTTGGATTGTTCTGCCAGAAAAGATGGGTACTGTAAATATGTAAATATCCTAGGATTTATCAAGAGAATATTAATTCTGTAGTTGCAGCTTTACATCAAAAGTCTTGGACTGGCACAGTAAGGTTTTGATCCACGTAACCGGGATCGGTCCATTGTCGGATAAGTGAAAAGTTAGATAATACGGAAAACAATGGGAACCCCTCACAATGCATGGAAAACATACTTTATCCATGAAGAACAGGCAAAGGGTATCTTTAATTTAAAAATATTGTTTATTAACACTAATCAGCAATGAAAAAAAACTGAAAAAAATTGTACAGCAGGCAATTTGAGCACAAATACAGAGAAATATACACAGTACTACAATTGTACAACAAGCAATGTGAACAGAAATACTGTACAGGTACAGGACCAAGAAAGGGAAAACACATTTATCAACTGCATATTCAGAAATACAGAATCAAGCAGAGCTCCATTTCTCAAGATCACTGTGTTGACTTCTCCAGTCAAAACCGGTGTGAGGCAGAAACCACGGCAGCATAACTAATACTGGAAACCCTCCAGATCTTAGAGTGACAGTAAGAATAAAGAAAGTGCTGTAAATGTACATGAAAAAACAGGAATACAGTAACATAGTAATATAGTAAATGACGGCAGATAAAGATCTGTAGTTGTACATACAGTACTGCATAAAACTCATTGTACATAAGAATCTTACTGTGGTTCTGTTTCTGCAAAAGCATGGTCTCAGAACAAAAATGGATCCCTAGCAGGAAGTGCAGGTTCTCGGGTCACATAGTGTTGCAGGAATTGATGCATGAATTACCCCTATTGTTAGCAGAATCTGTGGTACTTCAGGAGTCAAACAGCACACACCAGAATGAGGGAGAAATCTTCTTTATTTGCCAGCAAACAAAGTAGGACATCAGTTCTAGCTCTCTTCTTCCCTTTCTCAGCTCTCTGGATGTTATGGCTTCTGTCTCAGCTTCTTCTCTTCTTCTGCTGTCTGTCTTCCTTCAGCTCTCCTTCTTCTGTCTGTTCCTTCTGACGTAAGCTGCTTCTGCTCCCACTTATATACCGTTCTATCTCCCTCCTAGCCCCCCTTACTCTCCAGATGGTAAAGAATAAATTGATTACCTTGCCTCAACCAATCATCTCCATACATATATTTCCAAAATATCAGTTACATAGGTTTGAGATGTCCTAAACTGACCTATGACCTGGGGCCCCTCAAACCAGACAATATGGCACCAGTCTCTTGCATTTTCATTATGATTAATTTCTCAGCTATAGCTTAAACTGGGTTCATTTAGGGGCTAAGGGACATTCTCATATTCCTAGTCAACTTCATACTAACTGCTAACTGAACTCTGGTATTCATTAAGGGGTCAAGGGCCAGTCTTACTTAATAGCATACAGCTATAGTTTGTTATTTCTTTCAGAAAGCCCAGTCCTACATTTACCTATAATTAATCAAGGAGAAGAGAGTTGACTTCTCTTTCACCTAGCCAGGTCTGCAGCTAACTCAAACCATATGCTGACCTTTTCAACTACAGTCTTACTTAGAAAGTCAGACAAAGAGTTAGACAGACATTAGATTTAAAAAGGTATTCTACATATTAACTACACAGAATAAACATATTCTAAAATAAGCAGAATCAGTATTCCTTATAAGACATATTCTAAATATCAAGAACTTCTAAAATCTAACTATTTTCTTCTAAACAGTATTTCAGCCTAATCTTAAAACAAACTGCCTGCTTGCCTCGTTCATAATAGTATACAGATGTATGTGGTAAGGTAATATCTTTGAACTAGCCTTAACCCTCCATCACTCACAAAGGGTGAAAGAAGTTTCTCTCTCTGACCTTTTAACCCAGCAAAGCTAGATTTCTAAATAATCTGAACCATCTGGCATTCCTTCACTTTACTTGCAAGGTGAAAAGTTGAAATAGTATTTGACCACCTTTAAACAGAATTAACACTTAATATAATTTCTTATATATGTATAATTATGCCCATGCTGTCTCATTCCCCCCTTTGAGACTAAAATCAGCTTATGCAGAGATAAGTCTCACAACTCAAACTCTGGAGATTATAGTGATCCTAACTAAGAATAGGCTTGTGAATCACCATTACCCTACTTGTTAAGGTCCGACGGCATACTGCCGAAGCACATGAGGCCAGGAAACAAAACAACAACCCTGCTAAAACTAAGACTATTAGGGAAATGAACAAAGGACGTATCCAGGAGGTCAATGACCACCACCAGGAGGTAAGGTCTAATCCTCCTCGGTAATCCTCCACATTAAGGCTGGCCAACTGTAGGACTTTATCCATAGCATGCCTAACTACATGCGTCCTATTTATGACAATAGTACAGCACTCTGAAGAATTTAGCACTGTGCAGAGGCCACCCTGGGCTGCAAAGAGGTAGTCAAGGCCCATACGGTTATACCGAGAAACTATACTTAATTCATTAATTTGATCCTGCAATGCATTGACTACCACGTTCAGCTCATGAACTAAAACATGGAGTAGAGACTGAAGTCTCTGGGTAGCCATGCCTAGTTCAGTAATACCCGCTACCGGGCCCCCAATTGGAATCCAGGCCGTGGCAGAAAGGGCTACAAGTCTCTTTTTAGTCAGAGGATAAGTAGAGTTAATATACTGGAGGGCTAATTCAATCGCCTCATCCTCTGTGGCAACGGAGGAAGGTAAGGACAAGGCCTCTCGCTTAGAGCGGTGCGGGGATGGTGGCCTGAGGAGAGGAATAACTTTAGGAAAATAATTCAAGGTTACCAATACACAAAAATCATATGTGGGGGGAAGAATCATGTGGAGGACATTATCACAGAGCCAGTAATGACCAAGGAGAGGGCGAGGAAAGTTCCCAATAAATGTTGGCACAGGATGGACATTAGGATGCCCATAATGTGAGCCCCTATCCCAGGGGGAACGAAGAAGAAATGGAGACTTTGTACACCATAGGTGCCAATCCCCAATTGTGACAAGCTGCTCATGTGTCATAAACCTTTCATACCCCGGGGACTTATGAAAGTAGAAAATAGGCCGGGACACTATAATCTTCTCAGTAGTACGGTTAGGAGCCAGATAATCACCTTGGTCATAATCTGCAGGTATGGTAGTAGGGCACATAGGAGTACCTGGAGAGACTACCCACACAGATTCCCCTTTTTCTGGGAGAACATTAGTATAGTTACAAGGAATGGGAAGAACAGTTGAGATGTTTCTTGTTAAACAAAACACTCCAGAAGCTGGATAGGGAGACGTAAAGACTGGCCTTAGAGAAGATTCAGAGGGGGAGGTAGCATTATAAAAGGACCACCAAGTATAATCCTGGCTCCAAGGGCCTGAACTCGAAAAGTAGGGAGGTATAAGAGCTGGGAGCTGCACAGGGACAGGTACAGCTGGGACATCTGTAGTATAAGGAGAAAATCGGGAACACACAATACAAGGGGAAGTAATCTTTGCCTGGCTAATTAGTTCCTGGACAGAGTGTAACCAAAGGTTGGAGCGAGTTGGGGTATTAGGAACAAGGAGGCAAGGAGTAGAAAACAACAAAAGCATCCAAACTACTAACATTTTCTTTCTTCCTAATCTAAAACAAATACAGCAAACTAATTAAGCAATAATATTTCAACAGTCTGTGCTAATCACAGATTACTCTAATATAATGTTCTCAGTCTTTGAGTTCTTATACCAGTTGGGATAGACCCTCAACTGACAAGGATCAAGCTCTCAAATTCCAAGAAAGCCAGAATCAGGGCAAGAAAGAGTCTCAGTGTGAAGCCAAAATTCAGCAGCTCCTGCAGTATGCAGTTGACCCT
Source organism: Microcaecilia unicolor (assembly GCF_901765095.1). NCBI lineage: Eukaryota > Metazoa > Chordata > Amphibia > Gymnophiona > Siphonopidae > Microcaecilia > Microcaecilia unicolor. The sequence goes on along the minus strand of NC_044031.1, from coordinate 127,190,420 downwards.
TCTTTTCAGCTAGTAGATTCTTTGGTTCGGGTCAAGCGCAACTTCAATGGCTCCGCTGGATCACTTTCTGCTCTCCACTGTTTAGGCTCCGTCTGATCCGTGCTGGGCTCAGTCTGGTCAGCAGACTTGATTCGAGACCAATGGACCCATGGAGTTATCCCTGCGACCTTCACAGCTGTAGGGGTAGAAAGCAAAACAGTAAAAGGTCCTTTCCACCGGGGCCCCAAAGGCTGGAGCCTCCAGTCTTTCACCCAAACTCTATCCCCTGGCAGGAAGGAATGTACCTGAGCCTGGAAGGGGACAGGGTTTATTTCTCTCACATAAGACTGAAGCTCAGAAATTATCCTGCCCAAGAGGGCTACCTGCTCCTGCACCTGGGCAGACCCTAAAATCCCTATGTCTCCCTTAATTCCCTGCAAAATGGCTGGGGGCTTCCCATACACAATTTCAAAGGGAGAGAGGCTGTTCCTTTAGTTGGGGTGCATCGGAGGCGGAAGAGGGCTAATGGCAGTGCCTGTGGCCATTTCAGTTGGGTTTCCTGACAAATCTTTGCTAGGCTATTTTTCAAGGTTCTGTTTGCCCGCTCAACCTGCCCTGAACTCTGGGGACGATAGGCACAATGCAATTTCCAGGTAATGCGAAATGCGCGGGACAGGGCCTGAAGTGTAGCTTCAACAAAGGCGGGACCATTATCTGAACCTATGGCAAGGGGCAGTCCATACCTGGGGATGACATCCCTAAGGAGGGCTCGAGCTACTTCTGTGGCTTTCTCAGTGACTGTAGGATATGCTTCCACCCACCCAGAAAAGGTACAGACCATGACCAAGAGGTATCGGAGCCTACCGCTCCTGGGCATTTCTGTGATGTCTATAACTAGAGACTCAAAGGGTGTTAGTCCTCTAGACTGAACTCCTGGTGGAATACGGGGTCCCTGACGAGCATTATTCTGGGCACAGAGAGTACATCGGGCAGAGGCAGTGGCAACCAGACTATCCAATCCTTCCAGCACCACTACTCGACTGAGTAGGCGGGCTAGTGCTGTTTTCCCTAAGTGTGATAGGTCATGAGCTTGAGACACTACAGGCCAAGCTAGGTGGCGTGGCACCAGAACTCTGGTATCAGGGAGATGTAACCAGCCATCAGGTCTCCTTACTGCACCTTCCTCTTGAGCCCATTTCTCTTCCGTTTGGGTGTACATAGGCGTCCATTCTTGCAATCGGATTTGGAACAGGGGGGTCACAGTACTTGCTGGGGGTCCTCGAGCAGCTTCCTTGGCCACCCGATCAGCATGGCGATTCCCTCGGGCCACTGGAGTATCTATCCTTTGGTGTCCCCTGCAGTGAATGACAGCTACCTTCTTAGGGGCCCAAACAGCCTCTAGCAGCTGAAGTATTTCAGGTCCATACTTAACAGGTTGGCCTGCGGCATTTATGAGTCCCTTTTCCTTATACAAAGCTCCATGAGCATGTAGAGTTGTGAAGGCATACTTGGAATCAGTATAAATGTTGGTTACCAGTCCTGCTGCTAGCTCCAGAGCTCGTATGAGGGCCACAAGTTCTGCTTTCTGGGCTGAAGTTCCTTGGGGCAGGGCTCTTGCTTCTATCACCTTGTCCTCTGTCACCACAGCATAGCCTGCCAATCGCTTGGAGTTCTCCACGTAACTGCTTCCATCTGTGAAATAAATTACATCTGGGTCCCTCCAAGGAACATCTTTAAGATCTGGTCGACTGGAGTACACTTCATCCATGGTTTGGATACAGTCATGATCCGGTGGTCCCTCAGATGCTGGCAAAAGAGTGGCAGGATTGAATGTAGCCACTGTTTCCAGGTGTATCCGTGGATTCTCACACAAGCTAGCTTGGTACTTAACCATACGGTTATTTGTAAACCAGTGGTTGCCCTTATACTCCATGAGGGTGAGAACTGCGTGGGGGACTTTAACAACCAGTTCTTGCCCCAAGGTCAGCTTATCAGCTTCCTGGACCAGTAAGGCTGTTGCTGCAATGGCCCTCATGCAGGCTGGCCATCCTTTAGCCACTCCATCCAGCTGTTTAGACAGGTATGCAACAGGCCTCTGCCAGGATCCCATCATCTGGGTCAGCACACCCAGAGCAACCCCCTGTCGCTCATGGACATACAATGAGAAAGGTTTCTCCACATCAGGAAGGCCTAACGCAGGGGCTTGGAGTAGGGCTTTCTTTATAGCAATGAAGGATTGTTGAGCAGTAGGTCCCCATTCAAATGGTTCCTTTTCACCCCCCTTTGTGGCCTGGTAAAGGGGTTTCGCCATCAATGCAAAATTTGGAATCCAAATTCTGCAAAATCCGGCTGCTCCCAGAAATTCCCTAACTTCCCTTCTGGACTTGGGTTGGGGAATTGCAGCAACTGCTTGCTTCCTACTGACATCCAGTCTCCGACTTCCCTGGGAAATGCAAAAGCCCAGATACTTCACTTCTGACTGACAGAGTTGGGCCTTTGAGCGTGAGACCTTATAGCCTGCATCCAAGAGTAGCTCCAGCAATTCTCTGGTAGCCTCAAAACACTCTTCCTGGGTCACTGCTGCAATCAGGAGGTCACCTACATACTGGAGTAAAACTCGCCTGGAAGGCTCAGATTTAAAAGTCTTAAGGTCTTGCCCTAGGGCTGTCCCAAAAATGGTGGGGGAGTTCTTGAACCCCTGTGGCAGGCGGGTCCATGTATACTGAAGCTTCCTTCCTGTTACTGGGTTTTCCCATTGAAAGGCGAAAAGCAGTTGACTGGCGGGGGCCACCCGAATACAAAAGAAGGCATCTTTTAGATCTAGTGTCGTGAAATGGGTAGCTCCAGAAGGTATCAATCCTAGCAGGACATATGGATTAGGCACTACAGGGTGTAATGAGATAGTGGATTTGTTGACCACTCGTAAGTCTTGGACTGGCCGGTAGTCCTCAGTCCCTGGCTTCTGAACTGGCAACAGTGGCGTATTCCATGGAGACTGGCAAGGATGAATAATTCCATGGGATAACAAACGATTCAGGTGTGCTTGAATCCCTTCCAGAGCCTTTCGGGGAATTGGGTATTGGCGAAGATGGATTGGCCGGGCACTTGGAAGTAAATCTACATGGACAGGAGGAATATTTCGGGCCAACCCTGGGGGATTATCTTCTGCCCATACCCCACTGACCTGAAAGCTGTCTGCCAGGGGTAGGTCAACTTGGCCATGCGACTGATGCAGCCGCCATTCTTCTTCAAGGGGGCAGCAGAAACTCAATATACCCTTAGGGCTGGATATCGGGGGCCGAAAGGAGACTGAAGTCTGGCCATCAGAGTCAAAGGAAATTTGGGCCCTAAGCTTGGACAGCAGGTCTCGACCTAACAAAGGGATTGGACAGTCTGGCATATAGAGGAATTCATGAGTGACTGTGTGTGAGCCTAATTGGCATCTACGGGTCGTCAGGAAAGGCCTCCGGTTCTGCACCCCCGTGGCTCCCACCACTCGGACAGTTTTTCCAGACACAGGCGCTAATTGCTCCGTCACAACAGAATGTTCAGCTCCTGTATCAATCATGAATGGAATTGAGCGGCTCCCTATAGTTAACTTGACCATAGGTTCCTGGGAGCCCAGTTTGTAGGAACCCGGTCTGTCCTATTCGTCCCATTCTGCCATCTCGGCTATCCCGATGATGTCAGATTCAGGAGGCTCATACCTTCCCTCTCGAACTCGGCCTCGGCTTCCTCGATCTCCTGGTCCCCTTCTCAGTCCCTGGCGCCTCTGGGGGCATTCATCTTTCCAGTGCCCTCTTTCCTTACAGTAGGCACACTGATCCCTCTCCAATCTTGGTCTGGGATTCTCCCCTCGTGGCCAGGATTGATTGAAGGAATCTCGGGGCCTGGCTGGGGGTCCGGGGTCCCACTTTGGCTTCCCATTAGCTAGAGGTCGACCTCGGTTAAGGGTGGAATTAGTAATGGCTGCCGCTAAAAGGTCGGCCTTCTTCTGCATCTTCCGGTCGGCCTCTCGGCGCACCTCCTGATCCCTATTAATGAAAACCTTGGTTGCGATCTCAATTAGCTGGGTGGTATTCATCCCTGCGAATCCCTCCTGACGCTGCAACTTCTTCCGGATATCTGGCATACTCTGGGCCACCAATGCACTATTCACCATTCTCTGGTTTTCTAGTGCTTCAGGGTCAAATGGGGTGTATGTTCTGTAGGCTTCAATTAGTCGCTCTAAAAAGGCCCCAGGGGATTCAGTTGCCCCTTGGAGAATTTCAGAGACCTTTGCCAGATTAATGGGCCTCTTTATGCCTTTCCTCATACCTTCCAGCAAGTCCCGGCAATAGCCAGACAACAAGTTCATAGTGCTGCCCATTATTTGGATCCCAAACTGGAGCTGCGCGAGGGAACCGAGTTCTAACCCATTGCTCTGGGTCCTGTGTCCCCTCGGGGACACGCGCTCGCGTGATGGCCTCAGCATTTTGTAAAATCTTCCGCCTCTCCTCAGTTGTGAAGAGGGTCAGGAGAAGTTGTTGACAATCAGTCCAAGTTGGGTTATGGGTGGCCATAATGCTAGCCACTAGGTCCACCACTGCCTGAGGCTTTTCAGTATAAGAGGGGTAATGCGTCTTCCAATTCAGGAGATCGGTGGTTGTGAAGGGTACATACTGGTAGGCCTGTGCCTGTATAACCTGACCCTCATTATTAGGATCCGGTCGAGTGGTGGTTACCTGACGGAGGGGCAGAACTCTCGAGGAGGTAGGAATGGAACCTGAGGTAGAGCTAGGAGCTACCCTCCTATCATGCTCAAAGGTGATTGCAGCAGGTCTAACCCATTCAGTGGAGGTGTGTTGAAACCCTGAGGGATGGGGAGGGGTACTCATAGACTGAGAGGTGGTCATAGGTGATTCAGTCCATTGAAAGGGATGCCGGGCCCCTAATGAGTGGGTAGGGGTACTAAAGGGAAAGGCTGGGCTGTCGGGAGTTGAGGAGTCAGGGGGTGCAGCCCAAAGCGGGTCTTGGGAGGTTAACAGGGGAGAATGTGGCAAAGGAGGGTAGAGGCTGGCTGAAAGGTCCACCCTAGGATGTGACGGGGTTTGCACAGAAGAGGAGCTATCCGGAGAAGCCTGTGCTGGAGAAGCTTGGGCTGGGCGGCGTGGATCTCTGGGGGTGGCACGGAACCCCAACAATGGGCCATAAGGTGGTGGCTCAAGATCTGAGGGGTCATCCGAGAGTATAGGTTTCTCGGACAGGGTAGGGGCGGAAGCCACCGATTGGGTGGTAGGCTTCCTAGGGCTCTTTCCCTCTTCCAATTTAGATTTTCTAATCTTTCTTTGAACGCGGCCCAACATGAACTTTACTGGGGATCCCATATAAGTTTTCAACCAAGAGGGAGGGTCAGTCACAAGGCTGTCCCAGGAGTCTATATAGGGGAGTTGTTCAAGATATTCTGGTTCTCCTACAACTATGCTGTAGACCTTCCGGATTACTTCAATATCTAAGCTGCCACTAGGGGGCCACCCCACTCCCATAGATGGCCACTCAACTTCACACAAGGTTCTTAGAGTACTTGAGCTTAAAGTCTGTCCATAATCATTAATTAAAAATCCTTTCTTGAAATTCTTAAGCATACAATCTAGGGGAGTATCAATTTGTCTAGACGATTTCCCTCCCATAATGCTTACAGTTACAACACACAAAGAGGGAGGGAATTTTTGAGAGTGCAGTAAGGGGTCCCCACTCTCGAGACACTAGGTAGACAGACAACAATCGCTTCCTTCCGTCGCTGGCCAATTGAACTCGCGTTAATTGGAAACGCAGCTATAAGAAGTCCGCACTCATTTAACATTCATGCATCACACATTCAATACAGAAAATCCCACCCAACAATTTCAAATTTCTCAGATACAGATAAGCTCAAGCGGTTTCGCTTCTAATCTCCACTAAACTAAAAGCTACTAAGGCCTTCGCTGAGAGTTGATCAGACTCCCCTTCCCTCAATTTATGAGGGGCTGGTTTACAGTTTCCTAGCTAGGATTACAATACAGAATACAGAATACATACCCGGCGAATGTTCCTCAGTCAGTTGGGTGCCAGAGATTGATGCAGGGTCCGGGATCCCACCGCTGCCACCAAGAATTGTTGCAGGAATTGATGCATGAATTACCCCTATTGTTAGCAGAATCTGTGGTACTTCAGGAGTCAAACAGCACACACCAGAATGAGGGAGAAATCTTCTTTATTTGCCAGCAAACAAAGTAGGACATCAGTTCTAGCTCTCTTCTTCCCTTTCTCAGCTCTCTGGATGTTATGGCTTCTGTCTCAGCTTCTTCTCTTCTTCTGCTGTCTGTCTTCCTTCAGCTCTCCTTCTTCTGTCTGTTCCTTCTGACGTAAGCTGCTTCTGCTCCCACTTATATACCGTTCTATCTCCCTCCTAGCCCCCCTTACTCTCCAGATGGTAAAGAATAAATTGATTACCTTGCCTCAACCAATCATCTCCATACATATATTTCCAAAATATCAGTTACATAGGTTTGAGATGTCCTAAACTGACCTATGACCTGGGGCCCCTCAAACCAGACAATATGGCACCAGTCTCTTGCATTTTCATTATGATTAATTTCTCAGCTATAGCTTAAACTGGGTTCATTTAGGGGCTAAGGGACATTCTCATATTCCTAGTCAACTTCATACTAACTGCTAACTGAACTCTGGCATTCATTAAGGGGTCAAGGGCCAGTCTTACTTAATAGCATACAGCTATAGTTTGTTATTTCTTTCAGAAAGCCCAGTCCTACATTTACCTATAATTAATCAAGGAGAAGAGAGTTGACTTCTCTTTCACCTAGCCAGGACTGCAGCTAACTCAAACCATATGCTGACCTTTTCAACTACAGTCTTACTTAGAAAGTCAGACAAAGAGTTGGACAGACATTAGATTTAAAAAGGTATTCTACATATTAACTACACAGAATAAACATATTCTAAAATAAGCAGAATCAGTATTCCTTATAAGACATATTCTAAATATCAAGAACTTCTAAAATCTAACTATTTTCTTCTAAACAGTATTTCAGCCTAATCTTAAAACAAACTGCCTGCTTGCCTCGTTCATAATAGTATACAGATGTATGTGGTAAGGTAATATCTTTGAACTAGCCTTAACCCTCCATCACTCACAAAGGGTGAAAGAAGTTTCTCTCTCTGACCTTTTAACCCAGCAAAGCTAGATTTCTAAATAATCTGAACCATCTGGCATTCCTTCACTTTACTTGCAAGGTGAAAAGTTGAAATAGTATTTGACCACCTTTAAACAGAATTAACACTTAATATAATTTCTTATATATGTATAATTATGCCCATGCTGTCTCAATAGCACTGTGTGTCAGCTCCAAACATTTCTGCAAAAGCACGATGTCAGATCAAAAATGGTTCCCTGGCTGGAAAGCAGCTGAAGACCTGTTTAATGTTCACTTTCTTTAGCAGTTCCTTTCTGCAAAAGTTTCTGCTCTATAGACAAAACAACATTTTTCCTCTTTCCACTGGTCAAAAATTGCTGCCATGCTGTAAAAGCAAGGTCTTCAGTTTGTTACTCTAGACCAACTAGATTTTACTGTGCCAAATTTTTAAACACCATACAAGCTATTTTACCTTAATCCGAGAGCAAACTGGAAGCCAGTGCAATCTATCAAGAAGAGGAGTCACTCTCAAATCTGCTAACTCACAAAATCAATCTTGCTGCCGTATCTTGAAATAGTTGCAGTCTATGAAGCAATTTCAAAGTCAAACCTTCCTATAAAGAATTACAGTAGTCATATTCCTGGAGGAAAAGTCCATAGTCTGCTATTGAGACAGACATGGGAAGCAACTGCTTGCCCTGGGATTTGTAGTATGGAGTGGTGCCACAATTTGGGTTTACACCCCGATGAGGTAAGATGACTTTTAAAATTCGGAGGGAGGGAGGGACTTTTAAAATTCTGGGCTGGTGAAGGGAACTTTCAGTGGGTGAAATATTGGTCACTCTGTCCTTTCTTTGTTTAGCGAATGACACGGGAACGGGTAAACGCAGTACTCTGTGGTAAAACTGCAGAAACGGTAAACAATGTTAGATTTTTACCGCGTGTGCAAACAGCAGCTATTTCCCCACCCCACGGGAGCGGTAATAACCCCTGCACCCACGGTAAATTGACCACATACATTTTTACCGTGTCTGTTTGGTTATGCTAGTCAGCTGCTCAGTGCTCCTCCCTGCCCGCAGTGCCGTGCAATCACGCTATGGTTCTTGAACTCCCCGTCCATCACACATAGGCACCGACTCCGTGGGTGCTGTGGGTGCCCATCAACCAAGAGGAGGAAGATAGGGTGGATGGGTAGAAGTCTTTATTCTGGATATAATCAAACTGCACAAAATCTCCACCCCCCAGCTAATGAATCAGAATTTCTTTTAATCCAGCTTGAAGAGGAGAAACCAATCTGGCTACTCATGGTAAACCGAACAGCTTGTTACAACATATTATCTGCGAAAGAACTCCTAGACCTGTTTACTTAAGTGACCCTGAAGTACCCTAGGATGGTGATTATGGGAGATTTCAATCTACACCTTGAATCCCCAGATACCACTACAGCTGCCTTTCTGGACACAATGACAGCACTAGGTTTCACACAGGTGATCAGTTCTCCAACCCATGAAAAGGGTCACATACTAGATTTGGTATTTACAAAGGGGTTGAGATCCCAGAATTCTGGGATAGCAGTATTGAAATAACACCCCTATCATGGTCAGACAATTTTCTAATTAAACTTTCCCTACGTGACCACCTGAAACAAATGGCACCTCCCAAAGTTTGGAAGGAGATCAGAGACTAAAAAAAGCTGACTGTTGAGAATTTGCTAGAGGCCTTGGGCTATACATATGTGGATGAAAAGACAACTACAGTGTCACAACAGGTTGATATTTGGAATACACACTTAGCCAAGACCTTAGAGAAAATGGCACCACTAAAAAAAAGTCTTATGCCCCACTCACAAACGCTCACTCTGGATCCTCAAATGCAAAGGACGGCAATTGGAAAGGAGATAACGGAACTCTTGCCTGGATGAAGACAGGCTAAACCGTAGGAAGCACACAACAAAGTATTGTCAAACCTTAACAGCAACCAAAAGACAATATTTCTCTCAATGCATTGAACAGGCTGCCAATTCAACCAAGTAGCTGTTCAGTATAGTAAACAGCCTACTGCAACCCCCACAACAGAAGCAGCCTGCCCAGTCAAAACTGAACTGCAATGATTTTGCTGCATACTTTGCCAACAAAATTAAAAGTCTTCACCAGGATTTACAGGCAATCCCACCCAGCCTCCATTCAGCTAACCAGGAGAGCACAAACTCGCCCCCTCCTGACAGAGACATGTGGGACACTTTTAACCCAATAACAGAGGAGAGCCTTGACAAAATCTTAAGAGACCTTTGACCAACTACCTGCTCCCTCGACCCCTGCCCATAGAAGGTGCCACTAAAATTGTGAACTCCTCTCTTTCTAATGGGCAACTACCAACAGCATTGAAAAGGGCAGTGGTTCATCCTTTGCTAAAGAAAATCAACCTTGACCATGACAAACTTGAAAGTTACTGGCCAGTATTACACTTCACCGACTATGTTTTTGCTGCTGCTGGAAATTCAATGCCAGAGCCCAGACACTGGTGTTGGTCAGCAAAATGCTGAGTGCCACTGACTGCAAAGAGGTTTAATGACAGGAGATGGCATGATGTCAAAAAGTTGAAGCTAGTTTCGCCATTAGCCACCATTTTGGTACTACCAAACAAACTATCAGCTGCTGCATTCAAAGGATAGATCCAGGACATAGCCACACTTGAAACCAGCCATGCTGCTGCGGGTGTGGCAGTGCAAGAGGGAGGAGGACGGAGAGGTGCCAACAAGCGCTTGATGGCAGCAGCAGCATTATAGTAGCAGACGAGGTCGCTGTCAGCTGAGGCACTCCAAAGGTCCCATCCTTAGCAGCTGAGGGAGGGGAGAGTTGGTCACTGGGTGTGTGCCAGCTCCTGACACCTGCTGTCTGTTCCCACACTGCCCATATGCTGCTGAGGTCTCACAAGTTTGCTATTGTTTTCAATAGCATTTGTTATTGTTTTGGACTACTCAATATGGTGGCAAGCTCCACCCACTGACTTCAGCCCAGATAATGGGCCGGATAGGCTCATGTCATCTCCTGTCATTAAACTTCCTTGGCAAGCTGAATATCTACCTCATAGTTTTAGATGGAAACGAGTGCTCATGATTTGATCAACAATTCATTTCTCACTTTAAATGAAAAACACAACAAAAGTATGGAATGGCAGACCACCAACATAAAAATCATATTCTAGTTTCTAGGCCTTGCAGCACTTTATAACTTTGACATGTCCATTGTTACACTGCAGACAGTGAATGAATCAATATCATATACTCTACTGTGAGGCAGAAAACAGACATCCCAGTAGTTGAGGAAAAAGTACAGTGCTCATTTTTCAGGCAAATCTCATTTTATACACTAGTGTAAGCCCCCTGGTGGCAGAACAAAGTATTACAGTAATGTTATAAAATATGCCACAGTGTTTCCCCAAATGAACTCTATACCAACCAGGGAGTTTAACAATAAACATAATTTTTATTTGCAAGCTTTTTAACATATCTACACTGTTTTAAAACAGGTATTACTACATTTATATTTTTCTCTCTTAAACTTTTCCCTCTACTCTTAATTTTCAGTTCTATTTCTCTTTATTTTGTATATTCAGGAACTTAGCTGAACTTCCTGATGTCTTGGATAATTGTTCTTTCTTCATCTGTCTTTTGATGGGTACCTGTCTGCAGTTGACAGGCAGGTCCAGAAGTACCTACTACTCTGACTTAAACTAAAAAAAAAAAAAAAAATGAAACCTAATATCCCTACACATTTTGGCTTCTAATTTCATGCAAAAGTGCCAAATTTATTTCTTTAGTTCTAACTACCCCCAAATAAATAGTTGATTGATTATCCCTAAGCTAGCCCTCCCACCATAATACACAGGATTCAACATTCTTTCACACTTGCAGACTATATAGTTTCTTTGTAAATATTCATGTAACAATATAAGATTGGTACGAATATTTTATATAAACAACAATAACTAATTAATCTGCAGATCAAGTGCTCTGCACCATGACTTTTACTTAAATTCTAAAAAGAGTACTGCAAAATCAACCACCTATTAAGTGTTCAATATTTAACTACACAGGCGACTGGTGCCAAAAGAACTACGTTAATCTTTTAATACAGCACCACTAAACCTCTAACTTTCACAGAAAATAGAGAATGACTGTGTCTCAGACAGCATTCAGAAACTGAATTCACATTAGAATTCTGCTGCCACCCAGATACAAGGTGTTTTTTTTTAATATTCCCACCTTTATATTCAACACTACAAAATTTACACTTCAACAATAGATATGTCTAAATTCTCCCTCTCTCACACACACATTTCCCCTTGAGCCCAAAATGTTCGCAGAGCTCAGAACCTAAGCTAGCTCATTCACTTCAACACACACTCTCTCCTTCAGTACTTTTTTTAACTTAAATTTTAAACTGTGACCATCTAACACCAGGGGCGTATCTGGACTCCGGCGGTAGGGGGGGCCAGAGCCAGAGGGAGGGGGCACATTTTAGCCCCCCCCACCGCCCCCCTCCCCACCATTGCGTGACGCCCCTCCCTTCCCGCTGCCAACCCTCCCTCCCCGCCGTCGCTTACTTTTGCTGGCGGGGGACCCCAACCCCCACCAGCCGAGATCCGCTTCCTCCTCCGAGTCCTACCTTTAAAAATATTTCTTCAGCTGGCGGGGGTCTCCAACCCCCGCCAGCTGACCCGAGATCTTCTTTAACTTTCTTCTATCTTCGTCCTCCGCGTGGCCGACGTGTTGCTGCTGTTGTGCAAAGCTGAAATCCAGTTTCGGAGTCTGACTGATGTCGTAACGTGCTGCGACGTCAGACTCCAAAACTGGATTTCAGCTTTGCACAACAGCAGCAACACGTCGGCCACGCAGAGGATGAAGATAGAAGAAAGTTAAAGAAGATCTCGGGTCGGCTGGCGGGGGTTGGAGGCCCCCGCCAGCTGAAGAAATATTTTTAAAGGTAGGACTCGGAGGAGGAAGCGGATCTCGGCTGGCGGGGGTTGGGGTCCCCCGCCAGCAAAAGTAAGCGACGGAGGGGAGGGTTGACGTCGGTAGGGGGGCCAGGGCGAAATCTGCAGGGGCCCAGGCCCCTGTGGCCCCACGCAGATATGCCCCTGTCTAACACTTCAGCACCTGTCCTTTCTATATCAATTCACCCTCCCAACTGACAACAGGTAACAGCAGCAGCAAGAATGTTTCCCTTGTTACCAGGGCAACCAGCAGACTCAGCAAGCACATACAGCCCTTCACTGACATCCACAATGTTCTACAGCCTCTGTACTCCATTTGCCTTTACTTTACAGCAAAACAAAACAAACAATCAAAAAAACCAACCCCCCCCCCCCAAAAAAAAACCCAAACATTCCTTAAATGATCTCCTTACCTTGTCAGAATTCCCCTGGATATTTCCAAACCTCTCAATGGCTGCTAACCAACACTGCCCCTTGTTTGTCCAGAAACCCCAGCATTGCCTGCCTGCCTGCATGGAAAAGGGCAAAGAGAGAGGCCTGGAAACTGCTTCCTTCTGGTTCAGCACTGGGGAATAACCAATTAAAAGATACAAAAGTTGTCTTTTAAAACTGATTGGCTCATTTCAAGTTTCAGACAACTGTAAGCCAAAAGGAAGTCCAAACCTCTGGAAATCAGTCAACCTGCACATTTTGATAGAGTATATTTTTTGCTGGAGTATTTACTTTTTTGTGACCTCTACATTCAAACAAGACACCAAAGAAATCTCCAACAAAATCAATCAAAGTCTACACATCATGAACACATGGGCAGATGCATTCCGCCTGAAATTAAACGCAGAAAAAACCCAATGCCTGATACTCACCTCCCAATACAACACAAATGAATTCAACGCAATAAACACACCAAACCTAAACCTCCCAATCTCAGAAATGCTAAAAATCCTTGGAGTCACTATCGACCGCCACCTAACACTCGAAACCCACGCAAACAACATAACCAAGAAGATGTTCTACTGCATGTGGAAATTGAAAAGGATAAGACCATTCTTCCCAAGATTCGTCTTCCGCAGCCTAGTGCAATCCCTCGTCCTCAGCCATCTGGATTACTGCAACTCACTATACGCAGGCTGCAAAGAGCAAATACTGAGGAAACTTCAAACAGCCCAGAACACAGCAGCCAGGCTCATCTTCGGAAAACCAAGATATGAAAGGGCAAAACCACTACGAGAGAAATTACATTGGCTTCCACTTAAGGAACGCGTTACTTTTAAAGTTTGCACACTAGTCCATAAGATCATTTACGGCGAAGCCCCAGCGTACATGTCTGAGTTAATAGACTTACCACCCAGAAACGCTAAAAGATCATCCCGAACACACCTCAACCTCCACTTCCCCACTTGCAAGGGCCTGAAATACAAGACGCTACACGCGTCAACCTTTTCCCACATGAGCACGCAGTCTTGGAATACACTGCCGTGCAACCTAAGAGTGATTAATGAACAAACTTCCTTCCGTAAACTACTGAAGACTCACCTGTTTGAACAAACTTACGGAAAGAGCCAAAACACATAGAGTCCATACTCACTGTTCATCAATGCAACATACATCCACTTCTGATCCCTCATCCCGTAATCCAGTCAATCATACATTTATTCACAGAACTATGTACACCATATGTCTTTGTGTCTAACACTGCCATTTTAGCTTCCCATTGTCTCCTTCCAATGTTTCTATGTTGATGTCCCATTGTTATATTCCTAATGATATTCGAATGTCTCGCACAACTCTGTACAATGTAATCCATAACCAAGTTGTTACAAATGTATTTCTATTATTCATATCTTATTGTAAGCCACACTGAGCCCGCATAAAGGTGGGAAAATGTGGGATACAAATGCAATAAATAAATAAATAAATTGTTCCACAGAGATTGTGTGCAAGCTAAAACTTCAGCTAAAGATGACGTGGTTCATAAATTTAAGACTCTTGGGCACAAGTTTCACAGTGCTTGTTGCAGAAGGGTTTTGCTTGCACAACATTTTTTCATGGGTAAGCAGACTTCATGAATTTGAAAGGAGGGAGGTTCAAAAGGAATCTGTAAAATACTTTTTCATTGAGAGGGTGGTGGCCAGTTGGGACAGGTTTCTCGAGGTGGTTAGAGAAGGAAAAAGAGGGACAGAATTCAAGTGTGTATGGGATAAAAAGGAAAGAGACCTTAGTCACAGACAGAGGGAGGGAGAAGAGCATGGATTGAGTATAACCTGTGACAGTAAAGTAGCTTCAGATGGTTGGATCAAGTGGTCCTTATCGTCTAGAATTGTGGAAAATAAAATCACTAGACATGTGCTTATCAGTCTTTTTGTGGCCGTAACCCCATTATGATCGTGGTCAAATAAAACTATGTGACCCCCAAGGACGTGTATAATATATGGGTTGTGTGACCCTATTTGTGGTTTTGACTCCCAATTTGGGAAGCTCTGCACCAAAGCAAATTGATTTGTAGGCGTTTTGTAAAGTTGTGCCAAAACTGAAATTTGTCCTTTATCTCCAGTGATAGTTATGATTTTGCAGGATGTTTATGTGTGTGTGTGTGTGTTTATATATACAATAGAAGGATTAGCTTCTTTTATGAGTGCTTAAAGTAATTAACAAACAGATGAAAAGAACAAGCTGTATTTTCTATTGCACAACCAAAGATTCTTAATAAATTATTGTGTATTTAAAAAAATATTGACAGTAAATGCTTGAATTTTGTTTAGACTTGCATCAAATTTATGTTATGGTATTCAGTGTTATTTTTCCTTCCAGTGTTTATAGAGTTGCAGTTTTGTGAGCTTGTATGTCTGGGACATGTTATTTACTGCTGGTACCAGGGTTAAATTTTGCTTGAATTAATCTAAACATCTTTCAGCTCAGTTGTAATTTAGATGTCAATTATGTTGCAATTGACACGAAAAGAAGAAAACTTTGGATGCCTGTTTCAGCATAATAGTTTTAAAGAAACAATATAACAAGCTAAAAAAATTAAAACATAAAATAATAATAAAAACCAAAACAAACAAACATGATCAGGCCCACTGCAGAACCTTTTCCAGCCCTGAGTGTTAGAGCCCTCTGATTCATCCTGCCCTTCTGATGTACACATCCTTTAGGGGATGGGATGCATCAGAGAGTTGTACTGCTCCTGTCATCTCATGCAGTATTTTGGCTTGTTGCTCAATGTTAAAGGCAAAGAGCATGAGGAAATGTGGCAGGGAGGTGGGATGGAGGTTCTGGATCTAGAGAGCAGCAGAGAGTGTTGGATCATATGCACATATTTTGTTGGTGTCATGACATATGTAGCTTCTCCCTATTCTGACACCTATGGACCAGAGGGAAAAGGAAACTAAAGGGCATATACAGGACAGATTGTCTGCCTATCTCTGCCTGTCATCTGTTAACACTTATCATTTCTAGAGAGCTCCATAGACCTTACAATCTTGTATGATTGGATCACAGTGCTTAGGAAGGATAGTCATATACATGGTAGTAAAGCAGAGGAGGGAATTCAGTAGGGCCAGCAGTACTCACTATCAGAGAAGACCAGAAAGTCTACCAGCCAAGCTGAAGAGAGATTTCTGTGCATTGTTCAGGGAATTGTGAAAAACCAGTTGTCTACTTCTATCTCCACTGAGGGTCAAACAGAACAAAGGCAGTGCAGACTGGGGGGAGGGGCCATTGCCAAAAAGAAGGGTAGCAGGCAGGCCCTTTCCATTGCTGAGGAATGTATAGAGTGAATTATTGGCCATTACAGAATCTAATAAATTCTCATGTAAGTGATTTGCATTAGAATTATCAGATAGTATCGTAACTAATGAGGGTCTTGAAAATCTTGGATCAAATTTTCAGCTGGCATGGTGATTGTATTAACTTAAGCACTAGTGTTGGTGCTTGAATTAATGTGTATATTCAGTACTGCTATTCATATAGATAGCGGTATTGAACATACAGATAGTATTAACACTAAGTTGGCACTTTCCATTTAGGTTAGGCCTGCTATTTGGCTTAAACTAAGTATATAAGTTACCTGTATAGTGGCTGAATTTCATCACCATTATTTTTTCCATTTGCTCTTACCTAGCCCCCAAAGCAGTCCCTTATTATATGGATAGTATTAGGTTGATCAGAGGAAGGATTTTTTTTAACCATGGGAACAAGGTTTTTTACCGTTTCTGTGGGGTGGTAAAAAGTTTTTTCCCTTATCTGTGGGAATTTTTTTCAGTGTTGCTATTACTGTGCATTTACCGTAGTTTACTACTACTACTACTTAACATTTCTAAAGCGCTACTAGGGTTACGCAGCGCTTATACTGTGGTATATCCACGGTAACGGTAACTGTGTCATTCTCTACAAAATACTTTTATTTATGTACATACAGCAATAATCAGCCCTGTTTCCTCACAGCATTGATACTTCCCATAAAGTCTTTCAAACACAGTCCGAATTCCAGTAGCCTGCCCATGGCTTGGCTACACTCTTCAATTTGCAGTAACTTCCTTTATCATAACCACAGTTCCAGTAGCCAAGGGATAATTAGCCAACCTTGGCAGTCTTCAGTTTCCTCACTTGTAATCACACAACCCTGGAATCCCAGGAAGCATAGACTTAAAACTTCTTATCACTCAGGAATGGAAGGAACTGAGCTCGGGCCAGTCCTCTTCCCTTGCACTCCCTTCATATAATAGCAGGTTAGCACCACCTGCGATAAGGTGGCTAATCTGCAACCTCAGGTCCCCTTTTACAAAGGCACGCTAGTGTTTTTAGCACATGCATTAAATATGTGTGTGCTAAATGCTAGAGACACCCTATGTGTGTCTCTAGAGTTTAGTGTGTGCTGATCAGTGCACGTTAAACACACTAGCACACTTTTGTAAAAGACTTCCTCAGTGAGGGAGTGTTCTTAGGGACACCTGTCACTATTCAACTCACTCCCTCACAGGGTTTCATTTTATAAGAGCCATTTTATGCATGTATACTGGTATATATGTATGAAAAATTAATTACACAATTACACCACAATTAGTAAAAAAAAAAAGACCCTGCTGAAATTAACAAGGCTTGCATTATTGAACACTAGTAAAAAAGGCCCATTTCTGTTAGAAATGAAACGGGCGCTAGCAAGGTTTTCCTCGTAGTGTGTATGTTTGAGAGAGTGTGTGTGAGATTGACTGTGTGAGAGAGAGTGAATGTGCGAGTGTTTGTATGTGACAGAGAGAGACTGAGACTGGGTGCGAGTGTGTCTGTGAGAGAGAGAGTATGTGTGTGAGAATCAGAGTGTGTGCCAGGGGCCCCTCCCTCCCCCCTCCATCCCTCCGAGTTCCAGGGTCAAGAGAGAGAGTGAATGTGTGAGTGTTTGTATGTGACAGAGAGAGACTGAGACTGGGTGCGAGTGTGTCCGTGAGAGAGAATGTGTGTGTGTGAGAATCAGTGTGTGTGCCAGGAGCCCCTCCCTCCCCCCTCCATCCCGCCGAATTCCAGGGTCATCCCTCTTTCCTCCCTCCGAGTTTCTCCTGACGTACAGGGCTATATGTGCAGTTACTCGAGGCTGGACGTAGAAACCTCCCAGAACTTGATACTGCAAAACCTGGCATCGTCTGTCCCAGGTAGGAGAAGTTCAGAGAACAGTTCTGCTGGCCCATCTGGGTCTGTTGTGAGTAGAAGAACCTTTCTTGTGCTCCCATCTTCAGCTCAGGCAATTCTTTGTTCTGAGGATCCAGTTGTTTGTTAAAAATTTGTGACTCAGTCCCGTTTAGCATAGTGAGAGAGCAGAAGTGGCTGTAGAATGTGGGTGTAGTGCTCCCATTGACAGCCAGCACAGAAAAAGAAACGATTAGGGGTAGAGGATGTGTGGAGAAGAGAAGAGCTGCAGCTGACTGTGTGTCAGGACCAAAACTGTCTCCCAGCCTTCTTTTGCCATTAGCATCACAAGTGATCAAAGTTTATGTATAGGTACAGAGAAAAAAAAACGAAAACAATAGAATTCCCCTCACCAGTTAGCAAAAGTCCCTGCAGAGGTGTGGTCTATTTTTTTTTTGCCATTTTGATTAGTTTCATGAGTCCTCTGACTGCTCCTCCCCGTCATTCAACCTGCACCATGCTCTCTTCTATTAGCTTAGCTGAACCTGTCCTTCTTATTGAAAGAAACTAGCTCGCCCTGAAGGAGGACAGAGCTTATTGATTGGCTGATTCCTCTTAGTAGGTGGGTCCTAGCATAGTATTTCCTATGACTGTTCAAGTGTCTTTCTACGAAACAGCACGCCCTCAACAACGACAGGCTTTTAGATTGTCTGGTTGCTGAGGAGGCGGGTCTTATTTTAACATATTCATAATAGTAGGGACTCTGCTGCCCCTTGTTTTACATGCGGGTACGCTTTGGCTGTGTTGTGCACAATTGAGGTGTTTCAAAAAAGGCAGCTTACAGTGAGGAGAGGGTGGGCTGCGTAACGGTGCGCGACCGGCTATGGGAGGGTGGGTGAAGGGGACTGTGGGCGGGGGGACGGGGTGCAGAGGTTTTTTTCTTGTGGCGCGGTTCTACTATTTCCTGGGGAGCTATGTGTTTGGGGGGGAGGGGCTTGGTTGATGCGCCAAGGGGGCACTGACAGCTGTGTCGCAGGCAGGGGGAGGAGTATGGAAACACGCTCCGCGTGTTTCCCTACTCCTCCCCATGCGTGGCTCTCGTTTTTGTGTGTTGCATCCGTGCACTCCTCCCCATGCCTGGCTCGTGGTTTTGTGTGTTGCGTCCGTGCTGGAGATGTTTGGTGAGTGTCATTGCTCCGCCCTCGACGTCATCACGTTTGACGCGTGGGCGGGGCAGACACTCATGGGTGAAAATCGATCTCTGCCGCCTCACTTGGGAAAGTGAGGCTTCATTAGAACGTTGGAGGTGCGTTTTATATAGAGAGATGTGTTAAATGGCATTGCATGTTGATATATATTAATGTCTGTTAACACATTAATGCAGTAATATAGAGGACCTTGCATTGTTATGTAATGTAAACTCACTACACTGAGGAGTGGTCTGGAAAAACCCTCTTCCTGAGAACTCAGGGTAGCTGTTCATTTTATGGGGATTATCATACAGTCTTTTCAACTTCCGTAAAAAATGTATTTATTTACTTTGAAAGCACTCGGGGCCAGTAAGAAAACAACATACATATTAAAATACAGTAGCAATGCTCACTGACAGATTTCAACATCAATAGCAGACCCACAGCCCAAGAAACCAGACAGAATAACTTATTTTCTGCATCCCATGGCTTTCATTTCACAGGAAACAAAGAGATCTTTACAGCCCACCAGAACTGAATTACATTATCCAGCAGTCAGGATTTCATTTTGTGGAATCTTTGTTGGTCAATTCAACTAAAATCATTTGTATTTATTTATATGATTTGATAGCCTGTAATTCACAAAGAAACAAAAAGCATCAGTGTGGCTTACAAAATTAGATGATTCTCCTGCTGTTCCAGATAAAACAAAATGAAAAGCAATACCGTAGATGTTAGCAAATAGAGCTCCAGCTCTTAGGACTTCCCATCACCCCACCATTAAATCAAATAACTAGATCTTCTCTGAAGAGTTCTAACCTGTTTAGTCTTTCTTCATAAGGAAGGTATTTCATTCTTTAACCATTTTGAATGCTTTTCTCTGAACTTTTTCAAGTTCTGCTATATCTTTCTGGCAACCAGAACTACACACAGTAAGTACTCATGGGAGGGTTGCACCATGGACATATAAGGGGACAACGATATTCTTAGTCTTGGTCTCCATTCCATTTTAAATAATATCAAACATTCTATTTGAGTTTTGGTGACTACAGTACACTGGGCTAGCATTCCAATCTCAACAAATTAAGGGGACCTTTTACTAAGTTGCAGTAATGGCCTTAGCGCCCTGATGCGGGTTTTCCCTACGCACTAAGGCCATTATTAGGGACAATTTTCCATTATTTTCAATTAATGACCATGTGCTAATGTTACCATTAGTGCATGGCCATTACAAAAAGTTAGCATGTGAGCATTTACCGACATCAATTTTGTAGGCAGTAAGGGGTCATGCACTAATCAGTATGTAGTAACGTAACTATGCTAACCGATTAGCGCAGGAATGTCCACTCTCTGCTCCCCAAGACACAACCCCCATGAAAAAAACCTTTTTTAGCATGTGGTTGGCATTTATGTATTTGAAAATTACTTTAGGACGCCTGAACACATCCCGTGGTACGCTGTTTTAAGTTCCAGTAAGCACGCGGTAGTAAGAAGGCCCCTAACAACATACCTAACAACTGCCAAGATTTATTTATTCTTCTTCAGTTAACTATCTAGCAAAACTCCTAGACTGCTGATTCCCTTGGCAGTATCACTATCTCAGCTATCATTGATTGGACTACCAGAGGCCAAGGAGATCTGGAAACCCATAATGCTCCAGATATTTATTTTTTTTAATTACATTTGTACCCCGCACTTTCCCACTCATAGCAGGCAGCTTACATATTATATACAGGTACTTATTTGTACCTGGGGCAATGGAGGGTTAAGTGACTTGCCCAGAGTCACAAGGAGCTGCCTGTGCCTGCAGTGGGAATCAAACCCAGTTCCCCAGGACCAAAGTCCACCACTCTAACCACTAGGCCACTCCTCCACTCCAGGCTCAATTTCAACTTTATTTATTTATTTAGATTTTGCTCACACCTTTTTTCAGTAGTAGCTCAAGGTGAGTTTCATTCAGGTACACTGGATATTTCTCTGTCCCAGGAGGGCTCACAATCTAAGTTTGTACCTGAGGCAATGGAGGGTTAAGTGACTTGCCCAAGATCACAAGGAGCAGCAGTGGGATTTGAACTGGCCACCTCTGGATTGTAAGACCAGTGCTCTAACCACTAGGCCACTCCTCCACTCCTCATGTTGGTGTAGCCACGCCACTACCACTGTCTCAAGGCATAGGTAGTAATTATGAAAAAAACAAGCAGACCCCAAATCCAGATTTCAATAAAAACGTTCTCTTTATAAAAAAAACCCAACGTGATCCATGTTTTGCCCTCCAAGGGATGCCTCAGGGGTATGGACTACAGTCTATATATCACACTTAAAATATCAGCGTCAAAATGAAATATGCCTAGGTGTATTCTATAAAGTACACCTACATTTAGGCGTACTTTATAGAATAAACCTTAATTTCTGCATGATTTGTAGAATATGCCAAGTGCCTGTCCACACAACTAAATTTAGTCACGGACAATTATGTCAAGTAAAACTTGGTGTACATTCCGACGCCTAAATTACGTGTGGACTAGGTGTATTCTATAACAACATGCATAGATTTTAGAAATGCTCACGTCCCTCCCTTTCCACCCCCATGGCCATGCCCCCTTTTCAACTATGCGACTTAGAATATACGCACATCATGTTATAGAATATGCTTAGACAATTCTGTGTGTAAATTCTAATGAATGCTTATTGGTGACAATAATTGCTTGTTAAGTAGCAATTATCAGTACTAATTGGCTTGTTAAGTAGTTAAGCTGCGCTCCCAAATCCAGAATATCGCTGGATTTGTGCACACAACTTAAGTCGCACTATATAGAATCAGGAGGTATATGACTAAAATCAACCAAAAAGAATTAATACATAAATAATATAAAACATATTCATCTTAATTACATACAAAAATGCAAAGGGTCCACTCACAACAAGCATATTTACAACTATATCAGATTAAATTGGAAAAAGAAGTGTGACATGTACAATTGACAAATGTGTGCCATCCATCCAATTAAAAACATATGTTTACATTATATAAATGCAACAGATAAAATTCAAAATCATAAGAATGAATGTAAATATAACATATTTAATGGACAAGTGTATGCCATGCATCCATTTAAATAAGTTCTAAACACACATATGGGTGCCAAATGCAATCTAATTATGACTTTGCAGTTCCCCAGTGTTACAGTGGTGGAAATAAGTATTTGATCCCTTGCTGATTTTGTAAGTTTGCCCACTGACAAAGACATGAGCAGCCCATAATTGAAGGGTAGGTTATTGGTAACAGTGAGAGATAGCACATCACAAATTAAATCCGGAAAATCACATTGTGGAAAGTATATGAATTTATTTGCATTCTGCAGAGGGAAATAAGTATTTGATCCCCCACCAACCAGTAAGAGATCTGGCCCCTACAGACCAGGTAGATGCTCCAAATCAACTCGTTACCTGCATGACAGACAGCTGTCGGCAATGGTCACCTGTATGAAAGACACCTGTCCACAGACTCAGTGAATCAGTCAGACTCTAACCTCTACAAAATGGCCAAGAGCAAGGAGCTGTCTAAGGATGTCAGGGACAAGATCATACACCTGCACAAGGCTGGAATGGGCTACAAAACCATCAGTAAGACGCTGGGCGAGAAGGAGACAACTGTTGGTGCCATAGTAAGAAAATGGAAGAAGTACAAAATGACTGTCAATCGACAAAGATCTGGGGCTCCACGCAAAATCTCACCTCGTGGGGTATCCTTGATCATGAGGAAGGTTAGAAATCAGCCTACAACTACAAGGGGGGAACTTGTCAATGATCTCAAGGCAGCTGGGACCACTGTCACCACGAAAACCATTGGTAACACATTACGACATAACGGATTGCAATCCTGCAGTGCCCGCAAGGTCCCCCTGCTCCGGAAGGCACATGTGACGGCCCGTCTGAAGTTTGCCAGTGAACACCTGGATGATGCCGAGAGTGATTGGGAGAAGGTGCTGTGGTCAGATGAGACAAAAATTGAGCTCTTTGGCATGAACTCAACTCGCCGTGTTTGGAGGAAGAGAAATGCTGCCTATGACCCAAAGAACACCGTCCCCACTGTCAAGCATGGAGGTGGAAATGTTATGTTTTGGGGGTGTTTCTCTGCTAAGGGCACAGGACTACTTCACCGCATCAATGGGAGAATGGATGGGGCCATGTACCGTACAATTCTGAGTGACAACCTCCTTCCCTCCGCCAGGGCCTTAAAATGGGTCGTGGCTGGGTCTTCCAGCACGACAATGACCCAAAACATACAGCCAAGGCAACAAAGGAGTGGCTCAGGAAGAAGCACATTAGGGTCATGGAGTGGCCTAGCCAGTCACCAGACCTTAATCCCATTGAAAACTTATGGAGGGAGCTGAAGCTGCGAGTTGCCAAGCGACAGCCCAGAACTCTTAATGATTTAGAGATGATCTGCAAAGAGGAGTGGACCAAAATTCCTCCTGACATGTGTGCAAACCTCATCATCAACTACAGAAGACGTCTGACCGCTGTGCTTGCCAACAAGGGTTTTGCCACCAAGTATTAGGTCTTGTTTGCCAGAGGGATTAAATACTTATTTCCCTCTGCAGAATGCAAATAAATTCATATACTTTCCACAATGTGATTTTCCGGATTTAATTTGTGATGTGCTATCTCTCACTGTTACCAATAACCTACCCTTCAATTATGGGCTGCTCATGTCTTTGTCAGTGGGCAAACTTACAAAATCAGCAAGGGATCAAATACTTATTTCCACCACTGTATATGCTAGCAGCAGTCCTCAAATTTGAGAAAGCATGGTCCAACAAACAAGCACTATTAAGGTATTCAATTTCAACTTATGTTGGTGTAGCCATGCTACTACCATTATCTCAAGGCATAGGTTGAACTTAGCTATGCTAGATGCTTGGTTAAGGACACTAACAAGTAGCTGTTTGTCATTTTCAAAAATATAAGTGTTTTATACCCCGTTTTAGGCCCAACAAAGGGACTTGATAAAGATTGACTAACATTACAGACAAAATAGAGCCCTGGCTTTTCGAGGACAAACTAAGAACACTTCAACCCTTCAATAAACATGGCTTCTTAGAAACTGTGACTTGTCATTGGTTTGTCCTTGATAAACCATTGTCCATTCACCCACATTTGTACATAATTGATTAAAATGCCACCAAAGTATATACATAATTTACACAAAGAACAGAATCTGGGAGCCTGATCTCGATTAACTCCAGTAAATATTATGGGGCCTATTTTTAAGCTGTGTTAAGTGTT
The DNA here is from genome assembly GCF_901765095.1 of Microcaecilia unicolor. Taxonomy (NCBI): domain Eukaryota; kingdom Metazoa; phylum Chordata; class Amphibia; order Gymnophiona; family Siphonopidae; genus Microcaecilia; species Microcaecilia unicolor. The sequence continues at coordinate 127,166,179 of NC_044031.1, read as the reverse complement.
TAATGTAAGTTGTAATGCTCATTAACAGTTAAAACAGAGGTCCAAAAACAGTTATCATACATAACTGCATGTTAATTGCTACATTAAATAACTAATGTGGAAGTTCCAATTATCATGTGGTATACAACACAGAATAGTTAGCTAAAACCCCAGAGGTGTTGCTAGCTCCATGTCATTAGTCAAGCCATTAAGTGTAATGAGGGCCAGAGCTAAGGTAGGGTCTCTGAAGGATTGCTATGAGCATTGTATTTTTTAGGGCATGTTTGGCACAGCTCTGTGAGAAGAGATGCCTACCATTGCATTTCCTGCAGTGGTGCTACAAGGGCTGCAACATATAACCTACCAGTTAGGAAGTACTTCAAGGGCCCGATATTCAGACTGTAGGAATTAGCTTGGCTAATTCCTGCGGTCGGTGCTGAGCCCGGATATTCAATGCCAGTTTCTGGCATTGAATATCCGGTTTATGTTTGGCCAGTTCAAACTTAACTGGCCAAGCCAATATTCAGCACTGGCCAGTTAAGTTAGAACAGGTCAAAGACAGGCCTGGTATTCACACGGCCAAATATGGCCGCCATAGTTACACTGAAAATCGGTGGATAGCTGGTTATATCGCACAATATAACTGGCTATCTGCTAACTGTGAATTTTCAACGGTTCATTGCTGGCCATGTCCTGCTGAAAATTCATGGCTAGCTAGTTGTGGGACATTTAACCGTCCAGGTGCCAATCCTGGCCGATTAAATGCTTTTGAATGTCGGGGGGAGGGGGGGTATAACATCTGTCATACCTAAGAAAAGTTGGTAGCATGAGATGTCAAAAGGTGCTGTGACATCTAATGGCACCAATAATGAATCATCATCTCTGACGGCTTGTAATATCATGCACTAGCCTCAACATTGTTGTCTCTGCCTGTTGACACACACACACTCACACACTCAATTATTACAATTATTTTGGTAAAAGAACTTGGCCCTGTCTTTTTACATTCCTTTTGCTTATCTGGCTGAAAATCCATCTAGCCCAGTATCCTGCTTTCAACAGTGGCCAATCCAGGTCACAAGTATCTGGCAGAAACCCTATTAGTGCACCATTCTACGCTACCAATCTCAGGGCAAGCAGTAGCTTCCCCATGTCTGTCGCAATAGCAGACTATGGGCTTTTCCTCCAGGAACTTGTCCTAACCTTTTTAAATCCCAGATATGCTGACTGCTGTTACCACATCCTCTGGCAGCGAGTTCCAGAGCTTAACTAATCTTTGAGTAAAAAAATATTTCCTCCTATTTGTTTTAAAAGTATTTCCATATTATTGAGTGTCTTTGTACTTTTTGAAAAAGTGAAAAATCGATTCACTTTTACTCGTTCCACACCAGTCAGGATTTTATAGATCTCAATCATATCCTTTCTCAACTGTTTCTTTTCCAAGCTGAAGAGCCCTAACCTCTTTAGCCTTTCCTCATATAGGAGTAGTTCTATCCCCTTTATCATTTTGGTCATGTAGCAGTAGGTACAATCTTTTCATATACCTATTTTTTCCATGCTATTTTATAAAAACCCTTTTCTGCATGTAAACAGGCTTTACACATGGAAAAAAAAGTTGTATAAATGTACCTTTATTAATGCAGAAGTTGATATTAGGGGATGAGGAAGTGGTAGGAGTGCACCTTTCAGTTAATGCAGGTGTCATTAACACATGTTAACTGTCAATTTGGCAAATTAGCAAAACAGTTTACTGCACTTTTTTTTGTTACATTTGTACCCCACACTTTCCCACTCATGGAGCACATTTGGGATAGATGAGTCAAGCTGACACCCCATGCTTCCTGGGTTCTTATGAATTGGTGCAGGAGAGAGAAAGGTTTCTGGACCCTAAAAACCTCAAATACTGGTTTGGGATTGTTCAAAAACAAAATCATTTACTGGGTAACCAGGGTCAGGCGAGAGATTCATCTCACACTGTACTTCATCCTGGTGTAATCCCTGTGGATACAAGAACATAACACATAGTCAAGAAAACCAAAAATCAATCTAGAAATCACAGTACAGAACAATCATAATAAACTCTGGACACACTCTGGGCTAGGTATTTCTTCCTCTGCTACTCTTAAGCATACACAGCACATCTTGGGGCAAGGGAACTTCTCTTAGTTTTCCCTTTAATACCTACAATCTTGGGTGCGGGACTCCTCTTGCTGCTGTATATTGCCCACTAAAGTTACCATCAGTCCCTTATTTAGTTCCAGGACCTCCCTCAGACATTGCTCCGAGTGCCTATAGGGTTTCCCGGTTTACATAGGGCTTGTAACTCCCATTCTACCTGGCCAAAACCTTCTTTAAGGGATTTCAACAGCGGGTTCTCATTCTCTTTTTGGGCTTCCTCCTGGAGTTTCCTACCAAACTCAGGGCCATTTTTGGGAAATTCCTTTAATCCCATTTCCAGACTGATAGATTTACGTCCCCCTACTCCCTGGGTTTCCCAGTATTTCTTCTTTGGGGCAACTCTCCCTAGTTCCCCACCACTTGGAAATACTACCAGTTCTTCACTGTAGCATGGGCAGCCTACTTTTCCTTCAGCTGTCTCACCCCTGTGCATTTACTTCCCCTTCCTTGGGTTCTACCCCTACACAATCAGGACTACTTTTCATCCTGTCACCTGGGAAGTTCTCACCTGGGCCTACACCCCCTTTCACTTTCCTAGAGGGTTTACCCTTCTTACCAGGACTACCACTATCCTGCAACTGGGGTTTTTCTTCTTTGTCCAGGCACCCATCCTCCCTCTTGGCACTTTTCAGGTTTGTGGCCTCCCCTCTCCCTGGGACATTGGGTGCTCCCCCTGCAGCGGGTTCCTCCTGACCCTCTTCCCTGCAGACACCTCTTTCCCCTTGGGTTCCTGGCCTAACCATGAAGTCAGCCCCCGAGGAATGGGTCCCTCCTGACTCCTATGGCCTTTGGGCTTCCTCTTGCCTGCAATGTCACTTAACCCCCACCAACTGACTGTAGGATTTCCTATTTCCTCCCAGTCTCCCAGTTCATCCTCTGAACTGGATATTGGCAGACACCCACCACTCTCCAACATGGCCCATTTCTCCACTGCTGCTTTTAGCTCCTAGCCACAATTGCCCTCCCCTTGTCCCTTCCTCCCTTCTCACCCATTACTTCCCTCACCCGTAACTGTCATGTCTGTCTGTATTATTTAGATTGTAAGCTCTTTTCAGCAGGGACTGTCTCTTTGTATCAGGTGTTCAGCGCTGCATGCGTCTGGTAGCGCTATACAAATGCTAATAATAATAATAATAATTGGTAACATACTGGCTCAACCTTTTTTCTTCTCCTCGGGGTTCTGTCTTCCCCAGATACCTCTTCAGGCTTAAGCATAGTCCCACCAGTCTCTAGACGAAGTCCCCCTCCAAGTCCCAAAACCTAGATCATGGTGTCCATCTCTGCCATGTCCATTCCTACTGCTTGTGACTTGAGCTCCGGCTCGTTTGGCCTCGGGACTTCTGTCCCCGGTTTGGGCTGTCTCTGCCTTCCCATGGCTCCGATGTCCTCCTCGACCATCTGATGGGGTGCAGCCTGTAACACAAAAGAAGAATCCAAGTGCGAACTGCCTTTTCCCCTGGTCCTACACTTATGCTACTGCTTGGAACTCGTACCAGAAATTCCACAAGAACAAGCCTTTCTACCACTTTACCGGAACTGTGGCTTCTCAATTTACTGGATCCTCCCTCGCCTCCCCTCTAGGTACCCTTTACCTGAGTAGGCAAGTAATACACCTTTGTCAATGTTGGCCTCCTCAACGGGCTTCAGGAATCTCCAGGACACCACCACCTCGCTCTGGCTACTCGTCTGGTCTGGAACTCCTCCGACTTGCCTCTTGGACTCAACAGATCCCACTATCTCACGCGCTGGAGACTCTCTCTGGATTCTGACGACTTTTACACTCTCTCGAGGCTATGCTATGAGTTCTTTGGTTCTCCCTGAACCAGACTGTAGCCAGTTGGCATTTCAGCACATTTCCCTGGGGATACTATTACTGCCTAGGTCCAAAATGCCCTGTCTCTGCCACTTTATGAGTGCAGCCTGGGTCCTGTAAGGCCTAGCTTCTGATCCCTTAGCTTCCCCGCGTATCCAGCTGTGCCCACACCAGGTACTGTTTACCTTGTGTGACCGCTGGTCTGCGCCTTGCTAAAGGTAGTCAAGGTCCTCTGTAAGCGACTCCTCCACGTGGCTGTTCAACACTCCGGTCCCAGGATCTGGGGTACCAATTGTAAAGGGGTCCTCCTCTTCTATTTTGGGAAGGTAACCAGAAGCCTTGTTCAGGGCACAGGGTTCTGGTTCAGCACCACGCCTTAAGCTGGACTCAGTTCAAACAAAAAAAGAAATTTTAATGTAAACCCAGTTCCTCCAAAACATAATCCACCACCAATCCTCTCTTCAGTTCAAAAGGTCCATTAAAGTTCAGCTCACTAACTTAAGTAAAGTTAGTTCAACAACTTAAGCAAAGTTCAGTTCAAAAGCAGAAAAAACCAACATGAGCACATCACCTCTCTTCTTGTAGCACTCCAGCCACCCTGCAGCAAGCAGGGCTGGGAGTTCACCTCCCACTTCACAGTAACCAAAAAACCTGTGGCCTCCCACAACTGCCCTTATGTGCTGACGAGGTTGGCTTTTGTATGTGCCCAGTCCATGCTGGCTTGCTCTTCTACGCAGGGAAGTCCTGGAAGCAGATCCTTTTCCTGTTCCACATACTCCATAGGTTCAGTTAGCTCCCCACAGACTTCCTCCTCTCCCACACTCCTGAGAGATTTCAGGAGATCCGCCCTCCCGTCCTCACAGCTGGGAGGCATTATATATTGATTCCGCAACCACGGAAATTGAGTTTCTTGACTGCAGCTCCTTCTGCTGGTAGCTGGAGTAACTGGCTCCCATTTCCTGGAGTTCCTTCCATTCCTACTAGAGTTAGAGGTCCCTTCCATGTTTGTGTCCACCCCTCTCTTTCAGTCTCCCAAGGTATTCTGGGTATGGTAGTTCTAGGGTTGGCTGCATCTGTCTAGGGTCATGTTTACCTGCCTTATCACAATTGCGATCTCAAGAACAACTGTCAAAAGGTTAAATAAGTAGAAATTGGATCTTTGAATCAAAAGAGTGGATTAGATTGTTTTCAGTTCTCATTTGCAGTGAAATACACTACAGGAGACATGGTGCTTTCTTCTTACACTTGGACTTTTCCAGCTTTACAGCCATTTTACATGACCATTCATTGGAAAAAGAGGAGCGGAGCAGTTCTGGGGACAAAAACCTAGAAAAATATAATAGAGAGGAAAGTGAGAAGAGGGAGTGAGGACTTATAAAACATATAGGGACATTTAGAAAAATGAGAGAGAACACGTTTAGAACTGCTTGAAAGCCTTTGAAGATTGTGTTTTATGCTTCTTCCTTGCTCCCTGCTGCTCTGCACATCCTTTGGACCTCATCCCAGGCATCTAATTACTCCACAACAGGAAGGCCTTGAAGACTTATCTGTTTGACAAATAGTTAGGTATTATGTCAACAGTTTCAGACCACCCGTGTAACTGATTTCTTCTTCCTATTATCATTCCTCAAGATATCACTTTGCTGTATATGAAGAGCTTCACTTTCTTTATTGTAAACAGCTATGAATCCTTTGTGAAAAATGGGTGGAATATAAGACTCCAATAGAAAAGAATTTTCTGAGTTTTCAGCCACCCCCTCACTCCAGCTGCTTTCATTATTTATGGCATTTCTATCCCACATTAGCCCAAGTGAAACTCAGGTTCAATGTGGCTTACAATATAAACATAAAAGAAAAGAAATAAGTTAGAGTTACTTTTAAAGAATACATCATAAAAATAATATATAGGAAGTGATAGGGGCAAATTCAGTGGGGCATCAGGAAGAAGTGAAATCTAAGTAACTAAATAATATTCAGTACTGAGTTCTAACATTGTTGAAGATTGAGCTTTAAAAGTAAGTTTTCAATAAATTACTTTTCCACCTCCCTAGTCAGTTTGAGTTTTGGATCAGCTTCTCCAGCTGATCCTTTCATCAGTTCGCTCCCTTGGATTAGGCTTGAATGGGAGAATTGGAACCTTCAGCCTGCGCTCTGACTACAGTAGTCCTACCAAAATAAAATTAACTATGTTTTTAAAAATTTTGAATTTAATATACCGCCACGTTTGGCACCACATTTCAGTCTACAATACAAACACAAACATGCTAGGAAAGAACATCATATTACAGATAGGACAGTAGAAGAGATGAAAAAGGTAAGGTAAAAGGAAGAACCAGCCTCAACTCAGGGGGCACCCCCAAAAACCTTTGTAAAATGATAGGTCTTAAGAGCTACCTTGAGTTTAATAAAACACTCAAGCTGAAATTGAACAAGTAATGCATTCTAAATCAGGGGTGCTGGAAAGATAAAAAGCACAATCTCTAGTCACTTCTAGACATGCAGATCTAGGAGGAGGAATAGACCACATGAGGATCATAGAAAGGAAGGGGTAGAGAAAGGAATTATTAGAGGGGCCAAGTAGAGAGGGGTGCCAGAATATAAGGCCTTATGCACTAAGGTAAATAATTTAAACTGTGTCTGATATCCAACTGGAAGCCAATGATGTTAAACATAAGAACAGCCATACAGAGTCAGACCAATGATCCATCTAGCCCAGTATCCTGCTTCCAACAGTGGCCAATCTAGGTCACAAGTACCTAGCAGAAACCCAAATAGTAGCAGCAGAAACCCAAATAGTACCAGTGGAATCCCATGATCATATTTTGAGGCCCAATAAAGAAGTTGTATGGCAGTATAGTGGACTGATTTTAAGTGTTTTATAAAATAATTGGAAATCCCCGACCCCGTGAGAGATCCAAGATGGCGTTTTGGAGCGGAAGCGTGCTCTGAGAGCTCCGCAAACCCAAGTGTTGTTCTGGCGGAATAGAGCGTCCCCTTGGCGAGCTTTAGTGAGCTATGGGGAAAAGAAAGGGAAAGGTCGTAGCCCCAGCCTCCTCGGGACCGACTGGGATCCCCGCTACATACCAGCTCACCTTAGAAGCGTGTGGAGTCCGAGCGCTGGTAGCTGCAATGTCTACCTCAGAGAATGCACAGACATCAGCGAACAGCAGTAGTGATGGAGTGACTCTCAGCTCTCCCTCATGGGGCACGACCCCACCGCAACCCGGAAGCAATGACGAGATGGAGAGACACAAAAACGACATAAAAGTTTGTGAAACTGAGATAAAATCTATTAAGGACTTGACTACTTTACTAATTAAGGAAAAAACTATGACAGCAAGGAAAATGGAATTTTTCGAAAACCAGCTTAGGAAAAATAACTTGCGTTTCTTGAACTTTCCATTATCACCTTATATCTCTGCTACTGAGTTATTAAAGAAATATTTTACCGAAATTCTGGGACTTAAGATTGAAAATCATCCACCAGTGATGAAGACCTTTTATATAAAAGGGAAAAAGTGGACATCTAAATATCCACCTAGAGACACTAATCTTACTGATTTCCTTGAAACATCTGTTGAAAAAGAACGAGCTACTTTGCTTGTCTCTTTTGCTTTCGAGCTGGATAAAATAAATATTCTACGTCTATACTTTAGACATATAAATGAAGTGTTCTTGGGAGAAAAGATTAACATTTTTCCAGATGTATCCAGGGAAACCCAATTAAGAAGGAAGGAACTCCTGGCTTTTAAGCCAAGAGTCCTGGCCCTTGCGGCTTCCTTCTTTATAAAGTTTCCCTGTAGATGCATTATTTCCTACGAGTCTAATAATTATTTCTTTACAGATCCCAAGAAACTTCAAGAATTTTTAGTTCATAGGGAGAATATGAGAAGATCCCCAGTATTAGCAGACCAGAATAATACTGCTGACTGATTGTAGCATTGCTAATACCTCTGCTCTAACAATAATGTTAATTTTCTGTTTTTGATTAGAATTATCCTGATTCTTGGATCAAAATTGTGGACTGAGAAATAGTTGAAATTGCAATTGTTTTTTGTTTTTCTTTTTCCTTATGTTTAAGTTTCAAATATTCCTGATAATGTTTGTATATGAATGTTAAAAAATTTAATACTAATAAAGAGAATTAAAAAAAAAAAAAGGAAATCCCCACATAAAGAGAATTGGAATAATCAAGCGGAGTAGTAATAACTACAAATAACAGGGTCTTCTTGGAATTGGATCATAAAGAGTAGCACACTGAAGGAAATTGGCACGAGGATCAGAAGCGTTGACTGACTACTCAAGTAACCTGTGATTCAAAAGATAAGTCCTGGTTCAAAATGATTGCTAGGTAATGACTTGCAGAGATGAACTGCTGATCCCAGCAAGTGAAGTCCTAATGAGGGACGCTCATGTTGCCCAGTGAGCCAATAGGCAATGGATTTAGAAGGATTGAGCGCAAGCCAATTAGAAATAAGCCATGTAGTAATAGCATCCAATCAATACAATCAATACCCTCAGATTTTGTTAAGGACCATCAGAAATCAAATAATTTTTGGACAATATATCGCAAGATATTTATTTGAATTAATTTCCTCATAGGTCCAAGATTTTCTTTTATATATATATAAAAATATATATATATATATTATCTGTTGTACCAATCAATCATCAATATCAATCCTGAAATCTTCCAATTAAGCTTCATAAAATCTCCAAGTGTTAATATTCAAAAGGTAAACTTTAAGACTATGTGAGGGGGTCTATAGAGCACTGCCCCTCACCCTTAAGAATAGTCCCTCAAATAGCCTGAGCCACCTTAAGATCACTGGTCCCACCCCAGGAAGAAGTGAGCCAGGAAGGGAGGAGTCAGAACCAGGAAGTATAAAAGTCAGGGCCAGACCAAGGTTAAGTGGGCCCAGGGAAGGAAGAATGAGAGCCCCAGCATATGCTGCTACAGCTTATGGCTAATGATTGTGACCTGGCTGAGGTAAGCCTTTTTTGTTTACTGATTTAAGATTAGCAAGCCTTGCTCTAAGGTCTGGCTGGAGTCAGACCTGGAACTTGGAAAAGAACTGAGAAGAATTTACAGGCTGTGTTTGGGGTATGGCTGCTCCACCAGCCACAGACTTGTGTTTTGGGCCTGCCAGCCAGAGACTGTATTTACTGAATTACAGAGGCATTTCACCTTGTGTTCTTGGCTCTGTGACATAACAGGCCTCAGGATTCAGTTAATAAACCACTTATTTTGTTTATATACCTTGATCTGGCTGTGTTATTTCGCAGGCCCACCCTCAAACCCCCACTTGGGGTATCACAGACTACTTATCTAGAGAAACCAGGGACTAACCACCAACATGGATCCATGTTTCAATATACTGCCTCTGTATGGATGGCTGTCTCATTTCATTCTCAACTCACTTTGTTTTGCATCTTGCCATAATGTTACATATACCAGCTGCCTAAAAATAGGATTTAGATGTGTTTCAACATTCAAATCACGAATAGGGTTCTAAAATAAGTGCCATAACTTATAGTATTCAATAAGTTACGCATGTAAGTGGAAATTTCACTTATGTGTATGCCTTGTAATGTGTACTGACCACAGGCACATCAGGGTAGAGAAATCAAGGTTTCAACTCCTATAAAAACAACCAAAGAAACCTCTTTAAAGGTTTTAGGTAAAAAATCTAGTGAGAAAATCTTATGTAGTTTTGAAGAAGCTTAAAAAGATTAAACATTTGTTTCTGGCCAAACAGCTCAGAATAATAGCTCTGTGTCATGGTTGGGGAAGGTGAGCCCTTGGACCATGATGATGTTAGCTCTCCCTGTGCGGATAAACGCTGTGCAGGCCCTCGTTGACGGTTGCTTATGGGTCTGTCTGGCATAGTTGGGGACATGACTTGGACAGGCAGAAGTGTAGGACTAGGCAGTGCCTAGCAGACTGGCTGAAGCATGACAGGGTTTGTCTAGAGATTGGCTCTTAAGAGAGCCCTTGGGCTGGCCCAATGGAGTCAAGGCCAGGGAGTAGCTGGAACAGCAAGGTTGGGGACAGTAACAAGCAGGGCTGGAGGGCTGGAACAGACAGGGCTGAAACATGCAGTGCTGGAAGCAGGAACAAACAGGGCTGGAGGAAGCAGGCTGGCCAGGCAGCGAACACTAGAGAGGCACAACTCTGGAAGCCTGTTGCCGAAATACTAGAGGAGTGTAGAGAACCTTCTTATATATCCCTAGCCAGGAAGTGAGATTATCTGTCAGTGCCTCATCTAGGGCTATAAAGGGGAAGTGCAGCAACCAGGAAGTAAACACTCACAAGACTCTTAGGCATGGTATGGTGGCTTCCTGAACCAGGTGAGGGGCGTTAGTGCTGAAGCAGTTGGGTTACTACAATGTTGTTTATAACAGAGGCATAGCTATGGGTGGGCCTGGGTGGGCCCAGGCCCACTCAATCTAGGCTCAGGCCCACCCACCCAGTTAGGCACCAAAATGCACAACAGCCTTTCTGCTGCAGCTCAACCTCAGCCATCTCCCACCTGCTTTTAGGCAGCTGGCAGCTCTGCCAGTCCTCCTCCTCCCAAGCTCCTCCTATCTGCCTGTCTAAATGTTTTTGGTTTGTTTTCTTTTAGTGTGGTGTGCCGTGGGATGGGTCCTGATGTGGAAGTCTCACCATGATTAAGTGCTGCAGCATGCCTGTGTCACTACTGCTACTTTATGGCTAACTACTAACTCCTGTCTGGTTTGGTAAGCTGCTCCTGCCTTGCTGCTTGCTCCCCATAGTACTGCATACGACTGTGCTGTGGCCGCAGTGCCGGATGGGAAAGTCTTCCAGCTTCCAGCTGCCGGCTGTGTCACGGGCATGGCTTCATGCCAAAACACGGCCCGTTTTGGGTCACCAATAAAGCACACTAGTACCACTCTTGAAAGCCCTTTGTGTTTCTTGTTTTGGATTTCTCTGCCCAACAGCTGCCCTGCATCAACAATAATCCACATTTATTTATTTATAGCATTTATACCCCACTCTTTCCCGCTTGATAGCAGGCTCAGTGTGGCTTACAAGCTATGGTACAAAGTATCACAGAGATAACACAAAGTATGGTACAAAGTATGGTACAAAGTATCACATAGATACACAAGGTATGACAAAGTATCAGAGATGTTCAAGTTAAGAGTAGAAACAATGGGGAGAGATATGGGGGAGAGGATTGGAGTATGGGTAGTGCTGGTGGTGTGGAATTAGGTTCGAGAATTAAGTTGGGTAAGCTTGTTTGAAGAGGTAAGTCTTCAGCAGCTTTCGGAAGGGTAAGTGTTCATTGGTTGTTCGGATGTGTCGTGGTATTGCATTCCAGAGTTGGCTGCCTATAACGGAGAAGTTGGAAGCATAGTAGGTTTTGTATTTGAGGCCTTTGCAGTTGGGAAGATGAAGACTGAGATATGTTCAGGAAGATTTGAACCTATTTCTGGCTTGAAGCTCGATCAAGTTGGTCATGTAGCTTGGAGATTCACCATGGAGGATCTTGTGGATCTTTGTGTGGGCTTTGAAATTTATGCGTTCCTTGATAGGGAGCCAGTGAAGTTTTTCACGAAGTGGAGTTGCACTTTCAAATTATAGTTTGCCAAAAATGAGTCTGGCTGCTGTGTTTTGGGCGGTTTAGTTTTTTCATGATTTGGGCTTTGCAGCCGATGAAGATGCTGTTGCAGTAGTCGGCATGGGTGAGTACTGTGGATTGTACTAGGTTGTGGAAAGTTTGCTGTGGGAGGAATGGTTTTACTCTTTTCAGTACCCACATCATGTTGAACATCTTCTTCGTTGTGGCTTTTGCATGAGTTTCCAAAGTTAGGTGGTTGTCTAGTGTTACTCCTAGGATTTTTAGATTGTCAGATATTGGGATTGTGACATCAGGGGTGATCAAGGTGGCTGGGAGCAGAGTAGCATGTTGTGATGAAAGGAATAGACATTGGGTTTTTTCTTTGTTCAATTTCATCTTGAAAGCGTTGGCCCAGGACGCTAGGATGTTCATGGCAGTGATTATTTTCTCTGAGATTTCAGTAAGGTTGGATTGGAAAGGGATGAATATTGTGACATCATCAGCGTAGATGAAGGGGTTAAGGCCAGATTTGGATAGGGATTTGGCCAGAGGAATCATCATAAGGTTGAAGAGGATTGGGGATAGAGGTGATCCTTGGGGGACTCTGCATTTTGATGACCATGCAGACGATATTGATGAGGTTGATTTGACCTGATATGATCTGGTGGTGATAAAACTTTTTATCCACTTAATGATGTTCCCGCCGATCCCTACTTAAAGGAAAAAATGCTAAATATAGTTACATTATCCCATATCTAAAACTTGACCAGATATGTCTACTATAATGGCAAATATCTCAACACATAAGACAGGATCCTGCAATATAATTACAGCAATGACATATATCCTTCAAACTTTTCTTGATAACAAATGTAAATGTCTGATTAGGCAAAACAGGTAAATACCTTACATTTTTCAGAAATGTTAACCTTTGCCTATTCTTCAACACATCAAAAACCACATGAAGTAAAGCCCCCAGATTTCTCACTGATGAAATAAGAAAAATCCTACTGTCAACATCAAGATTATTTTTCCACTTACAGTGGAATCCGTAGCATATAGAACATAGCTAGAAATTTTCCTCTTACGGCTTTCCACAGGAAAAATGTATTCAAATTCTGATGTATCAGTTACATTGGCTTCTGATTAGAGAGAGAATTCTTTTAAAATTATGCACTATGGTTTGTGAGTCTTTGTATGGGCAAGCTCCGCACTTATTGTTGCCTCCATTGTTGGGACAAAATAAGAGATAATTATGTGCTTCTCTTAAGTTTCATTTCCCTGACCAAAAAGGAATAAACTATAGAAGGATTTTTGAATAATCAGTCCTATATCAGATAGCAAAAATTTGGAATGATCTTCCAGATGATATACATAGGATCAGGGACTATATGTTATCTTGTCAAAAGTTGAAAACATTTTTATTTCAAAGATTTTATAAAGTTTGAATTTAAATTTATTTTTTGGGGTGGGATGGATTTAAGGGGTAGGCAAACATGGTAGATCTGTAATTCCTAGATAGATCTGTAATTCCTAGATACTGGTTTAGTTTATTGAATTGTGATCCAAAGTACACTTTATGGTACCTAGCGGAATACAAATGATCGTATTGTATTGTATCATATTGTAAATACATAAAGACATGCCTTTCACCTACACTAGTCTTTAATTTGATTTCCTTTTCTTGTCAGGGTGAAATCCAATTTTTAAAGGAAATCAAAACTTCACTGTAAACTTAGAAAATGACTGCCAAAATACTTTCAGGATATTTGTCAGTCCTCAGGACTTTCAACCATCTCTTTTACCTCAGAAAGAGGAACAAAACAAAGGTAGATTGATAGAGGTCAGCACATATGTAAATTTGCTTTATTAGCCACCTCAGGCTCTGGCAATTAAGGTTCTAACAATTCTAATGAATTAGCCTTTCTGTTCCTACCCAGCACATAGATTAATCAAATCTCTCTTAGGTTTTTTGGCAATTCAGTCAGTAATTTTCATTTCATAGTTCTTTATGCAGTGCTAAAAGGTTGGCATTCTCTCACCAATAGCTTGAAGCAGCTCAGCCTAAACAACCACCTCCCCTCAGGATAGTGAAACTCAAAACTCTTATATACTATCTCCCCCCCACCCTCCCAGCTGCTTGTCCATTGAAAACAACCAGTAAAATAGTTCACCTCACACTCCTTGGAAATATCACTCTTTCAGGAAGGGATTTGCCACCACTTTCTAATAGTTACATTGTATCCAAATCTTGAGTTAATGGTGACTTTCAAAATGTTTCCCTCTCCCTGGGTTCTGCTTTCAAGGCTACTTAATCAACTTATGTATGTTTTATCTGTAGTCCGCTTAGATGATAGGCGGGACAGACTGGCTGGAAATGACCCCTCTCTTTCGAATGGATCAGGCTAGATGATATGGATCTAGGGGAACTGATGTCTCTCCTTCTCCTCCACTGTGATTGGATCTCTGTCCTCAATAGGGCAGGGGATGGGGAGTGTACCTGATGACATCCTAGGAGTCTGTTTGAGAACTCCCCTCCCACAACTTTCACAGTGCCTAAGCTCCCTAGGTTTTGGGATGACGAGTGCTAGCTACTCACCAGAGCTTACCTGTGAAATATGCTCTATGTAAGATATGTGCATATTAACAGAATAGTGCTTAGATGGATTCTCATCGTTTACACTTATATGTGCACACATATGTATGTAATGCCAATATGATAACATTTACACATGCAATGGCATGCAAATATTCATGCCTACTTTATAGGATTACTTCATTAGGGTTTTATATTTACCTCTAAGGGGAGGCACTGTTGATACAGGGGATAATTTTGTAATGAATTGAAAGGGCAAAAAGGTACCTATTTGTACCATATTTTATATGATGCCATATTGGTTGAAACATTGATTAGGCATGAAGCAGGTTATAATAGCATGACCTCCAACAGCAAAAAACGTATGAGCTTTCAGGTGTTTCCTATATAAGAGAGAAGACAGTCGATCTTACAAAGTTTGGCAACCCATTCCAAACCTTAGCAGCTAAATATTTGAAAGAAGAATCCAAATATTTTTGTTAGCTTAATCCATCCAGCTTGGAAATGACAAATGGGATCTGGGCACTCAGATTCTGTTATAGAATTACTAGTGTAAGTCAGCATTTACACACTGACATTAGATACACCAATTTATGCCATATCAATAGAGAAAACACTCTAAAACACTCCAGACATATAATAATTCCCAAAAAAGTATACTATTCAAAATAGACTTTTTTAAAAAAATGAAATGGCCGTGCACCAAAGTGAACCACTTGCTGCGCAGCCAGTTTGGGGTGGAGCACTTACTGTTACCAATTGAGGTGATGGTAAGGGCTCCCACACTAACCTGGTGGTAACTGGGCAGCGCACGGCACTGCCCGATTACCACTGGGTAAACACTGACACTACAAAAATAAAAATTTGCTACTTAGTAGCTTCATTGCGTGTCCCCTAGTTCTAGTTTTTTTTGGAAAGAGTAAACAAGTGATTCACATCTACTAATTCACTGCACTCAATATTTTATACTAGTATAAAAGGCCTGTTTCGGTAGGCAATGAAACGGGCACTAGCAAGGTAATCTCCCCCCCTGCAGCATTCTTCCTGTCTCCCCTGCCCCCCCTGCAGCCACCCATCTGGTCTCAGGACCCCCTCCCCACCAACCCTCCTCTACCCCTGCAGCCATGCATGTGCAGCAGCCCTCCTCTCTCCCCTGCTCCCCCTGCAGCCACCCATGTCCAGCGACTCTCCTCTCCCCTGCCCCCCCTGCAGCCACCCATGTCCAGCAACCCTCCTCTCCGCCTGCAGCTACCCATGTCCAGCGACCCACCTCTCTCCCCTGCCCCCCTGCAGCCACCCATGTCCTCTGACCCTCCTCTCCCCCTGCCCCCCCCGCAGCATCCCTTCTGTCTCCCCTGCCCTCCCCTGCAGCCACCCACCTGGTCTCAGGATCCCCTCCCCACCTCCCTCTTCCCTGCCCCCCCCTGCAGCCATCCTTGTCCAGCGACCCTCCTCTCCCCCTGCAGCCACCCGTCCAGTGACCCTCCCCTCCCCCTCGGCGCATCACCCAAGCCCCTATCCCCCCCTCGGGCACATCAACCCCCTCGCCACCCGCAGCCGCCAATACTAACGCTGTCCGGCTGCTGCTGCGTCTCCTGTTGAGCAGCAGCAGCCGGTACAAAAAGAAAAAAGCCAAAAAAAGATTTTAAACCTGAAACATGGCTCCGTAGACAGCCATCTGGCATTGGCTGTCATCTCTGCAGCCGCTCCTCCGCTCCCCTCTGACGTCGCTGTGCTCCTCCGGGGTCTTCCTGCAGGGGCAGTGACGTGGAGGGGAGAGGAGGAGCGGCTGCAGTGACGACAGCCAATGCCAGATGGCTGTCTACGGAGCCGCGTTTCAGGTTAAAAATCTTTTTTTGGCTTTTTTCTTTTTGTACCGGCCGCTGCTGCTCCACAGGAGAAGCAGCAGCGGCCGGACAGCGTTAGTATTGGCGGCTGCGGGTGGCGAGGGAGTTGATGTGCCCGAGAGGGGGGGTAGGGGCTTTGGTGCTGTGCCGGGGCGGAGGGGCTTGGGTGTTGCACCGAGGGGGGGCACTGACAGCTGTTTCCCAGGCAGGGGGAGGAGTAGGGAAACACACTCCGCGTGTTTCCCTACTCCTCCCCTTGCCTGGAATCAGCTGTCAGTGACATCAGACATCACTGCATTCTAAACTGCCTAGCAGACCACCTCCGAGGGAGCCATGGTACCAGGCACATTAGAACGTTGGAGGTGAGAATTATTATATAGGAAACCTCTGTCACATCTCCCCTCAGCAGTCTCTTCTCCAAGCTGTAGAGCCTTAGCCTCTTTAGCCTTTCCTCATAGGGCAGTTGTCCCACCCTGTTTATCATTTTTATCACCCTTCTCTGTACCTTTCTCTGGGATTGATGGCATGGAATGGTGCTACTATTTGGGGTTCTGCCAGTTACTTGTGACTCACTCCCACAGGGCCTACTTCTAACTCAAGCGAGACAATATTCAAAGTGGTTTAATGGGCCTACCTGACCTCTCTGGAGGTCCAGTGGGATGACAGGGGCAGGAACAAATTCTTTTGCTCCTGCCCCTAGCAGCAGCAGCAGCAGCAGCAGCAGGGAACACCCCTCGCTCCTGCTCCCTAGCAGCAGCTTTATGAAAATGGCTGCTGTGACCTGTTGTGGCAGCCTCGCAATAGTACTGTAGTACCAGAACGAGGCTGCTGTGACAGGTCACAGCAGCCATTTCAGGAAGCTGCTGCTAGGGCAGGAGTAAAGGGGGTTTGCTCCTGCCTCCATCACTCCACTTGATCACCAGGGAGGTCAGGTAGTTACCATATTTGCTCACCCCAAAAAGAGGGGCCCTGCCCCCTGTCACATACTGCCCCACCCCTTTTGCACCCCCATTACACCCCCCCTAAGGGTGTCCTCCCCTCCCCTTACCTTACTGTACAGTCCTGGTGGTCCAGTGACCTCTTCGGGGCAGGAAAGAGCCCCCTCTTTCCTGCCTGGAGTGCCTGCATACTGTTTCTTGCTGACTCCGGTCCCGGCACTGATTCAAAATGGCCACTGAGAGTGAGCTTGCAAGACTTCTGCAGAAGCCTCGCGAGGCCACTTCAACTCTCAGCGGACATATGGTAACCCTAGCCTGGAAGGACCTATCCTGACTTGGGGGTAAGGGATGGGGATTCGAGGGGGGTGTTTTGAACTGTTGAGGTGGTTTGAGGGGGACTATGCATGACATCAGGGGACTTGGGAGGGGGCCTATAGACCTCATCAGGGGTGTGTGTGTGTGGTGGTGGTGGTGGGGGGGGGGAATCAGAGGGAAATTCTGCTTTGTTTTTTTATGCAGGGCTTAGCCAATATTCAGCCAGGGCATGCATAACTGTCTTATGTGGGCCCCAGCAGAATATTGGTTGGGACTTGCATAAGCTTCAGCGGCCAGTCTCACCAAAGCCTGGTATTAAATATCTGGGGCTAATCTAGCCAGCGAGGGTGTTTAAAAAATGCTGACCGCCGTCAGCTGAATATCGGCTGGATGATTAGTGGTTACCTCTACTTCAGGAAGCATGTGAAAGTCTGGTTGTTTTCCCCATGCCTTTAGTTCATGTAGCGACTGACTATCCACTCACTCAGGATCTGAATTAGCTTGCCACACAACTAGTAATTTAAACCAGTTCTACATACATTATTCAACTGTATATATAATTTGCCTTCAATTTAGCCATCTATATATTTATCCCAAACAAATTTGTCTTACCACATGTCTGTCTCAACTGCACTTGTTCCTTTGGCTGCTTATTAAGATCATTCATTGTATCGTACTGACATAGTAAGCATCATATTTAAATTATTTGAATGCTCTGAGTGCCTATTAAGATGAGTCATTTATATTGTGCAGATGTGTTTGTTTTATCTATGTTGTATGACTGTTCTAATGCATTACCTATCAAGGGGTTTCATTTGTATTATGGAGTATCATATCTGTTATATGAATGTTCCTCTATGCAACCTATTATGATGTATCATTTGTACCCTGTTGACATTTATCATATTTGTTATATGATTGTTGTACTGGTGTGTATTTCTGACACTATTATTAGGATTCAATTTACCTATATCCAAGTTTACCTAACTGAGGGGGTCTTTTACAAAGGTGCACGAAACGCTAAAGACACTCATATATTCCTATGGGTGTCTCTAGTGTTTAGCATGTGCTTATTTTTATTGTGCACTAAAAATGCTAGCATGCCTTTGTAAAAGGACCCCTGATTGCATTTATGATTATACTTGGTCATTTTAAGCTGTTAATTGTAAATTTTTTGTCAAGCTATACTTGCTGTCCACTTCCTTGGGTGATTTCTCTTCATAAAGGTGGATAATAAATCTCAAAACAATATGAACATAAATAAAATATGTATGCACTTACACACACATATGCCAGTATTCTGGTCATGCACTGTATGTGCATACTCAACATCCGAGTATTGGCTAGAGCTGTACTGAATAGTATATTTTACTGTTTGACCGAATATGAATAATAGAAATATAGAAACATGAAGGCAGATAAAGGCCAAATGACTCATTCAGTCTGCCTTCCTCCGTAACCACTAACTCTTTCTTTTCCTATGGGATCCCACGTGCTTGTCCCACGCTTTCTTAAATTCTGACACAGTCCTTGTCTCTATGACCTCCACCGGGAGGCCATTCCACACTTCCACCATCCTTTCTGTGAACAAATATTTTTTTATGTTCCTCCTAAGCCTATTTCCTCTTAACTTCATCGTATGCCCCCTCATTTTCCTTAATTTGAAAAAGACTCGCTTCCTGTATATTAATGCCCCTGAGATATTTAAATGTCTCTATCATATCTCCTCTCTCCCTCCTCTCTTCCAGCATAAGGTTCATAAGCCTGTCCCTATATGTTTTATGTCCAAGACTGCTTACCAATTTTGTAGCCGCCCTCTGGACTTCCCATAGGTGCGGTCTCCAGAATTGCACACAGTATTCTAAATAGGGCCTCACCAGAGACTTATACAAGGGCACTATCACTTCTTTGTTCCTGCTGGTCATTCCTCTCCTTATGCATCAAAGCATCCTTCTGGCTATGACCATTGCTTTTTCAACCTGTTTGGAAACTTTAAGGTCATCAGACATAATCATCCCCAAGTCCCACTCTTCCTTTGTAGACAGAAGTACTTCACCTGCTATATTGTCTCAGATTCTTGTGACCCAAGTTCATGACCCTGTCTCCTCCCATTCAATCAATTTTAACCCAGTCAGTTATTCTAGATCCAATACCAAGGGTACTCAATTTATTTATGAGTCACCTGTGTGGAACCGTGTTGAAGGTTTTGCTGAAATCTAAGTACACCAATTCTAGTGCCCCTCCCATGTTCAAATGTTTGGCCACCCAGTCAAAGAAATCAATCAGATTCCTCTGACATGATCTGCCTTTAGTGAATCTATGCTGCTTTGGGTCCTGCATTCCATTCAGTTTGAGAAACCTCACAGTCCTCTGCTTTAGAAGTGTTTCCATTAGTTTACTCACCACCGAGGTCAGACTGACAGGTCTATAATTCCCAATCTCCTCCTTACTCTCACTGTTGTGCAAAGGGACCACATCCGCCCTTCTCCAGTCCTCCGGGACCAATCTGGACTTTAAGGAAGCATTGAAGAGGTCCGTCAGCAGAGATGCCAGAAATTCTCTGAGTTCCTTGAGCACCCTCGGATGTATCCCATCAGGCCCCATCACTTTGTCTACTTTTATTTTAGCTAGCTACTCACAAACACAATCCTCTGAGAACGGGTCTTGGTCTATCATACATCCATCCCCATTTGCATTTGTTTTCTGCGGTCCTACCCCTGGCCTTTCATCTGTCAACACAGAACAGAAATAGTTGTTAAGCAGTTCAACTTTATCCTTATCAGCTTCTACATATTCCTCCCCCTCAAATATTCGGTTGAATACGAATACCAAATATGCAAAATAGGCACTGAGCTGTAACATAACAAATAATAAAAGAAACAATGTGAAAATCAGAGATCAAGTGTTTATTTCAGTAGGATTTAGCACAGTGGAATCCAGGATTATTTGTATTTGAATTTAAATCACTATTTGTCGAAATACAAATAATGCATTCGGGGCCAAATCGAATCAAATACAAACAGTCGGTACAGCCCTAATATTGGCATCTACTTTACAGAATTTCCCCTATACATATGCTAAGGGTTGCTAAGCACACGCTAAGTGATAGACTCCCATAAGAGTATAATGGATGTCTTATCATTTAGCACATGCTAATCATTAGTGTGCGCTAAATCCATTAGTCCACCTTAGTAAAAGGGCCCCTAAGGACTAGATTCTAAATATGGCGCCTGAAAAATCAGCACTGAAAATGTTTCCACCTAGGCGTATTCTGTACAACGTGCCCAGATTTAGACGCGGTTTATAGAATATGCCTAGCAGGTTTATAGAATATGCCTATAGGCCATGCATTTGCCTAACTCTAGGTATGTCCATTTACGCCAAGTAAACCTTGGTGTAAATACCGGTGCCTAAGTTAGGCACAGAGCAGGTGTATTCTATAACCCTTCGTGTAGATTTCTGGAATGCCCACAGCCTGCACATTCCATTCCCTTGGCCACACTCTCTTTTTGACAGTGTGCATTAGAATTTATACACACCACTATACAGAATACGTCTATCAAGTTGTGCATGTAAATTCTAATTAATGCCAACTAGTACCAATAATTGCTTGTTAAGTGGCAATTATCAGCACTGACTGGCTTGTTAAGTAATTAAATTGCTCATGCAAATACAGAATATGAATGGATTTGCACGTTCAATTTCGGACACGCTATTTAGAATCCTGGGGTTAATTGATAATTTATCTAGATACTAGTTGAACATTGCTGCAAATCTGGATAGTTTTTTGTTCCATCCTTATGTTGCCCCCCCTCTATCCCTTTATTATACATGTGCAGGGCAGTTCTACAGTCCAGCTGCACACCTTTATATGCCCCACTAACATGGAAATGTCTATAACACTAGCAATTACCAGTTAACCTCTGGATTTTATAAAGGGTGCACCAATCCCATGGAGGGGCATAATCGAAAATGGCAACCAAGTTTTCCTGAGGACGTCCTTGCAGGACGTCATGGCAAAGGGGCGGGGAAACCTGTATTATCGAAACAAGATGGACGCCCATCTTTCATTTCGATAATACAGTCGGGGACGCCCAAATCTTGATATTTAGTTCGTCCCTAGAGATGGTCGTCCTTAGACTTGGTCGTTTCTGGTTTTCGGCGATAATGGAAACTAAGGACGCCCATCTCAGAAATGACCAAATACAAGCCCTTTGGTTGTGGGAGGAGCCAACATTCCTAGTGCACTGGTCCCCCTGACATGCCAGGACACAAATAGGGCACCTTAGGGGGCACTGCAGTGGACTTCATAAATTGCTCTCAGGTGCATAGCTCCCTTACCTTGTGTGCTGAGCCCCCCAACCCCCCCCCCAAAACCCACTCCCCACAACTGTACACCACTACCATAGCCCTTATGGGTGAAGGGGGGCACCTAGATGTGGGTACAGTGGGTTTCTGGTGGGTTTTGAAGGGCTCACATTTACCACCACAAGTGTAACAGGTGGGGAGGATGGGCCTGGATCCGCCTGCCTGAAGTGTACTGCACCCACTAAAACTGCTCCAGGGACCTGCATACTACTGTCATGGAGCTGGGTATAATATTTGAGGCTGGCATAGAAGCTAGCAAAAAATATTAAAAAAATTTTTTTTTGAGGTTGGGAGGGGGTTAGTGACCACTGGGGGGAGTAAGGGGAGGTCATCCCCGATTTCCTCCAGTGGTTGTCTGGTCAGTTCGGGCACCTTTTCATGGCTTGGTCGTAAGAAAAAAAGGACCAAGTAGTCATCCAAGTACTCATCAGGGACGCCCTTTTTATTTCCATTATGAGTCGAGGACGCCCATGTGTTAGGCACGCACAAGTCCCGCCTTTGCTACGCCTCAGACATGCCCCTGGGAACTTTGGTCATCCCAGCGACAGAAAGCAGTTGGGGACGCCCAAAATTGGTCTTTGATTATACCGATTTGGGTGACCCTGTGAGAAGGACGCCCATCTTGCGATTTGTGTCGAAAGATGGGCATCTTTCTCTTTCGAAAATAAACCTGATAGTGTGCAACCCAAAAGAGGGCGTCGCCATCGGAGGAGCATGGGCAGGTCAGGACATTTCGGAAATTTGCATACAATGGTATAGAATACCGCAGATGTCTGCCAAAATTGGGCACTTGGAATTACACCTGGTTGCAGCAGGCATAAGTCCTGGCATCCAAATTTTGGCGTGGAATCGAAGTTATGCACTCAACCTAGAGTAAATAGCGCTGGTCACTGATTTTTCCTGGCACCCAAATGTAGGCTCTATTTACTGAATTTGATCCTAAGTATACACTTACCTGTGAATATTCCTTAGGGCATGTTAGTGCTATTCTGTACTTGTGCTCCTAACCTTTACAGCAGACAGATTTAAGGGGGCTTTTACACAGGAAGGGAGCCTGGGTGGGACATAGGCAGAGTTTCTACTTATGCAAGCTATATGTGTCTTTGCCACATTTAAGTGCTTGCACTTACACCAGCTCTACTGCAAGCATGTAAATATTAGGGGCACAGATGCTAGATTAGGCTAATATTCTATCACGGAATCTGGACGCCCATTTGCCAGTATAGAAGATTCTCCCACTGTGCACCCTTGAGATGCATAAACAATAGCACCCAGTTGTAGAATTGCCCCCTAGAATTTCCAGTCTGGTTTTTTCTGGATGCTATCCACTTACTCCCTATTTCTGTAAAAGCCACCAAAAACTGAGTGCGCAGATTTGGACATGTGCCCAATTTGCGCCTGCAATTTAATTAAATTACAAGCTAATTAGCACTAATAAGCTTTTTAATAAGAAATTATTGGCACTAATTACATTTAATTACACTTTGTGTGCGTAAATTTAGGCATGGGATCTGCGCATAAATTTACACATGATTTGAAAAAGGGGGCATAGAAACGGGCAGAATAGGGGCGTTCCTAAAATTAACGTGTTATGGAATAATGGGGATATATGCCTCAGGAAGGTGAGTGCATTTGCACCACATTCTAGCTAGTGCAAATGGCCATGTCTAAATTTATACACGATTCCCGGTGTAAGCACACTTCTATAAACTGTGCCTAACTTTAAATATGGCTTATAGAATAGCAATTTGTTTGGCACCGACTTTTTGGGTGCCATATATAGAATCTAGCCCATAAGGGCTGAAAATTCAAGGATAGGCTTGTTAGATGTTTAACTGCAACCTGGCTGTGCATACACTTGCATTTTCAACTATGCTTGCAGTGTTTTGCCATGAGAAGCAGCAGAAGCAAAATACAAGCACACTTTGTATTTGTGTATCTGTCTGGGTAGTTTCCCATTGAAACTTAGCTATAAGATTTGTGGATACAAAAATACTGATTCTGGTTTAGTAGGAAAGACTACATTTGATAATATCTGGAATGATATGGCCTCAATGGAAAAAATCAGTTGCTTTGCAAGCTATGCTTACTTTGGACCTGCATTCTACGATGCAGGCTCAGGAAATCAGCAGTCTCCCAGGTGGAGAGGAATGGGATCTTGGAACAGAGCGCATCACATCTGGCGTCTGCGCAGCCCACTCATAGGCAGGATAAAAATGCTGAGCACCATAAGCTGGACCATCTGGAAAGTCCAGCTATGCTTTTGAATTTAAGAGCACTGAATTTTCTAAAATATTCTCTCTCCTCTTCACTAGATTTATTGAAAAATTATAGAAAAAGTCTGCAAATAGCAAGACAAAG
Source organism: Microcaecilia unicolor (assembly GCF_901765095.1). Classification (NCBI taxonomy): domain Eukaryota; kingdom Metazoa; phylum Chordata; class Amphibia; order Gymnophiona; family Siphonopidae; genus Microcaecilia; species Microcaecilia unicolor. The sequence continues at coordinate 127,142,198 of NC_044031.1, read as the reverse complement.
GCAGAAAAATAAAACCTTTTTTCCAAACCTCTTGTAAACATTCTATGGTAGAGAGGGAGAGAGAGAGGAGTAGATGGATATATTGGGTCTCTTGACAGATCTAAGGAGGTAGAAGCCAAGACAGTGACACAGGACTGTATTCTCTACTTGGTGTTTTATAAATCATCACACTATATTTATGGATCATAAATGTGGATTTTCTAGATTGTGTCATGGCACACAGGCATAAATAAAGATATTCATAGTGATATTGCTCTTTTCCTTTCAAGTGGATTCTTATATATGCATGTGTTAAATATGCGTTCTTTGCCAGTTAGAGAGATTAGAATCTATTAGCAACTTGATAATTGTTTTTGTTCTGTGTTGTGTTCTCCCTTTATAAGGAACTGTAAGTATACAATTTTGCTTTTGCATAGGAATTACTTTTATTAAATTTGGTGATTGTATTTTCTTTTCTTTGTCAAGTTATGTGATTCATTTTGAAATGCAGTTTTAAAAAATGAAAATTACCCTTTGAATGGCTGTATATACACGTAACATAACCACTTCAAAATGAGCTACTGGTACTTAATTGTGGAACTTAAAAAAAAAACCCCAAATGATATGCCTAAGGTTACAAACCTTCCCCCCTAAAATGCTTTAAATTTGTGCAGACAAATGCTTCTATGTTATCGATTTATATGTATATTTTTAAGTCTCTGAAAATCCACTTAAGCTTACACCCACATTTTCCTTATTTTGTATCTGTCTGCACTGAGTTTTTGAAAATGTACCTCTATAAAGTACCATTCAATATGTTAGATTAAAGGACCTTTGCAAAAAAAAAAACCTTGCAAAATCATCTTTAGTGTGAGAGCACAAAAATGTAAAAGGCATGGTAAGCACATTTCATAAATAATGTTGCATAACTCTCATACTCAAAACCTTAAAATATATCTGCTAAATAGCATAAGCAATGTGATGGTATTTATTACTATCAAGGGGAAAAGAGAGGGGTAGTAAGGGAGAAACAAGAAAGGAAACTAACAATAGGTAGGAAGGAGAAACAAAAACTAACAATAGGAAGGAGAAACAAAGGGAAAAGGAGGTTCAAAATATAGGAAAATGCAAATCCCAAAAGGCCTAGGGACAGGGATTCAGCCTGAAGACACATAGCAGCAGTTTTAGAAAAAGTAGCTGTGGCAGTGAGAGCTTCTTTCAGTCCCGAGGGTCTCTAACAGAAGTTGAGCTGAGAAGCCAGTGACCTACAGATAAAACAGTAAGTTAACAGGACTGCAAAAGAAAATGTTTTGGGAATTTATAAGCCTTACTGTTGATTATTCAAGCGAGCCTGTGAAGCAGAGGAACAGAGCTACAGTGGAAACCGTGACTTTCAAAACCTGGTCATTCAATGTCTGGAAAAGCCTGTGGAACAGAGAAACAGGATCATGTTTAATTCTTTTATTTTTTATTAACTATTTCTAAGATATAGCCAAGAAAGACATAATCGTACAGAAATTCAGAGAAAGAGCATAGACTATAACATCAAGCAAATCAAGGGGTCCTTTTACCAAGGTGCGCTGAAAAGTGGCTTGCGGTAGTGTAGGTGTGGGTTTTGGGCGCGCACAATCATTTTTCAACGCGCCTATAAAAAAGGCCTCTTTCCCCCCCCCCCCCCAAAAAAAATGGACGCGTGGCAAAATCAAAATTGTTGCATGTCCATTTTGGGTCTCTGACCTTACCGCCAACCATAGACTAGCAGTAAAGAATTTGGGCAGTAAGGACCTACGCGCATCAGATGCCACTTGGCGCGTGTCCGCTACGTGCATTCAAAAAGAAAAATTATTTTTAAAATGTGCGTAGCGGATGTGCACCAAAAATGAAATTACCGCAAGAGCTGTGAGGTAGTCGGGCGGTAAGTCCATTTTGGCGCGTGTTGGGTGTATGTAGGCGCCTACGCAGCTTAGTAAAAGGGGCACCAAATTAGGAAAACTTATTCTGTCATCCCTTATCAGTCCATAAAGGTGACAATTCTATGACCAGCCACCTTCATTTAGCTGCCCTGAAGATGTTTGTGAGAATCCATTATATAGCACCATCTAGGCAACCAGATTCCATTATAGAATGTTGACATAACCTGGTATCAGTATGCAGGACATTTATGTGCCAACCCACTCTTCAAAAATCCCACAGACAACAACCATAAATTAATATACAAATATATTAGTAATACCAAATGTGCTCATAGTTGAAACTGACCATCACAGACCAAGCAGGTCAATTGCTCGTCCATAAACTATCATATAATCATTGCACACATGGTTTTAAATGTGACACACCCACATGCCATATTCCAAAACTAAGCTGTGTCTTTAAAAAACATGTAATCCAAAGGAAGCCCTGGCTAATAAGCTGATTATTTAAAAAAGTTTTTCATATTTTCTTTTTGATTACATGTTTTTAAAGACACAGTTTAGTTTTGGAATATGGCACGTGGGTGCGTCACATTTAAAACAATGTACAATGATTATATGATAGTTTATAGATGAGCAATTGACCTGTTTGGTCTGTGATGGTCAATCTCAACTATGAGCACATTTGGTATTACTAATATATTTGTATATTGATTTTATGGTTGTTGTCTGTGGGATTTTTGAAGAGTGAATTTGGACATTTTACTTCAAAGTCAAAGTGAGTTTGGTTCCTCTCCTGATTTTGAAATTGTATGTGCCTGTAGGCCCACCAGCCAAGGCATGGCGTAACTGCTGGCACCTAAATTTGATAGGGACAAGTAAGTAGGAGCCTTGCCCATTGCCTGACCATGATTTGCCCCCCTTGTATTTTCATGCTATGCCAGATGCACTTAGACATCTTCCTAGCTCTTTTGAGAGTAAGTGTACATTTATGTGCAAAGGCCAGTACTCTGTAAATTAATGCACACAAGTGGTGCATAAATTTCAAGATTATATTAAAAACTACTACAGAGGTCCCATCCTAGTAGAGAGCTGAACCTTTAATCTTTAACACTGTTGAAAAGGAAGATGTTGGAGGTGTAACAACCTTTTTGCTCCTCAGAAAAATAGCAGATCTGTAGATAATAGTACATTTCCAAGAGAAATTCAATTCAAATAACTGCCGACCTATGAGACCTTGAGGTCTCTGGAGACGGCCCTGCCACGCCTTCCCCAGAGCCATACTCAATGACAACTCCCTGAGCTCTGCATCAATGAGGGCTTCCGCTAAAAAGTGTCCACAATCCCTGAAGACACCGCGGTATATGGCTACAAATGAAGCACATGAACCTTGCCCTTTCACTTCACCGTACTTCGAAGCAGAAGGTAGGTGGAGTATGTGATAGCTCAGCAGTATTCTGTTGTCTTGCTCGTCCCTTGAGGATTGCTGTGGAAACTGTTGTTTTGTAAATTTTAAAGATTGGTTGCTGAGTGCTTGATCAGGCTGGAGAGTAGAATAAAGAGGCCTGTGGGATTGTTGCAATGAGAGTGGGAAACAGCCAACTGTCTACTGCATGTTACTTAGTACTTACCACAGCCTAGTAAAAAGACTAATGCATGTTTACGCAGGAAAAAAGGCCTTACTGTGGGGCACAATCAAGCATCCCGCAGTAATTTTGTGATTGGTATGTGCTTTCTACATGCTAAATATATTGTGAGGCCAATATTCAGACCACGGGAGTTAGACCGACTAACTCCAACAGTCGGTGCTAAAATCGTATATTTCCAGTGACATACATTGAATATTCGGTTAATTTTTGACTCAGCTAAGTCGATATTCAGACTTACCTGGTTATCGTTAAACTGGCCAAAAGTGTACCAGGTTTTCATGCGGACAAATAGGACAACGAAACCAGCTTTTAAAATCGGCGGATAGCAGGTCATATTGGCCAATATAACCGGCTATCTGCTAGTTGCTAACTGGAGAAATTCAGCAGAGGATAGCCAGTTACTCCCCGCTGAATATTGGCGGATAGCCGATTAAGCGCTATTTAACTGGACAGCAGCAGTTCTGGCCAGTTATATACTACTATTATTTATCATTTATATAGCACTACTAGATGTATGCAGCGCTGTACACTAGACATGAAGAGACAGTCCTTGCTTGGCAGAGCTTACAATCTACCTAGGACACATAAACAGGACAAATAAGGGAATTACTAAGGTGGGAATGATATAAAAAATGGGTTCTGAACAAGTGAGTAAGAGTTAGGAGTTAAAAGCAACATCAAAAAGGTGGGCTTTTAGCCTAGATTTGAAGACGGCCAGAGATGGAGCATGACCTATAGGTTCAGGAAGTCTATTCCAGGCATAAGGTGCAGCAAGATGAAAGGAATGGAGTTTGGAGTTAGCAGTGGAGGAGAAGAGTGCTGAATATCGGGGGGGGGGGGGGTATTTTTTTAGCACTGGTGGCAGGTCTGGGGGTGGAGAGTAGGCATGTTCTCTGCAAATCCATGTTACATGATTAGCATGTGATTAGCACATGTATCCCTTACTATCTACAAAATAGGTGAAGGTAGAGACCAGTGGCGTAGCTACGTGGGGCCTGAGGGGGCCCTGGATCCCTCCCCCGGCGTCGCCAACCCTCCCCCGTCGCCGTCGAGTACCTGTGCTAGCAGGGGTCCCCAATCCCTGCCAGCCGAAGTTCTGTGTCTTCAGCCCATCTCCGGGCCAGCGCGTTGCTGCAGCCTGCAGCAGCTGATCTGATTCTGCAAGCGGGAAGCCGATTCTCTTTGCGTGGGATTGGGGACCCCCGCCAGCACAGGTACTCGATGGCGATGGCGACGGCGATGGGGGAGGGTTGGCGACGCCGGGGGAGTGGTCAAAGATGGCGTCGGCGGGGGGGGGGGGGTCAAAAATGGCGGCTCGGGGGGGGTCGGCGGGGGGGGGGGAATGTGCCTCCTCACCCTGGACTCTGGCCCCCCTCCCGCCGAAGTCTGGCTACGCCCCTGGTAGAGACTCAAGCGCAATTAGCCATGTGCTAATGGGAAAATCAGAGCATGGCCTTTAATTCTAAAAATAGACAAAGTGGCTATTTTACCCATGTAAGAAAAATAGCATTAGCGCATTGGAATAACCCCCATAAGGATGCACTAAGGCCACTTTTTACTGCAGTTTGGTAAAAGTGCCCCTTAATGAGGGCACATTAAATTGCATGAGAATGGTAAGTTCAATCTTCAAGTCTTTTTATGTCTTTGGAGGCTGTATCTTGCCAAGAAAACAAAAAAGACTGACCAAAATAAGAACATAAGAACATTAGAATTGCCATATTGGGTCAGACTGAAGGTCCATCTGGCCCAGATTCCTGTTTCTAATGTTGGCCAATCCAGGTCACAAGTAGAATCCCAAGAAACAGCAAGGTTCTATGCTATCTACCCCAGGGATAAGCAGTGGCTTTTCTCAGTTCTATCTTAATGAGGGTTTATGGATTTATCTCCAGGAATTTGTCCAAACCTTTTTTAAACACAGCTAAATTAACTGCTTTTACCTCTTGCTCTAGTAACAAGTTCTAGAGTTTAAATGTGCATTGAGGGGTCTTTTTACTACGCTGCGGTAGAAGGGGGCCTGCGCTAGCGTCGGCACGAGTTTTTGATGTGTGCTGAGGCCCCCTTTTACCGCAGCGGGTAAAAGGCTGTCTTTTTTTCTTGAAAAGAAATGGGCTTGCAGTAATTGAACCACTTACTGTATGGCCATGTCGGGAGGGAGCACTTACTGCCACCCATTGAGGAAGTGTGCAGCACTGCCCAATTACTGCTGGGTAAGCACTGGCGCTATAAAAATAGAAAATATTTTTGTAGCACCGGAAATAGCATGTGCTGGGGGTGGGAACTACCATCAGGCTCCTGTGGTAGCCCAGCGGTAGTTCCGGATTCATGAAAAAATATTTTCTCTTATTTTAAGGGGCCGCTCAAGGGCACTTCATGATGGTTTCCTTAGTCTTTGTACTTTTTGAAACAGTAAACAATCTATTCGTGTTTACCCTTCCACACCACTCAGGATTTTATAGACTTCTATCATATCTCCACTCAGCCATCTCTTCTCTATGCTGAAGAACTCTAACCTCTGTAGCCTTTATTGATGAGAGTTAATCCATCCTCTTTATTATTTTGGTCACCCTTCTCTACCTTTTCTAATTCTACTATATTTTTTTATGGTGTGGTGACCAGAATCGCACACAGTACTTAAAATGCGGTCTCCCTTGTGGTATTCCACTATTCACCTTCCTCTAATCCACGAAAGGACATTGCCTGCTATCCCAAGATTTTTTAATTTCAAAGAGGATATCTTTACTCTGTCTGCTCCTCTCTTAAAGGCACCTGGCCTACCTTTGCCTTAATTGCAACCTCTATTTTGGGATGCCCTATCTTCCCTGTTTTGATAGAATCCTTCAAAAACACCTCATTCTGAATCGTGCTCATGAGTGACTGTCGGCTTTCTCTCAGGTTCTAGTTTAAAAGCTGTTCTATTTCCTTTTTAAACATTAGTGCCAACAGCCTGATTCAACCCTGCATAAGTTGTAGACTATATTTTTTGAATAGGTTCCCCCTTACCCCCAATTTTTCCCAGTCCCTAACAAATTCTTCTTCCCTACACTATTGTCTCATCCACACATTGAAACTCAGAGCTCTGCCTATCTTTTGGGTCCTGTGTGTAGAATGGAGAACATTTCTGAGAATACTACCCCGGAGGATTTGAATTTCAACTTATTATCTAAGAACCTAAATTTGGCTTCCAGAACCTCCCTTCCACACTTTCCTGTGTCATTGGCACCCACATTTACCAAGACATCCAGCTCATCCCCAGTGTTGCTTAAATTCTTATCTAGATGACCACCTTTACAGCAGGCAGGCAAGTGACTAATGGGATTGCCTCTTCCTTCACTCCGGTAATGTTCTCCTGTCAGGTGATTTCTCACCTCCGAGGCAGCATAAAAGTTGCCAAACTAGAGGTGGTACTTCTTTACTATGACCTCGAAGGTCTCCTCTATATACCTCACTGTCTACCTCAGCTCCTCCATCTGCCACTCTAGCCTCCAGATATTGTACTCTTTCTCTGAGACCTCTCACAAACTATGAGATAATCATACATGTGGCACTCTCTGTTTACTTATTAGTCATCTATATGGAACTATATCAAAGGCTTTAGTAAAATCTAAATACACCACATCAAGGGCTCTTCCTCAATCCAATTCTCTGGTCACCAAGTCAAAGAAGTTAATCAGATTTGTCTGACAAGACCTGCCTCTAGTGCAACCATATGCCTTGGGTCCTATAAACCACTGGATTCCAAAAACTTTACTATTCCCTGTTTTAAAAGCATTTCCATTAATTTACTTACCACAGAAGTCAGGCTTACCAGTCTATAGTTACCAACCACTTCCATACTTCTGCTTTTGTGGATAGGGACCTCATCTGCCCTTCTCCATTCATCTGGGACCATTCCCAACTGTAGAGAAGCATTGAAAAGGTTAGCCAGCAGAGCTGCCAGAATTTCCCTAAGTTCCTTCAAATCTTCTTGAGACAGCAGAATCTACCATTTATTCTTAAGTAAAAAAGTTATGATTACAAGCAGATCTATGTTACCTGACACTGCTACTGAGATCAATATATGCAACTGAAGATCATTGTGGCCAAACAAGTACATAGCTTAGATTTATTACTAGACACCACCCTGATACCACAAATACATACTGCAGTGCAGGGTTTGTTCTTTAAGCTGCAACTCCTTAACAAGTTATAACCCATAATACTGGCTGTATAAAATCTTGTATTACCAAAATTAGACTACAGTAATTAATTGAATTTTGGCCTTCCAGCTTCTAAATAATTTTTAGTACAGATAATAGAGAATGCAGCAGCATGTTTCATTAACTGATCTTATTTTATTTATTTATATGGGATTTGTTAACTGCCTTTATGAAGTGATTCACCCAAGGCGGTGAAAAGTAGGTGCAGTTTAACATCAAACTTACAATTTTGTTAACAGCATAACAATAGCAAAATGTACAAGTATAAACATAAATACAATAAATATAGCAAACTGAAACCTAATAATAGGATTACCATGAAACAGGATAAAAAATATGCATATTTAACAGCACTGAAATTCAAATAACAGAGATACAATACAATGTAAGAATGTTACTCCTAGACTCATCCATCTTCATTGGCCACTAGTAGAATTCTGGATAAAGTATAAGATATTATTATTAAGATATTATTATTTAAAAATACACAGAGTCCTGAGACAGGATGCTCCTTACTATTTGTTGGCAGTACTTAAAATGTATATGTTTGCTGTCGAAATTCCTTTCCTATAGAAGGTTCTTTTTGAAGAGACCAGGAACTGTGGGAATGGAATTCACCACAGGTACAAATTAGATTGCAGGATGAAACTGCCTCTTTTAAGAGTTAATTGAAAAGTCACATACTTACATCAGTGTTTGGGACCCATGGTTAGCATAGAATATTGATTGAATTCTGCAGGGGTGGGGGAATTGTCATGTTTTCAAGAATATATGTTAATTAAGGGCCCATAGTAAAAGAACAGAAGAGTAGCCATACTGGGCTAGATGGATCATTGGTCTGACCCAGTATGGCTATTCTTTTACTAGGCTGCAGTAAAAGGGGCCCTGCGCTAGCGGCAACGTGTTTTTTGCTGCACGCAGAGTCCCCTTTTACCGCAGCTGGTAAAAAGGTGGAAAAAAGAAATGGCCATGCAGTAAGTTTGCACTTGCTTGCTGTGTGGCCATTTTGGATTGGGAGCACTTACTGCCACCCACTGAGGTGGCGGTAAGATCTCCCACACTAACCTAGGAGTAACCGGGCAGCATGTGGCACTGCCCGATTGCCGCCAGGTAACCCCCTGTGGTGGTACTTTTTAAAAAATTCCAACAGCATCAGAAATACCATACACTAGGGGTAGAACTATCACTGGCGCCTGTGTTGGGCCAGAGGTAGTTCTGGGTTGCCACGCGGCAACCCTTTAGTAAAAGGGTCCCTAAATTATTTACAGCACAGTACGGCCTTTGGGTGTGATGAACATTGTGTCTTTATTTTGTTTATATATTTCTGTTATCTGATATTGATGCTTTCTCTCTTTTTAGAAATAAATTTGTTAATATATTTATCATGAACATTGGTGATTATCAAATAAAATAAATGTGGGAGAGACTTTGCAAAAAACCCTTGTTCAGAAATTGGCAGCACATCAATGGTGTATGGTGAAAACATTCTGTTAACTGGCCTCAATTTAGTATTTCCTGTCTAATGACATTTAACTGATTTTTATGCTATATTCTTGTGTTAAGTTTTAGTGTTGACCGTAGTCTTATCTTAAGTTCACTCTGATTTAATGTTCTTGTCCTGGTAGAGTGTATCTTTAAATAATAACTTTTCTTTACTTGTACTTTCTGAACAAAACCCAAAAAGTACATTTCATTTTCTTGGAAAAAATGTAATAACAATCATGAATTAAAAACAAAAAAAACCCCTCATAGCTAGCAGCTGTTTGGCTAGATGCCAGTGGAAAGGAACTATACACTGTGTACAAAAATAAGACCAGAACATACCTGCTATGGTATGCTGTATTGTATCCTTCAAAGATTGACTTAATTTTTTTACATCTATGTTTTTTATTTCTACTTTCAATTTTGAGTTATACAAGATGTTCAGTGGTATATGATCCCAATAAAATATTTCTCAAGGCTCATGCAACACTACTTTAATCAGTCAAACAAAGCACTAGCACATTAGCTCATTGTACCTAAAGCAGCTCATTTCTTGGAGCAACACATACAGTAGAGGGTAATTTTATAAAGGGGTGCCTATTTTTAGGCACCAAAAAGTTGCCCATTTAGACCGTGTTCTGTAAAAAGAAGTAGGTACCTACTTTCCTTTGTAGAATCCTAATGTAAAAGGGCAAATGTGGGCCTATGTTTTACATAACATAAGAATATACTGGGACAGACTGAAGGTGCATCAAGCCCAGCATCCTGTTTCCAACAGTGGCCAATCGAGGTTACAAGTATCTGGCAAGATCCTAAAACAGTACAATACATTTTATGCTGCTTATCCTAGAAATACTAAAAAATATATACTGAGGAGAAAGTCCCTAAGAATACTTGCAGTTAACAACCAGGTGGAGTCTCATATCACTTAGCACGGATATTCATATCACTCCCCTGGTGACTCTATAAACGTGCGTAGGTTTGATCATCGACTAAAAACCAGCTAAGAAGCTGCGTTCAGACACAACACAGCTAAATGGTGTGAGTTTCCCCCAGAAGAAGCATAGCGAAACAGGCACTGTCGGGGCTTCTACACACGCCAGTCTGAATTGTGGAGTATACATGCTCTTTAAGCTAAGTGTCTTTTTGAATATCTATATATTTGTGCATGATGGTGTGAGAACATAAGTTATCATTATTGCAATTACAACATTAGGGTGGAGGTGGTTTTTAGTTGATGATTAAACCTACTATAGAGTCACCAGGGGAGTGATATGAATATCCGTGCTAAGTGATATGAGACTCCACCTGGTTGTTAACTGCAAGTATTCTTAGGGACTTTCTCCTCAGTATATATTTTTTAGTAGTTTATACTTATAATTGGAGAAGGTCAAGCCATACAGTTTTTTGTTATCCTAGAAATAAGCAGTGGATTTTCCCTAACTTCATCTTAATAATTGCTTATGGGCTTTTGTTTTAGGAAGTTATCTAAACCATTTTCAAACCACGCTAAGCTAACTGCTTTTACCACATTGAGTGAAGAAATATCTTCTCTGACTTGTTTTAAATTTACTACTTTGTAGCTTCATTATGTGCCCCTAGTCCTAGTATTTTTAGAAAGAGTAAACAAGTGATTCATGTCTACCCTTTCCATTCCACTCATTATTTTATAGATCTCTATCATGTCTCCCCTTAGCTGTGTTTTCTCCAAGCTGAAGAGCCCTAACCACTTTAGCCTTTCCTCATAGGGAAGTCATCCCATCCCTTTATCATTTTGTTGCCATTCTCTGTACCTTTTCTAGTTCCACTATATCTTGTTTGAGATGTGGTGACTGGAAATGCAGTCGCACAATGGAGTGATACAAAGGCATTATAATTATAATAACTAACATTCTCTTTGCTTTCTTATCCGCAGTCGCACACTGAGCAGAGGGTTTCAATGTATCATCAATGATGACATCTAGATTCCTTTCCTGGTCAGTGACTCCTAATGTATCACGTAGCTATAGTTTGGGTTCCTCTTTCCCAAATGCATCACTTTGCATTTGCAACCATTTACACCAACCATAGAGTTGGCCCATGCCTTGGCTGCTAAAAATATAATTCACCCATGTAATTATAAACCCTGCCCACATTCCTCCCAGACTCCACTCATGTTCACCTTCATATATATGTTCACCTTCAAACTATACATCATTGCATTTAGGTGCCATTTTATAGAACAGCATATAGCTGGAATATTGGCATTTACATGGATATGTGCACATGTACCCCCAAATTCTATATAGTACGACTAGAGTTATGCACATAAATCTGGGCATATCTTGATTTGCGTGCACAACTTAATTGGTCAACAAACCAATAATCAGTGTCGATAATTGGATGTTCATAAGCTATTATCGGCACTAATTGGCAATAATTATCTCCACACACACTGCTCCCTAAGCGCATTCTATAACGTAGTCTGTGTAAATTCTACCAAGTGGATCTCACAAGGGGGCATGGCTATGGGAGCAGCATGGGTTGGTCATGGGCATTCCTAAATTTTACACATAGTGTTACAGAATATCTCACAGCAAGGAGAACAGGAAACCACCTCTATGGGAACACAAAGGCAATAAAACAAAGTAGAGGAGACATCAAGAGTACCAGCTCTGGGAGTATATGCAAAAAGATCTCACACAGGTAATTGTCCAGGAGAAAACCTTTATTTGCACCAGTATGGACCCGACACAGAACCGTGTTTCGGCGGGGCAAACCCACCTGCCTCGGGGGTCGTAGAGACACTGATGGATGTTGGAAATCAGTACAAATAACCTGGAGTGAGTACCATATACAAATGTAGACAGATGCTGCTGTTAGGGAATGGTAAGACAAAATGGTGCTGAAAAAGCCACAATGTGTCAAGGAGTCTCAACAGGACACCACATCAAAAAGCAAACAGAATAACCCACTCCATTTCTAAAGTTAGGCATGCAAAAAGGAGGAGGAAAACCACCACTACTACTACTACTTCTACTACTTAGCATTTCTATAGCGCTGCCAGGGTTACGCAGCGCTGTACAAGTTTAAACACGGGGAGGGACAGTCCCTGCTCAAGAGAGCTTACAATCTAACGGTAACAGACTACGTAGTCAGTGTAGGTAACAGGAATGGGGAAGGTGGTTAGGCGCCAAAAGCAAGGGAGAAGAGATGGGCCTTGAGTAAGGACTTGAAGATGGGCAGGGAGGGCGCATGGCGTATGGGCTCAGGAAGTCTGTTCCAGGCATAAGGTGCTGCGAGGCAGAAGGGGCGGAGTCTGGAGTTAGCGGTGGTGGAGAAGGGTACAGATAGGAGTGATTTGTCCTGAGAGCGGAGGTTACGGGTGGGAACATACGGGGAGAGGAGGGTAGAGAGGTAATGGGGGGCAGCAGATTGAGTGCACTTGAAGGTCAATAGGAGAAGCTTGAACTGTATACGGTAGTGGATTGGGAGCCAGTGAAGCGACTTGAGGAGGGGGGTGATATGAGAGTATCGGTTCACGCGGTAGATAAGACGTGCGGCGGAATTTTGGACAGATTGAAGGGGGGATAGGTGGCTAAGCGGGAGGCCAGCGAGGAGAAGGTTGCAATAGTCAAGACGAGAGGTAACGAGCGAGTGGACGAGGGTGCGGGTGGTCTGTTCAGAGAGGAATAGGCGAATTTTGCTAATATTATAGAGGAAGAAGCGACAGGTCTTAGCTGTCTGTTGGATATGGGCAGAGAAGGAGAGGGAGGAATCGAAGATGACTCCGAAATTGCGTGCTGAAGAGACGGGGAGGATGAGGGTGTTGTCAACAGAGACGGAAAGTGGGGGAAGAGGAGAAGAGGGTTTGGGTGGAAAGATAAGGAGCTCAGTCTTTGCCATGTTCAGTTTCAGATGCCGGTTGGACATCCAGGCAGCGATGTCGGAAAGGCAGGCTGAAACTTTGGCCTGGGTTTCAACTGTGATGTGAAATCAGTACAAATAACCTGGAGTGAGTACCATATACAAATGTAGACAGACGCTGCTGTTAGGGAATGGTAAGACAAAATGGTGCTGAAAAAACCACAATGTGTCAAGGAGTCTTAACAGGACACCACATCAAAAAGCAAACAGAATAACCCACTCCATGTCTAAAGTTAGGCATGCAAAAAGGAGGAGGAAAACCCTCACGTGCAACAAAAGCAATGGATAAGAAAGCGAGGACTGCACAAAAGGGATCTCCTGAGATCCTTTTTGCATAGTCCTCACTTTGTTATCCATCACTAAAGTTAGGCATGGGCATTTATAACAGGTATTTATTGGTGTAATTGGCTGTGCCTAAATTCTAGTCATGTGGATGGATTTAGGTGTATTCTGTAAACCATGCCTAACTTTAGGCACCACTTATAGAATACACCTAAGTGTGTTGTTCCTCAGCACTGATGTTTTAGGCGACATATATAGAATTAGGCCCTTAGTCCATTTAGATTCTGATATTTTGGTCATATACAGTGGTGGAAATAAGTATTTGATCCCTTGCTGATTTTGTAAGTTTGCCCACTGACAAAGACATGAGCAGCCCATAATTGAAGGGTAGGTTATTGGTAACAGTGAGAGATAGCACATCACAAATTAAATCCGGAAAATCACATTGTGGAAAGTATATGAATTTATTTGCATTCTGCAGAGGGAAATAAGTATTTGATCCCCCACCAACCAGTAAGAGATCTGGCCCCTACAGACCAGGTAGATGCTCCAAATCAACTCGTTACCTGCATGACAGACAGCTGTCGGCAATGGTCACCTGTATGAAAGACACCTGTCCACAGACTCAGTGAATCAGTCAGACTCTAACCTCTACAAAATGGCCAAGAGCAAGGAGCTGTCTAAGGATGTCAGGGACAAGATCATACACCTGCACAAGGCTGGAATGGGCTACAAAACCATCAGTAAGACGCTGGGCGAGAAGGAGACAACTGTTGGTGCCATAGTAAGAAAATGGAAGAAGTACAAAATGACTGTCAATCGACAAAGATCTGGGGCTCCACGCAAAATCTCACCTCGTGGGGTATCCTTGATCATGAGGAAGGTTAGAAATCAGCCTACAACTACAAGGGGGGAACTTGTCAATGATCTCAAGGCAGCTGGGACCACTGTCACCACGAAAACCATTGGTAACACATTACGACATAACGGATTGCAATCCTGCAGTGCCCGCAAGGTCCCCCTGCTCCGGAAGGCACATGTGACGGTCCGTCTGAAGTTTGCCAGTGAACACCTGGATGATGCCGAGAGTGATTGGGAGAAGGTGCTGTGGTCAGATGAGACAAAAATTGAGCTCTTTGGCATGAACTCAACTCGCCGTGTTTGGAGGAAGAGAAATGCTGCCTATGACCCAAAGAACACCGTCCCCACTGTCAAGCATGGAGGTGGAAATGTTATGTTTTGGGGGTGTTTCTCTGCTAAGGGCACAGGACTACTTCACCGCATCAATGGGAGAATGGATGGGGCCATGTACCGTACAATTCTGAGTGACAACCTCCTTCCCTCCGCCAGGGCCTTAAAATGGGTCATGGCTGGGTCTTCCAGCACGACAATGACCCAAAACATACAGCCAAGGCAACAAAGGAGTGGCTCAGGAAGAAGCACATTAGGGTCATGGAGTGGCCTAGCCAGTCACCAGACCTTAATCCCATTGAAAACTTATGGAGGGAGCTGAAGCTGCGAGTTGCCAAGCGACAGCCCAGAACTCTTAATGATTTAGAGATGATCTGCAAAGAGGAGTGGACCAAAATTCCTCCTGACATGTGTGCAAACCTCATCATCAACTACAGAAGACGTCTGACCGCTGTGCTTGCCAACAAGGGTTTTGCCACCAAGTATTAGGTCTTGTTTGCCAGAGGGATTAAATACTTATTTCCCTCTGCAGAATGCAAATAAATTCATATACTTTCCACAATGTGATTTTCCGGATTTAATTTGTGATGTGATATCTCTCACTGTTACCAATAACCTACCCTTCAATTATGGGCTGCTCATGTCTTTGTCAGTGGGCAAACTTACAAAATCAGCAAGGGATCAAATACTTATTTCCACCACTGTACGTGTGCTCTTGGCAGCAAACTGTTGTTGTCTTCCTTGTAGAATTACCCCCATAGTGCCTTAGACACATTGGCTACTCTGCTACTCTTGGCCTACTTGCCTGGTGATGTGTTGCCTCTTGTGCAGTTTCTAGCTTTCCAAAGGACCAAGTTATGCCAGCTACCTCTACCCTCACTGTGGGGCTGAGGATTTGTTCTCTCTTGCCATTAATTTTGAGGTTTAAGAAGTGGGGCAGCTGTGAAGTTATTTAACTCACATTTGTTTACACTTCTAGATTGCCTTCCTAGAAACCAAGATTCAACCTATAGCAGTTTTTAACAAGGTAATAAACATAGCAGTCATACTCTATGCCTGGTTCACCAGGGATAGTTTAAGGCATGAACAAGGTGAGGCAATGAGTCAAGGATGACAAAAGCTTGCCTTACCAGCTCATCTATAGTGACCACCTCACTTCTACTGCTGGCTAGTCGCAGCATTTCCTCTATGGCTTTCTCTCCCCTTGACCTGATTCTATGGCTATTGCTCAGCCCCATATCTCCTGAACTCTGTGGCTGTGGCAGCAAATAAAGAAACAATAAGCATGGGGCCTTTGAGACTCCCTTTGAGACTCCTGTGCGCTTCCAAGACCCTGATGCACCAACCTTATAAAATAGGCTTGTGTCAGGGCACGGGTGGGGATGATTATCTAGGCCTTGCAAGCATACCAGAGTCTCAAAGGCCCCATGCTTATTATTTCTTTATTCATTGCCACAGCTGCAGACTTGAGGAGATGAACAAGGCAGGTGGCAGCCCTGGCAGCAGCAATGAGGTGTAAGTGGGTTGATGCAGGGACATGATGCGTTAACCCACTTGCAAAAATGAATCAGGACTACTTAGTAGAGGAGGAATAAGATGTGGAGGGCAGGTGCTTGGTAAAATGGGAGGGGTTATATGGGGAGATGGGCACAGGGTGTTATGGGGTGGGACATATGATGATGGAACAGATGCTGGAAATTGGAGGTATAGGGAAATGGAAGGGAGATGCTGGATATGAGTGGGGCATAGGGTGTTGGACACTTGGGGCATGGGTGACAGGGACATAGAAAGGAGATGGATGCTGGGGAGCATATGAAGTCATGGAGGTATGGAGAGATGGAGAGAAAATGCTGGATGTGGCGGAGAAAATAGTGAGATGGAGGGAAAATGTTAGACATGGGGGGGGTATAGGAATGGAGAGATGCTGAACATGGGGAAATGTAGAGAAAGAGAGTGCAGATGCTGGACATGGGAGGCATAAACTAGGATACAGAGGAGATGGTACACTCAGGGAGATCTTAGGAAATGGAGGGCTAATGCTGAGGAAGAGAGAGAGTGGAGAGAGATACCGGATACAGGGAAGGAATAAGAAAAAAGAGGAAGATGCAGGATGGAAGGAAGGGTTAGAGAGAAATGGAGAGAAGGCAGGAGGGACATGCTAGACACAGTGATGGAATAAGGAGAGAGAAGGTGGACATAGAGAGGGATAGGGAGAGATGGAGGAGTGAGGGAGAAGAGAGGGAGGTGCTGGACAGGTAAAAGGCCATAAGGCTCTCACTGAAGGGGATCTTCAGGTGGAGGTCTTGATCAGGGGGTCTTTGGGGGATAACCTTCATCATGAAGGATCTTCAAGGGGGTCTTGATCTGAGGGGGTCTTTGTGGGGGTCTTGATTGGGGAGGCGTGTGAGGGTGAAATGATAGGGGGTTAATAGGAGTACCTTGGCCCCTTTAACATCAGGCCAGGGACCATCTACCTGTGGCTTTCATGCCTGATGCACCTGAGATTATTTTACTGTGCCAGGTGCATCAGGCATGAAAGCCACAGGTAGATGGTCCCTGGCCTGATGTTAAAGGGGCCAAGGTACTCCTATTAACCCCCCATCATTTCACCCTCACACGCCTCCCCAATCAAGACCCCCACAAAGACCCCCTCAGATCAAGACCCCCTTGAAGATCCTTCGTGATGAAGGTTATCCCCCAAAGACCCCCCTGATCAAGGGCACTCCCTCCAAAGACCCCCTGATCAAGACCTCCACCTGAAGATCCCCCTTCAGTGAGAGCATTATGGCCTTTTACCTGTCCAGCACCTCCCTCTCTTCTCCCTCACTCCTCCATCTCTCCCTATAAGTACATAAGTACATAAGTAGTGCCATACTGGGAAAGACCAAAGGTCCATCTAGCCCAGCATCCTGTCACCGACAGTGGCCAATCCAGGTCAAGGGCACCTGGCACGCTCCCCAAACGTAAAAACATTCCAGACAATTTATACCTAAAAATGCGGAATTTTTCCAAGTCCATTTAATAGCGGTCTATGGACTTGTCCTTTAGGAATCTATCTAACCCCTTTTTAAACTCCGTCAAGCTAACCGCCCGTACCACGTTCTCCGGCAACGAATTCCAGAGTCTAATTACACGTTGGGTGAAGAAAAATTTTCTCCGATTCGTTTTAAATTTACCACACTGTAGCTTCAACTCATGCCCTCTAGTCCTAGTATTTTTGGATAGCGTGAACAGTCGCTTCACATCCACCCGATCCATTCCACTCATTATTTTATACACTTCTATCATATCTCCCCTCAGCCGTCTCTTCTCCAAGCTAAAAAGCCCTAGCCTTCTCAGCCTCTCTTCATAGGAAAGTCGTCCCATCCCCACTATCATTTTCGTCGCCCTTCGCTGTACCTTTTCCAATTCTACTATATCTTTTTTGAGATACGGAGACCAGTACTGAACACAATACTCCAGGTGCGGTCGCACCATGGAGCGATACAACGGCATTATAACATCCGCACACCTGGACTCCATACCCTTCCTAATAACACCCAACATTCTATTCGCTTTCCTAGCCGCAGCAGCACACTGAGCAGAAGGTTTCAGCGTATCATCGACGACGACACCCAGATCCCTTTCTTGATCCGTAACTCCTAACGCGGAACCTTGCAAGACGTAGCTATAATTTGGGTTCCTCTTACCCACATGCATCACTTTGCACTTGTCAACATTGAACTTCATCTGCCACTTGCACGCCCATTCTCCCAGTTTCGCAAGGTCCTCCTGTAATCGTTCACATTCCTCCTGCGACTTGACGACCCTGAATAATTTTGTGTCATCGGCGAATTTAATTACCTCACTAGTTATTCCCATCTCTATGTCCACCTTCTCTCTCCTTATTCCATCACTGTGTCTAGCATGTCCCTCCCACCTTCTCTCCATCTCTCTCTTTTGGTTGGGGATATTTTACTTGGGTTTGAGACCATGATATGACTTGCAGCATGCATCCAGTGCACACTGCAAGTTGTATTAAAGTTTGACATAGTAGTGAGTTCCTTCATGCATTTGCATGTTTTGCATCTTATTACTATGTAATCTACAGTGACCTAAATATCGCCATGAAGCTGCATTAGGGTCCTTTAAGTCATGTTACGGGGCAAATAATGCTACTTAAAGCCCTAATGCAGTTTTATAATGCCACCCATGAAAGACTTCCATGTTATAAATACACAGGAGGTGAACATCTTTCAATTGAAATAAAACGCTGGGTAAAGATAAAAGGGTATAGACTCGAGTAATCTAAAAAAAATTTCCATATGAAAAAGGTGGTGGATGTATGGAACGGTCTCCCAGCAGAGATGGTGGAGATGAGGATTGTATATGGATTCATGAAGGCATGGAATAAATACAGAGGATCTCTGTGGAAGAGGAAAAGATTGTGTAGCTTAGTAGTTCATATGGGTGGGCAGACTGAATAGACCATGTGGTTATTATCTGCTGGAAAGGAACTACAGCCTATCCAAAAATTGACCAAAATTTCCAAAATTCATCCAAAGTCAAAACAAAAAACAAACCAAACATATTTGCCTTACATAACCCTACTGGCCTCCATTCAACGATTCAGCCACAGAAAGCTCAACGTCTTTTTTTAAAGTTCATAAGAGCTTGAGGGCCCTTTTACTAAGCTGTGCTCTAGGTGCGCTGACTTTTTAGCGTGCACTAAAACTTAGCACAAGCTAATACTAGAGATACCCATAGGAATATATGGGTGTCTTTAGCGTTAGCGCGGCTTAGTAAACAGGGCCCTGAATGAATTCTTAGATCCACTCTTATGCAGCACAAATTATATTTTCATCTTGGTATGTGGAGAGAACAGGAAAGCACAATTCATTTCTTTCCTAAAGGCTACTAACCCAAGACATAAAGGGTATTTTAGCTCTTTCAGAGGAGAAGATACATAAATGATCTGTGTAATTAGCGCTGATGCATCCTCCATACAGAGGTACTGTACACCATAAAACTGATGCATTAGATGCTGCATTTTTCTCTGTTTTAATGTCAGGCTACTTTGTACAGGGGATTTTAACTCATGGGCATGCCAAAAACATAACACTTACATAGTAACATAGTAGATGACGGCAGATAAAGACCTGCATGGTCCATCCAGTCTGCCCATGACAAACTCATATGTGTATACCTTACCTTGAATTTGTACCTGTCCTTTTCAGGGCACAGACCATATAAGTCTGCCCAGCAGTATTTCCCGCCTCCCAGCCACCAGTCCCGCCTCCCATCACCGGCTCTGGTACAGACCGTATAAGTCTGCCCACCCCTATCCTCGCCTCCCAACCACCACCCCCTCTTCCCCTCAACTGCTCTGCCACCCAATTTCAGCTAACCTTCTGAGGATCTATTCCCTCTGCACAGGATTCCTCTATGCATATCCCACGCATGTTTGAACTCCGTTACCGTTTTCATCTCCACCACCTCCCGCGGGAGGGCATTCCAAGCGTCCACCACCCTCTCCGTGAAAAAATACTTCCTGACATCTTTCCTGAGTCTGCCCCCTTCAATCTCATTTCATGTCCTCTCGTTCTACCGCCTTCCCATCTCCGGAAAAGGTGCGTTTGCGGATTAATACCTTTCAAATATTTGAACGTCTGTATCATATCACCCCTGTTCCTCCTTTCCTCCAGGGTGTACATGTTCAGGTCAGCAAGCCTTTCTTTATACGTCTTGGAACGTAAATCCCATACCATCCTCGTAGCTTTTCTTTGCACCGCTTCCATTTTTTTAACATCCTTCGCAAGATACGGCCTCCAAAACTGAACACAATACTCCAGGTGGGGCCTCACCAACGTCTTATACAGGGGCATTAAAACCTCCTTTCTTCTGCTGGTCACTCCTCTCTCTATACAGCCTAGCAATCTTCTAGCTACTGCCACCGCCTTGTCGCACTGTTTCTTCGCCTTCAGGTCCTCAGATACTATCACCCCAAGATCCCTCTCCCCTTCCGTGCATTGAATTTTAATTGCCAAACCTTAGACCATTCTTCTAGCCTCTTCAGATCTTTTTTCATGTTTTCCACACCCTCCGGGGTGTCCACTCTGTTGGAAATCTTGGTGTCATCCGCAAAAAGGCAAACCTTACCTTGTAACCCCTCGGCAATGTCACTCACAAATATATTGAACAGAATGGGCCCCAGCACCGATCCCTGAGGCACTCCACTACTCACCTTTCCTTCCTCCGAGCGAACTCCATTTACCACCACCCTCTGGCGTCTGTCCGTCAACCAGTTCCTAATCCAGTTCACCACTTCGGGTCCTATCTTCAGGCCGTCTAGTTTATTTAAGAGCCTCCTGTGGGGAACCGTGTCAAAAGCCTTGCTGAAATCTAAGTAGATGACGTCCATAGCACGTCCTTGATTTAATTCTCCCGTCACCCAGTCAAAGAATTCAATGAGATTCGTTTGGCACGATTTCCCTTTGGTGAAACCATGTTGTCTCGGATCTTGCAACTTATTGGCTTCCAGGAAATTCACTATCCTTTCCTTCAGCATGGCTTCCATTACTTTTCCAATAACCGAAGTGAGGCTTACCGGCCTGTAGTTTCCAGCTTCTTCCCTATCCCCACTTTTGTGAAGAGGGACCACCTCCGCCGTTCTCCAATCCCTCGGAACCTCTCCCGTCTCCAAGGATTTATTAAACAAGTCTTTAAGAGGACCCGCCAGAACCTCTCTGAGCTCCCTCAGTATTCTGGGGTGGATCCCATCCGGCCCCATGGCTTTGTCCACCTTCAGCTTTCCAAGTTGTTGATACACACTCTCTTCCGTGAACGGCGCTCTATCCACCTCCTTCTCAGGTGTACTTTTGCCAGTCCCTCTCGGTCCTTCCCCAGGGTTTTCATCAGTGAAAACAGAACAAAAGTATCTATTTAGCAAATTGGCTTTTTCTTCATCGTTTTCTACATAGCGTTTTGATGTTTCTTTTAGTCTCACAATTCCCTTTATAGTCTTTCTCCTTTCACTAATATACCTGAAGAAGTTTTTGTCTCCCCTCCTTACATTTCTAGCCATTTGTTCTTCCGCTTGCGCCTTCGCCAGACGTACAGTACCTCTCTCTTGGCTTCTTTCAGTTTCATCCGGTATTCCTCCCCGTGTTCCTCCTCTTGAGATTTTCTATATTTCTGGAACGCTAACTCTTTAACCTTTATTTTCTCAGCCACTTGCTTTGAGAACCATATTGGTTTCCTTTTTCTCTTGCTTTTATTTACTCTCCTTACATAAAGGTCTGTGGCCCTGTTTATGACTTCTTTTAGCGTGGACCACTGTCCTTCCACTTCTCGTATGTCCTCCCAGCCCATCAGCTCCTTCCTCAGGTATTCTCCCATTTTGTTAAAGTCAGCTCGCTTGAAATCGAGGACTTTGAGTTTAGAGTGGCCGCCATCCACATGAGCCGTTACATCAAAACAAACTGTTTGATGGTCACTGTTTCCCAGGTGTGCAGCCACTCGGACATTTGACACACTATCCCCATTCGTGAGCACCAGATCCAACGTGGCTCCCTCCCTTGTGGGTACGTTCACCATTTGTCTGAGCAGAGCACTTTGGAAAGCATCCACAATCTCTCTACTTCTTTCTGATTTTGCAGACGGAACCTTCCAATCTACATCCGGCAGATTAAAATCTCCCAACAACAGCACCTCTCTTTTCTTCCCCAACTTTTGAATATCAGCAATCAGATCTTTATCTAGTTCTTCCAATTGTGTCGGGGGTCTATAGACAACACCCACGTGGACCAAGGTTCTATCCTCTCTTTTTAAGGTGATCCATATCGCTTCTTCCTTTCCCCAGTTCCCTGTCATTTCAGTCGCTGCGATATCATTTCTGACATACAGAGCTACTCCTCCACCTATACGTCCCTCTCTATCCTTCCTAAAAAGATTATAGCCTGGTATGTTTACATCCCATTCATGGGAACCATTGAGCCATGTCTCTGTGACTGCAACTATGTCCAAGTTAGACACTTGGACTTAGGCAAATGGTAAAGTTTAGGTCTTAGTCAACATACATGAAATAATGCATCGAGGCGAGCATACTAGTCTATTTTGCATGCACCTGTTAAGGTATCATTTGTATATGGGGTAATTCTATAATATAGATGCTAATATTTATGAGCCGATTGTGCATGCAAATGTTTAAAGTACTAGCATATACGTTTTTGTGTGTATATTCTGAAATTACGTGAGCCCTATGGCAGGCATACGTGCTCCCACCTAAGCACACACATGCATATCTATCCTGTTAAGCTAGTATTCCATAAAGGAAAGTTGATGTCTAAGGGGCCCTTTTACTAAAAGGGTGCTAAACCCTAATGTGTGGTTCATGCCAAAAATACTCATTTACCTCTGTGTGTGCTAATGGTGCATCATCTTTTTATTATTTTGCTATTTTTTTGTGTGGGGAGGGGGCATGCAATCGGCAGGTAAAGGGCATGGAAGTATTATCCAGCTGGTGTGTTCTGATTAACATATGCTAACTGGATAATGCAGACTTAACATGGGAGCACTTAGCACCTCCTGAATAGGAGGCGGTAACTGCTCCTGCATTAATTTTTTTCAAGTCCCATGTGCTAATTGAAAAATTAATGCAGGACATGTAGAAAAACAATTATTTCAAATGCCCCAAATACTGCTGCGGAAAATCTGGGACTAATGCACAGGGAAATCCCATGCTATTACTAAGCTGCGCCAAGAAAAGGGCTTAGTGTGTCCTTCATGAGTGTCCTTCCCTTCCACTAATACCATTTTTACTGCAGCCATCAAAAAGAACATTATCTCATTTCTTGAATATATGGCCGTGTGTGGCTGTTGAAAAAAATGACCACGGCAGCACTTAGGGGGTCTTTTAGTAAGACGCGCTGGTGTTTTTAACATGCGCTAAAAATAGGCACGCTAAATGCTAGAGACACCAATGTATTCCTATGGGCATCTCTAGCGTTTAGCGCTTGACTATTTTTAGCGTGTGCTAATAACGCCAGCGTGCCTTAGTAAAAGACCCCCTTACTGCTTCCAATTTCGGAGGTGCAGAAAGGCTCCCAAGTTATGGACACACTAACCAATTAGTGTGGTGTTAATATCAGCACACTATCAATTAAAGTATCTGTGCCCATTCTCCACCCCTGACAGGCCCCTCCCAAAAAATAATTATTGTGTAATTAGCACATGCAGATGGCAAACCTAAAATGGAATGCTTTAGTGCGTCCCACAATAGGCCATTGTTGCTGCATTGGGCATGTGTTAGCACTTAACACAGCTCAGCTTCATAAAAGTAATTAGAATTCTTGCAAAGGTTTAATTGAATATTGCTCTGATAAAATATTGTGTATATGGACTTGTATTCAGATATTTGGATTTGGATTTTAGATTTATCGCTTGCTTTTAAAATTTATTTCACCCAAACAATAGTGCCTATTAGAGAAGTCCCATTTGCCTGTCTGCCTGCCTGTCCATCAAAATTTAGTAATGTTCAGGTAATCAACACATAATTTGTCCTTCCTTCATATGCATCAAAATCAGTCGATAGATGTTTATAATGTAAGGATTAACCATTACAAAAGAAATTCCTCCCTTTAGACAAAGTCACCATATCAATCTGACATCTCAACAAAAAAGTATATGATGCCACTAAGCACCCAAAATGAATAGCTCACACCCACCCCAAAGTCTTACAGAACCTAATAAAAACCCGTAACAGTAAGAAATATAAAAGAAAACACTTACAAAATTGGTACAATAAAGCTTTTACTGTCTTTTTGAGGGCCCAGAAGATTACTTCGATATCTAATTTCTTTCTGGAAGTCATTCCAGAGTCTAAGGTCCTTCTAGCATAAAAATCTGTTGTTTGTGCTCTGTAAATTTATATCCCTCTCTGAGGAAAGCACCAATAAACAAAGATTTTTATACATTTATATGTGAACAATTTGTTCTTTATGTGGTCTGGACCCAATTATGGAGTACTCTAGAAACGAAAGTCAAATTCTTAAAGCAAATGAGTAGAAAAAAAAAATAGAAGCCAGTGTAAAGTTAACACTAAGGTGATGTGGTTCAAAGGCTTTTTCTTCTTTGTGATTAAACTAGCAGAATTGGACCTGATAGTCAAAGGGGTTTAACTGGGTAAGAAAGGCTCCTACCTGGAGTTGGATGACCACTGATTATTCATCACACCTATCAAACTCCATGAGTTTAAAATGGAATCACTTCATTCCCCACAGTGGTAGAATATTCAACATTATAAATGTATTTTATATTGATGGAACCTCTCAGTGTATCACTCAACAGGCTCATACCAAGGCTTAATATAAAAAAAATGGAGCCCAAAGGCTTCTATTGCCAGATCGGTGATATTGTTCACACATCCCCGAGGTGCTACTTGTGAATCCGTATTGAAATTAAACTGTTAAACACCATCCACTAGTGAGGAATAGAATTCTAAATGTGCAATAAAAAGATTTTTTAGGAAGTGGCCACAAAATTGCTATAATAATAAAACATTGAAAAAGTCACAAAGCATTTAGCTTCATTTCAGCAACTGTGACAGAGTTTTTCACTGCAGCATGAGGAGTGCCCCATTTTAACATCTTCCTCAGGCGTCTATTTCTTTGCTGACAAAACTGACATGCACATACACAGAGCCCATCTTAAAGCATTTTAGAGTGCACAAAAGATGCCCAGGGAGCACTTCTCCCTTCAAATATCCATCGACTCTTAATGACATCACCGTGAAACCATGGCAATACCATTGACATGCAAACACGTTGTACTCTACCAAAGGTGCCCCTGGTCTCAAATGTGAGAGGCTATGTCGATACTCATTCATCCTGATATGTAGGCATCACTTGGTCTTACCAATATAAATTCTTTTGCAAGGACAACGCAACAAGTAGATCACTCCCTGTAATTTACAATCAGTATATTGTCATAACTTATACATTTTTCCATTCATTGGATTTGCAAATGAGACACATTCTTTAGTTATCTCACATGTTTGACAACCGCCACATTTAAAATGGCCAATACGTTCACTTACATGGGGCTCACTCTTCGACAGCACTGCTGGACTCAATAATTCTTTAAAATTTTGTCCCCTCTAAAAGGCAATGTGCAAGGAGTGTTCCTCAAAAATGGGATGTGACCTAGTGTTGACAGCTATTGTGCATGCATGAAAAGTCATGCATGCTCAGAGCTCTCCTCCTACAGGCCAAAACCGTCCATTTTCTTGCTTGTGCCTGGCTGGGAAAGCTCACTCCTTGGCTGGGCAGTGTCGGGGAAGGTCGTAGGTGGTCCAACCTCCTCCCCAGTAGCCCTAAAACGTCCTCTGGAGCCCAAACTGAGGACAGCACTGGCCACCAATGCCTTCTGGAAGCTCAGAGCCTTTCCCCACAAACCCCAGACCCTAGGTAAACAATTTATAAAATATAACCCACAGCTTACATTAAAATTCTGTGGTATAGTATATTACACCCAAAATGTAACATATATTTTAGTGGAAGGGCCCCTAAGATTTCTGAATGTGACCCTATTTTCAACCAAATTTAGAAGTCTAGGCAGGCAATGTATTCAAAGAGTTTTAACCTCTAACGTTCAGGGTTCAGCTCCTAAATTGACTTCTGAAAATTTACTAAGGCTGAGTTTCTAATTTTGTGCACAATATTTCACCAAACCTCTAAATATATGATCCTCAAAAGTATGTGGCAATGGGCAGATTTAGTGCAGAGACAACAGTTATGCGCTTAGCACTGATTTTCAGAATGAGGCACCTAAATTGTGCTAATAAACCTTGGCAAACGAAGGGCATAGGTTTTAAGGGGGTCTTTTACTTAGATGCACTGGTGTTTTTAACGCTTGCTAAAAATAGGTGCACACTAAATGCTAAAGACGCCCATAGGAATACATTGACGTCTTTAGCGTTTAGCGTGCGCCTGTTTTTAGTACGCACTAAAAACGCCAGTGTGCCTAAGTAAAAGACCCCCTAAGTTCCTATACTTAGGTGCATTTTGAGCAGAAAACTGAGGGTCCTATGTTTGACTGAAAATAAGAGAAAAATTTAGGAACCTAAATCAGGAGTCTAAATTTAGAAGCTCAGTTTTTTTGGGGTTTGAAGTAAATTTTATTAGATTTTAAGGGTAACAAACATCCAAATACAATACAAAATAACAATGTTTTATAACTTCCATTACATAAAAGAGAAACTATATGATAATAGACAGTTCTTATAAATGTATCAACAATGTAGAACAATTTACCTCTCGCCTTGACTACTGCAACTTACTCCTCACTGGCCTCCCACTTAGCCACCTATCCCCCCTTCAATCTGTTCAGAACTCTGCTGCACGTCTTATATTCCGCCAGAACCGATATACTCATATCACCCCTCTCCTCAGGTCACTTCACTGTCTTCCAATCAGATACCGCATTCAGTTCAAGTTTCTCCTTACCTACAAATGCACTTAGTCTGCTGCCCCTCACTACCTCTCTACCCTCATCTCCCCTTACGTTCCCGCACGAAACCTCTGTTCACAGGACAAATCCCTGCTCTCATTACCCTTCTCCACCACCGCCAACTCCAGGCTCCGCTCATTCTGCCTCGCCTCACCCTATGCTTGGAACAGCCTTCCCGAGCCCTTACGCCAAGCCCCCTCCCTGCCCATCTTCAAGTCTTTGCTTAAAACCCACCTCTTCAATGCTGCGTTTGGCACCTAACTCTTACCTTTCAGGAAATCCAGACTGCTCCAATTTGACTGCCCCTATCAGACTGACTGTTCACGTGTCCTTTAGATTGTAAGCTCTTTGAGCAGGGACTGTCCTTCTATGTTAAATTGTACAGCGCTGCGTAACCCTAGTAGCGCTTTAGAAATGTTAAGTAGTAGTAGTAATAAGACATGTAACTGTATAAAAACTGAATAATGTTATAGTAGTTCAAAAGTTTGAATTGAGTGAATACACAATCTCAACAAATATACAGATGGAATTGATATGCACTTTAATGGAAGTTATATGAATATGAATAGTAGGTAAAAAAACCAAAACAAGGAGGAGAAGTGGAAAAAAGGGGGGGGGGATATAGATATTATACTCAGGTGGCTAGTTAGTTGGATTTGACTCCAAAAATTGTTGGAAAGCTAATGAAATCAGTGATAAGCTCCTAACTACTTTTTCCATGCCCTATCTGATCCTGCCACCCGCTTTTTAGCAGTTTATCTGCAGTTCAGTGAAATTTTGATTTTGATTTTAGGCACTCAGCTCTAGTAAATATTCAGAGGCCAATTTTGTAGGCTAAGAAGCCTAAACCCTTTGAAAAATGGCTCCATAGTGAATACTGTATATGCCTGTCCAAGTTTAAATTAGAATCCATTCAGACACAATCTGAAATTGAAAGTGCGCAAACATTAGCTATTTGCTTAATTAAAGGATCAAGTCTTACTTTTTGGGAAATGTTTTTATTTCTCTCCTCTTATCCTTTTTGAAAAAAAAAATGATCTATTGTGTCACATTCCCTTTAAAATGTTTTATTCCAGTTCAGTAAGTCATTTTCATGTTTTCAACAATATAACTCTCTGAAGATTCCTTACGTGGAGGCTTAAATGAAAATGAGTGTATATTAAAAAAGAACGCAGCAAGTACATACAAATATTACATTTAGAGAAGTTCTCATCTAGCTGATTGAACATAATGTCATTAGCTTGAATACTGGCGAACAGGAGTTCATGCTTCCCTTTATTTGCTATAGCAACCAGTGATATAATAAAAATACTTCCAAGAATAACATTCGTCACAACATCAACTTTATGCCAAGATTCTCAGTGCACCAGGCAGAGGAGCATGCTGTTAAAATAAATCTCTTCAGGGTCACAAGACTCATCCAAAACGACAAGATATCAAATGACTTTTGCTAGTCTGATTGTAAAATTGGTATTGCATTTCCAGGAATTCATCCTTGTTTGGCCTTGGGAGCCTTACGAAATTGCAGTCCACTTATTTCTGTAGTGTTTGCAGAGAATAGCACCATGGTTCTCATAATCTCAGGTAATATTAGGTCTGCAACTCAATACTGAGTATCTAAAGCAAAATGAAATACTTAATCATCTCCTGTGGCTGATCTAATTTATTTTTCTGCAACTTTATCATCCCAAACACTAAATCCATTTTTGACTCAGAAAAGCTCATAAAGAAGAAGTGAAACTAAAACGATGGGTCTTTAACATTTGATTCCATCAATTGTTTTACTATTGACAACTTGACTGAAGATATTTAAAGCTACATTCCATCAGTAGACTGAGATACTAATGGCAAATCTTAACAATAGGCTTTCTAGCCGCTGTCTTATTTAGCTACTGGTTTCCTGTAGAGGATGACAGGAGACATGTCTGATGTCTGACAATAGTTAGAGCTTTGTCTCCACATGGTCATAATCTTTCTGGAAGCCATGTTTGCCTATATACCAGCCTACATCCAGCAAACCTATAATGAGCAGGACAAGAGGGAGGTCCAAAGAGGTTTTTACATTTATTTATTTATTTATTTAGATTTAGCTCATACTTTTTCGGTACTAGCTCAAAGTGAATTACATTCAGGTACACTAGTTGGCTTATTTTACACAAATCGGGAGATAGGCATCCTTCTCACAGGGTCGCCCAAATCGGCATAATCGAATGCTGATTTTGGACGTCGTCAACTGCTTTCCGTCGCGGGGATGACCAAAGTTCCCGGGGGTGTGACGGAAGCATAGGGAAGGCGGGACTGGGATGTGCTTAACAGATGGGCATCCTCGGATGATAATGGAAAAAAGAAGGGCATCCCTGATGAACACTTAGCTGACTTTACTTGGTCCATTTTTTCTTGCGACCAAGCCTCAAAAAGGTGCCCGAACTGAACAGATGACCACCGGGGGGAATTGGGGATGACCTCCCCTTACTCTCTAAGTGGTCACTAACCCCCTCCCACCCTAAAAATAAACTTTAAAAATATTTTTTGCCAGCCTCTATGCCAGCCTCAAATGTCATACCCAGCTCCCTGACAGCAGTATGTAGGTCCCTGGAGCAGTTTTAGTGGGTGCAGTGCATTTCAGGCAGGCGGACCCAGGCCCATCCCCCCCTACCTGTTACACTTGTGGTGGTAAATGTGAGCCCTCCAAAACCCACCGGAAACCCACTGTACCCACATGTAGGTGCCCTCCTTCACCCATAAGAGCTATGGTAGTGGTGTACAGTTGTGTGTAGTGGGTTTTGGGGGGCTCAGCACACACGGTAAGGGAGCTATGCACCTGGGAGCAATTTGTGAAGTCCACTGCAGTGCCCCCAAGGGTGCCTGGTTGGTGTCCTGGCATGTCAGGGGGACCAGTGCACTATGAATGCTGGCTCCTCCCACGACCAAAGGGCTTGGATTTGGTTGTTTCTGAGATGGACGTCCTTGGTTTCCATTATCGCCAAA
The DNA here is from genome assembly GCF_901765095.1 of Microcaecilia unicolor. NCBI lineage: Eukaryota > Metazoa > Chordata > Amphibia > Gymnophiona > Siphonopidae > Microcaecilia > Microcaecilia unicolor. The sequence continues at coordinate 127,112,126 of NC_044031.1, read as the reverse complement.
AACCAGGGACGACCATCTCTAAGGATGACCTAAGGACGACCATCTCTAAGGTTGACCTAAATGTTGAAATTTGGGCAGCCCCGACTGTATTATCAAAACAAAAGATGGATGCCCATCTTGTTTCGATAATATGGGTTTCCCCGCCCCTTCACGAGAATGCCCTGCGAGTATGCCCTCAGGAAAACTTGGGTGCCCCGTTCGATTATGCCTCTCCATATGTTTCTGTGTCCCCAGATGGCTTACAGTCTAAGGGGTCCTTTTACCAACAGAGGTAAACAGTGACCTGCATGTGAGCCCCTATGGCCAACCATTATCTAGGCAGTAAGAGCTCACACGCTAAGCTCATGATAATCAGCTACCCTTCTTCCCCCTATTTACAAAGCCGAGTTAGCAGCTGTTGGTGCGCTAATGCTGACACAACCCATTCAGTTTGAATATACTATGTCGGCATTGCCACACAGCTTTTAAATAGGAGGTTAGTGTGCAAACAAGCCCCCTGTGCCAAAAAATAAATGTTATTTTTAATGTTTGCATAACACTCACACATACCCAAATTACTATGGGATGCCTCAGCATCATTATTGGAACGCTCTGCTCAATATATAGACAGAATTTTACAACCTCATTTATCGATGATTAAATCATTTGTAAAAGACAGTTCTCATTTTTTAAGATTGCTGGACGAAGTACAAGAGCGATTTACTTCAAGTATGAGACTGGTGACGCTAGATGTGTGCGCCCTCTATACATCTATCCCGCAAAAAGAAGCCTTGCAAGTCTTGAGAGAAATTTTGGATGGAGGACCGCGTCCTCAGTTAGTGCCCACTGACTTCCTTATAGACCTGATATGGATTACTCTGTCAGAGAACTATTTCACATGTAATCGGAAGTATTACATTCAAAAAATGGGTGTTTCGATGGGAGCCGCTTGTTCTCCTACAATTGCAAATCTATTTATGGAAGATTTAGAGAGAAAACAGATATATACGCTGGAATTGTTTGGGCATGCAGTATGCTGGCTCCGGTACATCAACGACATTTTTATGATATGGGATGGTACGGAGTCTCAGTTGATGCAATTTGTGGAGAAATTAAATGCCTGTCACGATACTATTAAATTTGAAGCGCAACATAGCTGCACTGGTATTGCCTTCTTAGATATATGGGTGGAAGTTCGGAACGAGAAGTTGGAGACATCTATTTATATAAAACCTACAGATAGAAATACCACCTTACAATTTAAGAGTATGCATCCAGATCATTGTAGATCCAATATACCCTTTGCTCAATTTCTTAGATATAGGCGTATCTGCTCCACTCGAGACCAGTTTTATCAGCATGCAAATAAGCTGGAGAGGAAATTGTTAGATAGAGGTTATCCTAATAAGCTGGTATCTTCTGCAAAAAAGAGAGCATATTACAATCATAGAGAGTGGTTGCTTCAACCGAAAGTGGAATCACAATCGGAGGAAGAGATATTGACATTTGTGACAAAATTTAACTCACATTCGAAAATCATGTCCAAGATTGTAAAAAAACATTTACCCCTTTTTACAGGTCCATCCTTGCCTGCAAAATTTGAGGATCTTATTTGCATATCAAAGGAACAACAATCTAAGTGATATCCTATGCCCTGCGGACATTTGGAATAGACAACGCATGGATTACACTCATGAAGGCATGCATAGTAGCTGTGGGAAATGTTCTGTTTGTGTGAACATGATGACAACGAAAGAATTTATTGATCAGAATACCGGAAAGGTGTATGCTTGCCGTGCCATCACCAATTGTACTTCAATAAATGTGATATATGTTATCACTTGCCCGTGTGGATTGAATTATGTCGGGCAGACGTCACGGGGCGTTGAAGACTAGACTTATTGAACATAGGCATTGCATACAGTCAAACAAAATGCATGACCCTATGGTGACTCATTGTGTAGACAAGCAGCATGACTTTTCAGAATTGAAATGCATGGTAATAGAGCAGATTCAAGTTACGGAGAGAAGGGGAGACATCAGAAAGGAGCAGAGGTGGATTTTCACATTACAAACTGTCATACCGAAAGGTCTAAATATATCCATCGAATGGAAAGCGTTCCTGTGAATATACGTCATAGGTATGGAATGACGTCACACGCTGTGTATTTAATCTGGAAGTTTCAACTAAGACGCCGACCGCCATTTCTATGTAGAAGCCAGAGGACAGTATGCTGGTGAGTCAATTGCTCTTGGAGGTGTTGAACTAACATATTTTCCCCTGAAGCAGCCGGACAGTGGCGAAACAGGGTTTCCCTGTTGGGAATCATTAAAAGATAAGATAAAGATAAAGAAAAACAAAAGAAAATACTTCGTGAAGTTTCATAGATGGAAATGATCACCGTCCAAGATAAGTAATCTTTAAGCTTTGGACTTTTTTGATATGAAGCATTGCGTGTCTGCCCTGAATGAATGTTTACAAGGGTGAGATGGCATTATGAATATGAAAGTTAATGAAGTGGAGTTTTTTTTTTAAAGACTAATGATTAAGAGGTTCCCTCTCTATTTAAAAGGTGTGTCCTTTACAAAGAGGTGTATCCGGTTTTCACTGAGGTCTTTTTTTTCTCCACCTTTTTTTCAATTGATTTCCATCTACCCTTGAACACTCATAGTTAATGATAGAATTATTTTGGGATTATTGTGGATTTAGTATTCTACCTATTCCGATATTTTAGAATGCCTCAGCATACCCCATACTACACCATTTTATGTTGCTTACTGCAGATTTTTTAAAAGGGCACTAAATTTGTACCTGAGACAATGGAGGGTTAAGTGACTTGCCCAAGATCACAAGGAGCAGCAGTGGTATTTGAACTAGGCACCTCTAGATGTCAAGCCCAGTAACAGAAACCAAGAAATGAAGAAAATGATGGCAGATAAAGATTATCAGACTTATTTTCGAAAGAGGATGTCCATCTTTCGACACAAATCGGAAGATGGGCGTCCTTCTCCCAGGGTCGCCCAAATCGGCATAATAGAAAGCCGATTTTGGGCATCCCTAACTGCTTTCCGTCACGGGGACAACCAAAGTTCCTGGGGGCATGTCAGACGCATAGCGAAGGCGGGACTTGGGTATGCCTAACACATGGGCATCCTCGACCCATAATCGAAAAAAAGGGCGTCCCTGACGAGCAGTTGGATGACTTTGCTTGGTCCTTTTTTTGTTACGACCAAGCCACGAAAAGGTGTCCAAACTGACCAGATGACCTCCCCTTACTCCCCCAGTGGTCACTAACCCCCTCCCACCCTCAAAAAGTTTAAAAATCTTTGTGCCAACCTCAAATGTCATATTCAGGTCCATTGCAGCAGTATGCAGGTCCCTGGAGCAGTTTTAGTGGGTGTAGTGCACTTCAGGCAGGTGGACCCAGGCCCATCCCTCCCACCTGTTACACTTGTGGTAGTAAATGTGAGCCCTCCAAAACCTACTAGAAACCCACTGTACCCACATCGAGGTGCCCCCCCTTCACCCGTAAGGGCTATGGTAGTGGTGTACAGTTGTGTGTAGTGGGTTTTGGGGGGCTCAGCACACAAAGTAAGGGAGCTATGTACCTGGGAGCTTTTTCTGAAGTCCACAGCTCAAGCTTGTTACCTCTTTGGAAGGCGTACTGTGGTGTGCCACAGGGCTCCCTACTTTTGCCCACTCTCTTCAACATAATGTTGATTCCTCTGGCCACTGCCCTTTCCAAATTTGGTTTCAACCTGTTTATTTATGCTGATGACATCACAATCTTTATTCCTTTTCAAAAAGACCTAAGCAAAATAACCAATGAAATACGACTTGGATTGCACACCATGCTTAATTGGGCCAACTCATTTAAATTTAAACTCAATACTGAAAACAAATTCACGCCCCCAACATTAACCACTCCTGAGCTTACCTTGCCAATCTCAGAGACCCTAATAATATTAGGTGTCATTGTTGACAGAAACTTAACACTGCAGCACCAAATGAACTCTACAACCAGACAAATTTTCTTCTCTCTTTGGAAACTAAAACGTGTCAAACCATATTTCCCTAGAGAAGTATTTCGCAAGTTGGTTCAATCACTAGTCATAAGCCGTCTTGATTACTGCAATGGAATATATGCTGGGTGCAAAGATTTGCTTCTAAAAAAACTACAAACTGCCCAGAATATAGCAGCTAGGCTTATTTATGGTAAACCGAGATTCGAAAGTTCCAGACCACTACATGAGAAACTGCACTGGCTTCCTGTCAAGGACCGAACCGCTTTTAAAATTTGCACTCTGGTGCATAAAATCATCTACGGTGAAGCCCCAGCTTATATGGACACCCTAATCAACCTGCCACCTAGGAACTCTCACAGATAAGCTCGTTCGTACTTAAATCTCCATTACCCAATACTTTGTGGCCTCAAGTATAAGACCACCTATGCATCCACCTTCTCCTATATTAACGCTCATTTGTGGAATGGTCTACCTAAATTGGTAAAGTTACCTCTGATCACACAACCTTCAAAAAGTGCCTCAAGACCTTTTTATTTGGAAACACTTACGCTCCAAACCCGCCTGGCCTCTCTTACTTCTGAACTGTAACTGTCATAGCGACATTTTGATCACCACTACTCTTTCTCCTTTTCCCTCCTTTGCTATTAACCTTTCTCTCTTTCACTCCTATGACATTGATTGTTTGTTTGCTGAATTGTTGTATGCTTTTATAGACTGTTGTAAGCCACATTGAGCCTGCCCATGGGTGGGAAAATTGTGGGATATAAATGCTATAAATAAATAAATACCAATTCTCCTCTCTTTCTTCTTACCCAGTCCTTCCTGAATAGTAACGGGGGATAATCGAACGGGGGCGCCCATCTCAAAGGATGGCCCCATAAAGGGGCGGGGCAACCCGTATTATCGAAACAAAAGATGGACGTCCATCTTTTGTTTCGATAATATGGTCGGGGACGCCCAAATCATGAAATTTAGGTTGACCTTAGAGGTGGTGGCCCCTGGTTTTTGGCGATAATGGAAAGCGAGGACACACATCTCAGAAATGACCAAATCCAAGCCATTTGGTCACGGGAGGAGCCAGCATTCGTAGTGCACTGGTCCCACTAACTGAATGGAAAAAGCCCTTCCCTTACCCATCGCTGTTAGCTCATTTGCACATGATTTTGTCCAAAATGTGGATATTTCTGTGAGAAGGATGTCCATGCCTTTGCTATGCCTCTGACACCCTCTTTATTTATTTCTTTGGATCACAAGTAACAGCAGTGGGATTTGAACCAGCCACCTCTAGATTGTAAGACCAATTCTTGAACCACTAGGCCACTCAGCCACTCCTCTATGCTACTTCACTCCCTTGAAATTTGGCCATCCCTGTGAGGGGCAGTTGAGGACTTCCAAAATGTTTGAAAGAAGGATGTCCACGCCTTCGTTATGCCTCCGCTGACACACACATACCTCCCCCCAGGGACCTGCATACTGCCCTCCCCCCCCACAGGGATGGCCAAATTTCAAGGGAGTGGAGTAACTTGGAGGAGTGGCCTAGTGGTTAGAGCGCTGGTCTTGTAATCTAGAGGTGGTCAGTTCAAATCCCACTGCTGCTACTTGTGATCCAAAATCTAAATAAAGAGAGTGCTAGAGGCATAGCAAAGGCATGAATGTCCTTCTCATAGAAACATCCACATTTTGGATGTCCTCAACTGCGTTGCAGGGACAGAGGCATAGTGAAAGACATACTCCAAAAAAAAGACAAAAGTTTTTGAAGTTGTTTTTTTCGGGGTGGGAGGTGGCCATCTGGTCATTTCAGGCACCTTTTTGAGGCTTGGTCATGAAAACAAATGGACCAAGTAAAGTTGGCCAAATGCTCGTGAGGGACGCTCTTCTTTTTTCCATTATCAGCCGAGGACGCCCATCTGTTAACCACGCCTCCGTCCCACCTTCAGTACACTGCCGACACGCCCCCTTGAACTTTGGTCATCCCCGCGACGGAAAGCAGTTGAGGACGCCCAAAATCGGCTTTCGATTATGCTGATTTGGGTGACCTTAGGAGAAGGACGCCCATCTCCCGATTTGTGTCAGAAGATGGGCGCCCTTCTCCTTCGAAAATAAGCAGGACAGTAACATAGTAGATGACGGAGAAGAAAGACCTGCACGGTCCATCCAGTCTGTCCAAATAGGAGGTTAGTGTGCAAACAAGCCCCCTGTGCCAAAAAATAAATGTTATTTTTAATGTTTGCATAACACTCACACATACCCAAATTACTATGGGATGCCTCAGCATCATTATTGGAACGCTCTGCTCAATATATAGACAGAATTTTACAACCTCATTTATCGATGATTAAATCATTTGTAAAAGACAGTTCTCATTTTTTAAGATTGCTGGACGAAGTACAAGAGCGATTTACTTCAAGTATGAGACTGGTGACGCTAGATGTGTGCGCCCTCTATACATCTATCCCGCAAAAAGAAGCCTTGCAAGTCTTGAGAGAAATTTTGGATGGAGGACCTCGTCCTCAGTTAGTGCCCACTGACTTCCTTACAATTTAAGAGTATGCATCCAGATCATTGTAGATCCAACATACCCTTTGCTCAATTTCTTAGATATAGGCGTATCTGCTCCACTCGAGACCAGTTTTATCAGCATGCAAATAAGCTGGAGAGGAAATTGTTAGATAGAGGTTATCCTAATAAGCTGGTATCTTCTGCAAAAAAGAGAGCATATTACAATCATAGAGAGTGGTTGCTGGAAAGCTACATACCAGAATATAACCATTAGTACAGTTTAAACATTCATACTGCTTGTGACAAATGTGGTAGCCAAGTTTCTTGTTAAGCCTCTCCTTACAGTAGGTTGAGAGTTGCCACACAGGGTACACAAAAATAATGGAAAATATTAGAAAGGGTTCTGGTGGGAGGGGAGGAGACAGATGTCCCAGGGTCCTAACTGATTGATTTTCAAAGAAACTGCAAATCATCTTCATGCAGTCCAAAAACAAGTCTAGTTCAGGGAATACTTAAAAAAAAAAGCCTGTATTAAGCATGTCCTCAAAAATTAGGCACTTACAAAATCAAAATCAAAATACTAAGTGGCAGATATTAAACAGATACAGTAGAGGATTAGAATTTATTAGAACACCAAGCTTAGGGACAATATCACCGATAAGTTAGTTTTCTACATAAAATAAAATATTTAGTAGGAGGCAATATTAAACTAACTGCACAGCTATCTTTAACAACTATTGCCATAAATACTCTCAAGTGTTGTATCACTGCAATCCCATATTGTCTTACCCAAATACAACAGATGGAGAAAAAAGCCTCAAGCTTAAGTAGCAGCGTTATATCATAGTTCAATAGCTGCCTTCAATCATATCACCGGCATAAAAAACTCTCCATCTATTAATGTAGACTAAAAGGGATTAACAGCAAAACACCCTCCAGGTATCAATTCAAAAGTGCACCTGGAAAAACACTTATCTGCAATGTTCTTCTGAAAAGCCTGAAACTGAGCCTGGTGTTTCAAGTTTTTGAGCCTGGCATTTCCAAGTTTGGATGGAAAGTGCAACTGATCAGAGAATTGCACTTTCCATCCAAACTTGGTGTGCATAAATATAAGTCACATACTTGAACAGTGGGGGTGGTTATGGATGTGGAATGGGTGGGTCATGGGTGTTTCGAAAATCAATGCGCGTTGTTATAGAATACACCCGCTCTGCGCATAAGTGCTCATGCTTAATCACATACATGCATATATACCCAGTTATGTTAGTATTCTATAAAGGAAAATAGGTACCTATTTTCTTTTATAGAATAGATACCACACAGGCTCTTAAATATAGGTACACTTAGGGGGTCTTTTACTAAGGTGCACTAGTGATTTTAGCTCACGCTAAAAATCAGCTGGCACTAAATGCTGAGATACCCATAGGAATATAATGGACGCCTCAGCGTTTAGTGCCAGTTGATTTTTAGCATAAGCTAAAAATGCTAGTGCACCTTAGTAAAAGACCCCCTTATAGAATTAGCCCCTTACATGGCAGATTGTATGTCTAAGTAGGAAAGGTGAGATATGCTGTGCTGGTCCCACTCGCGTTCTAAGGGATACAACATACTCAGTGCAGCAGCAGCAGGCCTCCTTCTGGAGTATTTGTTAAAGTCCTTTTAGACCTCTAGTGCTTCAGATAACTTCTCCATGGGCTCTTCCAGACCTTCCTTTGGTCTGTGAGCCTCTTTGACTCCATCTCCTGGCTAGGTCTAGCTGGCCTTAAGGGAATCATCTTGCTTCTCTACTGGTCTAGCTATCCGTTCAAAAAGACAGTTCCCTTAGCTTCTCCCACAGCCTTTGGACCCTCCATGGCTCCCTGATCACACTTGCTGTGTTGGCATATCTTTTTCTTTTTCTGTTGTCTAGGTCATTATAACTCTTTCTAAAATTAGTCAGGGAACTCTCACCAAATTTTAATAAACATAAATTACAGACAACACATCATTATTCAGCAAACATAGGAGCAGGATTCCAAAAATGTCATCAATGTACACATAAGAGAAGCTGTGTGGAGGCCCTTCTGTATTTGGTTCCTATCATATGCCCTTATATTGAGACAAAACCCTTTATGAGTACATAAGTACATAAGTAAGTACATAAGTAATGCCACACTGGGAAAAAACCAAGGGTCCATCGAGCCCAGCATCCTGTCCATGACAACGGCCAATCCAGGCCAAAGGCACCTGGCGAGCTTCCCAAACGTACAAACATTCTATACATGTTATTCCTGGAATTGTGGATTTTTCCCAAGTCCATTTAGTAGTGGTTTATGGACTTGTCTTTTAGGAAACCGTCTAACCCCCTTTTAAACTCTGCCAAGCTAACCGCCTTCACCACATTCTCCGGCAACGAATTCCAGAGTTTAATTATACGTTGGGTGAAGAAAAATTTTCTCTGATTTGTTTTAAATTTACTACACTGTAGTTTCATCGCATGCCCCCTAGTCCTAGTTTTGGGAAGCGTGAACAGACGCTTCACATCCACCTGTTCCATTCAACTCATTACTTTATATACCTCTATCATGTCTCCCCTCAGCCGTCTCTTCTCCAAGCTGAAAAGCCCTAGCCTCCTTAGTCTTTCTTCATAGGGAAGTCGTCCCATCCCCGCTATCATTTTCTTCACCCTTCGCTGCACCTTTTCCAATTCTACTATATCTTTCTTGAGATGCGACGACCAGAATTGAACACAATACCATGGAGCGATACAACGGCATTATAACATCCTCACACCTGTTTTCCATACCTTTCCTAATAATACCCAACATTCTATTCGCTTTCCTAGCAGCAGCAGCAGCACACTGAGCAGAAGGTTTCAGTGTATTATCGACGACGACACCCAGATCCCTTTCTTGGTCCGTAATTCCTAACGTGAAACCTTGCATGACGTAGCTATAATTTGGGTTCTTTTTCCCCACATGCATCACCTTGCACTTGCTCACATTAAACGTCATCTGCCATTTAGCCGCCCAGTCTCCCAGTCTCGTAAGGTCCTTCTGTAATTTTTCACAATCCTGTCACGAGTTAACGACTTTGAATAACTTTGTGTCATCAGCAAATTTTATTACCTCACTAGTTACTCCCATCTCTAAATCATTTATAAATATATTAAAAAGCAGCGGTCCTAGCACAGACCCTTGAGGAACCCCACTAACTACCCTTCTCCATTGTGAATACTGCCCATTTAACTCCACTCTCTGTTTCCTATCCTTCAACCAGTTTTTAATCCACAATAGGACATTTCCTCCTATCCCATGACCCTCCAATTTCCTCTGTAGCCTTTCATGAGGTACCTTGTCAAACGCCTTTTGAAAATCCAGATACACAATATCAACCGGCTCCCCTTTGTTCACATGTTTTTTTACTCCTTCAAAGAATTGAAGTAAATTGGTCAGGCAAGATTTCCCCACACAAAAGCCGTGCTGACTTGGTCTCAGTAATCCATGTCCTCGGATGTGCTCTGTAATTTTGTTTTTGATAATAGCCTGTACCATTTTCCCCGGCACCGTCGTCAGACTCACCAGTCTATAATTTCCCGGATCTCCCCTGGAACCTTTTAAAAAAAATCGGCGTTACATTGGCCACCATCCAATCTTCCGGTACCATGCTCGATTTTAAGGATAAATTGCATATCACTAGCAGTAGCTCCGCAAGCTCATTTTTCAGTTCTATCAGTACTATGTTATGGCTATGCATTGTTTCTCAATTTTTTTGATAAAGGTACCCTCCGACATTACAGGAAAGGGCAAAGAGGTCACATTTTCATGATGTCTGATGTTTAATTTTTCAACATATGCAAATGATTGACAACAATATACTAGAAATGCGTAAGTTTCATAAACATTACATGCCACAAAGAAAATGTAATTCATGAACTTGAATGCAATATACTTGAAATGTGAGCATATTCCTCACTTCTATGTGTTGCCCTAATAATCACCAAGATTAAACAATCTGCTACACTTATAAGAGGGTAGTGTGCCTTCATCTAGATATGTGGAAGGTACAACCAACAAGAATTTGGTTCCACCCCAGATTTTATGCTGGGTGGTTTAACATGACTGAGCTTAAATTTGATGAAGCTTATTATTATGACCATTGCATACTGATGGACTGCTCTATAGCTTGTGCCTGCTTTGAAAGTTTTGCTACCTTCTTGGAGTGGGTGACTCAGCAAGTAGCGGGCACTGTTCATGTGCAGCATTATTTGGCCTGCCTGACAGGATTTGGTTTTAACATTTCATTGCATTGCTGATGAATTGGGTGTGCCATTATCTTCTGGTAAATCTGAAGGTCCAACTACCAGATTGACATTCTTGGGAATTGAGTTGGATTCTATTGCTGTGGAATCTTGATTACCCAAGGCAAAGGTTGACAAATTGGTTCAGGCTGCTGTAATGGCTTTTCAGGCTAAAAAAGTAACTCTGAAGCAAATGCAGTCGTTATTGGGTTTATTTAATTTTGCAGCATGAGTAATTCCTATGGGGAGAGTTTTTACTCATCGCTTAGCGTGTTTCACAGTGGGAATATGAAGGCATCATCATATCATTCGGATTCCTACCAGTGTCAAAGAAGATTTGCGTCTTTGGCTTTCCTTTTTGTGGGATTTAATGGAGTTTGAATTTGTTGGTCTGCGCCTTGAGTTACTAATTGGGATCTGGAGCTGTTTTCAGAGGCTTCTGCTGGGAAGGGTTTTGGAGTTTATTTTAGAGGGGGAATGGTGTGCTAAACAATGGCCCCAGAGTTGGCTTGAGCATCTATCTATCTATCTATCTATCTATCTATCTATCTATCTATCTATCTATCTATCTATCTATCTATCTATCTATCTATCTATCTATAAAAATAGGGGACCACAAAAAACCATTCAGACAAAAAATGAAATGGAGACCCCCCTTCCCCTCCACCCAAGAAAGCTAGACTCTACAAGCAGGGCAATACTGGTAAGAGAGAAACAGAAATATTTTTTTCTCCTGTACTCTGCAAAAAAAAAAAAAAAATAAAATAAAAAAGTACAGTTCACAAAACAGGTATATCTCAATCTTTACAAAAAAATTAAATAAAAATATATATTTTTTCTTTTTTACCTTTGAGCACTTTATTTTTCTGATTGGACTGGTCCCACTCTCTTCCACTTTCCATGTGTCAGTCTTCTAAATTCTTTTCCAGGTTGGTTTTTCCATTTCTTCTCTCTCCTCTTGGTGTCTTCTTTTCCCATTCAATCACCAAGAAGTCCCACTCATCTTCTGCTCTGTTCCCCTTCCCCCACACCTCTAGTTGCATCCATCTTCTGCCCTTCTCCCTCCCCCACCCACACCCTCTAGTCCCATTCATCTTCTGCTCTCTGTCTTCCCCACAACTCCTAGTCCCATCCATATTCTGCTCCCTCTCTCTCCCCCACTCCCTAGTCCCATTCATCTTATGCTCCCTCTCCCTCCTCCTCCCATATACCTCCTTGTCCCATTCATCTTCTGCTCCTTCTCCATCTCTCTCTCTCTTACTCACACCCCGTGGTCTCATTTTTTTTTACCCTTCCTGCCAGGCATTTGTTCTGTATTGGTGCAGCTAGTTCTGTGGCAGAGTGGGGAGGGTCAGTGGATTTAATTAAAAGAGTGGGTAGATGGCATTTTAACAAATTCAAGTGTTATGAGAGATCTGAGAATAAATTTGCTGCTTGCTAATGTTTTTTCTTTAGTTCCTGTTGTAGGTCCAGTGGTGCCAGGAATTTGTGTTTGGCTCTGTGGCCATTCTTACATTTTTTTGGGCACAGAAGACAGTGAGTGAAACTTGATGGTGGTCATCATTTCTTGCCTCGTTTCTTTAGGAGTCCATATTCATTGGTTTGGACTTCAAGCCATGGGATCAATTGCTTTCTCTATTGCTACAAGCTCATCGTTTCTCCTCTCCAGCTCTTCTCTTTATTAATTTGGGAGGCAATGACTTGTGTAATGTAAAGAGTGTAGAATTGATCCAACAGATGAAGCGTGCTTAGTTGATCATACGCTGTTATTTTCCAACTGCCAGGTTGATCTGGTCTCAATTTATTCCCAGATTGATTTGGCATGGGGCAGTTAAAGTGCATGCTATTGAACGGTTGAGGAAGTGAGTCAATTCTGAAGTGTCTCGTTTCATTAGTCATTTGGGAGGTCTAGTTTTGTTGCATGATCTTATTACTAGATTGCCCAGGTTTTAATTATGGGAGATGGGGTCCATCTTTCTGATATAGGGTTGGATATTTTTTTGTCTAGTATGCAGGATTTGTTGGAGTTTTGTGTGGATTTTCATCAGCTAGCAGCTAGGGGTGGGAGTGGGGCAGCAGTGACAAGCTGAGCTGCCACTGCTAGTGGTGGAGGGTTTGAATGATCATTTTATTCTCAGTGTGAATTCTAGAGTGAAAAACAGTTGGGGAGTTTGTTGAAAGGAAATTGAGGGTTCATGTGCGGTACCGCCATGGACTTAGGAGGAATGGGTTGGTTCTAATTTGATATGTCAGTACACGACCATCTGCCTAAAGGCGGTTTATTACATTATTGTTAATTATACATTAAAGTGGTTAAGTAATTTAAACTGGTTTGAACTTGTTTAATAAAGCTGCTGTCGATGTGATCCACAGTTAGAGTAAAGTGTTATTTCTTTATTAATGTGGAAGTTGTTGAAATGTGGGCATGTGAATGCTTATGTTACATATTGGTATAGTGAAGAATTCCAGATTCTCATAAGTGGAGGTATGCAGACTGGGGGAAATTAGGGACCTCTGTAACTTCTGGGATTGCAAGGATGAGCACTGAGGCCTAGATGTATTCTTGGGGAAGAGAGAAGGAGGGGAGAGGAAAGTTTTCCCTGTGCCAACTGGCCCTTTCACATGGACCTAGTTTTCTCAAGGAAACTTGGAGGCCCTTTTACTAAGCTGTGTAGGTGCCTATGCACACCCAATGTGCACCAATTCAGAGTTACTGCCTGGCTACCGCGTGGCCCGGGCGGTAATTTCATTTTTTAAGCGCATCCGCTATGCTTGTTGGAAAATAATTTTTATTTTCCAGCACACGGCAGAAACTGGGCAGTAATCATCATTCTATGTGTGTAGACCATTACTGCCCAGTTAACGCTTGAGACCTTACCGCTAAGTCAATGGGTGACAGTAAGGTCTCAGACCTAAAATGGACACATGCCAATTTTGATTTTTTGCTGCCTGTCCATTTTCGGCAAAAATTTAAAAAGGCCTCTTTTACAAGCGCACTGAAAAATGGATCAGCGCACACCCAGAACACTCACCTACACTGGAGCAGCCCATTTTTCAGTGCACCTTAGTAAAAGGACCCCTTGGTTTGCAGAATACAACTTGTTTTTAGCAAACTGTCTTTAACACAACCATGCTAATATTACCATATTCTGTGTATCATGAGTTTGTACACTGAGGTGTCAAAACTGGAAAGTAAATTTATTGTTATGCTGACTTGGATGTCATTCAACAAGGGAACTATGGAACATGATTTGATATTAAATGGAATACTTTTAGAAAACTCAAGGGAGTGATTATAAAGTTTAACACTGGAAGGAATAAATTAAAGACTCTGGAGATGCACAATTAGGGAAGTGTCATCAAACATATGGAGAATCAACACATCAGTAGGCAAGTTGACACATTACTGTTGCAATGTCAGAAGCTGAATCGCAAATATAATACCATTAGTCACTGACAAGTGGGCAAATCACTGAATTTGTTGAAAACTAGGCCTTATTCAGACAGTAGTAAATGTGGTCATATTTTAGTACAATTTTTTAGAAGCAAGATGGAACAGGGAGAGAGATCAAGCTGTGCAATCATCGTAGCCAACAGTTTCTGAAATATGTTCCAATCTGTATCAATCAAAGTCATATGTAGTATAGAGAAATTTTAAGTGCCTCTTTTAGTACATTAGAGTGGCCCCTGTTAATTCAGGAGGAAAAAAGTTAATTGGACTCTGAATTATAGAGAAGGAAATTCAAGAAGTCATTAAAATGACAATTTTCAGGATCATTTTCTCTGAGTACATAGCAATTTACCTGTATATATTAATTTGTGCCTGGATAAAATTATGCACAGGGGTTCATAGCGTGCAAATGTTTAGGTGGGTTAAAAAGAGACATTGCAAGAGATTTATTTAGGTCAGGGAGGAAAACAGCATGAGTACTTGCATTTTCACAAATACACCCACTACACCTATGTATAAAATAGGATGTACAAGGTTTGCAGGCACTTTGAAATAACAGCATATCCCTAGGGAAACGTGCATACCTCAAGGTTGAAAAAGGTCCTTGTTTCATTTCTAACCCTGCTAGTAAGACAGCCAGCACTTAGGGAGAACTCTTGGACTTTGTTTTGGGGGTTCACTAGGACTTATCTCCTATGACTGGACTTAAGAAGGAACATCATTGGGTGATGGTGTCTTCACATATAATCAAGAATGGGATTGCAGAAATCCCAGAGTAAAGAGGAAAAAAGAGACCACAAAGAATTCGAGTGAAGGAAAGGGTCACCAGAGCAGTTCATCAGAGAAGTGGCTTGAAGGTCTGTGAGCACACCCGTTTGAGAATAAGTTAAGATAAGTAGCACATTGCCTGAATTTTTTTATATAATGTTAAGAATAAAAGAATAAAAGAATAAACAGCAAAGAATTGAGGTATTGGTAGGTTGGGGGTAAAAGTCTATGATTATAATATTGACACGGCAAGAGGTTCACTGAGGGAGTGAAGTGACACCAGCCGTTAAGTATATATGAGACTTACCCGCTATAATCATTGCAACATATTGTACTTTTTTGGATCCTCTACTATACATATTGTTTTTGAAGGAAAAACAGCAACAACAAAAAAATCAAGAGGGTCTAAAAGGCATTTGTTATCGTTCAAGATGATCTTATTCTGCAATAATTTATCATGCTTTTTGGAGTTTTTACCTATTCTCGTCTCTCCCCCTTTTCCCAATCTAACATAGCCACAGAGGCTTTTGTTTTACTCCTCTCCTACCACGTAATCCTGGTGTGCAGCATCTGAGGCACAACTATACAGACGCCTTCAAAATTGCCTCTTGTATCTGACACCTGGTAATTCCACTGGACTGGGTAGTTTACAGTGGCATTTTACCAAGAATTTAATTGTAAGCTGTTAAGCATCTGCATCAAGATGGAACTTGCTAGAGTAAACCTGAAAGTACTTTTACTCAGGCCAAATTATACTATTAAAGAAACCAAGGAATTCCTTTAGCTACGTACCTGTAATCTAAATTACAGGCCTGTCTAATTTATTAATACGGGTTGTCAAACATACGCTGAGAAATAGGCCCTAAAATTAAACAAAGTCATGGAAGGATTAATCTTCATGGATCAGACAAGTATTTTTTAAGAACATCAAGTCACAGAGCATGCAAACTTATTATGTAATATCCTGGATAGGACTAAAGAGGTGGAAATTCCAGGTATAGAAATTTCATTTGGTCCTGAAAAGCTTTTTGATTGGGTGGAGTAAACTGGCTTTTGTACAAATGAAATATGCTCTGAGCCTTCTTGAATAAAAGTATTTCCACTTTTAAATTAGGTCTAGAAATTCCAAGGACAGATCAAGATCAAGTATGGATATGTTATTAGCATATGCAATAAGTTTATCTTGTTGGGAAGACTGGATGGATCATGCAAGTCTTTATCTGCCATCATCTACTAGTTACTATGGCGCTCATTTTTGAAGCACATGGACATCTCAAAATGGCCAAAAAGTCTATCTTCTGAAAATGTCCAAATAGCTTTTTTGAAAAGCAAAAATTGAATATATTGCACTGCAGTTAATCCAAATAGCAAGGAGGCACGTTGGAGGCATATTTTGTATGGGACTAGGTTAAGTCCAAAATTAGGATGTCTTTCAGCTATAATGGAACAGGAAGAAAAGTCCAAATAAAAAAAAAAGGATGTGTGTATTTAGACCTGTTTCAACCATGCCCATGTAACAAAAAGGTGCTCTCCATAATCCTGTAGTTGATGCTGTTCCCCTCCCACCCTCCCTAAGAACTGAACCTGAAAGGGGATAGCAGGCTATATGACAGACTCAAGTATTAATTATGGGCATACTCAACAGAGCAGCAAGCAGCTCTCAGGAGTAGCCTAATGGTCTGTGAAGTGGACAATACACAAGGGGACCTGGGTCCAAATCCCATTCTAACTAGTTCTTTTTTGGTGAAAATCATGAGCCCTCCAAATACAGTACCTACGTATAGGAGACACTTGCAGGGTTTTTTTTTTTCTGGGCCTGGAGGGCTCACAATTCATAATAAAGGAGGTGAGATTTGTACCTGGGTGCCATTTGTTAATGTCCACAGCACTGACCTCTAGTCTGCTTGGCCATTTTTGTACAAATGATGTCAGACAGACATTTTTGTGCCTGCTTTTTTGGCTGTTCATATTTTGGACATTTTTAGTGCAAGAACATCCTTCTCACATATTTTCAAACAGGAAATCCCAATGTTTTTCTTGTTTGAAAATAGCTGTGGAATGGACTTTTTTTTTAGGCATAATGAGTGGGACATCCAAATTCTGATTTGGATGGGGTTTTTTTCAAAAATGCCCCTGCATGTTATTATGCCCTTGGGTGCTAGGAATATTGCCTCCACAGTGCATTCAACAATGGAACAAGCCCAAAGAGGAGAAGTGGGGCTTAGGAATCAAACCTAGATCTTTTATATGGTAGAGCTCAACACTGCTGCTGCACCATCAAGCTAGACCTACAATTACACAGTCTAATGACAGCTGGGTTTCTTTCTGAACAATTACATTTTTCCACATGAAGCCACATTGACACAAAACACTCATTTATTAAACTTCCTTTTAATTGCTTCACAACATTCAGTACTCAACTTCAAGTTGTGGTTCACACTGATATACAGAGGGGATTCTCAGGAGTTTATGGTTTTTATTGTTACAATACTCTCATGTTGTAAAACCGTAATGAAATTTATTTTACAACACAGAAAAGTACAATGATGAAAGAAGTGTCTGTATAAGATTTTATGAAAATAAAAAGGTGGGAATATGAGCCAGGCTATCCAAAAATTGGAACCAAAATGTAATTTAACATAAACAGCGTTTAATAATTTTCAAACTAATGATAATAAAACAATTCCACATTAAAAGTGACTCGACACAACGTTGTGTTTCGGCCAGATGGCCTACATCAGTAGTCTTGTAACTGAGATAAACAGTAAAATAAGATCATCAATTGATATAATAAGGGAATCTCAAATCACAAATGTAGACAAGGACTTAAAAATGGTCTTGAAAAAGAACGTTGGGCAAATAATCTGTCTGCCGCTGCACTCTACAAAGAAGCGATTGACGTGTTAGGGTCCACCTTTTTATTTTCATTTCACGCTTCGTGGGATCTATTGAGTTCTCCACGCACGTGGATTCTCTTTAGACTTTAGCACCATGTATAAGATTTTAGCAAGCCTTTGTACAGTCAATGTAATGTAGCTTTGTTCATCACTTGAAAGCTATGTTAAAATATATGGCAGGTACTGTTATTGATTATAGGTAAATATAGGGGCATATTTACTAAGCTGTGTTAGCTGTTAACATGGCAACACATGCATTATATTACATGATGTATACACTGTGCTTCCAGTTAACATAATATCTTAGCAGTTACTGTGTGCTATTTTTGCTTTATCTGCCTAACATGGAAGGAGACAGGGAACAAGCGGGGAATGTGCCTCATTTGAGCCAGGCCATTATTTTGCAAAAATACTGATTTCAGAAAGTTTCTATTTACATGTGGAGAGCTGTACCACATAAAAATTTCAAGGGGAGTGTGCTTTTAGTAGAACATAAGCTATATGCTGGATTCTATATATCGCGCCTTAACTTGCATGTGGACATTGAAGTGTATTCTATAACAATGCATGTAACCTAATTGGTTAGCTAGCTAATCAGCGTTGTCAATTGGATGTTAACCAGTGGCGTAGCCACAGGTGGGCTGGGGTGGGCCAGGGCCCACCCACATAGGGCTCAGGCCCACCCAACAGTAATACAGATTTAGCAGTAGCTGGTGGGGATCCCAATCTCTGCCAGCTGAAAACGCTACTCTCCACGATACCGGCAGCTGCACATACTCAGTTTTCAGCGCCTGCCTGCTGCAGACTGCCAAGGTGGAGAGAAGCATTTTTCCACAAGCTGAGATATTTTTTTGGTGGGGTGGAGAACACTTGGTGCCCACCCACTTCTTGCCTAGGCCCACCCAAAATCTGCTGTCTGGCTACGCCCCTGATATTAACAAGCAATTATCAGCATTAATTGGCATTAATTAAGATTTACGTGCACAACTCGCTAAGCGTATTCTGTAACATGGTGCGTGTAAATTCTTAATTGCATAGTTGAAAAGGGTGTGTGGCCATGGTTGAAGCATGGGCATTTCTAAAATCTATGTGCATTGCTATAGAATACTCCTGCTCTGTGGCTAATTTAGGAGTTAGAATTTACACCAAAGAAAACATGGTGTAAATGGTTGCAACTAAATTTGGTTGCATGGAGAGGTGTATAGGGGTGAGATTCTATATATGACACCTAAAAAACCAGCACTGAAATAAGTGCTGACTAAGCATATTCTATAATTTGTGCCTAAATTTATTTGATGATGATTATAGAACAATCTTAGTTGATATTTCAGCGCCTAAAACTATGTGCAACCATTTACACTAACAAAAACATGGCATAAATCCTGGCGTGTAGATTTTCGCAGACTGGGCCACATTCTATAACAATGTGCGTAAATTTTGGAACACCCACGAAACACCCTTTCCCATGCCCATAACCATGCCCCTTTTTGCCTGCATGCATTAGAAGTTCGGCGCACTTTGTTGCAGAATATGCTTAGCGAATTGTGCGCATAAATTCTAATCAGTGCCAATTAGTGCTCATTATTGCATGTTAAGTGCTGTTATCAGCACTCATTACCTTATTAAGCTTGTTAAGTTGCACACATTGTTATAGTCTGCGCTGATTTGTACATTATTGCCTCCCCCAAAATGAAACCATTGCCTCATTACTTAATTGGTTGTACTTACATGTGTTGGTTTATAAAATGGGTCAGCTACACATGGATTTACATCTGTTACCTGGAACATCTAGGTTTCAGAAAACTGCCTTATTGAGCAATTCAATTCAATTCAAGCTTCTCCTTCTTACCTACAAATGCACTCAGTCTGCTGCCCCTCACTATCTTTCTACCCTCATCTCCCCTTACGTTCCCGCCCGTAACCTCCGTTCACAGGATAAATCCCTCCTCTCAGTACCCTTCTCCACCACCGCCAACTCCAGGCTCCGCTCATTCTGCCTCGCCTCACCCTATGCTTGGAACAACCTTCCTGAACCCTTACGCCAAGCCCCCTCCCTGCCCGTCTTCAAGTCTTTGCTTAAAGCCCACCTCTTCAATGCTGCGTTCGGCACCTAACCCTTACCGTTCAGTGAATCCAGACTGCCCCAATTTGACTGCCCCTATCGGACCGACCGTTCACTTGTCTATTAGATTGTAAGCTCTTTGAGCAGGGACTGTCTCTCTTTGTTAAATTGTACAGCGCTGCGTAACCCTAGTAGCGCTCTAGAAATGTTAAGTAGTAGTAGTAGTAGTAATTGAGCAGTGCTCCACTGGAGGGATTAAGGGAAATCACCCCATTAATCTGCCAGTGGTTGATGTTCCGCCCTGAAAGCAAAACTGGCATGGAAAACCAGGCTCTATGACACTTCAGGAAAAATATATATTTGTGTCTAAAATGGTCACCATAAACAAAAACGTTTCTCTTGTTTTTCATAACATAAACTTGGGGTTTGTGCCCATATTGACCCACTCATAGTTTAGACATTGATGATTCTAAAATGGATGCTCCTGCCACACGCAGCCATCACATAAATGTCCATTTCTTCATGCATTTTACAGCAGGTTCTATGTTAGCAGATACTGTTCAAAAATCCTAGCGGGATTTGAGATGTCCTGACATGGACTTCTCAATTCTGATTTGTACGTCTTTTCTACAATGCTGCTCATAACTTTTAAACAACTAAATTAAGATGAATTTTCATTTGAAAACTTTAACCCCTAAGGGCTCCTTTTACCAAGCTGCGGCAAAAAGGGCCTGTGCTGGCATCGGTACATGTTTTTCACGGTCACTGCGTCCCCCTTTTACCGCAGTAGGTAAAAGTCTTGCTTTCCTGAAGGAAATGGCCATGCGGCAAGTAAAGCACTTGCCACACGGTCATTTCAGGGGAGAGCCCTTACTGCCACCCATTGAGATGGCGGTAACTGGGCAATGCATGGCACTGCCCGATTACTGCTGGGTACACTCCTGCACTAGAAAAATAAATATGTTTTAAAAATAAATATGTTTTTGTAGTGTCAGAAATGACGGCGCGGTAGGGGTGGGAAGTACTGCTGGGCTTCTGCGGTAGCCCGGCGGTACTTCCTGTTTAGCGAGTGGTAAGCCCACATTGGGCTTACCGCCGCTTAGTAAAAGGAGCCCTAAATTTGGTTAAAGTAGTTGACAGCTATAGCAGCGTAATTTAAAAGGATACATTTAAGAGCTCAGCTGTTTATTTATTTATTTTTTTATATCAGGCCCTTACTTTTTGTTATTCTATTTGTTTCTGATTTTGATCATTTTGATAACAGTGGGTTAAATTTTTAAAGTCTGAAGCTTGACTGGAATATGACACTAATACACAGGGCGGATAATCTTAGAATAGGCCACTGAACTTGTATGGCAGATATGCACATAAGTTCCACAAATTTTCAAAGGGAAAATACATGCATCTGTTTACACCTGCCCTCTGGCATGCTCAAAAGTTTCTTGTTTATTTTATGTCCATGTGCATTTTATTCAGTAGGTACATGTCAAAACTCTGCCCAAGCCCTGCTCCCTAGGACACCGGCACTCGGGTTGGAAAAACTTATATGGATAAGATGTATGCACATACGTTTAGGCACATGTAATCCAGGTGATTTTATAAAAGGGTGTTTTTGTGTGTGTAAAACTCAGCTTTATCCCTGGACATGCATAAGAAGATACTGACAGCTAGTAATGACCCAGTGGCTACACAGCTATCTTGCCATTCTTAAAGGTTGACTGCTTAGCAGATTTGGGGTTCCTTTCCCAGCCTTGACGGATTTGTGTAATTGTTTTGTCCACACATGGCATAATAAGAACAAACTTTATGACTAGCACAATACAAGGGATAACAAGAGAAAGCATGTATGGCAGAGGAAGATACCATCGGTATCGGGAAACATCGAGAAACTTGTTCCAGCCGAAGATCAGTGTATGTCCGGTGCACAATAGCAGTGTAAGATAACCCAATTTAGACTAAAAATGAAAAAAAAAACACAGTTAATATTATTTATGCATCTTAGAGCTACATGTAATAGCAATTACATTAGATCCCTTTGCACAATCTTTTTAAAAATAGCATAATCTTTGGTTACAGTATAAGTTTTTAAAGAACATTAATTTGTCATATATATGTTGAAAATAGGCTTCCCTTTGAAATTAATAGTAAAACTTTGTCGCAGGGTGGGCACATACAGTAAAGAAATGTGTTTCAGCCAAGATAAGATTCAGGGGCTCTCAGCTCTCAGAAAGTCGCAATGCTGCAACCTTAGTTTCTGCAAGATCTCCACCAGCTATCTTGGTATCTCTTTTTTTGGCTGCTAAAACAATAAGAGGGAGTTGACCATACATGCTATCTGTTTGGCATGCCTTTCGTGTGTTCTGATAGATACCAAATCTGAGAATGTTTTTGCAACTTTGAAGCAGGACTTGGCTTTGCTGAGATCTGCAAAATTGAGGCAGCAAGACATACATGGAGAGACTTGCTGACCTAAACGTGTATACACTGGAGGAAAGGAGAAACAGGGGTGGTGATATGATATAGACGTTCAAATATTTGAAAGGTATTAATTTGCAAACAAACCTTTTTCAAAGATGGGAAGGTGGTAGAACTAGAAGACATAAATTGAAATTGAAAGAGGGCAGACTCAGGAATAATGTCAGGAAGTATTTTTTTCACTGAGGGTGGTAGATACCTGGAATGCCCTCCCATAGGAGGTGGTGGAGATAAAAATGATAATGGAATTCAAAAAATGCGTGGGTCAAACGCAAAGGAATCCTATTTAGAAGGATCGGATCCAAAGAAGCTTAGGGGAGATTAGGTAAGAAAACTGGTGCTGGTCTGACTTCTACAGTCTGTTCCTTGACGGAGGCTGAGTAGATTTGGATGGGCCGGAGTGGAGCTTTTCGGGTGCTTTGACAACAACTTCAGAAATTTTAGATCAAGGCCAGTGCTGGGGAGACTCTTATGGCAAGGATAAATCAAGAGCAGATATACATTTGATGCAATACTTCAAACCATATGTAATGAGTTTATATTGTCGGGCAGACTGGATGGACTGTACAGGCCTTTATGTGCAGCCATCTACTATGTTATGTTACTATGTTACTATGAACTAGTAAGTAATGGAGATTCCTGCTAGAAAAAATTCATACATACCAATTTAAATATAGCATTGCATTTAGGGCTCCTTTGATGAAGTGGTGCTACCGATTAGCATGTGCTGCAAAGAAGTTCATTCAGTTCTCTTGGGCTTCTTTACATTCAGTGCACACTAATTGGCAGCGCTGCTTCATAAAAGGAGCCCTTAATATATGTCATGTCTTTTCCACCTGCATATATCTCATTTGGTGCCTTTTTATAGTCAACCATTTATACAGTACAGTCTTGATTATCCGACCTTTGCTACTCTGACCATCGGCATCCGGTATATCTGATGGACCCCTGGTGATGTCATCGCGTTGCCATTAAGAAGTGTGCAGCTTCTCTTCTTGTTTTCTGGCTTCATACGCTGCAAGGAAGCCATGTTATTGATCTGAGATCGTCTCTGCAAGGGACCCTTGTGGTGCAGCTAATATTCATTCATGCACCCCTCATGCACCCCTCAAACGAGTTAAGGAGCGGGTGGTTTCTCTTTCTCTTTGCAATTTTAGCCTACATTTAAGAATGAATTTTTGGATCTGGGACCCAGCTTTTGCAGCAAGGGAAACATTTTTTTTTTTTTTTTTTTGATTTGAGACCATGCTTTCATACATTCATTTTTTTTTGAGACCATGATTCTATGCAAGGGAATCATAATTTTTGGACCCGAGACCCTGCTTGTGCAGTGAGAGGAACCATAGAAAAACGGTTAAGCTGAGACCTTGCTTTTAGAGCATGGCAGCAATGTTTGGACCTGAGACCCCACTTTTGCAGCGAGGAAACTGTTGGAAGAAGTTTCTATCTGAGACGTTGCTTTTACAGCATGGCAGCAATTAATGGAAAGAGGAAAAAGCTGTTTTGTCTATAAAGCAGAAACTTTTGCAGAAAGGAACTTCTAAAGAAAGTGAACATTAAAGATGTTTTGAGCTGCTTTCCAGCCAGGGAACCATTTTTGATCTGAGCCCGTGCTTTTGCAGAAATATTTGGAGCTGACACTCAGTGAGTGCTATGTGACCCGAGAACCTGCTTTTCCTGCCAGGGATCCATTTTTGTTCTGAGGCCATACTTCTGCAGAAACAGAACCATGCAGTGGCGTACCAAGGGGGGGGGGGGGGGTCCGCCCCGGGTGCACGCCGCTGGGGGGGTGCCGCGGTGCGCGCCTGCTGTGAGAGTTCGCTAACTTCTCTCGTTTGCTGCAGCTCCCTCTGCCCCGGAACAGGTTACTTCCTGTTCCGGGGCAGAGGGAGCTGCAGCGAACGAGCAAAGTTAGTAAACTCGCAGCAGGCGCGCGCTGCGGCACCCCCCCAGCGGCATGCACCCAGGGGGGGCTCTTTCATGGGGGGGGGTGTCTTTCACCGGGGAGGGGTCCGTGCTGCATCGGGGGGGGGGGGGGCACTGCACCCGGGGGGTGGGGCGCCGCCCCGGGTGTCCGCCCCCCTAGGAACGCCACTGGAACCATGGTAAGATTCTTGTGCACAATGAGTTTTATGCAGTACCGTATGTACACCTACTGTATTTCTGTTTGTTCATTTACATTTACAGCACTTTCTTTATTCGTACTCTCATTCTTAGATCCAGAGGGTTTCCAGTTTTAGTTCTGCTGCCTTGATTTCTGCTTCACATCAGTTTTGACTGCAGAAGACAACACAGTGATCTTGAGAAATGCGGCTTTGCTTGGTTCTTTATTTCTGTATATGCAGTTGATAAGTATGGTTTCCTTTCCTCGGTTCTCTTCCTGTACAACATTGCCTGTTGTAGAATTGCTGTGCTGTGTATACTGCTCTGTATTTCGGTTCAATTTACCTGCTGTACAATTTTTTTCATTTTTTTCGTTGCTAATTAGTGTATTTCTGTTCTTCATGCATAAAGTATGTTTTCCGTGCATTGTGAGAGGTTCCCATTGTTTTCCGTATTATCTGAGTTTTCACTTATCCAACAGTGGGCTTGTCCTGGTTACATCAGATAATCAAGACTCTACTGTGTTTTATAAAAGGAACACTGTGGTGGCTTACTGTTCTGTAATAAAAAGGATCAACTCACTAAAATACAAGTGCAGCTTATGTCCAGCACTCAAAATGATTGATTTTCGAAACATAGTGCATTTGTTAAGCAAAGTAACCTCACAGTGGGTCTGAAAAAATGTCTTTATGTTGTTTACTTAAAAAAACTCTCTAAACTGCAGTAAAGCTGACTTGATTTATATTCACTTGACTGAGCATGCAATTTTAAATCACGGTCATTGTGCCAAAAAATATAAACTACATAAACATTTGTAAATGCCTTACCTTAACAAAGTACTGTGAACTGCCGTGAGAGTTTGCAGCAGCCATTTTAGACCAGTGCCACAAGGGGCAGGAGTGAAGGGACTGCGCTCCTGCCCCCAACAACTCTGCTGGACTACCAGGTATACGGGTAGGCCCGGGGGATGGCCTACTTGCATGGCTGGGGAGGAGATCTTGATGTGGGCTGCAGGAAGGGGGAAGGAAAGAGGGGACATTGGAGGGGGGCGAGAGGGTCTTGGGGGCTTTTTTTTAAACACAAAAAATAGTTATGCGGGTGCCAGCCCAATGTTCAGAGTCAGTACCCATATAGCTCAGTGGCCTTATTTAGGATAGCTCTTGAGCTGTCCTAAATTAAGCCACTGAGCTATGCAGGTGCCGGTACTGAATATTACCAACACCCACATAACCAGGGGTTCCTCTCTGTTGTTGCCCCCAGTGCTGCCCCTGATCTGCCCACCTTTTAGTTGGGCAGTCTGAGGGGATATTCAGCAGTACTCTCTGCTTAAGTGCTGCTGAATATCACCACTCGGGCAGCAGAAAGTGATTTAAGCTAGTTATTGCCAAACTGAAAATCGGCTATTTTGGGACTGCTCCAGGGACGAAGTTGGCATCTTGGCCAGTTAACTACTGATATTGAACACTTAACTGGTCAGTGCTATCTTTGGGGTCCTTTTACCAAGCTGCGGTAAAAGGACCCCTGCGGTGATATGGCGCACAGGTTTGCCACGTGTTGAGGCCCCCTTTTACCACTGTGAGTAAAATGATGTTGAAAAAACACAACAGAAATGGTGGTGCAGTAGTTAAGCACTTGCCATGCAGCCAGTTCCTGGGGGAGCCCTTACTGCTTCCTATTTAGGAGGTGGCAAGTGCTCCCACATTAACCTGGTGGTATCCAGGCAGCATGTAGGGCTGCCCGATTACTGCTGAGTAAGCCTCCAGTACTAAAAACTAAAATTATTTTTTTGAGTGCTAGAAATGGTGCATGGCACACACCGGCACTACTGCTGGGCTCCTGCGGTAGCCCGGTGGTGGGAACAATTTGCCACACACCATTGCTGCGGTAGCCCTACCATGGCTTTGTAAAAGGGCCCCATAGCTGGTTAAATGCTGAATATCACACTTAGGGATCCTTTCACTAAGCTGCGGTAAAAAGTGGCCTGTGGTAATGTGGGTGCGTTATTTGGGCACGCGCTGGGCCAAAGGGCTTTTTTTAATGGGCTGGGAAATGGGCTTGCACTGAAATTAAAACTAGCGTGTGCCTATTTATGGCTTCAGCCCTTACCATCACCCATTGACTTAATGGTAAGGGCTCGCTCACTACCCACGCGGTAGCCATGCTCATTACTGCCAGGAATGTTCCCGTGCTCCAAACTCAGAATTATCGCCGGGCACACACACTGCTAGCCCACATGTTAGCCCTCCTGCACCTTAGTAAAAGGGCCCCTTAACTAGTCATGCTTTAGCTGGCTCCAGAAACCCAGAAATTCAATGCTGGTGGCAGTCAGCAAGCGCTGATTTCTACTGGCTGAATATCAGGCCCAAATTTATGAAACCTATAATTTCTCTACCAAAGGTTTGTCAGCTATTTTTCATTTTATACAACTGATTTCTGAATGCATCGTATGGAATTTTGATTCTCAAGAAATATCTTCCTCGTGTCAGATGATTTTTGTTTAAGGGAGGAACATAGCCTTCTTAATTGCAAAAATTGGTTAGTAGGAGATTGGTTTCAAGGGACCTATTATGGAAACTTGTAAATCTAAATAATAGGCCCTGCCCCTTAAAATCAATTTACCCACAAACCAATTCATGCAATTAAGAAGGCTATGTTCCTCCCATTCAGAAACTTACTGGTGGGCAAAGAACTAGGAAGTTGCTTCTGAAAGGATGTGAAAAAAAAAAAGCTAATAAAATCAAGGATGATGTAGTAATTTGTCCACTGAAGTTCTTTAACTTGGGGGACACAGCATCAGTAGAATACTGAGAAAAAAAATAGGTACATTCTACAAACACTGGAAAGTTTTTGTAATAAGAAAGTCATTATGGAGTGGAGGAGTGGCCTAGTGGTTAGGGTGGTGGACTTTGGTCCTGAGGAACTGAGTTCAATTCTGAGCACAGGCAGCTCCTTGTGACTCTGGGCAAGTCACTTAACCCTCCACTGCCTGCCACATTGAGCCTGCCATGAGTGGGAAAGCACAGGGTACAAATGTAACAAAAAAAATTGTTTATTCAAGGGGAAAGAATTTGAAAAAAAAATTAATGGCACCTTCTGCCTTGCTGTAGTACAATCCATGGTTTTACAAAAGAAAAAAACATCCATAGGAAATTTCAAATGTGTAACTGCACAGCGTGTGAAGTGATATTAGAGGGCAAATCTTTTATTCATCTAGTTACATTGGTCTACATCAGTAAAACAAAAAGAAAAAAATAAGACTAGGATTCCTGAACATAAAAGTTGTAGAAAAAGAAAAATAGCTATAATATAAGAAATCATAGGTTTGAGGAACTTAGATTTTGTGCTTTATTTGTTGCAAAGAGAACCTTTAGAGATGGCTATTGATACACTGTTGTTAAGGAAAGAGCAGACTTTGATTTTTCAGAACCATGCAACCGTATAGCTTAGATGAGAAGATGGGTTTTAGTGGATTTTTTAATAAGCAAGTCCTCTTTGAGATTGCTCTGTAATTTCTCTTAAATATGCTTTTGACTGCAGAATACAGTTAACTGAACTGTACAGTATATGGGTTTTTCTCATACGCTAAGACCATTTTTACCTTGGCTGTGACAAAGGGCTATTTTCTTTTTTTCAATATATGGATATGTGCTAATGTTAGCATTAGTGCGTGACCATTAAAAAAATTACCATGGCAGAACTTATCACCACCTATTTAGGAGGTGATAAGGGCTCCCACATTAACAGTGTGCTAACATGGTAATGGAGCTGAAGACTCATTCTCCACCCCTGATACGTTCCCTTAAAAATTAAAAAAATAATTACTGTGCCAAATTTACCCCCACTTCCCCTTTTACAAAAACATGCTAGCGGCTGCTGCAATGTAATGCCAACATAGCCGGCAGCCGCTAATGCAGAATTGTAAAAGCGGGAGTTTTGTGCGTCTCACGTATGCTATTTTTGCAGCATTAAGCACGTGATAGCGCTTAATGTGGCTTAGCAAAAGGGCCACTATATTTATTATTCACACGTGGGTCCTTTTACAAAGTGACGGTAAGCCTAATGCAGGCTTACCGCTTGCTAACAGGGAAGAACTGCCGGGCTACCGCAGCAGCCCAGCAGTAGTTCCCACCCCTTGTGAACATCTAATCTGGCGCTACAAAACATTTTTGTTTTTGTAGTGCCGGTGTGTACCCAGTGGTATTTGGGTAGTGCCGTGCGCTGCCCAGTTACCGCTGAGTTAGCGCAGGAGCCCTTACCGTCACCTCAATGGGTGGCAGTAAGAGCTCCCCCCCCAAAAAAATGGCCCTGCAGCAAGTGCTTCACTTGCTGCACAGCCATTTCGTGAAAAAAAGAAAGACTTGCCTTTTACCCGCTGCGCCTTGGTGCGCATCAAAAACAAACGCTGACGCCAGCACAGGCTCCTTTTTGTCGCAGCTTCCTAAAAGGGGCTCATGATTAATTGATTTAGTCCATGAAAATATATATTTATGTAAAAGAAGAGTGAATTATTTAAACAATAAAATGAAAGCAAGTCTTTGTTCCTTGTAGAGCAGCATGCTAATATTCATTAGTATAACTACTATTAGTCATTTTAAATGTGGTTCGTGGAGCTATAAAAGACAGTGCCTTTTGGATCAGGTTGTGGAGAAGCATGGCAAGCATCATTAGTATTTTTAATTCACAAATTCTAGTTAACTCACATTGGTTTTATATTGACATCTGCATATAATTAAGCAATATGCACAATGCAATGTAGTAACAACAATTTTAAGGGTTCTTTTACTAATGCTTTCCACGCATCAAAATACACTACCACATGATGCATCCCGGTGCCCTGTGGTAGTTCAGGCATCTGCACATGCTTCCCTGGTGCTAAAAAATACAAAAGCACTGGAGGCATATTTAGGGGGGGGGGGGCGGAGAGCAGGCCTACCCAGCGCTAATCGGTTAGCGCAGCTACATTGCTGCATGCAAACTGATTAGTGGATGGTTAGCGTGTGAGCATTTTCCACCTTCTAAATACATGTTGGTAAGGGCTCGCGTGCTAATGACCAAGAGCTAATTTGGAATTTAGTGCCTGGCAATTAATAGGAAAAATGGAAATGTGGCTATTTTACATTCACGCTAAAAGTGGCTTCAGCATATAATTAAATCCACATGCTAACCATAGCACAGGCCACCTTTTAGTGCAGCGTAGTAAAAGGGCCCCTTAGCTTCTTAATGTCCTACATAGTAACATATTAAATGACAGCAGATAAAGACCTGTATGGTCCATCCAGTCTGCCCAACAAGATAAACTCATTTCGCATGGTATGTGATACTTTATATGTATACCCGAGTTTGATTTGACCTTGCCATTTTCAGGGCACAGACTGTAGAAGTCTGCCCAGCACTGTTCTGGTACTAAAAGTTCTGAAACTAACGTTGAAGCCCCTTAAAATTTACACTCCAGCCCATCCATATCTATTCAGTCACGATCAGGGCATATTGCTTCCCAATTACCAGTGTTGCCACCCAATCTTTGCTAAGATTCCATGTATCCATTTCTTCTAAACAGGATTTCTTTGAGTTTATCCCAAGCATGTTTGAATTCCATTATTGTTTTCATCTCCACCAAACATTTTATAACCATGCAGATTTGGTTATCTATTCAGTGTAAAACACACGGGACTAGAGTCTTTATATGGTGCCTGATAATTCCATACAAAAAAAAATACACCTAAATTTTATAGAATAGGCTTACATTTCCTCGCCAAGTGCCTCGCCATATGACCAAATTTAGTAATGGTCATTTATGCCGTGTTTCACTTGGTTTAAATCCCGATGCCTAAATTATGTGCCGAGCTGGTGTATTCTCTAATAAAGTGCATAGATTTTAGAAGCGTCCATGCCCTGTTCCTGGCCATGCTCCCTTTTCCACTAAGCGATTTAGAATTTACGTGCACCATGTTACAGAATACGCTTAGTAAGTTGTGCACATAAATCTTAATTAATAGCAATTAGTGCTGATAATTGCTTGTTAACATCCAATTAAAATTGGTGATTAGCTAGTTAATTAAGTTGTGCGCATTGTTACACAATACGCTTTGATTTCTGCATGGAAGTTAAGGCACGATATATAGAATCCAAGGAATGATGTGTTTTTTTGATAGTCTGCTGTGGATTATGTCCAGTTATTAAGCAGGACAAACATACTTTAACATTATTGTTAACATCTGTGAGGTTTTTTTTCTAGTTTAATATCTTTTATTGGCTTTCAACATAATACAATAGAAGCAAGAGCTCACCACAGTTCAACAAGCAACAGTTACAAACATGGCAAAACTGGAGCTCACATTCAAGAAACATCTATCCACAACTAGAAACACATGAAGAAAAAGGGGGAAGAAAGAGGAGGTCGAGAAATAAAAAAAAAAAAGGGAGAGGGGTGTTGGAGGATACAAATCCAGACATGGAGCATGCATAGGCCACAAAATACATCAACTCAGTGCTTAACTCTGTACCGAAGCAAAATAGGACCCCAGTGGCAGCCATTTTTCCCTATAGGAAGCGAAGCAAGAAGATTTCTTTGCCAGATGTAATTCGAATTTGTACATTTGGAGCAATGAGCTCCACCATTCCTGATAAGTGGCCTGATGTAAGGACTTCCAGTGAGAGAAGATCACCTTCAATGCCAAAGAGACCATGGCACCAACAAGAGCCCCCTCACTAGGAGTTAACTGACCCTCAAAGGACTGTTCCCGAAGAATCACAAATTGATAAGAGATGGAGCCAGGGAGGGGAAAAATGGCTACCAGCTGGGACCAGACTTCTGACCAGTACTCATGAAGGCACACACATTCAAATATAAGATGCCTGAGAGTACCCGTTTGGGAGTGACAAGACCAACAGACAGCTGGACTAGAGGGATTAATAACATGCAACTTATACGGCGTCCAGAGGGATCTATGCAGAAAGAAATACATAGACTGTGTGGTGGTAGAAGAGTTAGAGCACCTGAAAAGGGACTTCCAAAGCAATTCCCACAGCTTGCCAGAAATAGATTGCCACAAGTCTTCCTCCCAGCACCTTCGCAAACCAGTACATTTAGTGCTGGATTTACAAAGAAGATATTTGTAAATGTGGGAAGCCACATGACCAGTGCGCTGAAGCTTCAGACCAAAATCCAGAAGCCCTAGGGTTTGGGAGAGGAACTGGGCTTGAAATCCACCCTTGTACTGCTTTTTTACCATGGAGCCAAGCTGAAGCCACTGGTAAAATTGGGCGTCAGAAAGGCCAAAGTCCAGTTTCATTTCTGCAAAGGTTTTCCAAGACTGCCTAGTTGCATGTATCAAATCCTCTAAAGTCCAAATGCCGATATGTTGCCACTAAGACCATGAAACCTGCTTATTGCCAATTTTAAAGTTGGGGTTATTCCAAATAGAGGTGAGAGGCGTAGCAGACCAAGGGATATCCATTAATTTATCAAGGGACACCAGTAATTTAAAGGTTGCATGGATGAGCGGATTAGACACGAGGCCCCTGGGAAGACGCATACCCAGGGGATGGGAGTGCTGCAACGGGCCAAGAAGGGCTGTAACTTGTGATCTCATTTGGTCCGTCAGTAAACCTAACTCATCTCTCTGGAGATTCAATGTCACCTTGCTATCAGAGACTGCCTTTTTACAGCGCATCACCGCACGGATGGCTGAATTTTTTGAGGACAATGTGGGCTCTGTGCCCTCTTTTACGGTAGTTTGGGAGGCGTTTAAGTCCTGGCTTAGAGGGGAAATAATTAGCTATACAACCCATGTTCGCAAAGTCAATAGGGCTAAGCTTGCTGATTTGGAAGAGGAAATTCATCGGAGTGAAGCGTTGCTTTACACCTCATCGTCTAAGTCTTCTTTGCAGCAGCTGCAGCCGCTCAAGCTGCAGTACAACACCCTGCTGTCCAACATATCTAACATGGTATTTTTTAAACAGAGCCCTGTGTACTACTCGGACGCAAATAAAGCTGGTAGACTACTTGCCACTTACTTGAAGGGCAGAAGGACAAGTCAGAGAATTGCAATGGTTAATTCTCCTGCAGGGCTCCCACTAACCTCCTCTTCTCAAATTCTGGAGGCTTTTGAAACCTTCTACAAGGCCCTTTACGCTTCAGATTCTGTAGCTCAGGATACGGATGTTCACCACTTTCTAGCAGCGCTACAGTTACCACGGGTGTCGGACAGTCACATCAGGCATCTTTGCAAGCCTATATCTCTTGCTGAAGTTCTTGCTGCAATCAATAAGCTACCCTTGGGCAAGGCATCAGGCCCTGACGGTATACCTGCAGAATTTTATAAGGCCTTCACTTCCACCATCTCATTGCATTTGTTGACTTATTTTCAGGCGCTGCTGCAATCTACTACTCCTGGTCACTTTTTGGAGACGCCACCCTGGTGCAGAATTATAGGCCTATCTCATTGTTAAATACTGACTATAAAATTTATGTCAAAATTTTGTGCTGTAGAATTGAGAGTCTTATCCCGTCTCTTATTCACAGGGATCAGGCTGGTTTTGTTCAGTCCCGGAGTAGTGCTGACCACACTAGATTGCTCTGTCATGTAATACATTTTGCTCGGTCACAGGATTATCCCATACTGTCTGTTTCCCTAGATGCGGAAAAGGTCTTTGACCGAGTAGACTGGAAATATCTATTTATAGTGCTTAAGCAATTTGGTTTTCCTGATACTTATGTGCGTATGGTACAGCTACTCTATGCTCACCCTTCGGCTCGTATAGTGGCTAATGGTGACATCTCTGATTCTTTTGTTCTGCATAGAGGTACTAGGCAGGGTTGCCCCATCTCCCCCTTGCTATTTAATTTGGCCCTTGAGCCTCTCCTAGTGGCCATCCGGCAGTCAGTTGATGTTGCTGGTATTCATCTCGGCTCTGAGGAGTTCAAACTTTCCGCTTATGCGGATGACATTCTGTTATATCTCACCAACCCTCAGTCATCCCTGAAAGCCCTTTTTGCTCTCATATCTAACTTCTCAGAGGTTTCTGGTTATAAAGTTAATTGGGAGAAAACAGAAATGTGAGGTTTATTTTAGTGTACATTGATGTATTTTAGATTTTCAATTGGAACAAGTTTTTTTTACATTGTATTTCATCTTTTGAAGATTCACTTTTTGAGGAAAGTGAGTCAACAACATCTTCTGAAAGAATATTGGATGAAATTATATTATTATTATAAACTTATTATTAGTTTATCATCTTAGTTTTTTTAATTTGCCTAATTATGTATTTATTAATGGTCAAAGTATTTTTTGCATGATTTTTATATGGTGTGGAAACTTGTACAATTTAAAAAATATATATACAGTGCAATCCGCTTAAGTGCAAGGGTCTGGGACCAAAGAAATACATGCAGTTAACCAGAGCATGCACTTAACCGTTGTGACCCAAAGAAGCTTGACATCTGATAAACATATGTACAGTACTGTTTATTATATGTACAGTATACAGTCACTGACATTATACAGTCTCCTTTAACTGGCATTAGGCTTACTTGAAGTAACCAGTCATAGTCCCCTGTATGCTCTTGTGTCTGTGAATTCCATAGACTACGTCTGCCAGACGGTAAAAACTGTCATAGCACTGACATCCAGTGGCCTCCAGATAGGCCCGCACGGTGTTGAGACTCTCCAGCGCTCTTGCAAAACTGACAGGAGGTTGTTGAATTTCGTCAGCATGTGCCTCACTGCTAATTTCATCATCTGTTTCATCATCATCCGTTGCCTGTGTGTAGGCGCATATCTCAACATCAGTGTTGTTGTCAGCTGTCTGTAGATCGTAATCAATATCTATGTAGTGAAGAAAGTCCTCTTCAGTAACACTGGCTGGGATGTCAATAGCCTGTTCATCTGACGCGTTTGCAACAGCTGCATCTGTTTCGTCCCTCTCCACATCCCTAACAAAGCTTGCCCACTTGTAGCAGTTCACACAATGGTTGCCTGTGTAACATGTTCCAGCTTCTTTCTGCATATGTAGGGAATCTAACAGTGATAGATTACAAGCCAGTTCAACAGCACGTTTATCCTTGCCAGTCTGGTCATCCATAACGCTCATCAGACGACGTAGCACAGGAGCCCGATAATGTTGTTTGAAATTGCTATTATGCCCTGATCCATAAGTTGGATCAGAGAGGTAGTGTTTGGTGGCAGGAAGACCACCTTGACGTTAGACAGCCTGACATCATTACTGTGTCCAACACAATTATCACAAAGCAACAAAATCTGACGCTTTTGTGCCCACATTCTAGTTTCTAACTTCTTTAGCCACTGCTTCCAAATTTCCCCAGTCATACATGAATTTGCATTAGCCTTGTATGACACAGAAAGTTAACATTCTTGAAGCAATGGGGCTGTTTGCTCTTTCCAATGACGAGTGGTTCCAACTTCTCACTCCCATCCATATTGCAGCAAAGGAGGATCGTCAGTCGGTCCTTTGACGTTTTACTTCCTGTAGTTTCGGCTTGTTTGAATGCAAGTGTTCCATCAGGAATTGCTCGCCAGTAAAGACCGTTTTCATCAGCATTGAAAATGTAATGAGGTGCAAACTCGTTCAAGATGGTAGGAAGAATTGAAATAACCCAATTTTCAGCACCAAAGTCATCAGCCTCTTGTTTTTCACCATGCTGTTTCTTGAATTTTATGTTGTTCTTCTCCTTCCATCTTTCCAACCATCCAATTCAGTTAGTCCAAGACTTTCAGCTAGCTGATTAGCTTTCTCCATAAGCAGTGGACCACTGACAGGAAACTGTCTGCTCCTGACTTGAGAAAACCACCGAAGAAGAGCATCTTCTACATCCTCAGCTTTTCCCGCCCATTTACGTTTCTGGTGTGGATTTGTATTGTTTTGCCAGTCTTCCAGAAGCTGGTCTTTCTGCTTCAAGATACGTGAAGTTTGACTGGGATTGACACCATATTCTTTAGCAATAGATGCTTGACTTTTGTCTTCTAATTTTTTAAGAACTTCTATTTGTTCAGCCAGTGTTAAAGTCTTACAGTTACGCGATGACGACGATGACAACTCCAGTGTACACTCTAACAACATTCTTTCGCTTATTCTGCCTGTGGCAGTTAACCAACGAGATTTCAAATTTACCGCCCCTTTGTCACGCGCCAATTGGCTTCCATATTCCGTGCGTGCGCTTATGCGGAGTCTTTCCTGCAGAGGAGCGGTCTTAAACCATGCATATAAGCGAATCTTGCACTTATCAGTGGTGCGCTAAACCGAAGTTTGTCCCCATAGAAATTGATGGTGCCAAAATCGGGACCGAAGTACGGCATGCAGTTAAACAGAGCATGCGTTTATCCAACGTGCACTTAAATGGATTGCACTGTATATGCATTCTTATTCATTATTTAAGTATGTATTAGACATTGGTCTGTATTTCTGATGAAAGCATTATGCAAAACACGGCCACATCAGGCTTTCTTGCATAAAAGTGACCTTTACCATACTGCACTGGATTCTGTCTTTATTTCCAACTGTTTGCTACATCTTCATTATTCTGTTGGATTTTACCTCTGTTGTTCAGTTTCTCCTTAATAGTTTTTTGTCCTTATACTAAAAATACATCAAACCTGACATTCTATATATGGCGACTGAAGTTGCACATGCAGCTCTATCGTTTAACAAGCCGATAATGGCCACTAACACACAATTATTGGCACTAATTAGAATTTACATGCACAACTTTCTATGTGTATTCTGTCAAGTGGTGCGTGTAAATTCTAATACATGGATCTCAAAAGAGGGCGTGGCCATGGGAGGGGCATGGGCGGGTCATGGGTGTTCCTCAGAGTTATGCGCACTGTTATGGAATATGCCCGATCCTTGCCTAAATTAGGCAGGGGCATTTACACCAGGTTTTAGCTGGCATAAATGGTCACGTGCAAATTTTAGTCATGGGGATGGTGCTACACATATTGTATAAACTGCACCTAACTTTAGGTGTTGTTTTTTTTTTCGGTGCCATTTTTTTTCACTGCCGTATATTGAATCTGGTCCCAAAGGCTTTCTTAGGAGGGAAGTTATCAATGTGAGCTGCTGTTAAGTCTGGTTATTTTACCACAAGTTGGGTTAATTTAGCAGAGGGTCCCAAATTATGCAGCGAGAACCTGTGCTAAAATACCCCAACTTATAAAATAGCCCAACTTAACAGTTGATAACTTCCCCCCTAAATCTGGTCAGTTTGCTTGCACAAGTCTGGCAATGCCCACTTGTTGTTCAAATAGTTAATTTATTGCAAATTCTTGAAAGGAAACATTCCATAGAACAGTGGTGTTCCTAGGTGGATCACCACTGAACCCCCCACCTCGGCAAATCACCTCCCCAGTGAATCACCTCCCCCACCCCGGCACATCACCTCCACCTCCCAAGCGCATTACTCTTACCTTCTGGGACTGCAAGGAGCAGTTGTGTGGCTGTCGGCTCTGCCAGTTCCCTGCCCCGGAACAGGAAGTAACATCAGAGGGAGCAGGGAACCAGTGGAACTGACTGCTGTGTGGCTGTTCCCTGCATCTCCTTGCAGTGTGCACTGGGGTGGACCGCCCCTACCGTCCCACCCTTGGTACACCACTACATAGAAAACATTAAGCAACAAATGTTCTGCAAGAGTATTCCAATCTCTAGTTGTGAAAATTGACTAAATGGTTTTTTTTGGTGTATGTGTGAAGATTAATGTATGCGCCTCATGATTGTGGTATGAGGAAGTAAACAAAATTACAAGTTTGCTCTTGGGCCATGTAACCAGGGATGACTTGGTGAAAGTTGATTATGTTCACTGCTGTGCAAATCTACTGCTGAATAAATTTATTATAGCCATTATCTTTTCCATTTAGGAATGATAAATTTTGGTACACATACCTGCACAAACCTGAACTCCCTCCAGTTGACCACGTTGCTAACTGACGGCAAAGAGGTTATCCCCAAGATGACATAAAATAAAAATCCAAGCATACCCAGAGCCATGTATGAGTCAGTACGCCAGGCAGACTTAGTTTCAAATGGAGATGTTTCATTTTTCTTGATCTAAAAATATAAAATACATATTTAATTTATAAAATGTGTCTTCATATGATTCAGCACAATGTTGTCATGGTATTGCATCAATCTGCTGTGCAGAATTTCCAGGCTACTTTTCACCTATTAGCCTGACTGGTGAGAGATCAAATCATAGAAAGGACCACCCAAGCATGGTAAATTCTTGACTCTTCTTGTGAGATGTGGCCCAGGAGCAGGGGAAAGGGAAATGGGACTTGATATACCACCTTTCTGAGGTTTTTGCAACTACATTCAAAGTGGTTTACATATATTCAGGTACTTATTTTGTACCAGGGGCAATGGAGGGTTAAGTGACTTGCCCAGAGTCACAAGGAGCTGCAGTGGGAATTGAACTCAGTTCCCCAGAATCAAAGTCCACTGCACTAACCACTAGGCTACTCCTCCACTCCAGGAGATAATGGGCCCAATTCTATATATTGCGCCTAAAATTCTATATATTGCGCCTAAAATTAACATGCATTAGGCAATCACTCCTAAGTGTATTCTAAATACCGCACGTAAATCTATGTGCATCCATTTATGCCAACGAAAAGCTGGTGTAAATCCCTGAGCATAGATTTACGTGCACTGGCTCATTTTTTTATAACAATGCATGTAGATTTTGGAATGCCTACAAAATGCTCACTTCTATGCCCCTAAGCATGCCCCTTTTTGCCTGCACACATTAGAATTTAGGTGCAGTACATTACAAAATACGCTTAGCAATGCACGCGCATAAATTCTAATTTTTGCCAATTAGTGCTCGTTATTGCTTGTTAAAACGATTAATCTATGTGCATAGTTATAGAATACGCCTAGATTTACATGCAGAAACACTCGTAACTGTAGGTGCACTACATAGAATCCGGGGGAATGTGCTTAAGTGTTTCTCCAGCTGTCAAATTAATTTAAATGAATCAAGATATTAGGAAGTCATGTAGCAAAACTATTAAAGGTAAATATAGGGGCACTTTTACTAAGATGCACTAAAATATGGCCTGCACTATTTTTAGCGTGTGGGTTTCCTGAGTGCTGAGGCCACTTTTAGCGTGGCTGTAAAATGGCCACAATTAATATTTTTCTATTAATAGCCATGCGCTAATTTCCCAGTTAGCGTGAGAGCCCTTACTGTCACCTATTTTGTAGGTGACAGGGGCTTCCATGCTATATCAACTCGTAAGCAAACTATTAGACACCACCATGGTCACCATGACCAATTCAGACACCCCATCTGCAGACAAACTTGCTAAATACTTCAAGGAAAAAATTGAAAACCTACGCAGCACCTTACCTCAGAACAACATTGACATCGATAAATTCTTTGACTGTCTGGACCCAAACCCCGGTGAATACCCAGCAGACCGAATCTGGACAAACCTCAATCTCCTCAACGCTAAAACAATCACCCAAGCGATCAACAAAGGCGCCAAGACTCACTGTAAATTGGACACCTGCCCCAGCTACCTAATAAAATCCGCTCCTCTACGTTTCATAGCAGACCTCACATCTCACCTAAAGTACATGCTACAACATGGACACTTCCCTAAGGAAAACGGTAACATCCTACTCACCTCAATTCCAAAAGATACAAAGAAAAAAACGAATGAAATCACCAACTACCGCCCAGTAGCATCTATCCCACTGGTAGTCAAACTGATGGAAAGCATGGAAACCAAAACAGCTCACATATTACATAAATAAATTCTCCATATTACATGAATCACAATCAGGATTTTGCTCCAACCACTGCACCGAAACAATACTAATTACTCTCCTAACCAAATTTAAACAAGAAATTGCAACCGGCAAAAGCATACATCTCCTACAATTCAACATGTCTAGAGCGTTTGACATGGTTAACCACAACGTACTACTAAACATTCTAGAATACTTCGGAATTGGTGGAAATGTACTTAGTTGGATTAAGGGTTTTCTAACCACTAGAACATATCAAGTGAAATCAAATTCGAACATATCACCACCATGGAAACAGACTGTGGAGTACCCCAAGGATCACCACTATCACCGATCCTTTTCAACCTAATGATGACCCGCTAGCTCAGTCCTTATCCACCCAAGGCCTTAACCCGTACATTTACGCAGACGGAGAGAGATGAAGTGGGACCAGTTCATGGCGACTGTACTATGGGCGTTGCGACACCACCCAGTCCCGACTGCACTCATAGTGCACCTGAGCAGGGACGATTTGACTGATACCAATTGTGTTTTGCCAGTAAAGAAGATGCAAAATGATTTTCTAGCACTGACAACTGTCATACCGGAATCGCGCTTGGCCTGATCCTGCATCACCCCACAACGGGTATGGAGAGGCAAAAGATCACATCGGTCAACAGAAAAATGTCGCAAAAAGATTAATAAATGGATGTCAAAGTTCATGCACCACAATAAAGGCCATAATATATTCCACGATTTGATATCAGAGTTCTATTATGGACTATACAGACCAGATGGAGTGCACCTGTCCGAAATCGAACTAGATATCATGAATTCAGCATTTCAGGATTATATAGAGGTGATTACATTAGGGGGAGGACGCAGCCAGGAGTGAAATGGGGAGCCCATGGTAAGTGAGGTGTCGCTGCCATGATCTGTGGTGGATATGTTAGGTCAGTTAGGGCCGGGTACACAGCACCTTGACAGTTAATGGTTGAAAGTTAAATGTTAAACTATGTGTGTTCAGTTGAAATTTAATGAAAGAAACGTTTTGCCGCAGGTTAGTGGCTACTTGAGAGACATGAATATTTGACACTTTTGTCTTCTGGCGTGGATGGTTGGGAGGCCTGATACATCAGAATACTATGTACAGCTGTGGAGGCACATCCTTCAATGGGATAGGCCGAAGGACAACGTGTGCTAAATGGGATGGCACAAAAAAAGCAGAGACAGATTGGTTGGATGGCAACCCCTGTGTGGAAGTAGGAGATTACAGAAAA
This sequence comes from Microcaecilia unicolor, assembly GCF_901765095.1. NCBI lineage: Eukaryota > Metazoa > Chordata > Amphibia > Gymnophiona > Siphonopidae > Microcaecilia > Microcaecilia unicolor. The sequence goes on along the minus strand of NC_044031.1, from coordinate 127,071,559 downwards.
GGCTCTGTATCCGGCAAGAGTTAGATAGTAAGAATGTTACAAGTTATTAAATTGTTATATTGTGTGAATAAAAGATGGTGTTTTATGTTCCTGGCTGCGGCCTAAATAAATTCTAACTTTCTCTCGAAAACTGACTCCTGTGTGAGTATGTAACTACAAATACAGAACTGAGTGTGTGCCGAGTGCCCGATTTGTAGGAGAAAGGTTAGGTGTAGGAAGGAAAGGAATTGGGTGATAGGAAAAGAATTTCAGAGTTATGGATTGGAGAGAAACTTTATGGGGGGTGGGGCAGAATGCTAGGTAAGATTCTTGGGTGCATTCATTTTAAACTCTTTTTTACTGCTTCCTCTTTTGAAATATGCATTTATTATATTTCTATTTTATCCTTCATCCACTTTTTCTTTATTATCCAACTTTTTGATTATCCAAAAACCCATCGGTTCGGTTCACGTCAGAAAATCGAGATTCTCCTGTACTGCCAATTCAAAACAGGTCGAAATAGTTTTCAAACAATAACAAAGAAAAGAAAGAACTACAATAAAAAGAGAAAAGCATAATTGCATAAATTTCAAAACATCAAAGTATGTCAGTCATATTCAGTCATAAAATCATACATTCATAGAATCATATAATCAAACAGACAACTACCCCCTTCATTGACTCAGAAGGTTCTAGCCCCCAAAGGCATCTTAAAACAATGGGTCTTCAAAAAGGGACCTATACTTCCTGTAAAAGAGCTATGCTTTAATCTGGAAGGGCAACTTATTCCAGAGAACTGGGGCCAGCCAAACAAATGCACCTTCCTGGGTAGATGCCAATTGAGCATACATGACAGGTGGCACAGCTAGTTTATGCTCACAAGGAACCTAAGCATTCTTAGAGGAAAATGAGGGCCTCTTTTACCAAGCTGCAGCAAAAGGGGGTCTTGCCTTCCTGCAGGAAATGGCCGTGCGGCAAGTAAAGCACTTGCTGCATGGCCATTTCAGGGGGAAGCCTTACCTTCATCCATCGAGGTGGCGGTAAGGGCTCTCATGTTAACCTAGTGGTAACCGGGCAGCACATGGCACTGCATGATTATCACCGGGCACACTCTGGTGCAAAAAAAATAAATATATTTTTGTAGTGCTGGAAATAACAGCGTGCTAAGGGTGGGAAGTACTGCCAGGCTGCTGTGGTAGCCCAGTAGTACTTCCTGTATAGTGATCATAAGCCCGCGTTGGGCTCACCGCCGCTTAGTAAAAGGAGCCTTGAGTGAGAAAAAAAGGCTTTGAGGGCCTGTTTTCACACACACACACAAAGAAAAACAAACAAACAAAAACTGTACCCCTGGAACTGATAGAAAACATTACTCTCTTTGTGGGGTTACCAAGATAAAGGTTACCAGGATAAAGGGGACAGGAGCAATCGCCATTTTCTCCTGCCTCATGCTTGCCATCTTGGGAAATTATGTATACTGACCCTAGTGTTATACTAATAACTGCTATATTTTACGCTGCAATAATGTCTTATGCATGACAATTCTTTAAAGAGCCAAACAGTATGGGAAATGAAAGGAATTTCAACAATAATTGCAGAAAAAAACAAATAAGACCTATGAAATATGATATGATAACAGTAGGGAATTACCTGATTTATGATGCTGTTGCCTCTATGCCATCGTACATAATAGCGAGTAGGTATAATAAGAGTATAGAGAACATGTAGAAAGGCAAATGCCAGAGCTACCAGTCCAAGTTGTTTTCTACATAGCATCCAATGGTCCAACCAGTTAGGGAATCGACTGTACTTTGTACCTCTGTATAACTGAAGAATTGACGCAATTAAACCCGGAAGATATACCAGACCAAGTAGTATGAGGGACACAATTGGAAAGACCTTATTAGGAATAGAAATAGCAATTCGAAATGAAATATCTCTTCCATCTGAAACATAGGTGTAGATAACATCAGTTAGTAGACAATAGAGGAAAATGCACACAGTTAAACCAGTAGCTATGTACATGGGAAGCCTCCACATTGGAAAGAGCTGCAGTGGGTAGTTTTCCACTTCTTTAGATGCCAGAAGAGTTCCTTGATCAAGTGGTGTAAGACCAAGAGCTCGGACAATATCCACCACCATTTCTTTAGATTTGTGATCATTTCCACATATGAAGACCTGAGGTACAAAAGAATAATTTTCAATGTGAATCAAGTTGTCTGTATAAACAAGGCTTACTCATAAGTAGGACCATACATTACAATCTTTTCTTATTTTTAGTTGCCATTCACTTTGGCCCATGAGACAAAATATTTAGCACATAAGAAGCTGGGAATATAATAGAAAATGCATGCACATGGCTTTTAAATTGTAAATTCACAATATCTGAGTACTTTAAAAACTTGTAATGTTCAAAGCATTAACTACAAGGGCTCCAGGCAGTCTGGTAGGAATTTCTGTTGACTGTGTTATCCATGCAACAAGAATATTAAAATAGAATGCACAGGTGTAAATCTGCAAACAGTGCAGTGGATGAACAAAATGGCACCCAGAGGAAAGATTGTTTTTGACGGTACTCTTCCTGTTCAGCTTCGCATGCTTGCAGACTCATAGTCTGAACTTGCCCAAAGTGTCTGTCAGTCTTGCCCACCCCTTACAACAGCTCTCCTTGCAAAACTTTGTGAGAATGCAATATTTCAGCTATAACAGGACTCCTCAAATTCAGGATCTGAAAAAGGGCATCAGTTGGCCCCATGGTCATTCCCTCTCTGCAGCCATAAGGGTTGATCCCTGACTCTACATTATCTCATTATTGAATCATATGGAGGCATAGCCTAAAGGTTAGAGCAATGAATTGGGAAGCTAGCTAGGATTAAAATCCCACTGCTGCTCCTTGTGTTCTTGGTTAAGTCACTTAACCCTCCATTAGCTCAAGTACAATCATGAAGAACAATTCTATAACTGTCCGCTTGCAGTTATCTGCGTGTAATTGCAGGGAAAATTGCAACTTAGGGGCCCTTTTACTAAGGTGCACTAGAAAGTGGCCAGTGCCGCGACTAGTACATGTCGCGTGCTCCAACCACTTTCTAGCATGGCTGAAAAATGGCTGTGGTTGGGGTTTTTTGAAAATGACCACATGCTAATTATTCCATTAACGCATGGCCATTACCTCCAGGAGCCCCTACCACCACCTATTTAAGAGGCAGTAAGGGCTCCCACGCTACTCCTGCACTAATCGGGTAGCACATGGAAATGTACCCACACTACCCGATTAGTGCAGACAAACCTACTCTCTCCCCCAGATATAATTCTCGGGGCAAAAAATAAACCCCCCCATTTTTTACTGCAGGAGTAGTGTGCGTTGCTGCTCAGACAACTGTGGGAAGCCTCCACACTTCCTGCGGAAGTGGCCTTTTACCATGCTGTAGGCCCACATTAGGCCTACTGCACCTTAGTTAAGGGCCTCTTAGTGCACAATTGCAAGGGGGTTATACATTTGGGCAGAGAATGGACGGGACTTGGGTGTGTCTCCTATTTACAAATGCAACTTACAGAATATTTTAAGTTGCACACTGTCATACTGGGGTACAAATTATATCGTAGTGATAGGATGTATCAAATTGGTGGAGGGGTAGCATTGCATATTAACGAGGGCCTTGAATCAAATAGATTGAAAATTCTGTAGGAAACAAAACACGTTTTGGAATCACTGTAGCGGCGACCTCGGGGGGGGGGGGGGGGGCGGTAGCTGGAAATCCTGCCCGTTTTAACGGGCATAACAGCTACCATGACTCTCCAGTTTTCTCTGGAGTCTTTCATGAGGTACTTTGTTAAACACCTTTTGAAAATCCAGATACACAATATTGACCTGCTCACCTTTATCCACATGTTTATCCCTTCAAAGAAATGTAATAGATCGGTGAGGCAAGATTTCCCTTCACTTAATCTGTGTTGGCTTTGTTTTGTTAATCCATGCTTTTGAATATGCTCTGTAATTTTCTCACTTCAAAATAGTCTGCTTCCTCTCCTGTCTTGCTATTGCGAAGTCCTGACCATTCTGGGCTGCCACCATTTCATTCACAATAACAAAAGTGGCAAACATAGCCAGCCCTGTAGGAAACTTAATTAGCTCACTGGTAATTGAAAGGTAGATATTTAGAACAGGCCATCCTAATGGAATCAAATGAGTAACTGGGTCTGTCCAGCAGGCTGCAAGTTATATAAGTTTTCCAAGTCTTGGAAACACAAGGGCTCATGTAGCCAGGCCTTTCTAGCAAGCTTTGTAGGGATCCCAAGAGGTTCACTAATAGCGTTGGCTATTTGGATCAAATAGTGATGACAAAAGGGGGCATTTTTGATATGACGTTTAGGTCGGACTTTGGATGTTTTGTATTAAATGTCCTAAATCCAAATAGCAAATGCAACCATTTTCGAAAAAGTAAGATGTCTTTTTTTTTTTATAAGCCATTTGTAACAAAGTTTTGTGCTCTGTGCATTTACCTGTTCAGGCTATTTTGAAAAAAAATATATATACAAGTTCAAAACATAGAAAATCAAGCCATTGGATGTAGGAGGAGCTGGCATTTTTAGCATATTGGTCCCCCAGACATCACAGAAGAGCAATGGGGCACCCTAGGGGGCACTGCTGTGGACTTCATATAAATGCTCCTGGTACATTTCACCATTGCTGGGGCACCTATATGTAGGTACAGTGGGTTTTTGGTGAGTTTTGGAGGGCTCACAGTTTCCACTACAAGTGTAACAGGTAGGGGAAGGTATGGGCCTGGGTCCATCTGTCTACAGTGCACTGCACCCACCACTACAGTACTCTGGGGATCTGCATGCTGTTTTAATGTACCTGGCTATAACATCTGAGGATGTCATAGAGGCTGGTGAATACTACTTTTATTGACATTTTTTTTTTTGGGGGGGGGTGGGACTACTGGGGGAGTAAGGAGAGGCCATCTCTAATTCTTTCCAGGTGTCATCTGGGAATTTAGGGCACCTTTTGAGTCTTTTTGCGTGGAGGAGTAGCCTAGTGGTTAGTGCAGTGGACTTTGATCCTGGGGAACTGAGTTCAATTCCCACTTGTGACTCTGGGCAAGTCACTTAACCCTCCATTGCCCCTGGTACAAAATAAGTACCTGAATATATGTAAACCACTTTGAATGTAGTTGCAAAAACCTCAGAAAGGCAGTATATCAAGTCCCCTTTCCCTTTCCCCTTCCCTTTTTCATTGTAAAAACAGGTCTAGACCAAAGCATTTACATTTTCGCCCTGGACGCTTTCATTTTGTTCTATTATGGCTGTAAACATCCAAGTGTTAGGCATGCCCAGATCCCACCCTAATCTTGCCTTCAAAATGCCTATGACACCCCCCCCCCCCCTTGTGATTTGGATGCATCGTAGATGAATTGCATAGAAAATGTCTGCAAAACAACTAACAAGCTCATGTAATGCAAATAAAATCATATTGTTTTAATTTGAAAGGTGAATGGAGCAAGAAGGTAGTGAAGCATGTAAATAGAGCATCCAAATTCATATGCTATACTAATAACTAACAGATGGCTCACAGGACTTCTTTACTATAAAAAAAATATAGGCAGACGTCAGAGTCATCAGTAAGTAACAGAAGACAAGGACCCATCTCATTAGATCAGTCTCTTTGGCTTCCTTGTTCTGATATTATACAATTTATAAAACTGACATTGAATTGATAATCAGAATATGACACAATTCCCAGCTGGTTGTTTAATTTAAAAAATGGCCAAGGTATTTGTCCAGAGAAAGGGAGCGTTGTGGGGTAATTGTATAAAGGTTTTCCCACATGTGATGCTGTTCTACAGGGTGAGGCCTAAAAAAATGTAACTCCTTAGAGGTTTTTTTTGCTATTTTCTCAGCAACTGTTTTGAATTTCAGTGAGAAATTTTACATGTTTATTCATTATATTTACGTATTACTATTAAACAACATTTAATTATGTTAAGCTATGTTGATGTTATTGAGAGTTTACCGTTAGTTCCTGGCAATTTTTGGGGCCCTTTTACTAAGCCGCATAGGCATGTATGTGCATCCTACGTGCATCAATTTTGAACTACCACCCGGCTACTGTGTGGCACGGGTGGTAATTTTTATTTTTGACGAGCGTCCGATATGTGTGCTAGAAAATATTTTTTTATTTTCTGGTGTGCGGCACTAACTGGGCGGTAATTGGCATTGTACGCGCACTGATGATTACCGCACGGTTTACGCGCGAGACCATACCGCTAAGTCAATGGGTGGTGGTAAGGTCTCAGGCCCAAAATGAATGTGCGCCAATTTTCATTTTGCTGAACGTCCATTTTTGGTCCCAAAAAGGAGGACCTGCGTGTGCCTAATACATGCGTCTACATCAGCGCAGGCCATTTTTTGGTGCACCTTAGTAAAAGAACCCCTTTGTGCATTATTTATTTATTGAGATTTATTAACTGCCTTTCTGAAGAGATTCACCCAAGGTGCTGTACACAGTGGTGTAACAAGGGGGTGGAGCGGTGGGGGCGGTTCACCCCAGGTGCACGCCGCTGGGGGGGGGTGCCGTGCGCCTGTCTGCTCTTCGTTTTCATGCTCCCTCTGCCCCGGAATAGGTTACTTCCTGTTCCGGGGCAGAGGTAGCATGGAAATGAAGAGCCAACAGGCGCGTGGCAACACCCCCAGTGGCGTGCACCCGGGGGGGGGGTTCTTTTGCCGGGGGGTCGCGCTGCATCCAGGGGGTTATTTCGCCGTGGGGGGGGGGGGTCGCGCTGTTCTGGGGGGGCAGGGCGCATCGTCGATCCGCCCCGGATGTCAGCGCCCCTAGGAACGCCACTGGCTGTACAGCAACTTACAATTTTGTAAAATAACCAAGAATAGACTAAATACAATAAATGAGGTAAACTTGAAAACAGTAAATTGAAACCTAATAATAGAACTACCGTGAAACAGTATCAAAAATATACACATTTAACAGCACTGGAATTCAAATACCAGAGATATAATACATTGTTAGCACAATACTAAATGATACACCTAATAAGCATCATTAGAACATTCAACTAACATATGATGCTAAAGATTTTCTACAATATAGCTTACCATATAGCTGAGGGACCAAGAGCAGATATATGATGGGAACAAGATGCGTGGTACAGATTCAGTTGAGATAATTTGATGTTTGGAGTGGAGGAGTGGCCTAGTGGTTAGGGTGGTGGCCTTTGGTCCTGAGGAACTGAGTTCAATTCCCACTTCAGGCACAGGCAGCTCTGGGCAAGTCACTTAATCCTCCATTGCCCCATGTAAGCCACATTGAGCCTGCCATGAGTGGGAAAGTGCATGGTACAAATGTAACAAAAAAAAATGTTTGAGCTCAAACACAGCAAAATAATATCATTCAAATGATACAATTAATAATGTGTCCACCTGCAGTTTAACACAGGCTTCAGTTGCTTTGGGAAGTTCTTAACATCCTTGTCTTGGCAGGCTGTCCCAGATCATCTGCAGCACTTCCTTGAGCTCAATGATTGTTTGCTGGTTTTGGTGGAGCTTGTGTGCGGTTTTCCGCGACCCGCTGCGGGAAATTTTTGCCCGCTGCGGGTCGCGTTTTTTTGGGCTTGTTTTTGGGTCTTTTCCACGTTTTTTGTGCGGTTTTTCGGGCCGCGGGGGCGGGGCTAGTGACATTTTAGGCGGGGTTAGATGACGTTTTGGGCAGGGCTGATGGCGGAGGAGGCGGGGCCGATGACGGAAGAGGCGGGGGCCGATGATGGAAGAGGCGGGGGGGTCGATGACGGATGAGGCGTGGTCGATGACGGCGGGGGTGGAGTTGATGACGGCAGGGGCGGGGTTGATGACGGCGGGGTGGGGGTGTCGACTTTTTGGACGGGTTTGTGAGAGCCCTGCAGCAATGCTCCCCAGACAAAAGTGTATGTCACTGTGTGACGTCATCATCAGTACCACATTTGTTTTTCAACTAACAGTTGCTTTACAGTGCATTTTTGAACACACAAAAATCACTGGGTGGTCACACTAAAAAGTCTGTAACTTCACTGTATTTAAAGATAAACTTAATCCACTCAGCACATACACGTGGATAGTAACAAAAAATAAAGCTGTAAAGTTTCACATTGAAAATGCCAAACAGTTGCTGAGAAAACTGCAAAAAACTCTAGCGTGTTACTTTTTTTTTTTTTGCCTCACCCTGTACTTGAGCCATTCATAAAATTGCATGACATTATACCAGTGTATAAATGCATGCACCAACAAAGTGGCATGTACTTACATACAAGCTGCATGTAGGCATTCCAGGAACATACTACTACTACTACTATTTAGCATTTCTATAGCGCTACAAGGCATACGCAGCGCTGCACAAACATAGAAGAAAGACAGTCCCTGCTCAAAGAGCTTACAATCTAATAGGCAAAAAATAAATAAAGTAAGCAAATCAAATCAATTAATGTGAACGGGAAGGAAGAGAGGAGGGTAGGTGGAGGCGAGTGGTTACAAGTGGTTACGAGTCAAAAGCAATGTTAAAGAGGTGGGCTTTCAGTCTAGATTTAAAGGTGACCAAGGATGGGGCAAGACGTAGGGGCTCAGGAAGTTTATTCCAGGTGTAGGGTGCAGCGAGACAGAAGGCGCGAAGTCTGGAGTTGGCAGTAGTGAAGAAGGGAACAGATAAGAAGGATTTATCCATGGAGCGGAGTGCACGGGAAGGGGTGTAGGGAAGGACGAGTGTGGAGAGATACTGGGGAGCAGCAGAGTGAGTACATTTATAGGTTAGTAGAAGAAGTTTGAACAGGATGCGAAAATGGATAGGGAGCCAGTGAAGGGTCTTGAGGAGAGGGGTAGTATGAGTAAAGCGACCCTGGCGGAAGATGAGACGGGCAGCAGAGTTTTGAACCGACTGGAGAGGGGAGAGGTGACTAAGTGGGAGGCCAGCAAGAAGCAGATTGCAGTAGTCTAAACAAGAGGTGACAAGGGTGTGGATGAGGGTTTTGGTAGAGTGGTCGGAAAGAAAGGGGCGGATTTTACGGATGTTGTAAAGAAAGAAATGACAGGTCTTGGCAATCTGCTGGATATGAGCAGAGAAGGAGAAAGAAGAGTCAAAGATGACCCCAAGGTTTCGAGCTGAGGAGACAGGGAGAATGAGAGAGCCATCAACAGAAATAGAAAATGGGGGGAGCGGGGAGGTGGGTTTGGGGGGGAAAATGAGAAGCTCGGTTTTGGTCATATTTCATTTCAGGTGGCGTTGAGACATCCAGACAGCAATGTCAGACAAGCACGCTGAAACTTTGGTTTGGATGCAAGGTGAGATATCAGGGGTAGAAAGGTAGATTTGGGAGTCATCAGCATAGAGATGGTAGGAAAAGCCATGGGATGAGATTAATGAACCAAGGGAAAAAGTGTAGATAGAAAAGAGGAGGGGACCAAGAACAGAACCCTGAGGTACGCCAATAGGCAGAGGGATAGAAGTAGAAGAGGATCCACCAGAGTGAACACTAAAGGTGCGGAGGGAGAGGTAGGAAGAGAACCAGGAAAGGACAGAGCCCTGGAATCCAAGTGAGGACAGGGTATCGAGAAGTATGCTGTGATCGACAGTGTCAAAAGCAGCGGAAAGATCAAGAAGAATGAGGATGGAATATTGACCTCTGGATTTAGCCAGTAATAGGTCATTGGAGACTTTAGTAAGCGCAGTTTTGGTTGAGGGGAGAGGGCGAAAACCAGATTGTAGTGGGTCAAGAATAGAATGTGAGGAGAGAAAATCAAGGCAGCGGTAGTGAACAGCACGCTCAAGTAATTTGGAGAGAAAAGGAAGGAGGGAGATGGGTCGGTAATTAGAGGGACAAGTAGGGTCGAGTGAAGGCTTCTTAAGGAGAGGTGTGACCACAGCATGTTTAAAGGCAGCAGGGACAGTCGCGGTGGAAAGTGAGAGGTTGAGAATGTGACAGATAAAAGGAATAAGAGCAGGAGAGATGGCATTAAGAAGGTGGGTGTACATGTGTATTTTGTAAAATGTATCATGCTTCTGCCTCAGAGAAGGTGTAAATGTGTGCTTCAGTATTTGCCCACTACTGGGACTCAATTTGGGAGTCTATTTTATAAAGATGCATAAGCACCTTTATTGCCTTTATAAAAGACATTAAAAATATACCTGTCACAAAACGCCTAGCCACCTGCCTGGGGGTTACCCTGCCACCACTTAGAGGGTCTATCCCCAGCGCAGCTCAGGTCTACCAGCTCTTGTCGCTTATGCTTACACTAGCACCCTCCTCCCACTGACTGGGTTACAACCGCCTCTGAGCGAGTCTCCCGCTAATTATCCCCAGTGATTTCTGGGTTACTGGGGAACACAATCCCAGTGGTCCCTCAGTCCCAGAAAGAACTCACAGACCCAACACACAATGCAGAAGGGTAGATAATGGGACTCCCCAAGGGTCTGTGCTGGAACCGCTGCTTTTTAACATGTTTATAAATGATCTAGAGATGGGATTAACTACTGAAAAAATTTAATAAGCTGATGACACAATGTTATTCAAAGTTGTTATATCATAGGAGGATTGTGAAAAATTGCAAGAGGACCTTATGAGACTGGGAATTGGGCATTCAAATGGCAGATGACATTTGGGACTAAATACTATAAATAGCATTGAAAAAAAGTGCCGTTTATAGAATCACACTGTGACAAGGCAAGCCCCGGAGATTCCCCAGTGAAGCAGTTGAGCCCAGACTAAGGGTCCCAGAAGTCCTTGCAAGAATGAGAGTAGTCCTAAAAAGATGGAATGGATTCCTAGCCCTAGCAGGGGGAGCAATGGCTCAAGGCAGGGTGAGCCTGTTACTCTCTTCCCCACTAGAGGGAGAGGAAAGGATGAAGCTCAGTTTCCCTGGCTTCACCATCAGTATATAATTCCCCCCAGCTGTGAGAAGGGGACAGCAGATTTCCTGGAGGCTCTCAGTCACCAGGAGAGAGGAGAGATGCAGGGAGAGAGAGCTTCCATGGAGTATGTGGAGGAAGGAAGTAGTCTGCCACTAGAGCTGCCCAAGGGAGAGGAGCCAGCTACCATGGAGTGGGAGAATTCAAAGGTTGCCCTGCCCAGCAAATGAAGGCAGTGGAGGAGGCCACACCGGGCAGAGTGATGAGAGGTGGGAGAAACTGCCAACCCTGCTCCATACAGGGTTCCCTCTGTGCTGTGAAAAGGCAGGTGATTTGTGGTATTGGTTTGATGTGCAAAGACTGTCCATGAAGATTTGTTCTGAACTGTTGTGCTATATTGGAAGTGTGCTGAACTCTTACTAAACCCTTCTGAAGGAGGGGGAAGGGAAAGCTAATGCCCTAATAGAAGACCTGAGGTCTTGAGGAGCTGAGCGTTTGCTGAGGGATTTGGGGGCCTGGACTGTACCTTTTTTTCTTTTGAAGATTATCTTATGAGGACTGTACCTTTTTCTTTTGAAGACTATATTAAGAGGGCTATACCTTTTTGTTTGGAAAAATATAATTATGATTTTTGGTATGAAATTGCCTTGATAATAAAATACTTTGGCCCTGAGTCCCAGTATCAGCAGTATTCTGTCCTGGAACTCTGGGAGCCCCGCAGGCTTGCTGGCTCCACCCAAGAAGAGGAAGAGGACCCCCCTTTACAACAGTCACACCAGTATCCATGACTATTTTTAGTCATGAGGATTTACACCAACTGAACCCTGATCCGCCCTTCTGCCACTTTTCCCTCATTGCCTGTTGAAGTCCGTGTTTCTTGCCTCCTCTTGGCAATCTAAAAATGACTATATGCATCTCTCCTTCCCTGCCTCCCACCCCACCATCCCGTTTTCCTGCTCCCTCAACCTCTCTTTCCTATCAGCCTTCCTTGTCCTCTCCCTGCCTTCCTTGATATGGTCTACCTTTAACCTTCCCTCTGCCTTCACCCTTCAGAAGACCATTGCCTCTCTCAACCTATCCTCTTTCAAGGCTGACCCCTAGCCAACATTTCTCTCTAAGCATCTTTTTCAAGTCATCACCACCATCTCATATCACTCCTTCATTTCTCTCTGAAGGCATTGTTCCCTCAGTCTGGAAACATGCTTCGGTCCTCACATTGCTGGAGAAACCCTTTCTTGACCTCTCTCTCCCTGATAGCTTTCAACCTATTTCTAATCTTCCCTTTTTTTCAAAAGTTATTGAAAAGCTTGTTCATCAACTTACCCAGCATCTTGAACTAAGCAATATTCTTCATCCTTACCAATCTGGTTTCCACCCATTTCACAGCACTGAGACACTTCTTCTAGCACTTTACGATCTCACTTGTGCCTCTCTTGATCAGTGTACTGTCATTTTGGTTTCCCTTGATCTTTCTTCTGCATTCAGTCTTGTAAACCACACACTTCTGCACCATCTTTGCTCAATTGGAATTTCTGGGACTGTCCTAGAATGGTTCACTAGCTACCTCAAGGATCGTTCTTATCAACGTTGTTTTCAGGATTCCACAATCCCATCTCTTCCTCTCCTTCAGTAGCTTCCTTGCTCCTCTGTTAACCATCATCCAAGATCACTCCTGCACCCCATTCTGCTATGCAGATGATATTCAGATACTCTGCAAAATTACTGATGCCTCATCACTTACCCATCTCAACATCTGCCTCTCTCGGGTTTCTTCCTGGCTCTCCAACAATCTGCTCTATCCTAATACGTCTAAATGTGAATTCATATTTTCCCCTTCTTTAGTAATGCTACATCCCTTGCTCCCTCACTTAATGGCACTCCTCTTCCTTTTAAAGACACTGTCAAGATCCTTGGTGTCACTTTCAATTCTCACCTTATTTTCATGCCCCAGATAGATTCTGTACTATGTTCTTCCTTCTTTGTCGTTCATTGAGTCCACTCAGTCTATCCGCTTCTTCCTGCTGCTGTTCTTTGGCCTCTTCTTCTAGCACTTGTCATCTCTCACTTAGACTAACGTAACTCACTTTACACTGATCATATTTTTTCCTCACTTAGACATCTTCAATTGATCCAGTCCACTGCAGTAAAGTTACTTCATAAATCACATTGCTTCAATCTTGCCAGGTACTTGTGACCTGGATTGGCCACTGTTGGAAACAGGATGCTGGGCTTGATGGGCCTTTGGTCTGTCCCAGTATGGCAATACTTATGTACTTATGTACTCTCCTTCATTCGGAACATTGGCTGCCAGTTTCTGCGTGCATCACATTCAAGATTCTTATTTTTGAATATAAATCCAGGCTCCCATCTGCTCCCATGTATCTCAACACCCACCTGATCCCATACACTCCAGTGTCTCCGTTCTGCTGACCATGATCTGCTGGTACTACCCACTCCATTTCAACTTCGTCTCAACACCTCCCATCATTCCAATTTCTGCTATGTTGTCCCCAAGCTTTGGAATGCTTTGACATTACACATCAGGAATCAGCCTTTTGTGTAAGATTTTAAGAAATTGCTCAAGACTCATCTTTTCCTATGTGTTTTTTCTGAATCCAGCTAGTTTGTTTTTAAGTATCTAGCATACCTTTTATATTTGTCCTTGCATATCAGTTTTAATGATTGCTCTTTTATTAAGTGATTGTAAATCACTTAGTTGCCTATGCACAGTCCTTTTTAGCAGTGTATCAAATGTTAGGAAATAATTAAATAGTAGACGTAAATCAAAGGAATGCCCCTGATCCACCCATGACCCTCGAATGGCCATGCCCCCTTTTCGAACCCACACGTAAAATTGAAGTATGGATCCAGGTGCCTAACTTTATGTGCATACTGTAAATCCTGGAAAATGTTGAGTCAAAGAAACTTTTCAGCTCCTATAAACCAATACGAACGGCACTGCTCAAAAAGCTTCTGCTGGTTAAACCCCGCTGAGCTGGTCAGCTGCTGACATTCAGGGGCACTAACGCTGGTGAATATCTCCACTAACCAATCATTCCCTAACTTAGGGGAAGTCCAGGTGTGAAGTTTGGGCTGAGCCATATCTTAGACAGTTATTGATGATATTCGGTTTGCTAACTTTATACGCTGAGTTAACTAGGCACCAGTCTGAGTATCAGTCTGTCCAGATGCTGCTGCTGAAAATCAATTGATGATACCAGTCAGTAGCACTTTTCAGGATAACAGGTGCTGCTACCTGGATAAATGCATTTGAATTTCAGGGCTTCAAGTTTTATGATTAAAACTCAGAGACTGTGCTGCTGAAAACTAACCTCAATTAAATTTTACTGACCAGTAGGAGCATGAAAGGCAATTCTATAACTAGGAGCATGAGGTTAGGTGCTCATTTGCGCATGTATAATTGCCAAAAAGCAGCACATACACATTTAAGCACCCTAAGCATTATTCTATAAGGGCACAAATAAGCACTTTAGCGTGCAAATACAAGGGGGGCATTCATGTGGAAGAACATGCACAGGATATGGGCATGCATCCTACTTACATTGCAACTGATAGACTAGAGAAGGGAATGGGGATGGGACTTGATGTACCATCTTTCTGTGGTTATAATCAAAGAGATTTACATATTACATACAGGCACTTTTTTTTGTACCTGGGGCAATGGAGGGTTAAGTGACTTGCCCAGCGTCACAAGGAGCTGAAGAAGGAATTGAACCCAGTTCTCCAGGCCACTGCACTAACCACTAGGCTACTCCTCCTTGCTGAAGTACTTTAGGTCACGTACACCCTTGTTGTATTTAGGTGTGTTTAGTCATACCAGTGCCAGCATATAAGGTTCACTGATGCTGGGTTACACTACTACTACTACTACTACTACTTGACATTTCTAAAGCCCTACTAGGGTTACGCAGCGCTGTACAATTTAACATAGAAGGAGCTTACAATCTAAAGGACAAATGTACAGTCAGTCAAATAGGGGCAGTCTAGATTTCCTGAAAGGTATAAAGGTTAGGTGCCGAAAGCACCCAGACACCATTATAGGATAGGGTATCACCGCATGTGGCAGGTTGGCTACAGACAGGTGCCCAAACAGAGCTGCCACCATAGTTTCTCATTTAATAAAGTCTGGTAATGTTTAATCCATTCCTTTTATTTGGAACTCATTGCCACTTCACCTGTGACTGGAATGTAATCTTGACAAATTTAAATCAGGCCTAAAGACATGAGATGCCTATTCAGATATTGGTTGAGCTGCAGCATATATAGATAGTCTTCTGTGAACCTCTGCCTTCTTCTTTTGTATAGCCTGCCTAGTCCTACCCTCTCTCCTCTCTTCTCTTATTTTTCTTTACTTTTTGCATTTGTAGTTCCTTTCTCTATACATTAATTACTGTAACTTTGTGAACCACCCAGATGGCCTGTACCAGTGGTTTCCAAACCTGGTCCTGGAGGCACCCCAGCCAGTCAGGTTTTCAGGATATCCATAATGAATATTCATGAGAGATTTGCATACAGTGCAGGTAGTGCATGCAAATCTCTCTCATGAATATTCATTGTGGATATCCTGAAAACCTGACTGGCTGGGGTGCCTCCAGGACCAGGTTTGGGAACCACTAGCTTGTACTGTTGGTGTGGTATATTTAATAAATGTAAACTTATGCTATCTCTGAAGTATAGCATGCACTGTAATGCTTCCTTTCCACAGTCATTTTGTAGGAACTCAGTGCTACAAAAATTTGCAAGATTTTCTTCAGTAAGTAAGATCTGCTTCTGAATGACACCCTTTTGTTCACTAAACCACAGTATCTAAATTTATTGCTTGGCAGGATTATTACTTGTGTCATTCGTTCTCATATGCTTGTTCAGTGCAGTACATGAGAAACCACATGCTTCCTTTTATTTTACCTGTCTACTTGCATCTAGTGTTCCTGATTGCAGAGCCCAGGCTGACACTGTATTAAATGCTTTGACTACTTCCGCTTTTGGTATCAACTCAGCAAGAAATTCTGCATTGGATTCCGGATACTGGTTGATTTTCAGGTTGTTGCTCACATCCACCAAGACTTTTCCTTCAAGGACATCGGTCAGCCCAGTAAGAAACTCGTAGTGATCTCTGTGAATTGCCAGGATGATGATGGATGCTTTCTGTGCTGCCTCTCTGTGACTTAGGACCTCTGCTCCTTTAGGAAGCAGGCTGGAAGCCTGAGGGTTTCGGCTCCCAAACACTACAGAATAGCCACACTGCATCATTTTACATCCCAGGGACCTTCCAAAATCCCCTGTTCCAAAAATACATACAGTATCATACTTTTGTGAAGAGCCTGCATACAGTGGAATCATATTAGACAAATCTGTTTCCATAATCTGTGGAAAAAAGACAAAATATAAGTGCATTAAAAGACTGAATAGAAAAATGTAAAATTCATAGCTATATTAATATACACGATGTATTCTTTGATTTATATATATCCTCATCCAAAATAAGTACCAACAACCACCCCAAATAATTTTACAGTTCCTAGTTCTGCTGCAAAAAGTCCAAATGAGTCCATGTGGAGGGGCATTTTCAATATGACAGTTATTTTCTGTTCTCTGGCTGTTGGAGAGGTAGCACTGCTACTAACATGAATTAGTTGTTAATTAAGGTGTGAGGAAGTAGAATACTTGCAAAGATTATTAAGGACAATTGGATTACTGAGTTAGCTTGAACTTTCTGTCACAGCCTACAACATTACAGATAGTTTCTAGAAGGCACAGAAGGACCTAGTTTAGGCTTAAATCTCTCTCACCCTCCCCAACTCCCGCTCACGCTTAGCACAACTCTTTAGTCAGTTATTCTAATTAGGATAACAAGGAAGGTGTGCTCTTACAGAGTTTTAATTACATTTCATTACTTTCAAAGAAGGAAAAACTAAATCACACAATATACTATATAACCTAAAGACTTTCTAAATATTAGATTAATATCCTTAATAACTTAGCAAGCTCAGACGCATCTTCATCAAGCATCAGCTCATCATACGAAATTTGCGATTCTATAGATAGCCAAAGGCTGGTAGAGGAGGAGGAAATAGTCTGATATGCAGCTGCTTACTTCTTATTATGTCACATGATCTGGAAGAAAGATACAGTAAAGTGGGGGGCAAAGAGAGAAAACACAGAAAGGTAAAGGTTGGTGGCTAAGAGGAGAGAAAGAACTAGGGGAAAGAGAAAGCTGGGTGAAAGGAAGGGGCTCAAGCAAAGTCTGCATGAGAAAGAGCTGGAGAACGTAGAACATAGAGAGTGATTATTACTGGTGAAGGAATACGCTGGGAGAATAGTCATGATTAGGGAAACTCCACACAAAAAAGTACAAATAATACAGAATGTTAAAATATTGTGCACAGAATTTCCAAAAATTTTATGCAGAAATTTTCATTTTGTGCTGAATTCTCTCAGGAGTAATAGGGCTCTTACTGTTTGAATCATAGCATTGGTGCTACTGTTGTATGACATGTTTGTTTAAATGTGGGTTGAGTTTGGATTTTCTTCAGGTTTTGTATTCTTTCACAATGTGCCTGGTAGTGGAGAGATTTATGTTGCTGTTGCTCAGATGACATGAGAATCACAATATTTTTTTTGTATTGTGACTTTCATAGAGAAATGTTCTAGTTATGATCTGCACTTGTTTGGGGGAGGTTGGACTTTTGTCAATGCAAACCATTTACATTTAACTGTTATATTATGTTGAACCAAAAGCCCCTGAGGGTCATATATAAAGCGTGTTACATATACGAGCATCATCCATCTGGTGTATCCCAACTAAAAAAAGGTTGAAAATCATTATCCTAGAGCAGGGGGCTATCAACCTAGGCCTCACTTAGCCAGGCTTTGAAGATACTTAAAATGAATATGCATAAGATAAATTTGCATCCTAAAAACTTGACTGACTAGATGTGGCCTGAGGACTGCTTTAAGAATCCCTGCCCTATTTTTTAAAGGGAAAGTGAAATGGGATTTGATATACTGCCTTTCTGAGGTTTTTGCAACTACATTCAAAGCGGTTTACATGATCCTTGGTGACATCTTGAACTTATCTTAATCTGCACTATCCTTCATGCAGGCATCTAAAATATAAGACAATCTACGCCTCTTCCTTCTCATTCATCAGTCCACGAACCTGGAATGCTTTGCTGAGACTTTTGAAAGAGTCAACGGATCATCAAACTTTTAAAAAACTGCTAAAAACTTATTTGTTTAACAAAGCCTACCCCGAAGTCAACAATGCTGTTTTACACCCTTATTCTTTTCCCATTTTGTTAGTTTATCCACTCTTTCCCTTCTGTCAGCTTCTCTTATCTTGCCAATTTTTGCTATTGTATAATGTAATTTTATTGTAACTTTGTTAGCCACATTGAGCCCGCATAAGCTGGGAAAATATGGGATACAAGTGGACCAATAAATAAATAAATAAATAAATAAATATAGAGATACTTATTTTGTACCAGGGGCAATGGAGGGTTAAGTGACTTGCCCAGAGTCACAAGGAGCTGCAGTGGGAATGGAACTCAGTTCCCCAGGATCAAAGTCCACTACACTAACCACTAGGCTACTCCACTTCTCAGCAGCATCTACAAAGCAAAAAGCATGTAGATCATTCAAAATGCCATACCCCTAATGCACTGGTAGAAAAACTTACTCATTGGCCTTCAATCTTAGTCACTGTGGTAGTAAAACTGACACTCTGGGAGGGGCCACCCTTGATGTCTCTCAACTTAGCAGAGGGGCGCACATGGGACCTTGCCCTGGCCCAGCGGGTCCTGCCCCACAAAATCTTGTGCCAGCTGCTCATTTCTACTACTTGCCTGGCCTGGCATCATTAAATTATCTGCAGAGCAGGGAGTTTCTTTCTTCGCTCCGGCTGCTCTGGCTGCCAGCACCATGTACCTGTTAAAGAGAGATCTATTTCCTGTTTTATGTGCAATACCGGAAATGCTTGTTCTCTGCTTTCAACTCCTGCGTGGTGCTGGCTACCAGAGTACATGGAGGGAAGACAGGACTAGTGGCGCTGGGGAGGTGGGAGCTGTTGCTTAGAGATAGGTCTGTACAGAGGATAGGAAGAGGGCATTGCTGGTATGAGAAGGACTGATATTGGGGGGAGGGAGATACATGAAAATATGCAGGGGAAGGTGAAATGGCACAGAGATGGATGCTGGGATTAAGGTGGAAGAAATATAGGGTAGAAAAATATTGCAGAAGGATATGAGTAAATGCTGGGAAAGTGGAGAAGGAAATACGGGAATAGAGGCAGGGACAATGGCTGCTGGGGAAAGGTGAAAAAGACAGTGAGCTATAAAGAGTATAAGGGATAAAAAAATGTGACATAGATAAGAGAAGGTGGAAATAGGGGAGGTAAAAGGGGGAATGGGAGCCTGAATAAGGGGGTAAGACATAAGAAAGAGAATGAAGGTGGGGAGGGGATGAATAGCAGGGAAAGAGTAGGGATTAGGGATGCAATGGATACAGGGGGTGGAAATGAGAGACTAGAAAGTAGGTGAAATTCAGGGAATAGAAGGCTGGTGAAGGAATGAGAGAGGGGTGGGAATGGGAGGATAAGAGAGGAAAGTGTAGGAAGTGGGAAAGCTGATAAGTAGGTAAAAGAGGAGGCTGAGGATTGTGGGGGAAGGGATGAAATGTAGTTACAGGTACATAAAAGGCAGATGAGAAAAATGAAGACAAAAATGAAACAGAAGCATTAGTGTCAGACAGGTATAAGGAAGAAGACAATGTAGTAAAGAAACAGAAAATGGAAAAGAGATCCTGGAAAGAGACTTGGAGAACAGGAACAAAAGGAAGTAGTAAAGAGAGACCAGGACCAACTCAACTGGAAAAATAAAATGGTCAGATAACCAGGATACAAACAAATTTATTTTTGATATTTACTGTCTGATTGTGAAGAAACAGTATGTTTAAGCCTCTAAAATGTATTGGATATTTTCCTGTCATAAATATGTCTGAAGTGTATTTCTCCTGTTTGGCCAGCAGATGGTGCAAGTTTATGCTTAAAACTGTAACAGAGGACTGACTTCTCTTTCTTTTATTTGTCACACAGATAATAGGAAGTGCCTGTAGTGATGTAACCAGTTTTTATTTGAAACTTGACTGTTCTGGGCTCTGATTGGCCTGGAGATTTGAAATTACCTAGCAGATGCTGGCTGTTGATTCAGTCTTAGCCTGGAAAAATAGGGAGACAGATCTCTTTGCTAAGGCTCTGTGAACAATTATATGTCCTGGTCTTCCCAGGTACTGTTTAGACAGTATATAGATGTTTAGTTAGTTTTCTAATTGATCCATTTTCAGTTACTTGTTACTGTTTGCTATTTGTACATTTTTGTCCACTGTTCAAAATTGTTTATTCGCCCTGTTTGTCTGGACTGATAAAGAATCCTGGTGGTTTGTTTGTTGGGTCTGTGAGTGCTTTCTGGGAACTGAAGGACCATGGGGAGTGTGGCCTCCAGTAACCTAGAAATCACTGGGGATAATTTAGGAGCAGGAGACTCACCCAGAGGCGATTGAGACTCAGTCGGTGGGAGGAAGGTGCTAGTGTAGAGCACAAGCAGCAGGTGCAGGTGGACCTGAGCTGTGCTGGGGATAGATCCTCTGAATGGCAGTGGGGTAACCCCAGGTGGGTAGCTAGGCATTTTGTCAGCATGGCTGCTAAGCGGTTAAATAGTGCTAACTGGCTATCTGCTGATATTCAGTGGAGGATAACTTCCATTGAATATCCCCAGTTAGCGGCTAGCAGATGGCTAGTTATATCACCTAATATAACTGGCTATGTGCCTATTTTAAAGCCAGTTTAATGGCCATATTTGGCCATGTGAAAAGGTAGGATATTTTTGGCCGGTTGAAAGATAACCAGCCAAGTCCGAATATCAACTTAGCCAGTTGTCCTTAAACTGGCCAAAAGTAAACCGGATATTCAATGCTGATCATCAGAAATGGTCTGGCACTGAATATCCGGGCTCAGCGCCGACCGTGGGAATCAGTTGGTCTATAATATATCCCACGGTTTGAATATCGGCCCCTTACAAAATAACATAATGCCAGCTTTGAAATTGTGCATTTCTTGTATTTTGTTCTGTACTGAAGGAAATGCATCTCTGTTTCTCATTCTTTGGAGTTCCACTGCACCAATTCTGGTTTCTTTGGTTTTCCATTTCATTTTTTTGCCTATACATTTGTTTCTAGTTTGCAGTCTCATATATTTTTATTTATTTATTTACGAAGTGATGGCCTGTGTTATCCTTGTGTAGAAGAGATGAGGGATTCTGTTGATGTATAGGAATCTGAATCAGTCTATTTTTTCCAGTTGGAAAAGAGCCCCTGTTCCTCTTCTCCTTAATAAGACACTCTCCCCCCTTCACCCCCAATCCCTGGAGGTATAGTAGTGTTCTAGAGCATTTGCAGCACTAACTTTTCATGTGTAGTGTTGGTGCAGTTTGAGTTCTTAACTTGGAGCTGGTATGGTATGGTAAGCTTCTGAATGTTTATTTGCTAGGTTTTGTCTTACATCACACAGTGTTTGGTAGTGGTTTGTGTTGCTATCACTGATTTGACACCAGCGTTTGTATGATGAGTTGTAAAGTGGAACATTCTACTTCTGGTAGAATGGACTGGACATGTTTCTTTTGTGTGTGGTTCGACTTCATCAGGCTCTTCAACTTTGGTTTTATGTGCATATAACATACATTTATAATTCTCATATATGTATTTTCATGATTTTGTAATAAACTTAATTGCTTAATTGTTTTCTATGATTCTCAGCCTCCTTACTCCCTGATTGTAGTTTTGCGGAGGAGTCAGGGAGGGGGACACCATGTCATCCTTCGCCTGAGGCAGCAGATTGCCTTCGGCCACCTCTGCATGCAGTGACTTTTAGACAGTGACAGAACACAGAGACACAGGTAACAGGTGGGACTGGGGAGGCTATCAGACAGCATAGCACAGGTGGACAGACACACAGTGGGGCATGATTGACTCACAGATGAAGGTAGAGGATGAGAGAGAAGGTTTGCAAGGTAGCAGGGGAGAGGTGTGCAAAGGGAGCTTGCAGAGGGAGGGTTATCTGGTTCCAGAATGAACTCAGACATAATGCATGACAGTGACGGTTTGGGATTGACAGACCAGGGTGGACAGAGACACCAACCTGACCAACAGATCACACTCAGATCTCCTCCAGCCAGTTGCAACAATAGCAGCCCAAACAGACAAGTAGAGCCAGTATATGGACATCTTTTGTAAATACTGGTGGGGAAATTTTCCAAGCTATATGGATGTTGCTATTCTAAAATATGGTATGCATGTATACTTTAAGGGACCGCCCAAACCACATCAGGAATGCAGTACCTTTAAATCTCTCCATACTGCCTGTTACATGTGTAAACAGCACAGAAGAAAAGAGCAATAGGCCTGAAATGATGTAGGAGACAACATTTATTCACAAATATGAACCTGACATGGCAAGTGTTTCAGCAAATAATCACCTGCCTCAGGGCTTATGTTCTAGTCTCCTTTTGCTTATGTAGAAAACTTCTGAACATCACTAATGGTTGAGAGCAAAAGGGAAAATCACTAATAGGATTTTAACATAGGAAGGCAACTCTGTGAATTTTGCCACACATTGGCCTCTGTGACCATTATTTTCTAATGTCTCCCAAAATATGATATGCAGAAATACTTCACCCAATACTACTACTACTTATCATTTCTATAGTGCTACTAGATGTACGCAGTGCTGTACACTTGAACATGAAGAAACAGTCCCTACTCAACAGAGCTTACAATCTAATTAGGACAGACAAACAGGACAAATAAGAGATAAGGGAATTACTAAGGTGGGGATGATAAAATAAGGGTACTGAACAAGTGAGTAAGGGTTAGGAGTTAAAAGCAATCTAGTTAAAAATACACACACTGTGGAATGCCATATGTGCTTACTGGACTGAATGAGGACAATTTTCAGCCAGTCAGGTCAATGGCATTGAAAATTGCTCTCTCTATTTTACCACTGGAGAAGAGATGAACTTGTACAGGTTTCTCAAACTTGCATTACAGCACAAACAAGAAGGACCATGGTCCTGGCCTACTCTATAAGGACTTCAGTTTAGTTCCCAATTTCCAGCAATGTGTGTTCTAGATGTCTTCACGTGTAATGTATTAAAACAGCTTAAAAATTTCTTCTAAAAGTATCTCATGTATTTTTTATTTGCTCAGTGATCTGGGCTCTCTTTCAATCCCTGAGAATTCTAGTCGGACCCTGTGCTATGCATGAGCAATTGAAGGCCAGATCCTCCAGATATTATACTGTGCTTAAAACTGCCTTTTGTAAAGCAAAGTTCAATGCAGTGTAGTCTAGAAAGTAATCAAACATGCAGGAAAAAAATATCCCAGAACAAAAATTACTACAACATCAAATTACTACATCAATAATCTAAAAATACATCAGTTTTTGAAAAACATCCTTATTTCTATGAATCATTTCTGCTTTTCTGTCCTCTTATCTGGATATTATGTGCTACTGAAGAGAGCTGAGATGGGGATGGGGTGGGGGAGGGTGGGGTTCTTCTGCACCAACCTCCTCTTGCACATGCTCTCAGGGATAAAGTTGCAGTATCTTATGGCTGTGCACAGCTACTGTTCACTATTAGCATCCCACACTCACAAAGTAAACTATGATGACAGATCTCATTGCAAAACCACAACTTGCTATTTGATCATTCATTTATCTTTTACTGAATTATCATATTGGACTATTTTATACAAGTTTTTTTAAAACTCACAATTCTGGCTAGGTACCTCTGTCAAAGACTACTGTTGTAGTGTGCACCAGCACAGCCATCCTAAGGCCAAATAGTTCCACTAATGTGTTTGCAAATCCTATCGTGTCCTTGCTAATCAAGAGGTCCCAAAGGCTCTTGGTGACAGTAGATGTATTGTACAGGCAGTCCTATATTTGAAATCATCTTATTAATATTCCAGTATGATATGCATCTTACTGTTATCCACAGTTATCTTTTGGTTCTTCTTTATTGTACTAAATATTCTTATGTGAGGCCATGTGGGCCTTGTGAGTTATGATCTCGAGTCCATCTCTTGCTGCTTGGGCCAGTTATGAGAATCCTTAAGAGAGGGAATTAGCCTAGATATTGCACAATGGTGACATCTAGTGGTCAGTATGCAAATATACCATGATCTGGAGGAAGCCAAGGTATGTAGCCCTTGCCCAAGGACAGTTATGGTTGGGTTACAGCAGAAGGATCTACCCTGGCTTGTTATGACTGGATGAAATTGGTGTCATAAATCCAGTATATTCTGATTGAGCTGTAAGCTCCAAAAACGGCAAGAAAGCTGTTAGGCCCAAAACAAAACAAACCTTATCTAGTGGATAGAGTTTAAATATAATAATTTATACAAATAAACCCTGCAGTTGAATGTCTCATTTCCACAATTATTAAACATTTTTTTATCAACAGAACTTAGTTGAAGTTCTTTGACTTTTTTTTTTTGTAATGGTGACACAGTTTTTAACTATCATTATTTCTAAATACCTGATGAGCGACTCAAGTTGCACAATTAAGTATAATTTTGCTTGGTTACTGATGGTCTTCATATGTCAATTTGCTAACACTACACGTTCTCTGAACACTGGGTATCGATTACAGCTCAGGGGAGTGGATAATCTTTTAAACTCCGACTTACCTGAAGCTTCTTTTTTCCTCCTTTTCAAAATAATTAAGTGGAGAGGCAAAGCTGAAACTGCAGATGGGGTGAGAAGGATTCAGAGAAGTTCCAGCTTCCTCATAATCACTCACTCTCTGGTTAGCAACTCCACATGCTTTATTTATTTAGTAGTCAGATTTCACAACTGTAAGTCCTCCCTTTGTGAGAAGTGACGTAGGAAAACTGCAGCCAAACTGACATCTGCAGGGAAGTACATAATTGCACAAATTCTTCTTGGCCTGAGGGCCAAATCTTCTCAGTAGCAAATGCAGAATGGAATGATTAAGAGACACAGTCCCCTCTGCTTTCTTGCTCTTGCCATGGTGTGGAATGCATCTGGCAGAGAAAGTTTCACATGTTTTTCTATTAAAGATCCATTTAAAATTTTCAGTACAAAATTGTGGTAAAACATGCACGCAACTATTTTCTGATTGTTCACTGTGTGCAGCTTTCATGCGGGTAGTGAAGACCCTCTTCTGATCACACAGTGTTATTTTCTTGCTCTGCCTGTCACTTTAGAATTCCCCCTCCCCGACTGAATATACCTCATTTTAGAAACAACATATTTTTTTAAAAAATAAAGCATACTAACATACTAAACTGGAAGACAGAAGTACAGCTATAGCACCATAATTCAGATCCAGCAACATCCATTCCAAGACCAGGGCTGTCAGACCGGGTATGTTGTTCAGATTCGGAACTTTCTGGACTACTAGCTCAAGAATCTACTGCAGACAAGATACCACTTAAGAGTTTTTAACTGTACCCTCTGGAGCTCATACATGAAGAAGATAATTCTATAAGAGGATGCCTATTTTAAGCAGTATTGCATGCTTTGAGGTATTTTCATCATTTACGTACAGATGTGGCCATATATGATCTCATAAAATAGTGACTAATAAATGTACACATCATAACATCATGGCTCATACACTGCCAGTGGGCAGGCAGAGGGGTGGAGTTTGGGAAAAACATGGATGGAGCAAATACACACATAGGGGCCAATATTCAGGCCATGGGCGGCAGGCTGGTTAAGTCCTGCAGTCAGCACTGAGCCTGGATATTGAATGCCGGGCTGTTTCCGGTGACAGGCACTGAATATCCATTTTTTTGGGCCATTATAAACTTAACCAGCTAAGTTAATATTCAGTGCTGGCCAGTTACGTTTATAGCGGCCAAAGATAGGCCTACTATTTGCATGGTCCAATATGGCCACTTAACTTAGCTGGTGAAGCACTGAATATTTGTATCACACGATATATCCAGTTAGCTGCAATCCTCCGAATTCTATATAGTGTGCTTAGATTTAGGCGCCGAAATCGGTGCAACTTCTATAACACCGCGCATAACTTAATTGGCTTAACAAGCTAATGAGCGCTGATAACAGCATTTAACAAGTAATAATGAGCACCAATTGGCACTGATGAGAATTTAGGTGCGCAATTCGCTAAGTGTATTCTTAACAATGTGCGCCGAACTTCTAATGCATGGAGGCAAGCAGGGGCGTGGTTATGGATGGGGAAATGGGCGTTTCATGAGCGTTCCAAAATTTAGGTGCCTAGTTATAAAATATAGCCCAGTGCGCCTAAATCTACGCGCTGAGATTTACACCAGGTTTTCATTGGCGTAAATGGATGCACACAGATATAGGCACTGAAATATCAACTAAGCATATTCTATAATCAGTGCCTAAATCTAGGAGCTGATTACAGAATATGCTTAGTTGACACTGATTTCAGTGCTGATTTTTTAGCCGCCCAGAAGGATGCTGGGCTCGATGGACAGGGTGCTGGGCTCGATGGACAGGATGCTGGGCTCGATGGACCCTTGGTCTTTTCCCAGTGTGGCATTACTTATGTACTTATGTATACATAGAATCTCCTGTGCGTTGACTGTGAATTTTCAGTGGGAGATAGCTGGCTATCGCCCTCTGGATATTCGCAGATAGCCGGTTAAGTGCTATTTAACTGGCCAGGAGCCAATCCTGATGTGTTAAATAGCGCTGAGTATTAGCCGGATAGATTCTAAAATACTATAATTTATGTACATACTTGATACATGTTAATGTGGAGATGTACACCAGCTCTGGGCTTATAGGTACAAACTCTGTGGGTGCAATGGTGCAGAGCACCCTCAAATTTAATCAAGGTCCTTTATTTTGTCCAAGGAAGGGAAATTTGCAGTGCGTTTAGCACCACAATTATTTTGAAATGAGGTACCTATGTTAAGGCTGGTGTAAATATCCGCCCCTGTCACTTCTGCTAGTATTTTATAAAGACAACTAGATGCCTCCTTGTCTTTTTAAAATTGGCTAAACGAAGGCAGCTTAAAAGGTGCTTTGATTAGGTGCTCTTTTCTAATATTACTTTTTAAATGCTGGCTTTTTTTTGTTTGCAATATCATGGTGCACGTGATCAAGATAAACATTTTAGGAGATGAAATAGTCAAGTCATTAAAGCAATGAGCTGAGAACCAGTGAAGCCTGAGTTGCCTTTCCAACAGGAGTCCATCATTCCACTTCTACCACTGACACTGCTTGTGACCTTGGGCACGTCACTTGATCTCCCATTGCCTGATTGTAAGCTCTTTGGGGTAGGGTCATATTGTACCAAAGACCTTATCACCACCGTACAGTGCTGTGTACATCCAGTAGCACTATAAAACTGGTAAGTATTTAAATGACCAGCTGCTAGAAGTAGATATAGAAGGTGTTTTCAGTGACTTGCAGGCTTGTGCATAGTTTGACTTCAAACTATACTGGTTCAGTACTCCCCATGGCACCTGAAAAGCTATGGAGAGTTCCCATGGTTGAAGCAAATTGTAAAAGAATATTAGCCCATAGGAAATTTTTCATACCATCCCATGGGATCAAATGATCTTGATATCCCACAGCCTTTCAATAATCATTTTCCCATTCCATAGCTGGATGGAGCGTACTGATGCTAGCAGGTTTGAATACAGAAAGACACAATTAGGGAGCATGTGACTGTGGATGGTGGTTAGTGCAGTAGACATTGATCCTGGGGAACTGAGTTCAATTCCCACTGCAGCTCCTTGTGACTCTGGGCAAGTCACTTAACCCTCTATTGCCCTTGGTTCAAAATAAGTACCTGAATATATGTAAACCACTCTGAATATAGTTGCACAAACCTTAGAAAGGCACTATATCAAGTCCCATTTCCCTTTCCCTTCTGCTTGTGCTGGCTCCAATCTCAAAATGGCTGCTGCAACCTCCTGCGGTAGTCCTGCAAGGCTGCCACTGGAGATTATGGCAGCCATTTTGGCAGTATAGGCAAGAACAAATGGGGATCAATCCTGCCCTAACTAGCTACTAGATCACCAGGGGAGGGTTTACGAGTGGTTCCGGGAGGGGACTTCTGGGGAAAAGGACTTCTGCTTGGGGGAGGATGGAGAGGGCTTCTTTTCAGGGGGAGGGAGATCTAAGGGACCCACCATAAAGTTCTGGTTCCAGCTCAAAATGTATTTGGCATTTCTGGCTCAAAGAAAAACAAGGCCAAATACCAATTTTTGTCTTGTTTTGGTAACAAAACCAAAACCGAAATTCGGTCAGCCTCTAACTTGTTCCCTTCATATTTTGTTCTCCCTTCATGGTTTTCAGTATCATCGTTACGCTGATGACTCCCAGATCTACCTCTCTACACACACCAGGAATAACACAAATTACACTACCATCTTTTCTATTTGCTCTGCTCTTAAACGTGGGGTCATTTTTGACTCCTGTCTCTCTCTTTTTCTCTGCACATATCCAATGGACTGCTAAAGCTGTCATTTCTTCCTCTATAACATCACCAAAATTCAGACCTTCCTTTATGAACACACTACCAAAATCCTTATCCATGCTCTCCTTACCTCCTGTTTAGACTATTCCCCTTCAATCTTTTCAATATTCTGCTGCACAAAATGTCACTATACTCACATAACGCCTCTTCTCAGGCCACTCCGTTGGTTCCCTATCTGTTTCTGTATACAGCTCAAACTTCTCTTACCGAGTTGCAAATGTATTACTTCTGCAGCTTCTCAGTATCTCTCTTCTCTTATCTCTTCCTGCACCCCTACCCAGGAACTTTGCTCCAGTCACTCTTATCTGTACCCTTCTCCTCTACCACCAACTCCAGACTTTTTCTTCTATCTTGCTGTGCCATACTTCCTGAGTTAGTACATCATTCTCCAGCTGTGGTCCTACTAAGATCCATACTAAAAGTGCGCCATTTTGAAGCCGCGTATAAAGCTGCATTTAACTCTTAGGGGTCCTTTTACAAAGAGGCAGTAAGCCCAATGCGGTTTTACCGCTTGCTAAAAGGGAAGTACCGCCGGGCTACCACAGCAGCCCGGCGGTAGTTCCCAACTCTAGCAAGTGTCATATCCAGCATTACAAAAGTATTTTTATTTTTGTTGTGCCGGTGAGTACTTGGCAGTAATCGGGCAATTCCGTGTGCTGCTCGGTTACCGCCGGGTTAGTGCAGGAGGCCTTACCTCCACCTCAATGAGTGGAGGTAAGTTCTCCCCATGAAATGGCCACAAGGCAAGTGCTTCACTTGCCACACGGCCATTCCCTGAAAAAAACAAACACCTGCCTGTTACCCTCTGCGGTAAAAGGGGGCCTTGGCACGCATCAAAAACACATGCCGATACAGCCACATCTTCGTAAAAGGGGCCCTTAACCACTTAATCACCTGTTTAATATCCATTTTGTTTTAATCATTCCTCTTATAAATGAAATCCCCTAATTTTGTATTTGTCCTGTTTGTTTGTCTTGGATAGATCGTGAGCTCTGTTCAGCTGGGAATATCTCATGTGTAAGTCTAATATCACTCTATAGTTTGCAAATTTATTTCAGTTTTGATTTTCTGTCTTGCAAACAATGCTGTCTAGGCGGTTTACAAATAAATTAATACAAAAACTTCAAAAATTTAAAAGAAATGTAATATAAAAAGGAAAAAGAAAAGAAAATCATTTCTTGCATCATGTGTCCGTATAATTCATCTGTGTCACCAATGTAAGGGCCTAATAAGACTAGGCGATTATATGTAAATAAGTGATATATTCTTTGATAGTGTATACCCTAAGATACTGAAAATAGAGGAATGAATTGTTTCAAAACATATCTGATGAAACGAAGGAATTACTCTTTAGAAATAAATAGTAGTAGTAGTTGAGCTCAAAGAAAATACAGCTATTAAGTTATTTTATGGCGCCAAAAGATTTAACCATGTAATATCACTATTGATAGATCAACACTGGTTACCAATGTCAGTGTGGGTGAAGTTCAAAATCTTGATACTGTCATGCAGGGTTGTATATATGTCAACCAGAATACTGTGTACCTAATTCTATACGAATCCAAACATAACACCAGATCATAGCAGCAGAACTGCCTGACAATTCTGGTGCCATCAGTAATCTAATTTGAAGCATCATATCACACCTGCTTCAGCGTGACAGTTCCCTTGTAGCATGATACGAGTTTAATTGTCAGAGTTATTGATTTTGCTGGATCAGATACAAATGTATTTATAAATTATATACAGCAGCAAAGACTTTGCTTTCACCTCCCCCCCCTGGAAATTACTGATAACAAAAACTAGCTGGGTGGATACCTAAGTCCATCAACATATCTCCAAAGAACAAAAATCCGAAGATGGACAGTAATATGTTTGTTTCCTTATGTATCATTAAGAATAACTATGGGGCCCTTTTACTAAGCCATGTAAGTGTCTATGCGTACCCAACACCCGCCAAATTAGAGTTACCGGGTGACACTTGCGGTAATTTCATTTCTGGTGCGCATCCAATACCTGCAGCCGAAAAATAATTTTTATTTTCAGACGCGCGTATCGGATGCACGCCAAGTGGTGTTTGATGCACATAGGTCATTACCGCTTGGTTACCACGTGAGACTTTACTGCTAGGTCAATGGCTGGTGGTAAGGTCACAGACCCAAAATGGACAAGCTGAAATTTTGATTTTGCTGCACGTCCATTTTTGGCAAAAATAAAAAAAGGCCTTATTTACAGGTGCGCTGAAAAATGGATTGGCGCGCACCCAAAACCCGTGCCTCCACTACCGCAAGCCATTTTTCGGCGTGCATTAGTAAAAGGACCCCATGTCTATTTTAGTTCAATAATTCTCATGCTATGTACCCCTGTTGTGATATGCTCATATAAGAGTTAAGTCAAGCATCTTGACTTTCTTTTGAACCCCAATCAGAATAATGTGAATGCTTGTGAAATGCTTTTGAAAAGTGGTTAAGCAAATCTGTAGAAAAATTTTCAGAGGCCAATTTATAAACATAAGGATTTAAAAAAAAAGGTTTGGATGAGGTCCTAAATGCCCATTATTAAAGTGGACTTGGAAAAATCCACTGCTTATTCCTGGGATAAGCAGAATGAAATATATTGTACTCTTTGGGATCCTGCCAGGTACTTCTGACATGCATTGGCCACTTCCGGAAACAGGATCCTGGGCTTGATGGACCTTTGGTCTATTCCAGTAAGTCAATTCTTATGTACTTTAAATACTACACTGTCAATACAGCTCAGAAATCTAATAACAGTTCAAATGGTACTGCTATGTTATAGAAAAAAACAGAGTAGATTGTTTTGAAATTGTATTATGAAGGAATCAATCATATCGCTAAATCAACTTCCCTTATAATTGATATTATTTTTGTAAACCAACTATCTGCTTTGAGAAATTTCTCTCAAAAAACTTTATCAAGATCTCTAAGCCACAATATGTTCTAAAAATATTGATTAGATGCAGCAGAGTTACTGGCAAATGTCACTGGGGTTCCTCTGTATAGCCACTCAGTAAAATACTGCAGCAGTTATAGTCAACCTAGGACTCTATGCAAAATTAATGATTAACAGCTCTACATTCAAACTCACTCTTATGACAGTTATTGTTGAAGGATATAAATACAGAGGTTCTCTGTAGTAGTCTCAGTTGCATAGTGATGCCTTTTTAAATTTTTTATATAGATTGGGGGGGGGGGGGGGGGGGGGATTCATCAAGGTGCGGTAAAAGTTTGCCTTTTACCACACCTTAATTTTTCTTCGGGAGTCAGCAACTGCGGGATCCCAGTACCACAGATTGCTGAATCCTGCCTTAAAGGAATAATGCTGCTTGCGAGCCACCTCACAAGCAGTGTTATTCCAGTGGCCCAGGAGTATCCTTCCATAAAATAGTGGCCCAATGCTCCTGGGCCACTAGCTGAGGGTCCACCAGACTTTCCCTTCCCCACTAGGCACCCTCCAAGAGTTGAAGTCCCCTAGTCCTCCTCCCCTATCTGAAAGGTTGATGGTCCAGAAGTGGGGGGTCTTCAGGGGCCCATGGGGATCTTCAGGCAGGAGCGATGCCCAGTTGCTCCTGTCCTATCCAGTGCCACCTTCAAAATGGTGTCCTTAGTGGTAGTATCGTTCTACTACCACAAGGGGTCATATTTCATATACGGTAAACTAGAGAACATCAAATTAAAACCTAATAGGACCACCATGAAACAGTATCATAAATACACACATTTAACAGCACTGAAATTCAAATAACAGTGTTATAATACGATGTCAGCATAATACTAATGAAACATCTAATAAGCACACATTAAAACATTCAAAAAACAGATATGATGCTAATGCTTTTCTACAATACAGCTTACCATGTAGCCGAGGGGCCAAGTGCAGATATATAGATGGGGAGAAGATGCATAGTAGAGAGTCAGTTGGGATAAATAGATGGGGGGCTAAACTCAAGGCAAGTTCTTTGTACAGTTAAACAAGATATAAGAAACTGGTAAGTTACAGTGTGTGTAGCAAGCTAGTCCAGGTGCAGAGTGGCTTGGGAGAAAGCCAGACTTTCACCTGCTTCCTGAAGTACAGGTAGTCTCAAGTTAGATGTAGCCCTTCTGGGAATAAATTTGAGAGCATGGGGGCTACTCCCGTGAAGATTCACTGACTGGTATCACATCGTACAATTTCTTTTGATGAGGGTACAGATAGTGATGCTCTTTGAGAGGACCTTAGAGGTCTGAAAGTTATGTAAAGGGCTAACTTGTTATTTAAGTACTCTGGCCCATTTTGTCTGAGGACCTTGAAAACCAGTGCTTGTTTCGTGCTGGTACATGCCAGCACAAAATCACTGGACATGGAGAGGAGGGCAGAGGAGAATCACTGGACATAGATGGGAGGGGAGGGCAGGGGAGAGAGGAGAAATCACTGGACATAGATTGGAGGGTAGGGCAGAGGAGAATCTCTGGACATGGAGGGGATGGCAAGGGAGAGAGGAGAATCGCTGGACATGGTTGGGAGGGGAGGATAGGGAAAAGGAGAATTGCTGGACATAGATGGCAGAGGAGGGCAGAGGAGAATTGCTGGACATGGATGGGAGGGAAGGGCAGGGGAGAGAGCATAGTTGCTGGATATGGATGGATGGAGAGAAGGGTAGGAGAATCATTGGACATGGAGGGGAGGGCAGGGGAGAGAGGAGAATTGCTGGACATGGTTGGGAGGGGAGTATAGGGGCAAAGGAGAATTGCTGGACATAGATAGGAGGGGAGGGCAGAGGAGAGAGCAGCGTTGCTGGACATGGATGGATGGAGGGAAGGGCAAGAGAAATGTTGGACATGGATGGAGGAGAGGGAAGACAGGAAGAAGATGCACATGGATGGAGGGCAGGGGAGAGAGGAGAAATGCTGGAGGGAAGGAAAGACAGACAGAGGAACGAGATGCACACAGTTGGAGGAGAAGAGAGAGAGGAGAAAAACTGGACATGGATGTAGGAGAGGGAAGACAGGAAATAGATGCACATGGATGAAGTGGAGGGGGAGAGGAGAAATGCTGGACATGGATGGAGAGGAGGGAAGACAGAGGAGGAGATGCACATGGATTTAGGGGAGAGAGGAGAAATTCTGGACATGGATGGAGGGACGGAGAGAGAGTTGAAATGCTGGACATGGATGGAGGGGAGGGAAGAGAGAGGATGTGAGATGAACATGGATGGAGGGGAAGAGAGAGGAGAAATGCTAGACATGGATGGAGGGGGAGAGGAAAAACGCTGGACGTGAATGGAAAGAGGAAGATGCATACTGACGAGATGAGGGAAAGGGAAAAGAGGAGAAAAACTACACATGGATGGATAAAATAGACAAAAGCTGGATCTACTCTATACCGCCTCCATTCAAGTCTGCGGAGGACCCAGCTTTTACCTATGGATGTAGGGCAAGAAATGAAGAAGAAAGGAGGAAAGTAGAGAAATAAATGGAAAGGAATCCATGGAAACGGAGCTCAGGGAACAGATAGAGAGCAGCAGAATCAGAGACTGGGACCAACATGATCAGAAAAACAAAGTCACCAGACAACAAAGTTAGAAAAAAAAAATCATTTTATTTTCATTTTAGTGTTTGGAAGATGTCCAATTTGAGAATTTATATCTGCTGTCTTATTTTGCACTGGGTATACTGGAGCTGTAACAGCTTACAGAAATGATTTATAATGAAAAAAAATCAAACGTTAAGCTTTTCTCCTATACTGGTATAGTATTTTCAATGATAGTGCTTGTATGCACCACGGCTGGTATAAGGGGTGTGGCTACCATAGGGGCAGAGCCATAGATGGTGACCCGCCCATAATGAGTACTGGTACCTTTTTTCCTACAAAAAAAGCACTGTTGAAAACCAAACATAACCCCTTGTTTACAAAGCCGTGCTAGAAGCTGGTGGTGCGGTAATGCCGACACAGCCCATTCACTTTGAATGGATTGTATCAGAATTGCTATGCAACAGCCACTAGCATGGCTTTGTAAACAGGGGCTATAGAGTTTTAAATTTAGCCCTTGAAGGTACTGGTAGCCAGTATAGCTTTTGCAGGAAGGGTGTGATGTGTTCACACCACTTGCAGCCTTCTATCAGTCGTGCTGCAGCATTCTGAATTAGTTGGAGCTGATGCAAACTCTTTTTGGTTTGACCAGTGTACAGGGCATTACAGCAGTCTAGTTGTGATGTTATTATGGCATGGACTACTGTGGTCAGACTCATGTTATCAATATATGGCGAGACATTTCATAGCGTCCACAGGTGTATTAGTAAGGAATATATTTTTCACATATGCAAGCTGAGAGCAATTAGAGCACCTTTGAGTCCTGGAGAATTTCAAACTATATTGAGCTATAGCTCAGGCGATTCTTATGCCATTGTTGCATTGTTGCAGTATAACTAAGCAACAACTGAGGAGACTTCAGTTGTGCAGAACACATCAGCCATTGCAGAATACATCAGCTGGATTAATTTTTAAACTGAGTAAATTTAGTAAGGTCAGTCCTCGTTTGAATAATTTACACTGGTTGAGATTGGAATTCTATATTCAATTTAAAGTGGCCTGCGTAGTTTATAAGCACAAATTCAGAAATGGTAGAGGATTTGCTTTTGTTTCCAGTTCATGGAATGCATCTAAGAAGTTCTAAACACTGTTACTTGACATTCCATATGTAAAGCATGTGCATTTGAAGTCAGTACGGGAGCACTCGTTTACATTTCAGGGAGCTAAAATATGGAATAATTTACTTATAAATGTTCTCTTGATTACACCTTAGAGCTCCTTTTGAAAGGTCTAAAAACTCATCTAATTTCCCTACAGAATTCAGTTTCATAGGAACTATTTTTAATGGTATAAATTGAAGATTTTAAAATGGATGGATTATTGATGTGGGTACTGAAAAGAGTAAAACCATTCCTCCCACAGAAAACTTTCTGCAATCTAGTACAATCCACAGTACTCACCCATGCCGATTACTGCAACAGCATCTTCATCGGTTGCAAAGCCCAAATCATGAAAAAACTCCAAACCGCCCAAAACACAGCAGCCAGACTCATTTTTGGCAAATCACGATTTGAAAGTGCAACACCACTACGTCAAAAACTTCACTGGCTCTCTATACTACTACTACTACTTAGCATTTCTATAGCGCTACCAGGGTTACGCAGCGCTGTACAAGTTTAAACATGGGGAAGGACAGTCCCTGCTCAAGAGAGCTTACAATCTAAAGGTAACAAACTATGTAGTCAGTGTAGGTATCATGAATGGGGAAGGTGGTTAGGCGCCAAAAACGCATAAACTTCAAAGCCAACACAATGATCCGCAAGATCCTCCATGGCGAATCTCTAAGCTAAATGGCCAACTTGATCGACCTACCAGCTAGGAACGGGTCCAAATCTTCTCAAACATATCTCAATCTTCATCTTCCCAATTGCAAAGGCCTCAAATACAAAACCTACTACGCATCCAACTTCTCCGTTATAGGCAGCAAACTCTGGAACGCAAGACCTTGACATATCCGAACAACCAATGAACATCTACCCTTCCGAAAGCTGCTGAAAACTTACCTCTTCAAACAAGCCTACCCCAACAACCCAACTTAAATCTCGAACCTAATCCACACCACTAGCACCACCCATACTCCAATCCTCTCTCCCACGTCTCGTCCTATTTTCCTACTCTCTATAACTGGATTACCTTTGTGATATGTTGTACCATACTTTGTTTTATCTCTGTGATACTTGTACCGTACTTTGTAAGCCGCACTGAACCTGCTATCGAGTGGGAAAGAGCGGGGTATAAATGCTATAAATAAATAAATAAACTTGATCCAGATGGGATTTTCCTCTAATTCTGTAATCTGCTTTGCACTGTAAGGTTAAAAGTGGAATAGAAATCACGGAATAGAATAGAGACAATTTTTAAAGGTTGTTTGACTTTGTGGAATCAGAGTGAGTGATGATTCTAGCAGTATCCCAAGGTATTTTGAAGTCAGGTATTTATCCACGGGTTAGGGACCCAAAGAATCTCTGTTTTACTTGGGTTCAGGCAGAGTTTATTGTTGTTTGCCCATTCGGAGTTGCAGTTAGACAGGCATACAGTTTGAGTAGCTGCACGTCATCAGCACAGATATAGAATTTTGTGTCCATTGACTGAAACAGCTCAGCCAGAGGCTTGAGGTAGTTATTAAATAAAAAGGGAGACAGTATGGATCCCTGAGGCAGCCCACAATTCAGTGCCCAAGGTAGCAATGTGCTGTTGCTAAGCAGAACTGATTGTTGTCTGTTAGAAAAAATAGAATTTGAACCATGTAAATACTGTGCCACTGATACCTGTTTCTGCCAGCCTTGTAAGCGTGATATTATGATCCACAGTATGGAAGGCTGTTGAGAAATCTAGCAACACTAGTATCGAGGCAGATCCTCTGTCACAGTTTCTGTGTAGATCATCAAGAAGGAACACAAGAACTGTCTCTGTTCTGTACTCAGGTCTGAAGCCAGATTGATATGGGTCTAGCCAATTACTTTCAATTAGCCAGTCATTGAGTCAAATGTAGACTGGGGTTTTCCAAGAAAGGAATGTTAGAGACTGCTAGACTGGTCGGTAGTTTTCAAGCTTGTCCTGGTCAAAGGAGCTCTTTTTCAGTACGGGGTACACCACAGTTCTTTTTAGTGTTGATGGCAACTGCCCTTCCACAAGAGTGGCGTCAACAATTTCAGTGGCCCCTTTAATAAGGCCTATGCTCGCTCATTGTACTATCTTTGCTGTGCAGAGGTCAAGAGGGCAGGTTGTAGGCCACAGAACTTTCAGAATTTTTTCAAGCGTTTCCTCTGTGGCCTGGTTGAATGAGTCCCAGATGGCTGGTGCATGGTGGGGGACAGAGAGTGTTTTCCTCATAAGCTGATGGGAGCTTTGATGGGACTATCTGTAGGTGGTGGTAAGGTCTCCCTGCTGCATGGCCATGTGTGTCTAGGGGCTTTTTTACCCACTGAGCTAAAAAGGGCCATGACATGCGGGAAAACAACCCCCGCTGCTAGTAAAAGGACCCCATAGTGCACAGTAATGAAGACGTGTCAACTGGTTAGTGCATAAATACTCACTCCGTGCCCTCAGACATGTCCCCTCCCCCCAAATTGAAAAAAATATATTTTTAGTGCAAAACTTACTGCAGGACACCTAAGCATGTCCATGGTAAGCCATTTTAAGTTTGTGGCAAGCATATGCTAGCTTACTGCAGCTTAGTAAAAGGACCCCTAAGATATTTATGTTAGATCTCATTAATTCCCACTGTAAATAAAGCTCCAGTTCTGCTAGCCATGCAGCACAATATTAGGAAGGCCTTTGTTGCAAGGGGTGGCTTTGTACATGCCTGAACCCACCTACCGTTTTTTAAAATTCTCTCTCCTTTCCTCTTAAGATGATTTTTTTTTTTTTTTTTAGGCTTCTGGCAGTATTTATTTCTATGCTTTGCTCTGCTGCAGCCTTTCTTTGATTCACAGATCCAAATGTGCTTTATTTATCCTTCTTTCTTTGTGGTCAGACTGTCCTCACAATATATCAAGGCTCCTGGCCTCAGTTACTTCCAGTTTGCCAGTAAGTGTGTTTATTCAAGTTAAATTAATACATAAAGCTGTCCTCTGTCTCTTAAGATTCCTGTGCCCATTGACTCAGCACTTAATTTTTAATTGTTCTGTTTTCTCTGCCATTCAAGTGTTTGCAATTTGTGGCTACTGCCTTGAAACATAGCTGCAGCTTCAAAATGGACTACAAGATTTCTTAAATAAGTACATAAGTACATAAGTAATGCCACACTGGGAAAAGACCAAGGGTCCATCGAGCCCAGCTTCCTGTCCACGACAGCAGCCAATTCAGGTCAAGGGCACCTGGCAAGCTTCCCAAATGTACAAACATTCTATACATGTTATTCCTGGAATTGTGGATTTTTCCCAAGTCCATTTAGTAGTGGTTTATGGGCTTGTCCTTTAGGAAACCGTCTAACCCCTTTTAAAACTCTGCCAAGCTAACCGCCTTCACCACATTCTCTGGCAACGAATTCCAGAGTTTAATTACGCGTTGGGTGAAGAAACATTTTCTCCAATTTGTTTTAAATTTACTACACTGTAGTTTCATTGCATGCCCCCTAGTCCTAGTATATTTGGAAAGTGTAGATCCCCCCCTCAGTCCAGACACCCACTCCCTGAAGTCACCCCCCCAAAGAAGTCCCCCATCCAGAACCATTCTCAAATATTCCTCCCCCCCCCCCCCCCCCCAGAAGCTTCCTACCAGGCTTACCTGAAGAACTTCATGGTGGTGTAGCAGGTATGGGCAGGAGTGATCCCCAGTCTCTCCTGCTCCTTCCATTGCAGGGTTCAAAAATGATGCCAGGTGACCTCCTTGCAGTGGGGAATCTTAGGGTAATGGATGTGGGGGCGAGGTGGGAAATTACTGATGGATGTTTTCATTAGGGGAGGTTATGGATGGGAGAACTTCAGAGGAGAAGAAGGATGGGGGTGACTATGTGCAGCGCTGTGTATGCCTTGTAGCGCTATATAAATGCTAAATAGTAGTAGTAGTAGTAGTAGTAGTAGACTTCAGGGGACAAGGGGTCTGGATTGAAAGAGGGTCCATACCAAGTTAGAAATGTTGCGGTCCCTTTAACATGCTGCCTGTGAGCATTCGGCAGTGCGATGTTCCTAGGCAGGAAAAATAAGGCCAGCTTTGATTTGGCATTATTTTTCCAGGAATAACACAACCTATTCCTGGAAGAAACTGCATCAACCTTGGAGTGGAGATGTTGCCTAATGGTTAGTGCAGTGTCCTGAGAACCATGGGTAGGGTTTGATTCCCACTGTAGATCCTTGTGACTCTAGACAAGTCACTTAAACCTCTGTTGCCCCAGGTACAAGATAAGTACAGTACCAGTATATAATATGTAAACTGCATTGACTGTAACCACAGAAAAGCAGTATCCCAAATCACTTTCCCTTTATGAAGTTCAGTGCAGGTTCAGTTAATCCTTTACCAAGGGAGTCATTAACCTGCAGTACTGAGTTACCTCAGGTATGTGATTTCCAAGGTAGACTAAGCTGTGATCAAATATAAAATCTGAGTGCAGTTTAGTAACTTCCCTCTAAAGGAATCCAGGTGATGCATTCGCAATTCAATATACACATATTACTTATAACAATTAAATCGATCAAATAGCGTATAATGATTTACTGTATATAAAAAGATGAAGGCAAGCTTTTATGTCTTTATTGGCATGATATTCACAATACAAACCTTCATATGTTCATTATACAAGACAGAAGTATAGAAATATATCTGTGATCACTGAGTAAATGTCATAAGTAGTACAAAATGAACAAAGATAATATTGAATATTGATCTTTGGAAGTAGTTGATATTCTAGTTTGTGTATACACTAATATTGTGATCCCAAATCTCTTTAGAAGTTTTTGCTAAAATGTTTTATTGTAGTGGAAAGTGTTCAAAATATTATACAAACGCTAAAAAGACTGATTTCTGTATTACATCACATCTTCACAGTTGTGGAACTTCATTTTGAAAATGAAGGGCTCCTTTTACAAAGCAACGCTACTGATTAGTGTGCACTGAATGTGAAGAAGCCTATAGGAACTGAATGGGCTTCTTCACATTCAGGGATTCTTTTACCAAGCTGTGGTAAAAAGTGCCCTGGGCTAGCGGTGGGGGCTGTTTTTGCCACATGATGTGGCCCCTTTACTGCAGCGGGTAAAAA
This sequence comes from Microcaecilia unicolor, assembly GCF_901765095.1. NCBI lineage: Eukaryota > Metazoa > Chordata > Amphibia > Gymnophiona > Siphonopidae > Microcaecilia > Microcaecilia unicolor. The sequence continues at coordinate 127,031,334 of NC_044031.1, read as the reverse complement.
AGGCTGAAAATAGCCATGGCCATGCATTGATTGCTCTTACTGCGTGGCCATCCGAGAGGGAGCATGTACCGCCTATCGAGGTGGCAGTAAGGGCTCCTGCGCTAACCTAGTGGTAACCTGGTGGTGCGCAGTGCTGCTCGATTACCGCTGGGTTAGTGCCACGCTACACATTACAGCCCCGATTTATCCAGCACAGGAAATGGTGCATGCTGGGGCAGGAACTACCACAGGTGCTTGTGTTGGGCTGGCAGTAGCTGCAGATTAGCGTGCGGTAAGTCTGCGTTGGGCTTACCACTGCTTTGTAAAAGGGCCCCTCCGCGTACTACTAATCAGTAGCGCCGCTTTGTGAAAGGAGCCCTAAGATTTTAGACAGAACAAGATGAAAATCAGGAGCTCCTATCCAGTTAACTTAGGCTGACTGGATCTAACCTGGATTTTCAGCAGCAGTTACCCAGATAATGCTGCTGAAAATCTGGGCTGACTGCACTGGTATTATCCGAGCAATGTCAGAGCCCTCTGGATGTGGAGTCTCGGTGGAGCCAGGAGTTTTCTGGGCACCGCTGATATTCAGCAGTGGTAACAAGATAGCTGACAGAAAAAGGCTGTCCTAAGCTAACCAGGTAGCTCTCTCGGTACTGCCACTGAATATTGGTGGTACCCGGTGTCAATAAGAAATAAATTTGAACGCCTTTCTGCCAGCTGAAATTTTCTGTTTATTTCATTTTGGAGACCAGCCAATGAAAGGCAACATACAATGTACACATAGCAAAACATGGTCCCATAATAATACCTTCGATATCCCACCAGGCTGTGTGTCTTTTTATATGGTTTAGAGATTTTTAATTAAAGCACAAAGGCTACTACCTTATCTGTTTTTCTATCCTCAAAACACATTCTTTTAGAGCTCCTTTCACTAAGCTGTGGTCATAGGGAGCCTATGTTAGAATCAGCACATGTTTTTGGTGCGAGCTGAGGCCCCCTTTTACCACAGCAGATGAAAGGCTGTCTTTTTTTTCCTGAAAAGAAATGGCCATGCAGTAAGTGAACCACTTACCGTGTGGCCATTTTGGGGGGGGGGGCACTTACCACCACCCACAGAGGTGGCGGTAAAGGCTCCCGCGCTAACCCGGCAGTAAATGAGTGGCGCGTGGTGCTGCCCGATTACCACTGGGTACGCACTAATGCTACAGAAATAGAAAATATTTTTGTAGCGCCTGAAATGGCATGTGCTGGGAGTGGGAACCACTGCCGGGCTACTGCAGGAGCCTGGCAGTAGTTCCCAAATGGTGAGCGGTAAGCCCAATTAGTGCAGGCATGCCTACTCTCCACCCCCAGACATGCCTCCCATGGCAATAAAAAAATATATATTTTACCGCTGCTGCCCAAACTACTGCAGGACACCTCAGCATGTCCCATGGTATTGACCTTTTACTGTTCCTTAGGCCCACATTAGGCCTACTGCACCTTAGTAAAAGGGACCCTTCGTGCAGAGCAGTATGAATGCACTCCTACACCGGTTGTAGTTACAGTATCTTAGGTTGTAACTGGGAAAGTACTAGATTCTTAATATACTATATATTTCAGTAGCTACTCAAGTCTACCAAGTCTGGAGTTTTCATCTTCTTAAAGTTTGAAAGCAGAATGTTGGGTTGGTACAATGATGCACACATGGCATATATGAATCATGCTGCCTATACTGCTGGTTTTCCATTCTCCTTGTCTGACTGTTTGGGATACCTGGAGTTTCTTTCCCAGCCTTGACGAATCCTTGTAATTGTTCTGTCCAAGCAAGGCATTATAAAGATAAATTTTAAGACCAACACGATGCAAGGGACAATTAGGGAAAGCACAAATGCTGGAGGAAGATACCATTTGTAAAAATAGGTGTTGTAAATAAACCGTTCCCCTCCATAGATCAGCGTGTGTGCAGTGCACAGGATCAATGTAAGGTAGCCCAATTTAGACTAAAAGACAAAAAGAATAAACATAAACTCATGTCATTGGTATGTTATTTGTATTCTGCCTATTAACAGTAAATAGGCTCCATTCTCTCTTAGCAGCACATATATATATATTAATACACACTGGGTTGCCAACTGGTTTCAGACTTACTCAGCAAGCTGAAGCAGTCCTGGATTTACTTCACTGCATGCTGGGTCTGGTAGTTCTTATTTCCTAACTGCATTCCCTAACAAAAGCAAGACTACAAGTTCCAACATGCAATGGGGTAAACCTAGGACTGGAAAAGCAAATTTGGAATCAGTTGGCAACCTTAATATATCTCTGAATTTTCATCTTTGTAGTGGTTCCTTTAAGGGCAGTTCTATAGCTAGGTGCCTGCATTTATGTAAACCAAGAAGGAAAAAATTTCTACGTACAAAGCAGTCCAAGCAAAAGTTGTAGGGATGGACTAAACACACTTGCAGTCAAGTATGGATACATAAAATATCTTTATTGAGCACCACTTCTAAATGTAGACCCAACACAGGTCCGTGTTTCGGCGGGAGTTCCACCTGCTTCAGGGGTCACAACAACTATATCTTCTTGTAGATGCCATAACAAAAACCAACTCCTCAAAAATGAGGGATAGAAACAGACTGATATTACAACTCACTGTATATCACACGGCCTTCACAAAGTATACAGCATGTTGGATGCCACAGTGAAAATGGCATTCAAATTGCTGTGCACTTTGTGAAGACTGTTTGATGTACATTGAGTTGTAATATGGGTCTGTTTCTATCTGAAGGCAAAAAAGGAGGTAAAAAATCCTCACGACACCGTGAAGATGAAACAAAAAAGTGAGGAGTTGGTTTTGGTTTTGGCACTCACCAGAAGATGTAGCTCTTGTGACCCCTGAAGCAGGCGGAACTCGCGCCGAAACACGGCCCCATGTCGGGTCTACATTTTGAAATGGTGCTCAATAAAGATATTTTATTTATTCCTACTTGGCTGCAAGTGTGGTTGGTCCATCCCTACTCCTTTGCCCACATTTATGTGCTATTTGTATGCATAAATAAATAGAATATCAGTGCTTTCACAGATAAATGTATACCCACACATATAAGTGGCATCAGAGCAACTAGGCGCTATTCTGAACGGGTGTGTATGAGTGGCATAGTGCATAAATGCACATGGGAGGGCGTAGGCAGACCTGCCACTTATATGCGCATCTTATGGAATACTGTCTGCCCGATAGTCAAAGTAATTTAAGCGGGCAAGAGAGGATCCTGCCTGCTTAAATTGCTTAGGGCTGCTCAACCACTGAAATTCAGCACCACTTAACTGTGAAGTGCTGCTGACTATTGGCAGTTGAGTTCTTAATTAATGAAATCCCAGAATTCATTGAGACAACAGTTCAGTGGTGTCAAAGACTTCATGGATATGTCAAGGTTGAAGAAGGACAATTTGATCACAAATTATGAATTAACTAAGAACCCCCCCTCCATTACACTAACGTATTTCCAAAGTTCATACTAAATGTTTTAACATTTGCAAAGTATTTTGAAACTAAGGTGCGCTGAGAAATGGCCTGTGGTAGTGTAGGCATGGGTTTTGGGCACACACAGAAACATTTTTCAGCACACCTGTAAAAAAAGGCCTTTTCAAAAACTTTTGACGAAAATAACCGTGTGGCAAAATGAAAATTTTGCGTCCATTTTGGGTCTGAGACCTTACCACCAACCATTGACCTAGCGGTAAAGTCTCACATAATAACCAGGTGGTAATGACCTACACTCACCAAATGCCACTTGGCGTGCATCCGATACACGCAGCATAAAATAAAAATGATTTTTCGGCCATGCGTATCAGACACACGCCAAAAATGAAATTATCGCAAGAGCCACACAGTAGCCATGTGGTAACTCCATTTTGGCACATGTTGGGCGTGCGTAGACGCTTACTTGCCTTAGTAAAAGGGCCCCAATGTAAAGGGGTGTTTTTTTTCCAGACACCCTGTAGAAGATATGCAAGTGGTCAATATTGAAATGATTTATTGAGCCCACCATCTGAGGATCCAATAAATATACCTTTTTGTGGTGAGAGTTTGGATAGTGGTGTGCCTTTACAAACAAAGGCGTGTCCTTTAATCAGGGCTTAATTTGTAGACAAAAAGATAGTGGAACTGTGGAGCTGGGAAGGAGGTGAGCAAGCCAGGGGTAGATTTGACAGGAGAAGAGGAGCTGGATTAGGGAGCAAGGTGACTGCTCTGCTTCAGGCTCACTCCTTTCCTCCTCTTCACTGCAGGCTACCTGGAAGGGAGGAGATGGAGTAGAAGACTTCTGTTGCTCTGGGGACTGAAAAGAAGTGGTGGAACTGCGTTCCAGGCCTTTCCTCCAGAAATTAAGCCCTGCCTGTAATTACCCCCAGAAGTCATGATACACAGAGGCTAGACCTATTTGTTAATGTGGATCTGCTGCCAGTGGATAAAAGGTATTTCAAGAACAGAACTTTCGTAGCAGTAATCTAGTTGACTCAGCTTTAACTTATTTGCTGTACAAACCATAGAAGAAACAAACTGACAGAAGGATTAAAGAAACTAGAAACATTATGGAAGCTATTTAAAATAAGGGCATCTTTACTAAAGGTTGTAGCAGGAAAGGAATTGAAATCTATATTAAACATTCAGCTCTCCCGTATTGAAAGCAAATCCCTGTCAGTAATTCTGAGGAAACACAAAGGATCTGATATGGCAAACAGTTGTTGGCACTAATCTGTTTATCATATTGACAAGAGTTGTACACTTCAACCAGAGGTGACCTTGGCTTATCAGAACTAATTATGCTGACATGTTTCAAAGCACAAGGCTTTATTTGTCAGCTTTGCCTTACATGATGTTCTTTTTCTTAAAGTGAAACACATTTGTCAAACACAAAGCCAGGAAATTAAGGGTGCCGGTGTGATATGCAAAAGAGAAACACACACAAAGGGGGAGATTCTATATATGGCACCTAAAAAATTGGTGCTGAAATCAGTGCTGACTAAGCATATTCTAGATGTATGCACCAATTATAGAATAAGTTTGATTGATATGTCAGTGCCTAAAGCTACTTGCATCCATTTACACCAATGAAAATGTGACATAAATCCCAGAGCATAGATGCATGCACACTGGGCCATATTCTATAACTATGTGCATACATTTCAGAATGCCCACAAAATGTCCATTTGCCCGCCCATAACCATGCCCCTTTTTGTCTGCACGCGTTAGAAGTTTGGCACACTTCGTTACAAAATACGCTTAGCGAGTTGTGCACATAAATTCTAATCAGTGCTAATTAGTGCTCATTAGCTTGTTAAGTGCATTGTTGGAGAATTGGCGTAGATCTCTAGGCTTGCTATGTTGAATCTGAGGGAAAGCCTGCAAATGGCAGGCTAAAAAATCATTATTGGGGTATATGTTCAGCCAGCCAGAGTGAGTGTTTTGTTGACTGCTGCTGGTGTTATTCCCAGATATTCAGTGCCGGGTCGTGTCTGAGCTTTGGCACTGAATATCTGTTTTACACAACGCCAGCTAACATATAGGGGTCCTTTTACTAAGGTGCACTGAAAACTGGCCTGTGCTAGTGTAGGCGTGTGTTTTGGACGTGCGCAGATCCATTTTTGAGTGCACCTGTAAAAAAGGCCTTTTGGGGTGGGGGTGGGGGGCCAAAAATGGACGTGCGGCAAAATGAAAATTGGTGCCTGTTCATTTTGGGTGTGAGACCTTGCAACCACCCATTCACTTAGCTGTAAGGTCTCACGTGTTAACCAGGCGGTAATGGTCAATGTGCATTTAAATGCCGATTACCGTGCGTGCACTGGAAAATAAAAATATTTTTCGGTGCACGTAGTGGACACGTGTAAAAAATGAAATTGCCATCCAGGCCATGTGGTAGCTGGGCAGTAATTACAAATTGACACGCGTTGGGCACACGTAGGCACCAATCCTGCTTATTTTCGAAGGAGATGGCCGGCCATCTGCCGACGTAAATCGGGAGATGGCCGGCCATCTCCTGACCCGGCCAAATCGGTATAATCAAAAGCCGATTTTGGCCGGCTCCAACTGCTTTTCATCGCAGAGCCGGCCAAAGTGAAAGGGGGCATTTCGGCAGAGTACGTATGGCGGGACGGGGGCGTGGTTACGAGATGGCCAGCTTCGGCTGATAATGGAAAAAAGAAGGCCGGCTCTGACGAGAACTTGGCCGGCTTCACTTGGTCCATTTATTTTTAGGACCAAGCCTCCAAAAAGTGTCCCAACTGACCAGAGGACCACCGGAGGGAATTAGGGATCACCTCCCCTTACTCCCCCAGTGGTCACCAACCCCCTCCCACCCCCCGAAAAATGTAAAAAAAAATCATTTTTTGCCAGCCTCTATGCCAGCCTGAAATGTCATACCCAGCTCCATGACAGCAGTATGCAGGTCCCTGGAGCAGTTTTTAGTGGGTGCAGTGCACTTCAGGCAGGTGGACCCAGGCCCATCCCCCCCTACTTGCTACACTTGTGGTGGTAAATGGGAGCCCTCCAACTACCCCCCCAAAACCCACTGTACCCACGTGTAGGTGCCCCCCTTCATCCCTAAGGGCTATGGTAGTGGTGCACAGTTGTGTGGAGTGGGATTTGGGGGGCTCAGCACACAAGGTAAGGGAGGTATGTATCTGGGAAGAATTTTTGAAGTCCACTGCAGTGCCCCCTAGGGTGCCCGGTTGGTGTCCTGGCATGTGAGGGGGACCAGTGCACTACAAATGCTGGCTCCTCCCATGACCAAATGCTTGGATTTGGCCGGCTTTGAGATGGCCGGCATTAGTTTCCATTATTGCTGAAAACCAATGCCGGCCATCTCTAAAGCCGGTCCAAATGTTGAGATTTGGCTGTCTCCGACCGTATTATCGAAACGAAAGATGGCCGGCTATCTTGTTTCGATAATACGGTCGGGACACCGCTTTACGGGGCCGGCCATCTAGATGGTTGGCGCCGTTTGATTATGCCCCTCCATGTGGCTTAGTAAAAGGGCTGCCACACAAAGATAGGGCTGTGTTTTATGCGGTCCCATTTATGTGGTTACCCTACCTGGTTAAATGCTGACTCTGCCCCTAGAAAACCCCCAAATAGCCAGTTTTCGTTTAGGTGCTAACCACTGATTTTTCAGTGACAATAACCGTTTAATTGCTGCTGAACATTAGTGGATAGCCCTGAGCAAATAATTGAACTGTTCAGTGGCCATTTGTGGCACATTCAATCATTTTAAATATTGACCAGATTGTTTCATTTTGGTTTTAGTATTAAAAATATATTTTTCTGACAGTATAATGCACACTTGGCCCTGACCTTGATTGGGAGTATAGGTTTTGCTCCCATTTTAAGGTTGTTTAGTCATTGGAACAGGTCAAGGGGCTGAATTCAAGCTCAGGAGTCAACTCAAATTTTTTGCACTGCAAAATGCAGCAGCAGGGACAGCCCATGGGGAATGCGGGCAGATGCGGGCCACGTGCAGGCACTCATTTGCATAATCAATAGGAGCTGAAAATCAGGACAGAAAAGTGGGGCTATACAAGAAAAACACAGTTGCTCAGTGCACAGTACCAGTGAGTCACCAGGGCAGACTAAACAATAATTGTGCTCACTTCTGTAGAATAAGTATAACAAAGCAGTGGTCCACGTAGCGCCATTTTGCCGCATGCCGATCTGGCACTACTGTCGGGCTATCACAGGAACCCAACGGTACTGCCTGCCCCCACTATGCACCATTTCCAGCACTGAAAAAATAGTTTTATTTTTTTAGTGCCAGGGGATTACCCAGCGGTGATTAGGCAGCCCTGTGCACTGCCTGGTTACTGTTGGGTTAGCACGGGAGTCCTTACCGCCTCCTAAATAGGTCTCCCCCAGGAAATGGTTGCACAGCAACTGTTACACTTACCATACCACCATTGTTAAAAAAGTCCTTTTACATGCTGTGGTAAAAGGGGGCCTCAACGCTTGGCAAATCCATGCACCGATGGTACCGCAGGGCCCTTATTACTGCAGCTTTGTAAAAGAGGCCTCATAATAACTTATTAAATTATGGCAGAGAAAGACCTGAATGATCCATCCAGTCTGCCCAACAGTCACATTCCTCATCAATTCATGAATAAACCAACAATGAAAGTGATATAAAATACTTGATCATGGTCTTTCTTTGGTGTTTCTGGGACATAGGCTATAGAAGTCTATCCGGTACTGTCCTCACTCCAGCTACTGGAGTTGTAGAAGCCCTCTCCAGTCCATTCCACCTGCCCTAACTCATGCACATACCTGTACAAATCGGAACTCCCTCCAGTTGACCATATTACTGACGGAAGGCAAGGAGGTTATTCCCAAGAGCAAGTAAAAAAAGAATCCCAGAATACCCAGAGCAAGGTATGATTCACCACGCCAGGCATAGGAAGTGTCAAATGGGTATGTGTGATTGCTTTTTATCTGTAAAAAATTGAAATAGGTTTTCAAAATGTAGAAACAAAGACAATGCATTTCATTAAAGTGTGACAGTCAGCATTATGTTATTAAAATAATTTGTACTTTTGAAGAATTCACATATAATTCAACAGAGATTTAGGGGCCTGTTTTCTTAACTGCATAATGTTTTACACTTACAGCACATTAGATGCAAAAATTACCGCATGGTAAGTGCAGAGCCTGTGTGTTAACGGAGTCATTCCCAGTCTGCTCATACAGTTACTGCACAGAAAAGTTTTTTTTTTTTAAATGTAGGTTGTGTATTCACCATTAACAAGTATGCATTTACCACCTCCTATTTTGGAGGCAGAAAGGGGGCAAATTGTATAACTGGCAAATTGTATAACTGCCCCCCTTCACCCATAAGGGCTATGATAGTGTTGTACATTTGTGGGTAGTGGGTTTGGGAGGTTTTGGGGGGCTCAACACACAAGGTAAGGGAGCTATGCACCTGGGAGCAATTTGTGAAGTCCACTGCAGTGCCCCCTAGGGTGCCCGGTTGGTGTCCTGGCTCCTCCCATGACCAAATGGCTTGAATTTGGCCGGGTTTGAGATGGCCGCCATTAGTTTCCATTATCGGCGACCATCTCTAACGCCGGCCCAAATGTTGAGATTTGGCCGGCCCCGACCGTATTATCGAAATGAAAGATGGCCAGCCATCTTGTTTCAATAATACAGTCGGGTATGCCGCTTTACGGGGCCGGCCTTAGAGATGACCGCCCATATAGATGGCCAGCCCCTTTCGATTATGCCCCTCAGTATATATAAGTGAGACATCAAAGCATTTCAGTGACAGTCTAACAGTAAGCTCCCAACACAGACTCAAAAAGAAGAGAATGACACACATCCTTGCAATATATCCAGCTGCAAGCTATGCCAAAACATTTCACAGGACCCCACAGTCATTCACAAAGGAAAAATATTCAACATAAAGGAATCCTTTACATGCTCATCTTCCAATGTGGTATATACATCATTCAGTGTAAAAAATGTGACGAAGGATGCTAAATTGGAGAAACAAGCCAGATGCTAAAGACAAGATTTAATTTACATAGACATCACATGAAAAATGCTAGTGCCAGCCAGGATTCCACTCCTGTGGGGCAGCACTTTACAAACCAGAACACTGTACCAGTGATTTCATAGTAAGAATCCTGAAAGGTAACTTTAAAACAATACAGGAACGTAAGACCTTTGAAGTCAAAATGATTAAATATTTTGACACCCACCAGACAGGACTTAACAAAGAGCTGGGTTTTCTAGCCCATTATAAACCATAAAGTTGTATTGCTCTGTCACCCTCCTCTCACCTATCCACCCCCATCCTGTTAGACTGTCACTGAAATGCTTTGATGTCTCACTTATATATACTGTCATCTACCAACACTTGCTTATTTCTGATCTGATGAAGAAGGGCAACTTTTGAAAACTAATCAAGAAATATATTAAGTTATGTCCAATAAAAAGGTATCATCTTATTTTCTTTTCCATGTTTTATTTTGTTTTATTTCTATTGATTACCTTTAAAAGTGGACTAACACGGCTACCACACCGCTCTACTCATTCTATTTAAAATTCTTTGGAATGTTAGAACTTTTCTACATGCAATGGCATAGCTACTGGTGGTTCAGTGGACTCCAGACCCCCCCATGCCTCCCAACCCCCTGCCCTGCCCCCAAAACAATTCATTGGTGGTCCAGCAGACCCCACTCCCCACACCCTGGGAAATGACCCTGGTGGTCTACTGAACCCCTCCTTCCATGGTACCTTTAAAAAGTTGGGCAGGAGGGGAGGAGCAACATCTTCTCCCTCCTGACTCGGGCCCCGCCACTTTCAAAATGGCGATACCCAACTCCTTATATGGTGTTTAGCCCAACCCTGTGTATGCCAGAATGCACCGGGCAGGGGCTGGGTGCTGCCATTATGAAAGAAGTGGGGCTGGAGATAGGAGGTGTTGCTCCTGCCCAACTTTTTGAAGGTACCAGGGAAGAAAGAGAAGTGGATTTTCTGGGTTGTGGGGGGTGGTCCGATGGATTACCAATGGATTATTTTTTTGGGGGTGGGGGGGTTGGGAGGCATGAAGGGTGTGGGGTCCACTGGACCACCAAGGAATTTTGTCAGGGGTGTGGGGGGGGGGGGGGGTCGGGAGGTGTGGAGGGGAGGTATGGAGGGGAGGTTGGAGGCGGTCCACTGGACCATCAGGGTTTTTTGTGCAAGCTGTCAAATGCATGTCACAGCAGTGTCAAATGCATTTGACAGCTTCGAATCACAAACAACTACTGATGCACGAAGGGTGATCCGTGCATCTCATTTGCTTGTGATCTGCTTTGTGCAATGGTTGCAGTCTGTGATTAAGTAAATTTTACTGAGGCAGCCGTATTTTACGGCTGCCTTTGTGCATTGGGCCCTTAGTTCTGGTTGCCGTATCTAAAAAAAGATATAGCAGATTTGTACAAGTTTCAAAGAAGAGTGACAAAAATGATAAAGGGGATGGAAATCTTCTCATATGAGAAAAGGCTAAAGAGGTTAGGGCTCTTCAGCTTGGAAAAGAGATGGCTGAGATCTACAAAATCCTGAGTGGTGTAGAACAAGTAGAAGTGAATCAGTTTTTTACTTGTTCCAAAAGGACAAAGACTAGGGGACACTCAATGAAGTTACATGGAATTACTTTTAAAACAAATAGGAGGAAATATTTTTTCACTCAGCGAATAGTTAAACTCTGGAACTCTTTGCCGGAGGATGTGGTATCAGCGGTTACCGTATTTGGGATTTAAAAAGATTTGGACAAGCTCCTGAAGGAAAGTTCATAGTCTGTTATTGAGATAGACATGGGGAAGCCACTGCTTGCCCTGGGATTGGCCACTGTTGAAAACAGGATACTGGGTTAGGTGGACCATTGGTCTGACCCAGTATGGCTTTCTTATTGTAACCCCCTGGTGGCAGCTATTACATCAAATAACAGCAATTGATGTTGAGGAGTCATGACCAAAGGGTGAGTTTTCCCAGACAAAGCTGACACCCACCAGGGAATTAAACATTAAGAGCCCTTTTTACTAAGCCGCACTGTAGGTGCGCTAAAAATTAGCATACCCTAATGCTAGAGACACCCATATATTCCTATGGGTGTCTCTAGCATTAGCATGCATTCATTTTTAGTGGGGGGGGGGAAGAGTACCTACTTTCCAATGACATGAAAATCTAAGCAAACATGCATTTGGGATGCAAAATTCAAGGGTTGGGATGAAGGCATAACAATTTATGCTGCTCTCACTGGAAATGTTGAGGAATAAGTTGTAAATCCCTTCATTTCTTTGCTTCCAGAATTTCCAAATATATTATATGCTTTTATATTATGTACTGTTGTTAAAGTTACTTGTTCATGAAAATTTCTTAGAGCAGAGGTGTCCAAACTATAGTCTCCAAAATAAGAATGAACCACAGGTACTTTTAATCTGGTTCCTGCAGCCAGCTCCACTGTACCTTGTAATCTGGCCCTCCATGCCTGTCAGCTACCCTAGAAGGAAGTACAGCAGCAGTGGCAGCCCTTCAATGCTGGGAGATGTATAGCTCGAAGAACTCGCCTGTGACAGGGACCCCCCCCCCCCCCCCCACACATTGCTGCTACTGCTGCTTCTCACTGAAGAAGCAGCTCCACTGTGGCTTGAGTTCCACCCTAAAGTTATTATAACCCTTCCCTTCCCACCGAAAACTCATCCACACTCAGATGCACTCTGCAAGTTATTCGATGACAGCACAAAGAGGGTAAGGTAATGCACTGAAGGGGAGATTGAGCATAAATTAAGTGAATAGCCTAGAGGTTGGTCCTAAAATGGTGAGCTGGATTAGAAACTGGCTGAGAGAACTAGCCTGGTGGTTCAATGTCACTGCTGTGCAAATGGACTTAAGTTCAGTTCCCACCTCAGGTTTTTCACTCCTCAGGAGAAATAGTGCTGCTTCATTTAAATGTTGGGCTTTCTAAACCTTTCCCAAGGTGACACCCCCAGCCATTTCAATATTCAGGATATCCCAATGAATGTACTTCAGATATATTTGTATAATTAAATGGATTCTGTTATATGCAGGTTTTTCTTATTCATGTTTGTCATGGATATCCAGAAAACCTGAATGTCAGTGGGATCACCAGGGCAGGTTTAGGAAGTGCTGTTTTAAAGGGCTTAGTTTAAAGATTCTTACATAATGCATCACATTCCTTTTTCTCCTAAATTGGCAAAACATATCTGCTTAGTTTCACTCTGTTATCTCACCCTTTGTTCATGACATAATCAGACAGTTAATTTAGGGGTCCTTTTACTAAAGGGAATTAAGCCCTAATGTGTGGTTAGCATTTGAGAAATGGCTTAACGCAAAATGTGTTAAAGCATTTTGCAATAATTTCCCTGTTGTTGTGCACTAAGCGGGATATTATATATATGGCGCCTTTAGAATTGGCCTAAAGTTGGGCGTAGTTTATAAAATAAGCTCACACGCCATTCTTGTGACTAAAATTTGGGTGCACCCATTTATGCCACCTAAAACCAGGCCTAAATACCTGCACCTAAGTTAGGAGCAGATCGGGTGTATTCTATAATAGTGCGCATAGTTTTTTGAAATGCCCACAACCAGCCCATGGCCATTCCCCCTTTTCAACTGTGCGCATTAGAATTTACATGCACCGCATTATAGAATATGCCTAGAAAGTTGTCTGTGTAAATTCTAATTAAAGCCAATTAGTGCTGTTAATTGGTTAAGTACCAATTGTCGGCACTGATTAGCTTGTTAATCAATTGTTTTGTGCGCAATTTGGTCATGCAGCCAAATTAGCATGCACAACTTAAGGCGCCATATAAAGAATTTAGAGGTAAGTGCACGGTAACTATTTTTTTTTAGGGGGCATATGGGTGGAGTGGGTGGTTCTGCACTATCCAGCTAGCATGTTATGATTAGCATGCTAACTGGACAACATTGTTAACATGGGAACAGCTTGTGCCTCCTAAATGGGAGGTAGTAAGTGCTCTTGCATTAACCCTAGCAGGTAGTGCACATGTCAATGGCTACATTAGAGCACAGAGAAGATAAAGTGTAGTGGGTCTAGATGAAGACAATGAAGGTAGAGCCTCAAAAACAGAGGAAGCAAGATTTATTGGAGGACCCGACATGGCCTGTATTCAGGAGTTGTTTAATGACAACTTCCTTAAGTGACTTGGAGGGGCATTTTCGAAAGAAAAATCTAAATCAGAATTTGGACATTTTACAAAGATGTCCAAATTCCGAACAGGAGAGAAGGTCATTTTCGAAAAAGATGGACGTCTATCTTTTGTGTTCAAAAATACTATGGGCGTCCTGTGATTTGGATGTCCTTTTTTTTTTTTGGTCCATTTTCCAACAAAAGACGTCCAAATGCAAGACGTCCAAAACAGAGGAAAAGTGGTTTATTAGTTAGTGCAGTGGACTTTGATCCTGGCAACATGGGTTCAATTCCCACTGCTGCTCCTTGTGACTTTGGGAAAGTCAAATGCACAAGGGGAATTTTTGGATATGACATCTAAGTCAGAATTTGGACGTTTAATCAGAACAGGAAAGGTCATTTTCTACAAAAATAAGTCTCTCTTTTCCTTTTGAAAATGCTGTTTAGAAAAATGTTTTGTAATTTGGATGTTTTATTTTTTGGTCCATTTTCAAACAAATACATCCAAATGCAAAAGTGTACAAAATACACAAGGAAATCCACAATAAAGTGGTAAAAGCTTTGGTTGTAATGTAAATCTCAAAGTGCATCAGAAAGTCCACACGGGAAAGAAACCATTTGCATGAACAGAGTCTGGTAAAAACTTTGGTCAGAAAGTAAACCTCACAATGCACCAGAGAATACACACAGGAATGAAACCATTTACATGTCCTGAGTGTGGTAAAAGCTTTGGTTGGAAAGAAAGCCTGACACGGAATCAGAGAATCCGCATAGGGATGAAACAATTTACATGCACGGAGGAGGTAAAAGCTTCATTTGCATTGGGACAGGTAATTAGGGAATGTACACTCTTAAGTACATAAGTAAGTACATAAGTAATGCCACACTGGGAAAAGACCAAGGGTCCATCGAGCTATGAAGTATGGAAAATAGCACTCTAGTATTTAGATATATGTAATGAGACCTCCTTTTCATCTATATATCTGAATTCAAAGCCCAAATCTAATGATAAACAATAGACACAAGGCTCAGATGTTATAAAAAAATAGAAAGCTTGGCATCAGGTAGAAAAGTGACATCCCAGGAAAGCAATAGGGCATCCTTGGGAGCACTGCAGTGGACTTTATAAAATGCTCCCACGTACACATCTGACCATTGCTCCATTACCTTGTCTGCTGAGCCCCCAAAACACACCCAGAACCCACTACCCCCCAACTGTACACCACTACCATAGCCCTTACAGGTGAAGGGAGCACCAATATGTGGGTACAGTGGGTTTCTGGTGGGTTTTGGAGGGCTCACAGTTTCCTCCACAAGCATAACAAGTAGGGGGAGGTAGAAGCCTGGGTCCATCTGTCTGCAGTGCACTGCATCACTACTAGACTACTCCAGGGACCTGCATGCTATTCTAATGGACCTGAGTATAACATCTGAGGCTGGCATAGAGGCTGGCAAGTAATATTTTTAATCACATTTTTTTGGCGTGGGAGGGGGATAGTAACCACTGGGAGAGTAAGGGGAGGTGATCCTATTCCCTCCAGTGGTCATCTGTTCATTTGGGACACCTCTTGTGTGGAGTAGAGGAGTAGCCTAGTGGTTAGTGCAGCAGAATTTGATTTTGGGCAAGTGGGTTCAATTCCCACTGCAGCTTTTTCACTATAAAAACAAGTCTAGCTCAAAACATCTAAGTTTTAGTCTTGGACGTCTTTGTTTTGTTCCATTATTGCTGAAAGACGGTCATGTCTTAGGAACGCCCAAGTCCCTCGTTGAACACGCCCCTGACATGCCCCTACTACTACTACTACTATTTAGCATTTCTATAGCGCTACAAGGCATACGCAGCGCTGCACAAACATAGAAGAAAGACAGTCCCTGCTCAAAGAGCTTACAATCTAATAGACAAAAAATAAATAAAGTAAGCAAATCAAATCAATTAATGTGAACGGGAAGGAAGAGAGGAGGGTAGGTGGAGGCGAGTGGTTACAAGTGGTTACGAGTCAAAAGCAATGTTAAAGAGGTGGGCTTTCAGTCTAGATTTAAAAGTGGCCAAGGATGGGGCAAGACGTAGGGGCTCAGGAAGTTTATTCCAGGCGTAGGGTGCAGCGAGACAGAAGGTGCGAAGTCTGGAGTTGGCAGTAGTGGAGAAGGGAACAGATAAGAAGGATTTATCCATGGAGCGGAGTGCACGGGAAGGGGTGTAGGGAAGGACGAGTGTGGAGAGATACTGGGGAGCAGCAGAGTGAATACATTTATAGGTTAGTAGAAGAAGTTTGAACAGGATGCGAAAATTGATAGGGAGCCAGTGAAGGGTCTTGAGGAGAGGGGTAGTATGAGTAAAGCGAACCTGGCGGAAGATGAGACGGGCAGCAGAGTTTTGAACCAACTGGAGAGGGGAGAGGTGACTAAGTGGGAGGCCAGCAAGAAGCAGATTACAGTAGTCTAAACGAGAGGTGACAAGGGTGTGGATGAGGGTTTTGGTAGAGTGCTCGGAAAGAAAGGGGCGGATTTTACGGATGTTGTAAAGAAAGAAACGACAGGTCTTGGCGGTCTGCTGGATATGAGCAGAGAAGGAGAGAGAAGAGTCAAAGATGACCCCAAGGTTTCGAGCTGAGGAGACAGGGAGAATGAGAGAGCCATCAACAGAAATAGAAAACGGGGGGAGCGGGGAGGTGGGTTTGGGGGGGAAATGAGAAGCTCGGTTTTGGTCATATTTAATTTCAGGTGGCGTTGAGACATCCAGGCAGCAATGTCAGACAAGCACGCTGAAACTTTGGTTTGGATGCAAGGTGAGATATCAGGGGTAGAAAGGTAGATTTGGGAGTCATCAGCATAGAGATGGTAGGAAAAGCCATGGGATGAGATTAATTAACCAAGGGAAGAAGTGTAGATAGAAAAGAGGAGGGGACCAAGAACAGAACCCTGAGGTACGCCGACAGGCAGAGGGATAGAAGTAGAAGAGGATCCACCAGAGTGAACACTAAAGGTGCGGAGGGAGAGGTAGGAAGAGAACCAGGAAAGGACAGAGCCCTGGAATCCAAGTGAGGACAGGGTATCGAGAAGTATGCTGTTATCGACAGTGTCAAAAGCAGCGGAAAGATCAAGAAGAATGAGGATGGAATATTGACCTCTGGATTTAGCCAGTAATAGGTCATTGGAGACTTTAGTAAGCGCAGTTTTGGTTGAGTGGAGAGGGCGAAAACCAGATTGTAATGGGTCAAGAATAGCATGTGAGGAGAGAAAATCAAGGCAGCGGCGGTGAACAGCACGCTCAAGTAATTTGGAGAGAAAAGGAAGGAGGAAGATGGGTCGGTAATTAGAGGGACAAGTAGGGTCAAGTGAAGGCTTCTTAAGGAGAGGTGTGACCACAGCATGTTTAAAGGCAGCAGGGACAGTCGCAGTGGAAAGTGAGAGGTTGAGAATGTGACAGATAAAAGGAATAAGAGTAGGAGAGATGGCATTAAGAAGGTGGGTGGGAATGGGATCAGAGGAACAGGTGGTACATTTTGAGGAAGAAAGGAGAAGTGTAGTTTCCTCAATAGTAACTTCAGGAAAGGAAGAAAGGGAATGAGGGGAAGGAGAGAGAGGGGAACAGACTAGTGGAGGGAGAGCTGGTCTTTAAATCTCAAGGAAGGCCAACGGGAGCTCAGCTGATCTGCCTGCTGCGGTTTTGGCGCTGTAAGTTCAGTAGCGAACAGAGCGCCCGGCCCAGGTGGAGGGGAGGGGAGGCGGCGGCGCCAACTCCGGGGGGGGGGGGGGGGGAACGGTAGCGGCGACCTCGGGGGGGGGGGGGGCGGTGGCGACCTGGCGAGGAGGGTAGCTAGAAATCCCGCCCGTTTTAATGGGCATAATGGCTAGCATGACTATAAAACTTACCCTTCACAATCCACCTTCTATGAGCTCTAACTCATGAGATAGAAACATGCCCCTCAGATATACAGCCTGCAGAAGTCAGCAGATTTAAAGGTGCTGACTGCTGTGGGCCGAATCTGACTCAGATATTGAAGGCTGGACCTAATCCAGGTACTGGCATTGAATATCTGGCCATCGAAAGTAATCTGAGTGCCAGTCAGTTTTCAGACTGATGCCTGGACAACTGCCCAGATGAAGTTAGGACAGTCTGTTTGTTGTCTTAACTTTATCCAGGCACTTACCTGATTAGTCGACTCAAAATGCCTGCTAACAGGATAAGTCCCAGCTCTGCGTGACTCTGCCCTGGACCATCCCAGCACAAACTGGATAGTTCCATGGTGTTATGTGTTGATTTTAAGCAGTGCTAACCAGTTAAGTGTCACTGAATATCAGAAGCAGAGCCGGCCAGCGACATTTAACCAGGTAGGAGCCTTCCTACCCTGTTAGAGCCCACTGAATATTGACCCCATAATTTGGTGTAATTTTTTGCAAAAAGGAATATTAAAGACTTACCTGAGAAATGACATAATTGCTTGCCCACCATTTTACATAGTAGCGAATAGGTATAACCAATGTGTATAGAACATGCAGAAATGCATAAGCCAAGGCCACTAGTCCAAGCTGTTTTCTACATAGCATCCACTGGTCCAACCAGTCAGGAAAACGGCTATATTTTGTTCCTCTGTATAACTGGACAGTTGAAGCAATTATGCCTGGAAGGTATACCAGGGCAAGTAGAATGAGAGACACTATTGGAAACACTCTATTTGGAATGGAAATAGCGATCAGGAATGAGTTATCTTCTCTGTCTACTACATAACTATGGATAACCTCAGTTATTAAACAATAGATAAAAATGAAAATAGTTAATCCAGTGCAGATGTACACGGGAAGCCTCCACATTGGAAACAGTTGCAGTGGGTAATTTTCCACTTCTTTTGATGTCAGAAGAGTTCCTTGATCAAGTGGTGTAAGACCAAGAGCTCGGACAATATCCACCACCATTTGTTTAGACTTGTGATCATTTCCACACACGAAAACCTGAAACACAAACATTTACGTTTCTTTAGGAGAAAAGTTCTCTTTGTAACTAAGGGGTATGTCTACTAAAGCGTGCTAGTAAATAGACTTAGCACATGCTAATACGGGACTCTTCTGCCTGCTAAGTCTATTTCTAGTATGACCAGAAAATATGGGAATTTCCTGTATATCTCTTTCAGGTTGTGCGCTAAAATGTTCACATTAGCTCGCATAACCTGAAAAAAAAAGAATGGTGCAGCTCTTATTGCCTCCTATTTATGAGGCACTAAGGGCTCCCATGTTATGGGTGTGGTTTTCAGAACAGGCTAGCTGGAAAGTGTGTCCATGCCCTTTCTCTATCCCTGACATGCCCCCTCCAGAAAAGTAAAAAAAAATGAATACCGCATGCTTAGAATGTGCTAACAGCTTACTTATTGCAAAACGCTTAAACACGTTTTGCAGTAAGTGTTTTAGCGCATGCTATATACGCGTTAGGGTTTAATGCATTTTAGTTGACATACCCCTATGACTTTACAGAAGCAAACTCCCTATAGAACATTGCATCTGTGTGTTCACCCTGATTTTTGTAGGATTATTCTCAATGAATTAATTCCCCTATCCATCTTATTTAGGGTTTGAGGAATCCATTGTTGAAGTCAGACCATTTTCAGACCTGTGCAGTATTATTTGAAACCAGTGAATGCAACTTTACATAGATAATATGACATTTTTCTTGTGAAAAACTTTGGGCTTAATTTAAAAAGGTAGAAGCTGACTGGATCACTCTGATGAGGACTATCAGGATGTTTGTTTAAGTGCAACTGGTTTTTGCATAGAATCAACCAGACACAGCGTGGCAGGTTGGCCAAATATTTCAACAGGTGCGTAGGTCCTCAGAAAGTGGACTGCAGTGTAGAACAAGTATTGTGGATTCTTAGTAAAGTATATTTTGTTGGATTCAGTCTGCCCAGTTGTAGTCTACACAGCGAAAGTTAATCCTAGCTGCCGACTGTAGAAGCTTGGCCACTTAAAGTACATAATTTCTTATTCAAGCCAGTTTCTATTCTTTACCCCTGTAGTTATTGAGTTATGTTATAGTATACTACTTATACATATAAACAGTGCGTTTTTTCTAGCAAAAAGGTGCCGGTACTCAAATCCTAGGCCGCCCATCAGGGGTAGGGTGATCACTGAGTGACCCACCCCACTATAGCCAGGCCCCCTGCAACCAGTCACATAATCTATGACAAGGCAGAATTGGTGTGTAGAGCCTGAGCTCTTTCATTAAAACTTGGGATCCATGGGTCAGTTTTAGCAGAGAATGGAAAAGGTGCCGGTACTCAATACCCCCAAGTACCCCCTCAAAAAAAGCCCTGCATATAAAACATTTAATATATTTATGTTAACTGTTGTATATGGTAAAGCTGATGCTCTAAATATCCTTTATTATTAATGTTGAGTGGTAAGTTTGTGGAATGGTTTTAGGGGCCCTTTTACTGAGCCATGTAGGTACCTACGAGCGCCCAATGAACACCAATTTGGTGTTACCTCCCGGCTACTGCATGACCCATGTGGAAATTTCATTTTTTTTGCGTGCCCGCTATGTGCGCCAGAAAATATATTTTATTTTCTAGTGCATGGCGAAAATAGGGCGGTAACTCTGACTTGACGCATGTAGGTGATTACCGCACGGTTAATGTGAGAGACTTTACTGCTAAGTCAATGGCTGGCGGTAAGGCCTCAGACACGTCTATTTTCGGCAAAAAGTTTTAAAAAACATTTTTTTGCAGTCGCGCTGAAAAACGGATCTGCATACGCCCAAAACCCTCACCTATACTACCGCAGGCCATTTTTCAGCACACCTTAGCAAAAGGACCCCTTAATGGGTGAGGTGTGGGGAAAGTATCTAGGTGAATGGTGTGTAATGGTTGCCTATATTGAACTGTAGATCATAAATAAAGATCTAATGCTTCTTGTCATTTAGAGGTTAATTCTATAACAGGGTGTTTATTCTATAAAGGAAAGTAGTCGCTTACTTTCCTTTATAGCATACCTACTATATCAAGTTAGATACTTGCTTATAAGTACTTTCACTATTCATAGAGCTGGTTTGAATGTTCTTACCTAAATACCAAAGATATATGTGTAATTTATGGTATTCTATAAATGACTCATGCAAATGGGAGTCTCACACATGCTCTGCCCAGTCTTCACCAATGTGGTTGCTTACCTTCAAAGTACATGCTACGTTAGATATGTGCATGTTTGTAGAATGAGACAGGTGGAATTCTGACATTTACATGTGTGTGTGTACTCATATGCTCATATATGCCATTATTCTAAGCATTTACACATGTAATCAGCATGTAAATATTAAGTCCACCAATATTTATTGATCCACCTCCTTAGAGAAGTTATTGGCTGGTTTCATAAACAATGTGGGATTCCGTAATATATTTAGCCTATGCTGGAAATGAAACATGATACACTATAATAATGTGATTATCACACTACATAGTTCCACAAAATATTTTATCACATGTGGCAATAAGTGGACATTCTCAGAGGGCTTTATGAAATGGATCTCAGGCTGGCCACAACTACTTTCTCCTCTTTCAGGCCCTGTAAGGGGATTTTTGACTGATTGCATCTGCTTTGCTGTGTGTTTGTCTCAAGGGCAGGGGATCACTCCCTAATCTCATTCATTCCTTTCTTCTTTGGATCTGGGGAATGAAATTCTTAACCAGGTGTCATAGGCATTGACCATTTCCACATAGAAATTGCTGGAGGCAACGATATTCAACAGTAGCCTGGCTTTTGCCAATTTTTTCCAGCAATGCCTTTCTACCATTTTCCCTGTGCCCATACTGGCACTTCTTGTACTTACAAGTTAACTCTCTTGATACCAGTCATGTACCTTCATTCACAAAATTTAGTATGGTTCAGCCCCAATACACATGCAGCCTTATTTTCGAAAGTGATGGGTGCCCAGATTTCGACTCAAATCGGGAGATGGGTGCCCATCTCGCAAAGGCGCCCAATTCGGTATAATCGAAAGCCCATTTTAGGCGCCTGCAACTGCACTCTGTCGCGGGAACGAACAAAGTTGACGGGGGCATGTCGGAAGCGTGGTGAAGGTGGGACTGGGGCGTGTTTATCGGCCGAGCAGAGATGGGCGCCTTCGGCCGATAATCGGAAAAAATTGGCCTTTTTTAGTGTGATTTTAGGTCACTTTTTTTGGACCCTTTTTTTTCATGAACAAGTCCCAAAAAAGTGCCCTAAATGACCAGATGACTACCGGAGGGAATCAGGGATGACCACCCCTGACTCCCCCAGTGGTCACTAACCCCTCCCACAAAAAAAACAACTTTAACAACTTTTTTTTCCACCCTCTGTGCCAGCCTCAAATGCCATACCCAGCTCCATCACAGCAGTATGTAAGTCCCTGGAGCAGTTGTTAGTGGGTGCAGTGGACTTCAGGCAGGTGGACCCAGGCCCATCCCCCCCTACCTATTACACTTGTGGTGGTAAATGGGAGCCTTCCAAACCACCCCCAAAACCCACTGTACCCACATGTAGGTGCCCCCCTTCAGCCATAAGGGCTATGGTAATGGTGTAGAGTTGTGGGCAGTGGGTTTTGGGGGGATTTGAGGGACTCAGCACTCAAAGGAAGGGAGCTATGGACTTGGGAGGTATTTGACTTTTTTTTTAATTATTACAAGTGTCCCCTAGGGTGCCTGGTTGGTGTCCTGGCATTTGAGGGGGACCAGTGCACTACGAATCCTGGCCCCTCCCAAGACAAAATGCCTTGGATTTGTTCATTTTTGAGCTGGGCGCCTTCGGTTTCCATTATCGCTGAAAATCGAAACCGCCCAGCTCAAATCCGTACAACTCCAATGCATTTGCCGGGCACAAACCGTATTATTGTAAAAAAAGATGGGCGCCCATTTTTTTAGAAAATACGGTCTGTCCCGCCCCTTCACGTACTCGTTCTCGGACATAGACGCCCATGGAGATTGGCGTTCGTGTTTGATTATGCCCCTCCATGGGATTCTTTTAGAAAGCCACACTAGTGATTCCCGCGCGGCAAATGAAAGGAAGCCCATAGGAATTGAATGGGCTTTCTCTCATTTGCCGCACCAGGAATCAGTAGCACGGTTTTGTAAAATATGTCCTAAGTATTTAATTACATCTGTTCCTAATTCAGGTTTTACTGGTCTAACATTATATGCTGTATTATGCTTTCTGTTAATACTTTTTGAACATGTTCATGCTTTTCTAATTGTTATGTAAGCCACATAGAACATGAGTTCTTCTCAGACTAATGCGGGATATATATGTCATAAATAAAAATAAAAATAACGATTCTTCACTTTTGGAAGATGGGGTCCCTGACTGGCAGTAACTCTTCTCCTCTCTGTTCTTCTGGGGGAGGGGATGTATAGCCCTTATGAGTTAATGTCAACCCACTTGTATAGCAGTGGGTATAGCAGTCACCACAAAAACTAATTTCATTTTTCTTTCTTTATGAGTAAACACTACAGTTTTGCAGAAATATTTTCCCAATATTAAGAAATTTACATTAAGTGACATCTGAATTGTGTGTTTACAGTAACAGGAAGTGCTCATTAATCTCATTTGTACAGCATGGTAAGTTTGTTATTACAAAAGAGCTTATGTAGGTTATTTTTTAACTGGCCACTTTGCTGCAAAGTCTTTGGGTACATTTTTGCACCAAATTTTCAAAGGGGGAAGCACAAGTGTAGTTTCTTTTTAGAAATGACCTGCACATTCTTTTACTGGTGCACCATGCATAAATTTATATGTGGGCATTTTCACCACATTTTCACTGGTGCAAATAGCGGTGTCTAAGCTTACGTGCAACCTCTCCACTTAAGCATTAATTCTATTAACCTTGCTAGATTTTAGGCGTGGTTTATAGAATATCACCTATGCATTTCTTTGGTGTCAATTTTTACGCGTCATTTATAGAATCTAACCGTATAGCACTTACACACTACCTTATAGAATAGTACTTAGTGCATATATGAGCATCATTGTTGATTATTGGAGCCAAGGATGTGTGTAAGTGGCTAGGTGTCCATTTATAGAATTGCCCCATAATTTCTAGTATATGGGTACTGCTTGCTAAGAACTTATTTGGGGTGATTTTTAAATCTTATGTCTAGTGACTTTTTCTCCTCTTACATTTACTAGTATAGTTGTTTGCTACAAAGCTGACTCTTTTTACAAAAGTTTTCTTCATAAAAGGAACTTTGCACAATAAAGACCATAAAAGTCCATCTTCTATGTGTAAAACTCCTTTCACAATAAATAAATAAATAGAAAATGTCATACTTTAATCCATCAGCCTCTTATATTAATAAATGGACCAAGGCAGTTCTTGCTAAATTCCATAACCTTAAAATATTTGGAACAGTTTTCCAGTTACCAAGAGATAGTAGCTCCATTTGTATTGGCACTGATGGTAAACATCAAAGAGCCAAAGATCTGGGAGTAAAGAGGCTGAGATAGTTTATGAAAAGGCTATAATTGTGCATTTGACAGATACAAAATGTTTTAAAAGCAATTCTATAAATTAGACATCCCCTTGAACATAAATGTGTGGAGGAGTGGCCTAGTGGTTAGAGCACCAGTCTTGCAATCCAGAGGTGGCCAGTTTAAATCCCACTGCTGCTCCTTGTGATCTTGGGCAAGTCACTTAACCCTCCATTGCCTCAGGTACAAACTTAGATTGTGAGCCCTCCTGGGACAGAGAAATATCCAGAGTACCTGAATGTAACTCACCTTGAGCTACTAATAAAAAAGGTGTGAGCAAAATCTAAATAAATAAATTACCCCCCTAATTCCAAAAACTTGCACACCCAATTTTACTAGGGAATTCTCTATAAGGCACCTTTACAAAGCCGCCCTAGCGGCTGCCGGTGTGGTAATGCCGACATAGCCCATTCACTATATATGGGCTGTGTTGCCACTGCCACTTGGCAGCTGCTAGCATGGCTTCGTAATGAAAGGGAAGTAAGGCGCCAAAATGGCCCAAAAATGGCAGATTGGCATGGAACTACACTTATGCACCCAGTTATAGATTAGCACCTTTAAGTGTTTCCGCATGGATCTGAAAAGGAGGTGTGGCGATGGGAGGGACATGGATGGGTCACGGGTGTTCTCTTATAATGCACACAGTGTTACAGAATTCGAGGGATCTGCACCCAGCTTGAATCTGGGATTTACACCTGGTTTCATTTGGTGTGATTCCTCACACCCAGAACTGGCTGTGGATCCTGGTGCTAAGCTCTATGTTATAAAGGGCCCCCATTCTGGAGCACCCTTTATAGAATACCATTTAGTGCTGACTTTTTTTTGGTGTCGATTTTTCTGCGCCATATACTGAATCCAGCCCTTAGTGTGCAATGTTGCACATGCAATTATTAGAATAAGGTCAGTTGAGCATGTAACTTAATAATGAGCCGATAATTGCTGTTAATGAGCAATAATAGGCTATAATTGACCTTAATTGGCACCAATGAGCAGCTATGCACTTCACTGCCCTTAGTCACTATTCTATATATTGCATCCTCAAATTCCAGAGCACACAACTTCAAGGGGGGTGTAGACCTGGGAGGAGCATAAGTGGGTCAGGGGCATGTCAGGCAATCATGTGGATAATAGAATATTAACATTTACACACCTGACTGCCTAGAGGTAGGCATGAGCATTTATGGTAGCCATTGAGCTAGCATAAGTGCTCCTGCCTAAAGCTAGATTTGGAAATGTGGATTTATGGTAATAATCTATAATGCCAGTTGTGCACACAACTGCCATTATAGAATTCATGCTTAGAGTACATCATCCGGGTGCTTATCTTTAGGCAACCTATTCAGATTTACACCCTAGTCCCGTTCTTCCTTTGTGCACAAAATTTATTTACCCCCTAAACTGTACTGTTCCCTTGTGTTTTTACAGCCCTTGCATTTTTTTAGCATTGAATCTTAGCTGCCAAGTTCCAGACCATTTCTCTAGCTTCGCTAAGTCCTTCCTCATTTTATCCACACCATCAGGGATGTGTATCCTATTGCAGGTTTTGGTATCA
The DNA here is from genome assembly GCF_901765095.1 of Microcaecilia unicolor. Classification (NCBI taxonomy): domain Eukaryota; kingdom Metazoa; phylum Chordata; class Amphibia; order Gymnophiona; family Siphonopidae; genus Microcaecilia; species Microcaecilia unicolor. The sequence continues at coordinate 127,005,636 of NC_044031.1, read as the reverse complement.
TACACAAAGAGGCAAACCCTACCAGACAGCCCTCCAGCAATATTGCTTATAAAAATGTTAAAAAGAACTAGGCCAAAACTGAACCTTGCAGTGCTCCACTTTTTTTTGATTTGTGCCGCAAATGGTATCCTTTCTCGTAGATGCAGCGCTTTAGAATTGCATCAATTTTGATTTTCCAAAGGAAGGACTTTTCACTCAGCAGTGTACTGAACATTTAGAACCAGGGCTCACTCTGGCAATTTATTAGCATCTGACAGTGAGAATCTATTTGACCCCGACGCAGGTACTGTTGGTACCGAAACACAGCTGTGTCAGGTTGTTTTGCAGATGTTATTGATGCTGGTAATGAAGAGTTATATGGTTCCTTTACTGGACTGTGTGCTTCACTCTTGTTTCATCTTTGGTTGATTCCACCCATGGAGGTTTTTCTCGTTTGTTTCTCCTATCAGCACTCCACTGGTAACATGCTTTTCCTCAGAATGAGCTCCATTTACTATTACCCTCTGTTGCCTTCCACTCAACCAATTCCTAACCCAGTCAGTCACCTTAGAGCCCATACTGAGGGCACTCAGTTTTTTTATTAGTCATCTTTGCGGAACTATGAGTAGAGAATGGGTGGGATATGGGCAGAGCTCCCATTTATGCTTGTAATTTACAGAATAGTGTAAATTACATGTGCCCTTGCTGCATTTCCAAGCCTGTGGTTATGCTGAGTCTATGGCTGGTGTAACTGAAGCTGGGTAACACAGTAACACAGTATATGACGGCAAATATAGACCTGCACAGTCCATCCAGCATGCCCAACAAGGTGGCCAGAATCACGCCTGCCACTCTGTGTGGGCCTCAGTCACCCATGCTTAAATGCTGGTTGTCAAGTCTCCACCATGCCAACCATATAGGCATCCAAACATGATGGGGATGATATGTGGCTATAACCAAGATTCCAAGTATTGCTGACAGTATTAAACTAGTCAAGATGTTTTCCCCTCTCCTCTGAGCTGCACAGTACCCTCACTCGCAGCACATGACAATAAAGTGATCTACAACACTGGAGTTGCCGAAGCTTCACCTGTCTTTTGCCATTTGCAGGACACTGACCGTAGAAGTCTGTCCGGCATTGGCCCCAGTTCTCCCAATGCTGAAGATACCGAATCTTCTTTCAGATGTAAGGCTCACAGATACTGTGATATGCTAGCATCTATAATGGAACCTGGATACCCAGATGCTCCTAAAGAACAGGCTCCTACTGCACTCCCTTGGGGCACCTAAATGGAGGTACCCAGTTGTAGAATTGCCCCCTTTGATTGTAAGTTTATAACAAGTCACCTAGACTGAGAGGGCAGGAAGGTGCCTATTTGTGGCACATTTTATAAAGACACATAGGCGCCTATGTGTTTTCTAAAATGCCAGCTTAAATTCTGCAGAAATTATGTTTAACTAGTAAAAAAGGCTCGTTTCTGACACAAATGAAATGGGCGCTAGCAAGGTTTTCCTCGGAGTGTGTATGTTTGAGAGAGAGTGTGTGTGAGAGATGGAGTGTGTGTGTCATATAGAGAATGAGAGAGAGACAGAGACAGCGTGTGTGTGTGTTTGTGTGAGAGAGTGTGTGAGAGACAGAGTGTCTGTGTGTGTGAGACTGTGTGTGTGTGTGACAGAGAGATAGAGTGTGATAGACAGGGAGTGTGTCAGAGAGAGTGTATGTGAGAGACAATGAGTGAGTGAGTGAGTGAGTGAGTGAGTGTGAGCCCCACCCCGCCTCTCGCAGGGCCCCCCTCCCCAACCCCCCTCTGGCAGGGTCCCCCTTCCCACTCCCACCTCTCTGGTCTCAGGACCCCCTCCCCACCTTCCTCTCCCCTGCCCCGCCTCCAGCCATCCATGTCCAGTGACCCTCCTCTCCCCCTGCCCCCATGCAGCTACCCATGTCCAGCGATCCTCCCCTCCCCCCTCCAGCTACCCATGTCCAGCGACCCTCCCCTCCCCCCTGGCGCATCACCCAACCCCCCCGGCAAATCAAACACCCCCTCCCCCCCAAGCACATCAAACACCCCCCGGCACATCAACACCCCCCCCCCCCGGTACAAACCCCATCACCACCCGTAGATGCCAGTAGTAATGCTGTCCGGCCGCTGCTGCTTCTCCTGTTGAGCAGCAGCGGCTGCTACAAAAAGAAAAGAAGCGATAAATGTTTTTAAACCCAGCCCAAATCATTCGCAAATGCCCGAGTATTACAACGCAGTCTCTGATGCTGCTCCTCCTCTTGCCTGTCACGTCACTGCGCTCCTCCGGGGTCTTACTCCAGGGGCAGTGACGTGGAGGCGAGAGGAGGAGCGACTGCAGAGACTGCGTTGTAAGACTCGGGCATTTGCGAATGATTTGTGCTGGGTTTAAAACATTTATCGCTTCTTTTCTTTTTGTAGCGGCCGCTGCTGCTCAACAGGAGAAGCAGCAGTGGCCGGACAGCGTTACTACTGGCATTTGCGGGTGGCGATGGAGTTTGATGCACCAGGGGGGTGTTGATGTGCTTCGGGTGGGGGGAGGGGGGTGTTTGATGTGCTTGGGGGGGAGGAGGTGTTTGATGTGCCGAGGGGGGGGGGATTGGGTGATGCGCCGAGTGGGGGTGGTTTCTGTGGTGCCGCGCTTGTAGTTTTCTGATGCGTCGCTCCCTGCCACTTGCTCTGAAGTAGCAGGAAGCGGCACACTGATAGCTGATTCCCAGGCAGGGGGAGGAGTTGGGACTACTCCTCCCCCTGCCTGGGAATCAGCTGTTAGTGACGTCATCCTGGCTATGGAGCCTAGCTCAGCAACTCCAGGAGCCACAGACACAGGCAGTCCCACATTAGAACGTTGGTGGTGAGAATTATTATATAGGAAGTGAAGCTGTGAACATTTACATCTATTCATAAGGAGGGGTAAATATTCACATATGCCCTAATTCTATAAAAGTCACTTGTGAGGAGGCAGGAAACTACAAGGTCCAGAATGCACTGCAGCAGGAAGGGAAGCAGAGTCAAGGGAAGGACTCTAGGCAGGAGAGTGAGAAGCCAGGAGTTGATTGGGAAATGGAACCAGGTGTGAGAGGTTTTCAGGCAGCTTTATTAAGACAATGGTGGAAAGCTGGAGGGTGGAGATGGAAGCACTGGGGAAGCTCTCTGCTGAAAAGGTGACCGCTGCACTACCCTCTGAGAAGGGAAAGTAAATGCTTTTGTTTGGCTGTTTAAACTGTGAAAGTTTGAGGAACTGCTTTAAGTCTGAAAAGGGTTTAATTAGAAGACTCTGAGTAAATGCCTTTTGTTATGTTTGAGTTGAAGAAGAAATAAGCCATGAAGCTTATGTTAAATGGCAACTAATTAAAGCCTTTGGTTATAAGAAGCCTGGTGTTGATGAATATTTGGGAATGGAGAAGAGGAGGCAGAGAACTCCCCTGTGTGTGAGGCAGAGTCCTGGTGAATCACTGAGAAGTGTAGAGCCTAGCAGTGACTGTGTGTGAAGGAAGCTAAGTAGGGTCAGGCTTGGCCAGGTCTGGAAGGGTGACCAGCTCACACACTACAAATTGCAAGTGCCAATTTAATTGAATAATGAGCTAATTAATGGTAGTAATTATCTTTTGAACAAGCAATTATTTGCACTAATTAGATTTAATTGAAACGTATGTGTGCAAATTTAGGCATAGAATCCATGGTTAAATTTTACATGTGAGTCAAAAATGGGGATGTGGAAATGGGAGGGGTCCATGGGGTGGGGGGTCATGGATGGATCAGAGGTATTCCTTTAAGTTACGCGCATAGTTAGAGAATAAGAGCATCCATGCTTAAATTTACACATGGGTATTTGTACCACATTTTAGTTTGTGCAAATGGCCACACATAAAGTTAGGTGTGATTCCTGGGCTTAAGTGCTATTCTATAAACTGCACCTAACTTTAAGTGCATTTTGTAGAATAGCACTTTCTTAGCGTGATTTTTTTTTGCACCATATGTAGAATTTACCCCATAATGCACATGTTTCATAAAGTGCACACACATCATGACTGTACCTGAGCACCACCTATAAACCAAACCAGACACGCCTATACCTCAGTCATATAAAAATACATTCATTGTGGTGATTGTGCATACTTATACATGTGGATGAATTTTATGTGAAGCATGTACTGCATACTATCACATATGTGCACAAATGCATTCATAAAATTACCCTCATGGTTTACTCATATTGTATTGAACCAGCAGTTATGTTACCCTTACCTGTCTACTTGCATCTAGTGTTCCAGATTGCAGAGCCCAGGCTGACACTGTATTAAACGCTTTGACTACTTCCGCTTTTGGTATCAACTTAGCAAGAAATTCTGCATTGGATTCCGGATACTGGTTGATTTTCAGGTTGTTGCTCACATCCACCAAGACTTTTCCTTCAAGGACGTCGGTCAGCCCAGTAAGAAACTCGTAGTGATCTCTGTGAATTGCCAGGATGATGATGGAGGCTTTCTGTGCCGCATCTCTGTGACTCAGGACCTCTGCTCCTTTAGGAAGCAGGCTGGAAGCCTGAGGGTTTCGACTCCCAAACACTACAGAATAGCCACACTGCAGCATTTTACATCCCAGGGACCTTCCAAAATCCCCCGTTCCAAAAATACATACTGGTTTAGATTTTTCTGAAGAAATGGAAGCCAGTGGAATCATCTTAGACAAATTTGTCTCCATGCCTGCAGAAAACAAGCAACAAAACAGCCCATTAGTTGGTCATATACATTTGGAAATAATGGATCTGATATTTTAAATGATTTAATCAGGCAGAAGAGGCTCCTTCACGTTTAAGTTGAACTGGCCAGCCTTAGAGCAGATATTTGGCAGAACAATCAGATAATGCTGCTGAATATCTGCTCTGACTGCCATGGTACTATTAGTTTGGTGTTGGGGTGGTCTGGGGGTACAGCCAGAAGTAATCATTCTTTATCCAAAGGAAAATCAGGCAAATTTGTATGTTGCTGGATACCTCTGTCTTTCGCTTAGTTGTCCAAAGTCTTCTTCTATCTATGTTTGACTATAGTAATATTACATCAGAGCCCGGCTGATTTACTCCTCTGTTGGTAAAGTTATATTGGTTGTGGCTCGGAATCACTTCACAGTTTGCTGTTTTTTTAAGATCTTGTATGGTTTAGCTCCATTATATCTGTGTAATTTAATCCAGTTACATTTCAGTAAACATCTTTTCAACATTCTTTCCTTCTTCATTATCCAAACCTTAAAGGTTTGAAATACAGAGCCAGTTTTTCTTCCAGGCACCACTTATGTGGAATGAGCTTCCTTTAAGTATTAGATTAATACAAAGCTATCCCCTGCTCAGGAAAACATAACAAGCTTATCTTTCATCTTTCAAAGAAATTTTTGATTATATAGTTGCTATATATTTTTTTAGAAAGCTTACATAAAACGTGTTAGTCAAGAAACGTTTGATTATGTAACTGTTACATCTTTTTAGATCTATTAAGACTTGATTGTTATTCACCAGAGATTGCTGCCGCTCTTTATAAGATGTGGAATGCATAGAACTTATAAGGTAATTGTGGAATATACTGTAAGTACATTTATAATGTAAGGTAAACTGCTTTGACTGTACCACAGAAAGGCGGTATATACAAAGAATATAATAATAATAATAATAATAATAATACGGGCACTTCACGTGGAGGGGCATAATCGAACGAAAGCGTCTATCTCCATGGGCGTTTATCTCCGAGAACGGGTCCGTGAAGGGGCGGACCGAACCGTATTTTCAAAAAAAATAGACGTCCATGTTTTATTCGACAATTTGTGAACTGGGCGTTTTTGTTTTTCAGCGATAATGGAAAATGAAAGCGCCCAGCTCAAAAACGAATAAATCCAAGGCATTTGTTCGTGGGAGGGGCCAGGATTCGTAGTGCACTGGTCCCCTCACATGCCAGGACACCAACCGGGCACCCTAGGGGGCACTTTTACAAAAAAAAAAAAAAAAAAAGTAAAAGAGCTCCCAGGTGCATAGCACCCTTCCCTTGTGTGTTGAGCCCCCCAAATCCCCCTCAAAACCCACTGCCCACAAGTCTACACCATTACTATAGCCCTAAGGGGTGAAGGGGGCACCTACATGTGGGTACAGTGGGTTTGGGGGGTTGGACGACTAAGCATTAAGCAGCACAATTGTAACAGGTAGGGGGGGTGGGCCTGGGTCCACCTGCGTGAAGTCCACTGCACCCCCTAACAACTGCTCCAGGGACCTGCATACTGCTGCCAGAGAGGTGGGTATGACATTTGAGGGTGAAAATAAAAAGTTGTGAAACATCATTTTTTGTGGTGGGAGGGGGGTTAGTGACCACTGGGGGAGTCAGGGGAGGTCATCCCCGATTCCCTCTGGTGGTAATCTGGTCATTTAGGGCACTTTTTGGGGCCCTATTTGTGAAAAAACAGGGTCCAGGAAAAGTGCCCTAAATTCTAGCTACAAACGCATACTTTTTTTCCATTATCGGCGAAAGGCGCCTATCTCTGTTTGGGTGATAACCATGCCCCAGTCCCGCCTTCACCATGCCTCTGACACGCCCCCGTCAACTTTGTACGCTTCCGCGATGGAGTGCAGTTGAAAATGTCCAAGTTCGGCTTTTGATTAAACCGTGTTATTCGTTTTTGTGAGATAAACGTCCATCTCCCGATTTAGGTCGGAACTTGGGCGTTTTTCTCGTTCGATTATAAGCAGGATAGTCAGTGCTAGTGCACAGCTAAAAGTTCAAAGAAGAGCGACCAAAATGATAAAGGGGATAGAACTCCTTCCATATGAGGAAAGGCTAAAGAGGTTAGGACTCCTCAGCTTGGAAAAGAGACAGCTGAAGGAGAATATGATTTAGGTCTATAAAATCCTGAGTGGTGTAGAGCGGGTAAAAGTGAATCAATTTTTTATTATTCTAGAAATTACAAAAACCAGGGGACATTCAATGAAGTTACATAGAAGTACTTTTAAAATACATAAGATAAAATATTTTTCACTCAAAGAAGAATTAAGCTCTGGAACTCGTTGCTGGAGGATGTGGTAACAGTGGTTAGCATATCTGGGTTCAAAAAAGGTTTGGACAAGTTTCTGGAGGAGAGGTCCATAGTCTGCTATTGAGACAGACATGGGGAAAGCCACTGCTTGCCTTGGGATTGGTAGCATGGAATGTTGCTGCTATTTGGTTTTCTGTCAGGTACTTGTGACCTGGATTGGCCACTGTTGGAAGCAGGATACTGGGCTATATGGATGATTGGTTTGACCCAGTATGGCTATTCTTATATTCTTATCTTATGATCTAACCAGGCAAGTAGGATCACATAAAAAAAAAAAACAACAGTCCTAACTATGCCTGGTTAAAATTGGCTATTTGTTCTATATAAAATTACTAGAAGTGTTACTTTTTTTAGATGATTGTTACATGTAAAATCTTGTTATGTGGGATTTTTCTCTTTCTTGTGTAAGTCAGGGAATGAAACTGTTCTGTGCCTCAGCATGCAGTATCCTTAGTTTTGTTTGGCTTATGTGATCTTGGACATGTAACTCTGAGGCATTGTTAGCCCTGATTTATTTTTGTAGTTGTTAAAGTTTTTGGATTTCAATAAAGATCTCTAAAGTTATCTATGAGAGGTAGCATTTTCCTGTTATTTTGCCATGACTAAGGGGCTCGTTTACTAAGCAGTGGTAGGGCAAACGCATGGGTAGCACGTACCAAATGGGCACTACCGCTGGGGTAGCGTGGGCACCTGGTGGTAATTCCGAAGTTGGCACATGCTTTTTCCCATGGTAGAAAATAATTTTGTATTTTATACTGTGGGGGCATTCCCAGTGGTAATCAGCAGCCACATTGGTGCGTGCTGCCTGATTACCACGAGTAGCACATGAGCCCTAACCGCTAGGTCAATGGGTGGCAGTAAGGGCTCAGGCAGTAAAATAGCCATGTGCTACTGTTAATTTTACCACACAACCATTTACTGGCCCCGTTTTAAAAAGCCCCTTTATCCAGCCATGGTAAAAAAATGGCCCAGTGAGTGCCAATTTCACACGTCTGTATCATCTCCTTGGTTTCAGCAGCACCTTGTCTCAGAGCAATGGCAAAACAGCCATTGGTCACAAAGGAAGTGGTTGGTAGATTTCCCCTGAGAAAAGGTTCACTTCCACACAAGGGTTACTTTGTTAGAGAACCAGAGTTGTGCTCAGGGATGTGTCAGCTCTTGCAAACGTGAGACAGAAGCCAGGACAACAGCTTTTCTTTTATTTACAACAATAATTTATTACCGTTTTACTTTCTTTTCACAGCATGAGTAATTAACTAAGTTTTCCTAAAGCTTTCAGCTTTGAAATTGGGTTATATCTTTTCAGTTTCAAGGTTCAAAATAATGTCAGCCAACATTCTATATAAGCTTCTAAGCAACATGCAGTTTCAATTATACTTTCCTAGGTAAGTATTTAACCAGCTTTTCTTTTTTTCCTTTCCCTTCCCAGCTCAGTATTTAAAGAAGAGAGGCACTGGATTATGCCCTGCACAGGAACCTTGCTTCTGTAGCTACCCAGTCAACAATCTCAGATAAGTATTTGTTTCACTGTATTCTTAATTCATGTTTACCTTCTTTTCCTTAAGTACTCTGTGGCAAACTCCCTTTTCTCCATGCCTGCTTCCTTCCAAGCTATCTATGGCCTGGAGCAGCTAAGCCTCCTACATACAGGGAAGAACCATTGTGTTTAGCTTTGAATGTTCATTAACCTGTGTACTTAGCTTACCAAAGACTAGAAAGACTACTAAAAAAATCATTGTGTGCGCACTAAAAATAGTCATTTTAAATGCAACCTTCTTTCTTTGCTAGCTTGTCACTTGCTTGTGTAGGGTATCATGGGGATCTGGAACTGACACCAGGAACCACCAGGAACAGGATCTAGGAACTCGGTCTGGAGGTACCTAATACCTTACTAATAAAAATCAAAAAGAGAAAACCCTTTCTTCCTATGTAGTAGCAAATGTATGTTCTGTCCTCCAAGCAGGAACCTACTTGTAGTTAGGTTGCCCAGACAAATAAAAAGAAAAGCTTAAGTCCTTATTTCTTCTTCAACTGTGTGATGTTTTGTATTTTAAGATTATTATTATTTTTTTTTTTTGGTAAATTGCTTAGTTGTAGGCAGTAGAAGAAATAAATAAACACCGGGATATTTAGTGGCATTATCTTGGTAGGGTCTGGCACTGAATATCTGGGTCTAATTTAGCCACTGTTGTCCAACGTTTAAAGAGACACTGGGCCTGATATTCAGCCAGCGGCAGGCAGCGTGTTTGCTGTCCGCCACTGGTGTTAAACCTGGATATTCAATGCTGGGCTATATCCAGCTACTGGTATTGAATATCCAGGTTTATTTTGGCCACTAAAAAGTTAACCAGTTCTACTATTTAAGTGGCCCACTGAAGTAGGGATCGAGTTACCCCACAGGGTAGACAGGGGGCATGAGAGGGATGAAGCCCAATTCCCCTTGTTAAGAAAGCAGCATGTAATGCCTCCTCTAAAGGGAAGCTGGGTGGAGGAGCTATCCACAGAGCAGCTGAAAACAGATGATACTGAACTGTTGGGAACGAAACAGCAGGGGCAAGGCGAGGAGCTGAAGGATATTTGATTGAGAACAGGAAATGGCATGATGTCAAAAGTTGAAGACACTTAGGTTAGTCTGTGTTTCCCTTTCCCCGTGTAGCCGTCATTCTGTGTACACTCAAAACAAAGCAAACTATGAGCTACTGCATCCAAGTTATCATTCTTTGTTGGTAGCATTTTTATTTAATCTCACTTATATTTTCAAACATGCTAGTTTGTGCAGCATATGGATGTACACAGAAAGTATAATAATGGAATAACTTTTCATAGGTAGAGTAGTAATTTGTTATAAATTATAATCAGTGTGTCATTTGGAGGGGCTGGTTATAGGGACACTTTGGCATTTGTTATATTTGTGCAGAGATTTTTTTTTTCTCCTGGTAAAGGGCCACTAAAACAGACATCGTGTTATGAGAATCAGGTGCTCAGCATTCATAGTTTCTATTTATTTATTTATTTATTTATGTCATTTATATGCCACATTAAACATGAATCAGGTTGAAACTTGGGAGCATTTGAAATCATTTTGTTTCCTGTGCCTAGATCAAAAGAGAAAGATGGTTTGTGGAAACTTGCACCTTTTGTTTTGTGGAATGTAGTGGTATATTATATGCACTTAATATTGTATAAAAGAGAAATATTCAATAAAGAGGGCAGAGCTACCTTCATGCAGAAGTACAAAGTTAGTCTAAATGTGCCAACATTTTCCAGTTCTGTGATATATATTTATTACCCAAATGCCAACACAATTATAATGTTAATTAATACATTTTGGGTGTTACTGAATTCTATTATTCTGTCTCACTGTATTTCCAGTTTTGGCACAGTATAAGTCATCACAAGGACAAAATATAAGACAACCAGTGGACTGCATTAGGGGCTTATAGCCTATTTAGTTATGTTTAAACAAATGAGAAATTTGGCCTTGAGGAAAATAAATATTTTCTTTCATGCAGATGAGAGATCTGCATGAAAGAAAATATTTATTTTTATTATTTTGACTTATGAAAACCACTTGTCCCTGAAACATGCTCGAAACAGAATAACCCTTTTGTACAAAAGAGATGAGATGAAGATGTTATTTCATGCACCCCAATGAAAGGAGAGTTTAATTTTACTTCCAATCTTTATAACACTGGCTTCCCAAGGCAGATTACAACAACAGTTGAGATGAACCCATCAGTAAACAGGATATCCTCACTGAAATTTGCCCATGTATTACTGTATTGTATAGAACAGTGCAGAAAAATGAGCACAAAACACAGCTTTATTAGTGCTGTTTCCACCAGCTTCAATAATTTTTGAAGCTTCAGTTTTGATGTCATGATATTTGTATCTACATATAAGTAAAAACACCTTTTGTCCTCCACCTTTTAATGCACTGCCTATCCAACTAGAACAGCTTTTGACTTTTTACAGATGGACCACACCTAGGCAGTCCGTTATTTCTAATAATCTTTTACTATTGTTGTCAATAGCGTTTGCTATCATTTTAGGTGAACCAATGTGGTTGCAATCTCCGCCTACTGCCAGCAAGCTCCACCTACTGGCTTCAACCCTGTTCTCAATCTAACCTCCTTGGAGGAACTCCTCCAGGATTCTGAGGTCATAGAGTATTTGGAGAGGGAAGTGCCCCACTCTACTGGAGAAATGGACATGGAATGGGAAGCTTGATAAAGGTAAAAAAACAAGGTAGTGCTAAATGGCAGCAATGGAAGGTCACAGAGAAAGGTGGATCTGTGAAGTGGGAGGTGTACTGCTAGCCCCACTATAGTGGTGGGGGGAACTATAGTAGCAAGACTGTCTTGAAGCCTAAGGGTAAAACTGTGCTCATGTTGTGGATGTGTCAAGGTGAAGAAACTCTAGTCCAATAACTTATGTTTACTAAAACTGCTGCTGTGCTTTCACAAACTGTTGCTATGCTTTGGGTATGAATAAAGGCAGAAAACCTGGATTGGATTGTTTTAAGGCCTTGCATTGAACTCTAAGAGACCTGCAAGGATTATACTGCTGGGAATGGCCGGGTGTGCCTGAGGAGCGACATACCCAGGGTTTTCACAGTATCCACATATAGTGCGGAGAGTGCGATTCCAAAACATTTCATTGTTTTACTGGGTTTTGTGAAACAGAAAATGCAATCTATTCAGTTGCTGCAACAGCTGGTAGAGTCCTGACATAGCCTTGCATAACCTTCAAAACAACAGAGGATCTATGTATTAAGTTGTAAGTATGCAAGTCAGGGCTCTCTTGTGTATACTAAAAATATCACACTATGCAGTCAGGCCTTAATATGCTCACTAAGAGGTTCCCAGTACATAAAAATGAGCATGTTATAATAAGCATGCCATACATGTACAGTAAATGAAGAAACATTGTATGCAAAAAAAAAAAAAAGGTTAAGCATGGTAAATAATCCTTTCTGTCCATGCTGTTTACCCAGTGGTTGCTAGTGGCATGTTAGTTAAAATCTTGGACCAGATGATAACTTTCTAATGTGCGTGCTAATGAGAGCATTCACCTTATTGTGTACAGATGGTCATGAGAAATGAAGTTCATCAATGGCAGATGATACTATAAAATGTTATTCCCATATGCCTTTGAGGGTGAATGTATCTGACCTGTCTTCCCTTTGCCAAAACAAAACACAGCCAACATACTCAGATACACATATTCACATCACAAACATATACTCAGGTCTTTTGATTAGCTGACCCGTACAGAATATCAGCACCTTTATTCCCCTGCCATCCAAAAGTGTTCCACCCATCCAACTAGATATCTCCCTCGAAGTCTCTTAGGGCCCTGTTTACTAAGGTGTGTTAGCATTTTTAGCATGCGTACTGTGAAGGAGAGGATAAGGGTTTTGAACAGATGGAAGTGGAGGGGGGAGAAGGAAGGAGGCTCAAGAGCCGAGGGAGACAGAGCAGAGCCTTACCTTTAATCATTCCTCAGGGAGAGAGAGAGAGAGAGAAGGGAAAAGGTAGTGCCCCCTAGAAAATGGAGGTGGGAGAAGGACTACATTTCCTAGCATCCCTGGGGAAAACCCTGGTATAGGGATTATTGGCCCCAGCATTCCCCGGGAGGAGGCTCTGACAAGGCATGGGAGGGGCACTTGGAACATAATCAAGTAAGAGAGGAACAGCCGCCCAGGGTGGAGGAGAATGAATCCATGGACTGGCAAGCTGCTGGAGAGAAGGAGCAGGAGGCAGGTTCTGAGGAACCCATGGACCTTTCTGCCTGGGCTCATGCCTTGAAAGCTAAACTGAAAAACCAGGTGAACTCTTGGTGTCACAGCTGGGCTGAAAGTGGAAAGGGGAAAGGTCATGCAGGAGGAGGGTCAGTGAAGTAATAGAGTGACCCAGAAAGGGTGGGATCTTTTCCTCTTTCCCAAAAGAGTTCAGGCTGTGTTCCTTGAAGAGACTGTGTGTCTGAACTGAGTGCTAAGGCACTAAGCACTGTGGATTTTGAACTGTTGGGAAAACAAACCTTCTTTTGTGTGGGGAGGGGAAAGTAAGCTACAGTGTTTTTTTTTCTCCCTTTTTGTGGGCTGAGGACCACAGAAGTGTGTGTTTTGAACTGTTTGCAAAAACCCCGTGGGGGTGGACCAGATTCAGGGATTCTTTTTGGGGTTTGAAGTTGGACTATAGAGGAACCTATCTGTGGGGACTGTTAATTTGGCTCCAACTGATTTGTGCAACAGCTGGAAGGGGACGTGTTTGTGTTTCTGCTGTACCTGGGCCCTGAGAGAAAAACAGGAGCAACTGTTTTGAAGGGCTGCAGGATTCCTTTTGAAAGTTACTGAACTGTGAAGCCCTGACAATAAAGGAGCTTGGTGACTTTTACCTTTTTGGAGTTTATTTTCTTCGAGCCCTGCCCTGTGTACTGCAGTGGACCGGGAGGCTAAGTGGCCAGGGTTGAGGCAAGATCCCGAACACCCTCGGGCGGAGGGAATAATCTTTCACAGTACACCTAGCACACACGTTAACCATGTAGACGCCTATAGGGATATTGTAGGCATGTACATGGTTAACACGCGTACATGGTTAACTTGCGTTAAAAATGTTAATGCACCTATAACACTGCTTAGTAAACAGGGCCCTTAGTATGCTTTTTCCAGTCATGCACAAGCCAGCCTTGAACCTGTGACTGTCAGATTGCAAGGTAACCACCTTCTGCTTTGTTTCTGATGCATGCACACCAAGTTCCATCAGGTTTTCAGGATATCCAGAATGAATATGCATGAGATAGATTGGCCTGCACTTCCTCCTTGGTATGCAAATCTATCTCAAGCATATTCATTGTAGATATCCTGGGAACCCAGTGAGACTTGGTGTGCCCCGAGGACTGGGTTGAGAAGTCCTGATGGAAGGTATTGGCACGATTGTCAGTATTTTGGTTTCCTTGCAAGGGCTGGTCAGTACAAGGAATACTGGAGACATTCTGAGGCTTATCTATGGGAGGGAGCCATGCTCTAATCCATGGCTAATAATCACAAAAGCAGGGGGGGGGGTCCTCCTTTCAGGTGCTTCCTCAAGGCCAAATGATTAGCCAGTGGGACCCTTCAGTCTTCCCTCCCTTCCCAATAGACAAAGTTTTCACAGGCCACCAACAAGATGAGAGACTTGGAGAAGGGGGATAGAAATAGAGTCTACAGAAAGAGATGAGTGAAGACAAATATTTGCACATACATGATCACTTCAAAAGTAAATCAGTCTACAGTTATTCATGGCAAATATAGTTCCAAACAATAGGTTGCCAGAGGAAAAAGAAATGTATGTTTTTACTGTAACTAAACACCATCATAAGAACACAAACGCTCGAGGCAGAAAAAGCAGTTTGGGTCTCTAAACGTTTATGTGCTCACCAATTGTTTTGGTTTGAGTGGAGAACTCATACTAGAAGACAGTTTAGTATAGTGTAGCCATTGCACAACCATAAACTACAGGGCAATAGAAGCCAGTACCTTCTGTTTTAGGGGGCCAGATTCCTTCGTGGGGACCCCCTACATGTTCCATAATGCCTTAATATCTTAAATTTAATAAAAGGTATCATATGCTGAAGAATAAAATGACAAAGAAAATTAAATAGTGCAAACTTAAGTCAGCCTCCTTCTCTCTCACCTCTACCACTTGCCTGCAGCCCACCTGCCTCTCTTTCTCTCTCTCGCATCCCACCTACCCCTGTCTCTCACATATAAATCTTTTCCCCTCCTCTCTGACCCTCAGACAGCTTGTTGATTTTGTTGTCTCATGAGATTGGGAACTACAAGATCAACAGCAGGAACGTAGCCACACCTGTTATTTTGGATAGGCCCACAGTTAAGTTGGGTGGGCCTTCCCAAACTACACCCCCCTTATCCTATATCTTGGTCCCTCTCCTCTGCCCCCAGATCTGGCATTTGCCGCTTCCACAGCCACCAACCCATCCCCTGTGTACCTCAGCTATTTCACGGGTGGCGGCAGCGACATATCCACTACTTGCACCAGCTCCACAGACTTCTCTGCCGTGTTTCTGCCCTCACTGATGTTGCTTCCTGTTTTTCTCTGGTGGGACATTGTAGAGAGAAGCCTGCAGGGCATCCCCCTGTCTTTGAAGCTGATGAGGTATACTGGGAAGGGGCTGGTTTAGAAAGGGGGGAAGTTTCCAGGCCATGGGTGAGCATGTGAGCGGGAGCAAATGCCAGATCCAGATGAGGGAGAGAGGGGAGCAGGGCAGTCACTGCTGAAGTGTCTTGGGTGGGCCTGAGCCAAGAATGGATGGGCCTATGCCCACCCATGCCCACCTGTAGCTACACCAATGGTCAATAGGTTCTTCATCAAGTTCAGGTTGCTCAAACTGTCTGAGAGCTCCTTGGCTGCAAATGGGGGAGGAAGGGTAAGGAAACAGCTAGACATGTGTGGGTAGTGAAGGGAAGGAATATGCTGGACCAGAGTGCACAGATGGTAAAGGTGGCTCATCCAGAAGAGTGACATGTACTACCCCAATAAGTGAAATTGAAGCCCAGTGAGTGAGGTTTTTCTTGCAGTGCATTCAATACATAAATATGAAATGGTGGTGAAGGGACTGAAGCCCAAGGAAGGGCTGCAGGCACATAAAAATGGATTTCTGTATCATGGATGACATATAGAAAGCCAGAAAGTAGGGGTGGACCAAAAAATCTTCACAGCCTGAGGTCGATAAAAACAACTTTATTCAGCATCACACCAGTGTATGACCCAACACTGGGCCATGTTTCAACGGAAACAACCATCTGCTTCAACGGTCTGACCCTGTATAGAAAATATATATGTGTATCCAACATTACAAAAACCAAAAAAAAACCAACCAATTAATTTTAGCAAGCAAAAATAAAGCTAAAAGCAGAACAATGCTAAAAACAAAAAACAACAACAACAACAAAACAGTGGAAATAAATATCGAAAACAATATTAAATATATAAACAATGATTAAAACCGATAAAAGTGTATAAAAAAACATAGGGACTAACCTTACTGATGGGAATCACAAAATATGGGTGCAGAATAGTATAATTGGTGATCAAAAAGCAACAGCAGAAAAGAACCCCATATGTAAATAACAAATATACAGGATGACTATGATCAAAATGAAACTTAAGAATAGCAAACAAGACCATCTTCTGAGGATATTTTACATGAATAAGGGAACACAGCTAAAACTTAGCACACAAAAATGACTTCTTGATGAAATCAATGGTCTTTAGGAACAAATAAATGTGCAACCAAACAATGTAAACAAATATTTTTTTAAAATAAAAAGTTGTGTGCACCAAATGTGTATGAAGAAAAGCTGAATAATGAAGTCATAACAAACTTCTAACACAAAAACAAAAAATGAAAAACTTAATGCTCAGCACATATGGGTGAAAAGGAGAAAAATAAGAAGAAAAATAACAAAAGGTGAAAATACTAAAAACATAATAGTGACATCTATGTGATGCACTAAAAAAATGTACATTCGAAAGAAAGTCAAAATGTCTATGATGCATGAGAATCTTAACGTTACCTGATGGAATCTTCAGAACATAAAACACTAAAACATGTGTTCAAGAACAAATTCAAATGGTTAAAACCAAATGTCGTGAGGTTAGCAGATAAGAAAGTGTGAAAAACTATGATACTCTTTGGCATGACATATTACATATTTGACTGAGTCATTTCAAGCACTTAACATTAAACCACATACACATCTATGAAAACAATTCAACTGTATTATAAAGATCCCTCATTTGGCAGTATCTCATAATTTAAACTTGACCACACATGTCTGCTATAAAGACAACCACCTCAACACACAACAGATTCTGCAACATTTTCTAAAACCCTGTCTGATGTTATGACAAACTAAAATTAGATTAAAGTTTTGATGTTACTTCAAAGTCAACACACAATCCCTCCACTACAAAACACTATGCACAAAGTTGTGCAAAACCACATTCAGAACCTTACCATACCTTAACTGCACTAACTTCCAAGACTCGAAGAGCAACAACCTTATGCATGAAAAGGCAGCACTGTAACTATTACACCATACACTAAAAAACCCTAATACACCATGTAGTGAAAAAACATATAACAAACACAACTACAACAAGATCTCTACAGAGGCAACACATGCTAGCAGAATACCACACTTTATTCCAGTGATTTCCAAACTGGGTTTCATGGAACTCTAGGGTTCCTCAAACTCTCTTCAGGGGTTCCTCAAGAAATTAAGGGTTCCTTGGTGTATGAAAAAATATTTTAGGGGTTCCGCTATAGTAAAAGTTTGGGAATCACTGCCTTAGTTACACACACAAAACCCAGATAGACCCTCAACAAATATGAAACAAGGGACCACACATCAGCAATACAGGTATGAAGGCAAGAAACTAGATACCTCAGGAAGTCAGGATCTGCACAAACAAATATGTGGATAAAGGTGAGCCACTTGATATTGTATATCTGGATTTTCAGAAGGCGTTTGACAAAGTACCTCATGAAAGACTCCAGAGGAAATTGGAGAGTCAAGGGATAGGAGGTAGTGTTCTATTGTAGATAGAAAACAGAGCGTAGGGTTAAATGGTCAGTATTCTCAATGGAGAAGGGCAGTTAGTGGGGTTCCCCAGGGGTCTGTGCTGGGACCGCTGCTTTTTAACATATTTATAAATGACCTAGAGATGGGAATAACTAGTGAGGTAATTAAGTTTGCTGATGACACAAAGTTATTCAAAGTTGTTAAATCGCGGGAGGATTGTGAAAAATTACAAGAGGACCTTTCGAGACTGGGAGACTGGGCATCTAAATGGCAGATGACATTTAATGTGAGCAAGTGCAAAGTGATGCATGTGGGAAAGAGGAACCCAAATTATAGCTACATCATGCAAGGTTCCGCGTTAGGAGTCACAGACCAAGAAAGGGATCTAGGTGTCGTCGTTGATGATACGTTGAAACCTTCTGCTCAGTGTGCTGCTGTGGCTAAGAAAGCAAATAGAATGTAAGGTATTATTAGGAAAGGAATGGAAAACAAAAATGAGGATGTTATAATGCCTTTGTATCGCTCCATGGTGCGACTGCACCTCGAATATTGTGTTCAATTCTGGTCGCCACATCTCAAAAAAGATATAGTGGAATTAGAAAAGGTACAGAGAAGGGCGACGAAAATGATAATGGTGATGGGATGACTTCCCTTTGAGGAAAGGCTAAAGTGGCTAGGGCTGATCAGCTTGGAGAAAAGGCGCCTGAGAGGAGATATGATAGAGGTCTATAAAATAATGAGTGGAGTTGAACGTGTAGATGTGAAGCATCTGTTTATGCTTTCATTTGTGACCTGGATTGGCCTCTGTTGGAAATAGGATGCTGGGCTTGAGGGACCTTTGGTCTGTCCCAGTATGGCAATACTTACGTACTTATGTACTTACAAAATAGAAACTGAAATGCAAAATACCAGAGATGTGCCTGTCCAAAAACTGACATATTCCAATTAATAAATTCAGAATAAATACTTTTCAACCTTTGTTGTCTGAACATTTTATTTTTCTATTTGCTTTGGTCCTGTTGTCTCTTTTCTGTTTTTTTTCCCTGTCCTTGCAGGATCTCCTGTCCATTTGACTTTTCTTTTCTCTCCATGTCCACCATCTATCTTCCCTCTGAGTTCATATCTGTCCTATTCAGCATTTCCCCTCTGTATCCCTATCTCTGTTCCTGTCCTTGTCCCTATCCCTATCCTTCCCTCCATGTTCAGCATCTCCCCTCTCAGTAACCTTATCCTTCTCTATTTTCAGTATCTCTCCTCTGCATCCCTATCTTGACCTGTCCTGCATTTCTACACTGAGTCCCTATCATTTCCCTTGTGGTCAGCATCCCCCCATATCCAACATTGTCCTTGTTTGTTCCTTTTTCCTCTCATTGCTATTCTGTGTCCATGTCCTTATGCTCCCTCCATGCCCAATATCTCTTCTCTGTCTTTTTGTCCCTCCTCTCTCTTTCCCTTTCTTCCCACACCCCACACCCCCTACCCTGGGGCCAGTATCTCTCTCCTTCTCTCTTCCTCCCCCCGCAGCCCATTATCTTTCCCTCTTGGGTCCAGTGTCTTTTCCCCCTCTTTTCATCTTGTCTCAGTCTCTCTCTCCCTCCGCTCTACTTTCTGTCCCTATCCCTACAACTCCTGGATACAGCTCCTCTTCCTGTCTGTCCCTCCCTCCCTCTCCCTCATGTCCAGTGGAGCAGCATCTCCTGAATCTCTATTTCTCAGTATCTCTCTTACGTCATCCATCTAGCATACAAGCAAGAATGGGCTCTCTCATACAGCCTGCAGGGGCAGAGAGGAAGGGCTGGCCCTAGCTCAGAGCTAACAGCCAATAGGGAAAGCTCACAAGGAGTCAATCACAGGATACTGCAAACTGTAGGGAGGGGAGAAGCCCCAGTACACAGTGCTATCCATTACGCAGACAATGCAATTAAATATAAATAATACTCATACTAAATATACATAGAAATACACCCCTGCCACCATGAATATAGGGGCAGAACACAGCTGATTACAACTTGCAAAGAAACTGTCACTAGGGTTAAGCACACCTGTCTACAACAGAATTTGGAAAGAACATTAAAGCAGGCTGTTTCTACTAGATGGAACAGCATGCTGACAATGCTGAAATCTGTCTCAGAAAATCTAGAACACTTGAAGATACTCGCTGACAGTGCGAAATACCAGGTACTTTGCAAACATCTCGTGGATGTTAATGAAGACTTACTTTCAGGTGTAATTAAGGCATTTGTACTGTTTGATGATGCAACAAGACTCATTTCATCTGATCAGACACCAACAATGCATCTAGTAGTTACTGTTCATGTGAAGCTAGCAAAAAGTCTTTCAATCCTTGGTGATGAGGTTGAACCAATTCGGCATCTCAAACTGAAACTCAGTGATTTTCTTGATAGCCATTTACCTTTGCATGAACTCCACTATATGGCTGCCCTTATGGATACCCGCCTAAAGTGTAATACAAACCTCTTGGAATCTGAGAATCGACAGGCTGCCATTGAGGGTATCTGAAAGATGGTCTCAGACATTCCTGCAAAGCAAACCAACAAGGAAAAATAACTTCCACAGATGATCAAAGACAGTCTACAAGAGTAGAAGAAGCCAACCACATGCTCTAAGATAATCAACAAAAGTTTATTGTGTTGACAAATTGAATCCAACATGGGATGTGTTTCAACTCCCGAGCCTTCTTGTGGGTAGTTTTTTCTATAGTACGTGATGCTGACTCATAGAGTCAAGTGCTGACATTTATATATAATCCATATTTATGCTCATTTTGTTGGCTCAATAAGAACCCCTGAAGAAGGCTTGGGTTTCGAAATATGGCCTGTGTTGGGTTCAATTTGTCAACACAATAATTTTTTGTTGACTATCTTGGACCATGTGTTTGGCTTCTTCCATTCATGTGGACTGTCTCGGACATTCCTGATCATCTTGTGACTGATTTGATAGACAACTCATCAAGTGTTGATGAAGAAGTCAAATTACATCCTTCCAAAAAAACAAAGCTAAATGCTAATAATTTTCTTGGCGACTTATTACTTCTGTAGAGCCAGAATCTGCTGAGTTGGATTTTTATTTGGCTTCCACAGATTTGTCAAATGACTTGTTAAGCTTTTGGCGGCTGAAATCTGATGTCTGGCCGAAGCTTTCATGTGTTGCCAGAATTGTCTTGGCAATTCCAGCCACAGAAACATTTTCTGAACGTGTGTTCTCATTAGCTAGTTGTACAATTGAGGATTGGCAGACTCTGTTAACCACGGAGACAATGATTTACTGTTTCTTCATGGATAAAAAATGAACTGTATTATTAGTGTTTCATTATCAGTATTAAATATTATTTGTCTTTTAAACTATAGGCCTAAGTAGTTTATTTACAATGTCTGTTAGGCCCATAAAATTGCATTAAAATCTTTCTTTCAGCTTTCAACGGGAAGATACAGGGAAGAAAATTAAGATTCACGAGGGGATAGTGAGGGGATGGAGCTACAAAGTCTGCTTAAGTGCAGGGATGGGGTGGGGACAGGAAGAATAATATTGGTTGCGGGGAGGGAATGGGTACTATTTTTTTTGTCCCCACATCACTCTCTACTAGTGAACACCTGGAACAGCCATGCTTGGGCAGCCTACATTCATAGATCTGCCAGCAAGAAACCATTGCTAGGGTTCAAAAATGGTATAATTAACCCCACCTAACTTAACTAAGCATTTACAGGGAAATCATAGGAAAGAAATGCCTAACCCCTGGCTTCATCAGCAAAAGCTGTCATCTCCTTTTTTGGGTAGTTTTTGATATGTCAGGATTATTTAGAAAAGCGTCTCTAAATTCTGAAAAACATTCTCAATAGTCAGTCATAATCTGGCTCCAAAGCAACCAAAATCAACAGTGTAGTAATCACCAATGGTTATCCAGATGACTTTTCCATGAAACAGTTAAATCCAAACTGTCAAAATATAACTGAGGAGAATGTTTTTGCTCCTCCAACTCTTTTTTTTCTTGGTCAAGAGAAGATAAAAAACTTACTAGTAGTGGCAAAGATTCAGGAGGTACTTTCAATACTGAGGTAACATAATTCTTAAACATCTCTTCAGCAGGAGCAAAGGGAACATGAGGAATGTTCAAAAGTCTCAAATTTCTCTACCTCAATGATGGGCTGATGATCAGAAGCAAATGCAGGCACAAGAGGCTGCTAGCGCCATACTAACGCCTGCATTTGCTACCGCCTCATGATCAAAGCCCGCGAGCACGTCAAACATCATGCTTGCGGGCTATGAATACAACTAGCACGCAAAACAGGGCTTGTAGCACAAGTAGCATGCAAATGCATGCTAAACCTATCCATCCCCAATGATCAGCGACCAGCTGGCCACGGCAAACCCTACGCCAGCTTGGAGCTGGCACTAGGGTTTGCTGACCATTGGGGAGGATTGGTGAGCCCTGTCCAGCATGCATTTGCATTCTAGGAGGCCCCCATTCCCCCCAATGCAGCAGCCCCACCGCAGGAACCTCAACCTGACCCCCCCTAGCGACAGGGGGCTGGAGGTCCAGCGGACCTTCAGTCCCCCGACCCCCTGACACAGGTTCAGGGGGTGTTGGAGATCCGGGGGGGGGGGTCTCCAGCCCTCTCTAAGCCCCCATCATCCCCTCAGATGTCCCTGGTGGCCCAGTGGGCCGCATGTCAGTCCCCCCCACCTGGTGGTCTAGCAGCCCTTCCCCACCCCCTACCTTCAGTTGGAGGAGGGAGGTGGCCTTCCTCCTCTTCCATCGGCACCGCCTCAAAAATGTGGCGCCCAGTCCTGCCCAGTGCATCCTGGGATGCGCTGGGCAGGGCTTCACACCATATAAGGGAGAAACTCTTAGCATTTTTAGTGCATGCTAACCATTAGTGTGCATTAACTGTGTAGGCACCCACAATATTCCTATGGGTGCCTACACAGTTAGCATGCACTAATTTTGTACACATGCTAAAAGTGCTATCGCACCTTAGTAAACAGGGCCCTTAGACTTACAAAGTTCCATAGGTCACAGGAGGGATATTTTAAAAGCACTTAGACTTACAAAGTTATGTGAAGGGGCATTTTCAATATGACGTCTAAGTCCGACTTGCAAAAAACGTCCAAAGTCTAAATAGGAAAGAAGGTCATTTTAGAAAAAGAAAAACGTCTATCTTTTTTTTCAAAAATACTGTGGACATTTTGGTTTTTTGACAATTTGTGATTTGGATGGGTTTTTTTGGTCCATTTTCGATAAAACATCCAAGTGCAAAACGTACAAAATCAAGCCATTGGGATGTAGGAGGAGCCAGCATTTTTAGTAGACTGGTCCCCCTGACATCCCAGGACAGCAATAGGGCACCCTAGGGGGCACTGCAGTACACTTCATAAACTGCTTCAAGGTACACATCTCACCATTGCTCCCTTACCTTGTGAGCTGAGCCCCCCAAAACCCACTACCTCCAACTGTACACCACTACCATAGCCCTTACGGGTGAGGAAGGCACCTATATGTGGGTACAGTGGGTTTCTGGTGAGTTTTGGAGGGCTCAACGTTTCTCCACAAATGTAACAGGTAGGGGGAGGTAGGAACCTGGGTCCACCTGTCTGCAGTGCACTGCACCCAACACTAGACTACTTCAGGGACCTACATGTTTTTCTAATGGACCTGAGTATAACATCTGAGGCTGGCATAGAGGTTGGTAAGTAATGTTTTTCATCACATTTTTGTGGGGTGGGAGGGGGTTAGTGACCACTGGGGGAATAAGAGGAGATCATTCCTGATTCCCTCCAGTGGTCATCTGGCTATTTAGGGCACCTTTTTGTGCCTTATTCGTAATAAAAACAGGTCTAGCTCAAAATGTCCTGGACGTTTTGTTCCATTATGGCTGAAAAACGTCTAAGTCTTAGGAACGCCCAAGTTCCACCCTGAACACACCCCGGCACTCACTTCTGGTGGACTTCATAGAAAAATGTCTAAAAATAGGTTTCAAAAATACTGATTTGGACGTTTGAGAAAAACGTCCAAATGCAGACTTATGACACTTTTTTTGGATGTTTTTCTCTTTTGAAAATGAGCCCGACAGTAACCTATGGAACTTTGAAAGACTAACTGCCTAATTTTCAAAAGAGAAAAATGCCTATAGTGCGACCTAAATCGGGAGATAGATGTTTATCTCGCAAAGGCGCCCAAATCGGTATAATCGAAAGCCGATTTTGGGCGTTTCCAACTGCACTCCATCGCGGAAACGAATAAAGTTGACGGGGGTGTGTCGGAGGCGTGGTGGAGGCAGAACTGGGGCATGGTTATCAGCCAAGGAGAGATGGGCGTCTTTAGCAGATAATCGGAAAAAAAAAGGGGTTTTGACCGCGATTTTAGGTCACTTTTTTTGGACCCTTTTTTTCACGAACAAGTCCCAAAAAAGTGCCCCAACTGCCCAGATGACCACTGGAGGGAATCGGGGATGACCTCCCCGGACTTCCCCAGTGGTCACTAACTCCCTCCCACCAAAAAAAACCCACTTTAAAAACTTTTTTTCCAGCCTGTATGCCAGCCTCAAATGCCGTACCCACCTCCATGACAGCAGAATGTGTTCGATCCTGTCACAACCTTTCCCTGGGTCAGATGTGGCTCTCGGGTGCAGTAAAGGGTCACATCAGCATTGCATTGTGGTGGGTGTAGGGTATTGGGCTCCGTGATTTCATTAGCTTGTGTTACAGTCTCACGATGTTGGTAGTTGGTAGGCTCTTCTCCCATGGTGCTTTTCCCCCTGCCTACTGGGTCAGAGTGTGCCCTGTTGTGTTTCCTGTTGTAGTCCATGCGGTAGTGGCCATTTTTGTAAGCCAGTTTTAGTTCCCTTTCCTGTGTTAGCCACGTTACAGAACTTAGTTCTTACCTTGAATGTGGCTGAAAGAGGGCATTGTACAGCATTTTGCCAGCTCTGACCTACTGCTCATCTCAGTACCAGGGAGACTCGTTGCCAGTGGGGCACAACCTCTGATCTGCAGTTAACTGTGAGTAAACGCGGTTATTCCAATAAAGGACGTTTTCGGAGAGATTAGTCTTCAGGTGTCAACTGCTGTGCCAATGTTATATAGCAGCAACCAGTCCTAGAGGCCTGCGTGTATGCAGGTCCCTGGAGCATTTTTAGTGGGTACCGCAGTGCACTTCAGCCAGGTGGACCCAGGCCCATCCCCCTCCCATCTGTAACACTTGTGCTGGTAAATGGGAGGCCTCCAAAACCCACTGTACCCACATGTAGGTGCCCCCTTCACCCCTAAGAGCTATGGTAGTGTTGTACATTTGTGGGTAGTGGGTTTTGGGGGAGGGGGGTTGGGTGTTCAGCACCATTGGTAAGGGAGCTATGCATGTGGGAGCTTTTTCTGAAGTCCACCGCACTGATCTAGGGTGCCCAGTTGGTGTCCTGGCATATCAGGGGGGCCAGTGTACTACCAATCCTGGCCCCTCCCACGCCCAAATGGCTTGGATTAGGACGTTTTTGAGCTGGGCGTTTTTAGTTTCCATTATCGCTAAAAAAACCAAACGCCCAGCTCAAAAACATCCATTTTTTCGAAAATACGGTTTGGCCCGCCCCTTCACGGACCCATTCTTGGAGATAAACGCCCATGGAGATAGGCGTTTCCGTTCGATTATGCCCCTCCACGTACTTCGAATATGAGCTCCAAGTAACATTGTAAGTCTAAGTGCTTTCAAAATACCCCTCCAAATATAACTGGGGTTAAATACGATAGGAGAAGTAAATTAACCAGCTAATGCTAATATTCTATTTCTAAAGTAGCCATTCCCAACCCAGTCCTTGGGGCACATTTTTTTCTCACGTTCTGCAAAATTATTACCAGCAAAAGAGAGTCTTATCCCATTAGAAAGGCCTTTTCAAAGCAGTGAGTCTTTAAATGTCTTTTAAACTGCTGTACCTTTGCACAATGTCTTAAATATCCAGGAAGCTTATTCCACATCAAAGGTGCTGCAAGAGAGAAAGTATGATTCCAAGTCTCAGCATAATGATATGCTGTAGCAGGTGCACAACACAATTGTTTAGCAGATTCAGATCTCAACGGTTTGGCATATACATATTCAAACTATCAACAAAATATTTACTAATCTCAGCATATATATGTTGATGAACCACTGAAAGAATTTTAAAGTTCACTCTTTGCGCAATTGGTAACCAGTGTAACTGCTTCAAAACAGGACTGATGTGAGTAGGTTTCATTACTCCCATAATTAAACATGCAGCTGCATTCTGGACAACTTGCAGAGCCTGGAGTTTGGCGATAACATTCCTAGATATAAAGAATTGCAGTAATCAATCCTGGTCAACACCAGGCTCTGCACAATTGTCTGAACGTCTGCTACAGGCATAATATCCTTTAACCTGCTAAGAAGATGAAGTTGAAAAAAAGATGTTGAAATTACTTGATCAACCTGATTCTGCACTGTAAGATTAGAATCATACAAGACAATTAGTTTATGAAGACAAGATTTAACTGTAAATGTGAGCCATTGATATTGAACACAGATGGCGACGAAGAGTCTAGCGACCTCCCTATATACATAATTTCAGTCTTAGTTAGATTCAATGAAAGCTCATGATTAGACATTCAGCCATTAATTTTATCAAGACATTGCACCAAGTTAGAGCTTGGATCCTGTGAAACTCTCTCCAGAGGAAAAAAGTATTGTATGTCATCTCATACTTTCTAAATGAAACTTTCAAGTCTCAAAATACTGAGGTCAAAATATTGATGTTCTTGGTGTTCTGGATGAGTGTTGATTTGTGCCTTTTGCAGATATATATTTTATGCAAGTCCTAATCAGAAAGTAGCCTTCAAATCATGATTACCATTATGTTTAATGACTGGTCCATGCCTTATTGTAGTTATGGCAGACCACATAAATAACTTTGATGTTATTTCGGATATTCCAGCAAATTCTGGGCTCCAAGCAGTCTGGGACAGACTAGGCAATTGCCCTTGCATAAGGTTACTGCATGCCTCTGGATTAAGCCAGATGTGTCTTTGGATTGACAGTGCCAGGGTCACAGCCGAGAGTCTTTCGTAGATGCAAAGTAAGCATTTCAGCTCAGAGAACAGTGCAGTATGATAATATGACAAGCCATCATAGCAGATTGAAAACAAACCAAAGTCTGTGATACACTGAATATATTATGGGGGGGGGGGGGGGGGGAGTGGGGTTGGTCCATACAGGGGAGCCTTGGTGAGCTGTTTATGCCATGGAGTAGTTGGGGGATTGGAGGCAACTTGGGAAGAGGGAGATTGGCTGTTTTTTTTTTTTTTTTTGGGGGGGGGGGGGGTCGACTTTATATAGGGGGTAGGGGGATCTTCAGATGTCTCAGGGGGTAGGGGGCCTTCAGATACCTTGGGAGTTAAGGTAATCAGATATCAGGGGGTGATCTTAGGAACCTTTCTTTAAGTGAATGCCATTTACTATCACCCTCTGTTGCCTATCAGTTAACCAATTTATGATCTAGTTTACCATTTTGAGTTCTGTTCTTAAACATGAATTTCAGAAGCAGAACAGTATCAAAAGCTTTGCTGACATCTAAGTAGACCACATCCAGCACACACCATTGATTCAGGTCTTTTGTCACCCAGTCAAAGAAATCAATTAGATTTGACATGATTTGCCTTTGATAAACCCATGTTGCCTCGGATCTTATAACTTATTGAATGTCAGAAAGCATTTGCATTATCTTTCCCACCTCTTTGGTAAGACTCACCAGTATTTAGTTTTCCAACACTAAATGCTGTTTTTACCTTTGTGAAGGAGGACCACATCAGTCTTTCTCCAATCTTGTGACACTTCCCGTCTATTAAACACTTCCATTAGAGAACCCATCAAAACCTGTCTCTTAGTATCCTGGGATGTCTCTCTTCTGGTCCCATGTTTAGCTTTGTACAAGTAAAAATGATTGACACAGGAAGAATAATCTAAATTACAGACACAGAATGCCAGACCTCACACCATAAAGCAGATAAGGCAACTTGCATGCTTTGCATCTCATTATTAGTTAATTGTGTTGAGGTAAAAAGATATTTGTTAAGGGCAAATAAAGCACGTTATTTATAGCTATAGTTTATGAAACTTGATACCCCACCTTACCAAACAAGATCCAGGTGGTTTACAATAATAAAAATAAAGCAGCAAGAAACTCCAATATACATAAGTAACTAATACAAAACAAACATACAAATCTGCAAAAATCTGCAAAGTAGATTATCTATTTATCAAGTAAGATATATATGCAAGTAAATGCCTGCATAAAGGACTAGAATGCAGGCATTTACTTGAATATATGCCATCTTAATCTAAATAGCTCCTTATAGCATTAACCTTATAATGCCAAATTACACTATAGTCCTTACACATAGGAGGCCATTTGAAAATAGGAAACTGTTTTGCAATCATCTTTAAAGAAAAGAATGATCAGGGAAACCAAAACATAAGAGCCACGCAGGGACCATCAGATATATAATTGGTGAGAGTGATGTTTCCATGTAAAGATTAAACCTGATTATCATTAGTACAGTACTCAGTACTCATAATACATCATTTCAAGATACATTAAAGAGATAAAATCTACTTTATTACCATCCTGCAAAATTCCTAAAAGTTTTATTTTAGCCTATTGAGTAGAACTACTTTTAACTAATATTGTTTTTCTCAGATTTTCATTTACATATTAGAGCAGGTCCATAATTTGTCACCTCAAATCAATAAAAATAAATATATTCACTGTACTATTCTTTAATTCTAGTCTTCAGAGAAAAATTACAAATCGATGTCTTTGCTCAGTACATTTTTAAACTTGCAAAATTATTTCTAGCCTATTAGTGTATTATTATTCTCAAGAAAATGATCAAATTACATACCAAATTATACAATTCCTAGTATGTATTCGAATGACTTTACATTGTACTAGAAAAATGCAACCAATGATCATTAAAATCACAACTTACCGTGTTTTCTCTTTTTGTACGTTACAGAAGTGCAGATATGCAGGACAGCTATGATACAGATTTCGAGGAAACCAAACTTCCTTGCTTCTATGCTCCTCACCAGTATCTCTGTGTGCTCTATTTATTTTACTTGGATTTCATAACTTGAAACTTTCCCATTCTGGGAAGAGATATGACAGGAAATAGCAAATTCTGAAACAATCTCAGCTGCATCTAGAGTAGCAGTGTGTCTGTCAAAATTCTTCTACACGTCCATTCTCCATAAAAATGTTTGGTACCTCTAGGGTCTTGAGCAGCTAAAATAATCCTCAGATTTCCTTCTCCTTACAGCTCAGGTTTCGTGCCAAGTTCACTTGAGCAGAAAGGAGCTTACCGAATCCAAGAAGTATTTGGACTGCTCTTATGCTTTTGCTTCAAATTCCACCTCTGCCACTGATGCTGGCTGTGACCCTGGGCAAGTCACTTCCTCCCTCCCCCCACCATTGCCTCAGATCTTTTAGTGCAGGCTAACACTGTTGATGGAAATGCTTGATGTTTCTGGATTCCCATTTGAAACAGAGGTTCAGCAATCTAGTGAAACAAATTTTTTTCATTGCAAGCCATTTGTTTAACGGAATACATTGTAAACTTAAGAGACTCTACTTATGATGACGTTCCTTCCAGTTCTTTTTCTGTCTTGTTCTTTTACAAAGCTGTGATAGTGTTTTTAGCTCACGGTAGAAATCAGCTGGTGCCTGCCTCAGGCAAACGCCAGGATGCCCATAGGAATATAATGGGTGTCTTGGCGTTTACCGCCAGCTGATTTCTACTGTGAGCTAAAAACACTGCTGTGGCTTAGTAAAAGACCCCCTTAGAATTGTAAACTGCTTTGTTATACCAACAGGAAAGGCACTATGGGCCTCTTTTAATCAAGGTGCGCTAGTAGTTCCCGCGTGGCAATGCTGACGAAGCCGATTCAAAGTGAATGGGCTTGGTCAGCATTACCGCACCGGGGACCGCCAGCATGGTTTGATAAAAGAGGCCCTATATTAATTAAAACTGAATCATAAACAATAACCTTAAGGGTAGAACTATGAAAGTGTGTTAAAAATTAGTGTTTTTTACCTTCGGCATTTGAAGGGTTGAGGAGGTGTTCTCTGCGCATATCCAGCAGATAGCCAAGACCTGTCACTTCTTCCTTTATAACATTAGCAAAATTTGCCCTTTCCTCTCTAAGCACACCACCCGAACTCTCGTCCACTCTCTCATTACCTCTCGCCTTGACCACTGCAACCTACTCCTCACTGGCCTCCCACTTAGCCATCTATCCCCCCTTCAGTCAGTTCAGAACTTGGCTGCACGTCTTATCTTCCGTCTGGACCGATATACTCATATCACCCCTCTCCTCAAGTCACTTCACTGGCTTCCGATCAGGTACCACATACAGTTCAAGCTTCTCCTACTAACCTACAAATGTACTCGATCTGCAGCCCCTCCTTACCTCTCTACCCTCATCTCCCCTTACGTTCCTACCCGTAACCTCCGCTCTCAAGACAAATCCCTCTTCTCAGTACCCTTCTCCACCACCGCCAACTCCAGGCTCCGCCCTTTCTGCCTCGCCTCACCCCGTGCTTGGAATAAACTCCCTGAGCCCATACGCCAGGCCCCCTCCCTGCCCATCTTCAAATCCTTGCTCGAAGCCCACCTCTTCAATGTCACCTTTGGCACCTAACCACTATACCCCTATTCAAGAATTCTAGACTGCCCCAACTTGACATTTCGTCCTTTAGATTGTAAGCTCCTTCGAGCAGGGACTGTCCTTCTTTGTTACACTGTACAGCGCTGCGTAACCCTAGTAGCGTTCTAGAAATGTTAAGTAGTAGTAGTAGTAGTAGATTGGGGAGGGGTAGATTGAGGTTGAAGTGTCATTGTATGTATATGGAGGGTAATGTTCTAAAATACTGACCAGCATAAAAGTATGCCCTTTAGCATCAAGGCACATAAGGCCTCTTTTACTAAACCATGCTAGCAATTCGTGTGAGGAAAATGCGACGCAGTCCATCCCAGGAGATAAATGGGGCACCCTAAGGGGCACTTCATTGGACTTCAAAAACATTCTCCCAGGTACACATCTCACTGTTGCTCCCTTATCTTGTCTGCTGAGTCCCCAAAAAACCCACTGCCCCCAACTGTACACCACTGCAATAGCCCTTATGGGTGAAGGAGGCACCTATATGTGGGTACAGTGGGTTTCTGGTGAGTTTTGGAGGGCTCACAGTTTCCCCCCACAAATGTGACAGATAGAGGGAGATAGGGACCACAGTCCCCCATTCCATGACACACTGCACTGACCACTGCACTATTTCAGGGACCTGCATGCTGCTCTAATAGACCTGGATCTAACATCTGAGGCTGCTAAATCATATTTGTATTCATCTATTTTGTAGGCAGTAAGGGCTCATGCGATAACCATGTGCTAATCAGTGGGCACACGGCAATGTAGCTGCGTTAACCAATTAGTGCAGGGCACGTCTACTCTCCACTCCCCAAACATGCCACCAGGGACACCTGATCACACCCCACAGTAGTGCATTTTCCCGCATGGTAAGCATACATTAGTGCTTACCACCGCTTAGTAAAAGAATCCCAAGCAATCTGTTCCAAGCAATGGCAGATGTGCAGCATACCAGTACATAAAGCAGGACAAGAGTTAGATTTAAAAACACTTCTGGAATATCTTCCTTGCTTTCCTCTGGGTTTCATGCTCCCTCTAGACCTTTTACTGAATTCTGACCCCCAAGTACCTTTTCTGGTCCCTTTTCTTCTCAAGCTTGAATACTTTTTCTCCTCTTAACCATGTGGACTCCATTGGACACCTGGATCAAGCACTGGTAGGGTGGCTCTTTCTTTTATTCCTCTTTTTCTCCTTTTTACCACACAGCACACTCACTTCAGGATGCTCTTTCTCTGGATTGCTGAAGCATCTCTAAAGCAACTCCTTCGTAAGGTCTTCTGCATGCCACACAAAGAGAGCTTTGTGTGGCATGCAGATGTTCTCAACCTAGTCCTCAGGACACTAGTCAGGTCTTTAGGATATCCACATTGAATATTCATGAAATACATTTGCATGAACTGTCTCCATTATACTGGGGCAGGTGATAGAATTTCTTCTTCCCCAATCTAGAGCTTCTGTATAATTTTAGAACAGTTATTTGCGTAGTTTGATGTACCTAGTTAAGTTATAACCACACCCCCAGTACAACTGAAACTCCATTTCTTCATAAACAGCAATAGTGGAAGGGGAGGGGGTGTCAGGGACTGAATTTGAAATAGGAAAGATTTTCAGTATCATACAGTCATCCAAACAAGTCTTCTAAATATCTATCTTTAAGGATGAATTGGATGCCTAAAATGTTTTAAAGATGTGAATGCACATTATTTGTAATGCATGTGCAAGTGATACTAATAATGAGAAAATTTGGGCCTAGTATGTCTCAGATATTATTTGCGCTGCATCACATGAAAATGCATGCAAAGCATCTCATTAATATTAAAATAGTTGAACATAGTCTATGATGAACCTTGCAATCTTTGTTAAACCTTAGGAAGTGTGTATAACTTTCAACAAGACCATTGGTAGGGTAATTTGTTTTTGCAATGCTCTTGTTTTGCCTCACCCCCATCCCCAATCCACATTATTTGCAGAAGTATGCTGACTATATACATTTTATAGTCATGAAAACATGTATCTGGTTATCTCAGGTGGCCCTTAGGGCATTGTAGGCAATGCTTTTGTTTAGCCAGACAGTAATGAATATACTGTCCAGTTAAACTTAGGTAAGTCAGGCCACAGTTTGAAGTTTTCTGGATAACTTTATCCAGACAACTTACATTGGTTATGTGAATGGATCCCCCCCCCCCCCCCCCCCCCACACACACACACTTGTTATGTGAATGGATCCCCCCCTCCCCACACACACACACACTTTCTTTTTAGAGGCAGATTCTGGGGCTGCAGAACAAAAATTGGTTTGGGGCCCAAGGAATGGGGGCAAGAAACAGCCTCCAAGGCCCTAGTTTGGAATAAGACTTCTGTCAGACACTCTCTCCACTCTAAACTTCTTCCTTGAACTCTTTCAGCACAATTTCTGTCATTCAAACTATTCAAGGACTATTCAAAGGACTATTCAAACTTGTCCCTGTGGTGCACCTTTTCTGAAGTAGGAAACCCAACACAGGGTCTCCTTCAGTGTATCACTCTCATTCTTGTCTCCATTCATATAAACAAACCCACTGCACACAGTGATGTGCATTAAAATAATATTTATTTGAGGTGAGATTTCTTAAAGAAAATTCATGTGTTGATTCAGTTATTGAAAAAAACCTCAAAACTACAACAGGTTGCTTAATTTTTTAAACGTCAACCCTCTGAGATAGATGGTTAATCCTTCCTGTGGACTTCCTCAGTTAATGATGGATCTCCTTTCAAATTGATCTTTTCCTTAGTCTGTTTCCTGCTCCTTTGGAAATCTGGAAAGGATAGATTTCCTTCCTTTCTTTCACTTTCACTGTCATTCATTAGTGTGAACTTCTAAAAAATTGTTGATTTCCTGCGTTTACATTGACGCAGCTCCTTCCTCCACTCCTTCCCTCTGTAGATACAGTTTCTTCACACACACTGGATCTACTCACGCTCAACAGGTCCACTCATAAGTACATAAGTACATAAATAATACCATACTGGGAAAAGACCAAGGGTCCATCGAGCCCAGCATCTTGTCCACGACAGCGGCCAATCCAGGCCAAGGGCACCTGGCAAGCTTCCCAAACGTACAAACATTCTATACATGTTATTCCTGGGGTTTGGGATTTTTCCAAGTCCGTTTAGTAGCGGTTTATGGACTTGTCCTTTAGGAAACCGTCCAATCCCTTTTTAAACTCTGCTAAGCTAACCGCCTTCACCACATTTTCCGGCAATAAATTCCAGAGTTTAATTACACGTTGGGTGAAGAAAAAGTTTCTCCGATTTGTTTTAAATTTACTGCACTGTAGTTTAATCGCATGCCCCCTAGTCCTAGTATTTTTGGAAAGCGTGAACAGATGCTTCACATCCACCTGTTCCACTCCACTCATTATTTTATATACCTCTATCATGTCTCCCCTCAGCCGTCTTTTCTCCAAGCTGAATAGCCCTAGCCTCCTTAGTCTTTCTTCATAGGGAAGTCGTCCCATCCCCGCTATCATTTTAGTCGCCCTTCGCTGCACCTTTTCCAATTCTACTATATCTTTCTTGAGATGCGGCGATCAGAATTGAACACAATACTCAAGGTGCGGTCGCACCATGGAGCGATACAACGGCATTATAACATCCTCACACCTGTTTTCCATACCTTTCCTAATAATACCCAACATTCTATTCGCTTTCCTAGCCGCAGCAGCACACTGAGCAGAAGGTTTCAGTGTGTTATCGACGACGACACCCAGATCCCTTTCTTGGTCCGTAACTCCTAACGTGGAACCTTGCATGACGTAGCTATAATTCGGGTTCTTTTTTCCCCACATGCATCACTCAGACCCATCTACTTCTGGATCCTACTTAAGCAGTGTTCTTGCACTTGAAAGTCTTTTGGATATCAGACTCAGCCTCAGCCTGGGCCCACTCAAGGCAACACCTCATGCACAGCTGGCTTCCCGGATAATTCTGTTGTTTTGGTTCTGAGGCTAGGACAGCACTCAATACCTTTCCTTTAGATATCACCCCTTTTAAATTTGGGAGTACTCCTCTATTTTCCATGCCCTAAGATTGGGATGGAACTTTAGGGAGCCTGAGATGGTGTGCTACTGCTCTCTGTTTGTTTCTTAGTGGCAGAAAAGAGACAGCAAGTCCTTTCTCTTTACCATTTATAACTTCTGGGACAGCATGGTACCTCCTCTGCTTTTTCCTTTCAGGGAATCTAGCTAGAACATTACTGGGGATACATTGTTAAGCTGCCACAAGGGCCTGTGTTACCCCTGAATGGTCAGCACAGCAAATATTACCACAAGGCCAGTTAGTGACACTCAGGGCAGTGCCAACACAGTAAGCGCGGTAAGCACCGCAGAGGGGCGCCTGCCTTCAAGGGCGCTGCGTCGTCAAGTTGTATTAAAAAAAAAAAACCTTACTCCTCCGCTCCATCCCCGATTCCCCGGCACTTTAAATTTACCTCGCTCCGCCTCCGACGTCTGCGCAGCATCAGTGAAAGCACTGCCTGTCTGAAGTCTCTCCACCAGCCTTCCCTTTGCTCTTTGTTCCCTCTGTGTCCCGCCCTCAAGGAAATGATGTCAGAAGAAGGTGGGACACAGAGGGAACGAACGAGCGAAGGGAAGGCTGTTGGAGAGACGTCAGACAGGCAGAGCTTTCACTGATGCTGCACAGACGTCGGAGCCGGAGGTGGAGAGAGGTAAATTTAAAGCGCGGGGGGGGGGGGGGGGGCACGCGCTTGCGCATGCACCAACTGATGGTCTGCAGGGGGGTGCCAGAGACCCTAGGCACGGCCCTGGTGACACTTGGGTCACAGTTATATATTCAATATTTGGATTTCTCTAGTTGAAGCCACTGAAAATATGATTAGAGTTATCTAGATAACTTTTAACTGATCACTGTCCTAATGAATATCAGCTAATTTATTGGAGGGAAGGGTCAGCAATGGAGTTCATGCTTCTTCCAAAGAGTCACTGAGAACAATCTGCCTTTGAATCTCTGCATAACAATCATGACTGAGTATGTACCTGTAACGCTGAAATGTAATGACTCACAACTAGGAATGCAATTAAGAACAGAATCGGCCAATACGATTGACTAATTTAGTGTATAATAACTCTTAAGTCTGTTTGATCAGGCACTTTTATATATTCTTAGCTATCTTATTGTGAAATATTTGATCACTTCACTGGTAAATATGGGATTACAGAAATTATTGCAGATTCTTTGGTTTTTTTTGGCTCAGTCCCCAGCTTCTGTCTGAAGTATTTACAGTATACACATCTTAACTCTACTACAGTGTGCTGCCAAATGGGAGAAGAGAAGAACCTGCTGCACTGTAGAATGATAAATATATTTTCCTAAAACCATTCATGGAGTGGAAGAGTAGCCTAATGGTTTGAGCAGCAGGCTGAGAACTAGGGAAGCTCGCTTTGTGATTTTGGCCCAGTCTCTTAACCTTCCATTGTCTCAGGTAAAAATGTAAGGGCCCTTTTACTGTCCCATACGCTAAGCCGGTTTCTAGTGTGGCTGTAAATTTGGCCTTTTTCAATTATTTATTTATTTGTTGCCTTTGTATCCCACATTTTCCCACCTATTTGCAGGATCAATGTGGCTTACATTATTCCGTTATGGCAATCGCCATTCCAGAGTGAGAAATACAGGCATAAAGAACATGAATGACCGTTATCTTGCCATCACTGATAAAAATTAACATGGGAGCCTTACCTCCTTCTAGGTAGGAGGTGCTAAGGACTTGCACATTTAGGGGCCCTTTTAAAAAGCCCTGGCAGGGCTACCATGGAGAAATTGGTCCTATCTCCAGGCTACCGCAGGAACCCGGCGGTAGTTCTGGTGTGTGCTGCTCGCCATTTTTAAAGTGCCGGGGGCTAACCTGGCAGTGACTGGGCAGTGTACAGTGCTGCTTGGTTACCGCTGGATTAGCGCAGGAGCCCTTACTGCCTCCTAAATAAGGGCTCTTCCAGGAAATGCCCAAACAGCAAGTGCTTAACTTACCACATAGGAAGGAAGACCTAGGTTCACTATGTATGAAAATACATGTGAAGAGGAATAGTGTGACTAGCAAGGCCCTTTCAAGAAACACCAGGAGACGAATAATGTGGTCTGAAAACTTTATTCTTCTATTACTTGACATGGCACCGTATTGTATTTTATACTGTATTTTATTTTCTGCTATTACAATGATCACTATTCCTGCGTTCGTCCTTACACTTCCCGTCTTTTTAAAGACAGCAACTGTTTTAGAATTTGAAGCACTTACACTTCGATCCATTAAAAAACACAATTTGGAGCATATTTTCCACCCATTCTACTAAGACCCCGAGGCAGGCATTTAGCCGAAACACGGTGCCGTGTTGGGTAATAAAAGAATAAAGTTTTCAGACCACATTGTTCGTCTCCTGGTGTTTCTTGGAAGGGCCTTGCTGGTCACACTACTCCTCTTCACATGTAACTTACCACATGGCCATTTCCATTTTTATAAAAACCCTCTTTTTACCTGCTGAGGTAAAAGGGGTGCCTGACAAATTCCTACTATACCTGTATATAACTCATCCTGAACTACAACTGAATAAAAAGGTATGAGCCAAATCCAAAAATCCATTACACAAAGGGGCATATCTATAGACACAAAGCTCCTGTGGGTAGCCTCGTTGAAATGAAATCGTACTTCCTAACCTGCCACTGTCATTTACTCTGGCAAACCACTTTGGAATTGTATCCCTATGCAGTTGGCTGAAACTGTCATACTGTGAAGAGATTACATGAAATGTTTTTACATTTTTCTTGATATATATTTAACTTCACTTCAGCGAGAAATACTGAGGCTATATTTATATACTCCTTAGGACAAAATTATCAAAAGCTCAAAAACAGTGCAGTCCATAAGGGGAACATAAAAAAAACATTTGCTTAATTTGATTGACTATAGAATACTGATGCTTCTCAAATGTAGAAATTATGGAATGCACTAGAAGGAATCAAAGCATCAGAGGAAGCAGAAAGAAAGATGTGCTCATGCCAGCTGCATTCATCACCTACGCATTGCAGACGGTGAAATTCAGTCCAGGGTTGAAAGAGCTTGCCACAGCAGTATCCCCAGTCAATCTGAGGCTTGGAAGACCTGATACAGAAATCAAACTGGGGATACTCTGCTGAGCTTCTAGGCTGGCCCTATTTAGGATAACTTTGTAAGTGGACACATGGCAAAGTAACAAAAAGGTATCTATTTTGTACTTACATGCCTTAATAAAATAAGCCCCCAGAACCAGCCCCAATAATGTATAAATTCTCACAAATGTACACCTGCTCTGAATCTATGCATGTAACCACGTGTTTTATAAAACATGCAAGTACATTGCATCTCTGCCCTGGCTCCTATCCAAACTACATCTGAGGATGCCATGTGCCATGTTCATAAAGGTACAAACTTTTCAGCACACATAGAGGGGCATAATCGAAAGGAACGCCCAAGTTTTGCTGAGAATGTCCTCGCAAAATGTCCCGGTGGAGGGGCAGGGAAACCTGTATTATCAAAATAAGACGGATGTCCATCTGTCATTTCGATAATACGGTCAGGGATGCCCAAAGCTTGAAATTTAGGTCATCCTTAGAGATGGTCGTCCCTAGACTTGGCCGTTTCTGATTTTCGGCGATAATGGAAACCAAGGACACCTATCTCAGAAACAACCAAATGGAAGCCCTTTGGTTGTGGGAGGAGCCAGCATTCGTAGTGCACTGGTCCCCCTGACATGCCAGGACACCAACCGGGCACCTTAGGGGGCACTGCAGTGGACTTCATAAATTGCTCCCAGGTGCATAGCTCCCTTACTTTGTGTGCTGAGCCCCCCAAAACCCACTGCCCACAACTGTACACCATTACCATAGCCATTACGGGTGAAGAGGGCACCTAGATGTGGGTACAGTGGGTTTCTGGTAGGTTTTGGAGGGCTCACATTTACCACCACAAGTGTAACAGGTGGGGGGGATGGGCCTGGGTCCACCTGCCTGAAGTGCACTGCATCCACTAAAACTGCTCCAGGGACCTGCATACTGCTGTGATGGACCCGAGTATGACATTTGAGGCTGGCATAGAGGCTGGCACAAAATATTTTTAAAGAATTTTTTTGAGGGTGGGAGGGGGTTAGTGATGACTGGGGAAGTAAGGGGAGGTGATCCCTAATTCTCTCCGGTGGTCATCTGGTCAGTTTGGGCACCTTTTTGTGGCTTGGTCGTAAGAAAAACAGGACCAGGTAAAGTCATCCAAGTGCTCATCAAGGATGCCCTTTTTTTTACCCATTATGGGTCGAGGATGCCCATGTGTTCGGCAAGCCCAAGTCCCACCTTCGCTACACCTTTGACATGTCCCCGGGAACTTTGGTCATCCCTGCGACGGAAAGCAGTTGGGGATGCCCAAAATCAGCTTTTGATTATACCGATTTGGGCAACCCTTTGAGAAAGATGCCCATCTTCTGATTTGTGTTGAAAGATGGGTGTCCTTCTCTTTCGAAAATGAGCCTGATAGTTATGCGGGTATATGGCCAAACAATTTTTAAAAAGCTCAAGCAGGCTTTTCACTCAGAAAAATCTCTATAAAATTACCTCTATTACCATTATTCATTATATTTTTATTACTATAAAATTATGAAAAACATTTTGCTCTTAGACTACTTTTGTACTGTGCATTATTAAGGTAGGTGGAGGGGGTAAATTTTTATATTACTCCCCCTCAGCTGTTTTTTTTCTCCACCATAACTGTTGCAGAATTTCCTGCTTTAAAAGTCAAACTGTCCCCATTTTCCCTGCAGTAAGAAGAAACCTCTGTTTGTCAGGATCCATGTCATGAGGTGGGTAAAGGCTCTCCAGTCACCTCCTTCACCTCTGAAGCCATGTGGTAGAGAGGGGGAAATGTCTTCAAGGCCCCTACATCTGTGGACTCTCTTTTGAGAAATCTTCCACACTCCTCACTCCAATTACATTCTTATATTCTGGAATTACCCCTATGGATTTTATGCAGATTACAATAAAAAAAGAGAGCCAGCAATATCTGGTGAAGAACAATACTCATTTACAAGACATAGGAGATCATATTAAAATAGTCAAACATATAAAAACGTCTTAAAAGTTAGGATTTTAACGCCTTTCTGAACCATAGTTTTGAATCGATCTAATTTCTAATGGTAGACCATTCCAAATCAGAGGAGCTTGATTAAAACAATAAGTAAAACTGACTGTTTTTTTTTAAACCTGTAGGAGTAGGAAAGGGCAATTGTATCCCAAGGATTATGAGGCTAATTCTCAAAGCACGTAGATTTACAAAGCTACATAAGTTACTGTGGGGCCCATTTTCAAAGAGAAAAATGTCTAAAAGTGGCATAAATCTGCATTTGGATATTTTTCTCAAAAAAAGTCCAAATTGGTATTTTCAAAAACAATTTTTAGACATTTTTCTATGAAGTCTCTCAGAAGTGCATTTCAAATCACAAGGGTTGTGTCAGGGGTGTGTTAAGAGTGGGATCTGGGCATTCCTAACACTTGGATGTTTTTCTGCCATAATGGAACAAAGCAAAACATCCAGGGCTTTAAGTTGGATGTTTTGGTCTAGACCTGTTTTATTCACAAATAAGCCACAAAAATTGCCCTAAACGACCAGCCAGCTTATAATCGAAAGTAATCGCCGGCTATTTCCCGACACAAATCGGGATATGGCTGGCGATTTCGCAAAAGCGGTGAAAAGCGTATAATCGAAAGCTACAATTGTGATAGCTTCGCCGCTTTCCCTTCGCCTCGCCGGCGAAAGTTCAAAGGGGCGTGTTGGCGGCGAAGCGAAGGTGGGACATGGGCAGGCTTGGGCATGGCTACCAGATGGCCGGCTTTTGCGGATAATGGAAAAATAAAACCCGGCGATAAGCAGTATTTCGCCGGGTTTACTTGGTCCTTTTATTTTCACGACCAAGCCTCAAAAAGGTGCCCCAACTGACCAGATGACCACCGGAGGGAATGGGGGATGACCTCCCCTTACTCCCCCAGTGGTCGCCAACCCCCTCCCACACTAAAATTATTAAAATACAGCCTGTATGCCAGCCTCAAATGTCATACCCAGCACCCTGACAGCAGTATGCAGGTCCCTGGAACAGTTGTTGTTGGTTGCAGTGGACTGCAGAAAGGCAGAGCCAGGCCCATCCACCCCCCCTACCTGTTCCACTTGTGGTGTGTAATGTTGAGTCCTCCCAAACCCCCCAAAACCCACTGTACCCACATGTAGGTGCCCCCCTTCAGCCCTTAGGGCTAGGGTAATGGTGCACACTTGTGGTCAGTGGGTTTTGGGGGACTCAGCACACAAGGGAAGGGTGCTATGCACCTGGAAGCTAATTTGGTTGTTTATAAAAGATGTTTGAAGTGCCCCCTAGGGTGCCCGGTTGGTGTCCTGGCATGTGATGGGGACCATTGCACTACAAATGCTGGCTCCTCCCACGGCCAAATGCCTTGGATTTCGCCGGGTTTGATATCGCCGGCAGTTTTTTCCATTATCGCGGAAAAACAAAACTGGCGATCTCAAACCCGGCGAAATCCAAGGCATTTCGCCGGCCCACGCCGTATTATCAAAAAAAAAGATGGCCGGCCATCTTTTTTGAAAATACGGTTCCAGCCAGCTGTTGCGCCGCCGCCAAAATAGATTGCTGGTGACCTATTTCGCCGGCGACGTTCGATTATTCCCCTCCAGATGACCACTGGAGGGAATCAGG
The DNA here is from genome assembly GCF_901765095.1 of Microcaecilia unicolor. Taxonomy (NCBI): domain Eukaryota; kingdom Metazoa; phylum Chordata; class Amphibia; order Gymnophiona; family Siphonopidae; genus Microcaecilia; species Microcaecilia unicolor. The sequence continues at coordinate 126,964,491 of NC_044031.1, read as the reverse complement.
AATGATCTACTCTTACTCCCCCAGTGGTCACCAACCCCCTCCCATTCCCAAAAATGTGATTTAAAACATTTTTTATACCAGCCTTTAATGTTATACTCAGGTCCATTAGACCAGCGTGCAGGTCCCTGGAGTAGTCTAGTGTTGGGTGCAGTGCACTGTAGACAGGTGGATCCTGGCTCAAACTTCCCCCTACCTGTTACACTTGTGGTGGAAACTGTGAGCCCTCCAAAACTCATCAGATACCCACTGTACCCACATATAGGTGCCCCCTTCACCCATAAGGGCTATTGGAATAAACTAGAAGGGCTGAAGATAGGACCGGAAGTGGTGAACTGGATTAGGAACTGGTTGACGGGCAGACGCCAGAGGGTGGTAGTGAATGGAGTTCGCTCGGAGGAGGGAAAGGTGAGTAGTGGAGTGCCTCAGGGATCGGTGCTGGGGCCCATTCTGTTCAATATATTTGTGAGTGACATTGCCGAAGGGTTACAAGGTAAAGTTTGCCTTTTTGCGGATGACACCAAGATTTCCAACAGAGTGGACACCCCGGAGGGAGTGGAAAACATGAAAAAAGATCTGAAGAAGCTGGAAAAATGGTCTAACGTTTGGCAATTAAAATTCAATGCGAAGAAATGCAAAGTGATGCACTTAGGGAGTAGAAATCCAAGGGAGGCTTATGTGTTAGGTGGGGAGAGCCTGATAGTCACGGACGGGGAGAGGGATCTTGGGGTGATAGTATCTGAGGACCTAAAGGCTATGAAACAGTGCGACAAGGCGGTGGCCGTAGCGAGAAGGTTGCTAGGCTGTATAGAGAGAGGTGTGACCAGCAGAAAAAAGGAGGTTTTAATGCCCCTGTATAAGACGTTGGTGAGGCCCCACCTGGAGTATTGTGTTCAGTTTTGGAGGCCATACCTTGCGAAGGATGTTAAAAAAATGGAAGCGGTACAAAGAAAAGCTACGAGGATGGTATGGGAGTTGCGTTCCAAGACGTATGAAGAGAGACTTGCTGACCTGAACATGTATACTCTGGAGGAAAGGAGGAATAGGGCTGATATGATACAGACATTCAAATATTTGAAAGGTATTAATCCGCAAACGAATCTTTTCCGGAGAGGGGAAGGCGGTAGAACGAGAGGACATGAAATGAGATTGAAGGGGGGCAGACTCAGGAAAGATGTCAGGAAGTATTTCTTCACGGAGAGGGTGGTGAACGCTTGGAATGCCCTCCCGCGGGAGGTGGTGGAGATGAAAACGGTAACGGAATTCAAGCATGCATGGGACAGGCATAAAGGAATCCTGTGCAGAAGGAATGGATCCACAGAAGCTTAGCTGAAATTGGGTGGCGGGGGGAAGAGGGGTTGGTGGTTGAGAGGCTAGGATGGGGGAGGGCAGACTTATACGGGGTCTGTGCCAGAGCCGGTGATGGGAGGCGGGACTGGTGGTTGGGAGGCGGGAAATACTGCTGCACAGACTTATATGGTCTGTGCCCTGAAAAAGACAGGTACAAATCAAGGTAAGGTATACACATGAGTTTATCGTGGGCAGACTAGATGGACCGTGCAGGTCTTTTTCTGCCGTCATCTACTATGTTACTATGTAATGGTGTACAGTTGGGGGTAGTGGGTTTTAGGTAGGTTTTGGAGGGCTCACCAAACAAGATAAGGGAGCAATGGTGAGATGTGTACCTGGGAGCATTTATTTGAAGTCCACTGCAGTGCCCTTAGGGTGCCCCATTGCTCTCCTGGGATGTCTGCGTGGCCAGTCTGCTAAGGATGCTGCCTCCTCCTACATCCCTATGGCTTGATTTTGTGCGTTTTGCACTTGGACATTTTTTTTTTAAATGGACCAAAAGGATAAGCTCACAGAGCACAAAAACATCTTGCAAATAAGTATTTTTAAAAAAAGACATTTCTTTTCTGTTGAATTATGGACATTTTTAACAAAATGTCCAAAGTTTGACTTAGACATCATAACAAAAATGCCCCTCCATGTAACTTTGTAAGTCTCTGTGCTTTGAAAATGAGCACCTAAATGTACTAGATTATAATTGTATCAGATTACACATCTATGAAGATGCTAAACTATGGAGAGTCGTAAACTGTGTTGCCACCCAATGTCCACTAAGCTTCTTTGAATCCATTCCTTTTAAACATGATTCCTTTGTGTTTATCCCATGAAAGAATAAACAATCGATTCACGTTATGTAATAATGATCAATATGAATATAGCGAGGTTTAAAAAAGGTCTGGATGGCTTCCTAAAGGAAAAGTCCATAGACCATTATTAAATTGACTTGGGGAAAATCCACTTCCTACTTTTGGGATAAGCAGTATAAAATATATTGAACTTTTTGGGGATCTTGCCAGGTATTTGTGACCTAGATTGGCCACTGTTGGAAACAGGATGCTGGGCTTGATGGACCTTTGGTCTGCTCCAATGTGGCAATACTTATGTACTTCTGTAACTTATATTGTACAAGTACTGTATATCAGTACATGGAGATGGTATCATGAAAACTGAAATATACTTCTATTTCTCTGTTGTTAATTTTTTTTGCATTATAGCATCTGTGAAGCATTTTGCATGAATACTTAGTGCAAATAGATAATGTTATTTCACATAGATCTACAATTAAAATTATTATGTTTGCTTAATTACATCAGCAGTCCTTTAAATACGTGCTAACCATTTTTGATTATGTCAATATATTTTAGGACATCAATCATATAGTAAGAAATAACCTGCAAGTATTTAATTTAGAAAAATTGCTCTGGGTAAACCTTCAACATCTGTAATAATAATAATAATTATTATTTGCTAACATTTCAAGAGACAGACAGTATATGCAAGAGCACTGAATGTTCCTGGAAAGATAGGGATAGAAATGTTCTTACTGGGAATTCCAGAAATTTGCAACACAGTAAACTCCACACTTCATCAGCCTTGGCACAGGCAGCCACTCTGAAAGCTTTCAGTTCATCTGCTTGAGCCAAGTGTATTTTAGGCCATAAAACAACCTCAGTGGTTTGTTATAGCAGGGGTGGGGGTGACCAGTTTGGGGGGGCTTTCAATTGGGTGGGGCTGGATTGGAAGGGGGGCTTTCAATTGAGGGGTTGCTTCAGAGAAGGCATGTTCATTGGGGGGGGGGGGGGGGAGAGATTGCCTATCTGAGGGAGACTTTGATACGAGGGGAGTCTGATACCAGAGGTGATTGGGAACTACACTTATAGATTTGCAAAATGGCAGCCATACACATGTTTATGATACCACTTAGAAGCTATTTTGCATCCTATTCATGTAAGTGGCAGCACACACATGTTTAAATCCTAGTGCTTTCCTCATCCATTTCTTAGACATTTACTAGGGAATTGTATATGTGGGGAGAGATTCTATATATGGGGCCTAAAAAATCAGCACTATCAGTGCCGACTAAGCATATTCTATAATTGGCGCCTAGATTTAGGCACCAATTATAGAATATGCTTAGTTGATATTTCAGTGCCTACATCCATGCGCATCCATTCATATCAAAGAAAAACACATGGTGTAAATCGCACATATATTTAGGCACATTGGCCCTAAGTAGGAGCGTAAATTTTAGAATGCCCACAAAACACCCATTTCCTCGCCTATAACCATGCCCCTTTTTGCCTGCACACATTAGAAGTTTGATGCACTTCATTACAGAATACGCTTAGAGGGGCATAATTGAACGCGAACGCCCAACTCCATGGGCGTCTATGTCTGAGAACAGGTACGTGAAGGGGCGGGACAGACTGTATTTTCGAAAAAAATGGGCGCCCATCTTTTTTTTTTGATAATACGGTTTGTGCCTGGCAAATGCATCGGATTTGTGCGGATTCGAACTGGGCGGTTTCGTTTTTCAGCGATAATGGAAACTGAATGCGCCCAGCTCAAAAACAAACAAATCCAAGGCATTGGGTCATGGGAGGGGCCAGGATTCGTAGTGCACTGGTCCCCCTCACATGCCAGGACACCAACCGGTCACCCTAGGGGGCACTTGTAACAATTAGAAAAAAAATTAAATACCTCCCAATTCCATAGCTCTCATCCCTTGGGTGCTGAGCCCCTCAAATCCCCCCCCCCCCAAAACCCACTGCCCACAACTTTACACCATTACCATAGCACTTATGGCTGAAGGAGGGCACCTACATGTGGGTACAGTGGGTTTTGGGGTTTTTTGGAGGGCTCAGCATTAAGCACCACAAGTGTAACAGGTAGGAGGGGGTGGGCCTGGGTCCACCTGCCTGAAGTGCACTGCACCCACTAACAACTGCTCCAAGGACCTGCATACTGCTGTGATGGAGCTGGGTATGGCATTTGAGGCTGGCATACAGGCTGGAAAAAAAGTTGTTAAAGTAGTTTTTTTTATGTTGGGATGGGGTTAGTGACCACTGGGAGAGTCAGGGGTGATCAACCCCGATTCCCTTCGGTGGTCATGTGGTCATTTAGGGCACTTTTTTGGGACTTGTTCATGAAAAAAAGGGTCCAATAAAAATGACCCAAATTCGTGCTAAAACGCCTTTCTTTTTTCCATTATTGGCCGAAGCCGCCCATCTCTCCTCGGCCGATAAATACGCCCCAGTCCCACCTTCACCACGCCTCTGACACGCCCCTGTCAACTTTGCCTGTTTCCGCGACAGATTACAGTTGAAGATGCCCGAAATCGGCTTTCGATTATACCGATTTGGGCGCCCACCGGAGAAAGGCACCCATCTCCCGATTTGGGTCGAAATCTGGGCGCCCTTCACTTTTGAAAATAAGACTGTTAGTTAGTTGTGTGCCTAAATTTTAATCATTGCCAATTAGTGCTCATTATTGCTTAAGTGCTGTTATCAGCGCATATTATTTATTAAGCCAATTGAGTTGCGCGCATTGTTATAGAATGGTGTGAATCTCTAGGCATGCTATATAGAATTCAGGGGATGGCATCTTCCATTATGCGCTATTTCCATGCTGAAGAGTCAGCATGGAAAAGCAATATAACAGAAGCAAGGTGCTGAAATGTCCCAAAAACAGTAGATTGGAGCACCCTGTTATAGAACAGCACCTAAGTGTTTCTATGTGGATCTGAAAAGGGGGCCTAACAATGGGAGGGACATGGGCAGGTCAGGGCCATTCCCTTAAAATGCGCGCAGTGTTATAGAATTCAGAGGATCTGCACCCAACTTACACGCCAGGATTTACACCTGGTTTCAGTTGATGCAAATGCTCGTTTTCAAAGTTGGGCACGTTTTCTGGAACTACGCACTACTCTGTAAAGGGAGTCCATCTCAGATGCGCTCTTTATAGAATATAGTTCAGTGATGACTTTTTTGTGCCCTGATTTTTTGACACCATATACTGAATCACTCAACGTGTAAATAAACTCTGGAATTCGTTGCCAGAGAATGTGATAAAGGCGGTTAGCTTAGTAGGGTTTAAAAAAAGTAAGGATGGCCTCCTAAAGGAAAAGTCCATAGACCATTATTAAAATGGACATGGGGAAAACCCACTGCTTATTTATGGGATAACTGTCAAAACCAGAACTGTGCCAACACTCTGTCGAGCGTAAAATATAGCAAAGTATTCAGACTAACATGAATACAAGTGCATTATTACTTTTTTTAGTTTTTTTTTACTTTTTATGGGATAAGCAGCATAAAATGTTTTGTACTTTTTTGGGATGTTGCCAGGTATTTGTGACCTGGATTGGCCACTGTTGGAAACAGGATGCTGGGCTTGATGGACCTTTGGTCTGCCCCAGTATGGCAATACTTATGTACTTATGTAATCTAGCCCTTAAGGTACAAAAATAGCTCCTTCCTCTGTATGTGGATGGCGCCTTAGCCTGCAAGTTTCTCAACTCAACTAAATATTTTTTTTCTGGGGGTTGGAATGTGTTAGTTTTAGATGGGAGCTGAACGTGCAGACCTGCTCTTGGAAAATATGTCACATTTTCTGCACATTTTCACTTCCATGTTGATAGTCACTCCTACACAACCTATCTAAAATGCACATATAAATTATGCCATCAGTGAGTACATAATGAGACAGGGAATCATCTGGTCTATCAACTTGAACAAAGTTAATCCCACACCCCACCTAATTTTAATGCATTCAGCAAAAATATCTTTAAAAAGTCATGATATTATAATTTTTTTTTTTTTTTTTTACGAAGGATGCGTGATCTTGGTGCATTTAATTTTACGTATGCAGGGCATAAAATCTCTAGATTCTCTGCCTATTGACCAGGTGCGTAGCTAGACTTCGGCGGGAGGGGGGTCCAGAGCCCGAGGTGAGGGGGCACATTTTAGCCCCCCCACACCGCCAACCCTCGCCATTACCGTCCCCCCCAGCGCTGCCGACCCCCCATGCGCCACCGACGCCGCCAACCCTCTCAACCCCCTCCTGCCGCCAACCCTCCCCCGCCGTCACCGTGGGCTACCTTTGCTGGCGGGGGATCCCAATCCCCGCCAGCTGAGGAGGTCCTCTTCTTCCTCCGAAGGCTTCGTTCTGTTTCTGACGTCCTGCACGTTGTACGTGCAGGACGTCAGACTCACAGAAACAGAACAAAGCCTGGCGGCAGGAGGGGGGGTCGAGAGGGTGGTCGACAGGGGGGTTCAGGGCCAAATCTACGGGGACCCAGGCCCCATGTAGCTATGCCACTGCTATTGACAATTAACCTGGTAACTGTAAGCAATGGAATAGATGATAAAGAGGCGCATAATCGAACGGGGTGCCCATGTTTTCATGAGGGCATCCTCGCAGGACGGCCCCGTGAAGGGTCGGGGAAACCTGTATTATCAAAACAAGATGGGCGTCCATCTTTCATTTCGATAATACGGTCGGGGACGCCCAAATCTCAACATTTAGGTCGACCTTAGAGATGGTCGTCCCCGGTTTTTAGCCATAATGGAAACCGAGGACACCCATCTCAAAAATGACCAAATCTAAGCCCTTTGGTCATGGGAGGAGCCAGAATTCATAGTGCACTGGTCCCTCTCACATGCCAGGACACGAACCGGGCACCCTAGGGGCTACTGCAGTGGACTTCACAAATTGCTCCCAGGTGCATAGCTCCCTTAATTTGGGTGCTGAGCCCCCCAACCCCCCCCTAAAACCCACTCCCTACAACTTTACACCACTACCGTAGCCCTAAGAGGTGAAGGGGGGCACCTACATGTGGGTACAGTGGGTTTCAGGTGGGTTTTGGAGGGCTCACATTTACCAGCACAAGTGTAACAGGTAGAGGGGATGGGCGTGGGTCCACCTGGCTGAAGTGCACTGCACCCACTAAAACTGCTCCAGAGACCTGCATACTGCTGTCATGGAGCTGGGTATGACATTTGAGGCTGGCAAAAAACTTTTTTAAAGTTTTTTTTTTTTTAGGGTGGGAGGGGGTTATTGACCACTGGATGAGTAAGGGGAGGTCATCCCCCATTCCCTCCGGTGGTCTTCTGGTCTGCTCGGGCACCTTTTTACGGCTTGGTCACAAGAAAAAATGGACCAAGTAAAGTCGGCCAAGTGCTCATCAGGGATGCCCTTCTTTTTTTCCATTATCGGCCAAGGACGCCCATCTCTTAATCACGCCCCAGTCCCGCCTTCGCTACAGTGTCGACACGCCCCTGTGAATTTTAGTCGTCCCCGCGATGGAAAGCAGTTGAGAATGCCCAAAATCGGCTTTCGATTATGCCGATTTGGGCGACCCTGCGAGAAGGACGTCCATCTCCCGATTTGTGTCGGAAGATGGGCGCCCTTCTCTTTCGAAAATAAGCCTATAGTCTGCTTCATTAAATATTTGGTCCTAAATTTCAAACATATAAATGCAATAGATAGAACAAACTCTAATTCTGCTTTATCCAGGTAGCCAGTGCACCTCCATCAGAAAATACTTGGTCAATATTCAGCCAGTTCAACTACTGTAATAATTTATGATTTATAATTTTTATTGGTTATATACACTTTAACAGATATAACATACTGTCAAGCTAAACTCAGCCATAAGGTTCAAAAACAATTATTACAAGAACATCCTTGTTCTCCACATACACTCCAATTTCATTTTGGCTTCCTTAGACCTCAAAATATAGAAAAGAGGGGAGGCAGGAATTAGTGAAGTATTGCAAAATTCAAAATACAAAATAGTTAAGAATTGTGGTGTAGTTGTTCTCAACTTTCTTTTAATTCTAACGTTGTGGAGGCAGGAATTAGTGAAGTATTCCAAAATTCAAAATACAAAATAGTTAAGAATTGTGGTGTCGTTATTCTCAACTTTCTTTTAATTCTAACGTTGTTCTGCTTCTAGAAGGGACTTAAGCTGATCAGGAACGTAAAAAACATATATTTTATCTGATTTAACCTTATGAGACATTTGTACGGGTAAGCCAGGAGGAAGGATCCCCCTAAATCTACTACTTTTGACCTCATAGATAGAAACATTTTTCTTTTTTCCTGAGTTGACGTTAGTCACATCGGGGTAAAGCCAAATTTCTTGACCAGCAATAATTTAAATACCATAATTAAACATACAAAGCAGATCAGCAATACGTAAAAGAGAAGTGGATTACCCAACGTGGCCATGTTTCAGGTGCAGACTGTGTCAGGGTTAAACGAAAACAAGAACATACGATAATAAATTATAATAACTAATCATCAATTAATAATAAAAACTATGTAAAAAATTAAAAAATTAAAATCACAAATTACAATTACACTAACCCCCCTGTTTACTAAGCCATGCTAGCTGCTGTCGCCATGGTTGCTTAGTAAACAGGGGGTAAGAAACATACTAACAGGAAAATAAAATATTGATGCAGCCTGTGGGCGAAATGTGGCTACGTCAGGTAATCTTTCCAATAAACCACTTCCCTCTTTAGTACTGCTGATCTGCTTTGTATGTTTTATTGTGTTACCTTTGAGCAGATCCTTGCCTCTTATTGTATACCATAATTTAATTGCCTGCACCAGTGTTTAAAGTATTCTGCTTTCCTATATATATAATCAGGTTGCTGACCATACATTATGCAGGTCATTTTATAAAGTAATATTCCAGTGTATATATCAATATATGCAGATAAAATTTTAACTGGCGTGAAAATGCACGTGTTGACCTGATGGTGTGCATTTGCTGGTAGGTTTATACAAGAGCAGAGTTTGTGGGAGCATGGGTGGCGTTTGCAACCATTCATGTAGATTATAACATATGATAATTTATGTACATACTTAATCTAGGTATGGACATTTATACCTGCTCTTGACTAGGTAAAAATGTCCGCACCTACAACATGGAAGAAATTTCTAGCACTTATGCTTATATATGGGTGCCTAAGGGGCTCATTTTCAAAAGAGAAAAACATCCAAAGTAGCATAAATCTGCATCTGGACATTTTTCTCACAAAAATGTCCAAATTGGTATTTTCAAAACACATTTTTTGATGTTTTTCTATGAAGTCCATCAGAAGTGCATTCAAATGACAAGTGGACATTACAGGGGTGTGTTAAGGACGGGATCTGGGCATTCCTAACACTTGGACGTTTTGCTGCCATAATAGAACAAAACAAAAACATCCAGGGCTATAAGTTGGACATTTTGGTCTAGGCTTATTTTATTAATGAATAAGCCACACAAAGTGCCCTAAATGACAAGATGAACACTGGAGGGAATCAGAGTTGACCTCCCCTTACTCCCCCAGTGGTCACTAATCCCCTGTGACTAAAAACATTACTTACCAGCCTCTATGGCAGCCTCAGATGTTTTACTCAGGTCTATTAGAACAGCATGCAGGTCCCTGTAGTAGTTTAGTGGTGGGTGCTGTGCACTGTAGACAGGTGGACCCAGGCCCATACCTCCCCCTACCTGTTGCACTTGTTTTGGAAGCTGTGAGCCCGCCAAAACTCACCAGAAACCCACTGTACCCATAAGGCTATTGTAGTGGTGTACAGTTGGGGGTAGTGGGTTTTGGGTAGGTTTTGGGGGGCTCAGTAGACAAGATAAGGGAAAATGGTGAGATTTGTACCTGGGAGCATTTATATGAAGTCCATAGCAATGCCCCCTACGGTGCCCCATTGCTCTCCTGGGATGTCAGGGGGACCAGTCTACTATGAATGGTGGTTCCTGATACATCTCAATGGCTTGATTTTGTGCATTTTTCACTTGGATTTTTTTTTTTTTTTTTCAAAAATGGACCAAAAAGATAAATGCACAGAGCACAAACGCATCTAGCAAATAGCCATTTTTGAGAAAAAAAAAAGATAGATGGCTTTCTGTTTTGAAAATGGCTATATTCCCCACTTGAATTTTGGATGTTTTTAGCAAAACATCCAAAGTTGGACTTAGACATCATATCAAAAATGTCCCTCCACATGTCTTTTTAAAGTAGCATCTAAGTAGACACCTACTTGCTCTTTTAAACTAGGTACCAGCTTTTGGGCAAATTCATTCAAACTGAACACTGAAAATACACACTGCCTCATACTCTCATCTCAACATAACCAGTACAAACCCACAACCATAAACACTCCAGGACACACCCTCCCTACCTCAGACAGCCTAAAAATACTCGGCATCACAATCGACCGCAACCTTACCCTCGAGAACCAAGTTATCTCCGTAATAAAGAAAATGTTCTATTCAATGTGGAAACTGAAACGATTAAAACCTTTCTTCCCAAGAGAAACTTTTCGAAACCTAATGGTCCTAAGCCATGCAGATTACTGCAATGGAATCTATGCGGGATGCAAAGAGCAACTCACAAAAAAACTCCAGACCGCCCAAAACACAGCAGCCAGACTGATATTTGGTAAAACACGATTCGAAAGTACTAAACCCCTCCGTGCAAAGCTGCATTGGCTCCCAATCAAAGAATGGATCATCTTTAAAATCTGCACTTTGGTCCACAAAATAATCTACGGCGTAGTTCCAGGATACATGACAGATCTCATAGGAGCCAACTTTTCAAAATTATTGGGGGTGCTAAGCCCAATGGAAATGACCCCTCCCTGGACACATTCAAGGAATTTTCTCAATATTGGGTGTGCTCAAGCACCCACAACACCCACAGAGTCGGCTCCAATGATTCTCATAGATCTACCAACCAGAAACAGGATCGGATCATCACGATCATACTTAAACCTACATTACCCAAATTGTAAAAGACTTAAATACAAAACAACTTACACATCCTGCTTCTCCTACATAAGCACACAACTATGGAATGGACTCCCAAAAGCCATGAAAACAATCCATGACCACCTAAACTTCAGGAAATCACTAAAAACCAACCTCTTTCAAAAGGCTTACCCCACTGACCCACCGTAAATCCCCACACCCAGCAACACAGCATAACCAATGACTGTACTGGACAACATACAATCTTCACTCCCTTGACCCTCATAGTACCTGTTACGCATCTACCTCATTCGATCACAATATAACCTTGTATTTGTTATCAACCGACTTGGTGAATGCCTTGGCAGTACCATGTAAGCCACATTGAGCCTGCAAATAGGTGGGAAAATGTGCGGTACAAATGTAACAAATAAATAAATAAATAAAATTACCCTCCATATGCAGTCACTGCACCGACAAGATACATTATTAGATAAGCCTAAATGGTGGCAAAAGTTTCACCACTATCCATATCATTTCTTGGCTGCTCTCACTCCACTCCTCTCTCCATCTGTCTCTTTCTGATGTGGATAGTATGAGGCCATTCGGATAGATTTTCAGCCAGATACTATCCATATAAGGGCTGAAAATCCATGCATAGTGAAGTTATATGTTCACTGGATGTCAATCAACATATAACTTCATTTAAATATCAGCCTGCCACAATTTAATGTGGCAGATCTAGTACCATAAAATTCTACACCTTTTTATGGCTCTAAACTTGGTATTGTTGATTCAAATGTCAGTGGTTCTGAAATACTTGCTGTACACTGCCAACCCAATTTTCAAAAGGAAACCCCATTGACTACAATGTACCTATGGACCTGTAGCCCTTAAAGCCATTCTGAGAACTGGCTGATACATGAGTGTAGTTTGGGGGGGGGGCAAGGGGGGCATTGCCCCACCAAATGCAGGGCTGGCACAACGCTGCAGGCAGCTCTCCCTCCGTCCCGGCCTCAGCTCTCAGCTTCCTGACCGACAGCCCTCCTCTCTGTTCCTTCCCCCCACGCACACGTTTAACCCTTTTATTTTCAGTGGCAGCGACGGCAGTGAAGAAGAAAGCACTGCGGGCTCGCCTCCACTCCAGCTTCTCCCTTTCCTCACACAGTGTGTATTTCCTGTTTCCCTTGCGAAAACAGGAAATACATCATTGCAGAAGGTGGGACACTGTGTGAAAGAAGGGAGAAGCTGGAGGCAAGCCTGCAGTGCTTTCTTCTTCACTGCCGTTGCTGCCACTGAAAATAAAAATGTTAAACGTGCAGGGGGGGCAGGAAGGAACAGAGAGGAGGGCTGTCAGGGAGCTGAGGGAGGGCAGGGAGAATCACTGGACATGGATGGGAGGGGAGGGCAGGGGGAGTGAAGAGATTGCTTGACATGGAGAGGAGAGGAGGGGAGGGCAGGGGAGAGAAGAGCGCTGGACATGGAGGGGAGGGCAGGGGGAGAGAAGAGATTGCTGGACAGGAGAGGAGGGGAGGGCAGGGGAGAAAGGAGAATTGCTGGACATGGATGGATGGGGCAGGGGAGAGAGGAGAATTGCTGGACATGGATAGATGAATGGGGGCAGGGGAGAGAGGAATTTTGCTGGATGTGGGTGGATGGAGGAGAGGGCAGGGAAGAATGGAGAGTTGCTGGACATGGATGGATGGAGGGGGCAGGGGCGAGAGAGGAGAATTGCTGGACAAGGTTGGATGAATGGGGGCAGGGGAGAGAGGAATTTTGCTGGATATGGGTGGATGGAGGAATGGGCAGGGGAGAATGGAGAGTTGCTGGACATGGATGGGTGGAGGGGGCAGGGGAGAGAGGAGAATTGCTGGACATGGATAGATGAATGAGGGCAGGGGAGAGAGGAATTTTGCTGGATATGGGTGGATGGAGGAGAGGACAGGGGAGAATGGAGAGTTGCTGGACATGGATGGATGGGGGGGAGGGCAGGGAAGAGGAGAATTGCTGGACATGGATGGATGAATGAGGGCAGGGGAGAGAGGAATTTTGCTGGATATGGGTGGATGGAGGAGAGGGCAGGGGAGAATGGAAAGTTGGATAAGCGCCTTCTCTATTTAACTGCATGCCGTACTTCGGTCCCATTTTTGGTGCCATCAATTTCTACGGGGACAAACTTCGGTTTAGTGCACTACTGATAAGTGCAAGATTCGCTTATATGCATGGTTTAAGACCGCTCCTCTGCAGGAAAGACTTCGCATAAGCGCGCATGGAATATGGAAGCCGATTGGCGTGTGACAAAGGGGCGGTACATTTGAATCTGGTTGGTTAACTGCCACAGGCAGAAGAAGCGAAAGAATGTTGTTAGAGTGTACACTGGAATCGTTGGTGTCGCGCAACTCTAAGACTTTTACACTGGCTAAACGAATAGAAGTTCTTAAAAAATTAGAAAACAAACAAAGTCAAGCATCTATTGCTAAAGAATATGGTGTCAATCCCAGTCAAATTTCAGGTATCTTGAAGCAGAAAGACCAGCTTCTGGAAGACTGGCAAAACAATACAAATCCACACCGGAGACGAAAACAGGCAGGAAAAGCTGAGGATGTAGAAGATGCTCTTCTTCGGTGGTTTTCTCAAGTCAGGAGCAGACAGTTTCCTGTCAGTGGTCCACTGCTTATGGAGAAAGCTAATCAGCTAGCTGAAAGTCTTGGAATAACTGAATTCAAAGCCACTGTTGGATGGTTGGAAAGACAGAAGGAGAGGAACAACATACAATTCAAGAAACAGCATGGTGAAAAACAAGATGCTGTTGACTTTGGTGCTGAAAATTGGGTTGTTTCAGTTCTTCCTACCATCTTGAACGAGTTTGCACCTCGTGACATTTTCAATGCTGACAAAAACGGACTCTACTGGCGAGCGATTCCTGATGGAACACTTGCATTCAAACAAGACGAAACTACAGGAAGTAATATGTTGAAGGGCCGACTGACGATCCTCCTTTGCTGCAATATGGATGGGAGTGAGAAGTTGGAACCACTCGTCATTGGAAAGAGCAAACAACCCTGTTGCTTCAAGAATGTTAAGCGACTTCCTGTGTCATACGAGGCTAATGCAAATTCATGGATGACTGGGGAAATTTGGAAGCAGTGGCTAAAGAAGTTAGACACTAGAATGCGGGCACAAAAGTGTCAGATTTTGTTGTTTTGTGATAATTGTGCTGCACACAGGGATGATGTCAGGCTGTATAACGTCAAGGTGGTCTTCCTGCCACCAAACACAACATTATCGGGCTCTTGTGCTACGTCGTCTGATGAGCGTTATGGATGGCCAGACTGGCAAGGATAAACGTGCTGTTGCACTGGCTCATAATCTATCACAGTTGGATTCTCTACATATGCAGAAAGAAGCCTGGAATCATGTTACACAGCCAACCATTGTGAACTGCTACAAGCCGGCAAGCTTTGTTAGGGATGTGGAGAGGGACAAAACAGATGCAGCTGTTGCAAATGCGTCAGATGAACAAGCTATTGACATCCCAGCCGGTGTTACTGAAGAGGAGTTTCATCGCTATGTAGCTGTTGATTACGATCTACAAACTACTGACGACACCACTGATAACGAGATATGCGCCTATATGCAGGCAACGGCTGATGATGGAAGAGATGATCAAATGAGCAGCGAGGCACATGCTGACAAAATTCAACAACTTCCTGTCACTTTTGCAAGAGCGCTGGAGAGTCTCAACACCGTGCGGGCCTATCTGGAGGCCACTGGATGTCACTGCTATGACAGTTTTTACCGTCTGGCAGATGTGGAGGGGCATAATCGAATGGAAACGCCTATCTCCATGGGCATTTATCTCCGAGAACGGGTCCGTGAAGGGGCGGGCCGAACCATATTTTTGAAAAAATGGACGTTTTTGAGCTGGGCGTTTGGTTTTTTTTAGCGATAATGGAAACTAAAAATGCCCAGCTCAAAAACGTCCTAATCCGAGCCATTTCATCATGGGAGGGGCCATGATTCGTAGTACACTCGCCTGACATGCCAGGACACCAACTGGGCACCCTAGAGGTCAGTGCGGTGGACTTCAGACAACGCTCCCACATGCATAGCTCCCTTACCACGGGTGCTGAGCCCCCAACCTCCCTCCCCAAAACCCACTACCCACAAATGTACAACACTACCATAGCTCTTAGGGGTGAAGGGGGCACCTACATGTGGGTACAGTGGGTTTTGGAGGCCTCCCATTTACCAGCACAAGTGTTGCAGGTGAGGGGGGGATGGGCCTGGGTCCACTTGCCTGAAGTGCACTGCGGTACCCACTAAAAGTGCTCCAGGGACCTGCATACATGCAGGCCTCTAGGACTTGTTTCTGCTGTATAACATTGGCACACCAGTTGACACCTGAAGACTAATCTCTCCGAAAACATCCTTTATTGGAATAACGTGTTTACTCACAGTTAACTGCAGATCAGAGGTTGTGCCCCACTGGCAACGAGTCTCCCTGGTACTGAGATGAGCAGTAGGTCAGAGCTGGCAGAATGGTGTACAATGCCCTCTTTCAGCCACATTCAAGGGAAGAACTAAGTTCTGTAACGTGGGTAACACAGGAAAGGGAACTAAAACTGGCTTACAAAAATGGCCACTACCACATGGACTACAACAGGAAACACAACAGGGCACACTCTGACCCAGTAGGCAGGGGGGAAAGCACCATGGGAGAAGAGCCTACTAACTACCAACATCGTGAGACTGTAACACAAGCTAATGAAATCAAGGAGCCCAATACCCTACACCAACCACAATGCAATGCTGATGTGACCCTGTACTGCACCCGAGAGCCACATCTGACCCAAGGAAAGGCTGTGACAGGATCGAACACATTCTGCTGTCATGGAGGTGGGTATGGCATTTGAGGCTGGCATACAGGCTGGAAAAAAAGTTTTTAAAGTGGGTTTGTTTTGGTGGCAGGGGGTTAGTGACCACTGGGGGAGTCCGGGGAGGTCATCCCCGATTCCCTCCAGTGGTCATCTGGGCAGTTGGAGCACTTTTTTGGGACTTGTTCGCGAAAAAAAAGGGTCGCACTATAGGCGTTTTTCTCTTTCGAAAATAAGCAGGATAGTCTATGGAACTCACAAGACACAAGAGTGTACAGAGGACTATGACTGATTACTTCAAGTAATCCTAATGTCAGTTAACGGAGACTGTATACTGTATGTATAATAAACAGTACTGTACATATGCTTATCAGATGTCAAGCTTCTTTTTTGGGTCACAACGGTTAAGTGCATGCTCCGGTTAACTGCATGTATTTCTTTGGTCCCAGACCCTTGCTCTTAAGCTGATTGCAGCTCCACTACCCAAGCTGCAAAGGACTCAAATACAAATCAGCCTATGCATCCAGCTTTTCCTACATAAGCACACAACTATGAAATGCATTACCAAAAGCTGTGAAAACAATTTATGATCACCTAAACTTCCGTAAATCATTAAAAACTAACCTGTTCAAAAAGGCATACCCTACCAACCCAACTTAAATGCCTGTACCCTGCAACACAACGAAACCAAAGCTTGTAATGGACATATAATAACTCTTCCTCTCTACGATTCTGTTCCTCTCTATGATTCCCTAATGTGTCTTTACACACGAACATTATTCTACCACAACATTACTGTATTTGTTCATACTGGAATTGGCGAACGCCTTTATGGTACTATGTAAGCCACATTGAGCCTGCAAATAGGTGGGAAAATGTGGGATAAAAATGTAACAAATAAATAAATAAATATATGCAAATGAACATGCTAATATGCCCCGCCCAATCCCCCCCCCCCAAATGAAACAGTCAAACTACGCCCATGGGCTGATAGGGAATGAAGTTACTGAAGATCAAAACAGTTCATATTGAAATTAGTTGATTCTAATGCTGCTGTTTCTCAAGCAAAGAGAAATCTAATTTAAAGTTTGGCACCAGTGGTTGGACCAAAAACAAAAATAATAATGATTTGGCATTGTCTTCAGAATAGTACTGTACAATAGATTAAGGCTTATTCTATGCAATAATAAATAATCAACACTGCAATAAGAACAAAGGTACATAAAAACCACATGGGAGGGGTAGGGGAGGATTGAAGACGGCAGCAGCCTTACCTTGATAAGCGGGTCATGCATTTTTTCTAACAATGCCAAAGTAAAGGTTGCCGTGGAGAGTGTTTCCTCCCTCCTCCCAGCTACCTGTTTCCTCTGGCCAGCTTGATTGACATTTGATATGTCCTGCCTCACTGGCTTTGGTCAGTACAGTAAGCCTGACAGAGTTGATGCCATTGTCAGCGGACTTGGTCAACTCATTTGTGCCTGAAGACTCCTTGAGCCCTGACCAACAGTAAATCTCCAGAAGGCTGTGGTTGGAAGAAGTGGCAATACCTGAAGTTTCCCCTCAGTGTTCCTAAGTGGGGGGGGGGAGGGGGGCTTGGGAGGCATCAGTCTTGCCACAAGCATGTTGGGCATTGCTGAAATGCCACAGGAAGACCACAAGCTGCAACTTTTCTCCTGAGTGGATATAAGTGGAGCATGGAGTCATCAGAGGCTGTCTGTGGGAGATGAAGTAGTTGGAAGACTGACTGAAGCTGCCCCCAAACGAACTGCTATATTTAAACTGTAAAAACCCACAGCATTCTCTGTAGAGGCGATATGGGATGCAATATAACACTTAGGAACCATTTTGTGTGTGCAAATAAGTGACATTAAAAATTCTATATCTAAATATGAACAAAAGAAAATTTGTTTGGAGCAAGCAAATTTAAACTTCTCTGAAGAAATTGCTCAAGTGAGACAAAGTTGATAAAATTCAGACTGTACAAGATTCGATGATGAAAGATTTACGTATCATTAAGTTTAAAAACTAGAGTTTGGTTTAGAGAATTGTTGAAGGAGTGGTTGATATGATGTGTTTTGTTTTAATTATGAATGTTTGATTGTAACCTGCATTGATTTAAAGCGGGATATAAATTTGAAAAATAAATAAATTTAGAAAATGTAGTTCGTGCTGCTAAATTGAAAATTTTAAATTTCACCATATCACCCATATGATAGAAATTTTGAGGATTCCTCAACAATTGCTACCTCATGTGGCTAAGGTTTACTATTTGCATACTAATACGAAACAACTTGACAAGGAAAAAATAGAAGGCCAGAAAATGAATGTCCTGAATGTTTTAAGTTTACTTTAAAAATTAACCTCAGAAGTTCTAACTGTGGCTATGTTGGTTGCACAATTACTTCCAGATTCTATATAGCGCGCCTAGAGATCCGCGCCAAAATCCAGGCATATTCTATAACAACATGCGTAACTTAATTGGCTTGAAAAGCTAATCAGTGTTGATAACAGCACTTAACAAGCAATAATGAGTACTAATTGGCAATAATTAGAATTTCCGTACAAAACTTGCTAAACAAATTTTATGATGAAGTGCACCTAAATTCTAAAGCATATAGTTCAAAATGGGTGTGGCTATTGGCAGGGAAATGGACATTTCGTGAGCATTCCAAAATTTACGCTGGCAATTATAGAATACGGCACAGTAAACGTAAATCTGTACACAGTGATTTACACTACGTTTTCATTGGTGTAAATAGAGGCGTGTAGTTTTAGGCACTGGGATATCAACTAAGCGTATTCTATATATTGTGTCTAAATCCAGGCGCCGCTTATAAAATACACTTAGGCAGAAATGTTTATTGTGCGGATTTTTTAGGTGCCTTATATAGAATCTGGCCCTTAGCCTTGGTGGTGGATAAAGATTGGTTGCTTCTTTTATATTTTAGGGCCTCTTTTACAAAGCCACGCTACCGATTCTTGGTGCAGCAAATGAGAGGCAGCCTATTCAGTTCCTATGGGTTTCCTATCATTTGCTGTGGCGAAATCACTAGCATGGCTTTGTAAAAGAAGCCCTTAGATACCAAGGGGAAATTCACATTAAATTTTTTCCTAATGTTTCTAAAGACACCCAAAGCATAAGTACATAAGTACATAAGTAGTGCCATACTGGGAAAGACCAAAGGTCCATCTAGCCCAGCATCCTGTCACCGACAGTGGCCAATCCAGGTCAAGGGCACCTGGCACGCTCCCCAAACGTAAAAACATTCCAGACAAGTTATACCTAAAAATGAGGAATTTTTCCAGTCCATTTAATAGCGGTCTATGGACTTGTCCTTTAGGAATCTATCTAACCCCTTTTTAAACTCCGTCAAGCTAACCGCCCGTACCACGTTCTCCGGCAATGAATTCCAGAGTCTAATTACACGTTGGGTGAAGAAAAATTTTCTCCGATTCGTTTTAAATTTACCACACTGTAGCTTCAACTCATGCCCTCTAGTCCTAGTATTTTTGGATAGCGTGAACAGTCGCTTCACATCCACCCGATCCATTCCACTCATTATTTTATACACTTCTATCATATCTCCCCTCAGCCGTCTCTTCTCCAAGCTGAAAAGCCCTAGCCTTCTCAGCCTCTCTTCATAGGAAAGTCGTCCCATCCCCACTATCATTTTCGTCGCCCTTCGCTGTACCTTTTCCAATTCTACTATATCTTTTTTGAGATACGGAGACCAGTACTGAACACAATACTCCAGGTGCGGTCGCACCATGGAGCGATACAACGGCATTATAACATCCGCACACCTGGACTCCATACCCTTCCTAATAACACCCAACATTCTATTCGCTTTCCTAGCCGCAGCAGCACACTGAGCAGAAGGTTTCAGCGTATCATCGACGACGACACCCAGATCCCTTTCTTGATCCGTAACTCCTAACGCGGAACCTTGCAAGACGTAACAGTTTTGTTGCATCATCCTATAATTCTTACAATGGGTGCTCTTTTTTTTCCCTAAAGTTCCTATGCAAATGTACTATTAAGTTTAAGGATAAGAAATACATATTTGTTGAACAAGCCCACCTTTCTGCATTCTTCTTCGCATATAGGCCAGCTGTTATTCCTGATGAAACCTCTGCTGTTGTAACATCACATTAGCTATTATGTATATATATATATATATATATATATACACACACACATAGATAGATAGATATATAGATAGATATATAGATATAGATAGATAGACCTAGATAGATATATATATGTGTATGAAAAAATGAAAAAAAAAAAACCAAGCTAAAAAATACGCAAGCTAAAAACTATTGGTGCCATAAATCACTAGCATAATTGCACAGTAAAAGTGAATAGCAGAAGATTTTTCTTCCCAGTTAGTATAAAGTAGTTCTGAACATAATTATTTCATTAGAAAGTATAAAATCACTTACTGACTGAGTAAACTCAATGCTACCCACTTTGTATTTTTCATCTGCTTTTTCTGAGGAAATGAACAAGCAATAGGGGGCTCAATTTACTCAAATTTAGGACTTAGGCAGAAGGTTATTTGCAGTCTGAAAATAAATATAATCACATCCTGCTTCAGTCAGCATGTTGTCCTTTTTAAAGTACGCTCCAGACCACAGCTCCAGACTTCCACAGTTCAGCGCCACAGGAAACAGTCACCAAAGTACCGAGATAGAAAAACAAAACAAAGCAAATGAAAGAGATAATTGTGCCCATACCCATCGAAACTGCTCAAGTTTCATATGGATAGCAAAAAGAGGTCTTTATTTCTGTATTGTTTAAACATTTCATATAATACAGCATACCTTGAAGCATCCTCAGTAAAGGCTTGGCTCAGAAATCAGCTGGATGTTGTCAATGAATTAACACTTTAATTGATTCAGCATGATACCAACTAATTATGAGTTATTTGCACACATCAAACTGCTTCAGCTGCTGTAAAATGCATGCATCAGAAGACAGGGTTCCTTATAAATGAGACACAATTTTCAGAGACGAAGAGTAGCTGAGTGGATTTTGGGCCATACACAATGACTGTAGTTTCCAATAGTCAGGACCTTGGTCAGAAATACAAAAACCGGTTTCAAGATGGTGGCACGCCGTGATCTCGGATGAGACCTCTCGAAGACAGCAGTGAAACTAACCTTTTTTCCTTGCTAACAATATGCCGCATACAAAGCGCAAAGGAGCGGTCAAGACCGGAGCTTCGTTGGTCAGGACCTCCTCCCCGTCACAGCCAACAATCGAGAGGTTTGCCGTAAGAACTCTGGACCTTACTACTGGGAGCTGCCCTGCTGTCTCCTTGCTAGGAGAGCTATGAGACTTGGGGCTTGATGTTACTCTTTTGCCCCGGGAACCCAATGTACTGCCTCTGCCCGAAGGTCCTCTCTCTCCTATTGGGACGCCCGAAACGGAAGTCGTCGAGGGGGTTTCCCAAGCAAGAGGCCAGGAAGGGAGCAGAACCGATGGAGGTTTGAAGCCAATGGGTCTTTCAACCCATAGAGTTTCTCTGGTAAAACCTCAGACGGTAACTTTAGAGAGCATATGGGATGCTCTCCAACAGCTTGATACTAAGCTTACTGGCTCAACGGAAGGGCTGGCAACACTCATGAGTACTGTGGATAATCTCTCTAAATCCATAGAAACAGTAAAAATTGACTCTAAAAACCAAATGGTTCAGCTTAAAACTGAAGTGGAAAAAGTACAAGGAACTTCTAATATGCTAATAAAGGATAATGTTGGGATTCAAAGGAAGCTTGAACAATTAGAAAATTATAACCGCAGATTGAATTTGCATTTCTTAAATTTCCCACAAGCTATTGGGACTTCCCCTTTAGAAGCCTTTATAAAATATCTGATAGAGGTTTTGAAATATTCCCCAGAATTGATACCTCCAATAAATCAAATGTATTATATTCCACGAAAGAAGAAAAGTGAACCAGAAATGGATAAGGAGTCACAAAGGGGAAAAAAGAATGGACAAAACTTGAATTTAACGGAACTGTTAGAATCCTCGTTAAATGAGGAATCTGAAAGAACTACTTTAATTGTTTCCTTTATATTTGATCAGGATTTAGAAGCAGTTAAACGACTATTCTTTAGAAATGCACAGTCCCTATTTTGTGGGGCAAAAATGTGGATGTACTCTGATGTTGCCAAACAAACACAGGAGAGAAGAAAGGCATTTTTAGCCATAAGAAAAGAGGCCCTAGAAATAGGAGCCTCTTTCTACCTGAACTATCCCTGCAAATGTGTAATAACATATTTAGGGCTTAAATATATCTTTTTCAATCCTGAACATTTGAAAACATTTGTAGATTCGAAAAAATTGTCAGTAACTTAGTATCTAATATTGGGTTGATTAATTTGATGTCTGGACAGGCGTGTATAGCTATATACATGTTTAAATCGTATTATAAAATTTTCTTTCTCCTGGAATAATATGTAACTCCCCCTTTTTATATTGTGGTCTAAAGAAGATTATATACAAAATGTTGTTGTACTTATCCGCAATCTATATGCTTATCTATATTTCTTTACAAGTGTTATCACTTGAGATGTATTTTTGAAAAATTATAAATTAAAAAAAAAAAAAGAAATACAAAAACCCTGAATGATTCACATTTCTTAAAACTCTATGGGAAATATACATAGAACACCAATATAGTATAATAGGGCTCGGGATTATATTTAAAAAAATTGCCTGGTTAAGTACTGAGTCTATCCAGAGAATTAAACCTGGGGTTGCTTGTTACTTAGACTAGATTACAATCCTTAATCCAATTGTTTATTTAATATAGTTGATGACAAGATAAAACAAGTCAATTACTCACAGCTGCGTTGAGCCGGATTAGAGATCCTATATATACAGAGTGAGTCTGTATCTGTGATTAGCTTCTCTCTTAGAGTGACTATCAGTGACTGACAATCTGAATACTGAAATATAGCACTAACAGAAATTCCAGCAGCAGTAGCCACTACAGGTGAAAAAATCACTATGGATTACTACTCTGAAAGAAAAAAAAAAACAAGCAGCAGTTTACTGCCTCAGCATGGAGAGAACATGCCCTCTACATGCTAGATCTATGACCATATCTATCAATTTAACCCCAAGAGAGCAATCATAGAGAGGGAGATTTCTGCTCCTCCTAGCGTGCCCTGAGACAGGCAGTAACAAGGTGGCAATAGAGATGATAATAGACCAGGGAGCTCATTTCAAAAGAGAAAAGCATCCAAAAAGTGGCATAAATCTGCATTTGGACATTTTCTCACAAAAACATCCAAATTGGTATTTTTAAACCAATTTTTAAATGTTTTTCTATGAAGTCCATCAGAAGTTCATTGAAATCACAAGGGGGCATGTCAGGGGCATGCTATGGGAGGGATCTGGGTGTTCCTAACACTTGGGACGTTTTTCAGACATAATGGAACAGAACAAAACAAAACCGTTCAGGACTAAAACTAAGATGTTTTGAGCTAGACCTGTTTTTATAACGAATAAGGCACAAAAAGTGCCCTAAATAACAAGATGGTCACTAGAGGGAATTAGGGGTTACCTCCCCTAACTCCTCTAGTGGTTACTAACCCCCGCCCACCCTAAAAATGTGATTAAAAACATTGCCAGCCTCAGATGTTATACTCAGTTCCATTAGAACAGTCTAGTAGTCTAGTGGTGGGTGCAATGCACTGCAGACAGGTGGACCCAGGCCCATACCTCCCCTGACCTGTTACAATTGTGAAGGAAACTGTGAGCCCTCCAAAACTCACCAGAAATTCACTATACCCACATATAGGTGCCCCCTTCACCTGTAGTGGTGTATAGTTGAGTGGTAGTGGGTTTTGATTGGGTTTATGGGGGCTCAGCTGATGAGATAAGGGAGCAATGGTCAGATGTGTACCTGGGTGGATTTTATGAAGTCCACAGCAGTGCCCCCTAGGGTGCCCTATTGTTTTCCTGGGATGTATGGGAAACCAGTCTACTCCTCACATGCTATTCTTGACCCACTACAATCTGGTTTTCGCCCTCTCCACTCAACCAAAACTGCGCTTACTAAAGTCTGCAATGACCTATTACTGGCTAAATCCAGAGGTCAATATTCCATCCTCATTCTTCTTGATCTTTCCGCCGCTTTTGACACTGTCGATCACAGCATACTTCTCGATACCCTGTCCTCACTTGGATTCCAGGGCTCTGTCCTTTCCTGGTTCTCTTCCTACCTCTCCCTCCGCACCTTTAGTGTTCACTCTGGTGGATCCTCTTCTACTTCTATCCCTCTGCCTGTCGGCGTACCTCAGGGTTCTGTTCTTGGTCCCCTCCTCTTTTCTATCTACACTTCTTCCCTTGGTTCATTAATCTCATCCCATGGCTTTTCCTACCATCTCTATGCTGATGACTCCCAAATCTACCTTTCTACCCCTGATATCTCACCTTGCATCCAAACCAAAGTTTCAGCGTGCTTGTCTGACATTGCTGTCTGGATGTCTCAACGCCACCTGAAATTAAATATGACCAAAACCGAGCTTCTCATTTTCCCCCCCAAACCCACCTCCCCGCTCCCCCCGTTTTCTATTTCTGTTGATGGCTCTCTCATTCTCCCTATCTCCTCAGCTCGAAACCTTGGGGTCATCTTTGACTCTTCTCTCTCCTTCTCTGCTCATATCCAGCAGATTGCCAAGACCTGTCGTTTCTTTCTTTACAACATCCGTAAAATCCGCCCCTTTCTTTCCGAGCACTCTACCAAAACCCTCATCCACACCCTTGTCACCTCTCGTTTAGACTACTGCAATCTGCTTCTTGCTGGCCTCCCACTTAGTCACCTCTCCCCTCTCCAGTCGGTTCAAAACTCTGCTGCCCGTCTCATCTTCCGCCAGGGTCGCTTTACTCATACTATCCTTCTCTTCAAGACCCTTCACTGGCTCCCTATCCGTTTTCGCATCCTGTTCAAACTTCTTCTACTAACCTATAAATGTACTCACTCTGCTGCTCCCCAGTATCTCTCCACACTCGTCCTTCCCTACACCCCTTCCCGTGCACTCCGCTCCATGGATAAATCCTTCTTATCTGTTCCCTTCTCCACTACTGCCAACTCCAGACTTCGCGCCTTCTGTCTCGCTGCACCCTATGCCTGGAATAAACTTCCTGAGCCTCTACGTCTTGCCCCATCCTTGGCCACCTTTAAATCTAGACTGAAAGCCCACCTCTTTAACATTGCTTTTGACTCGTAACCACTTGTAACCACTCGCCTCCACCTACCCTCCTCTCTTCCTTCCCGTTCACATTAATTGATTTGATTTGCTTACTTTATTTATTTTTTGTCTATTAGATTGTAAGGTCTTTGAGCAGGGACTGTCTTTCTTCTATGTTTGTGCAGCGCTGCGTATGCCTTGTAGCGCTATAGAAATGCTAAATAGTAGTAGTAGTAGTAGTACATGCCAATTGCTTGATTTTGTGCATTTTGCACTGGGATATTTTTTGTTTGAAAATGGACCAAAAAACAAAATGTCCAAATCACAAAACCTTGTTCAAAACAGTATTTTCAAAAAAGATAGATGTTTTTCTTTTTCAAAAATGACCTTCTTTCCTATTCAGATTTTGGATGTTTTTTGCAAAACGTCCAGTCGGACTTAGACGTCATATCGAAAATGCCCCTCCAGGTGTCTTTAAATAAAGAGCAGACAGATTTTCAAGATTGCAAATTATCATTGTCAACTGCTGAGCAAGTTGTAAATAGGATCAACAAACCTTGCTTGATATGTCTGTATGCAAAGGCAAGAAGCTTACGAAATAAAATAGGAGAGTTAGAATATATTGCTCTGAATGAAAAGATAGATATAATAGGCATCTCTGAGACCTGGTGGAAGGAAGATAACCAATGGGACACTGTCATACCAGGGTACAATTTATATCAATGTGATAGGGTGGATCGAATTGGTGGAGGGGTAGCATTATACATTAAGGAGGGCCTTGAATCAAATAGACTAAAAATTCTGAAGTATACAAAACATATTTTGGAATCTCTATAGATAGAAATTCCATGTGTAAAGGGGAAAAGGATAGTGACAGGAGTATACTACCATCCACGTGGTCAGGATGAACAGACAAATGCTGAAATGCTATCAGAAATTAGGGAGACTAACAAACAAGGGAACACAAAAATAATGGATGATATCAATTACCCTGATATTGACAGGGTAAATGTAAAACTAGGGCATGCTAGGAGGTAAAATTCCTTGATAAAATCAAGGACTGCTTTATGGAACAACTGGTACAAGAACCAACAAGAAAGGGAACAATTCTTGACTTAGTGCTTAATGGAGTACATGATCTGGTGCATGAGGAAATGGTGCTGGGGCCACTAGATATCAGTGATTATAACATGATCAGATTTCATATAACCTCTGGAATAAATACACACAGGAAATCCAATATGTTAACATTTAACTTTCAAAAAGAAGACTATGATAAAATGAGGAGAATGGTGAAAAACCCCCACAAACCTTACAGGAGCAGCTGCAAAGGTCAAAAATATACATCAGGCAAGGATGCTATTCAAAAATACTGTCCTGGAATCCCAGACTGTATACGCTCAATTTGTGGTATATCACATGCCTGGAAATAAAATAAATTTAAAAAAAATATTTTAAAAAGAGGAAGAAAGGCCAAATGACAGTGTCATACCTGTGAGGAATGATCCGGAGTAGTGAGCCCTTGGGCCGCTGCCGGGGGCCGGCAACCACAGGTGAACCACCCAAACTGGAAGCGAGGCCAAACACCAACAGGCTGGTACCAGGTACAGGACTCTCGAACAGGCTTAGCTGGACAGAACTGGATGCAGGAACAGACTTGGCTTGGCTGAGACCAGATGCTGGAACAGAGTTGACTTGGCTGGAATCAGATGCAGGAACAGACTTGGCTTGGTTGGAACTGAAGGCTGGAATGGACTTGGCTTGGCTGGAACCGGATGCTGGAACGGACTTGGCTTGGCTGGAACCAAATATGGAACGGACTTGACTTGGCTTGGCTGGTAACAGATGCTGGAACGGACTCAGGATACTCAAGCAAGCTTGGCAGGAACAGGATTCAGGATTCTCAAGCAGGCTTGGCAGGAACAGGGTACAGGATACTCAAATGGGATTCAGGATTTTCAAACAAGCTTGGTAGGAACAGAATTCAGGATTCTCAGACAAGGCAGACACAAGCAGGATAGGGCTAAAGCTAAGGACAAACAGGGTGATACAAGCAGGAAGGGAACTAAGGCTAAAGACAGACAGGGCAGATACAAATAGTAAGGAACAGAAGCTAAAGACAAACAGGGCAGATACTAACAGTAAGGAACTGAAGCTAAAGACAAACAGGGCATATACTAACAGTAAGGGAGCTAAAGCTGAAGACAAACAAGACACGAATTAACAGGGCTGGAACTGCAACAAGCACTCACGGACAAAAGGTCATCTGAAGACCTCTGTTGCAAAGGCAAAGCCTGAAAGTTCCCATGTGATTAATAAAGGCAATTACAGATGAGGTCACAGGTGAGGCTTGGCAGCAGAAACACCAGGGCAAGTCTGGAGTGCTGGAACATCAGGACTGGAATGAACTCTGGAACATGTCTGGGAAACAGGAAGAAGACAGTCCACAGCAGCCATAGGGCCTGGTCACCCAGAGGCGAGGCGAGTGCAGGCATGGAATACAGTCACAATCGTGACAGACAGCCAGTGAGGTAAAGGAAGCTATTAGAGTTAAATGAAAATCCTTCAGGAAATGGAAGGAGGATCTGATTGAAAATAATATGAAACATTATAAATACTGGTAAGTCAAATGCAAAGTGCTGATAAGGAAGGCAAAAACACATAGAAAAAACCTTTTTATGTATCCTGTATTAGAATCAAGAAGCCGGTAAAATAAACATCTGGACAGCTAGAGGACCGAGGGGTAAAAGGGGCACTCAGGGAAGACGAATCCATTATGGAGACATTAAATGCATTCTTTACTTCGGTTTTCCGAGGAAGATATGGGAGAGATACCAGGGCCAGAAATGGTATTCAATGCTGATGAGTCAGAGAAGCTGAAACAAATCTCTGTAAACCTGGAAGGTATAATGGGCAATTTGACAAATTGAAGAGCAGCAAATCACCTGGACTGGATGGTATACAACCCAAAGTACTGACAGAACTGAAAAATGAACTTGCAGGACTATTGTTAGTAATATGTAATTTATCTTTAAAATCAGGCGTGATACCGGAAGATTGGAGGGTAGTCAATGTAATGCCAATTTTTAAAAAGGGTTCCAGAGCTCACCCGGGAAATTATAGACCGGTGAGCCTGGCATCGGTGCCGGGCAAAATGGTAGAGACTAGTATAAAGAACAAAATTACAGAGCATATACATAATTTATTTATTTTATAAACTTATATGCCACTTAATCAATTAAGTGGTATACAAACAAATATATATATAACATAATTATATACATGAATTAATGAGACAAAGCAAACATGGATTTAGTCAAAGGAAATTTTGCTCACCAATCTACTACATTTCTTTGAAGGGGTGAATAAACACGTGGATAAGGTGAGCTGGTTGATATTCTATATCTTGATTTTTGAAAGGGATTTGAGAAAGTTGCCTAATGAAAGACTCCTGAGGAAATTAGAAAGTCATGGGATAGGAGGTAACATCCTATTGTGAATTGAAAACTGGGGTTCCTCATGGGGTCTGTGCTGGGACCGCTGAATTTTAACATATTTATAAATGATCTAGGGATGGGAATAACTAGTGAGGTAATTAAATTTGCTGATGATACAAACAGTCTCATTTTTGAAAGAGAAGGACGCCCATCTTTCCACACAAATAGGAAGATGGGCGTCCTTCTCCCAGAGTCACCCAAATCGGTATAATCAAAGCCGATTTTGGGTGTCCCCAACTGCTTTCCATCTCGTGGACAACCAAAGTTCATGGGGGCAAGTCGGAGGCATAGCGAAGGAGGTACTTGGGCGTGCCTAACACATGGGCATTCTCGACCCATAATGAAAAAAAAGGGCGTCCCTGACGAGCACTTGGATGACTTTACTTGGTCCTGTTTTTCTTATGACCAAGGCACAAAAAGGTGCCCGAACTGACCAGATGACCACCGGAGAGAATCGGGGATCACCTCCCCTTACTTCCCCAGTCGTCACTAACCCCTCCCACCCTCAAAAAAATTCTTTAAAAATGTTTTGTGCCAGCCTCTATGCCAGCCTCAAATGTCATACTCAGGTCCATCACAGCAATATGCAGGTCCCTTGAGCAGCTTTAGTGGGTGCAGTGCATTTCAGGCAGGCGGACCCAGGCCCATCCCCCTTACCTTTTACACTTGTGGTGGTAAATGTGAGCCCTCCAAAACTCACCAGAAACCCACTGTATCCATATCTAGGTGCCTCCCTTCACCCCTAAGGGCTATGGTAGTGATGTACAGTTGGGGGTAGTAGGTTTTTTTTTTTGGGGGGGGTTGGGGGCTCATCACACAAGGTAAGGGAGCTATGTACCTGGGAGCAATTTGTGAAGTCCACTGCAGTGCCCCCTAGGGTGACTGGTTAGTCAGGGGGGCCAGTGCACTACGAATGCTGGCTCCTCCCATGACCAAAGGGCTTGCATTTGGTCGTTTCTGAGACGGGCGGCCTTGGTTTCCATTATCGCCGAAAATCAGAAACGACCAAGATTACCTAAATTTCAAGATTTGGGCATCCTCAACCGTATTATCTGAAAGATGTACGTCCATCTTGTTTTGATAATATGGGTTTCCCCGCCCCTCCACCGGGACATTTTGCGAGGACGTCCTCAGCAAAAATTGGGCGTTCCTTTCGATTATGCCCCTCAAAATTATTCAACGTTGTTAAATCACAAGAGGATTGCAAAACGTTGCAAGAGGACCTTATGAAACTGGGTGACTGGACATCCAAATGGCAGATGATGTTTAATGTGAGCAAGTGCAAAGTGATGTATGTGGGAAAGAGAAACCTAAACTATAGCTATGTGATGCAAAGTTCCACATTAGTACCCACCACCCAGGAAAAGGATCTAGGTGTCATCGTTGATGATATGTTGAAACCCTCTGCTCAATGTGCAGCAGTGGCTATGAAAGCAAATAGAATGTTAGGAATTATTAGGAAAGAAATGGAAAGGGTAAACAAAAATGTGAATATTATAATGCCTTTGTATTACTCCATGGTGAGACCACACCTCGAATACTGTATTCAATTCTGGTCACTGTACCTCAAAAAAAGATTTAGCAGAAGTAGAAAAAGGTATAGAGAAGGATGATAAAAATGGTAAAGGGGATGGGACGACTTCCCTATAAGGAAAGGCTTAAGTGGCTAGGGCTCTTCACCTTGGAGAAGAGGGGAGATATGATAGAAGTCTATAAAATACTGAGTGGAGTGGAATGCAATGCTTAAGTGAATGCAATGCTTATGTGAGCAAGTGCAAAGTGATGCATGTGGGAAAGAGGAACCCGAACTATAGCTATGTAATGCAAAGTTCCATGTTAGGAGTCACTGACCAAGAAAGGGATCTCGGCATCATTGTTGATGATAAGTTGAAATGCTCTGCTCAGTGTGCTGCTGCGGCTAGGAAAGCAAATAGAATGTTAGATAATATTGTATCGGTCCATGGTGCGACCGCACCTTGAATATTGTGTTCAATTCTGGTCATCGCATCTCAAAAAAGTACTGATAGAACTGAAAAATGAGCTTGCGGAGCTACTGTTAGTGATATGCAATTTACTGCTTACTACTACTTAACACTTCTAAAGCGCTACTAGGGTTACGCAGCGCTGTACAGTTTAACAAAGAAGGACAGTTCCTGCTCAAAGGAGCTTACAATCTAATGGACAAAATGTGCAAACAAACAAATTGGGGCAGTCTAGAGTTTTCCTGAATAGAGGTAGAATGGTTAGGTGCCGAAAGTGACATGGAGAGCGTGGTACCGGAAGATTGGAGGGTGGCCAATGTAACGCCAATTTTCAAAAAAGGTTCCAGGGGAGATCCAGGGAATTATAGACCAGTGAGTCTGACGTTGGAGCCGGGGAAAATGGTAGAGGCTATTATTAAAAACAAAATTACAGAGCACATCCAAGGACATGGATTACTGAGACCAAGTCAGCACGGCTTTTGTGTGGGGAAATCTTGCATGACCAATTTACTTCAATTCTTTGAAGGAGTAAACAAACATGTGGACAAAGGGGAGCCGGTTGATATTGTGTATCTGGATTTTCAAAAGGTGTTTGACAAGGTACCTAATGAAAGGCTACAGAGGAAATTGGAGGGTCATGGGATAGGAGGAAATGTCCTATTGTGGATTAAAAACTGGTTGAAGGATAGGAAACAGAGAGTGGGGTTAAATGGGCAGTATTCACAATGGAGAAGGGTAGTTAGTGGGGTTCCTCAGGGGTCTGTGCTAGGACTGCTGCTTTTTAATATATTTATAAATGATTTAGAGATGGGAGTAACTAGCGAGGTAATTACATTTTCTGATGACACAAAGTTATTCAAAGTCGTTAACTCGCGACAGGATTGTGAAAAATTACAAGAGGACCTTACGAGACTGGGAGACTGGGCGGCTAAATGTCAGATGAAGTTTAATGTGAGCAAGTGCAAGGTGATGCATGTGGGAAAAAAGAACCCGAATTATAGCTACGTCATGCAAGGTTCCATGTTAGGAGTTACGGACCAAGAAAAGGATCTGGGTGTCGTCGTTGATAATACACTGAAACCTTCTGCTCAGTGTGCTGCTGCGGCTAGGAAAGCGAATAGAATGTTGGGTATTATTAGGAAAGGTATGGAAAACAGGTGTGAGGATGTTATGATGCCGTTGTATCGCTCCATGGTGCGACCGCATCTTGAGTATTGTGTTCAATTCTGGTCGCCGCATCTCAAGAAAGATATAGCAGAATTGGAAAAGGTGCAGCGAAGGGCGACTAAAATGATAGCGAGGATGGGATGACTTCCCTATGAAGAAAGACTAAGGAAGCTAGGGCTTTTCAGCTTGGAGAAGAGACGGCTGAGGGGAGACATGATAGAGGTATATAAAATAATGAGTTGAATGGAACAGGTGGATGTGAAGCGTCTGTTCACGCTTTCCAAAAATACTAGGACTAGGGGGCATGCGATGAAACTACAGTGTAGCAAATTTAAAACAAATCAGAGAAAATATTTCTTCACCCAATGCATAATTAAACTCTGGAATTCGTTTCCGGAGAACGTGGTGAAGGCGGTTAGCTTAGCAGCGTTTAAAAAGGGGTTAGACGGTTTCCTAAAGGACAAGTCCATAAACCACTACTAAATGGACTTGGGAAAAATCCACAACTCCAGGAATAACATGTATAGAATGTTTGTACATTTGGGAAGCTTGCCAGGTGCCCTTGGCCTGGATTGGCCGCTGTCATGGACAGAATGCTGGGATTGATGGATCCTTGGTCTTTTCCAGTGTGGCATTACTTATGTACTTATGTACAGAGAAGGGTGATGATAATGATAAAGATGATGGGACGACTTCGCTATGAGGAAAGTCTGAAGCATCTGGGGCTCTTCAGTTTGGAGAAGAGACGGCTGAGGGGAGATATGATAGAGGTCTATAAAATAATGAGTGGAGTGGAATGGGTAGACGTGAATTGTTTGTTTACTCTTTCCAAAAATACTAGGACTAGGGGGCATGCGATGAAGCTACAAAGTAGTAAATTTAATATGAATCGGTGAAAATTTTTCTTCACTCAATGTGTAATTAAACTCTGGAATTTGTTGCCAGAGAATGTGGTGAAGGCGGTTAGCTTAGCGAGTTTTAAAAGGGTCTGGACGGCTTCCTAAAGGAAAAGTCCATAGAACATTATTTTATTCCTATGGGCCCTGCTGCAGATAACTCGAGCTAAGCTTTAGTAAACGATCCCCTATATAGGTCTGACAGAGGTACTATGATCTCCTTTTATCCTGCTCACCATCTCACTTCCTATGCACCCAAGCATTTATTTGGCTTTTGCTATCACTGTTTTGCCACTTTAAGATAATCAGATACAATCACCCCCAAGGCCCACTCTTCTTTTATGCACAAAAGTACTTCATGCCATATACTGTGAGTCTCTTGGGATTTTACAGCCCAAATGCATGACCCTCCACTTTTTTAGCATTACATCTTACCTGCTGATCATAGACTATTCTTCAAGCTTCACTATATTCCTCTTCATCTTATTCAAACATCTGGGGTGTCTATCCTATTGCAGATTTTAGTACAATTTGCAAAAAAGCAAATCTTACCAGACAGCTCTTCCACAATATCACTTACAAAATTGTAAAAAAAAAAAAAAATAAACAAAAACAGAACAAGAACAAGAACAGAACCATATGAACACCACCGGTAATGCCTTTTTCCTCAGAGTGAACGCTATTTACTGTTACAGTTTATCACCTTCCACTCAAAGAGGCCCTGATACTGAGATAGTGGGAGTTAGACCAGCTATCTCCGGCTGTTGCTAGTGAACCCGGAAATTCAATGCCAGGGCCATATCTGGCTACCAGCATTGAATTTCCGGATTTGTTTTTTGGCGCTGCAAATATAGCCTGTTAAGCTGATATTCATTGACTGACCAGCTAGGTTCTAGCAGCCAAAGATAGACCTGCTATTTATACCTGGCCATTTAGCTTAACCGGTAAGATACTGAAAATCATCAGTAACTGGCTATATCACGAGACATAGCTGGTGACCAGGCTAGCCGCTGCCCGGGATATTCAGTGGGAGATAAACGATTATCTTCTGCTGAATATCGGTGGATAGCCAGCTTGAGGGTATTTAACCATCCAGGTGCCGTTCCTGGCTGGTTAAGAACACCACCTGTGCAGCTGTCTGCTTAACCCTGTCTCCCAGATCCATGAAGTCACTTTTGAAATGATTGGTGGAATACATAGCAGTATCATTCATAACATCAGGTAACAATCAGTATGTTTTTTTTATTTACTCTTTTATTAATTTTCAATTAATTACATAGAGATGATATTACATCAAAATGTTTAGGAATTCACAATATTTTGCTTAACTCAATACGCTAAAGCAAAAATAAAAATGAAGAAAAAATACAAATATATTTTGTCCACAATAGAAGGATCCAAGAATAGGAAATAAATCCAAATATCTAATACATAAATAGAATTATGTCATAATTCAAACTGACCAGAAGGATTTTAGGATCATGCAGCCTAGACAGCACATTAACTGGAAGAAACCATTTCAGGGGTAACCTTCACATTCTCTCTAGCAGTAATAAATTCTTGTAATCTTTTAGGACAGGAAAAAAGGTAATGAACTCCATGCAGAGAAATGATGCTTTTACAAGGAAATTTAATAACAAAAGTTCCCCCAAGTGAAAGAATTTTTGGTTTAAAAACCATCAATTCCTTCCTCCTGGCTTGAGTCTCTCTAGCTAGATCTGGGAAAATCTGAATTTTAGCTCCCGTAGAGATGGCATTCATTTTTCGGAAATAAGTACGCAATACCAAATTTTTATCCGACTCCAGTGCAAAGGTAACAAGCAATGTAGCTCGATCAGAAATTTCAGATCTTTCAAGAAAATCAGTTAAATTCAATTCCTGTGGAGGTTCTGGTGTTCCATTTGTTGGACAAGTAATTTTTTTGAGA
This sequence comes from Microcaecilia unicolor, assembly GCF_901765095.1. Classification (NCBI taxonomy): domain Eukaryota; kingdom Metazoa; phylum Chordata; class Amphibia; order Gymnophiona; family Siphonopidae; genus Microcaecilia; species Microcaecilia unicolor. Next base: position 126,929,830 of record NC_044031.1, on the reverse strand, counting down.
TATTGTGTTCGAGTCACTAAAGGGTGACTTTCTATCGAGATATCTAGAATCTCCAGGAAATATTTTTTTAAAAGTTCAATGGCTGTAATGAATGAAGAAAATGGAAAATTCAAAAACCTTAAGTTATTTCTTCTTAGCTGATTTTCAGTATATTCCAATTTGCTTGCCTGGATTTTATTTTCCTTAATTACAGATACCACAGTAGCTTGCAAAGAGTTTAACTCAGAGTCACAAGTTTCCAGTTTGGTAATATGACTTTCAACCTTAGTGGATATCTGTGCATTAGTAGTTTTTATTTGACTTATTTCAGTTTGAGCATAATTAAATATCTGCTGTAGAGATGTGTTTACCCCTTGGATGGCCTCCCAGAGAGTGTCCATAGTGACTTTATCTGGTTTTGACGAACCTCTTCCTAATCCGGGAGAAAGCTCTCCCTGGATTATTCCTAGGGGTAAATAACCCCCTTCTGTTGTTACAGTACCTGGGGTTGAAGCGAGGGCTGGTCCTCCCACAGCCATCGGAAAGTCGACAACTCCAATCGCTCCCTCATATGGCCCGCTCTCAGTCCCGCTAATTCTCCCAGGTTGTGGAGGGGTCAAACCGGCAAGGGGGCTCCGTGTGGCTCTCTCTGTGCTGTGCTCCAAAGATGGCATTGTGGAGCTTCTAGAAGCAAGAGCCGGCGTTCCTGGTGGGTGGATTCCATAGCTCTCCAGCGTGGGTTGTGACTTGGTGGGCACATTAACTGTGCTCGAGGAGGTAGGAGCCACAGTTTTGCCTTTCCTCTTCTCCATTACTCTCGGGGAGCGCTCTGTGTTGCCAGCCCTCGAACGGAAAACTTTTGGAGCTCTCGCACACACGTCTGGTCAGACGGCCATCTTGGATCAACAATCAGTATGTTTGATGAGTCTCAGCAAATTCTCTTTAATGTCATGCACCAGGAAGACCGCGCACCTTTCAGGTCATCATTTCTGGTCAGCAGATAGCAGTCTCTTTACCCCTCAGAAGAGAATCACTAGTACTACTACCCTTTGTTTTCTAGTGGTCATTGATCTAGCAACTATGGGGGTTTGCGCTCTAGTTTCTCTTAGGGTGTTCTTGCTTCCTTCACTTTGAGGGCTGCATATTGGTTCTTCAATTCAAGGGAACGTGGAGTCAGGAAGTTAATTCTGCAGGTTTTGGTGCTCAATGTCCTGTTGTCCTTTTTCATGATAGCTTTTTCTTCCTCTCTGCAAGAAATCCTTAATATTTTAATAAATATTTAATCAATGTATTTCTCATTGTCATGAATGCTTCTCAGCCTTGCCACCTCCTTTCTTAGTTCAACTTGAAGACATCTTGCACACAAAACTAATCTCTCACCTTTGATAACATTTTCATCTGGACAGAGGCAGAAGCTGTAATGGGGACAACCCCATCGATCACATTATGTTTCTTAGCCATAATTCAGCTGTAGGAGCTTTAGTGATTGTTGAAAGAAAAGAGAAAAAAAAACTACCAAAGTAGGTCTAATATGATTATTGTTTGCCTCTGTGAAGGAGCCAACTACTGAAGTTTGAATTAAAATATCCTTATAGAGATAAAGGAATTTTGAACTTAGAATAACAATGAAAGTCTAATAGAATTCCACTGTATAACAGTCTTGCCTGGGGTTCTTTTAGGAAGAATATCTTTTTATAGCCTGCCTGATTTCTGCCTCTGTGATATTACCCTCAAGATACTCCCCTTGTGTAGTTGCAATAAAATGGATGTTTTAGTTTATCAACAAAAGAACAGAGGCTTGCCTCAGAGGGAGAGATTTCAGAGGTGTAGAACTCGAAGTAGTAATCTTGGAACTGCTGAAGAATCTTCTTTTCTGTCAAAACTTATTAGTTTGCTTGTATGACAGCACATACATTCTAGTTCTGTTTTTCCTGGCCTCAAGGTACTGTGCCTGTAGGTGACCACTTTTATTGAATTCCTCCTAAAATCTGCCACTTTGGGTAAAGCAAGCATCCCTAGCTCACTGACTCAATATACAATTACATTTGTGTTTCAACTTGTGTTGAAGGAAAAATACTTAAAAATAGGAAGTAATATTTGGCATATGAAGATGAGTATAACTAATAACATAGTAGCATAGTAGATGACGGCAGAAAAAGCCCTGCATGGTCCATCCATTCTGCCCAACAAGATAAACTCATATGTGCTACTTTTTGTGTATACCCTACCTTGATTTGTACCTGTCCTCTTCAGGGCACAGACCGTATAAGTCTGCCCAGCACTATCCCCGCCTCCCAACCACCAGCCCCGCCTCCCACCACCGGCTCTGCCACCCAATCTCGACTAAGCTCCTGAGGATCCATTCCTTCTGTACAGGATTCCTTTATGTTTATCCCAAGCATGTTTGAATTCCGTTACTGTTTTCATTTCCACCACCTCCCGCGGGAGGGCATTCCAAGCATTGCAAGACAAAATGTATGGAGTAAAGGGAGAGGTTTTTCTGGCCAATGATAGAGTTATGGTCTGTAGGGTGTTGTATGAAATTTTGCATACCACAAACTGTCTATGTAGGCCACTTCTGAGGCCTTTTCCTCTCCTTTAGTGGCTTGGTACCTTTCATTATCCACTGCTTAGGTGTGGAAAGGAAAATACTAACATGTGGCCTTTCTATCTAATATATTGAAGTTCTAGCTGTTTATTATTTATTTATTTATGACACTTATACCCCACGTTTTCCCCACATAAATTCAAGTTCAATGTGGCTAAAAAGCTACAAGAAGGCAGTGCAAAATATGAAATAAAAACCACAATCCCACACATATCAACAATTTAATTCCATGGTCCACTTCTGATAGCATTTCCTTCTTTCTTTCTTTATCTCATCCAAATAAGTTATCATTCTCTCCTTGAAGGTGGCCTTAAAGACATATAGTAGAAACAGCTTTTCCATGTTAATTTCACCATCCTGTGAAAACCAGATGTGGTTAGGAGGGATATTTAGGGGGAGAACCACCAGTTTTACAACCAGTGAAACAGCTGTATGATCTGACAGTTTACTACTACAGTGATACCTCGGTTTTCGTCGATAATCCGTCCAAAAACAAACCGAGGCAATAAGAAATTTATATAAAATGAATACAAAAGACTAATGTAAAGAATAAAGGAACATTTATTTAACATGGCAGTTTCATCACAATTCAGGGACCTTAGGTATCAAGGCACTATCTGGGGTCACTTGTCTTCTTGGTCTTTTGGCACTAGGGCCAGCTTCAGAGTCAGTGGACCCATGTCGCACAAGAAAGCTGTCCAAAGAGGTCTGTTTCTGCTGCCTCTTTAAGATTTGCCTAAAGTGGGGCAAGACATTATCATAAACAAGTTGCAGACATGGCCTACCACAGCTTTGTCTGGGTGATTTTTCTCCACAAACCCCTGTACTTTACTCCACATGGAGAAGATGTCCTTAATCTCTGAGGAAGGCACATTCTCTCCTATCTCTTCCTCCTCATCTGAAGCAACTTCTTCATCTGCCGTCTGTTGCACTTCTAGGTGAAGGTCTTGCAGCTCTTCAGTGGTGAGTTCTTCACTGTGGTCATCCACCAACTCTTCCACATCCTCACCACTCACCTCCAAACCCATGGAATTCCCCAAATAAACAATTGACTGCACCACATGTGTAGGGTCATCAGATGAAGGCTCAAACCCTTCTAAATCTCTCTCATGCACACATCCTGGCCATAATTTCTTCCAGCCAGAGTTCAACGTCCTGGATGTCACTCCCTGCCAAGCATTATCTATGAGGCTAATACAGTTGAGAATGTTGAAATGGTTTTTCCAGAACTCTCTTAAGGACAATTCTGTATGTATCTGATGTCACTTCAAAGCACCTTTGAAACATTGCTTTTGTGTACAGTTTCTTGAAATTGGAAATGACATTCTGGTCCATGGGCTGGATGAGTGGTGTGGTATTAGGGGGCAGGAACTTCACTGTGATAAAACTGAACTCCTCCAATAATGCGTCTTCCAAACCTGGAGGATGTGCAGGAGCATTGTCCATTAACAAGAGGTACTTAAGGGGCAACTGATTATCCTGAAGCTTTTTTTTTCACACTCGGGCCAAACACTTCATTCATCCACTCAATGAAAATTGGCCTCGTGACCCATGCTTTCTTGTTTGCCCTCCACATCACACACAATTTACTTTTGATCACGTTGTTTCTGCTAAAAACTCTAGGAGTTTCTGAATGGTACACCAGTAAGGGCTTCACTTTACAATCACCACTAGCATTACCACACAACAAAAGAGTTAGCCTATCTTTCATAGGCTTATGTCATGGCAGTGTCTTTTCCTCCTGTGTAATGAACATCCTCTTATTTATTTATTACATTTGTACCCCACGCTTTCCCGCTCATCACAGGCTCAATGCGGTTTACAGAGTAAGAAGAGAATACAATCTATATTATCAGAACTCTGGCATTTTCTTCTAAAACAGGCCAGTTTCATCACAGTTGAAGACTTGTTGGGGGATGACTCCTTCAGCCTCTATGTAATCTTTGAATTCGGACACAAATGTTTCGGCCCCAGACTTGTCCGAACTTGCACCTTCGCTGTGCCTAGTGACACTGTGTATGCCAGTGCGCCTTTTGAATTTCTTGAACCAGCCTCTGCTGGCTTTAAAATCACTAAGTAGACTAGCACTCGTCCCAGGCATTTTCTTAATGAGATCGGCATACAACAGTCTGGCCTTTTCACATATGATGGCCTCAGAAACAGAATCGTCATCTAATTGCTTTTGATTGATCCAAATTAATAATAATTGTTCCACATCTTCAATTGTTTACGATCTCTGTTTTGTTAGCACATTCACACCTTTCGCTACATTAGCATCCTTTATTGCTACCTTTTTTGCCACAATGGAACTTATCGTGGATGGCGACTTCCCGTACATGCGGCCGATTTCGGCGATCTTAACGCTGTTCTCATATTTTTCAATGATTTGCTTCTTCAACTCGATCGTGTTCCTGGCCTTCTTCTTCGAAGGGCTGTTGACTGTGGAAACTTTGTTTGGCCCCATGATGGAGCTAGGGGTGATGATCACACAACGAGAAACAACGCTCAGGAGAACGCCATAGGAGAACGCCAAAAGAGAATGCCACAAGAGAACGCAAAATTAGCAGTGTGGGCACGCTGATGAAATCCGAGGCAACTGACGAAAACCAAGACAAATTTTTCGAAGAAAAAACCGACGAAAACCAAAAACGACGATAACCGAAGTCAACGAAAACCGAGGTTTTACTGTACTACTACTTATCATTTCTATAGTGCTACTAGACGTACGCAGTGCTGTACACTGGACATAAAGAGAAGTCGCTGCTCAACAGAGCTTACAATCTAATTAGGACAGACAAACAAGACAAATAAGAGATAAGGGAATTGCTAAGGTGGGAATGATAAAACATTGGTATTGAACAAGTGAGTAAGCATTAGGAGTTCAAAGCAGCATCAAAAAGGTGGGCTTTTAGCCTAGATTTGAAGATGGCCAGAGATGGAGCTTGACATTTAATAAGTACTATCTGTATCTTGTAGAAATGAACCTGCTGGTCCTCAGCTCAGAGCCCTTTTCTTCTGTTGTCCCACTTCCTTAGGGATCTTTCCACTCAAAACCCGGCTCCCTGGGGAGACAGGTTGTTTCCAGCACCTTTCAATTTACAGCAAGGCTTTTACACCCAGTTCCAATTGCAGCAGGGCCTTTCCAAACACAGCCCTAAATGTAGCCTGGCTTTTCAAACACAGTCTCAAAAAGTAGCAAGGCCTTTAAACACAGTTCCACTTGCAGCAGGGCTTTTCCAACCACAGCCCTAAATGTAGCCAGGCTTTCCAAACACAGTATCACAAAGTAGCAAGGCTTTTAAACCCAGTTCCACTTGCAGCAGGGCCTTTCCAAACACAGCCCTAAATGTAGCCTGGCTTTTCAAACACAGTCCCAAAAAGTAGCAAGGCCTTTAAACACAGTTCCACTTGCAGCAGGGCTTTTCCAAACACAGCCCTAAATGTAGCCAGGCTTTCCAAACACAGTATCACAAAGTAGCAAGGCTTTTAAACACAGTTCCACTTGCAGCAGGGCTTTTCCAAACACAGCCCTAAATGTAGCCAGGCTTTCCAAACACAGTATCACAAAGTAGCAAGGCTTTTAAACACAGTTCCACTTGCAGCAGGGCCTTTCCAAACACAGCCCTATATGTAGCCTGGCTTTGCGCGGGCTCAAAGCCTCCGGGTCCCACCCTCTTGGTCAGCCTTTTCTCCTGACCTCCTCCCGCTTGACCCGGACAGCCCCCTATACCTCCTGCTCTGACTGAGTCAGAGCCAACAGCTCCATCGGTTCCTCAGGGACCTCCTCTGGCTCTCCTTCTTCCATCGCCTCTGGCTCCTCTCCTCCCCTCTCCTCTGGAGCCCAGTCCATTTTCTCCTCTCCCCTCCCCCCCTCCAGCTGATTCCCTTTTCCCTCATTAACCGGGTTCTGGGGTTGTTCTTTCTCCGCCCCTTTTTTCCACCACCACCTTTTCCACCAGGGTAGAGCTTCAGCTTTCTCCCTTTTTGGTTGGCCCCCTTTTGGAGCCTCTGGGAGGTGCACCCTATTTCCCCCCCTTACCAGGTGCTCTCCTGGGGCTTTCTGGGATTTGTAGTGTTCTACTCTTATGTCCCTTTTGGGCAGGATCGGAACCCCCACCGTGTCATCTTTCCCTTTTTGGTAGCTGGGGTTCCTCCCCACCCCCTTTCTTTCTCCAGACTCTTTACCATACTCCTTACATACCCCCCCCTTAAGCTTTCACTCCCCCCCGTTTTCCTTTTTCCTCTGTATCGTCCCCTACCCGGGATAGGGCGTCCACATTCGCCAGACACCTCCCCGGACGATGCTCCACTGTGTACTGGAAGGGTTGCAAGGCTAAATACCAGCACATCAGCCTTCCATTGTTGTTTTTCATTAAATTAAGCCACTTCAGTGGAGCATGATCCGTCACCAACTTGAAGGGTCGCCCTTCCAGATAGACTGTACATTCCTGCACCGCCCATCTTATGGCTAGACACTCCTTCTCTATGGTGGAATAATGGGTCTCATGTGGTAGGAGTTTTCGGCTCAGATACAGAACAGGGTGCTCTGCCTCTTCGTGTTCTTGAGACAGCACCGCCCCTAGCCCCCTACCCGAAGCATCGGTTTGCAGGATAAAAGGTTTTCTGAAATCTACTGCCTTCAACACCGGTTCCTGGCACAGGGCATTCTGCATCTGCTCTAGGGCCCGCAACTCCTCCTCCCCCCATCTCAGCTGATCGGGGTTCTTACCCTTCAACATATCTGTTAAGGGAGTAGCGATTTCGGAAAAGTGAGGGATGAATCGCCTGTAATAGCCCACCATACCTAGGAATCGCCGCAACTGTTTTTTCCGGCTAGGCCGAGGAAATTCTTGGATGCTTTGAACTTTGTTCAATAAAGGCTGCACCTCTCCTCGGCCTACGTTATAGCCTAAGTACTTGACCCTATATTGGGCAAAGCAGCACTTTTTAGGGTTAAGGGTAAGACCCGCCTCCCGTAAAGCTTGCAGCACTGCCCCTACCTGCTTTAAATGGGTGTCCCAGTCCTCACTGTGGATTACCACATCATCCATATACGCTGCAGCATAGGTCTGATGTGGTCTGAGGACTTGGTCAAGCAAGCGTTGGCAGCTGGCCGCAGCTGAATTGAGGCCAAAAGGCAGCCTTTTAAATTGGTATAAGCCCATGGGGGTACTAAAAGCGGTCTTCGCTTGGGCCTCGTGAAACAGGGGGATTTGCCAGTACCCTTTTGTTAAATCTAAAGTAGTCAAATACTGGGCAGCTCCCAACCGGTCCACTAGCTCTTCTATATACGGCATAGGATAAGCATCCGTTTGGGAGATCGTATTAAGCTGCCTGAAATCAATACAAAATCTCCATTCGCCTTCAGGCTTAGGTACTAACACTACCGGGCTGGACCAAGGACTATGGGACTCCTCAATTACCCCAAAGTCTAACATTTCTTGTACTTGGGTAATGACTTCCCTCCTCTTCATCGGGGAGAGTCTATAGGGCCTTTGCCTTACGATCTTCCCCGGCTCGGTGATTATCTTGTGCTCTATTAAGTGGGTACTCCCCGGACAGGCCGTCAACACATCCTTAAAGCGCTCTAAGAGCCTTCCTATTTCCTTCCTTTTCTCCTGGGGTAACTGGGGATTAACTCCGGGCTCGCCGTGCTTAAAAATCTCCCTTATTTGAGGCCCTAACTCCTCGCCCCCCCTTTCTTCCTCACAGGTTTGATACCCTATCCTAGCTACCCAGGGCTTCATTAGATTAACGTGAAATGTTTGTACTCTACCCCTCTCATTCGCCACCTCATAGGTGAGGGGACCGAGTCTCCTCCTTACCACCCAAGGTCCTTTCCACCGGGAGGAGAACCTATGTGGATCTTCCGAAATTAATATCAAGACCTTATCCCCTGGGGAAAACTCCCTTCCCCGGGTCCCTTTGTCATAATACCCCTTCTGTTGTTCTTGGCTATGTTCTAGTTGGTCTTGGGCATATTCTTGTATCCTGTCTAACCGGCCCCTTAGATCCTGTAAATACTCCACCACGGTTTTATCGGTCGTTTCGGGGGGCACCCAGTGCTCCTGCACTATATCTAACATACCCCTGGGGCGCCTCCCAAACATTAATTCAAAAGGAGAAACCCCTAAGGAGGCTTGCACCTTTTCTCGGTAGGCGTACAACACGAATGGTAACAGCTGGTCCCACCCGGTCCTGTCCGCCCCCAAGGCTTTTTTTAGCATACCCTTTAAGGTCCGGTTAAAGCGTTCCACCATCCCATTTGTTTGGGGATGGTAAGCCGCCGTACGTATATGTTTTATTCCAAAGGCCTCCCATACCTGCCTCAATGTCTGCGACATAAAATTGGACCCCCGGTCGGTCAATACTTCTTGGGGGAACCCTACCTTGCAAAAAATTTTTATAAGCTCCCTAGCGATATTCCTCGCCGAAATATTCCTTAAGGGCAGGGCCCATGGATACCGGGTGGCCATGACCATCACCACTAACACGTAGAGGAACCCTCTCTGTGACCTTGTCACCGGCCCCACGATATCCATGGCCATTCTCCTCCCCGGTTGGTCTACCCTAGGCAGCGGCATTAAAGGGGCTTTTGGAGGGAATCTGTCCGATACCTTTTGACAGTTGGGACAGGATTTACAGTATCTTTCCACCTCCCCATAAATCCCTGGCCAATAAAATCGGGCCAATATTTGGTTTAGTGTAGCTTGGGAGCCCTTATGCCCCCCCAGGGGATGATCATGGGCCAGCCTTACCACCAGAGAACGGAACGCCCGGGGTACCACTAGCTGTTTCCCTCCCCCCGAGTTCTCCCAGCTAGGCACCTTCCTATACAATATATTCCCGTCCACCATGAACCCGGAGGCTGCCTGGCCTTCCCCCTGGTGGGCCCTCTCCCACGCATACTCCAGAGTAGGGTCTGTGGCCTGCTCTCGGTGAAATTGGGGAAACTGTTCCCTCAATTCCTCCGGGGCCACCGGCAGGTAACTTTCCCTCTGTACCCTCCGAAGAGCCTCTCTTCTATCCTTCTGTTCCTTTCTTTCAAGGTTTTTCCTTTCCTTTCTCGGCCTGGATCCCCCAGGACCTCGCCTTGAAAAGGAAAAACATCCCCGAGGTCCTCCCCGCCCCTATCTGCCTCACGGCTAGACTGAGCTCTGGTGGTAACCAACACTTTTTTTTCCCCCATACATTCCCTAAACTGGGGCCAATCCCTTCCTAAGATCATATCTTGGGGTAATCTGGGCAGAATAGCCACCGCAAGCTTTATGTCCCCCAGGGGTCCCTGTAAGTTGACCCTGTGGAGGGCATAAGGCGTCTTAGCCCCATGAATACATTGTATGGCCACTTTTCCTTCATAGATCTCCCTCCCCGGGGGTCTCCTCCTCCGTATCTGTTCCCAGAGCCCTCTAGAGATCATGGATTGATCTGCGCCTGAGTCTAACATTGCCATAACGGGTACCCCCTCTACCTTAACCTGAGTCAGGTACCGGGGCATACCCCCTTTTTCCAGACGCGAGATCCATCCCTCCCGCCACTGGCAATCCTTTTTTAAATGTCCAGCGCTACCACACTTAAAACACACCCTGTTCCCAAAAGGGGCAGCCTTTTTACTCGGGCCTGCAACTACCTCGGGCTTCCTACCCCAAGTCGGGGTCTCTGGCTTGATGAGGGAAACTTTGGGGGACCCCTCTTTCTCTACCACCCGGGCTTTTCCTCCTTCCAGCCCTGGGGTACCCCACTGCTGGGCCTCGAGGTAGCACTCCAACCCAGCCGTCACCCCCTCCACCGTCTTACATCCCCTCTTTATTAATTCAGCCCTAATTCCTTCGGGCAGCCCCTGAAGGAATTGCTCCACCACCAACTCCTGCAATACCTCTTGCAGGCTATGTTGCTCGGGCTCCAGCCATTTTTTTACTAAATCCATAAGTTTATTTGCTACGGCTCTAGGGGGGGTACCCTTTTCCCATTTTGTGGCTCTAAACTTGCGTCTGTAAGCTTGGGTACTGAGGCCATATCGGTCTTTAATAGCCTCTTTCAGTCTTGCATAATTGGCAGCATCTACAGGAGATAAATCCCTAAAGGCTGCCAATGCCTCCCCTGACAAGGAAGGCACTAACCTCATAGCCCATTGCTCTCCTGGCCACCCCGCCACCCCAGCCACCCTTTCAAATGCCGTTAAAAAATCGTCCACATTATCTTGTTCTGACAATTTTCCCCAGTTAAGTGAATGTAGGGATACAGGTCCTACCGCTCCTCCTGCTCCGATCCCTTGTCCATTAGTTCCAGCTCCCTCCTCACGGGGAGTAGCAGCTCCTCTCTGGAAAAAATCCTGCAGCATGTGCAGTACGGGTTGCTGTTGATCGCGAGCGGTGGTCAGGGAGTCTTCGACTATTTGGCGGTCAGCTCCTGTTGTTTTTGAAATTGCAGAGTCATCTATCCGAAGATCTCCTTGGGGTCCATCTCGAGGCCGGCACCACCACCTGGGAAAAAACAACAGAGAAAACTCCTCCAAGGGCGATTACCCCTTTTTATGTTGGGCTCTTTTCCTGACCCCTTTTTTATCTCCCCTCCCACGTCCGGCCCGCTTACCGGAACCCCAGATGGGTCTGCGCCTTTCTCCGCGTTGGCCCTCCCGAGGGGCTTCTCCCTCCATCTGATCCCAGTCTCCTCTCTAGCGACAGGTCCTGTAGAAAGATCCCACCACTGCCACCATTTGTAGAAATGAACCTGCTGGTCCTCAGCTCAGAGCCCTTTTCTTCTGTTGTCCCACTTCCTTAGGGATCTTTCCACTCAAAACCCGGCTCCCTGGGGAGACAGGTTGTTTCCAGCACCTTTCAATTTACAGCAAGGCTTTTACACCCAGTTCCAATTGCAGCAGGGCCTTTCCAAACACAGCCCTAAATGTAGCCTGGCTTTTCAAACACAGTCTCAAAAAGTAGCAAGGCCTTTAAACACAGTTCCACTTGCAGCAGGGCTTTTCCAACCACAGCCCTAAATGTAGCCAGGCTTTCCAAACACAGTATCACAAAGTAGCAAGGCTTTTAAACCCAGTTCCACTTGCAGCAGGGCCTTTCCAAACACAGCCCTAAATGTAGCCTGGCTTTTCAAACACAGTCCCAAAAAGTAGCAAGGCCTTTAAACACAGTTCCACTTGCAGCAGGGCTTTTCCAACCACAGCCCTAAATGTAGCCAGGCTTTCCAAACACAGTATCACAAAGTAGCAAGGCTTTTAAACACAGTTCCACTTGCAGCAGGGCTTTTCCAAACACAGCCCTAAATGTAGCCAGGCTTTCCAAACACAGTATCACAAAGTAGCAAGGCTTTTAAACACAGTTCCACTTGCAGCAGGGCCTTTCCAAACACAGCCCTATATGTAGCCTGGCTTTGCGCGGGCTCAAAGCCTCTGGGTCCCACCCTCTTGGTCAGCCTTTTCTCCTGACCTCCTCCCGCTTGACCCGGACAGCCCCCTATACCTCCTGCTCTGACTGAGTCAGAGCCAACAGCTCCATCGGTTCCTCAGGGACCTCCTCTGGCTCTCCTTCTTCCATCGCCTCTGGCTCCTCTCCTCCCCTCTCCTCTGGAGCCCAGTCCATTTTCTCCTCTCCCCTCCCCCCCTCCAGCTGATTCCCTTTTCCCTCATTAACCGGGTTCTGGGGTTGTTCTTTCTCCGCCCCTTTTTTCCACCACCACCTTTTCCACCAGGGTAGAGCTTCAGCTTTCTCCCTTTTTGGTTGGCCCCCTTTTGGAGCCTCTGGGAGGTGCACCCTATTTCCCCCCCTTACCAGGTGCTCTCCTGGGGCTTTCTGGGATTTGTAGTGTTCTACTCTTATGTCCCTTTTGGGCAGGATCGGAACCCCCACCGTGTCATCTTTCCCTTTTTGGTAGCTGGGGTTCCTCCCCACCCCCTTTCTTTCTCCAGACTCTTTACCATACTCCTTACAATCTGTACACTCGGGATGGGCTGTGATTCGGAATAACATGGGAAAAACCAACTACATATCCCATGTCGTTGCAGTTGTTAAGAAAAGAAAATGAGCAGATAAAACATGACATTTTGTGGGTTTCTTTTGTTTGCCAATAATAGTGCCCACCCTTTGCAAAAGGTATATTTATTTATTCATTTATTTATCATTTATACATAAATACATGCTATACAACTACTTTGTTGTTTCTGCTAGTTGCAACACTATTGCAACTAGCAACTAGCACAAACAGCATAGTAAACTAATTTAGGGCTTCTTTTACAAAGCTGCGCTAATTATTCCCGCACAGCCAATGATAGGAAGCTCATAGGAATTGAACGGGCTTCCTCTCATTTGCTGCACCAAGAATCGGCTTGCTGCTTTGTAAAAGAGGCCCTTAATCACTGAAGTAGTTCAAACCAGAGCTTCGAGGCATAACACAAATGTGAGAAACAAACTTTACTTTTCACCATCTATTTAAGTTATAGTGATAAAGATAAAAATTAGCTTTGGAGGGAAGATATATACATTCTCCTTCCTTGACAGGTCACTCTCACATGACCAATAGTAATGATTTGAATGAAATCAAGTAATATAGGGACAAAAGGGGACATTTAATAGAGACCACTAAAAATTAGGCACCTAAAATTTGGGCATTCAACTAGTATTCTATCATGGCACATTTGCACACCAGATCTGACAGAAATTCTAGCATATGTACATAGTAATGTGCCCAACTTTAGGTATGACCACTTATGCCATGTCTGTGGCTGTGTAAATAGTGGCACCTAAATGTGGCAGTTGTGCAAGTAAATACCAGTATTCTATAAAGCATGCACTAAATAGTCAATACGTGTTTTGCTTCATCCTTTTGTTCTTTTGAAAATCCAATTATGATGGCTATGTAAGTGGAAATTTTTGGGGACCCATGATGGTGTTGTGCTACTTCTATCCATTAGTATATGGCCAGAAATGCAATAAATAGGGGGGGGGGGGGGGGGGGGGGGACAACCTTTTTGACAGCCATGCTAGAAATGGGCCTACCACTCAGGAAAAGCCTATATAAGGATGCACTAAGCCTGTTTAATAACATAATTTAGTAAAAGGGCCCCTATATGCCAAATAATTGAATTTCCATCTTAAACAGCCATCCTAATCCTTCCTTTCTAGGCAGAACACACTGGCGATACATTTTTCAAGCGGCATCATGTGTAAATGGTAATACTTACATATGTAAAAGCCAATGAATACACACAAGTACTGGATTTTGTAAAGCTACATTTACAAGAAGAGCCAGTTTAAGGAACCAGTTATAAACCTTAAAGTTTTGGCTTTCTGGGTTTAAGGTCAGAGGAATAAAGTACCCTGAGACTACTGCTTGGCGTCTTGATTATTTGATGAGAATGAACCCACCTTAACCCTAGTCCCTGAGGAAAGAAGAGTGAACCCCGCGGCGTCGGGCATCTTCAGGGGAAGGCGTAGGATTAAATGCGACTTTCAGTCATGAAGAAGAAAGCGGATGATTTACCATAATAATGCAGTCGGGCACAACTCAGATACATGACCCAGATAAGTGATTAGTTATATTCAGTAGCAGTTTTTAAGTATGTTGAGATATTAGTGAAATAAGGAATTTAAGACTGGTTCGGTACACATATACATGTATATAAAAAACAAAAAAAAATAAAAAATATAGAAATTTGTTGCACCAGTCCGTTAGCACTTGTTCTGGGATATAATGTTTTCAAAAGACAAATAGGAGCAATCCATTGAATGAAGTGCTACACCACTAAGCCACAGAGATTGTCTGGGCATTATTCATAGTGGGAATATCTTAGGGATGCTCCTTAATAAAATAATTTATGAAGAAACAGACCACTTGTTGGCAATAGTTTCCCTGGTTTATGTGAGAGAAGTTTGTATCTATTTACCAGAGATTAAAGGATACATATTTTTGTTCTTCTGTAGGGGTCACAGTGGCCATTTTTGATTCTAGCTGAGGCCTGGGTGGATCATTCCCTCCCAGGACCGTCAAAAATACTGACTACTGGTAAGTCAGGAGGAGGAATAGGATATGATCAGAGTGTTAGCAGAAGTGTTAGGTGTAGTGTTTGGATGCACCAGAAGTATTGAGGGGGGTGTGGGGGGAGAGAAATCAGATATGCTGTGAGTGTGTGGGGGGAGGGGAAGATTGGATGTGCCCAGAATGTCATGGGGGATATAAGGATGGAGGCCTGATGTGCTGAGATTGTCAGGTGTGTTGGGGGTGTGAAGGGGGGGGGGACTGAAGACTAGGGGTTGGGGGGAAACTGTTGGGAGAGGGGAATGAGCCATTGTGGTGGCTCTTTATTTATTTGTGGGTCTGCACTGTGTTACATGCAATGGCAGATAGCATGGGTACTCCCACAATATCTAGCACTGCATGTAATGTGGTGCTATGTGGTAAGTGCCTGCTATATGAGACACTGGCATAACCACAAGGGGCCTTAGTGACCTGTGCTGCCCAATTTGAGTTCAGGCTCCCCCAACATCTACTGGTTTGGCTGGTGGGGTTCCCAAACCTTGCCAGCAGAAGTTTTCCTGCAGCAATATTTGCTACCATGCTGCCTGCCCTGCTTCCTCCTCCATCGCATACCTGCTTGGCTTTAATGAAATTGAGCATGCGTGAGCTTCGCAACACTAAAACCTACTTACACACCAGGGCAGGAAAGCAGGGCAGGCAGCATGGCACCGATTATCACCACAGGGAAGCATCTGCTGGTGGGGCTTGGGAATCCCCTTCAACCCAGGTATGTGAGGCTGTGGCGGGGGCAGAGAGCAGCAGGGAGGTGGGGCAAAATGTGCACCCTAACGTTGGGCTCAGGTCCCCCAAAATCAAGGACTGGCTACACCTCTGCTCTGAGGTAAATACAGGGAAGATGTTGGACACTCCCCATGCATTTTGCTACACAAGTTTTGCATTTACTGAGGCTCCTTTTACTAAGGTTTTTCCCGCAGCAGTAAAATGGCCAATTTCTATTTTCAGAATTAATGGCCATGCGCAAATGTTGCTATTAGCATGCAGCCATTAATAGAAATTAGTGTAACACTTATTGCCACCTATTAAAGTGTCACGTTTTCCAAGCAGGAACTGGGTTTGTGAGCCCTTGGACCACTGCCAAGGAGCGGCAGTGGCAGGCAAAACCACCCTACACCAGAGGCAAGGCAGAACTCTGACAAACAGTGAGACTTCACCTGCACATGACCACCTTTCACCAAGAGTTGAGCCCCTGGCTGCAAGTGGCCGGCAGGACTTATAGGACAGGGCCGGAACAGGATCCCAACAAGGCTGCACAGGGACTGAGGGTCAGAGGAGAAAGGAATAAACAGGGACTGCAGGGCAAGGAAGGGATAAGCTAAAGGACAAGACTGAAAGCTGCAAGCAGCCACTAAAACAGGGAACAAAACACTGATAAACAAGACACAGAACTGAAAGCTGCAGAACAGCCACTAAAGACACAAACAGACAAGGACTAGACACAAAACTACAACCCAGAGACAGGACTAGAGAACAAGCAACTACCTAATCTAAACTACACACAGACTAACTAGAGCAGACAAGAAACTCAGGCAAGAATCAATACAATAGAACCAGACTAGGCAGACGTGCACATAGCACACCGACAAACCTCAGGGCCTTAGGCGATGCAAAGGCAGAGAATTTCCAACTGACTAATAAGCCCAGCAGCAGCTGAAGCCCAGCTGCAGCAATCACCAGGCAACTACGGGGGCTGTGCAGGTTCAAACAAACAGAGCAAGTCTGGCAGTCTGGAAGATCCGGACCGGACTGGCCTGAAATCTGGAACGGGTGACAATAACCAGACAGTTCATTACAGCCACCAGGTCTGGCCACCAGGTGGCGAGAGGAAGGAGAGCACGAAACATGGGCACAACCGTGACATAAAGGCTCACGCGTTAAACATGTGCTAATCAGCTAGTGCTTACCGAAGCCTAGTAAAAGGACCCCACTGTGTGCTGGTTTTTGCAACCAACACATAGTAAGCACAAAAACCTATCATACTTTAATAAATGGGCCCTTACCATAAATGGATGGAAAAACAACAGAACCCTTTTAACATCATACCACATGACAAAATGTTATAAGGTGGTAGATTGATTTTTTCTCTCAAAAATGTCCAAGTTGCGATTTTCAGCTCTCTGATTTTAGATGTTTTTCTCCGCAATTTGTCCAAATTTCAAGAGGGCATGATTTTGGCAGGCCCAGGACGGGACATGGACAAACCAAAAAATAGACATTTTTCAGCAATAATGAAACAAAATGTCTAGGGACAAAATTAAGACTTTTTGGCTAGACCTGTTTCAGTCATGAATAAATAACCAAAAGGTGCCCTAAATGACCACTGGCGGGATTAAGACATAACCCCCCTTACTCCCCCAGTGGTCACAGACCCCCTTCCCACTCCCCTAACATGCATCAGTGACAGTACATACAAGGCTCTATGATAGCTTCAAATATGATGGCTATTCTTAGAGTAGTAGGCAGGTCCCAGGAGTAGCCTAATGGTTGGTGCAGTGGACTGTAAAGAAAAGGACCCAAGCCCATATACCAATCTAACTGGTACTCTTGTGGTGAAATATGTGAGTCCTCCAACAACCACTTAATGACTACTGTACCTATATATAGGTGATACCTGCAAGCTTGAGGGCTATTGTAGTGGTGTACAGTGAAGTACAGTAGGTTTTTCTCTGTTCCTGGAGGGCTCACCATACAATATAAGGGGGTTACGGTGAAATGTGTACCTGGGACTTTTTATGTGAAGTCTACTGCAGTGTCCCCTAGACTGCTCCACTGCTCTGCTGGGATTTCTTTGTGGCCAGTCTACAAAGAATGATGGCCTCCAGACATCCCAATGGCTGGGTTTTAGGCCTTTTTCTCATGGCCTTTTTTTTTTTCAAAATGTTCCCAAAAGAAAAATGCACTGAGCAAAAAATGTCTAGAAAAAGATGATTTTCGAACCAAAAAGGTAGACGTTTTTCAGGTTTGAAACTGGCTATATTCGCCACTTGATTTTTGGATGTTTTTAGAAAAACATCCCAAATCAGACTTAGATGTTTTATTGAAAATACCCCTCCACATATCTCTGTATCTGTGGATTTATTTATATTAACAGAGTCTCTTTTACTGGAATCATTAAACATGAAGTAATTAATAAAGACTAGAAATTCTTGATGTTTTCACAATTCAACAAAGAAGCTGCAGAAAGTGTCTAGCTCTAAAGAAAAATGCAAAAGTAGAGTTAAACATTTTAGGAAAAGATTTTAAATCTTTCAACAGTAAAAGCAACATGCTGTAATGTGTGCATTAGAAATCCTTGCATCATTAACAGCCTCAGACAAAAAAATTGATCTAATAATTGTTTCATCCTTCAAAAAAGCAGCAGCTTTTAAAAAGAGATTAGGTGTTTCAAGTTTTCTTAAGTTATTTCCATCCCCCCTGCTATTTCATATTATGCATTTCTGAGAAATATATTAGCATACCAGTTCTTGGGTTATTAATTTGATGCAATGATATACTCTGAAACATCCTCTCAGAAGATAAATTGTTTTTTATGAAAGTTTTTTTTTTTACCTAAATGAAGCTTGCCATACACTAGATTCAAAAACTTGTAATAAAAATTCTTAGTACATTCAAAGCAAGAAACTTGTGAGGGATTTATAAGGCCCAGCAGATGACCAAAGGATAAAAGGGGCACTCAGGGAGGCCAAAAGTGATAGTAGAAAAAAATCTAACCCCCTCCCTCTTTCATGAAGCCACACTAGTGGCTGCTGGTGCAGTAGAGCCGACACAGCCCATTCAAGTGAAAGGGCTGTGTTGGCATTACTGTACGGCTTTGTAAAAGGGGAGGTAAATTAATTCTTTGCTTTGGTGTTTACTGAGGAAGACATTGGGAAGATAACCACTACTACTACTACTACTACATATCATTTCTATAGCACTACTATATGTACATTGGAACATTCTTTGATAGTGAGAATCTAAACATTTAGGACTGAATTCTATAAATGGCGCTTAAAAAATTGGCACAAAAAATAGTGCTAAGTGCTATTCTATAAAGGGTACTTAAAGTTAGGCATCGTTTATAGAATACCACTTAACACCAGGAACTGTGACAACATTTAGGTGCAACAATTTTCACCAATGAAATCTTGGTGTAAATCCTTGTGTCTAAATTAGGCATGGATCCCATTTATTATATAACAACATGCGTAAATTAAAGGAATGCCCCTAATTCACCCATGACTGCACCTCCTTTTTGGACCTGCAAGTAAAATTTACATGTGGATCTCACACCTAAATTTATATGAGAAAATTTTAATTAATTCCAATTAGCACCAATAATTGTTAAGATCTTAATTATCGATGCTAATTGGCTCACTATTCAATTAAATTGCATTCACAAATTGTGAAATACAAAACCTGAAAATGATCCTATCAACATACATGTAGCAAAAAAATGTCATACAGTATAGCACTAATTCCTGTGATTCAAACAGCAAGAACTTTACCTATGAATAGGTAGAACTACAAATATTACATTGGGCCATAAAACACCGATAGACCTACCACAGGAAAAACAGAATACCATATCTTAGTCACATGCCTCAATTCCTTGATACAGACAGACCCTTACTAAATACAGAGCAAGGGATCACAAATTAGAAATAAAGATATGAAGACAAAACTTAAACTGGTAACTTCAAGAAGTCAAACTAGCCATGTACCACAAAATAGAGAAATAAAAACAGAAATGGATTTCCTCTTCTACTAAACATAACACAAAGACATCCATGAAGCACATTTTCCCAAACATAATTTAGTTAATAAATTCAAAGTAAAACACTTTCTTCCACCTTTCTTTTCTGAACATTTTATTTTCCTATCATGTTGATCCTAGTTTTTCTTTTCTGCTTTCCTGTGTGTCTTCTTCTAACACTCCTTTCACAGGTTGCTGTCCATTTGTCATTTCTCGTCTCCTGACTTGTTCCATTCCCTCGTTACATGTGTCTCTGACACATTGATCTTTCACTAAGGACAGTTTGAAAGGAGCAATTCCCTGTTATGTTTCAGTGTGTCAAAGTTTGGGGAAGTCTATTTTTCTGCATGCCAAATTTGGTCTCATTCCATTAAATGTTTGAAGCATTATTTTTCCACTAGAGAGAGACAAAGAGACAGACATTTTTGATCCCATATTTATGATTTCTATCCAATATTGGTTCGGTTGTAAAGAAGAAAAAGTACAGACCTATCACTTAAAAGAACTATAGTACTTGAGGCCTGGAAGACCAAGGTCAATTGTAAAAAAGACTCTCAAGGGTATAAAATAAATTATAAACTAGCGAGAATGATATTGGTGCTGAGCAAAATAATAAAAACTATTAAGAAAAAGAAAAGAGGGGCCCTTTTAAAAAGGAGCGTAGGCGCCTATGTGCGTCCAACGCATGCCAAATTGGAACTACCACCTGGCTACCGCGTGCCCCCGACAGTAATTCCATTTTTGATGCGTGTCCAAAACACATGGTAGAAAATATTTTCTATTTTCTACCACATGGCGCTTACCTGGCAGTAATTGGCAGTTTATGCGCGCTGACAATTACCGCCCAGTTAGCGCGTGAAATTTTACCGCTACCTCAATGGGTGGCGGTAAGGTTTCAGGCCAAAAATGAACACTTACTGGTTTTAATTTTGCTGGACATCCATTTTCGGCCACAAAAAAAAGACCTTTTTTCCAGGCACGCTGAAAAATGGACCTGTGTGTGTCCAAAACACGCGCCTACACCACCACAGGCCTTTTTTTGGCACGCCTTAGTAAACGAGCCTCTTAGTAATCCGATTAATAGACAGAGCTTAATGGAGACAAATCAAAATGTATTTAGGAAAAGGAAGTCTTGCCTTGCCAATCTGTTAGATTTTTTGAAGGTGTTAATAAATGCTTGATAGAGGGATAGATTCTACAAAGGATGTCAAAAATTAGTGCCAATTATGCAACAGCGGCATGCAAAATTTTTATAGAATAGGGCATAAGTCAGCATGTGTGAGTCTAACTTTAGGTGCAAAACCTTGCGCCATGTCAAAGGCTCATGTAAATGCTGGCACCTAAAGTTGGCAGTTGTGTGTGTGATAATATAGAGCGTAACTTATATATGCAACTGCAAGACATACCCCTGATCTTCTCATGGGCATTTCCCCTTTGTAGTGGCATGCTACCATAATTAGGCACTCTCCGGCCAATATTCAACTGGCAGCAGTTAGTGTTTTTATATTCACCGTTGGCAGTATTCCTGGATATTCAATGCTGTGTCATTTCCAGACACTGGCACTGAATATCCAGTTTTAAGTTGACTGCTAAAGTTTGTGCAGTTATGTGCAATATTCAGGTCTTGACCGCATAAGCTGAACTGCTTAAAGATAGGACTGAGGCACAATTTAAGCAGTTATCTTTTTTGGTCAAGGGCTGATTATAACCGCATAAGTGCCAACTCCATCCCTGGAATTTCCACTAGGGAACTGGTAATCTAAACAGCAGATTAAATTAGGAGTCAAAATCCAGGAAAAGGATCAGAGCCATTGTGGACAATATGCTGAAATCCTCAGCACAATGTGTGGTGGTGATCAAAAAAGCAAATAGCATGTTTGAAATTATTTGGGAAGAAATGGAGAATATCACAGTGCCTCCGTATTGCTCCATGGTGCCACTACACCTTGTGCAGATCTGGTTGTCCTTTCTCAGATAAAATATAGCAGAATGAGAAAAGGTACAAACAAGAACAATCAGAATGATAAAGGAGTTGGAATGGCTTAAGAAAGACACAAGTTAGGGCTCTTCTGCTTGGAGAAAAGATAGCTGAAAGGGGATATGATAGAGGTCTATACAATCACAAGGTAAGTAGAACAGGTACATAGGAAATGGTTGCTAGTCCTTTTAAGGAGTAATAGGACTTGGAGACACTCCACTAACATTTAAAAGGCAGCACATTTAAAAAAAATGTCAATTTATTTTTAATTTAGCACACAAGTTGTGGAATTTGTTGCCAAAGGATGTGGTGAAGGCAGTTAGCAGTGTTGGGTTTATTAAGTTCAGATACATTTCTGGAGGAAAAGTTCATAAACAATTTTTAGCCATATAAATTTGTATAAGTCACTATTTATCCCTAGGATTCAGCAATAAGGAATGGGTCTACTCTTTGGAATCTTGCTGGGTACTTATGACCTGGATCGGCCATTGTTGGAGACGGAATGCTGGCTCAATAGACCTTTACCCTGACCCAGTGTGGTACATTTTGCTGATTATTTTAAAAGTGATATTTGAAATATAAATGCTGATATGCCTTTAGAGATCAACATCTAGTACAGAAGCATGTCAGGATGTGGTGTAGGCGGTGCAGCGACATAGGTTGTCTTACTTTCTAACTCCTCTTACTCTCTTACATATCTATGGGGGTCTTTTACTAAAAATTAGCTCGAATTATCTGCAGCAGGGCCCATTTTATTCCTATGGGCCCTGCTGTAGATAACTTGAGTGAAGGAGTGGCCTAGTGGTTAGGGTGGTGGACTTTAATCCTGAAGAACTGAGTTCAATTCCCACTGCAAGCACAGGCAGCTCCTTGTGACTCTGGGCAAGTCACTTAACCCTCTATTGCCCCATGTAAGCTGTATTGAGCCTGCCATGAGTAGGAAAGCACTGGGTACAAATGTAACAAAAATAAAAGATCCCCTATACATGTTCCATCTTTGCTTATACCCTACATTGTCAATTAAAATGTTCTATGATGTATTGTGTTGACATTGTAAGTACTATGCCATACTTTGTATTGTTATTTGATGTTAGTGCTGTAGTTGTCTATTGCTCATGTTTTTATTCTTACTGTACACCACATTGAGTGAATTCCTTCAAAAAGGCAGTAAATAAATCCTAATAAATAAATAAATAATATAACATGTCAATGTGCATGTCAGGAGATGAAAATATTGTCATTTACACCTGTTTTAAAACACATTCAAATGCCAGCTCCACTTGTCTTTTGGGATGCTTGCACTGCAGGTGACTGGAGGAGCTTATAGTTAGGTGGTGGCCTGAATGCTGTCTCTTATCTACTCAGGTATGTCATTTCTAAACTGCATAAATGTTTCACTAAGGGGCCCTTTAACTAAGCCGCATAAGCGTTTACGTGTGCCCAATGTGCACCAAAATGGAGTTACCGCCTGACTACCACTTGGTTCTTGTGGCGATTTCATTTTTGGCGAGCGTCCAATACGTGCATCTGAAAAATATTTCTTATTTTCAGGCGTGCGTAACGGACATGCGCCAAGTGGCATTTGGCACATTTAGGTCATTACCGCCCAGTTACCACGTGAGTCTTTACCACTAGGTCAATGGTTGGCGGTAAGGTCTCAGACCCAACATGGACACGCGGCAATTTTCATTTTGCCGCACATCCATTTTCTGCAAAAATTTTAAAAAGGCATTTTTTACAGGCGCGCTGAAAAATGGATCGGCGTGCGCCCAAAACCCACACCTACAGTACCGCAAGCCATTTTTCAGCGCGCCTTTGTAAAAGGACCCCTAAAATAATTAAATTATAAACCATAACAACTATGATTTTATATTAAAACAAACAAAATAAACTCAATTGATATTCAAAATCAAATTAATACGCAAAATTAACTACTAAGATAAGACAGTGTAGGCTATAATGGAATTACTGTGCATTATCAGTATTCTAGCCTGAATTGCTTCCTGAATTCACTCTGTCCAAACGGAAACATCCAAGTTTATAAAAGTAATAACTATAAAAATAGCAAATGTGTTAGGCTATGATGGAAGCTGGAATACAGTCAGACAGCAGGAAATGAATATATAATGGGAATATTGGGACTGGGCTTGCTTACCAAAACATAATACTAATTAAAAAAATCTAGCCAACATTAACTGCTCAAGTGTATATGGCAAGTTTGACTAAAAAAACATATGCGTATCCACTCAGTGGTTAACAAAGATCACAAAAAGTATTTTTCTGGTTGTATGATAGAAACAATTACAATATGTGAGGATTACAGATAGATTTTGAAACAGATATCAAAACAACATGTTTACAACATAAGAACATAAGCATTGCCAAACTGGGACAGACCAAAGGTCCATTAAGCCCAGTATCCTGTTTCTAACAGTGGCCAATCCAGGTCACAAGTACCTGACAAGATCCCTGAACAGTAAAACCGATTTTATGCTGCTTATCCTAGAAATAAGCAGTGGATTTTTCCAAGCCCATCTTAATAATGGCATATGGACTGTTTTTTCAGGAAATTATCCAAACATTTTTTCAAACCTGCCAAGTTAACTGTTTTTACCACATTCTCTGGCAATGAATTCTAGAGTTAATTACAGATTGAGTTAAGAAATATTATCTCCAGTTTGTTTTAAATTTACTATTTAGTAGCTTCATTGAGTGCCCCATAGTCCTAGAAAATTTGGGAAGAGTAAACAAGAGATTCACCTCTTCCCATTCCACTCCATTCAGTATTTTATAGACCTCTATCATATCTCCCCTCAGTCATCCCTTATCCAAGCTGAAATTCCCTAGCCACTTTAACTTTTCCTCATAGGGAAGTCATTCCTTTATCATACTTGTCTCCCTTCTCTGTACCTTTTCTAATTCTGCTATATCTTTTTTGAGATGCAGTAACCAGAATTGCACACAGTATTCGAGGTGCAGTCGCACCATGGAGCAATACGAAGGCATTATAACATTCTCATTTTTGTTTTCAATTTTTTTCCTAATGATTCCAAACATTCTATCTGCTTTCTTAGCTGCTGCTTCACACTGAGCAGAGGGTTGCAATATATCATCAATGATGACACCTAGATCCATTTCCTGGGTGTTGATTACTAATGTGGAACCTTGTACCATGTAGCTATAGTCTGGTTTCCTCTTTCCCACGCATAATATCCATTTCTGGTTTTAGAAAGGCCTGCTTATTTATTTTTAAAAGATGATTGATAGCTAAAGATTTCTATTGTGTATTTTAATTACTACTACTACTACTATTTAGCATTTCTATAGCGCTACAAGGCGTACGCAGCGCTGCACAAACATAGAAGAAAGACAGTCCCTGCTCAAAGAGCTTACAATCTAATAGACAAGAAATAAAGTAAGCAAATCAAATCAATTAATGTGTACAGGAAGGAGGAGAGGAGGGTAGGTGGATTGAATGTTATTTTTTCTGTGATTCTGTAAGTCTATGGAATGATTTTTACGAAGAAGAGGGTACAGAAAGAAAGATAAATAAATAAATAAATAATAGATTGTTTGGCAGTATTTTCAATAGAGAGAACTTTCATGTCTCTATGTCAATTGGTCATGTAAGTAGAGGCAGTGAGCATGGTGAGACCTTGAGCTGAGGCACATATGTCCATACTAGAGGCCAGGGGATATGTAATTGCTGAGATAGCAATGGTGCATTCAGAAGGAGTGATATGGACTGTGTTGTGGTGACACAGAACTAGTATCTGTCTAATGATGTTGCCTGTGTCATATTGCACAGAATCTGCCATTAGGCAGAGCAGTATCTTTTTCACCTAGGAGGTGATCACCACTAAGTACGCAGATGGGGAGAAGCAATACTTGATGGATGTGTCCATCACCCATGGGCAAGGGTGCATGGATGCTTAAACTTGCAGCAGTAAGTTGATTGATTTTTTTCTTCTACATTACCTTCCCCCTGCAATGATCTATGTTAATAAGGATGAAGCTGGCTTGAGGGTTTACCTACAGATTCAGTGCAGCCGCATTGGAGGGCTTAGAACTCCTCCAGCTATTCAGGTACAGGAACTGGGTCCATTTCTTCAGATCCTCTATCTGCATAGAGAAGGAGATTTATATAGAGAGATGGTAGTGAGTTAAACAGGTTCCCTTGGGTACCTGAGTGATCTTTCTGTGGCCATTATAGTCATTGAATAAGTGGTAAGGTTATCCCTTGGCCAATGTGTGGGTGCTGGATGCCCTATTGATGCATTCAGGGAGTACCCTATTCATATACTCCAAGATGTCCCTGCTACCCAAAACTTGTGTCCATAGACCCTTTCCCTGTGTAGTATCAACATACCTAACTATATGCTTCCACTATTATTTAATTCTCTAGCTCCTCCTGTGTGATACTGTGTCATGACATGCTTGGACAAAGCTCCAACACAGTAGCAAGGCTGAAGTGTGGCCACCTGGCAACTAAGTGCCACTGCAGGACATATATCTGCTGCTGTGTTCTTTAAGCACAACTGAGGTTCCTCATTGTTCTACCTTTCATATACCACCTCCTGTAGTTCCAGAATGTAAGCCCATTAGATGTCACATGTCACTCATATGGACTGTGTCAAGCAGATGTAAAGCTTATATCATAGTCCCACTCTTTCAGTTTCCTATCACTCCCCATAGCCTTAGAACCAGTGAACAGATTCATAACAATATTTTCTGAATGGAATGAGGGGAAAAGCCAAGGGTCCCAAGCAGTTGAATAAGATCAAAACACACTATTCTGGGAACTTGATCTCTTCCTTCACTAACAGGTAGGTGTGCTGTCAGAGCTGTATACCTATTTATTACCATTAAAATGAAAAAAAATGTTCAGGTTGGAAATTTAAAGTGGAAACCTTCTTAATGCTTAGAAATGTTTAGAAAGATGTTTTCATATTGTCTCTAATATAGTTGCTTTCACTGGCCTCTATTCTCATTTAATGATGGTCCTTTTCTTCTGTAGAGCTATACAACATTTCATCATTTTATACCATGGGAACATCTCACTGTTTTGCATGGATAATTCCCCCCTTTCACATCAGGCACCTGTTGATATTTACCTCTCTGGAGTAGAATGATGGTATATTGAGCTACCCGGCCAGTCTTTCTGAGGCCCAACAAGTTATTTCCATGTCCTTCCTCTGGTCAGACACTGGGAAGAACCAGCTCTTTTGCTCAAGCATAAGCCTGGCTAGGAAGAGGGTTCCTGGCCTGCCAAAGTTCACCTTTCTAGTTCTACCTGCCATTTTCTCTATGTCCCTGTTCCTGCCATGTCACTGTACACATCACGTAGAAGTAGGCATAGATGACCCACGTTCATGCCTATTTCAGAAAAGTGCACACTCAGCTACACTCCGTTTATAAAATGCTGACTGCTACGTTCCTCACCTGGTTCTAGGCCTGTGCGGCCAATTCGCCGGTGAGGCGCGGTCCGGCAGAGATAGCCGGCTATTTTGGATGTGGTTTCTCCAGGATGGGTCTGTTTCTGTTTCCTATTTCTGGCAGCCGTCATCTTGGTTGGATCAAGGACAGCAGCCATCTTGGCTAGCTCAGGAGGGGGCAGCCATCTTGTATATGAGAACAGGAAGGAAGCCCATATTTGGGCGTTGTGCTACTCTGCTGATGGGGGCAGCCATCTTGGATCAGTTGCACATGTTTGAGACTGATTCCTACCTCCAGTCCTTCGTTGCTTTGGCCTTCAGTTCCAGTGTTCCAGACCTCGACTTGTTTCCCAGACCTCGCGTGTTTGCTGCCTGTCTTGTCCTCGGACTGTTTTTTATTACTCTTTGCCCTACGGATTTACCTGGCTTTTGGACTGTGTCTGTTTGCCTGCCTGTCTGGTCAGTGGTTGTGCAACCCCGCCGGTTCCAGAAGTCCTGGTGGCTGCCCGAACCTGGGGGCTCAACTCCCAGGGAGCGGTGGTCGCTCCCCAGGTGAAGCTAGGGGTTGTCTGGCTGCCTGACCGAGTGCGGTGTCACTCCATCCTAGCCGTGCTCAGTCTGGGCACAAGGGCTCACATTTCTCCAGTCATAACACTGGCCTACATCTTGCTGAGACTATTTTTAGATGCACCCAGTCATTTGGTTGACCTATATAAAATTACCCTCCACACGTACAAACTATTTAATTTTAAACTATGTAAATCATCGCTGGCCTATTAAGTTTATTCCATCTGTTTTAGTCAGCTGTTGTTAAAACAAACGATCATTTCTGTGCATTATTAAAATGGAAATGAAGCAAAAGAGAAGAGACATCTGTGGCCAGTTAGTGGTTAATAGTATTGCATTCAGCTTGTGAACCAATTCATAATAATGAATTAAATTTCACTGCTGTGTACGCTTGTAATTGTAAAATTAATGTACATTTGCATAATCACATAATGAAATCTGTATGATTCATGCTTTGCTCAGTGTAATCTGGATATGGAAATTGCTGTCTGTGCTGTCGATAAAATATGGCTCATTGTAACACATATACTAGAGTTGTTCTGCTTTCTGCAAGAAATGACATACACATAGTTCTGTGAAAAGAAAACTTGTCTGGAAGGAGCAGTAAATAACTGAAGATTACCACATTTCCCCCACACTTTAAGATAAAGTCAAAAAACTATCTTCTATAAGTTCTACTTATTTAAATAATACTGCCTGTAATTTAACTGCTTTGATAAAGGCCAGTCATTTACTGAAATCTGAAGGTAAACATCTTATTAACATTATAAAATGTCCTCGCTAGAATTGCATGGGGTTCCAGGTGAACAAATTAAACGGTTGGGCCGGTGGGGGTCGAATGCGTACAAAAGATACATTCGGCCTCCACGTTAGTACCCCTGTTAAGGTTAGCCCTGTTGGGGTGGTTGGTTCTTTACTGAGGTTGGCTTTCCTGTTGTTGCCATGGCTGATGATATGTTAATTGCATGTGACTTGCTATATTTGATAATATGTTAATTGCATGTGACTTTGCAGGTGACGTGGTGGAACAGTACCAGATATGGATCTGTGGTCACTCTTATGTGCATTGGGCACATAAGAGGGCAGCTGTACGGCCTGATGGGGTGAATTTGGGCTTTCCGAAGGGGAAGGTGGCTGTACGATGGTTGGGTAAGAGAGGGATGCTGTGGGCTCAATTGTTGCCAACCATAGAGTGGGAGTTGATGACTTCCAGTGCGCCACAGTTTCTCATCCTGCATTTAGGGGGCAATGATTTAGCGGGGTTGAACAGTGTGCTATTAGTGAAAACAATACAGAATGATTTATTAAAACTGGCATGTTTGCTGCCCCGGACCAGACTCGTCTGGTCGGATATTATTCCACGACGAGTTTGGAGGGGCGAGAGGTCGCATACAGCGATCGATGGCACACGCAAAAAAATTAATAGGTGGATGGGTAAATTTATGGGGTCAGTTAAAGGGCAAGTGATTGTGCATGAGTTCCTTAAAGAATCTTGTGCGGGTTTATATAGATCGGATGGGGTCCACCTGTCTGATGTGGGCCTGGATATATTCAACTTTGATTTACATAATTTTATTGAAGCCATTACGCTGGTGGTAGGTCGCAGCCAGGGTTTGGGGGGAGCCCGCGGCGAACGAGGAGTCGTTGCCGTGGGCTGTGGCATAAGCTATGGAACTTAGGTAACATTAGCGACGAGTACACAGCACCTCAGCGGATAATATGCCAAAGTGAGTTACTATGTATATGTTAATGACCTGTTGAAAGTTACAATACTGAGCGAAATGTTATGCCTGCATGCGGGCAGGATTACAGAACAAGATGGACACGGCTAGTCTCCTGGCTTGGACGGCCAGGGGGCCAATAGCTTTGGTGAAAGTGGTAAATGCATCCTTGTACGGGAGGCATTTGATTGCACAGCGTGCTATAGCAGACAGCACTGAAGAGGAACAGGGTGCTTGGACGGCACAGCCTGTAGTAATATAACAGGGTGCTTGGACGGCACAGCCTGTAGTAATATAAGCAAGAAGGGCTGTGTACTCGGAGGGAGATGTTTATCAATGATGTTTATCAATGATGTTTACCAATGATGGTTTATGTGAAGGTTTACGGTAAATAAAATTTTGGGACCTGGCTGCGGCCTAAATAAATCCACATTTGTTAAAGAAATTGGCTTCTGGTGTGGTGTTTGGATAGAAGGGGGTGACTGAGTGAATGCCGAATGCCCGTGTTGATGGAAAGGCTCACCCTTTAAGGGGAGCCGATTACAACCGGGCTGAAGGCTCAGGAAGAACCTGGGGTGGGGGGGGAGAGGGAGGGAGGAGTGGGAGGGGATAGGAAGGATAAGAGATTGAAGGGTGATGGGTAAAGGGGCGGGTAGGGAGGAGGGGTGAAGAAGGGCTGTGAAGGGAGACACAGCGCCATTTGGATTTCAGCAAGCAGAGGGAGCAGTGTTGACCCGCCCTCCCGCCCATGAGGTACGGGGGAAGGGTCGTTGTCGCAGCAAGGCATAAGCTATGGAACTTAGGTAACATTAGCGACGAGTACACAGCACCTCAGCGGATAATATGCCAAAGTGAGTTACTATGTATATGTTAATGACCTGTTGAAAGTTACAATACTGAGCGAAATGTTATGCCTGCATGCGGGCAGGATTACAGAACAAGATGGACACGGCTAGTCTCCTGGCTTGGACGGCCAGGGGGCCAATAGCTTTGGTGAAAGTGGTAAATGCATCCTTGTACGGGAGGCATTTGATTGCACAGCGTGCTATAGCAGACAGCACTGAAGAGGAACAGGGTGCTTGGACGGCACAGCCTGTAGTAATATAACAGGGTGCTTGGACGGCACAGCCTGTAGTAATATAAGCAAGAAGGGCTGTGTACTCGGAGGGAGATGTTTATCAATGATGTTTATCAATGATGTTTACCAATGATGGTTTATGTGAAGGTTTACGGTAAATAAAATTTTGGGACCTGGCTGCGGCCTAAATAAATCCACATTTGTTAAAGAAATTGGCTTCTGGTGTGGTGTTTGGATAGAAGGGGGTGACTGAGTGAATGCCGAATGCCCGTGTTGTGACATACACATAGTTCTGTGAAAAGAAAACTTGTCTGGAAGGAGCAGTAAATAACTGAAGATTACCACATTTCCCCCACACTTTAAGATAAAGTCAAAAAACTATCTTCTATAAGTTCTACTTATTTAAATAATACTGCCTGTAATTTAACTGCTTTGATAAAGGCCAGTCATTTACTGAAATCTGAAGGTAAACATCTTATTAACATTATAAAATGTCCTCGCTAGAATCTTTCTGAAAATTTCTGTAAAATTGTAGCTATATTTATGGGTGAAATGGGCAATAAAATGATAGGATTTTAGACTCAGCAGAGCAATCTGTAAGACTACCAGCTGAAAAGAAAATGTTGTAGAAGCCTAGAAAAAGGCGTTGACATTTCAATTTTCCTTTATTACTTGCAAATAAGAAACCAGTAGAACAGGCTGTAGTCACTGCAAAATTTTAAATTCATTGTCCCCAAATATTTAAAATACAATAGTGCAAGCCTTTTCTTTACCTGTTGGATCCTGGGCTATAAGTTCTGCTAAGTGAATCACATTAAGATAACATGTACTGACAAATTAACAAATGCTATCTTAATGCCCCCTGCGCTATTTGAACACACCACACGTTTTTGAGTTTTAGCTGACCTAAGGAGAGGGACATATCTCCTTGCACACACATTGTTTAAAAAAAAAAGGTTGCATTTCCAAAGGATGTCCAAATGCTGCAAGATTTTTTTGGCAATATAGGCTGCTGTTTATAAATCAGCTGACACAATGCCAGGAGCATCTGCCAGTCTCAGCTATTCAGGTACCTCCTCAAGCTAGAGAGGGATGGCTGTAGGCACCAGAATGAGGCTAATGGAAAGTAGAGTGGCAGAGCTGAGAGTGTATCTTTCATTCTAGAACTGCCTGAGAATGAGTTGCTGAGCTTGTTAGTTCACAGGTGATCTTCACTATCAATATCTTTCTCTAAAACTTTTGGGGCTGACATCCAGCCAGTTAACCCCTTTTGTTATTTGGGTATTACACTTGATTCCTACCTTTCTTTTTTCACCCAGATATCAAGTATGTGTAGAGCTGGTTTCTTCATTCTCTGTCAACTACGTTCCGTTTGATGATATTTCTATCATGATACCTTCTTCTCCCTTATCCTCTCTTTACTAAATATGCATTTGGACTATTGTAACATATCTTATTTAGGTTGTCCCCGTTTTCAATTGAAGAAATTAGAATCTTTACAAAAAACTGCTATTAGACTCTTCTGTCATGTTTGACGATATGATCATGTCTCTCCTTTGCTACAGAGTCATCATTTGTTGCCAATCGAGCAATGTATCAAAGCTCTCAAATCAGGTCTTCCCCCTTACCTCTCAATGCTCACAATTCCCTATTCTCCAGCCCGTTTGCTTCATTCTTTAAACGACCATCGTCTAGTACTTCTAGAGCCCAAGATGGCTCACCTTGATTCTACCAGACTGAGAGATTTTTTCTATGCAGCTCCAATTCTATGGAATTCTCTTCTGTTCTACATTCGAACACAATCTTATCTTAACAATTTTAAAACTGCCTTAAAATCTTGGCTTTTTCACCAAGCTTTCTCTCCTCCGTAGGTGATGCTGTCTTTCACTGATGGGTTCTTTTGCCAGTTTCTCCCTCTTGCTCACTCTCTCCCCCTCTTTAGCTTTTTCTTCCATGTTACTACAGCTCTTCTCCCCAGCTCTCTACTTTCTTACTTCTGTTCTAGCCTTGCCTTGTATGAATGGAATCCTTACTTTCCTATTGAAAATTTGTCGTTCCTTTCCTTGAAATTGTTATTAAGTTTTTAAATTGTAAACCACTGATCTGCTAAAGCATCATTTAGTACTGAATCCAGATAAGACAATAGCGTCTTGGATAACAGGTCATGGGCCAATACCATCTTTAATACCTACACTGTTTGGTAAGCAGATAGTTACAGTACAATCCTTTAAATATTTAGGTGTAATTATTGACTCTGCCCTATCTTTTAATGAACAAATATCTGATGTAGTAAAAAAATCTTTCTATCATCTACGGAAATTGCGTTCAATCAGAAACTCGATAGATAAAGACTCCTTGCATACCCTAACATATGCCTATATCATAACATGTCTTGATAACTGCAATATCATTTATGCAGGTCTCACCAAGGTCAATTTAAAACATTTACAAATTATTCAAAATACGGCTGCCCGTGTTATTTGTCGGGCCTCAAAGTATGATAGGATCACACCCCTCTTATACTACCTTCACTGACTTCCGGTTGAAGTCAGAATAAAATATAAGGTCCTCATTTTGACATATAAAGCACTACATTTATCAACCCCATTATATCTAGCAAATCTCACTATACCGTACTCACCGACACGTACACTTTGGTCACTTACAGATAACAGATTAGTAATTCCATTACCCCTGAGGGCTAGATGGGAATCCACGCGAGCTTCAGCCTTCTTTTTCTTATCCCCTACACTATGGAACGGCCTTGCAAAAGTAATTAGACCAGAAGAATGATATCCTTTCTTTCGTAAAGCCTTAAAAACATATTTTTTTTTCACAGTAAGTCTGAAAACACTGCATGACAAAGGGAAAAAAATAAAATAGATGAAGGATGTTCAATTTCATAATGCAGCATTATAATTTTGGTTTTTTTAGTATGAATGGCATCATATTTGTTTAGTTACTTCTTCGTATGGATGTTTCTCTTTTTGTGCTTTCCTATCAAACACTGGATTTTTTAGTTTGTATTTTGCGATTTAAATGTATACGTTTTACAATGTAAACCGTCCTGTTTTGCTGATGCAATAAGTAATGGTATAGTAAATAAATAAATGATAAATGATACTTATGATCTTTCTGCCAGCACACCTCCTGCATGCTCTAAAAAGAAGTGTGGCTCATTATGCTGACAGTAAAGGTAAGAAACTGGCATGAAATTCTTGTTAATACTACCTCAGAAGTTCTAAGATTACCTTTTACATTTCCTCAGGCTGAATAGATGGGGGCCAATGTTCAGACCATGGGAGTTAGCTTGCTGCTTGCTGCTCTAATAGATCTGGCAATAACATCTTAAGCCATCATAGAGGCTAGTAAGTAAATCAAATCTTTGGGGGTGGGGGGGGGTGGGGTGGGAGGGGGTCAGTGACCACTGGGGGAGTAAGGGAGGGTCATCCCTGATTCCCTTCAGTGGTCATCTGGTCACTTAGAGTACCTTTTTGTGCCTTATTCATTCTAAAAACAGGTCTAAACCAAAATTTTGAAGGTTCAGCTCTAGACATTTTTGTTTTGTTCCATTATGGCTGTAAAATGTCTAAGTGTTAGGAATGCCCTAAGCTCGCCCCCAAAACTCCCCCTTGTGATTTGGATGCACTGCAACTGAATTGTAGAGATAAACATCTTAATAATCCATGCACTGGGTACTTGCTATTAGAAACAAATTCAATCTATACTATAAACCAGCTGAATGCTCTCATCAGTTATGGAGGAAAGGCTTCAGATTCCCTGCTTTCACCCTGATTGTGTTTTCCTTGGTAGCAGACTGCTTCCTATCCTGTGCAGACCATCATCTGCTCTATTAGGAATAGGTGCAAGAGTGAGGTCCCTTTAAGAATCAGGTAGGTAGAGACCAGAAGAGACTGCGTTGGGTTTAAAAACCCTGACACAATTTTAGATAGTAGGAGTCCCGTGGTAGAAATGAGCAGGACCTTTGAAAGGGTAAACTTGAAAAGGGCAGACTCAGTAGCCGAGGGCACAGCTCCTGAAGAAGCACTGGAAAAACAGGGGTTCTCTGTTGAGTATTCCCAATCGAGTGTGCTACAGCATAAGAAGTTAAGTAATAAATAAGAGTTGTTAATGGTAATTGCTCTAAACGTAGGTTTTCTGACTTATGACAATCCTGCACCTATTCCTAATAGAGCAGATGATGGTCTGCACAGGATAGGAAGCAGTCTGCTACCAAGGAAAGCACAATCAGGGTGAAAGCAGGGAATCTGAAGTCTTTCCTCCATAACTGATGAGTGCATTCAGCTTGCTTATAGTATAGATTGAATAGATAAACATCTGTAAAATAGGTTTTGAAAATACCAATTTGGATGTTTTGAGAAGAAATCCGTCCAAATGCTGCTATATGCTACTTTTTGGACATTTTTCTGTTTTGAAACTTAGCCCCATGGTAGCATGCAAGTCGGACAGCTTTGAGCCCCCAGTCCGAATATCTTTAAGATAAGTGCTTTAAATACATTAAGATGATTATGTAGAAGCCGATGAGGAGTTTGGTGCTATATAAATTGCCATAAAATAAGTAATGGACAATTAAGCACCACTGAGGCAAGATTTGAAAATTTAATAAATGTATTTTGACAACCTATACAAGTTGTAGAATGTGGTGGAATAACACTGTTTATTAAATGAGAACAGGCCTGAGACCGATAAATTTGAAGGGTGCTTTATAGAACAGCATGCAGCAAGATGCGTGTGCAAATTTTTTAAGACCACCAATTAACATCAATAATTGATGTTTCTGAGCTCATTAGTTAATTTATTTGTGTGTGCATCTGTGATGCATACACAAAGTTGGGTGCAATATATAGAACTAATAGAAAAGGCCCGTTTCAGACACAAATGAAACGGGCGCTAGCAAGGTTTTCCTCGGAGTGTGTATGTTTGAGAGAGTGTGTGTGAGAGTGACTGTGTGAGAGAGAGTGAGTTTGCGTGTGACAGAGTGAGTGAGACTGTGCGAGTGTGTGTCTGTGAGAGAGAGAGTGTGTGTGCCAGAGAGAGAGAGTGTGTGTGCCTGGGGACCCCCCCACCCAGTTCCAGTGTCCCCCCTTCCTCCATGTTCCAGAGTCATCGTCATCCCCCTCCCTCCCTCTGTGTTCCAGGGTCATCATCCCACCCTCCCTCCGTGTTCCAGGGTCGTCATCCTCCTCCCTCTGTGTTCCAGTGTCGTCGTCACCCCCTCCCCGTGTTCTAGGGTCATCCTGACCCTCCCTCTGTGTTCCAGGGTCGTCGTCCGCTGGGTCTGCCCCGTTTTGTGCTGATTTGCTGCTCCCTGCATCGCGGCTCCTCCCCTCTCCCTTCTATTATTGGCCAATCTGATGTCTCTTCTCTGGGTTTACGTCATAATGCGTCCGACGTCATCTGATCTACACAGCCTAGCAAACCACCTCTCAATGTGCCACAGTCCCAGGCACAGAACGTTGGAGGTGAGAATTATTATGTAGGATCTGGGGTCATGTGTATTGCCCTCATAAAATGGGGAATACACATCTAGAGTTTTGGTCTGACCAAACCATGACCAATCCATGCACAAACTATGTTCTACATGTAAATAGAAGCTTTCTGAAATAGTTATTTGTACATATAGCCAGTCTCCATGTGTAAATGCTGCCATTTATACATGGAGAAGACTCTAAAATAATCCTCTATGTTACTTTGATTATTGCAACCTAAAATGTAACTCTCTATGCATTGTTTTGAAAAGATTGGGTACCTATGCTTTGTTTTTTGGAAATAACTGTTGCAATATTTAGCCACTTTATGATTTGTATAGAGTGCTGCTTTGTTGTATTATTATGGATACCAGTAAAGTGGAACTTATGTGTTGGGTATAAAAGAATAATTATAGTTTAATAATAAAAATAAAGTTACATATTGCTATTGAACTTGCCTCGTCTGGTGAACCGTGCATGTTCATTTATGAATGTTTCTACGGTTTGGCATAGCATCGTCAAAACACTATTTAAACCAGCAGTGCATTGAACATGTAAAAAAAAAAATAAAAACCTTCCTTTTCCCTATTACTCAGAATCCCACACACTTCTGGTTTCTTCTCAAGTGAATTGAAAATGTACATACCTTAAACATTACTGCCATAGAGAAAATAAGGAGAAATTATTGTGGCTACACTTCTACGTATCAAACTTAGAAAAAAAAAACCTATGGACCTAAAGTACAGGCTGCACAGAATGACAGTGTTCCCTCTGCCAGCCATTTGCGTGCTGTCTTGGGAGTATTGCACATCAGATGGGAAAACTGGGACATCTGTGTGATGTAGGCGTTATGGCAAGAACGAAGGAACATGGTAACTGTATTTGTAATGAATGCTGTTTACACTACTAGTCTTTCTCTTTCCTCACTTTCTTGTTTTGGCTAGAAGCATCATTTAACTAATATAAGCAGAGAAAGCTCTTATTTTGTTTTCTGGTGATGCTATAAATGCTACGTGTCTCAGCCTGTAATGAATGACTGCACATGTGATGTTACGGCAAGGTCTGGATGTGGGGTGCACAGACTTGTGCTTCTCACTTCAGCGATTCCAGACTGTAGGAGATGTGATAAGCATGTGGTCCTCAGCCTCATCTCTCCCCCACCCCAATCCCATGCACTTTTTTTTCTAAACAGGAATGAGCAATGTGGTCAAAGCATGTTTTCAGGGTGTCCTTGTGTTGCAGGAGTAGCTCCACCATTCACAAAATACCTTTCTTCTTTTCCCCCTGTGCTAACATGTTTTTTCCAAATCCCCTCCTTTATAGCTGCCACAACCTTCCTCACTCTATCTATCTCCTCCCACCACCATTCCTCTCCTCACTGCTTTTCTGTAATTCTTTCTCCTCTAACCATCCAGCACTGTGCAGCCCAGTAAGTATCTTTGAATGCCTTTATTCCCATACTGTTCTTCTGGTGAGGAATGAGCCTGGTGAGAACAGCTTGTGACTACTGGCACTGTGACTGACCATCTTATTTTTACTCAGTTGAACTGTATAGTGCCAAGACCTCTGAAGGAGAAGACGAAGAAGAGAAAGGAAGAGAGGAACATGAGGAAAAAGAGGTGGAGGCAAGGCAGTGGAAGAGAAGCAAAAAAAAAAAGGGGGAAGGGTTGACAGAGTTTTAAAAATACAGCATAGAATGCATAGGGAAAAGAGCTCAGACAGGAAAGATAGGCCGAGGCAGGCAGGTGAGCAAAGAACTGTTTGTTGGCAAAGGCCTTAACAACACTCCATTGCCCACGCTACAAAAACTTAAGACTGTGAGACCACTAGGGACGGAGAAAGTACTTGCATATAATAAATGTAAACTGTAAAGGCAGTATATCAAATCCATGAGTCTTGACCCTTTCACTAGAAAAGAGAGACCAGGCTACAGTGACTGGTGTCAATTGGCAAAGCCACCGCAAGACACTGAGGGCAAAGAGTGTGGGCATGCACTCTTTTAGTGAAGCTGTGCACTCGGTCCTCCTCAAAGCTGCATGGTAATTGAGAGAAGCCAAGCAGGGGGTAGTTTGTCTTTAGGAATAGCAGCTGTTTCACCAAGTCTGGTGCAAGTTGTAAACTATGTTCTCTGCCATGTAGCAAATCTGTCCACTGGGCACACTGGTTGGTGAACAGGAAAGTTAGGGGGCCTTTTACAAAGCCGCACTAGAATTTTTAGCGCACAGCAAAAATCAACTGGTGGTGAATTCTAAGACACCCATTATATTTCTCTGTTTCCCCCTGCTTGGCTTCTGTCAATTACCATGCAACTGTGGGGGACAAATAAACTGAATATCCTGTCATTAACACTTGACAAATTATTAATAAAATCTTAAACTTACCCCTTACTTGAAAAGGCAACCATTATAAAACATTTAGAGCTGGACTGATTATATCATGAAGTTTAAGAGTCCACAATTTATGAGCTGTTGTGTTTTGAAAGTACTGTAATTTGCTCATTTAAAAAAATTAAGCTAATATATAGAGGGGCATAATTGAACGAAAACGTCTATCTCCATGGGCGTTTATCTCTGAGAACGGGTCCGTGAAGGGGTGGATCGAACCATATTTTCGAAAAAAATAGACGTCCATGTTTTATTCAACAATTTGTGAGCTGGGCGTTTTTGTTTTTCAGTGATAATGAAAAATGAAAGCGCCCAGCTCAAAAACGAATAAATCCAAGGCATTTGTTTGTGGGAGGGGCCAGGATTCATAGTGCACTGGTCCCCCTCACATGCCAGGACACCAACTGGGCACCCTAGGGGGCATTTTTACAAAAACAAAAAAAAAGGTAAAAGAGCTCCCAGGTGCATAGCACCCTTCCCTTGTGAGTTGAGCCCCCCCAAATCCCCCTCAAAACCCACTGCCCACAAGTCTACACCATTACTATAGCCCTAAGGGGTGAAGGGGAGCACCTACATGTGGGTACAGTGGGTTTGGGGGGGTTGGACGACTAAGCATTAAGCAGCACAATTGTAACAGGTAGGGGGGATGGGCCTGGGTCCACCTGCCTGAAGTCCACTGCACCCCCTAACAACTGCTCCAGGGACCTGCATACTGCTGCCAGGGAGGTGGGTATGACATTTGAGGGTGAAAATAAAATTTGTGAAACATCATGTTTTGTGGTGGGAGGGGGTTAGTGACCACTGGGGGAGTCAGGGGAGGTCATCCCCGAGTCCCTCTGGTGGTAATCTGGTGATTTAGGGCACTTTTTGTGGCCTTATTCGTGAAAAAACAGGGTCCAGGAAAAGTGCCCTAAATTCTAGCTACAAAAGCATACGTTTTTTCCATTATCGGCAAAAGGCGCCCATCTCTCCTCGGCCGATAACCACGCCCCAGTTCCACCTTTGCCACGCCTCCGACATGCCCCCGTCAACTTTGTACACTTCCGCGATGGAGTGCAGTTGAAAACGTCCAAAATCAGCTTTCCATTATACCGATTTATTTGTTTTTGTGAAATAAACGTCTATCTCCCGATTTGGGTCGAAATCTAGGCGTTTTTCTCTTTCAATTATAAGGTGGATAATGAATTACAATAATCTAGATGTCCCACAAATATATGAGCTATTGTTATTTGATGTTCAAAAGAGAAGTATGGATACAATTTATGAATAATATTTAAATTAGCAAAAAAAAAAACACAAGTGAATCACACTGGTAATATGAGTTTGTAGAGTACAAACTGAATCTATTTTTGTCTCATACAAAGACTGAATCAATTCAAGCATTTATCTCATTCAACCATTGAATCTATTTTTATCTCATTCTGAGCAGGAAGGAGCTGACCATTAAAAATTACCTCAGCGGATAAAAAGGTTAATGCGAGCTTAGTAACCCACAAAACCTATTTTTCTGGGTTTATCAACAACCTATTTGCCCACATCCATTGAGATGCAGAATTCAGATAGCTTGTTAAATCTCATTCTGAATGAATATGCATGTTGTCACCATTAGGAGTCACCCCAGTGGCTGCACCCATAGGAGCCAACTTTTCAAAATGATTGGGTTTGCTGAAATTTTTTTTTTACAGGTGGTGCATTCCCCCCTCCCCCTCTCACCCTCCCCTCCCCTCCTCCCCCTCCATTCATATCAAGCAATTCTCCTCTTTCCTCCCCTCCCCTCCCCTCTCATTTATGTCCAGTGAATTCTCCTCTCTCCCCCTGCTCTCCCCTCCCTCCATCCATGTCCAACAAGTCTCATCTCTCCCCTGCCCTCTCTTCCATGTCCAGCGATTTCTCCTCTCTCCCCTCCCCTCCATGTCCAGTAACTCGCCCCAAACACCACCTGTCCCTTTTCAGCCCCCCTCTCCACTGAGTTCCAGGCCCCCTCCATCTCCTCCGAGTGCCAGTCCCAACCCCAGTCGGACCTCTTCTCCCGCAACAGTCCTCCGTTCTCACCTTCCTGCCACCCTCATGGAAACAGGAAATGAGGGTGGGACCAGAGCTGATAAAGAAGGGAAAGCTGAAGCCGAGCCTGCTCGCCTTTCATTGCTGCTGGGACCAAGCGAGGTAAGATGAGTTTTAAATTTTGGGCGGCAGGAAGGTGAGGATGGAGGACTGTTGAGGGAGAAGAGGGTGGGTGGGTTAAAATATTGGGGGTGCTCGAGCCTATGGCTGCACCTGATCTCAATGGGAGACAGAATGCTTGTGCTCTGGTGTGCCTGATTCAGTGGGCCAGTATTGGGAAAGAACACTGCCCTATTTCTATTGCTCCTCCCCTACATTCCCCCCCTAATCCAATCCTGGTGCGAAAACCCTTAAGATCGCAATAGAAGAGCTGCTAGCACGTAAAAGAATATTTTATTAAGGAGAACAAAACTTTTCAATCGAATAACAAAGCTTTTCACATGTTTAGGATTACCATCGTATAATCTTTAAGACAACCACAAACAAACTCTTATACAAATGGATCTATAGAGCTACTATCATAGAACTCTAGGCTTACTTAATGGCATCATCCAATCCCAATGCACAAATGGTGTTGAAATATTTATTTATTCATTCTTATATCTCACATTATCCAAAAAGCGATAGAAATATGACAGAAATCTTCCAGAATCCAGGTCCATCATTACATTTAGGTAAGCATTCCAATGAGTTAGAAGGAATGCATGAAAATCCATCAGTAACAAAAGGGAAGGAAGCAACAGAATTTGCGAAGGAAGAAAAAAACTCTTTAAGAATCAGCAGGGGAGAAACGACAAGTGGCAGCTGCATAAGTACAGCGGAAAATACAAAGTTGTTGATCAAATTCGGACACATGAATGGTTAAGGGGAGGTAAATTGAAATCTAAAGATGAGTGATTGATAGCTGCAGCCCTGGACAGCGAATTACAGCATTGAAAAAATAAGACATCTGTAGATTCTGTAAGAAAGAGCTAGACACAGTCACTCATTTTGTGGTTGCCTGCATACTGAAGATGGCAGAAAAGGTTTATACAAAAATACAAAGAGGCACAACTAGTTGGCACATCTCATTCATTGGAAACTCTGTAAGCATTACAACATCAGTGTACCAGAAAAGCACTGGGATTGTGACCTGAAGAGAATTGTGAAAAACGGAGAGGTTATGATCACCTGGGACATCCCCATCCCAACTGATAAAAAACTGGTTGCAAGAAAACTGGATATACCAGAATGGAATCGATTATAAATGTATCCCAAGCAATTATTCGATGAATCATATGGAGAGAGAGAGAGAGAGAGAGAGAGAGAAGATCCTCAAGTACCAAGAAATGCAGTCCGAGATTAAGAAAATGTGGCAAAAAGATACAGAAATATTTCCCATTGATTTGGGTGCCACAGGCTTGTTCAAAAAGAAGGAAGTTCTCTTTGGTACAATGCAAGTACTACGGTGAGCATTAGCAGTACATTTGAGAAACTGAGACCATACTCCACATATCCTGGCTTAGGAGTGAGGTTCATTGCGGTCATGTGAGAGGCTCACAACCTAACTGTTAGATCCTACAGGAAGACAGAGAAGAGATACTGGGCATGAAGGGAGCACAGGGACAGGGACATAGACGAGCAATGCTGGAAAGAGAGAAATAGGGACACACAGGGACAATGCTGGATATGAGGGGGGAGCTGATCACAGGGGGAGGGATATGGACTGCAGGACAGGTCAAGATAGGAGCACAGAGGAGAGATTCTGAAAATAGAGAAGGAAAAGGTCACAGAGGGCAGATGCTGAACTTGGATGGAGGAAGGGATAGTGATAGAGACAGGGATACAGAGGGGAAATGCTGGACAGGAGGGAAGATGGATGATGGACATGGAGAGAGAAAAAAGTCAAATGATCAGAAGACAGGGAAAAAACAGAAAATCAGAAAAAAGACACTGAGACCAACACAAATCTCTGGTATTTTGCATTTCAGTTTCTATTTCTCTGTTATTATTGTGTGCAGAGTCTGACTTCCTGAGATTTCCAGTGCATTTTCTTGTCTTCATACCTCTATTATTGATGTGTGGTCCCTTGTTTCATATTTGTTGAGGGTCTAAATGGGTTTTGTGTGTATGACTAAGGAAGTGATTTTCAAACGTTTTACTATGGCGGAATCCATAAAATATTTTTTTATACACCAAGAAACCCTCAATTTATGTAAACATATATATATGTCCATACAAACAGATTCTACAATCGAATTTCTTAAGGAACCCCTGAAGATAGATTGAGGATCCCTAGGGTTCCGCGGAACCCAGTTTGGGAATCACTGGGCTAAGATGTGGTATTCTGCTAGCATGTAGTGCCTGTGTAGAAATCTTGTTGCAGTCGTATTTGTTTTGTATTTTTTCACTAGGTAGTGTATTGGTATTTTAGGGCATGGTGTAACCTTTACAGTGCTGCCTTTTTATGCATACGGTTGCTGCTTTTTGAGTCTTGAGTTAGTGCTGTTAAGGTATG
This sequence comes from Microcaecilia unicolor, assembly GCF_901765095.1. NCBI lineage: Eukaryota > Metazoa > Chordata > Amphibia > Gymnophiona > Siphonopidae > Microcaecilia > Microcaecilia unicolor. The sequence goes on along the minus strand of NC_044031.1, from coordinate 126,887,253 downwards.
GTAAGGTTCTGAATGTGTTTTTACACAAGTTTGTGCATAGTGTTTTGTAGTGGAGGGACTGTGTGTTGGCCTTTCTGTGATGACACCGAAACTTTAATCTAATTTTAGTTTATTATAACATCAGACTGGGATTTATAAATGTTGCAGAATCTGTTGTGTGTTGAGGTGGTTGTCTTTATAGCAGACAAGTGTGTGATTAAGTTTAAATGATGAGATACTGCCAAATGAGGAATATTAAATACTGTACAGTTGAATTGTTTCCATAGGTTTGTATGTGGTTTAGTGTTAAGTGTTTGAAACAATACTACTACTACTACTTATCATTTCTATAGCGCTACAAGGCATATGCAGCGCTGTACACCATACATGAAAAGACAGTCCCTGCTCAAAGAGCTCACAATCTAAATAGGACAGACAAACAGAACAAGTAAGAGGTAAGGAAATTAAAGAGGTGGGGATAAAAGGTACAGGGCAAGTGAGTAGTGGTTAGGAGTCAAAAGCAGCATCAAAGAGATGGGCTTTTAGCCTGGATTTGAAGACGGCCAAAGACAGGGCTAGACGTACAGGTTCGGGAAGTCTATTCCAGGCATGAGGTGCAGCAAGATAAAAGGAACGGAGTCTGGAATTAGCAGTAGAGGAGAAGGGGACAGACAAGAGAGATTTTCCACAGAACGGAGTACCCGAGGGGGGGGGGGGCGTATGGAGAGATAAGAGTGGAGAGGTACTGGGGAGCGGTAGAGTGAATGCACAATAGAGTTTAAAATATGTAACATGTCATCCATGAAGGTACGTGATGGCATTACTTGTCAATAAAAATAGCCGTCAGCCTTTCCTTGGGGTTCAGTTCCTTCACCACCTACGCCTAGGTGGTTTTTTTCTGCACAGAGTTTTCAGGTGCCATATATAGAATCTAGCCCTATATGTGGAAAGAGTGGGCACTATTTCCAAATAATGGAATCACTATACACACACACAAACCATTGAACATAAGTGCATGAGCAAACTTGTACAAACCATTGTACAAGCGTGTATGAGGAAACCATTGAACAAGTATTAAGTACAGTACACACTTGTTCGAAGAGTGTGCACTATTATCAGACACAGGAACAACACAAAATTGAATTTTCTGTCTGCCCATTCTTGCAAATAGTATGGTTTAGTGCATAGACCCTTTGAAGCATATTTGAGGGGGATATTGTAAGTCTGATCTTTTTCTTTTGGTTTATGGATTTGATGTTCCTTTTTTTTTTCACTTGCCTAATAAAAATTCTACCGCTTTAATCATGCAACACAAAGCCAAAGAAAAAACTTCATGTTTCATTTTCAGAAAGCAAATATTGCATTTGAAACTTCCTATTGTGGCTTTTAAACATGAAATGAAAAAGAAACATATTAAATAATTAAAATCTAATTTATTTTAAAGGCCTTCGAAAGGTTTCAGCTAAGACAGCGTGAGTTCAATTTCACAAAAGTATATTAGTATATGCCAAACCTATGCATTATTAATACCATCATTTATCTGCATGAAGTTAAAGTGCGATAATGAAATTCAACAAGATCCAATCAACACCAAAGACAAAGAAATAGCATACGGCAAGTTGTAGAAAAATTGGTGCAATTGTAATTTTAAATGCCTTTTTGAAGGCATCCTTGCAAGCTGTGACTTCTGTCTGAATGCTAAGCGAATGGGACATTACAAATAGCTGCAATCTTTTCTTTTTATAATAAGAATTTTAGGTGTGATGTGCTACATTTTAAAACATTACATGTAATCAAAGGTTTGCCTACTCAAATGAATTTTTATTGCTTTATATGCTTAAGGTTATAAAGTGTTTCTTGCTCAAAGACCTCAGCATGGGTAACCAGCGACTCCTAAGTTCAAATGTTGCTTTATGCTGAGGTCTTTGAGCAACAAACACTTTATAACCTTAAGCATATAAAGCAATAAAAATTCATTTGAGTAGGCAAACCTTTGATTACATGTGATATTTTTGATATTGCTTACCACACAAGACTTGAATCCATCAGTATTGAGAGACTAACATTTTAAAACATTAGCATATATAACATCATATACCTATTTGCAAAAGGTTATTCAAATGTGCATATACCGCTGGATTCTATTTAGCATGCCTAGGGATCTGCGCTGAAATCCAAGAGTATTCTATAACAACGTGCATAACTTAATTGGCTTAATGAGCTAATCAGCGTTGATAACAACACTTAATAAGCAATAATGTGCACTAATAGGCAATAATTAGAATTTACGTACACAACTCGCTAAGCATATTCTGTAATAAACTGCATCTAAATTCTAATGTACACAGTTCTAAAGGGGCGTGGCTATCAGCGGGGAAATGGGCAATCCCAAATTTACACACGTAGCTATAGAATATGGTCCAGGACACGTAAATCTATGTGCAAGGGTTTATGCCACATTTTCATTGGTGTAAATGGAGGTGGCAGGTTTAGGCGCTGGGATATCAATTAAGCAAATTCTATATACCGCAACTAAATCTTAGGTGCCACTTATAGAATACGCTTAGCTGGAAATGTTTACTGCATTGATTTTTTCATTGCCTTATATAGAATCTGGTCCATAATGTCAAACATGTGAGCTGGATTCAGTAAATGGCAGCCAAAGTTAGGTGCAGTTAAGATCCTCACTAAGCGCCAATTCTAAAAAGGGTGAAAGGGAAGGGGAAGGGGAATTGGGACACTACCTTTCTGTGGTTTTTGCAACTATATTCAAAGTGATTTATATGGTAAATACAGGTACTTATTTGTACCTGGGGCAATGGAGGGTTACGTGACTTGCCCAGAGTCACACAGAGCTGCAGTGCGAGGTGAACTCAGTTCCCCTAGGATCAAAGTCTGCTGCACTAACCACTAGGCCTACTCCTCCACTTATTGCTAAGCAACCTTTATAGAATAGTGCTAAGAGCAGATTCCCACATCCAGCTTGGGCACGAGGACTTAAGCCTGCTGAAACCTTGTGTAAAACCTTGATTGTGGAAATCTAAGTATTCTACGAAATGGTGTCTAATTTCTGGGAATGCTCCTGACCTGCCCATGCCCCTCCCATGGCCATTCCCCTTTTGAGTTGTGTGCTATGAAATCTAGGTGCCCATATTATAAAAAAGGGCATAGGGCAGATGAATGAATAAGACACAATTAGTGCCAATTAACTTCAATAATTAATTGTTCGCACCAAATTGACTAATTAGTTTCCGTGCTTATCTGGGATCTGTGCACAAAACTGGATGCCCAACTTTGGGTGACCTTTATAGAATCCAGGAGATGATGTGCTATAAAACACTAGCCAGTGTGTGTTTTGCTACAGCTTCTCTCTTATTCTATATCAATGGAAAAACATTTAAAGGCTTATTTACTAATATGAACAAATTAGCATACAGTAAGTGAAAATCAGTGTGCTGATTTCTCTGGTGTTACCAGCATATCTCTAGACAGTTACCATAAAGAAAAATCCTTTAACTTGTGTAACGTTTACTTGCAGTTAGTACAGATGACCTTACTGTCTCCTCACCAGGCTAACTGCACGAGTGAAGGTTAGCATGCGGTAGAGTAGTGTGTGCTAACTGCAGTGTTCAATCCATGCCTAGAAACCACCCATTTCTCACCCCATAATATGCTATGCAGTTAGGGGTGAATTCTATACATGACGCCAAAAAAAAATCAGCACTGAAAAAGTGCTAGTCTATAAGGTAGGCTTAAAATTAAGCACAGTTTATAGAATAGTGCTTATGCCTGTGAATCACACCTAACTTTAGGCTCAGCCATTTGCACTAACTGAAACATGGTGCAAATGAATGCCCCCCACATTCTATAACAACGCACGTAAATGTAAGGAATGCCCCCAATCCACCCATTACCTTTCCATTTCCTTGTCCTCTTTTTCAACTCGCCTGTAAAATTTTGGCAGCAGATCCTGTGACTAAATTTATGCTCATATATTCTGCTTACATCTAATTAGTGCCAATAATGACATGTTAAAAAGCCAATTAAAAGGCGCTAATTGGCTCTTTATTTAATTAAATTGCATGCACAAATTGGGCATGCACCAAATTTGCATGTGCAATTTTTGGCAATTTTTATAAGGAGGCTAGGGGCTAATTCTATGTCCAGGCACCTCTGCCTCCATTTGGACACTCTGACACTGACGGTAGGAGCATATTCCATCATGGAACAAAGCACTTAGGTTCTGTTATAGAATACATGCATAACCTAGCACCTGCACTTAAACCAGCCATACAGCTGGAATAAATGTGAGCTCCTAAATACGGCAGCTATCCCCTGGATTCTATATAGTCCCTAGTGTTCTGTGCCGCAATCTAAGTGCATTATATAACAACACGCGTAACTTAATTGACTCAGGGGCCCTTTTACAGAGTGGCGGAAAGCTCAACATAGGCTTACCGGTTGCTGTTTTGGGACAGCCGCCGGCCCAATATGGCTCCCGGCGGTAGTTCCGCCCTGAGTGTGTGCCATTTCAAGGGGAGAAAGAAACCCCCTGGAAATGGCTTGCGTGGCAGTAATCCAGTGGTAATCGGGCATCGCCGTGCGCTGCCGATTACCGCCGGGTTAGCGTGGGAATCCTTATCGCCACCTCAGTGGGTGGCGGTAAGGGCTCCCTGCTGCGTGGCACCACTTAAAGACTACACTTAGATGGAAATGTATTCCACACAGAGTTTTTAGGCACCATATATAGAATCTGGCCCTATGTCCATAACTTACAGTATTCTGGAAGTTATGAGTACATGGGAGCCCAAGCCATGTGTATGCTCCCTTGAAAGTACATGCTATGCAAGTTAGGTGGGTACTTATAGAATAGTACATAGTATTTTAAACATGTATGCATGTAAATGTGAGTGCCTGCTTTGCAAAATTGCCCTTTTAATATAGGTACTTACATTTTTGTGTCCCTTGCATTCATAAATCTCTATAATACTAGCACTTCCATGCATAAATATACACTTACCTTCAAAAGTGCCAGTAGGGCACCTAAGTGCTATTCTGTAATGGACACCCAAATGGGCAGAAAATAGGCAGGGCTCTCACTTATGTGCATAACTTACAGAATATGTTACATGTGTCCCTGTTGCAGGGCCAGTCTTAGCAATTGTGGGGCCCTGTGCAGACCAGTTTGGTGGCCCCCCCAGCTCACTGCCTAGCCCCGCACCCCTGGCTCCTTGCCTAGCCTGACCCAGCTAGCCCCGTCCCTTTTTTACAAAAAATTATGTGTATGGGGAGGGCCCCAAGTCTCGGAGGACTCTGTCCTCTCTTCCCTTCTGAGCCTCAAGGCATCATGCCATGCCATGCCATGCACTGTCCTCCGCTTCCATCCCCAGCTCATCCCACTAAGCCTTAGGGTGCCCTTCCCAAACCTATCAATGTTCCCTGGTGGTCTAGTGGTTTCTTCAGGGCAGGAAAGAACCCCATTCTTTCGTGCCCGCTGCTGCTGCTTTCTTTGAAATGGCTGTTGAGACTTCAAGCAGCGGCTTTGTGAGACTTTGAAGAATGTGGCAGTGGCAGCAGGCAGGAAAGAGTGGGGTTCTTTCCTACCCTGAAGAGGCCATTAGACCATCAGTGTGCTTTGCATTAAGGGAGTGCCACGGGGCCCCTAGGAGCACGAGGCCCTGTGTGGCTGCCCCTCTTGCTTCTGCCTAAGACCAGCATTTAGGTGCCCTCACTTATGCCAGCTTCATGACTGGTGTAACTGTGGGTGTGTACAAGTTAGGTGTATGGATACTGGTTTACACTAATATTCTATAATGAAACTCAGGTGCCCAGATGCTATAGCAGAATAGGTTTCTACTGAACATCCTCAAGGAACCTAAATGGTCTTGTGGAAAAATGTTTCTGGCTTATGGACAACTTGAACATTTTCGGCTATAAGTTTCAATTTTTAATTTTGACAAAATTTGATTATTGCAACATTATGTACCTTGGCAGTTCAAAATATCTTCTTAGGAAGCTAAGAACAACTCAAAATATAGCTGTTTTATATATGATTTGAGAAGATTTGACAGAGTTACTCCCTATTATATACAGTTTCATTGGTTTCCAGTGGGGGCCTGAATAATTTTTCAACTCTATTGTGTTTAACATTTTTCGGGGTCTAGTTCTTGATTATATGTGTTCTATGGTTCACACATTTGACATCAAAATATGATACTCGTGGAGGGGCATTTTCAAAAGGGACGTCCAAGTTGCGATTTGGACGTCCTTGCAAAATGTCCAAATCCAGGGGTGGGAAAACCCGTATTTTCGAAACAAGATGGACGTCCATCTTTCATTTCAAAAATACCATCAGGGACGTCCAAATCCTTAAATTTCACCATCCCTAGATTTGGATGTCCCTAGACATGGACATTTCTGATTTTTGGTGATTTTTGAAACCAAAGATATCCATGTCAAAAATGACCAGATGCAAGCCATTTTGTCATGGGAGGAGCCAGCATTTGTACTGCACTGGTCCCCCTGACATGCCAGGATACAAACCGGGCACTCTAGGGGGCACTGCAGTGGACTTCATAAATTTCTCCCAGGAACATAGCTCCCTTACCTTGTGTGCTGAGCCCCCCAATCCCCCCCAAAACCCACTAACCCCAACTGTACACCACTACCTTAGCCCTTACGGGTGAAGGGGGCACCTAGATGTGGGTACAGTGGGTTTGTGGTGGGTTTTGGAGGGCTCGCTGTTTCCTCCACAAACGTAACAGGTAGGGGGAGATGGGGCTAGGTCCACCTGTCTGAAGTGCACTGCACCCACTAAAACTGCTCCAGGGACCTGCATACTGCTGTCATGGACCTGAGTATGACATCTGAGGCTGGCATAGAGGCTGGCACAAAATATTTTTAAATATGTTTTTTGAGGGTGGGAGGAGGTTGGTGACCACTGGGGGGAGTAAGGGGAGGTCATCCCCGATTCCCTTCGGTGGTCATCTGGTCATTTCGGGCACCTTTTTGTGTCTTAGTCGTACGAAAAACAGGTTCGGGTGAAAACGTCCAAGTGCTCGTCAGGGACGTCCTTGTTTTTTTCGATTATGGGTCAAGGACGTCCAAGTGTTAGGCACTCCCAAGTCCTGCTTTCGCTACGCCTCCAATACGCTCCCTTGAACTTTGGCCATCCTTGCGATGGAGTGAAGTTGAAGACATCCTAAATCGAACTTTGATTATACCGATTTGGACGTCCCTGGAAGAAGGTCATCCATCTTCCGATTTATGTCGAAAGATGGAGCCTGATAGTCATCTAGGACTATCGTTCTTCATATAAAGGATTGCGCTTTAAAAAGCCTTTTACAGATTTATTTTCTTATCAGGCAACCAAAATTTGAAATTCTTTACCTAATTCTATTGTCCTGCTGACACAATATATTCCTTCCGTAATTACTGAAAGCAGAATTATTCAGAAAATATGTACTTTGAGGTTGAATTTGAGCCCATTTCATTTATTCTGTATATCTGAGAATTATATTGCTGTTTTCATAATTTTTTAATGCTTTTTCCTAAGGTAGGCTTATCTAGTAATATGTGAACAATGAAATTCTTTCCTTGATTGATAAAGATTGTATTTCTTGTGACGTGTGTAACCTCCCAGTCAAGTTAGACTGGTTTTTGACTGCTGTAATCCACTCCGAAATGTAAATTTATGGTAAAGTAAAGTAAATGAAGGTGTCCACTTGTAGAATCACCACATTAGTGTGCTAATTATCAAGCCAGCCCAGTAATGGTTACCATGCTTGTGTGCTATGATCACACATTCATCATGCTGTAACCGCTTAGTGCCCTTCAGTAAACATGCCCCTTAGAAAATCAGAGAGGGCCCAATATTCAGCCTGTGGAGATCAGTGTTTTGTTGTCCTCCACTGGTGCTAAACCCGGAAATTCATTGCCAGACCATGTCTGGGCATGGACATTGAATTTATGGGTTTGCAGAGCCAACTAACACCTAGCCAGTTAAGGGGCCTTTTTACTAAGCCGCGTAGGCACCTATGCATGACCAACATGCGCCAATTTGGAATTACCGCCTGCCTACCATGTGGCCCGGATTGTAATTTCATTTTTTATGTGCGTCCGCTACGCGTGCCAGAAAAAAAGTTTTATTTTCTGGCATGCAGCGCTACCGGGCAGTAAAAGGCATTTGACACGCGTAGCCCATTACTGCCCGGTTCATGCGTGAGACCTTACTGCTAAGTCAATGGGTGGTGGTAAGGTCTCAGACCCAAAATGGACACGTGCAAATTTTCATTTTGCTGCATGTCCATTTTCAGTCAAAATTTTAAAAAGGCATTTTTACATACATATACTCATACACATATACACACATATGATGGCTTCATATTTAGTGTTTTGAATAACTATAAGAAATATGTATAAGATGTATGCATGCAAATGAATATGCTAATGTGCCATGCTAATACGCTAATGTACCCTTCCCCCCCCCCCACATGAAACTGTCAAACTACGCCATGAAGGCTTGTCATTACTGTTTGCCGCAGCTTGTTTCATGGCAGCCTTTACATGCATGACATCAGTTCTGTGTGCAGCAGCAGCAGCAGCAGCGTGCATTGGATGCTCTCCAAACTTTTGTACTTGATGCTGGTCGTTAATGATTATTGTGACTGCTGACGTATTACAGTCTCTATCTTCGCATCTCCAATACTAAGCAGTTTCTCCCATCTTTCTGACATATGTCACAGGCACAGAAGATAACCTTGGGCAACTAACTTCTCTTTCCCCTTTTCTGAATCTGCTAATTTGCAGAACTCCATTCCTTTAATATATCCACTGTAACAGTTTGTGATTTAATTGAAATATTTTACTTCAAACATCACTTTTTGCACAAACTGAACATCAACTGCGGTTCTGGATTTTATACTTGAAGCATAAGCTTTTAGAACAGTTTCTACCTTTTATACAATTGTAACATACGATTTCAATTCACAGCTTTTGTTTTCATCTCATTCATGAACAGGCCTACTTCAAAGCCATAGTCACATTTAATAATTGGCTTCCTAAACAAATTTAATACATTCATTCATGACTGAAGTCTTTACTCTTCCACATCAAACACTTGTGACTTTCCACCTCTCTTGCATTCAGTTAAATTTGTACCTATTGTATTACAATACCAAGTGGCTTAATGCCTTGATTAGACTAAAGCATGTGGTGTATTCTTTAAAAAAGTGATCTTCCACATGACAAATGTATGACTTCACATCTTTATCTTGATTATTTAATTTCTATACCAATTGTCTATTTGATAAATTAACTGTTAGACAAATTGTCTCTTTGGACGAATTGTACTTTAGATGAATTGTATCCTTAGACCAACTGTCATTAGACCAATTGTCCCAAATCTGAAACAGAAATGCCTGACCACAGGAGTGGGGAGGGGGGGAGAAATGCTGGATGGGGGGGGGGGACTTGGAGAGAAGAGAGAGAGATTGGGTGAGGGGATGGAGAAGAGCCAAGGAGGAAAGGAAGGTGGGGGAGAGAGATACTGAATGGGAAATGGGGTGAGCAGAGGGAAATGAAAGGGGGAGGGGTAGAATAGAAAAGAGGCTGAACTCAAAGATGAAGCTCCTGGAATTGTTTCCAGTTTTCTTAGTTTAAAAATAAATCTGCACAGAACAGTGTAGGTAGCTGCGGAATATAAGACTTGTATAACATAACATAACAATGAATTACTGAACTACAGGGAGGGGAGAGGGATAGATCCTGTTCTTGGGATGGATGATGCTGGAGAATGGGAAGAGAGGGGGAGAAGCAGGGAGATGCTGCTTTTAACTCCTAACCCTTATTCACTTGTTCAGAACCCTTATTTTATCATCCTCACTTTAATATTCCCTTATCTTTTGTTTGTCCTGTTTGTCTGTCCTAATTAGATTGTAAGCTCTGTCGAGCAGGGACTGTCTCTTCATGTTCAAGTGTACAGCGCTGCGTATGTCTAGTAGCGCTTTAGAAATGATAAGTAGTAGTAGTAAAAGTAGTAGAGCGACAGGGGCACAGGGAGGTATGGGGACAAAGAGGGCAGGTGCTGGACATGGGGGAGGAATAAGGACCGGGACACAAAGGGAATGATGGTAGATATGGACAGAGAAGAAATGTCAAACAGACCAGAAACCCTGGAAAGAGCAGAAGATGAATGGGACTGAGGGGTGGGGGAAGAGAGGAAAAGGGAAATTGGACTTGATATACCGCCTTTTTGAGGTTTTTGCAACTACATTCAAAGTGGTTTACATATATTTAGGGTTACCATATGGCTCCAGAAAAAGGAGGATGGATTGAGTCAGCTGGGTTTTACTTCCATTGCTTTCAATGGAAGTAATTGAGCCAGCCGGGTTTTACTTCCATTGCTTTCAAGCAATGGAAGTAAAACCCGGCTGGCTCAATCCGTCCTCCTTTTTCTGGAGCCATATGGTAACCCTACATATATTCAGGTACTTATTTTGTACCAGGAGCAATGGATGGTCAAGTGACTTGCCCAGAGTCACAAGGAGCTGCAGGGGGAATTGAACTCAGTTCCCCAGGATCAAAGTCCTCTGCACTGACCATTCGGCTAGTGGATAAGGGGGTAGGAAAGAGAGCAGTTGATGGATGGGACTCAGGGATAGGGGTGAGGTGTAGGGAGCAGAACAGAAGATGGATGAGAATCAGGGTTGGCGTAAGGATAGGGGAACAGAGCAAAAGATAGATGGGACTTAGGGGTGGGGATAGAGGTACAGAGCAGAAGATGAATGGCACTTGGTGATTGAGTGGAAGAATATTGGTAGGGGACAGAGCAAGGAATTATAGATCGGCGATATGGAGAGAGTATTTTGAGGGGATAGTAAGGACCTAGCAATTGATAGGTACGAGTAGGGGTGTGTTGATGGGTTAGGAAAATGAACAAAAGTGTGAAATGGGGTGGGGGGTAGGGGACTAAGAGAGAGGGGATAAAATGTGGGGAAAGGTTGAGACATTTTCCATGTATTTAGTCTTATATCTCACATTATCCAAATCAAGTTCTATTCTATGTGGCTTACAGTATAATAGAATCAGTTAGTGTGGTTTACAATATAATAAGGAACAGCAATCAACAGGTTTACAGCATAATGAAAGCCTTATTAAGATAATGAATCAGATAGAGAACTGTAATCATCATTTTTCCTCTAGGAACTTGTACAAGCCTTTTTTTAAACAAAGATACGCTAACCGCTGTTACCACATCCTCCGGCAATGAGTTCCAGAGCTTAACTATTCTTTGAGTGAAAAATATTTCCTCCTATTTGTTTTAAAAGTACTTAATTGAGTGTCCCCTGGTCTTTGTACTTTTGAAACAGAGAAAAATTGATTCACTTTTACCCGTTCTACACCACTCAGGATTTTATAGACCTTAATCATATCCCCCATCAGCCATCTCTTTTCCATGCTGAAGGGTCCTAACTTCTTTAGCCTTTCCTCATATGGGAGGAGTTCCATCCCTTTATCATTTTGGTCACTCTTCTTTGAACCTGTTCTAATTCTGCTATATCTTTTTTTTAGTTACAGCGACCATAATTGAAAACACCATGTAGTGATGCAGAGGCATTATAATATTCTTGGTCCTATTTTGCATCCCTTTACTAATAATTCCTAGCATCCTGTTTGCTTTTTTGGTCACTGCCGCACACTGGGTAGAAGATTTCAGTGTATTATCTACAATGATCTTTTTCTTGAGTGCTCACATCTAAGGTGGACCCTAGCATCAGGTAACTATGATTCGGATTATTCTTCCCAATGTGCATCACTTTGCATTTGTCCACATTAAATTTCATCTGGCATTTGGATGTCCAGTCTTCCAGTTTCCTAAGGTCTTCCTGCAATTTTTCACAATCCGTATGTGTTTTGACAACTTTGAATAGTTTTGTACCATCTGAAAATTAATCACCTCATTCATCATTCTGATTTCCAGATAATTTATAAATATGTTAAATAGCACCGGTCCCAGTACAGATCCCTGAGGCACTCCACTATTCACCCTCCTCCATTGAGAAAAATGGACATTTAAACCTACCTTCTGTTTTCTGTCCAATAACCAATTCCTATTCCACAGAAGGACATTGCCTCCTATCCCATGACTTTTTAGTTTTCTCAGGAGTCTCTCATGAGGTATTTTGTCAAAAGCTTTCTGAAAATCTAGATACACTAGTTTGCTGCTAACTTCAGACTGGTGTCATATCTGCCTTTTTTTTATCTAAGGTTTTAGAAAAAAGGTGGTTTTAACACAACTGCTTGATTTGGTAAAGAAGCAGGGGCTTCTTTCTGAGTTTGTCTGGTGTTAGGATGTCCCATAGAATAAAAACTGTTTTGCTGGATATTGTTGATGACTCTAAGAAATATCTAGATAAAAGGTCTACTAACTGCAGGGTCCCACAGGGATCTCCCCTCTCACTGATCCTGTTCAACCTCTTTATGTCATCCCTTGCCTCAATACACCTGGGACTTAATGAACTATTATTATCCTATGCGGATGACATCCTACTTCTCTTACCAGTAACAGCATCAAACAAAGATCCAAGTAGTGAATGGTATGACTGCTGTTAGCACCTGGAACTTGATTAATAAAATGAAACTGAATGCACAAAAAAACAAGGTCCTGTGGTTCTGAAATCAGGGAGTTGAGGTCCATCAATATCTTTGTCCAGTAGTCAAAGCTTTACAGTCGAATCTGAAACCAGAGTATTAGGGTCTTGCTTGATTCTTCACTCACCTTCTCTTCCCATATTAATCAGCTATAGAAGAAAACACTATTCAAAATGAGACAACTATATCTAGTCAGAGCATTCTTCAATCAAAAAGCCTTCGCACTACTAGTCCAAAAGTTAATCCTACATCACTTGGACTGTAACATTCTATTTCTTGGTATTAAGTGTCAATATCAGCTGCAAGACCAATATACAGATTGAATACTAGTGTTTCAACTCATCTAAACAAACTGCACTGGTTTCCCATAGCAGAAAGACTCAGGTTCAAAGCTGCTTGTTTAGTTTTTCATATCTTACAGGGCTTCACTTCGAAACTGCTGACTAAGACCGCTTTGCTATATATATATAGTTTTTATTCTTATGCGGACGATTTTCTTCTTATTCATTATGTTAAACCATCTAATATGGATCTTACACCACTACAAATTTGTCTGGATAAAGTGGCAGATTGGCTCACAACATATCAATTAGTATTAAATCCAGATAAGACTATAACATCTTGGATAGTAGGACAGGGCACATGTCCAGCAGTGGTACCTATGCTATTTGGCAAGAACATCCCTACAGTTAAATCTTTCAGATACCTTGGGGTTATAATTGATTCTGCTCTGACTTTCGAGGAACAAATATCTGACGTAGTGAAAAAATCTTTTTTCCATCTTAGGAGACTTCGGTCAGTTAGGAATTCAATTAGTAAGGATTCCCTTAAAACGTTGACATCTGCTTATATTACCTCACGCTTAGACTATTGTAATATCATATATTCAGGGATCACCCAAGCTAGCTTGAAGCGATTACAAAGAATACGGAATACTGCAGCACGTATGATTTGTAGGGCCCGGAGGGATGACAGAGTAACACCTTTGCTACATCAACTGCATTGGCTTCCGGTTGAAGCAAGAGTTAAATTTAAAGCCTTAGTTTTGACCCATAAGGCTTTTATACACTAAATCCTGACTATCTGTCAAATCTAACTATTCCTTACACTGCCACACGAACCCTTAGATCCCTGACAGATAACAGGTTAGTGATTCCTCCTCTTGCTAGGGCTAGATGGGAATCTACACGGAATTCGGCTTTTTTCTATCTGTCTCCCTCTCTTTGGAATGGCCTTCCAAAAGAGATCAGACTTGAGAAATCTTACTTTCATTTTCGGAAACTTTTGAAAACCTTCTACTTTATCGAGTATGTAGATCAGAATTTAGAATAATGGAAGAAAGGTTATAAATGGGCATCTGTAATATATACTAAGTCAAAACTGTATTATCTGTCTGTGTATATTATATTATGTATTTAATTTAGTATCTGCGGTGTTCTCCTGTGTATTAATCATGAGTTATATTGTTTTCATCTTATGTAGCTAGTTTGTGGGTTTGCTGTGCTTTCCTGTAATGATTGGAGTTCTAATGTCTGTCTAATTTGTACTTATTGTATTGCTTCCTTTTATAAATTGTAAACCGTTCTGTCTTGCAGTAGCAATAAGATACGGTATATAAATTGATGTAAATAAATAAAATAAATAAATAAATATCTGATTCAGTCTAACAGACTGAAATAACTAATGCTACCATCACCATTTCAAAAGACAATATGAAATCAGAAGATTTCCAGCTCTCTATTCCCCATACTTGGAGTCAAAATATGGAACTCTCTACCTCTTCCCAACAGAACAGAAAACAGCTACTTCAACTTCAGGAAGAGGCTGCTTCATAATAATCCAACATGACTTCTACTTTCTAGTATTATCTATTATCCTTTCCTTTAATGTTTTTAGTCTCATGCATTACACCAATGGTCTCTAATGTTTCTCATACATCACACTAACACTGTCTGCTTTTGTCTCACCTAGAATGTAAACTGCACTGAACCCTGGAAAGGGGATATTAATGGTATACAATAATTGAATTGAATTGAATGATATCTTACTGGTTTTATTGCACTTAAGTGCCACCTTTGGTACACTTGCCGTCTTATTTTCGAAAGTGATGGGCACCCAGATTGCGACCCAAATCGGAAGATAGGCGCCCATCTCACAAAGGCGCCCAAATCGGTATAATCGAAAGCCAATTTTGGGCGTCTTCAACTGCACTCCGTCGTGGGAACAAACAAAGTTGATGGGGGTATGTTGGAGGCGTGGTGAAGGCGGGACTGGGGTGTGTTTATCGGCCGAGGAGAGATGGGCGCCTTCGGCCGATAATCAAAAAAAGAAATGTGTTTTTAGCATGAATTTAGGTCACTTTTTTGGACCCTTTTTTTCACGAACAAGTCCCAAAAAAGTGCCCTAAATGACCAGATGACCACTGGAGGGAATCGGGGATGACCACCCCAGTGGTCACTAACCCCCTCCCACCAAAAAAAAAGAACTTTAAAAACTTTTTTTCCCAGCCTGTATGCCAGCCTCAAATATCATACCCAGCTCCATCACAGCAGTATGCAGGTCCCTGGAGCAGTTGTTAGTGGGTGCAGTGGACTTCAGCCAGGCGGACCCAGGCCCATCCCCTCCCTACCTGTTACACTTGTGCTGATAAATGGGAGCGCTCCAAACCACCCCCAAAACCCACTGTACCCACATGTAGGTGCCCCCTTTACCCCTTAGGGCTAGGGTAGTGTTGTACAGTTGTGGGTAGTGGGTTTTGGGGGGGATTTGGGGGGGGGCTCAGCACCCAAGGGAAGGGAGCTATGGACTTGGTATTTTAATTTTTTTTTAATTTTTACAAGTGCCCCCTAGGGTGCCTGGTTGGTTTCCTGGCATGTGAGGGGGACCAGTGCCCCTGGCCCCTCTGATGACCAAATGCCTTGGATTTGTTCGTTTTTGAGCTGGTCACCTTCGGTTTCCATTATCGCTGAAAAACGATACTGCCCAGCTCAAATCCGCACAAATCCGATGCATTTGCCCGGCACAAACCGTATTATCGAAAAAAAAAATGGATGCCCATCTTTTTCGAAAATACGGTCTGTCCCGCCCCTTCACATGCCCGTTCTCGGAGATAGACGTCCATGGAGATGGGCGTTCGCGTTTGATTATGCCCCTCTTGATCACACAACTTTATTAACTAGATTAATGAAAATGGATTTTTGATGTTGCATCTGGTTCAGATTTTTTTTTAGAGAATAGGTCCCAGAGTATATTGGTTAAATCTGAACTCTCTAAATCTAAATTTTTGAAATATGGAGTAGCAGAAGGTGCTTTATTGTCACCATTGCTTTTTTAAATCTTTATATACACCCAGTTATTGACATTGAGCTGAGACATGGAATTCATATCCATTCGTTTGCTCATGACATTCAGTTATATGTTTCGTTGGGATCAGCCCAAGAAGGCCAACTGGAGAAATTGCAGATTTGTTTGACTGAAATAAAAAATTTGCAACTGAATGCATCTAAAATCAAATTCTTATGGATTCATAGAGGTAATTGTCAATTTTCCAGTCCATCTTTATTATGGAAAGGGTCAGGATCAGGATATTTGGATTGTGGAAGAGCTAATTTTAAATATGTAAAGCTGGCTATTGATGCTTCTGGATTATTGTCTAGTACATGGGGTGTGCAACTCGAAAAATGTTCATGTTGTGTCATTTCCTGCAATGTTCATTTTGTTCAGGGTCCTTTTTTTTTTTTGCAATGTTTAATTATGGAAACTGTATCATTAAGAGTGTGCACTCACAAAATATTTGTTTCCTTTCCTATTATTATCATTTGAAAATGACACGCAATGACATTAAGAATGTCATTTGAAATGAATGCACATCCCTACTGCTGAGCAATCAGAAGAAAGCTGTGTATAATGAACCTTTGGTCTTCTTTCAACCCAACTAGCTACATAGATTTGTGTTTTTAGAGCGTCAATACAACTTCCTATCTTACTGCTTCCTCCTGTTTTTTGTTCTGAGATTATTATAATACCAGACTGAGATTGTTCTTGTGCCACATTTGTCCTTTTGCTACACTAAGGGGCCCTTTTATTAAGCAGTGCTAAAAAGTGGCCAGCGCTATCCCCAGCGAGGGTCTTTCCCACTTTTAGAGTGGTGGTAAAATGACCTCATTTTCCAGTTTACCTATTAATGGCCATGCTCTAATTTTGGGCAAGGCCATTAGTGTGTGAGCCCTTACCACCACCTATTTTATGGATGCTAAGGGCTCACGTACTAACCATGCACTAATCAGTCAGTGTGTGGCAATATAGTTGTGCAAACCGATTAGCACAGAACAGGCTTACTCTACACTCCCCAGACATGCTCCCAGTGCTAGCTCATGGGTAACATACCCTGATCCCAAATCTACCACAAGAAGACTGAGCATGCCTGTGGTTATTGCTTTTTAACCTGCAGTAAGCAGGCATTAGTACTTACCGCAGCTTAGTAAAAGGACCCCTGAGATGGTTATAATGTTGTTGGCTTTAGTGTAAATCACTTAGGGCCCTGTTTTACAAAGGCGCGCTAGCATTTTTAGTACACACTAACCATGTAGGTGCCCATAATATTCATAAATATGCATAAAGGAATCCTGTGCAGAAGGAATGGATCCTCAGAAGCTTAGCTGAAATTAGGTGGCGGAGCAGGTGGGGGGAAGAGGGGTTGGTGGTTGGGAGGTGAGGATAGTGGAGGGCAGACTTATACGGTCTGTGCCAGAGCCGGTGATGGGAGGCAGGACTGGTGGTTGGGAGGCGGGAAGTACTGCTGGGCAGACTTGTACGGTCTGTGCCCTGAATAAGGCAGGTACAAATCAAGGTAAGGTATACACATATGTTTGTCTTGTTGGGCAGACTGGATGGACCGTGCAGGTCTTTTTCTGCCGTCATCTACTATGTTACTATGTATATGTTACACGGTTAGTGCATGCTAATTTTTAGCACTTACTAAAATAAAGCTAGCGTGTCTTTGTAAACAGGGCTCTTGGGAACCAGTTGCTGCCATGATAACACCAGAAACTAGCTGAAGTTGCTCTGGATGATGCTCGTTTGTTTGAAGTAATTGCTATTGCAAGATGTTCAGGTAGGTTCAGCTTAAAAGGTTTGATTTAGTTGCACTAATTTCAACTATATCTTCTCTGTGTCTAAAAGATGATAGTTTCTGTTGGCTGTTGCTACCTCTCATTTTGTTTGTTCTGCTGAATCCTTCTGCTGCTTATTCTCCATGTCTGTTCTTGTATTTGCTGCATTCCAAGGGACAGATTTAAGGATTAAGCAAAACACTCACAAAATCAACATGTAAATTGAAAGCAGTAGCAAGAGAAATGGATTTTTTTTCTACAGCTCCACAATTAAGACTTGTATGCAAATTCATATGCTGGAATTGCAGAAAATTTTGCAGCATAAATATTAAAATGAAGCAGTTTATATATTTGCATTACAAGCTGACATTGCAGATTTATTCAGCAGGGTGGTTTACTTGTTACTCAATTATTTGCGCATCTGATCCTAATTAGCAAATTAATTAATTGAGCTTGAAAAACAAGAGGTTCATGTACCTTTTCAAGCAGAGACTTATTGTTGATCCTTTTGCCAAAGTTCTTTATTCAATGAAGTTATCTTTCTTTTTTCTTTTATTCACTTGTGTTATCTTTCTCTCTTATTAGGGTTTGGATTAAGATCTAATCAAGTTTGGGTTATAATTCAGACCATCTAGAGCAGGAGTGGGCGACCTCACTCCTCTAGGGCTGCAACTCAATCAGATTTCAGGATTTCACCAATGAATATGCATGAGAGTTTTTGCATACAGTAAAGGCAGTGCATGCAAATAGATCTTGTGCATATTCATTGGGGAAATCTTAAAACTCTGACTGGGTGTGGCCCTTGAGGACCAAGGTTACCCATCCCTGATCTAGACCGCCTTATCATTAATGAAAAAGTTTGCAAATGGGCAAACTATGCCCATCAGAGTTATTACAATATTGTGAGACAGAAACATCAAATAAGTCAACTTGTATTTTGCCATGTTGAGAGGCATTTCTCACGTGTTTTGGATACTTAAGAAATTCTGGCCAGATCTTCACAGAATTCCCAACCATAACTTTCAGCAGGGTAGAATATCAGGGAATTTATGTCAATAACATTAAAAAGAGCTCCTTACTGAAAAAGATCTCACTCGACCAGGACAAGCTCAAAAACTACCAACCAGTCTCTAACATTCCTTTCCTAGCAAGACTTATAGAAAAGACAGTGTGCATTCAACTTAACGACTGGCTATTGAAAGTAACTGGCTAGACCCATGTCAATCTGGCTTCAGACCTAGGTACAGAACAGAGACAGTTCTTGTGTCTCTTCTTGATGATCTGCACAGAAATCGTAACAGGGAATCTGCCTCGATACTAGTGTTGCTAGATTTCTCAACAGCCTTCCACACTGTGGATCATAATATCATGCTTACAAGACTGACAGAAATAGGTATCAGTAGCACAGTACTTACATGGTTCAAATCCTATTTGTTAGACAGACAACAATCAGTTCTGTTCAGCAACATCACATCATTACCTTGGGCACTAAACTGTAGAGTGCCACAGGGATCCATACTGTCTTCCATTTCATTTAAAAGCTACCTCAAGCCTCTGGCTGAGCTGCTTCAGTCGATGGACACAAGATTCTATATCTATGCTGATAAAGTGCAGCTACTCATGCCCATTGAACCAGATCTACCCACAGCTCTGAGTAAACTGTTTGCCTGCCTAACCGCAACTCAGGAATGGGCAAACAATAACAAACTCTGCCTGAACCCAAGCATAACAGAGATTCTTTGGGTACATAACACAAATGGACAAATACCGCACTTCAAATAACCTTTTGAGAAGTATAATGTAATCAGCTTTGCTCACACTCAGTTAGCAGTGCTTGGCTGGAAATCTGATGGTATTAGTCGTGGCTGACTCCCAGCTTTCACACCACTGAGCGTCAGAAAGCTACACAGGTCACTAACCACGCCCTTTACTTCCTAGAAATAAAGGGGGAAAAAACTAAAAATTGGATTACTCCTGATTCTGAGGGAAACCAGACTAGCTTGGAAGATGTAATAATTTTATATTTATTTAATAACACCAACAGTTTCAGTGAATGAAAATAGTCAACAGTTTTTGTAATAATTGAATTATAATTTCTATTATCAGTTTCTTTAGTTGAATCAATACATTTACAAAACATTAACCTTTTAACTTTTCCTTTCTTTACAGGTTTCTCAACTTTACCATCGCAGACAAGAACAAATCAGATAAGTACTATAACATTCAACCTACCCCCCTTTTTAGACAAGAAAATGTATATGTTTAAGAAAAACCCTTATAATCAGCGACCCACCCCTTTTTAGAATTTGATTCTTTGTTATTCTTTTCTTTTACAGGTGTCAAGGATCTTCACTCCCGGGAGACTTAAGGTAAGTAAGAATTTTTGTCTATTTCTGTTATCTGTATTCTTTAACTCTCTTTGTTATACAATTGTACTTAGCTGTCGCCAAACTTGTACACAGGATCTTTCTTGCGGTGGGGCCCAAACTTCGGATGTCCACTCTTCCCTCCGTGACGTCTTTGTGCTGCACCTCTCGCTTAATAAATAAAATGGGAGCAAAACCCTACCTTCTTATTTTAAATCTTTTAGAATATTCTATTTATGGGAATTTATAATAATAAACTGGGCATACTAGCTAAAATTAAACAAAAATTAAACACCCTTCTATTTCAATTCTAGGCTTTATTTTATATATGCCCTAGGCTAAACAGAGTGTCTGATCACTTGCAGCAGAGCAGTGCAGCTCAACATTCCATTGCCAGCCTTACTTCCCAACATTCCGCTCCTTCATCTTCCCTGCACTCATACAGCCTTTCAAGATTCTTTCCTTTACCCTCACCTAAAACCCCAAACCCAACTTTAAAAGATACTTAACTCAACCACTTAACCTCCCCCCTCACCTTATCTAACCTAACTTTCACTCTCAATCACCTTTTACTCACCCAGGACATTCAAACTGAAAATCAATTTAATGGAACCCTCTTCACTCTAAATTTTAATCACACATACATACTTCCTAACTACCCTCAATAATTCTATTACCCTAAAATTATTTGTTCTCTTTTTTTTCACCCAAAATCACTTTTCCACACTCACAATACCACAGCGCTTCCTCACTCTCTGAAGGTCAAAACCACTCTGACCAACTGTCCACCAAGCCGTTTCCTAGGAAACGGACCCTTCAGCTTGGGGTTCCAAACCCTAGCAGCCAATCCTAAGTCCTGCTCAACATTCCGCAGCTGCCTGCTGACAAACGGAATGCTGAGCAGCACAACTAAATCTCCATTTTAAATAAGAAATCCCCATAGAAATCTATGGGAAATTCCTAAATTATTTAAAAACCACAATAAATTTATGTTAAATCACCCCAAATTTACTATGCCCACTAAACTTCCCATTCCCTACTAAACTGTATTTTTAGAATTTAAATATCCCACAATTTAACGTCCGCCCGCCATTATTCCACCTAAACCCCTTCCAAAAATCCCAAACTCAGTAAAAACCATTCCAAAAATTCAATAAATACTTCCTTAACCTGCCCCATCAAATTTATCAATTTAACCCTTTCCTAACCCTGTTAAACCCACGCTCGCCCAAAACCCCTATTTAAAAATTAAAAATTGAAAAACTAACTCACCACAAAAATCCTAAAAAATTCCCAGAACCCAAATCTGAAAACTAAATTTAAATAACTTGAAACCCCAAATTTTTAAAAATAAAAAACGCTATTTATGCAAATTTAAAATCAACCGATTAACATTTTGGGTCAAGTGACCCCTTACCTGATCCGGGATTTTCTCCTCACGTTTCCACTTCCCTCCGTTCCGGTCCACGACGTCCCGACGCGAAAACGGAGCCAAAACAAAAAAAGCTCCGAAGCCGGCCCAAAATTTAGGCCCTGGCTTTGGCCTACTCGCTAAACCGCGCGTCGCCGATTCGTGCATGAGGCGCGCTGCCTCATGCACACTCGCGATGACTCCTCCTTCTTCTCCTCACAGCGCAGAGGGCTGCACTCCCTCCTACGGGCCGAAATCGGCGCCGAAAACAACCCGACATCGCCTCCCCTTCTCAACAACCGGTCACCTTCCTCTCACCGGCCCCAGCGCTTCTTCCCCTGCCCCGAAAGCAGCGACAGCGCCCACAAACAGTGGCGCTGTTTCTTTCAGCGTCTCTCCTCACGTCTCTCCCGGGGATGTGCCTCATCCTCCCCGGGAGTCAGAAAACTCCAGCGCCGTCTCCCCTACGCACGAACGGGCCCACACCTGCCCCGAAGACACCCCGTCCCTCCGGGCCACCTGAACAGCCCCAGAACGACCCCCTCCCCCACAAGGTGGGACCGGACTCCCCCACAAGACTCCCCAGGTAAAAAAAACTTTTCTTTTTTTTTATTTTAACCCCCTGTTACAATAAACTCCGCCTAAAATCATAGGTCAGGAATCTTGGGATACTGCTAGATTCATCATTCCCTTTGATCCTGCAAATTCAAATAACCTTTAAAAATTGTGTCTGTCACCTATGGCAGCTACGAAATCTCTCTCCATACATTGAAAAGATGAGTCTGACCACAGTGGTTAATGCCATGATAACATCACGACTGGACTATTGTAATGCCCTGTACACTGGTCAAACCAAAAAAAGTTTGTATCAGCTCCAAGTAATTCAGAATGCTGCAGCATGACTGACAGAAGGCTGCAAACAGCGTGACCATGACACATCCTTCCTGCAAAAACTACACTGGCTACCAGTGCCTTATAGGGCTAAATTTAAAACTCTATGGACCCTGTTTACTAAGGCACACTAGTGTATTTAGTGCGTGCTAAAATTTAGCGTACGCTAACTCAAGAGACACCATCCTGCTTATAATCGAACGAGAATAACGCCCAAGTTCCGACCTAAATCGGGAGATGGGCGTTCTTCTCACAAAAACAAATAAAGCGGCATAATCGAAAGCCGAACTTTGGACGCTTTCAACTGCACTCCGTCGCGGATGCGGACAAAGTTGACGGGGGAGTGTCGGAGGCGTGGTGAAGGCGGAACTGGGGCGTGGTTATCACCCGAACAGAGATGGGCGCCCTTCGCCGATAATGGATGCGTTTGTAGCTAGAATTTAGGGCACTTTTCCTGGACCCTGTTTTTTGACGAATAAGGCCCCAAAAAGTGCCCTAAATGACCAGATGACCCCCAGAGGGAGTCGGGGATGACCTCCCCTGACTCCCCCAGTGGTCACTAACCCCCTCCCACCACAACAAATGATGTTTCACAACTTTTTACTTTCACCCTCAAATGTCATACCCTCCTCCCAAGCAGCAGTATGCAGGTCCCTGGAACAGTTGTTAGGGGGTGCAGTGGACGTCAGGCAGGTGGACCCAGGCCCATCCCCCCCCTACCTGTTACAATTGTGCTGCTTAATGCTACTAGTCGTCCAACCCCCCCCCAAACCCCCTGTACCCACATGTAGGTGCCCCCCTTCACCGCTTAGGGCTATAGTACTGGTGTAGACTTGTGGGCAGTGGGTTTTGAGGGGGATTTGGGGGGCTCAACACCCAAGGGAAGGGTGCTATGCACCTGGGAGCTCTTTTACCTTTTTTTTTGTTTTTGTAAAAGTGCCCCCTAGGGTGCCCGGTTGGTGTCCTGGCATGTGAGGGGGACCAGTGCACTATGAATCCTGGCCCCTCCCACGAACAAATGCCTTGCATTTATTCGTTTTTGAGCTGGGCGATTTCATTTTCCATTATCGGTGAAAAGCAAAAACGCCCAGCTCACACCTTGGCGAATAAAGCATGGGCGTCTATTTTTTTTAAAAAATACGGTTCACTCCGCCCCTTCACGGACCCGTTCTCGGAGATTAACGCCCATGGAGATAGGCGTTTCTGGTCGATTATGCCCCTCCATATATTCCTATGAGTGTCTGTAGAATTAGCGCACGCCAGTTTTTAGCATGTACTAAAAACGCTAGCATGCCTACAGTGTGGCTCAGTAAATAGGGCCCTATGTTTGATTTTCAAGGCCCTGAGACAAAATAGGCCAGAGTACTTAAAGAATAAGTTAGCTCTTTACCTACCTTTGAGACCTCTAAGATCCTCTCAAGGATCATCAGTATCTGTCCCCTCATCAAAGGAAATTGTACGATGTGATACCCTAAAGCGAGCCTTCTCAGCAGTAGCTCCCATACTCTGGAATTTACTTCCAGAGGGGCTGCGTATAACTCGAGACTACCTCTACATCAGGAAGCAGGTAAAAGTCTGACTTTTCTCCCAAGCCTTTAATACATAGGGTGACTGACTATACACCCATTCTGCACTTTGACTAACTTGCTACACACACTGTAACTTAGACCAGATCCTTATATCTTGATTAACTGTACAAAGAACTGCCTTTAGTTTAGTCACCCATTTATCCCAACTGACTCTGTACCACCCATCTTGTCCCCATCTATATATCTGCACTTGGACCCTCAGCTACATGGTAAACTGTATTGTAGAAAAGTATTAGTATCAGCAATGTTATCTGAATGTTCTAATTATGTGCTTATTAGATATTCCATTGCTATTATGCTTACATCAAATTATATCTCTGTTATTTGAATTTCAGTGCTGTTAAATGTGTGTATTTTTGATCCTGTTTTATGGTAGTCCTATTATTAGCTTTTTAATTTGCTGTTTTCAAGTTTTCCTCTTTCATTGTGTCTATGTCTATGCTTTTTCTTTTTACTATTGTTATGCTGTTAACAAAATTGTAAGTTTGATGTTAAACTGTACCTACTGTACACTGCCTTGGATGAATCTCTTCATAAAGGCAGATAAGAAATCCCAATAAATACAAATAACTTATAAACCTCTGTATTATCTATGCAAGGTGCATCATAGATGCGGAAAATGTTTCTTGTGTGCCTCCAGGATAGAAGGTTTAATCTGCTTGTCTGTCTAACAGTTATAAGATTACAGCCAGACTTGATATTAATTGCAAGTCATCTTATCTGATATAGATGATAAATCTTCTCATGCCCCCTTAAGTATACTGGTACAACTTAAAGATGGTTTCAACTGCGTCTTAGTGAACACAGGAACCATCTCAGGACTGGTGCAGTGAATGCACTACTAGTAGCCCATTGGCAAGGGAAGTGTCATTCAATTGATGACTTCACATGACTTTGATATATATGAAAGGCAATTTTATAAGCTGGTGTCTAGATTTAGGAACCAATAGTGTGCTTATTTTACAGAACTGTAGTGCTTATGCATGTGATTGGAGCAGGTAATGGGCAGTTACGCATGCA
Organism: Microcaecilia unicolor; assembly: GCF_901765095.1. NCBI lineage: Eukaryota > Metazoa > Chordata > Amphibia > Gymnophiona > Siphonopidae > Microcaecilia > Microcaecilia unicolor. The sequence continues at coordinate 126,862,235 of NC_044031.1, read as the reverse complement.
AGTGCTAGGCACTGTTCTATAAACTGTCCCCCTAACTGACCAGAACAGCTGCTGACAGGTTAAATAGTGCTTAACTGACTATCCACCAATATTCAACGGAGTATAACCGGCTATTTCACACTAAATATCTATTATTAGCAACTAGCAGGTAGATGCTTATATCGGCCAATATAACCAGCTATCCACCGATTTTAAAAGCCAGTTTTGCGGCCATATTTGGCGCAATGAAAATCTGGTATATCTTTGGCCGGTTTAAAGATAATCGGCTAAGTCTGATTTAGCCAGTTATCTTTAAACCGGTCCAAAAGTAGTCACATATTCAACGGCAGTCACCGGAAATGATCCAGCTTTGAATATCTGGTTTTAGCGCTGACTGCGGGAGTTAGACGGTCTAACTCCCACAGTCTGAATATCAGCCTCTGTGTGCCTAAGGGGCTCATTTTCAAAGCATTTAGACATAGATAGTACCATAATAACCTATGGTACTTTGTGTGACTAAGAGGGGCATAATCGAATGCGAACGCCTATCTCCATAGGCGTCTATGTCCGAAAATGGGTACATGAAGAGGTGGGACAGACCGTATTTTCAAACAAAATGGATGTTTTTGAGCTGGGCGTTTGTTTTTTTTAGCGATAATGGAAACTAAAAGCGCCCAGCTCAAAAACGTCCTCATCCGAGCCATTTGGTCGTGGGAGGGGCCACGATTCGTAGTACACTCGCCCCCCTGACATGCCAGGACACCAACTGGGCACCCTAGAGGTCAGTGCGGTGGACTTCAGACAACGCTCCCACATGCATAGCTCCCTTACCACGGGTGCTGAGCCCCCAACCTCCCTCCCCCAAAACCCACTACCCACAAATGTACAACACTACCATAGCTCTTAGGGGTGAAGGAGGCACCTACATGTGGGTACAGTGGGTTTTGGAGGCCTCCTATTTACCAGCACAAGTGTTACAGGTAGGGGGGGATGGGCCTGGGTCCACCTGGCTGAAGTGCACTGCGGAACCCACTAAAAGTGCTCCAGGGACCTGCATACACGCAGGCCTCTAGGACTTGTTGCTGCTATATAACATTGGCACACCAGTTGACACCTGAAGACTAATCTCTCCGAAAATGTCCTTTATTGGAATAAGCACGCTTACTCACAGTTAACTGCAGATCAGAGGTTGTGCCCCACTGGCAACGAGTCTCCCTGGTACTGAGATGAGCAGTAGGTCAGAGCTGGCAGAATGCTGAACAATGCCCTCTTTCAGCCACATTCAAGGGAAGAACTAAGTTCTGTAACGTGGCTAACACGTGAAAGGGATCTAAAAGTGTCTTACAAAAATGGCCACTACCGGAAACAAAACAGGGCACACTCTGACCCAGTAGGCAGGGGGAAAAGCACCATGGGAGTAGAGCCTACCAACTACCAACATCGTGAGCATTTGCCACAAGCTAGTGGAATCACGGAGCCCAATACCCTACACCCACCACAATGCACTGCTGATGTGACTCTGCAGTGCGCATAACAGAAAAGGTATCACACTCACCCGAGAGCCACATCAGAACCAGGGAAAGGCTGGATAGAACACATTCTGCTGTCATGAAGGTGGGTACGGCATTTGAGGCTGGCATACAGGCTGGAAAAAAAGTTTTTAAAGTGGGTTTTTTTGGTGGGAGGGGGTTAGTGACCCCTTGGGGAGTCCCGGGAGGTCATCCCCGATTCCCTCCAGTGGTCATCTGGGCAGTTGGGGCACTTTTTTGGCACTTGTTCGTGAAAAAAAAGTGTCCACAAAAAGTGACCCAAAATCGCGGTAGAAACGCCTTTTTTTTGATTATCAGCTAAAGACGCCCATCTCTCCTCGGCCGATAACCGCGCCCCAGTTCCGCCTTCACCACGCCTCCTACACGCCCCCGTCAACTTTACCCGTTTCCGCGACAGATTGCAGTTGGAAACGCCCAAAATCGGCTTTCGATTATACCGATTTGGGCGCCCACGGGAGAAAGACGCCCATCTCCCGATTTGGGTCGCAATATAGGCATTTTTCTCTTTCGATTATAAGCAGGTAAGTGATTTAGGGGCTCATTTTCAAAAGTGTTTTGAAAATGAGCCCCTAACTCACATACCCCAGATTCTATACACTGGCTCTTTTTACCAAGCTACAGCAAAAGGAGGCCTGTGATGGCATTGGCGTGTGTTTTTGACGTGTGCCGATGCCCCTTTTATTGCAGCTTGTAAAAGGTAGGTCTTTTTATTTTTAAAGAAATGGCCATGTGGCAAATGAAACACTAGCTGTGTGGTCATTTTGGGGGGAGCCCTTACCGCCACTCATTGAGGTAAGGGTTCCTGCACTAACCCGGCAGTAACCGGGCAGTGTGCGGCACTGCCTGATTACTGCCAGGTACACACCGGTGTTACAAAAATAAACATAGTTTTGTAGCACCGGACATGATAACGCTTTGGGAGTGGAAAATACCACCGGGCTGCTGCAGTAGCCTGGCGGTACTTCCTTTTTAGCAAGCTTTGGGCTTACCACCGCTCTGTAAAAGGGGTCCTAAATTTAAGCACCAATCCAAGATGTGTGCCCAACTAAGGGCGTCTTTTACTAAGGAGCACTCATGTTTTTAGCACACGCTAAAATTGTAGGCATGCTAAACATTAGAGATGCCCATAGGAATGTACTGGCATCTCTAACGTTTAGCGCACCTACAATTTTAGCGCGTGCTAAAAACATGAGCGAGCCTTAGTAAAAGACCCCCTAAATTGGCTAACGACTCAATTAATGCCAATAATTGGGTGCTAATTGGCACTAATTGGAACCAATTTGAATTTGTATGCACATCTTGCTATGCACTATTCTATAACAATGTGCACCCAAATCCAATAGTGCACAACCCAAAAGGGGGTGTGGCCATGTGAGGTGCATGAGCAGGTCAGGGGCATTCCCAAAATTTACACGTAGTGTTACATAATACCAGGGATGTGCACCCAAACTGGGCACCAAGAATTACACCTGTTTTCAGCAGATGTAAGTGCTGGCGTCCAAATTTGGGTGCTGAAATCGGCACTCAATGCAATTCTAAAATGGGCGTTCGTCTTTGAGTGCCCATTACAGGATAGCGTTGAGCACCATTTACTAAATTTCGCCTTTACTGTGCAGCTGTCAGGGGCATACACATAGATGGATCATAGAAGAAGTGAAAACCTGAAAATTATGACCTCCTCCAATTTCATGCACCAGAGGAGGATGGTGGGATTGGGGGGGAGGGGGGGGAGGGGGAGAAGCTACACTTGTTAATACAGTACGCAATTAATGAAATATTTTTTTTGGTTTTGTTTCCATTTTGAAATGTCTATAAGAAATTGATGGGTCCTTTTACTAAGCTGCGGTAAAAGGGGGCCTGCTCTAGCATCAGCACGTGTCTTTGATGCTCGCTGAGGTCTCCTTTTACTGCAGCAGGTAAAAGGCTGTCTTTTTTCACAAAAAGAAATGGTCGTGCAGTAAGTGAACCACTTGTCGCATTTGGGGGGGGGGGGGGGGGAAGCACTTACCACCACCCATTGAGGTGGCAGTAAGGGCTCCTGCGCTAACCTGGCGGTAACTATGCATCACATGGTGCTGCCCAATTACTGCCGGGTAAAGGGTAAACACCGCTACAAAAATATTATTTTTCTAGCACCAGAAATGGCAAGCGCTGGGTGTTGGGAACTACCGCCAAGCTCCTACGGCAGCCAAGTGCCTGTTGCCGTGCATCAACCCTTTAGTAAAAGGGCCCCTGAAGTTGCTAGACAGGGAGGGGTTCAGGAGTACTATGCACTGTCATGCAAAAAGGACCACTGTTCTATCTACTAAGATTTATTGGAGCTTGGTTTGCTAAAGAGGTAGTTTTCACAGCCTATGGAGTGGGATGAAGTCATTATTGCTACTTAAGGTGTCAGAAGAAGCCCTGATTCATGGCCCCCTGTGTGAGCTGGGATATAAAACATCTCTGAGAAGCTACAAATGAAAGCTCATGGCACCAGATCAACCCAATTCCAACTGACCAGAGGCCCAAATCTTCTTTTTATCAGGAAACATGAAATTCCTTGCTTGCAATGCTCATTCTCTGTCACAACAGCTAAATGGAGACATACAATGTGCTCTCACTCCCTTTTGGGGTTTTTTCATCACACTCTATCTTTGCTACTCATCAGACTGAGCATCACTTGATCTGATACCGTCTTAACAAATATCTGAGGACCTGGGAGTGCATGAAGGATTGTGAAGGGGGAGGGGGAGTATGAGATGTTCTTTCTTTGAGTGTGAATACCTTGGGTTGGATAAATGAGGGGTTGTCAATCATCCTTCTAATTAATTTCTCTCTCTCCTTAATTTTATCCCTCCTTACCCTTTCTCCCAAATTACACTATCCTATCCTGTCTACCCTCTTAATGTAACAAGGGTTAAGGGTAAAAAAAAAAAAAAAAAAATTAAAAAACTTAATCCGGGTCCGCGGTCCACCTTGGGCTCCGCGGGGGGCTGGTCCGTGAGGCGCTATGGAAGCGCGGCAATTTTGTTTTGTTTTTTTTGCTCCCGGGACAATTAAGCATGTCCTCGGGAGTGAAGGGGTGTTTGGGGCATTTTTGGCCCGGTTTTGGGCCGATGGGAGGCCGCACGGTGAGTTTCGGGGTCCGGGAGCAATTGAGCATGTTCCCGGACCTGAAGAGGGGAACCGGAGGCCGGAGGAGCGCTGCAGGAGGCAGCGCGGAAGTTTGCCGGCTGGGGGAAAGCGCCCGGGTTGTTTTTTTTAAAAAAAAAGATGGCCGGCGAGAAGAAAACGTCGGCGCGCGCGTGCATGAGGCGGCGCGCCTCATGCACGAACCGGCAATGCGCGTTTGTGCGACTAGGCCGAAGCCGGGGCCTAAATTTTGGGCCGGCTTCGGAGGTTTTTTGTTTTTGCCTCCGATTTTGATTGAGGACGTCCGGGACCGGATCCAACGGGAGTGGTCGTGTGTAAGGAAAATCAGGAAAGCAGGTAAGGGGTTTTTAACCCAGAATTTAAATTAGTTTATTTTTAAATTGTATTAATGCGGTTTTTGATTTTTAGAAATTTAACGGTTAATGATTTTTAAATTCTGTTTTTGGATTTGGGGTCGGGGAATTTTTTGGGATTTTTCTGGTATATTAGTTTTTGAATTTGAATATTTTAAGGGGGTAATTTGGGAGGGGTCTGGTTTTAAGGGGTTAGGAAAGGGTTAACTGGTTAAATTCGACAGAGTAGGTTCAGAGGGGAATATTAAAATTTTTGAAATAGGTTTTAAATTTTTTGGGAATTTTTCCAAGGATTTTTAGAAGACTGTTGCGTGGCGGGGTTAAATGTTGGGATATTTAAATTTTAAAAACACCGTTTAATAGAGGATGGGAGGTTTAATTGGCATGGGAAATTTGGGGTAATTTGATGGAAATTTATAGGGGTTTTATATTAATTGAAGAATTTCCCATTGATTTCTATGGGGATTTTTTCAATTAAAATGGGGATTGAGCAGGACTAGGGATTGGCTGGCTGAGGGCGGAATCCCAAGCCAAGCAGCCGTCTCCTAGGAAACGGTCAGTAGGACAGTTGGCAGAGCGCTGGTGACTGTGGAGGTGGAAGGAAGTGTGTTTGGTGGTGTGGCTAATGTGGTGAGTTTGGAGTGATTTTGAGAAGGTTGGAAGTGGGATTTTGACTGAGTTTGGTGATAGGAGGGCAGTGTGTGAGGGGAAAGTGGTGAGTTGGAAGTGTTTTGTAATTTTTTCTGGTGAAAGGTGTAAGGAGGTGTATATATGTTTGTGCTCATTAGTTTAGGGAAAAATAAGTAAGATTAGGGGGTTTAGCGAGGGTATAGTTATTTTAATTTTCTTAGTTAAGTGTTGCCCAGTGTTATAAATTATATATATTTAAGTCATTTAGTGTGGGAAGGGGTTGGTTAGGAAGATAGGGTTTTCCTTCCATTTATTTTTATTAAGAGCGAGGTGTAGGGGGACGGTGGCAAAGACAGTGGCAAAGAAGTCTGGAAAACCTGAGCTCCCACGCAAGAAAGACCGTGAAGGATTCTGCATCAGAAAAAAAACGCAGCTAAGTGACAACACAGTGACAGGACAGAGAAATAATTATTACTTACCTGAGTTGGGTCACTGGGGTTGTCTTACGAGGACCTGTGAGAAAAGGGAAAAGAAAAAGGACACAAAGTATCAATTCTTTAAAGTTGATATACAAGGGAGAGTTAAGAAAGAAATTAGTCATAAAGAAAAATTTACACTTAATACTTATCTGATAAGAATCTTGGTATCGATGCCAGAGGGAGACTTCTGAAAAAGAGAAAAAAAGTTATACAATTATAAAATACATTTGGTTTTGCACTAAAATATAAACTTTGATATATTATTGTAATTGAGGGAAATTGGGGTATTGGAAAAGAAAATATACTGTTGTAATCAAATTTTATAAGGTTAGTGGTGAAAGTCTGTTAGTTAATAATTTATCCTTTTATTATTTGAATTGAATTAAAATATTGTTGTTTTTGGGTAATCATTTTTTCCGTTTGGTTATTTCAAAACAGGACAAATCCAACTTTAGCTTATTTTTCCCCTCATTTTCTTTGAGATTTTGAGGCGTGGTTAGTGAACTGTCAGCCTCTCCGTCCTTGGTGAGGTGATTCTGGGCACTAATAGAAATTTTAAGTGCTCAGGGACACTTTACACTGAGGAACGAGGAGGGTACAACGACATTTTATCCTAGTCATATTTTATCTAGCTCAACTTATTATACACTACTAAGCCCAACTTTACGTTGTTTTACTACTGTTTTATTAAAATTCTATTAACTTTGTATTTCAAATTACTATGTAAGCAGCATTGAGCCTGCATTATGTGGGAAAGTGCGGGGTACAAATGTAATAATAATAATAATAATAATAATCCTTGTATAATATTTTGAGAGGGTAATGTTTAGTATTGTGTTTCTTAAGATTCAATAAAGCTGTAAACTCAAAAAAGAGAAGCTTTTTCTGGAAAATGTTCTGATATACTTTCAACAGGAGTGATGCAAGTATTTGTTCTGTATGTGTAGATTTACTGTTTAAGATTGGCATGGTCAGAAAAGAACTATAAACAGTTAATTTCACTTTATATGCACTTGTGTTGCATTATTATAATCTAGAAAAACAGCAGTAACTTAAAGATGTGGTATATGATCATATAACTTCCTGGCTTACATCTCCACTGTATTTTTTGTGCCAGCATAAAACATTCAAGCATGCTGGCATTACTGGTTTTCAAAAATCATTGGCAGAGATAGCAAGAGCTACATAACATAAGAGTAGCCATACTAGGTCAGACCAATGGTCCACCTAGCTCAGTATTCTGTTTTCCAAACAGTGGCCAAGCCAGGTCACAAGTACCTGGCAGAAACCCAAATTGTGACAACACTCCGTACTACAAATCCCAGGGCAAGCAGTTGCTTCCCATGTCTGCCTCAATAGCAGACTTTGGACTTTTCCTCCAGGAATTTGTCCAAACCTTTTTTAAACCCAGATACGCTAACCGGTAAGTTCCAGAGAGTTTAATTATTTGTTGAGTGAAAAAATATTTCCTCCTAATTGTTTTAAAAGTATTTCCATGTAACTTCTTCAAGTGTCCCCTAGTCTTTGTACTTTTGGAATGAGTAAAAAATCGATTTATTTGTATTCATTCTACACCACTCAGGATTTTGCAGCTATGTTCTTTATACGCAGGAAAATCTCTATATACATGAATTATTTTAACCTCTCTCTGAAAGTGAAGATTAACAACTCTCCTTCACAGAGCAGAGGCTTCTGTCAATAGCCAACAAATCCTGCAGAAAAGGAAGTGACATAACAACAGAATGAATTTGCATTTTTAATTCTACAAGCACACCCAACGAAATTAGATAGGCAGCTGTTGCCCTCTGAAATAATTTCGCTGACAGCTTATTGTCAAAATTTAATAACCATCTGTCATTTATAACCCAAAACTACAATTTACTTCTTTGCATGAAGTTTTAAGGCAACTGCACTTTTCAGTTCTTTCCCTAGTTTTATGGAAGAAACTGCTTTCATCAATTGTTTAATTATCTGTGGTTCGCCTGACTGAGGTGACAAATGACTGCAAGAAATCAGAGCTAGAATAAATGAAATTGATATACGCAATGCACAGAAAACTCTCTAGATATTCTGATATAGGTTTGTGGTGTTTCCCTTAGTTACAGTTTTGTAGTTTCTCTTGCACACCTTGGTAGATTGTTAAGTCAAATAATGTATTGTGCTGCTTTTGATAAATGACACGTTTGATCATTCATGTTGTTTATCATTGCAGTACAGAAGTACAATGCTGCCTGAGGTCAATATGCAACAATAAGCCACATTGCGTCTGACAATGACTACTGGTAAACAGCCTGAGGTCCTTTAGAATATTAATTATTCATAGAAAAACAAGCTGATCCTATGAAAGAAAGGTGGTGGTGGCTGGGGATGGGGGGGTGGGGGAGAGGTGTAATAAGAAATTGATGTGCCAAACCAATTTAAGAATTAAAATGTTGTAGATGTTCACATTTTATATGGCCAAATACCTCACGTGGAGGGGCATAATCGAATGAAAACGTCTATCTCCATGGGCGTTTATCACCGAGAATGGGTCCGTGAAGGGGCGGACCGAACCGTATTTTCGAAAAAAAATAGACATCCATGTTTTATTCGACAATTTGTGAGCTGGGCGTTTTTGTTTTTCAGCGATAATGGAAAATGAAAGCGCCCAGCTCAAAAATGAATAAATCCAAGGCATTTGTTCGTGGGAGGGGCCAGGATTTGTAGTGCACTGGTCCCCCTCACATGCCAGGACACCAACCGGGCACCCTAGGGGACACTTTTACAAAAAAAAAAAAAAGGTAAAAGAGCTCCCAGGTGCATAGCACCCTTCCCTTGTGTGTTGAGCCCCCCAAATCCCCCTCAAAACCCACTGCCCACAAGTCTACAACATTACTATAGCCCTAAGGGGTGAAGGGGAGCACCTACATGTGGGTACAATGGGTTTGGGGGGGGGGGGGGGTTGGACGACTAAGCATTAAGCAGCACAATTGTAACAGGTAGGGGGGGATGGGCCTGGGTCCACCTGCCTGAAGTCCACTGCACCCCCTAACAACTGCTCCAGGGACCTGCATACTGCTGCCAGGGAGGTGGGTATGACATTTGAGGGTGAAAATAAAAAGTTGTGAAACATCATTTTTTGTGGTGGGAGGGGGTTAGTGACCACTGGGGGAGTCAGGGGATGTCATCCCCGATTCCCTCTGGTGGTAATCTGGTCATTTAGGGCATTTTTTGGGGCCTTATTCGTGAAAAAACAGGGTCCAGGAAAAGTGCCCTAAATTCTAGCTACAAACGCATACTTTTTTTCCATTATCGGTGAAAGGCGCCCATCTCTGTTCGGGTGATAACCATGCCCCAGTCCCGCCTTCACCATGCCTCCGACACCCCCCCCCCCCATCAACTTTGTACGCTTCCGCGATGGAGTGCAGTTGAAAACGTCCAAGTTCGGCTTTCAATTATACAGCGTTATTCGTTTTTGTGAGATAAACGTCCATCTCCTGATTTAGGTCGGAACTTGGGCGTTTTTCTCGTTCGATTATAAGCAGGATAGTTTCAAAGAGAACCCCTCCCACCCATGTGTTTCTTTTTGGAAATCAGCATAAACTACAGTATGAGCAGATGCAGTCAACATGTTAGCTCATGCCAGTACTAACAGTTAAGGCAATGGCTCGACACTTAGCATGTGCTAATTCCCATGTTAACTGACAAACACAGACCGGGATGGGGAATGGGTAGAGAAAGAACAGGGACTGTGCCTTACACTTGCATGGTACGGCACTGTAGCAAGGGAGCTAATTCTCTCAATGTGAGGAAAAAATACTGCCACGTTAGGTGCTGCTGTGAGAGAGATGGACCATTCACCTATCGCCTCAATAGAAAGCCCTGGCTACATTGCTCTTATCCTTATATGTGCTGGCATTGCCCCTTATTCAAGCTGTAGTACTGACATTGATGACCCCTGATGCAGGCATTCCACTGAAACATGGCCCATGTTGGGTCCTTCAATAAAGTTTGGCTGTCTATCCACTCTTGGAAGCACATTGTGTTCTTTTTGCTTAATATGGCACTTTTACCACACAGTGGCAGCAAATTATAGATGACACTTTGTGGGGGTGTTCCCTCTATTTTTATTGCATGTCATGTTCCTATTAGTACATGGTACCTGCTGAGATAACAAAGGATCATTTACTACCTAATTAGGAGGTAGTAAGTAGTCCTACATTGGGCTAGATTCTATATATGGCAATTAAAATCTAGGAACTTCTGATTTATGCGCCTAGTGGTATTCTATAAGTCACATCTTTTCCGGAGACGGGAAGGCGGTAGAACTAGAGGACATGAAATGAGGTTGAAGGGGGGCAGACTCAAGAAAAATGTCAGGAAGTATTTTTTCACGAAGAGAGTGGTGGATACTTGGAATGTCCTCCCGAGGGAGGTGGTGGAGATGAAAACGGTAACAGAATTCAAAAATGCGTTCGATAAACATAAAGGAATCCTGTTCAGAAGAAATGGATCCTCAGAAGCTTAGCAGAGATTAGGTGGCAGCCCCGGTGGTGGGAGGTGGGGCCAGTGGTTAGGAGGCGGGGCTAGTGCTAGGCAGACTTCGACGGTCTGTGCCCTGAAAATGGCAGATACAAATCAAGCAAAAAAAAGAGCACAAAGGGCCTTTAAAAGCAGGAGGGAACACAGTTTTTTCATTAAAATAATCCTTTAATGGTGAACTTTGATTGAAGAGAGACCCGACACGGGCCGTGTTTTGGTGCTACCGCACCTGCGTCAGGGGTCACACCAATGACAAAGGAGGCTTCAATAGACTAATTCTTTCCAAAATTTTGTATAATATATTCCTCCCTTAGGTTTCCATTCACCGTCCTGGGAGTGTGATTAAATACGTGCGCAGGATCCTTATTGTACACTTTAAGGAGAGCTCTGTCCTGAATGTTCCTTAAGACAACCGGGTGCTGAATCCTGTCACTACTCTGTTTGGTCTTTTTGTACTTGGTTCCCTCTCTTTGTTACATTATAGATACAAATCAAGGTCAGATATAGATATAAAGTAGCACATATGAGTTTATCTTGTTGGGCAGACTGGATGTACCGTATTGGTCTTTTTCTGCCGTCACCAACTATGTTACATCTACAGTCAGATGTGGTTTATAAATAGTGTATAGGCTAAGAGAATGTGAATGTGCACAGCCATATATGCCAGTGAAAAGCTGGTGTAAGTGCCTGCACCTAAATCTAGGTGCACGCCCCCAAATTCTGTAACCATGTGTATACATTTGATTGATTGCCCTGAAGTGCCCACACTCCTCCCATTGCCACGCCCCCTTTTTGGCTATGCGTGCAGGAATTTATGCACACCTCTTTTTAGAATATGCCTAATTTGTGCTGGTACTTGGTCATTTTTGGCCAATTATCAACATTAATAGGCTTGTTAACTAATTGAGTAGCACACATAAATTGGCCACATGCACAATTTCCGACACAAATCGGGAGATGGGCATCCTTCTCCTAAGGTCGCCCAAATCGGCATAATCGAAAGCTGATTTTGGGCATCCTCAACTGCTTTCCGTTGCGGGGACGACCAAAATTCAAGGGGGCATGGCAGCAGTGTACTGAAGGCGGGACGGGGGCGTGATTAACAGATGGGCGTTCTCGGCCGATAATGGAAAAAAGAAGGGCGTCCCTCACGAGCATTTGGACGACTTTACTTGGTCCTTTTTTTTTCATGACCAAGCATCAAAAAGGTGCCCGAACTGACCAGACGACCACCGAAGGGAATCGGGGATGATCTCCCCTGACTTCCCCAGTGGTCACTCATCACTAATCACCTCCCACCCTGAAAAAAACAACTTCAAAAACTTTTGTCTTTTTTTTTTAGAGTATGTCCTTTGTCCCTGCACAGTTGAGGATGGCCAAAATGTGGATGTTTCTGTGAGAAGGACATCCATGCCTTTGCTATGGTTCTGACACCCTCTTTTTTTAATTATTTGGATTTTGGATCAGAAGTAGTAGCAGTGGGATTTGAATCAGCCACCTGTGGATTGCAAGACCAGTGCTCTAGCCACTAGGCCACTAGGCCACTCCATTCCCTTGAAATTTGGCCATCCCTGTGTGTGTGTGTGGGGGGCAATATGCAGGTCCCTGGGGGGGGGGGGGAGGTATGTGTGTGTCAGTGGAGGCATAACAAAGGCGTGAATGTCCTTCTTTCAAACATTTTGGACATCATCAACTGCCCCCCACAGGACGCCCAAATTTCAAGGGAGTGGAGTAGAGTGGAGGAGTGGCCTAGTGGTTAGAGTACTGGTCTTGCAATCTAGAGGTGGCTGGTTCAAATCCCACTGCTGCTACTTGTGATCCAAAATCTAAATAAATAAAGAGGGTGTTGGAGACATAACAAAGGCAAGGACATCCTTCTCATAGAAACATCCACGTTTTGGACATCACAGGGAAGGACGTCCTCAACTGCTGTTCCCCTCCTTAGAAGGGAAATCGGGTGACAAATGAGCTAACAGCGAGCAGCTCATTTGCATGCAATTTCCTTCATGCATGCCCGTTCCTTTCCAGATCGGGAAGGGCTTTTTCCATTCAGTTAATGGGACCAGTGCACTACAAATGTTGGCTCCTCCCACAATTAAATGTCTTGGATTTGGTTCTTTCTGAGATGGACATCCTCACTTTCCATTATCGCCAAAAAACGGGGATGACCATCTCTAAGGTCGACCTAAATTTCATGATTTGGGCGTCCCTGACCATATTATCGAAACGAAAGATGGATGTCCATCTTGTGTCGATAATACAGGTTGCCCTGCCCCTTTACGGGGCCATCCTTAGAGATGGGCGCCCTTATAGGTGGGCACCCCAGTTCAATTATCCCCCTCCACATTAGCCTGTTAGCATGCAGTAAGTGTAATGGCTAGCTGGCTAATGCTTCCATGGCCACTCTCTGCCCATGCCATGCCATCAAGGGAAACAAATCTGTAAAATGCAGTAACTTTCAGTTTAATACACAAAAACAAGCAAAGTATTGCAAAACCCCTTAATTCTGTCACATAGACTGTTTCCGCACGTTAACTGCGTATTAAGAACTTAACACCCTTTCTTAAAAGGACCCCTAAGCAAAGTAAAATATCAGTGAAAATAAAAATACAGTAAAGCTAATAAAAAGAAATAAACTAATATTCAAACTGCACATCACAAAAATTTCAAAATAATACAATCATACTAATACCCATAATAAAAACTATTGCAATAAAATGCAAAAGTACGCTGACTTACAGTTTTCAAAATCCTCCTTCCACCACAAAAACAGGAGCTCCATGGCCCCAACATAATACCTTAGTCCCCCCTCAACAAAATCAATAGTATCCCTTTCCAATCTTCTGCCTGAAAATTGTGCCCATCAGCTTCTCCCTTTCTCTAACCCCTTATCATGCCAACAGTTCATTGTGTACACCACATGTCTAGAACTGATAGAAGAGTAGAGTAACACTGCTAGAAGTCTATCCTCCTCTGTACCCTACTCTATCAGTTCTAAAATTAATAATGCTATTCATACACATTGGAGGATCTTACATGTCCATGACTGCTTTGTTGACCACCCCATCTGTGCGTTTTGACGCAGTAGAACCATAGGAGAAATATTGTCCTATAAATGTCCTGATGTTCAGCCGCATCTCCACTGGGCCACTTCAAATGTGGAGAATGTTAATGGTATTCTACCACTATAGAAGGACCTGAATGGAAACACCCTCTGACCTCACGATGCATCACCTCTCGTACTTTCTCCAATTGTCTTTCTAGAAATATGGTGTATGCAATTATGTGTCCTTGCCAATTGCTATACATTGGACGTTCCAGTCCCCCATCACAGTGAGGCTTACTGAACACAAATCTAGAATCAAGAACAATTTATTTATTTATTACATTTGTACCCCGTGCTTTCCCGCTCATGGCAGGTTCAATGCGGCTTACATAGTAGTTAGGATTTCAGTGAATTACAGAGAGAAGTACAATCTGTAGCAGCGTTGTCTTAGCGTAGCAGTATAGAAGTAGTTATTTGTTATCGCAAGAGAAGGGGTAGTATAGGTGAGAGAGTTAGGGAGGGGGTGGGTGAGTTGTTTTAGTCAGGAGATTTGGTGTGAGAGAATAGGGGGGGAGGAGAAGTGGGAGGATTGGTGGGAGGGTGAGGGAGGGGGTCTAGTTCCTTGTCATTATTGCTTGGCTGGTTGTTATGTGGATGGGTACATAGTTTAGGTTGGATCATTTGGGTAAGCTTGACAGCTCCATTAGTACAGCATTGGCTAGATTTGAAACATCAATTAAGCGACATCAGATGGAGAGTACTAGACAACGTTCCATTAGGGTGGGAGGGTGGGAATTCTGAGCAATTGCTCAATTTTAAAGAACAGCGCTGGATTTTTCTGTTAAAAACGCTTCATCCCACAGGATTGAATTCCAAATTGGATTGGTGGTCTCTACTGTGATTGGTTGACCAAGCTGCTACATGATAGCCAATCAGAATAAATCTAGTCACAGTTATCTGACAGATATAGAACTGTGACCGCTTTGCTGCAATGATTTTATCAGTTCCTAATTTGATTGGATGAGTTAGCGTGGGCAAGCCAGCCTATCAGGATGTCAAGTCTGAGTCAGCTGATACGTACTTAACCGCGAGCAGCCTTTGAAAGTGCCGCGGCCATTTTATTTGCAATAGAGAAATTCATTGCTGCCATTGTTGTAAGTTATTATAGTCAGAAAGGCTACTACACTTATAAATGTTGTTACATCCTTGTTGAACTTCTAATGCTTAACTCAGCTTTGTTTTCCCAGCGAACCTCTTCCCTGACGAAGATATGAAACTTGGCCATGTCGGCAGAGGCTCTTCTGACTATCAATTTTGCTGCCAGTTAAGTAAAAGCATGTGAATGCATTCAATTAAGCATTTAAACTATAGATGTTTATAGACACTTCACTGAAGAAGTAGAAGCTATTCTGAAGAGATTTCCATTTAAAAAAGAAAAAAATTATATAAAGATATTTATCACAGTATTTTTGGAAGTTGTTAATATAAAGGATCCCATAAAAACACTGTGGATGCATAAGGAATTGCACTCTGAAACCAAATGATGAGTTCAATAAGCAGCACTGTTGTATTAAATTCTGATAATCCCAGTAACTTTAACAACAGAGTCTACTACTACTAAAAAATCTATCTACTATAATAAAACGCACCCTCAACGTTCTGAGGACACTGACGTCACTGCAGGCACTCACACACCGGTTCGTAAGTTCATGGTGGTGAAGCCACAACACTCACCATGTCTGCATGCCCCGCCCTCGCGTCACACGTGATGACGTCGAGGGCGGAACATGAAAACAAGGCAAATCAACGCTACTCCTCCTCTTCCAACAAATCCCAGCCGCAAACGACGACGTGCCCATCACCCCGGCCCCTTTCATCTGTTTCCACAAGCTCTTATAATTTCTTAGGTTCAAACAAATAAGTAACAGCACCCTAAATATTAACACCAGATGCAGACAGACATTGCAGCCTAATAACCATGTTCTAGAAAGCTGACAGGTAGCTGTAATGTCCTTATAGTCCCTAATGAGTTCTTCGCTGTATATTGGCTGCTTTCAGAAATTAAAAGATAGAGAAAAGGAAAGACATAAGAACAGAAGACAGAAAGGGAAATAAGATGACACGTACAGCACCTTGAGCTGCAGGTGAAGAGATACTATTCTAGATCAAAGGATTTTTTTTTTATTTTTATTAACTTTTATTTTACATTCAGTCGTTACAACTAAAATGTCAGAAAAAAGCAAATATCATAAAGTGAATTCACAATTTAAGGAAATAAATCATATTCTTTTAGACCACAATATAAAGTCGAGGCAAGATACAAGGAAACATTTTTAAGGAATATATATAACAAATAATGTCCTAAGAGCGGTAGCACGCAATATTCTCACAGCCGGATATCAGCGATAAACCTATTGAACATTCAGGTTTGAGTTCCACTATTCTCTCTAGAGCTAATGAAAAGTTTCATTTTGAGGGGATCAAGAAACATATAAGTTACTGAATCAAGAGATACAATGCAGCGACATGGAAATTTTAACACAAAGCACCTAAAGCCACTACTCTAGGCCTAAGCCTCATAAATTCTCGTCTCCGCAATTGAGTCTCTTTATTTAAATCCGGGTAAATACGAACTTGTTCCCCAAGAAATTTTTCATTTAAATGTCTAAAATACAGTTTGAAAACATTATTTCTATCAAGTTCCATCGCAAATGAAACCAAAAGGGTTGTTCTTTCTGTCACAGTGTCTAATGAATTCTCCAAAAAGTCCGTCAGGTTTTCAAGCGGATTCTGAGCAGCCTGTTGAGTTGGTCTCTTAATCCCAGTTAGATATTGAAGTTTATTAATAGGAGGGAAAGCTTCAGTTGGAATTTTTAATATTTCCAGAAAGTATTTACGAACCATATCTATAGGTAAAGTCAGGGGTGCTTTAGGAAAATTTGTAAAACGTAAGTTATTTTTCCTCCCCTGATTATCAAAAAATTCAAGTTTTCTTCTCAGTATTTCTCTCTGTTTGGAGACTTCACCCGCAAACGACTGTAGATTAGAAAGTTCCACCTTTAAGCTTCCAATTTGATTCTCTTGACCCTGTATTTTTTCCATTATATTTTGTTGTAATTGTTTCAAATCGGTAATTTCTATAGAAAAGGAATTAGTTACCTTAGTGAGTAGGGAATTCATCCCCTGAATCGCGTCCCATAGGGATTCCAGAGTCACTACAGCTGGTCTTAAAATCTCCGCACGTACTACGGATGTAGACCCTGAAAGCATGGGGGTCGAGGTGGCAGTAACCCTCCAGGTCGATTTTTCTGCTATCGGGGTAGAAATAGTCGAGGCACCTCCTTGGGACGAGTTGTTTCTCTCCTCTTCGGGAACAACCATTCCTGCCTCGGCAAGAATACTACTTCCGGGTTGCGGAGGCGCTGGATTTTCTGGCGGGCTCAAGAAGACCGCTCCATCGCTGTGACCCACCGAAACCTCAGCGGGTCGATCCGAAGAGAGTAATTGCACAGCCTGCGGGAGGAGACCGACTTGCTCCAAGGTGAGTTGCCGAGGAGTGGGAATCTTTCCAGGTATCGAGGACACATCCCTGGGTTTCCCCTTCCTTTTCCCCATTATCCAGGGTAGGATTATCTCGCCAGCAACAAATCGCCTCAGGGAGTCAGGAGCTCACTCGAACGCGTCCGCTCCTAATCCACCATCTTGCCTCTCTCCGAATTTTTTTTTTTTTTACTTCTAGGAATACCTTACTAGGTTACCTAATCAAGAAGTCCTAGTAAGGAACAGTTTTTGACCTTCTATGAGGTGTTAAAGGGAGGCTTGCCCCACCAACCCAATAAGAAAAGTTTACATGCTGTCTACATCACACATGCTTTTCCCTGTGGGAGGAAAAAATGAGTGGGCTAGTGGTGAGATTAGGTCACTAGAAGGTTCATCCCTGCAAATTGCATCCACTGAGTTTATTTTTAATTTCCTGTGTTTAATTTTGGATGGAGGTTTTCACTTATGCAGGCAATTATAGAAATAGAAAACACGATAGCAGAAAAAGAGCAGTAGCCATTTTAGTCTACCCATCTACGTCGACTGCTCAACTATACAATTTTCTTTCTTTTTCTTAGCGATCCTCTGTTTTGTCCCCTGTTTTCCTGAATTCAGGTAGGTAGTCCTTCTCTTTATCCATACATCCACTGCACTTTCCATAAAGAAACATTTCCTGAGATTATTTTTTTACCACCTTTCACCCTCATCTTGTAACCCCCTTGTTTAGACATTCTTTCCCATTGAAAGAGACTTGCATGCTGTGTGTTATACTTTGGATGTGTGTAAATATCTTTCTTTTATCTTTCCTGTCCCATCTTTCCTCTGGGATATACAGTAGATGCCTAGATCTTTGTCTTTCCTTATATATTTTATGACAAATATCACTGACTATTTTAGTAGCTTCCTGCTAGGCCAACTCTATCTCGTTTATATCCTTTTAAAGGTGTGGTCTCCATAGTTTTACATAGGTCTCTAAATGAGTCTCACCTGTGACTTAATAGAGCCATTACCACATATTTTTTTGATCTAATTATCCAAGCATCCTAGCTTTTGCCCCTACCTTTTCTATCTGTTTGGTCACCTTAAGACAGTGGTTCTCAACCCAGCCCTCAAGGTACACCCAGCAAGTTGACTTTTCAGGATATCCACAATGAATACATATCATATAGGTCTGCATTTACTGCCTCCTAGGTATGTAAATTTCTCTCATGCATATTCATTGTGGATATCCTCAAAACCTGACTGGCTGGGTGTAGTCCAAGGACCGGGTTGAGAACCCCTGCTTTAAGATCATCAGATGCAATCATCCTTAGGGCCTGTTCTTGTTTTATACACAGGAAATCTGTTTTATACACTAATATTATAAGGATGGACCTAGAAAAGAATGAGAAATTGTGTGAGTGTGATAGCTAAGATTTAATGCTAATAAATGCAGGATCATGCATTTAGGCTGTAAATATCCACAGAAGGTGGTGAAATTTTTCTGTGTACAAAAGGAAAAAGAGCCTTGGTGGCGATCATATTTGATAATCTTAAGGTGGCCAAACAGATAAGGCAGTGGGAAAGGCTGGAAGGATACTTAGGTGCATTAGGGAAGGAATGGCCAACAGGACAAAGAAAGAGATAGTGCCTCTGTGTAAGTCTCTGGTAAGACCTCATTTGGAGTATGGAGTACTCTATACAGTTCCAGAGACCAAACCTTGGAAAAGAGAGAGAAAGAGAGAGAGAAAGAGAGAGAGAGAGAGAGAGAGAGAGAGAGAGAGAGAGATTCAAACATCTCCAAGGTATATATACATGGGAGTCAGGCCTTTTCAATTGAATGAAGGCTCTGGAATGAGGAGTCACAGGATGAGGGCAAAAGAGGGCAGACTCAGGAGTAAGTACATAAGTATTGCTGTACTAGGACAGACGAAAGGTCCATCAAGTCCAGCATCCTGTTTCCAACAGTGGCCAATCCAGGTCACATATACCTGGCAAGATCCCCAAGAAGTACAAAACATTGTATACTGCTTATTCCAGAAATAATGGATTTTCCCTAAGTCCAATTTAATAATGGTCTAAGTGAAATATAATAATGGTTAAGTGCCAATATTCAGCACTTAACCAGTCAGGTTAACTGCATAAATAGGATAGCATAAAAATCAGCCCTGCCACTCAGGATAGGCCTACCTAAAATCCCTGGTGGTCCAGTGGGGACGATGAGGGACAGGAGAGAACCCCACTCACACCTGTCTTTAGCAGCTGCCTCTAGAAAATGACTGCTCTAATCTCTTGTAGCGGTTTATTATTGCTCATCAACACCAATTATTACCTTAGTCTATAACTTGCACATGCACATTTGCATGATAGCCACACATTTGGGAGTGCAACTTTCTAGAATTAAGGGGCTAATGGAGACAACTGAGGCATAGATCTCTAGGAAGAGAGAATAGAGGAAAGGGGTCCGAACATACAAGAGTTCTGGATAATCTGGTATCGTGCTAGCAGTTTCATCAGTGGCTGCAGTGGTGTTCCCTGCTGCATTGCAGTGCTGCAAATAGTTGTTATGGAGATGTCTTCTTGGTGATCAGTGTATCCTTACTGCAGTGCTTGAAGTGGAAAATGTTCAGCACTAATCTTCTAATTTTATAATAGTCACCAAAAATTGTGCGTGCAAATTTGGGCGTGTGCCCAATTTGCGTGTGCAATTTAATTGAATAATGAGGCAATTGGTGCCACTGATTGGATTTTTAACAAGCAATTATTGGCAGTAATTAGATTGAATTGGCATTTATGTGTGTAAATTTGCATGCAATCCGAAAAAGAGGGTGCAGAAATGGGAGGGGTATGGGCGTAATGGGGGCATTCCTAAATTGAATGTGCATTGTTATAGAATAACTGAAATACGCACCTAATGTAGGCATGCACATTTCAGTTGGTGCAAATGGCTGCGCCTAAAGTTAGGTGTGATTCCTTGGTACAAGCACTATTCTATAAACCACGCCTAACTTTAAGCACAGCTTATAGAATACCACGTTTATCAGTGCTTTTTGTTTTGGCGCCATGAATAGAATTTAGCCCTAAGAGTGACTGAACCTCTTTCAGAAGAAAAGGAGAGATGGATTCAAGTCAACAGGTGTTCGCCAGTATCGCTTACAACACAGATTTAAATTGGTTTACCATCGGGGTAAGTTTATAGTAAGTCGCCTATCTTGTATGGCAGAAATTAACGTAAATTCACACATTTTAAAAAGAAGAGCATTAACATACTTTTGAAGAAGTTTAGCTGTAGAAATGAAACGGTCTAATTTTCTTAAGATATAATTGACAGTAATGGGGAAATTCATATGGAGACTGAGAAAGTGTCAGTTCACAATAATGAGTTTCCCAATGAGCAGCAGAAGGGCAAAGATTATATAGAAAGAAAAACTGCTGACCGAAGTGGGTTGGCCAGCTATGAAGCAATCAACCAATCTATACAAATCAATGGGATCAGCAACATGTCTTTAAAAAAACAGAAGTATGTCTAAATATGTTGACATCTGGTGTATGTGTACAGATGTTTCTCAACTACCTTGAAAACAAAAGACTGTCAGTTCCAATCTTAAATTCAAGTTCAACTATCACAACATTTGCAATTTTGCCTACCTCCAGTTTATATTGGTCCCCTGGACATCTTCTAGTTTCAAACATTTCTTATCTCTCTATTTACTTCTTTATTTTGAGGCCTATTTTTCCTCTTGTCTCTCAGTATTTGCAAGCCCTGCATAAATAAACTCTATTTGCACATACTTGGGTAGATATTTATCTGGCAGCGGTCAGTAGGCCTGTTTTTTGGCTGCTGTTGGATTTTTCCCTGGACATTTAATGCTGGGCCATGTCCAGGCACCAACATTGAACATCCAGGCATACACAGCTGCTTAAAATGTATGCAGTTAAATGCAATATTCAACACTTAATTGCATAAAGATAGAACTGTGTTTTATGTGGTCCTATTTATGGTCACTTTATGCGGTAAGAATTGAATATCATACTTACCACATAAGGTGACTTCATAAAACACAGTCCTATCTTTATGCAATTAAGTGTTGAATATTGCATTTAACTGCATACGTTTTAAACAGCTGTGCATATAAGTGCCAAATCTGCACAGGTCAACCCACAAAAGAGCAGAAAAGAAAAGCAGACCCATGCGATAAAATTAAAAATTATATATATTCAGCGCAGATACAAAAAATCTGCAGATTTTATGTATCTGTGTTGAATAAATTTTGTTTTATTTTACCACATGGGTCTGCTTTTCTTTTCTGCTGTTTTGGATCTTGCAGACTGCTTGCCTGTGTGCATTTTAGGACCACCCACAAAAGAGCCATGGCATATTAGCAACACTATTCAGTTAAGTGCCATTGAATATGCCCAGCTAACTCCGAACAAATGATTCAAGTGGCCAGGAACAGTTTCTGGCCATTTAAATTGCTTTGAATATTGACCCCACTATGTCCTCTTTAGCCATTTTCATAATGTCTAGTAAAATTGCTAAGCTTGCATTTGTAAGTAACTTCATTGAAGACAATCATCGGTCCAAGTAGTTTTAATTATTTATTCTTCAGTTCCACATTTGCAATTTAAATTACCCTATTGAAAGTACCTATATACATTTACGCCTCTTCTCGGATACAGATATATTTGCCAGTTTACTTTATATGTTTATGTACATCTTTTATAGAATAGTCACATAAGTGCAGACCCCACTTCCAGGAATGCCTCTAACCAGTTATGACAAACTTCTCTGCATACAGGGTATATAAGCTGCACTCTGGGCAAGTTTATACAAGGCAATCTTAGCATGCAAAATGCTGTTTTATGTAGAGAGATGCCTTATAAAATGTCCCTTTAGGAATCTTTGTATGGATCTCATTAAAGTAGGCTCACTCTTTATCTATGTCTAATTTTTATTCATGTATAAGAACATAAGGATTGCCATACTGGGACAGACCGAAGGTCTATCAAGCCCAGTGTCCTGTTCCCAACAGTGGCTAATCCAGGTCACAAGTATTTGGCAAGATCCTAAAACAGTACAATACATTTTATTTTGTTTATCCTAGAAATAAGCAGTAGATTTTCCCCAAGTCCATCTTAATAATGGCACATGGACCTTTCTTTAAATTATCTAAACCTTTTTTAAACCCTGCTAAGCTAACTGCTTTTACCACATTCTCTGTCAACAAATTCCAGAGTTTAATTTCATGTTGAGTGAAGAAATATTTTCTCTGATTTGTTTTAAATTTAGTAGCTTCATTGCATGCCCCCTGGTCCTAGTATTTTTTGGAACGAGTAAACAAGCAATTCATGTCTACCTCAGTGCAATTTTATAAGAGATATTTTCCATGTGTAAAACTCACTTTACACATGCCAAAAGCTTTATAACATTGCCTTTATATGTTCAAATTTATGAATATTTTGCTATAACCATAGGGAACTACAATGGAACCAGCATCTATCCAGCAGAACCCTATTTCCTGAAATCTGAGCACGCATCTAGTCAAATATTAGACTCTCTCTTAATACATGGCCATCACCAGAAAGCAATTGTCACAGCAGACCTGAATGTTTAGGCCATGGTAACTTATAATTTTAGTAAACCGCTTCTATGCTCTTTGGAGGAACCAAACTCACATTACTACAGTACAGCTGAGAGCTGTGATTACATTCAGAAGACCATGTGTACATCCTTCTTCTCCTGCTTAGTACAGAAATACTAGACATCATGATGTATCTAGGCAAGTTTGGCCTCCAAAATAGAGATGAATTCTAGAAACAAAAGGCTGACATGTTTCCTGTTGCCCTCTAGAAATAGCCAAAAGCCAAACATTATTTTCACCTCAACAGATAAACTGTGAAAGATACCTCAATAATAGGCCATCATGCCACTTCTCATATAGTGTGTGTTAGCAGTAAATTAAACAGACTGAGATCACACTTAGGAATGAGGGTCATTACTGTCATGGTATGTGCAAAATTAAGTTATTTGGAGACATTGCCCCTGTGAAATAAGCTCTAATCAGCCAGAATCAAATCAGGTACTCTCAGTCCCTTTAAATCTGCTCTAGAAAGAAATATTCTGCTTTGAAAGACTCAACATTTCTTGCAGTATAGATAAAAAAATAGCACTTTCAGACCCAGCGAGGTGAACCTCAAATGCATATCCATTTAATTAAATCAATGGGAAGAGTTACAAGTTACTTTTGTACCCCTTTTATACTGGCTATTCTTAATTTTGAGGAACAAGCATGTGGTGTATTTCATCTGTGCTGCCCCTTTCCTCCAGCTGGCCTTCTCAGTCAAACACTAGGCTAAATATTGGAGCACTGTCACTTTAAAAGCAGGTAAGGGGGAGCAAGATGACAGCAGGAAGTAACTATGCAGTATGTTGAGCTTTGCACTTGATAGTTGCAGAATGCTAAGCGCAAAGATAAGATTTGTTCTTACCCACTGGAGTATGGGTTGATGCCTGCTTCAACCCAGCAAACTATCACTTCGTATGTGGTTCCTGCAGCTCCTGGGAAAAATTGATTTATGAGGGCCTTGTGGATAGAGAACTGGCCCCCAGCACATTCAATGACTTGTTGAGTCTGAATCATCGCAAGACTCCCGCAAAGGCCTGAAATGACCGAAGACACAGCTGCTGAACATGGTGCAACAGATGCGGTAGGAGTTTCTGTAGCCCTCTGCTGTGATGGGTCAGCTGTTGTGGCTGACCAGGAATACCTTCAGAGCTCCACTATGAACAAGTTGAAGATGGAAATCAATCCCCTGGGGGTGAGTTATTGCTACCAGGCTGTTATGACCCAAGGACAGTTGAAGATGTCTGAGGACATAACTTTGGGAGATGTACTGTATGGGATGCAATTGGCGAACTGGAGCAATTGGTGTTATCTTGATTGGATAAATATTTGGAAGTTTCTGGTTCTGTTCAGGTACAGGCAAAATGGAATGGGGAAGTTTTGGATGTCCATAGCAAGAAATTGGAGAAGATAAAAACTTGGTCTTTCATAGTTTGGAGATGACTGAGAATTTTAATAAATGTTTAAATTTGAGATTTAGACATTTCCCAATTACCTTTGAACTGCTATTTCCAAGAGATCCTTCAAATACCTAAGAAAACATTACCACCTTTAACTAAAGCTTTGTATGTGGATATTGGAAAATATGGAAGCCAGGAGAGAGGCAAAGATCAGAAGAAGGGACTTTGGACTTGACTGGATTTCTGGAAAATTCCCCAGGGCCCTTTTACCAACCTCAGGTAAACAATAATATGTACTTAATGTGGGTTAAAATGCAATACCATGGGGCACACTCAGGCATCCTGTGATAGCTTTGGAATTTGCATGCACTACCCACATGCTAAAAAATAAAATGTATTTTTTAGCTCTGGGGGCGTGTTTGGGTCAGAAAATGGGCATGGCTATGCTAATCGGTTAGGGCATGGGCATTGCTATATACTAACTGATTAGCACAGGATTAGCACATGAGCCCTTACCACCTATAAAATAGGTGGTGGTAAGGGCTCACATGCTGATGGCCATGCACTAATGCCATATGCTGGCAGTGCTAAAAGTGACCTCAGTGCGCAGGAAAGACCTGGTTGGGGCTACCGCAGGCCACTTTTTAGCACTGATTGGTAAAAGGTCCCCCCAGTCTGTTGTAGTCACTATGTCTACTCTAATTGTGATTTTTATTTTGGAGCCAGAAAGAAACTGGATACTATGGGCCGATATTCAGTGATATTTAACTGGCCATGAACCACTCCTGGCTGGTTAAATAGTATTTAGCTGGCTAAGCACTAATATTCAGCATGAGATAGCCAGTTATTTCTGCTGAATATTAGTGCTAAGCAGCTAGCCACTAACCAGCTATCAGGCTTATTTTCGAAAGAGAAGGACGCCCATCTTTCGACACAAATCGGAAGATGGGCGTCCTTCTCCCAGGGTCACCCAAATCGGTATAATCAAAAGCCGATTTTGGACGTCCCCAACTGCCCCTCCACATCACGCAACTTATAGTTTATAGCTTATTGAAAATTTACCGTACCACTCAACTGTCAAGCAGAGCAGAGCGGTATACAGGCTAAACAGAAAAGTAAGACAGGAACCCCAATTTATAATAGGAAAAGCAAAAGCACACATATGAATATAAGAGTAGCACTACTGGGTCAGACCAATGGTCCATCTACCCCAGTATCCTGTTTCCAACAGTGGCCAATCCAGGTCACAAGTACCAAGCAGAAATCCAAATCATGGTAACATTCCATGCTACCAATCTCAGGTCACGCAGTGGGTTCCCCATGTCTGTCTCAATAGCAGACTACGGACTTTTCCTCCAAGAACTTGTCAAACTTTTAAAAAACCCAGATACACTAACCGCTGTTACTACAAATCAGCTAAGAACGAAGAGATCATCAAAAGTAAAAAAAAAATGTTGAGAGGAAAAAAGGACCAAGTGGACCGGTGTTAAACATCTCGCGAGGACATTCAAGAAGGGACATGACAAGCTTGGTTAAATAACCAGGTTTTTAGATCAGCTCTGAAACTCTTAAAGGACTGGTTAGTATGGAGTTCCAAAGGCAAACTGTTCCAGATGGAGGGGGCCAAAAAATAAAGGCAGTGTTGTACTCAAACTGTGCAGCTTTAGAGCTGGGCAAAACTAAGCAGTGGTGGTTTAAGGATCTAAGGAGTCTGCTAGGGCAATAAGGTACAGTGAGATCTGATAGATAGCCTTGGATTTTGAACCTCGGAGCCTTGAAAGTAAGAACTACAATCTTATAGATGATTTTTTGTTAGACCGGTAGCTAATGATGGTTTTTAAGTAGGTCGGTGACATGATCCGTGTGGCGGGCATAGCACAATAATCTGATGGTGATGTTTTGAAGCGTTTGAAGTCTTTTAAGAGAATATCCAGGCAAGCCTGCATAAACTATGTTACAGTAATCTAGCCTTGTCATGAAAAATGAAAGAACAAGGGCATGAAAGAAGTCATGGGTGAAAAGGTGACAGATCAACCGTAACTGCTGGAACACAAAGAAACAAGATCTGGACAAGGCCAAAATCTAGGGCAAAAATGATAAGGAGAAATGTCAAATGATACCAGTGACAAAAGCTGGTGACTGGGCTAACTGAGGAACCAAAAAGTGATAACGGGACAGAGGGTTGAGGCATAGTGCCCTTTAGCCAACCAGCGACTGTTTTATCTTTATTAGGAAATAGTCTGTGTGCACTTAACCACTTATCTACTTGGTCAAGGCAGGATTGGAGGGAGTCTAAATCTGGGGAGTATGAGTTAGTGGGAAAAATCAAGAAAATATTGTCAGCGTAAAAATATGAAGAAATCCTAGAAAACTGGATAAGTGATGCAAGGTAGCTAGGAAACAGGTTGAACAGGAGAGGGGATAATACTCAACCTTGAGGAACACCACAGCAGAGTTGCCATTGCTGCGATACCCCATGATGAATGCAGACACGGAAAGAACCCTGGGATCAGAAAGGAAGTGAACCATGAAAGGACAGTGCTAGTGATCCCCAGGGAAGCAAGATGTGATAGAAGCAACGTGTGACCAACAAGGCCAAAGCAGTGGCGTAGGAAGGGGGGCGGTTGGGCAGTCCGCCCCGGATGCATGCTGCTGGGGGGGGGGGGGGGGGGTGTCCGCTCTGCTGGTTCCCTGCTCCCTCTGCCCCGGAACAGGTTACTTCCTGTTCCGGGGCAGAGAGATCAGGGAACCAGCGGAGCCGATGCAGCTCCCAGCGACATGCACTCGGGGCAGTTCGGCCCTCCCACCCGTCTCTCGCCGCTTTCCCATGTAAGTACGCGCTCCGGGGGGGGGGGGGGGGGTGCGCTCCGGAGAGGGGAGGGTGTGCTCCAGAGGGGGGAGAGTGCGCAGTGGCGACCCACCCCGGGTGTCAGCTGCCCTCACTATGGCACTGGGTCAAAGGCAGCAGGAAGGTCAAGGGAGACAGCTAGAACAATGTTATGGTAAGCACAAATATTCAACTCTAAACCAAATTGAGCAGTTAAGATATTCTACTTAAATAGTAGGACTATCTTTAACCACTATTAATTTAACTGGTTAGTGCTGAATATTCGCTTAGCCAGTTAAGTTGCTGCAGTCAAAACTGAAACCAGATATTCAATGCTGGTCGCCGGATACAGGTTGGCATTGAATATCTGGGGTCAGCGCCGGTAGCGGTAGCTAACCACGTTGCTGCTGGTGGCTGGATATCAGAGGGTGTGTCTTTATTTCCAGCATGTTTATTCCTTCCCCTGATTTACTTCCATTCAGGTTGATGGACCTTGATGGGCAAGAGGTGTTTTATTTTTGTAACAACTGTGAATGTTCAGAATATTAACATATAGATGCGTATGTGTCCACTTTCACATGTATATGCTAGTATTCCGTCTAACTGCTATTCAGTAAATACCCATCTAATGAACTTGGTGCATCTTTGCAGAATATATTTAAACACTGTGGGTGGAGTCACTGAGGGGAATTTTCGAAAGAAACGTCCAAGTTGCGATTTGGACGTCTTTGCAAAACATTGAAATCCAGGGGAAGGGAAAACTGTATTTTTGAAAAAAGATGAACGTTCATATTTCATTTCGAAAATACTGTCAGAGACGTCCACATCCTTAAACTTCACCGTCCCTAGATTTCGATGCCCTTGGATTTGGACATTTCGGACGTTTGGTGATTTTCGAAAACCAAAGATGTCCATGTCAAAAACGTCCAAATGCAAGCCATTTGGATGTGGGAGGAGCCAGCATTTGTGGTGCACTGGTCCCCCTGACATGCTAGGACATCAACCAAGCACCCTAGGGGGCACTGCAGTGGACTTCATAAAATGCTCCCAGGAACATAGCTCCCTTACCTTGTGTGCTGAGCCCTCCCAAACCCCACTACCCACAACTATACACCACTACAATAGCCCTTATGGGTGAAGGGGGGCACCTGTATATGGGTACAGTGAGTTTGTGGTAGGTTTTGGAGAGCTCACTGTTTCCTCCACAAATGTAACAGGTAGGGGGGTATGGCCGCCTGTCTGAAGTGCACTGCAGTACCCACTAAAACTGCTCCTGGGATCTTCATGTGCTGTCATGGACCTGAGTATGACATCTGAGGCTGGCATAGAGGCTGGCACGAAATATTTTAAAAGATTTTTTTGAGGGTGGGAGGGGGTTAGTGACCACTGGGGGAGTAACGGGAGGTCATGCCCGATTCTCTCTGGTGGTCATCTGGTCATTTTGGGCACCTTTTTGTGCCTTATTCGTAAAAAAAACACGTCCGGGTGAAAACGTCCAAGTGTTTATAAGGGATGTCCTTGTTTTTTTTGATTATGAATCAAAGACGTCCATGTGTTAGGCACGCCCAAGTCCCACCTTCACTAAGCCTCCGACACGCCCCCTTGAAATTTGGACGTCCTTGCGATGCACTGCAGTTGGAGATGTCCAAAATCGGGTTTCGCTGTAGGGTACAAAGTATTTTGCTTCCTAAAGCAGAGAAAGCATTTTTATTTTTATTTCTCCTGTGCTGTGTGATTTCTCTCTTTCGTGTTCTAATTTTTGGTACTTTATTCTGTAATTAGTGAGGGTTTGTCTGTGTTCTGTGAGTGACTGAAGTAAAATATTTAAAAATGTTAGTGTTTCCAAACTTTCCATAACTGCGAATGTGGTTGGCGTTGATGCAGAACAGACTGTTTACTCAGAAATCCATCATAAAGTTCATGCTAAGGCATTATTTAGGAGTACACCAAGCCTAGTGTCCCCCATGTTAACTCTGGGCCTCCCAAAAATGTCATCTGGCTATGCCTCTCAATTAAATAGGTTCTGTAATATTTGAAAACAATTAAGTTGGTATCCAAAATCCCATTTTATGACAAAAGATATTCAGAAAAAAAAAGTTGTTTACCTCAAGGAGTCCAAAGCAGCCGGAGGTGGACCAACCAATTATGCATTCAAAACAATCATCTGTCTTTTTCTATTACTTCATATTTTTTCACACAGGTATTTTGCTAGTGGTGATAATTTGCTGTTATTGAACTGTTCACAAACCTTGCAGATCCTAATGAATATTGGCAGCTCATGAATGACTGACTCTGAGCCCTGGAGTGCTGGATCCATTTATGTTAAAGTGATTGGAAAGTTGCCACTTGCTACCAAATTTAAGAGTATATAAGCTTTGATAGAGAGACAAAAGACACTTGGGTCAGTAATTGATTATCACCTGTGATTACATCCTCTAAATTGATATGTTTTAATTAGTGCGTTTTTTCTAGCAAAAAAGGTGTCAGTACTCAAATGCCAGGCCACCCTTCAGGGGTGGGGTGATCACTGAGGGACTCAACCCACAATAGCCAGGCCCCCTGCAACCAGTCACAGAATCTATGACAAGACAGAATTGGTGTGTAGAGCCTGAGCTCTTTCATTAAAACTTGGGGACCGTGGGTCAATTTTAGCAGACAATGGAAAAGGTGCCGGTACTCAGTATCCCCAAGTACCCCCTCAAAAAAAGCCCTGGTTTTAATTCCCCCAAACAATACAACAAAAAACAGATGAAAATATTCAGTCCTTTAAAAAATATACATTTGTTTGAAGTACTTCTGTGATCCCTTGAATAACTAAAGACCATATAAATACAATACAATGTACTTATTTTCCACATCTTACTGAAGGTTTAGCGTGGATTACAAAAAATTATATGGGGGGGGGGGGGGGGGGGAAACAATACCTTAAGAAACAATGTAATTAATAATGATAATCAAACAATCAAAAACGTTTTGGGGATCAATATTTAGTCAACAGTGCTCAGTATTTTGCTGACCACCACCAGTGCTATACCCAGAAATTCAATGCCAGGCCATGTCTGGCTTCGGCATTGAATTTCCGGGTTTGCAGAACTGGCTAAAGCATAGCCAGTTAAGTGCGATATTCAGCACTTAGGGGCACTTTTACAAAGTGGTGGTAAGCTCAATGTGGGCTTACTGCACACTAATCCAGAGCCCTGACGTGCACCATTTCCTGTGCTAGGAAAAATTGGCCCATATTTTGTAGTGTGGTGGAAATTGAGCAGCGCCGTGCGCTGTCTGGTTACCACCGGGTTAGCACAGGAGCCCTTACTGCCATCTCAGTGAGTAACAGTAAGTGCTCTCCCTCACATGGCCACGCATTGAGCGCAATCTTACCACATGGCCATGGCCATTTTAAGCCTTTTTTACCCACTGCAGTAAAAAGGTCCCCACCGCTAACGCAGGGCCCTTTTTACCACAGCTTGGGAAAAGGACCCCTTAACCAGCTATGGGGCACCACATAAAGATAGGGCTGACTTTTATGCAGTCCTATTTGTGAGGTTACCTTGAACATTTAAGGGCTGACTCTGCCCCCAGAACACCCTCCAAATAGCTGGGTTTTGAGATACGTAGATGCTAACCAGACATATTCAGCAGCACTAACAGTTAAATGCCACTGAATATGACCGGTTAGCCCCGAACAAACAATTTAACCAGTGAGGAGCCATTTCTGGCTCGTTAAATCACTTTGACTATTGATCCATTTAAACAAGAAAGTTTTCAGTAATTTCCTGAATCTAAGACAAGAAAATCCCAATCTAATTTCTAATGGTAGAGAGTTCCAGAGTTTAACAGCTAGATATACTGTAGATACCAAGCGGTAAGAAATCTGCTTGGTTTATCAGTTACTAATCTGAATGCTATACACATTGGGGGGTGGGGGAGGTTGTAAAGGGGTCAGTATTCTGCCTGTGGCAGTCAGCAGTTTTTAAACCATTATAGTCATGGGCTGAATTAAGACTGGGTGTTCAATTCTAGGCCATGTCTGGGCATTGGCACTGAATATCCACGTCAGTGCAGCTACCCATAAGTTGCTTGGGCACTGGCTAATATTCAGACTGGTCCCTGGGTAGTTTGGTGGATAAAGTTAGGACAATTGTTTTGCTGTCCTAATGTTATTCACATAATTATGATGCTAGCAGACTTGCTGCTAACTGGGAAAATCCCAGCTGTGCCCTGACTCTGCCCATGGGTCAGAAGAGATATTCAGTGGCACAGCCTAGTTGTCCCTGAATATCCTCTCCCAGCCTGCTCTCTGTGATTTAACCAGGCAAAAGCCTCTCAAAGTGTAATGCATGGATTTAGCTCATACATTTCTACTAATGATTCAAGGCAAACTATGTTCAGGTATTGTATATATTTCCCTGAAGCACTTACACTGTTTGTACCTGAGGCCATGAAGGTCTGAGGGGGCCTTTTACAAAGCCGCGCTAATGTTTTTAGCTTGCAGTAAAAATCAGCTGCCATACGTCTAGTAGCTCTATAGAAATGAAGTCATAGTAGTAGTAGATGCCCATAGGAATATAATAGGCATCTCAGCGTTTACTGCCAGCTGATTTTTACCGCGAGCTAAAAATGCTAGCACTGCTTTGTAAAAGACCCCCTAAGTGACTTGTCCAAGGACACAAGCATTGTTAGTGGAATTTGAGGCTGGCCTTCCTGGTTCTCAGCCCACTGATCTAGCCATGAGGCACTCTGCCACTTATATGTAGAAAACGGCTCTTACAGAATTGTGGTGTTGCATGCATGAATCCAAGTACATGCACTGACTGAAGCATGTGTACTTTTACATGATTAGTGAGTAGGTATTCTCAGGGGCACTTTGTGCTTAGAGCTGTGGTAGAATTGCAGTGTACATGTCTAGTTTATAAATACAGCCTGTCAGCAGTAGTGAATTTGTGCAGAGTCTAATTTCTAAAGGCATGTATACAACTGTATTGCCTTTATAAAGTAAGTGTACAAAAGGTGCTATTTTGAGAATTTTTATAGGTACTGTGTTATAAAATTACTTCCCACATGAAAGAAACAGGGATTCCCATCCACCCAGTTCTCTCTGTTTCCCACCTAACCTACCCCTCCCTCTTCCTGTGAGACTGTCATTGGAATGCTTTTGTACTTATATATTCTGATATTTGTCAACACTTGCTTATTTCCGATCTGAAGAAGAAGGGTTACCTTTGAAAGCTAATCAAAAGATGTATTAAGAAGGCATCATCTTATTTTCTTTTCTATGTTTTGATTTATTTCTATTTATTACCTTTAAAAGTGAATTAACATGGCTACCACACCACTTTAGATAACAGCAAATAGTAAAAAGTGTTGTGTGTTTGAATCATTGCCATTTTTCAAATGCTATACAAGGAAGTATGGATAAGTGAAGGTAGAATTTTTGTTTCTCAATTTATTAACTGTAATATGTCAGTTTTATGCTAGATTGCATAGAAGGAAGTATAACCAGCAAAAGAAAAGATACCCTTGTGCCATCTTGTCCGCTGTCGTGGACAAGATGCTGGGCTCGATGGACCCTTGGTCTTTTCCCAGTATGGCATTACTTATGTACTTATGTACTTATTGTGTTCAGTTTTGGAAGCTGTATCTTGCTGAAGATGTAAAAAGACTTGAAGCAGTTCTTGGTATGGCATATAGACTCTATGTGGATGACATTCAGGGCTTCCCCCCATGATAGGAAAATGGACTACACGTGTTGAGCAAATACAGTTATATTTTGATTTGGACCAAAACACGTATGAGAAGAGACTTGAGGAACTGAATATGCATACCCTAGAAGAAAGAAGGGATAAGGATGATATTATACAGACATTTAAATATTTGAAATGTATTAATATGCAAACAAATTGTTTTCCAGAGAAGGGGAAGCAGTAGAACTACACGTAAAGATGAAAACGGTAGAAGAATTCAACAATGCATTGGATAAACATAAAGGATTTCTATATGTAAAGAGAATGGAAACAAAACTTAGTGGTGATTAGACAGTAACTCTAGTAATTTGGTAATCAGGCCAGTGCCAGGCAGACCTTTATGGTCTGTGTGCCAATTATGGCTAGATAGATTTGTATGGGCTGTAGTGGGCTTTGATGGCAACCCCAGTAGTTGGGGAGTATGCCTAGTACAAGGTTGACTTCTATGGTATGTGCCCTGAAAATGGCAAGGACAGATCAAGAATATATATGTTATACTGCATCATATGCTATGAGTTTATCTTAGTGGGAAGACTGGTTGGACCATGCAGGTCTTTATCTGGCATCATCTACTATATTACTATATGAAAGTAGAATAACACTAAAGGAATATGCAACCGTCGCTTAAACATTGCCAGCAGTGGGGACTACCATCTACATATCCCTACCATCCTACCCCTGAGCTAGGGAGGCAGAAGTAGTACTAATGGAGGGTGATGAGGATGTATGGGACTCGTTTCATAGTGTATCTAAAGTTGAGATGGAAACAAGGTCTACTTGGGCAGTGACTGACTCCTGTTTGTCAATGATTATTGGGCAACCTTTGGGAGAGGTAGCGCAAGTGATACAGGTGTTAAATGTATCCCTTGGAATGTGTGCAGTTTCTTATTTACTGAAGTTGGCTACAGTGAAACCCCTACTGAAAAAGGTGAGTTTGGATCAATCAGTGATAAGGAACTATTGGCCAATCTTGCTATTAACGGTAGTGGCAAAGATAATTGAGAAAGTATTATTGGAACAACTTCCAACTTAGTGAGTATATTGATAAGAGGCAAGGGCTGAATTCTTTTCAGTATGGGTTCAAGAAAGTGCATAGCACGGAAATGCAATTTGTGTCTATGGTGGATGAGTTGTGATGTAGTATGGATGACAAAATGTTACTTATTGTTTTGTCATACTAGAGATATTATCAGTGTTTGACTTGGTGAACGATGAGCTGTTGTTGTGAAGACTGTATGAACTTGGGTTACGTGGGTGTGTCTATGACTAGGTTGTCTCTTATTTGACCAGGAGGTTGATGCAGGTGAAGATTGGGATTTTGGTGTCTCCGATGTACCCTATAGACATGGGAGTGTCACAGGGTTTGGCATTATCTGCACCTCTATTCAACATCTACATGGCTCCAGTGGGGAAGATATTTCGGGATCTTGGTATGGCATATAGACTCTATGTGGATGACATTCAGGGCTTTTCCCCCCATGATATGAAATAGAGCACACGTGTTGAGCAAATACAGTTATATTTTGATAAGGTTTATGGATGGATGAGGGAGAATCAGCTTGTTTTGAATCTGCACTAAACAGACCTTATGATAGTGGGAATGCACATAGATCCTGAGATACTGGGTGATATTGTGCTATCTGGTAAGATGTTGCCAGTAAAGAAAAGTGTGAAGAGTTTAGGTGTTGTACTGAATTCCAGTTTCTGGATGCCAGATCAAATAAGACAGGTGATACGCTCATCTTTTTATAAGCTTCATAAGTTGAACAAGTTGAAACCAACGCTGTCAGTATATGATTTTAGGACTGTGATACACAGTCTGGTGCTGGGTAAATTGGATTATTGTAATGCATTGTACTTGGGGCTCTCACTGCAGGTCACCCAGCATGCTGCAGCGTGGTTGATTGATGGTGCCTCAAAGTATGTGCATGAGACTCCTATATTGAAACAACTGTAGATGTTACTGGTGGTAGGCAGAATTCAGTTCAAAGTACTGACACAGCCAGTTTACGCGACAGTACCTTGGCATTTTTTGCAGATTTTGAAAGTGTATCAACCACCATGTTCTCTGAGATGTGTGGATGTGAAGTATTTAGAGGTTGTGATGTTGAAGAAGATACTAACCTGACACAAGGACAGCTGCGTTTTTAGTTGTAGGCAGGGGCGTAGCTACGGGTGGGCCTGGGTGGGCCCAGGCCCACCCAATCTCAGCTCGGCCCATCCATTTGGTTGTCTTTCGCCAATTGATGGACTGGAAGTGCACGCACTGCATGTTTTAGTTCTTCTGCGGACCAGTCGAGTGCATTTATGGCAGCCGGCAGCAAAAACAGCTTTAGAGTGAGCCGGCTGCCTAAATGCAGTAACCTGCTTAGTTTTTGACTTGATTTTTTAAAAGTGCGGGTCCATGTTGGGAACGGCCGCTATAGTGCTGCGACGCACCACTGCTGTTGCAGTGCTGTGCTCTGCTGCTCATCGACGGGCCTATTAGGGCAGCCGGCAGCAAAAACAGCTTTAGAGTGAGCCGGCTGCCTAAATGCAATAACCTGTGGGTCCGGGTTGGGAATGGCCGCGACGCACCACTGCTGCTGCTCTCCGACGGGCCTATTTTCATGGTTTCTGCCTTTTCTTGCCCCCCACTGCCCCTGCAACGTGCACAGATGCCAGCGTTGCACAGAAATGGCTCCCTTACTGTGCCACAGAGAAATTATTGGACTCTCGCTTCGACTTGCTCCCTGTTCGATCTGCCTTCTTTGGTTGAGCCCCTCAGGCGTCGGTACTCCTTCGCAGTCCCCGATAGGCACAGAGCCAGCACATGGGGGGGGGGGGGGGTTAAGTATCTACAGTATAATGTTGGTTCTGGGCTTCTGGGTGGGGGTGGACTCTTCAATGCCTAGGGGAAAAGGTATATTTATTTAATGATTAAATATACCTTTTTCTTTTTTCTCTAGGCAGTGAAAAGCCAACCCTCACTCAGAAACCCATCAACAATAAATTTTAATGTTGGGTTTATTGGTGGGGGTAGGATCAGTACCTAGTTTAAAATGAAAAAGTTGTATGTTGTTCATATTGGTGGGTTTTTGGATAGGGATGGTCTCTGCAGTGCCTAGGTTAAAATATATATTTTTAAACATTTAATGTAGTGGGATGTTGGTGGAAGACTGGGATGGGCAGAGGAGATGCCAGACTGTGGGAGGATAGGTAGAGAGTAGGACAGATGGTAGGGGGCAGGGCTGATGCCGCACTATGGGACAATTTCTAATTTTTTGGTCCTTTATTCTGTAATTGATGACGGTTGGTCTGTGTTCTGCCTGTGAATGAGCAGCTGAGAGATTCTGCTGGTATGTGGTTTGTGTGGGGATCTATGAGTTTGACTTGTCTAGCTTTTCCAATGGGATGCAAATTGCTGTTGTGTATATTCACTGCTGTCTTTTTAAAGGTAAAGTTATTGGTATTCGTGTTCAGAATTGGTGTTAAGGTTTGCGATACAGGCTCTATGAAGCTTCTTTTTAGAATTTAGTGTTGCTTCACAAAGTACTGTACCTGGCATTGAAGGGTTTGGTGTTGCTACTATTGAGGTGCTACCAGAATTCCAATACATTTTCCCTATGGAAAGCTGTAAAAGGAAGCATTCTAGCTATGTTCTTTATGCTACAGATTCCACAGCAGATGGAAAAATCTTGATGTTGACGACAGTATGATTTTTCTTTTCATCAGTGAGGAATCTGGGGCTTTGCTTCATGCGGTTTTTTGATGTGTTGAAGAATAGACAAAGATTAACATTTTTGAAAAATGTAAGGTATTTACCTGTTTTGCTTAATCAGGCGTTTACATTTGCTTTATAGCAACGTTTGAAGGAAATATGCCATTGCTGTAATTATATTGCAAGATCCTGTCACATGTGTTGAGATGTTTGCCATTATAGTAGACGTATATCTGGTCAAGTTTAAGATATGGGATAATGTAACTATATTTATCATTTTTTTCCTTTTAAGTATGTATGTTGATGCAGGGTAGCTATTGGGTAGAGAAATATATCATCAAGTTCATTCTAAGGTATTATTTTGTAGTATCCCACAAAACACTACATATATATATATATATATATATATATATATATATATATATATATATATATATATATATAGTGCCCACCCATATTAGCTCTGGGCCCACCCAAACATTCAGATCTGGCTACGCCACTGGTTGTAGGTCCGCTCTTGTGGAACCATCTGCCTGGATATTTATGTTTATGCACAAACTTAGTACAGTTCAAGGAACTTTTAAAGATCCATCTGTTTTTTTTTTTACCACATATCCTGTTGTATGAAACAGATTGTTAGTACAGTGATGTGAGGCAATTCAGCACACATTCTTTATTTGTCTTGATATGTTTGTTTAAGATATATGGTTTTATAGTTATTATGTATGTTTTAATTGTAATCTACTTAGTTTTTAGGTGGAATAAAATCAAGCAATCAATAACTAACTAAATAAATAAAGCACCTCTACTTCCCTCATCAGATTCTGAAGAGAGTTTAAAATATATCCTGACCAATGTTGGACACAGAAATCCATTTGGGAGATACAGTCCTAGACAATCAGCTGTCAAAAGGCCTTGGGGCATAACTAAACCTGTAACATCAGAACACATTTTGAAACATCAGCATTTACGCATCTCTGAATCCTTTCCACAGCCTTAGGACTAATGGCATCCTGCCAAACTTGTTTGGGAATGATTTGAGACCATATAATAATAACCTAGAAGAAATAACACTGAATCAGCTGTAAATCTTCATTTGCCCAACAAGTTCTACTCATTTAATCCAACAAACACTACCCCTCCCTCTTCTTCAATGAATAAATAATTTAGAGTTGAAGAACACTTGCCATCCAGGAGGAAAAGCAGTACATAGCATGAAGATCAAGCCAAAGCAAATGAATGGCACTGGAAACAAAGCCTAGATACAGTGGGGGAAATAAGTATTTGATCCCTTGCTGATTTTGTAAGTTTGCCCACTGACAAAGACATGAGCAGCCCATAATTGAAGGGTAGGTTATTGGTAACAGTGAGAGATAGCACATCACAAATTAAATCCGGAAAATCACATTGTGGAAAGTATATGAATTTATTTGCATTCTGCAGAGGGAAATAAGTATTTGATCCCTCTGGCAAACAAGACCTAATACTTGGTGGCAAAACCCTTGTTGGCAAGCACAGCGGTCAGACGTCTTCTGTAGTTGATGATGAGGTTTGCACACATATCAGGAGGAATTTTGGTCCACTCCTCTTTGCAGATCATCTCTAAATCATTAAGAGTTCTGGGCTGTCGCTTGGCAACTCGCAGCTTCAGCTCCCTCCATAAGTTTTCAATGGGATTAAGGTCTGGTGACTGGCTAGGCCACTCCATGACCCTAATGTGCTTCTTCCTGAGCCACTCCTTTGTTGCCTTGGCTGTATGTTTTGGGTCATTGTCGTGCTGGAAGACCCAGCCACGACCCATTTTTAAGGCCCTGGCGGAGGGAAGGAGGTTGTCACTCAGAATTGTACGGTACATGGCCCCATCCATTCTCCCATTGATGCGGTGAAGTAGTCCTGTGCCCTTAGCAGAGAAACACCCCCAAAACATAACATTTCCACCTCCATGCTTGACAGTGGGGACGGTGTTCTTTGGGTCATAGGCAGCATTTCTCTTCCTCCAAACACGGCGAGTTGAGTTCATGCCAAAGAGCTCAATTTTTGTCTCATCTGACCACAGCACCTTCTCCCAATCACTCTCGGCATCATCCAGGTGTTCACTGGCAAACTTCAGACGGGCCGTCACATGTGCCTTCCGGAGCAAGGGGACCTTGCGGGCACTGCAGGATTGCAATCCGTTATGTCGTAATGTGTTACCAATGGTTTTCGTGGTGACAGTGGTCCCAGCTGCCTTGAGATCATTGACAAGTTCCCCCCTTGTAGTTGTAGGCTGATTTCTAACCTTCCTCATGATCAAGGATACCCCACGAGGTGAGATTTTGCGTGGAGCCCCAGATCTTTGTCGATTGACAGTCATTTTGTACTTCTTCCATTTTCTTACTATGGCACCAACAGTTGTCTCCTTCTCGCCCAGCGTCTTACTGATGGTTTTGTAGCCCATTCCAGCCTTGTGCAGGTGTATGATCTTGTCCCTGACATCCTTAGACAGCTCCTTGCTCTTGGCCATTTTGTAGAGGTTAGAGTCTGACTGATTCACTGAGTCTGTGGACAGGTGTCTTTCATACAGGTGACCATTGCCGACAGCTGTCTGTCATGCAGGTAACGAGTTGATTTGGAGCATCTACCTGGTCTGTAGGGGCCAGATCTCTTACTGGTTGGTGGGGGATCAAATACTTATTTCCCTCTGCAGAATGCAAATAAATTCATATACTTTCCACAATGTGATTTTCCGGATTTAATTTGTGATGTGCTATCTCTCACTGTTACCAATAACCTACCCTTCAATTATGGGCTGCTCATGTCTTTGTCAGTGGGCAAACTTACAAAATCAGCAAGGGATCAAATACTTATTTCCCCCACTGTACATGCCCCATTCAGACTCTGATGTCCTCTTTCTGGCTCAGAAAACAAAGGAGTGCCCATGTCCACACACGAATCTCCTGCATAGCAGAACCTGTGAAGGAAGTTGAAAGCAACAATAATAAAGTGTGAAAATTGACAATTAGTAGTATGTAACATTTACATTTGAGAGACTAGTGCCCCAGATGCTGAATGGCTTGCACTGGTAAAGCTTGCACTGCAGAAAGGAAGCTGCCTCAATTTTTTTTTTTTTTTAAATAATTTGTTTATTGCTTTTTTTGAATACCACATATAACAGTATGCTTATCGTACAAACTAATTATAGAACCCCCCCCCCCCCAATTGCGATCCCTTACATCAACATCAACATAAATTAACATCATCTTTAGTCCTGACCCTCCACTCCCCCCCTTGATCTTACTGATTATCCCACCCCTCCCCCGACCGTTTCATGGTGTGGTTATATGCTTTGATTTCCATTGTTCATATGATTGCCAAGTCTTTTGAAAGGCTCCCAACTTGCCCTTCTAAACAAATGCATTCTTTGGTTCACATTGCAGCAATATTTGGAATCAAATTCTACTAATTAGCCATCTGAGCACAATATTATGATTCCCCTTTTCCCCTTTTTCCCTTTCTTAATTTTTCCCTCTGCCCCCAGTCTTTCCTTTTAAGTTATCATTTCTTTTTATACAACTTCCATTTTTGTATACCTGTTGTATACTTCTTCGAATTTTTGAACTTTGACAGTAATCTAGTTATATGTTTGTTATCATATGGTTCTTCTAATGGAATGGAAGTTTACTATATTCTGTACTGTATTTGGATGGATGTTATATTTAAAATTAATAAAAAATAATGAAACTAAACAAATGGAGGCTTGGGTTAAACCAAACCCTAGCCAGGTGGTGTTCTGAAATTGTCCCATACTGAAATTTGGTCGAGAAGATCCTGTGAGTTTGACACAACCAAAATAATCCCCCAGAAACATGAAAGCACAAAAATGTGCACGCACAATGAAATGGACATATAGAGGGGCATAATTGAACGAAAACGTCTATCTCCATGGGCGTTTATCTCCGAGAACGGGTCCGTGAAGGGGCGGACCCAACCGTATTTTTGAAAAAAATAGACGCCCATATGTTATTCGCTAATTTGTGAGCTGGGCGTTTTTGTTATTCAGTGATAATGGAAAATGAAAGCGCCCAGCTCAAAAACGAATACATCCAAGGCATTTGTTCGTGGGAGGGGCCATGATTCGTAGTGCACTAGTCCCCCTCACATGCCAGAACACCAACCGGGCACCCTAGGGGGCACTTTTACAAAACAAAAAAAAAAGGTAAAAGAGCTCCGAGGTGCATAGCACCCTTCCCTTGTGTGTTGAGCCTCCCAAATCCCCCTCAAAACCCACTGCCCACAAGTCTACACCATTACTATAGCCCTAAGGGGTGAAGGGGGGCACCTACATGTGGGTACAGTGGGTTTGGGGGGG
The DNA here is from genome assembly GCF_901765095.1 of Microcaecilia unicolor. Classification (NCBI taxonomy): domain Eukaryota; kingdom Metazoa; phylum Chordata; class Amphibia; order Gymnophiona; family Siphonopidae; genus Microcaecilia; species Microcaecilia unicolor. Next base: position 126,821,383 of record NC_044031.1, on the reverse strand, counting down.
TTGGACGACTAACGCATTAAGCAGCACAATTGTAACAGGTAGGGGGGGATGGGCCTGGGTCCACCTGCCTGAAGTCCACTGCACCCCCTAATAAGTGCTCCAGTAACCTGCATACTGCTGCCAGGGAGGTGGGTATGACATTTGAGGGTGAAAATAAAAAGTTGTGAAACGTCATATTTTGTGCTGGGAGGGGGTTTGTGACCACTGGGGAAGTCAGGGGAGGTCATCCCCGATTCCCTCCAGTGGTCATCTGGTCATTTAGGGCACTTTTTGGGGCCTTATTCGTGGAAAAACAGGGTCCAGGAAAAGTGCCCTAAATTCTCGCTAAAATCGCATATTTTTCTTCCATTATCGGCGAAAGGGCGCCCATCTCTGTTCGCCCGATAACCACGCCCCAGTTCCGCCTTCGACACGCCTTCGACACGCCCCCGTCAACTTTGTCCGCATCCGCGACGGAGTGCAGTTGAAAGCGTCCAAATTCGGCTTTTGATTATACCGCGTTATTCGTTTTTGTGAGATAAACGCCCATCTCCCGATTTAGGTCGGAACTTGGGCGTTTTTCTCGTTCGATTATAAGCTGGATAATCAACCCTGGTACATGCCATAAGTAAATCTAAGCTCAGTTTGCCAGCTGATCCATCTTGGAATGATAAGTCTTTAAACAGATCATCTGCTCATTCACCCAAACAACATCCCATAACAGCCCTGCCTAAACCTCAGAACGTTTTGCTACTGCCACCAGCTCATGAATATGCAATGTAGCAAAGGAAAAAAACAGACAAACAACAAACAGGACCACTGAGAAGGGGGGCAAAATTCTCTGCACATGGCCTCCAATGGGGGCCTGGCGCCGGCAACCTGGCAAGCCTCTTACTGCCAGTGCCTGCCTGGCCTGCCTCCTGATTCTGGGTCTGTCTCTCTCCTGCTCCTGTGTGCTAGGATCCGGATGATTTTTTTAATGAGATATCACAATCATCTGGGTCCTGGCACACAGAAACAGGAGACAACAGAGCAAGGAGGTTGCATGAAACCTCCTTGTGACAGACCAAGGGAGGAGGAGGAGCAGCAAGTAGACTGACACACAGCCGAAAAGGGAGCGGGTGTGCATGCCCAGAGTGTGTGGGGAGGGCACGAGGATGGTAGTGCAAATGTGAGGGTCAGCCTGAATGTGTGTGTGTGTGTGTTGGTGGGGGGGGGGGGGGCCCGCACATGGCGGCCCAGGTTGGGGGGGGGGAATGGTCTTACCTCGGTCGTGTCTCTCGGCAGATCTGACAACAAAACAACTTCCCCGCAAAAAGATGAAATAACCTTTACATTGTGCAAGATGGGTAGCTTTGGCACCCACATAACTTGCTGCCTTTTTGGTTCTAGCAAAGCTATGCAGCAACTTGTGAACTAAGAAAGAAGTCATTAGATCCATAGCACTTGCTGCTTTGAAACAAAGGCAATGCTCACAAGGAGTCTGACAGGATGTGCAATGACATATCAACCATATGCAATATAATGCAGCACAAACAATGAATCAATAGGCTTTCTGTGTTCAGTTTGGCACAGTGAGACATAGTCATTAGGGATCTGCAGGAGCTAAGACATGCAAATTTCTGATTTCATTACTAAGTCAATGTAAGCCAATAGGGTTAAAATTTTAAAAGTTTAAGATACCTGGGTTGCAATGGGAGGATTCGGGTACTGTGTGAAGCCCACGGTGGAGAGTGGAGTTGCGCTGCATTGTCATGACAGCAGGGAAGTGGGGCCATCAGTGCATGTGCGTGGTCTTTCGTGCATGTGCAGAAGTGCCGGTGTTCAGGCCTGAGTGGCACCAGATCAGTTTGGGGAGCAGGGCTGGTGCCGGAAGGAGAAGAACAATTGCGGGTGACTGGGGCAGGATGGGGAGAGCTCTGGAGAGCTTCCCAAAGATTTTGCAGGACTGCTTTTGGTGCAGCTGGGGATAACTGCATGTGCATGCACATAATGAAGGTGCAGGATGCAGTGTCAGGTGCGGATGGCTGCCAGCTCAAGGGCAGAGCCATGCAACAGAAGGTGCACCTGTCAACAGAGCCGTAGCGAGGGGAGCTGACACCCGGGGCGGGTCGCCGCTGCGCACCCCCCCTGGTGCAGCACGGCGCACCCTCCTCCCGCTGGAGCGCACCACCCCGGAGCTCAAACCTACCCCCCCCCCCCGGAGCGCATACCTGCGGCGAGGGACGGGCGGGAGGGCCGATCCGCCCCGACTGCACGTTGCTGGGGGGTGTCGGCTCCACGCTGGTTCACTGCTCTCTCTGTCCCGGAACAGAAAGTAACCTGTTCCGGGGCAGAGAGGGCAGTGCACCAGCGCGGAGCCGACACCCCCCAGCGGCATGCACCCGGGGTGGACCGCCCCCCCTTCCTACGCCACTGCCTGTCAATTAAAAGATGGGGGAATTTGCGACCCAAAAAGACCCTGGCAGGTAAGGGGAACAGGTAAAGTTGCTTAAGAAATGGTTTTTACCTAAGAATGCTCTAGTGCGTGTGGGCTGGAAAATTTTAGAATGAAGCACATGCAGTACTTCAGCTGACAGAACTCTCAGAAAAGTTCCAAACGGCTCAGGTCTGTAGTTGGGTGGGTGTAATTGAATGAAATAGAAGTGTGACTGGGTGCTGTGTAAACGGACCTGAATTTTAAATGAATTTTAAAGAGATTTTAGTGACTGTGGTTGGAGTGTGCTTGGGTTAGTTAATTTTGAAGCCTGTGGTTTCAGGGTTCAGAGTAAGAGCTGACGTGACAGAGAGTTAATTTGAAAACCCACTTTGCTTGTACTTTTACACTTTGACTTTTGACATATACCTGAGCTACTTTAAAAAATTAAATGACTGTGACTAATATTTGAGCATCAAATTGATACAAACTGTTTCTACAAATAAACCAGCAGGTTTAATGGTAGCACTGCTGTTGAGGGAAGGCTTAGAGAAGGAAAATGCTCTATTATGTCTGGAAAGTGGCACATGTATAACAGAGAGAGAGGGAGCAAAGCACAAACAAAAAGTCAAGAAAGAAAACCAAAAAGCACCAGGGGCCTTCAAAAAATGGGAAGTCAAGTCTTTAATCATATACGTTGATGAAACAATACTTGAATGGACCATGGGTCCATTCAAGTATTGTTTCATCAACGTATATGATTAAAGACTTGACTTCCCCTTTTTTTGAAGGCCCCTGGTGCTTTTTGGTTTTGTTTCTTGGAAAGTGGCAGAGTAAATATATTGAAGCTGCTTGATTTAAAAAAAAAAAAAAAGTTCCTTTGAGTACAAAGGAACAGAACTTGTTGGTTCTATGAGAAAGGTGCTGTAATAGTTTAAATCTTTGCCAGACCTGGGCTGGAAATTAATTGTCAGGAACCATGGGGAGAAAGAAAAGTCACTTCAGGTTAAGGAATTCTGGTTATTGTTTAAAAAGAATTCTTCTGTTATAATTTGAAAGAAGGAGAAAGTGTTTCTTATGTGGGTAATTCTGTTCATTCATCCTGACAGAGCTGAAAATGTATTTTAATGCTAGATTGTCACTGTGATTAAAACAAGGTGACTGAAAACAATGAGTGTCCTATAGCTCAGGAGAAGGCCTTGTGGGAAGGCAGAAGGGACTTCAATTATCTTTTATTTTCCTACGTTAGTAATGGAGTGTAATAGGATAAGACCCTGAGAACTCCCCTTGAAGCCAATGGAGCCAGAACTACCATACCCAGAATCCAGTAGGAGAGGGGGTGGAACCCAAACCCCGAGTCGGATTCCCCTTCCAGGAGCCGGCATCAGCAGCAGCAGTGAGGGAAATGGAGAGGCAGTGGTTACAAGAAGGGGGCGCATGAACCAGGGAAATCAGTTCCCCTGACTTAAGAATCAATACATAATTCCTGCCACCTGTGAGAAAGGGAGGGTGGCTTTTCTAGAGTCTTTGAAGAGAAGGGAGGAGGGAGAGGAGAGGAAGGACATGGAATGGGAAACAAGTGAGACAGATCTACCTGCTGTTATATCCGGTGGGGAGGAACGTATGGAGGTAGAAGAGTTCAGATACGTGACTTTGGTATAAAGAAAAGGGCAGTGTGTGGGAGGCCACAGGGTTGTTTGTTGCTGTATAGAGGGAGGAACACTTCTCTGGCAGGGAACCTCAAGGACTGAGGTTCCTGGCTGGGAAGAGGACAGCATTGAGCTGTTACTGCAGAGACTAAAGACTAATATAACTGGAGGTAAAAGTGTTTATTTTGGAAGAAAGAGGAGAAGCCTGTCATTTGCTTATGGGAGGGCAGAGGACTCTTAAAGTACTGGGACTGCTTTTCCTGGTTTTGAGACTGTGGGTGGGGTGGGGTGGGAGTACCTAAACTTGTTCATGAACTGTGAATGTGGACTGCAATAAAAGGGATTTTTTTCCTGTCAACTGACATTGTGGAGGTGTTCACTTACTGTGGCTGAGAGTGGAGTGCTAAGCCCAGGGAGGTGACTCGGCCCTGCTATGGAAGGAGGGAGTTTACAAGAGGCCTGAAGATACTTACCTGAAGCAAATATTTAGATTAGTCAGGGTTTTCCCTATGTTGAGTTGATTATAGTCAGGAGGCAGGTATTTGCAGTAGAAAGAACCTGAGTTTGAGTAAGACAGTCTGAACTGTGTGTGTGACTGAGAGATATTTTTTTTATATTTTGTGGTCTGGGTTGAAAGGTATCTGATCCAGAGAGCTAGTTGGTGCTCCAAAACGCTGTGCTGGGAGTGTGATACCCGGGTTATACAAACTGGCGCCCAATGTAGGGCAATGGGGTTTGAGCTGGGGGGACTGTTTGTTTGAACAAAGAGTGTGACTCTGCATGTTTTTCTGGTACCAGAAGTGCAGACCTGGTGGAAACCACTGTTGGAACTGTGCCATAAAAAGAATACCATCTGAACCATGAATACCTGGGGAAAAGTGTCAGGAAGAGTCCGTGGAGTTGGTGGTGAGAGGAAGGAGGAGAGCATGCCAAATTATAGATCAGTGCATAGAATACTGGAAATGAGTTTCTATTGGACAATTAACTTGTGTGATGTCAATTGTGCTGCCTCGGGACAAAGGTCGAGCATGAGGGCCCGGAGTGGTGCATGTGGAGATAAAAGCTGGAGAGGAGCGCATGGATTGTGTAGAGGAGTTGTAGATTGAGCTGCTTAGAAAAAATGACTGCATGGAGATGATGGACCATCAACTAAATGAGATCGTGGAGCTGGCGGTGGAGGATGGGAAACCGTGGGGCATATCATCTGCCCAGGTTGTGAGCATCAGGGAAAGGTGGTCCTGTGTAGTTATGCTGTGGACAATGCAGTACCAGCTTCTATCATCAGGAAGGGAGTGAGCCAGCCCCTGCAATAGAGTCTGTTCCAGAGAAGGCTGAAGAGGACCCGAGTCCTTGGGGTGGCTGGCTGGACATCTGTACTCATATCCAAGACTTTAGTAAGGACAGGTGAGAATTGTGGGAGCAGGACCAGAGTCAGTGAAGAAAGAGAAGGAGGAGCCTCTGAGGCTGGTGAGCGCAAAGATCTGCTTGTGATCTGGAGGCCCAAGTTTGCTGGAAACAACTAAAAAAAAGTTGGGGAAGTGATTGCGAAGGGGAGTCGAGCATTAGCAGTCCCAAGACTTCATCTGTAACCACAAGAGGCCCAGACAGTATGTTGGATTGGATGAGAGGATGAGGTCGGAGAAGGAGGACTGTAGAGAAGGAAGTTGTAGTCCCGCTGGAGAGAATACCACCAGAACTGAGACTTCTGCCTCTCTCCGGGGTGGGGGAGGGACCCTGAAGGAAAAAAATGGTGGCGGGCTATTTCCTCAATGGAAAGAGCAGTGCATTGTATGGAAAGTGCCCAAAGATGGGCCTTCCAAAACCGAGAACCATGCAGAAGTATTTGTGCTTGGCTATGGGGGAAGTAGACCTGAACATCTCCATGGTGCTGGCTACTGAGTCAGTGGTGAGGAGCCCTGAGGTCGACCGCCTGTTCAGAAGCCTGAATATCAGCACAGACTCAGCTGGACCTGGAGGAATTGGTGTCCTGAAGCTGGAGGAGGTAGCTTGCAGTTGGCTGAGCCATCTGGTACCCAAAGAACTGTTGGGATAACCCTGGATTGACCACAGAAGAGCAGGTGGTGAGAAGATCCCCAAGCAGGGTGGACAGGTACTTGAAAAAAGTACTTTGGAATATGTGGGGACTGGGTTGATCCCACCCCCAGTGGAACCCTCAGTCCCTAAAAGATTGAGGAGGAGCAGCAATCCAGCAGCAACCAGAGCTACATCTGGATTCTTATCTGTGAATGATTGAGAGGCGAGTCCTCAGTTGTGAGCTCCTCAGGGAAAGGCCCCAAGGGAATGGAGGTGGCTAGACTTGAGCCACTGGAAACATCAGGCCTGAGACTGTGCTCAGGGCCTGGAGTACCTGACCCTGTGCCAGAGATGACGGAGAGCCAGGGGAGCATAGCAGATGGGGAGTCAACCATCAGCACCCCATTGACCCCTCCCCCTGCCATGTACCAGTAGCCTGGACAGCATGGTGGAGTGGAGCAGAGGATGTGAGCGAAGCCAGAGGAGAAAGACAGAGCAGGAAATTGAGATCCTGGCAGAGGGGATGTCGATGGGTGGCCTTGTTCCAGCACCTGTGCTAGAGAGCTTGAGAATGAACCTGGAAAGATCGAGGTTCATGTCATTGGATATATACCGGGGGAACCAAGGTATATTGGGGCAGGTTCCCAAAGACATGGTGTGAAGAAACAGTGTGTTTTAAGCCTGTAAAAATGTATTGGATATTTCCTGACTTAAATATGTCTGAAGTGTATTGCTCCTGTTTGACCAGCAGATGGTGCATGTTTATTCCTAATTTGCTGTTACAGAGTATTGACTTCTCTTTCTTTTTGTTGGCACACAGATAATAGGAAGTGCCTATAGTGATGTAACCAGTTTTTATTGAAAACTTGACTGTTCTGGGCTCTGAGAGAGAGAGAGAGAGAGAGAGAGAGAAAGAAAGAAAGAGATCTCTGCTGAAGCTCTGTGAGCAGATATGTCCTAATCTTCCCAGGTACATTCTAAGAAGTATGCAAATGTTTAGTTAGTTTTCTAATTGATCCATTTTCAACTACTTGTTACTGTTTGCTATTTGCACATTTTTTTGTCCACTGTTCCAAGTCAGCAGTTTTTAAACCATTATAGCCGTGGGCTGAATTAAGACTGGATGTTCAATTCTAGGCCATGTCTGGGCATTGGCACTGAATATCCACATCAGTGCAGCTACCCATAAGTTGCTTGGGCACTGGCTAATATTCAGACTGGTCCCTGGGTAGTTTGGTGGATAAAGTTAGGACAATTGTTTTGCTGTCCTAATGTTATTCACATAATTATGATGCTAGCAGACTTGCTGCTAACTGGGAAAATCCCAGTTGTGCCCTGACTCTACCCATGGGTCAGAAGAGATATTCAGTGGCACAGCCTAGTTGTCCCTGAATATCCTCTCCCAGCCTGCTCTCTGTGATTTAACCAGGCAAAAGCCTCTCAAAGTGTAATGCATGGATTTAGCTCATACCTTTCTACTAATGATTCAAGGCAAACTATGTTCAGGTATTGTATATATTTTCCTGAAGCACTTACACTGTTTGTACCTGAGACCATGAAGGTCTGAGGGGGCCTTTTACAAAGCCGCGCTAATGTTTTTAGCTTGCAGTAAAAATCAGCTGCCATACATCTAGTAGCCCTATAGAAATGAAGTCATAGTAGTAGTAGATGCCCATAGGAATATAATAGGCATCTCAGCGTTTACTGCCAGCTGATTTTTACCGCGAGCTAAAAATGCTAGCACTGCTTTGTAAAAGACCCCCTAAGTGACTTGTCCAAGGACACAAGCATTGTTAGTGGAATTTGAGGCTGGCCTTCCTGGTTCTCAGCCCACTGATCTAGCCATGAGGCACTCTGCCACTTATATGTAGAAAACGGCTCTTACAGAATTGTGGTGTTGCATGCATGAATCCAGGTACATGCACTGACTGAAGCATGTGTACTTTTACATGATTAGGGGGTAGGTATTCTCAGGGGCACTGTTTCTTATTCTTTTTGTGATTGTTCAATGATTGACCAAATTTCTGTACATGTATGTTTTACTTGGATTTTTACAAAAACGTAATAAAGATAAAAATAAAACAGAACTTGCTATACCACCTTTAGCATTACCACAGCAAACAGATTTACGGGAAGAAAGGATAGGGTTTACAGAACTTTACAAGCTTGGATAATTCCTGTAACATATTTGTAAACCATAAAGAAGCCCTAATTAAACTGTAGGGACGCGTATTCATTTTACAACAAATGTTAAAATGTGATCAGTGAGGGAATTTTCAGTTCATGCAACTTTAAATGAACCAAATGGCTGAGGGGGTGGAATGAATCTTCATTCCATTTGTTTTTGGCACCACTGCAATACAGCTTCAGGGGCCAGACTCTGGGAGAGGGAAAAGGCAGAACATTTTACCATTCATGTTGAAAAATTTTGATAAGCTACCAAACAAGTCTATCTCTGCCTTTCATCTTCCAAATCCCATAGCTGATGATGTTATCAACTCAGGAAACAGAAACAACGCACGCTCAGAGTACCATTTTTATTCTCCAGAAGATGATTGATTGCAAATTGCTGGTTTAAAATTTACTTTGCTAAAATGGAAAGATACATAAAAAAAATACAGAAATCATCCAACGATCAAAATAGAGCTCCGAGAGACAGACAGGTAGCACTTTATCTCAGAGACAGAGAGAAGTAACTTTTCAAAAATCTCTTGGGCTCTCTATCTCCAGAGCCAAGAGAAATGGCATAGTCAGAGATGAATAGCAGAGAGAGAGGGATCAGAGAAGACAGAAAGCACAGTAATGTCACAGAGTCTGAAAAGGGGGAATTAAAAATCTTTCAGGCTTGTGTCTCTAGATGCAGATATACTATAGAGAGAAAAGGAATGCAAAGATATCATTCATAGGCAGTGGCAGGCTGATACTCATCTACTAATACTACTGCTATTTATCATTTGTATGGGATGGGTCTTTAAAAGTACTTATTTCTACTGTGGCAGCCACTATGGGCCAGATTCTATATAAGGCGTCTTAAATGTAGGTGTGTCAGAATTGTACACGTAGCACTAATCTGTAAACTGTGTCTACAGTAAGACATGTTATAGAGTAGTGCATAGGCTGGGGGAACGCACGTACATTTAGGTGCGACCATTTACACCACAGAAAACCTGGTGTAAACGCTTGCACCTAAATGTATGTGTTCTTCTGAATTCTATAACAACGCATGTAAAAGTGATTGACACCCCCAACATGCCTACTCTCCTCTCGTGGCTGTGTCCCTTTCCAGCTATGCCCATTGGAATTTATGCACACCTCTTTTTAGAACAGACCTAAAAATATGCGTGTGTAAATTCCAGTTCTTGCCAATTAGTCATGATAATTGTGGTTATTGACCATTTATCATGATTAATTGGCTCATTACTCAATTGAGTAGCACATGTGAATTGGCTGCATGCGTTAATTCACACTACTCGCTGTGCCTCTTGGGCATAGTTTGGGGGGTGAGGGGGCTGTGCCCCCCCAAATGAGCTTCCACCCCATCCTCCAGTTACATACAAAAATTATAGAAGTCTATAATTTACATGCATTTTTTTTTACCAATGTTGACATGAACATTTACACTAGTTTTATAGGATCTTTTCTTGGCATCTAAATGTCAACGCATCTTTATAGAATTGCTTTCATGGGGTATATGACTGTATAATAGTACACCTATATATAATAGTGAGGTAGTCATCAGCTTCCTTCCTAATATCTAGCCATGAAAGTCCTTTGCTGTCAGTTTTTCCTGTTGACCTGTGTGTGTTTATATGCTGTGTATTGCTTCCACACTTCATAGAACTGAGATAGCTGTTGTGAGGCAAATCTATGTACTCACTACCATCTTCAACACAGTACCTTTATATGTTCCAGACCGGAATATAAAATTCAGCTCTCCACACTGTCCATATTTTTATTCCACTCACAGATCCCTCCTAGCAGCCAAAGGCAAACGTTTTAGTGGCCCTCCTTAATAATCTGGGATCAAGGAGCACACCAGCTTGGTACTTTGTTCTCTACAGCACCCAACTTCCCTATGCCTTGCCAAATTGTGCTTGTTCCCTGAAAACTTTGTACCCTTTCTGAAAAGGAAAGACCTTGCCTTTGAAAATTGTCTAGTAAACATTGCCTGCAGAAGTGGCTCTTTTGCATAAAATATGCACAAATTTGAAGGACATGTGCAATTCAGGGAATATACTCATGAGGTAATGTTGATGCATCTGTAACTATGTTTTGGACATTGTCTGTATTAACTGATTGAATTTTTCCACAAGAGTTCAATTCCCCCAGCATGGAATAATGTGCTGCATTTTCTAATGTATGAGTAATGGAATTCAAACATGCGTGGGATAAACACAAAGGAATCCGGTTTAGAAGGAATGGTTCCGCGGAATCTTAGCGGAGATTGAGTGGTGACGCTGGTAATTTGGAAACAAAACGGGAGCTGGACAGACTTCAACGGTCTACGCCCTGATCGTGACTGAAAAGATAGGGATGGGCTGGAGTGTAAATTTTAAGGGGCTTCGACGTTAGCTTCAGAACTTAGTACAAGAACAGTACTGGGCATACTTCTATGGTCTGTGCCCTGAGAAAGGCAAGGACAAACCAAACTCTGGTATAAATATAAAGGGCGTCCTGAGCACGTTTGCTGCCCAATCGGAGTTGTTTGCTGGCATTTCTATTGTTGAATTTCCTATTTCGATGCCTCATACTAAAAGGAAGGGGATGGTGAAAAGCCAACTGCCACTGGCCAGAACATCGTCCCCGATCCAGCAGATGATTGATCGCTATGCGATGAGCGTCCCACCTACCGGAACGGTTGATCCCGAGCTGAGAGCCGAAGGAGGAGCATCGGCTCTCTTGGGGATAGAGACATCTTTATCACCTCCGGATCTTAATCCTCCTCCGTGTCCTGTGTTCTTTGGGCGGAGTGCAGAGGGCCCAGCTGAATCAGGAGTCGATGGCGGTGGGGCCTTGTTCGGCAGTGCACCAGCCCAGACCACAGGAAAAGTGATTGTGGAGCTCCCACGGAGATTACACTGGAGTCTATTTGAAGTGCTGTACAGGCTTTAACAATGGCAGTTTCAAAATCAGCCCAGAAAATGGCTCTTCTCGTGAGTAAAGTTGAAACTTTAACTACTTCATTGGAAAAAGTTAAACAGGACTCGATGAATCAAATATCATCCATGCAACAAGAAGTTAAAGATTTAAAATCTATTACTGACTTGTAGAAGAATAGAGCAAATTGAGAATTGTAACAGGCGATTGAATTTAAGGATTTTAAATTTCCCTATGGCTACAGGAATAAGTTCAACTGATTTCTTTAAAAAATATTTGCTGGAAGTTTTACAATATTCTGCTACGGCTATTCCTCCGCTTAATAAGACCTATTATCTACCAATATCTTCACAGATCGGGGTAGAGCCTAAAGGACTAGGGAATTTATCTTTAAATCAAGAACCCCTGTTAGAAATTCAAGATATATCAGCGCTACGGGAAGAATCACTATCTGATGTAACTCAATGACGAACTCTAATTGTCTGATTTGTATTCAAACAAGATTTAAACTCAGTAATAAAGTTATACTTTAAGAATTCCCTAAAAACATTTTGTGGACAGAGAATTTGGGTCTTTCCAGATGTTACAAAGACAACACAGGATAGAAGGAAACAGTTCCTAGCTCTTAGAAAAGAGACGAAGGCGTTGGATGCAACATTTTTACTGGCATATCCATGCAAATGCCTAATACGATTTTTGGGGAATAAATATGTTTTCTTTCAACCAGAACAACTTTGAACATTTTTGGACATGAAAAAGCTATCTAATAGATCAAAGGAATGAGAGATAGAACAACTGATTAAGTATATATTAAAGTGGGAATTAAGGACAGGCCATATAACAATATTTTCTTTTTCTTCTTGTATTTTGGATCTCTTCACCTATAAAACAGTCCCCATTATTTAGTTATTTGTGGTCTAAGGAAGAGATTGATTGTGGTTAAATAATTTCTATGAGATAATTTTCTATTGGTTTTTGTTTGTATACAATTCTCTCTCTGTATTTCCTTTTTGCAAGTGAATCTTGTAAAAAAAGATAAAAGTGATAAATAAAATATATATATAGAAAGAGCTTATCTTGTTGGGCAGACTGGATGGACCATACAGGTCTTTATCTGCCGTCATTTACTATGTTACTATGCTACTATGAAAGCCAATATTCCAATTCCAAATGACTTAACACTTCAATCTTTATCGATACAGAGAACATAAACTACCAAATAGCTGTCATGTCCCATGGATGTCCAATAAACAGTAGTTATTGCTAAATGCAAAGGGTAACATCTACCATCATTGCTAATTCTTTGCTTTTATTCTTTTAAACAGTTCTATTCTTTTTCTAAAAATGTTTCTTCTTGAAGGCATTTCATAGGTGGTATCAGGTATTACCCTTTGTATGTCTCACAGAGCTGTATCTGTAACAAGATTTTATATTTTGCAGTCCTTCGCAATCCAATCTGCAATGACATCCTTTATTGCATTGCATTTGCATTTTTGCTTTGTTTTTTTAATATATTTTGTATGTGATTTGTTCCCTGCTTATACTTTTAAAGATATAGCGGGTTATGAATAAAGTTTTATTATTATTATTTTGTGATAGGATTGGTATTTAGGGCTGTACTGAATCAAAAAATTATGTCTTACCTGATAATTTTCTTTCCTTTAGTCGCAGCACATCAATCTAGAGATTTGTGGGTTGTGACCATCTATTAGCGGGTGGAGATAGTGCTGAACTGATCTGTGTCTTACAGGATGGAATTCTCCTTGATCAGTCAGTGTTTCTTATAACAAAGCAGAAGGAAACAGTAATTATAATATTTCTCCTTCCCCACAGGGAAAATTCATGAACCATAGAAAGCCAAATTCCTAAATATCTTGCAAAAATCCACCCTAAAAAGAAAAAGCAGCAACAAATTTAAACAGAGAGAACTAATCAATACAAACAGTTATAAAGCCAGGGCAGACCTCTGGATTTATCTGCTGCAACTAAAGGAAAGAAAATGATCAAACAAGACATAATTTTTCATTCCTTAGCATCTGCAGAAGATGAATCCAGAGATCTTGGGATATAGCAAAGCAGTCCTTAAGTAGGATGGGAATCTAAAACTCCTGCGGAAAGTACCAATGCTTGAAATGAAGCATCCGACCAAGCGGAGACATCCAAGCAATAGTGTCTGGAGCCACCCAACAAATTTCTTACAGCAAAAACAGGTGAGCTTCCGCCCAGGAAGTAGTGATGTCTTGGGAAGAATGTGCACAGAGTCTGATACTGATAGTCCTCTCTTTGAAAAGCAGGAAGGAACAAAGGCTGACTGAAATGAAAGATAGAAACAACTTTAGGGAGAATGAAAGGTACCATTCGCTCCGCTACCTCTGCCTCAGAAATATGGAGGAAAGGATCTTGGCAGGATAGAGCTTGTAGCTCTGAAATCCTATAAGCAGAGGAGATAGCGATAAGGAACACTGATTTAAGAGTAAAATATCTCAGAGAAGCACAAATCAAGTCATACAAAGAATCTGTCAAATAAGCAAGACCCATCTCTACATCTGGTAACTCTGGATTTAGGTATCTGCCTGAATCTTGGGAGGAATCCGATATCTGCTGCACCTAGCTTAGACACGCTCTGGCAGCATACGAGCTTCAAATAGCCGCCTATAGGGAAAGAGCAGAAATTTCAAATGAAAGCTTCGAAGAAGATTCCAACTTTCTGTCTTGCACATCTTTTAATGCTATACCACCCTCCACAGGCTACCAACGAATGCACTCAATTTGTCCAGCTCACCTAAGGAAATGGGTTAGAGACAAGACATGGACTTAACCACCCGAAGGCTAGAATTTGATGTGACCCACTGAGCAGTGATTAACTCCTGCATAGCTTCATGCACTTGAAAGGACCTAGGTGTTTTTCTAGTGGGAAACCAACAGTTCCTCCCCGAGCACAGCATCATATGATGATGAAGAGCCGGCAGCCATAAAAATAAAAGTGAAAGTAAAACCACGACAGCCCTTGAATAGCTAATAAAATTAAAAGCATACCCTGTGAAGAAACATTAGTCGGGAGTCCTGCTTTGTAGAATTCAGTGCTACCTAAAGTGAGACTCACACCCTCTACAATACGAAGCCCCCTTTACTGGAAAAGACCAGTATCTCTGCTGAAACCAAGGTTATGATTCACCTTTTTTTTTATATATATAGTGAGGAAGGAGAACAGAGGAAAGGGCTGGAGAGGTGCTAAGGGTGGAGGAGGGATCTGGCATCACCAGGTGTACCCCTAAAGCCAGCATCACTTAGCCAGGACACCGCAACGCTACACTGAACTAGGAAGCCTAGAACAGGAGCTACAAACGGATGAGACCAGGAACTTGTGTGAGACCATCCATCCGCCTGCTGCAGATAGAGAATACTGGTTGACCAAGGAGCAATCAGTCCTATAAGACATAGATCAGTTCAGCGCACTCTATCTCCATCTGCTGGTAGATAGTCACAACCCACAAGTCTCTGGATTCATCTGCTGCAGATTCTAAGGAAACTCGTATTCAATTTGATTCGGCCCTGAATAGTGCCCTGAAACATTATTTGTATTCAGCTGAATAATGATTTAATTTGAACACAAATAATCTGGGGTTCTATTGTGCTAAATTCTACTGAAATAAACGCTTGATCTCTGATTTCAAGTTGATTCTTTTATTATTTACGTTAAAGCTCAATGCCCATTATTCCTATTCAGCTGAAAAGTGATTTAAATTTGATTAAGAATAATCCAGGGCTCTATTGTGCTAAATCCTACTGAAATAAACACTTGATCTCTGATTATATGTTGCTTCTTTTATTATTTATTATGTTAAAAGCTCAATGCCCATTATTTGTATTTGGCATTTATATTTGGCCAAATAATATTTTTCATTATTCGTATTCTGCTGAATAGTAAAATATACTATTAGGTACAGCTCTATTGGTATTATTTATAAAATCAAACAAAAATGGCAGCAAACAAGTGAAGTTAAAAATATGTTTTAGTGGTACTAATTGGAGGAGTAAATGTGTGCTTTGACTAAAGATAGTAGTGTAGTGTTATGGAACTGTTTCAACACAAATTGTCCAACAAATATATTTGTATAGCCATTTCTCCTTGCAGGTCCAGAGATTTGCCTGTTTCTTAAGCCATGGTTTTGCTATTTATAGAACACCTGCCTTTGTCAGTATAATGGAGGTGAAGAAAGGATAAGAATGTCTTCAGAATGACCTTTATTTTATATGGTGGTCAACTAACCTTTCATTCTGGTACATCCAGTTTTATTGTGATAAGGCAGGTGCTGAGTCTCCTAAGAATACTCCAGAAAAACAAATTAATTTGGAAAGGTTAAGACCTACAGAAAATCAGAGGATCTAGATTAATGCTGGCAGGCTGGCTTTTCAGCACTGTAGGCCTAAACTCTACGGTAAAGATGTCCATGATGGAGTATTCACATGACCCACTGAAGATACTGCTGCCCCAATGCACAAAGGTAACCATTTGGAGACATTATCCACAGTAGCACCATTCTTCTGGCCATAAACCTAGTCTTCCCCCTGTACACATCCCCTTCTCATCATACTACTATTAATTATCATTTCTATAGCGCTACTAGACGTACGCAGCACTGTACACTTGAACGTGAAGAGACAGGACAAATAAGAGATAAAGGAATTACTAAGGTGGGAATGATAAAAAATATGGGTATTGAACAAATGAGCAAGGGTTAGGAGTTAAAAGCAGCTTCAAAAAGGTGGGCTTTTAGCCTAGGTTTGAAGACGGTCAGAGATGGAGTTTGACGTACTGGCTCAGGAAGTCTATTCCAGGCATATGGTGCAGCATGATAAAAGTAAATAGCTGAATAACAAGTTTGCTGCAGCCCATGTGGTGCTCTGGTCTTTGCCAGCAGCAGCAGGTTATCAGGCTGGGCATTTTCACAGAAGTTGCTGTTCTTCTGGATGGACTGAGATGATCCTTAAATGAAGATATGTCCTCCATACCTCTCCCTGAAAAAGGTCTTGCCTCCTGCTTCTCCACGAATGGTCCAACCATTTTGCAATCCCATTTCACCTTTTTGTGTCACATTAAACAGGATGGCTCTGTACAGAAAATGTTGACCCTCTAGTGCAAGATTGCTCAATTTTGGTCTCTGCTAGTGTTGAGGAGCCTATACAAAAATGCATTTAAAAGATCCACTGTTGCTAGGCAACCTCATGATGTACAGTGGGACTGCCATGAATTAGCACAACACCACAAAGGGAAAAGCAAAAAATAGTTTAAAAACAAAATACATTTTAAAATAAATAAATCTTTAGCTTTTTTTCAGCTTTTTCAGTCACAGCTCTGTGCCTGTCCATGGCAGTCCCACTGTCTATCACAGGCTTGTCTAGCATTGATTGACCTTTAAATTGCTCCCTTTAACTGCCCTTGGATTAGGTGTGTTTTTTACAACGGTTCTGTAGGATTCTTTCTTTATTCCCTGTAACCTTTTAAAAATCATTAAAATGGTTTAACATGGTAAAATGATTCAATAGTTTGGTGTGGTTGGTATATCCACTCCTTCATCCTTTTATCATTTTTTTTAGACTGTTAAACCGGCCAGACACACATTTGGGATAGTAAATCCCTTAATACATACATAACATAGTAGATGACGGCAGAAAAAGACCTGCACGGTCCATCCACTCTGCCCAACAAGACAACTCATATGTGCTACTTTTTGTGTATACCCTACTTTGATTTGTACCTGTGCTCTTCAGGGCATAGACTGTATAAGTCTGCCCAGCACTATCCCTGCCTCCCAACCACCAGCCCCGCCTCCCAACCACCGGCTCTGGCACAGACCGTATAAGTCTGCCCAGCACTATCCCTGCCTCCCAACCACCAGTCCCGCTTCCCACCATTGGCTCTGGCACAGACTGTATAAGTCTGCCCAGCACTATCCCCGCCTCCCAACCACCAGCCCCACCTCCCGATCTCAACTAAGCTCCTGAGGATCCATTCCTTCTGCACAGGATTCCTTTATGCTTATCCCACGCATGTTTGAATTCCATTACCGTTTTCATTTCCACCACCTCCCGCGGGAAGGCATTCCAAGCATCCACTACTCTCTCCGTGAAAAAATACTTCCTGACATTTTTCTTGAGTCTGCCAAACTTGAAACTTAAAAAGCCCTTTCTCAGTTTATAACTTGTCTATCGGAGTGGGGCCTGGCAGCAAGGGTTCATGCCCTGAGTGAGTAAGACAGCCCTCACTATTCAGTTAGGAAAGCGGGGGAGCTGAAGTGGGAAGGAGGTAGTGTGTTGGGATCTGAGAAGGCAGATAGTCTGAATGAAGAGTAAGGGAATGAAATGAAGGATCTATGGAGGAGGTGATGTGCTGGGGCCTGGGAAGGCAGCCTGCATGAAGAGTACAGAAATTAAATGAAGGTTCCATGGAGTAAAGAGCTTTCTATGCTGGATGCTTCAGTGCATTAAAATTTTTAAATCTCATTAAAATGATAAATTGCAGTAAAATGATTCAGCATTAGTCATGTTACTTAACTCAATAAATTCTCACCTCTGCTTTTTAATTTCCTTTGCCCTGAGACCTGGGCCCAACGCTTCCAAAGCTTGAGATGGCAGGCTGCTGCTCTCCTTGCTTCAGAGTGGCAGAAAAGTCTACCTTATATTTCTTTGACACCTCCCAATGCCTCTCCTGATTTTTTCTTTTTGGTAGCTTAGCTAAAAACATTCCCAGGACATATGTATCTATGTGGCTACCAGGGCAGATACTACCCTCTGAGGGGGGCAGTTAACAACACCTGGTCACATTAAGTAGTCAAAGTTACTGCAAGTGGACAAAAAATAACTGGAATATTCTTACTTAAATTTCTGACCCTGTGAGTGTCTTTAAAAAAATTCTGAACAGATTTTATTGCAAGAATTTACAAATAATATTGTTAGCATTAATATTAAACAGTGTTGAATTTATAGACTTGACTAGTGTCATTTTTTAATAAACAGTTCCAATCAGATATACAATCATCAAGATAATGTGATTTTCATAGAAGAAACTAAGTGGCTGTTCAGCATATTAAATTTTAATCAGATTTAACACTGCTTTAATGGCTTACATTGCAATTTCAAGATTTCTCCTCAGGAACACACATAATATAGTGCCAAATGCATAATTACTCAGGCCACTTCACTGTCTAATGGAGCTATTTGTACTGTAAATTGCACAATAGCATTTTACACAAAGAAGCTTAATGAATCAGAAAAAAACAAATTACACAGAAAAATCTTGTTCTAGGTAATCCATGGGCAATCCCAAGGAAAGAGAGGTGATATACCAGTGATATTTTCAAATGAAATTATAGCAGCAGAGTCCTGCCACTGCTTCATACAGGGGCTTATTTTATAAAAAGGGCCAAAAAGGCACTTACTCCCAAATTCTATATAGGTTGCCCAAAGTTCGGCACTGGAATTTGTATATGGATCCGAGATCTGTGCCCAACTTAGGGGCCCTTTTACTAAGTAGCAGTAAGCCCACCATGGCCAGTAGTTCCGACCCCATTGCGTGGCATTTCCGGTGCTAGTGTAAATATTTGAAAAACATTTCCATAGAGGGCTCCCCAGCTGTAAAGAACTAAAATACAAACTGATACATGCCACCACCTTCTCCTACTTGAGCACGCAGCTGTGGAATGCTCTACCTACAGACCTGAAAGCTACTGACGATATAACTAACTTCCGCAAATCTCTGAAGACACATCTCTTCCAAAAGGCCTACAAAGAAAACGCATAGCCTACAAAATTACCTCAACAAACTACACAGTTATTACAGTTCACCTATATCCTACCTAACACCTTCTGTCTATCTTCCCCTACCTAATCTTCAAACTTTAATAATTGTACCTGTTATCATGACTCGATTATGTCTATCCTTCCTTACCTAATCTTCAAACATTAAGAATTATACCTGTTATCACGAAATGATTATGTCATAACCATACTCTCTGTAAGCCACATTGAGCCTGCAAATAGGTGGGAAAATGTGGGATACAAATGCAATAAATAAATAAATAAATAAATAATCGGGAAGCACTATGCGCTTCCCAATTATCGCCAGATTAGCATGGGAACCCTTTCCACCACCTCAATGGGTGGCGGTAAGTACTCCCCCCTCATAATGGCCGTGCAGCAAGTGCAAACTTACTGCACTGCCATTTCATTTTTGGCCATTTTTATCCACTGTGGTAAAAGGGGGCCCTACGCACGGGAAAAACTGCCACCATCACTGTAGCTTATTAGTAAAAGGACCCCTTAATGAGGAAATGGGGACCAATTGACCACTTAATTCGTGCTTGATTGATGTCAAGGGGGGAATTCTATATTCGGCGCAGAAAAAAATTGTTGCTGAAGAAACATTGCACTTAGAGCTATTTTATAAACATTGAGTAGAATTAGGAGAGGTTTATAGAATACTCGTATTTCCGTCCCCTTGTCTAAAATTTAGGCACGGCCATTTACGCCAACTAAAACCTGGTGTAAATGTCTACACCTAGCTTAGGTGCAAATTGGGCTTAGTCTATAACAGTGTGTGTAATTTTTAGGGGTGGCCATGGCCCACTCATGCCCATCCCTTGGCAATGCCCCCTTTTGATATCCACACTTTAGAATTTACGCACACCATTTTACAGAATACGCTTAGAAAGCTTCACCTTGTGCATGTATATTCTAATTAGTGACAATTAGTGCCAATAATTGCTTGTTATTACCCAATTATTGGCACCGAGTGCCTTGTTAATCAATTAAGATGTGTGCGCAATTTGGCCGCACTGCCAAATTTGTGTGCATAACTTTAGTTGCCATTTCCCCCTAAATGTGGATCTCCCCTGCATGCTATTCTAAAAATGGGTGTCTAACTTTTCCCACCCACAACCGAAAGGGGACATGACCATGGAAGGGGTATAGAACAGTCATGGGTGTTCCCAAAAGTTAAAAGTGCCAAGTTATAGAATAGTGCCTATCTGCACCTAACTTTGGGTGCCGGACTTACACTTGTTTCTATCAGGCGTAAGTCTCATGCTCTGTTAGGCGCGACCTGCATACTATGCCTGTCTTCAATAAAGATTGGGAGCCCTTTATAGAATAGGGGCTCAGTGTTGATCTTTTCAGCACCTAACTTTCGGTGCTATTTATAGAATTTCTCCCTTTATTGTATAAAAGCATCATATGTGCCTATGTGCCTTTATAAAATAAATACCTAGAACCAGCCTCAGTGGTGCATAATTCCTTACACACAAACTTATACTGCTTCCAAAGAAGACAATACAATACACAGTGATTTGAAGAGGTGAGTTCTGGCTGGGCCCTCCTTATATGCTTGCATTTCATATTTTAGAATAGTGATCAGGGGCGTATCTGCGTGGGGCCTCAGGGGCCTGGGCCCCCGCAGATTTTGCCCTGGACCCCCCTACTGCCATCAACCCTCCCCCGCAGCCGTTGCTTACCTTTGCTGGCGGGGGGCCCCAACCCCCGCCAGCCGAGGCCCGCTTCCACCTGCCGCTGCCTTAAAAACTACTTCTTCAGCCGGCGGGGGACCCCAAACCCCCGCCAGCCGCCCCGAGATGTTTAAAGTTCATCTTCGGGCCTCCCTGGCCGTGCTGCTGTTGATAGCAGCTGTTGAATCCACTTCGGAGTCTGACGTCGTTGTACGTTGTACGTGCTACGACGTCAGACTCCGAAGTGGATTCAACAGCTCCTATCAACAGCAGCACGGCCACGGAGGACGAAGATGAGCTTTAAACACCTCGGGGCGGCTGGCGGGGGTTTGGGGTCCCCCGCCGGCTGAAGTAGTTTTTAAGGCAGCGGCAGGTGGAAGCGGACCTCGGCTGGCGGGGGTTGGGGCCCCCCGCCAGCAAAGGTAAGCAACTGCAGCGGGGGAGGGTTGGCGACGGGAGGGGGTGGAGAGAGTCATTGGTGGCGGTGGGGGCTCTGACAAAGGCGGGGGGGGGGGGGGTCGGTGGCGGCGGGGGGGGGGGGGCTAAAATGTGCCCCCTTCCTCTGGCTCTGGCCCCCCCTACCGCTGGAGTCCAGATACACCCCTGATAGTGATACACTTCTACCATAGAAGGCTTATCCCTTTGAATTTACACCTGTTTTGAATCACACATAAACAAAAGTTAACTTTTTTGGATTTGGAGATAGGAAGAATGCTTGAAGGGAAAATTAAGATCACTTTTTTAACATTCAAAATCATCTCCCTTTGCAAAAAGTTTGAGTTTTTGAGAACAGCTCCCTAATTAGATGTTTTTTCACATCTTTCAAAATCTTTCACATAAAAACATGGGCATAGGGAGGGAGGAAAGAGGGGGCATTCCTCCCCCCACCCCGATTTCTTAGTTGCTGCTATTCCCTTCCACCCAGAGGCTGGATTGAATAATTGGGCAACAGGCAGTTTCTGACACCTTTTCCCTCTTCACCCATCCCCATCTACCTTAAAATGTATCCCTCTTAGTCTTACAAGTCACTACAAGCAGTTACAGTTTTCAACTCTACCACCTCCCGCAGGAGGGCATTCCGGGTATCTACCACTCTTTCCATGAAAAACGTACTTCCTGACATTTATTCTGAGTTGGCCCCCCTGCAACCTCAATTCATGTCCTCTTTGTTCTATCACTTTCCCATCTCTGTAAAAGGTTTGTTTCTAGGTTAATACCTTTCAGATATTTGAATGTCTCTCCTTTCCTCCAGGGTATACATCTTCAGGTCAAATCCCATACCATTTTTGTCACTTTTCTCTGAACCACTTCAAGTCTTTTTACGTCCTTAGCAAGGTATGACCTCCAAAACTGAACACAATACTCCAAGTGGGGCCTCACCAATGACTTGTAAATGGGGCATCAATACTTCCTTTCTTCTGCTGGTTATATCCCTCTCTATGCACCCCAGCACCTTTCTGGTCATGGCCATTGCCATGTCACATTGTTTCGTCACCTTGCGATCCTCAGACACCATCAATCCAAGGTCCCTCTCTGGGCTGTGCTTATCAGTCTCTCTCCTCCTATTTGGTACATCTCCTTTGGATTTCTACACTCCAAGGGCATCACTGTGCACTTCTTCACATTCAATTTTAACTGACAGACCTTTGAGCATTCTTCTTATTTTTGGCGATCTCTTCTCATGGTTTCTACTCCCTCTGAGGTATCCACTCTATTGACTATCTTTGTGTCATCTACAAAAAGGCAAACTTTTCCTTCTAACCCTTCAGAAATGTCTCTTACAAATATATTAAACAGAATCAGTGTCAGTACCGATCCCGAGGCACTCCACTACTCACTTTCCTTTCCTTTGAGCGAATTCTATTTACCATCACCCTCTGTTGCCTGTTGGTCATCCAGTTTCCAATTCAGTTTACCACTTTGGGTCCTAAATTCAGCCCTCTCAGCACTTACCTATGAAAGTGCCAGCAGGGCATCTAACCTGAGGACTGCATCAATAATCTTATGGTTAGAAAAGTAAGATATAACTAAACAATCCAGGAACTTGAGACTTTAGAAATGAAGATGATGAAATGTTTTGACACCCACCTGACAGGACTTAACTAGAATCCTTGTTTCCTATCACATTATAAGCCATAAAATTATACTGCTTTGTTAGCTTCTGATTACCCATCCATCACCCCTGTTTCTCACCCCTCCTTCCCTACCCCTACCTTTCCCTCGAGACTGTCATTGGAATACGTTTCAAGTTTCTCTTCTATAAATTCTAATATGTCATATTTTGCTCATATTTGACCTGTAGAAGGTTCTACCTTCAAAGATCCTGTCAAACTTATGAAGTTAGTCTAAAAAGGGGCTTTCTTTTGTTTTAAAACATTTCTATTTATTAGCTTTAAAATCGACTAACACAGCCACCACACTACATTATTTAAGTGCTATTCTGTAAGCTCGGTCAAGCAGGGACTGCCTCTTACACATTTAACCCCAGATTCTATATATGGTGCCTAAAAAAATCAGCACTAAGCATATTCTATAATACACTTAGTTGATATTTCAGCACTTAAATCTACACCTATCCATTTATAACAACGAAAATGTGGTATAAATCCCAGCACATAGATTTAGGCTCACTGGGCCATATTCTATAACTAGAGGCATAAATTTCAGAATGCCCATGAAATGCCCATATCTCCACCCACAATCATGTGGTGCACATCATTACAGAATATGCTTAGTGAGTTGTGTGCCTAAATTCTAATTAGTGCTCATTATTGCTTAAGTGCTGTTATCAGCGCTCATTATCTTGTTAAGCTTGTTAAATTAAGCACACCGATTTCTAGGTGAGCTATGTAGAATATAGGGGTTAGTATACAGTGAGCGTACATATATTAGAGCTATAGAAATGATAAGTAGTAGTAGTAAGGGTGAACGTAATTGGCAATAGCGTGTATAAAAAGGGGGTCATATGCACGAGTGGAGAATGGAGATGTTCTGTATTTTTCTGGTTGGCTCCTGTTCTTTGGAATAATCTTCCAAAGGCAATAAGTGCAGAGATGAACTAAAAAGTATTTAAAGGATTATTGAAGCTCCAGCTGGGAGCTACTTTCTTTTTTTTTTTAATTTCTTTATTTATGAATTTTTAACATCAATCACAAGCATTACATCTTGTTAAGGAAAAACAGAAAAGGAATTAAAATTAAGAATTCTTCTTATGAAGAAAAAGAAAAACAGTAAATTTTCTTTCTTAGACCACTAACTTGTAGAGAGGGGGGGGGGGGGGAAAGAAACAAAGAGGAGTTAAATCTGAAGTAAGTTAAAGCATATGGCCTGGATTACACCGCTTGCATTGTATAGTGAATTACATGATCTAAAACTCAAACTGGTTCTATTTGTTCAGTTTTTTTAAATCTATAAAAGATCACAAATGTTCTGGTTCAAGAAAAACATATTTGTTATCAAGGTATCGTATTTGGCATTTGCAAGGGTATGCCAAGAGAAATTTTCCACCCAGAGCTTTAACTTCGTCCCTCAGTGCCAAGAAGGCTCGTCGTCTCTCCTGAGTAATCTTCACAACATCTGGAAAAATCCAGAGTTTTTCATCATAGAATGGTTTAGCAAGATTTTTAAAGTAAAGTTTTTTAAGCATATTTAAATCTTGTTCAAACACTAATGAAACAAGAAGAGTTCGCCTTTCAAATATCCCATCATAAGAACTTTCCAAGAACGCTGATAAATCTTGTAGACCTGCTTTCCCATCTTCTCCCTTTTTAGAAATTGGTAAATAAAATATTTTATTTATAGGAGGTATTAGAGTAGGTGAGATAGATAGGTTTTCAGTCAAGTATTTTTTGAATAACTCGATGGCGTTCATCTCTGATGAGCGAGGAAAATTAAGAATTCGAAGGTTCAAACGCCTATTGTAGTTCTCAAAGTTCTCTATTTTCCGATGAGTTATTATTTTGTCCTTAATTAATAGGTCCGTTTTAACAGTCAAGGTAGTTATATCTTGTTGAACCTGCATTTTGTTTAACACAACTTCTTGCTTCAACGTGTCGAGAGCTGTTGTTAATAAATCCAATTTAAGTACATAAGTACATAAGTAGTGCCATACTGGGAAAGACCAAAGGTCCATCTAGCACAGCATCCTGTCACCGACAGTGGCCAATCCAGGTCAAGGGCACCTGGCACGCTCCCCAAACGTAAAAACATGCCAGACAAGTTATACCTAAAAATGCGGAATTTTTCCAAGTCCATTTAATAGCGGTCTATGGACTTGTCCTTTAGGAATCAATCTAACCCCTTTTTAAACTCCGTCAAGCTAACCGCCCGTACCACATTCTCCGGCAACGAATTCCAGAGTCTAATTACACGTTGGGTGAAGAAAAATTTTCTCCGATTCATTTTAAATTTACCACACTGTAGCTTCAACTCATGCCCTCTAGTCCTAGTATTTTTGGATAGCGTGAACAGTCGCTTCACATCCACCCGATCCATTCCACTCATTATTTTATACACTTCTATCATATCTCCCCTCAGCCGTCTCTTCTCCAAGCTAAAAAGCCCTAGCCTTCTCAGCCTCTCTTCATAGGAAAGTCGTCCCATCCCCACTATCATTTTCGTCGCCCTTCGCTGTACCTTTTCCAATTCTACTATATCTTTTTTGAGATACGGAGACCAGTACTGAACACAATACTCCAGGTGCGGTCGCACCATGGAGCGATACAACGGCATAATAACATCCGCACACCTGGACTCCATACCCTTCCTAATAACACCCAACATTCTATTCGCTTTCCTAGCCGCAGCAGCACACTGAGCAGAAGGTTTCAGCGTATCATCGACGACGACACCCAGATCCCTTTCTTGATCCGTAACTCCTAACGCGGAACCTTGCAAGACGTAGCTATAATTCGGGTTCCTCTTACCCACATGCATCACTTTGCACTTGTCAACATTGAACTTCATCTGCCACTTGCACGCCCAATCTCCCAGTCTCGCAAGGTCCTCCTGTAATCGTTCACATTCCTCCTGCGACTTGACGACCCTGAATAATTTTGTGTCATCGGCAAATTTAATTACCTCACTAGTTATTCCCATCTCTAGGTCATTTATAAATACATTAAAAAGCAACGGACCCAGCACAGACCCCTGCGGGACCCCACTAACTACCCTCCTCCACTGAGAATACTGGCCACGCAATCCTACTCTCTGCTTCCTATCTTTCAACCAGACGTCTCCTGCGCAGCCTGAGTGACTGTAGAAGTCAAAGTTTGTATAGCTGCCCAAATAGATTCCAGTGTAGGCGCCATAGGGAAAACAATTTCCCTTCCGTTATTACTTCTCGCCGTTCTGGGAGAGTCGCCACCGAATGAAGAGTCTGGAGCAACGCATTCCGAGAGCTCCTGGACTTCCAGAGACTGCCAGGCTGCAGCGGGACATGGCGGTGGATTCACATCCGGCGAGGACAAAGTTGTTTCCGTTCCCTGTGGGTTTGATGCTCCTTCACCCTCCCCCACTGCGGGTAAACTCAAGCCGGTTGGGCGCAGTGTACTTGTGGCATACCAGTCCAGCGTTGTCTGCAATTGCGTTGTTCTTAAAGCTGTCGGCGGTAAGCTTTTTACAACGCCCTTTCTTTTTGTATGAGGCATATTGAGAAAAATATCGGCAAAATCTTAAGAAATAAATGAAAGGACTCAGACACGCTCCGGGAACCATCAAGCCAGCTGGGAGCTACTTTCTATCTACGTTACCCCTGTAAATGCATTGTCTGTTACCAGTCGGTCAAGTATGTGTTTTTTGAATCCTTGCATCTTACAGAATTTCTTACAGCCAAAAGATCTTTAGGATGATATGTGTTAAGGTTAATATTTGCATGTAAGAGCTTAACATGAAAGTGGAACTCTGCTGTTAGATAGGTTCAATAATTTCCTTAAATGTTTTCGTTCTATAACTCCATATAAGTTAATCTTGGATCAATAATTGAGGACTTGAGTGTACTTATTCAAACCTAAGATTACCTTTATTATTTTTATGTATATATTTTCTTGATGAGGTACCTTTTCTGTTCAAGTGTAATTCTTGGTAATAATTGAAATTAAAAAAAAAAGGATTATTGAAGACTCATTTTCTTTATTTTAGCATTTGATATTCCAACCAGATGGGGAGAATAAGGTATATTGACGGAGCTGAAATACATGGTAGTATTGAAATGTGTTAAGGTTTTTTCTACTTTTATTTTTAATGGAGTGAATGCATTATGTCTTTCCTATCATGTTTATGAAGTCTATTTTGGCTATATTTGTTTTTTATAAACCACCTGGAGCCAAAAAGGCTTGGCGTATATTACATTTTAATAAACTGTAAATGTAACTGGAGTGCCACTGAAAAAGCCCAGTTAGCACCTAAGCTGAAATTCCTCTAGATAGAAGTTGATTCATGTATTTAATTGCTTGATGTTGTAATATGTTTGCATGTATCTAATTGCATGATACTGTAATTGTCTATGCATTTATAAGTATTAGAATGCTGTGGCCATAATAAATTCCACTATCTCAGATAATTTGTCAAGTGTTTCTATATCGAGAGTTTGTTGGGTTGAAAGGAGAGTGCCAAAGTGTCACCTGTCCTATTTGTGCATGAATGCCTTATTTTTTTATGAAGTTAAAAATATCTATTTATATTGTGTTCTATTTTTCCAAAGTTACGGAGGTTGCTTAAGTCTTTTTTTTTTATTTAAGAAATATGTAATAGGTTCTTTTGTCTGTATAAGCTAAATTGTTTTAACTAGAGTGTGGTTTTGTTGTATGGTATTCTGTTATCTGAACATTGTGCTCATTCTTCCATTTTCTAACCCGCATTGACCTGTATTGGTATTTGCAGGCTATAAGTTCTGTATAAAATAAAATAAAAATAAAATAAATAAATGAATGGAAAAATTCTCCTGTTGGTTGAACTATTTGATGTAATGCTCTTTTTTTCATGCTCATCCTATGAATATTTCATACTACACTGTACTTTATGTTAGCCATCAGTATGTCCATTTTCAGGAGAGAAAAAAAACATTTGTAGCATTGAATATAACTAAGTTCTTCTTTATTGTGCTAATCATTTGATCCATGTCTACTGAGTTAAATTCTGCAAAGCAATTACAGATTGAAAAAGGACCATCATGCCAATGTACTTTTTCTTAATTTATTCATGGAAACCACAGTGGATTAAAAGGCTGATGACTGAAAGGCTATAATACTTCCAAAAGCAGATATTCTGACTCAGTGAGGGTCCTCATCTGCAGGGGGGAACTGGTTTAATCTTTATCGCTGTATACTACTGGAAATTAAGTAGATGAACATATTTTTTAATTTTATTCTAAAGTCAGTGGAAGATTCTAGTCATGAAATATGGTACATTGGTTAATCCATGATGCTACCCAGAATTCATTAAAAAAAACTTAACTCAATTTCTGATACTAAAAGAAATAGACAGGATTTGTCTACTACCAGAAATATGAAAACTATAAACACTTAAGTTTTTCAAATACTAGGTCCACTATTCAACGATACTCATCCAATTAATAGGACCTGGTAACCAATCAAGGGGCCCTTTTACTAAGCAGGTTCTATGTGAGTGCAGCGTGCACCCAAATGAGACTACCGCCAGGCCAGTGCGCCCTCCTGGTGGTAATTTCAGATTTGGCGCATGCCCATAATGCATGGATGATTTATTTATTTATTTCCTGCTCCACACTTCAGTTCCAGCGGTAATTGGCACTTGGCATGTGCCGACCGGTTACCACGCGTGTAGTGTGTGAGCCTTTACCGCTAGACCAATGGGTGGCATTAAGGGCTCAGGCTGGTTTTGGGTGTGCGCTGGTTTCATTTGTACTGCAGGCCCTTTTCCTGTCCCATTAAAAATGCCATGTTTTGTAGACCCAATACATTCTCCTACACTACTGCAGGCCACTTTTTACCATGGCTTAGTAAAAGTACCCCTAAGTGCCAATGAGAGGGATACCCTGCAACATTAACTAGATGCTGTTGTTGTATGTTTCCTCTGACCACCTTAGCACTATCTGGATTATACCAGGGCAGTCTGTGGGTGGAGATTGGGAAGAGCCGGAGGTTATACAGTTAGCAGCAATGTTCAGACCACTAACCAGATAGCTAGCTTTTTCTGAATAGCTATCTGGTTAGTGGTCTGAATATTGCCATTAACTGGATAACACAACTGGCCAGTAGAGTCTGGGAATTTGGTATCGGTCGATGAATGCATACTGGTACTGAGAAATGCAGACTACCATGGAAAGAGACATTAATCACTTCAACACAAAAAAAATCTTTATTAAGTACTCTTATTAAAAATTCTTTGGGCTATGGGTTTATACTTAATTTTGCAGATGATGTGGTGGTTTCAGTCCATCTGCATATTCTTCCCAGCATTCTCTGGGGTGACTCCCAGGTCCACCCTGATTGATTCAGGGGCTCTGCTACAGGTGCCCAGTTCTCCCTCTGGCTGTCTACCAGGTGCTCTGGAGGACTTGCAGCCCACCTGTGTATTCCTCCCAGCATTCTCTGGGGTAATTCCTGGTCCACCCCAACCCACTCAGGACCTCTGCTCCGGTTGCTGTGTGCCAAAACATTTTATCTCTACAGGTTTTTATTTTCCTTTCTCCTGTTCCCAATGGCTACAGTACAATTTCTTTTCTTGATACTGTCCTTTCCCAATCTCTTTCTTCATCTGAAACCACTGCATACTTCAGGACCACATTGCCCCACCTTCTGCTTTCATCACCTCACCATTCCTTTTGTCTTCTCCCGTCTTCTCAGCTCTCAAACTTCAACATGTTCTTCCTTTCATTCAACCAACCATCTCCATTCTGTCTGAATGCATTTCATCTTCATCACTGTTGTCATGTCTCTCCTATTCTTCTCCTCCATACTCTCTTGTTCCTTCTCCTGCTCTCTGCTGGGACTATCAATCCCAGTCCTGGTCCTCCCAGGCAGGGGCGATCCCTATTCATTCCTGTCCCTAGTGGCTCCATGTGTTAAAATGGATTTTTACTTGTATTGCAAAGTAGATCTAGAAGATATGTGTGGTGATTTTAAACTTTTTCTCCCTTGACCAAAAATCCCTTTCTCCATTCCCCACAGAGGAAAGAAGACTCATTTCAAAAGCCATTTTTACATAGGTAAACGTGTATGAACACATTTGAAAATTGTTTCTCGATATACTGTACTATTTGAAGAATCATACTCAGCAAAAATAATTGTAATGAGCCCTATTGAGAAATGATTTTAGTATTGGCATAGTAAGTGAAAGTTTTCACTGAACACAGAACAGATATTGTTCTTTTTAAATAGGGAACATATATTGAAGTAATATTTTGCATTCTATCTTAAAAAATTAACTCCCAACAATCTGTTGCAATTAGTATATTTACTAAATTTATAATTTAGATCTGAAATTAGATCTGCGTAACCCTAGAAGCGCTATAGAAATGTCAAGTAGTAGTAGTAGTAGTAAATTTATAATTTAGATCTGAAATTAATTGGAGTGCTTTTGAAGACTGCACTTACAGGCATTGACTGTACTGTTAGGATGTTTCTGAAACACTGTTAGATCTATCACAGTAAGGACCCTACTTTTTATTGCATTATTGTACATAATGTCTCTAATTAAAACTAGAAAACCATCTTTCACCACCACCTCCTGCTGGGTCAGCTGTGTAAAGGTGATCATGTACAGTGCTAATAGTTTTATTTCCTCAACATTCATTGTATGATATCTCGTAATACATAATAAAAACACAAATTATATGAATAGTTTAAGTAACATATCTTTTTATCTCATCTTAGCATAGCCTTAATCCAAAACTTAGTTGGCTTTATTGTTAAATATCAACTTTGTGTTTGTACTTGTCATCCAGCAGGAATATAGTAACATATAACATAGTTAATGATGGCAGATAAAGACCTGTATGGTCCATCCAGTCTGCCCAACAAGATAATATTGCATGTACAGTATAGTCTCAATTATGTGACTTAAATGGGACCGACCCGTGTTGGATAATTGAAAATTTTGATAATATAGAAAGCAATGTATCCCCTTAAAAATGCAAAATAAAAATAATTGTATAGCAGGGGCCCTCCTGGCACCACTCTTCCACGTTCCCACACCTCACCAGTCCTAATTAGAAGACATGATGAGTGGGGCGAAGAAAAAGCAGCAAAGGCATATACCAGAGAGACAAGAGTCAGCGGCAGCCTAGAGAAGCCCTGGTCGCTGGTGCTGCCACAGCAACAGCACTTGCAGGCTGAGAATAAGCAGACAGAATCCACCTATGTCTCCTTGTTGCTGCTGTAAGGAAACAAAATAATGCTTCTTGTTAGACCTTGTGCAGGGAGTCTGGGGTGCGGGTGCTGCTGGGGAGGGCCTGGGCAGCGCAGGGCACAGTGGAGGGACCGGCTGGTGGTGGCCATGCGAGTGGGGTTCCATGCGCCGGGAGCTCAGGCAGGTGTTTGAACCTGTGGCTGTGGAAGTGGCAGCTTGGTTCAGTACTTGCAGCTGCTGTTCCTCACACTTTCACCTGCCTTCCTATCCCTTTGCTGGTCCATGATCTCTGCCTTGCTGTAGCATTTGCTTTGTGGTGTTTCAGTTCTGCCCAAGTAAAGTCGACCAAATGCTCATCAGGGCCACCCTTCTTTTTTCCATTATCGGCTGAAGACACCCATCTCTTAAGCATGCCCCAGTCCTGCCTTCGCTACGCCTCCGACACGCCCCCGTGAGCTTTGGTTGTCCCCGCGACATACTGCAGTTGAGGGCGCCCAAAATCGGCTTTTGATTATGCCGATTTGGGTGGCTCTGTGAGAAGGACGCCCATCTCCTGATTTGTGCTGGAAGATGGGCGCTCTTCTCTTTTGAAAATGCCCCTGATAGGCTTCTAATGCCAGAGGCTTGTCTGTGGTTATTGCAGTCCAAACTCTCACAGCTTGCAGATTTTCTTCTCCCAGTGGTGGCTGCACTGATCATGGTCCAGGTCTCACTCCACTTCTGGTTGGGCCTATTCCTTCTGGTTTGGTCTGATCCCTTGATCTCTGCTCCCTTGTGATGCCTCTCCTCTGCACCCAGAATATCCTAGAAAACAAGACAGAGATCCAAGAGCAGACTGTTTCCTTCATGTCTCCTGCACTGCACTCTCTAGCTCAGGTACTCTTGCAGGACATTGCAAGCCTTTCTCCGTTATCACTGCTGTCTTCAATACTCCACACACACCCACTATGTACCCCCAATGGGATCTACACTTGGGTCTGCCAGAATACCCTTACCTTGGGTACATTACAATGTGGTTTACTCAGGATAGCTGGTTCTACTTGGAAGGGTTGATTCCTGTAGCTCTCTAGATCCCTCAAGTTGGCGACCTCTGGAATTAACTCTTGGTTCTGGTTATAGCTGGTCCTTCACTTGTTGGCTCTTAGGTTCCACTCCTGGTACCATTATTGTGATGGGCCCTTCAGCCTCCAGACCACAGTGCTCTTCAGGCAACACCTCATTCCCCCCCACCCCCCTCACTGGCCACAATTTATATCAGAAGGGTTAGAAGGTAAAGTTTGCCTTTTTGCGGATGATACTAAGATTTGTAACAGAGTGGACACCCGGGAGGGAGTGGAAAACATGAAAAGAATCTGAGGAAGCTAGAAGAATGGTCTAAGGTTTGGCAATTAAAATTCAATGCGAAGAAATGCAAAGTGATGCACTTAGGGAGTAGAAATCCACAGGAGACGTATGTGTTAGGCGGTGAGAGTCTGATAGGTACCGACGGGGAGAGGGATCTTGGGGTGATAGTATCTGAGGATCTGAAGGCGACGAAACAGTGTGACAAGGCGGTGGCCGGAAGTAGAAGGTTGCTAGGCTGTATAGAGAGGGGAGTGACCAGCAGAAAAAAAGAGGTTTTAATGCCCCTGTATAAGTCGTTGGTGAGGCCCCACCTGGAGTATTGTGTTCAGTTCTGGAGGCCGTATCTTGGTAAGGATGTAAAAAGAATTGAAGCGGTGCAAAGAAAATCTACGAGAATGGTATGGGATTTGCGTTACAAGACGTATGAGGAGAGACTTGCTGACCTGAACATGTATACCCTGGAGGAAAGGAGAAACAGGGGTGATATGATACAGACGTTCAAATATCTGAAAGATATGAATCCGCAAACGAACGTTTTCCGGAGATGGGAAGGCGGTAGAACTAGAGGGCATGATATGAGAATGAAGGGGGGCAGACTCAAGAAAAATGTCAGGAAGTATTTTTTCACGGAGAGAGTGTTGGATGCTTGGAATGCTCTCCCATGGGAGGTGGTGGAGAGGAAAACAGTAACGGAATTCAAACATGCGTGGGATAAACATAAATGAATCCTGTTCCGAAGGAATGGATCCTCAGAAGCTTAGCCGAGATTGGGTGGCAGAGCCGGGGGGGGGGGGGGGGGGGCTGGTTGGGAGGCGGAGATAGTGCTGGGCAGACTTATACAGTCTGTGCCCTGAAAATGTAGCACATATGAGTTTATCTTGTTGGGCAAACTGGATGGACCGTACAGGTCTTTTTCTGCCGTCATCTAATATGTTACTATATTCAGTAATAAAAAGCATTGCAACAATCATAACTCACACTGAATCAAGGAAAAATTACAAATCAAAGGATAACATTGTTAGTAATTTCATCCACTATATAAGGAAAATGACCAAGAAATAAGGAAAATCTATAAGACAAAGGGAAAAAGAAGCACAATCCCCCACCTACTCGAAAAGCCAAAACATAAGCCAAAACATAACAATGTAAGGGCTACTTATACAGTAACCCTTACATTGTCCTTAGATGAAATAAAGTCCAAAATCTGTTTTGGTTCAAGAAACAAATAATTCTTAGACTCAAAACTAACAAAACATTGAGAAAGCAAACGTAACACAAAGGTCATGCCTAGAGATAAAGCACTAGGCTGCAAAGCCAGAAATTCCTTGTGTCTCCTCTGTGTGTCTCTCACTAAGTCAGGAAATATATGAATCTTAGAACCAACAAACAGCTCATCCATATGTCGAAAGATTAAACACAAAATATGTTTCCTATCTGGTTCAAGCACAAATGTCACCAATCGAGTAGTTCTCACTGTGGTGACCTCAAGAGATAACTCCAAGAACTCAGTTAAATTGAGTTGACCAGATTCTCCACGCTGCTCACCAACAGCTTCTCCCTGAGCAGCCAAGGTTAAATACTGTGCTCTAATGAAAGGTGGTACTGCTTCCACTGGTATTTTAAGAATTTCCCTAAAATATTTCTTCACATCTTCATAGCTGGTATGAAGAGGGAATTAGGGTAATTGAAAAACCTCGTTTTTGTTTTTAGCTGATTTTCCATATAATCCATTTTCTTTAAGGAGAGTAATTTATCCTTAACAAATAATTCATTAGCCAGCTGCAGAGTAGACACCTTTGCTTCTAAGACAGTCATTCTATTAGCATGATGCTCCAAAACTTGTGCCTAAGTCCAAGAGGAATCAGATAACACACCAATTTGAGAGGAAAAATTCTCAGTCACTTTAAGAATGGAAGAGTTAAGGGTCTGTTTAACCTCCCATGTGGAGTCCATAGTTATAACAGAAGGTCTTACTAAAGTTCCCAGCTCCAGCCTGGGTCGTTGCGGCCCCAAAACAGGGCTTAACTCACTTGCCAGTTGAAGAACTCCTTCTTCTCCAGGAAATGTTGTCTGAGGTGTAGAGACGGCCAGGGGAGGAACCTTAGAGCCAGGAAGTAAGGACAATATCTTCCTTCCATAGTTCTCTCCTCTAGGTAGACACAGTAGTGGCTGAGGAGTTGTTCTCTCGCACGGGCTCAAAGAAACCCCATCATTGCTGCTGTAGAAGCTGAACCATGATGGCAGGGTCAAAGTTGAGACAGGTGGAGGAACAATGGGAGCCTGGAAATCACGCAGTGTAGTCTGCTGAATCGGGGGGGGGGGGGGGGGGGGGTTACTGTCAATGCTGAGGGATGCTTTGGCACCTTCCTCTTCCTCCCCATAGTGAGGAGAAACCAAGGCTGCAACTACACAAAAAATGCTGTAGAGATCAGAGTGCCCTGCAGGTGAGTCTCAAGCAGGTCCCATCTTGGTTCCAGCACCTTAAGACAATTTTCTATACAGTACATATGCAGTGCATCTAAATCAGATGGCGGCGTGTTGGGGGCAGGATTTGGGCGTTCCCAAAACTTAGACTTTTTTTGCCATAACGGAACAAAACAAAAATATCTGAGGCTAAAAGCTAGATGGTTTGGTCTAGATCTGTCTCAATCATGACTAAGTCACAAAAAGGTGCCCTAGATGACCTATATGACCACTGTAGGAATTAAAGCATGACACCACCTTACTTCCACAGTGGTCACTGACCCCCTCCCACCTCCCAAAGATGTGAAAGAAACAGTACATACCAGCCTGTATAACAGCTTCAGATGTTATGGCCAGTCCTTTTAGAGCAGCAAGCAGGTCTCTGGAGTAGCCTAGTGGTTGGTGCAGTACACTGTAGAAAAGGGTGCCCAAGGCCATATCCCACTCTGACTGGTACACTTGTGGTGGAAAATGTGAGTCCTCCAAAACCCACCAAAAACCTACTGTACCCACATATACTTGCAGACTTAAGGGCTATTGTAGTGATGTACAGTTGGGTACAGTAGGGGTTTGGAGGGTTTAAGAGGGCTCCCTATACAATATAAGGGGGTAACATTGGGATGTGTAACTGGGGTCTTTTATGTGAAGTCCACTGCAGTGCCCCCTAGAGTGCCCTACTGCTCCACTGGGATGTCTGTGTGGCCAGTCTACTAAGAATGCTGGTTCCCCATGCATCCCAATGGCTTATTTTTGTGCATTTTTCATTTGGTCTTTTTTTTTGTGTGAAAATGGTCCAAAAAGTTATTCGCACTGAGCAAAACATCTAAAATTGGATTTAGATGTCATATTGAAAATGCCCCCAATGTATATTTACTATTTTGTATCACTATGATCTAATTCTAACAGCAGCAAATACAAAAAAAGATCAGTTTTAGCACTTTAAAATGTATGGATAGAGAGACTGGGAGCAACTTGAGGTACATTAGCAAAGGCCTATAAAGGTCCAAGAGCTTAAAAACAGTTTAATATCTGCATGGTGCGATTTTGAATAAGTTATACATTTGAAATACTTTACTCAAGGGGGATACATATACAGAAATACAATAACCAGGATATGAAAATATCAGGGCTTGCCTCACTGTCCAAATTCTGTGATTAAGATAATGTAATTGGGAAATAAAATGAAGATGATAAAAAATACTCAGACAAACTGCTGATATTTGAGTTGCATTTATAGGTGTGAATCAATGAAGATCTGGCATTTTTTTCCCTCAGTTAATAGCTGTTCCCTTCTAGAATGAGCTAAGGGCAAGTCCTCAGAAGAATAGTTTCCTAATCCATAATGCCACCATTTTAGAAGGGTTAAGATTCAATTTATATCCTTCCATTCACTGATTATTTTAGCTAAGCAGTTATTAAGCATCAAGGAAAATGCTTAACTAGCTGTGAAAGAACAGACATGTGGAGACTGAGAGTTAATTTTCCAGTACAGATCTATCTCAATAAAATATAAAATAAAATCCCTCACCCAAGCCATGGATTGCTATATTAAACTAATGTCTAGGATACCTAAACTTTTACAGCTTTACTCTCAATAAAATGTTGCCAGTTCCTCAATTAATCAAAAATATAGCTTCTATTTTAGAACTTTTTAAACATGTCAGCTAGGGATATGCTTGCCAAAAAAAAAAATCATATTGGTTAGTATTATCCCTGGATTCTGTGCGGTTACTCTTTGTAAACCCAATCATTAGAAAATTCATCATGTCCATCCCCAATTCAAGTCTGTTTTCCATTAAACCTGCTTCAATCTTTCTGGCAGACACCTGTAATAGGAAACAGTACTATAAGCCAGCAGGAGTATCACAAATACCCTACAACACCAAAAGAGGACCAAGGGACACAGACAATGGCAAGAAGATTAAAAGAAACCACCACCAGCAGGAAAATAAGGCACATGAGCACACCAAGGTAGTGGAAGAGAGCAAAGCAGCATGACTGGGTTACAGTATTGCTAACATTGCCTGGAAGGCCAATACAGCGCCAAGATTTGCTGCAAGGCCCTAAAGCACAGCAGCAACATAGGCTCCAAAAGAAAACAGACAGAGCACTAGGACTGCCAACACAGAAGAAAGATAGGTTAAAAGCCCCCCCCTCCAAAAAAAATAAAATAAAATAAAAAAAAATACTTGAAGAATGCTAACAAAACAGAAAGATAGGTTGGAAAACCCTAAAACATCTATACAGGACTTGTGCAACATCTAGGTCAAATGCACAGCTTTAAAACTCCTAAAGAGTTAAAAACACAGCATCAAGATAAGCTAGAAGAGCCCAGGGAGCAAGCGTGGAGTGGTCAACTGAACTGTGTGCCTGCCAAGTTAAAGTCCTGGCACTGAGGACTTTAGTCCCAGTGTAGGGACCTGAAGTATAGATAAAGATTCCCCTGGTTTAAGGGAAGACTTTATGAGCTGTTTGAAATCAGAAATTCAGGGACAACTGGTAAAAGTCCCCAAAGCAGTGACAGTGGGTGAAGGAGAAGACAATAGTGGTTGCAAGATTTCAGAACAGTGGAGAAAGGGCCAAAGCAGCAGAAGAACAGGTGGGAAGGTCCTAAAACACCTAAAGAGAGCCAACACTGTAAAGACAGGCTGAAAGACTCTAAAAAGCACCGCGGAGTGGACTTCAGTTAATGAGAAAAGCCACATATCTGTTCTAAAGACACTTTTTAGAGGACTAGAGAACTCAGATGTCCTCTGAGTAGGGAAAAGTCAACAAGTACACTAATGGGAATTTGAAAAGAACTTTGAAGAAAAAGTTCAAAACTCATTGATAATGTTAGACCAGTAATTCCCCACTGTCCCACCAAGTTCAGGTTTTTTTTTAAATTGGATTGTTTGGAACAGCAGCACAAAGTCTGAGAACGCCCAAAGAGAACCAGCAACGCAGTTAGGCCAGCTGCAAGGTCCAGAAACATGAAGAGTGCCAACGCAGTGGCTAGACAGGCTGTAAAGGCCCCAAAACACCTGAAAAGAGCCAACACAGTAGCAAGATAGGTTGGAAGACCCTGCCACTCAAACTGGAATATGTGAAGGCACTGAGGACATAGAGAAAACAACCTGGTAACTCTTCATAAAGCACTTTTAAACAACAAAGAAAACCAATGTTGTAGGAGAGGGAGAAACCTGAACCAGTGGTTTGAGGAACAGTCTGGTAGGCACAAAAGCATCAAAGTGGCAATAAAGATGAAATTAAGACTCTAGATAGTAAGTTGCAAAACAGGAAAAGGAGGACATCTACATTGCTTGCTAAGACAGGGATCACAGAGCAATACGGAAAAAAGAGTGGCAACAAACTCTGGTGTACAAAAAGGGTGAAAGTGAAAAAATAAAAACCTCAATGGCACCAGAAAGATGGGAAAAAAAAACCCTGAAAGGACACACATGGTAAAGCAGCATAGAAAAAAAGGTGGCATGAATCATAGGAATAAAGCACATAACAAGAGTCACATGAAGACTGCAAGATACAGAGAGAACAAAAAGCAGCAGCAAAGGTTGCACAGGCAGTAGATGCAGAGAGAAACTTAACTTGCATAGTGCATATTTTCAAGGGGGCATGAGCATGGACAGGACATAGGGGTCTTCTACTTACACATGCATCTTATAGAATACTCTAAGTCATGAGGATCCTTGCTGCACTTAAGTCACACACTTACAACAGCTCTATGGTTGGCATAAGTGCAAGCACCTAAATGTTAGACGTACTGATATTTGGTTACATTATTATTCTATAATGGAACCTAGGTGCTTAGGTTCCATTACAGAATAGGCTCATACCAGGTATTCTCCAATTGCCTGATTGGAGGTACCCTGTTGTAGAATTGTCTCCTGCGTGTGAGCAACTATGCTTTATTGCAACTGTACACTCATTCCTCCTCCCAGCTGCATGACAATTGAGAAAAAAACAAGCAAGGGAAGTTTTGCAGTGATGACCTGCCATTAGGCGGACTAAGAACATGCTTGGGGTAGCAGAAATTGGGAAGTGGTGTGTGACTAAGAGAGCGCTCCCTCTTGTCCCTCTGCTGGGTCACTGCTTCACCTTGTCCTGGCCCTGAAACTATAAGAAGACTGAGTGCTGTGCACAAGGTCTTTAATCACCCATATTCAAGCATTGCTGTATACTGGCTCCCTCTGACTGGAAGCAAACAAAACAAAGCAGAGATAGTCCAGGGAAAATGAGATCTCAAATTCAGCTATAATTTTATTGGACAATTACCTGAATTGTCCAAGTTTGGGCACTTTTGCCTTCATCAGGGGTCAAACCCACCATTCTTCATTAGAATAACGAAACATAATAGTGCAAACTGCAAGAGCTAAAAGAACAGCAACACACGTTCGTTGAGCTGACAGCGTCACAATACGGTATTTGAGATCTCCTCTTCTCTGGACTATCTCTGCTTTGTTTTGTTTACTTGCAGTGTTTGTACAGAGTATTTTCCTTCTGTTTTTGTTGCTTCCTTTGACAGGAAGTCTGAGTCAGAGTGGGTGGAACACAGCAGCACTTGAGTGATAGCCTGTGCTTAAAGGCCCCATGCAGGGCCCTCTGAGAAACAAAGCAAAGCAAAAAAAAAAAAAAGATGATACTTTTTTTTAATTGGACTAACTTTATAAATTTTTGATTAGCTTTGAAAGGCAATACCTTCTTCTTCAGATCAGAAATGAACAAATGATACGATATATCATAATATATATGTAAAACATAAAAGTATTCTAATGACAGTCTTATGGGGAAATGTAGGGGTGAGTGAGGGAGGACAGATTATGGGTAATCAGAGGTTGACAAAGCAGTATCATTTTATGGTTTATAATGTGATAGGACCCAGTTCTTTGTTAAGTCCTGTTTGGTGAGTGTCAAAATATTTCATCATTTAACTTCAAAGGTTTTATGTTCCTGGATGGTTTTGAAATTTTCTTTTACTATTCTCACAATAAAGTCATTCATTCATTCAGTTCAATGAAATCGAAGACTTCAATGAAATCTCATGCAGGGTTGCTCATTGCTTAACTTATTTCTCCAGTGTTTGAAAAGTGGAATTCCACATGGTGGAACTTTAGGATCAGACTACTGCTTGCTTTGCTTCCCAGGCCTCGAGAGTCCTTAATAACAGGTACAGCAAGTGTGCACAGCATCTTATACTATGAAAGCCTCTCTTCACTACTTTAACCATATTCATTCCATTATCTGTTATTAAAAAAAGGAAGCATCTGCCAACACCACATTAATCCTCTTATTTCTGCTTATGGGCCTGGGTGTGCATCACTGCCCACTGGTACCCTCCTCTTGGTTCACATCACTAATATTTACAATATCCCTGCCTTATCCAATTGCCAATGGTGTGCATCGGGGAGAAGTAGGCATATGTAGTCTTCTGACTAGTCCTAATGTCACTGGTGAAATGCATGCTACTACTCTCTGGAACTGTTTATACAAACTGAGGTTCATCTGCCTACTAAAAATTGTCCTGAAGAGCACTTCTTAATTGGGAGCTAAGAGAAGCAGCAGTCTTGACCACCTTTAGGGGCTGGCCATTGAGGGCAAACATTTTCCTTATGCACCATGTCACTACCTTTAATGTTGCCTGCAGCTTGCCCCATGACAGTACTGCTAAACTCCACCCCATCTTCTCCACGGTAACTTGGTTTGATGTACATTGCAGTTACTGGCAGGCCACCTCACTGGAGGAAGGGGTAGGGACTTCACTTGGGAAACCAATTTCCTTTCTTCGGTAGCTTTCCCAGTGCTGCCATTTCTACTGCTTGATTGAGTCCCTGGCCTAGGATCTTCACCCTCCCTTTTACAGAGCTGGAAAGGGTGATGCATGTCACCATCGGTAAGATGGCCCATCAGCTTCCCTCTGCTAATGTACTTCCTACTGCAGCCTGTACAGTACAGGTTACTTTCCTCATGCTTGTGTTGTTGGGTTTGTATATGTCATGCTGTTCAGATTACTTCCCCATGATTTTTTACAAGTGCCAAAGTCATTTCACTTGTATTTTGAGCTGAAGTGCTCTATGCTTGGTTTACTTCTTTTCGCCTTTTAGGGATTCACTGTGTATATTCCACTCCTTTTTTGAATTCCAGCACTGTCTTTGTTTCCACTACCTCTTTTGGGAGTTCATTCCAGGCATTCACTACCCTTTCTGTGAAAAAATGTTTTCTGATCTTGCTTTTGATTCGATCTCCTTGTAGTTCATATAAGTGTCCTCTACTTCTAGAGCTTCTCCTTTGTTCAGTAATTCCTTTCAAGTATGTAAAGGTCTGTATCATATCCCCTCTGTAACTCCACTCTTCCAGGGTATACATATTTAGGATCTCCAACCTCTTTTCATATGACTTCTGTTGGACACCTCTTATCATTCTGTGGAAAAGACAGCAAATTAGAAGTAAAATAGATGAAGCAGAATATGCTTATTAAATAAATTATCTCACTGAAATTGACCTGATATGCCACGTTTCGCCCAACACTGGGCTCTGTCAGGGGTAACGGTCAAATTAAAAGAATTAAATAAATAAAACAACTAAAAAGCATTTATATGAGGATAAAATCACATATCAAATAACTTATGACCAACTATTGCATCTAAATATACAAAAATGGATATATATAATTAACCAAAAGTAGACATATATAAATGAAAACATGTACATACCTAGCAGCTTATTGCACACACTTTTTTTTCATAAAGTGCCAATATTAAAAAAGGCTAAAAACAAAATGAAAAGTGGAGGAGTGGCCTAGTGGTTAGAGTGATGGACTTTGGTCCTGGGGAACTGGCCTCAATTCCCACTGCAAACACAGGCAGCTCCTTGTGACTCTGGGCAAGTCACTTAACCCTCCATTGCCCCAGGTACAAATAAGTACCTGTATATAATATGTAGGCTGCATTGAACCTGCTATGAGTGGGAAAGTGCGGGGTACAAATGTAATAAGAACAGTTACACAAATTATTTTTATACCACATACAAACTCATACGGTGAAGTCAAAGGTCATCCTACCAAGTAGTAAAGTAATCTGTCTTACAGCAAGCAGCAGATACTGTTTTCTAACCAACTTGATTGGTGTTAAGTTTATATGAACTCATGGTCACATGACCATTGAACCATAGTATAAAAGTTAAAAAGCAATAAAGTTACAATAAAACTGCTTCTTCATAAAACACAATGTTATAAATAGAAAATAACTAATCAATTAAATAATCAGGAACAGGGAAATTAAGGGGCTCTTTTATTAAGCTGCGGAAGCATCTATGAGCGCCCAACATGCGCCAAAATGGAGTTACCGCCTGACTACCACGTGGCTCTTGTGATAATTTCATTTTTGGCACTCGTTTGAAAAATATTTTTTATTTTTGGGCGCGTGTAATGGACACGCGCCAAATGGCATTTGGCACGTGTAGGTCATTACCACCCAGTTACCATGTGAGTCTTTACCATCAATGGCTGGCGGTAAGGTATCAGACCCAAAATGGACGTGCGGCAATTTTCATTTTGCCGCACATGCATTTTTGGAAAACGTTTTAAAACGCCATTTTTACAGGAGCGCTAAAAAATGGATCAGCGTGCACCCAAAACCCATGCCTACACTACTGCAAGCCATTTTTCAGTGCACCTTTGTGAAAGGACCCCTAGGGCAGGTGACCATATAATCATTTTCCTATCACAACTTGCAAAGGAAAAGAAAATAGATATAAAGAGTATCTTGTTACTGCTTCTACCAACCATAAAAAATAAAAACTCACTTTAAAATAACTTAATAAAATGGGAACATGAAAAGATGCTGCTAGACCACCAAGGGCTCCTTTTACCAAGTGGTAGTATAAGGGGCCCTGCGTTGGCGTCAGCGTGTGGATTTACCATGCACAGAGGCCCCCTTTTATCACCACCGCTAAAAGGCTTTTTATTTTAAAGGGAGGAAATGGCCATGCGGTAAGTTAAACACTTGCTGCATGGCCATTTCCTGGCGGAGCTTTTACTACATCCTATTTAGGAGGTGGTAAGGGCTCCCGTGGTAGCCTGGCAGTAACTGGGCAGTGCTGTTGGGCACGCCCCCATCGCTAAAAAACAAACAAACTGATTTTCTAGCAGCGAGAATGGTGCACAGTGGGGGTTGGAACTACTGCCAGGAGCAGGGCCGCCGAGAGGGGGGGACAGGGGGGACAAAAGTCCCCGGGCCCGGGCCTCCAGGGGGGCCCGGCGCCGAGTCCGTGGGTGGTCGCCCCTCCGTCCGACTCCTAGGTCCCTCCCTCCCTCCGACTCCCAGGGCCCGCCCTCCGTCCCTCCCTCCGAATTGCAAAAGCGATCTTGTTCTTACTTCGTCGGGGGTTACGGCGAGAGCAGCACGCAGACGCAGTGAAAAGCGTGCAGGCTCCCGCTTCAGCCTTCCCTCGTTGTCTGTCTCTCAGCTCTGGTCCCGCCTTTGAGGGCGGGACCACAAACAACGAGGGAAGGCTGAAGCGGGAGCCTGCACGCTTTTCACTGCGTTCTCTTCTGCATGCTGCTCTCGCCAACCCCCAATGAAGTAAGAACAAGATCGCTTTTGCAATTCGGAGGGAGGGACGGAGGGGGGCCTTGGAATTCAGTCGGATGGACGGAAGGAGAGGGGGGCCTTGGATCTGGGAGGGAGGGAGGGAGTTTAGTAGCGCTATAGAAATGATAAGCAGTAGTAGAAGGGCCTTGGATCTTGGAGGGAGGGGGGAGGCCTTGGATCTCAGAGGGGGGGAGAAAGAAGAGATTGCTGGACAAGAGGGCAGGGCAGGGGGAGTGAGAAGAGATTGCTGGACAAGAGGGCAGGGGAGAGAAAATAGAAAAGAGATTGCTGGACAAGAGGGCAGGGGGGAGAGAGAAGAGATTGCTGGACAAGAGGGCAGGGGGAGAGAGAAGAGATCGCTGGACAAGAGGGCATTGGGGAGAGAGAAGAGATCGCTGGACAAGAGGGCATTGGGGAGAGAGAAGAGATCGCTGGACAAGAGGGCAGGGGGGAGAGAGAAGAGATTGCTGGACAAGAGGGCAGGGGGAGAGAGAAGAGATCGCTGGACAAGAGGGCATTGGGGAGAGAGAAGAGATCGCTGGACAAGAGGGCATTGGGGAGAGAGAAGAGATCGCTGGACAAGAGGGCAGGGGGAGAGAGAAGAGATTGCTGGACAAAAGGGCAGGGGGGAGAGAGAAGAGATTGCTGGGCAGGGCAGAGGGGAGAGAAGAACTGCTGAACATGGATGGATGATTGGAGGGGGCAGGGGAGAGAGGAAATTTACTGGATATGGTTGGATGGAGGAGAGGCCAGGAGAGAATGAGGAGTTGCTGGACATGGATAGATGGAGGGGAGGGAAGTCAGGAAGGAGATGCACATGGATGGAGGGAAGGGAAGAGAGAAGAAAAGCTGAACATGGATGGATGGAGTGGAGGGCAGGGAAGAGAGAAGAAATGATGGACAAGGATGAAGGGAAGGAAAGACAAAGG
The DNA here is from genome assembly GCF_901765095.1 of Microcaecilia unicolor. Classification (NCBI taxonomy): domain Eukaryota; kingdom Metazoa; phylum Chordata; class Amphibia; order Gymnophiona; family Siphonopidae; genus Microcaecilia; species Microcaecilia unicolor. The sequence goes on along the minus strand of NC_044031.1, from coordinate 126,777,061 downwards.
AAGTTGATGCACACGGATGGAGGGAAAAGGAAGAGAGGAGAAATGCTGGATATGGATGGAGGGGAGGAAAGACAGGAAATACATGCACATGGATGGAGGGGAGGAGAGTGAGGAGAAATGCTCAATTTAAGGGCTGGATCGGAACACTTTCAGGACAGATGCCGAAACTTGAGGAAGGATAGGGACAGGGCTACAGATGATAGACAGGACGCATAAGGACACAGGAGGATGGTGAGAGAAAAAATATCAAATGGAAAGAAGACACTGCATAAAACAGAAGTTGGGACCAAAGCGAATAGAAAAACTATGATCAGACAACAAAGGTAGAAAAAAGTATTTTATTCAGAATTTATTAATTGGAATATGTCAGCTTTTGGAAATGTGTATCTGTGATATTTTTTATGCAAGTTTCAATTTTTCTAGTATTGCTGCATGCTGAGTCTGACTTCTTGAGGTAACTTTCTAGTTCAGTATTTTGCCTTCATATTTTTTTATTTCTAGTTCCTTATGTCATATCTGTTGCCATGTGTTTTTCATGTGTGATCAAGGTACAGTATTCTGCTAGTGTGTAGTATTTGCAGCCCTTTTTGTTTTGTTTTTTATTAGGTTGTGTACTGGTGTTTTAGAGCCCGGTGTAATTATAATGCTGCCTTTCCACGCATAAGGTTGTAGTTCGTCCTGTCCTTGGAATTAGTGCTGTTATGCTGTTATGGTTTGGTAAGGTTATGAGTGGGTTTTTGCACAAGTTTGTGTATAGTGTTTTGCAGTGGAGAGATTGTGTTTTGGCTTTACTGAGGTGGCACCAAAACATCAGAAAAGGTGTAGAGCCTAAATCATGACACACTACCTCTTGAAGGATCTACATATAGTGCAAGGGCCCGACAGTGGGGGTGGGGGGGGGGGGGCCCAGGGGCGGCCTTGTCCCGGGCCCGGCCCAGTCTCTCGGCGGCCCTGGCCAGGAGCCTGGCGGTAGAGTCGAATTGCCGCAAAGCAAGCCCACGGTAGGCTTGCTGCTCTTTCATAAAAGGACCCCTAAGAGTTCCTATAAATTTCTCCCTTCATGAATGCTGTGAATAGGGTGAAACCTATCTGTGGCCACAGTTGGGACTACATTAGTATTGGAAGGTACCCACTGGTGTCTACATCACCTCTACTTAAACTGTGATATGAAAATGAGAAGTATTTTTTTCTAATTTTAGCTGCATTAAAATATAACCCATATTGTTTTATCTTAAGTTTTGTGAAATTTCCAGATGATGACTGTTAAGCCTTTGGGAATTGTAGGGCATGTTTTTTTTAAAGGGCTGTTTAAATGAGTACCTTTAAAATGTAACAAATCAGAATATGTGCAAAAAATCAAATAGGTTTTAAAAAGATGCTAGTTTCATGTCTGTGATGTGTTTGCTATTAACATACTTATTACATAGATTTGCCTTTTTGTTTGGTGTGGAGGGGCATTTTCGAAAGAAACGTCTAAGTCAGAATTTGGACGTTTTATAAAGACATCTAAATTCCGAACCGGGAAGAAGGTCATTTTCGAAAAAGATGGACGTCCATCTTTTGTGTTCGAAAATACCATGCACGTCCTGTGATTTGGACGTCTTTGATTTTCGACCATTTTCGAAAAAAAAGCATCCAAGTGTAAAATGTCCAAAGTCAAGACATTGGGAAATAGGAGGAGCCAGCATTTTTAGTAGACTGGTCCCCCTGACATCCCAGGACAACAATCGGGCACCCTAGGGGGCACTGCAGTGGACTTCACAAAATGCTCCCAGGTACACATCTGACCATTGCTCCCTTACCTTGTGTGCTGAGCCCCCCAAAACCCATTACCCCCAACTGTACACCACTACCATAGCCCTTACGGGTGAAGGGGGGCACCTATATATGGGTACAGCGGGTTTGTGGTGGGTTTTGGAGAGCTCGCTTTTCCCTCCACAAATGTAACAGGTAGGGGGGGTATGGGCCTGGGTCTGCCTGTCTGAAGTGCACTGCAGTACCCACTAAAACTGCTCCTGGGACCTGCATGTGCTGTCATGGAACTGAAAATGACATCTGAGACTGGCATAGAGACCGGCACAACATATTTTTAAAGATCTTTTTGGGGGTGGGAGGGGTTAGTGACCATTGGGGGAGTAAGGGGAGGTCATCCCTCAGCACACAAGGTAAGGGAGCTATGTTCCTGGAAGCAATTTATGAAGACCACTGCAGTGCCTCCTAGGGTGCCCAGTTGCTGTCCTGGCATGTCAGGGGGACCAGTGCACTACAAATGCTGGCTCCTCCCATGACCAAATGGCTTGCATTTGGCCGTTTTTGACATGGACGTCTTTGGTTTTGAAAATCACCGAAAGTCAGAAACGTCCATGTCTAGGGACAAACAAATCTAGGGACGTCCAAATTTAAGTATTTGGACATCTCTTATGGTTTTTTTTGAAATGAAAGATGGATGTCCATCTTGTTTTGAAAATAATTGCAACTTGGACGTCCCTTTCGAAAATGCCCCTCTATATCTTTTTTGAGATCTGGTGACCAATATTCAAGGTGCGATCACACCATGGAGCGATACAAAGGCATTTTAAAGACCTCGTTTTTATTTTCTATTCCTTTCCTAATAATACCTAACATTCTATTTGCTTTCTTAGCCACCGCCGCACTCTGAGCAGATGGTTTCAATGTATTATCAACGATGACACCAAGATCCCTTTCCTGGTCGGTGACTCGTAATGTGGAACCTTGCATTACATAACCATAATTCAGGTTCCTCTTTCCCACATGCATCACTTTGCACTTGCTTATATTAAACATCATCTGCCATTTAGATGACCAGTCTCATAAGGTCCTCTTGTAAGTTTTCACAATCCTCTTGCGATTTAATAACTTTGAATAACTTTGTGTCATCAGCAAATTTAATTACCTCACAAGTTACTTCCGTCTCTAGATCATTTATAAATATATTAAAAAGCAGTGGACCTAGCACAGACCCCTGCGGAACCCCACTAACTACCCTTCTCCATTGAGAATACTGACCATTTAATCCTACTCTCTGTTTTCTATCTTTTAACCAGTTTTTAATCTATAATAGGACACTACCTCCTAACCCATGACTTTCCAATTTCCTCTGAAGTCTTTCATGAGGTACTTTGTCAAATGCGTTTCAAAAATCCAGATATACAATACTTACTGGCTCACCTTTATCCAAGTTTGTTCACCCCTTTTAAGAAATGTAGTAGATTGGTGAGGCAAGGTTTCCCTTCACTAAATCCATGTTGGCTTTGTCTCATTAATCCATGCTTTTGAATAAGTTCTGTAATTTTGTTCTTTATAATAGTCTCTATCATTTTGCCTGGCACCAACATCAGGCTCACCGATCTATAATTTCCAGGATCTCCTCTGGAACCTTTTTTTAAAAATCGGTGTTACATTGGGTACCCTCCAATCTTCTGATACCACCAGGCTTATTTTCGAAAGAGAAGGGAGCCCATCTTCCGACACAAATCAAGAGATGGGCGTCCTTCTCTCAAGGTCGCCCAAATCGGCATAATCAAAAGGCGATTTTGGGCGCCCTCAACTGCTTTCCGTCACGGGGACGACCAAAGTTCCCGGGGGTTTGTCGAAGGGGTAGCAAAGGCGGGGCTGTGGCATGCTTAACAGATGGGCATCCTTGGCTGATAATGGAAAAAAGAAGGGCGTCCCTGACGAGCACTTGGCCGACTTTTCTTGGTCCATTTTTTTTCACGACCAAGTCTCAAAATGGTGCCCGAACTGACCAGATGACCACCGGAGGGAATCAGGGATGACATCCCCTTACTCCCTAAGTGGTCACCAACCCCCTGCCACCCTAAAAAAAAACTTCAAAAATTTTTTTTTGCCAGCTTCTATGCCAGCCTCAAATGTCATACCCAGCTCCCTGACAGCAGTATGCAGGTCTGTGGAGCAGTTTTAGTGGGTGCAGTGTACTTCAGGCAGGTGGACCCAGGCCCATCCCCGCTACCTGTTACACTTGTGGTGGTAAATAGGAGCCCTTCAAAACCCACCCAAAACCCACTGTACCCACATCCAGGTGTCCCCCTTCACCCCTTAGGGCTATGGTAGTGTTGTACTGTTGTGGGGAGTGGGTTGGGGGGGGGGGCTCAGCACCTAAGGTAAGGGAGCTATGCACCTGGGAGCAATTTCTGAAGTCCACTGCAGTGCCCCCTAGGGTGCCCGGTTGGTGTCCTGGCATGTCAGGGGGACCAGTGCACTATGAATGCTGGGTCTTCCCATGACGAAATGGCTTGGATTTGGTTGTTTCTGAGATGGGCGTCCTCGGTTTCCATTATCGCCGAAAACCGGGGACGACCATCTCTAAGGTCGACCTAAATGTTGGGATTTGGGTGTCCCCCGTATTATCAAAACGAAAGATGGATGCCCATCTTTTTTCAATAATTCGGGTTTCCCTGCCCCATCGCTGGGACGTCCTTAGACATGGGTACCCTTAGAGATGGTCGTCCCCATTCGATTATGCCCCTCCACGCTTAATTTTAAAGATAAATGACATATTACTAACAATAGTTCTGCAAGTTCATTTTTCAATTTTATCAGTACTCTGGGATGAATACTATCCGGTCCAGGAGATTTGCTACTCTTTAATTTGTCAAATTGAGCCGTTACATCCTCCAGGTTTATAAAGATTTAATTCAGTTTCTCCAACTTGTCAGCTTTGAATACCATTTCTGGCACTGGTATCTCTACCAAATCTTCCTCAGTGAAGATCGAAGCAAAGAATTCATTAAATCTCTCCGCGATGGCTTTGTCTTTCCTGATTGCCCCTTTTACCACTTGCCATGGTTTGGAAGAAGGTATCTTTCAAAGATATCACCAAAACAGGGAAGATAGGATATCCCAATAGTAAGGCTGCAATACATACCATAGTAGACCAGGTGTCTTTAAACAAAAATCAGACAAAAGATTGCAAATTAACACTGTCAACTGCTGAGCAAGATGTAAATAGGAACAACTAACATAGTTTGAAATGTCTATATGTGAATGCCAGAAGCCTAAGAAATAAGATGGAAGAGTTAGAATGTATTGCACTGAATGAAACATTAGATATAAAGGCATCTCTGAGACCTGGTGGAAAGAGGATAACCAGTGGGACACTGTCATACCAGGGTAAAATATGTATCGTAGTGATAGGGTGGATTGAATGGTGGAGGGGTAGCATTGTATGTTAAAGAGGGCCTCAAATCAAATAGATTGAAAATTCTGCAGGAAACAAAACATCTTGGAATCCCTATGGATTGAAATTTCATGTGTAAAGGGGAAAAGGATAGTGATAGGAGTGTACTATCACCCACCTAGCCAGGATGAACAGACGGATGTAGAAATGTTATAGAAATTAGGGTGGCTAACAAACTGGGCAACATAATAATAATAATAGGTGATTTCAGTTACCCTAATATTGACTAGGTAAATGTAACATCAGGGCATGCTAGGGAAGAGATCGCCGGCCATCTTCCGACACAAAGCGGGAGATGGCTGGCCATCTCCTGAAGCTGGCCAAATCGGTATAATGGAAAGCTGATTTTGGCCGGCTCCAACTGCTTTTCGACGCAGAGCCGGGAAAGTTAAAGGTGGCATTTTGGAAGGGTATGGGAGGCGGGATGGGGGCGTTGTTAGGACATGGCCACCTTCAGCTGATAATGGAAAAAAGAAGGCTGGCTCTGAGGAGCATTTCACCGGCTTCACTTGGTCCATTTTTTTTTTAGGACCAAGTCTGAAAAAAAGTGCCCCAATTGACCAGATGACCACCGGAGGGAATCGGGGATCACCACCCCTTACTCCCCCAGTGGTCACCAACCCCCTCCCACCCCCCACCCCTCCCCCCCAAAAAAACCCTTTTTTGCCAGCCTTTATGCCAGCCTGAAATGTCATAGCAGTATGCAGTATGCAGGTCCCTGGAGCAGTTTTAATGGGTGCAGTGCACTTCAGGCAGGTGGACCCAGGCCCATCCCCCCCTTACCGGTTACAGTTGTAGTGGTAAATGTGAGCCCTCCAAACCCCCCCCCCCAAAAAAAAAAAACCCACTGTACCCACATCTAGGTGCCCACCTTCACCCATAAGGGCTATGGTAATGGTGTACAGTTGTGGGGAGTGGGTTTTGGGGGGGATTTGGGGGGCTCAGCACTCAAGATAAGGGAGCTATGTACCTGGGAGCTATTTTTATTTTTAATTTTTAGAAGTGCCCCCTAGGGTGCCCAGTTGGTGTCCTGGTATGTCAAGGAGACCAGTGCACTACAAATGCTGGCTCCTCCCATGACCAAATGCCTTGGATTTGGCCGGGCTTGAGATCGCTGGCATTAGTTTCTATTATGGGCAAAAACCGATGCCGGCCATCTTTGACATTTGGCTGGCCCCAACCGTATTATCGAAACACGATAATACGGTTCAGTACTGCTTTTTGCGGCGCCGGCGCTGTTTGATTATGCCCGTGTATGATAAAATGAGAAGAACGGTGAAAAAAAAACTTAGAGGAGCAGCTGCATCAGGCATGGATGCTGTTTAAAAATACCATCCTGGAAGCCCAGGCCAAATATATTCCATGTATTAAAAAAGGAGGAAGGAAGACCAAGAGGGACATAATCGAAAGTGGGTGCCCATCTCCGTGGGCACCCATCTCTGTGGGCAGCCATGCAAAGGGGCTGGACAAACCGTATTTTCGAAAAAAGATTGGCGCCCATCTTTTTTTCGATAATACAGGTTGTGCAGGGCAAAAGCCTAGGATTTGGGTGTTTTTGAGCTGGGCGCTATCAGTTTTTCAGCTCAAAAACGAACAAATCCAAGGCATTGGGTCATGGGATGGGCCAGGATTTGTAGTGCACTGGTCCCCCTCACATGCCAGGACACCAACTGGGCACCCTAGGGGCAGTGATGTAAGAGACGGGAGGAGCCTGCAGAGCCAGCAGCCAATGCCTCAAGGCTGCCTGCGGTGCCACGCTTTTTTTTTCAACATTTTTGTTGTTAGCATTAGCGCTCAGCTCAGTCAGCTGAGCGCTTCTTCTTTTTGTAGCGCCAGCCCTGCTGCTCAACAGGAAAAGCAGCAGTGGCCGGCAATGGGAGCTGGGGCTGGCGGGCCTGAATCGGAAGAGGGAAAACAGATGGAAGGATGGGGAGAGAAAGAGGGAAAACAGATGGAAGGATGGGAAGAAAGAGGGAAAACGGATGGAAGGATGAGGAGAAAGAGGAAAAACAGATGGAAGGATGGGGAGAGAAAGAGGGAAAGCAGATGGAAGGATGGGGAGAGAAAGAGGAAAAACAGATGGAAGGATGGGGAGAGAAAGAGGGAAAGCAGATGGAAGGATGGGGAGAGAAAGAGGAAAAACAGATGGAAGGATGGGGAGAGAAAGAGGGAAAACAGATGGAAGGATGGGGAGAGAAAGAGGGAAAACAGATGGAAGGATGGGGAGAGAAAGAGGGAAAACAGATGGAAGGATGGGGAGAAAGAGGGAAAAAAGATGGAAGGATGGCAGAGAAAGAGGGAAAACAGATGGAAGGATGGGAAGAGAAAGAGGGAAAATAGATGGAAGGATGGGGAGAGAAAGAGGGGAAACAGATGGAAGGATGGGGAGAGAAAGAGGGAAAACAGATGGAAGGATGGCAGAGAAAGAGGGAAAACAAATGGATGGGGAGAGAGACACTGGATGGAAGGATGGGGAGAGAAAGAGGGGAGATGGATGAAAGGATGCAGAGAGAAAGGGGAGAGACTGGAAGGATGTGGAGAGAGAAGGGACACTGAACAGAAAAGGGTAGAGAGATAGAGAGAAACTGGTTAGAAGGAGGGAAAGAGAGACATTAGATGGAAGGATCAGGAGAGAGGGTAGATGGGTGGAAGGATGGGGAGAGAAAGAGGGAAGACGCTGGATGGAAGGGTAGGGAGAAAGAGTGACACTGGATGGAAGGATGCAGAATGAAAGAGGGGAGACTACTGGACGGATGGGGAGAGAGAGGGGAGACACTGGAAGGATGGGGAGAGAAAGAGGAGAGCTGCTGGATGGAAAAGGGGAGTAGTGCAAGACTGGAGAATAAGAGGAAGGGGCATGGGGAGAACAAGGGTGAGAAAAAGATGAAAAGCCATAAGTAGATGAAGGAAATTAAAGAATGGATAGTAAGAATGAATTAAATCTGGACAGAGAGAGAGAGAGAGGCAGAAAAATATTGAAGAAAGCAAAGAAAAAGGAGAGAAAAATGACAAACGGCCAGGAAACCCTGGCAGAAGAGTTAAGTGAAAACGAAGGAAAGCAGAATCTAGAGACTGGGAGCAACACAATGAGAAAAAGTAAATGGCCATACAACAAAGGTAAAGAAAATAATTTTATTTTAATTTAGGATAAAGTAATATGGTACCTGTGCTAATAAAGTTTCAGAGACCAATACTTCCTTCCTTAGGTCAGGAGAGAATACCATAACAGCATTATACTGACCTGAGGCAGGAGATTTTGGCCTCTGAAAGCTCACTGAAAAGGGTGTTAGGCTATTAAATAAATTGTCTGAAATCTGATGCACTGAAAAGCAGCACTTTACCCTGTGTGACAAATGCATCAGATTAGTGTGACTAAATTTTGCTGGAGGAGGGGGGTAGAGAGAAAATTTTGTGCCCACCCACTTTGAGTTCAGGCCCACCCAAAATTGGCAGTCTGGCTACGCCACTGTTCTGGCTGTGATGAACTAGGGCCGATACCAGGAGACCTGTACGATCTGTGTCTCATATATGGCAATCTGGTTTAGGATGGGCTGGAAAGGGCTTAGACAGCAACCTTAGTGGCTGGAACATGAGGACAGTGCTGAAAAGACCTTTACGATCTGTGTCCCACAAATGAGAAGATGAATAGGCTGGAGTGGGTTTTCAGGGCAACTCCAGTAGTTGGAACATAAGGATAGGGCCAAGCGGACTTCTATGGTCTATGTCCCAGAAACACCACTGAAAGAACATAATCAAGTATATAATATATATATTTTTTTATTTTGTTACATTTGTACCCCACACTTTCCCACTCATGGCAGGCTCAATGTGGCTTACAAGGGGGGAATGGAGGGTTAAGTGATTTGTCCAGAGTCACAAGGAGCTGCCTGTGCCTGAAGTGGGAATCAAACTCAGTTCCTCAGGACCAGAGTTCACCACCCTAACCACTAGGCCACTTCTCCACTCACTCACATTCATTGTTGATTTAATCATTAATTGATAATGATTGTGACTATTGGAAAGACTGGATGGACCATTCCGGTTTTTATCTGCAGTCATTTACTATGTTACTATTAATCCTCTCTGCTAAAGGGCTGATGCGCAGACCTCAGCTCTTACACAGGCACAATCATCAGATGTCACCTGACCTACTGGCGCATGCATGTGGCGATCTTTTAGCACACAGTCCCAGTGAATCAGAGAAGTCTTACATGTGCGCACCAGAATGTTCCAACTTCCAGCTTCCATTCCTTCCTTGCCTGCAGTGTGGCAGCTCGAACCCAGAAAGAGACAGAGAGTTGACAGGAAATTTTTTTATGTACCATTACATTTTTGCGGGACCGGGTGGGGACAGGTTAAATTCTTGTGGGGATGGGCAGGGATGGGTTACATTCCCCACGGGGATGGACGGGGACGGGTTAGATTCCAGCAGGGATTGGATGGATTTCTGTTCCCGTGCAGTTCTCTACTTTCTACCTCCTCACACCATTTAGCAAGCTAATAGGATTTCAATACCCATTTCAGCCATTAACTTCATAGCATAATTATTAGATTCCATATCTAAAAAAAACCCAAAAACAGCTGTATACATTTCTTAGCATGGAATAGAGTGAGCCTATTGCTCTGCTCTGTTGGTTCTTCCTGCTGCTTCTCTCTTATCCTCATACCCTGTACCATTCCTGCCTTCCTTTCCCTGTTTGTCAATAACAGACCTGACATTTCTTCTTTCACAGTTGCACTGGAAGCTGCCACTTTTGCTAGTCTCTGAAAAAAGAAATAGCTTTTTAGCTTGATTGGTGGACTAGTACAGAAGGCCATTGTCATACTCATGGAATGTCCAGCACTTGTGTCACTGCTGTTCTCTCCCGCCCTTCCTTCTATGACCAATTCCACTCCAACCCTTCCCAAGTATTATGATGCACTAAAACTAAACTGAAAGCTCTCAGGTATAGGAACTGCCTCTCTTTTATGTGTTTTGACAGTGCTACCTACTGCATAACCCATTAGTGCTCTTGGAATACACACGGAATGTAACCTCTACCAAGGTTTGTCAGATATTTGGGTTTAGGTCCTTTTAAAAGCCTGCCAGACCTCTTCATTGTGGTGTCTACAGTGCCTATTGGTACTTGGTGTTTTTCAAGCCAGTCAGCACAGTTAGAAGAGCTCTTTTTGCAGACTGCAAATGGACTGGGACTAGTGGGATTAGGTTGTAAATTCTCAAATTCAGAGACTGCCTTTCTTTTACGTGTCTTTACAGTGCCCCCTAGTGCATAATCCAATAGCACTCTTGAAATTAAGAAGGTATATAACCCGTAATATAGGGGGTCTTTAATAAAGCTTAGCTCCAGTTATCTGTAGCAGGGCCCATAAGAATAAAATCTGCCCTTCTGCAGATAACTTGAACTAAGCTTTAGTAAAAGACCCCCATAGTGTGTCAGTTATTTAGTCTGAGACTGCAGTTGAAATTTAGACATAATGCTTGCGAGACTGATGTGTTTATCTAGCTCCCACACACAGTGCTCCAACTGCCTTGTGGTTGCCTGTCTCCAAAACAGCAACAGTGCACTATCAGTGCAACAGTGCACTATCAGTGGACATAAGATGTAAGTACACTTTCTGTCCTCCTCCTGCACTCTTTCTCTCTATGTTCTGGCACTGGCAGCAGTCAACAAGCAAATGTACCCTCAAGCTGGAAATCAGAGACTGCAGTTTTCTCTCCAGATGTGTCTGGTATTGTGTGTGGTCTGCCTACTCATCTGTGTCAGTGTGCTGTAGCCTGAGGAAGAATTTTTCTTTCCCAGCTTTTATTTTTACTGCTTCCAGTTCAATTTTAAGCAAATGTAATGAGTCCAAGGTACTAGTAACCACCTGACCCTCCCTCTTTGAAAGTCGGAAACAAAATGTTCTTTCTGCTGATCCTGCTTGTTTTTCCAGCCCAGCTGTGACATCACACATGAGATTTGAATAAGTCAGGCAAGGATAGGCTCCCTTGATTGCTTGTTTATGACAGTGGTTGAGTGCCTATGATAACAATGAATGGGATGAATGGCAGTTTTTGAAAAGTAACAGACTCACCAAATTAGTTAGTAATATTAGATGGTCCATAGTTGTACCTGAAGCTACCAATTTACAGCAACAATTTAACCATAACCCACTGTTAGGTGGGCTATTCCTTCCCCCATCCTCATAATCTCATTTCTGTTGTATTCAAAGGCCTCCACTTAGGTATCTTTTAGCCTGCTTTTCAGAGAATGGGGGTGTCTACTGGACTAACTCAGGGCTCTCGGGGATAGGGGCCCTTGAAGCGCTGTATGACAATTACTAGCCATTAACCTCAAGAATGTCCTCTAGCCTGGTCTTTGTTTCCTCATTTTATGTTTTATTTAATTATACACCATTTATCTCAAATAGAAGCTCCAACTTGATTTACAACAGCATTTTCAGCAGGCATAAAATTAAAATAACAATTTAAACATTAAAGCAAACAAAACAGTCAACCATTGGCTACTGCAAACAACCCTGATTTACAGAGCTTTAGGAAAGGAAGCAGGGCCTCAGCGAATCTGACTGCGAAGGAAGATCATTCCAAATATTGGGATCTATACAGGCAAAAGCTTACCCTCTAGTCATTGTCAACCTCACACTACCGGAAACCACTAAGATGACTGATCCCGGTCGATGTTCTTCTCCTTCTCACTTGGCAATTGTTGCTGCCCTATCCCTGCAATTATCTATTGAAGGTTGTACAAATGATTATTATATTTCCAGCTTCTATAAATATCTATAGTTTTCTATGCTCTAGTGGTGCCCTTGCCCAATGCTATGCAGTGATAACCCATTCTATAAAGGCATTTTGTCACCCAGATTCTGATATCAAAAAGGGCACAAGTAAGTTGCATAAGTACGTGGCTGCTGCACCCATGTGAAGGCTCCCTTGCATTTACATGATATGGGGCTCATTTTCAAAAACTAAAAACATCCAAACAGTGGCATAAATCTGTTGTTATAGAATACACCAGCTCTGTGCCTAGCAGTCAGCATATTTTATAACATATGCTTAAATTAAAGCGTACTTTTTAGAATATGTTAATTTCCATGTGCAAATTGAGGCGCGATATATAGAATCTAGCCCTCAATTTGTAGAATACAGACTAAGGGCAGATACCTGTATAACTGCTAATTAGTGCCAATAGCACCCGTTAACAATAATTATAGAAAACATTGGTTGTTAAGGCCACATTTGTTCCAGCTTGAATTTTATACTTAGGTCTGGATTAATGCTGCAATGGGAAGTCAGGGTTGGGCTGTGTTGTGAGGGATGTTGATTATGTTGTCTTGTCTGTGCCGATACGTGTGTTTGACTACTATGTCTTCTGTGTTTTAGCTGTCTCTGTATACGCATTTTATGATGCTGTTATCTGTGTGATTGTGATTTCTGTTTGAATGATAAGAGTGGTTTGTTCTTTCCTATTTATAAATGGTGCACCTTTCTGTTGTCTTGTTGTTCTTGCTTTTATTGTAAACTGCTTTAATTTGCTTGCAACAAAAATGGTATAGCTAATTTAATTCACCATAAACGATAAGTGTAACTGGCACCTGTCTACCACTTGCATGTGCAACTTTGCACACTAAGCATCAAATTTTGCATGCATGTTTATAGAATTAAAGCGAGATTCTATATGTGGCGCCTGAAAAATCCATTTGGAAAAAAAATATGCTTAATTTTATAGAATAGGCTTAAAGTTCCATGCGTATATAGAATATTGCCAAGAACCTCTCCACGTGACCAAATCTGGTTGTGTCCATTAGGCCATGTTTTACTTGATGTAAATTCCGACACCTATATTAGGCGCAGAGCAGGTGTATTCTATAATAATGTGCATAGATTTTATAAATGCCCAATCCACGGCCATAACAATGCCCCCTTTTCAACTATTCAACTTGGAATTTATGCACACCACATTACAGAATACACTTAGGGGCCTTTTAACTTAGGTGCATAGGCATTCTACGCGCATTCAATGCATGTCAAATTGGAACTACTTGCCTAGCTACTGCACTCCCCAGGCGGTAATTCCATTTTTGATGCACGTCCAAAACACGTTGTAGAAATTTTCTACCACATCGCACTTACTCAGCGGTAATTGGCAGTATTTGCTCACTGATGATTACCACCCGGTTAACGCATGAGACCTTACTGCTAAGTCAATCGGTGGCAGTAAGGTCTCATTCTGAAAATGGATGCATGCTGGTTTTAATTTTGCCGCACGTCCATTTTCGCCCCCCCCAGACCATTTTTGCAGGCACACTGAAAAATGGACCTGCATGCATCCAAACACACACCCTACACCAGCGCAGGCCATTTTTGGTGTGCCTTAGATAAAGGGCCCCTGAGTTGTGCGCGTCAATTGTAATTTATGCCAATAGTGCTGCTAATTGCTTGTTAATATCCAATTAACAGCACTCATTAGCTAGTTAATCAATTAGTTATGCGCATTGTTATAGAATATGCCTCGATTCTGTGCAGAAATTAAGGAGCGATATATAGAAGTCGGGGCTTAGGGAGTTAGTGTGCCCAATATTGATTCAATACACATTAATCCACAAATTAAAGCATTTATAATATATTTGTGCATGTCTAATATGAATTGATAATAAATGCTGAAAATAAGTGAAAATCAGATTTTTTTTTGTCCATTTAGACATCAGGGACAAAGGAGATCCTCAATAATACTTATTTTTATTCGAGCCAGAAGCTGTTCCTAGGAAGCAAAGTATATTGTGATAAATCTAAAAATATTTTGTTGATGCCCTTTAAATGTGACAAATCTCTTTTTCTCTGAACTTGTTCATCGCTTCCTTGTTGTCATATGCTTGAAAGCACATTATCATAGCTCGAAGCATGTTTTTGGTGTCACCCTCCCTTCAAATTGATCAATATGCTTTGTCCAGCCTAAGAATTTTGGTGCTGTCATTTCCAACGACAGAATAGTAAATCTCTCAGACCAAGTGTGAGGCAGCTTTGTTGGTTTCTGTCTCAGGGACTCCCAAGTTCTCCTGTTCACTGTTTCTAGACCACCTTGGCATTCTCTCAGTTCATTTTGTAAGGATTTCAGTTTCTTGTACAAAGCAGCTGTGGAGTCAATCTGCTCAAATATATGAATGTTATTCTGACACACATGGAGGGGCATAATTGAACGAAAACGCCTATCTCCATGGGCGTTTATCTCCAAGAACGGGTCCCGTGAAGGGGCGGACCGAACCGTATTTTGGGAAAAAATAGACGCCCATGTTTTATTCAACAATGTGTGAGCTGGTCGTTTTGTTTTTCAGCGATAATGGAAAATGAAAGCGCCCAGCTCAAAAACGAATAAATCCAAGGCATTTGTTCGTGGGAGGGGCCAGGATTCATAGTGCACTGGTCCCCCTCACATGCCAGGACATCAACCGGGCACCCTAGGGGGCACTTTTACAAAAAACAAACAAAAGGTAAAAGAGCTCCCAGGTGCATAGCACCCGTCCCTTGTGTGTTGAGCCCCCAAATCCCCCTCAAAACCCACTGCCCACAAGTCTACACCATTACTATAGCCCTAAGGGGTGAAGGGGGGGCACCTACATGTGGGTACAGTGGGTTTGGGGGGGGGGGTTGGACGACTAATAAGCATTAAGCAGCAAATTGTAACAGGTAGGGGGGGATGGGCCTGGGTCCACCTGCCTGAAGTCCACTGCACCCCCTAACAACTGCTCCAGTGAACCTGCATACTGCTGTCAGGGAGCTGGGTATGACATTTGAGGGTGAAAATAAAAAGTTGAGAAACTTCATTTTTTGTGGTGGGAGGGGGTTAGTGACCACTGGGGAGTCAGGGGAGGTCATCCCGATTCCCTCCAGTGGTCCATGGTGGTCATTTAGGGCACTTTTTGGGCCTTATTCGTGAAAAACAGGGTCCAGGAAAAGTGTCCTAAATTCTAGCTAAAAACGCATACTTTTTTCCCATTATCGGTGAAATGCGCCCATCTCTGTCGGCAGATAACCACGCCCCAGTTCCGCCTTCCGCCACACCTCTGACACGCCCCCATCAACTTTGTCCGCATCTGCGATGGATTGCAGTTGAAAACGTCCAAAAATCGGCCTTTCGATTATACCGCTTTATTCGGTTTGGTGACATAAACGTCCATCTCCCGATTTAGGTCGGAACACTTGGCGCGTTTTTCCTCTCATTCGATTATAAGCAGGATGGCCATTTAGATCCTTAACTTTACTTTTCAGCTTTATCACTACTGTCGAAATATCAGAGCAGATACGTTTTGTTTCATCAAACAATGGAATAAATGTTCCGCTTTGGTTAAAAAAAAAAAAGCCTGTTGACGCATAACATTTTTCTCCCTGTGTTATTGCAGAGTTCAACAATTTAGATTTCTGTTTATGGTGAGTTTATGAATCTCTGCTGAATTGTGCCATTGTGCAGGCATAGGTATGCTTGGGCTCCCTAGTGAAATGATTAACAGTCTCTTGCCTCTGGGTCAGGTTTTGTTCCGATAATAATGAAACATAGCTGTTCATTTAGAGATATTTCTGAGCTTTAAACCCTTTTTGATCAAACAGTAGGGCTTGCATTGTAAAGAAATATGACTCATTCATAGGCTCTCCATCTGAGCCTTCTTACTTTTTCCTCACATTCAATACTGCCATCTAATTCCTGCTGTGACCTTCATTCAAGCAAAAATAATAATTACTAAAATTGCTTCTTTCTGTGCTTTTTTTCTTCTCATCTTTATGATATTGCTGAGACACCTGTAGTGTGTGACCTTTTAAAACTGTAGACTGCATATGCGAGCAGAGTTATATAAAGAGCAATTCTATAACTAAGGGGTCCTTTTACCAAGCTGCAGGAAAAAAGGGCCTGCGCTAGGCGGCGGGGGCTGTTTTTCCCACTTGCCCGAGCCCTTTTTAGCGCAGCGGGTAAAAAAGCCACAGACACACGTGGACCATGCGGTAAGAGAACTCTAACCATATGGCTGTGCGGCAGGGAGCCCTTACTACCACCCATCGAGGTGGTGAATAAGGGCTCCCTTGCTAATCCAGAGGTAACAGGGCAGCGCGAGGTGATGCCCAATTACCGCGGGTTATCGCTGTGCAAGTCATTTTCGGGTTTTTTTTTTTCCCTCAGAAATGGCATGTGCTCGGGGTGGAACTACTGCCGATGGCTGCATTGGGCCACCGTAGTCCTGGAAGAGCGAGCAGTAAAGCCTGCGCTGGGCTTACCGCTGCTCTGTAAAAGGGCCCCTAAATTTGTATTTATATATCAGTTTATATGCCACTCTATCTTATAGTCTAGGCAGTTTACAACCTGACAAACAAATTTTATTGACTACTTTGACTGGGTGACCAAAGACTGGATGAAGGACATTAGATGTAATCTACTGGATTTCAGCAAAGCTGAAAGGGCTGAACTTAGGACCCAAAGTGGTGAACTGTATAGGAAACTGGTTGACTGACAAGTGTTGTTGGGTCAACCAGTTTTCTATCCAGTGTTAGAGGGTGGCGGTAAATGGAACCTGCTCGGAGGATTAGGAGCAGGGAGTTCCTCAGGGGTCGGTGCTGGGGCCTATTCTGTTTAATATATTTTGTAAGAGATATTGCTGCAGAGTGGAAGGAGAGAGTAAGAAACAAAAGTTTTCCAAACTTCTCCAAAAGTTAGAAGAAGGTCGATGAAGTGGCAGGTTAAAATTTAATCCTATTACCTGAGGATATATCATCATTTGGTTTCTCTTATCTTATTATCACTTATTAGTTCTATAGAAACCTAAATATTCTATCACTATCTTACATTACTAATCCCTTGTGTTGTTAGTGCTCAGTATCAGGTGCTTATTTCTTGAACTAGCTCATACCATCGGACCAGTAACCACCATCATAGCACTATATGTTCCTTCCTCCCATCCTAGGATGTGCTGGGTGAGGCTTCACATCATATAAGGAAGCCCTTATATGGTGTGAAGCCCCACCCAGCACATCCCAGGATACACTGGGCAAGGCTGGGAGCTACCATTTTGCAGGCAGCGTCGAAGGAAGAGGACGGAGGCAGGCTACCTCCCTCCTCCAACTCAAGGTAGGGGGTGGTGGGGATGGTGGGGTGTTGGGTAGAGGGATTGACACTGGACCACCAGGGACCCCTTGTTAATGCTAGGGGTTTGGTGGGGGATGGAGGCCCAGCGGATCTCCAGCCCTCCCTGAACTGTGTCGGGGGGTGGGGTGTTTGGAGGGACCAGAGGTCCAGCTGACCTCCAGCTGCCCTGTCGCTGTGGGGGGGGGGGCAGTTGCCTACTGGGCCACCAGGGACCTTTTAGAAATGCTGAGAGGGAGTTAGGTGGGCTGGAGACCCTCTGGAGCTACAGCCCTTCTTGAACCTGGGGGGGAGGTCATCTGGGGAGCCGGAGGTCCGCTGGACCTCCGTCCCTGTTTTGCTTTGCTCAGGGCAGGGGTAGTTGGGGTCTGGGGGTCCCATGGACGTCCAGCCCCCTGTGTTTGAGAGATCTGGGCTTTTGACAGCCAGACCTGTCAAAGAAGTGCCGGGAGGACTGTGCTGAGCACATGCTCAGGGCACAATTCTCCTGCACTTCTACCCATGATCAGAGATAATTGCATGCTTAAATTTGCATGTCATCTCTGATCATTGGTCTAATAATGCCCTGCGCTGTTCCAGCTCTATTTTTAGAGCGCTGTTTAGAACTGCACGGGGCTTTTGATCATCTAAGTGTAAAGGGGAACTCTAATCGAACTTAAAAATAGGCCCCCCGAAAGATCAGCACTAAGTCCACCCTTTAAAGAATAGCACTTAGCACCGACTCCTGCGCTGAACTCTGGGCATTAGACTTATGTCTGCTGGAAAACCTGGTGTAAATCCCAGTGTCCAAGCTGGGCACAGAGACCCATTATTCTATACACTGCATGCAACATTTTGGAATGCCCATGACCGGGTCCATGACTTTCCCATGGCCATGCCCCCTTTAGGGTTGTGCACTATGGGGTCCTTTTATCAAGTTGTGGTAAAAAGTGCCCTGCAGTAGCAGTAGGGGCTGTTTTTGCTGTGCATCAGGGCTCTTGTTTTACTGCAGTGGATAAAAAGCCCCTAAAAAAGACATGGCCATGCATGATTATTCTTACCGCGTGGCCATGCAGAGGGGAAGCACTTGCCGCCACCCATTTGAGATGGCAGTAAGGGCTCTTGCGGTAAGCAAGCAGTAATCAGGCAGCACCATTACCGCCGGGTTAGCGTCATGCTAGAAAATACGGAATATTTTCATAGAACCAGAAATTGCAGGTGCTCAATGTGGAATTTACAAAACCGGTGGCCACGTTGGGCCGGTGCTAGTATGGGTTGCTGTGCAGCAAGCATTTAGTAAAAGGGCCCCTATGGGATTTAGATGCCCAGCATTACGAATAGCGCCTGGTCAGATGCGAGCACCAAAATCCTAATTGGTGCTAATTAACATCAATAATTGGTTATGAACACCCCAATTATTGGTGGTTAACTTCTCATTAGCCAATTACTACTCCTACTACTACTACTTAGCATTTCTTATAGCGCTGCTAGGTTACGCAGCGCTGTACATTTTTAAACAAGGGGAAGGACAGTCCCTGCTACAAGAGAGTTTACAATCTAAGGTAGTAAACTTGTAGTCAGTGTAGGTATCATGAAATGGGGAAGTGGTTAGGCGACAAAAGCAAGGGAGAAGAGATGGGCTTTGGAGTAAGGACTTGAAAAGGGCAGGAGGGCGCATGGCGTATGGGTTCGGGAAGTCTGTTTCCAGGCATAAGGTGATGCAAGACAGAAGGGGCGGAGTCTGGAGGTTAGCGGTGTGTGGAGAAGGGTACAGATAGGAGTGATTTGTCCTGAGAGCGGAGGGTTACGGGTGGGGACATACGGGGAGAAGGAGAGTGGAGAGTAATGGGGGGCTGCAGATTGAGTGACCTAGAAGGTCAATAGGAGGAAGCGTGAACTGTATACGGTAGCGGGATCGGGAGCCAGTGAAGCGACTATGATGAGAGGGGTGATATGAGAGTATCGGTTCACGCGGGTAGATAAGATGTTGCGGCGGAATTTTGGACAGATTGGAGGGGGGGATAGGTGGCTAAGGAGGGAGACCAGCGAGGAGAAGGTTGCAATAGTCAAGATGAGAAGTAACGAGGTGAGTGGACAAGGGTTCGGGTGGTCTGTTCAGAGAGGAATGGGCGAATTTTGCTAATATTATAGAGGAAGAAGCGACAGGTCTTAGCTGTCTGCTGGATATGGCAGAGAAGGAGAGGGAGGAGTCGAAGATGCTCCGCGATTGCAGGCTGAGGAGACGGGGAGGATGAGGGCATTGTCAACAGAGACAGAAAGTGGGGGAAGAGTGAGAGGAGGGTTTGGGTGGAAAGACAAGGAGCTCAGTCTTTGCCATGTTCAGTTTCAGATGCCGGTTGGACATCAGGCAGCGATGTCTGAAAGGCAGGCCGAAAGTTTGGCCTGGGTTTCGACTGTGATGTCGGGAGTGAGAGGTAAAGCTGGGTGTCATCGGCATAGTGATGGTACTGGAAACCCATGTGATGAGATCAGCGAGCCCAGGGAATGAGGTGTATATCGAGAAAAGAAGCGGTCCAAGGACAGATCCTTGAGGAACCCCCAACAGAGAGTGGGACGGGGGTGGAAGAAGAGCCATTAGAAAATACTCTGAGGTGCGTTGGGAAAGATATGAGGAGAACTAGGAGAGGACGGAACCCTGGAACCCGAATGAGGACAGGGTGTCAAGAAGTAATTATGATTGACCGGTGTCAAAGGCAGCAGATAGGTCGAGGAGGGGATGAGGATGGAATAGTGACTTTGGATTTGGCAAGGAAAGGTCATTGCAGACTTTAGAGAGTGCTGTTTCTGTTGAGTGTAGTGGGCAAAAGCCGGATTGAAGCGGATCGAGGACGGCTGAGAGGAGAGGAAATCAAGGCCGCGGCTGTGGACAGCGCGTTCAAGTAATTTTGGAGAGGAAGGGTAGAAGGGAGATGGGGGCGGTAATTGGAGGGACAGGTGGATCAAGTGATGGTTTTTTTGAGAAGTGGTGTGACTACAGCGCACACATTCAGAAGGGCACCCAAATTTGGGCGCCCGAATCTGAGTGCCATATCTAGAATCTGAGGGTAACTGGACAGTAATGAAGTGATACTATAGATATTCAGCTGTACCAGCCGATTAAGAGCTGCTGAATATCATTCTGGACAGGACCCAGCCAGCATGTTGTTACTTGGGACCTCAATGTTGTTGTTTTTTAAAACTTTTATTTTTATAACAGTTATAAAAATAAAAGTTTAAAAAAAAACAACAATATATCAAGGCAGTAAACTTGAACAGAAATAGTTGACAGGCTTATTGTATGCCGATGAGCATAAACATCTCAGGGGGGAAAAAAAACATAGGCAATACAAAACAATTATATTTTCTCAACCTGCCAATTCAACAGGGTCCAATAATATAAATGGAGAAAAGGAAATTATACATAATCATATAATGGAAAATTAGACACTATCACAGATAGAAGAGAGGACACCTATCTAATTAACCCCATTATTGCAATGTGTAAATCCTTTAGGGACCCTTTTACTAAGGCGTGTAGGGCTTATGCGTGTAACAACGCATGCCAAATTAGAACTACCGCCCGGCTACCGCATGGCCCTGGCAGTAGTAATTCTAATTTGATGCGCATCCAAAATTGCGCAGCAGAAAAATAATTTCTAGTGTGTGGCACTAACTGGGCGGGTAATCAGCAGTGTACGTGTGCTGATGATTATTGGCCGGTTAACGGGTGAGACCTTACTGCTAAATCAATGGTGGCGGGTAAAGGTCTCAGGCCCAAAATGGATGCAGTCATTTTAATTTTGCCGCATGTCTATTTTTGGCCACAAAAAGGCCTTTTTTGCAGGTGCGCTGAAAAATGGATCTGCGTGCGTCCAATACACGCGCTTACACCAGCGTAGGCCATTTTTTCAGCACGCCTTAGTAAAAGGGCCCCTTAGTTACCAAAAAGGAAGAAAGATGAGAAGGATCCCAGAAAACATTTTTAGTAGACTGGTACATCACAATGTACATTTAAAGGGGAATTTTAGGAAAAATGAGCCCACAACTGGAGCACGCCTAGGCAAAGCAAAGAAATTGCTTTCACCTTTTCCTGAGTACCTTGACTCAAATGAGGAAAAAAGAAGCACTTTAATTCCCTTAAAAAGCATGTCTCTATGCTTGAAATAATAGCCAAGAATTCTTTCCCGCTCAGACCTACTACCCAGAGTCAATATAAGTATTGAGAGGGAGTAATTCAATTTGTGGTTCCAATGAATTCATTTAAGTTCCCCTGACACCATTGATTGCACCTCTTCTCAAGGGAGATAATACATTTCCAAAATTGTTGGCAATTGCTCAGTATCTAATGAGAGTACTTTTTGAAAATGTTGTAAGGCCAAATCTCAACTGTTTTATCTCACAGAAGATTCACCATCCT
The DNA here is from genome assembly GCF_901765095.1 of Microcaecilia unicolor. Lineage (NCBI taxonomy): Eukaryota > Metazoa > Chordata > Amphibia > Gymnophiona > Siphonopidae > Microcaecilia > Microcaecilia unicolor. The sequence goes on along the minus strand of NC_044031.1, from coordinate 126,755,322 downwards.
TATATTAGAGCTTCCATGCTGAGTTTTCGACCATTTCTAATTTTAAGCGTATCCCAGTGAAATATTTTATCATAGTGGCTTGCACAGACTGCATTTGAGATAATAGTTGTTCTGTTGACAGAGATTTCCATGTTCAGCTTTAATTCCATTTAAACTGGTCTCATAATGCCCAAGTCTTGGGACTTAAAGTTTTATTGCAGTTTCAAAGTGCGCGTGTGCGCACTCCCCCATACACCCACCCAAGATTTTTTTTACCTTAGGTGGAATCATTTACAGGCACAGAATCCATTTTCTAGCTACTTACAAGAGTCCTTAGAGTTAATGCGCCTTGCTTTAACATAGGCAGCCGAGGCCCCTTGGGCCTGAGGGTATTCGTGATATTGAATGATAACAGCTCTTGGGCTGTCTCTGGACTCGTGCAATGTTTTCCTCCTGTTCAAGAACATGTGTTAGATTATACTATTAACATAGTAACATAGTAAATTTTCTGCTGTAATCTACTATGTACTATCCAGCTCATTTTCGAAGTGATCGCCGGCCATCTTCTGACACAAATCGGGAGATGGCCGGCGATCTCGCAAAAGCGGCCAAATCGGTATAATCGAAAGCCACTATTTTGACACCATCGCCGCTTTCCCCCGTCGCAGAGCCAGCGAAAGTTCAAGGGGGAGTGTTGGCAGCAACACGAAGGTGGGGACATGGGCGTGCATGGGCGGGGTTATGAAATGGCCGGCTTTAGCCCATAATGGAAAAAAAAAAACGGCGATGAAGAACATTTGGCCACTTTACTTGGTCCCTTTTTTTTCAGGTTCCAAGCTTCAAAAAGGTGCCGAACTGACCACATGACCACTGGAAGGAATTGGGGATGACCTCCCCGTACTCCCCCAGTGGTCACCAACCCCCTCCCAGCATAAAAAACAGGTTACAAATACTTTTTTGCCAGCCTCTATGCCAGCCTCAAATGCCATAGCCACCTCCATGACAGCAGAATGTGTTCTGTCCCTCCGACAGCTTTTGCCTGCTTGTGATGTGGCTCTGGGGTGAGTGTGGCACCTCTTCTGTTATTTGCACTGCAGAATCACATCAGCAATGCATTGTGGGGGTATAGGTATGGTAGTTTGTAGGCGCTGCTTTTCCCCCTGCGTACTGGGTCAGAGTGTGCCCTGTTTTGTTTCCTGTTGTAGTCCATGCAGTAGTGGCCATTTTTGTAAGACAGTTTTAGATCCCTTTCCTGTGTTACCCACGTCAGAGAGCGTAGTTCTTACCTTGAATGGTGCTGAAAGAGGGCATTGTACACCATTGTGCCAGCTCTGACCTACTGCTAATCTTAGTACAGGGGACCTCTTTGCCAGTGGGGCACAAACCTCTGATCTGCAGTTAACTGTGAGTAAATGTGGTTATTTCAAGAAAAAGACTTTTTCAGAGAGATTAGTCTTCAGGTGTGAACTGGTGGCCAAAGTTATACACCAGCAATAAGTCCTAGAGGCTATATGCAGGTCCTTGGAGCAGTGCCAGTTCAGGCAGGTGGACCCAGGCCCATCCCCCCACCTGTTACACTTGTGGTGGTAAATGGGAGCCCTCCAAAAACCCACCCGAAACCCACTGTACCCACATCTAGGTGCCTCCCGTTACCTTTAAGGCTATGGTAGTGTTGTACAGTTGTGGGTAGTGGGTTTTGTTTTGGGGGGGTTGGGGGGCACAGCACCCAAGGTAAGGGAGCTATGCACCGGGAGCAATTTGTGAAGGTCCATTGCAGTGCCCCCTAGGGTGCCCGGTTGGTGTCCTGGCATGGTCAGCGGGACCGATGCACTACAATGCCAAATGGATTGGATTTGGCCGGTTTTGAGATGGCCGCCCTTAGTTTCCATTATAGGCGAAACCAATGTCGGCCATCTCTAAGGGTGGCCCAAATGTTGAGATTTGGGAGTCCCGACCGTATTCGAAATGAAAGATGGCGTCCATCTTGTTTCGATAATACGGTTGTGTATCTTCTTTACGGGCCGTCCCTAGAGATGGGAGCCCTTATAGATGGGCGCCCCCGTTCGATTATGCCCCTCCATGTGTACTAATGTCCATGTTTAAGAGCTTCATTGACAACATACATTGGGGGTACTTGCCTCTCCACAGTTTCAAAGGGATCCACTTCATCTGGTGTTCTAGAAAGAAATTAGAAAATGAGGGTTTCCCCAAATTATCCATCTTGAACAAGTGGGTGTGGTGCCATGTTATTCTACTTTAAAGGTAATAAATAAAAATAAATCAAACCATAGAAAAGGAAATAATAAATAATACAAAAGACATCATCTTATTTTCTTTTCTATGGTTTGATTTATTTTTATTTATTACCCAAATTATCCCAATCTATAAGGCTCCACAGGAAATTGGAGAGTCATGGGATAGGAGGTAGTGTCCTATTGTGGATTAAAAACTGGTTAAAGGATAGAAAACAGAGAGGGTTGAATGGTCAGTATTCTCAATGGAGAAGGGTAGATAGTAGGGTTCTTCAGGGGTCTGTGCTGGGACCGCTGCCTTTTAACATATTTATACATGATCTAGAGATTTGAATAAGTAGTGAGGTAATTAAATTTGCTGACGGCACAAAGTTATTCAAAGTTGTTAATTGCGATAGAATTGTGAAAAATTACAAGAGGACCTTATGAGACTGGGAGACTGGGCGTCTAAATAGCAGATGACGTTTAATGTGAGCAAGTGCAAAGTGATGCATGTGGGGAAAGAGGAATCCGACTATAGCTACATAATGCAAGGTACTTTGTTTAGGAGTCACCGACCAAGAAAGGGATCTCGGCGTCGTTGTTGATGATACATTGAAACCCTCTGCTCAGTGTGCTGCAGCAGCTAAGAAAGCAAATAGAATGTTAGGTATTATTAGGAAAGGAATGGAAAACAAAAGTGAGGACATTATAATGTCTTTGTATCAGTCCATGGTGCAACCGCGCCTCGAATATTAGGTTGAATTCTGGTCGCCGCAAGTCAAAAAAGATATAGTGGAATTAGAAGAGGACAGAGAAGGGTGACGAAAATGATAAAGAAGATGGGACGACTTTCCTATAAGGAAAGGCTGAAGTGTCTAGGGCTCTTCAGTTTGGAGAAAAGACGGCTGAGGGGAGATATGATTGAGGTCTATAAAATAATGAGTGGAGTGGACGTGAATCATTTGTTTACTCTTCAAAAAATACTAGGACTAGGGCGCATGCGATGAAGTTACAAAGTAGTAAAATTTAATATGAATCGGAGAAAAAGTTTCTTCACTCAACGTGTAATTAAACTCTGGAATTCGTTGTCAGAGAATGTGACAACGGTTAGCTTAGGGAGGTTTTAAAAAAGGTCTGGATGGCTTCCTAAAGGAAAAGTCCATAGACCATTATTAAATTGACTTGGGAAAATCCACTGCTTATTTCTGGGATAAGCAGCATAAAATGTATTGAACTTTTTTGGGATCTTGCCAGATATTTGTGACCTGGATTGGCCACTGTTGGAAACAGGATGCTGGGGCTTGATAGACCTTTGGTCTGTCCCAGTGTGGCAATACTTATGTACTTATATTACTTTTCTTTAGGCAATGGTATAGCTGTGACCATTTAAATGTTTCTGTATTAGTAGATCAGGTTTTCTCTAAATTTATTGAAAGGCATGAATTCACCATTTTCCTTATGCTTTCTGATTGCCATAAATACCAGTTTTGTCATGGCTGAGTTTACTGAAAACTGTGGATTAAACCAATGAAGTTTAGTTACTTTGTTTAGATATATCACAGCATTGTGCCTAGATTGAATTAAATGAAGGGAATTTAAAAAGCCATCTAGCTGAATTCCTAGAACCTATGCAGAAGTAATGTTAACTCAACTTTCACTGTATGTGGTCAAACAGAGAAGAGGGTATCATTATTCAAAACACATAAAGCTTCACATTTAAATATAAATGCCTTATGGTCTAAGAAAAAGTCAGGGAAATTAACTCCTCATCTTTAGAGGCCTTCAATTTCTTTAGGGTTATTCTAGGAGTGTTGCCCTTCAAGATATATTTGGTCAAAAACCTTTCAGTTTTTGTACAGAAATAATTTTGCACAAAGAAGTTGGCATGCTGAGAATGTAATTGATCTTAGGAATCAAGATAATACATTACTGACTTTAATCTGCTCCCATCATGTCAGTGTTAAGGAAGCCTAACTTTATAGTACAGACACCAGTGTGTTAAATTTTTTTCCCCATATTAAGCTGTAGTATTTGGTCTAAAACTTTGTTGAAATTAACAGGAAGATTTTTTGAACCTTATGAAGAAACATTTAAATTTAGGAGCTCAGCATTTTGTGAAGCTACCAGATCCAAGGACCTTCTATTCAATAAAGAAGCCTTCAGCCAGTTTCAGTCACCCATTAAAACTATCAGTAAAATTATTTGAAAGCATAATTTAACCAGTTCTATATGGGAGTTAAATCTAGAATTTATATACAATAGGTTATAATCTAATCTAGGTACTTTTAGCCCATTCAATCTCTGTTAGGTCCAAAGCTGCTAATATAAAGAAAACCAGCAATATTTGGAATTCACAATTAAAAAAGAACGATTAGGCAATCCCTTCACATCTCAACATTAACATTTATGCAAATCAAGGATTTTATTTTTACAATAGTTATTAAACAAAAGGGTTTTTCAATGCTTTTTGGTAGGAAGAATAAGAAGACTGTGGGCCAGATATTCAGACCATGTCCTAACTTTATCGGAATAGTTAGTTATCCAACTACCAGACGGAATATTGCTACTACCACATAACTTCCAACTCTACCCTCAATCTGCCCTCATTCCACCCTGGTACTGTCCAGATAGCGTTGAGACACTCTGTAAGGATATTCAATGGTTCCATCCATATAGCGCCACGGAATATCTCTGTCCACACTTATTTGGCTTGAAGGTGCTGCCGATCAGATAAGTGTCACTGCATATTGACCTGTTATTTTTGGAACATCATATCACAGTGGATGTCTTTTAAAGAAGAAATAGGCCTAGGGCAGTGGTTCCTAAACCTGGTCCTGGAGGCACCCCAGCCAGTCAGGCTTTCAGGATACCCACAAAATATATTCACGAGAGAGATTTGCATGCATTACCTCCACCGCATGCAAATCTTGCTTATGAATATTCATTGTGGGTATCCTGAAAACCTGACTGGCTGGGGTGCCTCCAGGACCAGGTTTGGGAACCACTAGCCTAGGGCCTTAAGGTTCAGTAATCTACTCCATTAGAGAATCCAACTCAGGTTTTCTTGAGTCTGCCTACAGGAGGGGGCCTGGAATGTAGTAAGCCCTCTGGAGTAATAAATTCCCACAGGAAGTAGTACCCAAAGAAACCATTTATTACTCCATAAAACCTGGCATTCGATAATTCACCAAATCCACAGCCTCATCTCACACCATAACTGGACCAATCATGGACCCAGCACCTCCTGAACTGCTCACAGTTTTCTCTAATTGAATTATCTAGTACATTGCCAGATGAGTTTTTCCGTATTGGTGCATACTGTTGTCTCATCAAGCATAATTGCCAGTCACTAGTCTATAAATCAGATCCCAATCTGTCCTACATCTCACGACAAAAACATTACAAACTCAGAAAAGGCTTGTGTTGAATGCATAGCTTATAAGCATCAATCCTCCATACTAAACCCAATTCTGTCCTGAAATTGTTTCTTCATTACAATGTGATATTGACAGCCAAGCTAAGATAACTATAAGTGCAGTGATTGTGTGCTCCTAATCTGTAGTGGGATTGCAGTCAGGGCCCTGTAGAGTATAATTTTCTAAGGCTGTTTCCATGTGTTAAGCCTGTTTTACATGCAGAAAAGGACTTTGGTTTGCGTGCTCGCATATGTAGATAAAAAGTATGCAAGTGGAAAATATGTGACTACTTTTACATGATCTGCAAAAAGGGGGCTCAGCTGCCTAATTAACTATAGGTAAATTTAACCCTGAGTCATCTCATCTGTCCCCTCCCCCACCTTATGGAATAATCTCCCATTCTATATTCATTTGAGTAGAGAGGTGTGGTAGCCGTGTTAGTCCACTGTCAAAAGTAATCAATAGAAATAAAACAAAATAAAACATGAAAAAAAAAAATAAGATGATACCTTTTTTATTGGACATAACTTAATACATTTCTTGATAGCTTTCGAAGGTTGCCCTCTTCCGATCTGAAGAAGAAGGGCAACCTTCGAAAGCTGATCAAGAAATGTATTAAGTTATGTCCAATAAAAAAGGTATCATCTTATTTTCTTTTTCATGTTTATTTTGTTTTATTTCTATTGATTATATTCATTTGGAAACCTTCTACCAAAAATGTTTTTAAAAACCCCAAACTTTGAAGGCAATTGTTTACCCTGGCCCTATCTACCTAATTGATTTGATTGATGTATCTGTTTCCTTTTATTTGCTGGTTCTGGGTACTTAGGGGTCCTTTTACTGCAGCGGGTAAAAGACCCCAGGCACACAGGGCCATGCGGTAAGAGAACTCTTACCGCATGGCCATGCGATGGGGAGCCCTTACTGCCACCCATTGAGGTGTCATTAAGGGCTCCTGCGCTAACCCGGTGGTAACTGGACAGTGCACAGTGATGCCCGATTACTGCAGGGTTATTATCATGCAAGCCATTTCCAGGGGTTTTCTTTTTCCCCAGAAATGGCATGCGCTGAGGTTGGGATTACTGCCAGCGGCCACGTTGGGCCAGCGGTAGTCCCAAAAGAGCAATTGGTAAGCCTGTGTTGGGCTTACCACCGCTCTATAAAAAGGCCCCTAACTTGCTGTACCTCTGGCCAGCACTGGGGGCCTTCTGTGTGCTGTATCCAAGGAGGTTAGATTATTGACCTATAAGTGCATTCACTCTGCAGCTTCTCAGTACCTCTCCACTCTCATCTCTCCCTACATTCCTCCCAGGGAACTCCGTTCACTGGGTAAATCTCTCTTATCTGCACCCTTCTCCTCCACCGCTAACTCCAGACTTCGTTCCTTTTATCTTGCTGCACCATATGCCTGGAATAGACTTCCTGAGCCGGTATGTCAAGCTCCATCTCTGGCAGTCTTCAAATCTAAGGTAAAAGCCCACCTTTTTGATGCAGCTTTTAACTCTTAACCCTTATTCACTTGTTCAGAACCCTTATTTTATCATCCTCACTTTAATATTCCCTTATCTCTTGTTTGTCCTGTTTGTCTGTCGAGCAGGGACTGTCCCTTCATGTTCAAGTGTACAGCGCTGCGTACGTCTAGTAGCACTTTAGAAATGATAAGTTGTAGTAGTAGTAGTAGAACAGGAGACGGAACAAGGCTATTTAGCCCATTATATGGGTTGAAACCAGTAGGTGTAGTCACAAGTGCACCCAAAACAATAGCAAATGCTATTAGAAGCAATAGTAAAAGATTATTAGTAGTAAAAGATTATTAGAAACAATGGACTGCTTGTGTGTGGTCCTTCTCTAAAAAAGTCAAAAGCTGTTCCACTGGGATAGGCAGTGCCTTAAAAGGTGGAGGACTAAAGATTTTTTTAAACTTGACAGCTTTTTAATTTATTTGAAAGTATCCCATATGTAGATATAAATATCATGAAATCAAAACTGAATATCATTAAAACAGCTTCAAAGATATTGTAGCTGGTAGAAACAGCACTAATAAAAGCTGCATTTTGTGCTAATTTTTCTATACTGTTCTATATAATACAGTAATACATGAACATAGGGGTCACACCAATGGTCCATCTAGCCCAGTATCCTGTTTCCATCAATGGTCAATCCATGTCACAAGTACCTGGCAGAAACCCAAATCGTGGCAACATTCTATGCTACAAATCCCAGGACATGCAGTTGCTTCGCCATGTCTGTCTCAATAGCATACTATGGACTTTTCCTTCAGAAACTTATCCAAACCTTTTTTAAACCCAGATACACTAACCGCTGTTACCACATCCTCCGGCAAAGAGTTCCAGACCTTGAACTATTCGTTGAGTGAAAACATATTTCCTCCTATTTATTTTTTAAAGTAGTTCTATGTAACTTCCTTGAGTGTCCCCTAGTCTTTGAACAATTAAAAAATTGATTCACACTACTCAGGGTTTTGTAGACGTCAGTTATATCTCCCCTCATCCATCTCTTTTCCAAGCTTAAGAGACCTAACCTCTTTAGCCTTTCTTCATATGAGAGGAGTTCCATCTCCTTTATCATTTGGGGAAGGAGAGAAAGATAGAGAGAGAGAGAGAGAGAGAGAGAGAGAGAGAGAGAGAGAGAGAGACTGGACTTGAATTTACCTATGGGCAACTAGCAGTGCATTTTTTCTAGCAAAAAAGGTGCTGGTACTCAAATGCTAGGCCATCCTTTAGGGGTGGGGTGATCACCCACCCCACAATAGCCAGGACCCTGCAACTAGTCAAAGAATCTATGGCAAGGCAGAATTTGTGTGTAGAGCCCGAGCTCTTTCATTAAAACTTGGGGTCCATGGGTCAATTTTAGCAGATAATGAAAAAGGTGCTGGTACTCAGTACCCCCAAGTACCCCCTCAAAAAAAGCCCTGGCAACTAGGCAGCTGGGCCCCCTTAGCCTTCTAAAATCGGCTTTTCTATGTTTATTCAATATAAACAGGTGGATGCTGATGTACATACACCTAAATTATTAATAGGGATTCTAAAATAACCATCTTAACTACCCCCCCCCCCTTTTTCAAAGCCATGGTAGCTGCTGCTGCTGTGCAGCAATACCAACACAGCCTATTCACTTTGAATGGGTTCTGTCGGCATTACCACACTGACAGCTGTTAGCACGGCTTTGTAAAAGAGGGAGTAATGTTGATTAAAAATCCATGGAAAACCTCACTAATAGGCTGCAAAATTGCTTGCTGCATTAAATTGAATATAAAACAAATAATCTGAATAATATGGAATAAAAAATTATTATAATGATGATTGTTCTGAAAATGTATGAAACTGAAATTATTTCCATGCATAACCTGATGATGAAGTATTTTTGCTACAATGTGCCTTACATACTTAGCATTCTGAATTGGATATGATAGTACTTGATGAGCACACTCAGCTTCAAGGATTGTAGCAAATTGGACAATATCAATGATGGATTTCAGAGAAGAAGTAAAAATTGGAATTGAGACATTCAGGTTGGGGCGTTTCCAGTTCTGCTAGTATTTTAGAACAGGATCTGTCAACTTAGAGCCTGTTCTAATGTATATTGAGGAATGGACATGTATGTGCTGGTTGCATGCAGTGGGATCATCAATTTTACAATCATAAGTGTCTAAAATATCAATGGGATCAACATGGCAATATAAACTTGTATGTGCCAGCACATACACATACATGTTGGTATTTCAGGAACATACATATCCATGTTCTCTCAAGCTGTCACAGAGGTTGAAAAGATTTGAGAACTAGGGGAAATACAAGAGGGTGCGCTCTTCATCCTCCACTGAGCCACGGTCCTCCAACACACATATGCTTCCCCCAAATATGCTCTAAATATTACCCTAAAATATCAATACAAAATACTTTGGTTACACACACAGAACACACATGCCAAATACAGAATAAGTGACCACAAACCATAAACAAATTAAATCAAAATCCCAAGAGGCCAGACCTTGCATGAAGCACAGCACACAGAAATGCAAAGAGATGCATTTTCTCTTATACTGTGCAAAATATGATAGCATGTGCAAGAGACAGTGTTGGGGGGGGGGGGGGGGGGGTACAACTAGGGCAACTGCATTTGACCCCCTAGCCAGAGAGAACCCCAGGCCAGCTGGAAGCTGAAGAAGGTGCAGCCTGTTAGTAAGCTTTTGTGTCCCCTCCCAAAGTTCTGCCTTGAGCCCCAGCCATATCTAGCAGGATGTACATTTCAAATCTGACATATTCTAGTCACAAAATAGAAAAATAAAATTCTTTTTTCTACCTTTTGTTGTATGCTCATTTTATTTTTCAAGTCTTGTTGGTCCCAGGCTCTGGTTTCTATATCCTTCTGTCCTCTCTTAACTCAATCACTAAGGTCTCGTGTCCATTTGATATTTCTACTCTCTCTCCATGTCCACTATCCATCTTCTTCCATCTCTGTACATCTTTCTTCCTCCATGTTTAGTATCTCCTTTTCTCTCTGTCTAGCTTCTCCCTTCTCTTCGTCCCCAGTGCCAATATATCTCTACCCTCTCTGACCCTACCCCATCCAACTTCTCTCTCTCACTCCCTCCCCTTTCCAGCATCTGATTTGGTTGCTTGATTTCCTGCCTGCCCACCCACCCACCTCCCTCCCCTCACGCTGTAGGTTATCCCCTTTTCCTTCATCCTCCTTGGTCTGGCATCTCTGTTCCCTTTCCTCCCTCCTTGTGCTGTTCCAGCAGTTTTTCTCTCTTCCCTCCAGTTCTCCTTCCCCCTCTTCCTCCCACGTCCAGCAGCTCTCTCCCTTCCCTCCAGCCCCCTCTTGCTCCCACATCCAGCAGCTCTCTCCCTTCTCTCCAGCTCCCTCTCCTCACACATCCAGCAGCTCGATCCCTTCCTCCTTCCTCCAGCAGCTCTCTCTCCCTTCCATCCAGTCCCCTCCTTCTCTTCTTCCCATGTCCAGAAGCTCTCTCCCTTCCCTCCAGTCCATTCTTTCTCTTCCTCCCATGTCCAGCAGTTATTTCTTCCATTCAGTCCCCTCCTCCTCCTCCTCCTCCCATGTCCAGCAGCTCTCTCCCTTCCATTCAGATCCCCTCCTCCTCTTCCTCCCACATCCAGCAGCTCTCTCCCTAAGTTCCTTCCAATAATCCCCTTCCTCCCACAAGTCCAGCAGCACTATCCCTTCCCTCCAGCCCCTGTCCTCCCCCCACAAGTCCAGCACTTCTGCCTTCCTCCAATCCATCCTGCCCCAATCCAATACCCTCGCTGCCTTTTCTCCCGTGGCTTTGGGTCCGGCCGTCTGGGAGCATAGCCTGCCTCAAATTCTGCTCCTCCCTGCCGCTGCCTTAGTCCCTGCAGCGTTCTTTTTTGGAGCCGTCGCCGGAAGCGCTGCAATTCACACAGGCAGCTCCGCTCCCCTTTGACGTGTCCATCCGGCCCTCTTTGGTGCACTTCCTGTTTACGTAGGGCCGGATGTACATGGCGGGGGGGGGGGGGGAGCAGAGCTGCCTGTGTGAATCTCAGTGCTGCTGGCGATGGCCCCAAAAAGGAAAGCTGCATGGACCGAGGCAGCAGCAGGGAAGAGCAAAATTTGAGGCAGGCAAACCTCCCGGACAGCCGGACCCGGAGCCGTGGGAGAAAAGGCAGCGAGGGATGTTGGGTTGGGGAGGGCCTCGAGCAAAACTGGGTGGGCCTGGGCTCATCTAAGCCTGCCCGTGGCTATGCCCCTGGTGGGGCTGCAGGGTCAGGGGGGTTTATGGAGCTGGTCTCTTGATGCAAGCTGTCAGGAACAAACAGGAAAATGCTTTGACTAGGCAAATTGTGGAACAATGTAGTCCTTTATTATGATGAAGACCCTTTTTTTGTTTGTTCGGTTGCTTTTATATGCTGTTTTCCCTCTTTCTTTGTGACTGTATAGGCAAATTGTGGGCCATCTAAACCTGGCCTACAGCAGGGCACCAATGTAACTTCCTACTGCTTCAGTCCTGTGCTGGTGACTTTATTAATTACCATGTATTGTAGTCCAACTGGCCGATTACCTCAAATCACCAGACAAATCTGAATAGTAGGCTACATTAGACTAACCACGTTCTTTTGGTTCTAAACCAAAAAAAGGAAAGGAAACTAAAAGGATTGAGTCAATAACCAATCAGATGTTACAGCATTAATTGGTGTTTATTATTAATTAGTCTGGGAATTTTTCAATTAAACAAATTGTTTATTGCTTTGAACAGTTTTACTTTTAACAGCTAACAATTTTCAGTTACAGGTACAGCTAGGACCAATCAAGGTAATAATCACATTCAAAAAAATAAGCTAACAAAACATTTGGAGAATTTGGAGAACTGGTTTGGATGATCGTATGTGTTTCACAATGGGTAGATTTTTCTTCACATTAGCGTGAGACTTTTTTGAAGGACTCTTAAGATGAGTTACTGCCTATCTTAGATGGATGGACTATTACACATGAATATAAGTACTAGTTATATTTAATAGTATCTTGACATGGTGTGTTTTGTTAGCTTATTTTTTGAATGTGATTATTACCTTGATTGGTCCTGGCAGTGCCAATAGTCCTTTGAGGTTTATTAAGGGGCTTTTGTGTGCTATGATGATCCCAATTTAATATCAATCTTACGATATAATGCAAGGTGATTTATTGGTCTAAGCACATTTCACAATTATATATATAATTATTAGATTTATGTAAAAAATTATAGATCTCTGCTTTATATGTATATATTATATGTGTCACCTTAACTTGGCCTAATAGAAATCCACAGCATGATGCATTGGGGTGTGGGCTGGGAAGAGGGGGTGGGGAGACCTATAGGGCTTTTCTCTGCTGAAGGGCCCATGGAGGCCTGTCCTGTAGCACAGGCCTATGGTACAGCTTTTGACATTCAGGGGAAGCTGCTCTGATTGTACACACATGCAGCCTTTTGCACAATCCCTTCCCCATCAGTAGAGTCCCTCCTCCCCTAACTGCAGTCTCCTTTTCCCAGAGTTTGCTTAGTACCTTTTGCAGCACAACACCAGTCAGCCTGGAATACATTATGCACAAATTAGAGACACAAATCTTAGTATAAAACATATAAAACTTGTATTTTAAAGAAAATAACTGTGTACAAAATTGGTGGGTGGGGAGGGTGTTTCCCATCATTGAAGGTTAATCCACTTCTTACTGAGCTGGAGGAGAAGCTCAACCAGCAGGAGCAGGACCTGCCGCTCTGCCCCCAGCTCCTGCTGCATAACCTGCCTCAGACCATCAATCTGGGTGGGTCTGGATGGCAGCCACTAGCTGCAAGAGATGCAGTTGGGGGTCTCCCTCAGTGGGCCCCCCAGCAGTCCTGTCTGCTGTAGGGCCAGTGCCCTGGCATATCTGTGTCCAGCTGCAGCGGTGGGGGAGGTGGGTGCTGCTGTTCCTCTTCCTCCTCCTCCTCCCCCTCTGCAGGGTGCATGCCCTCCCAGGGGTCCTTCCCTTTTTCAGCCTTCACCTGGAGGGGGGAGTTGTTTGGCACCTCCCATTCCCCTGCTTCATATAGGATATTGTCCTCGGCCTCAGCAGGGGCTGCTTGATGTTCCTGGGCAGCTGACTGTTCTGGAGCTACTTGCTGGTCTAGGGCTGCTAGCTGTTCCTGGGCAGCCAGCTGGTCCTGGGTTTGCTTAGCAGCTGCTGCTGGCTGGTCCTGGGCTTGCTGGGCTGCTCTGGATGGTGCCCTGTATATGTAACATGTTTGTAATTAAGATCAACACATCCTACAAGGCTTGCATAGTGGGGCAGCTGGCTGTTTGGAGCCATGGACAGGGACAACTGTGGGTAGTTGTTGTTTCCTGGGGGATGTGTCTGATGCGTGGCACCAATGAGATGACATTAACAAGGAACCCTGAAGGATGGTAATGGGCACATCGGCCCTGCACAGTTGGATGGATGGGGCCATTGTTTCCATTGTTGACAGGGATGTGGGTGTATGCGTACCCATGCATTTGTGTCTTAGAGCTGACTGGGAGATGGTAGGGTACACTGTAGTAGCAGCAGCCAATCCTTCTGGACACCTCTGCTGTTCCTGCAGATAAATGGCGGTTTTAGATGTGCAGGTATGAAAGGTCTGTTTGGGGGCATCTACCTGTGGTGTAGTCATGCTAGCAGTTTTATAGGGCAGAATGATGATGGTAGCTGTACATCAGCACAAAAGTAAGGGCCATACTATGGGGGTGCTGGGAGAGGGAGAGACATGTACACATAGGTGTGGGTTTCAATTGCAGTGGTTGGGGGTGCACCATAATGTCATTTCCAGGATGCTCAACTTGGCCCTTGAGGGATGTCTCACAGGAGAGCATATGGCCTTTTGTTACTGACAGTGGTCTATCCAGGAAGAGTGGTTTGGAGCCATGACAGGGAAGCCAACTAAGGGGCCAGGGATGCTATGAGGGCCCTCTGAGGTCAGTGTACTGTACTCCTTTACCAGCTCTTTGTCAGTTGCATCTTTGGTGTAAGGGTTAAGACTGTGATACCTTAATTTCAAGGGTTCCGGTATCACAGCCACTGTGGGGAGTTGTGGTGACTCTTATTCATCCTGCTGTAGCAGCTACAATGCGCTAGGTAGGTGTGAGTACCTCTCGGAGCCCTTTTGTAATGGTGGCTGGTGGACATTGATCAAGGGTTTCCCCCTCCCCCATTCTTTTCCATGTTATCTCATAGGTTGGGGGTTGCGTACAACACATGGGGATTGAGGGCATACTCTAAGGAGCATAGCTACATCAGCCCTTGATATGGAACAGAGGTGTTATAGGGGTGCTCTGTTTGTGGCACTTATGTCGGAACTGGAGGCACTCCCGCATGCACTGGATCAGCAAGGGGTTCGGATGTGTTGGTACCAGTGCTGGAGTGACTCAAGATCTCTGTGGATGCCAAACCGCATACATTAATGTTTTTTTATGGCAAGTTGTGCAATGATCCTCACATAAGCTGTGACAAATGGCAACAGGCAGATGAGGGTGTGTGTGCTGAGGAGATAGGAATGCATTGCAGAGGCACGGGTGCTGTGTGAGCTGAGGCCACCATGGGGACAGATAGTGGCATGGCGACCTTTCTGTGCAGCATGTGCAGCGTTGTAGGGGTGTGAGGGTGGGCAGTAGGGTAAAACTGGTATTCCTTTGGGCATCTGCCTGTACTTTAATAAGCTTCTGCCAATGTTCCAATCACTATGTAGGCAGGGACCAGGATAAGGGGGGGGGAGGAGTGCAGGTCTGTGCAACCCCTCATTATAGATCTGCATGGTTAATGGAAGGGGTGGCCCCCATACTTTCTGGGCATTGAATGTGGTGTATATTGTAATTTCAGCATTTTACCCTGCCTATGTCTGGTGCTTGCACATGTGGTGCTGTGGTCAGGGGGGAGGGGCAATACTAGACACTTACCATGCCAGATTGGCTCTGATCATTTTCCACCTTCTCATTGATACATTTATAGGGAGCAGTGATGTGATATTTGAAGAGGTCCCTCCTGTGCTCTGACAAAGGAAGACCAGGAGCTGGGTCTCCTCAGGGGACTACTTAGGATCACATTTTAGAGGCATCCTTGCAAACTGATGAACGATCCTCCATGTGCAGAGATATATGTGTAGCAAGTAGAGGGGACGTCCTGCCATTCCCGTGAGCGTTTCCTTAATGCGTCGACATGTAGTAACGATGGACATTTTGTATAGTGTATTTTCAAACAGCAGAGACATTTTTCACCACTATTTGTGGATGTATTATTTCAAGATGTATATTTCACCTAATTTTGAATTTCTGGAAACGTTTATAATTTTGTTTTATTATACCCCTTTGATTTAGGATGTTTTGCCATTAACATCTCTGGCGTTATTTAGATAACATATCGAAAATGCCCTTCCATATAACTTTGTAAGTCTACATGCTTTGAAAATATGCCTCGTTGTTATTTTGTCTATATAGCCACAAGAAACATTGCACTATTAATTAGTATAAGAACTGCAGTGAAAGAATTGTTATTTGTTGATGAATAAAATCCTAACAAACCAACAACAACAACCTAAACATCCTTTATGATCACAATGAAACACATGTACTTGTTCTGAAGATATTCTTAATTTGCTCATCTTTTAGCAATGCTGTTTTCAATATGTCATTGGAAAGGTTACTGATTCTCCTAATGCTTTGTACCATAACTGACTATTATAAATACAAAAAAAAAGAAGAAGAAGAGGAAACTATAGGGAAGTATTCTGTAATAAATGTCAAAGCATGACTTGTCTAAGTCACTCAACATATTGTGCTGACAAAATTTGATTAGGGAAAATTTATATCCTTCAGTGGCCAAAGTAATCTATGGTTTCCTAAAATTGCTTTTGTCTATAAAAGTAACTCAATTTGTTCTGCAGCACGAAGTAGAAATTTAAAGCAATATTTTATAAATCTCTGTCACTGAAGATTACTTTAATCTTTAATTTACAAATGCTGTGATCAAGCCATTATGATTTTACTGCAGTGACTTAAAATCCTAGTTAGACAGCACCACTGTAGTAAGCTTATGCAGTACCAACAGTAACCCACCGAATTACATGTCAGTTACCAATAGGTAAAACAATCTGTCATATTATCAGTAAACACTGCATCTCTATAAAGTAATCTTCAGGAAAGTGAGGCTAGTGCTTTCCAAATGTCTTCACCCATTTACTGTAAAAGGAACAGTTTATACTAGCAAGCAATCACAACATATTTGCAAAGGAAAAAAGCATATGCATGCTTACTCCCTGGCTAACATCTGCACCACTGTCCCCATCCTGCTTCTGATGCCTCTTCGCTCCTTGAGTCCACTCAGCAGGATCCACTGTATTATCTTTTTCTGGATTAGGGCTAAACCACTAACAGGCTTATTTTCGAAAGTGATCGCCGGGCATCTTCCGACATAAATCGGGAGATGGCCGGCGATCTCGCAAAAGTGGCGAAATCGGTATAATCGAAAGCTGCTTTTTTGACACCATCACCGCTTTCCCGTCGCCGAGCCGGCGACAGTTCAAGGGGGCGTGTCGGTGGCATAGCGAAGGCGGGACATGGGTGGGCATGGGCGTGACTACCAGATGGCTGGCTTTCGCGAATAATGGAAAAAAAAGCGGCGTTAATCAGTATTTCGCCGGGTTTACTTGGTCCTTTTATTTTCACGACCAAGCCTCAAAAAGGTGCCCCAACTCACCAGATGACCACCGGAGGAAATGGGGGATAACCTCCCCATACTCCCCAGTGGTCACCAACCCCCTCCCACACTAAAAAAATAAGAATAAAAACCTTTTTTTTTCCAGCCTGTATGCCAGTCTCAAATGTCATACCCAGCTCCCTGACAGAAGTATGCAAGTCCCTGGAGCAGTTTTTAATGGGTGCAGTGCACTTCAGGCAGGCAGACCCAGGTCCATCCCCCCTCCCCACCTGTTATACTTGTGGTGCTAAGTGTTGAGCCCTCCAACCCCCCCCCCCCAGCACCCACTGTAACCACATGTAGGTGCCCCCCTTCACACATAAGGGCTATGCTAATGGTGTAGAGTTGTGGGGAGTAGGTTTTAGTGGGGATTTGGGGGGCTCAGCACCCAAGGTAAGGGAGCTATGCACCTGGGAGCTATTTGTATATATTTTTTTTAATTTTTAGAAGTGCCCCCTAGGGTGCCCAGTTGGTGTCCTGGCATTGTCAGGGGGACCAGTGCACTACAAATGCTGGCTCCTCCCATGACCAAATGCCTTGGATTTAGCCGGGGTTGAGATGGCCGCTTTTAGTTTCCATTATCGCTGAAAAACAAAACCGGCCATCTCAAACCTGGCGAACTCTGTCATTTGGCCGGGACAAACTGTATTATCGAGAGAAAAGATGGCCGGCCATCTTTTTCGATAATACGGTTCGGCCAGCTGTTTGCGGTGCCGCCAAAATAGATCGCCGGCAATCTATTTCGCCGGCGCCGTTCAATTATTCCCCTCTAATTCACCTTCATCTTCCTCAGCAAGCGTGAGAGGTCAGTTTAGGAACCTCCATCCATCCTATACACCGCAGAAACCAGAGAGATTTGCAACTGCATGTTGGTACATACAACACTCACCTAAGTTTATTGGGGGACATTTCCAAACCTTACATAGAAGTTGAAAGTCTGCAAGTACTTTTGACCTGTAGATCTCATACCAGTTTTCAAAGGGAGGCTGAATGCCATCAGCTTCCCAAGAAACGCAATCATCTTCACAAATGTGCTGTCTACAAATATGTTTTTACTTTTCTGAAATGCACAAAAGTAGCCAATTTTAAATGATTTTTTTGCATTCATTAGATACAAATTATTATGGGCTCTATGAACTAAAATGCATGCTAAATTTATTTAGTGTGAACTTGTTAAAATTGCACTTATTGGGTGGCACACTAAAGCTTTTTGTGCATGCATCAAATATTAACCACCACAGCACTCTTACATATGAAGGGCAATTCTACAAATATGCCGCTGCTTTTACTCACTTCTTGCCTGTGTAGATACAGGGGAAGATATCACTTACTCACATAGTAGAAAATTCTATAAATGGTGCTCAAAATTCAGCACCACAAACAATCAACACTGAACGGTATTCTATAACAAGCATTCCAGGATCAGCACCCTTTGTAAAATAGCACGTAGCGCCGCAATTCATGCTCAACTTAGGCTGTGAGGTGTTGCACAGTGGTGTAGCTAGGGGGGCACAGAGGGAGCGGTCGCTCCCCCAAATAGATTAGTAAAAAAAGAGGCGGCTATGCGCATGCGCCGTCACCTTCCCGCTTGCACGCGGTGCTAGAACAAGATGATGTGGATCGTCATCGCTGGCCGTGCCTGCCCTAACAGCACACGAAGTGAACAGATGTGAGCTGCCCGGTGCCTGCACACTCCCATCTGCACAGTGCTACCTGCACTGCTTGAAGCCAGGAGAAGGAGAACGTCATTGAAAGAGCCGAGCTCTCTCAACGACGTTTTCCTTCTCGCTTCAAGCAGTGCAGGAAGCACAGGGCTCTCCTCAGCTCAAGCATGGCCATTTGGGGCTTTTTGGTACATTTCCATGGTGGTTTGTATCGCTTTAAGTCTGTGAATCTCCATTCCCATGGTGGACTGTCAATATATTGAGCATTACACTTTGAGTAACAGCTTATGTGATTAATGCTGATCTGTCAAATTGACCCCTGAGGCAGGCATTATATTTTACACCGAAACATGGCCCATGTTGGGTCACAAATAAAGAAGACTTGTACCATTTCTTCAGAGCCCTTTGTGCTTCTTTTTTGGATTGCTTGTGTTGTGTACTTTGATCCTCTTTGCTCTATGTTGATGGACATTTCCCATGACATTTCAAAGAAATGCATAACCCTACTGTCTAATAACTATTTGTTTACTGCTTTAGAGTTAGAACAATTAAATTAAACCTAAAGTCAAGGAAATGTAGACTATTTAATCAAGATAATAACTAATGTTTGCTTTTTAATGAAATTAAAATAATTTTTATCAATACACCTTCAAATTCTCTTCTATCCCAAGCTTTAAGTTACCAATTTCCAGCAAAGCAATGTTCAGTTACTGAAAGAGGCTTCCTCTTCTCTCAGAATTTCCTCTGAAAAGAAACTTTCCAACCAATCATCTTATTTTATAATGCATTCACGTCAGTACTCCTTCTTGAAAAGAGCAAAAGATATAGATGTTATATATTCCCTTTGGATTGCTTTAGCAATGTTCCATGCTGAAAAAAATAGTGTGATTGATCTATAGATCACTATGATTGAGCTAGATATATTCCTTCCAAATTTTAAGGGTATTCACAAGGTCAGGATTATTTAACAATCATCCATTCATATTCTATCTATACAGGCTAGTCTCCAGTCCTAATTCTTCTACTATTAAGATCACTGGGCATGACCTGAAGTAAGTATTTGCCCAATTTTGATATCATGGACACTAGCCAGGTCAAGAACTAAAAATCAATTTTTGACTAGGATCCATGTGGGGAACAATAAAAAGAATACTCTCTTTATGACCTTCATGCCACTCATTGATCAAATTAAATTCTTTCAAGGAACATTTTAACATCTTAGACCTAGGCAGACAGGACACAATTGAAATTGCCTTCCAAAAATAAGGAGACTGCTTTCATTTTTAGGGTAGCAAAAACTCCCTAAAAATGAAATTATCGCATTTGGAGGTGCATAAATATTGACTAATACAACCAGCATATAATTAAATACAGGGCGAGGAAAGAAAAAAAGTAACCCCCTAGGGTTTTTTGCTGTTTTCTCAGCAACTGCTTGCAATTTTTATTGTCAAATTTTATAGCTTTATTTGTTAATAAATGGTTCCTGAGTATTAGATTGGGTTGTAACATTCATTAGGTCGTCGGCTATAGAAAGATCTTAATTGACATAGGGAATAGAGTGGTATTTCTTGATCATTAGTAAGCAAAGAGGTTAATCAGTCAAGTGATAAAAGTTCGTAATCTAGTTCATGTGTCATCTTATTATTTAGTATGGAGGATGGATGTTATTGGTGTGCCTTCTTGAACAAATCAGTTTTCAGTAGCTTTCGGAAGATATTTAGGTCTTGTGTTGTTTTTATGGCCTTCGGTAGTGCGTTCCATAGTTGCTTGCAGATATAGGAGAAACTGGTTGCGTATGTGGATTTATATTTTAGTCCTTTACAATTGGGGTAATGGAGATTGAGGAATGTGCATGCTGATCTTTTTGTGTTTCTCATTGGCAAGTCTATAAGGTCTGACATATAGGTCGGGGCTTCTCCATGAATGATTTTGTGGACCAGGGTGCAGACTTTGAACGCAGTTCGTTCTTTTAATGGGAGCCAATGTAGTTTTTCTCTTAGGGGTTTGGCACTTTCGTATTTCATTTTCCCAAATATGAGTCTGGCTGCTGTGTTTTGAGCGGTTTGAAGCTTCTTAATGATTTGTTCTTTGCATCCTGCATAGATGGCATTACAATAATCTAGATGGCTTAGCACCATTGATTGTACTAGGCTGCAGAATACTTCCCTTGGGAAAAAAGGTTTGATCCTTTTAAGTTTCCACATTGAATAGAACATTTTCTTTGATGTGTTTTTCCCATGGTCTTCGAGTGTTAGATTTCGGTCAATTGTGACTCCCAGAATTTTCAGGCTGTCTGAGACCGGAAGGGTATAGTTTGGGGTGTTTATAGTATTGTGTTTATTTATGTTATATTGTGAGGATAAGATGAGATGTGTCTTTTCTGCGTTTAGCTTAAGTTGAAATGTGTACGCCCATGAGTTCATTATCTGGAGGCTGTGTGTGATTTCCTTTGTGATTCCAGTTATATCGTGTTTGAATGGGATGCATATTGTGACATCGTCTGCGTAGATGTATGGGTTGAGTCCTTGGTTGGATAGCGATTTGGCTAATGGTGTCATCATTAGGTTAAACAGGGTTGGTGAGAGCGATGATCCTTGTGGTACTCCACATTCAGGTTTCCATGGTGTTGACGTTTTTGATTTTGAGATTACTTGATATGTTCTTGTTGTTAAGAAGCCTTTAAACCAATTTAGTATGTTTCCTCCAATCCCGAAGTAGTCTAGGATGTTCGAGAGTATTTGGTGGCTAACCATGTTGAACGCGCTGGACATGTCAAACTGTAGGAGCAGTACACTGTTCCCGGTTGCAATTAGTTGTTTGAATTTGATTGTGAGAGTGATTATCACTGTTTCAGTGCTATGGTTGGATTGAAATCCTGACTGTGATTCATGTAGTATTGTGAATTTGTTTAGGTAGTTAGTAAGTTGTTTGGTTACCATACTTTCCATTAGTTTGACTATCAGGGGGATGGATGCTACTGGTCAATAGTTGGTTATGCCATTTAATTTTTTCTTTAAGTCTTTGGGTATAGGTGTGAGTAGTATGTTTCCTTTGTCCTTGGGGAAGAGTCTGTGTTGTAACATATAGTTCAGGTGTGATGTAAGGTCTGTTATGAAGCGTTTGGGGGCGACCCTTATTAGGTTACTGGGGCAGTTTGGAGTGTGTTTTGGAGAATTTGTTGATTGCTTGAGTGATGGTTTCTTTGGTTAGTAGATCGAAGTTATTCCAGGTTCGATCTGCTGGGTATTCGCCGGGAGTTGGGTCCAGGCAGTCCATGAATTTTTTGTGGTCATTGGTGTTGAGAGGTAGTGTGGATCGAAGTTTTATGATTTTTTCATTGAAGTATTTGGCCAGTTTGTCTGCCGATGGGGTGTCTGTACTATCTGTGGAAACCGGTGTGGTATCTATTAGTTTATTCAGGAGTTGGTATAGTTTGTGTGCATCTTTGTAGTCTGGTCCTATTTTGGTTTTGTAGTACACTCTTTTAGTTTGTCTTATTGAGTATTTGTATTTTCTTTGCATTTGTTTCCATGCATTAAGTGTATGTTCGTCTTTCATGTTTTTCCATGCTCGCTCAAGTCTCCTAACTTGTGTTTTTAGAATTTCAGTTCTTTGTTGAACCAAGGTATTGAGTTTTGATTTCTGGTGGGAAAAATAAAAAACTTGAAAGACCCAACTTTTTTTCATGCTCAGCAGGAGAAAGATGAGTCTTGTAGAAAAACAAAAGAAGGGTTTAGTTTTTTCAAATCATCCAATATCCTTTTCCTCTTAATAGGGTTATTCAGCCCATGGAAATTCCAGGAAACTAATGAGACTGACATCCTTTTTTCATGATGAGCACACTTTGCAATTTACATGTTTGTTTAATCTTGTGGTTCTCCACTTCCTCTCCTGTCTTATTGCCCTGCTTTCCCCCCTTCAGTTGTTCTCATAACCTGATCAGGTAAGCCCTTTTTTGGGCCCTTCTCCATCACCAGCTTGCAAATGCTTTTCCTATCTTTCTGCCTTATTCCTAGAACAACTTTCCCATCATATCAAGCCTTGCCTAAAAATCCAGCAGTTTAAGATTGCTTATAAATTTCAAACCCTGGCTATCCCCGATTACAGCCTTCACAATTTTAAACATGTTCATAATAATAAATATATTTCCTGAAGCCACCTATTTATTTTGTTTGTTTCTAGGCTACATGGACCGGGGCTTTCAATAATGTGTGCTGCATTATATTTCTGGACACTACAGCTATCTATATCTATATCAAACATAGAATTAGAGAAGATATGGAGAAGAGTAGCCAAAATGATAGGATGATTTTTTTTTTAATCAAGAAAGGCTTGAAAAAGAGATGGCTGGGGGTGATATAATATAGATGTACAAAATTCTGAGTGGAACAGAGAGGTGTGGTAGCTGTGTTAGTCCACTTTAAAAGGTAATCAATAGAAATAAAATAAAACATGGAAAAGAAAATAAAATGATACCTTTTTTATTGGACATAACTTAATACGTTTCTTGATTAGCTTTTGAAGGTTGCCCTTCTTCGTCAGATCAGAAATAAGCAAATGGTGGAAGATGACAGTATATTTATTTATTTATTTGTTACATTTGTATCCCACATTTTCCCACATATTTGCAGACTCAATGTGGCTTACATAATATTGTGAAGGCATTCGCCAATTCCGGTACAGGATAAGTACAAAATGTTGTATTGAAATAGGGAAGATAAGATTCAATCAAGTTGGTTGGGTTGAGGTAAAAGAGTTTGTCAATGTCCAATACGATCTTTGATAGTGAAGTGTTGCAGGGTTGAATCACTTAAGTTGGGTCATTCGGATATGCCTTTCCGAATAGGTGAGTCTTTAATAATTTTCTGAATTTTAGGTGGTCATAAGTTGTTTTCACCATTTGTGGCAATGTGTTCCACAGTGAAACATCAAAGCATTCCATTGAAAGTCTAACAGGATGGGGGTGGATAGGTGAGAGACAGGAAGAGGGACAGGGGGATATGCATGGAGACAGGAGGGTGACAAAGCAGTACAATTTTATGGTTTATAATGTGTGGAACAGGTAACAGTGAATCGATTGTTTATTCTTTTAAAAAGTACAAAGACTATGGGAAATGCCATGATGCTACCTAGTAATACTTTTAAAACAAACAGGAGATACTGTCATTAATGCATAATAAGCTCTGGAATTCATTCCCAGAGGATGTAGGGCACTAGTTAATATAGCTGGCTTTATAAAAGGTTTGGACAAACTCCTGGAGGTAAAGTCCTTAAATTATTGTCAAGGTAGATCTGGGTAAAGACACTGCTTATACCTGGTGTTAGATAGCATGTACTCTGTTAATTTTTGGGATTCTGCTTGTGGCCTGGATTGGCTATTGTTAGAAGCAGGATACTGGGCTAGATGGCCCTGTGGACTGATACAGTATGTGGTAATTCTTATGTTCTAATATTCTTACTATGCACAACTAGTAATGCGGGCATACTTATTATTTTTTTTATAACACGTATTGTGGTTTCCTCATCTTAACACATCAATAGCAGAATGGAAACTCTTTTTGATGATATATTAACATTCTGGCAGTGACTTTCAGTGTTTTTACCTATTGATCTCCAGTAATGTTCACACAGACAAAAACAAAGAGTTTTGTCAGCTCTAAAAGAAACATGTTTAAAAGGCTGTGAAATGTAGTGTTCATCCAAACAGGTGCCTAGGGAACAAATCCATGCTGAAAGAGTGAGCAACCAGGCATAAGAATGTAAAGAAAAAGAAAGATCTTTCTGCACAGTGTATGTGGACTTCTTGGTAGATTCTTATACCTAGCTAAAAGGTCTGGTGAGGTCTCTCTTAGCCCTTACTAGAGTGTGGACATCATGATTTCAAAATAGATAATTTGGAAACAACAAAAACTAACTAGTTGTTTGGTCTATTAGATTGTAAGCTCTTTGAGCAGGGACTGTCTTTCTTCTATGTTTGTGCAGCGCTGCGTACGCCTTGTAGCGCTATAGAAATGCTAAATAGTAGTAGTCTTCCATGTTTGCTCAGTGACAGTGCTTCATGCTGTTATGTGGAAGACCTGGGTTCATTCGCTGAGCCTGGCTTCTATTCCTCAGTCCAACCAAGACTAGAGATAATGCAGAGCGCAAAGTCACTGTCCCTGAGAGAGGGAATCTGAGCTATGGCACAAATAGTATACCTAATAGTCAGTCATAGGACACCCATGTACCAAGTTTCAGAGGGAGCTATGAACTTGGATCTTCAAAGGTATGCAGCAGTCTTGGTTTTGCCTCACTGCATTTAAACTTTTGACTAAATTTATAGCTCTGGATGAGAACTGTTGCTGCAGTGATATTCTAGATTAGAGGTTCTCAACCCAGTCCTCAGGACACACCTAGCCAGTCAGGTTTTCAGGATATTCACAGTGAGTAGCCATGAGAGAGATCTGCATACACTGCCTCCATGGTTAGAGCAGCCAGCTGAGAACCAAAGGTTGCAGGGTCAAATCCCACTGTAGCTGTCTGTAAATTTTTTTTTTTTTTTTGTAGATTGCGAACCCTCCAGGTTTCCCTTCCTAGCGTACTCCCTCCAGTGGAGAACTGCTCAATTAGAGCATCTTTCTATAACCTTGATATGCCAGGTCTAAATACCGATGTCCATCTTTTTGGACATGGGCGCCCTTACATGGTGCATCTTATGAGCTAAAAAAAAAAACCCTCTCTTTGATATGATGCAAGTACTATGATGAACATTAGTAGTAAATTGTTTAGTCTGGGATCATACTCCATATGTCCTGGGTTGGGAGTGAGGTTCAGACATGGTATGCACAAAAGTATCCCATTTTGATTAAGACGCGTATATCTAGAGAAAAAAGACCATAAATGAAATCTAAAACTAAAAGCTGCTAAAGACCAATATGTAGAGAATGAAGATGAAAAAGCAGAAGAAAGACCTGTAGAAGCACAAGAGAAAACTAGCAAAATTAAACAAAGACTGCATGAGTCTTTTGTGCCACGGATTGGTGTCATTGAACGTCTTTTGATATAGACTGTTATAGAGTGTATGTTTTGAACAAAGATATCTTCCATGGTTTGTTTTCTCCTTGCTTTTCACCTACTGACTATCATCGCGAGGATCACATCCTTCTTTTGCTCACCCACTCCTTAATTTGGATGCCATTTACTGAATCTAGTCACATCTGTCCAGAGCACAATCACAGTGCATCCCTGTACATAGCAAGGAATTATCTACAAAACATTTTGAGTCAGCGTTATGCTGTTTTTGGTATTGAGACATTCACATTATCTAGAAGTGAAAAGTTTGATTGTGCTTTTGAAAATTATAGAATATGTTAGAAGTCTGAGAAACCCATGTTGGCTGGACCCTGGGATGGACAAATCCTTAGAAAATAAATAAGTTTGTCAACATATCCCATAAAAGGCAGGTTTTAAAAAAACATTATTGGCTATACTTTTGACATCTTTTTTTTTTTATATCTCTTTCTCATACAAAAAGAATTCCTCATCCTGGGTTAGTCTATTATTTCTAGAATTTGTATAAAGGTCACTGAGTCTCCAGAGTTGTGATTACTTTTTCTCGTTGACATTTATTGATCTCATTACCTTCATACTCATATTTCAAAACCCTTCCATTATATTTTGTTACCATTTGAAAGATGACAGAAATACTGCAGTGCTCACTGTGTTAGAACTGCATGTAATTAAAATCCACACTGTGGGCCTGATTCACTAATCTCTTTTCCCATAGATGCAGAATAGGAGGAGAACCTTAGTAAATCAGACCTACTGTGTGTTTCACCCAGACTTCACCACCAAAATCTCAACAAGTGTTGTTTATGAGTTAGACTGCAATAATTAGAAGGAAGCCTGCACAAGAACAATAGACAATAGTTTTATGTTCAGAATGAACATGGACTGTGCTTCAAGCAAAACAGCCAGAATTGCAGTAACCTAACCTATGAAGCCCGCTAATATTATGGGTCATTGGGATATATTTTTGGAATTGTGCACCTTTTTGAACAGCTTCAAAAAGGTGAATCATTATGAATTTGCCAATCATTTTTGTCCATTAGAGCTGTTTTAAATTCTGTGCCACTCATTCATATTATTTCTCAAACAGGAGTGGCCTAGTGGTTAGGGTGGTGGACTTTGGTCCTGAGGAACTGAGTTTGATTCCCACTTCAGGCACAGGTAGTTCCTTGTGACTCCGGGCAAGTCACTTAACCCACCATTGTCCCATGTAAGCCGCATTGAGCCTGCCATGAGTGGGAAAGCGCGGGGTACAAATTTAACAAAACAAAAACAAGCACACAATTATCTCTGAATTTCAACATCTATGTTCTTGCATTCTGGTTGGCATTTCCATAGGAAAGAAAGGAATGAGTCCCACTGCAGCCCATCGTGACTCTGAGCAAATCACTTAACTTTCTATTACCCACAGGTGCAATACTTAGACTGTGAGCCTACTGGGGACAGAGAAAATACCTGTATATAATATATGTAAATCACTTTGATTGTACCACAGAAACACAGTGTATGAAACCACATTGTGTAAAGACAATGCATACATTATACTTGTGGGCTTCATAACTGCTTTTCTCTAAAGATCTGGAAATTCAGTCCACTTGCCTTCTTTGCCTTAAATATTCCCCAAGCCTGCCTCCTTTCTATGGGGGTAATATTTATTAAGCGTGTTCCATGTGAAAGCATGTTTTACATGTAGAAAATACCTTTTTTTAAATTGTGTGTTATAGTGCTTTGATAAAAGCATGCATGCTTTTATGCAATCTATACGCACTTACACACGTAAAGTAAATGTATACATTTACTGGACACCTTGCTCAGAGGAGTTATAAATTTGTGCAAGTGCATTTGTACTCTGTTAGGGATTATTGTAGAGACCATCCAGCCAATATACAAAGCAATTTAGCTGGCCACTGACCAGTTAAATTACTTGGTCAAGGCTAGCTGCTAATTTTCAGAGGCACTTAACCAACTATGTGCCACTGAAATTCACGCCTGACTCCAAGTTGGCTATGTTGGGGGCATTCCAGGAACAGAGTCAGCACTTGGCTGCTTAAGTGCTGATATTCAGCCCTTAAGTGGCCAGCTTTAGCACATAAATGGCACTGCATAAAAGTCTGTTCTATGTTTATATGCTACCCCATGGCCGCTTAAGTGCTGAATATTGACTTAAGCAGCTATGTGTTTGCTGGCTCAAAAATAACCAGATATTCAAAACCAAAGCTCAGACAGGGCCTGGCTTTTGAATATCCAGGAATAACGGTAAGCAAAACGCTCATCCCTGCTGGCTGAATATCAGGCCCCTATCTTATAAAGGCACAAAATCTTTTATATTGCCTTATAAAAAAAAGCATAAAACAGGCACATTTTTGAGCGTTTTTATGATGCCTTATTATAAAAGTACCCCCCCCCCGCCCAATGTGTCCAAGAATACCTTTGTAAGTTGCTTTGAAAATTGACCTCATTGTTTTAATAATGAGGTCATTATTCAGCTCAGGAGCAGTGGAATACCACTTTGGTTGGACAGGCCAAACAAACCAATCTCTGGTCCCATCTGAAGGTTATGTTATGTTGAATAAAATATTGATTGGGCCATGGCCACTGTGGCTCACCCATTCCGTTGCCTATAAAATATTAAATCAGTCACTGAGGGAGAAGGTTATCAAGCTGCATTAGTAGCTTAAGTCATGGTACATGTCTCTTAGTGTGATTTTAAAGAGCTCCATTGCAACTTGTCATGTCCTAACATGGCAATATTTAGGTCACTGCAGGTTACATAGTAATGAGATGCAAACATGCCTAATTTAAATGTAACAATACTCAATGATAGACTGTCAACAAAAGTGGAAAGAGATAATCAATAATCGTATCATCCGTCTTTTCCCACTAAAAATTTAACAGAGCTCCGAAAACTTCATACAAACATTCATATAAACATAGAAACTTATAGCATGAACTTATCTTGAGCAGAGCATAAGTCAGACGGGTGATAAATCGTCCAGCACGAACACGTTTTGACCCCCAGGGCTGTTTCAAGGACCATCCCCTCTAACACTCATTAGTGCCAGCTTAGATCTTGCATATCACCCTGGGGGCAAAACATGATCGTGTCGAATGATGTATCCTCCATCTGACTTATGCTATGCTCAAGATAAGTGCATGCTATAAGATTTATACCACTTAAGCTTCTCTTGTGAGAATGTTTATATGAAGAATATACTATCCATGGAGAAGTCTAGAAATTAATGTTAAAATTCATAATAAATTGGTGATTGAACCTCTTGAGAACCGATGACGAAGTGGATGCAGAAATTCCTTGCATTAAACACATTAAACATGGAGGTAATGATGATGGGGCCGCTTGATAAAAGTGATCATAATATGATCAGATTTGATATTAGCTTTGGAGTAAGTATATACAGGATATCCAATATGTTAGCATTTAACTTTCAAAAAGGAGACTATGATAAAATGAGAAGAATAGTGAAAAAATAACTAAAGAAGCAACTTTGAAGGTCAAACATTTACATCAGGCGTGGATGCTGTTCAAAAATACCATCCTGGAAGCCAAGGCCAAATATGTTCCATGTATTAAAAAAGAAGGGAGGAAGACCAAACGACAGCCGGCATGGTTAAAAAAAGTGAGGTGAAGGAAACTATTAGAGCTAAAAGAAAATCCTTCAGAAAATGGAAGAAGGAACCGACTGAAAATAATAATAAGAAACAGCATCAATAATGTCAAGTCAAATGCAAAGCGCTGATAAGGAAGGCAAAAAAGGACTTTGAAAAAAGATTGTGTTGGAGGCAAAAACATATAGTAAGAATTTTTTAGGTATATTAAAAGCAAGAAGCCAACAAAAGAATTGGTTGGACTGCTAGATGACCAAGGGGTAAAAGGGGTGATCAGGGAAGACAAAGCCATCGTGGAGAGATTAAATGAATTCTTTGCTTCGGTCTTCACCGAGGAAGATTTGGGAGTGATACTGGTGCAAGAAATGGTATTCAAAGCTGACGAGTCAGAGAAACTGAATGAAATCTCTATAAATCTAGAGGATGTAATAGGACAATTTGACAAATTGAAGAGTAGCAAATCTCCTGGACCGGATGGTATTCATCCCAGAGTAATGATAGAATTGAAAAACGAACTGGCGGAACATATTACTAACTATTGTTAGTGATATGTAAATTATCTTTAAAATCGAGCATGGTACCGGAAGATTGGAGGGTAGCCCATGTAATGCCGATTTTTAAAAAAGGTCCCAGAGGG
This sequence comes from Microcaecilia unicolor, assembly GCF_901765095.1. Classification (NCBI taxonomy): domain Eukaryota; kingdom Metazoa; phylum Chordata; class Amphibia; order Gymnophiona; family Siphonopidae; genus Microcaecilia; species Microcaecilia unicolor. The sequence continues at coordinate 126,725,483 of NC_044031.1, read as the reverse complement.
GATGCGGGAAATTATAGACCAATGAGCCTGACGTCGGTGCCGGGCAAAATGGTAGAGACTAATATAAAGAACAAAATTACAGAGCATATTCAAAAGCATGGATTAATGAGACAAAGCCAACATGGATTTAGTGAAGGAAAATCTTGCCTCACCAATCTATTACATTTCTTCGAAGGGATGAACAAAAATAAGGATAAAGGTGAGCCGGTTGATATTGTGTATCTGGATTTTCAAAAGGCGTTTGACAAAGTACTTCATGAAATACTCCAGAAGAAATTGGAGATTCATGGGATAGGAGGTATGTCCTATTGTGGATTAAAAACTGGTTAAAGGATACAAAAGAGAGTAGGGTTAAATGGACAGTATTCTCAATGGAGAAGTGTAGATAGTGGGGTTCCTCAGGGATCTGTGCTGGGACCACTGCTTTTTAACATATTTATAAATGATTTAGAGATGGGAATAACTAGTGAGCTAATTAAATTTGATGACGACACAACGTTATTCAAAGTTGTTAAATTGCAAGAGGATTGTGAAAAATTACAAGAGGGCCTTACGAGACTGGGAGACTGGGAGTCTAAATGACAGATGACGTTTAATGTGAGCAAATGCAAAGTGATGCATGTGGGAAAGAGGAACCCAAACTATAGCTACGTAATGCAAGGTTCCACGTTAGGAGTCACCAACCAAGAAAGGGATCTCGGTGTCGTTGTTGATGATACGTTGAAATGCTCTGCTCAGTGTGCTGCGGCAGCTAAGAAAGCAAATAGAATGTTAGGTATTATTAGGAAAGGAATGGAAAACAAAAGTGAGGACTTTATAATGCCTTTGTATCGGTCCATGGTGCGACCGCATCTCAAAAGAAGATATAGTGGAATTAGAAAAGGTACAGAGAAGGGCGACAAAAATGATAAAGGGGATAGGACAACTTCCCTATGAAGAAAGGCTAAAGCATCAAGGGCTCTTCAGCTTGGAGAAGAGATGGCTGAGGGGAGATATGATAGAGGTCTATAAAATAATGAGTGGAGTGGAACGGGTAGATGTGAATCGTTTGTTTACTCTTTCCAAAAATACTAGGGGGCATGCGAATCGGAGAAAATGTTTCTTCACTCAACGTGTAATTAAACTCTGGAATTCATTGCCAGAGAATGTGGTAAATGCAGTTAGCTTAGCGGGGTTTAAAAAGGGTCTGGATGGCTTCCTAAAGGAAAAGTCCATAGACCATTATTAAATTGACTTGGGAAAATCCACTGCTTATTTCTGGGATACAAAAATACAAAAACAATGGCACAGTTTTGTCCAAAAATAAATTGTAAAATTACACAACGTTAACCGGACAAAACAAATTTATTGCAACATTAGAATGTTGACTGGTGAGGGTATCTCATAACATCAAAGACATCTGTGTTTACCACCTTATAATGTGGCTCACAGGTCTGGGATAAGCATCATAAAATGTATTGAGCTTTTCAGGGATCTTGCCAGGTATTTGTGACCTGGATTGGCCACTGTTGGAAACAGATACTGGGCTTGATGAACCTTTGGTCTGTCCCAGTATGTACTTATGTATTTATCTATATATAAGGTGCATCGCTGAGGCTTTTGGGGCTCTGTTAAATTTTGAGTGGGATAATTTAAATGTAAAGCAACTCCTTACTATGTAAAAGCCATAACATGACTTGCAATTTGCACTGAGTTCACCACACAAGTAGAGTTAGGGTTATAAAGTCACAGTAAAATACCCCCACCCAAAAGCTGGGATTACATTACTATGCTGGGAACATCAAGAGGGTGGAAGGTCTACCAACTTGAAAAGGTATCAAGACTTCAACATATTTATAGTTTATTATAGGGAAAATTGAGATTTATAGAATTAGTTGCTTACATTCACAGGTGCTAATGGAGTGGAGTGGCCTAGTAGTTAGAGCACCAGTGTTGATGTTCAGTGGAGGCTGGTTCAAATCCCACAGTTGTTCTTTGTGATCTTAGGCAAGTTACTTAGCTCTCCATTGCCTCAGGTACAAAATTAGATTGTGAGCCCTTCAGAGACAGGGAAATACCCAGTGTACTTGAATGTAACACACCTTAAGCTACTACTGAAAAGGTGTGAGCAAAATATAAATAAATAATTTCCTCTGTATTTATATGTGGGCATGCAATTATAGAATTTCTCTTTTAATCTTTTAACAACCTTCATGGGGAATGCTGTGGAGAAAGATGGTATTGTTTTAATTTGTGGTATTATCATGGACATTTATGCACTGCTATCATAAAGCAAACCTGCATGGGGTCATGATACATCACTTGAGTATCTATTACAATGCAAATTATAAAAATGTATAGTATGGTATTACTAATTCATGGTATGTGATTTGTAATAGTGTTTAAATTCCTTATTGTACCAAACCAAGAAGCAAAATTTAATCAGACTGGTACTTCATGCACTTCATGATCTGGGCTAGTTATTATACAGAAAGAGCAGACAGGTATAGAACATTATCACGTACTATGAATTGTAAATCCATACCTTTTATTTTTGAAGGGTAAGAGATACTTACATAGAACGGCATAGACGTGCAATCTAAGCTGCAGCTCAAAGACGGGTCTCATCCCTAGAGATTCTTAGTTTCTGCTCCTCAACACAGAGCTATTTCAGTTGGAACAGCTAGAGCTAAGAGATTTTCAATTTCTTGATGCTCCTGCTATATGTCTTTTGATGTCTGCATTTAATTTCAGCCAAGGAAGCAAGCTTGTTTAACTGTGGTGTCCTCACTGCTTAGGAACGCTGTTCTGTTACTGTCTTTACTTATATATAGTCTGGCTGCTTCCTTTGGTCTCTCCCTTCCTTCTCTCTGTCTCTGTATTAGGGCTCCTAGTCTAGCTGTACAATAGAGGTTAAAGTCTCTGTGTGAAATAACTGTAAAATGCAGAATTTCCCATGCCTTAGTTGATCTGTCTTTGTTAATTTTCTTTTTCTATTCAGTCCCAGGCTACAAATAGTGGAGTAGCCTAATTTTTAGTGAAGTAGACTGAAACCAGATCAACCAGATTCAATTTCCACTGCAGCATTGCTTAAGTATAGCAAACGTGCTTTTTAGCATAGACTTATCTTTAAACGGCAGCAGTTTACAACCGCAGGAGAACCTCCACCAACGTGGTCAGGTTTCGCAGAAAGCTTTTTCAAGGAAGAGGCTCTCATAACATCCTTCATATACTCCCGCATAGAGAAGATGGCCAACGCTTTTAACTCCTAACCCTTGTTCACTTGTTCAGAACCCTTATTTTATCATCCTCACTTTAATATTCCCATTTCTCTTGTTTGTCCTGTTTGTCTGTCCTAATTAGATTGCAAACTCTGTTGAGCAGGGACTGTCTCTTCATGTTTAAGTGTACAGCGCTGCGTACGTCTAGTAGCGTTATAGAAATGATAAGTAGTAGTAGTATATGAAGGATGTTATGAGAGCCTCTTCCTTGAAAAAGCTTACTGCGAAACCTGGCCACGTCGGTGGAGGTTCTCCTGCGGTTGTAAACTGCCGCCGTTTAAAGATAAGTCTATCCTAAAAAGCACATTTGCTATACTTAAGCAATGCTGTTATACTGCACAGTTTTGGCATATAAAAAGATGTAAAATAACAAAAAAAAAGAAAGTAATAATCTATAAAAGAAGGGTGATCTTATGAAGAGTTGCACCACAACCATTTCTCCTGTGACGAAAGAACATGATTGTTCATATGGTATGAGATGCAGTTAGATCTGATGATCCCCATAAAAAATTAGATAAAGTTGAGTGTCATTGCAGTTATATGAAATTTCTGCTGCAAGTTCAAATGTTTGGGACATTGCTGTTAATATATACATTATCTACATGCATTTTTAAAGGTCTTTTTAGCAAATAAAAAAAAATCCAATTAGCTTTTTGAAGCAAATAAATAAATGCAGCTTAAACTGACTATCTTATTTCTAGTCTATCCCTTCTATAACCCATGCAGTTTAAACCATGAATTCTGGCTGTGCATAATCTCTAGAAGTTGTGTCTTTTTACTACAGGATGAGGAGTGATATAATCTGGATATCTATTGTAAGAAATCCGAGACTGTTCTATGCTAATAGAGCAGTTTATTTGCCTGTTTCATAGTCTTCTGCTATGATTATAACCATAGACCAAGCCAACCCATTCTATCCTACTAACAAGGTCTTTTCAAATAATACCATGGTTGACCTCAACATCAACATCTGCAGAAATGTACAGTGGGGGAAATAAGTATTTGATCCCTTGCTGATTTTGTAAGTTTGCCCACTGACAAAGACATGAGCAGCCCATAATTGAAGGGTAGGTTATTGGTAACAGTGAGAGATAGCACATCACAAATTAAATCCGGAAAATCACATTGTGGAAAGTATATGAATTTATTTGCATTCTGCAGAGGGAAATAAGTATTTGATCCCCCACCAACCAGTAAGAGATCTGGCCCCTACAGACCAGGTAGATGCTCCAAATCAACTCGTTACCTGCATGACAGACAGCTGTCGGCAATGGTCACCTGTATGAAAGACACCTGTCCACAGACTCAGTGAATCAGTCAGACTCTAACCTCTACAAAATGGCCAAGAACAAGGAGCTGTCTAAGGATGTCAGGGACAAGATCATACACCTGCACAAGGCTGGAATGGGCTACAAAACCATCAGTAAGACGCTGGGCGAGAAGGAGACAACTGTTGGTGCCATAGTAAGAAAATGGAAGAAGTACAAAATGACTGTCAATCGACAAAGATCTGGGGCTCCACGCAAAATCTCACCTCGTGGGGTATCCTTGATCATGAGGAAGGTTAGAAATCAGCCTACAACTACAAGGGGGGAACTTGTCAATGATCTCAAGGCAGCTGGGACCACTGTCACCACGAAAACCATTGGTAACACATTACGACATAACGGATTGCAATCCTGCAGTGCCCGCAAGGTCCCCCTGCTCTGGAAGGCACATGTGACGGCCCGTCTGAAGTTTGCCAGTGAACACCTGGATGATGCCGAGAGTGATTGGGAGAAGGTGCTGTGGTCAGATGAGACAAAAATTGAGCTCTTTGGCATGAACTCAACTCGCCGTGTTTGGAGGAAGAGAAATGCTGCCTATGACCCAAAGAACACCGTCCCCACTGTCAAGCATGGAGGTGGAAATGTTATGTTTTGGGGGTGTTTCTCTGCTAAGGGCACAGGACTACTTCACCGCATCAATGGGAGAATGGATGGGGCCATGTACCGTACAATTCTGAGTGACAACCTCCTTCCCTCCGCCAGGGCCTTAAAAATGGGTCGTGGCTGGGTCTTCCAGCACGACAATGACCCAAAACATACAGCCAAGGCAACAAAGGAGTGGCTCAGGAAGAAGCACATTAGGGTCATGGAGTGGCCTAGCCAGTCACCAGACCTTAATCCCATTGAAAACTTATGGAGGGAGCTGAAGCTGCGAGTTGCCAAGCAACAGCCCAGAACTCTTAATGATTTAGAGATGATCTGCAAAGAGGAGTGGACCAAAATTCCTCCTGACATGTGTGCAAACCTCATCATCAACTACAGAAGACGTCTGACCGCTGTGCTTGCCAACAAGGGTTTTGCCACCAAGTATTAGGTCTTGTTTGCCAGAGGGATTAAATACTTATTTCCCTCTGCAGAATGCAAATAAATTCATATACTTTCCACAATGTGATTTTCCGGATTTAATTTGTGATGTGCTATCTCTCACTGTTACCAATAACCTACCCTTCAATTATGGGCTGCTCATGTCTTTGTCAGTGGGCAAACTTACAAAATCAGCAAGGGATCAAATACTTATTTCCACCACTGTATATGAGACCAAATTTACATCCTTTTTGATCTTTAAAAGTCTCTTCTTCACATTTTCATCCATGGCATTTCAACACCAAAGTTCTTTTTCTGAACCTAGGTTAAAGTAAATAGTTCCTAAACTTGTCTGAGCCATTACATGCTGGTGAAAGCTAAAAGGTCAGACCCTGGGTGCACACAGTTCTGAGAGAGCTGCCTTCTTTGGTACCTCCCTAATAACTTTGGCTGTGATGGTTTAACTATAGGAAAAGAAGGGGATTTATACAATTAAAAAATGGGAAATACCTCTGGGTAGCTGGGAATGAAAACTCATGGTGCTGTAGTCCAGTAGGAAGATTTTCTAATTGAGTTGGAAGCTTAAAGGGTAAAAGGAAACTGCAGGAAAAACCCTTGCACATTTTTACTGTTAAGATCTCTTTAATCCTCTCCTCTGCTTTTCTCTTTAATATCTCAATTGCCTTTTTCAAATCCATTTTCTTTTATGAGGAGTAGGGTATGTAAATTTTTTATACAGCATTCACAAACTCAGTTTTACGAATGTGCAAGAAAGGTTGAGGTTCATTGTATTAGTTTGTCAAACTAATACAATGGTTGGGGATTACTTTGTTTTAAAAATCTATCATGAGCTGAAAGGGAAGGAAGCCGAGCTAAAACTGGGGAAATTTAGGTCTGCTATTGCAGTGCTTAACTTTATCTAGTCAAATTTAGTCAGAGAATGTGATATATGGAGCAGCATTTTAGAAAGGACATTCAAGTACCTCAAGTTGAGACATCAGAAGTTACACTAGTATATTTAGATCTGCTGATGTAGAGCCTGTTCTAAAATACATAATGAAATGGATATTCATGTGCTGGTGACATGCAGTAGGAACATCCATTTTAGAAAAATAGACATCTAAGATATCATCGGACAACACAGGAAAATAAGTCTCTGTGGCATCATATGAATGTCTGTTATGAAATGGCAACAGAGATGTTTATGTGCTGCAACATAGTTATGTCAGCCAATTTTGAAACATAAATATCTAATTCTCCCAAAACTGTCACAGAGCCCAGTATCCCTTGCTGTTTTGCTTTCTGTGTTGGGGGGGGGGGGGGGGCACATCATCAACTGGGGGATGAAGGAGTTGACTTCCCCTAAACATTCCAGTGGAGCAATGCTCAATAGGAGTACTTTTCTGAAACCTGGATATCCTGGGTAGCAGGTCTAACTCCCAATGCACAAATGTTTTGGACACAGACTTTCATTCTCCTTCTAAAACAGAGAGTAAACATCTATCTTTTGGGGCCACTTTAGTACCTCTCAAAACATGCCCAGACTATGCTTTCCTTGCCATTTGGATATTCTTCAGTTTTAGAGATATCTTGGCTTTGTAAAATCAGAACTTAGGTGTCTATACACATGATAGATATTTAAGTGCTGATTTTCATGGCCAAAACATGAATGACATTTCTAAATAGACACTTAAACCACTCTAGAATTATTTACAGCCAACCCCATTTTTATTGACTCAATTTATTTCACCTGTGAATTTGGTTGGATGGATGTTCCCAGTCCGATGGGACAGAAATTCATTCATCACAATTTATTCAGCTAAAACTTGGTTTAACAACATCAAATGTTTTTTGAAAATCAAGTCCAGATATTTTGGGGAATGGTGTAATACAAGTACTGCTTCTCACACTATCACAATAGAGGAATTATATCTTAACCTCCAAGGCATCTAGAAGTGTAGCCCTTGGAAGTTAGCCAAATTCACAGTAATTTTGCTTAAGCTAATAATCATTCATGAAAATCCAGCTTAAAATTAAGTTTTCTCCATGAAAAGCAATTCTGCCATCATGAAAAGACTTGAAGCTAGTGTTGCAGAACACATTAGTTCCAGAATGCTTGTGCCAAAATACATTTAAGACATCAACACAAAGCTGACTTAATATAATAAGAAATGGGATTCATATTCCCAGGTAAAGGTTGTAACAATTATCTTCAGAGAAAATTGGCGCATGAGTCATTACCAGGAGCAGCTATCAGGAGATACTGATTTAGGATAGCACTTAACATGGTATAAGCAAAAAAGTGTATTAGCTATTGATCAAAATAAAATAAAACATAAAAAAAACACATTTTTAACACAGCAAAACAAGTATTTACTACTTCTTGGGACACTGAAACATTTGCAGCAAAAAAGCTATTTGCTGGGCATAATAAAGAGTTTCCATTGTATTCCATAGTTTAGAAAGACTAATAAGGGAAATTGGGACTTGATATACCACCTTTCTGAGGTTTTTGCAACTACATTCAAAGTGGTTTACATATATTCAGGTACTTATTTTGTACCAGGGGCAATGGAGGGTTAAGTGACTTGCCCAGAGTCACAAGGAGCTACATTGGGAATTGAACTCAGTTCCCCAGGATCAAAGTCCACTGCACTAACCACTAGGCTACTCCTCCATAGGCTTAAGTTTTGTTTATGTAAGGGTTTACACCTGTATCTGCTCTCTGCCATGAACCGTACTGAGCTAGCTGACCGCCAATATTCAGAGGCACTTAACCAGGCAGTGCCACTGATTATCAGCTCTGGCCACCCAAGTACAATGTAGTTAGTGAGGAGAAGATTCAGGGGTGGAGTCAAGAGATATACAGGCACCACTGATGTTCAGTATCAGTACCCACATACATCACATTTGGAAAAGTAAAGCAAACCAATTCAGCAATCTGAAATCATGTATGTTCAGTTGCATATTATAGGGCTGTGAACCATGGATAATCACAAAGGAGTCAGAAAGAAGGGTGCTGGTTTTGAAGAGATGTTACAGAAAGATTTGTGAATAGAATGGTTACAGAAGGTAAGAAGTGAACTGTACAAGAGGATGGATCTATTTTAGCCAGCAGCAGTCGGCACTTAGAGAAATGCTTGCTGCCACAGGCTGAATATTGACCAGAGAGAAAACAGCTTTTTGGAATTCAAAGAAACAAAGAAGCACATAAAATGATGATAGATAAAGACTACATGGCCTATCCTGCCCACCCATCCACATCAACTTCTCAGCTCAAGAATCCCTTCCTCTTTCTTGGACATTTGTGCTTTTTGTCTTAGGTTTACTTGAATTCAGATACTGTCCTTGTCTCTACCAATGGGAGGCTGTGACCCACTTTTCCATCAAACAAGCATCAGGACAGTGCAGGGGAAATGGCATAGTGTTGTGGCCCTGCTTCCTGCAGTGACATCATTTACCCTTGCCTGCAGACTGGCTCAAAAGTGCACCAGCATTGAGGTGCACCACATCAGACGCACCACTGAAGGGACATGATGTTTTAGCCTGAAATAATGCCCAGAAAAGAGGAGAAAGCACACAGTTTATTTGCTGTTATTACCAAGCCTTTAAAAACAAATGCAATATATTTGTAGCTAATATTAATAATACATCACTGTAACAAATCACATCTTGGCTCAGTCACTTCATTCAACTTAAGCTGGGAAAGTCCTTGTCAGGAGTGATGTTAGGAGAATTCTTCAACAGCACATCAACTTTGGAGATGAGACTTCAACTTCAAGAACTTTGTAGCCTATGCTTGAAATAAACTTCCTGAGCCCTTACGCCAAGCCCCCTCCCTGCCCATCTTCAAATCCTTGCTCAAAGCCCACCTCTTCAATGTCGCCTTCGGCACCTAACCATTATACCTCTATTCAGGAAATCTAGACTGCCCAATTTGACTGCCCCTATTTGACTGACTGTACATTTGTCCTTTAGATTGTAAGCTCCTTGAACAGGGACTGGCCTTCTATGTTAAACTGTACAGCGCTGCGTAACCCTAGTAGTGCTTTAGAAATGTTTAGTAGTAGTAGTAGTAGAAGTAGTGGTTAAATAGTAGTGTTTTTTCCTGATTCACATTCTGCCTGTCTGGATCAGCCAGCAATGACCCAGATGAGCATGCTTTTCTTAATTCCTTTTATGGGTTTTTCTATCGGTGAGCACATAGTGATCACACGTATTTTGCATGATTTGAACAAAATAACTTATGTAACATAAAATAACAGTGCATGTGCAAAATACAAGGGTCAATTAAGGGACAGCAAATGTTCTAAAGGTCAGCTGATCTGTTTACATAGTGTAAGCCAGAGGGCAACAGACAATAGTCTAGACTATTACCACTACATTTCACTCCTTGGCTATTGCACTATAGCTGCACACTATGGTTCTAGTTAAATGAACAGAAGAACTGCATTTATATAGGCAGTATGAAAGACAACAATTCCAAACAGTTAAACCAATGATAATAATAATAAGGATTACTATTACAGGGTGAAATATCCAACTAAGGAAGGTTTCTGCTTGAGGAGACCAACCAGTAAAGATATCCCACTAACTATGAACAGTATCTTTTTCCAATTTCCAAGCTAAAGAAACAGGTTGGTCTTCCAAAAATACACTGCTTACCTCATGTTCTAATAATGTTTGATTAATTTTAGTCAAATAAGTTGTTAAGGGCTAGATTCTGTTTATGATTCAAAATAGGTAAATGTCCCTAAGCCGACAATGGCCAGTGTTTCGCGCTATGGCTGCCTCAGGGTCTGGGTGACAAGGGAATTTTTTGAAAGGAAGGGGGGCAAGCTGTTCAACACAGCGTGATGAGATACTACTGCTGTGAATGAATGCTGCCGATAAGATAAGTGTTGCTTTTTTTCTCGGTTTTGCAGCATAGTGCTGTAGTTGTCTTATTACTGCATTTGGCTTGTATTAATTCTATAGTAGCTTATCAGCACTATTAGTTCATTTAAAATTCTTTTTCAATTTTTTTGGAAATCATTTCTGGCCAAATTCTTTGAAGTAATCGTGGAAGATTTTTTGGTGGCCAATGATGAAGAGTTGATCATTACGATCTATTTCAGCTGTATAGGATTTTTTAGATCCTGGAGCTCTTTGAGGCATTTTTCCTTCCTGGTTTGAAATGTGTTTGTGACAACTAGTGCTTTATGCCAAATACATATTTTGATATTGTGTTGTTTTATGTAAAACTTTTTGAATTTTTTAAGCAATTAAGTATTTCCACACCCACCCTATACATTATTATTTGAAAAACCTTAGCCTAGGTGTATTCTACAAAGTACGTCTAAAGTTAGGCACAGTTTATAGAAAACACCTAAATTTAGGTGTCGTGTATAGAATATGCCCAGTGCCCATTTCCTGTGACTATATTTAGTTACAGCCATTTATATCAACTAAAACATGGTATAAATGCCAATGCCTAAGTTATGTGCACAGCAGGCATATTCTATAATACTGTATGTAAATTCTAGGAATGCCTAAGACCCACCCATGCCCCTCCTATGGCCACACCCCTGTTTCAGATCTGTATCTTAGAATTTATGTGCATAGAACATGCTTAGAAAGTTGTGTGCGGAAATTCTAATTAAATCCAATTAGTAGCAATAATTGCTTGTTATATGGAAATTATCAATGCTGATTGACTAGTTAAGCCAATAAAAAAGATATAGTGGAATTAGCAAAGGTACAAAGAAGGGCGACGAAAATGATAAAGGGGCTGGGACAACTTCCCTATGAGGAAAGGCTAAAGCAGCTAGGGTTTTACAGATTGGAGAAAAGATGGCTGAGGAAAAGATGGCTGAGGGAAGATATGATAGAGCTCTATAAAATAATGAGTGGAGTGGAATGGGTAGACATGAATTGCTTGTTTACCGTTTCTAAAAGTACTAGGACTAGGGGGCACGCAATGAAGCTACAAAGTAGTAAATTTAAAATGAATCAGAGAAAATGTTTCTTCACTCAACATATAATTAAACTCTGGAATCTGTTACCAGAAAATGTCGTAAAAGCAGTTAGCTTAGTGGGGGGGGGGGGGGGAGGGGGTTAAAAAAGGTTTGGCTGGCTTCCTGAAGGAAGAGTCCATAGACCATTATTAAAATGGACTTGGGGAAAATGCACTGTTTATTTCTTGGATAAGCAGCATAAAATGTATTGTACTTTTTTGGGATCTAGCCAGGTACTTGTGACCTGGATTGGCCACTGTTGGAAACAGAATGCTGGGCTTGATGGACCTTTGGTCTGTCCCAGTATGGCAATACTTATGTACTGATAAGTAAGTTGCCCATGTAATACAGAATACAACCAGATTTGTGCAAGCAACTTAGGTTGCATTATATAGAAGTTAGACATAAATCACAGTATTATTCATATCCCTAAATAGGGCTATGGTTAGAGGCAGTGGAGAAATGTGCTTATAGGTAGTGTCTATGTCTGCATGCAAGAGAGGTTTTTCTTGCTAAAGACATATAAAGGATTATTAACATCAAGATAACTAATATTGTGTAAATAACCGGAAAAAGGAATCAAGAGTAATGATTATATGTATTAATGAGAAAAGTAGAAACAACACATACCACATGATTATCTAGTTCCATTAAGAATGAGTAATTAACATTTGGCAAAATCATCCATTGACACAGGATAATGCTGTGGTATAAAAAACAAAGTTCATACTGATGAAATTGGGTGGGACACACCTTCACTTGGTCAATAGGGATACATTCTTGCAAAGATAGGTACAATTGTTCGAGATACATGAGTACCCATGATTTCAGATTGCCACAATTTGAAACCAAAGAGAATAGGAATTACAACAAATTTGCATAGTAATTCAGGTTGCCTTACTGTATATACCTCTATACCATGGTTCAACAATGTACTGAAAACATTAAAAACACAACCCAGGAAACTTGAACGAGCATGAACAAAAATAAAAGATGAGCACACACTCAATGCATGGAAACAGATACAAAGAAAATACAAATACGCAATAAGACAAACCAAAAGGACATACTATAAAATTAAAATAAGGCCTGACTACAAAGACAAGAAGAAACTATACCAACTCGTGAACAAACTACTAGACACTATAGCGGTCACTACAACTAATATCAGGATACTTTTGCAATACTGTTTCTAACTGCTGTCTCTGGGTGGAGGTTATGTGCTCTCCCACTACAATTTGTTGTATAGATTCCTCTGGTAAGGTCTCTGCTAAGAGGTCAGGTATGAGCTCACTATCCTGACACTCTTCTGGCAGGCTGCACACAGCTAGCACCATAGTTGTGCGATTTGCATAGAACTTTAACATATTTACATGAAAAGTACGCTGCTTTCTGTCCTCTCTGAGGGCATCTGGTTGCTCTTGTGTTAGTTCAGGCATTTGCAGTGTCTTCTGGCCACTGCCAGTCACCATCAGCACATTGCTAATCTCCTAACACTACAAAAAAAAATTGAACAGGAAAGGGACCCTGTTACTGCTGCAGTTGTTCACTATGCTCTGTGTCTGGAGGTTACAGATGAAAAAACCTCTGAAACACTCAGTGGATAGTGACCCTCACATCACACACTGAGCCTGACAATCCCACCACATTGCCACAAAAAAGAAGGATAAAGATCTGTCACAAATCACTAACCATCTGCCTGGGGCTACCCCACAGCCACTCATAGGGTCCATCCCCAGCACAGCTCAAGCCCGCCTGCATCCACCACCTGCGCTTTACACTAGCACCCTCCTCCCACCAACTAGGTCACTACTGCCTCTGGGTGAGTCTCCCATTCTCAAATTATCTTCAGTAATTTCTAGACTGGGGCCACACTCCCAGTGGTCCCCCTGTTCCCAGAAAGCATTCATTCACACAACACAACACACAAACCACCAGGATTCCTTATCAGTCCAGACAGGCAGAACAAACAAATGTGTTTATTCTCAGAACTTGGAACAGTGGAAAAAAATGTGCAAATAGCAAACAGTAACAAGTAACTGAAAAATGGATCAATTAGAAAACTAACTAAACATTTGCATACTTCCTAGAAAGTACTTGGGGAGATCAGGACATATATCGCTGTTCACCAGTTATCAAATATATCTGTTTTTTTTTTATAGGGCTTCAGCAAAGAGCTCTATCTCTCTCTTCTCCCGGGCTGAAGCTAAAGCAACAACCAGCAACAACTGCTGGGTAATTTCAAACTCCAGGCCAATCAGAGCCCAGTCAACAAGTTTTAAAGGTATACTGCTGCTGGTTTCCTGCTTGTATTAAAGAAAAAGAACATTCAGTTCTCTATAGCAACTTTACAGGAAAGAAACACCACCTGCTGAGAAATACACTTCAGGATATAATTAAAACAGGAAGGTATCTAATACATTTTACAGGCTTAACATACACTGTTTCTTCACAGGTGGCATTGAAACAGACTAAAATTGGAACATTTTCCAATTCCATACTTGAGTTATATTCATTGCTCTTCTGTATATATTGATATGTATTTTTTTTATAATTTCAGGCATTGCTCTGTCTTGCTGTCTTAAGTGTACTTGCTGGACACCCTTTGGTTGTTTACCAGTCCCAGATGCTGCTTGTGAAGATTGCACCATGTGCAATATATGTTTGGAGAAGTGAAAGTCAACCAAGGCAACAGGATAATATACTTTGCAGAGCACATAAGCCATGTATGATAGCTAACATTACATGCAACCATTGTAACTGGACTTTGTTTACATGTAGTCACTATTATGTGTAGAATAATCAGGATAAGGTACAATTGAAAATAATCAAACTGTCCTACATTGTTGTTACCATCCACAATTGTTAGGGGAAACTTCTTCAACCAGAATATTGGAACATATATACATTCTCTTAAGTAACATCTATCGTTACTTACACATGTCCATTTATCCTCTCCTGGTTGGATCACCAAGACTGTATTATCTGCTCCAGCTGCAATTATTTCAGCTAGCTTTGGATTTTGTTTATCAGGATCTGTTATCTAAATTTTTTCTCAATCAGTCACATCAGTTGAACCCAATCCATGGTCAACGTAATCTCAGATAACCTATGTCACTGTAATTTTCTCTATCTTGGGTGTCATGATATTCTGAACAATTAATTGTACAACACCTGGAACAACACAATAAGCCAAGTTCTGTCTCCGTCCTCTGGAATCCACCTCTCCCACCCCATCCCTGAGCTGTAGGCGATGACCCGGCCCTAGCAGGAGCAGAAATAGTGTCAGAGCCCCCCTCCCCTGTGGGGCTCCCACTGTCCTCACTGTCATCATTCCATCCTGTTGCTTTTGATGCACCCTGAAAATCAGGCCACCTGATTGGCCAGATGTCAGATCTGCTGCTGGACCCAGCACCCAACAAGGGAACATCTGCTGGCCTAAGAGACCTGGACTCTTGGTTGTCCCTTTGGCCTGTGTGCTGTGGGTCCCATCTTTGGACATTTTGAGAATGGTTGTGGTACTTTCAGCTGGAGTGGTGGGTGTTGGTGCAGGACTGGTGGCCTTACTGGTTGCAGGTTGAGACTCAGGTGCTTGATGTGTTGGCAGTGTGCTTGACAGGGCTGTCGTGTAATCCTGGCGATCCCACTGGATCCCCAGAAGCTGCTGCCAGATATTCTGAGCTGCCTCCTGGCTCTCCTGCTGCAAGCTCTGCAGCAGCTGCACACATTCTCTTTGTGCTTTGACCCCTTCTCGCAGCAGCTGTAGCTTCTGCTGCTGGTAGTCCACCAGCTGCAAATTCTGCATCAGCAGTTTGTTGGTCAGCCGCAGCACCTGCTGCCTGTGGCAGTAGTGGCCCCAACAGGCCAGCTATGACTGCTCATCAGTCTCCTCTGCCTCTACTGAGCCATCTACAAATGCCATGGGGGGGGAGGGGTTTCCCCTACTAATTGTTGTTGTTCATCACCTGAAGGCTATTCCTGGCTGGTGTCTCTGTGTATTCTTCCTTTCCCATGGTGCCCTCCTGTGAGCCCTCAGCTGCCAACAACTCACTCTTCTCTTCCAGATGAGTCCTCACCAACATAGGGAAAGTAGAGAAAATGTGTCTGTTGCACTAGCTAACCTGGCAGTCTACTGCAGCCTTTCTGAACATACCCCTCCATGTGCAGTTGTAGAACACAGATTATGAGGAATGGCATTGTCAGGCAACCCAAAGATATATGCCTCTATATCTAATACTGAAGGAGCTAAGGAATATGGTGCTCTGTGAACCTCGGAGGCCAGGATGCCACACAGCCAGCTGGGTAGAGAAAGAAGGACTGTGGAAGGAGTTTGGAGGGCACAGTGAGAGGAAAACAGTGGTGTGGAAAGCAGAAATTGAGATGGATTGGTGATAGGCCTAGGCAAACAGGGGGAAAGATGACACCTAAAAATGATAGATACATGGGACCTCCACCCGGTGAGCTGAGTGGTCCCAGACCTGCCCACTAACTGTTACTCCCTGTGGAATTGTTGGAACATGGCCCCTGGTAACCAGCCCTTCAGTATGTACTCTTCATAAAGACAGTTAATAAATCCCAATAAATAAATAAATACATACATATTCTGGTGTGCCTTCTTACCTCTCCGCTTACCTGAAAACCTGTAATACACATGGGATTGGTATTAATGAGGCACCCCACACTGTACCTGCCAGAGGAAGAGAGGATGACAGAGAGAGAACAGCCAGCACAACTTGGTTTGCCCAAACTTACCTAACTCCCCAACCTGTGCTGAGCTATTCTGGTTTCCCAGGATGTGGATGTCCTCCTGGGGTAGAAATCTGTACACCATGTGCTCCATTGTGGTGAGGTTCACAGTGTCTAATCTTGGCAGGTTGATCCAAGTCTTGTGTCTCACTAACCTCTTCAAATTCCTCCATTTTCTTTTGATGTCCTCTATAAATCTATGTGCATGGTAGACTGCATTAAGTCTATTGCATATGGCCGTGGTTCCTAAACCTGGTCCTGGATGCACCCCAGCCAGTCAGGTTTTCAGGATATCCACAATGAATATTCATGAGAGAGATTTGCATGCATTGCCTCCACTGCATGCAAATCTCTCTCATGAATATTCATTGTGCATGCACTTGATATTCAGGTGTAGCTGCTCTGATTGTGGACATTAAGGGCCCTTTTGACATTTCTCACTTTGTCTGTCACCTTCCCCCTGTTTCTGTAGTCTCCCTTTTCCAGGGCTTGCCTAGTAGTGTTAGCAGCACGCACCTGTCAGCCTTGCATATCAGGAAATCAACACAGTTTTTACAGAGAGAAAACACAAACCTTGAAAACATTTTTTACAGAGAGAAAACACACCTTAAAATTAAAAAATTGTACACTGTACTTGTACCAAATAAACACTAAAAACTATATACAAGATAGTTATTTTCCATTGCCCTTACTGATGCTGGCACCAGTCATGACGATACATTCTGATCTCTGTCACAATCTGGTGCAGTATTTAAGGACTTCGATTATTAAAAAAAAAAAAAATAGCTGATCCAAGTAAACCCTTTTCTTATAGAAAGAGTAACCTGAAATAAGTCAGGAAGGCAGACTCTCTTTTTGAGTTACTTAAGCTTAGAGTAGTAGGACACGGTTCCAGAGACTACACTGAAGCAGGCATGAAGCAAAGGGCCCCACTGTTCAAGCAAGGAGAAGAGAGAAAACTCAAGAAAGACCACAGTTTCTACAAGTAAGTGTTCTCAGATACCTGGAAAATAAAGAAGGGTCACTGAGACACATGGTAGTGATATACTCATCTGATTCAGAAGACTCAAATCCGTAGGGGTCTGAAAGACAAAAATTGGACACAAAGAGTCATTCCTTAGAAAGAAAACATTTTCTTTAGAGAAAGCTAAATGGAAATGAATTGAATAGTAATACTTATCTGATATTCTGGTTCTTTAACCAGTTTTTGACGGGAATGTCTAGTTGCACCTGTAAAAGGAAACATGTTATATAAGGGTAACATTAAAGTAAAATTGCTCAAAGTAATTAATTTGTTTACTTAAAAATTCCTAGACCTGTTAATAATAAACACCATTTTTTTTGTAACATCTATCTGGTTCTTGACTTAAAATCCATTTAGTTTCTTTCCTTCTCATGGTTTTGAACAAGCAAATGAGGTAAGTCTAATGTACCCTGTTATTCAGAACTACTTGGTGATTTGAGGTAAGCGGCCAGTTGACTACGACTAATGGTATTTGGTAAATTCACCTAAAGAGGACCAAAGCAGCAGGCGTTTACATGTTTATATCCAGACATCTATAAAGTTTTCAGTACGTCCTCTTTGAAAACATTTCTTTTTTGTATATTTTGATATCGGAAAATGTTTAGTTTTTTTGTCCATTATGGGCTTCATTTTTTGAATATTTTCCGATAAACATATATTTTGCCATTTGGATGTCATATCGAACATGCCCCTCCTCATGGCGTTCTTTCTTCTTTCCTTTTTGTCTGTAAACCCCTTCACTGTATTGATAAGAGGCATAAGCCATAAAATAAAAAAGCCCTCCCCATGCTTTCCCTGGAATCTGCCTGTGTGCCACTTGTAAAATCCATGCTTGTAAAATATGTGCATATTTGCAGAAGAGCATATAGATGCATATCCATTATGGATGCATATATGTGCTAATATTCTGAATAGTCATATGTGTAACTGACACATACTTGATAGAATAACTCCCATAATGCTACTGAAAATTCCCTTTAAACACCATGGCATTATCTAGAGTGTTCTGCTTAACTATATGTATAGCAGTGGTATTCAGTCACTATTTATATAGCTAAGCACTTAGCTATATGAATAGCTATATATATAAATCACTTCAAAAAAGCTGTCCTTAATTAAACTGCTGAATATCACAACTATATGTATAGCTGCTGGTGGTGAGTGCATTCCACAGATATTCAGCACCTCTCCTATCCACATAATAGCACTGAATTTGCATATAAATGCCACAGATGGCTTTTTTTAATATAAAACAATCAAGAGAAAGAAAGAAATCTTGCCTCCAGATTTGAATTTTGGCCTGTGAATTTTGTTTGCAGATGAGCACCATTATAGTGTACTGTGTATTGTGTGTGATCTTATGAAAATAGGAGGTAAGGTCTGTCACCAAAGGTAGAGTGGGAAGGTATGATCAGTGGGAATCCAAAACTGAATTAAATATCAGAGCTCTTTGTTAGCTGTGATAACACAGTAACTGCAGTAGAATTTGTTTTCTTTTGTTTGTTATTTTTTGGGTGGTGTAAGCAACTAGACACTGGCAGTGCTGCTGTCTCCCAATGGCTTCTCCTCAATAACTTCTGTTGCCAACCTCTGCTGACTACCACTTCCCACTCCCTTCTTCTTTATAGCTATCCTCATTTGCTTTTATAATAAAAAAAAGTCAAAGTGAGCTCTTCAATGAACACAGAAAGGATGTTTTTAACTGAGCAAAGTGGGATTGTTTTTTAGCGCCCAAATGCTACTCAGCAGTGGTTTGTTTGAAAAGTATCATAAGGAAGGTAAAATGTGGAACCAAAATATGCTAACAGCTTCCAAGAGACACGTTCTTCAAAGGGCTTTATGGGAAAATTGTGCTAGAATGGTAATCTGTTCTGTTCCATGCATCATTCTTTCTGATAGTTTATAAACAAACCGCTAGAAGGAGAGTGAGGGAGCTGAGTGGGAAAAAAAATTATGCTCTGGGCTAGCCCTATTGTAATTCAGCCTGAAAGTCCCCTGGTAATCCCTAAGATGCATTTTCTGCTCCCCAGATCAGTTGGGTTTGTGAATGCTGTGAAAGCAGCACTCAACAACCCCTGGGACTGAACAAATAGGGGCAAAGTAATTTTATAATGGATTTCAGCATAGAGCACAACATTTTATATATTTGAGTAGGCTCTACAAAAGTTGGGCAACGTTTTAAAACCCTGCTAAGCTAACTGCTTTCAACCACATTCTCTGGCAACAAATTCACTTTGAGTGAAGAAATATTTTCTCCAATTTGTCTTAAATTTACTACTTTGTGCTTCATTGCTTGCCCCCTAGTCCTAGTATTTTTGGAAAGAGAAAACAAGCGATTCACATCTACCCGTTCCACTCTACTCATTATTTTATAGACCTCTATCATATCTCCCCTCAGTCATCTCTTCTCCAAGCTGAAAAGCCCTAGATGCTTCAGCATTTCCTCATAGGAAAGTCGTCCCATCCCCTTTATCATTTTCGCATGGGCGTAGACTGGGGGGGGCCCCAAACGACGAGCGACTTACCCGACGTCGCTTTGGCGAACTGGCGGGCGGGGCACCACTGAGTAAAAGCAACAAGCAGGCACGCTCATCTCTGTCCGCTTCCCTGCCCTCTCAGCGTCCCACCCGAAAGGAAATGACCTCAGAGGAAAGTGGGACACAGACTCAGAGAGGGCAGGGAAGCGGACAGAGACGAGCGTGCCTGCTTGCTGCTTTTACAACCTCCACTCGCTCACCGACCCGCCTGTTCGCCGCTGGGAAATGCTGGCTCCTTGCTCCTGTCTAGTCCACTGGAAGGTAGGAAGCCATTTGGTAAATCTCTGCTTCCACTCCCCCATGCAGCCGTCGCCGTTCACTCAAACCTGGGAGCTGCTGCATCCACGTGTTCATTATGGGAGACAGATGCTGGGAAGGGGGGGGACACGTTGGATAGAATGGGGAAGGGGATGGATAGAAACATATTAGCATATCATTTGCATATATATATATGCAAATGAATATGCTAATATGATCCGCCCCATACTTTGCCCCCCCCCCCCCCCAAATGAAACAGTCAAACTACGCCCATGCATTTTCGTCACCCTTCTCTGTACCTTTTCTAATTCCACTATATCTTTTTTGAGATGCAGTGACCAGAATTGCACACAGTATTCAAAGTGTGGTTGCGCCATGGAGCGATACAAATTATAACATCCTCATTTTTGTTTTCCATCCCTTTCCTAATATTACCTAACATACTGTTTGATTTCTTCACCGCCGTTGCACACTGAGCAGAGGGTTTCAATGTATTGTCAACGATGACACCTAGACCCTTTTCCTGGTGGGTGACTTCTAATGTGGAACCTTGCATCACATAGCTATAAGTTGGGTTCCTCTTTCCCACATGCATCACTTTGCACTTGCTTACATTAAACATCATCTGCCTTTGAGATGCTCAGTTTCTCAGTCGTGTAAGGTCAGAAGCGGTAAAAGAATTGAGCCCTGGGGAACACCACAGGGCAGCAGAAAAGGAGAAGAAGTGCCAGATGAAGAGACTGAGAAAGAACGCCCATTTAGGAAAAAAGAGAACGAGTAATAAACAGCTCCAGAGATCCCAATAGATGACGGTCTGTGAAGAAGAAGAGAGTGATTAACCAGGTCTAAAGTGTGTGGGAGATAAGGAGAGATCCACTCTTGCTGGCCTTCAGGGCAATTTCTTGAATTTAGTAAGTGGAAAGGAGGAAGATGTCAACGAAATGAAAGTTAGGCAGACACCAACAAAATTCTATGTTGGTGCCCATATACAGTGGGGGAAATAAGTATTTGATCCCTTGCTGATTTTGTAAGTTTGCCCACTGACAAAGACATGAGCAGCCCATAATTGAAGGGTAGGTTATTGGTAACAGTGAGAGATAGCACATCACAAATTAAATCCGGAAAATCACATTTTGGAAAGTATATGAATTTATTTGCATTCTGCAGAGGGAAATAAGTATTTGATCCCTCTGGCAAACAAGACCTAATACTTGGTGGCAAAACCCTTGTTGGCAAGCACAGCGGTCAGACGTCTTCTGTAGTTGATGATGAGGTTTGCACACATGTCAGGAGGAATTTTGGTCCACTCCTCTTTGCAGATCATCTCTAAATCATTAAGAGTTCTGGGCTGTCGCTTGGCAACTCGCAGCTTCAGCTCCCTCCATAAGTTTTCAATGGGATTAAGGTCTGGTGACTGGCTAGGCCACTCCATGACCCTAATGTGCTTCTTCCTGAGCCACTCCTTTGTTGCCTTGGCTGTATGTTTTGGGTCATTGTCGTGCTGGAAGACCCAGCCACGACCCATTTTTAAGGCCCTGGCGGAGGGAAGGAGGTTGTCACTCAGAATTGTACGGTACATGGCCCCATCCATTCTCCCATTGATGCCATTCTCCCATTGATGCGGTGAAGTAGTCCTGTGCCCTTAGCAGAGAAACACCCCCAAAACATAACATTTCCACCTCCATGCTTGACAGTGGGGACGGTGTTCTTTGGGTCATAGGCAGCATTTCTCTTCCTCCAAACACGGCGAGTTGAGTTCATGCCAAAGAGCTCAATTTTTGTCTCATCTGACCACAGCACCTTCTCCCAATCACTCTCGGCATCATCCAGGTGTTCACTGGCAAACTTCAGACGGGCCGTCACATGTGCCTTCCGGAGCAGGGGGACCTTGCGGGCACTGCAGGATTGCAATCCGTTATGTCGTAATGTGTTACCAATGGTTTTCGTGGTGACAGTGGTCCCAGCTGCCTTGAGATCATTGACAAGTTCCCCCCTTGTAGTTGTAGGCTGATTTCTAACTTCCTCATGATCAAGGATACCCCACGAGGTGAGATTTTGCGTGGAGCCCCAGATCTTTGTCGATTGACAGTCATTTTGTACTTCTTCCATTTTCTTACTATGGCACC
Organism: Microcaecilia unicolor; assembly: GCF_901765095.1. Taxonomy (NCBI): domain Eukaryota; kingdom Metazoa; phylum Chordata; class Amphibia; order Gymnophiona; family Siphonopidae; genus Microcaecilia; species Microcaecilia unicolor. The sequence goes on along the minus strand of NC_044031.1, from coordinate 126,703,185 downwards.
AACAGTTGTCTCCTTCTCGCCCAGCGTCTTACTGATGGTTTTGTAGCCCATTCCAGCCTTGTGCAGGTGTATGATCTTGTCCCTGACATCCTTAGACAGCTCCTTGCTCTTGGCCATTTTGTAGAGGTTAGAGTCTGACTGATTCACTGAGTCTGTGGACAGGTGTCTTTCATACAGGTGACCATTGCCGACAGCTGTCTGTCATGCAGGTAACGAGTTGATTTGGAGCATCTACCTGGTCTGTAGGGGCCAGATCTCTTACTGGTTGGTGGGGGATCAAATACTTATTTCTCTCTGCAGAATGCAAATAAATTCATATACTTTCCACAATGTGATTTTCCGGATTTAATTTGTGATGTGCTATCTCTCACTGTTACCAATAACCTACCCTTCAATTATGGGCTGCTCATGTCTTTGTCAGTGGGCAAACTTACAAAATCAGCAAGGGATCAAATACTTATTTCCCCCACTGTAGCTGACTGAGCAAAAAGACTGCATAAAACACAGTCCTATTTTGACCAGTTAGTTATTTACGTACTGGCAGTGAATATCAGCCAGCACCTGCATAATTTATGGGTCTGCTGTTGATCCAGATATTCATAGCCTGGCATTGAATATTCAGTCTAATTTAGCCGGTAGCAGTCGGTGCTTAAACACTGACTACTACCGGCTGAATATTGACCCATATATTTCTACAAGCTATTTCGATAAACAGCTCGCTAATTTTAGCTTATTTAGCAGATTAGATGAATACACTGAATAGCAGTTCTATCCCAAGAGCATATATATATATTTTTAGGGCATATGAGGCCTATAGGGGGTGAAGGCAGGTGGTCGTAGTTGCAAGTGAGGAACTTTGACTGAAAAGTGCTTCTCCTGTTATGCTTCACCATTTCTGAAACTAGATGGACCCTTAACCCAAGGATATAACTTTCCTTGACTTTGTCCTGCAAACTGTTGGCACATGTGCTGCATAATTTGCTTCCATCTTGTCGGTCTGGATGCTGTTAATGCTGATATCTCCTAACTCATTGTCACTGAGTTCTCTACAACTTTATCATCTTTTCTTATATTCTTGATGACTCACATTTTCTTTCATTTTGTAAAGCAATCTATGAAAATGAATGTTTTCTGTGTATCACTCAGCAGGTGGTCTTGAGGTGACCATTCCTTCTGCTTAGTTTTCCAGCAGAATCAATACCTCTTAGAAATCACAGTTTACACTAGCTCTTTTTTTTTTTTAAACAAGCACCCCTTCTGTTCTGATGGAAAAGATGTACAGAAATTACCTGTTCCTTTCTACTTCCAGCATAGGAGTCAACTTTTCAAAATTATCGGGGATGCTAAATCCAATGGAAATTACCTCTCCCTGGACACAGTCAAGGAGTTTGTTCAATATTTTTATTACATTTGTACCCCACGCTTTCCCACTCATGGCAGGCTCTATGCAGTGGGCAATGGAGGGTTAAGTGACTTGCCCAGAGTCACAATGAGCTGCCTGTGCCAGGAATCAAACTCAGTTCACTAGTTCCCCAGAACCAAAGTCCACCACCCTAACCACTAGGCCACTCCTCCACTACTATATTGGAGGTGTTCAAGCACCCATAGCACCCACAGATCTAGCTCCTATGACTTCCAGCATATTTAGAACCAACACCATGAACCTTCAGTTGATAATATCCAGAGAGGTTCCCTCTATTTTGTATACCCCTCTGGTTCACATACTTTCTCTGGTCATTGCAGGGATGATCCTGAGCCAGGGGTCACATAAAAGGGCTCCTATTGGAACCCTGGCATCATAAGGGAGTAGAGGAGTAGCCTACTGGTTAGAGCAATAGGCAAATTACTGAACCCTCCATCTCAAAAAGATATAGCAGTGTTCTGTCCCCATGCACGGGGCAGCTTGTGCTGTCTGCTTGTGACAGATTGTATGTCTGTATATTATTAAGTTGTGTATATGGACCAGTCCCCTGTAGTTCTCTGTGATTAGACTACTTGATGATCAGCAATGATAATTGTGTGAAAACTGCCAGGATTTAAATGTGATCAGTATAAATTAATCTGATAAGTCGAAAGTTGGAAAACAAGTGTGTGATCCGAAACTGACAGGAAAATATTAGACAGCAGAAGCTGCCAATCCAGAAGAGGAGCTGTGAGAACAGTTTCAGAGAAGGAGAGATTTTTATTGGTAAGAATTTGCTGCAAAATTGTTTTTAATCTTGGGGAAAGGTAGTCTTTTAATTAAATAGGTAACCTCAGGGACCTTATTTTTTAGTTACTCTGTTCACTTAGTAAAGGAGTTTAAGGAATAGTTTTTCTTAACATATAGTCTCTGTTACAGTTCCATAGGCTAGCATTTAAGGGGACTTTTTTTTTTACAGTTACTACAGTATCAGTATAAGACATAGTTAATAGGCACAGGAAGCCTCAGTTTAGACTTGAATTCCTACTCATCCCTGGCCTGACCTCTGATTTATTGGACCTTGAACCAATTAGAAGGCTACAAATGTAATTAGGGAACCTCTGTCAGCCAGTAATTAGCTCTTACAAATACAGTCTACTTAGATCCATAAAGGGGGGGGGGGGGTCCAATAACATTAAAACAAACAAACAAAAGAAAAAAATAATAACTAAATATTAGCATAGCATACAACTAGAAATCTTAGGGGGCTTTAGTTTATAGCATCTTAATTAAGAAAACACCAATAATAAGATGCAGGCAGCCGTTCAGCAGTGAGATGGGGGCTATCCTGCCTTGTGTACTGTGTCACATGTTTGATTTTCTTCCAGTTGGTGAGAAGTCGCATGTGTGTACTTGGTGCAAAGAACTCCTGGCACTCAGGGAATGGGTCCAATCTCTGGAGGCTAGAATAAAAGACCTGGAGGAACTGAGGCAGACAGAAAGGTTTATAGAGGAGGCCTACAGGGACATAGTAGAAAAGTCCTACCTGCAGTCTGGAAATTTTGCTGCAATGGAAGAGAAAGGTCTCCTGAAGGGAGGCCATCACTGTGGAGAGGCAGGAAGTGATCTTATAAACAGGACCTGCCCTCCAGGGGATGCAACATCCTCTCACACCGAGGATGCATCAACAAAGGCTTCTGTCCAGGAGGGAAGGGTTAGGACTGCCATTGTAGTTGGATATTCAGTCATTATGAATGTAGCTAGCTGGGTGGTTGGTGGACATGAGGATCACTTGGTCACTTGCTGTCTTGGTTCATGTGGGTACCAATGACATAGGAAAATGTGAGAGGAAGGTTCTGGAAGCCAAATTTAGGATCTTAGGTAGAAAGCAAAAATCCAGATTCAGAAGTGCTCCCCATTCCATGTACAGGGCACAAGATACAGGCAGAGCTCTAGAGTCTCAATGCATGGATGAGGCGATGGTGCAGGGAGAAGGGTTTTAGATTTGTTAGGAACATGCTGGCAATAGTATTTGAAAAGGAGATAGAGCAACTTCGGGGATGCCTCCCCTGACTCCCCCAGTGGTCACTAACCCCCTCCCACCAAAAAAAAAAAACTTTAAAAACTTTTTTTGCCAGCCTGTATGCCAGCCTCAAATGTCATACCCAGCTCCATCACAGCAGTATGCAGGTCCCTGGAGCAGTTGTTAGTGGGTGCAGTGGACTTCAGGCAGGTGGATCCAGACCCATCCCCCCTACCTGTTACACTTGTGCTGGTAAACGGGAACCCTCCAAACCGCCCCCAAAACCCACTGTACCCACAGCTAGGTGCCCCCCTTCAGCCATAAGTGCTATGGTAATGGTGTAGAGTTCTGGGGAGTGGGTTTTGGGGGGGGATTTGGGGGGGCTCAGCACCCAAGGTAAGGGAGCTATGGACTTGGGAGGTATTTTAATTTTTTTTAATTGTTACAAATGCCCCCTAGGGTGCCCGGTTGGTTTCCTGGCATGTGAGGGGGACCAGTGCACTACAAATCCTGGCCCCTCCCATGACCAAATGCTTGGATTTGTTTGTTTTTGATCTGGGCGCCTTTGGTTTCCATTATCGCTGAAAACCGATACTGCCCAGCTCAAATCCGCCAAAATCCGATGCATTTGCCCGGCACCAACCGTATTATCGAAACAAAAGATGGACGGCCATCTTTTTTGAAAATATCGTCTGGCCCGCCCTTTTGCGGACCCGTCCTCGGAGATAGACGCCCATGGAGATGGGCGTTCGCGTTCGATTATGCCCCTCCAGGTGTTTTAAATAAAAAGCAGGCAGTTTTTCAAGATTGCAAATTATCACTGTCAGCTACTCAGCAAATTGTAAATAGGAACAACATAGATTGCAATGTCTATATGCAAATGCTAGAAGCCTATGATATAAGATGCGAGAGTTAGAATACATTAAATTTATCTTTTTATTTAATGCAATATATTGATAAGGGAAAGGGAAATGGGACAATATACTACCTTTCTGAGGTTTTTGCAACTACATTCAAAGTGGTTTACATATGTTCAGGTACTTATTTTGTACCAGGGGCAATGAAGGGTTAAGTGACTTGCCCAGAGTCACAAAGAGCTGCAGTGGAAATTCAACTCAGTTCCCCAGGATCAAAGTTCACTGCACTAACCACTAGGCTACTCCTCCACTTTCAAAAGAAGATTGCGTTGGAGGTTAAAAAAAAACATAGTAAAAACTTTTTTAGGTATATTAGAAGTAATAAGCTGACAAAAGAATCAGTTGTACCGCTAGGTGACAGAGGGGTAAAAGGGGCACTCAGGGAAGATAAGGCCATAGCAGAAAGATTAAATGAATTCTTTGCTTCGTTCTTCACAAAGGAAGATATGGGAGAGATACCAATGCCAGAAATGATATTCAATGCTGTCGTGTAAGAGAAACTGAATCAAATCTCTGTAAACCTGAAAGATGTAATAGGGCAATTTGACAAATTGAAGAGTAGCAAATCAACTGAACTGCATAGTATAAATCCCAGAATACTGATAGAATTGAAAAATGATCTTGTAGGGCTATTGTTACAAATATGTAATTTATCTTTAAAATCAAGCATGGTACCGGAAGATTGGAGGGTGGCCAATGTAACACCAATTTTTAAAAAGGGTTCCAGAGGTGATCTGGGAAATTATAGACCAGTGAGCCTGATGGTGCCGGGCAAAATAGAAGAGACTATTAAAAAGAACAAAATTACAGAACATATACATAAACATGGATTAATGAGACAAAGCCAAAATAAATTTAGTGAATGGAAATCTTGCCTCACCAATCTATTACATTTTTTTGAAGGGGTTAATAAACGTGTATAAAGGTGAGCCAGTTGATATTGTGTATCTGGATTTTCAAAAGCCTTTTGACAAAGTACCTCATGAAAGACTCCTGAGGAAATTAGAGAGTCATGGGATAGGAGATAATGTCCTATTGTGGATTAAAATCTTATTAAAAGATAGAAAACAGAGAGTAGGGTTAAATGGTCAGTATTCTCAATGGAGAAGGGTAGATAGTGAGGTTCCCCAGGGGTCTTTCCTGGGACCTCTTCTTTATAACATGGGAGATGGGAATAACTAGTGAGGTAATTAAATTTACTGGTGACACAAAGTTATTGAAAATTGCTAAATTACAAGAGGATTATAAAAAATTACAAGAGGCCCTTATGAGACTTGGAGACTGAGCATTTAATGTGAGCAACTGCAAAGTGATGCATGTGGGTAAGAGAAACCCAAATTATAGCTATGTGATGCAAGGTCCCACATTAGAAGTCATCGACCAGGAAAAAGATCTAGGTGTCATCACTGATAATACGTTGAAACCCTCTGCTCAGTGTGCAGCGGCGGCTAAGAAAGCAAATAGAATGTTAGATATTATTAAGAAAGGAATGGAAAGCAAAAATGAGAATGTTATAATGCCTTTGTATCGCTCCATAGTGAGACCGCACCTCAAATACTGTGTTTAATTCTGGTCACCGCATCTCAAAACACATAGATTGGAATTAGAAAGTGTACAGAGAAGGGCGACAAAAACGATAAAGGGAATGAGATGACTTCCCTATGAAGAAAGGTTAAAGTGGCTAGGGATCTTCAGCTTAGAGAGAGACAGCAAAAGAGAGATATGAAAGAGGTCTGTAAAATAATGAGTGGAATGGAGCGGGTGGGTGTGAATCGCTTGTTTAGCCTTTCCAAAAAATACTAGGACTAGGTAGCACACAATAACGCTATTAGTAAATTTAAAACAAATCAGAGAAAATATTTCTTCGCTTAATGTGCAATTAAATTCTGGAATTTGTTGTCAGAGAATGTGGTAAAAGCAGTTAGCTTAGCAGGGTATAAAAAAGGTTTGGATAACTTCCTAAAAGAAAAATCCATAAGCCATTATTAAGATGGACTTGGGGAAAATCCATTGCTTATTTCTGTTAGGACTAGCCGTTGAGCCCGTTAAAACGGGCTGGTGGGTCGCCGCTGTCCGCTCCCCCCCCTCCGAGTTTGCCACCGCCGGTACCCCCCCGAGTTCGCCGCCCAGTCTCATTGCTATTCAACTTACATCTCCGCAGCAGGCAGATCAGCTGAGCTTCCATTGGCCTTCGATCTCTGCCTGTGTCTCACCCTCATATGACGTAACGTCGGCGAGGGCGGGACACAGGCAGGGAAGGAAGGCCAACAGCAGCTCAGCTGATCTGCCTGCTGCGGAGATGTAAGTTGAATAGCGATGAGACGGGGCGGGTGGAGGTGTGGCGGCAGTGGCGACTCCGGGTGGGGGGGGCACCAGTGGCGGCGACCTCGGGTGGAGGGGTGGCGGCAGCGACTCGAGGTGGGGGGGTTACCGGTGGCGGCGACCTTAAGGGGGGAGCGCAGTTTCCCTCTCTGTCCCACCCCGTCATCACGTATTGACGCGGGGGCGGGGCAGAGAGGGAAGTCTCTACTGCGCATTTGCGAGTGAGTACGGTCACTCGCCGTTTATATGTTTGATAAGCAGCATAAAATGTACTGTTTTCGGATCTTGCCAGATACTTGTGACCAGGATTGGCCACTGTTGGAAACAGGATACTGGACTTGATGGACCTTTGGTAGCCAGTAGCATAGCCTCAATCTCGCTATGGTAGTCAGTAGCATTGCTTGGTTGAGGACACAGGGGGAGCCGAGAGCAGACTGCTGAAGGTGCCGGTACGTATTTTAAATCTGACTAATCACATGAAAAGTAGGCGCCGGCGCCGTTGGAAGTCCATTTGGGGGAGCAGTTGCTCCCCTGGCGACCCACCTAGCTATGCCTCTGGTCTGTCCCAGTATGGCAACACTTATGCTCTTATGATTTGACCTGCTTTTCCTGTCTTCAGCTTCAGTCCCTGCTCAGGGCTGCCGAGAGACTGAATCGGGTCCAGGGCAGGACCTCTGCTGCCCCCCTCCTACGATTGTCATCCGCTGCTGCCCCCTCTCCAATCACTGCCTCAGTTGCCCTACCAATTGCTGCCTCTGCGGCCCCCCCCCCCCCCAATCTCTTCCACAGCAGGATTGAACTGAAATACCTTGGCTGGCGGTGATCCTGAGGCCCCGCCAACAGAAAACATCTTCCTCCTCCTATGCTGACTGCCTGCCCCTGTGGCTGCTTTTCCTCTCAGGGCATGCTCAAAACCGAGCATGTGCAACTGAGAGGTAAAGCAGCTGCTCAGCAATGGGCAGAAGAGCAGCACTGGAGGAAGACCTGTGGCGTCCGCTCCTCTGGATCCTCTCCAGCCTCCAAGGGGGGCCCGATGCTGGAGTTTTCTTTCTCTTGCTCCTGTTGGGACGCGATCACTCGGGTACCATCAGGAGCAGGAGAGAGAGAGAGACCCTGACGCTGGGCCCCCTTGGAGGCTCGAGCCCGGGGAATTTTGCCCCCCGCCCCTCTCGGTGGCCCTGGAACTGCTTGTCTTCAGCTTCAGTTCCAGCCCTGCTTGCCCTCAGATCTAGTTCCAGCCCTGCTTGTTCTAGCCCTGCTTACCTTCAGCTTCAGATCTAGCTATGCTTGTCTTCAGCTTCAGTTCCTGCCCTGCTTGTTCCAGCCCTGAGCATAGGACCTTGATCAGAGGGGCAGGGCAAATTTAAGAGGATGCAGTGCCTTAATCAGAGGGTGCCTTAATCAGGGGGTGCCCTCATTGATGAGTGCTGCTTCTGGGGGTTAGATCAAGGGTACTGGGTCAAGAGGGTACTGGATTGGGGGAGCATGATCAGGGAATTCTGGATTGGAGGTCCATGATCAGGGACCGGAACAGCATATGTGGGCCCTTTAAGATGCTACCTGGGAGCATTGGGCCTTGGTTTTAGGGCAGGTTGCTCTGGGATGATAGCATAACACTTTGTTGGGTTGCTTACAAACAGGGATATTCTTTATCATGGGCATCAGCATCCTCTGGTTCTGGGATACTGCATCTTGTTAACTTCTTGTCTTCCTCAAGGCAATCCTTGATGGTTTTGAACCCCACAGGTAGTTAGTACAGAGTTTAGTGTAGAAAGAAAGAAAGAAAGAAAGAAAGAAAGAAAGAAAGAAAGAAAGAAAGAAAGAAAGAAAGAAAGAAAAAGTCTTGAAGGAGTCTAATCGGGATCATGCTTAGTATATAATTAATCTGTGGAGACAATGCTGATGCAATTTTTTATGCTCAGACGCATGTTTCCCCACAGTCTGGCACTTCTGCTCTATACCAACACACCTCCTACATGCTCTAATAAAGTTGTGGATTCTTATGCTTGCAATAAAGGGGAGAAACAGACATAAAATGCTTCCTAACACTATCTCAGAAGTTTCATGTTAAACTCATATGCCTCCTCAGACCTGGCAGTAAAACTCCAGTGTCATGCTCAGCCTTTTTGTCTTCTGTACACTTCTCTGCATGTACGCTGAATAGCCAATAGCCTCATTACCATGGATTTAAATGTACCATGAGCTGGAGTGTGTGCCAAGTGTAGCCTTTCTGTTAGCAGTGGAACACTGATGGAAGAGAAACAGAAATGCATTTTCTCCCATATAGAACAAAATACAGGTAATACACATTTTTAAACTAATATTTTCCCCTGCATATACCCCCACTTTACCCTCTTGACACAATGCCTGCCCTCCTCCTCTTTTTCACTTCCCCAGCATCATCCCATTTTCTCCCACTGCCACCTACCATCTTCCCCTTTTCCTCATCCTCAGTATCTGTGTCAGTCTCCAACTCCCTCTTCTAGCCTCAATGTCAGATACTTCTCCTAATTCAACCCCCAGACCCATCATGTGCCAATATCAGTTCCCTTCTCCATCCTCAGCATCTTCCATCAGCTTCTTTTTCCATCTCTATAATATTACAGTTCCAGCAGTATACCGCCCTGAAAAGCCAGAACATCGTAACTCAAACTTTTGTCAAAACTAAGCTAACTCAGCAGATGTCCTATAGTTACTGTATATTTCTTAATATGGAAACTATTTAACATTTGGATGCATTTTAAAGCCTGTATCAAAGTCCAAAACACAGTTCCCCCCCCCCTCAATATTCAAAAGGATTTAACTGGCCAAGATTGGCACCTGACTGGTTGAATGCTATATAACCAGCTCTCTGCGAATTTTCAGCAGGAAATGGATAGCCATGACCCACTGAAAATTAGTGGTTAGCGGCTAGTGGCTAGCTGGTTATATCATGTGATAGAATCAGCTATCTGACGATTTTCAATGTGAGTTTGGCGGCCATATTTGACTGCATCAATACCTGGAATATCTTTGGCTGGTTCAAACTTAACCAGCCAGCACTGAAAATCGGATTGGCCAGTTAAGTTTGAACTGGCCAAAAATAAACCAGATATTCAATGGCAGTTATTGGAAACAACCTGGCATTGACTATCCGGGCTCAATGCCGACTCTCACAGTCTGAATATCAGGCCCAGTTTCTCTTGATAAATGGGACATATGTTATGTCAGAACACAGTACTGTATATGTTTTGGTTAAGAATTACATCATGGGGATTTATTCAATGAAATCCATTTTTTTGACTTTTCTTATATTCACATTCAAAATATTCCTGTGTTTTGGCTTTTCAGGGCAGTACTTCCCCCACCATTGTGATGTTTCTCATCAGAGAGGCTTGCCAAGAGGTTCCCAACATTGGTTGAAGAAGTGTTTTGGTTAGGTTAGGGATATCACTGACCTGAACATCAACCTGTCTGCCCCCCCAGCCCAAACTCCCAGACACTATCTGCTCTGCTCTCAAAGCCTATTTCCATCAGTTTACAACACTGCAACCTGGTGTAGGAAAAGCCACTAAAAATGTAAGTTGGCTGCTTCTCAGATTATCTGTCCTCACAGCTACAACCTAAACTGGTCAGGTAGGGGCTAGGATGGGAAGGGTGCTGAATTTGACTGAGAGAGAGTGAATGAGAGAGAGAGAGAGAGAGAGAGAGAGAAGAGAGAGAGACTGGATCACTTTAGAGAATGGGATGGGAGATATTACACATTTCCTCACCCACCACACATCCACCACATATTTCATGCACCCATCCTCACCCATCACATATCCTAATACTAACCACCCACCCACACCTACCATATCCCATTGCCCTCTACTACCCTAAACTCCTAATTATCTATCACATACCCTCTTTTACCCACCATACATCCAATGCCCTATGACACTCCCCATCCCCCATTCACCACTCACCACATATACCTACATACCTTTTTGCTCATAATGTATCCTAAACACTTATTCATCTACTACACGTTAACTCTCAGTTTCAGCATACCCACTCATTACATCCTTTCTACAACATATCCCACAAAGTACATCTTGCCTGCCACACATATCAGACACCATTCTCTTCTTACCTCAAATAACACCCCTCAGCACATCGTTTCTTGCTTACCACACATTCTACACCTCCCCTAACACCACCACAAACACCACATATCTTTCCTCACACATCACATACCCTTACCCCCTCACCTACCACACACAACTATGTAATTTTCTTAGGGGTCTGTCATAGATCATGAGCTTGGACTGGTTGTGGCCTCTTGGTTGTGGCATCTTAATGTCAAGCCTCCTGAACAAGCCCCACTACTTAGAAAGTGACTACTCAAGGAAAGAGAGCTAGAGAAATAAATAAATAAAGAGATAACAGGAGATAAAGAAAGGATAGTATGAAAGAGAAAGAGTGTCTGCTTGGAGACTGGGCATCCAGATGGCAGAAGACTTTTAAAGTTAGTAAGTGCAAAATGATGCATATGGGAAAGAGGAACCCAAACCAAAGTTGTGTGGTGCAAGCTTCCACATTAGGAGTCAACACCCAGGAAAAGGATCTAGGTGTCATTGTTGATGATACGTTGAAATCCTCTGCTCAGTGTGCAGCGACGGTTAAGAAAGCAAATAGAATGTTAAGAATTATTAGGAAAGGAATGGAAAACAAAACTGAGACTGTTGTAATGCCTTTTTATCACTCCATGGTGCGACCACACCTCAAATACTGTGTGCAGTTCTGGTCATAGCATCTCAAAAAAGATTATAGTGGAATTAGAAAAGGTACAGGGAAGGGTGATGAAAATTATAGTGGGGATGGGATGACTTCCCTATGAGGAAAGGCTAAAGTGGCTAAGGCTATTCAGCAGAGATGGCTGAAGGGAGATATGATAGAGTGGAGTGAAGTGGGACAGGTAGATGTGAATCGCTTGCTTACTCTTTACAAAAATACTAGGACTAGGGTGCATGCAAAAAAAGCTAGTAAGTAGTAAATTTAAAATGAATCAGAGAAAATATTTCTTCACTCAGGGGTCCTATTACAAAGGTGCGCTAAAAAATGGCCTGCGGTAGTGTTGGCGCAGGTTTTGGGCACACGCAGAGTCATTTTTCAGCGCACCTGTAAAAAAAGGCCTATTTTGTTGCCGAAAATGGACATGCCGCATGTCCATTTTGAGTCTGAGACCTAACCGCCCAGCCGTAGACCTAGCGGTTAAGAATTTGGGCCGTAATGACTTATGGGCATCAGATGCCACTTGGAGCATGTCCGCTACTTGCGCCATAAAATAAAAAATATTTTTCAGACGCGTGTAGCGGATGTGTACCAAATTTGAAATTACCGCAAGGGCCACACAATAACCAGGCAGTAACTCCAATTTGGCACACGTTGGGCGCATGTAGGCACCTATGCAGTTTAGTAAAAGGGGTCCTCAATGAGTAATTAGACTCTGGAATTTCTTGCCAGAGAATGTGGTGAAGGCAGTTAGCTTAACATGGTTTAAAAAAGGTTTGAATAATTTCCTAAAAGTCCATAAGCCATTATTAAGATGGACTTGGGGGAAATCCCCTGCACATTCTAGGATAAGCAGCATAAAAATCTGTTTCGCTGTTCTGGGATCTTGCCAAGTACTTGTGATCTGGATTGGCCACTGTTGGAGACAGGATGCTGGGCTTGATGGACCTTCAGTCTCTCCCAGTGTGGCAATGCTCATGTTCTTATAAGGAGCATGATTCAGAGAGAGAGAATGCTGGAAAGATAAAGGAGCATTGAAAAGAGAGAGAGAAAGAGAGGGGGGGGGGGGGGATTTTCATATGAGATTTAAGATGGAGATCAGAAGTAGTTAGCTCTATAGGTAAGATGCAACCATTCCGAATGTTGAATTCTGGTCATTTCCATTCTTATCTTAGTATGTGAAGGAACCACAAGAAGGTTCTGTTGAATGGATCACAAAGCATGTTCTGGAGTACATAGGATAAATAGATTGGCTAAAAATATGGGTAATCTTGTGTGAAAATCTAATAAGTCAGCATGAAGATCTTAAAATAAATCTTGTATGTGATTGGTAGCCAGTGCTCTTCTCAGCAGGAGTGTGACATGATCAAAATGTTTATCTCTTGCTATCAACTTCACCACTGTGTCTTTGCAAAATTTCAGTGGGTCACTTCTAGTCACAAAAATGACTAGAACTGCTAGCTCCACCACAGTCCCTTCCATACAATCATACAAACAAAAACAGAAAAAAAACACAAAACACCCAAGTCCTCCCATACAACACATCCTTAAGCCTTCTATAAAATGTTATTTCTATAACTCTTTCATCCAATAACAGAACCTAAAAGGATATGTGTGTTCCAAGAAAATAATTTACTTAGTTTAAAGTAATCATGAATGGTTAGATCTAATTAAATCTGTTTCTTTTTTTGACAGGTTCAATGTGCTTGTGGTAATCCTTCCAACACCTGCACTCAAAGAACCCATGTGTATTGACTCCATAACTGTCACATTGGCAAGAACTGATGCAGGGAGGTAATGTCATCAGGAATGACAAAGATGACTGACCCATAACTTCAGATGACAAACTACATAGGAAAGTCTGAAGCAAGAAGAAATTGGATCCAATATTTCCTCGTCATTTCCCAAGACAGTCATTTCTTTGATGTGTAACAACACTGTGTTAGTGCTGTGTTTGAAGGTGAAGGACACCATTATATAAGGGACCCTCTATAAGGAGTCATTGTTGTTTCTGTCCCCTTAAGTGCATAAGTAATGCCACACTGGGAAAAGACCAAGGGTCCATCGAGCCCAGCATCCTGTCCACAACAGCGGCCAATGCAGGCCAAGGGCACCTGGCGAGCTTTCCAAACGTACAAACATTCTATACATATTATTCCTGGAACTATGGATTTTTCCCAAGTCCATTTAGTAGTGGTTTATGGACTTGTTCTTTAGGAAACCATCTAACCCCTTTTTAAACTCTGCTAAGACTACCGCCTTCACCACGTTCTCCGGCAACAAATTCCAGAGTTTAATTATGCGTTGGGTGAAGAAAACTTTTCTCCAATTTGTTTTAAATTTACTACACTGTAGTTTCATCGCATGCCCCCTAGTCCTAGTATTTTTGGAAAGCGTGAACAGATGCTTCACATCCACCTGTTCCACTCCACTCATTATTTTATATACCTCAGCCGTCTCTTCTCCAAGCTGAAAAGCCCTAGCCTCCTTAGTCTTTCTTCATAGGGAAGTCGTCCCATCCCCGCTATCATTTTAGTCGCCCTTCGCTGCACCTTTTCCAATTCTACTATATCTTTCTTGAGATGCGGCGACCAGAATTGAACACAATACTCAAGGTGCGGTCGCACCATGGAGCGATACAATGGCATTATAACATCCTCACACCTGTTTTCCATACCTTTTCTAATAATACCTAACATTCTATTCGCTTTCCTAGCCGCAGGAGCACACTGAGCAGAAGGTTTTAGTGTATTATCGACGATGACACCCAGATCCCTTTCTTGGTCCATAACACCTAACGTGGAACCTTGCATGACGTAGCTATAATTCGGGTTCTTTTTCCCCACATGCATCACCTTGCACTTGCACACATTAAACGTCATCTGCCATTTAGCCGCCCAGTCTCCCAGTCTCGTAAGGTCCTTCTGTAATTTTTCACAATCCTGTCGCGAGTTAACGACTTTATTATTTCTCTTACTTATCCTCTGAGGGACACTCAGAGTGAGCTACAAGTCATATGCTAAAAAGACAAAAGTAAACATAAACCACAGTTTAACATACATACAACAGATCACAATCACATCCTCTTATTTCCTACTACTAATAATTTCTAAAGCATTACTAGATGTATGCAGCGCTGTACACATTATATACAAGTACTTTTTCTATCCCTAGAGGGCTCCCTATCTAAGTTTTTGTATCTGGGGCAATGGAGGGTTAAGTGACTTGCCCAAGGTCACAAGGAGCTGCAGTGGGAATTGAGCGCAGGTTGCAAGGATCAAAGACTGCTGCACTAACCATTAGGCTACTCCTCCTACCATTTCCCCTCCTCTTCTCTCCCAGAATTACCAGACATGCCTGTCATCAAGCACTCTAAAACCCTGAGTCCAAAAGAGACCACATTAAAGCCAAAATCTACCCCATGGGAAGGTCTTAAACTGCTCAAAGAGACTCATAAGTCTTAGCCCATTGGGTCTGACCACAATCTAGCATTCAAGCCCTAGTGATTTTCCTCTGCTATGTCCTTGTCCCAACCCCATTACTTCAGTCAATAAAGTCTGTTCTCAGTGCTGTTGGACAAATAGCCATGATCTTAGCTGACAATGAAAATAGCTTGTCTCCATGAAGTAAGCCATTCGGCAATTTATTCTACAAATTTGGCAGAGCGCAGGAAATAACTTTCTTTCTTGTAGAAAACGGTCTCGCCTCCACTACAATAAGAATGATTTCGCAATGAGAGCATAAAGGCCTGTCTGACTTGCAGTTATGTAGCTGGTAATCCAAATGTTTGAGCCTCCAAATCTGAAGAGCTTTAAAAATGCCATACTTAACACCTTGAATCTGACTTCAATAGGTGGTCAATGTAAGGGGCCTTTTACTAAGGTGCGTAACTATCGCCCAGCTACCGCATGCCCAGGGCAGTAATTACATTTTTGACATGTGTCTAAAACACAAATGGTAGAAAATATTTTCTATTTTCTACCATGTAGCGCTTACCTGGCAGTAATCGGCAGTGTACGTGTACTGACGATTACTGCCCAGTTAACATATGAGACTTTACCGCTTTAAGTCAATGGGTGGCAAAGGCAAATCAGCAGTGGGTGAAGGCACCAGGAAAATGGTTTGATAGGGTCTGGTCGCTGGAGCATCAGTGCATGTGCGGTAGGCACCTGGAATCTAGTAGGCCACAGTTGAAATCAGGGCTTTGATTAGTTTTGAGGCCCAAGGAGTTGCTTCTAATCACAGCTGATCCCAAAGTCAGGAACGGTCTATCCAGATTGAATTTGAAGTTGAAGGTGGCCTTTCCAGCCTTTTGAGAGCCAGGTAGGAGGTCCCTGGGGCCAACGGGTCATTTATTTTAATTTTAGAATTCATTTTTGGGGCTGAATTAGCTGGGGCTCTGGGGAAAGTTTTAGAAATTAAGTTTTGGTTGATGGGGTCTCTAGGGATTCCCTTTAGGGAGGCCATGGTGGCTGGACCTTGGTAAAATTTATTTTAGCCTGTAAAGTGGGAATTTTAGGTGCAGAGGCCTGGTGGCCTTTAGAAATCATGTTTTGGGATTCCATTGGTTAGACTCTTGTGGGGTACAGTTTTTGTAATTTTTCATTCAGCCGCCAAGGAATTTTGTTGTAATTGGGGTATTTTTGCATGGAACTTGCTTAATAATGGGGAAATATCCACTTTTGAAGATTAAATATATAGAAACCTTGGTATAGATGTACTGGGGCTGTGCAGCAAATAGGCAGCATTTTACATTAATATTAGTGAAGAAACTGAGGAAAATATACCATTATAGTCTATGGGAAATCACGGTTTCAAAATGGAGCTGAGTACTATAAAAGATTGAATTCCATGCTTCTGGAAAAAACTGTAAGGTTAATGTGCCAGGTAATGATTGCTTAGCGGAGGTCAGATGATGCTAGCAAGGAGCATGTTGTTACAGCAATGGCTTCGGAAGGAGTTGGATGGGTCACTTATGAGCTAGTGCTGGTTTGGGTAGGTTGCTGCTGGGAGAAACTGAGAAGGGTTTTTTGTACTAAAAGAGCCCAGAATAGAAGGTAAGTTAGGTCATAAAAGGTTTAAGAGTCAGGATGGCGGTCTGGTAGAATCCTAGGGTCCTTCTGTTGTTTTTAATTTAGACAGGCTGAGCTCAGGGATAGCCCTGTAAGGGGGTTTGAGTGAAAGAAATCTGGTAGGAAGTTTTAAACATAGATTCTGAATTTTGACACCATTAAAGTTTTGAAGGTTTGGGAACAAAAGCCTGGTTACAGGGGAAATCTTTGGAGCAAAGACCTGGCCTTACAAAAGTGAGTTTAGGTGATTTCAAAGGGTAGATTTCAGGAGTTGGCGACTAATACAGTAGTTCACTCAATTTTTCTTTCTGATGCTGCTGAGCAGTGCAGCGTTGTTCTGGCTGTGGAGTTTGTGGCTTCCCATTTGATCAAGTATAGTCAGGGAAAGGTAAGAAAGAAGCCTAGATTGTAAGGCTGAGCATTTGAGAGCCTGAGTGTGGTTAGGCCAAGAGGTCATCAGGTCAGAGCTGTGGGGCAATGGAACCTGACAAACCTGGAGTGAAAAACACCTGTACTTATAAAAGTAAGGTTGCAGGGGCACATTTTAGTCTTCCACCCAACCCCCGCCAGCAAAATTAGGGGCCTAGATGAAATTTTTGGCCCCCACCTAGCTACACCACTGGTCCGGGAGTGAGGAGATGTATCCAATGGACAAGAAAGCAATGGGAAGACATTTTTTGGTTTGCTTTGTGTGCACATTTGTATTTTTCAAACAAAAGTATAAATATTCCACCCAAAAACTTTTTTTTTTACTGGATTCTTTAAATGGAAGGACATGACTCAAAGAGTTCTAAATCATAAGATTTTAAGAGCTGTACATCAATCTCAAGGATCACATCTTCATCACTGGCAAAACTTTCCATAAAAAACTTATCCTTTCTGACCAAAAAATCTTCAATGAGAGTCTCAATATAGCAATCAAATTTTCTTAGAGGAGAATGCACTTATCGTATTATGCAGTGTCAAGAACCGCTTCACTCACAATCCCCCTAGGACATCGGTTCCCAAACTGTGTGCCACGGCACCCTGGTGCACTGCAGCGAACTCTTAGGGGTGCCGTGGCAAATCCTGACCGCCTTCCCCCTGTCGTCCAAACCGCTACTGCTCCCTCGTTATGTCTGTTTTTCTCTTCACTTCCCCTGCACCGCAAGTCCTGCATCTCTCCTTCTCCCTTCTGTCGACTTCTCTGGTAGCGGCAATTGAGACAGTTTTCTGCCAGTATTGGAGCCTTCCCTCTTCTCTAGAGCATCCCGCCTACTTTGATGCAACTTCCTGTTGTCTGCATAGGCGGGACGTGCCTGAGAAGAGGCCTCGATGCTAGTGGAAAACTTTCTCAATCATCGCCACTGCTGGAGAGCTACAGGGGCCTGGGGCCACAGAGGAGAGTGGGTGAGAGGGAGAGATGCAGGGCTCACTGGGAGGAGGAAAGAGAGACTTGATTGGAGGAGGAAGGTTGAAGGAGAGAGATGTCAGACAGTTTAGGGGTGGGCAGGCCCGGAAGAGAGAGGAAGAGATGTGGCACTCAAGTGGAGTAGGGTGAGAAGGGCAGAATAGTATGGGAAGAAGGGGAAAAAAGAAGGGAGAAGCTGAGTATGGGGAGAGACAAGGACAAAGAAAAGATGCTGGGTAGGGAGGAATATTGAGACAGGAAAAGGGGGAGATAGAGAGACACAGGGGGCAGAGGAGCCCCCCCCCCCCCCCAGGGCTTCTCCAGGTGAAGGTGAGCAGTGGAAAAATATGGAGGGGGGCAGTAGAGAACTGTGTGTCTGGAGGGGTGGAGACCTATGTGGCTGGTGGGTGGGCGGGTGAGAGGTTGAGACCTATGCAGGTGGGTAGTTGGGCAGGGAGCGGAGACCTATGTGGCCATGGGGGCTGTGCCGCTAAAATGTGTTCAGACACTAAGGGTGCCAAGAACTGAAAAGGTTTGGGAGCCATTGCCCTAGGACCAATGATGGCCAGAGTTCAGGGTCCATTTCACTGGGGTTCACAAGACAGCACTATACTTTTTTTGTGGTCAATAGACTGTCTTGTGAACCCCAGTAAAGTGGATCCTGAAGCAGTGATGCAAAATGCTTCCCATCGTTGGTCCTAGGAGGATCATGAGTGAAGCGGCTGTTGACACTGCTTTATAAGATAAGTGCATTGTCCTCTAAGAAAAATCTGATTGCTATATTGAGACTGAAATTGTGGAGGAGTAGCCCAAAGGTTAGTGCAGCGGGCTTTGATCCTGGCAACCTGGGTTCATTTCCCACTGCAGCTCCCTGTGACCTCGGGCAAGTCACTTAACCCTCCGTTGCCCCAGGTACAAAAAAAAACCCAAACAAACAAACTTAGATTGTGAGCCCTCTGGGGGCAGAAAAAGTACCTGCATATAATGTGTACAGCACTGTGTACATCTAGTAGTGCTATAGAAATGATTAGTAGTAGAATTGAAGATTTTTTGGTCAGAAAGGATAAGATTTTTATGGAAGGTTTTTGCCTGGAGTGAAGGTTCAGTTGTCTCTAACTGCAGCAGACCTGTGGAGACAAAACAGGGAAAAAGAATTTAGACACAAAGAAACTTATCCTTAAGATTAAAAGTGAATGTAAAGTTTGGAAATATATTTGGATATGCTTATCTGATGTTACTGATTGGAGTGGAGTGGAATTCAGTTGAATAGTCCTGTGGTTAAGTTTGAGAAATGTTCTGAAAAATAAGAAAGCTGTTAAGCACTTTAGTATACAGCTGTGGGATTTTAGCTGAGACATTTTAACTGTTTTTAACTTAGCTGTTTTGACTATTCTAACCGTTTTTAACTATTTTAATCTGCAAGGACTTTATGTTCACTGCCATATTTCACTGGTCTACTCTTAACAGTTTACATGTTTACCTCTCCTGTGCATACTCATTTTTTTGAGAAAGTTGGCGTGAGTCTCTTTTTACTCAGTGATGACTGGTGGCAGGCCTTGGGCTGGTGTGCCAATATGGTGTAGGGGGTGGTGCAAGTTTTTCACTGGGGCTTTTCAGTGTGGGAGATGAGGGTTCATTATGGGGTGGTGACAAGTCAATAGGTATTAATGTGGGGCACTGATATAAGTTGTAGTGTGGCTTGGTGGCATCGCAGGCTATGCTATTTTTTTTTTTCAGTTGAGTGTTTTATACTCGGTACAAGGGTGAGGCCTGGTAGCACCATAGGCCATACTATGCCCTTTTTGGAAACATTATGTTATTTATTTATTTAGATTTTGCTCACACCTTTTTCAGTAGTAGCTCAAGGTGAGTTACATTCAGGTACTCTGGATATTTCTCTGTCCTAGGAGGGCTCACAATCTAAGTTTGTACCTGAGGCAATGGAGGGTTAAGTGACTTGCCCAAGATCACAAGGAGCAGCAGTGGGATTTGCACCAGCCACCTCTGGATTGCAAGATTGGTGCTCTAACCACTAGACCACTCCTCCACTTCCTTGTTATGTGCAAGGAAGCTGGATCAATACAGACTAGCTGCCAGGGGGTGGGGATTCTGGTCAAGTAATGGAAAAGTAATGGAAGCCATGCTGAAGGAAAGGATAGTGAATTTCCTAGAAGCCAATAAGTTGCAAGATCTGAGACAACATGGTTTTACCAGAGGGAAATCGTGCCAAACGAATCTCTTTGAATTCTTTGATTGGGTAACTGGAGAACTGAATCATCGACGTGCTATAGATGTAATCTACTTAGATTTTAGCAAAGCTTTTGACACGGTTCCCCACAGGAGGCTCTTAAATAAACTAGATGGGCTGAAGATAGGTCCCGAAGTGGTGAACTGGATTAGGAACTGGTTGACGGACAGACAACAGAGGGTGGTGGTAAATGGAGTTCGCTCGGAGGAGGGAAAGGTGAGTAGTGGAGTGCCTCAGGGATCGGTGCTGGGGCCGATTCTGTTCAATATATTTCTGAGTGACATTGCCGAAGGGTTAGAAGGTAAAGTTTGCCTATTTGCGGATGATACTAAGATTTACAACATAGTGGACACTTGGGAGGGAGTGGAAAGCATGAAAAGGGATCTGAGGAAACTAGAAGAATGGTCTAAGGTTTGGCAATTAAAATTCAATGCGAAGAAATGCAAAGTGATGCATTTAGGGAGTAGAAACCCACGAGAGACTTATGTGTTAGGTGGGGAGAGTCTGATAGGTACTGAGGGGGAGAGGGATCTTGGGGTGATAGTATCCAAGGATCTGAAGGCGACGAAACAGTGCGACAAGGCGGTGGCCGTAGCGAGAAGGTTGCTAGGCTGTATAAAGAGGGGAGTGATCAGCAGAAGAAAGGAAGTGTTGATGCCCCTGTACATGCGTGGCTAAACAGTAAGATAAAGGAAATCATTAGAGCCAAAAAACAATCCTTCAGAAAGTGGAGAAGAGAACCAACTGAAAGTAACAGGATAGATCATAAGGAATGCCAAGCCAAATGCAAAGCGAAGATAAGGAGGGCAAAAAAGGACTTTGAGAAGAAATTAGCGTTGGAAGCAAAAATACATAGTAAAAATTTTTTTAGATACATTAAAAGCAGGAAACCGGCCAAAGAGTCGGTTGGGCCGCTGGACGAAAATGGTGTTAAAGGGGCGATCAAGGAGGACAAAGCCGTAGCGGAGAAATTAAATGAATTCTTTGCTTCGGTCTTCACCGAGGAGGATTTGGGGGGGACACCGGTGCCGGAAAGAATATTTGAAGCGGGGGAGTCGGAGAAACTAAACAAATTCTCTGTAACCTTGGAGGATGTAATGGGTCAGTTCAGCAAGCTGAAGAGTAGTAAATCACCGGGACCTGATGGTATTCATCCCAGAGTATTAATAGAACTAAAAAATGAACTTGCGGAGCTACTGTTAGAAATATGCAATCTGTCCCTAAAATCGAGTGTAGTACCGGAAGACTGGAGGGTAGCCAATGTTACTCCGATTTTTAAGAAGGGTTCCAGAGGAGATCCGGGAAATTATAGACCGGTGAGTCTGACGTCGGTGCCGGGCAAGATGGTGGAGGCTATTATTAAGAATAAAATTGCAGAGCATATACAAAAACATGGACTGATGAGACAAAGTCAGCACGGATTTAGTGAAGGGAAGTCTTGCCTCACCAATCTAATGCATTTTTTTGAGGGGGTAAGCAAACATGTGGACAATGGGGAGCCGGTTGATATTGTATATCTGGATTTTCAGAAGGCGTTTGACAAAGTGCCGCACGAAAGACTCCTGAAGAAATTGCAGAGTCATGGAATCGGAGGTAGGGTATTATTATGGATTAAGAACTGGTTGAAAGATAGGAAGCAGAGAGTAGGATTGCGTGGCCAGTATTCTCAGTGGAGGAGGGTAGTTAGTGGGGTCCCGCAGGGGTCTGTGCTGGGTCCGTTGCTTTTTAATGTATTTATAAATGACCTAGAGATGGGAATAACTAGTGAGGTAATTAAATTCGCCGATGACACAAAATTATTCAGGGTCGTCAAGTCGCAGGAGGAATGTGAACGATTACAGGAGGACCTTGCGAGACTGGGAGAATGGGCATGCAAGTGGCAGATGAAGTTCAATGTTGACAAGTGCAAAGTGATGCATGTGGGTACGAGGAACCCGAATTATAGCTACGTCTTGCAAGGTTCCGCGTTAGGAGTTACGGATCAAGAAAGGGATCTGGGTGTCGTCGTCGATGATACGCTGAAACCTTCTGCTCAGTGTGCTGCTGCGGCTAGGAAAGCGAATAGAATGTTGGGTGTTATTAGGAAGGGTATGGAGTCCAGGTGTGCGGATGTTATAATGCCGTTGTATCGCTCCATGGTGCGACCGCACCTGGAGTATTGTGTTCAGTACTGGTCTCCGTATCTCAAAAAAGATATAGTAGAATTGGAAAAGGTACAGCGAAGGGCGACGAAAATGATAGTGGGGATGGGACAACTTTCCTATGAAGAGAGGCTGAGAAGGCTAGGGCTTTTCAGCTTGGAGAAGAGACGGCTGAGGGGAGATATGATAGAAGTGTATAAAATAATGAGTGGAATGGATCGGGTGGATGTGAAGCGACTGTTCACGCTATCCAAAAATACTAGGACTAGAGGGCATGAGTTGAAGCTACAGTGTGGTAAATTTAAAACGAATCGGAGAAAATTTTTCTTCACCCAACGTGTAATTAGACTCTGGAATTCGTTGCCGGAGAACGTGGTACGGGCGGTTAGCTTGACGGAGTTTAAAAAGGGGTTAGATAGATTCCTAAAGGACAAGTCCATAGACCGCTATTAAATGGACTTGGAAAAATTCCGCATTTTTAGGTATAACTTGTCTGGAATGTTTTTACGTTTGGGGAGCGTGCCAGGTGCCCTTGACCTGGATTGGCCACTGTCGGTGACAGGATGCTGGGCTAGATGGACCTTTGGTCTTTCCCAGTATGGCACTACTTATGTACTTATGTACAAGTCATTGGTGAGGCCCCACCTGGAGTATTGTGTTCAGTTTTGGAGGCCGTACCTTACGAAGGATGTTAAAAAAATGGAAGCGGTGCAAAGAAAAGCTACGAGAATGGTATGGGATTTGCGTTCCAAGACGTATGAGCAGAGACTTGCTGACCTGAACATGTATACCCTGGAGGAAAGGAGGAACAGGGGTGATATGATACAGACGTTCAAATACTTGAAAGGTATTAATCTGCAAAAAAATCTTTTCCGGAGATGGGGAAGGCGGTAGAATGAGAGGTCAAGAAATGAGATTGAAGGGGGGCAGACTCAAAAAAGATGTCAGGAAGTATTTTTTCACGGAGAGGGTGGTGGATGCTTGGAATGCCCTCCCGCGGGAGGTGGTGGAGATGAAAACGGTAATGGAATTCAAACATGCGTGGGATGTGCATAAAGGAATCCTGTGCAGTAGGAATGGATCCTCAGAAGCTTAGCCGAAATTGGGTGGCGGAGCAGGTGGGGGAAGAGAGGTTGGGAGGCAAGGATAGTGGAGGGCAGACTTATACGGTCTGTGCCAGAGCTGGAGGTGGGAGGCGGAACTGGTGGTTGGGAGGCAGGAAATACTGCTGGGAAGACTTGTACGGTCTGTGCCCTGAAAAAGGCAGGTACAAATTCAAGGTAAGGTATACACATATGAGTTTATCTTGTTGGGCAGACTGGATGGACCATGCAGGTCTTTTTCTGCCGTCATCTACTATGTTACTATGTTACTATGTTACTATGTAAAAGGTGGCGAGTTATGTGCTGGGGGGTTTGCTGTTAAGATGGTATGTTCATTGGTAACTTGTTGTTAATAAAAGCTGCAGCCAATGTTTTGCCACAGATTAATGGTGTTGGGTCTTATTGGAGCTGTGTGGGTGGCATGTGATGATAGTCGGCGAGCAAATGGTGCAAGTGCCAATATTAAGTAATCACTTTCATGGCAAAGAAATGTTTTCCTTCTACAAAACTACTGCATATATTCACTTACAAATTTTGGAACAGAGGAAGAAAGAGGTTAGGAAAACAAATGTATGGTTGAAAGTATCCAAATATACTGCTGACTCGATATAATGCGGACCTTAGGATCCAAAAAATTAAACTGCGTTGCACATGAGACTGCGATATAAGGAGGAACCCTTTCTCCTTTGAATTAAATTTAACTACAATGCATTGCTCAGTTACAATAGTCTTTTATAAATGGAAAAATACCCAAACCAAGCTCATGAGACATATTTGCTGGGGTAAGGCCTGTCTTTAGCATATCCACTGCATTTAGTTCTTCTTTGACCATCCATTTGCTTTGGGTATTATTAGGAAAGGTATGGAAAACAGGTGTGAGGATGTTATAATGCTGTTATATCGCTCCATGGTGCGACCACACCTTGTGTATTGTGTTCAATTCTGGTCGCCGCATCTCAAGAAAGATATAGTAGAATTGGAAAAGGTGCAGCGAAAGGCGACTAAAATGATAGCGGGGATGGGACGACTTCCCTATATAAAGAAAGACTAAGGAGGCTAAGGCTTTTCAGCTTGGAGAAGAGACGGCTGAGGGGAGACATGATAGAGGTATATAAAATAATGAGTGGAGTGGAACAGGTGGATGTGAAGCGTCTGTTCACGCTTTCCAAAAATACTAGGACTAGGGGGCATGCGATGAAACTACAGTGTAGTAAATTTAAAACAAATCGGAGAAAATCTTTCTTCACCCAACGTGTAATTAAACTCTGGAATTCGTTGCTGGAGAACGTGGTAAAGGTGGTTAGCTTGGCAGAGTTTAAAAAGGGGTTAGACAGTTTCCTAAAGGACAAGTCCATAAACCGCTACTAAATGGACTTGGAAAAAATCCACAATTCCAGGAATAACATGTATAGAATGTTTGTACGTTTGGGAAGCTTGCCAGGTGCCCTTGGCCTGGATTGGCCGCTGTCGTGAACAGGATGCTGGGCTTGATGGACCCTTGGTCTTTTCCCAGTGTGGCATTACTTATGTACTTATGTACCTTTAGAAGGCGTTTTTTAGTGCTATGCTTTAACAATTGTAAAGTATGACACGTTCAATTGAAACGCGTTATATCAAATCACCAGTGTATTTGTGCTTAGTCCTTATGTTAAACAAAAATGAAAAAAATGTGGCTTTGAAGGTAATAGGTGTATGTCTTGTGCTCAAATTTTGGCCAGCAAGAGCTGTAATCCCTTGTGGTTCAAACTGTCACCTCTAGTGGGCAATAGATTGTTGCAGTAACTTTCTACTACTGTTCAAAAATACTGTTCATGGAGTGACAATCTTGATGTGCAGCCTGGGTTGTATTAAGGGTTCTATAATAAAACATAAGTGGGTCCTCTTATGCCAGTCAAAAGTGGGTTACATAGGTCCCTGCTCCTCAAGCACTCCCCATGATCTTATTACCAAAATACCTACTGCAGAAAAGAAAAGCAGACTGGAAGTGTCAGAATGCTTTTTTCATGCTTTGCACTACTGGCAAAAGTGAGTACCTTGCTATTGTACCTGCTAAAAAAAAAATCAAACAAATAAAAATCACACCGAGAATCAATCACAGCTTTAATATTGAACGGTCAAGATGTAACGTACTGTGTGTTAATTGGGAAGATCGTGTAGCAAGTTTACCAGATGAACTGACAACGTGGGACTGTTTATTGCCGTTCGTGAAATGCAAATGGATTTTTATACAGTGCTAAGGTCGGATATTTTATGGTGCCTGCGCTCTGCAGAAGAGACCCACAGCGGACTGCTATACAGGTGCCTAATATGGGAAGCCTTTGATGCAAATCATTTGCCCATCAAACTGTCGAGGTCCTTGATATTTTGCCAGCTCCACCGTGATGATCACAAGTGCAGGGACGATTCCTAGCAGTATAGTTGATAGTGTTTGAATGGTTGTGTGTAACCATACTGTACATTTTGTTGTATATCTATTATGAATCATTACAGTAACTAAAATACTTAATACATTCAAAATTCTCTGCTGCATATTGAGAGAGGACGTTTATTTCTCTAGATTATTGAATTCCAAAATCAGATTAAAAATTTAGGCTGGGGTACTTCAAGGTAAAACCGCAGAGGGGGTTTCCCGTCTCGCTTTTCCAGTGACTTTGAGCTTTAGCCCTTCTGCAGTCTGCTCTCTAGCGGCTCGGTTTACTTAAATGAGACAAGCCACTTAAATGCCGCTTACCGAAGGGACTGGCTCTAGGACAGTCGTGCCATTTGTTCCCCGCTTCTTTGTCTTTCTACCCTATAGGTTGAATTGATCCTTCTCACAGTCGGCTGGGGAGCAGCTGCTGCTGCAAGTGCTTCTCGTCTTGCAGCTCGAATACCCAGCAAAGACTGAAGCAGGCACAGGTAGCAGACACAGCGAGGAGGAAGAGAAGCAGAAACAGTAAAAAAAAAAAAAAAAGAGTCATTGAAAAGATGCCAAAAAAAGGGAGAAAGTTATTAAAGGCAGCCTTGTGGTGGCAATAACATTGTGAGGTTCCGGAAATATGTCTCTGTAATTTCAAGGATTTCCCTTGCCATCTTTGGTTTTCAGGCTGTTGACACTGTGGCCTCTTGCCTGGGCAATAAGGATTATTTTTTTTTTTCTCTCTGACTTTAGCAAGGACTGTCTCTTTGCCCTTTATTGTTTTGGCTGCTAAAATGAGCCCACAGCGCGGTACTGAATAGTTAAAGCAGCCAAGGACAAACGCTGAACTGGAATCTGTTCCTTTAAGTCTGGATTGCCTCTTTTTTTTGGAAGTGGTTATACGGGATTAACGATTTCGTACATGCACGTTGCTGTCTTTTTTTTTTTCTCTCTCTACACCAATTCACAAGCATCAACACCATCAAATCAGAATTGCAGTTTGACGGGCTTCCTGGCTCCCTGTGGCTGACTCCCTCCAGTGAAGCCTGGCAGTAACCTGAGTACTGGATGAAAAGGCTTCATGTTTGCAGCTTCAGCCTGCACTGCTGCCAGAGCTGACCTGGCACCCATATGCCCAGGGAGTGTATATATGGGAGACTCTGGACCGTATGGCTTGCTATTACCTTGTCATCAGCTCCACACATCTTAGCAATGGGCACTTTCGTGGCATTAAAGGAGTCTTCAGGGGACCCCTTCATAGGAATGGCAGTTCTTTACCGGTAACAAAATTAAAACCAAAAACCAAAGAACTCATATTCCTCTGTCTATACTATATAGATTTATGCGTATCTGTACCTATATTAAACGTAGTACAGATATACGTATGTGTGTTAAATGGCTTTATATTCATCCATTACATCCTAAAGAGCCATTTTTGGATGGTGTTTATAAAATAATATTCAAGACGTACTTTTATGCATATATTATTCATGTGTAGGGTTAATTTATAATAATTCTGAAAGCATTTGCTGCATTTATGATGCCAGACACGTGAGCGCGGGAATTCTGTTTCCACCTGAAAAGTTGTCAGTGAAAGAGTTTGCGCTGTCTTCCCTTTTTAGACTGATGTGCAGTTTTAATGTTTTGATAGGGAAATTGTTCTCTTTATATATACAGCAAGGCAACACGTTCCTAACAAAGTACAAGATATTGACTGTGTGCATTCATTTTTGAACCAGGGGTTACCTGGTTAAAAAAAAAAGTTGATATTGGTTTAATGTTTCCTCCTTTGGGAACCGTTTGCAAAGTTCTGGATTATTTACTTAAGAAGTTTTAGACAACTATATACTATCACGCTTTGCTATAAATCGTGCTAAAGTTGCAAATCAGCAACATTTCAGTTATTTACACATTATAAGTTAAATAATTAGCTCTAATATATGTTAAAATGTTAAGGCATTGATAAATATCTGAGACCAGTATGCTTTGTGGGATGCTGGAGAATTTTTTTTTTTTTTGTAGTCTTGGCAGTTGAGATGACTTGGTCCTGTTATTTGTGGAATGAAAGTGGCTAGCTTTGTAATACAATATTCTTGATCAAAGTAGTTTCATTAAAAAAAAAAAGTGGTACTACATTAGAGTAATACCAAAAATGTACTTTTGTTTCTGGTTTGTTACTTTTATATATGTGCTTGGAAGGATGAAGTTAACACAATTTAAATGTGGGAAAGGCACAGATCTGTGAGGACAGTTAAACAATTCATAGTGATATTACAAAGAGCAAAATCAAAATTTTTCTCTATAGGATACTTAAACTCTATAGAACATGCATGTTTAGGTATATTATTGTGTATACAGATATCATGTCCATACTTAAGACAGTCATCTACAGCATCAGATGGAGCAAAAGTTCCCAAACCAATTTATAGATATGTAGTTTGGTTGTCTCTTGCATCACTCTCCAAATGGCAGTTTGAATCATCTTAGCTTTTATTTAATCCTTAGGGACATGTGAAGGGGGGGGGGGGGGGGTGGGGGAGAGGGGGAATAATTTAGGCCAACTAAATAAAAAGTTGGAAGTTGGAATCAATCAAAACTGATATGCAATTACAGCGTGATGACAATACAGTATGCAAGGCTGAAAGTTGACAGTTAATCCTTTTCCAGTAAAGTTTCAAAAGGATGACAGTCACATTGACTTTTGACATCAATAATAAAACTTCCCCATAATATAAAGAAAATCGCACGGAACTTGGTGATTGCCAGTATCACACAGATTGCATTCAGTATATACTACTAGAGTGTTATCCAAGCATTGCAATGTATTTGTTCTGATTTGTTTTTTGTGTGGGAAAATATTGAAATGTTAAGCTGTGTTGTCTGGCTTGTTTGTTTTTTCTTTGAGGAAATGTTTATTAAAATCTACTTTGATTTTCAGAAGCTATTTTTTAGCTCATGTTTTTTTAACTGAAAAATGATCTTGCTTATGTACGGTTCTCTGTATTAAAAAGTCTCCACAGACAAAATCTTGCCAAGCTCCAGCTGGAGAAACTTCCAGTCACAACTGTTTGCCCTCACTAAATATTTGCTGACATTCTGGCTATAGCTCTGTATGAATACATGTGTAGCAGAGGTAATAATCAGGGAAAATGAACAGAGAAGGAAAGTACTTGCAACTGATTCCAGGTCATCTGAAAGTGCTTGAAAAAAATTGTGTTCTAAACAGAATAGTTATGGAGATGGGATGGCATAAATCCCAATATTAAATGAAATTGTAGTTTGTAAGTAAGGAACTAATGCATCATTAAGTATCTATTATATATCTATATCTAACCAGGGGAGGACTGAGGGTAGTCTGGGCCCCCAGGCAGTGAGGGTGGCCTGAGCCCCCCACCCAGCCACTGCCTGACAGCCCCCTGCCGCCGCAGCTGGCACCCCTGCTGCCGTTGTCCTACCTTAGGGGTCCTGGTAGTCTGGTGGCCTCAGTGTGTGTGTGTGTGTGGGGGGGGGGGGGCGATGTTCTTTCCTGCCCACTTGCTGACACCACCGTGTTTTCAAAATGGCGGATGACACTTCCTGTGGTAGTATCATGGTTCTTGACAGTCTCATGAGACTTCTGCAGGGAGTCTCGGCTGCCATTTTTAAAATGCAGTGGTGCAGGGCGGGGGGAATAGCGGCAGCCAGCAAGTGGGGCAGGAAAGAATGTGTTCCCCCCAGCTGAGGCCACTAGATCACCAGCGGCATGCTGGGCATCTGGGCAGAGCCTCTGGGCCCCCTAGAGCCTCTGGGCTCTTGGGCTCTGCCCAGTTCCCCGAATGGTCACTCCGCCCCTGTATCTAGATATCACTATTCTTCTATCTGTCTATCTATGAAACATTCTGAAAATTGAGGACCATTTTTTCTGTACCATAAACCACATATTTTCAGTGTGGATGCATTATATTTAACCAATCTAGGAGATTTAGGGATTTCATAATATTAAAATAAAATACCATCCAACCTAGAGCTCCTTTTACAGAGTGGCGCTACTGATTAGCAGCATACCGAATGCAAAGAAGCCTATTCAATACCCATGGGCTTCTTTGCATTCAGCACAGGCTAATCGGTAGCACTGCTTTGTAAAAGGAGCCCTTAGGGTGTATAGGTATATGCTCAACAACATAGTCCTACCAATATAAGACAATATTAGAAGTAGATGATTCAGTTCAGATTAAAAGTCAGAGAGGAGTGTTTTGATT
Source organism: Microcaecilia unicolor (assembly GCF_901765095.1). Taxonomy (NCBI): domain Eukaryota; kingdom Metazoa; phylum Chordata; class Amphibia; order Gymnophiona; family Siphonopidae; genus Microcaecilia; species Microcaecilia unicolor. The sequence goes on along the minus strand of NC_044031.1, from coordinate 126,673,176 downwards.
TGGCCAGGAAAATCCAATCATCAGCTAGATCTGCCATGGAATTAATCCAAAGCCTGCAAGCCCCATCTTCACTACCAATACCAATGCACCATACCAAATGAAGATTTTCAGCAATGTGGACTTACTTCACTGTGTATAGAGAATGAAAGATCAGATCATCTTGGGAATGGGGGGGGGGGGGGGGGGTCAAAGTACTGACAAATAGGTTTGCAACAATGTAAGTATGATTCTGCAGCAACTGTACATTGTGTTTAAGAGAGATAAGACATAGGTCACGGCAGGTATGATCATCTCATCCCTGCCTTTCGTGATTTATTGCATATCATACTAAAATGTCTGCTCTTCTTTTTGTAACGTGACTTTTCTTTGAGAGATTTCTGTTTCTGAAGAAATTCAACTTTGTATGCTGAAGGTACATATTTGCTGCTGTTTATAAACAAGGTAGAACATTTAGGGGTCCTTTAATAAAGTGTGGTGAGTTTTTGCATTTTCTGCAACTTAACTGCACAAGTTAAGGAGAAGTAAATTGAAAGTCCATGCGGTAAATGCAGGAAACATACTCAGCATCTGCCCTGCATTCACCCCACAGGACATTTATCACACGGACAACCATGGTGGAAGCACTTGGAAATAGCATGAGTTCACCCACGCAACCTGCCAGTATATGTAGCATGGTTGCTCCATCGTTGTTCCAATTGTCAAAAAAAGATGAAGCCATGATGGTAGCAGTTCACCTCCTTATGATCCCCCTATCATACACCCTCCTCTACCGATCTCCTCATGCCTCTTATTCACCTTCTGATTCTGACCCCCAACAGACCCTACCTCCCAAGCAGGCTCTGAACTTCCTTCACTCTGGAGACTCAGCTGGGGATTCCCTGGCAGTATAGAAGGATGGGATGAGAGTGGTTCCCATCTGCTCCCACGCCCATGTGGCTTTTGGTGTTAAAATGGCACTGATGACCCCTAGTAGTAGTTGATACTGTACTTTGAAATACATTTTCCTGCCCCACATTATACCTAAAAAAAAAAACTAACCTAAAATGTGATATTCAAAAGAGAGTAGAATTTTTAAAACTATACTTGTAGAACAGACTGTTCAATTTTTAAACAATTTTTCGTATGCTTTTATTTTACAACAGAAATTCCTATCTATGTGTTTGGTAGTTGTGAATGTTCTGAAGTTTTTGCACATTTACAAAACAGCTTTTCATTCACAAAATGTGCATTTATTCTATCTGAGTTCCAAACACATGTATTATAAAATGCATTGGCTGTGCAGGATAGAAAGTACTGCAAATTTGTAGAATAGTTAAGCAAGGACTGTATAGTAGCTCAAAATAAAAGCGGCCAATATATTCAGCAGGATTTAAGCAGGTAGGAGGAACCTAACTGGACAGTGTCACTGAATATCAGCACAGACCACCATTACATTACCCGGTTAGTGCCAGGGTGGTCTGGGGGCAAGATCAGGCCAGAACCAAAAGATATATTTCATATTTATTTGATATGCTACAAATTGTTAGAAAATCTAAGCAGTTTATATATTTACAAATTACAGGGGAAAAATAACTAAACAAGGATGAAAAGGCTGCCCTAAGTTAACTGGGTAGTTATTCAGGTACTGATAGTGCCATGTAACTCCCGGCACCTGTTGCAGACTTAGATAGGAGCCTGGCACTGAATATACATGTCCGATTCAACTGGCAGTAGCCAGTGTTTAAAACACACTGACCGCCACTGGTTGAATATTGACTGGATAATTTCCAAGACTTAAAGCAACTAGAGAATTTTTAAAAAACATGGGGCCCTTCTACTAAAGAGTTGCCACGTGGCAACCCGGAACTACTGCTGGCCCAATGCAGCTGCTGTGTGATAGCTCTGCCTCCAGTGTGTGCCATTTCCAGTGCTGCTGCATATTTTTGAAAAATATACAGCAGGGGTTTGCCGCTGGGGTAGTGCAGGAGCCCTTACTGCCACCTCAATGGGTGGCAGTAAGTGCTCCTCCCCTGCATGGCCACACGGTAAGTGCAAGGTTTCCACAAGACTAAGTGGTTTTTTTCGGGCTTTTTACTCACTGTGGTAAAAAGGACCCTGGCACGCGACAAAAATGGCAACTGCCACTACTGCAGGGCCCGTTTTACTGTCGCTTGGTAAAAGGACCTCCATGGTTCCAATATTCTGTAGTATTTAAATTAGTACGTCTGTTCAGCACCGCCACCATTGCTGTTTAGTTAAGGCCTGATATACAGCTCACACAGATGGTGGTTGAAAATGGCAACTGTCTGGATAATTTTTGTGGTCGCCCTTGTTCCACCCTCCCTCTGTCCATTGACTATATGGATAGCATCAGGATGTATAAATGGATGTTCAGTGTAATACAAAAATCCATTGCTAGTGGAATTATAATATTCTCCAACTACAGAGGATCACATTTCCATGTTTTATATTTCTGTTTATAACAGGCACTCACATTCTTATCATCAGGCCCATGCAAACCAAAAGCAGCATCACGTTTCAATTAATGACTAAAAGAGGTCACAGCTTTATTAACAGAACAACACAAAGGTTATTCAATAACACAGAATGAATGACAACTAAATGCAGACTTCTAAACAAATTCCCCAGATCAATCTAGAATATATTAGACTTCCATACTGAGACGTATGCCCTTCAGAACTACTGGTTTAGAGCAAAGACCCACTGTCAAACTTAGCCACCTGACCAGTCAGTGGTTATCTGATCGTAATGAGGTAGCTGTACCACACAACCTGTAATAGGGATGTACAACAGCCAAAAAGTTTCAATTTGTTTGGCATTTTTCCCAGTTTTGGGTGCATTTTTCAGTTCATTTCACATTCATTTTAATAACAGTTTTAAAATGTATGCTAGAATTTCTAATGTACGGATATTATTTTTTAGGTTAATATGTGGTAAATTGACTTAGCAAGAACTAACATTGTTGAGGTGAGTTAATGAACCAAATGTGCCCAGATGAATACACATCTCCATCTTGTACTCATTGCCACAACCTTCAGTGCAACTAGGTTACAAAGCTCCAGAAGTCACAAGACTCATTAAAGTCCTGATTCTCCTGCAATCAGCCCAGAATAATTTTGCACTCATCTTTGTGCTGATATCTGAGATGCTTAAAGCTGTAACTCTTCCTAAACTATGACAAGGAATAACCCTAACCTAGGGGTTCTCAACCCAGTCCCAGGGAGACATGTGGAGGGGCATAATCAAAAGGGGCGCCCAAGTTTTGCTGAGGACGTCCCGGTGAAGGGGTGGGGAAACCCGTATTATTGAAACAAGATGGGCGTCCATCTTTCATTTTGATAACACGGTCGGGGATGCCCAAATTTTTACATTTAGGTCATCCCTAGAGATGGTCGTCCTTAGACTTGGTCATTTCTGATTTTCGGCGATAATGGAAACTAAGCACGCCCATCTCAGAAACGACCAAATGCAAACCCTTTGGTCATGGGAGGAGCCAGCATTTGTAGTGCACTGGTCCCCCTGACATGCCAGGACACCAACCAGACACCCTAGGGGGCACTGCAGTGGACTTCAGAAAAAGCTCCCAAGTTCATAGCTCCCTTACCTTGTGTGCTGAGCCCCCCCCAAAACCCACTACCCACCACTGTACACCACTACCATAGCCCTTATGGGTGAAGGCGGGCACATAGATGTAGGTACAGTGGGTTTCGGGTGGGTTTTAAAGGGCTCATATTTACCACCACAAGTGTAACAGGTAGGGGGGGATGGGCCTGGGTCCGGCTGCCTGAAGTGAAGTGCACTGCACCCACTAAAACTGCTCTAGGGACCTGCATACTGCTGTCATGGAGCTGGGTATAATATTTGAGGCTGGCATAGAGGCTGGCAAAAAATATTAAAACATTTTTTTGAGGGTGGGAGGGGGTTAGTGACCACTGGGGGAGTAAGGGGAGGTGATCCCCGATTCCCTACGGTGGTCATCTGGTCAGTTCAGGCATCTTTTTGTGGCTTGGTCATAAGAAAAAAAGGACCAAGTAAAGTCGTCCAAGTGTTCATCTGGGATGCCCTTTTTTTTCCATTATAGAGCCAGGCAGCTCTCAGACGGTTCCTCTGCTCCTTCCCACCCTCAGCTCCATGATCGACAGCCCTCCTCTCTCCATTCCTTCCCCCCCCCCCCCCCCCCGCGCATGTTTAACCCTTTTACTTTCAGGCACAGTGACAGCAGTGAAGAGGACAACACAGCGAGTTTGCCTCCAGCTTCTCCCTTCCCTCACGCAGTGTCCCGCCTTCTGCGATGATGCATCTCATGTTTCCACGAGGGTGGGACACTGTGAGGGAAGGGAGAAGCTGGAGGTGAGCTCTCTGGGTTGTCCTCTTCACTGCCGTCGCTGACCTGAAAGTAAAAGGGATAAACACGTGGGGGTGGAAGGAACGGAGAGGAGGGCTGTCGAGGAGCTGAGGGAGGGCAGGGAGAATCGCTGGACATGGATGGGAGGGGAGGGCAGGGGGAGAGAAGAGATCGCTGGAATTGGAGAGGAGGGCAGGGGGAGAGAAAAGATCGCTGGACAGGAGAGGAGGGGGGCAGGGAGGAGAAGAGATCACTGGACAGGAGAGGAGGGGAGGGCAGGAGGAGAGAAGAGATCACTAGACAGGAGAGGAGGGGAGGGCAGAGGGAGAGAAGAGATCACTGGACAGGAGAGGAGGGGAGGGCAGGGGGAGAGAAGAGATCACTGGACAGGAGAGGAGGGGAGGGCATGGGAGAGAGGAGAATTGCTGGACATGGATGGATGGAGGGGGCAGGGAAGAGAGCAAATTTGCTGGATATGGATGGATGGAATGGATGGATGGAGGGGAGGGCAGGGGAGGGGAGAATTGCTGGGCATGGATGGATGAATGGGGGCAGGGGAGAGAGGAAATTTGCTGCACATGGGTGGATGGAGGCGAGGGCAGGGGAGAATGGAAATTCCTGGATATGGATGGATTGAGGGGAGGGAAGTCAGGAAGGAGATGCACATGGATGGAGGGGAGGGAAGAGAGGAGAAATGTTGGACAAGGATGGAGGGAAGCAAAGACAAAGGAAGGAGATGCACACAGATGGAGGGGAAGGGAGAGAGGAGAAATGCTGGATGGGGTGAGGGAAGACAGAGGAAGTACATGCACATGGATGGAGGGGAGGGGAGTGAGGAGAAATGCTGGATATGGATGGAGGGGAAACTGCTGAATTTAAGGGCTGGTTCAGAACACTTTGAGGGCAGATACTGAAACTCGAGGAAGGATAGGGCCAGGGCTACAGATGGTAGACAGAACGCCTAAGGACACAGGAAGATGGTGGACATGGTGAGAGAAAAAATATCAAATGGAAAGAAGACACTGCATAAAACAGAAGACACTGGGACCAAAGCAAATAGAAAAACTAAATGATCAGACAACTAAGGTAGAAAAAGTATTTTATTCAGAATTTATTAATTGGAATATATCAGCTTTTGGAAATGTACATCTGTGATATTTTGCATGTAAGTTTCAATTTTTCTAGTATTGCTGCATGCTGAGTCTGACTTCTTGAGGTAACTTTCCAGTTCAGTATTTTGCCTTCATATCTGTTGTGTCATGTGTTTTTCATGTGTGATCAAGGTGCAGTATTCTGCTAGCGTGTAGTATTTGCATCCCTTTTTTTTCACTAGGTTATGTACTGGTGTTTTAGAGCTCGGTGTAATTACAGTGCTGCCTTTCCATGCATAGGGTTGTAGCTCGTCCTGTCCTTGTAATTAGTGCTGTTATGGTTTGGTAAGGTTATGAGCGTGTTTTTGCACAAATTTGTGTATAGTGTTTTGCAGTGGAGAGATTGTGTGTTGGCCTTACTGAGGTGGCACCAAAACATCATAAAGGGTGTAGAGCCTAAATCATGACACACTACCTCTTGAAGGATCTACATATGGTTGTTAATAAAAGGAGCTCATTGTGAACACTATCCACCCTAAAAGGGTGTTTTGTGGCTCTACATGAGAATTGTGATATTATGATCCCTTGTTTCAAATTGTTGATGGTCTGCATTTTCCGTATGGGTGGTACATTTGTGTATTAGGGTCTGCCCAGTGTAATATTTATGGTACAGTAAGGTTCTGAGTATGTTTTTGCACAACGTTGAGAAATTGTGGTTAGTATATGCTTTGAGCAACCACTTTATTGTTTGACATATGATAAATATCTAATATCTAAATTTAATAAAAGGTATTAATTGTGACTATTTTATTTTTACATATTTTTTTTTTCTGTGTTGTCAGACAATTATGAATGTAAGCTTCACCCCTGGCCCCACCCTTAACCCCGCCACCTTAGCCTCCCCAAATAGTTGGACCAGCGACCGTCTATGACTGGAGGGTACCCAGTGGTGATCGTTCAGTGCTCACGCTGCCCAGTTACTGCCAGGTTAATGCAGGAGCCGCTATCTCAATTGGTGGTGGTAAGGGCCCCCCCCCCCCCCCCGAAATGGCCATACAGCAAGTGCTTTACTTGCCACACAGCCCTTTCCTGTAGGAAAGAGAGAGACTTTTCTTTTACCAGCTACGGTAAAAGGGGGCCTCGGCATGCATGTAAAACACACACCGAGGCCAGCACCAGCCCCCTTTTGCCACAGCTTGGTAAAAGGGGCCCTTAGTGAGTTGTGCATGTAAATTCTAGTTATTACCAGTTAGTGCTCATTATTGATCATTAAGACCTATTATCCATGCTGATTAGCTTGTTAAGCCAATTAAGTGATGCATTTTGTGAATTAATATGTAGTTTACCACATGATAACTGCTAATGCACAACCAAGTTAAGGGGCTTTGTGATAATTTAGCAGTTACCATGTGGTAAACCTTGCATTAACCCCCTAATTCTATAAAAGTCACCAAAAATTGCATGTGCAAATTTTTGTGAATGCCCAATTTGTGCGTGCAAGTTAATGGAATAATGAGCCAATTAGTGCCAATAATTGACTTGTTATCAAGCAATTATTGCCATTAATTGAAAACAATTAACATGTACACGCATAAATTAAAGTGTGTGATCCACACCTAAATTTTACTCGTGTTCCAGAAAGGGGTGTGTGGAAATAGGAGGGTCATGTGCATTATGGGATGGAGTGTGGGCATTGATTCCAGTTATGTGCATAATTATAGTATAAAGGGGTTCAGCTTATAAATTTAGGCGGGGGCGTTTGCACCACATTTTTGTTGATATAAATGGACATGCCTAAATTTACGCACGGCTTGTAGAATAGCGGTAAGGTCTCAGACCCAAAATGGATGTGCGGCAATTTTCATTTTGCTGCACATCCATTTTCGGCAAAAAGGCATTTTTTGTAGGTGCGCTAAAAAATAATTCTGCGCGCGCCCAAAATTTGTGTCTACACTACCGCAGGCCATTTTTTAGCGCACAAAAAGAACCCCCATATTTTTTTTCCATAGAGACAAAATGGAAAATATCCCTTTATTACATTTGTACCCTGTGCTTTCCCACTCATGGTAGGCTCAATGTAGCTTACATGGGACAATGGAAGGTTAAGTGACTTGCCCAGAGTCACAAGGAGTTGCCTGTGCCTGAAGTGGAAATTGAACTCAGTTTCTCAGGACCAAAGTCCACCACCCTAACCACTAGGCCACTCCTCTTGTACATCTGAGTTTATATTATTCTCAAGTCATCTAAAAAGAGTATACAAATTGAGGGCAGAAGTAGTCATAGAGTCCAAAAAAGAATGATTTATGAGTGTCCAAATTATTCTTAGTTTTCCTTGTTTTGACTCAGATAATTAACAATCCATTCTAACATTTACTTAGGGGTCCTTTTACAAAGCCGCAGTAAAAAGTGGCCTGTGGCATTGTGGGTGCGTCTTTTGGGCGCATACAGGGCCACTTTTTACCGCAGCTGGGAAAAAGGCCATTTTTAATGGGGCGGGAATTGGGTGTGCACAAAAATTAAAACTAGTGCACGCATTTTTCTGGCCTGATCCCTTACCATCAGCCATTGACTTAGTGGTAAGGGCTCATGCACTACCTGTGTGGTAACCATGCAGTGCGCACCAACATGACCGCGGTGCCGATTACCATCGGGAACGCCCCCCATAGTAGAAAATCGAAAAATATTTTTTACCATGGGATTTGGAGCATGCTACACTTGGAATTACCACCGGGTGTACGTTCTACTCCAGCAGAAGTGGCAATTTGGTATGCACTACCCATGCGTTAGCCCTCTTGCGGCTTTGTAAAAAGGCCCCTTAGTTTTTTTAAAAACTTGTCTTCTAGATCTGCCATATCCCTCATACAATGGGGATATTAGCCCATACACCATTCTCCAAGTATAGTCTCACAGAAGACCAGGGGCTACTGCCAAGCACAGGTTTTCCACTAAAACGAACATAATTTCTCTTTAACAAAAATAGGATGGAACTTCCAAAGATATTATTCATGTTTCCTATCCATCTAAAAAAAAATTCAGAATTTTCTCAATATTATGTGGATTTCAAATAGACAAGCCTATGAACCAAATGTTAAGGTTCAATTTTAAGACTTCACATGCTTGGTTAGACCAATGCATTTCTTGTTGTTCAATCCAAGGATAAGTGATGAGTTTTCCCCAGCACCTTGTTCCCATAATTATGATTATTTTTCCATATGTGTGTCACTGTGCCCTTGTCCAAATAGCAAATTTAATTATAGTGCTTTCTGTAACACTAAAAGAATGGGATGTACAAATTGTGTAATGGTAGCTGTTTTCAGAATTTTCTAAAACCCCATTCCATGAGTTCTATCGCTCCAGGAACTGGCAAGCAAATGGCACCAGGTCAATTATTCTAAATGTAAAGGCTATTTATTTGCAAGCAAGTAAAACAACCAAAATGCCAACATGAATAATTAGCTATATATATATATATATATATATACACACACACACACACAAGTAAAAAAAACATTTCTCATTGAAATGAAACGGGCGCTAGCAAGGTTTTCCTCGGAGTGTGTATATTTGAGAGAGTGTGTGTGAGAGTGACTGTGTGTGTGTGTGTGTGAGTGAAAGAGAGAGAGAGTGAATGTGCGAGTGTGTGTGTGTGTGTGTGTGTGAAAGAGAGAGAGTGAGACTGGGTGCGAGTGTGTCTGTGAGAGAGTGTGTGTGTGAGAGTGAGACTGTGCGCCAGGGGCCCCCTCCCCAGCTCCCCCTCCCTCCCTCCGAGTTCCAGGGTCGTCCCTCCCTCTGAGTTCCAGGGTCGTCCCCCCTCCCTCCCTCTCTCTGAGTTCCAGGGTCATCCCCTCCCTCCGAGTTTCAGGGTCCCCCCTCCCTCTGAGTTTCAGGATCCCCCTCCTCTCCCTCCCTCCCTCCCTCCGAGTTTCAGGGTCCCTCTCTCCCTTTGAGTTTCAGGGTCCCCCCTCCCTCCCTCTGAGTTCCAGGGTCCCTCCTCCCTCCCAGTTCCAGGGTCGTCGTCCCTCCCTTCCTTCCTTCCCGTTCCAGGCCCCCTCCCTCCGAATTTTAAAACTCATCTTGACTTACCAAATCGAGGTTATGGCGGACGGCAGCAGCGGTAAAAGGCGTGCAGGCTTGGCCCTTCTCTCTCAGCTCTGGTCCTGCTCTTGCGGAAACAGGAAATGAGGGCAGGACCAGAGCTCAGAGAGAGAGAAGGGCAAGCCTGCATGCCTTTTACCGCTGCTACCGGCCGTCAAGGTCAGCGTTGCTGGGCTGGTGAACTCAGTGGGGACTGCCGAACTGAGAGGGGGTGGTGGGGGGCTTGGAGGGGGTCACTGTTGCAACTGGGAGGGGGTGGCGGAGGGCTTAGAGGGGGTCAGCGTTGCTGGGCTGCTGAACTCGGAGGGGACTGCCGAACTGGGAGGGGGTGGCGGAGGGCTTGAAGGGGGTCAGCGTTGCTGAGGGTGGTGTGGCAGGCACTGTGTGAGAGAGAGAGTGAGTATGTGTGAGTGAATGAGTATGCAGCCTTCCCTTCCCTCCGAGGGTGGGGCAGTGAGACCGAGTGCGATTACGAACCCAGGAACACTACACGGCTTCACTGTCACGCTGCCACGGAGTCAGCTTCAGAACATTGGAGGTGCGAATTATATATATATATATATATATATATATACAGTGGGGGAAATAAGTATTTGATCCCTTGCTGATTTTGTAAGTTTGCCCACTGACAAAGACATGAGCAGCCCATAATTGAAGGGTAGGTTATTGGTAACAGTGAGAGATAGCACATCACAAATTAAATCCGGAAAATCACATTGTGGAAAGTATATGAATTTATTTGCATTCTGCAGAGGGAAATAAGTATTTGATCCCCCACCAACCAGTAAGAGATCTGGCCCCTACAGACCAGGTAGATGCTCCAAATCAACTCATTACCTGCATGACAGACAGCTGTCGGCAATGGTCACCTGTATGAAAGACACCTGTCCACAGACTCAGTGAATCAGTCAGACTCTAACCTCTACAAAATGGCCAAGAGCAAGGAGCTGTCTAAGGATGTCAGGGACAAGATCATACACCTGCACAAGGCTGGAATGGGCTACAAAACCATCAGTAAGACGCTGGGCGAGAAGGAGACAACTGTTGGTGCCATAGTAAGAAAATGGAAGAAGTACAAAATGACTGTCAATCGACAAAGATCTGGGGCTCCACGCAAAATCTCACCTCGTGGGGTATCCTTGATCATGAGGAAGGTTAGAAATCAGCCTACAACTACAAGGGGGGAACTTGTCAATGATCTCAAGGCAGCTGGGACCACTGTCACCACGAAAACCATTGGTAACACATTACGACATAACGGATTGCAATCCTGCAGTGCCCGCAAGGTCCCCCTGCTCCGGAAGGCACATGTGACGGCCCGTCTGAAGTTTGCCAGTGAACACCTGGATGATGCCGAGAGTGATTGGGAGAAGGTGCTGTGGTCAGATGAGACAAAAATTGAGCTCTTTGGCATGAACTCAACTCGCCGTGTTTGGAGGAAGAGAAATGTTGCCTATGACCCAAAGAACACCGTCCCCACTGTCAAGCATGGAGGTGGAAATGTTATGTTTTGGGGGTGTTTCTCTGCTAAGGGCACAGGACTACTTCACCGCATCAATGGGAGAATGGATGGGGCCATGTACCGTACAATTCTGAGTGACAACCTCCTTCCCTCCGCCAGGGCCTTAAAAATGGGTCGTGGCTGGGTCTTCCAGCACGACAATGACCCAAAACATACAGCCAAGGCAACAAAGGAGTGGCTCAGGAAGAAGCACATTAGGGTCATGGAGTGGCCTAGCCAGTCACCAGACCTTAATCCCATTGAAAACTTATGGAGGGAGCTGAAGCTGCGAGTTGCCAAGCGACAGCCCAGAACTCTTAATGATTTAGAGATGATCTGCAAAGAGGAGTGGACCAAAATTCCTCCTGACATGTGTGCAAACCTCATCATCAACTACAGAAGACGTCTGACCGCTGTGCTTGCCAACAAGGGTTTTGCCACCAAGTATTAGGTCTTGTTTGCCAGAGGGATTAAATACTTATTTCCCTCTGCAGAATGCAAATAAATTCATATACTTTCCACAATGTGATTTTCCGGATTTAATTTGTGATGTGCTATCTCTCACTGTTACCAATAACCTACCCTTCAATTATGGGCTGCTCATGTCTTTGTCAGTGGGCAAACTTACAAAATCAGCAAGGGATCAAATACTTATTTCCCCCACTGTATATATATATATATACACACACACACACACACACACACACACACACACACACACACACACAAATGCAAGGTAACTCAGGAAGAAGTAACACAGAAATACATTCTGAACATTCAGATCTCAGAAACCACATTTTACGTCACTGAAGATGCATTTCTTGGAATTCAGGAAAGCCTCCGAACCCTTGTACCAGAGTGGAGGGGGTCAAGCTGGTATCTGTACAAGAAATGCAGGGCACAGTTTGTGCAAATGTCATCAGCTAAGTAGTCCAGTTCCAGCTGATGAGTGAATTCAGGCTAAAGTTCACCCTGCATTGGTCTCTGTTCTTGCAGGAGGTTGACAAGTCAAGCTCTATATTGCAGATTTATAGGCAAGGTGCCTGGACCCCTTAAAAGGCCCTTCTGCAATTCCTCATACTTTGCATATGTTTTAACTACTTTGAATTCTCTGTCATTGTTTCCTCTTCCAAAAACTGAGCATACTATGGCACTAACAAATACTAAGTAGCTTACCTTGTAATAGTCGCTACTGGCAGCTTCTTTCTTTCTTAGCAATTGACCACTTTGTACTAACTTAAGGCTAAGTTTAATGAAGGATTTACTGAAAATCACAAATTGCTTGCAATTTGTAACTACTTATCCTGTACCTCTAGTACAGAGGGATGCAAGGCAAGCAGTTAATAAATCCAATATTTAAAAATAAAATGGGAAAGAGCTAACGATGTATAATGATTAATACTGAAGAAGAGGCTTTTGCAAAGCAGAGGTAAGTAAATTAATGTGCAAAGCTTTTCTGAGCTATGATTCCAGTGTATTAAAGAGTGCTCTTTGGATATTTGGATATTATTAATGTATTACATTCTGTATTTTAATTTCTTTCTGTAATGATTGTTTATTGATGGAAATCAAATTTTTGTTTTCAGTTTCTATGTAATGTATACTGTTGCTATTTTCAACCATCCTGCAATTAATATGAAGTAATCCATTATGTTTTTTTGGCTAACAGTGATTTGCTGTTGTTTATATATTAATATGGGGGGGGGGGGGAAACTGCATTTCTGTTTATCTTAGGTGACTAATTCTAAGGGAATGTTTGGTGTTTACCTGCAGGAAAACAAGATTGAAATTAGCTCTGTGTCTAATGGGGAAATAAAGAAAGAGTGATGGTTGGGGTGAGGGTTAATTTTATTTATTTATTTAGATTTTGCTCACACCTTTTTCAGTAGTAGCTCAAGGTGAGTTACATTCAGGTACACTGGATATTTCTCTGTCCCAGGAGGGCTCACAATCTAAGTTGACCTTTATCAATGAGAATCAAACATCTGTTCAAGTCTCTCTATTAATTCTATATCACTCCTAATTCTAGAAATGTGGCTTCAAATGTGAAAATGCATAAACCTGTCCAAATGTGCATGCAGTTTTGAATACAAAGCCCCAAAGTAGAAAAATATCTGCTAGTTCATGGGTTATTGGCTTGTTCCCCACATAGTCATTCTATCAATAGAATACAATACAATAAAAATTTATATTCCGCTACCTACAAAGGATCAATATGGATTACAATGTAAGTAAAAAACAACTAGGCCATCACTAAGAAAAGTACAACAATCATGCAATTATCTTATTAGCCTGAACCATACCAAATCAATAAATTGGTCAGAAACTAGATCAAATATGTAGAAAGTAAATGAGCTTTCAACAATTTGTGAAATCTAAAATAAGAGGACATCACTCTTAACTCCATATATGCTCCATAGAGAAGTTGCACAAAATTCACAGTAACTATTGTAACTCAGCAAATAATTACACCCTATTGAGGTGACACTGTATTTATTTATTTATTTATGTTGTGAAAACAGACCCACAAACCCTTTTTTGAATAAATGTACAATTAATGAACTTCATTGCACAACATTACAATGCAGCCATACATTAATTATGTTTTTAAATAGTGAAGAAGACATGCCTCCCGATATTTAGCGCTATTTAACCGGCCAGGAATGGCGCCTGGCCGGTTAAATAGCATTGAGCTAGCTAACCGCTAATATTCAGAGGGTGACAGCTGGTTATCACCGTGAACATTCATGGTTATCGCATTCCCCCGGATTCTATATAGCAAGCCTAGAGATCCGTAATAAAATCCTAGCGTATTCTGTAACAATGTGTATAACTTAATTGGCTTAACAAGTCAATCAGCATTGTTAACAGCACTTAACAAGCAATAAAGAGCACTAATTGGTAATAATTAAAATTTATGTGCATAACTCGCTAAGCGTATTCTGTAACACTGTGCCTAAATTCTAATGCCACATCCAAAAAGGGACATGGTTATGGGTGGAGAAATGGGCATTCCAAAATTTACATGTGTTGTTATAGAATATGGCCCAGTCCACGTAAGTCTATGCGCAGGGATTTACAACCATGTTTTCATTGGTGTAAATGGATGCGTGTAGTTTTTGGTGCTGGGATATCAACTAAGTGTATTCTATATACCGTGCCTAAATCTTATAGAATACGCTTAGGCAAAAATGACTTCTGCACAGATTTTCCAGGCGCCATATATAGAATCCCCCCCATAGCAGCTAACTGGCGGGTTAGTGTGGATATTCAGCACTGCGTTAAGTGGTTAAAAAGGGCCATGCAAATAGCGGTCCTATCTTAACCACTAGGAACTTAAAGGGTCAGCGCTGAATATCAGCTTTAACAGTTCCAGCATCCAAAAATGAAACCAGATATTTAATGCCGGTCATTGGAAATGGCACAGGCATTGAATATCCAGAGTCAGTGCCAACCGTGGAGCTTATGCGGGCTGCCTCCTGCAGGCTGATTATTGTTGCAAAGGGAAAAATTTGCAAAACCTTCCACAAATGGAATGTGCCAAGCCCTGGATTCTATATAAGGTGTGGTGAGCAGCGCACGTTAAATTGACTAATGAGCCAATCAGTGATGATAATTGGCTGATAACAACCAATTATCATCACTAATTGGCAATAATTGGAATTTATACATGCTTCTTTTTAGGCATAGTCTAAAAAGAGGTGCGTAAATTCTAACATGCGTACACTGCCAATTAACACCCAGTTAGCGCAACATAGTAGAAAATAAAAAATATTTTCTGCTGCACATATTGGATGTGTGTGAAAAATGGAATTACCACCCGGGGCACGCGGTAACCAGGCAGTAGTTCCAAATTGACGCGCGTTGAATGTGCATAGACACCTACACCTTAATATAAGGGCCCCTGAGGATATAAAGCTCATCCATCATTAAGGGCCTGATTTGCCAAGACTATTCCACCATAAGCATAGAATAGGGAAACAAGCTTAAGTAAATCAAGCCCTAAAGTACTTATACCAGTCCTGGCAATTTACTGCTAGTCCTAACTTGATACATGAGCAGCCATACATAAACTTGCTAGAACTCATTCATTACTATTTCTTTACATCTATGCTGTTTGTGACTATCCTGTCAACAATTATTTGTATAAATATGATAAAGATATATTTTCAAGACTTTTCCACAAGTTATTGCTTTTGTTGAAAGTACGTCATCCTACATTGTTTAGCAAGGAAATGACCATTCCGTTTATTGTACACAATTACATATGTTTTAGACTGGCACAATATTGGTATTCATATAGTCCAGCCGTCATCTGATTTGTTATAATTGACCCTGCTCATTGTTGTGTTAAATCACTGTATTCATTAATAACCCATACACACATGAAATGCTGTAATTTGTCTTAAAAGAGTTCAATAATGTTGATTAATTCCCATACAGCCAGTGATGTACTGTTCCTATTTGGATATTATTAATGTATTACATTCTATGTTTTCATTTCTTTCTATAATGATTGTTTATTGATGGAAATCCAATTTTTGTTTTCAGTTTCTACATAATGTATACTGTTGCTATTTTCAATCATCTTGCAATTAATATGAAGTAATCCATTAATTTTTTTAATGACTAACTATGATTTGCTGTAGTTGATATATTAATATGGGGGGGGGGGGGGGGGGTGTAGATAACTGCGTCTCTGTATATCTTAGGTGACTGATTCTAAGGGATTTTTTTGTGTTTACCTGCAGAGAAACAAGATTGAAATTAGCTCTGTGTCTAATGGGAAAAAAAGAAAGAGTGATGGTTGGGGTGAGGGTTAATTGACCTTTATCAATGGGAATCAAACATCCGTTCAAGTCTCACTATTAATTCTATATCATTCCTAATTAAGACCTAAATTAAATTATAATCTCTAAAAATAATTTTTGTGGTGAAAGTGCTCAGAATTGCAATGCTAAGCCAACAAGTGGACGAGCAATCACTATCCAATCATCGCACAGTATGCCTCCTGTTTTTGCTATAAAGCAACTGAAGTCAAACACATTGATGTTATGTAATACAGTCTATGCCTGCATTCACTTGTCCAATCTCATACATATGTAGGAAAAATAAATGAAATATATACTTCAGTATACTTAGTTTGGCATTGATGATGACACGATTTCAGTCTTGATGTCTCCAGGTCCTAATAAAGGTGCAACTGTACTGATACAGAGTCCACTCGTGGGAGCTAGTTTTTCTCCAAAGTGAATTGCTCCGGTGTTCAAACAAAAATTATGTGTACAAAAGGTTATGTCCTATTTCCAAGTTCCACTCTCCATCCAGTGATCTTAAAACAATTCCACAGAATCTCAACATGGTGCCATGTTTTGCTCTAAATAGTGTCATCAGGAGATTCCAACCATAATTATGTTGGAAATTTCACCTTGAAGTAAGTTCTTGCACAGTGTTTTTTCCATAAACTTTGGAACTGCAAAAAAATGTAGAGTTAGAAAAAAACAAAACAAAGCAGCAGTGACTGATGTAGGATTTTCAAAGATCAACTTCCAGCCTCATGAGTAAGGAGTATATAGGTATTAATATATGTTAAGAACTAGATTCTTTATACAGTATCATGCCTAAAAAATTGGTGCCAAAATGAAATATGCCTAGGCACATTCTATAAAATACACATAAATTAAGGTGTACTTTATAGAATAAGTCTAACATTCTGTGCGGTTTATAGAATATGCCAAGTGCCCGTCTGCATGACTACATTTAGTCTCGGGAAGTTAAGCCAAGTAAAACTTGGTGTAAATGCAAACAACTAAATTAGGAATGGGCCAGGTGTATTCTATAACAATGTGCATAGATTTTAGAAATGCCCATTCTATGCCCATGGCCGTGTCCCCTTTTCAACTAAGTGACTTAGAATTTATATGCATTACATTGCAGAATATGCTTAAACAGTTCTACAATGCAAAAACTGCAGTAGCTGATAAAAACTGCAATGGTTTTAATGCCTGGGTATGTTTGGCTAAAGGCCACAGGGACATATGGCAGACTAGATAGACAAAGGCCATTCTGGAACTATAGCTGAGGCAGAAAGAGAGAGACAAAAGGTACAAATGATATAACAACTTAGACTAACCCTTATAAACAAAGTCAGGCTAATATTTAAAACCATTTCACTAGCCAGGAACAGCACCTGGCTGGTTAAGTTGAACTTAACCAGCTATCCGATGATATTCAGTGGGAGATAGTTAGTTATCTCCCACTGAATATTGCCGGCTAGTGCTTAGTGGATAGCCAGTTATATCACTACTACTACTACTACTAATATCACTACTACTTATAATTTCTATAGCGCTACTATAAATATGCAACGCTGTACACTGGATATGAAGAGAGTGACCCTGCTCGACAGAGCTTACAATCTAATTAGGAGAGACAAACAGGACAAATAAGGTGGGAATGACTATCTAATTAGGATGCGATATAGTAGGTATATCTTGGACCAATTTAAACTTAACTGGCTAGCACTGAACATCGGCTTGGCCGGTTAAATTTAAACTGGCCAAAATACACTTAAATATTCAATGCCAGTCACCGGAAATGGCCTGCCATTGAATATCTGGGGTCTGCACCAACTTCGGGAGGCAGCTCGACTACCTCCTGCCGTCTGAATATTGGACCCAGTATCTTTTTCCTTAGAAAAGAAAAACCTAGAAGCTAGTATTTGCTAGCTTTCTAGATGTTCTTTCATTAATGAGTTGCATGCAGGAAATGGAGATGTTTAGATCTTGTTCTACCTACTAAGGGCCAAAACTTCTGAAATGTTGTCATAACTGTACATAAATGTTGGCAATTAATGTGAGATATTGCAAAACCTTGACACACTTTCGTAAATAGGAACCTTTATGTGTTAATACCTACATTGATGTACATATATTTACATGTATATGTTAAAACCTTCATTGACAACCATCTAATTTATATCTCACTTACATTTTCAATACATGCTTTAAATACTGAGTCAATGTCTATTAATGGCTGATGTTAGCATGCATTCAGTGGTATTGTAGAAAGGACATACAAATCGGAATACCGATGTCCAGATTGGGACATGTCACATTGTAAAATACATCTAGTAATGGATGTTTATGTGCCAGTTACACTTGGTGGGAGCACCCATTTATAACCATAAATGTCTAAGGGATCCTTTTACTAAGCAGTGGTAAACCCAACGCTATACAGGAAGTACCATCGGGCTACCCGGCAGTACTTCGCACCCCTAGCATGCCATCATTTCCAGTGCTATAAAAATGTGTTTATTTTTGTAGCGCCGGAGTGTATCTGGTGGTAATTGGGCAGTGTCGTACACTGCCCGGTTAATGCTGGGTTAACGTGGGAACCCTTACCAAGGGATCCCCCCAAAATGGCCGCATGGCTTGCTTGCCACATGGCCATTTCCTGCAGGAAGACGAGACTTTCCTTTTACCAGCTGCGGTAAAAGGGGGCCTCGGTGTGCTGATGCCAGCGCTGGCCCCCTTTTACTGCAGCTTGGTAAAAAGGGCCCTAAAATATCAGTGGGACCAATGTGGCAACATACAAATTTATGTGATGGCACACAAACATTTATGCCAGTCATTTTATAGGCATACACGTTTATTCAAGTCTGCTACAGAGTCTGAAATCCCTTGTCAGTTTTGCATGTGTGGAAGGGGCATCAACCAATGAGGGAGTTAAGGACATGACCTTTCCTAATCTCTCCAGTGGAGCACTGCTCAGTATGAGCACTTTACTGAAACCTTGATGTGCCAGGTAACACGTGTAAATCCCAGTGTCAATCATTTAGGACATAGATATACATTTAATTTTTTAGGTTTGCCCTGGTGCCAACTGAGACATGCCCAAAGCATGCTTCCTTGAGCATGTGCACTTTTTTGAATTTTAGATGTGTATATTCTGGCTTTGTAAAATCAGGATTTAGATATTTACGCGATATAAATGTAATCTCCCCTTTCTCTCTTTCTCCACCTCCAGCACTGCTCCCTCACCATCTTGTCTTCCCTCTGCCGCATCCTGCCTTCTCTGATGCAATTTCTTGAGGGCAGGATGTGGCAGAGAGAAGACCCAAAGGCTAGCCAAAGGTAGCCTGTCATGCTGCTGTTGCTGCACTGGGCAACCAATGTAAACTTTACAGGTTGCGGGGGGACTGAGAGAGGTGAGGGACAGTGCCAGACAAGCAGGGAGGGGGATAGATGAGAGGAAAAGAGAGACTGCACTGGGGGGGGGGGGGGGAGGAGGGAGAGATGCCAAACCCATGGGGGAGGGGTGCCTATTCATCCAGCATTTTTATTGCATAATATAAGAATGTGGTTTTGTATAGTCACAACCTAGAGCTCAGAAAGATTCACAGCACATGGATTGAACAGTTAGCCTTCAAAACATATTAAAACTAATAGCTACACAATAATCTCCTGTTTAACACGCATATCATATATTCAAACCAAACACGTTTTGAATACCAAAGATTTCACTATCTTACAAAATCTCAATCTTGCTCCAATCTAGTTGCATCAGGATAGCTTTTTGGCCCTTGTCTACTAATAATCTTAGTTCTGAGAACAAAGTCAACAAGCATGTTTATACACTGTAACATGCGAAAGGTCTTGATTATTGAAACAAAATAGAAGACGGACAGCCACAATTCCCACTGTAACCTTTACTGGAAATAGTATACTTGCTGTTGGGCAGTAATTAGTATATAAATTAACAGATTTTGAATTAAGATAATTATACTAATTTCTGGAGAAAAGCAAGATCTTAATGAGAAAAGAAGATAACCAATACAATCTCTCTGAAGGGAAATATTTTAACACTTTACAAGGACAAGAACCCATATTGCAGTAACCTTTTCTAAATTTGAAAACAGATTTTAAAAGAACCTTGGTTTCAACTGAGGGAAACTTATCCCAAATTCGGTCAACAGATGTTGGTTGGAATTCTGCTTCAGAAATAGATATTGAAACTTTATCATCAGATAGTGTCCATAATTGTGGTCTTATAGATGTTAATTTCCGGTTAAAATACTTTGCCAGTTCAGAAGCAGAAGGGCCTTCACAATTCCCATCTTGAGATGGACTCATGAAAAAAAAAATGAAAGAATAGAAATAATTCTCGATTTATTTTCCCACTGATGAGTAGTAAGATTTCTTTTTGCCAACCTAATGAAATTTTTGTAATTATTTATGTTATTTCTCCAGTTCAGTTTATAACTTTCCAAATTCAATTGTTTCCAAATTCTATTGTGGATTAAGAACTGTTTAAAAGATAGGAAAGATAGTGGGGTTCACCAAGGGACTGTGCTGGGACCGCTGCTTTTTACTAAGTCGTGTAGGTGTGTACACGAATCCTATGCACGTCAATTTGGAGTTACTGCCCAGGTACTACATGGCCCAGGCGGTAATTTAATCTTTTATGTGTGTCCGCTACGGGCGCCAAAAAATAATTTTTACTTTTCTGCACATAGCGGAAACCAGGCGGTAATCATCATTCAACGTGTGTAGTTAATTACTGCGTGGTTACCACGTGAGACCTTACCACTAAGTCAATGACTGGTGGTAAGGTCTCAGACCCAAAATGAACACATTCCAATTTTTATTTTGCCGCATGTTCATTTTTAGCAAAAATATTTTTAAAAAGTCTTTTTTACAGGTGTGCTGAAAAATGGATCTGCACATGCCCAAAACACGCACCTATACTAGCGCAACCCATTTTTCAGTGCACCTTAGTGAAAGGACCCCCGAGTGAGGTAATTACATTTGCTAATCACACAAAGAGGGGCATAATCGAATGAAAACGTCTATCTCCATGGGCGTTTATCTCTGAGAACGGGTCCATGAAGGGGCGGACCGAACCGTATTTTTGAAACAAATAGACATCCATGTTTTATTCGACAATTTGTGAGCTGGGCATTTTTGTTTTTCAGCGATAATGGAAAATGAAAGCGCTCAGCTCAAAAACGAATAAATCCAAGGCATTTGTTCGTGGGAGGGGCCAGGATTCGTAGTGCACTGGTCCCCCTCACATGCCAGGACACCAACCGGGCATCCTAGGGGGCACTTTTACAAAAAAAAAAAAAAAAAGGTAAAAGAGCTCCCAGGTGCATAGCACCCTTCCCTTGTGTGTTGAGCCCCCCAATTCCCCCTCAAAATCCACTGCCCACAAGTCTATACCATTACTATAGCCCTAAGGGGTGAAGGGGGGCTCCTACATGTGGGTACAGTGGGTTTGGGGGGGGGGGTTGGATGACTAAAGCATTAAGCAGCACAATTGTAACAGGTAGGGGGGGATGGGCCTGGGTCCACCTGCCCGAAGTCCACTGCACCCCCTAACAACTGCTCCAGGGACCTGCATACTGCTGCCAGGGAGGTGGGTATGACATTTGAGGGTGAAAATAAAAAGTTGTGAAACATCATATTTTGTGGTGGGAGGGGGTTAGTGACCACTGGGGGAGTCAGGGGAGGCCATCCCCGATTCCCTCTGGTGGTAATCTGGTCATTTAGGGCACTTTTTGGGGCCTTATTCATGAAAAAACAGGGTCCAGGAAAAGTGCCCTAAATTCTAGCTACAAACGCATACTTTTTTTCCATTATTGGCGAAAGGAGCCCATCTCTGTTCGGGTGATAACCATGCCCCAGTCCCGCCTTCACCACACCTCCGACATGCCCCCGTCAACTTTGTACGCTTCCGTGATGGAGTGCAGTTGAAAACGTCCAAGTTCGGCTTTCGATTATACCGCATTTTTCGTTTTTGTGAGATAAACGTCCATCTCCCAATTTAGGTCGGAACTTGGGCGTTTTTC
This sequence comes from Microcaecilia unicolor, assembly GCF_901765095.1. Classification (NCBI taxonomy): domain Eukaryota; kingdom Metazoa; phylum Chordata; class Amphibia; order Gymnophiona; family Siphonopidae; genus Microcaecilia; species Microcaecilia unicolor. Next base: position 126,651,292 of record NC_044031.1, on the reverse strand, counting down.
TCATTCGATTATAAGCAGGAAAGTTATTCAAAGTTGTTAAATCGAAGAGGGTTGTGAAAAATTGCAAGAGGACCATACGAGACTGGGGTACATCTACAACAATGTAGGAAATGCATAAGCAATAAACAGAATTTACAAAAGAAAACAAAAACTCACATTATTACTGCAAAAAGCCTACATCTTGAGACCCAGCTAAAGTCCTTAATAAGTAAGCAAATAAAAAAATGAACCACATTCAATGCAAACCTGGTTATCAATAGAAATCAAACAAAATAAAACATGGAAAATAAAATAAGATGATACCTTTTTTATTGGACATAACTTAATACATTTCTTGATTAGTTTTGGAAGGTTGCCCAAGAAGGGCAACCTTCGAAAGCTAATCAAGAAATGTATTAAGTTATGTCCAATGCAAACCTGTGGGTTTCTTGTATATAGATGTTTGTATACAAGAAACCCACAGACAGATGCAGCTACCTCCACAACTCCAGCTTCCATCCTTCACATACAAAAAGATCCATCATTTACAGCCAAGCCACAAGATACCACCATATCTGCTCTGACCCAGGGCACAGAGACAGACACCTTAAAAGCCTGACTACATCCTTCAAACAGAAAGGCTACAACCCCAAAATAATCTCCAAGAATATTGCCTCCTCCCTCAAAACACCCAAGGAGAAAAAAATCCACAGACAGAATCCCCCTTGTAGTGACATACAATCCAGAGCTGGAAAAACTGAGGAAAATCATAAGAGATCTACAACCTATACTCCAGGAGGATGAATTACTGAAAGAGATATTCCCATCCCCACCAGTACTGGCCTTCCGACAACCACCCAACTTAAAACACAAGCTAATCAGAAGTAAACTTCCATCACAGACTGAAAAGGAACAGAAGGGCACACTTCCCTGTAATTTATCCAGTTGCAAACTATGCCAAAATATTTCACAGGATCCCACAGTCATCCACAAAGGAAAGATATTCAACATAAAGGAATCTTTCACTTGCTCATCTTCCAATGTGGTATATATCATTCAGTGTAAAAAATGTAACAAAGGATGCTATATTGGAGAAACAGGCCAGATGCTTAAGACAAGATTCAATTTACATAGACATCACATGAACAATACAGCCAGTAGGGCCCCCACCCCGGTGGGACAGCACTTCACAGAACCATGACACTTTACCAGTGATTTCACAGTGAGAATACTGAAAGGTAACTTTAAAACCATACAAGAACGTAAGACCTTTGAAGTCAGAATGATTGAATATTTTAACACCCAACAGAAAGGGGTTCCTAGCCCATTATAAATCATAAAGCTGTATGTCTCTGTTGATCACCCCACCCCTCACCTATCCACACCCATCCTGTTAGAATATCAATGATATGCTTTGATGTCCCCATGCATACCTCCTACCCACCCCCATCCTCCCACCCTGTCAGACTGTCATAGTAATGCTTGAATGTTTTCACTTATATACACTGTCAGCTAGCACATTTGCTTATTTCCGATCTGACGAAGAAGGGCAACCTTCAAAAGCTAATCAAGAAATGTATTAAGTTATGTCCAATAAAAAAGGTATCATCTTATTTTTTTTCCCATGTTTTATTTTGTTTGATTTCTATTGATAACCTTAAGAGTGGACTAACACGGCTACCACACTCCTCTACATTACGACTGAAAAAAGTCTAAGGGGTCTTTTTAGTAAGGTGCGCTGACAAATAGCCTGCACTGTTGTAGCCATGTGTATTGGACGCACGCAGGTCTCTTTTTCAGTGTGCCTGCAAAAAGGCCTTTTTTGGGCCAAAAATGGATGTGCAGCTAAATAAAAATTGGTGCACGTTCATTTTGGACCTGAGACCTTACCGACACCCATGGACTTAGCAGTAAGGTCTCATGCGTTAACTGGGCAGTAATCATCAGCATGTGTACACTGCCAATTACCGTCCGGTTAGTGCCACGCTGTATAAAATAAAAAAATATTTTCTGCCGTGCGTATCGGACACGCATAAAAACTGGAATTTCCGCCCGGGGCTTGTGGTAGCCGGGTGGTAGTTCCAAATTGATGTGTGTTGGATGTGTGTAGGTGCTTATGTGCCTTAGTAAAAGGACCCCTAAGTCTTAGGAACACCCATATCCTGCCGTTAGAAAAACATCTGAAAAATGCATTTCAAAAATACTGATTTGGACATTTTTGTGAGAAAAATATCCAAATGCTGCTTTATGTCACTTTTTAAACATTTTTCTCTTTTGAAAATGAGCCTCAAAGTATGGCATTGTATAATACTTATAATGTCAACATAATATGTAATAAAACATTTCAATAGACAGCACAGGGTATAAGCAAAGATGGAACATATAGATAGGTAAGATAAAGTTGCACATGAAGTCCAAGGGTGTTTGAGTATTATCTCAGCTAGAGAAGGAGTGGATAAATATGCCCTGCTGTAGTATGTGCAGTCGGTGTCACTCCTAGTGTGTGTGTGACTAGCGAGTTAGTTACTCCTTCCATTAAAGACCTGGTTGAAGAGCCAAGCTTTCACTTGCTTCCTGAAGTAGAGATTGTCTTGTATTAAGTGAAGTCCTTCAGTGCATACATTCCAGAGTGTGGAAGCTATTCCGGAAAATGCTTAGTGGTGGGGGTCACATTGCACGATGTCCTTTGTAGAGGGCGTGCTCAGGGATACTCCCTGGGAGGACCTTAGTGACCTTGGAGGTATGTAGAGGGAGATCCTATTCTTCAACTACTTTAGGCCATTTCATTTAAGGGCCTTGAAGATCAGACATAGATATACATTTGAAAATGGTGTGATATGGTCATGTCACTTACAACCTTCTATTAGTCTTTCTGCAGCATTCTGAATCAAGAGGAGCTGGTGGAGACAGATCGGTGTTGAGTGCATTACAATAATCCAGTCTTGATGTTATCATGGCATGCACAACTGAGAAAGGACTTGCCTTCTCAATGTAAGGAGAGAAGCAGCATAGTAGTCACAAACGATAGAAGCAGCTCTTGAAGGTTGCTTGGATTTGAGGGATTAGAATAAGTGTTGAATCAAGCTGTATTCTAAGATTCCTGACTTGTGATTTGAGGGCGAGTTTGTATTTCCCAAAAGATATTTTGATGTCAGGTATGTGCCCACTAGTTTTGGGGACCCATAGAAGCTTGGTTATACTTGGGTTCAGGAAACGTTTGTTGTTTTCAAGTCCATTCTTGAATTGCCATTAAACAGGTAGTCAGTTTATTAAGTGCTGTGGGTAAGTCAGGTTCAGTTGGTATAAGTAGCTGCATGTGTTATTTAAAAAAATATTTTTGGGAGCGGGTGAAAAATGGATACTAAGGAGGAGATTCTATATATATGGCGCCTACAATATCAGCACTGAAATCAGTATCAACTAAGCATATTCTATAATCTCCACCTAGATTTAGGCACTGGTTATAGAATAAGCTTAGTTGATATTTCAGCGCCAATATCTGCGCATATCCATTTATGCCAATAAAAACTTGGTGTAAATCTCAACACATAGATTTAGGTGCACTGGCCCATATTCTATAACTAGACGTCTAACTTTTGGAACGCCCATGAAACACCCATTTCCCCACCCATTACCACACCTTCTTTTGCCTCCACACATTAGAAGTTCGGCACACATCGTTACGGAATGCAGAGTTGTGCACCTAAATTCTAATCAGTGCCAATTAGTGCTTATTATTGCTTGTTAAGTGCTGTTATCAGAGCTCATTAGTTTGTTAAGCCAATTAAGTTATGTGCATTGTTGTAGAATCTGAACTGATTTCAGCACCTAAATCTAAGCACACTATACAGAATCTGGGGGTAAGTAGATAACACTAAGTTGATGTGGGAGCATTTAGTGCCTCCTAAATAGGAGGCAGTAAGTGGTCCTGCATTAATTTTTTCAAGTCTTATGTAGTTATTTTTTTTAAATTAAAAACCATTTTTTGATTGACCTTCAAAAAATGTTTTTTAATTAAAAAAAATTATTAATTAAAAGTCCCTAAATATTGACGTGTTAAATATGGGCTTAGAGTGCAGGAAACTTCCACATTTAATTGTGTTGAGCCTAGATTTTAACGTTTTTTGAGTAAAAGGGTTCCTATTTGATTTGAATTCTGTTTGCTCTCCAGAAGCAGAAAAAGGCAGTCTATTCCCTTCTGCAAAAGGAAGTCCATCCAATGATATATGCAGATACTTACTACAGAACCTTTTGTATATTAATGAGTGTTTGTGAAGATCAGGAGAGAAGAAAACACTCCTAATGGCATTCTGGACATGCAGAAGAAGAAATTAACATCCTAAATGAACTGAGGCTATCCCCAATTAAAAATAAACAATTGAAATTCAGGAAATAGAAGGGAGAAGCAGTGATGAAGGAGAGTGATGGAGAGGAAAGCTACAACTATTACACATGCTCTGTTGCTTATTGTTTTCCCTATTCTGGATTCCCAAATGTCATTTATTACACCAAAAACAATTAAACAACAGATGCATCAGGCCAGTTCCATCAAATTAGGGGACCTTCCTTTTCTCCTTTTCTAAAATAAAAATAAATAAATAAATACATGTGGTTCATTGAGTCTAAGTACTGGGTTTGATCAAACATTATATTAGTAGAAAAAAACAGCACTAGGGGCATCCACAATTGGGACAGCAAGTGAATCTTTATTATGAGACACAACATGGGCCATGCTTCGGCATCTGGGCCTGCGTCAGGGGTCTGCACAGTTCACCAAAGATCCAAAAGATCTTTGTTCAGAACTGATCACCACCTCTTTCAGAACTGCATAAAAAGAGCGATCCTCAACAGCATCACTACAGCAGCTTACTGACACACCGTGCCCCTAGTGCTGTTTTTGCTGCTGTTTTGTATTGTGTTCTTTGGTTTCCCTCTCTTTCTTCATTGCCAAACATTAAATTAAACAATCATATGGTTTGCATTGCTCAGGAGCTCTCATGCATAGCTTTCTATATTTCTTAATATTTTAGACTACGAATGTTCCATAGTCACAGAGCATGAAATGTCAGGAAGCTTAAGGCTATACTGTCTGAAAAAAAGAAGAGCAGTGAATATATTAAAGCACCTTTATCAAATTTCATGGTTGTATAAGCAAGAATTTTCACAACTCTGTACCCTTTATAATGCGTATTTGGTCTAGGCTATGCGTTTCTTATTTCTTTTTGGTAAGTAGAAAGCGACATGGCAACATGCACCATACAGCTTGAAGAAAAGTGGGTGAAAATGCCTCTTTTCTGATGGGACAATGTCAGGCTCCAAACATACCTGCACTGCAGTGGCCATCACAAAATGTTTTCTACCAACTGAATTGTTGTAATACAATGTGATGTTGAGGATACATGATGCTGTTGAAAAAATTGACCGGGTATCACAGATCAGTCCTTCTAAGTGAGATCTTGGAGTTAAGGGACTCAGATAAGTCTTCCATTTTACAATGAGTCATGACAGTAGTGTACTTTAGGATGATTTATTTACAAATGTAGGACAAGTGTTTCACCATGGGCTTCTAATCAATGCCCTTTACAACTAACATACTCTCCTTGCACAACTTAATCCAGAGTGCGATTCCAAATAGACAATAAAGTTCCCCAATTTGATCTTTTCTGACCCTCTGTAACACAGACTACAATCTATAGACTTTAGTATGTCATATGACTTCCCCTGGTAACTCTTGGTTTGTCTATTGCTATATAGCATAAATCTTAGCCTCACAACATAAGAGCATAAGAACAGCTCTACTGGATCAGACCAATGGTCCATCTAGCCCAGTTTCATGCTTCCAACAGTGGCCAATTCAGGTCAAAAGTACCTGACAGAATCCCAAAAAGTAGCAAGATTCATGCTACTGATCCCACGGACAAGCAGTGATTTCCCCATGTCTATCTCAATAGAAGACTATGGACTTTTCCTCCAGGAACTTGTCCAAACCTTTTTTAACACCAGATACACTAACTGGTGATACCATATCCTCTGGCAATGGGTTCCAGAGCCTAACTATTCATTGACTGAAAAACTATTTCCTCCTGTTCGTTGTAAAAGTAGCACCATGTAACTTCCTTGAGTATACCCTAGTCTTTGTACTTTTTGAAGAGTAGAAATTGATTCACCACTCTACACCACTCAGGACTCACTTCCAGGGTTCAGATGGGGTAGATTGCGCTCTCTTATATGCGATTGGTAGTGATCACTTTTAGAGAAACAACATGCAAAATCATATAAAAATAGGCCGTTAGAATGTAAGCACCCCTACAGAGAAATAAAAATGAAGGCTGAAATAAAAAGCAGAGTGAAAAAATGAAACAATAAAGGCAAAACTCTATACTTCAATTCTAGACATACACAGATATGTTCACCCTCAAAGAAGATCAAACTTATGAATGAGGGAGCCCTTGGTGCAACATCTGAAATAATGTCCTTAGTCCCTCCAGCAGTCCCCCCTTTTTTAATTGAAATTTTAATTACATTACATCAAGAATACAAAATAGAATAATTACAATTATGCAGTTAGCCCACATCAAGGGGGAAACCTGAGAAACATTATATAAGAATCTAACAAAGGAAAATGAAATTATCTCCAAATTTTTCAGTGGTGACCCTATTCTTTTAACAGACCCATATCTTCTCCTAAGCAACTTTACATAACGTGGAGGGGCATAATCGAAAGGTCATCCAAATCTGAATTTGGGCGCCCTCATGAAGTCGGCCAAAATCAGGCAGATATAATCGGGCGCCCTTAGACATTCCTTTATTGCGGTTGAAAACGCCCAAATCAGGGACGCCCAAAGTATAGGAAAAAGGATGCCCTTAGACATTTCATTATCGCGGTTGAAAACGCCCAAATCAGGGATGCCCAAAGTATACGAAAAATAAGGCAGTTATGTGAGAAAAGCGTCCTTGTTACTGTACTTTATACTTCTCAATGTTCCTTATATTTTCCCCATACCTGGATGTCCGCATCTACATGCACTGTACTTGCGGAACATGCAGCTATGGGAAATATAAGGAACATACATATTTTATTGTGTATATATGAAGTTCGCACACTTGATAATGATCCATATAAGGAAAACTCCGCACGTAGGCCCCGCACGCGTGATGACAGTCCATGAACGTCCATGCACCACGGCCATTCATGTGTGGAGCCATTATAGATGCCAAGACGTGCACGTATTGACCTGTCCATATATGGGATGGTTGTCCATATATGGAGCTGTACATGTAAAGACGTTCATCACACATGGGCGTCCATATAAGGCGATGCACGCTTTCCAACGGTTATTCACTGAGAAACATGGCACTCCATAGAGAACCAAATTTTACCGAGCAGGAGACTCTGTGCCTAGTGCACCTGTGTGTAAAGCACAAGAGAATTCTTTTTCGACACCACCACCACCTCCCCCCAGGACTCTCTCCATCCAAGCCTGGGATGAGATAAGGGACAGGTTGGAGAGGTCAGTGTTTGCTCACCCCCCTCCTGGGCTATCAGGGTCCCCTCCTGTAGTCTTCTTTTACCCAGTGGCGTAGCCAGAAGTCAATTTTTGGGTGGGCCAACAGGTTGGATGGGTGGGCACTAGACAGTGGTGTGCTGGTAAATGTTTAACAACAGGTTCTCTCCCTGGTCCACCTCTGCACCCCCCTCCCCCGTCCACCTGTGCACCTCCCCTCAAAATTGCAGAGCTGGCTAAAGCCGGGGAGAGAGCCTGGGGGGGGGGGGGGGGGGCAATGCATTACTTTCTCCAGGAAAAAAAAATTAAATGATCTCAGGTTCCAATTTAATTCATGTTTAATGTGGGATAAAATACCATAAATAAGTAAATAAATAAATATAAACTTTTAATGTTGAGCACCTGATTCTCAAAGTGGACATATTCCAAACACTATAATGAAAATAAAATGATTTTTTTCTACCTTTGTTGTCTGGTGACTGTTTTTCTGATCATGCTGGCCCAGTATCCAATTCTGCTGCTATCTGTCCTCTTAACTCCGTTTCCAGGGCTTCCTTTCCATTTATTTCTTTACTTTCCTCCTTGACTGTCCAGTGGATCCAGCTTCTGCCTATTTTCTTCATCCATGTGCAGTTTTTCTCCTCTCTTCCTTTTTCCTCATCTCATCTCCTTCCTCACTCTTCCATCCCCTCCATCCATGTCCAGCATTTCTTCTCTCTCCCTTCCCTCTCTTCCATCCATGTCCAGCAACCCTCCTCTCCCCTGTCCTTCCCTCCATCCATGTCCAGCAACCCTCCTCTCCCCTGCCCTCCCCTTCATACACCCATGTCCAGCAACCTTCCTATCTCCTCTTTCCTCCCATCCATCCACGCATGTCCAGCAACTCTCCTCTCCCCTCCAGCCATCCATACCTAGCAATTATTTTCTCTCCCCTGCCCCCCTCTATCCATCCATACCCAGCAATTCTCTTCTCTCTCCCCTTGTCCCCTCCATCCATCCATCCCCAGCAATTCTCTTCCCTCCCCTGCCCCCCTCCATTCATCCATACCCAGCAATTCTCCTCTCTGCCCTGCCCCTATCCAGCCATACCCAGCAATTCTGTTCTTGCCCCTGCCCCCCTCTATCCATCTATACCATACCCAGCAATTCTCTTTTCTCCCCTGTCCCCTCCCTCCAGCCATTAGCGATTCTCCTCTCGCCCCTCCAGCTCCCATCCATGTCCTGCGATTCCACCTGCCTGCCCGGAGCCCTCTTCTCCCCCCCAAAAACATTTACAGTGCAGGCTGAGCTCCGTTCCCGCATCTGCCTCCCTCACTCTCACGGCAGCGCTTCCCAAACGCTGCCCACCGCCGCCACGATCGCAGGATTTACCTCCCTCCGTCTCAGCACTCAGCAGCAGCGGTAGCGAATCATACACGCTGCCTCCTTCTAACCCGGAAGCGGCAGAGGAGACGTGAGAGTGAGGGAGGCAGATGCGGGAACGGAGCTCAGCCTGCTCCCTCCGCTCCGCTGCCTCCACTGCTGGGTGGGCCTGAACCAAAACTGGGTGGGCGTGGCTATGCCCCTGCTTTTACCATTCAAAAAATTCTCCAATTGGAGTGGGTAAAAAAAAAATGTACTGTTTCCCTTGCCAGGAGATCAAACATTTACAAGAGAATCTTTAAAAACTGTCTCTCACATTTGAGAACATTTTGCAGATCAGAGGTTGTGCCCCACTGGCAACGAGTCTCCCTGGTACTGAGATTAGCAGTAGGTCAGAGCTGGCAGAATGGTGTACAATGCCCTCTTTCAGTCACATTCAAGGTAAGAACTAAGTTGTCTAACGTGGCTAACACAGGAAAGGGAACTAAAACTGGCTTACAAAAATGGCCACTACCACATGGACTACAACAGGAAACACAACAAGGCACACTCTGACCTAGTAGGCAGGGGGAAAAGCACCATGGGAGAAAAGCCTACCAACTACCAACATCGTGAGACTGTAACACAAGCTAATGAAATTACGGAGCCCAATACCCTACACCCACCACAATGCAATGCTGATGTGACCCTGTACTGCACCCGAGAGCCACATCTGACCCAGGGAAAGGCTGTGAGAGGATCGAACACATTCTGCTGTCATGGAGGTGGGTACAGCATTTGAGGCTGGCATACAGGCTGGGGAAAAAGTTTTTAAAGTGGGTTTTTTGGGTGGGAGGGGGTTAGTGACCACTGGGGGAGTCCGGGGATGTCATCCCCGATTCCCTCCAGTGGTCATCTGGGCAGTTGGGGCACTTTTTTGGGACCTGTTCGTGAAAAAAAAGGGTCCAAAAAAAGTGACCCAAAATCGCGGTAAAAACGCCTTTTTTTTCATCAGCTCCAGACGCCCATCTCTCCTCGGCTGATAACCACGCCCCAGTCCCGTCTCTGACACGCCTCCGACACGCCCCCGTCAACTTTATTCGTTTCCGCGATGGAGTGCAGTTGGAAACGCCCAAAATCGGCTTTCAATTATACCTATTTGGGCGCCTTTGAGAGAAAAACGCCCATCTCCCGATTTGGGTCGAAATATAGGCATTTTTCTCTTTCGATTATAAGCCGGATAGGCTCCCTTGTCAGAATTAGGCACGTTTCTTGGTAGGAAGATAATAACACTGAGAAATATTCAAATCATTTTTTATAAGCAGGACTTCCTTGATGTATTTCAAAAATAAAATGTCCACAGACAGCAGACTAATTATAGGAAAAATTAAATCTCCAGCAGCCCCCTTTTAAAGTGGAAGCTTTGATATCATACTCCTTGCATCGTGTAACATAGGAAAAAAATTGGGTGGGTCAGGGACATTCCTACAATTTGTGTGCAGTGTTATGGGATTTACACCAAGCTTCAGTTGGGCACAGATCCCAGTGCTAAATGCTATTCTATAAATAATGCCTACATCGGAGCGCCGTTTATAGAATACCACTTAGCACTCATCTATTCCGGTGCCTAATTTTGAGCATCATTTACTGAATTTAGCCCTGAGTGTGCTATAGCTGCCAGAATTTATTTGAATAAGGCTCAGAACCCTTCTTCTATGATTCTGCATCTTCTCTTTTATAAGTACATAAGTATTGCCATACTGGGAAAGACCAAAGGTCCATCGAGCCCAGCATCCTGTTTCCAACAGTGGCCAATCCAGGTCACAGATACCCGCAAGATCCCAAAAATGTACAAAACATTTTATACTGCTTATCCCAGAAATAGTGGATTTTCTTATTCTTATCTAGTCTCTAGAAACTCCCTTGTTTTTAGTCATAGACTGAACAGAACAGTGAGGGGAGCATGACAACAATTTAAATACCATCAAAGAAACCATACAAAGTTTTAAAATCTTTGCCTGCTTAATTTTTCTCAGTTAATATCATTAACACTTAAAGAAGTCTTTTATAAATATCTTCATGAGGTCTACAAGTATTCTACAGAGGCACTTCTTCCATTGCGTAGAATCAGGGCTGTCAAGAGACAGAGCTGGACCTGCCCCCTACTCGAGCCACCAACCCCTGCTTCCCCTCCCCTGCTTGGGCATCTGACACCCCCCACTCCTCCCTCTCTCAGGCATCCACCGCCCCCTTACCTTTCCACATCTTCTCTTCTCCCTCAGTCTGTCACTCTCACTGCTCCTTTGTGCCGGGACCCTGGTTATCGCATTAACACAATCACCTGGGTCCCAACACACAGGAGTAGTAGAGAGACAGACCCTGGTGTCAGTCCCTCCTGTGAGGCCAGGCCCCTGGAATCTTGATCCCCCTGCACCCTCCCTTTCTGCTGCCCTGTATAGAATATACTAGTATCAGACGAGTTCCCACCTGGACAGTTCCCACCCACCAATTCCCCCCCCCCCCCCGAGACAATTCTCACCTAGGACAATTCCCACCAAGGACCCCCCCCCCTCAGACATTTCCCACCCTCCCTAGCCTATAGCTTCTTTCTTGTATCAGGTCCCATAAGTCCTGGCTGTGTTTTTTTATTTTATGGCATCTGAAACAAAGAGGTTAGAGTAGCATACAGAGGACGTATAGTAACAGAATAACTTTTCATAGGTGGACTAGTAATTTGTTATAAATTGTAATCAGTGTGTCATTTTGAGGGGCTGTATTAGGTTGAAACCTAGTTTGGGAGGTTGTGGGTGGGGCATTGCCTCCCCACATGAACTGCACTTTGTATTTACCTATTTATTTATTTATTTATTGACTTATTTATGATATTTAGATCTCAGATTAAACATGAATTAAGGTTGAAACCTAGTTTGGGGGGGCCACATGAACTGCATGTCTAGAAGGGGAAAGGGATGTGTAAAAGATAATGTTGTGGGGGGGGGGTGTGAGGGGGTACTGGCCTCCCCAAATGATGTGGAAGAGAAAAGGGAGAGAGATTATTTGTCCTAGTGTGTTTTGTATTTTTTGGGTTATGGGTAGGAATTGTCCTCACTGGTGTGGTGGGAATTGTCCAGATGGGAATTGGTGGGTGGGAACTGTCCAGTGGGAACTGACCTAGAACTGAATATACTATCTTCTGGTTCCCAAGAAACAGTCTACTCCTGAAAGAGGTTCTTCTGTGGTGGATGTTTCTTCAGACAGTTTGAATTTGACAAAGATTTTGGAGAAATCACAGGAGGAGGTTGTGTCAAGATCAACCTTGCTGGTGGCTTTTGTCTTTAATCAAGATAAAGAAGCTTTGTTTCATCTTTATTTTAAGACTAAAGCTTTAAATTTCTTTGATGGCAAACTTTCTATATTTCCTGATGTAGCTAAGTCTACCCAAGTCAGATGTCGGCAGTTCTTGAGCCTTCGTCAAAAGGTTGCAGATTTTATGAAGCATCTCAACTGCAGTTTTTATTAGAAGGCAAAGGAGCTGCTGTTAATGGAGTCTGAGTTCTCTCCGTCTGTGAGAGCTGTAATAATTAATGGGTGTTCACCCTGTCAATTCATTATTATTGTTTGTTGCATCTCTAAATTTATGCTTCCTCAGAATAATTGAGATTCTTGCCCCCCCCCCCTCTCCTAGTAGACTATATTGAGCTTAATTTAGTTTAATGTTTTGAATTTATTTCATGTACATATCTTATCAGTACATAGCTCATTATCCTAATTCAATTTTGTACTGATGTTATATTGAAAATGCAAATAAATAAATAAATACCATCAAAGAAACAAATTCCTCATATTCAGGCGCTATTTAACTGGCCAGGAATGGTCTTAAGCTGTCTAAATTTAATATTCAGTGCGAGATAGCTGGCTGTCTCGGCTGAATATTAGCGCTTACCCCTGGATTCAATATAGCACTCCTAGAGATCCGTGCAGAAATCCAAGCGGATTCTATAACAGTGCGTGTGACTTAATTTGCTTAAGCTAATTAGCATTGATAACAGCACTTAACAAGCAATAATGATCACTAATTGGCAATAATTAGACTTTACGTGCACAACTTGCTAAGCGAATTCTGGAATGCACTGCGCCTAACTTCTAAAGCATGCAGTCAAAAAGGGACATGGTTATGGGTGGGGAAATGGGCGTTGTGTGGGTGTTCTGAAATTTACATGCGGTTATAGAATATGGCCCCTATGCATCTAAATCTATGCACCAGGATTTACGCCATGATTTTGTTGGTGTAAATAGAGGCATGTAGATTTAGGCATTACAATTGGCACTCAATCTATATACTGAACCTAAATCTAGGAGCAGATTATAGAATATGCTTAGGCAGAAATGTTTTCCGTGCGGATTTTTTAGACACCATATATAGAATCCCTCTCTTAGCAGTGATGATCGGCTATGTTACATGACATAGGTAATTGTGCCGCTATTCAGCGTTTGGCCAGCTAAGTTTGGCAGCCAAAAGTGGTCACTCAAATAGCAGGCCTATCTTTAGCCACTATGAACTTAGTCGGCCAGCACTGAATGTCAACTTGGCCGGCTATATTCATAGCGGCCAAAAATAAACTGGATATTCAATGTTGATCACTGGAAATGGCTCGGCTTTGAATATCTGGCATCGCTGTTGACCACAGGAGTTAGCTGGGCTAACTCCTGCGGTCTGAATATTGGCCCCCTAGTAATATGTAATGCTATATACTGGAAATGTTTTCCCAGTCTTCCACATATGAACTTGATGCTGAAATTTTACCATCAGTTACAACCAAAAGGTATTAGATGAACAATTACTATTGTTCCCATAAGTTTAGTTATGATGTATCAATGGTTATAATGCATTTTGTAAACTTAGGAATATTCATTACATAATATTTTTTTTCATGTTAAATGCCTCTATCTGAAGAGCTGCAAAAACAGGTTGCACAGTCATTTCTATGGAGCTTTAACTGACATTTATTTTGTAGGGATGTGCAAAGGAGCACAATTTTTGGCTTGCTTTCTGTTCTTTTGGCCCTTTTTTCCTCAGTTTTCAGATTTTTCCAGCTCGTTTCACATATTAATTTTAGTAAAACATTTTAACCCATGTTAAGCTTTTATTACAGGTGCAAATTAACTAAATACTTATTAAATTGCAGGGTAACATATTAAATCAATTCACCACACAATATGGGCTCCTTTTACTAAGTGGTGGTAAGCCCAATGTGGGCTTACTGCTTGCTACATAGGAAGTACTGCTGGGCTACCGCAGCAGCCCGGTGGTACTTTCTACCCCATTTCCAATGCTACAAAAATGTATTTATTTATTTTTCTGGTGCTGATGATTGGCTTATACCATAACACCAGAGTGTACCTGGCAGTAATTGAGCAGTGCCACGCACCTCCCGGTTACCGCTGGGTTAATGCGGGAGCCCTTACTGCCACCTCAATGGATGGTGGTAAGCCCCCCCCCCCCCACACAGAAATGGCTGCGCACCCATGTAAAACAAGCGCCAATGCCAGCACTGGCCCCCTTTTGCTACAGCTTGGTAAAAGGGGTCTTAAATTTTCAAAGTCTCACAAACAAACTTAGGGGTCCTTTTACCAAACTGTGGTAAAAGGAGGCCCGCAGTGGCATCCCACCACAGTGGGTAAAAAGGGGAAATAAATGGCCATGCACCATTGTGCTAACTTAGTGCATGACCATTTCCTTCTGGAGCCCTTACCACCTCCTATTTAGGAAGCGGTAAGGGCTCCCACGCTAACCCAGTGGTAACCCCTAGAGCTATATAAAATGTTCCTTGTGCCAGAAACGGCATGTGGCAGAAGCCAGAACTACCCCCGGCCTCCCTATGTAGCTCGGTGGTGGGGCCAATTTGTGCATGCCATTGCCACAGTAGCCCTAGAGCAGTTTGTTAAAAGCACCCCATAATGTGTGCTAAAGAAGGCACATCCCTATTATTTTCTTTAACACTGATTTACAAGAAATTGTGTTGATCACATTAAGACCTGAACTTGTAAACCTCTGGGCTATACAAATACTGAAGAAGACCTGACACATTTATGAGGCTGATAATACAAGATGACGGGATGCTTCAATTTAAGGGCTTAAATTAGACACTCAAAAACCGAATCCCTAAATTTACATAATCTATTGTTTCTCCTAAGTTTGGATACCTACAGAACCCTTCTACCAAGCTGTGTTAGGTGCTAATATTGGCACACCTAACACAGCTTAAAATGCAGTTCCATGGGATGCACTCAGGCATCCTGTAGTAACTGCCAAATTAGTTTATAGAATACAGTTAGCATGTACTATTTTACATTTTATTGAAGGGGCATGTTGGGCGGGTGGGAGAGTGGGTGTTCCTGCATCAATCAGTTAGTGCAGCTACATTACTGCATGCTAACTGGTTAGCGCATGAATACTGCATGAACACTTATTGCCTTCAATTGGCCATTAATACAAAACATACAATAAGGCCACTTTTTGCCACAGCATAGTAAAAGCACCCTTAATTTTGTTTCCCAACCTAGTCCCACCCTGGCTTTTTGTCTCTTAAATTTAAGGTTTAGGGGAGAAGAACTTTTATTTTGGCAGATCTAGGCACCTAACTCTTCAAGATAGGCACCTAGATCTTTTGACTCTCAGTGGACATATTTCTATCTTGCATATTGCTGCAAAAAAAAAAAATGAAAGTACCACCAGCATCCCTTTTTTTGGACAATAAACCACATGGAAAAGGAAGGCAAAAAACTTCAGAGCCCTTAAGATCCCTTCAGTTCAAAGAGCATAACATGGTCCATGGATAACCTAATTATGAAAGGCCTGAAATGGAGACAGTTTTGAGGAGAAAACAAAAATCATTTGGAAGAGATGTTACTTAATATGTGAAATGGTAAATGCTAAACAATTGGTCTCCTTAGGAATAATGTCATTCCCTTTCCCATTAGAGCCTGCCAAATATAGCTATTCACATGTTGTTAATCTGCACATGAATTCAATTGACTGTTGCGGCAGATAAAAGTCTGACATTTCATTATATTGCTCAAGTAATCACTACCTTATTGCATGTTACACAACAAACAAGCACTATATCCTGCAATCTGATATAAAAATAAATAACGGCACTGCAAACACTGCTGTATTCTGACCTACCTTGGCTTTCCCTCAAAAAAATCTCTCTTATTTCTAATGCTGCCATTTACCACATTATTTATGGTAGCAGAAGCTCTGCTGGTTTTACCGACCTAGCAAATGGATGAATTTCAGAGTATGATTGGAGTACAAGTGACATGCTGCATATCTGAGGGAAGCAAAGCATGCCAGTTAGCTTCAGAGTCAAGAGAATAAGGCCTATTTATAGGCCATGTCAGATGTTTAATGCAGGTCTTAATGAGTGTTTACATGAAGAAAACAAAACAGAGAAGCTGGCATATTAACAGTGAATGTTAACTGCTGCGTTACACCCCCCACCCCAATTTACTAAGCCCCGCTAGCAGCTGCCGCGCGGCAATGCCGACACAGCACACTCAAAATGAATAGGCTGTGTTGGCATTAGCGAATAGCAGCCATTAGCGTAGCTTAGTAAACAGGGGGGTTATACAGCTAGGGGCAAATTCAGTAAATGGCTTCTAAAGATTGGCACAAAAAAATTAGTGCTTAGCATTATTCAATAAATGGCACTCAAAGTTAGGCGCTATTTATAGTATACAGCTAAACGCCGGGAACTGCGACTACATTTAGGCATGACCATTTACACTGATGAAACCTCGGTTTAAATTCCCACACCTAAATTAGGAGCAGATCCCGCTTACTTTATGACAGCATGCAAAAATCATGGGAATGCCTCCCGATCTGCCCATGTCCCTCCAATTGCTGTGCCTCCCTTTTTGGAGCAGCGAATAATATTTACGTGTAGATCTAAGCATGCAAATATACTCATGTAATTTTTAATTAATGCCAATTACTGCTAATAATTGATTGTTAGCACTCAATTAGCGCTAATTGGCTCATTATCCAATTAAATTGCATGCACAATTTAAAGTGCTATTGTAGAATTAGGAGGTAGAATTTCATACTAGAGGATGAGGAATGGGTGGGGAGTGCCTTTTGCTATTTATGAGGGTGAAAGTAGCAGGCATTTAGGAGGAGATTCTATATATGGCACCTATCCAGCACTGAATATCGCTGTTTAGCGGCTTAAAGATAGCCGGTTATATCATGTGATATAACCAGCTATTCACCGATTTTTAAAGTGAGAGCGTCCAAGTTTGGCAGCCATATTTGGCTGCAACAATAGGTGAAATAATTTTGGCCAATCTCACTTTAAGCAGCCAGCGCTGAATATCAGCGTGGCCGGTTAAAATTGGACTGGCCAAAGTTAAATGCTGGTCACCAGAAACAGACTGGGTTTAGCACCAACATGGTAGACAGCCCGGCTATCTCCCACAGTCTGAATACCAGGGCCTATGCTCCTAAATTTATGGTCCTAAAATTTATGCTCTTAATTTAGGACCATAATTTATGCATAACCTTTCTAGAATAAGACCCTTAAGGGCTATACATAGCTCCTCCTGGGTCGTTGAGCTTTTTGCCATTTAAAAATTGTACTTTCAGCTAGCTGGATCTCTCCTTACTAATCAAATTTTGGAAAGTTATGTTTAATCTTTAGAATTGAATATTTTGCCTCCCCCTGTATTGTTTTATATATTTCTATTGATAGTTAACAGACTGCCGTAAGCACTGTAAGCACTATAACCTAGATACCCACATTTATGAATGCATTATGTGCAAAAATGTTTAGAATAATAGCATATATGTGTATATTTGCACACATATACACATAAATGCAAAAATCCATCTAAGTGGAGCATACACAATGTGGAGCATGGGGGGGCACCCACTTATACATATACCCCCAGATTCTATATAGTGCAACTTGAGTTCTGCATACAAATTTGGTAGTATTCTAGATTTGTGAGCACAATTTAATAAGCTTAACAAGCCAATTAGCACTGATAATTGAACTTAACAAGCAATTGTTGACACTAATTGGCTTTAGTTAGAATTTACACACACAACTTTCTAAAGGGTATGTTTACGAAGGCGTGTTAGCATTTTAAACATGCCTTTAAAGTTAAAGCATGTTAAATGCTAACGCGCCAATACATTCCTATAGGCACATTAATGTTTGATGCATGTTAGCATTTAATGCGTGTTAAAAATGCTAATGTGCCTATAGCGCGCCTTTGTAAACACAGGCGTAAATATATTCTATAAAGTGATGTGCATAAATTCTAAGACATGGATCTAAAAATGGGCATGGCCATGGGAGGGGCATGGGCATTCCTAGAATTTACACAAACTGTTAAAGAATATGCCTGTTCCATGTGTAATTTAGGCATGGGATTTTAGACCAGGTTTTCATTGGCGTAAATTGCCGCGACTAAATATAGTTACAGAAAACAGGCATATTCTATAAACTACGCCTAGATTTAGGCATATTCTATAAACCACACCTAAATTTAGGCACAGTTTATAGAATATGCCTTTTTTGGTGCCAATTGTTTAGACGTGATATATAGATTCTATCTCATAACTTATAGAATACTAGTAAAAAAGGCCCATTTCTGTTTTAAAGGAAACGGGCGCTAGCAAGGTTTTCCTCGGAGTGTGTATGTTTGAAAGAGTGTGAATGTGTGAGTGTGTTTGTGTGTGACAGAGAGAGAGAGTGAGACTGGGTGCGACTGTGTGTGTGAGAATGAGAGTATGTGCCAGGGTCCCCCCTCTCTTCCAGTTCCAGGGTCGTCTCCCCCGGTATGTCTCCCATTTGCAGGGGTGTCCCCCCCTCCCTCCTTTCCTTCCTTCCTCCCAGTTGCAGGGTCCCCCCTCCTCCCCTCATCCTTTTTTCCCAGTTGCAGGGTCCCCCCTCCCCCTCCCACTTGCAAGGTCTGTGTGTCTCCCCCCTCCTTTTGTCCAGTGGAAAAAGCTGTAAAAATGGCAATGAGAAGCAGCTCCTAGGTTTCCTTTTTTTTTTTTTGAGTGTATAGGAATGACGGCTGCTTTGGGGAGTGGAATCAGAGATTAACCAATGGGCTTGCTTTGTTCACTTCCACTCCTGTCTATTGAACGTTCTGCAGCATGTCACAGCAGCAAATCAGTGGCACTTCAGGAATGATGTCACTTTTATCTACTCCACTTTCCTGAGCAGCTCTGGCAGGAAACCACGGTTCCAGGCAGCCTCAGAACGTTGGAGGTGAGAATTATTATATAGGATTGTATGTTACTTGAAGCTCCTTTTACAGAGCTGCAGTAGAAAATGGCTTTAGCATGCCCTTATACAGGTTTTTCCATGCACTAGGGCTGTTTTTACTGCAGCCAGAAAATGACTGATTTTCCATTTTCCAATTTAATGGCCATACATTAATGTTACAACATACACTATAGATCCTCCTCCTAATAACTGAAAATCTCACAATATTTGAAAAATGGAGAAGAATAACCTCATTACAAGTCAATGGCCTCCATAAATAGTGTCACAAAATACTTAGCCACCCACCTGGGGTTACCCCATGGCCACTTAGAGGGTCTATCTCCAGCACAGCTCAGGTCTGTCTGCACCTGTCGCTTGTGCTCTATACTAGCACCCTCCTTCCACCGACTGGGTCACAAGTACCTCTGGGCGATTCCCCTTCTCTCAAGTTTTCCCCAGTGATTTCTAGGTTACTGGGGCTACACTCCCAGTGGTCCCATAGTTCCCAGAAAGCAATCTACTACTACTACTACTTAACATTTCTAAAGCGCTACTAGGGTTACACAGCGCTGTACAGTTTAACATGGAAGGACGGTCCCTGCTCAAAGAGCTTACAATCTAATAAGACAAATGTACAGTTAATCATATAGGTCAGACAGATTGGGGCAACCTCTATGTTCGAAAGGTTAGGTTCCGAATGCAGCATTGAAGAGGTGAGCTTTAAGCAAGGATTTGAAGATGGGTAGGGAGGGGGCTTGGCGTAGGGATTCAGGAAGACTGTTCCAGGCATAGGGTGAAGCAAGGGGAAAATGAGCGGAGCCTGGAATTGGCAATGGTGGAGAAGGGTACTGAGAGGAGGGATTTGTCATGTGAGCGGAGGTTACGGGCAGGAACGTAGGGGGAGATGAGGGTAGAGAGGTAGGGTGGAGCAGCAGAGTGAGTGCATTTGTAAGTAAGGAGGAGAAGCTTGAATTGGATGCGGTATCTGATCGGAAGCCAGTGAAGCGACTTGAGGAGAGGGGTGATATGAGTATATCGGTTCTGGCGGAATATGAGACGTGCGGCAGAGTTCTGAATGGATTGAAGGGGGATAGATGGCTGAGTGGGAGGCCAGTGAGGAGCAAGTTGCAGTAGTCGAGACGAGAGGTGATGAGAGCGTGGACGAGAGTTTGGGTGGTGTGCTCAGAGAGGAAAGGGCGAATTTTGTTGATGTTGAAAAGGAAGAAGCGACAGGTTTTGGCAGTCTGCTGGATATGCGCAGAGAAGGAGAGGGAGGAGTCGAAGATGACCCCGAGGTTGTGGGCAAATGAGACGGGGAGTATGAGAGTGCCATCAACTGAGATAGAGAGTGGGGGAAGAGGAGAAGTGGGCTTAGGTGGAAAGACGAGGAGCTCGGTCTTGGACATGTTCAGCTTCAGGTGGCGGTTTGACATCCAGGCAGCAATGTCAGATAGGCAGGCCGATACCTTGGCCTGGGTCTCTGCGGTGATGTCTGGTGTGGAGAGATAGAGCTGGGTGTCATCAGCGTAAAGATGATACTGGAAGCCATGAGATGAGATCAGTGAGCCTAGGGAAGAGGTGTAGATAGAGAAGAGAAGGGGTCCAAGAACAGATCCCTGGGGAACTCCAACAGATAGTGGGATGGGAGTGGAGGAAGATCCATGAGAGTGCACTCTGAATGTGCGGTGGGAGAGATAGGAGGAGAACCAGGAGAGCACAGAGCCCTGGAACCCAAAAGAGGCCAGTGTGGCGAGAAGTAAATCATGATTGACAGTGTCAAAAGCGGCAGAAAGATCGAGGAGGATGAGGATGGAGTAGTGGCCTCTGGATTTGGCCAGGAGTAGGTCATTGCAGACTTTAGAGAGTGCTGTTTCTGTCGAGTAGAGAAGGCGGAAACCGGATTGGAGTGGGTCGAGGATGGCATGAGAGGAGAGAAAATAAAGACAGCGGCTGTGAACGGCGTGCTCCAGTATTTTGGAGAGGAAGGGTAGGAGAGAGATGGGGCGATAGTTGGAGGGGCAGGTAGGGTCGAGTGATGGTTTTTTGAGGAGAGGTGTGACTACGGCGTGCTTGAAGGTGTCAGGGACAGTTGCAGTGGAGAGAGAGGTTAAGGATGCGACAGATGGAGGGGTTGACAGTATGGGCGATGGTGTTAAGTAGGTTGGTGGGGATGGGATCAGTGGAACAGGTGGTGCATTTCGAGGAGGAAAAAAGGCGGGGGTTTCATCCTCGGTGATCTCAGTAAAGAAGGAGAAGGAGGCCTGGGTTGGTTGGTTGAGGGAGAGGGTTAATGGGTGAAGAGGGGGGTGGGGGGTGATGGCTTGGTAGTGAATTCAAGGTTGATCTTTTGCACTTTGTCGTGGAAGTAATCAGCCAGTGATTGAGGAGAGAGTGAGGGGGGAGTGGGAGCGGGGGGCAACTTGAGGAGAGAGTTAAGGGTGGCAAAGAGACGACGAGGGTTGGAGCTGAGAGAATTGGTCAATTGGACGTAGTAGTCCTGTTTTGCAAGGAATAGGGAGGAGTGGAAGGAGGATAGCATGAATTTATAGTGAAGGAAGTCTGAATGAGTACGAGATTTCTTCCAGAGGCGTTTGGCAGATCGTGCGCAGGAGCGAAGGTAACGGATGCAAGGGGTCAGCCAGGGTTGGGGATTGGTACGCTTTGTGGGACGGGAGATGGATGGTGCGAGGGTGTCCAGAGCAGAGGAGAGAGTGGCATTGTAAGCGGAGACACAATCACAGACCCAATACAGAAACCACCAGAATTCTTTATCAGTACAGACAGGGCGAACAAACAATTATGTTTATTCTATTAAAAATATTGAATAGTGGAACAAAATAGTGCAAATAGCAAACAATAACAGGTAACTGAACTATGGATCAATTATAACACTAGCTAAACATCTATATACTGCCTAAACAGTACATGGGAAGATCAGGACATATAATTCACCAAGCCTCAGCAAAGAGATCTGTCTCTCTTTTCTCCCGGGCTAAGACTGAAGCAACAGCCAGCAACTGCTGGGTAATTTCAAACTGCAGGCCAGTGCCCAGTCAAACAAGTTTTAAAAGTACTGTACTATAGATTCACTTCTTCACTAAGGGGGTCTTTTACTAAAGATTAGCTCGAGTTATCTGCAGTAGAGACCATTTTATTCCTATGGGTCCTGCTGCAGATAATGTTGCAGTACCTTCCCCTCACACCGGAGCGGGATGGATAATACTCACTAGGCTCTGGTTCGCCGGATCTCAATAGTCGTGGTGGTGTTCCTAGAAACTCAGCTCTCCGGTGTGGGGAAAGGGCGACATCAAACTAACCACGTCTCAGACTCTCTAAGAGCCGGAGAGGAAAATAAACTAAATTCAGGATTTCTCCCTATTTCTTAGGAGGCAATAAGGAAAAATTTGGTTTCCTGAAACATTATAACAAGTTTATTTAAAGACATTTTTCCCCTTTGTTGTAAAAGTGACAAAGATATTTTTATTTTTCCCAACAAACAACTCAAAAGTTAATTATGTATCAATTCGTATTATGTTTCTAAATATTTCTTATTTTCTTTCTTTCCTTACAGGAACCTCTTACATCAGTAAAGCAGTTATCAGATAAGTATTAAACTTTGGTTCACCAAGTTCTTTAACTAAAGTAGAATCTCTCTTTTCCTTCTTTTCTATAACCCTTAAGAGTTTGATTCTTTGTGGGGGGGTTTTCTCTCTCTTACAGGTATATTGTCAAGTTCATCAACATTCCCGGAATTTAAGGTAAGTAACCCCTTTTTCTTGGTAGCGCTATAGAAATGCTAAATAGTAGTAGTAGTAATTATCCCCTTTTTCTTAGTTTCTCCTAACCAATCCTAGCTTCTTGTGCTCCCAGAATTTTCCGTGCTTCCCACCACGTCACTTAGCTGCTGAAGTTAGGTTTTCCTCTGGTGACACGTGAAGACGTTCTTGCATGGGGGCCCGTGACGTCTTCTGGAACTTGTCTGTCCTCTATTATGCAGGTCTTCGTCCTACATCTTTCTCTTAATAAACTAAAATGGATGCAAACCCCTCACTTCCTCAATTTATTCAAATGTTTTCTACTAGGGGACAATATTTACCAAAAATACTGTGGCCAGATAACTCTATTAGAATAAAATTAAATAAAATCCCTTACTATCCAGGCCTACTGTAATTTTTTTGTTGTTGTAAATTTCCCTCAGCTAATAAAGAGTGACTGATAACTTTTCACTTGCTGCATAACTCCCAACATTCCATTATCAGCACTGATACCAACATTCGATTCCTTTATTTCCCATACTCTCATACAACTCACCAAGATTTTCCCTTTCACCTGTTATTTCATTCCATACAAACCCTTCCTATCGCATTCACAATACTTCCTTTTGGCTGTCACTCACTCAATTAAACCCCGCTACCCTGAAATTCCCTCAACAGATACTCAAAATTTTCAGACTCAGTAAAACTCTAAAACAACTCTCCCCAATTACACCTTCTCTCTCACATTCACCACCTTACACTCACTATCACTTAAATCACTCTAAATAAACCTCTATTGCACTCAAATCCACCTCTGTCACTCCCACTCATTACAGCACCTCCTCTCACTCCAGTTGTCAGACCCCTCTCTCACTTTCCCCCTGTCACTCTTCTCTATTTCTCATTCAGTTCACTTACTGTCCTGACCCACAGCCATTCTCCTGTACAGGTCACTCTCAAACTAGGTCTCAATTATTCTCTTTCACATTAAACCTTTTCTAAATGACTTTAACACTGTTTCATATCTCTCTCACACAGAGCCTTCAAACACATCCTTTTTCTCACAGTGCTTCAGCTTCTTCTGTTAACTGCCAGCTGCTGTTACCAAGCCAACAGAAGCTCAGCCCTCAGCAAATTCCAAGGACCTGAGCTGCTGGTCACAATGGAACTCTGGGACAACTTGGGTAATTTTATTTATTTTATTAACCCCTCGGGTTACAATAAGTAAAGCTAATCTTTATTAAAAGACCCCCTAAGTGAAACTAAAAGAGGCCATGCACTTTTCTATAACAACTTTTACATAAAACATGCACCACCTGCTGGTCAAACTAGAGAAAAGCATTTCAGAAATAATAAAGGCAATTTTACAGGCTTAAAACACAATTTTCTGTCACAGTAAGGCTGTACTAAAACCACCATCGGTCCTTACCACCTCCCCCCACCAATTATTATATAAACCTCCATAGAAACAAGAGTTAGATTCTCTTATAGAAAGTACACTTCTTCTGAAAATACTTTATATAAATGTCTGATTTTTTATAATTCATGAAACACTTTTAACAGTTTGCCAAACAATACTTTTCACTTATCTTGAAAAAATGGACTTTGACATCAATTTCCAGTACCACAGTAAGCCTACATTGAAGTAGAAAACTTTATAATCCTTAGTCCATTAGGCCTTCTGCAGTATTTAATCCTCTTCACATGTCCCGACAAGGATTCCTTGTTTCACCAGGTTGGGCTATCTCAGGAGACAAATGCTATTAAAAGCAGAAAGGAAACAGTAATCACACCAAATATAACTACAATAAACTGGGCAAATTACCCCTCTAAATCATACTACATAAGAACCTAAGATAGCCATAATGGGTCACACCAATGGTCCATGTAGCCCAGTATCCTATTTTTCAAACAGTGGCCAAGCCAAGCTACAAGTACCTAGCAGAAACCCAATTAGCAGCAACATTCTATGCTACCAATCCCAGGGAAAGCAGCTGCTTCCCCATGTGTGTCTCAATAGCAAACTATGGACTTTTGCTCCAGGAACTTGTTCAAACCTTTTTTAAACCCAGATACGCTAACCGCTGTTACTATATCCTCTGGCAAAGAGTTCTAGAGCTTAACTATTCATTGAGTGAAAAAATATTTCCTCCTATTTGTTTTAAAAGTATTTCCATGTAATATCCTCGAGTGTCCCCTAATCTTTGAACTTTTGGAACAAGTAAAA
The DNA here is from genome assembly GCF_901765095.1 of Microcaecilia unicolor. Classification (NCBI taxonomy): domain Eukaryota; kingdom Metazoa; phylum Chordata; class Amphibia; order Gymnophiona; family Siphonopidae; genus Microcaecilia; species Microcaecilia unicolor. The sequence goes on along the minus strand of NC_044031.1, from coordinate 126,626,202 downwards.
AATTGATGTACTTCTACTCACTCTACACCACTCAGGATTTTGTAGACCTCAATCATATCTCCCCTCATCCATCTATTTTCCAAGCTGAAGAGCCATAACCTCTTTAGCCTTTCCTCATACGAGAAGAGTTCCATCCCCTTTATCATTTTGGTTGCTCTTCTTTCAACCATTTCTAATTCTGCTATATATTTTTAGAGATACGGTGACCACAACTAAACCCAATACTCAAGGTGCGGTCGCACTATGGAGCTATATAAAGGCATTATAGTATTTTCAGTCTTATTCATCATCCCTTTCCTAATAACTCCTAGCATCCTGTTTGTTTTTTTGGCCGCCGCCACACACTGAGCAAAAGATTTCAGTGTATTATCTACAACGACACCTAGATCTTTTTTTGAGTGTGACCCCCAAGGTAGACCCTAGCATCAGATAACTATGATTCAGATTATTTTTTTCCAATGTGCATCACCTTGCATTTGTCCACATTAAATTTCATCTGCCATTTGGATGCCCAGTGTTCCAATTTTCTAAAGTCTTCCTGCAATATTTCACAGTCCGCTTGTGTTTTAACAAGCTTGAATAGTTTTGTATCATCTGCAAATTTAATCACCTCACTCATCATTCTGATTTCCATATCACTTGTAAAAATGTTAAATAGCACCAGTCCCAATACAGATCCCTGTGGCACTCCACTGTTCATCCTCCTCCACTGAGAGAAATGACCATTTAATCCTACCCTCTGTTTTCTGTTCAATAACTAATTCCTAATCCACACCAGAACCTTGCTTCCTATCCCATGACTCAACAGGGGCATCAGCGTGCACCATTTCCCATGCTGGGGAAAACAGGGCTGTAATTTTTAGCACGGCACCAACCCAGCAGTAATCGTGTAGCGCCTCATGGTACCCGGTTACCACCAAGTTAGCTCACTAGCCCTTTCTGCCACCTCAGTGTGTGGTGGTAAGGCCTTCCCCTCGCATGGCCACGTGGTAAGAGCAATCTTACTGCATGGTCATGGCTATTTTCAGCCTTTTTTAGCTGCTGAAGTAAAAAGGGCCGCAGCGACTGGCAAAAACGTTCCCCACCACAAGCACAGGGTCCTTTTCACTGCAGCTTGGTAAAAGGACCCCTAACTGATTTGCACTGTTATGCCTGCTCTCTGCCCCCAGATACACCCCCTTAGAGAAAAATAAACATTTTTAGCATGTGGTTTGTGTGCACATTGGTCTCTTACCGGAAGATGCCTAAGCTATTTTAAGCTGCGGTAAATACATGCTAAAGTTTACCACAGCTTAGTAAAAGGAGCCCTTGGGGAGCTGCCACATTTAGGTGATCGCATTTCTACTGGCATAAGTGCAGACCCTTAAATGTTAGGTGTGTTGATACTGGGTTACGCAAGTATTCTATAATGGAATCTAGGTGCCTTGGTTTCTTTATAGAATAGGCTCCTAATTGAGAAGTACCCCCTACATGCGGGCAATTTGATAAACCACAAGCTGGGTCATGCTGGAATAGTAGGGGTGCTCAGAGGTGGAGTCTGGAAACAGCCTAGGTGGAATCATGACTTATACACATACACCCTGATTTTGAAAAGGTTGCCAAAAATTGCATGTGGAAATTTAGGCGTAGTCCAGATTTGTGCATGAAATTTAATAGGATAATGAGCCAATTATTGACACTAATTGGCTTTTCAACAAGCAACTATTAGCTCTAATTTGATTTAATTGGGTATTACATGTGTAAAACTAGGTACGGAATCGATGCTTAAACTTTATGCATAGTGTGAAAAAAGGGGGTGTGGAAAGGGGATGTTCATGGGTGTTTTGTGGAGAGAAAACGGAGTGTGGCTTTGAATTATGAGCATAATTACAGTATAATGGAGCAAATGCCTGCACCTAAATTTACATGCAACCATAATGCTTAAGTGTTTATTTATTTATTAGGATTTATTTACCACCTTTTTGAAGGAATTCACTCAAGTCGGTGTACAGTAAGAATAGATCAAACATGAGCAATAGGCAATTACAGCAGTAAAAATATTCAAATAACAATACAAAGTATGGCATGGTACACTACTTACAATGTCAACACAATACGTAATAGAACATTTTAATTGATAGTGAAGGGTAAAGCAAAGATGGAACATATAGATAGCTAAGAGAGGAAGAAGAGTTAAAAAGTAAGGTGACTGATTTAAAGAAAGTTGCACATGAGGTCAGAGAGATGGATAAACATTATCTCAGCTAGGGTAGGAGTGGATAAACATGTCCTGCTGCAGTATATGCAGCCTGAGTCATTCCTTGTGTGTGTGAGTGAGACTGTTCTATAGACCGTGCTGGACACTTAAATGGGTTTTCTGGCATCAATTTTTTTAAACGCCATTTACTGAATATACCCCATAATTATAAAATACATGTGTACATTTTCTGCAGTACAAATAAGTGCCTGCTGTTTGCATCTTTATAAAATAGGAGAAACATAGGTGCCTTCCTGCCCCTATTAACCTAGGCACTGTCCCCGGGATTGTATATATCATACCTTAATTTCCATGCGGAAATTGAAGCGTGTTCTGGAACAATGCGCTTAATTTAATTGTTTAGTTAATCAGCGCTATTAATTGGAGGTTAAAAGCAATTATCAGCACTAATTGGCATTAAGATTTATGTGCACAACTCGCTAAGCGTATTTTGTAACGTGGTGCATATAAATTCTAAATCACATAGTTGAAAAGGGGGCATGGTCAGGGGCATGGTGTGGGTGTTTCTAAAATCCGTGCACATTGTTATAGAATACACCTACTCTGCGCCTCATTTAGGCATTGGGATTTACACCAAGTCAAACATGGCATAAATGGCAGCAACCACATATGGTTACATGGAGAGGTACTCGGCATAATTCTATATACTGCACAGAAACTTAAGCCTATTCTATAAAATTTAGGTGTATTTTACAGAATATGCCTAGCCATATTTTTTTTCCATGCAGAATTTTCAGGTGCCATATATAGAATCTAGCCCTTTATTCCAAAATTACCCCCAGAAAAGGGAAATGCTTCTTTTTTAAAATCTAAGAATATATATAATGAAACTACTTAGTATATATAAAATTTGATATACCACCAGGCCAAATAGGATCTAGGCCTAGGCGGTTTACAGAATCGAGTTTGGTTCATCAAAACCTCTTGACTTCCAATTATTTTGGTTAACCTTCTTTACAGTGACAGTCTTAACCAGAAGACGTTAATGCTGCAGTGCTTATTAACGTCTCCATTTCATGCAGACACCAGTAAATGGCAGTTACACAGATCTAATAAACAGGAAAGGTTCCATGAATCAATAGGTGTTTCTTGGGCCTGTTTGAGAAGTAAGGACAAGCAATTTCTTGCTGAGTTACAATTCATATATTACATAGAATGCACTGTAACTTGATTTCCAGTCTTCTGTTTCTAAAGGAGACGGGTATGGTGGCATATGAGGGGGAAAATGATAATAATGGGAGCAAGGATGACAGAAGTGATTTTCAAGGACAAAGACACAAAGGAGAATTAAGACAGAAGAAAAAGAGTGCATGTACTTTAGCTAGTAAGCAAAAGTTGGAATAAAACATTTAGGGGTCCTTTTAGTTAGGTGCGCTGAAAAATGGCTCGTGGTAGTGTAAGTGCGGGTTTTGGGCACGCGCCAATCCATTTTTCAGCGCACCTGTAAAAAAGGCCTTGTAAAAAGTTTTGACGAAAATGGATGTGCGGTAAAATCAAAATTGCTGGGCGTCCATTTTGGGTCTGCGACCTTACCTCCACTCATTGACCTAGCAGTAAAGTCTCATGCGGTAACCGGGCAGTAATGACCTATGCACGTCAAATGCCACTTAGCGCACGTCCGATACGTGCTAAAAATGAAATTACCACAAGAGCCACACGGTAGCTGGGCAGTAACTCCATTTTGGCAAGCGTTGGGCGCATGTAGACGCTTATGCAGCTTAGTAAAAGGGCCCCTTATAGACCTATTCGTGAAAGATGACATGGATCCATAAAGTCTAAGATGACTGTATTAAGCTTAAATTAGGCATTTAACACATGTTTTAGGCTTAAATAGTTATGTAATAAGAAGTGGGAAATGGACCAATGACTCCAGGGAAACGGGGCTATGATGATAAAAGAAACAGCTTTATTCACAGCTTTTATCATTATAGTCCCATTTCCCTGGAGTCATTGGTCCATTTCCTACTTATTAGATAGCCTTGTTTATGTGGGAGTTTGTGTTCATCCACATAGGTGGATTGCCTTTCCCTTGACTTAGGCTTAAAGAGGACAATGCTATAAAGGGGTTTCCGGATTTAGGTAACTTTCTAAAACTTATTCTGTAAAAGGAAGTAGCTACCTACCTGGAGGAGTAGACTAGTGGTTAGTGCAGTGGACTTTGATCCTGCGGAACTGAGTTCAATTCCCACTGTAGCTCCTTGTGACTCTGAGCAAGTCACTTAACCCTCCATTGCCCCTGGTACAAAATAAGTACCTGAATATATGTAAACTGCTCTGAATGTAGTTGCAAAAAACCTCAGAAAGGCAGTATATCAAATCCCATTTCCCTTACAGAATACTAGCGTTACCAGGCATATATGCCATATGCCAGTAATTCCCAAACCTGGTCCTGGAAGCACCCCAGCCAGTCAGGTTTTCAGGATACCTACAATGAATATTCGTGAGAGAGAGATCAGCATGCAGTGGAGGCAGCGCATGCAAATCTCTCTCATGAATATTCATTGTGGATATCCTGAAAACCTGACTGGCTGGGGTGCTTCCAGGACCAGGCTTGGAAACCACAGCCATGTGCAGTTAGACACTAGCACTCATGCCAGACATAGAGCTGATGTAAATGCTGATGTTTAAATTCCAGAAATGCATAAGTTACGTGTCTAAGTGCAGGTCCTGCTCAATCTTCCCAGCCTCCAACCATGTGTACGCCCACCTGTAAAACACACACTGTGTAAGATTTGCATATATTTACAGACTCCTACTACTTCAAACAAAGGCTATAATTCTTGCTTACTGATTTACTGTCAAGACCTATTATAGCAAGAAATTAAATCAGCCTCAAAATATACATAACTTTTATGCTATGTATAGTTTAAGGTTGACTATATTTACGGAATAGCATACAGAATAGTGGATTTAAGGCATTTAGGCATATGTGCACATATACGTATGTGTATGCCGATATTCTTGTCATTTACATGTGTATTTGGCACATATATGTTAGCATCCTTTTTATAGAATTATCTCCATAGGGTGCCGATATCGGCATTAAAATTTGACAGGTGTAGTACTGCAGAACACAGGCAAATGATACACAGAAGAGGACAAAGAGATGGTGGAAAGGAGAGTTGAATTAGGAGCACGGCGTCTGTAAACAAAATGAAGAGTTCAAATCAGGAGTTTTACCCACAGCTCTGAAATATAATGTATTTGCATTAATTAATAGGCACGGCTTTTAACACATACACACATACACAAGATAACCTCTTACCACTGTCAGCCTGTTGTAACCAGAGGTTAAATTTTAATTTATTTTTTTTTTACTTTGGGGGGGGGAAGTGTGGACCCCCCGGGAGGCAGCAGAGGTGATGGCTGTGGTGGTCATGTGCTCAGTAGGATCGCAGGTATCCCAGGCTGGCAGGAGTTGCAGGGAGCCCCAAAATGTTTCAAAAATTTGCATCTGCACATTAAGGACACCTTATGTAAGTAAAAATATGTTTACAACATAAGAAGGGCTGTGGCCAGCAAAAATATGTGTTGGGATCAGAAAAGGTGGCAGATGTGGGCTGTGATCTTCTTGATGCTGTGTCTGTGCTGAAAACGTTGATAAACAACTGTCACCCATATGAAGTGAATGAAAACTTTAAACATTGGGATTTTTGTGTGATTCTCATAACAACCTCCTAGTAACATTATATCTGGGATAACAATGGGAAAGCAAAATTTATTTATGCATACAAACTGTGGTTTTATGTGTTTTAATTATGCAGCAGGTTCAGCATTACGAAAGCAGGAATCTGATTGGCGGGACAAGGTCACATAGGGAAAGATTCTGGGGATAATGGGAAGAAGAAGAATGGGCTGAAAAGAGGCAGGTTGGGTGTTTGTGTGTATGAGACTGTAAGAATTAAAAATATTAAAAAATTGTCATATTTGGTTAAAATTTGAGAGAAACTGTGGTGTCCTTTTACTAAGCCGCAGTAAAAAGTGGCTTGCGGTAGTGTAGGTGCGGGTTTTAGGCACATGCTGAAATATTTTTCAGTGTACGTACGAAAAATTCCTTTCCCCCCCCCCCCCCCCCCGAAAATGGATGTGTGGCAAAATCAAAATTGCCACACATCCATTTTGGGTGTCTGACCTTACTGCCAGCCATAGACCTAGTGGTAAGGAATCTGTGTGGTAACGATCTACGCATATCAGATGCCACTTGGTGCGCATCCGCTACACACGCCAGAAAATAAAAAATATTTTTCAGACGCGCGTAGCAGACACGCACCAAAAATGAAATTACCACAAGAGCCACGCAGTAGTTGGGAAGTAAATTTATTTTGGTGCGCGGTGGACGCACGTAAACGCTTACGCGGCTTAGTAAAATGGACCCTAAAAGACTATGGGAGAAGTGATACTAGTTTCGTGTAGGAAATATTTTTCTAAGCTGAAGTTAATGTAGAAGCTGCAATTGGAGCCAGGACTTGCAAATGTTCTAAGAGAAAGGAAAACTTGATCTGGTGTAACATTGAATGCCTCTAAGCAAAGTAATATTCAGAGAGTTCCACTGAGTGAAGCTGTGTAAATCTTGGAACTTTTTCTTATATTTGAAAGTGATTTAAGTGTTGCTGCACTTTAAAGGCATTGAAGGGCTTTTTATAAAATAAATATTGCTGAGCGTAAGATGAAGCTGTGTGTGAATCATAGTAATTAATCTTGAAAAGGATTAGAGCAGGATTGTAAGCAAATCTGCCAACTCCTCTGGGGTTTATTTTTTATTTGTTTGGTCTCTCAGACTGGGTCTAAGCTTTTGGATTTTGACCTCTCAATCTGTTTAAAAATAATCTAGAAGAAAAAGAGACCTTAATTTGAACTTTTGAGTTAAATACAGCTTTCTGAGAGCTCTAACCTCTAAGGAAGGAAATGAGATTTATGGGCACTTGTAAGTAACAAAAAAAAAACAAAACCTAGTACAACGTTTTAAAAGAAGTCTGTGAAATTTAAGGAATTGTCTTTGTCTTATCCAGAGCTTTTCTCACCTAAGCTTGGTTAGGTTGGAAAAAGAAAAAAAAGTAAACACTTAAATTTTCCTGCCAGAGTAAAAAGGACACCTCTTAAAAGAGGTCAGCGCAGAGTTTGGATTGCTGTGTGTGAGTGAACCTAAGAGGAATATTTTCTTTTCTGGAAGAAGCCAGCCCTACTGGAAGAAACTAGAATAATGAGGGAAATAAAAGTAAAGTACAGAAAAGAAACTCTAGGGAGGGAATTAAGAATTACTGGTTTATTTCAAGTAGTCAGGTTGTCTCACAGTATAGGTAACCTGAGATTTCTATAGTAACACATAGGCAGTGCACACATTTACAGACAGGCAGATAGTTACAGGTTCTCAGCTGGATTCTTCAGCATCTGGAAGAGAAGATGGGCCACAGCATTAACCAAGAAAGGAGAAGTTGAAGCAGATTAGTGCTACCATCATGCACACTGCACATACATTATATTTGAGGACTGTTCTGGAAAATGCTCTAGATATGTTTCCGATCCAATAAAACAAAGGGGGAAAATTAAGTCAAGTTGAAATTTTCTTTGAATTTATACTTAACCGTGAGGCATTGCCATTCACTAGTTGATCCAGCCACCTAGAGTAAAAGCAAGCCAAGAGAGTTAGAATTGGTTCTCAAAAGGTTAATGATATTTTAAGGAAAGCAGAGCACAGAAAGAAGCGTTGGTTTGAGATATATTCATACTTACCTTATCTGAGGTGAAGGGTTCCTGAGTAAAAAGTTCTTGAAGGCCATACTAACTGTAAGAAAGGAGGAACAGACACATATAGGACTAGATTCTATATATGGTGCCTAAAAAATCCACACAGAAAAAAAAATGCCTAGGCATATTCTATAAAGTAAGCCTAAGTTTAGGTGTACTTTATAGAATAAGCCTAAATTTCCACATGGTTTATAGAATATGCCAAGCACCCATCCACGTGAATAAATTTAGTCATGGGCAGTTATGCCAAGTAAAACCTGGTGTAAATCCCAATGCCCAAATTTGCTACAGACTGGGTGTATTCTATAACAATGCACATAGATTTGAGAAATGCCCATGACTCGCCCATTCCACGTCTATGGCCACACCGCCTTTCAGCTAATTGACTGATGTACATCGCATTGCAGAATACACTTAGGGCCCCATTTACTAAGCCATGCTAGAAGTGCATTAGTGCTTTTAGCGTGTGCTAACTGTGTAGGCGCCCAACATATTCCTATGGGCGCCTACACAGTTAGTGTGCGCTAATTTTGTGTACACGCACCTTAGTAAACAGGGCCCTTAAACAGCTGTGTGTGTAAATTCTAATTAATGTCAATTAGTGTTAATAATTACTTAAGTGGCAATTATCAGCCGTGATTGGCTTGTTAACTAATTAATTTGCATGCACAAATCCAGAATATGACCGGATTTGCATGCACAACTTAAATTGTGCTATATAGAATCTGGGGGAAAGGATGGAATTCTATCTATGGTGCTGAAAAAAACTGCATTTAGCGCTATTGTTTAAACATCGCCTAGAGTTAGGCACAGTTTATAGAATACACGTACGTCCATCCCTGCGACTAAAATGTAGGAATGGCCATTTACACCAACTAAAACCTGGCATAAATGTCCTAGCCTAAGTTAGGCCCACATCAGGCATATTCTATAACATAGGCGGTCGGTGGCCCAACTGTTTGGGGAGGCTAAAGGGGGTGGGGTTAGGGGTGGGGCCAGGGGTGGAGCTTAAATCCATAATTGTCTGATAACACACAGAAAAAAAAATAAAAATAAGTCACAATTAATATCTTTTATTAAATTTAGATATTAGATATGTATCATATGTCAAAGAATAAAGTGGTTGCTCAAAGCATATACTAACCACAATCGCTCAACTGCAAAACACTATCCAGCTTATAATTGAAAAAGAAAAACGCCTATATTGCGACCCAAATCGGGAAATAGACGTTTATCTCCCCAAAACGAATAAATCAGTATAATCGAAAGCCGATTTTGGACGTTTTCAACTGCACTCCGTCGCGGATGCGGACAAAGTTGATGGGGGCGTGTCAGAGGTGTGGCAAAGGCGGAACTGGGGCGTGGTTGTCGGCCGAACAGAGATGGGCGCATTTCACCGATAATGGGAAAAAAGTATGCGTTTTTAGCTAGAATTTAGGACACTTTTCCTGGACCCTGTTTTTTCACGAATAATGCCCCAAAAAGTGCCCTAAATGACCAGATGACCACCGGAAGGAATCGGGGATGACCTCCCCTGACTCCCCCAGTGGTCACTAACCCCCTCCCACCACAAAAAATGATGTTTCACAACTTTTTATTTTCACCCTCAAATGTCATACCCACCTCCCTGGCAGCAGTATGCAGGTCCCTGGAGCAGTTGTTAGGGGGTGCAGTGGACTTCAGGCAGGTGGACCCAGGCCCATCCCCCCCCTACCTGTTACAATTGTGCTGCTTAATGCTTAGTCGTCCAACCCCCCCAAACCCACTGTACCCACATGTGGGTGCCCCCCTTCACCCCTTAGGGCTATAGTAATGGTGTAGACTTGTGGGCAGTGGGTTTTGAGGGGGATTTGGGGGGCTCAACATACAAGGGAAGGGTGCTATGCACCTGGGAGCTCTTTTACCTTTTTTTTTGTTTTTGTAAAAATGCCCCCTAGGGTGCCCGGTTGGTGTCCTGGCATGTGAGGGGGACCAGTGCACTATGAATCCTGGCCCCTCCCACGAACAAATGCCTTGGATTTATTCGTTTTTGAGCTGGGCGCTTTCATTTTCCATTATCACTGAAAAACAAAAACGCCCAGCTCACAAATTGTCGAATAAAACATGGACGTCTATTTTTGTCGAAAATACGGTTCGGTCCGCCCATTCACGGACCCGTTCTCGGAGATAAACGCCCATGGGGATAGACGTTTTCGTTCAATTATGCCCCTCCATGCACAACTTTGTGCAAAAACACATTCAGAACCTTACTGTACCATAAATATTACACTGGGCAGAACCTAATACACCAATATACCACCCATACGGAAAACACAGACCGTCAACAATATGAAACAAGGGATCATAATATCACAATTCCTCATGTACAGCTACAAAACAACTTGTTAGGGTGGATAGTGTTCACAATGAGCTCCTTTTATTAATGACCAGATAGAGATAAGAGTTTTCAAGTTTGGAACAGTATAAGTCATCACAAGAACAAAATATAAGAAAACCAATGGACTGCATTAGGGGCTTATAGCCCATTTATGTTTAAACAAAAGAGATCTGCATGAAACAAAACATTTGTTTTTATTTTGACTTATAAAACTTCTTTCTCTCTCTCTCTCTCTCTGCCCCATTCCAACATTGCCCCATTATCTTGCACCCAACCACCATCCAACATTGCCCCTATGTCTCCCCATCTCTCTCTCCTCCCATCATCATCCAGCATCATCACATCACCCCATCCCCCTCACCAGTCTCCTGTTCAACAAAGCAATTTAGCAATAAAAGACTCAAACCAATGGACTCCATTAGGGGCTTATAGCCCATTTAGTTATTTTTAAACAAAAGAGATCTGCATGAAACAAATTGTTTATTTTTATTTATAAAACCTTTAACCTGCAGCACTGTTCAATATTTGCAGCTGAGCTGAGAACACTTACCCGCTTGCTTGCTGCTCGATCCACTCAGCTCAGTCAGCTGCCTCCTTCCCCGGCTCGGTGACTCATAACATAGTAACATAGTAGATGACGGCAGAAAAAGACCTTCACGGTCCATCCAGTCTGCCCAACAAGATAAACTCATATGTGCTAAGTTTTGTGTATACCTTACCTTGATTTGTATCTGCCATTGTCAGGGCACAGACCGTATAAGTCTGCCCAGCACTAGGCCCGCCTCCCAACCACCAGCCCCGCCTCCCCCCACCGGGTCTACTACTACTACTCCTCAACATTTCCAAGGCGCTACCAGACTCACGCAGCGCTATACTGCCACCCAATCTCAGCTAAGCTTCTGAGAATCCCTTCCTTCTGAACAGGATTCCTTTATGTTTATCCCACGCATGTTTGAATTCCGTTAGCATTTGTAACCTAGTGGGTAGTGCAGTGGACTTTGATTCTGGGGAACTGAGTTTGATTCCCACTGCAGCTCCTTGTGGCTCTGGGCAAGTCACTTAACCCTCCATTGCCCCTGGTACAAAATAAGTACCTGAATATATGTAAAACCGCTTTGAATGTAGTTGCAAAAAAACTCAGAAAGGTGGCATATCAAGTCCCCTTTCCCATATCCTCAGCTTCTTCCACCTCTGTTAATGGAAAAGTGGCAATCTAGCAGAAGCCACGTGGACACATACTTTATCCAGTGGCACCATACCAGTATCTGGTAGCGCTATACAAATACTAATAATAAACATGCACATCGTTTGGATGTTGTACACTAGACAGTAAGGCTGGGAAAGCAATCATAAATTAAATAAAATATTTAGAAATAGGAAAAGTTCAACTAGGTCCTGAAAATCAGGTCAGGATTTAAAATTGAAACATACAAGCAAATTAACTTAATTCATATCCAAACCACACTCAAATATGTCATTCTAAGCCTCCTGACAGCATCCTAGCCACATCAAGTACTCAAGGAATATTAGAAGGATGTTAATACCATATACGAACATCTCTTAGAAAACAGGCTCGTTTAGATGTAGATGGCACTTGTTGTTTCAGTACTAAAAAGGGCAAATGCTAGCTGGTCGATACTGTGTATCTGAATTAGGCCAGCACTGTGCTGCAGCCTGCAACATTCATGCCACTCACCCCCCAACCGCAGGGCTGCCTGGCACTGCAGCTCTCGAAAGTTTACTCCGATGTCCGATGCTTCTCTCCCTCAGCTGAGCTTCCGATTGACAGCTCTGAGCCCTCCTCTCTCTCTCTCTCCGTTCACCCCCCCCCCCCGGCGCGTGTTTAACTGTTTTAGTTTAGTGGCAGCGAGTGGCGACGGCAGTGATGAAAAAGAAAGCACTGCCGGTTCGCCTCCAGTCCAGCTTCTTCCTTCCCTTCTCTCACACAGTCCCGCCTTCTGCGATTACGTATTTCCTGTTTCTTTTTCATCACTGCCATCGCCACTCGCTGCCACTAAACTAAAACAGTTAAACATGCGCCGGGGGGGGGGGGGGGGGGGTGAACGGAGAGAGAGAGAGAGGAGGGCTCAGAGCTGTCAATCGGAAGCTCAGCTGAGGGAGAGAAGGATCGGACATCGGAGTAAACTTTCGAGAGCTGCAGTGCCAGGCAGCCCTGCTTTTGGGGGGTGGGCAGCAGCAAGGGGAAGGTCACGGTTCGGCTGGGGAGGCTTAGCCTCCCCAAGCCTCTTATACGGGGCGCCTATGTTCTATAACACTGTGCATATTTAGTAGGCATGCCCATGGCCCACCCATGCCTCTTCCATGACCATGACCCCTTTTGAGATCTGCACTTTAGAAATTATGTGCGCCACTTTATAGAATATGCTTTGAAAGTTGCATGCGTAAAACCTACCTCTACAAGAAATTCTACAGCTAATCACGGAGATATCATTGCCTTCCTTTCAAATCTACCTCTTCAAAAGCTACATGAATAAACATCACCAAAACTCTACAACTGAACACAACAGCTACCACTACCTTTTCCTCTTCAAATCTATCTCTTCAAAAACTCTATGAATAACCACATGAACTATAGATGCCGTCTCCACAATGCACAGCACTATTGTAACTCCACCAAAATGTAAATGTAAATTGTAAGCCACTTTGAACCAAAATTTGTTTTTGGATAATAGTGGCATACAAGAATGCATAAATAAATAAATAAATAAATAAATAAATAAATAGTGCCGATAAATTGCTTATTGCCCAATTATCAGCGCCAATTAACTTGTTAATCAATTAAGTTGCACACACAATTTGGCTGCACTGCCAAATTTGTGCGTAACGTTAGCCATCGTATATAGAATCCCCCCCCCCAGTATGAAAATTCAACTGAATTTATTTAAAAGGGAATTGATGCTTAAAATAAGTTTATAAGATGTTCTACTTTATATTTTGGAACTTTATTGTTTTTTGAACTCTATCAAAGAGTTCAAATAGTTGATGTAAACTTAAATCTTGATAACATCTTAAGTTAATGATTAGTTATATCCATAAATATCTGTTGATTTTTATTACCTACCATCTTATCAAGGTATTTATATTTAACAGAGTGTGACACAATTTCTCTGTGTGCAATAAATTCACTGCAAATTAATTTCAAATATTCCTTCTTCTTTCTTTGAGAGAGAAGGATTAAGTTCCTTTTTTATGATGCGGATCCTCCAATTCCAGGTCACCTTTTCTGAGGTAGATCTTGGACCCTTGATTTTCATTATTTCAGATCTGGTAAATTGTAGGGTAAGGTCAGCTTATGGGTGAAAGGGCCCCCTTACATTATATAAATATACTGGTGAGAAGGTGGTGGACATCACGCATCCCCTAGATAGAGTTTTAGATAGTGCTGGGGAACAGCCAGCTGTCTTGGTACATAGAAAAATGTGGGAGGAAGGTTCTGGAAGCCAAATTTAAGCTTAGGGTAGAAAACTGAAGTCCAGGTCCTCTGCGGTAGCATTTTCAGAAATGCTCCCCATTCCACATGTAGGACCCAAGAGGAAGGAAGTGCTCTAATGTCTCAATGCATGATTGAAAGATGGTACAGGGATGAGGGATTTAGATTTGTTAGAAAGTCTGGGAAAGGGGGAGACTGTTTCAAAAGGATGGACTCCTCCTTAACCAGGATGGAACCAGGCTGCTGGTGCTAACTTTAAAAAAGGGGATAGAGCAGATTTAAAGCTAAAATGGGGGAGGGGAGTGGGGAAGCCGACAGTCATCCAGGAGAGCATGATTCAGTGTGGAGTATCCTTGAAGGGTACTTTTGAAACAGGACATTTAGGGAATCCCAGTATAGAGGTTTCAATAGTGCTTAAATAAATCCAAGTGTGTTTAAGAAGAGAGCAGAGTAAAGGGTGCACATTATACCTTTCAACTTCTATGCAGCTTGTAGATGCAAGGAATAAACACAGTTTGAGGCACCTGTATACAAATGTTAGAAGCCTAAAAAATAAGATGGGAGAATTAGAATATGTCACAAAACACCCAGAGGGGCATAATCGAATGGGGCCAGCCATCTATATGGGCAGCCACCTCCAAGGCCGGCCCCGTAAAGTGGCATACCCGACCATATTATCGAAACAAGATGGCTGGCCATCTTTTGTTTTGATAATACGGTCGGGGCCGGCCAAATCTCAACATTTGGGCTGGCATTAGAGATGGCCGGCGTTAGATATGGCCGCCATTGTTTTCCGCCGATAATGGAAACTAATGGCGGCCATCTCAAACCCGGCCAAATCCAAGCCATTTGGTCGTGGGAGGAGCCACTGGTCCCCCTCACATGCCAGGACACCAACTGGGCACCCTAGGGGGCACTGCAGTGGACTTCACAAATTGCTCCCAGGTGCATAGCTCCCTTACCTGGTGTGCTGAGCCCACCAAAACCCCCCAAAGCCACTACCCACAACTGTACAACACTACCATAGCCCTTTTGGGTGAAGGGGGGCACCTACATGTGGGTACAGTGGGTTTCGGGGGGGGTTTGGAGAGCTCCCATTTATCACCACAAGTGTAACAGGTAGGGGGGTGGGCCTGGGTCCGCCTGCCTGAAGTGCACTGCAGTCCCCTCTAAAATATGCTTCAGGGACCTGCATAGTGCTGTGATGGAGCTGGGTATGACATTTGAGGCTGACATAGAGGCTGGCACAAAATTATTTTGGTCTGATTTAGCAAAAGAAAAGATAAGTAATTTAATTGATAAGAGGGATAACAGAGATAACAAAAAATTAAAGAAATCGGGTGGACCGATGAAGAAGTGGGTGCTAATTGCATTTCCATATTCACATCTTTGGCAGTGAGCACCGCTGAGGTCACCATAAAAATTATAAAAACTATCAATATGTTATTTGCAAACTATCAAATGTGTGATTTGAAAAGATATATGCTTTGAGTAAGAACACCTAAAAACAGTTTTGAGTGAAGAATCTGTTTTAAATGGATTAGTGCTGGATCCTATTTAATTGAAAAATCAACCATAACGATGTCAGCCTACTCAGCCGTCTTCTGGAGTATGGGGCTGGTGATCTTGAACATGTTCCCTCAACTCTGGATGACAACACTGAAGAAACTGCTCCAGGTTTTTAACCTCAGCAATATTCTGTTGTGGATTAGGAATTGGTTATTGGACAGGAAACAGAGGGTAGGGTTAAATGGTTGTTTCTCTCAATGAAGGAGGGTGAATAATGGAGTACCACAGGGATCTGTACTGAGATTGATGCTATTTAATGCATTTATAAATTATCTGGAATTTGGAACAAGTGAGGTGATTAAATTTGCAGATGACACAAAACTATTCAAGGTTGTTAGAACACATGCGGACTGTGAAAAATTGCGGAAGATCTTTGGAAATTGGAAAACTGGGCATCCAAATGGCAGATAAAATGTAATGTGGACAAATGCAAAGTGGTGCACTTTGGAAAGAATAATCTGAATCATAGTTACCCGATGCTAGGGTCCACCTTGGGGGTCAGCATCCAAGAAAAAGATCTAGGTGTCACTGTAGAAAATACACTGAAATGTTCTGCAAGTATGAGGTGGCAGCCAAAAAAGTAAACAGAATGCTAGGAACTATCAGGAAATGGGATGTTAAATAAGACCAAAAATACTATAATGCCTCCATATCACTCCATAGTGCAACTGCACCTTGAGTATTGCATTCAGTTCTGGTCGCCATGTCTCAAAAAAGAATTAGAAAAGGTTCAAAGAAGAGTGACCAAAATGAGAAAAGGGATGGAACTCCTCTCATATTAGGGTAGGAAAACTAGTCAGAGGATTGCATTGGTTAAGTCCTCTACAGGGTTATCACTAACCTCCTCTCCTCAAATTTTGGAGGCTTTTGAATCCTTCTTTAGGGCCCTGTACTCTTCAGTTTCTGTAGCTCAGGATAATGATATTCATCGTTTTCTATCATCACTACAATTACCACGTATAGCGGACAGTCACATCAGGCAACTTAGCAAACCTATCTCCCGGGATGAAATAATCTCTGCAATCAATAAACTACCTCTAGGTAAAGCGCCAGGTCCAGTTGGCTTACCTGTGGAATTTTACACTTTCCTGGATGCCAACATAATAGTGTTGCCCAAGCCCAATAGAGACAGCACCCTCGTACAGAATTACAGACCAATTTCGCTCTTAAATACTGATTATAAAATTTATGCAAAGATTTTATGCTGCAGAATTGAAAACATTATTCAGTCTCTTGTACACAGGGACCAGGCTGGTTTTGTTAAGTCCAGAAGTGGTGCTGACAACACCAGACTACTCTGTCATGTGATACACTTTGCTCGGTCAAGGGACTATTCTCAAAAATCTCAGGCTATAAAGTTAATTGGGATAAAACAGAAATGATGCCTTTGAACGACGTATGTACTCCCTTCACTGTCCCAGAGCTGCCTTGTAAATGGATATCCTCTTCCACAAAGTATATTGGTGTCTTCTTTGATAGAGACCTCAACAACGCCATTAAAATCAACTCTGACAAAGTAACCTCACAGATTGAGGCCTCACTGGCGACCTGGTCCCCATTACACCTCACTTGGTGGGGACGACTAGATAATATTAAAATGATGATAGTCCCTAAAATCACATACACATTGCGTATGTGTTACGTCTGTGCTTCCCCCGCCTTCTGGTGGCCAGAACAGGTGGCTGCTATGGACCATCACCCGTTCCAGATTTTAGCTGAGTCCGGTCCGGATCTTCCAGGCTGCCAGGTTTGCTTGCTTGGATTGAGCCTGCACAGCCACCATAGCTTCCTGGTGATTGCTGCAGTTGAGTCTTTCCTGTCTGGGCTTATTAGCCATTTTGAAACTCTCTGGCTTTGCCTTTGCATTGCGTCTTAGGCCCTGGTCGTGGGTGCTTGTGCACTTCTGCCTGAGAGACTTTGTCTGGACCTGTTCCTGTGTTTGCTGGTTTCCTGCCTTTTGAACCTTGCCTGATCCTGGACTTTGCTTTGCTTGCCACCTGCCTTTTGAACCTTTGCCTGGACCTGAACTTTGTTTTTGCTTGCAGCCTGCCTTTTGAACCTTTGCCTGGACCTGGACTTTGTTTTGCTTGCCGCCTGCCTTGTGAACCTTGGCCTGGACCTGTCTTCTGCTTGCTGGCTGACCGCCAGAGACCTAGCCTCCCTGCCCAGATGGTTCACCTTTGAACAAGCCCTTATTGACCCGTTGGAGCATTCCCATATAATTGGCATGCGCCTTACCAAAAGCATTGTTTTTAATCCGATAATTCACACTGCACATAAATTAATGGTACCCCTAGATAAATTGATGGATATCCCTTGGTCTGCCATGCCACTCACCCCTATATGGAATAACCCTAACTTTAAAATTGACATTAAGCAAGTTTCATGGGCTCAGTGGCAGCGTATAGGAATTTGATCCTTAGAAGATATGATCCACGTGAGTGGACAGACATGGAAAACTTTCTCAGATCTGAAAACAGAATTTGCACTATCAGACACCCAATTTTATCAGTGGCTTCAAGTTAGCTCCATGTTAAAAAAGAAACTTAAAGGTACATTATAACCACAGTTCCTGACCCAAATCCCTGAGTTTATAGATTTTAATTTGAAGCTTCAGCATACTGGTCACACTGCTTCCCACATTTACAAATACCTTCTCAGCAAATCCCGCACTAAATGTACAGGATTACATAGATGTTGGGAGGAAGACATACAGCACCCTATATCCAATAAACTGTGGGAACAGCTTTGGAAGTCCCTCTTCAGATGCTCTAACTCTTATACTACTACACAGTCTATGTATTTCTTTATGCATAGATCTTTATGGACGCCACATAAGTTACATGTTATTTCTCCCTCTAATTGTAATGTATGCTGGTTTTGCCACTCTCCAGTGGGTGATATAAAGCACCTTATATTTGACTGTTTGTGCCTTCGTAAATACTGGCTAGAAATATGGTCACAACTGGTAGACATCTTTTACTTTCCTGGCTCAATCACTTATAAATTTGTGATTCTTCGGGATCAGTGCTGTAGAAGTTTGCTGACTCCTAGTGAAGGGTCTCTTGTTAGCACCATGGTATCTTTAGCATTGAAGGTAATTTTCTTGCATTGGAAATCCTTGCACCAAGTCACCTACCAGGAATGGTGGAACTTAGTGCTCCAAATCTACAACTACGAATCACTCCTTCCCTCCTTTTTCTCTTTTCTGCTTATCTGTTTTCTGTTTTCTTAATTTTAACCCTAGATGTGGATAGTTACTTCTTGCATTTGAGCTCCGGCATTGCCTTACTTTGTAAAATGTTACTTGTTGTTGTGTTGTGAGCTCTTGATTGTATTTGTATCGAAAATCAATAAAATAAATTAAACTAAAAAAAAAAGGTCCAAAGAAGAGTGACCAAAATGAGAAAAGGGATGGAACTCCTATCATATTAGGAAAGGCTAAAGAGGTTAGGGATTTTCAGCTCAGAAAGAAATGGCTGAGAGGATATATGATTGAGGCCTACAGAATTATTATTATTATTATTTGTATAGCGCTACTAGACGCACACAGCGCTGAACACCTGATACAAAGAGACAGTCCCTGCTCAAAAGAGCTTACAATCTAAATAATACAGACAGACAAGACAGTTACGGGTGAGGGAAGTAATGGGAGCTAAAAAGCAGCAGTGAAAAGGTGGGTTTTCAGCATAGATTTGAAAACAGGTAGAGATGGAGCTAGATGTATAGGTCCAGGAAGTCTATTCCAGGCATAAGGTGCCAGGAGAGAAAAGGAGCGAAGCCTGGAGTTAGCAGTGGAGGAGAAGGGGGACAACAAGAGAGATCTGTCCAGTGAGCGGAGTTCATGGGGAGGAATGTAGGGAGAGACGAGAGTGGAGAGGTAATGGGGGGCTGCAGCGTGGATGCATTTAAAGGTCAGTACGAGAAGTTTAAACTGAATGCGGAAGCGGACAGGGAGCCAGTGAAGTGACTTGAGGAGTGGGCTAGTGTGGGTATAACGATTCTGGCGGAAAATAAGTCATGCCGCAGAATTTTGATGGCTGAGCGGAAGACCAGTGAGAAGTAAATTGCAATAATCCAAGCGAGAGGTGACAATGGTGTGGATAAGGGTTCTGGCAGCGTATTCAGAAAGGATCCTGAATGATGTGGAATGAGTAGAAGTGAATAGATTTTTTACTCATACTAAAAATACGAAGAGCAGGGGACACTCAAGGAGGTTACATGGAAATACTTTTAAAACAAAGCTCTGGAACTGTTTGCCTGAGGATATAGGATTATATCTGGTTTAAAAATGGTTTGAACAAGTTTCTGGAAGAAAAGTCCATAGTCTGCTATTGAGACAGACATTGGGAAGCCACTGCTTGCACTGGGATTTGTAGCATGGCATGTTGCTAGTATTTTGGTTTCTGCTAGGTATTTGTGACCTGACTTGGCCTCCGTTGGAAACAGGATACTGGGCTAGATGGACCATTGGTCTGACCCAGTATGGATATTCTTTTGTTCTAAGGTTGACATACTGGTCCTTCTAGCCTACTTCTCTGGGGCTGGAACCCAACACTAATATCTCCCTCCCTTTCCATCAATAAGACAGGACACTGGTGTACTATTTACAGGTTTTATTTACAGCTCTTATCAGGTTACTTCACTTTGGACTTCTAAGTAACAAGTAATACATCTAACACACTGCCCCCTTGTTACACCTTGATGTGAAGTGCAATTACAAACAATAGCATTCATCAGACCCTGATGTTCTGACTCTTCATGGTACAAACTATAGCCTCTGGGTTTTAAATGGCATACTTGCAATTAACTTCCACAGTAAACCTATAGCTGCCTTGTCTGGCTTTACACAGCACAGACCTTGGCCTTGATGTTTTCTGTAAACAGGAGTTAGCTCAGTCCATATGCATCCCTCTGGCAACACTCAAAGCCAGGGTGTATAAATCATGGCATTGATATAATTTCTTCCAACTTCTCTGTCTGCTCCTCAGAACACACTATGCAGGTAACTCTATAAAGTGGGAACCAACATTTAGGCACCAAGAACTTGTGTAAATAACTAGAGTCCAGGCATATAAATTCATATATTGTCAGTAACTGTTGGCCAGTAGCAAATAAATCTATCTTGTCCAAAGTAATTGAGCCTAGTACAGCAGAGCAATTTCATCAATATTTAGAAGATTATGACTTACTTGATTCGCAGTAATTACAGTATGGAAACATTGCTTGCATCTTTAACACATGAATTTAATCTAATTCTGGACAAAGGAAAGCAAGCATTTGTTATGCAGTTTGATTTAACAGCCTTTGACTTGGTTGTTCATAAAACATTTTTGTTCAAATTAGAGGAACTAGGTATCACTGGTAATGTACTGAAGTGGTTCAGTGATTTTTTGTTTTGTTTTTTAATAGATCCCTTACCATCTGTTGGGAAAAACAATTGCCATTATCTTGGGAATTAAATCAGGGAACCCCACAAGGATCTCCATTATCACCAATTTTATTTAACATTTATATGAGTTCATTGGAACTGGTTTTGTCCTCATTAGGGGTATTACATATGCAGATGATATCATATTGTTTTTTCCAGTTGATGATTCCTTGACAGCAGCATGCCAAAAAATGGATGAAACATTCACTGTAGTTAGGAACTGGAAGTTAATTAATGATTTAAAAATGAATCCAGAAAAGACTAATATCCTTTGGGTGAAGAGCAGTCATTGTTCTGAACTGTATGATTCTTTATTTTTGACCAGAACAAAGGTATTGCTGCAGGATAAGATAACATTTTTAGGGGTAAATTGACAATGAGTAAAAAAGTAGATGTAATTATTAGAAAGATGTTGCTTAATTTATGGCTGATTCAATGTATAAAAAGTCTTATATGACCAGAACACACATTGGGATAGTAATGCAAGAATTAGTACTCTCTCATTTCAATTATTATAATCTAGTATTATTAGGAATCTTGAAGAAACAGATCCACAGATTTCAAGTACTGCAAAATGTGACTGCCAAGTTGGTTTTGGGTGAAAAATGGAATGACTATGTCGCTCCTTATGTAACACAAATGCACTAGTTGCTGGCTAGAATTGAATTTAAGCTATTTCAATTTGTTTTTAAAATAATACATGGATTGGCATCGGTTTATTTAAGTCATGGGGGTCCTTTTCCTAAGGTGTGTTAGTGGATTTAGGGGTCCTTTTACTAAGCTGCATTAAAAAGGGCCCTGTGTTAGCGATGGGGGCAGTTTTTCCCATGCTCCAGGACCCTTTTTCTGCAGTGGGTAAAATGCCCCTAAATAAAATGGCCTTGCAGTAAGATTATTCTTACTGTGTGGCTAAACAGTAAGATAAAGGAAATCATTAGAGCCAAAAAACAATCCTTCAGAAAGTGGAGAAGAGAACCAACTGAAAGTAACAGGATAGATCATAAGGAATGCCAAGCCAAATGCAAAGCGGAGATAAGGAGGGCAAAAAAGGACTTTGAGAAGAAATTAGCGTTGGAAGCAAAAATACATAGTAAAAACTTTTTTAGATACATTAAAAGCAGGAAACCGGCCAAAGAGTCGGTTGGGCCGCTGGACGAAAATGGTGTTAAAGGGGCGATCAAGGAGGACAAAGCCGTAGCGGAGAAATTAAATGAATTCTTTGCTTCGGTCTTCACCGAGGAGGATTTGGGGGGGACACCGGTGCCGGAAAGAATATTTGAAGCGGGGGAGTCGGAGAAACTAAACAAATTCTCTGTAACCTTGGAGGATGTAATGGGTCAGTTCAGCAAGCTGAAGAGTAGTAAATCACCGGGACCTGATGGTATTCATCCCAGAGTATTAATAGAACTAAAAAATGAACTTGCGGAGCTACTGTTAGAAATATGCAATCTGTCCCTAAAATCGAGTGTAATACCGGAAGACTGGAGGGTAGCCAATGTTACTCCGATTTTTAAGAAAGGTTCCAGAGGAGATCCGGGAAATTATAGACCGGTGAGTCTGACGTCGGTGCCGGGCAAGATGGTGGAGGCTATTATTAAGAATAAAATTGCAGAGCATATACAAAAACATGGACTGATGAGACAAAGTCAGCACGGATTTAGTGAAGGGAAGTCTTGCCTCACCAATCTAATGCATTTTTTTGAGGGGGTAAGCAAACATGTGGACAATGGGGAGCCGGTTGATATTGTATATCTGGATTTTCAGAAGGCGTTTGACAAAGTGCCGCACGAAAGACTCCTGAAGAAATTGCAGAGTCATGGAATCGGAGGTAGGGTATTATTATGGATTAAGAACTGGTTGAAAGATAGGAAGCAGAGAGTAGGATTGCGTGGCCAGTATTCTCAGTGGAGGAGGGTAGTTAGTGGGGTCCCGCAGGGGTCTGTGCTGGGTCCGTTGCTTTTTAATGTATTTATAAATGACCTAGAGATGGGAATAACTAGTGAGGTAATTAAATTCGCCGATGACACAAAATTATTCAGGGTCGTCAAGTCGCAGGAGGAATGTGAACGATTACAGGAGGACCTTGCGAGACTGGGAGAATGGGCGTGCAAGTGGCAGATGAAGTTCAATGTTGACAAGTGCAAAGTGATGCATGTGGGTAAGAGGAACCCGAATTATAGCTACGCCTTGCAAGGTTCCGCGTTAGGAGTTACGGATCAAGAAAGGGATCTGGGTGTCGTCGTCGATGATACGCTGAAACCTTCTGCTCAGTGTGCTGCTGCGGCTAGGAAAGCGAATAGAATGTTGGGTGTTATTAAGAAGGGTATGGAGTCCAGGTGTGCGGATGTTATAATGCCGTTGTATCGCTCCATGGTGCGACCGCACCTGGAGTATTGTGTTCAGTACTGGTCTCCGTATCTCAAAAAAGATATAGTAGAATTGGAAAAGGTACAGCGAAGGGCGACGAAAATGATAGTGGGGATGGGACGACTTTCCTATGAAGAGAGGCTGAGAAGGCTAGGGCTTTTCAGCTTGGAGAAGAGACGGCTGAGGGGAGATATGATAGAAGTGTATAAAATAATGAGTGGAATGGATCGGGTGGATGTGAAGCGACTGTTCACGCTATCCAAAAATACTAGGACTAGAGGGCATGAGTTGAAGCTACAGTGTGGTAAATTTAAAACGAATCGGAGAAAATTTTTCTTCACCCAACGTGTAATTAGACTCTGGAATTCATTGCCGGAGAACGTGGTACGGGCGGTTAGCTTGACGGAGTTTAAAAAGGGGTTAGATAGATTCCTAAAGGACAAGTCCATAGACCGCTATTAAATGGACTGGAAAAATTCCTCATTTTTAGGTATAACTTGTCTGGAATGTTTTTACGTTTGGGGAGCGTGCCAGGTGCCCTTGACCTGGATTGGCCACTGTCGGTGACAGGATGCTGGGCTAGATGGACCTTTGGTCTTTCCCAGTATGGCACTACTTATGTACTTATGTACTTATGTGTGACCATGCAGCAGGGAGCACTTACCACCACCCACTGAGGTGGCGATAAGGGCTCCCGCGGTAACCTGGCAGTAACCGGGCAGCACGCGGCATGCCCGATTACCGCTGGGTTAGCACCACAGTAAGAATTACAAAAACATTTTTCATTGCACCAGAAATGGCATGTGCGCCAAGTGGAACTACCGCTGGCTACGTAGGGCAGGCAGTAGTTCTAGGTTGCCATGAGGCAACCCGTTAGTAAAAGGGCCCCTGAGTGTGCACTAATGAATTAGTGTGCGTTAAGGGCCATGCAGCACATAGGTCTACAATGGGGCTGTGCGCATATTTAGTGAATGCCCCGATCCACCCATGCCCCTTCGTTTCAGTTACGTGCTAAAACATTTGCATCCGCATCTTTATAGAATAGTACTTAGCAATTTGCATGTGCCAATCCAACTTGTTGCCAATTAACGCCAATAATTGAATGTTCACGCCCAATTAGTGGTGTCAACTGGCTCGCTACACAATTAAATTGTACACACAAATTTGGCATGTGCCCAAATTTGCATGCGCAATTTTGAGAACCATTTATAGAATATGGGGGAATGTGTATTATTTAGAACTAGTAAAAAAGGCCCGTTTCTGACACAAATGAAATGGGCTCTAGCAAGGTTTTCCTCAGAGTGTGTATGTTTGAGAGAGTGTGTGTGAGAGTGAATGTGTTAGTGTGTGTGTGTGACAGAGAGGTTTTTTTTTGTGTGTTTGTTTTGTGGCGGTGGGGGGGGGGGGGGGGTTGGGAGGGGCGTTTGAATGAGTGTCTGTGTGTGTTAGTGATAGAGGCATTTTTTGGGAACTCCCTGGGGGGGGGGGGGGGGGTAGGAGGCATGGATGGTGAAATTGGAGGGGGTGGTGTTGGGCTTGTGTGTCTCTGTGTCAGAGAAAGAGAGACAGTGTGTATGAGTGTTAGACTCTGTGTCTGTGACAAATACAGTGAATGTTTTATTGTCTGGGGTGTCAGTGATACAGACATTGAGAGTGAGGCATCTTTTTTTTTTTTTTTAGTTAAATTAAGCTGTACCTTCTGTTTCTTTATAGGGGAGTCAGTCTTTATGGTGGCACAGATGCTTGCAGAACTGGGTTTTTTTTTCCAAACCATTCACTGAAGAAAATGTTCATGAACAACTTGAAAAACTAAAAGAGGACAAAGCCATGGGACTG
The DNA here is from genome assembly GCF_901765095.1 of Microcaecilia unicolor. Classification (NCBI taxonomy): domain Eukaryota; kingdom Metazoa; phylum Chordata; class Amphibia; order Gymnophiona; family Siphonopidae; genus Microcaecilia; species Microcaecilia unicolor. The sequence continues at coordinate 126,601,169 of NC_044031.1, read as the reverse complement.
GATAAAATCCATCCCAGGATATTGAAGGCGTTCAAAGAGGTTCTGGTGGGTCTTCTCAAAGACTTGTTTAATAAATCCTTGGAGATGGGAGAGGTTCTGTGAGATTTTAGGTGCAAATGTGATCCCTCTTCACAAAAGTGGCAATAGAGATGTTGTTAGAAACTGTAGGCCTTTAAGCCCACTTCTTTGGTTGGAAAAATAATGGAAGCTCTGCTGAATGAATGAATATTGAACTATCTGGAATCCAACAAGTTACAAAGATCCAAGGCAACATGTTTTTACCAAGGGAAAATTGTGTCAAACAAATCTTATTGAATTCTTTGACTGGATGAACAGAGAATTTTATTTTTGTTACATTTGTACCCTGCACTTTCCAACTCATGGCAGGCTCAATGTGGCTTACATATTGTATACAGGTACTTATTTGTACCTGGGGCAATGGAGGGTTAAGTAACTTGCCCAGAGTCACAAGGAGCTGCCTGTGCCTGAAGTGGAAATTGAACTCAGTTCCTCAGGACCAAAGTCCACCACCCTAACCACTAGGCCAATCCTCCACTGTGCTAGATGCTGTCTACCTGGATTTCAACAAAGCCTTTGACACAGTTCCTCATAGGATGCTCATCAATAAACTTAGCAGACTGAAGTTAGGACCCAAAAATGGTAAAGTGGATTAGAAATTCAATGGCTGACAGATGACAGAAGGTGGTGGTAAATGGAATTTGCTCAGAAGAAAGAAAGGTGAGTAGTAGAGTGCATCAGGGATTGGTACTGGGGCCAATTATGTATATTTGTGAGTGATATTGACAAATGGTTAGAAAGAAAAGTGTGTCTTTTTGCAGATGATACCCTGGAAGGAATAGAAAACATGAGAAAAGATCCACAAACAATTAAAAGAATTTAATGTGAAGAAGTGCAGAGTGATACACTTGAGTAAAAATCCAAAGGAGCTATATGTGCTAGAGGGCGAGAAGCTGATATGCATGGATCAGGAGAGGGACCTTGAAGTTATAGTGTCTGAGGATCTCAAGGCTGCAAAACAATGCTACAAGGCAGTGGCCACAACCAGAAGGATGCTAGGCTACATAGAGAGAGAATTCATCAACAGAAAAAGGATGGTGTTAATGCCCTTGTACAAGTCATTGGTGAGGCCCCACTTTGAAAATTGTGTTCAGTTCTGGAGGCCGTGTCTTGCTAAAGACATAAGAAGACTTGAAGTAGTCCAGAGGAAGGCAACAAAAATGATACCAAGATTTCTCCAAGAGTCATATGAGAAGATTCTTGAAGACCTGAATATGTATATCTAAGGGAAAGAAGGGATAGAAGAGATGTGATACAGACGTTTAAATACTTGAACAGTATCGATATACAAACAAATCTATTCCAGAGACAGAGAAGCAGTAAAACTAGAGGACATAAATTGAGGTTGCGGGGTGGTAGACTTGGGGAGTAATGTTAGGCAAGATAGATTAGGATAGGCTGGTGTGGGTTTCGATGGCAACTCCAGTAGTTGGGAAGTAGGGCTACTGCTGGGTGGACTGTTACTGTCTGCACCCTGAAAATGGCGAGGACAGATTAGGACCAAGAATGAATATTTTATACCACATTCAGATCATGTGCTGTATATCTCAAAAGGGAGGAGAAGACGTGAGTAAAGTAGAACTTAGTGAGTAAAATGTTACAATAATATTTTTGGATTGTTCAATAACAATTTGATAATGAATGTGACTGTTAAGCAGACTGGATGGACCATGAGGTCTTTGTCTGTCCTCATTTACTATGTTACTATAGCGCTCATTTTCAAAAGAGAAAACCATCTCAAAATTGCAAAAACATCCAAGTTGCAAATTTTGAAATTGATATTTGAGAAGCTTTTCTCTTCAGTACATCTAAATCACAAGAGGTGTGTTGAGGGTGTGTTTTGGGTGGGATTTGTGCAGGCCCATAATTTGGATGTTTTTCAGTGATAATGAAATAAGATAACGTCTAGGGCAAAAATTGGGACATTTTTATCTAGATCAATCATGGCTAAGTCACAAAAAGTGCCCTAACTGACTAGGTAGCCACTGGAGGGGCTAAAGCATTTCTCCCACCCTTAATCCCCCAGTGGTCACTGACCCCCTCTGATCTCCCTAAGATTTCATAGTAACAGTACATACCAGGATCTATGACAGTGTAAGAAGTTATGGTCATTCCTATTAGATCAGCAGCCTGGTCCCAGGAGTAGTCTAGTGGTCAGTGCAGTAGACTGTAGAGAAAGGGTCCCAGGTCCATATCCCATGCTAACTAGAACACTTGTGGTGGAAATTGTGAGCTCTCCAAAAACCACAAACTACCCTTTACCTATATATTGGAGACATTTGCAGGCTAGAGGGCTATTGTAGTGGTGTCCAGTTAGGTACAGTAGGTTTTTGGGGGGGAGTTTCTGGAGAGCTTATAATAAAAAATAAGGGTGTTAAAGTGGGATTTGAACCCGGGACCTTTTATGTGAAGTTCACTGCAGTGCCCCCTTGGCTGCCCCACTGCTCTGCTGGGATGTTTGTGTTGGGATGTTCATGTGGCCAGTCTACTAAGAATGCTGGCACCCAGTCATCCTAATGGCTTGTTCTTGTGCATTTTTCTCTAGGTCTTTTTTTTTTAATGGTACCTAGAAAAGGTTTCTAGATGTTTTCAGTAAAACATCTATAATTTGACTTGGATGTCATATCAAAAATGCCTCTCTATGTTATTATGTTTGTAACAAACAAGAAGAGAATCAGTTTTTATTAGGCTTGCTTTTCTGATGTAGGCTCTGAAAACTGTAAAGCTGTTTATAGCTATTCTGCATACTGTTTTAGATTCTTTAATTTGTAATTTTTTCAATTTGTATTTTGTATTTTTTATCTTTTCATTACTTTTTATTCTTTAATTTTTGTAGGGCTGGATTTCTATTAAACTTTGTAATCTCGATTAATCGCCTGATTAAACGTATGTTATTTATTATTTTTCACACTGCAGCTCCTTGTGACTCTAGGCAATGGAGGGTTACGTGACTTGCCCAGAGTCATAAGGAGCTGCAGTGGGAAAATAAATAAATAACATACCATTAATTGTGCAATTAATCACGATTAAAATTTTTATCAAACTACAGCCCTAGTTTTTATGGCAAATTTCAATAAATGTTGCCGTTTTGTGAACCAGAGGCTAATAGCTATCAGTAGCATTGGTACACTGAAGTCAACCTCAGTTGCTAGGGCACTTGTCATGAAAATCTTTAATGGTTAAGAACAAACTGTTTGAAATTCAGTACAGGCCCAAATTTTAGGCTGAAATTAGAGGTCCACTATCTGGAGACCTCTATGGTGATCTGGGGAGAGAAGTATTTGAAAACAACTTACCAAATGTTTACCTAAATGGAAAATAGGTAGGTTTGAAGCATGCATAAAAGTATGAATTATACACTCCAGCATTGTTTCTCAAACTAGGCCAGCATCTGAGAGTAGAATGGTTCATCTGCCATTTCACTGCATATAATACAATGCAGAATGTTAAAATGGATATATACATATATATATATTTATTGGTATACTGAAAATAATTTATGGCTTTTACACAGAACCACCTATAGCAGTGATTCACAAACCTGTCCTGGGGATCTGGTTTTCAGGTTATTCATCATGAATATTCATGAGATAAATTTGCACGCAGGTAACATTTGAATTGATGACAGAAAGGGTGAGGAATAGATGATGCAGCCTCTCAGTGGAGATTGTAGAGACAAAAAGAAAAGCAGATTTCAGGAAAGCAAGACATGAGCACAGGAGCCCTTAGTTGCAAAGAAGTGAAAGTAAAGCCAATAGAAAGGAAATTAGGTTGAATAGATGGGTCTTGTGCTCCATACTTGCTGCCATGTTCTTTATTTGATATCAGTTAATCTAATGGTTTGATTAGTTCAAGAACTTCAAGTGCCTTTCTTTAATGATGGAAATCCATGCACATACTTGCTCATTGCATCTGTCTTAAATACAGTAGTCTGCCACCGAATAATAAGTACAGTCTTGATATAATCTAATTTGCATTTTCACACAATCTGCTGTTCTATAAAATCTGTAAATATTTCCTATTTTCTGTGTAAATGTGAGCAGCTCTGTGTTTAGCAATGGAATTTCCTGTAGCATCTGCACCTAGAACATGGTCTCATGCCAGTGAGCAGTTGTAAATCTTGATGTGGACATATTAATTCATGTACCTACATTTCTGTTATGAAATGGGGAATACACATGTAGATTTTTTTTAACCCACCCAAACCATGCCCCCAAAATGTGCCCTTGCAATTTCTATTTATTACGGATATTCACATATAAATTGAGCCCTTTCTTAAATTGGCATTTGCACATGGAAGCTATTTCCATTTGAGTCCAGGAAGCACACAGCATCACTTAACTACCACTAGGCTGTGAAACCCTGTTATTCCCAGCTACCCAACCATTTCCATACCCAAGAAAGAGAGGGCAGGACAAAGTGCCCACCTTCACCTTCCCTTCCACAAAATAAAATACTCTTATTGTGCTCAGTTCGAGAACCTTAATCCTGGCCTCAAACTACTGTTGGCTCCCTTTTCATCTCCATCAGCTAATGGAAATGCTCCAAGCCCCCAGGAACAGAGCATCCTGTCTCTCTACTCCTTCTTACCCCCTCTCTTCTACAAGCATGAATGTGGGGATCAGCCATGTTAGGATGTCTCTCATTTATAATTGAGGCTCTCTTGAAAAATGACAAAAGTGAATGTGTATGACTTTGTATAATCTAGGGGCCCTTTTACTAAAGTTAGTGAGTGCTAACAGCCATTAGCATGAGCTAAATGCTATGCTACCCTGCTGATAAAGTTCTCTCACTGCGTGGCCATTTTGGGAAGGGGGGGGAGGTCTTTTACCGACTGCGGAAAAAAGGGCCCTGGCTCAAGGGAAAAACAGCCTCCGTCGCTACCGCAGGGTCCTTTTTCCTGCAGCTTAGTAAAAGGACCTCAGAGTGAAGATAAATTTCTTTCATGGATCCCTTTCCTTAAAATATATTACCTGTTCTTTTAACCTCTGTATAATTCCAATGGCATCAGTCATCAAAATAGAAAAATAATACTACACATTCCTGTTTCATTAATTAGTGTTAAGCAACAAAAGAAACTATTATATTTATAACTGTCTAGTCAGAAAGGACTTTCTATAGCAAATGACTAAAACATTTCCTTTTCATATGTGGAAATAAATGGGTGATATTTTTGTGACACAGGCTAGATGAGTAAAATTAAATTCAGTCAGACTTTACAGGGACTAGATTAAAATCTTAAGATGTGTAATGGTTTGAGTAGAATTGTTTTTTTTTTTCTCTATGGCATGCTTTACAGCTTTTGAGGTGCATAATCCTTAATGCTGCAGCATCAGGCTGGAAAATAGTAATCAGTGTGGTTCAAGTCAACATCCATTCACCTTAAATTAATCATTTTCTGTGTGGGCAGATGATATGCTGGCATTAGATACCAGCTGTTTTGTATTCACAATGCAGAGGAAACTGAAAAGCTCATGGCTATTACTCATTGCACTGAAGAGTAGCAGTAATATGTTCTACAAGTATATCTTTAATTTGAACCTTCTGTACATTAAAGGCTAACTTTCCAGCGGATTTTACATTCATTCTAATAAGATTGCTCTAAGCAAACCATGCTTGCTTATGGAAGAACTGGCTCTCAGAAACTAGTCCAGCAGATTTATTTTTTAGGAACTCCAGGGAAAGGGCAGAGACAAGAAGAATAGCAATTCAACACATTGACATTTTTAGCAGGTTTTATAAAGTAAAAGAACATTTGATTTCCGTTTTCCTGTCTGCTTGACACCTATGACACTGACATCACAAAGGGGAAGCAGTGCAGACATTCTAAACCATTAGTGGGGGAGGTACTGCATGGACTACACTGTATGAATGGACGCCTGGCTCAATCTGTAATAAAGGTAATTGCAGTCAGAATGACCAATATGTCAGTTAGAGCAACCAATCTACAGGAGACGTTTCTAGAGGTCTAGTCAAGAAATAAAGCCACAAATCAATCATACAGATCAGCTCCATGCGATGAGTCGGTATCATTGATCCTCTGATCCATTATAAACAGCTTGAAAGAGACAAGAAACTGCACTGCCAGTCACATCACTGCAGGCAAATGGAAATGAAACCTATAATGGAGGGGATGATACTTGATCTGGTATTCAGAAATGGAGAAAGTGTTTCTAGCATACAGACAGGCAGTCGTCTCAGCTCTATCGATCAGCACATGATATGAACTGACGTAAGAGCTATAGTCACAATGGGTCGTACAAAAGTTAAAGCCCTGAGTTTTAGGAGGCTAATTTTATAACAAAATGTCTAAGCTGAGAAGGCAAAAAAGATACTTATTTCTATTCTATTTGTAAGGACATGTAGAACAGTATTTTAGAAAGGATGCCCAACTCTCAGTGAGGACGTCCAGGTTAGTATGTTACTGATGGGCTCATTATCAAAACAGAAAAATGTCTAAAAACTGGCATAAAGCAGCAATTGGATGTTTTTCTCACAAAAATGTCCAAATGAGTATTTTAAAAATCTATTTTTAGACGTTTTTCTATGAAGTCTGTCAGAAGTGCATTCAAATCTCAAGAAGGCGTGTCAGGGGCGTGTTAGGGTGCGACTTGGGCGTTCCTAAGATTAGATGTTTTTTTAAGCCATAATGGAACAAAACAAAGCCATCCAAGACTAAAACTAAGACATTTTGAGCTAGACCTGTTTTTATAATGAATAAAGCACAAAAAAGTGCTCTAAATAACCAGATGACCACTGGAGGGAATCAAGGATGACCTCCCCTTATTCCGCCAGTGGTCACTAACCCCCTCCTACCCCCCAAAAATGTGATGAAAAACATTACTTGCCAACCTCTATGCCAGCCTCAGATGTTATACTCAGGTCCCTGGAGTAGTCTAGTGGAGGGTGCAGTGCAGTGCACTGCAGACAGGTGGACCCAGGCTCCTACTTCCCCCTACCTGTTATACTTGTGGAGGAAACTATGAGCCCTCCAAAATTCACCAGAAAACCACTGTATCCACATATAGGTGCCCCCTTCACATGTAAGGACTATGGTAGTGGTGAACAGTTGGGGGTAGTGGGTTTTGGGGAGGCTCAGCAGACAAGATAAGGGAGCAATGGTGAGATGTGTACCTGGGAGCATTTTTTGAAGTCCACTGTAGTGCCCCCTAAGGTGCCCTATTGCTTTCATGGGATGTCGGTGGGGGGCAATCTACTAAAAATGCTGGCTCCTCCTACATCCCAATGGCTTGATTTTGTGTGTTTTGCACTTGGACGTCTTTTTTTCAAAAATGGACCAAAAAGCAAAACGTCCAAATCACAAAATCTTTGTTCAAAACAGTATTTTCGAAAAAGAAAAAAATGTTTTTTCTTTTTTGAAAATGACCTTCTTTCCTATTTAGATTTTGGACGATCGGACTTAGATGTAATATCGAAAATATCCCTCTATGGGTATTAAAAAAGTAGACTAGGATCTGCCGATGAAAAGCCTGTTCTAAAGCCCATGAGATAAAGGTGATAAGATTAATATTGTTTATATGGATTTTCAAAAGGCATTTGACAAAGCACCTCATGAAAGACTCCTGGATTAAAAATGGGTTAAGGGATAGAAAACAGAGAGTAGGGTTAAATGGTCAATATTCTCAATGAAGAAGGGTATAGTGGGGTTCCCCAGGGGACTGTGCTTGGACTGCAGCTTTTTAACATATTTATAATTGATCTAGAGATGGGAATAACTAGCAAAGTAATTAAAAATTTGCTGATGACACAAAGTTATTCAAAATTGTTAAATCGCAAGAGGATTATGAAAGATTGCAAAAGGACCTCACAAGACTGGGCATCCAAATGGCAGATGACATTTAATGTGAGCAAGTACGAAGTGATGCATGTGGGAAAGAGAAACCCAAACTATAGCTAAGTGGTGCGAGGTTCCACATTAAGAGTCTTTTCCCAGGAAAAGGATCTAGGTGTAATCGTTGTTGATACATTGAAACCCTCTGCTCAGTGTGCAGTGGTGGCTAAGAAAGCAAATAGAATGTTAGGTATTATTAGGAAGGAATGTAAAACAAAAATGAGAATTTTTTTAAATACCTTTGCATCACTCCATGGTGTGAACACAGCTCAAATACTAAATGCTTTGAAAATGAGCCTCATAGCAGGATTAGAAAAGGTACAGAGAAGGGCAACGAAAATGATAAAGGGGATGGGACAACTTTCCTATGAGAAGAGGCTAAAGTGGCTAGGGCTCTTCAGCTTGGAGAAGAGAAGGCTGAAAGGAGAAATGACAGAGGTCTATAAAATACTGAATACAGTGGAACAGGTAAACGTGAATCACTTGTTTAGACTTTCCAAAATTACTAGGACTAGGGGGCACACAAATTACATGTACTACATTTAAAACAATCTGGCGAACATTTTTCTTCACTCAACATGCAATTAAACTCTGGGATTCATTGCCAGAGAATGTGGTAAAAGCATTAGCTTAACAAGGTTTAAAAAAGTTTTGAATAATTTCCTAAAAGAAAAGTAATTAAGCCATTATTAAGATGGATTTGGGGAAATTCACTGCTTATTTCTAGGATAAGCAGCATAAAATCTGTTTTACTGTTTTGGGATCTTGTCAGATTGTGACCTGGACTGACCACTGTTGGAAACAGGTTACTGGGATGATGGACCTTTGGTCTGTCCCAGTATGACAATGTTCTTATGAGAAATGGACATCCATGTGCTGGTTATGTCCAGAATTTACATCCATTTTACAAACTGAAAAGTCTAAACTATGAATGTGTCAAAAAAAGGGACCTGGAAGCCATTGTGGTAGCATAAGAACCTCCATGTTATAAAACAACCATATGGAGTGGAGAAGTAAGCCTGGTGGTTGGAGCATTGCATTGAGAACCAGAATACCTGAAGATCCTGGTTCAAATTGCATTGCAGCTCCCTCAATAGACTAAAAAATACCCACTGTACACTGCTTCAATCGCCTTTGGGTTTGCAGGTGGCACATAAGAAATTAATTTTAAAAAATTAATAACATGAACATTCATAGTTCCAGAAGTTATCACTGAGCCCTTAATCCTTCCAGTGAACAGCTGCTTAATCGGAGCACCTTTACACAGGGGCGTAGCTATGGGTGGGCCTGGATGGGCCCAGGCCCACCCAATGTCGGCTCAGGCTCACCCAGACAGCCGGCAGCTCTCCGGTCCTCCTCCTCCACCCGAGTCCTGATCCGGAAGTTGTAGGCAGATCATCATTGTAGCGGTTGCGCACTTGCGCTGCAGCTGCACGTTGGCGCCACCACTCCATTCTTCCATGCCTTGCTCGCTCCCCGTCGCTCCTGTGCTGCTTTGCTTTTTCTTCCCTGCCCCCCCCCCCCCCACATCACAGTGCCGCAGTTCAGCTGAATGTGCCGTGCCGGCTGCCGTCAATGTTGCTGTTGCATTTTGTGCCCTGCAGTGCAGCCTCCCCCCCACCCCGGCCTAGTCAGCACTCCCCTGCGGCCCCACGTGACATGGAGTGGAGCACACAGCACAGTGAGTGCTCACCTCTCTGCACCAACTGCCACCACTGAAGCCCAGCTGCACAGGTAAAAAAAAAAAAGAGGTTTAAAAAATTTTTTTTTAACTTGTAGTGAAGTCAGTGTAATGCTGGCTGGTGGTGCCGGTGGGTATCTGGGTGGGAGTGGACTTTTTCACTGGCTAGGGCAAAAAAAGGTATATTTAATTATTCAGTATACGTTTTTTTCCCCTAAGCAGTGAAGAGCCGACCTCCACCCAGAAACCCACCACCAATAAATTTTATTATACCCAGGTTAAAATCTAAAAAAGGTTGTACTATATTTGTCATGGTGCCTTGGTGGGTTTTTGGGTAGGGATGATTTCTGCAGTACAAAGGTTAAAATAATAATAATAAAAAGGTTTTCAATTTAATGTAGGTGGGTTTCTGGGTGGAGGTGGGTCTGCAGTGCCCACAACATTTAAAAAAACAAACAAACAAAAAAAGGTCATATTTAATGCTGGTGTCCTTAAGGGTGGGGGGACAGGGAGAGGAGATGCCAGACCATGGGGGGATGGGTGCGGGTAGGACAGGGCTGACGCTAGGCTACAAGGAAGGGTGGGGTAGGGCTGATGCCTAGCTATGGGATGGATGGTGGAGAAGGGAAGAACTGATACTGGGCTATGAGGATGGATGGGGGTGTTGGGAAGGAAAGGAAGGGCTAATGGCAGACTACGAGGATGGATGAGGGGTAGGAAGAGAAAAGCTGATGCTGGGCTACAAGGATGGTTGGGGGGTAGGGAAGGGAAAAGCTGATGATGGGCTATAGGGATGGATGGGGTGGGGTTAGGGAAGGGCTGATGTCAGGTTACAGGACAATTTCTAATTTTTGGTCCTTTATTCTGTAATTGATGAGGGTTGGTCTGTGTTCTGCATTTGACTGAGTATGCTGGCATGTTTTTTGTGTGGGGATCTATGAGTCTGACTTGTCCAAAGGGATGCGTAGTGCTGTTGTGTATATTCACTGCTGCCTTTGTAAAGGTATTGTTATTGGAATTGGTGTTAAAATTTGCAAAGTTTGAAGTATATATATATATATATATATATATATATATATAATTGCTGTAATTATATTGCAGAATCCTGTCATGTGCGTTGAGATGTTTGCCATTATAGTAGACTTAATGTAGCTATATTTAAAAATATTATTTTTCCATTAAGAATGTATATGGTTTATATTGATGCAGGGCAGCTGTTCGGCAGATTACTTAGAAATTCATCATCAAGTGCATTCTAAGGCATTATTTTGTAGTACCCCAAGAAACACTACTCATACCTATATACACAGTGCCCACCCATATTAGCCCTGGACCTACCCAAAATGTCAGGTCTGGCTACGCCACTGCCTTTACAAAACATGGATGTGCTGATTACCAGGTCTAAATGTGAATGTCTGTATTTTTGGACATAGACATCCCTTCCCCTTCTGAAATTAGAGCTGGACATCTATATTTTGGCCCCTCCTTAGTCCCTCCCAAAATACACCCAGACTACACTCCCTTGCTATAAGGAAGTGCTGATGTTTTAGACGTCCATTTCCCAGCTTTATAAAATCTGGATTTGGACATCCATGAAATATATAATGTCTAAATGTCAGCTTTTGGATGTCCAAAACATAAATAGACCTTCTAAAATAGGGTCCATCAGTTTCTATGCCTCTTTATAAAATACTAGTGGGTAGACCTGCTGTAATCCCAGCTAGACTGAAGCTGCAAATACTTATACATAAAGTATACAAGCATACCACAATTCTCCCTGTGCTCTGCTCATACTACACCCCGGATCACATCTACCTGTGGGTTGTATAAAAGTGCATGTCTTCTTATCATTGTGTATATCAATGGTTTCAAAACATTTTAGGTACCTGTGGAGGGACATAATCGAATGAGGCACCCAAGTTTTCATGAGGGCGTCCTCGCAGGATGGCCCCACGAAGGGGCAGGGAAACCCATATTATTGAAACAAGATGGGCGTCCATCTTTCGTTTCGATAATACGGTCGGGGATGCCCAAATCTCAACATTTAGGTGCTGTGGAGGACTTGCAGCTCATCTGCATATCCTCACAGGGTATGCAGGCTGAAGAGCCCTAACTTCTTTAACCTTTCCTCATATAGGGGAGGAGTTCCATCCCCTTTATTGTTTTGGTCGCTCTTCTTTGAACCTTTCCTAATTCTGCTCTATTGTTTTGAGATAAGATGACCAAAATTGAATGCAATACTCAAGGTGAGGTTTCACTATGGAGTGCTACAGAGGCATTATAATATCCTTGGTCTTATTTTGCATCCATTTCCTAATAATTCCTAGCATCCTGTTGGCTTTCTTGGTCAGCACCACACTCTGGGCAGAAGATTTCAGTGTATTGTCTGCAATGACACCTAGATCTTTTTCTCGAGTGCTGACTCTAAGGTTGACCCCTGCATCAGGTAACTATGATTCAGATTATTCTTGTTAATGTGCATCACTTTGCATTTGTCCACATTAAATTTCAGCTGTCATTTGGATGCCCAGTCTTCCAGTTTCCTAAGTTCTTCCTGCAATTTATCACAATCTGCATGCATTTTTACAACTTTGAATAGTTTTGTGTCATCTGCAAATGTAATCACCTTGCTTGTGGTTCTGTTTTCCATATTATTTATAAATATGTTAAATAGCACCGGTCTCAGTACAGATCCCTGTGGCACTCCACTATTCATTGTCCTCCATTGAGAAAATGGCCATTTAACCCTACCCTCTGTTGTCTGTCCAATAACCAATTCCTAATCCATTGAATGCGTTGACTTCTATCCCATGACTTTTTTAATTTTCTCAGGAGTCTCTCATGAGGAACTTTGTCAAAAGCTTTCTGAAAATCTAGGTACACTACATCGACCAGCTCACCTTTATCCACATGTTTATTTACACCTTCAAAGAAATGAAGCAAATTGGTGAGGCAAGACTTAGCTGAACCCATGCTATGTCCTATTAAACCGTGTTTGTGTATGTGTTCTGTAACTTTATTCTTTATAATAGTTTCCTCTATTTTCCCTGGTACTGAATTCAGGTTTACCAGTCTGTAATTTCCAGGATCACCCTAGAACCCTTTTTTAAAAATTATTATTTATTTATTGAATTTTAAATATTTTAACAGAACAGATCTGTCAAATGAAATACAGCCTCCAATCTCAATTTAGAATTACATAGTTAAATTAGAAATGTAAGAAAAAGACAAAGGAAAACATTATACAATGTAATAATACAAACAATTCTTATATATAGTAACATAGTAGATGATGGCAGAAAAAGACCTGCATGGTCCATCCAGTCTGCCCAACAAGATGAACTCACATGTGCTACTTTTTGTGTATACCTTACCTTGATTTGTACCTGTCCTTTTCAGGGCACAGACCATATAAGTCTGCCCAGCACTATCCCCGCCTCCCAACCACCAGCCCCACCTCCCACCACTGGCTCTGGCACAGACCGTATAAATCTGCCCAGCACCATCCCCGCCTCCCGCCACCGGCTCTGCCACCCAATCTCGGCTAAGCTCCTTAGGATCCATTCCTTCTGAACAGGATTCTTTTATGTTTATCCCACGCATGTTTGAATTCCATTACTGTTTTCGTTTCCACCACCTCCCGCTGGAGGGCATTCCAAGCATCCACCACTCTCTCCATGAAAAAATACTTCCTGACATTTTTCTTGAGTCTGCCCCACTCATTTCATGTCCTCTCGTTCTACCGCCTTCGCAGCTTCGGAAAAGGTTTGTTTGCAGATTAATACCTTTCAAATATTTGATCGTCTGTATCATATCACCCCTGTTTCTCCTTTCCTCCAGAGTATACATGTTCAGGTCCGCAAGTCTCTCCTCATACGTCTTGTAACGCAAATCCCTTACCATTCTCGTAGCTTTTCTTTGCACCGCTTCAATTCTTTTTACATCCTTAACAAGATACGGCCTCCAAAACTGAACACAATACTCCAGGTGGGGCCTCACCAACGACTTATACAGGGGCATCAACACCCCCTTTCTTATATATATATGGCTTCCTTAGACCACAACCTAATGGAGGCAGTTGGATTAAAGAAGATTTTAAATAATAATTTATATTAACAAAGGCGTCAACGTCCCCATTTCTCATTTTCATTTCAGTTGTTATTTAAGTTGTCTTAAATCTAGAAAAGACTTCAGCTGATTAGGTGAATAAAACACATATTTCATCTGCTCAAACATTACTACACATTTACAGGGGTAAGCTAAAAAAAAAAAAAGATCCCCCCATATCTATTGTCCTCTTTTTCAAAGACAAGAATATTTTCCTTTTTTGTTGTGTTGTTTTCGCAACATCAGGATAAATCCATATTTTCTCCCCACCAAATTGGGAATTCATATTTTTGAAGTAAAGTCTCATTATTGAGTTCAAATCTTGTTTGAATACAAAGGAGACAATCAATGTGGCCCTTTCTGTTACGTTATCCAGTGATTGATCCAAGATTGCGGAAATATTATTCACATCAATATTATCATTGTTTTTCTCCTTCAAATTTCCCTTCTGCCCCCTTAGGGTTACTAGGAATATAGAAAATCTTATTAATTGGAGGAATTGCTTCCTTTGGAATTTTTCAAGTTTTCTGTTAAATATCTTTTAAATAAGTCCAAAGAGGTTGACTCAAGAAGCTTAGGGAAATTCAATAATTGAAGATTTAACCTTTTATTGTAGTTTTCCATTTGCTCAATTTTCCTTCTAATATCCATATTGTCCTTAGCAACTGTTGCTTTAAATTCTTGAATTTGTGCCATTTCATTTTATATTGATGTAACTCTTAATGACAAATCTTATTTAACTGACTCAACAGTTGTATGCAGTTCATTAAATTTAACATTAAGGGCCTTTACCTCTTCTGATGATCTCTGTAAGGTCGAGTCCATTTCTAATAATTTCAGCCAAATCATCTCAAGATTTATCTCCGGTTTTCTTACTGAGGCTTCAGAAACTTTCTGAACCTCAGACTCTAACGGCTTTCGCAGCATTCCTAGTTCCCCGCTGGGCAGACCTCCTGTCACACATGCGGTGGTATTTTGGTTTCCCTCAAGGAGTGCTACCGACGCTGGGCACGGAGGGTTCAACGACGATGGTGGAGGGGAGAGAGATGTTTTGTCTCCTGGCAGTGGCTCCGCTTCTCCAGATACCTCCGCAATGGGCTCCGTTCCCCTCAATCTCTGGGGAGTCCCGGGGAAGAAGTGTTCCAGACTAGATTGAACCGGCGAGGAGGTTGAGGTAGGCGGGGGAACTAACCTCAGCGTCACTTTACGTTTTGAATGAGGCATAGTTAAAGAGGAAAAGATAACTATTTAGATTAATATAGCTGGAGTGTCTTACAAAGCACCCGTTCTCGACGCCATCTTGACACGCCCACCCACCCCAGAACCCTTTTTTCAAACTGGCATTACATTGGCCACCCTCCAGTGTTTAGGTGCTACGGGCGATTTTAACAACAGGTTACAGATCATTAACAACAGATCAGCAATTTTCATGTTTGAGTTCTTTCAGTTCTAACCAGTCCTGCTTGCAACCTTGGGGTCATCTTCGACTCCTCCCTCTCCTTCTCTGCCCATATTCAACAGATTGCTAAAACCTGTCGTTTCTTCCTTTATAACATCGCCAGAATTCATCCTTTCCTTTCTGAACACGCTATCAGAACCCTCATCCACACTCTCATCACCTCTCGCTTAGACTACTGCAACTTGCTTCTCTCAGGTCTTCCACTCAGCCATCTCTCTCCTCTTCAATCTGTTCAAAACTCTGCCGCATGACTAATATTTTGCCAAAGTTGTTATGCCCATATCAGCCCTCTCCTGAAATCACTTCACTGGCTCCCTATCCATTTCCGTATACAATTCAAGCTCCTCTTGTTGACCTATAAGTGCATTCATTCTGCAGCCCCTCACTACCTCTCCACCCTCATCTCTCCCTACACTCCTTCCCTAGAACTCCATTCACTAGGCAAATCTCTCCTAATTTCACCCTTCTCCTCCATCGCTAACTCCAGACTCCGCTCCTTCTATCTCGCCGCACCTTATGCCTGGAATAGGCTTCCTGAGCCATTACGTCTAGCTCCATCCATGGCTGCCTTCAAATCTGGGCTAAAGGCCTACCTGTTTGATGCTGCTTTCAACTCCTGACTTGTAACTTTTATCTTATCCTTATGTGTCCTTCTGTCTGTCCTTCCCTTATCCTTTTTGATCCTGTCTGTTTGTCTTGATTTAGATTGTAAGCTCTTTTGAACAGGGAATGTCTTCTTCATGTTCAATTGTAAAGTGCTGCGTACAACTGGTAGCACTATAGAAGTGATTTATATTAGTAGTAGTAGTAACTTGTCTATTTGGCTCAATACATCTTCCAGTTCCTCTGCATCATCACCCTTGAAAACCATTTTCGATACAGGTAGATCTCTTACATCTTCTTCGGTAAAGACCCAAGGAAAGAATTCATTCAATCTCTCCGCTATGGCCTTGTCCTCCCTGAGTGTCCCTTTTGCTCCTTCATGATGTAACGGTTCCACAGATTCCCTCACAGGCTTTCTGTTTCTGATGTATCTGAAAAAGTTGTTACTATGAGTTTTTGTCTCCATGGCAAGTTTTTCTTCATATTCTTTTTTAGCCTTCATGATCAATGCTTTGTATTTTGCTTGACAGTGCTTTTGTTGCTTCTATTTAAACAGCCTTTTTAAAATGCAAATTCATCTATACCATCTAGACTGTCATCCATCAAATTGCCCAGGTACTTTTTATCAAGTATTTGGAATTCAATTCCTCCTTCCCACCACCACCACCACATTATCCAATTATTTTGATTGGAAACAATGATATTCAAGATGACATGACGGTGTTGGTAATGCACATCATCTCATTGTGGCCATCTAATTCAGTGGTCACTGTTCTTAGCAATCAATTAGCCATAACGATTAGCTTGCCCTTCCAAGGGAAGAAGTCATCAATGTGGGCTACCATTAAAATGCGTTATTTTACACCTAACCTCAGTTATTAGTAATTAGGTCTCTTTTTTAAAAATTTGAATGTGTATTCATACAATTGCAAGAAAATACAATTACAAGTTTAACCAGTTCACATCACGAGAAGCAGAATGAGTAACTAAAAAAATAAATCTAAAAGAAGCATAGGATATTGATAATTATCCAAAACAATGCTCCATTAATTATTGACCTTGCTTTTCCACCAGTGGCCTAGTGGTTAGGGTGGGGGACTTTGGTCCTGGGGAACTGAGTTCAATTCCCAGCACAGACAGCTCCTTGTGACTCTGGGCAAGTCACTTAACCCTCCATTGCCTGCCGCATAGAGCCTGCCATGAGTGGGAAAAGTGCGGGGTATAAATGCAAAAAAAAAAAAAAAAATTAGGTCTCATTTTATAAAATGGAATGTGTGCTATAATAGTATGAGTTAGTGGTAAAATAACATATAGCAACAGTAACTCACTTGGGTATCAATGCCCCCCTTGATTGCCAAACAGAACTGATAAATGCATCATTATGACAGGGTCTCAATGAATTAGACTGTACAGTGGCACTATAGTTTTAAAATTCCTCTTCATTTCCTCTTGGAAAAAGGCTGTGCAAAGCCCTTGATACAAGAGGCCGTGTATGACTTAGCGTTTATCCAGGATCTACTGCTACATTTATTAAAATAAATAAAAATGTAAAGATATCTAAGAGATAAGATATCATGAGAATATTTATACTGCATAATACCAAAAACAGTTTTCAAATCCCTACTTGACAGTCCTCAAAAGAATATATTATAATTATAATCTGCAACTGAAAGGTGTAGAGCAGAAAACATCTATAAATCTGCTCACAAGGGACTGATTTTTTTTGCTACATAAATTAGAGGTAGAACTATAACTGCTGATATTTCCCACATTTCAGCAGAAAAGAAATGATTAAAAATGTAATGCTGCATTTGTAATGAAATACACATGGAAAATTTATATAACACAAAAATAGATACAGATATAAACTCAGGGTGATCTGAAAGAGGAAGGGAGATAAGACCAGGAAAGAGAGAAAAGAAAGAAAAGAGTTTTGAGAAAGATGAGAAAGAAAAAAGGACCTTACAGAGGAAGAGGTCCTTCATAAGTGGTGAGGAGAGACCTGAGGGAGGGAATGAAGGAAACAGAGCTGAGAAGAGTGATGAAAAGTAAATAAAGGGAACAAGATGAGGACTGAATTCTTAACAAAGAAAACACACCTTTGGGTCTTCATTTCACTGTGCTTTTTGACCCCTCTAACTGTAGCTTGGGGTCTTCATGTCACTCTCGAAGTGCTGTTCCCTCTGTGGAAGATGATTTCCAGTAAGTTTTAAGTAAGTTTCATTAACAATGGATGAAAATCCCCACGGTTAGAATGTAAAATTGTTTAATCCATTAATTTTAATGGATTTCAATAATCAAAATAATTCAGAATCCAAAAACAAACTGAATTGGTGACTAAACCAAACATTACATTACATGATACTTACATCCCACACATACCTTTAAACAGTGCTTTTTTTGTACTCATTATGGGTAACTTTAGGGGCAGGGTCACTATCTATAGCTCTGCCACACCCATTTTACCATTTCGCATATAAACCGATATCATTGAAAATGTTATACCAGAATAGGAGAACAAAAATAACTTGTGATTTTTTTTCATTATAAATAATTTCTGTAAGCTGTTACAGCTCTAGTATACCCATAATGACACAAACCAAATTAGCATACAGACTAGGAATTAGGAGAACAGTCTTGCCAAATTTGAAACACAATATACTATCAAAATCTCAGAACTTAACAAACAGATCCCTATTCAGACACTTTGCCTTGCAGTCACACATGCAGAACAGAGATAGCCTCTCTTCAAATTCTTAAAAAATTAACCCAAAATCCTAAGAAGCTAGACTCTGCATGCAGCACAATACTAGGAAAACAGAAAGAAACACATTTCCTCCTATACAGTGCAAAATAAGACAGCAGATGTAAATTCTCAAATTGGACAAATTCCAAACACTAAAATGAAAATAAAATTACTTTTTCTACCTTTTTGTTGTCCGGTGACTTTGTTTTTCTGATCATTTTGGTCCCAGTCTCTGATTCTACTGCTCTCTATCTGTTCTTTTAATTCTGTTTCCAGGGCTTCCTGTCCATTTATTTCTTTACTTTCCTCCTTCATTTTTTGCCCTACATCCATAAGTAAAAGCTAGATCCTCTGCAGACTTGACTGGAGGAGGTATAGACTGGATCCAGCTTTTCCCTATTTTTTCCATCCATGTGCAGTTTTTCTCCTCTCTTCTCTTTCTATTTTCTTCTTTTATCGTCCATCCCCTCCATCCATGTCCAGCATTTCTCCTCTCTCCCCTGCCCTCCTTTCCATCTATCCATGTCCAGCAATTCTCTTCTCTCTCTCTCCTCTCACCTCCATTTATTCATGTCCAGAAATTCTCCTCTCTCCCCTGCCCTCCCCTCCCCTCCATGTCCTTCCCTCCCATTCATGTCCTTCCCTCCCATCCATGTCCAGTTATTTTCCTCTCTTCCCTGCCCTCCCCTCCCATCCATGTCCAGAGATTCTCCTCTCTCCACTGCCCTTCCCTCCCATCCACGTCCAGCAATTCTCCTCTCTCCCCTCCCATCCATGTCCAGAGATTCTCCTCTCCACTGCCCTCCCCTCCCACCCATGTCCAGCAGTTCTTCTCTCTCCACTAACCTCCCCTCCCATCCATGTTCAGCAATTATCCTCTCTCCATTGCCCTCCCCTCCCATCAATGTTCAGCGATTCTCCTCTCTTCCCTCCCTTCCCATCCATGTCCAGTGATTCTCCTCTCTTTCCTCCCCTCCCATCCATGCCCAGCGATTTTCCTCTCTCCTCTGCCCTCTCCTCCCATCCATATCCAGAGATTCTCCTCTCTCCACTGCCCTCCCTGCCCATCCATGCCCAGCGATTCTCCTCCCTCCTCTCTCCACTATCCTCCCCTCCCATCCATTGTCCAGAGATTTTCCTCTCTCCATTGCCCTCCCCTCCCATCTATGTCCAGCAATTCTCCTTTCTCTGTATGTCAGCGGTCTGGATATTTATACACCTCGCAGACTCGCTGAACTGACTCTTCATAGGCAAAAAAACTCACATTTTGCTGATATCTCAATTCTCTTTACTATTTCTTTCATGGCTCATCTATATCACATGAGAAACATCCAGGCAAATATGTGACTCTATAACAAACAATCATCAGTAAAGTATTTTTAGTTTCTAATAATCTCAGAATAATGTTTGTCTTTTGAATAAAAAGATAGCGATAAGGTGGTGGCAATGTTTTTTTTAGCACTTTAATTCTTGGCATATAGTTGATTATATTTTGACAATTGTATTCTGTAGGCCTTCTCTATTTTTAAATTGCATTTCCAATATGTGAGGCAACAGTGATGAGGAGGTTTTTTTCCCCCAAGATCTTAGCCATAGATCAAGACCAAGAAGCTCATTTTGTGTTCCAAGGCCTATTGTTTCATTAATAACTGTTGTCACTAGACTTCACCTCCAGATGCTTATTCATATTTAAGCATTTCTGATGCAAAATTGTAACATCTTCTCAAACAGTTTATCTTAAGTCCAACTTCACATTATGTTTATGCTTATGGCAACAAAGAATTTACACCCTATAATTCAAAATTGGAATTGGCTGTAAGTATGTCTTTAGATTTTCTTTGTCAGTCACAGAAAACATCTTAACACCAGTTTCAAACGTATTCAAAGCCTGTAATCTCACTACATTCACATACCTCAGTTTATGTTCAAAAGACTTTCTGAATTCCTCCCTTAGAAGCTGATTCTTTAGGCTGACAGACTGAAATATCCAAACTCTTAGGGACCCTCAAAAATACTACCAGGCAATAGTGTAGAAGGCTCAATACATGCGGGAACCCTCAGTGCACCTCCCTGGATGTTACCTCCTGGTACTTTGGTATCAAGTTATTGAATACGCAGTCTCAGTTTTGTCAAGTTTTTCTACAGCAGTTTGTTGTTCTAGGTGTGTCAGTAATATACATTGGGATTGATATTCAGACCACAAAAGGCAGCCTGGCCAACTCCCACAGTCAGTGGAGAAACTGGACATTCAATGTTGGACCGTTTCCGGTGACCGGCATTGAATATTCGGTTAAACTTTGGCCAGTTTAAACCTAACCAGCCAAGCCAATATTCAGCACTAGCCAGTTAACAGCCAAAGATAGGTCTGGTGTTTGGGTGGCCCAATTTGCCTGCCAAACGTAGCCAGTGATGTGTTGATTATTCGCAGATAGTCAGCTATATCACGTAATGTGGAGGGGGATAATCGAGCGGGGACGCCCATCTCTAAGGGCGCCCATCTCTAAGGATGTCCTGGCGAAGGGACGGGAAACAAGATGGGCGTCCATATTTTGTTTCAATAATATGGGCAGGGCCACCCAAATCTCAACATTTAGGTCGACCATAGAGATGGTTGTCCCCGGTTTTTGGCCATAACGGAAACTGAGGACGCCCATCTCAAAAATGACCAAATCCAAGTCATTTAGTTGTGGGAGGAGTCAGCATTCATAGTGCACTGGTCCCCCTGACATGCCAGGACTCCAACTGGGCACCCTAGGGGGCATTGCAGTGGACTAGCTGATGCACTAACTGAATGGAAAGAGCCCTTCCCTTACCGACCCCTTAGCGATTCGGAAAGGAACGGGCATGCATGAAGGAAATCGCATGCAAATGAGCTGCTCAATGTTAGCTCATTTATACGATTTCCTTTCTAAGGAGAGGAAGTTAGTGCAGAGCAGCCAAGCATTATGCGTGGCTGCTCTGTGCATGCCAAAGATGGCTTCATACATGCAGACAAGCTGTGTGTATAATAGCAGTCTACAACCTTAAATAAATTGCCATCTACAAACTTAGAAAAGTACAAGTCCAGGTGAAAACATCCAAGTGCTCATCAGGGACGTCTTTTTTTTTTTTTTTAAGAGTATGGGTGAAGGGCGTCCTTCGCTATGCCTCCGTCCCTGCAACGGCAGTTGAGGATGTCCAAAATGTGATGTTTCTGTGAGAAGGATGTCCATGCCTGGATGTTTCTGTGAGAAGGACATCCATGCCTGCTATGCCTCTGACATCCCCTTTTGCAGTGGGATTTAAACCAGCCACCTCTGGATTTCAAGACCAGTGCTCTAACCACTAGGCCACTCCTCCACTCCACTCTACTCCTTTGAAATTTGGCCATCCCTGTGGGGGGGGGGGGGGGGAGGCAGTTCAGGACATCCAAAATGTTTGAAAGAAGGACGTTCACGCCTTTGCTATGCCTCCACTGACACACACATACCTCCCCTCCCAGGGACCTGCATACTGCTGCGATGCACCTGAGTATGACATTTCAGGCTGGCAAAAAAAGTTTTTTAAGTTGTTTTTTTCAGGGTGGGAGGAGGTTACCACTGGGGGAGTCAGGAGAGGTCATCCCTGATTCCCTTTGGTGGTCATCTGGTCAGTTCACGCACCTTTTTGAGGCTTGGTCATGAAAAAAATGGACCAAGTAAAGTCGGCCAAATGCTCGTCAGGGAGGCCCTTCTTTCTTCCATTATCTGCTCAAGAACCCCCATCTCTTAAGTACGCCCTCATCCCGCCTTCGTCCCGCCCAAAATTGGCTTTCGATTATGCCGATTTGGGTAACCCTGAGAGGAGGACGCCCATCTCCCGATTTGTGTCGGAAGATGGGCGCCCTTCTCTTTCAAAAATGTCCCTGATAGTCAGTTAGCTGCTAAGCACTGACCGTGTGTTTTGGGCAGAAGTAGGGAGAGCTGAAAATCAGGATATCCAACACAATTACCAAATGGAAAGAAGCATCCAAGCCTAAAAAAAAGGATGTCCTAAGTTAGATCTATTTTAGTCACATCCAAGGTACAAAAAGATGCTCTGATTGAGCAGCTGATCACTGGAGGGATTAGAGTATGGCACTTCTTAATCCCCCAGTGAAACAAGCATGTGTGATCTCTTGGGAAAAGGAAGAGTTAGTGGTTTATGAGGATGGGCAGATTGGATGGGCCATTTGGTCCTTATCTGCCATCATGTGTCTATAAGGCAGTTCTTTTTCTGTCATTCTATTATTATTTAATTTTAATTGTAAACTGCTGTGTACTGTGAAGAGGTAGCGGTATATCAAGCTTTAGTAAAACATTAAAAACATTTTAGAAAGGATTTACAAAGCAGACTTGAGACATCCAGGTCGGGATATCTCAAGTTCTGTTACCCCCTTTCCCTTTTACAAAGCCGCGTAGCAATGCCGACACAGCCCATTCACTTTGAATGGGCTGTTTTGGCATTACTGCACTGGCAGCTGCTAGCACAGCTTTGTAAAGGTAAGGGGGGGGGGGGGGTTTAGTATTTTAGAACACCTGATGTACAGTCTGTTCTAAAATATATGGAAAATCCGAGTGCCCAGCTACATACCTTAAAGTGAGGACAAAAGACCTCTGACTTTCTCAAGCCCAAATGTCTGAGGTCTTCTCTTCTCAATTTATAATGTGTTATTCTGCACTCCACTTAACAAATCATTTGATTTTTTTAGCTGATAGTCCATAGATTTTGTCTCATTTTTATAGTGTTTCTATCTAAAATACATAGAGAAATAGATGTTTATGTGCCAATTATATGCAATGGGAACATCCATTTTATAACCATACATGTCTAAAATATCAACAGGGTCAACATAACATAACACAATATGAACAAGTATGTTCTGAATTACCGATATACATGTTGGGGATATAAGAACGTGGTTTTATTCATCACATTGCCTTCTCACTCTAGGATTATCCTCAGGGGAGCTGTAAGAGAGCTTTGGAACTCCATGGTCAGAGGAGAAACCTGGACTGGCTTCAGGAAAGGGGAGGTTTGCAACACTCAGGAGCCCTTTTACTAAGCCGCCTAGGCGCCTACGCACGCTCAACATGTGCCAATTTGGAACTACCGCCCAGCTACCGCATGGCCCAGGCGATAATTTCATTTTTACATGCTTTCACTACGCACGCTGGAAAATATATTTTATTTTCCGGCGCGCAGTGCTAACCAGTATTGTTAACATGCTGACGATTACCGCCCGATTAAAACACGTGAGACCTTACCACTAAGTGAATTGGTGGTGGTAAAGTCTCAAGCCCAAAATGGACACGCGCCAATTTTCATTTTGCCAGACGTCCATTTTTAGCCAAAAAAGGCCTGTTTTACAGGTGTGCTGAAAAATGGATCTGTGGGCGTCCAAAACACACACCTTCACTAGCACAGGCCATTTTTCAGTGCACCTTAGTAAAAGGACCTCTCAGTGGGGTACTGCTATACTATACTATACTACATGATTCTTATATTCCACTTAGTTCAAAGCAGATTCTAAGCAGATTATCTATAAACGTAATCTAAAATACATCCTTCATCATCACTATAAAACATTTTTCTCAACAAATAAAAATGACTTTAACACTCTTTGAAAAACGTAGCATAGTGGTATTCTCTGGATTTCTATTGGCAATCTGTTCCAAAGCTTCACTCCCTGATATAAAAAGGGCAGCTATAACATGAATTTCTTTCGAATACCATTAAAAGATGGATAATTAAACTTCAAACTACGTTCTGACCTAGCCAAGAAAAAAGATGATGGAAAATCCAAATAATTAATTACCAGAGCCATCATCATACAACAATTTATACATCATACAAACAAGCTTAAATTGTAATCTTGAGTACACAGGAGGCCAATGTAATTCCTTTAATAAGGGGGATGCTCTTTCATATTTCCCCCAAAGCATAAATCAATTTTGCAGCTGTGTGTTCTGCAGAAACTGCAGCCTTTGTAGCAATGTTTTAGTAAGACCCCCAAATAGCAAGTTGCAGTAATCCAAGTATGAAAGTTAAACTGCCTGTGCCACTATTCTAAAATTATTGGGGTGGAGCTTAGAGAGGTTTTAATGACATGTGGAGGGGCATTTTCGAAAGGGACGTCCAAGTTTTGATGAGGACGTCCTTGCAAAATGTCCCCGTCCAGGGGCGGGGAAACCCGTATTTTCAAAACAAGATGGATGTCCATCTTTCAATTCGATAATACGGTCAGGGATGCCCAAATCCTGAAATTTGGTCATCCTTAGAGATGGTCATCCCTAGACTTGGTCGTTTCTGATTTTCGGCGATAATGGAAACCAAGGACGTCCATCTCAGAAATGACCAAATGCAAGCCATTTGGTCATGGGATGAGCCAGCATTTCTACTGCAATTGTCCCCCTGACATGCCAGGACAAACTGGGCACCCTAGGGGGCACTGTAGTAGACTTCATAAATTGCTCCCAGGTACATAGCTCCCTTACCTTGTGTGCTGAGTCCACCAGACCCCCCCCCCCCCACTAAAACCCACTATCCACAACTGTACACCACTACCATAGCCCTTACGGGTGAAGGGGGCACCTAGATGTGGGTACAGTGGGTTTGTGGTGGGTTTTGGAGTGCTCACTGTTTCCTCCACAGACGTAACAGGTGTGGGGGGATGGGCTTGGGTCCACCTGCCTGAAGTGCACTGCACCCCCTAAAACTGCTCCAGAGACCTGCATACTGCTGTGATGGAGCTGAGTATGGCATAGAGTCTGGCAATCAATATTTTGAAAGGTACGTTTTGACGGTGGGAGGGGGTTAGTGACCACTGGGGGAGTAAGGGGAGGTCATCCCCAATTCTCTCTGGTGGTCATCTGGTCACTTCAGGCACCGCTTTATGTCGAAAGATGGGCATCATTCTCTTGCGAAAATGAGCCCAATAGTGAGTAGGGGAAAGAATAAAGGATAGGACAGCGTCTTATCATGAGAATTAGGACCAGACTGGTAAAGTTACATATCACTTTACCAGACTGGTAAAGTGACATATCATGAGAATTAGAACCAGACAATAATAGAAAGGGAAAATAAACCTTCTTACCTGGTAAAGTGACATGTGCCCTGTGATAGAAAAGACAGGGAGAGAAGCAGCTGTAATGCTTGGGGGAAGGCCAGCTGTAGTGCACCCTCAGGAAGCAGATAGCTTACACTTGGGAGGCAGCTGAAAACCAGCTGTAAGGGAAGCACCTGGAAAGCCTGGCCCTGACAGGGGTGCTGGGAGCTACTACTACTACTATTTAGCATTTCTATAGCGCTACAAGGCGTACACAGCGCTGCACAAACATAGAAGAAAGACAGTCCCTGCTCAAAGAGCTTACAATCTAATAGACAAAAGAGCTAGCTGTGTTGGTGTGTTGAGACTGCTGATATACTGAAAATAAGGAAGGAACCTTTCTCGGGACTTAAGCTGGAATCTAAGCTGGAGAGAAAGAAGACCCTGCTGTGTTTGATTTTACTGCTAAGAAGCTTAAATTTCAGTTAAGCATTGGTTTGACTTTGAGACTGACTGTGTTATTTTGCCTTCATACTGTGAGTTTCTGACATTGAAGAGGTTTGTGTGGAAATACAATACAAATCATTTGCTTTATTGGAAAACCTGAAGTGGCTTATTTTTACTTCTATGGTCTGAACTCTGGAAAAGCGTCCAGTGGTGATTAACAGGAACGGGTGATCCAGTGCAGTACTCCTCACTACCACCATCACAATGTATATGTGCCAGATCAACAACAAAACAAAGAACATCATTCCGCACAGACAGAAGCAAACAAACACAGTGAAGATGATGAAAACATGCTATATCATAGATCAAGGTATCAATGGAGTCTTTATTAGTTGGCAAGTGATGACTCAACATAAATCATGTTTCAGGCAAAAGGCTTTCATCAGGAGTCTGAGTGTAAACCAACTGTAAATACTACTACGTATCATTTCTAAAGCGCTACTAGACGTACGCAGCACTGTACGCTTGAACATGAAGAGACAGTCCCTGCTCGACAGAGCTTACAATCTAATTAGGACAGACAAACAGGACAAACAAGAGATAAGGGAATATTAAAGTGAAGACGATAAAATAAGGGTTCTGAACAAGTGAATGAGGGTTAGGAGTTAAAAGCTGCCTCACAAAGGTGGGCTTTTAGCTTAGATTTGAAGCTTTATAGTGCACTTAATCATAAATCAACTCTCGCATCAAAACTGATATTATAAGCACATAGGACACCAAGGTATTGGTCGCTAAAACACTGAAGATAATATACAGCAATCGCATATACATTGTGTAATGAAAGCAAGAGCTGATTTATGATTAAATGCATTTTAAAAACATACACGTGCAAATTTCCTCAAGCCAACACAGAGTTCTTGCTAATATCACTTTTGGGTTAACCCAAAATCTCTGGAGGATTATGGAGGTGACTACTGCTATTCCTTCCAGTGGAGCACTGCACAAAACAAGCAACTTTCTAAAACATAGATGTCCCCTTCTGAAATGGAGAATGTACGTGTATCTTTTTGCCCCACCCTAATACCACCCTTTTCTCTTTTTGCCCTACTTGAATTGTATCAGATTCATTTTAAAGTGACTATTCTATGTAAAAAGATCCTTACAGAAATCATTGTACATTAGAAAGTTGCAGGAAAATGGTGCTAAAGCATTTCAAATGCCAGTTTATAAATAGTGCAGTATTTTCCTGAGGGAGGTATCCATAAATCCAGGTCTAAGAATATTACAGCTTCATGAATCAATTATGTTTGGGTTTTAAGCAACCTTATATGAACAAATTAAAATATAAAAACATAAATGTGTATTTTCCACTCAGTTCTAGTGTTGTAGGTATTGTAAAAGAGTATATACCTATTACATTACCATTCTCATGTCTTGAAGCTTTTGTGCAATCTAATGAAGAAAAAGGCTGATGAACTGACAAAGCTGTGTTAGCAGTCTTTGAGTGAGAAAGATGACTGTGCTCTGGGGTCATGTTTGTTTGAAATGCAGTAGCCTACATTCCTATGCATTTTATTAACTTACAATGGTTTTGAGCATCAAAGGTCACCTTTTTCTAAAGTCCTTTTTTATTTTGGACTAGCTGTTTCCTCCTGCTTCTTTGAGCGTTCAGTTCAGTTGAAATTGCCCTCTGTTAAGCTACCACACCATGAACCTTCATTTAGCTAGGAAATGTTTTCTTGTGTTCACATTCCTAATTCCCTCCTCCAACAAGTCCAACAGTCCTTGAACAGAGGACACAAAAATGACTCTTTCAGGAATCTTATTTTTTCCTCATTTTATTTATTTATTTAGCTCACACCTTTCCACTACTACTACTACTACTTAACACTTCTAAAGTGCTACTAGGGTTACGCAGCGCTGTACAGTTTAACAAAGAAGGACAGTCCCTGCTCGAAGGAGCTTACAATCTAAAGGACAAACTGTGCAGTCAATCAAATTGGGGCAGTCTGAATAGAGGTATAATGGTTAGGTGCCGAAGGCGACATTGAAGAGGTGGGCTTTAAGTAAGGATTTGAAGATGGGCAGGGAGGGGGCTTGGCGTATGGGCTCAGGAAGTTTATTCCAAGCATAGGGAGAGGCGAGGCAGAAAGGGTGGAGCCTGGAGTTTGCGGTGGTGGAGAAGGGTACTGAGAGGAGGGATTTGTCCTGTGAGTTATAAGTACATTCAAGTACAGTGGAGTTGGGACTTTTTCAATTGAAAGGAATTTGGGGCAAAAGGGACCATTTTAAAATTAGCTGTGTTTTTAATAAAGGTACTTTTACAGCTTCTCCGCTTGGTGTTTTCTGTGTGAGATCTACCTCTATTGGTGACTAGTGACTTGAAAATTAATAGCTGACCTCTTAATTCAAAATTTCCTCAGTTTTCTGCAGTTATGATGCATCCAAACAAAGATTTCCTCTAGACAGCTGGAGAGGTCCAGGAACCTTTTCCTGGAAACTATTTCTAACATTGTTTTCTTATCAAGCAGCTAGTTTTTGATTCAGTCCATGGGAGGCAGGCCAGCTAAGTCCCATGGGCAGCACTGAGCCTGGATATGCAATGCCAGGCCATTTACAGTGACTGGCATTGAATATCCATTTTTTTGGCTGCTATATACTTAACCGGCTAAGTTAATATTCAAATGTGGCTGGTTAAGTTTATAGTGGTCAAAAATAGGCTTGCTGTTTACATAGTCCAATATGGCCGCTTAACTTAGTTGGAGAAGCACTGATTATTCATGGCTAGCTGGCTGTATTGCTTGATATAGCCGGTTAGCCACTATTTGCTGACCGCAAATATTCAGCGGGAGATAGCCGGCTATCTCCCACTGAATATTCGCAGATAGCCAGTTAAGTGCTATCTAACTGGCCAGGAGCCATTCCTGGCCAGTTAAATAGTGATGAATATAGTCTGGTAGGTCTCCAGAGTTTTTCAACCCAGTTCCCATGGCACACCTAGCCAGTTGGAGTTTTCAGGATATCCCCATTGATATCCTGATAACACCAAGTGGCTAGGTGTGCCCCGAAGACTGGGTTGAAAATGTCTGTTCTATCTAGTTTTGACTCTATAAGAGGTCAACTGTTCTGGACGTATGTCCTGAGGAAATTTTAATGTTTATTTATTAATTATTATTTTTATGTAATTCCTAGATCATTTGATCTAGTGTTAGTTTTTTTTATCCACTTAGAACAATTTTGGATAAAAGTGGAATACAAAAACCATAACTGTACCTTTTCATCCCAAGTTCACTATAAATTTGAAGGTTATCAGCATAAAACTGAAAATTTAGATCTCAATATTAAATAATAAAATACAATTCATTGCTTATATAGCGCAATTCTAGCTTTCTGGTTCATTGCAGATGATGATAAGAGGACCAGTCATTTCTAGCTTGTCATGGTAGTTCAGCAAAAAAAATTAAGATGGTTATTTTGAACTCTGTTCTTGTTTTGAATGTCTGAAAACTAGCATTTAGACATCCATGTTATATGGGCATCCAAAACCCAATAAATCCAGGATATGGACGACTAAAACTACATTCTGTCCATATGGCAAGGGGACATGGTCTGGATATGTTTTGGGTGGGACAAGAAAGGGTCCAAACTATGGATGTTAAACTCTGATTTCAGAAGGATCACGGACAGTCCATGTCCAAAAAGATGGATGTCCATATTCAGACCCAGTATATGGCACACCCAGGTTACAGAAAGGTGCTCTAATTGAGGGAGTAAGGCAAATCACAGTTGCTCAGATTCTATATATAACAACCAAATTTGGGTGCCAAAATTTGTGCATGGATTAAAGATGCATGTGCAAATTAATTAGCTAACAAGCCATTAACTAGCAATAAATTGATGTCAACAATCAATTATTGCAGTTAGTTGGCATTAATTAGATTAATTAGATTTCATCTGCGTTATTCTAACCTCACCCACCTAAATCCCCTAGTGTGCAACTCAAAAGGGGACATGGCCAGGGGCATGGAAGAATCATTCCAAAAAATTGCATGTGGTGTGTACTCTTGAGAAACCCAGTGTTAATGCCTGTTCATAGAGAAGCAATACACTATTACTACTACTATTTAGCATTTCTATAGCGCTACAAGGCATACGCAGCGCTGCACAAACATAGAAGAAAGACAGTCCCTGCTCAAAGAGCTTACAATCTAATAGACAAAAAATAAATAAAGTAAGCAAATCAAATCAATTAATGTGAACGGGAAGGAAGAGAGGAGGGTAGGTGGAGGCGAGTGGTTACAAGTGGTTACGAGACAAAAGCAATGTTAAAGAGGTGGGCTTTCAGTCTAGATTTAAAGGTGGCCAAGGATGGGGCAAGACGTAGGGGCTCAGGAAGTTTATTCCAGGCGTAGGGTGCAGCGAGACAGAAGGCGCGAAGTCTGGAGTTGGCAGTAGTGGAGAAGGGAACAGATAAGAAGGATTTATCCATGGAGCGGAGTGCACGGGAAGGGGTGTAGGGAAGGACGAGTGTGGAGAGATACTAGGGAGCAGCAGAGTGAATACATTTATAGGTTAGTAGAAGAAGTTTGAACAGGATGCAAAAACGGATAGGGAGCCAGTGAAGGGTCTTGAGGAGAGGAGTAGTATGAGTAAAGCGACCCTGCTCCAGTGTGCATCAGTTCATGCTTCCCATGTGCTAAAAAATAGATTTTATTTTTTTGTGCTGGGGGTGGGTCGACCCAGAGAGTAGGCATGCTCCATGCTAATCGGTTAGTGCAGCGACATTGCCAGGTGCTAACCCATTAGCATGCGGTTAGCACATGAGCCCTTACCACCTACAGGTGGTGGAAGGGGCGCACACGCTAATGGCCATTTGCTAATAGGAAAATTAGCACATGGCCATTAATAGAAAAAAAAGAAGAAATTCGGCCATTTTACCCATGCAGTAAAAATGGCTTTAGCAAGCGGGAATGAAAGCACAAGCTAAAGCCACTTTTTTTTACTGCAGTTTGGTAAAAGGGCCTTCTAGTGTGATGTTTACGTTTAGAAGATCTGTGGTACAATGTTAAATGTAATATAAGCAAATAAGCATTATGTATCAGATAAACTAATTTACAGCATTCTCCAGGGTTGTTCCATTTCAGATATACCAAAGAAAACAATGCCTGCTAAGAAAAACAATATATACACATCTTCATCCTTTTGTGCAGCCATTTATGGGCCACAAAGAAGAACTTGCCCTCTCAACCTTCTCCACGCTTTCGCTGGATGCTATAACTGACCTATGGAACAAATCTCTTTGAGAAGACCTGGAAATCCACCCCCCCCCCCCCCCCAATAAACTGCTTCCTTCAGCCTCTTCACCTAGATCAAAAGAACCCTGGTATACCTCAGATCTATTCTGCCTTAAAAGCTAGCTTCGGCAAGCAGAACATAAATGGTGTCCTATACGAGACCCCTTTTGCCTCTATATAAAAGAAAGCAGTATGAAACGAAATAATCATTCATCGTCTTTTGATCCAGATGGGCATAGCAACTTGGGGATTAAAATCATCTTGGCCAGTGCTACATGGCCTAGCAGAGATCGGAAGGGCTTTCCACCTAACATAGATGCACTTCATGTGTGTTTAAATATTTTGTTATATTTTGATGCTCGACAGAGCACAGGCACAATTGTTTGTTTTGTTCATAGAGAATCAGCAGTAAGGTATACAACATTATATATATTTTAAAAGAGGCTAGCTAGGAATTCCATACATCCAAAAGAAGACTCCTAAGAAAGGCCATTTTTGACTGAAACACGACGTGTCGAGTCTCGGATGTTGTAAATAAAGCTACAATATATTGGACATCGTCTGCTGTTCAATCTTTGTCACCCTCGCTGTATTTGACTTGTTTGTGTGACTGCAAGGGTTTGTGTTCTTCTGTTTTATTGTCTTGTTAGAATACCACCTTTCCCATGCCCGAATGCCAAGAGTTGAGCACCAACATTTACACCAGGTTTCAGCTGGTGTAAATATACTGGTGTCAAATTTTGGTGCAGGAATGGGCTCTAAGCATTATTCTATAAAGAATGCAAAACTTGGAGTATTCTTTATTGAATATCACTCCACAGATTTTTTTTTTCTGGTGCACAAATTTGGGTGCTATTTACTGAATCCAGTCCGGTATGTATTTTTTGTGGCTCCGGAGGGCTCACAATTTAAAGAAGAAAAAGAAATCTACAAAAGACCTCAGTGGGATTGAATCAGTTTTCTTGGTTTTCTGTGCTGGTTCTCAAAACATTAGGCTACTTCTCCACATGGAGGTCTGTGTGGCCATTTCATAATATGGATGTTCCAATGATGGCACAAACACATCTGTGTCCCTTGTTTTGTCCTGTTCGCATCTTGGACATTTCATTTTGTAAAATGGATGTTCCTGCTGGATGTTGTCAGAACATGGATGCCCATTTCTCATGTATTTTAGAACAGGTGTATGTATGTGAAATAGATGTCCATATTCAATATGCTGACTTGGACATCCTATCTAAAATCTGCCTCCACGTCTCCAGAAATCTTGAAAATAGAAAAGATTTTAGCTTCTAATAGAAGTTCATATCATCAGAAAGAGATGTGGAGGGGCATAATCGAAGGGGGACGCCCAACTCTAAGGACATCCCGGCGAAGGGGCAGAGAAACCCGCATAATCGAAACAAGATGGGCGTCCATCTTTCATTTCAATAATATGGTCGTGGATGCCCAAATCCCAACATTTAGGTCAACCTTAGAGATGGTCGTCCCTGGTTTTCGGCAATAATGGAAACCGAGGACGCTCATCTCAGAAACGACCAAATCCAAGCCATTTGGTCATGGGAGGAGCCAGCATTCATAGTACACTGGTCCCCCTCACATGCCAGGACATCAACTGGACACCCTAGGGGGGCACTGCAGTGGACTTCACAAATTGCTCCTAGGTGCATAGCTCCCTTACCTTGGGTGCTGAGCCCCCCAACCCACTCCCCACAACAGTACAACACTACCATAGCCCTAAGGGGTGAAGGGGGCACCCACATGTGGTTACAGTGGGTTTCGGGTGGGTTTTGAAGGGCTCCCATTTACTACCACAAGTGTAACAGGTAGGGGGGGATGGGCCTGGGTCCGCTTGGCTGAAGTGCACTGCACCCACTAAAACTGCTCCACAGACCTGCATACTGCTCTCAGGGAGCTGGGTATGACATTTGAGGCTGGCATACAGGCTGGAAAAAAATAAGTGTTTTTTTTAGGGTGGGAGGGGGTTGGTGACCACTGGCGGTAAGGGGAGGTCATCACCGATTCCCTCCAGTGGTCATCTGGTCAGTTCGGGCACCTTTTTGAGGCTTGGTCGTGAAAAAAAAATGGACCAAGTAAAGTCGGCCAAGTGCTTGTCAGGGACGCCTTTCTTTTTTCCATTATTGGCCAAGGACGCCCATCCGTTAAGCATGCTCCAGTCCCGCCTTCGCTATGCCTCCGACACGCCCCTGAGAACTTTTGTCGTCCCCGCGATGGAAAGCAGTTGAGGACGCCCAAAATCAGTTGTCGATTATGCCGATTTGGGCGACCCTGAGAGAAGGACGCCCATCTCCCGGTTTGTGTCAGAAGATGGGCACCCTTCTCTTTTGAAAATGCCCCTGATAGGGATTCATTTTCCCAAAAGAGACAAATGTATCAAAACAGCATAAAGTGGTATTTGGACGTTTTTCAGAGAAAAATGTCGAAATTGTAGTTTTCAAAACTCAGATTTGAGAAGTTTTTCTCTGCAGTGCATGCAAATCACAAGGGGGCATGTTGGGAGTGTGCTGGGGGTGAAATTTGGGCATTCTGCAATAATGGAATAAAAATGTCCAGTGCTAGAATTTAGACATTCTGGTCTAGACCTGTTTTTATTACAACTATGTCAGGAAAAAGGTGCCCTAAATGACCACTGGAGGGATTAAGCATGACGTCCCCTTACTTCCCCAGTGGTCACTAACCTCCTCCCACCCCCAAAGATATAAAAGAAACAGTATATACCAACCTCTATGACAGCTTCAGATGTTATGGCCAGACATATTAGAGCAGCAAACAGATATCTGGAGTAGCCTAGTAGACGGTGCAGTGCACTGTAGTGAAGGGAACCCAGGTCCTTATCCCATTGTAACTGTTACACTTGTGGTGGAATGTGTGAGCCCTCCAAAACCCACCAAAAACCTACTGTACCCACAGGTGATACCTGCAGACTTAAGGGCTATTGTAGTGCTGTACAGTTGGATACAGAAGGTTTTCTGGTGGGTTTTGGAGGGCTCCCATTACAATATAAGGGGGTAATGATGAGATGTGTACCTGGGACCTTTTATGCGAAGTCCACTGAAGTGCCCCCTAAGGTGCCCCACTGTTTTGCTGGGATGTCTGTGAGGCTAGTCTATTAAAAATGCTGCCTTCCCCCCTCCCCCCCCCCCATATATCCCAATGTCTTGTTTTTGTGCTTTTTTGACCTTGGATATTTTTTTTCCAAAATTGGTCCTAAAAGATAGACACACTGAGCACAAAAACATCTAGCAAATGGTCATTTTTGAAACAAAAAGTTGGGCATTTTTTTTGTTTGAAAATGGCCATATTTGCTACTGGATTTTTTGACGTTTTTCCCAAAACATCCAAAATTGGATTTAGACGTCATATCGAAAATGCCTTTCATAATATCTAGAGGTAATGCATTCCAAATTTTAGCTGCTTGATAAGCAAAAACTGACATGTATTTTATACTTTTTGCTAATGGAAAATGAACAACCAATTGTTCTCCATAATGAGACATTCTATGTGATAAAAGAAAGACTAACAGTTTAATCAGTTAAGATGGAGCTAAGCTGAGAATTATTCTGAATACCAGGATGCATAATTTAAGATATATGTGTGCCTCTATTGGCATCCAATCCAATTTTCATAAAAGAGGAGTTACCCAGTAGAACCTATGGGCACCACAGAGCAGTCTGGCTGCAGTATTCTGCAGAGCTTCCAAATGCTGTATCAAATTTTCAAAACATCCAGTATATTAAAACATTACAGTATCCTAACTGTGATAGAATAAAAGTCTAGACAATATGTTTAAATGATCAAATAGAAAATACTTTTTTATTCTACACATTTTTAAGAGCTTCTAATACACTTTATTAACAAATTGATGTGTATATCTGAAGATAAAAAAGATCTAAGTTAATTCCCAAATCTTCAAGGACAATTCACAAGGTAGGGTTCTGTCTCTAAGGACAAAACCCCTTCCTGGAATATGGTGCGGAGATAATCTGAACCTTAATACTTTAATCAGTGTTCAACTTCAAGAAATGATCTAAATCCCGGTTTTCCACTATGGTAAAATAAAATTTTGGACAGTGGCTGTTATAGCATTGTTATTAGAGAGAACCAGAATGAGTAAAGTAAAAGTGAGTTAATGCTTCCCAAAGAAGCTCATCAAAATATTGAAGAAATTGGCAAGATGGCGTCTGAATAGGACGTGTGTGAAACAGCTCCTCACTCAACTCCCTCTTGCTGTTTTTTTTCCTTAAAAAAAACTTCCATGCCCAAGAGAAGGGGCAAACAGAGGGCTTACCCTGCTCCCTCTGCAAGACAGGAATTGGGACCGATGGACCATTTCACTGTCCCCAGAGTAGAATTGACTGGGCAACAACCCTTGCTGCAGGAGGGATCGATGAGAGGAGAACCAACCTACCTGCCTGAGGGAGAGACCACTCTGAGCCCAGAGGAATGGAGTCCTCCTTCGATGCCGGCAATGCTGGCAGACCAGAGCCCTGGATTGACTAGACCCGATGAGGAGATGTCTGATCTGGGAGCAGGAGCAGACTCTGCTAGCAGAACGCTGAGTGCAGTAGTGCTGGTGGTTACTGCTGAGAATACCGAAGGAGCAGGAGTTGAATCACAGGAGAGCAAGACTGGCTCTAAAAAAGGATCTCAGGAAGAGGTAACATTTCCTAAAAAAACTGGAGAAAATAACCCTAGAAAAAATTTGGGATGCTTTGGAATGTTTAGAAGATTCTTTAACCCAGAAATTATCTCCAATAGTTAAAGTTACTCAATCAAATCAAGCTAAAATAGCAGACTTGGAAAAACAGTTGGAACAAACTAAAACTTTTGAACAAACAATTATACTTGAAACAAATCAAATTAAAGAGAGTCAAATAACTTTAATAAAAGAAAATGTATATTTACATAGGAAAATAGAAACTTTGGAAAATCTACAAAGGATGAAAACATTGAGATTTATAAATTTTCCTAAAGTTCCAGCAGTGGCTCCTTTAATAACATTTAAAAGATATCTTTCTGAAGTATTAAAAATTACTGAACAATTGTTTCCACCTGTAGCAAGGATTTATTATTTGGCTCCCTATGTTAAGAAACCAACCAGCTTATAATCGAACGAGAAAAACGCCCAAGTTCCGACCTAAATCGGGAGATGGGCGTTTTTCTCACAAAAACAAATAAAGCGGTATAATCGAAAGCCGAACTTTGGACGCTTTCAACTGCACTCCGTCGCGGATGCGGACAAAGTGGACGGGGGTGTGTCGGAGGCGTGGTGAAGGCGGAACTGGGGCGTGGTTATCACCCGAACAGAGATGGGCGCCTTTCGCCGATAATGGATGCGTTTGTAGCTAGAATTTAGGGCACTTTTCCTGGACCCTGTTTTTTCACGAATAAGGCCCCAAAAAGTGCCCTAAATGACCAGATGACCCCCAGAGGGAGTCGGGGATGACCTCCCCTGACTCCCCCAGTGGTCACTAACCCCCTCCCACCACAAAAAAATGATGTTTCACAACTTTTTACTTTCACCCTCAAATGTCATACCCTCCTCCCAAGCAGCAGTATGCAGGTCCCTGGAGCAGTTGTTAGGGGGTGCAGTGGACGTCAGGCAGGTGGACCCAGGCCCATCCCCCCCCTACCTGTTACAATTGTGCTGCTTAATGCTTAGTCGTCCAACCCCCCCAAACCCACTGTACCCACATGTAGGTGCCCCCCTTCACCCCTTAGGGCTATAGTAATGGTGTAGACTTGTGGGCAGTGGGTTTTGAGGGGGATTTGGGGGGCTCAACACCCAAGGGAAGGGTGCTGTGCACCTGGGAGCTCTTTTACCTTTTTTTTTGTTTTTGTAAAAGTGCCCCCTAGGGTGCCCGGTTGGTGTCCTGGCATGTGAGGGGGACCAGTGCACTACGAATCCTGGCCCCTCCCACGAACACATGCCTTGGATTTATTCGTTTTTGAGCTGGGCGATTTCATTTTCCATTATCGCTGAAAAGCAAAAACGCCCAGCTCACACCTTGGCGAATAAAACATGGGCGTCTATTTTTTTGGGAAAATACGGTTCACTCCGCCCCTTCACGGACCCGTTCTCGGAGATTAACGCCCATGGAGATAGGCGTTTCTGGTCGATTATGCCCCTCCAAGTGAGCGCATAATACCATCTATGGAAACCCCATTTGAGGAGCTAAATTTGAATTTATCACAAACAATTGAAGATGAACTATGTGGAGTACAACCTGCTACATTAATTATAGACTTTGTTCTACAGCCGAATCGGGACTGGATCTTGAAAACTTTCTTTAAACATAGACATGAAGTCTTTCTGTATTGCAAAGTCAAAGTATTTCCTGATATTGCTAGACAAACTCAGAAAAGACGTCAGTCTTTTTTGAAACTTCGTGATCGTGTATTGTCACAGGGGGGGAATTTTCTTGCTTAATTTTCCTTGCAAATGTGTTGTTAATTTTCAATCTATTAAATATGTTTTCTTTGAGAGTGATCAGTTAGCAAAATTCCTGGACTCCAGACAAGAACCAGCCGTAAACTCTCTCGTGCTTCCTCCATTAGTATCTACTCCGTGATAGGATAAGTGGAAATATGTTCTATTCATTTTTTCCTATGTTAACCAATTTTTGACTAGTGCCTTGCCTATAATTGTGGACTTTAGCAGTAATTATCATTTAATAGATTTTCTTTATAAAATATTTTCTTGTATGGTATGGTAATACTCCTTTTCTGTACAAGTGTTTCTTGTAAAATTCATTAAAATTACAAATAAAAAAAAAATTAAAAAAATATTGAAGAAATTGATTGGAGAGGGGAACCTTGTGGAACTCCATAATTTACTGACCTGGGTTCTGATAGTGCATGTGACTATTTCACTCCATACTTTTCTTGAGATGCCAATATTACTCAAAGTCTATAAGAGAAGTATGCAATCAACTGAGATGAAAATAGAAAAAGATCAAACTGCAAGATTACCAAATTTGATAGTCTTTATATAATAGATTTTGTTCTTCATTAATTAGCGTTCATAGAAGTACTAAAACCCTTATGGAAACCTGACTGTGCTGGATGTAACAGGTCATGGAGTTCAAAAAAATCTATTAATTAATTGCCTACCAAACTTCTGCACTTTAGCAAACATAGGGATATTGGCAATCAGTCCATAATTGGATAACTCAAATTTATTCCCTGTAGGATTTTTAAGAATGGAAGTAAGCAAAATGTCTCCCTTTAATGAAGGGAAGTGGCCTGACTTAAAGACATTCTTTTTCCAAGTATGAAACCAGAGAACAAAAAAAAGGAGGTGGAATATTTAATAAAAATATGTGGGACAGATATCCAATTCACAATCAAAAGTAGACAACTTTTTTTTAATGGTGATTGAAGTTCAGTTGGTTGACTAGGGAGAAAATTCTCCCATAACCTATCACTAGAATATCAGTATTCTCTGTTGTGATTGAAATCTCATCACTTGATTGAATTTTATGACAAAACATCAATATCAGACCTAATAGTAATGACCTTAATGCCATCTGGTAAGCAGAAGTAGAAAAAAAGTTAAATTGTCAGCTGAATGATGATTTCTGTGACACAAAATAATTTCTTTGAATCCATCTAATGTTTTTACACATTTCTCAGGTAAATGGTGGCAGAACCCATGAGGTAATGAGCAATGCTGGATCTGGTGCTCACAAATGGGGAAAGTGTGTCTAACATACGAGTGCATGCTGTCCTGGGCAGTAGCGATCATCAAATAGCTTTTGATTTAACAGCTAAAACAGATACCATCACCCCAAGGTCCCTTTCCTGAGTTGCACTTACTAATTTCTCCCTTCCTATCTGGTATCTCTTTTTTGGGTTTCTGCACCCCAAGTGCATCACTCTGCACTTCTTAGCATTAAATTTTAACTTCTAGACCCTTGACCATTCTTCTAACAGTTGGATAACCCTTCTTATGGTTTCTACTTCCTTGAGTGTATCCACTCTATTGACTATCTTCATGTCATCTGCAAAAGGCAGACCTTTCCTTCTAACCCTTCAGCAATATCTCTCACTCTATTAGCTATCTTCGTGTCATCTGCAAAAAGGAAAACCTTTCCTTCTAACCATTCAACAATATCTCTCACAAATATATTAAACAGTATTGGCCCTAGCACCAACCCCTGAGGCACTCCACTACTCATCTTCCTTTCCTCCAAATGGATTCTGTTTACCGCCACCTGTTTCCTATCCAGTTTATCACTTTGAGTTATTTTTTATTTATTTATGTTACATTTGTACCCCACACTTTCCCACTCATGGCAGGCAATGGAGGGTTAAGTGACTTGCCCAGAGTCACAAGGAGCTGCCTGTGCTGGGAATCAAACTCAAGTCCTCAGTTCCCCAGGACCAAAGTCCACCACTCTAACCACTAGGCCACTCCTCCAGTTCTAAGTTCAGCTCTCTCAGCTTATTTATGAATCTTCTGTGAGGGACCATATCAAAGGCTTTGCTGAAATCCAAGTAGATTACATCTAGTGCACATCCTTCATCTAGTTCTTTGGTCACCCAGTCAAAGAAGTCAATGAGATTCATTTGGCAGGATTTTCCTTTGATAAGGCCATGTTGCCTTGGATCCTGTAACCCGTTGGCTTCTAGAAAATTAACTATCCTTTCTTTCAGCAGCGACTCCATTATTTTTCCTACCACCGACATGAAACTTACCAGTCTGTAGTTTCCCACTTCTTCCCTGTCTCTGCTTTTATTTATTTATTTATTTATTTATTTTATTACATTTGTACCCCACGCTTTCCCACACATGGCAGGCTCAATGCGGCTTACATAGTAACAATATGAAGAATTACAAAGTCGTAAAGGAATTAAGTGTAAGTAGGTAGGCGTAAGGAAAATGGAGAGGAAATAGATATGGGATAGCAATAAGGATCATGGGAAACATGGTCAGTGTATAAACAGTCGTCGGTAAAAATCATGTGAGATTTGTGAAGAGGGACCACATCTGCTCGTCTCCAATCCTGCAGAACCTCTCCTGTCTCTAAAGATCTATTAAATAAATCTTTAAGAGGTCTACCAGTACTTCTCTAAGCTCCCTCAGTATCCTGGGATGTATCCCATCTGAAGCTTTGTCCACCTTCAGATTCTCAAGCTGTTTATAAATGCTTTCCTCCGTGAATGGTGCAATATCCACTTCATTCCCAGATATTCCCTCATCAGCTGACCGTGGTCCATCTCCAGGATTTTCTTCTGTGAACACAGAAAGAAGTAGTTGTTTAGCATGTTTGCTATATCTCATCACTCTCCACATAGCCATTCTCATTATCTTTCAGTCTTGCAGTTCCATTCCTATCTTTTCTCCTTTCCCCAATATATCTGAAAAAGATCTTCTCACCTTTCTTAACATGTTTAGCCATTTTTTTTCTTCTGCCTGTGCTTTCGCTAGCCATATTTCCCTCTCTGCTTCTTTGAGTTTAAGCCGATAATCTTTTCTGTGACCCTCTCATTTCATTATTCTGTATTTCTTAAATAAATCCTCTTTTGCCCTTATATTTTCAGACACTTGTTTGGAGAACCATATAGGCTTCCTTTTCTCTTGTTTTTGTTTACTTTCCTTGTGTAGAGATCCTTCTTCAGGTATTCCTGCATTTTACCCAAATCAGTACGTCTGAATCCAGTACTTTGAGTTTTGTGCGTCCGCACTCCGCCTTTGCCCTTATATCAAACAATATTGTGTGATGACCACTATTACCTAGGTGGGGACCCACACGTACAATGGAAACACTTCCTCCATTTGTGACCACTAGATCTAGTGTCGACCCTTCCTAATGCTAATAGGCACTTAACGCTCGCAGCGGAGCCGAAACATGGTGCATGTTGAGTTCTGGGAAGAGATTTTTTCTAATAAAGACCATTTTATCCTTAGAGCACATTTTAGTGTTATTACTTGGTTATTTCCACTGTTTATTTTCATCTAACTTTTTCATGGAGATCTTTTCTTCTCCTTTTTTGCTTTAGAACTTTCTAATATGCAAATCAATTGTATGTGTGTTAATTCA
The DNA here is from genome assembly GCF_901765095.1 of Microcaecilia unicolor. Taxonomy (NCBI): domain Eukaryota; kingdom Metazoa; phylum Chordata; class Amphibia; order Gymnophiona; family Siphonopidae; genus Microcaecilia; species Microcaecilia unicolor. The sequence continues at coordinate 126,559,793 of NC_044031.1, read as the reverse complement.
TAGTTTAACATGGATTAAATCAATTTTGCATATAAACAGGATGGAGTCGGTCCAGAGGGTGGCTACTAAAATGGTCAGTGGTCTTGGTCATAAAGCATATCAGGATAGACTTAAAGATCTTAATATGTATATTTTGGAAGAAAGGTAGAGAGGGGATATATAATTGAGGCGTTTAAATACCTCCATGGCATAAATACAGAGGAAGCTCTGGAATGAGGGAGCATAAGATGAAAATGAAAGGGGACAGACTCAATAATTACCTGAGGAAATACTTCTTCATGGAAAGAGTGATGAATTTGTGGAACAGCCTCTCGATGGAGGTGGAGGAGATGAAGACTGTGATTGATTCAAGAAAGATTGGGACAGGTATATAAGACCTCTAAGGGAGAGGAAGGGATAGTAGATGGCATGGATGGGCAGACTGAATAGGCCATGTGGTTTATATCTGCCTTCATTTTCTATGCTCTTATTCATGCTCTACTTTTTTTAATGGTACACTAATGAACAGAATGTTTGCTAATGAATGCACATCCCAGCAATTACCCATTTTTAGAATTAAAAAAGGGAAAAATTATAGCTCTATAATGAGGAAAATGCACTACATATGTACTTTCCCTTTCAAAATATTCTATTCTATTTATATCCTGCCTAAATCAACATCCAGACAGAACAACTAATATAGCATCAAGTGTGTACTACAAATTTTCCATATATTTGCTAAATAAGTAGGTTTTCAATGCATTCCTAAACATAATATAATTAGGAAGTGTCCATATCTGAACTGGAATAGAATTCCATATCCTACTAGACTGAAAGTTAAATGAACTTTCATGTATGTTTTTATAGCAAACTTGGCTTACGGAAGGACTACCCAATCTTATTAATGATCCAAAGCGAGAGGCTGAACAAACAGTAGAAAAAGTAATTAACTGAACAAGGGCCCGAGGGTAGCAATCATTAATTATTTTGAAAACCCAACAAGCCACCTTAAATTCAATGCGAGCATCTATTGGCACCACATGCAAGTCCCTTAACAACGGGGTCATAGGGTCAAATATTTTACAACCCAAAATCATTCTGGCAGCTGTATTCTGCCAAAGCCGAATCCTGTTTCTAAGGTTGTGAGAAGTACAAAACATTACAATGGGATAATAATATTGTTTGAACTAACAGTCAAAACTATATTCCATACATGCTAATTTGTTATTATACTCAACTGCCCCTTCCCCCTTCTCCCCTTCCCCTCACTTCCTAGTGCAACTTGCATGTGCTTTTAGCCAGAATGAGGGCGGGCAATTTCCAAACAGCCAATTTTCCCAGGTGAAATACCATTACCATCTAATAACTTTGAAAATTGCCATTTAAACGTATCTTTGTCATCCTGAGAAAATCATAAAATTATATTCTCTGTCATGCTAGAAGAATTTCAGAAAAGCTTTTTTTGTCATCCTTTATCCACGAAATATTCTTTTACCAATCTTAGATTCATCAAGAGAGAAGCCCATGCAATACTATCAAATAAGTCACTTTTTGTTAAGATAAAGAATTCAAAGAAAACAATACATTCAAATATTACACAATAAAATCAAAAGTTATAAAAGCTACTGGTTCACTGCAAGAAGAAAAAGGATGACGTACTATTAAAATATTCCTATACAATAACTTGTACATGAACATTATAGTTTCCCATAGTACAGCTACTGGAAATGATGCAGTTCATTATTGATGGCTAAGGATACATATGGGTAATTTTACAGACACAATAGATAAGATATGGATATGGTATATTTACTTCACTTTGGGGGTCTTTTACTAAAGCTTAGCCTGAGTTATCTGCAGCAGGACCCATTTTATTCCTCCCTTTGTGAAGAACATATATAGAGGTCCTTTTACTAAAGTGAGGTGAAATCTGATCGTAACGTGTTTTAACTAGGAACTTTCTTTCGCGCTAAGTCCATATTTAATGCGTCTCTTTTCTGTGAATTCTAGAGCTTTCTAATGTTCCCATTAGGGGGTCTTTTACTAAGCTGCAGTAGTATTTTTAGCTCATGGTAGAAATCAGCTGGCAGTAAACGCTGAGACACCCATAGAAACATAATGGGTGTCACAGCATTTACCATAAGTTGATTTCTACCACATCAGAGTGGAGGAGTAGCATAGCGGTTAGAGCACCAGTTTTGATATCTAGAGGTAGCCCGTTCAAATCCCACTGTAACTCCTTGTGATCTTGAGCAAGTCACTTAACCCTCCATTGCCTCAGGTACAAAATTAGATTGTGAACCCTCCAGGGACAGAGACATACCCCCAGTGTACCTGAATGTAACTCACCTTGAGCTACTACTGAAAAAGGTGTGATCAAAATCCAAATATAATAATAATCTTAATAAAAGACCCCCTTAATGAGGGAGCACTTCCTACTTAGGAGGTGCTAGATGCTCCTGTGCTAACACTGAGTTATCCATTTAAGGCCAGATTCTATATAAAGAGTGGTGAGTAGTACACGTTAAATTGTGTACACAGCCAATTTACGCACACTACTCAATTGAGTAATGAGCCAACCAGTGATGATAATTGTCCGATAATCAATTATCATCACTAATTGGAATTTACAAACACTTCTTTTTAGGAGTATTCTAAAAAGAGGTGCGTGTACATTCCAACACGAGTCGCTAAAGAGGGGCATGGCCATGGGAAGAGTGTAGGCATGTCAAGGGCATTATTTGAATTTACATGCATTGCTATAGAATTTGGGGGAATGCACCTATATTTAGGCATGGGTATTTACACCAGGTTTTCAGTGGTGTAAATGGTCACACCTAAATGTAGGCATGTTCCCCTGTCCTATGCACTATTCTATACACCATGTCTAACTTTAGGCACATTATATAGAATAGCGCTAGGTGTGTTAATTGGATGCATCTAGATTTTAGATGCCACTTACAGAATCTGGACCTTAGTGTGCACTAATTGAAATATACTAGCTAGATAATGCAGGAACACTCAGTCTTCACCCATGTTGTAACACATGGGTAACAAGGCAAAATACAGCAAAATGCTTTAATGCATTATGTGGTAGCCTGTTCTCATGAACTAACCCTGCTCTAAGGGCTTAGGACCAAATTGCATATGTAGCGCCTAAAAATTGGTGCTGAAAATTTAATGCACTTAGCGAGATTCTATAAGAGGTATGCATCCTTTATAGAATCATGCTTAGCACATAACTGTGCCTAAGTGTAGGCACCTACAGTTAGGCACAATTCTATATGTACGTGCATAAAATTTAGGAATGCCCCCACAATTCCCCCAAAATGCCGCTAGCCACACCCCCAAATAGTTATGACCATTAGGATTTACATGCAGATCATTATAGAATGCAATATGCACATAAATCCTAATTAGTGCTGATAATTGGTTATCACTGATTATCAGCACTGATTGGCTCATTATTCAATTAAGTTACATGCATTAAATTGGGCACCTGCTATTTCAATAAAAGGGTCCCTTGGTTATTAAACAATACTCAGGGATACTGTAATTTAAAGTTTTTGCCATAATGAATAAATTAAAAAAAAAACTATATTACAATATACTAGCTCAAATACAAGAACAAATTATTAAATAAACTGACAAGAATGGTGTTGAGCTAAAGGCATTAAGGAAATATCAATAATTATAAGTAACATCTAGTAGTTGGTAAAAAGACCTATTATTCTTCTATAATAGGGAAACATAAAGGAGCATTTTTGAAAGGATGCCCAGGTCAGAATAGTGACATCAAAGTCAGAATGTCCCAAATGGATGTCAATTTCACATGCATTTTCCAACATGAAATACGTCAGGATCTTCTGTTCGAAAATACGTGAGGTGGACATTTGGGTGCTAAGGATGTTCAGCATGTACAGGCATTTTACAAACTGGAAGATCTAACAGCAACAAAACTGTGACAAGGACACCTGTCTGGCAGCATTTTTAGACAAATGGACACAGATGCCCCTGCAGAGCAGAGGGTCAGCCTAGGGGCTAATGTCATTGACTTTAAATCAAGGGACCCAGGTTAACTCAAGGGACTCACTTTAATTCTTTTATTATGTAACTAGTAAAAGAGGCCCGTTTCAGAGCAAACGGGCGCTAGCAAGGTTTTCGTCGCCAACACCCCCCCTCCCTGGCCAACCCCTTTGTTGTTCTGCCATTGCTCCGCCCCCAACGTCATGACGTTTGACGCGAGGAAGGGGCCCGGAGTGATTCCCCCCCCCCCCCGCCTCCCTGCCTCCCTCCCTGCCAACCCCTTCGTTGTTCTGCCATTGCTCCGCCCTCGAGGGTGGGGCCCGGAGCGATTTTGGTGGCTTCACCACCACGAACCTTCGAACTTTTTTGAAGGAAGTCAGGGCTTGGCTTCACTGACGTCAGTGTCCTCAGAATGTTGAGGGTGAGTTTTATTATAGTAGATGGTGAGCCCTCCAGGAGCAGAAAAACACCTACTGTACCTGAATGTACAGCTCTTCTAGCACATTTAGGCTTGCAGGTGGCTTATATATTATGTACAGTACATATTTTTCTGTTTCTGGAGGGCTCACATTTACAACAACAAAAAAAACAAACAAACCAAAAACAGTTGAACTGGGATTTAAAACCTGGGTCCTTGGTTATAATCCACTGCACTAACCACTAGGCTACTCCTAAGACTTGTTACTTGTTTTGTTGTAAACCGCCAAGAATTTTAGACTGAGCCGTCTATAAGTTTTGAAAATAAAACTCATAAATAAATTAAGAAAGCCCATAATACCTGAAGCTGTCATGGAGCCTGGTATCCTTTTTAGATTTCACTTTCAGGGGAGAGGGAGGGAGACAGAAACTACTGGGGGATTAAATAGGTGTCATACCTTAATCCCTCCAGGGGACAGCTGCTCAATCAGGGCACCTTTTTGTGCCCTGGATGTGACTGAAGCAGGTCTAACTTAGGATGTCCTTCTTTTTAGACATGGGTGTTTCTTCCCCTTCAGACATTTTTCTTTGATGTCCAGATTTCAGGACCTCTCTAGTCCTACTCAAAACACACCCACAATTCATCCCCTTGCTATTTGGATGTACTGCAGTGTTGGGTAGCCCTTTTCTGCCTGATTTAACCTCCTGTTTACTAAGTTGTACTAACCGCTGCGTTGGCATTGCGGCATGGCAGCTGTTAGCATAGCTTGGTAATTGGGGGGGGGGAGGGGGTAGTGTTTTAAGAAACTCTAACATGTTAACCAATAACATTTCTGAAGTAAACCGAAACAATTAATAGAAATTGGGGGGGGGGGGGGGGGGGATGACTTAAAATAGAGTTTCCCATATATTCAAGGTTGCCCCATAGTGCTAGTTTTCCTTTGAAATTTTCTGCAAAGTTGATGAATAAAAGCAGCTGTGGATTTTGCACAAAGAAGGAATATCTTAAAATTGCCCTCTGTGACACTACTGCTAGAGGCCATCAGCACCATTTTGGATGATGGTGCAAACCCAGGCAATAGTGAAGAATAACTGCTGCTGCTTGGGATCCCTGAACTATTGATGAGCTTGTCAAATTAACAATTGCATTCAAAATCTGTACCCTCGTCCATAAAATCATTCACGGTGAGCCCCGGCATATATGTCAGACCTCATAGACTTACCAACCAGGAACACAAAAAGGTCAGCACGCACAATCCTGAATCTCCACTACCCCAGTTGCAAAGGACTTAAATATAAGTCAACATATGCCTCCAGCTTTTCCTACATTAGCACGCAACTATGGAACACACTACCAAATGCCATAAAAACAATACACGACCTAACAATCTTCCGAAAATTACTAAAAACCAATCTGTTTGAAAAGGCATACCACTATGATCCATCCTACACAACAGACAACAAAACTCTTCTATCACTAGACAAAACCAAACTCCCTATCCCTGACTGCTTCAACCACCCTGCCACTAACGAACATTAACGCACTACCACGTTATTTCTCACGCCAGAAATGAACTATCTAATTTACTCTACCACTTATGACCTTAATGCAATACCACTTTGTATTTCTCAATCCGGCAATGGTGATCACCACTATGGCATACTGTAAGCCACATTGAGCCTGCAAAAAGGTGGGAAATGTGGAATACAAATGCAACAAATAAATAAATAAATAAACAGCAGAAGGGCTGTCTGTTAAGGTTTCCCTCTTTGCAGATGATACAAAATATGCAACATGGTAGGCATCCTTGATGGTGTGGATAAAATGAGAAAGGACCTAGCAAAGCCTAAAGAATGTTTCAGAATTTAGCAGCTAAGATTTAATACTTAAAAAATGCAGTGTAATGCATTTGGGCTTCAAAAACCCAAGGGAACAGTACAGTTTAGGGGATGAAGATCCTTTGTGCATTAAAGAGGAGTGGGAATTGGGTGTGATCATTTGTAACGACCTTACGGTCACCAAACAGGTAGAAAAGTTTGCAAAGAAAGCTAGAAGGCTGCTTGGGTGAATTGGGAGAGAAATGGCCAGTAGGAAAAGGAGGTGATGATACCCTCATATAAGACTCTAATGAGACCTCATTTAGAATACTGTGTACAATTCTGGAGACTGTAGCTTCAAAAAAAATATTAACAGGATGGAGTCAGTCCAGAGGGTGACTACTAAAATGGTCAGTGGTCTTCATCATAAAGACTATGGGAAAAGAATTACAGATCTCAATATGTATACTTTGAAAGAAGGGTGAGGGAGGGGAAATATGATAAAGATGTTTAAATACCTTCATGGAAAGGATTTTGAATTCATTAAATGGCTTCCTGGTGGAGGCGGTGGAAATGAAAACTGCAACTGAATTCAAGTGTGTGCTTACTGCAGCTCAAAAGGGCTTATGGCGGGACATGCTGAGGCATCCTGCAGTAAGTTCCAAATGTGTGTGCAAATTATTTTTATGCTTCTTGGAAGGGGCGTGTCTGGGGCAGAGAGTGGGCATTTTGGTACTAGCGCGTGAGCTCTTACTGCCTACAAAATAGGTAGCGGTAAAAGCTCATGTATTAATTTTTGGTAATGTCCGCACACTACTGGCAACAATAGTGCTGCCCCTCTCCCTTGATAGCACTCATTCACAGTGTCAGAGCCAAGTTAAAACTTACTGTCCAGCCCAGGGGGGAAATGACATGGGAGGTACGGAGCCAGGAGAGCATGGTCCAGAAAGTGCATAAGCTAAGGCCATAGCTAGGTTAAGGAGGCCTAGAGGGAAGCAAAGATGACCCATGGCATATGCATTCACCACCGATGTGTGAACTATAACTGGTACAGTTATAGTTCACACATCGGGTAGACCAAACTTCATTTGGACACTTGCAGATTTTGTATTTGTGCCCTGAGTGCTACAGACTAGACTGGTAATTTTGAGAAACCAGGCCATGGACAAATAAAGTGTACTGCTGTGCTGAGAGGCAGTAAGGTACACAGTGGCCCTGCAGGAGTAGGCCTCACGAGGACATTGTTATATTTACAGACTAGTTTTATGTTGCCTTTTTCTCCTACCTGTAAATGGAACAGGACCATTGACCTAATAGCTTTAATAAATGTTATTTTTCCTTACCTGCAACTGCTGTATGGCTTTGTCTTATCTGGGCTCCGGGCCTGCCCTTGTTCGCATTACCTCAGGCAGATACAACCAGGGCCTAGGCAGCAAAAGAGAAAGGCTAAAGGCTGGAAACAGGCTGTTGCCTGGGGAACAGGATCTGAGGCTAATCCTCACTCTGCTGCTGGCACGTGGAAAGAAAGAAAAGACATACACACATATATTTTTCATTGCTGGAAAAAAAAAAAAAATCCCACTGCCATAAGGAGAAAAAAATTAAATAGAATAACTTCTATATAGCCTATTCTGTTTAATTTTGTTCTCCTTATGGCAGTTTTTCCTATCAAGAATTAAATATTTATAGGTTTTTTTGTTTGTTTGTTTTATGATTGAACCTTAAAAAGTGGAGCAATGTAGGTGCTTTTGAATATTTTGAAATGAAACTGTAATGATCAACATGTAGACATGCCATTTTTTTCTTTGTTCAAACTAACATCACAGCAGGCATTCTCATTATTCTTCCTTCATGAAATTCCAGATGCAGGTAACAAGAAGAGAGAGAGAAAAAAATGAGAAAACATATGAAAAACAGAAGAATATGATTCAAGAATGTTGTAATGGAATTGCTGGTATATAGTAGAAGTTCTGAAATCTGGATGCTGAAAATTTGGACCACCCGAGGATCTGGACCCTTTAAATTTGTGTGCCAACCGCCCAAGAATCCAGACTCTCCTCCCCCCCCCCCCCCCCCCCCCCAACACGGTACAGTTTATCCCCATCCATTCCCGGCCCTACACACTCTTTCTCCATTCCTGGCCCTTCACTCACTCTCCCAGGCCCCAACACCCCCCTGTGACTTTGCCTCCCCCTTCCTTCCCCCTCCCACCCCGCATGATTCTGCATCTTTCCCCCCACTCTCAGCACAGCCCACTTGCTCTCTCTCTAATCTGTCCTAAAGTCTTCACAGCGCCAGTGGCAGCCTTACTCACTGGCTGCTTCCAGCATGCTCTGAGCCTTTCCCCTCTGACCCATAATTCCCCTTCCAAAGATAGGAAGTTGAATCCAAAGGGGCGAAATGAGTCAGAAGGAAAGGCCTGGTGCATGCTGGAGGCAGCCAGTGAGTAAACATGCCACTGGTGCTGGCACTGCAAAGACTACAGGTTAGAGAGAGAGAACAATCAGGCAGGGACTGGAGTGGGGAGAAAGACACTGTACTGTGCAGGAGGGAGGGGCAAGGAAGGAAGGAAGGGGGAGGCGTAGGCACAGGGGGGCGGGCTGGGAGAGTGCGTGAAGGGCTAGGAATGAATTAAGAGCAAATAGGGCCCGGAAACAGAGGGCTACCTGAGAATCCAGAAAATCCCAAAATCCAGACTAACCTGATCCCCTAGCAGTCCAGATTTTTGGAGTTCTACTGTATTACACAGATCAGAATGGGACTTATCTAAAAACCTGAATGTTATGATTTTACATGGATGTTCCAAACTGAGCCACGCAGCTTTTTTCTGTTTTTTATTTTTTGTTTTGTGTTTTTCTTTTTAACATAGAATGCTACTATATTATTTATTCACTAAACCCAATGAATATCTTTTTTCTTAGTCCAGCATTTTAGTTAATTGAGCCAAATTTATGCTTCCTAACAGATGGAATCTTGGAAGTAATTATGTCCATCCACCCATTTGTCCATCTGTAGACATACTAGCCCTCAAAGAAAGGGCAAAAAAACATTAATTAAATCTGGCATGCAGGAAGAAAATAGAAACAGAGAAAAATGAAGGCAAATAAAGACCATATGGTCTATCCAGTCTGCCCATCTATTCTCCTTTTCACTCCCTTAGAAATCTTATATACGCATCCCAAGATTTCTTGAATTCAGATACAGTTTTCATCTCCATTACCTCCAATAGGAGGCCATTCCACGAATTCACCATCCTTTGCATAAAGAAGTATTTCCTTGGGTTACTTCTAAGTCTATCTCTTTTCATCCCTCATGTGAGCAAGTGCAAAGTGATGCATGTAGGAAAGAGAAATCCAATTATAGCTTCGTGATGCAAGGTTCCATACTAGGAGTCACAACCAAGGGAAAAGATCTAGGTGTCATCGTTGATGATACATTGAAACCCTCTGCTCAGAATGTTAGGAATTATTAGGAAAGGAATGGAAAACAAAAATGAGAATGTTAAAATGCCTTTGTATCACTCCATGGTGCTACCGCACTGTGAATACCATGTGCAATTCTGGTCACCACATCTCAAAAAAGATATAGCGGAATTAGAAAAAGTACAGAGAAGAATGATGAAAAGGATAAAGGGATGGGACGACTTCTCTATGAAGAAAGGCTAAAGAGGCTAAGGATATTTAGCTTAGAGAAGAAATGGCTGAGGGGAGATATGATAGAGATCTATAAAATATTGAGTGGAATGGAACAGGTAGGTGTGATTTGCTTGTTTACTCTTTCCAAAAATACAAGGGCTAGGAAGCATGCAATGAAGCTACTAAGCAGTAAATTTAAAACAAATCAGAGAAAATATTTCTTCATTCAATGTGTAACTAAACTCTGGAATTCATTGCTAAAGAGTGTGGCAAAAGAAGTTAGCTTAGCAGGGTTTAAAAAAATTGGATTCTTTCCTAGGACAAAAAGTACACAATCCATTATTAAGATGGGCTTGGGAAAATCCACTACTTATTTCTATGATAAGCAGTATAAAATCTTTTTTTCACTGTTCTGGAATCCAGTGACCTGGATTGGTCACTGTTGGAAATAGGATACTGGACTTGGTGGACCTTTGGTCTGTCCCAGCATGGCAACACTTATGTTCTCTTTCTAGAGTTTCTTTGTTGACAAGATGTTTTTAAGCAAAACTTGTACAGAATATGAAAACTTGTACAGAAAAAACTGATTCAATAAGCACAATGCTATCTTAGGAAACCTAGTATTAAGCAATGAAAATAATCATAAATTATTCAGTTAAAGTCCACTATAATCAGGATTTCCAATTCTCATAACATAGAAGAGAATAAAGGAAAAATATTAATTAACAAAGAAAAGATCCAGGTATGTGTGCAAAGTACTTTAAAATCCCCCCCCCCCCCCCCCCCCCCATTACTGTAACCCACCAATATGGAGAGGAAACATTGGAGATCCCCCAGTAAGTACATAAGTACATAAGTATTGCCATACTGGGAAAGACCACAGGTCCATCAAGCCCAGCATCCTGTTTCCAACAGTGGCCAATCCAGGTCACAAATACCTGGCAAGATCCCAAAAAAGTACAAAACATTTTATACTGCATATCCCAGAAATAGTGGATTTTCCCCAAGTCCATTTAATAATGGTCTATGGACTTTTCCTTTAGGAAGCTGGCCAAACCTTTTTTAAACTCCGCTAAGCTAAACGCCATACCACATTCTCTGGCAACAAATTCCAGAGTTTAATTACACAATTCATTTTAAATTTACTACATTGTAGCTTTATCGCATGCCCCCTAGTCCTAGTATTTTTGGAAAGCGTAAATAGACGCTTCGCATCTACCCATTCAACTCCACTCATTATTTTATAGACCTCTATCATATCTCCTCTCAGCAGCCTTTTCTCCAAGCTGAAGAGCCTTAGATGCTTCAGCCTTTCCTCATAAGGAAGTCATCCCATCCCCTTTATCAATTTTGTCGCCCTTCTCTGCACCTTTTCTAATTCCACTATATCTTTTTTGAGATACGGCGACCAGAATTGAACCCAATATTCGAGGTGCGGTCGCACCATGGAGCGATACAAAGGCATTATAACATCCTCATTTTTGTTTTCCATTCAATTCCAATCAAGTCCTCAATAATGGAGGGGGGAAGGACAGAAATTACTAAAGAAAAGTTACATTAACACCGCAAGAGAAGAAAAGATGAGCTGAGTCTGAGCAAACTAGATATCCTTTCCAATTTTAAGACAATTCTCCCTCGTGAATTATCCCACTAGGAGAAGGAGCAGGACTAATTGGTAACTTAGTTGACAAAAAAGTAGTCAAATGGGATGCATAAAAAAATACATTTTTCACAGATTGATATTTGTTGAAGGGGTAACTATTTCTGATTCACATATTTTCAGAATGTCTGACACATCTAAAACACCCATTTCCACATGAACATCAGCCTGAGCTTGCTGACTTTGCTTTTTCCCAGTTGATAAATAATATGCAGAAACTGTAGGAAGCAACAAATCAGTGGAAATCTGCAAAACGTCCAAAGCTTATCTTTTAAATAACTCTTGAGTTAACTTTGGGAAGGTCAAAAGGTACAAGTTAGCAGCCCAAGATTTATTTTCTAATATCTCAACTTGAAGTCTCACGTAATGGACATAACACAACTCTTCCGTTCTCTGATTCCCTAATGTGACTGTGCCACATGAACTTGATTTTACCACAACATCACCCTGTATTTGTTCACACCATAGCCTGCAAAGGCCTCTCCGGTACTATGTAAGCCACATTGAGCCTACAAATAGGTGGGAAAATGTGGGATACAAATGTAACAAATAAATATTCACAGAATCCTTCACCAAAACATTTTGAACTTCCTGAACCAGTCCAACCCCTTCTGTAGAGAATCCACTCTTGCAGTTACTTGTGCCAAGTCCATTACACACTTTTCCATTTTAGTTTAGTTGAAGTCTTAAGAAATCTGGTTTACTCAGAAAACCAATAGCTTCCCAATTTCAATCAAAGTCTCCAATATAACTTTTAAAGTTGAAGTAGCAGGATGCACAGAAAAAATAATGTGATAATAACACACCTGCAGATTCTTGAGCTGCAGCTTGTGAAAATCCCGACTCTTTACTTAATGTTGCCATTACTCCCTCCTGTGGAGCTCGTGGGGTCTGTTCCAGTAATACCGAATCCACAGTCTGGACTGTTGCGGCTTACAGCTCTCCTACACTCGGAACTGCTTCAGTCTCCACACATCCAAGGAAGCCAACTCCAACAACTTTGACAGGTATTCAAGCTACCTCTGCAACTTTGTCCAGAAGCTAGAATATAGTGGTTGTGGCAATGGAAGTCTTAATTCTGGGCTTAAGGTATTATCTAGCCCTGAAGAGGTGGCCATAGCACCTGTTTTCAGTCACTGTTCTAGCAAACCTATTGCTCCAGACTCCAATATCGTAGTGCATTGCATAAAAGAGTCAATAGATCTGTCTTGGGCATCTTGCTGGGTTCAGAGGGATAAGTCCACATCTCCCCATGGCATTTTCCCATAATAAGTGAAAACAAGGAAAGTGCTCTGAACCATGCTCAGACTATTAGCGCCATCTTGACTACATTCCCCTTAAAATAACTATCTTTAAAAGTGGTAGCAATACGCAAGAAAATATCATCAGCATAAGAAAATAATGTTGTATCCTGTTGACAATGCTCTGTTTGGGAGAGTGTCCAACTGGACAAATTCACATTGAGGTGGTCAGAGTTTTTTGTACAATGTATATCAGCTGAGAATAATAGATTATTTTGTATAAGTGTTTAGGATGCTTTTGATGTTTTTATTTTCAGTTTGACTGCTGATGACACCAATTTAGGTGAAACATGGTGCCATGTAGAGTCCAGATGCATGCTGAATTTTAGTTAAAATTTGTGGACTTTTGAGTCCAGCTGCCTGTGAGATTTCTGAGTACATCGTGATGCTTTGCCAATGATTTGCGCATGAAGCGTGGACTAGGGAAAAGTTAAGAATGCTTAGTGCATGACGCATGGAATAAGCAAAAGACAAGCAATGTATAATGACACTGAGTGAAATTGATTTGAACAATAGTGATATCGTGGAGGTTCAGTGATACTATCAGTGGTATACCAGCATGAACGGTTTGTGAACGCCTTTTTGTGAATGCTTTGAGTTTCATCTAGCACACAATTTCTCTGGACTATCTAAATTATTTTAGTTGAATAAGAGATTAACAGTTGTTATTCACTTTACTTGCTGATGTATTTTGCTTATTAGGGTCAAGGGCTGGCTCAGCATTGGGTAATATCTATTATATTATTTTATAAGGATTATTTAATAAAGACTTCCTATAATTATGTTTTATTGTAATGTAGGTGATTTTATGATAAAGGTAACACCACATTACTAGTAGATTGTGAACCCGGTTAAATTTATTTAGCTATTCTAAAGAAAGAGATCCCAGAAAACACATAAAAATATTATAAAATAAGGAAACAAACGAGAATTCTGTGATACACCACAGGGAGGCCTCCAAAAATGAGAGGATTGTCCTGACTTCTTCATTGAATGAGAATATACTGTCAAAAATTTTCTAAACAAGTCTACCACTACTACTTATTATTTCTATAATGCTACTAGACGTATGCAGTGCTGCATATATTAGATTCAGGTACTTTCTCTGTCCCTAGTGGGTTCACAATCTAACCAGTCCAATAATAAAATAGGCCAATGACACTCAGCTTATGTAGCAAAATTTTGTGATTTACTATCTCAAAAGCAGCCGAGATGTCAAATTGTAGCAAAATGGTTTGCTGGCCTTTGACTAAAGATTCTTTAATTCTTCACACTATTGCCAGCAACAAAGTTTCAGTACTATGCGAGTTCCTAAATCCAAACTGAGATGATGTAATATTTGGAATGATTCTAAGTAGACAGATAGTTGTTTACTCACAATAGCTTCTGCCAGTTTAGTAATCAATGGAATATTAGCTATGGGTCTAGTATTACTTGGTTACTTTCCTTAAAAAAGTTGTTGATGGTTTAAGATCTCTTTTCCTATCATTTGTGAATAATAGTCCTTTTGTCTTTAATTCATTTCTTTCTTATAGAGATTCATTTTTATTTCCCATTCCTTTTTAACTCTACTATCCCCAATTTTTGACAACACTTCTCTAGGCATTGGCATTCCTGTTTTAAAGAAAGTAGATGGGAATCAAACCAAGGAGAAGTTTTTGAACTACATTGCCTTTTTGAGGATAGGGGCGCTAAATCATCCAAGCATCTGGAAACAGCTGTTCCAACTAGCTAGTACAACTTGAGGTAATGATTGTATCTCTAATTTTAACTACACTGAGTCCCAAAATACTTTATGATCAATTTGTGGCCTAATCAGAGCTAAATTGGAATCAGTTTTCCAATTATCACATTGAGACGACAAATCTAAAATAAATTAGACATAAACAACTAGACTCTATATATGGCACCTGAAAAGTCGGCGCTGAAAATATTTCCGCCTAGGCGTATTCTGTAAACCATGCTTAGATTTAGGTGCAGTGGCCTAGTGGTTAGGGTGGTGGACTTTGGAAGTGAGGAACTGAGTTCAATTCCTACTTCAGGCACAGGCAGCTCCTTGTGACTCTGGGCAAGTCACTTAACCCTCCATTGCCCCAGGTACAAATAAATACCTGTATACAATCTGTAAGCCGCATTGAGCCTGCCATGAGTGGGAAAGCGCAGGGTACAAATGTAACAAAAAAAAATATATGCCTAGCAGCCATGCCTGTGCCTAACTCTAGGCACATCCATTTACAACAAGTAAAACTTGGTGTAAATACTAGCACCTAAATTAAACAAGGAGCAGGTGTATTCTAAAATCGTGTGTGTAGATTTTCAGAATGTCCATGGTTCACCTATTCCATGCCCATGGCCACACCCCCTTTTGGCAGCACGCATTAAAATCTATGTGAAGCACTTTGCAGAATACGCCTAGCAAGCTGTGTGTGTAAATTCTAATTAATGCCAATTAGTGTCAATAATTGCTTGTTAAGTGGCAATTATCAGTGCTGATTGGCTTAAGTAATTAAATTATGTGCACAAATCAGAATATGACTGGAATTGTGCGCACAATTTTGGTTGCGCTACATAGAATCTGGGAGAAAATGATCTAACCAGAGAACGTTTAACCACTGACAGTCAATGATTAATGGACTCAAATCTGACTTCAAAATATAAGTAATAAAATCCAAAGCATGACTTTTTTCATGAGTCGATTTTATGGGAAATAGTTCTGGTTGCAGTGACTCTAAACATTTTTGAAAGTCTGGTGTTTTAGGCTCACAATGATTTTCTAGATGAAGATTAAAATCACCCCAAATAACCAGATTTTGGTAATCAATTGATACTTGGCTAGAGCATGGCATAATTCTGGCTGAACTGAGCCCCAATCTCTAGGGATTCTATATACCTCAACAAAGCCAATAGGTGCATCTGAAGGTTTATCTTGTAACCTATCAAGAATTCTAAATCTTCCTTTGAAAAGATTGAACTAGGAGTAGATTTTTTTTAAAATTTTTTCTAGATTATGCTAAACTACCCCTCTTCTTATCAAGTCTAGGACAATATAAAGTATCATAGCCTGGTGGACAAACTTCTAACAAGTGAGGACTGTGAGTTGTCGGTACCCAAGCAGGGCCGGTCAAATCCAGTAAGCGGGGTAAGCACCACAGGGGGGTGCCTGCCTTCAAGGGTGCCGCTGTGGTGCTTTGCCACCATATCACGCCGCCCTTGGGGGTTTAAATCTTTTATTGACCTCCGTCCCAGCGTCCGTGTCATTTCAAAGCCCTGCCCGTCTCTAGCCTTCCCTCCCTTTGTGAGTTCGTTCCCGCAGAGTCCCGCCTTCTGATGTCATTTCCTCGAGGGCAGGACTCTGGGGGAACGAACTCACGAAGGGAGGGAAGGCTAGAGATGGGCAGGGCTTTGAAATGACGCGACCGCTGGGACGGAGGCAAATTTTAAAAAAGACTTAAACCACGCAGGGTGGCAAGAAGAAAAAGAGGGATGTTGGGGGGAGAAGAGGGTGGGCAGATGGACATAAATGGGAGGGGGATGGAGGCAAAGGAGAATCGCTGGACAGGGGTAGGATGGGAGAAGAGAGAAAGGATATGGGGGGGGGGGCGCCAACTGATAGTCTGCAGGGGGGCACCAGAGACCCTAGGACCGGCCCTGTACCCAAGTTTCCATTATAAAAGCAAAGCCTGAATCTGACTCACACCATATCTCTCAATAAAATTGTCTTACTACAATTGGATCTAGCATTAGAATATAAGTGGGAATTGGATGATTCTGACTTGTATCAAATTGAATGTGATTAGTTTTAATATTTACTAAGTTAGCAGAGCGTTCAGAAAATCCAGCACTAACAGAATATCTAGGCAGAAAAGGTACAAGAAGAGAAAGTCTAGGTGCTCCCTGTAGATACTGGTTATGGTGCTATTTTAAGATTTTCTATAAAGAAAAGTAGATACCTACGTTTCTTTATAGAATACTAGTGAAAATGGCTGACAATGCTTGCATATTAATTCATAGTCACACCAACCCTATAGCTGGTGTAAATGCCGCATCTTGATATTAGCATGTGCATGCATTAATTATAGAATTCTATTATATATGCATGTATCTGGGTGTGCCTTCTGTGCTTCTCATAAACTCTGCCCAATGCAAGTGACCACTGGCAAAGTATATGCCATCAAACCATGGCACCTATTTTTCCACTAGTCCTTATTCTTAAAGAAGTCATGTGTGTAAAAGATTAGAATACAGCCATTTACATGCTTTTTTGCCCCCTGAAACCAGGTGATACCTTAAAGAAATTACCCCATGGTACACTCATTTATAAAGGCAACATATGTGCTTATGTGCCTTTGTAAAAATATCTTTCTGAGAGTTGCTACACAAGGTTATCCTTGCTCCAAGGTAGGAATAACTGTGCATGCACGTGTGAGTAGCATCGATGCTTATACATGTATTTTGTAAAACACAGAAAAGAAATCATGGAAATGGACACTGTCAATAGTGGTTAAATGAAAAGCGTTAAAATAAAAAGCATCTCATATCAACAGGATGTCATCAATATACCATTTCCATAATACAATGGGGTTTTCAAATTTGTGATTAGTTAGAAAACGTTTCTCAAATCTTGCCACGTACAAACTGGCTATGGATGGGGCCATGGCTGCACCTATCGTTGTTCCTTTGATCTGCTGATAATAAGTGATTTGGAAACAGAAAAAATTCAGTGTTAAAGCCATCCTAGCTAGTTCTAAAACAAAGTGGGAGGGAATCATCAGTGTAAAAACTCTTTGAACTAATTCTTAGCTATAATATATTATGCCTCCTATTGTGGAACATTGGTATACAGGGAATTAATATCAAGTGTGACTAAAATGATATCCCCCATGGCATTGTATCTGGTCTAATTTGTTGATAACATCTGTTGAATCTCTGACATAAGATGGAATAGATGGAATAAATGGCTTAAGGAATTGATCTGTGAGAACTGATAATGATTCTAACAAAGAGCCAGTGGCTCCCATTATTGGTCTTCTGGGAGGTGAGTTATGCATTTTTGGAAGAGTATAGATTGTTACTAACTTGGTTACTGTAAGAAAGTCTCTTTCTTTACTGGTCAGAAAGCCAAAAGTGACAGGATCTCCTTAATTATAGCAGTAGAATCATTTTTTAATATTTTTGTAAATGTTGGTGTTATTCAGTTGTCTCAAAATTTCAGAAACATTTTTGTCTTTATCTATACTTACTATTGCCCCTCCCTTATCTGCTGATTTTATGACAATATTGTCATCTATGCTAAGAGCTTGAATCACTTTTTTTCTTTTGTTATGTTGTTTTATAAAATACATATTTTAAGTACCAATCCCACTGCTTATTTTATGTGCCTATACCTCTGGGGCATTTTTTTAAAGCATCTATTGAGCACTTAAAATACTGTTCTATATGATCAAATTTCTTATAAAATTACCCCACAGTGCCCACGAGAACTATGCTGAGTACACCTTGCCCTATATCTCCTCAGCTCTTCCACCTTATTTTTTTTTATAGATTTGGAAAAACTCCTCTCCCCTATCATCATTCCCCCAAAATGTTTGCCTCTATCTCTAGTTGGCAGACACTCCATTAACCATTTTTCCAAGCTAGACTTTCTTCTCCTCGAATGCCTGATTTAATGAGCTCCAATATGCAGACATGAATGCTGGGAGAACAGTGATTCCTAGAGCAAGAATTCCTAGAGCTAAAAAAACAAAATGTCAAGGGCAAGGAGTGAAGGAGTGGCCTAGTGGTTAGAACACCAGTCTTGCAATCCAGAGGTGGCTGGTTTAAATCCCACTGCTGTTCCTTGTGATCTTGGGCAAGTCACTTAACTGTCCATTGCCTCAGGTACAAACTTAGATTGTGAGCCCTCCTGGAACAGAGAAATATCCAGAGTTTACCTGAATGTAACTCACCTTGAGCTACTACTGAAAAAGGTGTGAGCAAAATCTAAATAATAATAGGTTCCCAAAAAGACATATTTCACTAAAGACAAAATTAGAACACATTTACAGGTAGCAAAATTTTCCCTAAATCAGCTATAGCAAGCAAAGAGTATCTAGGGAAACCTCATCAGGTAGGGTTGCCAACTTTTTGACAGAGAAAAACTTGACACCTGCTCTGCTCCATCCCCCTCCCTTGCCCCATTCATGCCCTGCTTCATGTCCATTGCTACACATACTATTGCACCCTTCCCTCACCCTGCCCCTCTACAACCAAATGTCTCAGAAGAAACAATTGACACATTTGATGATTATTTCACAAACTCTGATGTTATGACAAACTAAACATTAAATTGAAATTTTGAAGTCACCTTAGTAAGGCCAACACACAATCCCTCTACTACAAAAACTAAGCACAAATTCATGCAAAAACACACTCAGAACCTTACTGTGGAGGTTGACCTATGTTTTGGATAAATAACAGATGCAAGTAGCCATTCAGGTCACAATTCTATCTCTGTTGGACTATTGTAAAGTCCAACTATTGGACTATTGGAACTCCCTGTGAAACAAATTCAAAGATTAGAAGTTATTCCAAACGTAGCAGTAAAGTTGATCTTGGGAGGCACGAAATGCTAAACTGCTGTTAAGTGAACTATATTGGCTTCCTGTTTGTGCCAGAATTGAGTTTAAAGTGCTGTTTGTATTTAAGATATTGTTTGGGCCAGGGCTGCCGAGAGGGGGGAAGGCAGGGGGAGAAATATTCCGTAGACCCGAGCTGTTTGTAGATCGTAATCAACAGCTACGTAGCGATGGAACTCCTCTTCAGTAACACCGGCTGGGATGTCAATAACCTCTTCATCTGACGCGTTTGCAACAGCTGCATCTGTTTCGTCCCTCTCCACATCCTTAACAAAGCTTGCTCGCTTGTAGCAGTTCAAAATGGTTGCCTGTGTAACATGACTCCAGGCTTCTTTCTGCATATGTAGGGAATCCAACAGTGATAGATTACGAGCCAGTTCAACAGCACGTTTATCCTTGCCAGTCTGGTCATCCATAATGCTCATCAGACGACGTAGCACAAGAGCCCGATAATGTTGTTTGAAATTGGCTATTATGCCCTGATCCATAGGTTGGATTAGAGAGGTAGCATTTGGTGACAGGAAGACCACCTTGACATTAGACAGCCTGACATCATCACTGTGTGCAGCACAATTATCACAAAGCAACAAAATCTGACGCTTTTGTGCCCGCATTCTAGTGTCTAACTTCTTTAGCCACTGCTTCCAAATTTCCCCAGTCATCCATGAATTTGCGTTACCCTCATATGACACAGGAAGTCACTTAACATTCTTGAAGCAACAGGGCTGTTTGCTCTTTCCAATGACGAGGGGTTCCAACTTCTCACTCCCATCCATATTGCAGCAAAGGAGGATCGTCAGTTGGTCCTTCGATGTTTTACCTCCAGTAGTTTCGGCATGTTTGAATGCAAGTGTTCCATCAGGAATCGCTTGCTAGTAGAGACCATTTTCGTCAGCATTGAAAATGTCACGAGGTGCAAACTCGTTCAAAATGGTAGGAAGAACTGAAACAACCCAATTTTCAGCACCAAAGTCATCAGCGTCTTGTTTCTCACCTTGAATTTTATGCTGTTCCTCTCATCCAATCTTTCCAACCATCCAAAAGTGGCTTTGAATTCAGTTAGTCCAAGACTTTCAGCTAGCTGGTTAGCTTTCTCCATAAGCAGTGGACCACTGACAGGAAACTGCTCCTGACTTGAGAAAACCACCGAAGAAGAGCATCTTCTACCTCCTCAGCTTTTCCCACCCGTTTTTGTTTCCATTGTGTATTAGTATTGTTTTGCCAGTCTTCCAGAAGCTGGTCTTTCTGCTTCAAGACAACATGAAATTTGACTGGGATTGTAATTATATTCTTTAGCAATAGATGTTTGACTTTGTTTGTTTTCTAATTTTTTAAGAACTTCTATTCGTTCAGCCAGTGCTAAAGTCTTACAGTTCCGCCGCGATGACGACCCCGGTGTACGGTCTAACAACATTCCTTTGCTTATTCTGCCTGTGGCAGTTAAAGAGACAGTAAATTTGAAATCTCATTGGTTGTCACGCGCCAATCGGCTTCCATATTCCATGAACGCTTATGCGGAGTCTTTCCTGCAGAGGAGCGGTCTTGAACCATGCATACAAGCGAATCTTGTACTTATCAGTGGTGCGCTAAACCGAAGTTTGTCCCCATAGAAATTGATGGTGCCAAAAATGGGACCGAAGTACGGCATGCAGTTAAACGGAGCATGCACTTATCCGACGTGCAGTTAAATGGAGTGCACTGTATATAAATATATATATATATATATATATATATATATATATATATATATATATATATGTGTGTGTGTGTGTGTGTGTGTGTATGTACAGTGGTGGAAATAAGTATTTGATCCCTTGCTGATTTTGTAAGTTTGCCCACTGACAAAGACATGAGCAGCCCATAATTGAAGGGTAGGTTATTGGTAACAGTGAGAGATAGCACATCACAAATTAAATCCGGAAAATCACATTGTGGAAAGTATATGAATTTATTTGCATTCTGCAGAGGGAAATAAGTATTTAATCCCTCTGGCAAACAAGACCTAATACTTGGTGGCAAAACCCTTGTTGGCAAGCACAGCGGTCAGACGTCTTCTGTAGTTGATGATGAGGTTTGCACACATGTCAGGAGGAATTTTGGTCCACTCCTCTTTGCAGATCATCTCTAAATCATTAAGAGTTCTGGGCTGTCGCTTGGCAACTCGCAGCTTCAGCTCCCTCCATAAGTTTTCAATGGGATTAAGGTCTGGTGACTGGCTAGGCCACTCCATGACCCTAATGTGCTTCTTCCTGAGCCACTCCTTTGTTGCCTTGGCTGTATGTTTTGGGTCATTGTCGTGCTGGAAGACCCAGCCACGACCCATTTTTAAGGCCCTGGTGGAGGGAAGGAGGTTGTCACTCAGAATTGTACGGTACATGGCCCCATCCATTCTCCCATTGATGCGGTGAAGTAGTCCTGTGCCCTTAGCAGAGAAACACCCCCAAAACATAACATTTCCACCTCCATGCTTGACAGTGGGGACGGTGTTCTTTGGGTCATAGGCAGCATTTCTCTTCCTCCAAACACGGCGAGTTGAGTTCATGCCAAAGAGCTCAATTTTTGTCTCATCTGACCACAGCACCTTCTCCCAATCACTCTCGGCATCATCCAGGTGTTCACTGGCAAACTTCAGACGGGCCATCACATGTGCCTTCCGGAGCAGGGGGACCTTGCGGGCACTGCAGGATTGCAATCCGTTATGTCGTAATGTGTTACCAATGGTTTTCGTGGTGACAGTGGTCCCAGCTGCCTTGAGATCATTGACAAGTTCCCCCCTTGTAGTTGTAGGCTGATTTCTAACCTTCCTCATGATCAAGGATACCCCACGAGGTGAGATTTTGCGTGGAGCCCCAGATCTTTGTCGATTGACAGTCATTTTGTACTTCTTCCATTTTCTTACTATGGCACCAACAGTTGTCTCCTTCTCGCCCAGCGTCTTACTGATGGTTTTGTAGCCCATTCCAGCCTTGTGCAGGTGTATGATCTTGTCCCTGACATCCTTAGACAGCTCCTTGCTCTTGGCCATTTTGTAGAGGTTAGAGTCTGACTGATTCACTGAGTCTGTGGACAGGTGTCTTTCATACAGGTGACCATTGCCGACAGCTGTCTGTCATGCAGGTAACGAGTTGATTTGGAGCATCTACCTGGTCTGTAGGGGCCAGATCTCTTACTGGTTGGTGGGGGATCAAATACTTATTTCCCTCTGCAGAATGCAAATAAATTCATATACTTTCCACAATGTGATTTTCCGGATTTAATTTGTGATGTGCTATCTCTCACTGTTACCAATAACCTACCCTTCAATTATGGGCTGCTCATGTCTTTGTCAGTGGGCAAACTTACAAAATCAGCAAGGGATCAAATACTTATTTCCACCACTGTATATACACACACACACAGAGTAAAAGTAAATTATAATTGTGGTATGAAGAAAGTGAAAACTAAATAAAACAAGTTAATAATTTAGGAGTCATGGAACTGCATAAATGTTTCCTTCTGTACTCTAGGCTGCATCCAGATTAATTATTTTTAACGAGAGACACAATTTCTTTTGACATTTCTGCATACACTAAGCTTTCTACGTGGGTATATAAAAGCACTAATGCATGTACTTTACTTGTCTAAGGTTTATGTGATACTTCTTCATCTGCAGAAGAAAGATTCACATTTACTTAAAGATGAATTATTGCTCTAACCCATCAGGGAAAACACGCGATATAGCTGCAGACATTACAGTTTATTTCCCACTTATTTTATACATTCAGAGAGGGAATTATACTATCAACTTAGTGGAAATGCCTTTTTTGTGGGCATGGGGGTTTAGTGGTGCATTTTTGTTAATTATCTTTCATTTCAAAGCAGTAAACTGCTGCAGTCACAGGCAAGCTGGTTTTTAACTGCCTTGCCAGTTTTGTTGATTATAATGGGATTGAACTCTGATGTTTAGGAAGAAGAGACCACTTGCAACTGCCAACTCCCCCAGCACTTTATAATATGAAATGTTAGATCAACAGCATATTCAGTGAAAACGTTCAGCAGCTTTCTTATACCATCTCACTGTGGATAAAGACTGCATCATGTCAGGCTATATCAGGGGTTCTCAGTCCAGCCCTCTGAACACATCCATGTCATCAGGTTTTTCAGGTATCCACAATGGATATGCATGGCATAGATTTAATTTAATTTAATTCTCTCCATCTTTCACCTACTTCCATTCCCTGTATTCAACTTCTCAACCCCTCACCATCTCCAGCTGCATTCCTGTCTCTCCTTCCTTCCCTTGCCTCTAGGCCATTCTTCTATCTACCCTCACTCAGTCCCTTCAGAGATCCATCCCCTTCCTCTCGTAACCCTCCCCAGTTTCCCATCCCTTTCATCATTCGCATTATGTTTCAACTTTCTTCACGATTCATCCCATTTTTCTTTACTCCCCATTTCACACCCTCACTCATTCTCCCAACCTATCTACACCCCCCCCCCCCCACCTATACCTACCAATTGCTGGGTCCTCACTATTCTCTCAAAATTCCCTCTTTATCTCTCACATCCATAATTTCCTGCTCTGCCCTCCTCTCCTTACACACATATTCTCCCACTCAGTCACCAAGTCCCAGTCATTTCCTACTCTGTACCTCTACCACTCACCACCCACCCCTGAACTCCATCCATCTTCTGACTCCATCCATTGCTTTTGACTCGTAACCACTTGTAACCACTCGCCTCCACCTACCCTCCTCTCTTCTTTCCCGTTCACATTAATTGATTTGATTTGCTTACTTTATTTATTTTTTGTCTATTAGATTGTAAGCTCTTTGAGCAGGGACTGTCTTTCTTCTATGTTTGTGCAGCGCTGCGTATGCCTTGTAGCGCTATAGAAATGCTAAATAGTAGTAGTAGTAGTTCTGCTCTTTCCAGGGTCTCCACTCCAGTTAACATTTCTTCTCTTTTCATGTTTACCATCATTCAGTGTCCTTGTCCCTATCCCTTCCCTATGTTCAGCATCTGCACCATTTGTTCCCATCACCCCTGCATCCCTGTCTCTCCTCATATCCAGCTTCTCCCCCTTTATTCCCTTTATCCTGCTCCAACACAGGGTCAGCATCTCTCTCCCTTTCTCCCCTGCCCCCACAGGTCAGCATCTCTCTCTTTATCCTTCTCGCCATCTTTAGGTCCAGAGTCTCTCCCACTCTTCCCCTCTAGCCTCTATCTTATCCCTCTGCTACCCCATATCCCAACATACATCTCTCTTCCCCTCCTTACCTCTGTGGTACTAGTATCTCTCTCCCTCTCTTCCCCACTCCCTCATCTAATCCCTCTGTTCATTCCACCTTCCCATCATTCTCTGTTCCTCCCCACCACTCCTGTAGTCAGGAATCTGTTTGTTTCCTTCCTCCTGTGGGTGCAGCATCTTTCCCTCCCCCCCCCTACGTGGTCTCATCTCTCTCTCTAGTCCTCCCCCCCCCCCTCGGTGGTCCTCCAATCTTCTGATACATTAATAGCATTGTCAGCAATTGAGGCACCCACTGCCAGCTGGCTCCCGAAGTTTTATCTCTGCCGTGTCCTGCCTGCATGGGAACAGGAAGTTGCATCAGAGGAGGTGGTAAGTGGCAGAGAGAAGTCTTCGCAATCCAGCCGGCAGTGGGTGCCTCGATTATTGATGCTGATGGTAACATATCAGAAGGTTGTAGAGCAATAGGGGGGGGGGTGATGTGGGACTAGAGAGAACCTTTGTGGGGCGGAGGGCCTAAAGAGAAATGTCAGCTTGGGCAGGAGGACTAGAGAGAAAATTCCGGTACACAAAGGAGAGGGAGAGATGTCGGACTTTGGGGGAGGGCAGATAGAAGATCCTGAACCACATATTTAGTGAAACTGGGCTGGCAAACCATTTTTAGGGGTGGCACTTGCCACAACATGCCACCCTGTAGCAATGCCTATGGAAAGGAGTGCCTGGTGTAAAAAGACACCCCAGGGGAAGGGAAGTGGGTGCAGAGGAGCCCCACTCCTGGCAGGGATTTGCCAGCCAGCCAGAGGATTTCAGCAGGAATCCAGACCAAAATATCAGCCTGCCTGCCTGTCTGTCTCACTGCCATCTGAAACTAAATATTACCAAGACTGAGCTTCTTATCTTTCCCCTTAAACCAACCTCTCTTCTTCCCCTATTCTCTATCTCTGTGGATAACACTCTCGTCCTCCCTGTCTCATCAACTCGTAACCTTGGAGTCATCTTTGACTCCTCTCTCTCCTTCTCTGCACATATTCAACAAACTGCTAAAACCTGTCATTTCTTTCTCTATAATATCACCACAATTCATCCTTTCCTTTCTGAACACACTACTAGAACCCTTATCCACACTCTTATCACCTCTCGCTTAGACTATTGCAACTTGCTTCTCACAGATCTCTCACTAAGCTATCTCTCTCCCTTTCAATCTGTTCAAAATTCTGCTGCATGACTTATATTCCGCCAGTGTTGCTATACTCATATTAGCCCTCTCCTCGTCACTTCATTGGCTCCCTATCCGTTTCTGCTTACAGTTCAAACTGCATTCAGTTTGCAGCTCCTCAGTACCTCTCCACTCTTATCTCTCCCTACACTCCTCCCCTGGAATTCCATTCACTGGGTAAATCTCACTTATCTGCACCCTTCTCCTCCACTGCTAACTCCAGACTCCGTTTATTTTATCTTGCTGCACCATATGCCTGGAATAGACTTCTCGAGCCAGTACGTCAAGCTCCATCTCTGGCTGTCATCAAATCTAGGCTAAAAACCCACCCTTTTTATGCTGCTTTTAACTCCTAACTCTTGCTGACTTGTTCAGTACCCAAGTTTTATCATTCCCACCTTAGTAATCACCTTATTCCTTATTTGTCCTGTATGTCTGTCCTAATTAGATTGTAAGCTCTGTCAAGCAGGGACTGTCTCTTCACATCCAGTGTACAGCTCTGTGTACATCTAGTAGCACTATAGAAATAAGTAGTAGTAGTAGTAGGGTCCCTAATCCGGGATGGGATAGATGTGTAGGGCCAGATTCTATATATGGCACCTAGAAAATCTTGACGGAAAACATTTCCGCCTAAGTGTATTCTATAAGTGGCACCTATATTAAGGCAAGGTAAATAGAATAAGTGTAGTTGATATGCTAGTGCCTAAAACTGCACGCCTCCAATTACACCAACAAAAACGTGGCAAAAATCCCAGTGTGTAGATTTAGGCACAGGGAGCCATATTCTATAACAACACACGCCTATGAAACGCCCATTTTCCCACCATAACCAACCCCTTTTTCCTGCATGCATTAAAATTTAGGTGCAGTGCGTTACAGAATACGCTTAGGAAGTTGTGAGTGTAAATTCTAATTATCACCAATTGGTGCTTATTATGGCTTAAGTGCTGTTAACAATGCTGATTGGCTTGTTAAGCCAATTAACTTACATGCGTTGTTATAAAATATGCTTGGATTTTGGCGCAGAATGCTAGGTGCACTGTATAAAATCCGGGGGATAATGGATATTGATTGGATGTGACTTTGGCCTCTTATATGCTTGAATAGAAAAAAATGAGGGTTGGTTTATGAAATGTTTATTGGTATGAGTTAATACAGTAAAAAAAAGTTGGAAGTTTACCCATTATACTGCTGGTCATTATTTAAAAGTGGGCTCTGCATTCCTCAGGGTGGGAATACCCTTCCGCCTATCAGAGATTTTCTTTGGCCATAAGCACATAAGCACCGCCATACTGGGAAAAGACCAAGGGTTCATCAAGCCCAGCATCCTGTCTCTGACAGCGGTCAATCCAGGCTTCAAGAACCTGGCAACCTCCCCCCCCCAAAAAAAAAATGTTCAATGGACTTTTCCTTCAGGAATCTGTCCAAACCCCCCTTAAACTCCGTAAGGCCAGCCACTGCCACCACATTCTCCGGCAACGAGTTCCAGAGTCCAACTACACGCTGAGTAAAGAAAAACTTTCTCCTATTTGTTTTAAATCTACCATATTCTAGCTTCATCTTGTGTCCCCTGGTTCTATTATTCTTTGAAAGTGTAAACAAATGCTTCACATCTGACTGCTCTACTCCACTAATTATTTTGTAGACTTCTATCATATCACCCCTCAGCTGCCTTTTCTCCAAGCTGAAGAGCCCTAGCCTTCTTAGCCTTTCCTCATAGGGAAGTCGTTCCATCTCTTTTATCATTTTCGTTGCCCTTCTCTGCACCTTCTCCAATTCCTTTATATCTTTTTTGAGATGAGACGACCAGACTTTTTTTGGCCGCCGCAGCACACTGAGCAGACATTTTCAACGTCTTGTCAACGATGACTCCCTGGTCCCATTCTAGGTCCATGACTCCTAACATGGAACCTTGCATGACATAGCTGTAATTCAGGTCCCTCTTACCCACATACATCACTTTGCACTTGTCAACATTGAACTTCATCTGCCACTTGGACACCTCAGGTCATCTGAAGTACAATCTGTTTTGTGAATCCTGGTCCCAGGTGCCTGACCCAGGGAGCTTAGCCAGTGACCCTTATTGAGGGGTAAACCAGGGTTACATATACTTTGGGAGAAAGGCAGGAGAGGGGAGATATGACAGACACATATAGATACCTCTGTAGCATAAATGCACAGGAGGCGAGTCTCTTTCAATTGAAAGGAAACTCTGAAATAAGAGGGTGAAGGATGAAGGCTTCCCAGTGGAAGCCATAGAAATGAAAACTGTACCTGAATTCAAAAAGTATGGGACAAGTACATAGGAGCTGTGTGAGAGGAAGGGATGGGCAGACTGGATAGACCACATGTTTTTTTTTCCTGCCTTCATTTTTCTCTGTTTTTATGTTTATCCCATGCCAATAATACTTAGTAGAAATCTTTGACCCAGGTCAGCAGTATGGCTGCCTTTCTCTAAATGCCTGGAATGTACCCACTTACTATGGATCTTTTGCAGCTACTGCAAATTAACTTTTGCAGAATTTAAACATTTTGTGAGCAGAAGTTTCAAACATTTGGTGTAGAATTTTAAAGTTGTTTTTGTGCATAATTCCTCCATGATTAAGAAGTGGAAGAGCAAGTACTACTTAGTAAATTAGAATGGGATCCTTCCACCAAACTACGGTAAAACGTGCATCCTTAAATGGGTCATTCCTGCATGCTAAGGCCATTTTTACTGCTGGGGTAAATTTCCCTATTAAAGGCAATGCACTAATTTTTTGACTAGCCTGTGGTCATTACCTTGTGAGCCCCTATCGTCATCCATTATGTAGGCGGTAATGGCTCACACACTAAGCATGTGCTAATCAGTTAGCACGTGGCAATATAGCTGTATTAACCAATTAACACAGAACAGGCCCACTTTGTGCCTGTCACGTCTGTGGAAAGTGCCCCCTGATCCACACCCAGTGCTAAAAAATAAATTGTATTTTTTAGCACATAAGTAACATGTGCACATCCAAAATTTACCACTGGATAACTCAGCGCATCCCTTGATAATACCACAGCTAATAAAAAGGGCCCCGATATAAATACAATTCTCTGTGAAAATTGTTTGACATTCTGAACCTTTAGTCATAGCTTGTCAGGACTATATAAAAGGACTTGCACTGTTGTCTGGTGCAACACTCATAACTGGCTTTTAAACATCCAGCTTAAAAAATGAAGGAAGATCATTTTAGGGCATAGAACCTTTGCCTGAACAGGGGCAACATTCCATCTGTTTTATTTTTTATCAGTCAACATCTTATGAGGTAATTTACTGAGACTTAAAGGTTTACAGAGCTGATTTTTTTTTTTAATGTGACGGCAGCCTGACATTGCACATTAGCAAGTTAATCCATCTTCCTGCTGAATCTCCTTATCAATCTAGGCTGATATTGACACTACAGCTGTCTATACTTTTTATCATTCAGGGAGGTAAGTAGGATTTTATAATCAAACTATTCTCTATGAAATGATGATAATTTCAGCATGCCAACCACATTGTTTTTGACAAGTATGAGATGTATTTGATGTGCAGTTTCCTGCCATGACATTTTTTGATGGAGCTTGATAAACAATTTAAGGGTCTAAACAGAGGATAATTATATTCTTTTTTATATCTGCTAAAATAATAATATAATGCCTTCCCAGTCTTGTCTAAATTTCAGTGGTTTGTTGTCATTAGTGAATAATATGAAATAGAGAAAATCATTTCAAAGCTGGCAAGCAATTACTTGATCAGAAAGAAACAGGAATCCACAAGGTGAATATAGCAGTGGAATAAAAGAGAATAAAATTGTTCTACAATGTTGAATACAGTACACAAATTATATATAATTGACAATCATATACATGGCATGTCTGAAAGCCAGGTCACGCAATTGATATAATCAAGGATTACCATTTTTTTTTAATTACTAAATAGAGAAACATGATGTGAAATCCAATGTACTCCAACCAGTGTGATAGGTTAAAAATTAAAAATATATACAGTATGTACCCAAGAAATTATATGGCCAGCCCACAATCTCCTGGATTCCATATATGGCGCTCAGAATTGCATATGCAAATGTGGCCACATGCCCAATTTGCATGTGCAATTTAATTGAGTAATGAGCCAATAAGAATAGCCATACTAGGTCAGACCAATGGTCCATCTAGCCCAGTATCCTTCTTCCAACAGTGGCCAAACCAGGTCACAACTACCTCACAGAAACCCAATTAGTAGCACCATTACGTGCTACCATTCCTGGAGCAAGCAATGGCATCCTCCATGTCCATCTCAATAACAGACTATAGACCTTTCCTCCAGGAACTTGTCTAAACCTTTTTTTAAACCCAGATACACTAACTACTGCTACCACATTCTCCAGCAGCGAGCTCCAGAATGTAACTATTCTTTGAGTGAAAAAATATTTCCTCCTATTTGTTTTAAAATATTTCCATACAATTTCATTGAGTTTCCCCTGGACGTAGTACTTTTTGAATGAGTGATTCACCTTCACCTGCTCCATACCACTCAGGATTTTATAGACCTCAATTATATCCCCCCTCAGCCGTCTCTTTTCCAAGCTGAAGATCCCTAATCTCTTATATGGAAGCCCTAATTTCCTTATATGGAAGCAGTTCCATCCCCTTAATCATTTTGGTCGCTCTTCTTTGAACCTTTTCTAATGCCACTATATATTTTTTGAGATACGGTGACCAGAATTGAACGCAGTACTGAAGGTGAAGTCACACCACAGAGTGTTATAATACGTTTGGTCTTATTTTGCATCCCTCTCCTAATAATTCCTAGCATCCTGTTGGCTTTTTTTGGCTGCCGCCACACACTGAGCAGAAGATTTCAGCATATTGTCTACAATGACACCTAGGTCTTTTTCTTGAGTGCTGACTCCTAAAGTGGACCTGTTATGTATGTGCATGCGGGGAAGCACTTAAACCAGCCATAGAATGGGTGTAAATGTTTGCATCTAGATGCTAGAGTTACATGTATTATTTATGGTATTCTATAAGTTACATGCATAAGTGTGAGTCCCCCAGACTGCACACATGTGTAAGCCCACCTGTAAAATGCACTCCTAACTTCTCTTTAATGAGTCTCCTGATTTTTAAGAAAATCTTTTTCTATATAATAAAAAAAGAAACAAGAAAAAATGAAGATATAAATAACAGATAAGTACTTGATCCTTATAAGATATAAATAAAAGATAAGAACTTGTTCCTTTGAAAGTAATCTGTAAGGATTTTGTATTTAAGGATCAACGACGATTACATCTTCACCCTATTCTGGTGAATCCAACAATATTTAAATGTATGGATATTTAAATTGGACATTAATATCTTTGGAGTTAGTTGCTAAATGAATATCTGAATTGTTTACCTCCTCCATGCCATTGAGCAATTATGTGTTATTAGATTAAAAATGTAACAAAGTGACAAAGGGGCATTTTCGAAAGAAACGTCTAAGTGTGAATTTGGACGTTTTACAAAGACGTCCAAATTCCAAGGCGGGGAGAAGGTCATTTTTGAAAAAGATGGACATCCATCTTTTGTGTTCAAAAATACCATGGATGTCCTTGGATTTGTACATCGTGTGATTTGGCCATCTTTGATTTTCGGCCATTTTCAAAAACAAAAACGTCCAAGTCTAAAATGTCTAAATGCATGCCATTTGGACGTGGGAGGAGCCAGCATTTTTAGTAGACTGGTCCCCCTGACATTCTAGGACAGCAATCGGGCACCATAGGGGGCACTGCAGTGGACTTCATAAAATGCTCTCAGGTACACAGCTCCCTTACCTTGTGTGCTGAGCCCCCCCCCCCCCAAAAAAAAGAAACCCACTACCCCCAACTGTATACCACTACCATAGCCCTTACAGGTGAAGGGGGGCACCTATATGTGGGTACAGTGGGTTTCTGGTGGGTTTTGGAGGGCTTGCTGTTTCCTCCACAAGTGTAACAGGTAGGGGGGGTATGGGCCTGGGTCCACCTGTCTGAAGTGCACTGCACCTACTACCAAACTACTGGCAAGTAATGTTCTTCATCACAATTTTTGGGGTTGGGAGGGGGTTAGTGACCACTGGGGGAATAAGGGGAGGTCATCCCTGATTCCCTCCAGTGGTCATGTGGTCATTTTGGGCACCTTTTTGTGCCTTATTCGTAATAAAAACAGGTCTAGCTCAAAACATCCAAGTTTTAGTGCTGGACATCTTTGCTTTGTTATGGCTCAAAGACGTCCAAGTCTTAGGAATGCCCAAATCTTGCCTCAAACACACCTCGGATACGCCCCCTTGAGATTTGGACGTCCTTGCGACGGACTTCTGAGAAAGACGTCCAAAATGCGGTTTTGATTATACCGATTTGGATGTCTCTTTGACATGGACGTCCAAATGCCGATTTATGTCACTTTTTGGATGTCCATCTCTTTCGAAAATGAGCCTGATAGTAAATGGCGGCAGATAAAGACCTGTCTGCCCAAAAGTCACACTCATTATCCAGTCATGATTAAAACCAACAATGAATGTGATATAAAATACTTGATCATTGTCTCTCTTTGGCACTTCTGGAACATAGACTGTAGAATTCCACCCAGCCCTGTCCTTAGGTTCCAACTACTGAAGTTATTGTCGAAGCCCACTCCATCCTATCCAAATCTGTTTTGTCATTTTCAGGACGCAGACCGTGAAAGGCTGTCCGGTACTGTCCTCACATACCAAATTACTGGATTTTCTGTTGTTTCTCCAGCCCATCCTAAACCAAATTGCCATATACGGGTCCCAGACCATACAAGCTTGCCGAGCACCGGCCTTAGTTCTTCACAGCCGGAGTCACCATCTAAGCACCACTCAACATGCAAACACACATGCAACCATTTAAGTTTTGTTTTTTTTATACCATTCATTTTCTAACTAGAGATCCTCTGTGCTCATCCCATGTCTTTTTTTTTTTTTTAATTCTGTCACCATTTGTTTCTCCACCACTTCCCTCAGGAGGAAATAAAGTTTGCCATGTAACTGCAGACTTCTGCTAGCATTCTATAACAGATTTGGCACTCAACTCTGCCGTTATAGAATACCCAGATTTTTGATGCTTAACTTTTAGCGACCTATATTGCATAGTGTGTAAGCTTAACCATGAACAATATTCTTTATAAATGACCACCCATCCCTACTGAAAATTCTATAGTCAAGGACACCTTTAAGGGTCAGCTAAATGAGTTTATGTGGGGAGCTGGTAAAGTTGTTGGTGTTGAGTAAAATCTGTGCTGTGCAGTGGAAAAACTCAAAGAATAGTTAGTACTACCATATTTTATTAAGGGATAAAAATTGTAAACTAGTGTGAAACCTTTGGGGCCATCGATGAGCAGCCTCTTCACAGGAAATTTACACACAAAAATGACCTATGGGGCATTTGGCATAAAAGATAACTACACCTCAATCAACTATGAATATAGATTTTGCAAGAACAAGGTTGTGAAGATTTTTGTCACCTGTTTTCAAAAAACTTCATAAAATAATGATCTGCATTATACTTATTTGCATCATATCAATTCATCATTAATTAATGTATAGCAGACTAAATGTAAAGATTTACCATAGAGACTGGCTCAATTTTTTCAAAGTTTTTGTGAAAGGTGCTGCATGTGAAAAAATAAATTAACAAAATGCTGAAATTTTGGCATTTGTGCATGATTCTAGATGTTTTTCTGAATATTCATCTTCAAAGCATTTTGCAAAAGAAGAAAAATAAAGCCAAACAAACAAACAAACAAAAAACCCCAGCCGTGCCTAGTCCCGAAATTGAAGGACTGATGAAAAAAATCTCTCAAGCCCTGGAGCCAGAAGTACAAGAAACCATATACTTCCAAAGGGACAAGTACAATGCCTTTAGATACCTTCTACTGGAAAGCTAAAAGGCTGGCCATTGCTATTCAGCTGTGCAAAGCATGCCAAAGACACTTAAATGGAAAAAGACATCTAGAATCTATTCTTTGTGCTTCCGCATACTCAGTAATCAATCAAATGACAATCTTAGAGGATAGGGAATAATGAACGTCTTACTTTTCAAGTACTGCTTATCTTACCTGACATGAAGGTGACTGAAAGTGGATCAAAACGACAAGTACGTATGCTAACAGCACAATGATTTATTTTTCCTTTTTTATTTAAATAAACTTGTCAGATGCAAACAGTAATGTTAGGTATATGGTTAGGTATAACACACTTTTACAAAAGTGTGTTAGATTTTACATATTATCCTCCGAATTCTATATATGGTGTCCACAGTTTCACATGCAATTTGGGTGTGCATCTAATTTGCATGTGCAATTTGAGTAATGAGCCAAACATCACCAATAATTTGGTGCTAACAATCAATTATTGGCGATAATTGGAAAACAATTTGGATTTGCGCATGCATCTTGCTATGTATTATTCTATAAAGATACATGTGCAAATCTTAGTGTGTAATAGAAAAAGGGACATAGCCATGGGAGGGACATGGGTGGGTCAGAGGTGTACACAGTATTATAGAGCTTTGGAGGAATGGAGGAGTGGCCTAATGGTTAAAGCACCAGTCTTGACATCCAGAAGTGCCAGGTTCAAATCCCACTGCTACTCCTTGTGGTCTTGGGCAAATCACTTAATCCTCCATTGCCTCAGGTACAAACATAGAACATAAGCCCTCCAAGGACAGGGAAATACCCAGTGTACTGAATGTAACTCACTTTGAGATACTACTGAAAAAAGTGTGAGCAAAATCCAAATAAATAAACTTATTTAAAAAAAAGGATCTGCTCCTAATTTACACATAAGGATTTGCACCAGATTTCAGTTGGAGTAAGTCCTCATGTCCATAGTTGGTTGTGAATCCCAGCACTATGCTGACTTGGAGCACTGATTATAAAATAGCACTAGGTGTGCATTTTTTTTGCCCAAATTTGGGTGCCGTTTACTGAATCTAATCCTTAACGCAGGAAATTAACATACACAAAGTGCAAAAATAATGTGGTATCCAGTAGGGTGTGTGCCCAGCGTGTAACCTGAACTTATCACAATAAAATGCCTTTTATCATGCAGTACTCAGCTTGTAGTAAACATAGATGTGCTTAGCACCTCCTGCTTAGTAACATAGTAAACGTGTAACATAATAGATGACGGCAGAAAAAGACCTGCACGGTCCATCCAGTCTGCCCAACAAGATAAACTCATATGTGCTACTTTTTGTGTATACCTTACCTTGATTTCTATCTGTCATTTTCAGGGCACAGACTGTATAAGTCTGCCCAACACTATCCCCGCCTCCCAACCACCAGCCCCGCCTCCCACCACCGGCTCTGCCACCCAATCTCGGCTAAGCTTCTGAGGATCCATTCCCTTGGAACAGGATTCCTTTATGTTTATCCCACGCATGTTTGAATTCCGTTACCGTTTTCCTCTCCACCACCTCCCGTGGGAGAGCATTCCAAGTATCCACCACTCACTCTGTGAAAAAATACTTCCTGACATTTTTTCTTGAGTCTGCCCCCCTTTAATCTCATATCATGCCCTCTAGTTCTACCGCCTTCCCATCTCCGGAAAAGGTTCGTTTGCGGATTAATACCTTTCAGATATTTGAACGTCTGTATCATATCACCCCTGTTTCTCCTTTCCTCCAGGGTATACATGTTCAGGTCCACAAGTCTCTTCTCATACGTCTTGTAACGCAAATCCTATACCATTCTCGTAGCTTTTCTTTGCACCGCTTCAATTCTTTTTACATCCTTAGCAAGATACGGCCTCCAGAACTGAACACAATACTCCAGGTGGGGCCTCACCAACGACTTATACAGGGGCATTAAAACCTCTTTTCTTCTGCTGGTCACTCCCCTCTCTATACAGCCTAGCAACCTTCTACTTACGGCCACCGCCTTGTCACACTGTTTCGTCACCTTCAGATCCTCAGATACTATCACCCCAAGATCCTTCTCCCCATTGGTACCTATCAGACTCTCCCCGCCTAACACATACATCTCCCATGGATTTCTATTCCCTAAGTGCATCACTTTGCATTTCTTCGCATTGAATTTTAATTGTCAAACCTTAGACCATTCTTCTAGCTTCCGCAGATCCTTTTTCATGTTTTCCACTCTCTCCCGGGTGTCCACTCTGTTACAAATCTTAGTATCATCCGCAAAAAGGCAAACTTTACTTTCTAACCCTTCAGCAATGTCACTCACAAATATATTGAACAGAATCGGTCCTAGCATTGATCCCTGAGACACTCCACTACTCACCTTTCCCTCCTCCGAGCGAATTAGGAGAGGGTAAGCAGTCCTGCACTAACTGCATGTTAGTTAGCACTCAGAAAGTGCAGCTCATTAAGGGTTCCTTTTTACTAAAGAGTTGGCACGCAGCAACAAGCTTGCCATGCATCAATCTGGAGCTACCGTCATGCTACCACAGGAGCCCAGTGGTAGTTCTCAACCCCAGCGTGTTTCATTTCCAGTGCTATAGTAATGTTTTAAATTTTTGTAGTGCTTCAACTTAAAAGGTGGTAACTGGGTGACTGGTCTTAGCAATTTCAGGGCCCTGTGCAGACCAGTTGAGTGGGGCCCGCGCCCGCCCCTCTGCACCCACACCCCTCTCCTACACCCCCCAGCCCATGCCCACCACCATAAGTCATAATTTATCAGAGTTTAAAAGGAGATTTAGAGCTCTCAGAACACCACCTCACCCTGATGTGCATCCACCATGTTTCAGTAGAGAGTGGCAGACAGTGGTAGCGATTTTCATATGCTGTCAGCTGCCGAGCCCAGAGCCTCCTTGCTGCTGCATCCCACCCTTGCAGAAGCAGGAAGTGAAATCAAAAAGGGGCAGGATGCAGCAGCGAGGAGGCTCTGGGATCGGCAGCTGACGGGATATGAAAATCACTGCCACTGCCTGATGCTCTCTAATGAAATGTGAATGCACATTAAGGTATGGAGCAGGGAGGTGTTCCGAGACAGGAGGACAGATGTGCCAGAGATGCGGGGCTCCTAGGAGCATGGGGACCTGTGCGACCACCCCTGTCACCCCTGCCTAAGACCAGTCCTGCTTACTGCCATCTCAATGGGTGGCAGTAAGGGCTTCCCACTGAAATGGCTATGTGATAAGTGGTTCACTTACTGCACTGCCATTTCTTTTCTCCAAAAATGACCACACTTTTACCCACTGCAGTAAAAGGGGGCATCAGAATGTGTCAAAAACACATCATGATGCTAGTGCAGGCACTCTTTTACCACAGTTTGGTAAAAGGACTAAATGCCAAACATTTCCCACACCTGTTCTTGACTCATGCCCTGGCCAGTTCCACCCCTTCCAAAAATGGCCTTAACATGTAATGTATCATGTGCTAACTGTAAATATACCACCTAGTTCTTAACACATTTGTGCATTAGCTGCTAACACATGCCAAAAACATGTGTTAACAACCTAACACTCTTTAGTAAAAGGACCCCATAGTCTCACAAACATACAGGACTGAATACTGAATGCACCTACAAAATTGGCGTGACAAAAATAGCGCTAAGCACTATTCTATAAACAGTACTTAAAGTTAGGCACCATTTATAGTATAGCGCTTAGTTCCAGGAACCGTGACTACATTTAGGCGTGACCGTTTACACTAATGAAACCTTGGTGTAAATCCCTGCAACTAAATTATGCATGGATGTCCTTTATCCTATAACAATGCACCTGATCCTGCACCTAAATTTACATGCATAAATTTTAATTAATTCTAATTAGTACCAATAATTACTTGTTAAGATCTCAATTTTCAGCGCTTATTGGCTCATTATTCAATCAAATTGTGTATCTAATCATTTTACCTCTATCCAGGAAATCTAGACTGCCCCAATTGACTGTCTGCACATGTTGTCCATTAGATTGTAAGCTGACTGCACATGTTGTCTTTTAGATTGTAAGCTCCTTTGAGCAGGGACTGTCCTTCTTTGTTAAACTGTACAGCGCTGCGTAACCCTAGTAGCGCTTTAGAAATGTTAAGTAGTAGTAGTAGTACATAAACTGAGCTCACACCCATTTTCAGGGCACAGACCGTATAAGTCTGCCCAGCACTATCCCTGCCTCCCAACCACCGGCTCTGGCATTATTTTACTTTCCAGGAACATGGGGCCACTAACCATAACACCTAATGTTCCTGAAGGCCTTTTGAAAGAGACTGAGGCATACGATGCATAAAATAAGATTTCTGACAGAGAACAACCCCCATCCCTATTCTTCCCCTGGCAGAAGGCCTCCCACCACTGAAGACACCCATGACCCACCAGCAAAGACCTCCCCACTCCATAATAGTTCTCTCATTGGCCTATCTCCACAATCCTTGGTGTTTAGTGGTGCAGACAGCAGTGATTCCCAGTCAATACTGTTCAGAATGGTACTGGTCAATCTCTATTGGTAGTCTCATGGTATACCACTAGGTAGTATGAGACTAATGCTGGGGTCTATCTCTACCAGTGTCACCTTGAATCCAACAACCAATGGGGTAGGATCAAAATAGGCCCATTATTTTTGAATGAACCATTTCTACTTGTGCAGTAATGTTTATCTTTTGATGTTTATACCACCATTACCAATAATAACACAACACTTTATAATAACAACATTCAAAATTAACAAGCAGATCATCACTACTGGTGCTGCTGCTGACCTTAGGTCTTTTTGAAGGATCAACTGCCGTTCTTCCTTTGTCACCATCCACATGCCTGTATCTAGCAAAACTTTGATTTGATTCAATGGCAAACAGTTTCTGTATATTGTGTAATATGTAGAGATTGTATTATTAATGTATAACACAGTGCATACCCAATGTTAGAATACAGTGACAGTGGATACTGCAGCAGTCAGTCACTTTGTAGTCTGTATGGACCCACAGAGTGTGACAGACTTTTAGAAGTGTGTGACTCACAGACACAAACTCAGCGGGTGTGTGCTTGCCTACTCTTTTGCCTTAGACTTATCTCTGCTCTGTTGTTTCCAGTTTGTTTTCTATTAAGCTTCTCAGTATGGCCTGTTCTGTACCACCAAGCTTATCTTTACTCTGACACATTAACTCAGTCACTGCCTAACTCCACTATACCTGCACCTGTATTGTGCTCTTTGCTTTCTCTGTCTCTAAGCCCGATAGCATTTACCCTGTTCTAACTATTAGGCTATTCCTCCACATACTACTACTACTACTACTTATCATTTCTATAGACGTACGCAGCGCTGTACACTTGAATATGAAGTGACAGTCCCTGCTCGACAGAGCTTACAATCTAATTAGGACAGACAAACAGGACAAACAAGAGATAAGGGAATATTAAGGTGAGGATGATAAAATAAGGGTTCTGAACAAGTGAAAAAGGGTTAGGAGTTAAAAGCAGCATCAAAAAGGTGGGCTTTTAGCTTAGATTTGAAGACGGCCAGAGATGGAGCTTGACGTACCGGCTCAGGAAGTCTATTCCAGGCATATGGTGCAGCAAGATACATGGATGTATGTTTGGCCATTTTATAAGATAGATGCTCCTATGCTGCCACAAAGATGTCAACGTTTCTTGTTTTTTCCCTGTTCACATTCCCTTTTCTTCCTAATAACAATTCTATGAAGAGAGAATTGTTCTGTTTGCTTTCCCATCTGCTATATCATGGTGAAAAACTATCATAAAAGTAACAATTATGTTTACTCACTAAGCCTCTCCTGTTTAGTGAGTCATAACTGTTCTCTCTCTCAATTGATACTTGATTCTTATTTATTTGGATTTAGCCCAAATAAACTCAAGATGAGTTACATTCTCCTGTCCCAGGAGAGCTTAGAGTCTATAGTAATTTTTGTATCTGAGGTAATGGAAGACTATGGGGCTCATTTTCAAATCAGAAAAATGTCCAAAAAGCGGCACAAAGCAACAGATGGACTTTTTTTTTTGCCCAAATGTCCAAATCGTTATTTTTGAAACCCAGTTTTTCCTATGCAGTTCATATGCAGTGTATCTGAATTACAAGGGGGCATGCTGGGGATGATTTTTCAGCATTCCCAACACTTGGACATTTCTAAAACCCACCAAAAACCTATTGTACCAACATATAGGTGACACCTGCAGACATAAGGGTTATTGTAATGGTGTACAGTTGGGCAAGGTAGGTTTTCAGTAGACTTTGGAGGATTCGTCATATCATATATGGGGGTAATGGTGAGATGTGTACCTGGGACCTTTTATGTGACGTCCACTGCAGTGCACTCTAGGGTCCTCACTGCTCTGTTGGGATGCCTGTATGGCCAGTCTACTAAGAATGCTGCCCCTCCCCCATATCTCAATGGCTTTTTTTTGTGCATTTTTACCTTGAATGGTTTTTGTTTCGAAAATGGTCTTAAAAGATAGACATACTGAACTTCAAAACATCTAGCAAATGGCCATGTTTGAAACAAAAAGTTTCATATTTTTCTGGTTTGAAAATGGCCATGTTTGCTACTGAATTTTTGGATGTTTTCTGCAAAACGTCCAAATTCGGATTTATACGTCATATCGAAAATGCACTTCCATGTGACTTGCTTAAGACCACAAGGAGCAGCACTGGGATTTGAAGTGGGCTTCCCTGGCTGTCAACATGGTGCTCTAACCACTAGGCTACTGCACCCCGCATCCATCTCATTTTCCACACTCAAATGTAAGATTTTATGTCATTTTAAATGAAGCTTAGACACCAGACCTTTGATTATTCCAATTCTTTACAAATATTTTTCCTTTTATTTATTACCCTGGCATGTCTACTCTGCTTCAGATTTTCATTTCATCAACAAACAGGCATATATTTTCTTCTTGCCCTTCCACAATGTCATTTACATGTCACATTGGGCCTAGCACTAATCCTCATAGCAGCCTGCTTGTTTCAATTTACTGGAGTGGACCCCATTAACCATGAATTATATTTTGTGCAACTGGGAAAGATATAGGTTTAAACAATTGATTGCAATTCTCTCCCCTGCAAAATTATGCTACCTATAATCTCTCTTGAAGTGGCAAACAGGATTTTTTTTTTCTTTGGATTTACTCCAATTACAGAGAGACAATAAATAAATATAAGAACATTTTTCATTCATGGAATGAGTCTGTTATACTGAAAAAATGATGATTGATTTGCCTAGACTGTTATAGTGGTTTTATAATTTCATTGTACAAGAACCCCAAATATTTCCTACAGCCCTGAATTTATTTTTTTTTAAGCACCTTCATCCTAAAGAAATAGAGAAATACAGAGCTTAGTTAAATCCAGCATTTCACCAGAAAGTTTGTATCATGACTCCTGGATGCTAGAATAATAAAGTCAAAGTACAAATATGAGAATAAGGGCTCCTTTTACTCTGCTGTTAGCACTAATGTGTGCTTACTGCAGTACAAACGAGCTTACTGCGGGGTGCACTCAGGCATCCCATGGTAATTTTTAACTGTGTGTGTGCTACCCACGCACTAAAAAATAAAGTTGAATTTTAGCACTGGTGCGGTTTGGGGTGCAGAGAGTAAGCGTGTTCTGTGCTAATTGGTTAGTACAGCTACGTTGCCATGTGCTAACTGATCAGCGTGTGAGCCCTTACCACCTACAAAATAGGTGTCGGTAAGTGCTCATGTGCTAATAGGAAATGTAGGGGTCCTTTTACTAAGGTGCACTACCATTTTTAGCACACACTAAAAATAAGCATGCACTAAACACTAGAGATGCACGTATATTCCTATGGGTATCTCTAGCATTTAGTAGATGCTAAACATTATCACGCACTATGGGCTCCTTTTACTAAGCGGCAGTAAGCCCAACATGGGCCTACTGCTACTACTACTACATAACATTTCTAGAGTGTTACTAGGGTTACGTAGCGCTGTACAGTTTAACAAAAAAGGACAGTCCCTGCTGCTCCTATACAGGAAGTACTACCGGGCTACCTTAGCAGCCTGGCAGTACTTCCCACTCCCAGTGTGCCGTCATTTCCGGCGCTACAAAAATGTATTTATTTTTGTAGCGCCGGAGTGTACCCGGCGGTAATTGAGCAGTGCTGCCCGGTTACCACCAGTTTAGCATGGAAGGCCTTACTGCCACCTCAATGGGTGGCAGTAAGGGCTCCCCCCGAAGTGGCTGTGCTGCAAGTGCTTTACTTGCCGCATGGCCATTTCCTGTAGGAAAGCGAGACTTCCCTTTTACCAGCTGCTGTAAAAGGGGGCCTCAGCACACATGAAAAATACATGCTGGCACCAGCGCAGGCCCGCTTTTGCTGTAGCTTGGTAAAAGGGGCCCTATTAATGCTACCATGCCTTTGTAGAAGACCCCCTTAGTGTGTGGTCATTAATGCTGGAAATAGCAAAATCAGCTCTTTTACCCACAGTTCACAATTCAATTTTATTTAATATACTGCGAATAAACAATTATCTAAGTGGTTTATAAATCAAAATTTATTAAGGTTGAAATGGGAAGATGGAAAGCAGAGGTGAGTAAGATTATTTGGGAAAATTAATAGAAATCTAAATAAGGAATTATTAAGCTGTAGTTACAGTTAATTAATTAACCAAGGAGGGACACAAAATGTAGGGAGGGGCATGAGAGTTTCCCTTCACAGGACAGTGAAGGGAAACTCTCACTGCAAAGTGGTAGCAAGGGAAATGGAATGGAACTTGATATACCACCTTTCTGTGGTTTTTGCAACTACATTCAAAGTAGATTGTAAGCTCCTTTGAGCAGGGACCGTCCTTCTTTGTTAACTTGTACAGCGCTGCGTAACCCTAGTAGCGCTCTAGAAATGTTAAGTAGTAGTAGTAGGTTTACATAGTATATACAGGTACTTATTTGTACCTGGGGTAGTGGAGGGTTAAGTGACTTGCGGTGGGAATTTAACGCAGTTCCTTAAGATCAAAATCTGCTGCACTAACCACTAGGTTACTCCTCCACTCCAAAGGAGCAGGGGAGGGGATAACACCATTAAATTTAATTTAATTTAATCTAGGGTCAGGGACGAATGCAGTTGAGAAAAAGTGGGCTTTAAGGATGGTTTTAAACCTTTGTAATGAAAGTTCAGCTCATAAGTGAAGAGGAATATTATTCCATAAAGTATGAGAAAGAACTGAAATGAAGTGGTCCTTGCCGAGTCTGAGCGTACTTCAAGATTTGAAGGTACTAAGAGGTGTTGTTGGAAGGAGCGTAGGGTATGTGTTGGAGAATAAGGAATGAGGTGTTTAAATAAAAAGAGGGGAAGACCGGAGTGAAGGACTTGGAAGGTAATAATACAAATCTTAAAAATAATCCAGTATTGTATGAATAGCCAGTGTTCAGCCTGGAGGAGGGGGGACACTATCAAACTTTCTCGCACCATATATACATTTAATGGCAGTATTTTGGATTAACTGCAGTTGGTGTAATTCCACCCACACTCCATCCCATGTGAATGGCCCCCTACAAACTATGCGCCATTGAATATTGGTACATGTGTTCAGAATACCGTGTAGGAGAAAACCAAAATGGCAGATGCAATAAGAAGATAAGCAGTCTTTATTTAAAATCCAAAGACTCCCGGAGATTTACTCACCTGTGCCTGATATGGTCATGTTTCGCCTTGAAACAGCTGCATCAGGGGCTAAATTAACAGCTGGTGGAAAATTACAAATTTCATTATGTCTTATTTCCTCAATTATATAGTCGGACCCAGAGGAAGGAGCATTGCTTTTAACCTTGTCAGTTGGACCAGACGTGGTGAATTTTGATATTTTTCACCAGTTGGTAATATAGAGGGGAATAATCGAACAGCACCGGCGAAATAGATTGCCGGGCGTTCTATTTTGGCAGCGCCGCAAACAGCTGGCCGAACCGTATTATTGAAAAAGATGGACGGCTATCTTTTCTCTCGATAATACGGTTTGGCCCAGCCAAATGCCAGAGTTTGCCGGGTTTGAGATGGCCGATTTTGTTTTTCAGCGATAATGGAAACAAAAAGCGGCCATCTCAACCCCGGTTAAATCCAAGGCATTTGCTCATGGGAGGAGCCAGCATTTGTAGTGCACTGGTCCCCCTGACATGCCAGGACACCAACCAGGCACTCTAGGGGGCACTTCTTAAAAAAAAAAAAAAAAATTATATATATATATATACCTCTCAGGTGTATAGCTCCCTTACCTTGGTTGCTGAGCCCCCTCCCCAAATCCCCCCTAAAACCCACTCCCCACAACTCTACACCATTACCATAGTTCTTATGGGTGAAGGGGGGCACCTACATGTGGGTAGAATGGGTTTGGGGGGGGGGTTGGAGGGTCAACACTTACCACCACAAGTGTAACAGGTAGGGGGGGGAATGGGCCTGGATCCGCCTGCCTGAAGTCCACTGCAACCAACAAAAACTGTTCCAGGTATCTGCATACTGCTGTCAGGGAGCTGGGTATGACATTTGAGGCTGGCATACAGGCTGGCAAAAAAGGTTTTTATTTCTTTAGTATGGGAGGGGGTTGGTGACCACTGGGAGAGTACGGGGAGGTCATCCCCCATTCCCTCCGGTGGTCATCTGGTCAGTTCGGGCACCTTTTTGAGGCTTGGTCGTAAAATAAAAGGACCAAGTAAAAGTGGCGAAATACTC
Source organism: Microcaecilia unicolor (assembly GCF_901765095.1). Lineage (NCBI taxonomy): Eukaryota > Metazoa > Chordata > Amphibia > Gymnophiona > Siphonopidae > Microcaecilia > Microcaecilia unicolor. Next base: position 126,515,253 of record NC_044031.1, on the reverse strand, counting down.
ATTAACGCCACTTTTCTTTTCCATTATCCATGAAAGCCGGCCATCTGGTAGCCACGCCCATGCCTGCCCATGTCCCGCCTTCACTATGCCGCCGACACACCCCTTGAACTTTCGCCAGCTCAGCGACGGGAAAGTGGCAAAGGTGTAAAAAAAGCACCTTTCGGTTATACCGATTTCGCCGCTTTTGAGAGATTGCCGGCCATCTACCGATTTATGTCGGAAAATGGCTGGCGATCACGTTTGAAAATGAGCTGGATAGTCTCTGACGCAGCTGTTTTAAGGTGAAACATGGCCTTCTCAGGCACAGATATGTAAATCTCTGGGAACCTTTAGATTTTAAATAAAGACTGCCTATCTTCTTATTACGTCTGCCTTTGGCTTTTATCTTCCACGTTGGTTTTTTTTTCCCTCCACGTTGGGTTTGGTGAAATGTTTGTCTTCTTGTTTTCTCATCCCAGAATACTGTGTAGCCATGTCATTGACATGCATATGTGCCAATATACATGCAATCATGACTTGAATACTGGCATTTATATGTGCTCTTGATATCTAAATATAGGGGGTTCTTTATAGAATTATCTCCAAATATATTATTTACCATCAAGACATGGTTAAAGTGAAAAGAAACAGCTACTCAGTGCATTATTAGCTGGATGTAATAACCATGTGTGTGCCAACCAATCAAGTTGCTCCATGTGTGTCCAGAGATATGAAGCCATTAAATCAGTAATTATAGACAATCACATCTTAGCAAATGTTCTCAGTTATATTTTTTAGGGGGGGAGGTGCTCAATTTCATTAGGTTATAATCATTGTTAGTTTTATCTACCAAGTAGAAGGCCACATAGTTGTTACAGAGATTTACAACTGGCATAATACTGTAGTCGACAGAAGGTGATTTGACTGAATAACCTTTGCAATGATTCAACAGAATGCCATATGCCTGGAGATTAGAATGTCTCTGGTTAGAACTAGGCAAATGGGGAATTAAAAATGATTGCAAAAAATTACATTTATCCATTTAGCTGAGTCAACTATATTGGATTAAAAAGAGTGACCGTAAACATGTAATTTACCTAGAACTATTAATCCTCTTGCATGGTATCTTATTGACTGAGATGCTTGAGAGTAAATGAAATGGCATGCTGTCAAAAATTCAAGCAATTGCTATTAAAATCTCTGTTTTAATGAAATTTCATACATTTTCTAGTAGGGAAAATTCTATACTATTTTTAAGCTATCCCCGAGCAATATTATTTTACCTTGCAATGGATGGTCTGGTTTGTTTTTCATCGTTTTAATTTTGTTGTCTTAGGTAGGTGTTAATCTTTTATGTTATTCTTTGTCTCTTGTGGACCCAATTTTCAAAAGCATTTAACTAAGAGAGGCCACCCTGTTAAGTGGTACTCAGCAGTCTAACCAATATGCAGTGGCACTTACTGGGATACTGCTGCTGAATATCCCTTCTAACTAGTCAAACAGAAATCAACTGTCCAGTGGTGGTCCAGATGAGGAGTCAGCACATATAGCGTTGAGGGGCATAGTTATCAACCTGTGCTACCATTAAGACAGGTTAATTTTCTGCTAATTCAGTTTAATAGTAACCAGCCCCCTGATATTCAAAAGCATTTAAATGCCCCATAACTAGCTATCCAGTGATATTCAGCAGGGGAGAGCCAGCTATATCTCGCTGAATATCATTGATTAGTGAATTAATTTAGGTTTATTTATCCCTTACTAAGGTTATATGGACCAGCCACCTCCTAATAGGTGGAACAAATAAACCAAGGCTACGTTGGAATAAGAAATGCGATGGTTTATTTCTCATCAAGCACAGATAACAAATTGAAATTTCTCATGAGAGTACAGAACTGCTTATAGAAGAGTATTGGCCGTATCACTCTGACTCCAGTTTCCTGGTACAATCACTTTTATTTAGGCAATTTCAGTAACATATGATAATATTGTGGTTACAGGTAATTGGCTATATGTTAATTAATTGGTCATATATGATAGGTTATATGATAATTAATTGGTTACAGATAATTGGTTGTATGATAATTAATAGAACTAAAAAATGAACTTGCGGAGCTACTGTTAGAAATATGCAATCTGTCCCTAAAATCGAGTGTAATACCGGAAGACTGGAGGGTAGCCAATGTTACTCCGATTTTTAAGAAAGGTTCCAGAGGAGATCCGGGAAATTATAGACCGGTGAGTCTGACGTCGGTGCCGGGCAAGATGGTGGAGGCTATTATTAAGAATAAAATTCCAGAGCATATACAAAAACATGGACTGATGAGACAAAGTCAGCACGGATTTAGTGAAGGGAAGTCTTGCCTCACCAATCTAATGCATTTTTTTGAGGGGGTAAGCAAACATGTGGACAATGGGGAGCCGGTTGATATTGTATATCTGGATTTTCAGAAGGCGTTTGACAAAGTGCCGCACGAAAGACTCCTGAAGAAATTGCAGAGTCATGGAATCGGAGGTAGGGTATTATTATGGATTAAGAACTGGTTGAAAGATAGGAAGCAGAGAGTAGGATTGCGTGGCCAGTATTCTCAGTGGAGGAGGGTAGTTAGTGGGGTCCCGCAGGGGTCTGTGCTGGGTCCGTTGCTTTTTAATGTATTTATAAATGACCTAGAGATGGGAATAACTAGTGAGGTAATTAAATTCGCCGATGACACAAAATTATTCAGGGTCGTCAAGTCGCAGGAGGAATGTGAACGATTACAGGAGGACCTTGCGAGACTGGGAGAATGGGCGTGCAAGTGGCAGATGAAGTTCAATGTTGACAAGTGCAAAGTGATGCATGTGGGTAAGAGGAACCCGAATTATAGCTACGTCTTGCAAGGTTCCGCGTTAGGAGTTACGGATCAAGAAAGGGATCTGGGTGTCGTCGTCGATGATACGCTGAAACCTTCTGCTCAGTGTGCTGCTGCGGCTAGGAAAGCGAATAGAATGTTGGGTGTTATTAAGAAGGGTATGGAGTCCAGGTGTGCGGATGTTATAATGCCGTTGTATCGCTCCATGGTGCGACCGCACCTGGAGTATTGTGTTCAGTACTGGTCTCCGTATCTCAAAAAAGATATAGTAGAATTGGAAAAGGTACAGCGAAGGGCGACGAAAATGATAGTGGGGATGGGACGACTTTCCTATGAAGAGAGGCTGAGAAGGCTAGGGCTTTTCAGCTTGGAGAAGAGACGGCTGAGGGGAGATATGATAGAAGTGTATAAAATAATGAGTGGAATGGATCGGGTGGATGTGAAGCGACTGTTCACGCTATCCAAAAATACTAGGACTAGAGGGCATGAGTTGAAGCTACAGTGTGGTAAATTTAAAACGAATCGGAGAAAATTTTTCTTCACCCAACGTGTAATTAGACTCTGGAATTCATTGCCGGAGAACGTGGTATGGGCGGTTAGCTTGACGGAGTTTAAAAAGGGGTTAGATAGATTCCTAAAGGACAAGTCCATAGACCGCTATTAAATGGACTGGAAAAATTCCTCATTTTTAGGTATAACTTGTCTGGAATGTTTTTACGTTTGGGGAGCGTGCCAGGTGCCCTTGACCTGGATTGGCCACTGTCGGTGACAGGATGCTGGGCTAGATGGACCTTTGGTCTTTCCCAGTATGGCACTACTTATGTACTTATGTACTTATAATGAAGAGTCCAACATTTCTTGGAAGCCTTGTCATCTACCCGTGAAACCGCATTGTTCTTTTTTCCTCTTGAACATCTGTCATCTGTCACTAACTGTCACATTACTAAACCCCTGTGGTCAGCTATTTTCTTGCACCTCCACTGTTCCTCATATGGCTTGTGACACTGTGGTCAGCTATTTTGCACCTCCACTTGTGACATTGTGTCTCAACAGATCATGAGTTCTTGACTCACTCTGGAGTTCAGCTGAAAGTCACTTAGAATTGGGCCTTGTCTGTTTTACTGTCAATTCAGATCCTGAACCAAAGTAGGATGTCAGGCCTGCATAATACCCATAATAGATATTAGCAGCTAGCAGATAGCCAGTTATATCAGCCGACATAACTGGTTATCCGCCGATTTTCAGACCCATTTTAATGTCTATATTTGGCCGCATGAATATATGGGATATATTTGACTGATTAGAAGAATCAAATCCAAACTTAGCTTTCAAGTGTGAGTGCAGGGAAATGTGTGAGTCATTGGTTCAGCATGCTGACTCTGGCCATAGTTTCGCTAGAGAAGTGCTGTATCAAGGCATGAGTAACCAGAAATAATCACTCACGAACAAACTTCCTGCTCGCTACATAAAAACTCCACCCTTGTTATTAACCTATAACTATTGGGTTAGAGGTTGGGCTTGAATCAGAGGCTTTTTCCCTTACTCTTTCAAACAATATGAATGCACCTCATAGAGTTATAGTTGTTGTGTTCCTTTATTTATTTATTTATTTGTTGCATTTGTATCCACATTTTCCCACCTTTTTGCAGGCTCAATGTGGCTTACATTATGCCGTAATGGCGATCGCCATTTCCGGAATGAGAAATACAAGTGGTATTGCATTAAGGTTCATAAATGATAGAATAAGTTATAGAGTAAGTTAGATAATCAATTCATTTCGGCGTAAGAAATAAGTTGGTAGTGCGTTAACGTTCATTAGTGACAGAGTGATTGAAGCAGTCAGGTATAGAGAGTTTGGTTTTGTCTGGTTCTGGTATAGTGTTTCGTTGAGAGTTTTCTTTTGCCAGTTACCTTGAGAGTTATATTTATATGACTTAACTTTGAATGTTAACATCTTTTGGTGTCAACAGTTGTGAAAAGTGCAGGCAACAAGCCAACAAAGAAAAATATGTCTTTGGTTTACAGTTATGCACCTTGTATCCTTTGACATACTCTACTGGAACATTCCCTTCAACAGGCATCCTCAGTTGGCATATCTGATTCAGGAAATAACTTTCAACTGACAACGCCCCCCCCCCCCCCCCCCCCGGATATATTAGGTCTCTTCTTTTGCGATGTTTATCAACGCTCATTGAAGTAATTTACATATAACAAAAATGTTTAAAAGAAAAGTAAGATATCTGAATTCACTTATAACCATAATTAACTTTCTTATAGAACTGGATTATTGTTTCATAGCAAAGTAGTAAATGATGGCAGATAAAGATCAGTAGAGTGGTTAGGGTTGGACTGGCTGCTCAGTGCAGATTATAATTGCCATATCACACAGGTAAACCCCTTTGCCTTCTTAGTTCAAAAAGTAATGTCATAGGTGTTTTGAGCTGAAGCACCCAATGCTTGATTTTTATCTTCTTTCTGTTTAGGGATCCTCTGTGAGTATCCCACTCTTTTTTAATTCTATCACCATGTTTATTTAGTTATTTATGCAGATTTACCTAGCACCTTTTCAGTAGCAGGTTATGTCCAGTTACATTCAGGCACAGTAGGTATTTCCCTGTTCCTAGAAAATGCAGGATGAAGCAATTTGTCCCAATCTTTGTCTGTAGAGACTCCTGCTGGAAAGTATTCTGTGAAAAATAAAAAATTCCTGGTGTTCCTCAGCCCTGATCATATCTTCTTGCAACTTCATCTTACGATTGCCAGCTCAACACTTGATTTTCAGCTTTCCTTTCTTCTGACTTTATAAAGAGGATACACATTTTGAGGTGAGGTTGATTTATGCTATGTGAGGAAATATTGGTGAATTTCAAATATTTTGACTGTCCCAATTTTCCCCCTCATTTTGTTATTTGAAATGTACCAAATAAGTCTCCACTTGGCCTTGGGTTTCAAGGGAAAACATTTAGAAGTTGCTCATTTTCACAAATGCGTACTTCCTTCTACTAAGGGGTTCTTTTACTAAGGTGCACTGAAAAATGGCCTGCGGTAGTGTAGGCATGTGTTTTGGATATGCGCAGATCCATTTTTCAGCGCACCTGTAAAAATGCCTTTTTAAAAATTTTGACTGAAAATGGACGTGCGTCAAAATGAAAATTGACATGCTTCCTTTTTGGGTCTGAAACCTTACTGCCAGGCATTGACTTAGTGATAAGGTCTCATGCGTTAACCGGGCAGTAATGGTCTACACTTGTCAAATGCCTTTTACTGCCCGATAGCATCGCATGCCAGAAAATAAATTTTATTTTCTGTTACGCATGGAGGGGCATAATCGAATGGAAACGCCTATCTCCATGGGCGTTTATCTCTGAGAATGGGTCCGTGAAGGGGTGGGTCGAACCGTATTTTTGAAAAAATGGACATTTTTGAGCTGAGCGTTTGTTTTTTTTAGCGATAATGGAAACTAAAAACGCCCAGCTCAAAAACGTCATAATCCGAGCCATTTGGTCGTGGAAGGGGCCACGATTTGAAGTACACTGGCCCCCCTGATATGCCAGGACACCAACTGGGCACCCTAGAGATCAGTGCGGTGGACTTCAGAAAAAGCACCCACATGCATAGCTCCCTTACCACGAGTGCTGAGCTCCCAACCCCCTCCCCCAAAACCCACTACCCACAAATGTACAACACTACCATAGCTCTTAGGGGTGAAGGGGGCACCTACATGTGGGTACAGTGGGTTTTGGAGGCCTCTCATTTACCAGCACAAGTGTTACAGGTGGGGGTGGGGGGGTGGGCCTGGGCCTGCCTGCCTGAAGTGCACTGCGGTACCCACTAAAAGTGCTCCAGGGACCTGCATACACGCAGGCCTCTAGGACTTGTTACTGCTGTATAACATTGGCACACCAGTTGACACCTGAAGACTAATCTCTCAGAAAACGTCCTGCCCCACCACTGGCAACGAGTCTCCCTGGTAGTGAGATTAGCAGGTCAGAGCTGGCAGAATGGTGTACAATGCTCTCTTTCAGCCACATTCAAGGTAAGAACTAAGTTTCCTAACGTGGCTAACACATGGAAGGGATCTAAAACTGGCTTACAAAAATGGCCACTACCGCATGGACTACAACAGGAAACACAACAGGGCACACTCTGACCCAGTAGGCAGGGGGAAAAGCACCATGGGAGAAGAGCCTACCAACTACCAACATCGTGAGACTGTAACACAAGCTAATGAAATCACAGAGCCCAATACCCTACACCTACCACAATGCAATGCTGATGTGACCCTGTAGTGCACCCGAGAGCCACATCTGACCCAGGGAAAGGCTGTGAGAGGATCGAACATATTCTGCTGTCATGGAGGTGGGTACGGAATTTGAGGCTGGCATACAGGCAGGGAAAAAAAGTTTTTAAAGTGGGTTTTTTGGTGGGAGGGGGTTAGTGATCACTGGGGGAGTCCGGGGAGGTCATCCTCGATTCCCTCCAGTGGTCATCTGGTCAGTTGGGGCACTTTTTTGAGACTTGTTCGTGAAAAAAAGGGTCCCAAAATCGCGGTAAAAACGCCTTTTTTTTTTTGATTATCAGCTAAAGACGCCCATCTCTCCTCAGCTGCTAACCACGCCCCAGTCCCACCTCTGACACGCCTCCGTCAACTTTATTCGTTTCCGCAACGGAGTGCAGTTGGAAATGCCCAAAATTGGCCTTCGATTATACTGATTTGGGCGCCCACGGGAGAATAACGCCCATCTCCCGATTTGGGTCGAAATATAGGCGTTTTTCTCTTTCGATTATAAGCAGGATAGTAGACGCGCATCAAAAATGAAGTTACCACCTGGACCAGATGGTAATCTGGGTAACTCAGAATTTGTGCGCATTGGGCATGCGTGGAGGGGCATAATCGAACGCGAACGCCTATCTCCATGGGCGTCTATGTCCGAAAACGGGTACGTGAAGAGGCGGGACAGACCGTATTTTTGAAAAAATGGACGTTTTTCAGATGGGTGTTTGTTTTTTTTAGCGATAATGAAGACTAAAAACGCCCAGCTCAAAAACGTCCTAATCCGAGCCATTTGGTCATGGGAGGGGCCACGATTTGTAGTACACTCGCCCCCCTGACATGCCAGGACATCAACTGGGCACCCTAGAGGTCAGTGCGGTGGACTTCAGACAATGCTTCCACATGCATAGCTCCCTTACCACGGGTGCTGAGCACCCAACCCCCCTCTCCCAAAACCCACTACCCACAAATGTACAACACTACCATAGCTCTTAGGGGTGAAGGGGGCACCTACATGTGGGTACAGTGGGTTTTGGAGGCCTCCCATTTACCAGCACAAGTGTAACAGGTGGGGGGGGGGATGGGCCTGGGTCCGCATGGCTGAGGTGCACTGCAGTACCCACTAAAAGTGCTCCCGGGACCTGCATACATGCAGGCTTCTAGGACTGGTTGCTGCTATATAACATTGGCACACCAGTTGACACCTGAAGACTAATCTCTCCGAAAACGTCCTTTATTGGAATAAGCACGCTTACTCACAGTTAACTGCAGATCAGAGGTTGTGCCCCACTGGCAAAGAGTCTCCCTGGTACTGAGATGAGCAGTAGGTCAGAGCTGGCAGAATGGTGTACAATGCCCTCTTTCAGCCACATTTAAGGGAAGAACTAAGTTCTGTAACTTGGCTAACACGTGAAAGGGATCTAAAAGTGTCTTACAAAAATGGCCACTACCTCATGGACTACCGGAAACAAAACAGGGCACACTCTGACCCAGTAAGCAGGGGGAAAAGCACCATGGGAGTAAAGCCTAAAAACTACCAACATCGTGAGCATTTGCCACAAGCTAGTGGAATCACGGAGGCCAATACCCTACACCCACCACAATGCATTGCTAATGTGACTCTGCAGTGCGCATAACAGAAAAGGTGTCACACTCTTCCAGAGCCACATCAGAACCAGGGAAAGGCTGTCACAGGATAGAACACATTCTGCTGTCATAGAGGTGGGTACGGCATTTGAGGCTGGTATAAAGGCTGGAAAAAAGTTTTTCAAGTGGGTTTTTTTTGGTGGGAGGGGGTTAGTGACCACTGGGGGAGTCTGGGGAGGTGATCCCCGATTTCCTCCAGTGGTCATCTGGTCAGTTGGGGCACTTTTTTGGGACCTGTTCATGAAAAAAAAGGGTCCAAAAAAGTGACCCAAAATCGCGGTAAAAAGCCTTTTTTTGTCGATTATTAGCTAAAGACGCCCATCTCTCCTCGGCCGATAACCACGCCCCAGTTCCGTCTTCACCACGCCTCCAACACGCCCCCATCAACTTTACCCGTTTCCACAATGGATTGCAGTTGGAAACGCCCAAAATCAGCTTTCGATTATACCAATTTGGGCGCCCACGGGAGAAAGACGCCCATCTCCCGATTTGGGTCGCAATATAGGCGTTTTTCTCTTTCGATTAGAAGCTGGATAGGCACTTATGTGGCATAGTGAAAGGGCCCCTAAGAGATGGAAATAAAAGGAAGCATATGTATGGTCCATCTTATATTCTTCTGATGGAGATCATGAAGAATTTGACTATTTTCTCATGAAATGGTTCTGATGATTTAAATCATTGCAATCACTGTCAAGATGAACACTTGGGTACTCTTGAAAATATTTGCAAACTTAAAAAGACCAGTTTTGTGTAACATTGCTTTTTTCAAAGAAAAAGTCCTCAGCTCTAGTACATCAAACAGTTCTGTTGAAAAAATGGATCATTTTTATACTTAAGTTAAGCTGAAGCACAAGGCAAATGCACCATAAATGTCTTTGCTTACTATGCATTAAATCTTCCAACATTTATGGCTTTTTTTACCATGCTGACAACATTTTTTTAAAATCATTGTTCTGCACTATAGTCTGAGATATCCAGAGGCCCTTCAGATTAACAAGAAGATATACAGAAGGTTTAAACAATCCATTTCAAAGCAACATGATTAGCCTGTACACTTGCTTGAGGGTTTATAGTTGCAGCTTTTCCTTTAATCTCTTCTGTGCATCTGAAATATGGCTTCTGAGGTGAACACAAGTACAGCAGGAGTACATTTCATCCGAAAATCGTAGTGGATTAGAAAACACACCAAACACTACCTTGTCATGTGAAATCAATCTATTTAAGGTTAACAGTATATATTATTCAAGGAATCTGTCATTTTTCTTTGACTGAGAACTGTAAGTACGGTAGTATCATGGTTGTACTTTGCCTCTGCATACTTCATAAATAAATGCATTCCTTCACAGTAGAACTGTTTTGAAGATAAAATGGATACATCAACGTATATATACACATATCTATAATCTTCTTATTTCACTCATAGCATAGAAACATCGAGCTAGAAGTGACCTTGAAAGGTTATCTGCACTAGTCTATTCCTCTTTCTCCTATAGTACTCCAGCCAAATCTTTTTTCATCTTGTTAAAACTTTTCAAGCTCAGGGGTTCAAGTGATGTTCCAGGATTTGCACTGTAGACAGCTGCATAAGAGACACATGTACAATTCCTTAACCTGATTTATTTTCCTGGGATGAGAAACAGCCGCACAGACATTCACAGCCCCTAGGGAGGAGGGAGTCCTGACTGTTGCACTTAAGTGACACCTATCAAGCACTGGATTTAAACAAGGCTTTGAAGGGCACCATAGTCTCCAGGATTATTTTTGCAAAGGCCAAGCTGAACAAAGGTGGACAAAAAAGGGAAGCAGCTTAGAAACTGTAAATGATGTCATTTGGAGTCCATCAGATACCAGAGTAGAGGAGTAACCTAATGGTTAAAGCAACAAGCTAAGAGCCAGACAAGTCAGGTTATAAGCCCACTGCTTTCCCTTTGTGAAGGTCACTTCTCTCACCATCGTTTTAGATACAAAGCTTAGATGGTAAGTCTTTTGGGGATAGAAAATACCCCCTTTACTAATGTAGCTTTCCTTGAGCTGAAAATGCTCAGAAAGAAGCACTAAAATTAAATTGCCAGGCTATAATGAGATTAACAACAACAACAAAAGCTAGAAATTCCATTACTTCCTTAAGGGGTCCTTTCACAGGAAAAAGGGCCCTGAGGTAGTGGTGGGAGCCATTTTTCCTGCGCACCAAGGCCCTTTTTACCGCAGTGGGTAAAATACTCCCCCCCCCCCCCCAATGGACAAGCTGTAAGATAACTCTTACCGTGTGGCCATGTGGTGGGGAGCACTTACTGCCACCATTTAGGTGGCGGTAAGGGCACCCACAGTAACCCAGCAGTAACCAGTCAGCACACAGTGATGCCCGGTTACCACCGGGTTAGCACTACGCTACAAAAACAATTTCCCAGAGTGCCAGAAGTGATGCACGCTCGAGCTGGAACTACTGCCAGTGGCAGCATTGTGATGACAATAGTTCCAGGATAGCATGCGGTAAGCCCACATTGGCCTTACCACCGCTTTGTAAAAGGACCCCTAAGTAACTTATTTGTATGCATGCTTATCCCTCATAACTTATCTTCGTGACTTAAGCCTTTATGACTCGGCCCTTTCCTATAAGTCTATGGTGAACAAACAATCAGCATGTCCTTGTGTTAGGTATTTGAAGAGTGCTATCAGTCTTTTCTTGTCCATAGCAGTGTATAATAACATAGTAGATGATGGCAGATAAAGACCTGTGTGGTCCATCCAGTCTGCCCAACAAGATAAACTCATTACATAAGGTATGATGTGATACTTCATATGTATACCTGATCTTGATTTGTCCTTGCCATTTTCAGGGCATAAACTATAGAAGTGTGTCCGGCACACTCCATGTTCTAAAACTTCAGAAGTTGTCACTGAAGCCCCTGAAAAGCTCCACTCCAACCCATCCAAATCTATTCAGCCAAGATCAGTGCACATAGTGTAGAAGTCTGCCCAGCACTGGTGTTATGACTGGGGATGTGAGCCCTTGTGCCCCGACTGAGCACGGCAAAGATGGAGGGACACCACACTCGGTCAGGCTGCCAGACAACCCCTAGCTTCACCTGGGAAGCGACCGCCATTCCCTGAGAGTTGAGCCCCCAGGTGCAGGCAGCCACCAGGACTTCTGGAACCGGCCGGGTTGCACGGCCACTGACCCGACAGGCGAGCAAGCAGACATAGTCCCGGAACAAGGAATCAGCGAAGCAGCAAAAACAGGAAACAGTCCGAGGTTTGGGCAGGCAGAAACACAGCGTGTAATCAAGAAGCAGTCCGAAGGTCTGGGCAGGCAGCAACACAGCGCATGGTCAATAAGCAATCCGAGGTCAGGAACACAGGAAAACACTGGAACAGATGAAGACCACAACCTCTATGCAAATAGAAGCCGAAGCATGGAAGGACTGGAGGCAAGGCTTTAAATAGTGTAGGGAATTAGGCTAAAACATGTGCAGCTGTTCCAAGATGGCTGCCCCCATCAGAGGAGATGCTCTACGCCCAAATATGGGCTTCCTTCCTGAAGCTGCCCAACTCCAAGATGGCTGCCACAACCTGAGACACCCATCTCCAAGATGGCCGCCCTATCCTGGCGATACCCACATCCAAGATGGCCGCCGCATCCTCGAATGCCCATACTCTGCGCAAGCAGGCTGCACCTCTGGAGGAGTGTAGCAGAGCGTAACAACTGGCTTTGCTTCCCAGTTCCTTAACCTGTATTGCCACCTAATCTCAGCTAAGCTTCATTGAATCCATTCCTTCTAAATAGGATTCCTTTATGTTTATCCCATGCATTTTTGAATTCCATTACTATTTTCAACTCCACTACCTACCATGGTAGGTCATTCCAAGTATCCAACACCCCCTCCATGAAAATGTAGTTCCTGACATTATTCCTGAGTTGGCCCCCCTTCAACCTCAATTCATGTCCTCTAGTTGTACCACCTTCCCCCATCTCTGGAAAAGTTATTTTGCGGATTACTACTTTTCAAATATTTGAACATCTGTATCATATCACCCCATGTTCCTTCTTTTCTTCAGGTTATACAGTGGTGGAAATAAGTATTTGATCCCTTGCTGATTTTGTAAGTTTGCCCACTGACAAAGACATGAGCAGCCCATAATTGAAGGGTAGGTTATTGGTAACAGTGAGAGATAGCACATCACAAATTAAATCCGGAAAATCACATTGTGGAAAGTATATGAATTTATTTGCATTCTGCAGAGGGAAATAAGTATTTAATCCCTCTGGCAAACAAGACCTAATACTTGGTGGCAAAACCCTTGTTGGCAAGCACAGCGGTCAGACGTCTTCTGTAGTTGATGATGAGGTTTGCACACATGTCAGGAGGAATTTTGGTCCACTCCTCTTTGCAGATCATCTCTAAATCATTAAGAGTTCTGGGCTGTCGCTTGGCAACTCGCAGCTTCAGCTCCCTCCATAAGTTTTCAATGGGATTAAGGTCTGGTGACTGGCTAGGCCACTCCATGACCCTAATGTGCTTCTTCCTGAGCCACTCCTTTGTTGCCTTGGCTGTATGTTTTGGGTCATTGTCGTGCTGGAAGACCCAGCCACGACCCATTTTTAAGGCCCTGGCGGAGGGAAGGAGGTTGTCACTCAGAATTGTACGGTACATGGCCCCATCCATTCTCCCATTGATGTGGTGAAGTAGTCCTGTGCCCTTAGCAGAGAAACACCCCCAAAACATAACATTTCCACCTCCATGCTTGACAGTGGGGACGGTGTTCTTTGGGTCATAGGCAGCATTTCTCTTCCTCCAAACACGGCGAGTTGAGTTCATGCCAAAGAGCTCAATTTTTGTCTCATCTGACCACAGCACCTTCTCCCAATCACTCTCGGCATCATCCAGGTGTTCACTGGCAAACTTCAGACGGGCCGTCACATGTGCCTTCCGGAGCAGGGGGACCTTGCGGGCACTGCAGGATTGCAATCCGTTATGTCGTAATGTGTTACCAATGGTTTTCGTGGTGACAGTGGTCCCAGCTGCCTTGAGATCATTGACAAGTTCCCCCCTTGTAGTTGTAGGCTGATTTCTAACCTTTCTCATGATCAAGGATACCCCACGAGGTGAGATTTTGCGTGGAGCCCCAGATCTTTGTCGATTGACAGTCATTTTGTACTTCTTCCATTTTCTTACTATGGCACCAACAGTTGTCTCCTTCTCGCCCAGCGTCTTACTGATGGTTTTGTAGCCCATTCCAGCCTTGTGCAGGTGTATGATCTTGTCCCTGACATCCTTAGACAGCTCCTTGCTCTTGGCCATTTTGTAGAGGTTAGAGTCTGACTGATTCACTGAGTCTGTGGACAGGTGTCTTTCATACAGGTGACCATTGCCGACAGCTGTCTGTCATGCAGGTAACGAGTTGATTTGGAGCATCTACCTGGTCTGTAGGGGCCAGATCTCTTACTGGTTGGTGGGGGATCAAATACTTATTTCCCTCTGCAGAATGCAAATAAATTCATATACTTTCCACAATGTGATTTTCCGGATTTAATTTGTGATGTGCTATCTCTCACTGTTACCAATAACCTACCCTTCAATTATGGGCTGCTCATGTCTTTGTCAGTGGGCAAACTTACAAAATCAGCAAGGGATCAAATACTTATTTCCACCACTGTATATGTTCAGGTCATCAAATGTATCCATGTATGTTTTGCTATATAAATCCTGTACCATTTTTGTTGCTTTTCTTTGAACCGCTTCAAGTCAGCAGTTCAAAGAAAAGCAACAAAAATGGTACAGGATTTACGTCTTTTTACATCCTTAGCAAGATACAGCCTCCAAAAGTGAACACAATACTCCAATGACTTGTAGAGGAGCATCAACACCACCTTTCTTCTGCTGGTTATACCCCTCTCTATGCAGCCTAGCATCCTTCTGGCTGCGGCCATCACCTTGTCACATTGTTTCCTCAACTTAAGATCCTCAGAGACTATCACCCCAAGGTCCCTCTCCTGATCCGAGCTTACCAATCTCTTTTGGATTTCTGCACTCCAAGTGCATCACTCTGCACTACTTGGCATTAAATTTTAACTTCACAATAAGTTTAAGAAACCTTACCCCCCCCCCCCCCCCCCCCCCCCCCGTTTAGTAAGCCATGCGGCAATACCATCACAGCCCATTCAAAGAGAATGGGCTGAGTCAGCATTAGCGCATGGCAGCCACTAGCACGGCTTAGTAAAGAGGTTCATTATAATTAAAAAAAAAAATTCCAAATATATCAAAAATAATTCTTTTGTGCTCAGAGTGCAAAATGTTATCCAACTAGCTCCTGCTGGTTGTGTTTATTCTCAAAAATTCAGCAACTTCAAAAAACAAATTGTCAGTCCTTTTTTCAATCATATCTTAATTATTCAAATTCCTTTCGATATCTACCGTGTTACAAATACTGTCCAATATTATCAGTCTTCCATTACTCAATGTTTCTAATATACTCATATCTCCATTTTAAAAAGCATTCATCAAAATGAAATGTACTTTCTGATGGTCTGCAGATTTCTTATGGGTAGCTTAATCTGTAACATTCTCCCTTTCCATTAGACAGGTTTCTCGCTGTTATTGGATCTGGGCAAATTGCTCAAAAACAGTCTGATCCACAATCCAGTGTTAAATATGTGTGATAATATGAAAACAAACAATTCTTACAAATCCTTGTTCTGTTTCCTACATGGAACTATGTTTCGCTTTCTTATGCATCGTCAAGAGAATAGAGCTGAATAAAATACTTATGCTTAATTCTCTCAGCTGTCCTGGATGAGAAACTTGCTCTAACTGCTCCGGGGTATCCACTCTATTGGCTATCTTTATATCATCTGCAAAAAAGGCAAACTTTTTCTTTTAACCCTTCAGCAATGTCTCTCACAAATATATTAAACTGAATTGGCCCTGGCCCTAACCCCTTAGGCTCTCCACTGCTTACTTTCCTTTCCTCCGAGCGAATTCCATTTACCACCATCCTTTGCCACCTGTCGGTCAACCAGTTCACCGTTCTAGGTCCCAAGTTCAGCCCTCTTAGTTTATTCATGTGTTTTCTGTGAGGGACCGTATCAAAGGGTTTGCTGAAATCCAAGTAGATTACATCTAGCGCAAGTCTTTTATCCAGTTCTTTGGACACCCAGTCAAAGAAGTCAATTAGATTCATAAGGAAGGATTTTCCTTTGGGAAAGTCATGATGCCTCGAATCCTGTAACCCATTGGCTTCTAAAAGTTAACTATATTTTCCTTCAGCTGTGACTCCATCATTTTTCCTACCACTGACATGATGCTTACCAGCCTGTAGTTTCCCACTTCTTCTCTGTCTTCGCTTTTGTGAAGAGGGACCATATCATCTCATCTCCAATCCCTTGGAACCTCTTCCATCTCTAAAGACCTATTAAATAAATCCTTTAGAGGTCCCACCAAGACTTCTCTGAGCTCCCTCAGTATTCTGGGATGTATCCTGGGATGTATCCCATCCGGCCCCATAGCTTTGTCCTCTTTCTGATATATTGCATGAACTAACCGTCTTCTTGTTGAACAAATTACTGCAAATTACAGCCTGTCTCAGTTTCTTCAGTGAATCATGAAAAAAAAGGACTGCAGTTTATAGACTGTTAATGTATGGTAATTTGAATAAGAAAGTTGCTTATTCTATCCAGATTGAAAGACACACATATTGTGCCAATGTGAGGTGACTCATCCCAAATGCTATGTAAATATTTTGTTTTTCATGTCAAATGAATTTTAAAGATGCTTCCGGTGTATCTGCAGGCTTGATTTTTAACTTATTTCTGTTCATTATGAAGTCTTTTCCATTTCAGTGCCAGCACTCTGGAACTTATTACTGTAAAATTTAAACCATGAAACCAATATTCACCCTATAGGAAGAAAGTGGAAACTATGCTTTTCAGGGAGGCTTTTAATGATATTGGGTAATTTTGAGTTATGAAGGATTAATTTAATTGTTAATGTATTCTGCTGCTGTTGTGTTTGTGTGTGTCTATATTTATTATTTCTGATTGTATGTTGTAAACTGACTTTGGATGTTTTGCTTTAAATGCCCCATATTTGAATAAGAAATATGGCCATTTTTGAACCAGCAAAAACATCTATCTTTTTTTTTTTTTCAAAAATACCCACATGCTAGATGTGTTTCTGCTCTATACATGTGCGTTTATATTTTTGGTCCATTAAAATTAAAATTAAAAAAAGTCCAAGTGAAAAACTCACAAAATCAAGCCATTGAGATATAGGAGGAGCCAGCATTCTTAGCAGACTGACTACCCTGACATTCAGGAGAGCAGTGGGGCATTGCAGTGGAGTTCACTTAAAAGGTCCCAGATACAGATCTCACCTTCACCCCCTTATATTGTATCATGAGCCCTCCAAAACCCCACTGTACCCAACTGTACCCAACTGTACACCACTACAATAGCCCTTTTGGCGGATGGGGCCACCTATATGTGGGTATAGTAGGTTTTTGGTTAGTGTAAGATGGCTCACACTTTCTACCACAAGTGTAACAGGTAGAGTGGGATATGGGCCTGGGTCCCCTTCCCTATAGTGTATTGCATTGACCACTAGGCTACTCCAGGGACCTGCTTGCTGCTGTATTAGGACTGGCCATAACATCTGAAGCCATCATAGATACTGGTATTTACTGTTTCTTTCACATCTTTTTTTTTTGGGGGGGGGGGGGAGGCTATGCCCAAATTCCTCCAGTGGTCATCTGGTCATTTAGGGTAGCTTTTTGTGCTTTAATCATTCTAAAACAGGTCTAGACCAAAATGTTGAAATTGTAGCCCTGGACATTTTCATTTTGTTCCTTTATGGCTAAAAAACAACAAAAATGGAGAAACTAGTTCCGCTATGAAGATAAAGATGGAAAAAAAACAACAAAAAAGTAGCGTGATCAACACGACACTTCCAAGACACCGTGGAGGCGAGTAAGAGATAATCAAACTTTATTTAAAATACAATGTAAAAAAACTCAAAAGACTTGACACGGAGCTATGTTTCGGTGAAAACGCCTGCTTCAGGAGTCTGTTCTGTAAGCCAATGGATGGGGAAGCTTAAATGAGTAAGCCAAATCAAGTCTTTAAAAAGACTAGTGAATGCACCAAGCATAAGCTTTAAAGTGACAATAGAGACTGTGAGAAGAGTCAATCTCAGTAGTGCTGAACAAAAAATGCTGAAGCTGCATTGTCCACATGTTAAGAATGCCCTAATCCCACTCCGTCATGCCCCCAATGAACTGCATAGATAAACATCTGCAAAATAGGTTTCAGAAATAGCAATTTGGATGTTTTGAGAAGAAATACATCCAAATGCTGCTTTTTGACACTTTTTGGATGTTTTTTCAAAAATGAGCCCCATAGCTTTTTATATTCTGCAACTACCAAAAGAATTCTGTGCAGATTCCAAAAAAACAAACAGGCAATCCATGGGAGCTGACAATATGATTATTCAAAACAATCACTAAATAGCAACATTTTCAGCAAGATAAATAATAGCATCTAAAAACAAGTAAACTAGAGCAAAATTCCAGAAATGAGAGTACAAGGAATTAACTGAAATCACTAATGTATTAAATTTGTTGACAAGAAAACTGTTAATAGTTTCCTGAAAATGAGATAATTCTGAATCTTTCTTAATTGAACTAGAAGTGTATTCCATATAGCAGGGGCGTGATATGTAAAACTTGCAGAAGAAATAGGATTGTAGTTCAAACTGCTAGGATTAGGGAAGTGAAGCAGCATGTTGTCACAGAAGGCTCTCAGTTTAGTGGTGATCTGAACCCAATTCATCAGATGGGCCAGAGCCAATCCATAGATGATTTTATAACCATTATACAAACCTTTAAATGAACATAAGCCTCCACTGGCAACCATCAACAGCAGAGAGACTTTGCCAGTTTTGTAAGCTGAGAATATTAAACGAAGTAGCCAATCCCTTGGTTCTCACCTACATGAACAAAATTTATCAGGACTTCTTAAAAGGCATAACCAACATTCTACAACCTAAGTCAAAACCAGACTCACTCATAAAAACTAAGAAAATACAATGATTTTTATTACTATTTGATAGATGTGTAACCAGTGGAAAAATGTAGTTAGTTATTGATATGTCTGCATTATCTGGGTGTTTCACAATGGTCAGATCTATGATTGATATAGCCAATGATTTAATCACATAGAGAATATGTACATACAATACAGCTATCTTGAAACACTTACCTTCATGTGGTTAAGTTATTCTTATACAGGAAACCATATATTCAGAAGAATGCACTGAGATATTTTTTTTTTTTTTGTTACATTTGTACCCCACGCTTTCCCACTCATGGCAGGCTCAAAGTGGCTTACATGGGGCAATGGAGGGTAAAGTGACTTGCCCAGAGTCACAAGGAGCTGCCTGTGCCTGAAGTGGGAATTGAACTCAGTTCCTCAGGACCAAAGTCCACCACGCTAACCACTAGGCCACTCCTCCACTACAAATATTAGAGAAATCCAAGCAGTTTACAAAATTGAAAAGTTAGATGGGAAAGGAAGCAGCAAATAACACTACAGAATATTATCACAGGGGCTTTGACAAACAATAATTTATTTATTTATTACATTTGTACCCCATACTTTCCCACTCAAAGCAGGTTCAATGCGGCTTACATGGTAATTGAGATTACAAAGTATTGGTGGAGAGAAATAATTTGAATATTATCAGAGTAATAAAAGAAATAAGAATGATAGCTCAGAGACAGACACTTTCAACACTGCCGCTTACTCTCAGGTTCTTGAATACTGAGGTGTGTGATAGAGTCACATCCAGGATAGTTGGGTTAAGGCAGTTTCAGCCTGAAATACAAGTCCCAGAAGGCATTGCAGGCAAGGAGCCAGGGGGTGAGATGAAGAACCCAGGCTGGACTCCTAGCTGCAATAGGGGAAGACATGGGTGTAAGCTGGCAGGACGTGTAGATTGGCTGCCTATAGGGGGGAAAGAGAGATAGGAAACCCTGTGTGCAGGAGCTCATCATTAGTCTAATGCTTAACTCAGCTGGTATGGATGTGGGGGAAGCTAATTGAAGGAGAATGATTGGTTGTGAGAGCAGAAGCCAGAGATTGATTAGGCAGGTGGGAAGGAGTCCCAGAAGAGAGAAGCAGTTGCAGGCTGAAACCCTTGGGTAAGAGAGGTCCCTAAAGTACTGAAGCAGGCTGAAATCCCTTGGGTGTGAGGAAGTCCCAAAAGTATTTGCAGGCTGAAAATCCTTGGGTAATAGAGGCCCCTAAAGTATTGAATTTACCAGTGAAGCTGATGCAGGGTGAAATCCCTTGGGTATGACGAGTCCCTAAAGTATTGAACTCTCCTGAAGGTAAAGAGAGTAGAAGGTAGAAACTGCTGCTTTGTGATTTAACTGTGATGATGAACTGAATGAACTGCTTCTATTTGGAATTGAACTACTGTTTATTGTGCACTGGATAAAGAGCCCAGACTGGAGCTGACTTGAGCCTGTATTGAATCCTGGTATGTGCTGATAGCCTACTGCTTAAAGGGGACTATTTGCCACACACTTGCAGGTGGCTTACATATGCTTAAGACTGAAGGTGAATGCTACTGCATGGAATAAAGTCTTTAAGATTGAAGTTGCGGGTGGACATTTATTTCTTGACTGTACCAGGAGCCTGTGGCTGGAGGAGATTGTTCTATCCTTGGCTACACCTAGAGGTACCTGGTTACAGGTGATAGAGTCAAAAATGTTGAGCAAATTCAAAAATGATAGACACAGGGGATGCTTAAATAGAAAGAGTATGGAAACACAACATGGCTGGTGAGATGCTATGTTGGTCAAGAGTATCAGGAAATCAGGCTGATACCAGATAGACTTCTGCAGTTTGTGTCCCGCAGCTCAAGGAGGAGGGGAAACACCTTGACTAAGTTGAATACTGTCAACAATACTTTGGGATGATATGTGGTTATAACCAAACTATATCATGTTTGGCTGCCTATATGGTTGACATGCTGGAGACTTGGCAGCAAGTGTATAAGCATGGGTGACTGGATCCTGCACAGAGTGGTGGGCACAGCTCTGACCACCTTGTTGGGCAGACTGAATGGACCGTGTGGGTCTTTATTTGCTGTCATTTACTGTGTTACTGTATATCACAAAAAGATGGAACAACCTCGATAATTATGCAGAGTGCTAAAAACCTTATTCTTCTATTGTGACAGTCCTGTTATTGTTGTATTGATGGTTTGTAATTGCAAATTAAATCAATAAAACAGATTTGAACACAATCCGCTTGATATTCAAAGCAACTTAAATGGCCTGCAGATGATCCTGGCCATTTAAAATGTTTGTCTATGGCTAACCATGAATATTCAGCAGCTCTTATCTGGTTAATGCTGCTGAATATTAGTGGTTAGCATCTGAGCTGAAACCAGCTAACTCATGGGCATACCAGGGGCAGAGTTGGCACTTATGCAGTTAAGTGCTAATATTTAGCCCTTAAGGGCCCGATTCTATATATGGCGCCTAAAATTGATGCACGGTAGGCAATTACGCCTAAGCATATTCTAAATACCTCTGTAAAACTACACGTGGTATTTATAATATGCTTAGTCATAGTTTTAAGAGACTGAATCTATTTGCATCCATTTATGCCAACAAAAAAGCTGGTATAAATTCCTGCGTGTAGATTTACGCGTACTAGCCCATATTTTATAACAACGCTTGTAGATTTTGGAATGCCCACGAAATGCCCATTTCTACACCCTTAACCACACCCCCTTTTGCATTTGTACATTAGAATTTATGTGCAGAATATGCTTAGCAATGTATGCGCGTAAATTCTAATTTTTCACAATTAGTGCTCATTATTGCTTGTTAAGGCTGTTAACAGCGCTTAACTGCTTTTAAAAACAATTACATGCATAGTTATAAAGTACGCCTGGATTTATGCACAGAATTATATGTAAATCTAGGCATGCTATATAGAATCTGGGGGTAAGTGCATACGATAACCACATAAATTGGGCTATATTTTATTTATTTATTTATTTATTCAGAACATTTATACCCCGCTTTATACCACTGAAAGCAGCCTCAAAGCGGCTTACAAAGAACTGAAGAAACAATTACAATGTCAGTAGAGAAAAAGGCACAGAGGAAGAAGGGAGGGGAAGAAACAGAAAAAATAGAGATAAAGATGGTCTGCAAATATGATGACTGCAGGCATTATGATGAAGCTCAGGAATAGGCTGAATCTCTGAGTCTGCCTGTACAAACTCGGAAGATGAGAAGGCCATGACTCTTCAAGTGAGTGACGAGAGCTGCCCAGTCAAAACAGCAGGCTGCAGAAGGAGAAGACGAAAGTTGCTCATCAACCGACCACACCAGCTCCCCTATCTTATGTGGTTAAGGGATGAATATAGCACTTCTATTTTGATATATGTGACAGCCATTCTAATTTCCAAAGGTTTTAATATGCTTGCCCTTCTGATCTGCACTCTGGGTAGCCTGGTACCTGAACACCTCTAGTCCATGCCCTCTGTGTGCAGTTAAACGATTTACACATTCATTAAATATATAAATGAACAGCCTTTCCATAAATCTGCCACAGGAATATAGTCTGGCATCTTTAAGGCCAGGCAGAATTTATGGCTGTGTAAGTTAGTTTACTGATCTTTTCCTCTGGTCTGATGCTGTTTAGAACCAGTGAGCAAAGAGCTGTCATTTAGTAGCAGCCAACCTTTCATATCAGATATTATGGGGCTCATTTTCAAAAGAGAAAAACATCCCAAAAGTGGCATAAATCTGCATTTGGACATTTTTTTCTCACAAAAATGTCCAAATTGGTATTTTCAAAAACAATGTTTAGACATTTTTCTAAGAAGTACGTCAGACGTGTGTTCAAATCACAAGGGGGCATGTCAGAGGCATGTTAAGGGCATGATCTAGGCGTATTATGAGAGAATAAGAGGTTTAGTAACAAGCCACAAAAAAGTGTCCTAAATGACCAGATGACCACTGGAAGGAATCAGGGATGACCTTCCCTTACTCTCCTAGTGATCACTAACCTCCTCCCACCCTCCAAAATGTGATTAAAACACATGGCCGGTGTGCCAGCCTCAGATGTTATACTCAGGTCTATTATAGCAGCATGAAGGTCCTTAGAGTAGTCTAGTGGTAGGTGCAGTGTGCAATGAATACAGGCCCATACCTCCCCCTACCTATTACACTTGTGGTGGAAACTGTGAGCCCTCCAAAACTCACTAGAAACCAACTGTACCCACATATAGGTACCCCCTTCACCCATAACAGCTATTGTAGTGGTGTACAGTTGGGGGGTAGTGGGTTTTGGGTGGATTTTGAGGCTCAGCATACAAGATAAGGGAGCAACGGTGAGATGTGTACCTGGGAGCTTCTATCTGAAGTCCACTGCAGTGCCCCCTAGAGTGCCCCATTGCTATCTTGGGATGTCTGTGTAGCCAGTCTAAGAATGCTGGCTCCTCCTACATCCCAATAGCTTGATTTTGTGCATTTTTCAGTTGGACTTATTTTTTCGAAAATGGTCCAAAAAGTTAAGTGCACAGATCACAAAAACATCTAGTAAATAGCCATTTTTGAAAAAAAAAAAAAAAAAAGAAGTGGTCTTTTAAAAAATGGCTATTTACTGTTTTGTTCTGTTTTGAAAATGGCTATATTCCCCTCTTAAATTTTGAACATTTTTAGCAAAGTGTCCAAAGTTGGACTTAGATGTCATATTGAAAATACCCCTCCATGTAAACTGTTTTCTCCTGCTCCTCTTGAGGTTTTATATACAGTATCTGATGCTAGTCAAATTAGTAAAATTTCACTTATGAAATTTATGAAAGGAAAAGCAGTGCATCAAATCTCACTATTCAATACAATCAGAAGTCCTATTTTCTCACTACACATCAATCTCATTTTATATATTTGTACCAATCATTTCAAAATCATTCTTCAGCAATCAATTGTTTCTCCATAGATGACTATTCATCCAAGTAACATGACATCATGTGTCAATTTCTGTGCCTCAAGGAGGAACAGATAAAAAGCTGCTTTTCTTCAACTTGTGAACTTGTGGCCTAGTGGTTAGGGTGGTGGACCTTGGTCCTGAGGAACTGAGTTTGATTCCTGGCACAGGCAGCTCCTTGTGACTCTGGGTGTCACTTAACCCTCCATTGCCTGCTGTATTGGGCCTTCCATGAGTGGGAAAGTGCGGCGTACAAATGTAATAAAATAAATAAACACTAACTCCCCTGTTTACTAAGCCATGCAGCAATGATGACGCAGCCACTAGCACAGCTTCGTAAACAGGGGGGGGGGGGGTAAGAGTTTAGCACGGAGAGAAGGAACAAATTGCTTCATAATGTCATTGACTGGCCACAACACTCTCTCAATAGATAGATTTAGGAGCTTGTTCATTAAGCATTTTTCTGATAAGTAAAAAAATGTGAAAATATTTAGGGTTCAATATTCAGCCAGTGGAACTCAGTGTTTTGCTGACCGTTGCCGGCGTTAGACCCGGTAATTCAATGTTGGGCCATGCCCAGACTTTGGTATTGAATGTCCGGTTTTGTGAAGTGATATTCTGCACTTAACTGGCTATGGGGCATTGTATAAAAGGTAGGACTGACTTTTATGCGGTCTTATTTATGCTGTGACCTTGGCCAGTTAAGTGCCAACTCTGCCCCCTGGAGCATGCCAGGTTTCAGTCGGCCCTAAATGGTTAAGTGCAGCTGACAATTATTGGTTACCTTCAAACAGGCAAGTTAACTAGCCAAGAGCCATTTCTGGCCAGTTAAATCACTTTGAAAATTGACCCATTATTGTTTATATTTACTAGTTTTGTAAGCATTTCTAGTCAGATGAATACAAAACTAATACAAGACTCGCAAAAGAAATTCCACTGCAACTTAGGGGACAGGCTAGCTTCATGCAGAGTTTCTGAGTCTTCTGAATGTCTTCTTTGTATAAACAATTGCATTTTCTGCTATATTTGTTGATATCTTGCCCTTTTTCTATTTGTGGCTTCCCATTATTTTTTGTTATTTGGCAGTGCTGTCTCTGCAGTGTGACCTTTAGTTACTCAAGCATTTTCAGAAACAAGTAAAAGTGATTATCTGAAATTAGACTTCCTGGCTTCAGTGTAATGAGTAATGATTGCTTTTGTACTGGGACTCGCAAACAGGAATGTATGTCACATGAGAACCAAAACTCCAGTAACATGCATTATATACTTCCAGGCTATGAATATAATGATAATGACTATCTGGGCCAGAGAAATCAATGGTGCATTCCAGTACAAAAATTGATCTAGATCTTCAAAGCAAACATTCCATGGTTTTCAGAAGGTAAAATGGCCAATGGACAGTAGGTAATGATTTGCACTGGAACAAAATTTAGATAAATCTGCTCCAAATTTGTGACCGATAGAGAAACCTTTGTTGAAGAGGAAAGATAATAATAATTCTATGCAGGGTCTTCATTTGCATTCTGCGTATACTGAGACATAGGAAGCAAAAAATAACTTACTTTGGGGCCCTTTTATGAAGTGCAGTAGGGTAATAGCGTGGGTAGTACACGCCAAAACAGCACTACTTCTGCTCACTCCAGGTACCTGGTGGTAGTTCTGATTTTTAGCATGGCAACACACAAGCAGACACTATGATGTCCAAAAAGTCTTTATTCAAACAGTCCCAACGTGGCCACATTTCGCCAAATAGGCTGTATTAGGGGTAAACATAAACAACTAACCAGGGACACACAAGACTTTGCCCTGGAAGTAAAACTGAGCATACAAGATGACTTCAGCAGTTTCTTAGTCACAGATGGCAGAGTAACAGCTTCATAGTTCTATTTCCCGTGTGAATAGGTGAATACTAGAGTGCTTGAGGTGCCGGTGGATTTTAAAATATTTATAAAAACTCTGGAAATTGGAATGATGTGTGAGGTGGTTAAATTTGCAAGTGGCACAAAACTATTCATAGTTGTTAAATCAAGTTTAGGAAACTGGAAGACTGAGCATCCAAATGGCAGATGAAATTTAATGTGTACAAGTGCAAAGTGATGCACACTGGAAAAATAGTTCAAATCATAACTACTTGATGCTAGGTTCCACCTTAGGAGTCTCCATCCAAGTAAAAGATCTAGGTATCATCATGGAAAATACATTGAAATCTTCCGCTCAATGTAAAATATTCCACTCGTGTGCAAGAGGATGCTAAGACTTATTAGGAAAGGAACAAAAAATAATCAAAGAATATTATAATGCCTCTGTATCACTCTGTGGTATAAACTCATCTTGAGCACTGTGTACAATTCTCATCGCCATATCATAGAAAAGAGATAGCGAAATTAAAAGAGGTTCAAAAAAGGGTGACCAAAATGATTAAGAAGATGGAACTCCTCTATAATGAGAAAAAGCTTAAGATGTTAGGGCTCTTCACCTTGGAAAAGAGATGGTTGAGGGGGATATGATAGAGGTCTACATAATCTTGAGAGAAGTAGAATGGGTAAACATGAATCAATTGTTTACTTTCAAAAAGTACAAAGGAGGGGACATGGTAATACTTTTAAACCAAATAGGGAACAATATTTGACTACGTTCCTGGAGGTAAAGTCCATAAACTTTTAAGGTAGACTTAGGATAAGCTACTGGTCATCTCTGGTACTGGTAGCATGGAATCTTGCTACTCTATAGAATCCTACCAGGTACTTGTGACCTGGATTGGACACTGTTGGAAGCAGGATATGGGGCTAGATTGTTCATTGGTCTGACCAAGTATGGCTATTATTATAGGTATTCTTAAAGGAATTTATATCGTTTTAGGTATTTATTTATTTGAGAAGACTTGATTAACTGCCATTCCCTGAAAAGTAGATCCTGACACTTTAAAAAAATATATGAAAGCACACCAAAAATTAGCCTAAACACCAAATAAGACTAACAAAATCCAGCTCCCCTTCCTTGCAAACCGACATACCTCCGATATCCCCCATCAGCCCCCAAAGACATAAAAAAGCAACAATATCTTCTATATATTCTTAGAAACTAAAAAAAAAAAAAAAAAAAAAAAGGTCTGACCACCCCACCAAGAGGACATTTTCTTACTGGAGGAATTCTTCAGGAGAAAGCCAAAGAATCAACATTTGTTTTGTTCTACTCCTGGTTTTAGCAGCATGGAGAGTTTCCTACTACGTTCTAGTTCCAAGATTCTGACCAGAAGCTACAAGGAAGAATATGCAGGACACCATCTCAGAAGCATCCTTAGTATTTGGGATGTTTTACAAAATACTTTTCATTAAATGCTGAATGAGTTAAAAACTATGATATATTCCCCCCCTCTATTTACATATATACACTGTAATGTATCTATGTATATGAGACCCGCTGAGCAAAAAATTGCTAAAAGTGGAGTTATAAATAGCAGAGATAAAGGCTATAAAAGTTTGGAGGGGTATCATTCGTTTCTGAAATTTTTGTGTACTATAGGGTCAGTAGAATGGGACTGCAATTTGTTTTTCATAACTTTGATGTTTTTTTTATGATCTACAACTTAAAAACTGCAGGTTTCCTAAACTGGGTATGTGATTTCTGGGGTTAATTACTTTTTACTTTCCTCATTTTTTAAAATATAATTGATCCATGTGTGAGACAGAAAGTTTGCAGTATTATACAGTTGACATCCCTCTATTTTGTGGTACAAATAACTCACATACCCCACTTTTGGTACTTTTTCGTTCAACGGGTCATATATCTATCTGTCTAATTATCACGCTCTTTCAAATGTGCACCATTGTAAGTTAAGCAGGTACAGAACAGCACTTAGGTGCACATGTGCACAAATACATGTGTAATTGCCATTATTCTAAACTTTTATGGAGCCCTTTTACAAAGCAATGGTAAGGCTACCGCATGTGTATTGTGCACCAAATCGACACAACCGCCTGGTAAGTGCGCCCACTCAGTGGTAATGTCAAAGTTGGTATGCGCTGTTTCCCGCGGTAGAAAATATTTTTCTATTTTCTACTGTGGGGGGGGGGGGGGGGGCATTCCCGGCGGTATTCATCAACACGGTCACATTGGTGCACACTGCATGAGTACCACAAGTATAGCACATGAGCCGTTACCGTTAAGTTAATGGGTGGCAGTAAGGGCTGAGGCAGTAATAGTCACACACTACCTTTAATTCTAGTGCACAGCCATTTACCGCCCCCATTGAAAAAATACTTTTTTCCCGTCCGCGGTGAAAAATGGCCCAGCGTGTGCCAGAAACATGCGCCGACACTACCGCAGATTACTTTTTACCATGGCATAGTAAAATGACTTCTATGTGTCTAATGGGTATGTTATGGAATTGACCCTATAATATATCCACATTATTCTTCTACAGGCATCTAATGAACACTTCAGCTTTGTTTGCAAGAATATCTTGGGGCATGTGAGATTGTTAGAAATAACTATTTTAAAATCAAAGTTTCTGAAGATCTTAATAAGCCAAGGAACTTGTTTTAATATTGTCCAGTTTCTAACTAGAGAGAAGAAACGTTATTTTGACAGTTGTTCTTCATTGGTTGACATGTTTGTGGATTTATTTGTTTCAAAGGGGCAATATATTTTACAGTGGTCAGTTTCATTGTGGGATGTAAGACAGGATGAAC
The DNA here is from genome assembly GCF_901765095.1 of Microcaecilia unicolor. Taxonomy (NCBI): domain Eukaryota; kingdom Metazoa; phylum Chordata; class Amphibia; order Gymnophiona; family Siphonopidae; genus Microcaecilia; species Microcaecilia unicolor. The sequence goes on along the minus strand of NC_044031.1, from coordinate 126,486,807 downwards.
TGGTTAGGGTGAGTCTACTTGGGATGTGTTTGAAGAAGTGAGAGAGATTGAAGTAAAAACTGTCGTTCATACCTTAAGACCTACAAGGACCATCCATGAGTGTTGCTCTACTGTAGTTTTGAGGATTTTGGGTGAAACATTTGTCCCCCACATTATCATCTCTGGTGAATTAGTCTCTGTGTGAGGGGAAATTACCGGATCAACTAAAAACAGCAACTATTAAGCCCTTGTTGAGGAAAGACCATCTGGATGTATCTGTTATCACAAATTATAGACCTATTTCTGTATTGCCAATGCTAAAGCTAAAATTATTGAGAAATTGATATTGAATCAATTGATGCTTTATATTTATAGTGGTTATCACTTTGGTTTTCGTATTGGACATAATACGAAAACATTGCTATTGTGAACATTTGATATTCTAAAGAAAGGAATAAATTACAATATGAAATTCTGTTTTGTATCGCTTGATATATCATCAGCATTTAATACTATAAACCATTATATTCTATTATGACGGAGGAAAGTTCATGAGTGGTTTTCCTCTTATTTGAGTAATCGTAAGATGGTGGTGAAATGGGTAGATGGTATCTGAGGCTTATCAACTGGACATGGGGGTGTCACAGGAGTCTGTCTTATTGGCTATGCTTTTCAATCTATATATGAAGCCACTGTGGGGGTCTTTTACTAAAGCGTAGCTCGAATTATCTGCAGCAGGGCCTATATGAATAAAATGGGCCCTGCTGCAGATAACTCAAACTAAGCTTTAGTAAAAGACACCCTGTGTGATGTATTGAGTGATCTGAATATGGACTTTAGAATTTATGCTGATGATTTTCCTGTAGATGAAGATTTTATGACTGGCCGCATGAAATTGCAGCATTCTATGGAGGCTATTCAACTGTGGATGAATTAAAATAGACTAGCTTTTAATTTAGTCTAGATTGGACTATTGTAATAGTATATGTTTGGTAGGGCTGTGCCAAATGTTCATATTCAATTTGATTCAGCCTCGAATAGTGCCCCGAATTTATTATTTGTATTTGGCTGAATAGTGATTTAAATTTGAATAGAAATTGTCTGGGTCTCTACTGTTCTACATCCTACTGAAATAAACACTTGATCCCCAATTTTGTGTTGCTTCTTTTATTGTTTGTTATGTTAAAACTCAATACCTACTATTCGTATTCAGTATTCATATTTGGCCGAATAATATTTTTCATTATTTGTATTTGGCTGACAATTAAAATACGCTATTCAGTACAGCTCTAATATTTGAGTCTATCAAAATCATGTTGTAAAGCTTTACTGGTACTACAAAGAACTGATCATTTCTCTTGTTCAATGAAGGCTTTGCATTGGATTCCTGTGCAGTTTAGAGCACAATATAAATTAGTAACATGATAAATGTTGGCAGATAAAGACCTGCACGGTCCATCCAGTCTGCCCACCAAAGTGGCCAGAGTTTAATCTGGAACTCTGTACAAGTTCCACTTCTTCATGATTAAATACTGGTATACTTTCAGGCTCATTTTCGAAAGAGATGGACATCCATCTTTTGACATAAATCGGAACATGGATGTCCACCTCCAAGGGACGTCAAAATCGGTATAATCGAAACCCGATTTTGGACGTCTCCAACTGCAGTCCGTCAGAAGGATGTCCAAATCTCAAGGGGGCATGCCAGGGCTGTGTTCAAGGCGGGACTTGGGCGTGTATGTTGCTCTTCTTATGAAGTTTATGTAATTGCTGCTCAGCAAAATTGCAGGGATCCTTTTAGAAAAGCTGTGGCAAACACTAATGCATGCTTGCTATAGTGTTAAAGGGCTTACCATGGAGCAGGCTGAGGCATCCCGTGGTAACTTTAAAAGGTACATGCACAAACAACATATTAAAAAAAAATATATATATTTTTTTGCAGAGAGGCGTCTCTGAGGACAGAGAGCTGGTGCGGCTATCCAGCTCATTTTCGAAAGGGATCGCCGGCGATCTCCTGATCCCGGCCAAATCGGTATTATCGAAAGCCAATTTTGGCCGGCCCCAACTGCTTTTTTGTTGCGGCACCAGCCAACCTTCAAGGGGGCGTGTTGGTAGGGTAGCGAAGGCAGGATGGGAGGCAGGGCAGGGCATGGTTATGGGATGGCCGGCTTCAGCTAATAATGGAAAAAAAGAGGCCGGCTCGAATGAGCATTTCGCCGGCCAGACTTGGTCCATTTATTTTTAGGACCAAGTCTGGAAAAAGTGCCCCAACTGACCAGAAGCCCACCGGAGGGAAGCTGGGATCACCTCCCCTTACTCCCCCAGTGGTCACCAACCCCCTCCCACCCAAAAAAAAACCTAAAACGTTTTTTGCCAGCCTGTATGCCAACCTGACATGTCATACCCAGCTCCTTGACAGCAGTATGCAGGTTCCTGGAGCAGTTTTTAGTGGGTGCAGTGCACTTCAGGCAGGTGGACCCAGGCCCAACCCCCCCTACCTGTTACACTTGTGGTGGTTAATGTTGAGCCCTCCAAAACCCCCCAAAACCTACTGTTCCCACATGTAGGTGCCCCCCTTCACCCCTTAGGGCTATGGTAATGGTGTAGATTTGTGCGGAGTGGGTTTTGGGGGGATTTGGGGGGCTCAGCACCCAAGGTAAGGGTCCTATGCACCTGGAAGCTATTTTCATTTCTTGTTTTTTCATTTTTTTAAGTGCCCCCTAGGGTGCCCGGTTGATGTCCTGGCATGTCACGGGGGCCAGTGCACTAGAAATGCTGGCTCCTCCCACGACCAAATGTCTTGCATTTCGTCGGCTTTGTGATGGCCGGGCTCGGTTTCCATTATGGCTGGAAAACGAAGCCGGCCATCTCATGTAAACCCGGTGATTGATTTGGCCCTCCAAGTTAATGAACTAGGGTGTCAACATTCCCGTGCACTAACTGATTAGGGCATGATTAATACATGAGCCTTACCATCTACAAAATGGGTGGTAGTAAGGGCCCATGCACAAATGGCGACATTAGCGCGTGGCTATTAATGCCGAAAATAGAAAATTGGCCATTTTCCAGCCACAGAAAAAGTGGCCTTAGCACATGGAAAAGACCCACATAAGGGCACACTAAAGCCACTTTTTGCAGCAGCTTTGTAAAAGGGCCTCGCAGTGTGGCAATTGTTGGTGTTACAGAGCGAGCAGGTGGGATACATTGCATTTGCTTGTAAGGCATTTGGACAATTAAATTCTCTGGTCAATAGCTGAAGGCAACTTACATTTCAAATACAATAGGGGGTTCCCTGCCTCTTAGAGCTTATAAGAAGTTGGGGGGGGGGGGGGTCTAATTTTCCTTTAAGAACACCAATCTCTTCTACAAGCCATATTAAAGACATAGTCATAGGTTGTTTATTTGTATTAAAGTACAAATTTCAATTAAATGAAGAGTTAAAATAAAGTCTTACTGGCCATAAAGGAACATATATTACACTGATGGCAAAAGCAAAGCAGGATAATGGCCAGAGTTAGAGCAGTTCCAAAAATGGAGAAAAAAGAAAGCCCAACAAACTGAAGATAAAACAAAATGTTATCATCTGCACATCCTTAGTTTGTGTATTCATAACTGTCATAAATTAGACGGTTGAATTTCTATTAGTATTTTTTATTTTAAACTTTTATTACAAGAATAGAAAAACCTGCATCCAATTATATCAGTCAGAAGGCTCCTACGTTCAAGGTCTGTCCATCAATCTGTTTTTGTACACTGTAAAATTGTGTGGCTCTTCAAACTGCTTTGATTGCCTCTTACTGTAGGGAAATCAGACTTGTCATTAGAGGTCCAGAAAAATGTGCATTAATTGTACATCTTGGATGAAGTCAATACAATATTGCACCATGGAGAAAAGTTAACTGAATGAAATGTACTCAATTAATTTTGACCCGGGATGCTGCACTTCCGGAATAAAAATCTGTGAAAGTGAAAATATGAGCTATAAAAATACCAAGGGAAATGTGCAAAAAAAGTGTTAGAATCATGATATTTTCACAGAATTGCATTTATGTCATGTTTTCAAGCTGTCATCCAAAAATTACAAAACTGAAAATAAGCATCCAGCATCCAGTTGCTCAGAAGGGATTATGTAGGTTCTTTGAAACTGGAAAGAAATCATGTGGGTGACTTCACAGAGCAATTGTAAATATTTTATTCTTTCCCACTCATTATGGTAGAGTTGTATCTTTTTTTTTGTTAAATGTTTATTGGTGATCCAAGAACAGCATGAAACATACAAAATCCAAAATAGCTATACACCATGGGCCCGACATTCAGCCACCAGCAGGCAGTGCGTTTGCTGTCCACTACTGGTATTAAACCTGGATATTCAATGCTAGGCCATTTCTGGCGACCAGCATTGAATATCTGGGTTTATTTGGCCGCTAAAAAGTTAACCAGCTATGCCGATATTCATTGCTAACTGGTTAACCTTTTAGTGGTCAAAGAAAGGCCTGCTATTTAAGTGGCCTATTTTGACTGCTCAATGTAGTTTGGTAGTGAATATCCACATCTAAAAGGTGGTAAATAAATCTTAATAAATAAAAAATATATTGTGCAATATGGCTGCTTAGTGGCTAGTCGTTAAGTGGGATATTCATGTGGGAGATAACTGGTTATCTGGATGGTTCAATAGTTATATCGGTGGGCATATATCTACCAACTACTACATCATTTCTACAGTGCTACTAGATGTACACAGCACAGTACACTAAAAAAGCATGAGACAGTCCCTGTCAACAGAGCTTACAATTTAATCAAGACAGACAAACTGCTACTACTGAAAGGTATGAGCAAATCCAAATAAACAAGTAAGGGGCTAGAGAATTACTTAAGGTAGGAATGATTAAAACAGACATGGGTACTGAAAAGGGAAAAGGAGTTAAAAGCAGACTCGAAAGGTGGGCTTTTAGCCTAGATTTGAATACATTCAGAGATGGAGCTTGACGTATCGACTCAGGAAATCTAGTCCAGGCATATGGTGCAGCAAGATAAAAGGAATTGTGTCTGAAGTTGGAAGTGGAGGAGAAGGGTGCAGATAAGAGAGATTTACCTGGGAAGGAGTGTAGGGAGAGATAAGAATGGAGAGATACTGAGGAGCTGCAGAGTGAATGCACTTGCAAGTCAATAACTCTGCTGCCCGTCTCATCTTCCGCCAGGGTCGCTTTACTCATACTACCCCTCTCCTCAAGACCCTTCACTGGCTCCCTATCCGTTTTCGCATCCTGTTCAAACTTCTTCTACTAACCTATAAATGTACTCACTCTGCTGCTCCCCAGTATCTCTCCACACTCGTCCTTCCCTACACCCCTTCCCGTGCACTCCGCTCCATGGATAAATCCTTCTTATCTGTTCCCTTCTCCACTACTGCCAACTCCAGACTCCGCGCCTTTTGTCTCGCTGCACCCTACGCCTGGAATAAACTTCCTGAGCCCCTACGTCTTGCCCCATCCTTGGCCACCTTTAAATCTAGACTGAAAGCCCACCTCTTTAACATTGCTTTTGACTCGTAACCACTTGTAACCACTCGCCTCCACCTACCCTCCTCTCTTCCTTCCCGTTCACATTAATTGATTTGATTTGCTTACTTTATTTATTTTTTATCTATTAGATTGTAAGCTCTTTGAGCAGGGACTGTCTTTCTTCTATGTTTGTGCAGCGCTGCGTATGCTTTATAGCGCTATAGAAATGCTAAATAGTAGTAGTAGTTTGAACTGATAGGGAGCCAATGAAGTGACTTGAGGAGGGTCTATTGTGAGCATAAAGAACACTGGTGGAATATAAGTCGTGCAGTAGAATTTTGAACAGATTGTAGGGGAGAGAGATGGCTTAGTGGGAGACCTGTGAGAAGCAAGTTGCAGTAATCTAAGCAAAACAAAACTTTGAAAATACGCAATGCATACCATTAACAGCAAAAATAGTTTATGTTAGGATCATTTTTCTTTAACTTTCTCTCCCCAATCATAGCCCAAACTTAATCCAGCCTGATATCGTTAGTCAATTTAATGTTTGTCTGGGTTGACTTTATGACTTTGTCATAAAGCACAGTCATGTTTTCTGAATGGAGAGCTGTGGAATTGAAGTGTAGCACACCGACTCCACCATTTCATACATCATGCACAGTAGGATGGTGCATTTGTCTCCACCCATGACTGCAGTATGCATTTTCTGACAATAATGAAGCCAGTAGAACAAATCTGCACTGGGCTTTCTCCAGCTGTCCTGATTCAGTAGAACCCCATTGCCCAGCAGTAACACACTGTAAAACCACTCAAAATGTAGTTGTATCACATTCTCTATAGTTTCAATAGCCTTGGACCACAGTTGGTGTAAAGAGGGCCATTCCAGGAAGGCATGGAGAAATGTCCCTGAATGAGCTTTGCATTTGACCAGATATCATCATTCTATAATCTCATCCTTTTTCCTTTCTCCTTGGTGTAATATTTTATGCTACTACTACTACTACTTAACATTTCTAGAGCGCTACTAGGGTTACGCAGCGCTGTACATTTAACAAAGAAGGACAGACCCTGCTCAAAAGAGCTTACAATCTAAAGGATGAAATGTCAAGTTGGTGCAGTCTAGATTTCCTGCGTAGAGGTATAGTGGTTAGGTGCCGAAGGCGACATTGAAGAGGTGGGCTTTGAGTAAGGATTTGAAGATGGGCAGGGAGGGGGCCTGGCGTATGGGCTCAGGGAGTTTATTCCAGGCATAGGGTGAGGTGAGGCAGAAAGGGCGGAGCCTGGAGTTGGCGGTGGTGGAGAAGGGTACTGAAAGGAGGGATTTGTCTTGAGAGCGGAGGTTACGGGTAGGAACATAAGGGGAGATGAGGGTAGAGAGGTAAGGAGGGGCTGCAGAACGAGTGCATTTATAGGTTAGTAGGAGAAGCTTGAACTGTATGCGGTACCTGATCGGGAGCCAGTGAAGTGACTTGAGGAGAGGGGTGATATGAGTATATCGGTCCAGGCGGAAGTGCTGAAGTTCTTGATGCACTACATTAGGCGTAACTAAAGGTAACTCCTGAAAGTTGCAACTCAAATGCTGACCTGCTAAGCCTTCAGCTATGTCAGCTTCCTATAACTGTGCTAACTTCTATAGATAGGGTACCTTTTTATTTGCCCTTGCTAACTGGTACCATTGTCTGCTTTAGAGGGGAGGTGTAAAATGACAAATTTAACAGTGAAAGCAATTTCACTCTGTGATCCAATTGTAGATAGTAATGGTGTACTTATAAGAACTGTAATAAGTATTTATTTGGGAGATCCCATTTCACTTTAACCTGCTCTAAAAAGGAAAACTGGCCATCACCTAGGACAGAAAGATGTCCTTGGTACCTGTAACTATGCTGTACCCAGTTCTGAAACAGAGATGCACCCATACCACCCATATTTAGATAAATAGGTCCACCCCTTACCCCCCTCCCCCCCCCCCACACACAAACTATTATGTCACCAGGTCCATGCTCATCTCAATGCTTGTAAGTATTTATTGGCACCCACCTCTTCCAGTCTTGCCCTTGTGGCATTCTTGAAGACATTGAAAATCCTATATGGTTTACACCAATCAGACCAAAAACCGGTCAGGGCATAAACAGCCCATCCAGAGTGAATCTCATGAACCCAATGGAGGCCCGATGCCATATTATAGAGGTACAAAGCTGGAAGCTGAACCCCACCCCTGGGTCTTTTATTTTTTCATAGAAACAAAATACCATGCTTCTATATAGCTTCTTCCTTATGGCCCACCCCAGGGTGGGTGCATTTGCAGTGGGTATAAAATTTTTTGAAGTATGACCATCTTAATAAGGGCCACTCTACCTAGAACACTGACCAGCAAATCTTTCCATGTAAAGCACAACTGGTGCACATGCACCCATTTCTCTATTACATTCTTCCAATATATCCAATGTATTATCCACACTGAGATAGAGTCCCAAATTTTTGATCCCAGTTTTTACCCAAGAAAACAGGAAATCCCTCAGCCCAATTCATGCACATGGTTGATTTCTTCTTGAAATCTTCATAATTGGAACATATTTTCTTGAGATGTAAAAACTGACAGTAGGGTAAATTCTGTTTCAATGATGAATTATGGAAGCTAGAAAAAAACACATTTCCATCTGTTGGTTTCCGATAAAGTGTTGTAGTGAAACCATATTCTTCCTTCTTAATAAGTCGGTCTAGGAAATTAATGTTAGTCACATCATACTAGACATTGAAAGACAAATGAGGGTCTCTTTGATTCAGTCAGATATGGAAGGCTTCCAAGGTTACTTTCAGGCTTATTTTCGAAAGAGAAGGGCACCCATCTTTCGACACAAATCGGGAGATGGGCGTCCTTCTCTTAGGGTCCCCCAAAAGCCGATTTTGGGTATCCCCAACTGCTTTCCATTGCGGGGACGACCAAAGTTCCCAGGGGCGTGTTGGAGGCATAGCAAAGGCGGGACTGGGGTGTGCCTAACAGATGGGCATCCTCGAGCGATAATGGAAAAAAGAAGGGCATCCCTGACGAGCACTTGGGCGACTTTACTTGGTCCATTTTTTGTACGACCAAGCCTCAAAAAGGTGCCAGAACTGACCAGATGACCACCGGAGGGAAACGGGGCTGACATCCCCTGACTCCCCAGTGGTCACTAACCACCTCCCACCCCGAAAAAAACAACTTTAAAAACTTTTTTTGCCAGCCTGAAATGTCATACTCAGGTCCATCGCAGCAGTATGCAGGTCCCTGGGGTGGAGGTGTGTATGTCAGCAGAGGCATAGCAAAGGCGTGGACATCCTTCTTTCAAACATTTTGGACATCCTGAACTGCCTTTCCCTTCCCCCCCCCCCCCCCACAGGGACAGCCAAATTTCAAGGGAGTGGAGTGGAGGAGTGGCCTAGTGGTTAGCGCACCGGTCTTGCAATCCAGAGGTAGCCAGTTCAAATCCCAGTGGTATGAGAAGCATAGCAAAGGCTTGAACATCCTTCTTGCAGAAATATCCACATTTTGGACGTCGCAGGGATAGAAGCATAGCTAAGAACGTTCTTCACCCATACTCTAAAAAAAAAAAGTCCCTGATGAGCACTTAGACGTTTTCACCTGGACTTGTATTTTTCTAAGGTAGTAGATGACAATTTATTTAAGGTTGTAGACGGCTATTATACATGCAGCTTCTCTGCATGTATGAAGCCGTCTTTGGCATGAGCAGAGCAGCCACGCATAATGCATGGCTGCTCTGCACTGGCTTCCCCTCCTTAGGAAGGAAATCACGTGCAACTGAGCTAACAGTGAGCAGCTCATTTGCATGCAATTTCCTTCATGCATGCCCATTCCTTTCCGAATTGCTAAGGGATCAGTAAGGGAAGGGCTTTTTCCATTCAGTTAGTGCATCAGTTAGTCCACTGCAGTGCCCTCTAGGGTACCTGGTTGGTGTCCTGGCATGTCAGGGGGACCAGTGCACTACGAATGCTGGCTCCTCCCAAGACCAAATGAGTTGGATTTGGTCATTTTTGAGATGGGCATCCTTGGTTTCCATTATCTCCGAAAACCGGGGACGACCATCTCTAAGGTCGACCATCTCAATATTTAGGTCGACCATCTCTAAGGTCGACCTAAATGTTGAGATTTGGGTGTCCCTGACCGTATTATCGAAACGAAAGATGGCCGCCCATCTTGTTTTGATAATATGGGTTTCCCCGCCCCTTTGCGGGGACATCCTGCGAGGACGCCCTCAGGAAAACTTGGGCGCCCCGTTCGATTATGCCCCTCTTTGTGTGTCATCCTCTACTCCTTTGTAACCTGTTCTGATCTGTGTAGAGGTACTCTCCGTTTTTTTCTTTGACATTGAAGGACTTAGTTGGACCATGTGAAGGGCAATACTGTAACTGGGTGCCTGCATTTACGATGAGTTGTTAGGTTCACTGATTGATCATTCAAGGTCATTGTTGAGAGAAGGAAAGTGTGCTCTACTTCTTCAATTTGACTTGTCATCGGCTTTTGATTTGGTGGATCATTCCTTGTGGTTGCAGTTTCGAAGAGTTGGGAGTTATGGGTAAAGTTCTGGAATGGTTTAGAAGTTTTTTGATCTATAAATCTTATAGAGTTAAATTACATTTGGATTTATCATTAAGTTGGACTAATCCCTGTGGAATTCTGCAGGGTTCTCCGTTATCTCCAATATTGTTTAATATCTTTTTGTGGACTCTGAGTTTCTTCATTACATCTATGCAGATGATATTTTCATTACTAATTCCTTTTCAATCTATTTCTGATATAAATATTTCTAAAGTTCAGAGTTGTATAGAACTTTTAGAAGGATGGATGTACAGCTATAGATTAAAAATTAATACAGAGAAAATCAATTTTCTCTGTTTTCATACCAGACCACAACAAATCCCTCAGTCACTTACCATCAACAACGTTGTTTTGAGATTTCTTCATTGACAGTTCAATTTCATTAGAAACACAGGTAAATTGTGTAGTTAAAAATATTTATTTCTAATGAACAACTTTGCACTATTAGGACATTTTTTGATGCTAATCACTATGAATGGTTAGTTCACTCCTTGTTGTTATCAAGCTTGGATTATTGTAACCTGATTTATTTAGGCTGCTCGAAGGGTATATTAAGGAGATTGCAAATGGTGCAGAACGTGGCTGACATTGCTTTTTAGTCTAAATTTGATCATGTGCTTTTTTTTACTTTATACTTCACCGGTTGCCAATCACTGCCAGAATATTATTTAAACTGGCCTGTGTTCTTTATAAAATGTTGTGAGGGCAGATCCTGAATTAAATGCTTGTGCACTTTTGTTTTGCTCCTTTAAATAGAGCTTGAAGGCATACTAGTGCCAATTTTTTTTACATTTCCTAATGTTAAAAGGGAGGAAAAGCCTAGGTATTTTTGATGGGGTTTTCAGCAGTTCAGTGACAGGCCAATGATCAGAAGCAAACACGGGTGCTAGAGGCCAATAGCGCTATACTAACACCTGCGTTTGCTCCCGCCCGATGATCAGAGCCGGTGAGCACATGTAATAACACGCTTGCCAGCTCTGAATGTTAATTGCATGCAAATGCATGCAAACAAGGGTGTCCCACATTCCTCCCTCATGATCAGCGGGCAGTGTGCTAAACAAGGGCGCTGCTACTGCTGCAAACTTTATGCCAGCTCAGAGCTGGCATTAGGGTTTGCTAGCGAGGGAGAAATGAAGGAGACCCACTGAAGAGGTTTTACAGGTCTGGGATTTCCCGGACATGGCAAACTTAAGCACGCCCTCCCAACACACAAGGCCCCCTACCCCCAAAGTACAAAAACTCTGGTGGTCCAGTGGGACTGCTACCTTCCCCCTCCCAACTCCCCCCCCCCCCACATCAAACAAAAACACCCTGGTGGTCCAGTGGGACCTCTATCTATATGCCCCTCCCCCCCCAGTGGCCAACCTCTCCGTAGTTTCTTTTTGGCTTCTTTGATTGGAATCCGTTTAGAAAAGTTGAGGTGTTAGCAGGCTATAAATTTCAATGTAATGTTATGCAATGTAAATGTACAGAATACAAGCACTTTTGCAGGTAAGTGTATACTTATCTGCTTAAGTGACAGTAGAGGGACTAAGCTCTGTTCTGTACATAAGTGGCATATGGGCCCTTTTAAAGCTTAGTGAGCTAATGGACATTAGTGTGCACTAAGTGCTGTGTGACCCATAGGTATAAAAAGGATGTGCAGCATTTAGTGTACACTTATGTCCATTAGTCCATGCTAAGCTTTAATAAAAGGACCCCATAGGACCCAACTCTTTATATGGCCCCTAAAATTAACACACGTTAGGTAATTATGCTTAAGCGTATTCTAAATACCGTGCGTAAATCTACATGCAGTATTTAGAATATGCTTAAATGTAGTTCATGCAACTAAATCTATGCACGTCCATTTACACCAATGAAAATCTGGCGTAAATCCCTGCGCATAGATTTACGCAAACTGGCCCATATTTTAAACAATGTCATAGATTTTGGAATGACTAGGAAATGCCCATTTCCGTGCCCCTAAGCACGCCCCCTTTTGCCAGTACATTACAGAATACGCTTATCAATGTACGTGAATCAATTCTAATTTTTGCCAATTAGTGCTCATTATTGCTTGTTAAGTGCTGTTAACAATGCTTAACAGCTTGTTAAAACAATTAATCTACATGCGTGATTATAGAATATGCCTAGATTTACATGCAGAACCGCACGTAACTCTAGATGTGCTATATAGAATCTTGGGGATAGTGCATAAATGCAAGGGGGAGCATACATGGGTCTGGGAGGGGCATGGGTGGGGCTTCTACTTACACTCACCCTGCTACCTTTATACAAGTGCAGTTGCAGCATGTCTATGGCTGGTGTAACTGTGGTCGCTTGCATGTGGGCGCACTGATGCCAGGTTATGATATTATTCTGTGACAGAATCCAGGTGCTCAAATGCTGTAATAGAACAGACTTTCACTACGGGGCATAGGGGCTCCTAAAAGGAGATACCCACTTATAGAATTACCCCTAAATTACGAACAGATAAAAGGGGCACTCAGAGAGGATAAAGTCATAGCATATAGATTAAATCAGGAGTTCCCAACCTTGGTCCTTGAGGGCGGCAATCCCATTAGGATTTTCTCAATGAATATGTATGAGATGTATTTGCATTCACTGCCTCTGTTGTATACAAATACATCTAATTCATATTCATTGTGGAAATCCTGAAAAATTGCAAGGATTGTGGCTCTCATAGGCGGTCGGTGGCCCAAATGTTTGGGGAGGCTAAAGGGGGTGGGGCCAGGGGCGGAGCTTACATCCATAATTGTCTGACAACACACAAAAAAAATAAGTAAAAATAAAAGTCACAATTAATACCTTTTATTTAGATATTAGATATGTATCATATGTCAAAGAATAAAGTGGTTGCTCAAAGTATATAGTAACCACAATCGCTCAACTGCAAAACACTATGCACAACTTTGTGCTAAAACACACTCAGAACCTTACTGTACCATAAATATTACACTGGGCAGAACCTAATACACCAATATACCACCCATATGGAAAATGCAGACCGTCAACAATTTGAAACAAGGGATCATAATATCACAAGTCTCATGTAGAGCCACAAAACACCCTTTTAGGGTGGATAGTGTTCACAATGAGCTCCTTTTATTAATGACCATATGTAGATCCTTCAAGAGGTAGTGTGTCATGATTTAGGCTCTACACCCTTTCTGATGTTTCGGTGCCACCTCAGTAAGGCCAACACACAATCTCTCCACTGCAAAAAACTATACACAAACTTGTGCAAAATTAACACTCATAACCTTACCAAATCATAACAGCACTAATTCCAAGGACAGGACGAGCTACAACCTTATGCGTGGAAAGGCAACACTATAATTACACCGGGCTCTAAAACACCAGTACACAACCTAGTGAAACAAAAAAACAAAAAACAAAAAGGGCTGCAAATACTACACGCTAGCAGAATAGTGCATCTTGATCATGCATGAAAAACACATGACACAACAGATATGAAGGCAAAATACTGAACTGGAAAGTTACCTCAAGAAGTCAGACTCAGCATGCAGCAATACTAGAAAAATTGAAATTTGCATACAAAATATCACAGATGCACATTTCCAAAAGCTGACATATTCAAATTAATAAATTCTGAATAAAAAAATGTTTTCTACCTTTGCTGTCTGAGCATTTAGGTTTTCTATTAGCTTTGGTCCCAGTGATATGCAGTGTCTTCTTTCCATTTGATATTTTTTCTCTCACCATATCCACCATCCTTCTGTGTCCTTATGCGTTTTGTCTACCATCTGTAGCTCCGTCCCTATCCTTTCTCCAGTTTCAACATCTGCCCTCAAAGTGTTCTAATCCAGCCCTTAAATTCAGCAATTTCTCCTCCATCCATATCCAGCATTTCTCCTCACTCCCCTCCCCTCCATATGCATCTACTTCTTCTGTCTTTCCCCCCTCCATCCATGACCATCATTTCTCCTCTCTCCTTTCCACTCCATCCATGTGCATCTCCTTCGTCTTTCCTTCCCTCCATCCTTGTCCAACATTTCTCCTCTCTTCTCTGCCTCCACTCCATCCATGTCCAGCATTTTTCCTTTCTTCCCTCCCCTCCATGTGCATCTCCTTCCTGAGATCTCTCCCCTCCATCCATCCATGTCCAGCAGTTCTCCTCTCTCCCCTGCCCTCCCCGCCATCCATCCATGTCCTCCCTCCCCCTCCATCCATCCATGTACAGCAATTCTCCTCTCTCCCCTGCCCTCCATCCATCCATGTCCAGCAATTCTTCTCTCTCCCCTGCCCTCCCCTCCAGCAATCTCTTTTCTCTCCCCCTGCCCTCCCCTTCTCTCCAGCAATCTCTTCTCTCCCCCTGCCCTCCCCTTCTCTCCATGTCCAGCGATCTGTTCTCTCCCTCTGCCCTCCCAACGATCACTTCTCTCTTCCTGCCATTCCCTTCTCTCCAGCGATCTCTTCTCTCCCCCTGCCCTCCCCTTCTCTCCATGTCCAGCGATTTGTTCTCTCCCTCTGCCCTCCCCAGCAATCTCTTCTCTTCCCCTGCCCTCCCCTTCTCTCAATGTCCAGCAATCTGTTCTCTCCCCCTGCCCTCCTCTCCAGCAATCTGTTCTCTCTCCCTGCCCTCCCTTTCTCTCCATGTCCAGTGATCTGTTCTCTCCCTCTGCCCTCCCCAGCGATCTCTTCTCTCCCCCTGCCATCCCCTCCTCTCCAGTGATCTCTTCTCTCCCCCTGCCCTCACCTTCTCTCCATGCCCAGACTCCAGCGATCTGTTCTCTCCCCTGCATCCCTTCCTCTCCAGCGATCTCTTCTCTCCCCTGCCCTCCCCTTCTCTTCATGTCCAACCATCTGTTCTCTCCCTCTGCCCTCCTCAGCGATCTCTTCTCTCCCCCTGCCCTCCATGTCCAGCGATTCTCCCTCAGCTCCCCGACAAAAGGACATGAAGTGCTTGACAAATCAGAAAAAAAATAGGAATAGTTTCACTCAGTTTTAAAAATATATATGTATTAAGATGGAAAGTGACTGTGTTCCTGTCTGGATCATCTCTGGGAGAGGGGTGCAAGATGATAAGAAGACTGAAGGGAGGGGTAGGGGCTGCTATAGATGGAGAAGAGAAGATTACCAATGTGGTAGCCACACATTGAGCACTGCTACCTATTCAGAACTCTCATGTGTACTCAATGTGGATAACCAGAAGACTGGATAGGTCAGTGTCTGAAGGACTAGACGAGGAAGCCCAGATTTAAACAGACCAGAATGAAAACATTTGCCCTCTCCTCCTAGCATTGCAGCATTTATCCGCCTGCCCTGAAAAATCTCCCCCATAACATGCAACAGTATCCTGCCCCCCCCGACATTCATTTTAAACCCATCATTCCACAGTACAAAACATCTACTATTTCAAGAACTCAAAAATCAAATATAAAAAAATACTAATCACTATACCCTTCCCCTGACTGTGCCCACCATCCATCTCTTTTGGGTTGCATGAGTGCTTAAGGCGTTCTCCCTCCGATGCCGGCGATTCACATAGCTAGCCTTAATCTGCCTGTGTCTGAGCCTCTCTCTCAGACGCGTCCCGCCTCCTCTAATCACTTCCTGTCTTACGCAGAGGTGGGACGCGTCTGAGGGAGAGGTTACGACGCAGGAAGATTAAGGCTGAATCGCCGGCATCAGAGAACGCCTCAGGCCGGAGTGACCACGTCCACGCGGATGGGTGAGAGCTGGGGGGAGGACCGCTTCTAAGTCCACGATTGGCCTGGGGAGGCTTAGCCTCCCCAAGCCTCTTATACGGGGCGCCTATGGTGGCTCTCAAGGTCTGTTTGTGGACACCTGAACTAAATGAATGGAGTCTAGGTGAAATATGGGTGGGGGAGGGGCATTAATGCACATAATTTATGCAATACTATAAGCTATGTGTGCATCTCCAGAAGCTAGGTGCAAACATATTCACTAGCTATATGGATGGCATAAGTGCTCGCATATACAGTAAGCTAGCTAAACTAGTATTCTATAAAGGAAAGTCAGCCCCTGCTCTATAGAATTGCCTTCTTTATGAATTATGGCCGGTCTCTTCATCCTCATTATGAAGATTATAAATGTAGGCTGTAAGTCCTCTAGGATGAAGAACTACATACAGCACCTATATGTAATATGCCTTGATCTCAGATTTGTAAAGATGATTAATTAAATCAAAGCATTAAAAAGTCAAAATATACTACTAGCTAATCCGATTGATTTAACTTAAGGTCATTAGAAAGGATGAATTCCCTCCCCCTAAAACTAGGTCACTAAGGGGAGGGGGAAGTTATCAACATGGGCTACCATTAAGATGGGTCATTTTGCCACTTACTCATGCTACTTTAACACGGGTCTCATTTTATGCAATGAGACTACCTACTAGTAACCGGGGTTAACAGTAAAATAACACTTCTTAACGGTAGCCCATGCTGATAACCATTGGCGCCAACTCCGTGGGTGCTGTGGGTGCTCGAGCACCCCCAATATTTCCCCACAGGAACCAGAAGTTCCCCAGGAGCCAGCCCACTGCCCAACCTCTTTTCCCACTCCCACAACAGTCCTTCGCCTGCCCCTCACCTTCCTGCATGACGCCCATAACTTAAAAGTCATCTTACCGGGGTCCCGGCGGCAGCAGTAGTGTAAGGCGAGCACAAGCAGGCTCGGTGAGTCGGTGCTTCAGCCTGCCTTCCCTTCTCGTTGCTCTCAGGAAACAGGAAATGAGGGCAGGACCAGAGGCAAAGCTGAGAGCAATGTGAAGGGAAGGCAGGCTGAACTTAGCGCCGACTCGCCGAGCCTGCTCATGGTCGCCTTTCACTATTACTGCCGCCGGGACCCGGGTAAGATGACTTCTAAGTTATGGGTGGCATGCAGGAAGGCAAGGGGCAGGTGAAGGACTGTTGTGGGAGTAGGAGAAGAGGTTGGGCTGGAACTGGAGTCGGAGGGAGGGAGGGGCTGGAACTCGGAGGGAGGGGGTCTGAAAGTCAGATGGAGGGAGGGGGGTCTGGAACTCAGATGGAGGGAGGGAGGGGGGTCTGGAACTCAGAGGAGAGGGCGGCCTGGAACTCTGAGGAGAGGGAGTGGGGCCTGGAGCTCTGAGGAGAGGGGGGCCTGGAACTCTGAGGAGAGGGGGGCGAGAGGAGGGGGAGAGGGGGGCGAGAGGAGGGAGAGAGGGGGTCAAGGGGAGAGGGGGGAGAGGGGGGAGGGGGCAGAGGGGGGAGAAATGCACCACCTGTAAAAAAAAAAAAATTAAGCACCCCCAATCATTTTGAAAAGTTGGCTCCTATGTTGATAACTATGCCCCTAAGTACAATAAATGAATTCAGGTTATGTGTAAACATTTCTGTGTGTCTATAAGATAATGTTCAGTTAAGTTTCAAGAAAAAGGAGGGCAAAGCTACAAAAAACAACATCAACAAAAAAGCTTGTTTTTCAGTTTACTTGCAGAATAGTTCTCTGTGTTTTCCTTTCTCTAAAGTTAGAGGGAATTAAATCCTTGAATAAAAGATGTTCTATTTCTAAATGTCAAAATCATGCAAGCAAATTGATTTACAGGCTTCTTGTACATTTGAACCCTGTATTTGTCTGTTATATACATCTGAGTCAGTATCGCAAGCATCTAGTATTGCTTTGAAAGATTGCAAATGTGAAATGTAAAATGCTTTCCATTATTTTTTATAATTGATAAATTGATATTTTTTCTTGCATTTTGGGTTCATGATTTTTTTTACCCTCAATTTTCACTAGGCAGATGTAAAATTATTGTCATCAATGATACAAGACTGCATATTAAAAAAACACAGGCAGCCCGATGAAGCTACAGCTGAATTGCACACTCAAGGCAGTGCATTTGGCTTTCAAATAAGTTATCATAGTCAGTGATATCACCCAGCAAATGTACCATCATTTGTAGAGGAAAACATCCTGGGACTCATTTGTAACTTGTTGGTGTTGAAGGAGGGAGAGATTGGACTGGTGAGGAGGGAGATTTGAAGAGGTCCAACCTGCCAGAGAAGAGGATTCAGAGGTGTAGCTCTCATTAGGGGCATGATATGGAACAAGTGTTGGCACTGGTGGTATGATTGGAAGGTGTAGTAGACATCATGTGCAGGACCTATTAACAACTACTGGCATCAGGGGCAACATCAGGAGGTGTAGCTGACATCAGGGACATGATGAGGAACAAGTTGTAGATACCTGGAATGCCCTCCCGCGGGAGGTGGTGGAGATGAAAACGATAACGGAATTCAAAAATGTATGGGACAAACACAAAGGAATCCTGTTTAGAAGGATCAGATCCAAAGAAGCTTAGGGGAGAATAGGTAGGAAAACCGGTGCTGGGCTGACTTCTATGGTCTGTGCCTTGAAGGAGGCTGAGTAGATTTGGATGGGCCGGAGTGCTTCAGAACTTTTAGAACAAGGCCAGTGCCAGGCAGACTTCTATGGTCTATACCCTAAAAATGGTAAGGATAAATCAAGAACAGATGTTATCATTATTATTATTATTAGCATTTGTATAGCACTACCAGACTCAGGCAGTGCTGAACACTTGACACAAAGAGACAGTCCCTGCTCAAAAGAGCTTACAATCTAAATAATACAGACAGACAAGACAGTAACACTTCATACTATACCATGATGTAACACTTCATACCATATGTAATTAGTTTATACTGTTAGAAAGACTGGGTGGATCGTACAGGTCTTTATCTGCCACCATCTACTGTGTTACTATGTTAAGTGCTGACACGGAGGGCACAAATCGATTGGTGCAAATGTATTCAGGGGATGAAGTTTGTTGCAATGGCTTTGCACTACTTTTTTTACATTTTTGACTGGGCCCCCTCTGCGTAACTTACAGTGGTAGCTAGCATGGGTGCTCCTATGCTATTTCATGCAATATGGAATGTGGTGCCTGAGCTGCGTTACTTGACTGTCCTGGGAGGTAAATGCAGGGTATGTGCTGGACATGTCCTAATACTACTACTACTAATCATATCTATAGCATTAGATATTCGCAGCTCTGTACACATTATATGCAGGTACTTTCTCTGTCCCTGGAGGGCTCATATGTTTTACACTCACCACATATTAATTTTTTTGTAAGAAACGCTGTTGTATTGACATTATAAGATCATTTTCAGGTGGACATACAGCATTGGAATACGCTGTCATGCTAAGATCATAAGATCATTCTTAGGTGGACATACAGCGTTGGACAGTATTGCAACTGGTTTTGGGGAATTTGTTTATGGAAAAATTTTAGGAGGGATTTTATTGGGTGTGTATGAATGTAATGAATTTAAGTTCAATAAATACAACAAATGTTACAGTTGATATTATTGAATGTATATATGTGGAGTTAATATTTAAGCTAATATTAGTCAAATAATATGGAAAGTATGTTTACTAAGTGGCGCTATGGGTGCGTTAGCATTTTTAACACGCGTAAATGGTTTACACGCATTAACCGCTAATGTGCCCATAGAAATGTATATACACACTATATATGACCTTATTAACCATATAATATAATGTACTTCACATATTTAAGTCTTCAGTATATTTTACATCATTTATTCCGAAAAGGTCATATATAGTGTGTATGTTAAATTGATTGACCAATTGAGATAAAAATTTAGCCCTTGTATTCATAGAAATGTATAGGCGCATTAGCATTTAACACACCTTAAATTTATAGGCATGTTAAAAATGCTAACACACCTTAGTAAACATACCCCTTAATCTGCGATTTGGATGCTCAGTCTTCCAGCCTCCAAAGGTCCAGGTTTGTCTATGTGTTCAGCAATTGTAGGGCCCTTGTACTAAGCTGCATTAGGCGCTAACTCACATCTAATACAGCTTAAAATGACATACTGTGGGACACACTAAAGTGTCCTGTGGTAACTGCCAAATGTGTTTGCGCTAACCACATGCTTAAAAGCATTTTTATAATTTTTTTTTGAGGGGGTGTCAGCCCTTACCAGCTACAAAATAAGTGGAAGTAAGTGTTCATTGGGTAATTTTTCAAAATGGTTGTGCAATAATAGCAACATTAGCACATGGACATTAATACAAAAAAAAAAAAACAACCTGCAAAAAAAAGGAAAAAGGAAGCCAATTTTACAGCTGCAGTAAAAATGGCCTGAACACAACTTAGGCAGATGGCTTTTCTGGCCTGGCGGCTAAGGTGCTGGCTCTAGGAGCAACAATTTTTCTAAAAGACCCTTGCAAATGTCTCTCATCAGGGTAAAGAGTTTGCATTTTGGGACTCTTCGCAATTGGAAACATTTCTTAAGGGTCATGAGAAATAACACTTTAAAGCCCCTGTTTACAAAGCCATTCCAGTGGCTGCCGGTATGGTAATGCTGACACAGTCCATTCACTTTGAATGCGCTGTGTTGGTATTCCCGTGTGGAAGCCATTAGCATGGCTTTATAAACAGGATAAGTTAAAGGCTCGATAAGATAGAAATATTGTGCTGTAATGTTTAGTTAGTGTTAAACTAATTTTATTCCTTGGTTTTTGAGTTTATTTTACAAGTTGGAGATTCTTTTCCTCCTGATATAGACTAGTTGGTTATGGAAAAGTGCATTTTTTATTCTTATTATTTCATGGAATTCCATTTCTGTACTTGTTCTGTTTATGGATTGCACAGACCTGTATGTCTCAATTCCTACTTCTACAACCTGTCTAAAAAGGGGCTGCACATGTCTAAAAAGCAAGGAGGTATGGTTAGAGCATGGAAAGTGAGTGATTTGGGCAGGCCAATAACACCAACACATATTTCTCATTTTACAAGAGAAATATATGTTGATTATTAAAAAGTCTAGATGTCAGCATTTACACCTCCCCTGAGACGTGTATAAATGCTTGCTGGAAAGGATGATGTAAAGGACAAGGCCAGATCCTACATCCAATACTCCTCCAAAAACCATGAACTTACCCTAGCATAACCCCCCCCCCCCCCCCCCCCCCGGCTATGGAGGGGAGTCTACTTTCTGGACAACCTGTTGAAATTTTCTGTTCCATATGTGATGGCAGCCAAAAAATGCAAGTAGAATGTTAGGAAAGGAAAAAAAAATAAATATAAAATAAATATAAAATATTATAATGTCTCCGTATCACTCCATGGTGTGACCTCACCTTTAATACTGTGTGCAATTCTGGTCTCCACATCTCAAAAAAGGCATGCTGAATAATGGCCTGCGGTAGTGTAGATGCGTGTTTTGGGCGTGTTTTTGCCGAAAATATACATACAGTAAAATGAAAATTGCCGCACGTCCATTTTGGGTCTGAGACCTTACCGCCAGCCATTGACCTAGCGGTAAGGTCTCATGCGGTAACTGGGTGGTAATGGTCTACGCGTGTAAAATGCCAATTATCGCCCAATTACCGCCTACACACCAAAAATAAAAATATTTTCCGGAGCGCGTAGCACACGCATCAAAAATGAAATTACCACAAGGGCTACAGAGTAGCGGGGTGGTAATTCAAAATTGATGCCCATTGGGTGTGCGTAGTTGCCTACGTGGTTTAGTAAAAGGGCCCCTAAATGATTAAAGATTAGTTTTCTTCAGCTTGGAGAAGAGACAGCTGAGTGGGATATGATAGAGGTCTACAAAATCTTGAGTGAAGTAGAACAGGTAAACATAAATCAACTGTTTACTCTTTCAGAAAGTACAAAGACTAAGGGATACAACATAAATTTACATACAGTAATAATACCTTTAAAACAAATATGATAATATTTTTTTCACTCAACGAATGGCTAAGCTCTGGAACTCATTGCTGGATGGTGTAGTAACAGCAGTTAGTGTAGCTGGGTTTTAAAATGTTTGGGACAAATTCCTGGAGGTATGGTCCATAAAGTTTTATTAAGGTAGACTGAGGAAAGCCACTGCTTATCCCTGGAAGTAGTAGCATGGAACCTTGCTACTTTTTGCAGTTCTGTCAGATACTTGAGACCTGGATTGGCCACTGTTGGAAGCAGGATACTGAGCTAGATGGACCTTTGGCATGACCCAGTATGGCTACTCTTGTGCTCTTAATTTATGTGCATACCCATCTACTCCGCCTATGTGCCACCCAAACTCCAACTATGTGCAGGTCCACCTGCAAAGTGTGCATTATCAAACCATGGACTGTGCTTTTCTAAGTGTAAGTACTACTACTACTACAAATCATTTCTATAGCGCTACCAGTCGTAGTAGTCTTTAAGATGTTATTTACATGCATAAGTGATCACTTATGCACACAAATTATTGAAATGCCACCAAAGAACCTACTGATTAGTAAATTTAAAACTAATAGGAGAAAATATTTATTCGCTCAACAAATAATTAAACTCTGAAATTTGTTGACAGAGAATGTGGAAAAAGCAATTAGCTTAGCGGGGTTAAACAAAGTTTTGGATAATTTCCTAAAAGAAACGTCCATAAGCTATTATTAAGATGGACTTGGGACAATCCACTGTATATCTAGGATTAACAGCATAAAATCTGTTTTGCTGTTCTGGGATCTTGCCGGGTTCATGTGACCTGGATTAGCCACTTTTGGAAACGGTATACTGGGCTTGATATACCTTCAGTCTGTCCCACTATGGCAATGTTTATGTTCTTATGCTAAGTGCCTTCCTGCCGCTTAAAACAGGGTGGTTCATTATAGAATCACCCCCCACCCCTTGTGTACATAAAACTGAAACAAACTCAAACCTTTTTTCGTAACAAACATACATGCAAGCTCATAACAGCATGAGTGCAAACCCCCTCCTCAACCCTGTCCCCGGGAATGCCACAATTTATAAATGAATATTTCTGCACATACAGCACTGCTTTACATGGAGAAATGGCTTTCAAAATTATCCTCCATGTTTCACGTTATGGCTTGTATTTCATGATTTTTGTTGCATTGACAATGTACAGAAACAGTGGAATGAAATGATAAATGTAGTTTCTTCTCAGTGAAAGCTTTCTACTGCCACTTCCAAACGAATAATGTTCATGCAGGACTGTAATAGATAAGTCCTATGGCTCGGCTAATCTCTCCAGCCCACATAAATCACACAGTGCCAACAGAGACAGATACAAAAAGAAACAGTGAAAATGGACATATCTTATGCAACCATATGTTTTTTTTCTGGATAAAAACTAGAGAGAGAGACAGACAGACAGACAGACAGACAGAGGGAGAGAGATCACACTGTTTCTCTTCCCTGTGTCAGCAATAGTCAGAAAACAAACTTTTGAAGCTGTCACCAACTGCTGTGTAGGCATGCCACATAAACATTTTAGGATTTATTTAATTATCTGATACTTTAAGTATATAGTACATTAATATATTTCGCTGAACTGTGATATGTATTGTTTGTTTGATTGTTTCCTGATGTTCTCCAAGAGAAGGCAGATACTGGAACACAGCACTGAGGTGTTACCACTTTGTTAAGCCTTTTGAGTGTTTTAATAATCCTTTTGCTACTCTTTCCTTCTGCCAGAAAAACACTGATGCGCTAATTGGTCAGCTCCATGGCATACTAGGAAAATCAATTTCCTTATCTTTCAGGATAGTATTCTCTGCAGAGCTATGGGAAATAGAAGGCTGCTCACAGATCAAGACCTCAGATATCCTATCCATGCATGAGTTCACTTTCAAGCTAACTTTTTCTTTGCATTTGGTCTGTTGTTTGCCTTAACTGGTGGACCTTCTGAGTCCTTCTGCTCTAGATCATGAGGGTTGACTTAGGTCTTTACTGTGAGAGACTTTTAAAAAAAATTGAGCTCTTTGCTTGCTGTTTTCTTGACTATCATTTGTTTCTCCCAGTTTATGTCTTCTACAATAGAGAAAGGTATGCAACATTGGCTCTTATTTAGTAGATATCTCGGTAAATTAAATAAATATTAATATCTGATACTGAAATAGAGCTTGCATTGAGGACGGTTCTTGTGTGTGCTGCCAGTTACTTATATCAGCTTTTTTTTGCTTAGTGATCTCATTAAAAAGGAAACTATAGACCTATTACTCTAGTCTGGGATTCAACGGCCTTCCAGTAGAGGTTAAAAAAATAGTAACAGAATTAAAGAAAGCATAATATGAGCACAGACGATCCTTAGATATACAACTGTATTCTAGAGCAGTGCAAGAGGAAAGAAACATAGGGGTCCTTTTTTATTTATTTAGATTTTGCTCGCACCTTTTTCAGTTGCAGCTCAAGGCGAGTTACATTCAGATACACTGGGTATTTCCCTGGCCCTGGAGGACTCACAATCTAAGTTTACTAAGTTTACTCAACACCCTCACTTATCACCCCTACCACTGCAATTTCCCCACCCCTAGCTGTCTGTTCGTCTGTTGAGCAGGGACTGTCTTTTCATGTTCATTTGTACAGCGCTGCGTAAGTCTAGTAGCGCTATAGAAATGTTTAATAGTAGTAGTAGTAGTAGTAGTGTGCCAAAAAATGGACTGCGCTAGTGTAGATGCGTGTTTTGGACGTGCGCAGATTCATTTTTCTGTGCACCTGTAAAATGGATGTGCTGCAAAACAAATTGATGCGTGTCCATTTTGCATCTGAGACCTTACCGCCAGCCATTGACTTAGCGGTAAGGTCGCACGTGATAACCGTGCGGTAATCGTCTATGCACGTAGAATGATGATTACCACCTGGTTTCCACTGCGCACAGGAAAATAAAAATTATTTTCCGGTGCGCATAGTGGACACACTTAAAAACAAAATTACTGTCCGGGCCTCGCGGTAGCCATGTGATAACTCCAATCCAGCTTATAATCGAAAGTGATCGCCGGCCATCTTCCGACACAAATCGGAAGATGGCCGGCGATTTCTTAAAAGCAGCGAAATCGGTATAATCGAAAGCGGCATTTTTGACAGCATCGCCGCTTTCCCGTCGCTTCGCCGGTGAAAGTTCAAGGGGGCATGTCGGTAGATTAGCGAAGGCGGGACATGGGCGGGCATGGGCGTGGCTACCAGATGGACGGCTTTCATCGATAATGAAAAAAAAAGCAGCGTTAAGCAGTATTTCGCTGGGTTTACTTGGTCCTTTTATTTTCACTACCAAGCCTCAAAAAGGTGCCCCAACTGACCAGATGACCACTGGAGGGAATGGGGGATAACCTCCCCATACTCCCCCAGTGGTCACCAACCCCCTTCCATACTAAAAAAAAAAATAAAACTAAAAACCTTTTTTGCCAGCCTGTATGCCAGCCTCAAATGCCGTACCCACCTCCATGACAGCAGAATGTGTTGTATCCTCCGACAGCCTTTCCCTGGTTGCAATGTGGCTCTTGGGTGAGTGTGGCACCTTTTCTGTTAGGTGCCCTGCAGAGTCACATTAGCAATGCATTGTGGTGGGTGTAGGGTACTGGGCTCTACTCCCATGGTGCTTTTCTCCCCTGCTAACTGGGCCAGAGTGTGCCCTGTTTTGTTTCCTGTTGTAGTCCATGCAGTAGTGGCCATTTTTGTAAGCCAGTTTTAGTTCCCTTTCCTGTGTTACCCACGTTAGAGAACGTAGTTCTTACCTCGAATGGTGCTGAAAGAGGGCATTGTATACCATTGTGCCAGCTCTGACCTACTGCTAATCTTAGTACCAGGGGACTCTTTGCCAGTGGGGCACAACCTCTGATCTGCAGTTAACTGTGAGTAAACATGGTTATTTCAAGAAAGGACTTTTTCAGAGATTAGTCTTCAGGTGTGAACTGGTGTGCCAAAGTTATACAGCAGCAATAAGTCTTAGAGGCTGTATGCAGGTCCCTGGAGCAATTTTAGTGGGTGCAGTACATTTGTGGGTAATGGGTTTGGGGGGGGTTGGGGGGGGCTCAGCTCCCAAAGTAAGGGAGCTATGCACGTGGGAGCTTTTCTGAAGTCCACCGCAGTGACCCCTAGGGTGGCTGCTTGGTGTCCTGGCATGTCAGGGGGCCAGTGCACTAAAAATGCTGGCTCCTCCCATGACCAAATGCCTTGAATTTGGCCGCGGTTTGAGATGGCCGACATAACTTTCCATTATCGCTGAAAAACAAACCCGGCCATCTCAAACCCCGGCCAAATTCAAGGCATTTGGCTGGGATAAACCATATTATCTACAAAAAAGATGTCTGGCCATCTTTTTCGATAATACGGTTCCGGCCAGCTGTAGCGCCGCCAACATAGATCGCTGGCGATCTATTTGGCCGGCGACATTCTATTATGCCCCTCCACATGGCTTAGTAAAAGGGCTCCATAGAGTACACAGACCTTGTGGCCCTTGTTGGCCATTATATTAAGCGTGCTGCAGTCAATGTTCTTTTTATCATTGGCTATTGTGGGATGATTTAGACCCAGACAGTCAGCAGTGGAAGTTATCTGGATACTGCCGATATTCACTGCTGGTACTCCGATAAATAGCCAGGCAAATTATCTTTGCTATTTGTGCGGTCCAACTTGCCTTGATTAGATATCCAGGCATGACTCATGTTCAGTGCAGGTGTTCTGACCCAGACTGTCCCAGCACTAACCAGATAGTATTACGGTGATCTGTGCAGATATTCAGTTGCACTATCTGGGGAAGTGTCACTGAATATCTATGGTTGACCCAGTCAGCAGGAGTTAACTGGGGAGGAGTTGCTCATATCCAGTCAATTCCCGCTGAATATCGACCTGTTTCTGTTTTTTTTGTATACTGACAGCTGCCTGAGATTGGAGTTTCAAGCATATTTTTTAGCAGCTTGAAATTTGCTGCCAGAAAAAATTGCAAGAGAGAGAGAGGGGGGGAGGCTAAAGGTTTCTTGAAACTCCAAACATCCTGTATCCTGTAGGGCTTAGCTCCTACATAGTCCCTCTTGTCAATTATGATCAGAAATTGAGTTTCGGTTATCGCTACCTAATGTTACTTTCATTAAACTATAAAACACAAGAAAAAGGACTATTTTAGGCAGTGGACCAATATTGTGGAACTCTGACATATGAAATAAGGAAGAGAACCTTCCATAGGGAATTTAGAAATGTTTTAATGGCATGTTTTTTCTTTTTTTAGTGAAACATAAAGATATGTATTTATTTTGAAACAAAATGAATAGTGCAATGAAATAGGCTTCTTTTGTTTTGTTTCAACACAAACTAACACAAATCTCCAAATGGAGGTCTTATTTTATATGGTGGTATCAAGCTACCAGTAGTACACGTTACTGTCATTTGTGCATGCTAAAACGCCTTCAGTCAACACCTTTGCCAAAAATTGGCCTGAAGCCTTACAGATTCAGATAGGCAGCACAGCAAGGAGGTAACTTTATAAGATCATGTTTATACCTATGTGACCTGCGTAAATGGCCTCATGAAATATTGACTGGTATAAAAGTATGCACAATGATATGATGGCATGTACTTTGCCTGTTGGTGTGTTCAGAGGTGGAGTTTGCATGTCTGTTTGTAGATTATAAAACATACTAATCTATGCAATTGAATAATCTATGGGTGGACATTTACATCTGTTCGCGAGCAGATGCGTCTACAGCAGGTGTGATTTCTGCCGCTTACACTAATATTCAATGTGTATTTATAAAATAATGCCTAAGAAGGGCATTTTCAAAAGAACCTCCAAGCCAGAATTGGGACATCCTGCTTAAAACGTCCAAAAAAAAAATCGATCTCATAGCAATTTTCAAATCTGAAAGACATCCTGATTTCCTGGTTGCAAATGCATGACAAAGCTGTCCTTTTGCTGAAGATGTCCATACTGAACAATCGTCTTACATACCGAAACGTTTAAATTATAAACAGGGCAAACAAGGCACAGGGACATCTGTCAGCATTCTTATTAAAATTGCCATACAAATATCCTTGCAGAATAGAGGCGTAGCCTATTGGTTAATGCAATATACTGTAAACTGAGGGACCCAGGTTCAAACCTCAATATAACTTTTTTTTTTTTTTTTGAAATGTGAATGTGATCCCTCCAGGACCTGAAAAATACCTAATGTACTTGAATGTACACCACTTCAATAGCCTTCAGGCTCGCAGGTATCTATATATTTAGGTACAATAAAAAATAAATAAAAAACTAGTAGGGTGAAATATAATGTGCCAAGCAACCTTTATAGAACAGCACTTAGCACGGATTCCTGCATCCAGCGCTGGGCGAGAGGACTTATACCTTCTGCCACCAGTTGGCGGGAGGTGTAAATCCTCGCACCAACTGGTGGCAGTTGGGCACAAATATCCAAATATTCTATAACATTGCACCTAATTTCTTGGAACCCCCCCCCCCCCCGACCCACCCATGCCCCTCCCATGGCTACACCACCTTTTGAGTTGCACGCTATGAACTTTAGATGTGCATGTTATAGAATTGGGCATAGGGCAGATGTGTGTGCAACTATTAATTACTGCCAATTAAGTGCCAATTAACTCCAATAATTGATTATTAGCACCTAATTGACTAAGTTTATGAGCACATCTGGGATCCGCACCCAAATTTGGTCTCCCAACTTTGAGAAACCTATATAGAATCTGGGGTCTTGTGTATGTGCATAAAGGAACTACCTTCACTTACACCAGCTAAGGAGCAGCTGCAAGTGATCACACCTATAGTCCAAACCCATTCTCTGCCACTTAACACTAGTAAAAACAAGTAAGAGCTTTGGGGGGGTGGGGAGAGTTGTGATTTATGCTTGTATGTTCAAACATATTGTATAAATGAGCATTTACATTTGCTCCTGACCATGTGTAAATACTACCACCCACCCCCCTCCAATATTCAAAGCTATTTAACTGGTCAGTAATGGCTCCTGGCCGGTTAAAGAGGGTTTAAGTATCTAACGCAAATATTCAGCAGGAATATCCGGTTAGCAGCTAGTCGCTAACCAGCTATATTGCGTGACATCAACCACAATAGGTTGTTTAAATAGCGGGCCTACCTTTGACCGCTAAAAAGTTAACCGGTTAGAGCTGAATATCGGCATAGCCAGTTAATTTTTTTTGCTGCGAAAATAAACCCTGATATTCAATGCTGGTCACTGGATATGACCTGACATTGAATATCTGGGCTTATGTTTATGATACTGTATTGCAAAACCGGATTCATACAATAAATTACTTTCTTATGTATTATTCTTTGTTATGTATACTATACAGTTTATTGTAAGCCACATTGAACTCAAACTTGTTTGGGATAATGTGGGATATAAATGTCACAAATAAAATAAATAAATAAATAAATGCCGGCAGCATACAGCAAATGCGCTGCATCTGGCGACTGAACATCAGGCCCAATAAGTTTATTTTAGTTGCAATTTTTGCTGTTTTGGTGGGGCAATATTATAAAAACACATAGGTGTGTATGTGCTTTTATAAAATAGGCCCAAAACAGGCGCTATTTACCCTCTCAATCTAAACAGCCTGCCATAAAATTTACACTCAGGTTGCAAAATAAGAGACAAAACCATGTTAAGTGCTAAAGCTTGCCACAAAATGTGTTAAATAGTTTTGCAGTAATCTCCTTGTCAGCTCATGTTAATTGTGTGCTTTTTAAATATTTCTTGTTATTTTGGGGGGAAAGGGAATGTCAAATGAGCATGGAAGTGTTATCCAGCTAGTGTGTTTACATTAGCATGTGCTAACTGGATAACTTTGTGTGAACATTAGCGCTTGACTGGAAGAATTTTTTTTTAAAGCCTGCAGTTATGCTGCATTGAATCTGGCCTTAGCGCATGGGAAAGTCCGGCTTTAAAATGTGCTATGATTGGACAGTAGTGCAGTTTATTAAAAAGACCCCTTACTTGTTTACTGTTACATGGTCAAATAGCCAAGTGATGCTACTCCTTATTTATTTTTTGAATGAGCATTTTTGTAACATAGCTTTTCCTATTTGCAACCAACTCCAAATACCTTCCCAGTAGTCTTCTAGATAATTTGTAAAATCCTCTGTAGATTGTGAACATATTATTGGTATTTTGCTTTGCTTCTGATTTTGAGTGGATAATCACATTTCTGATAAACCTAATGCGCTACTCTTTGAACATCTTCCATTAAAAACGTTGCTTTATTTCGGTGTTTGATGCAAAATATATGTTCCTTCACCAAGAGGGGACGTTATCAATGTGGGTAACCTATAAGACATGATATTTTACCACATGCCCCGTTATTGCAATGAGATCTAGTTACCAAGGGGTCCTTTTACGAAAGCTTTGTGTGAAAGGAATTAGTGCACACTAAATACTAAGAAGCCCATAGGTATAAAATGGCCTTCTTAGTAATATGGCCCCTAAGTAACCGGGGATATCAGTATTTCCATATTTTTATTGAGGTTTTATAAACATAAAAAAAAACATTTAAAACAAACAATCTTAACAACATATTGGATTGGCATACGTAAGCAAGTATCAATACATCAGATAGTATGAGCAATATATGGACATGAGATTAAGATATAAAAGTAATTATACTTGTGGGCAGTTTGAGCAAAATCAATCTAAAGGAGCCCAGGTATTCATGACAGATTTCACAGACATAACTCCACCATTCCAAAAAGTTTAGAAGTGTGTTGTCTTTCCATTTACAAGTCTTTTAAATAGCCGGCCTTGTTTTTCCATTTAGCAACCTATACAAAGTTGCCCTTTAAGTTTACATTATCTAATGCTTCAAAGAATATAAAGTATGAAAATGGAAATTAAATTAGTTTTTATGTAAATATAGGGTTCTTTTTACAAAGCTGTGATATGCACTAACATGTGCTTACTGCAGCTAAAAGTGCCTTAAAGTGGGGCACGCTCAGGCATCCCTTAGTAATTTTTGGATGTGCACATGCTACCCACGTGCTAAAAAATACAATTTTATTTTTAGTGCTAGGAGCAGGTCTGGGGGCAAAGAGTGGGCATGCTATACCCTAATTGGTTAGCGCAGCTATATTGCCGCATGCTAACCGATTACTATGTGGTTAGCACATGAGCCCTAACCACCTACAAAATAAGTGGCAGTAAGGGCTCACGTGCAAATGCCAAACACTAATGGGAAAATTAGCACATGGCTATTTATACAGAAAATTGAAGAATCAGCCGTTTTATGCCAACAGTAAAAATGGCCTTAGCGCACTTGGAAAGACCCACGTAAGGGCGTACTATTTCCACTTATTATCACAGTATAGTAAAAGGACCCCTAAGTATTTCACCCATTGAATCATAGGTTTTTAAAATCATCTGGCTAGTAAGTTTGTGCATGAAATATTAATGGGCATTCCGTGTTTAAGTTTTATAGCATATGATAATATATTACTAGGCGTAATAACCAAAATAATTGTTCAGGTAGGACCCTTTAAGGTTAAATTGGTTGCTTTAATATAAATAAAAGGGCAAGCATACCAATTATCATTCAAAGTATCAAAATTACACTTACTAAGTGCTCATAAACTTAACAAAATAATATGTCATTTTCAGTCCCATTTGTAGAGCATGTGGGACCAAAACATAATATACAACTTTTAGGCACAATTTACAAATTATAGCACTTATTGTCAAGATCTGTCCATCTGTCTATCTTTTGCCCGTCCATCCTTATGCATACATTTGAGGGATGAGGGCAGAGGTTGATTTGTTTGGTCCTCTCAACAAAAAAATGGTGTTCCACTGCCCTTGCAATACATATAATAGATCTACTGCTCGCTTTTGTCTAACATGCTTTTATGCTACCTTATGAGCTTTCCTATATTCTCATTGACAATGGTCTTAATATTCATTCCCTTTAGTTCACTCCCCCTTAATAAAAGAGTGTTAGAAGATTTAAGACAAGCTACAGAGTAATTGGAATTCCTGTAATAATAACAAAGAATGTGATACTTATATTGAGTAGGTCCCAAGAGTTGTGGTTGTCATACTCAGAAATCATTATTTTGCATTTTATATCAGCCCTATGTTATTGAGCTTTTCAAGAATATTAATTTATCTTCATCCTTTGGTGATAAATTATGTATGCTTTTCTACCAACTTTGGCAATATTTACGCTATTTATTCATCTGTATTAAATGTAATCTTCAGTTATATCAAATCAGTTAACATGCTGATGATGTGAGGAAAACCTAGAAAAAAGAAGTTTCTGTACAGTTTGGAAGAGCATCTTGCTGAAAGAAGCTAGTCAATAAAAAGCACTTGTGATAAAAATGAAAAGGAAATGTCTACGAATCAGTAAGAAAGATAAATGAACTGCCAGTGCTGACCTGCTATGTGCAATACAAAAATCACCAGCAGCAAATATAACCTAATGAAAAACAATATTAGATTCTGTAAAGATGGTGCTACATTTTATTGGACTAGCATAATAGGGCTCTTCTTCAGATGATGGATGACACATGAAGAGGGGACCAATGAGGTTTGGAAAACACATGTACAGCAATAACTTTTGATGATTCTTGTTGTGGTTCAATAAAAGGCATCACAGCTTGCAAAGAATCCAGATTTGTCCCAGGCCAACATGGCTATTTGATATCTGCATTTTGCAAAGCAAAATCATATGAATATAAACATAAAGGGGTCAATTCATTCTGGGGTTAAAACAATGTCAGAGAATTTGAAAAATGGCAGAACCTTGGGGTAAAATTTGGGGAATCAAACTTGAAGTTTTCTACCTAGACTCTGATGTTCTTAGCATGTTCTGCATTCAGGGGGAATTAATGACAGCCAGAGACACAAGTCTCCATGAATGTCATCACTAAGGGCCACAATGCCTGCATAAATGGGCTTCCCCCTGAATAAGTTACATTGTTTTGCTGACCCACCTGTTGATCAACAGCCCTCAGACAACCTTACAGAGATGCACCATCTTTGATCGGCTGTGTTGGTCAAAGATAACTGTGAGAATCTGAGGACCATCTCTGAACAAGTGACATCATCACTGAGGGCCATGATGTCTGCATAAAAGCGCCACTCCCTAGGTGGGCTCCTCCCTCTGGTAGGCCCCTACCTATACCAAAGGGCCTTTTGTGTGCCATTTCTATGGAATCTATGCTGTTCTACTTTGAGTTCTTTTTTCTTAATGACTTTGAATGATGGCTCCTCTGTGTGATTGGTTCCCAGAGCTTTTTGTTTAGTTTTGCTCATTATTATATGCTGTGATTCTCTCTGTGTGCAGGTGCAGCATATAGCAGTATCAGAATATGGCTAGTATGGGTTTAGTAAATTATAAAGTACCAGTCAGGGGGCCTTCTTCTGTGCTGTGCCATATCCCATTGCAGCCCGCAAGACAAGGCTCCCTATATCAGAGAGTTTACCCCCACTGAAGTTAATGCTGGTTAATAATGCTCATTTATGAACAAAATCCTGATATTTGTAGATTTAGTGGAGGACCATCATCCTGACCTGCTATGTGTAACAAAACCATGGTTGATGCCTGTGATGTAAGCATTGGGGTTTCACCAGATTTTGAATGCTCAAGTGCATGAGAATTCAACAAGGATGAATTCCAACCTAACATAACCCCATGTCTGGAGCTTCAGGAAGGTATCTCTATGGATGATATAATATATCATTGTAACAACTGTTTAGTTGGATTTTTGCAGGTCTTATGGCCTGTGTAGCTCTGCCTAACAGTGAAGTGTCCAATGGCACAGTTTTGAGCTCAGGGATATGGAACAATTATTATACAGAGTGGAAGGCATTGGAGAAATACTAAGGACATCATGGTTTATGCTGAATACTTCGTAGGTAAGGGGAAGAACGATGGATGATGCTGTATGATAGGGGATGGGAGGAAAGAGAGAGACAGGACTTTGGAGTGGGAGAGAGACAGGTGATGTTGGATGGAGGGGG
Source organism: Microcaecilia unicolor (assembly GCF_901765095.1). NCBI lineage: Eukaryota > Metazoa > Chordata > Amphibia > Gymnophiona > Siphonopidae > Microcaecilia > Microcaecilia unicolor. The sequence continues at coordinate 126,452,958 of NC_044031.1, read as the reverse complement.
AAGATAGAGAGAGGGCAATGCTGGATACTGAGGGATGAGAGACAAAAGGGTGATGTTAGATGGGTAAGAAAAAGAGGGGGTGAGTGATACAGAGGGTCATTGTTAGGTGAGGAGCATAAGAGACTCCACAAAATCATACTGCTCAGAATCAAACCAAATTCACACCACTGCCTCAAAGGATAAAACCACCTAAAAATAGATGGTTCACAGTAGGCTCAGGCAGAGTTCGTTATGTGATACACAAGCATCCGCCCTCACAAGTGTTGCCCCTACAGAATTCTTTTGCGCCATTACAGCACTGTGATATTCCTGAAAATAGAACGGATGCAGAAGAAAAAGGAATGAAGGTGGAACAAAAAGATAGGAAGGTACCCAAAGGGTTAAGACACCCCCAAATCACTAATGTTAAAACACATACCAGGAAATGTAGATGGAATGCGATGACCACAAATGCTCGCAGTCTAAGCAATAAAGTTCATGACCTTCAAGCCCTGATGGTGGAGGCAGACTTAGACATTGTTGCAATCACAGAGACGTGGCTAAATGGTTCCCATGAATGGGATGCAAACATATCAGGCTATAATCTATTTAGAAAGGATAGAGAGGGTCGTAAAGGTGGAGGAGTAGCTCTGTATGTGAGAAATGATATCACAGCGACTGAAATGACAGGGACCTGGGGAAAAGAAGAAGCAATATGGATCACCTTAAAAAGAGATGATAGAACCTCAGTCCACATGGATGTTGTCTACAGACCCCCGACACAACTGGAGGAACTAGATAGGGATCTGATCGCGGATATTCAAAATTTAGGAAAGAAGAGGGAGGTGCTGTTGCTGGGAGATTTCAATCTGCCGGATGTAGATTGGAAGGTTCCGTCGGCGGAATTGGAGAGAAGTAGACAGATCATGGATGCTTTCCAAAGTGTTTTGCTCAGACAAATGGTGACGGAACCCATGAGGGAGGGAGCGACGCTGGATCTGGTGCTCACAAATGGGGATAGTGTGTCAAATGTCCGAGTGGGTGCCCACCTGGGCAGCAGTGACCATCAAACGGTTTGGTTTGATATGACTGCTGTAGTGGAGGGCAGCCACTCAAAACTCAAAGTCCTGGATTTCAAGCATGCTGACTTTACTAAAATGGGGGAATACCTGAGGAAGGAGCTGATGGGCTGGGAGGAAGTACAAGAAGTGGAAGGACAGTGGTCCAGGCTGAAAGAAGCTATAAATAGGGCCATAAACCTTTATGTAAGGAAAGTAAATAAAAGCAAGAGAAAAAGGAAACTGATATGGTTCTCCAAACAAGTGGCTGAGAAAATAAAGGCTAAAGAGTTGGCGTTCCAGAAATACACAAAAACTCAAGAACAGGAACACGGGAAGGAATACCGGAGGAAACTGAAAGAAGCCAAGAGAGAGATACGTCTGGCGAAAGCGCAAGCGGAAGAACAAATGGCTAGAAATGTAAGGAGGGGTGACAAAAATTTCTTCAGGTATATTAGTGAAAGGAGAATGACTAAAAAGGGAATTGTGAGACTAAAAGATACTGCGAACCGCTATGTAGATAGTGATGAAGAAAAAGCAAATTTGCTAAATAGATACTTTTGTTCTCTTTTCACTGAAGAAAATCCTGAAGCAGGACCGCGATGGACTGGAAAAAGTACAAATGAAAATGGAGTGGATACAGCATCATTTACAGAAGAGAGTGTGTATGAACAACTTGTAAAGCTAAAGGTGGACAAAGCCATGGGACCGAACGGGATCCACCCCAGGATATTAAGGGAGCTCAGAGAGGTTCTGGCGGGTCCTCTTAAAGATTATTTTAATAAATCCTTGGAGACGGGAGAGGTTCCGAGGGATTGGAGAATGGCGGAGGTGGTCCCTCTTCACAAAAGTGGTGATAGGGAAGAGGCTGGAAACTACAGGCCGGTAAGCCTCACTTCAGTTATTGGAAAAGTAATGGAAGCGATGCTGAAGGAAAGGATAGTGAATTTCCTGGAAGCCAATAAGTTGCAAGATCCCAGACAACATGGTTTTACCAAAGGGAAATCATGCCAAACGAATCTCATTGAGTTTTTTGATTGGGTGACAGGAGAATTGAATCAGGGATGAGCTATGGACGTAATCTACTTAGATTTCAGCAAAGCTTTTGACACGGTTCCCCACAGGAGGCTTTTAAATAAACTGGATGGGCTGAAGATAGGACCTAAAGTGGTGAACTGGATTAGGAACTGGTTGACGGACAGAAGCCAGAGGGTGGTGGTGAATGGAGTTAGCTCGGAGGAGGGAAAGGTGAGTAGTGGAGTGTCTCAAAGATCGGTGCTGGGGCCGATTCTGTTCAATATATTTGTGAGTGACCTTGCCGAAGGGTTAGAAGGTAAAGTTTGCCTATTTGCGGATGATACTAAGATCTGTAACAGAGTGGACACCCCGGAGGGAGTGGAAAACATGAAAAAGGATCTGAAGAAGCTAGAACAATAGTCTAAGGTCTGGCAATTAAAATTCAATGCGAATAAATGCAAAGTGATGCACTTAGGGAATAAAAATCCATGGGAGACGTATGTGTTAGGTGGCGAGAGTCTGATAGGTACGGACGGGGAGAGGGATCTTGGGGTAATAGTATCTTAGGATTTGAAGGCGACGAAACAGTGTGACAAGGCGGTGGCTGTATCTAGAAGGTTGTTGGGCTGTATAGAGAGAGGTGTGACCAGCAGAAGAAAGGGAGTGTTGATGCCCCTGTATAAGTCGTTGGTGAGGCCCCATCTGGAGTATTGTGTTCAGTTTTGGAGGCCGTTTCTTGCTAAGGATGTAAAAAGAATCGAAGCAGTGCAAAGAAAAGCTACGAGAATGGTATGGGATTTGCGTAACAAGACGTATGAGGAGAGACTTGCTGACCTGAACATGTATACCCTGGAGGAAAGGAGAAACAGGGGTGATATGATACAGACGTTCAAATATTTGAAAGGTATTAATCCGCAAATGAACCTTTTCTGGAGATACGAAGGCGGTAGAACTAGAGTACATGAAATGAGATTGAAGGGGGGCAGACTCAAGAAAAATGTCAGGAAGTATTTCTTCACGGAGAGAGTGGTGGGTGCTTGGAATGCCCTCCCGTGGGAGGTGGTGGAGATGAAAACGGTAACGGAATTCAAACATGCGTGGGATAAACATAAAGGAATCCTGTTCAAAAGGAATGGATCCTCAGGAGCTTAACCGAGATTGGATAGCAGAGCCGGTAGTGGGAGGCGGGGCTGGAGGTTGGGAGGCGGGGATAGTGCGGGGCAGACTTATACGGTCTGTGTCAGAGCCAGTTTGGGAGGCGGGACTGGAGGTTGGGAAGCAGGGATAGTGCTGGGCAGACTTATACGGTCTGTGCCAGAGCCGATGGTGGGAGGCGGGGATAGTGCTGGGCAGACGTATACGGTCTGTGCCCTGAAGAGCATAGGTACAAATCAAAGTAGGGTATACACAAAAAGTAGCACACATGAGTTGTCTTGTTGGGCAGACTGGATGGACCGTGCAGGTCTTTTTCTGCCGTCATCTACTATGTTACTATGTAAGAGATACAAAAGGTCATGGGTGGCCAGGGGATGTACGAGAGAGGGGGATCCTGAATGAATATGGTGGGAGGGAGGGCAGGAGGGAGAGCAGGAGAGAGAGAGAGAGAGATGAGAGATCCTTAATGGCTGAGGCAAGGCATAGGGGAAAGGATGGAGAGAGAGGAGATCCAGCATGACGAGGGCAGATGGACAGAGAGTAGAGATGATGCCATATGGCAGGCAGAGAAAGACAAGGTGATTTAGGATAGGGAGTGCAGCAAGAGAGAGGATATGCTACAGGGCTAGGGAGATGAAAGAGAAGTACAGAGGACATGCTTCATGATTGAAAGGAAAGAGAGAGAGAGAGGCTCAGGCAGATGCTGTATGATGGGTGGGAAGGGAGAGAAACACAGAGAGAAGGTGCTCTATGAATAGGGGAAGAGAGAGACACATACACATAGAGGGGATGCTGTATGGTTGGGTGGAGAGAGAAGCCAAACAGGAGTGGGAACAGAACTACTACTACTTACTACTACTACTTATCATTTCTAAAGCACTACTAGAGGTACGCAGCGCTGTACACTTGAACATGAAGAGACAGTCCCTGCTCGACAGAGCTTACAATCTAATTAGGACAGACAAACAGGACAGACAAACAGGACAAACAAGAGATAAGGGAATATTAAATTGAGGATGATAAAATAAGGGTTCTGAACAAGTGAATAAGGGTTAGGAGTTAAAAGCAGCATCAAAAAGGTGGGCTTTTAGCTTAGATTTGAAGACGGCCAGAGATGGAGCTTGACGTACCGGCTCAGGAAGTCTATTCTAGGCATATGGTGCAGCAAGATAAAAGGAACGGAGTCTGGAGTTAGCAGTGAAGGAGAAGGGTGCAGATAAGAGAAATTCACCCAGTGAACGGAGTTCCCGAGGAGGAATGTAGGGACAGATGAGAGTGGAGAGGTATTGAGGAGCTGCAGAGTGAATGCACTTATAGGTGAATAAGAGGAGTTTGAGCTATATGCGGAAATGGATAGGAAGCCAGTAAAGTGACTGGCTCTTCAGTGACAGACAGGAAACAATCAAATTCCAAAATTCAATTTATTCTAGACTCTACAAGGTACCCTGTTTCGGCACAACAAGTGCCTTCCTCAGGAGTCTTAACAAAACATATCATATAGAGTTGCTTGTTGGTAAACATTCTACTAAATTCCAGACCATCCCTCTAGCTTTGCTCAATCTTTCCTCATGCTATCCACACCACACCCTATACAGATTTTGTTATCATTCACAAAGAGACAAATCTTAAGAGACAGTTCTTCACAATATCACTTACAAAAATGTTAAAAAGAAGTGGCCCAAGAACCGAACCTTGTGGCACACCACTGGTAACATTTTTTTTCCTCAGAATGAACTCCATTTACCACTACTCTTTGTATGATTTGTTTCATCAAGAAAATGATTGTGGTCAGACTACCAAGTAATTATACTATAGCAAAAACAGCAAAACAACATGTTAAACAAAAACACAGAGGTTTGAGGTAGTATTTTTGGTATATGATTATAATAGTTTATGGATCTGTGAGTGTTGCCAAACTTCTCATATTGTACAGTACAAACATCACAGAGCAACGTGAGTCACTCATCCTCATGAGTCTGGACTGCAAAAGTGTACTGTATATAGAGTTGAAGCTTACAAACAGTTTTACTGTTCCTTGTGTTGATAAAAAAAAAAGTATTTGTGCTTATATTAGATACCTAGTGGCATTCGTTAAAAGGTGTAAAATTAGTCAGGTTAAAGCCTGTGAGCAAAAACACTAGTGGTCTGGAGTTGAAGTATTGAAAAACTGGTGCCGCTGTTCACAAGTTTCAAACCTGAGCTACAGTAATTCAACTATGTGTGTGTATCGCTCATTCAAGCATTCACGTTAATGTGCTAAGCACAATGGGAACTGAGGCAACCCAGTCCTCAGATTTTCTTTTGGCTTATAAAGTAAGGTTTCTTTGAGTGTAATTTCAGTGGGGACTGATGCTGTTACCAGTAGTTTCACAGCTTTAAAGATATAGGATAAACTCTTTTGATTGTATTGGCTCCTGGTCAATGTCATCTTAATGATACAAAGGACACTTTTCAAAATGATTTATGTAGTTTGCCACATATATTGACTGTCTGCAAATTGTCCTCCCTTAGTGTGGATAAACTTTTAGCTGCACTGAACAGAAATATTCATTGAAGAATGCTTACTTTGGGGAGAAAATCCACATATAGACTACACCATCAAATTTTGCACATATGTTTCCAGCAAAACTCTATTCACAGATAAAATAAGTACATAAGTACATAAGTAATGCCATACTGGGAAAAGACCAAGGGTCCATCGAGCCCAGCATCCTGTCCACGACAGCGGCCAATCCAGGCCAAGGGCACCTGGCAAGTTTCCCAAACGTACAAACATTCTATACATGTTATTCCTGGAATTGTGGATTTTTCCCAAATCCATTTAGTAACGGTTTATGGACTTGTCCTTTAGGAAACCGTCTAACCCCTTTTTAAACTCTGCTAAGCTAACCGCCTTCACCACATTCTCCAGCAATGAATTCCAGAGTTTAATTACGCGTTGGGTGAAGAAAATTTTCTCCAATTTGTTTTAAATTTACTACACTGTAGTTTCATCGCATGCCCCCTAATCCTAGTATTTTTGGGAAAGCGTGAACAGACGCTTCACATCCATCTGTTCCACTCCACTCATTATTTTATATACCTCTATCATGTCTCCCCTCAGCCGTCTCTTCTCCAAGCTGAAAAGCCCTAGCCTCCTTAGTCTTTCTTCATAGGGAAGTCGTCCCATCCCCGCTATCATTTTAGTTGCCCTTCGCTGCACCTTTTCCAATTCCACTATATCTTTCTTGAGATGTGGCGACCAGAATTGGACACAATACTCAAGGTGCGGTCGCACCATGGAGCGATATAATGGCATTATAACATCCTCAAACCTGTTTTCCATACCTTTCCTAATAATACCCAACATTCTATTCGCTTTCCGAGCCGCAGCAGCACACTGAGCAGAAGGTTTCAGTGTATTATCAACGACAACACAGATCCCTTTCTTGGTCTGTAACTCCTAACGTGGAACCTTGCATGATGTAGCTATAATTTGGGTTCTTTTTTCCCCATATACATCACCTTGCACTTGCTCACATTAAACGTCATCTGCCATTTAGCCGCCCAGTCTCCCAGTCTCGTAATGTCCTTCTGTAATTTTTCACAATCCTGTCGCGAGTTAACGACTTTGAATAACTTTGTGTCATCAGCAAATTTAATTACCTCGCTAGTTACTCCCATCTCTAAATCATTTATAAATATATTAAAAAGCAGCGGTCCTAGCACAGACCCCTGAGAAACCCCACTAACTACCCTTCTCCATTGTGAATACTGCCCATTTAACCCCACTCTCTGTTCCCTGTCCTTCAACCAGTTTTTAATCCACAATAGGACTTTTCCTCCTATCCCATGACCCTCCAATTTCCTCTGTAGCCTTTCATGAGGTACCTTGTCAAACGCCATTTTTTTGAATCTGTGAGGAATTTCCACAGCAAAGGCATATGTATGTTTACATTTGAAAATTGGGGCAAAACCTATGGGTGCAAAGTATGTGAGGACTTAGCATGGGCAGTTAGATGTTATGGGGATAGTTTTCAATGCTATTCCACATGAGAAAAGTGTTCTCCTCTGTAAAAATGCCCTCTTTCAAACCTTGGCTGTCTTTAAGCAATGAATACTTTATACATACTAGAATGCTGTTTATCAATATTAGCTTCTGCTCAAGGGGTTTCCAATTTCCTATTAACTCTCTACTTGATTTTCCTTATTAACTATTAACAACCATGGAGCCTTCTCAAGTCACCTTGATTTAGATCTTGCATTTTCCTCACTATCGCTAGACAAAAACATTTCTACTTGGAATAATTCCACACTTTCATTCCTAAATAAAGTTGTGCCTGTACAAGCATTAAACTTCAGGGTCTAGAAATGAGAGCACCGGTTCACTTATGAACTCTTTCTCCTGAGAAAACAACTACGGCAGAAAGAGAACACTTTCACGAGGCCCTTGCCAGTTATGAGTCAAAATCATATTCAAAGTACATTACACTAGCCCCAAATATGGTGAGGATATATAAAATTTCTCATTAAGATGCACATACATAGTGATGACACCAAGACTCCCACTGCTCAGGAACTAGCTGGCGATTTCAATCAAAAAGTATTGATACACACTCTTCAGTTTCGCTCTCCAGAACTGGGCACCCAACACCTGTACCACCCGAATGCTACCTAGCTACATTCCAGTGATTGAACACATAGGTCTCAGGACTCAGAAGCTATTTTACTAAATTTCACATTCCAGCCCTAGTCAAGATCCAGTAGGGCCTTACATCAACTCACCTCACCACTCCACCCCATGACCCTATCTCCTATTTCTTACTTAAAACCTTCAAGAATATAGTCCCGAATGCTTTGAAAACTGCATACCTATGTCCAAGGACAAAGGATCTCATGAAGTGCAGTCAGATTATGGCTAATTATTGCTGCATAGCAAACCTTCCATTTCTACTACTACTACTACTACTACTTAACATTTCTAGAGCGCTACTAGGGTTACGCAGCGCTGTACAAATTAACAATTAAGGACAGTCCCTGCTCGGAAGAGCTTACAATCTAAAGGACATTGACTGAAAGGATTGTCTCTGATCAGCTCCTAGACTTTCTGGAAGCTACTAATGTTCTCCATCTATACCATACCAGATTTCATAGAACCTACTTTACAGAGACCACCGGAGGCAGACTGACCATTGGGCCCATCTAGTTTTGATAGGTGGTTAGAGATCCATGATCTTTATTGCCTGGGGGTCCAGATCTCTTGCAGTCTCTTTCAGTACTAGGCCTTACAGCCCTTGTCAAAACTCACTTAGATCAGAATACAATAGTTATTCTTATCTCCTACCTACTTAAATTAAACTTATCTATTATTCAGTGGCATTTTTCCAGGCAGTACTGCTAAATATCGGTGCTGACTGGCCATTTGAAAAGTGGGCAAGAGAAAGGGGTTCCAGAGGTGGAGATGGGGAGGAGCTGAGGAGCTGGAAGTACTCCCTTGTAGTCTAGTGGGACAGAGCACACCTGCTAGCCTTTCAAATTGACACCAGAAATATCATACTTTGTTCAAAATAGAATCACTGGCTTAGAACAAAGCCAGTAATGACAACGCTATTGTTCTAAGCTAATAATTCTATTTTGAACAAGGTGTGATATTTCTGGTGTTAATTTGAAAGGCTAGCAGGTGTAATTACATCCACCATAAGACTCCTGAGGCAGGTCATTGTGGCCGAAACACGACTCATGTCAGGTCTTTGGATGTTTGAATAAACTTCTAAAATCTTGTCCATCATCTAGCGTCCTTTATTTGTCACAGCTATGTTAGACGCAGAAAACTCATTATTATCATTAGCTCTTATTTACAAATATATTTTCAGAAATAACCATGAAAACAAGAAATACATGCTAAAATACAGTTTTTGAATTACTGTATGAGAAATTAACAGGACAAAGAGTGCCTGTTTCTTACCTGCACATCCATGAGTGGTTAACAAATTGACATTTTTCAGCCATAACACATCAAAGTTAAGGCAGAGGAACACAAGAACTTTGATTAGAAACAAGCCTATTGAAAACAGAATTGAATATTTTCTTTAAAAATATTTGCTTTTCCTTTCTCCCTTCCATTTTTACAGGTCTAGAGGCTTGCTGACAAGACACCTGATAGTCTTTCTTCTACAGTAAACAGTACATAGTGTAACAGGAAACCACATACAGTAGATGTGAAAAAATAATCAACACTTTTGATGTGCGCATTCAGGGTAAATTTCCCCTGAGATTTTATAAATACTGTCAGTTTTGTAATTACAATATCTGTTCCTCTATGTGCATGTTGTGTATGTAATCCTATTCAGTTGTCATAAGATCTAAACCTCAATTTATTTACTATGTCAACCTTTGACCAATCATTAAAATTTATAAAGGACAAAAGTACGGAATGCTTTTTTCCCCTCTGTAGGCTATTCTGAGGCATGCATTATTAATTGCTCCACTGTTCAGAAACGTTTACTTGGGTTAATGCCTTTCATTTGAGTCTTAATGTCTGTCTAGATCTCTCTTGGAATGGCAGGGACAAGTTTATGCTGTTACAAGATACCGTGGTGCGCATGGCATGAAATGATGTACCCAAGGCTCGTTCAAGGATTCTGTTCAGTATTTCATTGCACATAGTAATCCATCACCATAAGTTACTTTGCCATGACTCTCCAAGCAATTGTTCATTAGTCATACAGTTTTGTGACAGTTTTCACCTAAGGACCTGATGTTAATTGGTGGTCTTTTTGTTTGATCATGTGAACCTTGTCCGAAAATATAAATGTGATGCCTTGGCTGTCTGCAAACGAATTTTATAGTCACAATTATCCTTATCAACAATTAAGGGGTCCTTTTACTAAGGCACACTAACAGATTTAGTGTGTGCTAACGATTAGAGCATGCTGAATGATAAGGTGCCCCATAGGAATATAATGGGCATCTTATCATTTAACGCACGCTAAATCTGTTAGCAAGCTTTAGTAAAAGGACCCCTAAAACATCTCCTTACATAGTAGTTTTGGGGCCTGTTTAGAGTGGTAAGTTTTTGCACTTACTGCTTCTTTTTACTGCACACTGCATTTACTGCATTGTACATGCATCGGCAGATAGAATGGGTGCACCAATACTATCTGCTGATGCATGCACCATCCATTGGTTGTCATGCAAACTCTTCTGATATCCCTTGCATTAATCCCCCTTTCACCCTACCACCCCCAAGTGACAGAAGGCAGTTTTCCCCATTCCCTCAACCTTCTGAGTGACAGAAGACAGCTCTCATCCTCTCCCTGAGTAATAGAATGCAACCCCCTGAACCAAAACACAGGTGACCTTACCTCACCCCTGAAAGCTCTCCCCCCCCCCCCCCCCCCCACACTAGCTAGGGAGTTCCTGATGTCTACGGTCTAAAGGCAGAGTAGATCATCAGTTGCTCCTGTCCTCTTTGGCACCAGGTTCAAATTGGCACCTTTTGACCTCTAATAGTACTCTTAATCTGACGAATAAGGGCTGATATTTTAATGCTGAGAGTTCTAATTTGGTCAGTTTTCCCAATGTTGTTTGGATCTTTGTGGTAGGTTTAATAAGATAGGTGCTTTTTTGGACATTTAACATAGGCTTGCTCTTTAAAAAGTAGCTCATATAAGGGCCATTTAATAAGTCATTGCATGTGTAAAATGTTGATTTATGTATATAAATGGGATCTTATAAAATTAGGTAACATCTAAAAATACAATCCAATGTGTAATTTTAAAGTTTGAATGTTGAAGGGAGATTTTAGGGAAGAGTGGAAGTTTTCTCAACACCTACGGATCTCTGCATCATGTCTCTGACCCCATCCATGGGGCTTCAAGGGGCAGGATGATTGCTTTTTCATTTCTAATAATAGCACCAGCCAATGAGGCCTGGGTCATTTTGAAATTTTGCCATCTGGCTCCTGTATATAAAAACTGTAAAATGCAGGTGGGCTGATGATATTATGAGAAATATCATGTGGTCAAGGAACACCTGGGGATTGCTCTTTTCCCTTTAAAACCCACAAATGGGGTAAGAGGCAGGGTAAAGGAACGCTATGGGATTTATTAGGGTCTTTAGGACTGGTCACAAACTCAGTGTGACTTTTATTAAAGTCATGGCTTTGTTTTGAACTTTTTTTGAGTGAGACTGGCTTACCTTTGAATTCCAGAGAATGTGGTAAAAGCAGTTAGCTTAGCAGGGTTTTACAAAGGTTTGGATAATTTCTATAAGCTATTATTAAGATGGTCTTGGGAAAATCCACCGTTTCTTTCTAGGATAAGCAGCATAATCTGTTTTACTGTTTTTGGATCTTGCTGGGTATTTGTGATCTGGATTGGCCATTGTTGGAAATACTGGGCTTGCCGGACCTTCAGTCTGTCCCAGTATGGAATTTACCCCCCAAATGTATAACTCAGTCCTTTTATTAGATATTTGCACACCAGAAATTTTCTGTTTGGTTTGTTTTAGAGCTTATCATCACTTTGGGTCATTTAGAACACCAAGAAGATAATTCTATGATAGTGTGCTTATTTTTAGTTGCCAAGAGTGCATGTAAATGAACAGAATACTGGCATATAAACATGTACGTTGTGCATCCAAGTTATTGAATAAGAACAATTTACATGCATAACTTAATTGAATAATTAGATGCTAATTAACTTTAACAAACAATTATTGGCAATAATTAGCACTAATTAGCAGTTGCACATGTAACTCCTTTTTGTCAGTGTTCTATAAAATACACATGCAATTTCTAAAGTGTGCAACATGGGATGGACATGAGTGGGTCAATGGCATGCCTGGCACTTATGCACACATTATAGAATACTTCCAGTTACACTCTTAGCTGCCTACGTTTAGCTGTGAACATTTACACCAGCCATTGGACTAGCATAAGCGCTGACACCTAAAGGGGCCCTTTTACTAAGCTGCGGTAAAAATTGGCCTGCGTTAGCTTGGACGCATGAAATTGGCACACGCTGGGCCATTTTTTTTACCATGGCAGGTAAAATGACCTTTAATTAAAATGGGGCAGTAAGTGGCCATGCGCTAATATTAAAAGTAGCATGCGGCTATTTACTGCCTGAGCCCTTACCGCCACCCATTTACTTTGCGGTAAGGGCTCAGGCGCTACTCGTGCGTAATCAGGCAGTATGTAGCAATGTGGCCACGCTGCTGATGACCTACTGCCACTACTACTACTACTAATCATTTGTATAGCGCTATTAGATGTATGAAACGCTGTACACTTTAAATGCAGGTACTTTCTCTGTCCCTAGAGGGCACACAATCTATGTTTTTATAACATTGGGAATGTCCCCAGGTAGAAAACAGCTTGCGCCAACTTTGGATTTACCATTGGGCACCCTTACTACCCAGCGGTAGTGTCAACTTGGCTCGTGCTACCTACATGTTAGCCCTACCATAGTTTAGTAAAAGGACCCCAAAGTTAGGTGCATAACTGTGGACTTACGCTAGTATTCTGGAACAGTAATTACACATGCCATTGCCATTACAGAATTTGTGCTTAGCATACAGCATCCTGGTACCTAACTTCAGTCAACCTGTAGAGAATTACTCCCATAGAAGGTTATCATATAACTGGGTGTCCCATGTTAGGCACTCCAGTGCCATGCAGTGAGAGTCTATTCTATATGGGTATCTGGAAAACCAAATTCTGTTATAGAATGCTAGTGTAACCCGGTGTCGGCACTACAGACATTTAGGTGCTTGTGGTTACACCAGCTATAGTTGTGGTGTAAATGTTCAAAGTAATAGGTCAAAGTACTTAAGTAAAAGTAAAAATAAATGCGTGTTTTAATACTTAAGTAAAAATAAATGTACAGTGAAGAACACATTGAAAAATTACTAAAGTGAAAGTAAAAAAACTTATTCCTAATATAATACCTTTTGAGAATAAGTAAAATACCTTGACCACAATGAATGCAACTACTGCCTCTTTGCCTTAAGTAAAACTAAGGGGTCCTTTTACTAAGCTGCGGGAAAAAGGGTCCTGCAGTAGCAGTGGGGGCTGTTTTTCCCACATACCAGGGCTCTTTTTACAGCAGCAGGTAAAATCCAAGTGGTAAGGTAACTCTTACCGCGTGGCCATGTGGTGGGAAGCACCGCCACCCACTGAGGTGGAGATAAGGGCTCCCGCGTTAACCCAGCAGAAACCAGGAAGCGCACTGCGTTGCCCAATTACCACCAGGTTAGCGCTGCACTATACAATTCTTTTTTACAGCACACTGGAAATGGCACATACAGGAGTCAGAACTACCACCGGTGGCCACATTGGGCTGGTGGTAGTTCCGAGATAACATGCGGTAAGCCCCTAAATTTTGAAAATGACTGTCACTCATGTGACTGTGCTTCAATCATTAATCCAGCACAGCTAGAAAGGTATTCAGCAGTTGCACTGGCAGGAAGTGGAATGTTCATTCTGAAAAAAATGTTCCTTCAAATAGCAACAAGCTGCAATAATACTGGTGCCTTCTGACTGGATCTGCAGGTACTGATCATTGTAATCTCTGTCTGAAATACTTGACATCCTTATAACAAACAGTGCTTTACCATCATCATTGTCGTTACCATCTGCTTTTGAAGTAGTGTTCTCTAATTCATCATTTGCATCTTTTTTTATTCATTATCATTGTCAAGATATCCAATTAGAGAGAAGGCTTTCACAAAGTTAGAATTATTTATATGCTGTTGTTCTAAGAATTTTTTCTCTGATGGAAAACTCTGTATGAATGTCTTTGACAACTCATGCAAGAACATTAAGGACTAGATTCAGTAAACAGAGCTCAGAAATTGGCACTGAAAAAAACAGTGCTCAATGCTATTCTGTAATGGGCACGCAAAGATCAGCACCCATTATAGAATAGCATTGGACACCAAATTTGGTACCCAAATGTGTGCGCCACGACTTGCACAGACACATCCCCATTATTCTATAATACTGCATGCAAATTTGGGGAATGCCCCTGACCCACCCATCATCTCACAAGGCCACACCCCCTTTTGGGCTGCGTGATACCTCTCCACTCTTGTCTCTCCCTATGCCCCCTCTCGGGTACTCCGTTCTGAGGATAAATCTCTCTTGTCTGTCCCCTTGTCCTCTACTGCTAATTCCAGACTCTGTTCCTTTTATCTTGCTGCACCTCACGCCTGGAATAGACTTCCCGAGCCTGTACGTTTAGCCCCATTTCAAATCCAGGCTAAAAGCCCACCTCTTTAACACTGCTTTTGACTCCTAACCACTACTCACTTGCCCTGTACCCCTTTTTCCCCCACCTCTCTTTAATTCCCTTACCTCCTAGTTCTATCTGTGTGTTTGTCCTATTTAGATTGTGAGCTCTTTGAGCAGGGACTGTCTTTTCGTGTATGATGTACAGCACTGCGTATCCCTTGCAGCGCTATAGAAGTGATAAGTAGTAGTAGTAGTGATATGGGATCTTGGCACACATTGTTATAGACTAACACATAGCAAAATGCACACCCAATTGTTGGCACTAATTGGTGCCTTAGCCAATTTAATTGGGTGCACATCTTGGATCAGCACCCAATTTGGGTGCCATATATAGAATCTGGGGATAAATGTCTGTGAGCTCTTTAATCATCTTAAGGTCAGCCAATGAGACTTTCTCTCTAAAGACTCTATTAATCCAGTGGACAGTCACTGCAACATAAAAGTTTCATGGGATGGCCAGCAGTCTGTTGTAGTAGAGACATGTGTCTCTTCACCAAGATTTGCAACCAACTTCAGTTTCATCTCTGCTTTAAAGTGACCCAAATCATTGCTATTCTGTTTGGCTGGAGACCAAGAACCAGTTCAACAAACACAGGCAACTTCATTGTACTCACAGGCTGTATTCCATGAACAACAAAATTTAAGGTGGGATGATCCACTGTTGTTCACATGATGAGGTTGTATTAACAAATCCTGTTGCAGTTTTTGCTTCTTCATACTTTTTACTTTTAACTGCAAACATCAGATGTAACTAAACAAAAGTAGTACAAATTGGTGAAATTATTACTTTGGTGACCTGCTGAGCGAAAAGGTACCAAAAATAGGGTATGCAATTTATTTATACCACAAAATAGAGGAATATAAACTGGATTATCCTGCCAAATTCCAACCTTGGGTATGAACTAATTATGTGTTTAAAAAATTAGAAACCTTTATCAATAAAAAAAATAATTAACCCCAGAAATCACATACCCCACTTTAAGTACCTTTTAGGCACATGGCTATGCCCACTTTTCAGATCTGTGTGGAAAAATTTACATACATATCTTTCTAGAATAACAACTAGAAAGATGTGTGCATAAATTCCACTTATTCCCAATTAGAACCAATAATTGATTGTTAGCACCCAGTTATACCTAATTGGCTTATTAAGCAATTAAATTGTGTGTACAATTCGGGCATGTACCCAAACTTGTGCATGCAATTTTAAGCATTATATATATAGACTTTGGGGATATTATTATTAGTATGATCTTTTATTCCACAACATCCTCTTGAGTTCTATGTGGATCACAAAACAGTTAAAAAAGCCAAACAGCATATTCAACTGGGAATATACAATAAATCACATAGAGGAGCATTTTCAATAAAACGTCTAAATCAGAATTCGGATGTTTTACAAAAATGTCCAAATTCTGAACAGGAAAGAAGATAGACGTCTACCTTTTGTGTTCGAAAATTCTATGGACATCTTGTGATTTGGACATTTTGTGGGGGGGGGGGGGGAGGGGGTTGGTCCATTTCTGAGCAAAAAAACGTCCAAATGCAATACATCCAAAATAGAGGAGGAGTGGTTTAATGTTTAGTGCAGCGGGCTTTGATCCTGGCAATATGGGTTTTCAATTTCCACTACTGCTCCTTGTGACTTTGGGCAAGTCAAATGCACAAGGGGCATTTTTGAATATAAAATCTAAGTCTGAATTTGGACGTTTTTTTGTAAAACATCCAAAATCAGAATAGGAAAGGTCATTGTCTACAAAAAAAAGTCTATCTTTTCCTTTTGAAAATGCTGTTTGGAAAAACATTTTGTGATTTGGATGTTTTATTGTTTGGTCCATTTTCAAACAAATACATCCAAATGCAAAACGTACAAAATACACAAGAAAATCTACAATAGAGTGAAACCATTCACATGTCCTGAGTGTGATAAAAGCTTTGGTTGGAAAGAAAGCTTCACACGGTATCAGAGAATCCATATAGGGATGAAACCATTTACATGCACTGAGGAGGTAAAAGCTTCAATTGTATTGGGACAAGTAATTAGGGAATGTACACTCTTGCTATGAAGTATGGAAAAATAGCACTCTGGTATTTAGATATATATAATGAGACCTCCTTTTTATCTATAGATTTGAATTCAAAGCCCAAATCTACTGATAAACAATAGACACAAGGCTCAGATGTTATTAAAAAAATAAAAAGCTTGACATCAGGAAGAATAGTGGAAAAGTGACATCCCAGGAAAGCAATAAGGCATCTTTGGGGGCACTGCAGTGGACTTTATAAAATGCCCCCAGGTACACATCTCACCATTGCTCCCTTACATTGACTGCTGAGCCCCCCAAAACCCACTACCCCAACTGTATACCACTACCATAGCCCTTACAGGTGAAGGGAGCACCAATATGTGGGTACAATGGGTTTCTGGTGGGTTTTGGAGGACTCACAGTTTCCTCCACAAGTGTAACAAGTAGGGGGATGTAGAAGCCTGGGTCCACCTGTCTGCAGTGCACTGCACCACAACTAGACTACTCCAGGGACCTGCATGCTATTCAGAGTCTGGCAAGTAATATTTTAATCACATTTTTGGGGGGTAGGAGGGGGTTAGTGACCACTGGGGGAGTAAGGGTACCTTTTTGTGTGGCATGGAGTAGCCTTGTGGTTAGTGGGTTCAATTCCCACTGCAGCTATTTGTTATAGAAACAGGTCTAGCTGAAAACAACTAAGTTTTGGTCCTGGATGTTTTTTTTGTTTTGTTTTGTTCCATTATGGCTGAAAGATGTCTAAGTCTTAGGAACACCCAAGTCTCGCCTTGAACACACCCCAGGCATGCCTCCTTCAGATTTAGACGTCCTTTTGATGGACTTCAGAGAAAAACGTATAAAAAGAGGTTTCAAAAATACTGATTTGGACGCTTTTGTGAGATAAACGTCCAAATGCAAATGTGTCACTTTTTGGACATTTTTCTCTTTTGAAAATGAGCCCCATAATAATCTAAACTTTACATCAACCCACAGACTGTTCATAACACTGTTTTAAGTTACTTATGTAATAACAGTTAATTAGTTAATGAGCGAACTGCTACCGGAAGCAAATTCCACAAGGAAGCAACCCAATATGGAATAGAAGCCGATAGCTATCTAAAATACCTAACCGACTTCAGTGATGGAAATTGTAATGAAACCTGCCCTCTCAACAACTGTCTACCTAATAAGGGGGAAAAACCTATCAGATAATAGGGTACATTTCCCTGTAAAGACCAGAAAATTAATGTACATAATTTAAACTATGATAGCCAATGTAGCTTATAATAATAAAGTATCACAGATTATTTTCATCTTAAAGAGAAGATAATTCTAATTGCCAGGTTTTGTCTAGGAGTAATAGAGATTGATACCCTGGAAAAATATAATGGATTATTTATCTTAGTTCATAAATAATAGTGATAATACAAGCTCCTAACAGTGGTTCAGTTATAAATCCTATTGATAATATCTATATCTTACACAAACACCAATAAAAAAAAACCCCAGAATCATAAATATTCTCTAACAAGTCTAAATATTATACCAGTTTGGCTTGGTTCACATTTATATGAAAAATGAAACACTTCTTATCTACTCTAAATGGTAGAGGAATTATAAATTCCCTAGAATTTTGTGCAGCAGGAGGGTTCTGCCAGAGGAAGTCCATTCCCAGATAGGGCTACAGTCCCTCATAAGGCAATGTTATTCTTCCAGCTCAGGCCTACCAGATATGGCGAGCAAGAAGAAGATATAGAGGGTGAGCTAACAAGAGTGAAATCAAGACAATAAGAGAGCCTTTTGCTAAAGCTTAGCTCAAGTTATCTGCAGCAGGGCCCATAGGAATAAATTGGGCCTGCTGCAGATAACTTGAGCTAAGCTTTAGTAAAAGACTCCTTATGTTTCTTCAGAGAGCTTCTTTAAAGAATGACAAACCTCTAACAACATTTTTCTAAAGAAAAAGGACTAGATTGAGTAAATGGCACTAAAAATGGCACAAACAAATCTGCACAGTGCGCTATTTTATAAATGGTGCTTCAAATTGTGCCTTTGCCTACAACATGTACTGTTAGACTGTTTGTCTTTTCCTTTCGAGAAGTGCACCACAGTCTTTCTAAAGATGTAAGTACTCTCAACTCATGCAATTTTTGCTTACGTCGTCTTGTGATATCTATAAAGCTTGACCACATCGTTGCCCTTCATTGTGCGTAGAAGTGTCCTGTTGCATACACTACTCTCTTTGACTTTTCTCCATGATTGTAGTGTTTCTCGTTTTCCCACTTTGGTGGGTATTTCTCTTGGTGCTCCAAATTGTGCTCTGATATCTGCACCAAACTTTGGGCATGACGATTTATACCAACTGAAACCTGGTGTGTAAGGGCTTCTTTTACAAAGCCATGCTAGCGATTCCCACATGGCAAATGAGAGGAACCCATAGGAATTGAATGGGCTTCCTCTCATTTGCTGCACCGGGAATCAGTAGCTCGGCTTTGTAAAAGAAGCCCTAAGTTAGGTGTGGATCACGGTATTCAGCAATACTGCACACATTTTATCTAATGCCCCTGACTTGCCCATTCCCTTCAAATGACCACACCCCCTTTTGAGTTGAAAGCTATAAGATTTGTGTGTGGATCTTTATAGAATAGCACGTAGCAAGATGCAAGTGCAAATTCAAATTGTTACCAATTAATGCCAATAATTGTTAGAAGAATAAACCCAGCTTATCTAATAATTATTTTCTCTTTGTTCATTCTTCAGATTTCAAAAATCAGTTCCAAACAGCATAACAGAATTCTTGGAAAGTTCAAATATTTATTATCACAAAATCCAATATATATTCTTGACTTGTGCAAACATTTTTCAGTTCTATAGAAACGCTTTAAGACAGTTCAGAATAGTAATCCTTTATCAAAACTTTTTCATACTTTGCAGTGCATGAATGGACGGTGTTCTTATGACATTTCTCTGGCTAAGTGAACATTATTTGCTCTGTGCTTGGTAACTTAAAGATTGGGGTTTAAAACAGGAATTGTAGGTTATTGATAGACAGAATTTTTTTAAAAGCAAACTTTATTAACTAGTTTCCATACCATTTTCTCCATAGTTTTAGAATTTGAACTTTCTGCAACACAGAATTAACAGAAAGCTCCTAGAAGGCCTACCAGGGCCTAGTTCAATCTTCATTCACACTCCTAGCATATCTTTTCATTTATAGTCAGTTATTTTAATTGGGATAATAAGACGAGAGTTTACATTAGAATTTTAATTACATTTATTTTGTATCTGAGAAGCAAACACTAAATAAATTACATATTATACCATATAATCTTAAGGCTCTTTATATGTATTTAATATCCATACTACCTTAAGAAGTTTTAATTAAGCAACTCTATAACACTAAAATGAAGACAGCATTTACAAGATTTTACTTGGCTCACTGCACTCCTCCAACTTTTAACAGTGTCAGCGGTCAAAGCAGCCTTCCCTCCTGCCAGCCCTAGGAGCTTTTCCTCAGTGGAGACTTGTCTATGCGGGAACAAGAAGTTACACTGAAGGAAAGGTTCCAGGACTGGCAGGAAGGGAGGCAGGGAGGCTGCTTTGATTACCGAGATGCTGCTAAAAGTTGGAGGAGTGCGATACCGGGGGTGGTCACAGGGAGGAAAGAGATGCTGGATGCAGGGACATGTTGCCTGGCTGGAAGTGAAAGGTTGCAACTTGGAATACCTGGTCTTCCTCAAGAGTAAGATCTGCAGTCTGCCCCACTTGCATGCCGAGGTCTGTCTCCAGCTTGGACACCTTGTCAGAATGTTGAATTGCTGCAAAGCTGCTACCTGACTGCAGGGGGGGCACCTGTTCAACGGGGCTCAAAAAAACCCATCTGAACTGCTGCCTGATACTTTTGCTTCGGGCACCACTGAATGGAAGGAAATTGTTGGACAAACAGAAGCCTGATGCCCCTCCAATGTTTCTTGCCTCAACATGGAAGGAGTAGAGTTCAGAGCCAGGGGGAGGCTTCTACACCTTTCCTCTCCTTTTGCCCATCCTTTACCAAGTAAGGGCCCATCTCAGTAAAAAGTTCAATCTTGAGTACAAGCTGCCACTTGTGCGTCCTTATAGCATGATGCCATTTTGGATCCCCCTAAAGGATTTTTTAAAAATCATTCATACATAAGTATCTTATGTTTGTCATTACCTTCTGTCCAATGCTTAAACTTTTCCAGAGCAATTCATCTAATTTTTCTTATCAGGATTTGATCTGGAACTACTGGCGCTCTTACTTTACATCATGGCTGAGTTGTGAATTCCACAGATAAGCTGCAGGGAAACATCCTCAACCTTGGCTCGTCTAGATCTTGGTCTTCTCAGTTTGAATCATGTTCATTGTAACAAATACATTTCCTGAAACAATTTGGGTTTTTTTCTCTGTCCCTTGACTAGACTGTAAACTATGGGATCAGGGACAGTCTCTTATGTGCAAAGGCATGGTAAGGGCATTAGGTGCACAAATGGCAACTCTGTTAGTGCTTTGACACACTTGATATTGAGCTAATTCCTCTACTGTTTCCAGGGAAGGGTAATATGCAACCTTTGAGGAATGAAGTGAACCATGAGATGCTGGAAGCGGAAGGTGAGCTGCTGTAGGACTAGGTTTGGGGTGAGGGGTTTATTTTTTTAAAACAGGGGAGGGGGGTGAGATGGTTTAATCCTCTTTGGGCAGCCACTAAATTTGTTCCTTACATAGCTCAGGGGACCCCCCACCACCTGCTCTTTTTTGCCTGTTGGGTTATTTTCAGTGCTTACTCGAAACAAAAATTTGCACGCAACAGGTTGCTCCACAGTGGGAACACTGCTTAGAGGGAACACTGCTTGCAGTTGTCTTATATATTCAGGTACAGTACGTATTTTTCTGTTCCTGAAGGGCTCACATATTTTTTAAAAAAGATCTGAAGTGCGATTTGAACTTGAATCTCTTGGTTTTCAGTCCACTCCACTAACCATCAAGGTACTCTAAAGATCTGCCTGCTGTCCTGTTAAGAATGTTCACAATACCTGAAGCGGTCATAGGGCCTAATATCCCCTGCTGGTTTCACATTCAGGGGAAAGGGAGAGGGACAGAAACTGCTGAGGAATTAAGTTATGTAAACTTATATTCATGCCTGAATCTTGCAGTGGACAGCTGCTCAAATAGAACACCTTTCTGTAACCCGCTTAAGTACTATGTCTAAATACGGACATCTATCTTTTTACAGTTGGCTGTCCCTTCCCTTTCTGTGATTGCAGTTGGACATCCATATTTTGGGCCTTCCCTAGTACCACCCAAAACACACCTGGGTCACATCCCTTGCCATATAGACATACTGCAGTATTAGATATCCATATCTTGCCTTTGTAAAATTAGAATTTGGATGTCCATGCAATATGGATGTCTAAATACCAGTTTCACACATCTAGACAAGAACAGATCTTCTAAAATAACCACCTTGTGTTTTTTGTTTCCTGATACTAGTGCACACTCTTCCAACTATTTGCAAAGTGTGTGAACTTTTTCTGCATAGAGTGTGCTTGTGTGAACCATTACACATGCACAAACCATCATGCAAACGCTATGCATTGCAGGCCTTGTCAAGAAAAGAGTGTGCACTCCTTGCAAATAGTGCAACCTTTTTACAAATAGTGTGCACTGTTTACGAAGAGTGCAGCCTGTTTGCAACAATTGCACACTCTTGACGACATAACTCCTGTAATGAACAAATGCCTGGAAATCTTTGTTACTCCCAAGGCTCAGATAATGTGCTGTCATGGAGTTACTGTTCAGCGCTTTTTCAGTCATTTTGAATCTATGTACTAAAAGCAGGTTAAGCTTACTTGCAAAGCCTTACTGCTGATCAAACATTACTTTATTTAGCACATCTGTGGAAGCTTTAAAATTGAATGTGAAAACAATAAAAAGCATGGTAATGACCCCATTAGGATATGGAAATCATAGCAGGCACTAGTGAGTACTGTTGCATGTTACTTCCTGATAGTAGGTGAATTAAACATAAACATAAATAATAGTAAAGAATTTTCCTCATTCACTCTAACTTATTAGACTTTAAATAATTTCTATTTTAAGCAGCTTTTAATACCAAACCTGCACCTCTGCAAAATATGAAAGAAAATGTATTTTAAAGGCATATATATATATATATAACTGAAACAAACTGTAAGATTGGTTTGTCCGTCCATTTTGTCCCCATTCATATTTCCTTGATGGATACATGGGTTAAAAAAGCGTGTGTCTGAGCTATGTATAATTAATGTCATGGAACCGTGATCCTAGCATGACATAATCTATATCACCAAGAGCAGAAGGTAAAGAAAAATGGTGATTCCTCAGCAATTTATACAGGAGAATGAAGGGGAAAGTCATTTTAAATTAATGATTCTGAGGCCTTGACGTTACCCTGCCACATTTTATAAATTTTTACTGAACAATATCTCCTGTGAAGAAGGGAATTCACAATCACTCAGGGAATACCATGTAATAAATATTTAAGATTATTTTAAAGTTTTGCTTTAGCTTGCTTTCTGTATAACTGGATGTACGTTTTATTAAAACACACATACATTCCTGAAACCCTCATTGAGTATAAAAATCTTTTACCCTTTGACCAAGCACCTTTCTATTTCCTGAATCAATATTGAAGTTCATGCATGTTTTCATCATAATGGAGGTTTTATTTCAGGTCTATCTAAATGAAAATGGGCCCATGAGGATCTATATAATGTTTCAATAGTCCATGTGGCAAATACAGATTGATTCTGACCTACATAATATCCCCCTAATGCAATAAATTTCTGAAGATTAAACTTAGGTTATCAACAAAAAAAAGCCAAATTATTAAATCTATCAACCTCAGTCACTTTATAAAATACTCAGCTTTATTACAAACCTTCAAATATTCAAAATTACACTTTTCTCTTTTGATATTCATGATGCATGCAGGATTGGAGTTTCATCCTTTGGACTTCAAGGATTTTAGCTTACAGCAGCATGATTTTTGAGATAAGTTTATATACCAAGTTAAGCATTTGTGATGTCTCATGCATGGTAACTAAACAACATAGACATAGTTCTGTCTGTATAAGATATCTGATCCCTAATCCAATAAATGGCCCTTTAACTTGTGTGCGCAAATTTGAGCCAATTAGCACAGATAATTGGGAGCTAACAGTTATCGGTGCTAATTGGCATTAATTAAAAATTACACACATATATTTTCATGCCTGGATCTGCAGGCAAATATTACACGTCTCCAAAAAGAGGGCACAGGGGCGTTCCCACAATTTATGCATCCTGTTATAGAATAAGGGAGATCTGCACCTAATTTAGGCACAGGGATTTACACCAAAGTTAGGCGAGGTTCCCAGCACTTAGCACTATTTTATAAACAGCGCCTAATCCCGAGTGCCATTTTTAGAATAGTGCTTAGAGTTATTTTTTCTTGGCTCAACCAATAGTTAAGCTTTGGAACTCATTGCTGGAGGATGTACTAACAGCGGTTAGTGTGTCTGGGTTTAAAAAAGGTTTAGACAAATTCCTGGAGGAAAAGTCCATAGTCTGTTATTGAGATAGACATGGGGGAACCCACTTCTTGCCGTGGGACTGGTAGCATGGAATGTTGCTACTATTTGGGTTTCTGCCATGTATTTGTGACCTGGATTTGCCACTGTTTGAAACAGGATACTGGGCTAGATGTACCATTGGTCTGACACAGTATGGCTATTCTTATGTTAATTTACCACTATATATGAAAGAAGGCTAACTTTCCTGAAAAAGGGTGCAGTAATATTGCTGTATATAATTGAATGGAAATACTGTGGTTGTCCGAAGATAAAAGAACCTTTGTTCTACCCACTGCATTGATACCCGGGCATCTGCATCTCTTATGTTTGTCACTGCCCCTATATATGTCCCTCACAGCTTGAATTCTGAAACTCTGTCAATTGGTGCACCTTTTGTTCCTCAGAATTTCAGACACCCATTATCTCTTGATAGATACGCATTTCCTCACATACCTTCTAAATTTTCATCTTTCCAGCTTCATGTCACAAACCTTTATCCTTCACTTTCTGTTCTTCTGTACCCTCTTGTTCTTTATCGAAGTCTGCTAGCATTTTGACACTTTAAATCATCCTTTCCCTTCTATCTTCTGGAGAGAACATTGTAAGGGGTCCTTTTACTAAGGTGCACAAAAAAATGGCCTGCACTGGTTTAGATGCGTATATTGGACATGCGCAGGTCCATTTTTCAGTGCACCTGCAAAAAAGGCGCGTCCATTTTGAGCCTGAGACCTCATCTCACCACCACCCATTGACCTAGCGGTAAGGTCTCACGCATTAACCAGGCGGTAATGGTCTACTCACTTACAATGCCGATTACTGCTCAGTTAGTGCCGTGAGCCGGAAATTTCCAGCTCACTTAGTAGAAGCATGCAAAAAATGAAATTACCACCTGGGATATGTTGTAGCTGGGCAGTAGTTCAAAACTGACATGTGTAGGACACACATATACGCAGTGCCGTAGTGAGGGTGGCTGACATCCGGGGTGTGCACCCCCCGGAGCACATTCTTACCACTGGCGTACAAAAGGGGACGGGTGGGAGGGCCGCTCCGCCCCGAGTGCACGTCGCTGGGAGCTGCGTTGGCTCCACTGGTTCCCTGCTCTCTCTGCCCTGGAACAGGAAGTAACCTGTTCCAGGGCAGAGAGAGCAGGGAACCAGCGAAGCCGACACTCCCCCAGCGGCGTGCACCCGGGGCAGACCGCCCCACCGCCCCCTTCCTACGCCACTGCATACGCGCCTATGCAGCTTAGTAAAAGGGCCCCTAAGATTTTTAAGCCACTTTTGTAGGACTGCTATAACTTATTCTGACCATTCTGTGAATCCTATTCTGGATCATTTTCTTCTTCCCAATGTCCATAAAAAATCATATGTTCAAAAACCTGAAGTGAGTTTGGAATAATATTCTGTACAAGAGAAAAATAACATTCTGGTTCCTAATGATAATATTTCTTTTGCAGCTACTAGTGCCAAATGTTGATGAACCATGTGATTTCTTGAAGGTTAAGGGGGCCTTTTACAAAGCTGCACTAGTGTTTTTAGCTTGCGGTAAAAATCAGCTAGCATTAAACGTTGAGATGCCCATAGCAATATAATAGGCATCTCAGTGTTTACAGCCAGCTGATTTTTACCATGAGCTAAAAACATTAGCACAGCTTTGTAAAAGACCCCTTAACTGTTGAAAAATATGCAAAATTTTTCTATGGATGCAAATAAATACCATAGAAAAAGTTCACATGAAATTTAGCTGTGTGGACTTGATGACGTAGTTCTATCTTTTCTTTTTTTAGATTAAGACCACAAATAAATTATTTTTCACGTTGGCTTTCAAAAACAATTTCTAATTAATGAGCTGCTTTGCATGCATTTGCATTACAGCAACTTATTTTTGCCAGGAGAGATGGTGACTCTGATTACATCAGTGAACTCCGCTCGCCAATCATGACTCAGAAAACAGAATCTTCTGCAGCATGGAACCTAATTGTACTTTCAACAATCTCCATTTTGGAAATCAATTTATCCTTAGGAAATAATGAAAAAAATCAGACTTTTAATAAAATTATCACAAAATTACTATGAAAGTGATGTCAAAGAACCTGAAACCCCTAATCCATTCAAGTTACAAACACCATATTTGTTTCACAGGGTTTAACCCACATTTAAGCACGTTTTCACATTTTATACCCAAATTCCCCTCAAAACTACTAAAATGCCACTGATGTCCCCTCAAATATAATTCAGTATCATTTCAGGCATGTCACCAAGTGACACCAGTGCAAAACAAGCAAAGACAAATCAAAACCAGCCCAAACTTTAGTTTTGACCACATAAATGAATTTTTTCCCCAAACTTCTTTGTACTAGCCCACCTCTTGAGGATCTCAGGACCCCATAACTAACAACAAAATTCCCCCCCCCCAAAATAACCCATTCAGTTCCAGCACCACAAACCCATAATCAGTAATTTAAAATTAAATAGATTTCCAGGCCTCCAGACTCCTTACCTGGTTTGTGCTCCTAGTGGACCCTCTGCAGCAGCGGCAAACGGCTGTAATTTTCCACAGAATTCCATCTAATCATATCAAAAATCTAGGCCCTGGCTTTATTTTGGGCCTAGTTGTGGCTCTGCCGGATCCTTGTGCATGTTCCGGATCCACATAAAAGCCTTAAGCAGGCCATTTTCCTAGTCATGACTGCCTGGGAAAGCTCATTCCTCCGCCAGGCAGCATTGTGAAAGGATGCAGACAGGATAGTTCCTGCCTATGAAGACCTCCAGACCCCAGAAAAGGATTCCCATTGGCCACCAATGTTCAGGACAGTGGCCAAATACCTCAAGCTCAAAGCACACCTTCAAGCCCAATGACAAACTAACCTCATTTCCACTGTTCAAAACAATGGAAAATAATATCTTTTATTAAAGAATTATATAGACCAGTAATCAGACAGATGTTAAAGTGTTGCAGTTACATTTTATTTAAATCCCAACTTTTGAATAAGTTAGGTTTTTGAGAAATGTATTCAAGTTAAACAACGAAGTATTCATTTGTTACATCAACATAAATTCAAACATCTTTTTTTTTCTAAATCATCTTAAGTTAAGTTTAAATTTTATTAACAGGTTTCTACCAGATTTCAATAATAATGCCCTGCAACATACAGCGAAGTTATCAGATAAGTATTAGCTAAATTATTTCTCTCTCTCTCTCTCCTTACAACTACTTTTTGCTATATACCCTTTAAGAATTTGACTCTTTGTGGTTTAATTCATATTTTTCAGGTATGCAGAACCTGCTATTGAAACAGGTAAGTGATTTTAAACTAATGTGTTTGTCAATGTACACTCTATTCTGGGTGACAGTGCAGACTTATATGTGCATTGGTCTCTCTCTTGTTTCTTCTTTTGTTCTCCTTGCTTGAACTGTTGGAGATCGGTTTCTTTTCTTCTAGCTTTAAGTTCCTACTAACAAATCAATAAGAAATAGTATCTTCCTGTCTGAGATCTGGAACAGCTCTAACTGGATATGTGGGATAACTGGGCCATTTTAGCTAGGAAAGGAAATTATAATTCTCATACCTTTATAATGTCTCTGAGCTACTTATTTCAATCCCTATCCTTAAGAAGGGCACTTTTTTTTCCCAACTTGTGTAAGCAGTCACACTTCTTACTGCTTATAAGTCTCTCTCACAATACAATTGTTTAAGTTTTAGCTTTTTACAGTTTTTATGCCTATCGAACTAGTTCATAGGCCACATGCATATGCCCTGAGAGCCTCCCACAATACAACCTTAAAACCTTAATCTAATCTGAGCAGATCTTCCAGAGTTAAATTAATTTAAGCAAATGCTCAACCACTTTTCATCATCATTCAGAGTTCAAACATTCCCATTCATGAACACACTGTCAAAATAAAATAAAACTTCTGTTTAAAGCTATGACTTTAACTCTCCTTGTTTGGTTTTACTAACTTCAATTACAGAGACTTTCAACCACTTTTTAGCTCAAAATTCTCTCCCACATGCAGAGCTCTCTTTCATACATCCACACTCTTCTGTGTTTTCAACCCTTCTCCCAACTGCCAAGCAAGCTGTTGCCAGGAGAGACGATGACTCTGATCACATCAGCAACATCTGCTAGCCAATCATGACTCAGAACATAGAATCTTCTGCAGCATAGAACTTAACTGTACTTTCAACCATCTCCATTTTGGAAATCAATTTGTCCATAGGATACAATGGAAAAATCTGACTTTTAATAAAATTACACAAAAATTATTATGAAAGTGATATCAAAGAATCTGAAACCCCTAATTAATTCAATTACAAACACCATATTTTTCTCTCAGGGTTTAACCCACATTTAAACACGTTTGCACATTTGTTTTCCCAAATTCCCCTCAAAACCACTAAAAATCCATTGAAATACCCACAAATACAATTCAGTATCATCTCAGACATGTCCCCAAGTGACACCAGTGCAAAAACAAGCAAAGGGAATTCAAAACCAGCCCAAACCACAAACATCAGTTTTGACCATATAAATGATTTATTTCAAAAACATCTTTGCACTACTCTACCTCTTGAGGATCTCAAGACCCCATAACTACCAACAAAATTCCCCAAAAATTAACCTTTTAATTTCCAGCACCACAGACCCCAAATCAGTAATTTAAAATTAAAATAAATAGATTTTTGGACCACCAGAACCCTTACCTGACCCCCCCCCCCCCCCCAGGGCCTCAAGACTCAACCCCCAACTTTGTTTGGGGTCCTGGTGGATCCTCCATGGCAGTGGCAAAAAGCCACAATTTTCCACAGAAATCCATACAATCAGTTCAAAAATCTAGACCCCGTTTTTATTTTGGGCCTAGTCAAGGCTCTGCTGGATCCGAAATCTTTGCTTATGTGCCAGATCCACATGTAGGCCTCGAGTAGGCCATTTTCCTAACTGTGACTGACCGGGAAAGCTCATCCCTCAGCCATAAAGCATCATGACAAGACACAGACAAAACAGCAGCTGCCTGTGAAGACCACAGGACTCCAGAAAAGGATTCCCACTGGCTACCAATGCTCATGAGAGGCCCAGGAACAGCCCCAGGTAAACTATATATTTTTTATACACAGGCTACATTATTTATTGATTATAGCAAACTTTTGCATGTAATAATCTACACTCAAGCTTACTACAAATAAGGATGGAAATTTAGGGGTCCTTTTACTAAGCTGTGGGAAAAAGGACCCTGCAGTAGCAGTGGGGCCATTTTTTCCATACGGCAGGGTCCTTTTTACTGCAGCAAATAAAATGCCCCTAAAAATGGCCACGAAGTAAGATTACTCTTACCGTGTGGCCATGCGGGGGGAGGGGGGAATGACACTTACCACCACCCATTGAGGTGGCAGTAAGGAGTCCCATGGTAACCAGGTGGTAACCAGACAGCAAACAGCAATACTCGATTACCACTTGGTTAGTGCAGCTCTATAAAATAAAATATTTTAATAGAGTGCCGGAAATGGCACGCGCTCAAGGCGGAACTACTACCGGTAGCTGCGTTGGACTGGCTGTAGTTCCAGATTAGCATGTGGTAAGCCCGTGTTGGGCTTACCAACGCTTTGTAAAAGGGTCCCCTAGATTTTTATGAGTTTCTCTGCAATGGGAAATATAAAGAATACTCAAGAGTTTATTGTTTTGCATGTTTTGGGTTATTTTTTTGCATGTTTTTTTCTGCATAAAGCCCCACTTTTGAAAACAATTTCCAAGTACTTCTGCCTCTATGTGGCAACCTTCAGTCACCAAAACATTTTTGTGTAGTCTCTCTCTTGTTACTAGTTCATTCTGGTCTTCATTATTGATAAATGTCTTCTGAGTTTATCTGTGTCCCAAATGCATGAATTTACAGTTTTTGCATGGAAGAATATTTTCAAAAACAGTACTTCAAGGTTTTTTCAAGTCAGTTTAATTTTTACCACTACTCTACTGTCTGTTTTACATATTTTTTACGTCATCTATAGATGTTTTTCTTCAACTCCTTCTATATTAAAGATAATGGAAAAGCCTGAAGATATGAGACATCCTGTTGGTTGCCATTAATCAGGATTCTGTTGCTTATATAGGAGCTATGTTATTTTACCACTAACTCGTGCTATTTTAGCACAGGTCCCATTTTATGCAATAAGACAGTTTCTAATGTCTGGGTGTGGTGGGTGTGGCAGCCAGGCATCAGGTCTTAACAAAACAGCTACACACAAGGATTGCAAGAAAAATATCTGCATATTAATCTTCAATTCTGTTCTCTCCTCAGGCTTTAAATGATCAATCTCTGGAAACTTTTACTGGAGTTCTTTTCAGTCCTGACCCAAACAGGGCTCCACATGTTCAATAAATACTGGCTTTCTCTTTAACTTCAAGGATCAAAAGAAAACTTGGCCTAGCTCAATTAAGCTTCTGCTTTTGAAAAACACAAGGTATCTCAACAACAAATTTGTTTTTCATTGCAGTTGGCTTATTTGGTTCCATATAAAAAGTATTTTCAATATTAGGGTAAATATTATTTGCAAATTAAAGGCACCACTATAGGGTCTGCAATGGCTCCATCAGTAGCTTGTTTGTACGTGTCTCGTTTTGAAGATCAACATGTTTACACTTCAGAGTTTTGGCCTTGTGGTGTGGAAGCAGTTTATAGACAGTATCTTTTTTGTCTGGGTTGGGTCTGAAGACCAGATGAATGCATTTGTTGATGTGTTAAATTCTTGTAATCCTAATATTAAGTTTACCATGTCTTAGAGTCAGCATTCTATTAGGATTTTTTTGGTATTGTCATTTCAACCACAGGAAAAGGTTTTAATATTACTCTTTATTGGAAGGCTACAGATAAGAACACACTGTTAAGTTATAAAAACTTGCACCCCATCACTCAAAAGAAATCATGTTGGTTGCACAGTTTTTGTGTATTAAAAACATTTATTCTTCTCAAAATGAATTTTTATAGCATTCTCAAAAGTGAGAGATTCACTGAGTGGGGTTATACCCAACATGTGATTAAAAACTCATATAAGTAAGCAAGATTGTTGATAGATTTTTGTTGTTACAGCTATCTAGGCAGCATGTGTGTTCTCCCTTACCCACAGCGAGCTTTTGATATTAAATGGATCATTTTGAAACATTGGCAAATTCTGCAATTAAATTGGTTCTTTTTCATCCCCATTCCCCCAACCAGTTTGCATATCATAGGGGAATGGAATTTGAGAGATATATTGGTACATTCAGATACTACTACGATTACAATGCGATCTGGTGGAAGACACTGTAAATGTAATTGGTGTTTGTATTGTGATTACGCCATTGAAACAGATGTAGTTCACCAACCTACTCTCACTAAACATCTTGGGTTACTACTACTACTTATTTCTAAACATCTTTACAAGGAAATATAGTTTTTGTTAAGATTTGATAATTATTGTTAATATTTTAAAATGATGTTTTGATATAGAATTTTTGATATATATTTTGATAGGTTTTGATATATTTTCTAAAAACAAAATTTGTTTTATTTTGTATGAGGGGGAGCAGTTTCCAATAGGTTCACTCCCCTGAAGAAACCATTGGACACAGTAAAACTCATGAGTCCTTTTACTAAACCACGGTAAAAAGTGGCCTGCGGTAGTACAGGTGCATGTTTTTGGTGCATGTTGGGCCACTTTTTACCATGACTGGGAAAAAAAACATTTTTAATGGGGGCAGTAAATGGTTGTGCACTTGAATTAAAAGTAGCATGCGGCTATTTATTGCCTGCACCCTTACTGCCACCCATTGAGCTAGAGGTAAGGGCTCACATGCTAAGCACATGGTACTAATGCAGCATGCACCAATATGGCTGTGCTGTTGATTACCAACGGGAACGCCCCCCCACAGTAGAAAATAGAAAAATATTTTCTACCGCGGGAAACATCACGTGCCAACTTCAAAATTACTACTGGGAGAGTGCGCTAACCGGGCAGTAGCATCGATTTGGCGCATGCTACATTTACGGTAGTCCTACCGCCACTTTGTAAAAGGGCTCCTCAGTGCTGTGTAGGAGCACAAAAATGAATGGATTACAATGATAAATGGAGCATGACAATGAATAGTGAAAGCTCATATAAGTTATAATAGATGGAAGATTTTCCCCAGCAAGACAATTTTCATCTTTTCACTGATAAAACAGATGAGATTTGACATTTATATTTATTTTTATATATTTTTGAAATTTGATATAAATTTTGAGAATGTTTTATGTAGAGATTTTTTCCATGTACTATGATGAACTTGATGGTCACTGGATTTTGCTATTACTGATTTAGACTTGAGCACATGGTTTTTCCTCCCCATTTATTAATATTGTCATTATTATTATTAGCTAATATTTAATTTTATTAGATTGGATTATTTATTAACTTTCATTAAATGTGATACATTTTTGGTCCTTTGTTGCTAATAAATATAAATTTTGGACTAGTTTTCTTTTTGATATATTGTTTGGTCTAGTTTGTTTATAAACACAAGGTAGCAACATTTGTTGAAGGGTTCCTCCTCTTCCCTGGGCTCTCTCCATATTCAGGACTAGAGAGTTGAATGGAGATAGAAATCCAACCCATCCCCGCCGGACTCTAACCCATCCCCATCCATCCCTGTGGGGAATCTAGCCTGTCCCCACCCATCCCCGTGGAAATCAAGCCTGTCCCCACCACAAGTAATGTCCTGTATCCCAGCTCCCAGTCCACCAAGCCCTTACCATGCTCCAGTCATCTTGCTCCCCCCCCAAGAAAGCCAGATTCCCTAAGTAGTAAAAATGCTAGTAAAAGTATCATAAATCATTTTCTTCCATACTCTGCTAAGACAGAAGATTTACAGTTCAGCACAGAACCAAAAGAAGTCCAAATTCCAAAACAAGAAAAGTGAGAAACAACACAGATTATACCTAATTGTTTAGCCACATTTATGTATTTATTTCTTTTAACGTTTATTTTTTTTGAAAGACTGGGCACGGCTTTTCTTCAGATCACATAAGTGACACACTCAAAGGAGTTTCCCTCCTACAGTTGGACTCCTCACCAAGGTCAACTATTTCATGGAATGCATTAACACCATGAAACGATTAGTTAAATCCGAACTGCATAGTGCCACATTAATTGAATACTGTAAAAATGAACTGATACCTAGAGGTCTTAGAATTGTGAAAGAACCTAAGATCTTTTTTAGATGACAAGGTGTTCCTTCAGAATTGGGCAGGCATCCTCAACAAGTGTTCCCTAGATCTTATGGTAATGATCATAGACAAGACAGTTGAAGTAGCATCAAGTATTAAGAGTGAAATAGACACCATTTGTGATGGTTTAAGAGCTAAAGAGACCATTGAAATGTTTCAAAGACAACATGATGATTTGAAATACAAAATAGAGCGGTTTCGCTCTGATTTGCAAAAGATGAAACTTAAAAAGTTTCACAGAGATGAGACCGACCATGAGACACACAAAGTATACCTGTGGTTAGTAAAGGAAACTGAGGGAGTGCCCCCACCTTTTGAAGAAGATGAGCGCGGGTATACCGACGATAGTTCCTTGAGTACTGAAAGACCTTTTTTAGGAAGAGGCAGGGGCAGAAGAGGAAGAACGTGAGGGACCAGATCGAGGCGTGCCAGAATAGGAGGAGATTTCCAAGATCAAGCGCTTCCACAGACTCACCCGACCACGTGTTCTCGCCAACAATAATCGACTCTGTTATTGTTAATTTATCTAAACCTCAATAAGAGCTCAATTGGATATCTATATAAAGTTCATAATACAAATAACAAAAAATGATATCTCTGCATAATTCTGATGTCATCAACAATTTGATATTATATACTAAATAGGAGGGAAAAAACCTCAAATAATAAGGGAACACTCTTGTTGTTGATATCATCAACATTAGGGCGGTCCCTTAAATCATCATGGGTAAAAAAAACCTCCTTCTGTTATCTCAAAAAAATAATTTGTATAGATGGCTCCTGTTCTACTTGAGACAACACACCGTCTATTTTATATAAGTATAGTACGGATTACTGCACTTATCTTTTTGGTTTGCAGTCAGCTCAAGACCCTCCACGGCCCCACTTATCTTTTTGGTCTGCAGTCAGCTCAAGACCCTCCATGGCCCTGCAGTCAGCTCAAGACCATTCAGGGCCGTGGAAGGTCTTGAGCTGACTGCAGACCAAAAAGATAAGTGCAGTAATCCGTATTATACTTATATAAAATAGATGGTGTGTTGTCTCAAGTAGAGCAGGAGCCATCTATACAAATTATTTTTTTGAGATAACAGAAGGAGGTTTTTTACCCATGATGATTTAAGGGACCTCCCTAATGTTGATGATATCAACGACAGAGTGTTCCCTTATTATTTGAGGTTTTTTCCTCCTATTTAGTATTTAATATCAAATTGTTGATGACATCAGAATTATGCAGAGATATCATTTTTTGTTAATTGTTAATTTATCAACATACACCCCTTCTTCTGAAGAACTCAAGTTACTTTCTAAAGGTTTATCCTTTGTTCTATCAAGTACATGTGATTTATTTCAAATTCGGATCGAACTTGAAAAGTTTATAAGAAAGCTTAATTTGAAAATATTTTTTGCAGTATTTTGGATAAGACGAGCATGTTCCAGTACATTTTCCCAAAAAAACTTTAAAAAAATGTTAAAAGAAATAACTACATAAATTATAGTTACAGAGTAACAGACTGTAGCCTGTTGAGTTTATTCAGTGCTGCAACAGTGGGGTTTTTGCCTATGATGAAGAGAAGACCATTTGGTCTGTTTTAGCTCCATTAGATGGACATTGAATCATGGAGCTCTTTGAGGCTTTTCCCCAGTAACATTGTTATTTTGTATATGAGTGGATTTTTGAGTATTTAGATATTGTTAAGTAACATGCTACATTTTGAAACTCTACCAGGTACTTGTGACCTGGACTGGCCACTGTTAGAAACAGGATACTGTGCTAGATGGACCCTAGTTTGACCGAGTAGGTCAACTTCATGCTGTTATTCTGATGGAGTCTTCCATTGTGTCAGAATCTAACTATTTTCCCATTGGTGGAAGTCATTTACTCCCAGGCAGCAAAAAGTTGTAGCAGATTTTTCCAAAGCAACCAGCATTTTCTTCTCACCCTCCTTGTAGTCTACTGGCTACTATTATGTCCCTAATGTAAAGACCTATTCTCTTCTCCCCCCCCCCCACACACACACACATTTTGTCAGCTCTGAATATATTTTATACTAGTTACCAATATGCATTATTGTATTTGTTCTAAATTATACTAAAGAATTGAAAGATAACATTTACATGCATTGTATCATATCCCACTGATTTCTGATATACCTGGATGTGATTCTGTACTGCAGTATATGGCTTTCTTGACATAAACATCTAAATTGCAAACAGCTACTAGCATCCAGTTACGATTTTGTCATGCATGGTTTCCTGATCACCAAACAACTGAAATATTAGAATGCATAAATAATTCACAGTATTCAACCACACATAAACAGACCTTTTGGTTCAAAGTTAGCAGAGTCATAAGAAAAGCACTGATGTAGCACAATTTACTCTGGCTAATGCCATAGTATGTCTTTCAAATCTGTCACAGTACATTACCCATCTTTGCTTGAGTCTCAAGAAAAGCTTTATCCTGTGCTTCATAGAAGAGTGATCGAGAAGTAACTTTAATTGAAAGAAAATTAAATAGCTTGCCAATAAAGTTTGGAACAAGTGAAATGAATTGATGCATATACAAGGCAACTAAGCTTGTGTACTATGGATTATTATTTTAAAAATTTCATTTTATTTTTATTTACTCTTTTGGATTTTAAAAGAACACATTAGAAGAACATGCATAAGTGTGACAGTAAAGTAACTTGCTACCCTGTTGGAGGTAAAGATAGAACACCTGTCATCACTACAGAGAACAGGTTAAGCCATGATTAAACCTATTGGCTTCTGCCAAATCTCATAAAAGTTTCCACGTCTTATTGAATTGAACCTGTTTGCTGAAACAAACAAGGTTCGACCAGCTGTTATATAAATATTTGAGAAATATCTTTCCAGTTTGTTTTGATAAATTTGAATGCCAACACAAGTAAATGATTAAATAAATGCTATTAATAGTAATACTAATGCTACGTTCCTACCCGTAACCTCCGCTCTCAAGACAAATCCCTCCTCTCAGTACCCTGCTCCACCACCGCCAACTCCAGGCTCCGCCCTTTCTGCCTCGCCTCACCCCATGCTTAGAATAAACTCCCTGAGACCATACGCCAGGCCCCCTCCCTGCCCATTTTCATATCCTTGCTCAAAGCCCACCTCTTCAATGTCGCCTTCGGCACCTAACCACTATACCTCTATTCAGGAAATCTTGACTGCCCCAACTTGACATTTCGTCCTTTAGATTGTAAGCTCCTTCGAGCAGGGACTGTCCTTCTTTGTTAAACTGTACAGCGCTGCGTAACCCTAGTTGTGCTCTAGAAATGTTAAGTAGTAGTAGTAGTAGTTCAAATAAGGGAAGATGTCATGACCAAGTGCTAAGGATTATCACAAATGTTTTAAAGCAATAATTCCCAAACCTGTCCTGGGCGAACCCCAGCCAGTCAGGTTTTCAGTATATATACAATGAATACGCATGAGATAGATTCGCATATCACAGAGGCAGTATATGCAAATCAATCTTTTGAATATTTATTATGGATATCCTGAACATTTGACTGTCCCCCAGGACAGGTTTGGATATCACTGCTTTATGGTAAGGGTTTCAGTATCGATAGCAGATTGAGGGTCTCACCTAATGACAGTGAGTTCACCCAGAACTGTCTCAGGTCCTTCCAGCTCTCTGCTTCATTTTATTGGCATGAAGTATTAGGTCATGAGTTACAAGTCAACAGGTTTACATCATACATCACAAGATACAAACAATAGATCAGGGGCGTAGCCAGATAGCCAAATTTGGGTGGGCCTGAGCCCAAAATGGATGGGCACAGAATTCAGTCCCTCCTGGCCCCCCTCCACTCTGCTCTCTGAATTCTGCCTCTTCCCCTACCCTCAAACACAAAATATTAAGTACCTGAGCTGGTGGGGATCCCCAAACTGCACCAGCTGAAGATTTCCTCCTTCTCGAGCAGCCAGTGCTCTTCCACACAGCAGATGACAGCACTTGACCTGACGCTGCTGACAGTAGTCTGTACATGCTCAGTGCCTCTGCCTGGTGAAAACTGAGCATGTGCAGAGGGGCCGGTGTGTGGTGTCAGCTGCCGTTTGGAAGAGCATTGGCTGCCTGAGAAGGAGGAAATCTTTAGGCTTTGGGGATTCCCATCAGCCAGAGCAGAGGCCCACCTGTAGCTATGCCACTGCAATAGATACTTATTGGTTCAGATTATATTCAACTTCTATCAGCATTTTAGAGAGCAAAGGTCAGACAGCTGCTATACTAGGGGTCCTTTTACCAAGCTGTGGGAAAAGGGCCCTGTGCTAGTGGTGGGGCTGTTTTTCCCACACACCAGGACCCTTTTCACCGCTCCACTGAGATGGCGATAAGGGCTCCTGCCGAACAAGCCATTTCTGGGGGTTTTCATTTTCCCCCGGAAATGGTGCACACTTGGGGCGGGACTACTTCTGGCGGCTGTGTTTGGCTGGTGGTAGTCCAAACGCGTTGGCTTACTGACGCTCTGTAAAAGGGCCCCCTATTTTGGTAAAGATCATTATCATTCCAGTAAAGATCATTAACATGTTGGGAACATGCAGCTTACATCTGCATTCTCAAAATATGATCTACAAGGGTACATTATTTTCAAGTCCCCTATTCTTGCATAAACATGCATGTTCTTAATGACACTTCCCAGCATCTGCACAGGACATTTATTACTTAAACAAGCTTAAATTGTTAATTCAACAAGTGTCAGCAAACTATAATTAGGTTAAATGCATCTGTCTTATTCTGTCTTCAAATTCACTTTATTTTCACAATTTAATACTTAACACTTGATATTTCCCTCTGAGTTGGGGGGGGGGGAGTCCTATCATGTTCATAATACATCCATAATATCATCAATGGCCTATCCACTCTGCTCATCCATACAATCTATTATCCCTTCTTCTCCCTTAGAGATCCTCTATGGTTGTCTCATTCTTTCTTAAGTTTGTATACAGTCATTATTTCTATCACCTCCAATGGGAGGCTGTTCACTCATCCAGCACCTTTTAAGGTAAATAAATATTTCCTTACATTTCTCCTGAGTCTATCCCCTTTCATTTTCATCCTATGCTGGAAAGCCCTCTAGGAGTTTAAAATTCCAGACATTATGCCTTTTTTTGTTTGTTTTTAACATTACTTAAGTGGGGATATTTAAAAAATAAGCACATCTCTTTGCATGCACTTAATATTTAATGTGTGCTATTTGGCCAAAAGCATGCATTATTTCCATTTTGAACTATCCCAAATTGTCTGTCTGAAATTGTCATGCTGTATGTGCATAGGGCTGCCACACATATACTTTTACTTACCTTGGGGGCAGAGACTGAAACAATGCATGTACTTTGTTATTTCATAAAAGTGAGCGTGCTTATTTTAGGAAGTTTTTAAAGTACATTTGTAGTTTTACTTTGAAAATTAGCACAAAGTCTCCAGGTGAAAAGTACGTGCAGTTAGCTTGAAAATTGACACTATAAGGACAGACTTTTCAGAAGTGCAGTTAAATCAAATGAATAAACAGCAAAATACTTAGTGTTTTCATGCCTTCCACAGAAAAATTGTAATTTGCATATTCTGCCTGCAAACTCGTTATTAAAATTGATGTCCACACGCGGTCATTTATTGTTCTAATTATCAAACATCCACTTTTTGATGTCTAAGCTTAATTGCGAACAAATTTTGTAAGGCAAGCTGACTCTTTACTGCATCACAGAGACAAAAGCTCCCATTTGTTTCTGATATGGGTCACAGCTACAATAAAACTAGAGAATAAGTCATGCTTGCTGCTAATTACATTTGCAGTATAAAGTCATCAAATCCATCTTCCACGAGAAAGCTGTTGCAAAGGCTTCATTTGAGCATCCTAATGAAGGACCCAGGGGCAGTATAAGTCACTCTAGTCTTATTACAATAATATGCAGCTTTTAGAAAAGGATGACTTTACATTTCAAGGACCTTCTTTTTTTCATTTTGAAAAGCAAAGAATATTTATTTTTACCCTGTGAAAAAAGGCAACATCAGGTAAAGAGTATGAACAAATTTAAGTCTGAATTGTTTGGCTGTAATTAAAGGCACAGCAAACAGGAAGAACCTCTACAATGAAACAGCACAAGCAGAAGAGATCAGAGGCTGGCCAAAGGATGATCCAACAGAGGAAATGGTGCTTAAAACTACTTTATTCACTGCTCGATGAGGACCCAAAATGGTCAGTGTTTCAGCGGTACAAACCACCTTCTTCAGGGGTGCTTACTGGACAAAGCAACTCAAAGAGGAGGAGTGGCCTAGTGGTTAGGGTGGTGAACTTTGGTCCTGGGGAACTGAGGAACTGAGTTCAATTCCCACTTCAAGCACAGGCAGCTCCTTGTGACTCTGGGCAAGTCACTTAACCCTCCATTGCCCTATGTAAGCCACATTGAGCCTGCCATGAGTGGGAAAGCACGGGGTACAAATATAACAAAAAAAAAAAAAAAGACATCCACTCTGTAGAGCAGATGTCTTTGAGCTGCTTTGTCTGATAAGTATACTTTCTGTTTTTCCTGTGCCTCATGTGAGAATGCTGTCTCAGCACTTTAACACATTGTTTCGGCGGTACAAATTGCCTGCTTCAGGGGTCACAATAACATTCTTGTAACCAAAACACGGAGCATGTCAGATCTTCACTTTCAAGTTTTAAGCACCATTTCCTGTTCTGGATCTTCTTTTGGCCAGCCTCTACTCTCTATCACAGTAAAGTCTATAAGCATTTGAGCACCGACAGGGCATCTTGGCCAGTTAAGTTCCAATATTTAGCCAATAATCGATTCTTATTCCCTAATGAGTTAATTATTGTTCTTTCCGTGCCTAAACTTGCACTCCCTGCTTTGGGTGACGTAAACAGAATCCGGTGGAAAGTCTGTAGCAAGCTAGTCCAGATGCTGAGTGAATAAACAATCACCACATGCATTAAAGGCTTGGGAGAAGATTCAGGATTTCACCTGCTTCCTGAAATAGTAATAATCTTGAGTTAGGCATAGCCTGGGTGAGTATCAGAGTGTGGGGGCTACTCCTGAGAAAGTTCACTATTAGGAATCACATCATGTAATTTCTTTTGACTAGGGTGCAGATAGATACAGATGCTATTTGAGAGGCCCTTAGAGGTATCAAACATTTGTAGAAAGCTAACATTCTTTAAGCACTCTGGCCCATTTTATCTAAAGGCCTTGACTATCAGAATTTTAAATCAGGCCCTGTAGAATACGGATAGGCAGTACAGTTTTTGCAGGAAGGAACTCTCCAGCATTCTGAATTAATTGCCGCAACTGAAAACTTTGGTTTGAACAATATACAGGGCATTACAGTAGTCTAGCTGTGATGTTATCACTGCATGGAGCACTGTGATGAGACCTGTCTTTTTTGATATATGGAGAGAGATTTTGAAGTTGCCACAGTGAAGCAGTTTTTAACCGTTGTT
The DNA here is from genome assembly GCF_901765095.1 of Microcaecilia unicolor. Taxonomy (NCBI): domain Eukaryota; kingdom Metazoa; phylum Chordata; class Amphibia; order Gymnophiona; family Siphonopidae; genus Microcaecilia; species Microcaecilia unicolor. The sequence continues at coordinate 126,412,148 of NC_044031.1, read as the reverse complement.
TGAATTTGAAGGATCAAAGTAAGTGATAAGTCTAGCAGTAACGCAGTGAAGTCAGGTAGTTGTTTGCTTGTGTTAGGAACTCACAGAATCTCTTTTTACTTGGGTTCAGGCTGAGATTTTTGGGTTGTACCCCATTCCTGAGTTGCTGTTAGACAGGCAATTGATTTATTCAAGGCTATTATTGTACTTACTATTATATTATAAATGCAATTTTAAGAGGACTGGTGATAATTTGCTGGTATAAAAGCTGATTTACACATATAATCAGGCATGCATGTGAAAGTACAGTGCACTCCATTTAAGTGCACGTCGGATAAGTGCATGCTCTGTTGCATGCCATACTTCGGTCCCATTTTTGGCGCCATCAATTTCTATGGGGACAAACTTCAGTTTAGCGCACCAGTGTTAAGTGCAAGATTCACTTATATGCATGATTCAAGACTGCTCCTCTGCAAGAAAGACTCCGCAGAAGTGCAAGCACGGAATATGGAAGCTGATTGGCACGTGACAAACGGGCGATAAATTTGAAATCTCGTTGGTTAACTGCCACAGGCAGAATAAGCGAAAGAAAGTTGTTAGAGTGTACACTGGAGTCGCCATCATCATCGCGCAACTGTAAGACTTTAACACTGACTGAACAAATAGAAGTTCTTAAAAAATTAGAAAACAAACAAAGTCAAGCATCTATTGCTAAAGAATATGATGTCAATCCCAGTCAAATTTCACGTATCTTGAAGCAGAAAAATCAGCTTCTGGAAGACTGGCAAAAATCCACACAGGAAAAATAAACGGGCGGGAAAAGCTGAGGATGTAGAAGATGCTCTTCTTCGGTGGTTTTCTCAAGTCAGGAGCAGACAGTTTCCTGTCAGTGGTCCACTGCTTATGGAGAAAGCTAATCAGCTTGCTGAAAGTCTTGGACTAACTGAATTCAAAGCCACTGTTGGATGGTTGGAAAGATGGAAGAAGAGGAACAACATAAAATTCAAGAAACAGCATGGTGAAAAACAAGACGCTGATGACTTTGGTGTTGAAAATTGGGTTGTTTCAGTTCTTCCTACCATCTTGAACGAGTTTGCACCTTGTGACATTTTCAATGCTGACGAAAACGGTCTCTACTGGTGAGCGATTCCTGATGGAACACTTGCATTCAAACAAGCCAAATCTACAGGAAGTAAAACGTCAAAGGGCTGACTGAAAATCCTCCTTTGCTGCAATATGGATCGGAGTGAGAAGTTGGAACCACTCGTCATTAGAAAGAACAAACAGCCCCGTTGCTTCAAGAATGTTAAGTGACTTCCTGTGTCATACAAGGCTAATGTAAATTCATGGATGACTGGGGAAATTTGGAAGCCATGGCTAAAGAAGTTAGACACTAGAATGCGGGCACAAAAGCGTCAGATTTTGTTGCTTTGTGATAATTGTGCTGCACACAGTGATGATGTCAGGCTGTCTAATGTCAAGGTGGTTTTCCTGTCACCAAACACTACCTCTCTGATCCAACCTATGGATCAGGGCATAATAGCCAATTTCAAAAAACATTATCGGGCTCTTGTGCTACGTCGTCTGATGAGCGTTATGGATGAACAGACTGGCAAGGATAAACGTGCTGTTGAACTGGTTCGTAATCTATCACTGTTGGATTCCCTACATATGCAGAAAGAAACCTGGAATCTTGTTACACAGGCAACCATTGTGAACTGCTACAAGCGGGCAAGCTTTGTTAAGGATGTGGAGAGGGATAAAACAGATGCAGCTGTTGCAAACGCGTCAGATGAACAGGTTATTGACATCCCAGCTGGTGTTACTGAAGAGGAGTTTCATCACTACGTAGCTGTTGATTACGATCTACAAACAGCTGACGACAGCACTGATGTCGAGATATGCGCCTACACGCAGGCAATGGCTGATGATGAAACAGGTTTCAGGCATGTTTGTGCAGCGCTGTGTACGCCTTGTAGCGCTATAGAAATGCTAAATAGTAGTAGTAGTAGTAATGAAATGAGCAGTGAGGCACATGCTCACAAAATTCAACAACCTCCTGTCACTTTTGCAAGAGCGCTGGAGAGTCTCAACACCGTGCGGGCCTATCTGGAGATCATTGGATGTCAGTGCTATGACAGTTTTTATCGTCTGGCAGACGTAGTCTATGGACCTCACAGATACAATAGTGTACAGAGGACTATGACTGATTACTGACTATGACTGAGTGGAGGAGTGGCCTAGTGGTTAGGGTGGTGGACTCTGGTCCTGGGGAACTGAGTTCAATTCCCACTTCAGGCACAGCTCCTTGTGACTCTGGGCAAGTCACTTAACCCTCCATTGCCCCAGGTACAAATAAGTACCTGTATATGTAAGCCGCATTGAGCCTGCCATGAGTGGGAAAGTGTGGGGTACAAATGTAACTAAAATAAAATTACTTCAAGTAAGCCTAATGTCAGTTAATGGAGACTGTATAACGTCAGTTAACGGAGACTGTATAACAGTACTGTACATACATTTATCAGATGTCAAGCTTCTTTGGGTCACAACAGTTAAGTGCATGCTCCAGTTAACTGCATGTATTTCTTTGGTCCCAGATCCTTGCACTTAAGCGGATTGCACTGTACTGATTTTGGAAAAGGCACTACTGAAACATGTATATCCACGGCACACACAAATTTGAAGGAGGCATGCTCTGGGTGTGGTTTGAGCAGACCTTTAAAACATTTTTGTAGTTTCTATTTTGTGATGAAAATAAACGTATCGCTAAAAAAAATCCTTCTTGCCATTTACATCTGCTTTGAAGCATACATTACTGTCAGCTAAATGCTCATTTGGAGCTGGGGTTTTGAAGAGTGATTGAGGTGGGAACTGTACTCAACTTTATAGTTTTCAAAACCACCCCAGCAAGTCAAAAAATAGTTTGAGTGTGGCTTCTGAAGAAAAGAATGCCGCCACTTTTGTAGAGAAGGCTAGACGATATTTAATATAAACAGTGTATTTACAATTTTTCTGCATAGCTCAATGGGCTATTGCAGGAAGCATTTCTGTACTCAAAGCATATCTACACACAAGCAATATACAGCAAGCTTAAGGCAAATCAAAATGCTATACACAGACAAAGAGAAATTCAAAATGCTTACTTATTTCTTTGTTCCCTCTCTTTTTATACCGGGCCTCTGACTAATTCTCTCATACAACATTCCTGTGCAAGTCTCTGAATACCACAAACTGTTAATCATGGGCAGAACATATGCTTTCTATTACCCCCCTACCTTTTAGCCCACAGACTTTTTGGAGCCTGCCTTTGGCTAATGTTTAATGTCCGTCAAATTTCTCATGCCTCAGGAGGGTTAGTGTTAAAACAGCTTGTTGTAATCATGGAGCCTTCCACTCCGCATTTTTCATACTTTTATTCAACAAATCTTTCATACTTTTGTTCAACAAATCCTCCCTTTTGAGGCCTGGTATTCCAGGACTCAAACATCTGTTTCAGCTCCAGTCTGTTATTTCCTTACCTCCCTTCTAAATCTCCTCCCCCCTTGTTTGTGGCATTCAGTTTCTGCACGCTTTTTCAATATTTTTGGCTGACATATTAAAGTTCTATTTATTCTGAATTTCAGTTATCATTGTTATTTTAAAAACATCCTGGCACATCTTTGCAAACATGCTAATACACATGTTACACATTAAACAGATTCAATTGTACTAGGGTACAAAATTTATATCTCTTGAGGTATATAATTTATAGGACAGTGAGCTTCATTAAAGGGGAATACACTGTCATTCTTGCTTTTCATTAGCTGATGTGGCATTAACAATTACACAAATTAAAAGCATAACATTCATTGAATCAGTTGTTACAACATTCTGCGTGTAAGTGCACTTTATCGGGGGAATGTGTTCAGTTGTCATACTATTAATCAGACACCAACATGATGTCTGTGGGTACTTGTCCATAAGCAAGGCTTGCTTATAAATAGTCTCATTTGTCCAATGAAGGTTTTCATCATCTCTTACACAGGTATTATTGGGATCACAGTCATGGTTTTATCATTGTAGTCCCATATATCATAGTTGGCAAGGACAAGGATATGGGCACATATGATACACTCAGTCAAATTCAACATCTTGGCCGCTGCAACAAGTCTATTATCATATGTGTTCATTGTCCATTAACAAACAACAACAGTCCAATACCATCATGTTTAGGGACATGATGTTTGTTTATTCTTTGTCCATTTCAATGTTATTAATTCGTCGAATATCTGCTAAATGTATCCAAGAAGTATGACCTTCCAGACGGGCAGAGGTCTGAGTAAGGGCCGTGATAGCAAAAGGCCCTACATACACAGGATCCTTCCATGTTTTATGTGTAAAATTCTTTCGTAGCACTAGGTCACCTACTTTAAAAGCACAAACATCATTATTCCCTACCTGATGTGATACATTTGTACGAATCATGTCACTGGTCAAATTTAGCATTGGTTGTAATTTTTGCCAGTACTGAGTTGTATTATCAGTACTTGCTGTCTGCATCGGGAAGAAATGACGTCCTGTCTGAATTTGGAATGGGGTCAATTTAGTACGCCCATTAGGTTGGGCCCTTATAACCATCAAAGCTAATGGTAACAAATCAAGCCAGGTATATGGTTTACCTGCTGTTTCCTTGTTTAAAGCCTTCAGTAATACTCTCAATTTAGTTTTTAAAATACCATTGTAGCGTTCTACCAAACCATTTGAGGTGGGGCGATACACTGATACCTTTCTGTGTGTTAAACCCATAATCGTTGCCATTTCTTTCAAAACACTGTTATTAAAATGTGTCCCGTTATCAGAAATTATTCTAGATGGACACCCATGTCTTGGCATAATATGAGTTACCAGGCATTGTACCACTTCATGTGCTGTCTCCCTTTTACATGGAAATGCTTCCACCCACCTTGAAAAAGCATCCACCCAAACTAACAAATACCTTTTTCCCTGCACTGGAACAATCATATCAGTGAAATCGATATACCATTCTTTTGCTGGGCCTTCTGGTATTGGAAGTGTCCCAGGTGATATTTTAGGACCTCGTTTAGGTATGTTAATATTGCATACCATGCAATTCTGCACAACCTGTTGAATCAAGTTATCAATTTTCAAAGTCCAAAATCTTTGCTCAAATTGTTGCCTCATTGTTTCCTTATTCCAATGCATGGTTGCATGCCACTCAGCCAATACCTTAATCGCCTGGCTCATTGGCATACAAGGTAATCCTTCTTCTGCATTAAACCATTCACTTCCCACTTTCATACATCCTCTCTTCAACCATTTTTCACTTTCCTGTCCCTCTGGCTGCCACATTTCAATCTTATCTACATTCGTAAGTGGCCCTTCCTGTGTCTGTCTAGTATTATACAAAATCTTTTCACTTTGCTTAACCACCTCCGTTGCTGCTGCATCAGCCATTGCATTACCTAGTGCCTCAAAGGTTGGCCTTTCAGTGTGGGCCGGGGTCCACACAACTGCAGTTTTTCTACCTTCACGTTCCCTTCTTGCCAAAATTTCAAACAGCAATTTCCAATATGTGTAATGTTGTAAATTTTTACCTGCACTGGTTATCATCCCCCTACGCTGCCATTTTAATATATGATACTGTAGTGAACTTGCAACGTAACCACTATCAGTATATATAGTGACATTTTGAGTCATATCAGTGTGTTGTAAGGCCGTAATAACGGCTAAAAGTTCAGCATGCTGTGCAGTCTGGTTAGGAGGGGTTTTATATTGTACTTGCATTATCTTTCTTAGATTCTCATCTACCTGCACGCAGGCAAAGCCTGCAACAGTCCTTTCACAAGCTCCATCTGTAAACCATATTAACCCATCAGATAAGGGTTCAAAAGTAAGACAGTGAAATGTAGGGATTTCTATAGTATCAATCTCAATCTCTTGATCAACAGGAAAAAGCAGATCTATCTTATTTCTCTGTTCTTTAGTTAATGGTATTATTCTTATATCTTGTCCTAAAAGTACTGCTTGATATTTTCCAAATCTAGTGGCTGTCAATGCCGTCTGGCTAGGGCTCAACAGCGTTTTAATCGTGTGGTTGGTATGTATTACAATAGGAACAAAAGGCATTTGTGCTCTCCATTTACCTACTGCAGCCACTATAGCTGTCAGTAACTTTGGTACCTCTTTCATTCCCTTTTCCACATGATTAAAAGAGCCTGACAAAAAAGCTACTGGTGCATTTACTTCATTATTTTGATTAATCATAGCTGCCCAACTATTTCCCATGTCTTTTACCCACAAATTTACTGGGCAATCAGGTGCCACTAAGAAGGGTACCACAGCCTCCCTTGAACCGTGCGGTTGGCATTCCAAGCGCACCAGAGTCGGTTCTGTTAGCCTTTTTCTTTGTTCTATCCCCGTAAATCCCACTGTTGTTCTATACTGATTTGAAAGCTTAACTCCCTGTGGTTTTGCACACAACACAGAGGTACTCGCCCCTGTATCTATCAAAAATCTCACAGGAGTTCCATATTTGCCAATTGTCAATGTAATAAAGGGTTCCCTTGTGTCTAATCTGAAAATCATTCCCTCCTCCTGACACTGGTCTGCTTCCAGTCAATAGCATTGATCTGGAATATTCTGCCAAGTTGGAAAAGCATTTACAGTACCCTGTCTCTGTACTGCAGCCCCTGGTCCCTGTGATTGCATCGCCGGCTGCTGTATTGCAGTCTGCGGGGCACTCACAGGCATCCCTACTACTTGTGGCATTAGTCCTTGCTGCGTCTGCATTTGTACTTGGGGCATTCCTGCATTCTGATAACATTCTGAAGCATAGTAACCATATTGCTGACAAATCATATTGTTCAGATGTTATTAAAGATTTTAAATCACCTCTTTCCCTATTAGCCCTACACACAAAACTAGCTAGGAATGTGACTAATTCAAGCCAGATGATCTCTTAACACTGCAGGAATCTCACTTAAAAAGAGTCAAACAAAGTTAAATTGCAAAGACATTCCACATAGAGAACTAGAAACAGAATAACACATATTTTTAAAATAAACAGAGATCACCTTATAAGACAAAATCAAACTTATTTGAATCTAATATAAAACAATCTTTTAAAAGGAATAAAGAAAATTTCAGTTCTTCCTGACCTTTCTAACCTTTAACAGCCAAACACCCGAGAAATCAAAAACAGATGACATTCCTCAACCTTCAGGCTGGACAAAAGGCTGCTTTTTTTTTTTTTTTTTTTTTTTTTCTACATCTGCATCTTGCCCTGTTTGAACCTTATACAAATTTATGCATTTTGTCAAATGTGCCGAAAAATCAGTTTTAGGGTCCCATTTATTTGCTGTTATGGCTGAAAAATCAATCGGGGTTGGATACATCACATGCAGAGCTGCAGAAAGAGCAGCCTTAATATTTCCTACGCCCGATGCTGCACACAGAGCTTTAAAATCCCCAATAGTTAATTGAGTTCCTGCTGTTGCCTGTTCTCTCCCATCTAATTCATTATCCCCTCCCTTTTCACTTTCTGAATCACTGGGGGGGTCATCAAGAGCCGAATACCCAGCGCATGGCACAGAGCGCTTTTGTTCCTTCTCCCATCCTGTATCCCTTACAGGGCATAAAGTCTCTCTCCTTGTATTACAGCCAGAATCATAAGGAGGAGGATTATTTCTTTTGTACATTTCTGCCTCTTGTTGTACCCTATCTACATCAACATAAAACAGATCTGCTGCTAAAGAAAATAAATTCCAAATTGTAAGATGCTTCTCTAAGCTTTTCTTCTGCCTAGTTTTATTTTTATTCTCTTGTAAGTAGCTCAGGAGAGATAATAATTTTGGACGATCAAACGACCCATCCTGAGACCAGCTCAAAACAGATTCTTTTCCTTCATATTTGACCCATTTCTCATGTATTTTTTCAATCTGTTTTTTTTCTAATGGGAATAATTCTATAACATGCTGCAAAGGGGAGCATTTTTTTGAACTATCTAAATCTAAATACATAGCATATACAGGAGGCTTTTCTTTCTTATCTGCCCCTTTCCCTTTCATTTTATTCTGACTATTACAATTTCTCCTATAAAGCCACAACCTACAAAAATATACTACTGCACCTAAACCAAGAAAATATACAAAAAAGAAAACTATAAAACTAAACAAATATACCTAAGTCCACAATGTAAGCTTACTCACGCGTCTTCTTATTTCTCTTTAGCAAGCCCAGGAGTCGTAGCCTATATGTCCAGTTCAGCAGTTTGATCAATCCCACATCAGTGGAGCACAGAAATTAGGCTTAAACAACGCTTGCTCTCTCAAAATCCTGCAAAAAACTTCATTAACAACACACACTTAATTTGTTCTTCGTCTCGCCTTCTCTTTTCCGTTTGCGGCCTACTCCTGGCTGGCTCGCCACTTTGAAGAAAAGAATGCCGCCACTTTTGTAGAGAAGGCTAGACGATATTTAATATAAACAGTGTATTTACAATTTTTCTGCATAGCTCAATGGGCTATTGCAGGAAGCATTTCTGTACTCAAAGCATATCTACACACAAGCAATATACAGCAAGCTTAAGGCAAATCAAAATGCTATACACAGACAAAGAGAAATTCAAAATGCTTACTTATTTCTTTGTTCCCTCTCTTTTTATACCGGGCCTCTGACTAATTCTCTCATACAACATTCCTGTGCAAGTCTCTGAATACCACAAACTGTTAATCATGGGCAGAACATATGCTTTCTATTACCCCCCTACCTTTTAGCCCACAGACTTTTTGGAGCCTGCCTTTGGCTAATGTTTAATGTCCGTCAAATTTCTCATGCCTCAGGAGGGTTAGTGTTAAAACAGCTTGTTGTAATCATGGAGCCTTCCACTCCGCATTTTTCATACTTTTATTCAACAAATCTTTCATACTTTTGTTCAACACTTCTTAATTGGCTCCCCTGGGACTTGCAGTTTTGTGAAACCTTCTACTTATATGTATAGGTAGCAAAATCTGCCACTTGCATGTATAATGTCAGCACCTACAGATACAAGGCATTGAATGTGCTGTTCCTTTTAGTTTTTGTTTTATTTTGTTAAATGGCTGTTCCCCCTGTACTCGCTGCCAAATTCACTTATTTTTTTCCACAGCCTTAAAAGTATTTTTACAAAAGGTTCTGCTTTCAGTGAGCAATTATACAAGTCACTGCAAATTGTGAATTCCCTGATATGGAGGTCCCTAGACAACGTACAAAAAACTGTTGTCTGCTTTGAGACTCCCAGAGTATCATTTTATAACAGAGTACTTGGTTTCAGGCAGTAAGTAGATACCTAGTTAAGTACTATTTTATAAACATAAGCAGACACCTGTTTGTTTTTACAAAATAATTGTCTAAGTGGCAGAAATAACACCTATCTTGCAGGGCCAGATATTTATACCTACCCAGGAGCAAGCATAAATGCCCATGCCTATAAACAGTAAATATACACATAGATTAGAATATTTTATAATCTTTGGACATACTTGTGAACTCTGCCTATGCTCTGCCTAAACTTTGTACAACCATTTATGCTGGCTAGTATCTTATATGAGGTCATTTACTCACATATGACTCTATAAAATTCCTTCTACAGTGTAATGTGGGTAATCAAGTTAAATAGTAATAATATGTTAATAAGCCAGGACAACTTGACTACACAGATTGGAGGGGCATAATCGAGCATTGCTGGCCAAATAGTTCACTGGCAATCTATTGTGGCGGCTGCACTACAGCTGGCCGGAACCGTATTATCGAAAAAGATGGCCGGCCATCTTTTCTTTCGATAATACAGTTTAACCCAGCCGAATGCCAGAGTTCGCTGGGTTTGAGATCGCCAGTTTTGTTTTTCAGCGATAATGGGAAAAAAATGCCGCCCATCTCAAACCTGGCGAAATCCAAGGCATTTGGTTGTGGGAGGAGCCAGCTTTTGTAGTGCACTGGTCCCCCTGACATGCCAGGACACCAACCGAGCAACCTAGGGGGCACGTCTAAAAATTTTTAAAAATACAAAAGAACCTCCCAGGTGCATAGCTCCCTTCCCTTGGGTGCTGAGCCTCCCATCCCCCCCAAACCCACTCCCCACAACTCTACACCATTACCATAGCCCTTATGGGTGAAGGGGGGCACCTACATGTAGGTACAGTGGGTTTTGGGGGGGGGTGGAGGGCTCAACACTTAGCATCACAGGTGTAACAGGTAGGGAGGGATGGGCCTGGGTCTGCCTGCCTGAAGTGCACTGCACCCATTAAAAACTGCTCCAGGGACTTGCATACTGCTGTCAGGGAGCTGGGTATGACATTTGAGGCTGGCATACAGGCTGGCAAAAAAGGTTTTTATTTGTATTTTTTTAGTGTGGGAGGGGGTTGGTGACCACTGGGGGACTACGGGGAGGTCATCCCCCATTCCCTCCAGTGGTCATCTGGTCAGTTGGGGCACCTTTTTGAGACTTGGTCGTGAAAATAAAAAGACCAAGTAAACCCGGCGAAATACTGCTTAACGCCGCTTTTTTTGTTCCATTATCCGCGAAAGCCGGCCATCTGGTAGCCACGCCCATGCCTGCCCATGTCCTGCCTTTGCTAAGCCGCCGACACGCCCCCTTGAACTTTCGCCGGTGAGGTGATGGGAAAGCGGCGATGCTGTCAAAAATGCTGCTTTCGATTATACCGATTTCACTGCTTTTGAGAGATCGCCGGCCATCTCCCGATTTATGTCGGGAAATGGCCGGCAATCGCTTTCGAAAATAAGCCTGTTGGTTATTTATGGAGGAACATTAATAACAATGCTAACTGCTCAATTTTTAATTAGTAGTCACTAAACAAATTATGCTTCACACATGTCTAAGTACCAGTGTTTCTGGATGATGATGTGAGACTGGGCAGGTCACATCCGATACACAAGCAGTTAATGATCTTCACATTGGTGCAAGCTGAACCTTCTACAACATTCATTATCACTGAACCTTTTAGTACCTGTCTCAACATTTCACTCTCTGTACTTTTCCACTGCATTTACTCTATTTGCATAACCAATGTGGCTGTTTTTTTTGCTACTGCTTGCGGAGGTGAGAGTAGTCAGGGGATGAAAGACATCTATTTCCTCATATTGCCTCATTGAGCTCCTTCTTCATCTGTCCACTTCTTTCTTCATTGATCAACACAACCCACACTTTATGCCATATGCGTTCACAAGCTGTGCTTGCATGAGAATGTAGAGCAAAACCTATAATTTCCTCCTAGCACTTGTTTCCCATTTTCCATGCATTAATTATTTATACCCATATGCTAACAAATTGGTACTCTGATCTGACACAGAACTTTAACCTGCTGATATACCTGATCAAAAGACATGCTGAAGGGGTTGAATGAGAATACTTGTCATACAAAGCACCTCTGAAAAGAGTGTTATGTCTCAATTTAAATATGTACCTGTGAAAAGGGCAAGGCACTAATAGATGACACACTTGATCGGCAGTCTGCTTCTTTTTATCTCTATTATAAGAACCTGTTTTATAAATCAACTGTAACCCTGGTCTCACCATAAAGTTCCGGATACCAGCTAGCTCTTTGGGCCAGCACCCGAATCAGGGTCACAACAAAAGTTTTATTTCTTACTGAGCTGGGCACAGACGGGGGGCCAGCTGCTACGTCATTCTTCCTTCTTGGTCTTTGTCATGTCAGGTGGGGGGAGGTCAGCACACTCTCCTCCAGCTGGTAAACCCTCCTGCCACCCTGTTCACAGTTCAAGCATACAGGGACTGGTTGTCCCTGATGAACATAGCATGGGAAGATAATTCGGCCCACCATTAATCCGTCCTCCACTGCCAACTAAATTGTAGCTCGAGGAGGCGATGAGCCAACTCTCCTGCATAATTATTGCTCTCTCCACCCACAAACATAAATTCCTCCACACACTCCATGCATTTCACTCCTGCTTTTATTTCCACCTGTTCCAACTCGGATCCTCATGCATGACATCCACCCTCCAGTGATACATCTGATGTCACTCTTGTCCGTCCACCATTGCCCCATGTTATGGGTAACAAAAGCAAATGGAAACTCACTCAATGAATGTCCCAAACTCAATTTAAACTAAAGAGTGAGAAAAAAACCTCTGATCTAGCACCATAGAGAAATGGTGGGGGAAAAGACCTCAGATGACTGTGGTACCCTTATGGGTGCCAATAAAAATCAAAGCATCCAAATCACAGTTCACAGCTTCTATCATTGGTCACAAAAAGCCCCAAGTCAACACAAACAAACAGTGGATCCAAAAAGAGTCCTCTCACAGAAGGTGTTTCCTAAACAAGGTCTTTATTTCAAATTAATAAAAATAATAAAAATGACCCAACACGAGTCGTGTTTCGGCCGTAAAGGCCTGCGTCAGGGGTCTATAAATGAACAAACATAAATATATTAATGATAAAAACCACATTAATACATATATAAAAAACAATGAAACATCATGTATTTATATAAATAAACATACCTATCAATTTCCAATAAATAATCTTGCAGAATAAATAACACACGGTTAACTTTCCGCTAACTGAGAAATCTATAACAAAAAATGATAAAAAAACATATCACAAAACATATCATAAAATCAATTTGTCACATTGACATATAATGGTAATACGAAACATATCAAAAATATTCTAAAAATATATATAAAACCATATATATAACAAAATAGAAGGATGATATACATAACTTTTAAAATTATTACAAATATATATACATATATATCATAAATAAAGCAAAATGTTTTCCCTGTCGGTCGTAAGAGAAGTTTAGTCAGCTTGAGACCGATTCCCCTGACAGTATGATCCAACTGAGTGGTTCCTGATGAAGCCCTGTTATGGGTGAAACGAATCGGGCCCCGTTGAAAATCAGCAGTTGAAATGTGGGGTTGTCAAGCCAGCATTTATTAAGCTAAGTTGATGCATGCTATGCTGTAGCTTGAACAGTTTTTGTTACTCAGTCACTCCTAAAATTTGTGCTCTATTATGGGCAATTTTGACTGAGTGAAGTAGGGAACATTTACCCCAAGAAAGAAACTAGATCACGGGCACAAAGTCTTTTACAGATAATAGTGTCTCGTTGACCAGACCTTGGCGGGAGCCTTGGTTTCTGAGGGTATTTCCCACTTTACTCATTTCTTTACATTCATTTTACACAACCCTTTGGATTGTGTTGGGCTGTTTTTCAGTTCTCTGGAGTACTAGATTACCTGTTTAGGATCAACAGCCCATACTGTTTCCTTCATCACAAGTCTAAATAGACAGACCAGGTGCTAGCAGGTGAGGACACCATGAGGTCCAAAGGGCAAACTTGTGAACTAGAATAATCCCTGAGCCATAGATAAGGAGGTCTTTTTCTTTGGCAGTTGGTATAATGAGAACCTGTGAATACCCTTCTTCAGGTCCAATGTAAATGTGAACTGGGTTCTTCTCAGGTTCTTGATCAACAAATCCACTCTAGACATTGGATATGCTTTGAGTTTAGAACCGTGTTAACCTTCTGGCTGTCATTGTAAAATAAGATACTTCCATCTGGCTTGAGAACAAGTATGATGAGCAATGGCCAGTTGCTAGTAGATTCTTTATCAGGAACCACTCAGTTGGATCATACTGTCAGGGGTATTGGTCTCAAGCTGACTAAACTAAAGTTCAGGCATCTCTTCTACTTCAGTCACAACTTGTTGTTGCTGACTTCTAGATTTCAGTAAGGGTTCCTGATGATGTCATGACACATAAGATGCACTTGGCTTGTTATATAGGAGAGCACATCCATACTCTGGCAAACTAGTTACTCCAAATTTGCTTTTTGGCCTGCCCAGAGCTGGACCCCGAAGGGAACTTGAAGGGGGACTAGAACCAAAGTCATGTGAGTCTAGGGTTACTAGATGGCTCCAGGTCATGGAGGACAAATTGAACCAGACTGGGTTTTACTTTTATAAGCCATTAAGATGGACTTTGGGAAATCCACTACTTATTTGTAGGATAAGCAGCATAAAATATACTTTACTGTTCTTGGATCATGTCAGATACGTGTAACCTGGCTTGGTCACTGTTGGAAACAGCATATCGGGCTTGATGGACCTTTGGTCTGTCCCAGTATGGCAACACTTATGTTCTTATGAAAGCAATTGAAGTTAAATAGGACTAGTAAAGTCTGTTCTCTGACATGGAGGCATCTGGCAACCCTACATGAGTCCAACATTCTTCAACAAATTAACATGGAAAATTTTACCCTTCTTTTCTTTATCAAGCTGAGCAACTTTGTAATTTATTTTTACTATATTTTCAATGAATTCATAGAGCCCCTGAATAGTAATGTCTTCTCTGATTAAGGCAGGAGGACCAGAAGCCTTTCTTTGGGTACAGAGCAGTTGTATACTGTAGCCTGCCCTACTTGGGCCTACTCTAGCAAAGTTTTGTAGCCTCCCCTGCTTTGTTCAGTCATTCCTGTATCCACAAGACATAGTCGGGAATGATCTAATGAATCTAATTTAGCAAAGTATATAGATCGAAGATTTGACCACTAAGAAGATCTGATGTTCAAAAGATAATTCAGAATCAATGATAACACCAAAAAGTTGGAGGAATGATTTTATAGGAACAAAGTCCCTGCCTATTATCCACATCACCTTTTTAGAACTCACATTAATTAGTACTTAAGAAATGCTTGTACAGTATCAAAGCTTATAAGCACAGCTGTTAAATTCCTTTATTTTTCAGTAACTAGGGATAAGTCTGCTGATGAAACAGGCTTTATTTAAATCCTTCCAGGCATGTGTAATATTTTACAGTAATATATTGTGAATGTTACACTTTTTTTTACTGCTGCTTATGAATTTCACTTATGTAAAAGTAGTTTTGAGCATAGTTGAAGAGAGTATGGTGACTGCAATTCCTTTTGGGGTGGCATCATGGCATGAGTATTTTCAGTTGTTTCCTGCCTTCCAAGTCTTAATGTTGGTGGTGTCAGGCAAAAACTATATATATCAGAAAAGAGACAGTAGAAATTATACATATTGTGAAGGAGTTAATAATGTATTTTCTAACTCTGAATCAGGCTAAGATTTTGCGTAAAAGGAGTTCATTCAGATACAGGATCTCTCATCTGCATTTTTTTTTAAATCGGGAGAGTACTATAAAGCATTTTAGCTACAGAAGAGGGCTTTTTGAATGCTGCTTATCCTCAGTGGGGTAAAATTAAGCATGCTGATGAACAATATGTCTAACTAGTAAATCAGGCTCGTTTCTGACACAAATGAAATGGGCGCTAGCAAGTTTTTTGTCGGAGTGTGTATGTTTGAGAGAGTGTGTGTGAGAGTGACTGTGTGTGTGTGTGAGAGAGAGTGAATGTGCAAGTGTGTGTGTGTGACAGAGAGAGAGAGTGAGACTGCTGGGTGCGAGTGTGTCTGTCTGTCCCCTGCCCCCCCTCCAGCCACCCAGCAATTCTCCTCTCTCCCCTGCTCCCCCTCCAGCCACCCAGCAATTATCCTTTTTCCTTGGCCTCCCCCTGTATGCACCCATTGATGCTCTTCTCTCCCCTGCCTCCCCTCTCGCCACCCAGTGAGTCTCCTCTGTCCCCTGCTCCCCCTCCAGCCACCCAGTGATTCCCCTCTCTCCCCTGCTTGTGTGTGTGTGAATGGAGGGGTGAAGTTGATCTGAGAGGGTGTGGCAGGGTGCTTGGATGGGGGTCAGTGTTTGTTGTGGAGTGCGTGGTTCGGCCGTGTTATTGCTGGCTTGTATTAGTGTGGTACTGTTGGGGTTTTATTTTTTTTTTTTTTGGGGGGGGGGGGGGTTGGGGGATGTTCTGTGCTGTAAAAGTGGGATGAAGTGGTGTGTGGCTTTGTGGGTGGTTACTATTGCAGGGCTGATAGAGAGAGAGAGAGAGAGAGATTGAGTGTGTATCTATCCATGTTCCGCATCAGTGTATGTGTGTTTGAGTGTTTTTTTGTGGGGTTCTGAGGGGGAGGGGGGCGGTGGTTGTCTGTCTGTGTGTGTTAGTGAAACTTCATGTATGTCACATAGTTACATTGTGTGTGTGAGAGAGTGTGTCTGTGTGTGTGTCACAGAGAGAGTTTGTGTCTGTGTGTGTAAGTGAGAGAGGGTGGGGTGGATTGGGAAGTTGGTGCTGAGTGTCTGTGTTTTTGTGGTATTGTGTGTGTCTCACAGTGAAAGGGGTGTGGGGCAGGGTGTGTTGATCTAAGAGGGTTTTGTTTTTTGGGGGGAGCGGGGGTTTGGGGGATGTCTCGTGCTTGCAAAGTGGGATGATGTTGCGGGTGGCTTTGAGGGTGGTTTTGGTTGCATGGGTGATATAGATAGAGTGAGTGTGCATCTCTCCATGTGCCGCATCAGTGTATGTGTGTGAGTGTTTTTTAGTGGGGTGTTGGTGGGGAGGGGGCGGTGGTTGTGTGTGATAGTGAAAGATCATGTGTGTCACACAGGTAGTTTGTGTGTGTGTCACAGAGAGTTCATGTGTGGGGGCAAGTGTTTGAGTTTGTTTGATATTGTGTGTATTTTAATTTAAAGGGGGAGGGGGCGGTGAACTGAGAGTGTTTTGGTTTTACAAGGGGCGGTGTGTTGGGGGGGAGTTGGGGGATGTCCCGAGCTGGCAAAGTGGGAGGAAGTGGTGGTTGGCTTTGTGGTTGGTTATTGTTGCAGGGGTGATATATATAGAGCGAGAGAGTGAGTGTGCATCTTTGCTTGTTCATATTGGTGTTTTTTTGCGGGGTTTTGGGGTGGAGGGGAGCGGTGGTTGTGTGTCTGTGTTTGAGACTGAAAGATCATGTGTGTCACAGAGCTAGTTTGTGTGTGTGTGTGTGTAATTGAGAGAGGGTGGGGGGACTGGGTGTTTGTGGACGAATGTCTGTGGGTTTGTGACAGGGGGGTGTTGCTGGGGGCTTGGAGGAGGGTCAGCATTTGTTGATGTGTGGAGTGGGTTTTGCCTGTGTTGTTGTTGGCCCATATTAGTGTGTTGATGGTTTATTTGTTTTGGGTTTTGAGGGGGGTGGGGGTTAGGGGATGTCCGGTGCTTGCAAAGTTTGAGGAAGTGGTGGGTGGCTTTGAGGGTTGTGGAGAACTGTGATGATGTGGCAGGGGGCTTGGAGGGGGGGGGGTCAGTGTGTGTGTGTGAGGGGGGGAAGGATTCATTTTTACTTACTTCGTCGGTGTTACAGCGGCCAGCTGCACTGGACCAAAGCGTGCAGACTCTGCCCTTTTCTCTCTTATGTCCTGTTTCCACAAGGGCGGGTTCAGAGCTGTGAGAGAGTGAGAAGGGTGGAGCCTGCACACTTTTGTTCAGCTGCTGCCGGCCGCCGTAACACTGAGGGAGGGTGCCTGGTACTGGAAGGGTGGGAGGGTGGGTTCCTCTTTGTCCAGAGGCTAGTCGTCACGGGAGGGAGGAGAGTATGGTGGGTTGGGGTTTAACGGAAACTCGGGAGGGAGTCGGTTGGGGGAGGAGGGGGGTTGTTGTCGCTGAGGAGACTTTCCCGGCATTACCGGCAGTTTTTATGCCGGCTGTCTGTCACTGAACTTTGCGCATATGGGTTGGGCTGTTCGTTTTAGTCCGTTCCGTTGTTGACTTGGTGTGTCTTGTGCTGCTTCCTGTGGATGGTCACAGCTGCTTGTGACATACCAGGAAGTACTGACGTCAGATAATGAGATGGATAGCACGAATGCCTCAAGGTTTAAATGCCATGCAGTCAGCTTCAGAACGTTGGAGGAGCTTTTTATTATATAGGATTATAATCACACTATCTGGAGGTAAACCTGAGGATGGGGTTAGGGCAAATGAAGAAAATATATATGGTTTTGGCTGAAAAATGTATCTGAAAAAAAAAACTGGCACAAATCTCTGCAGGTACCTTGTCCTTGGGCAAGAATCAAAGCAGGATTTGCATGAACTATTGTTGGTGCAATTCAGTAACCTGTAAGAATTACAATACCCTATACTTTGTACTGATTACCTGTTAGAATTCTAGTTAATGATCTGCATTCTTGGCTTTGGTTTTTAGACATTAACAGGTGCAGATAAATACTGGGTAGGTAGGACAAAACAGCTTATACATCTCATAATGATCACTTATTTTTCTACTATGAAGTCTTCCTGGATCACCACAATGAATCTTAATACAGATTTTATAGCTGCTTTTACTGAACACGTGTACATCATGAATAACAATAATTTTAAAAAGGCCTTGAACACCAATACCAAGGTCACATTAAAAAGCACACATATTCCAATCATCATGCATATTTTAATTTTAAAAGTGCCATTTTATATGCATGTACTGTCATATATAAAATTACATCCAGGAGCGTAATTTCATAAGGCACTGGAAAGAAAGAGCAAACAGCCAGCATGGCTAAAAGGTGAAGTGAGAGGCTATTAGAGCCAAAAGAACATCCTTCAAAGAATGGAAAAAGGATTCAAATGAAGAAAATAAGAAGCAACATAAGCACTGTGAAGCTAGATGCAAAGCAATGATAAAGAAGGCTAAAAGATAATAGGAAGAAAAACTTGCTGCAGAGACTAAGAAACTCATAATAATACCTTTTTCAGGTATGTCAGGAGCAGATATCCTGTGAGGGAGGACAAGGCCATAGTGGAGAGACTGAATGAATTCCTTGTTTCAATCTTTATGGAAGAAGATGTAAGAGATCTACTTGTACAGGAAATGGTTGCCAAGGGTGATGGTGCAGATGAACTGAAAACTCTTGGTGAACCTGGAAGATGTACCGAGGCAAATCGACAAGTTAAAGAGTGATAAATCACCTGGATCTGATGGTATAAACCCCAGGGTACTGAAAGAACTCAAAGATGAAATTGTTGATCATCTGTTAGTGATCTGTAACATCATAAATCACTATAAAGACTTCTCTATTTATATACAAAATATTTAAAAGCACAAACTTTATTTAAAAAAATAGATATTAAAATCTATCATCCCACCCTTTGATAAACATAGAATTTTTTCGCAATCACCAAACCCACTGATTACATAAGACACATTATTATTCAACATTGAAGTTATTACAGCATTTTACAAATTCTGATATATTTAGTACAAATAATTCTCTAATTCAAAAATACATATACTTAGCTTGTTAGTGATACTTGTAGCAGTCCCACATGCCTTTCACATGCCTTTTAAATGTTCTTGAGTCTTTGAAAATTATCATTTAAAAAAGAGTTCATCATTTAAAGCTACTAGTCCATCAGCTGATCCAATTTGTAATGTTCCATACATAGGTCAAAAGATTCTAGAAGAGCAAAGAAGGGCCTAGTACAGTCCTGTTCATACCCTCCCTCCCCAGCTCCCACCCACCTCTGGTTCAACTCTTTATTTATAGTCAATTATTCAAATTAGGACAACAGAAAGTTTTAATTAGAGTTTTAATTACATTTAATTCGTTTCTGAGAAGCAAACACTAAATAAATGACAAATTACACAATATAGACTTAAGGCTCTTTATATTCATTTGATATCCCTAGTACCTTAAGGAGTTTTAATAAAACAACTCTATAATACTCTATAATACAACTCTATATAATATAATAAAACAACTCTATAATACAGAAGTCCAGCAGTGAGAGGGATGCTAACTAGTCTTTTGCACTGAGTGTCACACGTATGATTATCCCCCAGTTGGTGAGAGGTTATATGTGTGTTCAAAGCAAAGAGCTCCTAGCTCTCAGCGAATGAGTCTGTTCTCTTGAGGCTAAAATAGCAGATTTGGAGGAGCTGAGGGAGACAGAGGTACATATAAGAGGCCTAGAGAAGTCCCACCTCCAGTCTGGCAGCCCATGTGCTGCCTTGGAGGAGGGAGGGCTTCTAAAAGGAAAGCATCACCCTGGTGCAGTTGGAAGTAATTCTGTAGCCAGGGCCAACCCACCAGAGGATGCAATATCCTCTTGCACAGAGGATGTGTCTCCAGGAGCTTCTGCCCAGGAGGGAAGGGTTAGGACGGCTGTTGTAGTTGGTGATTCGATTATTAAGCATGTAGATAGCTAGGTGGCTGGTGGACATGAGGATCGCCTGGTGACTTGCCTGCCTGGTGCAAAGGTGGCAGATCTCACTTGTCATCTAGATAGGATTTTAGATAATACTGAGGAGGAGCCGCCTGCCTTGATACATGTGGGTACCAACAACAAAGGAAAATGTGGGAGAGAGGTTCTGGAAGCCAAATTTAGGATCCTAGGTAGAAAGCTCAAATCCAGAACCTATAGGCTAGCATAGTAAGATTTTCTTAAGTGCTCCATGCACAGGGCCCAAGAGACAAGCAGAGCTCTGGAGTCTCAACACATGGATGAGACGATGGTGCAGAGAGGAGGGTTTTAGATTTTTAAAGAACTGGGCAACATTCTGGGGAAGGAGAAGCCTATTCCAGAATGATGGGTTGGGACCAGGTTGGGACCAGGCTGCTGGCTTCGGCATTTAAAAAGGAGATAGAGTAGCTTTTAAACTAGAACCTGCGGGAAGGCTGACAGTTGTTTAAAAGCACATAGTTCGGAATAAGGTACCTTTCAAAGATATCACCAAAAAAAGGAAGATAGGGTATCCCAATAAGTTGCAATAGACGCCATAGTAGACCTAGGTGTCTTTAAAGAAAAAACAGACAAAGGATTGTAAATAGGAACAACAAATAGTTTGAAATGTCTATATGTGAATGCCAGAAGCCTAAGAGATAAGATGGAAGAGTTAGAATATATTGCACCAAATGAAAAATTAGATAAAATAGGCATTTCTGGGACCTGGTAGAAGTAGGATAACCAGTGTGACACTGTCATACCAGGGTACAAATTATATCATAGTGATAGGGTAGATTGAATTGGTGGAGGGGTAGCATTGTATGTAAGAGGGCATTGAATCAAATAGATTGAAAATTCTTCAGGAAACAAAACACATCTTGGAATCCCTATGAATTGAAATTCCAAGTGTAAAGGGGAAAAGGATAGTGATAGGAGTGCACTACTGTCCACCTGTCCAGGAAGAACATACAGATGTAGAAATGTTATCAGAAATTAGGGAGGCTAACAAACTGGGGAACACAATAATAATAATGGGTGAGTTAAATTACCCTGATATTGACTGGGTAAATGTAACTTCAGGGCATGCTAGGGAGGTAAAATTCCTTGACAAAATCTAGGACTTCTTTATGGAGTAGCTAGTACAGGAGCCAACAAGAGGAGGAAAAATTCTAGACTTAGTCCTTAGTGGAGCGCATGATCTGGTGCGGGAGGCAATGGAGCTAGGGCCGCTTGATGATAGTGATAACAATATAATCAGATTTTATATCGGCTTTGGAGTAAGTACGCACAGGAAACCCAATACGTTAGCATTTAACTTTCAAAAAGGAGACTTTGATAAAATGATAAGAATGGTGAAAAAAAAATTAGAGGAGCACTTGCGAAGGTCAAAAATTTACATCAGGCGTGGATGCTGTTCAAAAATACCATCCTGGAAGCCCAGGCCAAAGATATTCTATATATTTAAAAAAAAAAGGACATAAGACCAAATGACAGCCGGCATGGTTATAAAATGAGGTGAAGGAAGATATTAAAGCTAAAAGAAAATCTTTCAGAAAATGGAAGAAGGATCTGACTGAAAATAACAAGAAACAGCCTAAGGAATGGCAAGTCACATGCAAAGCGCTGATAAGGAAGGCAAAGAAGGACTTTGAAAAAAAATTGCATTGGAGGCAAAAACACAGTGTAACAATTGTTTTTTTTAGTTATATTAAAAGCAAGAAGCCTGCAAAAGAATCAGTTGGGCAGTAGGGGGTAAAAGGGGTACTAAGGGAAGACAAAGCCATAGCGGAGAGATTAAATGAATTCTTTGGTTCCGTCTTCACCAAGGAAGATTTGGAAGAGATACTGGTGCCAGAAATGGTATTCAAAGCTGATCAGATAGAAAAACTGAATTAAATCTCTATAAACCTCGAAGATGTAATGACGCAATTTGACAAACTGAAGAGTAGCAAATCGCCCAGAGTACTGATAGACTTGAAAAATGAACTGACAGAACTATTGTTAGTAATATGTAATTTATCTTTCAAATCAAGCATGGTACCGGAAGATTGGAGGATGGCCAATGTAACACCGGTGTTTAAAAAAGATTCCAGAGGTGATCTGGGAAATTATAGACAGGTGAGCCTGACGTCAGTGCTGGGTAAAATGATAGAGACTATTATAAAGAACAAAATTACAGAGCATATTCACAAGCATAGACTAATGAGACAAAGCCAACATGGTTTTAGTTAAGGGAAATCTTGCCTCACCAATCTATTACATTTCTTTGAAGGGGTGAACAAATGTGTTTAAAGGTGAGCTGGTCGATATTGTGTATCTGGATTTTCAAAAAGCATTTGACAAAGTACCTCATGAAAGACTCCAGAGGAAATTGGAGAATAATGGGATAGGAGGTTGTGTTCTACTGCGGATTAAAAACTGGTTAAAACACAGAAATCAGACAGTAAGGTTAAACGGTCAATATTCTCAATGGAGAAGGGTAGATAGTGGGGTTCCCCAGGGGTCTGTGCTGGGACCACTGCTTTTAAACATATTTATAAATGATCTAGAGATGGGAATAACTATTGAGGTATTTAAATTTGCTGATTACACAAAGTTGTTCAAAGTTGTTAAATCACAAAATAAATGTGAAAAATTACAAGAGGACCTTATGAGACTGGGATACTCGGCATCCAAATGGCGGATAACGTATAACCTGAGCAATTGCAAAGTGATGCATGTGGAAAATAGGAATCTGAACCATAGCTACGTAATGCAAGGCTCCACATTAGGAGTCACCGACCAGGAAAGGGATGTAGGTGTCATCGTTGATGATATGTTGAAAAACTCTGCTCAGTGTGCAGCGGCTGCTAAGAAATCAAATAGAATGTTAGGTATTATTTGGAAAGGAATGGAAAACAAAAATGAGGACGTTATATTGCCTTTGTATCACGCCATGGTTTGACCACACCTCCAATATTGTGTGCAATTCTGGTCACTGCATCTATAAAAAGATAAAGTGGAATTAGAAAAGGTACAGAGAAGGGCTAAAGCGGCTAGGGATCTTCAGCTTGGAGAAAAGATGGCTGAGGGGGGAGGTAAGATAGAGGTCTATAAAATAATGAGCGGAGTGGAAACGGTAGACGTGAATCACTTGTTTACTCTTTCAAAAAATACTAGAATTAGGGGGCACGCAATGAAGCTACAAAGTAATAAATTTAAAACAAATTGGAGAAAATATTTCTTCACTCTTATTGCCAGAGAATGTAGTAAAAACAGTTAGCTTAGTGAGGTGGTTTGGATAGCTTCCTAAAAAAAAGGTCCATAAGCCATTATTAAGATGGACTTGGTAAAATCCACTGTTTATTTCTAGGATAAGCAGCATAAAATGAAATATATTGTACTGTTTTGGGATCTTCCCAGGTACTTGTGATCTGGATTGGCCACTGATGGAAACAGGATATTGGGTTTGACGGACCTTCAGTCTGTCCAAGTATGGCAATACTTATGTTCTAATCTTAGAACTCTCTAGGTCCTTTATTCTGAACAACACGGTATGCACATAATAAACAGCACTAAACATTTCTTAGCTAATTACTCCAAAATGAATGGGTATGAGCTCCCCTTTCCCCCAGTAACCTTCCCTCTGGATTTCAACTTGCAACAGGGTTACTTTTCTCTTCCAGAACCTCATTTCAGAATCAAAATCTCCCCCCCCCCCCCCCCCAGGCACTTCCCTCACCCAGGGTTTCTCAGTGATTCTCTTGTCCTTCTTACCAGGGCCAATCCCCTCCCTTCAAGGACTACTATGTCTCAGCTCTTGCTGCCTAAAAGCAGAATTTCCCTTGCTAGCTTTCTCTGCCACTGCTTAGGGATTAGCTTCCTCTAAGCCCTTTCTGTGCAGCCATAACACTTTCCTCTAAACCTTCTTCAGGTTCTATCTTACTTCCCACCGACTTTACCTCTGTGCCCCTACCAGGGAATTAGCTTCTCCTTCAAGCCGTCCTCCCACTATGCAAATAGAGCAACATCAAAGGACCCTGTACCTGCTTACATTTCCTGGTTTTCTGCAAACACCTGCTTCCTGGGGCCAGCTTCTCCTCTAAGTCTCCCCTTTCAACATGCAGGCTGTTTTACATCTTTTGAGGCTTCCTTTCTTTTTCTGTCTCCAGCTCTCTAATATACTGTTGACTTTGTGCACAGTGTTAGCTGTGCTCCTCTCTCTCTCTCTCTCTGCAGACCAGGTGAGGATTAATTGGGCCACTTGTGAGAGAAAGTCCCTGCTACTACAATTCCCATGAACCTCATCTGACTTCACAAGCTGTGGGGCTGATCAACTGCCTGGGTTTTGTTTCCTGTCTGCCCCTCCCCCTAGGACTTCTGCTTGTTCCATCTCCATATATTTTCTAGAGCTCTGACTGCAGAAATCCATAGGTAAGGACAGTTTTTCTCTGTTTCTTTCTGATTCCTTAGGGTATAGGGAAAGCTACTAGACTTCTCTTCTCTTCTCATTCCATGATAGGGCATCTCTATCACAGTATGCACCTTCTTTCACACCCATACTAGTAGTTTATAAAAAGTCAAGTAGGCTATATAAAAGAGCCATAAAATAAGCACATGAAAATACACTTAACTAAGCATGACTTTATACAATTACCCTCCACACTGATAAGGCCAGGCTGGTCAATAAGAATTTTCAGTTACACTATCTGTACAGTGCCATTGAAAATTCACAGAGCGAACAGTGGGGCAGAGCTTGGGGAATAGGGAGGAGAGGGAAACAGCCAGTATGAGTGATAGTGCCCAGAACTGCAGTGGGATGGGAGTGGAGTTCAAGCTTGTTAAGAGAGGGAGAGCAAAGATCTGAAGAGAGAACTGAAGGTGAGACTGACTCTGGAGGGTCTAAGCCTGGGGATTGGGAGTTAAGGACGGGGAAGATAGAATACTGAGGATTAGAGAGGAAGCTATGGAGTTGAGTCTGGTGGGGGGAGGGAAGAAAATGGAGTTGATGCTTTTGAGGAAAAGGATTATATCCATCCTTTTCCAGTCTTCCAGGACCACTCCTGAATACAAAGTAGCATTGAAAAGGTCAGAGATTTCAGAACTTCCTTAAGTTCTAGTTTTCTTGGGTGTACCCCATTTGGCACCACTGCCATGAAATCAGCCTTCTGAGAACTGTTTTAGGTCTTCTTTACTTCTTTTTCTACCTGAGTTTGTTTTCTGTGGCCCTGCTCCCAGCCCTTCATCTGCGAACATGGAAGAGAAATATTTGTTAAGCAATTCCACTTCATTCTACACATCCCTACCCTTCACTCTTGAGTCTAACAGTGCCACTTTTGCATGTCCTCCTCTCACTAACAAGAATATTTGGTGCTTCTTGAAGTTTATTACGTTTGCTTGTTTTTTAAAAATCTAATCCCATTGGAAAACTGCTCCATTGATCTTTCAGTCCTTCCAAGAAGAAATTTTACTCCTGAGTCTACTCTTTTCAGCATATTATGAATGATTCCTAATTTATGAATTTCATTTTCTCTTAGAACTACTTGCCTATTATACATTATTCTTGCTTTTCAAGGTATTTGAATGTTTGGGGTTTTAGAAATATTATTTCCTCTTCTCCATGAGAGAATAAAATGTTTGGTCCATAAGGAAACT
This sequence comes from Microcaecilia unicolor, assembly GCF_901765095.1. Lineage (NCBI taxonomy): Eukaryota > Metazoa > Chordata > Amphibia > Gymnophiona > Siphonopidae > Microcaecilia > Microcaecilia unicolor. Next base: position 126,386,457 of record NC_044031.1, on the reverse strand, counting down.
CTACACAATTTGGTAGTTCTTCTCTAAACTCCTACTCTGTGGATGTAAGATTTCAGAGGTAGATACATTATTATAAATTGAAGAATCACCAGAGACATCATTATCTTTTTTTTCCTACTAGCAATAACCTTCAAACACCCTGTCATTCCTCTGGCTCTAGCCGTTGCCTTATTATAACATTTTGCTGCATTATAATCACTAATTATGATCCCCAAAGATCTCTCTCCTGTTCAGTAGACATCAGTATCTTACTCCTCAGTCCCACCATTGTGTTCTACTCCCACTGATTTCTGCATCTGGAAAGAAATACAAAAAATAAACGCAAAGGGGTTTTTAGTTTACCCACTCTGCTTATTTGCACCTTTAGTAATTTTTTTTCAGAGGTCTTACCACTGTGGTGTTCTTCTTCCACACTAAGGTCCCTGTGGAAGTGATTTTATAAAGATCTTTTTGTACATACATGAGACTGTACCTGTTGTACATAAAATTACAGATCCAAGTGTAAAACTAACCAATAACTGATTATCAGGCTCATTTTCGAAAGAGAAGGACATCCTTCTCCCAGAGACATCCAAATTGTATAATTGAAACCCGATTTTGGACGTCTCCAACTGCAGTCCGTCGCAAGGATGTCCAATTTTGAAGGGGGCGTGTCAGAGGCATAGCAAAGGCAGGATTTGGGGGTGCCTAACACTTGGACGTCTTTGACCCATATTTAAAAAAAACAAGGATGTCCCTGACGAACATTTGGACGTTTTCACCCGGACGTGTTTTTATTATGAGTAAGGCACAAAAAGGTACCTGAAATGACCAGATGACCACCGGAGAGAATTGGGGATGACCTCCCGTTACTCCCCCAGTAGTCACTAACCCCCTCCCACCATCAAAAAACATCTTAAAAAATAAGTCGTGCCAGCCTCTATGCCACCCTCAGATGTCATACTCAGGTCCATGACAGCGCATGCAAGTCCCAGGAGCAGTTTTAGTGGGTACTGCAGTGCACTTCAGACAGGCGGACCCAAGCTCATATCCTCCCTACGTGTTACATTTCTGGAGGAAACAGCAAGCTGTCCAAAACCCACTATACCCATATATAGGTGCCCCCCCTTCACCCGTAAGGGCTATGGTAGTGGTGTACAGTTGTGGGTAGTGGGTTTTGGGGGGGGTTGGGGGGCTCAGCACACAAGGTAAGGGAGTTATATTCTTGGGAGCAGTTTATGAAGTCCACTGCAGTGCCCCCTAGGGTGCCTGGTTGGTGTCCTGGTATGTCAGGGGGACAGTGCACTACAAATGCTGGCTCCTCCCATGTCCAAATGGCTTGCATTTGGACGTTTTTGACATGGACGTCTTTGGTTTTGAAAATCGCCAAAAATCAGAAACATCCATGTCTAGGAATGTCCAAATCTAGGGACATCCAAATTTAAGTATTTGGACGTCTCTGACGGTATTTTCGAAACAAAAGATGGACGTCCATCTTTTTTCGAAAATACAGGTTTCCCCACCCCTGGATTTTGTCATTTTGCAAGGATGTCCAAATCGCAACTTGGACGTTTCTTTCGAAAATGCCCCTCTAAGTGGCCCTTTTACTAAGCCACGGAAGGGCTACCGCAGGGGTATCACGTGCCAAATCAACCCTATTGCTGGGATAGCACGGGCACCCAACGGTAGTTCCAAAGTTGGTGCATGTAGTTTCCCGCGGTAGAAAATCATTTTCTATTTTCTACTGCAGGGGCGTTCCCAGCAGTAATCGGCAGCATGGCCATATTGCCATATGTTGCTTGATTACTGCATGAGTAGCGCATGAGCCCTTACTGCCTTCTAAATAAGTGGCGGTAAGGGCTCAGGCAGTAAATAGTCGTGCCCTAATTTTCATATTAGCATGTGGCCATTTACTGCCCCATTTTAAAAAATGACCTTTTTCCCACCATGGTAAAAAATGGTCCAGTGTGTGCCAATGTTATGTGCCAAAACTAGCGCAGGCCAATTTTTACCGTGGCTTAGTAAAAGGGTCCCTAAGGTTTATTTGGGGTCAGGTTTCGTGATTTAGCATCTACTTTGAAACATATGTACACATACTTTGTGCAGGATCATTTATATCTGCCATATTTTAACTGCAATTTCTGTGATGTTTCTTTTATAAAGACACATAGAGGTTGGTTTATCTTTATAAAGTAGATTAAAATAGGTCCTCACTTGCCTCCACACATAAGCAGCCTGTTGTAACATTAATCTATATGGCGCTAATACTCAAAGTGATTTAAATGGGCAGAAATGGCTCAGGATCACTTAAATCGCATGTCTGGGGCTAACTTGGCATATTTAGCAGTACTTAACTGGATAGCGCCCAGTTAACTGGATAGCGTACATCTAGTAGCGCTATAGAAATGATAAGTAGTAGTAGTATAGCGCCCAAGCAGAAGACGGCTATTTTGTGGGTGTTCTGAGGATACAGTCAACGTTTAGGGCCCTGTTTATAAAGGTGCACTAGCATTTTTAGCATGGTTAAAAATTAGCACACACTAACTGTGTAGATGCCCATAGGAATACTATGGGCATCCACACAATTAGGGCACGCTAATTTTTAGCACATTTTAAAAAATGCTAGTTCACCTTTGTAAACAGGGCCTGTAATTGTCTAAGATGACCATATAAAACTTAGTCCTATCTTTGCATGGCTCTTTTTAGCCGGTTAAGGGGTCCTTTTACTAAACTGCGGGAAAAAGGGTCCTGCGGTAGCAACGGGAGCCATTTTTCCTACGCTCCACAGCCTTTAATTCTGCAGCAGGTGAAAAGCCCCCCCCCCCAATGGCTATGTGGTAAGATAACTTTTACCGCATGGCTATGCAGCGGGGAACACATGCACCACCCATTCAGGTGGCGGTAAGGGCTCCTATGTTAATCCGGCGGTAACCAGGCAGCATTTGGAGATGCCCGATTATGGCCAGGTTAGCGCCGAGCTAGATCAAAAAAATTCCTGGCAGTGACGGAAATGGTGCGTGCTCAACTGGGAACTGCCGCCTGCGGCTGCATTGCCCTGGTAGTAGTTTAGTTTTAGGGTGCGGTAAGCCTGCGTTGGGCTTACCGCCGCTTTGTAAAAGGGCTCCTAAGTGCTGAATATGCCTACGTGCATGCAGCGAGCATCAAACTAGCACTACCGCCTGGCAATAGTTCCGAGTTTGGCATGTGCCAAAGACACGCAGTAGAAAGTTATTTTCTATTTTCTACCATGGGGTCGTTCCTGGCAGTAATCGGCAGTTGGCGTGGGTAACACATGAGCCCTTACTGTCAAGTCAATGGGTGGCGTTAAGGGCTCAGGCTGTAAATAGACATGCGCTGGTTTTCATTTTGCTGCACATCCATTTCCCAGCCCCAAAACCTGCCGCTTTTTTCAAAGTGTGCTGGAAAAATGGTCCACTGCGTGTCTAATACACGCACCCACACTACCACAGGCCTCTTTTTGGCATGCCTTTGTAAAACGGCCCCTTATCCGGCTAAGTTTTAGCTGTTCACATGTGTCCAGGTATTCAGCGAACCCTGCGCATGGCCTGGCATTGACTTTCTGAGCATAAAGTTGTTGTTGTTCAGCAAAATGCTGATTGCCACTGGCTGAATAATTGCTCCTTCATGTCTAACCCCTGTAAGCTTAATTTGTGCCACTGTTCTGGTTCTTACAACTTCTACTGGAAGTCAGTTCCGGGTTGTGTTTCTGTATGATTCAAGCTTCACATACCAAGCTACTAGGAAATAGAATTCCCTACCAAAGCCATTCAGATATGTTACTAACTACTTGAAATTTCATAAATTGTTGAAATCATCCTAATTTAGTGAATTCATCACCACTCTTGGTTATTGTTATTCTTTTACTCCCCCCCCCCCCCCCCGGATTCTATATAGCGCACCTAGCGATCTGCGCCAAAATCTAGGTGCATTCTATAACAACGCACGTAACTTAATTGGCTTCACAAACTAATCAGCACTGATAATAGCACCAGAAAGAGCGGCCATAAGAACTCTACAAACTAACCAACACATTATCATCAAACCCGCAGACAAAGGAGGCTCAGTGGTGATTATGGACACAAAAAATACATTGAAGAATGGCATAGGCTGCTCTCAGACAATACATACTACAGGAAGCTAACTGAGGATTTATTTATTTATTTATTTATTGCATTTGTATCCCACATTTTCCCACCTTTTTGCGGGCTCAGTGTGGCTTACAATAGGATATGAATAATAGAAATACATTTGTTACAATTTGGTTATGGATTACATTGTGCAAAGGTATAAGAGACATTCAAATATCAGATTTGGAATATGACAATGGGATATCAACATAGAAGTAATTGGAAGGGGGCAATGGGAAGCTAAAGGGTAGTGTTAGACAAAGACATATGGTGTCCATAGTTCCGTGGATAGGTGCGTGATAGATTGGGGTGCGGGATGAGGGATCAAAGTGGATGTAAAATGCATTGATGAATAGTGAGTGTGGACTCTATGTGAGTTGGCTCTTTCCGTAAGTTTGTTCAAACAGGTGAGTCTTTAGTAGTTTACGGAAGGAAGCTTGATCCCACACAGGATTATACAAAGCAGCTAAAAGACCTGATCAGAACATTTCCTAAACAAGTACAGCCACATCTGTAGAAACTCATACCAAATCAGCCTTCTGTGGGCACATTCTACATGCTACCCAAAATCCACAAACCTGGAAACCCTGGCTGACCAATCATATCGGGTATTGGCACACTCATGGAGGAAATATCTGGACCCATATAGGGCATTCTGAACCTCTCGTGCAGAAAACAAACAGCTTCACTACAGACTTTCTGAATAAATTGAAAAATATCAAGCAATTACCACCAAGAACTCTTCTGGTCATGATGGATGTAGAATCACTATACAGCAACATTCCCCATGCGGATGGCATAGCTGCATGTGAGAAACTCCTAAAAACATCCACACTGGACCATCAATACTCACCAGAAACCATTACAAAACTAATCAAATTTATTTTAACTCACAACTGTTTCCGCTTTAACAATGATATCTATCTACAAATAATGGGCACTGCGATGGGCACCAGGACAGCACCCCAATATGTCAACCTCTTTATGGCTAAGCTGGAAGAGACATTTCTGAATATATACCAGACCAAACCCCTAAAATACTACCGGTACATCAATGACATTTTTATGATTTGGACTGAGGGGGAAGAAACTCTGAAACAATTTTACAATTCCTTCAAAACATACCATCCTACAATCAGATTCAAAATTGACTACTCTCCAGAAAAAGTCAATTTTTTGGACAACCACAGTCTCAATCAGTGATGGCTATATACAAACAAGAAACCCATAGACAGATGCAGCTACCTCCACAACTCCAGTTTCCACCCTTCACATACAAAAAGATCCATTATTTACAGCCAAGCCACAAGATACCACCGTATTTGCTCTGACCCAGGGGACAGAGACAGACACCTTGAAATCCTGACTGCATCCTTTGAACGGAAAGGCTACAACCCCAAAATAATCTCCAAGAATATTGCCTCCTCCCTCAAAACACCCAGGGAAAATCTGCTACACTACAAAGACAAAAAAGCCACAGACAGAATCCCCCTTATAGTGACATACAACCCAGAGCTGGAAAAATTAAGAAAAATCATAGAAGATCTGCAGCCTCTACTCCAGGAGGATGAATTACTGAAAGAGATATTCCCATCCCCACCAGTGCTGGCCTTCCGACAGCCACCCAACTTAAAACACAAGCTAATTAGAAGTAAGCTCCCAACATAGACTCAAAAAGAAAAGAATGGCACACATCCTTGCAATATATCCAGCTGCAAGCTATGCCAAAACATTTCACAGGACCCCACGGTCATTCACAAAGGAAAAATATTCAACATTAAGGAATCTTTCACGTGCTCATCTTCCAATGTGGTATATATCATTCAGTGTAAAAAATGCAACGAAGGCTGCTACATTGGAGAAACAAGTCAGATGCTAAAGAAGAGATTTAATTTACATAGACACCATATGAAAAATGCTAGTACCAATAAAGATGTCACGCCTGTGGGGCAGTACTTTACAAAATCAGAACACTGTACCAGTGATGTCGTGGTAAAAATCCTGAAAGGGAAATGTAAAACAATACAGAAACGTAAGACCTGTGAAGTCAGAATGATTAAATATTTTGACACCCACCAGACAGGACTTAACAAAGATCTGGGTTTTCTAGCCCATTATAAACCATAAAATTGTACTGCTTTGTCACCCTCCTGTCTCAATGTATATCTCCCTGTCCCTCACCCACCCGACTCTTCCTGTCTCTCACCTATCCACCCCCATCCTGTTAGACTGTTACTGAAATGCTTTGATGTTTCACTTATATATACTGTCATCTACCAACATTTGCTTATTTCCGATCTGACGAAGAAGGGCAATCTTCGAAAGCTAATCAAGAAATGTAAAAGGTTATGTCCAATAAAAAAGGTATCATCATATTTTCTTTTCCATGTTTTATTTTGTTTTGTTTCTATTGATTACCTTTAAAAGTGGACTAAGACGGCTACCACACCTCTCTACTCAAGATCTTTATCTCTGAAGCCTCATATTGATGCAATTATTAAAGCAACTCTTTTTAAACTAACTTGTCTTAAAAAGTTTGTTCTGTTTTTGAGGAAAAGCATTTCTCAATTTTAGTTCAGACATAGGTTCTTGCCAAATTGTTAAAATGGAATATAGTGTCTTTTTAAGGTAAATCTGGTTGCAGATACAGATGATACAGAATATTGCAGCTAAGATCTTGGAACAAAAGAGGTCAGACCATGTTATGCCTACTTTGTTAAAGTTTCTTTGGTTGCCCAGGTCAAGGGTTACCATATGGTTCCAGAAAAAAGTGGACAGATTGATCCAGTCCGGATTTTACTTTCACAATGGAAGTAAAATCCATACTGACTCAATCTGCCCTCCTTTTTCTGGAGCCATATGGTAACCTTACCCAGGTCCCAAGATGGCATCCTAGGCACAAGCGCTGAATGGAGCTTCAACTTTGGTTGAATTTTCTTACCACTGGATTCAGTATGGGAGTTTCCTATACTGGTGAAGCATAAAGGGAAAATGAGGACTTACCCCTTGGAGTCCTCACCACTCCCTACTGCTTCAATTGATAAGTTTATAGTGTGTTTTGTAGCGCCCTCTGGTACTGGTGCTGGAAGTGAAGCAGCCTTGCCGGTGTTAAGTGCCTCACTTAGCCTGGAGGAGTGACTTCAGCTCCCTAACCCAGGCATGGTTGAGGATGCTGGATCCAGAGAATCTGGCAGCATCATTCCCATTGAGCGAGGGGGGCTCATGGCATGTGGAAGGAACCATTGGAGGAGCAGATGCCACCACAGGAGACAGTTTCAAAGTAGCTTGAGGTGTTCTCATGACCCCAGTGAAGGGAGTGGTGGAGACCGTCAGATGGTGCAGCCAGAGGAAAATCAATCTTTGGATGCTACAAAGGGGCAGGTTGGTGTTATTTAAGTGACTCCTTTGATTAATCCAGACAATGTCACCTTAGATTCCACCTGGGACACTGTGGCACATTTAGAGAAGATTTTTTTTTGGATTATTGACTATGGACAATTCTTTATAAAATTGTAATTCTCAATTAGTCACCCAGGAGGCAAAGAATTTTAAGTTAGAGAGGAAAGTAGAAATTATCTAACATGATCTACAGTTGAGAAGAATAACATCCGGTTGTGGTATTGTCAGCTTGACCAAAAAGATAGAAAAGTTTGAGAACTATGCAAGAAGGCTAAATTTGCAATTTATCTTCCCTAAAATGTCTAGCATAGCACCAGTGGAACTGTTCAAGAAATATCTAATTGATATTCTGTGGGTTTCCTCCTACCTCTCATGTATTTCTTGTCAGAGAAGAAGTGTCAGGAATTGTGACAGGAAGATCTGTCTGAAGATAGTTTGAATGTCACACAATTATTGGAAAGGTATCTAGAAGAAGAGTATGAGGTCCACCCTCTTTGGTGACTTTTGAATTGGACAAAGACTGGGTGTTGATGCTTCATTTTAGAAATCGTGATAAGTTGTATTTGGGAGGGAAGGGTTGGGTTTTTTCTGATATTTGTGTAGATTCACAAATAAGAGAGAAGTTTTTGTCAATGCATCCGGAAATTTTATCTCTGGGCGCTCATTTCTTTTTATGATCTCCTTGTAAATGTTTAATACAACTGGACTCCAGTAGATATCTTTCTATGAACCAAAACAACTTAGAACTTTTCTTGATAATAGACGTTCTGTGCAGCTTCCTGTAGGCCAGGTGGTGTATGGGTAAAGAAATATGTTACCACAAAGAAGACAGGAATGTTTATTCGTATGCCTAGGGTTATGTTATTTCTGTTTGGGTGATGTTATATTTTTCCTTTGACTATTAGCCTCTGTCTTATGGGAACCTCCTCTCCTAATTAGTAGGTTTATAGCTTATTGGAAGTTCAATATCATTGTTTTCTTTAAGTGGGGTATGACTTGTATAATTTTTGGTTTGATATTTTTGTTATTTGTGCACTGTAACTTTTTCTTAAATGCATGATATACGGAGGTTTAATTTGAAAATTCAATTAAATTAAAAAAAAAAAGCTTCATTAGTTGCCCATTAAGGCATGTATTATATTTAAATAATCGTGTTGAATTTATAAAATGTTTAGAGGTACATGTTCAAAATATTTTCCTTCATTTCCTTCTTTGTCATGAGCTGCAGATACTTGGCTTAGGGCCTCTTTTACAAAGCTGCATGGCCAATGAGAGGAAGCCCACAGGAATTAAATGGGTTTCCTCTCATTTACATAACATAGTAACATAGTAGATGACGGCAGAAAAAGACCTGCACGGTCCATCCAGTCTGCCCAAGAAGATAAATTCATATGTGCTACTTTTTTTTATTTGTACTGTCCTCTTCAGTGCACAGACCGTATAAGTCTGGCCAGCCCTATCCCCGCCTCCCAACCACCAACCCCGCCTCCCAACCACCAGCTCTGGCACAGACCGTATAAGTCTGCCCAGCACTATCCCCGCCTCCCAACCACCAACCCCGCCTCCCAACCACCAGCTCTGGCACAGACTGTATAAGTCTGCCCAGCACTATCCCTGCCACCCACCACCGGCTCTGGCACAGACCGTATAAGTCTGCCCAGCACTATCCCCGCTGCCCAACTACCAGCCCCGGCACAGACCGTATAAGTCTGCCCAGCACTAGTCCCGCCTCCCAACCACCAGCCCCAGCACAGACCGTATATGTCTGCCCACACTAACACCGCCTCCCAACCACCAGCTTTGCAGATCAGGAATTGCTAGCCTGGATTTTATTTATTTATTTTATTTATTAGGATTTGTTTACCACCTTTTTGAAGGAATTCACTCAAGGCCGAGTACAGTAAGAATAAATCAAACGAGCAATAAACAATTACAGCAGCAAAAATATTCAAATAACAATACAAAGTATGGTATGGTATATTACTTACAATGTCAACAAAATATGTAATAGAACATTTTAATTGACAGTGTAGGGTATAAGCAAAGATGGTACATGTAAGGACCCTTTTACTACGGCATGTAGGCGCCTATGCGTGTCCAATACACATCAATTTGGAACTACTGCCCGGCTACCTAGTGCCCTGGCTGGTAATTCCATTTTTTACGCAAGTCGCATATGCGCGGCAGAAAATATATGTTATTTTCTACCGCATGGCACTAACCGGGCAGTAATCATCAGTGTACGCGCTAACGATTACTGCCCGGTTAACGTGTGAGACCTTACTGCTAAGTCAATGGGTGGTGGTAAGGTCTCAGGCCCAAAATGGGCAGGCCAAGTTTTATTTTGCCACACGTCCATTTTTGGCCCCCCAAAAAGCCTTTTTTGCTGAAAAATGGACATGTGTGCATCCAATACACGTGCCTACAACAGCGTACGCCATTTTTCGGCGCACTTAGTAAAAGGACCCCATAGATATGTAAGAGATAGAGAAGTTAGGAAGTAAAAGAAGCCCTTATTTATTTTCCATCTTTTGTCAAAATTAAATACAAAAGTCTATATCATCCTCGTTTCCTTATGAGGCAGTCTCAGCATGGTGTTTGTTGCCTGTTGGTTTAAGGAAAACTTCTTCTTATTTATCATTCCGTAAACAAGTGAAGACCCATCTGTTTAAGAAATTTCTTCATTAGATTTAGGGCCCTGTTTACTAAGCTGCGTTAAGGGCACACTAGCGTTTTAGTGCATGCTAAATGCTAGAGACATCCATACGGGTGTCTCTAGCGTTTAACACGTGCTAATTTTAGAATGTGCTGAAAATGCTAGCATGCCTTCGTAAACAGGGTCCTTAACATTTACTTAGACTTTATATGTTCTCCTTCATCCTGTTTTCTTTTATTTTACAGTTTTGTAATTTGTTGTTATCTGCTTTGAACCTAGATGGGAGTTTGCGGATTAAAAGTACAATTTCCATTACATTAAAAAGTATGCACATGCTTTCTCCCATCATCCCCACTGTACCAGATAACTGGTGTAATCATGTATGGAACTTTTTGTATGGAAATTTTCAAAGTATATGTAAATCTGCTTTAAAATTGATGTAACTTATGTATATAACAGCCTGCAAATTTATGCAGGCTGTTACACAATTACCTTCTTAATTATTTCAGCTATAATTATTGACATTTGCTGAGAAGCTTTCAGGTCACAGATTGGAACAGAAAATCAGAAGACAAGCTTTGTCTTAGTGAGTGCCTGCAAATTATCAAAATCCTTCATAAATAATTGGGGTTTTTTTAAAGTCACAGTAGAATTATCTGAATAAAAAGGCACAGTCAGAACTTAACTGGAGGTAATTTATAGAACTTGAAAGGTGTTTAAAATAATGTTCATTATATCTTCCAGATAGCTTTTGTCAGCTAAAATAATCAGCAAATGCTAACTTTTCTATTCTAGAATGATGACGTCACATATTGACAGTTTTCCATTTTAATAATGCACAACTATATATTTGATTTTATTTTTTATTTCAACTACATAGAAAATTTGGGACAGGGTTTTAAATCACCCAAATTATTTTTGAATTCAGGATGAAAGCAAATGCTACAAAGGCATTCATCAAGAAAACAAAATATTTGTTATAACTTAAAAATAATATACAGAATATACAGGAGGAGAAAGAGCCATAGACAAACCATCATATAGTGAACACAGAATATTCTGTAATCATTCATTCATCCAAATATGTGACAGACTCTGGGACAATGTGGCTAAAGTAACATCCAAAATGTTGAGAATGGCCAATTTTTCATGTCATGGGTTCATAAGTAGTAAAAATTACACGTTTGAACTTGTCATCTTTTAATTTTTTCACATAAAAGGCAGGGGTTTGGCTGTTGCAATAGGTACTAAATAGAGATAAAGCAAGGCAAAGAAAATAAACTAAGATGATACCTTTTGTTATTGGACTAATTTAATACTGTTGCATTACAAATTATTTGCTCTAACAAAATTCAGCAAAACCTAAATTTTTCTTTCTGGTGACTTTGGTCACCTTGTCCCCAGAGATGGTCACATTTATCTAGCTAGCTAGCCAGCTTTATAACATTTCTATAAATGATCTAGAGATGGGAGTAACTAGTGAGGTAATTAAAGGGTCCTTTTACCAAGTTGTGGGGAAAAGGACCCTGCGCTAGTGGTGGGGGTCATGTTGCTTGCATGCCAGGGCCTTTTTTTCTGCAGCCAGTAAAAGCTCCCCCCCCCAAAAAAAAAATGGCCATACAGTGAGAACTCTTACTGCGTGGCCAAGCAGCAAGGAGCCCTTACCGCCACCCACTGAGGTGGTGATGAGGGCTCCCGTGCTAACCCGGTGATAACCGGGCAGCTCGTGGCGATGCCCGATTACCGCCGGGCAAACCATTTCCGGGGGGTTTCTTTTTCCCCCGGAAATGGCGAGTGCTCAGGGCGGTACTTCCGCCAGTGGCCACGTTGGGCTGGCAGTAGTCTCAGAAGAGCAAGCTTTAAGCCTGCGTTGGGCTTACCACCGCTCTGTAAAAGGGCCTCTCTATTTCCTGATGATACAAAGTTGTTCAAAGTTGTTAAATCACAAGAGGATTGTGAAAAAATTACAAGAGGACATTACAAAGCTGGGATACTGGGCATCCAAATGGCAGATGAGGTTTAATGTGAGCAAGTGCAAAGTGATGCTTGTGGGAAAGAGGAACCCAAACTATAGCTACGTAATGCACGGTTCCACATTCGGAGTCACCGACCGGGAAAGGGATCTAGGTATCATCATTGATGATATGTTGAAACCCTCTTCTCAGTGTGCGGCAGCGTCTAAGAAAGCAAATAGAATGTTAGGTATTAGGAAAGGAAAGGAATGGAAAACAAAAGTGAGGATGTTGTATTGCCTTTGTATCGCTCCATGGTGTGACCACACCTTGAATACTGTGTGCAATTCTGGTCACCGCATTTCAAAAAAAGACATAATGGAATTAGAAAAGGTACAGAGAAGGGTGACAAAAATTATAAAAGGGATGGGATGACTTCCCTATGAGGAAAGGCTAAAGTGGCTAGTGATCTTCAGCTTGGAGAGAAGACGGCTGAGAGGAGATATGATAAAAGTCTTTAAAATAATGAGTGGAGAGGAACGGGTAGATGTGACTCACTTGTTTACTCTTTCCAAACATACTAGTAATAGGGGGCATACAATGAAGCTACAGAGTAGTAAATTTAAAACGAATCAGAGAAAACATTTCTTCACTCAACGTGTAGTTAAATTCTGGAATTCATTAGCTTAGTGGGGTTTAAAAAAGGTTTGAATAGCTTCCTAAAAGAAAAGTCCATAAGTCATTATTAAGATGGACTTGGGAAAATCCACTTCTTATTTCTGTGATAAGCAGCATAAAATATATTGTACTGTTTTGGGATCTTGCCAGGTACTTGTAACCTGGATTGGCCACTGTTGGAAATAAGATGCTGGGCTTGATGGACCTTCAGACTGTCCCAGTATGGCAATACTTATGTTCTTAGGTTCTTATCTATCGATACAAAATTACATCTAGCAGCCCTCAGACACTAAACCCCAGATTATATATATGGTGACTAAGGTCGCAGGCTCAAATTTGGCAATGCAGCCAAATTGTGTGCACAACTAAATTGTTGAACAAGCCAATTGGCACCAATAATTGGCCAATAACAATTATCAGCACTAATTGGCACTAATTAAAATTTACATGTGCAAATTTCTAATCATATTTTGTAAAGTGATTCATATAAATTAATGTTACATAGTAGATGACGGCAGAAAAAGACCTGCATGGTCCATCCAGTCTGCCCAACAAGATAAACTCATATGTTCTACTTTTTGTGTATACCTTACCTTGATTTGTACCTGTCCTTTTCAGTGCACAGACCGTGTAAGTGTGCCCAGCACTATCCCTGCCTCCCAACCACCAGCCCCGCTTCCCACCACCGGTTCTGGCACAGACCGTATAAGTCTGCCCAGCAGCACTATCCCCACCTCCCGCCACCGGCTCTGCCACCCAACCTCGGCTAAGCTCCTTAGGATCCATTCCTTCTGAACAGGATTCCTTTAATGTTAGGTATGGTTTACAGAATAGCATTCAGTACATTTTTTTCAGCGCTGATTTTTCTGGCACCATATATAGAATATAGTCCTAGAAGGGCAATTCAGTAATCTAGGTGCTCATGTTTACGTGCCGCTTGTGCTCATAAATGTCTAGAGCTTACAGAAGTGCTAACGTTGAACACTATTCTACATTAGCTGCTTAAATTACGTGGAGGGGCATAATTGAAAGGGGTGCCCAAGTTTTTCTGAGGACGTCCTCACAGGATGTCCCTGCGAAGGGGCGGGGAAACCTGTATTATCGAAACAAGATGGGCATCCATCTTTTGTTTCAATAATACGGTCGGGGACGCCCAAATCACGAAATTTAGGTTGACCTTAGAGATGGTCATCCTTAGAGATGGAAACCGAGAACGCCCATCTCAGAAACAACCAAATGCAAGCCATTTGGTCATGGAAGGAGCCAGCATTCGTAGTGCACTGGTCACCCTGACATGCCAGGACACCAACTGGGCACCCTAGGGGGCACTGCAGTGGACTTCAGAAATTGCTCCCAGGTGCATAGCTCCCTTACCTTTTGTGCTGAGCCCACCAAACCCCCCCAAAACAACCGACTCCCCACAATTGTACACCACTACCATAGCCCTTAGGGGTGAAGGGGGGCACCTACATGTGGATACAGTCGGTTTCTGGTGGGTTTTGAAGGGCTCACATTTACCACCACAAGTGTAACAGGTAGGGGGGGATGGGCCTGGGTCCGCCTGCCTGAAGTGCACTGCACCCACTAAAACTGCTCCAGGGACCTGCATACTGCTGTCATGGAGCTGGGTATGACGTTTGAGGTTGGCATAGAGGCTGGCAAAAAATATTTAACAATTTATTTAGGGTGGAAGGGGGTTGGTGACCACTGGGGGAGTAAGGGGAGGTCATCCCTGATTTCCTCCGGTGGTCACCTGGTCAGTTCAGGCACCTTTTTGAGGCTTGGTCATAACAAAAAATGGACCAAGTAAAGTCGCCAAGTGCTCATCAGGGACGCCCTTCTTTTTTCCATTATCGGTCGAGGACGCCCATGTGTTAGGCACGCCCCAGACCCGCCTTCACTATGCTTCCGACATGCCCCCGTGAACTTTGGTCGTCCCCGTGACGGAAAGCAGTTGAGTACGCCCAAAATTGGCTTTCAATTATGCTGATTTGGGCGACCCTGGGAGAAGGACGCCCATCTCCCGATTTATGTCGAAAGATGGACGCCCTTTCCTTTAGAAAATAAGCCTGATAGTGTACACTTGCAAGGGAGGGGTACACAGGAGTGGAGTCTCCGACCAATATTATATTACAGCATCATTCAGATGAATATATTTAAATATTATTTATACTTCAAAGGGAAGTTGGGAAACAAATAATTATTATATTATTATTATTAGCATTTGTATATTAAATTGGATTTTGTAATACAAAATGATGAGGAGGTGGGTGTGTAATTCTTGCAGTGAAAAAATAGATTGCTAGCAAGTGTCACAGCAGAGGTTAATGGAGTAAATTCTTAGTCTGTGGATTTTTGTTTTTCATAGTCTTCTATTCAACAGCCAAGATTTAATTTGCCCTGTTACCAATGGTCCACTTCTGCACTTGACAGGGTCATTTCAGAGCCTGCCTCTAGAGATGGGGAATGGCGAATAGTGACTTGTGTAATTGTGGAGAAGTACAAACAATATCTCACATCATTGACTCCTGTCCACTTACCCAGCTGGGCAGTGGGTTGGCAACATTTCATATAACCACTGAGGCTGCCATTGGCTAACAACATACAGCAGTGTTTGCATACATTAATAATAGTAGTAATAGTTAAGTGTGTAGTTTTGCATCCAGCTTGCTCTACGTTTGCCCACTTATATAAGAATATAAGAGTAGCCATACTGGGTCTAAACAATGGTGCATCTAGCTTAGTATTCTCTTTCCAACAGTGTCCAATTCAGGTCACAAGTACCTGGCAGAAACCCAAATAGTGGCAACATTCCATGCTACAAATCCCAGGGCAAGCAATTACTTCCGCATGTCTGTCTCAATAGCAGACTATGGACTTTTCCTCCAGGAACTTCGTCCAAACCTTTTTTAAACCCAGATACGCTAATGCTGTTACCACATCCTCCGGCAAAGAGTTCCACAGCTTAACTATTTGTTGAGTGAAAAAATACTTCCTCCTATTTCTTTTGAATGTATTTCCATGTAACTTTTTTGAATGTCCCCTAGTCTTTGTACTTTTGGAACAAGTAAAAAATCAATTTACTTCTCATTCTACACCACTCAGGATTTTGTAGACCTCAATCATATCTCCCCTCATCCGTCTCTTTTCCAAGCTGAAGAGCCCTAACCTCTTTAGTCTTTCCTCGTACGAAAGGAGTTCCATCCGCTTTACCATTTTGGTTGCTCTTCTTTGAACCTTTTCTACTTCTGCTATCTTGTTTTGCAATGCGACGACCAGAATTGAACCATGGAGAGATACAGAGGCGTTATTATATTTTCGGTCTTATTCACCATCCATTTCCTAATAATTCCTAGCATCCAGTTTACTTTTTGTGCCGCCGCCACACATTGAGCAGAAGATTTCAGCGTGTTATCTACAATGACAACCAGGTAACTATGATTCAGATTAATCTTTCCAATGTGCATCACCTTGCATTTGCCCACATTAAATTTCATCTGCCATTTGGATGCCCAGTCTTCCAGTTTCCTAAGGTCTTCCTGCAATATTTCACAGTCCGCATATGTTTTAACAACCTTGCATAGTTTTGTGTCATCTGCAAATTTAATCACCTCACTTGTCGTTCCAATTTCCATATCATTTATAAATATGTTAAATAGCACCAGTCCCAGTACTGATCCGATCCCTGCAGCACTCCACTGTTCACCCTCTTCCTTTGAGAGAATTGACCATTTAACCGTACCCTCTGTTTTCTGTCCAATAACCAATTCCTAATCCATACCAGAACTTTGCCTCCTATCCCATGACTCTTTAATTTTCTCAGGAGTCTCTCATGAAATACTTTATCAAAAGCTTTCTGAAAATGTAGATACAGTACATCAATTGGCTCAACTTTATTCACATATTTATTCATTCCTTCAAAGAAATTGGTGAGGCAAGACTTCCCTTGCCTGAACCCATGCTGACTCTGTTTGTCTAAGTGTCTGTCATTTTATTCTTTATAATAGTTTACACTATTTTGCATGGCACCGTCAGGCTTACCAGTTCGTAATTTCCCGGATCACCCCTGGAACCCTTTTTAAAAATCGGCATCACATTGGCCACCCTCCAATCTTTAGGTACTATAGACAATTTTAACGACAGGTTACATATTACTAACAGAAAATCAGCAATTTCATGCTTGAGTTCTTTGAATACACTTGGATGTATGCCATCTGGTCCAGGTGATTTACTACTCTTTAATTTGTCAGTTTGGCTCAGTACATCTTCCAGGTTCACCAAGATTTCTTTCAGTTCCTCCGCATCATCACCCTTGAAAACCATTCCTGGTAAAGGCAGATCTCTTACAACTTCTTATATAAAGACCAAAGCAAAGAATTCAGTTTCTCTGCTATGGCCTTGTCCTCCTTGAGTGCCCATTTTGCTGCTTCTTGATCTAATGGTCCCAAAGATTCCCTCACATGCTTTCTGCTTCTGATGTACCTGAAAAAGTTGTTACTATGAGTTTTAGCCTCTGCAGCAAGTTTCTCTTCATATTCTCTTTTAGACTTCTTTATTAATTCTTTGCATTTGACTTCTCGGTACTTATATTGCTTCTTATTTTCTTCATGTGGGTTCTTTTTCCATTCTTTAAAGGACAATCTTTTGGCTGTAATAACCTCTTTTACTTCACCTTTTAACCATACTGGCTGTCATTTTCTCTTCTTTCCACATGTGCAAATATGTGGAATGCATCTGGTCTGGGTTTCCAAGATGGTATGTTTGAATAATATCCATGCCTGATTTAGTGTTCTAATCTTAGCAGCCAATCCTTTTAGCTTCTTTTTACCATTTTCCTCATTTCATTATAGTCACCCTTTCGAAAATTAAATGCAGCTGCAGTAGATTTGCTTTGCTGGTTCATCCCAGATAGTAGCTGAAACTTTATCATGTTATAAGTACATAAGTACATAAGTAATGCCATACTGGGAAAAGACCAAGGGTCCATCGAGCCCAGCATCCTGTCCACGACAGCGGCCAATCCAGGCCAAGGGCACCTGGCAAGCTTCCCAAACGTACAAACATTCTATACATGCTATTCCTGGAATTTTGGATTTTTCCAAGTCCGTTTAGTAGCGGTTTATGGACTTGTCCTTTAGGAATCCGTCCAACCCTTTTTTAAACTCTGCTAAGCTAACCGCTTTCACCACTTTCTCCGGCAACGAATTCCAGAGTTTAATTACACGTTGGGTGAAGAAAAATTTTCTCTGATTTGTTTTAAATTTACTACACTGTAGTTTCATCGCATGCCCCCTAGTCCTAGTATTTTTGGAAAGCGTGAACAGACGCTTCACATCCACCTGTTCCACTCCACTCATTATTTTATATACCTCTATCATGTCTCCCCTCAGCCGTCTCTTCTCCAAGCTGTATAGCCCTAGCCTCCTTAGTCTTTCTTCATAGGGAAGTCGTCCCATCCCCGCTATCATTTTAGTCGCCCTTCGCTGCACCTTTTCCAATTCTACTATATCTTTCTTGAGATGCGGCGACCAGAATTGAACACAATACTCAAGGTGCGGTCGCACCATGGAGCGATACAACGGCATTATAACATCCTCACACCTGTTTTCCATACCTTTCCTAATAATACCCAACATTCTATTTGCTTTCTTAGCCGTAGCAGCACACTGATCACTGTTTACCAGGAGACCCAATACCACCATCTCTCGCACTATGCCCTGCATGCCACCAAGGACCAGATCCAAAATGGCTCCCCCTCTTCTCGGTTCCTGGACCAGTTGTTCCAAGAAGCAGTCATTTATTACATCTAGAAATTTTATCTCCCTGGCACTCCCTGATGTAATATTTATCCAGTCAATACTGGGGTAATTGAAATCACCCATTATTATAGTGTTGCACAATTTGCTAGCTTTCCTAATCTCTGTAAACATTTCTTCATTTGTTTGTTCATTCTGTCCTGGCGGACGGTACTATAGCCCACAGCCCTACAAGGATATTCCTTCTCTTCACACATGGAATTTCTATTGTGTGGACTCTGAAAGGAGTCCAGTTCCAGTCATGGTTTGACTGGGACAGGGAAGAGGTGTTCCTTTGAAATGTAATGATTCTTCTTCACTAATCCCTTCTAGACAAAAGGTTCGCCCTCTAGTGGTCAAAGCCCCAGTGAAAACACTAGTTAGGGAGAGAAACTACCAGTCCCAGAAACCATTGGGGCATCAGCAGGACTCTCAGGAACTGGAGGGAGGGATGAATGATTGGGAAATGAGTTCTGATACAGGGAATGAGCAGCAGCTGGGGGAACCCAGGGTGGAGGAGGAGATGGAATGTTATATAGAGGAAGGAGGAGAAGAGAAAGAGGAGGAGTGCATGGAGGTTGGAGGGCTTGCTCAAACTTCCTCAGGAAAGGTAAAGGCTCTGGTGGCGGGAGTGTGGCCCAAGCTGTGTATACTTGGAGAGGAGAAAATAATCCAGTGGGGAAGCCACTAGTGGAAGAAGCTAACCCATAAACTATCTAAGGGTAGAAGATAGTGCTGATGAGGGGAGGCTACAATTGGGAGCAAGACAAAGATTTGCTGTTTGTGATATTCTGAGTTAAGATTGGACTGTGTTAATAAGCTGAATGTGGAAAAACTGAACTGACTCTTGCATTGTTGATGAGGAAACTGCTTGAAGATTAAGACTGTATTAAAAGATGCTGAGAAAATAAAGACCTGTGGTTTTCAAGAACTATAAGACTGCTGAAATTTTGTGTGTCCCAGTGATGAGCTGATCCTGGGCGCAGGTCAGCTGGGGAGCGGGTAAACCAGGACAAGCAGTGCAGCGCGGAGGTGGTTTGGAGCCCATACCAGGGAAACAGTCAGCCAAGCTAAGTAGGATTAGCTCTGGCCACCACGTGGAAGGGAGACCCAGCTCACACTATCCATAATGATTCCATGCTGCAATCTGTTTCCTATGAAGTGTTTATTTTATTTGAATCAATTCCCTCTTTAACATATAGCGCACCCCCTCCAATTTGATCCTCTCTGTCATCGTGATACAATTTGTACCCTATTAACACGGTGTAACATTGGTTGTCCTCTTTCCATCAAGTCTGAGATGCCTACTATATCTACCTCATTATTTAGCCCTACATACTCTAACTCTCTCATCATATTTTTTAGACTTCTAGCATTTGTATACAGGCACTTCAAATTGTGTTTTTTTTCCCTTTGATCTACAAGCTGCTTAGAAGTTGAAGGGGATAATGTGCATCCTTTATCCTGTTCTCTCATTAAGCACACCTGGCTTACTGTCAGCATTATTGAAACCTCTCTACTGGGATTCCCTTAATGTCTTGTTTCAATAGTATCCTTCAACGATACTCCACACCAAACCATGTGCTCCTGGGTGACTGTCAGCTCCCCCCCCCCCCCCCCCCCCCCCCCCCCCCCCCCCCCCCCCCCCCATTGTAGTTTAATAGCTACTCTCTTTTTTTTAAATTTAGCACCAGCAGCCTGATTCCATCCTGGTTAAGGTGGAGCTCATCCTTTCGGAACATTCTCCCCTTTCCCAGAATGTCGCCCAGTTCCTAATAAATCTAAATCCCTCATCCCTGCACCATCATCTCAACCATGCATTGAGACTAGAGCGCTGCCTGCCTTTTGAGTACTGTGCATGGAATGGGGAGCATTTCTGAAAATGCTACCCTGTAGGATCTGGACTTCAGCTTTCTAAGAGCCTAAATTTGGCTTCCAGAACCTCCTTTCCACATTTTCCTTTGTCATTGGTACCCACATGTACCAAGACAACTGGCTCCTCCCCAGTATTTTCTAAGATCCTGTCTAGGTGATGCATGAGGTCTGCCACCTTCGCACCAGGCAGACAAGTGACCAGGCAATCCTCACATCCATCAGCCACCCAGCTATCTACATGCCTAATGATCGAATCACCAACTACAGCAGCTTTCCTATCCCTTCCCGCCTGGGCAGAAGTTCTTGGAGACATATCCTCAGTATGAGAGGATAGTGCATTAAGGTGGAGCTCATCCTTTCAGAACATTCTCCCCTTTCCCAGAATGTCGCCCAGTTCCTAATAAATCTAAATCCCTCATCCCTGCACCATCATCTCAACCATGCATTGAGACTAGAGCGCTGCCTGCCTTTTGAGTACTGTGCGTGGAATGGGGAGCATTTCTGAAAATGCTACCCTGTAGGATCTGGACTTCAGCTTTCTAAGAGCCTAAATTTGGCTTCCAGAACCTCCTTTCCACATTTTCCTTTGTCATTGGTACCCACATGTACCAAGACAACTGGCTCCTCCCCAGCATTTTCTAAGATCCTGTCTAGGTGATGCATGAGGTCTGCCACCTTCGCACCAGGCAGACAAGTGACCAGGCAATCCTCACATCCACCAGCCACCCAGCTATCTACATGCCTAATGATCGAATCACCAACTACAGCAGCTTTCCTATCCCTTCCCGCCTGGGCAGAAGTTCTTGGAGACATCCCCCAGTATGCAGGTTCTGGTTACAAGAGTACTTACTACTTCACCAGGGTGATGCTATCCTTCTAGGAGACCTCCCTCTTTCAAAACAGCACAGAGGCTGCCAGACTTGAGGTGGGACCTCTCTACAACGTCCTTTTAGGTCTCCTCTACATACTTCTCTGTCTCCCTCAGCTCCTCCAAGTCTTCAACTCTAGCCTCAAGAGAACGTACCCATTCTCTGAGAGCTAGGAGCTCTTTGCATTGGGCACACACATATAACCGCTCACCAACTGGCAGACAATCATTCCTCTCATTGCTGGACTGCTGTCTCTTAGTATTTCTGAGTTTTTCAATAATTTAAAACTTGCTACAAGCAAGTAGCTAGAATGTTGGCGTTTATGTGCATATACAACAGTATTCTGGTCATTTACAGACACTCCTGGTTCCAAGATTTTGTTGCCTTCTTTAATGAATTACCTGCAATGGGCTAAAAGGAGTAAAGTCTTTAGTACAGTGTGCATTACAAGCAGGTTTTTGCTTTAGATGATGAGTTTTTATTAAGGTTGACCATGTTAAATTATAAATTTGAGAGGTGTAGGGTTTTTTTTTTCCATTAACACTACTGTTAATAGAAACATACCAGTTAATATGAATTATAATATTCTATGGCAGTTCTTTTATTAGAATCATGTTGTTTCTAATTAGCTTGTTTACATTTTTATTGCTATAATATACAGGCTAATGCACTGCAGTAAATGAATTATTGCATGTTAACGTGTATGTAAATATTAATGTATGTTAGTACATGACATAGAGTATGCTACACTGGGCTGTGTCACTGCCTAAGATATCCAACACCCCTATTCTTTGATGAAATCCATTCAATACCAGATTCTGAAAAATAGTGGGAATAAATAGCCACAGTTTTTATTAATTAGCAATAGTTAAATGTTCAATAATACAGACAATAATAACAGAACTAGAGCTGATCAAATTTAAAATGACCTCTGCATCTGAAAAGTGTAGAAAAAATAATGTCCATTCACTTGATCATCTTCATACTTATAGGTGGGGCCCTGGCCACTGTCTCCATCCACTCTGTGAAGGAGACTGTGCCACAGCCTAAAATTTCCTACTGCTCTGTATGTTCAATGTGCTTCCCCTCCCCTCCCATTTTATTCCCTTAGCCTGCCCATCTAGCAGAACTAGATGCTTTTTCTTACCCTAGTCCCTTTATAGAGACAGCACTTGGATCCTCATTTTTACTGCTGAGCCAAAGAGTCCCTATGACCAGCATCTCAACTCCTTTTTTCATTGGGCCCTAAAGTGCCATCTTTAATAAGTACCTGGACCTCCTAAAGTGCTCTTATATATTTTTTTTCTTGCCAGTGAAATCCTGCTTCAGTGAAAAAGTCCTAGCCCCCCCACCCCCTTCCTCCTATTAAGGATGGGTGGGTGGGTGGTAGCTGCTGCTGCTGCTGCTGCTGGATATTTGAACAGTCTCTCAGCCAGGTGTTAAAATGGGATATTTAAGCTAGCTTTGTAACATTCATTATGAATGTCTAAATACTGATTTATGAACATCTAAAACATGAATAGCGTTTCTAAAATAAGCACCTTAGATGTAAGAAAAGCCCATTCAAGGAAAATGTAAAGTGTAAAGTAGTAGTGATATAGGCACCTTGAAGTGATACTTTAAAATTTAGCTCTGCACGAGCGATTTAATTGGTCAGGAGCTGGTTCTGGCCTGTGAAATTGCTTTTAATATTGATCCCTATCCTGCTTATTTTCGAACGAGAAGGCCGGCCATCTTCCGACAGAAATCGGGAGATGGCCGGCCATCTCCTAAACCCGGCCAAATCGGTATAATCAAAAGCCGATTTTGGCTGGCTTCAATTGCTTTCCATCGCAGAGCCGGCGAAAGTTCAAGGGGGCGTGTCGGCAGTGTACCGAAGACGGGGCAGGGGCGTGGTTAAGAGATGGCCGGCTTCGGCCGTTAATGGAAAAAAGAAGGCCGGCTCTAACGAGTACTTGGCCGGCTTCACTTGGTCCATTTATTTTTAGGACCAAGCCTCCAAAAAGTGCCCCAAATGACCAGAGGACCACTGGAGGGAATCGGGGATCACCTCCCCTTACTCCCCCAGTGGTCACCAACCCCCTCCCACCCAAAAAATAAAATTAAAAATTTTTTTCCAGCCTCTATGCCAGCCTGAAATGTCATACCCAGCTCCATGACAGCAGGGTCCCTGGAGCAGTTTTTAGTGGGTGCAGTGCACTTCAGGCAGGCGGACCCAGGCCCTTCCCCCCCTACCTGTTACACATGTGGTGGTAAATGGGAGCCCTCCAACCCCCCCCCCCCCCCCGAAAACATCTGAAAATTGGCAGTTAAAGGTTCATATTGCATGGACATCCAAATCCCAATGTTACAAATGCAGGATATGAACATCTAACACTGCAGTACATCCATATAACAAGGGGGTGTGGTCTGGGTGGGACTAGGGAGATCCCAAAACCAGGGATCTAATCAGAGAAGGGAAAGGGACATTCATGTCTAAGATTGATGTCTTTATTTAGACCTGGTACTTGTCATGTCCAGGTTACAGAAATGTGCTCTGATTGAGCAACTGTCCACTGGAGGGATAACAGCATAACAGTTCCTTAATCCCCCAGTGTTTGCCGCCCTCTTTCCTGGATGTGAAACTGGTAAGGGATACTAGACTCTATGACAGCTTCAGGTATTATGGACATTCTTAACAGAGCAGTATACAAACTACAGGAGCTTTTTTTTATTTTTATTTTTTTTAATTATGAGCTCTCCAGGGACAGAAAAGCATCAACAGTACTTAAACATATAAGAACATAAGAACTCCTAATGTGGAACCTTGCATCACAAACTATAGCTACGTAATGCAAGGCTCCACATTAGGAGTCACCGACCAGGAAAAGGATCTAGGAGTCATCGTTGAAAATACTTTGAAACCATCTGCTCAGTGTGCAGTGACGGCTAAGAAAGGAAATAGAATACTAGGTATTATTAGGAAAGGAATGGAAAACAAAAATGAGGATGTTATAATGCCTTTGTATTGCTCCATGGTGTAACAGCATCTCGAATACTGTGTGCAGTTCTGGTCACTGCATCTCAAAAATATAGTGAAATTAGAAAAGGGTGATGAAAATATTGGGGGGGGGGGGGAGGGACTTGATATACTGCCTTTCTATGGTTTTTGCAACTACATTCAAAGTGATTTACATATTATATATAGGTACTTATTTTGTACCTGGGGCAATGGAGGGTTAAATGACTTGCCCAGAGTCACAAGGAGCTGCAGTGGGAATCAAACCCAATTCCCCAGGATGAAAGTCCACTGCGTTACTCCTCCACTCCATAATAAAGGAGTAGGACGACTTCCCTATGAGTAAAGGCTGATGTGGCTAGGGCTGTTCAGCTGGAGAAAAGACAGCTGAGGGGAGATATGATAGAGGTATATAAAATAATTAGTGGAGTGGAACAGGTAGATGTGAATCACTTGTTTACTGTTTCTAAAAATACTTGGATTAGGGGGCATGCAATGAAATTACAAAGTAGTAAATTTAAAACAAATCAGAGAAGCTATTTCTTCACTCAACTTGTAATTAAACTCTGGAATTTGTTGCCAGATAATGTGATAAAAGCAGTTAGCTTAGCAGGGTTTTAAAAAGGTTTGGCTAGCTTCCTAAAAGAAAGCCATTATTAAAATGGACTTGGAAAAAACCATTGCTTATTTCTAGGATACTTCACTCTTCACTAGGAGCTTACTGAAGAATACAATTCAAAATACTATTAAAGCAAGCTAAACTCTCCTAAGTGCAAATATGCTGCGTTATACTTGCAGAGGAAAAGACTTCAGAGCTCCCCTTTCACTTTTGACATTCTCAGAGTGAAAGCTTCGCTATACGGAATTCACTGCTTAAACCAGATTTCTGAAGTGTGAACTTCTGGTGAGCTTCTTCATGAGTCAAAAACCTCTGACTTCGCTTTCTTTTTATTTTCAAATTTTATCTTATCAGAATTCTTATGTTGTAATTTATCTTTAGTCAGACTCTTAATACCAGACTCTCTCCTTTCATAGTAGTTAAAGCTGTTTTGTTGTATCTTTATAGGATACTTGTAGAAAACGCAGAAAGCAAGGGATAACGCTCCTAAGGAAGCACTGGTGAAACAGGGGCTCGCTGTACAGCATTCCCAACAATCTACGCTAATAAAAAGATAAGTACCTTGTGTTCTGTATTAAGAGTCTGACTAAAGATAAATTACAACATAAGAATTCTGATAAGATAAAATTTGAAAATATAACAAAAAAAAGAAAGCAAATTCAGAGGTTTTTGACTCATGAAGAAGCTCACCAGAAGTTCACACTTCAGAAATCTGGTTTAAGCGATGAATTCTGGATAGCGAGGCTTTCACTCGGAGAATGTCAAAAGTGAATGCAGAGCTCTGAAGTCTTTTCCTCTGCAAGTATAACGCAGCATATTTGCACTTTGGAGAGTTTAGCTTGCTTTAATAGTATTTTGAATTATTTCTAGGATAAGTAGCATAACATGTATTGTACTGTTTTGGGATCTTGCCAGGTACTTGTAACCTGGATTGGCCACTGTTGGAAACAGGATGCTGGGCTTAATGGAACTTCGGTCTGTCCCAGTATGGCAACACTTATGTTCTTATGCTCTTACCATTATGCTACCCCTCTGCTCTGCATGGATATCTGTATGGCTGTTTTATAAGATAGATGCATCTATGATGCCACACAGATGTCCAAGTCCCACAGATAAGACAATAAGGTGGAGACAAACTTCAGAGGAAGCAGAGTTTATCAAAGGAGCCAACATAGACCATGTTTCAGCTGGTGCCTGCATCAGGAGTTGTAAGTTTGGCAACTGTACAAAACTCTTGTATCAATACCACAGTAACAAAAATAAGGTATTCCAATCTACAAGTCAGTGTTTCCTGTAGCAAAAGCAATCTGGACAGCGCTGAGACATCCAGAAGTTGAAAATAGCCTCATGAATGACCTCAAACTATCGACCCTTAAAAGAAAAAGTGTTGCTAAATTAAATGAGGGGACTACTTTGTCATGCTACACAATATTGCAAAGTATGTGGTGAAGTGCTGCCAACATTTTCTCAAGAGTCTCTTGTTACCACTAATGGAAGGGCTCTGATTGTATTTTCTTCAGCTGATGAAACACTCTGTTTTGAGAGAACAGCAAAAAGCTCCAGAAAGTAACTGGAACGATGACCCGCCCAGTGCATCATTGAGGCTTGAGAGGACACTAGACAATCAGCATGCAATCCAGGACTGTCTGAACATTCTACATACAGAAGAGGATGAAAAGGCTGCTGCCATGTCAGTTACTCAGCTGGTAGTCAACGTCAAAATAAAACTACATCTTATATTTTCTATAGCTATTACAAAGAGGAAATATGTTAGATTTCACTGAATAGCATTACTTTGGTCTAAAAAGGTTCTGGTCAGAAATCAGTGTAGAATCTGATCAGGTTCAAATTTCTTGTCAGCCTGCCTTCAGATCCATATTTTCCTCTCACAGGAGCAGTAGTGGGAGTGAGGGTTGTCCCACAAAAGCTATGGGTTGAAGAGAAAGGGAGTCTTCTCTGAAAATGCAACATGATCAATGGACAGTTTCTCCTATCTCAGGGCTGCTCCATTTCCCTGCACAGCCATCTGCTGAAAGGCTTAATCATATATATATATATATATATATATATATATATAGTGACTATCCTGAAAACCACAATGGCTAAGGGGTACTTGAGTACTGATTTGAGAAAAACTGGCTTAGTTGAAAGCATGTCCCTCATAGCACCCTTCTTCTGGTCCTTGACAATTAGATTCAATCTCTGTATATGAAAATTCCTTGTCAATAGACAGGGTCACCGAGAGCCTGAGCTGGGCCCGGGGAAGCCCCCCCCCCCCCAGCCCCCCCCCCCAAGGATCGCCACCACCCCTTCCCCACCCCACCTTGCCTCCACCTTCCTCCAATCGCTACTGCTGTCGCCTCCCTCTCCTCCCAGGCAGCCGGTGCCGCAGTCCCCAGTCTCCACCTACCTACCCTCAGCTCCCTTCTGTCTGCCATCTGACCACCTTCATTTAAAAAAACAAAAAGAAATCTCGAAATCGGCAGCGCAGCGCCTTCTATGTGAAAGCGGCAGATTGCCTCGGGCAGGCCTTCCCTCACTGTGTCCCGCCCTTGCAAAAATAGGACGTTACATCAGAGGAGGGCAGGACACAGTGAGGGAAGGCCTGCCCGAGGTGATCTGCCGCTTTCACAAAGTAGGCGCTGTGCTGCCGATTTCGAGATTTTTTTTTTTTAATGAAGATGGTTGGATGGCAGATAGAAGGGAGCTGAAGGTAGGTAGGTGGAGACTGGGGATTGCGGCGCCGGTGGCCTGGGAGCAGGGGAGGGTGAGAGACCCCGGCACCGGACCCTCTTTGAAGTCCCGGGCCCGGGGAATTTTGTCCCCCGCTCTCAGCGGCCCTGTCAACAGAGAAACTTTTATTTCTATTATATGCTTATCAGCTCAGTAGATAGCATTAAATCCTTAACCCTCACAAAATAATTTGTAAAACCTTGCTCAGAAGAATTCTGCAAATTAAAGGACCACTTTAAACAGCTGAGCTAAAAAGTGGCCTGCTCTATTTTTAGCATGTGGGTTTCCTGTGTACTGATGCCATTCTTATCGTGGCTGTAAAATAGCTGCAATTTCTTCTTTCCATTAATGGCCACTCGCTACTTTCCCAATTAGGTTGTGGTCATTAGCACATGGGCCCTTACTGCTACCTATTTTGTATGCGGTAGAGGCTCCTATGCTAATGAGTCAGCGTGCACCAATGCCCAGATGCTAACTGATTAGCACAGGACACACCTACTTTCCACCTCCAAACATGCTCTGTGTTAAAAAATAACATCTAGTTTTTAGTGCGTGGGAAGCGTCCGCCAATTCCAAAACTACTGGGGGATACCTGAGCACATCCCACAGTAGTGCCTTTTTAACCTGTGGTAAGCATGCACTCTTTACCGCAGTTAAGTAAAAGGACCCCTAGCTGAGCACATTAAGCCTGTTTCTCATGTTGCATTAATCTTTACATTTCTGGTGTAAAAATCAAGTAACAATTGAAGCAACTTCACTTCCTTTTACCTTTCTACATCAATGCTCTCAAGTCACTTCATTGGTTCCCTATCTGCTTCCGCATACAGTTCAAACTCTTTTTATTGACTTACAAATGCATTCCCTCTGCAGCTCCTCAATACCTTTCCACTCTTATCTCTCCCTACACTCCTTCCTGGAAACTCCATTCATTGGTTACATCTCTCTTATCTGTACCCTTCTCCACCACTGCCAACTCAGACTCTGTTCCTTTTATCGTGCTGCATCATGTGCCTGGAATAGACTTCCTGAGTCAGTACTTCAAGTTCAAGCTCTATCTCTGGCCATCTTCAAATCTAGGCTAAAAATCTACCCTTTTGAGGCTGCTTTTAACTCCTAATCCCTATTCACTTGTTCAGTACCCATGTTTTATCATTCACACCTTAGTAATTCTCTTATCCCTTATTTGTCCTGTTTGTCTATCCTGATTAGATTGTAAGCTCTGTCAAGCAGGGACTGTCTCTTCCAGTGGCGTAGCAAGGGCGGGCGGTGGGGGCAGTCTGCCCCGGGTGCCAGCAGGTATGTGTGTGTGTGGGGGGGGGTGCTCCGCTCCCGCTGCTCCCACCCAAAGGGCCGCTGGCGTTGCAGTCCCCACCTGCCTACCAGCTCTGTCGACAGATGACAGCCCTCTTCTCCTGCCACCACCCTGCCTTTAAAAAAAAAATCTGTGAAGGCATGTCACAGGCAGCGCCTCGCATCTGCCCTGCTTGTAAAAGAAGCAAATCTCCTCATTGTCGTCGGGCCTTCCCTCACTGTGTCCCGACCTCCTCTGAGGTAACTTCCTATTTCCACGAGGGCAGGACACAGTGAGGGAAGGCCCAACGACAATGAGGAGATTTGCTTCTTTTACAAGCAGTGCAGATGTGAGGCGCTGCCTGTGACACGCCTTCACAGTGTTAATAAAATTTATGGAGAATTCTGCCAGTTAGAACACAAAAAGAACTATAAATAAATAAAATATAAAATACAAAATAAAATAATATATGTCTCAGAGACCAATGAGGATTGGATGAGTGGCGGCTTAAACTATGTGCTAGTGCCCCATAACTCTGATAACTGAGGTTTTCTAAGACTATTCTAAAAAGAGTATCACAAGGATATATACTGTGAATGTTATTATTGCTGGGTCTTGTGTTGTTGAAGAACCTCAAGGGAGTTGAGTGACAAGTCTATATAAAATAGACTGTATGCCTTTTTTGGGGGTAATTCTATTCCAGTGCATCTATATATTGGTGCCCAGAGGGGCACCTCTCCAGCACCTATGCTATACAAGAAAGTAGGCGCCTTCATTCCTTTATAATCTACTAGCATAATAGGTTAAATACACATCTATAATTTTGGTGCAAGCACTTTCAGCAATCATAGAGCTGGAGTGTAGATATACTGTGTGCATATTCTGGGCTTATGTTCTTTGATTTCATTTCGAATGAATGAACTGATTTATGTCCCTTGTTTGAATGGCGTATTTGTCTACTTTCCTATAATTTTATGGCGTTCTTTTAGATAGTTTTAGTTTATATTGTATATTGTAATCAATAGAAATCAAACACAATAAAACATGGAAAAGAAAATAACCGTTCTGGCTTGCTTTGCAAATAGTAACAGTATAGCAAAAATAATGATAAACAATACATGTTTGTGCTCAGTTGCCAGAAATACACGTGTAAATGTGAGACCCATCCAGACTCTGTCAGTGTGTAAAATACATGTTGTGTATGATATGAGCGAATTTACAGATTAAAGCTCAGGAGGAATTTTCACATTTATGTAGGTGGACACATATGTGCATATATGCCATTTTATAAAGGCTTGTGATGGTTTGTAGAAAATATAGGAAATGCCTCCCAGATGAAGAGGACACTTTCATGGACAACAGAGGAAAAACTTAACACCTAATGAGGAGGCTTCCTGCTATAAGACAAGAAGCTGCTTTGCCTTTCCCGGGTTTTTCTTGAGACATATTGGTAAATATGTAACTTAGCACCCAAATCTTATCTATATATCAAAAATTTGTTCCTTAAAAACCCATAACGGCACCCTTATCTTGTGCAAACACAAGTGATAGTAGTAATATAGATCTTTTAGCCACCAGTTCCTTGGAGGTCTCCAAGAGTCCAGTGACATCCAACTAATCTTTTAATATAACTTCTGCACCATCTGATCCTTTAGATGAAGAAACATATTATATGCTATTACGGTAGGATCAGGACACTTTAATATCTCCTTTAGGTATCTTTAAAACAGATTCTTAGGTAGTATTGAAGGGGCTTAAGGATAATTTAATATTCAAATGCCTAAATATGTTCCCATTTTCTCAATTTTTTGATGTGATACAGTTTTGCAGGGGCAGACTGACAATGATCTGGGCCCCTGGGCTGAGAAGGTCATTGGGGCCAACACCCCCACAATTGTTTCCAGAACCCTCCACCCCCCTGCACACTACACCCCCGGGCCTAGCTTGAAGAGTCCTGGTGGTCTGAAAATATTGATTGTGCCAGACCTAGCAGCTTCATCAGCAGCAAAACAGAAATCCTTTCTTTTTCTTCAACAGGATCTGAAGGATCTTGGGGCACAGTTTGGTCTGCTGTACCCCACTAAGATGAGAATCATGTATCATAATCACACCGAATCCTACACTGACCTGGTGCTCCTCAAAGCTTGGATTCAGCAGACCAAGATCGGCTGAATGACTTTATTAAATTTACTCATATGTTGGTCACCTCATACAACTCTTTCCTCAGTATAATAGAGTGCTGATAATTTTTGTGAAATTATTTTTCTGATATCCATTTCAATGTTATCATTTAATTAGCACTGCATACATGCAGCGTTGCTCATCTATAATGCTTCTATTATGTACTTTGTTCTCCTCAGGCTGTGATATTCACTGGATGTTCATATCCCTTTTTCCCCCCTTCTATTAATCTGTTCTACTTATGTATTTAAACTTGTTGTTTCATCCTGCTTATATTAAGGAAGGTGGGATCTTTTTTTACTGGTTTAGCAACATATGTCAGCGGCTTCCATGCACTTCTAGCTGCCTCATGTCTGGGCCTCTGGTTAGTCTCGTTTGTCACCACTTTGTCCACAGGGAGTTATTCAACCTTTTGTATAATTAATACTTTTTTTTATATGATCTAACTTCCTTGGCCTTTACAGACTTCTTATTTAGTGTGATTAATGCACCCTTGCTTGACCTTATACAATCTACATCTTTGGATTCAGCAGCTCATATGGGACCTTCTTTAATTTACCTATGTCTCCTTTAAAAGTGCTTCATGGAATGTAAAAGGCCTTAACCACCTGGAGAAGGAAAGTCTCAGACTACACTTCTAGGAAAAAAAAAATAGACATTCTTTTCATGCAGGAAACTCATTTGAATCATGTGAACTGTATTAAAACTAAATTTGACTGGTCTGGTGACCACCTATTCTCCCCAGTGCATGCAAAAAAGAGGGGAGTCTTCATTTGAATGTGAACATCATCCAACAAACTGCAGACCCTGATGGGAGATGGATTATTGCTTTGATACAGCTTGGTTCTTTTCAGCTGTCAATAATGAACATATGTGCTCCGAATATTGACTCTTATGTTTGTGTCATCTTTGAGGGACACTTTGATGGATTATAGTACTTTTCCAATTATACTTGGTGGAGACGTCAATCTCCCACTGGATATATTATTAGATAGACAATCATCATGTTTTTTTTCATCCTGGCAAGAATTACATCTCATGTGGCAAGAATTACATCTCATTATCAAAGACTTTGGATTATGGGATCCATGGAGAATGCTGAACTCTACTGTAAAAGATTTTACTTTTTTCTCATCATCGCATCAGTCATATTCCAGGATTGAGTTTTCTCATATCCAAATCCTTATTTCCTATGACCTCAGCGGCTCATATTTGTCCAATCATCATATCCGATCATGCTCTAATTTCCTGAACACTTCTCCCCTCACAGATCCTAACTTTGTCAATAAAATGAATCTCTTCATTAAAGAGTGGTTCCAATTAAACTCCAGCTCAATTACATCTTCTAACACAGTATGGTGAGCTTTTAAAGTAGGTTTGAGGGGTGAGATAATCAATCTTTCATTCTGAAGAAAAAACAAGATCAATCGAAACTTGTCTCTCTTGAGAGGGAAATGTCTCTGAATGAGAGAGCCCATTCTTACCTGGATCTCCTACAACTCTGAAGATGTTAGCCCTTAAATATGACTATAACAAATTGATAAGCCATAGAACTCAATCTAATATCCTTCTTCAACGTTCAGGGCAATATACTGCTGACAACAAAGCAAGTTGTCATTTAGCAAAGTGTCTTACTAACCATAAGCAGAGATCCAGAATTGCCAACATTTTCACTGCAGATGGTTTTTCTCTTACTGGAAACAATGAAATTATTAAGGAATTTGAGATATTCTACCAAAAATTGTATACTTCTTCATTACCAAATAAGACTGACACTAAAGGTTTGGTTTTGCCTCATCTTCCTCAACCAACTTTGTCAAACTCTCAAAATTCTCTATTGAATGCTCTCAATAGTGGAAGAGGTTGGAATTGCAATTAAATCATTAGCCTCACATAAAGCACTTGGCCCAGATGGCTATGCAGTCAAGTTCTACAAAATCTTTTCTTCTCCCTCGTCTCTATTATGTGATTGTTTACTTATTTACATACGTACCCTCTGGATCAAAGTTGTTTTACTGAAGCACATATTTCTGTCCTCCCCAAGCCTAGATGTGACACCTGCAGATTCTCCAACTATAGACCTATCTTTCTATTGAATCTGGACTGTAAAATTTTGGCTAAGGTTATATCTTCACAATTAGAAAAGGCTCTCGGCAAACTGATTCATACAGGCCAAGTAGGTTTTATGAAGGGTTGATTCATAGGAGATAATGCTTGTACGTTCCATTCCATTATTGATCTGGCACAGAAACTTAATAAGCAGGCTATTGTCATATCATTGGACACAGAGAAAGCTTTTGATATAGTGGAATGGCCTCATCTGTTTAATACTCTCAAGTGGTTTGGTTGTGGTAACGGTTTTATTAAATGGGTACAAAATCTATATACTTCCCCTACCTCTGGACTACATATTAATGACTCATTGTCTAATTCCATTAGGTTACATAAGGGTACCAGACAGGGATACCCCCTGTCTCCACTTCTTTTCAATATTGCACTCGAACCTTTGCTTATTGCCATAAGATCTTATCCAGATATTTATGGACTCTCTTCTGGCAATAAGCAATTTAAGACACTGGCCTATGCATATGACCTTCTCATTTTCCTATCTCAACCATCCTTTCCTATTCCAACGTGGTGAAGGCGGTTAGCTTGGCAGAGTTTAAAAGGGGGATAGACGGTTTCCTAAAGGACAAGTCCATAAACCACTACTAAATGGACTTGGGAAAAATCCACAATTCCGGGAATAACATGTATAGAATGTTTGTACGTTTGGGAAGCTTGCCAGGTGACCTTGGCCTGGATTGGCCGCTGTCGTGGACAGGATGCTGGGCTCGATGGACCCTTAGTCTTTTCCCAGTGTGGCATTACTTATGTACTTAAAATTATTACAGTTGGTATCCGTATTCTCCACATTTGCTGGCTATTGTATTAACTGGGATAAATCTGAAGTAATGCCCCTCAATGATGTGACTACTCAAGCTGAAACTGGCACTTCTAACCTTGAATTGTCCTTTACACAACTAAAGTACATTGGGGGTCCTCTTTCATAAAGATTGTGGAAAAGAAAATAAGATGATACCTTTTTTATTGGACATAACTTAATACATTTCTTGATTATCTTTCGAAGGTTGCCTTCTTCGTCAGATCGGAAATAAGCAAATGTGGTAGATGACAGTATATATATAAGTAAAACATCCAAGCATTTCATTGACACTCTAACAGGGTGGGGATGGGTAGGAGGTATGCATGGGAACATCAAAGCATTTCAGAGATAGTCTAACAGGATGGGGGTGGATAGGTGAGAGGAGGGTGATAAACAGAGCAATACAACTTTATGGTTTATAATGGGCTAGAAAACCCAGATCTTTGTTAAGCCCTGTCTGTTGGGTGTCAAAATATTCAATCATTCTGACTTCAAAGGTCTTATGTTCCTGCATTGTTTTAAAGTTACCTTTCAGGATTGTTACTATGAAGTCACTGGTACAGTGATCTGGTTTTGTAAAGTGCTGACCCACAGAGGTGGGAACCCGGCTGGCACCAGTATTCTTCATGTGATGTCTATGTAAATTAAATCTTGTCTTTAGCATCTGGCCTGTTTCTCCAATATAGCATCCTTTGTTACATTTTTTACACTGAATGATATATATCACATTGGAAGATGAGCATGTGAAATATTCCTTTATGTTGAATATTTTTCCTTTGTGAATGAATGTGGGGTCCTGTGAAATGTTTTGGCATATCTTGCAGCTGGAGTGGCCTAGTGGTTAGGGTGGTGGTTTTTGGTCCTGAGGAACTGAGTTCAATTCCCGCCACAGGCAGCTCCTTGTGACTCTGGGCAAGTCACTTAACCCTCCATTTGCCCGCCAAATTGAGCCTGCCATGACTGGGAAAGCACAGGATAAAAAATATATATTGCAAGGATGTGTGCCCTTCTCTTCTTTTTCAGTATGTGTTGGGAGTTTACTTCTGATTAGCTTGTGTTTCAAGTTGGGTGGCTGTCGGAAGGGCAGCATTGGTGGGGCTGGGAATATCTCTTTCAGTAATTCATCCTCTTGGAGTAGAGGCTGAAGATGTTTTATGATTTTTCTTAATTTTTCCAGCTCTGGATTGTATGTCACTATAAGGGAGATTCTTTTTTCTTTGTATTGTAGCAGATTTTCCCTGGGTGTTTTGAGGGAGGAGGCAATATTTTTGGAGATTATTTTGGGGTTGTAACCTTTCCTTTCAAAGGATGCAGTCAGGATTTCAAGATTTCTGTCTCTGTCCCTTGGGTCAGAGCAGATACAATGGTATCTTGTGGCTTGGCTGTAAATAATGGATCTCTTTGTATGTGAAGGGTGGAAGCTGGAGTTGTGGAGGTAGCTGCATCTATCTGTGGGTTTGTATATAGATGTTTCTATATAGCCATCACTGATTGAGACCGTGGTGTCCAAAAAATTGACTTTTTCTAGGGAGTAGTCAATTTTGAATCTGATTGTAGGATGGTATGTATTGAAGGGATAGTAAAATTGTTTCAAAGTTTCTTCCCCCTCCGTCCAAATCATAAAAATGTCATCGATGTACCTGTAGTATTTTAGAGGTTTGGTCTGGTATGTTTTCAGAAATGTCTCTTCCAGCTCAGCCATAAAAAGGTTGGCATATCGGGGTGCTGTCCTGGTACCCATCGCAGTGCCCATTATTTGTAGATAGATATCATTGTTAAAGCGGAAGTAGTTGTGAGTTAAAATAAATTTGATTAATTTTGTAATAGTTTCTGGTGAGTATTGATGGTCCAGTGTGGATGTTTTTAGGAGTCTCCCACATGCAGCTGTGCCGTCCACATGGGGAATGTTGCTGTATAGTGATTCTACATCCATCATGACCAGAAGGGTTTTTGGTGGTAATTGCTTGATATTTTTCAATTTATTCAGAAAGTCTGTGGTGTCTTGTATGAAGCTGTTTGTTTTGTGCACGAGAGGTTTCAGAATTCCCTCTATGAGTCCAGATATTTCCTCCGTGAGTGTGCCAATACCTGATATGATTGGTCTGCCAGGTTTCCAGGTTTGTGGATTTTGGGTAGCATGTAGAATGTGCCCACAGAAGGTTGGTTTGGTATGAGTTTCTTCATATGTGGCTGTACTTGTTTAGGAAATGTTCTGATAAGGTCTTTTAGCTGCTTTGTATAATCCTGTGTGGGGTCCTCAGTTTCCTGTAGTATTTATTGTCTGAGAGCTGTCTGTGCCCCTCTTCAATGTATTTGTGTGTGTCCATAATTACCACTGTGCCTCCTTTGTCTGCGGGTTTGATGATATATGCATTCGTTAGTTTGTAGAGTTCTTATGGCCGCTCTTTCTGGTGGGGTAAGATTGTACAGAATTCTCTTTTGTTTGTTGGAAAGTTGTGATTTTACCCTATGTCTGAAACTTTCTATGTAATTGTCCAGCTTGTAGTTTTGTCCCTCCTGTGGGGTGAAATAAGTGTTCTTTTGTTTATGACTGTATTCTGGTCTGTTGGGGGTCCCTTTATTATGGAAATGTGCCTTCAGGCGCATTTTTCTAAAGAATTCTTCTAGGTCTGAATATAGTTGGATTTCGTCCAGTTTGCTGGATGGGCAAAATGAAAGTCCTTTGGAGAGTACAGAGACTTCATGCTGTGATAATTGATGGTTCAAGAGGTTAATTATCCACATCTGATCTGCACCTCTAAAGGTGTGATCAGTGTTTCTTGGTTTGTTTGGGCTCTGAGGGCCAGATGCACTAAACTTTAACGACCCTTTTACAACCCTTTAACGACCAAGTTTTAAACCGTGACATGCATTAAAGGCCTTTTTCCGAAGACGACAGCAGCTAACGAAAACGGAATGCAGATGAGCAAATTGTTTAGAAGCCCTATGGGAATGAGATGCATCAAAGTTTATCG
The DNA here is from genome assembly GCF_901765095.1 of Microcaecilia unicolor. Classification (NCBI taxonomy): domain Eukaryota; kingdom Metazoa; phylum Chordata; class Amphibia; order Gymnophiona; family Siphonopidae; genus Microcaecilia; species Microcaecilia unicolor. The sequence goes on along the minus strand of NC_044031.1, from coordinate 126,349,383 downwards.
CTTGCCCTAACACAGGAAAACCACCGGAAATCTACCCAGCTTCCAAACTGTAATGTGAAAAAAAAAAAAAAATCGGGAGGGAGGGGGCAAAAACGCTCATCAGGAGCATCCTTTATGAGCATCCTTGCCCCCCCCCCACCCGAGGTCGCCGCTGCTCCCCGCTCCCCCTGCATTAAAAAACAAAAAACTTAAAACTTTATCAGCCCCGGCCCCCCTCCCTCCCTCCCTTTCTCCTTTCTTTCTCCCACAGCTCCACCTCCCGCCATCCTCTGCCCTGTGCCCCCCACCCGAGGTCACTGCTGCTCCCCGCTTCCCCCTGCAGCATAGAAATCCAAACTTTAGCAGCCCCGGCACCCCCTTCCCTTTCCTCTCTTCCTTTCTTTCTCCCACAGCTCTGCCTCCCACCATCCTCCGCCCCCGTGCCCTGCCCCCGCCGTCCCCCCTGAGGTCGTCGCCACCGCTCCCCCCTCCACCGGGCCCCCCCTCTACCTTACCGGGCCTGCACAGCGCCTCTCACCTCTGTGTGAAGGCGCTGCACGGGCAAGAAGAACATCTGATCACCGCGAGTCATCAGAACATCTCTCCTTCTTCCCTGAGCTGGGCCCACCCTGTCTGACGTAAGTAACCTACGTAGGGGAGCGGCGGCGACAACCTCAGGGGGGGGGGCGGTGGAGGCAGGGCACGGGGGCGGAGGATGGCGGGAGGAGGAGCTGTGGGCGAAAGAAAGGAAGAGAGGAAGAGAGGAATGGAGGGGGGCCGAGGCTGCTAAGTTTGGATTTCTATGCTGCAGGGGGAAGCGGGGAGCAGCTGTGACCTCAGGCGGGGGGGGGGGGGGGGCAAGGCCGTCCATACAGGACGCTCCTGACGAGTGCCTTTGCCCCCTCCCGAAACACACGTGTTTGTGTTTTGGTTTTTTTGTTGTTGCTGTTTTGACATTTGTGGCATGCGCAGAGCAGCCAGCATAACGCTTGGCTGCTGCTTTAGGGGCCAATTACTGATGGGGATTACACCAGTTTAATGCAGTGTACTTTACAATACCGCACCGAACATGTGCGACTTGTTTTTTTGGTGCATTCTTCATTTTTTCAAATTCGTTAGGGACTTTTACGTTTTAGATTTTTTTACGTTTGGTTGATGCATCTGGCCCTGATTTTCACATGCCTCAGATGTATATCCAAGTGTCTCCAAGGTGTCTGCGGATGTTGGTTCTGCAGAGCTGTTACTGTTCCAGGATAAGCTGTTTTTCTCTCTGTGATTCTGCAGGAGAGAAGACAGCTATATTTCCTTTTTGTGGGTCAGCACAAAATCAGATCACTGTACCAGTGACTTCATAGTAAGAATCCTGAAAGGTAACTTTAAAACAATACAGGAATGTAAGACCTTTGAAGTCAGAATGATTGAATATTTTGACACCCAACAGACAGGACTTAACAAAGATCTGGGTTTTCTAGCCCATTATAAACCATAAAGTTGTATTGCTCTGTTTATCACCCTCCTCTCACCTATCCACCCCCATCCTGTTAGACTATCTCTGAAATGCTTTGATGTTCCCATGCATACCTCCTACCCATCCCCACCCTGTTAGACTGTCAATGAAATGCTTGGATGTTTTACTTATATATACTGTCATCTACCACATTTGCTTATTTCCGATCTGACGAAGAAGGGCAACCTTCGAAAGCTAATCAAGAAATGTATTAAGTTATGTCCAATAAAAAAGGTATCATCTTATTTTCTTTTCCATGTTTCATTTTGTTTGATTTCTATTGATTGCCTTTAAAAGTGGACTAACACGGCTTCCACACCTCTCTACATAAAGATTGTGAACATCTAATGCCTATTAATCTCATTGCTATTTTAGCAAAAGTAGAAAACATTGTTAACACTTGGAGGGGCATTTTCGAAAGGGACGTCCAAGTTGTGAATTGGATGTCCTTGCAAAACAGTGAAATCCAGGGGCAGGGAAACTCATATTTTCAAAACAAGATGGACGTCCATCTTTCATTTCGAAAATACCATCAGGGACATCCAAATCCTTAAATTTGGACGTCCCCAGACATGGACGTTTCTGACTTTCGGTGATTTTCAAAACCAAAGTCGCCCATGTCAAAAACATCCAAATGCAAGCCATTTGGGCATGGGAGGAGCCAGCATTTGTAATGTACTGGTCCCCCTGACATGCCAGGACACCAACCGGGCACCCTGGGGGGCACTGCAGTGAACTTCATAAATTGCTCCCAGGAACATAGCTCCCTTACCTTGTGTGCTGAGCCCCCCAAAATCCCCCCAAAACCCACTACCGTACACCACTACCATAGCCCTTACAGGTGAAGGGGTGCACCTAGATGTGGGTACAATGGGTTTCTTGTGGGTTTTGGAGGACTTGCTGTTTCCTCCACAAATGTAACAAGTAGGGGGGTATGGGCCTAGGTCCGCCTGTCTGAAGTGCACTGCAGTACCCACTAAAACTGCTCCCAGGACCTGCATGCGCTGTCATGGACCTGAGTATGACATCTGAGGCTGGCATAGAGGCTTGCACAACATATTTTGAAAGATGTTTTTTGAGGGTGGGAGGGGGTTAGTGACCACTGGGGGAGTAATGGGAGGTCATCCCCGATTCTCTCCGGTGGTCATCTGGTCATTTCAGACACATTTTTGTGCCTTAGTCGTAATAAAAACACTTCTGGGTGAAAACATCCAAGTACTCGTCAGGGACATCCTTGTTTTTTTCGATTATGGGCCTTCGCTACGCTTCCAACATGCCCCCTTGAACTTTGGCCATCCTTGCGACAGAGTGCCCCCAATGCTAAAAAATAAAACTATGCTTCAGTGCCAGAAATGGTGTGCATTGGGGCAGGCACTACCGCCGGGCTCCTGCGGTAGTTCCGGACTGGCATGCGGCAGAGCAGCAGTATGTGTACCGCTGCTTTGTAAGATGGACCCTTAAACTTTACTCCTGATTTTTGAATGTTTTTATTTGGATCATCTCACACATTCCTTTAAATAATAATAAAAAATAATAATCTGTCTATCTATATACATACATTAAAAGTTTAACATGTAATCAACTTAAATTTGTAGGTTAATGAATGTTAAGTTAAATTAAAGAACACTAAATCCCCTCTTTACTAAGCTGCATGGCAATGCCGACACAACTCACTCAAAGTTGGCTTTGTTGGCATTAGCGCGTGGCTTAGTAAACAGGGGTATGTGTGTGTGTGTGTATGTGATGGGGGGGGGGGGTCAGACATCAAATGCACATCCCTACAATACTGATATTTGCCTTTTTAAACTAACTCCAATCTACACAAGTTTAAAGCTCACATATAAACTGAAAAGATGTTTTTTTTCTCCTACATATTTATTACATCTTTCTTTCCAGTGAATTTGTAAATATGATTATTCTCATTCAAAAGGCAAACACATAGGAGTCCGGGTAGCGCCATCACTAAACCTGGCAGGGTAATGTTATATGTTTACTGCTGGCAGTACATTGGGTTTTAATGTTCAGTATATCACATTAATAGCATGCAGAACATGGCAGTATTACATAGCAAATTTAGAGCTACTTTTTAACATTTATTAATTCAGTGTACAGTACATTTAATCAGAAGCTGGTGATGTTATTGGTTTACAAGACACCAAATGCCTCAGTGTCTTCTTTCCCCCAAGTTAGAAAACCTTGTGGTCAGATTGATTACTTTTTTAAATTAACCCTTTATTAGACCACAAACAACATTTCAGCAATACAAAATGATTAAGTGCAAACATCACCAAGAAAAACTATTCTACCAAACACATCATAATTTGCAGCTTTTTCCAAGAGAGATTGGTAAGGAAAAAGGAATGAATTAAGAGAAGGGCTTGGACTGAAGTAGTCAAGCAGGAGTATTGGAGATAACTGTTCCATTACAGGGAAGTGATTGTAGGAGAGAAGCAGGTGTAGGGTCAATTGCAAAGTGGCTGTTTCTGAGAGACACATAGAAGGCAGTTCTGTAACAGGGCACCACCATTTAGGCAGCATAATAACGCAGGTGTTGAGCGTTTCTATAAGGAGACTTATACATGTAAATGTCCTTATAGAATACTAGTGTAAATAAAGCAACATGCCACTTGAATGGGGGTGTGTCCATTTACACCAGGTCTAAGGCTGGCATAAAGGGTGATACCTAAATGCAGCAGGAATACATGCAACTTACAATAATCTTTAAGTTGCCTGTGTATATGTCAGCCCTACGTGTGGTCTGCCCACCCCACCCATTGAATGCACACCTTACAAATGCACACTATGCTAGTTGATCCCATCAGTATAGAATGGCATTTAGGTACACTGCTGGCCTTGGAGTGGAGGAGTAGCCTAGTGGTTAGTGTAGTGGACTATGATCCTGTGGAACTGAGTTCAATTCCCACTGCAGCTCCTTGTGACTCTGGGCAAGTCACTTAACCCTCCATTGCCCCTGGTATATTTATGCAGCATAGCATAAATAAACTTAGCTTCTCAAAGCTGGCTTGGTAACCCCACGCTCCAACTGATAACTTTCATTCAACGGGGCCCAGATTGTTTCACCCGCTTCAGGGCTTCATCAGGAACCACAGTTTAAACATGGTTACAGGGGTATAGATCTAAAATAAACAAATAAAACAAATATATATCTCAGATTCAAAACAATCTTGACATTCAAAATGTGCTGACAACCCACTGTCAAAATTTCAACTATGAAATACAAAAATACAAAAAACCCACCCAACCCTGTAACACTTACTTCTAGCTGACTGCACTTCTCTGGAGGCCAGCGCTGATGTAAAATAACGTCCACAACACTTCCATTATAAAGACGCTAAAAAGTGATGACACCCATACAAGAACACTGGTGCCGATAACAATCTCAGCTGCATCGTATCCAAACATAAATAACAATCAGCCAATAGAAAACTACTGGAGATGAAAAAGCAAGCTGCTGCCACAAACAACGTTACTTCAAATGTAAAAGAACGTGATAGTCTTACTTGATTGTACTGGGTCATAACCCGTAAAGACCTAGAAATACATACGAAGTTACATAAACTCCCAACTGATGCAGATTGAAAAAACTACTCGAGGAACCACCCAACATGGTAAGTTTAAGACGCCCCTGACGTCACCACACTGCCGAGCAGTCTGCGTGATGGCGAAATAAATTGCAAATCATATTAAACCAAAACCACACTGGTTATCATCACTGTTAATCATGCACAAAACAAATCAGCATTGAAAATTCAGTATATAGCTTTAAAAACTTTAGCAGCGAAAACAAACACTAATGCACGAGCGCGTGATGATGTCACTGTTTTAACACAGCTACATAAACCACTACTAAATGGACTTGGGAAAAATCCACAATTCCAGGAATAACTTGTATAAAATGTTTGTACGTTTGGGTAGCTTGGCCGCTGTCGTGGACAAGATGCTGAGCTCGATGGACCTTTGGTCTTTTAACACAACAACAACTGAGAAACAGCAAAACACAATCTCAAAGGGTTTTGTAGAATGAATATACAGCAATCACTAACTGGTAGGAAATACCCTCAGAAACCAAGGTCTCCACCAAGGTCTGACCATCAGAACACTAGTATCTACATGAGATTTTTTAGTGCCTGTGATCTTGTCTCTATCATGGGGTATACTATCCCACCTGTTTATAGCCAAAACTGTTCATAACAATTCATAACTTTACTGAATATAAGAAAAAATCTCCCAAGCTGCAGTATAGCATAAATAAACTTAGCTTCTCAAAGCTGGCTTGGTAACCCCACGTTCCAACTGATAACTTTCATTCAACGGGGCCCAGATCGTTTCACCCGCTTCATGGCTTCATCAGGAACCACAGTTTAAACATGGTTACAGGGGTATAAACGGGGCCCAGATCATTTCACCCGCTTCAGGGCTTCATCAGGAATCACAGTTTAAACATAGTTACAGGGGTATAGATCTAAAATAAACAGATATCCTCCTTCAAACACAAATTTAAAAAAATTTTTTAGCATGCAGTTAGCCCACGCCAATTTGGAACTTTCTGCAGGAAGTCTAAGTGTCCCCTGGGAAACCATTTTAAGCTGCAGTAAGCACACACTAGCACTTACCACAGCTTAGTAAAAGGGCCCCTTAATGATTCTATTTATATTTTTTTCCTATTTATATTCTCATCACTACAGAGAATCTAGTGATAAGTTAAAATGCATTAAGGGGCCCTTTTAAAAAGTGTTGGTAAGCCCAACGCGGGCATACCACACGCTAACCCAGAACTACTGTCGGCCCAACGCGGCCACCGGCAGTAGTTCCGCCTTGAGCATGTGCCATTTGTGGTGCAGCAGAAAATTTTTTTATTTTATATCATGGCACGAACCCGACAGTAATCAGGCATCGCCGTGCACTGCCTGGTTACTGCCGGGTTTCCGGAGGAGCCCTTACTGCCACCTCAGTGGATGGTGGTAAGTGCTCCCCCCTTCATGGCCATGTGGTAAGAGTAATCTTAACGCATTACTATTTTGTAAGGGGCTTTTTACCCGCTGTGGTAAAAAAGGCCCTGGCACATGGGAAAAACGGCCCTTTCCGCTACTGCAGGGCCCTTTTTCCCACAGCTTAGCAAAAGGACCCCTAAATTAGCATATTGTCACTTTTTTATATGCAAGTTAGTAAATGCCCCTATTCCTATGAATCTAATACATACATTAACACTACCATGCGTTAATAAATGGGCTCTATACAGAAGTAAATTACATGCAAGTAGGAATTAACCTGTATCATTTATTCTCCACACTGATATACTACAGTGAATTAGTGTAACTTTATTTCAAGATTCTAACAATAGCTAAAGAGTTTTATCTCATATCATTAAAATTAAAAGTCTCCTCAGGGTGGAATTTTCAAATTCTTGCCATAGGAAACAATGATATAATGGGAAAAGCAAAGCCATTCGTTTTCTTCCCCACTACACTTGCATTTCATTGGAATCATACCGAGGGAGAAATAAGTAGATATCTGAGCTGTGACTGAACAGAATAGTCAAGTGAAATATAAATCTTTCGTATTAAAACCTGAGATCATAGTGCATGTTAGCTAAGCTTTTATGGTGCCCATTTCCATTAGTGTTTGTAACCTTGGGATTCATTTTTGGGTCCATTAACAATCAATTAACAACTCCGTTGTACCCAAGCTTCGCTTTTGCTACTCATGCACAGAAAAATGTACAGAAATTGAGTGCTTGACAGGAACATTCAGCAATTAGTATGTTGGTCTCTCACATGGCCTTTGTAATTCTTTTCTGAGAGGTTACGGTAAGAAGTTACATCTAGGATGCTTAATGCAATGGAAGGTTGGATTCAGACTTTCTTTAACCTTTTAACTGGACCAGTTTGCTTTTAAAGGTTTATTTTTATGTATTTATTTATTTTTAGTATAAAAATACAACTTGTGCAAGAAAGAAAAAGTATGAGGAAGCAGTTATGACAGACCGTGTTTTAATAGCAAATATGTATAGATAACAATATTCCAATGTTACAAACCCCTGTCAGTTGTGGTAATGGGTTAATGATCATCTGTGGATAGCAAACATATGATTTTTTTTTGTTATTTTCCTGTTCTCTCTCTTTCAGTTTGTTCTTCTCTCCATAAAGACATGAAGGGCAATTCTATAAATTGGTGCCTAACTTCAGACACCCCGATATGCTTAGGGGTGAATTCTATATATGGCACAAAAAAAACTGTCATTGAAAAAGCGCTATTCTATAAACCGCGCTTAAAGTTAGGCACGGTTTATAGAATAGCACTTACATCCTGGAATCAGATCTAACTTAGGCGTGGCCATTTGCACCAACTGAAATGTGGTGCAAATGTACACACCTACATTAGGCATGTATTCCTGTTATTCTATAATAATGCGTGTTAATTTTAGGAATGTCCCTGTTCTGCCCATGCCCCTCCCATTTCTGCACCCCCTTTTTCAGATTGTGCGTAAATTTTAGACACAGATCCTATGCCTAAATTTACACACCTGAATGCCTTAGCACCAATAATTGTTTGTTGAAAGCCAATTATTGGTGCTATTTAGCTCATTATTCTATTAAATTGTACATGCAAATTGCGCACACACCCAAATGTGTGCATAGTTTTTAATGCTTTTTATAGAATTCAGGGGTTAGCACCAATTCTGTAATGGCATTCTAGAGTAAGGTTGGCATTGGCATACCCATGTGTAGGTACGCCATCTTACACCTTGTCAATGTCAGGCAGAAATTGGCATGTCTAGGTAGTATTAACTATGCACATCATTTGGCACATCTAGACACGCCAATTTCTGTGATGGGTCTCCCAGTTAGCTATATAGTGTGTAGAATAGTATTCTATACACTATATAGCTAACTGGGAGACCCATCCATGTGTATGCCCCCTTGCAGTTATGTGCACTGGCACTTGGTTAACTGTCAATCTGATGGCATCTTTGACATGTATAAGTGGCACATACCTCTAGGTGCCAGCTTATAGAATTTACCCCTATTTTGCTTTCCACTAGAAAGAAGGGGAAGAAAGAAAGATCTTGGGTGGGGGTCATAGAAGTCTCCTGGGAAGGAGAGACAGGAGACAACATATGAGTTGGCTTATGTCTCCTGTCTTCTGTCCTCTCTCATTATTTCATTTCATTTTTCATTTTATTAGATTTGCATCCCACAAACATTCAAATGTCAAATTTGGTTCTATGTAGCTTATCTTAATACTCATTTCAAAGGTATTAATCCGCAAATGAACCTTTTCCGGAGACAGGAAGGTGGTAGAACTAGAGGATATGAATTGAGGTTGAAGGGGGGCAGACTCAGGAGTAATGTCAGGAAGTATTTTTTCATGGAGAGGTGCTGGATATGTGGAATGCTCTCCCGTGGGAGGTGGTGGAGATGAAAATGGTAATGGAATTCAAACATGCATGGGATAAACACAATGGAATCCTGTTTAGAAGGAATGGATCCACGGAATATTAGTGGAGATTGTGTGGTGATGCTGGTAATTGGGAAGCAAAACCGGTGCTGAGCAGACATCTATGGTCTATGCCCTGATCATGACTGAATAGATAGTGATGGGCTTGAGTGTAAATTTTAAGGGGCTTCGATGTTAGTTTCAGAACTTTTAGCACAAGAAGAGTGCTGGGCAGACTTATACGGTCTGTGCCCTGAGAATGGCAAGTACAAATCAAACTTGGGTATACATATATAAGGTATCGCATATCAAGTAAAATGAGTTTATCTTGTTGGGCAGACTGGATGGACCGTAGGTCTTTATTTGCCATCACTTACTTACTATGTTATATGAGTTAAACAAAAATTACAGGTATACTTCACAGGTGTATAGTTAAGATTGAAAAGGATTTATAAATAATCAATAGTCTCTACTAGAATAAAAGCAGGAAATTAAGGGGGTCTTTTACAAAAACGTGCCAACAGTTTTAGGGCCCGTTAATGATTAGCATGCGCTAAACGCTGGTGATGCCCATAGAAATATATAGGTGACTAATGTTTAGCGCATGCTTATTTTTAGGACATGCTAAAAACGCTAGCGTGCCTTTGTTAAAGGACCCCTAAGCATTTTCAAGTCACATCAGCAGAAATTTCTTGTATAGAAAAGTTTAACAAAAAATAGTTTGAACTTTGTATCTCATTCACTTGCTGTAATTAAACAAAGTTTTAAACAACCAAGAACTCAAATCACCCAATAGGGAACAATACACAAAGTATTGCAAAAACCACTATCATACATGGGAGTAGGATATTATCATCAGTCAAATTTTTAAAGAAAGCAAGAGGAAAAAAAGAATCAGCATTAAAAACTCCTAATTATCAAAGAAAATTTACTGATTCAACCACCCCCACCCCCTTTTCAAATACATAGAAAAAAGTGAATTAACACACAATTTTTTTTAATATAGGTAAATCCATACAACACCATTAAATTATTAATAATGCTTCAAGCTTGAACAAAGCAAGTAAGCTTCCTGCATACAGTGTCCATTGCAAAAAATCAAAGGAACATAGCCAAAAAAACAGGAGCATAGGTAACAATGAAAGATCACTTAGCTGGAACAGCCACTCATATAGCCCTCAATGCAGCTCAAACTGAGCCTCGATGCACGAGATTGAACAGTCCACTGCTTGTTCCCCTTGACAGTTTTCTTCTTTTGTTCAACAAGAGCGCTTTGTTTTGCTGCTCACTTGCTGCTTCTGGAAGAATCCTAAAATATCAATAGATTTTACATCACCATCACTGGCTTAAAGATGGCTTTTTGCAAAGCATTCCACCATTTGGTTGCATTATATTGAAAGCCAGCAACATGAGCATACGCATAAACCACTCCTTTTGCAACTGGGAAAGTGGAGGACAAGATAGCCTTGCACCCTTCAGCAGCATTGCACAATGGCAACTCCACTAATGGTAGCATATAGCTTGGGGCCATGCCACAAAGTACCTGATAAACAAAGATAAAGATTTTAAAAACCACTCTAGTTCTAACTGGTAACCAATGTAAAAGTTGCAACAAAAGGGTAACACGATTATATTGTGATGCTCACAAATTAATTGAACAACAAAGAAAGCGGAAGAAAACCAAAATAAACCAGATAAAAACCACAAAGAGTAAGAGCACCAAAAAAGTTTTATTAGGACCCTACACGGTCCGTGTTTCAGCCAAACGGCCTTCTTCAGGGGTCTTCAAATTGACGCATACAGATGTACCTCCAGAATTCTCATGGAGTAAAAGGCATAAACGCTGGTGCTGTCCGAAATCGAGCGTAAGTGTGAAAACCTGTAAAAGCTTTTGGAGTGGAGGAGTGGCCTAGTGGTTAGGGTGGTGGACTTTGGTCCTGTGGAACTGAGTTCAATTCCCACTTCAGGCACAGGCAGCTCCTTTTGACTCTGGGCAAGTCACTTAACCCTCCATTGCCCCATGTAAGCCGCATTGAGCCTGCCATGAGTGGGAAAGCATGGGGTACAAATGTAATAAAAATAAAAGTTTCCTCTTATCTCTATTAAGTTTCAACTTAAAAGCCATAGCCCAGGATTCCATCAAGTCTAATGCACTTTTAACATCTACCAACACATTCACAACACATTAGCAAAGGGAATACAGATGGTTACATTGTTTGCATACACAAAGGTTTTAAAACTACTCGATTACAATTTATGATCTAATGGGATGTTAAATAATGATGGTGAAACAGGGGAACCTTGCAGTACTCCGCATAGTTCCTGACATCTTCACTCTAAATAAAGTCTCGTCTCTTTTTTTTTTTGTTCCACAATAACTTAACACTACTCTTGCGTATGGGACACACACATGGAACATTTCCTACACATGTGCAAATGCAAGCAGGCTGCTCCATCAAAAAGTCACCCTCATGCAACGACGGCTCCAGACCTACTGGAAAATTTTGAATGTTAAAGGTAGGCGCTCCTTTCTGTGCGTTGTATGGAATGCTCATTTTAATAATAATGAGCTTCTTGTAATATATTTGAATAGGATTATTGGTAGCTGCTACTGTGAACGGTAAAAGCGATTCAGAACCCCTTTGTGTATTAGACACTGAATAATGTGTGCGCCAGACTAGCTACAACCAGTCTAAACCAAAAGATGCAAGCACAGTAAGTTAGAGCCAATAACTGGATATTAGTGCCAATTAACAGGTAAGGCATGCAACTGTGGGTCTGAGTCATCAAAGGAACGCAAAGAGAGCATAGACACAGAGACCCGCTATTCATTGAGCTAAGTGTTGAGTTCTTGTTTAGCCTATTTAAATCTAGAGGTTTTTGGCCGATGATGAGGAAGTCCAACCCCCTATAGACTTTTTAATAGTCACGGGGTTTCTCAAGGCCTTTCCTCTTTAAAAGTACTTACTTTAAGAACCATTGTCTGAGAACCTTAGTTATTTTTTTGACATTCATCTGACGGATCTAGGTATCTCACCCCTACGTATAGTATTTATTCTATAACCCACACATGCTAAGCATACAATTGGACGTGAAAGATTATAGAATGATGGGGATACTTTATGTCAAAACAAAACAAGAAAACATGATTTAGATGGAAATGTGAGAAAAGCCAGTGGGGTTTTCAGAATATCCACAATGAATATGCATTAAATAAATTCACATGCAGTAGAGGTCCGGCATGCAAATCTATCCCTTGAACATTCATTGTGGATATACTGAAAACCCGAATGGCTCAGGGTCCTACCATTGCAGATTAGACACCAGTGATACAACAGATATAAAACTGGAATGAAATGACAATACTGAGACAAAATTATTTTTTTCCATGCCTACTCTTTTCTGTTCTCCAATGTGTGTACACAAACTCAAGGAATCATTCCACTCATCAGTTAGGATAGAGAAATGCTCTTTCCATAATTGTAATAACCCTGATCATTTTAGAATTGCATTCATTCAAACCCACCTGAACGAAAATTGCTTGGTTTTAAAAAAGAAAATCACCCCCCTCTCTAGGATAGGCATCCAGCTACAACTGGAATGGTTAGATGATTACTAGTTTATGCTAGCAAAAATTGAATGTATGATTCATGAAAAAACATGAAGGCACACTCAAGACATTGAATCAACTAATCGGCTGTAAAATAGTTTGCAATGCATTTGGCACAGAAGCAGAAACTCTCAAATGTAGCTGTTCATGAAAGAAAAATTAAGTGCTATATCATAAGAAATTGCTGCTGTATTGCAGCTGCCAGAATAAACCTCTTCTGAAATGCTTACTCTATCTTGAAGTCTGCTTTGATTAAGTTCTCAGCTTCCACGTGCAGCAGGTTCATGCTGTATATTTATTTATTATTTTATATGACTTCCCTAAGCCATAGCCATAATACAGAATGCTGGAGACTTTCAATGCACGCTCAGAGAAATCAAGGAGTCTTTATAACTGGGGGCAGCTTGTGCAAGAAGGATGTCTACCCCCTAATTCTGGGGTCCTTTTACAGTACAGCAGAGGCCATTTTCCCCACGCCAGGGCCCTTTTTACCGCAGCAGGTAAAATCTCCCCCCCCCCCCCCAAACTGTCACATGGTAAGATAATACTTACTGCATGGCCATGCAGCAGGGAGCACTTACCGCCACCCACTGAGGTGGGGGTAAGGGTTCCCACAGTAACCTGGCAGTAACCAGGCAGCATGCGGCGATGCCCGATTACCACAGGGATAGCGCTGCACTACAGGAAAAAAAAATTCTAGAACGCCGGAAATGGCACGCGCTCCAGCCGGAACTACCACCGACGGTTGTGCTGGTGGTAGTTCCAGATTAGCAAGCATTGGGCTTCCTGCCATTTTGTAAAAGACCCCCCCGCTATAACTTGGCACTTATAGACTACATGTACTTATATGTGTGTGTGACTGTTACAGTTACATGTGTATGTGCTAGTTGGGTACTAAGCTGTATTCTATAACTTTAGCATGTTACTCACTTAGGGGCCTTTTTACCAAGCTGTGGTAAAAGGGGCCCTGCACTAGCAGCGGAGGCCATTTTTGTCACACGCCAGGGCCCCTTTTACCGCAGCAGGTAAAAACCCTCCAAAAATAAATGGCCATGCGGTAAGGTTGCACGTCCCGCACAGCCATTTCAGAGGGCGCACTTACTGCCACTGTTGAGATGGCAGTAAGGGTTCCCACACTAACCTGTCGGTAACCCTCTGTGGAAATATTTTTTCAAATATTTCTGCTAGCAGCGGAAATGGCATACACTGGGGGATGGAACTACTGCCAGCACCCGCATTGGGCCAGCGGTAGTTCAGGGTTGCCGCGTGGCAAGTCCATTGCCATGTGGCAACCCTTTAGTAAAAGGGCCCGTTTTTTGCGTAAATGCAAGGGGGGAAAGCACGGGGAGCTGTCCTTCTTTGAAACAGTTTTAAAAACACAATTTTAATATGTGAAACCAGGGCTGTGCCAACCCGGTAAACGGGGTAAGCACCGTAGGGGGGCGCCGCGCCGGCCGTGGCACTGCCATCCAGTTCTATTTAAAAATTTAAAAAAACCTTACCGAATTGGCGCGTTGGCGCCTATGCGCATGCGCTGCTGCTGCCTTCCCACTCGACTCTTTGGCACGCGCCTTGGAGCCTCTGTATGGAAAATGCTCTTCAAGTGGTCAGCAACGAGCCAGGTTAAAAGCGGGTCACAGGGAAACCCGCGAAAAAGAACTGAGCTCCCTGACCCGTTCCGAAATGCAAGGAAAGCAGCTGCTAATTTGCCTTGGACGACTTGAGCGATTCAAGACTGGACTGGTCTCTTTTTGCAGAGGCGTAAGTAGGCAGAGAAACCTTTGGGGTGTCTCTGTGTTGTACGACTCGGAAAAGCACCGAAGAAACCGGAGGGAGGGGGGAGGAAAGCTCCGCTGTATTAATGCATTCCTTTGCTGAATGATCTGTGGTAACTTGCGGTTTGAGATTTCTGGTCCTGTTCGGTTTTGGAACAATATTGCATTGGAAGGGTGTTCGGGTTTATGAATTAAAAAACTATACAAGTGTACAAATCCCTTAAGTAATTTTCTGTTACGGCATCCACATTCAGAACTGGCTTGGCAAATTAGGTCAGGTTTTGCTTGGAGTCTGATTTTGGATCTGTGACAATTGATTTCAGAGCTTAGCAATATTTCCATGAATAGATGGGGAAGCGGTGAAAAGCTCTATTTCCTTAGTTGAAACTTTGTAATTTCTTTATGTGCAAGGTATTTCTAGGATGGCAGTGAAAGAGATTTGCCTCTCGTGCCTAGAGCTGGCAATTCTCCTTCAGGTTCATGGAAGGTATCCATCTGATGATTTTATGACAAATTCTTCTTCAATCCCGGCCTGGGCTATGTATGCTGTAGGGAGGTGTGCAGTGCCTAGGGAATTTTGTTTACACCTCCCTCCCCTGTTTCAGCTTCCCACTCTTGATCAGCTCTTTGGCACCGCCCAGCTCTTCCACGCACCTTGGAGCCTCGCTCGCGGATACGGAGCACATTGCCAGGCAGGTCCGGGGGGGAGGGGGGGCGCCAGAGATCCTTGGCACGGCCCTGTGTAAAACTCATAGTTTTGAAAGAAGGTAACAGGTATAATTTTGTATTTTGAAGATAATTGTTTGCATGTTTTGTTTTATTTGTATTGTTGTGGGTATTGATTTTATGAATGCATTTTTGTAGGCCATTTAGTTGTTAGATGGCATATATGTACAGTGCACTCCATTTAAGTGCACGTCGGATAAGCGCATGCTCTGTTTAACTGCATGCCGTACTTCAGTCCCGTTTTTGGCACCATCAATTTGTATGGGGACAAACTTTGGTTTAGCACACCACTAATAAGTGCAAGACTCCGCATAAGTGCACGCACAGAATATGCAAGCCGATTGGCGCATGACAACCAACGAGATTTCAAATTTACCGCCCCTTAACTGCCACAGGCAGAATAAGCGAAATAATGTTGTTAGAGTGTACACTGGAGTCGTCATCGCAGCGGAACTGTAAGACTTTAACACTGGCTGAACAAATAGAAGTTCTTAAAAAATTAGAAAACAAACAAAATCAAGCATCTATTGCTAAAGAATATGGTGTCAATCCCAGTCAAATTTAATGTACCTTGAAGCAGAAAAATCAGCTTCTAGAAGACTGGCAAAACAATACAAATCCACATAGGAAACATAAACGGGCGGGAAAAGCTGAGGAGGTAGAAGATGCTCTTCTTTGGTGGTTTTCTCAAGTCAGGAGCAGACAGTTTCCTGTCAGTGGTCCACTGCTTATGGAGAAAGCTAACTGAATTCAAAGCCACTGTTGGATGGTTAGAAAGATGGAAGGAGAGGAACAACATAAAATTCAAGAAACAGCGAGAAACAAGACGCTGATGACTTTGGTGCTGAAAATTGGGTTGTTTCAGTTCTTCCTACCATCTTGTACGAGTTTGCACCTCGTGATATTTTCAATGCTGACAAAAACGGTCTCTACTGGTGAGCGATTCCTGATGGAACACTTGCATTCAAACATGCCGAAACTACTGGAGGTAAAACATTGAAGGACCAACTGACGATCCTCCTTTGCTGCAATATGGATGTGAGTGAGAAGTTGGAACCCCTCATCATTGGAAAGAGCAAACAGCCCCGTTGCTTCAAGAAAGTTAAGCGACTTCCTGTGTCATACTAGGCTAATGGAAATTTGGAAGTAGTGGCTAAAGAAGTTAGACACTAGAATGCGGGCACAAAAGCGTCAGATTTTGTTGCTTTGTGATAATTGTGCTGCACACAGTGATGATGTCAGGCTGGCTAACGCCAAGGTGGTCCTCCTGCCACTAAACACTACCTCTCTTATCCAACCTATGGATCAGGGCATAATAGCCAATTTCAAACAACGTCGTCTGAGGAGCGTTATGGATGACCAGACTGGCAAGGATAAACGTGCTGTTGAAGTGGCTTGTAATCTATCACTTTTGGATTCCCTACATATGCAGATAGAAGCCTGGAATCATGTTACACAGGCAACCATTGTGAACTGCTACAAGCGGGCAAGCTTTGTTAAGGATGTGGAGTGGGACGAAACAGATGCAGCTGTTGCAAATGCATCAGATGAACAGGTTATTGACATCCCAGATGGTGTTACTGAAGAGGAGTTTCATCGCTATGTAGCTGTTGATTACGATCTACAAACAGCTGAAGACAGCACTGATGTTGAGATTTGCGCCTACATGTAGGCAACAACGACTGATGATGAAACAGATGATCAAATTAGCAGCAAGGCACATGCTAACGAAATTCAACAACCTCCTCCTGTCACTTTTGCAAGAGCGCTGGAGAGTCTCAACACCGTGCGGGCCTATCTGGAGGCCACAGGATGTCAGTGCTATGACAGTTTTTACCATCTGGCAGACGTAGTCTATGGAACTCACAGACCCATTAGTGTACAGAGGATTATAACTGATTACTTCAAGTAAGCCTAACATCAGTTAACGGACACTGTATACTGTACGTATAATAATAAACAGTACTGTACATATGTTTATCAGATGTCAAGCTTCTTTGGGTCACAACGGTTAAGTGCACGCTCTGGTTAACTGCATGCATTTCGTTGGTCCCAGACCCCTGCACTTAAGCGGATTGCACTGTACTACAAATAAATAAATCAGAGGTGCAAGGGTGGGGCATGGGCATGTCCATCATTTATGCTTGTTAACTTACAGAATACTTTTTATGTGCTAATACACCACATGCAGAACTGGATTCAGTAAATGATGCCCAAATTTGGGTGCTGAAAAAAGGTGCGCTGAGTTCTATTCTATAAACAGTGCTCCAAGTTGGATACTATTTATAGAGTAGCATGTAGCACCAGGATCCATACCAGGATTTACACCAACTGAAACTTGATGTAAATCCTGGCATACATATTAGGCACAGATGCCCTGAATTCTATAATACTGTGTACATCTTTAGTGAACATCCCTGTTCCACCCGTGTCCCTCCCCTTTTTCAAAAATATTTGTGTGTGCTTCTTTATAGAATAGCTTAGTGAGTTGTGCGCATAAATTCTAATGATTGTCAATTAGTACTCATTATTGCTAGTTATGTGCTGTTATCAACACTTATTAGCATATTAATCCAATTAAATTACACACATTGTTATGGAATACACTTAGATTCCAGTGTGGAACACTAGGCGCGCTATATAGAATCCGGGGGTAAAGGCCCTGCAATTGAAAATGCAATTTTTGCTGTTGCCGCATAATGAATAGATCTCATATCTGGTACTTGTGCCTTCTTTTTATTGGAAAATATTATGCCCTGTCAGATTTATAAAATTGAGCCATGTTAGAAATATATAATGGAGAAAAACCAAATAGCCCTTGAAACATCAAAACTAACATTTTAAATTGTATATGAAATTTCATAGGTAACCAAGGGGCCCTTTTACTAAGCCGCACAGGTGCCTATGTGCAACTAACGTGCGCCAAATTGGAGTTACCACCTGGTTACCATGTGGCCCTTGCGGTATTTTCAATTTTGGTGCTAGGCCGCTACACGCAACGGTAAATATTTTTTATTTTCTGATGCATGACAGCTACGCGCGTCAAGTGGCATTTGATATGCGTAGACCTTACTGCCCAGTTACCGCGTGAGACCTTACCACTAAGTCAATGGGTGGCGGTAAGGTCTCAGGCCCAAAATGGATGTGTGACAATTTTTATTTTGCCACACGTCCATTTTCGGCCAATAAAAAGGCAATAGTTCCAAACTGACGCATGTTGGATGTGCTTATGTGCTTACGTGCCTTAGTAAAAGGGCCTTTAAATAATCCACATCCTAATCTATAATAGACACAATATAGAAACTAAATAACATAATTGTATTAGTCTATCAGCTCTACATTCATGAAGGATTTACAGCAATACACATGCCTATACTATGTTAGGCTGATATATTAAGAGTTTCCTTTAAATGTCCATGTTAAAAATTGCTTAGAATATCTGGCCCTTCATGTGTTAAAAGCTGAGAGAACCCACGTGACTATTTTAATGCTTTGGGATGAGTCATAACATACATTTCATCATGAAATGTCAAGTCTTTTTTCTTTCCTGGACTTCTTTCAAAAACAAGTACCACACACTTGACTATTCTATTCAATGGATTCCACCTATTATTACAAAAAAATAAGGCATATTACCAATTTCAGATTAAATTGAACCTACAGTGAATCCAGTTCTCAATTATTTTTCTGTTTCCATTTGTAAAAATAGCCCAAGTTGGCTCATAACAATAGCATGCACAGAAATGCAATCATAAATAATATAATACCTCTCAAAAATCACATTTATCTCAAATGGTTCTCATCAGAAAAAGAACAGAGAATAATTGACATACTCAGCATACTCAGAGCTGGATTCATATATAAGCTACAACCTAGGACCTTACACTTCATTAGCATGGAGCCCTTTTTTCTAAACTGTGTTAAGTGTCTATATGCGCCCAACATGAGCCAAAATGGAGTTACCATGTGGTCCTTGCAGTAATTTCATTTTTGGCGTGATCTGCTATGCATGCTCAAAAAATGCCAAATGACATTTGGCACGCATAGGTCATTACTGCCCGGTTACCTTGTAAGACTTTACCGCTAGGTCAATGGCTGGCGGTAAGGTCTCAGGCCCAAAATAGACGCGCAGCAATTTTGATTTTGCCACATATCCATTTTCAGCAAAACATTTTTAAAGGGTTTTTTTAGGGTGTGTTGAAAATTGGAATAGCATGCGCCCAAAACTCGCGCATACACTACCGCAAGCCATTTTCAGCACACCTTAGTAAAAGAACCCTTTACTGCGTGCTAATGATTTGTGTTTGCTAAATGAGAAGATGCTCATTATGGGGGAGATTCTATATGTGGTGCCTAAAAAATCGGCACTCAAATCAGTGCCGACTAAGCATATTCTATAAACTGCACCTAGATTAAGGCGCGGAATATTGAATACACGTAGTCAATATTTCAGCGCCTAAAGCTAAGCGCATCCATTTACACCAACTAAAACTTGGCATAAATCCTAGCATGTAGATGTAGGCGCACTGAGCCATATTCTATAACTACATGCATACATTTAGGAATTCCCACGAAATGCCTATTTTCCGATCCATAACCACACCCCTTTTTATCTGTGTGTGTTAGAAATGAGGCGCACTGCAGTACAGAATACTTTTAACAAGTTGTCTGTAAATTCTAATTAGTGCCAATTAGTGCTCATTGTTGTTTGTTAAGTGTTGATATCAGTGCTGATTAGCTTGTTAAGCCAATTAAAATGCACTTTAATATAGAATCTGCTTGAATTTTGGTGCAGATCTCTAGGTGCACTATGTAGAATCCAGGGGTATATTCCTATAGGTGTCTTATCATTTAGTACGTGCTAATCGTTAGCATGTGCTAAATCTGTTAGCATGCCTTAGAACGAGGACTCCTTAATGTAGCCCATGCTAATAAGAAGAAAGCTACAACTCTCAGAAAGAACAACAAAAAAACCTCTAAAATAATTTATATACCAATTTCACTATACTCATTAAGGAGATTGGCCTATGCAAGGGGAACCAATCAAAAGGATCTGTTCAAAAGGAAAAAAAAACGCTTTGGCTTAACCTTTGGGTGACAGTCCATAGGCACAATCTGACCTTGAACAGGTCTAGCTCTTTGCCCTACCAATCATATGTAAGGGGAGAAGGATAGTGATAAGAGTGTACTACTGTCCACCTGGCCAGGATGAACAGACAGATGCAGAAATGTTATCAGAAATTAAGGAGGCTAACATATGGGGTAATGCAATAATGGGTGATTTAAATTACCCCAATATTGAATGGGTAAATGTAACATCAGAGCATGCTAGGGAGGTAAAATTCCTTGATGAAATCAATGACTGCTTTATGGAACAACTGGTTCAGGAATCAAAATAAGAGGGAAAAAAATCTAGACCTAGTCCTTAGTGGAGTGCATGATCTGGTGCTGGAGCCAATTGATAACAGTGATCATAACATGATCAGATTTGATATAATATCTGGAGTAAGTATACACAGGAAACCAATACTTTGGCATTTAACTTTCAAAAAGGAGATTATGATAAAAAGAGGAGAATGGTAAAAAAAAATACACAACAACAACAACAAAAAAAAGACAACAAAGCAACATAAAACAAAACCAAAACTTAAGAGGAGCATCTGAAAAGATCAAAACTTTACAGCAGGCATGGATGTTATTCAAAAATACCATCATAGAAGCCCAGACCAGATTAAATTCCATGTATTAAAAAAGGAGGAAAGAGGGCCAAATGATATCTGGCATGGTTAAAAAGTGAGGTGAAAGAAGCTATTAGAGTTAAAAGAGAATCCTTCAGAAAAAGGATCCAACTGAAAAGAATAGGAAACAACATAAGGAATGGCAAATCAAATGAAAGGTGCTGGTAAGGAAGGGAAAGAAAGACTTTGAAAAGAAGATTGTGCTGGAGTCAGAAACACATAGGAGCTCATTTTCAAAAGAGAAAAATGTCAAAAAAGTGGCATAAATCTGCATTTGGACATTTTTCTCACAAAAAGTCCAAATTGGTATTTTCAAAATCAATTTTTAGACGTTTTTCTATGACGTCCGTCAGAAGTGCATTCAATTCAAAAGGGGGCATGTCAGGGGTGTGTTAAGGGTGGGATCTGGACGTTCCTAACACTTGGACATTTTTCAGCCATAATAGAACAAAACAAAACTGTCCAGGACTAAAACTAAGATGTTTTGAGCTAGACCTGCAAAAAATAAGGCACAAAAAGATGTCTTAAATGACCAGATGACCACAGGTAGAATCAAGGAAGGCCTCCCATTACTCCCACAGTGGTCACTAACCCCCTCCCACCTCCCAAAAATGTGAGTAAAAACATTACTTGCCCAACCTCTATGCCAGCCTCAGATGTTATACTCAGGTCCATTAGAACAGCTTGCAGGTCCCTGGAGTAGTCTAGTGGTGGGTGCAGTGTATGGCAGACAGGTGAACCCAGGCCCATACCTCCCCCTACCTGTTACACTTGTGGAGGAAACTATGAGTACTCCAAAACTCACAAGAAACCCACTGTACCCACATATAGGTGCCCCCTTCATCTGTAAGGGCTATGGTAGTGGTGTACAGTTGGGTGTACTGGGTTTTGGGTGGGTTTGGGAGGCTCTGCAGACAAGATAAGGGAGCAATGGTGAGATGTGTACCTGGGACCAGGTATTGCTTTCCTGGTATATCTGGGGAACTAGTCTACTAAAATGCTGGCTCCTCCTAAATCCCGATGGCTTGTCTTTTTGTGCTTTTTGCATTTGGATAGTTTTTTTTTTTTAATGGTCCAAAATACAAAATGTCCAAATCACAAAACCTTGTTCAAAACAGTATTTTTGAAAAAAAAAAAAGATAGACATTTTCCTTTTTTTAATATGCCTTCTTTCCTAGTCAAATTTTGGATGTGTTTTGCAAACATCCAAAGTCAGACTTAGAAGTCATATCGAAAATGCACCTCATGGTAAAAACGTTTTTAGATATATTAGAAACAAGAAAATGATAAAAGAATCAGTTGGATCACAAGATGACTGAGGGGTAAAAGAGGCACTCAGGGAAGATGAGGCCATAGAGGCGAGATTAAATGAATTATTTGCTTTGGTCTTCACCAAGGATGATGTGGGGGAGATACCAGTGCCAGAAATGGTATTCAATGCTGATGAGTTAGATAAACTAAAATAAATCTCTGTAAACCTGGAAGATGTAAAGGAGCAATTTAACAAATTGAAGAGTAGCAAATCACCTGGACTGGATGATATATATCATAGAATACTAATAGAATTGTAAAATGATCTTGCAGAGCTATGGTTAGTAATATGTAATTTATCTTTAAAATCAAGCATGATACCGGAAGATTGGAGGGTGGCCAATGTAATAATTTTTAAAAAGGGTTCCAGAGGTGATTGGGGAAATAATAGACTGGTGAGCCTGACATCAGTGCTGGGCAAAATGGTAGAGCTTATTATAAAAATAAAATTGCAGAGTACATACATAACCATGGATTAATGAGACAAAGCCAACATGGATTTGGTGAAGGGAAATCTTGCCTCACCAATGTAATACATTTCTTTGAAGGAGTGAATAAACATGTGGATAATGGAGAACCGGTCTATATTGTGTATCTGGATTTTCAAAAGGCATTTGACAAAGTATCTCATGAAGAACTCCTGAGGAAATTAGAAAGTCATGGAATAGGAGGTAATATCCTATTGTAGATTAAGTACTGGTTAAAAGATAGAAAGTAGACAGTAGGGTTAAATTATCGATGGAGAAGGGTAGATAGTAGGGTTCCCCAGGGGTTTGTGCTGGGACCATTGCTTTTTAACATATTTATAAATGTTCTACAAATGGGAATAACTAATGAGGTAATTACATTTCCCAATGACACAAAGTTATTAAAATTGTGAAAAATTGCAAGAGGACTTTATGAGACTGGGAGACTGAGCATCTCAATGGCAGATGACATTTAATCTGAGCAAGTGCAAAGTGAAGCATGTGGGGAAGAGAAACCAAAATAATAGCTACTTGATGCAAGGTTCCATATTAGGAGTCACCGCACAGGAAAAAGATCTAGGTGTCATCGTTGAAATGTTGAAACCCTCTGCTCAGTGTGCATTGGTGGCTAAGAAAGCAAATAAAATGTTAGGAATTATTAGGAAAGGAATGGAAAACAAAAATGAGAATGTAATAATGCCTTTGCATCGCTCCATGGTGTGACCGCACCTCGCATACTGTGTGCAGTTCTGGTTACCACATCCAAAAAAAAAGTATAGCAGAATTAGAAAAGGTACAGAGAATAGCGACAAAAATATTAAGGGAATGGGACGACTTCCCTATGAGGAAAGGCTAAAGTGGCTAGGGCTCTTCAGCTTGGAGAAGAGATGGATGAGGGGAGATATGATACAGGTCTATAAAATACTGAGTGGAATGGAATGGTAGACATGAATCACTTGTTTCATCTTTCCAAAAATACCCAGATTAGGGTACACGCAATGAAGCTGCTAAGCAGTAAATTTAAAACGAGAAAATATTTCTTCACTCAACATGTACTTAAACTCTGGAATTTGTTGGCAGAGAATGTAGTAAAAGCAGTTAGCTTAGCAGGGTTTTAAAAAGGTTTGGATAATTTCCTAAAAGAAAAGTCCATAAACCATTATTAAGATGGACTTGGGGAAAATCCACTGCTTGCCAGTTACTTGTGACCTGAATTAGCCAGTGTTCGACATAGGATGCTGGGCTTGATGAACCTTTGGTGTGTCCCAGTATGGCAACATTTATGTTCTTATGTAATGATAGAAATCTACAGGTGAACCTAGGCCCTCCACATAGCACTGCACAGTACTCCCGTTATACCGTCAAGCTGGCAGAATTTGGATTTACTACATTTTATTTCTGATTAAACAAAGTCTAGATTAACATATTTTTTGTCGTGAACATTTTTCCAGAGCAGTAAATTGGTATGGAAAAAAAATCACTCCTAATCTCCATGGGACCTTGCCATCCATCAAAAACTGTACTTGTTGTTTTGTATGCTGTTGGGTTGAAAGTGTAGCAGCATTTATAAAGCGATCTTCCTTAATAGTTCTAAGACCTGTCATTCAGACAGCACAATTACACAGTGTTGTACTGTGATGCATGACAAACTAATGTAAGAGATAATTTTCTAACAAGCAACAGTGCTAGAAAGTTTCCAGTTGAATACAAAGTTGAAACCTTTTCTGCATGATGACTTGATTATACAGCTTAGTATACAGAAGCTACACCTTTTAAAAGCTATTATTGCCCTTAAATTATGGAAATCAACTTTTCAAAATGTCATATGAATATGTTAAAAACTATTTAGAAACTAATTGCTCACCAGTATTTCAGGTTGAAGCAAAAGTCTGTATGTCTCTTGAACTGAAGGAAAAAAAATGAAAACAAACAGCACATTTATGAGGCACTTTGAACTTGTATTAATAAGAGGTGAAAAGATTTCTGCACAAGTTTATTGTTTATCATTTGTTGTTTGTTAATATTTGAAATATTACCTTATCTGGCAAACAGGTCAAAATGCTTTACATTACAAATACAGAGAAAAGAAAGAACAGAAATCCATTCAATTGCAGGAAAGATAACTTCAAATTCTTCTTAGACTGAAATACTACTACTACTAATAGCATTTATATAGCGCTACCAGACGCACGCAGCACTGAACACCTGACATAGAGAGACAGTCCCTGCTCAAAGAGCTTACAATCTAGATAAAACAGACAAGACATTACGGGCAAGGGAATTACAGGATAAAGAGGAACAGGGGAGGAGGAGGGCAAATGAGTAGCGGTTAGGAGCCAAAGGCTGTAGTGGAGGAGTGGCCTAGTGGTTAGGGTGGTGGACTTTGGTCCTGAGGAACTGAGTTCAATTCCCACTTCAGGCACAGCCAGCTCCTTGTGACTCTAGGCAAGTCACTTAACCCTCCATTGCCCCATGTAAGCTGCATTGAGCCTGCCATGAGTGGGAAAGCATGGGGTACAAATGTAACAAAAATAAATAAATGACCTTTCAGCCCTTCTGAATGTCCTTGTCCATCTTTCTACAGTAATTGAAGTGTTTTGCCTTGGAAATGCCCAACTAACCACAGGCAATGCTATAGCCAGCTATAGAGCCCAGTAGCACTCCTATTGGAATTTTACATTATGTCTTAATGTAGCCTATGTTGATAACTTGCCCCGTTAGTGCTATAATTTCTATGCCCTGCAGGTTACCATCTTCCATGCTTTTTTTGAAGTACAAAAATGTTTACATTTTGCATTGAGTGGTAATGCTTCATACCTCGAGTTTCATCCTATTTCCTTATAGGGATCCTTTGTTGCTGCCTGAGTTGACACCTAAATCCAAAATGATGCTGATGACCCCCTAGCATAGGCGTAGACTGGGGGGGGGGGGCGAGGGGGGGGCAATGCCCCCCGAAACGACGCGAGGCGCCGCCGCGCCATTAGTTTAAAAAAAAAAAAAAAACATGCAGGCAGGCACGCGCTCCTCTCGGTCTGCTTGGCTTCCCTGCCC
This sequence comes from Microcaecilia unicolor, assembly GCF_901765095.1. Taxonomy (NCBI): domain Eukaryota; kingdom Metazoa; phylum Chordata; class Amphibia; order Gymnophiona; family Siphonopidae; genus Microcaecilia; species Microcaecilia unicolor. Next base: position 126,323,761 of record NC_044031.1, on the reverse strand, counting down.
TCTCTATCTGCGTCCCGCCTTCCTCTGACATCATTTCCTTTCGGGCGGGACGCAGACAGAGAGGGCAGGGAAGCCAAGCGGACCGAGAGGAGCGTGTCCGTCTACCCCTCTCTCTTCCTCCCTCCCTCCGGCGCAGGCAGCAGTCTTCCAGCGTTCCTGGCAGCGGTAGCATTGTACACGCTGCCTTCGGCTCTGCCCCAAAGCCTTCTCTTCAAGTTCCTGTTCCCGCATAGGTGGGAACAGGAACTTGAAGAGAAGGCTTCCGGGGCAGACCGAAGGCAGCGTGTACATCGCTACCGCTGCCAGGAACGCTGAAAAAGCTGAAGACTGTTGCCTGCGCCGGAGGGAGGGAGGGAGGGAGGGAGGAAGAGAGGGGGTAAACGGAGTCACGATCTTGGACCTCGCGGGGGGGGGCAGTAGAAGATGGATGGGACTGGGAGGGGTGGGAAGCAGAGGGAAGGAGCAGGAAATGAATGGGACTGGGAGGGGTGGGAAGCAGAGGGAAGGAGCAAGAGATGGATGGGACTGGGAGGGGTGGGAAGCAGAGGGAAGGAGCAGGAAATGAATGGGACTGGGAGGGGTGGGAAGCAGAGGGTAGGGGCAAGAGATGGATGGGACTGGGAGGGGTGGGAAGCAGAGGGAAGGAGCAAGAAATGAATGGGCCTGGGAGGGGTGGGAAGCAGAGGGAAGGAGCAGGAGATGAATGGGACTGGGAGGGGTGGGAAGCAGAGGGAAGGAGCAGGAAATGAATGGGACTGGGAGGGGTGGGAAGCAGAGGGAAGGAGCAGGAGATGAATGGGACTGGGAGGGGTGGGAAGCAGAGGGAAGGAGCAAGAGATGGATGGGACTGGGAGGGATGGGACTGGGAGGGGTGGGAAGCAGAGGGAAGGAGCAAGAAATGAATGGAACTGGGAGGGGTGGGAAGCAGAGGGAAGGAGCAGGAGATGAATGGGACTGGGAGGGGTGGGAAGCAGAGGGAAGGAGCAAGAGATGGATGGGACTGGGAGGGATGGGACTGGGAGGGGTGGGAAGCAGAGGGAAGGAGCAGGAGATGAATGGGACTGGGAGGGGTGGGAAGCAGAGGGAAGGAGCACGAGATGGATGGGACTGGGAGGGGTGGGAAGCAGAGGGAAGGAGCAGGAAATGAATGGGACTGGGAGGGGTGGGAAGCAGAGGGTAGGAGCAAGAGATGGATGGGACTGGGAGGGGTGGGAAGCAGAGGGAAGGAGCAGGAGATGAATGGGACTGGGAGGGGTGGGGAGCAGAGGGAAGGAGCAGGAGATGAATGGGACTGGGAGGGGTGGGAAGCAGAGGGAAGGAGCAGGAGATGGATGGGACTGGGTGGGGTGGGAAGCAGAGGGAAGGAGCAGGAGATGGATGGGACTGGGTGGGGTGGGAAGCAGAGGGAAGGAGCAGGAGATGAATGGGACTGGGAGGGGTGGGAAGCAGAGGGAAGGAGCAGGAGATGGATGGGACTGGGAGGGGTGGGAAGCAGAGGGAAGGAGCAGGAGATGAATGGGACTGGGAGGGGTGGGAAGCAGAGGGTAGGAGCAAGAGATGGATGGGACTGGGAGGGGTGGGAAGCAGAGGGAAGGAGCAGGAGATGAATGGGACTGGGAGGGGTGGGAAGCAGAGGGAAGGAGCAAGAAATGAATGGGACTGGGAGGGGTGGGAAGCAGAGGGAAGGAGCAGGAGATGAATGGGACTGGGAGGGGTGGGAAGCAGAGGGAAGGAGCAAGAGATGGATGGGACTGGGAGGGATGGGACTGGGAGGGGTGGGAAGCAGAGGGAAGGAGCAAGAAATGAATGGGACTGGGAGGGGTGGGAAGCAGAGGGAAGGAGCAGGAGATGAATGGTACTGGGAGGGGTGGGAAGCAGAGGGAAGAAGCAAGAGATGGATGGGACTGGGAGGGGTGGGAAGCAGAGGGAAGGAGCAGGAGATGAATGGGACTGGGAGGGGTGGGAAGCAGAGGGAAGGAGCAAGAGATGGATGGGACTGGGAGGGGTGGGAAGCAGAGGGAAGGAGCAGGAGATGGATGGGACTGGGAGGGGTGGGAAGGAGCAGGAGATGAATGGGACTGGGAGGGGTGGGGAGCAGAGGGAAGGTGCAGGAGATGAATGGGACTGGGAGGGGTCGGAAGCAGAGGGAAGGAGCAGGAGATGGATGGGACTGGGTGGGGTGGGAAGCAGAGGGAAGGAGCAGGAGATGAATGGGACTGGGAGGGGTGGGAAGCAGAGGGAAGGAGCAGGAGATGGATGGGACTGGGTGGGGTGGGAAGCAGAGGGAAGGAGCAGGAGATGGATGGGACTGGGTGGGGTGGGAAGCAGAGGGAAGGAGCAGGAGATGAATGGGACTGGGAGGGGTGGGAAGCAGAGGGAAGGAGCAAGAGATGGATGGGACTGCGAGGGGTGGGGAGCAGAGGGATGGACCAGGAGATGGATGGGATTGGGAGAGGTCAGGCACAGCAGAGGGAAGGAGCAGAAGATGGATGGGATGGAGGGATGGTGAGCAGAGGGAAAGAACAGAAGATGGATGGGACTGGGAGGGTTGGGGAGCAGAGGGAAGGAGCAAGAGATGGATGGGACTGGGAGGGTGGGGAGCAGAGGGAAGCCTACTGGAAAGAAGACACTGCATAAAACAGAAGACACTGGGATCAAAGCGAATAGAAAAACTAAATGATCAGACAACAAAGGTAAATAAAAGTATTTTATTGATAATTTATTAATTGAAATGTGTCAGCTTTTTGAAATATGCATCTGTGATATTTTGCCTGTAAATTTCATTTCCTTCCTCCATATTAGCATATTCATTTGCATATTTATATATGCAAATGATATGCTAATATGCTCCGCCCATTCTTTGCCCCCCCAAATGAAACAGTCAAACTACACCTATGCCCCCTAGTAGTACTTTTATGTTATTACCACTAGGGGTCACTGGTGGCATTTTGAAGCTGGGCACCAACCTAGGTGGCAGCAGAGGGGGATTGTTGCCGCCTGGGACCATTCAGCTACTGATGCTAACCCTCAGCTAAGTCCCAGGTTGGGGCAGTTCAGGGATGGAGGAGGGTAGGGCTATTTGGGGGGGGGCAGGGTTTGAAGGTCTGAGGAGTGGGTTTCAGGAAGGGATGGGAAAGTTGTGCCAGCTTCACTATGACAAAAGGGGTGTTGGGACTGTGATGGATGGCTCAGGAGGTGTTGGGATAGTGAATGGGAGGAGTTCTGGTTTGTCTCAGGATGCCAGAATTGTGTTGAGGGTGTTATGTGACGTGACACTTATATCCTGCTATCTCCCAACCAGAAGGTGGTTCAAAGCAGGTAACAAAACTCAATGCTGCACTTATAAAGGACTAATGGTCTCTCATGTATAATCATTGCACTTATGCAAGTATCAGAAATGCTTCATTAACAAATGGTATTAAAAAGGATTATCTTGTGCTTGATGTGGCTTCACATAAGTGCATTTTGAATGATTTTGCATTGCAGTAACTCATTGATACAAAATCCACACAACCTCCATGAGCAAATATTAAAAATGATTAGTATATAGAGCTCTAGGGGGCAATTCTATAAAAGGCGCTCAAAATAGGCACTGGGAAAAACCCGCGCCAAGCGCTATTCTATAAGCATCGCTCCAGGCTAAGCGTCTTTTACAGAATAGCGCTTAGTGTGGATTCCTGTACCCAACTTCAGGTGTGGGGCCTTACGCCTGCCGAAACCTGGTATAAATCCTGACGTGCAAGTTGGGAACACAACTTTGGTATTCTGTAACACTGCTTCGAAATATTTTGAATGCCCTTGACCCCCCCCCCCCCATGCCCCCCCATGGCCACACCCCTTTTTTGGTCACACATTAGACACTTTGGGTTACACACGAGTTATAGAATAGGGCATACAGCAATAAAACCAAATCAGTGCCAAAAAAGTACCAATTAACTCTAGTCAATGCGCATAATTTGTTGTTAGAATCCAACTGATTAGTTTATGCGTGCATCTGGGCTCCATGACCAACTTTGGGTGACCTACAGAATAAAGCAAAAAAAAAAAAATGGTAACCCCTAGAGTTTTTGCAGTTTTCTCAGCAACTGCTTTGAATTTCAATGAGAAATTTTATGTACATATTTAGTCATCATACTTACGTATTATCTTAAGCTATGTTGATGTTACTGGCATTTTAGCATTACTGCCTAGTGATTTTTGCATGTTAAAATGTTCTAGCTAAAACAGAGTAAAATTACATCATTCAAACAATACAATTAACAATGTGTCAGAATTTTGCTGTCACACTGACAAATTTTCTTCACAGTGCTGATCTTCCAGTTCTTAAGATGATACACAGCCATTATCACCTTTGCTCTGAAACCTTGTTCACGGTGATTCTTATTTTGTCCACTACCAATACCTTGCCCATGATTGTCATTACAATCCAAAATGCTTTTAAATAAATTATCTGTAAATGATCATATTATCATGAGCAAATTATTGTTTACAAAAGTCTACAGCACTGTGACATCATTAACAATAAGCTGGCACCCTGTTGTTTTGTTTTCAAAATAGTGGTAGTTTTACAGTGCAAATATTTTTGAACATGCAAAAATCACTGGGTGGTCATGCTAAAAAGTCTGTAACTCCACTGAGTTTAAAGATAGTCTCATTCAACTTGGCACATGAATGAAAACAGTAACAACAAATAAAGCTGTAAAATTTCACATTGAAAACAAAAAACTGTAGGCAGCTACTTTTTTTTTTGCTCACTCTGTATATATAATCAGGGGATATGACTCAAGTACTTCACAAAATTGCACAATGCATAAAAGTAGTAAGGAAAAACCTGCATTTTGGCATTTTTTGTATGTTTCCATATATTTTCATAATTTCTCATCCAAATATATTTTTGTGAAGCCACATTACACATTTACTCTCAGATTCTGTATGGGTTGCAGAACACAGGTGCACATGTAGCCTAATTTGTCAAATGGGTGCTAACAACCAATTATTGTCATTAATTACAGTTGATTGGCACTTTAATTGGCAGTAATTTGGATTTACACATGCATCTGCCCTATGCCCTATTCTATAGTATATATAGTAATTGACGGCAGATAAAGACCTGTACTGTCCATCCAGTCTGCCCAACAAGATAAACTCATTTTACATGATATGTGATACTTTGTATGTATACCTGACTTTGATTTTCCTTGCCTTTCTCAGGGCACAGACCATAGAAGTCTGCCCAGTACTGTTCTTGTACTAAGTTCTGAAGCTAACATTGAAGCCCTTTAAAATGTACACTCAAGCCCATCCCTATCTATTCAGTCACGATCAGGGTGTAGACCTTAGAAGTCTGCCCAGCTCCCATTTTTTTCCCAATTACTGGCGTCGCCACCCAATCTCCGCTAAGATTCCACAGAACCATTCCTTCTAAACAGGATTCCTTTGTGTTTATCCCACGCATGTTTGAATTCCATTACTGTTTTTATCTCCACCACCTCCCGCGGGAGGGCATTTCACATATCCACCACCCGCTCCATGAAAAAATACTTCCTGACATTAGTCCTGAGTCTGCCTCCCTTCAACCTCAATTCATGTCCTCTAGTTCTACCGCCTTCTCGTCTCCGGAAAAAGTTCATTTGCGGATTAATACCTTTCAAATATTTGAACGTCTGTATCATATCTTCCCTGTTTCTCCTTTCCTCCAAGGTATAACACCGTTTGCCCAAAGTGTCTTGCTCGTAACCCAAAAGGGGATATGGCCATGAGAGAGCCATGGGATGGCCGGGGCATTCCAAATATTCTGACGCACTGTTACAGAATACTGGGGTTGTGCAACCAAATTGCGTGCCAGCATTTGCACTAGGTTTCAGCAGGCATATGTCCTCATGCCCAAAGTTGGACACGGGAATCTTCTGTAATCTTAGAATGGTCTTTTGAAAAATTTAACTCCTTTCTTAAGACACATTATTTCACATTTAGAGCATGTGTGTGAAAGTCATAAGACCACTTGATGAATCCCTCCCTTAGGGGTAGCCTTAGGGCCTTCTCACAGTCATTAGGGCCTTAATATACATTCAGCAAATTAATATATGTTAAATACTAATAAGCCTATTTTATACTTATGGGCTTTTAGCATTTAGCACGTGCTAATTCCCTTAGGGGTCCTTTTACAAAGCGGCGATAAGCTCAACATGGGCTTACCACACGCTAATCTGGAGCTACCGTCAGCCCAATGTGGGTGCTGGCGGTAGTTCCAGCCCCCGCATGCACCATTTTCCGTACTAGGGAAAATGTGCCCGTATTTTTTTAGCGTGGTGCTAACCAGGCAGCAATCAAGCAACAGCGCACCCTACCCAGTTACTGCAGGTTAGCACGGGAGCCCTTACTGCCACCTCAGTGGGTGTCAGTAAGTGCTCCCCCCGAATGGCCATGTGGTAAGAGCAATCTCACTGTATGGCCATGGCTATTTTCAGCCTTTTTTTACCAGCTGCGGTAAAAAGGGCCACACCGCTAGCGCAGGGCCCTTTTTACCACAGCTTGGTAAAAAGGACCCCTAAATGCAAGTTAAGGTGCATTAAGGCTCTAATGCCCCCATGAAGGCCCTAATGCTTCTTGATGGATTCCCCCACTTAGTGAGTTTGTATAGGCAGTATATCAAATGAATTTGAAGTTGAACTAAGCACTATTTTATAAAAGACACTCAGCCTGAAGCAGATTTTATAGAATTCCCTTCTTAGTGGATAGGTCCCTATGGCACAAGATAAGTAATCATTTTTAATAACATTTGTTCACAGAGCATTTTTGTTAATTCACAAAGTGTGATGATTATACAAGAGAGACTGTTGCATGAACAGTTATGCAAATTTTCGTAGTAATGACTTGCTGCATGAAAATTTACAGGCTCATTTTGGCTGAAAACGTAGCTACAGTTAAAGAGCTGTAGTTATTCTTCCCAGGGCTTGTGTAAAACAATTATGCCCACTCATGGTAATGGTAGTCTAAATTTAAAGGGCCCAGAAGCATAGATCCCCCCAGACACCCCTCCCTTAGGAGACATCAAATCGCTGGTGATCCGGTGGGACCAATATGCCCCAAGCCCCAGTCCACCCTTTACATATGTCTATATGGCCTCTTTGGAAGAAAGATTTTTCTGTAAGTCTCAATACTGGTCAAAGATATTGGCTGGGAAATGTTACATAGATAACATTTATTTTGTGGTCTGATTCTCTTCTCTTATTCCATTATACAGCGGTTAAATTACTTGACAGAAACTTTCAGCTCAAACATTTTTAGATATTATCAATCAGTTTTTTTAGGTGAGGGATTCCAAAAATCACTTTTCAGGTAAAGTATATATTACATTTTAAAGTTTCCATTCTAAACATTTACAGAAAAAACATACCAGTGGTTCATTTTTTAAGGCTATACCTTTTATGGTCATCTTTATCCATGCTTCAAATACAAGTAAAGAAGATAAGTAATTATTTATTTGTGAACAGATACCCTATTGTAGTTCTTAAATGAGCTAATAAGATAGCACTCTTCTCACAATTAAGGGGTCCTTTTACTAAGCTGCTGTAAGCACTCATGTGTGCTTACCATGGGTGAAAAATGCCTATGCGTCCTGCGGTAGTTCGAGGATCAGCGTGTATTTTCTACACACTAAAAAAATGAAAATATGTTTTAGTGCTGGAGCGTATTTGGGGGTGGAGCGTAGGCGTGCCCTTCGCTAATCAGCTATGCTCTTACTACCTACTAAATTGGTGTCGGTAAGGGCTCCCACACTAATGGCCACATGCTAATTGGGAGATTAGTGTGTGGCCATTAATTGAACAAATGTAAAATGTGGCCATTTTGCAGCTGGCTAAAATGGGCCTCAGCATGCAGGAAACCCACATGCTAGTAATAGCTAAGGCCGCTTTCTAGCACAGCTTGGTAAGTTTGCTGCTGCAGTTAAAGAGAGATTCAACACAATCTCCCTTGGTATATGTATTACCATGCTTTTCTAAAGCTTTCTTGATCAAAAAGATCATAAAGTAATATGTTTTGGGGATTTTTTTGTGTATTAGTCATAAAATAATATTGGTTTGGCATGTTTGTTTTCCTGAGTGGCATGAGTGGAGGAGTAGCCTAGTGGTTAGTGCAGTTGACTTTGATCCTGGGGAACTGAACTCAATTCCCACTGCAGCTCCTTGTGACTCTGGGCAAGTCATTTAACCCTCCATTGCCCCTGGTACAAAATAAGCACCTGAATATATGTAAACCACTTTGAATGTAGTTGCAAAAACCTCAGAAAGGCAGTATACTACTACTACTATTTAACATTTCTAAAGCGCTACCAGGGTTACGAAGCACGCTGTACAATTAACAAAGAAGGACAGTCCCTGGTCAAAGGAGCTTACAATCTAAAGGACAAAAAGTGCAGTCAATCAAATTGGGGCAGTCAAGATTTCCTGGATAGAGGTACAATGGTTAGGTGCCGAAAGCGACATTGAAGAGGTGTGCTTTGAGTAAGGATTTGAAGATGGGTAGGGACGGGAGGGGGCTTGGCGTATGGGCTCAGGGAGTTTATTCCAAGCATAGGGTGAGGCGAGGCAGAAAGGGCGGAGCCTGGAGTTGGCGGTGGTGGAGAAGGTTCCCTTTGTTTTTCACACACCCACCAATTGTTTTTCATAGAGGTCACAATATGTAGGGTCAATTATTTCATTCGAGTTACCTTTAGATATTATGATGCCCATTTGACATGAATCGGGCCATAGCAAATGTGAACACTGTGACTTTTGCAGCCATATCATTACAACAAGGAAAGTGTAACAGCCTAGATTGCCTCTTATTCATCAGCTTCGATATCAAACAAATTGGGCTTTGAGCAGCTGATATATTTGGTGATTTGTCCTGATGAATTGCTGTTCAGACTAAAAGAACAATTGAAATAAGGATATCTGAATATCTCAGCAATTCTTATTTCCATTACATAAAATTCACCCCACCCCACCCAATGCAACATTGGATAAGCATCATTCAGAAGAAGGAATTAAGGGCCCTGTTATTAAGGTGCACTAGTGTTTTTAGCACATGCTAAAAATGAGTGCACGCTAATCGTGTAGATGCTCATAGGAATATTATGGGCATCTACACAGTTAGTGCGCACTAATGCTTAGCGCATGCTAAAAATGCTGATGCCTCTACTGCGGCTTAGTAAACAGGGCCCTAAGTTTCTGGTAATGGATATTGTGATATTGAAATGGGTGGGGGGGGGGAGAGATTTCACTACAACTCACATGTAGAAAACACAGTTGGATTTACAAATGGCAGACAGTAGTACCTGGTGGTCTAAATCATGGAATTGAATGGCAAACCTTTTTGTGAATATTTTTAGAATTATTCTGTTTTGGGGTTGTTGTTTTTTTTTCGTTAGCTTAGAGTCTCTTCTACAAAAAAAAAGTGTTAAGCTTTGGGCTTAACGCACTATAACACAGAATTTTAATGTGCAGCAAGCTCAAACCTAACTCTGAATCAAAAAAAAGGTGTTCTCACTATTTTGTATTGAAGGTCATGTGTTAATATGTATTTATTTATTTATTATAATCTCCTGATTTTTTATTACATTTGTACCCTGTGCTTTTCCCACTCATGGCAGGCTCAATGTGGTGGGCAATGGAGGATTAAGTGACTTGCCCAGAGTCACAAGAAGCTGCCTGTGCTGGGAATTGAACTCAATTCCTCAGGACTAAAGTCCACCACCCTAACCACTAGGCCACTCCTCCCCAACACCTCAAACACAATTCTGATCCCTCTGATGGCTCCTCAACCCCAAACACAACTCCAACCCTCCAATGGCTTCGCAACTCCATGAACACATCTCTGATACCACAGACACAAAAATCCTACCCCAACACAGATCCCACCCCTTTGACATACTCCCAACCTCCACTGACACAACTGCTATGACACAACTCTGACCCCCCCCCCCCCCCCCCCCGATTGACAACCTAACATCCCCAGAATCTCCCCCAATAACACACCAGACACTCCCAGTAACAAATCAGACCCTGGCACAACCATCCTGCCCCTTCCCTAAATCCTGCCCTTTGACCAATCTTCCTCCCACCCTGAGCCCAAATCTCCCTCCCCCCTCCATGATCCCCTGAGACATTCCTGGGAGGTCACAACTGGTGGAGTAGTGGCTCTCAGGCAGCAGTAATCTCCCAATGTTTCTGATCATTGGCACTTTATCCAAAATGGTGCCAATGACCCCTAGCAGCTGGATACTCTGTAGAGCATTTTTTAAGGAGCTAATGTCAAAATATTTATGCATAGAAACATGTGGACCCCCACCCCACCCCACATCCACAAGACATGAATCTCTCCTCCCCAGTGAAGTCTCCCATACCTCCAAAGGCACGATTCACCCCTCATACAATAAGTCAAGAACCTCAGCCCCCACTCTATTCCCCCAAAGGTATGAATCACCATTTCACAGTCAAGGTCTCTTACTCTCAAAGGCATGACTTCCCCTAAAGACCCACAGGACCTACCGGGTAGTTCCCTAGTATTTAGGTAAACAGGGAAGGGGCAATCTCTAGGCACTTCTCCTCCTTTTGGGACCGAGTTAAAAATGGTTCCAGCTGACTGCTAGTGGTGGTCCCACCCACCTTCTTAATGCCATCTCTCCTGCTCTTATTCCTTTTATCTGTCACATTCTCAACCTCTCACTTTCCACTGCGACTGTCCCTGCTGCCTTTAAACATGCTGTGGTCACACCTCTCCTTAAGAAGCCTTCACTCGACCCTACTTGTCCCTCTAATTACCGACCCATCTCCCTCCTTCCTTTTCTCTCCAAATTACTTGAGCGTGCTGTTCACCGCCGCTGCCTTGATTTTCTCTCCTCACATGCTATTCTTGACCCACTACAATCTGGTTTTCGCCCTCTCCACTCAACCGAAACTGCGCTTACTAAAGTCTCCAATGACCTATTACTGGCTAAATCCAGAGGTCAATATTCCATCCTCATTCTTCTTGATCTTTCCGCTGCTTTTGACACTGTCGATCACAGCATACTTCTCGATACCCTGTCCTCACTTGGATTCCAGGGCTCTGTCCTTTCCTGGTTCTCTTCCTACCTCTCCCTCCGCACGTTTAGTGTTCACTCTGGTGGATCCTCTTCTACTTCTATCACTCTGCCTGTCGGCGTACCTCAGGGTTCTGTTCTTGGTCCCCTCCTCTTTTCTATCTACACTTCTTCCCTTGGTTCATTAATCTCACCCCATGGCTTTTCCTACCATCTCTATGCTGATGACTCCCAAATCTACCTTTCTACCCCTGATATCTCACCTTGCATCCAAACCAAAGTTTCAGCGTGCTTGTCTGACATTGCTGTCTGGATGTCTCAACGCCACCTGAAATTAAATATGACCAAAACCGAGCTTCTCATTTTCCCCCCCAAACCCACCTCCCTGCTCCCCCCGTTTTCTATTTCTGTTGATGGCTCTCTCATTCTCCCTGTCTCCTCAGCTCAAAACCTTGGGGTCATTTTGACTCTTCTCTCTCCTTCTCTGCTCATATCCAGCAGATTGCCAAGACCTGTCATTTCTTTCTTTACAACATCCGTAAAATCCACCCCTTTCTTTCCGAGCACTCTACCAAAACCCTCATCCACACCCTTGTCACCTCTCGTTTAGACTACTGCAATCTGCTTCTTGCTGGCTTCCCACTTAGTCACCTCTCCCCTCTCCAGTTGGTTCAAAACTCTGCTGCCCATCTCATCTTCCGCCAGGGTCGCTTTACTCATACTACCCCTCTCCTCAAGACCCTTCACTGGCTCCCTATCCGTTTTCGCATCCTGTTTAAACTTCTTCTACTAACCTATAAATGTACTCACTCTGCTGCTCCCCAGTATCTCTCCACACTCGTCCTTCCCTACACCCCTTCCCGTGCACTCCGCTCCATGGATAAATCCTTCTTATCTGTTCCCTTTTCCACTACTGCCAACTCCAGACTTTGCGCCTTCTGTCTCGCTGCACCCTACGCCTGGAATAAACTTCCTGAGCCCCTACGTCTTGCCCCATCCTTGGCCACCTTTAAATCTAGACTGAAAGCCCACCTCTTTAACATTGCTTTTGACTCGTAACCACTTGTAACCACTCGCCTCCACCTACCCTCCTCTCTTCCTTCCCGTTCACATTAATTGATTTGATTTGCTTACCTTATTTATTTTTTGTCTATTAGATTGTAAGCTCTTTGAGCAGGGACTGTCTTTCTTCTATGTTTGTGCAGCGCTGCGTATGCCTTGTAGCGCTATAGAAATGCTAAATAGTAGTAGTCTCAGTACTACTGCTGCTCAGATCAAAGCCTTTATATAGCAGCTTAAACCACAAGACCACTAACCTAAGGGTTACTCAGTGCCATTTTGAATTTGGGACCAGGTCATAGAAACCAAGAAACCCCACAAGCAGGTCCCATGGGGTCTTCAGAGGATGAATCATGCATCAGGGGATGAGGGACTTGATTGGGGAGGTGCGTTTTATCTTCAGTGAGTGGGGGTTGATATGATCTGTGAGCACACATATTGACTACCTGATCCCTTTAAGAATAATCTCTGGTACAGTAGGCTGCATGTTAGTGGCCAGATATTTCAGGGAGGAAAACAAATGACAGCATTGGGATGGTGTTATGTTTCTAGGAATGATGCAGCTTGGATTTCACTAAAAGCTGTGTTATTTCATTTTTCTTACTAATTAGGTGCTTAACATTTGTATCACATTGTACAACCCGTGTTGACTTGAACTAATGTGTTACTTCAGAACATAAGAATTACCATACTGGATCAGATTAAGGGAGGAAATTATCATCGTGGGCTACTGTGTTATTTTACTGTTATCCCAATTTATCAGTAACTAGGTCTCGCATCATAAAATGAGACCTGTGTTAAAATAGCATCAGGTAGTGATAAAATAATACATCTTAATGGTAGCTCACTGCAAATTAACCAAGCCAGATACAGTATGTAAATGAGGAAATAACTGGTTTATAAACTGAGCTCTGAGACCTGTTACTTCACAGGCCAGAAACATAAGAAAAAACCTCTTTACAGGCCCAAACAGTCTGTGGCTGGTGGGCTGCCACACCCCAAACACAGCCGTAAGTTCTCAGTCTTCCCTTAGTCCCAGGTCTGGCTCCAACCAGACCTCAAAACAAAGCTTGCAAGTCTTAATCAAGCAGAAAAAGTGGCTTACCTCAGCCAGGTTTTGATAGCTTACACAACAGCTAGGGAGCCCTTACACGACAGAGTGGCTTCTCTCCTTCTGGGACTTCTGCATTGGGGGCCTCCTTGCTCTGACCTGCAGGACAGCTTTTACTTCTTTCTCACTGTCAAGCCCTACCCTCTTGCCCAGACAGCCCAACATCCCTATGCTCACTTGACTCTGCAGTTCAATCTCTGACCTGGCAGGTTTAGCGCCACCTACCATGAAGCAGCTGAACTACAATCTCAGAGAGGGAGTGTTTCCATGGATGCCTGGCCCTAAGGGCAGTGACATAGCTAGGTGGGGCGCAGGGGGAGTGGTCGCTCCCCCAAACAGCTGTTTAGAAAAAATGGTGCCTATGTGCCTCGTGCCAATAAATATTTTTTTTCTGCTCCCTCCATCCTTAGTCTTTAATCTTTTCCAATCTCTTCTGCCTGTCTCTCCCGTCTGCGTAGTCACTTTTTACTTCCCTGAAGCTTTTTCCTTCATGCACAGCACCGGCGATTCACAGTCAGCGTTCTGCCAGCGTCGGGGCCTCTCTCTCCTCAGGCGCGTCCTGCCTACTCTATTGCAACTTCCTGTTTTCCGCAGAGGTGGGATGCGCCTGAGGAGAGAGAGGCCCCAATGCTGGCAGAACGCTGACTGTGAATCGCCGGTGCTGCAAAGGAGGGAGAAAGCTTCAGGAAAGTAAAAAGTGACCACGCGGACGGGAGAGACGGGCAGAAGAGAAGGTGAAAAATGCAAAGCTGGGGGGGGGGGGGGGGCTGGAGAAAGCTGCCCAGGGAGGTTTAATTGACCGGAGTGGAAGTGAAAGTGAGCCTATGTAGTCCACTTAACAAGGCAGCCAATTTGGGTAATATTAATCTGTTTCCACCTCCCCCCCCCCCCCCCCCCCCCCCGCGCAGCTGTCTTTGCCGTTCAGTTCAAAGCAAGCAAACTTATGATCTGCTGCATACACATTGTCATTCTTTATTGTTGGTCCATCTGTAACAATGCTAAAGCTGTTTCAGTTGGAAGGCAGTGCCTTAAAAGCAGGAGGAGTAAGAAATAACAGTTGATTATCACTAAAACAGCGTCAAAAATTATTGTTGCTGGTAGAATATGGTAATACTAGGGCCCAGCTAAGGAACAAGTTACTTTGAGTTAGTCTTCACTGGACTAAACTTGCTTTCCTTGTGCCATCACTATCCAGCAGGATAGGCAGTGACTCAAAAGGTGGAAGATAAAGGATTTTTAAAAAAATATTTATATCATACATTATCCCAAGCAAAGTCAGATTCAGTGTGGCTTACATTTGAAAATACAGTGATACAGAATAATAGAATTTAGTTATATCATGGGAATAAATAGATGGATATGTCTGAAACATTTAACAAAGTTGAGATTAGCATACATACCCAACTGGGCATTTAAACGTTTGTCCTTTATTGATACCAAATGTTCAGAAATCATAGCCATAAGTACAGACAGTTATTCAAAGATTATCACATGGGAGAGGAAGGAGATAGGGACACAAAGAAGGCACTATTGAAAAGGGGAGGAAGAGATAGGGACATAGAGGGGCACCACTAGAAGGGGGAATGGGGATATGGGGACAATGGTGAAAAGGGGTGAGATGGGAACAAAGAGGTAATGCTGGAAAGGGGGGAAGATGGTAACAGGGGTAATGCTGGAAAAAGGGGGAAGATGGGAACACAGGACAATGTTAGATAAAGGGAGAGGTGGGGACACCAGGATGGCAGATGCTAGAAAGGGGGAGATGAGGAGACCAGTTAGGCTTGTGCTGAAAAAGGGGGGAGATGGGGACATAGAAAGGGCAGATGCTGAACTTGGGGGTAGGATAGGAACAAGGGACACAGAAGGCAGATGCTGGACAGGACAAATAGTGGTGCAGAGGAAAAAAGGATGCTGCACTTGGAGACAGAAGAAATGTCAGATGGGCAAGAGACCCTGTAAAGGCAGAAGAAACAGAGAAAAACAGAAAAGAGACAGTGGGACCAAAGCAAATGAGAAAATAAATTGTTCAAACAACAGTAGATGGGTCCGAGTGCATTTTATTAAGTCATTTTGGATGTACTGCAGCACAGATTTTGATGGGTAGAATCAGGGACTGCAAACAAATCCCACATGAATTTGGGATGTGAGTTCACACTAGGACTAGATGAAAAATCTCCCTTCTGGAACTGGATCACTTGGCAGCTCTATACACAGCTATTTGAAAGTGGGGACATAAACTGAAAGATCAGTGTCAAACAGATGTAGAGAAGGAAAGGAAGAAGACAAGAAGCGAGAGAAGAAATGGAAAGGCCAACCTGGAAAAGAATTTGTAAGGCTGACTCATGGAACATGGAAAAAAAAGACTGGGACCAGCCAAATTCCCAGACAACAAAGGTAGAAAAAAATTATTTTTATTTAATACTTTGCAAGGACTGAGATGTACCTGCTTTGTAAAATGTAGTTTTTTTTCTATTTTTATTTTGCAAAGTACAGGAGAAAATACATTTCTATCTCTTTTTTTACCAGTATTGCACTGTCTGGCTTCCTTGGGTGGGGGGGGGGGGGGGGGGGGGGGGATGTCTCTATTTCAAATTTTGTTTTGGGTTTTTTTTTGTGGCCCCCTATTCTGCATTAGATTGGTAGCATGGAATGTTGTCACAATTTGGGTTTCTGCCAAGTGCTTGTGACCTGGGTTGGCCACGTTGGAAACAGGATACTGGGCTAGATGGACCATTGGTCTGACCCAGTATTGCCACTCTAATGTTATATAGATGAGGGTCTGTCCATATTCTGCATGTGTGACTGAGGTAAAGGATTCTGCCAGCATGTAGTATCTGTGTAGGAATGTGTAACAGTGTAGCTCGTTCCAGTTTCCCAATAGTAGGTATATTGGTGCTCCAGAGCCCAGTGTAATATATTTATATATATAGCACTGTCTTCTGATAGGTGGGTTAGGGCTGTTATGTTGTGGTAAGGTTTGTGCTCTAGGGCAGTCCTGGAGTACCCCCTTGCCAGTCAGGTTTTCAGGATATCCACAATAAATATGCACAACATTGATTTGCATATACTGCCTCCATTATATGCAAATCTTTTTCATGCAGATTCATTGTGGATAGCCTGAAAACCTGAATGGCAAGGGGGTACTCCAGGACCACCTAGGGAAACACTTCTCTAGGTCCCACTGTAATATTTATAGCATTGTCTTTTCATAGGTGGGTTAGGGCTGTTTTGATGTGGTAAGTTTTCAGTATAGATTTTGGGTGTCTTTTTGCAGGGGTTTGTGCTATTTCACAAAGGGGCTTATTTTCAAAGCACTTAGCCTCCCAAAGTTCCATAGAAACGTATGGAACTTTGGGAGGCTAAGTGCTTTGAAAATATGCCTCAATGTGTCTAGCCCTCTTCACATCCTGTAGAGTCACCACACAAACAAATGCCCATCTGATTTAAACAAGGTGTCTAGCAGTGGAAGGACTGGGCGTGCTATACCTGAGGTGATGGTCATGATTAATGTTTTTATTTGAAGTTAAGAAGACAGGTTGCCTCTTCTGTGCCCTGCCTCCTGATGTAACTTACTGTTTCCTTGTAGGCAGGACACAACAGAGACAGTCTGTATTAATCAGTGCCCGCAACAGCCCCTGAGCAACAACACAGACACTGCTGTCTAGCTGACACCAATCGGCACCTGTTTTATAAAAGTCTGCTCCCCCTGAGATCAAAACCTGGCTACGCCTCTGCCTAAGAGGTCTTTTTACCAAGCTGCGGGTAAAAGGGCCCTACACTAGTGATGGGGGCCCTTTTTCCCACACTCCAGGGCCATTTCTTCCGCAGCTGGTAAAAGCTGAAAATGGGCATGTGGTGAGAACTGTTACCGCATGGCCAAGAGGTGGGGGGCCCTTACCGCCACCCACTGAGGAAGTGTTGAGAAGGGCTCCTGTGCTAACCTGGTGGTAATCGGGCCGTGCGGTGATGCCCGATTACTGCCAGGTTATCGCCGTGCAAGCCATTTTCAGGGATTTTATTTTTCCCCTGGAAATGGTGTGCGCTCACAGTGGGACTACCGTCGGCAGCCGCATTACTACTACTACTACTTAACATTTCTAGAGCGCTACTAGGGTTACGCAGCACTGTACAGTTTAACAAAGAAGGACAGTCCCTGCTTGAAGGAGCTTACAATCTAAGGACGAAATGTCAAGTTGGGGCAGTCAAGATTTCCTGAATAGAGGTGTAGTGGTTAGGTGCCGAAGGCGACATTGAAGAGGTGGGATTTGAGCAAGGATTTGAAGATGGGCAGGGAGGGGGCCTGGCATATGGGCTCAGGGAGTTTATTCTAAGCATGGGGTGAGGCGAGGCAGAAAGGGCGGAGCCTGGAGTTGGCGGTGGTGGAGAAGGGTACTGAGAGGAGGGATTTGTCTTGAGAGCGGAGGTTACGGGTAGTAGTCCCGGAAGAGTGAGTGGTAAGCCCGCATTGAGCTTACCGCCGTTCTGTAAAAGGGCCCCTCACTCCTTCACAACCACATTGATAACTATGCCTCTAAAGGTCCATCTAGCCCAGCATCCTGTTTCTAACACTGGTCAATACTGGCAAGATCCCAAAAAGTAGCAAGATTTGGGAAAAATAATATGTGATTTTGCTGTTTAATGCAGGTTAGCAATTATCCTTTTAAGTGTTGCAGTTAAGTAATGGTTTGGGCTCCCTACCCCCAGTAGCTCTGAAGGCTACCTTATACCATGCATTATCAAGGCTGGATCAAGGCGTAAGTAAACCAAGCCCCGAAAGGTTTGTGGAATCTATGTCACATATGCCTCAATCTAGCCCTGCTCAGGAAACACTGACTTAAAACAACTGCCCATGATACTATCCAAAGCAAAGAATTGGCACATACCTCCACCCTCTGAGTTATTAGGCCGGTGTTCATAAAGAGGAGGTATCATTACCTGTCTCTGTACGTTGAGCATCTTGGTGTCTTCAGGCCCCAATCAGCTATTTGGAATTTTCAACACCCAAAGCAAACAGCATTTGAAAGGAAGCAGAGAATAATCAAACAGGTGTCTGGAGGATCTGAGGCTGGGGAGAGTGTTTGCTAGGCTCTGGGGGCAAAATGGAGAGGGTAGTTGCTGTGGTTTGGGAAATAAAAGTGAGGATAGTGCTTGCTGAGGTCTGGGGTATTAATTTGGTTTAATTAGATATAGAGACTGAAGTGTTCCAGTTGTTTAAAAAAGCAGAACTTACTGGTATTCACATGCTCTGTAAAAGTTTTAAAATATATTTTTATAGAGGGGGCTTGTAGTAAAAGGGTTAATTCTGCCTTGTGTATATGGAACAGATGTTTGGTTCAAGAACTGAAACAGTTCCTCCTGGTTGGCAGCACATAGTGCCGGAACTGTGTCATTAAACTGACCTTATTTGGACTTATGCTGACACAATACTGCTTCTTACTTCAAGTTATCAACAATTTAGACTTTTTTTTTCTTTTACATGTGATTGCCTAAATGATTTGAGATGTACTTAGCTTAATGCTTAATACTGTGTTATGAACTGAGATTGCTTTGCTCCCAAATTTAAGGATTATTATTTCCTCTAGTGACTGAAATGATAGCATGCAAATGACCTACTTCTTGCTCTGAGGATGGTTAGTAACACCCTCCTCTCATATTATCACAGCATCTTGATTTCTGGCATCTTCATATAAAGAAACAGTAGTGAGGAAGCTATTTTAAGAAAGATTCCTAAATCTAGCCTTCTGTCACAGTCTTTCACTTAATGTCACATTATTTTCCACTTTGTGGTGAAAATAACATACATCTCTGAATCTGGATATTTTGTTTTACATCATAGTAAATTATTTAGATTTCATTTATGATACTTGTGGCGAAAACAGTACTGAAGATGTTTGTATCTGTCTTCTGCACTATAATTAAGATATTCTGTAAAAAAAAAAAAACAACCTGCAAAAGTAATTATTTACATAGGGGCCCTTTTACAAAGTGGTTGTAAGCCCAATGCAGGCTTACTGCTCGCTCTTTCGGGACTGCCACCGGCCCAACGTGGCCGCTGGCGGTAGTCCCGCCCTGAGCACACGCCATTTCCTGGGAAAAAGAAAATCCCCAGAAATGGCTTGCGCAGTGGTAACCTAGCAGTGGTAACCCAGCGGTAATCAGGCATTGCCGTGCACTGCCCAGCTACCACTGGGTTAGCGAGGGAGCCCTTATTGCCACCTCAATGGGTGGCAATAAGGTCTCTCTGTCGCATGGCCATGTGGTAAGAGTTTTCTTACCATATGGCCATGTGTGCTGGGGCCATTTTACCCACTGCGGTGTAAAGGGCCCTGGTGCACGGGAAAAACTGCCCCCGCAGTTTGGTAAAAGGCCCCTTAAGAGTTAAAGCAAATAGCTGGGTTAAACAACAGGAAAGTTAAAGGATGAAGATGATTTTACACAAATTCCTATTCAGCCAAAATTCCACCTTGTGCAACATGCCCCCTTGTACCACCACCCCACCCACTGTGCCGCAGCCTAGAAGAGGAGACAATGGACAGGGGGCAATTTGGGTATACCCAGCTCCCTTGTGATATGTGCAGCTGAACTGCTCACACAGCCCTCTGTATGGCCCTGTTTTCACAGGAGTGTTCTATTGCTACCAAGGCTAATTGTTCCCAACCCAGTCATCGAGACACATCAAGCCTGTCTGATTGTCAGGATAGATAGATTTGCATACACTACATCTATTGTATGAAAATCCATCTCATGTATATCCATCACCAATATTCTGACTGGGTATGTCCCGAGGACTAGATTGAGAATCTTATCCTAGATCAGTGGTTCCCAAATCTGGTCCTGGAGGCACCCCAACCAGTCAGGTTTTCAGGATATCCACAATGAATATTCATGAGCGATATCTGCATGCACTGCCTCTACTGCATGCAAATTTCTCTCATGAATAGATATAGAAGCCTATGCAGTATAAAGTTTAATATGTAAAAATTGCAGATTTTGTGCATCTAAACAAGACATTATTGGGTCTAATAAAGGACTCAACTATCCCAAGCTTGAATGGCCCTTTTTTTGTATTTTTAAAAATGATACTTATACACTGTAAATCCTATTTATACCATGCTAAGTGGTATTTTAGCATGCATGTTACAGATTTGCCCACTTACATTGTATATTTTCTCAGAGTAGGTGTAATTGCATAGAGCCCATTATATACTATGTTTCATATTACTATCTAACACACATTGGTCAGATACAACCAAATACAACTGTGTAGTAAGAAATATTCAAAATGAGTCATCCATGCAAACAAAAAATGTCCATGCTGTAATGCTATAATGTTGACAGAATAAAACTGTAGGTGTTTCAGGTTGAATAAATAAAGTGAGTATAATGTTTTGAATTGTTGTGAGATCCAGCTTAATGCTTGTCACATTTAGTGTTCAGCTTATAGCATGAGAGTTTTTCAGTGAAACTGAATGTGATTCATAGCTAACAATATGACTAATCAGTGGCTACATAATATTAATCAGAACTGGAAATGCACCGTTGGGTTCTGTAACATCTATATGATCTTGAAAAACACAAATACAGTACATGATGACATGCGTTTGATAGCCCTGTGTTATTGCATGACATCATAACTGAGAGTTTGTTGTTGTCTGCACCAGCTTTCTTTCAAATTAGGCTAAAATAGAAGAATTAAACATAGCTTGTTATAGCTGAAAAAAAATAACACCAGCATCAGTATACTTTGAAGACGGTAGCTCCGTCTACAATGTTGTAAAAGTGTGGGGATTTCAGATCAAAATAGAGCAAGGCTGGACTGGCCCAGTGGCTCATTGACAAGAGTGTAATGTAACATTGGAACATGCTGCATGGTTACTGCATAGGTAGCACATGAGCCTTTACTGCTAGGTCAATGGGTGGCGGTAAAGGCTCAAATTGTAAATAGGCGCACGCTAATTTTAATATTAGTAAAGGTCCAATTCCCAGCACTTTAAAAAGTAGCCTTTTTCCCCAGCTGTGGTAAAAATGGCTCAGTGCATTCCTAAAAGACATGTCCACACTACCGCAGGCTACATTTTAACGTGACTTTGTAACAGGGGCGTAGCCAGACTTCGGCGGGAGGGGGGTCCAGAACCTGAGGTGAGGGGGCACATTTAGCCCCCCCCCCCCTCCGGTGCTGCTGACCCTCTGCCATTTTTGACCCTCCCATCCACTGCTGCCACCACCACCTTTGACCCCCCCCGGCACCAACCCTTTCGACCCCCTTCCTGCCGCTGCCAACCCTCCCCTGCCGCCGCCATCGGGTACCTTTGCTGGCGGGGGTCCCCAACTCCCACCAGCCGAAGTACTCTTCTCCAGCGCGACCGCATTGCTGATCTGCAAGGCTTCTGTTTCTGTGAGTCTGATGTCCTGCATTTTTTTGGTGCCCTATATAGAATCTAGCTCCTTATGAATTTAGGCTTGCCTTTATCAGAGGCAGAAAATAGGTGTTTCTTTGGAAAGTGGTTGTAAAATTATCCCCATCAAGAAGGAACTAAAAGGAACAGCTGATTATACAAATAAATATGTTTTCAATTAAAAGAGAAAGGGCCCGATTATCCAAAACAATTTAATAGGGCAGGATGGGCTCCTGCTCAGTTAAATCAGACTGGCTAGCCCAACCACTAATAAGCGAATAATGCTGCTGAATATTAGCACTGGCCACTGTGGCATTATCTGGTTAGTGCTGGGACAGTCCAGTTGTGGTCCGTAGACAAAGTGGTAGTGGACCCACAAGTTATCCAGGCATTGCAGATATTTAGTGACGGTGTCTGGATAGCTAGCTGGGCATATTGGATTACATATATAGTAATTCAATGATAGAAAGCCCAGCTAGTTATCTGGGTATGCCACTGAATATTGGCTATACCCACATAATTTTCAGGCATCATCAAAAATGTGGACATTCACAGCCAATACCTGATCAGGCTCTGCCCATGGTGGTCAGCACTGTCAAAAATGCTGAGTACCACAGCTCAGTACAGAGGAGGGGGAGGTGGAATTAAAAAAAAAAAAAATATATATATATATATATATATATATACATATTTTATCCCCCTGATATTTTTTTTATCCCCCTGATATTTAAACCATTTAACTGGCCAGGAATGGCTCCTGGCCCGTTAAATGTCACTTAACCAGCTATCCAGCCATATTCAGTGAGAGATTGCCAGTTATCTCCAGCTGAATATTGCTGGTTAGTGCTTAGTGGATAACCGGTCATATCTTGCGATATAACCACCTATCTGCTAATAGCGCGTCATTGGCTATGTGTAGTGGCCAAATCCAGCCGCAGAAATAACAGGCTCTTCAGCTTGGAAAGACATGGATGAGGGAGATATGATTGAGGTCTACAAAATCCTCAGTGGTGTAGAACGAGTAGAAGTAAATTGATTTTTTACTCATTCTAACAGTACAAAGACTAGGTGACACTCAAGTTATATGGAAATACCTTTAAAACAAATAGGAGGAAATAATTTTTCACTCAACGAGCAGTAATGCTCTGGAATTCTTTGCCGGAGGAGGTGGTAACAGCGGTTAGCATATCTGGGTTTAAAAAAGATTTGGACAAATTCCTAGAGGAAAAGTCCATAGTCTGATATTGAGACAGACATGGGAAGCAACTGCTTGCCCTGGGATTTGAAGTATGGAGTATTGCCACGATTTGGGTTTCTGCCAGGTACTTGTGACATGGCTTGGCCACTGTTTGGAAAACTGTGTGGCTACTCATGTTCTCCTTTCCTCTCCTCTTCCCCCCTTCCTCCCACACCCAGATCCAGTGTCAGTCCACCCCTTCCCCCATGCCTGCCTGGATCCAGCTTCTATGTACTTGCAACCCACCCCCACCACTCATCCAAATGTTGTGGTGGGTTAAGTCAGTGGCAGCTCTGAAAGTTGCTTTCTGGTCAGAAGAGCATTTCCTTTGCCAGCCATATCCTGCCCACAGGAAATTGCATCAGAGAGGTGGGACATGGGAGAGGAAAAGCTTTGTCAAACAAAGATGCCAGATGGGCGGTTTTCCCGCCCAATTGGGCGGCTTTCCACGTCCTGCTGTGGGAAATTTTTGCCCGCTGCGGGTCACGGTATTTTGGGCGGCTTTCTTTTCCGTTGGGCGGGGTTTTTTTCCTCGCCGGCTGCGGTTTTTTGCCCCGCAGGGGCGTGGTTAATGACGTCATGGGCGGAGCTGTTGATGTCCGGGGCGGAGCTGTTGACGTCTGTGGAGGAGCTGTGAACGTCGGGATGGAGCTGATGACGGCGGGGGCGGGGTGTGCTGTTTTTGGGCGGGCTTAGAGGCTGGTTTGAGTCGGAAAAATTATTTAAATCTGGCAACCCTACTGTCAAACAGAAAGCAGCTTTCAGTGTTGTCTCTGTTGTGACCTACCACAGCATTTGAAGGAGTGGTGGGGGTTGAGAAATGTCAGATCTGGGCATGGGGGGATAGATTCTGGACTGTGGGGGGGAGCAGAAGAAATACAGAGAGAGCAAGGGATACCTGGAGCAAAGGGGAGGAGGAAGAAAGAGGACAGATGTTGGATCAGTGGGGCTGAGGGGGGGGGGGGAGAGAGAGAGAGAGAATTGTGATCTCTTCATACTTGTTTGATTAATTTTACTATGTTACTCATGTTATCTATGTATCGTCACTTGTATCTCTAACTCTGGAATGGTGATAGCCATGACAGAACAATGTAAGCCACATTGAGCCTGCAAATAGGTGGGAAAATGTGGGATATAAATGCATGAAAGAAAGAAAGAAAGAAAGAAAGAAAGAAAGAAAGAAAGAAAGAAAGAAAGAAAGAAAACCTTTTTCACTCAAGAAAGACCTGCTACATGTCTCCATCAAATGACAGTGCTTCACCAATGAAAGCTGCACTCTAGTAAGCTTATAACTCTACAACACTGAGGTAAAATATTGATGCACTTCATTTGATGAGGCCCAATGGATCATGTAAAGCACTTTACATTACACTATGCAGAACATTGTTAACCAGTGCAATAAATGTAAAGTTGGCTTGTGATTTTCAAAGCCTTCCAATTCCAGACAGCACTTTGGCTGCAGAATTATGTACTACTTGTAATGCTCTTAACGCAGTCAATGGCAGCCCTAAGTAAATCAAATTACAGTAGTCTAGTTTGGTTAGAATTAAAGCTGGCAAAGCTGCTGTACCTGAATGTAACTCATATGATCTTCTTACTTGATTTATTCTTACTGGCACTTTTTTTTTCTCCTTAAGATTAAGGGGGGGGGGGGGGGGGGAGTTATCAAGGTGCAGTAAAAGGCAATCTGTTACCACACCTTAATATATGATGGGATTCAGCAACCTGTGGTTTCTCAGTCCTGCAGATTGCTGAATCCCATGTTAAAATAATAATGCTGCTTGTGGGCCACCTCACAAGCAGTGTTATTCCAGTGACCTGGAAGCATCAGGCTGCAAAGCCATGACCCAATCCTCCTGGTCTGGCAGAACAAATACCCTCCCAGATCAAACCCCACCCCATCAAAGGTTCCAGATCCCCCAAAAAAGGTTCCAGACCCCACCCAGGCCTAAGCCTCCCCATGCCTGAAAGGCCCAAGCCCCACCCCCAAAAGGTTTCCATACCCCCACCCCTCAAAATGATGAAGCCCCCCCCCCAATTCACCCAAAAGGGCTTACCATGTAGATTATTGGTGATCCAGGGGTCTTCAGGCAAGAGCAATGCCCAGTTACTCCTACCCAGTGACTACCACTTGGAGCACCATTTTGATGACAGACACAGACTAGACAAGTGACTGAGCATTGCTTCTGTCCAAATACCCCATAGATCACCAATAATCTACACTGTAGGCCCTTTTTTTTGGGGGGGGGGGGGTTGGAGCTACAGCTGGAGGGGGGGCTTGAGCCTTTGGGGCTGCTTTGCCAGCCTGGAAGCCTCAGGCCATGGCTTTGTGAACCAATGCTTCCAAGTGGTAAAATAACCTCAGCTAAAAGCAAGAGTTACTTTACCATAATTTATGTTGCCCAATACTTGTCTGTTTGCTATCTGAATTAGGAGTTTATACTTCGTTAGATGACTCAGGAAAAGTTTCAAAGATGGTGTGTATTTGTGGAAATTGTTTTTTTATAAAATTGTGGCTTGTGCGAATTAAGGGGTCCTTTTACTAAGCCATGGTAAAAAGTGGCTTCAGTTATTCCTAAAATATCTAAACGCTGTTCACAGATGACATCATGGCTCAAAGAGGATTTCTTATTAGCTGATCTAGCATTCACCAGACTTATGGTTCCAAAGAGTGGTCTAAGCATATTGGAAGTAGCTTGAGGATGTTTGCAAGGGACTGTTAGGCAGGTGTTTGACCTCTTTCACTTTTATTTTCTGTTTGGTTGTTGGGGACTATAGTTACCATTTCCACATACTACTGGACTACCAGAGGTCTTCTGGTCTACTCAGCCAAAGCTTATTCTTGGTGGCAAATTCTCTATACACAAATTTCATTAGGTAGCACTGAAGGCTTAAATGACTCTGTGGATCAACAACCTTTCAGTGGCATGGGTGAAGTAAAACAAGTTTTACCAGGTGGCAGGACAGGACTAAAGATTGTAGGTCAACAGGTGAGGTAACAAAGACTTTTCAAAGTTGTAAATTCAGGCCAATCCTGCAAGATCAAAGGCTTTCAGGAATTAAAGATCAAACGACTGTACTTCACACCTTTGTGTGAATTTCTTCTGGAGGTTTAATACAGTGGGGGTTGAGGAACTTTAGGGTTTTACAAAGGCACGCCATCTCTAGCATGTAGCGCATGCTTAATTCTAGCACACACAAAAAATGTTAGCGCACCTTTGTAAAAGGACCCCTTAAAGATAGACATGTAGTTAAAATAAACTCACAGATTGTATTCACTTTGTGGTTTCTGGTTCTGATATCCTTGCATAGTCCAGTTAGTCCAGTTAATGCAGGTTGCTGTAGGCTTTTTCTTTTGTTGTCTAGGAGAGTTAGACAGGCCTAAATTAGATCACAAGATAGTTGCTTGTAAAGAGCAGGAAAGGTAAAAGTTTCCTTTCTCCAAACAAAA
Organism: Microcaecilia unicolor; assembly: GCF_901765095.1. Lineage (NCBI taxonomy): Eukaryota > Metazoa > Chordata > Amphibia > Gymnophiona > Siphonopidae > Microcaecilia > Microcaecilia unicolor. Next base: position 126,297,442 of record NC_044031.1, on the reverse strand, counting down.
CAAATTAAAGAAACTTGACGTAAAATTGACAACTGGTGCCTCAACACAGACTGAATATAAGTTTGAAAAAATGTGAGTTATAATTAAATAAAAATGTATATTATTTAGTCTAAGTTGCAGTAGCTTAATGTGAACATAGCCTGCATAGCCCAGGGTCTGATATTTTAAAAATGACATACTATCAGTGTTTTGGAGATCAAATATATAAATGGGTGCATCCATTGGCTGTAACTATTTATCCATTTGAGTGATGAAACATTTGAATAATCATAGCCTGAAGTTGTAATGGAAATGCTAATTGTTTTTAACTGTCACAAGAAAGAAGACAAAATAAATATTTTGTTTGCAACCTTTCTGGCCAAGAGTTCACAGAGTTACTTTATTACAGCAGTCTTTTGTAAAGTAGTTCTCATGTTAATATCACTCTGATTTATTAAGTACTTCAAATTCAGCACAGTGAACTTTATTGGTAAATCCAGTGTGCAAGCATTGTTTAATACTATCATAAGCACTAATTTTTCACAGAATGCTGAGTTCAAATGAGAAGATTAACATACAGAGTTAATTTTATGTTTTATGACTTTAAAGGCTATGCAGAATTTAGCATTTTGGCCCTGAGAACATTATATGCACAGCCCAAATCATTAAATAGAGAGGCCTTGGTTAATGACACAGTGACACTTGGCACAACCTTTTCTCTCCACTTACAAAGAAGGCACCCAGCTATGTACATAATAATCCTTTGACTACAGTAGCTAAAGGCTATACTTTAATGGATTTTACTTGTCACATTTAATCTCTACATTTTATTAGAGTGGGTTTTACTATTCTGATGGCCCTCCTGCCGTTTCTCTGATTGAGTTAATCAGTTGTCTTCATGAGAGGGGGATCTAGTGTAAAATATAATAGAATTATATTTATATTTTCAGAGACATTTGTAAGATGATTGCTTTGTCAATCAGCTTTTCTGAATTTCAGTGTTACATTACTACATATGCGGCATTTTCTGTTTTTGCTTGCCTGGCAGGTGCCCTAAAAAGCTTCTGTCTTAATCTTCTATCGCTTAATCCACCTAAAAACATAGAAGACAGTTGGCACGGCTGCTTGCAAAAGGCTTGTTTTCACTTTGCAGATGTTGTTTTCAATTCCTCTACAAGACTTTCATGCCTGTAGTCATTATGATAATGCTGATACCTTAAAATTATTTGGAAATTTTATAGGATTTACAGTGCACATGACATTTTATTATACAAGCTTCTATGACTGATTTAATACATTATCACAGCTGTATTTTCTACTTGCTACCATATAAGAGAATACAATGAACTAAACTATTTTAATAATAATATAAAACACAACTGTCTTTAGTATTCTATCCAGCTTTGGCAATGTTGCTGTTTAATTGTTTGCTGTGAGGACAGAATCTGCATAGATTTTGATTGATTGAAAACATCTACGTGGGCTTTGGGGATACAAGACTTTTTAATTTAATTATATGTTTATTAATAGTGAGATGGAAAACAGAACACACTGCATGCAATTAGTTGATGAAGCCTAATGAGTTTGGGTGAGGAGAATAATGTGTTTAATACATGCCAGCAGCAATAGGAGCTGGCAGCAGGTCAGATTACCTCCAGAACAGACAACCAAATTCAACTACTCAAGCCTGTAGAGTTTTTCAGTATCTTATGTTACTATTACTGGATCCTGAGGCCTGCCATTGAATTAGTGGCTACATTACTTAATGTTCATTTGTCAGATTGACATTATCATTTCCAAATACTCTGTTCTCCACTGAAATTCAAAAAGGAGAATGGAATATGAATTCTAACTTGCAACTTTGCTCAATAGGAGGATCCTACCATATTGTGGGGTCATTTTACTAAGGTGCACTGAAAAATGTATTTATTTATTTGTTGCATTTGTATCCCACATTTTCCCACCTTTTTGCAGGCTCAATGTGGCTTACATATTGCCGTTAACGGCGTTAGCCGATTCCGGTCTGAACAAATACATGGTACGAATGAATACCCTTGAAGGTGATGTTGTAGTAGATAAGGTACATGTAAGGTAGGTGTAGTTGGGGGAACTTAGGGGGGGAGGAAGAGTCAGGTAATGTCCTTTACATTCTTTGGTTGCATTGTGTCGCAGGTGTCCATGTATTTTTATGTTGGGTCGGTGGGGTATGCTCTTTTGAACAGGACCGTTTTTAGTGATTTCCGGAAATTAAGGTGGTCTGGCATAGTTTTTACTATTTTTGGCAGTGCGTTCCATAGTTGTGCGCTTAAGTAGGAAAAGCTGGATGAATAGGTGGATTTATATTTGAGTCCTTTGTTGCTTGGGTAGTGGAGGTTTAGGTATGATTATGTAGATTTAGTAGTATTTCTGGTTGGCAGGTTAATAAGGTCTGTCATGTATCCAGGTGCCTCGCCATAAATGATTTTATGAACAGTTATGCAGATTTTGAATGTGATTCATTCTTTGATTGGTAGCCAATGCAGTTTTTCTCTGAGTGGTTTGGTGCTGTCAAAATGTGTTTTTCCAAATATAAGCCTGGCTGCTGTGTTTTGGGCGATTTGAAGTTTTTTTTATGATTTGATCTTTGCATCCCACATAGATTCCATTACAGTAGTCTGCATGGCTTAGTACCATTGTTTTTATCAGGTTTCAAAATATTTCCATCGGGAAGAATGGTTTCACGCGTTTGAGTTTCCATTCCACATTGAGAAAAACATTTTTCTTTATGGTGGATTTCGCTTGGGTCTCAAGTGAGAGGTTACAGTCAATTGTTAATCTGAGAATTTTCAGGCTGTCAGAGATAGGAGGGTGTATCCTGGGGTGCTGATGCTTGTGGGTTTGTATGTATTGTATTGTGATGAGATGATGAGACAGTGTGTTTTTTCAGTATTGAGTTTTAGCTGGAATGTGTTAGCCCATGAGTTCATGGTGTTTAAGCTGAGCTTGATTTCGTTGGTGATTTCTGCCAAGTCATGTTTGAAGGGGATATATAATGTAATGTCACCAGCGTAGATTAATGGGTTAAGGCCTTGGGTGGATAAGATCTTGGCTAGAGGCGTCATCATGAGGTTGAAAAGGATCGTGATAGTGGTGATCCTTGTGGTACTTCACAGTCTAGTTTCCACGGTGATGATATGTTTGATTTTGATTTCACTTGATATGGCCTGCAGTAGTGTAGATGCATGTTTTGGGCACGCGCAGTATTATTTTTTAGCGCACCTACAAAAAACGCCTTTTTTGACCGAAAACGGACGTGCGGCAAAATGAAAATTGCCATACGTCCATTTTGGGTCTGAGACCTTACTGCAAGCCATTGACCTAGTGGTAAGGTCTTATGCGGTAACCGGGCGGTAATGGTCTGCGCGCATCAAATGCCACTTGATGAGTGTAGCTGCCATGCGCCAGAAAATAAAAAATAATTTCCAGACGTGTGTAGCTGATGCACGCCAAAATTGAAATTACTGCAAGGGCCACGTGGTAACCGGGCGGTAACTCCAATTTGGCACGTGTTGGGTGCGCATAGGCACCTATGTGGCTTAGTCAAAGGGCCCCTGTGCCTCTTACTGAGTAAGAAAACTTTAATGTACAAAAAGGACCATGGAGAAAAATAATGTATTCCCTAATGATATGCAGATTGCAGTCAGAGAAAGATAATATTACATACAAATAGAAATTAAGAGCTGACTGCAAATGTTTATGGATTTTTAATATGTAATATGGAGAAGGAGTGGCTTCATGGTGAGAGCAATAGAGCATGAACCAATGAAACTAGTGTTCAGATTCCACTTGCTTTCACTCATTTTTTTTAATTATCTTGAGCAAATCAACATATCTGTTGCTCCTTCAGTTGCTCATTGAGGTGCACTGTAAAATGGCTTGCGGTAGTGTAGGCACGGTTTTTGGGCGCGTGCCGATCTATATTTTAGCGCGACTGTGAAAAAAGCCTTTTAAAAATTTTTGCCGAAAATGGACATGCAGCAAAATGAAAATTGCCGTGTGTCCATTTTGGGTCTGAGACCTTACCGCTAGCCATTGACCTAGTGGTAAAGACTCACACGCGCGCCCAAATATAAAAAATATTTTCCAGACGTGCGTATCAGACGTGCGCCAAAAATGAAATTACCGCAAAAGCCACGCAGTAGTCGGGTGGTAACTCCAGTTTGGTGCACATAGAGGGGCATAATCGAACGAAAACGTTTATCTCCATGGGCGTTTATCTCCGAGAACAGGTCCGTGAAGGGGCGGACCGAACCGTATTTTGGGAAAAAATAGACGTCCATGTTTTATTCGACAATTTGTGAGCTGGGCGTTTTTGTTTTTCAGCGATAATGGAAAATGAAAGTGCCCAGCTCAAAAACGAATAAATCCAAGGCATTTGTTCAAGGGAGGGGCCAGGAGTCGTAGTGCACTGGTCCCCCTCACATGCCAGGACACCAACCGGGCACCCTATGAGGCACTTTTACAAAAAAAAAAAAAGGTAAAAGAGCTGACAGGTGCATAGCACCCTTCCCTTGGGTGTTGAGCCCCCCAAATCCCCCTCAAAACCCACCACCCACAAGTCTACACCATTACTATAGCCCTAAGGGGTGAATGGGGGCACCTACATGTGGGTACAGTGGGTTTGGGGGGCGGTGTGGAGGGCTCCCATTTACCAGCACAAGTGTAACAGGTGGGGGGGGGTGGGCCTGGGTCTACCTGCCTGACGTCCACTGCACCCCCTAATAACTGCTCCAGTGACCTGCATACTGCTGCCAGGGAGGTGGGTATGACATTTGAGGGTGAAGATAAAAAGTTGTGAAACGGCATATTTTTGTGGTGGGAGGGGGTTTGTGACCACTGGGGGAGTCAGGGGAGGTCATCCCCGACTCCCTCCAGTGGTCATCTGGTCATTTAGGGCACTTTTTGGGGCCCTATTCGTGGAAAAACAGGGTCCAGGAAAAGTGCCCTAAATTCTCGTTAAAAACGCATATTTTTTTACATTATCGGCGAAAGGCGCCTATCTCTGATCGGCCGATAACCACGCCCCAGTTCCGTCTTCACCACGCCTTTGACACGCCCCCATCAACTTTGTCCGCATCCGCGACGGAGTGCAGTTGAAAACGTACAAATTCGGCTTTCGATTATACCGCTTTATTCGTTTTTGTGAGATAAACGTCTATCTCCCGATTTGGGTCGCAATATAGGCGTTTTTCTTTTTCAATTATAAGCTGGATTGACACTTATGTGGCTTAGGAAAAGGATTTAAAAGGCCAGAAATAGCTTCTGGTCATTTAAATCATTTGATTGGGGCAAATGGGACATATTCAGCAGTGCCTAAGTCAAAACTGGTTATTTGGTGGGCGTCCCCAGGGAGGACTCGGAGTGTTGATATTCAGCACAAGTGACTGGGTAAATTGCATAAATAGAACGACATAAAACACAGTTCTATCTTTATGCAGTTCACCATAGCCACTTAAGTGCTGAATATCCATGGTAGAAAGTTCCAGAAGAAGCCCTGGTAAATGACTTCAACATAGGAACCATTGATCACACTAGGAAAACTGTAGAAGGGGGTCTACTAAAATAGAGCTTAACAAGGCTCATGGTGCCAGAATCCGAGTACTGGTTCCAAATGAGCTAGAAAGAAAGTGAAAAGGAAGGCTACATGCATGCAAGGCTAAAACCCTCTATACAATTTGCTCTATAGTCTTTCTATAGTTGGATGGGAATTAATAATCCAGTAAAAATTCCATTAGCTGGCACTTTACCATCCAAATTTCTCAGAGGGACCAGAAAATTGTGCATAAACAGACCACATAATTGCACAGCAGGTACAGTATGCAAAGAAGTTACACCAGTTTTCAAAGGGCTAGCATGCACATATTAACACATATGCTTTCTGGTTTACGAATGACTATGTTTGGCACTGGATTTTTTGACATTGTTTGCAAAACATCCAAAATTGGAATTTGACATTTCGAAAATGCCACTTCACATATTCCACAGTAAACATAAATATCATGGGGTAAGTATCAGAAATCACTAATTTTGAATTATATTTACTAGAGTTTTTCTAAAATATTTTTAAATATTAAAAATATATTTAGATAATTACATAAAGTGTGCTCAGAATATATTGTGTTGTTTACTGTCACCACACAAAAAAGACATTATCCCAATCATTGCACTCAGGGATTTAACAAGAATCCCACAATTAGCTTCATATCCACTATCATTATTGACATTTCATCATCAGGTACTTATCCTGAGATATTAGGACTGAGTCTTCACCCAACATGTATCCTGAAAGCATGATGGGGTCTTTTTTATTAAACTTTAGTATAAAGTGATCTTAGTGCGCCCTTACATGTGTCATTCCTGCATGCTAAAGCAAAGGTAAAATGGCCTATTTTCTTGTTTTTCTTATTAATGGCCACATGCTAATGTTAGGGATGAAAAAGGTTAGAAGGGGAAAAAAGGTTCCAAAAGATCCAGGCAAACTAGAAGTGAGAGCTTGTAAAATGTTTATTTGCCAAAAATAGTTCACCACAAGATGATACAGAGGAACCCAAGTGACCCTACATAGACCATGTTTCAGCATAAAGCCTTCCTCGGGGGTCACTGAAGTTAAACATCACAGTTTGTGGAAAAAATACATTCCAGAGTATTGGAAAAATCCAGCCGCTTGAAGGCAGATGCTACAAAGAGGGGCATAATCGAAAGGGGCGCCCAAGTTTTCCTGAGGATGTCCTCACAGGACGTATCGGCGAAGGGGTGGGGAAACCCATATTATCGAAACAAGAGGGGCGTCCATCTTTCGTTTCGATAATACGGTCGGGGACGCCCAAATCTTGACATTTAGGTCATCCCTGGAGATGGTCGTCCTTAGACTTGGTTGTTTCTGATTTTTGGCTATAATGGAAAAGGACGCCCATCTCAGAAACGACCAAATACAAGCCCTTTGGTCATGGGAGGAGCCAGCATTCGTAGTGCACTGGTCCCCCTGACATACCAGGACACCAACAGTGCACCCTAGGGGGCACTGCAGTGGACTTCAAAAAAGCTCCCAGGTACATAGCACCCTTACCTTCTGTGCTGAGCCCCCCAACCCCCCCCAAAAAAAAAACCTACCACCCACAACTGTACACCACTACCATAGCCCTTACGGGTGAAGGGGGGCACCTAGATGTGGGTACAGTAGGTTTCTGGTGGGTTTTGGAGGGCTCACATTACCACCACAAGTGTAACAGGTAGGGGGTATGGGCCTGGGTCTGCCTGCCTGAAGTGCACTGCACCCACTAAAAGTGCTCCAGGGACCTGCATACTGCTGTCATGGACCTGAGTATGACATTTGAGGCTGGCATATTAGGCTGGCACAACATATTTTTAAAGTTCTTTTTTGAGGGTTGGAGGGGGTTAGTGACCACTGGGGGAGCAAGGGGAGGTCATCCCCGATTCCCTCCGGTGGTCATCTGGTCAGTTCGGGCACCTTTTTGTGCCTTGGTCGTAAGAAAAACTGGACCAGGTAAAGTCGTCCAAATGCTCATCAGGGACGCCCTTTTTTCCCATTATGGATCAAGGATGCCCATGTGTTAGGCATGCCCAAGCCCCGCCTTAGCTACGCCTCTGACACGCCCCCGGGAACTTTGGTCATCCCCGCAATGGAAAGCAGTTGGGGACGCCCAAAATCGGCTTTCGATTATGCCGATTTGGGCGAACCTGTGAGAAGGATGCCCATCTCCCGATTTGTGTTGAAAGATTGGCGTCCTTCTCTTTCGAAAATAAGCCTCATAGAGGCTTATTTTCGAAAGCGAAAAACGCCCAAATTCCGACCTAAATCGGGAGATGGACGTCTTTCTCTTGTGGGTGCCCAAATCGGTATAATCAAAAGCCGATTTTGGGCGTTTCCAACTGCACTCCGTCACGGGAACGCATAAAGTTGACGGGGGCATGTCGGAGGCGTGGTGAAGGCGGGACTGAGGCGTGGTTATCGGCTGAGCAGAGATGTATGTGCTCAGCCGATAATGGAAAAAAGAAAGGCGTTTTCAGAGAGAATTTAGGTCACTTTTCTTGGACCCGTTTTTTTCACGAACAGGTCCCAAAAAAGTGCCCTAAATGACCAGATGACCACCGGAGGGAACCGGGGATGACCTCCCCTGACTCCCCCAGTGGTCACTTACACCCTCCCACCGAAAAAAAACGAATGTTAAACACTTTTTTCCCAACTTGTAAGCCAGCCTCAAATGTCATCCCCAGCTCCATGACAGCAGTATGCAGGTCCCCGAAGTAATTTTAGTTTAGTTAGTGCTGTGCGGGACCCATGCAGAGAGGAAAAATCGGAAGAAAAAAAAAAAAAACAAGCAAGTGCAGTCAGGGACGTCTAAATTACCAGGATAGTAAAAGGGGGAATTGAACCAGCAACCTTCTGATTACAAGCTCAGTGCTCTAGCCAGTGCACCACTGATTAGATGTTCTTTCCTTTTCGTTAAGTCCCTCCAAGTTTCTGTCAGCCAATCACCGCTGTTTAGCTGACAGATGTCAGCTAAATGAGCTGTGATTGGCTGACAGAAACTTGGAGAGACTTAATGGAAAAGGAAGGACGTCTAATCAGTGGTGCACTGGCTAGAGCACTGAGCTTGTAATTAAAAGGTTGCTGGTTCAACTCCCCCTTTTACTATCTTTTAATTTGGAGGTCCCTGACTGCACTTGCTTGCTTGTTTTTTTTTTCTTCCGATTTTTCCTCTCTGCATGGGTCCCGCGCAGCACCAACTAAAGTAAAATTGCTCTGGGGACCTGCATACTACTGTCATGGAGCTAGGTATGATATTTGAGGCTGGCATAGAGGCATCTCAGGGGGACCAGTGCACTACGAATGCTGGCCCCTCCCACGACCAAATGCCTTGGATTTGGTCGTTTTTGAGCTGGGACGCTTCGGTTTCGATTATCGCTAAAAAATAAAAACGCCCAGCTCAAAAAACGCCCTAATCCAATGTATTTTCGAAAAAAAAGATGGACGTCCATTTTTTCCGAAAATACAGTTCGGCCCGCCCCTTCACGGACCCGTTCTCGGAGATGGACGTTTTTACAAATGGGCGTTCGCGTTCGATTATGCCCCTCATAGTGTCTCAGGCAGTCTGCTCAGCATGAAATAAATATTTTAGAAGCTCTCAGTTCTAGTTTGTCTGGATCTTTTGGAATCTTTTTTCCATTCCACCCTTGTTTCATCCCTTGGTTGTCTGTGGAAGCTGTGTGGACCCTCTTGTGCTCCTGTTTGCACATGCTAATTTTCTCATTAATGCATGCCAATTAGTGTGTGTGTGCCTTTTACGTATGAGATAAGAGCTCATGCACTAAGCACATGCTAATTGCTTAGTGCGTGGCAATGCAATTGCGCTAAAAAATTAGAGCAGAACATGCCCACTCTCTGCCAGCAGACCCACCCCAGTACTAAAAAATAAATTTTATTTTTTAGCACTTGGGTAGCACGTGTCAATCCCAAAATTACGTCAGGACACCTGAGCATTCCTTGCAGTAAGGCATTTTTTGCTGCAGTAAGCATGCATTAGTGCTTATCACAGCTTGGTAAAAGGGCCTCTTAATCGCTGGTGATCCTCCAACCAACATGATTGCTTGTAGTCCACTAGTTTCAGTTTCTCTACATGGATCCACATTTCACTGACGTAATCAGCTTCTTCAGGAGGATCTGCTGTCCATGGGTCCTCTAGCTTCTAATGTTTTGACTCCACTCAGCTCTGTCCATGGACAACCCTTGTCCTATTCCAATAGTGCCAAGTTGGTATAATGATAGCAGCGTTATCCGGATAGTGCCCCCTGAATATCAATAGGGGTATGGAGTCCATACATTTGTGTTATGTCATTTTGAGGGGCATATTTGAACGGGGTCAACCATATATATGGCCGGCCATCTCCAAGGCCGTCCCCGGAAAGCGGCATTCCCGACCGTATTATCGAAACAAGATGGCCAGCCATCTTTCATTTCGATAATACGGTCGAGGCCGGCCAAATCTCAACAATTGGGCCGGTGTTAGAGATCGCCGCCATTGGTTTCCTGCTGATAATGGAAACTAATGGCGTTCATCTCAAACCTGGCCAAATCCAAGGCATTTGGTCGTGGGAGGAGCCAGCATTTATAGTGCAGTGGTCCCCCGCACATGCCCGGACACCAACTGGGCACCCTAGGGAGCACTGAAGTGGACTTCATAAATTGCTCCTTGATCCATAGCTCCCTTACCTTGTGAGCTGAGCCCTCCCCAAAAACCCCAAACCCACTTCCCAGAACTGCACACCACTACCATAGCCCTTATGGGTGAAGGGAGGCACCTAGATGTGGGTACAGTGGGTTTCAGGTGGGTTTTGTTGGGCTCACATTTATCACCACAAGTATAACAGGTAGGGGGGGGATGAGCCTGGGTCCACCTGCCTGAAGTCCACTGCAACACCCACTAAAACTGCTATAGGGACCTGCATACTGCTGTCATGGAGCTGGGTATGACATTTGAGGCTGCCATAGAAGCTGGCACAAAAATGTTTAAACATTTTTTGTTTTTGGGTGGGAGGGGGTTGGTGACCACTGGAGGAGTAAGGGGAGGTGATACCCAATTTCCTCCGGTGGTCATCTGGTCAGTTGAGGCACGTTTTTGAAGCTTGGTCCTAAAAATAAATGGACCAAGTGAAGCCGACCAAGTGCTCGTCAGAGCCAGCCTTTTTTCCATTATCAGCCGAAGCCGGCCATCTCGTAACCACGCCCCTATCCCGCCTTCCGTACCCTACCGAAACACCCCCTTTAACTTTGGCTAGCCCTGCGACGGAAAGCAGTTAAAGGGGGCCAAAATTGGCTTTCGATAATACCGTTTTGGCCAGGTTTATGAGATGGCCGGCCATCTCCCGATTTGTGTCGGAAGATGGCCAGCCTTCTCGTTCAAAAATAAGCAGGTTCCTGTGTCATTTTTGAGAATTTTCATTTTGTTTACGGAATTGTTTTTCCTATTTTGTTATTATGGGAGCAATATTATTAAGATTGCCTGCTCTTTTGATAACAGAACACATTCTTTGGGAAAATGTGTACACTCTTCATAAAGAGAGTGCACCTTTGCAAAGAGGGCACAACTGTTTCAGAAAGTGCACACTTTCATAACAGTATTGCACATACTGTAGGGAAAGAGTTTGCGCTATCAATGGCATGCAAAAATAACCCCACAAAAATTTGGGAGGTTTCCTTTCATTAGGGGAAAAACAGTCTGAAATGACATGGGAAATATATACTGTTTAACCAACCTATTGTTGACATATCTCTTTCAAAAAGTACAAAGGCCAGAGGACACTCAATGAAATTACATGGAAATACTTTTAAAACAAATAGGATGAAATATTTTTTCACTCACTGAACAGTTAAAATCTGGAACTCACTGCCAGAGGATGTGGTAATAGCGGTTAGAGTATTTGGGTTTAAAAAAAGGTTTGGACAAGTTCCTGGAGGAAAAGTCCATAGTCTGCTATTGAGACAGACATGGAGAAGCCACTGCTTGCCCTGAAATTGGTAGCATGGAATGTTGCTACTACTCGGGTTTATGATTGTACATGTGACCTGGAGGGCCACTGCTGGAAGCAGGATACTGGGCTAGATGGACCATTGGTCTGACCCAGTATGGCTATTCTTATATTTTTATGTCATTTCAAATGAATGTGCATCTCTATTATCCAGTTAGCAGGTGTTGCTAATCAGATGAAGTACCGATGAATACTTTGATTTTATGATTTCATACTATTTGTCCAGAAAATGCTACTTGTCAATACAGACTAGTCTTTGTCTGTGGTAAGTAAACAGTTTCACCAGTAATACTGCTCCATGCAGTTAGTTGGCTCCTTGCTACTATTACCTCAGCCTACTTCACTATGTGTGACTGGACTTATTATCTATTCTATTCTCCCTCCTCGAGGTATGGGTCTGATCTGCTTGTAGACACTGCCTTTTTTGAGCACCTTAATGCCCATATATTACTGAGACCAGACACTCCCTCTATTTGAGTGGCTGAGCTCCTGCCCACCTATGCATCCAATTTACATCAGGCACCTGATGTCTCCTACCCAACGTACTCTTCCTTTTTCACCAGCAAAATCCTACTAGTTGTAAAAACTCTCTCTACCTAGGGTAGAATTTGCAAATAGTAACATAGTAGATGACGGCAGAAAAAGACCTGCACGGTCCATCCAGTCTGCCCAACAATGGAAGGGTGAGTGCTACTGTCCATGCTAGAATGCTGGCTCTGCCCTAATCTGGCCTGATTTTGTACCTTTGCCCTTCTCTCATTTCCTTCATCCCTCCCCCTATACCCTACCTGTCATATCCCCTATGAGCACTTTAAGGTGGGTCTTTTACTAAAGATTAGCTTGAGTTTTCTGAAGCAGGGCTCATAGGAAAAAAATGCTGCAGATAACTCAAGCTAATCTTTAGTAAAAGACCCCCTAAATTTTTTAATTAGTTGATCATGTTGGACAGTGCTGTGTTATGCAGCCAGAGCCTTGACTGAGGTTGTATTGCCCTTAATATTAAAAAAATAAATACGGTAAACACATTAATTAATCAACACTCCAAGTCTCTAAGTTCAAAGCAAGTATTGATCTCATAAAATGTTTCTATTGTCTAACTGTAACATTGTTCCACATCATACACTGGTAAATTATATTCTAAATTGCTATAATTATAATTGTCAATGAGATGTAAGGTTCACCGATTTCAGGAGAACAAAAATCAATGTTAATTCCTGTTTCCAATTCTTTCTCTTTCCTTCATCTAGAGAACAATAATTTAATCTTTACATTCATGAAACTAGCAACTCTTCCTTGTATAAAGTCAAAGCACTAATTAAACAACTGCATGTTTCCAGATTAGCAGCAACATATAAACGGATTTTTCAAATTAATGCTGGAAAGCACATCTTCAACAATAGAAAGTCAATATTCAGCTGCATGATCAACATATAATCCACAGACATTTTAACTATCCCAGCTAATTGGTGTGCAATAAGTGAACAAATATGTGTAGGTAAAGACAGTCCTTCCCATAGCCCTCTCTCCTAATACTAAACAGAAAACCACACTCGCAGTGAAACGGTGTCTATACTGGATAGGGGGAAAAGTCTCAACAAACTGTGGCAAAAACCCAATGGTTGATTGCACACAGTAAAAAGTCATCATAGATTAAAAAATAACTTTTTTTTTCTATTGTCTCTTATATATATATATATATATATATGTTGAATCAAGCGTCTTTATATAATAAGTCTTCATGCATCAATGTCCTTCTAAATCTATTAGAATAAAAAAAGATGAATTTAAATGGACTTACCTTTACATTGTAGACTCTAGCTTGTGTGATAATTCACTTGCGGTCCCAATGGTCCCGTTTCGCATTGCTTCCTCAGGGAACCACACCGCAGAGCGGTGCCACCGCACGTGAATTATCACACAAGCTAGAGTCTACAATATAGAGATAAGTCCATTTAAATTCATCTTTTTTGATTCTAAAAGATTTGGAAGGACATTGATGCATGAGGACTTGTTAAATAAAGACACTTGATTCAACATATAAAGATTTTAAAAAGAGACTAAATAGACAAAAAAGGGGGGTTTTTAAGTCTATGATGACTTTTTACTGTGTGCAATCAGCCATTGGGTTTTTGCCACAGTTCATTGAGACTTTTCCCCCTATCCAGTATAGACACTGTTTCACTGCGAGTGTGGTTTTCTGAGATTATCAGCATTATTAAGCAGTAGAATTGATCTGTGTGGAGTATCAAATACTAAACAGGCCACATGATAATACAAGCTCTAGCATAACCCTTGTAGCCCTGAAATAATGCCAGAGCCGCTGCTCTTGCTTGTGTCTCATCCCATTACATGCTACTTGCTGTGTGGTAAGCAATCATACATGACGCTATAATACTCAGAGTTCCCAATTCCTACAAGCAATGGAGTGAAACAAGCCATGAGGCTTGGAAAGCAGATATAGACTACTCAGAAGGAGAATGTCACAAAAGTCCTGCTTTTGGCACCCATATGTTTCTGTAGCCCTCAAAATGATAGGATGGACAACAGAGTTGGCCACTGTTCTGAGGTTCCTATTCCCTTTCCCTAACACCATACTCCAGATTACATGTATAAGCTAAAGCATGCACAGGAAGGCAGTCTCCAATGGTTTGCAAACAGACATGTTCAGAGTACTTTTTGTAGGTGAAGACCACAAGTAAGGCTGTGCAGCTTCTACTTAACACTACACTGCTATCGCACTGCTGCTGCAACTTACCCTAACCTCAGTTTTTGTTTGCTTTTCTTCCTAAAAGGTCAACCACCACAGCTCTGTGTGTTTCCAACTCTTTTGTAAAATGGACACGAAATGTATAGCTCAGGGGGATCGGTTACTCAAACAGTGAAACGGTCAGAAACATAGCCGCTAGGTTAGGCCATCAAACATTGGGATCCAGTACGAGTTTCTGGTATCCTGTGAGCCCAATCATCTGACCAAAATTTTATGCAGTAGGGCTAGGCCTAGCCTTGCTCAAGGCTACATGGAATAGAGATTACAGCAGGGCACGGATGCATAGACAGAAAAGGAAATACCATGAATTATTTACCATGAGAGGCATTATATAGCAAGGGAATTTGTAGAGATTTGCAAGGCAGAATTCCAAACCCAAGAGCCAGAAAGGTTGCTTAACTTATAAACTCAGAAGATGCCTTCTTCATTGTAGGGAGGGCGAATAAGGGCTTCAAGAATAAAGAGCAGCACACAGTTCCTTTGTCTACATGATGGGAACTAAGGATGCTCTGAAGGCCAGATCTAGGTTGTTTGTGGGGGGGGGGGGGGGGGGGGAAGAACAGAAAGAAATAACTAGAATGTGTCACAGGAAAGCACAATATTTGTATTCTAGCTACAGGTGGTCTAAGTGATCATGGGGGAGAGCAGAAACCTAGAACCAACCAGTTAACTTGGACTACAATTAATACCTTCAATTGGCTAAAAGAAGGTGCCTCCAGCTATTTCACCCACATTCTTACCCTATTTTATCAATAAGGATGCTGAAATAGTACCATTTGATTGGGCACATGTGTGCCTACTTAGCACCTACAGTGGGGGAAATAAGTATTTGATCCCTTGCTGATTTTGTAAGTTTGCCCACTGACAAAGACATGAGCAGCCCATAATTGAAGGGTAGGTTATTGGTAACAGTGAGAGATAGCACATCACAAATTAAATCCGGAAAATCACATTGTGGAAAGTATATGAATTTATTTGCATTCTGCAGAGGGAAATAAGTATTTAATCCCTCTGGCAAACAAGACCTAATACTTGGTGGCAAAACCCTTGTTGGCAAGCACAGCGGTCGGACGTCTTCTGTAGTTGATGATGAGGTTTGCACACATGTCAGGAGGAATTTTGGTCCACTCCTCTTTGCAGATCATCTCTAAATCATTAAGAGTTCTGGGCTGTCGCTTGGCAACTCGCAGCTTCAGCTCCCTCCATAAGTTTTCAATGGGATTAAGGTCTGGTGACTGGCTAGGCCACTCCATGACCCTAATGTGCTTCTTCCTGAGCCACTCCTTTGTTGCCTTGGCTGTATGTTTTGGGTCATTGTCGTGCTGGAAGACCCAGCCACGACCCATTTTTAAGGCCCTGGCGGAGGGAAGGAGGTTGTCACTCAGAATTGTACGGTACATGGCCCCATCCATTCTCCCATTGATGCGGTGAAGTAGTCCTGTGCCCTTAGCAGAGAAACACCCCCAAAACATAACATTTCCACCTCCATGCTTGACAGTGGGGACGGTGTTCTTTGGGTCATAGGCAGCATTTCTCTTCCTCCAAACACGGCGAGTTGAGTTCATGCCAAAGAGCTCAATTTTTGTCTCATCTGACCACAGCACCTTCTCCCAATCACTCTCGGCATCATCCAGGTGTTCACTGGCAAACTTCAGACGGGCCGTCACATGTGCCTTCCGGAGCAGGGGGACCTTGCGGGCACTGCAGGATTGCAATCCGTTATGTCGTAATGTGTTACCAATGGTTTTCGTGGTGACAGTGGTCCCAGCTGCCTTGAGATCATTGACAAGTTCCCCCCTTGTAGTTGTAGGCTGATTTCTAACCTTCCTCATGATCAAGGATACCCCACGAGGTGAGATTTTGCGTGGAGCCCCAGATCTTTGTCGATTGACAGTCATTTTGTACTTCTTCCATTTTCTTACTATGGCACCAACAGTTGTCTCCTTCTCGCCCAGCGTCTTACTGATGGTTTTGTAGCCCATTCCAGCCTTGTGCAGGTGTATGATCTTGTCCCTGACATCCTTAGACAGCTCCTTGCTCTTGGCCATTTTGTAGAGGTTAGAGTCTGACTGATTCACTGAGTCTGTGGACAGGTGTCTTTCATACAGGTGACCATTGCCGACAGCTGTCTGTCATGCAGGTAACGAGTTGATTTGGAGCATCTACCTGGTCTGTAGGGGCCAGATCTCTTACTGGTTGGTGGGGGATCAAATACTTATTTCCCTCTGCAGAATGCAAATAAATTCATATACTTTCCACAATGTGATTTTCCGGATTTAATTTGTGATGTGCTATCTCTCACTGTTACCAATAACCTACCCTTCAATTATGGGCTGCTCATGTCTTTGTCAGTGGGCAAACTTACAAAATCAGCAAGGGATCAAATACTTATTTCCCCCACTGTACTACTACTTATCATTTCTATAGCGCTACTAGACGTACGCAGTGCTGTACACTTGAACATGAAGAGACAGTCCCTGCTCGACAGAGCTTACAATCTAATTAGGACAGACAAACAGGACAAACAAGAGATAAGGGAATATTAGAATATATATGCATATTTTATAACTGCACATATAGTCAGAGGCAGATACTTACACAATAGTTGCCAGACGTGGCACCCTCTTCTGGAATGCCAACTTTGACCCTGGAGAGGTTGATCTGCTTGTCAAGATTATTAAGAACTACCATAAGTACATAAGTACATAAGTAATGCCACACTGGGAAAAGACCAAGGGTCCATCGAGCCCAGCATCCTGTCCACGACAGCGGCCAATTCAGGCCAAGGGCACCTGGCAAGCTTCCCAAATGTACAAACATTCTATACATGTTATTCTTGGAATTGTGGATTTTTCCCAAGTCCATTTAGTAGTGGTTTATGGACTTGTCCTTTAGGAAACCGTCTAACCCCTTTTTAAACTCTGCCAAACTAACCGCCTTCACCACGTTCTCCTGCAACGAATTCCAGAGTTTAATTATGAGTTGGATGAAGAAACCTTTTCTCCGATTTGTTTTAAATTTACTACACTGTAGTTTCATTGCATGCCCCCTAGTCCTAATATTTTTGGAAAGCGTGAACAGACGCTTCACATCCACCTGTTCCACTCCACTCATTATTTTATATACCTCTATCATGTCTCCCCTCAGCTGTCCCTTCTCCAAGCTGAAAAGCCCTAGCCTCCTTAATCTTTCTTCATAGGGAAGTCGTCCCATCCCCGCTATCATTTTAGTCGCCTTTCGCTGCACCTTTTCCAATTCTACTATATCTTTCTTGAGATGCAGCGACCAGAATTGAACACAATACTCAAGGTGCGGTTGCACCATGGAGCGATACAACGGCATTATAACATCCTCACACCTGTTTTCCATACCTTTCCTAATAATACCCAACATTCTATTCGCTTTCCTTGCTGCAGCAGCACACTGAGCAGAAGGTTTCAGTGTATTATCGACGACGACACCCAGATCCCTTTCTTGGTCCGTAACTCCTAACAGGGAACCTTGCATGACGTAGCTATAATTCCGGTTCTTTTTTCCCACATGCATCATCTTGCACTTGCTCACATTAAACATCATCTGCCATTTAGCCGCCCAGTCTCCCAGTCTCGTAAGGTCCTTCTGTAATTTTTCACAATCCTGTCGCGAGTTAACGACTTTGAATAACTTTGTGTCATCAGCAAATTTAATTACCTCGCTAGTTACTCCCATCTCTAAATCATTTATAAATATATTAAAAAGCAGTGGTCCTAGCACAGACCCCTGAGGAACCCCACTAACTACCCTTCTCCATTGTGAATAGTGCCCATTTAACCCCACTCTCTGTTTCCTATCCTTCAACCAGTTTTTAATCCACAATAGGACATTTCCTCCTATCCCAAGACCCTCCAATTGCCTCTGTAGCCTTTCATGAGGCTATACAGGTGCTCTTCCATAAAGAAAAACTATCAAAAACAAACAGTAGGGAGTAACATCTGCAAAAAGATCAACCCAATTTGTTCTCTCCCACCCTCAATCTGCTCAGTATGTAGCTGTAGGTCCAGGCAGACAGCCAGGGAGATTTGCTGTGACACTGAGAGAAAACCAGTGCCACCACTCTCTCTCTCCCTAGCTGTCTGTCTCTCTCACTGGCAGCAGCAATGATTCCTATTCACTACCTGTGCCAGCCTCACAGGCTTCCCTCTGCCATATCCCACCAGTGAGGAAACAGGAAGTGACATCAGCGATGACAGGATCCTGCAGAGGGAAGCCAGTGGGGCAGGCACATTTTACTATTTGTGTGAATACAAATGCACATCCATAATGCATATTTCTATGCATACTTATTAAAGGTGGCTAATATTCTTTGACACCCTCCCTCCCCCTTTTATTTGTATGTGTGTTTTATGCACCACAAGCTAATACAACTGATTACTAATAGTATGTTGGTCATGGATCTCTGTTAAAGAATTAGGTTAACTCAATGTAGGCTATACAAAGCTAACAAAGCCACATTACAGATTTCTACTTTCAATCACTTTTGAGATCCAGTAGTGATTAAAAGATTCTATATGTGTCAAGTTACCATGACTGTTAGAATTTGGTTTGAAAATGCATACATTGGAAAATTTATTAGCATTTTAAAAGGGTGTTAATTATAGTTCTAGGTTCCAAAGAAATGGTTTCTTCAATTATATTTGAATGGAACAAGACACATCAGTCATCCTTTTAGAGTGTGTGTCAATTTGTTAGATCTTAACTTTATTATGCCATCTATGTCACATTACATTATGACAGAGTAATTAAATATGGCATAACTGATATAACCTGATATGAAAACTCAATGCTACATGCCAACTGGGGATACAGCATGAAAAAAGAATAATGCCTGTGACTGCTTGTAAGAAAGTAGCATAAATGAAATATAACCTCATAAAATATCATTTCTCGGTAGCTATTTTTGAGACAAAATTTTGGGAGCAACTCATAGTTAGATCTGAATAACTACATCCTGCTTATTCAGATCTAACTATGAGTTGCTCCCAAAATTTTATATATATATATAAAACCTGTTACATCCTGCCAATAAAAGGGGACAGCAAAAGGCAATAGAAAGATATCCATTCAAACCAAGTAACATTTGTATTCTGTTTTTCAAGCGTTACCATTACACTTTAATAAAGCAACAACACTGCTTGGAAAAAAGCTCTTTTGTTTACTAATATAGGAGCCCTTTTATCAAGCCACGGTAGGGTTACCACGGCAATGACGCATGACAAATTGGCCCTACCTCCAGACTCACTCAGGAAGCCGGCAGTAGTTCTGACTTCTGCCACACGCTATTTCCGGTGCTAGGAAAAAAATTGTATTTTTCTAGCATCAAGGGTTTACCCAAGGGTAATCTACTGGGCTTGCAAAGGAGCCCTTACCGTCTCCTAAATAGGAGGCGGTAAGGGCTCCGGGATTAAATGGCTGCATGTGAATATGCTGATTTAGCGCACAGCCATTTACTCCCACTTTGAAAAAAAGAACCCTTTTACCCATTGTGGTAAAAGGGGGCCTCAGCAAGCAGCAAACCTGTGTGCTAGCACCACCGTAAGCCCCTTTTTACCGCAGCTTGTTAAAAGGACCCCATAGCCAGGCATGATGCTTCCTTTAGCATAGCAGCCTTTCAATTGCTTTCTGTTATTCTATAGGCCATCTATATACTTCTAATTTTAAAAGAAGGAATACAAGCATGAGAATTGTATTTATTTAAAATATTTATAACCCACACTATCCGTCATTCTAGGCAGGTAACAATAAAGCATATACAGTGTGCCAAATAAGAAAATATAAGACAATGATATTCAAAACGTTTTGTAAACCATAGTTGTATACTTCAACAACAGCACTAAATCTGTTAATGTGCCTTAGTAAAAGGACCCCTTAGTAAAAGAAGCCCTCAATTACTCATGCACAACTTTCTCTAAATTAGTCGTCACCTTACTTTCTAACTCTTAACCAGTGGTGTGCTGGTAAATTTTTAACAACAGGATCTCTCCCTGGTCCACCTCTGCACCCCCCCCCCACCTCTATGCCCCCCCCCCCCCCCCCCCCCCCGTCCACTTCTGCGCCCCTGCAAAAAAAAAAAAACATTTGCAGGGCTGGCTATACCCGGGGAGAGAGTGTGCTTTCAAACAATCCTTACATCCAAATTTACCTTCTTTTAATGTAAAAAAAAATCCTTTATCCTCCATCTTTTAAGACACTGCCTACCTGCTGGATAGTGCTGGCAGAAGGAAAGCAAGCGAAGACTAACTCAAAATATCCTGGCTGTTCCTTAGATGGGTACTAGTATTACGATATTGAAGATGCGACCATACGATGACTCTGCGGTTATGCTCCACTAATAAGTTAAAAGATTAACTGGATTTCTTGAAAGGATTATATAAATTTAGGATGCAGGACTAGGGACACACACATACATGTATTTAGTCAATATCATAATTCTTCATGTACAGCCACAAAACAACCTTTTAGGGTGGATAGTGTTCACAATGAGCTCCTTTTATTATCGACCAGATAGAGACAAGAGTTTTCAGTTTTGATACAGTATAATTTATCACAAGAACAAAATATAAGAAAACCAATGGGCTGCATTAGGAGTTTATGGCCCATTTATGTTTCAACAAAAGAAATCTGCAAGAAACAAAATATTTTTATTTTGACTAATAAAACCACTTGCCCCTGAAACATGTTCAAAACAGAATAATCCATTTGTGTATCTAAAAGGTAAACTTCTACAAAACAAATTAAGATCTGATTCCATGTGCCCCAATGAAAGGAGAGTTTAATTCTACTTCCATTTAATTTCAATATATTCCATCATCATCTTTATAACACAAGGGTTCCCAAGGTAGATTACAACAACAGTTAAGATGAACCCATCAGGAAACAGGATATCCTCACTGAAATCTGGCCATCTGTATTGTATACAGACAGTGTATTTATTATTTTATTTTTTTTTAGTGTAGAAAAATGAGCACAAAATACAAAGTTTAAGATTGCTATTTCTACCAGCTATAATAATTTTTAAAGATGTTTTAGTGATATTCAATTGTTATTTCATGATATTTATATTATATGGAAAGCTTTCAAATAAAAAATAAAAAAAACGAAACAAAAACTTATGTCCTCCACCTTTTAACGCACTGCCTATCCAATTGAAACAGCTTTAGACTTGTTACAGATGGACCAAGAATTAAAAAAAAAACCGAGAATGTGGATGCAGCAGATCGTAGGTTTGATTGCTTTGTTTGGTTCACTAGAGGACAGCTGTGGGGGGGAATGAAAACAAAGATTAAACAAATTGGTTCCCTTTCTTACCCTGGAGTAGATCGGCTGCCTCCTTGGTCCGGACAGTGTCCTTTGCCTGCCTGCAAGTAAGTAAGGATCCAGTCCAACTGCGGCCCGGGATGGGGGGGGGGAGAGGTTGAAGGAGGGAGGCAGGGAGAGGGAGCAGATATGGAGGGAAGAAACAAAGTTCAATGCATGGGGCAGTGGGAAGGGCAGCAGCAGGGAAGAGAGAATCAGGAACTCCAACGAACCTCTTGCCTGCAGTGCAGCACGAGGAGGCAGGGTTGCCACACACCACGCATGCACCAATATCAGGTGACAGCTGGTGTGTTTGGGCATGCGTGCCTCCAGCCTCCTGCTGCAATTTGTGGGGGAAAAAAACCCCATTCAAGTCGCAGCTGAGAGCAGAACAACCGGCTCTCTAAATTGTTCAAAAATTAACAACCGGCTCTGCAGAACCGGTGAGAGCCGGCTCCAGCACACCACTGCTCTTAACTATCTATATGTTCAATCTTTGCTTATATGCTTCACTATCAATTAAAATGTTCTATTACGTATTGTGTTGACATTGTAAGTAGTATACAGTAAAAAAAAAGTAGTGAGATCAACACAACACTTCCAAGACACTGGGGAAGCGAGTA
This sequence comes from Microcaecilia unicolor, assembly GCF_901765095.1. Lineage (NCBI taxonomy): Eukaryota > Metazoa > Chordata > Amphibia > Gymnophiona > Siphonopidae > Microcaecilia > Microcaecilia unicolor. Next base: position 126,275,155 of record NC_044031.1, on the reverse strand, counting down.
ATTAAAATGCTTTATTAAAAGAAAGTTAGAAAGACTCAACACGGAGCCGTGTTTCAGCGAAAAATGCCTGCTTCAAGAGTCTGTTTGTTGTATAAGCCAATGAATGGAACACCATAAGCAAGGTAGCCAAATCAAGACTTTAGAAAGGCTAATGACAGGTAAATGCACCAAGCACAAGCTTAAAAAGTCAATTAAAACTGGAAGAAAAGTCAAACGCAGAGGTGCTAAGCAAGAAGCACTGAGGTTGTATACAGTGCCATACTCTGTATTGTTATTTGAATATTTTTACTGCTGTAATTGCCTATTGCTCATGTTTGATCTATTCTTACTGTACACCGCATTGAGTGAATTCCTTCAAATAAGGCGGGAAATAAATCCTAGTAAATAAATAAATAATTGTGCTTGATTTGTGTTTGGACCACTTGTCAGTTTATTCAAGCGTTTTATTCATTCCGTTGAGCTGTGCTTTCATCGTTCTGTCAGTCTTTCCATTTCTATGGACTCCTGATGCAAGTTATCTAGCTGAAACAAAAGCAATCTTACTGCATGCCGTGTGTTTTTACAGCCTTTTTACCTGCTGCAGTAAAAAAATGGCCTCAGCTTGCGGCAATAACGACTGCTGTCACTACCGTGGGGCCTTTTTACCATAGCTTGGTAAAAGGTCCTCTATCAGGCTTATTTTCGAAAGAGATCGCCGGTGATCTTCTAACACAAATCGGGAGATCACCGGTGATCTCCTGATTCCGGCCTAATCGGTATTATCGAAAACCAATTTTGGCCGGCCCAAACTGCTTTTTTGTTGTGGTGCCAGCCAACCTTCAAGGGGGCATGTTGGTAGGGTAGTGATGGTGGGACGGGGCGGGGACGTGGTTATGAGATGGCCGGCTTCACCTTATAATGGAAAAAAATTGGCCGGCTCGAACGAGCATTTCGCCGGCTGGACATGGTCCATTTATTTTTAGGACCAAGTCCCAAAAAAGAGCCCCAATTGACCAGATGACCACCGGAGGGAAGCGGGGATCACCTCCCCTTACTCCCCCAGTGGTCACCAACCCCCTCCCACATAAAAAAAAAAAAAAAAAAATTTTTTGCCAGCCTGTATGCCAGCCTCAAATGTCATACCCAGCTCCCTGACAGCAGTATGCAGGTTCCTGGAGCAGTCTTTAGTGGGTACTGCAGTGCACTTCAGGCAGGCGGACACAGGCCCATCCCCCCTACCTGTTACACTTGTGGTGGTTAATGTTGAGCCCTCCAAAACCCCTCAAAACCCACTGTACCCACATGTAGGTGCCCCCTTCACCCCTTAGGGCTATGGTAATGGTGTAGAGTTGAGGGCAGTGGGTTTTGGGGGGATTTGGGGGGCTCCGCACCCAAGGTAAGGGTGCTATGCACCTGGAAGCTATTTTTGTTTGTTTTGGGTTTTTTAAAGTGCCCCCTAGGGTGCCCGGTTGGTGTCCTGGCATATCAGGGGGGGCCAGTACAGTACAAATGCTGGCTCCTCCCACGAGCAAATGCCTTGGATTTCACCGGGTTTGAGATGGCCAGCTCTGGTTTCCATTATGGCTGAAAATCGGAGCCGTCCATCTCTTCTCAACCCGGTGATCCTGCTCTAAATCGGTGAGCGATTTGGCCGGCACCAAGCGTATTTCGAAAATACACTTGGCTCCGCCCCCTCGTGGAGCCTGCCCCAAAGATGGCTGGCCATCGATTTGGCCGGCGCCATTTGATTATGCCCCTCCAAGTGCACTAAATGATAAGATGCCCTATTTATTCCTGTGGGCTTCTTATCATTTAGCGTGTGCTAAATCTGTTAGCGTACCTTAGTAAAAGGACTCCTAAGGGCCCTTTTACTAAGCTGTGGTAAGCACTAACATGTGCTTAACAAAGGGTAATAACCGCTACTGTGGGGTACGCTTAGGCATCCCACGGTAGTTTCGGGATTGGCACGAACTTCCCACATGCTAAAAATTAGATTTTATTTTTTTAGCACTGGGGGTGTATCTGGGGCAAAGAGTAGGCCAGTACTGTGCTAATCAGTTAGTGCACCTGCATGAACACGCACTGATTAGCATATGATCCTTTCCGCTTAGAAAATAGGTTGTCAGTAAGTGCTCACACTTTAATTGCCACGCGGGGAAATTGGCACATTGGCATTAAAAAGGAAAATGGAAAATGGGGTCATTTTATTGCCACGCTAAAAGTGGCCTCAGCACGTGAGCAAGCCTCACTCTGGGGCTACCACAGGTCACTTTTTAGTACAGCTTAGTAAAAGAGCCCCTAAATATTACCAGAGCCATCTGACAAGAAACAAATGTATTTTTCTCAGCTATTATGATCTATATCTTGACTGCAAAACCTGACAATAATGATTATTCATTTCTGCTTCCTTGTTATACCACCTGCTTTTCTGCTGCCTCAATAACCTAATCCCTACATGATCCCATGTCTTAGATTTAGAAAAAATTATAAACCATTGTCTTCACTCGGGTCGCTATAGCAGCACTATCCTTAATTATTTTATTCCAATCAGCAGTTATTTTATCAACTAACAATTCCAGGTTAATTTGTGATAACTCATAAAAACAAAAAAACAATTTTCACATCATCTGCCAGTAATCCACCTAAATTATAAGCTTCCTTTTCAATGTTTTGCCCCACTTTAAGAGAAATAATTCCTGCTAAAAAAGAATATGAAGAAAACAACAACAATCAGACCAAGGTACAGAACATAATGTTCAGTTCCTGAATTCTATGATGCTCGTCCTCCTTTATAAATACAAGATCCAAAATATATCCTTTTTCATAAGTGGGTCTTTTACCAGTTGAACAGAACCCATATCTTCCAGAGCATCCATCTAAACCTTGTCAGCTTATCTAAATTATTTTCTCCATATACATTAACCACTGACTCTTTTTTTTTTCTTTCAAAAAGCAGAATCATTATCCAAAATTCTTTCCCAACTATTATTTAGAAGATGATAAATTAATACAGGATTATGTTCTTATTTATTAACCATTTTATTAAAGAGCCATTTTACTAATGGCAATAATGGGTGCCTAACGCAGCAAAAATGACCTAACGCAGGACTACTACTACTACTATTTAGCATTTCTATAGCGCTACAAGGCATACGCAGTGCTGCACAAACATAGAAGAAAGACAGTCCCTGCTCAAAGAGCTTACAATCTAATAGACAAAAAATAAATAAAGTAAGCAAATCAAATCAATTAATGTGGACGGGAAGGAAGAGAGGAGGGTAAGTGGAGGCGAGTGATTACAAGTGGTTACGAGTCAAAAGCAATGTTAAAGAGGTGGGCTTTCAGTCTAGATTTAAAGGTAGCCAAGGATGGGGCAAGACGTAGGGGCTCAGGAAGTTTATTCCAGGCATAGGGTGCAGCGAGACAGAAGGCGCAAAGTCTGGAGTTGGCAATAGTGGAGAAGGGAACAGATAAGAAGGATTTATCCATGGAGCGGAGTGCACGGGAAGGGGTGTAGGGATGGACGAGTGTGGAGAGATACTTGGGAGCAGCAGAATGAGTACATTTATAGGTTAGTAGAAGAAGTTTGAACAGGATGCGAAAACGGATAGGGAGCCAGTGAAGGGTCTTGAGGAGAGGGGTAGTATGAGTAAAGCGACCCTGGCAGAAGATGAAACGGGCAGCAGAGTTTTGAACCGACTGGAGAGGGGAGAGGTGACTAAGTGGGAGGCCATCAAGAAGCAGATTACAGTAGTCTAAACGAGAGGTGACAAGGGTGTGGATGAGGGTTTTGGTACAGTGCTCGGAAAGAAAGGGGCGGATTTTACGGATGTTGTAAAGAAAGAAACGACAGGTCTTGGCAATCTGCTGGATATGAGCAGAGAAGGAGAGAGAAGAGTCAAAGATGACCCCAAGGTTTAGAGCTGAGGAGACAGGGAGAATGAGAGAGCCTAAAGTGTCCTGTATTAATTTTGGCATTGAGCACACCAAGCACACAGTATTTTTTTTACAGAGTGTGTTGGAGTGGAGAACAGGCGGAGAGGGGACCTTTTACAAAAGCATGTAAGGGCCTATCCAGCTTATAATCGAAAGAGAAATACGCCTATATTGCGACCCAAATCGGGAGATGGGCGTCTTTCTCCCGTGGGCACCGAAATCGGTATAATCGAAAGCCGATTTTGGGCGTTTCTAACTGCAATCCGTTGCGGAAACGGGTAAAGTTGATGGGGGCGTGGTGAAGGTGGAACTGGGGCGTGGTTATCGGCTGAGGAGAGATGGGCGTTTTTAGCTGATAATCGAAAAAAAAGGCGTTTTTACCGCGATTTTGGGTCACTTTTTTTGGACCCTTTTTTTTCACAAACAGGTCCCAAAAAAGAGCCCCAACTGACCAGATGACCACTGGAGGGAATCGGGGATGACCTGCCTAGATTCCACCAGTGGTCACTAACCCCCTCCCACCAAAAAAAAACCACTTTAAAAACTTTTTTTCCAGCCTCTATGCCAGCCTCAAATGCCGTACCCACCTCCATTTCAAATAATCAATAAGCACCAAAATATTTATCTTGAAGGGAGCTCACAAAATAATTAATCAAAAGATGCTCAGCTTCAATCCTTTTTCAGCATATATTTTATCATAGCTTACTGAGTTCAAAATCACAGTGTTTATCTATATAAATATTTTTATATATATATAAAGGGATCTCTCAGATCGGCGCACCTTCCCCTAATAAGGCTAAATGAGCCTAGCATATGTCTAAAAGGGGCGTAGCGCAATCGTCATCGATCCTTAAATATTCTTCATATCTTTTTTTATATATATATATACTTTTTTAAACTTTTTATCTCTATTGTTTTCAATTGTTACATCCAATATATTCATTAGGTTAAATAATATTTTCAAGTACTTAACTTATCCGATTTTCTCATATTCGGTATTCAGTTATTTTTAATTTCAAAGGCTGGAGACCAGATGTCACACCGACACAGATCCATGTTTCGCGTTATAAAACGCTGTTTCAAGGTAGTCTCCATGACAGCAGAATGTGTTCTATCCTGTGACAGCCTTTCCCTGGTTCTAATGTGGCTCTCGGGTGAGTGTGACACCTTTTCTGTTATGCGCACTGCAGAGTCACATCAGCAATGCATTGTGGTGGGTGTAGGGTATTGGGCTCCATGATTCCACTAGCTTGTGGCAAATGCTCACGATGTTGGTAGTTAGTAGGCTCTACTCCCATGGTGCTTTTCCCCCTGCTTACTGGGTCAGAGTGTGCCCTGTTTTTTTTCCGGTAGTCCATGAGGTAGTGGCCATTTTTGTAAGGCACTTTTAGATCCCTTTCATATGTCACCCATGTTAGAAATGTTATTACCTTGAATGTGGCTGAAAGAGGGCATTGTACAGCATTCTGCCAGCTCTGACCTACTGCTCATCTCAGTACCAGGGAGACTCGTTGCAAGTGGGGCACAACCTCTGATCTGCAGTTAACTGTGAGTAAGCATGCTTATTCCAATAAAGGACGTTTTCGGAGAAATTAGTCTTCAGGTGTCAACTGGTGTGCCAATGTTATATGGCAGCAACCAATCCTAGAGGCCTGCAAGTATGCAGGTCCCTGAAGCACTTTTAGTGGGTACCACAGTGCACTTCAGCCAGGTGGACCCAGGCCCATCCCCCCCTACTTGTAACACTTGTGCTGGTAAATGGGAGGCCTGCAAAACCCACTGTACCCACATGTAGGTGCCCCCTTCACCCCTAAGAGCTATGGTAGTGTTGTACATTTGTGGGTAGTGGATTTTGGGGGAGGGGTTTGGGTGCTCAGCACCCGTGGTAAGGGAGCTATGCATGTGGGAGAGTTGTCTGAAGTCCACCGCACTGACGTCTAGGGTGCCCAGTTTTTGTCCTGGCATGTCAGAGGGGCGAGTGTACTAAGAATCGTGGCCCCTCCCACGACCAAATGGCTCAGATTAGGACGTTTTTGAGCTGCGCATTTTTAGTTTCCATTATCGCTAAAAAAAACAAACGCCCAGCTCAAAAACGTCCAGTTTTTTTGAAAATACGGTTCGGCCAACCCCTTCACGGACCCGTTCTCGGAGATAAACGCCCATGGAGATAGGCGTTTGCGTTCGATTATGCCCCTCCATGTGTATCTAGCATGTGTCAAATCAGCATTACCGTCTGGCTACCATGTGCCCTGGCAGTAATTCCGAACTCGGCGTACACCAAAAACATACAGTAGAAAATAATTTTCTATTTTCTATCACGGGAGCATTTCTGGCGGTAATCAGCAGTTGGCGTGTGCTGGAAGGATTCCACATGGGTAACGCTTGAGCCCTTACTGCTAAGTCAATGGGTGGTGTTAAGGGCTCAGGCCGTTAATAGACATGCACTGTTTGTCATTTTTCTGCATGTCCATTTCCTGACCCAACCTCCCCTTTTTTTTTCCAGACATGGTGGAGAAATGGTCCAGAGCTTGTTCAATACACGTGCCCAAACTAGCGCAGGCCACTTTTTGGTGTGCCATTGTAAAAGGGCTCCAGAGTGCACATGGAAGCAGTAACCAGTTAGCCCATGCAAATTAGCATGCACCAACTGGTTACCACAGGGTTAATGCAAGAGCCCTTACCACTACCTAAATAGGAGGCAGTAAAGGCTCCTGTGTACATTTTTTTTTTAAATGGACGCATGTTAATGGCAACTGCTTCCACTTCTTGTGCAGCCATGAAAAAGTCTTTTTTATGTATTTGTTTCATTTATGTTAATTAAGTGGTGGTATGGGCTTCCGAGTTTTTGAACTTAAAGGTTAAGTGGATTGTAAATGCGGATATTAAATTAAATTAAATTAAATTAACCATTGTGCAGTAATGTAGTTAGCACAGGAACACCCACTCTCCACCCCGACACACTGTTTCAAAAAATTTACAGAAAAATAATTACTTTGCACTTAGGGCCCGATTCTATATATGGTACCTAAAATTAATGCACACTAGGCAATTACGCCTAAACGTATTCTAAATACTGCATGTAGATAAAACACTTAGGTGCAGTTAATGTGACTGAATCTATGCGCATCCATTTATGCCAACGAAAAGCTGGTGTAAATCCCTGCATGTAGATTTACGTGTACTGGCCCATATTTCATAACAACGTGCATAGATTTTGGAATGCCCACAAAACACCATTTCCATGCCCCTAACCATGCCCCTTTTTGCCTGTGGGCATTATTATTTAAGTTCAGGCATTACAAAATACACATAGCAATGTACACGCATAAATTCTAATTTTTACCAATTAGTGCTCGTTAGTGCTTGTTGAGAGCTGTTAACACTTAACAGCTTGTTAAAACATCTATGCACATAGTTATCAAATATGCCTAGATTTACACAAGGAATCGCGTATAACTCTAGGCACGTTATATAGAATCTGGGGATTAGTGGATGCACAAACCAAAACTGATATGGAACACTTTAGTTCATCCTACATGAGAGTAATTTTTTCTGCATTAAGCATGCATTAGCACTTAACAGAGCTTAGTAAAAGGGACCCTAAATCTTGATCTGAAATCCTCGGTCTCAAATATCTGACTCTGTCTTCTCAATATGAACTTATAATAAACAAAGCAGTGGAAACACAGCTCTATAAATACTCCAATCCTTTGGGAGAAAAGACCTCATATGGCCGCACCATAGCTGAAATGCCAACAGGCTATTTAGTCGCCACAACTTAACAGCTTTTCTTTCAATCATAGGTCAAAAATTCCCATGTCCATTTTATGTCAATTTTTCTAGTACGCAAATAAACTTTTCATCAACACTCATTAGTTAAATGTGCCAAGTGCAAAATCATAAAGTCCACAGTCCCCCCCCCCCCCCCTAAATATTTTCCAGAATAATTAGGATGACCACAGTGTCAAAATCCAATGTCGCTTTGCAACACTTATCTCAGTCCTTCAAGCCCTATGAGCATCTCCAAAGGCTTCTTCAGGGGAGAAATAAAGGCTGCTACTCCATACACAGGTCCAATATCAAATCATTATTATCAAACTGATTATTCTAGCACTGTTAGGCTGTGTTTCCACTGTTTGTTATATGATTTATTTTTGAATGTTCCGTGGATCGTTTTCATCTTTTTTGGTTTGCATATTTCTCAATAAGAACAGGCATCCTCCTACACCAAGAACAAATTGTTTGAGACTCATCCTTTATCATAAGACAAAAAACACTTCTAACCATTTCTAACAAGCCCAAAGGTGTGTAAAAACAGTGCCACAGTTTCTGACAATACCGGTTTACATATAAAAATGAGTGATCTATGAAGCTGCTGTGAAATCCGGCGGCCATTGTGGGATTTGAGCCGGCACTTGCAGGAGCAGTCAGTTGCCCCTGCCCTTCTAGTTCCAGTTTCGGGGTGGCTGCTGGGACCTCCAGCGGCGGTCTTTGCCGCTGGAGGTTCTGGAGGCCATTTTGATCTGGACCCAGCTGTGCGCAGGGGCCGGTGGGGACGCTCCACCAGCTACCCACCGGCGGCGGGGTGGGCCCGGGAGGGGAATCTTTTTGGTTGGAAGGAGGCATTGTCGTTGTGAGGGCTGTGTATATAGTTCTGGTACCAGCTGAAAATGCACAGGCATTTTTGGCTGAACCCAAGGTGGAGCCGGGCATGGATTTCGGGCAGGTTTTGTCATCAGGGCCAAAATTTGGTCGGTATCTTCCTTATTTCTTACATAGTAATATGTTAATTTAGAACAAACCTCTTACTCTGTTCATAAGTATATCTTTTGTAATATAATGTAAGCCACATTGAGCCTGCAAATAAGTGGGAAAATGTGGGGTACAAATGTAGCAAATAAATAAAAATAAATAAATACATAAATAAATATACTTTAGCACATTTGTGATCCCTTTCAAGGCAATAACATTATCCTGGAAGACCTGGTGAAAACCCATTGTCATGTTTTTAACGGCTGCAGTAAATTGTTATGCTGTCAGTATTTGAGAATTTCAGAAGTTGTAGAAGTGCTCTTTGGTCTTACACACTTGAGCTTCATATTTCTGTTTTATTTAGAAAAAAAACCTTGGATGATTTATCTTGAAGTTATTGGAAGCCAGGGTGCTTTCTAGAGCAGAAATAGGTCACTGCTCCAACATTTGGTGATGGTGGCCTTTTTACAGAAGTAAATGTCACCGAACAGTGGACTTTGCCTTCGTTGTTTTCAAAATACCTTGTTAGTGTTTGGCTTAGCATGTCATTTCAGGGATATAAAGGGACAGTATCAGATTTTCTTAACTTTTTTTGCATAGCCATAAAGAGGATTACACTTGGTAGTGCATTAATGACAACTTTTACTGTATGAAACGGGAAAATGATTCTAAATATGGTACACACAACGGGACCCTTTTACTAAGGTGTGCCTAAAAGTGGCCTGCGCTGGTGTAGGTGCATGTTTTGGACATATGCTGGTCTGTTTCCTCAGCAAGCTGAAAATGGACATGCGGCAAATTTTAAACTAGCGTGCGTCCATTTTTGGCCTGAGACCTTACCGCCACCTATTGACTTAGCTGTAAGGTCTCACACACTAACTGGGCACTAAGCATTCAACGTGCATAAAGTGCTGATTACCTCTGGATAAGCACCACACGAAAAAAATATTTTTTACTGTGTGTTTTGGGCACGCGCCAAAAATGGAATTACCACCCGGGGCATGTGGTAGCCAGGCGGTAGTTCCAATTTGATGCATGTTGGACATGCTTAGGTGCCTATCCTGCTTATTTTCGAAGGAGAAGGGTGCCCATCTTCCGACACAAATAGGGAGATGGGCGTCCTTCTCCTAAGGTCGCCCAAATTGGCATAATTGAAAGCCAATTCTGGGCATCCTCAACTGCTTTCCATTGCGGGAGCGACCAAAGTTCAAGGGGGCGTGTTGGCAGTGTACTGAAGGCGGGATGGGGCGTGGTTAACAGACGGGAATCCTTGGCCGATAATGGAAAAAAGAAGGGTGTCCATCACTAGCATTTGGCCGACTTTACTTGGTCCATTTTGTTTTCACGACCAAGCATCAAAAAGGCGCCCGAACTGATCAGATGACCACTGGAGGGCATCGGGGATGACCTCCCCTGACTTCCCCAGTGGTCACTAACCACCTCCCACCCTGAAAAAAACAACTTCAAAAACTTTTGTCTTTTTTTTTGTTTTAGAGTATGTCCTTCTCCTATGCTTCTGTCCCTGTGACGGCAGTTGAGGATGTCCAAAATGTGGATGTTTCTGTGAGAAGGACATCCATGCCTTTACTATGCTTCTGACACCCTCTTTATTTATTTGGATCACAAGTAGCAGCAGTGGAATTTAAACCAGCCATCTCTGGATTACAGGACCAGTGCTCTAACCACTAGGCCACTCTTCCACTTCACTCCACTCCCTTGAAATTTGGCAATCCCTGTGGGGGGGGGGGGGGGCAGTATGCAGGCATGTGTCAGCGGAGGCATAATGAAGGCGTGGACATCCTTCTTTCAAACATTTTGGACGTCCTCAACTGCCCCCCACAGAGATGGCCAAATTTCAAGGGAGTGACGTGGAGGAGTGGCCTAGTGGTTAGAGCACTGGTCTTGCAATCTAGAGGTGGCCAGTTCAAATCCAACTACTGCTACTTGTGATCCAAAATCCAAATAAATAAATAAAGAGGGTGTTGGAGGCATAGCAAAGGCATGGATGTCCTTCTCACAGAAGCATCCACATTTTGGACATCCTCAACTGCCGTCACTTCTCCTCCTTAGGAAGAAAATGGTGTGCAAATGAGCTAACAGCGAGCAGCTCATTTGAATTTCCTTCATGCATACCCATTCCTTTCCGGATCGGGAATGGAATGGCTTTTTCCATTCAGTTAGTGGGACCAGTGCAAGGGAAGGACTTCTTCCATTCAGTTAGTGGCACCAGTGCACTACGAATGCTGGCTCCTCCCACAACCAAATGGCTTGGATTTGGTCATTTCTGAGATGGGCGTCCTCGCTTTCCATTATCGCCGAAAATCGGGGACGACCATCTCTAAGGTCGACCTAAATTTCATGATTTGGGCGTCCCCGACCGTATTATCGAAACAAAAGATGGACGTCCATCTTGTTTCAATAATACGGGTTGCCCCGACCCTTTATGGGGCCATCCTTAGAGATGGGCGCCCCCGTTCAATTATCCCCCTCTATGTGCCTTAGTAAAAGGGCCCCAATATAATTTGAGCACTGAGCCGTCTCTGAGCCATATATATGTTTTGTTTTTAATAGACCTCTCTTTATTTTCTGTTTGTGGTTGTGTCAGTCATAGAACAAACAAGTCTTCCACATCTGCAGATATACATTCTAATCATATGGAGAATACAGATAACAGGCAAAAGTGTAGCAAGTTGCTGGCAGATGGTTTGTTATGCATTTGCTAGAGTGGTAGACTTTATTGTAGCAGATCAAGAAGAGTTGTGAGAAGCATTGCAAAATTACTGTATGATTTTTATTTTAAAAAGGCAACTGCTATTTAAAAAGAAGAAAATCACTTTGGGATTCACTCCATAATCCACACGCTACACCTAACTTAAACCCACAAATGGCAATCTGGCCGATATTCAGCCCGCGAGAGGCCGGCCTGCTAAGTGCTGCGATCGGTGGTGAGCCCGGATATTCAATGCCAGGCCATTTCCGGTGGGCGTTAAACTTAGCTAGCAAAGTGCTGAATATTTGTAGCTAGCTAGTTATATCACACGATATAGCCAGTTGGCTACTATTCGCTAAGTGGGCCTTTTACTAAGGTTCGCCAAAAAATGATCTAAGCTAGTATAGGCGTATGTTTTGGATGTGCGGAGGTCCATTTTTCAACGTGCCTGCAAAAAAGGCCTTTTTTGGTCAAAAATGGATGTGCGGCAAAATAAAAACTGGCGTGCATCCATTTTGGGTCTGAGACCATACCACCACCCATTGACTTAGAGGTAAGGTCTCATGTGTTAACCAGGTGGTAATAGTCAGTGTGTGTACACTGTCAATCACCGCCCAGTTACCGCTGCGTGGCAAAAAATAAAAAATATTTTCCAACACATGTATTGGACACGCGTAAAAATTTGAATTAATGCCCGGGGCACACGGTAGCCGGGCAGTAGTTCTAATTTGACATGTGTTGTATACTCGTAGTAAAAGGGTCTCTTAAGTGCTAATATTCATCAAAGATAACCATCTATTTTGTGCTGAATATTAGTGCATAGCCGATTAAGTACTATTTAACTGGCCAGGACCCATTGCTGGCTGGTTAAATAGCTCTGAATATCGACTGGAGTATTCCTTTTCAAACTGGGAAAAAAGCAAGTCAGAAAAATGTCTATCATCATAAAATTATACAAGCATTGAGTTTATCTATTACTACCATCGGCTTACTTTGCAACAAACATTTTTTGCAGCAATAATAAAAGAATTGAATAACACGTTTTTTTTTTTCAAATTTTCAAATTAATGGTCCAATTTATTAAACTGTATTAGGCAATAACATGCATTAGACTAAGGGGCCCTTTTACTAAGCCGTGTAGGCTACCGTGAGGCCTGGGCGGTAATTTCATTCTTTATGCACATCCACTAAGTGTGCCATAAACATTCTGGTGCACAGTGCTAACCAGGCGGTAATCGGCATTGTATGTGCATTACGCTGGTTAACACGTGAGACTTTATCACTAGGTCAATGGGTGGCGGTAAGGTCTCAGGCCCAAAATGGACGCAAGCCAATTTTGCCATACGTCCATTTTTGGCTTTAAAAAAAGGCGTTTTTTGCAGGTGCGCTAAAAAATGGATCTGCGCGCATTCAATACACCAGTGCAGGCACACTTAGTAAAAGGACCCCTACATTTACTAAAGTGCAGTAAATAATGTTGTTCTTTTACTAAGCTGTGGTAAAAATAGGCCTTAGCCTGCACTTACACAGGTTTTTTCCACACACTGAGGCCATTTTTCTATTTTTTGCATTAATTGCCATACACTAATATTTACAAACAACAATGAAAAATGGAAGAGCAAAAATGTAAAATTCCAGTACTATAACAAATTTTGCTCTGAAAGATTGAGAAAGGCAACCGTGTCTAATAGCATATATGCTTAAATAATTAAGCCTCAACTGACTCGGGGGAAGTCATAGACTTTTACAATGTCCAACCCCAACGGGGCTCTCTCTCATGGGCTTAAAAGAGGATTGCAAAAACTTCAGTGGAAAGGTACTCTAAAAATGAAAGCAAATAGAAAAAATGCCACTGCAGATAAAAGTCACTCTTAGTAACAAACAGAAAATATAAATTCACAGAGCTGCCCTTACTCAACTTTCCTTATCAATTGTAGAAAACAGTTCCATGGGATAGAGCATAGCATAGTAACTACCCCATACCCAAATGTCATTTATGTACATTCAAGAATTTAATCCCTGTACAATTGTAAAGTTAATCTTTCTATTGCACATGGCACCATTTCTAACGTGTGTTTAGTTGTACTATACATGTTTTATAAAAATATCTCAATGTTCGCTGAGCCTTTTGTAAAATACTCACCAACCTTTTGTGTGGGCAGATCTAAATATCTATTTAGTCAGCTACTTGGTCTATGATGCCCTCTGTTTAACAAGGAGGGCGGATAACATTGGTGGAGGACCCAGAGCCAGGAATGGGGATGGGTTCAGTTTCCTTTAGGTGGGGAGTGGGGGTGGGAGGTGGGAGAGGAGTGAGGAAGTTTTGGAAGGTCTAGATTAAGCTAGAGAGAGGGAGGAAAAAGAAAGGGGATTGGGGAGGGGTGTACTTGGGGAGGGTAGAATGTTAGTAGGGGGTTGGAGATTGATGAATCAGCTATTTGGAAGCATGTTTGGGTTTGGGAGTTAGGTTGTAGTATGGTACGTTGGCGTGAAAGGGGGGGGGGGTTGCTGTGTAAAGGTAAGGGTATCATGAGGTTCCTGGGGTGCGTTTGCCTATCCTGCCCTTTCATGGCAGGGTGGGGAGGTTGGAGTTTGCTTTGCTGTTGAGGTTCCTATGGAGTGTGTTCTATAGGGGAGAGGGGAGAGGAGGGGGTGTCGGTCATAGCTAGCGGGGAGAAGAAATGGAAGAATTGGAAGTTTTCTGCATGTTGGTGTGAAAAGTGGCCTCAGTAGAGGTCTATTGGGTTCTGTCTTGTGTACGCACTGCCACAAGAAGGGGCAAGGCCCTGAGGCATCACAAGACATGAGTGGGGAGTTTTTGGGAAGTTGACAATTTGTGGGGCCTATATTGGGCAGCTAGTTCATCACTGACTAGATGTGCGGTATGGGGGATGTGGGTTGTAATGTTAGCATTGAAACTCATTCTGGTTAAGTACATGCTTTTCTGGTTAAAGCTGTGGCCAATGTTTTGCCATCTTTAAAAATGAATTAGTTATGTATTCATTTGGATTGTGTAAGAGATGCTTTTGAAAGAAGAGAATGGGAAGTGCGACTGCCAATGTTAATAAAATTATTTATTTGTTATACAGTATACTACCAATCTCATCATTCTTAGATGCAAAATGCAACATAAATGATATGTGACAAAAATAACCCAAACAACAATCTTTTCAAAAATCGATTAGCTAACAAAGTAACACCTTACCCAGTACAACAGTGCAACAGCTGTTTCTTTTCCACTGTACAAACCTGAGAAGAAAAGAAACATTTTTAATTTCTTTCTAAATTGTTCATACTCTTTTTCCAAAAAAACAAACAAAAAAAAATCAAAAAGTATTCTGTATTCTCCACCCAAAACATTGAAATTGAATAGTTTCTCATCATAGTTTTCATGGTAACTGAAAGAGAAGGAAATTTTTGTCCTGAGATCAAAAGGCCCTCAAAGATCTGTGTAATGTTAACAACTCCTTCAATGGCAAAGACCAATTCAATCAGAAGCCCTTATAAATCAAGGTCAATAGATTTCTACACTATTTCCAAAGTACTTCCTTGTATCTTTAACCTTGATTTTATGACATCTAGTTGTGTAAACTTATTTCTAGACAGAAGCAGACCTGGATCATCTTACTGGGGCAGGAAGGCTCTGAGACTATCTTTAATTTCAGGTGTTTTTCCTAAATAAATGAATAGGATGAATTCATGGGCTTAATTGATGCCCCAGGAGGGCTCATGAACAACATCAAGCTGTAATCAGCTGTTTGAATTGTTGTTTCAGGAAGCCTTTGGTCTCTCTGGCACCACTAGAACTGCTCATTACTGTCTGGGTAATGTATTCCCTGTAAGTATTTGTGACAGAATTAGCTCTACATTTCAAAATTTATTTATCTGAGGGCAGCTAAGGATGGAACATTTAATTTCAATAAAATGATTTAAGCTCTTCATCTTTACTATAGCAAATGCTAGCTAATTTGTGAACAACAGGACAAAAATTTGTAATACTATTAAAAACAATTCTGGCAATTGAGTGCCAATGTTTTTCAAATTATGATGTGTGAAAATAGTCTATTATACAAAACTTGCAGTTATGACATGTGGAGGCATATTTTCAAAGCACTTAGACTTACAAAGTTCCATAGGTTACTATAGGGATTGTTTTTGAAAGAGAAAAACGTTCAAAAAATGGCTGAAAAGGCAGATGGACATATTTCTCGTAGAAAAACGTCCAAAGCGTATAATCAAGCAAAACAAAACAAAAAAACAGTCCAAACCGCTAGCATGTTTAGATCAGGACATCTCTAGAGGGGGGCGTTTTGAAGACGTGACATGGGTGGTCTTAGAGAATAAACTTCTCCAGCCCATAACTGATAGCAAAATGTTTTCCTAGTGGTGGGAAGAAAAATGTACGGAATTAGACCTGATATAAGAATGTCTAGGGTAAGAGGAAAGCTGTCCTTAGACCCATTTGCAAATTTATGGAGGGGAATGAAGGAATTGCTAGTTTGAGAGAAAGTTGAGAGATGCTGAGTGCTGTGACACTGTCTGTTGTGCCCTGGTCTGAACCTTGTCACCCTTTGTGCTAGAGGTGGGAAAGTGAGTGCCAGGTGGACCTTACTGACCAGCAATGTCTCAATAAGTACTGGTGTGACAGAGCTGCCATCCAGCACCTGTGTGACCAGCTCCAACCCCTCCTGCAGACCATGACCTATAGGAATAATCCCATTTCTGCCCACCTGAAGGTCCTGCCTCCCTCACCTTTCTGGCCACTGGTAGCTTCCAGTGTGTGACCTGGACCTGACCCAGACCGCCATTTACAATTGCCTCATCCAGTTCCTTGATGCCTTCCTTACCAACACCTCAGACTACATCACCCTCCCAGTACCCCCCAGGCCTTGCAGAACAGCATGGCTCAGTTCTACAGCATTGCTCACTTCCTCTTGGTCATATACGTCATTGACTGCATACATGTCATGCTCAGACCCCCCCCCCCCCCTTCCTGGGCACGAGAGGCCATCTATAGGAATAGAAAAGCCTTCCACTATATGAATATGCAGGTTATGTGTGACACCCAGGGGGAGATTGTAGATGTGTGTGCCTGTTACCCAGGTTCCACCCATGACCCCTATATACTACAACATTCTGGAATCTACTATAGGTTTGACCAAAGGGAGTTCACCGGCATCTAGGTAAGCACAATAGGGATTCCCAAACCCCATACCACCTCCTCCCACAAACCTTCTGCACTCCCTCCCTCTAGATGTCTCTACAACCCATAAACCCCACCCCACCTCCACAAGGTACCGAGACCAGCCACTACACACCCATGTCTCTCATTCTGCTTCTTCCCACAGGTCACAGAGGATACCCACAGTGAACCTGACTAATGACCCCACTAGCGCACTAGCGCACCCTTAAACTGCAGCTGAGGAGGACTACTGCAGCAGCATCATAGAGCACATCTTTGGCCAGCTAAAAAATAGGTTCTGATGTCTCGATCGGTCCAGAGGGGAGCTTCTCTATAGACTAGAAAAGGTTACCAAGATCTTCATGACCTGCTGCATGCTTCATAACCTGGCCCAGTGACAGTAAGCACAGCAGTAGGCCCAACACCAAGATGATGAGGAGCCTCCCTCCACCCCTCACCCACAGAACACAGCACAGTGTACACCAGACTCATCCAAACAAATTTCTAGTTAAGATAACTATCATTTAGTGTGAACACACCACCCCCACACCACCATCCCCCTCTCTGTGGCCCCATACACCTCTCTACCCCTCCCCAGCACACTGCTCATCATACCCTTCTCCCCTATCCCCCTTCCCCAGCACATCTCCCCATCACACAAACACCCCTCCCCCTAGGAAAGCTCCCATCCACTGCATAGCAGTACAGGAAGGCTTCCCCTTCTCCCTGCCTCTCTCCCTACCCCATCCCCTCTGGGAAGTGTCTGAGCACCAACAGCTGCACATGGACTGGGCTGCCCTGTCCATAAGCATCCTCCCCAGTGCTGCTGCTGCTGCTGCCACTGTCCCTGTTGTCCTCCAAGGTGCTTGCAGACTCTTCTGCTGCCTGTAAGTTGGGCCACCTGGCTATCTGCAGGTCAGAAGGCGTGCGTATTTTGGCCCTCTGGATTGCTGGTATGGCCTGGGGTGCTGGGGGTACCAAAGTGGGCGTTTTGGCTGCTGGTTGAGGCAGAGGTGGTGATGCAGGCCTGCTGGAGGGTAGTGGTAGCACAGTACTGGTGGCCTCTGAGGCAGATGATGTGACTGCCATAGCTACTGCATATTTTCGGAGATCCTGCCCAACCCCTAGGAGTTGGTGCTAGATGGCATCAGAGGACTGCAGCAGGTATTCAGTGTGGACCTGCTGTGCCTCGACCCCCTGCTGCAGCAGATTCAACTTCCTCTGGCTGTACTCATGCAGCTCATCATTATGGGCCAGGAGGCGAGTGGCCCAGCATAGCAGCTGGCACCTGTGTGGCCTCCTCCAGCAAGTCTGTGGCTCCTCAGCTGCCTCTTCAGTGTTCATGGACCCATGAGCGAAAGCGGGTAGGAGGGAGGGCAGCATGCCCAATTCATGGTCCTCATCTTCCCCTACAGGCATCTCCTCACTGTGACCATCTTCTGGCACCTCATCGCTTCCACTGCCCTCCTGTGAGGCCACAGCTGGCACATGTTCTGCATCAACCTGTACATTTCTCATAGGAGGACCAGGAGCTGGGTCTCCTCGGGGTAGTTTGGTTCTCGCCTGAGAGGCATCCTTGTACAGCAATGGATGTTCCTCCACATGTAAAGCTATATATGAATGTGTTGCATGTGGAGGGGATGTCCTGCCGTGGCCGTGCATGTTCTGTGGACATGGAGACATCTAGTGATGATGGACATTCTATGCTATGTATTTTCAAATGGAGGGGACATTTTTCACTGCTGTTTAGAGATGTATAATATCTATAGGTTTATCTTCCGTATTTTCATACTTAAGGAATGTTTATATCTTTCTTTTGATTATGGTACTTCAATTCTGGATGTTTTGCAATAAATGTCTCTGGCGTGATTTAGACGTCATATTAAAAAAGCCCATCCATGTAACTTTGTAAGTCTAAGTGCTTTGAAAATGAGCCCCTCAGTATCTCAGGCAGGAATTTCATACTTTTTAAATAGCTATAAGAACAAAAACTGATCAATTCAAATGTGCTATGGTATTTTTTTTTTTAATTATTATTTTTTACATTTGTACCCTGTGCTTTCCCATTCATGGCTGGCTCAATGTGGCTTGCAGGGGATAATGACTTGCCCAGAGTCACAAGGAGCTGCCTGCGCCTAAAGTGGGAATTGAACCCAGTTCCCCAGGACCAAAGTCCACCACCCTAACCACTAGGCCACTCCTCCACGTGGAGTGCCCTAATATTTTGTTTAACATAGATTATTAAAGAATGGAACTAGATGCATTACTGGATACATCACCAGAACATGTGTTACATTAGCCCTTTATCCCATAGTAATACAATAGAAAATATTTATGTACATTCATATATAGAGAACACCATATACAGGCTGTTATATTTCAACAAAATATATTCCTATATCATTTATGTGAAATAGTTATACATGGCAGAAGTAGACTAACAAGAAATTGTATTTATTTGGATTTTGCTCACAACTTTTTCAGTAGTAGCTCAAGGTGAATTAAATTCAGATATTTCCATGTCCCTGGAGGGCTCACAATCTAATTTTGTACCTGAGAAAATGCAGGGTTAAGTGACTTGCTCAAGATCACAGGGAGCAACAATGGGATTTGAACCAGACACCCTGATGATAAGGCTGGTGCTCTAACTAACAGGCAACTCCACTCCTGTCAGTGTCACCCAAGAAGAAAAGTAGAACACAGTAACAATAAATAATAGTCTAAAAATTAGAGGTTGTGTACAGAATGATTTAGCTGGAAAGAGGGGCTCCTGCCCAGATAAATCTTGCTGGATGTCCTAACTGCTAATAGCGGCACTTAACTGGATAATGCCTCTGAATCTCAGCACTGACGACCACAGCACTATCTAGTTAGGGAGTAGTTCTTTAGAGGTGTAGCCAGCACTCTGATTTTTTTTTTTTGGGGGGGGGGAGCAAAAGTGGACAGAGGAGGCAACATATTCTCTCTCCTCCTCCCCTCCCTGGTACATTAAAAATAATACCTTTGCTGGTGAGGATATCGAAGCCCTGCTAGATAAAGGAATTCCCTGCCGAGCCACTCCCCTCCTTCTCACACTCTTACAGTAACCTAGACATCAGTGGGGTGCCTCCAGCTACCAGTTCTGGGACTCTGAGCATGTTCAGTAAACTCGGGAGGCATGAGGAGTCCCAGTATTTGAGGCTGGAGTCACCTTGCTGACTTCTGGATTTCTGAAGCAACCCAAGGAGGGGAGTGGTTTGGCAGGGAATTTCTTTGGCTGGCGGGGCTTTGGCATCCCTGCCAGCCACTTAACAGGTGTGGTGCAGTTTTGGAGGGGACCTGTGCCCAATGTGGGGGGCCCAGGCACCCAAGCCCCTCCATGGCTATGCAAATGAGGGCACTTTTCTTTTTATTAAAAGAAAGCAGATGTCTACTTTCCTTTATAGAATCCTAGTGTAACTGGATATAAATGTGCATATGTGCTTAGCCATGAGCATTGTTCCTTGTAAGCTGAGCAGGAGTCTTCCACCTACAGTGGTGGTGGTGGTGGTGGTGGGGGGGGGTTCTGTTTTATTATCACATTTTCAATAGTGCGGGACAGGCAAGCTCTGTAGGGCACCAAGGAACCTGCCTGTCTCTAGCCATTGAAGAAACAATATTGAAGTACTGCCTCCCACTGGCAGCAATGCAGTTTTTGGACTCCCACTCAGCTTAGCGGGAACAGTGGCTATGAGCACTTAAAATAGCAATAGAGCTGATCCAAAGATGTTATACTATTCTACAAGTTATGTGTGTATCTTTGCATCCTGCTCATGCTCCCCCCAGACTTTGCCCTAGTGTTCACCCACCTGAAACTATGTAAGTAGTTCTAGAATAACTCTTTGGTGTTTATCAGCATTTATGCACATATGATCCAAAGATGTTATACTATTCTACAAGTTATGTGTGTATCTTTGCATCCTGCTCATGCTCCCCCCAGACTTTGCCCTAGTGTTCACCCACCTGAAACTATGTAAGTAGTTCTAGAATAACTCTTTGGTGTTTATCAGCATTTATGCACATATGATCCAAAGATGTTATACTATTCTACAAGTTATGTGTGTATCTTTGCATCCTGCTCATGCTCCCCTCAGACTTTGCCCTAGTGTTCACCCACCTGAAACTACAGTATGTAAGTAGTTCTAGAATAACTCTTCGGTGTCTATCAGCATTTATGCACATATGTTCACCCGTACACATGCATTTATGAGTATTCTAAACATTTGCATATGTAGCTGACGTATAAAGTGCCTACTTTGTAGATCTATCCTTCAGTGCCAGGGTGGTTCGGTGTGGAGTTGTGGTGGACCTGGAAGTTATTCAGGCATTGCAGATGTCACATGCAGTCCTATGTGCCTAGTTATCTATCTGAGTATGCACTAAATATCAGACATACTGGGATAGCTATGGATGCTGCCAAACACCTGAATATTCAGCGCTGGTAACTGGATAGGTACTGGCAGTGAATATCTGGGCCTAATTTAGCCCACAGTAGTCAGCATTTACAATACCCTGACCAGCATGGGCTGAATATTGTCCCTTGAGGGAGGGGGATATTCAAGCAGCATTATGGCCTTAAGTAGTGTTGATTGTCCTTAATGCAACTTAAATGATCCTAACGCCATTATATGGAGATATGATCCCTAGCTGTAGTTACACAAGACTACCACTAGGGGCATCATTTTAGATATAGTGCAGGCCTAGCAGGAGTGAAGGGGGATCACACCTGCCCAGAAACCACTGGACCACCAGGTAAGGTCCCTGAGGCATGAACGATCCCGAGGAGGGGGTGGAGACATAAATCAAGAGGGAAGGATGGTGAGGGGGTAGCTGAGTGAGGTGAAGGGCCCTTACATGCTACCCCACTGCCCTGTGAACACTGGGCCGTAAGCTGCATTATTCTTTTACCATGGGATTCAGTAATGTTGGAGCCTTCAATTCCTTCTTGTAGACCAACCAGCTCATTTTCAAAAGAGATCGCCGGCCATCTTCCAACACAAATCGGAAGATGGCCGGCGATCTCCTGAAACCGGCCAAATCGGTATAATCGAAATCCTACAGATTTCTGAATCCCACGAGGAATCAAGGAGCAGTAAAAGGTGATCTTTCACCGCACCTTGATGAATTCCCCTCTAAGGGTTTATTCAACCCAAATAATTTGACCTCTATTGGATGAATACTAGACAAAATGGTGAGTAGAAGCTGTCTTAAAAAAGATATTTGTACCAAGAAAAGAGGATGTTTAAATCAAGGAGGAGAAGCAACCATTGAGACTCCATTAACTTTCCTCTTTCCATTTAACAATCGTCCACAAGGACTGATTAATCCAAAAGCAGGCATACTTTTCATTCACCTCCTGTTGTGTTAAGACCTGATTTCATTTATTTTTGCAAGAAAGCTGCCACAGTTATTCAGCTCCACTTATTCTTAGACCTTTTTTAAAGAAGTTTAAATCTTCATTTTGATTCAGCAGTCTCTTACCGTACACATCTTGGTTTTTATTGCCTTCAATGTTTCTAGATGTCTACCATCTACCTGTGTCAGTACTGTGGAATTTCTGCTAGATGTCTCAAAATAATGATAGATATCCCTCATTACTGTTTCTTTAAAGACCTTCACCACTGGGTCGATTGGAATAAGTGGCAACCGTTGAAATTTTGCATGGATTCTAGATCTGTCATAGACATTTTCCCTATATGCAAAATATATGTGGAGCGTCCGTACAAACTGTTCCAAAATCAATCTAAAACTGGAAAGGATCAAAATATTGTGCTAGAACAAATGGGAGAACTGTAAGCAACTTGGGGGCATCAATCAGATTTATGCACGTTGCTATAGAATTTAGGGGAACGTGTGTACATTTAGGTGTGGGCATTTACAATAGGTTTTCAGTGGCGTAAATGGCCACACCTAAATGTACACTGTAAACGGGACCGCTGCGCCAGTAGGGGGGAGGAAGGAAGTCTCCTCCCCAGGATTAATCCAAGCCCCACAAATTGCCACCAGCAGATACTTTCAAATATTATTCTTTTCTTTTTATTTTGTTTCCAAGTTACAAACAAAAGCTTCAGTCCAGCCCTGGGTTAGGGCTGCCCCAGGCAGGGTAGTGCTGCCCCTCACCCAGCAATCCAAAGTCTCTGACCTTTCTTGAGGGCTGCAATAGTCCCCTTTGGAAATACTTCCTTTTCACAGTACGTGTCACAAGCAGTGCTGGCCCAAAGTACGTATCACAAGCAGTGCTGGCCTTTCAGCAAAATTGTTCCCTCCTGTCCAACCAGGGTTTCCAGCTCCCACAGTTCTTACACAACAAACAGAAGCAGCCGGGGAACCAGGCTTATAACCAGGGTTGCCAGGTGGAAAATTTTTTTCCCACCCAAACGAGCCCAAATCCAGCCCAAAACCCGCCCAAACTCAAACCCCGCCCCTGATACCCCCACCCCGCATCATCGCCCCGCCCCCGCTGTCATCACCCCGCCCCCACCGTCATCAACCCCGCCTCCCCCGTCATCGGCCCCGCCTCCCCATCATCAGCCCCGCCAACAATGTCACTAACCCCGCCCAAAACGTCACTAACCCGCCCCCGTGGCTGAAAAAAAACACTCAAAAAACCACCCAAAAGACACAAAAGGAGCCCAAAAAACCGCAACCCGCTGCAGGCAAAAATTTCCCGTGGCGGGTCGCGGAAAACCGCCCAATTGGGCGGTAAAACCGCCCACCTGGCAACACTGCTTATAACTCTTCCAGTCCTCTGCCCTTCCCCCACAGCAAACAGTTCAAATCAAAACAGGCTTCTTCCTTACAACAGGTTTTAAATCAAAACTTTTAAACACATAGCTTTCCCCCTTTAGGTGCTACCTTCCTCAGGGCTCTCCAACTCCCATTCCATCCTCCTTCTGCTTCTTGCTCAGCAGCCTTAACCCCCTCCTCCACCTGCTTCTCACCCCACCCTTCCCTCTACAGGTGGGAGGCATCATGTATTGATTACGGAGCCAGGGAACTGGGCTTCTTCCTTCTCCCCCCCTCTTGTGGTCAGAGTTGGTATATACCCATCTTGTCTATCCCTGGGGCTCCCTTTGCTGGGACGGGCAATGCATTCTGGGAGACGTAGTTCAGGATTTTGTTTCATTTTGTACCTCTGGGCTGTAGCCTTGTCACAACACGCATTCCCCTAGTCTATGCGTTATTCTATAAACCGCATCATTGCATGCAGATCTCTCTCATGAATATTCATTGTGGATATCCTGAAAACCTGACTGGCTGGGGTGCCTCCAGGACCAGGTTTGCAAATCACTGTTCTATTCCATCAATGCCATTTACAGAATAGCGCTTCATGTAGATTTTTTCAACACTATTTTTTGAACACCATTTACTGAATCTAGTCCATAGTGTGAGTGCACTTCGGGATATGTTTACTAAGGTGCGTTAATGTTTCTTATGCACCTTTAAATTTAAGGCGCCTGTACATTTCTATGGGCGCATTAGCGTATAACACTCGTAAACCATTTATGTTTGTTAAAAACAATAACACGCCCATAGCACACCCTAGTAAACATAGAGGGGCATAATTGAACGGGGCCGGCCATCTATAAGGGCGGCCATCTCCAGGGACCTGCATAGTGCTGTGATGGAGCTGGGTATGACATTTGAGGCTAGCATAGAGGCTGGCAAAAAATGTTTTTTAATTTTTTTTTTTTGGGTGGGAGGGGGTTGGTGACCACTGAGGGAGTAAGGGGAGGTGATCCCTGATTTCTTCCGGTAGTCATATGGTCAGTTCAAGCACCTTTTCAAGGCTTGGTCGTGAACAAAAAGGGACCAAGTAAAGTCGGCCAAATGCTTGTCAGGGCCGGCCTTCTTTTTTCCATTATCGGCCGAGGCCAGCCATCTAACCACGCCCCTGTTCCGCCTTCGGTACACTGCCGACACGCCCCCTTGAACTTTGGCTGGCCCTGCGACGGAAAACAGTTGAAGCCAGCCAAAATTGACTTTCGATCATACCAATTTGGCCAGCATTAGGAGAAAGCCGCCCATCTCCCGATTTGTGTCGGAAGATGGCCGGCCTTCTCCTTCGAAAATAAGCAGGATAGTCATTCATTTGTTTTACACTACAATTCCAAGTTCACTCGTTTATTTTTCATTATTTTTTAAGATTGACATATCTTACTTTTTTTACATGCCAGCTGACAGCGCCATAACTATTTTGAGAGATATAAACTTAATTTGCAATGATTAGTGTCATCATTGTACTTGTTCAGTCAATTGTTGCTGTTTTGGAAATCTCATTATCTTATTTAAGCTACACCTACAACCTGTTTGGTGCAACTGACAAGTTACTAATCTATTAAGACATATCAGTATTACAGATTATCTTTTTCGAGATATTTTTGCAATGAAGCATGATGCTAGTTTTGGCTATCTATTTAGATTGTAAGCTCTCTTGAGCAGGGACTGTCCTTCCCCTTGTTGAAAATTGTACAACGCTGCGTAACCCTAGCAGCGCTATAGAAATGCTAAGTAGTAGTAGTAGTAAATATTGATTGGTTTTTACCATATGGATACCATGCTTTATGCAAAATGTTATACAAAGAATTTCATAATTGATCATTAAGGGGCCCTTTTGCTAAGCTGCAATAAGCATTAACAGGTGCTTACTTCAGGTTAAAACCCACTACCATTGGGCGCACTCAAGTGCCCACGGTAGGTTTGGCATCTTCATGCACTTTCCATGTGCTAAAACATGCACTGGGGACAAGTTTGGGGATGAAGATGGCCATTATGCAGAAAGAGAAAATGTGGCCATTTTACAGCCATGCTAAAAGTGACCTCAACACATGCTAGTTATTGCACAGGCCACGTTTAGCGCAGCTTAGTAAAAGGGCCCCTATGTTTTTTAATACATACATAATCATATTGTGGGTCTGTTCAATTTTGGTGGTTTATCAATAAACCTCTTGAACTGTGAGACGGCCCTTGGGCTCCTTGTGGATTTCTATTGCCCTACCCTATTCCTTTTCTTTTTTGACTCATACATATAAAATGTTAATATAATTCAAATAAAACTGCTAATGTATCAATTAAGACTAATTATGTTTCAATTATTACTGTTTAGAGGTTGAGATAATCTAATGCTTCTTTGAGTTCAAGTTATGTTTGTTTGTCTATATAAATATATGTGCCATAAATACGTTTTTCTAATTGGAATTGTCATTGTGGAATTACTATTGGAAGTGTTATCTTTGAGACCATCTCCTGATATCTTTATTATTTTGATGTTTTATTTTTTATTTGGATGCATTTATTAACTCTTGGTTTTGTTTATAGTATTTTATATGATTAATTTTATTTTATTGTATCTTATTGTTATGTATTTTAGATCCCTGTCGCAGGCTATATGCCGAACACGGGCTGTGTCAGGTTCCTCAATAAAATTTGCCTCCTTTAATATTGGTCTCAACCTTTCTTCCATCTGTTTTATGCTCAGTGCATTTTTCTTTTTTGACCATAAAAAACAATGTCCCAGGGAAAAGTGCACAAAAACAAACCATTTGGATGTATGAGGGGCAGCATTCTTAGTAGACTGGCCAAACAAGCATCCCAGAAGAGCAGTGGGGCACCCTAGGGAGTGCTGCAGTGCACTTCACATATAAGGTCCCAGATACACATCTTACCATTACCCCCTTCTAGCAGCAACAAAACACACTTTAAAAGAACTATAGTTTAAACTAATACAGCCATTAAAAAATAAATAAAAACAAGTATAGTTTTCTTTATCAACAGAATTATGACTTACCTTTTGAAAGGTCGAACCAAACAGCAGTCAAACCAACAAACACAAAGTGGAAGATAACAGTTCCAAGAACAAGCATAAGTACTTTTTTGAAAATCAGAACTGAGAAAAGACTATTGTGGTGTAGATTGTTAAAGCAGTTGCATTTCCTTAGTCAGCAATTCAACTCTATCCCCATAGCTTCCAGAGCAAATGGGAGATGACACAGGAGAGAAAAATGAGGAAGCTGGAGTCTCAAGGAATATAAATGTTTTATTGGAGTATCTAGAAAGATGATCAATTTCAAGAACCTGACACGGTCACATTTGAGCAAAATATGCTTGTGTCGGGGATCCAAGACAGTATGATGTTTAAAGGACCCAACATGGTCATGTTTCAGCAAAATATGCCTGCATTAGGGATCCAACCTTGCACCCCTGACAAAGACATTCTCTGCCAACATGTGGCTGTGCCTGGTCCTTTGAACTGATCAAATTTCTGAATACTCCAATAAAGACGACCCCTGACTTCTCATTTTCCTCTCCTGGATCATCTCCACTTTTGCTGTGGCACTATTATCTGTGAACACTAGCTCTTCTCTTTCTTTCTCTGTTTATATCTAAAAGTAATCATATAAATCAGCTTTTCAAATCTCTGGATAAGAGATACATCAATGAGTAAACAGAATCTGTGGCTTAATATAACACGAAATTAAAGCTATGGAAACCCTAATAGCTGGGCAAGTGCCATATATATATTATTCTCTTTCTACTTTGGTGCAAGATAATGAGATTGGGTTCACTGCTTTCTGTCTGGGCTGTAGCATACAACAAGGTTTACAATATTCACCTTTACTATTTGTCCTTGCTATAGAGTATGTTACGTGTGCAGTCTGAGAAACAGCTGCGATCTAAGGTGTAAGGTGTATGGAGGTGAATATAAAATATATTTATCAATAACCCTCCTGCTTCCCTTTTACAGATTTTGAATTTAGTAAAGATGTTTGGGAATATGTCAGGTTAACTTTCTTAAGGGGCCCTTTTACTAAGACACGAAAACATAAGCCGCATTGAACCTGCTATGAGTGGGAAAGCGCAGGGTACAAATGTAAGAAAAATAAAAATAATCTACGCGCGCCCAATGCATTCCAAAATGGAGTTACCGCACAGCTACCCTGTGGCTTTTGTGGTAATTTCATTTTTGGCGTGCGTCCGATACGTGCATCTGAAAAATAATTTTTATTTTTGGACGCATGGAACGGATGTGCCCCAAGTGGCATTTGACGTACGTAGGTCATTACCACCTGGTTACCGCATGAGTCTTTACCGCTAGGTCAATGGCTGGTGGTAAGGTCTCAGACCCAAAATGGACACACAACGATTTTGATTTTGCCACATGTCCATTTTCGGCAAAATTTTTAAAAAGGTCTTTTTTACAGGCACGCTGAAAAGTGAATCAGTGCACGCCCAAACCCGCATCTACACTACCACAAGCCATTTTTCAGCACACCTTTGTAAAAGGACTCCCTAAGCTTGTTACAATGCCCTACAGAATTAATACCTAATGAAAACCCTGCTGCTTCGCATTGTGAATTTCAGGTGGTAAAGCGGTTTCAGTATCTAAGATTGAAAATTCAGAATCATTTATCATTTATTTATGTTATTTATTTATAACAGCATTTATATCTAATGATTTTCCAAAATAAATTGGTTCAATGTGGCTAGCAAATTTTAAAATCATAACATTATCGATAACAGTATTTGTGTTACATCAGGCAATATTGTGTACAGAGAGCTGGTGAGGACTAACAATTCTTTATCTCGGCTATGGAGTACTGTTCTCTGAGAAGAATTTCCTGAAGAGAAAAGCTTTAAGATGTTTAGGAAATTCTGGGTAATGACTCATGCATTTTGGGTCTTTAGGAAGAGAACTCCATCATTTGGTGCTGATGTATGAGGACCCTGTTGTGTAAACTGACTTGTATACAAGTTTCTGACAATTTGGGTAGAGTAGAATTAGATAATTTTTGCCCTTACATTTGCGTTTTTTGATGGTAGCTTGATCAAGTTTTTCATATAGTCTGGGGCAGTACTGCCTTTCAGCCAGACAACCAAAGCGGTTCATAAAATCAAAATCAAATGAAACAGAAAAGAACTCTCTCCGTCATATACAGAACAGAAACAGGGGGAAAAAGAGAAAAAAAGTTCTCTGCCATCTACAGCCCACCATATTATCCCAGGGAGTTCTGGGAAAAGGCTTGGGAGAAAAGATGAGATTTTAATGCAGAGCAGAATTTAACATAGGACTGCTCTGCTCAAAGGTCAAGAGGGAGGGAACTCCAGAGAGCAATGGTTTGAAAGAAAAAGGCAGAATGCCAAGTAGAGGCAAGATGGGAGTAATGTACTGAAGGGGTGGCCAAACAGTGGGCAGTAGCAGAACGAAGGGCGCATGGAGGGGTATATGGAACAAGGAGGGAGGAAAGATATGAGGGGAACCCAAGATGGAAAATCTTATGTGCCAGAGTGAGGATTTTATGATGTATATATGGAAAGACACTGAGAGCCAATGGTGCTGTATGAGAACTGGGGTAACATAATCCCTACAGTGTGCATGGGTAAGAAGTCTGATAACCATGTTCTGGACAGTTTGTAGTTGTTTACGAGAATGGATGGGTAAACCTGAATATACAATATTACAGTAATCAAGATGTGTGGAAACAAGGGAATAGAGAAGAGAAGCACAAGCAGAGTCATTGAGGTACGTGCGCAGGGATCTAATACAATGATGTGAAAAGAAACATGAATGAACAGCAGTGGAAATATGGGCATCAAACGATAGTTGGGGATCAAGAACTCTTTACTATAGAAAATAGATCCTTCTTGGATTGGAAGAATCTTGCAATCTTCTGGCTTGGCAAACTCAGTGTTATTAAAATGATAATTCTTTCATAGATTCTCTTCACTCAGCTACCCCTCCATATTCCCTGTAGCTTTTTTAGTACCTTGCACAAAATATTTACAAGATATCTGGTGAGGTACAGGTGCGAGAATTCCTTACGTTATGACGCACTTGCCTTGCTGAAAGCAATGAGTTTAGACTATCTGAAATTGCTCACTCTTCCTGTAGAAAAAGCTACTCACTGATGATTCTTTGAGTTAATGCGACTGTCCAGAGCTGCTGTTTTATTTTTATTGCAGCTGCTGTTTGCTGCACTCCAGAAACTGTCAATCTAGGCAACCAACTAGTCTTTTAATGGTTAGAATCCATTGTTGTAATTATGGTGCTCCACTTTGGGGCCCTTTTACTAAACCGTGACAAAATTTGGCCTACAGCAGTGCGAGCGCGTCTTTTGTGCATGTTCCAGGCCGCTTTTTACCACGTTCTGGAAAAAGGGCCTTTTTAAAAGGGGCCAGAAAACAGATGCGCAGCAAAATGAAAACCAACGTGTGTCCATTTTTGGCCTGAGATCTTACCGCCATCCATTGACTTAGCAGTAAGGTCTCACACACTACCTGGGCGGTAAGCATGCAGCATGTTCCCACTGCCTTTTACTGCCGGGTAAGTGCCCCGCGGTAGAAAATAGAAAATATTGTCTACTGCGTGGTTTTGGTGCACACCAACTTCAGAATTACAGCCGGGCGGTAATGTTAATTTGGAATGTGCTGGATGCACATAGGCCCTTATGCACCTTTGTAAAACGTCCCCTATGTGCCTGTCTTGCTTCCTGTTTGTTGTTGTTGTTTGTTTGTTTGTCTGTTTGTTTATTTTTAACTATCCTGCATATCATATTTGTTCACTATTCCCAGTCCACATGTCTTTGCTACTGGGATGTTGGTTTCATGTATAACCCCTTACATGAATTAGTAAATATAAAGCCAGAATTAGTAAATAAAAAGCTATACGGAACCTCTAATTTCAAAAGCTCATAATTTGCTAATGCTACTTCAAAAGGTTTTGTACCCCCACAAAGACTCCAGTTTTCTACAAAATCATTATTATGTATGGAGTCTCCCCAGGATAGACTGGGGGGTTAACAACATTGACTGAGGTGTCCAGGGTAAATTTAATGGCAAAGATTGTGGGAGGATAGAAAGGGGTAGATGAGTAGGATGGGGAAAGGGATCGTAGGAGAGATTAGTCGAGTGTTATGACAAGTTCATTCCAGGATTTCATATATAAGAAGTATCTGTACAATTACAATTAGTAATGTACAGAGATAAAGTAAGGGAAAAGAGAAGGAAGGTGATAAGCAGGATAGTGTAGAAGGTGGCCTTTAATAACTGGGTGGGTTGGTGAGGTAGTTTTGTAGAGTTATGGGTTCTCTTTGTAGGCCTTGTTGAAGAGGTGTAACTCATGGGCGGCACCACCATGAGTGATGTGTTGCTTGACGATACCGTGAGTCACGTAAGAAGAGGGGTGAACTTGGTAGGTGAAGGGAGCCAGTTTCACTACGGAATGACTAGAATAGTTGTAAGCTATTCTGGGGATGGCAGCATTTAATTGTAAGATCGAATTGTTCTGGTTAAATCAAAATATTGTCATGGACTTGTTTTGCTTAATAAAGCTGCAGCCAAATTTATTGCCAAATAGAAAAGTTTAAGACTAATTTTTATGTAGTAGTTGCAGTTTATTGATTATGGGCTAATTACTGAAATGTGAATGTCAGTGTTAAGTAGAAATGTATAGTAAAAGAGCGGAAAACATGACAGGTTTTTTTTTTCATATCCTTCATACA
This sequence comes from Microcaecilia unicolor, assembly GCF_901765095.1. NCBI lineage: Eukaryota > Metazoa > Chordata > Amphibia > Gymnophiona > Siphonopidae > Microcaecilia > Microcaecilia unicolor. Next base: position 126,244,080 of record NC_044031.1, on the reverse strand, counting down.
CAACTTCAGTGTCCTGCATGTAGCAAGAATTCTGTCAGCTTGCTTCAAAGCACTGACAGTTCAAACCTATGCTGCTAATGTGAAGAGCTTGGGAACACTGTTCCCTCTAAGCTGAGCGGATGTCCTCCAACTGCATTTCTGCCAGTGTGTGTGTGTGGGGGGGGGGTGCTGCTTAAATATTTTGACTTCAATTACTAGGAACAGACAGGTTCCCTAGAGTCCTGCAGAGCTTGTCTATCTCTGGCTACTGAAAATGTGATAGTGAAACAGCACCATCTATTGGCAGGACTGTAGGTGGAGGACTTCCACTTAGCTTAGAGGGAACAGTGAATGGGAAATATAGAGGGAAAGTTATCCACATGTGCTACTGTTAAGTTGTGTTATTTTACTGTTAGCCTGGGTTGTTAGTAATGAGGTAAAGTTACTAGAGTGCTTTGTTTGGAGCTAAATGCTCTATAATGCAGGATTTTAATGTGCAGCAAACCCAAAACTAACGCTGCATCATGAAGGGGCATTCCCACTAATTTAGGTCCTGAGTTAACCTACTCCCAGAAAATGCAGAAGTCCTTTCTGCATTCTAGGAGAAAGTACGTGTTTCCATGTTAACTCTGCATTAGGCAGTTAGCATGTAGTAAAGTGTAGCACGTAAACTGGCAAATGCTTTCAACCCCAACTCTCTACCTATGCCATGCCCCGACACAGAAATTCACAAAAATTATGTATTTATTTATTTATTAGGATTTATTTACCGCCTTTTTGAAGGAATTCACTCAAGGTGGTGTACAGTAAGAACAGATCAAACATGAGCAGGAGGCAATTAGAGCAGTAAAAATATTCGAACAATACAAAGTATGGCATGATATATTACTTGCAATGACAACACAATATGTACTAGAACATTATAATTGGTAGTGAAGGGTAAGGCAAAGTTGTAACATATGTAGATGAGTAAGAAAGTAGGAAGAATTAGAAAGTAAGGTGATTGATTTGAAGAAAGTTGCACATGAGGTCAGAGAGATGGTTAAATATTATCTCAGCTAGAGTAGGAGTGGATAACCCATTAATACTTACCACCCATTAATATGTACCACCCATTAAACCGCATGTTAACAGGCAAACTACTGCAAAACTCTTTAATACGTCATGTAGGATAAGCGCTCTTTATTTTATAGTGTAGCAATGAGTGCCAAATTCCATGCTCAACTTTGGGCAAGAGGACTTACACCAGATGAAACCTGGTATAAATCCGGTATGTAAGTTGGTTGCAGAATGCAGATCCCTGCTATTCTGTAACATTGCATGCATTTTGTGTGAATGCCCCTAACCTATCCATGACCTTTCCATGGTCACGCCCCCTTTTGAATTATGCATGATTCAATTTAAATGCCATTGCTACAGAATAGTGCACAACCAGATTGGCACCCAAATCATAATGTCCTTTCCCAATCTTGGTGCCTGGGATGCGGGGTGTCCCAAGGCTCCCCTCTATCCCCCCCTTCTTTTCAATTTGTTCATGGCTTCTTTGGGTAGTATCCAACTAAATTTAGATGCGTTATTGTTATCCTATGCCGATATTACCTACATCTGCTAGCATGCAATATACTTTGAATATAATATGTATGGAAAAGATTCACTATTGGGCTTTAGAAAATAAATTGAAGCTTAATTCTAACAGAACCAAAATTCTTTGGTTTAGCAGTTATGTGGCTATCCTGCTTATTTTCGAAGGAGAAGGGCGCCAATCTTCTGACACATAAGTACATAAGTAATGCCATACTGGGAAAAGACCAAGGGTCCATCGAGCTCAGCATCCTGTTCACGACAGTGGCCAATCCAGGCCAAGGGCACCTGGCAAGCTTCCCAACGTACAAACATTCTATACATGTTATTCCCGGAATTGTGGATTTTTCCCAAGTCCATTTAGTAGCGGTTTATGGACTTGTCCTTTAGGAAACCGTCCAACCCCTTTTTAAACTCTGCTAAGCTAACCGCCTTCACCACTTTCTCCGGCAACGAATTCCAGAGTTTAATTATACGTTGGGTGAAGAAAAATTTTCTCCGATTTGTTTTAAATTTACTACACTGTGGTTTCATCGCATGCCCCCTAGTCCTAGTATTTTTGGAAAGCGTGAACAGACGCTTCACATCCACCTGTTCCACTCCACTCATTATTTTATATACCTCTATCATGTCTCCCCTCAGCCGTCTCTTCTCCAAGCTGAATAGCCCTAACCTCCTTAATCTTTCTTCATAGGGAAGTCGTTCCATCCCTGCTATCATTTTAGTCGCCCTTTGCTGCACCTTTTCCAATTCTACTGTATCTTTCTTGAGATGCGGCGACCAGAATTGAACACAATACTCAAGGTGCGGTCACACCATGGAGCGATACAACGGCATTATAACAGCCTCACACCTGTTTTCCATACCTTTCCTAATAATACCCAACATTCTATTCGCTTTCCTAGCCGCAGCAGCACACTGAGCAGAAGGTTTCAGTATATTATCGACGACGACACCCAGATCCCTTTCTTGGTCCATAACTCCTAATGTGGAACCTTGCATGACGTAGCTATAATTCCGGTTCTTTTTTCCCACATGCATCACCTTGCACTTGCTCACATTAAACATCATCTGCCATTTAGCCGCCCAGTCTCCCAGTCTCGTAAGGTCCTCTTGTAATTTTTCACAATCCTATCACGATTTAACAACTTTGAATAACTTTGTGTCATCAGCAAATTTAATTACCTCGCTAGTTACTCCCTTCTCTAAATCATTTATAAATATATTAAAAAGCAGCGGTCCTAGCACAGACCCCTGAGGAACCCCACTAACTACCCTTCTCCATTGTGAATACTGCCCATTTAACCCCACTCTCTGTTTCCTATCCTTCAACCAGTTTTTAATCCACAATAGGACATTTCCTCCTATCCCATGACCCTCCAATTTCCTCTGTAGCCTTTCATGAGGTACTTTGTCAAACGCCTTTTGAAAATCCAGATACACAATATCAACTGGTTCCCCTTTGTCCACATGTTTGTTTACTCCTTCAAAGAATTGAAGTAAATTGGTCAGGCAAGATTTCCCCACACAAAAGCCGTGCTGACTTGGTCTCAGTGATTCTTGTCCTTGGATGTGCTCTGTAATTTTGTTTTTAATAATAGCCTCTACCATTTTCCCCAGCACCAATGTAAGACACACCTGTCTATAATTTCCCGGATCTCCCCTGGAGCCTTTTTTAAAAATCGGCGTTACATTGGCCACCCTCCAATCTTCCTTTACCACGCTGACACAAATCAGGAGATGGGCATCCTTCTCCTAAGGTCGCCCAAATCGGCATAATCAAAAGCTGATTTTGGGCGTCCTCAACTGCTTTCCATCGAAGGGATGACCAAAGTTCAAGGGGGCGTGTCAACAGTGTACGGAAGGTGGGACGGGGGCATGGTTAACAAATGGGCATCCTCGGCAGATAATGGAAAAAAGAAGGGCGTCCCTCACAAGCATTTGGTCCCTTTTTTTTTCATGGCCAAGCATCAAAAATGTGCCCAAACTGACCAGATGACCACCGGAGGGAATCAGGGATGACCTCCCCTGACTTCCCTAGTGGTCACTAACCACCTCCCACCCCGAAAAAAACAACTTCAAAAGCTTTTGTCTTTTTTTTGTTAGAGTATGTCCATTGCTATGCCTCTGTCCCTGCGACTGCAGTTGAGGATGTTCTTCCCTGTGATGGCAGTTAAGGAAGTCCAAAATGTGGATGTTTTCGTGAGAAGGACATCTATGCCTTTTCTATGCCTCTAACACCCTCTTTATTTATTTATTTGGATTACAAGTAGCAGCAGTGGGATTTGAAGCAACCACCTCTAGATTGCAAGACCAGTGCTCTAACCACTAGGCCACTCTTCTTCACTTCCTTGAAATTTGGCCATCCCTGTGGGGTGGGGGGGGGGTGGCAGTTGAGGACGTCCAAAATGTTTGAAAGAAGGTCATCCACGTCTTCATTATGCCTCCGCTGACACATACATACCTCCCCCCCCCCAGGGACCTGCATAATGCCCCCCCCCCCCCCCACAGGGATGGCCAAATCTCAAGGGAGTGGAGGAGTGGCAGAATGGACTAGTGGTTAGAGCACTGGTTTTGCAATCCAAAGGTGTGGCAGAATGGCCTAGTGGTTAGAGCACTTGTCTTGCAATTCAAAGGTGGCTGGTTCAAATCCCACTAGTGCTACTTATGATCCAAAATCCAAATAAATAAATAAAGAGGGTGTCAGAGGCATAGCAAAGGCATAGATATCCTTCTCACAGAAACATCCACATTTTGGACAAAGGAAATCGTGTGCAAATGAGTTAACAGTGAGCAGCTCATTTACACGCAATTTCCTTCAAGGATGCCTGTTCCTTTCCGGATCAGTAAGGGAAGGGCTTTTTCCATTCAGTTATTGGGACCAGTGCACTATGAATGCTGGCTCCTCCCACGACCAAATGACTTGGATTTGGTCATTTCTGAGATGGGCGTCCTCAGTTTTCATTATTGCCAAAAACCGGGGACTACCATCTCTAAGGTCGACCTAAATTTAATGATTTGGGCGTCCCCGACCGTATTATCGAAACGAAAGATGGATGTCCATCTTGTTTCGATAATACGGGTTGCCCCGCCCCTTTACAGGGCCATCCTTACAGATGGGCACCCTTAGAGATGGGCGTCCCCGTTCGATTATCCCCCTCCATGGTGCCTAAGCAGATTGTTCTGTCACAAAGTAGGATCTTTCCAGTTGAAGATTCTGGACTCTTCCTTGACCTTTAAGCCTCAGATTAATCAGCTTTGGAGAAGGACAATCTTTAAGCTGAGGCAATAAAGAATGATGTGATCATTTTTTGATCAATCTGCTTATGCTTTAAGATGTTGGTTCTTCCACATCTGGATTATTATAATGTTCTTTTCTGGATATATCAGCCAAATTGTTAAAAAAATGCAACTCATTCAAAATACTTCTATCAGACTGATTTTTAATCTTAGGAAGTATGACAATATCTCATTGTAAAGATTGTCTCTACATTGGCTTCCAGTGAAGCAGAGAATTTTATTTAAATCGGTTTGTATAGTTTATCAGGCTATTTATGGTCTCTCTTCTTCTCTAATAACTGATTTAGTTAGTTTTTCTATGGGTAGGTTTTCGTCACAGTTGCACAATATGCTCATGCTATGGTCTGTGGCTTTGAAGGGAGTTTGGTTTCTTAAAATAGCTAAAATCATCTTTTCTAGTTTTATGATTCCCCATTGGAACTCTCTTCCCACTAACATTAGAACTGATACCAATTAGCTATTTTTCATAAAAATTAAGAATTTTCTGTTTGTTAAATGTTGACTGTTTTGACAAATTTTATTGTATTAATGGGTTATATCTGAATGTGTGATCATATGTTGTAAACTGTGCTGGACCCTTATTGGGGGGAGTATAGTGGTATATAAGAAATAGATTAGATTAGGACAATTAGTGCCAATTAAGTGCTTGTTAATTATAATAATTAAATCACTGTAACCCATTAGCTAATTATTTTGAGTGCTGATCTGGGATCTGCGCCCTTAATAGAATCTGGGGGTACGTGCTTAATGCACTTTTGTAGAACGGCTTCTAGGTCTCATTGCATAAAATGAGATCTGTACTAAAATAGCATGGGCTATGGTAAAATAATCAGTCACAAAAAAGAGGGAAAACAGCATACAAAAACAACCAGACAAAAAAAAAAAAAAAAAAGCAAACACTGGGCCTTCAGGATTGGGAAAAATGTAATCCTTTATTACAATGAAGACCTGACACGGGACGTGTTTCGGCATACAAATGCCTGCATCATAGTAAACATAGTAAACATAGTAGATGACGGCAGAAAAAGACCTGCACGGTCCATCCAGTATGCCCAAGAAGATAAATTCATATGTGCTACTTTTTTATTTGTACTGTCCTCTTCAGGGCACAGACCGTATAAGTCTGGCCAGCCCTATCCCCGCCTCCCAACCACCAACCCCACCTCCTACTACCGGCTCTGGCACAGACTGTATAAGTCTGCCCAGCACTATCCTCGCCTCCCAACTACCAGTCCCGCCTCCCACCACCAGCTCTGGCACAAACCGTATACGTCTGCCCAGCACTAACCCTGCCTCCCACCACCGGCTCTGGCAGAGACCGTATAAGTCTGCCCAGCACTATCCCCGCCGCCCAACCACCAGCCTCGGCACAGACCGTATAAGTCTGCCCAGCACTAGTCCCGCCTCCCAACCACCAGCCCCGGCACAGACCGTATAAGTCTGCCCAGCACTAGCCCCGCCTCCCGACCACCAGCTCTGCCACCCATTCTAGACTAAGCTCCTGAGGATCCCTTCCTTCTGCACACGATTCCTTTATGTTTATCCCATGCATGTTTGAATTCCGTTACCGTTTTCATCTCCACCACCTCTCGCTGGAGGGCATTCCAAGCATCCACCACCCTCTCCGTGAAAAAATACTTCCTGACATTCTTCTTGAGTCTGCCCCCCTTCAATCTCATTTCATGCCCTCTCGTTCTACTGCCTTCCCATCTCTGGAAAAGGTTTGTTTGCGGATTAATACCTTTCAAATATTTGAACGTCTGTATCATATCACCCCTGTTCCTCCTTTCCTCCAGGGTATACATGTTCAGGTCCGCAAGTCTCTCCTCATATGTCTTGTAACGCAAATCCCATACCATCCTCATAGCTTTTCTTTGCACCGCTTCAATTCTTTTTACATCCTTAGCAAGATACGGCCTCCAAAACTGAACACAATACTCCAGGTGGGGCCTCACCAACGACTTGAACAGGGGCATCAACACCTCTTTTCTTCTGCTGGTCACACCTCTCTCTATACAGCCTAGTAACCTTCTAGCTACGGCCACCGCCTTGTCACACTGTTTCATCACCTTCAGATCCTCAGATACTATCACCCCAAGATCCCTCTCCCCATCCATACCTAGCAGACTCTCACCGCCTATCACATATGCCTCACTTGGATTTCTACTCCCTAAGTGCATCACTTTGCATTTCTTCGCATTGAATTTTAATTGCCAAACCTTAGACCATTCTTCTAGCTTTTTCAGATCCTTTTTCATGTTTTCCACTCCCTCCGGGGTGTCCACTGTGTTACAAATCTTAGCATCATCCGCAAATAGGCAAACTTTACCTTCTAACCCTTCGGCAATGTCACTCACAAATATATTGAACAGAATAGGCCCCAGCACCGATCCCTGAGGCACTCCACTACTCACCTTTTCCTCCTCCAAGCGAACTCCATTCACCACCACCCTCTGGCGCCTGTCCGTCAACCAGTTCCTAATCCAGTTCACCACTTTGGGTCCTATCTTCAGCCCATCCAGTTTATTTAAGAGCCTCCAGTGGGGAACCGTGTCAAAAGCCTCACTGAAATCTAAGTAGATTACGTCTATAGTACGTCCACGGTTCAATTCTCCAGTCACCCAATCAAAGAATTCAATGAGATTTGTTTGGCACGATTTCCCTTTGGTAAAACCATGTTGTCTCGGATCTTGCAACTCATTTTCTTCCAGGAAATTCACTATCCTTTCCTTCAGCATCGCTTCCATTACTTTTCCAATAATCGAAGTGAGGCTTACCGGCCTGTAGTTTCCAGCTTCTTCCCTATCACCACTTTTGTGAAGAGGGACCACCTCCGCTGTTCTCCAATCCCTCGGAACCTCTCCCATTTCTAAGGATTTATTAAACAAATCTTTAAGAGGACCCGCCAGAACCTCTCTGAGCTTTTGGCGATTTACAACATTGAAGGCGTTTTTCTGACCATATACGAGTTGTTTCAACAATGGGGAATATTTCCTGATTGTTCTTTTCACATCCTTGCTTACTAGTCCATAAACTGACCTATAGGAGTTTTTTGACCCCTGATGCAGGCATTTGTATGCCGAAACACGGCCCGTGTCGGGTCTTCATTGTAATAAACGATTACATTTTTCCCAATCCTGAAGGCCCAGTGTTTGCTTTTTTTGTTTCTATGGTAAAATAACCTACTTTAATGATAACCCACATTGCTAATACTCTCGCCCAACACACACGATAATTATATGTATTTACTGTCATAATTAAGGGGCCCTTTTGTTAAGTTGCGGTAAAAAGTGGCATGCACTAGTGTGAGTGCATTAAATCTGCGTGCCCTGGGCCATTTTTTACCACGGTGGGTAAAAAAGGTCTTTTTAAAATGGGGGCAGTAAATGGTCATGTGCTAAAATGAAAAGTCTTCTCTGACAGTTACTACCGGAGCATTTACTATTGGCGCGCGTTTTGAGATTGTGTAGCTTTTCTACAGATCGAGAAATACAGAGTTTTACCCCGATTGTTTCACTTACCTCTTGCGCTACAGTTTGCAAGTTGACCGATAGGAGTTTATTGACCCCTGATGCAGGCGGTTGTACGCCGAAACACGGCCCGTGTCGGGTATTTGTGATATTAAAGGACTACATTTTTTCTCAATCCTGAAGGCCCAGTGTTTGCTTTTTTTGTTTGCTAAAATGAAAAGTACCACACGGCTATTTACTGCCTGAGCACTTACTTCCACTTATTTATTTGGTGGTAAGGGTTCTCATGCTACTCATGGTAATCAGGCAGCATGCTGAAAATGTCCCTCACGGTAGAAAATGATTTTCTACCATGGGAAAGAGCACACGTGAATTTGGAATTACCACTAGATGCCTATACTACCCTGGCGGTAGTGTCGATTTGGCACACGGTACCCATGCATTAGCCCTACTGCTGCTTAGTAAAAGGGCCCCTAATTTGGCAATTATTTCTGTTGCTTACAATGATCTCAAATGTATTTCAAAGAATTTTCATTTTATATTTTAGCATCATCTTTGCAAAATATTTTTATTTAGCAGAAAACAAGAGTAACAATTAGAAGTCCAATATCTTCTCCACAGTGGCGATCCTAGGTCGGCTGCCACCCGGGGTGGATCGCCGCTGCACACCCCCCCCCCCCTCCGGTGCAGCGGCATCCATCCCCCCAGGGTGCAGCACGACACACCTCCCCCGGCGCATCAAGCACCCCCCCGGCACAGTGACACACCCCTCCCCGGCGCATCAAGCCCCCCCCCCCAGGTGCATTCTTGGCTGCTGGAGGGTGCAGAGAGTAGCCGCGCCTGTCGGCTCCACTAGCTCCCTGCTCCCTCTGCCCCGGAACAGGAAGTAACCTGTTCCAGGGCAGAGAGAGCAGGGAACCAGCAGAGCTGACAGGCGCGCGGCTGCTCTCTGCACCCTCCAGCAGCATGCACCCAGGGCGGACCGCCCTCACCGCCCCGCCCTTCCTACACCACTGCTTCTCCAATAAGAAATAACATACACCGTCCAGACCCTACACGGCTTTGCTGTACCTTTTGCTGATATTGCGGTTATCCTCCATATTGTTGTTAGCTACTCATTAAGTTGTGACCCCTGAAGAAGGCACAATGCTGAAATACGGGTCGTGTAGGGCCTTTCCACTCTTGCTTTGGTTTGGTTAAATATTTTATTAGCCATCAAAATTTGCAGAAAGATATATTGACCTTGCACCATGTAGAGGCTGTGCCAATTCTGATCATGTAGAGTTCATTGAAGCTTACAGCTTTGTTTTTTTTTTTCTTAGTATTATATATGCTTTTTAAAAAAATATTTAACTCATTGGAAAAGGACTTTTTAATGAGTTTTATTTTATGTTTGTGTTTTATGACAGTGAGATACGTTACAGTTTAGTAACCATGCCACTTCCCAATACATGCTTTAGACAATTGAGTTGTCTTGTCAGATATATGCAGACACATGAATAATGCAGATAAAGTATTGGAATCAAATAAGTGGTAGGCATCTTTAAATTCATTTATACAGTTCTTTCATAATTATTCACCTGCCTAGATGTTTAGTTTGTGGCTATCATTCCACTGTGATTTTTGAAAAGTACAGGATGTCAATATTAACAAGACTGTAATACATAGCATTACATCTTCTGAAGCATGAACGAGCTAGAGAGAGGCATTGATCCAGACAATGAATATCTCTTTACAAAACAGTCTTCAATAGGTTAATATAAGTAGTTTCTATCGCCATGTGGTAGCTCCATCTTTTCAAAGGAATGTTTCGGTATAATTTGCCATTGAAGTCATGTGTTTTGGTGCATGAAGCAGAACAGCAAATACTAGAATTTATATTTTCAAGAGGGATCACTATGCCTTTCAAGAAATTTCAAAAGGTCTGGTAAGCTAAAGTGCCTTCCTTATAGCATAATGTGTAATCTTGATTATTTTTTTATTGGCCGGCATTCTAACGAAGTGGTTAGAAAGCAGAGATGCCAAGTCACTGAGCTCTAGGCAGGAGATTTTGGGACAGTCCTGGATTTCTGACCACCACATTCTGATGCATTATGGGACTTGCAGCACTGACTTCAATGGGCAGGATCAGGCACTACAAATTCAACACTGCTTTGAGAGGCAGGATAAAAACCAGGACTGGCCAAAAAGCCTCCAGCCTGGAGCTGGGTAACTTGGCATCTCTCAGAAAGTTGTGTATTTGTATATCCTGGTTCATTATCCAGCTCATTTTCGAACGTGATCGCCGGCCATTTTCCGACATAAATCGGGAGATGGCCGGCAATCTCGGAAAAGCAGCCAAATCGGTATAATCGAAAGCCGTTTTTTTGCCAACATCGCCGCTTTCCTGTCGCATCGCCGGCCAAAGTTCAAAGGGGCGTGTCGGCGGCGAAGTGAAGGTGGGACATGGGCGGGCATGGGCGTGGCTACCAGATGGCCGGCTTTCGGCGATAATGGAAAAAAAAGCTGGCGATAAGCAGTATATCGCCGGGTTTACTTGGTCCTTTTATGTTCACGAGCAAGCCTCAAAAAGGTGCCCCAAATGACCAGATGACCACTGGAGGGAATGGGGTATGACCTCCCCATACTCCCCCAGTGGTCACCAACCCTCTCCCATACTAAAAAAAATAAAACTAAAAACCTTTTTTGCCAGCCTGTATGCCAGCCTCAAATGCCGTACCCACCTCCATGACAGCAGAATGTGTTGTATCCTCCGACAGCCCTTCCCTGGTTGCGATGTGGCTCTCGGGTGAGTGTGACACCTTTTCTGTTAGGTGCACTGCAGAGTCACATCAGCAATGCATTGTGGTGGGTGTAGGGTACTGGGCTCTACTCCCATGGTGCTTTTCCCCCTGCTAACTGGGTTCAGAGTGTGCCCTGTTTTGTTTCTGGTAGTCCATGAGGTAGTGGCCATTTTTGTAAGCCAGTTTTAGATCCCTTTCATATGTCACCCATGTTAGAAATGTTATTACCTTGAATGTGGCTGAAAGAGGGCATTGTACGCCATTCTGCCAGCTCTGACCTACTGCAAATCTCAGTACCAGGGAGACTCTTTGCAAGTGGGGCACAACCTCTGATCTGCAGTTAACTGTGAGTAAACGTGCTTATTCAAATAAAGGACTTTTTCAAAGAGATTAGTCTTCAGGTGTCAACTGGTGTGCCAAGGTTATACAGCAGCAACAAGTCCTAGAGGCCTGCATTTATGCAGGTCCCTGGAGCACTTTTAGTGGGTACCGCAGTGCACTTAAGGCAGGCGGACTCAGGCCCATCCCCCCTACCTGTAACACTTGTGCTGGTAATGGAAGCCCTCCACAACCCACTGTACCCACATGTAGTTGCCCCCTTCACCCCTAAGAGCTTTGGTAGTGTTGTACATTTGTGGGTAGTGGCTTTTGGGGGGCTCAGCACCCAAAGTAAGGGAGCTATGCATGTGGGAGGTTTTTCTGAAGTCCACCGCACTGACCCCAAGGGTGCCCAGCTGGTGTCCTGGCATGTCAGGGGGGACAAGTGCACTACAAATGCTGGCTCCTCCCACGACCAAATGCCTTGGATTTTGCCGGGTTGGAGAGGGCCAGCATTTTTTTCCATTATCGCTGAAAAACAAACTCGGCCATCTCCAACCCGGCGAACTCCAAGGCATTTGGCCAGGTTAAACCGTATTATCGAAAAAAAAAAAAGATGGCCGGCCATCTTTTTCGATAATATGGTTCCGGCCAGCTGTAGCGCCGCCGCCAACATAGATCGCTGGCGATCTAATTGGCCAGCGATGTTCAATTATGCCCCTCTATGTTATCATAAGACGGCCTTTAACCAGAGATGCCAGGTCCCATAATGGATCAAGTTAATGTCAGAAATTCAGGACTGGTCTAAAATCTCCAGCCTAGAACTCAGTGACTTGGCATGGAACTAGACAATCTGGAAGCTCTGTTTAATATAAATTGAACATTCTTAATGAAAGGAATATTTTCATTATGTGAATGATCTTGTACAGCTTAGGTGTATCGATCTTGCTATAAAAGTAGTTGTTATTGTTCTGTAAAATAAACTGAATGTGCATTACAAGAACAGCTTTTTATGTAGACTTGATTCATCCAAATTATTTTTTGTCTTAGGAGACTGAACTGAGTATGAACTGAAATGGTTGTAAAAGTCTGCATTTGCCTGATTCAGCAAAAAAAAGAACATATCCATCATGGTACACGTATTAAGATTCAAAGCACATAAAAGGAGTCACCATAGACATTAAAATTATATTGTCACTCTTTCCACATCCATTCAATATAAAAGCAGACACAGTTAAAAACACATAGAGGGGCATTTTCAATATGAACAAACAAAAAAAAAGTCCAACGTTTTCTTTTGAAAAATGCCATTTGCTAGATATTTTGTGCTCAGTGCGTCTATCTTTTAGGATCATTAAAAAAAAACCCAACAACAATGTCCAAGAGAAAAATGCAAAAAAAAACCAACAAAAAAACACAACCCCAAGCTATTGGGTTGTATGGGGGGACCAGCATTCTTATGTTTATGTTTATTAAAATGTTCTATACTGCCTAGCATCATTAGATCATGGCAATTTACAATTAAAAGAAAGGAACTCCATTATTCAGATAGGAAAGATCCACACCATTCATTGTACAGAAGACAAACTCATCAATTAGTGCTAAATCCGGATAAAACAATTCCGTGCACTAATCCTCTCTTTTTTTACCACCCATCTTGATTATTGTAACGTTGTTTATGCTGGTGTACCTTGTCACACACTAAAGAAACTTCAGTCATAAGTACATAAGTAATGCCATACTGGGAAAAGACCAAGGGTCCATCGAGCCCAGCATCCTGTCCACGACAGCAGCCAATCCAGGCCAAGGGCACCTGGCAAGCTTCCCAAACGTACAAACATTCTATACATGTTATTCCTGGAATTGTGGATTTTTCTCAAGTCCATTTAGTAGCGGTTTATGGACTTGTCCTTTAGGAAACCGTCCAACCCCTTTTTAAACTCTGCTAAGCTAACCGCCTTCACCACTTTCTCCGGCAACGAATTCCAGAGTTTAATTATACGTTGGGTGAAGAAAAGTTTTCTCAGATTTGTTTTAAATTTACTACACTGTAGTTTCATCGCATGCCCCCTAGTCCTAGTATTTTTGGAAAGCGTGAACAGACGCTTCACATCCACCTGTTCCACTCCACTCATTATTTTATATACCTCTATCATGTCTCCCCTCAGCCATCTCTTCTCCAAGCTGAATAGCCCTAGCCTCCTTAATCTTTCTTCATAGGGAAGTCGTCCCATCCCCGCTATCATTTTAGTTGCCCTTCGCTGCACCTTTTCCAATTCTACTATATCTTTCTTGAGATGCGGCGACCAGAATTGAACACAATACTCAAGGTGCGGTCGCACCATGGAGCGATACAATGGCATTATAACATCCTCACACCTGTTTTCCATACCTTTCCTAATAATACCCAACATTCTATTCGCTTTCCTAGTCGCAGCAGCACACTGAGCAGAAGGTTTCAGCGTATTATCGACGATGACACCCAGATCCCTTTCTTGGTCCGTAACTCCTAACGTGGAACCTTGCATGACGTAGCTATAATTCGGGTTCTTTTTTCCCACATGCATCACCTTGCACTTGCTCACATTAAACGTCATCTGCCATTTAGCCGCCCAGTCTCCAAGTCTCGTAAGATCCTCTTGTAATTTTTCACAATCCTGTCGCGATTTAACAACTTTGAATAACTTTGTGTCATCAGCAAATTTAATTACCTCGCTAGTTACTCCCATCTCTAAATCATTTATAAATATATTAAAAAGCAGCGGTCCTAGCATAGACCGTCGCTCCAGAACAGAGCCATCAGATTACTCTGCCGGGCCCATTGCTATGATCATGCTTCACCTCTGCTGAAACAATATCATTGGCTTCCCGTTGAGCAAAGGATCACTTATAAAATTGACACTCTCACTTTCAAGGCCTTTAGATTTGGTATCCCCAACCTACTTTCTTGTTTAACTATTCCTTAGTGCCCCTCCAGAACCCTCCGTTCATTAAACGATCACCACTTAGTTCTGCCTTCTCCAAAATGTGCTCATTTGGAATCAACCCGTCACAGCGCATTCTTCTTCCTGGCTTTTCATACCCGGAACAATCTCCCTCTTTCTCTCCGTAGCAATTCTTCTTTTAAGGATTTTAAAATTGAGCTGAAAATCTGGCTTTTCTGCTTAGCTTTTGTTTGAAATAATTTGCTGAAATTACCAGTGTTACCCTTCAACCACTTGAACTCTTGGCAACCATTTTGAATCGGTTCTGGGAGAAAGACATTCTGCAGATGCGTCGGGCAGGAAAGAGGGGGCTCTTTTCTGTCCCGAAGAGGTCACTAGACAACCAAGGCACCACACTAAGGTAAAGGAGGGGAGGGGAGGATAGAACGCCCTCCTGTCCATCCACTCACCAGCCTGCTAATTCATCCACAAATCCAAACAAACAGGCAGGCTGGCAAAACCCACCCGGTTGCCCAGCCATGTCCTAAAAAGAGGACATGTCCAGATAAAACCAGACGTATGGTAACCCTATGAAAGTATAGACCAAAACAGGATGGACACGAGTGTTGTGACTGAGGCAGGAAGCTAGATAAAACTCTTTGTATGCTGCAAATGCTAATAGTGGTGGAGTGGCCTAGTGGTTAGGGTGGTGGACTTTGGTCCTTGGCAGTGGTGTGCTGGAGCCGGCTTGCTCCGGCTCGCAAGATCCGGTTGTTAAATTTTGGCCGGACTTGCGAGCCGGTTGTTGGAAAGGGTGAGCCGGCTCTCCCTCCCTCCGCCCTCCGGATCCGGTCCCTCACTGATCCTACCTTGACTAACGAATTCTTCGGAGCAGGCAGTGTTGCCTGCCCGCAGCTATCGCTAACTTTCCTCCGCCGCCTGTTTGCGCTTTAAAAATGGCTGCCGAGACTTCCAGAGGCGGCCTCGTGAGACTTCTTTCACTGCAGTGCTTAAATATGCTACATATGACGTCAATCTCTCTACAGGAAGGCTTTCCATTCGATGGAAACATTCAAACCCCCCGGTATTACAGATTGCAAAATAAATATCCATCGTTGTTGAAAGAAGAAGCCGACCACCATTTCATTTTGGATGCCAGAGGACGCACTGAAGGTGTGTTAGTTACTTGGAGGTGCTTGTGAAAGATTTTTTCCCCTGATGCAGCCATTTTGTGGCGAAACAGGGCTTCCCTGTCGGGAATTGATGAGAGTGCAGAAAAGGATTAAATAAGAGGATGCACAGATACATGGAAGAAGATTAAGTTTGTTTCACCATCCAAGCTAAGTAACGGTTTTTCGTTACATTATATTGTCTTCAAACATGAATGTTTGAAGGGGTGTTATGACATACACAGTGTGAAAGGAGTTGATGTGGAGTTTTTTTGAGACTAATGATTAAGGAGGTCCCCTCTCTAATTAAAAGGTGTGTCCTTTAAAAAGATGAGTGTCCGGTTTCACTGAGGTCTTTTTTCTCCACTAACTTTCACAATTGGGAGTCTATATTCACCCTTGAACACTTTAGTCATTGTAGAATCTTTAGAGTTGTGGTGATTATATTCTACACATTCCATAAATTACAGGGTAATTAAAATCACTCATTATTATTGTGTTGCCTAATTTATTTTCCTAACTAATTTCCTTTAACATGACTGTTGAAGAAGCCCAGTTTTCTCTGCTGAAAATAGTTCATAGTTATAGGTTAATCAAATCCAATTCCACCAAAACAAGGCTGTGAGCATTGCATTGTTTTTCCAACAAGATAAGATAGTTTGAATTGCAAGTGCTATTAACATATTAAACAGATGCCTATCGCTATTGTTTTGTATAATTGACAGTAACAAGTATTGAAAAATCATGAATGTATATGTCAAAAGCTTTGTGAAATACATTCTGTATCAACCCCCTCCCCCACACTTCTCACCAATATACTTCTCAGGGGTATAGCTACCACTGAACAAACCCGGCAAAAGCCCAGGGCCACCAGTTGTAGGGGTCTTTTACTGTCACGGTGCCTTTTTTAAATCATTGGCTGTCCTGCATTTCTCTCTCTTTCCTGTCCTCTCTCCCCCCCCCCCCCCCAAACATACACTGCAGTTCTTTCACCTTTCTCTAGCCCCTTCCCCCCTTCCCAGTCCTTCAATCTGGCACTGACTATGGCTATTACACTAAGACTCCAGTATTTTTTTCATATCACAAAAACGTTTTATTGTATTGCAATGCCCACTAACCTCACCAGCACTGCTACCTAATATTAAAACCTCACACATTCATTCCTCCACTCACCTTGCACCACCTGTATTTGAATACAAAACAACTGGTTTTACATTTTAAACTGCATACTTATGCTGTTTCTTATTTTACATATGTTTTACCATACTTATACATTATATCATGCACAAATGATCAGAACTCAATCCTGCCAGCTAGATAGTCCTTTTCCTACAGACGCCACACCTTCCGCTTGGACACTGTAAAAGTGTTTCCACATAAACGCTGGATGACTGCTCTTCATGGAAAAACACTGTATGTCTATTGACCCTCCGTTGGCTGATTAAATACGCCACCTCCAATCAACTGTATGCATCACAATACAAGTGCTGTGTGCTCGATGACTAACTCAACAGTCCACCATATCTGTTTCATATTGTGCCGGTTCCCCAATGTAGGACCGCATTTCACAAATCTTCCTTAGGAGGAACCACCATCAAATCTCAGCCACAGCACAGTAGCTAGAAGTGTTCAATAAAAGCATATACTGAGGCTTCTGTTCTTCCTTTCCTAGGTCTATGACTATGGCTGCAATGATAACAGCTAGCCTCCAGACAGCCCTATCAGAGCCTTTCCTCTGTCAGTTCCCACCCCCACCTCTTCTGATGTAACTTCCTGTGGGTGGGATCCGGCAGAAGAAAGGCCCTGGAAGGGCTGGTCGTAGGCTACACTGCCACTGTTAGTGCTCGATTGTATATTGGGGGGAGGCAAGGGACTAGAGAGAGATGCCTGATTCATAGAGATGGAGAAAGGGAGAGATACCAAACCTGCACGGGGGTGGGGGGCGTGGTGCTCGAGAGAGATGCCTGACCCACGTGGGGAGGAGGAAAAGGCAGATGGAGAGATGCCAGGCCTGCAGAAGGGGGAGAGACAGAGAGAGGAGGGGGGAGAGAGACAGAGAAACAGAGAGACCCAATATAAAAATGGGAGTGGAGAGATATGTGGGGGATAGGGACACTGAGAAGGCAGCTGCTGAACATTGGTGGGGGGGGGGGGGATAAGGACAGGAGCACAGAAGATAGATGCTTGACAGGACAAATAAAGGACAGAGAGGGAAGATGGATGATGGACATAGAGAATGAAGAAAAGTCACAAAAGTACAGGAGACCCTGAAAGGAGAGTTAAGAAAAAATTGAGGAAAAACAGAAAAGAGTCACTGGGGCCAAAATAATGCTCAGACAACAAAGGTAGAAAAAGTGTTTTATTTTCAGAGTGTATTCTTTGTAATATTTACATCACGGATATTTGGCATTTCAGTTTCTATTTCTATTGCTATGACAGATTTATAGGTCTGGAATGTGTTTACTTCTTGCAGAATTCCCTCTCCCTGGGTCCCCTTTGCCTTGGGAGAGAAAGTATTATAGGGGGCCCATTCAGTCCTAATGACTCTACTGATTCTTGTACATTACCACAGAGGAACAGTAGATGTTGTAATGTACATTGCAGTCGCACATGATAAGTATTACAGAATAAGGGATGTAGATAACAATTTGGGCTGTGCTATTTTACCACTCACCTGTGCTATTTTTGCACAGATCCCATTTTATGCAATGAGATCTAGTTAGTAATAACTGTGTTTAACAGCAAAATAGCACATCTTAATGATAGCACACCTTGATAACTTCCCCTCTTAATGACAAATAGATGAAAGACATCCACGTGACTTATAAAGATGCATTTGTGTTAAATCAATGTTTCTCAAGCTGTTCTTGGAGTACCCCCTAGTTAGTCTGGTTTTCAGGATATACACAACAAATATGCATGAGATAACTTATACTGCCTCCACTGAACGTGGATCACTTTCATGCGTATTCATTGAGGATATCCTGAAAATTAGAATGGCTGGGGTGGGAGGAGGTATTCCAAGATCAGAAACACTATTAGAAGAACATACATATGGCTAAGAGATTGATCTACTGCTGTATTTAAAGAAAAAGTGAAAAACAGAGAGAACATTTGGTACTGTAGAAGGGCATTCTCGATATGACGTCCAAGTCCAATTGTAGACGTTTTGCTGAAAATGTCCAAAATTCTCATCCTGAATATAGCAGTTTTCAAATCAGAAAAAATGTCTTTTTTTTTTGTTTTGAAAATTGCTAATTTCCAGATGTTGTTTTTTTTTTTTTTGCTCAGTATGTATTTGTATAGGTTCTATTTAAAAAATAAGTCCTAGAGAAAAATGCACAAAAGGAAGCCATAGGGATGATGGCTGTGTGGCACCATTCCTAGTAAACTGGCCACACAGACATCCCAGCAGAGCAGAGGAACAGCGTAGTGGCCAATGTAGTCAACTTCACATAAAGGGACTCACGTACAAATCCCACCTTAACACCCTTATTTTGTACTGCGAGCCCTCCAGGAACACCTAAAAAATCCTACTGTACCTGACTGTACACCTCTACGAAGGCCCTCAGGTCTGCAGGTGTTTCCTATCTATAGGTACAGTTGGTATTTTGTGGGCTTTGAAAGGCTCACAATTTCCACCACAAGTGTACTAGATAGAGTGGGATATTGACCTGGGCACCTTTCTCTACAGTCCACTGCACTGACCACTAGCGTACTCCTTGGACCAGCTTGCTGCTCTAATAGGAATGACCATAATATCTGAAGCTGTCACAGAGCCTGGTAAGTACTGTCATTGTGACATCTTTGGGGGGTGGGGAGGTGGGACAACTAGATTAAGAGGGTGTCATGTCTTAGTCCCTCCAGTGGTCAGCTGCTCAGTTAGGGCATCTTTTTGTGACTTAGTCATGATTGAAACAAGTCTGGATAAAAACGACCCAATTTTTGCCCTAGACATTTTTATCTTGTTCCATTATCCTTGAAAAACATCCACAAATTCTGGGCCTGCACAAAATATGTCCCAACATGCCTCCTTATGATTTAGATGAACTGCGGAGAAAGATTTCTCAAATCTGAGTTTTGAAAATCGTGACTTGGACATTTTCCCCATAAAAAATGTCTATCTGCCATTTTGTTCTACTTTTGAGATGTCTTTCTCTTTTGAAAATGAGCACATTATAAATATGTGGATTCTGTTTTATAACATGAAAAGTAAACAAAAGGCAATATTTTTCTGAATGACTTACTATCTACTGACAAAATATAGAATGCCTTTAGTGTACTGATAGAGAAAAAATAAAATGCCATCGGTCTTGCATATAGTAAGTCACTGATCCAGTAAAGAAGATCCTGCTTTCAGACCCAGGTGTACTTTGTGGAATTTCTCACTGTGAAGTCACTGGTACACTGGTACCCTGTACCAGTGACTTCACAGTGAGAATCCTGAAAGGTAACTTTAAAACTATACAAGAACGTAAGACCTTTGAAGTCAGAATGATTGAATATTTTAACACTCAACAGAAAGGACTTAACAAGGATCTGGGGTTCCTAGCCCATTATAAACCATAAAGCTGTATGTCTCTGTTGATCACCCACCCCACACCTATCCACACCCATCCTGTTAGAATATCAATGATATGCTTTGATGTTCCCATGCATACCTCCTACCCACCCCCATCCTCCCACCCTGCCAGACTGTCATAGTAATGCTTGAATGTTTTCACTTATATACACTGTCAGCTAGCACATTTGCTTATTTCCGATCTGACGAATAAGGGCAACCTTCGAAAGCTAATCAAGAAATCTATTAAGTTATGTCCAATAAAAAAGGTATCATCTTATTTTCTTTTCTATGTTTTATTTTGTTTGATTTCTATTGACAACCATGTACTGTAACTGTATAGTGTTCTGAATAAAATTATTTGAAAATTATCCTACCCAATGTTAGCTTGAGGATAACTGTGTTGTCCTACCAAGGTGACTGGGAACTCTTTTCAAAAGCCTTACTCCTCTATCCCTTTGAACAGTTACCTCTGCATAGTGCAGTACATAGATGTGAACGCTTGCTGTTAAGAGGACTGCTGTGCAGAATGATGTATCACATTTGTGAATTGCAGAGATGTATGTTTGTGACAGAAATGGTTCTGCTCGATGATCCATGTTACTGCTAAGGGAGTGAAGGAATAGTAAAGCATGCAGTGTGAAGGACATCACATCTCTTTTTAGGATTTTAGGTATGAATTTTCCTAACTCCTGTAGAGCATTCTTTGCTAGTGCAGAGAAGAGCGATGAAAATGATAAAGGGGATGGGACGACATCCCTATGAGGAAAGGCTAAAGTGGCTAGGGCTCCAGCTTGGAGAAAAGGCGGCTGAGGGGAGATATGATAGAGGTCTATAAAATAATGAGTAGAGTTGAACGGGTAGACGTGAAGCGTCTGTTCACGCTTTCCAAAACTACTAGGACTAGGGGGCATGCAATGAAGCTACAATGTAGTAAAATTAAAACAAATCGGAGAAAATATTTCTTCACTCAACGTGTAATTAAACTCTGGAATTCATTGCCAGAGAATGTGGTAAAGGCGGTTAGCTTAGCGGAGTTTAAAAGGGTTTGGACGGCTTCCTAAAGGAAAAGTCCATAGACCGTTATTAAATGGACTTGGGGAAAATCCACTATTTCTGGGATAAGCAGTATAAAATGTTTTGTACATTTTTGGAATCTTGCCGGGTATTTGTGACCTGGATTGGCCAGTGTTAGAAACAGGATGCTGGGCTCGATGGACCTTTGGTCTTTCCCAGTATGGCAATACTTACGTACTTATAATTATACTGGAACTGAGACATTTATATTTATCATTTTTCTTTTTATTATTTAATTCTATGGTAGTGATTGAAATATAGACAAGTGGTTTGGCTTCTTCCCTTTCTTAGTTGTAACACCATGGACGGTATATGCTAATTTTGTTTATGCTCAATTCAAGATGTGGATGATATACAGTTTTCAATTGATATTGATAAAACAGTGGAAGATAGTTGAAATGTTGTGTCTTTGCCTTCCTGCAATAGGCCAGTGGTTGAAAGGTAATCATCTAAAGTTGAATGTTGCAAAAACTCAGATCTTGTATCTGTCAGGATTTTCCTCAGGGGATGTTCTAATTCATTTCACAACGGATGATGTTGCTATCTCAGTGCTGTAAAAAATTTGGAATCTTGGGGTAATGTTAGACCTCTCGCGGCAGCCATTTTGACAAGGAGCTGCAAAGGGGGCAGGAGCAAAGGTGCTGCATGCTGCACCCAAAGATCCCTTCTGGACATTCAGGGAGACAAGTAAGCCTGGGGGTCTACCTAGACATCGAGGATGGGGGTTCATTCAGCGGGGAGGGATAGGGCATCACAGCTAGGAGGGGTAAGAGGGAGTGGGGTATTAGAGAGACCAGGAGGGGGTTTGGGAAGGTTTTAGAAAAACAATTAGTTATGTGGGTGCTGGTCCAATATTCAGTGTTGACACTCACATAGCTTTGCAGCTTTTGAGCTGTCCTAAATTAAGCCACTTAACTTTGCGGGTACCAGCACTGAATATTGCCAGCACCTGTATAAACCCAAGCTGCATCCCAGCACCGCCCCTGACTTGCCCACTTTATAATTGGGCAGTCTGTGGGAATATTCAGTGGTACCCTCTGGTTGTGCTGCTGAATATCCCCACTTTGGCACAGGAAGTGATTTAAGTGGGTAGAAGAGTCTCCTTCCTGCTTAAATTGCTTAGAATATCGGACAGTAAGAGATTATTTGAGTGATTCTAATTTTAAAATGATGGTTCAAAGCACTGTAATTCCTCGTAATCATGCTGGGTCAGACATATGGTCAATCTAGCCCAGTATCCTGTTTCCAACAGTGGCCAAGCCAGGTCACAAGTACCTGGCAGAAACCCAAATCGTGGCAATATTCCATTCTACCAATCCCAGGACCAGCAGTTGCTTCCCCATGTCTGTCTCAATAGCAAACTATGGACTTTGTCTCTAGGAATTTGTCCAAACCTTTTTTAAACCCGATACACTAACCGCTATTACTACATCCTCTGGCAAAGAGTTCCAGAACTTAACTATTCATTGAGTGAAAAAATATTTCCTCCTATTTGTTTTAAAAGTTTTTCCATGTAACTTCCTTGAGAGTCCCCTAGTCTTTGTATTTTTGGAATGAGTAAAAAATCAATTTACTTCTACTCATTCTACAACATTCAGGATTTTGTAGACCTCAATCATATCTCCCCTCATCCGTCTCTTTTCCAGCTTGAAGAGGCCTAACCACTTTAACCTTTCCTTATATGAGAGGAATTCCACCCCCTTTTCTAATTCCGCTATATCTTTTTTGAGATCCAGTGACAAGAACTGAATGCAAAACTCAAGGTGAGGTCGCACCATGGAGCTATACAGAGGCATTATAGTATTTTTGATCTTTTTCATCATCCTTTTACTAATAATTCCTAGCATCCTATTTGCTTTTTTGGGCACTGCCACACAAGGAGCAGACAATTTCAGCGTATTATCTACGATGACACCTAGATCTTTTTCTTGGTTGCTGACCCCCAAGGTAGATCCTAGCATCAAGTAACTATGATTCGGATTATTCTTTCCAATGTGCATCACCTTGCATCTGTCCACATGAAATTTCATCTGCCATTTGGATGCACAGTCTTCAAATTTCCTAAGGTCTTCCTGCCATATTTCACAGTCCACACCTGTTTTAACAACTTTGAATAGCTTTATGTCATCTGCAAATTTAATCACCACACTCGTAGTTCTGATTTCCATATCATTTGTAAATATATTAAATAGCACCGATTCCAATACTGATCCCTGCAGCACTCCATTGTTCACCCTTCTCCTTTGAGAGAAATGACCATTTAACCCTTCATTCTGTTTTCTGTCTATTAACCAATTCCTAATCCACACCAAAACACTGTCTCCTATCCCATGACTTTAATTTTCTCATGAGTCTCATGAGGAACTTTATCAAAAGCTTTCTGAAAATCTAGATACACTACATCAACCAACTCACCTTTATCCACATGTTTATTCACGCCTTCAAAGAAATGAAGCAAATTGGTGAGGCAAAACTTCCCTTGGCTGAACCCATGCTACTCTGTCCCATTAAACCATATTTGTCTATGTGTTCCATAATTTTATTCTTTACAATAGTTTCCACTATTTTGCCTGGCACTGACGTCAGGCTAACTGATCTGTAATTTCCCTAGAACCTTTTTTAAAAATTGGTGTCACATTGGCCATCCACCAATCTTCAGGTACTATGGACAATTTTAATGACAGATTACAGATCACTAACAGCAGATCAGCAATTTCATGTTTTTTTAATTTTTTAATTTATACATTTATAATATTTACACAAGCAATAAACTTGTTATATGTAACTCAGAGATCAAAAGTAATCAAAATATTTGTCAATGTATACACTCTTATATAGAGATTAATCATAGAAGTAAATATAAGTAATTTCACCTTTGTCTCTTCCTTAGACCACAAAATTTTAGGGGGCTGTCTAATAAATCAGGGAGTTTTATAAGGAAATGAAAAGAAAAAAAAAAGAAGAAAGGCATTGTGCCCACCAGGGGCGTATCTGGAATCCGGCGGTAGGGGGGGCCAGAGCCAGAGAGGGGGGGCACATTTTTGCCTCCCCCCCCCCCGCCGCCGCCGCCGCCTCTCTCCACCCCCTCCCCGCCGTCAACCCTCCCCCGCTGCTTACTTTTGCTGGCGGGGTCAGACCCGCAATCTCCATATTTCGGCTTCCTCCGTGGCCATGTGCTTCCAGGAAGTAACACTGCAGCGCTGATTCGTTGAATCTAGTTCGGCGTCTGACATCCCACACGTCAGACGCCGAACTAGATTCAACGAATCAGCGCTGCAGCGTTACTTCCTGGAAGCACATGGCCACGGAGGAAGCCGAAATATGGAGATTGCGGGTCGGACCCCGCCAGCAAAAGTAAGCAGCGGGGGAGGGTTGACGGCGGGGAGGGGGGCCAGGGCGAAATCTGCGGGGGCCCAGGCCCCTGTGGCCCCACGCAGATACGCCCCTGGTGCCCACCCACCATCCATCATTAATTTCCAGCCTTAGATATTATAACCCTGGTATCTTCTTCATGTCTATGAAAACTCTCTAAGTTGGTCTGGTGAAAAAAAACATACTTAACTCCCAAATATTTCACTATACATTTACATGGGTATGATAGCAAAAACGTTGCACCCATAGTTTTTGTCTCTTCTGTCATCTCTAGAAATTTTTTCCATTTTTCTTGCGTAACTTTAGTGACGTCAGGAAAAATCCATAATTTTTGCCCAGAAAACTTTTGATGAATATTCTTGAAGTATAATTTAAGGATAGCATTGAAGTCTTGCTCAAATACGAATGAGATCAGAAGTGTAGCCCTAAGTCTGTAATTTCCCTAGAACCTTTTTTAAAAATTGGTGTCACATTGGCCGCTCACCAATCTTCAGGTTCTATGGACAATTTTAATGACAGGTTACAGATCACTAACAGCAGATCAGCAATTTCATGTTTGACTTCTTTCAGTACCCTGGGGTGTAAGCCATCCGGTCCAGGTGATTTATCACTGTAACTTGTTGATTTGGCTCAGTACACCTTTCAGGCTCACCGAGATTTCTTTCAGTTCCTCTGCATCTTCACCCTTGAAAACCATTTCTGATAGAGGTAGATCTCTTACATCTTCTTCTATTAAGACTGAAGCAAATAATTAATTTAATTTCTCTGCTATGGCCTGAGTGCCCCTTTTGTTCCTTCATGATCTAACAGTCCCACAGATTCCCTCACTGGCTTTATGTTTCTGATGTACCTGAAAAAGTTGTTACTGTGAGTTTTATTGCAATAGTCTGTTGCTTGGTATTCTGAACAGTTTTTTGAAGGTGCTGCAAGTAGCGCAAAATGCAACTGTGCATGTATTCTCTGGTTGTTCTCATTTTACACAGATTTCCCCAGTTTTAAGGAATCTCCATCATTGGCTTCTGATGAAACAGAGGATTAAGTATAAGATATTTTTGGTGTTTAAAGTTATCTATAACTGTGTATCTGTATTGATCTCTACTAGTTTGCATCTTTGTCAACCCCCATGAGCTTTGAGATCTGCTAAGATAGTGCAGCTGGAGATTCCCTCGTATCAAAATGTTAGGTTGGGGGATTATCATTCCTGTACCTTCTTTGTGGCTGGTCCAAAACTGTGGAATGCGCTCCAACTTGAATTAAGATTATTGCACAACCAGTGTAATTTCAAGAGAGAACTGAAGACATATCTATTTAAACAGTCTTATGAGACTATATAAGAATTAAGGGTTTGTGTGCTTTTTTGGAGTTAACATTAAGTATGTAGAGAGCAGATTTATGGATTATATTTTGATCTGTATGTCATTGTGGGTTAATTTCATTGTTTTTTAAGGTTTGTATGATTTTATGTTTTATTATGCATATTTTTGTGATCCATTGAGGATTAAAGAGCATGTGGAATACAAATAAATAAATAAGTAAATATCATAAGAGCACCTCTCTTGGCTTATCAGGATCAGGATAAAAAAGAGCTATGTATATTATGATGAAGGTTGTAATGTATTATATTATTCTGAACAAAAGACAGCCAAGAAAGGAATATAAAGAGCATGTTTGCAATATTTTTGAAATACTCAGAACTCTTGATCTGTATCTTTAACATAGAATGGAATTCATTCATGCATCATTCTTCAATTTATATCTGCTCATCCAATAGGATCAAGGTCTCTTACAGTGATTAGTTTCATTCACAAACTAGTGAATAATAATTTGTCATAGCTTTATAGGGATAGCCAGCTGGAAATTTATAGTTTTGTGTATTTTCTCATATAGCTTGCATGAATTTTCATTATATTCAGGTTCTTTTAGCCATTTTGTCATTATGAGAGCAATGTCAGTAAGAGTGCATGCTCTCTAAACAAAGACCATTCACTTTCCCAATAGTGCACATGCACAACCATTGTGCATGTGTGAAAACTGCATGTGTGTATGCATGATCGGAACTGCATGTGTGTATGCTTTTTCCACATAGAGGTAAATTCAAGAAACATCACCCAACTTTAGGCACCAGGACGATGCACACTTAGGGGGAGATTCCATATATGGTGCCTGTAAAATCTGAGATGAAACCATTTTTGCTTAAACGTATTCTATAAGGTTTAAGTGCAGTATATAGAATATGCTTAGTTGATATATATATATATAATGTGGGATATAAGTAACAAACAAATAATTAAATAAATAAATAAATATCCCAGCTCCTAAACCTATGCGCATCCATTTACACCAATGAAAATGTGGAGTAAATCCCTGTGCATAGATTTACATGAACTAGGCAATATTCTATAACAACGTGTGTAAATTTGGGAACGCCTACAAAATGCCCATTTCCCTGCACATAACCACACCTCTTTTTTGAATGTGTGCATTAGATTTTAGGCACAGTGAGATACAGTATATGCTTAGCAAGTTATGCGCTTAAGTTCTAATTATTGTCAGTAAGTGCTGTTAACCATGCTGATTGGCTTGTTAACCCAATTAAGTTTTGCGCATTGTTCTGGAATACGCTTAGATTGAGGCACTGAATTCTAGGCACAATATGTAGAATCTGGCAGTAGGTGTGAATTCTATAATGGCAGTTTTATTTCACACCTAACTTTATGCTCGAGAACATACTCCATGTCAAAGGCTGGGATAAGTGCTTGTGCCTAACTGTTGGCAGCTAGGCGTGTAACCCCTAGTATTCTTTAACCTACACATATACCTCCTAGGCATGTTCCTGACCTGCCCAAGCCCCTGCCACATCCATGTCTCCCTAGAAGTCATGCACAATAGAAAGTGCGTGCACAACTTCTAGTATAGTGACTAAGGGCAGTAGCATTTGCAACTGCTACTTGGTGCAAATTACTGCCAATTAACACCAATTTAAGCCAAATTAAGTTCTGCACATTAAGCATAAAGTTGGAAGCCCAGTTTTATACAATTAGGTGGATTGTGTGCACTCTCTGGACCAGAGTTAGGGGCCCTTTTAATAAGGCGCACCGAAAAATGGTCTGTGCTGGTGTAGGCACTTATTTTGGATATGCATAGGTCCATTTTTCTGCACGCCTGCAAAAAAGGCCTTTATTTGTGTGTGTGTGGGGGGGGGGGGGATGGACTTTTGGCAAAATTAAAATCAGTGCTTGTCCATTTTTGGCCTGAGACCTTACTGCCACCCATTGACTTAGCGGTAAGGTCTCACACATTAACTGGGCAATAATCAACAGCTGGCATACACTGCCGATTACTGCTGGGTAAGCACCACGCAGTAGAAATTTGTACCGCATGTTTTGGACATGCATCAATAATGGAATTACCACCCAGGGCACATGGTAGCCGGGCGCTAGTTCTAATTTGACATATGCTATGCCCGCGTAGGTGCCTAATCGCCGTAGTAAAAGGGCCCCTTAGTAAATGGTGCTCAAAATTGGGCACCGAAAGAAATTAGTGCTAAATGTGGTTCTATAAAGGGCGTGTGCCTCCTGAAACCTGGTGTAAATGCTGGCGCCCAAGTTAGACACACTAAGTCCATATTCTGTATCTACACGTGCAACGTTTCTTGATGCCCTAGGCATACCCATCACCATACCTACTTTTGAGTTATGTGCTAGTAGATTTGGGTACTGTGTCTTATAGAATAGTGTGAAGCTAGATTGAAAATTATAATGAGTGCCAATTAACTTCATTAATTGGTGGTTAGCACCCAAATAATGATAGTTAAGGACTCATTACTCAATTAAATTGTGCGCATATCTTGGGTGTGAGCACAAGTTTTGGGCACGCAAATCTTAGCAACATGAAACCTTCTGCTCATTGTGCTGCTGCGGCTAGGAAAACGAATAGAATGTTGGGTATTATTAGGAAAGGTATGGAAAGCAGGTGTGAGGATATTATAATGCCATTGTATTGCTCCATGGTGCGACCGCACCTTGAGAATTGTGTTCAATTCTGGTCGCCACATCTCAAGAAAGATATAGTAGAATTGGAAAAGATGCAGCGAAGGGCGACTAAAATGATAGCGGGGATGGGACGATTTCCCTATGAAGAAAGACTAAGGAGGCTAGGGCTTTTCAGCTTGGAGAAGAGACGGCTGAGGGGAGACATGATAGAGGTATATAAAATAATGAGTGGCGTGGAACAGGTGGATGTGAAGCGTCTGTTCACACTTTCCAAAAATACTAGGACTAGGGGGCATGTGATGAAACTATAGTGTAGTAAATTTAAAACAAATCGGAGAAAATGTTTCTTCACCGAACGCATAATTAAACTCTGGAATTTGTTTCCGGAGAACGTGGTAAAGGCGGTTAGCTTGGCAGAGTTTAAAAAGGGGTTAGATGGTTTCCTAAAGGACAAGTCCATAAACCACTACTAAATGGACTTGGGAAAAATCCACAATTTCAGGAATAACATGTATAGAATGTTTGTACGTTTGGGAAGCTTGCCAGGTGCCCTTGGCCTGGATTGGCCGCTGTCGTGGACAGGATGCTGGGCTCGATGGACCCTTGGTCTTTTCCCAGTGTGGCATTACTTATGTACTTATGTACATATATAGAATCCAGGGCTTTGCACATAGTGGGCTAGATTCTATATTAGGCACCTAAAATATCCACGCGGTAAACATTTCTGCCTAAGCATATTCTATAAGCGACGGTATATAGAATACACTTGGTTAGTATCACAGGTCCTAAAAGTAGGCACATCCATTTACACCAATGAAAATGTGGCGTAAATCCCTGTGTGTAGATTTACACGCACTGGGCCATATTCTATATCAGTGCACAAATTTTGGAATGCCAACAAAAAGCCCATTTCCCTGTCTATAACCATACCCCTTTTTGCCTGCCTGCATTAAAATTTAGACGCGGTGTGTTACAGAATACACTTAGGGATCTGTGCGCATAAATTATAATTATTGCCAATTAGTGCTCTTTCCTGCTAATAATCGAAAGAGAAAAATGCCTATATTGCGACCCAAATCGGGAGATGGGCGTCTTTCTCCCGTGGGCGCCCAAATCGGTATAATCGAAAGCCGAATTTGGGCGTTTCCAACTGCAATCTGTTGCGGAAACGGATAAAGTTGACGGGGGCGTGTCGGAGGCGTGGTGAAGGCGGAACTGGGGCGTGGTTATCGACTGAGGAGAGATGGGCGTCTTTAGCTGATAATCGAAAAAAAAAGGCGTTTTTATCACGATTTTGGGTCACTTTTTTTGGACCCTTTTTTTTCATGAACAAGCCCCAAAAAAGTGCCCCAACTGCCCAGATGACCACTGGAGGGAATCGGGGATGACCTTCCCGGACTCCCCCAGTGGTCACTAACCTCCTCCCACCAAAAAAAAAACCCACTTTAAAAACTTTTTTCCAGCCTTTATACCAGCCTCAAATGCCGTACCCACCTCCATGACAGCAGAATGTGTTCTATCCTCTGACAGCCTTTCCCTGATTCTGATGTGGCTCTCGGGTGAGTGTGACACCTTTTCTGTTAAGGGCACTGCAGAGTCACATCAGCAATGCATTGTGGTGGGTGTAGGGTATTGGGCTCCGTGATTCCACTAACTTGTGTTACATGCTCACGATGTTGGCAGTTGGTAGGCTCTACTCCCATGGTGCTTTTCCCTCTGCTTATTGGGTCAGAGTGTGCCCTGTTTTGTTTCCAGTAGTCCATGAGGTAGTGGCCATTTTTGTAAGCCAGTTTTAGATCCCTTTCACGTGTTAGCCACGTTACAGAACTTAGTTCTTACCTTGAATGTGGCTGAAAGAGGGCATTGTACACCATTCTGCCAGCTCTGACCTAATGCTCATCTCAGTACCAGCGAGACTCATTGCCAGTGGGGCACAACCTCTGATCTGAAGTTAACAGTGAGTAAGTGTGCTTATTTCAATAAAGGACGTTTTCGAAGAGATTAGTCTTCAGGTGTCAACTGGTGTGCCAATGTTATATAGCAGCAACAAGTCCTAGAGGCCTGCGTGTATGCAGGTCCCTGGAGCACTTTTAGTGGGTACCGCAGTGCACTTCAGCCAGGTGGACCCAGGCCCATCCCCCCTACCTGTAACACTTGTGCTGGTAAATGGGAGGTCTTCAAAACCCACTGTACCCACATGTAGGTGCCCCTTCACCCCTAAGAGCTATGGTAGTGTTGTACATTTGTGGGTAGTGGGTTTTTGGGGAGGGGGTTGGGGGCTCAGCACCCGTGGTAAGGGAGCTATGCATGTGGGAGCTTTTTCTGAATTTCACCGCACTGACCTCTAGGGTGCCCAGTTGGTGTCCTGGCATATCAGGGGGGCGAGTGTACTATGAATCGTGGCCCCTCCCATGACCAAATGGCTCGGATTAGGACGTTTTGAGCTGGGCGTTTTTAGTTTCCATTATCGCTAAAAAAAAAAAAACGCCCAGCTGAAAAATGTCCATTTTTTCGATAATACGGTCTGTCCTGCCTCTTCACGTACCCGTTTTCGGACATAGACGCCCATGGAGATAGGCATTCGCGTTCGATTATGCCCCTCTTTATTTCTTAAGTGCTGCTAACAATGCTGATTAGCTTGTTAAACCAATTAAGTTACACACATTGCTATAAAATATGCTTGGATTTGGGCGTGGAATGCTAGGCACACTATATAGAATCCGGTGGAGTACGCACTGTTTAAAACAGGGACAGGCTACCGTTTTCTTCCTTGACCACAACCCAGTAGGGATTTCAAGATTTTCATAATGAATATGCATGAGATGTACTTACATACAATGGAAGCAGTATATGCAAATCAATTTCATGCATATTCATTATGAAAATCTTGAAAACCTGACTGGGTTGTGGCTCTCAAGGACTATGACTACCCACTTATGGTTTGCAAAGACTGCACATTCTTTCAAAATAGTGTAAACAAAAAAACACAGATTTTTTTTTTCTGCTCACTTTCATTTGTTATGACATGCAACAACGTGGGATATATCGTTGACAGCCTATGCTTATAGATTTCTCTGTGCTCCAATAGCCTGTGAATGGAGCCCAATGTTTTAGGTTCTAGGGAGTGCAGACCAAAAAGGGTTGTTTTATTTAATTTCCTGTGTTTTTAATGTATTTCTTTTCATTTTATGCAAGTTTTTTTAATTGATTTTTTTTCAGTTTGGGAGGCAGTGTTATTAATAGTGCACAATAATGCACTCTGCTGTTCAAATAGTGCATTATTTATTTATTTATTTTCCACATTTATGTTCCACTTTGGACCACAATGGGTTCAATCAAACATATATAAAATCAACATAATTAACATAATTATTTAATTATTATAATTAAAATTGACGTAATTATTCTATGTCTAAACCAACCACTTACTGATCCCACTGAATTGATTATATTAATCATATTATCATTTTTTGATCATTATATTTTACTGCTTCTTAGTTTGAGTTATGTAAATCATTCTACAGACTTATCTCCCTCAATTCTTGTATAGTAATATGTTAAATTAGCACAAACTCTTATTCTGTTCATAATTATATCTTTTGCAATACAATGTAAGCCACATGGAGCCTGCAAATAGGTGGGATAATGTGGGGTACAAATGCAGCAAATAAATAAACAAAAAACAATACATTATAACAATCATCCCTTCAAAACCCTTAAAAGACGATTTAAGTTAAGAAAACTTTATTCAAAATAGATCCAAGGTTAACCCTCCATGAAATGTTTCATAAAACAATGAGTCAAAAATTTCATACATTCTTCCTTATTTGAACAAAGTCTCAGATGATCCGGAAGATTATTCCACATTCCCACACCAGCAATCAAAAAAGCTCAAGCATGAGTATCAGCAAAGTGGTAGGCTGAACATGCAGGAATAACTGCTTTGTTAGTTCCGATCATAAATCCCATCTTGGTTATGCATAGGTAGCATATTCAAAAAATATGCAGGGGCTGTAGCATAAATCCATTGATGAAACAAGCACCTGCAATTAAACATACTGAACAATAAGGCACATTGTCAATAGCACAGGAAAAAAATAATCTGACATTTTTTTCCCAGTTATTTCAGGTCAGAACGTGAATGCACATCCCTATTAGGATTTCATTGATAAACTGTCCTCATGCATGCTCCAGCTTCATAAAGATACATGTTAAAAATCTGGTTATGGCATGGTTTTCACAATATCAAATGCTAGCCTTAGCTTTCAAAATTAATCTTGTAAAGATGCTGTTCTAAATTGTTTTGAGCAGAATACCAACTTCTCACTTGTCTCCTTTAGGGTTATTCTGGAAAGGAGAAGGCCATTGCAAATGCTCTGGAAGATCTGAAGGCTAATTTCTACTGTGAATTATGTGATAAGCAGTATCACAAACACCAGGAGTTTGACAACCACATTAATTCTTATGATCATGCTCACAAGCAGGTAAGCATGAAAATTCATTCAAATAATAGGCACTTCTGTATTTACATTTAAATGCAAAGGAACTCAAAAAGCAGCTGGAAAGAAGCCAGGATGATATGTTTAGAAAAAAGTCATCATTTTTTTTAATCAGAAAGGGACCCTTTTAACAAAGCTATGGTAGGGCTACCATGGTAATGGTGCATGGCAAATCATCCCTACTGTCGGGCTACTGCAGGAGTCCAGTGAGTGGTAGTTCTAGCATGTGCCATGCACCATTTCTGATGCTCGGAAGGTTATCAATAGAAATCAAACAAAATAAAACATGGAAAAGAAAATAAGATGATACCTTTTTTATTGGACATAATACATTTCTTGATTAGCTTTCGAAGGTTGCCCTTCTTCGTCAGATTGGAAATAAGCAAATGTGGTAGCAGATAGTATATATAAGAGAAACATCAAAGCATTACTTTGACAGTCTGACAGAGTGGGAGGGTGGGGGTATGCATGGGGACATCAAAGCATTTCATTGATATTCTAACAGGATGGGTGTTGGTAGGTGAGAGGAGGGTAATAAACAGAGAAATAAACAGAGAAATACAGCTTTATGGTTTATAATGGGTTAGAAAACCCAGATCCTTATTAAGTCCTGTTTGTTGGGTGTCAAAATATTCAATCATTTTTATTTCAAAGGTCTTACGTTCCTGTATTCTTTTAAAATTACCTTTCAGTATTCTCACTGTGAAATCAGTGGTACGGTGTCCTGGTTCTGTAAAGTGCTGCCCCACAGGGGTGGGGGCTTGACTGGCACTGGCTATTTTCATGTGATGTCTATGCAGATTGAATCTTGTCTTAAGCATCTGGCCTGTTTCTCCAGTATAGCATCCTTCGTTACATTTTTTACACTGAATGATATATACTACATTGGAAGATGAGCATGTAAAATAGTCCTTTATGTTGAATATTTTTCCCTTGTGAATCCTGTGGGGTCTTGTGAAATGTTTTGGCATAGTTTGCAGCTGGCTGTGTTACAGGGAAATGTGCCCTTTTCTTTTTCCGTCTGTGTTGGGTCCGTCTGTGTTGGGAGTTTACAAACCAGGACACCGTACCAGTGATTTCACAGTGAGAATACTGAAAGGTAATTTTAAAATAATACAGGAACATAAGACCTTTGAAATAAGAATGATTGAATATTTTGACACCCAACAAACAGGACTTAATAAGGATCTGGGTTTTCTAACCTATTATAAACAATAAAGCTGTATTTCTCTGTTTATTTCTCTGTTTATTACCCTTCTCTCACCTACCAACACCCATCCTGTTAGAATATCAATGAAATGCTTTGATCTCCCCATGCATATCCCCACCCTCCCACTCTGTCAGACTGTCAAAGTAATGCTTTGATGTTTCTCTTATATATACTATCTGCTAACACATTTGCTTATTTCCGATCTGACAAAGAAGGGCAACCTCCGAAAGCTAATCAAGAAATGTATTGTTATGTCCAATAAAAAAGGCATCATCTTATTTTCTTTTCCATGTTTTATTTTGTTTGATTTCTATTGATAACCTTTAAGAGTGGACTAACACGGCAACCACACCTCTCTACTTATGATGCTCGGAAAAAATAAATAAATATATATATATAGTGCCAGGGGCTTACCCAGCAGTAATCAATGCTCGGTTAGAGTAAGCACTGGAGCCCTTACCATCTCCTAAATAGGAAGCAGTAAGGGCTCCCCCAGGAAATGGACATGCGGCAAGTGCTTAATAAAAAAACTCCTTTTACCTGCTACGGTAAAAGAGGGCCTTGGTGTGTGGCAAACCCACACACTGATGCCACTGCAGGGGTTCTTTTACTGCAGCTTGGTAAAGGGACCCCTCAATATTTTCAAGTTTATTGTGGTCAATTCATTCTCAACTGAATATTGTACTGTCTCAAATATCTACTGTCATAAGAGAGGGTATTTTCCTGCAATTCACTGCGTTTTCAGGCTTGCAGAATGGTTATTTCCAAGGTCTAAAAGTTATTCTGGGTAAGTAGATGTTGGATCTCTTCTGTACAATCCACTGACAGGCCCTTTACACTTCCATTCATTTACAAAAATGGTCATTCACTCACCTAGATGTGTGACTTTCATTTTCCTCATGAGAGCCTTTAATCCCAATGTATTAACTCCAGCTCAGACAGAATGACTCCAGCTGGCCTCTCCTGCAGCCACATGGCTTCTATTATTTCTTAAGTGAGAAAAAAATATGCTCCATCCTTTTCCTTGAGTGCAAAATCCTGGGATGCAGCCTCTGCCATACTATTTCCTTTTATGATAAGCCTATTAGAATGAAATCAGAAAAAGAAAGTATGAAAAAGTCCCATATGCGGTCGGTTCTGAACATATTTAGAATCCTATTTACAAATCATGTTTCACATTGACATAAACCAGGAAAAAAAAACATTTAGGGCCTAGTTAATTTCTGCTGAGTAGATGATCCCTGGATTTTCAGAGCACATAACTGCTCAGTGCTGCTGAAAATCCCCGGAGACCACTGCAGCACTTGTGGTCTTTGACTCCAGAAACCCCAATAGATTGCAAAAAGTCATAACTTGTTTCCATTATTCCCATTTTCGTTTTCAAAGTTTCCAAGTCATTTGGTAGACGGCTGAGAAAACTGAAACCATTGAATTCTACTAATACGATACATTACAATATAATGGCATATATAATATACCATTACCAACCAAGTAGTTCAATGTGGTTTACAATAAGATTAGTACTCAGGTAGATCCTGGGAGATATAGCATGCCTTCAACTAAAAAAATAACTGGAAACAAGTAAGCTAATCCTCTAAAAAAATATCTAAACAAATACGTTTTCTGCAACTTAAATAATTTCAATGTAAACGAAGACTATCTGCCTTAGCAGCTTGATAAGCAATCAAAGAGAAATGAATCTGAATTTTATGTTTGTGGCAGATAGGAAGTGAATGGTTAATTGATTACTAGTATGCTGCTTTCTTGGAGAAGGGTAAAAATAAACTAATATGGTTAAGTATGGTGGGACTGTACCATGAGCAATGGAAAATGCTAGAGAGCACACTTTAAATAATATGCAAGCGTGTATTGGTAACCAGTGTCAAGTTTTCAGTAGATGTGTATGGAGTCCAGGTGTGCGGATGTTATAATGCCGTTGTATCGCTCCATGGTGCGACCGCACCTGGAGTATTGTGTTCAGTACTGGTCTCCGTATCTCAAAAAAGATATAGTAGAATTGGAAAAGGTACAGCGAAGGGCGACGAAAATGATAGTGGGGATGGGACGACTTTCCTATGAAGAGAGGCTGAGAAGGCTAGGGCTTTTCAGCTTGGAGAAGAGACGGCTGAGGGGAGATATGATAGAAGTGTATAAAATAATGAGTGGAATGGATCGGGTGGATGTGAAGCGACTGTTCACGCTATCCAAAAATACTAGGACTAGAGGGCATGAGTTGAAGCTACAGTGTGGTAAATTTAAAACGAATCGGAGAAAATTTTTCTTCACCCAACGTGTAATTAGACTCTGGAATTCATTGCCGGAGAACGTGGTACGGGCGGTTAGCTTGACGGAGTTTAAAAAGGGGTTAGATAGATTCCTAAAGGACAAGTCCATAGACCGCTATTAAATGGACTGGAAAAATTCCTCATTTTTAGGTATAACTTGTCTGGAATGTTTTTACGTTTGGGGAGCGTGCCAGGTGCCCTTGACCTGGATTGGCCACTGTCGGTGACAGGATGCTGGGCTAGATGGACCTTTGGTCTTTCCCAGTATGGCACTACTTATGTACTTATGTACTTATGGTTCACATTTATATGCATGACAATATGCATATGCTGCTAACGTGCTGCTGTCTGCTACACTAAATGGGAGCCTTTGTGTTAAAAACCTATGTAAGCTCTCTAACGTGGGAGTAAGCTGGGTCTGGGTGTGACATGGTTGGGCAGAAGTGTGGCTGGCTATGACAGCTAATGCATAGGTCTTTACTGTGCACTAGCTGTCCTGACTGCCAATAGCATCAGGGCCGGTCCTAGGGTCTCTGGTGCCCCCCTGCAGACTATGAGTTGGCGCCCGCACGCCCCCTCTCCGGCACCCGCGTGCCTCCCTCATCATCTCCTTTCTCTCTTCTCCCACTCTGCCCCTGTCCAGCGATTCTCCTTCGCCCCCTATTCCCCTGCCACCCTTGGTGCTTTAAATCTTTAATTTACCTCCGTTCCAGCAGCCGCGTCATTTGAAAGCCTTGCCCCGTCTCTAGCCTTCCCTCCCTTCGTGAGTTCATTCTGCAGTCCCGCCCTCAAGGAAATGACATCAGAAGGCGGGACTGCGGAACAAACTCACGAAGGGAGGGAAGGCTAGAGACAGGGCAGGGCTTTCAAATGATGTGGCTGCTGGAACTGAGATAAATTAAAGATTTAAAGCACCAAGGGCGGCGTGGTATGGCGGTGCAGCGCCACAGCAGCACTCTTAAAGGCAGGCGCCCGATCGGGGGGCGTTCCAAGATGGCGGACGCAACTCGATAGCGATCGTGGAGGCTCTCTGGACTTACCTTTTGCTTGAAAACTTTTTTTTGAGAAATGCCGCATACAAAGCGAAAAGGGGTAGTCAAAAGCCTGCCATCCGCGACCACGACTGCTCAATTAATCCAGACGACCCTCGACGAGTTCGCCACGAGTACTCCACGGCAGAGGGTGAAAGGGAGCTTGGCTGAGGGAACGTTTGGAGAAGCGACGATTCCTCTCGAGCACGATACTACACTTTCCTCCCCGGATCTCAATCCTCCTCTGTGCCCTGCAGATCTTAGGGATAAGGTGGAGTTTTCGGCGGTGTCTGAAGATGGCGCCGAGGAAGACTCAGCGGATGGAGCCTTGCCCGGGAAAACTGCAGAAGATCTACAACGGGAGCTTTTTGCCCCAGCAGAGGTAACTCTGTGAAGTATCTCGACAATGTTAAAACATTTAACTGCTATTACTATGAAAGCTGCTTCGGAAACAACATCTTTAGTAACTAAAGTTGACTTTTTGAATGACTCAGTAGAAAAGATACGACAGGAAGTTAGCTCTCAGAGAACTGTTTTTCAACAAGAAATTGATTCTTTAAAGATTACTACAGAAAGCCTGATTAAAGATAAAATTATATTACACAATAAACTAGACCAACTTGAAAACTTTAACAGGCGTCTTAATTTGAGAATAATCAATTTTCCAAGAATGCCAGAGTTAAGTGTACTTGAATTATTTAAAAAATACCTTTCTGAGAATCTCAATTACTCCTCTGATATGATGCCTCCGATTAATAAAATATACTATCTCCCAATTCCGCAAAAAGAGGAGCAGAAGAGAAAATCAGAAAATCAACCTACACAATCTCTTGGATTACAAGATTTGACAGCTTTTTTGGAACAGTCTATGAATGAAGTTCAATCTCGTACTACTGTTTTAGTATCTTTTGTCTTTGAGCAAGATGTTAATTCAGTTATGAAATTATATTTCAAAAATGCCCCTAAAGAATTTCTTGGAGCTCGAGTATGGATATACCCGGATGTGACAAGAACTGCTCAAGAAAAACGCAAAAAGTTTCTTGCACTGAGAGAAGAGACTAAATTGCTAGGAGCCAGTTTCTTATTATCATATCCATGTAAATGTTTGGTAAAATATAAAGGTAACAAATACATATTTTATGATCCGGACCAGCTGAAAAGTTTTGTTGAATTAAAGAAAATTGTCAAGTGACTCCTAGAGAAAGTTTTGAGAAATGTAATTATCCGTGGATTAGCGTTCAGGCCTGTTTTGCCTATGTAACATATTACTTTAATGTTCTTCTTAACTTTTAGAATCCCCCCTCATTTTTCCCTTTGGTGGTCTAAGAAGAGAAGACTAAATTGTTCTAAAAGTATTTCCTTTGTATTATTGGTTACTCTCATGTTTCCATAGCAAGAAATTCTTGTGATGTATTGCAAATATATTATAAATAAAAAAATAAAAAAAAAAAAAAAAAAAGGCAGGCGCCCCCCTGCGGTGCTTACCCCGCTTACCGGGTTTGACCGGCCCTGAATAGCATAGCTGAACTTACCACTACCTCTAGAAAAGGCTGTAACATTGAACACAGCAGCATTCCCAATCCCCCTCACTAGTCCCCTCTTCCTGATCCCCTCACTTCAGCCCCCCCTACCCTGACCCCAAGTCACAACAGAATAATCACCCTTCTCTGAGTCAGAACCCTGACCCTCCTAAGACCTGCTCCCCCCTCCCCCCGCAGCACCATAGTACCCTCTTACAAATTCAGAACCCTCCAAGGCTACAGCAATGGCCCCTGGCCCCCTAGTCCAATTCTGTACCCCCCCCCCTCCACTGCACACAAACCCTGGCCCTTTGTCTTACGAAACCAGCCCCCCACTGCTCAGGAACCTGCCCCTCAGTGTACCTGAATGTAACTCACCTTGAGCTACTACTGAAAAAGGTGTGAGCAAAATCTAAATAAATACAATTAAGTAGGTTTGAAAATTTGACTAGACTTCTAGAGATGTCATTTGTTAGAGATGTTGATTTGGTAACACTCACCCCCTGTTTACTAAGCCATGCTGGTGGCTGCCGAGCTGCAATGCCAACACAGCCCATTCAAAGTGTATGGATTGTGTCAGCATTAACACACCGCCAGCCCTAGTGTGGTTTAGTAAACAGGGGGAGTTAGTTTGTTAATGTGCATGCAAAAATGTAGTGTTTGCAAAATCAATTTCAGACAA
The DNA here is from genome assembly GCF_901765095.1 of Microcaecilia unicolor. Lineage (NCBI taxonomy): Eukaryota > Metazoa > Chordata > Amphibia > Gymnophiona > Siphonopidae > Microcaecilia > Microcaecilia unicolor. Next base: position 126,204,327 of record NC_044031.1, on the reverse strand, counting down.
AAAAATTGTAGCGCCTACAAACAGTAGAACATTTATTTTCTTCAAAGTCATTTAAACACATTTTAACCTATGAATTAATATGTGTAAAGTGAATTTGCATGAATTATAAAGTTCTAACATGATTCAAAAATATTTTAACCCAAGGGAAATAAGCCAAAAAAAAAGTCTGAAAATGAGGAAAAAGGACAAATTCTAAAACCAAATGAACATTTTTCCTGTGTGCATCATAATAGGAAAATTCATCAGCCAAGCAATATTAAGGACTATGTACACAGAAATGATTATCCCATGATACTACTGACTACTAGTACACAAACTTCCAGAATTCCTGATTCCTATCGTTCCTACTATATATGCTTGAAAATACCTGTACCCCCTCCAAGAGGTATCTAGTGTGTCTTTTCAGATTTTATTCATAATAGAAAGAGAAAAAAATTATGGCAGGAATGAAGGAGAGTAGTGAAAATAGACATTGTCCCCCTCATTCTATAATTTTGCATACCCAATTTTATGCTTACCCCCCAATTCTATTCAAGTCACCAAAAATTGTGTGCTCAAATTTGGGCATGCAATTTAGTTGAATAATGAGCTAATTAGTGCCAATAATTGTTTTCTAACAAGCAATTATTGGCACTAATTAGATTTAATTGGCATTTACGTGCATAAATTTAGACATAGAATTTCTGCCTAAAATTTACACGTGAACTGAAAAAGGGGCATGGAAGTGAGAGGGTCATGGGCATAACGGGGGTGTTTCTAAAATTAACACTATAGAATAACAGGGATACACATCTAATGTAGACATGGGTATTTGCACCACGTTTCAGTTGGAGCAAATGGCCGCTTCTAAAGTTAGGTGTGATTCACACTCAAGATTTGGTGAGTACATCAATAGCTTATGTGTTTGGCCATGTCATTTTTGACAAAGTAGGATTTAAAGAGTTTGGAATTTAATAGCTTATTTGGTTAGCTATAGAATGTTTTGAAGAGGTAAGTTTTCAGTTCTTTTCTGAATTGAAAATAGTTAATGATGGTTCTTATTCGTTTACTCAGACATTGTTCTAAAAATTAATGTTAAAAAAACACTTCTGGTTTTAAAAAAAAGTATGCTGTATGAAAGTGGTGGAATAAAACAAGAATGGGAATCAGATATATTTGTTCCAGATAAAAGAAAGGAGAAGATAGTACGGGACAAGTTGTTGATTAGCTGACCATCTCCAAGGGGCACTTTACATTCTGTCTTTGCATTCAAGTGAATTCGTAATTAAGACTGAACCTTGCTATATTAATTTTTCTAATTTTAGAGTGAGACGTATGCCATGTTGTTCACTGGTTGCCAGTGAATGCCAGAATTATTTTTAAGGTGTCTTGTTTAGTATTTAAATCTTTACATGGCTCGTCAATCTTTTTATATAACTTATATTATGATTCTTCTCAATTTATTTATTTAGATTTTGCTCACACCTTTTTCAGTATTAGCTCAAGGTGAGTTACATTCAGGTACACTGGGTATTTCTCTGTTCCAGGAGGGCTCACAATCTAAGTGTGTACCTGAGGCAATGGAGGGTTAAGTGACTTGCCCAAGATCAAAAGGAGCAGCAGTGGGATTTGAACTAGGCACCTCTGGATGTCCAGACTAGTGCTGTAACCACTAGGTTATTCCTCCGCTGTGTACTGACTTTAAAATTGAAAAACAACAATATACTGCTTTTTCCTAAGTTTTACCATTTTGTATCTAAAAGAAATCATGAAAGATCATACTCAATTCAGGCTACTAAGTATTGGAGATCTCTTCCACTCAACCTATGACTTGAAAATTCTTATATACGATATTTCATAAAAATCTTAAGACTTTTCTGTTTGATGAATATTTACTTGTAAACTTAGGTTAAGAATGATTATTGATTACTTAGGTTCCCTTTTACTAAGCCGTGTGGGTGCCTACGTGCACCCAATGTGTATCAAATTTGAATTACCATCCAGCTACTGCATGGCCCTTGTGGTAATTTCATTTTTTATGCACATCCATTATGCACACTGGAAAATATTTTTTATTTTCTGGCGTGTGGGCGGTAATCAGCATTTTATGTGCATAGACCATTACTGCCTGGTTACCGCGTGAGACCTTACCACTAGGTCAATGGCTAGTGGTAAGGTCTCAGACCCAAAATGGACGCAAAGCAATTTTTATTTTGCCGCACATCCATTTTCAGCAAGAATTTTTAAAAGGCATTTTTACAGGTAACTGAAAAATGATTCTGCGCACGCCCAAAAAACATATCTACTACATTTTCAGCGCACCTTAGTAAAAAGGTCCCATAAGCTTTGTGATGTCATTGTGGATTTTACTCGTTTAAATAATTTTATGTTTTTTTAGGTTTTTTTTTGTGTGTGTGTTTTACTTGTAAACCATTCTGAACCTTCTGTGGGAATTCAGTCGTATAAAAGTACTAGATTAGATTAGAACTATTTGGAATCTTTAACTGGATTGTGACAGCAATTGAAGCCACTAAGGCAGTACTTGAGTAACCAGAAGTGAATTATCAAATGCCACTGAATACAGCTCAGCGAATGGCTATGTCTCCAGGCAGCAAATTCCAATTTTAAATGTCAATGTATACAACTGTTCCTTTCCAACCAACAAGTGTGTTCACCTTTATTAAGATCTGATGCACCTGCTGCACTGTAAATGCTTAGTTATTTTCTTATTATGAGAAGATAAGCAAATAAATTAGCAGTATTCATCCTTGGCAATTGCATGTTGTTTAGAATAATGAGATTCCTTTAATCATTTGTACTTAACAAAGTTCTGGCAAATAATGCACAGCACATCCTTTAAGTTAAATGGCTAGATAAGCTAAATTTGTCATTAAATGCTAGACACAACGAAATTGCTTTTGCTACTCTTTAGAATGAATGCTAATTAACATGTAAATGGATAGTTTAACCCATTTTAAATTGGAAAAACCCATGGGACACTTAATTTCCTAGTTGTTAATGTCGGTCCAATGTTCATAAGACAATGGTAAGTGTTTCATTAGACTGGGAATTACAAAGATGCATAATACATTTTGGCACTGCCAGAATAGAGAGGGAAATTTACTATTATATATACACTCTTATCTTCTGATATTTCTCTTAGAAGGTCAATTAAGTATCTAGTTTTAATTATTTTAGTAATTGGTAAACGTGGATAAGGGTACAGGCTTATTAAACTCTGAAAAAAAAAACAGTGATAGAAATAGTGCCTTCTATGGAAGCTGATGCCATGAGAACTAAGAATGTGCAAGGAGAAAAATCTTCATTTTTGTTTATTCTTGGATGAACTAACTTTGCATTCATTTTTTTATACTGAAAATCTTTTTGTACATATGTGTTTCATTCAGTTTGTTTAAAGTCAATGGAGAAGCAGTGGTGCTCCTGATAACGGATTTTCCCAGCCATATTTAGTGAAACCTGCTTTAAACTAGGCAGCGGCAGAAGAAGCAACAACACTCCAAGACATGTGGGCATAGGCGTAGTTTGACTGTTTCATTTGGGGGGGCAAAAAAATGGGCGGAGCATATTAGCATATCATTTGCATATATACATATGCAAATGAATATGCTAATATGGAGGAAGGAAATGAAATTTACAGGCAAAATATCACAGATGCACATTTCAAAAAGCTGACATTTCAATTAATAAATTATGAATAAAATAAACTTTTATTTACCTTTGTTGTCTGATCATGTAGTTTTTCTATTCGCTTTGATCCCAGTGTCTTCTGTTTTATGCAGTGTCTTCTTTCCAGTAGGCTTCCCTCTGCTCCCCACCCTCCCAGTCCCATCCATCTCTTGCTCCTTCCCTCTGCTCCCCACCCCTCCCAGTCCCATCCATCTTCTGTTCCTTCCCTCTGCTCACCATCCCTCCGTCCCATCCATCTCTTGCTCCTTCCCTCTGCTGTGCCTGACCTCTCCAAATCCCATCCATCTCCTGGTCCATCCCTCTGCTCCCCACCCCTCGCAGTCCCATCCATCTCTTGCTCCTTCCCTCTGCTCCCCACCCCTCCCAGTCCCAACCATCTCTTGCTCCTTCCCGCTGCTCCCCACCCCTCCCAGTCCCATCCATCTCCTGCTCCTTCCCTCTGCTCACCTCCTTTCCCAGTCCAATCCAATTCCTGGTCCTTCCCTCTGCTCCCCACCCACCCCTCCCAGTCCCATCCATCTCTTGCTCCTTCCCACCCCTCCCAGTCCCATCCATCTCCTGCTCCTTCCCACTGCTTCCCACCCTCCCAGTCCCATCCATCTCCTGCTCCTTCCCACCCTCCCAGTCCCATCCATCTCCTGCTCCTTCCCACTGCTTCCCACCCTCCCAGTCCCATCCATCTCTTGCTCCTTCCCTCTGCTCCCCACCCCTCCCCCCCGCGCGAGGTCCAAGATGGTGACTCCGTTTACCCCCTCTCTTCCTCCCTCCCTCCCTCCGGCGCAGGCAGCAGTCTTTTCCAGCGTTCCTGGCAGCTGTAGCGATATACCCGCTGCCTTCGGTCTGCCCCGGAAGCCTTCTCTTCAAGTTCCTGTTCCCACCTATGCGGGAACAGGAACTTGAAGAGAAGGCTTCGGGGCAGAGCCAAAGGCAGCGTGTACAACGCTACCGCTGCCAGGAACGCTGGAAGACTGCTGCCTGCGCCGGAGGGAGGGAGGAAGAGAGAGGAGTAGACGGAGAGACGCTCCTCTCCGTCCGCTTGGCTTCCCTGCCCTCTCTGTCTGCGTCCCGCCCGAAAGGAAATGACGTCAGAGGAAGGCGGGACGCAGATAGAGAGGGCAGGGAAGCCAATCGGACGGAGAGGAGCGCGTGCCTGCATGTGTTTTTTTTTTTTTTTTTACTTTTTTTTTTTTTTTAAACTAATGGCGCGGCAGCGCCTCGCGTCGTTTGGGGGGGCACTGCCCCCCCTCGCCCCCCCAGTCTACGCCTATGCATGTGGGGTGTCATTTTCTAACAGAGCTCAGGGTTTAAATGGTCAAATACTTATTTTGAAGCTGGGTTATAAAGACAGGTCACCTATGTGTCTTTATAAAATACTCAATATCACAAAAAGCCCCACACAAATATATATTTCAATCAATATTGCTAAGGTTTTGTCTGCTGTAATTCTGTGTACTTATTTAATAGTGATACACATTTACATTGTTTTTAAGACCTTCAGAAGTGGTTGCTTAGTCCCTACTCAGTTCAGGACTGCAATGCCACAGAGCATCATCGGTCTAATTTTTCATATTTTTGCTGAATTTAAAATTTTTAATTTATCTCTTTCTCAGTTTAATAAAAATGATAATAATCTCCAATTTGTCACAAAATGGAGAACCATCTTCCAACTTAGCCGTGTTTTGTGTACTGCTTTAGGGAATATTGGTCTCCTAAAAAAAATCAAAAACCAAAATTTAAAAGAGCAGACAAATTTATTACAAATCTTTTACCTGTCTAAAATGGCTTAACTGCTCCATTGTGTGGCCCATATAAAATGGTGCGCTGACACTTAGGATAAAATAGGAAATGGCTCAAACACGTGACACTCTCCTCCAATGAAAATATTGATAACTATGTTCAAATCGCTGTCATCTATTCCAATTCGATATTTAGCCCATGAGGCATCACTGTATTTAAGGAAAAAAAATCCATCACTGCTTTTTATAATTTAACAAACAGCATAAATGGCACAAATGTGCCTTCCTTGTAAATGTAAATGTTCATCATGTGTAGAGTGTGTGACTATGGGGCCCTTTTACTAAAGGGCTGGTGTACGTCAATGGACTTGCCATATGCCAATCTGGAACTACTGCCAGGCTACTGCAGCGTGTGCTATTTCTGCAGCAACAAAAATATTGTAATTTTTGTAGTGTCAGTGCTTACCCGGCGGTAATCAGTGTTGCCTGGTTACTGCTGGGTTAGTGCAGGAGCCCTTACTGCCACCTCAATGGGTGCTAGTAAGTGCTCCATCCAAAATGGTGATGCGGCAAGTGGTTCACTTTCCGCACAACCATTTCTTTTTGAGAAAAAAAGACAACCTTTTACCCACTGTGGTAAAAGGGGGCCTCAGCACATGCCAAAAACATGCACTAATGCTAGGGCAGGCCCCCCTTTACCACAGCTTAGTAAAAGGGCCCCTATGCACTTGCAAACTCTGTCCACATGCCACACAAACTCTGCCCCTGTACATGCCTACATGCAAAGTACATGCCATCATATCAACGAGCACATACACTTGAAAAGAAATTTATACCCCCAAAAGTGGCAGGAACACCTCAGAGCAACAAAAAAGGTCAAAGGGTTTACTGAGGCATAAACAACCCAAGCTACCATGGACGGGAAGAAGTGGCATAAACAGTGGAAAGAACACCTCAACGAAAGGTCAAAGCAGCACTAACAGTGGCAGGTACAGTGAGGCTTCTGCTAGAGGTCATGGCAGTCATTTTGCACAAAACAGCCATGGTGGGCAGGAGTGAGTGGGCATCATTCCAACCTCTTCCCCCACTAGATCACCATAAATTGGGTACAGGTAGGCCCGAAAGGATCCTGGGGGAGGAGGTGTGCTTGTTTGAGAGGGGAGGAAGGGAGATCAGAAGGGAGTTGACAGTTGTTTGGAGAGGCAGTGGAAGAGAGGGAATGAAATCCAAAGAGGCTTGACAATTGTTTGGGGGAGGCAGTGGGAGGAGGGAGAGGGATCAGAATCCTAGAGGGTGGAGGGTTTGGTTCCTGGCTAGATACTCTTATACACCTGCCTACGACTCAATGACTAGCACAGGTCAAATTAGTTTAAGGCCTAGACATGACCCAACATTGAATATCTAGGACTAACTCTGCTTGCAGCAGTCATAATTTTAAAAACACTGACTGCCACAAACTGGATATCGAGCAGCATGCTTATAAATTTAGGCCTGCCATTCATTTGCCTTGATTTAAGAGTTTAATTTATGAGTCTAGTGCTGAAAATCAGTACTAAGCTCCTAAATGTTTTTCTCACTCTAAATCCATTTGTTTTGTCACCCATTTTTTTATGCTCCTAATCTTAAGAGTGTACTGAAATTTTGAGTACCCACTCTGTCCTAGTACATTGTCAGAGATACTGATTTATGAGCATAACTCCCAAAGGGGGTCTTTTACTAAAGATTAGCTCGAGTTATGTGCAGCAGGGCCCATTTTATTCCTATGGGCCCTGCTGCAAATAACTTGAGTTAATCTTTAGTAAAAGACCCCCTAAGTTAGGAGCATAAATCATTTAAATATTTGACCTTAGGGGGCCCTTTTACTAAAGCTTAGTGCACACCAGTGGATATTAGTGTGTGCTAAGGTCCACATGGTCCGTAGCTATAGTAAAGGAAGTGCAGCATTTAGCGTGCACAAATGACTTTTAGTGCATGCTAAGCTTTAGTACAAGGGCGCCTAAGTTTCTAGCTGAGGAAATGGTAAGCAGTGACGTTCCTAGGCTGGCTGACACCCGGGGTGGATCGCCGATGCGCCCCCCCCGGGTGCAGCTTTACCTGCTGGGGGGGGGGTGCTACACGCCTGTTGGCCGAGTCTGCTCGTTCCCTCCCAGCTGCTCCCTCTGCCCCAGAACAGGAAGTAACCTGTTCCGCGCAGAGGGAGCAGCAGGGAGGGAACGAGCGGACTCGACCAACAGGCGCGCGGCACCCCCCCAACGGTGTGCACCCGGGGCGGACCGCCCCCCCCCCCCCCCCCCCCTTGGTACGCCACTGATGGTAGGTTAAGTAACTTTCTTAAGATCAGAAGAAGTGGCAGTGGGATTTGAACTGGGCCTTTCTCATTCTTATTTTGTTGTGCTAATTATTAGGCTGCTCCTCCACTCCATTATATATTCAATTTTATAACATTATGGAAAATGAAATGGGCGGAATGAGCCGAGTGATCATATATATTTATGTTGAAATATGAAAGGAAAGCAACAAACAAGAATGTTAACATGCTACAGAAGAATGATGCTTCAGTCAAGAGAAGCACTACTTTGTCATTCAGACCAATGATTAAATGTTCTTCTAGAATACCATGTAGAATCCTAATACCATCTACTCAGTACAGAAAAGATATCAGACTAAAAGACTGGGTCAGGTGAAAGCTGAATGGAAAGATTACTTGCATTAAATACACTTGACCTGAAGCTAAGAGGACTAAAGGTAGCTTAAATAACGTTCTTTAGAGTTGTCAAGAGATTAAATTATCCAATTTGGTAAGACTAGTGGGACTCAAGGAACTAAAGCAAAAGTAGGATTTTTGAGAAATTGTTCAAATAGACTTGTGAGCTGTAGGAGCAATCTGATGTGGATATGATTTAAAAAAACAACAACAATGAAAGCCTTACAACAAACCTATTTCTTCAAATGAAGAATACAAAGAGCTATGCAGCCTAGGTTAGAGCACTAGGTCATGGTTATATGCATGGAAATAATATACAGTAGAACACATTTTATCCAAGGGGGCTAGAACCACATTTGTTCCAGATTATGAATATTTCTGGATAATAGAAGTTCCTTCAACATTAAAAAAAAGACACATCAAAAGAATTCCTGGTATTTGAAAAGCTTATCAGAACTTTGTACCAATTCTCAAGGAATAAGTATGTAAATATTTCCTTTTGAGATTTGCATAGGAAAAAATTAACCACAGAAGTTTCCCTCTGCTTTTTCTGTGTGTATTTTTTCCATTCCAAAAATGCACATTGATTTGAAAATGCACATTATGGAGACAGTTCTATAAATGGACACAAGCAGTTATGTGTAACTTGCAAGCATAAGTGTTGCCATAATTGGCAGGCATGTGCCAAACTACACTATCCCCAGGATTCTAAATAGCGCAACTTAAGTTGTGCATCCACTTAGGTGTGCCCACTTACACCATCACTGATCTGACATAAGTGATTATGCCTAACATATGGGGCACTAAGTTGGTTTACACTAGCATTCTGTAATGTCCTAAGTGCTGTTATAGAATTGACACTCATCATGTTTCACTGTGGCACCTAATTAAAAGTGCCAAGTGATAGAATTAGCTCTTACATGTGTTGGTCAATCCCTGTCTTAACCCTGCTCCCAGTAATTCCTCTGCCCAATGCAGGTTAATACCAGATATTCAGGGTAAATATTCAGAGGGCCGCTGTCTAATTGGAAAAATGCATTCCTATGGGCATCTTTAACATTTAGCACACGCCTATTTTTAACGCATGCTAAAAATGCCAGCATGCCTAAATAAAAGATCCTGTTAGAGACTTACATAGCTAACAGTGTCTTGTTTTAAGTTACTCTGCTTATTTAGCAAAGTCAGTTTAAGGAGTAGCTTTTCAGCATTTAATGTCTCTGTTACAATTCCATAGGCTAACATTTAAAGGGACTATTTTAATGTTTACCATAGTATCAGTGCAGAACACAGCTAATAATCACAGGAAAACTCAGTTTAGAGCTTAATTCCCTCCCACCCACCCTACTACTACTACTACTACTATTTAGCATTTCTATAGCGCTACAATGCGTACGCAGCGCTGCACAAACATAGAAGAAAGACAGTCCCTGCTCAAAGAGCTTACAATCTAATAGACAAAAAAATAAAGTAAGCAAATCAAATCAATTAATGTGTACAGGAAGGAGGAGAGGAGGGTAGGTGGAGGCGAGTGGTTATAAGTGGTTACGAGTCAAAAGCAATGTCAAAGAGGTGAGCTTTCAGTCTAGATTTAAAGGTGGCCAAGGATGGGGCAAGATGTAGGGGCTCAGGAAGTTTATTCCAGGCGTAGGGTGCAGCGAGACAGAAGGCGCGAAGTCTGGAGTTGGCAGTAGTGGAGAAGGGAACAGATAAGAAGGATTTATCCATGGAGCGGAGTGCACGGGAAGGGGTTTAGGGAAGGATGAGTGTGGAGATATACTGGGGAGCAGCAGAGTGAGTACGGATAGGGAGCCAGTGAAGGGTCTTGAGGAGGGGGGTAGTATGAGTAAAGCGACCCTGGCGGAAGATGAGATGGGCAGCAGAGTTTTGAACCAACTGGAGAGGGGAGAGGTGACTAAGTGGGAGGCCAGCAAGAAGCAGATTGCAGTAGTCTAAACGAGAGGTGACAAGGGTGTGGATGAGGGTTTTGGTAGAGTGCTCGGAAAGAAAGGGGCGGATTTTATGGATGTTGTAAAGAAAGAAACGACAGGTCTTGGCAATCTGTTGGATATGAGCAGAGAAGGAGAGAGAAGAGTCAAAGATGACCCCAAGGTTTCGAGCTGAGGAGACAGGGAGAATGAGAGAGCCATCAACAGAAATAGAAAATGGGGGGAGCGGGGAGGTGGGTTTGGGGGGGAAAATGAGAAGCTCGGTTTTGGTCATATTTAATTTCTGGTGGCATTGAGACATCCAGACAGCAATGTCAGACAAGCACGCTGAAACTTTGGTTTGGATGCAAGGTGAGATATCAGGGGTAGAAAGGTAGATTTGGGAGTCATCAGCATAGAGATGGTAGGAAAAGCCATGGGATGAGATTAATGAACCAAGGGAAGAAGTGTAGATAGAAAAGAGGAGGGGACCAAGAACAGAACCCTGAGGTACGCCGACAGGCAGAGGGATAGAAGTAGAAGAGGATCCACCAGAGTGAACACTAAAGGTGCGGAGGGAGAGGTAGGAAGAGAACCAGGAAAGGACAGAGCCCTGGAATCCAAGTGAGGACAGGGTATCGAGAAGTATGCTGTGATCGACAGTGTCAAAAGCAGCGGAAAGATCAAGAAGAATGAGGGTGGAATATTGACCTCTGGATTTAGCCAGTAATAGGTCATTGGAGACTTTAGTAAGCGCAGTTTCGGTTGAGTGGAGAGGGCGAAAACCAGATTGTAGTGGGTTTCATCTCTGATTTATAGGCCCTTTAACCAATTAGGAGGCTAGAACATCTATTAGTTCATCTCTGGCAGCAAGTAATTAGCTCTTAGAAATAGAGTCTACTTAGGTCCATAGAAGAGAACCTCCTCCTCCTCCTCCTCCTACTACTACTAGTAATAACTAAATATTAGCATATCCTAGCATATAGCTAGCAATTGTAGGGAACTTTTCTTTACATATTCCTACTCCATTAGAAAACTAATTAAGAAATCACCAATAATAAGATGCAGGCAGCAGTCCAGCAGTGAGATGGGGGCTATCCAGTCTTTTGCATTGAGTGTCACATGTTTGAAAATCTCCCAGTTGGTGAGAAGTCATATGTGTGTACTTGGTGCAAAGAGCTCCTAGCACTCAGGGAATGGGTCCAGTCTCTGGAGATTACAATAGCAGACTTGGAGGAGCTGAGGCAGTCAGAGGTTTATAGAAGAGGCCTATAGGGACATAAAAGAGAGAAGCCCCACCTCCAATCTTGCAGTTGCTGTGTTGCAATTGAGGAACAAGGTCACCAGAATGGAGACAGAAAGTGATCCTGTAGCTAGGACCTGTCCACCAAGGGATGCAATATTCTCTCGCACTGAGGTTGAGTCTCCAGGGGCTTCTTGCTGCCCAGGAGGGAAGGGTTAGGACTACCGTTTTAGTTGGGGATTCAGGGGTTCTTTTACCAAGCTGCAGTAAAAGGGGGCCTGGCATCAGCACATGTTTTTGACACGCACTGAGGCCCCCTTTTACAGCAGCAGGTAAAAGGCTGTCTTTTTTATTTAAGAAATGGCCGTGTGACAAGTGAACCAGTTACTGCATAGTCATTTCGGGGGAGGGCGGGGGGGGGGGGGGGGGAGCACTTACCACCACCCATTGAAGTGGTGGTAAGGGATCCTGAGCTAACATGATGGTAACCAGGCAGCGTGTGGCACTGCAAGATTACCGCTGGGTAAACAAAGGCGCTACAAAAAATATATATTTTTGTAGCGCCGGAAGTGGCGCACGCTAGGGGTGGGAATACCACAGGGCCAGGGCCACCTAGAGGGGGGGACAGGGGGGACAAAATTCCATGGACCCGGGCCTCCAGGGGGGCCCTGCGCCGCCACCGCAGTCCGGACTGCCCACCATCACTCCCTGGCATTGAACTTAAGCGCCTCACCTTCAAAAGCACAGCAAGCAGTGGCAGACCACTCCTTCCTTCCTTGTCCCGCCTTTGCCTGACGCATCTTATGTAAGGGCGGGACACAAAAGGAAGGAGTGGTCTGCCGCTGCTTGCTGCTGTGCTTTCGAAGGTGAGACGCTTAAGGTCAGTGCACAGGGCCCGGGGGTGGAGAGAGGGCCCGGCGACCTCGGGTGGGGGGGGGAGGCCCGGGGGTGGCCTTGTCCCGAGCCTGGCCCAGTCTCTCGGCGGCCCTGCACAGGGCTGCTGCAGTAGCCTGGCGGTACTTCCAGATTAGCGAATGGTAAATCCCCAATGGGCTTACCAACGCTTCATAAAAGACCCCCTTAATCATTAGGCATGTAGATAGCTGGTGGCTGATAGATATGAGGATCACTTGGTCACTTGCCTGCCTGGTGCAAAGATGGTGGACCTCATGAATCACCTAGATAGGATTTTAGACAGTGCAGGGGAGGATCCAACTGCCTTAGTATATGTGAACACCAATGACATAGGAAAATGTGGGAGGGAGTATACATGGTGGTAACAAATTTTTTTTTTAGCCTAAGCAATTCATTGAGGGGTCCTTTTACAAAGGTGTGCTGAAAAATGGCTTGCGGTAGTGTCGGCACAGGTTTTGGGCATGCACCAATCCATTTTTCAGCGTGTCTGTGGAAAAGGCCTTTTTAATTTTTTTTTTACGAAAATGGATGTGTGGCAAAATTAAAATTGCCGCACATCCTTTTTGGGTCTGAGACTTTACCGCCAGCCATTGACCTAGCAGTAAAGAATCCGGGCGGTAATGACCTATGTGCGTCAAATGCCACTTGGCACGCATCCGTTACGCACGTCAGAAAAAATATATATATTTTTCAGACATGCGTATTGGACGCGTACCAAAAATGTAATTATCACAAGAGCCACGCTGTAGTCAGACGGTAACTACATTTTGGCACGCGTTGGGTGCACATAGACGTTTACGCTTAGTAAAAGGGCCCCTGAATTTCTAGAGCCTAGAGTAGAAGTTGTTACAGTTCACACTGTGGAACCTGTCTTAAGTTAGAACAGTCCACTAGTTAAGCAGTTTGAGATCTGTTTCTGTTCTGTGATTTTGTTTATTATTTCCTGAGTTATTTCTGTTGTATGACCCTTAATATTGTGGACTAAATGATGTTTATTTAATTTTTTGAAGGGAATACCCAAGAAGTTTTGTTTCTTTTTTAGTTTTCTGGATCTGTTTTCAAGTGTATTTTTACTTGATTTATTATGTCAAACTCCTAATTAAAAAATGTGTGAGGGAAGTTCTGGATGCCAAATTTAGGGTCTTAGGTAGAAAGCAGAAATCCAGAACCTCTAGGGTACGGAACATCCAGATATTCTGATCATGAAACAAAGCCTGGAATTTCTGGAACAAAAAAGCCTCTGTGCTTTAAAAATAATCAATAGACACAAAGTAGTTTGTTGAATTGTTTCTATTTTAGAGTCTTCCAACAATCATATAAGAGCTAAATAGCTTTCATTTCAAAATCCTCTAATTATATATATATATAAAAAATTAATTTTAAAAAATGTTAAGTGACTGCCATAAATGAGAAAGGCATTGGAGCACAACTAGGTATAATCGTAGCACTCAACAAATTATTGAGAATTTATTGTCCAAACTATTTGAAAATTTGTTTAGCACCTGTAAATATCAGACAGCCAGAATATAGCCACAATTCATTATTAGGAACACTTGTGGCTCCAGTGTTCTTCAATCCAGACAGAAATGGGTTCTGATATGGTGCATGTTTTCCATGCCATTTTTTCAGAATATCCTTATAGAGGATGCAGTCTCAACATATTTAAATGCTGAAAAATAGAAAATATTTAATTGTTCATATATACTTTTAAAAAACTCTCAAAGTGACAAAAGATAAGAATAAAACTAAATATAAAGGGCTCAAGATTCAGAGCAGTTTGTGCTGGTAGGAGAGGCTCTAGACTGCTAAAGCTCAGTGAGCCACCCAACCGTCAATATTTAGTGGCACTAAATCGAGCAGTCCTGCTGAATATCACCTCTGACCACCTATCTTAAAAGCTGTCTTAAATTGACTGGATTAGGTATGCTGGTCCTGGCACAGAGTATCGGCCAGGACCAGAATAACTTTGTTTTGGTCTTTTAAGCCCCTTCAATCAACCTCACAGCATCTGAAAAATACCCCTTTCTTCCTTCCTCCTCTCCCCAGCCTGCATGAGACACAACCTCCCCACCCCCTTGGAACGGCCCTCCAACCACCTTGGACCAGATAGGCCCCCACAAGCCCACCTGATATCTCTGGTGGTCCAAGCAGTGGCGATGGGGGCAGGAACAAAGCCCACTGCCTTCAGAAAATGGCTGACACAACCTCTTGCAGGAGCGTTGGGGTACTACAGAAGTACATCTGAAGGCAGCCGCAAGATGCAGGAGTGAGTGGGCTTCGATCCTGCCCCATTGCCCTGCTTAGACCAGGTAGGCTGGGGGGGGGAGGCTATCTAGTCCAGTGGGTTAGGGGTTGGGGGGCCATTCTGGGAGAGGGGGAAGTTAGGAGGAGAGATTTTTCAGGAGCTGGGAGTGGGATTGGGGGATTAGAAAGCAATAAAATGGTTATGCAGACCCTGGCTGAATATCTGCAGGGACCTGCATAAGCTCCAGCAGTCAGGGCCCTTATAATTAGGCCTAGATGTTCAGTGCTAGTGCCCAGACATGGCTCAGCACTGAATATCCAGGGCTAATCTAGACAGTAATGATCAGTGTTTAAACAAAACAAAAAAAAAACCACACTAAACACACCAGGGATACCCAATATCTTCACATAGCTAATGGTCAGAAAACACTACACATAGGTTTAAAAAAACTCCATTTATACTAAACATGTTCATACATCTCTCAAATATGTTGTCTCAAAGAGCCTTCACTCCAAAAGCCCCAGCAATCAGATTAAAAGTGTGACAAAAAGACCCGTATATTCCACTTCCTTGTTTAAACCCGTGGAGGAGCATAATCGAACGTCGCCGGCCAAATAGATCGCCGGCGATCTATGTTGGCGGCGGCGCTACAGCTGGCCGGAACCGTATTATCGAAAAAGATGACTGGCCATCTTTTTTTTCGATAATACTGTTTAGCCCGGCCAAATGCCTTGGAGTTCGCCGGGTTTGAGATGGCCGGGTTTGTTTTTCAGCGATAATGGAAAGTTATGTTGGCCATCTCAAACCCCGGCCAAATTCAAGGCATTTGGCCATGGGAGGAGCCAGCATTTTTAGTGCACTGGCCCCCCTGACATTCCAGGACACCAACTAGCCACCCTAGGGGTCACTGCGGTGGACTTCAGAAAAGCTCCCACATGCATAGCTCCCTTACTTTGGGAGCTGAGCCCCCCAACCCCCCCTCCCTAAACCCACTACCCACAAATGTACTGCACCCACTAAAATTGCTCCAGGGACCTGCATACAGCCTCTAGGACTTATTGCTGCTGTATAACTTTGGCACACCAGTTCACACCTGAAGACTAATCTCTCTGAAAAAGTCCTTTCTTGAAATAACCACGTTTACTCACAGTTAACTGCAGATCAGAGGTTGTGCCCCATTGGCAAAGAGTCCCCTGGTACTAAGATTAGCAGTAGGTCAGAGCTGGCACAATGGTGTACAATGCCCTCTTTCAGCACCATTCAAGGTAAGAAGTACGTTCTCTAACGTGGGTAACACAGGAAAGGGAACTAAAACTGGCTTACAAAAATGGCCACTACCGCATGGACTACAACAGGAAACAAAACAGGGCACACTCTGACCCAGTTAGCAGGGGGGAAAAGCACCATGGGAGTAGAGCCCAGTACCCTACACCCACCACAATGCATTGCTAATGTGACTCTGCTACAGAAAAGGTGTCACACTCACCCGAGAGCCACATCGCAACTAGGGAAAGGCTGTCGGAGCATACAAACACATTCTGCTGTCATGGAGGTGAGTATGGCATTTGAGACTGGCATAAAGGTTTTTAGTTTTATTTTTTTTAGTTTGGAAGGGGATTGGTGACCACTGGGGCAGTATGGGGAGGTCATACCCCGTTCCCTCCAGTGGTCATCTGGTCAGTTGGGGCACCTTTTTGAGGCTTGGTCGTGAAAATAAAAGGACCAAGTAAAGCCGGCGAAATACTGCTTAACGCCGCTTTTTTTTTCCATTATCGGCGAACGCCGGCCATCTGGTAGCCACGCCCATGCCCGCCCATGTCCCGCCTTCGCTAATCTACTGACATGCCCCCTTGAACTTTCGCTGGCGAAGCGACGGGAAAGCGGCGATGCTCTCAAAAATGCCGCTTTTGATTATACAGATTTTGCCACTTTTAAGAAATTGCCGGCCATCTCCCGATTTGTGTCGGAAGGTGGCCGGCGATCACTTTCGATTATAAGCTGGATAGAGAACACCACATACCAATTAAAAATCCATCACTGCTGTTTACACCATAATAATTGTGAGTTATTGCCAACGTGTTTCAAATAAGGAGCTTTCAATATGATAAATTTTAAATCAATCAATGTTGTTTTTCCGTACAATCAGTGGCGCTTCCAATACTGAAAAACAGATGTGGCTCAAATGTTCTAGGATCCACACCTGTATCTGTTTCTTACTTTGTCCTGGGCATGTAATCGTACAAATGACACCTTTAGTAGCACATGAAGTAAACTGTAATAAATGATGTACCGAAGGTCAAATTGGATGGCTTTCTGTATCGGTTTCTATAACATGGTCAGAACCTGAGCAACTGCCAAAGCAATGGGGCCCATAATTCACTTGTGTATCTCAATACATTCTGCAACTGAAAAATGATTTAGGGCCTTTTTTACCAAGCTGTACTAGCGGCTCCCGGTGCGATAATGCCGACAAAGCCCATTCACATTGACTGGGCTCCATCAGTATAGATGTACTGGAACTGCTATCACAGCTTGATAAAAGAGGCCCTTAGAGTATCTCAAATTTCGACTCTGATGAAATATAAATCTAGGAGACAGTTGAAATACAGGGTGAATCTGAAGAATATGCCAATAGAATTTTAAAATACACTTGATCTCATCTGCTCTCTCAGAATACATCAACCCACGAACTAATGCAGAAGACTGTTATTTCTGTTGGGATAGCAATAATACAGTCTATTGTGCATGTAAGGTGCACTTATTGGTTCTTCTTATTATTTTAGATGGATTACCTCTCACCAAAATTCTTTGGCGGATGTCCTCAGCTTGGCATTGAAAATCTTGAATATCTGTACAGAGGTGACCTAGCCTTAACAACCGTCCCATAGGGTTATTGTCTCTCAGATGTGGTGGATGATAACTTTGATAGTAGAATGTTATGATGATCCATATCTTTAAAAAAATAGGTATTACAAATTGTGAAATAATTGCAAATCTATATTACAAGAATTTAACCAATCAAATTTAACCAATTTCAAATTTCTCTTGTGGTCCTTCCCATATCATAACAATATTATCAATATAATGCGTCCAGATCAAAAAGTCTTGAGTGTATATGGATGAATGCCTGTGATTTGAAGATAAAATTGATTATCAAAACACAAATTGTTCTCTCATAATGCTGTTTCTGCCAACAAGACCAACAAAGTAACCCATTGAGAGGACATTCTGTTGTTCCAAAATATTATTGAATAATATCAAAAGCATCCAGCTTGGGGATATTGGTATATAGTGAAGATATATCTAATAACACCAAGAAGACACCCAGTGGAATCCAATCACATTTCCAAAAATTAATCATGTCTGTAGTATCTTTAATGTATGAACTACTTAAAGGCACACTCATTTTCAAATATTTATCATGAAATTCAAATAACGGCTCTATAACAGAACCAATTCCTGCAACAATTGGATTACCAGATGGTGCTGTTAAAGATTTATGAATTTTGGCACAAAATAAGTAGCTGGAACAATTGGATGTTTTTGTATAAGACAATCAAATTCTTTGGCAGAAATTATATTGAGCATAAGATCATCTTTGAGAACTTTTTCAATTTTCTAAAACAATTCCTGTGGAGGGTCTTCAATTAATGTACAGTAATATTGAGTGTTTTTTAATTGTCTTAAAGCTTCATATTATAGTTTGTCCATAATAAGTATACTGCCCCCGCTCCTTATCTGCAGGCTTAATTACAATAGAAGAATCATTCATAAGAGATTGAATAGCCTGCTGTTAATTTCTGTAGAAATTATGGATTACCCTCGATGGTGCTTCAATGGTGTAGATTCCATTTTGACCAAATCAGACAATATAAAGCTGTTCAAAAGCTTGAATGTTCAAATCAGTTGGTCCTAGGGCGGGCACCAAGAAGAACTTCTCTCTCCAGGTAAGTGCTATGCCGTTGGCAGAGGCACACCCTTAAAAATAATGCCAATTTACATTTACTAATTATTTAAACATACTCATCTGCAACATCTGAGAGACAATATCCCTATGGGGCAGTTTTAGAGGCTACATCACTTCTCTACATATATCAAAAAGTTCATTGCCAAGCAGAAGATATGCCACAAAGATTTTTGGCAAAGGGTTATCCATTTAAAGTAATAAGAAGAGGCATTCCCGTCAGCAAAGGTATGTTTAGCGTGTGACAGGAGGGGGGGCAGGGAGAAAGAGAATGAAGGAGGAATGCATTGCTCCCCCTCCCCTCCAGTTCATTCCTGAGCACCCCCAAAATTGGAGGTCTGGCTATGACCCTGCTTGATTAACACTGCCACAGAGAGGTTTAAATGTGAAATATAACAAATGTATTTATGTGCAGGACAAGGGGTGATCTGTTCCTTCCATAGGTCAGGAGAAAATAAACACACCAAAATCAGTTCTTATGTTCATGAAGTCATCTCCAGTGGCATACGAGGGCCATGAACCCTCTATTTACCAAACTACTCTACTCTTGTATTGATGCAATATCAAATGTTCTGTTAAAAGAAGGTCATGCCATCTTGAACTTAATCCATTTGGTAAAAGAGTGTTTAAAGTAAAAATCCATTGCTGTTCACATTGTAATGGTTTAGTATTATCATCTCCCAACCTTCAGGAAAGATGGGATTTGGTCTGTTGTTAAGTGCCATCAAGTCAGTGTCAACTGATGGTGACCCTCTCAATAATTGTACTGAACTGTGCTCAGTTTTCAGTCAAGTGGCTAATTGTTGACAGAGAGGCATTGTTGTATTGATCCATCACATTGCTGGTCTTCCTTTTTTGATTGACCTTCAACCTTACTAAGCAAGATGTCTATCTTTAATGATCTTTCTCTTTGCATGCTGTATCCGAAGTATGAAAGCTTTGTCATTTGAGTTACCAAGGAAAGCTTAAGTTTTATCTCTAATACCAACTAGGGGAAGGATACTTTGACAGAAACTAGATTACACAGGCTTTGTTTAAAAAAAAAAAAAAAAAAAAAAAAAAAAAATATATATATATATATATATATATATATATATATATATATATATAGGATAAACGATAATGAAACCAGCATCAGTTTAGCCAATGAAGTTTACAATATTGGCATTTTTGGGTGTACTATTTTTCATGTCCCATTTTATTCTCGTAGACAACTACGATGCTCATTTTCAAAAGAGAAAAATGTCTTAAAAGCAGCACAAAGTGCCAGATGGACATTTTTCTCATCAAAACATCTAAATTGCAATTTTTAGAATGGCAGAACTGTGACATTTTTCACCGAGTTCATCCAAATAGGAAGGTAGTGTGTTGGAGGCATGTTTTGGTCAGGACTTGGGTGGGCTTACAATATGGACATTTTTCTTTCATAATGGAACAGAAAAAAAGGTCCAAAGCAGAAAAAAATGTGTTGTTATTTACACCTGTTTCAGTCATGACTAAGTCAGGAAAAGGTACCTTGACCAGCTGACTACTTCAGGGATGATGATATAACCCCTCCCTTAATCTCCCAATGGTCACTGACCCCCCTCTCGATTCCAAAGATGTGACAGTAGATACCAGACTGTATGGCAGCTCCAGATATTATGGCCATTCCTAAGAAAGCAGCAAGCAAGTGGATGGAGTAGCCTAGTGGACAGTGAACAATGGGACAGTTTCAATTCCTACTATAATTCTTTTATTTCAGTAGAAATATGTGAGCCTTCCTGGAACACAGAAATACCTTCTGTACCTAAATATATACGTGACCTGCAAGCCTGGAATCTATTGAAGTGGTGGACCTTTAGGTATAGAAGGTTTTCTTTGTTCCCGAAGGGCTCACAATACACTATATAAGGGTTTAGGCGGGATTTGTACCTGTGTCCCTTTATGTGAAATCTATTGCACTGACCACTAGGCTGCCCCTCTGCACTGCTGGGCTGTCTATGCAGCCAGTTCACTAGGAATGCTGCCAGACAGACCTCCCTATGGTTTGTTTTTCTATGTTTTTCCCTGGGACTTTTTTTTCCCAAAAATGGTACTTACAGATGGGCATGTTCATCTTGAAAACATCTAGCTCCAAGTCATAATTGAGCCAGAAATGTAGATATTTTTCTGGTTCAATTATGTTTGTGTGCTGAACATTGGATTAAGATGTTTTTGGCAAAACATCTCAATTCATATTTAGACATTATATCGAAAATGCCCCTCAATATGTATACATTTTTTGAGTGCTTGATTATATTGGGAACACTGCCACTATTTTGATTTTAGACTAAAGGTTAGAGGGTCAAGGATTTGAGGAGGAGTGGCCTAGTGGTTAGGGTGGTGGACTTTTTGGTCCTGAGGAACTGAGTTCAATTCCCACCTCAGGCACAGGCAGCTCCCTGTGACTCTGGGCAAGTCACCTAACCCTCCATTGCCCTATACCACATTGAGCCTGCCATGAGTGGGAAAGCACAGGGTACAAATGTAACTAAAATAAAAATAAATACACCACCTTTCTGTGATACAATCAAAGTGGTTTACATTTATTATGTTTTATTTGTTTTGTTTTTTCTGCAGAGATAGCATTACACCAACCCTCAATGCCCCAGAGATGCTAATTTGGACAGGATAGCCCATGAATGAGTCGAAACACATTCTTTCCAGTGCTTTGAGTAGTGCATATAAGTTCTCATGGGTTATGGCCCTTTGTTGGTTGAGGACGCTAGAGATTGCTATTGAGAGTCTCTAATTTATTATCCCGTCAGTGCTGAAAAAGCAAATTTAGAATTGTTATCACTATCCTCAAGCATTGTAGCTGGCTTGACTTATCCCTCCAATTCATTTTTTTAAAATCCAGCCAATTGTTTTCTCTTTATCTTATGTTTTCCTTAGTTTCCTTCATAGTACCATTCTTCTCTTTTTCCATGGCTGAGCATATCAATAGAGTACTTCACAAACCATATTTTAGCCTCGAACAATAATCTATTCCCTCATGGAAAGCAATATAGCATAGCAAGAAACCTTTAAACTAAATCTAGCCTTACATTTCAACCCTTCTAACATAATCTTAAACACCTCATTAATTCTATTTCACAGATATGGTTTTCATGTATTCCTTGGCCATCTACCAATGATGCTGTTTCAACTGAACAAAAGTGTTAAGAAATCTTTGAAGTTAAAGCCTGTTTTCTTGTCTTTTCTTTTCTGTCCTTCTTTCTTTCTTTTTTTTTTTTTTTTGCTTGCACTCTATCTCACTCATTTTTCAGTAGTAGCTGGTTCTGTATATATATATATATATATATATATATATATATATATATATCAAACATATAAACGGCAAGTGACCGACTCACCTGCAAATGCGCAGGAGAGTCGGAACGCTGAGAGTGTAGAAGTCCAAGCCCTGCCTCCACCAGCAGTACAGCCCAATAGGGAGGAGGGCTTGGACATGGGCGTGGAAATCAGAGGAGGAGGGAGCAGGGAGGGAAGGAGGGGGCGGAACTAAGGGAAACAGATGCTGGGGGAAGGGAGCAGGGTAGGTGGACCGAGGGGGGGGGGGAGGCCATAGGAAAACAAAAGACTATATATATATATATATATATATATATATATATATATATATATATATATATATATATATATATCACTAGGAGGCAGAGGGAAAAAGGTGATCTCATCTTAATTTTTAAAGCTAAAATTTTATATCTATTTAAAAGGTTTACCCAACATTACCTAAACCACAGGCAATTTGTCAGTATGATTGCTATCCTTAATAGTTTGTAAATGGCCTTTGAGTCACCCTTCTAAGATGACCAGAGGCAGAAAGTATTAAAAAGGGAAGAGGTAGTGTTTCACTTGCCATATGAACTGTGTTGTGTACACTTTTTCTTAATGATGTTAGGAGTTTGGCCAAGATCTGATTATCAGTATTCCTTTATCCTAACCCTAACTTACATAAACCACCAGCTTCCCCTTACTCCTCCAGTATGTCCAATTTCTATTCTGTGTTGCATTCCCAGTAGATTTACTGCTCTGATAAGATCATTGTAACTAAGAGAAGACACTGGTTATTTTGTAAGGATAGGCATAAAGGTTTTTGTTGTTGTTGTGTTGTTTTTTTTTTTTTTAATCAATCATATTTGTGGTTTGTTTCCAAATACCAATATCTTTTGGCCGGCCTCAACTGCTTTCTGTCGCAGGGACAGTCAAAGTTCAAGGGGGCGTGTCGGCAGTGTACCGAAGGCAAGACGGGGGCGTGGTTAACAGATGGCCGTCGTCGGCCGATAATGCAAAAAAGAACGGTGTCCCTGACGAGCTCTTGGCCGACTTTACTTGGTCCCTTTTTGTTCATGACCAAGCCTTGAAAAGGTGCCCGAATTGACCAGATGACCACCGGAGGGAATCAGGGATGACCTCCCCTTACTCCCCCAGTGGTCACCAACCCTCTCCCCCCCCCAAAAAAAAAATTAGAAACATTTTTTTTGCTAGCTTCTATGCCAGCCTCAAATGTCATACCCAGCTCCATCACAGCACTATGCAGGTCCCTGAAGCAGGTGTTAGTGGGTACTGCAGTGCACTTCAGGTAAGCGGACCCAGGCCCATCCCCCCCACCTGTTACACTTGTGGTGGTAAATGGTAGCCCTCCAAAACCTACCTGAAACCCACTGTACCCACATCTAGGTGCCCCCCCCCCCGTTACCTTTTAAGGGCTATGGTAGTGTTGTACAGTTGTGGGTAGTGGGTTTTGGGGGGGGGGGGTTGGGGAGCTCAGCACCCAAGATAATGGAGCTGTGCACCTGGGAGCAATTTGTGAAGTCCACTGCAGTGCCCCCTAGGGTGCCCGGTTGGTGTCCTGGCCTGTGAGGGGGACCAGTGCACTGCAAATGCTGGCTCCTTCCACGACCAAATGGCTTGGATTTGGCCGGGTTAGAGATGGCCGTCCTTAGTTTCCATTATCGGCGAAAACCAATGGCGGCCATCTCTAAGGGCGGCCCAAATATTGAGATTTGGCCATCCCCGACCGTATTATCGAAACGAAAGATGGCTGCCCATATTGTTTCGATAATACGGTCAGGGACGCCGCTTTACGGGGCCGTCCTTAGAGATGGGCACCCTTATAGATGGGTGCCCCCGTTCGATTATGCCCCTCCACATTACTTTGTTTCATTCATTTATTTAGGGTCAATTAAAGTCAACGGGTGTGGTGTATTGCATCCATTTTAAATCTTGCTGGCAGGCATCTGACAAAGAGGCAACAGTACTCCAAGACATCCAAAATGGCATGAAGACCACACAGCACTAATATTGCGATGATCAAAGGTAAATGTGGGCGTTAGAGGCCACTAGCACCGGACTCGAGCCCGCATTTACAGTGCAGAATGATCAGAGGGGTCTGGCATAGCAAACTGCACCAGGGAATACCAAAGCCCATATCATATGGGCGATATTATGCCCATATGATCAGAGCACTGATTATGCCCATATCATTGAACACTTCTTTGGGGTGTGGGATGGGGTTCAGTGACCGATGAGGGAATAAGGGGGGTCATCCCTGATCCTTTCCAGTGATCACCTGGTCATTTAGGAAACATTGTTGACCCTTATTCATTCTAAAAACAGGTCTAGATCAAAATGTTGAAGTTTCAGCCCTAGATGCTTTTGTTTTATTCCATTATAGCTGTATAACGTCCAATTGCTAGGCTGTTTCTATAGATCCCATTTCTTGAATTTTGATATCCACACGTTCCAATTTCTGGGTTTGCTATGCAGTCACTTGTGCTTGAAGCAGGGCAGCCTCAGAAAGAACTTCAATATCAGAAGAATTCTGCTTTAAAGTAGTTTGCATAGAGGTTTGGATATTGTAAACCATATCCCATAGTGACTCCAGCGTCACAATTGCTGGTCTAATCACTCCACTAGCCACAGGAGGAGATTGAGGTAGACTATCAGCCTGAGCTAACTTGGAAACAATAACTTGAGGCAATACCTTTGAAGCCTGTTGTAGTAATGTTTCCCGAAGTTGAGAATCTATCTCCGTTGCTGCAGTCACACCCTCAGACAGGACCAGCTGAGCCACTTCGGCGTCTGTCTCTGTTTGAACAGCCAGCAACTCTCTTCCCTGGAACTAAAATTTAGGTGCGACCATTTACACCAACAAAAACCTGGTGTAAATGCCCACACCTAACTTAGGCACAGATTGGACATATTCTACAACAGTGCACATAATTTTCAGGAATGCCCATGCCCCTCCCATGGCCATGCCCCTTTTTGTGATCCGCACATTAGAATTTATGCAAACCACTTTACAGAACACACTTAGAAATTTGTGCACGTAAATTCTAATTAGTGCCAATTAGTGCCAATAATTGTTTGTGGCCAATTATCAGCACTGATTAGCTTGTTAAGCAATAAAGTTGCACACGCAAATCAGCTATGCGTGCTGATTTGTGTGCACAACTTGAGTCGCCGTTTATAGAATCCAGGGGTTAGTATGTGCTAACTGCACCTTAAGGCTTATTGTCCTTTAGTAAAAGGGCCCCTTAATATGTTAAGTGCAGCCACAGTACTGGCAGTCTGGCCACATTGCAGCAGAACACCTCTGATCCACAAACAGTAACTTCCACATTGAAGCCCCCCCTCCCGCAAGATCAATACCCACAGACAACTCCTTCAAAGGAACACTGCCCCCAAACCAAAGCCCTCTCCATATCCCTCCTGTCCCCTCAAACTCTGACTCCCAGGGCTCACTAGGGGCTTCCTTTGTAGTTTAGTGGGCCAGGAAAGGAGCAGTTCCCCTTCACTCCTTTCCTGGCACTGATTGGATTTCAAAATGTTTCCTACGATCTCTAGCAGTATTCCTGTGATAATATCTCTAGGGGTCATTCTGCCCACATATTTTTTTCATGATTAAAAATATGTGTTGTTGATCCCCATATGCCCTTTTACCCAAGGAAATAATAGGTGATTTTCAGAAAGCCAGTTTACCTTGAGGGAATGGGTTTTGAAAATTGACATCATTACTTTGATCTGTCAGTTATCTGTAAAGGAAAAAAAAGTTTACATTTCTCATGCAAAATAAAACTGTTGTTCATGATTTATCATTTGGGCATCTTCTCAGCTGCCTATAGTTATGATAAATAATATGTGAATGCTACACTGAACAGCAGTAAGAACATAGCATGTCTTCAGAAATAAAGCATTTTCATTATATAGTTCCAATTTACCCTTTTTCTCCTCAATTCAGAGCATCGTAACCCATATTCATATCTATCTATCTGGTCACTGAATACAAGTGACGAGAACATTATATGGTCTCCCCACCACGTGGAGTTGCATGAATGCATAATTTAAAGATCTTGATATTTGAATGAACTTTACATCTAGAAGTAAATACTTTGGAGGCTAAAATTATTGGCAGCATAATTTCAATATAATGAAATCTATGAACAAAAACTCATCCTACTATTTATATCTTGCAGTTCATTATGGCTAAGTGTTAATATTCAAGCCCTTTTACTAAGCTGCAATAAGCAGCTAATGTGGGTTTTACCATTCAGTTAGCATGTGTGGACCTACACTAATGACTACCACATGTTACAACTAACCAGCACAGAAGAGAATCCATGCTAGCTGCTTAACATAGGTAATAATAATAATAATAACTTTATTTATAGCTCGCTATATCTACAGTATAATAGTCTACAAAGGGAACAAAGCACATACAAAGTAAAAAACAAAGCAATAAAATTATTTCATTGCTCAACAAACTATACAAACATTATGATGTTAAAATACAACATACAGCAAATTAAATAAACATGATATTACAATAATATTATACATCAATAGTACCAAAATTCTGAAAGATTAAGTGAGTTTTTAAAGCTTTTATTAACTGATCTATATTTTGTATTAAGCAACATTCAATGGGCAATGCATTCCATAATTTTGGACCTTTAATGTAAAAAATGGATGATCTACATTCTTCTAAATAAATCTGATGAAATGAAGGCACACCGAGTAGCTGTTTCTGAGATGATCTCAGATAACAAGCAGGTTGACAACATCTCAGAGTGGTAGGGGTGGATTGTGGGCATTACAGAGACTCAGCAGAGGCATGGCTGGCTGTTACAGCTAGAGCAAGGGGCAATGCCATGTGCTAGCTGTCATAATTACCAATAGCATGGCTTCACTTAACATCTCATAAGATATGGTTAAGTATAACTGTGCTATTGTCAGTCCAATAGTGCGGTCCCTGCCACAACTGTGAAAAAAAATGAAGACACAGAAGTGGTGGTTCACCTTTCTGATCTCCCCAAACAGAAGAACCTCCTTTTCCAATCCTTCCAACAGATCCTACCCCCCTCAAACAGACCCCAACCCAGAAGAACTTAACGGGGGGGGGGGGGGGGGTTCCCTGGTAGCTTTGTGGAATGACACAGAAGCAGCCCCCCTCTGCTTCTGGCCATCTGACTCTGGATGCTGATGACCTTAAGGGGGAAGGTTGGTTTCTGCTTGGGAAGGGTAGGGTCTGTTGGGGAGAATAAGGGGGGGGGGGAAGTTATATATTTAAATACTCTCATGCCACATAAACATTCTCAACTACTTGTTTCATTATAACTCACAGCTACAACAAGAAGTGATGGATTCTACTCAGGTGCACCCTCCACTTCTTAAAGGCTCATAGAGACTTACACAACAGACAGCATGACCCATCACAGGAAGTGCTGGGGGAACAGAAGGGGGTATTTGTGTTCTTGAAGATGAGAAAAACAGGGGTACTTATAATCAGGGGGATTAGAAAGGGGGTGAACCACCACTGCCACAATATCATGTTCTTTGATAACTGGGATAACACTGGGATGACTGTGTTACATACACCGGCAGATAGCATGAGTGCAGATGTTCCACCTGCAGGTGAATGTAGCATAGTTGACCATGAAGTAAGGGCCCGATTTTCAGCACTATTTAACTGGCCAGGAATGGCTCCTGGCAGGATAAATAGCACTTAGCCTGCTAAGTGTTAATATATTCAGCTTGAGATAGCCAGTTATCATTGCTGAATATTAATGCTTAGCACATATCCTCAGATTCTATATACCGCACCTAGCATTCCGTGCTGAAATCCAAGCATATTCTTCAACAAAGTATGTAACTTAATTGGCTTAAAAAGCCAATCAGCGTTGATAACAGCACTTAACAAGCAATAATAAGCACGAATTGTCAATAATTAGCATTTACATACACAACTCACTATACATATTCTGTAACGCACTGCGCTTAAATTTTAATGTTTGCAGGCAAAAAGGGGCATGGTTATAGGCGGGGTAATGGGCATTTCATCGGCATTCCAAAATGTAAGCACACTGTCATAGAATATGACCCTCTGTGCCTAAATCTACATACCAGGATTTATGCCATGTTTTCATTGGTGTAAATGGAGGTGTATAGATGTAGGCGCTATGATATCAGCTAAGTATATTCTATATACCATGCTTAAATCTACGTGCCGCTTATAGAATATATTTAGGCAGAAATGTTTTCCACGTGGATATTCTAGGCGTCTTATATAGAATCTGGTCCTTTAGCAGCTTACTGTCTATATTGTGTGATATTGAGGGGCATAATTGAACAAAAACGTCTATCTCCATGGGCGTTTATCTCTGAGAACGGGTCCGTGAAGGGGCGTACCGAACCGTATTTTCAAAAAAAATAGACGTCCATGTTTTATTCGACAATTTGTGAGCTGGGCGTTTTTGTTTTTCAGTGATAATGGAAAATGAAAGCGCCCAGGTCAAAAACGAATAAATCCAAGGCATTTGTTCGTGGGAGGGGCCAGGAGTCATAGTGCACTGGTCCCCCTCACATGCCAGGACACCAACCGGGCACCCTAGGGGGCACTTTTACAAAAACAAAAAAAAAAGGTAAAAGAGCTCCCAGGTGCATAGCACCCTTCCCTTGGGTGTTGAGCACCCCAAATGCCCCTCAAAACCCACCGCCCACAAGTCTACACCATTACTATAGCCCTAAGGGGTGAAGGGGGGCACCTACATGTGGGTACAGTGGGTTTGGGGGTGGTTTGGAGGGCTCCCATTTACCAGCACAAGTGTAACAGGTGGGGGGGATGGGCCTGGGTCCACCTGCCTGAAGTCCACTGCACCCCCTAATAACTGCTCCAGTGACCTGCATACTGCTGCCAGGGAGGTGGGTATGACATTTGAGGGTGAAAATAAAAAGTTGTGAAACGGCATATTTTGTGGTGGGAGGGGGTTTGTGACCACTGGGGGAGTCAGGGGAGGTCATCCCCGATTCCCTCCAGTGGTCATTTGGTCATTTAGGACACTTTTTGGGGCCTTATTCGTGGAAAAACAGGGTCCAGGAAAAGTGCCCTAAATTCTCGCTAAAAACGCATATTTTTCTTCCATTATCGGCGAAAGGCGCCCATCTCTGATCACCCGATAACCACGCCCCAGTTCCGCCTTCACCACGCCTTCGACATGCCCCCATCAACTTTGTCCGCATCCGCGACGGAGTGCAGTTGAAAACGTCCAAATTCGGCTTTCGATTATACCGCTTTATTCGTTTTTGTGAGATAAACGTCTATCTCCCGATTTGGGTCGCAATATAGACGTTTTTCTTTTTCAATTATAAGCTGGATAGCTGGCCAGATGAGTTTAGTGGGCAAACTGGACCACATAAATGGCAGTCCTATCTTTGCCCACGGTTAATTTAACCAGCGAGCTCTGAATATTGACTAGCCGGTTAAGTTATAGGAGGTAAAAAAAAATAGATATTCAATACCGGTCAGCAGAAACAGCCCAGCATTGAATATCCAAGGTCTGCACCAGTGGCGGCAGCTAACTGCATTGTCTGCAAGGAGGGGAGGGTAAGTGTCTGCCCTGGACAGAAATGCAGGACACATGTTGGGCACACCCCTTGCATTTATAGTTTACTAGTAAAAAAGACCCGTTTCTGACACAAATGAAACGGGCGCTAGCAAGATTTTCCTCGGAGTGTGTATGTTTAGGAGAGTGTATGTGAGAGTGACTGTGTGTGAGAGAGAGAGTGAAAGTGTGAGTGTGTGTGTGTGAGAGAGAGAGTGAGTCTGGGTGTGAGTGTGTCTGTCAGAGTGTGTGTGTGAGAATGAGAGTGTGTGCAAATGCGTATGTGAGACACAGTGTGAGAGAGAGTGTGTGTATGTGCGAGTGTGTGTGAGACACAGATTCTCTGTGAGAGTGAGTGTATGAGACCAAGCGAGTGTGTGAGTAACTGTGTGACACATAGAGAGTGAATGTGATACAGTGTGAGACAGAGTGTGTGAGAGTGAGAGTCAGAAAGACATTGTATGTGAGAGAGAGTGTGTGTGTGACAGAGATACTTCCCTTTCTCTCTCTCTCTCTCTCTCTCTCTCTCTCTCTGGTGTCTGAGATTCCCGCCACTGCACCCAAGCAATTGGTGTGCTGGAGGAGGGGGAGAGAGAGAGAGTGTGTGTGTTGAGGTGGGGGGTGGGGGGATGTGTTGGGGGGGGGTCAGCTTGGAAGAAGAGGGGTGTGGGGGGTTCATGAAGCGCTACCAGCTGTGAGTGAGAGAGTGAGTGTGTGTGTGTGTGTGGGGGGGGGGGGGGGTTCAGGATGCGATGCCAGATGACAGAGTGTGTGAGTGTTGGGGGGGGGGAGGGCAGGGGGTCCAGGAAGCGCTGCCAGATGAGAGAGAGAGTGAGTGTGTGTGTGTATGGGGTTTCAGGAAGCGCTTCCAGATGAGAGAGAGTGAGTGTGTGTGGGGGGGGGGGGGGAGGGGCGGGGGTTCAGGAAGTGCTGCCAGATGAGAGAGAGGGTGTGTGTGTTGTGTGGGTATGTTGGGGGGGCGGGGTTCAGCTTGGAAGAAGAAGGGTGTGGGGGTTCTGGAAGTGCTGCCAGATGAGTGAGTGAGTGTGTGTGTTTGTGGGGGGGGGGGCGGTTTATTAAGCATTGCCAGATGAGAGTGTGTGTGTTTGGGGCGTGGGTTCAGGAAGCACTGGCAGAAGAGTGAGAATGTGTGGGTGTGGGGGGGGAGGGTTCAGGAAGCGGGGCCAAATGAGAGTGAGTAAGTGTGTGTGTGTGGGGGGGGGGGGGTCAGGAATGACTGCCAGATTAGTGAGTGAGTGTGTGGGGGGGGGCAGGGGTTTCAGGAAGCGCTGCCAGATGAGAGAAAGTGAGTGTCTGTGTGTGTGTGTACGGGGTTTCAGGAAGCGCTGGCAGATGACAAAGAGAGAGTGTGTGTGTGGGGGAGGGGGGTTCAGGAAGCGCTGCCAGATGAGAGTGAGAGAGAGTGTGTGGGGGTGTGTTGGAGGGGTGTGTGGGGGTGTGTGTGTGTTGGGGGTTTCAGCTTGGAAGAAGAGGGGTGTGTGTTGCTGCCAGATGAGTGAGTGAATGTGTGTGTGTGTGTGTGGGTGTTTTATCAAGCGTTTCCACATGAGAGTGTGTGTGTGGGGGGGAAGGGGTTTAGGAAGGGCTGCCAGATGAGAGTGTGTGTGTGTGTGTGTGTGGGGGGGGGGGTTCAGGAAGCGCTGCCATATGAGAGACTGAGTGAGTGTGTGTGTGTGTGTGTGTGTTGGAGGGGTGTGTGGGAGTGTGTGTGTGTTGGGGGTTTCAGCTTGGAAGAAGAGGGGTGTGTAGTGCTGCCAGATGAGTGAGTGAGTGTGTGTGTGGGGGGGGCGTTTTATCAAGCGTTTCCACATGAGAGTGTGTGTGTGTGGGGGGGGGGGGGTCAGGAAGGGCTGCCAGATGAGAGAGTGTGTGTGTGTGGGGGGGGGAGGTTCAGGAAGCGCTGCCATATGAGAGATGAGTGTGTGTGTGTATGTGTGTGTGTGTGGTGGGGGGGGGGGGGTTGCCAGATGAGTGAGTGAGTGTGTGTGGGGGGGGGCAGGGATTTCAGGAAGCGCTGCCAGATGAGAGAGTGTGTGTGTGTTGGGGGGGGGGTGCATTGAGGAAGTGTGGCCAAATGAGAGTGAGTGTGTGTGTGTGGGAGGGGGTTCAGTAACCACTGCCAGATGAGTGAGTGTGGGGGGGCAGGGGTTTCAGGAAGCACTGGCAGATGTGAGAGTGTGTGTGTTTTTTGGGGGGGGCGTTGAGGAAGTGTGGCCAAATGAGAGTGAGTAAGTGTGTGTGTGTGTGTGGGGGGGGGGGGGGTTCAGGAAGCGCTGCCAGATGAGTGTGTGTGTGTGTGTGTTGGAGGGGTGTGTGGGGGTGTGTGTGTGTTGGGGGTTTCAGCTTGGAAGAAGAGGGGTGTGTAGTGCTGCCAGATGAGTGAGTGAGTGTGTGTGGGGGGGGCGTTTATCAAGCGTTTCCACATGAGAGTGTGTGTGTGTGGGGGGGGGGGGTTTCAGGAAGGGCTGCCAGATGAGAGAGTGTGTGTGTGTGTGTGTGGGGGAGGTTCAGGAAGCGCTGCCATATGAGAGACTGAGTTTGTGTGTGTGTGTGTATGTGTGTGTGTGTGGTGGTGGTGGGGGGGGGGTTGCCAGATGAGTGAGTGAGTGAGTGAGTGAGTGTGTGTGGGGGGGCAGGGATTTCAGGAAGCGCTGCCAGATGAGAGAGTGTGTGTGTGTTGGGGGGGGGGGGGGGGGGTGCATTGAGGAAGTGTGGCCAAATGAGAGTGAGTGTGTGTGTGTGGGAGGAGGTTCAGTAACCACTGCCAGATGAGTGAGTGTGGGGGGGCAGGGGTTTCAGGAAGCACTGGCAGATGTGAGAGTGTGTGTGTTTTGGGGGGGGGGCGTTGAGGAAGTGTGGCCAAATGAGAGTGAGTAAGTGTGTGTGGGGGGGGGGTTTCAGGAAGCGCTGCCAGATGAGTGTGTGTGTTTGTGTGTTGTATAGTTCAGTTTTGTGGGGGGGGGATTCTGCTTTAAAGAAGAAGGAAGGAAGCGCCTCCTCAGCGTGATGCCACCCCCCCCCCCCCCGCCGCCATCCCACCCACCGTGATGCACCCACCCGCTGCCATCCCACCCACCGTCGCCATCGCACCCACCGTCGCGTAGTTTTGCTGGCGGGTGACCCAAAATCCCGCCAGCAGAAGTCCTGTGTTGTCTGCTGAGTCTCACTCCAGCGATCTTCGGCGTTGCTTGCTAGCCTGTGCAGGGCAGGGTTCTGTGCGTCTGACGTCCTGCACAGGCTAGCAACGCCAAAGATCGCTGGAGTGAGACTCAGCAGACAACACAGGACTTCTGCTGGCGGGGTTTCGGGTCCCCTGCCGGCAAAGCAACGCGACGGTGGGTGGCTTGGGGGGGGTGTTTTGGGGGGGGTATTGCGGGGGGGGTGTTGCGGGGGGGTGTTGCACCTCCTGCATTCTGTGGGCGGGGCTTCTTTCGAACTGCAGCTTTGGTGGGTGGCTTGGGGGGGGGGGGGGGGTTTGGACCTCGAACACTGGTGTCCGGAGTCATTCCTCAATACCCAGATATAATTGCTTCACCAGGAAATGGCATTTCACTTTTTGCATGCCCTGTTCAGAAATTCCCTTTTACTAGGTGGCGGTAAAAGGGGTCCTCAGTGAGCAGAAAACCCGTGCACCGATGCCACTACAAGGGTCCTTTTACTACCGCTTAGTAAAAGGGCCCCCCAGTGAGACAATAATTTCTGAAGAAAAAGTGTTCCAAAAGAGATATAATAAATTTTTCTTCTAGAGCAATGAATTTTCTGATAAGGTTTGGTCTTTGAGTGGGGGGGGGGGGGGGGAATTTTATATTCTAAATGTAAATTTAGTAACCTATGGAACTTTATAAGTCTAAGTGCTTTGAAAATAAGCCCTTGGTAATGTGGAGGCCCTTACCGCCTACAAAATAAATGGCAATAAGTTCTCCTGTGGTAATTTTTAAAAATAGTCAAGCACTAATGGCAACATTAGTGTATGGCTATTAAAAAAATTTAGAAAAATCAGGGTTTTTAAGGCCAAAGACAAAATGGCCTTAGCATGTGGGAGTGACCAATGCCAAGTTTAACCGCAGCTTAGTAAAAGGTCTCCTAAACAGACTTCCTGCTTCTCCCTTTCCAGGTCAATCTTACTTAACATAATCAATGATGCACCAACATAGGTCTTCAAAACTATGTTGGACTTGGACACTGTTCAACTATCAGACCTGTTAAAGATATTATGGTGACTCTATTATGATGTTCAATTAAGCAAAGTCAGATTTTATGCTTAGTTCATTCCATAAAGGTCTTTTTACAAGGACAAATTAACAGGTAAACTGTAGAGTCTGTATCACAATTAGTACAGGCACTTTAGTAGAAATGTTGTCCAGTAAGGGGATGAAACAAATTCAGTCCTGTCAATGTATGCAAGCATATGGGGCCTTTTTACTAAAGATTAGCTTGTGTTATATTCCAAAGGACCCATTTTATTCCTATGGTCCCTGTTGCAGATAATGCGCGCAAATCTTTAGTAAAAGATCCTCATGCTGATTTACAGAATGATTCAAATAAGTTTCATTCACATCTTGTAATACACAGATATTACTACTACTACTATTTAGCATATTTCTTCAACATTTCTTGACCTTGTATATGCAATTAATGAAAGAGTTGAGAAGATTTCATGGAGTTTAGACATGTGCCAATGAAGATGAATAGACTTTGCAATTTCAGATGGCAATTTGAAATAAGCAAAACAGAGGTTAGTTTTTTTTTTTAAATCTTCCTTAATCCTGCCTTTCTGTATCAACAACTATTCCCAATGGATAAACTACTCCATTTATACGCAGTCTGTAGATTTTTCAAAGGCAACCCCTTTATAGATCTGCTGTTTTCTCTTTAAAATTCTCTATAGAATTACATATCTAGGCAAAAAGAGAGGCTATTGCACAATTGGCAAGGATGAAAACTATTGTATCTCTGAAAATCATTGCACTCAGTTGTTTCCAGATATAGAGCTGTCCTGAACATTTATTTATAAGCAGATTTAAAAACATTATAACTACTGATGTTTAAGTTTTCAGTCCATATGAAAAATAATGTTGATCAAAAAAACATTTCCATAACAAAATATATTGCCACCAGCAGGAATCAGTCAAAAAAATGTTTCCAATTCCACCACAAAGAACGCTGCCACTGATGGGATTAATTATGTACCATGGCCATTCCACGAGCAAATGGGTTGTATCTTTTAAAACCTATTAATGACTTGAATGGCTTTAAGTTAGGAAAAAAATAATTCAATAAAAACTGCCAAAGGTTCCAAAACTGATCCATTTAATGAAACAATTGGATAACCCAGAGGGTTATTCAAAGTTTTTTGAATTTTTGGTAACATATAAATAATAGACACTATAGGATATAGTATCCTGATAATGAGCAGACTCCTTCGGGTAAGACTGTTTGTTCGGCATTTTTCCTGAGCGGATGCCTTTTGGCTGCTTTGTTTATTCTTTTGAACAATATTGTGACCCCTAAGGCAGTCGTCTTATGACACTGAAACATGGACCATGTCGGGTCCCTTTGTCCCAGAAACAATAAAGCATCTTTTAAGCACCACCACCTGTGTTGGATTGTCCTTTGGCCAGCTTCTACTCTCTTTTTTTGATTGTACTGTCTACGTGGAGGTATTTCCTGCTTGCTGTGCCTGATCATTAAAAATTTGCCAGTCAATATTCAGCCAGCAGCAGTCAGCGTTTTTTTTTTTTTTTTAAATACTGATTGCTGCTGTCAGAATTAGGCCCAGATATTTAATGCTTGACCATGTCCTGGCAACAGCATTGAATATTTGGGTCCATGCAGCATGTTCTGGATACTGGATCTTATATATGTCCCAGCCAATACTCAGCCAGGACCCGTATAAGGGGAAGTAGATACCCTTACCCCCTCCAAGTCCCCCCTCCCTCCCCCTCCAATCCCAATTCCCCTCCGTCCCTCCAAAGACAAGAAGCCCCGACCAGGTCTCTACCCCCCACCCCCTGTAGTCCTTCAGGCTTACCTTTTCTAGCCCTGGTAGTCTAGGGGGGTTGTGATAATGTGAACCAGAGCCATACAGTGAGTTAAGGTGAACAAAATAATATTTTATTGAAGGTGTCAGGTAGGGGTCCTGTTCAATTCATAGGTGGGGAAGAAAAGTGAAAAGAAACTAGTTCTTTCATATGCCCGTCTGTGGTCTGCTCCTGCAGGACCCCTGCATACATCATAAGCTGCTGGACTCTGGTCTGGCTCCCCAGAGTTATCAGGATAGTCATTATCAGTCAGTGAATCTGTCCTATGACCAGCTGAGTCAAAGATACCAAATTACAAGGTTCTAAGTCAAACTTGGCCTACCTGACTCTAACGGTTACAGTTTATATATAAGTGGTGAAGGCATATGCAGCGGGGTGTTGCTGCTTCCCTCTGAGCCCCGTTAACATAGCTGTGCTCCAGGCTTTTATACCTCTTGGATTATGCCCCCTTGAGTGGGATTATGGGTTTTAAGGTAGTTCTGACTCTGTAAAGGACTATCCTTAAGGGGAAGTGGCAATGTCCTATAGACCCTCTCATAGGTGTCCTTAAGGCAGGAGCAATGCCCACTCACTCCTGTACCTGCTATTATTATGGCAGCCTCATAATACTACCAAGTACTGTGAGACTGCTGCTAGAGATTGCAATGGCCATTTTGAGACCAGATCTGTAGTGCGCAGACGTGAGTGGACATCACTGTTGCCTTTAAGACTCCTTAGACCACCAGGGCCAGCAAGGGTAGATCTGAGAGCACCATAGGGGGTAGCGGTGGGGGCATGGTTGAGGTCTTCTTGTCTTTGTGGGGGGAGAAGAATGATTAGCAAATATTCAGACTGGTGTATGGTTAACTTCCTGCTGTCCTAACTTTATCCACTTACTTAACTGGATATTGGTTTGAATGTTGCCACTAAACAGTTAAGTAACAGCTCTGCCCATAGACCACTCCTGCTCTAACTGTGAGGCTGCTGTAAGAGGTCACGGCAGCCATATTGCTGCAGTATCTTCTAGGGGGCAGGAACAAATGGCCTTTGTTCCTTCTCCCACCACCCCGAGGTTTGAGCTTTGCCAGGGAAGGGAGCATCAGAAGGAGGTGGTACATTATAGGTGGGTGGGTAGGAGGGAGCTCTGAGGGGTCTTTCTTCAGGGTAACGGGAAGGATTGGAGAAAAAACTAACTGGGTGAAATTAGAACAGCTTTGATGTTGTCTTAAATTCACACGGTTAGCAATGCAGGTGCTGGCACTGAATATTGTTGGTACCTGCATACCACCCCTGACCTGCCCACTTTGAAAATGACTGGTCAGAGCTGGTTAAGTGCTGCTGAATACTGGTGGTTGGGAGGCATCAAGCCATATAAGCGAGTCTGAGACTTTTCTGCTCGTTTACATCACTTTGAATATCAGTCC
Organism: Microcaecilia unicolor; assembly: GCF_901765095.1. Classification (NCBI taxonomy): domain Eukaryota; kingdom Metazoa; phylum Chordata; class Amphibia; order Gymnophiona; family Siphonopidae; genus Microcaecilia; species Microcaecilia unicolor. Next base: position 126,167,536 of record NC_044031.1, on the reverse strand, counting down.
CACTGTTCTTTACATTATACAACAATAGCCCCTCCCTTAATCAGTTCTTTTTATCACAATATTCTCTACAGGTATCTTTTACTAAGCTGCATTAAGCAGATAGTGTGGGTTTTACCACATGGTAGATGTCAGTGCAGACCTAAGCTAACATCGACTATGCATTAAAACCAACAGCACAGTAACAAAACCCACACTAGGTGTCTAACACTGGTAAGGACAAGAGATAGGTGTGATATGGGCAAGTTGAAGCAATGATCAGCTGTGAAAACTAGTGTGCAGGTCAGTACTATACTTTTGCTATCACTGCCACCTCAAAAAGAGGGGGGTATGTATATCCGTGCTGTTGGCAGTTCAATATTGCAGCTTCTGTCAGTGGAGGTGTGGCACTGCTCCCCCTAATATCTGATTCCCCATCCCAACTCCCCCTTCCAGACAATTCTCTGATCTGAATCCACACCCCAACATCCAATTCCCTGACACTCCCTCAATCTGATCCTTTACCTTTGCAACATCCCCCCGATTATTCCCCTGACTCAAAATCCACACCCAGGAGCTAAGCACCTCCCCCCAGAATTGGACCCTACCCTCATTTTCCAATTACCCCTTCGTCCTTTTCTCCTAATATGGACAATGTCCCCTAGTGGTAATACTACAAGACTACCACTAGGGATCATGGCACTCATTTTTTATCTAGGCAAGTCCTTGGAAGGAGCAGAGGGCTATTGCTATAACTTGGACCGATTAATATACATATGAAGAACCCAAGTAGGTACAGGGGAGGTTGGGGTGTAGGGGACGATCTATCTCTGAGATGGTGGTGTTTAGGTCTGTGAGGCAGGGTTTAGAACTTTGGGGTTGAGCCAGGGGGGAATGGATGGAGGGATGTTGGAGGGTCAGGGGAAGTGTCTGGAGAAGGGATTGGATGTTGAGAGAGTGTCATGGGGATAGTATTTGTGTGTGTGAGTGCACACGCATGTGCACGGGGCTTCTATGGAGGGGTGTGGGGGTGTGTGCATTTGGTTTCCATGGTAGTGCTGTGTTTTATATATTTTTGAGTGGATTGGCACCATGTTAAATGAGTGGCAGATAGTATGGGAGCTCCAGGCTATCTGCCACTGTATGTTATGGGGTGGAGAGTGGGCATTTCTGCGCTAATCAGCACAGCTAATTACCACGTGCTAACTGATTAGTGCAGGATTGCCACGTGAACCCTTTTCACCTAAAAAATAGGTGTCGGTAAATGCTAATGGTGTAATTTTTTTTAATGGTCATGTGCTAATGCCAACATTAGCACATGGCCATTGATGCAAAAATTGGAAAATCGGCCATTTTACTGCTGTACTAAAAATAGCCTTAGTGCGTCGGAAAAACCTGCTTAACGGTGCATATATATACACTGCAGCTCAGTAAAAGGATCCCAAAGAGTGCACACTGGGATCCTTTTACTAAGCCACACTAAAATGTGGTCTGTGGTAGTGTGGGTGCATGTTTCTTTTTTTATTTGTACCCCATGCCAGGCTCAATGCAGCTTAGGTACTTATTTGTACCTGGAGCAATGGAGGGTTAAGTGACTTGCCCAGAGTCATAAGGAGCTGCCTGTGCCTATAGTGGGAATCGAACCCACTGCCCCAGGACCAAACTCCACCACTCTAACCACTAGGCCACTCCTCCACTCTGGGACATTTTTCACCAGAGCTGGGGAAAAAAAGGCTTTTTTTCAGTGGGAGCAGTAGATGGCTGTGCACTAGAATGAAAGGTGGCTATGTAGTGCCTGTGCCCTTCCTACCACCCATTGACCTAGCACTAAGGGCTCATGTGCTACACGTGCAATACTCATGCAGCGCATGCCAATGTGGCTGTGCTGCCGATTACCGCTGGGAACAAGCCCCCACCCCCTCCTGTAGTAGAAAATAGAAAACAGCACGTGCCAACTTTGACATTACCGCCGGATGGGCACACTACCCAGGCAGTAGTGCCAATTAGGCGCTCGCTACTCACACAGTATCCCTACTGCCACTTTGTAAAAGGGCCCCACTACATCTAAAGAGTACACTTTCCTATAATAAGCGCATGTGTGAATAGTGCGTGCATGTGTACACTATTGGGAAAAGTGCGCATTCTTTCTGAAATAAAGCTAACTCTTTATGAATGGTGTGTATTCATTGCAGTGCACTCTTTGGGAAGAATGCATACTAGTCTTTCAAAAAAAGCAAGCACTTGTAATAACATTGCTCTCTCGATAACGAAATAACAAAAAAAATGAAAAGGAGCATTCTTGGAAATGACATGGACATTAACGACGATTAGATAGTTTTTCTTTTCTTTTCTCTTCCAGTTAGTGATAAAACATTGGAGGCTTGATTTTCATTCATTTTGTTGAGGAGTAAGCATCTTTTAATTTTCCACTTCTTACCAGGCAACAGTGGAACACTCCTTTTAGTTTGTATGAGGGCTGTTGTGGTGTTATTGAAAAATATATTTTTATTTTTCTGTACTTGATTATTGTGCTGTTGCTTCTGGTGTCTGCATGTCATCTTATTGTTGTCTGAATTCCTGTTTATTATGTAGTTGCTTTGATATTTTTGTTTTATGAATAAGAACATAAGCATTGCCATACTGGGACAGACTGAAGGTCTATCACGTCCAGTATCCTGTTTCCAACAGTGGCCAATCCAGGTCACAAGTACCTAGCAAGATCCCAGAATGATAAAACAGATTGTATGCTACAAATCCTAGAAATAAACACTCGATTTTTAGGAAATTATCCAAACCTTTTTTAAACCCTACTAAGCTAATTGCTTTTACCACATTCTCTGGTAGCAAATTCCAGATGTTAATTACATATTGAGTGAAGAAATATTTTCTTCAGTTTGTTTTAAATTCACTACTTACTAGCTTCATTGCATGCCCACTAGTCCTAGTATTTTTGGAAAGAGTAAACAAACCATTCATATCTACCTGTTCCACTCCACTTATTATTTTATAGACCTCTATCATACCTTCCTTCAGCCATCTCTTCTCCAAGCTGAAGAGCCATAGTCGGTGTAGTCGTTGCTCATAGGGAAGTCATCTCATCCCCTTTATCATTTTTGTTGCCCTTCTCTGTACCGTTTCTAATTCCATTTTATGCAGGTAAAATATCTAAATAAATCTGTGTATCTTCACAGCAAAAATTTCCTACAATACTTTCTAGAATTTGCCCATTTATATTTTAAATTATTAAAAAAAACTTTTTATTTAAACTTTTCAGCAAATAACAATGTAATGACTAGCCATTGTGATCCTATTGGTTCTTCAAGGCTGCACAATTCAATCAAAATGCATTTCATGTTGCACCGATCACTGAACAGGAAAATAAGAGAAATCTTAAAATATAACACATTCTACTGGATCCAGTTGCTAAGCAGCGGTAAGCACTAATGCATGCTGCCCACTTGTGAAAATGTACTACCATGTGGCATACATATTTGAGGACAAAGTAGGCATGCCCAGTGCTTATCAGTTAACACAGCTACATTGCCGTATGGCAACTGATTAGCACATGGTTGGCAGGTGATCCCTTTGTGTCTACTTAATAGGTATCAGTAAGGGCTTATGCACTAATTGGGACATTAGCGCCTGGCCATCAATAGGAAAAATGGAAATGCGGCCATTTTCCAACTGCCTTAAAAGTGGCCTCAGCACATGGTGAAATCCATGTGCTACCCACAGCACAGGCTACGTTTTAGCGCAGCTTAGTAAAAGAGTCCTTATATTTTTTTGTGTCCAGAAAAGGAGTTATAATTAGTTATTTTAGTAGTTTCACATGTCATAATTTAGATTGCTGTAGTGACATCTTTTTTGAGATAGTTTGCAGAATTTTAGTTTCCATGGTGATACGCTTGGGAAATACACAGCCAGGAGTATTTTTTGGCAGATTACTGCTTGCAACTAAGTAGACTCCACAGTTTCTGTTTCTGCTGAACATGACTGTACAGCATGATAAACCAAATGACTCAACGTTGTAAGGGAATTGATTTGCAAGGGAATTATTCCAAATCATTAACATGTTTACCACCTCTACCCTATAAATATAGAAATAACAACATCTGGTTATAAATTGACACAGTACCTCAAAGCTCTTGAGACACTTAACACCACAGAAATATTAATGAACAAATTACTGGTCAGAAATTTACATGGCAAGTATCTTAAAAGGTGTTAAAAAGTAATGAGGGAAATGGTTTGTTCCTACTTGTACAGTTGTTTTTTTCTTCACAGGATGAACTTATTGTGAATGGCATCTACCCAGATTCTATCCTAGTAACATTACCTGCAGTATAAAGAGACGTCACATTGTGAGAATTTTAGAGAAGAAATCTCTCACAATGATTTTTTTTTAAGGCTACAGACTTCCAGAAATGTTGTCTCATTCACCATTTTTTAAAAGTTTATGTTTGAAGTCTTGTTAAAAATATAACTGAAACCAAATGATAGACTGTCTAAAAATAGTGTTAATTGAAAAACTTTATTTGCTATGAGTTTATCTTGTTGGGCAGACTATCAGGCTCATTTTCGAAAGAGAAGGACGCCTATCTTTTGATATAAATCGGAAGATGGGCGTCCTGCTCACAGGGTCGTCCAAATCGGTATAATCAAAAGCTGATTTTGGATGTCCCAACTGCTTTCCATCGCAGGGACGGCCCAAGGGGGCGTATCGGAGGTGTAGCGAAGGCGGGACTTGGGCGTGACTCACACATGGACATCCTCGACCCATAATGGAAAAAAGGGCGTCTGTGACGAGCATTTGGATGACTTTACCTGGTCGTGTTTTTCTTACAACCAAGGCACAAAAAGGTGGCCGGAATGACCAGATGACCACCTGAGAGAATCAGGGATGACCTCCTCTTACTCCCCCAGTGGTCACTAACCCCTCCAACCCTCAAAAACATTTTTCAAAATATGTCGTATCAGCTTCTATGCCAGCCTCAGATGTCATACTCAGCTCCATCACAGCAGTATGCAGGTACCTGGAGCAGTTTTAGTGGGTGCAGTGCTCTTCAGGCAGGTGAACCTAGGCCCATCCCCCTCCCCACGTTACATTTGTGGAGAAAACAGCGAGCCCTTCAAAACCCACCACAAACCCACTCTACCCAGATCTAGATGCCCCCCTTCACTCATAAGGCCTATGGTAGTGGTGTACAGTTGTGGGTAGTGGGGGGCTCAGCACACAAGGTAAGAGAGCTATGTTCCTGGGAGCATTTTATGAAGTCCACTGCAGTGCCCCTAGCGTGCCCAGTTGGTGTCCTGGTATGTCAGGGGGACCAGTGCACTACAAATGCTGGCTCCTCCCACAACCAAAGGGCTTGTATTTGGTCATTTCTGAGATGGACGTGCTTGGTTTCCATTGTCGCTGAAAATCAGAAACGACCAAGTCTAGGGACAACCATCTCTAAGGACGATCAAAATTTCAAGATTTGGGCATTCCCAACCGTATTATTGAAACGAAAGATGAATGTCCATCTTGTTTCGATAATATGGGTTCCCCCCCCTCCATTGGGACATTTTGCGAGGACATCCTCAACAAAACTTGGGCGTCCCTTTTGATTATGCCCCTCCACATGGACCATACATGTCTTCATCTGCCATCATCTACTATGTTACTATGGGGCCCTTTTACAAAAGGGCAGGAAGGATGAATCGCTGAGTGCCAAACTGGCACTACCCCTACTGCCCTTTTGTAAAAAGGTCTGGTGGTAGTTCTGACTCCCACTGCACACTAATTCCAGCACTAGAAAATATGTTTTTAATTTTCTAGTGCCGGGGGCATGCTCAGAGGTAATCAGGCAGTGCTGCATGCTGCCCTGTTATTGCTGGGTTACCTCCCGAGCACCTACCACCTCTTAAATAGGAAGTGGTAAGAGCTCCCCCAGGAAATGACCACATGGCAAATGTTTAAGTTACCGCATGGCCATTTACTTCCTTAAAAGAAAAAAAGTCTTTTAAAAGCAGCGGTAAAAGGGTACCTCGGCAAGCAACAAACCTGCACACCGATAGCACTGCAGAGCCCCTTGTATTGCCATTTGGTAAAATGGCTCCTATGTTAATAACTGCATTAAAATGCCTGGCTGCATGATTGGCAGACTGGATAGGCTATGTGGAGGGAAATTTTCAAAAGGGACGTCCAAGTTTTGATGAGGACTTCCTCATAAAAATGTCCCCATCCAGGGGTGGGGAAAACCGTATTTTCGAAACAAGATGGACATCCATCTTTCATTTCGATAATACGGTCAGAGATGTCCAAATTCTGAAACTTGGTCGTCCTTAGAGATGGTCATCCCTAGACTTGGTCGTTTCCGATTTTCGGCGATAATCTAAACCAAGGACGTCCACCTCAGAAACGACCAAATGCAAGCCAGCATTTGTAGTGCACTGGTCCCCCTCACATGCCAGGACACCAACCGGGCACTCTAGGGGGCACTGCAGTGGACTTCATAAAATGCTCCCAGGTACATAGCTCCCTTACCTTGTGTGCTGAGCCCCCAACCCCCCCTTAAAACCCACTAACCACAACTGTACACAACTACCATAGTCCTTACGAGTGAAGGGGCACCTAGATGTGGGAACAGTGGGTTTTGGAGGGCTCGCTGTTTCCTCCAAAAATGTAATAGGTAGGGGCTTGAGTCCGCCTGCCTGAAGTGCACTGTCCCACTAAAACTGCTCCAGGTACCTGCATACTGCTGTGATGGACCTGAGTATGACATCTGAGGCTGGCATAGACGCTGGCAATCAATATTTTTAAAGATGTTTATTGAGGGTGGGAGGGAGTTAGTGACCACTGGTAGTGTAAGGGGAGGTCATCCCCGATTCTCTCCAGTGGTCATCTGGTCATTTCTGGCATCTTTTTGTGCCTTGGTCGTAAGAAAAACACGACCAGGTAAAGTCATCCAAGGGACGTCCTTGTTTCTCTCGATTATGGGTCGAGGACGTCCTAGTGTTAGGCACGCCCAAGTCCTGCCTTTGCTATGCCTCTGATATGCCCCCTTGAACTTTGGCCGTCCCTGCAACGGAAAGCAGTTGGGGACGTCCAAAATTGGCTTTCAATTATACCGCTTTGGATGACCCTGTGAGAAGGACGCCCATCTTCCGATTTATGTCGAAAGATGGGCGTCCTCTTTCAAAAATGAGCCCAATAATCTTAAAGAAGTTAAGGGAAAACATCCAAAAATCCAGTAGCGAACATGGCTGTTTTTAAACCAGAAAACATCCAACTTTTTGTTTCGAAAGTGACCATTTACTAGATTATTTTTTTGTGCTCAATGCATCTATCTTTTAGGACTATTTTTGGGGGGAAGAAATGTCCCAAGGAAAAAACGCTCAAAATCAAGCCATTGGATATATGGGGGCCAGCATTCTTAGTAGACTGGCCAAACAGGCATTCCAGCAGAGCAGTGGGGCACCCATAAAAGGTTCCTGAGAAGCTCTCCAAAACCCACCACAAACCACAAATGTACACCACTACAATAGCCTTTATGCCTGCAGGTGTTACCTTAATGTAGGTATAGTAGGGTTTTTGAAGGGCTCACACTTTCCACCACAAGTGTAACAGTTAGAAACATAGAAACGTGATGGCAGATAAAGGCCATATGACCCATCCAGTCTGCCCATCCTCTGTAACCTCTAATTCTTCCTGTTCCTAAGCGATCCCACATGCTTATCCCATGCCTTTTTAAATTCTGGAACAGTCCTCGACTCCACAACCTCCACCGGGAGGCCATTCCACACCTCCATCATCCTTTCTATGAAATACTACTTCCTTAGATTACTCCTAAGCCTATTCCCTCTTAACTTTGTCATATGCCCCCTCATTCCAGAGCTCTCCTTCATTTGAAAACGGTTCTCTTCCTGTACATAAATGCCCTTGAAATATTTAAACGTCTCTATCATGTCTCCTCTCTCCTTCCTCTCTTCCAGCGTATACATGTTGAGGTTCATAAGCCTGTCCCTATAATTTTTGTGTTCAAGACCGCTTACTAATTTCGTAGCTGCCTTCTGCACTGACTCTATCCTGTTTATATCTTTCCGTAGGTGGAGTCTCCAGAACTGCACGCAGTACTCCAAATGGGGCCTCACTAGAGACTTATACAATGGCACTATCACCTTTTCCTGCTGGTCATGCCTCTCTTTATGCACCCAAGCATCCTTCTGGCTTTTTCTATCTGTTTGGAAGCTTTAAGGTCATCAGACACAATCACCCCCAAGTCCCGCTCTGCCTTCGCACACTGAAGCACTTCACCCCCTATACTGTACCGTTCCCTTGGATTCTTGAGACCCAAGTGCATGACCCTGCATTTTTTGGGATTAAACCTTAGTTGCCAAATATCGGTCCATTCCTCCAGCTTTGCTAGGTCCTTCCTCATGTCATTCACACCCTCCAGGGTGTCCACCCTGTTGCAGAGTTTAGTATCATCCGCAAAGAGACAAACCTTACCAGACAGCCCTTTTTTTTTTTTGTTACTGACCAATTATCATCACTGATTGGCTTGTTATTCAACTGAGTAGCAAACCTAAATTGGCCACACACACAATTTAACACACGCTACTCACGGCGCCTTATATAGAATCCAGGGGATAATGGGTAACCAGACTGTTATTCAAAAATAGTAGCTGTTCAGAAATATTTTATTTATTTATTTGTTACATTTGTATCCCACATTTTCCCCGCATATTAGTAAGCTCAATGTGGCTTACAAAGTCCGGAGAGGTGTGTATAGACTGTGGTGGACAAGTACAGAGTAGAAGTACAATTAATTAGAATTGGTGTGGATTGTCCCATGCAGTTTGGAAAAATAAGATTATGTTGAAAGGGATTGAGTGTTGTCCGTTCCTTAATTTAATTGTTGTGTTTCATTATCCGATGCTTATGTCGGTTCTGTAGGGTATGCCTTTCTGAAGAGGTGTGTCTTAAGGTTTTTGCAGAAGTTTAAATGGGTGTTTGTGGTTCTAATGTTTTTTGGTAGTGCATTCCAGAGCTGGGTGCAAATGTAGGAAAAACTGGACACATATGTTGATTTATATTTCAGTCCCTTGCATCTTGGGAAGTGAAGGTTCATGTATGTATATTGTAAACGGGCCCGCTGCTCCAGTGTGGGGCGGAAGCCGCCTCCCGCGAATAGCCAGATCTTCACAAAACTGCCACCAGGGAATACTTCAAAACATTCCTTTATTTGTCAGGTTAATAACCAAACTTCACTCCAGAGCCCTGGGTTAGGGCTTATCCGGCAGGGCGGTTCTGCCTGGCTTAGTACATCAGCCCACTAAACACAAAGACTCGGCCCCATTCCCTGAGGGGGATTCAATAGTCCTTTTGAAATCCCTCCTTTTTGGTCAAAGTCAATAGCAAACAAACAGTACTTGCCCCCAAGCAGGCTTTCCCCTCTTCCCACCAGACAGTCCTCCTTCATAAACAAGCCTTTCAAATTCAACAGAGTTTCTCAAAATAATCAGGTTTCAAACAGGTTTGTAATTCTTCCAGCAAACTTTCCAACATTCAGGGTTTCCCCCAAGGCAAAGAGGTTCCACAAAAGAAACAGGCTTCCCCTATTTAAGTAGGGTTTAAATCAAAATAAATTCCAAAACAATGTAGGTTTGCAAACCTTCAAGTGCTGTGCTCCTCAGGACTCTCAAGCTCCCATTCAATTCTGCTTTCTTCCCCTTGGTCAGCCTCATTAACCCCCTCTTCCACCCAATCCATCCAATCCTCCTCCTGCTTCTCACCCCACCCTTCCCTCTTACAGGTGGGAGGCATGATATACTGATTGCGGGTCCAGGGGAACTGGGCTTCTTCCTTCTCCCTCCCTCTTGTGGTCAGAGATGGTATATGGCCAGCTTGCCTATGCCCTGGGCTCCCCCTGCTGGGACTGGAAATGCATTCTGGGAGATGTAGTTCAGGGTTTTGCTGCTTCATTTTGTACAACTGGGCTCTAGCCTTGTCACAATATAATATAATATACCCATCAGCATTTCTGATTAATTTTTCTTAAACGTTTTCCCTTTTGAATCTCTTTTTGGCCATCTTAGATCCATAGTTGTGGACTTGAGTGACATTTCTTTATATTCTTTTTTCAATTGATGTTAACATTATGATGTTATGATTTATCTTTCCAAACAACAATGATATCCACAATAGTATGATAGTAACTAATAAATCTTTTTAGATAATTTTAAATGTTTTTAAATAGGAGGAAAAAGCCTCAAATATACAGGGAGAACTCCGTCGTTGAATGATACAACATAAAGGAGATCCACTGAATTATCACGGGCAAAAAACCTCCTAATAAATTGATTTAGAAAATGAGCTTCTACGCCTACAAAAAGCTTCTGTGCTCACAAAAACTGTGTAATATTACTAAGCGGTTCAAATAGACTTATCTAAAAAATTTGCAGTCAGAAAACACCTCCCAAGGCCCGACTTCAGGCCCAAGTTTTGATCCCTGCCTCAGGGTCCGTGGTGTCAGACTGTAGAGATCTGCAAAAAGAAAAAGATCAGTCACAATATCATATTTTAATTTTTAAACAACAACCCCACCAAAAAACTCCTCAGAACTTCCTCACAATGTAACGCTGGAACCAGCTGTTATGATTTATCTTTGTCATTTTTCTATACAAGTAAATGCTTGACTGTAATTTAAATTTCATTTAAAAAAGAAATACACTTTATAGGAAATCTCAAGAAAAACTGCCCACTCATGGACTGAATTTCTTGACACAACAGAAAAGACTTACATCTTTCCTGTGTGTGCTTAGACATATTGGGGAAGATCCATATCCTCTGACCCATTTCTTTTTTACTTTTTTGTGGAGGCAAAAGAGTGTATACTTCCTCAAAGATGTTCCTTACTGTTTCCCAGTAATATACGCATACACGTACTATTGGGAAAGAGTACGCATGCTTTGGAAATAGTTTTTTTTTCCCTGGATCTATTAGATGTTTTGTTTGCTTTTGACACTATCAATCATCAAGTTAGAGACATTTGGAGGCATATTTTCAAAGCATTTAGACTTACAAAATTACGTGGGGGGCATTTTCATTTTCTGCTAAACATCAAATCTGAATAGGAAATATACCGATTTTCAAAAAAAGAAAAACATTTATCTTTTTTTTTTTTTAATACCATTTCAAACAAGGTTTTGTGCTTTATGTGTCTATCTTTTTAGGTCATTTTGGGGGAAAAAACACATAAGTTAAAAATGCACAAAATTAAGCCACTGGGATGTAGAAGGGGCCAACATTTTTAGCAGATTGGTTCCCCAGACATCCCAGGAGAGCAATGTGGTACACTAGGGGGCACTAGTGGATGTCATAAAAATGCTCCCAGGTACACGTGTCACCCAGGGGCGTATCTGAGGTTCGGCGGTAGGGGGGGCAGGGGCTAGAGTGAGGGGGCACATTATAGCCCCCCCTCACCACCGTCAACCCCCCCCTACCGCCGTTAACACTCCCTCCCCCGCCTACCGCCGTCACCTACCCCGAGGTCCACTTCCTCCGGCTTTTTAAAATATTGCTTCAGCTGGCGGGGGACCCCAACCCCCAGCCAGCCCAGCCGCGATCTTTAACTTTTTCATCCTCGTCGTGCAGCGCGCTGTGAAAGCTGCATGCATCTTTAGATCCAGTTGGATGGAGTCTGACGTCGCAGCACGTTGTAACGTCAACGTGCAGCGACGTCAGACAGACTCCATCCCTTGTTTTTTTTCCATTATGGCTGTAAAACGTTCAAGTTTTACACCCTAACCCCACCTTCAAAACACTCCAACATGCCCCTTGTGATCTGGACTCACTGCAGGCGAAGTGTAAAAATAGACATCTGCAAAACGGGTTTCAAAAATACTGATTTGGATGTTTTGAGAAAGAATCCATCCAAATGGTGCTTTATGACACTTTTTGAACATTTTTCTCTTTCAAAAATGAGCCCCATAGTAACCTATGGAACTTTGTAAGTCTAAGTGCTTTGAAAATGAGCCCCATAGTATCACTTATAGGTTATTGTGTTGGGCAATGTCTGTTCCATTAGCAAACTATAGAAGACTAGAGTACCTCTGGACTCCACCTTGTCAGCAATTCTATTAATATATAACTGGTCCCTATCTGTCAGAACTTTTTTGAATTGAATGTCCTATATCACATGCTGAGGACATTCAAAGTTCCCTTTCATTTATTTTATTTTTATTTTTTAACACATTTATACCCCACATTTTCCCACTAGTAGTAGGCTCAATGTGGCTTACACAAGACCATGGGGCAAACTACAGTTCAGTAAAATACAATTAAACATTGTAATAGTTAAATAGTAAACATATAGGTAACATGTAGAAAAACAGAGATAATAAGAGTGAATAAAAAAATCATAAGGTCCATGGATTTTGCTAAAACAAAGAAGAGGTAAATTAGGTTGAGTCAGGAAGGTAGGCCTTCTTGAACAGGGTGGTCTTCAGTAATTTCTTGAAATTTAGATGGTTCTGAGTTGATTTTAATATTTTGGGTAGTGCATTCCATAGCTGTGTTCCTATGAAGGAGAAGCTGGATGCTGTGAAGGGGAGGAAAAGGGGGTGGAGCAGATGGAAGTGGAAGGGGGAAGAAGTGAGGAGGCTCAATAGCAGAAGGAGACAGAACAGAGCCTTGCCTTTACTACTTCCCCAGAGAGAGAGAAGAGAAAGGGTAATGCCCCCTGAAAAATGGAGGAGAGAAAAAGACTACATCACCCAGCAGCCCCGGCGCAAGCCCTGGTACAGAGATTACCTTCCCCAGCAGGCCACAGGGGAGAACTCTAACAAGGCAAGGGAGGGGCCCCTGGAAGGTAATCAAGTGAAAGAGGAACAGCTGAAAAGTGGGTGGGACGAGGAGCCTATGGAGTGGCAAGAGGCCGAGGATGGAGAGAGAGAGGAGAGCGCGGAGGAACCAATGGACCTCACAGCCTGGGCTCATTCTTTAAGGAAAAAGCTGAGAAAGCAGGTGAACTCGTGGTATGACAGCTGGACGGCGAGGAGAAAGAGAAAGGGTCATGAGGGAGGAGGGTCAGTGTATTGAGAGAGTGACCCAAGAAAGGGTGGGACCTTTTTTCTCCCCAAAGCGAATTCAGGCTGTTTTGAACTGTGTGTTAAAGAGTGCTGTTTTGAAGAGGGATTATTGACTCCCCCTGTGTGAACTGTTCACAGCGGGAGGAAGCTGTTTGGGGGAAAGCGTTTGCTCAAGCCTGAAGAAGTTGTTTATTGAGAACTGTTTATTGGGGACTGTTTGCCAAAGCATCAGGAGGAAACCGGGAGCATTTTCTTTCTTTTTCTTGTGTTTTTTTTCCCGACTGCCCTTCACGGACACTTCTTCCCTTTCCAAAAGGGAGGAGGAGGAGAAGGAGAGCATGGTGCTGTATACTGCTTAAGGTAGAACAAACTGAGTTCTGGAGTGGAGTTGTTTTTTTTCCCTGCTGTGCTGTGACCCAGAAAGGAGAAACAGTGGGATTGTGTTTTGTTTTTTTTTTGCCTGCTTTATTTCTGCACTGCTGGACTGTGAATCCCAAGAGAATAAAGATACTTACTGAGTTTGCTTTCTGGAGTTTGAATTTCTTTGAGCCCTGCCCTGTGGACTGCAGTGGACTAGGAGGCTGAGACAGGTATCTGGATTCTTAACCGGAGTGGCCAGGGCAGAGGCAAGATCCTGAGGACCCCAGGAGCAGGGACGGATCTTTCACAATGCGTAGGTAGACTTGTATTTGAGGCCTTTGCAGTCTGGATGTTTTATATCTGAAGAAATAGATAAGCTGCTGGTATTAATTGCTGGTACCCATATAGGGGGTCTTTTACTAAGTCGAGGTAGTGTTTTTAGCTCACAGTAGAAATCAGCTGGTGGTAAACACCGAGACGTCTTGGTTTATCCCCAGCTGATTTCTACAGTAAGCTAAAAACACTATCACGGCTAAGTAACAGACCTTCATACATAGCTAGGCAAAGTTAGAACTGCTATTTATATAGTGCTATATACCCGGTTAGCTATGTGGGCACCAACACTGAATACTACCAGTATCTGCATAACTACCGGCTCCTCCCCAGTTTTGCCTTTGTAACGCCCCTCTTTATCTCAAATTTAGAATGGCTCATTAATACTGATATTCAGCAGCACTGACTTCATAAGTGTTGCTGAATATTGGTGGTCAGCCCCTGAGCGCAGGCAGGAGTCTCTCTTGTCCCTGAAAATCACTTTGAATATCAGGCCCTAGATTTATGGGTCAGTAATCACCACAGTCAGTGCGTGTAGGGCTTTTTTTTTGTTTTTGTTTTAGTGCTGGCATGGCATTTAAATACCACTGGAATTTGTTGCCAGAGAATGTAGTAAAAGCAGTTAGCTTAGCGGGGTTCACAAAAGGTTTGGATGGCTTCCTAAAGGAAAAGTCCATAGACCATTATTTAAATGGGCTTGGGGAAAATCTACTGCTTATTTCTAGGATAAGCAGCATAAAATGTACTTTTTTGGGATCTTGCCAGGTACTTGTGACCTGGATTGGCCACTGTTGGAAACAGGATGCTAGGCTTGATGGACCTCAAGTTCGGTCTGTCCCAGTATAGCAATACTTATGTACTTATGTAGGCTAATCAAGGTAGGCCTGAGGACCCTGCTGTGACTTATGGATGGGTGGGAAGAGGAAACAGAGCTGATTGGGGGGTGGGAGGAGGATTGGAAGTGGTCAACGAAATAGGTTGGGGATTACAGCTTGTCAGGTGAGTAGAAGGAGGGAAATATAGATCCCTTTTATGCGAGTCCTGGCTGATATTCAGCTGAGACTCACATAAGTGAATATCAGCCGGGGCCTGTATGCCTCCCCACCACTAGCACATGTCCGGTGAGAGTCAGGTATTCAATGCTGGTGCCCAGACATAACTATGGCTAATTTAGCTGGCCACAGTCAGTGTTTAAAAAACATTGCTGCCAGCTGATTATTGTCTGGCTACTTTTTAAAAATGTAAACCTAGGACCTTCGCCAGAGTTTAATGCAATTAACTTTTCAGGTGACAGAACAAAATATTAGTAAATTGGTTTATTACGCTGTTATTATTATTGTGGTATATATGGTAAGATCATCTTTGCTCGATGAAAATGTGATCAAGCGACTTCTCTTCCTCAAATCCAGATAAGGATGTACAAAAATCAAACATGTTTGGCATAATGCCATGGTAAAAAAAAAAGTCTTTACAATTCATATTTTCTCATTTATAAATCTGAATTTGTACAATGTGTTCTTTTCCATTCTCTTATGCCTTTCTCTAATATACATCGCAGATTGCTTGGGTTCCTTGAAAGGTTTTCCAATCCACATTGTTTTCTGAATTGCATTTGCTCACTTCATCTCACCTCAACTCACCCTGGTAGACATTCCAAAACACATCAGTGGTGGATGTGCCTTTCCTCTATCCATATTGTGCTTGTCTATAATAATAAATCTTATGCTTCACAGCTTCTTTAAGATAAAACACATTGTCTAAACACATTATTTAATTCAGTGGCTTCTCACTTAGTTTGATTCAAAATAAAAGCTGTTTCATAGAGGCAGAGAGGGCAGACAAGCTGGAAACAACAGAACAGCATCAAACTGGATTTTCTCTGAACTATGGTAAAATATCATTAATCTTGCACAGTGAACACTAAAGAAGTACTATCTGATTGCCATTTTACATATTTTAATGATATTCAACATGTTAATAATCATACTAAAGGCCTCTTTTATCAAGCCGCGCTAGCAGTTCCCGCGCGGTAATGCCAACGGAGCCCATTTAAAGTGAATGGGCTTTGTCGGCATTACCGCACCAGGAGCTGCTAGCATAGCTTGATAAAAGAGGCCCTAAGACTCTGACAAACACCATATAAGTAAGGTTGTGCAACTGTTTTGAAATGAATAAGAAAACGTGACAAGTTGTTCATTTTTGGTTCTTGGAAGGGCAAGGGATTCTATCCTCCACTACAAGTAAACATAGCAGGATATTTATGACAAAGCAGAAGTTTATCTCAAAGCTGAGTCCTCAGACTTACCTTCCAAAGAGGTGGCAGGTGAGCAGCTCCACTTTCTATGTAAATGATCCACCGTGGAGAAGACGGGGTGGAGTTTGGCATTACTGACCTAGGACCAAGGCAGGTAGCAATAAAAATGACAACATGGGGCACTGGGGAAATGATTGCCCTGGATTACCTACCCCCTACCCTACTCCTCCCCCCCCCCAAAAAAAAAAGAATAAAAGAAAGAGACTGCTTCTTCCTCCTCTGTCACAGTCATGATGCCTGGGCTGTTGATGACATTGTTTTGCTCTGCCCCTCTTTAGCTGACTTGAGTTTTTCATGCCATTTTGCTGCTGTTGCTTAGCCTGACCTGTTGCCATGCTACTCTCCTGTTTCCACTGGAGTGTTTTATTCCCTCAAAAGGGAAAAAACATCTGAAAAACACAATCTGTAAAGCAATTCAATCATAGAAGCTAAAGATGCTATTGGGAATTTACAAATTAACTTAGATTCATTTCACAGTTTTATAGACTTGAGCAAGTTAGTTGAATATATGGGATATATCTTTGAAGAAGAAAGTATAACACCTATGCAAGTATCTTATACAGAAACTCTTGGGCAGTGGCGTACCAAGGAGGGGGGGCGGTGGGGGCGGTCCGCCCTGGGTGCACGCTGCTGGGGTGTGCCGCGGCACGCGCCTGCTCCTCCGAGTTTGCTAAACTTTATTCATTCGCTGCAGCTCCCTCTGCCCCGGAACAGGTTACTTCCTGTTCCGGGGCAGAGGGAGCTGCAGCGAACAAACAAAGTTTAGCGAACTCGGAGGAGCAGGCACGTGTTGCGGCACCCCCCCCCCCCCCAGCGGCGTGCACCCGGGGGGGTGCCATTTCACCGGAGGGGGTGGTGGTGTCATCTAGCGGGGGGGGGGGGGGGGCGCTGCACCCGGAGGGGGCGCATCGGCGCTCCGCCCCGGGTGCCATCCAGTCCAGGAACGCCACTGCCCTTGGGACATTTTGGTGCCAGCTAGGCAGACGTGTACATGAACTTAGATACAGGGCCAGGTTAACACTTAGGCAGACTATTTAGTCACCTAAGTCCTGATGCTCAAAACTCTGGCGCTGTACAAAACAGCGCCGTAAAATACTGCCACTACACCGCCGAAAAAGAACTTCCCAATGCTCAGCACTAATAGTATGCAAATTTTATGTGCACTGTTAGCGCTGAACATTGGTAAGTAAGGAGAGGAAGGGGGGTGTGCCCAGCACATGCACACAAGAGCAGCTCGAAGGCTTCCCAAAGCTTACCTATGGCAGCTTGCAGAATGTTCTGACCTCGGCCCTCCACGCAGCGGCCAATCGGAAAGCAGAAGGGTTGATTCTTGACCATTTCTTATTATAATTTTAGCTTTGCTTGGATTTACAAAAGCAATAGAAAAAGCAGCATTTCAGGAACACTGCGAGCAATCAGCTCAGTTTAAAATGCAGGAGGACCCAGATACTGGAAAAAGGGTATGAAGAGCTCTCTCTCTCTCTCTCAAATGAAGCCTGGCAGTGGAAGGATCCAGTCCTTCCACTCTTCTCCGCTGTCAGCAATTTCTCTCCCACAGACATGCTATGTGAGGAAAGAAAGGAGGAGGAGACCCACCGCAGCTGCAGCGCCCATTTTGACCTCTGAAAGCTAATTGAAAAATGTATTTAGTCCAATAAAATGGTGTCATCATATTTTCCATTTTTTTCTTTTATTTGTATTTGTTAACTAAAAGTGTAGTGATTGGAATATGTCAGCTTTTGAAATTTACACCTGCTGTCTTTATATCTGCACAATACAGTTACAGGTTAGGATGTATTACATAGTGGATGATCAGGTACACATGTTCAGGTTTGAAGAGTAAAAGGTTTGGGGCGAAAAGGTGGGGAGGAGATAAAATGTGTGGATAAAGGAGAGCTGGTTGACGTAGTGTATCTAAATTTTCAGAAAGCTTATGACAAAGTCCATCATGCTTAATGACCATAGGTTAGTTGTTCTTTCTTTCTTTACAAGGGCTTTCAGAGACTCTTCCATGGGGATCCACTGAGTGCAGTTGTCACCTGTATGTCTAGCTAAATGGTTGCTGCTTTTTTTTTCTTGCTTTGCCTATGGTTTAGGCTTTCCTATTTTTTTTTTATCTTCTGTAGTTATTTTCCTTATCTATTTTATTTATAGGATGTGAACTGCCTGAGCCTATTTGTAGAATTGGCAGTATGTCAAATGCCAAAGAACCTAAATCTAAACAGTTTGGATTTGTCGACCTTTTTTGGAGACATCTAAAGTAGAAGGCTTAACAAGAAATACCTTATTGGTGACTTTTGTGTTTCCCAAGGATCAAAATTGTACCCTCTCTTTCTTCTTTCATATAAGAATTCTCTTTTTATGGGTACAAAAGTTTGGATATATACAGACATTTTTAATAGTTTACATTCTCAGTGACATTCCTAAGGGGGCTGACACCCGGGGCGGATCGCCAATGCACCCCGCCCCCCGGATGCAGCGTGACCCCCCTGGCGAAAGGACACCCCCCCCCCCCCGCGAAAGAACCCCCCCGGTGCACGCCGCTGGGGGGGTGCCGTGCACGCCTGTCCTTCATTTGTTCCATGCTCTCTCTGCCCCGGAACAGCCTGAATCTATTTTAAATCAGAAACCCACTGAGATATGAGTGCCTGACATGAGTGCCCTGGGATTGCCCCTGCCCCCAGGAGCATCATGCTGCTTGAATAACGTAGTTTTTGAGGTTTAACATCAGCTGCGTTATTTATTTTGTATAATAGTGAGCTGTAGTAAAAACAAATCACACAATGAGCTGCATTATTGGCAAATAATGCATGTTAATTGTCAATTAATATGTTAACTGATAAATAATATGTTATTGCTATAGCACAGCTTAGTAAATGAGGTACTAAATTTCATTGTTTTCTTTTAATTCATTTTAAATGAAAGAACATCTTTAGTAATTTTACAGTTTAACATTTACTTTAGGATATTCAACTGCAGAAACTGTAAAAGGTTTGGTGCATGATGCTAATACTGAAAAAAATACTTGACAGCCCTGTGTTTTAATTATTTAGGATAAAAACGGATCCAAATTTAGCTGCACGGAAGCCAAGACCTATTAGTTTGTGTCATAGTGATGCCAATATCTAAAATTAAAGTGATACGCCTGAATACAAATGGGTTGAGTCACCTACTTCACAAGATTTTTAATTAACAGTAAGAACACCAATATAGGTCCTCCTTTGATAAGCTGCATTAACACACATCAACAGTTAACATGAGTGCTGTGCTAACAGTCTAAGCAGTGCTTTAGCATTTACATCAACTAACTTCAGTGTTAACCACCTAATGTGGCAGGGCATATGAAATGGGTGGGGAATGGATGGGAACTGTGCCTTACAGGTTATGCAGTGGTAGTTAATGTGCATTAAAAAAAATCTCTGCATCAACTCTATAGAAAACCTCCTGGAATACTCCCAACCCTTGATAAAGAGGTTTTGCAGTTACCACATGTTATTTTTGGGAATTGCTGTTTGGTACTTGCAAACTCTCATTGAAAGATAATAAACTGAACCCATAGTCTTCCTCTAAGAAACACATCCTTCTTTTAATAGGAATGTGAATGGGGAAAAATGTTTATTCATTTTGGTTGCCTTTTCTGTCATACATTCATTTCATTTTCCAAAAATGTTTTGGGAAAGTGCTTCAATTGAATTAATGGTACCACTGGGATATGGATAGATAGAACTTGCTCTGCAGAACTGAAAATGTTATCAATTTACTATTTTGGATGATATGACTAAGTTCCCAAATCCCCTTTTCTTCCCATAATGTCCAAGAGATATATATGCCATCTATGTATAAGTGGCCATTCACCTATAACATCATTTTAAGAGAATTCCTCCATTTGCTCGTAGAGGCATTATGAAGTTCTTGAAATGCTTTGTTATAATCTCTTATAATGGCACCATCTTTAAGCTGTTTCAAAGAGGCCATGACAATAATTAGCATGAGGGGTTAGGGGTGTGCCAGTTCAGTCTCCAAAAACAAGCAACCAGACACCTCATCCCTAGAAAGGCTTAGAGGCTTGGTGATATTTTAGACGATTTGGAGAAATTTACCCTGTCCTTTTCTTTGGGTAGCTTTAGTTTTGTTAAAATGATTCTTGATGTTTCAGTCCTCCATAAAAATGGCAGCAGTTCCTTCTCTATGGCTTTGCAGAAACTGATTGGGAAGAGGTAAGGCAGCATACCCAGAACATTACACAACAATAGGAACATTATCCCCCAGATTCTGTAAAGATCAGCTAAATTTGGGTATGATGTCAAGATCCATGTGCAAACTAATTACATAACAAGCCATTAACAATCAACTATTGACATTAATTGGCGCTAATTTGGATTTATGTGCAGATCTGCCTATGCACTGTTCCATAACACTGCATGTCCAAAGTGTCTTGCGTGCAGCTCTAAAAGGTGTGCGGCCATGGAAGGGACATGGCCGGGCCAGGGATGTTCTAAAAATTTCAGCACAATATTATAGAATACCGGGAATATATGTCCAACTTGCGCATCGGGATTTATACCAGGTTTCAGTTGGTGTAAGTACTCGTACCCAAAGTTGGGCGTGGGAATCCACACTAAGCAATCTTCTATATTCTTTGTAGAATAGTGCTTAGTGTGGCTTATCCCTAGGGCCTAAATGTAAGTATCATTTACTGAATCTGGCCTTACATGATTTTATAATTCAAGCCTTCCCATCTATAGAAGATATAAAAGATAGAAACATGACGGCAGATAAAGGCCACATGACCCATCCAGTCTGCCCATCCTCTGTAACCCCTAATTCTTCCTGTTCCTAATCAATCCCACATGCTTATCCCATGCCTTTTCAAATTCTGGAACAGTCCTCGACTCCACTACCTCCACCGGGAGGCCATTCCATGCCTCCACCACACTTTCTGTGAAATACTACTTCCTTAGGTTACTCCTAAGCCTATTCCCTCTTAACTTTGTCATATGCCCCCCTCATTCCAGAGCTCTCCTTCATTTGATAAAGGCTTCCTGTACATAAATGCCATTTTTTAAAAATTATTTTGTGAAATTATAGTTTAATTTACAAGTAGATACTTTATAAGTAAAAGGCATATATTTTCTGTATTTTAACAACAGTTAAATAACTAGGATAATAAAGAAAAACATTATTAATCTTCTTTAGACAACAAAAATGAGGGGGAGTTAACATATTATTCAGGAGAAAAATTTAGGAATAGGTTCATAGTGGATATTACTTTGCACATTTTTACTCAGACCTTATTAATCTTAATCTCATTCTAAGACATCAAGTTGTTACTAATTTCTTAGATTCTATAAAAGTTCTTAACTGCTCTGGACAGAAAAAGACATATTTAAGACCTAGATATTTTAATACACATTTACAAAGATAATTAAGATAAAATGAAGCACCTAATGCCAAAACATCCTCCTATTAGCCAGGAAAGCTCTTCTTCTATCCTGAGTTTGTCTGGTTACATCCATATACATCCAAATATTTTCACCATAAAATAGGGATTGAGAATTTCTAAAGAATAAGTGTTTAACCGCTTCTAGGTCTTGTTCAAATACAAAGGAAACAATTAAAGTCATACGATCTGAAGTATCGGACATAGAAAGTTCTAGCATATCAGTCACATTCAAATTTTCTGGCTCTTTTTTTTGTATTTGACTATCAACATCCAAATCTACATCCATTTTTTCTTATTTGGAATATAATATATTTGATTTATTGGTGGAATATGTTCAGAAGAATATTTCAAGACTTCAACAAGGTATTTCTTAAATACATCCAACGGACTAAGCCCCAAGGATTTAGGAAAATTTAAAAGACGTAGGTTTAATCTTCGATTATAATTTTCCATCTGTTCTATTTTTCTATTAATCAAATTTTTATCTTTTATAGTCATTGTGGAAAATTCCTGTAGCTTTTTAACCTCTTCCTTGAGCTCAGTCATTTGATTATTTGATTCTTTTTTAATTCCTTCTAAAGATTTGGAAAATTTATTAATGGTACTCACTAATGTGGCAGTCTCTTCAGTTGAATTTGACAGCTTGGTGTCTAGTTGTTTGAGAGCTATTCAAATGCTCTCAAGTGTTACCATCTCCGATTTTGATAACAAAGCGCTAGGCTGAGTTTGAAATTCCACAAAATTCAAACCTCCGCTGGCTCGATTCTCCTCAGTGCCTCCTTCCTGGGTTCCCCCTGCATCGACTTCCGATAGAGGTGTTCCCACCTGAGAAAAAGGCCCAACTGTCGGAGGCGGTGGATTGAGGTCCGGGGGTGATAAGGTGATATTCAGCCCTAGGTCTCGAAGGTCTCCTCCCAACGAAACTGCAGGGCCCTTCCCGGTATTTTAGTCTGCCATTTTCACAGTAAACCTCTTGACAGATTGTTGCAAAGGAGAGGGAGTCATGGGCGATGAGGCTACACCCTTGACCAAACCTTTATGCTTTGTATGGGGCATTTTTTATTGAGAAATATAGTTTGCCAGCAACTTTCCTCGAGGTAGGTTAAGCAGGATCATAATGTGCTGCCATCTTGAAATTCTCTCTCCCGCATAAATGCCCTTGAGATATTTAAACGTTTCTATCAATGATCAGTTAAACCTTGAACTTTGGAAAAAGAGATTTCATGTTTTATTCCCATGATTCTTCGAAATTTGTTGTAAAAAGTGACCCAAGACATTTAATTACTGATGAGCACCATGCAAAAGGGAGCTCCTTTTGTTATTATAAATTAGAAGGCAATAGATTTAGTGAGTTACTGTGTATTTATAAATGATCTAGAAATGGGAATAACTACTGAGGTAATTAAATTTACTGATGACACAAAGTTATTCAAAGTTGTTAAATCGAAAGATGATTCTGAAAAATTGCAAGAAAACCTTGGGAGACTGGGCATCTAAACGGCAGTGCAAATTGATGCATATGGGAAAAAGAAACCCAAACTATACCTTCCTGATGCAAGGTTTCACATTAGGAGTCACTGACCAGGAAAAGGTTCTAGGTATCCTCGTTGATGATACATTGAAGCTCTGCTCAGTGTGCAGTGGTGGCTAAAAATGCAAATAGAATATTAGGAACTATTAGGAAAGGAATGAAAAACAAAAATGATAATGTTATAATGTCTTTCTATTGCTCATTGATGCGACTGCACCTTGAATGCTGTGTGCAATTCTGATCAGCGCATCTCAAAAAAGGTATAGTAGAATTAGAAAAGGTACAGAAAAGGGCGATGAAAATGATAAAGGGGATGGGATGACTTCCCTATGAGGAAAGGTTAAAGCAGCTAGGGCTTTTCAGCTTGGAGAAAAGATGGCTGAGGGGAGATATGATAGAGGTCTATAAAATACTGAGTGGAGTGGAACGGGTAGACGTGAATCATTTGTTTACTCTTTCCAAAAATACTAGCCAGTCAAAATATTCAGCACTATTTAACTGGCCAGAAATGGCTCCTGGCCGGTTAAATAGCACTTAACCAGCTATCTGCGAATATTCAGCAAGAGATAGCCAGTTATTTCACGCACTATAACTGGCTGTCTGCAAATATTCAGCACTTTACCAGCTAAGTTAAGTGGCCAAATTGGGGCACTAAAATAGGAGGCCTATCTTTGGCTGCTACAAACTTAACCGGCCAGCACTGACTATTAACGTAGCCAGTTAAGTTTATAGCAGCCAACACCCCCCACCCCCGGATATTCGATGTTGTTCACCAGTAATGGCTAGTCATTGAATATCAGGGCTTAGTGCCAACCATGGGACTTTACTGCCTGCCTCCAATGGGCTGAATATTGACCCCAATAAAGATACTAAGAGGCATATTTTCAAAGCACTTTGGGAGGCTAAGTTCCATAGGTTTCTATGGAACTTTGGGAGGCTAAGTGCTTTGAAAATAAGCCTCTAAGTAGTACATTTAAAACAAACCGGAGAAAATATTTCTTCACTCAGCTTATAATTAAACTCTGGTATTCATTGCCAGAGAATGTGGTAAAAGCAGTTAGCTTAGCGGGATTTTAAAAAGGTTTGACTGGCTTCCTAAGAGAAAAGTCCATAAGCCATTATTAAGATGGACTTGGGGAAATCCACTGCTTATTTCTAGGATAAGCAGCATAAAATGTATTGTACTATTTTGGGATCTTGCCAGGTACTTGTGACCTGGTTTGGCCACTGTTAGAAACAGGATACTGGGCTTGATGGACCTTCAGTCTCAGGGCCGGTCAAACCCGGTAAGCGGGGTAAGCACCGCAGGGGGGTGCCTGCCTTCAAGGGCGCCAACATACCGCGCCACCCTTGGTGCTTTAAATCTTTAATTTACCTCAGTTCCAGCAGCCGCGTCATTTGAAAGCCCTGCCCTGTCTCTAGCTTTCCCTCCCTTCGTTAGTTCGTTCCGCAGTCCCGCCTTCTGATGTCATTTCCTCGAGGGCGGGACTCTGAGGGAACGAACTCATGAAGGGAAGGAGGGCTAGAGACAGGGCAGGGCTTTCAAATGACGTGGCTGCTGGAACGGAGGTAAATTAAAGATTTAAAGTAACAAGGGCGGCGCGGTATGGCAGGGGATGGGGCGAAGGAGAATCGCTGCACAGGGGCAGGGTGGGAGAAGAGAGAAAGGAGATTAGGGGGTGGCGGCAACTCATAGTCTGCTGGGGGCGCCAGAGACCCTAGGACCGGCCCTGTTCAGTCTCTCCTAGTATGGCAACACTTATGTTCTAATGTTCTTGAGTATGATAGAACTGAGGCACTTCTTCAATCTAATAGCAAGTATCTTTACAAAGATTGTACAGTCTATGTTAATTGTTTGATAATTTTAAGGATATTATGGATCTTTTTCAGCTTTCTGCAGTTCTGTAGTCAGTTTCCAGTAATGTGCCTTCCATCCTAGCATTGGTGCAGAAATCTTGATAAACATGGAGGGAAGTGAAGAGTTAAAACCTCCTTGAAAGCTTGGTAGAATTTCCATTAAAGCCATCTAATCCTGCGGACATTTTAGGACTTTGAGTTGTCTTGCTGCGTTGATTTCATATCCCTATCACCGTCTAGGTTATTTTTCTTTTTAACTGATTCTGTATGCTGTAAGGTGCAAAGATAGTCCTTAACATGTATGGTTTCACATGTCACCTCATACTGATACAGATTTGAATAGTACTCCTGAAACATTGTCAATATTTTTTGGGTGTAGGATACAGGGGTATCCTGCCTATGTTTTAGCAATGCAATCCTTTACTTATTTATCTTCCCTTTTACCACTTCTGTTATTATAGGCATGATAGCAGGATCTTTGGCAAATTTTAGTTTCTGCAGCTGGAGTAGTAAAAATATTATTCTCTCCATTAATAAGTTAGAAATGTGTTTTTCATGTTTGCTGCATTTATCCAATTTCTTTTTATAAGCAGAGTAGCTAATGATTTTATCATGAAGGTGGCCTTTAAAGCATCCATCTGGTTTTCTGAGAGATACTTCCTTATTATGCTCAAAGAACTCCCTTATAGCTTGTTTAATTTAGACTTTAAATTGTTCATCTTCCAAAAGCCTTGGATTAAACCTCCACAAAGTAGTATGTGTCTCTGCAGGGCCCCACTCAAGAGCCATTTTAATCTCAGCATGATCAGACACTATAATATTGTGAATTTTTACTAACTGAATGGTAAGGAGAAGTATTCTAGAAATTAAAAAGCAATCTGTATGAGAACATGTATTGTGAGGGGCAGAAAAACAAGTGCATTCCCTTTCTAGGATCTGCAAGTCCTGTCTCAAACATTATACCTTCTTGAATAATCAGCCCACAGTGGTCGGCATTTTTTTAAATGCCAGCTGCTATGAAAAAATACAGATATTTATCAACTGTAGCCAGATAGTGGCTGTTTGCTGAATACATGTATACAGCTGAGTGTGCAGCACTATCTGGGAAGAGGTGATTTTAGCTGCTATCCAGGTGGCTTACCTAGATACATTTAGGACAGTTTTTTAGGGGCATAGTTATCAACATGGGCTACCATTAAGTTGTATTGTTTTACCACTAACTCATGCTGTTTTAGCACAGGCCCCGTTTTATGCAATGAGACCTATGGGCCCTTTTACAAAGAAGAGGGAGGGCTATTGCATGGGTAGTGTGTGCCCAATCGGCACTACCGCCGGGGTAGCATGTGCACCCGACAGTAATTCTGATATTGGCACATGCCAAATCCCGCGGTAGAAAATATTTTTTTATTTTCTACCGCAGGAGGCGTTCTGGCGGTAACTGGCAGTGCGCCCATGTTGGCGCACGCTGCATGGCTACCACGTGAGTAGCATGTGAGCCTTTACTGCTAAGCCAATAGGTGGCGGTAAGGGCTCAGGCCATAAATGGGCATGCACTAATTTTAATATTAGCGCAGGCCCATTTCCCGGCCCATTAAAAAAAATCACTTTTTTCCCAGCCACAATAAAAAAATGGGCCAACATGCGCCTAAAAGATGCGCCCACGCTACTGCAGACCACTTTTTACTGCGGCTTTGTAAAAGGGCCCCCCTAGTTACTAATAACCTGGGTAAACAATAGAACAACACATCTTAATGGTAGCCCACATTGATAACTACACCCTATAACTGGGTAGTGGGTGCTGCTATCTAAATATTTTTGAATATTGACCTTATTGATTTAGATATTTTCTCTCTTATTTGGGAACTTCTATTAAAATGCTTATTTGACATCAGGGTATCCCCAATCAAATTAGCATGTGTGGCAAAAGAATGTAAAAGTTGAAGAGAACTATAGATGGAGAGTAAACACTGATTACAAGTATCATGTCAGTGCTACACTTGATTGTTGCTTGTATCCAACATCCATCAGAATCAGATTTTTGAGAAAACAAGGTGTGGTTAGAAGATTCTATTTCTAAAAATGAGAATTGTCACTCAATGCTTTTCCTCCATTGCACCAGAGAAAGCACAATTGTCGACCTAAGCTGTCTACTTGAAAGCACAGGCCAAGGAATACCGCATCCAGCTTTCCCATGTGCATGCCGATTTCAATCCAGCACCGCTTGGTCTTCTTCTTAGCTGCCCTCTGCCAGAGAGCCCTGTCTCACCAGAGAGTCCTATCTCAGGGTGAAGGAGATACAATTTAAAAACTCCTTGGGTACTGGCCGAAGAGAAACCCCCAAGGATCCCAACAGTTTCTCCAACTCCTGGCCTCTTTCTCTGAAGCTCCCAAAGTCTTTTGTCAGCCCTCAGAATTCCTCATAATTCGGTCATGCAAATATCATGTAAGTGAGTCCAGTCTCTTCCAACTGTCACCTGTTCAGCATTAAACCTCTTTCCCCTCCCAGGAGTTGTTTGACTATTCCCCAGAGGGTTAGCCCTGCCCTTGCCACTTCCCATGCAGTCTCCTTTACCTGACTACAACCACCCCTCGCAAGGTTCCGGGACTCCCCCTAAATGTAATAGTGGGGACTAGACCCAAGTGGTCTTACAGTAGGGGCCTGGAAATACCATCTTTTTCTTATAGAGACTTCTTTTCCAGTGATGGGGCATGCACATTCCCCCCCCCCTGACAATTTTAATGAGTCCTTATATGACAAGAGAAATGTGGGGTTTTTGGAATACAGCAATTTCAAGATTCATTGCATGCAAATATTGAAGGATCTTTTTCCTCTTGATCAGATTCTTTAGTCCATTAAAGATAGTGGATATTATAAGGTAGGTTAAAAAGCTTTGTGTGGGTTAGGAGTATAAATTCAGTGGTGCTTCACTTGAGAGTGCTGCTGAATATCTCCTCTGACCACTGCAGTGCTCTGCAGTTAGTGCCAAGGCAATCTGGCGGCAGAGTTATGGACAACGTCGATATTCAATGAAAGTGTCCAGATAAGTACCTGGGCAAATAGGACCACATAAAGAGCAGTCCTAACTTGTTCAAATAGTTATCTGAGTAGCAGTACTGACTATCAGACACACCTGGTTAATTTCCAGCAGCCACAAAAGTCCCAGTCATTCAGTGCCAGTGCCCAGTTGTGGCCCAGCACTGATTATCCAAGCCTAATTCAACCCATTATTGTCAGTGTTTTCAAAAATGCTGACTGCCACAGGCAGAATGTCTGGCAGCAAGTATATAAGAGCATCATTTAACAACATCCAGAATAAATACTGTTGATTAATATGTATAAAACAATTGTTAGACGGAGCTCCCTGTTTTTTAATTGGTGGTACAGAATAGAGGAAGTACCTGCATATAATGTGTACAGCGCTGCATATGTCTAGTAGCGCTATAGTAGTAGGTCTTAAAAAATAGTAGTAATTCTGCAAAATAAATTTAAGTGTGTATCTTTATTTTTGTCCAAAAGCCTTTTTATGCAAAAGTTAATCATTTTATGAAAGGGCATGGCCTCCTAAACCATGAATCTTAATATTCTAAAGAGTCTTTCATGAGGGCCTGTCAAATGTATTCTGGAAGTCAAAATTGCTGAATCAACTGGCTCATCTGTTTACATCTTCAAAAAAAAAAAAAAACTCTAAGAAGCTGACAAGGCAATATTTGCCTTTGTTAAATCCATGCTGACTCATTCCCATTAAGCTGTGTTATCTATATTGTCAGTTATTTTGTTTTTAATATAGCTTTAATCATTTTGCCTGATATGGACATCAAACTTTCTGATCTATAGTTTACTGAATCACTAAAGGAAGCCCTTTTTGAAAACTCCAACCTTCTGGTGTCAAAGCTATTTTCTAATCTAATCTAATATGGATGTTTCTATTCCACTTTACCGAGAATACAGCTCAAGGTAGATTGCAATCTGAATAAGACAAATAGGACAAATCTCAATGATTGATTTACAATCAATTTGAAAGCATATAATACATAAGTTTTTAGTCTATGATCTAAAAGTCTGTCAAAAATAGAACAAAAAGATAGGGTTTAACTGCCCTCCTAAATGTGGAATAACATATTCAGCTCTTTTACCAAGCAGGCTTTTTTTTAAAGGAAGGAAACAGCCACGTGGTAAGTTAAATACTTCTGTGTAGCTATTTATTTATTTATTATATTTATTTATTCTGCACACTTGATATACTGCAAATAGAGCCTAAACAGACAACTAAGCAGTTTACACAAAAAGCAGTCCTTACTGTGGTGATGAAGGGAGAAAGGGGAATTGGGTAGAGGGTAAAATCGGGGAGAGTGTTATGGAGGGATGCAGGCTAAGAGGCTGAATCAAAAGAGTCAGAGAAGAGCAGAGATTTCAATAGTGCTTTGAAGGACTGTGTGGGTAGTGGGACCATAAGAACAAAGGGGAGAGAGTTCCAAAGTTTGGGTCCTAAGTAACTGAAAGCAGTGTCACGGGAAAGAGAAATGTAGAGTGCAGAAGAAGATGAAATGCAGAAAAGATGATCAGTGGATGAACGAAGGCAATTTGATGGTTCATAGGTAGAGGAGTGTGGTAGCCGTGTAGTCCACTCTTAGGGTTATCAATAGAAATCAAACAAAATAAAACATGGAAAAGAAAATAAGATGATACCTTTTTTATTGGACATAACTTAATACATTTCTTGATTAGCTTTCGAAGGTTGCCCTTCTTCGTCAGATAGGAAATAAGCAAATGTGCTAGCTGACAGTGTATATAAGTGAAAACATTCAAGCATTACTATGACAGTCTGGCAGGGTGGGAGGATGGGGGTGGGTAGGAGGTATGCATGGGGACATCAAAGCATATCATTGATATTCTAACAGGATGGGTGTGGATAGGTGAGGGGTGGAGAGAAATACAGCTTTATGGTTTATAATATAATGGGCTAGGAACCCCAGATCCTTGTTAAGTCCTTTCTGTTTGGTGTTAAAATATTCAATCATTCTGACTTCAAAGGTCTTACGTTCTTGTATGGTTTTAAAGTTACCTTTCAGGATTCTCACTGTGAAGTCACTGGTACAGTGTCCTGGTCCTGTAAAATGCTGACCAACAGGGGTGGGAACCCTACTGGCACCAGTATTGTTCATGTGATGTCTATGTAAATTGAATCTTGTCTTAAGCATCTGGCCTGTTTCTCCAATATAGCATCCTTCATTACATTTTTTTACACTGAATGATATATACCAAATTGGAAGATGAGCAAGTGAAAGATTCCTTTATGTTGAATATCTTTCCTTTGTGGATGACTGTGGGGTCCTGTGAAATATTTTGGCATAGTTTGCAACTGGATAAATTACAGGGAAGTGTGACACTGTACCAGTGACTTCACAGTGAGAATCCTGAAAGGTAACTTTAAAGCCATACAAGAACGTAAGACCTTTGAAGTCAGAATGATTGAATATTTTAACAACCAACAGAAAGGACTTAACAAGGATCTGGGGTTCCTAGCTCATTATAAATCATAAAGCTGTATTTCTCTCCACCCCTCACCTATCCACACCCATCCTGTTAGAATATCAATGATATGCTTTGATGTCCCCATGCATACCTCCTACCCACCCCCATCCTCCCACCCTGCCAGACTGTCATAGTAATGCTTGAATGTTTTCACTTATATACACTGTCAGCTAGCACATTTGCTTATTTCCGATCTGACGAAGAAGGGCAACCTTCGAAAGCTAATCAAGAGATGTATTAAGTTATGTCCAATAAAAAAGGTATCATCTTATTTTCTTTTCCATGTTTTATTTTGTTTGATTTCTATTGATATGGTTCATAGGGAATTAGCAACTTATGCAAATAGGTGGGGAGAACAGAAAGCAGTCCTTGAAAACCAGCATATCTTAAAGTGAATGCAGGTGGAGATGGGGAGCCAAAGTTCAAGGCAGAGGAGGGGGGGGGGTGACATGATCAAAGTGGTGTACCCAGTGGATGAGTTTGACAGCTGTGGATTGAATCAACTGATAGCATAAAGTGGGAGACCAGCATAAAGGGATTTGCAGTAATCTAAATGGGGGATTTCCAGGGCTAATACTAGAGAGCAGATAGCGTGGAAGGAATGAAATGGATGAACAGAGCGTATACGATGGAGAGCGAAGAAAGAAGAATGAATAGCAGAGTCTACCTGAGCCTTGAAGGTTAGTTTGGAATCAAAGATGACACCCAGAATCTGAACTGTGTCTCTGAAAGGCAGCTGATGAGAGTTGAGAACAGGGGCTGGTGGTAGGGGAGAAGAGGTACTGGAGAAAACAATAGCTTCACATTTGGATGAGTTAAGAAAGAGTCAGTTATCCCTAAGCCAAGTGGAGACAGCAGAGAGGCAAGAGTTCAGAGTGGTGAGTGGTACAAGGGGGTCAGTGACGTAGAAAATCTGCATAGCAAAACGGTAAGCATCCCTGTTCCTGGATAATGGACAACACTTGTGGCGAAAGCCAGTAGGCCCAAAAGCAATTGAAACTGTTTTAATGTTGCTTTCTTGGCCTGGCCAAAATTTTGGAACATTTTTCTCAGTCTGTAAAGCTTGTCCTGTGGCAACCTTGAAACCTGCTGTGCAGGCCATCGTGCTAATGCATTTTTTATGATTGTGATCTAGTATTATATTCTTTTTTAGTATTTGGATTTTTTTTTCAATAATGAAAGTAGTCTATACATGTGAAATTAAAATGAAATGTAATCTGGATGTAACTAAATTGTATTCTTATGTGATTGATCAGGACTCCCCTGATATCCATAATCTATCACTAGTTTGGTTTTCTGTTCTTAGTGCTGGTCTGTTTGCCTTGTTGATTATCATGCAAGCTGTCAAGTAGGAAAATGACAAAACTGCACAATCAGTCCTTGTTTCTGCTAGTACCAGCTCACAGATTGGTCTTTATATACTTGACAGGTAGAAACTGCTTCTGTTTACTCCTCATGAATGTGTGTGGCATTGAGCAGTTCACCGTGACAGCTCAAATATTGAAAATGCCATTGATAAACACTTTTCAAGCTACATTTCTATCCTTGCACTCTTTTTCCTACTGTAGCCTTTTCAGTCATGAATAACAGGTGGTGTTTCAGGATTTTGTCTATTAGATGTGTTCTGTTTTTTGAGCTGCAGTTAAGAAGGCTGCATTTTTATGCTGGTTAGTTAGTGGTTGCTTATCACATACTGATTGTTTTAGTTATACTATAGATTTGTGTATTGTTTTGGTGCTTCAGTGTACAGGTGAGGTGGAATATAAATTATTTATAATATATAAATAAATAGCAACCTACCAAGAATGGAAGGCCACTTTTATCAAGCAATTATACTGCTCTTAGGGGTCCTTTTACTAAGATGCACTAATGGATTTAGCGCATGTTAACAATAAGTATGCGCTAAATGCTAAGATGCCCTTTAGATTCCAATCGGCATCTTATCGTTTAGCACACACTATTCGTTAGTGCACACTAAATTCATTAGCGTGTCTTACTAAAAGGACCCTTTAATGTCAGAAAACGTTTATGAGGAATTTTTTTTAAAGTTCTAAACTAAATGGGTAATGCAGATGTAGTCATCATATTAGATATAATTCAGTTGGCTCTTAAAATATTGGCCACTATGGGCCAGATACATTAAATGATACTAAAACAATTCACACTGGAAAAGATTGACACTAAAAGCCCTGTTTACTAAGGTGCGGTAGCATTTTTAGCTCATGCTAAAAATTAGCGCGTGCTAATTTTTAGTGCGCACTAAAATCACTAGTGTGCCTACAGTGCAGCTTAGTAAACAGGGCCCCAAGTGCAATTCTATAAAGGGCATGTGCTTGAAACCAATTCCTCTGCCCTACCATTTGGGTGCCAGACTTATGCCTGCTAAAATTGGTTACTTCTGAGTCTATTGCCTTTCACCTTCATCCTATGCCCCCTCGTTCTAGAGCTTCCTTTCAATTGAAAGAGACTTGTCTCCTATGCATTTATGCCGCATAGATATTTAAATGTCTCTATCATATCTCCGCTCTCCCGCCTTTCTTCCAAAGTATATATATTGAGATCTTTAAGTCTGTCCTCATACTCTTTATATTGAGGACCACTGACCATTTTAGTAGTCACCTTCTGGACTGACTCCATCCAGTTTATATCTTTTTGAAGGTATGGTCTCCAGAATTGTACACAGTCTCACCAGTCTTATACAGGGGCATCATCACCTCCTGTTTTCCTACTGACCATTCCTTTCACTGTGCACTCAAGCATCCCTCTAGCTTTCACCGTTGCCTTTCTTACCTGTATGGCCACCTTAAGATCATCACATACGATCACACCCAAGTCCTGCTCCTCTTCCATGCACAAAGGTTCTTCACCCCCTGAACTATACCATTCCCTCAGATTTTTGTAGCCCAAATGCATAACCCTTTATTTTCTAACATTAAATTTAAACTGCCAAATTCTAGATCATTCCTCTAGATCTGCGAAGTCCTTCTTCATGTTAACCACACCATCAGAGGTGTCTACCCTATTGCAGATTATGGTATCATCCGCAAAGAGGCAAACCTTACCAGACAGCTGTTCATCAATATTAGTTTACAAAAATGTTAAAAATGAACCAGCCCAAGAACCAAACCTTGCGGCATACCACTGTAACATCCTTTTCCTCAGAATAAACATTTGCCACTACCCTCTGTCACCTTCCAGACAGTCACCTGCTGTCAACCTAACTCAGTCAGTCACTTTAGGGCCCATATCAAGGACACTCAATTTATTTATTAGTCAACTATGCAGAACCGTGTCAATGGCTTTGCTAAAATCTAAATACATCACATCTAGCACTCTCCTTTGATCCAACTCTCTGGTCACCCAGTCAAAGAAATTAATCAGATTATTTATTTATTTATTATGATTTAATTACCTCCTATTTGAAGGAATTCGCTCAAGGTGATGTATAGTGAGAATAGATCAAACATGAGCAATAGGAAATTACAGCAGTAAAAATATTCAAATAACAATTCAAAGTATAGCATAATATACTACTTACAATGTCAACACAATACGTAATAGAACATTTTAATTGATAGTGAAGGGTAAAGCAAAGATGTAACACACAGATAGGTAAGAGAGTAAGAAGAGTTAGAAAGTAAGGTGACTGATTTAAAGAAAGTTGCACATGAGGTCAGAGAGATGGTTAAATATTATCTCAGCTAGGGTAGGTGCGGATAAACATGTTGCCTTGCATCCTGTAATCCATTGGATTCCAAAAAACTTTATTATTCTTTGTTTATAAAGAGTTTCTATTAATTTGCTTACCACAGAAGTTAGATTTACTGGCCTGTAGTATCACTCCTGACTCTAGATACGCTTTGAAAAGGTCAGCCAGCAAAGCCACTAGAAATTTCCTAAATTCCTCCAGTACCTTCAAATGTGTGTCATCCGCCCCGAAGCTTTGTCTGCCTGTAGTTTAGCCAGCTCCTCATGAACAAAGTCCTCTGAAAATCATTCAAGGACTACCACCCCTCCATTCCTATTTGTGTTTGTCTTCTGTGGTCTTGCTCCCGGTCCTTCAGCTGTGAACACAGAACAGAAATATTGGTTAAGCATTTTACAATGAATAAACTAAGGGCCCTGTTTACAAAAACATGCTAGCATTTGTTAGTGCATGCTAAAAATTAGCGCCACATAGCTTTTCTAGGTATTGTTGCCTGTCTTCCCCTTTCTGTTGCTTTTCTAGGTATTGTTGCCTGTCTTCCCCTTTCTGTGATCTCTTGTAGTTTATAAAGGCTAACCTCTTTTTCCTTACCTTTTCAGCTACTGCATTTAAGAACCAAAGCAGCCTCCATTTCCTCTTTCTTTATTTACAAAACCTTACAAAAAGGTTTAGTGCCCTTACAAAGATAACCCCCCATCTAAATAAAGTTCAGGGTTTTTTTTGTTGTTGTTTTTTTAATGTCTAGAACCTTCACTTTTGAATGAACCCTCTGCACAACTATCTTAATATTAAACCACACCATCTGGTGATCACTGAATGCCAGATGATCATCTACAATAACATCAGAAACGCTCTCCCCATTAGTAAGCACTAAGTCTAGTACGAACCCATTCCACCTGACTTCCATTATCAACTGCTGGAATGGTTCCCCCTGTACAGAATCCAGGATCTCCCTGCTTGTAACAAACGTTGCGATAGGCAGGAGCGGACTGACCATTTGGGGCAACTGGGCAGTGCTCGAGGGCCCAGAGGCTCTAGGGGACCCAGAGGCTCTGCTCGGATGCCCGCACCACTGGTGATCTAGTGGCCTCTGTGAGGGGGGGGGGGGCACATGTTCTTTCCTGCCCATTGTGCTGCTGCTGTTCCCCCTGCACGGCGAAAGTACTGTGAGAAGTCTTGGCCGTCATTTTGAAAACACGGCGGTGCCTGAAGGTGGAGGAATAGCGGCAGTGTAGTGGGCAGGAAGGAACATGCTCCCCTTCCCCCCACAGAGACCACCAGGACCCTTCAGGTAGGACCGGGGCAGCGGGGGCATCAGCTGCGGAGGTAGGGAGCAGCAGCTTGGTGGTAGGGGGGTGTCAGGCAGTGGCCAGGCGGGGGGCCCAGACCACCCTCAGTGCCTGGGGGCCCAGACCACTCTAAATCCGCCCCTGCTGATAGGGATACTCCAATCAAAATCTTGCATATTAAAATCACCTATTAGTATCACTTCTCCTTTCACAGCTAAATTTTGAATGCTTTAAATTAAATCTGTCTACTTCTGTCTAAGAAGGAGGCATGTATATCACACCAATGTAAATATATTCGCAATTCCCTCTTTTAAAATTGACCCACTCTGCCTCTTCCTTACCCTTAGGTTCAGCAATTTTGTGGCTTTAAAATGCCCCCTCCTCCTTTTGTTCCTAACATAGTAACATAGTAGATGACGGCAGAAAAAGACCTGCATGGTCCATCCAGTCTGCCCAACAAGATAAACTCATATGTGCTACTTTTTGTGTATACCTTACCTTGATTTGTACCTGTCCTTTTCAGGGCACAGACCGTAAGTCTGCCCAGCACTATCCCCGCCTCCCGCCACCAGCTCTGCCACCCAATCTCGGCTAAGTTCCTTAGGATCCATTCCTTCTGAACAGGATTCCTTTATGTTTATCCCACGTGTGCTTGAATTCTGTTACCGTTTTCATTTCCACCACCTCCTGCAGGAGGGCATTCCTGAATACATTGTAGCCCAGTATAACTGTATCCCAGTCATGGTTCTCTATAAACCATGTCTCTTTCATTGCCACTAATTCCAGATCAGCCTCTTCCATTACAGCCTCAACTGAAACCTTATTTCCCATACGTTGGGCATTAGCATATACTACTTTCCAGACGTTGCCCTTTTTCCCTATTTGTGTAGAGGTATTTAATGCTTCACTTACATGAGGGCTCATACTTATCTGGGGGCTTTAATCACCCTCCCTCAATGATTCTAGTTTAAAGCCCTCTTCATTGGGTTAGTTAGCCTACTACTGAAGATGCGTCTTCCCTTTTTTGATAGATAGACACCATCTAACCTTGGAAAAGCATCCCATGGTCAAGGAAGTCAAAATACTCTTGACAATATCATTTGTGTAGCCACATGTTCATCTCCAGGATGCAAGCTTCTCTACCTTGACCTTTACTCTGAACAGTGAGAATCGATGAGAACACCACCTGTGTACCTGTCTGCTTCACGCTCTCCCAGAGCCATTAAGTCACTTTTGATACATTCAGAGGGGTACCTAATAGTATCCTTTATGCCAACATGGACAAGAAGTGTTGGAAAATAGTCAGTAGGCTTGATGAGTTTTGGCAAACTCTCTGTAACAGCTTGAATTTTGACACCTGGCAGATAGCACGCCTCCTGGGAC
This sequence comes from Microcaecilia unicolor, assembly GCF_901765095.1. NCBI lineage: Eukaryota > Metazoa > Chordata > Amphibia > Gymnophiona > Siphonopidae > Microcaecilia > Microcaecilia unicolor. Next base: position 126,130,734 of record NC_044031.1, on the reverse strand, counting down.
ATCATGTCTGATCTGCAGCTGGACGCCTCTGTATCCCTCAGAAGAGAATCACCAACCACCACTATCTTTCACCTTTTAGAGGTCACTGATCCAGGAACTTTGGGGATTTTAAGCTCTGATTCTTTCTCTCTCTGGGATGATCTCACCTCCTCCACTTCCAGGGCTGCAAATCGGTTCTTCAATGGAGTCATGGTATCGATCCTGCAGTGTCTGTGATCCGAGTCCAACTGTCCTATTCAGCACAGATTCTTCTTCCCCACTGCTGGAAATCTTTGATGCTTCATGAACAGCAAAATTTTAAATGAGATGACCCACTGCTTGCATGACAAGGTTTGCAATAGCAAAATCCTGTTCCAGGTTTTGCTCTTTGGTTTATTGAGGAATCGTCATTTGTGTCTTGCATCTGCTTTTACCTTTTACTTATAAATGCAAGCATCAGATTTAACTGAGTAAAAGTAGTAAAATCTGGTGAAATTATTACTTCAGAAAAAGTAAAAGTAACAAATGTTATCATGTACTTCTTTGCAAGTAACAAAATTTTTACTTACGTGGTAACATAGTAGATGACGGCAGAAAAAGACCTGCACGGTCCATCCAGTCTGCCCAACAAGACAAACTCATATGTGCTACTTTTTGTGTATATTTTACCTTGATTTGTAACTGTCATTTTCAGGGCACAGACCGTACAAGTCTGCCCAGCACTATCCCCGCCTCCCAACCACCAGCCCCGCCTCCCACCACCAGCTCTGGCACAGACCGTATAAGTCTGCCCAGCACTATCCCCGCCTCCCACCACCGGACCACCGGCTCTGGCACAGACCGTATAAGTTTGGCCAGCACTATCCCCGCCTCCCAACCACCAGCTCTGCCACCCAATCTCGGCTAAGCTCCTGAGGATCCATTTCTTCTGAACAGAATTACTTTATGTTTATCTCACGCATGTTTGAGTTCTGTTACCGTTTTCCTCTCCACCACCTCCTGCGGGAGGGCATTCCAAGCATCCACCACTCTCTCCGTGAAAAATACTTCCTGACATTTTTTTTTGAGTCTGCCCCCCTTCAATCTCATTTCATGCCCTCTAGTTCTGCCGCCTTCCCATCTCCGGAAAAGGTTTGTTTGCGGATTAATACCTTTCAAATATTTGAACGTCTGTATCATATCACCCCTGTGTCTCCTTTCCTCCAGGGTATACCTGTTCAGGTCAGCAAGTCTCTTCTCACTCGTCTTGTAACGCAAATCTCATACCATCCTCGTAGTTTTTCTTTGCACTGCTTCAATTCTTTTTACATCCTTAGCAAGATACGGCCTCCAAAACTGAACACAATACTCCAGGTGGGGCCTCACCAACGATTTGTACAGGGGCATTAACACCTCTTTTCTTCTGCTGGTCACTCCCCTCTCTATACAGCCTAGCAACCTTCTTCTTACGGCCACCGCCTTGTCACACTGTTTCGTCGCCTTCAGATCCTCAAATACTATCACCCCAAGATCCCTTTCCCTGTTGGTACCTATCAGACGCTCACCACCTAACACATACGTCTCCTGTGGATTTCTACTCCCTAAGTGCATCACTTTGCATTTCTTCACATTGAATTTTAATTGCCAAGCCTTAGATCAATCTCCTAGCTTTCGCAGATCCTTTTTCATTTTTTCTACTCCTTCCCGGGTGTCCACTCAGTTACAAATCTTAGTATCATCCGCAAAAAGGCAAACTTTACCTTAAGTTCTTTAACTAATTACATATATGTAATTACTATACAGCTCTGAAGATTTCAACATGTTACTTATAACACCTAGATCCTTTTCCAGGGTGGTGACTCCTAGTGTGGAACCTAGTATCATATAGCTATAATTAGAGGTATTCATCCTTGTGCAAATCAATTTGCATCTGTCCGCATTAAATTTCATAAACTATTTTGATGACTAGTCTGAGCATGGATTATAACTATGACATGTCAACACTACTATGGCTTAAACAGGCACTTTCAAGATTCATTTAAATTTTGAATTTCTGGATGTGATATTTGAGCTCCATTGGATTTAGAGCATTTTTGAATAGTACTTTTGTCTAATTTTGAAAAGAATATCTTTTTGGAGTACTTTTGCACGTCTGGGGTTTTGTGGAGGAACTTCCTTTTGTGCATTGTATGTGGTGTGTTCCTACCCATTTCCTCATTTTTTGGTATAGTCCTCTCGTATTCCATGGACCTCCTACAATTTCTCACAAGACACATGTGAATAATTTTGCATGATCTGCAAATTTGATCAGCTCATTTGTCTTTCACAATTTCTGATCTGTAGAAAATATGACAAAAGGCACTGGTTCCCAGTACAGATCTCTCTGGTACTTCACTATTCACCTTCCTCCATGGAGATCATTGGCCATTTAATCCTACTCTCTAATATCTCTCTTTTATCCAGGTCTCAATCTCCCAAAGGTTTTTACTTTCCTCAGGAATCTCTCATGAGGGACTTTGTCCAAATCTTTCTGAAGATCTAGATACACTAAACATCAACTGCATCACCTGTATCAAACATGTTTATTCATACCTTCAAATTTAGACAGCAGAACATTGATTTATTTATTTATTTATTTGTTACTTATATCCCACATTTTCCCACACATGCAGGCGCAATGTGGCTTACAGAGAATTACATAAGAGTACAAACTTAACAGCTTAGGCAAGCATAAAGAAGTAAACATGGGGGAAGAAACTAACAGAGTGAACTAAGTAGGGTAAGGGACAAGGGATGTTTTAATCAACATGGTAAATTGAGGGATAAGTCTTAGCAAAGAGGAATGTCTTTAACAACTTCTTAAAAAGGGCATGGTCCACTTGAGTTTTAAGGTGGCGAGGTAACGTGTTCCAGTATTTGGGACTCCAGTAACGGAAAGACGAGGCGAAGATTTTCTTATACTTGACTCCCTTACAATTCGGGAAATGGAGGTGAAGATAGGACCGAGCAGCAGGGTTGGCATTTCTAGGCGGAAGGTCAATCAAGGGGAACATGTATTCCGGGGCAACCCCATAGATGATTTTATGTGTTAGGGAGCAGATCTTAAAAGCAATGCGCTCCTGTACAGGTAGCCAATGAAGTTTAAAGCGTAGGGGGTCAGCGTGTGCAAAACGCCGCTCGTTTAGGATGAGCCTCGCCGCGGTGTTCTGAGCCGTTTGGAAAGTTTTCAGTAAGGAGGCCTGGCAACCCACATAGATACCACTACAATAGTCCAGGTGGGATAGGACAAGCCAGTGGACAAGGGTACGGAACAAGTCTCTGGGAAGGAGGTATCTGATACGTCGAAGCCTCCACATGGCCTGGAACATTTTTTTGGAGACCAAGTGTACATGATCAACCAGCTGGAGATGTGAATCCAGGTGCACTCCCAAAAGTCTCAGGCTGTTGTCAATCGAGAGGGCAGAGCCCAGAACTGGAAGCATTGTGTCTGTTACATGTGCGTGCTTGGACGAGAGGATGAGACAATGAGTTTTTTCCCTGTTTAGCCTGAAGCGAAACACCCTGGCCCATTGTTCTAAAGTGGAGAAGCAGGCATCTATGAGGTTAGCAACTTCTGATACTGTGGATTGAAAAGGGATGTAGACTGTAATATCATCCGCATAGATGAAAGGGTTGAGGTCCAGATTTGCAAGTGCTGTGGCTAGAGGCATCATCATTATATTGAATAGGGTAGGTGAGAGGGGAGAGCCCTGAGGGACCCCACAAGAAGCATTCCACGGTTCAGAGGTGTGGGAATTCACCATGACCTGATAGGACCTTGAGGTCAAGAAACCCTTGAACCAATGCAAAACTGGTCCTCCTATACCAAAAGTATCCAGTAGATGGAGCAGGAGTTCATGATCCACCATGTCAAAAGCACTAGACATGTCAAATTGTAGCAGGAGAATCTTTCGTCCAACAGATAGTTCTTGTCGAAAGTTGGATAAGAGGGTAACCAGGACAGTCTCCGTGCTGTAATGAGCTCGAAAACCTGATTGCGAATGATGGAGGATATCAAAATTAGTTAGAAATTCGTTGAGCTGAACATTGACCAGGCTCTCCATCAGCTTGATAACTAGAGGTATCGAAGCCACTGGGCGATAGTTAGAGATGACATCTGGCTTGATCTTTGAATTTTTTGGGATTGGAGTGAGAAGGATGTTTCCATGACCTGGCGGGAAAAATCCTGCGCTTAACATATTGTTAAGGTAACAAGTCAGTTCTTCAATGTAACAATTTGGTGCGACTTTTAGGAGATGAGTCGGACATACATCTAATTTGCAGCATTTATTTATGAATTTACGTAGAGCAGCAGTCACGTTATCGGGTAACAGACGATTGAATTTGGTCCAAAAGCGGTCAGCGGGGCAAGCACCCGAAGGCACGTCCAAGGATGCCAGAAAGTCATCCACGTCAGAGAGACAGCTGACGGTTGAAGACCGCAGGGTAAGAATTTTTTCCTTGAAGTAAGATCCAAGTTGTGTAGCTGAGGGAGGATCAACACTGGAGCGTTCTAGCTTGCGAGTATCTAGAAAGGTGTTTAGTAGTTGATATATCTGTCGGATGTCCCGGCCAGCCACCTGCATCTTAGATGAAAAGTAGGTGCGCTTTGCAAATCGGATGGCATGTTTATATTTGCGGTGACTACTTTTCCAGGCCTCCCGAGCCTGATCAGATTTACCTTTTCGCCAGGTTCTTTCCATATGTCGTACCTCACGTTTCAAAGCTCTCAGGTCTGTTGAGAACCAGGGTGATAATCTACGAATGTGCGAGGATTTGTGACGCAGGGGTGCAATTGTATTCAGCACTGCGTTACAAGTGTGGTCCCAGTCAGTGAGATAAGTGGGCGAGGATGGTTGCAGATCCGAGCCATGACTATAAAGAGACCTCCAGAACAAGCTGGGGTCAATGACCCCTCTGGTGTAATGTTGGTGAGAATGACGAGGCCGGAGGGGGCCTGAGGTTTGCCAGCGTAGTGTGAACTGTAATTTAAAGTGATCCGACCAAGCCGTTTCCAGCCAGCTAATATCATGAACAGAAAAGTTCTGATCGTCTAAAAATTTAAATGAGAGGAGGTCAAGTGAGTGACCCTTACAGTGAGTTGGACCAGAGATAGGACATTCGAGGTCACAAAGGTGGAGAAAATCCAGGAATTGGGATACTTCTGGGGATGTGGGATTATCCAAATGAAGGTTGAGATCACCCAAGAAAAGTATATTCGCGTTGTTCATGCAGATATTAGAGATGAAATCCAGAAGCGCAGAATGACTGCTTGACCAGGTAACTGGTGGCCTGTAAAACAGCACACAGGCCAGCTGGCCATGAAGGGAGGGATGATGAACCTTGACAGCAGCAACTTCCAGCGACGAGGAGATCAAAACCGAACTTGCATCTACTATGAGGTGAGAGCGGTAAATGAGCGCCAACCCGCCCCCTCGCTTGTCTAATCTGTCCCAGTGGATGATCTTGTAGCCTGCTGGGCAGAGATCCAGCACAATGGGGTCTTTAGGTGTTCTTATCCAGGTTTCCGTGATGAACAACATGTCTAGAGCATCTGAGGAAATCCAGTCGGATATTAGTTCGGGATTACTCACTACAGATCTCGCATTTATATAGCCCACATGAAATGATTGGAATTGCGCTTGATTCGCATGCACAATGGGAACCAGAGTGTGATGATATTGCTTGCGAGGGTGGGGCTTAGGAGCAACAGAGGTAGCTAGTTGGGCAAATTGTGACGAATTACGAGATGGCATGCGGGGTGAGAGTCTCCTCTGACCAGAGATGATGGGAATGTGAGCGTAAGAGGGTTCAGTAGCAGTTAGGGCAGAGTGCAACAGGGCTGACAGGTAGAGAATTTGGATTGTAGAAGATGAGAACATGATTATTCCAGGGGGTAGCAGGAGGTGAGATGGACGAAGACTGTAATCCAGCAATTGAGATGAGAGGGACAGCTGATATGCTAGAAGGTTGAAATTAAATCCACAGGGGAAACCACAGGTTGCAGGTTAGCGTAATAAGTCAGTCCAGTCCTGCACTTAGGGCGAACTGTGAAGCACTGCGAACTAGCTGAGTAAATGTTGAAAGTTGAGCTACCATGAGAGTTAACCTACATGGGAAGGAGGCACAGGGGACAGGACATTTGTTTATGAAATCCTAGTCATAACACAACTTTGGGAAGCTAGTTGTATTAAATCCATTTTCATAAATACATAGTTTCGCCTCCAAGGTCTCACAGTGGCAGTATAATAAGCATTTCTCACTCCTTTGAATAAGTATTAAAATGAGATACAGAGAGCAGAGTAGTTGCAGGATAAATAATATGCTTCTTATTTGCTGTTTTTTACTTTAAGTTGTAAAGTACCGATCTAATTCAGATCTAATTGGTCTCCCCACAGTGAGTGCAACAAACGCCTCCCAGCCACCTCCGAGCAGAGTAAATAGAGCCCAGGTTACTCTCCACAGACCCACACTTAGGGCAAACAGGAACAGGAGGAAGGGAGATGCGCAGAACAGCTGATTAGTTGTAGGATGAGGCTCCTTCTCCTTCCTTGACAGCGCGAAGACGGACTCCTCCTTCACCAAGCGTTTTAGGCAGTTTAGTTTAGGCAGATGAGACGGGGCTCCACCTCTTCCGGAACAGTGAAAAGCGGCAACAGCATTCAATATCGACGGCAGATTTGAAGGAAGGCCACTTCGCTTGAACTAGCGGGAGACCGTTAAATTGCGGCCTTAATGCTGTTGCTGGAGCACGACATCTACACCCCCGTCCTAGGGAGATCGACGGTAACAGCGGTAGTGATGAAAACAGCGATGGGAACCACTCTCTAGCAGCGAGATTGAATAGCGATCAGCTTGAATAGCGATCAGCTGGGAGGAGGAGGTATATATATCGGGGAGGGCCGTTAAGAGAAATTACAGGCAGTCTTCTAGATAGGAAAAGTTAATGAATATTAAGAGCAGTCGGGGTCTCAGCGGGGACCAGGGAAGGCTGTCAAAATCGAAATTGGCTGAAATAGTCAAGATGTTGGGGAGAAGCAGTGATGGCACCTGGAGCTGTAATTTTTTTGAGTCCGTTAGTTGGCGGCCATCTTGAGGTGATGAGGCAAGCCTTCCCTTGGCTAAAGTTATGTTGACTCCGTCGATTAAAGCATGTGTATCTATGTATTCAGTAATTTTGATCTTTGTAATAGTTTCTACCATTGTTATGCATGCATCCATTTTTTAAATCTGTTTTAGGAGTATCCATAGAAAACCAAAATTATCAGGTTTAAAGACACCTCCGCTGAATTAACAGTTGTGTGCATTCCACAATATTGTACCATTAAATGTGAAAAAAGGACAGCTAAATATTTCATGGTAACAGCATTTTCAAATGAGAATGCATGATATGCAGGAAGCAAAGACATTCTCCAATATGTAACTCTTTACATTTCTTTATCACACAGAGATTAAAAGAATTAAAACAAAGGGAATTTGCTCGTAATGTTGCTTCAAAGTCCTGGAAAGATGAGAAAAAACAAGAAAAAGCGCTCAAGCGACTCTATCAACTTGCAGAGCTGCGTAAGCAGTCAGAATGGTAAGTACCACTAGTCTCCATACCATTTTCCTCATAATTTTATAACTTGAACTTCCTGCCACATCCTACAGCACTAACAGCCTCTAGAAGGCACAGCAGGGCCTAGTTCAGTCTTCTATTTAAAAAAAAAAAAAAAAAAAAAGAGAAGTAAGCTTTATTAACTAGGTTCTATAGTGTACAACCCTTTTCCCCATAGTTTTAAACTGAAACTTTCTTCTAGAGTTAGAAACTTAATTATAACAGCCAAGAGCATTAAAACAATAGTTGCAGAGCTCAACCTTTGTCATAGAAGAAAGCTATTTTCTGTTCTGTGACTGGAGAAGAGGTAGTAGTGCTACTGACCTGAATTAGGTGTTAAGGTATGTGGAAAGTAGAATAGCTGCAAAGGTTACTAGGCCAATATGATTACTGAGTTAGCTTCAAAGGGTCTGTTTGAAACAATCCCCTTAGAATCAAACATATATAGAGAGGAAAGGTCCCAGGTAGCTTTCTTTCTGAGAATTTCTGAGAGAAGAGGTCATTTCTCTGGGTAAGTGAACATTATTTTGCTCTGTGCTTTGGTGACTTAAAGATTGGGGTTTAAAAGAGGAATTGTATTTATTGATAAAGATAGTTAGAATTTAAAAATCAAACTGTATTAACTAGTCTTCATACCCTTTTCCCCATAGTTTTAAAACTTGAACTTTCTGCCAAAGCCTATAGCATTAACAGAAAGCCTCTAGAAGGCACAGCAGGGCCTAGTTTAGTCTTCATACCCACCCTACCCAACTCCTACCCACCCCCAGAACATCTCTTTATTTAATGTCTTAACTTAGTCAATTATTCTAATTAAGATAATGAGGGGACTTATCATTACAGAGTTTTAATTATATTTAATTACTTTCTGAGAATAAATCACACAATATACCATATAATCTTAAGGCTCTTTAAATTAATCTAATATCCCTAGTACCTTAAGAACTTTTAATTAAACTCAATAATACTAAAATGCAGACAGCAGTCCAGCAGCAGGAGGGGTGCTATCCAGTCTTTTACATTGAATATCACATTATCTCCCAGTTGGTGAGAGTTTATATGTGTGTACTCAATGGAAAGAGCTCCTAGCTCTCAGAGAACAAGTCTGTTCTCTTGACACTAGAATAGCAAACTTGGAAGACCTGAGGGAAACAGAAAAGTACATAGAGGAGGCCTACAAGGACATTGTAGAGAAGTCCTACCACCAGTTTGGCAGCCCCTGTGCTGCCTTGGAGGAAGGAGGTCTCCTAAAAGGAGAGTACCACCTTGATGAAGTGGGAAGTAATCATGTAGCCAGGTCCCACAGGGGATGTAATATCCTCTTTCACTAAGGATGTGTCTCCAGGAGCTTCTGCCCAGGAGTGAAGGGTAAGGAGAGATGTTGTAGTTGGTGATTCAATTATTAGGCATGTAGATAGCTGGGTGGCTGGTGGACATGAGGATTGCCTGGTCACTTGCCTGCCTGGCGTGAAGGTGGTAGACCTCATGCGTCACCTAGATAAGATTTTAGATGGTACTGGGGAGAAGCCAGCTATCTTGGTACATGTGGGTTCCAATGACATAGGAAAATGTGGGAGGGGGGTTCTGGAAGCCAAATTTAGGCTCCTAGGTAGAAAGCTGAAGTCCAGGTCCTCCAAAGTAGCATTTTCAGAAATGCTTCCCATTCCACTTGTAGGATCCAAGAGGTAAGCAGAGCTGTGAAGCCTCAATGTGTGGTTGAAATGCTGGTGCAGAGATGAGGAATTTAGATTTCTTAGGAACTGGGCAACATTCGGGAAAAGGGGGATCCTGTTCTGAAATGATGGACTCCACTTTAACCGGGATGGAACCAGGCTGCCGATGCTAAAATTTAAAAAGTAGATAGAGCAGCTTTTACACTACAGTGTGTGTGTGTGTGTGGTGGTGGGGGGAGCCAAAAGACGCCCATGAGCACGTGGTTCAGTGTGGAGTATCTCTGAAGGATACTACTGAAACAGGATAAGAATATAAGAACAGTCATACTCAGTATAGTGCTTAATTCCGGTCTCCATATCTCAAAAAAGATATAGCAGAATTGGAAACATTTCAAAGAAGAGGGACCAGCTTGGAAACGAGAGAAAATATTTTTTTCACTCAAATAATAGTTAAGCTTGGGAACTCACTTCTGGAGGATGTGGTAACAGTGGTTAGCATATCTGGGTTTAAAAAAGTTTTGGACAAGTTCCTGGAGGAAAAGTGCAGTCTGTTATTCATATGAACATGGGGGAAGCCACTGCATGCTCAGGGATTGATAGCATGGGATGTTGCTACTAATAGGGTTTCTGTCAGGTACTTGTGACCTGGATTGGCCACCACTGGAAACAGGATACTGGGCTAGATGGACCAATGGTCTGACCCAGTATGGCTGTTCTTATGTAAAATAGTTTAATGAGACAGAGTCAGAATTGGTTCATTCAAAGGAAGTCTTGTCTCACCAATTTGCTTAATTTTTTTGAAGCGTAAATAAACATGTGGTTAAAGTTAAGCTGGTTAATGTAGTGTATCTAGATGTTTTTTTTAGAAAGCTTTTGACAAAGTCCCTCATGAGGGACTCCTGAGAAAATTTTAAAAATCATAGGATAGGAGGCAATGTTCTTCTGTGGATTAGAAATTGATTTTAGGACAGAAAACAGAGGGTAGGGGTAAATGGCCATTTTTCTCAATGGAGAGGTGAATAGTGGAGTGCCGCAGGGATCTGTACTGGGACAGGTGCTATTTAACATATTTATAAATGATCTGGAAACTGGAATGACGAGTGAAGTGATTAACTTTGCAGATGACACAAAGCTATTCAAAGATGTCAAAACACATGTTGATTATGAACAATTGCAGGGAGACCTTAGGAAACTGGAAGACTGGGCATCCCAATGGCAGATGAAATTTAATGTGGACAAATGCAAAGTGATGCACATTGGGAAGAATAATCCGAATCACAGTTAACTGATGCTAGGGTCCACCTTAGGCATTAGAACTCAGGAAAAAAAAAAATCTAGGTGTAGATGTAGACGGTAGGTTGAAATTTTCTGCCCACTAGCAGTAGTGGCCAAAAAAGCAAGCAGTCTGCTAGTAATTATTAGGAAAGGGATGCAAAATAAGACAAAAAAATGTTATAATGCCTCTGCATCACTCCAGGGTGCGACCCCACCTTGAACATTGCTTTCAATTCTGGTCCCCTTGTCTCAAAAAAGATATAGCAGAATTAGAAAAGGCTCAAAGAAGAGTGACCAGAAGGATAAAGGGGATGGAACTCCTCCCATATGAGGAAAGGTTAAAGAGGTTAGGGCTCTTCAGCTTGGAAAAGAGATGGCTGATGGGGGATATGATTGAGGTCTATGTCTACCAAATCCTGAGTGGTGTAGAACTGGTGAAAGTACATCGATTTGTCACTCAAAAAGCACTCATGTGAATCAAAAAAACTGGCACACTGGTATACTGATTGAATTGATTAAATCAATTTAATTGAAAATGGGAGGAAAAACCTCATACTACTGTGGCCAACCACGGTCAGTCAAACTGGACTGCAAAATAAGCAAGTTAAAGGGCACACAGTTAAAAAGTAATCATTGCTTGAAAAACCCTCCCGTCAAATGCCCACACTTTTCATTTACCACAAATCAAAAGGCAATATTATATGAAATAGTAAAGGACATTTATCTTACATCATGCTGAAAGTCTGTTCTCAAACACTCAATGTGGCAGGATCAGAAATTAAGAAGTGAGATCCCGATGGACCCGTTTCGCTCCAGCTTCCTCTGGAGACCTTCACTGTGTCCCGATGCTGAAAATGGAAAAAGAATTTTATTAAAAAAAAAGAAAAAATAATGCAAACCAAGCGTGCTCTTCTGAAGCTAACTCATACATACTGTTGGGATGAATGCACGATGAGACAGCCAGCAAGCCAGGCACCAAAATGGCACAACCATTTTCAGCCCTGATTGGATCTGAGGTTTATTGTTTTGATGGGTTTTGCCCTGATTGACTGGTTGACATTTTAGCGTCCCTTTAAATTTTGTTGGCACCATTTTGGTGCCTGACTTGCTGGCCGTCTCAGTGTGCATTCATCCCAACAGAATGTATGAGTTAGCTTGAGAAGAGCATGCTTAGATTGCATTATTTTTCTTTTTTTATAAAATTCTTTTTCCGTTTTCAGCATCGGGACACAGTGAAGGTCTCCAGAGGAAGCTGCAGCGAAACGTGTCCTTCGGGATCTCACTTCTTGATTTCTGATCCTGCCAGATTGAGTGTTTGAGAATGGGCTTTCAGCCTAATTTAAGATAAGTGTTCTTTACTGTTTCGTTTGCATATTTTTCTTTTCATTTATAATTTTTGTCTTGCCTTTAACACTTAGCTTAGCATTGCCTTCCATTCTCTTTTTATGTGTTAACTCAGTTTATTCAGATTTGACCAGAACATTAAATAGTATAGTGCTCTTGGCATGACACATTAATACTGCTTCTTTATCATTAGTCCTCAGACAAAAGCTGTCAGACTCACACATTAGCCACTACTTTATAGTGAGAAAATAATATTCCTGCCTTTAAAATCAATAGCATTTTATAGAACTATTAAATAATGTAGCCCTCATTAGTAATTTAAAATAGTATAAATTGATCTGCCTAGCAATTGAAATATGCACCCAGTACAATACACTGGGACTCTCAGGTCTTTAACTGAAGAAAATCTCAATGGCTATAGTGTATTTTATCCCTGTTTTGTTGAATTGGCAATGTACTTGTAGCAGGCAACAATAGCTATATTCATTAACTAACTCAGAACAGTAATGGCTTAATTCCAATCTAAAGGCATCTTAAGTTACATTATTTGCTTCCTATCAAAGAGAATAACAGGGGGTCAACAGCAAATGCAACATAGAGGGGTCAATAGGGAGCACAACATATAATTAAATCAGCAAGCTGGTGAATTGCTATGTATCTCTGAGGAGGGGGGGGGGGGGAAATAAATTATTATACTCAAATCCGAGGGTCTTCGGGATCTTGCCTCCACCCTGGCCGCTCAGCCTCCTGGCTCACTGCAGTTCACAGGGCAGGGCTCAAAGGAATCAAACTAAAAAAAAAAAGGTAAAAATCACCACTCCTTTTTTTATTGTCAGGGATTCACAATCCAATACATCCAACAGAAATCCTGCAACCCTCCAAACAGTCAGCTCCTGTTTTACTCACAGGGGCCAGGCGTAGCAGGAGAAAAAAAAAAACAGTGCAGCTCTCTGCTGCTGCAAGAAAAAAAAAACAGTTGGAGCCAATTTAACAGTCCCCAAAGATAGATTCCCCTGTAGTCCAACTTCATAACCCAAAAAGAATCCCTGTATCTTGTTCACCCCCACGGGGTTTCTGCAAACAGTTCAAAACACACAGTTCTGTGAGCCTCAGCCCACAAAAAGAAAAAAAAACACTGTAGCTTACTTTCCCCTCCCCCACTCAGAAGAAGGTTTGTTTTCCCAACAGTTCAAAATCCACAGTGCTTAATGCCTTAGCACTCAGTTCAGCCACACAGTCTCTTCAAAGAACATAGCTTGAACTCCTTTGGGAAAGAGGAAAAGATCCCCCCCTTTCTGGGTCACTCTATTACTTCACTGACCCTTCTCCCGCATGACCTTTTCTCTTTCCCCCTTCCACCCCAGCTGTTATACCAAGAGTTCACCTGGTTCTTCACTTTGTTTCCCACGGAGTGAGCCCAGGCAGAAAGGTCCATGGGTTCCTCAAGGCCTCCTTCCTTTTCCTTCTCCCCAGCTTCTTGCCAGTCCATGGGCTCATTCTCCTCCTCCCTGGGCAGCTGTTCCTCTTTTACTTGATTACCCTCCAGGTGACCCTCCCCTGCCTTGTTAGAGCTCTCCCCTCTGGCCTGCTGGGGAAGATAATCTCTGTACCAGGGTTTGCCCCGGGGTTGCTGGGAAATGTAGTCTCTGCCTCTCCTCCATTTTACAGGGGTCACTAACCTTTCTCTGCTCTCTCTTGGGGGATGATGGGTAATGTAGTCCTTCTCCCTCCACCCTTTCCTAGGGGCCATTACTACTTCTCCTCTCGCTCTCTGTGGCTGGAATGGAGGCAAGGCTCTGTTCGACCTTCTTCTGCTCTTGAGCCTCCTCACTTCTTCCCTCTCCACTTCCATCTCATCCACCCCCAGGTCCTCTCCTTCACAACCTTCACTTGGTAACCCTATTATATAAGATCTATATCAAATGTCTGCAAAACACACTATAGAAGAAGTGTGGTGGAAAGGAAGAAAAGGATGCATAGTGACCTCTCGTCACCCAGGATAAAAATGCGCGCACCTGTAGCTTATGCACTAGGGCTAATGGTAGCAGTAGTAATAGTGCAAAACTTACAGGAGAAGATGATATCCCTGGTGTAGCAATAGACCATGGTGCTCATGGACCCACCGCAGCAGGAGATAAAACACTGAAATTAATGAAAACATTAAAGGAGTAAAAACTATTAGGAGGACTCCTAAAGATAAAAATAATACAATGTACTGCTGCTACTACTACTACTATTTAGCATTTCTATAGCACTACAAGGCGTACACAGCGCTTCACAAACATAGAAGAAAGACAGTCCCTGCTCAAAGAGCTTACAATCTAATAGACAAAAAATAAAGTAAGCAAATCAAATCAATTAATGTGTACAGGGATGTGTATACCACAAACTCTATATTTAATTACAGAGGGTATACAAAGGGAGTTGTGTTATTTTACAGCTAACCCCAGTTATTAGTAGCTAGATTTCAAGGCATTAAATGGGACCTGTGGTAAAATAGCACAGGCTAGTGGTAAAGTAACACATCTTAACAGTAGCCTACATTGATAGTTCTACCTCTAAATGTATGTATTTTTGGAAAAAGGAGCTGATTAGTGAAAACTACACTGCACATAAGGAAACAATGGGCTAGAATATTTATATATTGTATATACCATCCTAAACTTTGATATATGGTACTTTTTTGGGGCGTTTGCCAAAAAATTGAAGAAAGGAGAAAAATGTCAAAGGAAAAGCTGTAAAAGGCAACTGATGTAAATATAAGATCTCTCATTGGACTGATTACAGAAAAGTACCTGAATCAGGCCTGTCTTAGGCAGGGACGACAGGAGCGATCGCACAGGGCCCTGTGCCTCCAGGGGCCCCATGGTGCTCCCTCCCACTCCCTACCATTGCTGCGACCTACTTCTTGCCTCCCCTCTCCCAAGCCGCAGGGTGCCCTCCCGGCACCTACCTGAAGCCATCCTGGTGGTCTAGTGGAGTCTTCGGGGGAGAAAAGATCCCCAGTCTTTCCTGCCCGCTGCTGGTGCTGACCCCTCTGTTGCCGCATCACTCTTTAAAAATGGCTGCTGAGACTTCCAGCAGTAGCCTCATGAGACTTCCACTGAAGTCTTGCGAGGCCCGCAAGTGGAAGTCTTGGCAGCCATTTTAAAGAAGGAGGCGGTAATGTCTGTGTCATTTGGAGGGGCTGGTTAAAGGGACGGGGAGGGGAGGATACTGTAAAATAAATAAATCAGTACTATCTGTGTCATTTGGAGGGGCTGGTTAAAGGGACACCCTAGTACTATTATATTTGTGCAGAAATTTTTTTCCTGGTAAAGGGCCACTAAACAGACATCATGTTATGAGAATTAGGTGCTCAACATTCAGAGTTTCTATTTATTTACTTATTTATGACATTTTATCCCACATTAAACATGAATTATATTGAAACCTGGGAGCGTTTAAAATCTTTTCTTTTCTCCTATGCCTATATCAAAAGAAAAAAAGATGGCATGTGGGAAGTTGCTCCTTTTGCTTTGTGGAATGCAGTGGTATATTATAAAAATGCATGAGACAGAGGAGAAAGTTGAATGAGGAGACAGTGTAGGATGAGTGGAGGAGGAGTTACGCAGAAGGGTGTGACCAGTGTTTGGCTGTGATTAAGGACACTGGACTTTTGCATCGCAAGCTTGAGAATTTAGAATAGTAAATCTCTGACTTGAACGCCATTTGTCAAGAAACATTTTGCTGAGCATTTATATTGTTTTCATACGTTTAGGACATTCTTCTGGTTATAGTAGCATTGCTGACAGGACCCCTGATGAAGGCTTATAGCCAAAATATGGCCCATGTTGGGTCTATCAATGCATCCTGCATTTTATATTGGAGAATAAACCTATTTTGTTGAAAGTTTTTGACTTGTTGAGCCTTTTTTTTTTTTTTTTTGCATCTACTGCTCATCATGGGACCTCTCCTTTGGAGTCTTCTACCCTCTGCTTGTTTTCCTTTGAGTTTTGGAAGTGTTGCTTTCTCCCTTTTTTTTTTTTTTTACTTCTATGTACCTTAATCATGAACACACAAGAGAACAAATAAAAAGAATAGGAAGGAAATGAGAAGTATAAGACACAGCATACCAACATCTTTGGCAATCATACCTTATCCACCCTGTCTAGCACTTCCACTGTGTCCCCGCTCCTGGTCTTCTACCATGTTGAGCATTCCCTTTCTCTTTGTTTGCTTTCTTGCCCTATCCAGCATCACCCTTCTGTGTGCCCATCTCCCTCACAAGTCTACCATCACCCCTCTGTGTTCCTATCCCCTCCATGTGTCTAGCATTGTCTCTCTGTGTCCCTTCCCACCCCCAACACCTGCCTGGCATCACCCCTCTGCATCTCTATGCCTCCCTATGTCCAGCCTCTCTCCCTCCCTCTCTCTTTTTCCTGACCTCTTTCCCAGGAATTCAGCAAATGTCCTTCTCTCTCCTGCCCCCCACCTCCAAGGTATGGGTCCAGTATCTGTCCCTCTAGCTTCTTGCTAAAGGTCCCAGTATCACTTCCTTCCCCTCTCCTCTCCCACATGTGCAGTATATCTTCCTCTTCCCCCCACAGGTCCTGCATCATTTAGCTCTTTCCCTTCCGTTGCAGGTATGGAGTCTCTCTCCCTTTCCTTGTTTCCCCTCCTGAGGTTCACTCACTTCACTCCTTCTTTCTTCTCCAAGATCCTTTAAATTTTCCCTTCATCACTGGCATTCGCAGCAGCACTGAAAACAGGCTGACTGACCAGTCTGAAGGGGTCTTCCCTCTATTGATCTTGCCCCTCTAGAAACAGGATGTAGAATCAGAGGAGGCAGGGACAGCAGAGGGAAGGTCCTGTGGACTGCTCACAAGCAGCTTATGTTCAGTACTGCTGTTGCTGGCAATCAAGGGCAAGTTTAAAGGACCTTGGAGAAGGGGGAGGGGTTTAAGTGAGTGAAGGGTGCTAAACAGAGGGGGGGGGGGGGAGAGATTTAAGGATGCCATACCACAAGGGTGAAGAGCCAAAGCTGGAGGGAAAGATGCTTTGGCATATAAGTTGGAGAAGGGGGACAACTAATGCCTTTGACTTGGCATATCTAATCTCTAACAGGGGAAGTTATTGACATGGGTTATCGTTTAGATGTTATTTTACTGCTAATCCATTATTATTAGCTAGATTTCATTACATAGAATGGGACCTGTGCTAAAATAGCACAAGTTTGTGGTAAAGTAACACATCTTAACAGTAGCCTACGCTGATACCCATGAATGTATATATTTTTGGAAAAAGGAGCTGATTAGTAAAAACAACACCGCACATAAGGAAACAATGGGCTAGAATATTTATATATTGTATATACCTAAACCAGAGGTTCTCAAACCTGTCCTGGGGGAGCCCACGTCAGTCAGGTTCTCAGGATATCCAAAATGAATATACATAACAGCAATTTGCATATCAAGGAGGCAGTATATGCAAATTGATCTCCTGAATATTAACTATGGATTTCCTGAAAATCTGACTGGCTAGGGTTGTCCCGGGACAAGTTTGGGAACCACTGACTTAAACACTAATATATAGTACTTTTTTGTCTCTCTAGTATACCAACAAGAAAAAATATAAAAACACACCTTCAGATTTGTTACGTTTGTCAATAGAGGCATAAACATTAGGAGGGTCATTCTATAAGGGGGTGCATAGATTTAGGTGCTAGAAAAGCTCTTATGTGAAGCCTATTCTGTAGAAAAGAATAAGTGCCTATAAGAGTGCTTGTCAATTGTTTTTTGGTCATGACCCCAAGATAGCAGCCAAATAAAACTGTGTGGCCCCTCGGAAGTGCAGAATAGTGATACATCTTTGGGGAGAAAAAGAAGAAGCGGAACCAGTCTCCACATAACAAAAAAGAAACCAAACGGCGGAGACAGTCAACATGTCAAATAAGCAAACCAAAGTTCTTAAGGGAGTCCTTTATTAAATGAAGGCTATACACAGTGCATGTTTTGCAATCTTGCCTGCATCAGGAGTCAAAATACAATCTGGAGCATTCACAGGATTAGTAAAATGGTAAACAAGGACTGCACATTCAAAAAAGGATCACAAGTCCTGCCAATGTAAAGTGTATGCCTTAGTAAAACTGCTTTACTAGGATTGGACTCCTGAAACAGGCGCTGAAACATGGCCTTTGTCGAACTCCACTAAGCACTGTGTGCAGCACTTTTAATAAAGGATTCCTTTAAGGACTTTGGTTTGCACACTATTATTTGACATTTTTGTTATCTCCACTGTTTGGACACCTTTTTTTTTTTTTTTTTTTATTTGTACCCTGCGCTTTCCCACTCATGGCAGGCTCAATACGGCTTAGGTATTTATTTGTACCTGGGGCAATGGAGGGTTAAGTGACGTGCCCAGAGTCACAAGGAGCTGCCTGTGCCTGCAGTGGGAATTGAACCCAGTTCCCCAGGGCCAAAGTCCACCACTCTAACCACTAGGCCACTCCTTTACTCCAGTCCACTTTGGAGAGCACACCCAGATAACGACCCCAAATGTAAGTTTTGGAACCCCATCCCACAGTATGGGAAGCTCTGGCCTATAGATTACTATACTAGCATATAAACATGCTTCTTCTATTTAAGGAGCAAACACTTAAGATAAGCTATAGAGTTGGTGGAAATGCTCTTACCTAGATTGCAAAAAACCACATGCAGACTGTATATGTACAATTTTGCGCCCTGCCCATGCCCCAACCAAACTGGATCTCCAGTTTCAGAATACTGCTTAGCAAGAAGCTGCTTGTTTGCATATATGTTCACTCTTTTTTGTTTAACATATTATCTAATCCTTCTTAGAAAGGTTAAAAGCTCTGATTAACAAATTACTTTTTCCTAACATTGTAATTTGTACATATGATGTTGTTTTTAGGTCTTGCTAGTTTTATTGTTATTTTAATTTTGTACACCACATTGACCCAATCGGGAAAATAGTGGTCAATAGGAATTCTATTAACATTAACATCAGAATAGCAGGATTTGTGTGTCTTCTTGCCACCTAAAACTGGGTGGCTCCTTGTGAATTTACCCACTAGTTGAATTGGTATCATTACACTCGAGGTACATTTTCAGTAGGATAGTCACTGCAAGTGTATGGGTCTTTTACTCCAATGTTCTGCCAGGCTTTATGCGCGAGCCTGAAAGCTGAAAATGTCAGCATACATTTATGCAGCTAACTAATCTGCAAAACAGTTATTTCTGCATTCAGAGTTCAACACACAAGCTTTATGGATAATGGTTAGTGTCACTATCTGTATAAACTTATCCCCCTCCAAACCCCACCCCATTTGGGGCAAATTAATTTTGGCTGTACAAGTTCTAGTAAGTTTTATTTAAAAACAAAACAAACTTCAGTAGCCAACACTGGCAGTTAACTGTATAAGTGCTTTTGAATAATGCCCTCTGTGTTATGAATCTAATTATGATAGGATGATTTATTGACTTGAAACCTGCACTGAGCAATGTTTTACAGCGTTCTGCAGAAATCATAGATACAGTAGTTTCTGTCTTCAACGGTGTATTGTTTGTAATAACCCTTCATTAGATAACTTCAGCAAAAATACCATTATTGAAAGATGATTATGATCCTTTATTCCATTCTATAATGTATGTTTTATTTTCCTTCTAGTGCTTCAAGGAGTGACCCACTATTTAAAGCTCTCAGAACAGCTATTGAGAAGTGTCCTCAGGAAGAAATGATCACATATAAGGATAGCAGGTGTACAGCAGGCACCAAATATGCTCTCTTGCGTGAAGGAGAAAATCTTTCCAACAGACTGTCAGTAAAACAACAGGAGCTCTCTCAAAGCATAGACCCATTGCATGTTCAGAGCTGCCCCTTACCTAGCAATCCAATCGCTCGACCCAGCAGTGGAAGTCACAGGGCAGGTGTCTCATTTTGTTTTTCTAAAAAAGCGCTACTGAAGCTAGAGTCATCAGCATCAGTTTTCCATGAGAACACGGAGGAAACAAATGATTGTTGCAAGCCACACCACCCTAAGGCAAGCCAACCTGTGGAAAGCATTAGGCCTCTTGCATACATAGGAGATGATTCAGAAGAGGGCAAAGGTAAAACTGACAGCACTGAGGCAGACATTCCACCTGCAACAACTCAGATGTTAAAAGAAAGTAAAGTTGACAATAAAGGAACTGAAGCAATTGGCAGCGATCAGGTTCTAAACTCAGTTGAAATAGATGGTTCAGAAGTAGATTTAGCTAGTTCTGCAAAGGAAACAGAGAAAGGGAAGGAATGCAATAGAGCTGAGAAGTGGAAGGAATGCAATAGAGCTGAGAAGTCTTCACAGGCTGATGTTTCTAATCAGCGCCAGGTAAACAATTTGTTCACACAGCAAAATAGCAACCAGCACAGTGATAATGTGTTAATAGATCAGCTAACTGAGTTTTCTTTGCGAAAGACTACCGATCAGGAAAATGCATCTGAGCTAAATTTTAACCACAATGTGGTCAAAATAGAAAAAACCCTTGAGACTTCAAATATTGTCTTTGGAAGCAAAGAAACTGACACGAGCAATCCACTAATTAATGATACTAATCCTGAAACATCTTTTCTTCATGTGCTGAGTAAAGATGGCAACACTTCTCTCCAATGGCCCACAGAGCTGCTTCTATTTACAAAAACCCAACCAACTATTTCCTATGGCTGCAATCCACTGTATTTTGATTTTAAGCTTTTCAAAACAAGAAAAACTACTAAAAGAGATGAAGTAAACACAGAGAACAACGAGGAACTTTTGAAAACCGAGTCTATGATTAAGAATGAAAACTCAAGTTTACTGAGAGACATAAACATGCCAATTAAAAAGGATAAAATAAAATGTCCATTAAAGGAATTGCCCCAAGAAAAATGTGAATCGAACAAAAATAATATAGAAACAAAGGAAAGCAGACTAGAAACTTCAAAATATTTAAATGAAAATGCACCTAAACAGATTCTGTACCCAGAGGACCAACAAAACGTTGTGGTTATACAAAATTGTTCTGAGGCACAAAAGCAAAAAATATCTTTAAAAAGACATTTAGATGATCATGAAAATATAGTATTGCGTGGCATAAATGCAAGAAATTCAATTTTCTGTTTAAACAATAAAGCTAAAAAGTTGAGAACATCAAAGTGTGGTTTAATTAATTTAGAAACTAAGTATGAAACCCAAGAATGCTGCAAATCCCCTCTAAAAGAATATGATCACAATAATGGAATTAGTGATGATGAAAATGACGCACATGATAACTATGTCAGTGATAAATCAAGTTCTTACAGCAGATCCCCAGATTGTGAAAATAATGAAAGCTCTATACAAGACTGCAGGTACTCATCTTCTGGATGGCATTCTACTTATTCTGACACCTCCGTTGTCAGTACAACATCTAGTTACACAAATGCATTTTCTGATCACAATTCAAGTCACCAAAATACTAGAAATCATACATCTTTTTTCTGCGAGAGAAAATATAATGCAATGGAAGGGTTGAACATAAGGCAAAACTATACCCTCTCTTCAGATGATGAACATGGCCACTTTTTTCATACAAGTCAGAGAGTTAAAGATAACATTAAAACTCAAAAGCACAAAATATCTAGAAAGAATTCCAAGCAAAGTTCTCACCATAGATGTACATCAAAGCAGAGTAAAAATGGTCAACCGCATTACTGCCGAAAATACAAGGACAGAAGAGAGAGTGATTTCTTGGAAAGGTCACACTCAAAACCAGTAAGCAGCAGTGGATGTTCTGGCTACAGAAGATCAGGATGCAGCAGTTCAGGATCCTTCTCAAAAGCAAAGGTGCATTTTTTGCATAAGATCAATAGGGAGAGAAACATCGGCACCAATAGCACTATGGGAAAAGAGGAACCATTACATGATAACATTCATAACACTGCCCTCCACTCAAAAAACTATGATAGACTTTATATAAATTCATTGGAAAATAATACTGTGGAGGAGAAAATATCATCAATAGAGGACTCACTTTTGGAAAAAGCACAGTCTAATAAACAAGAAGAAAAAGTAAACACTCCTGAAGGGAAAAAATATTCGGAGAGTTTCTACAACATTAAGCTTCCACCATCAGCAAGGGGCCCAAAAATCATACCTTTGCAGGAGACAGTATCATTGGTTAATGAACGTAGCATAAAGAACAATGAAGCTGATACAATTGAAAATGGAGTCAATAAAAATAGGGTTGGAGAGTCACAAAAATATGAACTAAATGTGACTACTTCTACGGATTGTAATAATAGTTTTTTAAAAGACATTATTCAAATAGAAACTGAATGTCATTGTGGGGGTGCAGAAATTCAGAAAGCTGCAGAAGGACCCTTAATTAGTCAAGTACAACCTTTTATACAAAGCTGTGACCCAATCCCCACTGATTTCCATGGTGCTTTTCAATCTAAAAATTATTCTGTTTCAACTAATTCAGTAGACACCAAAGAAGAACAAAGAAGACTGACTGAAGAGAATATGAGCTCCTGTCAGAGCGAAGGGAATTCAGATCACTGTTATGATAGATCTATGCAGAGCTATGTTGATGAAGACCATGAGCTACAAGACCATAATAAATCAGTCTCTCCCTTAGCCCCACAGACTATAACATTTTCACCCGATGAAGTAGACAAATACAGGATACTACAAATGCAGGCACAGCAGCACATGCAGAAACAGTTCTTTTCAAAGCATCTTAAAGTTGTACCTGCTACAGCACCAGCAGCCTTCTCCACGACATCAACATTTCAACCAGTTCCTATTCAGCACCATGCTTCCATAACAACAATCCACCATTCCTTTTTGCAGCATTATACTCACCCAGCTCCAGTCCATCATCGTAACAGTCATTTCCCTTTGACTCACATCTACCCCCATTCCCACTCACATTTCATACCCATTTCACTTTCAGCCTTAACGCCAACCATCATTCCTACTCATCCTGCTTTCCTGACAGGGTACCCAATACATTTACTGTCTGCTACAGCCATTCATCCTTCCCAGCTGACCATGCAGCCGTTTCCACATACAGCATTTATACCAACATTGATCGCACCACATCTTGGTACAGGAGTTGCTTCCTCCATACATTTACATCCTATAATCCATCCCATGTTCCACGGGCAAGATTTTCATCATCATTCAGGTTTTGGCCATTCCCACTCATAAATTGAAATACAAGAAATGTTTAGCCATTTAAACTAGCAGAATTTTCAACATGTCAAAACGATTTTGAAGGTGCCTGTTCTGTAACATTGGAGAAATCAGCTTAAGTAACATCTGTGAATTTGCACAGAATTGGAGTGAAGCATTACCATTAAATATTAGAGATGAGGGTGTTACTGACAACCTAGATTATTTCAGAATAAATTGGTTGCTTTTTATTCATGAATTGTAACAGAATGCAACCATCTGTGCTATTTTCCTTTTCTATTGCACCACGTTCAAGTATATAAAATGTGCTCAGTACTTTTGTTTGGACATCTGCTGAATTTAACTCATGGAAAGGAATAATGTGTTACATTATATTATGGTTTAATTTAAGGTTATCTAAAAATATAGACAAGAAAACAATTTAAAGTTTTATATTATTATTAGTAAGCAAAATAAATGATAATTAGCATTGATTTTAACCATTTGAGCACATTTTTATGTGTCAGATTACTAAATTCATATATATACAATAATATGTTTATGCACTGAGCAGAAATAAGTAACTCCCCTTCCCCTTTTATAAAGCTGTGCTAGCGGTTGCCAGTGCAGTAATGTCAACACAGCTCATTCAAAGTCAATGGGATGTGTCGGCATTGACATATGGCAGGTGCTAGCATGGCTTTGTAAAAGGGGAGGGGGTAAGAACATAAGAACTTAAGCATTGCCATACTGGGACAGACTGAAGGTCCTTCATATCCAGTATCCTATTTCCTAACAGTGGCCAATTCAGTTTGCAAGCACCTGGCAAGATCCCAAAAGAGTAAAACAGATTTTATGCAACTTATCCTCAAAATAAGCAGTGGATTTTCCAAAGTCCATCTCAATAATGGCTTATGGACTTTTCTGTTAGGAATTTGCCCAAACCTTTTTTTAAACTCTGCTGTGCTAAATGCTTTTACCACATTTTCCGGCAACAAATTCCAGAGTTTAATTACACACGTTGAGCTGAGAAATGTTTTCTCTGATTTGTTTTAAATTTACTACTTAGTAGCTTCATTGTGTGCCCCATAGTCCTTGCATTTTTGGAGAGAGTGAAGAAGGTATTCACGTCTACCCATTCCACTCCACTCAGTATTGTATAGAACTCTATCATATTTCCCCTCAGCCATTTTTTCTCCAAGCTGAAGAGCCCTAGACTCTTCAGCCTTTCCTCATAAGGAAGTCATCCCACCATTTTTTTTAAATTTTCATCACCAATACATCAGCCAATATGAATGGTTTCTTAAATATTGATCTTTTGCATCTTTGAAAATATAACCCAATGTATACTAAATTGAGAAAATTCAGTGGAGATACAGAATTCACAGTGATTCTTTGGGGCAGAAATATTTCTAATTCTCTGGTTCGAAATAATTTCAAGCATATGGCACCTGGACATCTAGTACTACCATTAAGGTTGAGTTGCCATATAAGATGTGATCACTTATACCTGCTCAAATGCTGGTGTAAATAAAGGCACACACTTTACACGCATATTCGTGTAGATTACAGTCCAGCTTATTTTTGAAAGAGAAAGACGCCCATATTTTGACCCAAATCAGGAGATGGGCGCCTTTCTCTCATGGGCGCCCAAATCAGTATAATCGAAAGCCGATTTTGGGCGCCTCCAACTGCAGTCTGTCGCGGGAACAAACAAAGTTGATGGGGGCGTCTCATAGGCATGGTGAAGGCGGGACTGGGGCGCCCAGGGCCGATAATGGAAAAAAGAAGGGCTGCTGTAGCGAGAATTTGGGACGCTTTTTTTGGACCCTTTTTTTTCACAAACAAGTCCCCAAAAAGTGCCCCAACTGCCCAGATGACCTCCGGAGGGAATCGGGGATGATCTCCCCTGACTCCCCCAGTGTTCACTAACCCCCTCCCACCAAAAAAAAAAGAACTTCAAAAAATGTTTTTCCCAGCCTGTATGCCAGCCTCAAATGTCATACCCAGCTCCCTGACAGCAGTATGCAGGTCCCTGGAGCAGTTGTTAGTGGGTGCAGTAGACTTCAGGCAGGTGGACCCATGCCCATCCCCCCCCCCACCTGTTACACTTGTGCTAGTAAATGTGAGCCCTCCAAACCGCCCCCAAAACCCACTATACCCAATCTAGGTGCCCCTCCTTCATCCCTTAGGGCTATTTTAATTGTGTAAAGTTGTGGGCAGTGGGTTTTGGGGGGATTTGGGGGGCTCAGCACACAAGGTAAGGGAGCTATGGACTTGGGAGGTATTTTAATTTTTTTTAAACTTTTTACAAGTGCCCCCTAGGGTGCCCGGTTTGTGTCCTGGCATGTGAGGGGGGACCAGTGCACTATGAATCCTGGCCCCTCCCATGACCAAATGCCTTGGAGTTGTTCGTTTTTGAGCTGGGCGGCTTCGGTTTCCATTATCTCTGAAAACCAATACCGCCCAGCTCAAATCTGCCTAAATCCAATGCATTTGCCTGGCACCAACCGTATTATCGAAACAAAAGATGGACGCCCATCTTTTTTGAAAATACGGTCTGTCCCGCCCCTTCGCGGACCCGTCCTCGGAGATAGTCGCCCATGGAGATGGGCGTCCGTGTTCGATTATGCCCCTCAGTATATCTTAATCTATGTGCATGCATTCTGTCTCTACCCCTGCTCTTCCCAGACTCTGCCCTGAGTATGCCGACTGACAATCTGTGTGCCATCATGGGGCATTATTTTATAACAGTTGTTATTTTATGAGGGAATTTAAGTGTGTATATGGCCAAATATGCATGGGCATGACTTCAGAAAATTGCCTCTTAGATGTTTAGGGGGTCTTTTACTAAACTGAGATAACATTTTTAGCTCACGATAGAAATCTCCCGATGGTAAAAGCCGAGGCACCCATTATATTCCTATAGGAGTCTCGGCATTCACCACCAGCTGATTTCCACTGCGAGCTAAAAATGTTATCATGGCTTAGTAAAAGACGCCCCTCAATGTAGTAATGTGTGTGAATGTAGTGCAGCACCATGCTGTTAGCATGGTAAACATAATACAGCTTAGTAAATAGGCAACAAAATGGGGGGGGGGCAGTTTACTGTATATATCTGGCTCTTTTCAAATCAGTGCTAAAATGAAAAATTGCCTTGTTCTTTAAAAGTATGGCTAATCTAGCACTAGGTGAATGTATCATGGTATCCCAAATTACTGAAAAACAGTGCAATTCAAGTTTTGCTTACATTGAGTGAATCTAGGCATGGGAAATTGATTAAATGATTTTCCAGCAATGAGTTTAGGCAGGCAATAATGCTTCTTTATTGTCATGGACAGTTTTGTAAGTCAGGTCTCAAAAGAGTCCAGTGTTTATAGTGTGCAGAATTTCATGCAAAAGCAGTGATTTTCCAAGTGCATTTTTTTTCTATTTGAGGCTTGTAAGCAAATGAGCTTGGTAGAAAGCTTACACATAGAAGTTTTGTGTGAAGAACTTCACAAAAAAGATCGAGGCATAAAAAGACTTTTGTCTAGTAATTTTCAAAGAATTAATAAATAGCTACCTTACATACTTTTGCATTGTAACAGCTCATAATTTACTGAAGGGTCCTTTTACTAGGCTGAAGGAAAAAGGACCCTGCAGTAGCAGCGGGGGCTGTTTTACCTGCACACCAGGGCCTTTTTATCGCAGTGGGTAAAAAGCCCCTAAAAAATGGTCTTGCCGGGGAGGGGAGCACTTACTGCCACCCATTGGCGTGCAGTGATGCTCAATTACCAACAGGTTAACGCCTTTCTATTAAATTAAAATATTTTCCGGCACGCTAGAAATGGCATATGCTTGATCTGGAACTACTGCCAGTGGCCGCGTTGGTAGTTCCGGGATAGCACGCGGTAAGCTGCTATCTGGAACGCGCTGCCTCGTAATTTAAAAACGATCTATGAACTTACCAACTTCCGCAAGCTACCGAAGACCCATCTCTTTAACAAGGCATACCACAAAGACCAACAAATGTAAACCTCTCCACATATATCCAGAATAGATTTATTATATCTGCTTGTTAGACTACTATCATGTCTTATCATAATCAGGCCACCCAAGATCCGTCTGTAATACTAAATATCTATCTTATCATGTATTTCCACTATTCATGATATATTGTAAGCCACACTGAGCCTGCAAAGAACATTCTGAAGCTCACTCTGTGGCAGGGACACACTGAAGCCCTGCAGTGTTGGTAGGCTAGGCTGTCAGCACCACTCACCTCATGCACCACTCACTCTCAGTCAGAGACCCACCCACAGCCACGCCCCTTCCGGACATAATTCGCAACCTCAACGTTCTAAATGAAGCTGCAACTTCCTCTTGCATGGTGGTGTAGATCAAAATTTGTATTTTTCACCCAGGACTGTCTGCCCTGCCCTCGCGTCACGACGTCGTGACGTGGAGGGCGGAGCTATGACAATCGACAAATCGCATCGCACAGCAGCCCTGCCCTCACGTCTAGACGTCATGACATCGAGGGCGGGTCATCAAAAAACAAATGACAACACGACTACTGCGCTCTGCAATGCCTGCCCCACGCCGTCCCTCCAGGCTCCAGCCTGCCACCCACGGAATGATGACACAGAGACACAAAGGAAGTGATGCCCCTTCCAGGCTCCGAAACGCTCTGCACATGCCTCCCCCCACAGCAACATCAACCCCCTTGCTACCCTTCCCTCGCTGTACGGCTGCTGCTGCTGCAAAAAAAAAAATGGACACAACCTAACGGTGGCAAGCAGGCAGGCAGGCAGGCAGCCTGAACGTCTGAGGGAGGGAGGGAGCAAAGTAACCAACCAGCCAGCCTGAATGTTGGTGGAATGGAGGGAGGGAGCCAGCTTGATCATGGCAGTGCAAGGGATGAAAACCTTGCTAGCGCCCGTTTCATTAGTCTCAGAAACTGGCCTTTCTTACTAGTAATAATAATAATAATAAGCCCGCATTGAGCTTACTGCCGCTTTGTAAAAGGGTCCCTGAATTTGCATACATTTTTGTGCCCAGTGGACTACATTAAAAGTTTTGCTATGAGGACTGGCCAAATTTTGTGCAGAATTTTGCAAGCCAGCTCTGTGTATGTAACAACACCGAGACACCCAAAGCACTGGTATTTTCATGCATTTCAGGCTCTTTTGCATGATTTTTCACACATAAGCTCATATTTATGAACTTATTTACACTTTAATGCATGGGTCACCATTTTTTAAAAATAAATTTGTTTTTCAAACTTAAGCTGGCCTTTTAGTCTATTTTAAGCCAATTGGTCCTATCTACTGGAATAGACCTAAAATACAATGACACTTTAAAGGGCCCTTTTACTAAGCCATGTAAGCGTCTACGCACACCCAATATGCGCCAAAATGGAGTTACTGCCCAGCTACTACATGGCTCTTGCGGTAATTTCATTTTTGGCACGTGTCTGACACGTGCATCAGGAAAATAATTTTTTTTCTGCCGCGCGTATCAGACACACGCCAAGTGGCATTTGGCATGCGTAGATCATTACCTCCCCCCCCCCCCCCCCCCCGTTTACCACATGAGACTTTACTGCTAGGTCAATGGCTGGCGGTAAGGTCTCAGACCCCAAATGAACGCTTGGCAATTTTCACTTTGCCGCACGTCCATTTTCGGCAAAAATTTAAAGAAGGCATTTTTTGTAGGTGTGCTGAAAAATGATTCTGCACACACCCAAAACCAGCATCTACACTACCACAGACCATTTTTCAGCACGCCTTTGTAAAAGGACCCCTAAAATTCTTAGGTCCATATATAAAAGCAGTTTGGTCAGCAGCAGTGCCAAAAAAATTGGTGCTATTTTTTTTATCTGTGGCAAAATAGCAATTCTTTAATAGTGTGTCTATATTTAGGCACCAGAAAAAAATGAACATAAATACACAGGTGTGCACAGATATGCATATAAATGCCAATATTCTGATTACATGTTATTCTATAAAATGGTACCTAAATGTTATGGTACCTACTTTGAAGGTGGGCATGCACATGGGCAAAGTCTGGGCAGATCATATACAATTCTACAATTTGCATGCGTAAGTATAATATAACCTTCATAAAACAGGCATATTTTTTCACATTTCAAATAGGTGCTTTGTTGTGGAATTACCCCTTCTATATGCATCCTCTAATACAAAAGGGCTTATAAATTACCATCCTTGAAAGAAAAGATTCTTTATTAAAAATTTGCTGAAATTATATAAGATTTTAAAAACAAAGGCAATTTTTTTTTATTTAGGAAAAGTAATTGGTTGGAAATCTGATAGCTGAACTTTGTAGGAAAATGCCTAAAACAACACTAGTTCATGGTCTAATGCTGATCACCATGTCTGGGCCAGGAAAATAATTGTTGTCAATAATACAGAAATTAACCACAGAATTAAAGGGTGGGGGTGGGGGTGGGGTGGGACAGGGGGCAGGATTGAAGTAATGGGAGTTTTCTTACCCTGGGTTCTAAAAATAGAAAGCTAGCTGCAAGAGAATTAGAAGGTTGGACTCCCCTCATGAAATAATCTGCTCCATCAAATTATTGGTGTCATTGTGAAAGCAATACAAAGGTAATTTTGCTGAAATGACTTCTCCATGTCAGTAATGCTGAATGATAAATGAAATTAAAATGCTTTTCTCTGTGCTGGTTGAAGTAACACACTCTAGTTCTCCTCAGTTTTCAACATGCTACATACTGAATATCCAGGATTCATTGCAATTTGCATATGGTACAACCCCATTGCCCAAAACTCAAAGTTTCAGGAAAACACAAGTCTCAAAAGGAAGAAGGCCAGGGTCAATATTCAAAGCAATGTAACCAACCAGAAATGGCTCCTCCTGGCTGGTTAAATTGTCCGTTCATGGCTAACCACTAATTTTCAGCAGCACTCAACCGACTAGTGCCACTGAAAATAACTGGTTAGCGTTGAACTGAAAACTGGATATTTTGGGGGCATTCTAGGGGCAAAGTACTGCTTTCGACTCCTAACCATGACTCTCCTACTCAACACCCTCACTTATCACCCCTACCACTGCATTTTCCCCACCCCTAGCTGTCTGTTCGTCATGTCCAATTTAGATTGTAAGCTCTGTTGAGCAGGGACTGTCTTTTCATGTTAATTTGTACAGCGCTGCGTAAGTCTAGTAGCGCTATAGAAATGTTTAATAGTAGTAGTAGTAGTAGAAGTAGGCACTTGACTATCTAAATGCCAATATTCAGCTCTTAAGCAGCCAGGTTAACCGTAATATAAGACCACATAAAAGTCAGTCCTATCTTTACGCAGTAACCCATAGCCAGATTGGTGCTGAATATCGCACTTACTAGGGCCCCTTTTACCAAGCTGCAACAAAAGGGGGCCAGCGCTGGCATTAGCGTGTGTTTTACATGCACACGGAAGCTCCCTTTTACCGCAGCTGGTAAAAGGGAAGTTTTGCTTTCCTACAAGAAATGATCATGTGGCAAGTAAAGTACTTGCTGCGCTGCCATTTCAGGGGGAAGCCCTTACCGCCACCCATTGAGGTAGCGGTAAGGGCTCCTGTGTTAACTCCGGAGCACTAGGGGTGGGAAGTACCACCAAGCTGCTGCGGTAGCCCAGTGGTATTTCCTGTATAGCAAACAGTGAGCCCGCGTTGAGCTTACTGCCACTTAGTAAAAGGAGCCTTAATCTACAGTAAAAAATGGCCCGCGGCAGCTTGGACGTGTGAAATTAGCATGTGCTGGGCCATTTTCTACTGCTGCTGGGGAAAAAAAAGGCTTTTTTATTGGGGCAGTAAATGGCCATGTGCTAAAATGAAAAGTAACATGTGGCTATTTACTGTCTGAGCCCTTACCTCCATCCATTGACCTAGAGATAAGGGTTCACAAGCTACTCACACAGTAAACATGCAGCACATGCTAATGTGGCCATATTGCCATTTACCGCCAGAAACGAGCACTGTGGTAGAAATTAGAAAAATATTTTCTATTTACGAATTAATGAACTTCTGCAAACTACTGAAGACCCATCTCTTTAACAAGGCATACCACAAGGATCAACCAATGTGAATATACACAACTCCTCCACATATATTCAGAACTGTCTTACAATTTCTGCTTGTTATACTGCTATCATGTCTTTCATTATCTTGTTGCTCAAGAATCTTCTGCAACACTAAATGTCTATTTTCTAATACATTTCCACTATTCATGATTATTGGAAGCCACATTGAGCCTGCAAAGAGGTGGGAAAATGTGGGGTACAAATGCAATAAATAAATAAGTACCATGGGAAACAGCATGTGCCAACTTTGAAATTACCACTGGATGCCCATGCTACCCGGGAGGTAATGTCAATTTGGCGCACACTATCCGCACATTAGTCCTACTGCAGCTTAGTAAAAGGGCGCCTTAACTGGCTATGTGTTAGCTGGCTCTTAAAACCCGGAAATTCAGTGCCAGTGCCCAGACATGGCCTGGCATTGAATTTTTTGGTTTAACGCCAGCGGCAGTCATAAATGCTAACCACCACCAGCTGAATATCAGGCCCAAAATGTTCTTGCATATTCTTTACTGTATTTGTATTGATCTTGTTCTTTCACTGCCCACTCATTAAACACAGCTCTCTTCTATCAGATGATGTGCTTCCTCTTCTCTGACATGTCAAATAGTGTCTGTCTATTGTTTCAGTGTAACTTAGAGGCAATTCTCTAACTTGGCACCTCCATTTAGGTGCCCATTGTATAATGGAACTTAGGCACCCAGGTTCAATTCTAAGAATTTCTAGTGTAACCTGGTATTGACGGGCACCCGCAGTTATGCCAGCCATAGAGCTGGTATATGAATGCCCCCTAAATGCAGTATTCTTCGTTATATCTGTAAGTGGGAGCTTCACCTATATCCTCTCCATACTTGGCTCCTGTGTATACCTCCTTGCAAATATGCCCTAGGTAAGTGAAACAAATATTTGCAGAATCTTGCTCTGGCAGAATTTTTGCATTTACACATGGACATGCATATATACACCCATAAATGCCACTATTCTGAACATGTACATAGGAAATGTTCATCCACATGTATGCATCAGGATTGTAGAACTGTCATTTTAATGTGCTTAAACACAAATATGTTTATATTTAATTAAATATGTTTATACTTTAAGTTGGCGACAGCACATCACAATTATCTTGCATAGTAATTGAGACATGCACAAAAGCAGCCCCCATGCTAAGCTACCTGATTTTTTTTTTCTTTTAACTGACGGCAAGAGAAAAACTACGACTATGATATTGTCTCATGATATTTTTCCATAATTCTTCCTTTTTAAATATTCATAATTTAATTTCAATTTCTGTCCCAAAGGCTTTTTGTTTTTTTAATACCATGTATGTTATCTATTAAACAGAATAATTCTGGCAGTTGTGTTGCTCATGAAACTAACTTGGTGCTTAAAGATGTTGACTAAAATGAACACTCTTCCCATTTCACGGTAATTCTATTTTTGGCGCAAGCCCAAAACACGTGGTAGAAAATATTTTCTATTTTCTACCGCGTGGCACTTACCTTGTGGCAATCGTCAGTTGATGCACAGTGGACGATTACCTCCTGGTCAGCATGTGAGACCTTACTGCTAAGTCAATGGGTGGTGGTAAGGTCTCAGGCCAAAAATGGATGCGCAGTGGTTTTCATTTTGCCGCACGTCCATTTTCCGGGCGATTTAAGGAAATGGTCCGGCATGCATTCAAAACACGCACCTACACCAACGCAGGCCACTTTGGGGCACGCCTTAGTAAATGGGGCCCTTAGTTCCTAAAGTCAGATACTGCTGAAGAAAATGGTAATGGAATTCAAAATGTGTGGGTTAAACTCAAAGGAATCCTCTATGGAACCAAATAAGCTTAGATGTGATTAGATGGCAACATCAGTAATTGAGAAGCAAAGCCAGTGCTGGGCAGGCTTCTATGGTCTGTGACTTGATCATAGCTGAACAGATTCAGTTGGAAAACAAGGCCAGTGCCTGTCAGACTTTTACAGTCTGTGCCCCAATTGTAGCTAGAGAGATTTGGATGAGCTGGAGTGGGCTTCAATGACAACTTCAGTAGTTGAAGAATAAGGCTAATACTAGGCAGACTTCTATGGTCTGTGCCCAGAAAATGGCAAGGACAAATCAATATCAAGTATACATATCATACCTTATGCGATGAATTTATTATGTTGGGCAGATTGGCTGGACCATGCAGGTCTTTATCTGCTGTCATCTACTCCGTTACTATGTTACTA
Organism: Microcaecilia unicolor; assembly: GCF_901765095.1. Lineage (NCBI taxonomy): Eukaryota > Metazoa > Chordata > Amphibia > Gymnophiona > Siphonopidae > Microcaecilia > Microcaecilia unicolor. Next base: position 126,097,381 of record NC_044031.1, on the reverse strand, counting down.
TGCTGTTCATCTTAATCTATTAAGCATTGGTGTATCATAGGGGAAAAACTATTAAATTCAGATGAACCTTACAATGCAATCAATATCTAAGCATGATTCAAAGTATCTTCAGAGGTTAAGGTACTGCAAATTAACTGCTCTGTTTCTACAGGACATTTTCATCTGTAGGTCAACATTTTGCTAATTAGATATCTAGTTTCTCTATCACACCCTTTTAAATTATTTCACATTTAAGTTTATTTGACAGGCAAGCCTTAATCATTCACCAACTGATGTGGTAGGTGCATTACAATGTGAGAACACTACAGCTGAGTAGAATCTGATAGCAATTTAGAATGTTAATTTTCTTTTTCAGATATGAATATAGTCTATTTGAACTTGGAATGTTTAAGCACAGATTCATAAATCTTACATTTATATTTTTGAGTAGAAAATGGATGCAGTGGCATTTATATCTAAAACAAACCAATTCCATCATCCCGTGTTTTAAACACTCTTTGCATTGAAAGGTCATTGAATTGTAAGTTTCTGTTGAGTGCTATGAAATTGTTTCATGGCTCACACTACTTTTTCTTGAAGTAAATCACTTTGAAGGCTTTCACTAATATTTTTCATATTATAAACTTCTTTTTCTGGAAGTTAAGGCAATGCTTGTATACTACTACCTTGTTTTTATCATCATACTAACCAAAATCATGCAATACTAAATGTTTATATTACTAACACTCTACTTGTAAGCCACTTTGAGCCTGCAAAGAGGTGGGATAAGGTGGGATACAAATGCAACAAATAAATAAATAAATGATGCATGCTAATCAGATTGTAACAGGAGACCGTTGTTTCCAGTGCTAGGAATATTGTAGGTCATTTTTGAACATCTGAAGAATGAACCTATATGGTCCTGAAAGCTCATATCAAAAACATTTTTTTTGATTCGTTAAAAATAAATAGCATAACCTAAAAAGATTCTAGTCTGTGTATGAGGGGTTTATTTGAGGAATCCTTTGAATAGAAGAAGTTAGAAATCAGTTTCCATATTTTGTGCATCCAATACATTGACTTTTATGATACCAATCATTAATCATCTGAAGATTCAAAACAATCATGTAATGCATATAACTAAAAGAATGTCGGGCTGAGCAAGTTAAAAAAGAAGCAAGCCCGATGGGCTGAAAATGTTAAATTAGTGCCTTTAGGTAACTGCTTGTAAACAGTTTTAACAAATAACCATTGCACACAGTTCCATAGTATAGCTATAATAAAATTCCCCTTCAAAAAGTTTGTATCTTGATTTTCAGAAACGTTTAGGAGAAAGTTCTATAAATTTATGTCTACAATTGCACACTAAAGATGGGCTTTTGTTTGTCTTCGTTGTATATCATTATCAGACAACCAAACAGCAGCAGCAGCAGCAGCAGTAGTGAGCCAAGGAAAGACAAACACAGCAAGAGTTGGTGGTTACTGACTTTTGAAATTAAACCAGAGCTTTTTCTTTGCAGCAGGATATTGTAGTACATGCTTTGAATCTGTGAATGTATCGTGGAAACCTATCAGGCTTATTTTCGAAAGAGAAGGGCGCCCTTCTTTCAACACAAATCGGGAGATGGGCGTCCTTCTCCCAGGGTCGCCCAAATCGGCATAATTGAAATCTGATTTTGGGCATCCTCAACTGCTTTCCATTGCGGGGATGACCAAAGTTCCTGGGGGCATGTTGGAAGCATAGCGAAGGCGGGAATGGGGCGTGTTTAACACATGGGCGTCCTCGAACAATAATGGAAAAAAGAAGGGTGTCCCTGACGAGCACTTGGCTGACTTTACTTGGTCCTTTTTTTTTTTTTACGACCAAGCCACAAAAACTGACCAGATGACCACCGGAGGGAATCGGGGATCACCTCCCCCTACTCCCCCAGTGGTCACTAACCCCCTTCCACCCCCTCCCAAAAAAAATTTAAAATATTTTTTCCAGCCTCTATGCCATCCTCAAATATCATATCCAGCTCCATGACAGCAGTATGCAGGTCCCTGGAGCAGTTTTAGTGGGTACTGCAGTGCACTTCAGGAAGGTGGACCCAGGCCCATCCCCCCAACTGTTAAACTTTTGGTGGTAAATGTGAGCCCTCCAAAACCCACCACAAACCCACTGTACCCACGTCTAGGTGCCCCCCTTCATCCCTAAGGGCTATGGTAATGGTGTACAGTTGTGGGGAGTGGGTTTGGGGGGGCTCAGCACACAAGGTAAGGGAGCTATGCACCTGGGAGCTTTTTCTGAAGTCCACTGCAGTGCCCCCTAGGGTGCCCGGTTGGTGTCCTAGCATGTGAGGGGGACCAGTGCACTACTACTACTACTACTACTACTACTATTTAGCATTTCTATAGCGCTACAAGGCATACGCAGCGCTGCACAAACATAGAAGAAAGACAGTCCCTGCTCAAAGAGCTTACAATCTAATAGACAAAAAATAAATAAAGTAAGCAAATCAAATCAATTAAGGTGAACGGGAAGGAAGAGAGGAGGGTAGGTGGAGGCGAGTGGTTACAAGTGGTTACGAGTCAAAAGCAATGTTAAAGAGGTGGGCTTTCAGTCTAGATTTAAAGGTGGCCAAGGATGGGGCAAGACGAATGCTGGCTCCTCCCATGACCAAATGGCTTGGATTTGGTCATTTCTGAGATGGGCGTCCTCGGTTTCCATTATCGCTTATGAAGCTCCAACAAACTGGGCAGCAGTCTTATTACTTTTCAAGGAAGTTATCACTTTCTTTACTCTCAGGGGCAATTGTTTGCTTTGCGCATACCATGATAGGAATGAACCTCACTCCTAATCCAGGTCATGTGGAGTATGATCTCTGTCTCTGAAATTTACTAACACTCACCACAAAACTTGCGTCATGCCAAAGAAAGCTTCCCTCTGGAGTTCATAAGGCGTAACGTGTATAGGCAACCCATCCAGGTGTGTCAGCTTATGTTTTCCACAATTCTCTTAGGGTCATGATCCCAGTGCTTTTCTGGTATACTGTTGTAGTGTTTACAGAGTTTCCAATGAATGAGACGTGCTACCTTGTTATACCTTTCTGTATAAAGATTTTCTGCCATCAGCATTTTGCAGACAGTCCTGAGCTGCAACTATCAGTCTCTCATCCTTAGGTTTCAGTTCACTTCTTCTTATCCATTCCTGTGTCTGGCCTTTGATTTCTAGTAATACTTTATATTTCCCAATGTATTTGTGTATTGCCGCTTCTTTTCCGTATTTGCTGATCAACTGCCATAAAGAGGTTTTTTTTTTGTCCTGCTTTGCGTATTCTGTTGATTCCATCCCTGTAGACAAGTTATTAGTCTGCAAATAAATAAAATAAATCTAACTACATCACCTAATAGTTAAAACCTAGGGGCAAATAAGAACCATAGTTAGAAGCTTGTAAATAATTGGTTTAAAAAAATCACCCCCCCCCTTAAAAATCATTATGACAGAAAAGCTAGCTGACATTGACTCTATCAGCTCATAAAGAGGTTCATTTTTAAAAATTGAATAGATTTAAGACTAAGAGCCCTGTTTACTAAGCCATGCTATAGGCACGCTAACTTTTCAATGCGCGCTAATGATAGAGACACCCTTATGGCCCTGTTTACTAAGGTGTGCTAGCGATTTTAGCATACACTAAAATGACACACAAATATTTCTATAGGTGTCTCTAGCAGCACTCACTAAAAATGCTAGCATGCCTATAGTGTGGCTTAGTAAACAGGGTCCTATGGTCATTTAGTTTGGAGAGTAAAAGCTGTTTTATTTTATTGGATTTTTTACTCACACCTTTTTCAGTAGTAGCTCAAGGTGAGTTACATTCAGGTACACTGGATATTTCTCTGTCCCAGGAGGGCTCACAATCTAAGGCTGTACCTGAGGCAATGGAGGGTTAAGTGACTTGCCCAAGATCACAAGGAGCAGCAGTGGGATTTGAACTGGCCACTGCTGGATGTCAAGACTGGTGCACTAACCACTAGGCCACTCTGCCAGATGTTGCCAATCAAGTCTTTGGAATTGGGAACAGATGAGATATTAGTGATTGAAGTTCATTCAAAAGTATTAGGAGTTCAACTTTTGAATTACATGTGAAGACCTTGTCTAAACAATTGTTGTTGTTTTTTTCAATTACAGCAACTAAGAGCAATACTACTACTACTACTACTTAACATTTATAAAGCGCTACCAGGGTTACGCAGCGCTGTACAATTTAACACAGAGGACAGTCCCTGCTCGAAGGAGCTTACAATCTAAAGGACAAAAAATTGCAGTCAATCAAATTGGGGATGTCTAGATTTCCTGAATAGATTAAATAGTAGTAGTAGTAGTAGGATAGGTCGAGGAGGATGAGGATGAGGATGGAGTAGTGACCTTTGGATTTTGCAAGGAACAGGTCATTACAGACTTTAGTGAGTGCCGTTCCTGTCGAGTGTAGAGGGCGAAAACCGGATTGCAGCGGATCGAGAATGACATGAGAGGAGAGAAAATCAAGGCAGCGGCTGTGAACGGCCCGTTCAAGTATCTTGGAGAGGAAGGGTAGGAGGGAGATGGGGCGGTAGTTGGAAGGACGCTCTAAGCTCCACTCAGTTTTACAATAGTAGCACAGGCAGTTTTACTTCCATATTTGGATTATTACAACTTGCTATTTGGGGTCTTACTAACTGTTGCTACAAAGGCTGCAGTTTTTGCAGAACACAGCTGCAAGATTGATTTATGCTTAGGGAAAATATGAAAGAGCATTCCCCTTATTAAAGGAATTGCATTGGCCTCCTGTGTACTCAAGATTACAATTTAAGCTTGCTTGTATGATGTATAAATTGTTGGATGGTGATGGCTCTGGTAATTTGATTAATTAGTTGGGTTTTCCATCATCTTGTTCCTTGGCTAGATCAGAACATAATTTGAAATTAAATTATCCTTCTTTTAAGGGCTTCGAAACAAATCCATGTTAGAGCTGTCCTTTTTATATCAGGGAGAGAAGCTTTGGAACAGATTACCTTTGTAAATTTGGAGAATACCACTGTACTGTGCTTTTCGAAGAGTGCTTAAGTCATTTTTGTTTGTTGAAAAAGATGTCTTATAATGATAATAAGGGATTATTTTAGATTTAAGTTTTTAGATGTTTCTATTGTAATTCTCCTGAATGAAGAAACTCTTATTTGTAATCCGCTTAGAATCTGCTCTGAACTTAGCGGAATATAAGAATAATGTAGTATGAAATAGTACCTTTCCTCTATGCAGCAGCAGCTCCTGGTGAATCTGCCACAGCTGTGCTAGTACTTGCTCTTTGAGCTGTGTGATTAGGGGTCATAGGTCACTGTTCTACTTCATTATACTTCCAAAATTCTCCTAGAAGCCACAAAATTAATTATAAAATCAGTAAGAGCATGATGCCTCACTGAGGGGGCTCCTTTTACTAAGGCATTGCAAAAAAGTGGCCCATCCATGGTAGTGTGGGCGCATGTATTTGGCACACGACAGGCCAGCTTTTATCGTGTCTGGGGAAAAAAGGGCTTTTTTTCAATGGGCCGGGAAAAGGATCTGCGATAAAATTGAAACCAGCACACACCTATCTAATGACCTGATCTCTTAATGCCACCCATTGATCTAGCAGTAAGGGCTCATGAGCTACACTGGCGGTGATCGGTCAACATGTGCAACTGCCGATTAATACCAGAAACGTCATGCACGGTAGGAAATAAAACATAATTTGTCACAGCATTATGGGCCTGCTCCAAATCCAAAATTACTGCCAGGGGGCATGCTAGCCTGGTGGTAGTCTTGTTTTGGCTCATGCTGTATGAGCATAGAGCCTACTGTACCTTTGTAAAAGGGCCCCTTAGAAAACTGCAGCTAGTGTAAAACCAAAAGAAACAGTTTTTTATCAATCTCCCAGCACCTCACGAATTCTATAAAAAGTGCTAAAAATTGTGCATATAATTTTACTGCATAATGAGCTCATTAGTTCCTATAATTGGCTTTTTAACAAGCAATTGTTGATACTAATTAGATTTAATTGAAAAGTATGTGCATAAGTTTAGGCGTGGGATCTATGCCTAAATTTTATGCAAAGTTTAAAAAGAGGGTGTGGAAATGGGAGGGTCATGGGCGGATCAGAGGCATTCCTTTAAGTTACGTGCATAGATAAAAAAGAAGGGCATCTATGTGTAAATTTACATGTGGGTATTTGCACCATGTTTTAGTTAGTGCAAATGGCCGCACTTAAAGTTAGGTACAATTCCCAGGAATAAACACTATTCTATAAACCACTCCTAACTTTAAGCTTGTTATTTAGAATAGTGGGTTTTTTAGCGCTAAATATTTAATTTACCACACAATACATAAATACAGCAGAATTCTTAAACCTCATCAAAAGTAAAAAAAATGATTATGGATTTAGAAAGAGAAACCTTAAATTAACAAAATCATACTGTTTTTATAATTTTTATATCACTAAAATGCTTTTTAAAACCCTGCAAAAACACTGCTAGATTAATGCACTTCATTTCATGCATTCCAATTACATTATCACACATCAGTGACATCACTGGATGCTAAAGCATCAGAGGAGGCACAGATATACGAAATGATACATGAAACCTTCATAATACTCAATAAAAATTTATAAATATTGGCAAAATTCAATTTAAAAGTCCTTATTTCACCTCTGAAAAGATCATAAAAGCTGATCTTGCACACAACTGCATTAATAAAAGTTGATCAAGCACTCAAAAACATGAATAATTTAAATATAAATAATTCAAAATATGCATGCATGCATGCATGCATAAATAAATAAATAATCAATGGATGCAACAAATAACTTAGAAGTAAAGATAAAAATTAAAGGAATACCGACAGGTCCATCTTTATACTCACCTCTAAGGGGCACTGTCTGGAACTTGAAGATGTCTTTGTTCTGTCCTTAATAAGTTTTTAGGGATAGCATCAGCTTGGCGTTTGGTGATTCGCCCTACCACTGGGCACCAGGGGTAGCCCAGCGGTAGTTATGACTACAACTGTGCAACAATTCCAGCACTATAAGATATTTTTAATTTTTTAGTGCTGGGTATAGGAGGCGGTGAGGGCTCCCCCAGGAAATGGCAGTGGGACAAGTGTTTAATTTATTGCATGGCCATTTCCTTCCTTAAAAGAAAAAAAGCCTTTTACCAGTGACGGTAAAAGAGGGCCTCAGCATAAGACAAACCCACACGCTGACACCACCACAGGGTCCCTTCTACCATTGTTTGGTTAAAGGACCCCTTATTTTTTATTTATGCATTTATACATGTAATTATTTATATTTGAACTTGATCAACTTTTATTCATGCATTTGTGTGCATGATCAGCTTTTATTATCATTTCAGAGGTGAAATAAGGACTTTTTAATTGATATTTAACAATATTTATACATTTTTTATGAGTATTATGAAGGTTTCATGTATCCTTTAATATATCTGTGCCTCTTCTGTCCATCTCTCAGTGTTAGTGTCCAATGACATCGCTGATGTGTGATGGCATTATTGGAATGCATTAATTGGAAGGCATTAATCTTGTGGCATTTTTTGAATTTCTCAGCATTTTAGTGATGTAAAAATTACAAAAACAGTGTGTTTTTATTAAATTAAGGTTGCTCTTTCAAAATCCATAATCAATGTTTAGTTTTGATGAGATTTAAGAATTCTGCCATTTTTATGCATCGTGGGCTTAAGTGGTATTCTATAAGCCATGTCTAAAGTTTGGCACGGTTTATAGAATAATGTGTAAGCGGAGAGGTTGTGAGTAAATTTAGACACTGCCATTTGCACCAACAAAAATGTGATGCAAATGCCCGCTGCTAAATTTATGCAGACAGCACTCATATTCTATAATTATGTGTGTAACTCATCCTATATTTATGCTATTTGTTTTGGAATAGTGCTTCAGAGTCAATTTACTCACCTGTATTTATTTCATTTTGAGTTACTCACTCATCCAGCAATTTCATTTCCAATTTAAGGTCAGTCACAGCATTATTAATGTCTTCTTGAAGAGTTTAATCTGGTTGGGCAATTCAAGAAAATCGGCTCTCATTAAGGGAATATCTAAGGAAGAAGATGTTCCCTTGCCAGCATCTGTTCCCTCAGCTTTATTTATATTGGTCTCTGTATTTTTCTAGTTCTTAAACAACAAACTTATCTGGCTGCTATGCTACGTCAAATCTATTCAATGCTATTAAGCACGCCTATGTGATTTCACGTGTCCTAAATATACTACTTTAGTATGGTAAAGGAGGAAAAGACCTCAGAAGCTCAACAGGCAGCTCCTTGTGACTCTGGGCAAGTCACTTAACCCTCCATTGCCCTATGTAAGCCGCATTGAGCCTGCCATGAGTGGGAAAGCGCGGGGTACAAATGTAACAAAAAAACAAAAACAAAAAACCTGTGGAGTTAGTTGTGTAGCTGGGCGAACCTCCTCATAGGTCTGAAAAGACCTCCTATTGACTTAACTTTTTTAATGTATTTTTCTTAAGGATTTTTTATAGTTGTCATTAGGAAAGCAGGAGAACATGGGCACATTCATAAAGGACTTGCTGAAAGAAATGATTACAGGTGCAGCTCACGAAGAAACGAAGAGTGAAACGGAAGCGCTCTGTTGAGCTCACCATATAAGCAGTGACGGGTTCAGATAAGTTCCTTTTCGTGTTGAATGACAACATTATGAGAAATTTGCTATAAAACCATAAGAAAAATATATTTAAAAAGTTAGGTCAATAGGAGTTTTTTTCAGACCTATAAGGAGGTTCGCCCAGCTACTGTGGTACACAACTAACTCCACAGGCTGAGCTTCTGAGCTCTTTTCCTCCTTTACCATACTAAAGTAGTATATTAAGGATACAGAGTAAAATCACATAGGCGTGCTAAATAGCATTGAATAGTTCTTAAATGAAAAATTAAATGTAGTGAAAACTGTAGCATAGCTGGACTTAGCTTCCATGTGTTGCAGCTACAGCTAGACCAAGGCAGTGAAGTACAGTTTGGGGTAAATCCAGAACAAAGCCAAGCAATGCAATCAATATAATAATGTAAATCAGCCCACTCAGAACATAAATACTTATTTATTTATTTATTTATTTATATGAAAAAAATCATAATCACATATCCTGCTCCTCAAAACATTTTTCTGCTATACTATCACTTCACCAATTTTACCGAAATCTCATAGAAGTGGGAGAAAGAATTCCAAGTTTTATTAGCATTTGATATACCACCCATCAGGGGTGGACTGACAGGGATCTGGGCCACCAGACAATAAGAGAGTTCTGGACCCCCCCTCCCCCGCCTCTGGGTCATATATCTGTCTCCCTCTACCCACATCCCTCCTCCCCTCCCCAGATCCAACATCTTTCTCCCCACCCCGCGATGCACCATCTCTGCTCCCTTCAGCAGCTTCACCATCTCTGCCCCCTCCCTCCATTCCCCAGGTCCAACATTTCTCCCTCATCCCAAGATCAACATCTCCCCCTTTTTCCCTGGATCTGGCTCTCTCCCTCGTGCTTTCCTCGAATGTCCCTTTCTGCTTACAGGGCCCTGGCTGTCTGCCGCTGACAGGAACCTCTCTGCCACAGTCCACCCTTGCGGAAGCAGGAAATTACATCAGAAAGCCGCGGGCCATGGAAGAGAGGTTCTGGTCAGGAGCAGACAGCCAGGGCCCTATAAGGAGAAAAGGACTTTTGAGAAAAACGTGTGGGGAGGTATAATTAAGTAGAGCAGTGACCTATGACCCTTACACACAGCTCAAACAGCAAGTACTAGCACAGCTGTGGCAGATTCACCAGGAGCTACTGCTGTATAGAGGTGATAGATTCAATCTCAGCTAGCTTTGTTGTCATAATGAAGTTTAAGGGGGGTGGGGATATTTTTTTTTTACCAATTTCTTACAAGCATCTAACAATGGTTCTTATTTGCCCCTAGCTTTTAACAATTAGGTTATATAATTGAGAATACATTTTGGATATGTGAGTGTTTTATTTCACCTCCTTTTATCTATATTCATGTTACATATTTTTGGCTGAAGTCCGTGGCTTATGATTCTCCTTTTTAAGTGTAGATAGATAGATAGATGTGTTCAAAAATAGAGTCACTTGACTGTGATGTTCTGGTCTAAAACAGATTTATGAACATTAAAAAAAGAAAAGGGATTAAATTGTGAACTTGGTATCATGCGGTGGCAACAAGGACAGAAGATGGAAAAAGTGGATCATGAGAACAAGTAGGACACAGCAGAGGAACGAGGGAAAAATCGAATCTATCTGAAGGTGATGAAATAACATGAAAAGTGATGGAAAAACGTAGACATGAGGGAGCAGGAGGTGGTAGATCTAACAAGCAAACTAGAGCAAAAGTTCCTTGGAAAAGACCTTTTAAAACTGCATTCAAAGGTCAGGCTGGATAACGCTGCTGGCTTGTTGCAGAAAACCGTATGCTATATGTTATGATGTTTAAATGGAACGAATGGATGGCTCAGAATATAAGAATAGGGAACTTCCTGACGTTATGAGGATTTTATGTGTGAAAATATGTAGAATGATTATATATTGTGGAAGTGACACTGCCCAACGTAGTGAAAAGCAGGAAAAATACATGAAGCACTTCATGTTTTTTCCTACTTTTCAATACGTTTTAGACCAGAACATCGCCCTTAAGTGACTATTTTTTAAACACTTTTATCCTTCATTTTCCTGAGACAAAGTATCAGATCAGTACGACCCCCCCCCCCCCCCCCCCCCCCATTGTCTCAAGAAACATCCTCACACCAATTACTATTTGGTCTCTGCTTTTTATATTTGTTCCTTAATATTTTTATTACAATATTCTTGTTACCATATATGTTTTAAGTACTTAAGATACACGTTCAGTTTTCGCAACATATTTCACTTGCTGTAATGATTTATTATTTAAATATCTCATTATAAGACACCCTCTTTTGTCAAACATTTGCTTTTTATGTATTCGTTTTTATCCACCTTTTTAATGTTCATGAGTTTTTATACTGATTTGATTCTCCTAATACAAGTAGTCCTCTGTTATTCAATACTTGCTTTTTATGGATTTGTTTTATCTATGTTTTTATTGCTTATAAGTTTTTATATTGATATTTATTTATATCTTCTTTATGTTTGTATAGACTCCTGAAGAAGGCACCTGTTTTGCTGAAACAAGGTACATTGTAGAGTCATCTTCCAGGTTCTGTTCCCACTCCTTCTTTGCTCTTAACAAGCAATAATCAGCACTAATTGGTATTAAGATTGATACGCACAACTTGCTATGTGTATTCTGTAACATGATGCTCCTATATTCTAAGTCGCATAGTTGAAAAGGGGGCATGGCCATGGGCGGAGCATAGGCGTTTCTAAAATCTATGCATATTATTATAGAATATGCCTGCTCTGCGCCTAATTTAGGCATCAGGATTTACACCACTTAAAACATGGTCCAAATGAACATGACTAAATTTGGTCATGTGGAGAGGCACTCAGCATATTCTACATAACATGCAGAAATTTAAGAGTATTCTATAAAATTTAAGTGTACTTTAGAGAATACGTCTAGGCGTATTTTTTACCATGTGGATTTTTCAGGCGCCATATATAGAATCTGGTGCCTAAAAACTCCACACGAAAATATTTCCGCCTAAGTGTATTCTATAAGCGGTGCCTAGATTTAGGGGTTTTATATAGAATACGCTTAGCTGATATCCCAGTGCCTAAAACTACACCTCCATTTAAACCAATTAAAATGTGGTGTAAATCTCGGCATGCAGATTTAGGTGCAGAGGGCCATATTCTGTAACAGTGTGTGTAAAGTTTGGAATGCCCATGAAATGCCCATTTCCCCACCCATAGCCATGTCCCTTTTTGCCTGCATGCATTAGAATTTAGGTGCAATGCATTACAGAATATACTTAGGGAGTTGTGTGCGTAAACCCTAATTACTGCCAAGTAGTGATCATTAGTGCTTGTTAAGTGCTATAGAATATGCTTGGATTTTGGCGCGCTATTTAGAATTCGGGGATACGTGCATAAATAGAAGCACTTATACCAGACATATACTGTAGCTGCACATGCCTAAATGCCAGAGGAATACACAAAACATATAGAATTCTATAGGTTAAGTGTCACCCACCTCCACACACTATGTAAGATATGCATGAATTTACAGAATAGCACTTAAGCAGAATTATGGCATTTAAAAGTGTATGTGCACAGACACACATGTATATGCCATTATTCTAATCATTTATGCATGTAAATGCTAGCACCCACTTTAAAACATTACCCCTTTAAGCTTTTTTGAAGGTATTTAACCTCCAATTAGATTCTCAAGGTGTCTTCCCTGGGGGCTTAATTCCTTATATAGGGACTAGATGCTAAGACCACTCCAAGCAATTCTCCAGGTCTGAGATTTGCTATGTAAACCTTTGCTGCCCGTCTCATCTTCCGCCAGGGTCGCTTTACTCATACTACCCCTCTCCTCAAGTCGCTTCACTGGCTCCCTATCCGTTTTCGAATCCTGTTCAAACTTCTTCTACTAACCTATAAATGTACTCACTCTGCTGCTCCCCAGTATCTCTCCACACTCGTCCTTCCCTACACCCCTTCCCGTGCACTCCGCTCCATGGATAAATCCTTCTTATCTGTTCCCTTCTCCACTACTGCCAACTCCAGACTTCGCGCCTTCTGTCTCGCTGCACCCTACGCCTGGAATAAACTTCCTGAGCCCCTACGTCTTGCCCCATCCTTGGTCACCTTTAAATCTAGACTGAAAGCCCACCTCTTTAACATTGCTTTTGACTTGTAACCACTTGTAACCACTCGCCTCCATCTACCCTCCTCTCTTCCTTCCCGTACACATTAATTGATTTGATTGGCTTACTTTATTTTTTGTCTATTAGATTGTAAGCTTTTTGAGCAGGGACTGTCTTTCTTCTATGTTTGTGCAGCGCTGCATACGCCTTGTAGCGCTATAGAAATGCCAAACAGTAGTAGTAGTAGCACAAGTATGAAGGGGAATTTCCATTTGTATTTAATATCTTTATCTCTTAATAGCTTTGTTAGAAAGTGAAAACTCATATGCTTTTGCAAGACATGCTTGGAAAGATCAATGAAGATTTCTAGTTAGAATTCCTAAATCTCACAGATCTCATCTTCCTCACATTGGCCATTCATTTCTGTATGTCTTCAAAGTGCTGGGAACATGCAACAATAGGCTTTGATTTAGTGTCTTTTATTTCTGGATTCCTATAAACTCTATGGGCCTTCCCAAGATGCACTTTCTTTCCTTTCTTATCAGGAAAACAGAAACTATGGGATAAATATTTTGGCAGCATTGATCTTCATTTTTTTGGCCGCCATAGGTGTTATAGGCTTTACTTCTGAACTGCTGACTGGTCCAGTCTAACAGGCTTAAACAACTAATGCTAGCATCACCATTTCAAAAGTCTATTCAAAATCAGAAGATTTTCAGCTCTCTATTCCCCGTACTTGGAGTCAAAATATGGAAATCTCTACCTCTTCCAATCAGAAGAGAAAACAGCTACCTCAACTTCTGGAAAAGGCTAAAAACCTTTCTCTTCCCCAAATCTGCTTCATAATAATCCATCATGACTTCTACTTCATAGTATCATCCATTATCCTTTCCTATATTGTTTTAGTCTCATGCATTACACCAGTGGTCTCTAATGTTTCTCATACATCACACTAACACTATCTGCTTTTGTCTAACCTAGAATGTAAACCGCACTGAACCCTGGAAAGGGGATATACAAGAATTGTATTGAATTGAATTGAATATTCAATGTCGGACCATCTCTGGTTTGTTCTGCTAGCTATCATTTATCTGGTTAAGAGCACTTAATCGCCTAAGTTAAATTGGATAAACATAGGACTGAGTTTTATGTGGTCCAATTTGTCTGGTTAATATAGGTGGTTAAGTGCTGAACATTGGCACTTAATTGTATCAGTGTTGACTCTGCCCCTGGACCTTCACAAACTTGCTGGCTATGACTTTAGCGGTTAGTGCTGATATTCAACGGATAGTGGTTAAGTTCCACTGAATATCAGTGGATAGCCCTACATAAGTGATTTATTTATTTATTCATTGCATTTGTATCCCACATTTTCCCACCTTTTTGCAGGCTCAATGTGGCTTACAATACATCATAAATGGTGAAGATATAATAGAAAGATAGACATTTAGTTTACAGAAGAATCATGGTAACATGATAATGGTATAACAGGATAGTAGTATAACAAGCAGATATTATAAGGCAGTTCTGAATATCTGTGGAGGAGTAGTGTATGTTTACATTTGTTGATCTTTGTGGTATGCTTTTTTAAAGAGATGGGTCTTCAGTAGTTTTCAGAAGTTGGTTTGTTCATAAGTCATTCTTAGGTTATGTGGCAGTGTGTTCCATAGCTGTGTACTCAAGTAGGTGAAATTCGACGCATGCATTAATTTGTATTTTAGGCCTTTGCAGTTTGGGAAGTGCAGATTAAGGAATGTGCAGGATGATCTTTTAGCATTCCTGGGTGGTAAGTCTATCAGGTCTGACATGTAGGATGGTGCTTCTCTGTGAGTAATTTTGTGAACTAGGGCGCAAATTTTGAACGTGATGCGTTCTTTAAGTGGGAGCCAGTGTAGCTTTTCTCGTAAGGGTTTAGCACTTTCATATTTTGTTTTGCCAGAAGCCTCTGCTGGCTGGAATCACTTTGAATATCGACCCCTGTATTTCTTGAATGATCTGAGTAAAGTGGTGTTGTAGCCATGTTAGTCTACTTTTAAAGGTAATACATAGAAATAAATCAAAGCATAGAAAAGAAAATAAGATGATACCTTTTTTATTGGACTAACCTAGTATATTTTTTGATTAGCTTTCAAAGGTAACCCTTCTTCTTCAGATCAGAAATAAGCAAATGTTGACAAATTTTCAGAATATAGAAGTGAAACACAAAAGCATTCCAGTGACAGTTTCACAGGAAGAGGGTGGGGTGGGTTGGATGAGAAACAGGGCTAGTTGGGTGGGTAAGAGACAGGGATAGATGAGGCTGATAAGAGGGTGAAAAAGCAGTATAATTTTATAGTTTATAGTGGGATAGAAAGCCCAGATCTTTGTTATGTCCTGTTCGGTGGGTGTCAAAATATTTCATCATTTTGACTTTAAAAAGGTCTTATTTCTGAATTGTCTTAAAGATCTGTTTTTTTATCCCACTATAAATTATAAAACTATACTGCTTTGTCACCCTCTTATCAGCCATCCCTCTCTCCCTGCCTCTCACACATCCAGCTTTCCCTGTTTCCCATCTAACTCACCCCTATCCTGTGAGACTGTCAGTCGAATGTTTTTGTGTTTCACTTATATAATTCTGAAATTTGTCAACATTTGCTTATTTCTGATCTGATGAAGAAGGGTTACCTTTGAAAGCTAATCAAAAAATGTATTGTTACTCCAATAAAAAAGGTATCATCTTATTTTCTTTTCTATGTTTTCATTTATTTCTATTCATTACCTTGAATGATCTGAAAAATATCTTTATTGGAACTTTGCTCCCGAGGCCTAATATATGGATGATTTGTCTTTTCTGCCAATTTTACACATCATCTTGTCTAATTTCATTACTGAGCAGATCCAATGTATGCTATTTGTTTTGGAATAGTGCTGCAAAGTCTATTTACTCACCTGTATTTATTTCATTTTGAGTTACTCACTCATCCAGCAATTTCATCTCCAATTTAAGGTCAGTCACAACATTATTAATGTCCTCTCAGAAGAGTTTAATCTGGTTGGGCAATTCAAGAAAATCGGCTCTCATTAAAGGAATATCTGAGGAAGAAGAGGTTCCTTTGCCAGAATCTGTTCCCTCGGCTTTATTCATATCGGGCTCTGTATTTTCTAGTTCTTAGATGATCTATTAAATTTAGCCATAGCTGTAGTAAATGGACTGAGCTTTCATCTGTTGCAGCTACTGTTAGACTGAGGCAGTGAAGTACAGTTTGGAGCTAATCCAGAGCAAAGCCAAGCAATGCAATCAATATAATAATGTAAATCAGCTCATTCAGAATATAAATATGTATGTATTTATTTATGTGATAAAATATAATCAGGCATATTACCCTTCACTTCACTGATCTTACCAAAATCTCATACAAGTGGGAGAAAGTTTCCAAGTTTTATTAGTGTTTGATATATCACCCATCAGGGGTGGACTGACTTGGATCTGGGTCACCAGACAATTAAGAGGGTTCACCCCACCCCCCGCCCCTGGGTCCCATATCTGTCCCCCTCCACCCCTGGGTCCCACATCTCTCCCCTCCCCAGATCCAACATCTTTCTCCCCCCCCCCCCAGATGCAGCATCTCTCCCTCTCATTCTTTCTCCCTCCCCTTGATGCACCATCTCTGCTCCCTTCTGCATCTGCACCATCTCTGCCCCCTCCCTCCATTCCCCAGGTCCAAAATCTCTACCTCCTCCTGAGGCCATCTCCCCCTCTCTCCCTGGATCTAGATCTCTCCACTCGTGCTTACCTGAAAAGTCCCTTTCTCCGTACAGGGCCCTAGCTGTCTGCCACTGACAGGAACATCTCTGCTGCAGCCCACCCTTGCAGCAGCAGTAAATTATGTCAGAAAGGAGCGGACCTTTGAAGAGAGGTTCCAGTCAGTGGCAGCCAGCCAAGGTCCTGTAATGAGAAAAGGACTTTTGAGGTAAAGGGGGGGGGGGGGTAAAGAGGAGGAGAGCCAGACCCGGGAATGGAGGGGATAGAGTTGACGGACATATGGGGAGGAGATACTGGACTCCCCAACTGCACTGGGCCCTCAGGTACTGCCCAGTTGCCCAAATGGTCACTCTGTCCCTGTGCCCATCAAACAATTCTTGAGGGTGGTTTACAATTTTGATTCAAATAAGGAAAACGTAAACTATGTACAATCTTCAATATAAAGAGAAGAGAAAAAGAGGGTAGCGGATAGCACATTGATATAGGGGGTAGGGGTGCAGCTACCTTGACTATGCTATCTACTGTCGAGCACGAAGGCAAAAGATAATAAACCATAGGCATCTTGAATAAGTGGGTTTTCAAACCAGTCTTAAATCTTGCTAGACTTGTTTACAGTCAGAGATCAGTTGCAAGAGTATTCCACAGAGTGGGGCCCACCACGGTGAAGATATGGGTGCGGACAAAACCATGGCAGATAGTGCAAAGTGAAGAAATGGCAAAATTATTAGCTTGGGAACAGCATAGTGTTTGAGGAGGGGAACAAGGAGTGAGCAAACAGGAGAGGTATAAGGGTGCTCCCTAGTGATGAATCTTGTGAATCAGCAAAAAGAGATTGTAAGCGATTCTGTGAAAGGAGGGCAGCCCGTGTTCTATCAGGAGGGGCGTGGCATGGTCAAATCTGGTTGTGCTTGTAATAAGGCAAACAGCAGAATGTTGGAAAATCTGCAAATGGTGGATATCTTGAGCAAGGTTCCATAAAGATGGGAGTTTCAGTAGTCTAGCTGGGTGATCACTAAGAAATGGACTAATATGCGGAGTGCAGACTTGTCAAAAAGGTGCCTCATTGAGTAGATTTGTCTGAGTTTAAAGAAAGAAGTAGTCATTATGTTGGCAAATTGTGGCTTGACACTCAAAGTTGTATCAAAGTTAACACCCAGAGTTCTCATTGAGGCAGAAAAAGTTATAGGAGCCCCTGTCATTAAGATGGGGGCAGTCAGGGATAGGGCAACCTGGTGGGCAAAAACCATACCCTGCAATTTGGCCATATTCAGCTGGAGCCTATGGATTTGAATTTGGATGTATTGATGTATTTAGGTTAGGAGACACGATTTCTGACAAATCAGTGTTAGTGATGCTAGTCAGTAGTTGGATATCATCTGCATAAACAAAAGATAAGAGGTCTAGGGACTGCATGAGTGTGAGAAGGGGGGGAGGGGGGCAGAAAGATATTAAAGAGGGTAGGAGACAGGATGGAGCCTTGAGGGACTCCTGAAGGGAGGGTATAGAACTTAGATGTGCTGTTGAGCCAGTGTACAATATTGGATCTCCTGGAACGATATTACCCAGTCCAATCAAGGATGGTGCTCCCTGTTCCTATATTGTACAATCTAGCCAGAAGTAAGTAGTGATCCACCAAGTCAAACGTGGATAAGTCCAATGAAATCAAAATTGGGCATATGCCTTGGTCAAAAGCTTAATAGATATAGAGGGGCATAATCGAAAGGGACACCCAAGTTTTGTTGAGGATGTCCTCGCAAAACGTCCTGATGGAGGGGTGGGGAAACCCGTATTATCGAAACAAGATGGACAGCCATCTTTTGCTTCGATAATACAGTCGAGGACGCCCAAATCTTGATATTTTGGTCGTCCTTAGAGATGGTCATCCCTAGACTTGGTTGTTTCTGATTTTCGGCGATAATGGAAACCAGGCACGCCCATCTCAGAAATGACCAAATGTATGAAATTTCAAATAAAGACATTTGCATAACCAGTATTGTAAAAAAAAAAAAAGCTTCTCTTGGATAATACTTATTACTTAACCTTGAGACTTTATGTGTTCTGTTCGTCAACCCCCCCCCCCCCCCCTCCAAGTTAGTACTTATTCTTCAGGGTTCAGTCCTGTTCTGCTGAAGTGATGCTGCCTGGATGGAACTTCTCTGCTGCGGCCCACCCTTGAAGAAGGAAGTTACTTCAGAAGGGGGTGGGCCCTGGCAAACAGAAGTTCCGGCATCTACGGACCAAGCGGGCATCAGGATGGACAAGTGAATGTGCTATGCGGGGAACCTGTCTGGCTGGCAGAATAGAGATCACAGACATTACGGTGGGAATGGGGTGAGGCAGCCGACAGAAGAAGATTTGTGCAGAGTCAGATGGAAGAAATTGTGGTAGGAGTGGCGGGTGAGGCTGCAGGGTTTGACTTCGATCGCAACACAATGACCCAGGTGCGACCAACCATGGGGTCCCTGTGAGTGTGAGGCCCTGCGCAGTCGCCCCTGCCTAAGACTGGCCCTGTTTGAACCTATGTGTTTCCTAGCATTTAGCACATGCTTATTCCATTAGCACACACTAAGCTTTAGTATTAGAACCCCTGTATGATTTAACAATTGCACAAGTGTGTCTACCACTTTTTTTTCTGAGGTAATATGAGGCCAGGCAGTGTCATCATGTTATCCTGGGCAGTCCTGGACCTTTCTTGGCTGTCCCATCAAGAGGTGCACAAATTGTTTTCATGAAGTAAAATACTTGGCCATTAGACAAGAAAAATATATTTTTTTCTATAGCAGTTTTATTTTTATTATTATTATTATTATTTTTGCAAAACATCCGAAAATAAACATTTTGCAATGGAAAACAAAGGAAACATCCATAATACAAGAGAAACAAAAACAAAATCAGCAATATAAAATTTCTCTTCATATTTATCCTTAAAATATACGACGAGGGCAAAGAATATCAGAAAATCCATTAATTACCATCATGCTACAAAAAAGATAGCTAAGGAGTAGCTAATCCATGAAAAAAAATGTTCTTATGAGTTCAGAGGCCAAAGCCACTTTGGAATTCAGAAAGGCAGTTAAATGTGCTGATTCATACGAAATATACTTCACAGAATTATACTTCACCACACATTTGCAAGTATAATTTAAACAAATAAAAGGCCTCCTATTTGAATTACTCAAGATTTCAGGCTCAAAATTTGCTGATGCCTTTTCTGTGTGGCTCTGGCAAATATCAGGGAAAAATCAGACCTTACAACTTAAGAAAACAGCTATAAAATTACAGAGAATCAACCTTACAACCCAGCCCCTATTCAGTTCCAGAACAAAAAATAGCAATCAAAGTAGATGTCACAACTCCCTCATCTTTCTTCTCTAAGGGTCCTGTTTACTAAGCAGCATTATAGGCCCGTTAACATTTTTAACGCGCCTTAACCTTGTAAGTGCCTACAATATCCCTAAGTGTTGGCGCACAAAAAACACTAATGCATCTTAGTAAACAGGGCCTTAAATTTCAGATCGGATTTAAGAAGTTTAAAAAAAAAATGAAGCTGAGGCTGCCTATCTTTTTTTTTTGACAAACTGTAGAATATAATAAGCTCTCAAAACAGTCAAGCATAACTGTTTATTTTCAGTAACTCCATGAAAATATCTTTTTAAAATCAATAAAGGAGCAAAAGATGATGCCTTGAGAAAATTAATAAAAAGTAAATTCCAGTACTGCACTATATTTTCCAAACTCCCAATCAACAAATAGTCTTTCAAAATGGTATTCTACTGCTCAATTAAAAAAAAATAGCTCTTCAACCTGAGCCAGCTTATTATCTACTGAAGAAAGTTTTCTTTCCAAGGTATGATAATCTGATAGAATAGAGAAATAAACTTGTAGGAGAGAGAGGAATCAACTTTGGCTACAGCGTCCCAAAGTATGCCCAAGGTAATTAAAGCAGATGTTATCACTATAGTCAATTGTCCAAGTGCTACTTGTATCTTCTTCATATCAGACTCCAAATGTGAGACACCCTGAATGACCTTTCCAACAAGGACCATTCCCACAGAAATTTGAATACTAGCTGCCAGCCCTGCTCTGGAGCTTGTACGTAATGGTCTCTCCGGCACACCAGCTCAGAACTCTGGGTTTTCTAGGATGCCCTGCTCCTCCAAACTCAAGGTAACATCTTCTGTAAGCAGCAGGGGAGACAACTTATCTTCCTCTGGACTCACCCATACTGCAGCCCGAGCTCTGAAAACTCTAGTGCTGTTGTTAACAAAGTGGTCCTTCGGCCTACCAATTGAGGGAACAGATGGCCCTGTAGGGTAAGTGCACATTTTACCCTTCCCTGAGAAAAACACGAGGAATATCTAATATTAGATGAAAAGTAGAAAGCCTAGCAAGGGATTGCTGTTAACTACCAATCTGCCACTATCTTGCCCCAAACAACAGTGGTTTTATTTTTAATTGAGCTCTTCATTTGTTCTATTTATTATTTTCCTTTCTGCAATTGAATTGATGAGTTCTATATACCTGATTTTATTACATTCATTGACATTTTTTTTGAAAATGCCAAATTTTGAATTATTCAGAATAAAGCCCTTTTTAAACTCCTTTCTCTCAATGCAAAATCACTAGCATGAATAGAAGAACATAAGAAAAGATATGCTGAGTCAGATCAACGTCCATAAAGCTCAAAGTCCCGTCTGACAGCAGTCCAAGTCCAAAAAAGTTAATCTATTTTTCATAGTTTGTTGCCAGAGATAGGCTGGGAAAAGACATTGCTTGTCTGGCTAATCATTTTTTATAGACTTCTCCTCAAGGAACTTGCTAACCCCTTGAACTCTGCTATGTTAATTGCCTTGACCACATCATCTGGCAACAGATTTCATAACTCAATTATAAGCTGCATGAAAAAAAAATATTTTCCAAAATGTCATCTTATTTTAATGTTGTTTGAAAGGTTAAAAAAAATCATTCCCTTTTTATCTGTTCCAATTCACTCATGATTTTTTAAACTTCTGTCATATTCCCTCTCTGTCATATTGTATCCAGGTTTGAGTCCTAGATATCCTTTTACTAAGCTATGGTAAGTACTTGTTCGTACTTACCGCAGCAAAAAGTAGCTTACCGCGGGGCATGCTGAGGTGTTCCATGGTCATTTTTGGATGTGTGCATACCAACATGCTAAAAAATAACATTTTTTTTTTTAGTGCTGGGACGGGTCTGGGGGCTGAAGAGTGGACATGTTCTGCTCTATTCAGTTAGCACAGCTACATTACCACATGCTCACCAATTAGCGCAGGTTTAGCACCTGAACCCGTACTGCTTTCATAATGGGTGGCAGTAGGGGCTTACATGGTAATGGGAAAGTTAACCCGTGACCATTAATAGGGAAAATTGAAAAGTTGCCAATTTTACCCCAGCAGAAACAATGGCCTTAGCACGCAGGAATGACCCACGCAAGGACGAGCTAAGGCCACTTTTAACCGCAATTTGGTAAAACGGTCGCCTAATTTTTAGCCTTCCTTCATAAGAGAGATGCTCCATCTATTTTATTAGGTATGTTTCACAGTAGATGATATTGCCTATTGTCAAGATTCCATCTGTCTGTATGTCCATCCATATGTATATTCTATGCATGTGCAAACAAAGCTATGCCTATTAATCTATGGACATTTACATAGGCAAAGAGGAGACCAACTTGAGTAAAAGAGCTGGTAGAAGATCCCACTCCCCTAATAGGATTGTGTAAGATCCCACTTCATCATCAGCAGACGAGCAAGACTGACGATCACTTGATTTAAAGAATCCCCCATGGAAAGAAGTAGCAGCAAGACCAATGGTAACTCATTTTAAATAGCTGGAGGAGGATCCCAATTCTTCACTAGCAGAAGCACTGGCAGAATAAGTAGCAATGATGGCTCAGAAGATCATACTCCCTGTTGGTGGAAGAAGTGGTGGAATCATCAGTAGTGGCAGCCAAATCTAAAGATCTAGCAGAGGATCCCACTTCCCTATCAACAAATGAAGTGAAAGCCATGTGAAAAGTATAAGGAAAGGAAAGGAAAAGCCTAGGTTAAATCTGAGAGGGACCTTTACAGGCTTATTTTCGAAAGAGAAGGATGCCCATCTTTGGACACAAATCGCAAGATGGGCGTCCTTCTCATAGGGTCGCCCAAATCGGCATAATCGAAAGCCGATATTGGGCATCCCCAACTGCTTTCCGTCACGGGGATGACCAAAGTTCCCAGGAGCGTGCCGGAAGCGTAGCGAAGGCGGGACTTGGGTGTGCCTAACACATGCGCGTCCTTGACCCATAATGGAAAAAAAGGGCATCCCCTGACAAACACTTGGGTGACTTTACCTAGTTCTTTTTTTCTTACGACCAAGCCACAAATAGGTGCCCGAACTGACCAGATGACCACCAGAGGGAATCGGGGATGACCTCCCCTTACTCCCCCAGTGGTCACTAACCCCCCTCCCACCCTCAAAAAATTTTTTTTTAAATATTTTTTGCCAGCCTCAAATATCATACCCAGCTCCATGACAGCAGTATGCAGGTCCCTGGAGCAGTTTTAGTGGGTGCAGTGCACTTCAGGCAGGCGGACCCAGGCCCAACCCCCCTACCTGTTACACTTGTGGTGGTAAATGTGAGCCCTTCAAAACCCACCAGAAACCCACTGTACCCACATCTAGGTGCCCCCCTTCACCCATAAGGGCTATGGTAGTGGTGTACAGTTGTGGGGAGTGGGTTTTGGGGGGAGGTTAGGGGGCTCAGCACACAAGGTAAGGGAGCTATGTACCTGGGAGCTTTTTCTAAAGTCCACTGCAGTGCCCTCTAGGGTGCCTGGTGAATTTTTTTAGGGTCAATTTATCCCTACCTAGGAAGAAATAAATCACCCAAGGCTGCAGCAGTTTGATCTTTATTAGATACCTTATTTTTGTATTATTAGCAGATCAGTGATATTTCATTGGGAGTACAGAACATTGCTACACAAGAATTACTTCTATATTTGAGACTCCAAAGTATATACAAACAATGAAATGCTTTTATTTATTTTTTTCCAAATATATGTATAAGTGATTCAAGACTACTTATGAAAAAGCAACAGGATTACTTCCCAATGAGATACAATTGATTGGTTTCTCATGTGAGAGAGCAGCCCTACTTGCACAAAGGTGCTAGCTGTGACTGTCTCACTCCAAAGAAATAGGAAGTACACTCATTTTTTATATGCCCATTTAGGATACAGACAAAATGACAGTAACACACCTTATTGGATATAATATATTGCAGTCACCACCTTAGTGACCATATATGGTACCATTTACCGTATGTGCTTGGCTTTTTTCAGCATTGATCAGAAAGCTTGCTCATCTTCTTGCAAGACCACTCAGCTGATCATATCTTCCTGGGTGCAACTGATTCTGCCCGGTTGGTAAACTGCACCATCCTGTATATGAGGTTTTTGCACCCAAGCCCTTCCTTATTTTGCTGCATGGTATATCCCAACAGCTCAGGAGCTTTACTGGAACTTCCAGGGTTCAAATTACAGTTACAGGCCTGTAAGCTTTTCTGCCATTTTTAGATCCTGAACCAAAGTCAGGCTTTTCCAAAGCTCTTAGTTATAATAATAATAATATACACCGGTTGGTGTCCTGGCATGTCAGGGGGACCAGTGCACTATGAATGCTGGCTCCTCCCATGACCAAAGGGCTTGCATTTGGTCGTTTCTGAGATGGGTGTCCTTAGTTTCCATTATCGCCGAAAATCAGAAATGACCAAGTCTAGGGACGACCATTTCTAAGGACGACCAAAATTTCAAGATTTGGGCATCCCCGACCGTATTATCGAAACGAAAGATGGACGTCCATCTTGTTTCAATAATATGGGTTTCCCCGCCCCTTCACCAGGACGCCCTTCGAGAGGATTAATGATACTGTGGTCCTTTGATTCCATACCATTATACAATGATGGCACCAAAATATGCATAAGTTTCATAAAGGTTTGTGTCCAGAACTAATATAAGAACAAAATTGAATTTCATACTTCACCTCATTGCAGTACAAAATCAGTAGTAATGATAACTATTTCAGGGGCCCTTTTACTAAGCCGCATAAGTGTCTACGCAAAAATGGAGTTAGCGCCTGGCTACCACGTGGCTCTTACAGTAATTTCATTTTTGGCGTGCGTGTGATATGCGCATCTGAAAAATATTTTTATTTTTGGACGTGCATATTGGACATGCGTCAAGTGGCATTTGACGCACATAGGTCATTACCGCTCGGTTACTGTGTGAGAATTTACTGCTAGGTCAATGGCTGGCGGTAAGGTCTCAGACTCAAAATGGATGCCCGGCAATTTTCATTTTGCCACATGTCCATTTTCGGAAAAAATGTTAAAAAGGCATTTTTTACAGGTGCGCTGAAAAATGATTCTGTGTGTGCCCCAAACACCTGTCTATGCTACGGCAGGCCATTTTTTAGCGCACCTTTGTCAAAGGGCCCCTCAGTGTGGTCCAATCATTATCTTCCTACTTCATTGTCTCAACCTCTGCCTACACACCCATTTTTGATGGATTATATCAAATTAAAATAATAAGAAGGTTGTATATTTATCCATCTATCTCCTCTAACCTTTAGGGTCTTTTCTCTTCATACATGTATACATGGTTATATCTTCAAAGGAACAAAATGTGACCTGTATAATTAACTCCAGCTCCTTAAAGACCTCTCTTACTAAACTGTACTAGCAATTTCCACGGGGTAAATGTGCCGAAGTCCAATCAAATTGAATGGATTGTGTTGTATTTGCCGCGCTGGGAATCACTGGCATGGTTTAGTAAAAAGGGCCCGAAATCCTCATATTTGGTGGTAATTGGTTGTTAAAATGTATTAATGTGCTGTTTTATATTCTAAAAAATTATCTCAAATATTAGATTTCAGAATGTTTAAACTAACTTACTCTATGATTCTCACATAAACTAGGAAAGTTATTTTGTTCTTCTGTATACAATCTTGTATATTATGGCTATGATTGTTGAACTGTTCGTTGTACATGCAGTGCTGCTTTTTTTGGTTATCCAATGGATTCCCTGGGAATGTAATTTAATGCAATAACACTTTTTTTCAATAATAAAGGATTTTATGGTTTAAGTATTAATTTTGCATTTTTAATATAAACATTAGTAATCCATGATGTCTAACAACTCTTAGCATAGGTAATAATTGATACAATATTCTGAAAACTCCAAACATGGCTAAAAAATCAGCTATATTTGGTGCATATGCAGCAACATTAATATATCAGTCTGGGTTACTGGGGTGTTGAACACTAGGCATACATTGACCTAATGGTCAAGGCTTTACCTATGTTCAATGCAGTCTTTCTCTTCAGACTGTGCCAGTTTGTTTATCCCTCAGGCATTCTACACTGTCCAAGACACTCTGAATAATCTCTCTCTCTTATTTCTTCAAAGTAAAAAGGCCAACACACATGGTGTAGAATTCAAAACAAAAAACTGCTAGCAAAATACTATAGCTCTCATATCTTCACCAATTTCATCGACTAGCCAGTTCTTTGTCTCCTTCTTCCTTCTGGCTCTTCTGCTGTTCCTCGCTTGCAGATTTCTCTCCTGTTGGGATCTGTAACACAATTCCTGTTTTCCTACTCTTTTACAAGAGGAACTGTCAAACACAGGCCCTCTTTGGTATTCCTATCCTCTGTCCCAGGCACCTTGCAGCCCAGTGACTCCTTAATGTGAGGTCTAGGTGCTCTCATTTGGCAATGGCTGTCTACCACCAGGGTAAAGACTCCTCTTGAGATTTCCAATTCCTCTACTAGACACATTCTGACCTACCAACCCACTGCTAAAAGGTGCATGCACCCCCTCCCACCAGGTCCTGCTACCTACCAATAGGGTAGAAAATGAAAAAAATGAAACCCCTAAACCCTCCTTACTAGGGGTCATATCAGCAATAGAATTTGGTAATTAGTATGTGCTAAATTAGTGTAGTATTTTAACTGTTAATACAGTGCTATGCTGTTAATACAGATTAATCCCTGAAGAAACAGCTAATGCAGCTTAGTTAGCTTCTCAAGTTATCGCTATGTTTAAATAAAATTTAACTTAGAAGCTATAGGGACTGGAATTTAACTGTGCTCTGTATTAGAGTCTAACAGATTTATTGTATTCTAGCTGGGAGGTGCAAGAGGCTACTGTTATGTGTCTATGTGTTAGTTCTGACCAATATTTGACAACCATTAGGGACAGAAATAAAAAAAAAGATAAAACCAATAAAAATCCCTCAAGTCACAAGGCAGGAATCAAACACAATTGGAATGACCAAACAGACGAACCAGGTGATCCAATGCAAGAAGTACTTGATTATACAATGGCACACAGATCTCTCAAATGTATAAAATGTATTGAACTTTTTCGGGATCTTGCCAGCTATTTGTGACCTGGATTGGCCACTGTTAGAAACAGGATGCTGGGTTTCATGGACCTTTGGTTTGTCCCAGTGTGGCAATACTTATGTACTTATATACAGATGCTGAACAGAATCCAGGCTCAACTCAGGTCATATTTTGGCAATGTAGCCTTCCTTAGGAGTCCATACACGCTACTGAGATCTTCCTGTAAATCAGATGCAGTGTTCTTATTATGTAAAACAGAATACAGGAACTAAACTGAATAGTCAGAGGTTTGATGAAAACTCCTATTCCCTGTCTGAGCACCAAATTCACTTCAAGACAGTGCTGCAGCATCTATAGGAGAATGGTCTATATGCTAAGCTGGAGAAATGTTCCTTTGAGCAAATAGCCCTTCCCTTTTTTAGGTATGTGGTTTCTTCTTCTGGCCTTCAGATGGACCTGGGCAAATTTGCTGCAATCCAGGTCTGGCCACAACCCATGGGTCTTAAGGTCCTTCAGAGATTCCTGGGCTTTGCCAACTATGACCAGCAATTTATCTAAACTTATTCCAGTCTTAGGGCACCTCTTACTGCCCTCATTCTCAAGGAAGCAGGCACCTGCAACTGGTCAACTGAAGCTTGGCTGGCCTTCTCAAAGCTTGAGGCTTTCCTATAAGTTCTTGTATTGCATGGCCTGATACATTGTGCTCTCTCTTTGTAGAAGTGGATGCCTCCTCCATGGGGGCTGGGACATCCTCTCTCAGGCCTCTCACAGAGAAAATCTCTTACCCTGTTCCTTCTTAAGAAGTTCACCCCGGCTGAGCAGAACTATAATATATGGGACTGTGAACTTCTGGCCCTCAAGTTAGCTCTGGAAGAGTGGAGACATTTATTGGAAGGGACTACACACCCTTTCATCATAATAACCAACCATAAGAACTTGATTTATCTACAAAAGGCCAAAAGACTGAACTTTCATCAGGCCAGGTTGTTATGTTTCTTCTCCATTTTTGATTTTCAGTTGATCTTTCATCCAGCAGAAAAAATGCCTGGGCAGTGTGAAGATGAGGCTATTGTGAAGATGAAGCTCCCACCTTAGGATCCCAGGTCCCTCTTCCACTCAGGGTGAGCTGGTTCTCAGTATGCAGATTTTATGCAAATTGGTCTACTACCCTTTTCTGCTCAGGGTGACCTGCTTCTCAAAAGGCAACATAGTCAGGTCTCACCAACAGGATATTTCTCATACAAATCTTTTATTCCCGCTTCCTGGGGCACACCTCTTCCAGCTTAAAACACTTTTACAAGCTTAACCAGTTCTTCCAGCTTAAACATTTCTTCCCACTCAGTTCAATCTTCCAGCTTAAGCACCTGGACACACAGTCCTTCCTTGTAACACACAGTTCCTATACCTGACACTCTAGGGCCTTCTTACCCCTGCCAGCTTCCTTGCTTTGCACACAGTTCACCAGCAGTCCAAAGGGCTCAGCCAGTACTTCTCATGGGGATCCTCCTGCTTCAGCTACCAGCTCTCTTCTTTAGCTGCTAGCTCTCCTTCTTTCCCTCACAACTCAGGTGGGGTATTAAGTGGTTAATGGCCAAACAGGACCCAGCCCATAACCTGCTGCACCTGTTTCCATCTCCAGGACTCTCCTCGGTCCTAGTGACCTCCTGCTATACACCCCTTACTGGCTCCCTTTAGTGACTCACCCAGCCCTTCTCCCTGGACATTTTAGAGGCACAGCGCCCTCTAGGGGCCTAACCAGGGTAGGACAGCCTCTTCCTTCTCACAGCGGATACCCTCTCCTGGTCCTTTGGTCCCACTGACACCATTTCTGAGCCTCAACCAAGGAAGATTCTAGCTGTCTCCCAGATTATTGTGCCTCCAGGGAACATACTGGTTCCTAAATGTCTAAGAAAGGTGGTCTTGTAGTAGGCAGGGCACTCGGAAATAAAGAAACCACTCCGGCTGTTGGAACACCATTATTGGTGGTATCAAGTGACTCGGGAAGTACAAGAATATGTTAGCTCATGTATCAATTGTGCTAAAAATAAGCCAGTGCATTCCCACCCTTGGGACTTGCTCCAACATCTTCCTGTTTCTGAGATACTCTGGTCAGACATTTCCATGGACTTTATCATCACTCTTCCACCTTCTCAAGGGTTTACTACTTTCTGGATAGTGGTAGACCGCTTCTCGAAGAATGCACACTTTGATCCCCTGAACTTCCTCCTGTCAGTAGCCTCCTTGGTCAAGGAGATCTTTCATCTCCACAAACTACCGGAACACATTGTTAGAAATTGTGGAGTCCTGTTCATCTCTCATTTATGGCAGAAGCTCAGTAAGAACTTTAGCATCCAGCTGGGCTGCTTTCTCCAGCTCCTGGACTTTGCCTCATTGCAACTGCTGACGAGGGCCTGTGTGACACTTATGCCACACAGGAAGAGCCAATCTCGTCATAGCCCAAGGGCTCACCTTCCCCAACTGTGACATAAAGGGGATAATTCTATAAAGTAAGCACTAATATTTGCATACCAGTTATATGCACAAAAGCATGGAATGCCATCATATACTTGTATATGTGTACACATGTCCATTTACATACCAGTACACCACATAGACACTATTTTGTAACTATGCACATATCTTGTATAACATGTAATTTGCAGGTCTGCATACACATGAGCAGCATCTGTCCAGAGCACTGTAATGTAACATGTATTTGTAGCTCGTGTAAGTTCTTGCAACTAAGTGCATATATGTGCATATACCCTGTGAAGCTAGTATTCTGTAAAATAAATTAGGTGCATACTCTCCTTTATAAAATATGAACAATTAGGTGTCCTCTAGGAGCCTCTGTATAGCTGTTCTGGCCCTCTACATGCAACTGCATTATCTGCCAGACGAAACACATACTCAGTCCACTAACCGGTTAAGTAAGTCTGTAAAGTTAGGTGTTAATTTTAGAATCACTATTTGGGTTTTAGAAGTGCATAAACCAGTATTTAGATGTTTTTATTGCATAATTGTCTAAACCTCAATTTCACAAAGCCAGGATATTTACATCTAAAACTGGAAAAAAATGTGGCAAGAGGATATGGTCTGGGTGTGTTTTGAGTGACACTAGGATGGGTCTAAAAAATAAATGTGAATTCCCCATTTCAGAAGGGTAAAATATGTATTTTCAAGAAGATAACATGGGGATTTACCTCTACTACCTGAGATGACTAGGTTTCATAAGAGAATAGATCACTACTACTACTACTTACTACTACTTATCATTTCTATAGCGCTTCTAGACGTACACAGCGCTGTACACTTGAACATGAAGAGACAGTCCCTGCTCGACAGAGTTTACAATCTAATTAGGACAGACAAACAGGACAAACAAGAGATAAGGGAATATTAAAGTGAGGATGATAAAATAAGGGTTCTGAACAAGTGAACAAGGGTTAGGAGCAGTGGTGTGCTGGAGCAGGCTCTCACAGGCTCGCAAGAGCCGGTTGTTAAGTTTTTAAGAATTTTGGGAGCTGGTTGTTAAAGTACGGCCCTCCATGGCTACTTTAACAACTGCCTCCCAAAATGTGGGCTTGGGCCCCCTGCTGAATTCTCTTTTACTTTGCTGGTGAAGATGCTGAGCCCTGCCAGCCAAGTAAATAGACTGCTGCTGTTCCCCGCTCCTTGTTTCCAGCTCTGGGCAGCAGGCTGGGACTTCTCGAGCATGTGAGAGACGTTCCAGCATGCTGCTCAGAGCAAGACATTGGGAGTGGTGGCAGTCCATTTATTGGCTGCCAGCAAAGGTATGCCCCCCCCCCCCCCCAGCCACCCCTGGCCCTTCCAACTGCAGAGATGGCTACGTCGGAAGAAAGAGCCTGTTGTTAAAAATTTACCAGCACACCCCTGGTTAGGAGTTAAAAGCAGCATCAAAAAGGTGGGCTTTTAGCTTAGATTTGAAGACTGCCAGAGATGAAGCATGATGTACCGGCTCAGGAAGTCTATTCCAGGCATAAGGTGCAGCAAGATAAAAGGAATGGAGTCTGGTGCAGATAAGAGAGATTTACCCAGTGAATGGAGTTCCCGGGGAGGAATGTAGGGAGAGATGAGAGTGGAGAGGTACTGAGGAGCTGTAGAGTGAATGCACTTATAGGTCAATAAGAGGAGTTTGAACTGTATGCGGAAATGGATAGGAAGCCAGTGAAGTGACTTGAGGAGAGGGCTAATATGAGCATAACAACACTGGCGGAATATTAGTCGTGCAGCAGAATTTTGAACAGATTGAAGAGGAGAGAGATGGCTAAGTGGGAGACCTGTGAGAAGCAAGTTGCAATAGTCTAAGCGAGAGGTGATAAGAGTGTGGATGAGGGTTCTGGTAGTATGCTCAGAAAGGAAAGGGCAAATTTTGCTGATATTATAGAGAAAGAAATGACAGGTTTTAGCAGTCTGTTGAATATGTGCAGAGAAGGAGAGGGAGGAGTCGAAGATGACCCCAAGATTACGAGCTGATGAGACAGGAAGGATGAGAGTGTTATCCACAGAAATAGAGAATGGGGGAGGAGGAGAGGTTGGTTTAGAGGGAAAGATAAGAAGCTCAGTCTTGGTCATGTTTAGTTTCAGATGGTGCTGAGACATCCAGGCAGCAATGTCAGACAGGCAGGCTGATACTTTGGCCTGGATTTCAGCTGAGATTTCTGGTGTGTGGAGGTAGATCTGGGAGTCATCAGTGTAAAGATGATACTGAAAACCATGGGATGAGATCAGAATGCCTAGGGAAGAAGTATAGATAGAGAAAAGAAGAGGTCCCAGGACAGATCCCTGAGGTACACCAACTGACAGTGGGATAGAAGTAGAGGAGGATCCACTAGAGTATACACTAAAGGTACGCTGAGAGAGATAAGAAGAAAACCAGGAAAGAACAGAGCCCTGAAATCCAAGTGAGGACAGTGTATCAAGGAGTAGGCTGTGATCAACAGTGTCAAAAGCAGCAGATAGATCGAGAAGGATGAGGATAGATCACCCCTTTATTCACCCAGTGAATGATTCCACCCCTCCCCCACCCCACCCCACCCCTCCCCTACCCCTAAGGAAAGTGAAAATTAGAAAAGATACCTGACTTTGTGAAAGCTGTTTGGGAAAAAGAAACATTTATGTTTCTAAAATAGCTAATAAAAATGTTTCATGTTACAGCACGTAAATATGTATGTACTCATTTTTACCCATTGATAGTGTAGGCGTTTCTACCCTCCATTGCCCCAGATAAAAAAAAATTTTTGATTGTGAGCCCCCTAGGGAAAGAGAAAGTACCTGTATATAATGTGTACAGCACTGCATGTGTCTAGTAGCACTATAGAAATGATTAGTAGCAGTAGTAAAATGTATGTTCCTGCTGCATGTAACTGGAACATAAATGTCCATTTCTCCATGTATTTTACAGCAGATGCCTAACATGGACCTCTCAATTCCAGTTTGTATGTCCTTTCAAAAATGCTGCTTCACATGTATTTTTTCTGTATTCACTGCATGGGCAGATGTCAGCATGTCCTTCAACAGTTAATATAGAGGCTTTACATTTACTACTTGCTAGTGTTGCGCAATTACAGTGCAGTAAGTGTAAAACTTTATTGAATTCATATGACCTTCCAGACAGCAAGGGGTGATGACCTGTTTTTCATACTTACGTTAAAGCATTTAAATATCTGAAGAATAAGATTTAGACCTTAAATTCTGTATGACAAGCTTCACATTGCATTTCCAAAGGTCACTCTATATACAAGAATGAAAGCAGCATTCTAAAACCTCCTCATTATACATGAATAACATCACCCTTTCTCTATATACATGGATATCACTGCTAATGAGGGCAGCTTTTGGCCCCTCTTCCTCCTCTCCCCACAAAAACAAAAAGCTTAGTTCCTGCTACGCACTCCAGAAAATACCTTTCCATATCAAAGTGTAGGGAGACTCAGCTTACCCAATTCTATTTCTTGCTATGCTCACATGGCTATGCTGAACTTTTGACTAGATAGCTATTCTTGCATGCACTTTTTTCTGGTCCTATTATTATCATTTGTTACATTTGTATCCCACATTTTCCCACCTATTTGCAGGCTCAATGTGGCTTACATAGTACCGTAAAGGATATCGCCAATTCCGGTATGAAAAATTACAAAGTGATGTAGTGGTAGAATAAGGTTCATGTGTAAAAGACACAATAGGGAATTGCATTAGCTTCTCCTTGAGAGCCCAATAGGAACATTTAAAAACAGAGAGAGTTGTAATTGTAACACATTATTGGCTCATCAGCACCTTCCTATAAGTTCATATCTCATTCCCATGTCCTTATCCATGTAAATTATTGCAGCTTTGCCCATTATGCAGTTCAGGATTGTTGTCAACCTATACCACATATCTTCACTATGTAATCAATATCCCCCCTCCTCGATTTATTACCCTATCTTGCCCTCATTAATCCAGTTCACTTACTCATTACTAACACCTGCGGTTTATATTCTTGTGAAGTCTATGGCCTAAGTGCCATTACAATAATGGAAATGCTTATGATGTTTACACAGGGAGTGTGTTTCAGTGGTTCAGCTAAAAACAAGTAGGAGGCATCTAAATCCAGATCACTTAAAGAGCTGCATTTTAGCCCTATGTGTGGCCCACATTTGGGAAGGGGGTGCCTACTGGCATATCTTTTAAGAATGGGACCCATATCCATGACTATGGTTCAAACAGTTGGAGCCTTCATTGTGGTGTCCCATGAGGCTCACCTTTATTGTCATCATTGTTTAATGTGCTACTCCAACATTTAGGAGCTATTTTGGAAAGAATTAAGGTCCCATGCTATCTATATATGCAGACATCACTATGTTGTTCCCAATTTCTGGAGATTGGTTGGTTACATTGGATAATATCATGTCCTGTGTGCAATTGATTGAAAACTGGATTACAAGTAATTGATTGAAATTGAATTCTGAGAAGACCAAATTTTTATGGTTAGGTCCACTTGATTCATTTGAATTATGTCAACATTTTTCTAACGGTACTAACACCTTCACCTTCAAGTCATGCTTAAAGATTTTGAGAGTGGAGTTGAATAGCTTCTTGACATTTTCTAATCATGTAAAATTTATTAGCAAATATTTTTTATTTATTTCTTACATTTGTATCCCACATTTCCCAACCTATTTACAGGCCCAATGTGACTTACATAGTACCGGAGAGGCATTCACAGACTCCGGTGTGAACAAATACAAAGTGATGTTGTGGTAAGATAAAGTTCATGTGGAACAGTCACATTAGGGAATCGTAAAGCGGAAGAGTTGTGTTATGTCCATTACGTACTTTAGTTTTGTTGTGTTGCAGAGATCAGGCATTTAAGCTGGGTCGGTAGGGTATGCCTTTTTAAACATGTTGATTTTCAGTGATTTGTGGAAGTTTAGGTGGTCGTGCGTTGTTTTCAAGGCTTTTGGTAGTGCGTTCCACAGTTGTGTGCTTATGTAGGAAAAACCGGATGTGTAAGTTGATTTGTATTTAAGTCCTTTGCAACTTGGGTAGTGCAGATTTAGATATGTTCGTGTTGATTCGGTTGTGTTTCTGGTTGGTAGGTCAATGAGGTCTGTCATGTATCCCGGGGCTTCACCTAAGATAATTTTGTGAACCAGGGTTCAGATTTTGAAAGCAATACATTCTTTAATTGGGAGCCAGTGTAGTTTTTCACAGAGGGGTTTTGCGTTTTCAAATCGTGTTTTTTTCAAAATATAAGCCTGGCTGCCATGTTTTTAAAGGTCTGAAGTTTCTTTAAGGTTTGTTCTTTGCATCCCGCATAGATTCCATTCCAGTAGTCTACGTGGCTTATATTATATATTTATTAGATTTGTATCCCGCGCTTTCCCACATGTTGCAGGCTCAATGCGGCTTACATAGTAAATACAATTACAAAGTCAGGAAAAGAATATTACTAATTATAGTAAACAAGTAGTTGTAGCATTTGATATAAATGCAAGCAAAGATGGGATAACAAACGGAAAGGAGATAGGGGAGGCTAAGGAGTAGGAAGGATGGTAAGGAAAGGTAGAGGGAAGTGGTATGGAGTAGGAAGAATGGTAATGAAGGTGAGGAATAGGAGGAATGGTAAGGAAATATAGGGAGATGCAAAAGGAGATTGGGAGATATGGTCTAAAGGGATACCAGTCAGCAGGTTCAGGATCAGACAGCTAGTTTGAGAATTTAATGACAGTCATTCGGGTAAGTTTTCTTAAAGAGGTGGGTCTTTAACATTTTCCTGAAGGATAGATGGTCATTGATTTTCTGGATGGGTCTTGGCAGAGCGTTCCAGAGCTGGCTGCCCAAGAAGGGGAAACAAGATGCATAGTAAGTCTTATATTTTATACCCTTGCAGTTTGGGAGGTGTAAATTAAGGTGGGTGCGAGACGACAATGGTCTATTTCTGGCTGAGAGGTTAATAAGGTTGTTCATGTAGTTAGGGGATTCACCATATATGATCTTATGAAACATAGTGAGAACTTTAAAATCTATTCTTTCTCTAATTGGAAGCCAATGACATTTCTCTCGAAGAGGTGTTGCGGAGTCAAATCTTGATTTGCCAAAGATAAGTCTGGCTGCCGTGTTCTGGGTAGTCTGAAGTCTCTTCAAAATTAGGGTCTTACATCCTGAGAAGATACTGTTGCAGTAGTCTGCATGTGTAAGTACTGTGGATTACACGAGGTTTCGAAAGGTGTTCAAGGGTAGATAAGACTTTACTCGTTTCAAAATCCACATCATGTTGAACATTTTCTTTGAGATGGATTTAGCATGGTTTTTGAATGATAGATGGTTATCAATTATTACTCCAAGTATTTTCAGGTTGTCTGATATGGAGAGTTTAACTTCAGGGATGCTAAGAGTAGTAGGAAGAAGTGAAGAGTATTGGGATGAAAGGACAAGGCATTGTGTTTTCTCTTTGTTTAATTTCATCTTGAAAGCATTAGTCCAAGAGGTTAGGGTGGACATACCAGTATTGATTTTATCAGCATTTTCGGATAGATTGGATTTAAAGGGGATAAATATAGTGACATCATCAGTGTAGATGAAGGGATTGAGTCCATGCTTAGCTAGCAGCCATGCTAGAGGAATCATCATGAGGTGGAAAAGTAGCGGGGAAAGTGGAGATCCCTGCGGCACCCCGCATTCTGATGACCATGGGGACAATATGTTTGTAATCCCTTTCACTTGGTAAGTTCTAGAGGTGCTATCTGAGATGGATTCAGATGAGAAGTTGAATCTAAGAATTAATGCTAGGCCTCCTCCCAATTTCTCTTTTCTAGGCCAGTGTAAACTTTTGTAGCTAGGAGGGCAAAGGTCAAGTATGATGGGGTCTTTTAAGTTGCGGATCCATGTTTCTGTAATGAAGAGCATGTCTAAATTGTCAGACTTAATCCAGTCACTAATGATTTCAGCTTTATTAACTGCTGATCTTGCATTAATATATCCCACACATACTGGTAGGTAAGATTACGGGTAAATATTTATAATTTGTCTGGAATGTTTTACTTTGGATTTGGTTGTTTTAGACGCATTTGATGTTAAAATGTTTGTTAATTTATCTTTTTCTATTGATGAGATATCAGCTGTTTTTAGAGATGATTGATTAGGTGTTGAGGGATTTTTATGGTTGTTGACAGATCGTGACAGAGCACTTGTTTTGGTTGTCCCTTCGTGGTAGTTGAGAACTGGTATAGTGTTAATATCCGAGGGTGGGGCTTTGGACGTTGCATGGATTAGAGCAAGTGAATGTATAATGGTAAGAATTTTTAGAAAAATCATTTTGGTGAACAAAATTATTGATTAATTAAGGAATGCAGGAGAATAGAAACGTGAGCTGCTTAAAGAATTACGTCAATCAAACACTGCTATCTGTAAAAAGTATGAAAACAGGATTAGATATTACAATTATCAGCAATTCAGTTCAGACTCCAAGATGAAGATATTATAAGATATGCACTTTCATCAACATTGTAAATCAAACTTCAGATGTGATAAAGTCTACTAGTATCAGTTTGCTTTCTTGGTGAAGGTCAATAAGAGTGTAAAGAGAATCCATGTACGTGGAGAACTCAGTAGATCCCACAAAGCATAAAATGAAAATAAAAAGAGGTGGGAATATAAACCAGGTTATCCAAAAAAACTGAAACCAACCAAAGTCAATTGAATATTAAGACAAAAAATGTTTATGAATTTCACATTAAAAATGACTCGACACAACGTTGTGTTTCGGTCTAGTGGCCTACATCAAGAGTCTATAAACAGGAATAACAAATAATAAATAAACACAGAAATAAAATGTCCATGAAGAAAAGAAACATATATAAGATATAAAACAATATGTAAAAGCAATTACCATGCTACTGTGAATCATAAATCATATTGTATAAAAAATGTTATTTTACATGTATATATATAGGTCTGTGTACAGTATGAAAATAATTGTATATCTAAGGCATGGCTAATAGAAAAGCAGGAAAAAATGAATAATCAAAGAGACTGACCTTATGTCTAAGATAAAAATTAAAGTAAGATCATAAATTGATGATATGAAGAAATCTGTAAAAAAGTAGAAGAAAAAAGGTGAAAAATAAAAAAGGAATAATGTAAAAGCAAAAAATAAATAATAAACAATAAACATAATAATAAGAATTGATCGCTGTTTATGTAATTGCCAGCATGGCTTGGTTTAGAGTATATGTGTAGCCATAGTTTTTTTGTTTTTACAGACCATTTTTATGTCCTTGTCTGCATATTTTTACTTGAGATTTGAGGTCAGTTCATCACATTATTATGTTTACTGTTTATTATTTATTATCCAAGTTTTAGTCAGGCAGCAGCTGGAAGTTGCTTGTAACTTGCTCACCACCATGGGCTTAATACTGACCAGTTAGTGTTGGAGGGGGGAGGGGTCAGTTTCAATATGCTTTTCTCCCTGTACTTCCTTATTGCCTTTCGACACAGATTTAATTTGTTTATACTGCTCTTTTGCTCCTTCTTTAATGGTAAATATAACTGCACAGTTTGGATAAAGGTGGAAGCAAATTTTAAACTTTCTGATAATATCACACTTGGGTTTTATATTAATATAAAATAGTAATATTGAATCATGATATTTGCAGTATTATATGGTGATCTGATATGTGGAAGGCAAAACCATTCTTGTTTGTTTTAGAGCTTTTGGTGCACAAGCATAGAGTGGAGGAGTGTCCTAGTGGTTAGAGCACCAGTCTTGACATCCAGAGGTGGCCAGTTCAAATCTCACTGCTGCTCCTTGTGATCTTGGGCAAGTCACTTAACCCTCCATTGCCTCAGGTACACACTTAGATTGTGAGCCTTCCTGGGACAGAGAAATATCCAGAGTAACTCACCTTGAGCTACTACTTAAAAAGGTGTGAGCAAAATCTAAATAAATAAATAACCAAGACAGCTCTTACAGATTCTTCAACTCTTAATATCTGTTACAAGATTCACAAGTGAGGAATTGTTTGATGTGGGTTTTGGAGGAACCTTTTGGTTTAAAAAGTAACTGACAATCTAGAAATGCAAGCCTAAGAATCCTTACACTATCTTCGATCAGCTTCTATCCACAGCAGAGAAACTTTAGGAAGTAATGAGTGGAACATTTTAAAGCTAGGTAGTTATTGAATTAGCAGTGGAGGAAAGTGCTTTGTGATTACCCACATTAATTTTATAGTGATGATTATCTTCTCAATGACATGGTTTTGGAGCCTGCAGTTCGAAGGAAAGATTTGTGCTACATGATGATTTGATGTTTTACAAAATGATTTAAGTGTTTAACATCTACAAAAGGATTTCGTTTTAGCTGATAGCTTAACCTTAATATACTTGCAAGCGTATTATGTATCTGCAAATTGTATCTTCATTAAAATGTTTCTAAAAGCAATTGCTGGTTGTTATGTAGACAATGGTGTGTGAAGGATTGAATTTTTCACACAGCTCCCCACATTGCATAGCCCAGCAACGTCCTTAGTGCTGCCGCGAAAGGTCACTGTGATTTTGTTTATCAACTTTTATCTGCTATCTGCAGAATATAAAGCTTTTAGAGTGCCAGAGGCCTTTGTGTTTGTGTAGCTTTAACAGTTGATTTTGGTCGAAAGTTCCCAGACTAGGGACTGAGACCTGTAAGTATGTTTCCAAGATAAATCACCATTACCATTAGAGATGCTCATCGTAAGTATTCAAAAAAGCACTACAGTAGACCTTTGGCTTTTTGACTTTCGTTTTAAATGCTAAATAAGTTCTCCAGCTGTAGCATTTGAAAACAAAAAAATGGTAGGTTTATTTTGTATTAGCACATTATTAATAACTAAAAGGAAATTGTTGCACATTTTCTACTTCTATAAATTTTATTCTGCATTGATAAGAGCTTAAAGGAAAACTAAAGTGGATAATGTATGCTTTAGAATCAAGAGATGAATACCTCTAACCTACTGGAGTCAGCCAAGGGCAATGCAATTAACCACCCATTTAATCTGGACAAATTACTAATGATTTAATCAATAACCAACAAGAATAAACACATTCCAAATGGTATATAATTTGCTGTTTTCAAGTTTACCTCTTTTGCAAAAAGGCAGTAGGGGTAGCCAATTCCAGCACTAGAAGGTATTTTAACATTTTCTAGTGCCAGGGACATGCCCGGAGGTGATCGGGCACTGCTGCCCACTGCCTGGTTATCACCAGGCTACTGTCAGAGCCCCTGCCACCTCCTAAATATGAGGTGGTGAGGTTTTCCCCAGGAAATGTCCGCACGACCCTTTCCTTCTTTAAAAGAAAAAAAAAGCCTTTTACTGGCAGCGGTAAAAGACAGCCTCAGTGTGTGGCAAACCTGGGCACCTATGCTACCGCAAGGTCCCTTTTATCACTGTTTGATAAAAGGACCCCTTGTTGTATTTATGTTTAGACTTGGTCATTTTACTACTGTTATGCTATTAATAAAATTGTAGGTTTTATGTTAAACTATACCTGCTTGCTTACCACCTTTGGTGAATCTCTTCATGAAGGCAGTTAATAAATCCCAATAAATAAATATGGGGATACCTATCAATATGAACCATAGCTCAATATTTTTTCAGCTATCATAAGATTATAAATTGCTAGAGAGAGAGAGAGAGAGAAATTAACACATGTTTGAAATAAGGAAGGTTATAATTTTTTTTCCATATAGAAATATATGAGGATTTGAGAACTCTACATCTTTCTTTCTTCTGTTTCCTAGTAGAACTCACCACTGAAATGAAAATACACAAGTCCATGCAGTCCAAGATCCAGGACAAATAAGTATAATTAAACAAAAAAAACCCAAAGGCATCCAGCCAGAATCCAAAACAAAATTTCATTAGCAAACGTAAGATTTTCCACAATTGAGGTGAAAAGTGGCACAGTATATTGAAATTAGAGTCACAATATGCTCACTGTAAGCAATCAGTTTTGGGGCAATCATCATTTCCAGAAAATCTCTTTTCAGTCACAGTCATACATTTAGAAATCTCCAAATACCCCTGTAAAAATATGATGGAAATAGTTAAGTATGCTTAGCTTAAATTAGCTTTACTCTTGAAACAATCAGGTTCAAGTGGATTAAGCATCTGATGCTGCCAGCAGCTAAACGTCAAAAAAAAGTGAGCTCAGTTGAGAAAAGCAATTTGGAAAATGTAGTGGGAAAATGGCTGGGGTGCTGAACACAGGTGAAAGCAGTTAAGCACCTGGATCCAATTGGAAAAGCATCCGAAACGAGACAAAAGCCAAACTGTAAAAGAAGCAAGAGAAGAATGGGGAGCAGAATAAAATGTAGGAACACAGAAAGGTGGATGCGTAGGGCTTAGTGGTCAAACCCTGAAGTGGAATAGGAACTCAATGAAAAGAATGCTACTAAAA
Organism: Microcaecilia unicolor; assembly: GCF_901765095.1. Taxonomy (NCBI): domain Eukaryota; kingdom Metazoa; phylum Chordata; class Amphibia; order Gymnophiona; family Siphonopidae; genus Microcaecilia; species Microcaecilia unicolor. The sequence continues at coordinate 126,056,485 of NC_044031.1, read as the reverse complement.
ATTGTAGTAAAGGATGAAGGAACTGTTAGTATTTTGAGAAGCTGAAAGAAGGGCAGTGTGTTTGCTGTGAAATGTCCTAATAAGAAGCTATAGTGAACACCCCCCACCCCCAGCACATTCAAGAGGAAAGTTATCAATGTGGATCATCCCGGACATGGCGATCGCCACTACAGCACTACGGCATAATGTAAGCCACATTGAGCCTGCAAATAGGTAGGAAAATGTGGGATACAAATGCAACAAATAAATAAATTAATAAATTAATTAATTAAGATCGGTTATTTTACCACAAGTTGAACTATTTTGGCACAGGCTCATATTTTATGCAACAAGGCCTCATGCTAAAATAGCATGACTTGTGGTAAAATAACTCATGTTGAGGGTCATCCATATTGATAACTCCCCTCACCCTAAAATATTTGAGACAAAAGTCTATAAGCAGGAAAACACAAGCTAGTAGAGGTAATCTCACTGCTAACTGAAATACACCATGGATTGCTGTGGCACAGGAATGTATAATGGATGGGACTATTACTGAACAGGAGTCCAGGGTGACGTATCCTCTTAATAGATTACTACTACTACTACTTAACATTTCTAGAGCGCTACTAGGATTACGCAGCGCTGTACAGTTTAACAAAAAAGGACAGTCCCTGCTCAAAGGAGCTTACAATCTAAAGGACAAAGTGTCAAGTTGGGGCAGTCTAGATTTCTTGAATAGAGGTATAGTGGTTAGGTGCCGAAAGCAACATTGAAGAGGTGGGCTTTGAGTAAGGATTTGAAGATGGGCAGGGAGGGGGCCTGGCGTATGGGCTCAGGTAGTTTATTCCAAGCATGGGGTGAAGCGAGGCAGAAAGGGCGGGGCCTGGAGTTGGCGGTGGTGGAGAAGGGTACTGAAAGGAGGGATTTGTCTTGAGAGCAGAGGTTACAGGTAGGAACGTAAGGGGAGATGAGGGTAGAGAGGTAAATTAGGGGTCTTTTTACTAAGCTGTGGTAAAAAGTGTCCTGTGCTAGTTTGGATGTGTGAAATTGGCGCACGCTGGGTCATTTTTTAACCGCATCTGGGAAAAAGGACTTTCTTAAATGAGGAAGTAATATGAAAACTAGCATGCGGATATTTACTGCCTGAGGCCTTAGCGCCACCTATTTACTTAGCGGAAAGGGCTCACATGCTACTTGTGCGGTAATCAGGCAGCACATGCCAATGCAGTCGCGCTGCTGATTACCGCCGAGAATGCCTCCTGTGGTAGAAAATAGAAAATTATTTTCTACTGCAGAAAATAGCGAGCACCAGCTTTGAAATTACTTCCGGTCACCTGTGCTACCTCAGCGGTAGTGTCAATCTGGCGTGCGATACCTGTACGTTAGCCCTACTGCAGCTTAGTAAAAGGGCCCCTTAATGCTGAGAGACTGAAATCTGTTCTATGAAGAAAGAAATTTTATGATATCCTTGATGCTCAGAAGCGGTTTCAATATCAGTGGTCGAGCCTCTACTCTCCTCTCCACCGGCTCTTCTTCTCCCAACTTATAGCTTTTTCTCTTCTTCTTTTTTCTCTGAAACTGCCAGTCTATCTCTTACCTCTAGGGCTTGGTTTCAATGTTCATAGTCTCTGGGGAAAAAAAACAACAGTAGTTGTGAAAAGAGGCAAGAGTAGAAAAAAAAAACTAGAGGAAATGATACCATGGGGAGCTTGACTGCACCCAACAGAAACATTGGGTTGGGTGCAGTCAAGCTCCCTGTGGTATCATTTCCTCTAGGTTTTTTTTCTATTCTTACCTCTTTTCACGATTACTGTTTTTTTCCCCCGGAGAATATGAACATTGAAACCGAGCCCTAGAGGTAAGAGGTGGACTGGCAGTTTCAGAGAAAAAAGAAGAAGAAAAAAAGCTATAAGTTGGGAGAAGAAGAGCCGGTGGAGAGGAGAGTAGAGGCTCGACCACTGACATTGAGACCGCTTCCGAGCATCAAGGATATCATAAGACTCCTGAAGAAGATGCTAAGGCACCAAAACATGGCTGTGTTGAGTTATGTGAATAAAGTACTTCATTTCATTGGTATCCCGTTTCTCTGGAGTCATTGGTCCACTTCCCACTTCCCTTTGACAGTTTGTTTTTCGTGGGAGGAAGTGTTCATCCACTTAGGTGGATCACCCCTTCTATGAAGAAAGAAGCCATCCAAGAGCTGCATTCAGCAACTTAGAAGCTGACCTGGGACATTAGCTATCATATTAAAGCCCTTAAACTGTAGGTTGTACTATGGAAGGTCAGATCATCTTAGATTAGGGAACTTTATTGTTTATTTGGAATTGCACTTTGGATTAAGTTATGCAAGGAGCTGTAAATTAGCTGTTGAGCTACATGGCTCATTAAAGCTCATAGGCTGTAGTCTGTTCCATGGAGGGTCAGATCTGCTGAGATTAAGGAACGTTATTGCTTGTTTGAACTGCACAGTGTAAGTACCAGGTGAGCTGGTAAGGTACCTGTGAGTAGCTTAGTGAAGGGAACGAGTTTCAGAAACTCAGTTCTAGCTGTTCTCTTCTTCAAGGTACATGCTAGGAGTGTGCAGCCCAGACATTTTATTTTGTTAGGGGCCCCTTTTACCAAGAGGTCCTGTGTTGGGGTCAGCGCGTGTTTTTAATATGCACTAAGGCCCCCTTTTACTGCAGCTAGGAAAAGGGTAGTCTTTCTTTTCTGCAGGAAATGGCCATGCAGGGGGAGCTCTTACTGCCACCCATTGAGGTGACGATAAGGGTTCCCACACTAACCCAGTGCTGCTACAGTAAAAATTAGAATGCACTAACCATGCAGATGCCCATAATATTCCTATGGGCATCCCCATGGTTAGCGCGCACTAAAAATGCTAGTGCGCCTTTGTAAAAGGGGCCCTTACTGCAGATAGTTGAAACCAAGGGCCCTGTTTATTAAGCCACACTGTAATCATGCTAACCTTTTAGAGCACGCTAAAAATTAGCATACGCTAACACTAGAGACACCCATAGGAATATATGGGTGCTCCACTGAGTCTGAGTCAGTACAAGCAAATGAGTCTCTCTGTAGCTAACTAAATAGATTGCTGAATTAAGTGACTAATGGAATGGTTGTAGATTGAACAGCTACAGGGATGGATGGTTGACAGTGGCTTAAGAGATGGATGCTAATCATAAATGGTCAAATGATGATGCAATTCCAGAAATGGAAAGAGAAAGGCTGTGAAGTAGATAGTTTTTTTATTTATTTATTAGATTATACATATAGACTCAAGTAATTAACAACTTGTACAGTAAATAGGAAAGGAAAAAAGGAAGGAAATACCTTCCACTCTATAAAAAGAAAAACTAATTTATAAAAAAACAAGCAATATAAAGGAATACTCATAAGGACTATGGTCTCTGGAAGTGGTCAATAAAGTTACAAATTTCACCTTAGGATAAGGCTTGAAGCTAGGCAGGTCTTAAAGAAGACTGGAGTGAATGCATCACATGTGACACATGCAGTTTTGGGAGTATATTTACAATATCTGTTTTTTTTTTTTTATTGTTAATGCCTTTACAAAATAGGTATGAAATTAGTGCCTCTTTGGACTTTTCACATAGCTTCTCTTAAAAATAAAAAAACAAAGTCAAAAACCAAAAATAAACCTCCTTATTTTAATCTACAAGGAGGGGGTAGGCTTCCTCTCGGGCAGTCAGAATACTGTTCAAGTGCTTTATTACCCAAGTCTTAATTTTATGTTGTTTTGCTAAAATAAAGCAATTCCCAAGGACACCACATGACATAAATCACTTGAGATATATTGCAGACAGTGAAATGAGACAGATGTTATTGGTATACTAACCATGGATGCTCTAAATCACTAGTCTCTCAAAACAGAATAATTTCCATACTTATAGTTGCCCAGAGGGTGATTCATGATTTGAAAAGTAGATATAGGTAGTAAGGAAGAGACTACGAAATCCATCAGATTTCTCTCCGATCCGTAAGCAAAGTGTGATTAAGTTTACAGTTCAGGGCAAGCAGATAATTAATGTCAATGAATAATCTCCTTGACTCAACGGGCTTTGTTTAAAAATGCTTACTTTATTTTTTGTCTATTAGATTGTAAGCTCTTTGAGCAGGGACTGTCTTTCTTCTATGTTTGTGCAGCGCTGCGTACGCCTCGTAGCGCTATAGAAATGCTAAATAGTAGTAGTAGTAGTAACACACAGGCTAGAATAGGCTGGAAATACTTCCTGCTTCAAGGAGAAAGTGATTACTACTGCAGGACATGTGGAGGGGCATAATCGAACAGGGCGCCCAGGTTTTCCTGAGGGCATCCTCGCAGGATGTCCCGGCGAAGTGGCGGGGAAACCCGTATTATCGAAACAAGATAGGCGGCCATCTTTTGTTTCGATAATACGGTCGGGGACGCCCAAATCTCCACATTTAGGTCGACCTTAGAGATGGTCATCCCTAGAGATGGTCATCCCCGATTTTCGGCAATAATGGAACCTGAGGATGCCCATCTCAGAAACGAGCAAATGCAAGCTCTTTGGTCGTGGGAGGAGCCAGCATTCGTAGTACAATGGTCCCCATGACATGCCAGGACACCAACCAGGCACCCTAAGGGGCACTGCAGTGGATTTCAGAAAAAGCTCCCAGGTGCATAGCTCCCTTACCTTGTGTGCTGAGCCCCCCAACCCCCCCCCCAAAAAAAAACCCACTCCCCACAACTGTACACCACTATCATAGCCCTTAGGCATGAAGGGGGGCACCTAGATGTGGGTACAGTGGGTTTCGGGTGGGTTTTGGAGGGCTCACATTTACCACCACAAGTTTAACAGGTAAGGGGGGGATGGGCCTGGGTCCACCTGCCTAAAGTGCACTGCAGTACCCACTAAAACTGCTCCAGGGACCTGTATACTGCTGTGATGGAGCTGGGTATGATATTTGAAGCTGGCATAGAGGCTGGAAAAATATTTTAACATTTTTTTGAGGGTGACTACTGGGGGAGTAGGGGGAGGTCATCCCCGATTCCCTTCGGTCATTTGGTCATCTGGTCATTTAGGGCACATTTGTGTGACTTGGTTGTAAAAAAAAAAAGGACCAAGTAAAGTCGGTCAAGTGTTCGTCAGGGACACCCTTCTTTTTTCGATTATCAGCCAAGGACGCCCATGTGTTAAGCACACCCCAGTTCCGCCTTCGCTATGCTTCCGACACGCCCCCGGGCACTTTGGTCATCCCCGCGATGGAAAACAGTTGAGGGCGCCCAAAATCGGCTTTCGATTATGCCGATTTGAGCGACCCTGGGAGAAGGATGCCCATCTCCCGATTTGTGTTGAAAGATGGGCTCCCTTCTCTTTTGAAAATGAGCCCAATAAGCTGCATAAGTGTGTATGCACATCAGCTTTCAACTACTGCATGGCTACCCTGGACTTTATATAGAGTGACTTAAGTTGTGCACGCAGATCCAGTCATATTCAGGATTTGTATGTGCAACTTAATTAGTTAACAAGCAATTATTAACACTAAATGGCATTAATTAGAATTTACACACACAACTGTCTACGCATATTCTATAATATGATGCACATTAGTTCTAAGTCAAATAGAACCCCTTTTACTAAATAGCAGTAAGCCGAATGTGAGCTTACCACTTGCTAAACAGGAAGTACCGCCGGGCTATCGCAGCAGCCTGGTGGTACTTCCCACCCCTAGCATGCTGTCATATCCGGCGCTACAAAAATATATTTTGTAGCACCGTAGTGTACCCGGAGGTAATCGGGCAGTGTAGCGCGCTGACAGTTAACACCGAGTTAGTGCGAGAGCCCTTACCGCCACCTCAATGGGTGGTGGTAAGGGCTCCCCCTCCCCCCGAAATGGTCACGTGGCAAGTGCTTTACTTGCCACATGGCCATTTCCTTTAGGAAAGAGAGACTTCTCTTTTACCCGTTGCAGTAAAAGGGGGCTTCGGCATGCATGAAAAACACACACCGTCGACAGTGCAGGCCCCCCTTTTGCCATAGCTTGGTAAAAGGGGCCCACAGTTTAAAAGGCTGAATTATATCAGGAGAAGCTATCCAAATATTGACCAATTATCACTGAAATTGGATTATGTCAGACACACACCACAGTATCCAGATACTGCTGCTGAATATCTGGATTGTTTTGCCAGCATTTGTTTTAATGTTGGTGACCAGCATTAAAAAAGAAAACTGATCACTGTGGGCTGAATATCAGGAGGTTTGCGCCTTTCCTGCTTATTTTCGAAGGAGAAGGGCGCCCATCTTCTGACACAAATTGGGAGATGGGCGCCCTTCTCTCAGGTGCTGCCAAATCGGCATAATCAAAAGCCAATTTTGGCCGCCCTCAACTGCACTCTGTCGCAGGAGCGGCGAAAGTTTAAGGGGGCGTATCGGAGGCGTAGCTAAGGTGGGCTGGGGGTGTGGTTAACACATGGGCGCCCTCGGCCGATAATGGAAAAAAGAAGGGCGGCCCTGACGAGCATTTGGCCAACTTTACTTGGTCCATTTATTTTCAGGACCAAGCCTCAAAAAGGTGTCCGAACTGACCATATGACCACTGGAGGGAATTGGGGATTACCTCCCTGTACTCCCCCAGTGGTCACCAACCCCCTCCCACCCAAAAAAAAGAAATGTAAAAACATTTTTGGCCAGCCTCTATGCCAGGCTGAAATGTCATACCTAGCTACATGACAGCAGTATGCATGTCCCTGGAGTAGTTTTAGTGGGTGCAGTGCACTTCAGGTAGGCGAACCCAGGCCCATCCTCCCCCTACCTGTTACACTTGTGGTGGTAAATGGGAGCCCTCCGAAACCCACTGTACTCACATGTAGGTGCCCCTCTTCACCCATAAGGGCTATGGTAGTGGTGTACAGTTGTGGGGAGTGGGTTATGGGGGGGGATTTGGGGTGCTCAGCACCCAAGGGAAGGGAGCTATGTACCTGGAAGCAATTAATGAAGTCCACTGCAGTGCCCCCTAGGGTGCCCGGTTGGTGTACTGGCATGTCATGGGGACCAGTACACTACAAATGCTGGCTCCTCCCACAACCAAATGACTTGGATTTCGCCGGTTTTGAGATGGCCGGCCTCGGTTTCCATTATCGGTGAAAACTGAGGCCGGCCATCTCTAAGTCTAAGTCGACCTAAATGTTGAGATTTGGACGCCCATCTTGTTCAATAATACGGTTGGCTCCGCCCCTTCCCGGGGCCATCCCCGGATATGGCCGCCATTAGAGATGGGCGCCCCCGTGTGATTATGCCCCTCCACGTTGTGTGTTTTTTTTTCTTATTTTTCTTTTATTCTTAAACTCTTCCTTGAGTCATATTGGCCCTGCAATGTTTTATAGAATGGGTATTTTTTTTTTGGTTATGACTATGGAATTATGGAATTCTGTCCCTTTGAGGTTGTGACTGGAATTTAGTTTTATGTCTATTGGAAATAAATTGAAGGCTCAGTTATTCCAGATTGTATTTAGATGATTATTATGTATTATGTTTTATGAATTAGATGATTGTTTTGAGGGAATTATTGTTTGTGTTTTTGTAATTTATTATTATGTTTTTTATTTATAAATTACAGTGGATACTGTTATAATTAGTGATCTCAAGGAATGTTTATAAAATAAGGAGGTAGATATTCTGCACGATCAAGCAGACAGTGTAGGAGTGAAGCAGTAATCGCACTGAGAACTGATGGACAGTGTAGGATAGAAACATGTATAAAAACAAAGCACTCTAGATGTTTAAAATCATGTCTCCCAATTAGCTGATCCGAGCTCAAACTCCTTCTAAGATATGTATATACCAATGTACTACAAACACGTAACTAACAACAGAAGTGCAAAATATAAAACAGCAATAAATGAACTCTAGCAAACATACGACAATAACATAGTAACATAGTAAATGACGGCAGAAAAAGACCTGCATGGTCCATCCAGTCTGCCCTACAAGATAAACTCATATGTGCTACTTTTTGTGTATACCTTACCTTGAGTTGTACCTGTCCTTTTCAGGACACAGACCGTGTAAGTCTGCCCAGCACTATCCCCGCCTCCCAACCACCAGCCCCGCCTCCCACTACCGGCTCTGGCAATGGATGTCAAGCTAACATATCATATTTGACCCTATGGTACTTTTCAGAAAGCTTTAAAGTTTTTTTTCTTTAGAAAGATAAGTGTTATTCTACACTAATGGCCTCTTTTACCAAACTGCACTAGCGATTCCCAAGCAGTAATGCTGAAGAAACCCTTTGAAAGTGAATGGGCTTTGTCGGCATTGCCGTGTGGGAATCACTAGGGTGACTTGGTAATAAAGGTCCTAACTTATGTAATTAGGAGATGTAAAGTATATTTAATTAATGATAAGCTAATTCTTGCATGTTATCTTCTCAGAACCTGAAAAAGGAGACTATCGGTATATAAGAACTATGAACTAATTCAGCTCACACATGGATATATTTGTCTGAGGAATGAGGTGGAGTCAAGGTGGTGTCTCAGGCAAAAGTGTTGTGTGTCTGCTCTTGCGCTGGCATCTGGTTTAAGCAGTTTTCTCCTTATTGTGCTGGTTACAATGGGGAAGACAAAAGGACAGGCACACACCTATCAGCAAGTTCTATTCCTGGGCTGATTCAGACTACTCTCAAGGCTGCCAGCACCACAACACATGGATCCACTACAATGACTTTGGAAGGTTTGATATGGAATACACCAAGACTTGGAGCAGTTTATCAGCTTCCACACTATCTGCAATGGGGAAGGAGTATTCACAGCCAATCTCACTGTACAGGAGGCAGTACACAGAATGCCCAACATCCTCTGAGCTTCATCTAGGGGAGCGATCACCGGGGCTCAAACTTCCAACACTGCAACAACTTCTGATGCTGTTGGGTTAACCCAGCTCAACCCTGTTCTTGGTAGATTGCAGAAATCAGCAGGTCGATTGTGACACCACTTGGGAAGCCAGCAAAACACCGTACTTATCCTTCCAGCAATCTGTGAAGGTATTTTTTGGACAAGTCTGGGGATATCTAGTCCAAAGTGGAAACACAGAGTGTTGATTTAAATAAACAAAAGAAACACTTTGAAAATGTGTTAGAACAACTTGGAGAACTTAAGAGAATAGAATTAAGTGCTATTAAAGACAGAAAACTTATGATGCACAAAATTGAACATGTAGACAATCTGACAAGGAGGAATAATTTAAGACATATTAACTTTCCTAAATCTCCTAAATACCACCTTTGGAGATGTTTAAGAAATACATGCACGAAGCATTGCAGTTTCCTAATGAGAATCTACCACCTGTGATAGGGGCTCAATATTTATCTTTTGGGTCAGGAATTGGGAGTTCTACTTCAGTGAATCAAGAAGGACTAGGCGGAGGTTTGGATGCCACTGCCTTTTTAGAAAGTTATCTGGAATTGATCACTGATAGATCCACTCTGTTAGTAACCTTTGCCCTGGAACTGGACAGAAATTTGATGTTATGTAACTACTTCAGCCTGTGGTAGAAGTTGTTACATCCTGCTGCATATGGGGCCAATAGGTCTCTTGTTTCAAGGCTTTATAGGTAGTCTTATCACCTCAGTGTCTAACACAGAGTTCATGATAGGCATGTTGTAACATGTGTCTACGATAGGACTGAGGCACAACCCATTGGCATATTCTTTTGTTATTTGTCTGTGTAATTAGGCCTTTATGAATCTGAAACATCCCTTTATAGGTATATAATACCTTCTGTAACTAAGGGGTTAAAGGAGAGACAAGGGGAAGGGAGAAGAGCAGAAAAAATTAATACTTGCCTGGAATCATTCAGGGGAAAGAGGGAGGATGAAGGGTGGATCGGCAGTGCTGGGTTTTTTTTTTTTTGCTCCCGGGGAAGGTTGGGCATGTCCCCAGGAGGGAGGAGACTTTCGGGCCGTTTTGGGGCCAGAGAGGGCTGGCAGGGATGGATCGGGGCAGCACCGCATTTCCGGGGAGAAGCGCCGCGATTTTTGGAGGGCTCGGGGCTGGCTGCGGGCGTCCTGGTGGGGAGGGAGGAGGTCAGAGTTGCGTTGGGACGCCGAAGAAGTGGGAGAGGCCCATTCCGAGGCCTGAAGACTGAAGAAGAGGGCTGGTGAAGAGAGGAGAATGTGCGGGCGCGCTCCCGACGGGGTGCGCCACATGCACAAATCGGGGGCGTGTGTCGGGCCGGAACTCCGTTTAGGCCAAAGCCGGGGCTTAAATTTTTGGGCGGAGCTCCGAGGGTTTTTTTGTTTTTTTGATTTTCGGCTCCCTTTTTGCGTCGGGACGTCCGGGACCGGAATCAACGACAGACATCCAGTAAGGGGAACCCGAAAATTTATTTAATTTTTAAAATGTGTAAATTGCATTTTTTATTTTTAAAAAAATCAGGGGTTTGTCGGATTTTAATTTTTTTTGCATATTTGGGATCGGGGAATTTTACTTGATTTTTCTGACGGATTAGTTTTTGATTTTTAATTTTGTTAGGGGGTCTTTTGGTGTGGGTCTGGTTTTAGGGGTTAATTATGTGATAAATGTTTAAATTCGACATAGTAGGTAGAGGGGGGGGGGGGTGTTTGAATTTTTAAGGTGGGTTTTGAAATTTTGGGGGGATTTTAAAAGGGGTTTGGGGGGAAAATATTGGGATATGTCTTTAAAGGGTTAAATTTAAATTTTGAAAATACAGCTAGGTAGGAAGTAAAAGGTTTATTGTGTATGGGAATTTTGGGGTAGTTTGGATAATGTTTAGTTGGGTTTTCATTTTAATTATTGATTTTCCCATTAATTTCTATGGGAAGTCAGTAATTAAAATGGAGATTTAGCAGTGCTGCTCAGAATTCCGCTGGTCAGCAGTGAAGTTTGGAACGTTGAGAGAAGTTGGGGGTTGGCTGGAGGGTCTCTGGAATGCTGCCGGAGGTTCCGTATCCTAGGAGACGGAATCTTTGGCAGTTGGCAGAAGGAGTTGGGACAGCGGAGAGAGCGGATGCATGTTGTTGGAGTGGATATTGATTGAGGTAGATGAGAATAATTAGGATAAGATAGGATTGGGAAGGGGGTGATTGATTAAAAGGGAGTTCAGTGAAGGGATACATAAGGAGAAGGGGTGATTGTGTTACTGTTTTGAGGTTAAGGGATCTTTAGGAAATTTATGGTTTAAGGGGGGATTGGGGATAGAATTGTTGGGGTGAGGGTTACTAGAATTTGCTTGAGTGGGTGATCTTATGCTATGAAGTTTGCGTGTTAAATGTTTTTAAATGATTAAAGTAAATATATCTATTGTGTGATAAGATATGAATTGAGAAGTGTTTGACTGAGTAGGAGTTAGTATAAGCGTATGATTGGGGAAAGAATTTGGGTTCCTGAATCATCCACGTTACTCCTTCAGTAGAATAGGGCACGAAAAAACATAGTTTAGGGGATCCAAGATAGGGAAGTTTGATTATTTTGTTTTTAAAGCTAGTTTGAGCCCCAGTATTTCTTAATAAAGAAAGTGTTTTAGGTCACGAGGGGAAGGGTACCTGAAATATAGATAAGAAGCTAGGGTTTTGCTTCCGTTTGTTACTTAAGCTAGGTATAAGAGGAAGACAAAGAAGACACTGCATCAACTGAAAACAACAGGCCCCCACGCAAGAAAGGCCTTCTATGATGAATCCAAAGAGGGACTGAGCAACGCATCGAAAGGGAAGTGACTTTGGGAGAAAGGGGAAAGAGGGTAAAAAGGAGACCACTTACCTGAATCCTTCGTGATGGTATAGAGTAATTCTGAAAAAACAAAAGAAGGTTGACACAAAGCATCAATTCTTAGGAACTTTGGGAAATTGAGAGAAACATTATCCTACAATTAGGTTGAGAAAGTTAGAGTTAATTCTAAAATACTTATCTGATATTTTTTCAGCTGAGAGGGTAAGGGTTAACCTGTTAAGAACAACAACAAAAGCACAAGTTGAATGAATTTGACTTTGTTGAATAATAATAACTTGATATTGTAGCACAAATAAGAAATCTTTATTTAGAGTTTTTTTTAAGAGTTACATCTTCCTGTTTTGTTTAATTATTATCCGAATAAAACAAATTTATTGTAACCATTGAAGTTTGCTTCTTTCAACTCTGACCGAGTCCAACAAATTAGTTTCTTTCCTCCCATCCCTGGTACAGACTTGGGACGAGGTTAGTGAACTGTTTCCTGACACCCTCTGCTCCGGAGTGAGTGACATTCTCCTGGCTCGACTACAGGTTAAAATGAGATCTCTGTCACCTAAAAGCTAAAGATCAAGCTCTTCAGAGCAGGGGGTCCGGATTACACTTCAATTCCTCATCCACCTGACAATCATTCATGGTTAATGGGTGTTTTTTTTAGGGTCTGTAATATAGATATATAATTTTCTGATAATTGGATCCTCTTTCTTGGCAATCACCAGATCGAAAGAAGGCTCATCTCTGCACCACTGAAACACCGGGTTGTCAGGAAGTTGTTTGACTTGCTGCCTCATAACTATTTAACGTTCAGGGATATCAGATTTTCACATTGCCAAGGATCACCTGAGATGACCCTGTCCTTGGCTAGCTGGTCTACAAATTCATCTCCCACTTTATCTGGATGATCAACTTCAGTGAGCCCTTTATATGGGCTATATATTTCCAATATATGGTCATTTCGTTGTTCTAGACCACATGATCCAAAGTCAGTACAGAACTTCATGCATGACAGGTTTCCTTTTTGAATTCAACATGCTATTGGCAAGGTGTGTCACAAAGCCCTGTCAGATGTAGTCAGAGTCAGTGCAGATGGCCATAATCTTGATTCTTTTCTTAATGGCAGACTGAATCGCTGCTATGATGGCAGCAATTTCTGCATATTGATTGGTCTTATGCCCAAAACCTAATTTCCCATGCCACGCCAATCCCTGAAACTGCTTCATGATTGGTTTCCTTCCTGCAGGTTCTCTTGTGCATGCTCAGTTCAGGTGATGTGGCTTCGTGGAGGCTCTCCCTGGGCTCTGGGGACCGGCTGTCCTCTCAAGAGTTGTCCTCCTCCACTGGGCTCCTAGGGTCAGCCACACCTAGGGAGCCATCTCCCTCATTGGGCCCTAGTGCCATTTGCACCCCAGAGGCCACCCTCACTGGTCCTCTCTTCAAGAGGAGCCTCTGGGGGTTATCCTTGCTGGGGGTTCAGGATTACCAGTCCTTTGTGCGCTGTAACTACCAGTTCCAGGGCTCCCCACTAGAGGGCTACCTCTGCTCCTCTCAGCCCTAGGCGCTGATAGTGCACCCGCAAGCCATTTTCTTCGACCCTGAGTTGTTCCTGCTCCCAAGGACTGCTGCTCCTTCTTCTGCCCTGAGCTGCTTTGAAAGGAGCTGCTTTGAAAGGCGTCCCAGCCTTGAGCTCAGCTCTCAAGGGCTTCCACTCCCTGTGTCTTCAGAGAAGCCTCTAAAGATAGTTTTCTTGCTGTGATTTAGATTTGCCAGCCTTTATCAAGGCTCTGTAATCACTAGTTCTAGGGTTTCCCCACTAGAGAGCAATCTCCACACCCTGCTAAAACCATATGGATGATTCAGTGTAACTCAAGCTCTTCCAAAGACTAAAAACAACTCTCGCACTGAATTCTCAACATGCCACCAATTTGCATCTCCCCTAAGCTCTTGGGGAGCAGGTTTTTATTTTCCCTTATTCTGATTCAGCTGCTTCAAGTGACCCACTGAAAGCAGTTTGACCCACAAGCTTTATTACCCTCAGTGAATTAATCCCCTCAAAGTGCTCCCATGCACCTGTCTGTCTGTCCCTATTTGAATGCAGGAAGCTGAAGGACCCATGTCCCCTCCTGCAAACTATAACAAAATCCAATCAGTTACCTTCCTGTATAGCTCTACTAAGGCAAACAAATCGACAGTTAGGAACTCAGAGAGAACAGACCTGTTTGTGTTTTTAAAAGCAGTTCAGCAAGATTTCTACTCTCCCTCTATTTTCATTAAAACCTACCTTACTGGGAAGGGGCCAGGGGGGTCACAAAAGTTTGGGAAAAAGTCAGGTTTTCAGCTGCTTCCTGAAGTACAGGTAGTCTTCAGTTTGATGCAGCCCCTCTGGGAGTGAGTTCCAGAGTATGAGGGCTACTCCTGAGAAGGCTTGCTGGTGGGTATTGTTTTGTTTGTTTCTCTGTTTCGGGCAGTGGCCAGAGCTAGAGCTATCTCTTAATTGACAAAATTGCCTTGAAACAAAAAATTATGAAAACAAAATGATAAACAAAAAAAAATGCAAATGGTACCACTAATAAATAAATATGTTTGCCTCTACTGCTCAGCTCTACCTCTTAGAATGGACACGTACACATAGAATCACTGCCTTAGGTAGGGTATTATTATGGATTAAGAACTGGTTGAAAGATAGGAAGCAGAGAGTAGGATTGCGTGGCCAGTATTCTCAGTGGAGGAGGGTAGTTAGTGGGGTCCCGCAGGGGTCTGTGCTGGGTCCGTTGCTTTTTAATGTATTTATAAATGACCTAGAGATGGGAATAACTAGTGAGGTAATTAAATTCGCCGATGACACAAAATTATTCAGGGTCGTCAAGTCGCAGGAGGAATGTGAACGATTACAGGAGGACCTTGCGAGACTGGGAGAATGGGCGTGCAAGTGGCAGATGAAGTTCAATGTTGACAAGTGCAAAGTGATGCATGTGGGTAAGAGGAACCCGAATTATAGCTACGTCTTGCAAGGTTCCGCGTTAGGAGTTACGGATCAAGAAAGGGATCTGGGTGTCGTCGTCGATGATACGCTGAAACCTTCTGCTCAGTGTGCTGCTGCGGCTAGGAAAGCGAATAGAATGTTGGGTGTTATTAAGAAGGGTATGGAGTCCAGGTGTGCGGATGTTATAATGCCGTTGTATCGCTCCATGGTGCGACCGCACCTGGAGTATTGTGTTCAGTACTGGTCTCCGTATCTCAAAAAAGATATAGTAGAATTGGAAAAGGTACAGCGAAGGGCGACGAAAATGATAGTGGGGATGGGACGACTTTCCTATGAAGAGAGGCTGAGAAGGCTAGGGCTTTTCAGCTTGGAGAAGAGACGGCTGAGGGGAGATATGATAGAAGTGTATAAAATAATGAGTGGAATGGATCGGGTGGATGTGAAGCGACTGTTCACGCTATCCAAAAATACTAGGACTAGAGGGCATGAGTTGAAGCTACAGTGTGGTAAATTTAAAACGAATCGGAGAAAATTTTTCTTCACCCAACGTGTAATTAGACTCTGGAATTCATTGCCGGAGAACGTGGTACGGGCGGTTAGCTTGACGGAGTTTAAAAAGGGGTTAGATAGATTCCTAAAGGACAAGTCCATAGACCGCTATTAAATGGACTGGAAAAATTCCTCATTTTTAGGTATAACTTGTCTGGAATGTTTTTACGTTTGGGGAGCATGCCAGGTGCCCTTGACCTGGATTGGCCACTGTCGGTGACAGGATGCTGGGCTAGATGGACCTTTGGTCTTTCCCAGTATGGCACTACTTATGTACTTATGTACTTAGCACACTATTTTATACATGCATCCAGTGCTTTATATGTGAAAACGCTCCTTCCATGTGTAACCCAGGGTCTTTACTCTAAGAATGCTTTGGAGAACCTTTCTTTTGCCATTTGACAGTTTCCATGTCATTAAAATTCACTTTTAAAACTTATTTTCTTTCCGAGTGCTCTACATTGCCTCCTTCACCAGATGTCTTAGCCCAGCTTATGCCCTTTTTAGTGGCAGCTCCCAAATGAACAAACTGTCACTTTAGAACTTAAAAACAAATGCTATTAATTAAACATTGCTTGGCAATGTTGCTCACTCCCCCTCCATATTGGAACATTGCCTAGGACACTCCAATGACATTGCTTGATTTTTACACCCATTCAAATAATTCAAAGGGACACTAATCCATTTACTGCATGTGGTGCCTCTCCAAAAAAACATACCAACATAATGAAAACTGTTTTTGCTTCCATTTTTCCATAGTACACCATCATGTTCAAAAACACATTCACATTGGGCTGCTGACCCTGACAACTTGCCACCATTGTGGTTCAGTTAAAGCCCACATACTCACTCTAGCGATGCTCCTCCCCATCCATTTCAGCCTCAACTAATCTGTCTCAGAGCCCAAAGGACAGTGACATCTGTAGATAAATATTTAGGGTAGCAAAAAGGGGGTCAAACTAGGTATGGGGTGGCAAGCCAAAGTGACATTTCCACACATCATACTTCTCTTTCCCTCCCCTACTTTTAAATTAGCAATATAACACACCACGGCCTTCTACACATAAAGAAACTCTCCCCTCTCCATCCAGTTTCAACTTTCCTGTAAAAGTGCCATTATAATTGATACCATCATTCAACAAATGTTTCTATGTGGGAGTGGAGTCTACAGAATTGGATAGAATCTTAGTATAAACCCAGTACTTCCAGTTCTGTATCATAAACTCCATATCCCCTAATAATATCCTCCTTACAGCAAAACCATATAAAAATATTCAACAGCCCACGCACCTTCCACTACCACTTTGTTTAAATCAGATGGGATACTGTTTGTGTGGTAGCTCTGTAGATGTGGAGGCCTCCTTTTTTATTTTGGGTGACAACAGCTATCCAAGACCCTGCTTTAAAATAGGGCCAGACACTTTGCAAAATAACACAAAACTTGGCAAAAAGACACTCCAAACCTATTCAGGAAACTGTCCAAACGTAACAACCCTAACCTATTAATGCATAGTGCTATATAAGGTCTGACCAAGTATGGCTATTCTTCTTTTGTTATGTAAGTTAACATATTTGCCAAATAGCGCATAGGCAGAATATTGGGCATTTTATACATGTTGTAACCAGGTACCTCCCTTGTGCAGCCAAGGATAGAACAATCTCCTCCAGCCACCAGCTCCCGGTACAATGAAGAAATAGATGTCCACCAGTAACTTCAATCTTAAGGACTTTTATTCCATACAGGTTTCTAGTACACAGTTCCAACAGCAGCATAGCACATACCAGGATTCAATACAGGCTTATAGGCTTCAGTCTGGGCTCTTTATCCAGTGCACAGTAAACAGTAATTCAATTCCCAAGACAAACAGTTCTTTCAGTTCATTATCACAGTTCAGTCACCAAGCAGCATTTTCTACCTTCTATCCTCTTTACCTTCAGGAGAGTTCAATATTTTAGGGACTCCTTCTACCCAAGAGTTTTCCCCTGCATCAGCTTCACAGTGAATTCAATACTTCTGGGACTTCCTCTCATCCAAGGAATTTCAGTCTGCTTCAGTACTTTAGAGACCTCCCTGTCCAAGGGTTTTCAGCCTGCAAATACTTTAGGGACCTCCCTGCCCAAGGGGTTTCAGCCTGCAACTGCTTCTCTCCTTCTGCTTCTCTCTCCTGAACTGAACTGCTGGGACTCCTTCCCACCCGCCTAATCAATCCCTGGCTTCAGCTACCCCAGCCAATCATTCTCCTTCCATTAGCTTCCTCACCCCCAAACCAGCTGAGTTAAGCATTAGACTAATGAGACCAATGATGAGCTCCTGCACACAGGGTTTCCTAACTCTCTTTCCGCCTAGTGGCAGCCATTCTACACAACCTGCCAGCTTACACCCATGTCTTCCCTGATTGCAGCTAGGAGTCCAGTGCGGGTTCTTCATCTCACCCTCTGGCTCCTTGCCTGCAATGCCTTCTGGGACTTGTATTTCAGACTGAAACTGCCTTAACCCACAATGTATGTGCACACACATGCCTCTATATGTCATGTGATACCCACAAGCGAGCCTTCTCTGGAGTAGCCCCCACACTCTGGAATGCACTGCCTGAAAGGCTCCGCTTAGCACAAGACTATCTCTACTTCAGGAAGCAGGTGAAAGTTTGGCTCTTCAACCAGGCCTTTAATGAAAGAAGGAACTAACTTGTTAGTCTCTCACACACACACAAACACACTCACACACACACACACACACACACACACACACACAAGAAGTAAAACAGACTGTACATACTGCAGCAGGACATGTTTATCCACTCCTTCCCTAGCTGAGATAATATTTAACCATCTCTCTGACCTCATGTGCAACTTTCTTTAAATCAATCACCTTACTTTCTAACTCCTCTTACTCTCTTACCTATCTATATGTTACATCTTTGCTTTACCCTTCACTATCAATTATAATGTTCTATTACATATTGTGTTGACATTGTAAGTTGTATACCATGTGACAAAAGAGAGGGTAATACAGCATACAACTACTACTACTACTACTACTATTTAGCATTTCTATAGCGCTACAAGGCGTACGCAGCGCTGCACAAACATAGAAGAAAGACAGTCCCTGCTCAAAGAGCTTACAATCTAATAGACAAAAAATAAAGTAAGCAAATCAAATCAATTAATGTGTACAGGAAGGAGGAGAGGAGGGTAGGTGGAGGCGAGTGGTTACAAGTGGTTACGAGTCAAAAGCAATGTTAAAGAGGTGGGTTTTCAGTCTAGATTTAAAGGTGGCCAAGGATGGGGCAAGACGTAGGGGCTCAGGAAGTTTATTCCAGGTGTAAGGTGCAGCGAGACAGAAGGCGCGAAGTCTGGAGTTGGCAGTAGTGGAGAAGGGAACAGATAAGAAGGATTTATCCATGGAGCGGAGTGCACGGGAAGGGGTGTAGGGAAGGACGAGTGTGGAGAGATACTGGGGAGCAGCAGAGTGAGTACATTTATAGGTTAGGAGAAGAAGTTTGAACAGGATGCGAAAACGGATAGGGAGCCAGTGAAGGGTCTTGAGGAGAGGGGTAGTATGAGTAAAGCGACCCTGGCGGAAGATGAGACGGGCAGCAGAGTTTTGAACCGACTGGAGAGGGGAGAGGTGACTAAGTGGGAGGCCAGCAAGAAGCAGATTGCAGTAGTCTAAATGAGAGGTGACAAGGGTGTGGATGAGGGTTTTGGTAGAGTGCTCGGAAAGAAAGGGGCTGATTTTACGGATGTTGTAAAGAAAGAAACGACAGGTCTTGGCAATCTGCTGGATATGAGCAGAGAAGGAGAGAGAAGAGTCAAAGATGACCCCAAGGTTTCGAGCTGAGGAGACAGGGAGAATGAGAGAGCCATCAACAGAAACAGAAAACGGGGGGAGCAGGGAGGTGGGTTTGGGGGGAAAATGAGAAGCTCGGTTTTGGTCATATTTAATTTCAGGTGGCGTTGAGACATCCAGACAGCAATGTCAGACAAGCACGCTGAAACTTTGGTTTGGATGCAAGGTGAGATATCAGGGGTAGAAAGGTAGATTTGGGAGTCATCAGCATAGAGATGGTAGGAAAAGCCATGGGATGAGATTAATGAACCAAGGGAAGAAGTGTAGATAGAAAAGAGGAGGGGACCAAGAACAGAACCCTGAGGTATGCCGACAGGCAGAGGGATAGAAGTAGAAGAGGATCCACCAGAGTGAACACTAAAGGTGCGGAGGGAGAGGTAGGAAGAGAACCAGGAAAGGACAGAGCCCTGGAA
This sequence comes from Microcaecilia unicolor, assembly GCF_901765095.1. Classification (NCBI taxonomy): domain Eukaryota; kingdom Metazoa; phylum Chordata; class Amphibia; order Gymnophiona; family Siphonopidae; genus Microcaecilia; species Microcaecilia unicolor. The sequence goes on along the minus strand of NC_044031.1, from coordinate 126,036,992 downwards.
TCCAAGTGAGGACAGGGTATCGAGAAGTATGCTGTGATCGACAGTGTCAAAAACAAAAAAGCAACACTGGGCCTTCAAGAAAGAGATAAGTGCCGTCCTTCAAGAAAGAGATAAGTGCTTATCTCTTTCTTGAAGTTGTATACCATGCCATACTTTGTATTGTTATTTGAATATTTTTACTGCTGTAATTGCCTATTGCTCATGTTTGATCTATTCTTAGGTTACACCGCCTTGAGTGAATTCCTTCAAAAAGGCGGTAAATAAATCCTAATAAATAAATACATATTACAGTGGGCCCTAGAGCACCAATATACCTACTGCTGGGAAATTAAAACAAGCTGAGCTGTTACAGATTCCCACAGAGTACTACATGCTAGCAGAATCCTTCACCTCAGTCGCACATGAAGAACATGGGCAAACCCTTAGCTGATCCAAAATAGGAAACCACAGAAAACAAACAAAAAAGAATAACATTGAGCCCCCCTAAGAAATCCAGACTCTATAAGCAGTACAAATGCTAGTAAAAGATTTTGAACTCTGCTGGTGAACTGAGATATCCAAAGAGTGTCTAGTTCTAGGTGTACTGCTTGTTGCCAAAAGTGAAGATCAGTTTATACTGATACTGAGGATATACTGGGATGGTCCAAAGCCTGATGCCAGATCAAGGCTAGTGAAATACTTTGTACCTTTAATTGTGGCCAGATTCTGGTCTAAGGGTGCCATCAGTCACCTGGACCGGGGTACCTTCTTATTTAGTTGGCAATAGTCCTGGGAAATCCTCCAGGTATTATTATTTTTAAGGATCGGCCACAGTGGCGAGTTAAATGTACTGTTGCACTGTTGGATGAAATACATGTTCTCCTGTACTCTGCTGCATATAAAAAATAAAGATGACATACATTTCCCAAAGCAGAGATATCCCAATCCTTACAAAGTATTAAATACAAATAATTATCTTTTTTTCTACTTTTGCTGGTGCATTTGATTTTTCATATTGGTCCAAGTCTCTTTTCCACTTTCCTTGACTTAAGTTTTCTGAATTATTTTCCAGATTGGCCCTTCAATTTCTTTTATCTCCTCTTGTCTTCTTCCCTTCTTTCTGTACATCTGTATGGCACTGATCATTCATTGTTTCTTTTTTTTTTTTCACTTTCCTTTGTCTCTATAATCCACCCATATGTGATTTTACCTCTCATCCTCACTTCCTCTCACCTTTATTCTCCTTCTTTTCACTCTCATCTACCTACTGGCTTTTCCAATTTCCCTCTCATCCCCTCTTCAGTTCTTCCACTGTCCCTCTATCTCTCCTTCCCTACCTCCTGCCCCCTTCTATATTTCACCCACTCACTAGTTCCCCATTTTCATTCTCTTCACTGCTTCTCATCCCCTCACAGCCCCAGCTCCATATCTATCTCTGCTTCCTTCCCTTGCCTCCAGGACATTATCTTTCTCTCTACAACATCTCCTGTTGCCTCTTTCCACCCTCACACAACCCTTCCAGGGATGCATCTCCTTCCTCTCTCATACTCCTCCACAGCATCCTCCATCCTTTTTCAATGTGTCTCCAGTCCTCCAAGTTATTCACACAATGTCTGAACCTCTCTCCATATTTAATTCCCATTTTCTTACCTCCATTTCACACCCTCACTTATACTCTTATCCTATCCCATCTAACCATTCTCTATTCCCTCCAAATTCCCATCAGTCTCACCATTCCCCAAAACACACCACTCACTATCTGCTCCTTGGCGTAAATGACCATGTCTACCTGAACGAAGTGGATCCTGGCTATAGGCACTATTCTATTTATGGTGCCCTGGACTTAGACTTTCTCTGAAACAGACTACCTTTCCAATGGAGTAACCTGATGCTGTAGCTTGGGGTTCTGAGATATTTCATATTGTGTAAGCCATGCTTTCTCCTTCCTCAGAACAATCCAAAATAGGCATTTGCCTAGGTTGATGGGACGAGCTGGGTGTTGGTCTCGATTTAAGGGAGCTTTCAGGTCACAGCTGGCCAGACAATCCCTACAAGGTGTCTTCTCAATAACAAGGCTAAAAGCTGTCTATGTAGTGTAGTCTAATAGCTAGCACACCAACCTTGCTGCCGCTGAGTAGGGTTCAAGTTGTTGGAATGTAATTGTATTTTTACATGCATTGCCTGTCACCTATTATTTCTCTGTGATTACTCTGTGACCTCTGATGTGAATTACTTAGAGAGGTCACACAGCTATGCAACTTCCTGTGGGGGATAGATGCAGCAGATGCAGCACATGGAGCACATGGAGCTCATGATCTCTCCTAACCTGAGAGGATCTATGGTGGTGTGAGCATCCATTACCATCTAAGCACATGGAAGGAGCTGATAATACAAATGTATAGTAATATGTATATATAAGCCTGTCTGATTATAATCTAACTGCAAACTGTGAGTAAACAGATGTTTTGTTACTTCAACTTTAAAGTGACTCAGCAGTGAATTATTCAGGGGTGAATGAGAGAGAGATGAAGAAAGAAATTAACATTTCTAAAGCTGAAGCTGTGTGTACTAAAATCTGCTAATTATTTACTACAAATAATCCAACAAAAGGGTTATGGGCCCAGGGCCAGGAATTGAAAAAGAAGAGAAATATTACCAGGCAGAAAAAAAGGCCACATTTTTCTCTTAAGTTTTAAAGGAAAGATTCAGTCTGTCTCTCTCTCCCCCCACACAGCAGACAGAAGGCTAAGAAAATGGCTGAGGGAGGAAATTCACCATTTTTCTATTCTCTCAAGGTGCCTAGATTAACTGAGTTTAATTATCAGCAGTGGGAACTAAGATTCATATGTCTCCTTCGAGCAAAAAGATTAAATATATGCTTAGACCAAGACAGAACAGCTGAAAATATGGCTGAATGGGACAATGCAAACTATTATGTGAAGTGCATGCTTTTGGAAGCTCTCTCAGAGAAACAAGCCATATTAGTGGAGGGAAAAGATACACCAAAGGACATTTTATATAAACTGAGAACTATGTATGCAACTACATATGCAAAGCAGCAACCAATTTGGTTAGCAGAGTTGAATGAAACCAAATTAAGGGATAAAAGTAAATGTAATGATCACATTATGCATCTTATGTCTTCATTTCAAAAGTTAGAACTTTCTGGAATTCCCATGTGTGATGCATTGAAAAGAGCATTTCTTTTTACCTCACTATCAAAGAAGTTTGATGTTTTTAGGTCTGTAAATGAGGCCATTGAAGGGCAATCTTTTGAACAGACAACATCAAAACTAAGGCAGGAATGCATAATAAATGATTCTGAGGAGATGTGTTCTCAAAGCAAGTCAGAGAGAAATGAAACAAATTTCTTGGCAAAGAACAGAGGAAGGCGGAGCTATGGGAAAACTCCACCCAAGGGCAAGCTGATTTGCTACTCATGTGGAAAGGAGGGACATGTATCTAAATGGTGTAAGGAAACACAAAACACTCCCTCTAGCTCACCTAAGCCAATGGAACTAAAGAATTTTCAAACCAGGAAATGTATGAAGGACAAAGATAAACACAAGGGCTTTCTAATGGCAGAAAAATCTTTGACTATGGTAAATAATAATTCAAATGAAAGTACTTGGATTTTGGATTCGGGGAGCACATGCCATTTAACCAATTGTAAAGATTTCTTTCAGGAAATGTGTCCAGAGGAAGGTATTCTTAAAACTGCAAACGCAGGGACTGCTAAGATCCAAGCAAAAGGTATTGGATTCTTAAAATGCAAAGTGTCTAATGAAGTTAAAGAAATTCCTGTAAGTGATGTCTTGTATATTCCCCAAGCAGTTTGCAATATGCTTAGTGTATCTACATTAGATAAGAAGGGATTTGCGATTCATTTTGAAAACAGTAAGTGCACAATCTCTAAAAATGATGAAGTGTATGCTGAAGCTTTTATGCATAATGATGTTTATAAACTGAGCATTTCAGGTGAAGCCTCACATATGGCGCAAGTAAGGAAGAATGATGGTAAATGTAGTCTGGAAATCTGGCATCGCCGCCTGGGACATCGTGATTGTAAGGTGATCCAGGATCTTTACAGTAAGCAACTGGCCACCGGCATTCAGATAAGTACAGATGCTGGTAAAATGGAGAAATGCATAGACTGTGTTACTCAAAAAGGTATGAGACCCTCATTTCCTGCATACACAGGAAATAGGAGTAATAAAGTGCTGGACTTAATACACAGTGACTTATGTGGACCGTTTAATATCCCATCATTGGGAAATAACAGATTTGTGCTAATATTCTTGGATGATTTCTCTAGATATTGTGTGGCCTATTTGCTGAAAGAGAAAAGTCAAGTCACAGACATGCTGAAGAAATACGTAGCCATGGTGAGCAATAAATTTGAAAGAAAACCAAAGGTTCTTCAGACCGACAATGGTGGTGAGTTCATTTCACAAAGCATGTGCACATTTCTAGAACAAGAAGGCATTCAACATATCACAACAGTAGCTTATACACCAGAGCAAAATTCTGTTGCAGAGAGAAAATTTAGGTCACTTGTGGAAATGACCAGATGTATGCTGTCAGATAGCAATCTCCCTAAAAGACTATGGGGGGAAGCCATTCTCACAGCAGTGTACCTACAAAACAGAATGCCAACTAAAGGCGCTGAGCGCACACCACATGAGACATGGCATGGTAGGAAGCCAAACCTTTCACACATAAGAACATTTGGAAGTACAGCATATGCTCATGTACCAAAGCAAAGAAGGCATAAGCTGGATTCCACAACAGAAAGGGGCATTTTAGTTGGCTATGCTCCAGGACACAAAGGATATAGAATTTTGAATCTGAAAACTGGCATTGTTGGCATAAGACATGTTACATATTTTGATGAAAACAAAAGGGTTGATAAAGGCTGGATTATCCCAGATGAGCCTTATCATCCAGAATATGAAACTAGAACCATAATAGACATGCCAGTGTATATAAATGCCATACCAAGGCAGATGTCTGAAAGCAACTCATCTGTATCTAACGAGGAACAGGCAGAGGAAGCAGACACAGAAAGGATCATTGAAGAAGACAGTACAGTTGGAGAAGGGGAATCAATTGGAGAAGAACTCTCAGATTTAGAGGATGCGGAAAGGTCAGACCAACCTGTTGTCAGACGCTCATCCAGGGAAAACAAAGGTGTTCCACCCCCAAGACTGTCTTACTTAACAAAGTCAGCAGAAGCTCAAGAGCCCTTAACATGGGATGAGATTGAGAAAATGCCAGCAGAAGAAGCTGCTGAATGGCATAAAGCTGCACAAGAAGAAATTGATGCATTGGATAAAAATAATACTTGGATTCTTACAAAATTACCTCCTGGCAAGAAAGCTATAGGATGCAAATGGGTATTCAAGTTAAAAAGGAATGCACAAGGAAAAGTGGAAAGGTATAAAGCCAGATTAGTGGCAAAGGGATATCTTCAAAAATATGGAGAAGATTTTGATGAAGTGTTTGCACCTGTAGTGAAACACACGACAATAAGAACACTTCTGAGCATTGCAGTCTCAAAAGGCATGCAAGTCAAACACATTGATGTGAAAACAGCATTTCTTCATGGAGAAATAACTGAAGACTTGTACATGGAACAACCAACAGGTTTCATAAATACAAAACAAAGACAGCTAGTGTGTAAATTAAACAAAGGTCTTTATGGATTAAAGCAAAGTGCAAAATGTTGGAATGATAAATTGCATGAAATATTGACAAATTTAGGATTTAAGCAAGGTGAAGCAGATAAATGCTTGTACACTAGGTGCACAAATGGACAATATGCATACATTTTAGCTTTTGTTGATGATCTGCTCATTGCAAGCAAAAGTGAGCAAGAGTACAAGGACATTGTAAAGTGTTTAAACCTCAATGTTGAGATAAAAGAACTTGGTAATGTGTCATACTATCTTGGTATAGAAATTGAGAAACAAAATGATGGTTCTTATCTTCTAAGCCAGAAGCAGAAAATAAATGAGCTTATTGAAAGTTTAGGTATGCAAGATGCCCAAGTTGTAAGCACTCCCATGATCACTGATTTTCTGAAGGATGAAACAGTAAGAGAACCTTTACCAGATAACATCCAATATAGATCAGCCATAGGTAAGCTTTTATATCTAGCTACCACATACAGGGCTGATATAGCAAATGCAGTAGGAATTTTGAGCAGAAGGGTCAGCTCACCTACCAAATCAGATTGGACTGCAGTTAAAAGGATGGTAAGGTATTTAAAGGGTACCATTGATTGTAAATTAAAGATTTCAGCCAATAGTAATCCAAAACTAATATGTTACTGTGATTCAGATTGGGCAGGGGATCATTCTGATTATAAATCCACAAGTGGATATGTGTTTATGTATGGAAATGTACACATTTCATGGGCCAGTCATAAACAAAGTATTGTGAGTTTGTCTTCTACAGAAGCTGAATATGTGGCAGCATCGGAAGCGTGCAGAGAACTGATGTGGATTGAAAAACTTATGCTGGATTTCGGAATAGCTGAAAAGAGACCAATCCAGATAATGGAAGATAATCAGAGCTGCATCCGACTGTCACAGAATGACAAGGTTCAGTCACGCACCAAGCACATCGCAACGAAATACCACAACGTGCGAGAGTTGGCGAAAGAAGGGGTCATCAGTCTACACTATTGTCACACCAGTGAGATGACAGCTGACATCATGACCAAACCGTTACCCAGAGAACGTTTTGTGAATCTGCGTATAAAGCTTGGACTTTGTATGAATAAATAATTGCATGACAGTTATGCATGAGAAGGGGTTTGTTGGAATGTAATTGTATTTTTACATGCATTGCCTGTCACCTATTATTTCTCTGTGATTACTCTGTGACCTCTGATGTGAATTACTTAGAGAGGTCACACAGCTATGCAACTTCCTGTGGGGGATAGATGCAGCAGATGCAGCACATGGAGCACATGGAGCTCATGATCTCTCCTAACCTGAGAGGATCTATGGTGGTGTGAGCATCCATTACCATCTAAGCACATGGAAGGAGCTGATAATACAAATGTATAGTAATATGTATATATAAGCCTGTCTGATTATAATCTAACTGCAAACTGTGAGTAAACAGATGTTTTGTTACTTCAACTTTAAAGTGACTCAGCAGTGAATTATTCAGGGGTGAATGAGAGAGAGATGAAGAAAGAAATTAACATTTCTAAAGCTGAAGCTGTGTGTACTAAAATCTGCTAATTATTTACTACAAATAATCCAACACAAGTCCCATTGTAACAGCTGGCCAGCAAACACATCTTAATCAAGTCAGCTGGCTAGAGTGAGATTTTGCTTTGGAGAACAGACCCATCCAGTGTTAGAGTGACAGTGAGCTGGTCATAAGTACATAAGTATTGCCATACTGGGAAAGACCAAAGGTCCATCAAGCCCAACATCCTGTTTCCAACAGTGGCCAATCCAGGTCACAAATACCTGGCAAGATTCCCAAAAAGTACAAAACATTTTATACTGCTTATCCCAGAAATAGTGGATTTTCCCTAAGTCAAATTTAATAATGGTCTATGGCAGGGGCGTAGCTACGGGTGGGCCTGGGTGGGCCCAGGCCCACCCAATTTCAGTCCAGGCCCGCCCAGCGCCAGCGCCAGCTCCCATTGCCGGCCACTGCTGCTTTTCCTGATGAGCAGCAGTGGCCGGTGCTACAAAAAGAAGAAGCGCTCAGCTGACTGAGCTGAGCGCCAACGCGTCGCTAAGGACGAGAAAAAAATGTTTTTAAAAAAAATGCGGCACCGCAGGCAGCCTTGAAGCATTGGCTGCTGGCTCTGTGCAGGCTCCTCCCGTCTCTTACATCACTGCCCCTGTAGCGAAGCAGGGGCAGTGACGTAAGAGACGGAAGGAGCCTGCAGAGCCAGCAGCCAATGCTGTGAGGCTGCCTGCAGTGCCGCTTTTTTTAAAAACATTTTTTCTCATCGGGTTAGCGTTGGCGCTCAGCTCAGTCAGCTGAGCGCTTCTTCTTTTTGTAGCGCCGGCCCTGCTGCTCATCAGGAAAAGCAGCAGTGGCCGGCAATGGGAGCTGGGGCTGGTGGGCCTGAATGGGAGAGGGAAAATGGATGGCAGGATGGGGAGAAAGAGGGAAAATGGAAGGATGGGGAGAGAAAGAGGGAAAACAGATGGCAGGATGGGGAGAAAGAGGGAAAACGGAAGGATGGGGAAAGAAAGAGGGAAAACAGATGGGAGGATGGCAGAGAAAGAGGGAAAACGGAAGGATGGGGAAAGAAAGAGGGAAAACAGATGGGAGGATGGCAGAGAAAGAGGGAAAACAGAAGGATGGGGAGAGAAAGAGGGAAAACAGATGGGAGGATGGCAGAGAAAGAGGGGAAACGGAAGGATGGGGAGAGAAAGAGGGAAAACAGATGGGAGGATGACAAAGAAAGAGGGAAAACGGAAGGATGGGGAGAGAAAGAGGGAAAACAGATGGGAGGATGGGGAGAGAAAGAGGGAAAACAGATGGAAGGATGGCAGAGAAAGAGGGAAAACAGATGGAAGGATGGGGAGAGAAAGAGGGAAAACAGATGGAAGGATGGGGAGAAAAAGAGGGAAAACAGACGGGAGGATGGCAGACAAAGAGGGAAAACAGACGGAAGGATGGCAGAGAAAGAGGGGAAATGGAAGGATGGGGAGAGAAAGAGGGAAAACAGATGGCAGGATGGGGAGAGAAAGAGGGAAAACAGATGGGAGGATGGCAGAGAAAGAGGGGAAATGGAAGGATGGGGAGAGAAAGAGGGAAAACAGATGGCAGGATGGGGAGAGAAAGAGGGAAAACAGATGGGAGGATGGCAGAGAAAGAGGGAAAATGGAAGGATGGGGAGAGAAAGAGGGAAAACACATGGGAGGATGGCAGAGAAAGAGGGAAAATGGAAGGATGTGGAGAGAAAGGGAAAACAGATGGGAGGATGGCAGAGAAAGAGGGAAAATGGAAGGATGGGGAGAGAAAGAGGGAAGATGCTGGATGGAAGGGTAGGGAGAAAGAGGTGACACTAGATGGAAGGATGCAGAAAGAAAGAGGGGAGACTATTGGAAGGATGGGGAGAGAGAGGGGAGACACTGGAAGGATGGGGAGAGAAAGAGGAGAGGCTGCTTGGAAAGGGGGAGTAGTGAAAGATTGGAGAATAAGAGGAAGGGGCATGGGGAGAACAAGGGTGAGAAAAAGATGAAAAGCCATAAGTAGATGAAGGATATTAAAGAATGGATAGTAAGAATGAATTAAATCTGGACACAGAGAGAGGCAGAAAAATATTGAAGAAAGCAAAGAAAAAGGAGAGAAAAATGACAAATGGCCAGGAAACCCTGGCAGAAGAGTTAAGCGAAAACGAAGGAAAGCAGAATCTAGAGACTGGGAGCAACACAATGAGAAAAAGTAAATGGCCATACAACAAAGGTAAAGAAAATAATTTTATTTTTAATTTAGGGTAAAGTAATATGGTGTTAATAAAGTTTCAGAGACCAATACTTCCTTCCTTAGGTCAGGAGAGGATACCGTAACAGCATTATACTGACCTGAGGCAGGAGGTTTTGGCCTCTGAAAGCTCACTGAAAAGGATTAGGCTATTAAATAAATTGTCTGAAATCTGATGCACTGAAAAGCAGCACTTTACCCTGTGTGACAAATGCATCTGAGTGTGACTACATTTTGCTGGGGGGGGGGGGGGGGGTTAGAGAGAAAATTTTGTGCCCACCCACTTTGGGTTCAGGCCCACCCAAAATTGGCAGTCTGGCTACGCCACTGGTCTATGGACTTTTCCTTTAGGAAGCTGTCCAAACCTTTTTTAAACTCCGCTAAGCTAACTGCCTTTACCACATTCTCTGGCAATGAATTCCAGAGTTTAATTACACGTTGAGTGAAGAAAATGTTTCGCTGATTCATTTTAAATTTACTCCATTGTAGCTTCATCGCATGCCCCCTAGTCCTAGTATTTTTGGAAAGCGTAAACAGACGCTTCACATCTACCCGTTCAACTCCACTCATTCTTTTATAGACCTCTATCACATTTCCCCTCAGCCGCCTTTTCTCCAATCTGAAGAGCCCTGGTCCCCCAGGCACAAAAGAACATGGGCCCCTCACCACCTATCCAAAAATAAGAAACTAGTCGGAAGCTAGGAGAGAATGAGCCCCCTACTGCCATGGACCCTTGCGTGCTGTCCTATTGTCTCAATGGTAAGTCTTCCCATGGAGAATGTGTGTTTGAGAAATCCAGACTGTTTCACTGTGTTCCCTGGGTGTTGGAACAGTCCTGTGAGAGGTCTCCAAGAGAACCTTCTGTGGTCAGGCATGCCATACTGAAGTCTTCTGTTAGTGTGGAGATGAGGTGTGAGGGTGAGTGGGAGAGGGAGTTGGCCTCAATGCCATTCCTAGATGTCTGACGATATTTCTTTCCGGGGCATTTGATACTGGCAATCTTACCAGCTTAGAGGGAACAGTGATGGCAAATGAGAAGAAGCCCATAGGAATTGAATGGGCTTCCTCTTATTTGCCACGCTGCGAATCACTAGCGTGGTTCGGTAAAAGAGGGCTTAAACTTCTTTGGAGTGTTTATCAAAGGGCTCATACACTAAAATTCTCCTTCTGTTTTGGGGATTTGTTTTACGAAGACTGGTGGTTTATTTTATTTTATTTATTTATTTAATGTTAATAAGCTTTGACTCCAAGGTGTCCTTATTCATTTCAGATAGTAAACATAAGTATAAACAGCAAACATTTTTACTGTATTTTCTAGTTTCATTTCAATAGAAAGCACATCCCAACCATTTACTGACTTCCTCTCTTCTCTCAGCACAGGCTCTTAAACATCTGGAAACTGGATTTTAACTTTTCCTACTAAAGGTGGGGGCCTTTGATATTCAGTATATAGATAATTCTAATAGTCTTTCTCAGATTTCTTCCTGGTTTCTTCAACATAAGTTAATACTTAATCCATCAAAATCTGAAGCTGTCTGTTTCCATAACTGCTTTACTTCTTCCCCCCTTTCAGACAGTGATTGACTCAGTTTCAATACCATTTACGAATACAATTCATTCACATGGGGTTCTTGTAGATAATTCATTATCCTTCAGTTTCCACATGTTACTGCCCTTTGGCAAATACAGTCTTTGAAAACTTTCCTGGATTGCAAAGTCCTAAAGATCTTATTACATGCTCTTATATTAAATCACCTTGATTACTATAATTCACTGTTGGCTGGCGGTCCCCTCTACATGCCTACAATTAATACAAATGTAAAGATGATTTATGGGACTAACAACAATGTTCATATAACCCCCCTCCCCCTTCTTTGTGTGCAACGTTGGCTCCCAATTATTTCAATAATTCAATTTAAAATTCTTCTTCATACTCATACTTGAAAACAGAACAGTGATGCACTCGGGCCGCTGCCCTGTGTGCTCTGTATCATGTGGATGAGCAGCAGCAGTGACAAAACAACAGAAAGCAAGCAAGGAGCCGCAGCCTTCAGGCATGCACTGTCAGCTCTGCCAGTCCTCTGCCAGTGGAACAGTTCCCTGCTTTGGCGGGAGTGCAGGAGATGACCCGCCAACGCGGTAGTCTCCAGCTCAATGCGGGAGACTTGGCAGGTACAGCCGGGGCCTGTATAACTTTCATATGTGGGCTTGGCTGAATATTGGCCAAGCCCAAAATTATCTCCCGATATTCAGTGCTGGTGCCCAGACATGGCCCAGCACTGAATATCAGGGGATAATTTAGTTGGTGACGATCAGCATTTAAAAAAACACTGACCACTGCTGGCTGAATATTGGGGGTTATTAGCGCTTCAGTTTGAGTTGTAAGCTGCAGTAACACTGCTGAATCTTTTGAATAAGGAAGCCCTCACAGTTAAGCTGTGAGGGAGTTAACATTGGCTGAAGCCAAGGCAGCCAAGAAGGGAAAATAAAGGGAGGGGAGGGGGGGGAGGAGTGAGTAAGATTAGAATTAGGTAGAAGTTAGGTTAGCAACAGGGAAGGAGGAAGGGGATTGGGTAAAGGAAAAGGGTTAGGATTGGTGGGAAGGGAAGGGTTAGAATAAGGTGAAGATTTAGCACTCAGAAATTAGTTTAGTTAGGTAGGAGTGGGTTAGGGTGGATAGTAGGGAGCTGAAGGAGGATTATTTGAAGCAATTTTTCTCAGGAAATATTGAAAAGTTACTTACCTGTGTTGGGGGAGGCTTGTGCTGTGAACTTTGCGTTAAAAACGGCACTTCCGGTTTCGCGAAGGTGAGGGGGTTGGGACACGGAGTGCATGCATAATGGAGGATTTGGTTAGTGGTTTGCTGAGGGAAGGGCGGAAAATCGGGGTTTGAGGTGTGTGTGTGTATGGGAGGGGTGCGGGTGAGTGAAGCGAGGGTTTCACAGGCACTTCCGGTTTCGCGGAGGTGAAGGGGTTGGTGAACGGAGTGCATGAACAACGGGGGATTGGGTTGATGGTTTTGATTAAAGGGCGGAAAATCGGGGTTTGAAGTGTGTGTTATGTGGGGGAGGGCGGGTGAGTAAAACGAGGGGTTTTGCAGGCACTTCCGGTTTCGGAGAATTGCGGGGACATTATCGGAGTGAATTGGTGCAGGTGTGTTGGGGTGGTGTAAAGGAGGGGTGACGGGTGCGTTTTGAGGTTACAGGGGTGGATAAGTGTGCAGTGTGTGGGAGCGTTGTGTTTGAGGGATTGGTGGGCTGAGGGAGTGCAGTGAGGTGTTTTACAGGTTAGGAGTGGGTTTTCAGTTTTGTTGGCAATGGGGTGAGATTCTTGGGGTTTTAAAGGTATACTATTAAAAAAAAAAAAAAACGAGTTATATTGAAAGGCAGTTTGAATTGTGAGAAGGGTGTTGCAGGGAGGTTATAAGTGGGGCGGGGGGGAGTTTGTATGTTGGTGCTGATATTGATGGTAAAGGGGAAGTGTGGGGCATTATATTCATAGGGGGGGTTGGTTTTGGGGGGTTTGTGGTTGGGCTGAGTTTTTTGGGAGTGTGGGAACTGGGGTTTTTGAATAAGAATTAAGTGAGTGGTTAATGGGTCCAAAGAAGATGGTTAAAGGTGGGAGGAAAGCAGGTGGAAAAAAGAAACATAGCAGGACGGTGTCTGATGGAGGGAGTGCTAGAGGTGGTATGGTAAGCAGGGAGATGGCTGTTGATGGTGGAGAAGGGGTGAGTGGTGGACACCAGGTTGACATGGGGTGTCAAGTGGCTTTGCATATGGAACAGGAGAGGGGTCATAGGTTGGAAACTAGTACTGCAATTCATGATATGGCTGGTGGTATGCAGATGCGAGGTGATGTTCCAGTGCAAAATACGATGGAGGATGATCCTTTGGAGGGACCTTCTTCTAGGAGAGCCATTGGTGAGTTGGAGGACTTGTGTGCATCTAGATATAGCAGGGGGTGGGAGGGAGGGGAAGGGCGGGACGGTGCTAGAGATCGGAGTAGTAGAGACAAAAGGGTGATGGGAAAGGGTTTGAGGAAAAAGTTGTGGAATAAAAAATTCTTGCGTAATTTGTGTCATGTTGTGAAGAGGCTGGATAGTGAGAAAAGGCAGAGGAGGGGTGGAATAGGAGACCCGATGCAGGTGTGCGAATCTTCAGATTCTTGGAATTCCTCTGAATCTTCTTCATCTTCTTCAGAAGATGGGGAAGGTGATGGGGGGAATGGTATAAGGGGTTCGGGAGATATTCAATGGGCAGGTATGTTGGTGGGTTCGAGGATGGGACATACGCTATGTAATATTGCACCTCTAGATTGTTACATAACGCTAAAGTGGCGGCAGAGAATTTTAAGGGGTAAATATATAGATTTATTTGCCTTGTTGGCGCATGATAGGGATGGTAATGCAGGGAAGGATGGGAGAAAAGAAGAAGGAAAGAAAAAACGAGGTAGAGTGCCTAAGACGATTATGAATTGGTTGTTAGGTTTTCATGTTTTTGCGAGTGTTCTTGGGGCTCAGAAACCGGCTCTTTATCCAGGTTTATGGTGTTATTGTGATTTAATTTTGAGAGCCTATAAAATGTATGGCGGTTGGGCCTGGGTAAATTATGATGAGCAGTTTAGAAGGAGTTTGGCAAAGGACAAATCTGAGAATTGGGGAATGCGTGATGTTGATTTGTGGATTGCTAATTTTACCCCTGCGGTTAATCCTCCCTTTCGTTCGGGAGCCTCTGCTGGATTTCCCGGATATGGTAGTGGCTCAGTGGGAAATACCGGGGGAGTGGGCAGTGTGCGATCAGGGAGTTTTGGAATGGCAGGCGGAGGAAGTGTTGGGACAAGCGGATTTGGGGGTAGGGGGAGTGGCCCCAGTAATGCTTCTTTCCAATTTAATGCAGGACGATGTAATAGGCCTGCCTGCAGATTCAGGCACTGTTGCAGTGTTTGTCAAGGATTTCACCCAGTGTTTAAATGCCCAAGAGGAGGGTTGGGGAGTAGGGGAAGGGTGGGGCGAGGTGGAGCTCCGGCCGGCCCAGGAGTGGGCTGGCAAGGCCACTTCTCCCATTAAAGTATCGGCTTTGCAGAATTGGTTGGTGCGGTATCCGCGTGGTGGGGATGCATATTTATTGTGGGTTGGTTTTTCAGAAGGTTTTCCAATTCCGTTTGACGGACCGGTGTTGGATCATAAGTGTAAGAATGCTTTATCTGTGATTCAGCATGCGGAGGTAGTTCGGGAAAAGTTGAAGAAGGAATTGAGTCTAGGGCGAATAGCTGGACCATTTGCCGACCCACCAATACAAAATATGGTTGTATCTCCATTGGGTGTGATACCAAAGAAAGAGCCAGGTACTTACAGATTAATTCATAATTTATCATATCCAGTAGGTTATGGTGTGAATAGTTTTATTGACCCAGAGCTGTGTACAGTGCAATATGCAAGTTTTGAGCAGGCAGTGGATTTGTTGAGGAATTTAGGAAGAGGTGCATTGATGGGAAAAGCGGATATTGAGGCAGCTTTCCGTTTATTGCCGGTGCACCCTTCAGCTTTTAGGTTGCTTGGATTTAAATTTGAAGAAAAATATTATTTTGATAAATGTATGCCGATGGGGTGTTCGATTTCTTGTAATTATTTTGAAGCATTTGCTACTTTTTTACATTGGGTAATGGAACAGGTTAGTGGTTGGGACTCTATTGTTCATTATTTGGATGATTTTTTGTTTGGGGGTCCAGAAAATTCACTGCAGTGTGCTTCATTGATGTCAGCATTTAGAACTGTAGCAAAGGAGTTGGGTGTTCCTTTGGCTTTGGAAAAAAGTGAGGGCCCGGTGACTAAATTGGTGTTTTTGGGGATAGAGTTAGATTCAGTGAGAATGGAGTCTCGGCTGCCTAGAGAAAAGATTGCGGCTCTGTGTAATGAGATTGATAGGGTCTGCACCAAGAAAAAGGTGACGTTGAAGGAGATTCAGTCTTTGTTGGGGCATTTTAATTTTGCAACAAGGGTGATTCCTATGGGACGAGTTTTTTCAAGACGATTGGCATTGTTATCAGTGGGTTTGCGGAAGACGCATTTTAGAGTGCGTTTAACACAGGCAGTACGAGCAGATTTGCAAATTTGGAGACAATATTTGTCAGTGTTTAATGGATTATGTGTGTGGCAAGATGTATTGGTATCCAATGTGGATTTGCAATTATTCACTGATGCTTCAGGGGAAATAGGATTTGGGATTTATTTTGGAGGGGCTTGGTGTGCAGAAGGGTGGCCTCAATGGTGGAGAGAGATGGGTTTGTGTAGAAACATAGCTTTATTGGAATTATTTCCAATTTGGGTGGCTTTGTGTTTATGGGAGCGGAGGTTGTGTAACAGGAAGATTGCCTTGTATTCTGATAACATGGCAGTGGTATGGGCAATCAATAAGCAGTATTCGCGCTGTCCGCTGTTGGTAGAGCTATTGAGATTAATTGTTTTAAAATGTTTGCAGTTGAATCTATGGTTAACAGCTCGACATGTGCCTGGGGTTTGTAATGAGATTGCTGATGCTTTATCTCATCTACAGTTGCATCGGTTCAGAGCTTTGGCTCCATCAGCAGATTGGGAGCCTACAAGGATTTCTGAAGATTTGTGGCACAATTTTCAGGAGGTTGTGAGGCGCTGTTGATGAGAGCATTAGCTCAGAATACTTGGAAGGCATATGGAGTTGGATGGCGGCGATTCCTAGGATTCCTGGAGGACAGAGATTGGGATCTAGTATTTCCAATTGGTGAAGAGAGGGTGGTTCGACTTATTGCTTTTGCAGTAGATAGGAAATGGTCATTTGGGATGGTGTCCCAGACGATGGCTGCAATAGCATTTGTGTCTAAATTGCTGGGTTGGGCAGATCCAGCAGGGACATATTTGATTCGTAAGTTATTACGTGGTTTTTCCAGGAAAAGGGAAAATCACGGAGGGAGAGGGTGAGGAGGCCACTATTTTACGCACAGGTGGTGCAGTTATGTAAAGTATTAACAAATATTTGTTTTTCAAAATATGAAACTCTGCTATTTCAGGTGGCTTTTGTGGTTGCCTTCTTTGCAGCTTGTAGAGTTGGGGAATTGGTAGTTTCCTCAAAGCGAGCGATAGGTGAAGAAGGTTTGCAAAGACGGGATGTGGTTGTGGAGAAGGGGGTGTTGCGTTTATATTTACGCAAGTCAAAAACGGACCAGGAAGGAAAAGGTATATGGGTTAATCTGCGAGCGGCTAAGAGTTTAGAATTTTGTCCAGTGCAATGTGCAGTGGATTACAATGGAGTAAGGCCGGTGGGGGGGGGGGGGGGAGTCTGGTTGGTGCATAGCAATGGTATGCCTTTGACCAGGTATCAATTTGCAGCTGTTTTAAAAAAAGGTTTGAGATATATGGGTTTGGAGCCTAAGGAGTATGGGACACATTCCTTTCGAATTGGTGCTGCTTCCAATGTAGCCCAGAACGGGGGTTCGGTGGATTTAATTAAGCGGGTGGGGAGATGGCGGTCTACTAGATATAAAGGATATATTCAGGAAGAGAATTTGAATATGTCATGCTAATTGTGCTAGTTTCTTTTGCAGATGTATTGCCTCCTGACATATGTGTATGGATCTGCGGACATTCATATGTCTTTTGGGCACACAAGCTGTTGGATTATTTGTAGTAAATAATTAGCAGATTTTAGTACACACAGCTTCAGCTTTAGAAATGTTAATTTCTTTCTTCATCTCTCTCTCATTCACCCCTGAATAATTCACTGCTGAGTCACTTTAAAGTTGAAGTAACAAAACATCTGTTTACTCACAGTTTGCAGTTAGATTATAATCAGACAGGCTTATATATACATATTACTATACATTTGTATTATCAGCTCCTTCCATGTGCTTAGATGGTAATGGATGCTCACACCACCATAGATCCTCTCAGGTTAGGAGAGATCATGAGCTCCATGTGCTCCATGTGCTGCATGTGCTGCATCTACTGTGTCTAACCCCCACAGGAAGTTGCATAGCTGTGTGACCTCTCTAAGTAATTCACATCAGAGGTCACAGAGTAATCACAGAGAAATAATAGGTGACAGGCAATGCATGCAAAACACAATAAATTCCAACAAACCCCTTCTCATGCATAACTGTCATGCAATTATTTATTCATACAAAGTCCAAGCTTTATACGCAGATTCACAAAATGTTCTCTGGGTAACGGTTTGGTCATGATGTCAGCTGTCATCTCACTGGTGTGACAATAGTGTAGACTGATGACCCCTTCTTTCGCCAACTCTCGCACGTTGTGGTATTTCGTTGCGATGTGCTTGGTGCGTGACTGAACCTTGTCATTCTGTGACAGTCGGATGCAGCTCTGATTATCTTCCATTAACTGGATTGGTCTCTTTTCAGCTATTCCGAAATCCAGCAAAAGTTTTTCAATCCACATCAGTTCTCTGCACGCTTCCGATACGGCCACGTATTCAGCTTCTGTAGAAGACAAACTCACAATACTTTGTTTATGACTGGCCCATGAAATTTGTACATTTCCATACATAAACACATATCCACTTGTGGATTTATAATCAGAATGATCCCCTGCCCAATCTGAATCACAGTAACATATTAGTTTTGGATTACTATTGGCTGAAATCTTTAATTTACAATCAATGGTACCCTTTAAATACCTTACCATCCTTTTAACTGCAGTCCAATCTGATTTGGTAGGTGAGCTGACCCTTCTGCTCAAAATTCCTACTGCATTTGCTATATCAGCCCTGTATGTGGTAGCTAGATATAAAAGCTTACCTATGGCTGATCTATATTGGATGTTATCTGGTAAAGGTTCTCTTACTGTTTCATCCTTCAGAAAATCAGTGATCATGGGAGTGCTTACAACTTGGGCATCTTGCATACCTAAACTTTCAATAAGCTCATTTATTTTCTGCTTCTGGCTTAGAAGATAAGAACCATCATTTTGTTTCTCAATTTCTATACCAAGATAGTATGACACATTACCAAGTTCTTTTATCTCAACATTCTGGTTTAAACACTTTACAGTGTCCTTGTACTTTTGCTTGCAATGAGCAGATCATCAACAAAAGCTAAAATGTATGCATATTGTCCATTTCTGCACCTAGTGTACAAGCATTTATCTGCTTCACCTTGCTTAAATCCTAAATTTGTCAATATTTCATGCAATTTATCATTCCAACATTTTGCACTTTGCTTTAATCCATAAAGACCTTTGTTTTCCCTGGATGAGCGTCTGACAACAGGTTGGTCTGACCTTTCCGCATCCTCTAAATCTGAGAGTTCTTCTCCAATTGATTCCCCTTCTCCAACTGTACTGTCTTCTTCAATGATCCTTTCTGTGTCTGTTTCCTCTGCCTGTTCCTCGTTAGATACAGATGAGTTGCTTTCAGACATCTGCCTTGGTATGGCATTTATATACACTGGCATGTCTATTATGGTTCTAGTTTCATATTCTGGATGATAAGGCTCATCTGGGATAATCCAGCCTTTATCAACCCTTTTGTTTTCATCAAAATATGTAACATGTCTTATGCCAACAATGCCAGTTTTCAGATTCAAAATTCTATATCCTTTGTGTCCTGGAGCATAGCCAACTAAAATGCCCCTTTCTGTTGTGGAATCCAGCTTACGCCTTCTTTGCTTTGGTATATGAGCATATGCTGTACTTCCAAATGTTCTTATGTGTGACAGGTTTGGCTTCCTACCATGCCATGTCTCATGTGGTGTGCGCTCAGCGCCTTTAGTTGGCATTCTGTTTTGTAGGTACACTGCTGTGAGAATTGCTTCCCCCCATAGTCTTTTAGGGAGATTGCTATCTGACAGCATACATCTGGTCATTTCCACAAGTGACCTAAATTTTCTCTCTGCAACAGAATTTTGCTCTGGTGTATAAGCTACTGTTGTGATATGCTGAATGCCTTCTTGTTCTAGAAATGTGCGCATGCTTTGTGAAGTGAACTCACCACCATTGTCAGTCTGAAGAACCTTTGGTTTTCTTTCAAATTTATTGCTCACCATGGCTACGTATTTCTTCAGCATGTCTGTGACTTGACTTTTCTCTTTCAGCAAATAGGCCACACAATATCTAGAGAAATCATCCAAGAATATTAGCACAAATCTGTTATTTCCCAATGATGGGATATTAAACGGTCCACATAAGTCACTGTGTATTAAGTCCAGCACTTTATTACTCCTATTTCCTGTGTATGCAGGAAATGAGGGTCTCACACCTTTTTGAGTAACACAGTCTATGCATTTCTCCATTTTACCAGCATTTGCACTTATCTGAATGCCTGTGGCTAGTTGCCTACTGTAAAGATCCTGGATCACCTTAAAATCACGATGTCCCAGGCGGCGATGCCAGATTTCCAGACTACATTTACCATCATTCTTCCTTACTTGCGCCATATGTGAGGCTTCACCTGAAATGCTCAGTTTATAAACATCATTATGCATAAAAGCTTCAGCATACACTTCATCATTTTTAGAGATTGTGCACTTACTGTTTTCAAAATGAATCACAAATCCCTTCTTATCTAATGTAGATACACTAAGCATATTGCAAACTGCTTGGGGAATATACAAGACATCACTTACAGGAATTTCTTTAACTTCGTTAGACACTTTGCATTTTAAGAATCCAATCCCTTTTGCTTGGATCTTAGCAGTCCCTGCGTTTGCAGTTTTAAGAATACCTTCCTCTGGACACATTTCCTGAAAGAAATCTTTACAATTGGTTAAATGGCATGTGCTCCCTGAATCCAAAATCCAAGTACTTTCATTTGAATTATTATTTACCATAGTCAAAGATTTTTCTGCCATTAGAAAGCCCTTGTGTTTATCTTTGTCCTTCATACATTTCCTGGTTTGAAAATTCTTTAGTTCCATTGGCTTAGGTGAGCTAGAGGGAGTGTTTTGTGTTTCCTTACACCATTTAGATACATGTCCCTCCTTTCCACATGAGTAGCAAATCAGCTTGCCCTTGGGTGGAGTTTTCCCATAGCTCCGCCTTCCTCTGTTCTTTGCCAAGAAATTTGTTTCATTTCTCTCTGACTTGCTTTGAGAACACATCTCCTCAGAATCATTTATTATGCATTCCTGCCTTAGTTTTGATGTTGCCTGTTCAAAAGATTGCCCTTCAATGGCCTCATTTACAGACCTAAAAACATCAAACTTCTTTGATAGTGAGGTAAAAAGAAATGCTCTTTTCAATGCATCACACATGGGAATTCCAGAAAGTTCTAATTTTTGAAATGAAGACATAAGATGCATAATGTGATCATTACATTTACTTTTATCCCTTAATTTGGTTTCATTCAACTCTGCCAACCAAATTGGTTGCTGCTTTGCATATGTAGTTGCATACATAGTTCTCAGTTTATATAAAATGTCCTTTGGTGTATCTTTTCCCTCCACTAATATGGCTTGTTTCTCTGAGAGAGCTTCCAAAAGCATGCACTTCACATAATAGTTTGCATTGTCCCATTCAGCCATATTTTCATCTGTTCTGTCTTGGTCTAAGCATATATTTAATCTTTTTGCTCGAAGGAGACATATGAATCTTAGTTCCCACTGCCGATAATTAAACTCAGTTAATCTAGGCACCTTGAGAGAATAGAAAAATGGTGAATTTCCTCCCTCAGCCATTTTCTTAGCCTTCTGTCTGCTGTGTGGGGGGAGAGAGAGACAAACTGAATCTTTCCTTTAAAACTTAAGAGAAAAATGTGGCCTTTTTTTCTGCCTGGTAATATTTCTCTTCTTTTTCAATTCCTGGACCCTGGGCCCGTAACCCTTTTGTTGGATTATTTGTAGTAAATAATTAGCAGATTTTAGTACACACAGCTTCAGCTTTAGAAATGTTAATTTCTTTCTTCATCTCTCTCTCATTCACCCCTGAATAATTCACTGCTGAGTCACTTTAAAGTTGAAGTAACAAAACATCTGTTTACTCACAGTTTGCAGTTAGATTATAATCAGACAGGCTTATATATACATATTACTATACATTTGTATTATCAGCTCCTTCCATGTGCTTAGATGGTAATGGATGCTCACACCACCATAGATCCTCTCAGGTTAGGAGAGATCATGAGCTCCATGTGCTGCATGTGCTGCATCTACTGTGTCTAACCCCCACAGGAAGTTGCATAGCTGTGTGACCTCTCTAAGTAATTCACATCAGAGGTCACAGAGTAATCACAGAGAAATAATAGGTGACAGGCAATGCATGCAAAACACAATAAATTCCAACACAAGCATGCTCTGGAATCAAAATGGGGATCTAATCTGGGATTGGTGGAATTTGGTATTCGAATCCGCTGGCTGGCCATCCGAGGAATGACTTGGAAGCAGCTGTTGCCAACATTACTGCAAGCTCGGCGATTTTCATCACCAGTGTTAATTTGTATTCATTTGGGGGGTAATGATTTGTGTGTGGTAAAAGGTGTTGAGTTAATTCGTTTAATGAAAACTGAATTATTGGAGGTGATGGGTTATTTTCCAGAAGCGTTGATTGTATGGTCTCATATTATTCCTCGACGGGTGTGGAAGGGGGCAATTAATCCAGAGGGTATTGAGCGTTTGAGGCGTAGGGTGAATTGGGAATTGTCAAAATTTATGGGGAGAATGGGGGGTTTGGTGTTAGCCCATGATCTGATATCTGCGGATTGTGCAGGTTTGTATAGGCAGGATGGAGTTCATCTGTCTGGGATTGGGACGGATATCTTTTTGAGTACACTTCAAGACTTGTTGGAGGATTGTTTAAAGAAGGATTTGGCTGCAGCTTTTGTTATGGGGGAGCGGTGACAAGATGGAATCTGTCACCGCTTTTGGCCTGGATGAGGGGTTTAAGAGGCACCAGAAGCGGTTAAATGAATATTATGAAATATATATGAAATAGAAATGAACTCGTGGGCGGAACCGCCATGAGTAAGAGGTGGCTTGACGGTACCGTAAGTCACATGGGTGGAGGGGGGTAAGGTGGGAAGAAAGTGAGCCAGTTCGTTACCGAATGGCTTAACATTATTAACGTTCTGTGAAGTGGGAAGAAAGTGAGCCAGTTCGTTACCGAATGGCTTAAAATTATTAACCGCTTTGTGAAGTTAAGATGGTGAAGGAGAGTGATATGTTACTAAGTTAATGTTAAGTGAAATGAATTTTATTAATATTTGAAAATAAAGCTGCAGCCAAAATTTTATTCCAAAAGAAAAATGTTGTTGGAGTTATTTGTAATTTATAAGAGTGTGTTAGAGGCTGCCTGAAGTGCAAATGTCAATGTTAGGAAGCCCTCACAGTTAAGCTGTGAGGGAGTTAACATTGGCTGAAGCCAAGGCAGCCAAGAAGGGAAAAGAAAGGGAGGGGGGGGGGAGGAGTGAGTAAGATTAGAATTAGGTAGAAGTTAGGTTAGCAACAGGGAAGGAGGAAGGGGATTGGGTAAAGGAAAAGGGTTAGGATTGGTGGGAAGGGAAGGGTTAGAATAAGGTGAAGATTTAGCACTCAGAAATTAGTTTAGTTAGGTAGGAGTGGGTTAGGGTGGATAGTAGGGAGCTGAAGGACCCTTCCCAGCCCGCCCTGGGTGGGGGGGGAGTTGGTGCTTTGGGGAGGTGTTTTGGGAATATGGGTGGAATGGGAGGGGGAGGATTGGAGAAGACAGGTAGCAGCTTGTAATGGAAAGGGTGCCTGGATGAGGGGTTTAAGAGGCACCAGAAGCGGTTAAATGAATATCATGAAATATATATGAAATAGAAATGAACTCGTGGGCGGAACCGCCATGAGTAAGAGGTGGCTTGATGGTACTGTAAGTCACATGGGTGGAGGGGGGTAAGGTGGGAAGAAAGTGAGCCAGTTTGCTACCGAATGGCTTAACATTATTAACGTTCTGTGAAGTGGGAAGAAAGTGAGCCAGTTCGTTACCGAATGGCTTAACATTATTAACCGCTTTGTGAAGTTAAGATGGTGAAGGAGAGTGATATGTTACTAAGTTAATGTTAAGTGAAATGAATTTTATTAATATTTGAAAATAAAGCTGCAGCCAAAATTTTATTCCAAAAGAAAAATGTTGTTGGAGTTATTTGTAATTTATAAGAATGTGTTAGAGGCTGCCTGAAGTGCGAATGTCAATGTTATGCATTTAATTATGATGTCACAAATGTTCATATAACATAGGAGTTAAAAAGATTTTTTTAAGTGCAATAGAAAAAATATTTAAAATTAAAGGGGTTTTCTGGATCGATGAATGAGACTGGAATCAATTGAGCACAGACTCTATGGAGTTGCCAACAATATGTTGAGCTGGGGGGGCTGCTACTGCCTGGATCTGCTCCTCCACCTCCTCTTCTTCATCATCCCCCTTCTTCTTGCTCTTCCTCCTCTACCTCTTCTTCTTCCTCCTCCTCAAATCAGTGCTGATCAGTTTCCCTACAAGGTACAGAAAATTAGGCATATTCTATATACAGTGCGGGAATGGCCACTAGGCGTATTCTATAAAACGTGCCTAACTTTATGTGTCATTTATAGAATATGCTTAGGCGTATTTTTTTCAGCACTGACTATTTAGGCTCCATATATAGAATTTAGTCCAATATGTAGAAATGGCAAGGGGGTGGGGGTCATGATCAGGGCATAACCTGAGTGGGTCAAAAATCTACACATGTATTTCCCATTTCATAAATGGAAGAAACATGTACAACCTAATATTTTCATATGGGGATTTACCGCTGCTCCCTGGCATGTGCAGTGTTGTTGGTTTTTTTTTTTAAGTGCATATTCTGGCTAACTCTGTACAGAGAGGCTCAAGGGACGTAACCTCCTTAATCCCTTGTTAATAATTTTCCCTTTCAAAGTGAAAATAAATAAAATTACAGCCTCTGTCTTTAATAAGCAGCATTCACACATTTACATACATGTTTGCAAACCGCATGACACATACAGTACATGTAAGTTACAAAATACCAAATTAGACGGCCCTTTTTACCAAGGTGTAGTAAGCATTAATGCATACCATGGGTCACACTAAATAAATTAAATAATGACACAACTTGAGTCTACTCACTAATAAGCGATCAACTTAACGACAGAACAGTAGACAATTGGTTTTAAATCATATATAAGGTATAGGGGGAAAAAGGTCTCATACTGTCACAGGGATATGATTTTCTTTAATGTACACCCAAAATATGGGTGAAACCCTCTTCATAGACCAAAAAAGCCCCCCCTCCCACCACCACCACCACCACCACCATCTAAGTATATTTTATCACTGAGATTTTTTTGTTTAATATTTTTTGTATTTTTTAACTATAACAGGCAAAAAAACAAACACTTATCTGCACAATCCGCCGATTGGGGTCTGGTGAGCTTGCAGATTGCGCAGATAAGTGCTTGATTTTTGCCTGTTATAGTTAAAAAATACAAAAAATATTAAACAAAATAATCTATGTGATTAAAAAAATACTTAGATAGTGAGGGGGCTTTTTGGTCTATGATTATACCAGTCACAAGAGGGTTTCACCCATATTTTGGGTGTACATTATAGAGAATCATATCCCTGTGACAATATGAGACCTTTCCCCCCTATACCTTACATGTGATTTAAAGTGGGTCACACTGAGGCATCCTACGGTAATTTTGTCATGTGCATGCACTAAACAAGCGATAAAAAATAATTTATATTTTTTTGGCGCAGGGGGCATGTCTGGGGATGGAGAGTGGGCGTGTTCTATGCTAATCAGTTAGCGCATATACATTGCTGCATGCTGACTGATGCATGCTTAGCATGTGAGCCCTTTCCGCCTACATAATTGGAGGCAGTAAGGGTTCGCATGCTAATCTGTTTTAATGGCCAGATGCTAATGAGAAAATTAGCACATGTCATAAGTACATAAGTATTGCCATACTGGGAAAGACCAAAAGTCCATCAAGCCCAGCATCCTGTTTCCAACAGTGGCCAATCCAGGTCACAAATACCCGGCAAGATCCCAAAAAAGTACAAAACATTTTATACTGCTTATCCCAGAAATAGTGTATTTTTCCCAAGTCCATTTAATAATGGTCTATGGACTTTTCCTTTAGGAAGCTGTCCAAGCCTTTTTTAAATTCTGCTATGCTAACCACCTTTACCACATTCTCTGGCAATGAATTCCAGAGTTTAATTACATGTTGAGTGAAGAAACATTTTCTCCAATTCGTTTTAAGTTTACTACATTGTAGCTTCATCGCATGCCCCCTAGTCCTAGTATTTTTGGAAAGCGTAAACAGATGCTTCACATCTACCTATTCAACTCCACTCATTATTTTACAGACCTCTATCATATCTCCCCTCAGCTGCCTTTTCTCCAAGCTGAAGAGCCCTAGCCACTTTAGCCTTTCCTCATAGGGAAGTCATCCCATCCCCTTTATCATTTTTGTCGCCCTTCTCTGCACCTTTTCTAATTCCACTATATCTTTTTAAAGATGCGGCGAACAGAATTGAACACAATATTTGAGGTGCGGTCGCACCATGGAGCGATACAAAGGCATTATAACATCCTCATTTTTGTTTTCCATTCCTTTCCTAATAATACCTAACATTCTATTTGCTTTCTTAGCCGCAGCAGCACACTGAGCAGAAGGTTTCAACATATCATCAACGACGACACCTAGATCCCTTTCTTGGTCCGTGACTCCTAACATGGAACCTTGTACGAGTAGCTATATTTCGGGGTCCTGTTTCCCACATGCATCACTTTGCACTTGTTCACATTAATCGCCATCTGCCATTTAGATGCCCAGTCTCCCAGTCTCCTAAGGTCCTCTTGTAATTTTTCACAATCTTCCCGCGATTTAACGACTTTGAATAACTTTGTGTCATCAGCAAATGTAATTACCTCACTAGTTACTCCCATCTCTAGGTCATTTATAAATATGTTAAAAAGCAGCAGTCCTAGCATAGACCCCTGGGGAACCCCACTAACTACCCTTTTCCATTGAGAATATTGACCATTTTTCTCTGTTTTCTATCTTTTAACCAGTTTTTAATCCACAATAGAACATTGCCTCCTATCCCATAACTCTCCAGTTTCCTCTGGAGTCTTTCATGAGGTACTTTGTCATGGAATTCTTTTCTATTCTTTAGATTTATTTGTATGGATTGTAAACCACTATTTGTCAAAAAGGAAATATAGCAAGTATTTATAAAACATTAAACATTATTTCAGAAAGAGTGTGCACTTTTTCCCAATGGTGGAACCACCAGTCATGCATGAACTATTGTGAATGCACAAACTAGTGTATATGCACAAACTAAGGAAAAGAGTGCACTTTCCTTTGAAATAGTGAAATCCTCTTTCCACATACCCCCAGATTCTATAAATGGTGTTTAAATATACACGTGAAAAATTGCACACTGTTCTGAGGTGCACACGCAATAACAGAGTGGATTATTGAAATCTCCATTTTACTTTCTTTTTCACCATTATAATGTATGGCCAGCTATTCTATATTTGGTGGAGGTTTGGTTATGTTTTGTATGTGACTGAGTTGAGATATTTCACTAGTGCATAGGAATATGCAGAAATTTCATATGCTGCGTTACAGTGTTCAATGTAACAATACAGAGAGGGTTCAAAGTACAGAACAAAGTCCAAAATACAGCAAAAAGCACCAAGAGCCTTCGGGACACAATTCTTTATTCATAAAAATCAATGTTCCAATATGGACCCGACAAAAAGCCGTGTTTCTGAGCACAGCACCTGCATCAGGGGTCGAGTGTGTTCAAAAACCAAGCTTCTTCCCTGCGAAACAGGAAGCTAATCCGTTTGGTTAAAAAAGTAGTTACTGAATGCTTCCAGATAAAGGTGCAAACAGTGTTCCACATTCCTAGCTGCGGTTCTTATTGTTTGAGTCATAGCAATTGGTGCTACTATGGTATGGCAAGTTTGCCACATATGTGTTAAGTGGGAATTTGTTTCAGGTTCTACATTATTTCTGATGATGTACAGATTTGTTTTGCTGTTTTTGAGATAACATGAAAATCAGAATATTATTTTGTATGGTAAGTTCCACAGATAAATGACCTAATTCTGCTCTGTACCCATAGGGGAAGGGGGAAGGAGGATTTTTATTAATCCTGTGTCAAATCAAATATCTGTGATGGTCATGTATGCAGAGTGTCACACATGGAAAAAGTTTGAAGACCATGAACTTTGGCTATAGGTCCCTTAACAGTTTTAAAAACAATGATGCATGTGCAGTGGCTCACTTAAAGATGTTAACATGCTTATTTTCGAAAGAGAAGGACGTCCATCTTTCAACACAAATCAGGAGATGGGCGTCCTTCTCACAAGGTTGTCCAAATCGGCGTAATCGAAAGCCGATTTTTTTACTTGGTCCATTTTTACTTGGTCCATTTTTTTCACGACCAAGCCTCAAAAAGGTGCCTCAACTGACCAGATGACTACCGGAGGGAATCGGGGATGACCTCCCTCCCCTTACTCCCCCAGTGGTAACTAACCCCCTCCCACCATAAAAAACAAGTCTAAACATACTTTTTTGCCAGCCTCTATGCCAGTCTCAAATGCCATACTCAGGTTCTCAGCAACAGTATATATGTCCCTGGAGCAGTTGTAGTGGGTACAGTGTACTTCAGGCAGGCGGACCTGAGGGGGGGGGTTGGGGGGCTATGCTCCTGGAAGCAATTTCTGAAGTCCACTGCAGTGCCCCCTAGGGTGCCCGGTTGGTGTCCTGGCATGTGAGGAGGACCAGTGCACTCACTACAAATGCTGGCTCCTCCCACAAAGAAAGGGCTTGGATTTGGACGTTTTTAAGATAGACGTCTTTAGTTTCCATTATCGCCGAAAACCGAGGATGACCATCTGTAAAGTCGACCTAAATGTCAAGATTTGGGCGTCCCCGACCGTATTATCGAAACGAAAGATGGACGTCCATCTTGTTTTGATAATACGCATTGCCCCGCCCCTTTGCAGCACAGTCCTTAGAATTGGGCGCCCTTAGAGATGGTTGTCCCCTTTCCAAAATGCCCCTCCATGAGTCTCAGTTGGTATTAGCTCCCTTCAGAGGTGGATCATGGAACCAGTAAGAGGTATTGTAATTGACTCCCTGCATATTAGGTCAGCCAGAGAGGGCCTGGGGTAGAGAGAAGCTGTTGATTGCTGGGATATTGTGCATCTCAGTTTGATGCTAATTTTAACAATGCTTAGCAAATATATCTCTAAGGGGGTCTTTTACTAAGGCGTGCTCGCATTTTTGGCACGCGCTAAATGTTAGAGACACCTATGCATTCCTATGGGTGTCTCTACCGTTTAGCACGCCAACAATTTTAGTGCGTGCTAAAAACGTGAGCACGACTTAGAAATAGATGCCTTAAATTAGTTAAATCCCTGTGCCTGTTACAGCAGAGTAAATGTTCCTGCATGATCTGAGAAAAAAGTATCACGTCACTTCACATCTTTTCTTGAATGTACTGTTTTATTTTCATTTTCCTCTATGGTATAGCAGAAAACATTGTAAAGTTGACTTAACAGGAATAGCTCGACCTGCCTGGCCAGTTCCTGATGAGTGCAGCTCAGTCCCTCTTGCTTCCTTTCCATATCTTTGCTGTTGCATCATAGTTAACCTTTTTCTTTTCACCAACCCTGGCTGTACCCCTGCAGTACCTAATTTATTGAATTGCTGCAATTTCCAACCCAAGAGAGAAAGAGAGGAGCGTGTGCTGAGTACTGCGGAGTTTCAGGGGACATTTCAATATCATTAGAGATGGACTGTGCAATTTTCATCTATTTTCAATCTACAGGCTTAGGGGAAAAAGCTGGAAAATGTGCTTACTGTGATTGACACAAAGCTCAATTTTTTGAAGGGCTTCTAGGTAGAAAAAAGGATGTCAGAAACAGGATGCTTAGAATTATAAAGAGTTCTTTACAAAAGCTCAGTGATATAGTACCTATCAACAGATCACTAAACAGTTTATATAATTAAATTCAGTCAGAAAAGGATAAACATATTATAAAATCACTTAGTAAGAAAAAATATAAAAGAAACCTCTAAATAAATATCAAACTAACCACATTAGCAATTTAAAAAATATCCTGTTGAAGCATCTAGGTTTTAAGATGACAATGAATGTAACTCATCTTGAACTACCATTGAACACCTATCCGGTACTATGTAAGCCACATTGAGACTACAAATAGGTGGGGAAATGTGGGATACAAATGTAACAAATAAATAAATAAATAAATTGAAAGGTATGAGCTAAATCTATTTTTTTTAACTTGCTTGAAGGAATATATAACAGATGGCACAGTACTGTAACATAGGAAGTGCAGCTTCCAAATTACCCAGTTCTAGGAGGGAGATTTTAGGCTAGTCCTAGATTTTTGGCAATCCTCTCATGATGCTTTTTATGGGACTTGCTACATTGATTTCATTGGGTAGCATCATGGATTGCAAATACTACATTGCTCTAGGATGTAAGTTCAAAACCAGGGATGCCCAAAAAGTCTCCTTCCTGGAACTGAGTAATTTGGATCCTTGAGTGGGACAAAGACTTCAGGGCACCAAAAGAGGGGCAACGAATACTAATTGTTGAATGAAATCTCCAAGCACCAGGAAGGGAGCATAGCAGCAAAACCATGATCAGGAAGACCCCAATGCACTGGAAGAGAGGTAACGTGGCATCAATAATGGCAGTACTCTTTTCACTTTATTTTTCAATTTATTTTATGTCAAACCTTTCTATACAGAGTCTGTCTGCTCTGTGATACGGAGCCTGACTTTCTTTTGACACAAACTCAATCAGTGCCTAGTTCCTCTTTGCTTTTCTACTTTCTCAAAGGCTGATTATTTTTACATTGTTTCCCTTCCTAACACAAACTTCTCTTCCTCTTAAATCTATGAAATAAATGGCAACAACATGGTGCTGGTCGCAGATTCATGATGATATCTTGAGTCATGAAATTTGGAAATGAGGTTGGGATAGGCTTATTAGGCTGCTTGTCTAAAAAGTTCAACAAGTGCATTTTCCTCAACTCTTATCAAGGCAGCTTGACTCTAGCTAGCCAAGGATTGAAATTGTGAATTATCAGTGCTAGAGGATAAAGACTTATAGCTGAAACCACAGGAGATAAGCAAGGTGGAAACCAGTGAATAGTTATCTTGTAGGCATCAGAAAGCAAGACATGTCCTGCCTCCTAAAAGGAGCCCATTGCACAAGCATGGGGTGTATTCTTGATTAGGAGCTAAATGCTGGGCTAATGGGCTCCTCCAAGGCATAGTCATACCTTCTTTCTGGAAGAATTTAATATCTTGACTTCTAATTTGACTATACAGCTCCTGTATCTAACCTATATCTGAAGGTCATGGGTTTAATCCACAGTGAGCCTCACACTGACATATTCTTTTCCAGGCCCCATAGACTATAATGGGTACTTAAGAAATCCATTTGGAACTTATGGCCATTCAGTTTAGTTAGAGATGGTATGAATTGACCTCATTATTAAGAACACAAATATGCATCCATAATAACAAATAAATTATATATGTCCAGTTCTGGGAAAAGGTGTCTAAAGTAGCGAATAAAAGAATAGACATACTGGATCAGACAAATGTTCCATCTAGCCCATTATTCTGCTTGTAACAGTGGCCAATCCAGGTCACAAGTACCTGGCAGAATCCCAAATAGTAGCTACCAATCCCAGGACAAGCAATGACTTTCCTACATGTCCATCTCAATAACAGAGTATGGACGTTTCCTCCAGGAACTTGTCCAAACCTTTTTTAAACCCAGATATGCTAACCGCTGTTACAACAACTTCCAGCGGGGAGTTCGAGAGCTTAACTATTCTTTGAGTTTAAAAATATTTCCTCCTATTCATTTTAAAGTATTACCATGTAACTTCATTGATCACAGCTTGGTCTTTGTACTTTTTATTAGAGTGAAAAATCGATTCACTTCTACTGATTCTACACTACTCAGGATTTTATACACCTCTATCATATCCCACCTCAGCCATCTCTTTTCCAAGCTGAAGAGCTTTAACCTCTTTAGCTTTTTCTCTTATGAGAGGCATTCCATCTCCTTTATCATCTTGTTTGCTCTTCTTTGAACCTTTTTTTTTATTTCCGCTATATCTTTTTTGAGATATACCTGTAGTAACCAGAACTGAACACAATACTCAAGGTGAAGTCTTATCATGGAGCATTGCAGAAGCATTTATAATATTACTTGTCTTATTTACCATCCCTTTCCTAATAATTCCGAGTATTCTGCTTGCTTTTTTGACTGCTGTCCACACTGGGCAGAAGATATCAGTGTATTGTCCACAATCAGGCTTCTTTTCGAAAGAGGAGGGCGACCATCTTCCGACACGAATTGGGAGATGGGCGTCCTTTTCTCAGGGTCGCCCAAATCGGCATAATCAAAAGCCAATTTTGGGCGTTCCCAACTGCTTCCCGTCACGGGGACGACCAAAGTTCTCGGGGGCATGTTGGCACCGTAGCGAAGGCGAGACTGGGGCGTGATTAAGAGATGGGCATCCTCGGCCGATAATGGAAAAAAAAGGGCGTCCCTGATGAGCACTTGGCCGACTTTACTTGGTCCATTTTTTCTTGCAACCAAGACATGAAAAAGTGCCCGAACTGACCAGATGACCACTGGAGGAAATTGGGGATGACCTCCCCTTACTCCCCCAGTGGTCACCAACCCCCTCCCACCCTAAAAAAAAACTTAAAATTTTTTTTTTTGCCAGCCTCTATGCCCTTCTCAAATGTCATACCCAGCTCCATGACAACAGTATGCAGGTCCCTGGAGCAGTTTTAGTGGGTACTGCAGTGCACTTCAGGCAGGCAGACCCAGGCCCATCCCCCCTACCTGCTACACTTGTGGTGGTAAATGTGAGCCCTCCAAAACCCACCCGAAACCCACTGTACCCACATGTAGGTGCCCCCTTCACCACATAGGGCTATGGTAGTGGTGTACAGTTGTGGGGAGTGGATTTGGGGGGGCTCTGCACCGAAGGTAAGGGAGCTATGCACCTGGGAGCAATTTGTAAAGTCCACTGCAGTGCCTTCCTAGGGTGCACGGTTGGTGTTCTGGCATGTGAGGGGGACCAGTGCACTACGAATGCTGGCTTCTCCCACGACCAAAGGGCTTGGATTTGGTCGTTTTTGAGATGGGCGTGCTTGGTTTCCATTATGGCCAAAAACCGGGGACGACCATCTCTAAGGTCAACAATCTCAACATTTAGGTCGACCATCTCTAAGGTTGACCTGTTGAGATTTGGGCATCCCTGACCGTATTATTGAAACAAAAGATGGATGCCCATCTTGTTTCGATAATACGGGTTTCCCCGCCCCTTCGCGGGGCCGTCGTGCGAGGACGCCCTCATGAAACTTGGGCACCCCATTCAAATATGCCCCTCCATGAAACCTACATCTTTTTCTTGGGTGCTGACTCCTAAGGTGGATCCAAAATGTTGAGAATGGCTGATATTTGAACTCCTGAAACATTTTTACCTTTTCACGTAAAAGCATGGGGTTTGAAATGTTGTATTACAAATTGTTTGCTCTTACAAAATTCATGAAAACCTCATTTTTTTGTTTCTGATAACTTTAGTTACCTTTTCCCAGAGTTGGTCACATATATTAAGAATTCTCTTGAAACACTTTCAGAATATTCCTTGGTTCTTTCTATATCTCTGCTAACCCACTTTTTCTTCCAATATGTGTATTTTAAATGTTTTTAGTACAGGGCTTTATGTTGGTCTGTTTAAATTTTGAGTTTCAGAAATAGGGCAAATATGATGGTTTGGAGAGAGAAGTGAAATTGTGTTTTCCCTAATAAATGATAAAAACACACTTTACAGAACTCAGGTATGACTAAAGAATATATTATATAAAAAAAAAAACATTGTGAATCACTTTGTTTATAATTCAGGAGATAGAGCTAGGGCTGGGACATAAAATGCCATGGAAACAATTTTTTAAATTTATATTTCAGCAAAGAATGTTTTCTGTAAAATCAATAGTTATTTGTTGGCTATTCATCTTTGTAGTTAGAAATGAATTTATATGATCCATGATCTAATACAACTCCCGAAGCAATATGACTTCAGAGAGTTAAGCTTCAAAGGGATAAGACCAAGAGCAACTAGATGGACTAATGTAATGGCAGGTATGGCAATTTGGATGAATAGAAATGGGCCAGGTTTAGAAATATATTGTAATACACAGAACAGGCAATAAACTTCAAAAATAATATTGAAAAACAAATTAGATGTCTGACTGAGAAATCATATGTCCATACCATACTGAAACTTCACAAACACAAAATAAACTTTCCTGAGATATCTGAAGAGAAATGCTGAAAACATTGAGATGGATAATGTTAGAAATGGAAATAGAAGAAAACAAAGGGGGAGGGAGGGAGGGAGAATTTAAAACAACAGTGCTACAACTTTTTTCAAATCTTTCAGCCAACAGAACAAACACATTTATCAAGATTCATTTTTCTTACTAATATTTCTCTTATTGATGTGCGGAAATAGAAAATATAAATAAATCATGTCTGAAAACTGTGAAAGCTCTTTCCCATGTTCTACTTACCCCTTATGTGTTGTGCTCAGTATTGCCAGAAACATCCTCATATCCATTCAATCTTATCACACTTTTCATGCTTACAGTGTCCTAATCTGCATAAAGGTCTCTATATCCTGAATGGAGGGGAAAATTCTTTTTATTTGTCACTTTCTCTTCTTTTTCTTTTTCCTGCTAGTTCAATCACATTAGCCTTAGCTTTCCAGTAAAGATATGCAAACACTTTGTGGATGAAGTAAAAAAACAAAATAGTTTTTATGTATGGTCTAATGCACTAAAATACATTAAGACCATTGTTTTCAGAGTTACTACTGAAAAGTTGTGAGTTAATTCCAAAAATCCTGATCTGGGGTTGTGACTCACTGTTGGGTTGCAGCCCCATTCCCATCCCTGCACCCATTCCAGAAACACAACCGTTTTTTTGGAGTTGGGAGGAATCTTTCCATGTGCTTCAGTATTCTGATGCCAACATCAAACTTCATGTCGATCTCATGGAACTTCTGAAGTGCAGAAATCCTACATTGCTCTCATGATGATTACTATGAGGCATTAAAATACTGAAAAACTCAAAATGACGGAGAGCCAAGCAGAGATAGGAATCTTCAGAAACAATTGAGAGGGCAGGGGAGAGATGTGTGAGGGAGACAACAATAGAGCTGTAGAGATGAAACTGAAAAGTGGGGGTTGGAAAATGGAAGGAACATGAAAAAAAAGGGCTGGAGGGGTTGAGCAAAGAAACTTGGTGGCAAAAATGAGCAATGTTGGCTGGAGAGAAAGTGAGCAAAACAGGTGAGGGAGCGGCCAATGGAGGAATAGAGTGAGCAATGGGAAATGGAGGTGTTTGGGTATAATCGGTGAATTTGTGAAGAGATAAAAGAGCAATGGGTGCTGTGTGGAAGTAAGATAATAAGTAAAGAAGATCAGGGGCAAGGCAGAGAACAAAGGTGAATAAGGAGAAAGTGAACATAAGGTACAAAAGAAAGAGAAGGGGACAACGTGATAGATGAAGATACCTGAGCTGTACTTTTTTCTTTTGATCCAAGAGGATCAAACAGGATCACTTTTCACATTAAATTAAAGTGAAAAATCGTTACCATTTTTAAGGATTTTGCCATCTGTTTTGATACTGTTTTTAACGTGGTTACAATTATCTAGAGGGAAAAAAATGAAAGCCTTTTCCTCAGGTAAATGTTTCTTTACCCATTTAAATTGGCTTATTGATTATTGTATACGGAACGAAATGGCTGACAATAAAATGTATTCCAATCAGACTTAAGAAGGACAATAGGGATGTGTCTTGCATAACATTTTCAGTTTGCTTTGTCTTCAGTTCAATCAACCATTTGGTTTGTTGCCAAACTTCAACTCACTCAGATCATTTGGGTTCATTAAAATATACAGAGAAAGCAATTGTGCACTGTAACAGGAATTTTCCATCCATTTTTAATCAAACTTGCTTGCAAATTGTTGACAGACACCTGGCACAGATGCAACAGCATTTCAAGAGTTTGAGGGCCTCTTTTACTAAGCAGCAGTAAGCCCAACATGAGCTTACCGCTCGCTGAACAGGAAGTACCTCCAGGCTATCACAGCAGCCGGCGGTACTTCCCACCCCTAGCATGCCATCATATCTGGTGCCTGGTTGCTGCCAGGTTAGCATGGGAGCCCTTACCACCACCTCAATGGTTGGCAGTAAGGGCTCCCCCCAAAATGGCTGCATGACAAGTGCATTACTTGCCGCACTTCCATTTCCTGCAGGAAAGAGAGACTTCCCTTTTACCCGCTGCGGTAAAAGGGGGCCTCGGTGCACATGAAAAACATGTACCGATGCCAGCGCAGGCCTCTTTTTACCGCAGCTTCGTAAAAAGGGCCGTGAGTGGCTTGAAGATCCCATGGAACCAATGGAGAGCCAGAAAAGTCTAGTAGTGGATGAAGACTCCAAAACTTTATTAAAGGGACAAAAAGGCACAAAGATTTAAGTAAAGACCCAAAAGTAGCAGGAGAGAGGTACACTAATATTGGCATACAGATTCCAAGGCACTGAGAGGAGCCATTACTGACACCTATTTAGGAGGCAGTAAGGGCTCCTGCACTAATACGGTGGTAACTGCAGGGCTGCCGAGAGGGGGAGGCGGGGGGACAAAATTCCCCGGGCCCGGGCCTCCGGGGGGGGCCCGGCGCCGCCGCCGCAGCCGCAGTCCGGCCCACCCGCCCTCCTTCGCTCCCTGGCATTGAACTTAAGTGCCTCACCTTCAAAAGCGCAGCAAGCAGCGACAGACCACGCCTTCCTTCCGTGTCCCGCCCTCGCTTGACATAACTTACGTGAGGGCGGAACATGGAAGGAAGGAGTGGTCTGCCGCTGCTTGTTGCTGCGCTTTCGAAGGTGAGGCACTTAAGGTCAGTGCACAGTGCCCAGGGGTGGAGAGAGGGCCCGGTGGCGGATGGAGGGGGGCCCGGCGACCTCGGGTGGGGGGGCCCCAGGGGCGGCCTTGTCCCGGGCCTGGCCCAGTCTCTTGCCAGCCCTGGGTAACTGGTCAGCACATGAAGCTGCCTGATTACCGCTGGGTAAGCCCCTGATGATTGAAAAAATAATTCTGTCTTGCTGGGGGGGTAGCACTACTGCTGGCTCCTGCATTGTAAAAGGGCCCCTTAGTCTCCTGTGTATGAATCTTCAGGGCACAAGGAGGGTGATTTTATAATGGTTCCCAGTATTGGCTAGGGTCCATTTTAAGATTTTCTGTTTTATTGATAAAGCTGTTTATGGCTTGGCCCCATGTTCTCTGATCACGCTGATTAGTCTTACTCCTTTGTCCAGTATTAGTAGATGTCAATCAAAAAATCACTGTATGCTATTTACCCCTTCACCTGCATGTGTGAAATATAACTGTCATTGAAAGGCTAGCTTTCAGTTTTTTCTAATTTTATTTGGAATGAACTTCTGTTACAACTTTGGTTGTTTTTCTCTCATTTTTGCTTACGTAGAGCCTCTTTTACTGAATTGCGCTAGCGATTCCTGTGCAGCAAATGAGAGGAAGCCCATTCAGTTCCTATGAGCGTCCTCTCATTTGCTGCACTGGGAATCACTAGTGCAGTTTAGTAAAAGAGGACCTTGATCTTGTGGATGTTCTATATCTTTGATAATCTTTCTTTTAATATTTTGTATTTTAGTCATAATGCTTGTTATTTTTATTTTGTATTGCTGATATTATTACATTGTTAATTTTTTTTATTGTAAACCGTCTTGGACCTATTGGATTTGGCGGTATATAAATTACTGGATTAGATTAGATTAAACGTGCTATGTAAGGTGCAAATATTAAGCCTATTCTATAAAAAAAAAGAAAGTGCCTACTTTTCTTTATAAAATACTAGCATAGGTTGCAAATAATTTACTAAAGGCACAATCACATACCAGAGCTGGTGTAAATGCCTGTGCCTACATATAAATTATCACACAAATAAATTATCAGATTCCATAATCAACATGAATCCTTCCACATACTGCAACACACTATACAATGGTCTGACTACAAAGGGCCTGCACCAGCTCCAGTTGATTCAGAATGCAGCAGCAAGACTCATAGAAGGTTGCAAGCGACGTGATCACATCACACCATTTTTGCAAAAACTTCATTGGCTACCAGTACAATACAGGGCTAAATTTAGAACTCTATGTCTGATCTTCAAGGCCCTGAAAGGAAATGGCCCAGAGTATCTGAAGAATAGGATGATCCTCCACACACTGCTAAGGACACTAAGGTCCTCCCAAGGACTTTCACTAACTACACCCTCTCCAAAAGACATTACACGATGTGATACCCGCAAGCGAGCCTTCTCCGGAGTAGCCCCCACACTCTGGAATGCATTGCCTGAAAGGCTCCGCTTAACACAAGATTACCTCTACTTCAGGAACAGTGGCGTAGCGGGGGGGCTGCCACCCAGGGCAGGGCGGTTCACCTTGTAGTCTTGGGTGCTTATGTTAGTGGGTTTATTCGTGTTGTATTGGGATGAGAGGATGAGACTATCCTGCTTATTTTCGAAAGGAGAAAAACGCCCATGTTCGGGAGATGGGCGTCCGTTTCCCAAGGGCAGCCAAATTGGTATAATCGAAAGCCGATTTTGGTTGTCTTCAACTGCACTCCGTTGCGGGAACGAATAAAGTTGACGGGGGCATGTCGGAGGCATGGTGAAGGTGGGACTGGGGCGTGGTTATCGGCCGAGCAGAGATGGGCGCGCTCGGCTGATAATGGAAAAAAGAAAGGCGTTTTTAGCTAGAATTTAGGACACTTTTTTGGGACCCTTTTTTCTCATGCACAGGTCCCAAAAAATTGCCCTAAATGACCAGATGACCACCGGAGGGAATCGACGATGACCTCCCCTGACTCCCCCAGTGATCACTAACCCCCTCCCACCAAAAAAAAAAACCCCACTTGCAAAAACCTTATTTCCCAGCTTCTATGCCACCCTCAAATTCCGTACACACCTCCATGACAGCAGAATGTGTTTGATCCTCTCACAGCCTTTCCCTGGGTCAGATGTGGCTCTCAGGTGCACTGCGGGGTCACATCAGCATTGCATTGTGGTGGGTGTAGGGTATTGGGCTCCCTGATTTCACTAGCTTGTGTTATAGTCTCACGATGTTGGTAGTTGGTAGGCTCTTCTCCCATGGTGCTTTTCTCCCTGCTTACTGGGTCAGAGTGTGCCCTGTTTTGTTGTAGTCCACGAGGTAGTGGCCATTTTTAGATCCCTTTCGTGTGTTAGACACGTTACAGAACTTAGTTCTTACCTAGAATGTTGCTGAAAGAGGGCATTGTACACTATTCTGCCAGCTCTGAGCTACTGCTAATCTTAGTACCAGGGAAACTCATTGCCAGTGGGGCACAACCTCTGATCTGCAGTTAACTGTGAGTAAACAAGGTTATTGAAATAAAGGACGTTTTCAGCGAGATTAGTCTTAAGGTGTGAACTGCTGTGCCAAGGTTATACAGCAGCAACAAATCCTGTCCCTGGAGCACTTTTAGTGGGTAATGCAGTGCACTTCAGGCAGGCGGACCCAGGCCCATCCCCCCTACCTATACCACTTGTGGTGGTAAATGGGAGCCCTCTAACCCCCCCCCCCAAAAAAAAAATCCACTGTACCCACATGTAGGTGCCCCCCTTCACCATTAAGTGCTATGGTAATGGTGTAGAGTTGTGGGGGGTGGGTTTTGGGGGGGGATTTGGGGGTCTCAGCACCCAAGGTAAAGGAGCTATGTACCTGGGAGGTAATTTAATGTTTTTTCCTATTTTTTAAAAGTGCCCCCTAGGGTGCCCGGTTGGTGTCCTGGCATGTGAGGGGGACCAGTGCACTACGAATCCTGGCCCCTCCCATGACCCAAAGCCTTGGATTTGGTCGTTTTTGAGCTGGGACGCTTCGGTTTCGATTATCACTGAAAAACGAAACTGCCCAGCTCAAACACCCACATCTCAAAAACGCCCACATCCAATGCATTTGCCTGGCACAAACCGTATTTGCGAAACTAAAGATAAATGTCCATCTTTTTCGAAAATACGATTCGCCCCACTCCTTCACGGACCCGTTCTCGGAGATGGATGTCCTTACACATGGGCATTTGCGTTCGATTATGCCCCTCAATGTGTACGGGTTAAGGCCTTGGGTGGATAAGGACTGAGCTAGCACTTATTCATTCAGTTTAGCAGACTAACAGGGGCATTTTCGAAAGAGAAGGATGCCCATCTTTCGACACAAATCGGGAGATGGGTGTCCTTCTCTCAGGGTCGCCCAAATCGGCATAATCGAAAGCCGATTTTGGGCGGCCTAAACTGCAGTCCGTCGCAGGCTCCACCAAAGTTCACAGGGGCGTGTAGGAGGTGTAGCGAAGGCGGGACTAGGGTGTGCTTAAGAGATGGGCGTCCTTGGCCAATAATGGAAAAAAAGAAGGGCGTCCCTGGCGAGCATTTGGTCGACTTTACTTGGTCCATTTTTTTTCACGACCAAGCCTCAAAAAGGTGCACGAACTGACCAGATGACCACCGGAGGGAATCGGGGATAACCTTCCCTTATTCCCCCAGTGGTCACTAACCCCCTCCCACCCTAAAAAAAAGCATTTTTAAAGTTTTGTTGCCAGCCTCTATGCCAGCCTCAAATGTCATACCCAGCTCCATGACAGCAGTCTGCAGGTCCGTGGAGCAGTTTTAGTGGGTGCAGTGCACTTCAGGCAGGCGGACCCAGGCCCATCCCCCCTACCTGTTACACTTGTGCTGGTAAATGTGATCCCTTCAAAACCCACCCAGAACCCACTGTACCCACATCTAGGTGCCCCCTTCACCCCTTAGGGCTATGATAGTGGTGTACAGTTGTGGGGAGTGGGTTTTGAGAGGTTGGGGGGCTCAGCACCGAAGGTAAGGGAGCTATGCACCTGGTAGCAATTTCTGAAGTCCACTGCAGTGTCCCCTAGGGTGCCTGGTTGTTGTCCTGGCATGTGGGGGGGACCAGTGCACTATGAATGCTGGCTCCTCCCATGACCAAATGTCTTGGATTTGGTTGATTTTGAGATGGGCATCCTCGGTTTCCATTATTGCCGAAAACCGGGGACGACCATCTTTAAGGTCGACCATCTCAACATTTACATCGACCATCTCTATGGTCAACCTAAATGTTGAGATTTGGGCGTCCCCAACTGTATTATCAAAATGAAAGATGGACGCCCATCTTGTTTCGATAATAGTGGTTTCCCCGCCCCTTCATGGGGCAGTCCTGCGGGACACCCTCAGGAAAACTTGGGCGCCCCATTCGATTATGCCCCTCTAAATATCACTGCTAACTGGAAAAGTTGTGGTTCAACCCAAAATCTGCCCTTGGATGCCCACTAATCTAACCAGTTAGGTCATGGACGGTTAGTAGAGATATTCAATGACACTACCTGGTTAAGTGATGGTGAATACTGAGGGCTGACCAGTTCAGTAGGATTTAACCAGGCAGGAGTCTCTCCTGCCTACTTGGCATTGAAATTTATTATTTCTAGCCCACCCTTATCCAGGGCGGAGTGAAAAGAAACATACATAATCAACCCCATAGAAAATGATGGCACATAAAGACCATATAGCCTGTCTGCTCATCCGCACCATCTACTACCTCTTCCTTTCCCTTAAAGATCCTATGTGCTTGTTCCACACTTTCTTAAATTCCAATATAGTCTTCATCTCCACCACCTGCACTGGGAGACCATTCCATGCATCTACTACTCTTTCCGTAATGAAATATTTTCTTATATGACTCCTGAGTCTATCCCCTTTCATCTTCATCCTATGCTCCCTCATTCCAGAGTTTCCTTTCAATTGAAAGAGACTCATCTCATGTCCTCCTGTGCACTTCCGCCATGGAGGTATTTAAATGTTTCTATCATGTCCCCTTTCTCCTGCCTTTCTTCCAAAGTATACTTATAGAGGTCTTCAAGTCTGTTCCCATAGGCTTTATGATGACATTCAGTCACTATGGCAATTCTTTAAGTAGACATCTCCATTTAGGTACCCTAATGTCATGCGTTCAGAGGCTATTTAACATAGCATCTAGGCATCCAAATTCTGTTGTCAAATACTAGCATAACCTGATATCAGCACACCTTACACACCAGTGATAGGCCTGGAAAAACTTCAGATGCCTAATGCCAAGGGAGCACATAACTTACAATATTCTGTAAGTTACACATATAAATGGAAGCCCCACCCAAGTTCCTCTCATGTGTACACCCACTTGCATTTGTGTGTTATGCCATTTACACATGCCATTACAGAATAGTGGGTGCCAAACGACAGTATAGCTGAGCAGTTTAAAAGAACAGAAAAAAAAAGATGTCCTAAATGAAACCACTCAGTTAAATGAATAGGAGACGAAGACCTACATTATGAGGATAAAGCTGGCATGCACTTGTACAGTAGGCTTTCTCAGGACAGAATGGCTCAATAGTTTTGGATGGGCTACAGTGGAGCTTTTCAGGGGATTTGACAACTTCAGAAATTTAGAACAAGAACAGTGATCAAGATCAGGTATACATATGAAGTAACACATTATACTATATATAATGAGTTTATCTTGTTGGGCAGACTGAATGGACTGTACAGGTCTTTATCTGCCATCATCTACTATGTTACTATAAGTATGGGCAGAATCTTGATGTATATGTGTATTATACATGTGAGCATTTGTCTGCTCTCGAGTAGGCATGTCCATGCTTTCAATCTAGGCATGATTTCTGCAGGATTTATAATATTGGTTAAAAATAGGTGCCTTCTTGGTCTCTAAACCTAGGTGCCCTGTTATAAAATTACCCTTTAGGGAAGTAATTCTATAAAGTAAGTTCTAACATCTATGATAAATGGTCACCTTACTTTAGTAGGAAAAAAACTGCTCATCAACCCTCATGTTTTCTCCTGGCTTTTAGAAACCAATGCAGTTCTCAATGAAACAGTTCCAGACTTCTAAAACTAATGCAAATGTATCTGTATCCAACCAAACTGATTGTGTTAATATTATATCAAACTGTATATTATCATAACATTTCTTATACAGTTGAATAAAGAATTTCAATGGAAAGCCAGTTACACTGGTTGTACTACATGCATATAAAATTGCAAGGAAAGAAACAAGGCCTTAATGGAGGAGTAGCCTAATGGTTAGTGCAGTGGGCTGAAAACATGAGGTACTGCCTACTTGTGACCCTGGGTATATCACCTAACCTTCCATTGCCCTCAGATATAAAACCTAGATAGTGAGCTCACTAGGGATAGAAAAAGTACCTGCATATAATACATATGTAGACTGCGTTGGTTGTACCACAGACAGTATATCTGACCCTTAAAAAAATTTGTCATCTTGACAATGTCTCTTTACCTCAGTTTCAGTATGCTTTTTCTATATGACATAGAATAGTTTAATTTATTAGACAGAGATCAATGACTTCAGATTGAGAAGTATTACAAAAAAAAAAAAAAAAGGAAGCTCCACACACAGACACAACTCCTTCACCCGGAAGAAAGCCACAGTAAGATGGCTTAAAACATCAATGGGGTCAATTTCACTTTATTTTTCTAGGTGTGACCACTTACATCTTAAAAAATACAGTAGATACAGTAGCTAGCCCTTTAAGACTGACACGTCATGTAAGATGCTAATTAACATGAAAGTCATAGATGCACAAAATAATTTGCTCATAAATTGGTTAATGTTAAACAATCTAATTTTGTTAAGGGTTAAAATGTCCCCTGTGGTAGTTCTAGTGTTAATCCTTTGAGTATACATCTTAACTCTTTGGGTAATGGATTTAGCCTTCATTCTAGATCTGGAAAAGACCAAGAAGTAAGTAGCCTAATCCCTAATGGTTATTGTAGTGGCCTGAGCAACAGGGAGAACTGGGTTCAATTACCATTGCAGCTCCTTGTGACTCTGGGCAAGTTACTCAGGGGTCCTTTTACTAAGGTGAACTGAAAAATGGCTTGTGGTAGTGTAGGCGTGGGTTTTGGGCGTGTGCCGATCCATTTTTCAGCGTGCCTGTAAAAAAGGCCTTTTTAAAATGTTTGCCAAAAATGGAATGCGGCAAAATCAAAATTGCCGCGTGTCCATTTTGTGTCTGCAACCTTTCCATCAGCCACTGACCTAGCAGTAAAGTCTTACGTGGTAACCAGGCGGTAATGACCTATGCACGACAAAAATGAAATTACCACAAGAGTCACACAGTAACTGGGCACTAACTCCATTTTAACACACATTATGCACACATAGACTGTAACCAGGTCACCCTTCCAGATGGGGCCAAGGCTGTCCCTGCTTAGCTTTCATCACCTCCTGTAAGCTGAGTCAGCCTGTAAACTCTCCTTCTCACTTGTTCCTTCTCTTGGTTGCTCATAGAAACTCTCGCACACTCCATGTCCTTAGAAAACAATCAAAGGTTTTTATTGTTTCAACTCTCTTGACACCAGATTATTCTGACTTGAAACACCTCTTTCAGTCATTATATTTTATCTTAGTATTAACAGTCCTCCTTTCTTTACATAGTGCAGACTTATTTCCCACATGACAGTTGCAAACTTCTGTTCCAAATGCCATCGAACTTCCAGCAGCACTATCTCTTAACAGCAGACAGTTTTGGTGGTAAGGTGTTTTCCCGTCATCTCTTACCAAATACAGTTTGTGTTTTCACATGCACAAGCCTGCTCAGCAAATCAATCCCCCTTTCCCAGCACTACCTTTTAACAGCAGACAGTTCTGCAGCAAGACGTTTCACCCAGCCTCCTCTCCACTGCCTTATTCTTGATTGCTCCAGAATCCACAGTCAGGGCAACACATAGACCACAAAAAACTCTCACCTTGTCTGCACGAGATAGGGCCAAACCACCCACCTCCATACAATCCTCCTTCCCGTCTCCTTCTACCTCCTCTTTATTACAATCCATCTCCTCCTCCTCCCCAAGCTCCACCAGCTGTTCCTCATCTCCAGGATCAGACCTCATCTCCCAATCAGTCATTCCTCCCTCCCCCTCCTGGGAGTTCAGCTGACCCTGCACTGGCTTCTGGGGAGTGTAGTTTTTCTCCTGAACTAAAGCTTTCTCTGATAGTTTAGCCACCAGAGGGCGCACTGCTCACTGAGCAGGGCAGACTGACAAGGGAGGCTGACGTCTAAAAGAACCACTATCCCCCTTTCCCCGCGTCAGCACTCCAGAGTGCTCACTAGACGCTTATATGACTTAGTAAAAGGACCCCTGCACCCTCCATTACCCCTCCCCCCCCCCCGGTACAAAATTAACCGTATACATTATGTGAACAGCTTTGATGGTAATCTCAGAAAGGCAATATATCAACCCTATCCCCTTATGATACTTACTGTTTGCAGATGAC
Source organism: Microcaecilia unicolor (assembly GCF_901765095.1). NCBI lineage: Eukaryota > Metazoa > Chordata > Amphibia > Gymnophiona > Siphonopidae > Microcaecilia > Microcaecilia unicolor. The sequence continues at coordinate 125,992,051 of NC_044031.1, read as the reverse complement.
TTCATGCTCTACAGCCCCATTGATCAACATTTGGTTGAAAATGTTTGCTAAAAAGCTTTTCAGATAACATCAGGATGACTTTTGGTCTGGACAAAACGCAAAATTGAGCAAAACTGAAAGCATCTCTATAACTGATTATTATACCATCAAAGAACTTGAAGAGGAAGGTGTATATAAATATCTAGGAGTCAAGGAAGCAGCAATAATTCAGCATAAAGCACTGACCTAGAACAGAGTACAGATATAAGGGGATGGAAAATTAGAGAATGAAAGATGAAAGGGTAGGTGGGAACAATAGACTTTAAAATCTTGTTCTTAGTGAGTGAAGGAGTGTCTGGAGTACTTTATGCTGGAATTTCATCTAGTATTCCATTAGGATGACAAGGTATCCCAAATTCTGCAAGAGGGCTCAGGAGGTCACCTTGTACAGAGTGAGGGAAGATTATGTACAGCCAGACAGTAAGTGCAATTATTTGTGATGTATTATAAGCTTACATTGTAGTCTATCTGTGTCTGACTAGAAGTACGATTTTGCATGCTTACTGTTGTAGTGCATGCCATTATGTTCCCTGAAGAACGTTAAGGTCATAGAATGAATTACTGCTGGGCACATGCACTACCCTGGTGGTAGTGTCAATTGGGCACATGCTACTCTAACATGCATCCCCAGTGTTCCTGATGAAATCTGTGCATCTCCCAGAACCGGATGGCTGTAGTCAGGCCAGGTTCTGAAATTACACAGCAAAACACCGGGAGTGATGCAGAGACACTAACCACGTCTCCCACTCTCAAAGAATGGGAGAGGAAAAAATAAACTAATTTTGGAATTCTTTCCCAAATTTACCTTGATCAACACAACACTTCAGTTCTTCTTTAACATAGTAACAGGCTTTATTTGAAACACTTTATGTTGGTAAGATGCAAAACAATGGTAATTTTCATGTAACAGAATTCACTATTAATGAATATGTTTCCTTTTAGAAATACACTTTGGGAATAACTTTTATCCCTTTCCTTTTACAGGAATCTCATCCCTTCAACAGTATCACTTTCAGATAAGTATGATACCTCACTTCTCAATTTTATTCAACCCAGCATAACATGTTTGTACTTCGTCTTCAATTATTAACCCCAAGAATTTGATTCTTTGTGTTGTTCTTTTTTTCTTTCAGGTTTAACCTCAACACCACCCGCTATCCAGGAGCAGAAAGGTAAGTATTTTCTTTTTCCTTTATTCCATATTATCTCTCCCCATCCCAAGTGTCCCCGTGTCCCACACAGTCACTTAGCTGCGGCAAATTATTTTCCTCTTTCCAAGATGAACGATTCACTTTCTTGTGGTGGGGCCCTTGACGTCAGTCGAATGCCGTTGATCCTCTGTAATTCTTCTCTCTAAACCTCTCTCTTAATTAAAATAATGGTAGGCAAAACCCTGACTACCTATTGTTGCAGCAGAAACCCTATTCTGGATGACATTCTTAACAAAGACTGTGGCCAGAAACTATATCAAATAAAATTAAATGAAATCCCCTCCTCTTCCAGGCCTATGCTTATTAATTACTGTCCCTATACTGTACAGAGTGGCTGGCTTACTCTCACTCACTGCACATCCTCATAGCATTCCGTTCTCTGCACCAAACCCTCATATTCCACCCTATTTCCCACTATGTAAGCTCTCTCAGCCTACAGGTTCTTTTTCTTAAAAAAAAAAAAAAGAGTTTAAACCCCTAAGATTAACACCCCTCCTATGGCATTGCCTTAGATAATACCTCCCCTTAATATTCCAAAGCTTTTTGCCTATCTATCCTTCTCCTCCTATACCAGAACTTCAAAGTCAGCTAAACTTTAAATAAAACTCATCTCACCAATCCATACACTATCATACTCACAACAGTACATTCTTTATCACTCAAACCCTCTCTTCAAATCTTCCTTTACCTCAAATCTATCCTTATCTCTCTCACACCCTGCTCAGCACACCCACTCACTCCAGCTGCCTAACCAACTCTGCTAACTGCCCACTCACTTGGTCACCTAGGAAACTGGCTTTAGCTTGGGGTTCCAAACCCTTCTCAAACTTCCAAGCTGCATTGCTGACCGGCGGAATGTTCGCCAGCACAAGTATCCCTAATCCCATGTTACACTACCTGTGCATTAGCCCGCAGGTACCTTTGTGTAAAAGGGCCCCAGAATTAATTTTATAGATCCTGCACCATTTTGATAAACCTCTTCTAGATGGTCTCTAGTCCTTATATAAAATTACAGCCGTTTGAATCCTGATTGGGCATTACCAATGATATATCCAATGATTATATATTCTTCTACATGTAGATGGCTACATTCTTCTGTATGCATCTTACATTCCTCTGTTTCTCTTCACTGTCCTTTTACACTGCTGGCAAGATACAGATTAATAAATATCACCAGTTGATCCCTTTATGTTTGGTGATCATCAATATTTCACACTGTATCATGCATTGTTTCTATCAACTCTGTTCTCTAAAAAATGGTTGATCCTGTACCTTTTTGCATTTAGATATTACCTATCACTGGGGCACCACTTAAGAACAGAAAGGTTTGTTTTTGAAGCCTTTACAGTAGTCCTGTTTTCAATATGATTAGGACTAAAGGTATAAAAATGGTCAGGAAGAACTTTGAAAAAAATTTTTCACTGTTTAGACTGAAGAATCTGAGATCAGTCTAAAATCTTATCAAGTCTGACTCTTATTCCCTGAGCCTCTGAACTAGGAGGCAGTAGACACAGCTATAAAAATTAATGATCCTACAGAGCTCAACAGCCTATAATTCTGAATGCCTGCCAACTGGCAATGAGTTGAGCTGTCGCAGTATTCTCACACTGTTATGTTGTCTGTCCCCTGTTTCCTATTTTTGAGTTGGTTTATTCTTAACAATTCACTTTTACACATAAGCACAGGGCTTGTTCTCCCAAAGGAGCTCTACAACTCACCTGCATTGTATCCTCTTTAAAAAATGGCCTTTTGAATCATGCTTTATTTGAAATGTATTTTCTCTGTAGGAAGTCAGAAACTGTAGTTAGGATCCAGAATTACATAACATTCAATGCTCACATGATCTGCCACTTATGCACATATGTGAGCATTTTCTTTGCTACAACTTAATATGTTTGATTTTAGTTTACTGTTTTTCAGGTTCCTAAGATGAACAAACAAGCATGTCACATTGTACCACAATGCATCACAACTCAATACAATTTATTATTTCTTGTGCTTATCATAATAGCACAAAAATATCTCCACTTGTTCAATGCAATAAACCATGTTAACAAACAATATACAAAAAATGAAAACTACTGAAATACAATTGCAATACAATTGCTTATTTTTTATCAATTTTAGTGTTGAGGAAATTAGAAAGCCATGGGGTAGGAGGTAGTGTCCTATTGTGAATTAAAAGCTGGTTATAAGATAGAAAACAGAGAGTAGTGTTAAATGATCAGTGTTCTCAATGGAGAAGAGTAGATAATGGGGTTCCCCAGGGGTCTGTGCTGGGACCACTGTTTTTTTTTTAACCATATTTATGAATGATCTTGAGAAGGGAATAACTAGTGAGGTAATTAAATTTGCTAATGACACAAAGCTTCTTCAAGTTGTTAAATCAAAAGAGGATTGTGAAAAACTGCAAGAGAATCTTATGAGACTGGGAGACTGGGCATCAAAGTCTCCCAGTCAGATGATGTTTAATGTGAGCAAGTGCAAAGTGATGCATGTGGGAAAGAGGAACCCAAACTATAACTACATGATGCAAGGTTCCTCATTAGGAATCACCACCTGGGAAAAGGATTCAGGTGTCATCATTGATGGTACATTGAAACCCTCTGCTCAGTGTGCAGCAGCAGCAGCTACGAAAGTAAATAGAATATTAGGAATTATTAGGAAAGGAATGGAAAACAAAAATGAAAATGTTATAATGCCTTTGTATCGCTCCATGGTGTGACTGCACCTCGAATACTGTGTGCAATTCTGATCATGGCATCTCAAAAAAATATAAAGAGAAATTAGAAAAGGTACAGAGAAGGATGACGAAAATGATAAAAAGGATAGGACAACTTCCCTAAGAGGAAAGGGTAAAGTAGCTAGGGCTCTTCAGCTTGGAGAAAAGATGGCTGAGGGAAGATATGATTGAGGAATACTGAGTGGAGTGGAACGGGTAGATGTGAGCCCCTTGATTATTCTTTCCAAAAATACTAGGACTAGGGGGCACACAATGAAGCTACTAAGTAGTACATTTAAAACAAACAGGAGAAAATATTTCTTCACTCAACGTGTAATTAAACTCTGGAATTCGTTGACAGAAACTATTGTAAAAACAGTTAGCTTAGCAGGGTTTTTAAAAGTTTTGGATAATTTCCTAAAAGAAAAGTCCATAAGCCAATATTAAGATGGACTTGGGGAAAATCCACTGCTTATTTCTATGATAAGCAGCATAAAATCTGTTTTACTGTTTTGATACACATGATCTGGATTGGCCAGTGTTGGAACTAGGATACTGAGATTGATGGACCTTTGGTCTGTCTCAGTATGGTAACGCTTTTGTTCTTAAGTTCTTCTCTTTCACCCTGTCTCTTTATTCTCATCTCTCCATCTCCCCATTTTGATCCTATTTTCTTCTATCATTTACTTTCTTTGCCCTCTGTTTGCAACAACGTCCCAGCACCAGAGAGCTTATCTTTAACAAACATTCAGATACATCAAATATATATTCTCCTGGGAAACTCACTCACATGTGTCTCTTTCAACTCAGCAAACCTACGCTGCAAGTAGTCCAGTTGCATTTGCAGTAATACTTCCCAATCATGGAGGTCCTCCATCCCCTCGGAGCTTAATAGGGAAGGTTCCTTTGCAAATTCTATGACCCTCAAAGCCGGACAGCCCAATAGCAACTCCAGTTCAGTCCTTCTGGTCTGATAATCCTGGTCATCCATCATCATGGGTCCTGGGGACAACCCCATCATGATGCCTCTGGGGCCCTCTTGCCTTTTTCCAGGTACTCACACCTTTGGTGAACTCTGCTTTGTCTTTTAGTATGGGCTTTTCACCGGGCGGGAGGTTTGAATATATACCGGGCTAGATTTCACAGTCTCTCCTTTATTGGAATTTGTAATCTGAGGCCTACGTAAAAGGCATAAATAATTTGTAATCCATGGAGAAATCAAATGTTGAAGTAATTCATTAGTAAAAGTAAGTTTGTAATCCACAAAATAGTGCTGTCGCTGGAAACCAGTCTTTCTCTCAGTCACTTTAGAGTTCTCTTCCAGCACATTCAAATGCCAGCTAACACCAGAAAGTTTATCTTCTTTACCCCTTATAATCCCAGCAGGTCCTCCATGAAATGCCCCCTTTCCTGTGTATCCCCAGGTCCTGGGTCCGAGTGGGCAGAGAACCTCCTTCTCCTTTAGCCAGCATTTCACCAATCTTAACCGGGGCTCCTCTTCTCCTCTTTGATATAATGGCAGGGGAAATTTAGGGCAACCAAAAATCATGTGCACGCACATAACAACACTTTTATCTCCTCCTAACGCCTCCCGACTTGTCACTCATCCTTTTCTGCACCATCTTGCTGCATTTTATTTCCTAACCCATCCCCTTGGGCTAGGCTTACTCTTCAGCCAGGGACCTCCAGGATACTCCCTCCAATGACCTTCTACCAGGGCTCTATCCTCTCAGTAACCCCATACAATGGGGGGGAGGGGTGTTACACAAATAAGACATGTATCTTTACTTGAAGGTAATATAATTCTTGGTGATATCTAAAGATGTTTAAAAGCTTGAGTATATTCAAGAATTATCACCATGGTAACAGAAATGTCAAAATTTACAGTTATAATGTAAGCCTTGACACTCAGTTGCTCTTAAATAAATTCTCTTTGTAACAACCCCAAATTTGTATTACAGCAACCTTGATAGACAAATTTGCTACAAATGATCAACAACCTCAATAACAGGTCAGTAATTTTCTGTTCTCTATAGATTTCTCTCAATTTAACTGTTTCTTAAGAATTTAGTACCCTGCTTACAAAGGTGCACTAGCATTTTTAGAGCATGCTAAAAATTAGCACACGCTAACCATGTCAACGCCCATAGGAATATAATGGGCATCTACATGGATAGAGTCTGCTAATTTTTAGTGTGCACTAAAAATACAAACGTTCCTTTATAAACAGGGCCCCTAATTTCTTTCCTAAATCTTTCCCTCTTACAGGTAACTTTGGAACTCTTCAACCACACACGAAAATCTACTTCCATGCAAACATGTACATATTTCTTTTTTTTTACTGATATACTCAGTTTGTGTGTTCACATGATGTAGAGAAGGTGGTACTTATCTTCACTAGCTAAGTGCTCTGTTGTGTTGAGTATCTTGATCATGGTCAGTCGCCATCCCATTGCTCCTTGGAGGTGGTCAGCTCTTCAGTGCAGAAACCACTACTATACTAACTCAAGCTAAAAAAAAATGGAAACCCTGACTCATTATGTGAGTGGTAGTTCTTTTTTCAGTACCTTCTTTGACAGAGAAGCTGTGTATTACTAGTCAATTTTAAATTTAAAAAAAATTAAGGGGAGTTCCTGCCTAACCCTCCCAGCACATGCCTCCTTTTCCTTGTCTTCTTACTGCACGTGACTCTGAAACTCACATGTAACCCACATTTAACCCATTAACCTTAAAACATAGTTCAAGGGGCCCAGCAAAGTGAAATGCCTTCCAGGCTCCTCAGCTACAAGGAGTACCAGACAAATACTGATTATAATCAGAGAAGAAACTAAGTAGACTAACACTGATGTTGTTATCCACCTGAGAACAAATGACCAGGCCAGTAATACTGCACTTGCAGTGCAAAGAACTTTTCAGGAGATGGAAGAGGGATTAAAACCTTTTGTACAAACAGTGGCTTTTTCTGAAGTAACAGTAGCTTTTTCTGACGCACTACCTATTTTTCGTTTGGGAAAGGGAGAGGAAAGTTTACAAAATACTGAGAATTTCAATAGGTGACTCAAGCCTGGTGTCATGAAAAAGGTTTTAGGTACATAGGAAGATGGATCAATGTGTGAAAAAGCAAAAGACTATATTGTAACAATGGACTGCATCTCACTGTGGCAGGAAAAAAATCACTTCTTACCATTATAGCAGGAAGTGAGACTAAAGAAAAAACTAAACAGAAGATGAGATTGCCACTGAAATGTAGCTGGAAAGCAAAGATCACAAATGATCACAGTCTAAGCAACAAAGTTCATGATCTGCAAGCCCTGATGTTAGGGGCAGACTTAGACATTATTGCTATCATGGAATTATGGTTCAATGATTCCCATGAATGGGATGAAAACATACCAGGTTACAATCCATTTGGGAAGGATAGAGATGGTCATAAAGGTACAGGAGTAGCTCTGTATGTGAGAAACAATATTACAGTGACTGAAATGCCAGGGGCCCGGGGAAAGGAAGGAGGAACTAGATAAAGATCTGGTTACAAATATCCAAAAATTGGGAAAGAAAAGAGAGGTGCTGTTGCTGGGAGATTTTAACCTGCCAGATGCAGATTGGGAAGTTCCATCTGCGGAATCAGAAAGAAGTAGAGAGATCATGAACAGCTTACAAAGTGTTCTGCTCAGACAAATGGTGACAGAACCCACGAGGGAAGGAGTGATGCTAGATCTGGTGCTCACAAATGGGGAAAGTGTGTCTAATGTCCGAGTAGGTGCCCACCTGGGCAGCAGTGATCATCAGTTTGGTTTGATATAACAGCTAAAGTGCAGGGCAGCCACTCAAAACTCAAAGTCCTGGATTTCAAACATGCTGACTTTTGCAAAATGGGGAAATAGCTGAAGAAAGAGCTGACAGGCTGGGATGACATACGAGAAGTGGAAAGGCAGTGCTCCAGGCTGAAAGGAGCTATAAATATGGCTACTAACCTTTATGTAAGGAAAGTAAATAAAAGCAAGAGAAAAAGGAAACTGATATGATCCTCCAAAGCAAGTGGATGAGAAAATAAAGGCTAAAAAGTTGGCATTCATGAAATAAAGAGAAACTCAAGAAAAAGAACATAGAGAGGATACCAGATGAAACTGAAAGAAGTCAAGTAAGAGAGAAAATCTGGCGAAAGCGCAAATGGAAGAATAAAAGGCTAGAAATGTAAGGAGGGGTGACAAGAAATTTTTCAGGTATATTAATGAAAGAAGGAAGAAAATGGAATTGTGAGACTGAAAGATGTTGTGAACTGCTATGTGGAGAATAATGAGGAAAAAGCAAATGTGTTAAACAAATAGTACTGTCATGTGTTCACAGAAGGAAACCCTTGAGGACCACAGGTGACTGGCAAAGTAGTGAAACAGTTGCATGGACCACGGACCCTGAAGAAGGAGTCGAAACCTTGGACATTTCGGCCGTGGGAAGGAAAAGAGACTGTACCACTGCAAAGATAACTTCCTGTATTTTGCAACAATTAAAAATGTAAAAAGACTAGAAAAATATTTAAAAGACTACAAAAACCTATGGAGGCTTTTGTGCTCCATATATAGTTGAAGGCCTTTGAGCCCAGGACAGAGGAGTCTGTGGAGGGTTTTCCGCCATTAATCTGTAACAGTTTATAAGTGGTATCAATATCATGTTAGAGAATTCAGACGAGTGGCCTAGTGGTTAGGGTGGTGGACTTTGGTCCTGAGGAACTGAGTTCAATTCCCACTTCAGGCACAAGCAGCTCCTTGTGACTCTGGGCAAGTCACTTAACCCTCCATTGCCCCATGTAAGCCGCATTGAGCCTGCCATGAGTGGGAAAGCGCGGGGTACAAATGTAACAACAAATTACAAATGAGGATATTTGCAATTGATATGCTTTAGGAGTTGTTTTTTTAGAGTACCATTATCCTCTATGGCTCCTTGATTTGATTATAGTAATGTGTTAGGTGGTCAGTCTAGGACTCATAGTAATAAGACTTAAGTCTTTTGTCTTTTCCATCTGTTAAAGGTATACGTTAATGGAAAGTTCATGTAGGATCATATCATTACTTTGAGACTACACAATGGAATGCTCTACCATTAAGTATTTGTCAAAGTCCTTCTTAGGTTGTATTTAGACAGAGTTTGGATCTTTTGAAGATATTGAGAGGTGAGAGGTGATATGATAGAGGTTTACAAAATAATGAACGGGATAGAGCGGACAGATGTGAAGCGTTTGTTTACTCTTTCTAACAATAATAGAACCAGGGGGCACAAGATGAAATTAGAATGTGATAGGTTTAAAACAAATCGGAGAAAGTTTTTCTTTATTCAGCACGTAGTTAGACTCTGGAACTCATTGCCGGAGAAGGTAGTGACGGCAGCTGGCCTTGCTGAGTTTAAAGGGGGTCTGGACAGATTTCTGAAGGAAAAGTCCATTGATCGTTATTAAATTTTGCTTTTTTTGCCAGGTTCTTGGGGCCTGGATTGGCCGCTGCCGGAGACAGAGTGCTGGGCTTGATGGACCTTTGGTCTTTTCCCAGCGTGGCAGTGCTTATGTGCTTATGTTTATTGATATATGTGATATATGTATTTTATATTTGAGGGTTTTTGAGGGGGAGGGGGTACTGTTTGATTTTAATAATTGTGGCCTGTTCTGAACCTGTCATTTCAGGGATTTTGCAGGATATAAGACTTTAATAGCATAGCATAGCATAGTGAGCTATGTTAGTTGTGTACCATCTGGAAGTAACAGATAATGCTCATATATTTCTGCTCCTGATTGCAGCCCTGCTATTCAAAATTTATCTTCTGAATTCTGGTTACAAACCCACATTCAAGGATCCCTCTCTCTGTACTCTGGAGTAGTGTGGCAACTTTGGTTTCTGTGGATGCTGACAGCATATTCATGGGTGAGAGGACAGATTGGCAGTGACATCCATATAATATGGGTTATGCTCACTCTGCACCTTGCATCTAATATTGCCTTTTCACTTATTATTAATGACATGTTAATGCTCAAATGATGCATGGAAACAGTCTGACACTGCCATCAATAATACATGAAAGTAAATAGTTATTTCATCATGGTTGTACAGCCTATTAGTTATTTTGGATATGCAAATGGTTGTATTTAATATGTCTGCTGTTCAGACTAACCCAGCTTTCCCTCTTTTAATGCCTTTTTTAAAGGTAAAAGCTGTTATTAAGGTCATGGAATTTCAAATACTGTTTCATTGCTCTGTAGCTGAGGGAGATGAGATGTGTCTTGTAATTGTGCATGCTGTATTTTATCACTTAGAGCACAGATGTGAGAAAATGATTCTAGCAAACAGACTGAAGTATAATGCTACCACTTTTTGCGATGATCTATTAAATAGATGGCTACATTGTTATCTTCAGTGTACTCCTTATATTTGTTTTTCATTGTATTCACTTATCCCATCTCATTTTGAATTGAGGTTTTTTTTTTACAATATACAGACATGTTTTGATTTCCAACCAGTTTAAAGGAATGCCTCGAAAATCACAAAAATAAATATCCCCAACCTGTAGTTTATTGTAACAAAGGATCAATTTTCAAAGAGATGTTCACCATAGAAAACAACCAGCTGATTTCAACCAGTTATTTTAAAATGAATTGTCAGCCACACTTTACTGCTCAAGTCTTTGGATCAAAATGATCTTGACTGTAGCCAGGCAAAATTTGGAACATCTTTTTAATTGAAATTTTCAAAAATAGTTTGAATGAGTATAGTTTTACGTAGAACGTCCAACAACAACCTCATATTAACAAACTAGTACAACTTACTGACACCCAGTGATATAATAATATTATTATTTCTGCATTTGTACCCCACATTTTCCCACCTGTGGTAGTTTCAATGTGACTTACAGGAGACTAGGTTGAATTGGTTACAGTTTAGATAGAACAATGTTACCGTTCACATGGAACAGTGGGGGTTTACAGTTTTCTTTTATTTTGTGGGTTGCAAGTGTTTTACATTTGTTGTGGGTGTTCTTGTTCAGGAGTTTAGGTTCTCAGAAGCCTAAGTCGGTTCTGTGCATTGTCTTGGTCCTGTAGTTTTTGCAGGAGGTCTGCATGGTTAGGTCAGTTCGTCTGGGATGAATGTTCTGAATAGATAAGTACATAAGTAATGCCACACTGGGAAAAGACCAAGGGTCCATCGAGCCCAGCATTCTGTCCACGACAGCGGCCAACCCAGGCCAATGGCACCTGGCAAGCTTCCCAAACGTACAAACATTCTATACATGTTATTCCTGGAATTATGGATTTTTCCCAAGTCCATTTAGTAGCGGTTTATGGACTTGTCCTTTAGGAAACCGTCTAACCCCTTTTTAAACTCTGCAAAGCTAACCGCCTTTTCAGATGTTTTTGGAAGATTAAGTAGTTGTCCACAAACTTTAGATCTTTTTGTAGAGTATTCCAGAGTTTGGTGCAAACGTATGAGAAGCCGGTATGCTAAGCTTTAGTATTTCAAGTGAGAGATTGTTAAAGATACCATACAGATGTATCATAATTGAAGACATTGAACTACTAAGCTCCATTTTCTCAGGCAGCTCATAATGTAACCCCTTTTTTAATGGCCATAATCCTTTCATATTTGCTAATAACACATATCATGTTTCACCAGACAAGACAAATTCTAGCTCTCAATTATTTTCCACTGTATTAATATGAATTTCAATGCTATCATTATCAGCATACTAAACAATCAATCTTGTCACTTCGGGAGTGGGCTAGATAGTGCTAAAGACCGAAGGATGATAATCTGATATGATAATGGATCCTTAATTCCAAGGATGGTAAAAATATGATGCCAAATCAGTTCCCCACAAAAAGGTCAAGTTTGTACAATAAAATATACCATCAGCCCAGGCAATTTATCACAGGACCAACATAACCCCATGGCTTGATTTTGCATTTAAGCACATTTTACAAGAGCCCAGGTGGCTCTGTGGAACAAAATAATGACTGCATTAGGGATGAAGACAGTGAAACTCTATTAGAGTTCCAGTAGATTTACCAGGGAAAGTTTGATTTGCTAGACTTAGGACTGCTATTTGTGCATTTGGGCTTACCCAACTAAACAAGCAGAAGAGTAGCCTGATGGATAGAATCATGGCCTGAAAACCAGGGGGCCTGGTTTCAATCTCATTACAGCTCCTTGTAATCTTGGGCAAGTCACTTAACCCTCCATTGCCTCAGGTAAAAACTCAGATTGTGAGTTCTCCAAATATGTAATGTACTTGAATGTATACTGCTTGAATAGCTTGCAGGCAGCATATATCATTATAATGAGGATTACTAGAGTATTCTGAGAGAATGCTCCAGAGTCTCTGAGGAGAGGATTCTGGAGTTGTGGGAGGTCATCTGAGATTATGGGAGGTAGAGAATCCAGCTGAAGGGGGTGGTTTCCTGGAATAAGTTACAGAGAAAAATATTTCTTGCTGTTTGAGTGATAGTGTGGGAGGAGTTAGAGTTTATAAATGTTATGGATGGAGAGTACATGATGTCTTTGGTTGCCTTCACCCCTGCCAGGACCCTTGGAGGAGAGGGAGTATCCTGGATAAGCCAGATAACATTAAGGCTAAGTTAAGAGGGAGTTATTGTCAGCCAAAGGCAGCAACTGTTCAAGAGGAGTACTCTGGGTGAGCAAAGGGGAGCAGGAATAGGGAAGAGCCTGTTCAAGGCCAGAATGTACAGCTCAGTGAAGTACATCTCTGAAGGAGAGAACAGACAAGGAGGTCTGATCTTGGAGGAGTTTGCTGGTTACAGCCAATGCCATCAGCACAGCCTTGGATTATACAGTCCAAAGGGATGGGTAATCAACTGGAGGAGTTGTATATATGTACATATTTTGGGATTGCTATAACAAATCATTTAATCTAGTGGATAAGACTGTACCAAATAGTCTTGGAAGAATGCCGAACCTCTTAAACCAAATGCTGACTATACATAAGGAATTATGAAGTTGGATTAACTGCCTGTTGCAGAGTTCAGTAAAGTTGCATAAAAGTTAATTCTTTGGTATAACGCGTATTCCTTGAGAAAGAGAGAGAGAGAGAGAGAGAGAGTGAAGCACTTACTCCCAGACTGTTAGAGGATACTCAAGATAAAGCTCATCTTAACATCCTATGACCTTCCAGAACTTTATCTGGCCCTGGCATTCACCCAAGCTCGACTGAGGAAAGAAATTGAACTGAGTGAGAGGACGGTGTGTGGAAGAGGGAAAAAGGTATAGATGGAGGATCTCTTTTTGCTGTGACTAGGGTCGGTCAGAGAACTGAGCTGGTCACTGGGACCCAGGTTACATATATAAAGCCTGCTTTGCATAGGTTTTCTAGATAGGAAGAGGAGCATCCAAGTCTAGATGGTCACAATTTTCTGACCGTTTTACTAAGGGTATACTAATATAATATACTAATATAATGCAATATACTATTATACTACTAAGACTCCTTGGCCATTCCGGGATTGTTGGAAATATACTCAATTGGATCAAGGGTTTCCTAACCACCAGAACTTACCAAGTAAAATCAAACTCAAACATATCTCCACCGTGGAAAGCTGCCTGCGGAGTACCTCAAGGATCCCCACTATCACCAATACTCTTCAATATAATGATGATCCCACTGGCAAAGTCCATATCCAAGCAAGGCCTCAACCTGTTCATCCACGCAGACGACATTACAATGTACATTCCCTTCAAACATGATTTGACAGAAATAACCAATGAAATTAAGGAAGGCCTGAATATCATGGACTCATGGGCAAATTCATTCCAATTAAAATTGAACACTGATAAAACACACTGCCTCATCCTCTCCTCTCAACACAACAAGTATAAACCAACAACCATAAACATCCCAGAACACACCCTCCCTATTTCAGATAGCCTAAAAATACTCGGCATCACAATCGACCACAACCTTACTCTCGAGAGCCAAGTAAACTCAGTAATAAAGAAAATGTTCTATTCAATGTGGAAACTGAAATGCATAAAACCTTTCTTCCCGAGGGAAATTTTTTGAAACCTAATTCAATCAATGGTCCTGAGCCATGCAGATTACTGCAACGGAATCTACGCGGGATGCAAAGAACAACTCACAAAAAAATTCCAGACCGCCCAAAACACAGCAGCCAGGCTGATATTTGGTAAAACACGATTCAATAATGCTAAACCCCTCCAAGAAAAAATGCACTGGCTCCCAATCAAAGAACGGATCATCTTCAAAATCTGCACCATGGTCCATAAAATTATCTACGGCATACTCCCAGGATACATGATTGACCTAATAGTTCTACCAACCAGGAACAGAACCAGATCATCACGAACATACCTAAACCTCCACTACCCAAATTGCAAAGGACTTACAGTAAATACAAAACAACCCATGCTTCTAGCTTCTCCTACTTAAGTGCACAACTATGGAACGCACTCCCAAAAGCTGTGAAAACAATCCATGACCACCTAAACTTCAGGAAATCATTAAAAACAAACCAGACTTACCCCACCGATTCAACGTAAAATCCCCACGTCTGGCAGCACAGCATAACCAATGATCGTACTGGACAATTTACAACCTTCCCTCCCTTCAACCTTCATGGTGCCTGAAATGCACCTACCTTATTCGATTACAACATACCCTTGTATTTGTTCTCAACCAAACTTGGCATATGCCTTTACGGTACTGTGTAAGCCACATTGAGCCTGCAAATAGGTGGGAAAATGTGAGGTACAAATGTAACAAATAAATAAATAAATAGAGAAAATGTACATGCACTTTTTAAAAACTTTTTTATTTAGTGAAAGTTTTAATTATTACACAAGTCAAATATTTGCAGCAGAAAAACAGATATTCAATACAAGACATTTTTCAATCAAGATCAAAAGGAAATAACAATTATCTTCCTCAGACCACAACATTGAAAGGAGGGGAAAGAAATATAAGGAGATTCAATAAAGAAAAAAAGATCAAATTATTAGAACAAGCAATAACATGTTAAACTTCCCTTCTTTAATATTTGAATCAACCTAATTGAGGAATTCCTTCCTTCACAATCTTCTTCAAGTCAATAAAGGCATGTAACTATTCTGGTTCATAATATATATATTTCATACCAAGATATTTTACAAGGCATTTGCAAGGATAGGTCAGTAAGAAAGATGTACCTAAAGAGAACAGCAGTAAGCCCAATGCGGGCTTACTGCTCGCTTTTCCGGGACTACCGCTGGTCCCACACGCCGGTAGTCCCACCCCGAGCATATATCCATTTCTGGCTTGTGCGGTGGTAATTGGATATTGCCCAGTTACTGCCAAGTTAGCACAGAAGACCTTATTGTCACCTCGGTGGATGGCGGTAAAGGCTTCCTGTCGCATGGCCATGCGGTAAGAGTTCTCTTACCACAAGGCCACATGTGCCTGGGTTTTTTTTAACTGCTGTGGTAAAAAGAGCCCTGGTGTGCGGGAAAAACAACCCCCATCACTAGCACAGGACCCTTTTTCCTGCAGTATGGTAAAAGGGCCCCAAAGTATCCTGTCTTAAAGCCAGAAAAGCCTTTCTTCTCTCCTGAGTATGTCTTGTAACATCCAGAAACATCCATACTTTTTTTGAAAGAAAACGTTTCTGTGAGTTACAGAAATACATCTTTATAGCCAAGTTTAGATCTTGCTTGAGGACAAAAGAAACAATCAGGGTGAGCCTCTCTGATTCTTCACAAAGCAAAGTTTCCAATACTGCTACAGATGTTGGGCTCAGAGAGGGAGAGAGAGAGAGAGATAATTGACCTGAGATGTAGAGGGTGGAGGGACGGAAGAAAAAGAGAGAGGTTTTGGACTTGGGGTGGGGGTTGGGAGAAAGAGAGAAGAGAGAGAGTTAATAGACATGCGGGTAGAGGGGAGGAAGGGTGAGAAAGTTGGACCTGGAGGCAGGAGAAAGGGAGGTGCTGGGCCTTTAATCAGTAACAGAAGAAGACAAGTGGGAAATCTACCATGGACTCCAAAAACAAGAAGAACAACCTTGATACTTAAAGAAGATTTGACAAATGACTTGACACAGTACTGTGTTTCAACCTATGGCCTGCTTCAGGAGTCTAAAAAACAAATATGTAAAAAAACAATAACCAATACAATATAAACAATAATATTAAATTATAGACAAAAATATTAAAATCCAAAAATCATATGTGTCTCAGAAAGACAATAATGAACACAGAGATATATAAATATAGGCAAACATAATTTGTATATAAAAAATACAAGAAGATAAGAATGATACACATGCAGATAGAAATGTATACATGGATAAAAGCGTATATGGACTAACTTGCTTGTGACAATTGGGTGACATAGAAGGGCATAATTGAACGAAAACGCCTATCTCCATGGGCGTTTATCTCCAAGAACGGGTCCGTGAAGGGGCGGACCGAACCGTATTTTGGGAAAAAATAGACGCCCATGTTTTATTCAACAATGTGTGAGCTGGGCGTTTTTGTTTTTCAGCGATAATGGAAAATGAAAGCGCCCAGCTCAAAAACAAATAAATCCAAGGCATTTGTTCGTGGGAGGGGCCAGGATTCGTAGTGCACTGGTCCCCCTCACATGCCAGGACATCAACCGGGCACCCTAGGGGGCACTTTTACAAAACCAAACAAAAAGGTAAAAGAGCTCCCAGGTGCATAGCACCCTTCCCTTGTGTGTTGAGCCCCCCAAATCCCCCTCAAAACCCACTGCCCACAAGTCTACACCATTACTATAGCCCTAAGGGGTGAAGGGGGCACCTACATGTGGGTACAGTGGGTTTGGGGGGGTTGGACGACTAATAAGCATTAAGCAGCACAATTGTAACAGGTAGGGGGGGATGGGCCTGGGTCCACCTGCCTGAAGTCCACTGCACCCCCTAACAACTGCTCCAGTGACCTGCATACTGCTGTCAGGGAGCTGGGTATGACATTTGAGGGTGAAAATAAAAAGTTGAGAAACTTCATTTTTTGTGGTGGGAGGGGGTTAGTGACCACTGGGGGAGTCAGGGGAGGTCATCCCCGATTCCCTCCAGTGGTCATGTGGTCATTTAGGGCACTTTTTGGGGCCTTATTCGTGAAAAAACAGGGTCCAGGAAAAGTGTCCTAAATTCTAGCTAAAAACGCATACTTTTTTCCCATTATCGGTGAAATGCGCCCATCTCTGTTCGGCAGATAACCACGCCCCAGTTCCGCCTTTGCCACACCTCTGACACGCCCCCATCAACTTTGTCCGCATCCGCGACGGATTGCAGTTGAAAACGTCCAAAAATCGGCTTTCGATTATACCACTTTATTCGGTTTTGTGAGATAAACGTCCATCTCCCGATTTAGGTCAGAACTTGGGCGTTTTTCTCATTCGATTATAAGCAGGATAATCTCCACTATCATGTCTTTTCAATGTAAAAAATACAAAGGAAGGGTCTACAAAAGATACACCATAAATTTTACGAAGAAATTTTCATATACAATATGCAGTGTATATAATTTGCCAATAAGGATGTAATGGAAAAATAAACTTGAGTGTATAGAGGATATGGGACAAGAGCAATAGATCCATAATGTGAAATCTAACTGATATAGATTTCACAATATGGATCTATTGTTCTTGTCCCGTATTCTCTATACACTCTTTTTTACCATTACGTCCTTATTGGCAAATTATATACACTGCATATTGTATATGAACATTTCTTTGTAAAATTTATGGTGTATCTTTTGTACACCCTTCTTTTGTAATTTTTACGTTGAAAAGACACAATATATATTTATATTTATTGGCCTTAACGATGCTATCCAAATCCATACTCAAAAGTATTGGTAAATAGATGATTTATTTATTTATTTATTTGTTTATTTATTTATTTATTTATTTGTTGCATTTGTATCCCACATTTTCCCACCCATTTGCAGGCTCAATGTGGCTTACATTGTTCCGCCATGGCTATCGCCATACCAGAATAAAAGATACAATTAGTAATTACATAAGAATATGGGTAACATAATGGAGTAAAGCATAAAGTATAAAGAGATCATTATTGGAATAACAGATAAAGCAGTAATGTTTTAGAGTTCATATGATGGATCGTTATGGTATGCTCTGTTGAAGAGGTAGGTCTTCAGTGATTTCCGAAAATTGATTAGGTCACGCATTTTTTCAAATCCAGTGGTAATGCATTCCAAAGCTGCGTACCTATGTAGGAAAAGCTGGATGCATGTATTAGTTTGTATTTTAGTCCTTTGCAGCTGGGGAAGTGGGGATTCAAGAATGTGCGAGATGATGGGGACAAGGATAACTTAATGGTTCAATGATTAGTTATCTGAAAAAAATGAATCTGGCTGATGCCAATTCAAATAGTGACTATACAATTGAAAATGTGAATAAATGTAAATCTCTAAACTGAGGACACAAACATGAAATGTTGAATATGTACACTGGCATGTGGCACGATGAAAAATGCAGTACTTTAAATAATTAACAATACCTATCATGCTCAGCATATACTATTTGAAAAGTTATGTTAAAAAATCTATATGCCTAATTTTTAAAAATCCATGCTACATTTTGAAAAAAACACAATTTTTGGACAGAATGTGGATAATGTACAGAAGGTTATATATGTCAAATTGGTCAGACAATGAATCATTGTAAATAGACTACTAGTGATGTGTGGTCTTATTGGACAATGCCAAAGAGGCATATTAATTATAAAAGTTAGCATAAGATGCAAAAAACTACAGCAGTACTGTCAGAAAAAACTGCCGATCCTTAAAACAGAAGCGATTGACAATCCAAAAATTGAAGATGCTTACAAAAATATCATAAAGATTAAATGGTAAATATTTTCCAAACATAAAGCTAGGATTAACCTTACAAAGTGTTCAAACTGTTTAATGTCTACACCACCACACGGTGTGCACTAAAAGACTACCATTGAAATAAAAGGGCTCCATTGGGGACTGGCAAAACTATGTGCAGACCTCCAATAATGTATAGTGATATACACAATAGCAAAAATACTCACAATTCAAGAGTATAAACCTTAAAAGGTGTACCCGACAACGATACTAGTATAAAACTATATGACCAATCCGGATTTTGGGATAGGCCAATCCAAAGGTTACAATGTACACTGATAGGAATGATATATTGCTTAAAGCTGTGCCTAGAAAAAACAGAAACGACCCCGAGTGGATTGAAACAGCTTCTATATAGTTTTATCCTGAAAAAGATCTTAGTCAAATTATAGAAGATCTGTGCCTCCTCTAATCACATGGCTTAAGAACCAAGTGAAAATGAACTGCAGTCAGGGTATCGTCTTTTAAAAGTGAGAAATGGCACCAAAACCAACAAAAAATGATGTTTAGAGAGACAGCATCATTTCCTCATTGTAAATAGTAGTGTAATAAATACTGAACAAAGCAATAAACATTGATGTGTAGTGACATAAGGTACATTCTTCCAGTTTTGAAGAGATATGAAACTAGAACCGGATGTAAAACTGAAATGAGAAAAGTATATTTGGAAATATACAAAAAATGAAAAACAAAACCCGACCTTGTGGACCTGCCTCCCAGAAACGCCATAAAATCAGCTTGCAAATTTCTCAATCTGCACTTTCCCAGCTGTAAAGTACTAAAATACAAGCTGGTACACGCCACCACCTTCTCTTACATGAGCACGCAGTTGTGGAATGCATTAAGTACAGCCCTGAAAACTATTGACGAAATAACTAACTTTCAGAAATCTTTGAAGACACATCTCTTCAACAAGGCCTACAAAGAGAACCCATAACCTTACAAAACTACCTACCAGCGCACCCAGCTATTAAAGTCCACCTCTATACTATCCTGCCTAACACCCTCCTTCTCACTACCCTTTCTTAATCTTGTACATTACGAATTGTATCTGACATCCTGTAATGACTATGTCATAACAAAACTCTGTAAGCCACATTGAGCCTGCAAATAGGTGGGAAAATGTGGGATACAAATGCAATAAATAAATAAAATACTTCATACAGATATAAAGGCTAAGAGATAAGTGTGATTTAACAAAACAAAACAAAAAAATGCATAACTCATTATACATTGTAACTCAGCCAAAATTAAAATAAAAATAAATCAAAAAAGTAGTAGTGTTTGGACTCTTTGAGCAAAATTATTTGTATATGAAAGATGTATTCTTTTAATGAAAACCATAACTTAAAAGAAACTCTTCTACTATTGCACAATGAGCTCGTGTGTGTCTGTTAAAGATGTGTTGTGAATTCTAACGTATGCCATGGTGATTCTGTTATTGAAAAACTGGAATACAGACTTGTTGTGCCCTTATACATACTTATTGAAGCTAAACACGCCAAATTTTGAAAAGTCTGGTAAATTGGGAATGTATATTAGTGCAAAAAATATGTATAAAGAGTGTTAAAAATGAAATGAATCATAACTGGATACCTGTGTTCTTAGATATCTGACCTGTGTATTGCTTTTAAAGAACAGGATGAAAATCTATTTCACTATTTAAGAGGGAGTTAGAGTATTTAAATCAAAGATTTTTGTTCCTCCTGAAGGAGGATATTATCCAGATTCCCTCTTCTCCAATTGTGTTTGAAGGTTTTGAATACCAGGAATTTTAAATCTGCATCGATACGTTTTGCTTCACACCAATGACTGACCAAGGTGTGCTTTCTATTTTCCTGTTGATGCAACTTCGATGCTCTATAATCTGTGTTTGTATGGTTCTTATTGTCTTGCCGATATAGAGCAGTGAACAGGGACATTGAATGATGTAGTTGACAAGAGATGTATTGCAGTCTGAAGTGTGTCACAAAAAATATTTCTTTTGTGTCTTCAGTTGAATGAAAATAGATGTTTCTAGGCAAAGGCTGCAGACGCTGCACCAACAACATTTACAATGTCTTAACATGGGACCAGGGAGTGGTGTAATCGCTTCAGACAGTGTTGATGGAATCAAGTATTCTTTCAGGTTCTTATTTCTTGAATAAGCAATGACTAGTTTCTTATTCTTGAAGCATTCCAAACCTTCTAAGATATGGCAATGTCATCGAATGGAACGTTGAATGTGTTTCGCAAGAAAGGAATATCTCAAAGCGCACACTATCTCTTGTGGTAGCCTGCTGGAGTAATGTGCCACTCTATCTTCTTTCAAGGCCTTGGTATATCCTGCTTGAACACATTTTGATGGATATCCTCTTGTAAGAAATCTTTCACTCGTGATCTTTGCTTGGTCATTGAAATCATTGAAATTGGAACATATACAGCAAAGTTGAAAAAATTGGCATAGTGGCAAGTTACTTTTCAGACTCGGATTATGATAGCTTGAATAATGCACGACTGCGTTCCTGTCTGTAGGTTTCCTGTATACAGTGATTTCAAAAAATAGATATTCAATCTGGAACTTCAAATTGGAGTCCCTTGTGTTAAGCCACTCTTGGAATGATATAAGAGTATCGGAATCTCCTTGCCATAAAATGAAAATATCATCAATGCATCTCTGACATTGGGGAGGAGAGGGGTCTTGGAGACCTGGGCCCCCTCCTTTGGGCTAAGGCCCCCTACAAAGCTGCATTACCTGTTCAATGGCTGGTGGGGTAGATCAAGCCCCTCCAGCTCAAGAAATCACTGCCTGAGTCACTCCCTTCCTCCTCATACTGCCTCAGGAGCAAGGAAGTCAGCGAGGTTCCTCCAGCCACCAACACTTGCACTCTCCAAGCATGCTCAGTTTGTGTATGAACTGAGCATGTTCAGGGAGTGCTGGCATGAGTGACTGGAAGCACCCTGCTGACTTCCTCAATCCTGAGCCAGCACAAGGAGGAAGGGGGCCGCTTTTGGCACTGAATTTCTTCAGCTTCCCCACCAGCAAAGGTATGATGTCTAATGTTGTGGGGGGGGGGGAATGCATGCCCCCCCTTGCAGTCCCCCCCCCTGTGCCCCACAATGGACTGCTGGCAATGCCCCACCTTTAATCACATGATCAATCACAAGGTTAAAAATTTTAATTGTATAATTAATTGTGATTAAAAATTTTAATCGGCCTGCAGCCCTAGAATAAATCTCTCTGACTGACATCATCAATAATCAGGTAGACTAGTGTCCTTAAGGTAAACTTTCTGCCTTCTGACACTCTCTAGAGAGATGCTGAAAACTTGTAATTATAAGTGCCCTTTCAATAGATTTAAGTAAATTCTGGTTTAGAACAAGCTCGCTGAATCAACTGAGTTATTTTGTGGAGAGTTATAAAAATCTGAGCTTCTTACTTGGCCTTCTGACCAACATGGTCACTCAGTAGCCTGTTTCCATAAGTTAAAATATGTTAGTAAAAGAGTTCCTTAGTAAGGACCTTTTTATAAGCCATGCTAGTGGCCCTTGGTGCAGTAATGCCGACAAAGCCCATTCACTTGAATGGGCTCTATCGGCATTGCTGCGGGGGAACCACTAGTGCAGCTTGATAAAATGGTCCCTATGTTAGTAAGGAATCTTTTTGAAAAGCAGTGGTTTGGTATTCAAAAAGGTTTATACAGCTAACTTTAGAAGTATCTCCACAATCTTTTTTTTTTTAATTGACGGTGTAATCTGCACTTGTAAATGCAGCTATTTACATATGTAATTGTCAGGCAAGGCTTCAAAAACAGTATCCTAAACCTTTTGAAAACTGACCCCAATCTTTTGTTTGAGAAAATAAAGTGCTTAAAGGCATAGTTTTCAAAGGCATTCATCCAGGTAAAATGACCCTAAGGAAAATTGCTGATAATATGCATGGTTTCCACAGTGTGCTTTATTTTATGTAAATTAAGATGAGAAGTTTCTATTGGTATGTTTAGATTGGGAGTCTAAAATAGTACATGTATCCCTGATTCAACTCAATCCGTCAGGTTTACAGAATAATTGACTTCACTGGAAGTATGAGGAAACTGATGCTATTTCAAATCCAGATTGCTAACATCTTTGATGTTCATCACTGTATTATACATATTACAACATCAAGACTCATGGCACATTACAGTAACATACGTTTAGTAACATACATTTAGATATTTAGATAATCCCAATGGATTGTCTATATTTGCCTACTTATAAAGACCTGGGGACAGAGAGTGAAGCCTCCACTACATCTATTGAAAGAAAGGCAGGTAAAGTGTATTTAAAACTATTGATAAACAATATCATATTTAACAATAGCAATCATTAACACAGCATTGGCTAAATCGGTAAAGCAACATGACAAGGTCACTTGACTAAGGAGAAGACACAGGGCAAAAACCAAGGACTCTGCACATATGGCCAGTCTTGCTGTCATAGTTAGTTCACTGCTACAGTGAGGAATTTTCTGTACTAGAGCAGCAAATTGTTTGATGAGTCATTTGATGACTTCTTTAAATGATATAATGGTATTGGTCCAGTTCCAACGGTAGTTGTCCATATCACACACACAAAAAAAAACGACATCAAAATTTGTACTAGTTGCATTTGTCATTTTCATTGGTAGTCTCTGTGAGAAATCATAGATAAAATGCACATGGAAACCAAATTACTGTCCCCCCTCTTTAGGGGTGGGTCTTTCAAGGGCAGTTTTGAGGAATACTGACAGGGTAGCATGGAGATGCTTATATTACTGTTGATCACACTGTACTGAGGCTTTGTTTTACAAAGCTATTACTCTTGCAAGTTTCATTTATTTATTAGGTTAAAAAGTGTTTGAATAATTTGCTAATTAACCCATGTAAAAAAGTATAAAGATGGCTATGGAAAATTCAGATATGCTCTTTACTAGTAAAACCTCCCCTAAAAGGAGCACATGCACACATTATGACTTTGTAAAAAGTCTATTAACCTATCTTGTCTCTTCAGGTACTTGCAAGAAATCCAATCATTCAAGTCAGTGGCTTTATGTCTTCAGTTCTGTTCAGGCATTTACTATCTCCTACTACTTCTCCACACTTTCACTTTATCCCTTCAGAGAAAAGCTATCACATCAATATATGTCCCCCAAGTATTGCATAAAATAATTTTGTTAAGAATTGTAAGTTGGTAGATTTAGCATGTCCTTGACTTCCTTACATCAGTACATGTTAACTTTTTCCTTGTGGTTTTGAGGCTAATAGTTGTCTGCTTTCAGTGACCAACATTGTCAATGTCTCCTTTATCAAGGGCATTTTAATCATTTCTATACACTGGGGGAAATATAGAGAGACTTTTCCACCAAGGTAGGCTACAAAAGATAAATAGAGAGGGCAGGTATGGCGTTTGAGTTGGCAGTGCAATTTGTATCCATGAAACATTGAAATCACTGAACATTAACCTGCTTGGTTGTTCAATTTAGTGCTGTGCACTACCATCTGGAGAACCTGCATTGAATTCCAAGGTCAGGCACAACTGGGAAGGCTGTGGGAGCAGAAGTTAGAACTCCTGGGAGGGAGATGTCTCTATTATTGTGCAATGACAATACCTCAAAGTTGAATGCAGAGTTCAAGACAACAGGGTTCCAGAGGGAGCCATGGAGCAAGAACTGGCCAAGAACTGTCACTGTAATTGCTCTCATGCTGGTCAGATAATACAGTGACAATTCTTAGCTAGGGACCATGCTACCTAGTTCCTTTTAGAACCCTGTAGTCCCGAATCCTTTTGACAAATAGACAATTACATTAATCTACAACAGGGATACTGAACTCAAG
Organism: Microcaecilia unicolor; assembly: GCF_901765095.1. Classification (NCBI taxonomy): domain Eukaryota; kingdom Metazoa; phylum Chordata; class Amphibia; order Gymnophiona; family Siphonopidae; genus Microcaecilia; species Microcaecilia unicolor. Next base: position 125,967,345 of record NC_044031.1, on the reverse strand, counting down.
TTTTCAGCATATCCTCAATGAATAGCATGAGATTTGCATGTACTACCCTCATTGTATGCAAATCTCTCACATGCGTACTTATTGTGGGAATTCTGAAAACCTGACTAGCTAGGTATGTTCAAGACAGTGACCAGCCTCTTCCAGCTGTGCAATTTAAATGGAAACAAAGAACTAGGGGGGGGGGGGGGGGGGTCCTTTTACTAAGTTTCAGCAAAAGGTGGCCTGAGCTGGCATCAGCACATGCTTTTGATGTGCGCTGAGGCCCCCTTTTACTGCAGTGGGTTAAAGGCTCTTTTTTTTTTTACTGTGGATTTTCCAGTTACTGTTGTGGTCACAGCTGCTAGAATCCTTTTCATATGGGGTCTGTTAGCTCCACATCCAAAAAAAGGGGGAAAGTTCTTTTCTTGTTCCTCAGCTGCAGCCTTCTCTCTTGATTTGATACTCTGATGTATTGCTGCTAGTCGCATAAACAAATGGGGTTCACACTTTCCACAAGACTGGAACACAACAAAAAACAGGGTGGAAAGGAACAAAGTCCAAGAGATCAGTCCAAAACACCAGGATAAGATGCTCCAAAATTTTATTTGGACCCTACACGGTCCGTGTTTCGGCTTTAAAAAGCCTTCTTCAGGGGTCATAATAGCCCTGACAAAAGAGCCCAGACAAAAAAGCCTTGTAACAAAATAACCCTTGACAAAATGGCCCCTCCCACAAAACAACCTTTAACAAAACAGCCCCCTAAGAAAAAATAACATCAGAAAAACTATAATAAACTACAACTGAAATCTTCACTGATAAAGACTCCTACCAGCACTCAATTGCATATATAAATAAATAAAATGCTATAGCTACAAACTGGTATTCATGATCTGTTCTGCTATTTAAAGAAACTATTCTTTCATCAACATGCTAATTAAAAAAAACATAATATTGTCATCATTTTCATAGTCTTACCAACCTTATTCTGTTTGGCAAGCTAAGATTATTAGTAAAAAAAAAAACTGCAGTCCCATATTCTGGGCAGCCTGATCGGGCCGTTTTGTCGGGGGGCTAACTTGTCAAGGGTTATATTGTGGGCAGGCTGTTTTGACAGTGTCAGGGACTATTATGTCGAGAGCTTTTTTTGTTTGTAGCTTTTTTGTCAGGGCTATTTTGACCAGGTACCGCTACGGCCAATATCTCACAGCCTGCCCTGGTACTGACTAGCCTAATTTCTTAATTCACTGCCCTTCTTTTTAGGATATGCTGGATGCTTGTGATTCTAGATAGTGCCACTCTACCTGCTACCACCGTAAAACTGCCAGTCCTGCTGCTTTCTAACTACAGCTCTTGATTCAGTGTGCTGCTATATAGCTGCCAGTGTCACTCTAGATGCTGCTGACTGTCACTCCTTTCTTTTTGCATCCCCTAAAGCAAACAAAAAGAACAAAAAATGTTCTCTAGAGTTAATGTCTTAGACAATGCCACTAACAGTTTGTTGTATTCTGCCCCAATTTTGGTGCATTGGATTCTAGTTTCCACTAATGGAGGAGTAGTATTGGGTGATTCTTATAATTGTTATATTTAATGATGAAGCGCTCAGTTGGAGGAATAGAGGCCTGTAAGTTAACTGATGGGGGCCACAGAGCTCAAAGTTCATCTAGGGTGACTAATATCCTGCCACTGGCCCTACTTTTTTTTTATTATTATGATATTTGTATCTCATGTTATCCCAAACAGAGTTCAGGTTCATTGTGGTTCACATTCCAATTATAAGTGATTTGCCCAGGGTCACAAGGATTTGTAGTGGGAATCAAACTCAGGATGCTGGGATCAAAGTCTACTGCACTAACCATTAAGCCACTCCTCCACTCAAAGGGGATAATGCTAAAATATTGGAATACGGTAAGAATCTGGTATCCCATATACCTATCACAGAATGGCTTGTTTTAGCTACATATTCTCAAGATGGCAGTTGTAAACAATTTTAGAAATTATATTAGCCATTTTGGAAGTATTAAAGCCTTCCGGCCTATATGTTGATCCTCTGGGAGTTTTGGAATCTTCTAACCTATCTTGTTGCTGTATTGGCCCTCTTCAGGTATTATAAAGCCTCCCAGCCTAATGTGTTGCTGTATTGGTCTTCCGCAGGTGGTTTAAAGCCTTCCAGGCTACCTTGCTGCTGTTTTGGTCTTCTACAGGTGTACATATGCATCCAACTTCTCATACATAAGCACCCAACTATGGAATACACTACCAAACGCAATAAAAACAATACACGACCTAACAAACTTCCGAAAATCACAAAAATCCAACCTGTTTAAAAAGGCATACCACAATGACCCTACCTAAATACCAGACAACGAAACTATACCGGAACTGGACTAAACCAAACTCTCTACACTTAACTGCTTCACTTACTCTGACATCAAGGAACTTTATCACAATTCTACTTTATTTCTTATTCTGGAATTGAACTCTTTTTACTTGAATGCTTATTCTACTCTGTCACTTATGAACTCTATACAATATCACGTTGTATTTCTCATCCCGGCCTTGGTGATCGCCATTACGGCATAATGTAAGCCACATTGAGCCTGCAAACAGGTGGGAAAATGTGGGATACATATGCAAAAAATAAATAAATAAACCATTAAAATTCAAAGTTTCGCAGAAATACTGGAAGATGATTTTTTCGGAAATATACTACAGATTCCAAATGTAATGCTGTCTTTCTCGCATATCTTTAATAAATTACATAGAAGAAACATGTTCAATAAACAAAATTAAGGACAGGAATCCTATGAGATTTACATTTCTCCTTAAAATTCAATGACCTTGTTTGCCAACCTGTTTAGAGTAGTGTTAGGCCTGCTTAAAATAGTACAGAACTTTTCCCTTATGTCTGCAAAATATTCTAGTAGCATGGGAAGTTAGTGAAGCAAGTTATCCAATGTTTTATGGATCTCTGCTTTATTAGCATTTACTGGAGCATAATAACTTTATCCAATACACATCGTAAAGAAAATAAACATAGAAGAGATGAATGACTTAGATGTCAGCTACCTGTCCTTACTTTTGGTATAACACCACCCTTGTTTCTGATGCAGAATATTTTTCCTAATTATAAGTAGCACTGCGTACGCTTTGTAGCACTATAGAAATGCTAAATAGTAGTAGTAAGTAGCTTACCTACTCATTAGGGACTCATACTTTGATGACATCAATTTGTACAACGTTTCTTATAGGAAAGTAAATCAGACATTGACATAAAACAAGCAAATGGAGACACAGTTCTCTATAGGTATGAAACTATGAATTATTGTGGTTGACCAAATTTAGGGGCCTGTTTACTAAGCCGCATTATAGGCGCATAAGCATCTTTAACACTCGTTAACCATGTACGCGTGTTAACTGTGTATGAGCCTACAATATCCTTATAGGCACCTACACGGTTAGCGTATGCACTAATTTTAGGCATATTAAAAATGCTAATGTGCCTTACTAAACAGGGCCCTAAGACTAATTGGACCTATACATTAAAACTTCCACTAAAATTGATTGACACTTTTAAAAAATTAATGTTTTAAATTGTTTTTATTTTCAAAATTTAGGCTAAATTGTGGCCATTCTTGCAGGGACTTACTACAAGCTAAGGAAGTGACTGACAATGCCAGAAAGAAGTGTCCAAGAGAGCAAACATGGTTTGTTAGATCTGCTCTTGGATGTATGTGCATGTTCCTGGGAGCAATTTATGAAGTACACTGCAGTGCCCCCTAGGGTGCCTGGTTGCTGTCCTGGCATGTCAGGGAGACCAGTGCACTACAAATGCTGGCTCCTTCCATGACCAAATGGCTTGCATTTGGTCGTTTTTGATATGGACATCTTTGGTTTCAAAAATTGCCGAAAATCAGAAACGTCCATGTCTAGGGATGTCCAAATCTAGGGACAGTGAAATTTAAGGATTTGGACGTCCCTGATTGTATTTTCGAAATGAAAGATGGATGCCAATCTTGTTTTGAAAATAGGGGTTTCCCCGCCCCTGGATTTGGACATTTTGCAAGGACGTCCAAATCGCAACTTGGACGTCGCTTTTGAAAATGCCCCTCAATGCAAGGCAGATTACCTAAAAGAGAAAGGGTGTCAGTATTTGGGAACATGAGTGAGACAGTTTGGTTAAAACAGATAGCGAATGTGCAGCCTTTCCGAGCGCAGCCACATGATCAGAACCTTTAGTTCCATGAGATGCCATTTTTGGAGGCAGAATGAATGGCACGTGTCTGTAATATCAGGTTAAACAGGGTGAGAAAATACACTATTATTATTTTACCACCCTTTACCTTTTTGTCAATTAAACTAAACAATATCTGATCGGTCACCTCCAAATCATGTATGAAAATTGCAGACCCCTCTCTTATTATGTGAAATAAGTCAAAGTGTCCCCCCTCCCCCACACATGGACTCTTTTTCCTTGTACTGCCTGTTAGGCTGCACAGTAAAATTTTGTTGTGTCGCAAATGTGCTGTAATGGGTCAGCAGGAGAAATGCACCCATGACGACGGTGTGAGATCCTTGGTGACGATATGGTGTACCGTAGAATTGGCAATATTTATCACTATAGGGTACAGGGAGGTGAAATCTATGAGGTCTAGCATTTTGAACAGACATATACATAACTCATTGCAGAATACATAAACATGCATCTATGTCAAAAGCAAGAAGCATCGGGATTTCTTCAGTGGTGTACTGATGCTGATCAACAAAACAGGTACATAGATGATTTCTATCAGAAAGAAGGTGTGCTTTTACATGCTTATCAGATAACAGTGAACCTGCAAAACAACAAATTGCAAAACCGTTCTTAAACTCTTTGTTGGGGAAGTTTGGTCAACGAAGAAATCTACCTACCACAAGAATCTTGAGAGACCCCGATGAGCTATATATGTACCTGTTTCCCCCCCCAAAACACCATGTAATCTTGTGATCTTATAGACAATGATGTTTTGCATCACCTGGAAGTACATGAAGGCATGTACTTAAAACAAATTCAAAGGTCCATGTATGATAAACATGTTTTGATTCAAAATTTTAACATGTTGCCTTACAGCTACTGTTTATGACCACACTTCTTGTATAATGTGCTCAAAAAATTCTTTGCATATGCTTTACTTAACTTTTTTTTTAATGTGTATGCTTCTTAGATGGATACTGTTAGAGAAAAACCTTTGCTAATCTGTAACTTTCCCTGTCATTAAATTATATGTTTTCACTCACATGATCTTCCCTTGCTTTGTCACGTATCCTGGTGGGGAGGGAGCAGTGTACACATATGGTGAGGAGGGACACGGTACAGCATGATGTTAGTTACCATCTTACCTTTTTTTTAAAGCAGCCAAACTTGCAAACAGCGTAAAATGTGTGAGAAGTGGATTCTCACATAGGAAGCAGCACATGGCTCCATCTCTGTCTTAAAATTCAACACTAGTTCTTTTGTCTATCTGGCCCTTAAAGCCTAAAAAATGTAATTTTGCTTTTTCTCTGCATTGGTTAAAAATGCCTTTTTTTCTTTGACATGTCTTAAAAGCAAGCAGCTCTTCAGGCACAAAAAAAACAGGAAGGCTGTGAAAGGAGTGGCACAGCACATTGTGTTCACACTAGTTCTTATCTATGTGCCCTTTAAAACAAAGAGGAGGAGGAGTGTCTGGGGTTGAGCCTTTTGTTTTAAAGCCTAAAACAGCTATCCTTCAGCAATCAGCCTGTTATTCTTCAAAACAGACTGACCTAACTCGATCCATCTTAAAATAAACACAAGGTATCCTTTTGAAAAAAAAAGGAAAACAAATGCCAATTTTATTTCCTGTGAGTAAAAAGGTTAAGCTGCACACATTCCTCCATGGCTATAGGGAGCGGTATTAGTGGCGTTAGATATCACTTCCTGTCATGTGACCCCATCCATGATGGCGACTAGTAGTGGAAACAGGAAGTGATGTGATATGTCCAGTAGGAGTTGCCATCTTGGAAAAAGGGGAATGGCTATGATGTCACTTCCCATGATATCACCAAAAGAGTTGGGGTTTGGGGGGTTATGCAAAAGGGGGTGGGGTTTTAGGGTGGAGCTATGCAAATAAGGCAGGGAAATAGGGCATGGTTACACAAAAGGGGTGGAGCTTGAGTGGGGCTATGACATCACATCTGGTGTCATCATCAAAGGGAGTGAGGCAGGTGGAGCATTGGTATGGCTTAGGTGGCACATGGGCATGGCTTGGGTGTGGCTTTGGGCATGTACTCACTTCTGATTGGCTGGGAACCTGGAACTGGGTGTGTCACCTGTCAAAATCAATTAGTTTGACAAGTGCTGGTGAGATATACTACTCCAGTTTACTAGCATCAAAGCCAATTACACTATCCACTCAGAAGAATAACTAAACTTTGAGAGAGAATGTGGTAAAAGCAAGTAGCTTAGAGAAGTTTGAAACAGATTTGGATAATTTCCTAACAGAAATGTTAATAAGCCATTATTGAGATGGACTTGGGAAAATCCACTGCTTATTTATGGGTTAAGTAGCAAAAAAAAAAAATCTGTTTTACTGCTTTGTGATCTTGCCAGGTACTAGTGACCTAGATTGGCCACTGTTAGAAACTGGGCTCGATGGACCTTCATTCTGTCCCAGTATGGCAATGATTATGTTCTTATGTAGGAAAGAAAATGTATCCTAAGGCTTGGAACAGCCCTGCATAAATAGGACCGCTTTTTTTGTTTTAGGTGTTTATCAAATGTAAAAATAGTTGTTTATTTTCCAGCTAATTAGGAGTCATTTAAGGGTATAACAGTTCTGTTTATACTGATATTTTCACATCACAGGTGCTATTTATTTGTGGAGTTTATGAGTCATCAGGCATAACTGGCTCAAAAATGAGTGAAGGATTCATGATGGGCTTGAAGAACACTTATTTTTAAGGACCCTTTTACTAAGCTATGTTAAGTGCTAACACATGTCTAATGCAGCAAAAATGGTCTAATGCAGGATGTGCTAAAGCATCCTGCATTAGTTTCACCATGTGTGTGCGCTAACCACATAGTAGGTGGAAAGTGGACACTGCTGTGCTAAATCTGCATTGCCATATACTAATTAGTTAGTGCACTTTTCCCCCTAATTTTATATATAGCATTCAAAATTACAGGCACAAATTTGGGCGCATGCCCAAATTCTGCATACAATTTAATTGCTTAATGAGCCAATTAGTACCATTAATTGGGCACTAACAATCAATTATTGGTGTTAATTGGCAATAATTTAAATTTACTTATGCATCTTTAAAGTCACTATTCTATAAACAAATGTGTGTAAATTTTTCCTTGTGGATCCAAAAAGGGGACATGGCTACGGGAGGGGTATGGATGAGTCGGGGGCCTTTCTAGGATTTGTGCACAGTATTATTGAATTCAGGGGATCTGTGCTTAATTTAGGTGCAGGGATTTACACCATGGTTTAGCTGGTGTAAATCCTCATGCCAAGCCCTATTCTATAAGTGACGCTCAACTTTGAGCACAGTTTATAGATTAAATCTTAGCACACATTTTTTGTGCTCAAATTGGGGTGAGATTTACAGAATTGAGACTTTAATGTGGAAGCACATACCAACTCTTGAATAGGTGACAGTATGTGCTCATGCAGTAATTTTTTAAAAAGGTTGCACAGTAATGCGAACATTAGCGCATGGCCATAAATGAATTTAATATTTATTTTATTTTATTAACTAGGATTTATTTACTGCTGTTTTGAAGGAATTCACTCAAGGCGGTGTACAGTAACAATAAATCAAACATGAGCAATAGGCAATTACAGCAGTAAAAATATTCAAATAACAATACAAAGTATGGCACTGTATACTACTTACAATGTTAACACAATACGTATTAGAACATTTTCATTGACAGTGTAGGGTATAAGTGAAGATGGAACATATAGATAGGTAAGAAAGGTGACTAATTTAAAGAAAGTTGCACATGAGGTCAGAGAGATGGTTAAATATTATTTCAGCTAGGGTAGGAGTGGATAAACATGTCCAACAGCCGTATATGCAGCCCAAGTCACTCCTTGTGTGTGTGAGCGAAACTAACAAGTTAGTTACTTCTTCCATTAAAGGCCTAGTTGAAGAGCCAAACTTTCACCTGCTCCCTAGAACTCCCTGATGTAACATTTATCCAGTCACTATTGGGATAAATGAAATCATCCATTATTTTAATGTTGCCCAATTTGCCAGCTTTCCTAATTTCTTCAACCATTTCTTCATCTGTCTATTCTGTCCCGGTGGACGAAAGTACAGCCCTACCAGTATGTTCTTTCCCTTTACATATGGAATTTCTGTCCACAAGGATTCCATGCTGCTGTTTCATGTGGAATATTTATTTTGTTTGACTCAGTTCTTTCTTTAAGATATAGCAAAGCCCCCCTCCAATTTCAACCATTCTATGATTGTGATATAATTTGTACCCTGACAACATGAAGGGGCATAATCGAACGGCGCCGGCCAAATCGATGGCCGGCCTACTTCGGGGCTGGCACCGTAAGTGGGTGGAGCCAAGCGTATTTTCGAAATACGCTTGGCGCTGGCCAAATCGCTCACCGGGTTTACAACAGGATCACCAGTGGATCGCCAGATTTATATGAGATGGCCGGCTTCGGTTTTCAGCCATAATGGAAACCGAGCCCGGCTATCTCAAACCCGGCGAAATGCAAGGCATTTGGGCATGGGAGGAGCCAGCATTTGTAGTGCTTAGTAAAAGGGCCTCTTAGTAACTTATTTGCACCCCCCCCCCCCAAAAAAAAGGCAACTTGATATTGGCATGTTAAGCCTAATTTATTTGGCACTAACTTTCCTTCCCTAATTTCAGGAAACCCTTAGCTGTGTAGGTTAACCAATATTTAAACTTTTACATTGGAAGGTTGAGTTTGTCATGCAAATTGGTATCAAATAGGGAAAAAGAATGGGGAGGGATTTGGGGTTTAGTTCATGCCTTTCTGAGCAGTAGCTCAATGGGAGTTACATTCAGGTACAGCAAACATTTTCTTAAACCCAGAGGGTTCAGCAATCTAAGCTTGTATTTATCAAGGAATAAGGCATATATGGTATCACATTTATTGGGCATACTTTGATAAGCGGACACTTTCAGTTTACTCCTCCTGTTATATTTACTACCACATGGCTATATGATTAAACCAATTCAAGCATCATTTTATTTCCAATCTATACTTCGTGAAAGTTACTCTCAGTTTTCTTGCACTCCTTCTGCAGAATTTACCTCTTACTGCTCTTTGTGTTTTGAGCTTTGCTACTGAGTGCCAGAGTTATTGCATACTTAAAAGCAGCATTTGCACAGAAGAGATTGGGGAATTGCATCCCTGTCTTTTAGTACAGAAATTGCAGCCACATTTCATCCTGAAACACTTTGACCTTTTCTCTTGCAGCAAAGGGACAATTTTGAGGTAGAAGGCTTTGGAAAGCTGAAGTGGAGGCTACCCAAGATAGCAAATAGTAAGAAATGGAAAGTTAATAAAGTATTTCAGGCATGTTCTGCTCTGAGCCATATGTAATAGCTACCTCATATCCCAGTATATGAACCTTGCTATCCTTTTGTTTCTTTGGAGATGCAAATTAGCTCTGGTGACTGGAGTCCTCTATAGAAAAAGGCAAGGGCATCACATTGAGCATACTCTGGCTTTGATGACAGTGTGATCTAACAGCTAGAAGCTAAAAATACCTGCCCTTAGTTTTCCCTCCATGCCACCCCATTTGCATACTGTCAGACAAAAAGGTATTCACTTACAGTGAAGAAACAAGCCTCCATTGCTGTATCAAGCTGCAGAGCACAGAGTTCTTCACTTCATTTCAGTCTGCTTTTGCTTCCTAATTTCAACTGGTTACCAATATGTACCAGCATTACCCTGCTTATTCCTGTACCCTTTCTCATCTGGATCCCCTGCCTTCTAATGTCAGAATGGTTCTAATTTTGCTTTTGTCTTTGGAATTTGTTTCTTCGGTCAGCTTATCTCCCCAGTAATGCCAGCATCATGCAACATAAACTCCTATTCTCTAGAAATAAGCCCAAAAGCATATTTCCAGCCATTATCTTGAATGATCTGTTCATGGCATCCATTTCAAACCACTTTTTCACTTCTTCTATAACAATACCAGGTGCATGAAAAATATTTCAGTTCATATTCAGGTTATTTTTAGATTTCTCTCCAGGTTTTGGACATTTTCTTGGTTTGCTTCACACATTCATTTTAATAAAAAACATTCTTGGTTCAGAGCACATATTACATTAAAACATTTTACTGCACTTTAATTGACTTATCATTCTTTAAATCAATTTAGTAAGCACTAATTTTTTTTAAAGCATGTAAATGGCAAATGTACTGTGTGGAATCTGAGACTATCCTCTCTGTTCTCCATTAGTGTTGTTACTCACCCTCATCAATCTTCTCTCTTCATGTTGCTCCATGCCTATCTCATCCACGCATTGTTATTCAATTTGACTAGTTTGTAAGAAGGATTGTCTCCCTTTTTTGTGTCTGTACAGTGCTGTGTATGCCGGGCAATAATTTAGAAATTATAAGTGGTAATACTGTACATGATTCTCTGTGCTCTTTGTATATATGCCCTCCTTTTATATTTTAGTTCCCTTTCAGGCTTATTTTCGAAAGAGATGGACACCCATCTTTCGACACAAATCGCAAGATGGGCATCCTTCTCACAGGGTCGCCCAAATCGGCATAATCGAAAGCCGATTTTGGGTATCCTCAACTGCTTTCCGTTGCGGGGATGACCAAAGTTCCAGGGGGCGTGTCGGAGGCATAGCGAAGGTGGGACTGGGGCGTGCCTAACACATGGGCGTCCTTGACCGATAATGGGAAAAAGAAGGGTGTCCCTGACGAACACTTGGACGACTTTATCTGGTCCTTTTTTTCTTACGACCAAGCCACAAAAATGTGCCCTAAATGACCAGATGACCACCGGAGGGAATTGGGGGTGACCTTCCCTTACTCCCCCAGTGGTCACTAACCCCCTCTCACCCTCAAAAAGTTTGTTTAAAATATTTTTTGCCGGCCTTTATGCCACCCTCAAATGTCATACCCAGCTCAATGACAGCAGTATGCAGGCCCCTGGAGCAGTTTTAGTGGGTACTGCAGTGCACGTCAGACAGGCGGACCCAGGCCCATCCCCCCCACCTGTTACACTTGTGGTGGTAAATGTGAGCCCTTCAAAACCCACCAGAAACCCACTGTACCCACATCTAGGTGTCCCCTTCACCCATAAGGGCTATGGTAGTGATGTACAGTTGTGGGGAGTGGATGTTGGGGGGGCTCAGCACATAAGGTAAGGGAGCTATGTACCTGGGAGCTTTTTCTGAATTCCACTGCAATGCCCCCTAGGGTGTCCGGTTGGTGTCCTGGCATGCCAGGGGGACCAGTGCACTATGAACGCTGGCTCCTTCCATGACCAAATGGCTTGGATTTGGTCATTTCTGAGATAGGCATCCTTGGTTTCCATTATCACTGAAAATCGGGGACAACCATCTCTAAGGATGACCATCTCTAAGGACGACCTAAATTTCGCGATTTGGGCGTCCTTGACCATATTATCGAAACAAAAGATGGACACCCATCTTGTTTCAATAATACGGGTTTCCCCGCCCCTTTGCCGAGACATCCTGCGAGGACGTCCTCAGGAAAACTTGGGCGCCCCTTTCGATTATGCCCCTCCACATCTCTGACTTGAATATGAACCCACAGAGCCTAAGAATTTTAAAACTCACTTTTCTGTGATACTGAAAGAGAAAAATAACTGCTTGCCTGTGTCTTTTTGTTCTATCCTGTTTGGATTCTTTTTCTCCCTCATTATCTTCTTTCTAGCTCTAGATCCTCACAGAGAGAGCTTGAAAGATGATTAAAAGAAAAGTCAGTTTTTGTGACATTGAGAAACAGATACTTTCCCACTTGTGCCTTTTTTCAGTTCCTACTTTTTTTCCCTCACTATTTTCTGACTAGCTGTAAACCCACAAAGAGAGATCTTGTGGAATTTTGAAGAGAAAAGTCAATTTTCTGTGACACTAAGGTGCTTATTTTCAAAGTATATGGATGTGTCAAAAGGCCAAAATGGATGTCCAGGTGCTTGAAATGTCCAAGTACCAATTTTGCAAAGGCAGAAAAGGGATATCCAACACTGCAGTACAGGTGTCCTTGGCCTGGATTGGCCGCTGTCGTGAACAGGACGCTGGACTCAATGGACCTTGGTCTTTTCCCAGTGTGGCATTACTTATGTACTTATCCAAATTGCAAGGGAGCATGTTGTGGGTGTGTTTTGGGCAGGATTAGGGAGGGTCTGAAATCTGGACATCCAAGGGACCTAAATTCATATCTCATTTCAGCTTTTTTTTTTCTTTTTGTACTTCTAAGCCCTTCAGAAACAGAAAAATATGTAAGCCACCTGCAAGCCTAAAGGCTATAGAAGAAGTGAACATTCAGCTACAGTAGATATTTTTCTGTTCCTGGAGGGTTCACAATTACAAAATAAAAAAGTATTCAAACCTATTTCTTGGTTTACAGTCAACTGCACTAACCACTAGGCTGCCCTTTTGCTCTGCAAATAGAAGGAAATATGTTTACACTCAAAGAATACTTAAGCTCTGGAACTCTTTGCTGGAGGAGACGGTAACAGCATTTAGCATATCTGGGTTTTAAAAAAGGCTTGGACAAGTTCCTGGAGGAAAAGTCCATAGTCTGCTATTACGACAGACATAGGAAAGCTACTGCTAACTCTGGGATTGGTAGCATGGAATGTTGCCACTATTTGGGTTTCTGCCAGGTTCTTGTGACCTGGCTTGGCCACTGTTGGAAACAGAATACTGGACTAGATGAACCATTGGTCTGACCCAGTATGGTTATTATGTTCTTATCTGTGGGCCATTTTCAAAGAGTGCTGCCATACAGAAGTCCATGTCCCTTGGTGTCCCCTCTTCATAATTTGGATGTTTCAGTTTGTAAAATGGATATTCATGCTAGATATTTCCAGCATATGGATATCCATCTCACTTATTTTCAAACAGGAAACTGAAATATTTTCTGTTCTAAAATACATATGAGATGAACGTTTATTTGGGATGATCTGACTTGAACATCACTATTCTTACCTGAGCATCCTTTCGAAAATGCCCCTCTAAAGGGGAAGTTATCAAGCTGTGTTAGGGCACTAACCCACATTATTTGCCCCTTACCAAGTTTTAAAGGGCTGTAATGCTGAGTGCAATGCCTTAACATAGTGGTAAAAAAGTTACCTTGTGTTGCATAGTAATGAGCTGTAAAACATACAGATGCATGTAAAGCAGCTCATTACAGTATAAATCCCATACAATGACTATGCACAGGACCCCATAATTCTAAAAACTTATGCACTCAAAATTTCTGGCAACCGGCAAATTTGCATGAACATGCTATATAGAATAAGGATAGTTGCAACCTCAAATTCAACAGCACACAACTTCAATGTAGCATAGTCAAGTCAGGGGTATTTCAAGCAGTCATATGAGTGGGTTATAGAATACTGTCATTTATGTGCCTAACTGCTTACAGTTAGGCCTGAGCATAAAACAGCCATAGTAGTACGGCCTGTAAAATAACCCCAGCTACAGACCCATACTTTCAGGGGTCAGCAACATGGTAAAAGCCCGCCTTTTACTGTAGCTCGATAACTTCCTCCCTGGGAGAGAAAAGATGCTACTACTTCATCTCTCTTTCTCTCTGTCAGAGCTTTGTCTGTGTGCTCTTATGGTGCTTTCTCTAGCATCATGAGAGCAAGTTTTTGATTTCACAAAGTAATTTCTGAAACCAGCTCCTTTCTCCCTCCTTTCCTTCTATTTTTTTTAATCTTTAAGTTTTCAAGAGAGAAAATTATATTGAACTGCTGACATCATTAACCATAGGATATGGGAAACATAAGTTACGGATAGATTTGTTTTGGTGGTTGTCAAAAAGTTTCAATGTGCTTCTGTTCTCTCTTACTCCCAAAGTAGCTCTGTTGTGTCTGATTCTATAGGCTGCATTACAATGGTATAAAAAATGAATGTGAATAAATGAGGATTTGGACCATTAAACCTTCATGATCATTTAGTTCATTTAAAGGTATATAAATAAAAATGCTCTCATTCATCACATTTTGCCATTTATCCAAAAATGAATGCATAGTCCTAAAAAACAACCAGTGTCTAGTGCAGCCAGGATAGCACATTAAGCCTTATTGCATAGCCCCCTGCTGTGTTCTTTAAAGAGATTTCCTTTCAAGTTCAAGTAATTTGTTTTACTCCAGATGTGTTTTTTACACTTCAGTTATACTTTGAAAGTAAAGTAATTTACTACAGATATTCAAACGTCCTAGTGAGCATGCATGCATGTATTCCAAGAAAAAATCTAGGGGCCCTTTTAAAAAGCTGTGGTAAGCACTAACGCCTGCTTACGGCAGCATAATATGGCACACCATGGGGCACACTGAAGCATCCCACAGTAATTTGTGGATGTGCACACGCTACCCACGTGCTAAAAAATAAAATGTATGTTTTATCACTGGGGACAGGTCTGGAGGCAGAGAGTAGGCGTCTCTATGTTAATTGATTAGTGCATAGGCATTGACATACACTGACCGATTAGCACAGGTTTAGCGCGTGAGTCTCTATCACCTACAAAATAGGTGGCAGTAGGGGCTTGCATGCAAATGGCTATGTGGGCAGGGGTAATCTGGCAATTTGGGCAACCGGGCAGGGCCTGGGGTTCCAGAGGCTCTGCCCAGTTGCCCTCCACTGCACACTACAACTCCCATGGTCCTACCTTGAATGTGGTCTAGTGGCTTCTGTGGGGGGAGCAGGAAAGAACCCCACTCTTTCCTTCCCACTGCTGTTATTCTACCCTGCGCCACCGTGTTTTAAAAGTGGCTGTCGAGACTCCCTGCAGAAGTCTTGTGAAACTGTTGAGACCCAAGAGACTACTGCAGGAAGTCTTGGCCACCATTTTGAAAACAAGGCAGCACCAGGTAGAATAGCAGTAGTGGGAAGGAAAGAGTGGGGTTCTTTCCTGCCCCCGAAGAAACCACTAGACAACCAGGGCCCTCAAAGTAGGAACAGGAAGGGCCCACTAAGGCTCAGGGGACTGTGGTGTGTGTGGGAGGTATAGGGGGCATCAGCACGGCAGTGTGACGGGGCGGCAAAATAGCCGTGGAGGAGCCCAGATGACCATCACCGCCCGGGACCCAGATCAATCTCACTCTGCTCCTGGCTAATAGGAAAATTAGCATGTGACCATTAAAAGGAAAAATAGGGAAAGTGGCCATTTTACCCCAGCAGTAAAAATGGCCTGCATAAGGACACGCTAAGGCCACTTTTACCACTGTTTGGTAAAAGGGCCTATAGATTTGCTAACTCAGCTACTATTTTAAAAAAGAAAAACTAATGGGCTCCTTTTACCAAGTGGCAGTAAAAGAGGCCCTGCAGTGGCATCGGCATGTGGGTTTATGAGGCAGTAAGGGCTGCCTGATCTCCGCAGGGTACTCCCCCCCCCCCTGCTATAAAACTATTTTCTAGCACCAGAAATGGCACACGATGGAAGCCAGAACTATCACCAGGCTCCCTCAGGAGCCCAGCGGTAGAGCCGAATTGCTGTGCAGCGAGCCAGCGATAGGCCCACCACACTTTTGTAAAAGGGCCTCAATATGAGCAACAATAACGCTGAAATGAAAAAAAAATCTGTTGTTTTTTTTTTATAATTGAAAGCATTGGAACAAGATGGGACATTATGATAAAATTAAGGATGAAACTGAATGATAAAGTGGAAAAGGCAAGAAAGGATATTATTAGCTTAGTCTCTCCTTGCCTCTTTTATTCTCCCACACAACAACTGCTCAACAAAGGATAAAGATAGTAAAAACTACAGCTTTCAAGATGTTATTGTATACAGTCAGTCTGAATTTAGATGTTTGACACTGGGATCCTTGCTGTTTATGAAACTCTTCTCACTTAAGAGAAATATGAGGAAATTAATCTCTGAGGAATACATTTCTCCTATCTAGATGAGGAAAGTATTGGCTATCCATACATTTAGGGTCAATATTCAAACTGACTACATTGAGAAAAGGAGCAAGCACCAATTTGCAAAGCAAAAGCATACACCATTTGCACCAGTTTATTCTGCAGGTATATATTTTACTGGGGGAAAAAATGCAACATTTGAAAATGCAAAATGTATATTTGATCTGAGTTACTTTTATCCATGGATAAAGCTTATGCTCAATGCATAATCATAAAAAGAAAAAAATATTAAAGAACAAAATTATACAATATGTGTAATCATAAAATAATACATGGCAACATAACCTAGATAATGGTGGTTATAATGGCATTTAGACATGCATATCAAATAAACATAGAAACCCCCATTTTAGAACGCCAAGAATCACTTTTTATTCCCAGAACTTTTGCTCTGTTATAATTTTTGGCTTCTTATCATTCTATTTTAATTGAAGAATTCTTGTTAGATTTTGTTTTTTGCACTAAAATTAAAATATTTTTGTATTCCCTACTGACCTATCACCACAGATTTTTCTCTCATCATGTTATGAGAGTTTTTCTCTGTGGTTTGTTTGACTGGTGGTGGGGCCAATGATGATAGCCGTCACAAGGGGTGTCCTGTTGTAAATTGGTACCCTTGGTTTATGAGGCCAATTATTAAAAATTGTCAAATAATTTTTGGTGCTGAACAAAATATTTCTAACATATTGAGCAAATATTGTAAGCTGAGTTTCTATTTTTTATATTTGCTGATGCCGTTTTGAATTTTGGATTAGTGTATAAATTGAAAATATTACTTAATGTCATTAGAGACTAGTTCTTGAAAATCAGGTTGAGCAATTAAAGAGGCATTGAAACGCCATTGAGACAGAGTTGGAGGGTGGTCAATACCATCTAAGTGTATGTTTATATGAGCATGATCTGATAGGGTTTTTCCCTCAATACTAGAATAAATAGCATTATTTAGTAAAGAGGGGGAGACCAAAAATAATCAATATGGGAATAGGTGTTATGAGGTAGAGAAAAGAAGTATAATCTTTATCAGTCAAATGTGCAGTCCTCCATATATCCTGCAGATTCAATTGAGAGATAACATTGTGTAGTACAAACCATGATTTGGATTTTTTGTAAGAACAATGTGAGTGTCTGTCCATGGACAGGATCCAAAGCTAAATTAAAATACCACCAATAACACAAGGTACAGAGCCTTCATTATTAACTAAGGGCTCCTTTTACTAAGCAGCGGTAAGCCCAACGCGGGCTTACCGCTCGCTATACAGAAGTACTGCCGGGCTACCGCAGCAGCCTGGCAGTACTTCCCACCACTAGCGTGCCATCATTTCCAGCACTACAAAAAATGTATTTATTTTGTAGCGCCAGAGTTTACCCAGCGGTAATCGGGCAGTGCTGAAATGACAGCAGATAAGACCTGTACGGTCCATCCAGTCTGCCCAACAAGATAAAACTCATTTACATGGTATGTGATACTTTCTATGTATACCTGAGTTTGATTTGTCCCTTGCCTTTCTCAGGGCACAGACTGTAGAAGACTACCCAGCACTGTTCTTGTACTAAATTCTGAAACTTACGTCAAAGCCCCTTAAAATTAAAACTCCAGCCTATCCCTATCTATTCAGTCACAATCAGGGCATAGACCATAGAAGTCTGCCAGCTCCCATTTTGTTCCCAATTACCAGCGTCGCCACCCAATCTCCGCTAAGATTCCGTGGAACCATTCCTTCTAAACAGGATTTCCATTGTGTTATCCCACGAATGTTTGAATTCCATTACCGTTTTCATCTCCACCACCTCCCGCGGGAGGGCATTCCACATATCCACCACCCTCTCCATGAAAAAATGCTTCCTGACATTAGTCCCTGAGTCTGCCCCCTTCAACCTCAATTTATGTCCTCTACCAGAACTCTTATCCACACTCTTATCACCTCTTGTCTTGATTATTGTAACCTGCTTCTCACCGGCCTCCCTCTTAGCCATCTCTCTCCTCTTCAATCAGTCCAAACTCTGCTGTGCGACTCATCTTCCGCCAAAGTCACCTATGCTCACATTAGTCCCCTCCTTAAGTCACTTCACTGGCTCCCTATCCATTTCGGTTTTCAGTTCAAGGTTCTCTTATTGACCTATAAGTGTATTCACTCTGCCTCTCCCCAGTACCTCTCCACTCTCGTTTCTCCCTATGCCCCTCCCCCTTGGGTACTCCGTTTGTGTGATAAATCTCTCTTATCCGTCCCCTTCTCCTCTACTGCTAATTCTAGACTCCGTTCCTTTTGTCTTGCTGCACCTCATGCTTGGAATAGACTTCCCGAGCCTGTGCGTCTAGCCCCGGTCTTTGGCCATTTTCAAGTCCAAACTTAAAGCCCACCTCTTTACCACTGCTTTTGACTCCTAACCACTACTCACTTGCCCTGTCCTTTATCCTCACCTATTTATCCCCTTACCCTTAATTGTTCTGTCTGCTTACCTGTCTTATCTAGATTGTAAGCTCTTTGAGCAGGGACTGTCTTTTTTGTGTATGGTGTACAGCACTGCGTATGCCTTGTAGCGCTATAAAAATGATAAATAGTAGTAGTAGTAGTAGTTCTACCACCTTCCCGTCTCTGAAAAAGGTTCATTTGCGGATTAATACCTTTCAAATATTAGAACGTCTGTATCATGTCACCCCTGTTTCTCCTTTCCTCTAAGGTATACATGTTCAGGTCAGCAAGTCTCTCCTCGTACGGTTTGCAACGCAAATCCCATACCATTTTTGTAGCTTTTCTTTGCAATGCTTCCAGTCTTTTTACATCTGTAGCAAGGTACGACCTCCAAAACTGAACACAATACTCCAAGTGGGGCCTCACCAACGACTTGTAGAGGGGCATCAACACCTCCTTTCTTCTATTGGTTATGCCCCTCTGTATGCAGCCTAGCATCCTTCTTGCCACGGCTGTCACCTTGTCGCATTGTCACATTGTTTCTTCACCTTTAGATCTTCAGACACCAACACCCTAAGGTCTCTCTCCTGAGTCAAGCTTACTAATCTCTCCCATCCTATTTGGTATCTCTCTTTCGGGTTTTGCACCCCAAGTGCATCACTCTACACTTCTTGGCATTAAATTTTAACTGGAAACTATTACAGAAATCAGAAAACAAGAAAAACAAAATACACCACAAAAACAAAAATTCTAAATATTAAATTATACATTAAATATATAATAATGAATTGTGCTCAGTTTTCAGGTGTATTACAAAGACCAGAAGACTCGAGATGTGTAACAGCACCATACCACATCATCGCACACCCTACCTCCACTCCTACTTATTGTGATTCCAAAAATTGTGACAATCTCAGCAAAAAAACTACTTAGCTTGAGTTGGATGGGGGGGGGGGGGGGCGAGATGGGATCATGATCTACTTAACATTCTCAATATGATGTTGCAGTTCAGAGAATAATGTGAGTTCCAAATCAGGTCAATGCAATACTTTTACATCTCAAAATGAATCTGTGATATCACCACTTTGTGTCCATTGTTCAGTGTTCAATGTTCATAGCTCCCTACATGGGCCATGTTTCGCCAAGATATTGGCGTCTTCAGGGGAACTAATATATAATAAATAAATAAAGAGGATCAATCAAAAAATATAAATTAATAAACACAAAAAAGCACACAAACTCTGTAAAGAATTAATATAAACTCTTTTCACATACAGTGAATTCTAAGACATTCAAATCAGGAATTTATAAAGCTTTCACATTTTTACTTACAGATCGCAAACTATAGGGAAGACCAACTCCTATCCGGGACAAACCAGGATTTAAAATTCATAGTGCTCATCCAGATTGTTCTGCCCCAGGGTGGAGATGTATCCCGGATTCTTTAAGAAGGGAACAAGAACTTATTTTCCGATGGAATACAGTGGCCCCTAGCGACCTGAATAGGGAAATGGAATGGCAATCTTTAGTTTAAGATTTCCCACGCTTGCAAGTCAGCTGATAGCCTATAAAAGTATTGCGCATGTGCGGGCTTTTTTGTAGGATTCAATGGCATGCTTTGATGCTGCAAGAATTATGCATGAAGCGACTCCAGGTGCAGGATATCTCTCAGGGGCCCAGACCTCTTTTTCAGGCTACCTGGGCAACCTTCTGGAATTATCAGTACAACCAACTATTTAAAAGAACTTTTTATCAATGGAAGACCTTTTGACTCAGGATTTCATCTATATGGTACCACAGATTGAACAGTAGGACGCTGTGTGAGAATTACTTTTATCATCAGCGAGTTCTTTGGATTGATTGTCTTCATTACAAGGACTGCAGAAACAAGTTTGAAGTTCGGCCATTTCTAATGAAAGAGATTTGCATATAATGAGGCAGTGTATGTAAATTAAGTTCATGCATATTCAATGTGGATATCCTGAAAACTTGACTGGCAAGGCTTTTCCAGGACTGGAGTTGGTAAACACTGCCCTAAAGGTTGTCAACTGTGACAGGCAGAAGCTGTCAGCTTCCTGGGTCACGGTCAAAAAAAGGCCAAGTGCCAAGAAATCCTTTGGGAAGTCAGATCCTTTAAGAGGACAGTGAGATAGTGGGTATAACAAGCCCTGGAAGGAAAAGTCCCTACCTCACCTTCAAGAAAAGCAGGCAAATGCTAGGGCTAGTACACAATGTAAAAAGGAAACCTCACAGTGCTCACTTTTAGAAGAGGAAGGAGAAAAGGCAGGAGAGGAGGGGAGGTTTGAGAGCTGTGACCTCCTCTCCAATCACAGCAACCTGGAGATTCCTCAGTTCCCCAGCAACCATGGGATGGGCATGGTTTGAAGATCATGTACCAATAAATGCTACAGCTCAACAGACAGATGTGGTCTATGAAAGGCAAGTTCCCAGGAAGGGAGGTGGCACCTGGAGTCTCATAGCAGGAACTAGACAATCTCCCTGAGGCGGGAGGGAAGAAAAAGGCCCTGGAAGACATAGGGCATGTTTTCCCTTAGGCAGAAGGGAAGGAAGAGTTTCCTTGGAAGAGTGCTATTGAGCCCAGTCCTTTAGCAGGGAACTCAAGCCCCAGGGAGAGAAAATGAATGGGGCAGTCTTCTTTAATGCGGAAAGGAAAGGTTTTCCTTGGAAGAGAACCACAGAGTGATGCAAGTAAGCATAGGAAGAGCCCTCAAAGACATGTGACAAGCAGGGAGGCCTGGCTTATGGGTAGATCTTGAGAAACAGTAGACACTCTGGAGAAAGCAGCTCAGGAGTGGAAGGAATCTTTCATTTTGGTTTGGTTGTTGCAGTATGGACCCACAGGCCCCAGGAGCCAGGTATGAGAAGGCTGAGGGGAGGAATTGTGGTAGCTCTGTTGTGTGTTGAGATGTACAGGGTTTTGGACAAAACACCTTATTATTTGCCATGGTAATTGAGGAAGAACAGTTTGCTGTAGTGTGAGAGAAGGCAGCATACGGAGCTGTGGCCCTAATTAAGTAGGCATTCAGCAACTGAAAGGAGAGAAAAGCTCAGCTGTATTATGCTAAGGGCACTGAAAGGAGCTGGATAAAAGACTGAGATTCCAGGAACCCCAATTACAAATATTCTGCCTGCTTAAAATTGTAAAGCTGTGAAGGTATAAGAATAAGCTGAATTTAGAAATCTTGCTGTTTGACTTGCATGGAAGCTGTGAAGTTATAAAACTAGAGTGAGCCTATAAATCTGCCTGTTCAAGTGAGATAGGAAGCTGTAAACCTGTAACATCTAATGTGAACCTTGAATTCAGTTAATAAATGTCCACCCTCTTTGCCTTTTAAGTAAAGAAATTGTGAGGCTAGGGCTCCAGATTTCAAGTTCAGGTATAACTTCAAATGCTGTGACTGGCATTTATATGAAATGCTGACTGCAGAGTCTGAATAGTGACCCATATGTTTACTGTGAGTACAGAACACAAGATGCCTTTCTGCAGTACAAGAGAGCATACACAGACATTGTCCAACTAATGTCTCAAGGAGCTGGACCTAGCAATAGCAATGGACATTTTAAGAATACAACTGCTATGGAAGAATTTTGTAAGTAACTTGAGCACCTAGAACAGAATTTTGCGGCCTGTTCTACATTTGTTTCATACATACATAAAAGTAGATGCTAGGAAATCATAGCATCTACTTTTATGTGATATAAATGAGGTATTTCAGGGGTAAAGAATGGCAGACTTGAGATGGAATTGGCACTTACACATGTATCTTTAATATATGTCAGAGTGTCAGTTTTTAATTGGCACACACACATGTGTAACTTGCATGAGTGCTTTCAGGTAGGCTATTTTATAAAGTTGTAATCTTCATTTATAACATAGGCACAAATAGCACCTATATTCCTTCCCTGACTAAATGCACTTTTATGGAAATAATGTCTAGATGTTTATGCTATTGCCTACCTAAAAGCTGTGATGACAATAGCATCACAGTTACGCTTCAGGGTAGTGGCTCTTGGACCACTGTCGAAGTTGATGCTGCCCACCCAACCCGAAGGTCAGGCAGACCTTGGCTGGTGGGGATGTGTCACATTCCAGCAAGACTGGGTTAGGGAGCAGCTCTCAGAAGAGCCCTTGCGGGCAGGCCTGATAGAGTCAAGAACTGGGGGTAGCTCTGAAAAGAGCCTTGGGAGAAGGCCTGACTGGGTCAGGACCTGGAGGACAAGTGGCTCTGAAAAGAACCCTTGAGGGCTGACCCACTGATAGCAAGCCAGGAAGCTACAGAACCCAAAGGGCTGGGTTGTGATTGGAGCAGACACAGAACTGGGGCGGGCAGGAACGAGGCGAGACAGGACTGGAACAGGCAGGAACAAGGTTGGAACTTGGAGCAGGTACAGGAACTGAAATAGGCAGGAACAGGCTGGAACTTGGAGCAGGTGCAGGGCTAGAATAGGCAGGAGCAAGGCTGAACTCAGAGCAGGTACAGGACGGGAACAGGCAGGATTAAGGCTGGAACTTGGAGCAGTTACAGGGATGGAATAGGCAGGAACAAGGCAGGAACAGGATCAAGGGCCAGAACTTGGAGCAGGTGCAAGACTGAACAAGCAGAAACAAGGATGGAATTTGGAGCAGGCCAGAACAATCCCAGGAGAACCATTTCCAAGGCACTGGGGAGGTGCCAGCGGTGTTTTGGGCATGCGGGCCTCCAGCCTCCTGCTGCAATTTGTGAAAAAAAAAACCCATTCAAGTCGCAGCTGAGAGCAGAACAACCGGCTCGCTAAATTGTTAAAAAATTAACAACGGGCTCTGCAGAGCCGGTGCGAGCCGGCTCCAGCACACCACTGGGTATACATATATTGTTGCTGCTATGTTGTTATTGTGTCCATTGCCTCTCCAAAGAATTAGAAACATGGCCCAGGGTTTTTATGTGAATGGAAGAATGCCTCCTTTTGGAGGAGACGTTGTTTGTGCTGCCTCCTGTGCACTACTGGCTTCTGTGTTTTCATACCTAGTATAACATGCTTCTTCTTCTCCAGTACTGGAACCATGGAGGAAGCTTGCAAAGAAGGGATGAAAAAGTCAGCAGTCAGTTTAGAAAAGGCATAAAACATACCAGAATTAAATGTTTCTTTTATCAAACTTTTACAGTAGAAATGTAATTTCTATATATTCAGTCTGTTGTATCATATATTTTTTAGGTTAAGCCATCTGTGAGCATGAGGAGTTTGAATACAGGCATACAAGCAGATGTAATGTGTGCTGAGGAAAAGGTTAGGGAGATTGCTAGGATGTCAGCATAGGCCGGAATTATCTAGCAAGCTACTTTTGAAAAGACAAGGACTGAAGGTTCTGGTAAAAGAGCTGTACTATCGATAAGAAAACATTCAAGATATCCCTTCATAGATGTCAGTCCCACATTTTCCAACTTCTCACATTCTGTGCATCCTCTCAACTTCACATAATATGTACAAGTAAATCATATTGGACAAACCAAGAAGGAAAGGAAAGTGAAGGGTACCATACTCTTAATTAGTGCTCTTGTATACATAAGCAAAGAAAGTTTACAGCATTGGCTTTCCATGTCAGATAAGGTGCAAGATTTAACTTTTTTTCTATTAGAAGTGGTTATGTTGCAAAAAAGAGGCCATGTATCAACAACTCAAGAAGACATGAACAAAAAATATATTTTTAATTGACAGACAAATCAACCTTCAGGTCCTGCCTCCCACCACCAATCAGTACCCTTCTTGTCCTCAACCCCTTCCTACTCTTTCACCCACCCACCATGAACATGAATATCTGTCTGATTGAAAAATGAAGGGTGGAGTTCAGGCCTGTTAGGCGCTACCCAGATGAGTACCAAAATAAGTGAATAATTCACAATTATGGAATCTATAATGAGAAAAAGATCTCAAGTTTCAATTAGAACAGAACTTTAGCTAGGTAGGTCATTAAAGGTCAGAGGAAATTTGTCAGAGGTATGATGGACCTTTGAGCTATTTTTCAGCTGAAGTGCTGTTATAATGTGAATTATAAGATCTTTTCCTCCTCATAGATGTCATGCTTAATTTATTAATGAACAATTAAAAGCACTAGAAATATGAACCTCCGTTTGCACAATTTGAAACAATTCTTTTTACCCCAAACTTAATTTTTCTGCAGCTGCTGAAAAGGAGAAGGTTATTCAGGAAAAAAAAAACCTGCCCATTTATTAATTTCGCCTTTGAGGCAAATGTCTGCATGCACTTCTCCATGTAGTGAAGTACCAGAAGTTAAACCACATTTTTGTATGCTGGATGGTTATTCAGAGCACCTCGGGTGAATGATTAATGAAATATATTTTGTACATTTTGTCATCCCATTTTCTCAACAAAAAGTAATTTATAATTTTTTTAACAAAATGTCACTTTTCTTATCTGACTTTGTAGATAGAAGGAAACTGCAAAATGACCTCTTCTCAAAAATCATTTCTTCTAGATTGATAAATACATTTTGTACCAAGAAATCAATGCTACAATGGCCCCATATCTCTCTGGTTAATCACTCATACAATCTGTGATGAGATAAAGGAATGCCCATCAAAAGCCCAGTTTTATCAGGTAGAAAATCAGACCTGTCGAGTTCTCTCATATTGAATTAGTCTTTTGGGAACTTCTCTTCATCTACTTCTCGAACAGGATTATCTACAGAATCACCTGACATGTGAATCTATAGTTGCACTTATATGTGCTGCTTTGGACTAAGGTCTTTCACAGTATTATGCAAAATAGTCTGTTATAATGCTATATTTTTGTTCAGCACAAATCAATCTGTGCAACACATCCATCAGTCCCCAATGCATTCACTTACAGTGGCATGTAGTATTTTCTCTGTCAGCCAATAAGTAATGTGAATTATTATATAAAATGTTTTGTTTTGGTTAGAGATTTGTCGTGTATTTTATATAGCTACGTTTTCCATAAAAGAGGAGAGTACAAATAGTGATAGTCAACTTTTTTCGAACACAAGTATTATTGAGGGTGTATTAGAATAAGATGGGTATTTATTTGCAAATAAAGGGCCCCTTTACTAAACCATTCTCGTGATTCCCGGCAAGGCAAATGCGCCATAGCCCATGACTAGACTGCATTGCATTTGCCTCGCAGGAATTTCTAGTGTGTTTAGTAGAGGGGCCCAAGATGAATTTTAAACCAGTAATAAAAATGCATTTTTCATTTTGTTTCTATTTAATAAATTAAAGGTGACAGCCAAATATTTGTTTTGTTTGTTTGTTTGTATGATATATATATTCTTTATTTGTTTCTCTTGATATACTGCCAATCGCTACATAAAAGTGGCACTAGGCAGTGTATATGCTTAGAATAGATAAAGGTAAAATCAAGCAAAATTAAAATAAAAACAGTAAGAAAAAAGAGGGGTGGGGGGATGCTAGCAGAAAACAAAGGGGCTTTCATTTGTCAATTAAGACTATAAGCTCCCAAAGTGTATGGAGGAACAGAAGTACTGCATGTTTACCTTTATCAACTCAGTCTACAGGCAATAGGGCATGTGAAAGGAGCAGGACCTATCCTGTGCAAGCAGGTTTTCAAAACAACCAATCCCAAAATGTCTAAAGTGAAACTAATATAGAGTATACCGCAGTCAGCAGTTTGCATTAGTCACTTGTGTGAAAACTTCAGAAAGTGTAAGCACCCTGGCTGAAAAGATCCCCTTTATCTCAGAGAGAAAGCTTAAAAAATGAATTAGGAATTCAGTTTAGGGCTTTTCTGTCCCTTTCAGTACACTCTTATGTTGATGCTTGGTGCACATTGTGTACAGAGCTGCAAGAAACACTGAAAAGTTCCTATAAGGCTCTGAACCATAAGCTTATTAAATACCCCATGGTATGGTTATAACTAAGACAAACAGTTTAGAGTTTTAAGGTGACCTGGGGTGAGGGAGGTCCCTACCAGTAGACTGGAGAGTGGGATTTCCCTGGGTAGGAGGAAGCCCAGCACAAGGTGAGTGGTGTTGAAATAAGTTGCAGAGAGAAAGTGTTTCCCTGTAGAGAGTGACAGCAGGAGTGGAGTTTGGTTTTAATAAAAGAAGTTGTAAGGAGGTGCAAAAGGTCTTTGGTTGCTTGTACCCCTTCCAGGACCCTTGGGAGTACTAGGGGATCCTGGAGTGCAAGAAATATTATACAGACTGGATATAAGAATCATTGCTGCCCCAATAGAGAAGAAAGTGAGCCTCAGGTAGACCAGGGGAGTCCAGTCTGGAAGCAGGATTTAGGACAGGAAAAGCTTATCCAAGGCTGGACTGCAGGGCCGCCCGAGAGGGGGGGGGCAGGGGGGGTCAAAATTACCTGGCCCGGGCCTCCAAGGGGGCCTGGCACCGCAGTCCCACCCAGTGATGTACCGAAGGCGGGC
Source organism: Microcaecilia unicolor (assembly GCF_901765095.1). Classification (NCBI taxonomy): domain Eukaryota; kingdom Metazoa; phylum Chordata; class Amphibia; order Gymnophiona; family Siphonopidae; genus Microcaecilia; species Microcaecilia unicolor. The sequence continues at coordinate 125,940,396 of NC_044031.1, read as the reverse complement.
AGTGGGGGCAGTCGGGTTGCTGCTGCTGCAATGGGGTTCCGTCCCAGCGCCCCCTCCAATTAGTGTGATGTATCGCTCTCCTTTCTCTCTCCACCCCCACCCCGCTCTCCAGGCCTTTAAACTTCCAAACCTCTGGCAGCGTGCATCAGCGATATGAGCGCTGCCTTTGGCCAGCCCGGAAGTCTCCTCTGTACAACGTCCCGCCTACGTGGGACGCTGTACAGAGAACGTTTCCGGGGCAGGCTAAGGCAGATCTTACATCGCTGATGCTGCATGCCAGTAGGTTCTGGAAAGCTTGGAGGCCTGCAGAGCGGGGTAGGGGGTGGGAAAGAGCTGAGGTGGAAAGCGATGTGTCAGCCAGACCCGCAGTGAAAGGAAAGGGGGTGCAGAGAGGGAGGAAGATCACATGGCGATGCCAGTCCGAAAGCGAAGAAGGGGTGGAGAGAGAAGGGAGAGCAAAGCCGGCCCATACCTCAAGGGAAGGGAAAAGGAGGGTGGAACAGAGGAGGAAAACAATGCTAGACTGAAGGGGAAGAGGGGGTGGAGAGGCAGAGAGTGATGCCAGACCTCAGAGGAAGGGGGAAGAAGGATGGAAAGAGGAGGGAAAGTGATACCAGGCCATAGGGGAAGGAGAAAAGTAAAATATACAGGAGATACTGAAAAGCAGAGATGAATGGGGATGGGAAGAGAAGAGATAAGATGGAGGAAAGGGGGAGATGTTGGAATGCATTATGTAAAAAGGACAGAGGGGGCACATGCTGGATGGAAGGGGCAGAGAAAGCGGGCAGACACCAGTGGAAAGGGGGAGAGGACAGACAGAATGGAAGAGAATACAACAGTGGATGGAAGGGGCAGAGAAAGCAGGCAAATGCTGCATGGAAGGGAGAGAGAAAGGGCAGACGCTGGATGGGGCAGAGAAAGTGGGCAAATGCTAGATGGAAGGGAGGGGGAGAGAGAGAGGGAGAAGATGCTGGATGGAAGGGAGAGAGTGAAGAGAAGATGAGGAAAGCAGAAACCAGAGACGACAAAGGTAGAAAAAAGATTTATTATTATTATTTTAATTTTTTCCTTTAGGATAAAGTAATATTGTAGTTGTGGTGATAAATAGAAAATGAAAATAAGGTGATCTTTCTATTAGACTAATTTTAATACATTTTTGACTAACTTTCAGAGACCAAACCCCATCCTTAGGTCAGGACAGGATACCGTAACATACTGACCTGAGGAAGGAGATTTTGGCCTCTGAAAGCTAATTGAAAAATGTATTAGTCCAATAAAATGGTATCATCTTATTTTCCATTTTTTGTTTTATTTCTGTTTTGTTAATTTGTAAAGCGGTGATTGGAATTTGTCAGTTTTTTTCAAATTTACATCTGCTATCTTTATATTGCACAGTACTAGGGGACATGCATCACTGTTTCTGTGGCGTTGCATTGTATGCAGAATCTGACTTATTGGGGGTTCGTTTAATTTTTGTCTACATATTTCTATTTTTAGTTTGTGTTTACTTATTCTATCCTTGGTGAGGATGTATCTGTGTTCTATGTGAAAAAGAAATGGTTTTGTGTTGGCAGGATCATTTTCACTAATGACTTGTTTAGTTTACAATGCGTGTATTGATGTTCTAGCGCTCACTGCAATGTTTAGATGCTGCCTTTTCCTAGGTACATCCTTGTTGTGTGACTCGTTGATTATTATTAAAAAAAAAAATTTTCATATAGAGGAGGGGGTGTTAAAAAATGGTAGGCCCCAGGTGTCAAATACACTAGGTACGCCACTGGTCCCACCCGCCCTCTGTCGTTGACCGTCTGCCACCGGGCCGGGCCCCCTGCATTGAAATCACAGCACCTCTCACCTCCGTGTGAAAGTGCTGCAGGCAGCAGCCAATCGTCTCCCTTCAAGCCTCCTTCCCTCCCTGTGTCCCACCCTCGTCTGACGTAACTTCCGCGAGGGCGGGACACAGGGAGGGAAGGAGGCCCGAAGGGAGGCGATCTGCTGCTGCCTGCAGCGCTTTCACACGGAGGTGAGAGGCGCTGTGATTTCAATGCAGGGGCCCAGTCCGGTGGCGGACGGAGGGGGTCAGGTGGAGGGGGGAGTGGTGGCAGCGATGACCTCAGGGGGGGACCCCGGGTGGCGGCCTTGTCCCGAGCCCAGCCCTGTCTCGGCGGCCCTGCCGGAGTGTAGCCCTGAGAGGTGCACTGCTGGAAGGAAGATAGTCTAAAGGGACTGTGCCTGCAAGAGTTTGGATTGATACCAGAAGGAGTGGAAACAGCCTTGAATTTATTCCTGCCATGAAAGGATGGGTAAAGGACAGGAGGGATGTAAATATATACAGCTGTGAGTTACCTTGAGAGGGAGGAAGAGAGGTCAAGATTGCCATAATTGATCTTGAAGAAAACTGTGTATATAAAGGGTTGGAGTACTGACTACAGGTTGCAGAAGTTCAGTAAAGTTGATGTTGGTTTCATAAAACTACCAGAGTACAGCATGTTTATTTGGCAAGAGAGGAAAGCAGGTGCTCCTGGACTGAGAGAAGCAGTGTCCCAAAGTTCTCTTTGGTACTCCTAAATTCTCTGATCTTTATTCCGGAATATTGGCCCACTCCCAAGCTCTAATGGTGGAACCTGTGACTGAATGAGCAGTGAGCTGAGTGGAGAAAAGAATAGAGTATTAGAGAGAAATAAGTTTCCCTTGTGACCCACGTCAGAGAATGGAACTGAGCTGAGCTACTGGCATGACCCGGGTTACAGTTAACTTACTGCTTTGTTACTTTAAATTGATACAGTACATATCTACTTGTCAGTCATTTATTTATTTCACTAGTTCTGAATAATGATTGGTTCCTTCTTTCAAATGGTGGCATTAAAAAAACTGATTTTTTTTTTGGTGTGGGAGGGGCAAAAGGTTAACCTGGGAGACACTAGGCTAGTGCTAGTTATACTCTTGTCAACAAATAATGCTTTCAAGTGCACCTAAGTGAATTTCTAAGCATTCTTTCACATTTAAAATGTTTAAAACTCAATTATTTCAAGCACTTACCAATGCTGTTTGCCTCTGCCAATGCTACCATTGATGCTGCCATGTACAGCTGATTACTGTACTTTCCACCCTTCCCTCATGCGGATTCTTATGGAGCCCTTTGCATATTTCTCTTTTGTCTTAACAAAAGGTCTTGAGAGTCTGAAGACCCTTTATATGTGCAGTGGGAGTTAGAGGTCAGGCTACCTGATTCTGCAAAACTTCCATCCAGTGTCAGCTGGCAGATACATTATGAGGCAATTAAAACATGACCCTGCAAAAATCCTATTCAGGGCCTACTGCAAACAAAACCACTAACAGCATTGACAGGATATTATATTGTAATACATCAACACAAGTGCTCAATCATCTCCTACACTTTACCTAGTCGCGGTTGGCTCAAGTAAAGAATACCTCAGAGATGATTGGCAAACAGAATTTAGTGTTCAGTTTTAAAACTAGATCTCTAATTTTTAGGAAAACACTTTTACTACATGAGAGAAAACTCACAATGACTGTAATTTACAAATACTAACAATGTGCTTCTTTTCCAGTTTTTTATTCCGTGCATACTGTTAATATATGTTACAGCTAGAGACAGGGGCCGGGCCAGGGCCGGGCCCGGGACAGATCGCCCCCGCCCCCCCCCCCCACCCAAGGTCGTGTCACCACCCCGCCCCCCCACCCAAAGTCGCCGGGCCCCCCTCCACCCGAGGTCGCGAACTAACCTGAAGCGCCTTCACGTTCGCATCGCAGCAAGCAGCAGCAGCATCAGCAGGGCAGACCTCTCCTTCCGTGCCCCGCCCTCGCGGACATTACATCAGGCGAGGGTGGACACGGAAGGAAGGAGTGGCCTGCCCTGCTGCTGCTGCTTGCTGCGATGCGAACGTGAAGGCGCTTCAGGTTAGTTCCGGGAGCTACGGAGGGCGGGCCGGACTGCAGTGGCGCCACCCCCCTCCCCCCGGAGGCCTGGACCCGGGGACTTTTGTCCCCCCTGTCCCCCCCTCTCGGCAGCCCTGGCTAGAGACCCCTCCACTGGAATAGTGGTGGGCAGAGCCTAGAGCCTAGACTGCTAGAAGCACTAACCAGGCCAGAAAATCTGATGATGGCTTGAAACTGGGTACTTGCTGAAGCAGGGCCTAGCTGACAAGCTTAATCAGGATCTGGTGTAACTTCCAAATACAGTTTTAAAGTTTAGATGAGGGATTAAATGACTTGAATAGCCAAAAGTTAGGTCAAGTAATTGAATTTAAAATGGAGTCCTTTTCACAAAATCCTTGTGACTCTGGGCAAGTCACTTAACCCTCCATTGCCCCAGGTACAAATAAGTACCTGTATACAATATGTAAGCCGCATTGAGCCTGCCATGAGTGGGAAAGTGCGGGGTACAAATGTAACAAAAAAAAAAAAGATGGATTCATGTCTTAGCATTTGAAGATAGAAAAAGTAAAGTTTATTACAAAGGATGTAGCAAGATTGGGAAATAGGTAGAAGGGGGAGATTTGGGCTTCCGATCTAGCTTGCGGTTAGTAACTGGAAGAAAAACAAGATTTGCATAATAAAATATACAGTTTTAATGAGAGAAAAAAGGGTGTTTAAGAAGTGTGAATCTGGAGGAGTTTGGAGATTTCCCAACGTTACCCAGAGGTGCAAAATTAAGGTCGGTTGTCCCGAAACTCTGACTGATGAGCGTGCCTGATTGATGTAACACTTGGGTGAGAATAAATTCTATATTATCAGCTATCTTCCTTGTCTCCATCTATTTCTTGTCTACATGCTTATTTCTCTTAATACACCTACAGAGACAAATCATGCTCTATAATATACACATAAGCAAGTAGACTCCTACTTATTAAGACATTATGTGGGAAGACAAAGGCACACAGATGTTCATAGATGTCAGGAGTCAGATCACAGAGGTCACGTTAAAGGGACTTATCCTAAGCCTTCTAGAACTCCCTCTTCGCCCCCTTGGACAAAGGTCCAGTGAGGGTCTAGAGAGGGGTAATTAAAAACAATACAAAGAAATTGCTATTATTCAAGTCACAAGAGTTTCAGCAACTTTCCCAGAAAAATCAGCATCAGATAATTATTCTTACTTTTCAAAAACAATGTTTAACATTTTACCTAGAATCTTTGCTCAGCTACAAAGTTGTCAGATTCTTTAGAAGTTGTTTCTACAAATTATATTTTCAAGGATTTCAAGCCTCCCTGAAATACACCTGACTTTGCCTATGAGTCTCCCTTGGCAAGTATTGTTTCTTTTAGTACTAATACTTTTCACTGTCTGTTCTTATCTGCTGCAATGTGTTTTGGTCTTTTGTGTGTTGTCTTTTGTGTTTTTGGTTTGGAATTACATGGAAAATATAGTTAAAACAACTAGGAGACATTTTTTTCAGTCAATGAATAGTAAAGCTCTGGAACCTGTTGCCAGAGGATGTGCTAACAGCGGTTAGAGTATCTGGGTTTAAAAAAAGGTTTGGACAAGTTCCTGGAGGAAAAGTCCATAGTCTGTTATTGAGATGGATATGGAGTTACCACAGCTTACCCTGGGATTGGTAGAATGGAATGTTGCTACTAATTCCATTTCTGCCAGATACTTGTGACCTGGATTGGCCACTGTTTAAAGCAGAATGCTAGGCTAGAAGGATCATTGGTCTGATCCAGTATGGCTATTCTTATGTTCTTATGTGGTTAGCAACAAGCTAACCAGTTAAAACTAGTCGCATATCTATAGACCCACATTTTACGTGCCAAAAGTTAGCTGGATAAATCAACCAAACCATAATAGTAATATCCAGTTCACCAACTTGTAGGCCACCTAACTTTGAAAATGTCCTACTGAATGGTGATATAGTGCCTGGTCAGCTTTCAATATTGCTTAGGATAACAATGTGCTATGCAAGACATAAAATGCTTGTACTTTTGGATCCTGCATGGGCAAAAGGCCAAACTAGGGCAAGTACCTAGATATGCAAGGACTGGTGCCCCCTTGTACATCAGAGGAGATAGCATGGTGCTCAGATTTCTATCCCCATGTCTCTGGGTCAGTGGTGTACTGGGGGGGGGGGGGCGGTGGGGGCGGTCTGTCACGGGTGGGGGGGTGCTCCACCGTCTCCTGCCACCACCCTGCGTTTTTTTTTTTAATCCATTCAGCGTTGGACGCAGGCAGCGCCTCGTGTCTACCCTGCTGTGTGCTTTGAAAAAAGAAAATCGCTTCGCTGGCGTCGGGCCGGCCTTCTTTCGCTATGTCCCGCCCACTTTTGAGGTAACTTCCTATTTCCTCGAGGGCGGGACATAGCGAGAGAAGGCCGGCCCGACGCCAGCGAAGCGATTTTCTTTTTTCAAAGCACACAGCAGGGCAGACACGAGGCGCTGCCTGCGTCCCTCACTGAATGGATTTAAAAAAAAACGCAGGGTGGTGGCAGGAGAAGAGGGCTCTGTTGCTCTCCACGGGGGGGGGGGGGGGGGGCTCAGATGGGAGAAGGAGGTGGGGGAGCTCAGAGGGGAGAAGGGAATTGGGGAGGGGTGGGGGGAGCTGAGAGGGGTTCACAGAGGGGAGAAGGGAATTTGGGGAGGGGTGGGGGAGCTCAGAGGGGTTCGCAGAGGGGAGAAGGGAATTGGGGAGGGGTGGGGGAGCTCAGAGGGAAGAAGGGAATTTGGGGAGGGGTGGGGGAGCTCAGAGGGGTTCGCAGAGGGGAGAAGGGGACTGGGGAGGGGTGGGGAGTGGGGGAGCTCAGAAGGGTTCTCAGAGGGGAGAAGAACTGGGGAGGGGTGGAGGGAGCTCAGAGGGGTTCTCAGAAGGAAGAAGGGAACTGGGGAGGGGTGGGAGAGCTGAGAGGGGTGCTCAGAGGGGAGAAGGGAACTGGGGAGGGGTGGGGGAGCTGAGAGGGGTGCTCAGAGGGGAGAAGGGGATTGTGGAGGGGTGGGGGTGCTCAGAGGGGAGAAGGGGTCTGAAGCTGGAACTGGGGTCTGACAAGGGGGCAGGAGGGAGAATGGGTCCATGCCTGGGGCAGGTGGGTCTGGGGCTGAAAAGGGGGGATGCAAAGCATGTGGTGGATGAAGGGGGCTGGAACTGGGGGCTGAAAAGGAGGGTATTTGGGATAAGGGGGCTAGTGCTGGAACTGTGGGCTGAAACGGGGCAGGGGCTGAAACTGGGGGCTTTAAAGGGGACAGGGAGAACTGGCTGGGGCTGAAGCTCAGGACTGGTGAGAGAAAAGGGCTGGGGTTGAAACAAGGGGCTGAAAAGGGGACAGGGAGAAGTGGCTGGGGGCTGAAGCTCAGGACTGATGGGAGAAAAGGGCTGGGGACTGGTGGGATAGTGGGGCTGAAAGGGGGGGCAGGTGGGAGATGTGGGCTGGGGCTGGAACTAGGGGCAGGTGGAACTGGGGGCTGAAAAGGGGGGGCAGAGAGAGGGGACAACAGACCCTGGATGGAAGTGGGGAGTGTGAGGGAGGGCAGACCCTGGATGGATGGGAGAGGGAGGGCAGACGGATTGAAGGGGCAGAGAGAAAGGGCAGATGGTGGGTGGAAGGGGGAAAGAGAAAGAGGGCAGACTGGGGCAAATGGTGGATGGAAGGGATAGAGAGGGCAGACAGTGGATGGAAGGGGCAGAGAGAGAGAGAGAGGGCAGACAGTGGATGGAAGGGACATTAGAGGGCAGACACTGGATGGCAGAGAGAGAGCAAAGACAGATCCTGGATGGAAGGAAGACAGTGAAAAGAAGATGAGAAAAGCAGAAACCAGAGACAACAAACTGTAAATATATATTTTTATTATTTTGCTTTAGGATATAGTATTGTAGCTATGTTGTTTATAAATAGAACATGTAAATAAGGTAATCTTTTATTTGACTAATTTTAATACATTTTGACTTAACTTTCAGAGAACAAAACCCCCTTCCTCAGGTCAGGATAAGATACTGTAACAGCACTATACTGTACTGACCTGAGGAAGGAGATTTTGGCCTCTGGAAGCTAAATGTATTAGTCCAGTAAAATGGTATTATTTTATTTTCTGTATTTGTTTTATTTCTATTTGTTAATTTGTAAAGTGGTGATTGGTATTTGTTAGTTTTTTCAAATTTACATCTGCTGTCTTTATATTTTGCACAGTACTAGGGGACATTTTCTGTTTCTGTGGTGTTGCATTTTATGCAGAGTCTGGCATCGGGGGTTCAGTTTAATTTTTGTCTAAATAGAAAGTTTATGATTACTTATTCTATAGTGGATTAGGGTGTATCTGTGTTTGTGAAAAAGACATGGCTTTCAGTTGGCATTGACTGTGCAGGATCGACGATCTGTACTAATCTGTCTGTTTTCATTTTACAATAGGTGAATTGATGTTCTAGTGCTCACTGTAGTGTTTAAGATGCTTTCCTTTTCCTTGTGTGGCTCGTAGAAATTACTGCTTATGGTATGGTAGAATTGCTCTATAGGTCCTGAGTGTTTTGTATTCTCGGTCTGCGTAGTACTGGATTTGGGGGGGGGGGGGGGGGGTGTTAAAAAATGACCGGCCCCGGGTGTCTGATGGGGAGAAATGAAAAAATAGACTTTTACTTCAGCAGATTTAGCCCATACGCAGCAGAGCTTTAGAAGTGTTAACTCCCATTTTTTTGTTCTTCTCTCTCTCTCTCTCTCTTTCACACAGACTCTTGAATAAAAGATTCAATTACTCTCTCTTCTTTAACTTCCAAACAACAATGATGTTTACTTACAGTTTCTTCAGATAAATATTTACATCATACTTGCAGTAGACATGGTAAAACTACTGAATACAGAAATTCTGTCAGTTGGTTATCATACAGCTTGAAGAGAGATTGCTAACACCATCTTATGCTGACACAGACTGACTCACCACACAGAGCAACTAGAGTGACTCAGACACACCCACAAGACATTACACTATATCCAATGACATCATAGCTCATAGAATTGTTGACAGTTAATGCATGCAGCACTTGTCTTTCACATATTCCTACATAGTCAACTACCCTAGGTACGCCACTGCTCTGGGTGCCACTGCCATCACACCCGGGTACATAGTGCATGGCAGCCGGGTATGTGCAAGGGTATGGTAACCAGTTACATATATGAACCAGTTATATCAGCTATATAACTGGGTATGCACTGCAGAACCTGTATGACTTTTTACTAGCACCCTCTGTGGGTTGCAGCGTCAGAGTGCAAAGATGGCTGGGAGAAATAGACTGTCAAACTTCTCCCTACTAGAGGCACTGGTGCTGTGGCACAGTGGTTAGAGCAGCTGCCCAAAGTAAGAACCACAGGTGGTGGGCTTAAGTCCCACTTTTGTCCTAGGTTGTTAGCTGAGAATTATTTTCCTCTTGTTGTGGGGTGAGCCCTGCATAGAATGCTATACAATGTACTGTACCCAAATGTTTTCATTATCGGCAGACGTCCCACACATTTGGGTCAGTAGTTTGTATTGCAGTCAAAGCAAGGCTTCTTTCCCCCCACCCCCACCAAAAAAAAAATCCCAAGAGCAGGCTGTGTCTCAAACCTGCACCTTTTCATTCTCTGAATTAGTTCATAGGCAGCTATTCTAACTACTAGGCTACAGTTCTATACAGAAAATTTGGGGATAGTAGGTTTATTCAGGCCTCAGTCAAAATTAAATGTGAACCTCAATAAATCCTGCTGAAAAATTAGGACTTTATCCCAGGGGTCACAGGTAACAGCTTTATCCAGAAAAACAAATGGCACTTTTTCCTTTGAGAAAAAAAAGTTTTGTTTTTTAATATGAACCACTTATGAACATGATAATAAGTGGAGTGGAGGAGTGGCCTAGTGGTTAGAGTGGTGGACTTTGGTCCTGGGGAACTGGGTTCAATTCCCACTACAGGCACAGGCAGCTCCTTGTGACTCTGGGCAAGTCACTTAACCCTCCATTGCCCCAGGTACAAATAAGTACCTGTATATAATATGTAAGCCGCATTGAACCTGCTATGAGTGGGAAATTGTGGGGTACAAATGTAAGAAATAAAAAATATATTGTCCATATAGACATAAACAATAAATATTAGGCCACAGCTCATCCAAAATACCTCTATCAAACTGATTTACAGGTTCTAAGAAATGTGGTCACGTGACCCATCTCCTTAAAGGTGCTCACTGGCTTCTGCTGTCACACAGAATTACCTATAAACTTCTAGTTTTCAAAATTAGGAGCTCTGGCTCACCCTCTTTCCTAGCAAGTTTCTTGACCCATCTACTCACACTTGCATGCTCTCCATTTCTAACACCAACAGCTTCTGGTCATAGTAGTCAATAAACAGCAACAAAAGTGCAGGTATAGATGAGACAGATCAGTATGGCTCATGGTAATAGTTTCCTCAAGCTGTGAGCTGTCCTGGCCAGCAACCTCTTGGATAGCCACATCCTCTACCAAAGGAGCTGATGCTGTGGGTGCTTGAGCACCCCCAATATTGAGAACATTTCCTTGTATATGTCCAAGGAAGAGTTATTTCCACTGGGCTTATCACCCCCCATAATTTTGAAAAGTTGGCTTCTATGTCCTCTACCATGACCAACACCTTTTAATCCTGGTCAGTGAGTGGCTGATGGGCATATGGTGGTTCTGAGCATCTTCTTTTTAATGGTATATCAGCTCATCCTCCACTTTTATTTTAATATCCTCCACCTCCTTGTTGTGGTGGTGAATGGCATTAATCTCAGTTGTTATTTTGTGCCACAACCGTTACTTCTGGTGCACATTCTCACTGGATAACAGAATGTCCTAGTGCCTGAGGACCAGGTTAGTGGCCATTATGGTCTACTGGGGGGAGAAATTGGCTTTACAGATGTCTGCCATCCTAGCAGCATAAGATACAGCTTCCCAAAATATTGGCCGGTTAGCATTTTAAATATCACTGGTTACAGAGAAGGCTGGTTAATTATGCAGTCTATATTTTAGTGGTTAACATTTGAATATTGTTTGCAGCTGAAACCGCTTATTTCCAAGTTCCAAGTTTATTTAACATTTGTTATCCCACACATCACATAATATATCTAAGCGGCTTAAAAACTAAGATAGAAGAGCAATAGAGATAGGGAAAAGGAGTGAAAAAAAGAGAGAAGAGAGGACAGTAGGGGGAGGGCAGAAATAGAATTACAATATATGTGTCACAAGTGTCAGGAAGTCCGGAGTAGTGAGCCCTTGGACCACTGCCAGTGACCGGCAGCAGCAGGTGAACCACCCAAACAGGAAGCAAGGCTGAACACAGGTAGGCTGGTACAAGCAGGACCAGAGCTAGCAAGATTGGAAATGAAGCTCTTGGTAGTCAGGGCTGGAATAACAGGACTGGAATAAAATTCAGGATTCTCGAGCAGGCTTGGCTGGAACCGGATGCTGGAATGGACTTGGCTTGGCTGGAACCGGATATTGGAACGGACTTGGCTTGGCTTGGCTGGAACCGGATACTGGAACGGACTTGGCTTGGCTGGAACCAGATGCTGGATTCTCAAATAGGGTTCAGGATTCTCAAACAAGCTAATTCAGGATTCTCAAACACACAGGATTCAGGATTCTCACACAAGCTTGGCTGGAACAGGATTCAGGATTCTCAAACAGGGCAGACACAAGCAGGATCAGAACTAAAGCTGAAGACAAACAGAGCAGACACAAGCAGGAAGGGAACTGAAGCAGAAGACAAGACAAGAGCTAGCAGGACTGGAACTGCAACAAACACACACAGACAAAAGCTCCTCGGAAGACCTCTGTTGCAAAGGCAAGTCTGAAAGTTCCCAGGTGCTTAATAAAGGCAATTACAGATGAGGTCACAGGTGAAGCTTGGCAGCAGGAACACCCGGGCAAGTTTGGGGTGCTGGAACATCAGGACTGGAATAAACGCTGGAACATGTTTGGGAAACAGCAGCCATAGTGCCTGGTCACCAGGAGGCGAGGTGAGTGTAGGCATGGGATATAGTCACAACCGTGACAATATGATAGAGAAGGTTGGGGATTAGATGGAGATAGCAAGGGGAAGCAACTACTTGCCCTGAGATTTGTAACATGGAATGTTGCCACAATTTGGGTTTCTGCCAGGTACTTGTGTCCTGGCTTGGCCACTGTTGGAAACAGGATACCATTGGTCTGACCCAGTATGGCTACTCTTATGTTCTTATGTTAATTTTTATTTTACTCACTGAACAGGAGCAGAAGGTGTTGGTAAGTTACCATGAGCCATACTGTTCTGTCTCACCTGCTACTGCACATTTCTTTCTGTGCATTGACTACTATTGCCTATTTGAATGTTAGCCATAGACCAGGTACTGGCTGTATGTAAAAATGTGTACTGTGCCTTCAGAGTCCTGTGTGACAGATGCACAACATCTCAGCTTCTGTGGGTGATGGGACTCTGATGGCACATGCCCATAGATAAGCAAGTTTCCTGGGTGTGTGAAGATATAGGCAGCATGAACTCCAGCAATGTGAGTATTAAGGGATATATGCCTTAGCTTGGCACAGAGTATGGATATGTATGGTCCATCTGTGGGCCACAGCTGCCTCATCATTGGCATATACCACACCCAGTGGATGGCTGAAATCTGAATAGATAGGGTACTTGGAGTGCTAAGGTATGTCAGGGCAGCAAGCATTTCAAGACACCTATAAGAGAACAGAACAAATATATCAGATGTCATTATAATGCATATTTATGTTTGACTTAGCATATACATTGATTACTATTTGTTCTTAATGGAGGTTCGGTGATACAAAGGTTTACCTGTGAGAACCTACCAACCATGTTCTGCACACTCCTACACATATTCACACCAGGTGCTATCCAATAGCAGGCAAGGTACACCAATGTGCATTGTCACAGGTAGTTAGAAATGTGTGGAGAGGTCATGCAGATTTGGGCACAGTGGCTGTAATGCATATATGGTACACTATTGCTGCTGTTACAATAGTACAGGGTGATGTACAAGGTTAGGGGTGGGCAACTGTTAGCAATCTGTTATATCAAGTGTGCTGGCCCACATGTGATGGCAACCATGTCAAGGTGTCTCATATATATTCCATCTGCTCTGAACACAGGTGGTCCACAGACAGGCCCATCCCAGCACCAGAAAACACCAGCAGCAGCAGCAGCAGGGACTCAGCATGCTGAGGAGGAGGAGGGGTAGCAGGAGGTGGCCAATGCCCCAGAACCAGATTCCACAGTGCAACCACCAGCACCACAAAAGGCACTGCCACAGACCCTGGTACCAGTGCTACCACCAACACCACAGCTACGGGCCAAGGCACAGTGCACCCCCCCCCCCCCCCGGAGGCCTCTGGTATCTCAGCAGCATCAAGACACACACAGAAGTAGGAACCCAAGGCACCTACTTCAGGCCAAGACCAGAGGTCAGCCAGCCATAGCTAGCACCCCTGGACATACCAGTGTCTGAGGATACAGAGGAGAATGAGACGGACCCCAGCCAATTGCGGCTGATTCAAAGAAGACTGACCAAAATGATTAAGGAGATGGAACTCCTCTCATATGAGGAAATGCTTAAGAGGTTAAAAGACTTCAGCTTGGAAAAGAGATGGCAGAGGGGGGATATGATAGAGGTCTACAAAAGACTGAGTGGTCCCATTTTATACATACATACATAACTTTGTAAGTCTATGTGCTTTGAAAATGAGCCTCCTAGTTGCTAATGACTAGGGTTATACATGTGAAAATATCTTTATAAAGATTACTCTCTGAGAGGATCATATAACTGGTGGCTTAACATTTTATATTCACATTTATTTATATTTATATACTGCTAGTACCAAAGGTTCAAAGTGGTTTACAATAAGAAGTGTCAAAACATTACTTAGATTAAAGAGAAGAAAAACAGAACAAGAAATTTCATTTCCAAACCTCAGTCACTATTACAGACAAAAAAAAAATTAAACTGAGATTTTTAGTCTTTTCCTAAAAAGGGAGTAGCTACAGTTGTCGTTAAAACATGAAACATAATCTCAACAGATTTTAGGTGCTTGATAAGCTAGAATTCGGGCACAGATGTTTAAATTGTTTAATACCCTAAACAGAAGGAAAAGCAAATGGGGAGTTAATATGAGTCCTTCTAATTCTTGAAGGAACCAAGAACTCCAAATGAGATAATATATTCAGGACAATCTCCATTTAAAACTTGATACAATATACAAGAGATTTTAAACATACACTTGGCCTCTATAGAGATTGTCATATTTATGCAATGAGAAAATCTCACTGCTGTGTTCTGACTTGTCTCCAGTCTCTGAAGAACATATCTAGAAGCACCAAGACTTATCAAGTTGCAATATTCTAATTTAGAAAGTAGCAAAGATTGAACAAGCAATTTAAATTATTCAAATTAAAAAATAAAAAAACTTTCTAATTCTTCTTAATTCTGTTAACAGAAATAACTTTTAACCAGAGAATTAGCCTGTGGTTCAAGCCAAAGAGTTTGGTCCAAATAGACACTCAAAATTTTAATAACTTGATCTAAACATGATAATCAACAGATCAGGATAATTATTCAAAAGCAAAAGCATAGTTTTATCTTTAAGTTTATAATTCGCCATCCGAGTACTTATAATTGAAATACAATTCTGAATGATTGGTGATATTTGAGCCACTGACTCATAAATCAAGATTAGAATAGTGATGTCATTCACATAACTATCGGTAAAGAACCCCTCTTCAGTTAGATTCAACCCCAATGTATATATATTAAAAAAACATTAAAAAGTGTAGGTGAAAGTGGGCATGCCTGTGGAACACCACCAACTTTTCTAACCTATTTTAATGAAGGCATGTTAGTGAATTTGTGTAATGTGAAACTACTTTTTGCTGGATATCTACTATAAACATTTAAGTGTCATAAATCAGTATTTGTCTCTGCCTTTTGACCTTGAGTATATTGATTGTAAGAATTAGTATGATTTTTCAACAATAATTTGTAGGTGTTCCTTTTCAAGCACAGCTTTCTAATTTGATTTATTAAGATCATGCTTGCCAAGGTCCTAATTTATCATCTGCCTCTTTATCCCTTACATGCATACCAGCCCAGTGTAGAAAACTGTGCAACTCTAAGCTGTATTCCTAGGGTGATCTAATTCTGTGTCTTAGTATTGTTCTATATGAAATAGAATAAAGAAACAAATCATATTTTCAAAATTAGTCTTTTTCAAATGTCCATGGGATTCATTATTCAAAAGATGCAGCTTGCCTTCTTAGGTCATGTAGAATTCTCTGGCAAGGATCAAGACTCCAGCAGCTTTGCCCACTTTACAATAAGATTGTTTCAACTATGACTAAGATTAACGTTACAATTTTTGTGGCCATAAAATCTTTCTATTTTTAGATGTTTGTAAGGCAATGTGAATTTGAAGAAAAGTTTTTTCTACAATTAAAGCCCCAGGTATTTTCAATTGGAGTGTCTTTCATTTAAAATTTCCTGCAAATGTTTGAGATCAGGCGGTGGCAAAGCTATGGGGGGGCCCTGAGCCCTCCTAAATTGGCTCTGGGACCCCCCCGGTTTGGCTGGCGGGGGTTGGGGACCCCCACCAGCCAAGATATCTTCGTGCAGCAGTGGCGGAGAGGGGTGGAAGCAGCGGTGGGGTGCTGGCGGCGGGGAAGCAGGCCAAAATGTGCCCCCCCCCCACACCTTTGGCTCTGGCCCCCCCCTCCTGTCGAGGTCTGGCTACGTCCTTGGGGTCAGGTATGTTTTTCTGAATGTATCACAACTTGAGGATTTCCTTAAGGATTAATAGAGATGTATCTTCAAAGCAAATAGAAAAACAACCAACAAGTGGTATAAATCTGCATTTGGCTGTTTTTCTCACAAAAACCTCCAAAATGGTATTTTTTTAAACCAATTTTTAGACATTTTTCTATGAAGTTCATGAAAAGTGTATTCAAATCTCAAGGGTGCATGGGATCTGGGAGTTTCTAACACTTAGAAAAGCCCAGATCCCATGCACTTGGATGTTTTTCAGCCATAATGGAGCAAAACAAAACCATCCAGGACTAAAAAATAAGACGTTTTTGAGCTAGACCTTGTTTTCATAATGAATAAGGCACAAAAAGGTGCCTTAAATGACCACTGGAGGAAATCAGGGATGACCTCCCCTTACTCCCCCAGTGGTTACTGACCCCCTCCCACACCCCAAAAATGTGATTAGAAGCATTACTTACCAACTTTTATGCCAGCCTCAGATGTTATACTCAGGTCCATTATAGCAGCATGCAGGTCCCCGGTGCAGTGCACTGAAGATAAGTGGACCCAGGCCTGTACCTCCCCCTACCTGTTACACTTGTCATGGAAACTGTGAACCCTCAAAAACTCTAAAGAAACCCACTGTATCCACATATAGGTGCCCCCTTCACCTATAAGAGATATTATAGTGGTGTACAGTTGGGGGTAGTGGGTTTTAGATGGGTTTTGGGGGGCTCAGCAGACAAGAAAATGGAACGATGATGAGATGTGTACCTGGGAGCATTTATTTGACATCCAGTGTAGTGCCCCCTAGGATGCCCCATTGCTCTCCTGGGATGTCTTTGTGGCCAATTTTGAAAATGGCTATATACCTCACTTGAATTGTGAACGTTTGTAGCAAAACATCCAAAGTTGGACTTAGACGTCATATCAAAAATGCCCCTCCACTTAACTTTATAAGTCTAAGTGCTTTGAAAATGAGCCCCATAATGATTTATAATTTTCTGGTTTGGAGTATCAATATTTGTTAAGGGTGCTATAGTTTACTGAGGGGCCCTTTTACAAATGCAAGTAAGACCCTACACATGTCCAGTGTATGCCAAATCAACATTACCACCCGGCTATTATGTACCCCAGGAGGTAATTCTGAATTTGGCGTGCGCTTACCCGGTGGTAAACAGCAGTGTGCATGCACTATATGCCTACCACCTGAGTCGCACGTGAGACCTTATCGCTAAGTCAATGGGTGGTGATAAGGTCTGAGGCCAAAAATGGACAAGCGCTGGTTTTTATTTTGCCACATGTCTATTTTCCGGCCTCTTAAAAAAAGACCCTTTTCCAGGATATGGCAAAAACTGGCCCGGTGCATGTCCAAAAGACATGCTCGCACTGCCGCAGGCCACTTTTTGCCGCAGCTTAGTAAAAGGGCCCCTTATTTTATTGGCTCTCTTTGTTATTAAGTTTCCATGTTATTTCTTCCCCTCTTCCCTACAGGATGTGGACTGGATTGATTTAGCAATGTTCTAAGAAGTTTTCCATAATATTGTAATTACTGTCTTACTTCATATACTTACTAATTGTATAGTTTTGAAAAATTTTAATTAAGAACAACAGAAGAAAGAAAGCAGTGCTGAGAGTATGTAGAAGACATCCATTTTTAGTTCCAGCTATTACAATATGACACAAAGTTTCCTGACTTACACTCTGTTTACTTCTTTTTTGACACACATATTTTTTTCATATAAGATCATTTATTTCTACATCAATGGGAATGAAAAATATTTGATATTTCCCTGTTCACTGAAAAATATTTTTTACTCGTTCCTAAAGTACAAAGACTAGGGGCCACTCGAGGAAGTTACATGGAAATACTTTTAAAACAAATAGGAGGAAATATTCTTTCACTCAACAAATAGTTCAGCTTTGGAACTCTTTGCCAGAGGAGGTGGTAACAGCAGTTAGCATATCTGGGTTTAAAAAAGGTTTGGACAAATTCCTGGAGGAAAAGTCCATAGTCTGCTATTGAGACAGACATGGGAAGCAACTGCTTGCCCTGGTATTTATAGTATGGAGTGTTGCCACGATTTGGGTTTCTGCCAGGTATTTGTGACCTGGCTTGGCCACTGTTTGGAAAACAGGATACTGGACTAGATGGGCCATTGGTCTGACCCAGTATGGCTACTCTTACGTTCTTATGTAATATTGTCCACAAATGTCGGAGTCAAAGAATTTACAATCTAAATTGTACCAAGTAAGAATATTCTGTCACACAAATATATCTTGTTCTTGGAAGAAGTGATAGAGAACAAGACTCTCACTATTGGTCCAGTATCTGAGAAAAAATATGTAGAGGCTGATTCTATAATTGAAAGCCTCTGCCCCCTATTATATAAAGGAACCTAGGCACTCAGGGACCCTTCTACTAAGCAGCAGTAAGACCACCGCAGGCTTGCCGTACGGCAATCTGAAACTACAGTTGGCCCAACGTTGGTGTCGGTGGCAGTTCTACCCCCAGTGTGCGGCATTTCCAGCGCTGGAGGAAATATTTGAAAATATTTCTGCAGGGGTTACCACTGGGTTAGCACAGGAGTCCTTACCAGTGGCAGTTAATGCTTCTTCCCAAAATGAATATGAAGGTTATAAGTGAATTACAGCAGTCAATGTTAATTATCACTAGAGAAGGAACCATTCTTTTTTAATGATTCAAACGATAAAAGCAGTTTTACTGATTTAGATCATGTGCATCTTAAAAAAAATTAAATATAAGAATGCAGTTTAAAACATAATTCCTCATCTAGAATCACATCCACAATTTTCATAGATGTGACCCTGTTAATTGGATCACCTGTCAAATGGATAGGGCAATGATGTACCCAATTCTCTTTTGTTGAACAATATACTGGTTTTGTTTTCCAGATTAAACTTCATCTTATGATTAATCAACCAATTTGCAATCTTCACAAGCTTCTGAGTCAAAGTATTAACTTGTGAAATATTAGAAGAATCAAAGGTAGTCAATATTTCAAAATCATCAGCTTAGGCAAATGCTGTCAGTTCAAGTGACTTAGGGAGGTCTTTTAATAAAGCTTAGCTCAAGTTATCTGCAGCAGGACCCATTTTATTCCTATGGGCCCTGCTGCAGATAACTCGAGTTAAGCTGTAGTAAAAGACCCCCTAAATGAGTACAAGCAAAAGGGCCATGAATATGTTAATACTGAAGACAATAGAGACACCTGCTAGACTCCACAAATAAAAGTATATGGGGCTGGGTATAAGGATTCTCATTGGACCTAGTATTCCGATTACTTAAATACAAGTTAAACCATCTCAATACTGTACCTAAGATTCCAATGGACGAAAGCATGGAACATAGTAATCTATGATCCACTAAGTCAAGGGCCACAGAAAGATCTAAAGACAATCATATAACAGCTTTGTTTTGGTCCATATATGTCTGTACATATGTGAGCAAACCAAACAATGCTGTGTCTTTACCGTAGGCTTTATGAAACCCTGATTGATTAAGATGTAAGTACACCAGAAAAGGGAAACAACACATAATGCACAACAGCAAGTAAGATAAAAAGTAAGGATGGACAAATGGCCTTCCAATAGAACCTAGAAGCCTTACATTGGGTTTTATTGGAAGGCTGAATGTCCATCCCTACTTTTTTTCTGACTTGATTAGGATGCAAGACATTTGTTTTATTTTAAAAATCATGCAGCTGTTTAATATTTAATTGTTCAGCCAATTCAGATATGAATGCACTTATGAAAGTGATGCACGTGGGGTGCAGAAATCCAAAAGAGATGTACCAAATAGGAAGGTGAGATTGGTAAGCTTGGCACAGGAGAGGGACCTGCAGGTGATTGTGTCCAAGGATCTCAAGGTGATGAAACAATGTGTTCTATGGCCAGAAGGATGATAGGCTGCATAGAGAGGGGTATAACCAGCTGAAGAAAGGAGGTGTTAATGTCCCGTACAAGTCATTGGTGAAGCCTCACTTGGAGTATTGTGTCCAGTTTTGGAGGCTGTATCTTGTTAAGGATGTAGAAATACTTGAAGTGGTTCAGGGAAAAGCAACAAAAATGGTATGAGGTTTATGTAGCAAGAAGTATGAGGAGAAACTTGCTGACCTGAACATACCTAGAGGAAAGGAGGTGATATTATACAGATGTTCAAGTATTTGAAAGGTATAAATTTGCAGACAATTTCCAGAAATGGGAAGGTGGTAGAACCAGAGGAGATGGAGGGGTTGACTCAAGAATAATGTCAGGAAGTATTTCTTCACTGAGAGGGTGGTAGGTACCTGGAATGCCCTCCCACAGGAAGTGGTGGAGATGAAAATGGTATCGGTATTAAAAAATGTGTACAAATGCACTCGATCTGCAGCCCCTCCTTACCTCTCTACCCTCATCTCCCCTTACGTCCCTACCCGTAACCTCCGCTCTCAAGACAAATCCCTCCTTTCAGTACCCTTCTCCACCACCGCCAACTCTAGGATTCACCCTTTCTGCCTCACCTCACCCCATGCTTGGAACAAACTCCCTGAGCCCATTCGCCGGGCCCCCTCCCTACCCATCTTCAAATCATTGCTCAAAGACCACCTCTTCAATGTCGCCTTCGGCACCTAATCACTACACCTCTTCTCAGGAAATCTCAACTACCCCAACTTGACATTTCATCCTTTAGATTGTAAGCTCTTCTGAGCAGGGACCGTCCTTATTTGTTAATTTGTACAGCGCTGCATAACCCTAGTAGCGCTCTACAAATGTTAAGTAGTAGTAGTAAGTAGTAGTAGGATAAACAGAAAGGAATCCTGATTGAAAAGAATGGATCCAAAGAAGCTTAGTGGAGATTAGATAGCAACACCACTAATTGGGAAGAAAAGCCAGTGCTGGGCAAGACTTCTAAGGTCTCTACCCTGAATGTGGCTGAATAGATTTGGATGGGCTGGAGTGGAGTTATTCAGGGGCTTCAACAAATTCAGAAATGTAGAACAAGGACAGTGCTGGGCAGACTTCGGTCTATGCCCTGAAAATGGCAAGGACAAATCACGATCAGGTATACATATGATGTATCACAACATAAACTCATTACATATGGTACCTTGTTGGGCAGACTGGATGGGCCATATAGGTCTTTATCTGCCATCATCTACTATGTGAATGAAAAAGTAGCCACTGGGCAATAGTTTGAAAGTAAGGAAATACTATTAACATCTTTGAGTCTGGGTATATATGTTAATATTTGCATGCATAACATGTATGTATGTACAGTAAATGTTAATGCCTAGATTACAGGATTGTTCCTGCAGAAAGTAATTCTATAAAGAGCCACCTAAAGTTAGGCAGCGAGAATGCGTGCAAATGCTATTATTCTAGTGGAGGAGTAGCCTTATGGTTAGTGTATTAGGCTTGATCCTGGCAACCTGGGTTTGATTCCCAAGGCAGCTCCTTGTGACCTCAGGCAAGTCACTTAACCCTCCATTGCCCAGGTACAAAAAAAACCAGTTGACAAATAAAAACACTGCAATACAATGGAAGGTGAAAATTAAAGGGCTCTCCAGCTCAAATTGAAGGTTCTTTGGACGCCCTCCTTGGGGCACCTCAACTTCCTGGTGGCTCAGTGGATCCAACACCCACTTGCCCTGTCCCCGAAGCACTACTCCTTTCCAAATACAAAAGCGCTGCTCACTGGCCTTCACTATGTTCTCCCTCTTCCATCCTGACTCACTTCCAGAGCTTTGGGCGAGATGGGAGTCAGGACAAATTCCCAATTGCTCCTACTCTGTATGCTGCCAGCTTCCAGATAGCACTGGTAATTTCACATTACAAGTAGTCAAGAAAATGTCTTTTAAGCCAGGGTAAGAGAAACACTGACGACACAATGATATCATTCTCCAAATTGTGCTGGATGGTGTGCATGTGACACTTGGAATTCCTTTCTAGAGGGATTCAGTTCCCGATCAATCCTTCCATCCTAGCCCTTTACAGTTTTAATTAAACAAAGAGATGATGCATTTCTTCAATAATTCAAAGTTAATGCAACAACAGTAACAACAACAACAAACGTATTTTAAAACAAACTTCCCTGTGTAGGTCCAGGCTATTATTTCTCTGAACTTTTGTTTCTCTATTGCAGATAATATGTAAAAGCTTTTGCAGCAAAGTAGAAATATGTTATGCTTCAAGTCTGGTGGAGATATGAATTGTTTGCAAAATAAATAGCAAATGGTGTATACTGATAAGGCTAATGCAACGTGTGGACTTTTTCACAATGATATCTCGATCAGTTCTAATTAATTTTGTTTGGTCCTGTTTCATAGCAATCTATGAAGCATGCTGAATTATATCTTTCCTTTTGTCTAAGTCTACTTGTAAATAATTAAAAGATAGCATTTCTGTCTGACAAAAGTGTCATAATTTCTGTCATGATATGTAGTTGCTATAGTAACATGCACACACTATTAAATGCATCTTCAAGGCAATAAATAAATCTCATCGTTCACTAGCAACTCAGTTTGCTAATTAATAGTATATAGCTGATTGCTTACTATAATTCTAGATCTGGTTTCCACTATTCCGTTAAAAATAGGTGAATGTGTAAAACTTCTTAATAACAACTGAATAATTGTTGGAAGAGGCATATTGGAGGAAAAAAAGCTGTAAACAATAATGACCTGATTAAGAAAAACTACTAGACAAGATGGCCGCTGCTAGCTGAGTCTGCATGCACCTTGTTTTCCTGTGCTTGTTTCGATGGGAAAACGGAAGGGGAGTCGGTGCTGTTCTTGACCGACTCCTGTGCCTTTGGGCCCTCTTGATAAACATCCGGTGCGTGGTACAATGCAAGGGATGCAGTCTGAGCAAACCCCAGCCTTGATGTTGCAGCTGGAGGGAGTGAGCGGCACTTCATTTGGGAAGGTCACTCTTAATCCGGACCGGAGAGCTAGCCCCCCGCAACCTGCAGCCCAGAGTTCTCCATTACCATCTGTGATGGCATTGATTCAAGAACACACCACCGCTTCTGGAGCAGAACCAGAATTGGATGGAGGCACCTCTGGTTTACATGGGGCAGCCCAAACTGTGCTGGTGTTGACTGTAGGAGTTACTACAGGAGAGCGAGAAGCTACACCAGTTACAGCCAATTTGCACCCGGGAACTTCGGTACTTGTCACCTGACCAGCAGTCATTAGTCTAGAGACAATTTGGGAAGCTGTCTCTGAGCAAATGAAACTTATTTCCTAAAGTTCATGAGCTGGCTCAGGTAACTGATAAACTGAAGAGTCAAGTGTTACAATTGAAGTCTGAAAGATAAAATAATCGGAGGTTAATCTTCTATGAAAAATTTACAAATGAAAATGATAAAGGATTTATCTGCTTTAAAATTAAGAAATGAGACTTTGGAAAATACAGCTCGGAGTTGTAAGGTACTCCTGCAAACTCAGCAAAGGAAATGTTAAGTTATTTACGGGAAGTGTTGATGGTTCCTGAAGTTGATTTTCCACCTTTGGCTCGGGTTTATTATTTGCCAACAACAAAAAAAGTATCAGAATAATTAAATGCTGAGCTTCAGAATTAGAGGTTGAAAGATGGAATGTTTTGGACTTCTTAGAATATTCTTTAACTGAGCAAGGTTCTACTTCCACATTGATAGTGACTCAGACAGAGAATGGCTCCTAAAATTGTTCTTTAGACATAGAGAGAAAGTGTTTCATTCTTTTAGAGTTTCTATGTTTCCTGATCTGATCAGGGAGACACAAAGAAGAAGGAAGCAGTTCCTGTTGCTCAAGTGTCACACCCTTCACCTCGCCTTTGACGGGGCCCTCCGGCGGCGCAGGAAACCCTCGGCCGTCATTGCTGGCCTGGTGTTCCCTCCAGTGGCACGGCTCTCCCCACCATCATTGCTAGTGCTGTGCAGCACGACTGACGTCCTTGGGCCGTGCTATCCTCTTCATCCTCGGCGCTTCTCCCCGCTTTCCTGTTAATGCCGGTTGGGCGACGCCTGATGTTGCGCCAGGATCGTGACCTGCCTCTGTGGCTTATTGACACTGGCAGTACTGAGCCTGGATATTCAATGCCAGGCCATTTCCACAGACCAACATTGAATATCTGGTTTATTTTTGGCTGATACAGACTGAACCGGCAAAGTCGGTATTCATTGCTAGCTAGTTAGGGGGCCCTTTTACTAAGCTACATAAGCATCTATGTGCACCCAACGTGTGCCAAAATTGAGTTACCACCCAATACCTTGTGGCTTTTGCGGTAATTTTATTTTTGGTGCATGTCCGATACGTGCGGCCGAAAAATAATGTTTGCAGCAGCCACAAATAGAGGATGCAAAAACATTTTTCTTCACTCCAAGAAATAATTTAGAGTGATTGTCTACGTTGACTCATCTAGTTCTCTCTGTCTAATGGTAACGTTTTTTTTTTTTTTTGTTAATCCAGAGGAGTTCTTATGTTCACTCAGTGCATGCCCAACTTAGATATTGAAGTAGCAAATGAGAAGTTGGTTAATAGTTTGCTGATGCTAGTCCTCATTTTAAAAAGATTATTAATATCTAGCAGCATTAAAATGCCTTGATCAGTGCTAAAAAAAAAGTCCTCCTTGGATCCCACAGTCAGTTTCACACCTGATTTTTTTTCTTGCTAAGAGTGAGTCTTGGCAATGCCTGCTGTGAGGCAGGTGAAATTGCAGGTCTGGATTTGTATCAGTTGGTATTCAGGGGAGGCTTTAGCACAGAACTGTCTTCTTATCCATAACAAATGATTTACAACGTTATATGGACTGTGATGGATCAACACTTCTGGTCTTGATGGACCTCTCCAGTGCACTTGACATCATAGACCATTATTAGAATGGTTAGTTTGGATATCAGTGAAGTGGTTACTTTTATTTGTATTGGACAAATTCTAGTGGGTGTGAATCTTAGTTCAAAACATACCATAAGGATTTACCCTTTCTCATTTAAAAAAAACCCGAATATATCCTGTGGGTAGCATACTTAAAGAATGTGCATTTTAATTCCTGTCTGTCAACCATTGCACAATGGGTGCTGGGCAGTAAACTGAAGCTTAACAAAACTAAAAAGGAGATTTTGTGGGTGGCACACCTACTACTACTACTATTTAACATTTCTAAAGTGCTACAAAGTGTACGCAGCGCTGTACAAACACAAAAGAAAGACAGTCCCTGCTCAAAGAGCTTACAATCTAATAGACAAAAAGTAAAGCATTTAAATTTAAAATATTTAAGCAGTCAAGCACAAGAGAACAGTCACAGAAGGACTGAAGATGTTGAAGAGTGGTCAGTGTGATTAGGTGTAACTCTGGTTGGAGTAGTGGGAGAAGGTGATAGAAGAATAGAAATGGGTGAGGTAAAAGTAATGAGTGGGTTGATAGAAAGGTTATATAAGACATGTCACACCTAGTACCTCAACCTGCATTACGCCAGCTGTAAAGGTCTCAAGTACAAAACTTATTATGGATCCAATTTCTCCTTCCTGGGCAGTTGTCTTTGGAACGCTCTCCCTAGACCTATCCGAGCAATCCATGACCATCTACCATTTAGAAAAGCACTAAAAACCCATCTGAGTGGAGGAGTGGCCTAGTGGTTAGGGTGGTGGACTGGGGAACTGAGTTCAATTCCCGGCACAAACAGCTCCTTGTGACTCTGGGTAATGTCACTTAACCCTCCATTGCCTGCCATGAGTGGGAAAGCACAGAGTACAAATGTAATAAAAAAAAATAAATCTATTCAAACAAGCCTACCCGAAAGACCCAGATTAATTTCTTGAACCCATCTACCTTACATATACTGAAGAGAAAACGACATTGTCCCAGACTCTATCTCCCACCTTACCTACCTATCCACCCTATTACTACCCATCCATCCTATTATTATGTTATACTTAATTTCCTACTTTACATAACAAAATTCTGTGTTACCTATTACTATGTAAGCTGCATTGAGCCTGCTTTTAGTAGGAAAGTGCGGGATACAAATATAATAAATAAAAAATTACCGCCTGGTTACCGATTGAGACTTTACCGCTAGGTCAAAGACTGGTGGTAAGGTCACAGACCCAAAATGGATGCGTGGCAATTTTGATTTTGCTGCATATCCATTTTCAGCAAGAATTTAAAAAAAGGCCTTTTACAGGCGCGCTGAAAAATGGTCGGCGCGTGCCCAAAACTCTCGTCTACACTACTGCAAGCTATTTTTCAGGATCCCTAAGTTTGAATGTGCCAAAGATAGGCCTGGTATTCACTTGGCCAAATATGACCATCAAACTTCCATTGAACTGTATAACTGGCTATCCACTAGCCACTAACCGTGAATTTTCAGGGGCCATATCCTGTTAAAAATTCACGGATAGCCAGTTACAGGGCATTTAACTGGCCAGGGGCTGATTCTGGCCGGTTAAATGCTTTTGAATACTGGGGGGTTAGTGTTTTTAGAGGACCAACCTACAACCCTCACCTGGGGTATCACATTTGGTGGCAGTGATGGGATCCTTAAGCTTATCCTGTCCGAGGAAGCCAGATACATGACTTTCTAGACTCTGGGTCAATTGAAGATACCATGCCAGGACATTGGGCAAAAGAGGTTAGTCCTGTCCTAGTTAGGGGGGTGACATACAGCTAGTGCCGGACAGGCAGGTTTTATTTTTATTTACTGGTGCACCGTGTGGTTTTGGCGGCTAATGATACAGCAGAAACATGGAAAGGTTACTCCAGGCCCTGGTAGAGGGCTAGCAGCAACAGCAGGAGTTCCTACAAAAGCAGCAACAGCAACAACAGCAATTTATGCAGGCACATTTTGAGCAACGGCATCAGCAAGAACAGCAACTGCAGATACAGCAGCAAGTGTTCCAGAAGCTTGTAGAGCTACAACCAGGGGCAGATTGACCATTTGGGCAACTGAGCAGTGCCTGAGGGCCCAGATACTCTAGGAGGCCCAGAGGCTCTGCCTGGTTGCCTGCCACCGTACATTACAGACCTCCCCAATCCTACCTTGAAGGGCCCTGGTGGTCTAGTGGCCTCTACAGGGGCAGGAAAGAATCCTACTCTTTCCTGCCTACTGCAGCTACTCTGCCTGCAGTGCCTGGCAGTGCTATACTGCTGTGTTTTAAAAATGGCTGCCAAGACTGCCGAGACCCACGAGACTACCATGGTAAGTCTTGGCAGCCATTTTGAAAACAAGGCGACAAAGCACCGGGCACATTAGCGATAGTGGGCAGGAAAAGTGCATTCATTCTGCAGCCCCTCACTACCTCTCTACCCTCATCTCTCCCTACATTCCTTCCGTAGAACTACATTCACTAGGCAAATCTCTCCTAATTGCACCCTTCTCCTCCATTGCTAACTCCAGACTCCGCTCCTTCTATCTCGCTGCACCTTAAGCCTGGAATAGGCTTCCTGAGCCATTACGTCTAGCTCCATCCCTGGCTGCCATCAAATCCAGGCTAAAGGCCTACCTGTTTGATGCTGCTTTCAATTCCTGACTTGTAACTTTTATCTTATCCTTATGTGTCCTTCTGTCTGTCTGTCTGTCCTTCCCGCATCCTTTTTGGTTCTCTCTGTTTGTCCTGATTTAGATTGTAAGCTCTTTTGAGCAGGGACTGTCTTCTTCATGTTCAATTATAAAGCGCTGTGTACGACTGGTAGCGCTATAGAAGTGATTTATAGTAGTAGTAGTTATTTTCTGCCCCCAAAAAAGCCACTAGACCACCAGGGTCCTTCAAGGTAGGACTACCTTGACCAGTGGGGCGCCAGGGGAGCAGCTGCTCCCCTAAACGGAGTTCTGCCAGCGCTTATTTTTTTCTCATCGTGTTGCATTGAAAATGTGCGCTGGCCCCTGTGGAAGTCCACTCTCGTGCCGCTTTTGCTCCCCCGCACCGTCAACCTGGCTCCGCTTATGACCTTGACTCAGAGTGTGTGGCAAGGGGACGGTAACTGTGGCTGTGGGGTGCTGTAGTGTGCTGGAGGGGGTGGTGGGGCAGCAGGCAGTGGCCAGGGGGGTCCCAATGACCTTTACTGCCCAGAGACCCCAACCACTGTTGGTCCACTCCTGGCTACAACAGAACTCTCAAGACCAAGGAGGCGTGGCAATCCAGGCACTCAACCTGCAAGCGACCCCTCCAGTCTCAGTATTAAAGAAAATAATATCAGTAGATGACCCAGACTATTTAGTGACCAATTTCGAGAGAAACACCCACCTTGCTGGTTGGCCAGAAACATTATGGTCAGCTTATCTGGGGAATTTACTGATGGCTAGCAGCCATACAGAGTTCCAAGATGAAAATTCTGTGGGACGGCCACCTATGCTGATGTAAAAGACACCATATTGGAGCGGGCAGGCTGCATCCACAAGGCCTACCAACAGCAGCTCCAGAAGGGGTCCCTGAAAGTTAATTTAAACCCCTGGAGTTTCTTCTATCAATTCAAGGAGGTGCCCTGGAGATAGCTGCAACCAGAATACAATACAGGTTCAGAGATCACATGAGTCATCCTCTTGAAACAGTTCCTGGAAGGGTTACCCCCACCTATGAATCGGTAGGTGAGGTAGCACCCTAAATTGACTCCCAAAAGTGCTTAAGAAGCAGTTGACGCCTTCTACCAAGCACAACTAGAGTCAGAACTCTAAAAAGAGAAGAAGCAGTCTGGAAGTCCTGGAAGGAAAAGAGAAAAACCCGGACCGACAACCAGAGAGATCAGAAACCACCCTCCAGTCCTGGATCTCCAAGAATGGGGTAGGAGTGATGGAAGTCCTTGTTCCCATGAACATACCACATATCTTTACCCTGATCACTTGATCCATACTCCCCTACCTGTTTCAGATATGGGGAAAGAATACACATTGCAAGAGACTGTCAGGATATACTTGAAGATGCCATGGATGTGAATGTGATGGCTGCTCATGACTGCAATTTTATGGAAGTATCCCATTCAGGAAGCAGAAACTGTGTGCTGCCAGTACAGTTAGAAGGACACCCATACCAAGCCTTAGTGGACTATGGCAGTGTGAAGACCCTTGCCTGAAGAGAGATACTCAATTGTCTGCAGTTGAATTACAAGTGAGTTGTGACCCTGGTATGTATACATGGTGACTAATGACAGTATCCAACAGCTCTGGTGTCTTTGAAAACACCTGTGGGCAAGCTCATCTGGAAGTAGCAGTCTTGTCATGGCTACCTTACCCAGTAGTTTTGGGCTGGGATGTTTCCAATTTTGGCGCTATCTGGTCCCAGCTGATCAATGGCCCAAAGAAGGAGGTGATCTTCCTGCTGAATAACCCTGATTTGTATACTGAAAATCCAAAGTTTCCCAAACCCCACTGCAAGTGGTAGTTAGAGAAACTGTGGTTCTCTCTGAATTTAGAAGCTGCTATGGATGGAGAATCGGAGCCAGAAGAAAGTAGCACTAGCATATATTGTAATAAAGAATGACTTGTTGTATAGAGTGGCAAAGGGAACTCTGGAGGGGCCATCCAACTAGCTCACAGTAACCTGTTGAGGTCACCTGGGGGAGGAGAAGAGCCGGAAACAGATTTTGGCCTAGTTTTCCTGGCTGAGTGTATTCAAGCAAGTTGAGCTGTTTTGTCATTCCTTACCAATCTGCCAGCTAAGTAGTCCTGCAAGAGTCCTACCTGCCCTTCTCATGCGCCTGCCCCTTGTTGACACCCTGTTCAAAAGAATACTGATGGACTTCATAGAACCCCTGGAACACATCACTCATAGCAACAAGTATATGCTGGTCATCTTGGATTATGCTACTCGCCATTGCCTTATGTAACATGAAGATCAGCACAGTGGCCAATGCTCTGTGGGAACTCTTCTCTTGGATGGGGATCCTGGCAGAAATATTGACTGACCAAAGGCCACCTTTATGTCCAGAGTTATGAAACAAGTGTGTGCCTTGCTCAAAGTAAAGACCTTGCGGACATCGGTGTATCATCCACAGACAGATGGTCTGGTGGAATGCTTTAATAAGACTCTGAAACAGAAGCTGAAAAGGTTTATGACAGAAGATGGGAAAAACCATGATTCTCTACTCCCATATGTACTGTTAGCCATCCAGGAGGTACCCTAGGATTCTCTCCATTTGAACTGTTCAAATGGGAGAAGACCCAAAGGAATCCTGGATGTGGTTCAAGAAGCTTGGGAAGAGGAACCCAGCTAGGGAAGGAACTTGGCCGAATATGTGCTCACCAAGTAGGAGAGGCTAAAGAAAGCTAGTGAGGCTGCAAAACTTTGCCTGGAGAAGGTTCAAGTGAGTCAAGCCTGACTCTATAATCAGAAGGCAGTACAATGAACTTTCCAGCCAGGGGATAGAGTCCTAGTTCTTTTACCCTCTTCTGAGAGTAAACTATTATGTAAGTGGCAAGGTCCTTATCAAGTTGTGGAAAAGACGGGACCTGTCAATTATAAGGTATTCCAACCTAAGAGGAATAAGGTGAAGATCTTCCACATTAATTTGTTGAAGAAGTGGGTCCCCGTGACTGCAGCCCTAGTCCAAAGAGACGACTTTGGGCCAGAGGTCCAGACAGAATCTGGACCATTGCAAGTTCCATTTGGTACAAACAGCACTCCATCTCACAGAAGGCAGATCTGGGTCAATTAGCATACCAGAATAATGTGTTTTCCAGAGTGCCAGGCCAGATCCACCTTGCAACTCATGATATTATCACTGATCCAAGGGTGGTAGTCCAACAACGCCCATATTGAATCCCAGAAGCCCGACAGCAGGCTGTGGTAAAAGAGGTCACTGACATGCTAGAACTGGGAGTCATTGAGGAGTCAACCAGTAATTCAACATCTCCCATTGTGTTTGTACCAAAGCCAGACAGGAGCATCCTGTTTTGTACTGATTTCCGAAACATAAGTTTTTATCAAAAAATATACCTAGGATTTTTAGTTGTGTTTGAATTGGATAAGAGTTGACCAATTTTTTCCTGGTTATGTCTAGTTCATACAATCCTACTTCCAGAAGTAGGATTGTATGAACTATAACCAAGAATTTGGTTTTATCTCTATTCAGTTTGAGCTTGAAAATTGTAACTCAGGTTTTCATTAGGTCCAATCCTTTTCTAACCTTGTCCATTATCTCTGAGATGTCGTTAATAAAAGGGACATATATAGTGGCATTATCAACATATATGAAATGGTTGAATCCCATCTTGTCTCATTTCCTTCCGGGCGGGGCCATCATACCGTTAAATAGAATAGGAGAAATGAGAGAACCCTGGGCACTCCACATTCTGAAGTCCATGGGGCTGAAATCAGGTTGGACACCTTTACCTGATAAGATCTGTTTTTAGGAATCCATTGAACCCATTGGCTACTGTGCCACTAATGCCCATGTTGTTGAGTAGATTCATTAGTGTTGTATGATCCACTACATCAAAAGCACTAGCATATTGAGTTTTATTAATAAGATTTCTGACCCGTGCATATTAATCTTCTGAATCTTGTTACCTGGGTAGTTATAATTGTCTCAATGCTATATAATGGTCTAAAACCTGACTGGAAGCCATGAAGGACTAAGAAATGCAACAAGTAGTTCATTAGCTGCTGAGCTACTAAGCTCTCCATGGTTTTGGTTAATAGCAGGATTGAAGCCACTGGCCTATAATTAGATACCTCATTTAACTTAATTGTAGGGTTTGGGGGAATTGGGGCATTGCCCTTGTCTGCAGGGAAGAGACCATTAGAAAACATGTAAGCTATGTGTTGAGTAAAACATTCAATAAACCAATCTGGTGTCTCTTTCATTATATAGTTTGGGCAACCATCTAATAGGCAATTTGCATGTGCATATTTTATTAATAATGATTCAACTATAATGGTTGTAGGAAGTTTGAAGGAAGACCATAATCTATCTGCTTTGATGGACTCAGCTGGAAATTCACATTCATATATGTGTTTATAGTAACCTATGGAACTTTGTAAGTCTAAGTGCTTTGAAAATGAGCCCCTAAACTCTGCTATTGTTAATTGTATTTTCACAAGATCTTTCCTGATTTTTATTATTTTATGCTCAAAATAGTGAGCAAGCTCAACTGCTGTTGGAGGTGATTCATTTGATGGTAATAACGTTTGGATGTTAATTAAGCTATTCATAAGTTCCAACAATTTTTTAACATTGATGTCATCTGGTTCCCACATATGTGCTATAATATTCTGCTTTAGCTCTTTTTATTTTATGCTTGTAATCTCTTAAGGCTTTCCCCACACCATTTTATTTATGTCTGATTTGTTCTTGGACCATTTCCTTTCCAATTTTCTACATAGTTTCTTCAACTCTGTGAGCTCAGTATTAAACCAAGAACAGGTTTGCTTTTTAGCTCTAGTTTTTATTTTAAGAGGTGACGTAGCCAAGTGTGGGCCTGGTTGGGCTCAGGCCCACCCAGTAGCAGCACACCTATGATGTGGCTGGCAGGGATCCCCAAATCCCACCAGCCGAAAATTCCCAACAACTGTCCCTCCTGCATACCTTGTAAATAGCAGATCTTCGCCTGAAGTGACATACTTTTCGCACCGGTCTCACAGCCTTCCCTCTGATGTATTCCTGCCTATGCGGAAACAGGAAGTTGCATCAGAGGGAAGGCTGTGGGGCCAATATGAGTAGTGTATATTAGTTGCTGCTCGCTGCCAGTGAAAATCTGCTATTTAAAAGGTATGCAAGGGGAGGGGATGTTTGAAAGACCATATGGCATTCAGGCGACAGAGGGAGAGACCAAATCACTCGTGGGATAAGGCAAAGTTCTTCTGCCCACCCATCTAGGGCCCAGGCCCACCCAAAACTGGGTGCCTGTCTACGCCCCTGATTTTAAGTGGTGCAAACTTGTCCAGTGTGTTCTTACTCATGCCATCCCAATTTCTCATAAAATCATTAGGTAGTAATGCTTTCTTTACTACCTGTACATTTAACCAGAAATTATAAATGTCTACCTTTCCTGTAGCTGGAAAAAAGTGTGTAAGGGTTTTGATTCCCTATCTTTTCCATTTTCTTTCCATTGTAGCGTAAATGTAAGTTTACTGTGATCTGACCACAACACCTCCTCCCAATTGTGATTTTCTTGTAAATTGTCATTATTTGCAGACAACCTGTATGCTAGTATATCAAGTAAATGACCTTTTAAGTGAGATGAGTGGGCTTGAGGTAATTTGAAATTCCACAAGTTTAGAAAATTCAATAAGCACATAGTATTAGGGTCATAGCAATTTTCTAAATGCAAATTTATATCTACAAGTACATAAGAGAAGTTGGTATAAACATTGGATACAAAGTCCATGAAATCATATCAGGGAATGAACACATATTTTAGAAAGTGGAGGCAGAGATCTTTGTATGCAAATAACTGTGAACATTGTATTTGTGACAAAAATAAAACAGCAAACTACGTAACAAAAAATAGGTCCATGGCCTTCATTCTGGCTGATGCCGCTCCTCAGGAAGCATCCTCAGCTGTGTGACGATGTGTGCCAGTACATTGTGTAGGCCTCCCAGCTCCTGCTGCATGTGTCTGCACAGGCTTGTGACTTGCAGCAGGAGCTCGCTTAGGGTGGCTATAAGGGTTGGAGAGGGCTCAGCTGCAGTCACAGACTGTGTTACTGCCTGGGGGGACTTTTTCTCTGCCCCTTCTTCCCCTTCCATTAAGGGCATGTTGCTCCAGGGGTCTTCCTCCTCCTCCTTCTGGACATCTCCCTGCTAGGTGTGGCCCTGTTGTGGGGCCAGAGTCCATTACCACCTCCTCCCAGACCTTCTCACCTGCAGGCCAGTCTGGTACTAGCTGCTCTGGAGGGTGCATCAGCTGGAGGGTGACCTGAGTGTTTAAAAGGTTTGCAATTGAGATCGACACATCCTGCATGGCTTGTATAGTGGTATGGCCAGCAATCAGCAGGGACAGCTGGGGGCTGCTAATTGCTACCTGGAACACACCTCATCTGTGGCACCAATGAGATAACATAGCAGGGAAACCCAGAGGCACTGATGTGATATCTGTTTGTCCACTGAGAAGGTTGTCTCCCTGCGGGCATGCAAGATAGGTCCTGGCCCTGCTGGAGGGTCCTGGGTGACCAGGCACTGGCTGAGAGGTAGTATGCCTCTGTGCTGTTGTAGGCTAGGGCCATTGTTACAGCTGTTGTCAGGCATGTGGGTGGGTGTGTCCCCATACCTATGTGGTTTACAGCTGGCTGAGAGATGGCAAGGGACCCTGTTTGATCCTCCCATCCTTCTGGCCACCTGTGCTGGGACCCCACTGAGAGAGGCACTTTACATACTGCAAGGTTGGAAAGCTAGGTTTGAGTACATCTTTCTGTGATGTAATCAGGCTAGCTGGCTTGGGGCCCTCACAGATGCCAGGGGCTGCACATCACCCCATGACTCATGGGCATGCTCTTGGGGTAAGCTGGGGGGTTGCTTCCCTAAGGAGGGGTTTGTGTACCACTATCATGTAGAGGTTTTAAGGCCCTCCAGTTTGTGCCTTCAGGGATGTTTCACAGGGTAGCATGCCTAACTTTGCACCTCACAATGCTATAATCAATGTGGGGTCTGGGCCATGAGAAGCCATCTGTTTGGGTGGCAACTTGTGCTCTCATAGCCCTCTGTCTTTTTCATGTGTTTGGGTGGTGTAGGGGTTAGGGCTGTGGTCCTTTAATGCAGGGGACCTGGATTAGGTTCCCACTGTCTGGTTACTGTCTTATTTATCCTGCCAAAGCTGTTGCAATGGACTAGGTTGCTATGTGCAACATACTGGCCACTTTTGTTTTGGTCACAGGAGGGTGCTGTCCAACATCCCTTCCCCCTTATTTTCATGTCATCTTATATGTTTGTATTTGACTGCAACAGATTCTAGTGGATAGGGGGGTTGTGGGCCCACTGTAACAGGGGTAGCTGCATACTCAGGCCTTGATCCAGGACAGTGCTGTTAAAGGGGTGCAATGTCAGTGGTACTTATGTCGGGCCCTGAGGCACTCATCTGGATCTTTCTGCCATATCTTCCTGTAGTGGCATCTGAGCACCTCAAGGTCCCTGTGTATGCTGAATGTCCTGCAAAACTAAAGTTGGTGGAGATAGGGTTCAGGTGATGGGCCTTCTTGGTCTCACATTCATAATTTTTTTTCATGTCATGTTGTGCAATGCTCCTCAAATAACCTGTGACAGATGGCTACATCCAGACTGGGGAGGAGGGACTGAGGGGGTAGGTATGCAGTATACAAGCACAGGTGGCCAAGGAGACAGAGAGTGGCATGGTGGCCTTTCTGTGGATCATGTGCACTGGTGCTGAGAGGTGTGGAGGGGCAGTGTGGTAAATCAGGTGTGCCTTGGGGTGGTTCAATGTACTTTAGTGAGCTACTGCCAACTTTCCCATTAGTTCGTAGACATGGGACAGCATGCTTATACTGGGGGAGGAAGGGGGTCCAGTTATATACAGGCCCTCATTTCTGCATTGAAGGGTTAGTGGAGGGGTCCCCATAATTACTTGTCATTGGATATTCTGAACATTCTGATGTCACCTATGTTTTGTTTTGTTTTTTTAACTTACCATTTTTATGAAAATGTCAATAACACGTATTGCAACAATAAAGGGGCCTCACTATAGGTGACCTTGCCTATGTATGGTGCTTGCACATGAGTGGTGCCATGGTCCTGGGGGGCATTGCTTCATGCTCACCTTGCCAGGCTGCCTCTAATGGAGCTTCATGCCCTCATGGAAATGTTATGGGGTGGCAAGTGGTGGTGGTGCTTGAAAATTTCTCAGCACAGGAGGTCCAGGAGCTCTGTCTCTGATACACTTCAATTAGGCTCCCTTCAAAGAGATGTGACTGTCCACACTGAAGAACGTTCCTCTATGTGCAGGAGGTATATATGCATGTTTTGCATGTAGAGAGAATGTGTTGCTATTGCCGTGGATTTTTTCTCAACATGGGAACCAGTACCACCATTGTATATTTTGTGTAGTGTATTTCCAATTGGTGGAGATCTTCTATGATGTTTACAGTGCATCTCCTTTCTAAACATTCTTTTTTGTTTATTTTCATATATTGGAACATGTTTATTTTTTCCATTCTGGACTTGCATTTCTAAACGTTTTCCAGTAAACGTTTTTTTCGACATTTGAACGTCATATTGAAAATGTCCCTCTATACAAGTATGGCTGATATTCAGTGTGGCACCTTTTAACTCCTAACCCTTATTCACTTGTTCAGAACCCTTATTTTATCATCCTCACTTTAATATTCCCTTATCTCTTGTTTGTCCTGTTTGTCCTAATTAGATTGTAAGCTCTGTCGACCAGGGACTGTCTCTTCATTTTCAAGTGTACAGCGCTGCGTACGTCTAATAGCGCTATAGAAATGATAAGTAGTAGTATCTGTATAGCTAACTGGGTAAAGTTAGGACTGATTAGGGCTTTTTATGAGGGGGTACTCAGGGGTACTGAGTACCGGCACCTTTTCCAGTGTCTGCTAAAATTGACCCTTGTCATAGATTTTGTGACTAGTTGCAGGGGGCCTGGCTATTGTGGAGTGAGTCCCTCAGTGACCACCCCACCCCTGAAGGGTGGCCTGACATTTGAGTACCGGCACCTTTTTTGCTAGAAAAATTGCACTGGGACTGATGTTTATGTGGTCTTACTTGCCCAGTTAGCTGCCAGTGCCAGCATAACTTCCAGGACCTACCTTACTCTACTGCAGCATTGCCTGAGCTGTTCCATAGCTGAGAGAGAGACAATATTTAGCTATAATTATAATTCACAACCCAGTGTGAAGTTGTTCTAATTTTGGAAGAGTCAGAAAATTGGGAGAAATTCATTAAAAGTATCTTTGTACTAGGTTCTCAGGCACAGAACAAGTAAACAACAGGGATAAGGTTGGAAGAGTTTTCTGTATATATATCCAGCCACTACAGAAATGGTGCTCATAGAAAATAAGAAAAAGATGCAGAGTGGATAGATTTATGCTAGCAAGTATCTTGATTCATGCTAGGGCCTTGGAGACTGTTTCTTCCCCCCCACTACTTGGGACCACAAACAAATCAAAGCTTCAAGGTTTCATTTTGATCTGATATTTCATCTATTAATATTTCAACTAAGCATTTTAAAAGAGACCCCATGAACCAGGGGAGACAATCCATATGCATATGGATGTCACAGTGACAAAGGTTTATTCCTGATAGCGTATAAGGAGACGAAGGAGAGAGCAAGGCAGTAAATCAGAAGGAACAACAAAATGGGAGTGGAGAGGCTGAATAATTAGTATTACTAAACAAAAGTGATCTACAGCCCCACACATCTGCCATTAAAAAGGGGGTTTACCTAGGCTCTGGGTACACATTTATTTTAATACGTATTTTAAGACTAAGTCCAGTGATTCTTTTCTTTGTATGAAAGTATTGCATTTCACCAGCCCTAAACTGAAACTTATACTATCATACATTTAGCAATAATAATAATACCAATTTTACCTTCTTTATGGCCTAGTGGTTAGGGTGGTGGACTTTGGTCCTGGGGAACTGAGGAACTGAGTTTGATTCCCACTTCAGGCACAGGCAGCTCCTTGTGACTCTGGGCAAGTCACTTAACCCTCCATTGCCCCATGTAAGCCACATTGAGCCTCCCATGAGTGGGAAAGCGCGGGGTACAAATGTAATAAAAAAAATAAAACATGGAAAAGAAAATAAGATGATACCTTTTTTATTGGACATAACTTAATACATTTCTTGATTAGCTTTCGAAGGTTGCTAATCAAGAAATGTATTAAGTTATGTCCAATAAAAAAGGTATCATCTTATTTTCTTTTCCATGTTTTATTTTGTTTCATTTCAATTGATTACCTTAAGAGTGGACTAACACGGCTACCACACCTCTCTACCTTCTTTATAACAAAGTAACAATAAGGAGATAGTATGCTAAAAACCAGTAAGTTGTTCACCATGTGACAAAGGTCACTCTGTGGTGGCCACCTTGCCCTAAGGGTAAAGCATTTACTGAAAATATTAGTGCACCATAAGATCCCTAGGAATTTTAACTGATATCTATGGAGCTTCACCACACATGTGCCAGCGTTTTTTGGTAGGCACCATGCAGGGTATAATGCCTGTGTTCTGGGTCCCGGTTTGCCAGCATCCGTTAAGGAACTTACAAACTGTTCTGGAGGTAAATGTTTTTTATGATTATTCAATAATTTGTTGATAACTGTTGTGAATATGTTTAAGGCATGTATTACGATATATACTTTTTAGCTTGTAGTTTCAACCACTGATGGTGTTTTTATAGCGAAACACGGACCATGTCGGATTGTGAGCTTTCTAAGGACCTCTAGTTAAGGAATGCATAAATCAAGTATGTGGACACCTGAGTGATGATGATTGGATTTAATGCAGATTGGAGTTTATGACTTTCACTGAGCATAAAGTCCAGGATTGAGTATGATTTCCGTTGAGGATAGAATGCCGAATTATCTATTTTCACACTAATTGGATTTGGTTTCTCTACTCAAGATTGTACTGTATTGAGCTGAGTACTCCTGAGGGCAAAGATTATATGAGCTTTGAACTGATTTGAAGAATGTGAATGGACTTATACGGAATTATGATATTGAATCCTTTTAGCTTAAATCGCTCCATGAACGTTAGAAGAAATTGTGATACTAGCATAATGCATAGCTAATTGTTCTTAGAATGTTTGATGATTTGTTAATAAAGTTTGTTTGATATGTAATAGTTTTATAGTTACTGAGATTGATTTATGGTATGTAGTTGTAACTATATTGAAATTTTTGATACCCTATTTATATATTGTGATGCATATTCATTTGGGATATCCTGAAAACTTGACTGTATGTTTGTCCCCAGGACAGTTTTAGGACTGCTCTAGAGATGTATTCATTTCTTGGTTAGGTGGGATCAATGCTTTTAAAATGCTAATTTATCTGAAGTGTTTGCACTTTTTTATAAACCTAACAATAGAACTGCTGTGGACTTTGTTTTTGGTACTTAAATTTTGCATACTTAAATACATGTGGTAAGGGTAATTAAAAGACACTGTTTTTACCAGATGAAATGAGAGGAGTGGACCTTCCTAAACCTTTATAGTACTATTGGACAGTATGCTTGTGAGTACATGGTTGGGCTAACCTTTTGGTACATTTACAGGAGTATGAAGTTAGGCCTACCTTGCTCACATATGCATTCTCAGATGATACAGTGAGGGGCAATCAAATAGCAACCCACCCATGACTTCTTAATGGCACAGCCCACCTACAAGAACCCCCCCGCCCCCACACACACACACAGATATCTCCGGGGAAACCACTCTTTGCTAAAACTTTTGTTATCCAAAAGTGAAAATATGGACACTGTGACACTAGCCTGCCTGCCACGTAATGCTATATTGGGCGTCCATCTTCTTTTCGATAATACGGTTTGTGCCGGGCAAATGTATTGGATTTGTGCAGATTTGAGCTGGGTGGTTTTGTTTTCCAGCGATAATGGAAACCGAAGGCGCCCAGCTCAAAAACGAACAAATCCAAGGCATTGGGTCGTGGGAGGGGCCAGGATTCGTAGTGCACTGGTCCCCCTCACATGCCAGGACACCAACCGGGCACCCTAGGGGGCACTTGTAAAAAGTAATAAAAAAATTAAATACCTCCCAAGTCCATAGCTCCCACCCCTTGGGTGCTGAGCCCCTCAAATCCCCCCCAAAACCAACTGCCCACAACTCTACACCATTACCATAGCCCTTATGGCTGAAGGGGGGCACCTACATGTGGATACAGTGGGTTTTGGGGGCGGTTTGGAGGGCTCCCATTTACCAGCACAAGTGTAACAGGTAGGGGGGGTGGGCCTGGGTCTACCTGCCTGAAGTGCACTGCACCCACTAACAACTGCTCCAGGGACCTGCATACTGCTGTGATGGAGCTGGGTATGGCATTTGAGGGTGGCAGACAGGCTGGAAAAAAAAGTTCTTAAAGTTTGTTATTTTATGGTGGGAGGGGGTTAGTGACCACTGGGGGAGTCAGGGGTGATCATCCCCGATTCCCTCCGGTGGTCATTTAGGGTACTTGTTCGTGAAAAAAAGGGTCCAAAAATGGCCAAAATTCGCGGTAAAAATGCCTTTTTTCGATTATCGGCCAAGGGCGCCCATCTCTCCTCGGCCGATAACCACGCCCCAGTCCCACCTTCACCACGCCTCCGACATGCCCCCATCAACCTTGCCCATTTCCGTGACAGATTGCAGTTTAAGATGCACAAAATCAGCTTTCGATTATACCGATTTGGGTGCCCACGGGAGAAAGGCACCCATCTCCCGATTTGGGTCGAAATCTGGACGCCCATCACTTTCGAAAATAAGGCGGATTGTTGTTGAAGTTGTGTCACCAAAGGAAGAATAAGATGATGATATGGCAAAGACTAAGGTGAAGTGAAGTTGAAGTTGTTCCCACCTTTCTGAATGCTATATCAGCCTTGGAGACGTTACGGTTTTAACTTTACACAGGGGTTCTTTACAAAGGCATGCTAGCGTTTTTAGCGCATGCTAATTATTAGCGTGTGCTAAATGCTAGAGACATCCATGGGAATATATGGGCATCTCTAACATTTAGCACATGCTTATTTTTAGTGTGCACTAAAAATGCTAGCACACCTTTGTAAAGGACAGCAAAGTGACTTTACAGCACACTTTTGACATTGACTTATTATTCCTAACTAGATGTAAGCGTTTTCTTTAAAAAAACATCTCTTTCAGACTATTTAACTGAAATGTAAGTGTTGTTAGACTTCTTTACATCTGTATTGCATTTGCCTATACAGTACCATATTTTACAATTTGTTTTTGTTTATAATAAACCTAGATTTAAAGAATGTTACGACTGTGGTCATGACTCTACGTTAAGTCTCACCTTGTCTTCCTGTGGTCAGCTTCAGAGGTGGCTCCAGTTTGTTCTTTTCTTTGCATTGTTGCCTCTGCTACCAATTCATTTGTGTTCCAAGCCTTAATCTGATGTTCAGTGTGTTCCAAGTCTCACTTTGCTGTTCAGTGTGTTTCAAGTCTCTTTCCTGTAGTCATGACATCGTTAGTGAAGGCCCCCATAAGGAAGGTGAGAATATTCATTCAGAGCCTTTGCAAAGCCAAAGGTCTCCAGGTTTTTCGGTGCGCTTGTGTAGCACTTCTACATACCATGTAAAATGAGTTGGGCAGACTGGATGGACCATACAGGTCTTTATCTGCCGTCATTTACTATACTACTATCCTGCTTATTTTCGAAAAAGATCACCGGCCATCTTCCGACACAAATCGGGAGATGGCCGGCGATCTCCTGAACCCGGCCAAATCGGTATAATCGAAACCCAATTTTGGCTGGCGCCAACTGCTTTCTGTGCGGAGCTGGCCAAGCTTCAAGGAGGCGTGTTGGTAGGGTAGCAAAGGCGGGATGGGGTGGGATGGGGGCGTGGTCAGGAGATGGCCGGCTTCACCCAATAATGGAAAAAAGAAAGCTGGCCCTGACGAGCATTTCACCGGCTTCACTTGGTCCCTTCTTTTCAGGACCAAGCTTCAAAAAGGTGCCTCAAATTACCACCGGAGGGAATCGGGGATCACCTCCCCTTACTCCCCCAGTGGTCACCAACCCTCTCCCACCCAAAAACAATTTTTTTTAACTTTTTTGCCAGCCTCTATGCCAGCCTCAAATGTCATACCCAGCTCCCTGACAGCAGTATGCAGGTCCCTGGAGCAGTTTTTTGTGGGTGCAGTGCACTTCAGGCAGCTGGACTCAGGCCCATCCCCCCCTACCTGTTACGCTTGTAGTAATGGTGTAGAGTTGTGGGGAGTGGGTTTTGGGGGGGATTTGGGGGACTCAGCATACAAGGTAAGGGAGGTATGCACCTGGGAGCAATTTTTGAAGTCCAATGCAGTGCCCCCTAGGGTGCCCGGTTGGTGTCCTGGCATGCCAGGGGAACCAGTGCACTACAAATGCTGGCCCCTCCCATGACCAAATGCCTTGGATTTGGCCTGGTTTGAGATGGCCGGCATCAGTTTCCATTATCAGCGAAAACCGATGCCAGCCATCTCAAACCCGGCCATCTCTGACATTTGGCCGGCCCCAACCGTATTATCGAAATGAAAGATGGCCGGCCATCTTTTTTGATAATACGGTTTGAGGCTGCTCTTTGCGGCACCGGCCATATAGATGACCGCCCATATAGATGGCCAGCGCTGTTCGATTATGCCCCTCTATGTTACTTCTGGCTTTACTTGGTTCTGTCACTGTGTTCCCTGCCTAGTCCAGTCCTGGTTTGTGTCTTAGTACAGCCTGTGTGCTCTGTGCACTTCTGGTCTGTTTCTGCCTGTGTGCTTATTGCACTTCTAGTCTGCTCCAGTCCTGCTTGTTTAGTCCAGTCCTGGTTGGAGTTTTTTGCCTGCTGCTGCTGTTCATTGACAGCAGCCCAAGAGTTCATGTTATCCCTGAATCCATGACAGTTTGCTAAGACTCTGAGACCGTGACAAAGAAAAAATGGGTGTGAGCTTTCATTGAATGTTTAAAGTTCCTTGTTTGCATATAATGGACCTTGGATATAAGGGGCTATTTTTGATGGTCCCTAGAAGTTTCTTATAACAAAGTTCTAGTATATTTCATTCCAAGTTCACTTTTATGGGCCTATCTGGGTGAGAAATAATTCACAGTGCCCTGAGAATGGCAAGGACAAATCAAACTTGGGTATAAAGTATCACATATCACGTGAATTGAGTTTATCTTGTTGGACAGACTGGATGGACCATACAGGTGTTTATTTGCCATCATTTACTATGTTAATAAGTTGAGTGGCAATAATTACCTTATTAATGAGAAAATTAATTGAGCCTTTGACAGTCAGGTTTTTATTTAATACTTGGTCTTGTCAAGCCTATAAGCTCATTACATTTCCCACACTTTGTGTATTTTTAATCCACAGTTGCTTTAGTTGGGGAAATGCAGCAGTTTGCCTTTTCCAGAGGTTTCCAAGAAATATAATCCACTCCACTTTTTATCAAAAGTAGAAATTATATTTACATTTTTAATTCTTAAAAATACAACAGAAAATATTTTTATTTTTGTTACATTTGTACCCCGCGCTTTCCCACTCATGGCAGGCTCAATGCAGCAGGCAATGGAGGGTTAAGTGACTTGCCCAGAGTCACAAAGAGCTGCCTGTGCCAGGAATCAAACTCAGTTCCTCAGGACCAAAGTCCACCAACTTAACCACTAATTTTTGATTCACTACCTGCTTACCTAACAAGATGGGTGATATCAATTGCATTATGTTCACGCTACCTTTCTAAATGAAACTGCTGCAAATGGAAGTATGATCGTTACTTTCATGTGCAAGTGGCTTGCAGCATACCAAAATATTCTAAATATGGTAACTAAATACAGCCATGTTTCCAATATTCTTCATCACTCAGCTATCCTAGAGCAGGTTGAGACAAATATGAACAGATGACATTGACTTCTCTATTGGATTATTTTATCTCCACACTCTGGCTACCAAGAATACTTCCTTACTAGGCAGATACTGTCAAACTAGCACTTCTTGAAAAGCTCACACTATTAAGCTAATAACAAAACTGTTACCAGTATATACAACTACCTCCCAACCTCAATAGGTCTTGCTCAGAAGGATATCACTTTGCGCGATTTACCACAAATTTAGCATCCACCCAAAACTCACAGAGTGCTCTGCACAAATTCTGACTGTTTTGCTTGCAAATGTATTGCAGAATACAGCTGCTAACCACAATTCAAGAAGTACAAGGAGGCGCACTTATCAACTTGTTTCATTGAACATTTGAACTATTAAAAATTAATTCAGTATTTGGACAAATCAAGAAGTGCTTTAAAGTATTCCCCTAAATT
This sequence comes from Microcaecilia unicolor, assembly GCF_901765095.1. Lineage (NCBI taxonomy): Eukaryota > Metazoa > Chordata > Amphibia > Gymnophiona > Siphonopidae > Microcaecilia > Microcaecilia unicolor. Next base: position 125,896,776 of record NC_044031.1, on the reverse strand, counting down.
TGTGTCTGGTTCATGTTTGTCTGCTGGATGTATCATAACATTGCAGAGTGGTATTGCATGACAACCAGAATGCATCTGGACCTCAGAAGACAAACTTTTTTCTGTTCCCCTGTTCCTTGCATTAGGTTAGAGTAAGTTGGAGCTCAGCCTTCTTCTGAATAGCATTGTTCTTTTGGAACATCCTCCTCTTAGATTTATTCAGTAGTCAGATATAGTTAGCCTATATTATCAACAACTCTGATGTGCATTATGAAGAGCGATGTATCAGATCTCTTTTGTAAATAAATACATAAATATTGTTCTCAATTATGGACTTGGCTTGTTGCCCTGACTTTTACAGATGGGTAGATTGATCCTGTTCTGTGGAGTTGCTAGTCTTTTCTTCTCCTCTAATTGCTTTTAATGGTCTCTTTTTTTCCCCAGCGTTCTTATTTCTCACTTTTCTTCTCTTCTCTCTGTTCATTGACTGCTGTGTTTAGTCCTGGATATTTGTAAACCACTTTAATATTCATAACAAATTGTGGTAATTCCATATACAAAATAAATAAACATTGCTACGTAAAGCAAGGTTCCACATTAGGTCACTGACCAGGAAAGGGATCTAGGCGTCATTGTTGATGATACGTTGAAGCCCTCTCCTCAGTGTGCAGCAGTGGCTAAGAAATCAAATAGAATGTTAAGTATTATTAGGAAAGGAATGGAAAACAAAAATGAGGACATCACGCCTTTATATCACTCGAATATTGTGTTCAATTCTGGTCATTGCATCTCAAAAAAGATGTGGAGGGGCATAATCGAACGCAAACGCCTATCTCCATGGGCATTTATCTCCGAGAACGGGTCCGTGAAGGGGCGGGCCGAACCGTATTTTCGAAAAAATGGACGTTTTTGAGCTGGGCATTTGTTTTTTTTAGCGATAATGGAAACTAAAAACACCCAGCTCAAAAACATCCTAATCCAAGCCATTTGGTTATGGGAGGGGCCAGGATTCGTAGTACACTGGCCCCCCTGATATGCCAGGACACCAACTGGGCACCCTAGGTCAGTGCGGTGGACTTCAGAAAAAGCTCCCACATGCATAGCTCCCTTACCACGGGTGCTGAGCTCCCAACCCCCTCCCCCAAAACCCACTACCCACGAATGTACAACACTACCATAGCTCTTAGGGGTGAAGGGGGCACCTACATGTGGGTACAGTGGGTTTTGGAGGCCTCCCATTTACCAGCACAAGTGTTACAGGTGGGGGGGGGGGATGGACCTGGGGCCACCTGGCTGAAGTGCACTGCGGTACCCACTAAAAGTGCTCCAGGGACCTGCATACACGCAGGCCTCTAGGACTGGTTGCTGCTATATAACATTGGCACACCAGTTGACACCTGAAGACTAATCTCTCCGAAAATGTCCTTTATTGGAATAACCGTGTTTACTCACAGTTAACTGCAGATCAGAGGTTGTGCCCCACTGGCAACAAGTCTCCCTGGTACTGAGATTAGCAGTAGGTCAGAGCTGGCAGAATGCTGTACAATGCCCTCTTTCAGCCACATTCAAGGTAAGAACTAAGTTGTCTAACGTGGCTAACACAGGAAAGGGAACTAAAACTGGCTTACAAAAATGGCCACTACTGCATGGACTACAACAGGAAACACAACAGGGCACACTCTGACCCAGTAGGCAGGGGGAAAAGCACCATGGGAGAAGAGCCTACCAACTACCAACACTGTGAGACTGTAACACAAGCTAATGAAATCACGGAACTCAATGCCCTACACCCACCACAATGCAATGCTGATGTGACCCTATACTGCACCCGAGAGCCACATCTGTCCCAGGGAAAGGCTGTGACAGGATTGAACACATTCTGCTGTCATGGAGGTGGGAACGGCATTTGAGGCTGGCATACAGGCTGGAAAAAAAGTTTTTAAAGTGGGTTTTTTTTTGGTGGGAGGGGGTTAGTGACCATTGGGGGAGTCCAGGGAGGTCATCCCCGATTCCCTCCAGTGGTCATCTGGGCAGTTGGGGCACTTTTTTGGGACTTGTTCGTGAGACAAAGGGGTCCAAAAAAAGTGACCCAAAATCGCGGCCAAAACGCCTTTTTTTTCCGATTATCAGCTAAAGACGCCCATCTCTCCTCAGCTGATAACCACGCCTCAGTCCCACCTCCACCACGCCTCCGACACACCCCCATCAACTTTATTCATTTCCGCGACGGAGTGCAGTTGGAAACGCCCAAAATCGGCTTTCGATTATACCGATTTGGGCGCCTTTGTGAGAAAAACGCCCATCTCCCAATTTGGGTCAAAATATAGGCATTTTTCTTTTTCGATTATAAGCTGGACAGTGGAATTAGAAAAGGTACAGATAAGGGCGACGAAAATAATAAGGGGGATGGAATGACTTCCCTATAAAGAAAGGCTAAAGCGGCTAGGGCTCTTCAGCTTGGAAAAAAGATGCCTGAGGAGAGATATGATAGAGGTCTATAAAATAATGAGTGGAGTGGAACAGGTAGACGTGAATCGATTGTTTACTCTTTCCAAAAATGCTAGGACTAGAGGGTCATACAATGAAGATCCAAAGTACTACATTTAAAATAAATCAGAGAAGGTTTTTCTTCACTCAATGTGTAATTAAACTCTGGAATTTTTTGCCAGAGAATGTAGTAAAAGCAGTTAGCTTAGAGGGGTTTAAAAGTGGTTTGGATGGCTTCCTAAAGGAAAAGTCCGTAGACCATTATTAAAATGGACTTGGGAAAACCCTCTGTTTATTTCTAGGACAAGCAGCATAAAATGTAATGTACTTTTTTAGGATTTTGCCAAGTACTTGTGACCTGGATTGGTCCCTGTTGGAAACAGGATGCTGGGCGTGACGGACCTTCGGTCTGTCCCAGTATGGCAATACTTATTTACTTCTGTACTTCTATCTGAGACGAGATAATGTGTATTAATGTGTAGACAGGGAAGCCAATGAGAACAGATTTTAGTGATCAAGAAATGAATGAATAAATAAAGCACAATCATTACGAAGGACAGTATACTGGTTGAGTACATGGAAATAGCAATGTACTATAGACCATTACCGCTTGACATTGAGAAGTACTGCAAGATATATTCCATTGCAAGTAATCCAAATATCTGAAGGAGGGCCCCCAGGTGCAGTTCACAGCAAGTAATAGCTAAAAGTGGCCTCAGCACGTAGGAAAGACCTGCAATAGGGATAGCACTGGTCACTTTTTAGCACAGCTTAGTAAAATGGACTCTTTATTATTTACTTTGTAGGAGTAGCTTTGTATTTACTACAAATTGAAAAAGGTCACATAAGTTTTTTCCTATTGTAAGCTGACAACTGTTATGTTTTATTCACATTTTTTAGTGTTGTATTTTACAAAGTATGTGACAACAGCCTTAGAGTGTGGTAAAGTGTAATGATATATTTTTTTTTGTTACATTTGTACCCCACGCTTTCCCACTCATGGCAGGCTCAATGCGGCAGGTAATGGAGGGTTAAGTGACTTGCCCAGAGTCACAAGGAGCTGCCTGTGCCAGGAATCAAACTCAGTTCCTCAGTACCAAAGTCCACCACCCTAACCACTAGGCCTTGTCTTCAATACATTTACTACTACTATTTAGCATTTCTATAGCGCTACAAGGCGTACGCAGCGCTGCACAAACATAGAAGAAAGACAGTCCCTGCTCAAAGAGCTTACATTTCAGCACGTTTACTGAAAATTTGACTTAGATACACAGTAACTCATGTTATGAGGTAAAATATGCAGGTTCCCCTTTTTTATCCATTCACTGTATAGTGTAAACAGTGAGATCACAATTCAATCACTTTTGAATGGTAGAGGAAGTAAGTAAGCAGCCAATTCTGGCTGTCAGTTATGCAACGTGTCTTATTTTTGTACACATTATTCAAATTTGCTGAAATTACAACAAAGGTAGATGACAAAAACTAGGGGTTGCTTTTTTTTTTTTTTCAATCACCGTGTATACATAGATAGCACACTCAGTTAAGAATTAAAGCCTCAAAAAGGTAAAATTATCCATTTTAAAGGCTAAAAGTCTCGGGGGGGCTAAGCACTATTGCCCTCAATTATTTCAAAATGTACATGGATCATTGCCAAATGAAGTTACATCATAGAGGCGTGGCACAGGAAAGGCCCAGGTAGGGCCAGGCAGAAGCAACCTGTTTCAATTGCTGCCTCTGGCAGTGATCCGTGTGTGTTGTGAGAACTGTTTGGGGGGGGGGGGGGGTAAGAAACACTGGGCCGCACAGGGATGACAGGGTAGGTTGGAGTGACATTGGCAGTGGCTAAAAAAGGGATGAATTCCAAATTTATGGAAAAGGAAGGGGGGGTCACCACTGCAGGAGGCTCCTATCATTGGACATTTTGCCCGGCTCACTCAATGGTAGCTTCACCCCTATATGTCGCTGTTAGCCACTATTAACAGTGTTAATTGCTAATAGTTCATCATTATACTGCCAATAACTGTCCTAATAACTACCTTCACTCTTTCTAGTACAGAGGTAGGTAACCTATGGCCCACAGGTCAAATGCAGCCCGCCATTGAATTTTATGTGCCTCCCAAGCCCATGGGAAGTACATATAGAAAACATTATTAACTAGAGTTATTGCAATTTTACTATATTTCACAAATATTTTCAGAATAGCCACTCTAGCAGTTTGTTTCCATTGTTTTTAGTTATTTGTTTATCACAGAAGGTCTATAGAGTTCCATGTCCAATATTATGTAATGTTGGGGCCCATCAGGGATAGCACTGGCACACATATGACCCTCTGTGTATAAAGGTTGCCCACACCTAGTTTAGAAAGTTTCAGTAAATTGCCTCAGATTTCAAGACCCTTCTCTACACCCCATTTGACCTCTTCTCGCACCCTTTGGAGGTGTGGGTACCACTGGTTATGAACCCCTTCATTAGCTCCTAAAGTGACATGTTAACAGTTAATGTGCATTACATACTATTAATAACTAACTGAGATGAGTAAAATAGCTCATACATATTGTAGACTAGCTACAGCAAAGTTTTCCTCCTGTTTTTTCATCTAAGGGAAAGTGCCTTGACAAATTAAATTCATGAAATCAAAATAATTTTTGACAAACCCATCATTCTATGCAGCAAAATTACATAATGCAAATTTGTTGTACAAGTCTGAACCATGTTTTTCAGAACATTCATTTCAATTTTCATCATGAGAAAATGTATACTGTAAAACAAATCAAAACAGGGCATTTTGCTGCTTAGAAAAACAATCCAAAACGGATGCCAAGCTGAATTGTTATCACAAGTAATACAAGTACCCTTTGCACAAAAGAAAAATAAAGAGGCAGTGAAAAAAACATAAGGATGTTCACTGCAAATTGCCAAATGGTACATTTTGATAAGGCTAATTCACAATGAGGCTTTTGCAACAAATGTCATCCAGGCCATTTTTCATTTTTAGTTCCAGCCCTATGTGAAGACAATTTAGGAAAAATACTGAACTGAATATTTCCTTATAGGTTGGTATTCAGCTGCCCAGTATTTTTTTTTTAAGTTAAATGGGTATAGATAGGTTAGAGATGTGTTAAATAAATGAACATTTGGCTAAATTTAACCCATTATTTAGCAAAATTAAGGGTAGGTTTACTATAAGGTGCTGCATATCATATGTTATTTGTCCCATTTTCTACAATGCGACCTGTTTACTAATAATGGGGTCCTTTTACTAAGCTGCGGGAAAAGAGCCCTGCAGAAGTGGCAGGGGCCATTTTTCCCCACATACCAGGGCCCTTTTTACAGCAATGGGTAAAAAGCCCCCTCCCCCCCCCCAAAAAAATGGCCATGCAGTAAGATAACTCTTACTGCGTGGCCATGTGGCGGGGAGCACTTACCGCCAACCACAGAGGTGGCGGTAAGGGCTCCCATGGTAACCCGGTGGTAATTGGGCAGCATGTGGAGATGCCCAATTACTGTCAGGTTAATACTGTGCTAGAAAATAAAATTGCTGGCAGGCTGGAAATGGCACACATTTGAACCAGAACTACCACCAGCAGCTGCATTGGGTTGGCGGTAGTTAGTGTGCAGTAAGCCCACATTGAGCTTACTGACTGTCACAAAACACCGAACCACCCACCTGGGGTTACCCTGAGGCCACTTTGTGGGTCTATCCCCAGCACAGCTCAGGTCTGCCTGCACCTGCCGCTCATGCTCTACACTAGCACCCTCCTCCCACCGACTGGGTCACAACCACCTCAACGAGGGACAAAGTAGAGAAGAAGCACACTACAGAGCAAGTAACACAAACCAAAGTAGAAGACGAAGCATGGAGTCCAGGAAGAGCTCAGCTGATAAAGTGCTGGTGTCTGACAGCAGCAGAAAGCAGCAAGGAGAAGGAGCACAGCCATAGGACAAGAGCAGAGGAAGGAGAACCGGAAGACCAATAGGAGATAAGCAAGGGAAGCCAGGCAGGGAGAGAGCATACACAGGTGCATGAAAGCAAAGCAATCAAGGAGCCTGCAGCCTGAGAAGAACTACATACACATGGCTCAGGGCTATGCCAGTCAAGTGTGCGTGTCGATGGGACCCTGTGCAGCCCAAGGATGCCGCTTGCGTTGAGGTAGGGAACATGACACAAGCAGAGGCAATAAACTAAATATTGTTTTCTGTGTTTAAAATTGAACAATGAACAAAAAATGTACAATCAGCAAACAACAAGAGGTAACTGAAATATGGATCAATTATATCACTAACTAAACATTTGTTTACTTTCTGAAAAGTATCTGGGAAGATCAGGACATATAGCTGCTCACAAGTTATCAAACGTAACTGTTTACAGTGTCTTAGCAAAGAGATCAGTCTTTCTCTTCCTCCTGGCTAAGACTGGAGCAAAAGCCAGTACACTTCAAATGAAAATGAGCTCCTGGGCCATTCAGAGCCCAGAAAAAGAAAACTTCTAACATATTGCTTCTTGCTTCCTGTTTCTCTGCTAAAATTAAAGAAAAGAAGATTCATTTCTCTGTAACAGCTTTCCAGCAAAGAAACACCACCTGCGGGCTAAATAGGAGTAATACACCTCAGGACATAATTAAGACAGTAAAATATCCAATACATTTTACAGGCTTCAAAACATACTGTTTCTTCACACCAATCCTTTGTAAAAAGGCCCTGATGTGCATTACCTTTTTACCTGGGGTAGTGGAGAGTTAAGTCACTTGCCCAGACTCACAAGGAGCTGCAGTAGGAATCAAACCCAGTTTTCCAGGTTTCGAAGCTGCTGTACTAACCACCAATGGCGTAGCTACGTGGGGCCTGAGGGGGCCTGGGTCCCTGTAAATTTCCTCCTAGACCCCCCTCCTGACGACCCTCTCGACCCCCCCCCCCGCAAACCCTCCCCCGCCGTTGCCTACCTTCGGTTTTGCTGGCGGGGGACCCCAATCCCCGCCAGCCGAGGTCCTCTTCGTCCTGCAGTCAAAAAAGTCTTTGTTCTGTTGCATGCTGACGTCCTGCATGTTGTACGTGCAGGACATCAGCATGCAACAGAACAAAGACTTTTTTGACTGCAGGACGAAGAGTACCTCGGCTGGCGGGGATTGGGGTCCCCCGCCAGCAAAACCGAAGGTAGGCGACGGTGGGGGAGGGTTCACGGGGGGGGGGTCAAGAGGGCGGGAGGTTGTGAAAAGTGGTGGCGGGTTGGCAATGGGGGGGTTGGCAATGGTGGGGGGGGGGGGGGGGTCGGCGGCGCCGGGGGGGGGGGGCTAAAATGTGCCCTCTCACCTCGGGCTCTGGATCCCCCTCCCACCGAACTCTGGCTATGCCCCTGCTAACCACTAGGCTACTCTTCTAAGTCTCTGGTTAAATCACACCACTGAATACAGTTGCCTATACCAGTGTTTTCTAAGTCTGTTCATGGACTACTCTCTTGCCATGTGGAAAGCAAGAGAGCAGATCAGTAGTAGATATACACAAACGTTTAATAGTAGAGTTGCAAATTAGTATGTTGCCCGACACATGATGTGTTTCACCCAGCAGGATTACATCAGGGTCTACAAAATAATAATCAAATAAAATTACAAATATATAAATATAAAAACAATAAAACAACAAAGTCAGCTGAAAATAAAATTAATCCTATTAAACAAAATGATAATACAATGACAAGAAAAATAAAATCACCAAGTCTATTAAAAGTGTATACATATATATAAATCATAAATGAATATGTACATAATATTTAAAATAGTACATAAATAAATCATATAAATACCCACAATATAAACATACATAATAAATATAAAATCAGATCTATTTTAGCACATAAAAGGTAAAAGTATCAAATCATCAATATTTTGGCAAATAAAAATGTGTATATATATATATAGATACCCATAATATAAACATATATAATATCAAATCATCTCTACTTTTTGCACATACAAGGTAAAAGTTTCAAATCATCACTATTTTGGCACATAAAAATGAAAACAGACAAATATGTTAAACTACAACACTGATACTCATAGGACACATACCTATGTTGTGATATTCACTATCTAAAGCTTGTTAAAAGGTATGTGCTATACTCCAACAAAAGATAAAAAATCAAAAGAATAACAGTAAAAAATAAATAAGGTCATAGATAAAAACAATATATATAAAGGCAAAACTAAAAAATGAAAAATAACTCACTCAAAATACAAAAAAATTAGCAAACCACATGGCTCACAAACCTTCATATGCAAGGAAAGACAATTAGTGAAAGGGCAACAAAATCTACTTCCTACTGATGTGGAGGGGCATAATCGTTTTCCTGAGGGTGTCCTCGCAGGACGTCCTCGGGAAGGGGCGGGGAAACCCGTATTATCGAAATAAGATGGGCATTCATCTTTCATTTCAATAATACGGTCGGGGACGCCCAAATCTCAACATTTAGGTCGACCTTAGAGATGGTCGTCCTTAGAGATGGTCGTCCCCGGTTTTCAGCGATAATGGAAACCGAGGACGCCCATGTCAGAAACGACCAAATGCAAGCCATTTGGTCGTGGGAGGAGCCAGCATTCATAGTGCACTGGTCCTCCTGACATGCCAGAACACCAACCGGGTACCCTAGGGTGCACTGCAGTGGACTTCAGAAAAAGCTCCCAGGTGTTTAGCTCCCTTACCTTGTGTGCTGAGCCCCCGAAACCCACTCTCCACAACTGTACACCACTACCATAGCCCTTAGGGATGAAAGGGGGCACCTAGATGTGGGTACAGTGGGTTTCTGGTGGGTTTTGGAGGGCTCACATTTACCACCACAAGTTTAACAGGTAGGGGGGATGGGCCTGGGTCCGCCTGCCTGAAGTGCACTGCAGTACCCACTAAAACTGCTCCAGGGACCTGCATACTGCTGTCATGGAGCTGGGTATAACATTTGAGGCTGGCATAGAGGCTGGCAAAAATATTTTTAAAGTTTTTTTTAGGGTGGGAGGGGGTTAGTGACCACTGGGGGAGTAATGGGAGGTCATCCCCAATTCCCTCTGGTGGTCATCTGGTCAGTTCAGGCACCTTTTCGAGGCTTGGTCACAAGAAAAAATGGACCAAGTAAAGTCGTCCAAATGCTCATCAGGGACGCCCTTCTTTTTTTCATTATTGGCCGAGGACATCCATATGTTAAGCATGCCCCAGTCCCGCCTTCGCTATGCTTCCGACACGCCCCTGTGAACTTTGGTCGTCCCCGTGATGGAAAGCAATTGAGGACGCCCAAATTTGGCTTTCAATTATGCCGATTTGGGCGACCCTGGGCCATCTCCCGATTTGTGTCTAAAAATGGGCGTCCTTCTCTTTTGAAAATAAGCCTGATAGTCATTAAAAACAATATCCAGGCAATATCTAGGTGGTCAATGGTTTTAAAGCTGCTGACCATTGTGAGCTGAATTTTTCTTGAATATTCAATGCTGGACCATTTCTGGTCACTGGTACTGAATCTCTGAGTCCTAAGTAGAGCCAGAATTTATACAAGTGTCAGCCAATATTCAGTGCATATTCTCTCCCCAGTTAGGGATGGGGGCATCAGCACTCAATATCAGTGGAGCCGACATATCTTCAGGGTCTATCCTAACTATGCCTACATACCACTCCAGCAGTAACTGAACAGTGCTGCAGTGGTCAGAGGGGATATTCAGCAGTAAGTGCTATGAATATCCCCTTCTGGCCTGCTTATCGAAGCTTAAAATTCCTATACCTATGCTTATTTCAAACCATAATATCTAAACTGTGATTTGACTGTTCAGAAAATAAATGCCCCCAAAAGCCAGCATAGTAGGAATGTGCATGCAATCGGTTCATTAGAACTGATTAAATAAATTGTGTGTGTTAAATCAGTTTAATGAATGTTAACCTTGAATTAATATATGTTAAGCAAATCAGTGGATGTTAAAAAATTATAACGTGTACTAAAACAGTTTTTATTAAAATGAGTGTGTTAACTGATCAAAAACAATTCTGAGAATTGGGGAGAAACACTAATATACTGAAAAAGAAGCACACATTTTTGCCCTGTGCACATCTCTATAACATGGGTCTATGTTTCAAACTACTCAATGCTCAGTATCAGGGGAATAACCTGATCAATATCATTCACTTAGGGGTCCTTTTACTAAGCTGCGCTGAAAAATGGGCTGTGCTAGTGTAGGCGTGTGTTTTGGGCAAGCACAGATCCATTTTTCAGCGCGACTGTAAAAAAGGCTTTTTTAACATTTTTGCCGAAAATGGACGTGCGGCAAAATAAAAATCGGCATGTATCCATTTTGGGTCTGTGACCTTACCGCCACCCATTGACTTAGAGGTAAGGTCTCACGCGGTAAACGTGAGGTAATCGTCTATGCACGTAAAATGATGATTACCGCCTGGTTTCCGCCACACACCGGAAAATAAGAATTATTTTCCAGTGCACGTACCGAACGCATGTAAAAAATGAAATTACTGCCTGGGCTATACAGCTTAGTAAAAGGGCCCCTTAGGGTCCATGGACTTGTTATAAGATGCTGTGTTCCATAAACAATTTAGAAATTGTGTTCTATATTCCATAACATTCAGATAGTGTTTTCCATTTTCTGTAAACAATAAAGTAAGACAGAAATTAGCTGATGTAACACAGAAATCAGCTGAAATTGCAAACTGCATGATTTTCGGGAGGAAATTGATGACCAATGCATTGTACAAAGGGTATATAAGACACTGCTGTAGTGTATTTAGTCAGAGGCTGAGATGATCAACAGTGAGCAGTGGTCTCTCTCCCTCTCATAACAAATTATTTGTTATTGCCTTATTGCTTTATTATTACCTAAATTGATGAGGAATAAAGACATTCCCTTCCAAAGGAACATAGTCTGTCTTTTCTGTCACCCCATATCTTGGGGGTGGCTGGTCCACTGTATCTTGGGGTGGGTGTAAGGAGGCAGGAACCCTATTGGTATATTTCTTATGGTAAGTAGAAGGATCAGAGAAAGAATTACCACATATATTATAGCCTGAGACTGGACAGTTAGCAGAGGGGACCATATAACCTCAGACTCCACTATAAACAGGTACCAAGTGCTCTTTCACCCAGCTCTCCACGGCCTGGAGTTGGGTCTAGGGCAGCTACTACTACTATCCCTAAACAAATACGTTACTTGTCTTACAGAAAGATATCAAGTAAAGTGTTAGTTTGTGGTCACTAGCTACTCAAAAAGAAAAAAAAAACTAATTCAGTGACCCTAAGCTAACCCTCCCACTGCAATTCCCCAAAGAAAAATTTCAAACACTCAGACTATAAGCTTTGTGAACTCATCACTCAGCTTTCAGAATTGCCATGTCTATTGTAATATTTAGCCAAACATTTTAAAATCAAACCAAAACCAACATTCATAGCATCAGCTAAGAATAAGCAATCAATGAGTCTTCTTTCTTTTCCACACAAATAGCCTGACACCAGCACAGGAAACATTGGCTGCTTGCTGGAGCTTCCACCACCACAGCCCCTAAAAAAAAAACCACAGCATTGCACTGCTCACTCCCTCTACACAAAATCTTGAAGGAGCCAGGTATTCTTTTAAATTTAACCCATAGGGTTACATTACCACACCCTTTGATGGGTCTTGCTAATGCGCCAAGACTGATTTTTGAATTTTTGTATTAATGACCATGTGCTAATGTTGCCAATAGTTCAAGATTAACATATGAGCCCTTGTCACCACCCATTTTCTAGGCAGTAAGGGTTCACGTGCTAATCATATGCTAGTTAGTTAGCATGTATTAAGGGGGTCTTTTACAAAGCGGCGTAATGCGTGCCATTTCCAGTGCTCCAGGAATTTTTTTTGCCTAGTGCTGCGTTAACCTGGCAGTATTCGGGCATCACCGGGCTACTACTGGAGCCTTTACCGCCACCTCAATGGCAGTGGTAAGTGCTCCCGCCGCATGGCCATACAGTAAGAGTTATCTTACCATGTGGCCAATTTTTATTTTTTGCCACTTTACCGGCTGCAGTAAAAAGGGCCCTGGTGCATGGGAAAAATGGCCCCTGCCGCTACCACAGGGCCTTTTCCCCATAGCTTAGTAAAAGGACATCTAATTTGGATACGCTTACTGATTACCACAGAAACACCCACTCTCTGCCCCCAGACATGCTCCCCCCCCCTGGTAAAAATAAAAACAATTTTTAGCGCATGGTGTGCATACCCTAAGCTGAAACTTACAACAGGATGCCTGAGAGTGCCCTGTGGAAAGTCATTTTAAGTTGTGGTAAGCATTCGTATCTCCCAACCTGCATCTTCAACTGAAAAATAATCCAAAATTTAATACAATTGATAGAAAACAGCCTAATCCAATCAATATGCACATAGAAAATGTACACCATGACCAGTCAAAACCTTGGTCATTAGAGAAATGTTGACTATTTAACATCACATTTAAATAATGAAGCTCTTTTATGCATTGCTTCTCTTTTGCAAATGTATAGACCTTTGAGAGCCTTATAGTCAGCAAGCAAGTTGGATGTTCCAACGTTTCACTAGATTAAACTTGATGAGTATCAATTCAGAGTCTTCCAGGTTGGAGTCCAGTTTGCATGAACTCTTTAAGGGCAATTCTATACCTGTATGTGTAAGTGCTGAGAAAATTGGCACTTCTGCCATATGTGCACTATGTGCTATTCTATAAAATGGTGTGTATGTGTATTACTGTGTAACTACAAGAAGGGCATACACATGGGCAGAGCACGGGAGGGACATGGATGTTTCTCCAACTTACACTACAGTGTCCAGAAAAAAATGGGACCAACATTTTTCCAAATAACCCCAAAACAAATGAACTCTTATTTAAAAATGATCACTAAGGGTGTTACTGCAAGATGCTGTAAGAACTGGAAGATCCCTGTTTTCAAAATGATGTAATTCAGGAAGTAACCATTAAGATCCTTTTTAGCAAAATGGCGTTTAGCGAAGAAAAAAAAGTTGCAATTCAGTGACGTTCCTAGGTCAGCTGCCACCTGGGGCGGATCACCGCTATGCACCCCCCCCCCAGCGCATCACCCCCCTGGCGATTCACCTCTACCCCCACAAGTGCATCGCTCTTACCTCCTGGGGCCAGAGGTGCAGGGAGCATTTGCACGGCTGTTAGCTCCACCAGTTCCTTGCCCCGAAACAAGTAATGTCAGAGTGAGCAGGGAACCGGCGGAGCCGACAGCTGCACCCTGCACCCCCTTGCAGCATGCACCCGGGGTAGACCACCCCATCGCCCTGCCCTTGGTACACCACTGTTGCAATAAACGTTTTGTAAGAAAATAAGACATGCTTTGCTAAGAGAGTTTCCTAACAAAGTTTCGATTAATATATTTGCAAAGGTCATACTACCGGGTCCTTTTACTAAACTGCACAAAAAAGTGTCCAGCGGTAGTTTTAGCAGCTTTAAAATGGCCAAATTTCTGCCAATAATGGCCATACACTAATTTCCATGTTAGCACACAGCCATTACCACCTGAACCCTTACTGTCATCTATTTAGTAGGTGGTAAGGTCTCACGCTCTGGTAATCAGGCGTCGCACAGCAGTGTGCCTACACTGCCCCAGTATTGCCAGTCATGCCTACTCCCTGCCACCTGCGCTAGAAAATAAAAATGATTTTCTAGCATGGGAAATGGCGCATGGCAAAAGCAGAACTACTGCAGGGTGTCTGGGCAGGCCCAACAGTAGTGCTGTTTTGCCATGCCCTACCCACACAGTAGCCCTACTGCGCCTTCATAAAAGGGCCCTAAATGTTTAACCAATTATAAAAGGGAAAGGGGAAAGGGAAATTGGACTTGATATACTGCCTTTCTGAGGTTTTTTGCAACTACATTCAAAGTGGTTTACATATATTAAGGTACTTATTTTGTACTAGGGGCAATGAAGGGTTAAGTGACTTGTCCAGAGTCACAAGGAGCTGCAGTGGGAATTTAACTCAGTTCCCCAGGATCAAAGTCTACTGCACTAACCACTAGGCTACTCCTCCCTTATCAAAACTATGTAAGTGGTCCTATTTTTTCTGGGCAACATGTATGAGATACATGTAGATCAGGTAACACTTAAGGTACAAACATTTAACACCTACCATTGGCCTGGCATAACTGTTTGCACTTAATGTTAAGCACCTCAATACTGACTTATGTTGGTTTTCTCTAATGGCATCTTGGCCCACAAATGTCATTATATAATTGACTCTCAACATTCAGTATCAGAGCTCCTACTTTGACGCGCTCAATTATAGAATTGTCCCATTACTTTTTTCACTCTGGTCTATTATACAGTCAGTGATTTTCCAGAAGCTGAAGGTGCATTTCTTTCAAAAAGCCTTTCTGCATCTTTCTACCCAGTTATAGGCACATAATTGCAATATTATGGAATGGTATTGATAGTTTTTTGCATGATTGTCGCTGACAATAGCAGGATCAATGTAGTTATGTAGTTTAGTTGTGACTTTTTTGTTGTTGGAATGTATTTATTTTTGAAACTTTTATTATGAATGTAATTTAGAAGATGCTAAGAATGGTAGATTGTGTGAAGTATACATTTTTAAAATAAATAACTAAAATAATTAATAGCACAGATGTAAAAATCCTGTTTTGCACCTAGTGGTTTAAGGTAACCTCATGATTACCATGCTATCATGATGAAGTGATTTATTCTAAAACACCACTTCACACATAATAATAATAGTAATAATAATAATAATAATAACAACCCAAACATGGCTCTTATCCAGAAGTTTTTGAAGAAAGGAGTGAATGCAATATCTTCTCCATAATCCAAACAACTTCAATGTACAGTTAGAATGACTTTTATTGGTTGCTTTCTCAAACCCAAATATAGCTTGAGGCAACGAGATAAACAATTAAAAAAAAAAGATGATTGACAATCTGTAGTAATTTTCATTGTAATAGTTCAGTCAGATATGATATTTGTCCAGGCTGAATCTGAGTAGGATTCACCACAAAAAAAGAACAAGTGCCACAAGGACAATGACCATGATTGATTAGCTCCTGAGCAGAGCAGTTACAAGGATATTGGGTGTCCTAAGCAAACCTTCAGCCTCACTACCACCTTTAGGGCCAGATTCTACAGAAGTTGCCTAAAAAATCTGCATGGTAAACATTTCTGCCTAAGTGTATTCTATAAGATTAAGACATGGTATATAGTATACGCTTAGTTGATATCCCTTCGCCTAAAACTTCGTGCCTCCATTTACACCAACGAAAATGTGGCATAAATCCCTGCATGTAGATTTATGTGCACTGGGCCATATTCTATAACTACTACTACTACTACTTAACATTTCTAGAGCGCTACTAGGGTTACGCAGCGCTGTACAATTTAACAAAGAGAGACAGTCCCTGCTCAAAGAGCTTACAATCTAATAGACAAGTGAACGGTCGGTCCGATAGGGGCAGTCAAATTGGGGCATTCTGGATTCACTGAACGGTAAGGGTTAGGTGCCGAACGCAGCATTGAAGAGGTGGGCTTTAAGCAAAGACTTGAAGACGGGCAGGGAGGGAGCTTGGCGTAAGGGTTCAGGAAGGTTGTTCCAAGCATAGGGTGAGGCGAGGCAGAATGAGCGGAGCCTGGAGTTGGCGGTGGTGGAGAAGGGTACTGAGAGGAGGGATTTATCCTGTGAACGGAGGTTACGGGCGGGAACGTAAGGGGAGATGAGGGTAGAGAGGTAGTGAGGGGCAGCAGACTGAGTGCATTTGTAGGTAAGAAGGAGAAGCTTGAATTGAATGCGGTATCTGATCGGAAGCCAGTGAAGTGACCTGAGGAGAGGGGTGATATGAGTATATCGGTTCTGGCGGAATATGAGACGTGCAGCAGAGTTCTGAACAGACTGAAGGGGGGATAGATGGCTAAGTGGGAGGCCGGTGAGGAGTAAGTTGCAGTAGTCCAGGCGAGAGGTAATGAGAGCGTGGACGAGAGTTCGGGTGGTGTGTTCAGAGAGGAAAGGGCGAATTTTGCTGATGTTAAAGAGGAAGAAGCGACAGGTCTTGGCTATATGCTGGATATGCGCAGAGAAGGAGAGAGAGGAGTCAAAGATGACTCCGAGGTTGCGGGCAGATGAGACGGGGAGGATGAGGGTGTTATCAACTGAGATAGAAAGTGGAGGAAGAGGAGAAGTGGGTTTTGGTGGAAAGACGATAAGCTCGGTCTTGGACATGTTCAGTTTCAGGTGGCGGTTGGACATCCAGGCAGCAATGTCGGATAAGCAGGCCGATACCTTTGCCTGGGTCTCCGCGGTGATGTCTGGTGTGGAGAGATACAGTTGGGTGTCATCAGCATAGAGATGATACTGGAAACCATGAGATGAGATCAGGGAGCCCAGGGAAGAGGTGTAGATTGAGAAGATATATATATCTTATATATATATATATATATATATATATATATATATATATATATATATATATATATATATATATATATATATATATATATATATATATATATATATATATATAACTATATATACATTTAGGAATGCCCATAGTACTTCCATTTCCCCACCCATAGCCATGCCCCTTTTGAACTATGCACATTAGAATTTAGGCGCACTTCATTACAGAATGTGCTTAGCCTATTATACGTGTAAATTCTAATTATTGCCAATTAGTGTTCATTATTGCTTGTTAAGTGCTGCAATCACACTGATTAGCTTGTTAGGCCAATTAAATTACCCGTGTTGTTATAGAATACGCCTGGATTTCGGCACAGATCTTTAGGCATCCTATATAGAATCTGGCAGTTAATTTTCAGGTCCTTAGCTCATCATCTTCTCCCTCCGACATTTTGATAATTAAAGTCTACAGTCATGATCATCCTGCAACAATTCAATAAAAACATAATTGGAATCATGGGTGCAATATTCAGCCTGCAGTGATCAGCATTTTGCTGATTGGCACTGGCTTTATCCCCTGAAATTCAATGCTGAGTTATGTCCAGGATACAGCATTCAATTTCTAGGTATATAGAACCAGGAAAAACACTGGCTGGTTAAGTGCTGAATATTGGCACTTTATCAGCCAAGTGCTTACTCCACCCCAGAATATCCCCAAATTAGATAGTTTTGCAATGGGCCCTAACCGGACATTTTCATCAGAACTATTAGTCCCAAACAGCAATTTAACTGGCTAGCATCCATTTTTGGTTGGTTAAATCACTGTGAATAATAACCTCCATGGGGGGGGGGGGGGGCGTGACAAGATGGCGGCCTAAGTGTTTGAGGACTGTGCACGGTGAATTTGCTGAAAGCCTTGTTTTTCCTTTTTACCTACCTTCTTATCGAAAATGCCCCATACCAAAAGGAAGGGGATAGTAAAGAGCCAGACGCCAACGGCTCGAACTTCCTCCCCATTTCAGCAAACACTGGACCGGTTCACAGCGCCCTTCCCTGTTGTGAAGGCGAGCGACGCCGATTTGGGAGCCATTGGAGGAGCTCCGGCCCCCTCGGTCTTAGAAATATCACTTTCGCCGCCAGATAATCGTCCTCCGCATCCAGCGACTACGGGGCAGGGAGAGGAGGAAGAGCCTGCTATGGAAGTCGTTTCAGACCAAACCTCGGTTGGCGCTAACCCTCCCCTGTACGCTGAGGCAACAACTTTGGAGGGGAATCCTCCGGTGGAGATAAACCTACAGGCGATATGGAGAATGCTGCAGGCTTTAAACCAGACAATAACAAAATCTGCTCGAGATACTTCTCAACTAGTAAGTAAAATTGACTTTCTGACCAACTCTTTAGAAAAAAACTAAACAAGAAGCGACGTTACAAACTGAGGTATTTCAGCAGGAAGTAAAATCTTTAAAATCAGTGACTGAATCCTTAGTAACAGATAAAATGGTGATACATAGGAAAATTGAGCAATTTGAAAATTTTAATAGAAGGCTCAATCTTAGAATATTAAATTTTCCTTGGACTCCGGAATTGAGCCCTACTGAGCTCTTTAAGAAATACTTAAAAGAAATTCTGCTGTACCCGGACTCAGCTATTCCTCCTTTAAATAGAGTATATTATTTACCAAGTCCTCTACTAGCTGAGCTGGGAGATAGTGGCAAGAAAAACAATTTGAACAAACCTTCGAACTCTCAAGCACAGTTGGACATTTCATTAATCTTGGAGACATCTATATCTGATATTGAACAACGTAGAACCCTTTTAATATCGTTTGTCTTTGAACAGGATTTGAATGCTGTATTGAAGTTATACTTTAAAAATGCTTTGAAAATGTTTTGTGGTCATAGAGTGTGGATATACCCGGGCGTATGTAAAACAACTCAAGACAGGAGAAAGAAATTTTTATTGTATAGAGAAGAGACCCGAGCCCTGGGGGCAACATATCTATTGGCTTACCCATGTAAATGTCTGGTTAAATATTTGGGTGTAAAATATACTTTTTTTGAACCGGAACATCTTAAAGCATTCCTGGAGATGAAAAAACTAGCTAATAAACCTGTAGAGTAATTTATATCATTTAAGTATTAAAGTAATAGGGGCAGATAGGCCAGGCCATATATGCATTTTCTTTTTCTTTCTTGTTTAAGATCTCCTATTGTCTAAATCACTTCCCCCTCAAGGCAGAGTTGTGGTCTAATTAATTGTATAACTTGCTCTTTCCTTTTATTGAAAGTATTGTAAGTTTAATGCTGTAATTATCTTTGTTTTTGATCAAGTTGTACAATGTATTATATATTGCATGTTTCGCATGTAAAAAATTTAAATGACAAATAAAAAAATAAAATAAAATAATAACCTCCATGCTTTTGAATATTAAACTTTGTTTTACAGGTAAAAATAGGCACTGATGGTTCTTTGAGTTTATGTGGTTGTTAGGACCTTAGGGGGTCTTTTACTAAAGCTTAGCTCAAGTTATCTGCAGCATGGCCCATTTTATTCCTATGGGCCCTGCTGCAGATAACTCGAGGTAAGCTTTAGTAAAAGACCCCATTAGTGCTTTGTTTTCACTGCAACTAATTTTTGTTACCCCTTAGAAACTGCTGCCCTAGGTGACTGCCTAATGTTTCCTAATGGTTGTGCCAGCCCTGCTCCTGAGCTGCTACCAACAACATTAACCCCAAGATTCTATGTATGGCACTCAGAACTTCATACCCAAATTTGTGCACACACCATAGGAATACAAGCCCCGCCATTATACTAGTGCAATACAGAGCTTGGTCCTGTGCTCCACAAAACAAATGAGCAATGCTGATGCTCCAATATCAGGTATATTTTGTCCCAAACAACTATATATATTTTCCTAGTAGATCTATTTGAATTCTTTGAATAGTTCTATACTCACTTTTAATCTCTCACTAATCCTTCACGAAAACCGTAGTTTCATAACTTTAGGGTAAATTCACTTTATACAATAATCACTTTGATGCATTGTTTTCATATAATGGGGATCTTCAGATACCCATGCTGCTCTCACCAGACGAACATAATTCTCAATGTTCATCCAACATATTGGTTGAGGCGCAAATCCTCATTGATGAACCCAATTATATTATAAAAGGTTTTAGATTTTTTAATGTTTTTAACTTTTTCATATAATTTTTTAAAGAAAATCTATCGTAGCTGTAACTGCTTATAATACTGTGAAAGCAGCACAGCACTTATCTTTAGAAACAGCAACATTTTAAATCACAGGAGAACCTCTGCCAACATGGCCAAGTTTCGAAGTCTTCCTCAGGGAAGAGATCCTTTAAAAAAACAGCAAACAAAATAAATATTTTCTTCCAACATAAGCATCTAAAGTGATAGTAAAACAGTCTTCATGTCACCAGGCATTTACTTACAGCTTCAGAATCATATTGCTCCTGCAAATGTATACGAAATGGCCACAATAAACCGGCACAGCTAAGTACTTAAATAGTCCACTGCTGATTACAAAACATGAAATCTGATTGGTACCTGCTCATCACCAATCAAACTAAAGACCACCAATCCAACTCAGAGTTGAGACCTGCCAGTTGTAAAGTTTGCAGTTGAAAGATCCACCGTTGTTCCTTAAGGTTTAACAGCTCATATACATTGCCTCCCTCTCACCCCAACTGCACATGATCCAGAATTCTCCAAGTTAGATCAGTTAAAGAATGATTATGATCAATACAATGTGATACTAATGGTGCAGTAAGCACCTGATTCTTGATCCTAGATTTATGTTCGTTTAGACGAGCACACGCCGCTCTACTAGATCTGCCAATATATACCTTTTGACATGGGCATATAACTGCATACACTACATTGGCAGTCAAACATGTTGTATTAGAGTGGGCATTAAGATCTCCTGTCACTGGATTCTGTCATGTTGGACCCTCAATAATCAATTCACACCATTGACAGGAACCGCAGCCAAAATGCCCCAGTACTTCCAAATGTTTATCAATATAATCCAAGCATTTATATGTAAGTAGCTCTCCCAATGTTTTAGAACGGCTGTATGCACATAGCGGATATTCCCGAAAGCAATCATAAATCTGTAGCATCCGCCAATGTAAATGAATGCTAGTGTTGAACTTTGAACTTAAAGGGGAATAAGGAACTACCGCAGTTAGCTTATCTTCCTCTGTTTTCGAATGATGCTGAAGTAGCAGCTC
The DNA here is from genome assembly GCF_901765095.1 of Microcaecilia unicolor. Taxonomy (NCBI): domain Eukaryota; kingdom Metazoa; phylum Chordata; class Amphibia; order Gymnophiona; family Siphonopidae; genus Microcaecilia; species Microcaecilia unicolor. The sequence continues at coordinate 125,875,646 of NC_044031.1, read as the reverse complement.
TCTCTGTGAAAATTTAGCTCTTAAATACATTTTACGTATTACAGATTTAGGGTAACCCCTTTCTTGAAAATGCTGTATCATCATGTGTGCTTGAATTTCAAATGCATCATCCTAGAGTACTGATAGAACTGAAAAATGAGCTTGCGGAGCTATTAGTAATAAGTAATTTATCCTTAAAATCGATCGTGGTACCGGAAGATTGGAGGGTGGCCAATGTAACGCCGATTTTTTAACAAAGGCTCCAGAGGAGATCCAGGAAATTATAGACCGGTGAGCCTGACGTCAGTGCCGGGAAAAATGGTAGAGACTATTATTACGAACAAAATGACAGAGCATATTCAAAAGCATGGATTAATGAGACAAAGTCAACATGGATTAAGTGAAGGGAAATCTTGCCTCACCAATCTACTACATTTCTTTGAAGGGGTGAACAAACCTGTGGATAAAGGTGAGCTGGTTGACATTGTGTATCTGGATTTTCAGAAGGCGTTTGACAAAGTACCTCATGAAAGACTCCAGAGGAAATTGGAGAGTCATGGGATAGGAGTTAGTGTTCTATTGTGGATTAAAAACTGGTTAAAAGATAGAAAACAGAGAGTAGGGTTAAATGGTCAGTATTCTCAATGGAGAAGGGTAGTTAGTGGGGGTTTCCCAGGGGTCTGTAATGGGACCGCTGCTTTTTAACATATTTATAAATGACCTAGAGATGGGAGTAACTAGTGAGGTAATTAAATTTGCTGATGATACAAAATTATTCAAAGTCGTTAAATCACGGGAGGATTGTGAAAAATTACAAGAGGACCTTACGAGGCTGGGAGACTGGGCGTCTAAATGGCAGATGAGGATTAATGTGAGCAAATGCAAAGTGATGCATGTGGGAAAGAGGAACCCGAATTATAGCTACATTATGCAAGGTTCCACGTTAGGAGTCACGGACCAAGAAAGGGATCTAGGTGTCATCGTTGATGATAGGTTGAAACCTTCTGTTCAGTGTGTTGCTACGGCTAAGAAAGCAAATAGAATGTTAGGTATTATTAGAAAGGAATGGAAAACAAAAATGAGGATGTTATAATGCCTTTGTATTGCTCCATGGTGCGACCGAACCTCGACTATTGTGTTCAATTCTGGTCGCTGCATCTCAAAAAAGATATAGTGGAATTAGAAAAGGTGCAGAGAAGGGCAACGAAAAAGATAAAGGGGATGGGATGACTTCCCTATGAGGAAAGGGTAAAGTGGCTAGGGCTCTTCAGCTTGGAGAAAAGGCGGCTGAGGGGAGATATGATAGAGGTCTATAAAATAATGAGTGGAGTTGAACGTGTAGATGTGAAGCGTCTGTTTACGCTTTCCAAAAATACTAGGACTAGGGGGCATGCGATGAAGCTACAATGTAGTAAATTTAAAACGAATCAGAGAAAATTTTTCTTCACTCAACGTGTAATTAAACTCTGGAATTCGTTGCCAGAGAATGTGGTAAAGGTTTGACCGGCTTCCTAAAGGAAAAGTCCATGGACATGGGGAAAATCCACTCTTTCTGGGATAAGCAGTATAAAATGTTTTGTACTTTTTTGGGATCTTGCCAGGTATTTGTGACCTGAAATGGCCACTGCTGGAAACAGAATGCTGGGCTTGATGGACCTTTGGTCTTTCCCAGTATGGCAATACTTATGTACTTATTGGGTAATAATAAAACAGGTGGCCTGATTGTGAACTGTGGGGAGTGTGTTTACCCCAACTAGTTTCTGCTAAGTGTTCATTCTAAAGCATTTAAAGAATGTTTATTTCTAATTTCTTTTTAAGCTTACTTTGCATTTGTTCATAACTTTAGAGCCGTGATTATTTCATTTCCATTCTTGGTTATATTAAATTCTTGTAATAGTAAAACTTCATTGTTATTGTATTTAACACTTTGTCAGTATACCTGGGAGGGGTGAGAATTCAGATTTGCCCAGTTAGGGAGGCATGAGACTAAGATCATTCCAGAGTGCTTAACAAATATTCTTTGCATGTCCCTACCTACGCTGTCCCATAGGAGGTGATATAATTTACTGATTTACTCCCACACCACCCGATGCATGCAGAAATTAATTAACAAGCCAATTAAGAAATAATTGGATGCTAATAACCAATTATTGTTGTTAATTGACACTCATTAACATTTGTGAATGCATCTGGCTGCATACTATCCTATAAGACATGATGCCTAACTCTACTAGCGCATAGCGCAAAAGGGGGCATAGCCATGGGCAAGTCAGGGGTATTTCAAAAAGTGTGTGTAGAATTATAAAATATGGCCTCAGCATGCCTAACTTGGGCACCAGCATTTATACCAAGTTTTAGCAGGCGTAAGTCTGGCACCTAAAGTTAGGCATTGGAATGGGCACTAAGCACAGTTCAAGGGTACATGCTGTTTATAGAATTATGCTTAGTGCTGATTTTGTTCAGTGCCAAATTTTGACCGCAAATTACTGAATCCAGCCCTAAATGTGATCTCACTGTCTTGTCTTTTAGGGCTCCTTTTACTAAACGGCGGTAAGCCCAACGCGGGCTTACCACTCACTATAACAAAAATACCGCCAGGCTACCGCAGCAGCCTGGTGGTACTTCCCACCTCTACTGCACCGTAATTTCCAGCGCTACAAAAATTTATTTATGTAATCAGTTACCACCAAGTTAGCGCGAGAGCCCTTACCACCACCTCAATGGGTGGCAGTTAGGGCATTCCCATGAAATGGCTGCTTTGCATACTGCCCGGCCATTTCCTGCAGGAAAGCAAGACCTTCCCTTTTACCAGCTGTGGTAAAAGAGGGCCTCAGCACGATTGTAAAACACACGCCAGCACCGGCCCCCTTTTGCCACAGCTTGATAAAAGGGGCCCTTAAATTGGAAACTCATTTATATGCTATTCAAGAAGCAGGTTTACAAACTGAATACAAGCATAAAACTGCCCTAGGCTTGTGAATTGAAGCTGCCACCACTGAGAATTTATTAGAGAACTGTAAGACATATACCACACTGAGCAGCAGAGGTCGAATCTTGATGTCTCCACAAAATATCATGGTTAGCATAGACAGCCTGAACATATGCTTTCTTAACTGTTATAACTCCTCTACGGAAATGACAGGTCATGAGTCTGAATATTAAAATCTTTGAGGAACATAAATGATGCGACCTTGGAAATTGCATTATATGAAAATTCAATTTAAGTTGCTTAGGAAGGAAACATTCAATGCATAAAAGATTATTTCATTCCATAAGCTGCTAGTATAGCAATATATACAAATCAATATCCTTCTTAGTAATCACTTTCCAGAAAAAAAAGTCTTTGCGATCTAAACAGTTGAGCCATCAAAAACGCTTTAGTGTATCAATCTATAGGTAGGTGTGTTCATTTCAAACACGTTCTGTTGTTTCATTTTGTTTCTAACCTAAAATGCCAGGTTTCTTAACTGTAGACTTTATCAAAATCTTAAACTTCAGATTTCTTTTCCAGTGTTAATAGCTATCAGGCACAAACTATCTTTGGACCACTGACCTTTGGTTGGGAAAGTAACTGCCTTCCAGGAACAGCTATTCTGTTTCTTAGGAGGATGGCTGTAGCCAGCCCATTCTTAGCTGTGTCATGTATTTCTTAGCTTCTGTTTCCTGATTGGCCCAGCAGGGATAAGTTCAGGGCACGGTTAATCATTTCTGCCCTGCCTCTGGGCTTGTATCTTGTTGCTTCAGTGTTGTTTTCTTCTCCAGTCCTCCATTTGGTTCTTGTTTTTTGCTTTACTTCCTGAGGGATCAGGATTCCAGCATCTTGTCATGCTCTTTGCCTTCAGTAATTCTTGGTTGCCCTTGTGTATTGGATGCACATCTTGCAGATACAGAGGGGCATTGTCGATATGACATCTAAATCCGACTTTGGACATTTTGCAAAAAATGTCCAAAATCCAAATAGGAAAGATGGTCATTTTCAAAAAAGAAAAACATCTATCTTTTGTTTTTGAAAATACTGTTCCGAACAACGTTTTGTGATTTGGATGTTTTGTTTTTTGGTCCATTTTTGAAAAAAAAAAAATGTCCAAGTGCAAAACGCACAAAATCAAGCCATTGGGATGTAGGAGGACCCAGCATTTTTAGTAGACTGGTCCCCCTGACATCACAGGATAGCAATCGGGCACCCTAGGGGGCACTGCAGTGGACTTCATAAAATGTTCCCAGGTACACATTTGACCATTGCTCCCTTACTTTGTGTGCTGAGCCCCCCAAAAACCCAGTACCCCCAACTGTACACCACTACCTTAGCCCTTATGGGTGAAGGGGCACCTATATGTGGGTACACTGGGTTTCTGGTGAGTTTTGGAGAGCTCACAGTTTCCTCCACAAGTGTAACAGGTAGGGGGAGGTAGGAGCCTGGGTCCACCTATCTGCAGTGCACTGCACCCAACACTAGGCTACTCCAGGGACCTGCATGTTGTTCTAATGTACCCAAGTATAACATCTGAGGCTGGCATAGAGGTTGGTAGGTAATGTTTTTCATCACATTTTTGGGGGGTGGGATGGGGTTAGTGACCACTGGGGAAATAAGGGGAGGTCATTCCTGATTCCCTCCAGTGGTCATCTGGTTATTTAGAGCACCTCTTTGTGCCTTATTCGTAATAAAAACAGGTCTAGCTTAAAACATCTAAGTTTTAGTCCTGGGTGGTTTTGTTTTGTTCCATTATGACTGAAAAATGTCTGAGTCTTAGGAATGCCCGAGTTCTGCCCTGAACACACCCCTGGCACTGCCCCTTGAGATTTGGATGCACTTCTGGTGGACTTTAGAGAAAAACTTCTAAAAATAGGTTTAGAAAATACTGATTTGGACGTTTTTGTGAGAAAAACGTCCAAATGCAGACATGCCACTTTTTGGACGTTTTTCTCTTTTGAAAATTAGCCCGACAGTAACATTAAGACTTACAGAGATGCCAAGTTACCCAGTTCCAGACTGGAGACTTTCTGGACAGTCCTGATTTTAAACTTACATCCCAAAGCAGTGTAGAATTTGTAGTACTTGATCCTGCCCATTAAAATCAATGCTTCAAGTCCCATAAGATCAGAAATCCAGAAGTGTCTCATAATCTCCATCTTGTAACTGGTTAACTTGGCATGTCTGGACTTACCTTGAATAATACTAGCTCTTGTCTAGTTCTAACCTAATATTCAAGCCTCAGAAACCCCTGCTAGGGACTCTGTAACAGAATGAACCAGTCAAAGTAAAGGTACTAGAAGACTGACATTAGTCTCCTAAATTAAAAAAAAAAAAAAGCTGATAAAAGAACTCATCTAAATTTGAGTGCTCATAGCAGGTGAGGTATTCCAGGCTGCCTCTACCTTTGCTTTAGAACAATGGGGCTGGGAGCAATGATAACCTTGGTAAGTGCCAGTGGGGTGTTGATTACCTCTTTGATCTGTGGGTGGGTAGGTGTGGGGGAGGGGTACACTGCCTAACATTGATGACAGGGGAGATTGAAGGGTGCAAGGATGGGTTGGGTGATGCACTTAGGGAAGAGCAGGTTGCCAGTTGGGATTCAGATTGCAATCAGGTGCTGGGGTGATTTGTCACAAGTGAGTTTGTATTTATTTATTTATTTATTTGTACACTTGATATACCACAAAATTGATCCTTGACAGGAGACATAGCCACAGCCATATCTTAATTTGAAAAACTGCCCTGAAACAAAAACTTATCTAATCTAATCAAATCTAATCTAGTATTCGTACTTCTATACTACCTTATGCCATTGGGATGGCCCAAAGCAGTCTACAGAAAGAGCATTTTTTAAATAATATTTAAAATCATGGCATTAAAAACATTTCAAACAAGAACATTTTCAGAAGTTTATGGAATGTTAAGTATGAAGAAGTTTTCTTCATACTTAACATTCCATATCTTGGTGCTCTACTTTTCCAGTATTCTTTTGTAATGAACAGATTTGAAGGAAGGGGACAACAGAGCAGTGATCTTTTAGCCTGGCAGTTTTCTCTCCATAGGAAAATGACACTGATAGAAGAAAATCTTCAGGAACAAGACCATTAAAATTTTTCAAAATAAAACAATTGCACTCTTTAATGACAGAACTCCTACTAATTAGAATTGCCAGAATCATTGACGAGAGCAGGAGTTAAATATATCAAACTGGTTTTGAAAGGAGGAAAAGACCTCAGAAGCTCTGCTTTCTAACAGTATATTTAGTAACTGAAATAGCCGTGCGAAAGGATCTAATAAATTTAAGAAAGAGAAAAATGGCAACATATTTATATTAGTAGTGTCTTCCATGGGTAAATCTAAATCCTCTGATATCAATAATCTTGAGAATTGGGCAGATAGATGCATAATTGATTAAAATAGAGAACATTATTAATTAGGAGTCATTAATTCTAATCCTTCTAGTTGTAAGGAATTAATTAAATAAATGTGAAAAAAAGACATATAACAAGGCAAACCCTCCTCCTCTTTTTAATGGTCTTGAGCTATAATAATTATAGCCTGAAGGGCTTAATGCTGTAGCAGCAGGCTATTTGCATCAGTAAGCCATGTTTCAGACAGAAAAGCAAGACCTATCCCAGAGTCACCTATCAAGTCTCTTAATAAGTGAATATTGTTTTGAACTGACCCTTGCATTAAAATAATAGCATGGTACTAGAGTTATTAAGTCTTGAACAGAAGATTCATTTTTTTTAAAGGGATGACTGTGGAAACTGGAGCGGTTAAAAATGACAGATCTATTTCCAACTATAACTGGAATATAACAATTGTTTGTGCTTGACTCAACATTTTGCTTCACAATATAATTTCTAGTCTTAAACCTTTGTTGATTATAAAAGTTATTTGAAGGTACAGTAATCAATTATCTATTAGCTGTCAACCCACCCTGGAGCAAGCCTGGACAAACTGATAATAACAAACAGAGGGCTCATTTTACTAAGCGGTGGCAAGCCCAACCCGGGCTTACCGCTCACTATACAGGAAATACTGTTGGGCTACCACAGCAGCCCAGTGATACTTCCCACCCCTAGCACGCCATCATTTCCGGCGCTACAAAAATTTATATTTTTGTAGCGCCGGAATGTACCCGTGGTAATCGGGCAGTGCCGTGCCCTCCCCAGTTACCACTGGGTTAAAGAGGGAGCCCTTACTGCCACCTCAATGGGTGGCAGTAAGGGCTCACCCCCCCCCCCCTCCAAAATGGCCACATGGCAAGTGCTTTAATTGCTGCCTGGCCATTTCCTGTAGGAAAATGAAACTTCACTTTTAAAAAGCTGCGGTAAAAGGGGGCCTCATCGTGACACCAGCACCAGCCCCCCTTTGCCGCAGCTTAGTAAAAGGGACCCAGAGCCACTTCATCTTACCTATCAAAAATAATTCTACAGCATCCTCAGGGATCTGTCCTGGGACCTCTTCTTTTCTCCATCTATACTTCTTCCCTTGGTACTCGGATCTCATCCCATGGTTTTCAATATCATCTTTACGCTGATGACTCCCAGATCTACCTCTCCACACAAGAAATCTCAGCCGAAATCCAGGCCAAAGTATCAGCCTGCCTGTCTGACATTGCTGCCTGGATGTCTCAGCGCCATCTGAAACTAAACATGACCAAGACTGAGCTTCTTATCTTTCCCTCTAAACCAACCCCTCCTCCTCCCCCATTCTCTATTTCTGTGGATAACACTCTCATCCTTCCTGTCTCATTAGCTCCTAACCTTGGGGTCATCTTCGACTCCTCCCTCTCCTTCTCTGCACATATTCAACAGACTGCTAAAACCTGTCGTTTCTTTCTCTATAATATCAGCAAAATTCGCCCTTTCCTTTCTGAGCACACTACCAGAACCGTCATCCACACTCTTATCACCTCTCGCTTAGACTATTGCAACTTGCTTCTCACAGGTCTCCCACTTAGCCATCTCTCTCCTCTCTTCAATCTGTTCAAAATTCTGCTGCACAACTAATATTCTGCCAGGGTCGTTATGCTCATATTAGCCCTCTCCTCAAGTCACTTCACTGGCTTCCTATCCGTTTCCGCAAACAGTTCAAACTCCTCTTATTGACCTATAAGTGCATTCACTCTGCAGCTCCTCAGTACCTCTCCACTCTCATCTCTCCCTACATTCCTCCCCGGGAACTCCGTTCACTGGGTAAATCTCTTTTATCTGCACCCTTCTCCTCCACTGCTAACTGCGGACTCCATTCCTTTTATCTTGCTGCACCATATGCCTGGAATAGACTTCCTGAGCCGGTACGTCAAGCTCCATCTCTGACCGTCTTCAAATCTAAGCTAAAAGCCCACCTTTTTGATGCTGCTTTTAACTCCTAACCCTTGTTCACTTGTTCAGAACCCTTATTTTATCATCCTCACTTTAATGTTCCCTTATCTCTTGTTTGTCTGTCCTAATTAGATTGTAAGCTCTGTGGAGCAGGGATTGTCTCTTCATGTTCAAGTGTACAGCACTGCGTACGTCTAGTAGCGCTATAGAAATGATAAATAGTAGTAGTAGTAGCTCACCTGGTACACATCTGATCACATGCTCTACTCAACAATGTCCCCATCTGGGCCCAGGTTGAAACGACTGCTCTTATGTTTAAACTAAACTCCAGACTTCACTTAGTTGCAGCCCTTTCAGCACTTTATGTGGCACCTTTGAGCATTAATGAAACTGTTTTTGTCAGCGTAATAATAAGATATTTTGGGATTTCCTTCTCATGATATATTTTCATTTGTGAGTTAAGTTTATGGGGCCCTTTTACAGAGCGGTGGTAAGCCCAACGTGGGCTTACTGCTTGCTCTTCTAGAACTACCGCTGGCCCAATGCAGCCGCCAGTGGTAGTCCTGCCCTGAGCATGCACCATGTCCAGGGAAAAAGAAAATCCCTGGAAGTGGCTTGCGTGGCGATAACCCAGCGGTAATCGGACATCACCGTGCGTTGCCTGGTTACCACCAGGTTAGTGCGGTAGCCCTTATCGCCACCTCAATGGGTGGTGGTAAGGGCTCCCCACTGCATAGCCACGCTGTAAGAGTTATCTCACCCCGTGGCCATTTTTCTGAGGGGGAGGCTTTTACCAGCTGCTGAAAAAATGGCCCTGGAGTGTGGGAAAAATGGCCCCCGCTGCTAGTGCAGGGCCCTTTTTCCCGCAGCTTGGTAAAAGGACCCCTAAGATTTTAACATTATAAAAGGATTCTTGTTATTTTATCTTAGATTTGCTGCACTGTTTTCACAAAGAAATTGTTTCTTCTGATGTTTGGACTGATTTACATTTGCTATAGCAGTAATGCATCCTCAGTTTAGACCTAACAGAATTTCTTTGAAAAATCTGATTCAGAGGTGGTGCCTTGGGAGACCCTGCTAATGACGTGTTTTTTTCTCAGGACGGAGAGCACATATTAAAATGATACTTTCACCACAGACAAAAACTGTTTCTGGGTCAGAAAGTTTGCATTTTTCTAGACTTCACTAAGGTCATACAAGAAAAGCGAAAGAAGTTTCTGGTAATGAGGTACCGAGTAGTTTCACTTGGAACTAAGTTTGTGTTATGTTTTCCCTGCAAATATTTTGTGATACTTTACTTTCCTCAAATAAATATATGTTCTTTTACCCGGATCAGTTAAAAACATTTCTGGAAGCTAGGAATCTGGAAGAGTAGCTAAGCCTGCGTTTAACGGGTTTTTGATGCCCTCAATATTTTCTGTAACTTTACTTTTGGACCCTGACTTCAAGGGTTTACTTTCCTTTGGGTTCCCTCCTATTGTGAAATGTATTGCATTTTTATTTCCCCCTTAGATTGTGTTCTCCTTTTCCTCAATGTGCATTTCTCTAAACAAGTTATCTTGCTGATTAATTGTAGGCATAAATTTCATTTTAAAAATAGCAGTAATGCCTTACCATTCACAACTGGATTACATATTTACAGAAACAATTGATAAATATGCTCGGAATACATATTATGTTGTCCTGCAAATATATTATTGATGGCAATTGGATAAGCAGACGAAAGTATTATCTCAGTTCTTTTCTCTTATTAATTACATTGTTTATTATGTTCTCTCAGTTGTGATAGAGTCTGTTGATTTATTTAGCTGTGTTTCTATTTCTGAGAATAAGATGGACTGCTTCCCATAGGTTAGAAAGAGAACACCAGTTATTCATCTATCTAAGTGCTTTTAACTTGCTCTATTTCAGTAATGACTGGAAAGATCAATTAAAAGCTAGGATAAGAATGATCTGCATTGCTGAGGAAAACATTGAAAAGTGGCCACACAGCTAGTCTGTGGTTTAATCTGTCTTTAAAAAAAAAGGCAAGGTCAGGCTTTGTGGCTGCCACTCTTCTCAAAGTCTTGAATCAATCACCCCTTATGTGAAGAAATATGACCCAGACTTGCTTAGATGATTCATTACAAAAAGAAAATTCTGTGCTGAGAAATTTTCGATCTTCAAGAGTGTGGTAACTGGCTCTTCAAAAGTAATGTGTGTCAAAGTATTATGTTATCATTGAAAACCAGGGGTCTGGGTTAAAAAAATGCTGTGCTCCTAAATTCAGGCTCCTAATTTTGTGCCCTAAATCCATCTTATTTTGGGCTCTTAAGCTGTGCTTATAAATGTTAAGAATGCCATTCATTTGCCTAGATTGATGAGCCTACTTGATAAGCCTAGCACTGAAAATTGATGCTAAGCTGACCTAAACCTTTTCACCACCCTAAGGGAGTAAGTTATCAACATGGGCTATTTTAGCACAGGGTCTCATAAGGTGGATAATGTTACCATAAGTTGCGCTATTTTAGCACAGGGTCCCACTATGCAATCAGACCCTGTGCTAAAATAGCACAACTTGTGGTAAATTAATCCATCTTAACAGTAGCCTATGTTGATAAGTTCCCCCCTAAGGGGGTAATTCTATATAGGGTGCCTAAAGTTAGGTGCCATTCAGGCTCCCAACAGTAGATGCACAAATGGGAGATAATGGTAGTTGGGCACCAAAACAGGGGTAAAATTACAGGTACATGTGTAAGTGCACTTAGGGGCCATTTTAGTAAAGGGTCAACGCGGCAATGGACTTGCCGCATGCCAGTTTGGAACTACCACCGGGCTACCACAGGAGCCTGGCAGTAGTTTCCATCCCCAATGTGCGCCATTTCAAGTGCTATAGGAATTTTAAAGATTTTTGTAGCGCCGGAAATTAACCGGTGGTAATCAGGCAGTGCCACACTTCCTTAGCACGGGAGTCCCTACCGCCATCTCAATGGGTGGCGGTAAGGGCTCCCTACTGAAATGGCTGTGCGTTAAGTGGTTCACTTACCGCACAGCCATCTCTTTTCATCAAAAGTGGGCAGCATTTTACATGCTGCAGTAAAAGGAGGCCTCAGCGCGCATCAAAATCATGCACTGACACTAGAGCAGGCCCCCTTTTATTGCAGCTTAGTAAAAGGGCCCCTTAGGTACTAATCTATAAATTGGCACCTACTGGAAGCATTCTCAAATGTAACTGCATGGGCGGGTTATGGTTGTTCCCAATATTGTAGCACATGCTTTAAAGAATACTCTCATTTATGTGTGTATCTGGCACCTATTTACACCAGCCAAAGATATGGTATAAGTGGTCATACCAACAGCTGGGCACCTAAATGTCGACTTATGCTAATATTCTATGACAGATTAGGCATGCTAATGTGGCATTATAGAATACTAGCTAAGGGGGATTCATCAAACGGCTTTAGTCGCGTGAATTGGCCCCTAACGCAACATAAATAGCCCTAACACCACTTTTCTAAAAATATTGTGCTGCTATTTAAATCACCATGGGTTAGTAAGTAATGAGATGCAAAACCTGCAAATGCATGTTTTGCATCTCATTACTTTGCAAATACCCTAACGCAGCAGCTCAGTATCCATTTTTTTAATAAATAAAGAGCATTGGGAAAGGGGGTGGGAGTTGGTATACTGCCTTTCTGTGGTTACAATCAAAGTGGTTTATGTATACATGCTGGTTTAAAACCTGGGGCAATGGAGAGTTAGGTGACTTGCCCAGAGTCACAAGCAGCTGCAGTGGGAATTGAACCCAGTTCTCCAGGTTCTAAGGCCTGCTGTACTAACCCACTAGGCTACTCCTCAACTCCATTGAAAGCATTACTGCAAGGAAAAAGCTAAGGCTAAAAAGTGTTGGCTTTCAATCCTGGGACAATATTTTGAGGACCATTTATATAATTTGTTACAAGATCAAAGACATCATTCAGACTAAATAGGATATCATCAAAAATGAACTACTTTTTTTATTTTTGTTTGAGTGCTGCCACCATCAAAGAATTCCATGGGGTCTCAGGATCTTGAAAGGACCTACCTTGTTCCCGGACAACCAAGAGTTTTTAGATAAATAGTATGGAATACTCAACAATTGTCTTCTGACTGAAACATTGAAACAGAGAGCAGATACATTAAAAGTGGGACTTAATGAGAAGGTTGATATACTTAGGATAGAAGATAATGATTTTGATAGAATTATGCAGGATATGGGAGCGTGTTCTGATGTTTTTAGAAAAGAGAATAAGAAGGGTAAGCTTGAAAAGTTTAAGTGAGATATTGACGGTTATAGAAGAGGATACACATATCCTTGGGCAAAATCTAAAACTTTCAATCACCCTAGACGCCAATCCAAATCTCTTTCAAGACACCAATCCAACAGACTATCCAAGACTAGGAAAAAGCCATCTGACAGAATAAATTAAGAGAGGGATAGAAATAGAACTGAGCCTCCCAATAAATCAGGTGGCACAAGAAGAGGCAGGTTTACCAAAGAATTCAGTAAATACCTCCTCACCAGCTGATTGAATTGATACCACTGTAATATAGATGCTAATAATATAGATAACTTGAATTTATTGTCTGTCATGGAGGCGTGGTTCACAGAGAACCATGACTGGGATGTAGTTATGGGAAAATCTGAGAGTGCAAATTAACTCCAGGACTAATTTCAGTTTTCGGCCTGTTCAACAGCTCTTCTCACCTTTGAAGTGATGTAGTTATACCAGGCTATAATCTTATGCTCATCCCTTAATCTTTTCCTCTTCATCCTTCCTACTCCTTACCCCTCCCAATCTCTTTTTCTTTTGCTCATCCTATCTTTGTTTACCTCTCCATGTTCAATTCACATATCCTCAAAACCCCACTATCACTATGTTTACTACAACTTGTAATATTCTCCTTTAAGACTTTGTAATTCTATTTACTATGTAAGCCACATTGAACCTGCTATCTGTGGGAAAGCGCGGGGTACAAATGTAATAAATAAATAAATAAATAAGGAAGAGAATATGGAGCGGATTAGATGATGATTTTCATATGTCCGGTCCATCTAGGTCTTTTTTACAAAGACTTTGGACACAAGTTCCAAAAAATGTACAAGAAAATATACACAAAAAATGTACAAGAAAATGGTAACAGATCATATTCATCAGAACTCCAGACTGCCCTTCACCTACAGAGGAAGAGGGAGGTGCAGAGCAGGGGCAGAGGCAGGGATAGAGTATATTACCCAATCAGTCCCAGACCCTGGTAGATGAGATTCCTATCTATAATATATCTACATAACCTCTTTCTCCAGTAGAGCTGATGGTTTTACAGAAAGGATTATATTTTGTACCAACTATGACATATGACTCATTTCAAACACATGTTGATTTATTTAAATTTACCTGGAAACTACATATTAAATATTTTTCTCTAAATATGACACTACATGCCATGACCAGTCAGTGATGAAATGGAGATCTAAATGGGCCCTCCCTTGACCCCTGGATCCCCTAATCATTGCATTTAACAACATTGTTCTGAGAGATATTGAGGCAGTAGAATATAAAAGTAAAAAGCTCCCTTTTTACAACCTTAACAAAGAACAAAATTCAGCACTCCATTCATTATCTATGAACCAAGACATTGTGATAAAGCCAGTGGATAAGGAAAGGGGGATTGTGATCATGGACTGAGAGAAATTCAAACACAAGGTAAGCAGACAAATTACTGACAGAGAATTTTATATACTTTTGGATGCTGACTACTACTACTACTACTACTTAACATTTCTAGAGCGCTACTAGGGTTATGCAGCGCTGTACAATTTAACAAAGAGAGACAGTCCCTGCTCAAAGAGCTTACAATCTAATAGACAAGTGAACGGTCGGTCCGATAGGGGCAGTCAAATTGGGGCATTCTGGATTCACTGAACGGTAAGGGTTAGGTGCCGAACGCAGCATTGAAGAGGTGGGCTTTAAGCAAAGACTTGAAGACGGGCAGGGAGGGGGCTTGGCGTAAGGGTTCAGGAAGGTTGTTCCAAGCATAGGGTGAGGCGAGGCAGAATGAGCGGAGCCTGGAGTTGGCGGTGGTGGAGAAGGGTACTGAGAGGAGGGATTTATCCTGTGACCCCACTGCTAATCTTAAAACAGATATTGCCTTAGCAGTAGGTTTTATATATCATGCTGGCTACCTAACACCGAAGGAAAAAAGTTTTCTAACAATAGAACATCCCGTCAAACCCACTATTTATAGCCTGTTTAAGATTCATAAATTTGTAACCTACCCCTCCCCCAACCCCCAAGTAGACCCATCATGTCGGGTAATGGATCTCCCTTGGAACCTCTTTCAGACTTTGTTGACTTTTTCTTAACATCATATGTGCCCCAGATCGAGTCATATATGCAAGACTCATATCATTTGATTACCCTCCTTGACAATTTTGAAAGGGACCTAACCGACATTCATTTAGTGACTATTATCAATTCAGTTTATACAAACATCACTCACCTTGAAGCATTGATGATTATTGAAAAAAACTCTTAACAATAGACAAACCATTGCATCTCCAATTGTCTTATTTTAACCCTGGCCATAATTGCCCTTATGCAAAATTATTTTGAAGATTGTTTTTTACCAACAAATTAAGGACACTGCTGGGTGCCCCATGGCACCTGCTAATTATGTGTTCAGAACCTAATGATTATGACAGGCCAAAACACTAGCACTTAGATTCAGACCCAGTGGTCACCCATCACAATGTGTGGGAAAGGGCTATATAAGAGCTAAACTTCAAAGGTGAGAAGAGCTGTTGAACAGGCCGAACACAGAAATTAATCCTGGAGTTAATTTGCACTCTCAGATTTTCCCATTTGGCTAGCAAGATCCAAAATATTACTAAGAAATACTGGCACATTTTGCAATCTCATGGTTGCTTTAAAGAAGTATCACCTATTACCGCTTATTCACGTGATAGAAACTTGAGAAATAGATTTGTTCCCTCAGTATTGCCTGAATATATAACATCCAGCTCACAAATTCAGGAGACAAACCTGTGGTTCCTACTCAGTATGTAAATATTCACTTGCATTAACCATGTTCATATACTGGCAGGCCATATAAATTGAACTTTTGCAGCACTTGTTCAACTAGCAATGTTATATATGTAATCACCTGCCCTTGAAAACCCCTTTATATAGGAAAAATGCAGAGAATGGTAAAGACATGAATAATAGAGCACGGAGTTGCATTACTAGACATGTTGGAGACAGCTTATTTGGTAGATCACTGGACACAATTGCAACACACTATAGATGGTCTCCATTTTTTTTGTCTTCCAGAAAGTAAGACTCAGGTGGAGAGGCAGTAACTTGAACCTTTCCCTGCTGCATATTGAACAAAGGCTTATTTTTGAACTAAGAACAGTGCAGCCCTTGAGCTTAAATAGAGAAGTAGAATGGATTCCTTTTCAATAATTAATTCTGTCAATATGCACTCTCCTGTTCATTTAAAGGAGCTGCAATATGTGTACCTGCTCATCTATCCTTACTCTCTTACCTCCGATAGGAAATTATGTATCACATATACAAGAATATTTTAGTATTAGCAAAGTCAGGGACACTAGATGTTAAATGTTATGATTTATATTATTACCTTTCATTATGTTTTATGTAGCCATAATGAACAACTAATGTTTTTTAATGTTTTTAATTGCTCATCTTGTGTTTTACGATATCTTATTATACTATTTATGTTCTTAATAATAATAATAATAATAATAATTGCTATCAATGTGACTTGAAAGTCCATAATATCTAGGGAGGTTTCTTGCTTTGCTTTTTATGAACTTTGACTGGAAGACCTTTTTATGCACTTACAATGTAATATTTATATCCTATGGTGTTTTATCAATATGTGATTCATTTCTTATTCTATGTGTGATTCATTTATTTTTTATTCTATGAGCTACACACTGTTTGAAGACTTGAAGATTTGTTGCACTCATATTAGTTTCATCATGTTATCATATAGCTTATGTATTTATGAAGGATTCCTCTTAGTATGACTGAGTGCCCATTATGTCATTGTCTACTTATATAATTATAAAATATTTATATCTTATGGCATTTGTATTAATATGTGAACCATCTATTTGTTTTTATAGGAGCTGTACTTTATGCTGCTCTTGGTCTCATTACAGTATTAAATCTTTCCATCTGCACTTTCTGCTAATTATGGAAAGGTATGTCTTTGCACAAAATGCAGGGGTTTGTCCGTATATGTTCCTCTGTATAGTATGTATCACATTTTGTCCATATTTCACATAATGCAATTCTTTCAGCATGGTGCCCCCTTTTTATGTTTTTGCACATACTATTTTCAACTTACGTTCTTTAATTTTTCTTATGATTTTTTTTGCTCACATATATTTCTTTTTTGTAGTGCACGTATTTCCCTGCCACACATTATTTTGATGCATGCTCATATATATGGATAGATAGATCTTATTTTATGTTCTTGTACTTATGTCCGTCTTGTTTGATCTTGTCATTTTGTTTTGTCCTTAATACATATCCATATTCCCATATGGTTTACCTTATTTTTCATTTTTATTTTTTATTATTTTCTATTTTTATTTTATTGAGGACTCCTGAGGAAGGCTGGTTTGCCGAAGCACAGCCCATGTAGGGCCCATCTGTATAGTATATGGTTTCTTAGTCAAGACTGTACCTGTATTGGACTACTGTATGGACTGGCCCTTTTTGAGATTATATGTTTGAGAATAAACATTTTATTCTACTATCCTGAAACAATTTGACTGTGGTCATTTCCATTCTTTTTGCTTTTGCAAAAAGGTTACTACACCAAACAAGCTAAATCTTCCATTTCACAGCCCAGAAAACTTTTTTTTTTCTGTTTTCCACATCCAGTATAGAACCTTGTCTTTCTCCCAATGTTTTAGAAACAATTTTCTGTGACAAAATTCAAAATGTAATGAAAAATCCAAATAAACCATGTATCTTCTCTTTCTACTCTACCAATTCTTCTCCTAAGCTCATCCTTTCTCACACAATGAACCATCTATATTGAAATTGCCACCTCAATGGCAGATGTTTAGCTTCCTTCATTAAGAGCAGCAATAATTGGGGGTGGGGATAGGTGTTGATATATCACCTTTCCGTGGCTATAATCAAAGCAGTTTACATATTAAATACAGGTACTTAATTTGTACCCGGGGCAATGGAGGGTTAAATTACTTGCTCAGAGTCACAAATAGCTGCAGTGGGACTTGAACCCAGTTTCCCAGGCTGCTGTACTAACCACTAAGCTACTCCTCCACTCATAAACTACCTTTCACCTTATCTCCTGAAGATGGTCAACACTAATTTGTCCTCAGGCCATTTCCCACAGGCTTGAAGCATGCTTCTGTTTGGCCTATTCTAAAAGTAAAACCTTTCTTAGACTCCTATGTTGTGACAAGCTCACCCTTTGCTTCTAAGATTCTTGAAAAATTGTACATGGTCATTACACCTTAGGCAAGCCAGATCATAACACAGTTTAAGCTAGCTGTCCTTATTTCTTTATATCTTAGTGCAGCCTTTGATCTGATTGAACCAGCTCTACTTTCATTTTGCCTTTTCAACTTTGTCATAAAGACAAAGTGCTGATTCAGTTTTCCTTACCTTACAAACCATATTTTTTTCTGTTATGGTGTTCTTGAAGGATCAGTGTTAGCCCCTGCTCTCTTTAATACTTATTTTAGCTCCTCATGCAACCGTGATTCAGAGCCTGGGCAGTTGATAACATACAAAGAGTCACTTTCCTAGATCCTGGTGCTCCAGATCTGTCTCAACTAAATTATCGTCTCAATGCAACTGATAATTGGCTTCCTACCAATAGTCTTAAACTGAATACCTCAAAGTCTGAGGGAATGGGGATAATTCAATAAAGGGAGCTGAAAGTTAGGCACCCAACATCCAGGCACTAAGCTAATGTTCTATAACAGCAAATGTGTGCACCTAATGCGTTATAGAATACTAGAGTAAGTCAGCAATTAGATGCCACCACTTATGCCTGTTCTCTGGCAGGTGTAAATGTGCGCACCTAAATGTAGCAGTGTCAGACTTCTGAGTTCTTGTACCAAGTAGAGCGCTGCTGAGCCCGGTACTCGGACCAGGTTCTGCTTGGCGGCCGGACAACCCCGGGTTTCACCTGTACTGACCACCATTCCCCAGAGGTTGAGCCCCTAGGTGCAGGTGGCCTGCAGGGCTTACGAGATGGAGCAGGAAGCGGAGTGATGAATGTGATGGCCAGACAGGCAGCAGGCAAAAGAGTGATCCAGGTACAGGCAAAGTCAGTAGGCAGGCAGCAGGTCAAGAGAGTAATCCAGGTACAGACAAGGTCAGGAGGCAGGCAGCAGGCACAAGAGTAATCCAGGTACAGGCAGAGTCAGTAGGCAGGCAGCAGACATGAGAGTAATCCAGGTACAGGCAAGGTCAGTAGGCAGGCAGCAGACACAAGAATAATCCAGGTACAGGCTAAGTCAGCAATGAAGAACAAAGTAGAGGAGAAGCACACTACTGAGCAAGTAACACCTACCAAAGTAGAAACCAAAGTAAGGAGTCTAGGGAGAGCTCAGCTGATAAAGTGCTGGCATCTAACATCAGCAGGGAGAAGGGGCACAGCCACAGGACAAGAGCAGGGGAAGGAGGAACCAGAAGACTAATAGGAGAGAAGCAAGGGAAGCCAGGCAGAGAAAGAGCAGACCCAGGTGGGTGGAAGCAAAGCAATCAAGGAGCCTGGAAGCCAGGCAGAGAGAGAGAGAGAGAGCAGAGCCAGGTGCATGGAAGCAAAGCAATCAAGGAGCCTGCAGCCAGAAAAGAACTACACACACATGGCTCAGGGCTGTGCCAGTCAAGCGTGCGTATCGACGGGGCCCTGCACAGCCCGAGGACGCCGCTTGCATTGAGGTGGGGGACATGACAAGCAATTAGGTGCCTGACAGTATTCACATAAGCACCGCCATACTAGGAAAAGCCCAAGGGTCCATCAAGCCCAGCATCCTGTCTCCGACAGCAGCCAATCCAGGCCCCCCCCCCCCCCCAAAAAATAATATTTTTTTAATAATGTTCAAAGGAATTTTCCTTCAGGAATCTGTCCAAACCCCCCTTAAACTGCGGAAGTCCAGCTGCTGTCACTACATTCTCCGGCAACATGTTCCAGAGTCCAACTACATGTTTTAAATCTGCTATATTCTAGTTTCATCTTGTGTCCCCTGGTTCTATTATTGTTTGAAAGTGTAAACAAACGCTTCACATCTGTCCACTCCGCTCATTATCTTGTAGACTTCTAACATATCACCCCTCAGCCGTCTTTTCTCCAAGCTGAAGAGCCCTAACCTTCTTAGCCTTTCCTCATAGGGAAGTTGTTCCATCCCTTTTATCATTTTATCAATAAAGAATGTGCTGAGATAGTAAGAATGCTCATGACCCACTCGTGCCCCTCCCATGTGAATTTCCCCTTTGCAGTTATGCGCTAGAACACTTAGATGCCAAATTATAGAATAGCATCTAAGTGCACGTGAGATGCTTGACTGCCATGTCACCTGTTTTAGTGCTTAACTTCTGTTAACTGCCATTTCAGCTCTAAAAGTTTGACACCTAATTGGCACCTAACTTTTGGCAAGAAGTCCCCTACGTCTGTCTTTTCAAAACAGAAAAACTCAAAAATGGCATAAAGGCTAAAGAGGTTAGGGCTCTTCAGCTTGGAAAAGAGACGGATGAGGGGACATATGAATGAGGTCTACAAAATCATAAGTGGTGTAGAACAAGTAGAAGTAAATCAGTCTTTTACTCATTCCAAAAGTACAAAGAATAGGGGATACTCAAGGAAGTTACATGGAAAAACTTTTAAGACAAATAGGAAGAAATATTTTTTCACTCAATGAATGGTTAAACTCTGGAACTCTTTGCCAGAGGATATGGTAACAGCAGTTAGCGTATTCCTGGAGGAAAAGTCCATATTCTGTTATTGAGACAGACATGGGAAGCCACTGCTTGCCCAGGATTTGTAGCATGGAATGTTGCCATGATTTGGGCTTCTGCCAGTTACTTGTGACCTGGCTTGGCCACTATTGGAGACAGGATAGTGGGCTAGATGAACCATAGGTCTGACTCAGTATGTCTACTCTTAAGTTCTTATTCTGCTGACCAGCCTGTGTGCTCAGTGTACAAATCAATAGCAAGTGATATCATGAGTCCACAATGTTCATGGCTAACACCAGACTTATCAAAAGCTGGGGTTCCTAAAAGCAACTCCCCTTTTGACTTTCCTCAATTTCCATGCAACTGGAAGAAGGACTGATAGCATAGCTCCATGAGAGCAATATATGCCCAATTGCTTACACTCTGCTCTCAGTATCTTGCTTTGCTTTTACCAGTTACTACTCCAGTCAGTACTGCTTGGTCTCTCTTTTTTCCAATGGTTTCCTTTGGTCCCGCTGCAGCCTATGTAGCTGTCTGCCCTGTCTCTCTGCTTAAGACTCTGCTGCTGCTCTACTGGTTCAAGTGGATGCTATTAAGCTGTTAAACCCCCATACAAAAATCCCTTCTCTGCCACCCATGCCCCTCTAATTCTGGTGCTGCTGCAAATTGCATCACTGCCTGCCTGTTCCAGACTCTACACAGCTTGGCATGCTCTCATATTTCAGTGCCACTGCCCTCTTATATTTTTGCTAGTGCCACTTGGCATGGTCAGCTGCCTTCTTTTTTTTTTCCATTAGATTGCTCTGTCAATAAAAATAAAAAAAACATTGAAAATGGCATGTGGAGGAGCATTTTAAAATGGACATCCAACTCAGAATGTGGACATCTCAGTCAGTATATCACAAATGGATGTCCATCTCACATGTATTTTAGAACAAGTCTGTTCTTAAAAAAACATGTGAGATGGACATCCATGTGCTGGAAATGTCTAGCAAACTGAGGGGTCCAAATTATGAAAGGGACAAAAGGAATATCCATCAAATAAAATGGCCCCAAAGATATGGAGGAATAGTTTAATGGTAAAAAAGCCAACTAAAAACAGAGGTGACTGGTTCAAGTCCCAGTGCAGCTTTTTATTAATGCTTGTTTCTTTGTTTGAATTATGAACACTCCAGGGACAGAAAATTATCTACTGTAACTTCATTTATCTCCATTCAGTGGAGAACTGCTCAATCAGAGCACCTTTCTGTAACAAGTACCAGCTTTAAGTATAGACATCCATCTTTTTGAACATGGATGTCCCTTCTCCTTCTGAAATCAGAGCTGGATGTCCAGTTTTTTTGGCCCTCCATAGTCTACTACTAATAATCACTTCTATAGTGCTATTAGATGTACACAGTGCTATGCACATTATATGCAGGTACTTTCTCTGCCCTTGAGGGCTCACAATCTAAGTTTTTGTACCTGGGGCATTGGAGAGGTAAAAGTCTTGGCCAAGGTCAAAAGAAGCTACAGTTGGAATCGAATGGCGATTACCAGGATCAAAAGCCCACTACACTAACCATTAGGCTATTCTTCTTCTCCGCTCCACGCCTAGTCCCACCCAAAACATCACTCAAAGTTCTGCGAGAAGAGGACATTTTGCCTGTACTTTGGTGATTTACAGCTTGGGATAAAAGAGAAATTGCAGGTTCGTTGATAAAGGCAGTTTGAATTTAAAAAACAAGCAACATTTATTTATTTATTAACAAGTTTCTATAGTGTAAAACCATTTTCCCCATCTTTCTGCCAGAGGTAGAAACTTAACTGTCACAGTCTACAGCATTAACAGATAGCCTCTAGAAGACACAGCAGGGTCTAGTTCAGTCTCCTTTCCCATCCCTAGCATACCTCTTCATTTATAATCTTAATTTAAATCAATAATTCAAATTAGGATAACAAGAGGGGAATTTTCACTAAAGAGTTTTAATTGCATTTCATTACTTGCTGAAAAGCACTAAATAAATCACACAATATATCATATAATCTTAAGACTCTTTATATTAATCTAATATCCCTAGCACCTTAACAAGTTTTAATTGAACAACTGAATAACTCTAAGATGCACACAGCAGTCCAGCAGCTATCCAGTCTTTTGAACTGGGTGTCACATCTATGATTATCTCCCAGTTGGCAAGACGTTATGTGTGTGCTTGATGAAAAGAGTTCCTAGCTGTCAGATGAGTCCTTTCTCTTTAGGCTAGAGTAACAGACGGAGAAGCTGAAGATAGAGAGGTACATAGAGAAGACCTACAGGGACATTGTAGATAAGTCTGGCAACCCCTGTGCTGCCTTGTAGGAGGGAGGTCTCCTTAAAAGAGAACACCCTGGTGAAGTAGGAAATAATCCTGTAGCCATGCCGAGTTAAACCACAGCAGTTAGCATGGTCCTGGAAGTTATGCAGACATCAACAATTTTCAGTGTTAATGCCTGCATAGCTAACCAGACAAGTAGGACCACTTAAAGAGCAGCCCTACCTTTGATTGGTAAGTATGGCACTGAATATTGGCCATACCTGGATAACTACTGGGTATCATCACTTTTAAATTATAGGGAACAACAGATGATATTTAAGTTGAAGACTGTTACACTGGATGGGTTAAATATGGAGTTGGAGTGGATCTCTTTAAAATGAGCCAGTCAGAAAGCTGAGGTTGGATGACGAAGATACAGGAAGTAGTATATAAATTCTATGAAAAAACACTGATGCCATCTTGGCAGGAGAAATCCTTGATATAGATGAGCTAAGCTGGTGCTCTAGGCGATTTAGGTAAGATTATAGATAAGTAATTGACTGTAGGTGTGTGGATTGTTAATGGCAATGGCCTCATTTAGTGTTTTTGTGTTTGTAAGGGACAGTCCTTGAGACTGGGTGGGCAAAAATGATCATGTTGGAGTCCCCCATCTGACATATAACAGCATAAAAATATATTAAAATAGTATTGAAAAGAATCAAAATTGAGAACCAATGGCAAGGTTGGTGTTGTAAAGTTAGCTGACAAGTTACACCGCTGAGGTTTTCAAAAATTTATAACCCATATTTTTTGACAGTGGGATAGAATTTGTGTTTGCATGCACTAATATTGCCATTAGTGCATGGCCATTATAAAAAAAATGACTGTGTGAGCACGTACTGCCACCCATTTTGTAAGCAGTAAGGGCACACACATTAATCCTGCACTAACCAGTTAGCATTGAGTAATGTAGCTGGCTAACTTATTAGTGCAGGAACACCCTCCTACCATGACCCCTCCCCCCAAAATAGAAAAAGATTTTAGCATTTGGATTCGTGGAAAGAACACCACCATGCACATGCTAAATTGGTACTTATCACAGGACACCAGAGCAGTGTTAGGTGGGCATTACTACAGCAGCTTTGTAAAAGGATCCCTTAATGTTTTCCATTTCTTTTTTTTTTAATTAAATTTTTGTATGTGTGTGTGTTTTGCTTGTTTGTTTGTCTGGGTATTTTTGAAAAGAAATGAAACAAAGTGACAAAGAAGCATGATTTCTGTGCACACCTATAGTAATTAGAGAGAAATTGGAAACTCTATGTGAAAGTCTTCCTGCTAACAATGATTAGAACCATGAAAATCTGTGGTTCAAAGCAGCACTGAAAGGACATACAGCAGGACTCCACAGATCTGTGACTTACATTTTTGAAACTTTTTATTTTAATTATTAAATAAATGCACTAATTGGCACATTTAAAACCTACTTTCTGTGTGGAATTGCCTCACTTCTTCTACAGTCTGACTAGAGAACCTTACATTATCATCTTAGCAATAATGTGTGCCCAAAATTCAGATGGGTAGTACCAGGAAAAACTGTTTGTCTCCTAATCATGAGGATATATATCAAGCTATAGTAATAAACGAAGGGATATGAGTAACCAGGCTAAAGTAGTTTGGCTTCTCCTGCGAGCCCAGCTCTGAGAGTTGCTCCAATAATTTACTGGTACAGTCCTTAGTTTGAAGCTAAAAAGTTATACATTCAAGTCCCAAGATCCCCAGTTAGAAAATAGACTGTGGCACTGTGCATTCAAAAGCAACTATGGAGCCTTCATTCATTTTCCCAATGTGTTCCTCATGTTTATTATTTTTGTTTGTGTTATGGTTTTTTGTAAGCCACTTTGTTGTTGTATGTACAAAGAACAGTATATCAAATACCCAAATAAGCACACATAAAACATCTATTGCTAATTGATTGCTACCTTATCTGCATCAGTAGAGAGCAGTCATATACCTTCCAGATCTAGAAGCTGAAGTGATTTTTCAGATGGTTTATAGCACTGGTCATTTTCTTGGTGTGAACTTCAGCATGTAGAACAGTAGTTATGGGTTCAATTAGCTTCTTTTAAAACTGTGCAAGGAATACTCATGTAAATGTAAGAACAAAGAAATAACAGCAGCCACTTTTACAGGACATAAGAACAGAAGAATATAAGAGTAGCCATATTGGGTCAGACCAATGGTTCAACTAGCCCAGTATCCTGTTTTCCGAACAGTTGCCAAGCCAGGTCACAAGCACCTGGCAGAAATCCAAATCGTGGCAACACTCTGTACTATAAATCCCAGGGCAAGCAGTTGCTTCCCATGCCTGCCTCAATAGCAGACTATGGACTTTTCCTCCAGGAGGATCTGGACTTCAGCTTTCTACCTAAGAGCCTAAATTTGACTTCCAGAACCTCTCCCCCACATTTTCCTATGTCACTGATACCCACATGTAACAAGACAGCCAGCTCCTCCCCAGCACTATCTAAGATCCTGACTATGTGACGCGTGATGTCCGCCACGTTCACACCAGGCAGGCAAGTCACCAGACGATCCTCACGTTCACGTACAGATATTTCCATGGGCAGAGAATAAAGACAGGGGTAGGACTGGCACTTGTGTGCAGATTTGTAAAGGCACATACACTCATGTAATTACACCTGCATGTATGTCTATTTTTCCTGGGTGCATGTGTTATCTTTTTTCTTTTAAGTGCAATATTAGTGCTTTGACAGTCAAGGCACCCTTTTGTAAAATTTACCTTCCGATTCTTCAGCAAGATTCTTTGTTTTCACAGCCACATTTTATTATGGATAGTAGGAAGCATGAATTTACCAGGCTTACCCCTTAAGTTCAGATTTAGAACATGCAGTGCGTTTCTGAAACAAGCGAGTTGTAGTTTTCAGATTGAGTGTGCATGCACTAGGATGGTTTGTATAGGGGTTAACTGTTATGTAATGAGATAGGAAGAAGCAAATTTGCTGATATAACAATATCCTTTCAGGCAAATGGCATGCAAGATCCAACTGACCTCAACAATTCTGCTTTAGGATATAGAACATATAGGGGCCCTTTTACTAAGCCGTGGTGAAAAGTGGCCTCCGGTAGTGTGGGCAATGAAATTGTTGCGTGTCAAGGCCACTTGTTACCACAGCTGGAATTTCCATTATCTTAAATGGAAGTCGAAAATGGATGTGAGCTAAAAAAAATATTGGTGTGCGGCAATTTACAGTTGTTTAAAGGGGTGCTGCAGGTTTGGAGGGGGCCCGAGCACAAAGTGGTAGGAGCCCCACCCTCCAAGCATGACCCCCTGCCCCCATGGCTTTGCCACTGTAGCATAGATATATATAATGCACACATAACTGTTAACGTCTAATTTATAGAATTGCCCCCTAAATTTCTATTAACTGCTGTGGGGATACTTGCAAAGTACATGTTAAGCATGTATCAGAACCTGCTAAAAGCAATAGGGAACTTTGAAGCACTGAATCCTCTTCTTCAGACTGTTAAAACCCATAATAACACAGTGAGAAGAAAAGGGTTACTGAATGGGTTACAGACCAAGATAGTTATGCGTTTCACAGATTTGCTAGGATCTGTTTTAATAGAAACAAGACGGACACAAAATGTCAAGATGATTTAATTGAAGCCCCTTATAAAAATGGCTATACATATATATCTTAAAGGTGGACTTAATTCATTTTTTGGTTTCTGCTCCCAGGCTGCCTATGTAGGTAATTTATTATCAAAGGTCCAGGCGGTGGTGCCGAAACATGTCAACCAATCAAGAAGACTGCAATTATTTATTTGGAATCTCGGACTCCAAACTGTAACTTTTGATCTTGTT
This sequence comes from Microcaecilia unicolor, assembly GCF_901765095.1. Taxonomy (NCBI): domain Eukaryota; kingdom Metazoa; phylum Chordata; class Amphibia; order Gymnophiona; family Siphonopidae; genus Microcaecilia; species Microcaecilia unicolor. The sequence continues at coordinate 125,849,208 of NC_044031.1, read as the reverse complement.
TGTGAGATATCATTTTTTAATAAAGTCATTTGACAGTTCCTACTAGCTCTGTGTTACTCAGATTTTCCACTGTAGTTGGATTTAACTCTTTCATTCCTCATCCTTGGTGAGATGGCAATCCAGTGGGTCCCTGCAGCTGATGTATCATATAGATGTGAGGTAGTTGCCTTGTCTTGAGTGTTGGGCTACCTGGAGCTTACCCAGAGTTTAACAGACTCTCTGAAAGGACTGAGGTCTTTTAATGTATGTTTGTGTTCTGCCAATAGATGGTAGTACAGAACTGGTGGAGGAAGGAAATATCTCCTGTTTTTCCCTTGAAGATTAGAAGGTTTTTTTTTCCAAAATTGGAAAAAGAGTGATCATTTTTGTAGTATGTTCCATAGTGGAAAGGTTCTTAAAACCTGATCTATGTTCACAGAAGCTGGAAGAAGGCTCAGATTTTTGCAAAACTCATTATTTTCTTGTGCTAATGATTAGGAAAAAAACAAAAAATGGAGGAAAAGAACATCATGCAAATGTGAGCAAGAAGACAAAAAAGTGAGGCAGACTCAGAGAGGATATCAAAATGTCAGAGTCTTTATTATAAAAACTCATAAAATGACCCGACACGGCTGTGTTTCGGCACAAAGGCCTACCTCAGGGGTCACGCAAATCTAAAAATAAAAATAATATAAATACAAATAAGTACACGTGCAACACCATTTAACTAAACTTTAAATTGATAAGAATTAATAACGTGTGAAAAATTAAAAATATAAAAATAACTCATACATGAATAAAATGAATAAAGAAATAATGAAAACTCATAAATTAGTAAATATAGCCCAGTGTAGGTTAGTTGAGTTTTGTATGTTGTTGCTCATATGAAATTATATTTATTTGCTGTACATTGCTGCAAGCAGTTGCAACCCATTTGCGTCGGTTTGATCTCCAAAATAGCCCCAGACTGGCCTCAAAATGAAATGGGTGCGTCAATAACTTTGTGCTAGGCAAAAAAGGCCATCATGCCATATGGGGCAATTTTCCACATATGTACTTAGAACTTACACCTTTAATTTCATTCTAAAGATAGAAATGCATAATGTTGTGCAATATTGTTGCATTTTGATGTTTGTGGGGTCCTTTTACTAAGGAGCACCGAAAATGGCCTGTGCTGGTGTAGATATATGTACTGGACATGTGCAGGTCCATTTTTCAGTGCACCTTCAAAAAAGGCCTTTTTCTTGGTCTGAAAATGGACTTGCGGAAAAATTGGTGTGCGTCCATTTTGGGCCTGAGACCTTACTGTCACCCAATGACCTAGCGGTAAGGTCTTACGCATTAACCGGGCAGTAATGGTCTATGCACATACAATACCGATTACCATCCGGTTAGTGCCGTATGCCAGAAAATAAAAATATTTTCCAGCGCACATAGCAGATGTGCACCAAATATGAAATTACTGCCCGAGCCATGCGGTAGCCGAGCAGTAGTTCAAAATTGACATGCATAGGATGTGCATAAGTGCCTTTGCAGCTTAGTAATAGGGCCCCTGTGTGATGGGAAGTGGTGACACGTCAAAAACAATGTACACAGTCCAATTTCATTGCTGAAGTGGTATGTCTGATTATATTTTATTTATATTCCACTTAAAATATGAGACAAATCTCAAGCAAACATACATACTAATAAAAATACCCAGCAAAAGTTAACAGCCAGACTAAATCAAACAACATAAAACAATGAGAAGACAAAACAGCCTGTATATAAAAATATCATGTCCTGAATAAAAAGCCATATTTGCAACCTCTACAACCCACCACTGAAATATAGATCTAATCCTTTTCCCCCTGTATTTCAAAATGAACCTGAAAACTTGAAAGCTGATAGAAATAACTGACTTTTTAACAACTTTTTACATTTCACCATATACATATCTTCTCTAATTTTGATGAGAAAATGGTTCCGTTCATTTGAACTCACAATAAAAAAGACATCAGCTCTCGTTTCCTCAAAATGCATTTGTCTCATTAATGGTATAGATAATAGAAAGGTACCTTTTGACTACAAAGATCTCTTTGGCCTTTAAATTTTTAGCCTAGTAATAAGGTTATATGGAGCAGTTGATTTTAGGACTTCATGAATCACCAAAGACTATTTTACATTTTAACCTATACTGAACTGGTAGCCAATGAAGAGAAGCAAATTGAGGTGTGATACATAAAAATCAAGTCACATAGCTACATTCTGGACACTCTGCAATGGAGTGGAGGAGTAGACTAGTGGTTAGTGCAGTGGACGTTGATCCTGGGAAACTGAGTTCAATTCTCCCTACAGCTCCTTGTCACTGTGGGCAAGTCACTTAACCCTCCATTTCCCCTGGTACAAAATATAATCCTCCCTTTCCCCTAGTACAAAATATAAGTACCTGAATATATGTAAACCACTTTGAATGTAATTGCAAAAACCTCAGAAAGGTGGTATATCAAGTCCCATTTCCCTTTCCCTATATGATGGCAAATTTAGATAGAATAATCCAGTTTTCAGAGAATTAAACTTTGCAAAACTCTTCTAGCAGCAGTAGTGAACAACAATTTTAATTTACTCAAAAGTCCTAGCTTAAAAAATGAATCCCTGACAGTGCTTAATCTGAGGTCTTAAAGTAAGAGCTACCTTCAGTATTACTCTTGAATTCCATACCTCCTGCGATAACATAACTGAATGTCCACATAAAGTAATCTGTGGGGGATCCCATGCAATTTAGATTGACTAATGACCATTATTTTTATTGAGATCTAGCAGAAATTGTTATTGAGCTTTGTTTCTAACAGCAAGTCAGTCACCATTCTTGAATGCTGTATTTATTGTAATCCGGACCCCCTGCTCCGGGAAGCTTGATCTTCAGCTTTTAGGTGACAGAGTTCCCCTTTTTCCTGTAGTCGAGCCAGGGGAATGTCACCCACCCTGGAGCAAAGGGACAGGACACAGTTCACTATCCTCGTCCCAAGTCTATGCTAGAGATGGGAGGAAAAAAACTAATTTGTTAGGCTCGGTCAGATTTGAAAGAAGCAAGCCTTGGTGTTTACAATAAATTGGTTTTATTCAAGTTAAAAGTTAAATAAAACAATGAAATATAACTCTTTCAAACTCTAAATTAAGACCCCTTATTTATGCTACAATATTCAACTACTATGCTACAGCAATGTCAGGTTTATTTTAACTGGTGGTTTTGTTATCAACAGGTTAACCTTTCACCTCCCAGCTACAAGATATCAGATAAGTATTTTCAGAATAATTATTACTTTCTAAAAGAAATGTGAAATAATGTTTTCTCAATTTTCCCAAACTTCCAAGAATTGATACTTTGTGTTGACTTCCTTCTGTTTTTCAGAATCACCCTTCCTCCCGTCAGATCCAGGTAAGTACCTCTCTTTTCTACCCTCTTTCTTTCCTATTTGAAAGTCACTTTCCTTTCAGTGTGTCTCTCAGTCCCACTTCTTTCTTCACACCAAAAGTCTTTCTTGCGTGGGGGCCCGTTGTTTTTTTCTTAGATGATGCAGCGTCCTCTGTATCTTCTTCCTAAACCTATCTTAAATAACTTAAATAGGAGAAAAACCCTAGCTTCTTACATATATTTTAGGATGTTCCTTACTAAAGGGATCTTTATTTGGAAAGACTGGGCCAACTAGCTTTAAAATCAAAATAATTAAATTTTCCTATGCTAGATCCCCTATGCTAATGTTTTTCTTTATGTCCTATACTACTGAAGGAGTGACGCAAGATTTCAGGATCATAGATTCTTTTCAATCACACTCCAATGCAATCAATCACTTCTTAATTTATAAACTTTTTAGATAACACTTAACCTATATTATATCATTCAAAACATTCAAAATATAAATTCCAACTCTTTAAATCACACATTCAATTAATTCCCAATACTCTCCAATCTCCACCCCAACAATTATATTTCCAATTCTAACTTAAATCCTAACTTTCCTAAAATTTCCCCTAAGCTATTAAATGATAACACAATCACTCCTTTACTTAATATAATTTTCCACTGAACTCCCTTTTCAGTAATCACACTCTTCCCAAATCCAATTTAATCTAACTATCTTTCCTCTACCTCACACAAAATCCACTCCACCAACACACATCTGCTCTCCTCGCTGTCCCAACTCCTTCTGCCAACCGCCAATGACTCCGTAACCAGGGATACGGAGCTTTCAGTCACATTCCAAACCCTTCCCAACCAATCAGCCATCTCCCTCAACATTCCGAGCTTCACTGCTGACCGGCGGAATCTTGGCCAGCAGTGCTAAATCTCCATTTTAATTACTGATTTCCCATAGAAAATAATGGGAAATCAATAATTAAAATAAAAACCCAATTAAACATTTTCCAATCTACCCCAAAATTCCCATATTCACTAACCCTTTCATTCCCTATCTAGCTGTAATTTCAAAATTTAAATTTAACCCTTTTTAACCCATACCTCACTATTTTCCCCCAAAACCCCTTTTAAAAATCCCCAAAAAATTCAAAAAATATCCCAAAAATTCAAACTTCCCCCTCTAAACCTACCCTGTCGAATAAAAAAAATTAACTCTTTCAGAACCCCTTTAAACAGCACCCTACCAAAAACCCCCACAAAAAATATTCAAATTCAAAATCTAACCCGCCACAAAAATCCCCAAAAATTCCCCGACCTCAAAACTGAAAACCAAATTTAAAAAACTCAAAACCCCGAATTTTTAAAAATAAAAAACGCAATTTACACAAATTTAAAATCAACCAATTAACATTTTGGGTCAAGTGACCCCTTACCTGATCCAGGATTTTTCCCTCACCAAACGCCTGCCATCGGTTCCTGTCCCGGACGTCCTGACGCGAAAACGGAGCCAAAACAAAAAAAGCTCCGAAGCCGGCCCAAAATTTAGGCCCCGGCTTCGGCCTACACGCGAAGACGCGCGTTCGCGATCTGTGCATGAGGCGCGCCGCCTCATGCACACTCGCGCCGACGTCTCGTGAATCGCCGGCCATTTTCTTTCATCTTCGGCCTTGGAACAGGCCTCCCTCATCCTTCGGCGCTCCCGGGCAAGGAAAACAGCGGCGCCCCCCGGGAAAAGAAAAGCCCGCTGGCCCCATCTGACCCGGGGACGTGCCCAAACGTCCCCGGGAGCTAAAAAAATGATGGCGCCTTCTCTGCAGCGCTCCCATAACGCTGCACTTCTACAAACAGCCCCAATCGGCCCCAGCAGCGCTCCTCCTCCCTATACTGCCCCTAGGAGCCCCAGCAAAACCCCGAGCCCGAGGTAAGTAATAAAAAAATATATATATATTTTTTTCCCCTATTTTTAACCCCCTATTACATTATTTTAGATCTAAAATCACACTCAGTCTCAGAAAGTACTTAATCACCATTTAGATTAAATAGCTTAACATTACCTAATTAAAACCAATAGCAGTCAGTGATTATAGGATCAAACTGAGCTATAGTTACAGACTCTGAAACTTGACCACTGATGGCCCCCTATTCCCTGCCTGCTTAGCTACTGCCAATGAGAAATGATGGTGGGCCAGGAGCAATTTTTTCTCCCTTCCATATTTTAACCCTGTGAGACTGTGTTGCTTACACCTCCCTTATTCCAGTGCTGAGTGACTACTTCTGGAGTCAGCAGTGGTAGAGAATCTTGTTTTCTTAGGTCTTGGCCAGACATGTGAAAATAAAATGATACTTTCTTGCTCTCCAATGAGAGAAGAGATGGCTAAAGGGAGATATGATAGATGTCTATAAAATACTGAATGGCGTGGAACGAGTAGATGTGAATCACTTGTTTACTTTTCCAAAAATATTAGGACTAGGGAACATGCAATGGAGCTACAAAGTAGTAAGTTTAAAACAAACCAGAGAAAATATTTCTTCACTCAACATGTAAACAAACCCTGGAATTTGTTGCTAGAGAATATGGTAAAAGCAGTTAGAGTAGCAGGGTTTTAAAAAAGATTTGGCTAATTTCCTAAATGAAAAGTCCATAAACCATTATTAAGATGGACTTGGGAAAATCCACTGCTTATTTCTGTCAGGGTAGCAGGGCATGCCGGCCTATTGAGATAAGTAAAGCGCACCCACCGTTGTTAGCTAAAATAAGCATGTTGGAAAACTATTGTAATGTGCAGAAATAGTAGGAGGGGGATGGTGAGTCAGTGATTATAAATATACACAGATATGCTAAGATTCACCGTGAAGGGTGATGTGAAGCTGGTTGTGTAAAGTATGAGTCTCCTCCTCCAAGAGTAAAAATTGGCAAGAGTATATTATTGCACACCGCAGCAGTAGATATTACCTTGAATAGTGTCTCCATCCATTTTTTTGTTTTGATATTTCTAGGATAAGCAGCATAAAATCTGTTTCACTGTTCTGGGATCTTGCCAGATACTTGTGACCTGGATTGGCCACTGTTGGAAATAGGATGCTGGGATTGATGGACCTTCGGTCTGTCCCAACACTTATGTACTTATGCCTTGTTGTTTAGTACTTCAGGACCTTGAAGTACTGAACAACTTTTGCCAAAGACAAAAAAAAGGGAAAAGCCTTTTGGTACACAGGGCCCTCAGTTTACCACTGGTTGACTTTACGGAAATGAAATTCCATCTCTCTGCTTTTATAGACTTGGCAGTGGTCCATTTTTAGTATTCCACATATCTCTGGACAGCATCCTGTGGGTTTGTACTGTGTGCTTGAATTGTCTACTCTATTTCTGACAAGCTTATCAGTTCTCAACATCCCTCATTCCTTACTGAAACCTTTGCTCTGCTTCATGAAAGAATAAGCTTAGCACAACACACAATCCATAACCTTATCTATATCTCCTGTTCTTTGCCATTTATTGAAAATGAGTGCTATAAGAGAAAAGAACATTTAGGTAATCCATGGCATCCTTGATATTCAGCATTTCTAATATATATTTAAAAGTTTTTAAAAACACGTTGTGGCTAATATGTGACACGTACGATTGCTAGACTCCTTTTGTTAACCCTTTTCTCTACATTAAAATTGATCCATTACATGGCCTAGACATGGTCTGGCATTGAATATCTGGGAATAACATGGGTGGCAGCTAAAAGACAGCTCACCACCAGTGGCTGAATATAGACCCCTCTATGTTTATCTGTAAGTTGCTCGGGACTGCGGAATTGTGGCCTACATATTTTTAAATAAAGAAATGAATAAATATACATCCAAAGCTTTATCTACCATTTCCCCATCAGTACTTGGACATATCCATAAAATTGATAAGTTTGGGGGCTAAATTTTGTTGAGGATATTGCTTTCCCCTTGGTCTGTCTGAAATCTCTTTCCTTTTCTGGGCATATAACTTTGGGTGTTTTGTGACTAAATCAGTCATAGAATCACTGCAGATTATGCAATTTGTGCCACTGTTGACCAATTAAATGCTTTTGAATGTTGACAAGTTTATAGTTTTTTTTCCTTTTCTGTGAATATCACAAATTGCCTAAATATATCATTTGAAACAAAATGAGGGTATCCAAGTGTAAAATAGAACCGCATAGCAAAATATATGGGGATCTCATATATTTTATAGCAACATCTAGAAGATTCTCTCCTTAGATATAATTATAAGCCACAATGCAATATTATAGTTTTCAAAAGTGATACAAATTTAGGATCTGCTTTTGAGCAGTCTTGTTTCCTAAGTTAAGAACTTTCCATCTGAAGACCCTATGATGTAAGATTTCTGCCTGTCCAGGAGCAACTGTGATATCACTAAGGGCATCCTTATGAATTTGATTATGTCATCTAAGACACTGTGGAGTTTCTGCATGAGTCCTCATAAAATAAACAATAGAATGGACTGAGTATGAATTGGATGATTATTCAAGAAATGTACTAGAAGCAGTGATTTTCAGCTGTTAATTGAACACCTGCAATTTGTTTAATTGAGTGCAGAGTATCATTTATTAACTGTTGAATCTAACCCTTATGTACTATAATAGTATCAATTTGATTGAAATTATATAAATGATTTGAAGATGGATAATCAAGTCCTTGTTTACCAGCATGGCAAATTTTTGTATGAACAAATAACTGATGCAGCAATGACCCATCCAAGCCTTTATATACAACAGACACCCAGACTCTCAAATGAACACCTGGTCCCAATTATAGTTTTGGCCTTTTTTCCTGATTTTCAGACATCTGTGCAGTTTGTTTCACATTAGAACTTTTTACGCATGTTGATTCATTAGTTAATGTATTTTAAAGCTATTTAGGGTGCAAAAACGTTTTAAAAATTGTTGCTAACAAACAGAATGTAGACTAACCAATCTGCATCTCTACAATCTAACCTGCACAGTAAAGCTTTTGTTTTCACATGCATTTTGAAAGCAACTTTCAAAGTCATTTCACCATATAAAACAGATTTTTTTTAAAGGCTTTCCACCGGAGGGGAGAATCAAGATGGTGCCATGCCAAGAGAAGTAGCTTCTCTACCAATTTTAACTTTTTATGTTGATGCTTTCTACCCAAAGTGTCACCGGTGGGCAAGAGGAAGCCAAAATTTTCAGTATTGCTGCAGCATAAGTCAGTGGCATTTGAGTCCTTCTGTATCTGCTAGTGCTGCATGTAAGAGCAGAGGAGCAGAGTCTTTAGGGGAGCCCAATGCATCAGTGAGCTTCAGCAGCCCAACCATAACCATAACCTACATTCCAATGAGAGGAAGTCCCTGGATAATTGGCTGGAGGTAAACCGAGGAGTCATGGAAAGTAGACTGTTTGGAGCCCTGTGTCAAAGTTTGTAGAGTTGCTGCAGGTTCTGATCTAGTCAATAAAGCTTGTGTTTTTGCTTCCCTAATTCTTTTGTCCCCAAAGGTTTGTGGGTAAGAGCTTCCTGTATGCAAGAGGGTAAACCTGAAGAATATTTGGAAGGCATTGGTGAGGCTCAGAACTACTCTTGCTCAGATTTTTTTAATTTTTGAAGTGGACTGTGACCAAGATGGGAGAGTATGAATCTTGATTGGGAATACTGGATCAACATTTTGGACAGGGATGAAGGTGGCCAGGGTTCAAAATTATTCAGGGACTATATTTATCAAAGACAGAGTATACATTTGAGGCTGAATGTGCAGAGAATTTTAACAAAATTAGTAACTTAAGATTTTTAAATTTCCAAAAACCAGGTTTTTGGCCACAAATCAGCTGTGGTTCATGCATTTGAGGGATATCTTGAAGATATTGAGACCTGAAGACAATGTGATTTCCAAAGTGTATTATTTTCTATCTGAGAAGAAGGAGGAGACAATGAACTATCATTTTGGTGAGTCGGCTAAATCTTTCTGTTTTTCTGGAATTCTTGAGCAATGATATAGCTAATTGAGCTATCTTGGTCATAGTGTTGTGTTCAAATCTGATAAATCACTTATACATAATCATTGTTTCATGTTTAAAGATATTCCTTTTTTCTGGGCAGATGTTGACAATGTGCCCCAGTGTAGACAAGGTCACACAAGCTCAGAGGAAATTGTTCCTCCACCTTAAACCAAGACTTGCTATTATAGGGTAATATTTTTTTAGGTTACCCTGTAAGTCCATTGTTAGATATCAGGCATTCAGTTACTCTTTTACTGACTACTATAATTAGTCTTTTCTTGCAAATAAGATCCATTGATGTTAGTTATTTCTTCCACAAGTTCTCTGCTATTTGGGGGGTTTAATATGGATATTGTGGTATGTTATTGAAGAGTAGATATCTTTTAGTTGATTTATTGTAATTGATTCTTCCCCTCATACTGTAGACTAAAGGAAATATTGAAATTTTGGGGTCAATACAAAGTGATTTCAATGGGCATGAGATCCTCAAGCTCATTTAAATTGTGTGTGCCTACCTAGCTGCGATATTCAGCACCGCTTAACCGGACAGTACTGCTGAATATCGGCATTCACAAGTCATGATGGAAGTGAGCAAGAAGGGGTGGTACAGAGGGTAGAGCGGGTGCCAGCAATATTCAGTGTTTGTTCCTGCATGGCTAAGTGGACACTCAATATTAGCCAGTACCTGCATAACTACCAGATTGTGGCCTGAAGCTGCTACACCGTCCCTCCTACCCCCAAGCAAAATACTGATTCCCTCAACCTCTCACCCCCCCCAAGCAAAGCACCGATTACCCCTCCCTCTGCCCCCTGATCAAAGTTTCATCCCACCCTCTGAGAAATGTCCAACATCGCTCCCAGCTATTCCCCTCTCTAGCAGAGGCTGACTGTACACCTGGTCCTCCCTCAAAGTCATTGCAGGCTGCCCTGGACCTACATGAAGAGCCTGATGATCTAGTGGTGATTGGGGCAGTAGTACCATCAGACTACTGCTAGAGGTTGCAGCAGCAGCCATTTTTAACAGGAGCTGAGAGGGGCAGAAGTGATTGGGAGAGGGCTGGGAGGGGATGACCTTGGCTAGCGGGATAGCTTGGAGAGGACTCAGCCTTGACTAGAGGGGGAGAGCTAGTAGGGGGCTCAGTATTGGCTCAGGGGGGGCAGGAGGGAGGCGGATCACCACTTTGCTCAGGGAGGTAGGGAAGGATATTCAGCTATGCTTAGGGGTGTGGGAGGGAGGGACTGTGAACTACCCTTATGCAGGTCCTGGCTGATATTCAACTAGGTCCCATATAAGTATCTTATGCAGTCTCTGCTGAATACTAGCAGAAATCAGTATAAGTTTTGGCAGCCAGGAGAATTCCAGTGAAACCCGGATATTCAATACTGGTGCCCGGACATGACTTATTTAACCGGCTATGGTCAATGTCTAAACAAAAAAAAAAAACTCCAGCTGAATATTGACTGGATTATGTCATGCTATTTATTTCCTAGATATTTCAGTTTCAATTACTTTTTCTTGTTTTTTCCTGCATGAGGTATATATTTTGAAACTGCATAAATTTAAAAAGAAAAGAAAGGATGGGCAATTTTCTATCTGTGAGTAATCTTATACACTCAATAAATTTAATCATAGAACAAAGTGGCATTCCTGAGAGTTGGATTAGAGCAGGAATAGACTTCCATACATATTTTTGGATTTCTTTTTTATTATTATTTCCAAATACATTTCCATTCACATAGAAAAAGGCATATAAGAAAAACATCACAAAGTAAGCCATAAACTACAAATAATACCCACTAGCCCACGTCATTGAGAGGAGATTTACCAAACAAATCAACATCTGATTAAGAAAAAAAAAGAAAAATATCTAAACACTATTCCCCCAAAATATGCTGTTTTTCCTTATAAGTGATGATACATTTACAAGGTTACCTAAGAAAGAAAACTGCTCCCAGAGCAATCACATAAGGTTTCAGGCTCACAAAAGCGTTAACTTCTTAACTGGGCTGCTCTGGAAACATCAGGAAAAACATTTATCTTCTCACCACAAAATTTCTCATCTTTCTTAAGGAAATAACTTTTTAACACCAGTAACTTATCATTCTCACTAACAAATGTAACCAAAAGGGTAGATCTAGTAGTGATAACATCCTGTGTATCTTCTCAAAAAGTTGTCAAATCCACACCTGAAGCCTTTAATTGATCTACCTCTTATTGATTAACCTGAATCTTTTTCTTAGAAGGCAAATAATAATTACTTAACCGAATAGTTTCAGAATTAGGAAAGCCTAGAATCTCCTTGAGATATTTCCTCAAAAGGATATCAGGAGATAATAGGTAAATTGAGGGAAAATTCAGAAAACGCAAATAGCATTCTCCATTATTTCCATTGCTGTAGCAGGAAGATCGGAGGAAACCTACCCTTGACGTCTCAAGATCTGGAAGGAGCCCTCCTGCTGTGTTGTGAGTGGGAGGAGAGTGGAAGCTCTTGGTGGAGTCCCGTGCCAGTTTTCATCAGTCACCAGGCTGGACTACCCACTGAAGTCATTTTGGGGACAGGTGGTGGCTTCTGAAAGCTGAGTTTCTGAGGTTAAAAAATGGAAAAACAAAATCATCAAATGAGCAAAGACTAGATTCTGAGAGAGAGAGAGAGAGAGAGAGATGCAGTGTCTGTCTTAGATGCACCAAAGACTCATTAAAGCCCTTTCCTTACCGATTCCCTTAGCGAATCAGTAAGGAACGGGCATGCATCAAGGAATAGGAATGCAAATGAGCTGCTCGTTGTAGCTCACTTGCATTCTCTATTCCGTTGTTAAACAGTCGGCCAGTCGGCCGGTCGAGCATGCACAGAGCAGCCAAGCGTTATGCTGGCTGCTCTGTGCATGCCAAATATGCCTCCCTGTGCTGCCTGAAGACGCCACGCTGCTCACCCCCTCCAATGCAGCTCGACAGAGGACAGTGCAGTTGAGGACACCCATCCAAAAAAACATCCATTTTAGCCGCTGTGATTAGCTCAGAGACTTCAAGGTCTCTCAGCTGAGTGAAGCACTGCCAAAAAAGATGTTTTTATTATTGCAGGGGGGGAAGGCGGCCAAAATGGATGGGTTTTTTTTGGATGGGTGTCCATTTTGGCCGCCTTCCCCCCTTGCAATAATAAAAACATCTTTTTTGGCAGTGCTTCACTCAGCTGAGAGACCTGGAAGTCTCTGAGCCAATCACAGTGCGTTTAGCTCGGCTAAACGCGTTGTGATTGGCTCAGGGACTTCCAGGTCTCAGCTGAGTGAAGCACTGCCAAAAAAGACGTCTTTATTATTGCAAAGGGGGAAGGCAGCCAAAATGGATGGGGTTTTTTTGGATGGGTGCCCATTTTGGCCACCTTCCTCCCCTGCACTAATAAAAACGTGTTTTTTGGCAGTGCTTCACTCAGCTGAGAGACCTGGAAGTCAAGACAATTCATGATATACCTTTATTACTTTTGTATACTCTAATAGGTCTATGTCAAGTCCATTTAGGATGTAAACCACACTGAACCATGAAAAGAGAATTTCAGCAATATATAAGATTTCATTTGATTTGATTCTACCTTCTTCTCAGCTCTCAGGCTTCAACATTTCCTTCCTTTCATTCAACCATCTCCATTCTGTCTGAGTTCATCTCATCTTCATTAGTTGTCAGGCCTGTCCTACTTCTCTGTACTCTCTAGCTCCTTCTCCTGCTCTCTGTTGGGGATATCAATCCCGATCTTGGTCCTTCAAATCAACTATCACCCTACCCATGCAGGTAACACCATGATGTTTCCAATCTTATTCCTGTTCCTCTCCATTTCCCTTCTCCGCCTTTCTCTTGTGCTCTGCAAAACGTCTGCTCTGTCTCCAACAAGCTTACCTACAATCACGACCTCTTTATCTCTCGTACTCTCCATCTGCTTGATCTGAGACCTGGCTTTGCTCTGAAGACTCTATTTCAGTTGTTGCCCTGTGTCATGGAAGTTACCTTTTCTCCCATACACCTTGCCTGGTTGGCCATGGAGGTGGTATTGGCCTGCTACTCACACCTTCTTGTAGATTCCAACCTCTTCTTCCATCTCAGTCTCACTGCTTTTCTTCATTTGAAGTCCACTCCATCCATCTATTCATTCCACTACCTCTCCAATTAGCAGTCATTTATTGACCCCCTGATAAGTCCCTTTCTTTCTTTCTCACTGTCATGAAAAACCTAGCCACCTGCCTGGGGTTAGCTTGTGGTCACTATTCTCATAAAACACAAAATGTGCAATCAGCAAACAATAACAGTTCTCATAAAAAATATTGAACAGTGGACAGAAAATGTGCAATCAGCAAACAATAACAGGTAACTGAAATATGGATCAATTATAACATTAGCTAAACATTTGTTTACTTCCTAAAAAGTACCTGGGGAGATCAGGACATATAGCTGCTCACCAGTTATCACATGTAACTGTTTTACAGGGCTTTAGCAAAGAGCTCTCTCTCTCTCTCTTTTCTTCCGGGCTGAAACAGGGGGAAAAAACCCAGCACAGTTCAAATGAAAAGAGCTTCTGCGCCAATCAGAGAACTGCATTTCAATTAATAAAGGCAGGTTTTTTTCTTTTTACAGGCTTAAAACACATTGTTCCGTCACACCGGGTTTTTTTTTTTTTTAAACCTTCATCACCTCCCCTCATTATTGGGGATTTTAACATTAATGTTAATGATTTCTCTGACTCCTTATGCCTCTAAGTTTCTTGCTTTAACATTCTCATTCAATCTTACCTGTGCCCCACTAACCCTACTCACCAGAATAGCCACTACCTTGATTTTGTCTTCTTCTCTAGCTACTCACTCTCCAATGTTTCCACTTCAGTTTTTCCTCTCTCTTACTATCATCTGATAACTTTCACACTTAATCACCCTCCTGCCTAGTCCCGTCCAATCTCCACAATACATTTAGGAATCTTCAGGCTATTAACACTTGCACTGTCTCCAGCACTGTTTCATCTCTCTTCTCAACCACTCCTCTGTTCTGGTCACTCTTGCTCCTCCTATTCCCTGTTCTGTAAAGCATACCAAACACCAACCTTGGCTGATCTCATGAGTCCACTACCTTTGTTCCTGTGCGCGACCTGCTGAACACCTTTGGCTAAAATCCATGCCCATGCTGACTTCATAAATTTCAAATTACTTTAACCTCCTTCCAGTCTGCTCTTTCACCTGCCAAAAAAGACTACTTCATCCATTTGATAAACTTTCTTGGCTCCAACCCTCATTGCCTCTTTTCCACACCAAACTATCTCCTCAAAGTGCCTTCACCTTCAGTCCCCCTTCACTTTCTCCCTAGACTATGGCAGAGTACTTCCATGACAAGGTTCACAAGTTAACCTTTTCTCAACTAAGTCACCTCCACCTCTCCTTCCCCCCCGTCCATTCTCTCAACCTTCCTTCAACCTCATGCCATCTTTTCTGAAATCACTGAATTGGAAACTTCTAATTTTCTTTCCTCCTCCAAATTCACTACCTGTTCCTCGGATCCTATTCTGACCCTACTACTTCTTCTACTTATCATTTCTATAGCTCTACTAGATGTACACAGCGCTGTACACTTGAACATGAAGAGACAGTCCCTGCTCGACAGAGCTTACAATCTAATTAGGACAAACAGGACAAACTACTCTGCACCATCTCCTGTTGTCATCCCTTCTATTTGTCATATCCTCAATCTTTCACTTTCTGTTGCAACTGTTCCTGATGCTTTCAAACATGATATAGTTACACCACTCCTCAAAAAAAAAAAACCTTTATTGGACCCTACCTGGCCTTCCAACTATTACCCATCTCCCTCCTCCCCTTCTTATCCAAGCTACTTGAAAGTGCTGTCACCACCATTACCTTGGCTTGCTTTCATCTCAAGCTATTCTTGATTCACTACAATCCAGATTTCACCCTCTACATTCAACTAAAACAGCCCTTGAAAAAGTCTCCTGTGGCCTGATCTTGGCCAGATCCAAGGGGCTGTGTTCTATCCTCATCCTTCTCAAACTATCTGCTGCTTTTGACACTGTTGATCACCACTTACTCCTTGAAATGGTGGACTTTGGGGCTCTGTTCTGTCTTGGTTTTCATCTTATCTCTCTCATTTAGTGTATGCTATGGAGGATCCTCCTCCATTGCTATCCCACTATCAGTTGGTGTACCTCAGGGCTCAGTCTTGGGATCTCTTCTTTTCTCTATCTTATTCCCTTGGTGCTCTGATCTCCTCCCATGGTTTTCAGTATCATCTTATGCTGATGACTCCCAGATCTACCTCTCCACACCGGAGATTTCAGCAGGAATCCAGGCTCAAGTTTCTGCCTGTCTATCTGACATTGGTGACTGATGACTCACCACCATCTGAAACTGAATACGGCCAAGACTGAGCTTCTTATCTTTCTCCCTAAACCCATCTCTCCTCTTCCCCCATTTTCTATTTCTGAGGATAACACTCTCATCCTCCCTTTCTTGTCAGCTCGTAACCTTGGGGTCATCTTTGACTCCTCAATCTCTTTCTCTGTATAGTTCCAACAGACTGCTAAAACCTGGTGACTACAGGACATAAGGATAAGAAAGCTCCAGAAGTAGTTTGCCATTACGATTTTCCCATTTAGCACATAATATCAGAAATATAATAAGGATGCATTGGCATGTTTTACAATTACATGAATATTTCAGGGGCATAGAACCAGTAATAGCTTACTCCAGAAATTCTAATTTAAAGAATAAATTAGTGCCATCAGTATTACCAGAGGAAATTGAAATGAATGCAGAAGTTCAAGGCCACAAACCATGTGGCTCATGTTCTGTGTGCAAACATTCATTACAATTAACTGTTTTTAAAGATCTTCGTAGTGAATGTAAATACTATCTAAATTTCACCAGCACTTGTTTATCTAGCTATGTAATTTATGTCATCATTTGCTTCTGTAATTTACTTTATATAGGGAAAACTAAATGACTACTGAAAACAAGAATCATTGAACACAGGAATTATGTATCCAAAGGTTTAGAATTTGCTCTACTTGTAGAGAACTGGACAGAGTATCAGCATACAGTAGAAGAAATAACATTCTTTTTAATTAAAATGGTAAAACCCAGATGGTGGTGGGGGAATTTAGACCTTGCCCTGCAGCGCTTGGAGCGAAGAATGATTTATGAACTGGATAATGTGCAACCAAATAGTCTTAATAGAAAGATAGATATGTCATTATTTTTTGATAGAGATCAATATTCAATAAGTAGATACAGGGGTTTCACTGCGAGATCAGTATATCTATTCTGTGTTGCCTTCAGGATAGTAGATGAGTTATTACTTTCTTTAATTGAAATAGTAGTATTGTCTATATGTTAGTTCATTTTATCCAGATTGGATTTTTATAAATTATATTTTAGAAGCCTTTATTGCATATTAAGACACAAAAGATAGAGAGATGTTTAATCATTTTTATAATTTTTTTTTTAACACCATAGTTATTTTTGGCATATCTTATCAGCATGTTACATTGCATATGTATACATTCATTTAAAGGGTTATATTTTTACATTTCACTGCATCATCTTTTTAGTTCCAGTGGTATTATACTCAGTGTGCATTATGTTTAAGATATGGTTTCTGCACACATGTTTAGATTTATGTCTTCTAGTTCATATAACATCTGTCTGTAGAGTACTACTGCACAATTTTGCCAATCACCTCAGTGAAAGTGCAGAACAGTGAAAAACTTGGAATTGTTCAGTGGCTTCAATATGATAAAGGTTTAAAAGATTATTCAAAGCATTACATATGTTGATGAGAGAGAAAAAGAGAGAGAGAGAGGATGTTCAGCTTTAAGTGCAAGGTGCACACAGAATAATTACAAGCATTACATTGCCTCAGAGTTACGTTGTCATAGGAATATTAGAAAGCAGAAATTTGTGGAACTGTTTCTGGTCATCCTAGCAAACAGAAGTATTTGCGAATTTACAGACAGCACGGACTCGTAGTTTCCTACACAGAGATAATGTTTGAGAGCAAAGCTGCATATATAATTAGCTAATGTACAATGCTGAATTCCCAACTGATACAAAAGTCTAACACACAGCACTAACAATAAAAGATGTTCTTCATATATATAAATTTATATGTAAGGACATGCTCATATGTTTTCAAGGGACAAACACACAGACTTACTAGTCTTCACAGTTGTCCAGGCATATAATCATAGTACGACTCCACTGTTTAAAGTAATGCCCCCAAGTGTAGTGTATCTAGATCTTCAGAAAGCTTTTGAGAGACTCCTGAGAAAATGAAAGAGTCGTGGGATAGGAGTCAAGGTTCTGGTGTGGATTAGTAATTGGTTATTGAACAGAAAACAGTGAGTAGGGTTAAATGGTCATTTCTCTAAATGGATGCGGGTGAACAGTGGAGTGCTGCAGGGATCAGTACTGAGACCAGTGCTATTTAACATATTTATCAATGACATGGAAATCAGAACGACGAGTGAGGTGATTAAATTTATAAATGATACAAAACTATTCAAGGTTGTTAAAACACATGCGGACTGTGAAATATTGAAGGAAGACCTTAGGAAATTAGAAGACTGGGCATCCAAATGGCAGATTAAATTTAATGTGGACAAATGCAAGGTGATGTACATTTTATTTATTTATTGCATTTGTATCCCACATTTCCCCACCTCTTTGCAGGCTCAATGTGGCTTACAATATATCATGGATAGTGGAACTAAGAACAGAATAGACATTTTGTGTTACAGAAGGTTTTTGGGTTGCATGGTAATGGAATACTTGATAGTAATATAACAGAAGGCATTATTAAACATTTCTGGATATATGTGGGGAGTTTCACGTGTTGATCTTTGTGGTATATCTTGTCAAAGAGATGGGTCTTCAGTAGTTTGCGGAAGTTGGTCAGTTCATAGATCGCTTTTAAGTTGCATGGCAGCACGTTCCAGAATTGCGTGCTCATATAGGAAAAGGTTGATGAGTGCATAAATTTGTATTTTAGACCTTTACAGTTGGGGAAATGAAGATTAAGGAATGTGCAAGATGATCTTTTAGCATTTCTGGGTCAGCACTCAAGAAAAAGATCTAGGTGACACTGTAGATAATACGTTGAAATGTTCTGCTCAGTTTGTGGTGGCAGCCAAAAAACCAAACAGGATGGTAGGAATTATTAGGAAAAGGATGGTGAATAAGATTGAAAATAATATAATGTCTCTGTATCGCTTCATGGTGTGATAGAACCTTGAGTATTGCGTTTAGTTCTGGTTGCCGAATCTCAAAAAATATTTAGCAGAATTAGAAAAGGTTCAAAGAAGAGCGACCAAAATGACAAAGGTGATGTAACTCCTCTCGTATGAGGAAAGGCTAAATAGGTTAGGGCTGTTCAGCTTGGAAAACAGATAGATGAGGGGAGATATGATTGAGGTCTACAAAATCCTGAGTGGTGTAGAACAAGTAGAAGTAAATCAATTTTTTACTCGTTCCAAAAGTACAAAGACTAGGGAACACTCGAGGAAGATACATGGAAATACTTTTAAAACAAACAGGAGGGAATATTTTTTCACTCAACGAATAGTTGAACTCTTTGCTGTAGGATGTGGTAACAGCGGTTAGTGTATCTGGGTTGAAATAAGGTTTGGGCAAGTTCCTGGAGGAAAAGTCCATAGTTTGCTATTGAGATAGACATGGGGAAGCAACTGTTTGCCCCGGGACTGGTACCATGGAATGTTGTTATTAATTGGGTTTCTGCCAGGTACTTGTGACCTGCATTGACCACTGTTTGGAAACAGGATACTGGGCTACATGGACCATTTGTCTCACCCAGTATGGCTATTCTTATGTTCTTATGTACACAAGGGCCATCATCCTGGAAACCACAAATAGATCAGAAAAGACAAAGGACTAGAAAACTGGATTTAACCAGTATGGCAACTTGAAGGTGAGCTGAAAATTGAGGGTGACCCCTTGGTATTTGAAGAAGTCAACTAGGGCCAATGAATTACCTTGTAAGGTAGAGGTAAGGGAAGGGGCAAGGGAGAGGTTCAGGAGCTGACCAGTAAGCCATGAAACAATAGTTGTTGAAGGACTGAGAAGGTTGGAGTCAACAAAATTAAGGTAGGATTGGAGGGCAGATAAATCAGGGTTTTATAGCTTCTGTATGGAGACCAATAGAATATCATCTGCATAGAAATAGGCAGTGATAGAGGATTCTTGAATTAGAATGGTAAGAGGGCTAAAGAAAATGTTAAAGAGAAAGAGTGCCAAGATAGAGCCTTGGAGAAATGCCACAGGGTAATGAAGATGGGGCACAATCTAAGGACGGTAGTGTAACAATAAAGGCCTGATTGGATAGGAAAGAGATAATCTATTCATAAACTATGCCAGTGAAGCCAAAGGCTGTAAGTCAAGAGAGTGATCAATAAGGTCAAAGGCTGCGGTTTAATCAAGAAAGACCACAAGTGCTGCATCTATGTGTAACTATGTGCATCTGTGATAATGTGCAGTTTGAAGGTGGGTGTACACATAAGCATTATATAGGTTAATTTGTGTGCCAATTGCACACATGATGTTTAGAATAATGGCACTTCAATGCAAATGTTTGCATATAGGCACGTAATTCCCAAAATTAAATCAAAGACTTGTCACGATGGTGACTGTTTCCTTGTCTGTGCTCACCTCACCCTCTGGTGGCCAGAACCGGTGGCTGCTATGGACTGTCACACGGTCCAGACTTCAGCCCAGTCCGGTCCAGATCTTTCGGGCTGCCAGACTTGATTCTCTTGTTTGTGCTTGCATAGCACCCGTAGCTGCCTTGTGATTCCGGCAGTGAACTTCAGCTGTTGATGGGCTTTATTAACCACCTGGAAACTTCTGTGTTTGCCTTTGCATTGCCAAGGGTCATCAGGTTAGTCGGTGTGCTGTTGCACAGTTTACCTAGCCTTGTTCTGTGGGCTCTTGCCCTTCTGCTTTGTCTTGCTCTTGTCTGTGGGCTTCAGGTCCTTCTGTTTGCCTTGTTCACTGTCTATGGTCCCTGTTTGTGGCTGTCCTGTTTCTGCTATAGGTGAGCCCTTAGGTTCCCTGAGGCCCCGCAAGACCTCAGAGGACAGCCGCGCACCCCGAATCTTCACCCACGGCGACCGCCGTTCACCAAGGGTTGAGCCCCCAGCTGCAGGCGGCCAGCAGGACTGCTGGAACCGCGGGGTGACGGCCGGCCTGGCTGGTAGTCAGCAACTCAGTCTCTGAAGGGCAGCTAGCAAGGACGGCTAACACTGAAGAGGAACACAGTCTCTGAAGACAGCTAGCAAGGACGGCTAGCACTGAAGAAGATCACAGTCTCTGAAGACAGCTAGCAAGGACGGCTAGCACTGAAGAGGAACACAGTCTCTGAAGACAGCTAGCAAGGACGGCTAGCACTGAAGAGGAACACAGTCTCTGAAGGTGGCTAGCAAGGACGGCTAGCACTGAAGATGGACCCAGTCTCTGAAGGTGGCTAGCAAGGACGGCTAGCACTGAAGATGGACCCAGTCTCTGAAGGTGGCTAGCAAGGATGGCTAGCACTGAAGATGGACCCAGTCTCTGAAGGTGGCTAGCAAGGACGGCTAGCACTGAAGAAGATCACAGTCTCTGAAGACAGCTAGCAAGGACGGCTAGCACTGAAGAGGAACACAGTCTCTGAAGTCAGCTAGCAAGGACGGCTAGCACTGAAGATGGACCCAGTCTCTGAAGGTGGCTAGCAAGGACGGCTAGCACTGAAGATGGACCCAGTCTCTGAAGGTGGCTAGCAAGGACGGCTAGCACTGAAGATGGACCCAGTCTCTGAAGGTGGCTAGCAAGGACGGCTAGCACTGAAGATGAACACAGTCTCCTAAGAGCAACACTCCGAGATCCACTTTGTCGGCTTCTGACATCTGAAACGGAAGCACTGGACCCTTCCAGTTCCGTTGTTTAAATCTCCCGCCAGTCCATCCCTTCCCTGGAAGAGGAGCCAATCCCCCCGGCCCTGGCAGGCAAGGAGCGCCTGGATTGGCCAGCCTGCTTTGCAGGCGGAGTCTCAACTTCAACGCGCCAATCCGGCGCAAGTAGGCGGAGCTTCCTCGCTGGTCCGCTCCGGGCCAGGGAGACGACGACGCCGGCGCCGCCATCTTGGCCGGCGTGCTCCCTTCTCCGAGGCCGGCGTTCGCTCCAGCGGGTCGCCGGCCTCGGGCCGACCCGAGGCAGCGCTGGCTCCGTCGGCAGCTCGTCTCCGCCGCCCTGGACACCGCGAGCCCCGCCGACCATCGCTCCCCCTCGCGGGAGCACAGGTAAGGGCCCGGGACGGGACAGTATCCTCCCCGGATGCCCCCTTTTCCCCGGGCCCGGGTTTGGAAGGAGACCGGGCGTGGAAGGCTTTGATCAACTCTGGCGCATGTACATTCGCCGCAGGCTCCCAGGAGTTGTCTTCGGGACCAAAATTCTTCCAGGACAATAAATAATATAGCCTTCCCCGCCGCTTCTTTGAATCCAGAACATCCTCCCCCTCATACTCCGGATCAGGATCTGCTTCTAGAGTTTCAGCCTCCTGCCATTGGGGGTGCCATCGAGATCCTCGAAAACTTTTCAATAGGGAAATATGGAAGGCGTTATGCACCCGCAGGGTACTAGGTAATCGCAACCGATATGTCACAGCTCCAATTCGCGATTGGATTGCAAATGGTCCAATATACCGAGGTCCCAATCTCCGAGAGGGCACCCGGAGTCGGAGGTATTTCGTGCTTAGCCATACCTTCTGCCTTGGTTGTAAGACTGGAGCGGTTCGCCGGCGACGATCTGCGAAGATCTTGTATTTGGCAGCTGCCCTCTGCAATTGTTCTCGGGCCATCTCCCAGACCCTTTGCAGATCTGCCAGAGTTACATTAACCATGGGGGTCGGAGATCCAGATGGAAAAGGTGCTGGAAGCCGAGGATGTCGTCCATATACCAAGAAGAACGGAGAGTCTCCCGAGGCCGAGTGGACGCTGTGGTTATATGCAAACTCGGCCCAAGGAAGCAGGGAGACCCAGTTATCTTGACGCTTGTTGACAAATGCTCGCAAGAACCCCTTTAATGTTTGGTTCGTCCTTTCGACCATGCCATTGGTTTGAGGATGGTACGCTGATGAAAAATGGGTCTTTACCCCCAATGCTGTACACAAAGCCCTCCAGAAGCGTGAGGTGAATTGGGGTCCTCGGTCACTAATAATCCGAAGAGGCAGCCCATGAAGTCGAAAAATGTGTTGAATGAAGAGTTGGGCTAAGGAGACCGCCGAAGGAAGTCCCGGCAAGGGAATAAAATGGGCCATCCTGGAAAAACGGTCAATTACCACCCAAATCACCATGTGTCCCCGGGAGCTGGGGAGGTCGGTGATAAAATCCATGGATAGCTCTGTCCAGGGGACTGTCGGTACGGACAGCGGTTGTAACTTCTCCACGGGGGCCCCGATTACTGGTTTAGTCCGGGCGCACACAGGACAGATGGTGACGAATTGAAGAATGTCTCGCCTCATCTGAGGCCATCGATACTGTCTGGCAATGAGACGAAGAGTCTTTTGATACCCGAAATGCCCGGCCCATCTGGACGAATGCCCCCATTGCATTACCTTCGCTCGATCGGCGGCCGGCACTAATTCCTTCGTAGGAGCGACCTCCCCCACGGCCGCGCTGAGGCATGCCGGATCGAACATGGAATGGATCTCCCTTGTCTCCTCTGGAACCTCAAATGCTCTGGAGAGAGAGTCCGCAGGGGTATTCTGAGCAGCAGCCTGAAAGACCAGTTGAAAATGAAATCTGGCAAAAAACAATGACCAATGGGCCTGTCGGGGATTGAGCCGTTGAGCCTCTTGAAGATACAGCAGATTCTTGTGGTCAGTGATCACCGTGAACCGGTGTTCAGCTCCCTCCAGCAGATGCCTCCATTCCTGCAGGGCTAATTTTAATGCTAAGAGTTCTCTATCCCCTACTGTATAATTACGTTCCGCCGGGGAGAATCTACGAGAGAAGAAAGAGCAAGGTTGGCGCCGGCCCTTGGTGTTTACCTGAGAGAGGACCGCCCCGGCTCCCAAAGCGGACGCGTCCACTTCCACAATAAAGGGTTTCTCTGGATCCGGGGCTGACAAGATGGACGCTGAGTTGAACGCCTCCTTTACCTGGCGGAAAACCACTTGCGCCTCTGGCGGCCAATCCCGGACATTCGCGTTTTTCTTAGTGAGCGCCATCAACGGCGCCGTCAGTTGTGAATACTGAGGAATAAACTGGCGATAATAGTTCGCAAATCCCAAAAAACGCTGTAGCGCTTTCAATCCCAGCAGTTGCGGCCACTCCCGAATAGCGCGGAGCTTGTCAGGCTCCATCCGCAACCCCTCGGGTAAGAGAATGTGTCCCAAAAATGGCAGAGACCGCTGATGAAAAGCGCACTTACTGAGTTTGGCGAACAGACGAAACCGCCGTAACCGTTGCAGCACTGCATGAACATGCCCCACATGTTCGGCGGGGTCTTTGGAGTAGATCAAGATGTCGTCCAGGTATACTATCACCGTGTAGTTCAACAAATCCTCGAGCACAAAATTGATGAATCGCTGGAACACCGCGGGGGTGTTGCATAGTCCAAACGGCATCACCCGATACTCAAAATGTCCCTCGTGAGTATTAAATGCAGTCTTCCACTCGTCCCCCCGCCGGATCCGAACCAGATTGTAGGCCCCCCGCAGATCCAACTTAGTAAATATCTGGGCTCCTTGCAGCCTGTCAAAGAGTTCAGGAATGAGCAGTAGAGGAAACCGATCCTTTATAGTGATGGCATTTAACCCTCGATAATCAATACAGGGTCTCAAGGAGCCATCCTTTTTGGTAACAAAAAAGAATCCGGCCCCGGCAGGGGACGTAGAGGGGCGGATGAACCCTTTCTGCAGATTCTCCCGGATGTACTCTTGCATCACCTTGGACTCTCCCCGGGACAAGGTATACAGTCGGCCCCGGGGTGGCATTGTGTCTGCCATCAATCTAATGGCACAGTCGAATCAGCGATGAGGCGGTAGACTCTCCGCCTCCACGGGGCTGAATACATGTATGAAGTCCCGATAGGCCACCGGCAGGGAGCCTAGATCAGCCCGGGCCCCCTCGGGCGCCATAGTTAATGCGGGGCAGCCGCCGGTCCGGCCCTTGCAGCAGGTCTCCCGACAGGTGTCACCCCAAGACCGGATCCTTCCCCCGATCCAGTCAATCACGGGATTGTGACACCGTAGCCAGGGCAACCCTAGGACCACCGGGTGAATGGTCCGGGACAGCACCAGGAATTGAACCTCCTCCTGGTGATCCTCCCCTACCTGAAGTCCCAAAAAGGGGGTGACGTCCGTGACCGGCTGCGGTAAGGTAGTTCCCTGAATAGAAGTGACTTGCAACGCCGGTCGACGAGGAAGCGTGGGCCAGCCCATCTGTAGTAGTAGTTCGTGCCCAATGAAGTTGCCCCCCGACCCAGAATCCACCAGGGCCCGGGTCTGGATCATGGTCTCGTGCCAACGTAGAGTTACTGGCAGTATTATCAGGGAAGGCGGTAGGGGAGCGGAATGCCCCAAGACCCCTCCCGTCAAGGTGCCTTGGGGGAAGCGTTTCCCGCCCGAGCGGGACAAGTACGGACAAAATGCCCCGCCTCACCGCAATAGAGGCACAGTCCGTCCCACAAGCGCTTCTTCCGATCTGAGGGAGCCAGCCGTTGACGGCCAATCACCATCGGTTCCTCCCCATTCCCCTTGGAGTCCCGGTTCCCACGGCGGGGGGACGGGCCTTTACCGATCCGGGAGGCGCCCTGCGCCCACTTTTGCCGTTCCGCCCGGGCTCTAGCTCGCTCCTGGAACCGGGTATCTACTCGTATACAGAGCGAAATCAGGGCATCCAATTGCCCCGGGACCTCCCGTCCTGCCAATTCGTCCTTGATTCGCTCTTGCAGGCCTTCCATAAAAATGGCCACCAGGGACTCCTGATTCCAACGCAGTTCCGTGGCTAGGGTCCGAAAACGAATGGCATAGTCCGCCACCGTCCCCTCCCCCTGTTGAATCCGCAGCAGTTCCGACGCCACAGAAGACGGTCTGCCCGGGAGGTCGAACACCATGCGGAAGCGGCGCTGGAATTCGCCGTAATCGTCCAAGATGGGGTCCTGTTGTTCGTTTAACGGTGACACCCATGCCAGGGCCTTCCCCTCGCACAGGCCCATGATAAATCCCACCTTGCTTTGGTCTGAAGCAAATGCCTCTGGTTGCATCCGGAAGGCCAGGTTGCACTGATTGAGGAACCCCAGACACCCTCCGGGGGCCCCATCATATCGTGCCGGCTCAGGGAACCGAGGTCCCGCGCGGAACCCTCCGTTGTTTAAATCTCCCGCCAGTCCATCCCTTCCCTGGAAGAGGAGCCAATCCCCCCGGCCCTGGCAGGCAAGGAGCGCCTGGATTGGCCAGCCTGCTTTGCAGGCGGAGTCTCAACTTCAACGTGCCAATCCGGCGCAAGTAGGCGGAGCTTCCTCGCTGGTCCGCTCCGGGCCAGGGAGACGACGATGCCGGCGCCGCCATCTTGGCCGGCGTGCTCCCTTCTCCGAGGCCGGCGTTCGCTCCAGCGGGTCGCCGGCCTCGGGCCGACCCGCGGCAGCGCTGGCTCCGTCGGCGGCTCGTCTCCGCCGCCCTGGACACTGCGAGCCCCGCCGACCATCGCTCCCCCTCGCGGGACCACAGGTAAGGGCCCGGGACGGGACAGTGGCGGCTTGTCAGCCTTCAGTCTTGGTTCTGTTCTGTTGCCTGTGTGTGGAGCTCTGGTCTGTCATTCTGAGTGTCTGCAGTAGCCAGCATTGTCCCTAATTAGCTCTCTGCTGTGCAGGTGGTCTGCTCCTGTTCTACCCTGTCTGCTTTCAGCTTTCTTTCCTCTGTTTGGGACCCCTGCTTCTGCCAAGCTTGTATGTATATCCTAACCCCTGCTTCTGCCAAGCTTGTATGTATTTCCTGAACCCTGCTTCTGCCTAACTTGTGTGTACATCCTGAACCCTGCTTCTGCCCAGCTTGTGTGTATATCTTGAACCCTGCTTCTGCCAAGCTTGTATGTATGTCCTGTCTGCCTAGTCTGTCTGTGAATCCTGATCCATCCAGCTCCATCCTGTAAGTCCTGCAGGCCGCCCACACCCAGGGGCCCAACCTCTGAGGAACAGCGGTCAGCGCAGGTGAAACCCGGAGCTGCTCCAGTCCTGTTTGCCTCCTATTATCCCAGTCCTGTGGTTCCAGCATTTGTCTGCCTACAGCCGCTGTTCCAGTCCTGTCTGCCTAGTCTGTCTGTGAATCCTGATCCATCCAGCTCCATCCTGTAAGTCCTGCAGGCTGCCCACACCCAGGGGCTCAATCTCTGGGGAACAGCGGTCAGCGCAGGTGAAACCCGGAGCTGCTCCAGTCCTGTTTGCCTCCTATTATCCCAGTCCTGTGGTTCCAGCATTTGTCTGCCTACAGCCGCTGTTCCAGTCCTGTCATTCTGGCCAAGTCCATTCCAGATTCCAGCCTCGCTTGTTTTCCCAGTCCCAGCTGGGGGTCTTGCCTGCCGCTCGTCGGCAGTGGTCCAAGGGCTCACGTTCTAGTGACTGTTTGTTTTGAACCCGAGAGCGTAACAAGCCTATTGTAGAAACCCAATTAACTTACATGCACAGTTGCACATATTTGAAAGGGAGATACACAAGGGCAGGACAAGGCTAGGGCTCAAACCTATGCATGTCATTATAGAATACAATAATTTACATGTGTATCTGTGACTATTAAGTACTAACTCTTAAGACTACCTCTATGGCAGGCATAAGTGCTCATATCTAACCAGTTAGCAGGTAAATTATAAAGGAAAGCAGGCATCTATTCCTTTATAGAATAGGCCCCCTACCAGGTGCCCTGTTTTAGAATTGCCCTTCACATGTTTACTTTTACTTGCCCCCTCCCCCACCACATCAGTTAACCATAAAAAAGCAACAGTAGGTAATTTCAAGTTGAAAAATGGCCAATGTTTTATTAGATAACCTACCTTCCTCTTAAACTTGTTTGATGGACATGCCCTCAGATCCCTCTCATCCACTACAATGCAAAGCCTAGGGTCTGCCACAAGTATTAAGACCTTAATGGAAGTCAATTTTGGTCCAAATGGGCATACTATGTATGCACATAGCCACCCACCCTTACAGCATATATGTCACCCTTACCACTCCAAGCATAGGCCTCTCAGATACCTATACACAGGTCAGGGCACCAGCCATAGCCAAAGTAAAAGTAAGCAATTCAGATTTCTTCCCTATCAACTTCCCTTAAGAATGAGCAACATGCCACAATAAATAAGAATGTAAATAAACATTGGAACAACCCTTGATGTAGTGAAATTCGCAACACAGTATGCCAAAAAAAGAACTAACCAATTACAAGTCATAAACAAAACATAGCATGAAACTAACTACACTATCCCCCGAATTCTCTACAAAGCGCTAAAAATTGCACACACAATTTAATTGAATAATGAACTAATTAACAGCGATAATTGGCTTTTGACAAGCAATTAAAGGCATTAATTAGAATAAATTAAAATGTATGTGCGTAAATTTAGGCATGGGATCTGTGCCTAAAATGTATAAAAGGGGGCGTGGAAATGGAAGGGTCATGGGTGGATCAGGGTTTTCCTTTCATTTACACGTATAATTATAGAACATGCTAGGATCCATGCCTAATTTAGGCATGAGCATTTGCACCATGTTTCCATTGGTGTAAATGGCTGCACTTAAATGTAGTCACAGTACTCAGGCATAAGCACTATTCTATAAACTACGCATAACATTAAGGTGCTGGTTTTTTAGGTGCCATATATAGAATTTAGTCCTATATACATGACATATGTTACTTAGCAATAGAAAGGGGTGGGTGGGATGCAGCTTCAAAGGCAGGTGGATGGGCAGACTAGATATACCATATAGTCTTTATCTGCCATTATGTGCCATAGCACCGGAGCACAAGCCATAGGTACTCCTGACACACCCTGTCAAAACCCTTAGACTGATCAAGGGTCAGCAAATACTTTCCCTTTGTCCCACCTTGACTCCTTTCCACTATTTCACGGATGGTACAGACTACTTCCACTGCCTCTTTCCCATTCACCGAGCAAAACTGTGCTGGAGACAAGCAGCCTTATTTTCGAAAGAGAAGAGCGCCCATCTTTTGACACAAATCGGAAGATGGGCATCCTTCTCCCAGGGTCGCCACATCGGCATAATCGAAAGCTGATTTTGGGCGTTCTCAACTGCTTCCCATCACGGGGACGACCAAAGTTTATGGGGGCATGTCGGAAGCATAGCGAAAGCGGGACTGGGGCATGCTTAATACATGGGCGTCCTCGGCTGATATTGGAAAAAAGAAAGGCGTCCCTGATGAACACTTGGGCGACTTTACTTGGTCCTTTTTTTTATGACCAAGCCTCAAAAAAGTGCCCGAACTGACCAGATGACCACCGGAGGGAATCGGGGATGACCTCACCTTACACCCCCAGTGGTCACTAAACCCCTCCTACCCTAAAAAACTTTTAAATATTTTTTGCCAGCCTCTATGCCAGCCTCAAATGTCATACCCAGCTCCATGACAGCAGTATGCAGGTCCCTGGAGCAGTTTTAGTGGGTACTGCAGTGCACTTCAGGCAGGCGGGCCCAGGTCCAACCCCCCCCCCCTACCTGTTACACTTGTGGTGGTAAATGTCAGCCCTCCAAAACCCACCAGAAACCCACTGTACACACATCTAGGTGCCCCCCTTCATCCCTAAGGGCTATGGTACTGTTGTACAGTTGTGGGGAGTGGGATTTGGGGGGGGGGGGCTTGGGGGGCTCAGCACACAAGGTAAGGGAGCTATGCACCTGGGAGCTTTTTCTGAAGTCCACTGCAGTGCCCCCTAGGGTGCCAGGTTGGTGTCCTGGCATGTCAGGGGGACCAGTGCACTATGAATGCTGGCTCCTCCCATGACCAAATGGCTTGGATTTGGTCGTTTTTGAGATGGGCTTCCTCGGTTTCCATTGTCGCCAAAAACCAGGGATGACCATCTCTAAGGTTGACTTAAATGTTGAGATTTGGGCGTTCCCGACCGTATTATCGAAACGAAAGATGGACGCCCATCTTGTTTTGATAATACAGGTTTCCCCACTCCTTCGCAGGGACGTCCAGCCAGGACACCCTCAGAAAAACTTGGGCGCCCCGTTCGATTATGCCCCTCAAGAGACCACCCACTGCCCTAGCCAGACGGTTGTAAATAATCCTGGCCATTATTTTCCTATCTACATTCAGAAGACTTATGGGTCTCCAGTTCTTGATAACTTCCATATTTCCCTTCTTCGTGAGGAGAACCAAAATGGAACACTGCTGTGAAGGGGCCAAACGACTGTTCTGTAAACAATTATTAAAAATTGCAACTAAGAATGGAATCAGGACTGCCCGGAATCTTTTGTAGAACTTCGGGGTCAGCCTGTCGGGACCCGGAATTGTGCGTGCTGATAGTGTTTCAATAGCATCATCTACCTCTTCTGTGGTAATGGGCCTGAGCAGTTGTTCCATCTCCCCTTCTGAAACCTTTTCCAAACCTGGGGCACTCTGCACATATGATAACATGAAGTTAGAAACCAAGCTCTCTTTCCCCCACAATTGGGTGTAATACCGAATGACCCTGGCCTCGATTGAACGTTGGTCCGTCAATCGCTGCCCTGCTTCATCTCTCATAGCATAGATGACCTTGTGTCCTACTGCTAACTTGCAATTCTGGAAAGGGTCCGGGGTATACTGATGCCCATATTCCCTTTCCAGAAGCAAAGAAGCGTATCGATCATATTGCAACATCCTCAACTGGGCCTGCAAAGCTTCTGTCTCTCCCTTCTCCAGTTGGTTGGAGACCGCGTGGTCCAATTGCTTGCGAAGACGACAGCACCGTGCCTGTAACCCCTGACTCTGCTTCCTAGCTAGTGACCGGAAAAGGGCCTTCACTCGCCCCTTTACCATGTCCCACCAGGCTCCCTTATCATCCATCACCTCCCATAGTGTTTCTTGGTCTGCTAAAAAGCCCTCAAAGACTTGTCTGTTTTCCTCTACTTCTAATAACTTCACAGTCAGTTTCCAAAATCCTGGGCCTTTCTGCGCCCCTTTGCATAATGTTAAGACTGTGGAAACTAAGACATGATCTGAATATTCCGTCCATCTATTGGGCTGCGCCTGAAACCTAGCCGACTCGCCTACAAAGAGCCAGTCAATATGGCTCTCCATGCCTCCCCTTCTAAAAGTAAACCCTTTCCCTCCTGCCACCTCCAGTCTTGCCTGTTTTACAATTGCTGCCAGCTGGAGGCTATCATAAGCCACCTGACGCCTGGACCCCTTTCTATCTGTGTGCTGTAAGACCATATTAAAAACTCCTCCGAATACCACCAATTTGCTTGTATATAAATATGGTTTCACCAGGAGCAACAGCTGCTTGCGTTCCCATCTAATCTGGGGCCCATAAAAGTTGATGATTCGCACTGCTACCCCTCTGATTAAAACGTCTAATACCACACACCTCCCCATCTCCACCTCTGTTTCCCTCGTAACCTCCACTTCTCGGGTTGCAAAAAGAATTGCCACCCCTGCGCATCTCTCTTTGGCCAGAGACCAGAACAAGGGCCCCCCCCCCCTTTCCAATCTCTCTTGGCCCGGTGCAGGAGCTGCAAGGAATCTAAATGAGTCTCCTGCAACAGGAAGCAGTCTACCTTGCACTGGGTCAAATTGCTAAAGGCGACAAATCTAGTTCTCTCTGCCTTTATGCTGGCTACATTCAGAGTAGCAAAGATTAAGGACAAGGCAGCCATGGTTTATTTCTTAAATTTATCACCACTCCTCATCTCTTCACCGCAATCCCTCTTTACAGATATTCCTGCCCCCCATCATTTCTTCAGGATCCTCTATAATTTCTTCTAATTCCAAATCCTCCCACTCTGAGTCATCTTCCCCGGCTTTCTTTCTACCCTTCTTTTTCTTGGTTTCCTCTGGACCAGCACTTTCCCCATTCATCCCTTTCTTACCCTCCTCTATTTCCTGCATGAGGCCCTTCGTTAAACTAGCAGGGTGTGATGCTAGGCTTGGGGGTGACACTGCAGGCTCCTCTCTGTTGAGTCTTCCAGATGATGCATTCCTCTCTCCTCTCCCCTCCCTCCTCTTCTCTTCCAAAACCTCCCTTTCGGGTGGATTCAGCTCGAGTTCAGCCTCTCCTTCCCCTGACACCTGCAACGCTGCATATCGATTACTCTGGCTCTCCAGAATCTCTGTTCTCCCCACTCGGGCTATCTCCCACCCCTCCTTTCTCCGACCCCCCTTCCCTCCATATTTCCCTACCAGGGTTCATGCTTCCCCTTCTTCTCCCCCTTCTCCCTACCTCCTTCTTCCATCCTTTCACTAATGCCCCTTCTTTGAATTTGATGCAAACTTGATGCCCTCTTCTCCCCCTTTCCCTTTCCCTTAGTGCCTGCCTCTGTGTGGATAGCGGTATTTGATTTTTCTATTAGTCCCTTTAACGCTTCCTGCTTTGTCCTTGTATCATTGTAGCTTCTGCTTGTGCCCATTCCTCCACCCTCCTCTCTCCCTCTGCCTGATTGATGCTTGTGGGCACTTGCTAAAAGGGTGCCCCAAGCCCCCACACAGGTTACAGTGTATGGTAGTGCAGTCGCTGGTATCATGATCTGTACTGCCACATCAAGAGCACTTTAAAACTGTATAAGACATGCTTAAGTGACGGAAAGATCCGCACCTATAGCACTATCTGGGTTGCCCTGCATAAAAACATTGAATTCGATCCCTTCCAATGTATGCGGCTGAAGGTATGTGTTGGGTGACATAGCCTGCCTGTTTTAATTTTACAAGGGCACTCCACCCCCCCCTGTCCATACATGGCTCTGGTCTGGTATTTTGCTTAATGGGGTCCTAATTTCGGCATACAGTCCCAACAAGTAGGACAGGTCTGCAGCCGTGAGAGACTCTTTACGTACCAATATGGTAATCTGGACTACATCCTGTCTACTGATGGGGACCGCCTTAAAATCCACACATCTACCCTGATGCTGCACCTCTGTGTACTTTTCCCAAAACAGGTCCAATTCTCACCCTGTTAAGAAACTAATATATTCAGGGATTCCCACAGGGTGGATGCATGCATAAAGATCTTCAGAGATAAAGCCCAGGGAGAATACCATTCTTAAAACAACTTCTCTAGGTGGTGCTACCCCTGTGCCTACCCAATGCAGCTGGACAACATTTCGACATTTTGGGATAACACCGCTCCCGGGACCCCGCAACGGGCCAGAAAATGGATTTCCCCTTATCCCCCTGTCTGACTCCTGCCTCCCCTCCTCCTCCCCCGTCTCCACCCCTCCTCCCCATACTACCGCTGCAAAGGATAAAGGGGCTGATACCAATGTGCTCTCCCTCCCCCCACTCCCTTCCCCAACATCCCCTTCTTGCCTTCCTTCCCTCCCCCTCTCACCCTGCTCTTCCTCTCCCTCCTGTCCCATGTCCACTAACCCCACTATGTTCAGTTCACTTGTGCTGTTGCTGTCTCTTTCCTCTCTGCAATGTCCTGCTTCCGGTCCTCTGCCAGTTGCTACTACTACTACTACTTAGCATTTCTATAGCGCTGCCAGGGTTACGCAGCGCTGTACAATTTTAGCATGGGGAAGGACAGTCCCTGCTCAAGAGAGCTTACAATCTAAAGGTTACAAACTATGTAGTCAGTGTAGGTGACTTACAACTTATGTAGTCAATGTAGGTAGCTTACAATCTAAAGGTTATAAGCTATGTAAGGAAGGTGGTTAGGCGCCAAAAGCAAGGGAGAAGAGATGGGCTTTGAGTAAGGACTTGAAGATGGGCAGGGAGGGCGCATGGCGTATGGGCTCGGGAAGTCTGTTCCAGGCATAAGGTGATGCGAGGCAGAAGGGGCGGAGTCTGAAGTTAGCGGTGGTAGAGAAGGGTACAGATAGTAGTGATTTGTCCTGAGAGCGGAGGTTACGGGTAGGAACGTACGGGGAGAGGAGGGTAGAGAGGTAAAGGGGGGCTGCAGATTGAGTGCACTTGAAGGTCAATAGGAGAAGCTTGAACTGTATACGGTAGTGGATCAGGAGCCAGTGAAGCGACTTGAGGAGAGGGGTGATATGAGAGTATCGATTCACGCGGTAGATAAGACGTGTGGCGGAATTTTGGACAGATTGAAGGGGGGATAGATGGCTAAGCGGGAGGCCAGCGAGAAGAATGTTGCAATAGTCCAGACGAGAGGTAACGAGCGAGTGGACGAGGGTTCGGGTGGTCTGTTCAGAGAGGAATGGGCGAAATTTGCTAATATTAAAGAGGAAGAAGCGACAGGTCTTAGCTGTCTGCTGGATATGGGCAGAGAAAGAGAGGGAGGAGTCGAAGATGACTCTGAGATTGCGGGCTGAAGAGACGGGGAGGATGAGGGCGTTGTCAACAGAGACGGAAAGTGGGGGAAGAGGAGAAGAGGGTTTGGGTGGAAAGACAAGGAGCTCGGTCTTTGCCATGTTCAGTTTCAGATGCCGGTTGGACATCCAGGCAGCGATGTCTGAGAGGCAGGCCGAAACTTTGGCCTGGGTTTCGACTGTGATGTCGGGAGTGGAGAGATAAAGCTGGGTGTCATCAGCATAGAGATGGTACTGAAAACCATGTGATGAGATCAGCGAGCCCAGGGAAGAGGTGTAGATCGAGAAAAGAAGCGGTCCAAGGACAGATCCTTGAGGAACCCCAACAGAGAGCGGGATGGGGGTGGAAGAAGAACCATTAGAAAATACTCTGAAGGTGCGTTGGGAAAGGTACGAAGAGAACCAGGAGAGGACGGAGCCCTGGAACCCGAATGAGGACAGTGTGTCAAGAAGTAAATTATGATTAACGGTATCAAAGGCGGCCGATAGGTCGAGGAGGATGAGAATGGAATAGTGACCTTTGGATTTGGCAAGGAACAGGTCATTGCAGACTTTAGAGAGTGCTGTTTCTGTCGAGTGTAGTGGGCGAAAGCCAGATTGAAGCGGATCGAGGACGGCCTGATTGGAGAGGAAATCGAGGCAGCGGCTGTGGACAGCGCGTTCAAGTAATTTGGAGAGGAAGGGTAGAAGAGAGATGGGGCGGTAGTTGGAGGGACAGGTGGGGTCAAGTGAAGGTTTTTTGAGAAGTGGTGTGACTACAGCATGCTTGAAGGTGTCAGGGACAGTAGCAGTGGAGAGAGAGAGGTTGATGATGTGACAGATTGAGGGGATAACTGTAGGAGAGATGTTGTTAAGCAGATTGGTGGGAATGGGATCAGAGGAACAGGTGGTACACTTAGAGGAAGAAAGTAGGTGAGCAATGTCCTCTTCGGTGATCTCAGGGAAGGAGGAGAAGGAGGCCAGGTTGGGTTGGTTGAGGGAGTGGGTTAAGAAGTCACAGGGAGGAGAAGGCTTGGAAGTGAATTCAAGGTTTATCTTCTGCACTTTATCACGGAAGTAGTCAGCTAGTGTTTGAGGAGAGAGTGAAGGGGGGGTGGGAGCGGAGGGCACTTTAAGTAGGGAGTTGAGGGTGGCGAAGAGGCGACGAGGGTTGGAGCCAAGAGAATTGGTTAGTTGAGAGTAATATTCCTGTTTGGCAAGGAATAGGGAAGACTGGAAGGAGGAAAGCATGAATTTGTAATGGGTGAAGTCTGGCAGGGTGCGAGATTTCCTCCAGAGTCGTTCAGCAGATCGGGTGCAGGAGCGAAGGTAACGGATGCAAGGGGTTAACCAGGGCTGGGGATTAATGCGCTTGGTGGGGCGAGAGACAAATGGTGCTAGGGTGTCCAGGGCAGTGGAGAGAATTTCATTGTAGGTAGAGACAGCCGTGTCGACAGATTCAGAAGATGAGATGGAAGGGAAGAGATTGGAGATGTGAGAGGATAGGGTAGGGGGGGTCGACAGCTTGGAGATTCCTGAAGGCAGTGGTTATAGTTGGGCGAGGTTGAGGGGGAGGTTGGTGAAGTGTGAGGGTGATTAGGTGATGATCTGAGATTGGAAGGACTGAGGTGCAGAAGTTGGAAGGTGAGGAGGAAGAGAAGAGAACGAGGTTTAGACAATGGCCATTACGGTGAGTAGGGGTGGTAGAGCATAGTTGGAGGTTAAAGGAGGATGTCAGAGAGAGGAATTTAGAAGCGTAGGAGTTGGATGGGATGTCAACGTGAATATTAAAATCACCAAGAATGAGGGATGGAGATGAGGGATCAAGAAAGACGGTGAGCCAAGCGTCGAAGTCAGTAAGGAATGAGGAGAGGGGCTTATCAGGGGGGCGGTAGATGACTGCAACTCTGAGTGGAGTCGGGTAGAATAGCCGGATGGCATGAGTTTCGAACAAGCTGGAGTAGATGGCTGGTATAAGCAGGGAGAAGCTGGATCCGGCTGGGTCGGGCGGATTGCGGCTGGAACAAGCAGGGAGAAGCTGGATTCGACAGACTGTGGTAGGCTGGAGCAGGTAGCTGGAACAAGTAGGGAGAGGCAGGAGCAGGTAGCTGGAACAAACAGGGAGAAGCTGGATCCGACGGACTGCGGCTGGGCAAGCTGGGCGGCAGGACTGGAGCAGGTAGGTGGAACAAGCAGGGAGAGGCAGGAGCAGGTAGCTGGAACAAACAGGGAGAAGCTGGATCCGACGGACTGCGGCTGGGCGAGTTGGGCGGCAGGACTGGAGCAGGTAGCTGGAACAAGCAGGGAGAGGCAGGAGCAGGTAGCTGGAACAAACAGGGAGAAGCTGGATCCGACAGACTGCAGCTGGGCGAGCAGGGCGGCAGGACTGGAGCAGGTAGCTGGAACAAGCAGGGAGAGGCAGGAGCAGGTGGCTGGAACAAACAGGGAGAAGCTGGATCCGACGGACTGCGGCTGGAACAAACAGGGAGAAGCTGGATCCGACGGACTGCGGCTGGGCGAACTGGGCGGCAGGACTGGAGCAGGTAGCTGGAACAAGCAGGGAGAGGCAGGAGCAGGTAGCTGGAACAAACAGGGAGAAGCTGGATCCGACGGACTTTGGCTGGGCGAGCTGGGTGGCAGGACTGGAGTGAGCTGGAGCTGGCTGGAACAGGTGGACTGGAACAAGATGGGGTAGAGGAGAGCTGGGCAGCAGGGCTGGAACACTCTGGAACAGGCAGGATTAGGTGGGCTGGAACAGAGGAGAGCTAAGCGGCAGGACCGGAACACGCAGGAAAAGACGGAGAAGACGGACTGGAACGATCTGTGGCAGGAAACAAATCACTTAGCTTGCCGTCTGGACCTGGAGCTCCGTTGAGGTTTAAACGGTGGTGCATTTAAACCTGGACGAGTGGTGCTGGCCGGCGAAGGAGTCTCCCGGTCGGGCGCTTCAGGCGCCGCCACGCGGGCAGGTCGCATTCGCGTGGACGGGTTGATGGGCAGGGGTGCCAAGCCTGGTTCCTGGCGGGCTCTCTCCTCGCTCCGCTGTGACTCGATTCCCGGGCAATTCCTGCCGGGGGGGGGGCGCGACGGCGGTGCGAGGGTTCCCGGGTCGGCGAGGCTGAGGCCTGGTCAACCAGGGCACCCACTCGAGAGGATCCCACTCGGGCTGTTCTGCCGAGGAGTAGGCCGTCGGACCGTGAGCTTCCGGAGCGACTTCAGCCCTGTTCCGCGGGTGGTTCACGTCCACGTGGCGTATTGATCTCTGGTGTGTTGGGCTTGTAAGCGCGCTGGGCAAACCTTTTCTTCCCCCTACTCTGTGATTCCCGGCCTTCCCTCTCCTAACTAGATCGGGAATAGGTGTGAGAAGTGAGCGGGGGAATCGCGGGTCAGTTCCCGGAGGCTCACCTCAGTTCTCGAAGAGCTGCAGTCAGTTCCCGTAGCAGCAGCCCCTTTTCCAGGGTCAGCGGGATCTGCAGGGTGAATC
Source organism: Microcaecilia unicolor (assembly GCF_901765095.1). Taxonomy (NCBI): domain Eukaryota; kingdom Metazoa; phylum Chordata; class Amphibia; order Gymnophiona; family Siphonopidae; genus Microcaecilia; species Microcaecilia unicolor. The sequence continues at coordinate 125,811,857 of NC_044031.1, read as the reverse complement.
GGTTCGTCCCAGTGCTGTTGCTTCGCTACAGGAGGCAGCGGTGATCCGTCGGGACTGTTTGACGCTTTGTTGCAGTGGCTCCGCAGAATTATTAGTCAGTGGGCCTTTTCTTTGTCGCGTGGTCTGCTAGCCGCGTGAATCGCTAGGCTGCTCCGTTCTGAGTTTGGGTGGTAAACGTGGGCGCTCGGGCCGATTGAGATACTCAGGTAATGCGCTGCTCCTCTGGCCCCTTTCGGGCAGTTCTCCACTCAGGTGAGGTGCGCCGATGGTGTTCCTGCCGCTTCGTGCTTCTATTCTTCTGCTGGCAAGTGGGGTAGTGGGAGGTCAGAGCGTGGCTCTCGGACGAGTCATGGTCTTAGCGTTCGGACTCCGCTTGGCTCTGGAGTTCTCCAGATTTCAATTAGCGGTCCTCTCTCGTCACTCCCGGGACTACGGGGCTGTAATCCCGTCTAGAGGAGATCGCCTCCTCGGGAGCTACCGGGCAGCTCAGTTCACGATCCTCGGTGGATTGATCGCGATTTCCGGCAGAGCTCCCGTCTAAGCGTCCGATCAGGCCGCCATCTTAGTTTTGCAGTTCCCAACCAGCACTCACTCCCTTGCTCTGCAACTGTCCCACTCAGACCAGGTCTGGGATCTGCCTCCTCTTGTACCTGATGCTCTCTGTCTCCACCATGCACTTTCCCTGTACCTGTCACTGTCCCACTTGGACCCGGTCTGGGCTCTGCCTCCTGGTGCAGCTGACAATCTCCTCCATGCACTGTCTTACTCGGTCTGGGTCTTGGCTCCACCTCCTGGTGCAGCTGACACTCTTCCATGCACTTTCTCTGTATCTGGCACTGTCTTACTTGGTCTGGGTCTTAGCTCCGCCTCCTGGTGCAGCTGACACTCTCCACAATTCTCTCTCTCATTTCTCGGACTCCTGCTTCGATGGGCTTGAGTTTCTTGGAAGCTCCCTTCTGCTCTTTCTTCTTGTTTCTGGGTGGCTGAATCTATTGGGAGCCCTTGCCTGTCACCAAGCTTCTCCCATGATGTCATCAGCAGTCCGGATTGTGATTGGACTGCAGCTCTTGGACAGTCCCACTCAGAGGTCTGCCCTATCAATTCTGTCCATGACCATGAGTGACTGTGGTGTCCCCACGATATTCCCGCCCTCTGTCCACCATATTTGCTCTCAGCTTCTTCCATCTCTTGTAGTACTCCACTACTCCATTCCTGTATTTTCCCATCCTCTTCAGTCTCTGTCTCCATCTGCAAATCTCCCTGTTTTTGCTCTGCTTTTTCTTCCATTGTTCCTTGTAGCTGCTGCACTTGTTTAGTGTGTAGTGATTCTACTCCAGCCTCAACACTCAAACTGTTCTGATTCTCCAGGCTGTCTTTCCTCTCTGTCTCTCCCAGCAAACATAAGCTGTTCTCTGTGGATTCAGCTATGCCCTGCCAGCTCTCTAAGTATAATGGACGTTTTTGAATTTTTTTTCAGTTTCATTACTCTTTTCTGTTCCATAGGCCTGGGGTCTCCTGGTTCTCCTGGTTGCATGCTTGGGGCTCGGGTTGAGGAAACCTCCCATTCGTGGTGTTTGTCAGCTCCAAGTGTGCTAGACCTTTCAGCCTGGGGCCCTCCTGCAGGGGGGCCCCATCCCCTCTGCTTTGTTTAGCAGCCACAAGGTACAGCAGCTCTCCTTCTAGCACCTCTGCACCATAGGTCTGTACTATGCAACAGCGTGTGTGTGTGTGTGTGTGTAACATATATATATATATATATATTTTTTTTTTTTTTTTTTTTAATTATTATTATTTATTTTTTTTTTTTTTGTAAAAAGGAATGTTGGAACATGCCTTCCTCTTTAAAACCTTCCACCTCAGAAGTCAGAAATGTGCTGCAGCTGGCCAGTCACAGATCTTTTCAGATTTGCCATGGATACACTTGAACGTGGACTCATAGGGAGGCTTTATGGTCATGCTGAGAGTGGCATAATAGCCATAGGATTGCCAAGGGAGCCACATGAGCTTGCAGCAGGCCACTGGTAGACTGGGCACCTTCCTGGGCCACAGGTAAGTCATGAGTTCCAAGACAAAGGGTTCAGGTTGCCCACCCCATTACTGCCTATGCTCATATATGGGGGAGAAGGCAAAGCATGGGCTGTTTAAACTAGATTTGTCTGCTTACAGCTCTCATTGAATCTGTTCCTCCAAGCTGAATACACTTCTCTTTTTTCAAATCAAAGCTGCAGCACAGGACATAAGATGATGCTTTGTTTCTGAAGATTAATTTGAACTGCAGAATTTACTTCCCCTTGCAGTTTTATTCATTTGGAAAAATTAGGTTTAAAAGCTAATCCTATACACAGTAAAATTGTGTCCCAAGACACCTGTGTCTCCATCAAAGGAAATGCCATATATCTACTCCATAATGAAAACATTACATTTCCTCCAAACTATCCTCCTGATGAACATGTCATATTTTTGAGTAATAAAATAATTCTTTACACTTCCCAGTAATGATAGTTTCTTCTTGTGAGATGGTTGATGGTGTCATTAATTTTGGAATCTTTGAAAGGCTGCATGAAGATGAGGAAATAGGGAACTGCACTGCATGTCTGATTCTTAAAAACCCATCCTCCTGCTCCTTTAGTACAGATAGCAACTTAAAACATGCTAAAAAGCTGCTAACTGTATAAGTCTAACTATTATCAAGATTTTTTTAAAATACCCTTAGGATTTTGTTATGCTTTACAGTATGTTAATCCTGTTTTATCTTGTAATGTCGATAAATTACAGTGTAGGTTGAAATGGCAAACTATGTACATAGGAAACCTACAGCCATATTTTTCTGCAGAAGATTTAGCTACATGACCTTTATTCTGCCTGTAAATCCAAGTAATGATGACCACAGAGACATTATTAGTAGACTCTGAATCATAAGTTTTAGAAACTCTCCATCAGGAGGCTCCTTTAGAACCTGGCTTGTGTCATGGACCATAAAATCCAAATGGAGGAATTGAATAATGGGTAGCTCAACATGACAAAGATCAGCTAATTAAAAGATTCTCAAACAACCTAAATTTTTTTGAAAGTACTCATAATAAGCAAGAAGTATGAACGAACATAACTTTAATTCCACATTAATTCTTCTGTAGGTCATAATCGACACGTGTCTAAAATATGACTTTAATAACAAGGTTTGCTACAATAACTAACATCCTTGATTAATTCACTGGTAGTGGAACTAAGTCAGCACTGGATACAAAATAAGGTCTTACTTCCAGTTTTGCCTGATGATTGACAGTCAGACTGCAGGAAGGGTTGCTGGACTCATAAATGATTGATATCCAACCATCTTAGAGAAATATAGCACATCCCAAATGAAGCCAAAAGAACAGAAGAGTTTGTTCTACGTTCATCTATATCAGTACTACTACTAATCATTTTTATAGCACTACTAGATGTACATAACGCTGTACACTTGAACATGAAGAGATAGTCCCTGCTCGAAATAGCTTACAATCTAATCAGGATAGACAAACAGGCCAAATAAGGGATAAGGGAATTACTAAGGTGGGAATGATAAAACATAGTGGTTAGTAGTTAAAAGCAGCATCAAAAAGGTGGGCTTTTAGCCTGGATTTGAAGACGTCCAGAGAAGGAGCTTGACGTTGTGGCTCAAGAAACCTATTCCAGGCATATGGTGCAGCAAGATAAAAGGAATGGAATCTGGAATTGGCAGTGGAGGTGAAGGGTACAGATAAGAGAAATTTACCCAATGGATTGAGTTCCCAGGGAGGAGTGTAGGGAGAGATAAGAGTGGAGAGGTAGTGAGGAGCTGCAGAGTGAATGCACTTGTAAGTCAATAAGAGGAGTTTGAATTGTACATGGAAATGGACAGGGAGCCAATGAAGTGACTTAAGGAGAGGGCTAATACGAGCATTGCGACACTGGCGGAATATAAGTCGTGCAGCAGAATTTTGAACTACTGATTTGTTTGCTCTTCCATTTAGAGAGAATAGATGCATTTACAAATTCAGAAGCTTAAAATTGATACAGAGGAAGAAAAATCCATGTATTTTTGTTTGTGACTACATTGTGGAAAAATAGCTAGAACAAAAGAAAAAGTACATATAGTGAAAACAAGGATGGAGGTAGCAGGGAAGTAAAAAAGACACTTTAAAGCAGTATGGTTTTTGGTAGTTAATGTGCATATATTTATTTATTTATTTATTTATTTATTTGGTTCACTTATATCCCACATTTTCCCAGCTAGTGCGGGCTCAATGTGGCTAACAAAGTTAATATATCAAAACATAATACAGCAGGATATAATAATTATAGAAAACTAACAAATACAGTAACGAAAGCAGCTAAATAGGAGAATACGGATGGGATATTAATCTGCATACCCCATATTCTATATAGGTTGGCAAAAGTAGGGTGTGTAAATTGGGATGCAGACCCCAGATCTTGCATAAACAAATTAATGAGCTGTCAACAAAAGGCATTTGTTAATTAAAGACAATTAGGCAATTGAAACTATTTCTGGATATGAAAGTATTAAAAACAGTTAGGGGCATAGATACGGGTGGGCCTAGGTGGGCACAGGCCCACCCAATCACGGCTCAGGTCCCACCCAGTTTTACAGCAGCTGAGCAGCCACAGTGTTGCCACAGCCTTACTTTCTGCTGTCATGGCGGTAGCCTGCTCAGCCACCTCCCATCTGCTTTTCTTGGCAGTCGGCACTCACTGGCAGATCCTCCTCCTCATTGGCAAGTGCACACCGCCGGGCCTCATGTTATCTCACACTGCGGCTAAACACAGTCTCACAGAGACGCAGCCGCTGTTACTCATATCAACCTCAGCTGCACGCGCCACCATGTTGGACTGCCATCTCCCTCCCCCAGGGCCTGGCCGGGGCCCGCACGGCACGATGGCACCACGCCGCACGCATGCCTTTTTGTTAAGCCTTCTTGACTATTGCAATGTTTTATTTATGGGTTTACCTACAACTTTGTTTAAGAAACTACACATTATCTAGCATGCAACAGCTAGACAACTGCTAGGAGGGCATCATTGGGAATGTGCTAAACCTCTTCTGTATCAATTACACTGGCTTTTAACTTTGATCTTTAATGTGTTACATTGTCAGAAACAAGTATATTTGCAAGAGAAACTTATTTCTTATATACCAAATTTACCATTACAATCCAGCCAAGGAAATTTACTTCAAAGTTCCGGGTTCAAACTCTGTAAGAAAAATGTAATGGCAGTCAAAAGCTTTGCAAGTAAATGAACCAGAGTTTTAGAACAAACTTCCCCTAGATTTGAAACTGGAGATAAATCTTATGATATTTAAGAGGAAATTAAAAACCTGTTCCCCATTAATTTGATTTTACGTTCATTAAATGTAAGCCTACAATCATTATGAAGGTTAGTTGATTATTTTGCTATTTTAACATTTTTGTTCTGATTATTTCTGTTTCTTTGTTTTAGACTTTTATTGTTTTATATGCTTTTAAACCGTTTTGAATGATTTATAGAATCGGGAAAATGGTATATAAACCTTACGGCTCCTTTTTACAAAGTGGTGTTCACCGCTACCGATTGGCGGTGTGTTGAATGTGAAGAAGCCCGTTCAGTTCCCAAGGGCTTCCTCACATACAGCACACCTTAATCAGTTGTGCTGCTTTGTAAAAGGAGCCCTCAATAAAGAATTTCATAAATAGATAATTGGTGTTTATTGACAATCACTTGGATTTACATGCAGATCTGCTCTGTACCCTATTCTATAAAATGAATGCTTAAAATTTAAAGTGATAGGTCACATGATGCAGCTCACCAAACTAGCCGTGAGACTGCAGAGCTCCCACAGTAATCCCCCAAATACTGGGTTTTCTCTGCTCATAATGAGGATATAATCCCTATTTGATAGCTTATGGGAAGGTGAATACCTGGAGAAGGTCTCAGCCTGGGATCTCGGTCCAATGAAGTGGGCAGCTTCAGTATGCCTAAAAACCAATCCCAAGATGCCACATGAGAAACCATGATCTAATCCCCCTAAGATGGTGAAGCCTCAATTGCCAGCGATGTTTACAATAGTGGCAGAGGAGTGGGTGCAAAACATCTCTCTGGAGGACCAGGTAAACGAATTGCAGTTAGCTAAGAGAGGTTCGACACTCGTAGCCAGTGTATAACCGAACTTGAGCGCTGGGTGTTGGAGCAGGAAGGTGGAGAAACCTGTTTGGAGTGACAGGTAGAGGCACTGCAGGCGGCTACTAAAAGCTCATAAGACCAGCTCGGGGAACAGGAGAACCGTAGCCGCTGCAATAATTTGAGGATCACAGGTCTCCCGGAGACTGTTCCTGATACAGAACTATATAAATGATTCCTGGAAAAACTGGGCCTACAACCTGTTGGTGGATGGTACTGTTGCGTGTGTGCTCACTGCATTGGTGGGAAGGCACAGGAGGAGCATAGAACAAGGGCTGTGATTGCCCGCTACCTCAATTGGAAAAATGTTTTAAGAGTTTATCAGCGAGGTGGCCCCTTAGAATATGAGGGGGTAAAGCCTCTTTTCTTCAATGCTTTCTCTATCAAGGTGGCCATACAGTGGAAGATTATGTCTCCCTTTTGCACTCAGCTATACCAGAAAGAAATCCAGTTCACATTGGTCTTTCCAGCAAAATTGTGAATCTGGCATGCCACAGACTGTGGATGAGGCCAAGGCATTCATAGAGGGGCTAAATACCGGGGTGATCCTCTTCCACTGTTCAAGAATGCCCAGTGCTCAGAGTTGATCTGTGCATCAGAGTGTTCTGGGATTCCCTGCTGAACCACTACATCAGGAGAATGACTGCACCAGATGTGTCTTTGGGCTATCCTGCATGCTGAGGAAGTGCTAGTAATGAGAAGGGGCCTAGCCTGTGCTATGTTCCGCTGTCCTTCATCTTGAAGACTTAGGGCCTTATGGGGCTTGGGTAAGGCTGGCACATCCCATGGAGGCTAACTTGCTGACCATATTGCCCTTCGGAGGGAGAAGGGAGTTACGCACAGGCACAAGGGTGCCATCTACGGTACGCTCCTGAGTATATTGGGGGTGGGGAGACAGCACGGCTCAGTAATACCTATTTTTATTTTGTTCAGATATGTTTCACTCAGGTAAATTGATTGTTAGATTCCATGGATGATCTATGTTTGAAGGGCAGGGTGATGGGTCTCTACCTCATAGCGAGGGTTCGCGACTGGCTCTTTAATATGCCAATACAGACTGTAGATTTGTTGTTGTTGTTGTTGTTACCTGGGTGTATTGATTGACTCTCAACTTACATTTGAACATCAAATTTCACAGGTGGTAAAATTAGTTTTTTATTGGCTCCGTCATCTTCACGCTGTTAGGTTTTTTTTTCTCATCATTACATTCATTGGTACATGCCTTCTTATTCTCTCATCTTGATTACTGTAATACAGTTTATTGTGGTATTTCTTCCTACCAAATTCAGTGTCTACGAACTTCAAAATTCTGCAGCCCATTTCTTATCGAAACTAGAAAACATGATCATGTATCTCCATTACTTTTGCAGCTTCATTGGTTACCTTTAAAATTCCTCCCTTGGTTTAGGGTTTTACGTTGCACATTCAGCGCTCCATTCATTCGCCCCATCTTATCTTTCTTCATTAACCATTCATACATGCCCTCTCATGTCTTTCGATCTATGGATGCTCATCTTCCATCATAAAGGTTTGCTCACTACAAATCAAGTAGAAACTCAGCTTATTTTGTTGTAGCTCCAGAAATCTGGAATACCTTTCCTTCTCAATTCAATCAGAACTCTCTCTCTCTCTCTCTCTACCTAAATTTAAAATTCTATTGAAAAGTCAATTATTTTTCAGCTCTCATTTGGAGCCTTTGCTGAGTGATGCTGGGCTGGTGTGTTTGTTGATGGATTAGAATGTTATTTACTGTTGTAAACAATATTGTACTTTTATATTGTTTCTGTTAGAGTGAATGTGTTCTTTCCTATTAATTATGGAGTTCCTTTCAGTTCTTTTAATTCTATGTTTTATATTTTATTGTATCGTAAACTGCTATGACCTGTGATCAGATATAGTGTTATATCAAATCTTTTAAATAAACACCTGTTGCCAAAGTTTACTATGTGTTGACGCAGGAGAGGGACACCAAAGTACATTCACACAGGAATGTACAGTGTAGGCTGAAATGGCAAACTATGTACATAGGAAACCTACAACCATATTTTTCTGCAGAAGATTTACCCACATGGCCTTTATTCTGCCTGTAAATCCAAATAATGATGACCACAGAGACATTATTAATAGACTCTGAATCATAAGTTTTAAAAACCGTCCATCAAGAGGTTCCTTTAGAACCTGACTTGTGTCATGGACCACAAAATCCAGATGGAGGAAATGAATAATGGGTAGCTGAACATGACAAAGATCAGCTAATTAAAAGATTCTCAAACTACCTGATAATAAGCACGAAATATGATAGAATATAATTTTAATTCCACATTAATTATTCTTAGACAATGTTGTAGGTCATAATCTACACGTCTAAAATATAACTTTAATAACACAGTTTGCTAACACATAGAATTGCAATGAGATACTGTTCAATCTGAAGACGTCCAAAGTTGCCACAAAAAAAAAAAACAGTTGAATTCTAAGTATCAAACAAAACCGCATTAGTACACGGTTGAAAACTTAGAATTCAGCTGGGGGTTTTTGGCAATTTTTGGCGTCTTTAGATTGAGCAGTGTCTCATTGCAATTTTATTCATTTTTTTGGACATTGCGCACTGTTTCAAGACCCCCGACGCAGGTAATTTTGCTGAAACACAGACTGTGTCGGGTCTATCCAATAAATTTGAGTTGATGCCCCCAATCTTAAAGACTTCTTTTGCTTTTGTTCTCTGTCAAAGTTTACCACGCCTTTTAAATTTACTATTACTTCATAAAGTCTTTACCCTGTAACTCAGTCCCAGGTGACACTGTGGTTCTTTGATTGACCAAACCTACTCTGGCTACAGGGTGGATGGTTTGTGAACCTGTGTGCTTTCTTTGTTATTATTTTTCATTCCTGAAGTCCAACCTACCTCATTATATAAGACTTAAGTTTGGCTCCTGGGCCCTTTCCTCTTTGTCCTCATTCAGAACCCCACATCACATCAGCAATGCAGATTGTGGTACCTATGCCTCCTCTAAATGAAGATGAAGCAGAATCTGAGGTAGTGAAATTACTAACAGTTAGTAATGCTTACAGCGTCACTAATCTGCTTGTAACACTGAGCACCTGATCCCTGCCTAAAAAGTCTCTATACCCTGTTATCAGGTCTTTGCTGCGATATTTGAGCCAATGCTTCAGACTTTATGTGCATTGAGGTCACAGGCATTCTATAGACAGGACTGTGATTGTACTGTTGCATACTACTTAGCCAAATAATGTGCATTACTGGATGCCAAAATGCCATACTGGAATCCTGTGACTAGTGGCTTTGGAGAACTACACTGCCACCTTCTTTCTCTGAGGTAAGTGACCATTACTCTTTCACTTATTCACAGCTCCTTGTGTGTCTTCTATTAGCCTTCCATTATCTATCAAACACATTGTTGTGAGGCCTAGACCACTAAGAATGAGACCTAATTGCTGTTACGATAGTAGGATGTTAAAGGCATCTATCTTATAGATATACCTCTTCGATATTCAGCCGGAGGCATTCAGCGTTTTTGAAAATGCTGATAGTCACCAGCTAAATTAGCCCCTGAAATTCAGTGCCGGGCCATGTCTGGGAACCAGCACTAAATATTGTGGACTAAATGTGAGCAGGCAGGCTTCCAGAGCTTTTGTGGACCCAGATGATATTCATCTGTGGCCCACATAAGAATATCAGCCAAGACCCGCATAACTTTAAAAATCTCCCAAACTACTGTGATCCCCCTCCAGGCCCCCCTCCTTCCTTCCCACCCTTCTCCCTAGCCCACAGCAAGTGTAAACCTCCCTCCCTCCCCCTGCAATGATACCCATCCAGCCCCAGCACTCTGAATAGGCCTCCCCACCCAGACCTACTTTCTACTACCTGGTGGTACAGAGGGTCATTGGGAATAGGAGTGCAACCTCCTTGCTCCTGCCCTAGCAACTGGCCTTATAAAATGACTGCCGTAACTTCTCGCAGCAGCCTTGTGGTACTATATATCATATAGTTGTTAGTCCTAGGATAGACTTTGTTGAATTTCTTAACTCTTGGGAGCAGGATCAATTATGAAATTCCTCTGTTGAAAGTGTAGATCATTTGGTAAAAACTGCTGGAATAAATCTGTTGAGTTTCAGTATCAATCAGCTTCACCTCTATGCAAAATAATTGTAAAATGTGAACATGCTGCATTTTGCCTCTCCTAGAAGGTAGCTTCTGCCAAGTGGATGCTGAAGTGAATTGAGCATCAATAGTGAACAGCCGTCTCAACAACTACAAAAGAGAAATATCTCTCGCTTCTAGGAGAATATTGTCTAATAGTTGAAAAGACTAAAAAAAAAAAGAATATTACACAAGATAGATTTTGAGAGCTGTAAATAGCCCCAGGGAATTATTTTATAATGTATAACAATTAACTTCTGAAAGAAGCTGTGAAGCAGGTGTAAAATTGTCCTGTGAAGATTATGCTGCTTGTTTGCAAACTAAGATGGATATTGATGTAGCCACCAGTGATATTGATCTTGAGAAAATTACTTCTGTTCTACCAGCTATTTGGCAATCCTTTTATAGAGCATCCCCCGAACAACTGCAAAAGTTAGTTGCCAGTGTGTCTAGTAAAATTTGTATTTATGATCCATGTCTATCTTGGATGACCAAGTCTTAGAAATCGATGATTGCTTAGCCCTTATCATTGAAACAGGTCTCAATAAGGCCTGTTATAAAGATGCCTTTTGAAGCTGATGACCCAAAATTTATCACCCTATATCTGGCCTTCCTTTTTTTAGAAGAGCTAATTAAGAGAGCCCAATTCCAAGATTGTGTAAGTACCAATCACCTGTTGGACAAATTTCAATTTGGAACTACAGCATGAAGCTTTTATTACTGCCTACTCTACAGAGCTGGCTTGGAATTTATATATATAATATCACTCAATCGTGGCTTGCAAGCATGGGAATTGGCGCTACTGTGTTGGCCAGGATTAAATCTTATCTATCTAACCGGGCACTCAAAGATCAGTGCCATTTGCAATGACAAAGGGAATCCCAAAGGGATCAGTATTATTAGCAATGTTATTTAATTTCTATATACTTGTTTGCTTATGTCTCAAAAACAGAATTTATACAGATGTTATATGGGACATACTTACCTGCTAAGACAAATCTGTACACTTCTATTGACTGTATGGGGAAGGCCATTGCTGAAGTATCAACTTGGTTGCTAAATAGGCATCTCAAATTGAACTTAGGAAGAATATGAACATAGAAGTTCCTGATTACGTGGAAATTGCTGGACAGGGAATTTGCATTCCACTCGAGGTACATAACCTAGGCATTCAGTTGGATTCTTCATTGACATTTAAACCCCATATTAGGTTGATTTTTAAAACTACATTAACAAACAGATAATGTTGATAAGATTAGTCCAGCAAGTGAAGGTCACTTAGGAGCCCTTTTACTAAGGCTTAGCACATGATAACGGAATTAGCATGCACTAAATGATGCATGTCCTATTTTATATCTATGGGCCATGTGGTACTTATCATTTACTAATCATTTCTCTACTGTCCTGGACTTGGCAGGCAACTATAACTCTTTCCTACACAGCATTCACTAGATGGAACTCAATAAACTTTGTGACTTGACTTTTCAGAAGAAACTCAACCCCTCAAAGAAGAACCTCTTTTTCTTTGAAGAATCTTTTTTAAATTATAGTAGCCTAATGGTTAGTGCAGCAGACTTTGATCCTGTCAACCTGGGTTCAGTTCCTACTGCAGCTCTTGTGACCTTGGACAAGTCACTTAGGGCCCTTTTACTAAGCTGCATAGGCACCTACACGGGCCCAACTCGCGTCAGTTTTGAGTTACCACGTGGCCCTTGCGGTAATTTCATTTTTGATGCGCATCCAATATGTGGCAGAAAATATTTGTATTTTCTGGCGCGCAGGCGATAATCGGGCGGTAATCGGCATTTTACACGCGTAGACCATTACAGCCTGGTTACCGCGTGAAACCTTACCACTAGGTCAATGGCTGGTGGTAAGGTCTCAGACCCAAAATGGATGCGTGGCAATTTTCATTTTGCCGCATGTCCATGTTTGGCAAAAATATAAAAAGCACATTTTTTACAGGTGCGCTGAAAAATGATTCTGTGCATGCCCAAAACATGCGCTACACTAAATCAGGCCATTTTTCAGCACACCTTTGTAAAAGGGCCCCTTAACCCTCCATTGTCCCAGGTCCAAAAATTAGATTGTGAATTCTCTAGGGACAGAAAAGTACCTGCATATAATGTGTACAGCGCTGCATACATCTAGTAGTGCTATAGAAATGATTAGTAGTAGTAGTAGTTTGAGGAAACGTGTAAATTATAGTTTTAAATATATTAGGCAAGAATTGTTGATTATTATTGTTATGAAAGTTTGAATATTTTATTGGTACACTATGCCTTGGATTCAAACGATGACGCACAAATTTATGTGCACAAAATTGTGTGTTATCCTGAGATGTGTGTGCAACTAAATTGACTAAGCCAATTAGTGCCAATAATTGGGTGCTAACAATCAATTATTGACATTAACTGGCAACTATGTGGCTTACAATATTCCGTAATGGCGATCGCCATTCCGGCATGAGGAAATACAATTTTGTCTTGCATTAAATGATCAAAGTCAACAAGTAGATTAGTATTCAAGTATAGAGTATTCATTATCAGGATAAGAAATAGTGATGTAGTGTTACAATTCATTCATGACAAGTTGATGAGGCAATCAGGTATAGAGAGTTCAGTTATGTCCAGTTCTGGTATAGGTTTTGTTGACTGAAATTTAGGATGGATTGTTGTGGTATGCCATCTTGAACATGTTGGTTTTTAGTGATTTTCAGAAGTTTGTTAAGTCATGCATTGTTTTTATGGCATATGGGAGCGCATTCCATAGTTGCGTACTTATGTAGGAGAATTTGGATGCATATGTTGATTTATACTTTACTCCTTTGCAGCTGGGGTAATGGAGATTCAGGAATGTGTGTGAAGAACTTATTGTATTCCTGGGTGGTAAGTCTATGAGGTCTGACATGTAGACCGGGGCCTCGCCGTGAATGATTTCTGCGCTCATCTTACTAAACGCTATTCTGTAAAGATCCACATGCAAATCTTATAGTGTGCAACTGAAAAAAGGGCATGGCCATGGGAGACAAATAGGCAGGTTGGGGCATTTATTAAAGATGCATGCAGTATTCCTGAATATCGGGGATCCACGCCTACCTTACATGCCAGGATTTACACCAGGTTTTGATCGGTATAAATCCTCGCATCCAAAGTCTGACCAGAAATTGGCTCTAAGTACTATTCTATAAATGGCACGCAAATTGGAGCACTGTTTATAGAGTAGCACTCCACGGGGATTATTTTCAGCACCATATTTTCAGCTCCATTTACTGATCCAGTCTATATGTATTGTTCCTGTTGGTGCAGTTAATTAAGTATATTGTATTGGTGCCTGCTGAGAACTTTGGATGAGTGGGCTATACATGGCTATTAAATGCATAATATAAATAAATAGAATGATTATAAAGTTATGCCTATGCATGCTAGTGCCAGCACATATATGGAAGTTGTGAAATCACCACTTCCGCATACAGTATAAGTATATGGAAGCTGCCAAATGATGCCATGTCTTTTTCCCACTTTTACTTTTTGCAAAATTGATCCTCTCCCTCTACATGCGAGCATATGTATTTGCTAGTGTCCTTATATGTATTTTACAAAAGACTCCTCTTTTGGTAGAGCCTATTATAAAATATTGGGAAATGTGAACATTTCAACTTGAACATTCCATTTCCTATATTCCTCTATGTAAAATGGGGCTTATATCTGTTTGAAAGATCTGGTTTCTAGGCTCCTCTGTGGTATGGCTACATGTTAGCATTTAGCTTTTTTGTTTTTTGTTGTTTTTTTTTTGGGGGGGGGGCAGGGGTTGCACAGATCTCACCACTTCTATCTAAGGTCCTCTCAATCTTTATTGCTTGAGCTTATGACATATGCTCCTCCTGAGCTTCTTTTGTGATAAGAACTGACTTTGGTGCTAGATATTAATTGATTTGATTACTTTATTTTTTTTTTGTCTATTAGATTGTAAGCTCTTTGAGCAGGGACTGTCTTTCTTCTATGTTTGTGCAGCGCTGCATATGCCTTGTAGCGCTATAGAAATGCTAAATAGTAGTAGTAGTAGATATCCTACACAGAACTTAGTAGTTGCTTGTGAGGTTCCTGACATGCAATTCAACCTTACTAGGTGCAAAACTGGGCTTCCTTCACTGCCTCACTTCTCCCCTACAAAACTCTCCCTCTCTGTCGCTTACCACTCTCCATCATCTCATTCTAAATCTCTTGCCCTCTCTCTTACTGGCCTCACTTTCTACTATCTTTTCCAATCTGACTCCTTTGCCTCATTATTCAGGTTCTGACTCCCTTACCCCTATTATTCTATTGCATGCTCTTGCATTTACTTTTCTCTGGTTCTCTCTCACCCTCAAACATCTCCTCATGTACTCTCTCCTCCCCAATACCTGCTTTGTATTTATGTCATGCATTTACCCTCATTGGCCTTTGTTTCTTATTTTAACTTTTTTATTAAGAAGATGATGGATGATTAGTTTGTTTGAGTTTTGGAATTTTGTTTTTCACTAGAGGTGACTCTGTTACTGTTTTAGATTTTAAGGGCAATACTACAAGGGACGCATACATTTAGATAAGAGAAAAACAGAGAGGCAAATTCCCTATGAAAGCAAAGTCCAAAATAAAAGGAGTAGGAGAGGACCAATGGTCATCCACTGGAAGAACCAAACCCAGAGAGATCAAACAAATAAAATCAAAATTTTTTGTCCAAAATAGATCAGATACAATCAGACTCAATAAGACTCGAGACAGAACCATATTTTGGCAATCCCATGCCTGCTTCAGGAGCCTATATATCTGATATGTAGCTTAAATAAATGTGGTTAAATACTGGGGCTCTACATATAACTGGGTGAGACTTGAAAAGGCACAAGTTTGATCAAGTGTCACATTGTACTTCACATAAATTTAGGTACCATTTATGTGCACTAATTTAGAGAATAGGCATACTTATCCACATAAATGAAATCAATAATTGGCATTTATACACATAAATGCTACACACTATTCTTTAAAATATATGCCAACATCGCATAGCACATAAGTGTGAGAGGATGTAAACCTGGATGGTGTACGGGTAGATTATGGGTATGTCTCTGAGATAGATGAGTAATTTATGCACACATTGACTGCCATTAGCTTGGCATAACTGTTGGTGTTTACTTTAGGCACACTAGTGCCAACTTATACAAGTATACCAGCCTCTTGGTATCAAAATGTCATGATAATATTGGCGTTCAGTGCATGGCATTGGGGAGCTTAAATCTTGGCACCAATTTATAGAATTGCCACCTCTATTTCTATGAATTAATTTTAGGTTACCACATAATTCTATATGCATTGATTTTAATGGTTTGTTGAATTCTTTTTTTTTTTCTAATATGCCTTATGTTGTTTATTAACCATTTAGAATACTTGATTGGCAGCCTATAAGCCAGGTAAATACATAAATAACAGATAAATTAATAAATTGATAGAGTAACCCTTGTGGCTCTCAACCAGCCACTAACTGTGAGCCATTATTTTACCTAGTTTTCTCCCACACCCTCACTTCTATCACTTTTTTTCTCTCTCTAGTTGTCTCCCCACTAACCTCCTCTTGTTCTGTGGTTAACCTTCAATTTATAGAGGAAAAAATTTTAAAAGGGTTCTGTATTTTGATAAACTGTTTTCTACATTACTAAGGAAAACTCATTTGATACTAATTAAACTTATAAACATATTCTTAAACCTCTTCTTATCGGCTGAATACCTAAAATTAGATTACATGGCATGAATGTGGTTTCTTGCTTATTGTTATGGTCTTATTATTTTAGTTAATGTTTACCCTGCTCCCCTCTCTGCCTCTAGGATGCCTCTTTACTTCTCTGTAACTAGAAATAGAGATGGAAAGAGAGAAGGAAAATCTAACGGCAACATTAAGATGCTTCTAAGGCACAGTATCTAATAATACATTGGCATCATGGTGTGAGAAGAGCTCTCACCTGTAAGGGTGATATAGGCCCTTATTTTACAAACCCTGTTCATGTTTGAGATGTCCATAAATCAGAATAAAACATGGAAAAGAAGAGTGGACTAACACGGCTACCACACCTCTCTACATAAATCGGAACAAATTTTTATTTTGCCTAAATATCTAACTCCCCATTTTATAAAGTCAGGATATTCACATCTCAAACCCAGGGGCGTCCAAATGGCAAGGAAGCATGGTCTGGGCCTATTTGGGGCAGAATAAGGGCATGGCAAGTTGGTAGGTGTTTAGCCCCATTTCTGAAGGGGACTGAACATCTATATCCAAAAATATTGGCATCAAGAAATACACTTGCTACTAACCATGTTTAGGATTTGATAAATAGCTGCTATTGAGTAACACTTCATAGGAGGTATTAGGGGAAGTTGTCCTCTTAATCAGTGTTTTTCGTTCCCCCTCCTCCAAATTCCAAACTAATAAAGGATACTGGTCTCTGTGATAGCACTAGAAACATATCCTATATAATAATTTGTACCTCCAACGTTCCATGGCTGGCTGGCTGGGTTCGTAACATCTCCATTACCCAGCCTTCAGCGTTCCATTTCCCCTCACTGTCCTGCCCTCGCGTCAAGATGTAATGATGTCAGAGGGCTGAACAGTGAGAGGGAAGGGAACACTGGAGGCAAGCTGACGTCAGGGGATGTTACGAACGGAACGAAGCCAGCCAGCCAGCCAGAGAACATTCAGGTACAAAGAAGAACAGAATCGCGGGACATCGAGGGAGGGGAGGGCAGAGCAGAGGAGAATCGATGGGAGGAGACGAGAGAATCGTGGCACACAGATGGGAGGGCAGGGAAGAGGAGAATCGCTGGACATGGAGAGGAGGGGAAGGGAGGGAAGAATCGCTGGACATGGAGGGGAGGGCAGGGGAAAGAAAAAAAAGTTGCTTACAAGACAGCCTTCCTAGGGCCCGTTTCATTGTTCAGGAAATGGGCTTGATTCCAGTAGTATGTCTATATTTCTAAACTGGCTAAGATAAAAGTGTATGTACCAACCCAATCATGTTTATGTGCTGGTTTCAAGCTGTTTCAATTTCCGTATCCATTTATTTAGTCTTATATCCCACATTATCCAAATCAAGTTTGGTTCTGAGTAGCCTAGTGGTTAGTGCAGTGGACTTTGATCCTGGGGAACTGAGTTCAATTCCCACTGCAGCTCCTTGTGACTCTGGGCAAGTCACTTAACCCTCCATTGCCCCTGGTACAAAATAGGTACCTGAACATATGTAAACCGCTTTGAATGTAGTTGCAAAAACCTCAGAAAGGCGGTATATCAAGTCCCATTTCCCTATTTGAGATTCTACATGGAATGTTGCTATTATTGGAGATTCTAGATGGAATGTTGCTATTCCACTAGCAACATTCCATGTAGAAGCCTGCCCTTGCAGTGCAGCAACGTCAGACTCACAGAAACAGAAGCCTGCGCAGCCACACTGCTGATCTGCAAGGACAGGCTTCTACATGGACTGTTGCTAGTGGAGGAGTAGCCTAGTGGTTAGTGCAGTGGACCTTGAGCCTGGGGAACTGAGTTTGATTCCCACTGCAGCTCCTTGTGACTCTGGGCAAGTCACTTAACCCTCCATTGCCCCTGGTACAAAATAAGTACCTGAACATATGTAAACCGCTTTGAATGTAGTTGCAAAAACCTCAGAAAGGCGGTATATCAAGTCCCATTTCCCTTTCCCCTTCCCTTTCTATGTGGTTTACAGAATAACGATACATGAGGTGTGGCTTACATTGTGCTAATGAGCTATAAGCCACAAGTTTACAGTGCAATGGAGGACTAGCTATGATAGCTTGTAAATAGAACAGCAAAACTTCAGAATAAGAGTAGGGATAGGTTTTTTTTTGTTTGTTTGTTTGTTTCTAAAAACAGATGCACTTAAACTTTCATTTCTCCTGTATTTCAGAACAACCTCTACATCAGCAGATTCTATTCTAAAATACTAATGAAACTTGAGACATCCTGACCTGGACGTCTCAATTCCAACTGTTATTCTATCATGGATCCAGAGGTCTTTTTTTACCTCTTCCTTTCCTTAAGAAAAACAATCTAGTCTGTGTTATGAGCTTCTGAATAACTGAACAAATGAGCTGGCATTTGTTCCTATAATGCCTTCATGTTCATATAAGAACCAATTATTAATAATTTTTATTGTGCTATAACAATAATGCTTCAAATAGAATCATAAAATCATTTTATCACAAACTATCAATTTTGTTATAACTAGTTTTTTTTAAGTCTACACACCAATTATATCACTACTGATAATGAATGTGGGTAATGCTAGGAACCTCATTAAGAAAATCATTTACATTGCAATGAAACAGACCCAAGTTTAGACTTACTGGAGGGAGTGGAAAAATCCTGCAGATAGCCATACAGTAGGTGGATATATGGAAGGTAACTTTCAAAAAAATGTGCCCCTGTAAAGCCTGTTGTACACATGGAAAAGGTCTTTCATCAAATTGATTTTTTGTATGACTGCACTGTGTGGTATGACAACTCTTTCCTATTTTTGATGGGATTCCTTTCAAATTTTAATTATATTTTTAATCATTTTGATGTAAACCGCTTTGTCCCAGTAATGGTGGTATATCAAGATGTTAAATAAATATATGCATGTTTAAGTATACATGCCAATAAGATAGTGCTGTGTAAGCATTGTTGGGATGTAGAGGAAAAGTTTCAAAAAACAACAAAGCAGTGGAATCAAATGCATTTATTGGAACAATACCCGACGTGGCCACGTTTCGCCCTCAGGCTGCGTCAGGGGTATAAACTATAAAAACAAAACATAAGTATAAAAACATGTATAACCATACATATTAACAATGTCATAAGCATGATTCAACTAATAAAAGGCAATTATTTAAAAAAAGATTCAACATATATAAACAATCCTTTAAGAGTTCTAAAAAAACATGTATAGACATACATATCATCTGTAAAACAAATATTTATAATTATCATTAAAATCATACATCACATAAAATTTTTTATCAGAACATCTACAATTACTCATATCACATTTATAACTCTCAATAAAAAATGTTAAGATCATACAATTAGAATCAAAACATTTCAATGAAGAGGGGAAGAAATTTCTTTATACATACCTATCAAAAGTGTATGTAAATATATCATACACACTAGTAGTTCCAAAAATCTAGTTCTACACAGATATAAAAACAAAAAATAAAAAATAAAAATATCATCAGACAAGAAGCATATCTAAATGTGCACAAAACTTTTAAAAGACTCTAGACATTCTAGTTTCTCCACTGATATTCTTAACACAAAACCAAAAAAACTCCTTAGAAATAAATAACCAGTCCACATTACTGCTAGAGGCAGGAAACAGTTCACTGAATAAAAGACTTCTCACAAAAATATAACAACAGAGGAAGCACTGCAAGCACTCAATCTTAAAAACAACATCTAGTACGTCTCCATCAGATCACAGCTAGACTCCCTACATATTCCAAAGATGTGCAAGATGAACAGAAATAAAGCAAACACTTACCCACTTATCTGCTACTTCCAACCAGTGTTGCCAGGTGGAAAATTTTTTTCCCACCCAAACGAGCCCAAATCCAGCCCAAAACCCGCCCAAACTCAAACCCCGCCCCTGACACCCCCACCCCCGCGTCATCACCCCTGCCCCCGCCGTCATCAACCCCGCCCCCGCCGTCACCGGCCCCACCTCCCCGTCACCGGCCCCGCCCAACACGTCATTAACCCCGCCCAAAACGTCACTAACCCCGCCTAAAATGTCACTAACCCCGCCCCCGCGGCCGAAAAAACCGCCCGAAAAACCGCGGAAAAGAAAAAAAAAAGAAGCCCAAAAAACCGCAACCCGCCGCGGCCAAAAATTTCCCGCGGCGGGTCGCGGAAAACCGCACAATTGCCCGGTAAAACCGCCCACCTGGCAACACTGCTTCCAACTAAACTGATATGCATTAGCATTACTAGCTTCTGAGACCCATGACTCATATAGCATCATCATAAGGTTAAAGGTCATCTCTAAGCACATTGCAAGTATCTTAAAGGGCCAGATAGCTATTTTCATTGGAGAGCCAGATTTTAAAATAAACAGTGCTTAATTGTGAAATGTTCACAAGGTTACAAAACTGATGATCTAAATTAATAAAAGCTTACAAATGGGTATAAACACAATGATTTCAAAACCGAAAACTCTAGGAATAAATAACCTGTCCACATTACTGCTAAGGCAGGTAACAGTTCACTGAATGAAAAACTTCTCACAAAATGTAACAGCAGAGAGAGCACTGCAAGCACTCAATCTTTAAAAACAACATCTAGTACATTTCAATGAGATCACAACTAGACTCCCTACATATTGCAAAGGTGTGCAAGATCAACAGAAATAAAGCAAACACTTACCCATTTATCTGCTACTTCCAACTGAACTGATATGCATTAGCATTACTAGCTTCTGTGAGACCCATGACTCATATAGCATCATCATGAGGTTAAAGGTCATCTCTAAGCACATTGCAAGTATCTTAAAGGGCCAGATAGATATTTTACATTTGAGAGCCAGGTTTTAAAATAAACAGTGTTTAATTGTAAAATGTTCATAAAAATTACAAAACTGGTGATCTAAATTAATAAAAGCTTATCTAAACAAATGGCTTTATCATAGAAAAACCGAGTAGTCACTTTCTTGATTTAACCCATATGGCTTCACTGTATTAAATTTAAAAATAAGCCTCTGTTCTGCCTTTAACAACAATTTGTTGACATCTCCACCTCTCCAATGTGTTTTGATTCTCAATAATACAAGAAATCTCAATTCTTCAAAGGAGTGCATAAAATCATGCATATGTTCTACCAGTGGTTTTTCAAACATCTTGTTTTTTATGGCACTCTTATGTTCTGCAATACGTTTGTTGAATATACGTACTGTCTTACCAATATATACAAGTCCACAAGGGCAAATAATTGCATAGACAACCTGAGATGTTTTACAATTCGAATATTGTTTTAGTTCAAATTTTTCTCCTGTCTTTGGATTTTCAAAAAATTTTGCTTTCAGATTTACTGTACAAAAACAACAATTCAAGCATGGGAAATGCCCCCAAACTGGATCTTTCCTTACAGGTACTGGTAATGCTGATGGTGCTAAGAAATCTTTTAAATTTCTATTTCTCTTAAATGCTATCATCAGTTGTTTCTCAGAAAAGCACAGTATATTCTGAACAAGTGTCCAATGTTTTCTAAGTATTTTAATAATATCACGTGACACATGATCAAAATAAAGGGTACACACAATTTTATCTGTATTCTTATCAGGAATATTATTATTTCTATGGAGGAGGTTACCTCTTTGATGTTCTTTTGTTTTTAGCATCCCTTCCTCTATGTATCTATGTGGATATCCCCTCTGTTTAAATCTATCAGCCATTACATGCATCTGTTTCTGAAAATCATTAGTATCTGAACATAATTTTTTAACTCTTAAAAACTGACTATATGGGAGGTTACGTTTCAATGGTTATACATGTTTTTATACTTATGTTTTGTTTTTATAGTTTATACCCCTGACGCAGCCTGAGGGCGAAACGTGGCCACGTCGGGTATTGTTCCAATAAATGCATTTGATTCCACTGCTTTGTTGTTTTTTATCTACTGTTTTGTAAGCAGTTGTGTGCCTTTTTGTTTTTTTTGTTTTGTTGAGGAAAAGTTTCAATACAAATGTGTATTTTATTATATATGCCAGAAAATGCTTAGACTACATGCACACATTTATATCTGTCTTTGAGCCATTGTACACTTTTGCGGAGTTGCTATGAACAACTATACGAATAAGCTTTCAAAAATACAGTTTTTTGGATCAAGAAAACTTCCATAATCTAAATAGACTTCAAAATAGAAAGTAAAAAAGGCATGTTTAGACAAATTAATCCCTTGATCCATCTTTATGGCATTCCACCCTCAATTGGGATCATGATGAGCCAGAAAATTTTAAAAGGAAACAAAAACACTATCCAGTAGTTTTAGATGAAAAGGAAAGTAAATCTTCCGTAACTTAGTACAATCAATGGTACTCAGCCACCTAGACTATTGTAACGCACTATATGCTGGCTGTAAAGAACAAATAATCAAGAAACTCCAAACTGCCCAGAACACCGCAGCCCGACTCATATTCAGAAAAACAAAATATGAAAGTGCGAAACCCCTACGAGAAAAGTTACACTGGCTCCCACTTAAAGAACGCATCACGTTCAAGATCTGCACCTTAGTTCACAAAATCATCCACGGAGATGCCCCAGCCTATATGTCAGACCTGATAGTCTTATGAACCAGGAACGCCAAAAGATCAGCCCACACATTCCTTAATCTTCATTTCCCAAGCTGCAAAGGTTTAAAATACAAACTTACGCATGCATCAAATTTTTCCTACGTGCCGCGGAACCTAAAAATAATCTACGATCTAACAAATTTTTGTATATCATTAAAGACTCATCTCTTTAACAAGGCATACCACACAGAGCAACAAATGTAATTGCATACATCTCCCATACCTATATTCAGAACTGTTTGTATAACATATACTCGTTTTAAACTTCTACTTTGATACTCAAAAATCTCTATGTAACAATAAGTGATTACGTTATAATCTATATATCACCAAGAACGACACATTGTACGCCACATTGAGCCTGCAAAAAGGTGGTAAAATGTGGGATACAAATGCAATAAATAAATAAGTAAATGCTTGTCTTGCCCAATAATATTAGACAGAAACTTGACTTATGTTGACATTCACCAATATCCAATTGAATAATATGTACAGAAGCAATATCTCGACATAGCCATGTTCCACCCCAGGGCAGAAGTGGGAGGGGATTGCTACTGGGGATTGCTACTACCCCTTATAGGATTATTTACTTTTGAGGTGATTCAGGCTAATGGGGTGGGGATAGGCACTCCTGGATCTCCAGGGCTTTGAACATTGGTATCCAGAGTGTGTATGAGTTGCTTAAAAGCTGTCAGGCCCCAGCTAGGGTCTAGCATCGCATGCTACTGTGGTCAGGAATGTGTAATATTCTCAGCCAAAGTAGAATGTGGTATTACCATGGGATTTAACTCACCTGTGAATCAACTATCACAGGCTAGTAAGCATTTATGAGTAGTAAAGTACATCTTAGATAGTATTATAAGTTAAGTTACACTATAATGGTATGAGTTAATTTATTGACACAATGGACTAGATTCTATATATGGCGCCTGAAAAATCGGTGCCAAAAATATTTCCACCTCGGCGTATTCTGCAACTAGATTTAGGTGCGGTTTATAGAATATGCCTAGCAGCCATGCCTGCGCATAACTCTAGGCATATCCATTTACGCCAAGTAAAACTTGGTATAAATACCAGTTCCTATGTTAGGCACAGAGCAGGTGTATTCTATAACTATGCATGTAGGTTTCGGAATGCCCATGTCACGTTGCCTTTTTGGCAGTGCGCATTAGAATTTACGTGCACCACTTTACAGAATATGCCTAGCAAGTTGTGCACACAAATTCTAATTAATGCCAATTAGTATCAATAATTGGTTGTTAAGTGGCAATTATTGGCACTGATTGGCTTGTTAAGTAATTAAATTGCATATGCAAATCCAGAATATGACCGAATTTGTATACACAATTTCAGTCGAACTATATAGAATCTAGGGGAATATCTGGTTTTGAAAAGGATGTGTAGATAAAGGGATGCTCAAGTCTGAATGCTCATAAGTTTGAAAATAAAGCCTTTTGTAAAATACCTCTATGGCTTCAGGAAATATATGTGTAATTGGAAGCATGTAGGGTGGAAGTAGCTGAAATTGGGTGGCGGGGGGAAGAGGGGTTGGTGGTTGAGAGGCTAGGATGGGGGAGGGCAGACTTATATGGGGTCTGTGCCGGAGCCGGTGATGGGAGGCGGGACTGGTGGTTGGGAGGCGGGAAATACTGCTGCACAGACTTATACGGTCTGTGCCCTGAAAAAGACAGGTACAAATCAAGGTAAGGTATACACATATGAGTTTATCGTGGGCAGACTAGATGGACCGTGCAGGTCTTTTTCTGCCGTCATCTACTATGTTACTATGTTACACATGGACATATAAAGGCCAATTAAGAAGCCAAGTTCCAAAAACTCAAATTTTTAGATTTTAAAGGTGGTTGTAACAATAGAGTTTTATACACTTTACACCCCATCCCCAATACATCCTTCACTCCTCCAAGCCCAGTTCCAAGAATGTTCCTACTTTTCTTAATAGAATAGACTCTTAATAGATGTGTTCTTGACACATAAAATTAGCACTTTCTTATTGAATTACCTCAAATTGTGCATAAATGTGGCCAGTTTTAACTATTGCCCCAATGCAATCAGAACATCTAAAGAACCTATCTTCAAAAAAAAGAAGGAAAGGAGACCAAGTTCTGCCGTTGGAGGAAACCAACAGAAAAAGGACATACAAGGGTGAATTCCATATATGGCACCAAAAATACTCAGTGCTGAAAAAAGCACTATTGTATAAACTATACTTAAAGTTAGGTACACTTTATAAAATAGCGCTTATGCTCAGGAATCACAGCTAAATTTAAGTATATAAGTGTTTCCATACTGGGACAAACCGAAGGTCCATCAAGCCCAGAATCCTGTTTCCAACAGTGGCCAATCCAGGTTACAAGAACCTGGCAAGATCCCAGTACAATACATTTTATGCTGCTTATTCTAGAAATATGCAGTGGATTTTCCCCAAGTCCATTTTAATAATGGCTTATGGACTTTTAGGAAGATACTAAAGTAAATTAGCACTCGGGTGCTTTTAGGGAGATAGCAAACCTTTTTTAAGCCCTGCTAAGCTAACTGCTCTTACCACATCTCTGGCAGCAAATTCTAGAGTAATTACATGGTGTGTGAAGAAATTTTTCTACAATTTGTTTTAAATGTAGTACTTTGTAGCTTCATTGAGTGCCCCGTAGTCCTAGTATTTTTGGAAGGAGTAAACTAGCAATTCATGTCTACCCATTGTACTTCACTCATTATTTTATAGACCTCTTTCATATCCCCCCTCAGCCATATATTTCTCCAAGCTGAATAGCCCTAGCTGCTTTAGCCTTTCCTCACAGGGAAGTCGGTCCCATCCCTTTTATCATTTCATCGCCCTTCTCTTACCTTTTCTAATTCCCACTATATCTTTTTTAGAAAAATGTACATGCCTAAATTAGGCATTCTATAACAATATGTGTAAATGTTAGGAATGCCCCTATTTCTCCCTCATATTTTTGTGCCCCCTTTTTGAAGTCGCACACATCCCGCACCTATTTTTATGCATGTATATTTCAATTAAATCTAATTAGTGCCAATAATTGGTTAACAAGCCAATTATCAGCACTAATTAGATCATTATTCAATTAAATTGCACATGCAAATTTTAGTGACTTTTATAGAATTTGAGGGACAGTGGGCAAAACTGAAAGGAGTTATTTTAAGGGCAGTAATTCTTTTTGTTTCTCAAAAAAAAGTACCTAAAAAAGTAAGGAACAAAAAAAAGGCAAAGATCTGCCACAGAAATGGCAAATCAAAAGAAAAAAAGCAGATCAAAAAAGACAAAAAAATAGAACAGGAGGGTAACAGAAGAAGTGGTTTATTACAAGTTACCCGACGTGGCCACGTTTCGCCCTCAGGCTGCGTCAGGGGTAAAAAAACTACAAAATAAAAATACATAATGAGTAAAACATAAACTTCACCATTGTATATTGATAATAAAACATATCTAAAAACCACTATCACATCATATAAAATAAAAACAGATCAAATCTAAAAACATAATACAATAAAATATAATATCAAATCAATATTAGTTAAAAACATTCAAATTAAATATGCATGCAATAAAATAATAATTTTAATACAAGACATGATATCAACACAAAATATAATAATATCAACACTAAATGTATATCAATAGAACTGCATCTGGACAGATAGGTGGAGATCTACAACACTAAAATAACTGAATGACCATATATACGAAATATCACCTACCTAATAGGGGTAAAAAGCAAGTGAACCCCTAAAAGTAGTCATACAACCACCTAAAAAATACAAAATAAAATAAATAAATAAAATCTCACAATGCTTGGCCTCAATTGCCATCTTTTATGCACATTCAATGATCCAAAAATACTGAATTAATATTCACTTTGTTAAAAGTGAGAATCAGTGGGTTTCCATAGATAGCAACTCAAATCAATAGAAATGATACAAAGTACCTAAAAACATCATACTGTTCTATGACAATCACTCAAAAGAACTCCACAGTGGCCATGAAAAAAACTGATTACAACTCACAGGCAATCCAGCACTCATTGCTGTTGTTTGAATGTACAAACATCAATTGAAATTGTGCTGTTGCAACGCACCAAACGTACTTACCCTGATACTTGTGTCATTAGAAAAAAACTTTGTAATGGATGTAGCAATACTGATTCAGAGGCGCTCAGCCAAACTCACAGGCAATCCAGTGCTTTATGTTGCTATTTAAATGGGTGGATATCCATACATAAACCCTAATGATTTATCATTAGAAAGAATTTAGCAATCCCACTCAGCACAACTGGCATGTAAAGCAGTGCTCTTTACTGATACTTGAATAGGTAGATATACAATCATCTGTTTCAATCATAACTGTGGCAACATCCTAAACCCCCTCTAAGTATTGAAGCTAACAGCACTAAGCTGATCAGATTACACAAACTTCAATAAACAGACATGGAGGCAACAAGCAACTGGCTTAGAAAAAATAACTGACTTAGAATTTGCACTGACAAAACATATTTAAAGCAAGCCAAACTGTTTAAACAATACACACCACCATCTAAAGTCCATATGGAGTATCTTATATCTTACCTTACATAAGTGCTTCCCAAGCTTACTCAGCAAACTTCACAATGCTATGTTGACTGGCAGCATTATAACAAACACTCTGATTAGTCCTTTAATATCCCCTTTGAGAATTCAAAGGTCAAAGAAAATTCTAGAACAAGAACCCACTAATCCAAATAAAAGTGTATATAAAAATACTATGGACATTCAAAAACAGATAAGTAAAAGTAAAAATGGTAAACAAAAAACTTTAAGAAACAGAGATAATTATTAAAAAAAAAAAAAAATCTGTCATGTGACATTTCCAGGCAAAGGATATGGAACAAGCATTGGAGACATGTAGTAACATATACTGACCACCAGGTGGCTGATTTAGTCAAACATTGGATTGAGCAGTACATAATGGCAATCTGCTGGTAGTACTATAAAAACACTGAGAGATCAGTTTCTTGTTTCAACCCAAAAGGTTTAACAGTCTTAAATCTATAAATCAAACGTTGTTCAGCTTGCAATAGCAATTTGTTCACATCTCCACCTCTCCAATTTGAATATATTCTTAAGAGAACTAAAAATCTTAACTGGTTAAAATCATGTTTAAATTCACACATGTGTGCCACTAAAGGTTTATCTAATACCTCTCTCTTTATTGCGCTTTTATGTTCTAAGATGCGCTTATTAAATGCTCTTATAGTTTTACCAATGTAAATAAGCCCGCATGGGCAAATTGCTGCATATATTACTTGTGAAGTCTTACAATTTGAGTAATGTTTTTAACTGATATATTTCTCCTGTCTTTTTTGATCTGCTTTTTTTCTTAGGAAATGAGTTTAGCCTTCATAAACTACAAGAGATCACAGAAAGCGGAAGACAAGCAATGATATCTAGAAAGACTAAGAGAAGCTAGTAAAATAGTGAGAAACATAAAAATGCAAATAGAAGAAAAATTAGCCAATACAGAAAAATGAGTGGACAAGACTTTTTTTTTTTTAAAGATATGTTAGTAAAAGGAGGCATGTCAGACTGCAGCATGAAGGGGAGGAATATGTAGTAACTGACTGACAGCCAATCTGGAGTGGATTATTATGGAGGTTCTTGGGGGGGGGGGCTTTTATTATCCACAGTATTGTTTTTAGTTCGTGGTAGAAATCAGCTGGCAGTAAACACCAAAATGTCCACAGGAATGTAATGGGTATCTCAGCATTTACCATCAATTCTACTATGAGCTAAAAATGCTACCGTGGCTTAGTAAAAGACCCCCTAATTATTAAGGGCAATATCTGTATGATGCTTTAGGTCCAGGTCTTGAACAGCTACCACTGCTGATCACATAAATGCTTTTAGATATCACCCTCTAGGTATTTAATGTAGCAGTTCTCATAATAACAGTTAGGGGTCCTTTTACTAAGGTGTGCTGAAAAATGGCTTGCGGTAGTGTAGGCATAGGTTTCTGGCACACACCAATCCATTTTTTTGGTGTGGCCTGTGAAAAAGACCTTTTTTTATTTTTTCCGAAAATTGACATGTGGCAAATGAAAATGGCTGCGCGTCCATTTTGGGTCTGAGACCTTACTGCCAGCCATTGACCTAGTGGTTAAAGACTCATGCGGTAACCAGGCAGTAATGACCTATGCACGCCAAATGCCACTTGGCGCACGTCCGTTATGCATGCCAGAAAATAAAAAATATTTTGCGGACATGCACCAAAATGAAATTACCGCAAGAGCCATGTGGTAGTTGGGCAGTAACTCCATTTTTTAGCACGTTGGGTGTATGTAGATGCTTACGCGGCTTAGTAAAAGGACCCCTAAGTAAAAAGTAAAAGTACTGGCTTCAAAAGTTGTGATGTAAAAGAAGAAAGTCTTTCCAAAATCATACTCAAGTAAAAGTTAAAAAAGTACAGCTCTTAAAACTACTTTTTTTATTACAAAGTAAAAATTATTCTTCTTAACATGTTGGACCACAGAATCTAGACAGGAAAGCTTGGGTTCCTTTGTGCCTCGAAGAGGCCACTAAACCACCAAGGCATGTTAAAGTAAGCTTGGGGAGGACACCCTGAGGCTTGTGGGCAGGGAAGGGTGTCGAGCCTTTATCCCCATTACCGTGGGGATAAAGTAATCGTGGTAATTTTAAGATGCTGGCTTGCATCTGATTGGTCCCGAACTTCCAGTCCCAGCTCAGCTGTTTTTGGGACCTGAAGTTCAGGCCCAATCAGCTGCATGCAGAGATATGGAAAATACTGTAAAAAAAAAACTTTCTAAACTTCTACTTCACTAGAAAGTACAAAATACAGCTTACTTGTAACGAGTTACATGTAAAAAGTATTGCAAAAAAATGTAGCACGTTACAAGTAAAAGTACTGCTAAATTGTACTTAAGCTGAAAGTACATGATAGTTTCTTATCATGTACTTTCAGCTGCTTGGGGGAGGGGGGGCAGCGGTGAGTGATAAGCATTAACATTCCCACATAACTGGTATATTTGATCATGGTTGTTTTCTTCTTTTACACATGAAATACATTTGCACTTCACATTAATAGGCATTCATCAGACCCCTGATGCAGCCCTATTAGCCAAAACACAGCCCATGTCGAGCCATAGAAGATTGAACAACAAAGTTTTTGAAGTAACAAGCTGTCTTTTGTCATCTCCACTTTTTGGCTTGTTTTGGACTTTTTTGTGTAATATCCTTCTTCTGTGTTATGTTGTGTTGATTATTTAATGTAAAAACAGATGAAACAAATCTCCGCAAAGGATAACGTGGAACAAAACAGCAAAGATGACTATAAAAAGTGGATGACGCTCCAGATAAAAGTCACTATTTATTGATTAATGAGCAAGACTCGACACAGCTTGTTGTATTCATCATTCAATCTATAAACTTGAAGTAAAGATGCAGCATCTCATACGTCAAACTAAAGTCGTACGCTTAAAGACTTTCTAATCTCGAGACTTTAGTTTGATGTATGAGACGCTGCAGCTTCACTTCAAGTTTATAGATTGAATGACGAATACAACAAGTGGATTGTTAGATCAGAAAAGATCCCTGATGCAGGCTGTGTTCATCAATCAATAAACGGTGACTTTTTATCTGGAGCGTCGTCCGCTTTTTTATAGTCATCTTCGCCGTGTTGATTATTTAAACACTGCATTTGTCATTTTAAAGAAATGCATAGTATTTAAATATTGATCCAGTGTTGAGAATGAATATATCACAAGATGTTTCTGCAATAGAAGATAGTGGACATACTAGTTGCAGTGCATGTGAAATGTGTAGTCTGATGATAATAACTTCAATGTTTACAGACACGCAATCTAGCAGAAATATTATTCTTCGATCTAATATGTCCTGTCAGTCAGACTACATGATTTATTGTATACAGTGTCCATGTGACAAATTATACTTGGGCAAACATCAAGAAAATTATCCACACGTCTGACTGAACATAAAAGTACAATAAATACCGGGAAGATGTCTTTGCTGCTGGCAATGCATTGTGATATACAACAATATACTTTTGAATCCTTATGCTGTACTGTGTTACAGGGAGTGGAATCGAGATGGAGAGGAGGAGATAGAAGACGTATTCTATTACAACTAGAACAAAAATGAATTTTCTGTCTAAAAACATTAGAACCTGATGGTTTAAATTCAAAGATGGAATGGTGCCAATGCCATTTTTACTAAGAATTTGTTTAGTATTGGTAATTTCAGGCTCTGCAATTGAATTTAGACACAGGTTTGTTGCTTATAGCCTAAAGCTAGATTTAAAGAGCCGGCTATGATAGGCTATTTGCAACTAAGAATGTCTGATGTCAACCTATATATCTGAGCCCCATTTTCTTGTGTCTTGATATTACGAGAAGCTGAGCTTAACAGCCACAGAATGGAGTGAGGTATTTGAATATACTTATGTCAAAACGTTGTAAGTAAAGCAATAGTTTGATTCTTTTTCTCTTGTTTAACAGCCCATGTTCCATGGATCCTGAGAAAGGTTTAAAATCTTTGGCCATTGTTGGCCATGGAATACAGATACATCTCAAAATCTCAAAACGCTATGTAAAATGTTTGTATGGACATTATATATTAATTTAATACAAATCTTGGGAGGTTTTTCAGCCAATGATTGACTGCATGAACTCCTGGAAGTGATTGGCTTTGTCGCCAAGAATAGCCAAAAAGGAGTCAGTTGAGACTTTTCCTCTCATTTTAGTGAAATTGACAAAATTGATTTAAAAAAAAGTGGTAAGATTTGATGAATCTGATTTATTAAAAAGTTGAATATACTCATTTGAAAAGGATTATTTTCAAGTTGCTTTATATGAGTCCCCTATAGTTAATGGAGAAACATCAGGAGTATTATTTATCTCAAAGAATGACTCAGTACTGTCACTAATTTTTGAAGAAATGCTTCTCATGTAATAGAGCTGAGTTAAAGTGCCACATTTTGGCTTCTGGTAAACATGAGCTAATATCCAAGGAAACTATGACACTAGCATGATCAGATATAGGCATTGGTCCATTGCCTACAGGTAAATAAGTTGTCAATCAGGGATTTGAAAGAAACCCGTAGTCCAGTCTGGAATATGATTTATGAGGATTTGAAAAGAAAGTGTAGTCCAATGTATCTGGATGAAGTCATCTCCATGAGTCAATAAAAACAAAACTGGGTTAACATGTATGAATAGCTTTGTAAGAATTAGTAATTTCATATTTAACTGTAGATTTACTGTCCAAACATAATCAATAGGAATATTCATATCACCACCTATATTAATATGGTCTACACTGAGAAGTGATACCTGATGAGATAAATCTTTAAGATTTGGGGCAATCCAAATTGGGGACCATAAATATTAATAAAGGCATAAGATAAATTATGAATATGTAACACTACGATTTCCCCATCTACCTTCAGAATCTGGTGTGATGGTTTAAATAGTATATTGAAAATTTTTGGCCAATAGAATAGCAACGCCATTTTTCCTTCTAATTCCAGGGGGGAAAAGACATATATTAAACCATTTACATTTTAATTTAACAAATTCTGCAGAAGATAAGTGTGTCTCTTGTAAGAAAGCCACAGATGCAGAAAGATTTTGTAAATAAGATATAATCTTTTTTTCTTTAATATGATTTGTGATTCCTTTTACATTGAGCGACACATTTCAAATAATTGTTTAAAGATATCCTAAATTAAAGCAAATAATAGTAGTATTGCACCAAAATAGCAAGCAAAAAACATGTATATATTATGACAGAAACAGAGCAATTATGGCAAAAAGAAAACAAAATGCCATAATATTCAAAGTCTCCCTTAGGAGCCCTTCAGAGGAGAGAGGGAGAATGGAGATGAAAAAGAAGCAAATCTCCTCACCTTCCCTGTAAATAATAGACTGTATTGAACATAACCTTTATCTAGCAATATCAGATCTACTGTTTGTACTCAATAACAAGGAAAATATATTTGCAAAAATACTAATAGCATACCAAAGAATGTAAATGAGTGGAACAGAGACAATAACATGCATTAGTAAGCAAAGGGTACATATACAGGATTATGTATAAAGTCCTTTATTAATGTGGTTATTTGTAGCAGTTCTTTGTACGATAATTCCCGTAGAGGTATGCATAATGATTTCTTCTTGTTCAGATATGTATGTTTCCAGTAGCACTAGATTAGTATAAGTTGTTGTTGCATTATAGTGAGTTACTTTCATTCGAGCAGGATTTAGTAATCCAAAAGGTGTGTTTAAGGCCTTCAGATGGGGTCTTAAAATGAGATATTTTTTGCGGATATCCACAGTATTTTTGGTAAAGTCTGGAAGAAAGTGTAGTTGTTGACCATTCCATTTAATATGTGCTGTGTTTTGGCTACTTGCAAAATTTCAAGAACTTGAGGGTATCTCAGAATTTTCATGATAAGAGGCCGCGGTGCTTTCCTACCATTGATGAACCCGATGGGACTGTTATGGGCCCTTTCTATGTCAAAGGGATATTGAAACAAGAATCTCAAAAGTTTTGGTATGAATTCCTCAAGAAATTTAATTGGGTTCTCACCTTCTGATTTTTATGGGAGACCAAGCAGGGCGAATATTGTTGTGATGCTGTCTGTTTCCTGCATCTTCTATGACGAATTGAATTTCCTGCGTCACCTTGGAAGTGCGCAGAAACACAAGGGCCTGGTCTTCCATGAGACTTGCCTGCTGTCCCAACTGCTCGATTCTACCTTCAGATGCTTCAAGACAAGTATTTATTTGGGCAACATCTGACATTATACATTTTACATTGGAGGAATTCTCAGAAAGCATACCAGCGATGGAATTTAATTGTTCTGTTTTTACCGTAAGTGACTAGGTGTTGTCAGGTATTATCTCTCATACTTTTCTCCAGTGACGGATGATCCATTTTTGTTCGCTTAGAGCTGGAACCCATGACAAATGCTGTTTCAATTTAATTGCTTACTAGCAACATAACTACAAAAAAGAAGAATTATAGTTGGTGAGTTTTCCTTGCAAAATAAAAGGTTGAAAAAATTATTTTTAATCCAGGGAAGTTGAGGAGCCTCTTAATCCTGCATCCATTCATTTCCCACTCTCTAGCACCCCCTCCCTCGAATCATTGTTTATCTTATTTTATATTTGTATTTATGACTTTAATTATAGAATAAACTATATACCGTATTTTTCGGACTATAAGACGCACCGGACCATAAGACGCACCTAGGTTTTAGAGGAGGGAAATAGGAAAAAAAATTTTCCTTTTCCCTCCTCTAAAACCTAGGTGCTCCGGTGCGTCTGTCCGAATCCCTCCCTCCAAGTTTGGGATCGCCCTCCCCCCGGCCCTGTCACCACTTCTCCCTACTCACGCGATCTTCCCTGGTGGTCTAGTGACGTCGGGGCAGGAAAGAGCCCCCTCTTTCCTGCCCAGCACGCTGCTCTCCATCCTCCTGTATGCATTGCTGCCTGACGGTCTTGGCGAGATTCAAAATGGCAGCCGAGAATTGAAGTCTGCCATACAGGAGGATGGAGAGCAGCGCGCTGGGCAGGAAAGAGGGGGCTCTTTCCTGCCCCAACGTCACTAGGCCACCAGGAAGATTGCGTGAGTAGGGAGAAGTGGTGACGGGGCCGGGGGGGGGGGGGGGGAGGAGGTAACCCTGACGGCGATCCAGAACTCGGAGGGCGGGCGGCCAGCAGCCAGCCAAATCTACCTTCGGACTATAAGACGCACCCCCCATTTTCCTCCCAAATTTGGGGGAAAAAAGTGCGTCTTATAGTCCGAAAAATACGGTACTCATCTAGAGGTGCTCTTCACTAAAGCTTTATCAAGGATGCCCCCTGTGAAATAAAGGACAACATTATTTAAATGTCTTAACTGCTCTACAAACACTCAATAAACCCCTATATGGCTCCAAATTTACATTTCAATAGGCTCATCTCATCTTGCCGACTATACTTTTATGCAGTCAATATGGCAGCCGTGTTCTCTTTATGCTAATATGTACAACAGCTGATCTCACCCCCATCAATCACAGGAACCCCAATTTCAAGCTAATGTCATCCATTCAGTTTCAGTCTTATAACCCAGAGGGTTCATTGTATCAAGCAAGTGTATACATTGCTGCTCCTAAAAGTTCAAAATTATCTCATGATTGCTTCCCTCCCACCCACCGCTCCACTACTTTGTCTAGAATTCTCCATCTTAAATCAATTGTAGAATGTCCTTTCCAATCAATGTTGCACAAGAGGAATTTGTACATTTTTTAATCTCAATCCGGGATTTATGCTCAGTTAATCTTAACCTCACTGGACAACTACTTTGGCCTATGTATATAATAATTTGCAAGGGCATTCTATCATATACCATGTTGGAACTAGCACAAATAGTGAGAGTTTTAGCTAATAATTGCCCTCCCAATGAGTCCAGCATTTTTCTTTTTCTTTCCACCCTTCCCTTTCCTTCCTTGTAGTTCCAGTATTTGTCTCTTTCTTCCTTTTCCTCTCCACCAACAGATGCAACCTCTCTTTCTCTCCAACCCCCTTCCTGGGTCTATCTCAAATTGTGTCTTCAAAGACTTCCCCTGTCAGCGCCAATAATTCATAGCCACTGTTTGCAGCCTGCTCAGTGCCTCTCTTCTGTCCCAGTCTGCCCCTGCATTAAAAGGAAGTTGTGTTTGTAGGGAAGGGTCACGGCAGAAGAGATGCTCAGAGCAGGTTGTAAGCAGTGGCTGTGACTTACTGCCATTGTCAGGGAACCTCCTTGGAAGATGCAGTTTAAGGTACACCAGGGCATGGGGGAGGGAGGAGAGTGGGAGAAATGCTATTTCATGAAGGGGGAGGCACTGGGCCCCTTGGTGCTCTGGATCCTTGAGCAGTGCTCAATTGCCTGTGGTACACCTGGGGAGCAGCTATGGCACACTGGCTGAAAAACCCTGGAAAAGAGAAGGGAAAGCAAGAGAGACACAGAGAAAAATACTTACCTGTCTGGGATAGTTTCACTTGTACCTGAAAGACAAAACAGAGTGGAGAAGTGTCAGGTTCTTAATGAAAACTGACAAACTAAATACGCTTAGTGAATGTTAATGTATGGTCACAAAGTATTTATACTTATCTAAAACTGTTTCTGCGACGTTATCGTTGTGTCTTAACATTGAACCCTGGGAAAATGTATACGTATTTGACATTTGTTTGATTGAAGGAAAATTATTACTTCTTAACACCAGACTATTAATTAATTAATTTTAATGTTAAATCCCCTTCTTGATGTTGAGTTTTACTGGGAACCCATTACCATCAACCTGTTACCATCAATTTTCTTAAATTGTAGTACCGTCACTTCACCAGCAAGGGGTTTACACTAAAATCACTGGTCCTTCTGTAAAAGACTCCAATCCCAGCATCTGTGGACCCCCAAGTCATCTGCTTCTGCTCTCCCCCCCCCCCCCCCCCCCCCCCCCCCCCCCCCCCCCCCCCACTGTAGCCACTACCACCCCAGTGCTGGAATATCTTCCCATGGTCACATCCATCCCAATACGAGCACCCCCATTTCACAATCCCACCCCTTCAATCAGAAGTATGGAGTCATAATAAAGGAGAGAGCACAAAACCTTGGCCTTCAGTGTTTTTAAGTCCTGAAGGACTGATGGCTGTGACCTCAGGAGCGAATGTGTGATGACATATATATGTAGAATTTTTCTTATAAATAATAAAATAAAATATCACAACTTGCAAAGAACTCTAGCCTGTGAAAATAATCTATGAGTGTAAAATGAGTGTCTGAAAACACACCAAGAAATATCTTTTATCACTGAATATCAATACTGAAGTTTATAGTGTGAATGCAATAACCAAGAATGTGTTTATAAAAATACCTTCACCACTAAAGTGAAAATCTTAGTGAAGATATAAATAGCACCACATAATAATGAAAAGGCTTTTTTTTCTCTAAGATACATCAAAGAAATAAAAATACTTATTAATAAATATAGAAACAATTCATATACTGAACTGGATAATGAAATCTGACAGGAAGGGTTTAGCAGATATAAATTAAATCAAGCAAAACAACCACCTGAACTGTAATACAGGTTTATGATTTAAACAAAGAAAAAATATTTCAGTTATATTCTATGACTTGAAAAAAATCGATAATATTTTATACTTATGAATTTGAGGAGAATGCAATACATAAAAATGCAGCTTCTTTTAGAAGGTTTTCCATTATTATCTCATTATTAACTCTTGTAATGGGTCAGTATTTTATCTCTTGCCCTATTTTCTTTGTAGTGCAAGTAGCATTCATTTTATTGGACTCTAAATACCTAGAGTAAAAATGATCAGATAGCTCCATGTCACATGGGACAGGTTGAGTCAATCTTGGTTTTACTCCTAATATATCTATAGGCTTGTAGTGATGATGTTTTTACAGAAACTGGGGGAAAAAGTCCAGACCTTTAAATGTCATTTCAGAAAAGGGTAATTCACACATGGGGGAAACTGATTATATTTAGATGGCAAAGGGGTAAAGGGGGGGGGGGGGGTTCTGCAGCTTTCTTCTGTCTTGTGCTATCACTATAGAATTCTCTTTACCCTGATCTTCAATCTGAAAGCTCATACCCTTGGTTCAAATCTGGTTTGAAGACATACCTCTTCAATCAAATTTTTATTTAGTTTTATCAGATCCTGGTGCTTTGGTGGTTCAGCTTCTAGCTCGCTCTTTCCTCCCTTCTCCTCCCCCTCCTTTCTTTCCCTTTTGGCTTCTCACTCCCTGTACACATTTTCTACTAACCTTTTACCTTATGTTGCAGTTCCTTTCTATTTCCTACTTTTGATTTTATTGTATGTAAACCACTTTGCCTTTGATGTCACATAAACGTTATCATACCACAACATCACTTTGTATTTGTTTACACCGGAGTCTGTAACACCCTCTCTGGTACTATGTAAGCCACATTGAGCCTACAAATAGGTGGGAAAATGTGGGATATAAATGTAACAAATAAATAAATAAATGTTGAAAGGTGGTCTATCAAGTTTTAATAAACATAAACGTGGAGGGCATTTTTGAATGGGGATGCCCGTCTCTAAGGGCGTCCCCACGAAGGGGTGGGTAAACCCGTATTATCGAACAAGATGGGCATCCATCTTTCATTTCGATAATGCGGTCGGGGACGCCCAAATCTCAACATTTAGGTTGACCTTCAGGATGGTCAACCTAAATGTTGAGATGGTCAACCTTAGAGATGGGTGACCTCGATTTTCGCCAATAATGGAAACCGAGGACGCCCATCTGAAAAACGACCAAATCCAAGCCATTTGGTCATGGGAGGAGCCAGCATTCGTAGTGCACTGGTCCCCCCTCACATGCCAGGACACCAACCGGACCCCCAGGGGGCACTGCAGTGGGCTTCACAGATTGCTCCCAGGTACATAGCTCCCTTACCTTGGGTGCTGAGCCCCCCAAAACCCACTACCCACAACTGTACAACACTACCATAGCCCTTAAGGGGGGCACCTAGATGTGGGTACAGTGGGTTTTGGAGGGCTCCCATTTACCAGCACAAGTGTAACAGGTAGGGAGGGGGATGGGCCTGGGTCCGCCTGCCTGAAGTGCACTGCAGTACCCACTAGAAACTGCTCCAGGGACCTGCATACTGCTGTGATGGAGCTGGGTATGACATTTGAGGCTGGCATAGAGGATGGAAAAATGTTTTTTTAATTGGTTTTTGTTGGGTGGGAGGGGGGTGGTGACCACTGGGGGAGTAAGGGGAGGTGATCCCCAATTCCCACCGGCGATCATCTGGTCAGTTCGGGGCACCTTTTCGAGTCTTGGTTGTGAAAAAAAATTGAAGTCGGCCAAAATGCTCACCAGGGACACCCTTCTTTTTTTCCATTATCGGCCGAGGACGCCCATCTGTTAACCACGCCCCCGTGAACTTTGGTCATCCTTGCGACGGAAAGCAGTTGAGGACGTCCAAAATCGGCTTTCGATTATGCCGATTTGGGCGACCCTGACAGAAGGATCACAACTGCTTACAAAACAGTAGATGAAAAACAACAAAGCAGTGGAATCAAATGATTTATTGGAACAATACCCGACGTGGCCACGTTTCGCCCTCAGGCTGCGTCAGGGGTATAAACTATCAAAAGTGTATGTAAATATATCATACACACTAGTAGTTCCAAAAATCTAGTTTCCATTTATCTGCTACTTCCAACTGACACTGATATGTATTAGCACACATAATACATATCAGTTCAGTTGGAAGTAGCAGATAAATGGAACTAGATTTTGGAACTACTAGTGTGTATGATATATTTACATACACTTTTGATAGTTTATACCCCTGACGCAGCCTGAGGGCGAAACGTGGCCACGTCGGGTATTGTTCCAATAAATACATTTGATTCCACTGCTTTGTTGTTTTTCATCCCCTGACAGAAGGATGCCCAATCTCCGATTTGTGTCGGAAGATGGGCGTCCTTCTCTTTCAATTATGCCGCTGTATAATGATGCACCTTTCCTGTTTCATATAGGGAATTTATGTCTGTATTGAGAAACATAAATGTCGGTATTTACAGCTGTCCCATGGTATGTTTAAGTTCCTGCTGCAATATCAGGTGTAAATATCAATGTCTAGGGGCTCCCTCAATTCCCCCTAGATCTCCTTCATTCCCTCCATGATACCCCCTCCCAATAACTGATCCCTCGCTCACTTAAAGACATCTGTTCCCCCCATCCAATCAAGCTGTCCCTGCTACACAAACATCCCTCTGATTAAGCCTTCTCCTGACAGTACAGAAAGCCCCATAATCAAGAGACCCTTGGGATGAAGCCCCCCCTTAATTCCAACCCCTAACTCCCCCAGGGATGAAATCCCCCTTCTGTGAAGGCCCACATGTAGGTAGCAACTCAACACATGGCAGCCTTTTCCATGCCCAACCCTTCTCTCAAGGTATATCCTATATAACCTCAACCCATATATATACGCCGACGATGTAACAATATACATCCCTTTCAAACAAGACATTAAAGAAATCTTCAATGAAATCAACCAAAATCTACACATCATGAACACATGGGCAGATGCATTTCGCTTGAAACTAAATGCAGAAAAACCTCAATGCCTGATACTCACTTCCCAGAACAAAACGAATGAATTCACCGCTATAAACACACCAAAACTAAACCTTCCAATCTCAGAAACGTTAAAAATCCTTGGAGACACTATCGACCGCCACCTAACACTCGAAACTCATGCAAACAACACAACCAAAAAGATGTTCTACTGCATGTGGAAACTGAAAAGAATAGGACCATTCTTCCCAAGATCCGTCTTTCGCAGCCTAGTGCACTCCCTTGTACTCAGCCATCTGGACTACTGCAACTCACTATACGCAGGTTGCAAAGAGCATATACTGAGGAAACTTCAAACAGCCCAGATTACAGCAGCCAGACTCATCTTCGGAAAACCAAAATATGAAAGTGCAAAACCCTTACGAGAGAAGCTACACTGGCTCCCACTCAAGGAACGCATCACTTTTAAAGTATGCACATTAGTCCACAAAATCATTCACGGTGAAGCCCCAGCCTACATGTCTGATTTAATAGACTTACCACCCAGAAACGCTAAAAGATCATCCCGAACTTTCCTCAACCTCCACTTCCCTAATTGCAAGGGTTTGAAATACAAGGCGCTGCACGCGTCAACCTTTCTTACATGAGCATGCAGTTCTGGAACACACTACCGCGCAACCTGAAAACGATCTACGAGCAAACCACCTTCCGCAAACTATTGAAGACCCATCTTTTTGAGAAAATTTACGGAAAGAACCAAAACACATAAAGCCCACACTCACTGTTCAGTCATGCATCAATACAGCCACTCCTGAATTCTCATCCCCCGGAATCTCACCACACTCATACCTTTACTCATAGAAAATGTATACCAAGTGTTTTCCAGTTATTATATAGTGCCCCTTTTGTCTCCCTTGTTTCCTTCCAATGTTTCAGTGCTTTTTCCATGATTATACTCCTTACGATACTTTGACTTTGACTCAAATAACTCATCACAATGTAATCCATAACCAAGTTGTAACAAATTGTATTTCCATGATTCATAATGTATTGTAAGCCACACTGAGCCCGCAAAAAGGTGGGAAAATGTGGGATACAAATGCAATAAATAATAAATAAATAAATATAAATGCCACCCCCATCCACCCCCCCCCACCTCTGACCCACTCCCTGGGGTTATTGGG
Source organism: Microcaecilia unicolor (assembly GCF_901765095.1). NCBI lineage: Eukaryota > Metazoa > Chordata > Amphibia > Gymnophiona > Siphonopidae > Microcaecilia > Microcaecilia unicolor. The sequence continues at coordinate 125,770,798 of NC_044031.1, read as the reverse complement.
GGTCCTAAGTGTCTAGTAAAGCAGGCGTGATGCACACTCACATCCTGTTTCGAGGCTTGGGCCATACAAATGACTACAAAGATTTCTAGCAGTAAAATTCTGCTATTACCACTAGTGGTCAGGCTTCCATATATAGGCATTTTGTGATCACCATAACCATATGGACATCATGTACTAATTACACACATAATAGGGGTAATTCTATAAGGAAGGTATTGATGTTTATGTGGAAAATCTATATTAATAAATCCCACCTTGAACGTTCTGAAGCTCACTCCAAGGCAGAGAAGCTCACTCCAAGGCAGAGAAGCACAAAAATCCTGTAGTCTTCATAGGCTAGGACCAGTCACCCTCACTCATAGACCCGCCCTCAGCCACGCCCCATCTGTACATAAAACGCTACCTCAACAGTCTGAAGACAACCTGCTGAAGCCATCTGCAAAATCCCTAAACAGTTCGTAAGTTCATGGTGGTGAAGCCATCCAACTCACCATGTCTCTCTGCCCCACCCTCGAGGGCGGAACACAGAGAGTAAAGGGATCCATAAAGGCACCCCTACCAACTGGCAACCCCCTCCAACAAACAACGACCCAGGCAGGGGGAGTGTTTCCGTACTCCTCCCTCTGCCTAGGAATCGCTACAGACTGCTGGCAAACTCCCCAACCACACGACCACAAAAGCCACCCGCAACCCCCCCCCACACACACAAACACACACACACACACACAAACAAACACACACAAACACATACACACTCATAAACACACAAACACACACAAACGCAAACACACACACATAAACACATAACACACACAAACACACACGCAAACACACACACACGCAAACACACACACAAACACACACACAAACACACACACACGCAAACACACACACACACACACAAACAAACACACACAAACACATACACACTCATAAACACACACACAAACGCAAACACACACATAAACACACAAACACACACAAACACACACACACGCAAACACACACACATAAACACACAAACACACACAAACACACACGCAAACACACACACAAACGCAAACACACAAACACACACACAAACACACACATGCAAACACACACACACACACATACACACACATAAACACACACGCAAACACACACAAACGCAAACACACACACAAACACACACACGCAAACACACACACACACATACACACACATACACACACACGCAAACACACACACACAAACCACACACACACATAAACACACACACAAACACACACACACGCAAACACACACACACAAACACACACACACACATAAACACACACACATGCAAACACACACACACACACATAAACACACACGCAACCCCCTCCAACAAACGCACACACACACACATAAACACACACACAAACACACACACATACACACACACAAACACACACACAAACGCAAACACACACACATAAACACACACATACACACACGCAAACACACACACACACACATAAACACACACACAAACACACAAACACACACACAAACACACACACGCAACACACACACACACATACACACACACATAAACACACACGCAAACACACATATGCAAACACACACACAAACACACACACGCAAACACACACACACGCAAACACACACACACACACACACATACACACACACATAAACACACACGCAAACACACACACACGCAAACACACACACAAACACACACACGCAAACACACACACACACACGCAAACACACACACATAAACACACACATACACACACGCAAACACACACACACACACATAAACACACACACAAACAAACGCAAACACACACGCAAAACACACACAAACACACACACACATAAACACACACACAAACACACACATAAATACACACGCACACACAAATGCACACATACACACACACACAGAAACACAAACACACACACAAAAACATACACACAAACACACAAAAAAACAAACACACAAACACACACACACAGAAACACAAACACACACAAACACAAACACACATACATACAAACACACACACACAAACACATACAAACACACGCAAACACACACACACACATACACACACACATAAACACACACGCAAACACACACACACGCAAACACACACACAAACACACACACGCAAACACACACACACATAAACACACACGCAAACACACACACACATAAACACACACACAAACACACACACAAACACACACACACAAACACACATAAACACACACACAACAAACACACACACCACAACACAAACACACATACATACAAACACACACACACACAAACACATACAAACACACACATACAAAATAAACACACACACAGAAACACAAACACACAAACACACACACAGAAACACAAACACACACAAACACACACACACAAACAAACACAGACACACAAACACACTCACAAACAAACACACACACACACACACAAACAAACACACAAACACACATACACACACAAACACACACACACACACACACACACACATACATACATACAAACACACACACACACAAACACACACACACAAACAAACACACACACACAAATACAAACACACACACACAAACAGCCTCGACGGTGCACCTCTAAGTGCCCCCCCCCCGCTGCATCGCCACAACAACCCGTGCAATGGGGCATCAGAAAGCCCCTACCCCTTACCTCCTCAACGCATCACCCAACCCCTCCCCCGCCGCTTCACCAAGCCCCCCCCCCCCACATCGACCGCCTCGCCACTCACGACCGCTAATACAAACTCTGTCCGGCGGCTGCTGCTGCTTCTATTCAGCAGCAGCAGCCCGTACATAAAGAAAACAAACAAACAAAAAAACAACCTCCTAAAACGCACCTCCGTGGAAAACCATCTCACATTGGCTGACGTCTCTGCAGCCGCTCCTCCTCTCCCCTCAACGTCAGTGCCCCTGCCGGAAGACCCCGGAGAAACGCCGAGACGTCAGAGGGGAGAGGAGGAGCACATGCTGAGACTTCAGCCAATGTGAGATGCTTCTCAACGGAGGTGCGTTTTAGGAGGATATTTTTTTTTGTTTTCTTTATGTACGCGCTGCTGCTGCTGAATAGCAGAAGCAGCAGCTGCCGGACACAGTTTGTATTAGCGGTTGCGGGTGGCGAGGGGGTTGATGAGGGGGAGGGGCTTGTGATGTGCCACGGTGGGGGGGTTGGGTGATACTTGAAGGGGGGGGACAAGGGGCTTTCTTTGGGTGCTGCGCCGGCTGGGGGGGGGAAGGGGGGTCTCGCTGGACATGGGTGGCTGGAAGGAAGCAGGGGGAGGGGAGGGGAGGGTCGCTGCACATGGGTGGCTGAGGGGGGCAGGGAACAGGGAGATAGGGATGGGGCTCCACACACCACATGGTGCCTGCAAGGGGGACAGGGGATACAGGATGGACACTGCAGGGTAGGCAGGGGGACAGAAGGGTTGGTGGTCATCAGGGGGGACAGGTGGGTCGATGGACATGGCTGGCCACAGGGGAGGAACAGGGAAAAAGGAGAGGAGTGTCCTCAGACATGGGTGGCTGCACAGGAGAGGAGGGTCGCTGGACATGGGTAGCTGCAGGGGGGGAAGGGGGACAGAAGGGTCGCTGGACATGGCTGGCTGCAGGGGGGACAGGGGAGAGAGGAGGGATGCTGCACATGCGTGCCTGCAGGGGGACAGGAGGGATGCTGAGGGGGGGCCTGAGACCACATGGGTGGCTGCAGGGGGAGCAGGGGAGACAGGAAGGACGCAGCAGGGGGAGAGGAGGGTTGATGGGCATGGGTGGCTGCAGGGGGATGCTGGACATGGGTGGCTGCAGGGGGAACACGGGGAGAGGAGGGTCGCTGTACATGCCTGGCTGCAAGGGGGCAGGGGAGAGGGAGGGGGTGAGGGGGTTCCTCACATCACACATGCAGTCACTCATTCTCTGTCTGCCACATACACTCTCACTCACACACTCACTGTCTTTGTCCCTCTCTCTCACACAGTGTCACACAGAAACACAAACACTGTCTCTCACACACTCTCTCTCTCGCACAAACACATACACTCTGTCTCTCTCTCTCTCTCACATTCTCTCTCTGACACACACGCTCCATCTCTCACACATGCTCTTTCTAAAACATACACTCCAAGAAAAACCTTGCTAGCGCCCGTTTCATTTCTAATAGAAACGGGCCTTTTTTACTAGTATGTATATAAATGAGCTGAATACAAACATACACAAACATGTGCAAATACATATGTAAATGCCAATTATCCATCCACCTGCTACTTGTAAATATGCACATATATTTGAAAGTGCGCACTTTGCCAGTAGATGCTCACACTGGCAGAATCTGGGGGGAGCATAGGTGCACTGTAGATATGTAGTGCATTTTCAGGGTAAAAGATACATTTTCTTTGATCACATCTGGAAAAACGTGTTGAGAATCAAGAAAAAAAATTGAAAATGCTTGAGTTCACCTTTGATGTTTGATTCCTATTAGTGTGTGTGTCGGTGTGGGGGTCCCCTGAATTTTCTTTGGTGATCTTATTGATAATACCTTCTCTTTCCACTTCATATGGACTTTAGGATTCAATATTATATTTAGCAGTAGCGTAGCCAGACAACCAATTCTGGGTGGGCCTTGGCCCAATGTGGGTGGGCATGTAATTCTCTCTCCCCCACTCCCACCCACATGGTGTCTGCCCTTGGCTCCTCAAAATATAAATGCCTGAGCTGGCAGGGATGCCATGCCCTGCCAGCCAAAGACCTCTCCTGCGCTTCACCACTAATGCCTGCTTTCTTGCACATGCTCAGTTAGACCTCAACTAAGCATGTACAAAGAGCACCTATTGAATAACTGCTGCTGCAGGCATGACCCAGGCAGGAGAGGTCTTTGGCTGGTGGGACTTAGTATCTGCGCCAGCCAGGAAAGCAGAGGATTTGCGACCCAAAAGTGACGACCCCCGAGCCTCTTAAAGATGCAGGGATTTGCAGGCCACAGTACAGGAATAGCTGCCAGCTCATGAACTCCTGTACTTTTAAGGGGGCAGATTTGAAAGGAGGGAAACTGCTGCTTCTGGAATTTGTTTAAATGAGGCAGAGACTTGCAGTGATAATACACTGAACCTAGCAGCCCACACTGCAGCACCAAGGTTAGATGGGGAGGAGAAGGGAGAGAGAAAGAAAGAAAGGGGAGAGGAGAGGATTGCCATGCTTGTGCTAATTTTTTAGGCACAATCTTCCCCTGCCTATGGTAATTCAAAATAGCATTTGTAACTGAATTATTTTTTGCTGTTCTTGTGCAAATCCACATACCAGCAGATCCCAAGCTGAGAAAAGTAACTGCTGTCACTGTTATGAACATTTATGCTCTTGAGAGTTCAAAAGATACACGGGGGAGGGGGGGGAGATGTAAGAATAATGACTTACCAATCAGAGTTTTAATTGTCAGAGGATATTACTTCTTCTGTGAACTTTTAAAGAATACCACAGTAAACAGAGAGCATTTTTCTCCTAAGGTGATAAGAAGTCAATTTATAAGGGAGGACATCCTGGTCTTCAAAACTGAGGCTCTCTGTTACCCAGCGTTCTGGGACCTAATAATTTCCTTGGGAAAATTTCACATCAAAACCTAAAAATGGCAATTGGTCTTGCAAGTTAGAACCAAAGCAGTATTTTAATTTTTCTACTACCTTTATTTCTATGTAAGCCAAGAGCATTGACATGCAACATGGCAACCACCCTATTTACTTAACCACTGAAACGGGTTTTAATGGAGCTGCTTTTGACGTTATTGCATTTGGTGCCTATTAGAACTTCAATGGACTTCCTAAATGTATTCCTTAATTTTAGCTTGATTCACCTTCAAATAACTATCACCGTGCCAATTTATACATGTTGCTAAAGTAATACAATCACAGTGGTTAAAGAGAAATAAAAGCAATAGGAATTTATCTTGCCACTCACCTGCTCTCATATATATTATTACACCAAACGTCCCTTCAGGATGTGTAGACATGAAGCTATTTGAGAGCTCTCATTCGCACTGGTAAACCGGCAACCGGTGCTGCCTGGACACGTGTTGGTTTGTCCACTGCGCCCAGCTCCTCGTTTCTGTGACCTCATCCCACAGGAAGTGGCGGATTTGATCGGCACCGTGCAGCGCGTGGCTTGCGTCATGGAGCGTCACTTCGCTCACTACAGCTACCAGTGCCGCCCGAGAGACTAAAAAGCAGGTGGGAGGTGGCTGAGCAGGCCGGCGCTGCTGCGAGGCAGAAAGGCAGTGGCTGCTCAGCTCAGCTGTGCACTTTTCTGCGTTTAAACTGGGTGGGCCTGAGCTGAGATTGGGTGGGCCCAGGCCCACCCATACCTATGCCCCTGATATTTAGTAATGCCTTTTGGTGTTTTTCTCTGACTTGAAGATTTATTCCTTTTCTGGTGTACATTTTGTTGTATGACAATTTAAAATTTCAATGTAAAAAAATACTTTTTCATGAAAGTTAGTAAGTAGCCTGCATCTAAAAGGAGAAGTTATCAATGTAGGCTACCTTGAAGATGTTATTTTACCTCTAACTCATACTATTTTAGTACAGGTCATACCCAATGCCTATTAGTACACTAGTCTGGGTGGCATAGCATTCAGGCTTCCAAGTGTTGGGTCCTATTTGATAAGGCTTGGCATGGGTGCTCTCCCATACCAGCAGAAGGGCAAAGGTTGGGGAGGATCAGGAACCTAAGACATACCGTATATACTCAACTATGTCGAGAAATATAGGCCATAAAAATTCCTTTTAAAAGGGGATTGTTTTATCAAGTGGATAACACCTGTAGAAGGTAAGAAGATTAATCAAAATTTGCCCTCCTCCACACTCCTGTCAGTGGTATAAGTGGGCTCTCTTATCTGTCCCACCAATGTGGAAACAGGAAGTTGAGTTAGAGAAAGCAGGATGAGTCAGAGGGTGCATTCTATAGCAGATATCAGGCTTTGTACCACTGCAGTGCTGGTGCTGTATGCAAGATAGTTGAGATTTAAGGTACACGGTGATAGTGGGTGTGGGGGGCAGCAGCGAGGGCATGCTGGGTCTGTGTGGAGAGAGCAGCAAAGATGGTATGTTGGCCCTGTGAAGGGCTATTTAGTTCAGCACAATTCAGCAATGCAGCAGCAGAGTATAAATTAAATCAAAAGCCCTTCACAAATTTCTTACATCATGCTCAGCATTCTTTGCCATTTTCAAACAATTCCTGTAAGGATCATCAGAATTCACAGCATCATTGCTATCAAAATCTTCAAAAGCAACACTGTGCAAATCTTCATTGATCCATCCAGCTCTTTTCTTTGAATTTTTGAGATTTGTAATTTTGTTAATTTTTCTATAAAAATGTTCCAAAAAACTTTATCACCAACAACAGTATCACTTAACTTGCAGCTGTTTTCCAAATCGTGAGAACTTCCACCAACATGGCCAAGTTTCGTATCTTCCTCAGGAAAGAAATTCACTGGAAACAAGCAAAACATATTCAAAACATGCTCCAAAAAGGATTAACTATTCTATATTCAAGTAATATCATCTGGAAAACACTCTGCAGTGCAGCAACTTACAATTTCAACAACTTGCATAGCATCTCACATATAGAGAAAATGGCCGTGTTTTTTTTTTAAACTCTGACCTTTAAATAGTAATCAGCTGACTACTAAATGGACTCCCTGATTGGTTATATAGACAATCCATAGCAGCCAAACATAACAAATACCACATTCTAGTTTAGAATTCAGCCCCATTAGTTGCAGTTTAAAAAAAAAATCCAGTGTTGTTCTTTGTAATTCAAAAGCTGTTCAGGATTACTACCCTCCCATCCATACTGAATACTTTCCAACACACATCATCTGTGTTCAGTTGGGATGAATCTGATGATGAAATTCGTGCCAAAGGGGCTGACACAATATTATGTTTCATTCTTGATATGTGCTCTGTTAGTCATACTCTAGTTGGGCGACTAGACCGCCCCACATACACCAATTGGCACGGACAGATGATCACATACACAATGTTTTTGATTGACCATTTCTATAGGTGCGGACTCTGATGCAATGTGAGGTGCAAGGGTGTTTCCAATCAATGCCCTCTATGGTAGTAGCACACCACTAGCACTCCCCACATTTGTAATGTCCCAATCTGTCCATCTCACAAGGCAAATAATCCAGACGTTTATATAACAATAATTCACCAATCGTCTTACTGCGTCTGTATGCACAGATAGGGGGAACATCAAAGCAATCATGAATTTGTAAAACCTTCCAGTGTGCATGGATGAGATTGTTAATTTTGGAGCTAAGAGGAGAGAATAGTAGCACAACTACCAATCTTTTCTCCTCCACAGTTTCCCTGAGGAATATACAAAACTTGGCCATGTCGGTGGAAGTTCTCACAATTTGGAAAACAGCTGCAAGTTAAGTGATACTCCAGCTTATAATCGAACGAGAAAACGCCCAAGTTCCGACCTAAATCGGGAGATGGGCGTCTTTCTCACAAAAACAAATAAAGCGGTATAATCGAAAGCCGAACTTTGGACGCTTTCAACTGCACTCCGTCGCGGATGCGGACAAAGTGGACGGGGGCGTGTCGGAGGCGTGGTGAAGGCGGAACTGGGGCGTGGTTATCACCCGAACAGAGATGGGCGCCTTTCGCCGATAATGGATGCGTTTGTAGCTAGAATTTAGGGCACTTTTCCTGGACCCTGTTTTTTCACGAATAAGGCCCCAAAAAGTGCCCTAAATGACCAGATGACCCCCAGAGGGAGTCGGGGATGACCTCCCCTGACTCCCCCAGTGGTCACTAACCCCCTCCCACCACAAAAAATGATGTTTCACAACTTTTTATTTTCACCCTCAAATGTCATACCCTCCTCCCAAGCAGCAGTATGCAGGTCCCTGGAGCAGTTGTTAGGGGGTGCACTGGACGTCAGGCAGGTGGACCCAGGCCCATCCCCCCCCTACCTGTTACAATTGTGCTGCTTAATGCTTAGTCGTCCAACCCCCCCAAACCCACTGTACCCACATGTAGGTGCCCCCCTTCACCCCTTAGGGCTATAGTAATGGTGTAGACTTGTAGGCAGTGGGTTTTGAGGGGGATTTGGGGGGGCTCAACACCCAAGGGAAGGGTGCTGTGCACCTGGGAGCTCTTTTACCTTTTTTTTTGTTTTTGTAAAAGTGCCCCCTAGGGTGCCCGGTTGGTGTCCTGGCATGTGAGGGGGACCAGTGCACTACGAATGCTGGCTCCTCCCATGACCAAAGGGCTTGTATTTGGTCGTTTTTGAGATGGGCGTCGTCGGTTTCCATTATCAGCGAAAACTGAGGTCGTCCATCTCTTAGGTCGACCTAAATTCTGAGATTTGGGCATCCCCGACCGTATTATCAAAACGAAAGATGGACGCCCATCTTGTTTCGATAATACGGGATACCCCGCCCCTTCGCGGGGACATCCTCAGAGATGGGCGCCCTTAGAGATGGGTGTCCCTGTTCGAAAATGCCCCTCACTGTCATTGCAAGTTAACTAGTACTGTTGTTGGTTATAAACTTTTTGGAACATTTTTAAGAAAAATTAACAAAATTACAAATCTCAAAAATTATAAAATTCAAAGAAAAAAACTGGATGGATCGATGAAGATTTGCACAGCGTTGATTTTGATAGCAACATTGATGCTTTGAATTCTGATGATCCTTACAGGAATTATTTGAAAATGTCAAAAATGCTGAGCATGATGTAAGAAATTTATGAAGGGCTTTTGATTTAATTTATACTCTGCTGCTGCATTGCTGGATTGTGCTGAACTTAATAGTTGCCTGGGATAAGGATTAGCAGAGTATTTATGTCCCTGCACAATTATATTCTGTCCTTTTTATTGGTACTGTGTAGGGGGCAACAAAGAGCATGCTAAGTCTATGTGTATGGAGGGGGAGCATGAACACGCTGGATCTGTGTGTGTATGTGTAACCTCAATTTATACATGGGTCTCACCAATTGTGGCACATTTTTAATCCCAAAACTATCCTCAAATTATACATGAGATTGATTTATAGTTGATTTATATTTATACATTTATATTTATTTTTAATAGATTTATACATAGATTTATATATTCTGCCACTGTCACTATGCTCATATTAGCCCTCTCCTCAAGTCACTTCATTGGCTCCCTATCTGTTTCCACATACAGTTCAAACTCCTCTTATTGACTTACAAGTGCATTCACACTGTAGCTCCTCAGTACCTCTCCACTCTTATCTCTCCCTACACTCCTCCCCAGGAACTCCATTCACTGGGTAAATCTCTCTTATCTGCACCCTTCTCCTCCACTGCTAACTCCAGACTCTGTTCCTTTTATCTTGCTGTACCATGTGCCTGGAATAGACCTCCTGAGCTGGCACATCAAGCTCCATCTCTGACCGTCTTCAAATCTAGGCTAAAAGCCCACCTGTTTGATGCTGCTTTTAACTCCTAACCACTATTCACTTGTACAGTACCCATGTATGTTTTATCATTCCCACTTTAGTAATTCCCTTATCCCTTATTTGTCCTGTTTGTCCTAATTAGATTGTAAGCACTGCATACGTCTAGTAGCGCTATAGAAATGATAAGTAGTAGTAGTTGAGGTAATTTCAGTATTGAAATCCTATTTTAAAGTCAGAAAAGGTTTCCTGCTGCCACTGGTTCCTCCCACTGATTTTACTAGGCATTCCTATGTTCTACGACTTTCTGTCAGCTTCTGTCCCTTTCTGGAAAAGGCCAGAATTGCACCTGTCTAGTCATAGTCTGCTTGTCTACTGCTGAGGTCAGAGTAGAAGTATTATTCTAATGGATATGGTAAAGGCACTGGGAATTCAAGCAGCCATCACTTATTGCTGAATTATCAAGCGCCCTACATCTAGAAAAATAGTATACAAACAAGAAACAGAGTATCTGATGTCAGATAAAAACTGTAAAGCCCATCCATTCACTGAGGTAGTTGGCAAAAAAAGGCAAAAATCATTAATAACATGGTCAATATTCAGCCCGCTTCAGTAAGTGGCTTGTAAACTGTTCACAGTCATGGGCTGAGGTAAATCTGGATATTCAATGATTGGGCATGTCCAGCCTCCTGCATTGAATGTCCAGGTTAGTGTGGCAACCTGGAAGCTAACTGCATGCCAGCCACTATTTAGACCACTGTGAGGATAACTTGGTGGAAAATGTTAGGATAACCTTTCAGCTGACCTAACTTTATCATCTCACTTGACCAGTTAGTGCAGTGGTTCCCAAATCTGGTCCTGGCGGCACGCCATCCAGTCAGGTTTTCAGAATATGCACAAATAATATTCATGAGAGAGATTTGCATACAGTGGAGGCAGTGTATGGAAATCTCTCTCTCATAAATATTCATTGTGGATATCCTGAAAACCTGACTGGCTGGGGTGCCTTCAGAACCAGGTTTGGGAACCACTGAATTAGTGGACTGAATATCACCACTAACCAGTTAAGTGCAGGTTCTGCCCTTGCTATGCCTTCTGACCGCCCCTAACCTACCTGGTTATTGCTTTGGTGGTCAGAGGGTTATTCAGTGGCACTGTCTTATGAAATGCTGTTGAATATCTGGGAACAGCTTGTCAGGAGCCTCTCCAGCTCGGTTAAACCCCTTTTGAATAAGGACCCCAAAATAAATAATATAAATAAAAATTTAAAAATCCTTCATTTTTAAACAAGTTTTTGTTCATACTATGTATTTCTGTGGGAAGTTTTTTTTTTTCATTCCATACACAAAATTAAAGCAGAGCTACTTAAAATCTATGCATGCAACCAGACCTCTGAATCTTTGTAGCTTGTAAAGTACCACTCTGATTCTTTTTGTTTTTACAGCTTAGCTGACTTTTAATAATTTCTACTCTTCTGGAACATTTATTTCTACTGATGTAGAGCATTATGCCTGGATGTCTACAGTGCGAGTCGTGATTACAATGCATGTTTGTGAGCGTCTCCATTGTAAAGCTATATTGTTCACTGGTCTGTAGCAAACAAAATCTCAGAGTAGCAGCAAATCCACAGAGATATCTCCGGATTCTGTAGCTGCAATCTGTGTTTACAGTAGGTTGCCTTTTCCCACTGTGCTTTTACCCCGTGATCTTCATTTACAGGTCATGCCAATCACACAGTAGTTCTCAGGTTGAATACTGAACTGAAGGACTGTGCATTTCATCTGATTTTGCACAAGGCTTTCAACTTATTTTTAGGGGCCTTGTGCACATACTTCACATGTGTCATTATCTGGTAATTATTTCTAATAGAAAAAGATGATTCCAGTTCTGCTAGTGTCTTTAAGCCTTTCATACTTTGAGCCTTTGAACATGGTGTGGGGTGGGGGCCTCAAGTTCCAACATTTACCTGACCATTGTATATGCAAATGTTTAGAATAATGACATGTATGCACATATATGCATATATATCTGCATAAATGCCAACATTTTGTCTAAATGCTGTCTTGTAAATACTTGCTTAGCTTACAGTCTGTCCTGCAAATGACAAGATGGATTTGGATAGGCTGAAATGGGCTTTGACAGCAACTCCAGTAGTTGGAACATATGGACAGAGTTTGGTGGACTTCTTGGTCTATGTCTCAACGCCAAAGAAAGACCATGATACTTGCTATGTTACTCTGTTACACAGAACATATTTACAAGCAGCTGTATACTTCCTTGGAGCATTATAGAATACTATAATTTATAATGGTTATTTTAGAAACACTAATCACGTTTTAAATGTTAATATCCCGGCACATTGATGTACAAACAACCAAAATATATAAAGCGCCATTTTAGAACAGGTTGGAGCTAAATGTATACGCAGCAAAAATGTTTAAAACACCTGGGGGCATGTTGGGGACAGTCATGGGTGGTGTGGTGTTCATTACATGTATCACTGATTCTGGATAGCATGTCGATGTGCAGGCAATGCAAGGTAAATGTCAGGACTTAAATAAAACAGTGCTGCTGCAGAATATCCCTTTGACTGCTTGTGTTTGTGAAGAGAGCTGATATGAGAGACTATGATCCTGATTACTGTCTCTGTCCACCCAGGTTTGTCATCTACACTCCCTCTCGATCCTACCCATGCTACCTGCTTTCCATAGCCCAGCTTTCACCCTTCTGCCCTCTCTGCACCTCCCCCCTCAAGCAGCTCCACTGCCACCCTTTACCATACCCACTTAGAAACTTCCTCCACATCCTTCCCTGACCCTGCCACAACCAAGACCCTCTCTGTCTGCATCTGCCCTACCGCCCTTCATAGTCTGTGTCTGTGCCTGCACATGTGTGCAATTGAGGAGGTGTCTGTGAGTTGTTATCTGTCAGTGTCTGTGCTACTGTACTGTATGTGAGTCTGGATGTAGGTAGTGAAGAGCACCCTGGGTGTTAATGGAGGCAATTGTACACCATAAGCTGGCAGAACGTCTGGGCTATTAAAGCCATCCTGCACAAGGCACAACAGGAAGAGAAGGACCAACAGGCAACATCCTTTTCACAGGATATGTAGGCCCAAGACACAGGTCCTTGACCATAATGAAGAGCAATGCATAGGGTGCTTCTGATTCAACAATAAGCTATTCACCTCTCTGTCAACAGTTGGAGCCTCTCTTCTAGCCCACCTCTCTAGTTTCAAGTTTCAAATTTCTCTTTATTTGATATACCACCCAATAGCAAACCATCACTAGCAGGGGACAACCTGTGCCCCTCCACTTCAAGGTTATCCCTGGACTTGCATTTCTCACTAGTTGCAGTTTCCAGACCATCCTAGTAGCTACCACAGGCCTCATCCAGTCAGCTATCTCCCAGTGAATCACACAATTCCTCATGGCCCTTCCCACATACACCATTGACTAACACACATAGAAGCATAGAAAAATGTAGACATATAAAGACCATATGGCCTATCCAAACTGCCCATTCATGCCATCTACTCTCCCTATCACTCCCTTAGAGATCCTATGCACGTGTCCCAAGCTTTCTTGAATTCAGATTCTGTTTTCATCTTCACAACTTTCACCAGGAGACCGTTTCATGAATTTGCCACTCTTTCTGTGAAGAAGTATTTCCTCAGATTACTTCTGATTCTGTCCCCTTCCCCTTAATCCTATGCTCCCACATTCCACAGCATCCTTTCAATTAAGAGACACTCGCCTCCTGTGCACTTTGTCAGGCTTCTTCCCTGGAAGCACTGGGTTTGTGAGCCCTTGGACCACTACCGTGGAGCGGCAGTGGCAGGCAAGGTCACCTTCAAAGCAGAGACGAGGCAAGGCTGGACTGGAACCCCGGACTGGAGTTCTGCACCGGAATACACAGGACTGGAACGCACCGGACGGGTGCGCACTGGACTGGAACCCACTGAACTGGAACCCACTGGAGTGGAGCCCACTGGACTGGAACACATGGGACCGGAACCCACTGGACAGGAAAACACTGGACCTAGGCTTCACCTACGCTTAGCCACCATTCCTTGAAGGTTGAGCCCCCAGGTTTGGGCAGCCGGCAGGGCTTACAGGAAAACCGGAACTGGAACCATCAAGCAGGAACAACAGGAATCAGGATACAGAAGTACCCCCAGGCACCTAGGCGAAAGCAAGGCCGACAGGCAGGGAATGTCTGGGTTCCAGCAATAGTCGGGTCTGGCCACAGGCAGAGAATATCTGGGTTCAGGCAGTAGTCGGGTCAGGCAGCAGGCAGCAAGTATCGGGGTCCAGGCAGAAGTTGGGTCAGGCAGCAGGCAGAGAGAGTCAGATTCAGGCAATGGTCAGGTCAAGTAGCAAGACTATGGCTGGAGCTCCAGTAGCAAGGGGTACTGGCAGCAGACAGGACTAGGGCTGAAGCTCCAGAAGCAAAGGAAAGCACACACGGGAAAACCAGAAAGCTAAACACAAGAAAACTAGTAAAGCTGTGCACAAGCTAACAAGAAAGCTATGCCCAAGCTAACTAGTCACAAGCTAGAAACTCACACTAAGCAAAACACAGGAGAAATAGTAAAGCTGTACACAAGCCAACAAGAAAAGCTATGCCCAAGCTACTAGTAGCAAGCTAGAAACTCACACTGAACTGGACAAGGTAGCAGTGCACAGAGCACTCTAACATACCAGGGACCTTAGATGATGCCAAAGCAAAGGCTGCAGTCTCTAAGTGATTAATAAAGCCCTTCAACACCTGAGGAGCAGCTGCAGCCATCAGTAAGCAACTACGGAGGCTGTCCAGGCACAAACAAGAGAGACAAGTCCGGCAGCCTGGAAGAACCGGACCGGATTGGGCTAAAGTCTGGAACGGGTAGGAACAGCAAGACAAACTATGGCAGCCACTGGCTCTGGCCACCAGCGGGTGAGAGGAGCACAAACCAAGGAGCAGGCAGAGCGCACACAGAATATAGAGAGACTTAGAATACCTAGGTGCAGCACAGAGGAGCAAACAGAGCCAGGCTGGAGACAGAGGTAGAGCTAACTCAGGCAGCACCCCCAGGTGCAGTAGAGTGGAGTAATTAGAGCCATGCTGGAAGCAGCCAGCACACAGAAGGAAAACTACTCTAGAAAGGATAGGCAGAAGCCAGCTTAGAAGCTGACCCCCAGAAATAAGGTAAGTCTGAGGGTGGTCCCAGCCACAGACGTGACACACTTATACTGCATAGGTATTTGAATGTCTCTATCATATTTCCCCACTCCTGTCTTTCTTCCAAAGTATACATATTGAGATCTTTAAGTCTGTCTCCATATGCTATATGACAAAGAACACTGACCACTTAAGTAGCCACCCTCTAGACTGACTCCATCCTGTTTATATCTTTTTGAAGATGCGGTCTCCAGAATTGTACACAATATTTTAAATTAGGTTTCACCAGAGTCTTATACAGGGGCATCATCAACTCCCTTTTCCCACTGGCCATTCCTCTCCCTATGCACCCAAGCATCTTTCTAGCATTCGCCATTGTCTTTTCCACTTAGTGCTCTCCCTCAATCCAAGACTCTGGTCACCCAGTCAAAGCAATTAATCAGATTTGTCTGACAAGACCTGCCTCTAGGGAAACCATGTTGTCTTAGGTCTTGTAATCCATTGGATTCCAAAAACTTTACTATTCTATGTTCTAAAGCATTTCCATTAATTTACTTACCACAGAAGTCAGACTTACTGGTCTATAGTTTCCAACCTCTTCCTTACTTCCGCTTTTGTGGAGAGGGACCACATCTCCTCTTCTTCAGTCCTCTGGGACCAGACCCAACTCTAGAGAAGCTTTGAAAAGGTCAACAGTGAAGCCACTACAAGTTCCCTAGGTTCCTTCAGTACCCTTGGATATATGCTATCTGGCCCCATTGCTTTGTCCACCTTTAGTTTAGCCAGCTCCTCACGAACACAGTTCTCTGAAAATTGTTCATGGACTACCACCTCTTCATTCCTATTTGTTTGTCTTCTGCAGTCCTGCTATCAGCCCTTCAACTGTGAACACAGAACACAAATATTTGTTAAGCAATTCCACCTTATGTGTATCAGCTTTTACTTATTCCTCCCCTTTGCTTTTGAGTCTCACAGTGCCACTTTTACACTTTCTCATATCACTAACATATCTAAAAAATGTCTCTCCCCCCCCCCCCCCGCCCCAGTTTACTGTATTGGCTATTTTTTTTCCGTTTGCATCTTTGCTTTCTTGACTACCAGCTTCTCATAGCTCTTCCAGATATTGCCGCCTGTTTTCCTCTTTCTGTGATCTCTTGAAGTTTATAAAGGTTAACCTCTTTTTCCTTTCCTTTTCAGCTACTGCTTTTGAGAAACAAAACAGCCTCCTTTTCCTCTTACTTTTATTTACTTTCCTTATAAAAAGATTTGTTGCCTTTACAATAGCTCCTTTCACAAATAGCTCATTTCAGTTTTGCACACTGCTTTCCAACTTCTTCCAGATGTTCCCATCCAGACAGCAATTCCGTGAGGTAATCCCCAGTGTAGCACCTTTTGTGTACAGAGGCCTATGAACCAAACTTTGACAAGGCCAGGAACCATCTTTTTAGGACAATACTGTTAAGGTTACCTGAGTGTTTCTTACATTTTTATACTTCCTGCCAGCAAGGACACACTGGCATTCCAGAGAGCATCTGCAATTCATCTTTGGGTGTGAAGTTGGTAACAATACAGATTTAGACCAACAAAAATTATGAGATAAGGCTTGTGGGCATCCTTGGTCAGTGCCAGCACTTGCAGGGAGTGTGCCTGAATCAACTATGGACATCATTGTTCTCCAGGCCTGCATTTCGTCTGCTGGACAGGAGGAATGTGTGATCTGATTGGGTCAAAACAGTCACCCGAGGACAGTGGACAGAGTCTGGTACTGGACTTGACAGAGGAGAAGCAAGCTTTATTAACTAGTTTTCATCATGTTCAACCCTTTTTCCCATAGTTTTAAACTGAAACTTTTTTGTCCAGGTAGAAACTTAACTGTAACAACCAAAAGCATTAAAAACTACTACTACTGCTAATCTAATCCAACATTGGTTAACTGCTAATTCCTCTGTGGGTCCAATGCAGTATACAAATATGCATATAATACATACTTATCACAAAATACAATTATGCATTATACTACATGCAGTTATAAAATACACATAAAAAAATTACAAAATACTTGCAAATTCATAGTATCTCTTAGTTCAAGTTGAAACCAGATGTTCATTAAATAAAACAGTCTTTAACTGTTTATAAAATAAATCATAAGAATTCTGAGATCTTAAATTTAGTGGCAAAGAATTCCAAAAACAAGCAGCTTGATAGGGATTTCTAATAAAATAAAGGGGAAACCGATTTCACAGAAGGAATACATCTAGGAGTTGGAATGGATAAAACCATAGAATTGTGTGTTAGGTGATATTGGTTGATTGCTGACCTACAGATAAGTTGACGCATATACTTTGCCAAATCCCAATGCAAACTAGATAGTTGCCCAAACAACCTCATGAAATCAGCTCCTCAACAATTTATAATAGACCTAATGAACCACGTGAACTTCATGCTACAAAACGGACTTTTCCCAAAGGAAAAAGGAAAAATCTTACTCACCTCAATACCTAAAGACACAAAGAAAAACGCAAGCGAAATAACTAACTACAGACCAGTAGCATCTATACCACTAATAACCAAAATAACTGAAGGGATGGTAACCAAACAACTCACAAACTATCTCAACAAGTTCTCAATACTGCATGATGCCCAGTCAGGATTCCGGTCAAATCACAGCACCGAAACAGTTAATTACCCTAATGACCAAATTTAAACAAATGATTGCAACCGGCACCAATGTACTCCTCTTACAATTTGACATGTCAAGTGCCTTTGACATGGTTGACCACGGAATCCTATTACACATACTTGAATATTTTGGCATCGGAGGCAATGTCCTAAACTGGTTCAAGGGGTTCTTAACCTTACGCTCATATCAGGTCACATCAAATTCAACTATGTCTGCTGCATGGACACCTGAGTGTGGAGTACCACAGGGATCCCCCGTCTCGCCAACTATTTTCAACCTAATGATGATCCCCTTAGCAAAACTTCTATCAAACCATAACCTTAACCCATACATATATGCCGATGATGTAACGATATATATTCCTTTCAAACAAGACATTAATGAAATCTCCAATGAAATCAATCAAAGTCTACACATCATGAACACCTGGGCAGATGCATTCCGATTCAAAATGAACGCAGAAAAAACTCAATGCCTCATACTTACCTCCCAATACAACACGAATAAATCTACCGCTATTAACACACCTAAACTAAATCTGCCAATCTCAGAAACTTTAAAGATCCTTGGAGTCACTATCGACTGCCACCTAACACTTGAGACTCACACGAACAACACAACCAAAAAGATGTTTTACTCCATGTGGAAACTGAAAAGAATAAAACCATTCTTTCCAAGATCTGTCTTCCGCAGCCTAGTGCAATCACTCGGACTCAGTCATCTGGACTACTGCAACTCACTATACACAGGCTGTAAAGAGCAAATACTGAGGAAACTTCAAACAGCCCAGAATACAGCAGCCAGACTCATCTTCAGAAAACCAAAATACGAAAGCGCAAAACCCTTACGTGAGAAACTACACTGGCTCCCACTCAAGGAACGTATCACCTTTAAAGTATGCACCTTAGTTCACAAAATCATTCACAGTGAAGCCCCTGCATACAAGTCTGATTTAATAGACCTGCCACCCAGAAACGCTAAGAGATCATCCCAAACTTTCCTCAATCTCCACTTCCCTAAGTGCAAAGGCATAAAATACAAAGTACTGCATGCATCAACCTTCTCTTATATGAGCAAGCAATTCTGGAATACACTACCACGCAACCTGAAAATGATCTATGAATTAACCGACTTCCGCAAACTATTGAAGACTCATCTGTTTGAGAAAATTTATCACAAGGATCAAAACACATGAAGTCCATACACACTAATAGAATGCATCAATACACTCTCTTCTGAATTCTCTTTCCCCATACTCTCACCACACTTAAAACTCTACCCACAGATAAAATTGTTATACCCGAATGTTCTCTTGCTATTGTTCTATCGCCCTATCATTTCCCCAATGTTACATTCCATTGTTCTATTCCCAAATGATATTTTGACTTGGACTTTGTCTTCCCATAACTCTTCACAATGTAACCCATAATCGTACTGTAACAAATTGTATTTCCATCATTCACAATGTATTGTAAGCTACACTGAGCCCGCAAATAGGTGGGAAAATGTGGGATACAAATGCAATAAATAAATAAATAAATAAATAAAATGTGCCATACATGATCTTAAATATCAGGCAGTAAAGTTTGTAGAGAACTCTGGTTTCTCAGGGGAGCCAGTGCAGTAAATTGCCAGTTTATGCATACTAATTGCATTTTATTAATTATTTTAAACAATTTGTGGAGGGATATGTCATGGGCAGGGAATAGGCATGGAAGCATTATCCATCTGGCACATTCACATTAGCGCACGCTAATTAGATACTGAAGACTTAATATGGAAGCTCTTACCACCTCCTAAATAGAAGGCAGTATGATTTATAATTTATTAACATTTTATATACAGACTAGCTTAGCCAGATCAAAGATGGCGTACAATTAAAAATAAATATCAATACAAGTTTAATAAACAGGAAAAGAACTCCAAATAACCAGATGGGAAAGACCTAACTACTGCCATTTCAAAGAATCATTCTCACTCTCTGAAAATGTTTACAATTGCAGAATATTCAGAAAATTCTTACGCCTGCAACACTAACAATATTAAAATCCTGACAATAATAAAATCTTTTAAGCAAAGGCTTACATTTCTTTGTCATCATTTCTGCTTGAATATATTTAGGGATTTCATCCCATAAACTTGGTGCAAGACATGAAAAAGCTCTTTCTTTAGTCCAATCCTGCTTTATTTTAGCCCTGGATGGAATCACCATTCTAAGATCTTACGAGGATCTTAATACCTTGCCTGGAATAGAAGGGCTTGTTAATGATCTTAAGTATGATGGCTGCAACTTATATTTATTTATTTATTTATTGCATTTGTATCCCACATTTTCTCACCTCTTTGCAGGCTCAATGTGGCTTACAATACATTATGAATAATGGAATTATATAAGAAAATAGACATTTAGTATTATAGAAGGATCTTGGTTAATATTATAATGATAAACATGATAGTAGTATAACAAGCAGATATTATAAGACAGGTCTGGATGTATATGGAGGAGTTCACATTTGTTGATCTTTGTGATATACCTTGTTAAAGAGATGCCAACATTAATATCTTAAAATAAATTCTAAATTTAATGGGCAACTAGTGATACTACACAAACAATGGCGTAACATGATCATACTTGTGGTTACCTCTCAACAGGCGTATTGCTGCATTTTCCAAAGTTTGCAATCTTTTCAGTCTATATTCAGGTAGTAGGTGTGCCCATGTTAATTTGTTTTGCAATTCCTGTGTGCTAATGGAACAAGTAGTGCTGGACCTACAAAAAACAAATATTTAAAAAGTCCTAAATACTGACGTGTTAAGCCCAGATTTTAACGTGTTTTAGTAAAAATGCTCCTAAGTTTATGCTTCAGGCAATGAAGGCTTAAATGACTTGCCCACAATCATAAGGTGCAGCAGCAGGATCTGAACACAAGTTTCATTAATTGTCTACCTGATGCTACCTGCTGCGCTAAACATTAGGCTGCTCATCCACTCCAGTTGCTCTCACATACACATGTATGTGCTAGATTCTGCCAAACTACAGATACAATTCAACCTAAAAGATTTGATTTTTAAGGTGGCTTTTAAGGGCAGAAAAAAAATGCTAGTTACCCCCACACTCACTCTTCGAGATCTCTGGTCCAAAAAAGCAGTTAGGTCACATTTATACATCATTCAGAGAAAGCTTAAATGCCAATTAAATTCTTTGAAATATGTGCATTCTCTTTGTAAAATGGAAAGTACACATGTATTTTAAAAGTCCGCCCACATCACACCCAGACCATGGCCCCTTAAAATCCGTGCATGCTGCAGATAGACACATGTACGAAATGGTTTTTCTAAAATCGCTACTTAGAAGTATATGCTCATTTGCATGTGTATACTAGCTTTTTACAATGGTAAATGCCACCTAACCCATTTCAAATGATCTCCTGTAGCTCTTTCTTTAAGTTACTATACTATACTATACTATACGATGTGCTCAAGTTGGTATACCTTTATTTCAGTTGTTGTATCCCACCTAATTCAAAAGGGGAATTAATAAATAATAATAAAGTTGACTTAAGGGCCCTTTTATTACAGTGAGATAATTAGCATGCACTAATCAGTAGAACATGTCTGTGCTAATGGCTACCACGGGTTAATATCATCTAGTTTGGTTAAAATCGTGTGTAACTGTTCTACACAGGATGGGGTGGTGAATGGGTGGGTCATGAGCAGAGATAAGGCATGGACTGCACATTGCAGTGAGCGCACAGTATTTAGGAGTCCTTTTAGCAAGCTGCAGAAAAAAGGACCCTGTGCTAGTGGGGGGGGGGGCTGTTTTTACCACGTGCTGAGGCCCTTTTTACTGCAGCACAGTGGCGTAGCCACAGGTGGGCCTGGGTGGGCCGGTCCCACCCACTTAGGGCTCAGGCCCACCCAACAGTAGCACACATTTAGCGGTAGCTGGTGGGGATCCCAAGCTCTGCCAGCTGAAGACTTCCCCCTGATGGTAATGATACCGGCACCGTCCTGCACATGCTCAATTTTCAGCGCAAGCATGCTGCAGACTGCCAAGGTAGAAAGAAGCATTTTCCCGCCAGCTGAGATATTTTTTGGGTGGTGGGGGGGGGGGGAACAATTGGTGCCCACCCACTTCTTGCCTAGGCCCACCCAAAATCTGTTGTCTGGCTACACCCCTGCTGCAGCGGGTAGAAAAGGCTGATGGCCATGCGGTAAGATTGTTCTTACAGCGTCGCAATGTGAAGGGGAGCACTTACCGCCACCCATTCAGGTGGCAGTAAGGGCTCCCACACTAACCTTGTGTTAACCACCGGGTAGTGCAAGGCACTACCTGATTACCGCCAGGTTAGCACCGTGCTAAAAAATATGGTCTGATTTTCCCTAGCGTAGGATTTGGCACGCTCCAGGGCTGGAACTACTATAAGTGCCCACATTGGGCCAGTGGTATCTCTAGATTAGTGTGTGATAAGCCCATGTTAGGCTTACCGCCTCATTGTAAAAGGGCCCCTAAGTGTGCATGCTGGGCACACACCAACAGTTACTGCATCAGCTTTGCAATTATCACGTGTTAGTTTTTGCACTTAATGCACGATAAGTGCGATGACATACAGCACTTTAGTCAAAGAGTCCTTTAGAAAATAAAGAATAAATATCATGAAATTTGGCTCTCTATTTGACTTTTATTGAACAAAAGGCAGAAGTTGTACATAAACCAATTGCAGGCAGTCTGGAATCCTATACAGGAGAAAGTCTAACCTAATATTTCAGACTCTGTCCATCTGTTAACTTTGTTTGTGGTCTTACAGTCTTGCTGTGCAAATTATTTTAAGCAGCTTTCCATGACTTTGCCTTACCCTTTGTATTACTTTACCATTTTGGGGGGGAACATTTCATGCAGAGAACAATGAATTTGTACAATTAGTATGCATTTATCAGTTGTTTAGATCTATATCTGATGAAATTCCTTAATCGCCTTCTGTGATGCCATCTGTCTAGGAGGAGTCTTCCTATTTTGTTGTGAAATTTCAAAACACAGTCAAGAGATACATTTAAACTAAAATCTTAAGCAAATCTTCAGTTTTTAAACTATAGATATAGATACATGGATATCTATATATATAAAAGGCAACCCCAACGTTCTGAAGCCTCCACGGAAGTTGAGGCGCCCGAGATATCCGGTGTGCCCTGGAGTGTCTGCACCGCCCTCGCGTCAAAACGTCATGACGCGTCAAAACGTCATGACATCGAGGGCGGAGCTATTGACACTCGAGGGACGAAATGGCCCACAGCGAACAAGGCAAGTAGCTTCAAGGGACGGAGGGAGGGGGCCCCTTGCTAGCGCCCGTTTCATTCCGCTCAGAAACGGGCATTTTTTCCTAGTAGATATATAAAGCTGTTGAAAATACAGGACTCATTTCCTGAAATAGTCCCATCCAAGACTTTGTAAAGTCAAATTGTGGGGTAGCTGTTTTATGCATTTCCACAGATAGGAGGGAATTCAGTAAATGAAACTTTAAAATCTGTGCTCCAAAAAATTGGCGCTAAGTGCAATTTTATAAAGAGCGCACATACTTTATAGAATCGCACTTAAGCACTGATCCACATTTAACTGTTGGGTACAAGACTTACACCTGCTAAAAGCAGGTGTAAACGCCAGCGCCTAACTTAGGTGTGGATCAAGCGAATTCTATAATTTTGCCTGCAACTTTTGGGAATGTCGTCGGCGCTCCCCTGACCACACCCCCTTTTCACCTACTCGCTATGAAAGTTGCACACAGATCTTTCTAGACTAGCATGCTGCAAGATGTATGTGCAACTGCCAAGCAAGCCAATTAACTACAATAATTGGTTTTTAGTGCTCAATTATTGCTAGTTAAAGGCTCATTAATTTAGTTGCATGCGCATCTTGGGCGCATAATCACAATTTGGTGTGCGACTTTCAGCACGATATAAAGAATCCAGGGGATAAAAGGCAATTCTATAACAGGGTGCCACATTTACATGCCATTTGAGGGGCCCTTTTACAAAAGGGTTGACACGCGGCAATGGGCTTGCCGTGTGCCAATTCAGAACTACCACCGGGCTACAGCAGGAGCCCAACAGTAGTTCCCACCCCACAATGTACACCATTTCTGATGCTACAGTAATTTTTGAGATTTTTGTAGTGCCAGAACTTAACCGGCGGTAATCGGTTAGCGTGGTTGCCATTACCACCATCTCAATGGGTGGCGGTAAGGAGTCTCCACCAAAATAGCCCTGCGGTAAGTGGTTCACTTACCACACGGCCATTTCTTTTCTCCTAAAGTGACCAGCCTTTTACCTGCTGCAGTAAAAGGGAGCCTCAGCGTGTATCAAAAACACATGCTGATACAAGCACAGGCCTCCTTTTAACGCAGCTTAGTAAAAGGACTCCTGAGTGCCTAAATATACAGAATACTTGCACTTATATACATTAAACTCCTCATTCTTTAACAGGCTGCCTAAAGTTAGGCACCCATTTGCACAAGTAAGTTATAGAATACTAGCACTTACATGAGAGATTATTACAGTTACATGTGTAAGTAATAGCCATGTGATCAGCGGTATTCTATAACATATGTACACAACTTGATTAGCACCAAGGGCAATCAAGTGTAAGGACAATCGAGAGTCCTTTATTAGTAGACCCAACACAGGCCATGTTTCGGTGTATATATGCCTGCATCAGGGGTCAAATGAAATGGGCTCATGAGGAATATTCCAGAGGAATGTTCAGACCAGTGACCAAACGTTTCCAATCTAAAGCACAAAGTTGTACAGTTCAAACCAGCTTCCCCTGAGAACTTTGTGCTTTAGACTGGAAACGTTTGGTCACTGGTCTGAGTGAGCTGTGGCTTTATTTCTTGATTTTTAGAACATTCTTCAAGAGTCCATTTCATTTGACCCCTGATGCACACAGCCTGTATCGAGTCTACTAATAAGGAATTCTCGATTGTCCCACACTTGATGGCACTTGATGCTTTTTCTCTTTGTTTCTCTGTGTGTACTTTGACCCTCTCCTCTGCTGTCTGATATCTCACAAATTGTTTAAATGCTAGGGGTGTACACATGGATGGGGCTTGGGCAGAGCATAGGCGGGCCCAACATTTATGCATATAACTTACAGACTACTGTTACGTGCTAAGATGCCGCATTTAGGCATCCACATTTACACCTGCTATTGACATGCCTTAATACTGGTGCATAAATGCTGACTTACACTAATATTCAATAACAGAATCTGGGCACCCAGATGTCATTATAGAATTAGGGATAGATATTAAGGTTTGAATCCTTTTTTAGGAAAATAGGTGATATATTAAACTCTAATAGAACGGAACCATAGAATAGCTCAGGTTTTTCTTCCCAAGAACTTGGTTTTCTTAATTGGAATCCGCATAGAACTTCATGGGGTTTGTGGAATATAAGAGCATTTGTAATTGAGTAGGGCAATGTCCCTGGTGGCCTGATAAAGGACTGGGAGTACCTCTCACAGGTCTAGAACAGTAACAGTTATTACAGTCACAATGTTCATTAAGATTCACACATCAGGACTCCTTCGAGAACACTATAGTAGTGGTCCCGAGTCCAAACACTAGAGGGTAGTTTCATAAACCATTTTTGTGTGTAAAACAGAATTTTATGGGCAGAAATAAGCACCAATAAAATTATCCAGATATATACACATATATAGGTTTAGGTAGATTCATTTACATTCTTGCTATAACTAAGCAGAGTACAGAGCAACACGCATAAAAGTACAAATTAAAACAAATCAATAAAACAAACATTACAGAAAATACCACACCCACTACTTTCCTATATATAATCTCCACAATCCCATTTAAATAAATCTCACCTTCCATAAACAGTCTAATATACATAGATAATCATCAGCATTTTCAAATTTACTGATTCAATCATTTACATTCTGAACTCTTGCATACTGTGTAATTCCTGAAAACACATCAGATCCATATGCCTTAACAAAGAGATGTATAGTTTAAACTTTGACATGGCATGTGCATAGGTATTCCCGGGGGGGCAGAGGCTGGGTGCAATGAGGATGGGATAATGAGATTCAAACATAAGTGCTAAAACTATGCATGCACTAGAGTCAGTGTACCTGTGTGGGAGGTTTTATGGAGGTCATTTTTCTAAAGGCACATAGGTTGTCTTTATAAAGTAGATGCAACATACAGTATGTGCCTTGTTAGGAAATTATACTCCACATGTCCCCATTGCACAATGACTGGAACTCTATCTACCCTTCTCCCCAGGGGCAGAGAATGTTGTCTCCAACATTCTTGGCCCAACCAGCCCAAGGAGAAGAAGAGCAGACCTAGGGAACTGAGCCCCTTATGTGTGTGCTAAAAAAAGCTTAGCATGGAACTGTGCGTGTGCATGTTACAGAATAAGGATATTTACATGCATAAAACAATTATTTAATTTTCTATAACAAGCAGTAATTACCAATTATTGCTGTTAATTGACACTAATTTGTGCCAATTGACATTTGCATGCATACATGCCAAAGTTGTTTTTCTATAAATCCGCATGCTAAATCCAGTGCACGCAATGGCAAGATGGGAGGGGCATATTAGGGATTAGCACATGGACTTTATAGAATAGTAGCATTTGCACACTTCTGTTAGGCTCTCTCATTTGCTGGAGGATGTGGTAAAAGTGATTAGCATATCTGGGTTTAAAAAAGGTTTGGACGGATTCCTGGAGGAAAAGTCCATAGTCTGCTATTGAGACAGACATGGGAAGCAACTGCTTGCCCTGGGATTTGTAGTATGGAGTGTTGCCATGATTTGGGTTTCTGCCACGTACTTGTGACCTGGCTTGGCCACTGTTTGGAAAACAGGATACTGGGCTAGATGGACCATTGGCCTGACCCAGTATGGCTACTCTTATGTTCTTATGCCTGCCCTAGAGCAGGTGTAAGTGGGAGCGCCTAAAGTTAGGCATGCTAATTCACACTAACATTAGTATTTTATAAGGGCACTTGCACATGACATTGCCCTTACAGAATTTGAGCCTAGCACTTTCTGTCCCAGTGCCTAACTTCAGGCATCCTTTTGAGAATTTACCCCGAATGCAAGCCCTCCACATGGCAGTATGCAGCATTGAAACTAAGCCTCCAGAGCAATTCTTTATTTTTATTAAAAGGAGAAGACTCACAGGCAATGACTAGATAGTACAATAGATCTAAATTATTTCCAGGCTTTTCAAATGTCTCTTTCATATTTAAAATTCTGTAACACTACATCATTCTTCCTTTCAATTACACAGAAATCCTTTTCTAGACACTACAGTTTCAGAAGCAGAATCCCATTTACCATTTTGGTCTAATTTACATTTAATCAACAGTGCTCATATTCAATAGGTATAGAACAGGATTACTAATGAAGTGCTGGATTATATGTACGTAACCTGAAGACTGGAACAAAAATAAGAAGAGAAATCCAAAAAAAGGGGCTTGAATTCCTAAAATTGTTAAGTGCACCAAAGAATTAAGAACTGCATCATAATAAAAGTTATTTTCAAAGGTTGTATATCTTGGGATTAATTTGATAAACCTTTATTTGTGTAGAAAACAGAATCTTTACATGTAAAAATAAGCGCTAATAAAATTACCCAGGGATATATAATCATGAAATTATATGCTACCACCACGTGCACATAGTTTTGCATGATATGCTTTGTGTTCAGATATTCCTGGGGGCAGAAATTGGGTAGAGCTGTGGTAGAGTTAACGAGAAGCACAAATACATTATAAAATCCCCACATATCAATCCAAATTTAGAAACGCTGTGCTTTTCTGAAAACAGATGCAATTCTGTGCCTACTTTTATTTCAAAGGGTATATTTATAAAGACACGTGGAGGGCCATTTTTGAAAGGCCATCCAGCTCAGAATAGGGATGTCCACATCAGAACATTCCTCTCACAATGTATTTTTGAACAGGAACTATGTCATGATTTCCTGTTTGAAAATGCATGGGATGGAGGTCTGTGAGCTGGAGACATCCAGCATGAACAGCCATTTTGCAACCTGGAACATCCAAATTATGAACTGGAGAAAACAAGGGACAAGGACATCTGTCTGGCAGCATTCTTTAAAAAATGGCCACAAAATTGAAGAAGTAGATTTTGGTGTAAGAAAGTTCTTCAGAATAAATGGGAAGGAAATTTGAGCTCATTAGTCCCCCTTTTTATGTGTTTGGAGTAGAAACAATAGAAGCTTCACCCCATGGACTCGCATTATTCTATTCAAGTTTCAGGTTGCATTTATTTAATATACTGCTAAGGAAAACCAACATCATAGCAGTGTACAATATCAATATTAGGAGAGGCTTAAGGAAAAGAACTACAAATATCGAAAAGACAGCAGAAATAATAGAGGGGAGATAGAAAAGAAGGGAAAATCAAAGATAAGGAAAGGTATAGATTCTAGCAAGTAATGTGCCTGATGTACTGCAAACCATAGGAGAAAGAAAAAAAATCCAGGAAGAGTTAAATAAACAGGGCACAAAGGCATACATCCTATATAATAATTTGCACCTCCAACGTTCTACGTCTGGATGCCTGGGTTCCTAACACAATTCCCATTGGTCTGCCCTTGCATCGGAACGTGATGACATCAGAGGGCGGATCAATGAGAGGAAAGCGAAACCAACACCAGCCACCAAAAGAACGTTGGAGGTGAGGATTCAAACGACAGAGAATCACCCCCTCCCGCCCCCCCCATCCTCCAAATTCCAGGCCCCCCTCTCCTCCGAGTTCCATGCCCACCCCCTCCCCTTCCCCCTCCCATACGAGTTCCATGCCCCTCCTGTCTTCAGAGTTCCAGATCCCCGCACCTCCCTCCCTCTCTCTCTCTCTCTCTCAGTGGCAGCCCGACCTGCGTTGGCTGCCCTCTTCTCGCAGTCCTGCGCCTGCCCCTCGCCTTCCTGTGTGCCGGCTGTAATTTAAAAGTTGTTACCTCGGTGTACACCGGCAGCAGTGAAAGTAGAGCAGGCACGGCGCTTCAGCCTGCCTTCCCTTCTGTCTCAGCTCTACCTCTGGTCCCGCCCTTCCGGAAACAGGAAATGAGGGCGGGACCAGAGGCACAGCTGAGACAGAAGGGAAGGCAGGCTGAAGCGCCATGCCTGCTCGATTTACACTGCTGCAGCCGGACCACAAGGTAACAACTTTTAAATTACAGCCAGTGCGCTGGAAGGTGAGGGGCAGGCGCAGGACTGCAAGAAGAGGGCGGCCAACGCAGGTCAGGCTGCCACTGAGAGAGAGAGAGGGAAGGAGGCACGGGGGTCTGGAACTCCGAAGACAGGGGTCATGGAACTCGCAGGGGAGGGGAGGGAGGGGGCATGGAAATCGGACGGAAGAGGGGCCTGGAACTCGGAGGGGAGGAGAGGGAGGGAGGGAGGGAAAGAGGGGGTCATGGAACTCGGACCCCGTATGTGATAATGAGCACTAAGTCAAACTGAGAATGGCCGCGAGGCAGCAACTCGTTCCGAATACTGTGCCGCTCTAAATACATCGGGCAAGCATTGATCTCGCAAGACAACTCGCTGCTGACGTCCTGATAGAGCTGGAAGGGTTTACAAGACTATTGAAGAGATGTCGACAGGCTGCAGTCATGCTCTGATATAGTTTCTCAGACTCTATCAACTGAAAAATAGGGGCTCTCTCTCTCTCACACACACACACACACACACACACACACACACTCTCTGTGTCACACATACACTCTCTCTCAGACACTCACTCTCTCACTTATTCTCTCTCTCTCTCACACACACACACACACACACACTATCTGTCAAAAAAACTTTCTCTATCAAACACACACACTCTCTCTCACATACACACTCTCTCTAAAACATACACACTCTGTCTCTCACACTCTTTCTCTCTCACACACACTCTCTCTCTGTCTCACTCTACACACACTCTCTCTCTCTATAACACACACTGTCTCTCTCTCACACACACACTCTGTCACAGACACGCTATCACACACACTCACTCTCTGTCTCTCACATACACTCTCTCTGACATACTCTCTCTCTCTATCACACTCTATCTCTCTGTCACACACACACTCTCTCACACACACAGTCTCTCTATCTCTCTCTCTCTGTCTCACACACACACACAAACACACACACACTACTACTACTACTATTTAGCATTTCTATAGCGCTACAAGGCGTACGCAGTGCTGCACAAACTCTTTGTCTCTCTCTCACTCATTCTCTCTCACACACACACTCCCTCACACACACTTTCTCTCTCACACACACACACACACATTCTCTCTCACATACACACTATGAGGAAAACCTTGCTAGCGCCCATTTCATTTCTGTGAGAAATGGGCCTTTTTTACTAGTCTGTTAAAAAAATTAAGTTTTATGGCAAACTCCAAATGGGAATGGAGTTTGCACAAATTTAGGGAAAGTGCATTTTAGAGGGAGGGTCTAGCAACAGAAAACATTGTTTTACAAAGAGCAAGTAGGGGGACATCCCATAAGGAAGGGACGGCAAGAAGGGCTTGATGTTGAGAACGGAGCAATCGAGAGGGAGAGTTCACCTGTTCCTATTATTCATGAGCTGCTTTCCGCATTGTTTCTAAGCAGAGATGTTAACATTGCCGAATAAGTATTGACATTAGCATTGAACTGTTTTTATCCATACTTAGGTGTCAGAATACAACAGATTACATGGTTACAGATACAGGCAAAGCAACCAAAGCACTGACCCCTGTTGAGTCTTTGACTGTACCTTTGACACATTTTTGTTGGTGCATATGTTGTTTTTGTCTTTTCAGTAAGTTTTACCTCCGTGATTGATGAACTACTCTTTATAGTTCTTTGATCACCAGGCCTCTTCCTGAGGCATCTCTGGTCATCCCTACTTTTTCTGGATTCTGTTTTATCTGTAAGGAATTTGTTCTTCTTCCTTTGGTGTGTGTTGTGGGGGGGGGGGGGGGTCTGTTTTTGTAATTCATGAGCTGCTTCACATGCATCCATAATCTCTGGCAGAATGCTAGTTTAGAAATCTGTATATGCCATCATACATTTCCATATGATAAAAGCCCAGTGCACTCTCCAGTTTACTCATTTTATTGTATGGATTTCAAGTCAATGCTTATGCTTATCATGTCACCAGAGTAAGCAAACAAGTCACCTGCTGGCAAAGATCAAAATTTGCTAGACTGAATGAGCTTTTAATCTGCATGAAATCAGTGAGTTGTGAGAACGATTCATTGAACTGTTTGAATCTTTTTTTCTTTTCTATGTTGCAGTAACTTCTAAATGCCCCCATTTGCCCTAAACATCACAGCAGAAAGTGCTTATTTAAAAGTTTCCATGCCTGCGTATTGATACCTTGCCGCATAAATGATGCATGTGCCCATTACTCCAGTGCTACATTAATGGAAATAGAGCTAATGTTTGCATAAAAAATAGAACTTTTTTTGCATTCATTGATTATAAAGTCATATGACAAGAAAAGTAACAAATGAAGTTCTATACATTGGCAAGCTGATGTTAGATCATCATTTTCTGTCTGTCAAAGAATCATTATTTTGAAACAGTACATCGACTTTGAGTTATAAAATGGTACTGTCAGTTCACATTACTAATGCCATAGCTTAGTTTCAGCTGGTTTGCTGGTTTGATTGCATCAGTTTTTTTAATCTTAATCTGGACATGTGCCCCTGGATCATTTTTCCTGTCCAGCACAGCTGATTACCATTGCCCAGGAGAATGATAGATACAAGAAGTTATTGTTGAAGAATTTACACATGGGGATTGCAGACATGTGTAAATGGCAATTTCAGAGAGAGATTTAAAGAGGGGGTGGTTTGGGCCAGGGCTGCGGAGAGTCAGAGCCGGACCCGGGGCAGTTCCGCTGCAGCCGCTGCCCCCCCCCCCCCCCCACACACACTCAAGATGCAGCCTCCTCCCCTGCCCCCCCCCCACTCAGGACACAGATTTCGCCATCACCCCTCGCTCACTTGGCTGCCACCACCCCCTACCCTTCTGCGTCAGTGCATCTGCTCCTTCCCCGGCCTCCAAGAGGGGGCCTGGCGCCAGGGTCTGTCTCTCTCCTGCTCCTGTGTGCTGGGACTGGGTTATTGCATTAACACAATTACCCAGGTCCCGACAGGAGCAGGAGAGATACAGACCCCCGGTGCCTGGTAAGAGGGAAAGGAAAATGTATTTACATTGGTGTAATACACAGGTCACCTTTGCAGTCAGAAGAAATGGACAGAGACTTAATTGAAGATATTCACAAGATAGCTAGGAAAGGGGAAGTACTACTGATAGGTGATTTTAATATGACGGACGTTGACTGGGGCATACCTGCCACACGGTCGTCTAGAAGCAAAAGGCTCTCTACAGGAAAAATTGTTTCAGCAGTGGGTAATGGAACTGAAGTGGGATGGAGCTATTCTAGACCTGGTGCTTACAAACGGGGAGAATATTTCTGATGTTACGGTGGGAGATCATTTGACAACTAGCGATCAACGAATGGTGTGGTTCAATAAAAACAAAGGAGGAGAGGGCTTACTCAAGATTGAAGATCCTAGATTTAAAAAAAAAAAACTAACTTTGCCAAGATTTGGGAATTTCTCAAGGAAGAATTATCTGGATGGGAGCAACTGTAGAACAGCAGTGGGCAAATGTGAAAGAAGCTATTTTAAAGGCGGCAAACCTTTATGTTAGAAAATTACATAAAAGAAAGAGGAAAAAAAGGCAGCTCTGGTTCTCGAACATAGTAGCTGAAAAAGTAAGGGTGAAAAGGTAAAGGAAAGAATGCTAGCCTTCTTGTATTACGAGATGACTCAAAAAGAAGACAGGCAAAAATACTTGGGAAAACCTAAGAGAAGCTGGAAAAGCTATTATAAAAGTGAAGAGGCAAATGGAAGAAAAG
Organism: Microcaecilia unicolor; assembly: GCF_901765095.1. Lineage (NCBI taxonomy): Eukaryota > Metazoa > Chordata > Amphibia > Gymnophiona > Siphonopidae > Microcaecilia > Microcaecilia unicolor. The sequence goes on along the minus strand of NC_044031.1, from coordinate 125,737,509 downwards.
ATAGCTGATATGGTAAAATTGGGGGATAAGACATTTTTTCAGATATGTAAGTGACAAGAGGAAGTGCCATAATAGCAATGTGAGGCTCAAAGCTGAGAGGGGGGGGGGGTATGTAGAAGCAGATAAGGATAAAGAGGAACTGCTTAACAATTATTTCTGTTCTGTGTTCATAGATGAAAAGTCAGGGGTAGGACTGCAGAAAACAAATGTCAATGGGGATGGATGTATGGTAGACCAGGATCGATTCTCAGAAGACTGTGTTTGTGAGGAGCTATCTAAACTAAATGTAGCAAAGCAATGGGGCCTGATGGGATACATCCATCCAAGGGTACTAATGGAACTCAGAGATGTTCTTGCGGCTCCACTGTCTGACCTCTTCATTGCTTCCTTAGAGTCTGAAGTGGTCCCAGAGGACTGGAGAAGGGCGGATGTGGTTCCTCTGCATGAGTGGAAGTAAGGAGGAGGTTGGGAATTACAGACCTGTCAGTCTGACATCTGTGGTGAGTAAACAAATTGAAACGCATCACGTTCAAAATATGCTCACTAGTTCACAAAATTATCCATGGTCACGCACCAGCTTACATGTCAGAACTAATAGACCTACCACCTAGGAATGCCAAAAGATCATCCCACACATTCCTTGATTTGCATTTCCCCAACTGCAAAGGTATGAAATACAAACTAATGCATGCGTCAAACTTTACCTACCTGAGCACACAATTATGGAACGCGTTGCCGCGCAGCTTGAAATCGATCTACGAAAGAATGAACTTCCGCATATTACTGAAGACCCATCTGTTTAATAAAGCGTACCACAAAGATCAACCAATGTGAATATGCACAACTCGCCCATTCATATTCAGAACTGTATCATAATATATGCTTGTATACTGTTACTATGTCTTATTATCATCATGTTGACCAAAATCCTTCTATAATACTAAATATTTATTTTCTAGCATTCTTCCACTACTCATGATGTATTGTAAGCCACATAGAGCCTGCAAACAGGTGGGAAAATGAGGGATACAAATGCAACAAATAAATAAAAATAAATAAATAAAGAAGAGGATTGTGAGGTTTCTTGAATCAAATGGACTGCAGGACTCGAGGCAGCATGGTTTCACTAAAAGCAGGTCATGTCAGACAAATCTGATTGATTTGTTTGACTGGGTGACCAAACAGCTGGATGTGGAAGGGACGCTAGATGTGGTATACTTGGATTTTACCAAAGTCATTGACACGTTTTCACACAGGCAACTGATAACCAAATTGGGTGCCCTCGGTATGGATACTAAAGTGACTGACTTGGTCAAAAAATGGTTAAGCAGGAGGAGACAGAGGGTAGTGGTAAATGGAGCTTGCTCTGAGGAAAGGGATGTTATCAGTGGTGTTCCACAGGGATCGGTCCTTGGGCCGGCTCTCTTTAATATCTTTGTGACCAATATTGCAGAAGGTCTGTCTAGTAAGGGTTGTCTTTTTGCGGATGATACCAAATTCTGTAATAGGGTTGATACCCCAGATGATGTGGATAGCATGAGGAAAGATCTGGCGAAGCTCAAAGAATGGTCTGATAATTGTCAACTAATATTTAGTGCTAAGAAATGCAGGGTCATGTACTTGGGTCACAAGAATCCAAGGGAAAGGTACAATATAGGAGGTGAAGCACTTCTGTGTACGGAAGTAGAATGAGACTTGCGGGTAATTGTGTCTGATGACCTTAAGGTGGCCAAGCAGGTTGATAAGGTGACTGCCAAAGCCAGAAGGATGCTTGGGTGCATAAGGAGAGGCATGACCAAGCTTATTTTGTGCATACCGTCACTTTTTTCCCCACTTCGGTGAGTCCTGCACTCTTCCTCTCACTCCCCTACTTACTACTACATCGGACTTGGCAGCGCGAACGGTGCAGGCAGTGATTGAGAGAGGTTGGAAACATTGGAGCTTCCCTCTGTGAGTCCCGCTTACGTTGTTTCAACTTCCTGTTTCCGCATAGGCGGAACTCGCAGAGGGGAGCTCCGACGCTGCCAGCCTCCCTCAATCGCTGCACCGTTCGTGCTGAGTCCGACACTAGCAGCCTTTCTATCGCTTTGCTGGCAGGCAGTGGAGAATGAGGACTGGCTGGGAGGAGGATGGGCTGGGGGAAAAAGAATCACTGGACATGGGAGAGGGGAGGGCAGGGGAGAGAGGAGAATTGCTGGACATCGATGGGAGGGGAGGGCAAGGGAGAGAGGAGAATTGCTCGACATCATGGGAGGGGAGGGCAGGGAAGAGAGAATTACTGGACATCGATGGGATGGGAGGGGAGAGCAGGGAAGAGAGAATTGCTGGACATCAATGGGATGGGAGGGGAGGGGAGGGTAGGGAAGAGAGAATTGCTGGATATCGATGGGAGGGCAGGGCAGAGAGGAGAATCGCTGGACATGGAGGGGAGGACAGGGAAGAGAGAATTGCTGGACATGGATGGGAGGGGAGGGCAGGGGAGCGAGGAGAATCAGTGGACATGGATGGGAGGGGAGGGCAGGGAAGAGAGAATTGCTGGACATCAATGAGATGAGAGGGGAGGGCAGGGACGAGAGAATGTTGGACATGGATGGGAGGGGAGGGCAGGGAAGAGAGAATTGCTGGACATGGATGGGAAGGGAGGGCAGGGAAAAGAGAATTGCTGGACATGGATGGGAGGGGAGGGCAGGTGAGAGAGGATAATCGCTGGGCATGGATGGCAGAGAAGAATCGCTGGATATGGATGGCAGGGGAGGACAGGGGGGCAGAGAAGAATCGCTGGACATGGATGGCAGGGGAGGACAGGGGGCAGAGAAAAATCACTGGACATGGATGGGAGGGGAGGGCAGGGGAAGGAGGAGACATACTGGACATGGATGGGAGGGGAGGTCAGGGAAGAGAGATTTGCTGGACATGGATGGAAGGGGAGGGCAGGGGAGAGAGGAGAATCATTGGACATGGGAGGGGAGGGCAGGGGAGAGAGGAGACATGCTGGCCATGGAGTGGAGGGAAGAGAGGAAAGATATGCACATGGATGGGAGGGCAGGGAAGACAGTAGAAATGCTGAAAATGGATGGAGAGGAGAGCAGAAGATAGAAGAGAATTGCTGGACATGGATGGATGGAGGGGTTGGTGGGGAGAGAGGAGAAATGCTGGACTTGGATGGAGGAGAGGGGAGAGAGAATTATTGTTTTATATGCATACAGGGAAGGGAAGAGAGGAGAATTGCTGGATATGGATGGAGGGGAAGAAAGAAAAAAGAAGAAGATGCACATGGATGGAGATGAGGGAAAGGGAAGAGAGGAGAAAAACTGCACATGGATGGAGAAAATAGGCAAAAGCTAGATCCATGTTATACCTCCTCCAGTCAATTCCATGGAGGAGGACCCAGCTTTTACTTATGGGTGTATGGCAAGAAATGAAGAAGAAAGGAGGAAAGTAAAGAAATAAATGGAAAGGAAGCCCTGGAAATGGAGTTAAGGGAACAGATAGAGAGCAGCAGAATCAGAGACTGGGACCAATATGGATATTTTGAAATATGTCCAATTTGAGAATTTACATCTGTTGTCTTACATTGCACTGGGTGTACTGGAGCTGTAACAGCTTACAGAAATTATTTGTAATGAAAAAAAATCACATTATTTTTTTTCTCCTATACTAGTATATTTTCAATGATATCTGTTTATATGCGCCATGGCTTGTATAAGGGGTGTGGCTAATGTGGGTGTGGCTATCATAGGGGTGGAACCATATGTGGTGACCCCACCCATAATGAATACCAGCACCTTTATTTCTACAAAAAAAGCACTGGGCATGACCAGCAGGAAAAAAGAGGCGATAGTGCCCTTGTATAAGTCCCTGGTGAGGCCCCATTTAGAGTACTGCATTCAGTTCTGGAGACCGCACCTACAGAAAGATATAAACAGGATAGAGTCAATCCAGAGGGTGACTACAAAATTGGTAAGCAGTCTCCATTATAAAACATATAAGGAAAGGCTTATGAACCTCAACATGTATACAATGGAAGAGAGGCAGGGGAGAGGGGATATGATACAGACGTTTAAATACCTCAGTGGCATTAATGTTAAGAAGAAGAGCTTTTTCCAATTGAAGAAAAACTCTGGAATGAGAGGGCATAGGATGAAGTTAAGAGGAAATAAGCTGAGGAGGAATCTAAGAAAATACTCTTTCATGGGAAAGATGATGGATGCATAGAATGGCCTCCTGGTGGAGGTCATGGAGACAAAGACTGTCAAAATTCAAAAAAGCATGGGACAGGCACATGGGATCCTTTCTGGAAAGGAGGAGTTAAGGGTTACTGAGGATGGGTAGACTGGATGGGCCATTTGGCTCTTATCTGCCATCATGTTTCTTTATTTTGTGCCCAAGATCTTCCTGTGTCAAACAGCTCACAAGACCAGAAAGCAGCAGCTAAGTATTTTTCACAGTACGCTTATAATCATTTGGGTATAACAAATAACCTTTGAGCATATTTACTAAGCTATTTTAAGCAGCTCGAACAGGTTTTAACACACATTAGATGTTAGTATAGGCCAGCACTAATGGCTAACACCCAATAAGGCTGCCAGCATGTTAAAAACCCCACACTATCTGCTTAACCTGGATAAGGGTGGTACATAGATGTGACAAAGGCAGTGTGGAGGAGTGACCATGGTGATAGCTAGTGCGTGGATAGGTCATGTGAGCTAGCTGTCTTGAGCCAAGACGTACTTGATTCAGTCTATATGTGGTTTCAGTATGATCATAGGCACAAAAAAAAAAAAACCCACCCGTGAGTTAGTGAAAATAATTTTGTGTTTTGTAAAAAAATAATTTCATTTTCAGAAAAAAACAATTCATTTCCATTTCATTTTGGCAAATCATATTTTCAAGCTTAAAGGCACTTAGCTTATATGCAGATTTTCATGCTTCATTCTACAGAGAGGTGCCAGACCTGCACTAGTGGGAGGGGAGGTGGAGGGGAAGAAAGAAATGTCAGACAGCCAACGACCCAACGAGGTAAAGGATACAGTGAAAACATGTGGCAGGCTGCCCCTACCACTGGGCAGTCCTGGGCTTGCTCAATGGCAGCTATGCCCCTGTGAGTGCCACTAGAAAAATGGTTGCCTTGGGTCCCTAGTGATACTGTGAACATATTACTGCTAGGGGTCAGGATGCCAAACAAGGGAACTGACAACAATGTGGATTGAAAACAATTAATTGAGTATCTCGACTTCTAGATGTGAACGGATTGATAATAGTTTAACTATAACTTCTGTGGACCTACCTGAGAATGAACAAATGGCTATATAACACTGCAAATGAAACTTTCAAAGCATGCAAACAACCTCTTTTGAGTGAAACTTGCATTTCTATATTCAGAAACAAATCACGTATGAGAAAAACATCAGCTGCATCTAATTACTGCAGCACTGTTCAAGCTGAAATGATGAGGATACAGATGAAATGCTGTTATAGAGTTATTAAATCCTAAGAAGGTGCCATTTTATCCAATGAAAAGAAAACATGCCGAAGAAGAGGAATAGTTTCATGGTCACGGAACATAACTTCAAGGTATATGAAACCCTGGGACAGGAGTTTGTGGCTGTTCTATGCTGCTAACACTTCAAGTTATTTTCCAGTCAATGTTCAGGTGGCGGTCAGCATTTTTCTTAAACGCTAACCACCGTGAGCTGAATTATGCTCAATATTTAATGCCAGGTCATGTCCAGTCACTAGTGCTAAATATCAGGGCATGACCAGCCAAGAGTGTGCCAACCTGACTTATGTGGGTCCTGACCAATATTAAGCCAGAACCCACATAAGACCCCTGTACTACTGCTAGGGAGCTGCCATTTTGATAGCCAGAGTCAATGGGGCAGGAACAGAAAGGGGACCACTCCAGTCCTGTTCCACTAGAGACCATGGATCTCCCCAGAGAGAGGGGTGACTTTTGGGTTATGGGCAGTCCTTACTGTATTTTAGTATGGATTGAGGGTCAATCTTCTGATGGAGGGGTTTGGAGATCAGAGGTGGGATGGGGAGATCCTAGTAGAGGCAATTAGAAAGAGGGGGACAATCAAACATGAAGGGTAAAGCCATGAGGGGAATTGCTGATGCATGTGGAGGGACTGGGGGGGGCAGAAATAGGGGGAGACACTGGATTAGCTAAGGTGCCAGCTGGCCCCTGCATAGCGCATGAGACTCCTTTTTGTGTGGTCATTTCTATAGCACTTCTAGACATATACAGATATTTTCTCTGTCCCTAGAGGGCTCACAGTCAGTTTTTGTACCTGGGGCAATGGAGGGTTAAGTGACTTGCTCAAGGTCACAAGGAGCTGCAGTGGGAATCAAACCCAGGTGTCAGGCTTTCAAAGCAGAACCTGGGTTTGTGAGCCCTTGGACCACTGCCGAGGAGCGGCAGCGGCAGGCAAAAACACCCCACACCAGAGACAAGGCAGAACTCTGGCAGGGACAGCTAGACTTCACCTGCACTTGACCACCATTCCCCAGGGGTTGAGCCCCAGGTGCAGGTGGCCGGCAGGACTTACCGGACAGGGCAGGAACTGGAAACCAACAAGGCTGAACAGGGTAGGACTAAGGGTCAGAGGGGAAAGGAATATACATGGGCAGCAAGGCAGGAAACTGGGCTAGGACTCACAGACAGACAATACTACACTAGGCAGGAAATGGTCAGGCTTAAGGGTCAGGACTGAAAGCTGCAAAGCAGCCACTAAGAAAGGAAACATAGACAGGTAAGAGAGAGAACTGAAAGCTGCCAGGCAGCCACTAAACAAGAAACACAGACAACCAAGAACTAGACAGAGAAATACAAACAAGAAACAAGACTGGGAAACAAGCAATACAGTACAAGATAAACTACACAAAGACTAGACTAAAATCAGGCAAGAATCTCAGACAATAAACTGGACTAGGCAGAAGTGCACAGAGCACACTAGCATACCAGGGACCTTAGGCGATGCAAAGGCAAACACAGAAGTTTCTAGGTGATTAATAAAGGCCATCAGCACCTGAGGCTCAGCTGCAGCAATCTCAAGGCAACTACGGGTGCTGTTCAGGCACAAACAAGAAAGACAAGTCTGGCAGCCTGGAAGATCCGGACTGGACTGGGCTGAAGCCTGGAACGGGTAGGGACAGCAAGACAGTCTATGGCAACCACCGGTTCTGGTCACCAGAGGGCGAGGGGAGCACAAACCAAGAAGCAGGCAGAAAGCATACTGAAGCATAGGAGGGCTCAACATACACAGGTGCAGCACAGTAGAGTAATTAGAGCCATGCTGGAAGCAGCCAGCACACAGAGACAGAGGCAGAGCTAACTCGGGCAACACACACACAGGTGCAGTATAGTGGAGTAATTAGAGCCATGCTGGAAACAGCCAGCACACAGAGACAGAACTACCTCAGAAAGGACAGACAGAAGCCAGCTCAGAAGCTGACCCCCAGAAATAAGGTAAGTCTGAGAGGGGTCATGACCACAGATGTGACACCAGGTTGTCAGGATCAGTCCGCTGTACCAACCATTAGGCTACTCTTCCATTGCCTGCCTAATTATGCAGGTACCAGCACTTGATATTGCCCACACCCACATACCTGTCGGCTCCTTCCTGACCCCACCCCCATAACATCCTTGTGTGGCCCGATTCCAAAATGGTCAGTTAATGCTGATAGTCAATGGCTCTGCTTAGTTAAATGCCACTGAGTATCAGCAGATAGCCAGCCCCAAGTGATTTAAGCAGGCAGAAGTCTCTCCTGCCCACTTAAGTCACTTTGAATACCAACTGGTTTATTTCTTTTCTAGCTGAAATAGTCCACCAAAAATAACAGGCTGCAAAGGCTGTATCTGGTATAAATTAAGGGGTCCTTGCGCCTACATGCATCCAACGCACACCATTTCAGTACTACTGCCCGAGCACGGCGCTAACTGGACAGTAATTGGCATTGTACACGGAGTGACGATTACCACCTGGTTAACGTGTGAGTCCTTACTGCTAAGTCAATGGGTGGCGGTAAGATCTCAGGCCCAAAATGGACGAGTGCCAATTTTCATTTTGCCGCACGTCCATTTTCAGCCAAAAAAAGGACTTTTTTGCAGGTGTGCTGAAAAATGGACCTGCACACACCCAATACATGCATCTACACCAGTGCAGGCCATTTTCAGCGCACCTTAGTGAAAGGACTCCTAAGAGTCTTCAGCTTCTTATTTCACTTTGAATGTGAATCCCTTTGAAGGCATTGACTGCTCTTGGGCTATCTGCGATGGTTTGTGCAAACGTTGAACTGGTAACACTTAATCATAATCCTTAACACAAACTCTCCACCATTGGTGCATGGTAACAGTCATCACTGCATGCTAATTTACAGCTACTGTGTGCTTCAGGGCTATTGCAAACCTACTAATGAAAAAAAATCCTTACATATCTTTTTCTATTGGGACCCAGAGCACACTAAAACCATCATCAGCAGGTCTCCAAATATCCTATATCATGGTCATTTTAAGCATGATGGACACCCAAATGTTAGGACGCATCCAAGTCCCAACTGAAAACAAGGTAATTATCTTAATCTGACTTTCACAGCCAACATATTTTAATAATGAAAATATCACAATCATAAACAAGTCAAAAGGTTTCCTTTTACTTTGATAGGATTTACTTTTGGAAACAGTTGAAAAACACTTTTTCCTTACTGCTGCAAATCATTACCACGTATTCTATGGTGTTTCTCAGCAAATCTTGCATCAGATCTGTCAAGGTCTGCATACTAATTAACAGTCACAGATGCTTATATCAATATGCATTTAAATATTTCTGACCTAAGGCTTTCATGGCTTATTACTACAAACTTGAATTCACCTATATGGCCTAAGACTTCCTCGCAGGCATCATCAATCAGGTTTGTCGGTACCTGCCTCAAGTAATCTTACAAAGAAAAAAATAAGTGTTGCTATATCTAGATATCTAGATATAAATATGCCTTTTTCTTTTTTTTTTTTTTTGCATTTGTTCACAGAAAAGCAATTGCTGAGGATCTCAGTACCAAAATTCTTTGAGCTACCACTTCAATACACTATTTACTAAATTCTATAAATGGTGCTAAAATTTGGATGCCGATAAAAATTAGCACTATGCACTATTCTATAAACGGCACTCAAGAGTTGGGCACCCTTTATGGAATAGCATTTGGTGCTGGGATCTGCACCCAATTTTGAGCATGAAGAGTAACACTAACTGAAATCTGGTGTAAATTTTCATGCCAAAATTAGGTGTGGATCGCCCTTATTCCGTAACACTGCGTACAAAGTCCAGCTGATCCGCCCATGCCCTTCCCATGGCAACGCCCTCTTTTCTGATTTACACAATTTATACGCAGATCCCGGTACCTAAAGATGTGCATGTAAATTTAAATTAATGTCAATTGATAATTGATCATTAGTGCCCAATTATCATCAGTTATTGATTCATTTGTCAATTAAATTGTGTATGCCCATATTTGCGCTTGCAATTTTGAGCACCATATATAGAATTAGGTTATATTACAAATTCCTTATAGAAATGTAACTAGAGAAAGGACAAGGTTAGTGTAGCAGGCTTTGAACCTGGCAACCTGGATTTGATTCCCACTGAAGCTCCTTGTGACCCTGGGCAAGTTACTTTCCCTTCCATTGCCCCAGGTACAAAAAGTTAGATTGTAAGCCCTCTAGGGACAAAGAAGGTACCTCTATATATTTGTGTATAATGCCTTAGGACACTACAATAAGGTACAGGAAGGGTGGGGTAGTGAATGGAGTTATGTGGGTGGAGGGAGACTAGAAAATTGGGGAGGGGCTATACATGGGGGGAAAGAGAGGGAATCTGGCTTTCTTTAGGGGGGTCAGTGACGGAGGCAGGGTAGGATGTGACAGTGAGTGGGGTGGGGTGTTACAGGTGGTGGGCAGAGGTGTGGCAGGGGGTGGGGTGGGGTGTGACAGGGGGACGGCGCATGTGCCCTCTTTTTCCTTAGGGCAAATACGGTAACCCTATCTATTGGTTCTACTGAACCTAGTGGTTGCCATAGAAATGAGCGAGAAGTAGCATTTGTTGCTAAAGTGTTACTCACCTGTCTGGGCACACAGCTCATCAAGCACCCCCTAGAGGAAGTCCCAGTTGTACTGCTGCAGATACCTTTCCTGTTTCCTCAAGTCCTCCATTTGTATGGAGATAAGGGGTGGGAAGGGAGAGGGAAACGAGGTTGAGTGCCAGGTACATGACAGATGTTTCATGCTGCTGTTTGGCATAGGGTTACCATATTTTGTCCCCCTAAAAGGAGGACACATGCCCCGCCCCCTTTTACGCCCCACCCCGCCCCATTTAACACCCCACCCCGCCCCCTTTCACACCCTCGCTCCGTCCCTGTCACATTTTCCCCTCCCCCCGTCACACACCCCATCACTCCCCCTCCCCGACACCCCCCTCCCCTTACTTACTACTGCCCTGGTGGTCTAGTGACCTCTTCCACCTTCGGGACAGGAAAGAGCCCCCTCTTTCCTGGCCGGAGCACTGCCCTGCATGCATCCTTCCTGTTCGTGATCTCAGCGCCGATTCAAAATGGCCGCCGACAGTTGAAGTCTCGCAAGGTCATGTCAACTCTAGCTGGCCATTTTGAAATCGGCGCCGAGATCACGAACAGGAAGGATGCATGCAGGGCAGCGCTCCGGGCAGAAAAGAGGGGGCTCTTTCCTGCCTCGAAGGTGGAAGAGGTCACTAGACCACCAGGGCAGTAGTAAGTAAGGGGAGGGGAGGCTAGCAATCTGCCCGTTTGTCCGGATTTCGGGACAAACGGGCAGGCTGGTGGGCGGGCCATCCTATAGGATGGCCCGCCCACCAGCCTGCCCGTTTGTCCGGATTTCGGGACAAACGGCCATATTGGCAAAACCCGACCGCCCAGACATGTCCTCAAAAAGAGGACATGTCCAGACATATGGTAACCCTAGTTTGGCATGACATGCCTGCTCCTGCCTTCACCTCCATCCAGTGTGTTTTTTCTAGCAAAAAAGGTGCCAGTACTCAAATGGTAGGTCACCCTTCAGGAATGGGGTGATCACTGAGGGACCCAGCCCACAATAGCCAGGCCCCCTGCAACCAGTCACAGAATCTATGACAAGGCAGAATTGGTGTGTAGAGCCTGAACTCTTTCATTAAAACTTGGGGTCCATGGGTCAATTTTAGCAGACAATGGAAAAGGTGCCGGTACTCAGTACCCCCAAGTACCCCCTCAAAAAAAGCTCTGCCTCCATCTCACAGTGTAACATGCCGTGTTGATGTTTGTATACATGCCTCATGACATGGATAGAGAGGTTGTTGTGATTATCAATTCACATTGTACCTCACATTATTTGCGGACTATATAATACTAGTGGATCAGTAAAGATACTGGAGACAATGCAGAGGAGGTAGAATGCAGGAGGTAGCCTAGTGGTTAGAATGTTGGGGGAGGGGGAAAGTAGCAATTTCAAGTCTCATCATGAGCTGCTTGCATTTTGCACTTCCCTCCCCACAGAAGCAGATTTCCCCATTTTAAGAGGCATTGCTATGCAGGGGAGGAGGCAGCTTGGTGATTAGAACACTTGAATTATTTTGGGGGTGGTTAGTTCAAATCTCAGCACTGGTTCATGAGCAGTTCACCTCATCCTGCACTGCCCCAGGGGCAGTTAATCAATACAATCATGAATATAACTTGTACACAGTACTTTGCATACTTTTTGTACTTACATCTCTGGGGAAGGAGGCTTGAGCATTATACTCTGCAGTTAAGTGGAGGAGTGGCCTAGTGGTTAGAGCAGTGGCATAGCCACAGGTGGGCCTGGGTGGGCCGGGGCCCATCCACTTAGGGCTAAGGCCCACTCAACAGCAGCACATATTTAGTGGGGATCCCAAGCTTCACCAGCTGAAGACCTCCCCCTGATGGTGCTGAAAACATTACTTTCCACTTGCAGTCAAAGCTTCTTAAGCTGCTGATACTGGCCTCATCGCAATGGAGGGGAGGAGAGGAGAACACTTGGTGCCCACCCACTTCTTGACTAGGCCCATCCAAAATCTGCTGTCTGGCTATGCCCCTAGGTTAGAGCACTGGTCTTGCAATCCAGAGGTGGCTGGTTCAAATCCTACTGCTGCTCCTTGTGATCTTGGGCAAGTCACCTAACTCTCCATTACCTCAGATACAAACTTAGATTGTGAGCCCTCCTGGGACAGAGAAATATCCAGTGTACCTGAATGTAACTCACCTTGAGCTACTAATGAAAAAGGTGTGAGCAAAATCCAAATAAATAAATTGCTCCCAGGTCCTCCTGTATCACAGGTAGGATCTCTTGTGGCCTGGAGGATAAAATATCTCTTTTCCTTGTGGAGAAAGAACTTTGTTAACAGCAGGGTATCAGAATAGGAAACATTGGGCTGCTGACGTCTGGATGCCATTTTTCCCAGTGTTCCTACACACATAAAACAGAGTAGAAATTCAGGTGAATTTATACATGACATGGAAAAATGTACATGGTAAGCATAATTCTGTAAATGGCATGCACCCTTTATAGAATTGCGCTTATGATGTTAATTTTTCCATGCCAACTTTTGGATGCGATTTACTGGATTTAGTCCCATTAATGCAGTGCTGTTGCAGCTGGGGATCAACAGAAGACCACTTTTAAGGTAGACTGGTGGTGGGGTAATGTTGAATTACAGGTGGGGGAGAAAATGCTAGATCACGCTGAGGACAGAGGATGGGGGTGGAAGAGAGCTGACAAGATGTTTGGAGGAGACAGGAGATACTGCAAAGTGATGATTTTTTTTTTTTTTAAATCACAATTAATTAATGCATTAATTGCAGAGTAAACTGCAATTAACTTGTAGCTCTAAATCAGGAACATTGGTACTATTTTGACTTTATGAAATAAGCATCTTAATGCTACTTGGACACAGGTATCCTCTAATAAAATTATTTCCCTATTTGTGTATTGTATAACAAAATAGCACTTTGTTATTAAATCCTCAGGCCTTGAAACACATAGAAGTCAATATTCAGATTTGTTTGTTAGTCAGACTAAACTTGGTTTTTGATTTCCATATACTCCCTCTCCTTTGCCAACCCACTGATCAGAAAAAAAACATCTGGTTGCTTTTAGGTAATATAAGTACATAAGTACATAAGTAATGCCACACTGGGAAAAGATCAAGGGTCCATCGAGCCCAGCATCCTGTCCATGACAGCAGCCAATCCAGGCCAAGGGCACCTGGCGAGCTTCCCAAACGTACAAACATTCTATGCATGTTATTCCTGGAATTGTGGATTTTCCCCAAGTCCATTTAGTAGTGGTTTATGGACTTGTTCTTTAGGAAACCATCTAACCCCTTTTTAAACTCTGCTAAGCTAACCGCCTTCACCACGTTCTCCAGCAACGAATTCCAGAGTTTAATTATGCGTTGGGTGAAGAAACCGTTTCTCTGATTTGTTTTAAATTTACTACACTGTAGTTTCATCGCATTCCCCCTAGTCCTAGTATTTTTGGAAAACGTGAACAGATGCTTCACATCCACCTGTTCCACTCCACTCATTATTTTATATACCTCTATCATGTCTCCCCTCATATACCTCTATCATGTCTCCCCTCTGCTTGAGTCTTTCTAGAGCATTACAATATTTTAACTAGATGATGCTCAATATCAGCACTATTTGATTTAATCTTAACCACATAAATAAAGCCACTGGAATAGCTGTCCTAAAGTTATATTTAGTGGCAGTTCTTACTAGATTAAGGAATCTGTTTATTAAAGTGTGGTAAGTTTTTGCACTTTATTTATTTGTTACATTTGTATCCCACATTTTCCCACCTATTTGCAGGCTCAATGTGGCTTACATAATACTGGAGAGGCATTCGCTGACTCCGGTGTGGGCAAATACAAAGTAAGATGTGGTAACTTTCAAATGTTATGTGCAAAAACTAGTGTGTGGTAATTGCAATGGTTGTGAGTTAACTTTTGGAGATGTGTCCAGCATTCACCCTGCAGTTACCACATAGACAAGTTAATGACAAGTGCAATTAATATGAATGTACCTACCACCACCTCTTGAGATGGCATTAGGAGCACAGATGCTGACTCACCCAGTCACTACCCCATCCCCTGCTGAGCAATAAGTGAAGGATTTTACTGCACTGGCTGCTATTAACATGCAATAACCATTAGCATGGTTCTATTATAATGGTTACTGTTGCTCAGATTTGTACTAGCTGCTTAGAGCCCTTTAGTAAACATACCTCTAAGTTGATTGAGTATCTGGCATGTTTGTACAATAACTTAATTGGATATCTGTAATTAGATATCATCTGCTGAATATCAGTCTCACACTGTTTTTCTTTGTCCTGGTTTGCTGGATCCTGACCAGTTTACTCTCTATTTTTGTTCTTTATTTTTTTTAATGATATTCAGCTTACCTATCCAAATGGCTTATTTTCAGGTGACTACAAAGAATATTATGTACCTCAGTCCCTTCTGTTTTGCTCACATTCTTACTGCCAGCCAGTATATCCTCAGTGGATACGGTTAATTCAGAATACAGCTGCAAGTTTCAGTTGGGAGCTAAAAGAACTGATTCAATCCCCATACTTTGTAAATTTCAAGTTATTGATTTTGGTGTTCAAAGGCTTTGTCCTGGATTAAACGGCTTATCTCTTGTCCCATTTAACAAGATTTATTCCAGGAAAAGCGTGTCGCTCAGGCAATTAGAGATCAGATTGGGAAATCAAAATACACTTCTTTTAGCTGCACAGACCAATATTCGTGAAATTCATTTTCTCAGGTTATGAGAGAGATACAAAATTCCATATGCAAGTAAAGCCAGGGCTTTTTCAAAATAGCTCTCCTCAGCTATGTAATTCTCTATTTCTGTGGATAACACTCTCATCGTTCCTGTCTCATCAGCTCGTAACCTTGGGGCCATCTTCGACTTCTCCCTCTTCTTCTCTGCACATATTCAACAGACTGCTAAAACCTGTTGTTTCTTTCTCTATAATATCAGCCAAATTCGCCCTTTCCTTTTTGAGCACACTACCAGAACCCTCATCCACACTCTTATCACCTCTCGCTTAGACTATTGCAACTTGCTTCTCACAGGTCTCCCACTTAGCCAACTCTCTCCTCTTCAATCTGTTCAAAATTCTGCTGCATGACTAATATTCTGCCAGTGTCATTATGCTCATATTAGCCCTCTCCTCAAGTCACTTCACTGGCTTCCTATCCGTTTCTGCATACAGTTCAAACTCCTCTTATTGACCTATAAGTGCATTCACTCTGTAGCTCCTCAGTACCTCTCCACTCTCATCTCTCCCTACATTCCTCCCCAGGAACTCCGTTCACTGGGTAAATTTCTCTTATTTGCACCCTTCTCCTCCACTGCTAACTCCAGACTCCGTTCCTTTTATCTTGCTTCACCATATGCCTGGAATAGACTTCCTGAGCCGGTACCTCAAGCTCCATCTCTGGCCGTCTTCAAATCTAAGCTAAAAGCCCACCTTTTTGATGCTGCTTTTAACTCCTAACCCTTATTCACTTGTTCAGAACCCTCATTTTATCATCCTCAGGAGTGGCCTAGTGGTTAGGGTGGTGGACTTCAGTCCTGAGGAACTGAGTTCAATTCCTGGCACAGGCAGCTCCTTGTGACTCTGGGCAAGTCACTTAACCCTCCATTGCCTGCCGCATTGAGCCTGCCATGAGTGGGAAAGTGCGGGATACAAATGTAACAAAAAAAAATATTTCCTTATCTCTTTTTTGTCCTGTTTGTCTGTCCTAATTAGATTGTAAGCTCTGTCGAGCAGGGACTGTCTCTTCATGTTCAAGTGTACAGCACTGCGTACGTCTAGTAGCGCTTTAGAAATGATTAGTAGTAGTAGTAGTAGACTTAAGAAAGGAAAGTAGGGAGGAAAGAAGAATGAAAGGTGTTTAGCTGGAGATAAGATACTAAGGGGTCCTTTTACTAAGCTGCGGTAAAAGGGGCCATTCACTAGCAGCAGTGGCGGCCATTTTGGCCACATGCAGAGGCCCTTTTTTGACCACAGTGGGTAAAAAGGCTGAAAAAAATAGCCATGCAGTAAGATTGCACTTACTGCATGGCTATGCGGAGAGAAGCTCCTGCACTAACCCAGCAGTAACAGGTAACTCCTGTGGTAAAAAAAAATAAGGACTCATATTCCCTAATGCTGGGAATGGCACACACTGGGGTGGAACTACCACCAACACCTGTGTTGGGCCAGCAGTAGTTCTGGATTGCTGTGCGGTAAGCCTGCGGTGGGTTTACTGCTGCTTAGTAAAAGGACCCCTTAGTAAGATCAATATCTAATTTTAAATGTTTATTTTGTAATATAAACTGCTACAGCTTTCATGCTTATATGGTGTGAAGTGGTATTAGATTCAAAGAAAGGCAACCAAAATGATAAAGGAATGGACTCCTCTGATATGACTAATTCTTACAAGGTTAGGGATCTTCAGCTTGGAAAAAATATGGGTGAGGGGAGAATTGACAGAAGTCTACAAAATCATGAGAAGAGTAGAATGGGTAAATGTGAATGAATCAATTATTTATTCTTTCAAAACGTATAAAGACAAGGGGACACTCCTTGAAGTTACGTGGTGATACTTTTCAAATGAATAAGAGAAAATATATTTTAACTCAACGAATAGTTAAGCTCTGGACCTCACTGCCAGATGATGTAGTAACAGCAGTTAGCATATCTGGGTTTAAAAAAGGTTTGAACGTAGATCCAAGATGGCCGCTGGATCAGAAACTCTGTAGTTTCTGTTTCTTACCTTCGCTTCTCTTTTGTTATGCCTAAGCATTGGGGGAAAGCAGCTGTTAATTCCTCCCAGCAGAGCAGTTCTACAGAATTGAGACCTATCAAGAAATTTACTATGAAACTCGGCACTTGGATGACAATACCTCCAAAGAACGCTGAAAGCCTGCTTGGAAAGTCAACAATGAGTGGCGGTTTGGCTACGCCATTTGGGCCTGATGTCACCCTTAGTCTACAGATTAGACTGCCTTCTCAGCCCGCAGCCTCGGTCTTACTGTATCAGCTGTTGCATGTGCTCTCCATTGGAGAGAGCCATGGTGCACTACAGCGGGACGAGAAACATCATGTATCTGAAAATGTAGTGAGTACCCAGATGGGACTTACTCATTTGAGTAGTGAGGCTTTGCGGTCTGAGCAGATGTCAGAGGCAAGTATGGCTCAGCATTCCTTTGAATTGGACTCATTAGAGGTGAAGCCTGAACTACCTTCATTTCTGAGTGTCACCCCCTCTGAAATTGCCCTTGAGGTTGTATGGAAGACTCTAGTTGATTTGGGGAAGTCTATGTTGTCGCAGAATATTTCTCTTCAACAGAGAATGGATAAGTTAGAGCACCTGGTGGATAAAGATAATTTAGAAAAACAGTCTATAGATCAATAACTTGTTGCTACTGAAAAGGACATGAGAGATGAAAGATGTTCAAGTGACTTTGATTACAGATTTGACTAATTTGAGAAGAAAAAATGAAGTATTGGAGAGCTTTTCTAGGAGTGATAACTTGCATTTTTTAAAATTTCCATGCTTTACTATCTTGGCGCCAAGGAAAATGTTGAAAAATATTTGCTGGAAGTGTTACAGGTTTCGGAGGAACCCTCCTCCCTCCCCCTTTTACCTGTGTATATTATTTACCCGAGACGAAAAGTTTTGGAACGAAGTTGGAAGTGCCACAAGATCTTGATGAACCATTGAATGTTTCAGCTATATTAGCTTCATCTACTGTACAGATGGTCACCAGTTCTACTCTGATTGCTACTCTAGCTTTATCACCTGATAGACAATGGTTATTGAATATGTTCTTTATGCACAGAGATGAATTGTTTTTGATATGAAAATTAGAGTCTTTCCTGATGTCTCTAGGGACACCCAGAGAGGAGAAAACTATTTATTATGATGACACCGGGGGTACTTCAACTGGGAGCTACTTTCTTTTTGAGATATCCATGCAAGTGTGTATTCAGGTTTCATTCTTGTAAATATGTGTTCTTGGAACTATCCCAGCTTACTGCCTTTTTGGCAACTAAACAGATTGCGACTTTATTATAACTTTGAAGTGTAGGATAATTATGTCTAATTAGCAATAGTAATTGTTTGAGTTATTCTGGTAATTTTCTTCATTATTTATTCTTTTGCTTAGTTAATGAACTCCTATTTTGTAAATCTTGGACCTTGTATAGGGGACTTGAGGAATCAATATACTTTATGTACTTATGTAATTATTTTTCCTTTTGTATCTGGGCACATTGTATTACTTTTCTGTACAAGTGTATAATGCTTGGTTATATATACAAAAAATTTCATAAATAAAATATTTTTAAAAAAGGTTTGGACAAGTTCCTGGAGGAAAAGTTCATAATTTGCTATTAAGACAGACGTGAAGAAAGCCGCTACTTATCTCTGGGATTGGTGACATAGAATCTTGCTACTCTTTGGGATTCTGTCAGGTACTTGTTACCTGGATTGGCCACTGCTGGAAACAGAATACTGGGCTAAATGAACCATTGGAACAGTATGGCTATTTTTATAGTCATTTCCAACAGGGCAAGTGTCTAGATTTTATAAGGAGGGGTCTGTAGACCTTGTCTTTCTAAAGCAGAATGGAAGGTGATCCATGGGAGGGTCTGATATCCATTGCTCCCCACCAAGAAGAAAGGACAGGGAATGTGAGTGTTTGTTATTACTACAAATACAAAAACAACAGAATGAGATCAAAAGAGGAGAGAAACAAAGAAGGGACACAGTGAAGAAATCACAGCACAAAAGACCTGTTTTTTTTCCAATATCTATCCAGTAATGAAGTGTTCTTTCTTTCTTTCTTTCTTTCTTTCTTTCTTTCTTTCTTTCTTTCTTTCTTTCTTTCTTTCTTTCTTTCTTTCTTTCTTTCTTCTTATTTTAATCTATTGCCAGGACTGGGTCACTATTTGAAAGGAATAAGTGGGTAGATTATACGTAAGGTCCTGGTGGTGAGCTACCCCTGCCCCCACCCCCAATCCCTTGGGACAGCAGAGGAGCGGCTTGCCCCTGTCTCATACTGAAATGTAGGTCCTTGCCATCTGGGCTGTTGTATTCATGGCCACTGAAATTTCAACAATCAGATGCTCCCATGTAGCAGGTTTTGTGTATTATGACCCTTGAACCCTCAAACACATGGATGACTTAAAAATGTATATCTTTGTGGATTATGACACACAAAATCTTATGTTCGCTTACAGAATGAGAGTTGATGTGAATCATAATACTTACAGTTCAGTTTTTGGCCCAGTTCTTTCTCACCCCACTCAACCACAACTGTCAACATTTCATGAACATTTCTTTTAAATGATGCTCTTGATTGAGTATCCTGGGGGTCCAAAGGGCTTACTTTGAAAATCACAAGGCTGTTAAAACCTATTCATTTTAATTTAGAATTTTGATGAGTTGTAATGGAAAGAAGTTGGGCTGGAACTATTATTTAGGGGATCTTTTACTAAAGCTTAGCTCGAGTTATCTGCAGCAGAGCCCATAGGAATAAAATGTGCCCTGCTGCAGATAACTGACGCTAATGTAACCATGAAGGGTTAAAATTCTGTTATTTACCTGGGACGCTGCTGGGGCGGTGATCTGGGTAAGATCCGAGGCTGAGCGGCAAGGTCCATACGTTTGGGGGGGAGGAGAGAGTGTCGGCATTGGCATCGGTGACAGAAACGGAATTGGAGAGCTGCTGTTGTGGAGGGGACACCGGCATTTGTGTGTGACTGAAGTGGGCACGTTTTTTGTTTTTTCCCTTCGGCGGTGCCGGCGGGGAGGTAGGGGAGCCCGAGTAAGCCCTGATTGGCTCTGTGTTGGCGTCTGACGTCATTGATGATGTGGGACGCTCGCTCAGACATAGGGAAGAAGGGAATCCCGACTCTTAAAGGAACCGGCTCAAATTTATTGGGTAGAGCCGGTTCTGAAGTGAATCTGAGGCCGGTGTGGGATCGGGGCATGTGGGAGAAGTGCTCTGGTGCACTCTCCCAGTGTTTTTATTTTATATTATACAGCAGGCATGTGGTTGTTGGCACTCTGCATGCACCAAAGCAGAGAGAGAGAGAGATGGGAGACGAGAGCGGTGACAGCACAAGCCAGATGCTGGCTCGTGGCAGAGCCATGCATCGGGCGCGTGCTGAGGATTAAATGACAATTTTCAAGTTTTAAAAAAGAGAAAGGTATGGAAAATTTAATTTTGCAAATCCAGGTTATCCTCCAGGTCATAGAAGAGAAAACTACCCCCCCCCCCCCTTCCATTTTATATGCACCACTGACATAGGCGGTCGGTGGCCCAACTGTTTGGGGAGGCTAAAGGGGGCGGGATTAGGGGTGGGGCCAGGGGCGGAGCTTACCTCCATAATTGTCTGACAACACAGAAAAAAATAAGTAAAAATAAAATAGTCACAGTTAATACCTTTTATTAAATTTAGATATTAGCAATGTATCATATGTCAAAGAATAAAGTGGTTGCTCAAAGCATTTACTAACCACAATCGCTCAACTGCAAAACATTATGCACAATTTTGTGCAAAAACACACTCAGAACCTTACTGTACCATAAATATTACACTGGGCAGACCCTAATACACCAATATACCACCCATAGGGAAAATGCAGACAGTCAACAATATGAAACAAGGGATCATAATATCACAATTCTCATGTAGAGCCACAAAACACTCTTTTAGGGTGGACAGTGTTCACAATGAGCTCCTTTTATTAACGACCATATGTAGATCCTTCAAGAGGTAGTGTGTCATGATTTACGCTGTACACCCTTTCTGATGTTTTGGTGCCACCTCAGTAAGCCCAACACACAATCTCTCCACTGTAAAACACTATACACACACTTGCGCAAAAACACACTCATAACCTTACCAAACCATAACAGCACTAATTCCAAGGACAAGACGAGCTACAACCTTTATGTGTGGAAAGGCAGCACTATAATTACACCGGGCTCTAAAACACCAGTACACAACCTAGTGAAACAAAAACAAAACAAAACAAAACAAAAAGGGCTGCAAATACTACACGCTAGCAGAATACTGCATCTTGATCAGACATGAAACAATTTGGAGAAAGATCTTAAACTCCTCACTGGAATACACTATAAGCAACTAAGGGTCATGTTTACTAAGGTACACTAGCATTTTTAGTGCACACTAAACATTAGCATGCGCTAACGCTAAAGGCACTCATAAGAATATATAGGTGTCTCTAGCATTAGTGCACTCTAATTTTTAGCACGCACTAAAACCTACAGCATGGCTTAATAAACAGGGCCTTAAGTATTATGGCCTCCACAAGCTGCTTGGTAAACTAGGAAAAACCTTAAACTGAATTCTGGCAGGCACTGGCAGCTAATGTAGGCTCCATAATGATGGGGTGACATAATCCCACCTGTTTTTCTTCAGGGGCCTCCTTGCCATATTCTGGACAAGTTACTGTCATTTTAGGTTAGCTTGGGAAAGGCTAAGAAACAAAGAGTTATGGTAATCTAACCTACTGAGCACAAGCGTAACCACATTTTTTGTAGTCAGACAAGCCTTAAGGTTCTAAATCTGTCAGAGCTGATTACAACAAGCCCTCCTCTCTGTTTATTTATTTGTTACATCTGTATCCCACATTTTCCCACCTATTTGCAGGCTTAATGTGGCTTACATAGTACCGTAATGGTGTTCGCCAATTCCGGTATGAACAAATAACAAAGTGATGTTGTGGTTGACAAAAGAAGCATAAAACCTAGCAGCCAAATGTAATCTCAAAATAATAAATACTCATCTCTGGTCACATGTTCTACAAGGAAGATACTAAAATCAACCAATGGTTTGGAAAACACGATATGAAAAAAGGTGTGTCACCACTCTTGACTTTAAGATCCAAATCAAGATCTACATTAAATCTTTGTTAAGATTTAATGTAGATCTTGATTTTGGATCTTAAAGTCAAGAGTGGTGACACACCTTTTTTCATATCGTGTTTTCCAAACCATTGGTTGATTTTAGAATTTTACATTTACGGGTTTTGGATTTTCCCTATATTTGATATTTAGAGTATTTTCTACAAGGAAGATACCCATGTAGTCACCATGGTTCCAGGTTTTTGTTTATTAAAATGAGTCCACAAGAACCACAAAAATAATCTTTGGTCACAGATTTCATTGACAAATGGCCAAAAGGACACTAAGACCAAGCTGCAGAGGTCTGATCTCCAAATCAAGCTATGTGTTTATAACCAATACCATAGCAGTAGAGACTGCAATTTTTCTCCTTATAATGATAAAACATATAAACATAATTTTATGATAAACAATCTGATTTTAACAGTCTAATGATTGCTGTTTTCCAAATAATTTATTTACATTTTTGATCTGTAAGCTGCTGCCCCCCCCCCCCAAACCCTTTCACTTTCCTTGGCAGCGCTTTTCCCAGGTAGCTCTCCCTCCCTTCCTTCCTTCCTTCCCGCTCTCGGCTCCCCGATCGGCAGCCCCCCCCCCCCCCCGCGCGTTTTAACCTTTACTTTTTCCGTGGCAGCGACGTCAATCAATGAAGACAAAGGCACTACAGGCTCGCTGGCTTCCAGCTCAACTTCTCTCTTCACACAGTGTCCCGCCTTCGCGGAAAAAGGAAATGCATCATCGCTGAAGGCGGGACACTGTGTGAAGAGAGAAGTTGAGCTGGAAGCCAGCGAGCCTGTAGTGCCTTTGTCTTCATTGATTGACGTCGCTGCCACGGAAAAAGTAAAGGTTAAACCGCGCGGGGGGGGGGGGGGCTGCCGATCGGGGAGCCGAAAGCGGGAACCAACCAAGGAAGGAAGGAGGAAGAGCCAGTGCCTGTCCAGAGCTGCAAAAAGAGCTGCGCCAAGGGAAGTCGGAAGTCCACGATTGGGCTGGGGAGCCTTAGCCTCCCCAAGCCTCCTATACGGGGCGCCTATGACCACTGAGTATGGGAACTTATAAATGAAAACAGGTTTACAATGAAGTCAAATGACATCTAATCTTGAGATTTCTCCAACAGAGAGCATTGAAAGCAAGTAAACTAACAAAATGCATACTGGCTACTAGTACTAAAGGCTTGCAGGGTATCTAATACAGGGGTCCTTTTACAAAGGCGCAGTAGGCTGTACACGCCTGCAGCATGTTCCAAACCAAGAGTACTACCAGGCTAGTGCACTCTTCTGGTGCTATTTTCAGATTTGGCACACATCAATAATGCCCAGATAAATTAATCTTTTATTTCCTACTGCATGCAGCATTTCTGGCGTTAATCGGCAGTTGGCACGCGCCAAACAGTCACCGCACATGTAGCACATGAGCCCTTACTGCTAGATCAGTTGGTGGCATTAAGGGCTCAGGCCATAAATAGGCACATGCTGGCTTCAATCTTACCACAGGCCCTTTTCTCGGCCCATTGAAAAAAAAGCCCTTTTCCCCAGACACTGTAAAAACTGGCCAGCAATGCGCCAAAAACACAAGCCCACACTATCGCAGGCCACTTTTTGCCTCATCTTATTAAAAGGACCACACAATTAGAACACTAATTTCATTCCATTAAAGGCATTTACTGCTCAGTATTCAAATAACCTTCCTTCCAAGGGTGACAAATAAATCTGTGTTCAGAATATTCACAATTCAAAACAAACATTTTAACTTCCAATATCAAGTTAATGTTTTGATGTTGTCAGCTCCATTACTATAACATGTTGTAAGAGTGCAAAGTCTGAGAAAATGGGCATGCACTAACAGGAAAAAAAAACTCTTTTTTTTTTTTTGCCATTATAGTTTTGAGAGCAACTCCAAAGCTTTTTTTTTTTTTTAATGAGGACGAACAGTTGCTTACCTGTGTAAAATACATGTCTGAAAATCACCTCCTTCCCTCAGTGTGGGGCAAAGTACCTAGACTGGGAACAGAGGCGGTGTTAAGTCAAAGAAGTTAAAGTATGAATGAAAATTTCATTTTTAATTCTCCACAGGTACATTCACATACTTTCTTTGAACCAAAGCAGATGTGGAGTACCCAAATTCCCCTATCAGCCAGGAGTGTCCTTTGAAAATTCACTCACAGGCCGAAGTGAAGTATCTATGAGCCTGCAAGCACCATTGGTACTTTGAAAATGTACCCTATAATGACTGTCATTAGATAAGATAAAAGAAAAAAGTGCCTAGCTGTAATGCTTTTATTCTTAAAGAATTTGTAATTCAGTTGTAGTTAGAGTATATTTTAATCTCCCTGTAGCAAGATGAATATAACCCGTCATACACATGGCTTGATAGAGAAAGCCTTGGGAAATACTGGAGCTGAGGGAACTTTACACAAATCTTAGAGACCTTGCCACATTAAAAATTCTGAAGGCCATGACCACAAACAATTCAACAGCCTCTTCTTTAGGCCCCACAAGATATTGGACTTGACAAATATGATTTGTCCACCTCAGCCAAGGAAGAGATTCCCACTTCTGCCACAGTGTCCAGGATGGCTTTTGGAGAAAGATGAAATCACGGCTTTTTTCATCTGAGGAAGGCAAGGCATAAAAGCAAAAGGTCAGGTCCATTCCCCACATTCTCACCCTTCTGCCAAGGATCCCTTTGGCCACAATATCTCTCAGATGTTTTTATGAGCCACCTCAACTGTCTTGTCTATGTTTGTTTTAACCAAAGCTGTCATTGCCCCACATGCCCCCTTCCAGCTGGGGATTCTTCAATGCATTCTTAATGTATAGAGGGCTGTTTAGCTGGTGCTTGACTTCTGTTTTTCCTGAAAGATATTGGGGTAGATATTCAATGATGGATTAGCAGATGGGATAGGCTCCTGCAAATTTAAACCCTGCTCAGAGGGCTGTCCCTGAATATTCAGCATCACTTAACTGCACAGTGTCACTGATTACCTCCTCTGACTGCAACAGCATTGTGCAATTAATGTCAGGCAGTCAGTGTGTGTGGAGTCAAGGAGGAAATGGAAGTTATGTGGGTTCTAGCCATATTCAATGTAGAGACCTGCACGGGAACGAGGTTGGAAGGAATCCTGCGGGTTCCACGGAGATGGAAGCAGTTCTGTGGGAATCCCATGGGGATGGAAGCAGTTTCTGTGAGGTTCCCGTGGGGATGGAAGCAGTTCCTGTGGGAATCCCATGGGGATGGAAGCAGTTTCTGTGAGGTTCCCGTGGGGATGGAAGCAGTTCCTGCGGGATTCCCATGGAAGTGTATGCTGCACTTGCACCAGCCTCTCACTTACCGAGTATCAAGTTCTTTGAGTGCTGTCTCCTCCTCCTCCTTGCTTTAACAGCACAGATGTGGAAAGTCTCCATTAAGGAGGTGGTAGAGACACAAATGGTGATGAAATGCAAAAAGGCATGAGATGAATACAGGTGATCTCGAATTAGAAAATGGAACATATAAAAAATCTAAACTTAAATGGCTACATATGTGTCGAGTAACGCTTAGATGTTGACTCCGGCTGTGATGAACTAGGGCCGATACCAGGCAGACATGTACGGTCTGTGTCTCATATATGACAATCTGGTTTAGGATGGACTGGAAAGGGCTTAAACTGCAACTGTAGTGGCTGGAACATGAGAACAGTGCCGGACAGACTTTTACGGTCTGTGCCCTGCACATTCAAACAAGAAATTGCAACAGGCAAAAGCATACTTCTCCTACAATTCAACATGTCTAGCACGTTCGATATGGTGAACCATAACATACTACTAAACATACTAGAATACTTTGGGATCGGTGGAAGCGTACTTAACTGGATCAAGGGCTTCCTAACGACTAGAACCTATCAAGTGAAATCGAAATCGATCATATCATCACCATGGAAAGCAGACTGCGGGGTACCTCAAGGATCGCCACTATCATCGCTCCTTTTCAACCTAATGATGACCCCACTAGCCAAGTCCCTATCCAATCAAGGCCTTAACCCTTTCATATACGCGGATGACGTCACATTGTACATCCCTTACAAAAATGATCTAATGGAAATCACCAAAGAAATCAAAATCAGCTTGAACATCATGAATTCTTGGGCAAAAACATTTCAACTAAAACTCAACACAGAAAAAACACACTGTCTGATCCTCACATCCCAATATAACATAATCAAACCTACCAACATAACCACTCCAGATCACACCCTCAGACAGCCTGAAAATTCTCGGAGTTACAATCAGCCGAAATCTCACACTGGAGAGCCAAGTGAAAGCCACAACAAAGAAAATGTTTAACTCAATGTGGAAGCTCAAACGAGTGAAACCCTTCTTCCCGAGGGAAATATTTCGCAACTTAGTACAATCCATGGAACTAAGCCATCTAGATTACTGCAACGGAATCTATGCAGGATGTAAAGAACAAATCATAAAGAAACTCCAATCTGCTCAAAACACAGCAGCCAGGCTTATATTCGGAAAAACAAGATTCGAAAGCGCCAAACCTTTATGAGAAAAACTACACTGGCTCCCAATCAAAGAACGTATTGCATTCAAAATCTGCACCCTGGTTTACAAGATCATCTATGGCAATGCCCTGGGATACATGATAGACCTCATAGACCTAACAACCAGAAACACAACAAAATCAACACAAACATACCTAAATCTCCACTACCCAAGCTGCAAAGGACTTAAATACAAATCAACTTATGCATCCAGCTTCTCTTATATAAGCACACAACTATGGGACGTGCTTCCGATCACTGTGAAAACAACATACGACCATCTAATCTTCCAGAAACACCTAAAGACTTACCTGTTCAAAAGGCATACCCAAGTGACTCAACCTAAATGCCTAACCCCGCAACACAACAATATAAAGGTTCACATTGGACATAACCTACTCTTCCCCTTGACCCCCAATATGTCTATCAATTCTGATCATTAGTCTGTCATAAGCTCACTTTGTATTTGTAAGCCACACTGAGCCTGCACTATGTAAGCCACATTGAGCCTGCAAATAGGTGGGAAAATGTAGTATGCAGGCACTCCAGGCAGGAAAGAGGGGGCTCTTTCCTGCCCCAAAGAGGTCACTAGACCACCAGGGCAGTATAGTAAGGTAAGGAAAGTGGAGGATAGGACACCACTAGTCCCGCCCGCCAGCCTGCCCATTTGTCTGGAAATCCAGACAAACGGGCAGACTGGCAAAACCCACCCGGTTGCCCGGCCATGTCCTCAAAAAGAGGACATGTCCAGGTAAAACCAGACATATAGTAACCCTACCTACGAGTGGCTTCCCTTTATCCTTGAGTGCCGTGTGGCACATCCTTGTGTATTCCTATGTGGCTTCCCTTTGACCTTGAGTCAGCCCTGTGTATTCCTATGAGTGGTTTCCCTTTATCCTTGAGCACTGTGTGGCACATCCTTGTGTATTCCTATGTGGCTTCCCTTTGTCCTTGAGTCAGCCCTGTGTATTCCTATGAGTGGCTTCCCTTTATCCTTGAGTGCTGTGTGGCACACCCTTGAGTATTCCTTTGAGTGGCTTCCCTCTCCCCTGAGTGCTGTGTGGTACAGCTTAGAGTGTTCCTATGAGTAGCTTTCCCTTTTCATTGAGTACTGTGTGGCACAGCCGTGAGTGTTCTTTTGTGTGGCCTTGTCTTGAGGTTTCCCTGTGGGCTTTCTGTTTCAATCCTCTCAGTTTGGCTTCTGTTTGTATTTGAGTGGGTGGTTCTTCTGTTTAGCTGTGACTACTAGCGCAGCCTTGAGCGGTCTCTCTCTGTGTAGCACGAGTGAGCTGTTCTTTCATTTAGCTGTGTCTACTAGCACAGACCTGAGCTTCCTCTCTGTTTGGTTCTGTTTGTGTTTGAGTGGGTGGTTCTTCTGTTTAGCTGTGACTACTAACTCAGCCCTGAGCTACCTCTCTGTGTGACTTGGTTAGGACTATTCGTTTATAGCTGTGGTTCTAAGCCCAGCCCTGTGCTGCCTCCCTGTATGGTTTTCTTATCTTTTACATGTGGTTTCTACCACGTAAGTCTAAGTGGGGTTTCTTTGTGCCTGTGTGTAGGGTCTTTTGACCTCTTGTTTGTGGCTCTGTTTAGTGCAGTGTGTGTGCACTTCTTGAGTAGTACTTGCTCGAGAGATTCCATTCTGTTTCTTTTCCCTTCCCTATGGTATGAGTGGATTCCAGTTCGGCCTTGCAGCCCGTATGCTTGGACTCTGTTACGAGTGGGTTCCAGTTCAGCCTTGCGGCCCGTATAAGTGTTCTTCCTTTGTTCCTGGTTCCTGCATTGTTAAGTTCTGTTCCTGGTTTTCGCTTTAGCCAGGCTCTGGTTTCACCTTGTCTTCAGTGTGATCTGTCTATTTGCCATGTCTGGTATCTTGTTTGTATTCAGTGCCTGGTTCACCTCTGCTCTGCGCCTCCCCAGAGGACTTGTCTGCTGCAGCCTGGCTGCAGTCCAAGGGCTCACCATCCCGGGTTCTGCGACACAGTGTATACAAATGAAGTCCATATATATTCATTGTGGATATCCTGAAAACCTGACTGGCAAGGGGTACTCCAGGACTGGACTTGGGAAACACTGGTGTAGGGTATAAGCAAAGAAGGAGCATATAGATAGGTAAGAGAGTAAGAGGCGTTAGAAAATAAGGTGACTAATTTAAAGAAAGTTGCACACAAGGTCAGAGAGAGGATAAAATGTTATCTCAGCTAGGGTAGAAGTGGATAAACATATCCTGCTGCAGTATGTGCAACCCGTGTCACACCTAGTGTATGTGAGTGAAACTAACAAGTTAGTTACTTCTTCCATTAAAGACCTGGTTGAACAGCCAAACTTTCATCTGCTTTGTGAAGTAGAAGTATTTCTATTGACTCCAAAGAAACCAATAGGTAGAAGCCCAGTAATCACATAAATATAAAACTGCTTTTGCAAGAATTAAAAACATAAAGGGTGGCATAGCAAGCTACAAGACCTAAAGCAGAGTGCTACGTGTAAAACAGAGCTGTGAAGGACTTAAATACAAATCTATCTACGCATCCAGCTTTTCCTACATAAGCACACAACTGTGGAATGCATTACCAAAAGCCCTGAAAATGACGTACGCCCACCTAAACTTCCGGAAAATACTGAAAACCACCCTGGTTAAAAAGGCATATCCTAACGACCCAACTTAAATGCCTGATCTCGGCTACACAAGAAAACAAAAGCATGTAATGAACATAACTCAACTCTTCTGCTCTACTATTCCCATGTGGCTCTGCCACATGAACTTTATCCTACCACAACATCAAATTGTATTTGTTCACACCGAAGTCTGCTAATGACTCTCCGGTACTATGTAAGCCACATTGAGGCTACAAATAGGTGGGAAAATGTGGGATACAAATGTAACAAATAAAATAAATAAATAAATACAATAAACCACAGTCTGTATATGTAGAACTTTGCCTAAACTAGGCAGAGGCATTCCTGGAAGAAGGACTGGGGAAGAGTTTTTATTCATTGTTCTGCAAATACTTGTGTTGGCTCATAAAATAGCCCAGAAAATCTATGCATGCTAAAGAACAAATATAAATGTCAGCACAAACATTCCCTGGGGTTTTACACCTGTATACCATTCTAAAATTATCCCTTTAATTTTTATCTCTTACTGCTGAACTGAACTAAAATTTAATTTCTAGAAGTACTGAAAGTTTTGTTAGAACAATGGTAGACCTGATAGTACCAAATAGATATAAAGAGCCTTCTGGTTGCTAGTCACATTCAAACCATGTTATTACTTTCATACAATTTTAGTGCAGAGATGGAAATGTAATAGATTTTGGAAACCTATATGCTCTAGTGCATGATGTAGTACATTGCATGTGACACCCCTCAAACACCAATTTACCAGCCTGCAGAATACTCCCTGGGCACATAAATCTTCACAAACTCATCCATAGTAGCTGAACTGCAAATTCCTTTTCTTCTTGTTGAAGATCTGAATTAGAAATGGAGGTAGTATTACTGAACTTACCATCAGCCTGGGATATTCTAATCTTTCTGTTGTGAACTTCTTGTACATTTAAGCTTAGGGAGTGTTTACAATAAAACATGAATCTTTCACTTACACAGAAAAGGAAAAAGAAATAACTATACTATGGAGCTAATTTTCAAAAGAGAAAAACATTGAAAAAGTGGCATAAATCTCCATGTGGATGTTTTTCTCACAAAAATGTCCAAAATTGGTATTTTCAAAACCGAGTTTTAGACATTTTTCAATGACGTCTGTCAGAAGTTCGTTCTAATGAGAAGGGGGGCATATCAGGGACATGTTAAGGGCAGGATCTGGGCGTTCCTAACACTTGGACATTTTTCAGCCATAATGGAACTAAACAAAAGGGTCCAGGCCTAAAACTAAGACATTTTGAGCTAAATCTGATTTTACAATGAATAAGGCACAAAAGGGTGCCCTAAGTGACCAGATGACCACTGGAGGGAATTAGGGGTGACCCCCCCCAATACCCTCCCCCCAGTGGTCACTGACCCCTTCCCACCCCCCAAAAATGTGAATACAAATATGACTTCCCAGCCTTTATGACCACCTCAGATGTTAGAGCCAGGTCTAGGGTGGTTGTGGTTGTGGATGTTGTGGTTGTGGATGCTGGTTGGTTACGGGTCTAGCAGTGTTGTGTCCGGCACAAGCGTGGCGCTTGTTCGGAATTTCGGGTCCGTGTCTTTGTTTTCGTGGAGGTTGTTGAGGTCTGGGTGTTGGTTCAGGTGTGTTCCGATGAGTCACGACCAATTTTGGTGCGCACTTTGAGTCGGCTTGCTTGACTGGATTTTGCATCCATGGTGTTGGGGTGTGTTTCATCGGGGTTGGTATCGGGGACTGTGCAGGATTTGAGTCTTTTTTGGCCATTCTTGTGGATGTGTTTGGATTTTATTGGACCCCAGGAATGGCATTTTGGTAGGTGCAGCGCGCTTGTGGACTGACAGCCTTTTGGAGGGGGGATCTGGATCTGCAGCTATTGCAGTTGGAGACCTCGGGTTTTGGGGGGCTTTGTTTGGCACCTGACTCGCGCGGCAGGTGGAATTTGGACGGGATTGGAGACATGATGGTGGGAAGGTTTAGACCACTTGGCATGGAATGACCCTTTGGCAATATCGCTTAGAAAAGTGTTAAAGAACCAGCACAAGAACCAAAACTTTTGAGTTCCATTTACCACTATTTTCTGGCCCTTCCCACTCGACCAGTTTCTAACCCAGTCATTTTAAGCCCATACCAAGGGTACTTGGCTGGGCAATGTTTTTACACAGAGGGCCTCATTCCTAGGGGGCCACAACATTGTGTAATCTTGGAACAGGAAATTCACAGAGCTCCATAGAAGTCCTTTCATAAATAAATAATTAAAAGTTTAACTAAGAACAATGGAAACAAACTTGGTGTCTATTCTGAAAATATTCTATCCTCATCCTTCTCGATCTATCTGCTGCTTTTGACACTGTTGATCACAGCCTACTCCTTGATACGCTGTCCTCACTTGGATTTCAGGGCTCTGTTCTTTCCTGGTTTTCTTCTTATCTCTCCCAGCGTACCTTTAGCGTATACTCTAGTGGATCCTCCTCTACTTCTATCCCACTATCAGTTGGTGTACCTCAGGGGTCTGTCCTGGGACCTCTTCTTTTCTCCATCTATACTTCCTCCCTTGGTACTCTGATCTCATCCCATGGTTTTCAGTATCATCTTTATGCTGATGACTCCCAGATCTACCTCTCCACACCAGAAATCTCAGCAGGAATCCAGGCCAAAGTATGAGCCTGCCTGTCTGACATTGCTGCCTGGATGTCTCAGCGCCATCTGAAACTAAACATGACCAAGACTGAGCTTCTCATCTTTCCCCATAAACCAACCTCTCCTCCTCCCCCGTTCTCTATTTCTGTGGATAACACTCTCATCCTTCCTGTCTCATCAGCTCGTAACCTTGGGGTCATCTTCGACTCCTCCCTCTCCTTCTCTGCACATATTCAGCAGACTGCTAAAACCTGTCGTTTCTTTCTCTATAATATCACCAAAATTCGCCCTTTCCTTTCTGAGCACACTACCAGAACCCTCATCCACACTCTTATAACCTCTCGCTTAGACTATTGCAACTTGCTTCTTACAGGTCTCCCACTTAGCCATCTCTCTCCTCTTCAATCTGTTCAAAATTCTGCTGCATGACTAATATTCCGCCAGTGTCGTTATGCTCATATTAGCCCTCTCCTCAAGTCACTTCACTGGCTTCCTATCCGTTTCCGCATACAGTTCTCAATAGAAATCAAACAAAATAAAACATACAGTTCAAACTCCTCTTATTGACCTATAAGTGCATTCACTCTGCAGCTCCTCAGTACCTCTCCACTCTCATCTCTCCCTACATTCCTCCCCGGGAACTCCATTCACTGGGTAAATCTCTCTTATCTGCACCCTTCTCCTCCACTGCTAACTCCAGACTCCGTTCCTTTTATCTTGCTGCACCATATGCCTGGAATAGACTTCCTGAGCCGGTACGTCAAGCTCCATCTCTGGCCATCTTCAAATCTAAGCTAAAAGCCCACCTTTTTGATGCTGCTTTTAACTGCTAACCCTTATTCACTTTTTTCAGAACCCTTATTTTATCATCCTCACTTTAATATTCCATTATCTCGTGTTTGTTTCTTTGTTCTGTCTGTCTGTCCTAATTAGATTGTAAGCTCTGTCGAGCAGGGACTGTCTCTTCAAGTGTACAGCGCTGTGTATGTCTAGTAGCGCTTTAGAAATGATAAGTAGTAGTAGCATTAGAGCAGCCTGCAGGTCCTTGGAGTAGTGCAGTGGTCAGTACAGAGCAATGCACCATGGAGTGGGGGGACTTTGGTCCCTATCTCCCTCTACCTGTCACATTTGTGGAGGAAACTGTGAACCCTCCAAAACTCACCAGAGACCCACTATACCCATATATAGGTGCTCCCTTCACCCATAAGGGCTGTTATAGTGGTGTACAGTTGGGGGCAGTGGGTTTTGGATGGGTGTTGAGGGGCTCAGCAGACAAGATAAGGGAGCAATGGAGAGATGGTACCTGGGAGCATGTTTTTGAAGTCCACTGCAATACCCCCTAGAATGCCCCATTTATCTCCTGGGATGTCTGGGAGACCAGTCTACTAAAAATGCTGACCCCACCTACATCCCAAATGCTTGATTTTCTGCATTTTTCACTTGAACTTTGTTTGTTTTTTTAATGGACCAAAAAACAAAACGTCCAAAGTACAAAACCTTGTTAGAAACAGTATTTTTGAAAACAAAAGATAGACATTTATTTTTTTGAAAATGAACTTCTTTCCTATTCAGATTTTGGACGTTTTTTGCAAAACGTCTAAAGTCGGCCTTAGATATCATATCAAAAATGCCCCTCTATATGGAAACCATATTTCACCATCATGAAAGACTCCAGAGGAAAATGGAAATTCATGGGATAGGAAGTACTGTCCTATTGTGGATTAAAAACTGGTTAAGATAGAAAACAGAGAGTAGGGCTTAATGGTCAGTATTCCCAATGGAGAAGGGTAGATAGTGGGGTCCCACAGGGGTCTGTACTAGGACCGCTGCTTTTTAACATATTTATAAATGATCTAGAGATGGGAATAACTAGTGAGTTAATAAAATATAGAACCCCCTTGCACAGTTAAATCCAAAGTGCAGTTACAAGCTGCCAGTAATTACTTACTGTTCTGATCCTCTGTTGTGAAAAATTACAGCTTAACATCTGCAACCAGTTTACTGCTCCTTGCACAACTTAATCTAAAGTACACTTCCAAAACCAGGCAGTAAAATTCCCCTCTCTCAGCTTGACTATCTCTATACTGCACAGATTCCAGGCTCAACATCAATCTAATCAGGAAATTATTTCCCCCTGGTCCCCTGGTCACAGTGGCGTTCCTAGAGGGGCTGACACCCGGGGCGAATTGATGTGCAATTATAAACAGAATGGACTTACGTAGGTATAATTTAAATAAAATTTGGATGACTATCTATAAATAGCCAATTTATAGGTACGTTACATTTTATTTAAATTATACCTACGTAAGTCCATTATGTTTCGCTGTTATATATATATTTGGAACTTTGGTTCCTACTATCCAAGTATGGCTATATTTATAATTGCACATCAATATTTAAAATATTATTAATGTAAGTCCTAGGTTATATATATCCTTCATGTCCTTTTAATCCCTGCTTTTACAAGATAATCTCATATGTTTATGTTTTAAACTTCTACCATTGTTACTACATATTGCCTCTGTAGATTTGGTATATCTATTTTTATTGAGTTTTTTTCTCAATGCGGTTTATCTTATATCTCATATTTTTATGTTTATTTTAAATATACATGCTTTATGTATTTATTTTGTTTTATTAATTTTTATGATATATGTGTTGTATTTTTCTTTTATTTTAGACCCCTGAAGAAGGCCTCTTTGGCCGAAACACGGACCGTGTAGGGTCTTTAGAAATAAATTTGGCTTTTTTACATTTTCGAGTTTGGTCTTTCTGTATATCTTCCGTTTTTTTTGTTTTACCTCTTTTAAACCCCAACCGTTAAATCAGCAAAGCACAGGGTACAAAAAAATGTTCACATATCCAGAGAAATGTCCTCTTCTCTCAGATCTTCTCAGAAAGGTTAGGACTCTTCACCTTGGAAAAGAGACAGCTGATTGAGGATATGATAGAGGTCTACAAAATACTGATTGGGTAAAACAGGTAAATGCAAATCAAATTTTTACTCTTTCAAAAAGTACAAAGACCAGGGGACACTCAAGGAGGTGGCATGGAACAACTTTTAAAATGAATAGAAGAAAATATTTTTTCACTCAATGAATAGTTAAGATCTGGAACTAGTTGCCAGAAGATGTAGTATTAGTGGTTAATGCAGGGCCGGTCTTAGCAAGTGCGGGGCCCTATGCAGACCAATTTGATGGGGCCCCACCCTAGCCCTGCCCCCATCCTAACTCTGCCCCACCTAGCTCCACCCCACCCTAGCTCCACCCCCACCCTAGCTCCAGGGCCGGCCACCCCTCCCTCCGAGCTCCCGGGTCGCTCCCTCCGAGCTCCAAGGCCCCCAGCTCCAGGGCTCCCCCCCCCCTCGAGCTCCCAGCTCCAAGTCCCCCCTCCCTCCCGGTCATTTTTTAACACCCCCCTCTAAAATCCAGTACTAGGTATGCCGAGAATACAAAACACTCAGGACCTATAGAGCAATTCTACCATACCATAAGCAGTCATTTGTATGAATCACACAAAGAAAAGGAAAACATCTTAAAACACTACAGTGAGCACTAGAACATCAATTCACCTATTGTAAAATGAAACCAGACAGAATAGTACAGATCGTCAATGCTGCACAGTCAATGCCAACTGAAAGCCATGTCTTTTTCACACATACAGAAACACCCTAATCCACTATAGAATAAGTAGTAATATTTAAACTTTCTATTTAGACAAAAATTAAACTGAACCCCCAAGATGCCAGACTCTGCATACAATGCAACACCACAGAAACAGACAATGTCCCCTAGTACTGTGGAAAATATAAAGACAGCAGATGTAAATTTGAAAAAAAAAACCTAACAAATACCAATCACCACTTTACAAATTAACAAATAGAAATAAAACAAATATAGAACATAAAATAATACCATTTTATTGGACTAATAGATTTAGCTTTCAGAGGCCAAAACATCCTTCCTCAGGTCAATATACTGTAGTATAGTACTGTTACAGTATCCTATCCTGACCTGAGGAAGGGGGTTTTGTTCTCCGAAAGTTAGCCAAAATGTATTAAAATTAGTCGAATAAAAAGATTACCTTGTTTACATGTTCTGTTATAAACATTTATTAACACATCTACAATACTACTTTATCCTAGAGCAAAAAAATAAAAATATATATTTTATTTACTGTTTGTTGTCTCTGGTTTCTGCTTTCCTCATCTTCTTTTCACTGTCTTCCTTCCATCCAGCATCTGTCTTCGGTCTCTCTCTGCCATCCAGTGTCTGCCCTCTCTGCTGTTCCCTCCATCCAATGTCTGCCCTCTCTCCCTGCACCTTCCATCCACATCTGCCCTCTATCTCTGCCCCTTCCATGATCCATCCACCATCTGCCCCTGTTTGCCCTCTCTCTCTCCCCCATCCATTCACTGTCTGCCCTTTCTCTCTGCCCCTTCAATCCACAATTTGCCCTCCCTCTCCCATCCATCCAGGGTTTGCCCTCCCTCTTGCTCCCCCATCCAGGATCTGCCCCTCTCTCTGCCCCTTTTTTCAGCCCCCAGTTCCAGCCCCACTATCCCACCAGTACCCCATTTCAGCCCCAGCCCTTTTCTCCCACCAGTCCCGAACTTCAGCCCCCCAGCCACTTCTCCCTGTCCCCTTTTCAGCCCCCAGTCCCCAGTTTCAGCCCCTGCCCCTTTTCAGCCTCCAGTCCCAGTACTAGCCCCCTTATCCCACCTACCCTCCTTTTCAGCCCCCAGTTCCAGCCCCCTTCATCCACATGCCTTGTATTAGGGCCCCCCTTTTCAGAACCATTCTCCCACCTGACCCACGCATGCCCCATTTTCCCACCAGCCCCAGGCATGGCCCCCATTTTCCCATATGGCCCCTTCTCAGACCCCAGTGCCAGTCCCCTTCTCCCATCCGAGAACTCCCTCCCCAGTCCCCTTCTCCCATCCAAGAACCCCAGTCCCCTCCCCACCTGTCCCCTTCCCACCCGTCCCCTTCAACCATCCAAGAACCCCCTCCCCACCCCCTTCTCCCATCCGTGAACCCCCTCCCCACCCCCTTCTCCCATCCGTGAACCCCATCCCCACCTCAGTCTCCTTCCCATTTGAGAACCCCCTCCCCACCCTTCCCCCACCTGTGAACCCCCACCCCACACACCCTTCTCCCATCTGAGTCCCCCCCCGACCCACCTACCAGCTCCGTTCTCCTGCCGCCCACCACCCTCACTGCCTTTAAAAAAACAATTTGGAAGTGCCGGAGTGACAGGTAGCGCCTCGCGTCTGCACTGCTACTAAAAATCTCTTCGACGTCATTGGGCCTTCTCACATTGAGTCCCGCCCACCCTCGCGGTAATTGGAAGTTACCTCAGAGGAGGGCGGGACTCAATGTGAGAAGGCCCAACGACGTTGAAGAGATTTTTAGTAGCAGGGCAGACATGAGGCGCTGCCTGTCACTCCGGCTCTTCCAAATTGTTTTTTTAAAGGCAGTGAGGGTGGTGGGTGGCAGGAGAACGGAGCTGGTAGGTGGGTCGGGGGAGGACTCAGATGGGAGAAGGGTGTGTGGGGTGGGGGTTCATAGGTGGGGGAAGGGTGGGGAGGGGGTTCTCAAATGGGAAGGAGACTGAGGTGGGGATGGGGTTCACAGATGGGAGAAGGGGGTGGGGAGGGGGAGGGGGTTCTTGGATGGTTGAAGGGGACGGGTGGGGAGGGGACTGGGGTTCTTGGATGGGAGAAGGGGACTGAGGTGGAGAGGGGTTCACGGATGGGAGAAGGGGGTGGGGAGGGGGTTCTTGGATGGTTGAAGGGGACGGGTGGGAAGGGGACAGGTGGGGAGGGGACTGGGGTTTTTTTAAAGGCAGGACAGGGTGGGAGCAGCGGGAGCGGGGCACCCCCCACCCGCTGACATCCGGGGCGGACCGCCCCCACCACGCCGCCATCGCGCGGCGTTCGAAGGGAAGGAGGGAGGACTGGAGCTTGGGCGGTCGGGGCAGGGCGACCTCAGGCACGCCGCGCGAGGCCCTATGCGGCCACCTCGGTCGCCTCGCCTTAAGACTGGCCCTGGGTTAATGGATCTGGGTTTAAAAGAGGTTTGGACAGAAATGTCCATAGGCTGCTTGTCCCTGGGATCAGTAGCATGAATCTTGCTACTATTTGGGATTCTGTGAAGGATCCTATTGTCATCATGGACAATATGCTGAAATCTTGTGCCCAGTGTGTGGTGGCTGCCAAAAAAGCAAACAAATGCTTGTAATTATTAGGAAAGGAATAGAAAATAAGACAAAGAAAATTATAATGCCTCTGTATTGCTCCATGGTGCGATCACACCTTGAGGATTCTGTGAAATTATAGTCACAGTATCTTTAAAAAGATATAGCAGAATTAGAAAAGGAATTCTGTCAGGTACTTGTGACCTGATTGGCTGCTGTTGGAAGCAGAATACGGGGCTAGATGAACCATTGGTCTGACCCAGTATGGCTATTCTTATGTTCTTATGGATGATTTCATTTCCTGCTCTAGACGTTGCCCGTTGTCACATGAAGATCTCCAAATCGTAATGCTACCATTAGTTCGCCTCCAACATGTCCTCGGAACACCCATTCAAGAAATGTCCTATTTGAGATGCCTAACACACTTGGACGTTTTCTGTTTGGGTGTACCAAAATAGTGATTTGGACACTTTTGGTAGCTAGATGTTTTGGGGGGGCATTTTGAGATATCCATCTTCTTTGAAAATGAGTGCCATGGCTTTCTAATTTTCTCAGGAGCCTCTTGTGACAGACCTTCTCAAAAGCTTTCTGAAAATCTAGATACACAAGTGCATTGTTCATGTACCATAGGCATCAGTAATCTGCTGTTCAGAACTACTGCTGGTTCCTGATTCCCTTGATAACTGCCTCCCTATTGGCAACCAAGCTACTTAATTAAAGGTAGCTAAACTGTTCTTCCTTCTCAATCAGATTTGTATTCTCCTAGGGGTGAAATATTTGTCTTTTTTATTATAAATCAGAAAAACAGCCTTTTGTGCATTTTTTCATGTGGCTATAACAGTTGGAATGTACAATTTCAGTCTTTTTCAAAATAATTTATTTTAAATATAACTGGCTACAGTCATGTACTTGAGTATGCATTGTCTGGTCATGTCTATCTGATGTGAGCATGGGCATGTGAGGGATATGTAATTAATTAATCTACTCTGACTGAATAATTGAATGTCAGAGCATTCTATGTTCAAATCAGATAATACATCTCTTTTGTTGCAAAGGTTCATAATGGGGTTTTTTTTTCTGAATACACAGAATGAAATAGTTCTTGAGTCATACCTTAAAACATTGCACATTCTGAAGCATTAGAAAAATATAAGTTCTGTGCTTAGTAAATATCTATAGGCACAAACACGTCAAATTAACATCAGACTTGCACTTTGCAAAGATATAAGGCTATCCAGCTTATAATCGAACGAGAATAACGCCCAAGTTCCGACCTAAATCGGGAGATGGGCGTTCTTCTCACAAAAACAAATAAAGCGGTATAATCGAAAGCCGAACTTTGGACGCTTTCAACTGCACTCTGTCGCGGGTGCGGACAAAGTTGACGGGGGCGTGTCGGAGGCGTGGTGAAGGCGGAACTGGGGCGTGGTTATCGGGCGAACAGAGATGGGCGCCCTTCGCCGATAATGGAACAGTTTTGAGCTAGAATTTAGGACACTTTTCCTGGACCCTGTTTTTTCACGAATAAGGCCCCCAAAAGTGCCCTAAATGACCAGATGACCCCCAGAGGGAGTCGGGGATGACCTCCCCTGACTCCCCCAGTGGTCACTAACCCCCTCCCACCACAACAAATGATGTTTCACAACTTTTTACTTTCACCCTCAAATGTCATACCCTCCTCCCAAGCAGCAGTATGCAGGTCCCTGGAGCAGTTGTTAGGGGGTGCAGTGGACGTCAGGCAGGTGGACCCAGGCCCATCCCCCCCCTACCTGTTACAATTGTGCTGCTTAATGCTACTAGTCGTCCAACCCCCCCAAACCCACTGTACCCACATGTAGGTGCCCCCCTTCACCTCTTAGGGCTATAGTAATGGTGTAGACTTGTGGGCAGTGGGTTTTGAGGGGGATTTGGGGGGCTCAACACCCAAGGGAAGGGTGCTATGCACCTGGGAGCTCTTTTACCTGTTTTTTTGGTTTTGTAAAAGTGCCCCCTAGGGTGCCCGGTTGGTGTCCTGGCATGTGAGGGGGACCAGTGCACTATGAATCCTGGCCCCTCCCACGAATAAATGTCTTGGATTTATTCGTTTTTGAGCTGGGCGATTTCATTTTCCATTATCGCTGAAAAGCAAAAACGCCCAGCTCACACCTTGACGAATAAAACATGGGCGTCTTTTTCTTTTAAAAAATACGATCCGCCCCGCCCCTTCACGGACCCGTTCTCGGAGATAAACGCCCATGGAGATAGGCGTTTCTGTTCGATTATGCCCCTCCCTGTGACCCAGCATAAGTTTAATTAAATTGCCTATGTTACCACTTAAGTTCTCATCCTTCAGTGTCTTCCTGAGTCAAACTACATCAGGCCTGCAGGCAGCTGCAGAAGGACTTTTTACCGAAGAATATAAGGAGCACACAAAAGTACATAAGTATTGCTATACTGGGACAGACCGAAGGTCTATCAAGCCCAGCATCCTGTTTCCAATATTGGCCAATCCAGGTTACAAGTACCTGGCAAGATCCCAAAACAGTACAATACATTTTATGCTGCTTATCTTAGAAATACAAAAAATGCAGAAGAATGGCTATACTTAATCTCAAAAAAACTTTGTATAATTACACAACACTGGTCGGATTAAGATCTATTACAATAAAGGACTACTTGGCTATAGAGGCTGTCTCATAGTATCTTAGACGTCCCAATATACCATTTATTGGTTTAATTCAAAGGACTATGTGTGTTTCTAATCATTGGTAGCCTCCAACCATCCAGTAGTACAAAAAAATGCTCATATGCGTCTATAAATTTAAATCGAAGTCTGTACTACTGTTCAAATATTCCAAAAAGTCAACATTACTGTAGCAAAATGCAAATAATGCACTAAAGGTACTTAGCTTGCGGGCTCCAGGTTATCTTCAATTGTTTTCTGAAGCTGGAGCTTCCCAAGTTTCATCGTAACTGAATAAAGTTTGACTAGCAACTCCGATGCCGTTATACGCCCGTTATACGCTCTTAGAAATAAGCAGTGGATTTTCCTCAAGTCCATCTATAAATGGCTTATGGATTTTTCTTTTAGGAAGCTATCTAAACCTTTTTAAACCCTGCTATCCAAACATTTTTTAAACCCTACTACTAAGTGAGCCTAAGCAGTTGCCTAGGACAGCAGAATTTAGGAAAGGGTGTAGCATAATGGTTGGATAGAACAGCATGGTTTGTATGGGAGGGGAGAGAATCCTTATATGCCACCAGCTGAAGAGAGAATTGACTGGACTGGGAGGTGTGGCGAGGGCCTGTGCTGTGGCTCCCTATGCTCTTCTTCCTTTTTCTAAAGGCCAACACTATGATAAGCATGTTGAAAACATGTGATAATGGAGCCAGGGCTTCTGGATACTGATCTTGTGCATTATGAGATCAATATCAGGGAGTTCTGATCCTGTGACCGTGTGCTACTACTACTACTACTAATAGCAGCGCTGTACATTTGACATAGAGAGACAGTCCCTGCTCAAAGAGCTTACAATCTAGGTAACACAGACAAGACATTACGGGCAAGGAAATTACAGGGTAAAGAGGAACAGGGGAGGAGGGCAAATGAGTAGCGGTTAGGAGCCAAAGGCAGTAGTGAAAAGGTGAGCTTTCAGCATAGATTTGAAGACAGGTAGAGATGGAGCTAGACGTATGGATTCGGGAAGACGGTTCCAGGCATAAGGTGCCGCAAGATAAAACAAACGAAGTCTGGAGTTAGCGGTGGAGGAGGACGGGGACAACAAGAGAGATTTGTTCAGAGAGCGGAGTTCACGGGAAGGAATGTAGGGAGAGATGAGAGAGGAGAGGTAGTGAGGGGTCATAGACTGGATGCATTTAAATGTCAGTAAGAGGAGTTTAAACTGTATACGGAAGCGGACAGGGAGCCAGTGAAGTGACTTGAGGAGTGGGCTAGTGTGGGCATAACGATTCTGGCGGAAAATAAGTCGAGTTGCAGAATTCTGGACAGATTGGAGAGGAGAAAGATGAATGAGCGGAAGACCAGTGAGAAGTAAATTGCAATAGTCCAAGCGAGAAGTAGCAAGGGTGTGAATAAGGGTTTTGGTGGCGTGTTCAGAAAGGAAGGGGCGAATTTTGCTAATGTTGAAGATAAAGAAGCGACAGGTTTTGGTGATTTGTTGAATATGAGCAGAGAAGGAGAGGAGTCGAAGATGACTCCAAGGATAGTTGGAGGGACAGGTAGAGTCAAGTGAGGGTTTTTTAAGGAGTGGAGTGACAATAGCATGTTTGAAGGTCGTAGGAACAGTTGAAATGGAGAGTGAAATATTAAGGATGTGACAGATGACAGGGATGATAGTAGGAGAGATAGTGTTAAGTAGGTAAGTGGGGATGGGATCAGAGGAACAGGTTACATTTAGAGGAGGAAAGAAGAAGGGCAGTTTCTTCAGTAGAAACTTCTGAGAAGGAGGAGAAAGAAGGAGAGGAAGGAGAGTAGGGGGTGTGGACTAAGGGTGAGAGAGGTGGGGAGGGTTTGGATGAAAATTCAAGGTTAATCTTATGGATTTTATCATTTGCTCTGACCATGCTCACAATGCTGATCTTCAGAGGGGTAAGAGTGGCAAGTAAATTGGGATTGGTGGAGCAGGCAGAAGGTTCATTTATCTAGGATTCCCTGTGCTCTTGCACTAGACCTAGGAACAGAGGCTTTCATCATTAAATGGCAGGCACAGAGCTTTGAATGGTGGAATCGAGGCAGTAGAATTGTATCCAGCTCTTCGTTCTGTTCTTTTATGGCCCACATACATGCATATTCATTAGAAGTGCATGCCTATACATTTAGTAAATGGATTGAATTAAATAGAGGGACTTCAATATAGTAAATCTAATTAGTCAGACCAGCTATATTTTATTTCAACAGACCAAATTCATTTAGTAGTCAGCTTGGGAAGCTGAGCTCATAGTGGCTGGAATGTCTTAGTGATAAGAAGACAGTCATTGATTGGTTCTTCAACCATTCTCTTTGTAGAAGGTCCAAAATATAGAAGAAAATAATTGTACTGCCATAGACAGTTTCAGTATTTGGGACCGTGTTAAGCCTCCCAGAAACTGTTGCTCTTCTTCCATCTTTGGTCATTTTAACCCATAGAAGAATCCATAAGTGTAACTGGACACTATTCCTACAGACACTCTGTGGTATTAAGTAATGAATAATATGCACACAGGATGAATCATGCAAGAATTTATTTTTTATTTTGCCATAATATTTTCAAGTCAGAGGAAAAACAGCATATGAACATGAATCTTAGGGGATAGTGATGTGATTCCCAAGATATCATCAGCAGCCTTTCTCTTTCCAAATTCTTCCCCATAAAAGGGAGCCCTTTTGGACAAGTGGCATAGCCAGAAGGCAGTTTTTGAGTGTGCCAACAGGTAGGTTGGGTGGCATACATTTTCTCTTCCCCAACCTCCTCCTCCTCTGCTCTTCTATGAAACTTAAAAAGTAAATATCTTAGCAGGTGGGAATCCCTAAGCCCCACCAGCTGAAGGCATCTTCAGTCTTCTGACCCATGTTTAGAAAACCATAACAGTCAGTGGCAGCTCTCCAAACCTCCAAAACTGACACCCCAAGTATGCTTAGGTCTCATGTATAAACTGAGCATGAGTGAGAATTGAACATGCCTGCAGTGCCAGTGTCAGCAGCTCAGCGCACTGCTGCTGACTGCCAAGGTTTGCTGACTGGGGTTCAGTGGGCTGACAGAACTTGGAAATTCCCAACAGAGTAGGATTGCCAACTTTTCAAAAGAGAAGAACCCAATACCTGCCATTGCCCTGCTCCGCCCTTGACCTACCCTGAACAAATAACTGCACTAAGGGTAGTAATGTAGGATTCAGTGCCTGCCGGCTGTATTGAAGGCTGGGGGAGGGGGGGGGAGTAAGTACAACAGGTTGTACTCTTCAGCTTTCATTGAGCCACACCTCTGTCTGTAGCCCCTCGACATGAGTATGTTTCCTCCATACAGTATTACATTCAAATATATATTCTGCATCCAGAGGACCACTTGGTCCCTCCCCCACAATTGGTGTAGAGCAGAGCTAGGACATGTCCCAATAAAACTTGCCATACAAAAATGTTTGTTTTTAATATAACTTCAGTAGCAGCAATAAACTGTCTCAGTATCAGGCATATTGTGAAGTAATACAAATTTATGCAAAAATTCATTCAGGACTGAGTGCAAATTTGCCATTTCAGCATAACTTCCAAAACTTATATCAAGGACCCCCTACCTATGAAAAGGCAGAACCATAAATATACAGTGGGCCCTAGAACAAGCCAGATTACTATAGATCCTTACATAGAAACTTCATGCTAACAGAATATCTGGTGTCAGTCACTCACATTTATTTATTAATTAAGATTTAGTTAGTGCTTTTTTGAAGGAATTCACTCAATGCGGTATACAGTAAGAATAAATCAAACATGGATAGGCCTTCACCAAATACAAACTTACCTCCGGATTCTATATATGGTGCCAAAGTCATGTGCCTAACTGTGGGTGTGCTTCCAAAATGCATGCACAAATAAATTGCAAAATGAGCTCTGAACAATTGATAATTGGTTGCTATCAACCAATTACTGATGTTAACTGGCACTCATTAAAATTTGCATGCACATCTGAATGCACACTGTTCTATAAGGCACGGCGTCAACTTCTATGGTACATATCTCAAAAGGAGGCATGGCAGCGGGTGTGACAAGAGCATTCCGTAAAGTTGTGCACAATTACAGAATACTGCGTAACTGTGCCTAACTTCTGTGCTGGCAGTTACTCCAGCTTTCAACAGGCATAAGTCCAGCGCAGAAAAGATAGGTGCAGGATCTACACTAAATGGTATTCTATATAAGGCACATGCTCTTTATTGAATAGCGCTTAGTGCTGAATTTTTTCAATGCCTAAGTTTTGGCACAGTTTATTGAATTCCCTCCTAAGAGACCAAAACTAAA
Source organism: Microcaecilia unicolor (assembly GCF_901765095.1). Lineage (NCBI taxonomy): Eukaryota > Metazoa > Chordata > Amphibia > Gymnophiona > Siphonopidae > Microcaecilia > Microcaecilia unicolor. The sequence goes on along the minus strand of NC_044031.1, from coordinate 125,692,515 downwards.
CAGAAATATGCAGACAAAAATTTAGTTGAAAACCCAAGAAACCAGACTCTTATATGCAGTTCAACACCAGAAAAACAAAAATATAAAAATAGCAGATATCCGATCCAGCATTTAGGGAGGGTGAAGGGGTAATGTTGCAACCAGGGCAATTGCTCTGGGCTCCAGGTCATATATTCCAATCTCTAAATAGAAAATAAAATTCTTCTTTCTACTTTTCTTGTTTGACCATTTTATTTTTTTCATGTTGTCCTAGTTTCTATGTTCCTTCTCTTAACTTTCTTGTCAGGATCTCTGGTCCATTTGGCATTTCTTCTCTCTGAGTCCTTGTCCATATTTTACCCCATGTTCACCATTGCCCCATCCCTTCCCTCATGTCCAGCATGCCCTGTGTCCTGTCCCTCCCTGACCATAACTTCCCCCATTCCTTCCCTCATGTCCAGCATGTTCTCTCTGTGTGCTGTCCCCCCCCCCCCCCCCCCCCCGTGTCCAGAATCTTCCCCATTCCTTCCCCCCATGCCAGCCTTTAGATTTTTTGGGGGGGAGGGGCAAAGGTGGACTGAAGGTGCAATGTATTCTCCACCCCCCCTTTTGCTAAAAATAATAACTTTGCAGGCATAGATGCTGAAGCCTCACCAGCCAAAGAAATTCCCTGCCTAGCCACTCCCCTCTTCTCATTGCTGTACTAACTGGCCACATATATATAATTTACTTTTTAACGAGTACAGTGCAGGTTTGAAGGTGTCCTGAGCCCAAATTGGGGGGTAGAGGCCTAGGCTCCCAAGCCTATAGCTTGGCCTATAGCTCCAAGCTATACCACTGTCCTATACAGCACACCTTTTTTATAATCCTTTTCCTCACACATTCCCTCCCAATCCTGTATCTCCTCTTTTTCCCAATCTTCCACCCTGTCCTTATTCACCCTTCCCTCCCAGGTGCAACTGTCCTCTGGGTCCTCAGCTCCTGCCCCTCCTCCATCTCTTCTCCAGATCTCCTTGTCTCCCGCAACAGCTCATTTCCCTGTGACCCAGTCAGTCCCTCATGCATTACTGCCACTTGGCTGCCCAAAGACCTGTAGCAGCCATTCAAGCACAGAAATCAGAGCGGGCATCCCTAGCCACATGTAAGCTGACAATTCTGCAGTTTCCCACTCCTACAGAAAAAGGAAGTATGGGACCTGGGGGGCAGGGGCACTGCAGGGCCATCAGCGAGAATGCGCCTGTGGGCTCTTGTGCTGACTTCTGCACTTGAATGGCCACTACAGATCTTTGGGTGGCTCAAAGCAATCTATGACAGCAGTGGAGGAGGGAGAAGGTTGGGAAAGAGCATCCTCTGAGTCCAGGGGTAGACAGAACTCTGACACTTATAGTGGCTGGTTTTCTGTTCTGCCTGCCACCAGTCTCCCCCTGTGAAAACTAGCTAGGCTGGCTGCCGCTGGGTGGACCTAAGCCAGAAGGGATTGGGCCTTTAATGCTAACCAACAACAAGTGATAGAACAAATAGTATCACTTGGAGGGGCATAATCGAAAGGGACGCCCAAGTTGTGTTGAGGACGTCCTCGCAAAACGTCCCCATGGAGGGGCATGGAAACCCGTATTATCGAAACAAGATGGACGTCCATCTTTCGTTTCGATAATACGGTCGGGGACGCCCAAATCTTGACATTTAGGTCATCCTTAGAGATGGTTGTCCCTAGACTTGGTCGTTTCTGATTTTTGGCGATAACGGAAACCAAGGACACTCATCTCAAAAAACGACCAAATGCAAGCCCTTTGGTCGTGGGAGAAGCCAGCACTCGTAGTGCACTGGTCCCCCTGACATGCCAGGACACCAACCGGGCACCCTAGGGGGCACTGCAGTGGACTTCATAAATTGCTCCCAAGTACATAGCTCCCTTACCTTGTGTGCTGAGCCCCCCAACCCCCCCCCCAAACCCACTACCCATAACTGTACACCACTACCATAGCCCTAAGGGGTGAAGGGGGGCACCTATATGTGGGTACAGTGGGTTTCTGGTGGGTTTTGGAGGGCTCACATTTACCACCACAAGTGTAACAGGTAGGGGGAGGGATGGGCCTGGGTCCGCCTGCCTGAAGTGCACTGCACCCACTAAAACTGCTCCAGGGACCTGCATACTGCTGTCATGGACCTGAGTATGACATTTGAAGCTGGCATAGAGGCTGGCACAAAATATTTTGAAAGATGGTTTTTAAGGGTGGGAGGGGGTTAGTGACCACTTGGGGAGTAAGGGGAGGTCATCCCCAATTCCCTCTGGTGGTCATCTGGTCAGTTCGGGCACCTTTTTGTGGCTTGGTCGTAAGAAAAACAGGATCAGGGAAAGTCGTCCAAGTGCTCGTCAGGGACGCCCTTTTTTTCCATTATGGGTCGAGGACATCCAAGTGTTAGGCATGCCCAAGTCCCACCTTCACTATGCCTCCAACACACCCCCGGGAACTTTGGCTGTCCCTGCAACGGAAAGCAGTCGGGGACGTCCAAAATCGGCTTTAAATTATACCGATTTGGACAACCCTGCGAGAAGGACGCCAATCTTCCGATTTGTGTTGAAAGATGGGCGTCCTTCTCTTTCAAAAATGAGCCTGATAGTCTCTTCCACTTAAAATGTGGAACAGTGATCAGATGTCAGTACTGAAATTCAAAGAATCGGATTTGAGGTTTGAATGCTATTACTGACATCTTTTATATCCCTTGGTGTTAATCCAGAGCTGTAAAACTCTCAATCAGATCAGATCAGATTCACTCAAACAATCCAGGATAATCCCATCAAAACAATGAATTACAGTATAAGAATTTCCAACTTTTCTTTATACAAAAAATAGGGAGGAAAAAGACCTCATAGAAACTGTAGCAAAATTCACACTTTTTGGCGATACAATATGCAAACAATTGAAAATACTAATCATTGGTCAAAAAACCTCCACTTCAACAATTCTTTATGTGTGAACAAAAATTCAATCAAACAAAAATAAGTCACAAATCATTAAAGGGTGCAATCAACTAATTATTAACACCTCTTCCACACAGTTGTGTCATAGAGGCCACATTACTTTTCTTGTCTAGAAAATATCTTGTTCCGATAGATGGTTGCTCAATATAAGCAGGACAGAAGAAAAGCAGTGTGGTCCTAATGGACCCGTTTCGCTTCAAGCTTCCTCTAGAGACCTCACTGTGTCCTGAGTCAGCAGGTAACTTCCCGCTGACTCAGGACACATTGAGGTCTCCAGAGGAAGCTTGGAGTGAAATGGGTGTGTCGGGACCACACTGTTTTTCTTCTGAACTGCTTATATTGAGCAACCATCTACCGGAACAAGATATTTTCTAGACATGATAAGTGATTTAGCCTGTATAACACAAGAGTGTGGAAGAGGTGTTAATAATTAGTTGACTGCACCGTTTAATGATTTTTGCCGTATTTTTGTTGATTGAATTTTTGTTCACAATAAGAATTGTTGAAGTGGAGGTTTTTTGACCAATGATTAGTATTTTCAATTGTGTGTATATTGTATTGCCAAAAAGTGTGAATTTTGCCACAGTTTCTATGAGGTCTTTTTCCTCTCTCTTTTTTTGTATAAAGAAAAGTTGGAAATGCTTAAACTGTAATTCACTGTTTTGTTGGGGTAATCCAGAGTTGGACATCCCTTTGTGGGGCAGATGGAAGAGAGCAATTTTTGAAAACTTATACAAATTCTTTAAAAAAAAAAGCTGAGAAAGGTAAATTGTTTTATTGAACTGAAAAGAAAATATAATTGTACATAAAATATATGTATACTTTATATATATATCTCAAAACAATATTAAAAAAAGTAACAAATAGGAATTCAGTGCAAGTTTATTCCACCCCTCTCCCGATTTCCTCTGTTATTATATATACATCACATCACACTGAATGATTTCTGATCTTTAAATAAAATATAATATCAGTCCAAGGAAACCAGCATAAATACATAACAGACGGGCCCGCATTCTGACATCTGACTTTCTCACATGCTAAGCCCAGATTTATTGTGGTATTAAAGTAAGGCATTTTCTCTTTCTTTCTTTCTTTCTTTCTTTCTTTCTTTCTTTCTTTCTTTCTTTCTTTCTTTCTTTCTTTCTTTCTTTCTTTCTTTCTTTCTTTCTTTCTTTCTTTCTTTCTTTCTTTCTTTCTTTCTTTGCAGGTTGTGTGCTAATGTTCTCTCAACAAACCACAGAGTAGAATTATTATTCACTAAATATCCCTATATGGAAGGATGATCATTTTGTATCCTGGCCAAGGCCCAAGCAGGAGTAGAGGGATGTGCTCCTGCCTGGCACCACTACCCACCAATGCTGAACCAGTAAGACCCAGGAAAGGGTTTGAGGTGGGGAAAACGGTGGCCTTTGCAGGGTGGAGCATAGTTTTCTCAAGGGCCAGAGTCTTTAACTGGAGGGGGAGTTGGAGCTTTAATGGGGGTGTTGGGGAAAGGGGATTGGATGTACTGGCACTGTCGGTGGGAGAGTCTGGGAGGAGAGGATCAGATGTGCCAGCGTTGCAGGAGGGGTTGAAGAGGAGGGGATCAGATATGCCAGCATTATCGAAGGGGCGAGAAGGAGGGGATCAGATACAGCAGCACTGTTGGGGGAGGGAGATAGCAGCAGGTCTGTATTTGTGGAGGCTTTGCACCACATTACTTGCAATGCCTGATAGCACAGGTGCTCCTGCACTATCAGGCACTACATGCAACACAGTGCCTGTACGGTAACTCCGCCATATGCCCTAAATGGAATGGTAGGTGCAGGGTATGCCCCCTGCATTCACCACAGAGGCTTTGCACGTATTGCATGGTAATCTTAGCATTAACTGGGTAGTAAGAGCATAGTTTATTGAGTTTAGTGAAAGGGCCCCTAAATGATTTATTCCACAGCCTTTTTGAATTCTTCATAATTTGTGTACTCCCTCCAGATGGACTTTTGATTGAGATGTCTCATTAGGTAATTAAGCTTCCATGAATCCCAAACCTTTCCATCAGCAAACTCACAACTAATTTTGGCTTCTGCACATGGCAGGCATTCTACACCTCTGTCCTCAGTGTAAGAAAATATTTTACTTAGCTTTACATGCTGCAAGCTTCCAGAGTCATTAGTCTCAGTTTCAACTAAGTCATTTAGCCACAATAACTTAAAACTTCCAGTGGCTTTAAGTTTTTTAGTATCATCATGATTGTCTTGCTCTGCCACAAATCTATTTTTGCAACTCTGAACACTGACATCCTACACAGTATGTAAGAAACAAGGCAAGGGCACATAATCATCTTATTACCAGAAACAATGCAACTATATTTAAAAATGTCAGTATCCCATAACTTAAAACTTCACCAGACACAAGTCTACTATCATGGAAAACATCTCAGCACATATCACAGTATCCTGCAAAATAATTACTACAGTCTGATAAGTGTGACATATCCTTCAGCTTTGTTTTATAACAAATATAAATTCCTTATTAAGCTGCATAAACAGCATAATCAGGATGTTTCCTCTTGCACCTTTCCATAGAAAATGTGTTCAAATTCTGGTAGGGGTAGACAATGTTCTTCCACATATCAAAGAAAGTTTATTCTAAAACCAATTATTGTAAAGGCACCATATATGTAGAGACCCGACACGAACCGTGTTTCGGCACTAAGAGACCGCCTGCCTCGGGGGTCATACAATCTGGATGGTATGATCAGAAGATTCAAAATGAAATGGTGCACAAACAGAACTAGTTTCACCTCACTTGGTAAAACCGTGCTTAGACATGACAAACAGTATGATCCCTGAGGCAGATGGTCTCTTACCGCCGAAACACGGTCCCATGTCGAGTCTCTACATATGTGATGCCTTTATAATAATTGCTTTTAGAATAAACTAGGGCCCTTTTAACAAACAGCGTTAAAAATGACCTTTGCGCATTTAGAGGTGAGTAATTCCCACATGATAAGACCATTTTTACTGCTGGGGTAAAATGGCCGAGTGTTCTTTTTTTTTTTTTTCATTAATGGCCATGCATTAATTTTCCCATTAGCACGTGAGCCCCTACTGCCACCTATTTTGTAGGCGAAAGGGACTTACGTGCTAAACCTTTGCTAATTGGTTAGCAAGCAGCAATGCCCACGCACTAACCGATTAGTGTAGAACACATCCACTCTCCACCCCCAGAACCACTCCCAGCACTAAAAAATACATTTTATCTTGTAGCTCATTGATTGTGTGTAAACATCCTCAAATTACCACAGAACATCTCAACATACCCCTCCCCTCGCCCAGTAAGCCATTTTTTGAAACGGTAAGCACGTATTAGCGCTTCCCACAGCTATGTAAAAGGGACTATTTAAAAACACCAGTTCTCAAGACACAAATACCAAGAACTATACCTTCAAAAAAGCAGCACTACTGGAAAAGCCAAACAAGTTAGACTTCTATAGGTCCTACCACAGACTGCATGCCAACATAATCTCTCACCTCAATCACACACAGAACACAGACCGACTCTCACCAGAATAAAGGACCAAAACTTACAAATGGAAATACTGAGAAAGCACAATCTCTGTAAATAGTACAGCACAGGAAAAATAAAGTAAAAATTATTTTCCTACTGTACTGAGCAAAATACAAAGAGGAAAGAAATGTACATGCGTAACTGATATTTTTTATAATTGCTACACATAGAAAATGAAATCCTTTTCCTACTATTGTTATGTAGACAAGGGATGGGCAACCACTGTCCTCAAGGGCCACAATCCAGTCGGGTTTTCAATGAATACGCTTGAAATCTGTCTGCATACAGTAGAGACAGTACATGCAAATCAATCTCATGCATATTCATTATGGAAAATCTTGAAAACCTGACTGAGTTGTGGCCCTCAAGGATTGTGGTTGTCCACCACTGGTTTAGACTATTTTTTTTTTAATTTGGGTAGTCTTTTTGATCCCTCTTTCCACCCACCAGCCCTTAATCTCCCTTTTTTCACCTATCTACCTAATAACTTTCCATCTTCCACTCTCATTTCTCCCTAGTCCATCCACATCTTCCCCAGCCTTCTTTTTATCCTCTTTCTCTCACTCAATCTATAGAGCCTCAATTCCAATCTTCCACACTTTCTGCCACTCCTAAACCTTCCTCTACCTCTTTTCTTTTTCCCACCCCACCCCCTCTAAGCACAACATCTCCCCTTCCATTGCTGCAATATTAATAACAGGAGTGTAACATACAACATGGAGTAACAGAACAAATTTACAGGTAACAATGGTATATCCCCCCCCCCCCCACACACACACACACACATTTTACCAAGTGCTTTGTTACTTTTAAATTAGATATATAAAATGTATAAGGCAGTTTTGTTTTTTGACCTGGACCATATAGTAAAATGTTGTGGTACAATATAGCTAACATAGACACTTTTGTCCTGAATCATGAATATCTACACTTTGCTGTTTTTAGTTTAAAATATATGTTTTATAAATACTTAGGTTTTTTTTTTAACCCGGGCTACAGTCTGTAGAGAAGAGGCAACATGCTGCAAACAAGGCAAGCAAAAGGGCTGCTGGCTGGAGAGGCAAAGCAAAGACAGAGCTGCTTTGGGCTTACACAAGGCTAGTCCTCCTTATTTCACAGGGCTAACTTTAGAGCTGTGCTATCCCCTGGGCTCCTGAGTCCAAAGCTGATACACTTTGTTTCTCCAGGTGCTGGGCTCTGGTCCAGGCATGGAATGTACCACTATGCGGGCCATGGGGGCAGACTTAAAAACTGCAATGCCACTGTAGCAGTAGCTGATGTGACTCGGGGCACATCAGGAAACAGGCACGCTTTTGCCTACAATGGTATTGATGACTGTAGAAGTACTTAGTCGAGCAGCAAATTACCAAATAGCAATTATTCTGGACTTGTTTACTAGAAATATGACAGTACCTTTTATTTGGCCCTAAGCTGTGCTAAGAGGCTGGATCAATGAAATGAATAATGCCAAAAATGAAAATATATTATTTATTATAGATATAAAAGCTAACAATATGGCAAATACAAAGCAAATTACAAAAATATACTTGTGCACTACAAAATAATGATTATTACACCAATAGATACATGAATATAGATATATATGAGTTATTACACAACTATAATATCCTAAGAAAAGATTACCAACACTTAGCAGCAAGTTAGGCTAACCACAGGTCCTGTTATAATCCAAGTTTTAGACAAAAATCATAGACTAGCTATCCTACTTCTCTCACCCTTTGTAGTCCATAGGTTTCAGACTTCCGGTGTTGTTGTGAAAAATCAGATTGTTCCGTTGAGACTCTAGCAGGGTATCTGTGAGTCATCCCTGCTCAGGAATAAGGTTCCAAGGTCATTGCTTTGGGCACTGGTTCACAGTCTTTGGGGAAACTACAGAGCTGCAGCTGAACTGACCTTGTCAGCTTTTATCACAAGGAATTCAGTTTGCTGGTGTTTTGGGAAATCAGTCTCTCTAGCAGGGGCATAGCCAGACCTTGCGGTGGGAGGGGGCCAGAGCCCAAGGTGGAAGGGCACATTTTGGGCTGCTGTCCCGCTGCTGCCAACCCTGCTGTCTCAACACCGCCCCCGCCCCCGCTGCCACCCTGCCGCTCCCCCAAATGCTAACTGCAAGCTGCAGCAAATACCTTGGCTGGTGGGGTCCCCAACCCCTGCCAGCTGAAGCCTTGTCCATCCCTGGTCTCCAGCACTGCCATGTTGCCTGCCCTGCTCTCTCTTCCCCCTCACATCCTGCACGCTTCTTTTAGTGAAACTAAGCATGCTCAATTTCACTAAAAGGAGCATGCAGGACGTGAGGGGGAAGAGAGAGCAGGGCAGGCAACTCAGCAGATCTGGAGACCGGCACTGGACAAGGTTTCAGCTGGTGGGGGTTGGGGACCTGCCAGCAAAACCAGGGGCCTGAAATAAATTTGAGGGCACAGGCCCCTGAGGCCCCACGTACCTACACCATTGCTCTCTAGCACCTCTGAGAGAGATCTATACACCAAGAAATCTTCTTTTCTTCTGATTTTTTTACTTTCTCTTTTGTCCATCATTGGCATCCCTCTCGATCCAGGTGACACATATGGACAAATCACAAACTGCATATTTCTGTCCAGCAGAATTCATGGTGTTGACAATCAGAAGCCTTATTATCGCAGCAAATAAACTCTTATCAGTAACAAGTCTGATGATAGCAAACTCCTTCATGGTTCACAGGTGCTCCCAGAGACTCTGTCTCTGTGAAAACTGCTCCTCTGTGCCTCCCAGGAGATAAGGTGGATGGCTAGTGCATGTAAATACAAGTCCTTGGATGAAGCCAGCATAGCTATGCCAAGCAGTAGTTTTCCTTTGTAGAAAGCTGGTTTCTGATAGTTTCTGATATATTCAGGCCACAGGCTATAGAATCCACATTAGTTCAACAAAAGATGGTTCAAGCTTACCAGGCCTCTGACCAGCAAAGGTGATATAACAGGAAAATACCTCCTATATGATGAAGGCCCAATGTCCCAACTCCTCCAGGTATGGGATGCTTGTGTAGGTGGGGCAGGAGGGGGTAATTGAGATTCATAGATTTGCTGAAAGCAAAAGAGGAGGGCTGCTGCCTGAAGCAGGACAGAGCCACAGTGGGCTCACTGTGCAACAGCCTTTTCACCTGGCTGAGCTCCTAATCACAAGTGCAGCTGCAATTGGTCAGGGAGCATGTAACTGGTACCTAAAAAGGCACACCTGATTGGCCAGCAGACTGGGTCTACCTAATGTGCAATTGCTGTATGGTAGTCTGAAGCAACACATGCGGCTGTGCAGCATAGAGAGAAAGCATTGCCTTCCAATGTCTGGCAGGTGCAAAGTATCACTATGAGAAATTCAACAATTCATATTTCATGGGCCTTCTATGTTGGGCACAACATGAAAATTCATTAAGCTACAATGTCAGCATGCAGTATGAGACATTTTCATGGGTGTAACACTGATAAATAGTTCTTACCTTATCACAAAACATCGCTAAATCGAACAGACTTTGGGCTCACACAAAATGTATGGTTTATTATGATACACCTGTGATAATTCTTGCATATTATTGTTTAATAAACATTATCTCAGTGTATTTGACATTTACAAATGATTGAGTTTCACAGACTGCAGTGCCCAGAAACTATTATCAGAGTGAGATAGTATTTACAAAATGTATTTTATTGAGATAGAAAAACTGCTTTAACGAATGAATGTAATTACTTGAGATAGTGATAAATAAATTATAGTCAATGAAGTTTTTAATTGTGTACTCAGAGTTTATATACCTCACAAAGAAAACTGGAACAAAATAAGTTAGCAGGTATTTATTTTTTCTTAAATCACAAGAGCTTTCAGTGTTACAAAGATAGTGCAAATATATTATGGAGAAACAATGGCTTGTGAGAACAAAGAAAAATGGTTGCAGTGAATAGATGCCGATAGGATTAAAATAGAAAACGTCCAATCAGTCAAGCCTGAGAGTAAGTGCTGTGTTTGTAAAATTCCCTAAAGAAAAGAATAACAAATGATTTTGGTAGGAAAGGCACATTTTAAGAACACAAAATAAGCAATTCATGAATCAAATAATATTATGACAGTTTCCGAATACATGGGGGGGGGGGGGGGGGAGATGTTAGTTTTCAAATAGCTCATGTAGTTACAAGGAAAACAATAGTCAAAGGCATTCCTGTGGTTAAAAAATCATATTACCCTAATGCTGTGGTAAGGCCCTTGATCGTTTTCTTGTACAAAGCCCTGCTAGTAGTAGGGCAATTTATTTATTTATTTATTTATTTATTTATGTATGTATGTGGATTTTGCTCATACCTTTTTCAGTAGTAGCTCAAGGTGAGTTACATTCAAGTACACTAGGTATTTGGCAACCATCTCTGTGTTAGTTGTTGAGAGAATATTGGGTGCACACAGTGAATAGCGAGGGCGGCTGACACCCGGGGCGGTTCGCCACTGCGCACCCCCCCCCCCCGGGTGCAGCACGGAGAACGCAGGCACCCCCCCCCTCGGTGCACAAGCACACCCCCCCCCATAGCGCATTCTTACCAAAGAGGGCGGGCGGGAGAGCCGCTCCGCCCCGAGTGCACGTCACTGGGAGCTGCGTCGGCTCCGCTGGTTCCCTGCTCTCTCTGCCCCGGAACAGGAAGTAACCTGTTCCGGGGCAGAGAAAGCAGTGAACCAGCGGAGTCGACACCCCCTCAGCGGCGTGCACCCAGGGCAGACCGCCCCACCGCCCCCCCTTCCTACACCACTAGGTGCACAGAAGGATGATTTTTGTCAAAGAGTGTGGGACCCCAGTTCAAATCCCTCTCCAGGAACAGAAAAATACCTACCATACCTGAAGGCTTTTGAAGTGGTGTGCATTCAGGTACAGCAGGTATTTTTCTGTTCCTGGAGAGTTCACAATTAAAAAAATCACAGACCACTGAAGTGGGATTTGAGCAGGGCTTTTTTTGAGGGGGTACTTGGGGGTACTGAGTACTGGCACCTTTTCCATTGTCTGCTAAAATTGACCCATGGACCCCAAGTTTTAATGACAGAGCTCAGGATTTACACCACAATTCTGTCTTGTTATAGATTCTGTGACTGGTTGTAAGGGGCCTGGCTATTATGGGGTGGGTCCCTCAGTGATCACTCCACTCCTGAAGTGTGGCCTAGTAATTTGAGTTCTGGCACCTTTTTTGCTAGAAATAACACACTGGATTTGAGCCTGGGCCCCCTGATGCTCAGCCCACTGCTTTAACCATTAGGCTACCCCTCTGCTCTACATGGATGTCTATGTGGCCATTTAATAAGATAGACGTTCCTATGCTGCCACACAGATGTCCATGTCCCTTTGTTCATATCAGTTTGTAAAATGGATGTTCATGCTGGATGTTTTCAGTACAAGGATATCCATCTCACATATTTTAGAACAGGCTGTATCCTCTTCTAAAATACATGTGAGATGGACGTTCATTTGTGACGTTCTGACTTGGACATGCATATTCTGAGCTGGACGTCCTTTCTAAAATGCTGCTGTATACTATTATGTAGCCATATTAAAAATGATGCATAAAAGTGTGTTACCTGTTATACAATGGCCCTTCACACATAACACACACACACGCACACACACAAGGTATGACTTGGACATTCTTTCAAAAATGCCCCATCCATGAGTTCATTCCTACTGTATTTTAGAATAACCTCTACATCAGCACTTTCTGTTCTAATATGCTTGTGAAATTTCAGATCCCCCCCCCCCCCCCCCCCCCACACACACACACAATGTAGCCCTGTGTTCAGAAAGCATAACTGTTGTATTATTTATTTGGTATACTGCCTCTCAGGTTAATAAAATCAAGGCATTTTAGAACAAAATTCATAAAAGAAATGAAAAAAAAGAGCTGATCAAAACTTTGAAAGAGAAAGACACAAGGAAAAAATGAAAAAAACATCACAAGAATAATTCATGGAAGACTATAAATAAACAGATGACAGGACTCTTGCTTCAAATCCTTCAAACTAGTGAACTACCATATTAATCTGTAATACTAAAAGGTTGCTTAAATAACCAAGTTTATATTCCTAATTTTATTTTTTTTTAACTTAGCTGCCAAACAATTAATTATTTTAGAAACTTTCCTAACTAAATTCTTATAACATCTTGTTCGGATATGTCCACTGTGTGACACATGGAGAGGCATAATCGAATGGGGCGCCCAAGTTTTCATGAGGACGTCCTCGCAATACGGCCCCGCTAAGGGGCGGGGAAACCCGTATTATCGAAACAAGATGGGCGTCCATCTTTCGTTTCGATAATATGGTCAGGGCCCAAATCTCAACATTTAGGTCGACCTTAGAGATGGTCGACCTAAATGTTGAGATGGTCGACCTTAGAGATGGTCGTCCCCGGTTTTTGGCCATAATGGAAACCGAGGATGCCCATCTCAAAAATGACCAAATCCAAGCCCTTTGGTCGTGGGATGAGACAGAATTCGTAGTGCACTGGTCCCTCTGACATGCCAGGACACCAACCAGGCACCCTAGGGGGCACTGCAGTGGACTTCACAAATTGCTCCCAGATGCATTGCTCCCTTACCTTGGGTGCTGAGCCCCCCCCAACCCCACCAAAACCCATTTTCCACAACGGAACACCACTACCATAGCCCTAAGGGGTGAAGGGGGCATCTACATGTGGGTACAGTGGGTTTTGGGTGAGTTTTGGAGGGCTCACATTTACCACCACAAGTGTAACAGGTAGGGGGGGATGGGCCTGGGTCCTCCTGGCTGAAGTGCACTGCACCCACTAAAACTGCTCCAGGACCTGTATACTGCTGTCAGGAAGCTGGGTATGACATTTGAGGCTGGCATAGAGGCTGGAAAAAAGGGGGTTGGTGACCAATGGAGGAGTAAGGGGAGGTCATCCCCGATTCCCTCTGGTGGTCATCTGGTCAGTTCGGGCACCTTTTTGAGGCTTGGTCGCAAGAAAAAAATGGACCAAGTAAAGTCGGCCAAGTGCTCGTCAGGGAGTCCTTTTTTTCCAGTATCGGCCGAGGATGCCCATCTTTTAATCACACCCCAGTCCCGTCTTTCGCTACAGTGACGACACACCCCCATGAACTTTGGTCATCCCCACGATGGAAAGCAGTTGAGGATGCCCAAAATCGGCTTTCGATTATGCCGATTTGGGCAACCTTGAGAGAAGGACGCCCATCTCTCGATTTGTGTCGGTAGATGGGCACCCTTCTCTTTCAAAAATAAGCCTGATAATGATCCCATATAATAATCCTATATAATAATTTGTACCTCCAACATTCCATGGCTGGCTGGCTGTCTGGGTTTGTAACATCTCCTGACGTCAGCCAGCCTCCAGCATTCCATTCCCCCTCACTGTTCCACCCTCGCGTCAAGATATAATGACATCAGAGGGCAGAACAGTGAGAGGGAAGGGAACGCTGAGGCGAGCTGACATCAGGGGATGTTACGAACGGAATGGAACGAAGCCAGCCAGCCAGAGAGCGTTCAGGTACAAACAACAACAGAATTGCGGGACATCAAGGGCAGGGAAGGGAGGGAGGGAGGGGAGGGCAGAGCAGAGCAGAGGAGAATCGATGGGATGGGAGGGGAGAGGAGGGGAGGAGAAGAGAGAATCATGGCACACGGATGAGAGGGCAGGGAAGAGGAGAATTGCTGGACATAGAGGGGATGGGATGGGTGGGAAGGGAGGGGAGAGAAGAATCGCTGAACATGGAGGGGAGGGCAGGGGAGAGAGAAAAAAATCGCTTAAAAGACAGCCTTCTTAGGGCCCGTTTCATTGTTTAGGAAACTGGCTTGGTTCCACTAGTTGATTATATTTTGTCTAAAAATGTCAAGAACATAAATGTATTGGCACTCAAAGTCACAGATATTAAAATATACTTTGAATACTGTAATACTATCATATTTTTTTTTACTGAAAAAGAATTAATGATTAAAGTGTATGTTTTAAGAGACAGTTTACTATCCTGCTTATAATCGAACGAGAAAAACGCCCAAGTTCCGACCTAAATCGGGAGATGGACGTTTATCTCACAAAAACGAATAAAGCGGTATAATCGAAAGCCGATTTTTGGACGTTTTCAACTGCAATCCGTCGCGGATGCGGACAAAGTTGATGGAGGCGTGTCAGAGGTGTGGCGAAGGCGGAACTGGGGCGTGGTTATCTGCCGAACAGAGATGGGCGCATTTCACCGATAATGGGAAAAAAAGTATGCGTTTTTAGCTAGAATTTAGGACACTTTTCCTGGACCCTGTTTTTTCACGAATAAGGCCCCAAAAAGTGCCCTAAATGACCAGATGACCACTGGAGGGAATCGGGGATGACCTCCCCTGACTCCCCCAGTGGTCACTAACCCCCTCCCACCACAAAAAATGAAGTTTCTCAACTTTTTATTTTCACCCTCAAATGTCATACCCAGCTCCCTGACAGCAGTATGCAGGTCACTGGAGGAGTTGTTAGGGGGTGCAGTGGACTTCAGGCAGATGGACCCAGGCCCTTCCCCCCTACCTGTTACAATTGTGCTGCTTAATGCTTATTAGTCGTCCAACCCCCCCCAAACCCACTGTACCCACATGTAGGTGCCCCCCTTCACCCCTTAGGGCTATAGTAATGGTGTAGACTTGTGGGCAGTGGGTTTTGAGGGGGATTTGGGGGGCTCAACACACAAGGGAAGGGTGCTATGCACCTGGGAGCTCTTTTACCTTTTTGTTTGGTTTTGTAAAAGTGCCCCCTAGGGTGCCCGGTTGATGTCCTGGCATGTGAGGGGGACCAGTGCACTACGAATCCTGGCCCCTCCCACGAACAAATGCCTTGGATTTATTCGTTTTTGAGCTGGGCGCTTTCATTTTCCATTATCGCTGAAAAACAAAAACGCCCAGCTCACACATTGTTGAATAAAACATGGGCGTCTATTTTTTCCCAAAATACGGTTCGGTCCGCCCCTTCACGGACCCGTTCTTGGAGATAAACGCCCATGGAGATAGACATTTTCGTTCGATTATGCCCCTCTATATGTTCATGTCATGTCACACTACACATCAAGCTGCCATCAGGCTATGACATTTACATAGTCAGAAAGTGCTCAAGGAGCAAAGTGCTTCTCTGAACATCCCTTCCTGACTCAGTTTTGTGTTTCTTTGAAGAAACTGATAAGACTGGGTGAGACAAAGCTCTGTACTGACCTCGTTATTTGTCAAGATCAATTTTGTAATTTGTATTTTTCAGTATTAAGAGCCACAAAGGGGTAAAATTCCATAAATAGCCACCTAGATTTTGAAAATAAGTGTACGCAAAAATGCCAGTATTCTAGTCAATTACGTATATACGTGAACACATAGCCCCTTAATTCTATAATGCTACATGCCCACGCATAAGATGTAAAGTTTTGTCAGTGCCTTTAGTAGTTCATTGGGTTGAAAAGTCTCACACTATCTCTGAGTTAAAGTGAAGGGTGATAGATAAGATAGAAGTAGGATGGGAAGGAGGTGATGTGGAGCATTTATTAAACATGAAAGAACAGCAATTAAAAACAGTACACCCAGGATGGTTAAATCTGGAGATAGATTGGTGGTCCCTCTTGTAGCGAGGTGTTTCTTACAGCCTGTATCTGATGTTTAGTATCTTCTTGATTAGTCAGTAAGCTTTTTGATGAGCTGGTTTTTGGGCCAGCAGTTAGTGACGTCCGTTATATAGTGAGAGTCGCCATTTTGAAAGCAATGTTGAGTATGAAAAAGCTGAGGCGGGAGAGGTAAGAATTAGCTGATCAAGGATTGTTTAGGACACTTTTTGGTTAATATTAGTGTAAACCCCGTCCCCTGAGACTCTCGGCTTAAAGAAGTTGGTCCCAGAATACCTGATGTTAGGTTTGTAGTCAAACCGAGTGCTTAGGACCACACTGCCGAGAGCAGAGGGAAGGTGCACATTTAGACTCAAAGTCCACTCTCACACTTGACGTATGAGGGGAAAAGTTGAATCAATTTCAGTTTTCTTATTTTTCTTTACTTTGTAAAATCAGACACCAATGTTCATAAATTATTTTTATTGTCCCTTATCACAAGTAGGTAAGTAACTTTTTCTGTAAATTCAACCTTTGATAAGTTTTTTTTATAATATTTTTTTCCAAACGTTTAACCCTAAGATTTCTATATGTGTATACAGTTGTTTACTGAAATATAAATTTGCTTCCTTAACAGAATTACTACAACTTTCCCAAAACAAGAACAATTAGATAAGTATACTTTTCTAAACAGTGAAATATATAAACTTTCTTTCTGCTTAAATTCTTCTTTTTTTTTTTTACTATAAGAATTTGATTCTTTTCGTATTTTGTGTGTTTGCAAGACCTGCTTTAAAATGACCAGCGAAAGTCCAGGTGAGTATACCAACTCATTGTTCTTTTCATGCAGTTACTTAACTGAAGCAGAAGATACTGTTTTCCAGACGACAACTGCAGTGCGGGATTCTTTCTTGCGTGGGGGCCCGAAGATTTCTCAGGGTGAGATCCACAGCCCTCTTCCTTTTCCTAGCAGTCTTCCTCCTAAACCTCTCTTAATTAACTTAAATATGGGAGAAATACCCTACCTCCTTGTTTCAGGTCACCAAACCTCAATAAATGACATTAATGGCTTAATAAAACACTGTGGCCCACTAAACTAATTAAAATAAAATGAAATAAAATAGCCCTTTCCTTCCAGGCCTACAGCTTTACATTTGTTTTCCTATTCAAACATGAGCAGAGAAGGCAGAAACTGTCACTCTAGCACTCTGCTACCAATTCTTTCAATCTCTAGCACTCATACCCCATTTCACACATACTTTCACTTCTTTTCCCAAAATTCTACAAATCACCCTCAGCACAGCAATTTAATTTCACTTCCCTAGTTTGTAAAATCTCACTTAAAGTTTCTTTACACCAACTACACTCACCTTGTCAATCACATCAGACAAATCCCAGCTACCTCTGTCTAAATCACCCTCCTTTACCAGTGTGAGGGTCAATATCTAACACTGAGTTACAGTTTCTTTGTTTAATACTAGGATTTCTCCTCCTTAAAATACTCTCAACCTGCTTTCTCCTCCCCCTGTCACAGACACTCTCAAACACCTCCTCCCTGCTCAGCTGTTTCTGCCTCTCTCCTGAACTGATCAGCCAGCTAGGTCATGTTTGTAGGGGATGTATAATGTAACATCATCAGCATAGATAAATGGGTTAAGGCCTTGGGTGGATAAGGTCTTTGCTAGTGGGGTCATCATGAGGTTGAATAGGATCGGTGATAGTGGTGATCCTTGTGGTACCCCGCATTCTGGTTTCCACGGTGACAATATGTTTGTTTTTTATTTCACTTGATATGTGGTTAGAAAACCCTTGATCCAATTGAGAGTATTCCCACTGCTTCCGAAATATTCTAGCAGTATGTTATGTTTAACAATGTCGAACGCACTTGACATGTCAAATTGGAGGAGGAGAATGCTCTTGCCTACTGTTATTTCCTGCTTGAACCTGGTTAGGAGAGTGAGTAGTACTGTTTCAGTCATAGGCGTCCCGTATAAGAGGCTTGGGAAGGCTAAGCCTCCCCAGCCCAACTGTGACCTTCTTCCCCTGTTGCCCCCACCCCGCGAGCTGCAGGCTTCCCCGCTCCCCAGGTCGTCCGTCCATCATCTCCCGTCTGCCCTCAGCTCCCTGATAGCCCTCGTTTTCTTCCTGCCACCGCCCTACCTTTAAATATTGTATTTTTCCTCGAGTCGCAGCGCCAGCATTGAAAGCAGCAACAGGCTTGGCTCGGCTCCAGCCAAAACCCACTACCGAAAACTCTACACCACTACCATAGCCCTTACGGGTGAAGGGGGCACCTAGATGTGGGTACAGTGGGTTTCTGGTGGGTTTTGGAGGACTCACATTTACCACCACAAGTGTAACAGGTAAGGGGGATGGGTCTGGGTCCACCTGCCTGAAGTGCACTGCACCCACTATAACTGCTCCAGGGACCTGCATACTGCTGTCATGGTCCTGAGTATGACATTTGAGGCTGGCATAGAGGCTGGCAAAAAAATATTTTTAAAGATTTTTTTTTGAGGGTGGGAGGGGGTTAGTGACCACTGGGGGAGTAAGGGGAGGCCATCCCCGATTCTCTCCGGTGGTCATCTGGTCAGTTTGGGCACCTTTTTGTGCCTCGGTTGTATAAAAAACAGGACTAGGTAAAGTCGTCCAAGTGCTCATCAGGGACGCCCTTTTTTTCCATTATGGGTCGAGGATGTCCATGTGTTAAGCACGCCCAAGTCCCACCTTCGCTACGCCTATGAAATGCCCCCGTGAACTTTGATCATCCTTGCAATGGAAAGCAGTTGGGGACGCCCAAAATCGGCTTTTGATTATACCGATTTGCGCGACCCTGTGAGAAGGGCGCCCATCTTCCGATTTATGTCATAAAATGGGTGTCCTTCTCTTTCGAAAATGAGCCTGATAGTATTCAAGGTGTGGTCGCACCATGGAGCAATACAAAGGCATTATAATGCCCTCATTTTTCTTTTCCATTCCTTTCCTAATAATATCTAACATTCTATTTGCTTTATTAGCCACCGCTGCACAATGAGCAGAAGGTTTCAACGTATCATCAACGATGACACCTAGATCCTTTTCCTGGTCGGTGACGTCTAATGTGGAACCTTGCATCACGTAATTATAGTTCAGGTTTCTCTTTCCCACATGCATCACTTTGCACTTCCTCATATTAAACTTCATCTGCCATTTGGATGGCCAGTCTCTCAGTCTCGTGAAGTCTTCTTGTAATTTTTCACAATCCTCTTGTGATTTAACAATAATTGTGTTGTCAGCAAATGTAATTACCTCACTAGTTACTGCCATCTCTATATCATTTATAAATATGTTAAAAAGCAGCGGTCCCAGCACAGACCCCTGGGGAACCCCACTACCTGCCCTTCAAATTTTATTCCACAAAAGAGCACTACTTCCTATCCCATGACGCTCCAATTTCCTATGGAGTCTTTCATGAGGTACTTTGTCAAATGTCTTTTTGAAAATCCAGATATACAATATCAACCAGCGACCACAGTAGAAACATTCACATTGTGACACATATCTAGGAAGCTGTGAAAGCTGCAGTATAGCTTGTCACTGATTTGTGACAAGGACACAGGAAGACTGCAGTACCTGAGACTGCATGACATTGCACAGGAGCAGACCTTGGGAACAGGTTAGCTATTTCAGTGCAAAGGGAGTGTAGTAAACAATTATGACAAATACAAAAGCTTTGAGTAGGTAGATATGATAGTCCAGGTAATTGGTGATAAATAAGACATTGTATTGCATAAGCTTATTAAGTCCACATCAGTTCATTTTTCAGAAAATGAAAGCAAGATATAAAAAGAAGTTAGGATAGATTTAACCAGTATCTGAGCACATGAAAATAAAGTACATATTTTTAAGACCAGAAGAATGAATCTAAAATACCTCTTAAAAGCATAACTGATTTTTAATGTATCAAAAGTATCCTTTTTTTATATAAAGAAGGATACAATTTCAAAGTTACAGACATACTCACCGGGTGTTCACTCACAATAAACTGCAATGGAAAAACACTGGGAAATCAGAATCTTCCATCTTGCAGTATATATTATTTAGATTTTCAGTTTGGTTGTAAGGTGAAGATATTGCTAAAGATATTATTTCAGTGGCTGAGATACATAAAAGGAGCACACCATTTTGCGCCCATAGGGAAAATGTTTATGTAGACTAAAGCCCCATTTTGAATAGATGCAGTGGCGTAGAAAGGGGGGGGCGGTGGGGCGGTCTGCCCCGGGTGCACACCACTGGTGGGGTGTCGGCTCCGCTGGTTCTCTGCTCCCTCTGCCCCGGAACAGGTTACTTCCTGTTCCGGGGCAGAGAGAGCAGGGAACCAGCGGAGCCGACGCAGCTCCCAGCAACGTGCACTCGGGGCGGATCGGCACTCCCGCCCGCCCCCTGCTTTCGTATGGCAGTAAGAATGTGCTCTGGGGGGGGGGGGGGGGAATGCGTGCCGATGGGGGGTGCACCGTGCTGCACTGAATAGATGTCTAGAGCAGAAATTGGGAAGTCCAATTTGGGACATTCTCAGTTCCCAGAGTATTTTACAAATGGCTCTGCTGAATGCAGAGTTCTTGTAAACTATGTTTATGAAACAAAAAAAAATAAAAAAGAGCAGCATCAGTCAGACCTTTATACTTGGAAGCATAGGTAACTATGAAGGCAGTCCTGTCAGTGGGATACCTAGCTTGGTTGCCACCTGGGGCAGATCACCCCCCCCCCCCCCCTCCTCCAGGAGCATCACCCCCACATCTGTCCACCCACCCACTGCCACCTTCCTCCCTCCAAGCAGTAGAAGAGTGCACTGAGTGGCTGTCGGGTCTGCTGGTCCCCTTCCCCGGAACAGGAAGTTGATGTCAAAGGGGGCAGGGGACAGACAGAGATGAGAGCCCTGTAACTGCTCAGTGCACCCCTTACTGCCTGCACCCAGGGTAGACCGCAACCATCACCCTGCCCTTGGTACGCTACTGAATCCTGTAACTGGGCACCTCCATATACAGGTGCCCTGAGGTCACACAATAAGAGCTTATTCTATAATAGAACCCAGGTACCTTGGTTCCATTATAGAATACTAGTGTAACCACCAATTTCAGCACATCTAACATTTAAGTGTCCACAGTTACATCATCCATAGAGATAACATAAATGCAGGCACCTAAATGTGGCCAGGGGAGCATAACTTATATTCTGTAACTTACGCATGTGAGAGGTCCATCCACATCACACTCATGCTTCACCCATCTCTACGTCCTTTTTGCAAATATGTGCTTTTCAAGTTAAGGGAGTGTAACCCTGATCTCACCACAGTCCGGGCACCAGCTAGCTCATCGCAGGCCAGGGCACCTGAGACCTGGGCCACAAAGAAAATAATCCAAGCAAAGCACTGCAGCTTTCTTAGTCACATACACTGAGCTGGCCACAAGCCTGGTCCGAACTTACTCTGGAAGACCATAGAGCATTGAGCTGGGTTTTGATTCTTTACTCTCTTTTATTCACTTCTCTTTGTTAATTCAGGCATAGGTAACTTTCCCTCTCATGCAAAGAAAAGACTCTAGTCCAGGTTTTTATGCAACAAACAGGAACTTTATCGAAAATGCTGCAATCGGCAGTTCAAATCCTTTTGGAACAAACAAGTTAAAACAACATCAAGTTGGATTATAAATGTCCAGAGTGAATTCAAGGATATGGTATATATCCTCTAGTTCAAATCTTGTAAAATCTTACAGCATATACATATTTACTAATTTTTGCCCATGGCCATTAATGCAAAAATTAGAAAATTGGCTATTTTATGGCTGTGGTAAAAACAGCATTGCCACGCAGGAAAGTCTCGGGTAAGGGCATGATAAGGCTACTTTTTGCCACAGCTTAGTAAAAGGATCACTAATTGAATGAATAATTTTCAATTTAAGGAAGCACTAACTGGATAGGTGAGTAAGAGTTATATGTTCTATAAAGGATAAATCTGAATCAATAATGATGCCTAGAATTTTCTCTGACAAAATAAAAAATAGTGGGGTGTTTGCAATAGTTACAGTAGTGAACAGGGACCGCAATCCTTTTCTAACAAATATTAAACCTTTACTTTTCCCAGGATTCAGTTTCAATTTGTTCTTATGGAACCTTTCTGCAATTATAGTTTAGAGATAAGTGTAGTTATGTTTTGAGTGTTAAGTGATTGAGAGTGGCCAGAATTTGAATATCATCAGCATGTGCATATGCTGTGAACTCAAGTGATTGAATAAGGCCTAGTAGGGGAGCTAGAAAAATATTAAACAATACAGAAGCCAATATAGAATCCTCTGAGGTACTACACTGGTGAACTGATATGGATTAGATTTAGGGGCCCTTTTATTAAGCGGTAATTGCTTATGTGGTAATTGTTTAAAAATCCACATAAGCACTTACCACCACCAATTTTGTAGGCAGTACGGGTTCACGCGATATCCCCAGTCAGCATGCAGTAAAGTAGATAGCACAGGAATGCCCACTCTCCACCCACTCTACATCCCTTACAAAAAAAATGAACCCCCCTGTTTACTTTGAATGGGCTGTGTCGGCGTTGCCACATGGCTTAGTAAACGGGGGGGGGGGGGGAATACTTTTCTAGTGCGTGGTAAGCATACATTTTGGATTTGCTGCAGGATGCCTGAGCGCATTGTACAGTACTCCATTTTTAGCTGCATTAGGCATACATTAGCCTGGAGTGGAGGAGTAGCCTAATGATCAGTGCAGCAGGCTTTGATCCTGACTAACTGGGTTCAATTCCCACCGCAGCTCCTTGTGACCTTGGGCAAATCACTTAACCCTCCATTGCCCCAGGTATAAAAACTTAGATTGTGAGCCCTCTAGAGACAGATAAAATACCTGTATTTAATGTGTACAGTGCTGCATATGTCTAGTAGCACTATAGAAATGATTAGTAGTAATAGTACCTTGATTAATAGTAGTAACCTAATGTAGCTTAGTAAAAGGACCCTTTAATTCATCATTGTCTCAAAAAGCACTCAGAATCTTAGTGTATTCAGTGGTACTCATGCACATGGACTGTTATAACTCTTTGCTCAAGGGCATTCAGTATTTAGTTATTAGGCAGTTACTAATCATTCAGAATACCATGGCTAAACTCATGTTACCCATCATTGTTACAAAAAGTATACTAGTTACCCATTGCACACAGAATAACTTTTAAAATTCTGATGTTCATTACTTGGGGCTTCCAGTTTTTTTTTTATCTTGCTTTCTCATTCTTTACATTACATTGCATTGATTGACATTTCTATCCCATATTAGCCATCAAGTTCAATGTAGCTTAAAGTAATGTCTAAATACAGAAATTAAAACTAAGAAAGATCCAAGACAAAAATACACAGATTAGCATCTCAGCTTGACAGAAACTTATGAAATAGAAAGGTTTTAACAATTTATAGAATCTACTGTAATTGTCTTGAGTTCTAATCTCCAGTGGTAGCAAGTTCTACCATTTTGAAGCCTGGTAAGCAAAGCCAGAAGAATGCAAAAATTTATAAATAATTTTCCTGCAACTACGAAAATGAAGAGTTAGAAATTCCCTAGATCCAACATACACATTTGTATCCCTCAGATAAATTAAGCATTTCTTGTAAGTAGGTGACACACTGTATATTATTTGAAAGATAAATATACATAGCTTAAAAACCAGCATGCTTCAACAGGTAACTATTGCAATCTTATTAATAATGGTGAAGCGCTTTCAAATTTCAACGTTCTACAAATTAAGTGGGCAGTAGTATTTTGTGCCATTTGAAGCTTTTTCAACAATGTTTTTTTACAGGCAATATTAACAATATTACAGTAGTCTAACTTGGTTAGCACCAAGGATTGTATCAACAATCGAAAGGCTTCAATGGAGAAATAATTCCTTATCCGTCTCAATTTCCAAAGAGTTCTAAAGATCTTCATTACCACCTACAAATTATTATGTTCTTTTACTCCACATCCAGACTGTTACACTTTATTTAGCAAAATCAATTGTACCTTCTTACCATCATATCTTCTTGAATACTATCTGCAATTTGCTTTGGAATACTCTGCCATCCTACCGATGCTTAGAGCCCTCCTTTGAACAAAGAAAAGACTCAAAACATCTATTTACTGATGCATTTGGAAAATAGGCGGCCCGCAGAGCAGAGGGAGAAGTGCGGTAAGCCTGTCTGGGTCAAAGAACATGCAACTTTTACCTTTATTTTTATTTTAATTGATTTGTAGCTATTTCTTTTATCTATCTATCTATCTATCTATCTATCTATCTATCTATCTATCTATCTATCTATCTATATCTAGATAGATAGATAGATATAGATATAGATATATAGATATATATTTCGTTTGTAAACCATTACAAAGGCATTACCATTTGGCAGTATATCAAATATAATAAAATTGAAACGTGGATGGGATGTTGGGACAAATTTTCATTTTTGCAGATGATGCCAAAATTGAACAAAGGTAAGTACTAAGGGATCTAGTGAAGAATGATGAATGGTCTAGAATTCAGAAACTAAGATTTAACGCTAAAAAATGAAGAGCCATGAATTTGCACTTTAAAAACCCATAGGAATGATATTGTTTAGGGGGTGAAGTTCTTCTGCAGACAAAAGAGCTGGATCTGGGAGCGGTCACACTGGATGATTTTCAAGTGACTAAGGAAGTAGATAAGGCAATGGAAAAAATCCAAAAAGATGCTTGAGTTGATAGGGAGAGAAATAGCCAGCAGTAAAAAAGATGGTCTTAAAGCCTCTGTATAAGTCTCTGGTGAACCCTCATTTGAAGTATTTGTGTAATTATGGAAATCACACCTTCAAAAGAATATAAACTTGATAGAGTTATTTAAAAGGATGGCTTCTAAAGTGGCCAATGGTCTTTCTCATAAAGCATATGGAGGCAGACTAAAATAACTGAACATTATACTTTGAAGGAAAGTCAGTAAAAGCAAGATACAGTTGAGATATTTAAATACCTCTGAAGAGTAAACACACTGAAACCAGACCCTTTTCAATATAAAGGAGGCTCTGGAACCAGGGGTCATTGGATGAGGGTCAAAGGAACAGACTCATGAGTAAACCAAAGAAATATATCTTTACAAAATGGGTAGCAGACACATGGAAAAGCCTTCCAGAGGAGGTAACACAGACAATTATTACTAACCACACCCTCTCCAAAAGACATTACACTAGCGGTTCCCAAACTGTGCGCTGCAGTACCCTTGTGCGCAGCAGCGAACCCGCAGGGGTGCTGCGGCAAGTCCTGATCTCCCTCTCACCGCCACCCAAATTGCTGCTGCTCCCTCATTGTGTCTCTTTTTCTCTTCTCTTGCCCATGTTCCATGAGTCCTGCATCTCTCCTTCTCCCTTCCGCCGGCTCTCCTCAGTAGCCCCAGGCCCCTGTACCTCTCTGGTAGCGGCGATTGAGACAGCTTTCCACCAATGTCAGAGCTACCCTCTTCTCTGGAGCATCCTGCCTACTTTGATGTAACTTCCTGTTATCCATGCAGGCGGGACACGCCTGAGAATAGGCTCCAATGCTGATGGAAAACTTTCTTAATCATCGTCGCTGCTGGAGAGGTACAGGGGATTTGGGCTACGGAGGAGAGTTGGCTCACTGGGAGTGGGGAAGAGAGACTTGATTGGAGGAGAAAGGTTGAAGGGGAGAGAAGTCAGAAGAGAGAGGAAGAGACATGGCACTTAAGTATGGTAGGGTGGGCAGGGCAGGATAGTATGGGGAAAAGGGAAAAAAGAAGGGAGAAGCTAAATATGGGGAGAGACAAGGACAAAGAAAAGATACTTGGCAGGGAGGAACATTGGGACAGGAAAAGGGGGAGATGGAGACACAGGGGGGCAGAGGATGCCCCCCAGGGCTACTCCAGGTGAAGGCGAGCAGTGGAAAAATGTGTAGGGGAGCAGTAGAGAACACGTTGGGGATGGAGACCTATGTGGTCAGGGGCTTCCTCTCATTTGCTGTGCAAAATTCATTATTGCAGCTTTGTAAATGAAGCCCTTAGGTATTTAGCTCATGCCTTTTCCGGTGGTAGGTCAAGACAAGATATATTCAGATACAGTCATTACATTACATTACATTGGGTACTTATAACCCACAATGTCCTCTCAAGTTCAATATGGTTTTCAAACTATGAAACCAGGCAAACCTGGGAAATTACAAAATTTACCAAACCAATTAACAATATTAATTTCTGAAACAAAAATGTCTTCAATAATTTTCAAAATACTCTAAAATTGGATACAGACCTTATATGTTCAGATAAGGAATTCCACCACTTTGCAGATTGATAAGGGAGCGATCTGGTCAGACTTGACTTAAATACAACAGGGTTAATATTTAGCTGGCGGCAATGAGCATTTCCCATTTTGCTCACCTCCGATGGATAAATTCCCGGATATTCAAAGCTGGGCCCTGTCCAGGTTTAGGCTTTGAATATCCAGTTATTTTTCAGCCGGCTGAAGCATAGCTGCTTAAGTCGATATTCAGCACTTATGCAGCCATGAGTTAGTACATAAAGATAGCACAGAATTTTATGCAGCCCCACTGATACGCTAAACCTGGCCGCTTAAGTGCTGAATATCGGCACTTAAGTGGCCAAGTACTGACTCCACTCCTGGAAAAGCCCCAACATAGGTATCTTTCAGTTAGGCACTAAGGACTAGATTCTATATATCATGCCTAAAAATTTGGTTCTAAAATAAAATTTGCTTAAGCGTATTCTATAAAGTATGCCTTAATTTAGGCATGCTTTATAGAATAAATCCAAATTTCTGCATGGTTTATAGACTAAGCCGAGCACAAGTCCATGCAGCTTAATCTAGTAATGGCCAATTACACCAAGTAAAGCCTGGCATAAATCCCAACACCTAAATTAGATGCAGAGGGAGAGATTCTATATATGGTGCCTATGAAAAACAGTGCTGTAATCAGTTCCGACTAAGCAAATTCTATAATTGGCACCTAGATTTAGGCACTGATTATAGAATACACTTAGTTGATAGTTCAGTGCCTAAATTGACGCACAACTATTTACACCAATGAAAATATGGCCTAAATCCCAGCACATAGATTTAGGTGCACTGAGCCATATTCTATAAGTAGGTGTGTAAATTTCAGAACACCCACGAAATGCCCATTTCCCCACCCATAGCCACGTCCCTTTTTGACTGCACACATTGGAAGTTTTGTGCATGTTGTACGTGCAGGACGTCAGACTCACAGAAACAGAAGCCTGCCCTTGCAGAGATCAGCAACGCGGCCGCGCCGGAGAAGAGGACTTCGGCTGGTTGGGTTTGGGGACCCTTGCCAGCAAAGGTACCCGATGGTGGGGAAGGGTTGGCGGCGGCTGGAAGAGGGGGTCGAAAGGGTTGGCGCTGGGGGGGGGTCAAAGGTGGTGGTGGCGGCGGGAAGGTCAAAAATGGCGGGGGGGTCAGCGGCACTGGGGGGGCTAAAATATGCCCCCTTACCTCGGGCTCTGGACCCCCCTCCTGCCGAAGTCTGGCTACGCCCCTGTCGTGGGACATGCTCAGGTGTCATCCAATAAGTTCCAAATCGGCATGCACTAACTGAATGCTAAAAAATATTTTAACATTTTTGCTGGAGGTGGAGAATAGGCGTTCCTGCACTACTCAGTGCAGCTACATTACTGCATACTAACTGGTTAGCATAGGATTACCACATGAGCCCTTACTGTCGACAAAATAAGTGTTGATTAAATCAGCCATCTTCCGGTTGTAGTAAAAATGGCCTTAGCACATGGGAAAACCCCACGTAAGAATGCATTAAGGCCATTTTTTACTGCAGCTTAGTAAAAGGATCCCTTAGTTCTGTAGTTTTACAACCACAAGGAAAAGAAAGTAAGCAATGATTGCCTGGGACCCCGCCCAGAAAAGGAACATACCTGGCCCTTTACTTTCAACTCTAGGAGGCCAAGGGGAAGAAATCCACATAATAAATGTAATCTATATTATCAAAGGCCTTTGGGAGAGAGAAGATGGTCAACCTACAATCAGGCAGTGCACCCAAAACTGTCTCAACTCCTTCCAGCTCTGCTCCATTTTATTTACTAAAGGAATGCATTAAGTCATGAGGTCAGAGTCAGCAGGTATACAATAAGCACGATTGGATACATGGTATAGACGGTACAAGATATATATGCTCATTGGTTGAAGATTATATTTAACTTCTATTAGTATTCTAGAGATCAAAGGTCAGACAGCTGCTAGTTATTTTGGTAAAGATCATTATCATTCCAGTAAGGATCATTAACATTTATAGGAACACGGAACTAGCATACATTATTCCACATTACATCTGCATTATCAGACATCTGCATATTTCACTTTCTCTTCCCTATTCCCTTCCAAACATGCATGTTCTTAGTGACACTTCCCAGCATCTAAACAAAATATTCATTACTTAAGCTTGCTGAAACTGTTAATTCAGCAAGTGTCAGCAAACTGTAACTAGATTAAATGCATCTGTCCTGCTCTGTCTTAAAATTATCTCAATTTCACATTTTTAATGCTTAACTCTTGATATTCCCTTCTGAGCTGGGGGTCCTATCATTTTCATAATACATCCTTAATATCAACAGTAGTTGCGATTATCAGAGTACCTGATTACATACAGAATGTGTAAGTGGTATGAAAAATATTAATAGGGAGAGAAGAATCGACTGATGAGAGGTGAGCAGGGTTAAATCAGAGTTAATGAAGGTTACAGTTGATGTTGCAGAAAGAGCCAAAAGCATTATAAAATCTACATTATTTCTGTTAGTGCAACTGCATTTCAGAATGTTTAGAAAGTGAATAGCTCCATGTAATGAAGTATCAGAAACAGGGAATATTTATTATCTTATTTTTTAATCTGTATGATATTTAGTACCACCTGCTGGTAAATTAGTGTTTAACAGCTTATCAAATAAAGCAAGCTGACCCACAGAAACACAGAAGAGTGATGTTTATTCACCTGTTGTCCATCTGTCAAGATATATATGCCTATAGAAGGATGCTTGAGTGCATGAGAGGGATGACTAGTAATTCTGGAGACCGCACCAATGGAAAGATATAAACAGGATGGAGTTGGTCCAGAGAGCGGCGACCAAATGGGTAAGTGGTCTCAGTCATAAAACATATAGTGATATGCTCATAAACCTCAACATATATATGCTGGAAGAGAGGTGGAAGAGTGGAGATATGATAGTGTCATTTAAATACCTCAGTGGCGTTAATGAGGTGAGCCTTTTTCAAATGAAAGAAAACTCTGGAATGAGAGGGCATAGGATGAAGTTAAGAGGAAACAGAATTAGGAAGAATCTAACAAAATACTTTTTCATGAAAAGGGTGGTGGATGTGTGGAATGGCCTCCCAGTGGAGGTTGTAGAGATGAAGACTGTGGCGGAATTTCAGGAAGAGTGTGACAGGTCTATGGGATCCCTTAGGAAAAGGAGGAGTTAGTGGTTACTGTGGAAGGGCAGACAGGATGGGCCATTTGGTCCTTATCTGCCGTCATGTTTCTATGTTTCAATAATTAATTCACATTTTGTTGCATGCTGACAAAAGGCTGCAGATTATAAGAATGCAATATTCAAAATAATATCCATTGTAAATGTAGGACATCTGATAATCTAATTGTTTGGGTGCCTGCTTAGATTCTCAGGGGCCAATGCTCAAAACTACAACCAGCATTAGTAGACAGTTAATGCCAAGTTTGTACACATACTATTGTGCATCCAATGCTCAAATGGTTTCAGTTCGTATAGTAACTCGCGCTGAAACCATTACCGTAAATCACATTAAAATGCATTTATGTGCATGTGAATGTGATCATTATCCACCCTTTAGTCATGCTTTAAAAATAATTCTCTCATGTGCATTGTGCACAGGAAACTTTTTGCCAGGCCCAGAGCAAGGTAGAAGGGTTGGTTGAGAGAAAGAGGTGCCTAGTGGCACCCCTTTCCTTCCAACCCAATCACCTTGCCCCAGACCCAGCTTAAAAATTCAACCCCCCCCCCCCCCCCCCCCCGGACATGAATCCCACTTTTCACAAAACATTACAAAAATGCCCCGGTGGTCTAGTGGACCCTCGGCCCCCTCACAATCCCCCTAATGTTAAAAAACCTGGTGATCTAGTCAACCCCAGGTCCCCCTCTCTCACAGCCCCTTCCTCCCCTAAGTCCCCCAAAATCCATGGTAGTCAAGAGGGCCCCCCACCCACCCAAGCCTACCTCCCCCAGCTCCCGTAAGCTCAAAGGAAGCAGGAGCAATGCTCACTCACTCCCATCTCCAAACACTGTCATCTGCAAAATGGTGGCACCCCACCCCACCCAGTGCATCCTGGATGGGAAGAAACTTCCTTAGATGGTACATAAGTACATAAGTATTGTCCATCATGCCTAGGATCCTGTTTCCAACCCCACTGAGCTGGCCAGCAGCCAATATTCAGCAGCATTTATCTGCATAGTGCCACTGAATATCAACTCTAACTGGCCATTAAGCAACCAGCTAGGTTAGAGGCAGTCAGGGTGTGCAGCTTGGCTAACAGTGATGGTCAGTTCACTAATAGGGATGGGCATCCACAAAATGTTCATGACATGTTATTTCCCATATCAGCTGGGACAATTCCCATTTTGTTTGGGTTTTTCCCACCTTGTGTCATCAAGGGATAAACAATGACATGAAAAAATTCTGGGCCTCCTTCCTGCACCACCCTCCATACCAGGTCCTCTTCCCATGCCTGTCCCTGTGCCAGAAACCCCTTCTCTCCTTAGGCCCTTGAGTCTATTTTAATTATTGGTGATCCCAATGGGGGAAGTTGGGGCAGGAATAATGCCCACTCAATCCTGCCCATGTCACAACCATATCCAATAAGGTGACCACAGCCTTTCACCATAGTCTGTGAGATGACCATGGCCAGGAGCAAGTGAGCATCGCTCCTGCCCCAACTTCCCCCACTGGACCACCAATAATTAAGGTAGACCTAAGGAAGGCTTAGATTGTGAGGGAAGCAGTGGGAAGGCATGGCCAGGAGATGGAGCCAGAATGGCACTGCAGAAAGGAGGGCATGAAAGATAGAATCAGAAGCCAGGCTGGGAATCATAGGGGGGGGAGGGAAGAGATTTTCATTTGCTAACCTGTCATTGGCAAATGAATCCTGCCCATTATAAAAAAACTGCCCATCCCTATTCACTAAGCTTAATATTCATAAGCACATAAGTAATGCCATACTGGGAAAAGACCAAAGGTCCATTGAGCCTAGCATCTTGTCCCCGATAGCGGCCAATCCAGGTCAAGGGCGCCTGGCAAGCTACCTAAACGTACAAACATTTTATACATGTTATTCCCGAAATTGTGAATTTTTCCAAGTCCATTTAGTAGTGGTCTATGGACTTGTCCTTTAGGAAACCATCCAACCCTTTTTTAAACTCTGCCAAGCTAACCGCCTTCACTACGTTCTCCAGCAACAAATTCCAGAGTTTAATTACACATTGGGTGAAGAAAAATTTTCTCTTATTTGTTTTAAATTTACTACACTGTAGTTTCATCGCATGCCCCCTAGTCCTAGTATTTTTGGAAAGCGTGAATAGACGCTTCACAACCACCTGTTCCACTCCCCTCATTATTTTATATACCTCTATCATGTCTCCCCTCAGCTGTCTCTTCTCCAAGCTGAAAAGCCCTAGCCTCCTTAGTCTTTCTTCCTAGGGAAGTCGTCCCATCCCCGCTATCATTTTTGTCGCCCTTTGCTGCACCTTTTCCAGTTGTACTATATCTTTCTTGAGATGCGGCGACCAGAATTGGACACAATACTCAAGGTGCTGTCGCACTATGGAGCGATACAACGGCATTATAACATCCTCACAGCTATTCTCCATACCTTTCCTAATAATACCCAACATTCTATTCGCTTTCCTAGCCGCAGCAGCACACTGAGCAGAAGGTTTCAGTGTATTATCAACGACAACACCCAGATCTCTTTCTTGGTCCGTAACTCCCAACATGGAACCTTGCATGACGTAGCTATAATTCGGGTTCTTTTTTCCCAAATGCATCACCTTGCACTTGCTCACATTAAACATCATCTGCCATTTGGCCACCCAGTCTCCCAGTCTCGTAAGGTCCTTCTGTAATTTCTCACAATCATCTCGCGATTTAACGACTTTGAATAACTTTGTGTCATCAGCAAATTTAATTACTTCAAGGAGGCGTGTCGGTAGGGTAGTGAAGGCAGGACGGGGTGGGACGGGGGCAGGACAGGGGCGTGCTCACGAGATGGCCGGCTTCACCCGATAATGGAAAAAAAAGCCAAGCTTGATGAGCATTTCACCAGCTTTACTTGGTCCCTTTTTTTTCACGACCAAGCTTCACAAAGGAGCCCCAACTGACCAAATGACCACAGGAGGGAATCGGGGATCACCTCTCCTTACTCCCCCAGTGGTCACCAACCCCCTCCCACCCCCCCAAAAAAAACGTTTTGCCAGCCTCTATGCCAGCCTGAAATGTCATACCCAACTCCCTGACAGCAGTATGCAAGTCCCTGGAGCAGTTTTTAGTGGGTGCTGTGCACTTCAGGCAGGTGGACCCAGGCCCACCCCCCTACCTGTTACACTTGTGGTGGTAAATGGGAGCCCTCCAACCCCCCCCCCCAAACCCACTGTATCCACATGTAAGTGCCCCCAGTCACACCTTAGGGCTATGGTAGTGTTGTGCAGTTGTGGGGAGTGGGTTTTGGGGGGGTTTGGGGGGCTCAGCATACAAGGTAAGGGAGCTATGTACCTGGGAGCTATTGTTATTTTTAGAAGTGCCCCCTAGGGTGCCCGATTGGTGTCCTGGCATGTGAGGGGGCCAGTGCACTACAAATGCTGGCTCCTCCCACGACCAAATGCCTTGCATCTCACCGGGTTTGAGATGGCCGGCCCCGGTTTCCATTATGGCTGAAAAACGAAGCTGGCCATCTCCTCTACACCCGGTGATCGATTTAGCCGGCCCCAACCGAAAATACAGTTGGCTCCGCCCCCTTGCGGCACCGGCCCCGAAGATGGCCGGCCAGCTATTTGGCCGGCGCCATTCGATTATACCCCTCTAAGTGTGCTGAATATCATGCTTAGTGCCAAACATAAAGCTGGCTCTCTTAGGAGCATTCTGGGGCACAGTCAGCACTTGGCCACTTAAGTGCTGATATTCAGCTTGTGATTCTCAAACTCTAACCATGGAAATACTTTTAAAACAAATAGGAGAAAATATTTGTTCAAGCAAAGAATAGTTAAGCTCTGGAACTCACTGCCGAAAGATGTGGTAAAGGCGGTTAAAAAAGGTTTGGACAAGTTCCTGGAGTCCGCTATTGAGACAGACATAGAGGAAGTCACTGCTTGCCCTGGGTTTGGTAGCATGGAATGTTGCTACTATTTGGGTTTCTGCCAGGTACTTGTGATCTGGATTGGCCACCGCTGAAAGCGGGATACTGGGCTAGATGGACCATTATTCTGATCTAGTATGGCTATTCTTATGTTCTTAGGTGCTTGACCACAGGACTCAGGTGAGTGTAGTGTTGTGCAACCTCTGGTGTGGGAATTTCATCCCTGTTATCAGGTATCTGATTACACTCTATTAGCGTAGGTAGATATGTCTTCTTACTACTGTCTATTGCTTCTATAACATATCCACTTGTTCTTCTCCCCATTACTTGTGCAACCTCTGAGAAGGTCTTGAGGCTATAGGGAAAATAATTTCATTGGATGTTGAATCTGATCTTGCCAGAGACTTGTTACTTTTTCATCTATGGTAACATCCATTTTAGCTGTTTTCTTGGGTTGTTCTTTAAGATATAGTTTAGCTACGCATATTTTGGTGCATGATTGTGCACTGCGGCATTCTCCACACACCTCGTTGCAATTTGGAGTAACTTAGGTGCTGACACTTCCTCTGCCTTGGCTTGATTCAGGGGCTGAAGTTTCTGAAGCTGTAGTCTTTACTTTGTCAGGGTGTCGAGTGCTGACATGTTGGTCACTGTCACACCCTGAATACTTGATAGTGGCTTTACAATCTTTAGTCATATGACTTGATGAAGAGCAACATTTACAGCAAATTCTGTACTTTTTCAACAATTCTTTGCATTCTTCCTAAACTCTCAACATTTTTTTGAGAGGATTTGGCTTTATGTGTATGGATTGGATCCTCTACTTTATGATTAGATGGCATGGATGCTGTAGGCACCACTTCTGTCTTATTCACAAATATAGGTTTCCTGCTGTTTGTCATGTCTTATTGCTGGCTTCTCATAGAGGAAGTGGCTTGTCTTACTTGCTTCATTGTCTCAACCATGAAGATGGGTAATTTCTCCTCCTAAGTCTCGTATGAAATTTGTGAAGACTATAAAGGGAAGATACTTCCCATAATTTTCTTCTTTATATTTTGCACCAACAGCTGACCATTTCTCTTTTAGGCCATATATTAGCTTTACTAAGCTGGACTTTGTCCATCAAGCTGTATCCAGCTGATCAAAGCCTATGAAGCTATGTTCAACCTTGGCTGCTTCTAGCACTTGAAAGTGGTCTCCTAACTCCAACAGCTTGTACTTCTTTTTACCAGACATTTTTGGAAAGTTCTCCTTATCAGCTTTCGTAAATCACTGAAGACATATCTCTTCAACAAGGCATACCACAATGATCATTAATAGGAACTCTAATCGCATCACCACTTACCTGATATTCTGAATGTTTTTCTTTCTATACCTGATTGCTTAATTCTATTATGTCACACATGTTCTTTATGTAATACCAACTGTATCTTGTACTCTGTAATGGCGAATGCCATGACAGAACATTGTAAGCCACATTGAGCCTGCAAATAGGTGGGAAAATGTGGGATACAAATGCAACAAATAAATAAATAAATAAAAGAATGGGAGACCAAATATTTTTCATGGTACTCTGATGTGTATTACTCAAGACCTGAAATGACTTCAGACAATTCCAATAGGTATGCCTTTTGTTGGTTTGGGTTTTATTTACATTCTAAAAATGTACAAGCTACTTCACAGGCACAATTTGAGAGTACATGGGTCTTAATTATCTGTGCTGAGTACTGCGGGTTCCACTTCAACAATCCATTTCACAGATCACAGCTCTTAAACATTCTTCCTCCTTGAAACATTTTTATTCTATATTGGCTATAATTTGGAGTTTTAGGATCACTGATCTCAGTCTGATAGAATAATCATTGATACATCATATGCAAAACAGATATGCTATTCAAAGTAAAGCTCTGGGATTTTTAAAGTATCTGATTTCTCCCTAGCTTAACCAATGAAAAGATATCCTAACTTAGGGCCCCTTTTGCCAAGCTGCGGCAAAAGGGGGCCTGTGCTGGCATCGGTGCCTGTTTTTGATGCGCACCAAGGCGCCCTTGAGGGGAAAAGGTAGGTCTTTTTTTCTGCAGGAAATGGCCGTGCAGCAAGTAAAGCACTTGCTGTGTGGCCATTTCGGGGGAAGCCCTTACTGCCACCCATTGAGGTGGTGGTAACTTGATTACCGCTGGGTACACACTGGCGCTACAAAAATAAATATATTTTTGTAGTGCCGGATATGATGGTACACTGGGGGTGGGAACTACTGCTGGGCTGCTGCAGTAACCTGGTGGTAATTCCTTTTTAGCAAGTGGTAAGCCTGCGTTGGGTTTACCGCCTCTTTATAAAAGGGGCCCATGTAGTTTACAGTTTCCCTTTCTTAGAAAGTAGTACCAAGTGAACCTTTATATTGGGGTTTGAAGCTCTTCTTGAGAGTGTTGGAAGGATCTCCTTTTACTCACAATTCAGCTCTCCTCTTTACATACTTTTTACATATTTTTCCTAGGAGTCCAGGGCTTGACCAGGGGATTCACAGTCTATTCCCAAATTCCTTTGGTGAATTCACTATCTTACAGCAATATGTACTGAGGCTTCTTACATGTGCTGCTGCAGTATCACATTCCAGCTCTAGATTCTCTGAATTGATCACACTGATTTTAGACAGTTGCCCCAAACTAGTCCTGGAGGAGTTACTACTACTACTACTACTTATCACTTCTAAAGTGCTACTAGACGTATGCAGCGCTGTACACTTGAACATGAAGAGACAGTTCCTGCTCGACAGAGCTTACAGTCTAATTAGGACAGACAAACAGGACAAACAAGAGATAAGGGAATATTAAAGTTCTGAGCGAATCTGTTCAAACGATTACATTGTGGGCCAAATTTAATAAATGACACCCAAAATTAGGTGCTGTTAAAATCCGTGTTAAGTTAATATCCTGTAAAGGGTGCTCTGCACAGAGCACCCTTTACAGAATACTGGCTTGATGAGCTTTATGAGCACTTATGCATGCTAAAAGCTGGTGTACTTGCTTGCGCCCATCTGATGGCAGTTAGGCACACAAATGTCATATTCCAGTAGTTCCCAAACCTGGTCCTGGAGGCACCCCAGCCAGTCAGGTTTTCAGGATACCCACAATGAATATTCATGAGAGAGATTTGCATGCACTACCTCCACTGCATGCAAATCTGTTTCATGAATATTCATTGTGGGTGCCTCCAAAACCAGGTTTGGGAACCGCCATCATATTCTATAATATTGTGCCTAATTTCTGGGAACACCCCTGACACGCCCATGACCTTTTGAGTTGTACACTGAAATGTACGCGTGCATGTTATAGAATAGGGTGTAGGGAGATCAGCACATATCCCCAGATTCTATATAGCATGTCTAGCAATCTGTGCCAAAATCCAGGCATACTCTATATCAATGCGCTTAATTTAGTTGGCTTAACAAGCTAATCAGTGTCGATAACTGCACTTAACAAGTATTAATAAGCACTAATTGGTAATAATTAGAATTTACGGGCACAACTCGCTATGCATATTCTGGAATGAACTGCATCTAAATTCTAATGTGCGCATGGTTGGGGAAATAATGCATTTCTTGGGCGTTCCAATATTTATGCACGCAGTTATAGAATATGGCCCAGTGCACGTAAATCTATGTGCAGGGATTTTCACCATGTTTTTGTTGGTTTAAATGGAGGCACATAGTTTTAGGTGCTGAGAGCCTCTGAGAGTCTACGAATACTAGGAGTTATTGTGGACAGGAACTTAACACTGTTGGATCATACCACCTCAACCACCAAGAAAATAATCTTCTCTCTCTGGAAACTAAAACGATTAAAGCCCTATTTCCCAAGAGGAGTATTTTGTAATTTAGTCCAATCACTAGTCTTAAGCCGAATCGATTACTGCAAAGCGAATGCTACATACCTGTAGAAGGTATTCTCCGAGGACAGCAGGCTGATTGTTCTCACTGATGGGTGACGTCCACGGCAGCCCCTCCAATCGGAAACTTCACTAGCAAAGTCCTTTGCTAGCCCTCGCGCGCCCGCGCGCACCGCGCATGCGCGGCCGTCTTCCCGCCCGAAACCAGCTCGAGTCGGCCAGTCCAGTATGTAGCAAGACCATACACTTCAAGGGAAGACACAACTCCAAAGGGGAGGCGGGCGGGTTTGTGAGAACAATCAGCTTGCTGTCCTCGGAGAATACCTTCTACAGGTATGTAGCATTCGCTTTCTCCGAGGACAAGCAGGCTGCTTGTTCTCACTGATGGGGTATCCCTAGCCCCCAGGCTCACTCAAAACAACAACATTGGTCAATTGGGCCTCGCAACGGCGAGGACATAACTGAGATTGACCTAAAAAATTACCAACTAACTGAGAGTGTAGCCTGGAACAGAACAAACAGGGCCCTCGGGGGGTGGAGTTGGATCCTAAAGCCCAAACAGGTTCTGAAGAACTGACTGCCCGAACCGACTGTCACGTCGGGTATCCTGCTGCAGGCAGTAATGAGATGTGAATGTGTGGACAGATGACCACGTCGCAGCTTTGCAAATTTCCTCCATGGTGGCTGACTTCAAGTGGGCTACCGACGCTGCCATGGCTCTAACATTATGAGCCGTGACATGACCCTCAAGAGCCAGCCCAGCCTGGGCGTAAGTGAAGGAAATGCAATCTGCTAGCCAATTGGATATGGTGCGTTTCCCTACAGCCACTCCCCTCTTGTTGGGATCAAAAGAAACAAACAATTGGGCGGACTGTCTGTGGGGCTGTGTCCGCTCCAGATAGAAGGCCAATGCTCTCTTGCAGTCCAATGTGTGCAGCTGACGTTCAGCAGGGCAGGAATGAGGACGGGGAAAGAATGTTGGCAAGACAATTGACTGGTTCAGATGGAACTCCGACACAACCTTTGGCAGAAACTTAGGGTGAGTGCGGAGGACTACTCTGTTGTGATGAAATTTGGTGTAAGGGGCCTGGGCTACCAGGGCCTGAAGCTCACTGACTCTACGAGCCGAGGTAACTGCCACCAAGAAAATGACCTTCCAGGTCAAGTACTTCGGATGGCAGGAATTCAGTGGCTCGAAAGGAGGTTTCATCAGCTGGGTGAGAACGACATTGAGATCCCATGACACTGTAGGAGGCTTGACAGGGGGCTTTGACAAAAGCAAACCTCTCATGAAGCGAACAACTAAAGGCTGTCCTGAGATCGGCTTACCTTCCACTTGGTAATGGTATGCACTGATTGCACTAAGGTGAACCCTTACGGAGTTGGTCTTCAGACCAGACTCAGACAAGTGGAGAAGGTATTCAAGCAGGGTCTGTGTAGGACAAGAGCGAGGATCTAGGGCCTTGCTGTCACACCAGACGGCAAACCTCCTCCAATGAAAGAAGTAACTTCTCTTAGTGGAGTCTTTCCTGGAAGCAAGCAAGATGCGGGAGACACCCTCTGGCAGACCCAAAGAGGCAAAGTCTACGCCCTCAACATCCAGGCCGTGAGAGCCAGGGACTGGAGGTTGGGATGCAGAAGAGCCCCTTCGTCCTGCGTGATGAGGGTCGGAAAACACTCCAATCTCCACGGTTCTTCGGAGGATAACTCCAGAAGAAGAGGGAACCAGATCTGACGCGGCCAAAAGGGAGCAATCAGAATCATGGTGCCTCGGTCTTGCTTGAGTTTCAACAAAGTCTTCCCCACCAGAGGAATGGGAGGATAAGCATACAGCAGACCTTCCCCCCAATCCAGGAGGAAGGCATCCGACGCCAGTCTGCCGTGGGCCTGAAGCCTGGAACAGAACTGAGGGACCTTGTGGTTCACTTGAGATGCGAAGAGATCCACCAGGGGGGTGCCCCACGCCTGGAAGATCTGTCGCACCACACGGGAATTGAGCGACCACTCGTGAGGTTGCATAATCCTGCTCAACCTGTCGGCCAGACTGTTGTTTACGCCTGCCAGATATGTGGCTTGGAGCACCATGCCTTGACGGCGAGCCCAGAGCCACATGCTGACGGCTTCCTGACACAGGGGGCGAGATCCGGTGCCCCCCTGCTTGTTGACATAGTACATGGCAACCTGATTGTCTGTCTGAATTTGGATAATTTGGTGGGACAGCCGATCTCTGAAGGCCTTCAGAGCGTTCCAGATCGCTCGCAACTCCAGAAGATTGATCTGTAGATCGCTTTCTTGGAGGGACCACCTTCCTTGGGTGTGAAGCCCATCGACATGAGCTCCCCATCCCAGGAGAGACGCATCCGTGGTCAGCACTTTTTGAGGCTGAGGAATTTGGAAGGGACGTCCCAGAGTCAAATTGGAGCAAATCGTCCACCAATACAGGGATTCGAGAAAACTCGTGGACAGGTGGATCACGTCCTCTAGACCCCCGGCGGCCTGATACCACTGGGAGGCTAGGGTCCATTGAGCAGATCTCATGTGAAGGCGGGCCATGGGAGTCACATGAACTGTGGAAGCCATGTGGCCCAGCAATCTCAACATCTGCCGAGCTGTGATCTGCTGGGACGCTCGCACCCGCGAGACGAGGGACAACAAGTTGTTGGCCCTCGCCTCTGGGAGATAGGCGCGAGCCGTCCGAGAATCCAGCAGGGCTCCGATGAATTCGAGTTTCTGCACTGGGAGAAGATGGGACTTTGGGTAATTTATCACAAACCCCAGTAGCTCCAGGAGGCGAATAGTCATCTGCATGGACTGCAGGGCTCCTGCCTCGGATGTGTTCTTCACCAGCCAATCGTCGAGATATGGGAACACGTGCACCCCCAGCCTGCGAAGCGCCGCTGCTACCACAGCTAGGCACTTTGTGAACACCCTGGGCGCAGAGGCGAGCCCAAAGGGTAGCACACAGTACTGGAAGTGGCGTGCGCCCAGCTGAAATCGCAGATACTGTCTGTGAGCTGGCAGTA
Source organism: Microcaecilia unicolor (assembly GCF_901765095.1). Lineage (NCBI taxonomy): Eukaryota > Metazoa > Chordata > Amphibia > Gymnophiona > Siphonopidae > Microcaecilia > Microcaecilia unicolor. The sequence goes on along the minus strand of NC_044031.1, from coordinate 125,652,073 downwards.
TCGGGATGTGTGTGTAGGCATCCTTCAAGTCCAGAGAGCATAGCCAATCGTTTTGCTGAATCATGGGGAGAAGGGTGCCCAGGGAAAGCATCCTGAACTTTTCTTTTACGAGATATTTGTTCAGGGCCCTTAGGTCTAGGATGGGACGCATCCCCCCTGTTTTCTTTTCCACAAGGAAGTACCTGGAATAGAACCCCAGCCCTTCTTGCCCGGATGGCACGGGCTCGACCGCATTGGCGCTGAGAAGGGCGGAGAGTTCCTCTGCAAGTACCTGCTTGTGCTGGAAGCTGTAGGACTGAGCTCCCGGTGGACAATTTGGAGGTTGTGAGGCCAAATTGAGGGTGTATCCTTGCCGGACTATTTGGAGAACCCACTGATCGGAGGTTATGAGAGGCCACCTTTGGTGAAAAGCTTTCAACCTCCCTCCGACAGGCAGGTCGCCCGGCACTGACACTTGGATGTCGGCTATGCTCTGCTGGAGCCAGTCAAAAGCTCGCCCCTTGCTTTTGCTGGGGAGCCGCGGGGCCTTGCTGATTCGCACGCTGCTGACGAGAGCGAGCGCGCTGGGGCTTAGCCTGGGCCGCAGGCTGTCGGGAAGGAGGATTGTACCTACGCTTGCCAGAAGTATAGGGAACAGTCTTCCTTCCCCCGAAAAATCGTCTACCTGTAGAGGTAGAAGCTGAAGGCTGCCGGCGGGCGAACTTGTCGAATGCGGTGTCCCGCTGGTGGAGAGACTCTACCACCTGCTCGACTTTTTCGCCAAAAATGTTATCCGCACGGCAAGGCGAGTCCGCAATCCGCTGCTGGATTCTATTCTCCAGGTCGGCGGCACGCAGCCATGAGAGCCTGCGCATCACCACACCTTGAGCAGCGGCCCTGGACGCAACATCAAAAGTGTCATAAACTCCTCTGGCCAGGAATTTTCTGCACGCCTTCAGCTGCCTGACCACCTCCTGAAAAGGCTTGGCTTGCTCAGGGGGAAGAGCATCAACCAAGCCCGCCAACTGCCGCACATTATTCCGCATGTGTATGCTCGTGTAGAGCTGGTAAGACTGGATCTTGGACACGAGCATAGAGGAATGGTAGGCCTTCCTCCCAAAGGAGTCTAAGGTTCTAGCGTCCTTGCCCGGGGGCGCCGAAGCATGTTCCCTAGAACTCTTAGCCTTCTTTAGGGCCAAATCCACAACTCCAGAGTCATGAGGCAACTGAGTGCGCATCAGCTCTGGGTCCCCATGGATCCGGTACTGGGACTCGATCTTCTTGGGAATGTGGGGATTAGTTAATGGCTTGGTCCAGTTCGCAAGCAATGTCTTCTTCAGGACATGGTGCAAGGGAACAGTGGACGCTTCCTTAGGTGGAGAAGGATAGTCCAGGAGCTCAAACATTTCAGCCCTGGGCTCGTCCTCCACAACCACCGGGAAGGGGATGGCCGTAGACATCTCCCGGACAAAGGAGGCAAAAGACAGACTCTCGGGAGGAGAAAGCTGTCTCTCAGGAGAGGGAGTGGGATCAGACGGAAGACCCTCAGACTCCTCGTCAGAGAAATATCTGGGATCTTCCTCTTCCTCCCACGAGGCCTCACCCTCGGTGTCAGACACAAGTTCACGGACCTGTGTCTGCAACCTCGCCCTGCTCGACTCCGTGGAACCCCGTCCACGATGGGGGCGTCGAGAGGTAGACTCCCTCGCCCGCATCGGCGAAGCTCCCTCCGCCGACGTAGTCGGGGAGCCTTCCTGGGAGGTGGCCGCGGTCGGTACCGCACGCGGTACCGACGTCGGGGACCTCAACCTGGGCGATGGGCCAGCCGGCGCCACGCTCGACGGTACCGGTGGCGCAAGCACCGCCGGTACCGGAGGGGTAGGGCGCAACAGCTCTCCCAGAATCTCTGGGAGAACGGCCCGGAGGCTCTCGTTTAGAGCGGCTGCAGAGAAAGGCTGAGAGGTCGATGCAGGCGTCGACGTCAGTACCTGTTCCGGGCGTGGAGGCTGTTCCGGGCTGTCCAGAGCGGAGCGCATCGACACCTCCTGAACAGAGGGTGAGCGGTCCTCTCGGTGCCGATGCCTGCTGGGTGCCGAATCCCTCGGCGACCCAGAGCTCTCGGTGCCGACACGGGGAGGAGACCGGTGTCGATGCTTCTTCGATTTCTTCCAAAGCATGTCACCGGAGCTCCCCGGCACCGACGAGGAGGACGTCGAATCCATCCGTCGCTTCCTCGGGGCCGAGACTGAAGAAGGTCGATCTCGGGGGGGCTGTACCGCAGGAGCCCTCAGGGTAGGCGGAGACCCACCCGAGGGCTCACCGCCACCAGCAGGGGAATGGACAGCCCTCACCTGCACTCCACCCGATGCACCACCGTCCGACGACATCAGCAGACGAGGTCCTGGTACCACCGACGTCGATGCAGCTATCCGATGTCTCGGCGCCGATGCAGAGGCCCGATGCCTCGATGCACTCGATGCAGGGGCGGCCGAGGAAGAAGGTCTGGACGCTGACGACGTCGATGCACTCGAAGATCCCGGTGCCGATGCCGACGAAGAGCCCGAGAACAACACGTTCCACTGGGCTAGTCTCGCTACCTGAGTCCGCCTTTGAAGCAGGGAACACAGACTGCAGTTCTGAGGGCGGTGCTCGGCCCCCAGACACTGAAGACACGACGAGTGTCGATCAGTGAGCGAGATAACCCGGGCGCACTGGGTGCACTTCTTGAAGCCGCTGGAAGGCTTCGATGTCATGGGCGGAAAAATCACGCCGGCGAAATCAAAAGCCGAAATGGCGAAATTTGAAGCACCAAATTTAGAGGGAGAAAAAATCTCGACCGAGGCCGAAAAGAGGCCTACCCCGACGACGAAAGAAAACTTACCGGGGCAAAAAAGCTGGAAGTACGGGGAGGATTTACACGAAACCCGGCGGGGGGTTTCCGGAGCACTTCCCGACTAGGACAAAGCTTTCCCGAAGGAAAAAAACACGTTCAAAACAAATTGGACGCGCGAGGTCGACTTTCCGGGGCTCGACACGGCGAAAACACGACCGTACCGAGTGCGGACAAAAGAAGACTGGCCGGCTCGAGCCGGTTTCGGGCGGGAAGACGGCCGCGCATGCGCGGTGCGCGCGGGCGCGCGAGGGCTAGCAAAGGACTTTGCTAGTGAAGTTTCCGATTGGAGGGGCTGCCGTGGACGTCACCCATCAGTGAGAACAAGCAGCCTGCTTGTCCTCGGAGAATGGCATATACGCAGGGTGCAGAGACCTACTTCTCAAAAAACTACAAACTGCCCAAAACACAGCAGCTCGACTTATCTTCGGAGCATCAAAGTTCAACAGTTCCAGACCTGTTCTTGAGAAATTACACTGGCTTCCTGTACAAGAGCGAATAACTTTTAAAACTTGCACCCTAATCCATAAGATCCTCTATGTAGCAGCTCCAGCATATATGGATGCCCTTGTCAACTTACCACCAAGGAATTCACTTCGATCTTCTCGTTCATACTTAAAACTCAATTACCCTGCATGTTCTGGTCTCAAGTATAAAACCACATATGCTTCCACCTTTTCCTATATCAGCACTCATTTGTGGAATACATTACCTAAACCTGTAAAAACGGTTCAAGATCATCTGACTTTCAGGAAGTCTCTCAAGACCTACTTATTTGGGCAAGCTTACCCTAAAGATCCCGTCCTGCCTCTGTGATTCCTGGACTCCAACTCCTCTAAAGATCTTGTGGACTTAACTACTTTATCTTAACCCTGTACCTTTCCGCCCCTCGTATTACTTTCCATTTATTGTAATTTCCTGTTTGTTAACTAAATGTTGTAAGCCACATTGAGCCTGCCAGTGGTGGGAAATTGTGGGGTATAAATGATATAAATAAATAAATAAATATCAACTAAGCCTATTCTATATACCGTGCCTAAATCTACATGGTAACATAGTAGATGACGGCAGAAAAAGACCTGCACGGTCCATCCAGTCTGCCCAACAAGATAACTCATAAGTGCTACTTTTTGTGTATACCCTACTTTGATTTGTACCTGTGCTCCTCAAGGCACAGACGGTGTAAGTCTGCCCAGCACTATCCACGCCTCCCAACCACCAGCCCCACCTCCCACCACCGGCTCTGGCACAGACCGTATAAGTCTGCCCAGCACTATCCCTGCCTTCCAACCACCAGTCTCGCTTCCCACCACTGGTTCTGGCACAGACCGTATAAGTCTGCCCAGCACTATCCCCGCCTCCCAACCACCAGTCCCGCTTCCCACCACTGGCTCTGGCACAGACCGTATAAGTCTGCCCAGCACTATCCCTGCCTCCCAACCACCAGCCACTTACAGAATACGCTTAGGTGAAAATGTTTATTGAATGGGTTTTTAGACACCTTATATAGAAGCTGCCCCATAATGCCTAATTATTGCCAATTAAGTGCTTGTTAACTCTAATAATTGATTGTTAGCAGTTTTGGACTTACCATTAAGAAAATAAGCACATGCTTAGAGCACCAAGGGAAGGAGGGGAGCACCACAGAGTTTTGTTTTTTTTTCCCTTAGCTATCATGCACTTAACTTTTTCATGCTGTCTGCCACATGAATTATCCAACATGAATTTCAGTGGTTTTCTAATCATTTTAAATATATATGATGCTTCCTTTTGGATAATAATAATATTTCTCAGCACTTTTAAAGTCTTAACGTCTTTTCAGTTAAGCAATGGAAGGGCCGAGGGACAGCATTGTTGGGCTGTGCTTAGAGCATCAGTTGGACTTAATCTGACCCTGACTGATAGGACCTAATTGACTAATTAATTTGCGGATCTGGGATCCTTGCTCAAATTTGGGTGACCTATTCAGAATCTGGGGATGTATGCAAATGTATATACTGGGGAATTCGAAGCTGGGAAGGAAAAAGATGGGGAATGAGAGAGGTTGGGAAAAGTATTTGAGGTGCAGTAATACAGAGGCATTATTGCATTCTCATTTTTGTTTCCCATTCCTTTCCTAATAACTCCTAACATTTTATTTGCTTTCTTAGCTGCCGCTACACAAAGAGCTGGAGAAAAACTAGAAGTTCTTCGAAAAACACAGATCCAGTTATAAATGGACTTGCATGCCTAAAATATTAATGAAAGAAAGAATGATAAGTATAATACTGATATCTGTTGATATCAGGTGCGGTGTGTTTGTCCCCATTGTATAGGAACAGATTCTGCTGTTTGTGTATAAATAAGTATTAAGCTGTGTATAATGAACATTCTGCATGCTCAATTTCACTAAAAGGAGCATGCAGGATGTGAAGGGAAGACACAGCAGGGCAGGCAACATGGTAGCACCGGAAACCGGTGCTGGACAACGCTTCAGCTGGCGGGAGTTGGGGACCCCTGCGGCAATGGGTGGGGAGCAGCAAGGTGGCGGGGGGAGCTGCAGGCTGGCGGCATTGTGGCAGACCAAAATGTGCCCCCCCCCCACCTCGGGCTTTGGCCCCCTCCCACCATGAGGTCTGAGTACACCCCTAGATGAAGCTGTCCCCTGCCCAGCCCCCCTCTCTGTATCAGAAAGGCTAGTCAGAGAATGGACTCAAACTGTAATGAAAGAACTCTTATTCCATTGCATCTCACTGTACATGTGTGTTTTTCCTTTTTTTCTGATCAATTATATTAAAGAGAACATTTGGAGTATGAGTTTGGAGTCTTCTCTGGTAATGGAATACTTGGGTTTACGCTGACTGAATATATAGCTGATAGGAGATTCACTATAGAACTCAGTAATTCTCTTTTGCTTTTTATATTAAACAAAAATCACTTGAGAATTCTATATTCAATAATTTCAATTTTTTAACTTTTGAGCCTGCACATGCTCAGTCATGAAGTCATGTATTATTTTTTATTACATTTGTACCCCGCACTTTCCCACTCATGGCAGGTTCAATGCGGCTTACATGGGGTAATAGAGGGTTAAGTGACTTGCCCAGAGTCATAAGGAGCTGCCTGTGCCTGAAGTGGGAATTGAACTCAGCTCCTCAGGACCAAAGTCCACCACCCTAACCACTAGGCCACTCCTCCACTAATGTAATTATTTGCAAGCCTTAATGAACACAACACTTGGGCTGGCTGGATTAGCAACAGACCTGTGCTGGAGACAGAGAGAGAAAGTATCTTTCTCTGCATTTCTGTGGGTGCTGGTTCCTTTTGGACAAGTATGTTCAATTTTTTCCTTTGCAAGAATGCAATACTGATTTTTTTTGCTTCTCTGTCTTCAGTTTTCAACAAACTGGGTTTGAGTGGTTCTTTTAAAACTATCTAGGTATCTATTATGGATTTTGGTGCTTTAGCTAAGACTTTTAGTTTTACCAGTTTAAATTTGCTTTTATATATATATAATTGTTTTAACATCTATGTTTGAAATGTGTTTTAGTTATATGAGGTTTTTTTTAACATGATTTCATCTAATTCATTTATTATTTATTCATATTGTTTGCACTCAGTGAGGCTCATTTTCAAAGCACATAGACTTACAAAGTTACATGTGTTACTATCCAGCTTATTTTCGAAAGAGAAAAACGCCTATAGTGCGACCTAAATCGGGAGATAGATGTTTGTCTCGCAAAGGCGCCCAAATCGGTATAATCAAAAGCCGATTTTGGGCGTTTCCAACTGCACTCCGTCGCGGAAACGAATAAAGTTGATGGGGGCGTGTTGGAGGCGTGGTGGAGGCGGAACTGGGGTGTTGTTATCAGCAGAGGAGAGATGGGTGTCTTTAGCTGATAATCAAAAAAAAAGGCGTTTTTACTGCGATTTTGGGTCACTTTTTTGGACCCTTTTTTTTCACGAACAAGTCCCAAAAAAGTGCCCCAACTGACCAGATGACCACTGGAGGGAATCGGGGATGACCCCCCCCTCCCCCGGACTCCCCCAGTGATCACTAACCCCCTCCCACCAAAAAAACCCCACTTTAAAAACGTTTTTTCCAGCCTGTATGCCAGCCTCAAATGCCATACCCACCTCCATGACAGCAGAATGTGTTTGATCCTCTCACAGCCTTTCCCTGGGTCAGATGTGGCTCTCGGGTGCACTACAGGGTCACATCAGCATTGCATTGTGGTGGGTGTAGGGTATTGGGCTCCATGATTTCATTAGCTTGTGTTACAGTCTCACGATGTTGGTAGTTGGTAGGCTCTTCTCCCATGGTGCTTTTTCCCCTACCTACTGGGTCAGAGTGTGCCCTGTTGTGTTTCCTGTTGTAGTCCATGAGGTAGTGGTCATTTTTGTAAGCCAGTTTTAGTTCCCTTTCCTGTGTTAGCCACATTAGACAACTTAGTTCTTCCCTTGAATGTGGCTGAAAGAGGGCATTGTACAGCATTCTGCCAGCTCTGACCTACTGCTCATCTCAGTACCAGGGAGACTCGTTGCCAGTGGGGCACAACCTCTGATCTGCAGTTAACTGTGAGTAAACGCGGTTATTCCAATAAAGGACGTTTTCGGAGAGATTAGTCTTCAGGTGTCAACTGGTGTGCCAATGTTATATAGCAGCAACCAGTCCTAGAGGCCTGCGTGTATGCAGGTTCCTGAAGCACTTTTAGTGGGTACCGCAGTGCACTTCAGCCAGGTGGCCCCAGGACAATCCTCCCCCCCCCCACCTGTAACACTTGTGCTGGTAAATGGGATGCCTCCAAAACCAACTGTACCCACATGTAGGTGCCCCCTTCACCCCTAAGAGCTATGGTAGTGTTGTTCATTTGTGGGTAGTGGGTTTTGGGGGAGGGGGTTGGGAGCTCAGCACCCGTGGTAAGGGAGCTATGCATGTGGGAGCTTTTTCTGAAGTCCACCGCACCTACCTAGGGTGCCCAGTTGGTGTCCTGGCATATCAGGGGGGCCAGTGTACTACGAATCCTGGCCCTTCCCACGACCAAATGGCTCGGATTAGGACGTTTTTGAGCTGGGAGTTTTTAGTTTCCATTATCACTAAAAAAAACAAACGCCCAGCTCAAAAACGTCCATTTTTTCAAAAATACGTTTCGGCCCGCCCCTTCACGGACCTGTTCTTGGAGATAAACGCCCATGGAGATAGGCGTTTCCGTTCGATTATGCCCCTCCACGTAGATTTGTAAGTCTATGTGCTTTGAGAATTAGTACTTTTATCTATTATTGTGGTCTTACATGTCATTGTTTATGGATGTTTTTAGCCTTGCATCACATAGCTATAGTTCTGGTTCCTCTTTCCCAGATGCATCACTTTGCACTTTCTCATATTAAACATCATCTGCCATTCGGATGCCCAGTCTTTCAGTCTTGTTAGGTCCTCTTGCAATTTTTCACAACCTTCTTGCAATTTAACAACTTTGCATAACTTTGTATCGTCAGCAAATTTAATTACTTCACAGATGGACATCTTTGTGATACCTGTGACTGGGACTCAGTTCCTTTTCTAGTTCTTTTGGGTATTTGGATTTCTTGCAGCGCCCTTCCTAAAGCAGCCAAGGTGTTGGTGAAACAAGGCACACTTGTTGAAGGGTTGAAATCATCATTATATAAGCTGTGGCTAAGAAGTTGAGCAAAGAAGGACTGCTGGTTCCCCTCTTTCATTTCAGCGGTTACCAGCGGGACAGCCTCGGGATCCTCCATTTTTTGTAGCTAAATACTGTTTAGGTTTTCAAGTTTACTATAGGTGGTCCTGGTGTGTTAAGTGAGGGTTGTCCAACATATGATAGCAAAAGAGGGGTTATCCGCATAGTCAGTAATATAGTGACGAGTTGGGCTCAGTCGTTGTTAATTTGGTGTTTGGTGTCTTTCACCCCGTGATAACTAAGGAGGAAAAGAGTTTTTCATTTCATTCGTTTTTCTCATGTATAATCAGTGGCATACCAAGGGGGGGCGGTGGGGGTGGTCTGCCCCGGGTGCACGCCGCTGGGGGGTGCCGCGCGCCTGTCGGCTCTTCGTTCCGGGGCAAAGGGAGCATGAAAACGAAGAGCCGGCAGGCGCGCGGCACCCCCCCAGCGGCGTGCACCCGGGGGTTTTTTTCGCCAAGGGATTGGGGGTTCTTTCGCCAGGGGGTGCGTCACGCTGTTCCGGGGGGGCACTGCACCTGGGGGGCGGGGCGCATCGGCGATCCGCCCTGGGTGCCAGCCCCCCTAGGAACGCCACTGTGTATAATGAGTTTTTATGTCTGATGTTTTTTCCTCTTTTTCTCCTTACTGGAATCAGTGATAGTAACGGACTCCTGAGTTGATAGGGATGGTTCCAATACATTTGTATTTTCTCTATGTGGAGCTTTGAGGTTCCAATTTGAATAATTGATCATTATAGCTTTCTGAGTTGGAATCTTCATTATATCACCAGGAGACACCCGCAAACTAATTTTTCTATTTTCAAACTTCCTAGATGGGTGGAATGGTATACTACTTGCAATGACAACACAATATGTACTAGAACATTATAATTGGTAGTGAGGGGTAAAGCAAAGTTGTAACATATAGGTGAGTAAGAAAGTAGGAAGAATTAGAAAGTAAGGTGATTGATTTGAAGAAAGTTGCACATGAGGTCAGAGAGATGGTTAAATATTATGTCAGCTAGGGTAGGAGTGGATAAACATGTCCCGCTGCAGTATGTGCAGCCCAAGTCAATCCTTGTATGTGTGAGTGACATTAACAAGTTAATTACTTCTTCCATTAAAGGCTTGGTTGAAGAGCAAGCAGAAGTCTGCACTCACTATTATTCTGTAATGGGCACTCATCGTAGAGTGCCCCTTATACAATAGCACTGAGCGCCAAATTTTTTCAGTGCTAATTTTTGAGCACCATTTTCTGAATCTAGCCCTATTTGTTTTACCACCCTTTAGGCTATCTAAATAAGTCTTGGTGGTATGCATCATAGTTATAAAAAGACTAGACAGACAGGTTGGATAGCAATAAAAAGTAGCACAACAATAAATACCAGAAGACAAACACATAAATCTGCACACAAGAGTAGCAGAAACTGTGCCCAGGAATAAAAGGGCACAAATGAAAAAGTCAAGAAAAGATCTTAGCATACAGCCAGGTCTTTAAAGCTGACTTGAACCAAAACAATGAAAGTTCCAAATGAAGAGAAATGGGGAGTTGATTCTATAATGAGGGGTACAAGTGTCATGAATGAATAAATAAATAATGTGGGAGCCAAACTTTGAAATGCAGAGGAATCAGATAAGTCCAGTCACAATACAAACACAGATGGAATCCCCAGAAGATTTGTATTAGGGTGGTTTTTACAACTACCTTCAAAGCAGTTTACATTAGTATATGCATGTACTTATTTGTACCTGGGGAAATGGAGGGTTAAGTGACTTGTCCATAGTCACAGGGAGCTGCAGTGGGAATGGAACCCAGTTCTCTAGGATCAAAGTCCACTGCACTAACACTAGGCTACTCCTCCACTCATTGCCAATCTATTAGGAGAATAAGCAGTTAAAAGAGAAGAGAAATTTCAGAAATAAATTGCTAAACCTGCATAAAAGGCTGTCCTAACTTTATGCACTTAGCCAGTTTGCAGACTGAATATCACTTCTCGCTGGCAATGTAGTCTTTGCCCACTGGACCACACCAAACCTAGGGCCCTGTTTACTATGCCATGCTGTAGGTGTGCAAACCTTTTAGCACGCACTAATGATAGAGACACCCATAGAAATATAATAGGTGTCTCTATCATTAGCATTACTTAGTAAACAAGGCCCCTAGTCAGTTAGGCTGTTTAACGATGACATTCAGTGATACTACTCGGTTGAATGCCACTGAAAATGGGCAGCCCTCATCTCCTGCAAGGTTAAGCCCCTTTGAATATTGATCACAATAATAATAAGTGGTTGGTATTTTATAAAAGGCTATTTATATGTATACATGGCCAGATGTGCTGAAAATCTGACTTTATACTAGCACCTAAAAGTTTTTATTCTCTGTGAAGAGCTGGATGATTGTTGCTTGAAAGTACTGTAATCTTGAAGATTAATATAGTAATTCTTCCAACTGTTAGGTCAGAAGAAAGACCAATTCCACCAAAATAGTGAGGGAATAAAGGTGGATTATATAACAAAATGGTCAGAAAAGTCCATAATAATCCTTCATATCTAACGTGCAGATTTCTGAAAATATCCATGTTTGTTTTTCCAGTTGGTTACATTGGAGAAAATAAGTCATATACTGCACTGGGAGCCATAATTTAGTATTCAGAAATGTGTGCCTTGGAAACAGAGGGGTGAGAAAGGATTTTTGAAAAGGAAACAAGGACAATAGAGCAAGAGCATTGTGAAAGAGACATGGAAAATATCACCTGAATAACTTCATTATCTTCTTCTACCAGAGCTTAAAGCACCTTTATAGCAAGCAGTAAAATAAAGATTAAAATCATTAATATTCATCAATGAGATTCAAGTATGCCTTGTTATTAAAAATGCCTCAGCAGAAGTGCTGCAGACAAAAATCCAACATTTTACATAAAACTATTCTTGAAATACTGTAGCATAGTTTGATGTTAATTAGCACCTGCATGTATCTGTAACACCTGACAAATTAATAATTTGCCATAAAGAATGAACATATTCAAATTTAATTGTCTGCCTCAAAGAAAAACATTGCTAGAGTTATTATTAATTCATCTTAACTGTGCAAATAGGCAAATCTTAAGACACATAAAGGCATTTAAATAACAAAGGAAAAATATTTAAATGACAAAGGACCTATACTAGTCTCCTTATGTCTTTCAGGTCATGTTGACCTGCTTGAATTTAGACACTCTACAGAATGTGAATAGGAAAAAAAGCAACAGCAAAAGCAATTGTATTTTGAAAAAAGGCACGTAAGGGACAGGACAGTCAAAATTACCTGGAGAAAAAAGAGAATAGGAAGGCAGTTAATCAGATGAAAGTTCAGAGGAGTATATTGCCCAAAGAGTACACGTGGGGATAAGACTTTCATGGAAACATAAAATATGATGGAAGAAAAGAACAGTCAGCCGTCTCTCCCTTCACACCAACTACTCACTGCAGAATCCTTTCTCTCTCTCAATAATTATCTCTGCTTGCCCTTGTTGTCTTGAATTCTGATACTGTCCCTGTTTCCACCATCTCCACTGAGATATATTTCATGCATCCAGCGCCTTTTCTGTAAAGAACTATTTAGATTACTCTTGGGTCTACCCCCTTACACCCTCATTCCAGAGCTTTGTTTCTGTTGTTTCAGAGTTCCCAGAATATCTCCTGTCTTTTTTCCAGGCCCCCTGATGCTTTCAGATCTTTGTGTCTGTCCCCATGTACTTTATGACAATGACCACTGGCAATTTGAGTAGCTGCTCTCTGGGCCGACTCCATCCTGTTTACATCCTTTTGAAAGTATGTTTTCCAAGTCCATACTCCAGAGATGGTCTCGCCAGAGACTTGTATGGAGGTACTATCAGTATCACCTCATTTTTCCTGTTGGATTCCATGCATGCATTGAGGACTTTTCAGTTAAGGTATATTTATTTGCTGTGTATTATATGTTTACTTGTGTTTCAGACCATTCCTTCTGGTACCATTGTGTTTGTTTTTGCACTCACACTGGCTTTGAGTGACTTTGTTTGTTGACATACCATGACTGCTCACATTTATGGGGTGGAATTTTTTATGCAATTTGGCTTTTTCCTCCACCTGTGCCACATTTTGTGTTAATGGCATGGAGTTGGCTGGCGATAAGTTCCACTGTAGTCCCTGTTGTTGAAACTTTATCTTGGAGGGGGTGTTTAGCTTTAATGCTTCACTCCTTGTCTTTTTTTGTCTTTTTGTCTTTTTCTCTCATTTGCGCTGCTTTTTTTTTTCACTTTATTTGGTTTTGTGCACTGATCACATATATGTCAGCAAATTGAGCATGGTTGTTTGAATTATTTTGATATTTACCTGTTCCCTCTGGAGGGTGACATCATTAACTGTATTATTTAAATGTGTGCTGTCACCTGAGTTCTCCACCTGCTCCAAGTCCGCTGTCTGCATACAGTAATGCAAACGTTTTAAAAAATGAATCACTGGTTACTATTCATTATTGTGGTGATTTGGCTAATAGGTTTTAGATCTCATGCCTATGAACTATTCTATAACATCCCAATATTTTTCAGTCCCAGACAACATAGCAACTGGATCCCAAGCAGAGTTCAAATCTACTCTAACAATCCAGCCATACTCAACTTCTCCCACAACGTTAACACAGTACTTCATATTACCCACACAGTATGTAGGAAAATGCCATGACACAGACGGCACCTAATAAATACTGCAACTTCCCATATCAACCTTGATTCCTACTTACCACTAGCAATAGAATACATACATGCAAGGTCAGTTGTTAATAAGGTTGACATCATTAGAGATTGGATAGAAGAGTCAGAATTTGGTATAGCCTTAATAACTGAGACATGGTTACGTTCTCCAAGTGACCCGACTCTTCACAGCATCTGTCCTGCAGCCTACAAAATTCAACATCTTTCTAGAAACAACAAAAAAGGAGGAGGAATAGCCATTATCTACAAATCCTTCTTTAATGTCAATCCAATTCTAAGACTTCAATCCCCCAATCTAAAAGCAATCTCATGTAACATTTTAGATGAATCATTATCCAAATATATCAATTTACTACTACTATATCGCCCACCAAAAAACTGGAATAAAATGGAAGAGGATAACCATTGACATCCAACATATGTGTCAATTCAGACAATGTCATACTAGTGAGAGACATTAACTTACATCTGGACAAACAGAATGATCCCAATTCCAAAAGCTTCTTACATTTCCTTAATACCTAGAATGTTTACATTCCTTACTCGTTTACCAACTCCCAATCACATAACAAAGGTCACCAACTTGACATTCTAGCTCACAGATTTACAGGCTCCATCAATTTTCAAATATCTGGAGTCTCATGGTTGCCAACATCTTGGTCAGACCATTTTAAACTAAATTTCACCTTTAATTGGAAAGAAAATAACCCAAATACATTTATTTAAAAAAAAAAAAAAGTCTACTTTCAAAACAAGAGGCAAAATTAACTTAGACTTTTGGTCCAATATCCCGTTAGACACACTCCTCACATCTTCAATCAGTAATGACTTTAACCACACCTAGAACAACCTATGTACAATTGTGCTTAATGGTATAGCACCAATGAAAACAAAATTCACACCCACCAAGAAAACCTCACCCAGGTTTTCAGAGGACATTCTAAACACTTCAGGCACCTAGAAAGATTATGGTAAAAATCAAAAAACAAAATTAATTGGGAAAATTGGAGAGAATCACTAAGAGAATAGAAAAATTTAAAAAAAAAGCCAAAACATCTCACTAATCCAAATATATTGGCCAATTCTCTCTATATACTAGGAAACTCTATGCCCTAGTTAATCTACTAAACACACAACCCCTAACTATTGGCAATGAATCAGCTCCTTCTGCTGACCAACTAGCAAATTACTTTGAACAGAAAATTGTCAAAATCAGGAATGACCTGAAAGCTTCTACAAGTACAGTCATAAGTGTTTTCAATATACCTGCCTTCCTGCAGACAGAATATGGATTTCCTTCTCCAAACAAACATAGACTCAGTCAAGCACTACTTACTAAAATATGCATCCTCTCAATTTATACTTGACCCATGTATAACTTCAAAATAATCCTATTCAAATTAGGATATGCCAACTTTTTAATAAATCAGACTCATCTAATCTTATCACCTTTTTTATCAATTTTGTTAATTTCACTAAAAATGGGAGGAAAAGCCTCAACTGACTCCTTCTTGACTATAAAACCGATCACTTCTAGGAGTTCCTGCAGTCATCATTGACTGAAAAACTGCCCAAAGTCTTTTATTAAATTAATATACAAGCGTTTTACTTAGCTTTTTGAGCTTTTGAGATGTATTGACTCTTCATCTCTCCATATATCTCTATTCCACAGCCAACAATGGTCAAAGTTTTGCAACCTTCATCAGGGTCCGTGGAACATGGGTTCACTCCACTCTGTGGTTGAGAAGCCGAGCTAAACAGCCACAGAGTGGAGTGAGCCCATTCAAAAAGTTAAGTAAATCGCTTGTATGGGCATTATACATTAATGTAATAAAAAATCTTTGAGAGGTTTTTCAGCCAGTGAATGCTGCATGAACTCCTAAAAGTGATCGGTTTTATGGCCAAGAAGGAGTCAGTTGAGGCTTTTCCTCTAATTTAAATGAAATTAACAAAATGGATAAAAAAGTGATTAGATGAATCTAATTTATTAAAAAGTTGGCATATCCTCATTTGAAGAGGATTATTTTG
This sequence comes from Microcaecilia unicolor, assembly GCF_901765095.1. Taxonomy (NCBI): domain Eukaryota; kingdom Metazoa; phylum Chordata; class Amphibia; order Gymnophiona; family Siphonopidae; genus Microcaecilia; species Microcaecilia unicolor. The sequence continues at coordinate 125,636,787 of NC_044031.1, read as the reverse complement.
AAGTTGTATAAAAGTTAAGTTATTAAGTTATCCTTGCTAGTCCCTTATATACATTTTTAAACAGGATTCTAATAATCTTTACTTGACTCATGTCCCAGCTACCTCTTAAAATCAGCTCCTGAAGAGTTCCTACAATGCTTGCAATCAAATATAACATTTATGCTATCTCATGGAATTTTTCCTTCAAAAAATGGAAAAATAATTCTAACCCCCATTCCCAAAAACCCACAATCCAGCTTGAATGAAGTTTCAAACTACAGGCCTGTAACCTCTTCCCACTGTTAGTTAAAGTAATGGAAGTCCTGGTTACCCAACAACTCATAGACTATCTTAACTCTTTCTCAATATTAAATGCCTGCCAATCAGGTTTCAGGTCCTCTTACAGCACCCAAACAGTCCTAACGCTTATTGCAAACTTCAGAAAAGAGCTTAGTAAAGGCAGAAAGATCATCTTCTTACAATTTGATATGTCCAGTGCTTTTGATACAGTGGACCATGACATTCTTCTCAATCTGTTAGATTACATTGGTGTATCTGGCAATGTTCTTCAATGGTTCAAGGGCTTTCTCACCTCTAGATTCTACCAAGTAAAACAATCAGGCCACATCTCAGCTCCCTGGTCCCCTAATTGCGGAATGCCACAATGCTCTCCTCTCTCCCCTATGCTGTTTAATATAATTAATTAATTTATTTATTTATTTTATTGCATTTGTATCCCACATTTTCCCACCTTTTTGCGGGCTCAGTGTGGCTTACAATACATTATGAATGATGGAAATACAATTTGTTACAACTCGGTTATGGATTACATTGTGAAGAGTTATGCGAGACAAAATCAAAGTATCGTTAAGGAATATAACAATGGAAAAGAACCGTGAAACATTGGAAGGAGACAACGGGAAGCTAAAAGGGCAATTTATAATAACAAGAAGACATATGGTATACATTTTTCTGTGAATAAAGGTATAAGTGAGGTGAGATTACGGGGGATGAGTGTTCAGAAGTGGATGTATTGATGCATTACTGAACAGTGAGTGTGGACTTTATGTGTTTTGGTTCTTTCCGTAAATTTTATCAAAAAGATGGGTCTTCAATAGTTTGCAGAAGGTGGCTTGCTCGTAGATCGTTTTCAGGTTGCACGGCAGTGTATTCCAGAACTGCGTGCTCATGTAAGAAAAGGTTGACGCGTGCAGCGTCTTGTATTTCAAGCCTTTGCAATTAGGGAAGTGGAGGTTGAGGAAAGTTCGGGATGATCTTTTAGCATTTCTGGGTGGTAAGTCTATTAACTCAGACATGTAGGCTGGGGCTTCACCGTGAATGATTTTGTGGACTAATGTGCATACTTTAAAAGTAATGCGTTCCTTGAGTGGAAGCCAGTGTAGCTTCTCTCGTAAGGGTTTTGCACTTTCATATTTTGGTTTTCCGAAGATGAGTCTGGCTGCTATATTCTGGGCTGTTTGAAGTTTCCTCAGTATATGCTCTTTGCAACCTGCGTATAGTGAGTTGCAGTAATCCAGATGGCTGAGTACGAGGGATTGCACTAGGCTGCTAAAGACGGATCTTGGGAAGAATGGTCTTATTCTTTTCAGTTTCCACATGCAGTAGAACATCTTTTCGGTTGTGTTGTTTGCGTGAGTTTCGAGTGTTAGGTGGCGGTCGATAGTGACTCCAAGGATTTTTAGCGTTTCTGAGATTGGAAGGTTTAGTTTTGGCGTGTTTATAGCGGTAAATTCATTCGTGTTGTATTGGGAGGTGAGTATCAGGCATTGAGTTTTTTCTGCATTTAGTTTCAAATGAAATGCATCTGCCCAGGTGTTCATGATGTGTAGACTTTGGTTGATTTCATTGAAGATTTCTTTGATGTCTTGTTTGAAAGGGATGTATATTGTTACATCATCGGCGTATATATATGGGTTGAGGTTATGGTTTGATAGGAGTCTTGCCAAGGGGATCATCATTAGGTTGAAAATGGTTGGTGAGAGGGGTGATCCTTGTGGTACTCCACATTCAGGTGTCCATGCAGTAGACGTGGTTGAATTTGATGTGACTTGATATGAACGCTGGGTTAGGAACCCCTTGAACCAGTTTAGGACATTTCCTCCAATGCCAAAGTATTCAAGTATGTGTAATAGGATTCCGTGGTCAACCATATTGAAGGCACTTGACATGTCAAATTTGTAGGAGGAGTATATTGTTGCCGGTTGCAATAATTTGTTTAAATTTAGTCATAAGGGTAATTAATACTGTTTCTGTGCTGTGATTCGACTGGAATCCTGATTGGGCATCATGCAGTATTGAGTGTTTGTTTAGATAGTTTGTGAGTTGTTTAGTTACCATTCCTTCAGTTATTTTGGTTATTAGTAGTATGGATGCTACTGGTCTGTAATTGGTTATTTTGCTTGTGCTTTTCTTTGTATCTTTGGGTATTGAGGTGAGTAAAATTTTTCCTTTTTCTTTTGGGAAAAGTCAGTTTTGTAGCATGAAGTTTACGTGGTTCGTTAGGTCTATTATGAATTGTTGAGGAGCAGATTTCATGAGGTTGTTTGGGCATATGTCTAGTTTGCAGTGGGATTTGGCAAATCTTTTAAGTGTTTGAGAGATGAGGTCTTCTGATAGTAGTTCAAATTTGGTCCAGGTTCTGTCTGCTGGGTATGTTCCGTCTTCTGGGTCTAGACAATCTAGAAGTGTGGCGTATTCAATGGGGTTGGCGGGTATTTTAAGTCGTAATTGTATAATTTTCTCCTTGAAGTATTTCGCAAGGTTGTCAACATCTGGTATGTCTTTGCCGTTGTTTGTAACTGGTGTGGTGTCTAACAGTTTGTTCACAAGGTAGAAGAGTTTATGTGTGTCTTTGTAGTTTGGTCCTATTATTGTTTTGTAATGTAGTCTTTTAGTCTGTTTTATGGTATATTTGTATTTCCTCCGAAGTAATTTCCAGGCATTTAGTGTTTGTTCATCTCTGTTTTTGTTCCATGCGCGTTCTAGTTTCCTGACTTGTGTTTTAAGTTTTTTCAGCTCTTCGGTGAACCATGGGTTTGATTTTTTCCTGTGTGATGTTCTGGTTTGGATTGGGGCGATTTTGTCTAATGTTGTACATAAATCGTCCCATTCTTGGAAGAATTGGATGGTGTCTGCATTTGTTGACCATTAGTTCTGGTAGATCTGTTGCCAGAATGTTGTGGGGTCTATTTTTCCTCTCATGGTGTATGTTGTTCGCTCACGTTTATTGATTGTGTTTATGTATGTTTTTCGCCAGTAGAGAGAGACATTTGCTTTATGGTGGTCTGACCATAATGTAGGTGTCCATCTTGTGTCAGTAAGTATGATAGTTGAGTCCGAGTCGAATTTGTTTGTTATGATGTCTAGTGTGTGTCCTTTTTTGTGTGTTGGTTGCGTGTTGGGTGCGTGCAGATCCCAGAGTTTTAAGAATTCTTTGCATTCTCGTGTGCCTGGTGAGGTGTCGTCTTCAAGGTGTAGGTTGATGTCTCCTATTATAAGGATGTTTGAGGCAGATACACAGGTGTTCGAGATGATGTCCATGAGTTGTGTTTGGGAGTCTTGCCATTTTCCTGGTGGCCTGTAGAATAGGATTGTGTTAAGGTGTCCTATTAGGTTTGGATGATTAATTCTTGTCGATGCAATTTCAAGTTGTGGTGAGGTAGATTCACCCGTGATTGTGATGTTGAATTCGGGTTTGTAAATTATGGCTATTCCGCCCCCTCTTTTTCCATTTCTTGTCCAGTGGGTGATTTTGTATTCTGGTGGGCATGTTTCTAAGATGGCGGGGTCTGTGGGGTTATGGAACCAGGTTTCTGTGATAAATAGAAGGTCTAAATTATCTGTGGTGATCCAGTCTAGTATATCTACTGAGTTGCTTACTGCTGATCTTGCATTGATGTATCCTAGTTGGATTGAGTGGTATGGTTCTGTGGGGGGGTTCGATGTGTTTATTTTTATTAGTTGTCTGTTTCTTCGGTGGTTGAATTTGTTGTTGTTGTTGTTTTCCTCTTTTTGTTGGTGGTGTTCATATCCGGAGATTTTTCCTTTTGGTTGGTTAATGTGTCTTTGGTTTGGTGAGTTGTTGATAGGTTGAACATAGGGTTGGTGTATTGTGGGTGGGTTGTTATGGATGTTCTTTAGGGTGGGCATTGTGTGTATGTGAGTGCTTTGTGTTTTGTGAGTTATGGGGTTGTTGTTATCTGGGTTGTGGGTTGTGTTTGCGTGTAAGAGTAGGGTGAGACAATGAATGGTTAGGAGTGTTTTACTGGTATTCATATCTGTGTTTAAGGCGCTGTGGCAAACATTCAGCTGGTTTACATTCAAAGCGAAGCAAAATGATGACACCTCTAGGTTATCTACTTGAATTAAATGGTTTCAGTTGTTTCATGTATGCCGATGATGTTACAATCTATGTCACTTTTGACAAAGATATCGAAGAAATCTTATAAAATCAGGCCTAGACATAATGGAATCATGGGCAAACAATTTCAAACTGAAACTTAACAGAGAGAAAACCAAATTCTTAATACTAACAAACCCTCACCAACCAATTACTTCTGCTTTTACTATTGGTAAGAAAACTTATCCACTGGAACATAATTTGAAAATCCTGGGAATAATAATTGATCAACATCTCTCATTTGAACCACAAATATCCAAATTAGTGTCTAATGTATTCAAATCATTATAGAAACTATAATGATTAAGACCTTATTTTCAAAACAAAATTTTCAGATCATTAACTCAATCCTTGGTACTATCAAAATTTGATTACTGCAATGTTCTCTATGCAGGACTTAAGACTCACTAATCAGAAAATTACAAACTACTCAAAACTCGTCTTGTACTTAAGGGTACCCGATACTCCAAAGCAACCCCACTTCTACTCAAACTATATTGGCTACCTGTAAGTATATAAAGTGCGTGTGTGTATATATATATATATATATATATATACAGTGTAATCGGACCAAAGAAATACATGCAGTTAACCGGAGCGTGCACTTAACTGATGTGACAAAAGAAGCTTGACATCTGATAAACATATGTACAGTACTGTTTATTATTCGTACAGTATACAGTCTCTGTTAACTGATGTTATACAGTCTCCATTAACTGACGTTAGGCTTACTTGAAGTAATCAGTCATAGTCCTCTGTACACTCTTGTGTCTATGAGTTCCATAGACTACGTCTGCCAGACGGTAAAAACTGTCAAAGCACTGACATCCAGTGGCCTCCAGATAGGCCCGCACGGTGTTGAGACTCTCCAGCACTCTTGCAAAAGTGACAGGAGTTTGTTGAATTTCGTCAGCACGTGCCTCGCTGCTCATTTCATCATCTGTTTCATCATCAGCCGTTGCTTGTGTATAGGCGCATATCACGACATCAGTGCTGTCGTCAGCTGTTTGTAGATCGTAATCAACAGCTACGTAGTGATGAAACTCTTCTTCAGTAACAGAGGCTGGGATGTCAATAGCCCGTTCATCTGACGCGTTTGCGACAGCTGCATCTGTTTCATCCCTCTTCACATCCTTAACAAAGCTTGCCCACTTGTAGCAGTTCACAATGGTTGCCTGTGTAACATGATTCCAGGCTTCTTTCTGCATATGTAGGGAATCCAACAGTGATAGATTATGAGCCAGTTCAACAGCACGTTTATCCTTGCCAGTCTTGTAAAATATGTTTTCACTAACACACTGAGATTCATGCATCCATGACCCACCTAAAAGGAAGCTACAAATCTCAACCACAGGGGGAGTTAGAGTCCATGGGTATATCTTTAACTAGCAGAAAGCTAGTGACATTATAAGTTGAGCCTTCTTATAGAGTATAGTTTACCTGGCTACACTTTTGCAACACTTGCTGCACATGTATGTGCCAAGGAAAATAAACAGATCTCTGCCCCCTCCCTTCAAAAAAAACAGAAAAATATAATAAAAAGGGGAAACATACAGGAGATACAGGTGGATAATAGCAAAATACTGCTACAGCAGGCATGCAAATTGCAATGGCTCATAAAAGGGCCCTGGTTCCATCAAATAAATAACTTATGTGCCCCTTCTCCCACCTTCTAGGTTTTGTCTAGGCACTTGCCTAGGCTCCTGCTACAAAGGGGGCTTACATTTCTAATACAAGAAAATCAATTGTACACATGTCAGGGCATAGGTTAATACCCAATCAATAGAAGTCCTATTACTGGACACTACCATGTGAACATGTCTATCAAAAAATACAGCAATGATGAAATAGCAAAGCACTTTAAATTTCTCCACACATCAAATCAAATTAAAACAGAAAAATTTGTGTAAATAAATTGGAAGTCCTTAGACAAAACTTCTCACCCACTTGTTATAGGCTGTATAGATTTCTCATTCACAGGACTCCTCAGATGAAATATTGAAAGTTCTAAATCAACATTCAGTGCAGTAGCTCAACAATACTTAAGTAACTTGCAAATTCAAAAGTGCTCTACCTCTGAGTCCTTGATACAGTTTTTAAATAAAACCTGTAGAGTTGGGCATTTGAATATAGGAAGTGGAGGCTGTAAAGGAGACAGCAGCTTTGAACACAATACTAGCTTCTAAACAGTTACCCAAGGTGGTGCAACTGTTGGCACATCAATGATAGGGTCTCATTGCATAAAATAGAACCCTGTGATTTAAAAAAAAGCCAATTTTGGGAGGATCGAGCATAGTGATTGCACTGCTGTGAGGCATGTACCTCTCACCTGATACCTTGTTTTCTAGTTAAATATAACTATTCTTCCCTATGGGAAAGAAAAGGAGAGACAAGACTTGCACCTACCCCAAGATGCAGTCGGCCGCATCCATTGTGGACCTGATGAACCGCTTTGCAATAAGCGGGAGAAGATCCAGTTTGATGGCATCCCTTGATGCAGCTATCGTGCTAAGGGTGTATTTTACAAAGGTGTGTTAACACTTTTAGTGCATTCTAATTAGGCACGCCCATAGGAATATATGGGTGTCTCTATTGTTTAGCACATGTTTATTTTTAGTACATGCTAAAAACACTAGCATGCCTTTGTAAAAGAACCTCTAAATGCGGAGGTCAGGGATCCACCTGTTAATCCAGCAACATCGGTGGAAGAGCAGAAAATTGCACTGCTCTCTGAAGTGGCTTTCAGTGTGTCTTCTGAGGTCTCTCAAGTTTTATCACTGGATTTAACAACTATGATGGGTGAGATTCAAAAACCTGCTGTTTCTAGCAAACCTAGTTTGATAACTGTGGATATGATTTGGGAAGCCCCAACCAAGTTTGACCTGTCCATCTCAAATAAATTGGAAATCTTGGCGATTCAGTTTCAACCATATCAGAAAGTTAAACAGAAGGTTTCAGAAATGGGACAAGATTTGGAAGTTGTGAAAACTGATAAAACATATTATCTGTTCAGTAAATAACACTGATCAAGGATAATGTAGCAATCTATCGGAAGATGGAAAGTTTGGAAAACTCTATTTGTTGGAGAACTTTGAGATTTATAATTTTTCCCAAGCTACGTTCCGTTGCTCTACTGTTAACTTTTAAACAGTATTTTGTTTAGGTTCTAAAAATACCCAAGCAATCTTGTCCACCAATTACAAAAGGTTATTATTTAATAGTTGTTGTTAAAGCATCGAACAGAACAAACAAGATGTTGCTCCTGGGGCAGATTATCATTTGATGAGTTGAATGTTACACAGATTGTAATGGGAGAAGATCAAGATTCAGTGCAAGCTACTTTGATTGTTAACTTTGTCCTTGAACCAGATAGAAACTGGGTTCTGAGATTATTATTATTATTATTTTGGTTACAGAAATGTTAAGTTCTTGAATTACTCTACTAGGGTTTTTCCTGATGTTGCCCATGCAACACAAAAAGGTGAAAATAATTTCTAGAATTACAATCGCAGGTCCAACAGGTAGGTGGACTATTTTGGTTCAACTTCTCGTGTAAATATGTTGTCAAACTAGATTCCTCTAGATATATAGTTTTATGAACCTGTTCACTTACGTGCCTTTTTTGACCTCTGAGATCCTCTGTACCTTCAATAAGTATATCTACATCCTGATGGAAATTAGTACCTGATTATTTCTTTGCCTGTGCTTTATATTTTGGTAGTTTAAATTTCTTGGTATTGTGCCTTGGATTCTCCCACTAAATGGACTGCTGTGGATGAAACTATTTTGGTATTTTTTCTGACTTTTGTGACGTCATCTTTTAGTTTGTTTATTTGTCCTGTTTCATCTTGTTTTCAATACCAAGTGTGAGTCTTGGTTTATATTTCAGAAACTGCATAAATAAAAAATCAGACGTAACAGTAGGTCACATTGATAACTTCCCTGCCAAAACAAATCAATTTCATAAGTGCTCTAAGTTTTAAGGCACATTAGCAAATTAAGGGGCCCTTTTACAAAGGCACGGTAGGCTCTACACGTGCTGGTTTCAATTTTACCGCATGCCCTCTTCCCGGCCCATTAAAAAAAAAAACGTTTCCCAGATGCGGTAAAAATTGGCCCAGTGCATTCCAAAAATATGTGCCCACACTACCGCAGGCCACTTTTTGCCGTGGCTTAGCAAAAGGACCCCTGATTGCACACTAACAAACTAACTTCCCTAGACTTTGAACATCAGCTCTTCTGTTTTCTGTTCCATCTTTAAGGTTTTCCTTTTGTATGGCTATAATGGAACAAAATCGTTCCCTAAGCATATCGAGTTGATTTAGAGAGGTATAATCGAACGGATGCCCAAGTTTTGTTGAAAATGTCCTTCCAAAACATCTCGATGGAGGAGCGGGGAAACCCGTATTATCGAAACAAGATGAACGTCCATCTTTCGCTTGGATAATACGGTCGGGGATGCCCAAATCTTGAAAGTTTGGTCGTCCTTAGAGATGGTCGTCCCAAGACTTGGTCGTTTCTGATTTTCAGAGATAATGGAAACCAAGGACGCCCATCTCGGAAATGACGAAATGCAAGCCCTTTGGTCATGGGAGGAGCCAGCATTTGTAGTGTACTGGTCCCCCTGACATGCCAGGACACCAACTGGGCACCCTAGGGGGCACTGCAGTGGACTTCATAAAATGCTCCCAGGAACATAGCTCTCTTACCTTGGGTGCTGAGCCCCCCAACCCGCCTAAAACCCACTACCCACAACTGTACACCACTACCATAGCCCTTATGGGTGAAGGGGGCACCTAGATGTGGGTACAGTGGGTTTCTGGTGGGTTTGGGAGGGCTCGCTGTTTCCTCCACAAATGTAACAGGTAGGGGAGGATGGGCCTGGGTCCGCCTGTCTGAAGTGCAGTGCACCCACTAAAACTGCTCCAGGGACCTGCATACTGCTGTGATGGACCTGAGTATGACATCTGAAGCTGGCATACAGGCTGGCAAAAAATATTTTGAAAGATGTTTTTTGAGGGTGGGAGGGGGTTAGTGACCACGGGGGGAGTAAGGGGAGGTCATCCCTGATTCTCTCCGGTGGTCATCTAGTCATTTTGGCCACCTTTTTGTGCCTTGGTCTTAAGAAAAACAGGACCAGGTAAAGTCGTCCAAGTGCTCATCAGGGACGCCCTTTTTTTTCCATTATGGGTCGAGGACGTCCATGTGTTAGGCACTCCCAAGTCTCGCCTTCCCTACTTCTCTGATACGCCCCCTTGAACTTTGGCCATCCCTGCAACGGATAGCACTTGGGGACGTCCAAAATTGGCTTTCAATTATAACGATTTGGACAACCCTGGTAGTAGGACGCCCATCTTCTGATTTGTATCGAAAGATGGGCATCCTTCTCTTTCGAAAATGAGCCTGTTAGGTCTCTTTTATCAAGCCACACGAGAGGTTTCCTGGTGCGGTAATGCAGATAAAGCCTATTCACTTTGAATGGGCTCCGTCGGCATTGCTGCGAGGGAACCGCTAGCGCAGCTTCAAAAAAGAGGCTCTTAATCATACTTATTGCTTCTAGTTCTTTTAACCAGAGTAACAACTGTCAATTTTAAGTGAATTAGAATTAAGTGGTGCACTTTTGATATAACCTTTAAAATATTATAATATCATTCAACTATATAATTAAGTTCCAGCTGTGCTTTTGATGCTACATGTGACTTTGTCCATGCTATTTAAGTGCATATATTTGTGGATTAGTGATTATCAATCGTTTATTACCTTGTCATTGATTTTATTGTAAATTTTAAAGGGAATTTTATTTTTTGTCATAATGTAATGTTGTTAATCTCTGGCGATTTCCAAATTTATCTTTTGTAATCTGCATAGAACTGAAAGGTAGATAGAGGACTATTAGATACTGGGCCCTGTTTGCTAAGCCACCCTGTAGGCATGCTAACTTTTTAGTGCGCGCTAAAAATTAGTGAGCTCTAACGATAAAGACACCCATTATATTCCTATGAGTGTCTCTATCATTAGCGCACACTAATTTTTAGCATGCACTAAAAAATTAGCGCGTCTACAGAGTGGCTTAGTAAACAGGGTCCATTGTGTTATGTTATGTATCTACTTATCAATACCTATATAAAAGTTGCCTTACAGTTTAGCATCTCTCTAGGATACTTAATGAAGAAGCATTAGTAAAAAGAGTCCAATCAATATTTATCAGGCAGCAGTCAGTGTTTTATTTTTAAATGCTGACCATCACCAGCTAAATTAACCCCAGATATTCAGTGCTGGACCATGTCCACACACCAGCTCTAACCAGACTTAACCTCGCCACCAGAACTTATATTGATCTTGGCCAATGTTCAGATTCTAGTGGTAGTACACAGCGGCCATTTTTAAATGGAGCCGCAAGGTAGAGGAGCGAGTTTGCTCCTAACCTGACTACCATCAGACCACCTGGTATCTTCAGGTAGGCCCGAGGAAACATGCTATTACTTTGGGGGAGTGCCAGGAGATGGTTGGCTTTTGTTGGGGGGGGGGGGCAAGAGAGGGTTCCGACTCTACTCAAGGGGTTGGTAACACAACTGTTTTTTTTGGGGGGGGGGGGGGACAGAGGGAGGATGGAGCAGCTTCAGGCCACAACCTGGTGGTTATGCGGATGCTGACCAATATTCAGAACCAACACCCACATAACTATATGACCAAATTTAGGACTGCTATTTATATGGTGCTGCTTGGTCACTTAGCTATGCGGGTGCCAGCATTGAATATTGGCAACTACATAACTACTTGAAAAATGGCCTGTCAGAGCCAATATTCAGTGGCTCTGCCTGGTTAACAGGCCTGTCGAGAGGGGGAGCAGGACGGCAAGATTCCCTGAGCCCAGCCTCGAAGGGGCCCGGCTGACCCAGTGGCATGGGGGTCCTGGGCCCCTCCACTTTGGGCTTGTGCCCACCCAACTGCAGTACCTTGAATGGCTGGCAGGGATGCCCAAACCCTGCCAGCCAATAACTCTGAAGCTTGAACCTCCCCTGACATAAGGAAGTCAGCAGCATGCTTTCTAGCAGCCAACACCAGCACTCTGCACATGCTCAGTTCACATGTATGAACTGAGCATGCGTGAGGAGTGCCAGCGTCGGTTGTTAAAAAGCATGCTGCCGACTTCCTCACACTAGGGGAGTTTCAGGCCGCAGAGCTATTTGGCTTGGGCATCTCCACCAGCAAAGGTAAGTGCTGCTGAATATCTCTTGCCTGCTTAAAATGTTTTGAATATTGACCAGAATACAATCAGAATATTCAGTGACACATTGATAATAGTGGACTGATGGGTTAACATCTTGTAAAACATAATATCCTTAGACCATGAAAGGATTTCAACAGCTGGGAGGAAGGGGTCTCCTACTAGCTGACAAGACATGGGTCATGGCTTGGTGTTAGAGTATATAAAAACATTCTTTAAATTTTAACAGAATGAAATCTTTTGACATTACATTATTAATTGGTAATAGCATTCTTAAGCTTCTTTCCAGAATTAAAAGTAACTACTTTACTGACTGACAGAGAATTATTTCTCAGCTGGATATGACAGAAACCTTAAAGAGTGTCAGATTTTCTTTTCATCTTTCTCTTCTGTGATTTATCCAAATTTCACTTTCAATTCTTACATCTGAAAGCTTTACATAAATACTAATAAACTTTGATTTAAAACAAAAGTTTCTTATCTGCTGTTTTGCAAGCCTGAAAGCTATAGAAGTGGTGCACATTCAGTTACAGTAGGCATTTTTCAATCCCTGGAGGACTCATAATTTTGTTTTTTACCTGAGGCAATAGAGGATTAAGTGACTTGCCCAGGATCACAAGGAGTAGCAGTAGGATCTGAAACAAGCTTCCCAGCCTCTTGGATTTTCAAAGCTGATTTTTAAATGCTGGAATCTTTTGAACAATATCAGGTCTCCCTGTGGTATTGTTGAACAAAACTGACTGACAATCAAACACAATGGAAGATAAATAGCTATAAATCATCATCATGAAAAATTGTGACCGTAAAGCCTTCAAATGCTAGCTTTATAAGCATAAAAACTGAAGACTAGTTTCATTTCTTTTATATCTCTCACTACATACACAAACATACACACACACACACACACACATATATATATATATATATATATATATATATATATATATATATATATATAGGGTTAAATTATTTTACCTGGGATGCCTCTGAGGGTGAGCTCCGGGGTAGTGCGGTGTACGCTGTCACGTGGGTGGCGTTAGCGGCGGCAGGGGCGTCAGCTGTTCAGTGGTGAGGGAGTTTGGGTGGCGATTCAGGAAGGAGGGGTTTGCGCTAGCAGCTGGGGAGATCTTCGGTCACGTTGATTGCAGCGGCACATTTTGTTTTTTAGGATGAAGGGGAAGGCTGAGAGGGCTGGAGAGGCCTGATTGGCCGCCCTGTGTAAGCTTCTGACGTCGACGTTATGACGTCAGACGCATGTGAGACGCCGGAGCCAGGGAATCCCTGTTTCTTAAAGGGAACCGGCTCTTTTAGGTTACAGAGCCGGTTCTGAGCGGAGACGGGAACCCAGCGTGGAACAGAGTAAGAAGGGGGAAGTGCTCCGGTGCACTTCTCCGGTGTTTTTTATTTTCTAAATGTGTTGGCGGGCGTGCTGTTGGGTGGCACGCGCTGAGGGGAAGCCACGAGGAGGGAGAGAAGCAGCTGATGGCACGAGCCAGATGCTGGCTTGTGCCAGGGAGTGCAGCAGGCGCGTGCAGAAGAAAACTTAAAAATAAACACAGTTAAGTGCTAAATGAGGTAAGGAAAATGTATTCAAATATGTGTAAAGTGCTGTATATTGCTGAAAATGTCATAATTTAATGTAAAGTGTATGTTTATAGGGGATTGCAAAGTGTTAGGTTAGTGCAGGGGCTCATGCTGGGCTTGTGCCATATATGACATACTCAAGTTCTAAACGGCTAGTGTGGCAGTTGGGAGGTAAGCTAAAGGCTGTGCAGACCTGTAAAAGTGGTCTCTGTGCAGTTCAGCCAAGAAATACATTTAAATTGAGTTTTGAAAGGTTTGGGTAATCAATTAAAAATATTGGTGTGTGTCTGCAGTGGGAAAACTTAATTTTAAAAGCCGCTCACGTGTTGTCAGGAGGCTTTAGGCAAGTGATTTTGGTTTGGATGGGAAAGCTGTTGCCTGAATCTTAATTTAACTTCATATGTTAGAAGTGTCTTTGATAAATAAAATATTTGGGCGCAGTACCAGTCTGGCTCACTAATAGAAGTGAACTTGTAAGGAACTGGTGTGAGTTTCAAAATACTTCTGTGAGGGGTTATCTGCCTTGTGACAAGGTTTAACTAAATAATCATCCCAGTAATTGTGAGCTTCATCAATTTAAGGAAGAGGGGAAAAAATCTCATGATTATAATACCCCTGTCTCTGAAAGAGCGGTGACCTGCTGCAGAGAAAGAAAAAAAAAATCAACACATAGGATTTAATAATCCTAGTGCTTATATTAAATTGTGATACATTTTTGGGGATTTATTGGTTTGGGAGGGTTTAGATAGGGATGTTCAATCATATTTTATTTTACCTGGGAATAGCTAGATAGGGAAAGGAATAATTATAATGAGCCACTGCATATTAATATGAGTGGACTGGATAGAAAAGGTTTAAGGTTTTTCTTATTAAGTTGGTTACAGCTTAGAGTAGTAGGTCCTTCGGAGGAGTTCCAGTTCCTGCCTGCAGTATACCCGCTATCATCTTGAAAAGAAAAACAGCACGGTACCGGTACCCAACAATAAAAGAGAGAGAGATTCATACAAAAGTGCTGGAGAGGAGTATCCTTTAATATATCAGCCAGAATCAACCGGGCCCTGTTTAAAAACATTGACTTATAATACTTACCTTATTTTTCCTTGAAGAAGTTCCTGCAAAAGAAAACACAAAACAATGAATCAGCTCTTACAGTTGTTGAGAATTTAAGAAATACTGTACTGTTGTGTTATATATATTAGAGAAGAAAATTTTGTTAGATTAGTAAAATATACTTATCTAATTTGTCTTTGCGATTTGGTGATGTGAGCCATGATATACCTATAAGAAGAAAAGGGAGAAAAAAAACCCGCAAACTATACTTACCTGCTTGAAGGATGAGGGACCTGAAAAAGAAATAATAACAAAGAATCAATTCTTATAGAAGAGGGGAATGTTTAGACAAAATTTTAAGATTAAATGCATATTTAGTTAATGAATTTTGCTAAAGTCAAATTATACTTATCTGATAAAAAGTTGAACAAGTTGATCTGTTGAGTTGTTGATGTACTAAAAAAAAAATATTGAATTTGTTAAACGGATTTGAACCTTACACATACCCATAACCTAAATAAAAAGAATAATTTATTGAATTATCATTGTAAATGACATTTGTTTTCCTGAGTTACATTAAAATATATAACCAATTTAGTTTCATTCCTCTCCCCGTTTTAGAAACAGGGAGACGTGGCTAGTGTTAATGTCTGTACCTTAACCCTGTCCGATACGCGATATTTTGCCCGAGGTATTCTAAGGGTATTGTAGGGTGAAGTATCGTGCCCAGGGTGAGGTCACAGGTACATATATATACACACACACACACTGTGTATCTGTGTGTGTGTGTGTGTGTGTGTATGTAGTGAGAGATATAAAAGAAATGAAACTAGTCTTCAGTTTTTATGCTTATAAAGCTAGCATTTGAAGGCTTTACAGTCACAACTTTTCATGATGATGATTTATAGCTATTTATCTTCCATTGTGTTTGATTGTCAGTCAGTTTTGTTCAACAATACCACAGGGAGACCTGATATTGTGCAAAAGATTCCAGCATTTAAAAATCAGCTTTGAAAATTCAAGAGGCTGGGAAGCTTGTTTCAGATCCTAAGGGTGTCTCAGGAGTGGAGAGACAGGAATGTAATTATCCTAAGAGTACCAAAATATTTTGTATTCCCAGGAATTAAGGTGGGAGTTGCAGATCAAACCATTAAGGGTTCAGATTTAGAAGTTGGGGGGTTATTAGGTCAATCCAGGGGAGAGTGGTGCAAACCCAGCCAAGCCCAGCTGGCAGCAAAAAAAGATGCCTGCACTATGTGCTGGTGCTTACCAGCTGAAAAAATGCCCTACATGTGCATATATATGCTTCAGATTAAGCTGGTATACATTTTTTTTAGATAGATAGATAGATAGATAGATAGATAGATAGATAGATAGATAGATAGATATTGTGTGGAAGAAGGAAGAGGACTGTGGGGGCCCTGCTTCCTCAAGTCCAATGCTCTCCTATCCTTTTATGGAATAAAGACAGCATAAGAAAACCAGCTGCAAGTAAATGTGCAGCCAACAGAGAGCACCCAGAGTCTTCTAGTAAACGTTTGCTTGGCACACAAGGAAAGGTGAAGAAGGTTCAGGAAAAATCCTGGTTACCCAGACAGATTGGTATGGACCTTCCTTGACAAGCACCAGTCTCCAGCGCCACCACATTCCCTGCCCTGCTCTCTCTTCCTCCTGAAGTCCTGCATGCTCCTTTCAATGAAATTGAGCATGCTCAGTTTCACTTAAAGGAGCATGCAGGACATCAGGAGGAAGAGAGAGCAGGGCATGGAATGCGGCGGCGCCGGAGACCGGGGCTGGAGAAGGCTTCAGCTGGCGGGGGTTGGGGGAGGCGGCAGCAGTGCGGCAGATTAATTGTGCCCCCCAACCTCAGGCTCTGGACACCTCCCCACTGTGAGGTCTGGCTACGCCCCTGCCTGGAAGTGGAAGTCACTAGTAGTACTCCAGAGGGGCCCATGGAGTTTGAGAGCACAGTCACTGTAACATCTGCAGAGTGTGAAGAAATGGAAATAGAAAACTGACCACTGGAAGGCTCTTGCATTATATCTAACAGTTGGGTTCCTGTATTGTTCCTGGACAATTGAAAGCTGGCAATTAATCCAGTGGCTTGCTTTGTAAGTATTGTGGGTTTTTTTTATTGCTGCTAGCAGATGAGGGGAGGGCACAATAAAGATCAGGCCTACCCTTTTATGAGCAATTGTCTGAGGGATATGCTAGCTGTTTCAGCCCTAGTCTTGTAAAAGGGGCCAAATAGAAGATATAAAATATGTATTTAATTATTTATTTAATTATTGTGGTACTGAGTAGCTTTTGTTTGCACCATCAGTTTCATGAAGTGAGATTGTTTGGGAAGCAGGGAATTTGGGAAATTACTTTCTTGCCTAAAGACTGAGCCATAGACTGTTTCCCCAGTAAACTGTTTCAGGAAAAGGAAAAGACATTAGGAGGGGCATTTTTGATAAGATAAGACGTCTAAATCCAGTTTTTGGATGTTTTGCTAAAAATGTCCAAAAATCAAGTGACGAACATAGTGATTTTCAAACCAGAAAAACGCCTATCTTTTATTTCAAAAATGGCTATTTCTTAGATGTTTTATGCTCATTGTGTTTTTCATTTGTGACCATTTTCAGAAAAAAAAAACATCCAAGGGAAAAATGCACAAAAACAAGCCATTGGGGGGCCAGCATTCTTAGTATTAGTAAAGTAGCTACACAGACATCCCAGCAGAGTGGTAGGGTACTCTAGAGGTGTGCAGTGGACTTCACATCAAAGGTCCCAGGTACACATCTCACCCTTACCCCCTTATATTGTATGGTGAGCCCTCCAAAACCCATCAAAAACCTTCTATACCTACCATAGGAGCCAACTTTTCAAAATGATTGGGGTTGCTGATTTTTTTTTTTTTTTTTTTACAGGTGGTGCATTCCCCCACCCCCTCCCTCTCCCACATCCCCCATCCCCCCGTCCCCCTGTCCCTCCTCCCTCATCCCCCCTCCACCTTCCGCAGAGTTCCAGGCCCCCCTCCATCCCTCCCAGTTCCAGTCCCTCCCAGTTCCAGGCCACCCTCCCTCCCCTCTCTCTCCTGTTTCCGTAAGTTCGGGACCAGAGCTGAGAGAGAGATAAGGGAAAACTGAAGTAAGCGCTGAGCCTGCACGCTTTTTACCGCTGCTGCCAGCCACTGTAACCCCGTCAAGGTAAGTCAAGATGACTTTTAAAATTTGGAGGGAGGGGGCTTGGAACTCAAAGGGAGGGAGGAAGGGAGGGATGACGACCCTGGAACTCAGAGGGAGGGACGACGACCCTGGAACTCGGAGGGAGGGTGGGAACAAACTTCCAGTGAGTGAAATATTGGGGGTGCTTGAGCACCACAGCACCCACGGAGTCGGCGCCTATGATACCTACCCACTACAATTGCCCTTACAGTTGTAGGTATCACCTATACATGGGTACAATAGGGTTCTGGTGGGTTTTGGACAGCTCACACTTTCCACCACAAGTGTAACATTTAAAGTGGGTTATAGTCTTGGGTTTCCTTCTTTATAATGCACTGCACTGACTACTAGGTTACTCCAGGGACCTGCTTGCTGCTGTAATAGGACTGGCCATAACATCTCAAGCTGTCATAAATGCTTGTATGTACGGTCACTGTCAAATCTTAGGAGAGTGGGAGGGGGTTAGTGACCACTGGGGGAGTTAGGGGGTTATGACTTAATCCTTCCAGTGGTCATTTAGGGCACATTTTTGTGACTTAGAGCCAGATGCACTAACTCCATGGAAAGAGGCCTTCCCTTACCAATCCCTTAGCGAATCGGTAAAAAACGGGCATGCATGAAGGAAATCGCATGCAAATGAGCTGCTCGCTGTTAGCTCATTTGCACGCGATTTCCTTCCTAAGGAGGGGAAGCCAGTTGGCCAGCTGAGCATGCGCAGAGCAGCCAATCGTTATGCTGTCTGCTGTGCGCATGCCAAAGACGGCTTCATACACGTCCTTCACTAAAAAAAAAAAACGGCATCCTTGACAAGCACTTGGACATTTTTTCCCTTCAGATTTTGTGATGGGCGTCCTTCTCTTGGACGTGTTTTTCTTACGTGACAGCTAAACGCGCTGTGATTGGCTGAGAGAGACCTGGAGGGGCATAATCGAAAGGGACGTCCAAATACTTTTGATTTGGATGTCCTTGCATGTCCTGATCCCCGATTCTCTCTGGCGGTTTTCTGGCACTTGAGTGAAGGACGTCCAAGTGTTAGGCACTTGAAACGACGTCCCTGACGAGCACTTGGACATTTTTTTTCTTCTGATTTTTGCGATGGGCATCCTCCTCTGCATGGTTCCCGCTCACAGCAGCCCAAATGAGAGGTGCAGACCTCCCGTTAGGTTTTCCACGGTGCATGGGGTCGGAAACGGTAGTGCATTTCATCGCATTCACATTATAATAGTAATTAGCTCATTTGCATTGCGTTTTCGTTAGCTGCTACCATGACAGGAAAATGGCTCGGAGAACACTTTTGTGCATGTTCGGTTTACTACTTGCGTGCTAAACTGGCTAGAACCAGTTTAAAAACCATGTTGCTGGCTTGTTAAGTTTAGTCAAGATTGATACAGGTCTAGACCAAAATGTCTAACTTTTAACCCTGGACGTTTTTGTTTTGTTCCATTATGGCAGAAAAATATCCAAGTTTTAGGAACACCCAAATCCCACCCACAACACACCCCTGACATGTTCCCTTGTGATTTAGATGCACTGCAGATGAACCGCATTGAAAAACTTCTTAAAATGGGTCTTGAAAATTGGACGTTTTGGCAAAAAAAAAAAATCCATCTGCCGCTTTATGCCACATTTTGGCCATTTTTCTGTTTAAAAAATGAGCCCCTAAGTTGTTTACTGTAAAGCAGTAAAGGGAACTGCTGTGGAGGAGCTCATTTGCATAAATCTCTCATAGTGCTTGGTTGAATCCTTTTTTGGGTTCTATACAAAGAAAATGAAACTGAAACCTGCATATTGCCAAAGTAGTGCATGTAGCCACCAAGTTTGTGTGTCTATTTTTTCAAGTTGTGATGCCTTGACTATGTGCTCCTGTTTTACCCTGAGTTAAGGGGAATCAAAAATACTGACCCTGGAATGGGACGTGCCCTATGGTGTGAAGGTGTGTACTTATTGGGAGTTCTTTTCTACCCCAATGGACTCTCAGAAGATGGGATTGCCAGAGTCTTAGAAGGTGGTGCCACTTCTTGGATATCCTTTCAGTAGGCGCCTTTATTACAAATATTAGTCCCACGTTATCTCTTAGCAGGTATACTGCACTTTTGGGATCATTAGTGTGTGACCTACAATACAAAATACTGAGAATGCTCCTTCTTGATGCAGTGTTAGTTTTGGGCTTAATGCATGTTGAAATCCTACATTAAAATGCATTAAGCCTAAAACTTAATCCAGTTTAGTAAAAGGTCCACTAAGTTTGTAGTTAAGGCAATGGAGGGTTAAATGATTTGCCCGAGTTCACGGGTCGCAACATCAGAATTTGAAGTGGGCTTCCCTGGTTGTCAGACTGGTGTTCTAACCACTAGGCTACCCCTACACTCCACTTCTTGCATCTCAGTGTCCATTTCTTCAATTGAAACAGTCTCTTAGACTTTATTGGCTACCTCCATCTCTTCAGATTCTGATAGTATTTTCTTTTCTTTCTGCTGTCTTGCCACTAAGCTGACTGACTTACGTTCTTCTACTGGAATGAAATAGTCACCTCCTCCTTTTCCACATACTGGGACCCAGTCCCTGGGTCAATAGATAGATAGATAGATAGATAGATAGATAGATAGATAGATAGATAGATAGATAGATAGATAGATATTTGAAATGTGAAAAAAGATAGATGGATAGATAGATAGTTTTCTTAAATATTTGAAATGTGAAAAATGTAAAACATATCTTAATGTGATAACGTTGTCTGAATTAATGCATTTATAGGTTACAGCCTCTGTCAAGGAAATGCAATTATTTTTGAAAGGTCTAAAGTCAAATATATTGGCTTACAAAGCAGCTTTACAGCAAGGCAGAAAGCCCTCTGCTTAGTAATTTAAATGACTGGCCATTTAATTTATGAGGATCCCCAGCAATAAAATTCAGCCGGAACTTAATAATAGCACATTTTATGTGACAATGATGACAATTACAATCTACTGTTACCGTAGTCACCCTTTAGTGTGGAGAAGGATGACAGTATTAATTATACACACTTGCCATTTATCAAACTTAAGTTGGCAGACAATTGAGCTCCAAGCTATCTCCAACCTGACTTCTGCATTTGCCATTTTATAATCCAATGAAATAAAAGATTACAATAGTAAAAAAAATGATTTGTCTTTTTGGACCTTGACTAAGACTGTTCGTTACATCAATGACATGTTCATGCACACCAAAACATGAACTGTGACTCTTTTCTGTTAAATGCTCTAAAGTCTTTTTCTGTATTTTGCCAGGAAAAGTAAGAATTTGAAATATTTCTTAAATGAGAAAGGCAGTCTTGAATTCTAAGCACATATTTCTAAGAAACAGGCAACAATTCGTACAGATCACGAATAAGAATCAATGGAAATGCTCTCCAAAATGTTATGATTTTGCATCCTTCATATATTTTTTGTTAATCAGCAATGTTGTTTTATACGTTATTAAATTTTGATATTTTCTTAAGAGGCCCTTTTACTAAGCAGCGCTAAAAAGTAGCCTGCGTTATCCCCAGCTCAGGTCTTTTCCATGCTCTAGGGCCACTTTTAGCGCTGCCAGGAAATGGCTGATTTTTCTATTTTGGCAATAATGGCCACATGTTAATTTTCCCATTAGCACGTAGTCATTAGCGCATGAGCACTTACCGACATCTATTTTGTAGGTGGTAAGGGTTCACGTGCTACATTGCTATGCGCTAACCGATTAGCACAGAATAATCATATTCACCACCCCAGACCTGCCCTCAGCGCTAAAAAATAAAAGCTATTTTTTAGTGCATTGGTAGCATGTTCATATGCAGAAATTACTATGGAATGCCTGAGCGCACCCCACAGTACTGCATTTTAACCTGAGGTAAGCATGTGTTAGTGCTTACTGTAGCTTAGTAAAAGGACCTCTAGTGTATCATTTATATACATTGTTGTTGTTGTATTGTGAAAAGTGGTATATCAAATGAATAAATGGCATGGAATAGTATGGGATTGAATAGATAGAAACTGTAACCTCTTTGCCATTGATTTGGCGTACAAATGGATAAAGTAGTGTGGCTTTCATGTTAGTCCACATCTAAAAGTAATAAATAGAAATAAAACAAAAGAAATGAAAATCAGGTGATACCTTTCTTGTTGGACTAAAATAATATATTCTTTTGACAAGCTTTCAAAAGCTCAGCCTTCTTCTTCAGGTTGGTTTTTGGTATACAAGACAGAAACTGCTATTTTAATTGAAGAAAATATCACAACTATGGAATGAGCTAAAATATTGACTAAGGAAGTGCAAACTAATGCATGTGAGAAAGAGGAACCCGAATTATAGTTACGTCATGCAGGGTTCCACGTTAGGAGTCACAGACCAAGAGGGGGATCTAGGTGTCATTGTTGATGATACGTTGAAACCTTCTGCTCAGTGTGCTGCTGCAGCTAAGAAAGCAAATAGAATGTTAGGTATTATTAGGAAAGGAATGGAAAACAAAAATGAGGATGTTATAATGCCTTTGTATCGCTCCCTGGTGCGACCGCACCTCGAATATTCTGTTCAATTCTGGTCGCTGCATCTCAAAAAAGATATAGTGGAATTAGAAAAGGTGCAGAGAAGGGTGACGAAAATGATAAAGGGGATGGGATGACTTCCCTATGAGGAAAGGCTAAAGCAGCTAGGGCTCTTCAGCTTGGAGAAAAGGCAGCTGAGGGGAGATATGATAGAGGTCTATAAAATAATGAGTGGAGTTGAACGGGTAGATGTGAAGCGTCTGTTTATGCTTTCCAAAAATACTAGGACTAGGGGGCATGCGGTGAAGCTACAATGTAGTAAATTTAAAACGAATTGGAGAAACTTTTTCTTCATTCAGTGTGTAATTAAACTCTGGAATTCGTTGACAGAGAATGTGGTAAAGGTGGTTAGCTTAGCGGAGTTTTAAAAAGCTTTGGACGGCTTCCTAAAGGAAAAGTCCATTAAATGGAGTTGGGGAAAGTCCACTATTTCTGGGATAAGCAGTATAAAATGTTTTGTACTTTTTTGGGATCTTGCCAGGTATTTGTGACTTGGATTGGCCACTGTTGGAAACAGGATGCTGGGCTTGATGGACCTTTGGTCTTTCCCAGTATGGCAATACTTATGTACTTATGAATTTGAAACTAAGTTGGGAAGAACCCTAGTCCTAATGGAGTGCTCAAGTTTTGGCTTAAATATTTAACATTCTTCCACTGAGATTTGACAAACTGTAAACATCCATTGGTCAGACAGCCAGAGCTAATACCACAGTGTTTAACAGAGAAACAATTCTCCTTCCAAACAGAGATCCATCTAAGGGTCTTTTTAACTGAAGTGCAACAAATGTTGCACTTATGCACTTACTGCATGGTTAATGCTAAAATTACCATGCGTTAAGAGCAAAGCCATGCATGAAGGGGTCCTTTTACCAAGCTGCAGTAAAAAGGGCCCTGCGGTAGCAGTGGTGCCGTTTTTGCTGCATGCCAGGGCCCTTTTTACCACAGCAGGTAAAAAGCTCCTCAAAAGACATGGCCATGTGGAAAGATTATTCTTACCATGTGGCCATGCAGGTGGAGCACTTACCGCTACACATTGAGGTGCTGGTAAGAGCTCCCATGGTAACCTGGTGGCAACCGTTGCCCGATTACCGCCAGGTTAGCACTGCAATAGAATTTATGGAATAATTTTCTGTAGCGCCGGAAATGGTACATGCTTGAGATAGGACTACCGCCGGCAGCCACGCAGCAACCCTTTAGTAAAAGAGCCCCTTATTGCACAGAGTCGAGAGTTACTGTACAGGCACCTTGTTACACTATCAGTCATTACATGTAACGCAGTACAGAGCCTCCACAAATAGAGACAGAGCTGCAGTAGTGGTGCACCCAACCACACGTGTCCCCCACCACCTGACACACCAGATCTCCTCCTCCCCAATCCCCTCCCCAATCCCCTCCCCAATCCCCTCCCCACAACAGTGCTGGCACACGGATCCCCTGTTTAAGCTCCCACCCATAATTGGAGACCTCACCCCTCACTCAAAGCCATATGCCTGGGCAGAAGTCCTCCTCCCCCTGAAAAAGCCAGCCCTTCCCCCAACCACCTCCACGCTCTCCAGATCCTACCAGTTCAACATTGATGGTAATGGTGCCAGGCACGAGTTCATCCCTTCTGCTCCTGCCCAAGCCTTAGCTGGAATAAAAATTGGCCCACCATGCCCCCTAGTAGTAGTCTTACAGTACTACTACTAGGGAATCACTTTTCCATATAAGGAAGAAATATCACTATGTGGAAGGATGACCACTAGTGACAGTACTGAGAGACTACCACTAGGGGGCATGGTGGCCATTTTATATCCTAGCCAAGGCCTTAGTGAAAGCAGAAGGAATGTGTTCCTGCCTGGCATCACTAATTACCAATGCTGAACAGGTAGAACCTAGGAGAGGGTCAAGTGTGGAGGGAAGGCTGGCCTTTGGGGAGGCATGTTGTGCCCAGGGGTATGGTTTTGGTTGAGGCACCATGTCTTTAACTGGGAGGTGGGAGCTTAAATGGAGGTGTTGGGGGGAACGGATCGGATGTGCCACACTGTCAGGGGTTTCAGGAGTGGAGGATCCAATGTGCCACATTGTTCAGGTATGTCAGAGGTAGAAGATCTGCGCTGCAGTGTCAGGAATGTCGGAAGGAGGGGATCACATGTGTGAAGGGGAGTTCTACTACCACCTACTGTGAGAGAAGCCACATTAACGATTGCCAATAATGCAGTTGCACTTGCTAGCTCCTCTTGAGGTGGAGGTAAGTTTGGCTGAGCTATGGGCATTCCTGACAGCTAGCCGCCCATGTCCTACCCAAATCCCACCCTCCCCCTTATTAGGCAGTTAACACAGGATTTTTAGCACAAAGGTTCCTGTTTTAGTCTAGGATATAGTAGTCCAGGTGC
The DNA here is from genome assembly GCF_901765095.1 of Microcaecilia unicolor. Lineage (NCBI taxonomy): Eukaryota > Metazoa > Chordata > Amphibia > Gymnophiona > Siphonopidae > Microcaecilia > Microcaecilia unicolor. The sequence continues at coordinate 125,612,383 of NC_044031.1, read as the reverse complement.
TGAAAACCCTATGTTAGCTGCTTAGCACTGTTTAGTGTAAGGGCTCCTATATTCACAAAAAGCAATATCTGTAACTAACAACTGAAATTTACAAGTTGTATACTTCAATAGATGCAGATTGAATATATGATCGTGTACATTCTAATAATCTTATGGCAATCAAACTTAAGAAAATCATATAAAACCAAAGACTAGTTAATCCTGAATAAAGCTACTATAACCATCTCTAAGAAAAATAGACATTTCAATATAGCTTTTAATAGCATCTTACACTCTAGCACTGCATGCTTCATCATTCTGGCTTTTTCTGCTACTCTAAGCCTCTCTAACCAAGTTTACAACAGAAAAGACGAAGTGCTTGAAGGATAAGGAATTTCTTAACAGATGAAGAGCAGTGGCATGCAGTGACATTTACAACAAGGGATTCAGTAAATGTTCAGTGCCAACATCATACCTCTCAGTTCAGTGAAAGCACAAGGAGAGGCTCAGTACCCTCAATATAACAGTTCCTACCTCAGCAGAGAAAGTGGCACTCATTGACCCCACCAACACACTTCCCAATCCTTTTTCCCCTGTAAACTATACCCAACAACTTCTTCTCCCTGTCTCTCTCATCCTTTGCATTTCCCCCTCCCATCCCTTCACCTACATTCCCCTGTTCCTTATCCTGCTATCCAATTACCTATTCCCGTGGTTTCCAAACCTGGTCCTGGAGGAACCCACCCAGTCAGGATTTTAATTAATATTCATGAGAGATATCCACAATGAATATTCATTGAAAGCAATGAATATTCATTGTGGATATCTCTCATTGATTCATTGAAAGCAATGAATATTCACTGAAAACCTCCATTGCATGCAAATCTTTTCATGCATATTCATTGTGGATATCCTGGAAACCTGACTGACTGGGGAGCCTCCAGGGCCAGGTTTGGGAACCACTGACCTACTCTCTTCCTGACCCTCTCACTCACACTACCTTCTCTTCCTATACAAACCCCAACCCACACTCTCCTCTCTGTCCTTATCCTTTTACACTTTCCTCCTTGTGCCAATAACATCCCTCACTCTGTCCACCATCCCTCTTTCTCCTCCTTTTACTCCACACCCACTCTTTCTTTCCATCCTACCCCAGCCCTACCCATCTTGCCACCTTAAACTCTCCCATCTGTACCCTTTGTTGCTTCATGCCTTCTCTCTTACCATTCCAAGACCCAACGCCACACACTGAACCCCATCTCTCCCTTACATCTGACCAGGCCAAAAAAAAAAAAAAAAAGTATTAGAACTAGTTGGTCCTCTTCTTCTAGTTCCACCATAACTATAATGACCCAGCCTCTCTCTTTTTGTTTTCCTTCCATAACTTGTGGAGATGTTGCAACTGTGGCAGTGGGGAAGGAGGGAAGGTGTAAGGGAAATGTTGCCTCCTGCTGCTTATCAAGGACTGAATTGCCTAAAGTTGCCAATTTTTTTTAAAAACAAAAACCAACCACCTGCTGCATACAAACTCTGCCCCTGCCCCCCTACCCAATGCTCTGCCCCCAAACAAAAACTTACAACTGCATGTAAAACAACAGGACAGGGTTCAGCATACGAAGGTCATATATAGGGTTCGGGGTGGAGGGAAGTACAAAATGTTGCACTGACAGTCCCCTAGCAGCCAAACAAATTCTGCATCCACAGAACCTCCTGGCCCTCCACCAACAAAGGGTTGAAGAGCAGAGTTAGGAAATTTCCCCATAAAACTCACCATACAGAAACATTTCTGGTTCTAATGTAATCTCACTAACATCAACATATATCATATATCAAAGATGGCCGCACCTAGCCAAGCTCTTCGCTGAGCTCCGGTGCCTCAAAAAACTCCAGCGGCCCTCACCTGCCCACGACCAGTGATCTGGCTACCCATATCCTCAAGAAATGCAAGCCCAGAAACCAGAAGCTACCTACTTTTCCACCTACCCAACTGCAGAAACATAATCTACAAAACCATCCACGTGGCTGGATTCACTTACCTGGGCTCAAAATGGTGGAACTCAATACCCAAAGACATAAGAAGTATCATTAACTATCTTCAGTTCAGAAAAGACCTGAAAACCCGCCTTTTCAAAAAAATTCTATAACACAAACTACAGATGCTCCATAATACTTTGTAACTGAAAAACACTACTGTAATTTCTAAGTGTAAAATTGTGAGCCATTTGGAACCGAAACCTGTTTGTGGAAAATAGTGGGATACAAGAATAAATAAATAAACTCTTTGTGTACCAGGTATATTGTGACGTAATGCAACGCTACAGAAAAGTCACTCAGGACCTAAAGAAATTCTACCATGCCAGCACTAACTTCCAAAACAAAGACCCTACCCACAAAGAGGCAGTGCCCTAAATATAAAGTAAGCCATAGAACTTCAACACATCTTTTGGGGAAACTGAACAAGCCAAATAATTACAGATCACTAAATAGAAAATCCATGCTAAAAGAATACCTGATCTTGGCCATATACATAGAACACATGCCAAATACAGAATTACTGACCTAAAAAAAAAAAAAGTAGAAATGTGTAGACAAAATAAATTGAAACCACAAGAAGCCAGACTTTGTGTATAGCACAACACCATAGAAATAGAGATGCACTTCTCTCTGCACTGTGCAAAATATAAAGATAGCAGAAGTGAGAGATGGTGTTAGAAGTATAACCAGTGTAATTGCTCTTGATCCCCTCCAGAGAGAGCCCCAGCATGCCTGAAGCTGAAGAAGGCAGAGCTTGGTAGTGGCCTTTGAGATCCCCTCCTAAATGTCTGCCCTTAGCTTCACCCATATCTAACACCTGCTCTTGCAGCTGTTTATTCCAAAAATTGAGATTCTACTCAATAAGTAGAAAATAAAATTATTTTCCTACCTTTGTCTTCTGGCCATTTCATTTTAAATTAATTGTCTCAGTCTCTGGTTTTTGCTTTCATTTGTCTTGTCTTAACTCTCTTGCCAGTGTCTCCTTCCTGTCCATTTGACATTTCTTCTTTCTCCATGTCCATCATCCATCTTCCTTCTGCGTCCCTATCTTCCTCCCATGTCCAGCATTGTCCCTTTGTGTCCCTACCCTCCATTTTTCAGCATCTCCCCGGTATCCTTATCCTCCCCCTATGTCCACCATTTCCCCTGTGTCCCTATCCTCCCCACATGTTCAGCACTTCCCTTCTTTATGTCTCTATTGTCTCCTTTCCAGCATTTCCCTTCTGTGTCCATATCCTTACCCCTATGTTCAGCATCTACCCTCTGTACCCCTATCCCTCCTCTCTCTTGTTCAGCATTATCCATTTCCCTATGCTCCCATGTAAAGTATCACCCCTTTGTTTCCCTATCCCACTAGTGTCCAACATCACTCCTGTGCTCCCCGCCATGTCCAGTATCTCCCCTTGGTATCCGTAACCCCCCATATCCAGCACTGTCCCTCTGTGTTCCTACCTCCTCCATATTCAGCATTATCCTTCTGTGTCCATGTCTCTATGCTCCCTGTATGCCCAGCATCTCCCTTCTGTGTCCTTATCCCTCCCTATGTCCATCTTCTCCTCTCTCTCTCTCTCTCTCTCTCTCTCTCTCTGCCCTCCCCATCCAATATGGTCTCTCTCTGTCCTATCCTTCCCCCACCCCCTTGTGGCTCAGCATCTCTGTCTCTTCTTCTCTCTACCCCACCCCTGCTCAGCATCTTTCTCTCAATCTGTGGATCCAACATCTCTCTCTTCTTTCCCATCTCCTCACCTCCAAGATCCAGCCTCTCTCCCTACCTCTGCCTATTAAGCATCTCTCCCCCTCTCTTCCCTCCATCTCTTGCAGTCCAGCATCTCCTCCTCTCTCCAGCCCCCCCTCTATAGTCCAGTCTCTTTCCTCTTCTCTCACACATAGTCTGGCTGCCTCCTCCTCTACGCAGATCCAGCACCTCTCCCTCTCACCCCCCATGGGTTCATCATCTCTCCCTTCTGCCCCATCCTCCCCCTGGGCACAGCACCTATCCCCCCTCTTTCCACCTCCCCCCATGGGTCCAACACCTCGATCTTCTGCCCCTACTCTCCATGGTTGCAGCATTTCTTCCTCTTCCTCCCTCGATTCCCCCCCCCCCCCACACACACACACACGAGTCCAGCACCTCTCCCTTCTGCCCCTTCTCTCCATGGCTGCAACATCTCATTCTCCCTCACCACTCTCCCCATCCCGAGTCCAGCACTCCAACCTCTTTCATCCTCAGCCCCCACCCCACTCCAGTCCTTCAAAAACCCGACAACGTCAACAGCAGTGGGAATGATAATGTGCTGTCTGTATCCATCCCTCTGCTGCACCCACCCCTCTGATGCAACTTCCTGTTTACGCAGGGGTGGAACGTGGCACACAGATGGATCCAAGTCCAGATCGGGCAGCATATTATTGCTGCCACTCACCAGCAAAGCAGTCAGGTTTTTAAAGGAATAGAGAGGGGGTGGAGGATGAGGATGGAAGAAGGTGAAGTGCTGGACTCTTGTGGGGGAGGAGAGAGGGGAAAAACAGATTCTGGACCTGTGATGGCAGTAAAGGGAGGGAGGGAAGGCAAGGCAATGGAGAAAGATGCTGCAGCAAATGTTACTAATAAATAAATATAGAAGGGCTGGGACTTGAACTGGGAGGAGTGGCCTAGTGGTTAGGGTGGTGGACTTTGGTCCTGGGGAACTGAGTTAGATTCCCACTTCAGGCACAGGTAGCTCCTTGTGACTCTGGGCAAGTCACTTAACCCTCCATTGCCCCAGATACAAATAAGTACCTGTATACAATATGTAAGCCGCATTGAGCCTGCCATGAGTGGGAAAGCATGGGTTATTTATTTATTTATTTATTGCATTTGTATCCCACATTATCCCACCTCTTTATAGGCTCAAATGTAACAAAAAAAAAATCCCTTGAAGGCTCTGACCACACGCCACTGATGAAGATAATACATTTGGAAATGCCCACTTCTTTGAGGATATATGCCCAATAAAAAGTTTGAAGGCAGGTGGTGGGGTGGATGTCATTGACTCACACTGGGATAAACAGTATTGTGGCCTTAAATAGGAAGATATTTTGCAGTTATCCTTCAAGTCTGCCATCAGCGGTGAACTTTATTTTCAAGTGCTAATCATCGCTGGCTAAGTTAGACATGGATATTCAATACCAAGCCATGTCTAGATATTTATATTAAAATTTGCATCAGCACAAAAAATCCAAAAGTTATGCAGATGCGGCCAATGTTCTGTGACGTACCACTTAAACTATCCAGGCCAAGGTAGGCTTGCTATTTAAGCTGGTACCCACATAACTCCTGGCTCCTCCCAAACTCTATATTTGGACTGTCCAAGCCTTGCCTGGATAGTGTCGCAGTGGTTAGAGGGGATATTCCATGGCACTGCCCAGCTAACTGCCACTGAATATGTAATTATTTGTATATTTGGATTTGTGAAGAGATTCCCCTCCTGAGATGCTCAGCAGGATTTTACCAGGCAATAGCCTTTCTTTTGACTATCAGGATCTAGGATAATAAATTTGCCTTGAAATGTAAAGCATGACTCCTGGATTGATGAAGTATAATTTCACAATGAAAATGTGGCAAACTATATTCCATCTGAAAGATGAAAGACAGTTTGTCATTCCAGTGATAAAGTAGTGTGGTTGCCAAGTTAGTGCATTCTAAAGGTAATAAAACAGAAATAAACGAAAGGAAAATATGACGATACCTCTTTTATTGGACTAACTACATTTTTGACAAGCTTTCAATAGCATAACCCTCTTCAGTTATGAAAGAAGATAATATCAAAATACATGTATAAGTCAGTGGTTCCCAATCCTGGTCTTGGAGGCACCCCAACCAGTCAGGTTTTCAGTGCATGCAAATCTTTCACATGAATATTCATTGTGGATATCCTGAAAACCTGACAGGCTGGGGTGCCTCCAGGGCCAGGTTTGGGAACCACTAGTAGAAGTGAAACATAAAAAGCATTCCAATAACAGTCTGAAGGGAAAGCTAAGGGAGGTGAAGGGTGGATGAGTAATCAGAAGGTGACAAACCTGCTTATAATCGAACGAGAAAAACGCCCAAGTTCCGACCTAAATCGGGAGATGGGCGTTTTTCTCACAAAAACAAATAAAGCGGTATAATCGAAAGCCGAACTTTGGACGCTTTCAACTGCACTCCGTCGCGGATGCGGACAAAGTTGACGGGGGTGTGTCGGAGGCGTGGTGAAGGCGGAACTGGGGCGTGGTTATCACCCGAACAGAGATGGGCGCCTTTCGCCGATAATGGATACGTTTGTAGCTAGAATTTAGGGCACTTTTCCTGGACCCTGTTTTTTCACGAATAAGGCCCCAAAAAGTGCCCTAAATGACCAGATGACCCCCAGAGGGAGTCGGGGATGACCTCCCCTGACTCCCCCAGTGGTCACTAACCCCCTCCCACCACAAAAAAATGATGTTTCACAACTTTTTACTTTCACCCTCAAATGTCATACCCTCCTCCCAAGCTTCAGTATGCAGGTCCCTGGAGCAGTTGTTAGGGGGTGTAGTGGACGTCAGGCAGGTGGACCCAGGCCCATCCCCCCCCTACCTGTTACAATTGTGCTGCTTAATGCTTAGTCGTCCAACCCCCCCAAACTCACTGTACCCACATGTAGGTGCCCCCCTTCACCTCTTAGGGCTATAGTAATGGTGTAGACTTGTGGGCAGTAGGTTTTGAGGGGGATTTGGGGGGCTCAACACCCAAGGGAAGGGTGCTATGCACCTGGGAGCTCTTTTACCTTTTTTTTTGTTTTTGTAAAAGTGCCCCCTAGGGTGCCCGGTTGGTGTCCTGGCATGTGAGGGGGACCAGTGCACTATGAATCCTGGCCCCTCCCACGAACAAATGCCTTGGATTTATTCGTTTTTGAGCTGGGCGATTTCATTTTCCATTATTGCTGAAAAGCAAAAACGCCCAGCTCACACCTTGGCGAATAACACATGGGCGTCTATTTTTTTTGAAAATACGGTTCACTCCGCCCCTTCACGGACCCGTTCTCGGAGATAAACGCCCATGGAGATAGGCGTTTCTGGTCGATTATGCCCCTCAAAGTATGATAATTTTATGATTTATAGTGTAATAGAAAACCCAGATCCTTGTTAAGACAGGTGGGTGACAAAATAGATCATCATCTTAATTTCAAAAGTCTTACCCTCCTGAATTGTTTTAAAGTCGCCTGTTAGTTTTCTGACCATAAGGTCAATAATGCAGTGCTCAGGTTCTGAAAATATCCACCCACAAAAGTCATCTTTATCTGCATTGTGATGTTTGATATGACACCTGTGTGAGTTGATTTTTGTCTTTAGCACCTGTCCTGTCTCCCCAACACATCACCTTTCTTCACATTTTCTGCATTAATAATATATACAACATCTGAAGAAGAGCATGAGTAGGATCCCTTTATGTTTGAAGGGGGTCCTGTTTGTAGCTGGCATAATTTTCAGCTTGCTATACTACAAAGACTAGTGCCATTCTCTTGTTTTTGTGCTTCTGTTGGAAGTTTTTTTTACTAATTTGTGCTTCAGATTCGGTAGTTATCAGAAGGCCAGCACTGGAGGACTGGGAATTTATCTTTTAGTAAATCATTCTTCCCAGGAGTGGCCCAAGGCAAGATGCTGCCCCCCACCCCGGCCACAGTCTTGCACCCCCTCCCTTCCTTCCTGCACCCCCTTCCCTGAGTTTACCTTCTTTTCCCATTTTTCAAAAGGTGTCAGAGCAGCGATTCCCATGCACTGCCCTGCCACCGGCCTCTTCTCTATTATGGCCTGCCTCTGAAGAAACAGGAAGTTACATCAGAGAGACGGGCCACAGTAAAGAGAAGATGTCGGTGCCAGCTGCAGGGCAGCACGTAGGAATCACTGCCAATGCCGTCTTTTGGAAAATGGACAAAGAAGGTAAACTCAGCAAAGGAGATGGAGGAAAGAAGAGCGAGATGCCGCTCCAGGAACAGTGCCGCCTGAGGCCGCCACCTCAGTGGCCTAATGGTAGGGCCGCCACTGGGTCTGATGTTATAGAATACTATCATTTGCATTTCCAGAAAATTAAGTGCTAGCATTTACGCCAGGTTTCATCAGATTTAAACGCTGGTGCCTAAAGCTGAGCACAGAAATCAGCGCTAAGCCTTATTCTATAAGGGGTGCCTGGCACAAATAACCATTTATAGAATACAGTTTTAGTGTGGATCTTTCCAGCACCTAACTTTCAGGGTTGCTTACTGAATCCTGCTCTATATGCATAATTTTATAAAACAGCTTTTCCCAACACATAAAACACTGCTTTGTGCACAGAAATTGATTTTTAAATTGCTCTCTTGGCTGCTTATCAATGATAAGTACAATGACTGGATTATTGTAGATCTTTCAAAAAATGTTTTGATTCTGAGAGTATTATACATGTTTTATATCTTTGCTGTGTTGGATTTTCAACCAAGGTGAGAACTTAATGCCTTCACTACACACTTTGGCACAGCTTGGAAACAGATCTTGAAAGATTCATTCATTTTTACCTTGGCAATCCACAAAATCCAAAAACATTTATTGAGATAGCAGCAGCAGCAGCTGATCTCCAGATAAGCACCCTGTCTGGGTCCATGAATTTTTGGTGGTACTATCCCCTGGATTCTATATAAGGCGTGGCAAGTAGTGTGTGTTTAATTGTGCACATGCCCAATTTATGCACGCTACTCAATTGAGTAATGTGCTAATCAAAGATGATAATTAGCTGATAACAACCAATTATTATCACTAATTGGCAACAATTGGAATTTACATGTGCTTTTTAGGTGTATTCTAAAAAGTGGCACACGTAGCTGAAAAGGGGGCATGGCCATGGAATGAGTGTGGGTATGTCGGGGCATTACTCAAATTTACACGCATTGTTATAAAATTCGGGGGAGTGCGTCTACATTTACGTGTAGGTATTTATACTAAGTTTTCAGTGGCGTAAATGGATTCCCTGTTCCTATGCACTATTCTATACACCGTGTCTAACTTTAGGCACATTATATAGACTAGCACTAGGCACTTTAAATCAGACGCATCTAGATTTTAGACGCCATTTACAGGATCTGGCCCTATATGGATATTGAGCAAAACTAATTCCCATTCCACAAGAAGAAATACAATACAGTGTAGAGTTTATTCATAATCACACTGAAATTTTTAGAAGGTGTGCTCATATGAATACAATGGACAGTTATAGACTCAATGGTCTTTCTCTGTGTCTGGGCTTATAATCATAGCACAATACTTCAAACAATAGCCCACAAGCGCCAAACTTATTATATGAAAAAATAAGAGTGTACTTAACTTCAGGGGCGTAGCTACATGGGGCCAAGGGGGAATGGGTCCCCGTAGATTTGGCCCTGCCCCCCCCCCCGCTGCCAACCCCTTTGATCTCCCCTCCCGCCACCAACCCTTCTCCGCCGCCGTCGGGTACCTTTGCTGGCGGGGGTCCCCAACCCCCGCCAGTTGAAGTCCTCTTCTCCGGCGTGGCCGTGTTGCTGATCTGCAAGGACAGGCTTCTGTTTCTGTGAGTCTGACGTGGCGGAGGGGGTCAACAATTATTTTTTTAATTTTTAGAAGTGCCCCCTAGGGTGCCCGGTTGGTGTCCTGGCATGTGAGGGGGGCCCATGCACTACAAATGCTGGCTCCTCCCATGACCAAATGCCTTGCATTTCACCGGGTTTGAGATGGCCGGCCCCTGTTTCCATTATGGCTGAAAAACGAAGCCGGCCATCACCTCTACACCCGGCAATCGATTTAGCCGGCCCCAACCGTATTTCGAAAATACGGTTGGCTCCACCCCCTTGTGGCACCAGCCCCGACGATGGCTGGCCAGCTATTTGGCCGGCGCCATTTGATTAGGCCCCTCCACATGACACTACAAGAATAACTCTCTGTCTCTATCTCTCTCTCTCTGACATTTTCTTTTTCTTTTTTCCTTTTTATTTTTTTTTTTTAAATGAAGAGGAAGTCTTCCTGGAGATCATTTTGGGATTGTAACCTTTCTGTTTGAAGGATTCAGTCAGGATTTTGAGATGTTTATCTCTGTCTCTTGGGTAGTGCATGCTCTGACCCAAGAGACAGAGATAAATACCTCAAAATCATGACTGAATCGTTCAAGCAGAAAGGCTACAGCCCCAAAATGATCTTCAGGAAGTTTGCTTGTGCACTTAAAATATCCAAAGAAAACCTACTGCAGAACAAAAAGAGAAAGAAAACTTCAGAGAAAGGCCCTCTTGTAGTGATATACAATCCAAATGTAGAAAAACTGAGGAAAATCTTAAAAGATCTATAGCTACTACCCCAGAAAGATGACACTGTAGATCATTAGAGATATTTACATGCACTGCCTCCACTGCATGCAAATTTATCTCATGAATATTCATTGTGGATATACTGAAAACCTGACTGGCTGGTGTGCCACTACTGTAGATCCTACACTTGTATTAACTAAGCTCAGAGTACCATCTCAACGTGGCCCTAAAGACAAATACCCTCGGCCTATCGTCATATGAGTACTTCGATACCCTCAGGTCACGGAGATTTTCCAGCGTGCTCGCATTCGTGCTCCAGTAAAGTATGAAGGCCAAGAGCTTCAATTCCTGCCGGATCTTTGTAAGGCAACGGTTCAAGCACGGAAACAACTTCTGGCTTACCATCCTAAATTGAAAGAGATTAATGCCAGATATGGCTTACTTTACCCCGCTAAGCTGTGAGCAACATACAACAACGTTACCAAAGATTTCACTTCTCCTGACACCTTGGCCTCTTACCTGGAAGAAGTAGCTCCTAGTAAAATTGATGCAAGTTGAACTTAAATTTCTATTATGATTGCTTATATTACAGTATAGTTTTTATAAGGGCTATCATGTAATCTATGTGTGAGATTTCCTAACTACTATATTTTTCTTTTTTGGTCTTTTTTCTATTTTTTTGTTCTGTTCTTATAGGACTAGTCTCAATCAGACCTAAAGTTCTCTTGACATTTTTGTACGATTTATAGTAAGCATAAGAAAAAAAGGACCAGGTAAAGTCATCCAAGTGTTCATCAGGGATGCCCTTTTTTTTACCATTATCGGTCGAGGATGCCCATGTGTTAGGCATGCCCAAGTCCCACCTTCACTATGCCACCGACACGCCCCCGTGAACTTTGGTCATCCCTGTGACGGAAAGCAGTTGGGGACGCCCAAAATCGGCTTTCCCTTATACCAATTTGGGCGACTCTGTGAGGACACCCATCTTCCGATTTGTGTCGAAAGATGGGCGTCCTCTTTCGAAAATAAGCCTGATAATGTCACAACTTAAACTATGTGACATATGGCGCTTGTTACATGATAATGAATGTGACTACACATTCTACTGCCTACCACACAACTCTTATTCTCGTATTGACTACTTTTTAATCTCTGAGGCCTTATTAAGTAAAGTATCTGATACTAGCATTGATACTATACACCTATCAGATCATGCACACATCTCTCTACAATGCACTGATCTATCACCTAAAGCAAGGGCAAAAACATGGTGCTTCAATGCTAGTCTATTGGCCTATCCTGAATTTATAGAAGAAATTAATGGTGATATTATAGAATATTTTCAATTGAATACATTAGATGACACTAACTGGACAACTAGATGGGACGCCTTCAAAGCATTCATATGTGGTTCAATTATTCGCTTCTCTGCCAAACTAAAAAAGGAACAAACGTGTGAAATAAATGAATTGGAAAAATCTATATCATGTTTAGAAAAGATCCATCAGATAACACCTTCTGATCTGAGCACTTTGGAAAAGTTCAAAAATGCAAGATATAAATACAACTTAATATTAGCTAAAAAATGCTAGTAGAGATATTCATGAAATCAGCCTAATACTACGGTCATTTGTTAGCCAGCTACCTAAAATCCAGAGCTGAAAAAAATGATATCTCTGTCATTAAAGATGACAATAATGCACTAATTACAAACCAACAAAATATATTAAAGGTCTTCCAGTACTTTTATTTGTCTTTATATAAATCAGAATCTAATATAAATGACCATGAGCTAGCTTTTCTAAAGGATCTTGAACATCATAGTCTCGATGAAAATGATAATTTGGCATTAATGGCCCCCATAAGTGAACAAGATGTATTCTCTGCTATAAAGTCTATGGCAAAAAAGGCCCCTGGACCGGACGGTCTCACACTGGAATTGTACTTAGCTTTTCAGGCAACACTTGTTCCCATCCTAAGCTCATTCTATAATCATTTAGTTACATCTGGCGAGGTTAATGGCAGCTTTACTGAGGCTACCATTATAGTCCTGCCGAACCTGGCAAAGATCCCCAATATATACAGAACTATCACCCCCTGTCACTTATCAATCTTGATGCTAAAATATATGCTAAGATTATAGCGGAGAGATTACAAATAGTCTTACCCAAAATTATCAACACTAATCAAACGGGCTTTATGCATGGAAGATACTCCTATGATAACACCAGATTGTTCTCTAATGTAATTCTACAAGCACAGTCTTCAGCTACTCCTTTTGTAGCCATGGGACTAGATGCCGATAAAGCTTTCGATCGTGTGGAATGGCCTTATATGTTCCAAGTACTCAAATGGTTTGGCTTTGCATCTAATCCTATTAAAATGATCCAAGTTTTGTACACTCATCCCTCTACTAAACTATTCATAAATGGTCTTTTCTCCTCCTCCTTCTCCCCACCCAGAGTGACTAAGCAAGGATGCCCTCTTTCCCCACTTTTATTCAACATTGCCCTTGAACTTTAATTAATAACAATATTACGATCAGATCAAATCAAAAGTGTAGAACTGGGAAATGTTTTGGCTAAATTATCAGCTTATGCTAACGATGTTCTACTGTACACAACACCACCATCCATACCATATATTTTGGAAGTAATTAATAACTACTCCAAGGCCTCTGGTTACAAATTAAACCCACAAAAACAGAAATGATGCCATTAAACAAAGCCAGCCTCCAATACAACTTTACTCAATCCCCCTTTAAATGGGCTTCTACAGGTCTGAAATATCTGGGTGTTTTCTTTTGTACCACTTTATCAGAGTCTGTTAACCATAATTCTGCATATTTACTGAAATGCATTACTGAAATGACTTCTAAATGGTCTCCATTTAAATTATCTTGGTGGTGCAGACTGGACACCATAAAAATGATGATTACAGCAAAAGTGAACTATATCCTCAGCATGCTACCAATCCTACTTGAACCCGGTACATATAAACGGATGGAACAATTATTGTCTAAATTCTTATGGGCTAATAAACCTTCACGCATTGCACTAAAGAGACTTAAATGTTCCAAACAGCATGGAGGTGTAAATTTCCCAAGCTTCCTGGAATACCATATGGTTTTTATACTAAGACAGAGTTCTAAATGGATACCTTCATCTGAAATTACTAAAGAGCCATTATGGACACAATGGGAATCAGAGAAATACAAATTAATACCTTTGCATTTCTTACCTTGGTCATACCTCCCTAAAACAGCCAATAATCCAATAATAGCTGCTACTCAAATATCTTTCAAATCTGTGGACTCTTATGTTCAGCACTCTTTTTATTCAACTACAAATTTATATATATGTAATAACCCAAAATTCAAGATTAATGATAAATGTGTTTCATGGACTAAATGGATGGAAGCAGGCATCTGGTACGCACGTCAACTTCTTGATCAACGTAAGTGGATCCCATTTACAACACTGCAATCAACATATAAGCAACACAACCATTGTTACTTCCAATGGTTACAATTAAAACATTGCATATCCTCAAGCATTGACATTGACATATTAACAGAAGATACACCAAGCTGTTGGGACTTATGTCATCAATTCTCCAATGGCAGGAAAATTGCTTCTAACTGGTATAAAATGCTACAGGATTGGATTTTTTCATGCATCATTCGCTTTGGAAAGCATATGTAATAAAGATCTTAATACTTCATTAACATCGGATCAATGGGAAAAGGTTTGGTCCTCATTATACAAGTCCTCTAAATCAGCAGCATACACGCAGTCTTCTCTTTGTGTTACATAGAGCTTTATGGACCCTGAACAAACTATCTAAAATATCCAAAAGCTCATCAAATTACTGTTGGTCTTGTAACACCAATATAGGTACACTGGATCACCTTATATATTATTGCCCACTATTAGAAGAATATTGGACGCAAATTTGGAGAACTATATCAAAGATCTTGGACATAACTGACACCTTATCATACAACATTATCATCACGGGTAAGCTTGGCCTATCCACTTATGTGAAACCACAAGCAGCCACGTTACTACACATATTATTGTATATAGCGATCAAGATGATATGCCATTGCTGGAAAGATTTCACCAAATTATCATACAACATGTGGTGGAATAATGTCTGTTTAACTGTCAAATATGAATATGCAGTTGCTGATAGATGTGGATCCTTACTATCCTTCAAGAAAGTATGGTCACCAATACAAACTTATATCTCTAAAAATTAACAGCGTCTTACTATTGTTTACTCAAGTTATCTACTTATGTATACACTTCCTTAATTGGTCACTATTAAGGTTGATGGCGATCAACAATATTACTATATCCTCACTTTGTTGTATCATATTTGCTTATTTTTGAGCTAAATTCTCCAATTTTATTTTATCTGAGTACATGTTAATGACTTGTTATATTTGCCATAATTGGCTATTTACATATTGTCATTTTGTTATAAAAAACAATAAAACTTATTGAAATCAAACCTTGAACTTTCTGCCACAGCATTAACAGCTTCTAGAAGGCATAACAGGACCTAGTTCAGTATTCATTCCCCACCTCTCCCCACTCCCACCCAAAACTAGCACATCTCTCCATTTATAGTCAATTATTCTAATTTGGATAACAAGTGAAGAGTTTTCTTTAGAGCTTTAATGACATTTAATTAGTTTCTGAAAAATAAATACTAAATAAAATACACATAATACCATATAATCTTAAGGTTCTTTATATTAATCTAACATCCCTAGTACCTTAAGATGTTTTAATTAAAGAACTCTATAATACGAATATGCAGACAGGAGACCAGCAGTGAGAGGGGTGCTATCCAGTCTTTTGCACTGAGTGCCACATGTATGATTATCTCCCAGTTGGTGAGATGTTATATGTGTGTGCTCGATGCAAAGAGCTTCTAGCTCTCAGAGAACATGTCTGTTCCATTAAGGCTAAATTAGCAGACTTGGAGGAGCTAAGGGAGATAGAGGAGGCCTACAGGGCCGTTGTAGAGAAGTCCCAACTCCAGTCTGGCAGCCTCTGTGTTGCCTTGGAGAAGGGAGGTCTTCTAAAAGGAGACCATCACCCTGGTGAAATGTGAAATAATCCTATAGCCAGGACCAGCTCACCAGGGGATGCAATATCCTCTCGCACCGAGGATAAGTCTCCAGGAGCTTCTGCCCAGAAGGGAAGGGTTAGGATGGCTGTTGAAGTTGGTAATTTGATTGTTAGACATGTAGATAGCTGGGTGGCTGGTGAACGTGAGGATCACCTGATGACTTGCCTGCCTGGTGCAAAGGTAGCAAACCCATCCTCACTCATCACCTAGATAGGATTTTAGATAGTGTTGGAGAGGAGCCAGCTGTCTTGGTACATATGGGTACCAATTACAAAGGGAAATGTGGGAGGTAGGTTCTAAAAGCCAAATTTAGGCTCATAGGTAGAAAGCTAAAATCCAGATCCTCTAGGTTAGCATTTTCAGAAATGTTCCCCATTCCATGCGCAGGACGCCCGAGGCAGGCAGAGCTCTGAAATCTTAATGCATGGTTGAGACGGTGGTGCAGGGATGAGGGATTTAGATTTGTTAGAAACTGGGCAACATTCTAGGAAAGGGGGAGCCTGTTTCAAAAGGATGGGCTCCACCTTAATTGAGATGGAACCAGGCTAACATTTAAAAAGGAGATAAAGCACCTTTTAAACTAAAATGGGGTGGGGGGGGGGGGGGGAATGACAGTCGCCCGGGAGCACATGGTTCAATGTGGAGTTGAAAGATACTATTGAAACAGGATCTTTAAGGAATCCCATTAGAGAGGTTTCATTAATGGTGAAAGAAAGCCAGGAATGTTCAATGGGAGAACAGAGAAAAAGAAGCAAATTGTACCCATTAACTTCAAAGCAGTCTGTAGTTGCAAAGAAAATAGACAATTTGAAGTGCGTATATACAAATGCTAGAAGCCTTAAAAATAAGATAGGAGAATTGGAGCATATTGTACTAAATGAAGAGATAGATATAGAAGGCATTTCAGAGACCTGGTGGAAGAAGTACAATCAATTGACACTGTAGTAGCAGAGTAGAAATTATATCACAATGATAGAGTGGATCAAATTGGCGAGGGGGGCTGCACTATATGTTAGAGGTAATTGAGTCAAACAAAATAAACATCCTATATGAAACAGCAACTTGGAATCTTTATGGATAGAAATTCCAGGTGTGAAGGGAAGGAGTAAACTGGTAGGGCTGTAGTACCATAAGCCAGGATGGAATGAACAGACAGATGAAAATTAGGAAAGCTGGCAAATTAGGCAACATTATAATAACGTGTGATTTCAATTATCCTAATATTGACTAGATAAATGTTACATCAGGAAGTGCTGGAAGGTAACATTTCTAGATGTCATAAATGACTGCTTCTTGGAGCAACTGGTCCAGGAACCAATGAGAGGAGGAGCTATTTTGGATCTAATCCTTAGTGGAATGCAGTGCATAGTATGAGCAGTAACAGTGGTGGATCCACTGGGAAACAGTGATCATAACATAATCAAATTTGAGCTGCTATCTGGAGTGAAGTCACAAAGGAAATCTACTGTAGAAGCTTATAATTTTCGCAGAGCGACTAAGATAAAACAAGGAAAATGGTTAAAAAGAAGCTGAATGGATTGGCCACAAAAGTTAGGACTTTAAATTAGGCATGGACATTGTTTAAAAATACCATCATAGAAGCCCAGACTAGATCTATTCCACATATTAACAAAGGTGGAAAAAAGAGCA
The DNA here is from genome assembly GCF_901765095.1 of Microcaecilia unicolor. Classification (NCBI taxonomy): domain Eukaryota; kingdom Metazoa; phylum Chordata; class Amphibia; order Gymnophiona; family Siphonopidae; genus Microcaecilia; species Microcaecilia unicolor. The sequence continues at coordinate 125,595,278 of NC_044031.1, read as the reverse complement.
AACGATAGCCAGCATGGTTAAAAGGTGAGGTGAAAGAAGCTATTAGAGCCAAAGGACATCCTTCAAAAAATGGAAAAAGGATCTGAATGAAGAAAATAAGAAGCAACATAAGCACTGTCATGCCAGATGCAAAGCATTGATAAAGAAGGCTAAAGGAGAATATGAAGAAAAACTTGCCACGGAAGCAAAAACTCATAGTAACACTTTTTTCAAATCACCTGAACCAGATGGTATACATTCCAGGGTATGGAAAGAACTCAAACATAAAATTGCTGATCTGCTGCTAGTGATCTGTAACCTGTCATTAAAATCATCCATAGTACATGAAGACTGGAGGGTGGCCAATGTGACGTCAATTTTTAAAAAGGGTTCCAGGGGTGATCCAGGAAATTACAGACTGGTAAGCCTGACTTCAGTGCCAGGCAAAATAGTAAAAAGTATTATAAAGAATAAAAATACAGAACACATAGACAAATGATTTAATGGGACAGAGTCAGCATAGATACAGCCAAGGGAATCTTGCCTCACCAGTTTACTTCATTTCTTTGAAGGTATGAATAAACATGTCGATGAAGGTGAGCCGGTTGATGTAGTGCTTCTAGATTTTCAGAAAGCTTTTCACAAATTATCTCAGGAGAGACACCTGAGAAAATGAAAGTGTCTGTGGACCTGTTATTGGACAGAAGGACAGAAAACAGAGGGTAGGGTTAAATGGCTATTTTTCTCAATGGAGGAGGGTGAATAGTGGAGAGCCGCAGGGATCTGTACTGGGACCGGTGCTATTTAACATATTTATAATGATCTAGAAATCGGAATGACGAGTGAGGTGATTGTATTGGAGGAGAGAGGGAGGGGGAATCAAGATTGTTGATTCCCCCTCCCTCTCCCCTCCAATACAACAAAGATTGTTATACTGTTTTAGGCAAGTATGGTGTTCTAGGCAAAGTATAGTACATAAGTACATAAGTAATGCCACACTAGGAAAAGACCAAGGGTCCATCGAGCCCAGCATCCTGTCCACGACAGCGGCCAATCAAGGCCAAGGGCACCTGGTAAGCTTCCCAAACGTACAAACATTCTATACATGTTATTCCTGGAATTGTGGATTTTTCCCAAGTCCATTTAGTAGTGGTTTATGGACTTGTCCTTTAGGAAACCGTCTAACCCCTTTTTAAACTCTGCCAAGCTAACCGCCTTCACCACGTTCTCCGGAAACGAATTCCAGAGTTTAATTATGCGTTGGGTGAAGAAAAAATTTCTCCGATTTGTTTTAAATTTACTACACTGTAGTTTCATCGCATGCCCCCTAGTCCTAGTATTTTTGGAAAGCGTAAACAGACGCTTCATATCCGCCTGTTCCACTGCACTCATTAGTTTATATACCTCTATCATGTCTCCCTTCAGCCGTCTCTTCTCAAAGCTGAAAAACCCTAGCCTCCTTAGTTTTTCTTCATAGCGAAGTCGTCCCATCCCTACTATCATTTTAGTCGCTCTTCGCTGCACCTTTTCCAATTCTACTATATCTTTCTTGAGATGTGGCGACCAGAATTGAACACAATACTCAAGATGCGGTCGCACCATGGAGCGATACAAGTGTTGCTTAAACAGACAGCAAAAGTCATCCCTAAATAGAAGCTTTACCAATAGACTCTCAGTTCTTAAGCAAATTTTATTTATTGTAGTACTCAAAATAAACAAAAAAAATCCAATTTACAGTTCAGTTGCTTGTAAAAGAATTGTGGCTTTATGCACATAGAGTCTGTATCAAGTCACCTCAGAATCAAGGAGGTGGCCAGAACCTCAGCCCAGCTGAGAGAAAAAGCAGTAACACTCAAAGGAGAATAAAGGGGAGAAACTCAGGGAAAATAAATGGGGAATGACTTGGGGAAATGGTGAAACATCTTAATGGAATTACAGTAGATTAAGGAGGGATCAGTCCCCTAGAACAGCTGCTGCTCACCACTGCTTGCTTGCAAGGCTGGGCTCTTTCACACAGCCTACGGGGCAGAGAAGAGGGCTGGCCCTAGCTCAGAGCTAACAGGTAATAGGGAAAGCTCACAAGGAGTCAGTCACAGGACACTGCAAACTATGGGGGGGGGGGGGGGGGGGGGGAGGGGAGGAGCCCCAGTACACAGTGCTAAGTATACACAACAATGCAATTGAATACCTATAATATGCATATTAAATATGCACAACACTATACCCTGCCTCCAAGAATATGGGGGCAGAACAATTGTGATCAGGGGGAGGGAAGTGGAATCTGATAGCACCTGTATTACCTTATGCATGACCCGGCCAATAATCAGCCGGGGCCCACAAAAGTGTCTTATATGGGTCTCAGCTAAATATCTACCAGAATCCACATAATCTACAGCAGCCAGTATATGCCAGCATGGCCCTAGATATTCTTACCAACCCCTCCCGTGTTCGGGTATTATTATGTGAATTCCGGAATCAGATGATTGTAGTCGGCCTTGATTGCGGAAACTCACTGCAGAACACCGGAGATGTTGTAAGAAAACACTATCCTCGTCTTCCGTCCTCTAAGAACGGAAGAGGAAAAGAAAACTAATTTTAGGATTAATAATGATGATGTTCCCCAAATTCAATGGCACCAGACACTATTGGTAACCTTGTTCACAGAAATTTTATTTATCAAACAAATTCTTCCTTTCAAAATAGAGTTAATAAGTAACAATGTATTCAGAACAAAATTTTATGCATAAACTATTAAAATCAAGTTTTACTATTTAACTGTTCAAACCTCAATATTACTAATTCTATTTTCTCTCTTTCAGAAATTAACCCATTAGCACATCAAACCTAACTATATCAGATAAGTATTATTTTTACTTCTTCCTTAAATCCCTTAAATCTCTATTTTTTTATCACTAATGTTTTCTATACCAACAATTTATCTCCTTTTATTTCTATAAACAAGAATTTGATTCTTTCTGTGTTGTTGTTATGTTTTTTTCTTTAGGATTCACCTTCCAGGAACCCAGGATCACAGGTAAGTATATAACTTTTAATTGATGTGTGTTTCAAGTCACTTAGCTGTTCTTTTAATGCTGTTTTCCTCTGTAGTGCAGAAATCTTTCTTGCGCTGGGGCCCAGTTGTTCACTTTGCTCGCCGTCCAGACGCCTGGCTCTTCATCTTAAACCTAACCTTAATAACTTAAAATGGAAAAAAAAACCCTATCTCCCTGCTAGCATTTTTTATTTAAAAACTTTAGGTGTCAATTTATAAATACTTGGGCCATATATATATATTCAAAAATAAAATAAATTAAAAATCCCTACTCTTCCGGACCTATTCTTTTTTTCTTTTCCCTGCACTAGAGGAGCACTAATGCTTTCCACTCATACACCACTTTCCTTTTTCAGCCCAGTCACTTTAATCCCTATTAACCTTCAAACCAACCCTTTTTATAATGTTACTCTATTTCATATGACTTTTCACACCTTTCCTCTCTCTCATTCCTAACACCCAAATAACCTTTATTTCTAATTCTCTATCACACCATTCAGTCACTCTAAACACCTATATTCTCTATCCACCTCAGACACTCAGCCAAACGCATCCACTCACTTCGGTGTCTTCAGCTCCTCTCCCCAACTGTCCACAGCCCCGTTGCCTTAGCAACGGAACTGTGGCCAGAGTTCCGCAGCTCCCTCAACCAATCAGTTGTACTCCTCAAGATTCCGCTTTACTCTGCTGACCAGCGGAATCTTGAGCAGCACAACTGAATCTCCATTTTATTTTTACCTTTTCCATAGAAAATAATGGGAAAAATATTCTAATCCAAATTAAAAAATCCCAATCCACCCAATTTTCCCCAAAATCACACCCACATATTAAACCTTACCTCCTCTATTAAACCCTGTTTTTAAAATTTAAATCTACCATTTTTTTCACGTCCGCCCTAATTTTTCCCCCAAAACACCCCCTTAAAAATCCCAAAATTATTTCAAAATTACCTCAAAAATTCACAAACCTTCCCCTTAAACTACCACGTCAAAATTAAAAATTTATTACACATTTAACCCCTTCAAAACCACCACCCTCAAAATCACCCCAAAAAAATATTAAAATTGAAAAACTAAATCACCAGAAAAATCATAAAAAATTCCCCGATCAAGAATCTGAAAACCAAATTTAAATTAAAGCAATCCCTGATTTTTTAAAAATACAAACCCGAATTTACACAATTTAAAAATAAATAAATGGAAATTTTAGATTAAAAAACCCCTTACCTTATCGTAGATTTTCAGCACACTCGATGCCTACCCTCGGTTCCGGTCCCGGACGTCCTGGGGCGAAAACGGATCCAAAAAAAAAAAAAGCACCGAAGCCGGCCCAAAATTTAGGCCCCGGCTTCAGCCTAACCGCGAAGACGCGCGTTTGCGATTCGTGCATGAGGCGCGCCGCCTCATGCACACTCGCGCCGACGTTCTTTACTCGCCGGCCATCTTCTTTAAAAAAAACGCTGGGCCCGCAGCACTGCCTCATGCAACGCTTCTCTTCAGCCCCGAAAATGGGCCCGACGACCCTCCCGGACTTCCACGCGTCCCGGGAGACAGAAAAACCCGACGCTGCGTCTCCTTCCGGCCCCAAAAACAACGGCGCCATCCTCTTCACTCCCGGGGCCCGTTCCTTCGCCCCGTGAGCCAAAAACGGCGACGCAGCTCCTCCCTCCCGAAAATGGCACCGGAAGGCCCCAAAATCCCTCGGGAGCGCCACTCCTCCACCGCAGCGCTCCCATCCAGAAAAATGGCCTCAAAATCGGCCCCAAAACGGACCCCAGCCACAAATAACCCCAGAAGCCTCCCAAAACCTTGCTGCCTGCTCCTGCAGCCATCGGAGACCCTCCAAAAACCTCCCAGGTAAGTATTTTTTTATTTCAATTCTTTAACCCTAGGTTACAATATTCAATACAGGTGCCCAGACGTGACCCATGGCAGTCAGCATTTTTTTTAAAAACTCACCACTGCCAGCTTTTGTCCAAGTCTAGCATTCTGATCTCATTTCTCTGAGTCACTCTCCCCCTAGTTAAAGTGTAAAGTGTCATAGAATTGATATACCACCTTTCTGTGGGTACAACCAAAACGGTTTACATAGGTTATATGCAGGTACTTTGTCCCTAGTGGGCTTGCAATCTAAGTTGCTTGGCCCACTGATGCCTGCATTTTGTCCCACGCATTAGCCACCATTCATGAAATCTTTATTAATGTGCCCCTCTAAAAGGACCTACCAATGCCACTGTGCCTTAGTACTACTCTCACTTTGTTTCAATCCTGACTCCAGAATCTCTTATTCTAATCTCCCTACACAGGCTAATTCTTATTTTCATTCATTTCATATCACCTTTATTTGATACTAGTAAAAAAGGCCCATTTCTGACTGTAATGAAACGGGCGCTAGCATGGTTTTCCTCTGAGTGTGTATGTTTGATAGTGTGTGTGAGAGTGACTGTGTGATAGGGAGTGAGTGTGTGTGTTTGACAGAGATTGTGAGACAGAGTGTGATAGGGTTGATGCTGCTTTAGTGGGAGTGGGTGGCAGGCGGTTTAGAGTTTGGTCAGCATTGTTGTGTTGTGTGGGCTGTTTGTAAGAGTGCTGGTATTTTTTTTTTTTTAAGTTTTGAGGAGAGATGCAATGAGTGTGTGTGAGGAACTGAGGGGTGGAGGGGTTACCATTGCTGGGGTTGGGGTGTCAGTGATTTGAGTGTGGAATACATAGAGTGTGAGTGCCCATGTATCTATGTCCTGCATCAGTGTGTGTGTGTGAGTTGGGGGTGGGGGAGGGGTGTTAACTGGGATCCTGGTTGGAGGTTGTTTAGCGTTGAGTGAGTAGCGATGTTGTATTCATGTTGTGTGTGTGTATGTGTGAGATTGACAGGGGGAGGGGGGCTGGGGTTTGTAGGGGGCTGGGAGGCAAAGGGGGGAAGTGGGAGTGGCCATGTATCCATGTCCTGTGTGTGTGAGATTGACAGGGGAGGGGGGCGTGGGGGGGGTTGGGGGACAAAGGGATCTGGTTTTGGCTGACCTCATGTGTCGGGCAGTGGCTTACCAAGGGGGTGGCGTTGGGGGCGGTCCGCCCCGGGTGCACGCCGCTGGGGCGGGTGCCACGCGCCGGTGAGCTACGTTGGGTTCCATGCTCCCTCTGCCCCGGAACAGGTTACTTCCTGTTCCGGGGCAGAGGGAGAATGGAAACCAACGAAGTTGACCGGCCCGCGGCACCCCCCCAGAGGCGTGCACCGGGGGGGGGTCCTTTCGCCGGGGGGGGGGGGGTCACACTGCACCGGGGGGGCGGGGTGCATCGGCGATCCACCCTGGGTGTCAGCGCCCCTAGGAACGCCACTGGTGTCGGGGCTCATTGTGAGGGAAGTGAGATGTGTGTCCATGTTTTTTTACAGCAGGTTAGCAGTTCTTCTGTTTAGAGATTGACAGGGGGAGGGGTGGGGTGGTGTGATGGGGGAGAACTGGGATTGTGCATCAGTGTGTATGTGTGTGAGAGGGTTGATGGTGGCAGGGTGTGAACTGGGATCTGGTTTTGGCTCACCTCATGTGTTTGGGCTAATTCTGAGCCAAGTCAGATCAATGTCATTTTTTTTTTTTACAGCAAGTTGGGGTTTGGGAAAGGTGGAACTGGGATCGTTCATCAGTGTGTATGTGAGTGAGAGGGTTGATGGTGGAAGGTTGGGGCAGGCTTTGCTAATTGTGAGGCTGCAGTGTATTTCTGTGTTGGTGTGTGTGCCAGTATCAAAGGAGAGTATCAGAGGTGGGGGCAGGGTTTGGAAAGTGTGAGGCTGCATCCGTGTATTGTTTTGTGAGACAGATTTTTTTTTCAGCCTTACCTTCTTTGTTTGTGCTGGCTGTGGTCCTCTGCCTTCCGTTTACTTGATGGGGTTTTTTTTCTATCATTCATCCTGTCTGAGTGATTGAGTCGTTATGGGGGGGGGTGGCTTGGTGGGCGACCTTCCTTGTTTCTCCTCGCTGTCCTCTTTAGAGATTGACAGGGGGAGGTTTATAGGGTGTGTGAAGGGGGGGAACTGGGATCCTGCTGTGAGACAGAGTTTGTTTTACGTTGTTTCTCTTGGCTTTGCTGCTGTCCATTCCATTTGCTTCAGCTGGGTTTTTTTTTCTATCACTCATCATGCCTCAGTGAGTGAGTCGTTAGGGAGGGGGTGTGGCTTGGTGGACGACCTTCTCCAGCTGTCCCTTCCCTTCGTGTCAGCAGTTTTTTTTTTTTTTGTTTTCGATCACTGAGGCTGCCTCATGCGATTGGTTGAGTGTCATTGCTCCGCCCCCGACGTCATAACGTTTGACGCGTGGGCGGGGCAGACACTCATGGAGCAAAAAGCGGTCTCAGCCACCTCACTTTAGAATGTTGGGAAAGTAAGGCTTCATTAGAACGTTGGAGGTGCGTTTTATATATATAGATACTACAAAATCATAAGCATGTCTTCTGCTATGATACACTGTGCTTTACCAAGTTTTACATGGATATTATAAGTGATTTTAAACATTTATGTACAGTATGGTAATATTAAACTTTTGTCAAAAGTTTCATTGATACACTCCAAATCCCAATAAAGCAGTAAAAAAATCTTTATTATATGACTCTGAGCTTCTAGAGAAAGAATTGTACCATCATCTTCCACAATAACCATTTTCCAGAACAGGTTATGACATGCCCATTACTACTATTTTATTTTTAAAATATACTTCTTGTGGCCTTTTATGGACAAAGTGGTTACACATGAACTCCCCATTATTTTTGTCTCCCCTGACAAAGCTTAACTGTGGAAAGCCTCTCATTAGCTGCTCCTATTTTTGACTTTTACATTGTTGCCTTGGCAGCAAGCAGTAGAACAAGGATGTTTGGATTCTAGTTTGATAGCTCAAGCCACTGTTGCAGAAAAGGAATCCTCTTTCTGAAAAACTGCAGCATTCGAAGGATAAAAATTATTACCACTGGACCATAAGAACATAATCACTGCAAACCAAACTAGAGTATATTTTACCCAGTACAGGCCCTAAATACTTTCGAGGTTGAAACAACTACAAGAGAATCACTTTATCAACAAGGATGCTGCAGCATTTAAAAATACACTTGTCCTTCAGTTTCACAAGGCCAGTTTTTTGATCAGCACATTTTTCACCAAGATACATCACAGGTAAATGACATGATCTAGTCTCCAGGCACACAAAACTTTGATGCTGTCAGTACATAACAATGCAGTTTATTCTTCATTTTTCCAAGGGCTGCAAATACACGAGGCCAGTGATTCTCAACCTTTATTCTGTTGTGACACACCTGACAGACTCACTAAACACTATAATTTGCAGCTGAGCAAAGGAAAACAAAACTCTATATATCATTTAATTGTTGCTAACATTGATGTAAGAGAAGTACAGATGCAATGGTGGTGACAGCCAGGATGGAAGAGAGGGGTGACCGTGAGCTGAAACATTTTCTTCTGGGCTGATGACGGTAGAAGGGACCAGTTATGGAGATTTCAAGTTCCTGACTTGCTGGTTCTCAACTCTCCACAACCTGCAGCACAGATAGTTGTTAAAAAAAAGACAAAGCAAGGAGGAAGTGACATCATCCACCTAGATGGAAGCTTGATTCCTTTGCTCTCATTCACTCTAATATTAACCGCCCTCCAGCACCATCCATCTGTGGCTGAATTTGATTTATTTCGCTATTATTTGCCTTCCCTACCTGTTCCTGATGAGTAAGGCACAGAAACTGGTAAGAAGGGGGAGAAGGTTGTGTCGCAGCCTACCAGTAAAACACCTCACTGCCATGTTGTCTTGGCTCCAGTTTCGGAGTCATACTCCGACTGTGCTCTTTCTGTCACTGGGATAAGTTAGATGAGTTTCTAATTGATCGAGGCATCTGCAGCAATACTTGGCAGAGATTAAGGGTGAGATTGTGTCCCAGGAAGATATTTTGCAGCGCATTGACAACTTAAGTGTAGACATGCAGGTTATGGGCAACCGCGTGGCACAACTGGAGACAAAGGCTGAGGATCACGAGGAGCAACTCACTTTGTCTAATCAGCGGATAACTCAGCTCTTTGATCAGCATGAAGAGTTATTATATAAAGTTGACGACCTTGAAAATCATGAATGCTGGAAGAATTTCATATTCAGGGAGTACTGGAAGGAGGAGAAGCAGAGGATGTCTTGGTTATTGTACAGGCTCTGTGCCACCAATTATTTGCAGCAGAGGTGATGAGTAGGAGCTGATCCTCTTTGAGCAGGTCCACTGTGAGCTGGGGAAATCAAAGGATACTCTTCCTCAGGACATTGTGGTGCATTTTATGCACTATATGCAGTGGTGTGCTGGAGCCGGCTCGCTCCGGCTCGCAAGATCCGGTTGTTAAATTTTGGCTGGACTTGCGAGCCGGTTGTTGGAAAGGGCGAGCCGGCTCTCCCTCCCTCCGCCCTCCGGATCCGGTCCCTCACAGATCCTACCTTGACTATCGAATTCTTCGGGGCAGGCAGTGTTGCCTGCCCGCTGCTATCGCTGACTTTCCACCGCCGCCTGTTTGCGCTTTAAAAATGGCCGCCGAGACTTCCAGAGGCGGCCTCGCGAGACTTCTGTAAGTCTCGGCGGCCATTTTGAAGCGCGATGGCAAGGTAGGGTCGGTGAGGGACCGGATCGGGAGGGAGAGAGGGAGGGAGGAAGCAGGAGAATTTGTGAAACAAGTCGGGAGGGGGTGGCAGGGGAGAGAAGGGAGCTGCTGGACATGGGTGGATGGAGGGCAGGGGAGAGGAGGGTCACTGCTGGGCATGGGTGGATGAGGACAGGGGTAAGGAGGGTCACTGCTGGGCATGGGTGGATGGAGGGCAGGGGAGAGGAGGGTCACTGCTGGGCATGGGTGGATGGAGGGCAGGGGAGAGGAGCGTCACTGCTGGGCATGGGTGGATGGAGGACAGGGGAAAGGAGGGTCACTGCTGGGCATGGGTGGATGGAGGGCAGGGGAGAGGAGAGTCACTACTGGGCATGGGTGGATAGAGGACAGGGGAAAGGAGGGTCACTGCTGGGCATGGGTGAATGGAGGGCAGGGGAGAGGAGGGTCACTGCTAGACATGGGTGGATGGAGGGCAGGGGAGAGAAGGGTCGCTGGCCATGGGTGGATGGAGGGCAGGGGAGAGAAGGGTCGCTGGCCATGGGTGGATGGAGAGCAGGGGAGAGAAGGGTCACTGGCCATGGGTGGATGGAGGGCAGGGAAGAGAAGGGTCGCTGGGTATGGGTGCATGCTGGGCAGGGGAGAGGAGGGTCACTGCTGGCCATGGGTGGATGGAGGGCAGGGGGAGAGGAGGGGAGAGAGAATAAATGCTGGACATGGATGGAGGGAAGGGAAGGAGATAAGATAAGGGAAAAGGAAGAGAGGAGAAAAACTGCACATGGATGAAGAAAATAGGCAGAAGCTGAGGACCAGAAATGAAGAAGAAAGGAGGAAAGGAAAGAAATAAATGGAAAGGAAGCCCTGGAAACGAAGTTAAGAGGACAGATAGCAGCAGAATCAAATACTGGGCCAGCATGATCAGAAAAACAGTCACCAGACAACAAAGGTAGAAAAAAATCATTTTATTTTCATTATAGTGTTTGGAATATGTTCCCTTTGAGAATCAGGTGCTCAACATTAAAAGTTTATATTTATTTACTTATTTATGGCATTTTATCCCACATTAAACATGAATTAGATTGGAACCTGGGATCATTTAATTTTTTTTTCCTGGAGAGAGTAATGCATTGCCCCCCCCCCCCACCCACTGGCTATAGCCAGCTCTGCAATTTTGGGGGGCGCAGAGGTGGATGGGGGGGGCACAGAGGTGGACGGGGGGGAGGGGCGCAGAGGTGGGGGGGGGGGGCGCCGAGGTGGACCGGGGAGAGAGCCTGTTGTTAAAAATTTACCAGCACACCACTGACTATATGGATAAAGAGCGAGTCTTGCTGCAGGCAAGACAAGTGATGCCTTTGCTTGATCATGAAGACCAGATCTCCTTGTATCAAGACATTTCAGCTTACACCTTGCAGCAGCGTCAGGCAATGAAGCCTGTTTTGGATCCATTGTTTAAATTTGCTCTGAGCTTGCTTGGAGGAGGGGGGAAATGCATCGAGTGTGCAAATTGACAGAGGCTTGGAAGATCCTCCATGAGGCTGGAGTGGCCTCTACTGCACTCCCCCCGATGGTAGTGGCTCCAGTAACGCAAGACAGACTGCAGCATTGGAGGTGGGTGGAAAATGGTGGAAAGAAAATACGAACAACTCACCCCGAGGGGTTTGACTCTTGCTCATTTTTCAGTATAGACTAGGACTTTGTTGTGGATGAGTGTGTGCTTGGTATGATTATGGGTCGCTATTTATCTATCTTATTTTCTTTGTTTGGCGGGAGGGTTGTCAGTATGCTTGTTTTAGGTTTGCCTGAGTTGGGTGTTTGGAAGGGATAGATGTTGTGTCTGGTTGGGGGCTCATGCCTTCGGTTTCCCATCCCATGGTTCTTTTATGGTTTTGGAGGGCTATGAGATGGTGGTTGTGGTTTGTTTGGTTGGCAGGTTTTGGGAGAGGGTGGGAGGAGTGGGTTTGGGAAGGAATCTCATGGATGAGGAATGGGCAGTTTTCTGGAATAGTTTCTTTACATCTTTATCTAGTACTTACCTGATTTTACAATTCCTGTTTGATGGTACTTAAACTGCTAAGTTATATTGTCAAAGGCTTGAACTCCCACTATAAAGATCACTCTCTTTTTCGAGAGCTGTTGAGAGCTTAACCCCATGTGGTGTGCTTACAGGAAACACATCTCCTTAAACAGCATGAGGGGCTGGTTTCACATCCTTGCTACCTTATTTATCATGCCTCCCATGTTCATGGGCAGAAGAAATAGGGTATTGCCATATTATTTCATGAGTCTCTTTCTGTACAACTTATTTGTGCTAAGCGAGATCCTGATGGCCGTTTCCTTTTCTTGCTTCTAGACCAGACGGTGGTTACTGTTGTTTCGATTTATGCTCCAAATGAGTAAAGTCCATTTTAATAATGGTCTATGGACTTTTCCTTTAGGAAGCCGTCCAAACCTTTATTAAACCATGCTAAGTTAATCACCTTTACCACATTCTCTGGCAACAAATTCCAGAGTTTAATTACACATTGAGTGAAGAAAAATTTTCTCCAATTCGTTTTAAATTTACTACTTTGTAGCTTCATTGCATATCCCCTAGTCCTAGTATTTTTAGAAAAAGTAAACAGACGCTTCACATCTACCCATTCCACTCCACTCATTTTTTTATAGACCTCTATCATATCTCCCCTCAGCCAGCTTTTCGCCAAGCTGAAGAGCCTAGCAGCTTTAGCCTTTCCTCACAGGGAAGTCATCCCACCCCTTTTATCATTTTTGTCGCCCTTCTGTGCATCTTTTCTAATTCCACTATCAGGCTCATTTTCAAAACAGAAAAACGTCTAAAAAGTGACATAAAGCAAATTTGGATGTTTTTCTCACAAGAACATCCAAATCAACATTTTCAAAAGTCATTTTTTAGACATTTTTCTATGAAGTTGGTCAGAAGTATGTCCAAATCTCAAGGGGACGTGTCAGGGGCATGTTCAGGCGCTTGTGGAGGAAACTGTGAGCCCTCCAAAACTCAGCAGAAACCCACTGTACCCACATATAGGTGCCCCTTCACCTGTAAGGGCTATGTACAGTTGGGGGTAGTGGGTTTTGTGTGGGTTTGGGGGGGGGGGGGCTTTGCACACAAGGTAAGGGAGCAATGGTGAGATGTGTACCCGGGAGCATTTTATGAAGTCCATTGAAGTGCCCCCTAGGGTGCCATATTGCTTTCCTGGGATGTCAGGGGGACCAGTGTACTAAAAATGCTGGCTCCTCCTACATCCCAATGGCTTGATTTTGTGTGTTTTGCACTTGGACGTTTTTTTTGTTTTTTTTTTCGAAAATCCTCTTGCGATTTAACAACTTTGAGGAACTTCGTGTCATCAGCAAATTTAATTACCTCATTAGTTACTCCCATCTCTAGGTCATTTATAAATATGATAAAAAGCAGCGGTCCCAGCACAGACCCCTGGGGAACCCCACTAACTACCCTCCTCCATTGAGAATACTGACCATTTAAACCTACTCTCTGTTTTCTATTTTTTAACCAGCTTTTAATCCACAATAGGACACTACCTCCTATCCCATGACTCTCCAGTTTCCTCTGGAGTCTTTCATGAGGTACTTTGTCAAACGCCTTTTGAAAATCCAGATACACAATATCAACCAGCTCACCTTTATCCACATGTTTGTTCACCTCGCCAAAGAAATGTAATAGATTGGTGAGACAAGATTTCCCTTCACTAAATCCATGTTGGCTTTGTCTCATTAATCCATGCTTTTGAATATTCTCTGTAATTTTGTTCTTTATAATGGTGTGTACCATTTTGCCTGGCACCGAAGTCAGACTCACTGGTCTATAATTTCCTGGATCTCCTTTGGAACCTTTTTAAAAAAATTGACGTTACATTGGCAAGCTGTGTGTATAATAGCCATCTACATCCTCCAATAAATTGCCATAGAAATGCCTGTTATGCTTCTTGCATTTTAAAAAAGCAGAAGTGCCTACCAATCACAGTGCATTTAGCTGTCACTGATGTCAGCTAAACACGCTGTGATTGGCTGAGAGAGACCTGGGTCTCCTTTGGATCTTTGCTCTGTCTCTACCTCTGCATAAGGGGGAAAGTTCTCTCTCTTTCCATGGTCCCGCTCTCTCTCCCTCTGCTGCACAATGCCGAAAACGGCTTCATACACGCAGACAAGCTGTGTGTATAATAGCCATATACTGCCTCCAATAAATTGCTACAAAAGTGTCTGTTATGTTTCTTGCATTTAAAACAAAGCTCTCATGCCCAGCAAAATTCTCTTTCATGCCCAGCAAATCCAAAGTATAATCTGGTAGACGATGGCCATCAGCAAGAACAACTTCCTTGCACCAGCAACAGCTCACAGCAGCCCCAGCCAGGCATTATCGAGTGGTGCAGACCTCCCGTTAGGTTTTCCACGGTAAAGGTAGGGACTGCTTTTGTGCATGGGGTTGGAAAACGGCTGTGCATCACCTTGCGTGCACATTATAACACTAATTAGGTCATTTTAATAGCTTTTAAATAATTTGCATTCTGTTTTTGTTAGTTGCTACCGTGACAGGAAAATGGCTCGGAGAACCATTTTCTGCATGTCTCCTTTTACTACTTGCTTGCTAAACCGGCTAGAACTGGTTTAAAAACCACATTGCTGGCTCATTAGGTTTAGTGCATCTGGCTCTCAGACAGCAGCTATAATAGTTGGGTTTCACTGCCCTGTTCTCTTTTATGTAGCAACACTGAGTCTATGAATTTCACACACCTGCATCACATTATTTGGCCAAGTAGCAGGTTTTTGTAAACACATTTCAACTGCAGACTGTATTCCTTAGACATGGATCCTAATTAGGCATGCAAACTCAGAATCATTGTATTGTGTTACACTTTTTCTGGCTTACAGTGTTTTGTGTGGCAATGGTTACAAATATCTATTCTGTGGGTTGTCTAAGGGTCCTTTTACTAAGGTGCTCTGAAAAATGGCTTGCGGTAGTGTAGGCATGGGTTTTGGGCGCACGCCAATCCATTTTCAACGCGCTTGTAAAAAATGGCCTTTTTAAAATTTTTGCTGAAAATGGACATGTGGCAAAATCAAAATTGCCACGCGTCCATTTTGGGTCTGCGACCTTACGACCAGCCATAGACCTAGTGGTAAAGACTAACGCGGTAACTGGGTGGTAATGACCTACGCGAGTCAAATGCCACTTGGCGCACGTCCGGTACACGTGCCCGAAAATAATTTTTCGGACATGCGAATCGGACACGTGCCAAAAATGAAATTACCAGAAGATCCACGCGGTAGCTGGGTGGTAACTCCATTTCAGCGTGCGTTGGGCACACGTAGACACTTACTTGGATTAGTAAAAGGGCCCCTAAGTGACTGAACACTCACAATTTTGAATCTCCCTACACCTTCATCTCATCAGTTTCTTCTCTCCCTTCAGCTGTCACAGGTCCAGGATTTTGAAGAGGTGATATGGAAATTAGATCTGGTAATTGGGGAGCTGAAGCAGGCAAACTTTAGCTCCTACCAATGTATGATTATAAATACTATCACTGTTTGAGCACTGTCTGCACCTGCAGCAGGGTTGTCACCTTATGACTTGCTACTTAAATTGAAGATATCAAAAAAACCAAAATATAGGATGAATTGCTTAAAGGCTTCCAGAGAGAGAGAAAAAAAAGTCATTGAAGGAAATGGAAAGGAAGATAACACATTTTATGACAGAATGACCACCAGAGCAGGAGGACTGATGAAAGGAATAGATGGGCACAGTGATGGATTAACATTTAGGTGTACTAGGGCAGCAAAGAGCAACTTCAGTCAAAGCAAAAGAATAGGTTGTGACAGTGCAAGTAACTCAAAGAACCATGATCATCACATTCTTTTACTGAGGAGGGATGGCAGTTTTCAAGTAATCCATATACCATGGTAATTTGCTTTTGGAAATTATTCTGATAATTAGGCTGATCATAAATGTTGAGTTTATCAACCCTTCCAAATCAATTCTGTAAAAAATGCATAATTGCAAAAATAAGAGCCTTCACAATAATTAATTGCAAAAATTAAGTTAATTTGTAAAACATTTTTATTACTGTAATTGTGCTCATAAATAATTAGATGGCATTGGCAGAACACAGTGCTAATAAGTTGCACCTCTTTATATTATAATCTTTACCATAGGAGCCAACTTTTCAAAATGATTGGGGGTGCTGAATTTTTTTTTACAGGTGGTGCATTCCGCTCCCCCTCAATTCCAGGCCCCCATTCTCACCCTCCCAGTTTCAGACCCCCCCTCACTACTACTACTACTACTACTACTTATCATTTCTATAGCGCTACTGGACGTACGTAGCGCTTTACACTTGAACATGGAGAGACAGTCCCTGCTCGATAGAGCTTACAATCTAATTAGGACAGACAGATAGGACAAGTAAGGGATAAGGGTTAGGACAGACAGGACATATCAGGGATAGGGGACAGTTGAAGGGTTAGGTACAGCTAAAAGGCATTATGTACTGTAGATATGAATAACGTGTCTTAATACTTTATAAGTATGTGAAGCAATGATAAAACAACCATCATCAGATTTCACAATTATAAAGTCCATTAGAAAGCTAAGTGGGACCAGAGTGGTGGCCTACTGGCAATGCTATGCGCTGCCATATAGAGGACACTGGCTTTGCTCAGTGAAAGATGGCCTGTAACAACTACTTCTGTACCATGCTTGGGTGGTTAAGAGTTAACTATTGCACACAACAGAATATCTACTAGCCAGATTTCTGATGAATATGTTATCAGGTTCTAGATGGAGCTGTTGTGGTCTTTAGTCCTGGCTAACTAACCCAATAGTTTGGTTACGTGGAGGAACATGGGAGTTGTGAATGAAGGCGCATGGCACCCTAGTAAAGAGATCCGATCCATTCGAGTGAACTGCAAGCTTAATGGAGCTATAAGTGCTGGCTCAATTATGGAAACAAAAATTGTGAATTACATTTACTTGGTTACTAACTAATTTGTCTTAGAAATTAAACTGACCAATGGAAGCCGTGGTTATTTTCACTGAGAAAGGTAAATTCACTTCTACAGATTTTCTAATTTATTTATACGCAACGGACTGCCTACAGATTTCTGAGAGTTTGGTTGACACTATAGAAAAACTGTCTCTGCTTCCTTGCTGGTATAAATTAACAAAATGTACATGATGCTGTTCCGCATGTAGAGATTACCCACCCTCCCTCCCTCTCCCTCCGAGTTTCAGGATGGCCCCCCCATCTACTACTACTACTACTATTTAACATTTCTAGAGCGCTACAAAGTGTATGCAGCGCTGTACAAACACAGAAGAAAGACAGTCCCTGCTCAAAGAGCTTACAATCTAATAGACAAAAAGTAAAGCATTTAAATTTAAAATATTTAAGCAGTCAAGCACAAGAGAACAGTCACAGAAGGACTGAAGATGTTGAAGGGTGGTCAGTGTGATTAGGTGTAACTCTGGTTGGTCACTCGTCTTACCTCCTCATCGGAGGAGTTACATCTGCAGTAGCCCAGGAAGAAGCATGCAGGCAGGAGACTCAGAGCTGTTCCGTCTGCTCTCTCTCAGCTCTGGTCCCGCCCTTGCGTAAACAGGAAATGAGGGCGGGACCAGAGCTGAGAGAGACCAAACGGAATAGCTGAGTCTCCTGCCTGCACGCTTTTTCCGGGGCTGGTGCTGCAGATGTAACTCCTCTGACGAGGAGGTAAGATGAGTGACTTTTAAATTTCGGAGGGAGGGGGGACGCCCTGCAGGGAACTTCCGGTGGGTGACTATTGGGGGTGCTCGAGCACCCACAGCACCCATGGAGTCGGCACCTATGATCTTTACACAACAAATGTATTTTAATATACCAAAAACTAAAAAATTCATTTACCCTTTTCTTTTGTAGGTAATAAATAGAAACAAAACAAATCAGAGAAAAGAAAATAAGATTATACCTTTTTTATTGGACTAACATCAGAAATAATCAAAAAATGTATTGTTAGCCCAATAAAAAAAGATATCTTATTTTCTTTTCTCTGTTTTGTTTTCCTTCTATTTACTACCTTTAAAAGTGGACTAACATCCACTTTACACCTTTCTTTTGTTCTTGCATAGTTGGACATCACTATAACAAGCAAATGTGCCATACCCCTATATGAATGATCAATCTTGTTGATGGAGGAAAAGACTTCAGATGCTCAGCTCTCAATGGTATAATTTCCAATATGGATGCCGGGCGAGTTTCCTCATTGGTCAGACTGGCTACGTGTAAGGACCAGCAGCTTCTTACCAAATAAAAAGCTTGTGTTCACAGGAAGCCATTGACTCACTATATTTGAGCGTTACCTAGGATCAACCTACTAAAGTACGATCTCACTGAGAAATCCTAGTCAAAAGAATCTTACAAATTTGTGTCTATGTACTGTTTTTTGAGGGGAAAAGCCTCAACGGACTCCTTAAACAAGCTCTCTGGCTCTTAATTACCCAGAGTTCTTGCTGTCATCATTCGCAAAAAAAACCTCTGTGCAGACTCATTAACTAATTGTTTTATTCTACTAGTGTATTGTAGCTAATTAAACCAGCACTTATTTTGCTGCTGCGTTCAAACTGCTGTCGCTTAAACTCTCCACTCCATGGCCGACATTGGCCAAGGTTTCAGTATTTCTTTCACTTCCTGCCTCAGTGGTACTGGCGACTCTATACAAAGACAGCAGTAGAATTAAAGCTAGAATACTTTCCATTAGTCACAAATATGTACAGTTCTATCTGTGTTCCTCACTTCACTGCAACTTATTCTTTTCTCCGGAAGTACCTCACCACTTCCTGCCTTCATTTACACGGTGACGTCTGATGTCATCTCAGAAAAAATGCACCTATTTGATTCTAGTATTCAACCCCCTAGGGTGTACAGTCTGTAATCGATGAATCCACTTCTGTTCTTGTTGCAATAACACCAGTTTTTTGTCTCCTCCCCTGGTGTTAAACTCAACCTGTTGTAGAACTACACACCGGAGGGATTCAAACGCATGTCCCTCTCTCACACAGTGTGCTGCCAAAGGTGCTGTCAATTTCTTAATGTGTATATTGCGTTTGTGTTCTCCCAACCGCGTCACATGTTTCCTCGCAGTTTGATCCACATATAACTTATTGCATGGGCATTGCACACAATATACAACAAAGTCCGAGACACAGGATGTTTTGGACCTTAATTCAAACTCCCGAATAGACTGTGGGTCTCTAAATTTTGTTGTCTCTAACATTATTTCACACATGTGACACAACCCACATTTAGTGTGTCCCATTTCTCTTTGTGCAGGCCACTCCAGGGGTCTCAGGCTCGCCAGGGATAATATTTCTTTCAAATTTCTTCCCCTGCTGAAAGCCATCCTCACTTTCACATCCCTAAACACTGGTAATGTTTGCACTATGTGCCAATGTTTGTTGATTATTGATGCAACTTTTGCTGCCATAGTGTCATACCTCCAGACACATGTCGTGATTTTATCCTCTGCACTGTCTTCCATGTTCCTCGGTATCAACAGATACTCACGATTATTAAATTTCACCCTTCTATATGCATTTTGAACTATTTGATTCGGGTATCCTCTCTTGCACAAACACTTCATCAGTTCTCTGGACTTAACTTTGAAATCCTCTTCTTCTGAACATATCCTTCGATATCTTAAAAATTGGGATAGGGGTAGGATATCTTTCAGCTTCTTTGGGTGGCAACTCGTATAATCCAGGAAAGTATTCCTGTCCGTACTTTTTCTAAAGACCGTTGTCATTAAATCTTTACCCATTTTATTGATCAGTACATCCAGATAGGAAATGCTTGTCTGACTAGCCCTCATAGTGAATCTCAATGTCGAATTCAATTCTAATACAAATGCCTCCAGCTCACTCTTCTCTCCATCCCAAATACAGAAAACGTCATCTATAAATCTCACCCATAATCTTATCTTCTGGTAATGGATGGAGCAATACACTCTCTTTTCCTCAAATTGTGCCACAACTAAGTTGGGGATGCATGAAACCATTCAATCATCGCTCGAGCCTGAGTACCCAATTGTACCACAGCAAGTTAGGAACCGCCAAACCATCAGAACATTTGCCTTAATAAAGAAAGGCCTGAGGGAGCCTCGGCCTCTTATTATTCCATACAAAGCGTATCAATCGATCCTGTAAGCCAGACAAAAAAGATCTAGGAAGATGCAAAGGCAACACCTGAAAATGATACAATAGACAACAGAGAATGTTCATCCTAATAGTGGCAATCCGGGCAAACCAGGAAAGCTCTAGAGACGACCACTGTTCCAAATCCTGAGTCACCACACGGAGGAGAACTGGATAATTAACCTGAAAAAGACCACCAACATCTTTGAAAAGCTGAACACCAAGTTAGTGGATAGATTTGGCCACCCATTTAAATGGGAAGGAGGTCCACAAAGTCTCTAAAAGAGAAGAAGGAAGGCCTATAGCCAGGCTCACAGACTTAGTGGTATTTAATTTGCAAGCCAAGACCTCGGAGAAAGCCCGGAGTTCTTTAAGCAAATTAGGAAGAGATATCAGGGGTTGATGGAGTTACCACACATCACCCAAACAATTTCAGTGTTGCCCCAAATTACCACCACTAATGGCTCAATGAGCAAAGCAAACAGTAATGTGAGAAGGGGACAACCCTGATGAGTCCCACGAGTGAAGGGAAACAGAGCCGAATTACTGCCACTTATAAGAAAACAAGCTTTTGGAGACGCATAGAAGGCATGGATCCAGAGATGGAAAAAATGAACCAAGCCAAATCTAGACAAAGCTTTATAGAGAAAAGCCCAATGTACCCTATCAAAGGCCTTCTCAGCGTCTAAGCCTAAAAGACATAAGGGTATCCTCTCCCTCTGAGACAGATAAAGCAAATTAACCATACAGCACACATTGTCCATGGTCTGATGTTTAGCTACAAATCCAACCTGATCCATATGTACCAAATCAGGGTGAACCGCAGCCAAGTAATTGGCCAAATTTTTTGCCAATATCTTAACGTTAGAGTTTAAGATAGAAATAGAGCGGTAAGAAGCACACTCTGACTTATCTTTATCTGGATTTGGTACAACAGTCACCCAAGCCTCCATCATAGATGGGGGCAAAGGATCACCTTCTCTATACATATTCAGAATCAAAGCCAAATAAGGAAAAAGATCCCCCCCCCCCCCAAACAACCTAAACAATTCATTAGTAAGACTATCCAGGCCAGGAGATTTACCAGTAGAAAGGTTCTTAATCACAAACAAAACCTCCTGGACTGTAACAGGAGCCTCCAAAGCCTCCTTCTGTGCAACAGACAAGGAAGGGAGCTGTTTAGATTGAAAGTATACATCTATAGCAGGTGCTCTAATATGAGGATCAACATTATACAAAGCTTCATAAAAATTGTGAAAACGCTCCCTAATCTAGGAAGAGTTGGTCAAAAACTATCTTCCCTCATCCATGCAAGATATGCCAATCAGCCCTCAACCGCCTCAACTTCATAGCCAATAATCTGCCAGTTTTGTTATAATGAGTTTCCTTCAATCTAGCATTAAGAAATTGCAATTGATCACCATAGATGGCTGTCTGCTTGGAGCTCATGAAGGTTGGCAACAGCCCTAGAAGACCTGTGCCACTCTTCCAGGAGCCCCAGTCTGGACAAACATTGGGACAACTGATTTCCCTGCTATTTAGAGTGAATACTGGCCTTCTGGAGGAAAAAGCCATTCGCCACCACCGTAAAAGCATCCCACACAGAAGACCAAACAACAGCTGGCATGGTTAAAAAGTGAGGTGAAGGAAGCTTTTAGAGCTAAAAGAAAATCCTTTAGGAAATGGAAGAAGGAACCGACTGAAAATAATAAGAAACAGCATAAGAAATGTCAAGTCAAATGCAAAGTGCTGAGAAGGAAGGCAAAGAGGGACTTTGAAAAAAAGATTGCGATGGAGGCAAAACACATAGTAAAACTTTTTTTAGGTATATTAAAAGCAGGAATCTGGCAAAAAATCAGTTGGACCGCTAGATGACCGAGGGGTAAAAGGGGCAATCAGGGAAGACAAAGCCACAGCAGAGAGATTAAATGAATTATTTGCTTTGGTCTTCACCCGAGGAAGATTTGAAAGCGATACTGGTGCCAGAAATGGTATTCAAAACTGATGAGTCAAAGAAACTGAATGAAATCTCTATAAACCTGGAGGATGTAATGGGGCAATTTGACAAACTGAAGAGTAGCAAATCTCCTGGACCAGATGGTATTCATCCCAGAGTACTGATAGAATTGAAAAATGAACTTGCGGAACTATTGTTAGTAATATGCAATTTATGTTTGAAATCAAGCGTGGTACCAGAAGATTGGAGGGTGGCCAATGTAATGCCGATTTTTTAAAAAGGTTCCCAAGAAGATCCGGGAAATTATAGACCAGTGAGTCTGACGTCGGTGCCGGGCAAAATGGTACACACTATTATAAAGAACAAAATTACAGAGAATATTCAAAAGCATGGATTAATGAGACAAACCCAACATGGATTTAGTGAAGGGAAATCTTGCCTCACCAATCTACTACATTTCTTTGAAGGGGTGAATAAACATGTGGATGAAGGTGAGCCGGTTGATATTGTGTATCTGGATTTTCAAAAGGCATTTCACAAAGTACCTCATGAAAGACACTAGAGGAAATCAAAGAGTCATGGGATAGAAGGTAGTGTTCTATTGTGGATTAAAAACTGGTTAAAAGATAGAAAACAGAGAGTAGGGTTAAATGGTCAGTATTCTTAATGGTGGCTTGTTTCATTCATTCATTGGAAACTATAAATATTAAAACATCACTGTACTGGAAAAGTACTGGGATCATGAGATTAAGAATTGTGGACAACGAAGAGGTTATGATTACCCGGGACATCCTCATCCCAACTGATAAAAGTCTGGATGCAAGATAACCAGACATAGTAGTAAAAATATCAAACACCAGAACACAGGAAAAATGGCCTAACACAGGACATACTAAAGCATTTTGTGTTAGTTTTGTCATTGCAGGGTATTTATATCTTTATTTTGAGGGTGCGAGTCCTGACAGGAGTAGAGAGAAGCATGGAAATGCTATTCAGCTAATGTCCTAACTGGCTAGCACATCCATAACATGTGAGCCCTTAGCACCCCTAAAAAGGAGGCAGTACGTGCTCCCTCATTAATTTTTTTTAAATGGCTGTGCGCTAATGCTAACATTAGCACAAGGCTAGATATTCAACAAATAGAACAATTCCTATTTTACAGCCGCACTAGCAATGGGCTTTACAAGCAGGAACGTCCTGTATTAGGGTTTGTTAAGCCTATTTACAAGATCAGCTTAGTAAAAGTGCCCTTAAGTTTGTCCAATAAAAAAAAGTATCATCTTATTTTCCTTGTTTGTTTTGTGTTACATTTGTTTATTAACTTTAAAGTGTATTAGCAGTGCAGAAAAACTACTTTTCTTGAGTTTGGAAGTAAATGCCTTGCACCGGGAAGCTCTGAATAAACTCGTGAAGCCCTTTACTTTGAAATGAGTATTCTAATGTCTTGTTTGAGTTTTTAATATCCTATATAAGATACGCAATACCATCAAATATGTTATTACTTTAAGCTTTTGTTAGCCACATTGAACCAATTCATTTTGGTTAATTGTAGGATATAAATGCTGTTATACATAAATAAAAAAATAACAGCTCAAGTCACTCCTGGATGTTTGGGCTTCCAAGTAGTGAACAGTTGCAATTGTTGGGTTTCCTGAAAAATGAATATCTACTTTCATAAAAGAGGAGGCTAAAACAGAGGTAAGGAACAGGTTCAAAAGGGCTTAAAACTCCAGGACAGCACAGCTAAAATATATTATAGAAGGGAAGGGAGAACACAGGGCAGAGGGAAGAGCACTGGAAAGCATGGTGGGGAGGAAGTAACAGAAAGAAAAAAAAAACACACAGATAACTATCATATTTGATTAATTGGCACAGACTACCCTTCATGCCCTCTGGATAATAGGACTGAATATTTTAAGGATATTACAACTCTGGTCCATTATACCTTTAATTTACTGGTGGATCCTGTTAGCTTCTGACACATCACTGTCTTTTCATTTCATCTAATCTATGATTTTTCCTGATGGTGGACCAATAATTCTGCTCAATTTAACTTCCACTTTAGTTGTACTCACTGGAAATGGAATCATTTTTGACAAGAACATTGATCAAAGTGATTCTCTATTTCTTGTCAATTACTGGCCAAGGCTCTTAGACCAGGCTGCGGTTAAAATAACAAATTATCAAAGAAACCCTTTATTCAGCTTTCGGCAGAAATACGTATGCTCGGCTTTCCGTCTACTGTACATATTCACCTCTAAATTCACCAGAACAGTCTATGCTGCTACCGATATATATATGCCAAGGCATTTGTTCTTAAGGAGCACTAAATGGAATAAAATCAGTCTTAGGCTTCTACTATGTGAAAGTACAAGCATATAAATAGATGCTCCTTTATTTTAGAGGAGCAGGTTTGCATGTTGGATGCTCAACCCACGCTCACGAGTGGGCAGAGGCTTTACATGAAAACTTGGCAATTGTCAATGGTGTGGGCTGAGTGACCATGCAGACTCCTCCGCGCAAGTCCTCAGGCTCCTGTCAGTACAGAAATCTCTGTCCTACAAATAAAGTCAGGTCCTTACCTTTATGTGGTTACTTTCAGTTAACCTCTTTCAGGCCTGCCAAATCTCCTGCTTGGCAAGAGACTCCCACTTTGGTGAGTCATTTTCTATACTTTCTACAAAACAGGAAATTCTCCCACTGAGCCACTGCTACCACTGCAACACTGCCACTGCTTCTCCCAATGAGCAACAGGGGTGGCAAACCAAGATGAAGCAGATGCTGAGCCACAGTGTTCAGGTGCACACTGTCGGCTCTGCCAGTCCCCTGCCCCAGAACAGAGGACCGGCAGAGTCAACAGCACATGCCTGAGCACTGTGGCCCCGTGCCTGCTTTTTCTTGGCTTGCCAGAACAGTTGCTTGTTAGGAGAAGGAGAAGCAGCAGCAGCAGCAGCAACGGAGAAAAGACACTGGATTGAAGGAGGGGAGAGAAAGATGGGAGATGTTGAATGGAAGGGGGAAAGAGAAAGGATAATGCTGGATGGAAAAGGGATATATAGAGAGAAGCTGCTAGGTAGAAGGATGGGGAAAGAGAGGGGAGACAATGGAAGAGGAGAGAAAGAGGGGATACACTGGATGGAAGGAAGGAAGGGGAGAAAGAGGGGAGATGCTAGAAGGAGAGAGAGAGAATGAGGGGAGGCACTGGATGGAACAAGGGAAAGAGGGGAGGCAGTGGATGGGAGGAGAGAAAAAGGGGGAGATGCTAGAAGGATAGAGAGATAAAGAAGAGAGAAACTGGATGGGAGGGAGGATATAAAGAGGGGAGATGCTAGAAGGATAGAGAAAGAAAGAGATGAGACACTGGATGGAAAAGGGCGAGAGAAACTTGGGAAGCACTACATGGAAGGATGAAGAGAGAAAGAAGAGAAATGCTGGATGTAAGGAAGGACAGAAAGAGGGTAGATACTAGAATGATCAGGACAGAATTAGAGGAGACACTGAATCTAAGGAGGGAGAGAAAAGGAGGAGATGCTAGATAAAAGGATGGGGAGAGAAAGAGGGGAGACAGCTGGAAAGATGGAGATAGAAAGAGAGAGATGCTAGATGGAAGGGTAGGAGAGAAAGAGGGAAGACACTTGATTGAAGGATGGGGAGAAAAAGAGATGAGGCGCTGGATGGAAGAATGGGGCGTGAAAGAGTGGAGAGGCTGAATGGCAAGGGGCAGAGTTTAGAGTTAGTGAAAGACTGAAGACTAAGAGAAAGGGGCATAGGGGAGAACCAAGGTGAAGGAAAGATTAAAACTGTAGGTAGACAAAGTAAAAAGAGGGAAATTAAAGACTTGAAAGTAAGAATGAATTAAAGGCCTCTTTTACCAAACCGCACTAATGATTCCCACTCAGCAAAGCCGACAAAGCCCATTCAATTGAATGGGCTTTGTTGGCATTGCCGCACTGGGAATCGCTAGCACGGTTTAATACAAGAGGCCCTAAATCTGGACAGAAGCAGAAAAATAAATTGATGAAACATGGAAGAAAAAGGAGTGGACAGGAAACCCTAGCAAAGGAGTTAAGAGAAGACAAAGGAAAGCAGAAATCGGAGACTGGAACCAACAGAATTAGAAAAAGAAAATAGCCAGACAACAAAGGTAGAAAAAATGTATTTTTAATTTAGGATAAAGTAATATGGTCACTGTGTTTTTAAAGGTTAATAAATACAAAATGGAAATTAAAGTGATACCTTTATATTGGACTAATTTTAATACATTTTTGACTAGCTTTCACAAACCAACTCTTCCTTCCTCAGGTCAGGAGAGGATTCCATAACAGCAGTATACTGTCCTGACCTGAGACAGAAAGCTAATCGAAGAATGTATTAGGCTAGTACAATAAAAAGGTATCATCTTATTTTCCATTTTAAAGTGCCTGAACTGAGCAAGCACAAGCGTGCCAGCATTGGCAACTGAAGCACCCTGCTGATTTCCACACTACTCAAACAGCATACTAGGGGGCTGTGGTAGAGGAGTTCTTTGGCTGGCAGGGCTTGGGCATCTCCGCCAGTGATTCAACTAGTGCCGCAATTTTGGAAGTGGCTTCAGTCCAAAGTGTGTGTGTGGGGGGGGGGGGGGGCTGAGACCCCCTCATGGTTACACCCTTGGGAGGATAGACGCTGGATAGGAGTGTAATAGAGTGCACTGAAATTCTTCCACTTTGCCATCCCTGATGTTACTGGTATAAATAAGATATTTTTTGGAACGGCAATGGGATTGAGGTGTGTCAGGGGGTGGAGCCATGAGATAGAGTAGGTGGGGTCAAGCCAGAGTGGGTCGGGGCTGGGGGTGTGTACTAAAATCTTCCTCTCAAAAATTGGGTCCCCTTCACAGCTCTGCTCTTTTGAGTCAGTCTCAGGTGAGGTTACCAAGGGGGTTCAACAAGAGGTTCATCAAACTTCAAGCAACAATTTTGTATAATTAAACCAAAATATTCAGGAAATTGTCCTTTATCTCAAACCTGTTTATGCTTGGCACACAAAAATAATCCAAAATGAAATCAGGTCCTGTCCCTGCCTGCCCGCATGCCACCACCCATGCAGCTCTGCTTTCAGCTATATCCACCCAATGGCAGGAAAATATTGACATTAAACTTACTCAAAATATATTCAAAATGAGTAGCCTGTGGATAAATAAACAAAACAAAACTCACAGGTAAAAAGTGAACAAGAAAGTTCCATACGTTCCATCAAGGGCTGCAGGCTTCAGACTTGGCTCCAACATCCTTCACCATGGCCTCCCCAGTGTCGTCCATTAAGTGCACCACAACAAAAAAAGGGTTGAGTGCCACTGGTTTAAAGCTATGCCAGCATTTGCAGTGTTTCCAACTGGGCCACCGTCTCTGTTAAAAACACACATAAAGACTCACTCGGTAACTGGGCAGTAATGACCTACGCACATCAAGTGCCACTTGGCGCACGTCCAAAAATAAAAATTATTTTTTGGATGCACGTATCAGACGTAGTAGTCATGCGGTAACTCCATTTTGGTGAATGTAGATGCTTACACGACTTAGTAAAAGGGCCACTCAAAGAATTATTTATAAATCATATGAGCGATCATCCTTATTCTTTACTAACTGGTAGTTCAAACAACAGCAGTTCTGAGAAAATGAATCCCATTACAGTCTGTATTCTTGATTTGACAAGACAACATGCTTGCACTGAATTTCTAGAAATGGGCATAACCACTGGTAATATGATTCATCAGCAACAGGAATCTTTTCCAAGATAAATTCTGAGCTGGAAGAATCCAATATTCCCTAGTCAAATTGCATAGGGTTTTGGAGTTTGCAACACAAGTGTAGATCTTGGAAAAGAAATTCCATCAAAATCAGGGAAGAAAAGAAAAATAAAAGCATTTATTTTATGGGATGCCTTTGCCATGTAGTTGCAAACTGTTATATAAAGTTTGATCTAGAAGGTATGTCAATCAATCTTTACTATTGGTTTGACAAAAGTACAAAACAAAGAAGTGAACTATTTGAGTTCTTTTCTTTCTGCAGTTCTGAATATAAGCAGATCATCAAGCATGTTTCAACTAGGTGTGCTGGGTGCCAATCAAAATTGTTTTGTATGGATTGCAAAGCTTTAATCAACTCGAACACCAGGACATCTAAGAACAGCATTTGAAGGCCCAAATACAGAATTGTATTTACAGTTCTTCCAATCTACTTTTCCAGAATTTTCAGAGTTCAACAAGTTCCTTCAGCAAGGAGATCAATGTATACACCTTATGATCAAATGTTGAGCTTCATCAAAAAGCTATTGCAAAGATCTGTACAGGTCAGAACAATCAATGGGTAGCAGTAAGGGCTCCCCATCGCATGGCCATGCAGTAAGAGTTCTCTTACCTCATGGCCATGTGTGCCTGGAGTCTTTTTACCCACTGCAGTAAAAAGGGCCCTGGCGCATGGGAAAAATGGCCCCCGCAGCCAGCACAGTGCCCTTTTTCCCACAGCTTGGTAAAAGGACCCCTTAGATTGGAAATAACTTGGCCAACTAGAGTTGCAGGCACTAATAAGCTTAGGTTTCATAGGTGTTTCAGAGTGGTGGAAATAGATCTGTTTCTGCCCCATTCTAATTCTAGTGAGGCATGAGTTTTTAGCATGATTCAGAAAAACTGGATCCCTATTGAACTAAACCTCAGTTTGGATGGGATTCTGGCTAACCTTTTGACCATTACAATACTACTAATTATTTCTATAGCATTACTAGGGGGCCCTTTTACTAAGCTGTGTAGGTGCCTATGTGCTCCTAACATGCATCAATTCAGAGTTACCACCTGGATACCGCGTGGCAGGTGCGGTAATTTTATTTTTGACATGCGTCCGCTAAGCGTGCCAGAAAATATATTTTATTTTCTGGAGCGTGGCGAAAATCGGGTGGTAACTCTGACTTAACGTGCGTAGGCAATTACCATACAGTTAACGCGAGAGACCTTACCGCTAAGTCAATGGCTGGCAGTAAGATCTCAGACCCAAAATGGATATGTGCCAATTTTTATTTTGCCATACGTCCATTTTTGGCCAAAAAAGGCCTTTTTTACAAGTGCGCTGAAAAACTGATCTGCATGCGTCCATAACACATGCCTACTCTACCGCAACCCATTGTTCAGCACACCTTAGTAAAAAGACCCCTAGATGTACACAGCACTGTACACATTACATGCAGGTACTTTCTCTGTCCCTAGAGGACTCACAATCTAAGTTTTGTATCTGTGGCAATGGAGGGTTGAGGGGATAACTTGAGCTAAGGTCACAGGGAGTTGCAGTGGGAGTCAAAGCCAGGTTGGAAGGATCAAAGCCCAATGCACTGACCTTTAGGCCACTCCTCTAAGATGCAGAAACCTAAACCCTGCCATATCTTTGAACCTAAAGCCAGGACGCCAACAAGGGAATATAATAAAGGTCACAGTAAATGACTTCAGTCAACTACCATCAAGATGATAAAGAGGGGCATAATCGAATGTCGCTGGTGAAATAGATCACCAGCGACGTATTTTGGCAACAGCGCAACAGCTGTCTGGAACCGTATTATTGAAAAAGATGGCCGGCCATCTTTTTTTCGATAATACGGTTTGGCCCGGTCAAATGTCAGAGTTCGCCGGGTTTGAGATCGCCAGTTTTGTTTTTCAGCGATAATGGAAAAAAATGCCGGCCATCTCAAACCTGGTGAAATCCAAGGCATTTGGTCATGGGAGGAGCCAGCATTTGTAGTGCACCAGTCCCCCCTCACATGCCAGGACACCAACCGGGCACCCTAGGGGGCATTTCTAAAAATGTTTTAAAAATACCAAAAAAGCTCCCAGGTGCATAGCTCCCTTACCTTAGGTGCTGAGCCCCCCAAATCCCCCCAAACCCACTCCCCATAACTCTACACCATTACCATAGCTCTCATGGGTGAAGGGGGCACCTACATGTGGGTACAGTGGGTTTGGGGGGGGGGGGGTTGGAGGGCTTAACATTTACCACCACAAGTGTAACAGGTAGGGGGGGATGGATCTGGGTCTTCCTGCCTGAAGTGCACTGCACCCATTAAAAACTGATCCAGGGACCTGCATACTGCTGTCAAGGAGCTGGGTATGTTGAGGCTGGCATACAGGCTGGTAAAAAAGGTTTTGATTTGTATTTTTTTAGTGTGGGAGGGGGTTGGTGACCACTGGGTGAGCATGGGGAGGTCATCCCCCATTCCCTCCGGTGGTTATCTGGTCAGTTGGGGCACCTTTTTGAGGCTTGGTCATGAAAATAAAAGGACCAAGTAAACCCAGCGAAATACTGCTTAACGCCGCTTTTTTTTCCATTATCCACGAAAGCCGGCCATCTGGTAGCCACGCCCATGCCCGCCCATGTACCGCCTTCGCTACGCTGCCGACACGCCCCCTTGAACTTTCACCGGCGAGGCGATGGGAAAGCGGCAATGCTGTAAAACCGCTTTCGATTATACCGATTTCGCCACTTTTGAGAGATCGCCGGCCATCTCCCGATTTATGTCGGGAAATGGCCGACGATCACTTTCAAAAATAAGCTTGAAAGCTAACTAAGTAGGGTTGATGCAGAAAGCCAGGTGGTAGAGCTGTGCACAGGTGGCTGAGCATGTGACTCCTACCACAGGATTAGTGAGAACATATTCTGCAGCAATGCAGTAAGCTAATGAGATGCAAATTCAAAGCGTGCAGAACTTGTGCACCGATCAAGCAAAGCTTGCTGGAAACATGTTGTAGGAGTATTTGCTGTGATCTCACCCACCCTGTGTGCACATGAGAGCACCTTTACAGCCAAAATGGACGCTGCAACCTTTCACCTATATGTCTGACTACCAACTGTGCAGAAGTCAGCATTTCAGCTTGTAATAGATTTACTGAAGCCTGCACCACCTCCAAGGTCACTCTGTATCGGGGGAGAATGCATGTCCCTGAGGGAGAGAGAGTGAGAGAGAGAGCTTACGAGATAAGACGGACAAAGGAAGCTTCATACAGATGCTGGGAGTACATGTGGGATTATTTCTGATTGGCTCCCAGAAAACTGATTGGTCTGAGAAGCGGGAACAGAAACAAGTTAGTTGCTGAAGAACCGAACAGAAGAACAGAAGAGGAGAACACTTGCATTTCTGCAAGCACCTGATTTACCTGAGAGACTTACTGATAATACCTGGCAAAGCTTTTCCCCAGGTTACAGCTGTCTACAGGATCTATACTGCGTCTGTATCATCTGTGGCTGATCAAGACAAGTGCATCACCTGAGCTTGTGGGACCTCGCTGAGACATTCGGCTGAGGAATCGGAAGGAATCTGATCTGGTGACCGGGACGGTGAGATCATAGTTTACTTCCTTCAGGCTGGGTTAGATAATTAGTCTGTGCTCGGACCCATCAGATGTGTGACGTCAGGATTTATGATCTAGTTGCTGTTAGCCTAGTATAAGATTTGTGTGGTAATCATTAGGATCTTGGTATTGTGTTTATCTGTTATTACAGATTTTAGCCCATAGGATAATCATAGTTATTCTCTATAGTTTGGTATCATTGTGCATGCAATCAGGAATTGCTGATGCTATAAGCTGATAAGAGTTTTCTATATTTTTGTATATAACGCTGTATAAATAAACTAATATATTCCATTGGTCTGTCCGTTATTTCCATGCAGCTAAGGTTGGGCAGAGGCCACGCCCCCTAGACATAAGCGAGTACATAGGTAGGAATTGGCCTCTTACAAAATATATATATAACCACCTACAAATTGGGGCTCTCGTCCGGGACGGTTGGTGCAGGAATAGCAGAAGTTAAAACTTTTCTGGGTCTTTTCAGAAAGCTGGTTTAACCCTCTGTTTCTTTTTGCACGAACTGCAGATTTACCCTAGCTGACGGCAGACCCTTGTTTATACAGCTGTGTTTTATTGCTGTAATTGGTTGACAGATTTATTACTCTGAGCTCCAAAAGAGAAAGAAACGGTCTCTCTAACTCTCTGTAAGGAAGGAAAACAGGGTGTGTTTAGTCTTTAACATGACCACCGGCATGGTTGGCACATTGCCTGAAATGCTCCTAAGTGAACAGGAGAAGGGCGTGCTGAAAATATTACTGCCACTCTCTCATAGTAAGATGAAACCAACACCTCCTACAGTAGAGTCTGTACGTGCTTTATTTGGTAGCAGTTCACCGAATAGCTCAGAAGCATATGCTACGGTTTTAAATACAATTATAAAAGAGAAACAGCATTTGTCACAATGGATGCTTTGTGAACTGGGCGTGTCTCTTTTGGCAGTTAAAGACTCTTTGATGAATGAGATAAGAGAGGTATCTGCACCTCTAACAGATCGCATAGCGGAGTTGCAGTTAGATTTGTCCCAGACTAGGGAAACTGTCCAGGAGCGAGACAGTGAGTTAGCTGCATTACGAGTTGATTTAGACACTGCCAAATCTGCTTTAGCAGGGACCAATGTAAGCCCCGCCCCACCTAATTCTTCTGAAGAGATTTGTACGGAGTGCCAGACACTGTATGATAAGTGTAAAACTTTGCAGGGTGACCTAACTGATTGTGAAGCACTTAATTACACATTAAAGCAAGAAATTGCCCAGTACCTCGTGTCTTTTGATTCGTTGCAAGAGAAATTTTCTCGTTTGACTGATGCATTACACAACCAGATTAGGGAAACAGATAAGTTGCAGACATTAAATCGGGAGCTAAAACAGGTCTCAGAAGGTGTTCAGAGTGAGTTGCGCAGGGAGCTAGTGACCACTCAAGAAGAATCTGTGTCTGTGTTTCAAGATTGGCACGCGGCCAAGCTAGAGTTGGCTGAGTTAAAAGAGAAGCAGGAGACAGTCTCACTGCAATTACAATGTACAGTGAAGGACAGAGATTCATTGTCTAAAGCATTAGATGAGTGCACTGTAAAGATTTCCACAATGCAGCAAGAGCTTACGCACATGGCGCAGGAAGAAGTACCGTATACCTTAGAGTTCCCCGACAGTTTTGCTGCGGGTCACCCAAGCCCAGCTCCCGAAATGAACCGTTACTTGAGCCGGGAGGGACCCGAGTTAAACACACCCATTGGGGGCATGGCTTCGGCTCTTTCCCGCCCCTCTGTACAATCCAGCCCCATAGTGGCTGGTGACCTAAGCAGCAGACCCGAGACAGTGACACACCCACTGGGGGCACGGGTCCAGGGACTGCCTGCTGAAATCATCAGCTCACTTGGTCAGGTGCCTAGCTCAGGGTTTCAGCCTTCGGCAGATCCACCCAGTTTTAGCAATACACCTGCCCCGAGGTTCTCTACACCTGCTAGTGATCAGCGGCATGTCAGGCCGGAACCCAAGAAAGGAATGTCTATGGAGAGGCAAGCATATATTATAAAGATGCTACGCACCGTAATAGCGCCTTTTAAAGAGTCTGCCTCGGTATCCATAGAAACCCATCTTAAGGCAGTGCATGAACTCCTGCAGACCATGCACGTCTCTTCTGAGGATGACATCAGAGCCCTCCTCAAATGGACCTTTAGTACCGAGTGCCATGAAGTTCTAGATTTGATCATGTCCGATAACCCCGATTTACGGTCAGTGGAGCAAGCCTTAGCGAAGCGCTACGGTCTCTTTGCCAACTCTCTTGAAGCTAAGCGTGCAGCGTATACTATTAGTTGTAATCCGGAGGAGAGTCCGCGGGAGTGGGCCCATCGCTTGAAGCGTGCATTTTACCAAGGGGGGGTGCCGCCTGATTCTAAAGATCTTGAATTTGGTGATTTCAGGGAACTTTTTATACAGGGGCTGCCTGATCCGATAAAGATTCCCTTGGCAGGAAAAAACGCAGAACCCTATTCCAGCCTTCTCAAGCAGGCTGAAGGAATTTTTGAAATCTGCCGCGCCAAGCCAATCGCAGAGACTCCGAAACCGGCATCCAAGAGTCGCAACAGGGTGATACCACCCGCTGTTTGTGCGGTCACTTCCACGCTTTCTCTGGAAAACAAAACGCTGAGACCAACTACGCCGCCGGGCTCTCAGGCCCTGCCGCGGGATGCAGCACCTCCTATTGCGCAGGAGGGACAGCAACAACCTAAAAAGAAGCGGTTTAATCAGAAGAAGTGGAATGCAGAGAAGATCCGTGCTATGCAAGCTCAGCTGGACCAATTGATGGCCAGATGTTCAATCGCGGAGTCTAGCAGTGTACCTAAGTCACCTTCATCTCATAAAAAGGTCAAATTCCAGAAGCAGAAGGACCAGTCTTCTAGACCGCCGACCCCTCCGGGGCTTAGTGTTAAATCTGTTGAGGTGGAACAGCCATCCTCTTCGGAGGAAGAACAAGCATGACTAGACGTGACCACAATACCTGTTACCGCAAGCGTCCCCACGGTCCACGTGGATGCGTTGTCGTCCTTCAGTGAGGAGTCCCCAGGGAACCATGCCGCGTCGCAGCCCTCGAACCAGGAAGGGCCTCTTTCAAAAGACTCATCCCAGGAAGTCAGGTATTTTCTAGGTAAGCTTATATCTAAAGGTTACAGATATACTGTGGAGTTGTTAATTCAACAAGTACTTTCCTGTGAAGGTCTCCTGGATACGGCATCAGAGGTGACTTTGGTCACCCAGGGCCTGTTTCAGAAACTAGAGGCATCTCTAGGGGGGGGTCAGGATGTGCTGCATGTCACACCGAGCGACTTGTCACTGGTGGCCTATGGCAATCAAAGTATTGGAACTGTGGGACAGGTTTGGCTATCTTTACAGCTTGGACAGATGACCGTCAGGCACCCAGCCATCATCACTACCAGCGAGGGTGAAGAATTTCTGATTGGAAATGACCTTTTGAAGAGATTTCGGCCTGTTTTGGATTATGACGAGGAAACGATCTGGTCTAAAGTCACTCGACCCCTTAAATATGTGCAAGGGAGATACTGGCGTACAGTCGGTGATGCCAACTCTGTGGAGCTACAGGACACTCCCCTGCGGACTGATCTCCGGTGTTCCGCGGATCCGCCCATGCGGGGGCCTCCGTTGACAGAGGCACCAAAAGGGGGTCAGAAGCATGAAGAGCTGGTGCAACAAGCGGACCATCTAGAGATTGTTTCACAGGACGCAGCATCACTTGAAATCTCATCTCCTATCTCTGGTCCTGATTTTGCTCATCCTTGCAAGGTGACTGTCATCACCCAGAAAGGTGATGAATTCACCATACCAGTTCAAGTGGCTAACACCCAATTGCTTCAAGCTACTTTACTGTTCACTAGTGATCTCTCCTACATCAGTGACTCTTTGTACAGCCAAATTCGTAAGTCTGTACAACTTCCCTTCAGCAGATGTTCCTCTACTTCGGTACAGGTACCGGGACAAGGCTCCAAGCCGCTTGACGGAATATGTGGCCTTCCCTTGACTGTGGGAAAGAAGACATTCACCCACCACTTCTTTATTGTCCGGGGCTTGAGGGAACCCTTATGTTTGGGGTCAGATTGCCTTGCACGACTGGGAGTTTATGTGGACCTGGTGAATCTTGTCCTGTGGAGTAGAATGCAGAACAACCCAGTGGAACTTGAACCTACGGCTGTTTGTTTGAAGTCTGGACAGACCATTCCCCAGGTCTGTGAGGTAGTCTGTGACAAGGATGTAACCATTCCAGGAAGAGTTCGGGATTTTTCCCTCAAGCTTCGCCTCGCTCAAGGACAACGTCTGCTGGATGATGTAGTGTTCTTTAACCCACATGCCCACTTTCGAGACCTTGGATTGGCAATTGGTGTTCTGCCATGTTTGGAGGTCACCGGTACCACCTTATACCTGTTAGTCACCAATCCACAGTCTGCTGAAGTGGAGCTATCTGCTGGAGATTCTGTTGGCTTTCTGGTTGGCCAGTCCTTCCATGATGTCGAGGTAAGTTTGCCTATCCTTGGCAGGCTGCCTTCTTCTTGGGACACCTGCCAGGGGGGGGAGACGACTGACAGTTGGTTTACCTCTCCCAGGGGCCTCATATCTCTCGAGTTTGTTTGGCCCTATGATGCGACGTGTGCTCAGGTACAGGTGGAAGATGACTTCTTGTTTCTGTCCAGGGAAATGTCTGTACCTCAGAAGCCTCGAAGGGTGAATTCTGTGGAAACCTCAACCTTGCAGGAGGACATTGAAGAACAGGTGGAAATTTCATCCAACCAACCTTTCTCCGAGTTTGATGCTATGGTGAAAGAGCAAGTGGAACAGGCTGATGCTTGTACTACTCACATTGAGATGATGACAGGTAGGGAAATGACATTACCAATTCATTTGTTGTACAGGACTAATGATGTGAACTTGTCCAGTGCTACCTCCATTCATGAATATGTCACCCATTTGCGTAAGCATTTGCAAAGTGTCTTTGCCTTTGCTCAGAAAAATTTGGAAAGTAGCGCTAGAGGTAGAAAAGCCTATTATGATCAAGGGACTACCTCTAAAGAATACCAAATTGGCGACAAGGTATTCTACTTCAATTTTGCCAGAAACAAGGTTAAAGAAAGGAAGTTTCTGCCTAGTTGGCGTGGTCCATTCCCAATAGTGGAAAAAGCTTCACCTGTGGCTTACCAAATTTGCCTCAAGAAAAATACTAAGGGTGAAGACACCCTTAAATGGGTCCACATCAATCAGTTGAGACCACGTCATCCCAGTCATTTGATTCCAGACGTATGTGTTGATGACACGAACTGTACTAACACCCCAACAGCATAGTCTGTTTTCTTTGTACCTTGCAGATGCAGAAAAGAACCCTGATGATCGTGTTCTGGATCTCCGTGCTGCTGGGATCGTGGTCCAAGATGATCGAACCTGGTCCCATGTCTGGAGTTGTTCTGCAAGATACCCCTGGCTTCCTGATTACCCAGTCCCAGATTGTTCCACAGAAAGTAGTTGTGTCCCTTGATCCAATGCATGTACTACTGAAACATTTCAATATGAGTAACTTATCTCTGTCTGCTGTTACCCATTCCTGGTTTCTCAATTATATGCAAAATGCCCGTGCACAAGTGAAGAACATTTTGCATCAACTGGACAAAGTCATGGTACAACCTATGCAACCTTATAATTCCAGGTCCAGATCTAAGCGTTTTCTTGGTCTGGCCGGTGGTTTGATTTTTTCGGCCATTGGTTCACTTTTTGGTATTTCCATGTCTGTTGCCAACGTAGTTTCTGTCCAAAAGCTGCAGGCCAATATACAAGCCATCCAAGCAGACTTGAAAGCCATCGAGACCAAATTGGTAGTCCAACAGAGCCAACTTGTGGCCCAGGGTAAAACTATTGCTGATACGGTCACTCTTGTGAATTTACATACACATAAAATTAGTGCTAACACAGCTGATTTGTTGA
The DNA here is from genome assembly GCF_901765095.1 of Microcaecilia unicolor. NCBI lineage: Eukaryota > Metazoa > Chordata > Amphibia > Gymnophiona > Siphonopidae > Microcaecilia > Microcaecilia unicolor. The sequence continues at coordinate 125,558,138 of NC_044031.1, read as the reverse complement.
CAATTAAAGGTACCATGAATGAAGACCGTGTGTTTATACAACCTGTTAAGGACCTTATCCAGGATTTATTTAGGGAAGTAGATACTAGTGTTAGTAAGCTAATGCAGGGACAGATACCAACGTACCTGATACCATCTGATGTTGTTAAAGATGCCTTTGCCAAAGTTACCCGTTTGTCTATTGAACCTTTTCAAATTCAAATCGCATTTCATTTAGGTACTGCCTTTCCCCTTTATTTGGATATGGAGCGTATGGAAATTGCCTTCATCCTTAATTTGCCATTTATTATGCCTGAGAATGTATACCAGCTCAAACAAGTTGTAAATGTAGGTACGTGGCATGAGAATTTGTACCTTAATGTTGATACACCTAAGTATGTTGCTTACCAACAGGATGCTCCGCAACATTATTTGGTCCCTAACTTAGACCTTTGCCACAAAACTAAAGATGTTAATTGGCTATGCCCTGGTAAACCTTTCCTGAAAGACACAACAGAAGCTCTTTGTGGCTTGTCCACAGAGAATGTCCACGAGAAGTGTAAGGTTACCGTGTCAAAATATGACGATTTTTCTGATACCACTGTAGCTGTACTGGATACGGTATGGTTAGTTAGCACACCTAGTACGGAACTTACTGTCACCTTCCAGAAGCATGATGTAATCAACCGTTACACTCTTCCTTGCAATGTTTGTGTGATCGCTGTACCCAAGTATGCTGTTGCCCATGTAGGAGGAGTTTCCCTGTTTTATCTAGACACAGACCCGGTTGTTTCTGAGTTGGAAGTGCTTGATGTATTTCGTGGACATCCTATTGACTTTGCTATGGACCTTATACCCTTTTTACAGTCCAAAGACTCTCACACTGTTGAATTATCTGTTGACCATGAGACTCTCGAGGTTGCAGATTACAAACGTCGTTCATCTGATGTCACCCAGTTCCACATGTCCACTCACGTTGTCATCCCACTTTTGACCATCTCGTGGGTCATCATGCTCCTGGGTGCTGTAGTGTTTTGGAGAGACCTTCGTCATTTACGCTATCGCGTAAACACTTTGTCTCCTACGGCGATGAGATTGCAAGACTTTATGTAGTTACATCTGACCAGAGTTTTGCCAACGATTTATTCCGTTCACTTTTCTGTACTAATATGCTTTGCTTTGCATGATGTGATTTTCATGATCTATGTGATTATGGTTCATGATTTGTTTGATTAATTTTCATGTGTTAAGACTTTTAACTAACTGCACATGCGGGTTCTATTATTCAGTATTTTGCTGTATTAGCATTTGTGATTTCCTTGTGAACATTATTTTGCTTAATTGAACTGTTTGAAGAGTGTTAGTTTGCATTAGTTGAGATTTACTTTGAAACTTTTTGTAGTTTTGACCATGAAGTTTGTACCTGAATCCTGACTGAACTGTCTGGCTTATTTTTGTAGTTAGGTTGGAGAAGGCCTTTACTCCTTTGTAGTAATTTCCATCTCCAAGGGGGGGAATCTGTAGGAGTATTTGCTGTGATCTCACCCACCCTGTGTGCACATGAGAGCACCTTTACAGCCAAAATGGACGCTGCAACCTTTCACCTATATGTCTGACTACCAACTGTGCAGAAGTCAGCATTTCAGCTTGTAATAGATTTACTGAAGCCTGCACCACCTCCAAGGTCACTCTGTATCGGGGGAGAATGCATGTCCCTGAGGGAGAGAGAGTGAGAGAGAGAGCTTACGAGATAAGACGGACAAAGGAAGCTTCATACAGATGCTGGGAGTACATGGTGGGATTATTTCTGATTGGCTCCCAGAAAACTGATTGGTCTGAGAAGCGGGAACAGAAACAAGTTAGTTGCTGAAGAACAGAAGAAAAGAAGAGGAGAACACTTGCATTTCTGCAAGCACCTGATTTACCTGAGAGACTTACTGATAATACCTGGCAAAGCTTTTCCCCAGGTTACAGCTGTCTACAGGATCTATACTGCGTCTGTATCATCTGTGGCTGATCAAGACAAGTGCATCACCTGAGCTTGTGGGACCTCGCTGAGACATTCGGCTGAGGAATCGGAAGGAATCTGATCTGGTGACCGGGACGGTGAGATCATAGTTTACTTCCTTCAGGCTGGGTTAGATAATTAGTCTGTGCTCGGACCCATCAGATGTGTGACGTCAGGATTTATGATCTAGTTGCTGTTAGCCTAGTATAAGATTTGTGTGGTAATCATTAGGATCTTGGTATTGTGTTTATCTGTTATTACAGATTTTAGCCCATAGGATAATCATAGTTATTCTCTATAGTTTGGTATCATTGTGCATGCAATCAGGAATTGCTGATGCTATAAGCTGATAAGAGTTTTCTATATTTTTGTATATAACGCTGTATAAATAAACTAATATATTCCATTGGTCTGTCCGTTATTTTCCATGCAGCTAAGGTTGGGCAGAGGCCACGCCCCCTAGACATAAGCGAGTACATAGGTAGGAATTGGCCTCTTACAAAATATATATATAACCACCTACAATGTACACAGAAGTTCAAGTTTCAAGTTTAGGTTTATTTAATACACTACACCAACAGTAAGACTATCTAGGTGGTTCACAAAATTTACAATATAATAACACAATGAAAGGAACTACAATTTCGGTAGAAAAGAGGAAGAAAGAAAAAGAGACAAGGAAGCAGAGAGGGTCAGAGGGGGTGACAGGGAGGAGAGCAGGGTCGCAGCAGAGCGTACATATTTACCCCGACTCAGCCAGTATCGGAATAGGCATCAGAAAAGAAGTGTCTTTAAACCTGTTTTAAATTTGTCAAGATTACATTCCAAGTGAAGAAAGGTGGCAAGGAGTTCCATAGCTTTAGACCATTGATACTGAAAAGTTTGGAATTAATAATGTCAAAGTGAATCAGTTTATGCTTAATTTGTTTATTAATTTTTTCAAATATATTACAACATATCATTTGAAAATCGAAAAGATGATTTTAAGTCAAAAACAAATACATCATAAAGGAAAAATAATTAAACTTTATCTTCTCTTAAGGAATGAACTATTACTCATCTTTAGTCCAACATTTGGAGGCAATTCACAATACTCAGGAAATCAAGTATTTAAGGTAGATTAACAACATCTAACACTTAAAGAGAAAAAAAAAAATTGACATCTGAGGAGAGTAACCGGATTTACATACTATTACGGAGTCGATGTTATTACCATGCTTGGCTGTGTCACCGGCAAAGCAGCCAGTTTAGTTTCCAGAAAAGAATTTAATTGTTTTGATTCAAAGAAAACATATTTAACAGCATTAAGTTTTAAAACACACTTGCAGGGAAAGTTCAACCAGAATAATGCACCTAGTTGAACTGCCTTCGGACGCAGTTTTAAGAACTCTTGTCTTTTCTTCTGAGTTGTTCTGGAGATATCTGGGTAAACTCTTATTTTACTATCAAGGAAAAGTTGGTCTTTATTTAGAAAATATTGTTTTAATACCCAGTCTCGATCCGGTTGTAAAATAAAAACAACTTTAAAAGTAGCAGTTGTCATTCCTATTTTATCATCTTGTAATATTTGTGTTAAATTCAAGTCTAAATTCACTGAGTGTTGATCAGGTCTTTCTCCATTTTCTTGTACTTGTTTCTTAAAAAAGGGTTGAATGTAATATATTTTTGAAATTGGAGGGTGTGATCCTTCTGGGATTTTTAGTATCTCAGTAAGATACTTCCGAAAAGTTATTAATGGTGAGATTGACAATTGCTTTGGAAAATTTGTCAATCTAAGGGTATTAGACCGTTGAGCGTTTTCTAAAATTTCAATTTTGTTATGTAGAAAAAGATTTTCTTTAATAAGCTCAGCTTGTATCTTTTGAGTGTTTTGTATTAATTGTGAGTTCTTTTCTACTTCTTTTCCAATTTTTATCATTGTATTGTCCATCATTTTTATTTTCTCTAATTCAGAATCATGTTGTTGATTCAGAAGTAAAAACTTCTGCGAAAAGGAAGCTTCAAGACCAACCAGAGCTTCCCATATGTTTTCTAAGGATATCACTATAGGTTTTTTAGGCAAAAAGGACTTACTTAGTAGGCCCAAGTCTGTAGTGGAAGTTTCCCCTGTCTGTCTCTGGTGTGATCCACGATCTTCCCCAAGATTAGGATATCCTCCTACTACACCCGCACTCTCCATTGCGGGGGAAGTCGGCGTTTCTCTCGAGTCGGCACCCGTGCCAAGAAGCCCCGTAGATTCTTCCTCTGGGGTTTCCTGGTCCGCCCTCGGGTTTCCTGCCGGCATAGGAGGTGGTGCTCTCTGCTCGGGGCTAAATGATGTTTCAAGCTCAAGTTGCAGAGCTGGCAACCCTCTCCCCAAACTCTGCAACAACGAGGTAGCTCCCGATATTCCACCCGGAGTAAGGAATCGATCCATCGTTCCAGCAACCGGTAAGACTGGCGTCGCGGGGCTGGCGCGTCGTCTTCCTCTCCTTTTAGGCATTAGAATTAGGAAATATATTTCTCTTGCAAAAGATAGGAGCTGGGAGCGGAGCTAGTTCCTTAACGTCTCACTCAGACGCCATCTTGCCTCCAAGTGAATCAGTTTAAATGAAGGAACAAAAAGTAAATTTTGATCTGAAGAACGAAGATCTACAGAAGATCTGCAGTAAGGGCAGCTTCACTGTACACAGGACCAAAGGGGTTTAAAAAAGGTTTGGATGGTTTTCTAAAGGAAAAGTACATAGACCAATATTAAAATGACTTGGGGAAAATCCACTGCTTATTTCTAGAATAAGCTGCATAAAATGTACTGAACTTTTTTGGGATCTTGCCAGGTATTTGTGACCTGATTGGCCACTGTTGGAAACAGGATGCTGGGCTTGATGGACCTTTGGTCTGTCCCAGTGTGGCAATATTTATGTACTTAAATGAAAGTGCAAGTACACATCTGTGCATGAACCAAAATATTGTTCTACACATATATATTAACCTCATTACTTGCACATAACATTTTTGTGAGACTAATTATTATGCACAGAACCACATGCACAGATCTTTACCTAGGGGGTCTCTAAGCTGTGGTAGCGTTTTTAGTGCACGCTGATGATTAGCGTAGGCTAAACACTAGAGATTGCCATAGGAATATATGGGCATCTCTAATATTTAGCATATGCTTATTTTTAGCGTGACTTAGTAAAAGGCCCAGCTAAGTTTTACAAGTGAGTTTAAAAAAAGGGGGCACAGAAATGGGAGGGTCATGAACAGAACAGGGGCATTTCTAACATTTACACATATTGTTATAGAATACAGGGGGATACAAGCCTCATTTAGGCACATACATTTGCACCACATTTCAGCTGGGACAAAGGACTGCGCCTAAAGTTAGAGAATAAATAGTAAAAACCCACCCACCCAAAAGATAGCAAACTGGTCAAATTCATAATGCTGGATTCTCCCTCAGTGTACTAAGAGATGGAGCTCCCTTCCTAAGCGAGTATGTCATACAACTGACTATTTCATATTTCACAAATTGCTAAAAACTTACTTATTAAGATCATCTCTCATTGACGAATGCAACTAATTCACTGTTCAATCTTTAAGATGTACTATTCCTGTTGATTTTTGCATTCTATTATTGTTATTACATTGTATTCACATACATTTCTGTCTTTATAACTAATGTAACTTGGATTTATTCTCAAATGTTCTACTTTTAATGTGAGCCACATTGAATCCAAAGTTGTTTGGGATAATTGTGCGATACAAATATCACAAATATTTGGAGTGCAGAAGTGGCCTAGTGGTTAGAGCACTGGTCTTGCAAGCCAGAAGTGGCCAGTTCAAGTCCCACTGCTGCTCCTTATGATCTTGGGCAAGTTACTTAACTCTCCATTGCCTCAGGTACAAACTTAGATTGTGAGCTCTCCTGGGACAGAGAAATATTCAATCTACCTGAATGTAACTCACCTTGAGCTACTACTGAAAAAGGTGTGAGCAAAATAAATAAAACAATATCAAAATTCTTTTTAAATAGTGGAAATTTATCCGTAAGGACCAGTTATTGTGCCTAAAGTTAGGCACTCCCAGGCGTAAGTGCTATCTATAAACTGAGCCTAGCTTTAAGCATGGCTTATATAGCATCACTGTACACATAGTTAGGGGTCCTTTTACTCAGCTGTGGGAAAAAGGGCCCTGCGGTACCGGCGGAGGCAGTTTTTCCCGTGCACCAGAGCCCTTTTTTCTGCAGCCTGTAAAAGCCCCCCCCCCAAAATGGCCATGCAGTGAGCGAACTCTTACCACATGGCCATGTGGTGGGGAGCCCTTACCACCACTCACTGAGGTGGCGATAAGGGCTCCTGCACTAACCTGGCAGTAACCGGGCAACGCTCGGCGATGTCTGATTACTGCTGGGTTACTGCTGCACAAGCCATTTCTGGGGGTTTTCTTTTCCCCGGAAATGGTGTGCACTCAGGGTAGGACTACCGCCGATGGCTGTGTTGGGTCAGCGGTAGTCCCAGAAGAGCGAGCAGTAAATCCGTGTTGGGGCCCCTTACACTGTGGTATACCGCATGTTAAGTGCTTTTTGTGTCAGGAGGAGGTATGGGCACAGAGTGGGTTTGGAAGTGTTAGCCAGCTAGCGTTTTACACTTACCACTTACTAACTAGCTAACACACATTTGACATGAGAGCAGTTACCACGTCAAAAATAGGAGGTGGTAATGCTCCCTCATTAGCTGCAGCCAAGTACCGCATGCTGATTGGCACTTTAATGCAGAACCTAATTTAGAAAATGCTGGTTCCACCCCAACTGGTTGTCACATAAAATCTGCAGCTACCTCATGACATATTTTGTGATAAATCACAGTAACTACAAATTTTACCACGGGTTAATAAAAGGGCCCCTAAGACTAATCCAAAGTACATGTCACTGTTACTAAAAAAACACTTTATAAAACACAATAAATCAAACCTTAGCCTTAGATTTGAATTTAGATATATCCACTTACACTCTCTGGGATAAGGGCTGGATACATAATACATGGATTTTAGGGATAGAAAAAAAAGTAAATTTCAGGTCATATGCAGTCAATAAGATCACATGGAAATTTTTATATATTAATTTCTTACATATAATGTTTCATCTTTATACTATTATTTGCTAGTTAACAATGACCCAATTACTCTATGTATGAAGACTTAATGTGAATTAAAACATTACTCAGAGACTTCAATTAACCAGTGTGAATTGGATGCCCCTGGACGTGACCCTCTGCAAAAATACTTAAAAATAAAATCTGTCATGTTTGAAAGAAGCTACCCATGCAATCCCAGATGCCATCTCAGAACATAATGACTCCATTCTTTTTGCCCTCGATTAATGGAGAAAGCTCAAGTATTATAAAATGAAAAGCACTTAAAGTCTCTCTAATGTTTTCATTATGAATTCCTCTATGGCGGAACTGATTTGCAATAATGCATATGTAATTCAGCAGATTCTAAAAGAAACTCCTGTAGCCTCCAGGACATTATTAACCCACCAGAACATTCACATATATACCATTAAAAAGTCCCAGCAACCCTTCAAAATCCCATCTTAATAAAATTGGTAAATGAAATGACATTTTATAGATTACATGTTTAAAATGATTAATTAGCTTCAAGCTTTTAAAAGGAGAACCTTACCAATGACTCTCAAACAGTCTTCACATCTTCAAAGAAACAGAAGATGTGTAAGCAACGTTACAAGTAGGACTCAGTAACTATAGCCTACTAACTTAGGGGGTCTTTTACTTAGGCGTGCTGGCGTTTTTAGCATGCACTAAATGCTAAAGATGCCCACAGGAATATATTGGCATCTTTAGCATTTAGCGAGTGCCTATTTTTAGTGTGCGCTAAAAACGTCAGCGCTCCTTAGTAAAAGATCCCCTTAGGATCCTGTTTACTAAGGTGCATTAGTGTTTTTAGTGCGCCTACACTTAGCGTGTGTGCTAACCATGTAGGCGTCTACAGGGATATTGTAGGCACATACACGGTTAACGCGTGTACATGGTTAACATGTGTTTAAAACATTAACGCGCCTATAATGCTGCTTAGTAAACAGGGCCCTTATAGTTTAGTACCCTGAAAGTACAGCTGTGTAAAAGATTTTGGGCATTCCTGGTCAAATTGTATGTCTTAATGAATTTCCAAGTGAACAGAAGCTGACACAACTTTTGCATGGTACAGAGTTAAACACAAAAGGCCAGATATTCAGTCCGTGGGAGTTAGTCCAACTAGCTCCAGCGGTCGACGCTGAGCCCGGATATTCAAAGCTGGACCTACACCACTGAAAACCTGGTGTAAATACCTGCGCCTATATGTATGTGTGTTCCTCCAAATTCTTTAACAACATATGTAAATTTGATTGATGCCTCCAACAATCCTACCATGGCCGCTCCCCCTTTTCAGCTACGTTCGGAATTTACGCACACCTCTTTTTAGAATACACCTAAAAAGAAGTGCACATAAATTCCAATTCTTGCCAATTAGTGATAATAACAATGGGCACATGTAAAAGCCAACAGCACGCCTAACTGTCTGGATCCCCCAATACTAAATTTTGGCAGGCTCTGCTCCTATGGATCAGCAGCCATGTTAGACAATGCAGCACCTCTGCTACTCACGCAGATGAAATTCCTGTGACTCCACCAGTCTCTTCCTAGCACATTTAAGCTCCTACTGATCTCTCCCAAAGTTTAGCAATGAACAAGGAGCTGAGGGCACCCCATGTTCACCTAAGCTTGTATAATAACCCATCTTCTCTATGATTCCCTTACTCTGTTTGTAACATATTCATTTCACTGACTATAACATTACTCTGTATTTGTTTCATCACCAGAGGTAGATACCGCCTCACGGTATTATGTAAGCCACATTGAGCCTGCAAATAGGTGGGGAAATGTGGGGTACAAATGTAACAAATAAATAAATAAGCCCTCCTTCTTTAGCTCCAACACCCTCAACGTTGCAACACTACCCTCCTACCACCCCTGATCCCACCACTGGCATCATTAACTTAACTATATACTTCCCAGGCCTACCCAGGCAGCCATAACTTAAGCCCTATCCCCCAGTCAGCCTACCTGATGATAACACCCATGAAAACCTCTCACCTCCACAGAATTCCCCAGGCTCTTACCAGAAACTCCCTGATATCTAATAGGGGATGAGGAGTGATTCCCGGACGCTCCTTCCCTGTCAGTGCCTAGGATCAAAATGGCTGTTCTAAGATCTTGCAGCACCTCTGTAAAAGGAGCTGTGCTCTTATTTGGAAGTCAGGGCCGGCAGAATGCAGTAAGCAAGGTATGCATGGCAGGGGGGCGCCAACATTCAAGGGGAACCAGAAACTGACATGCACTACACTACAGCCCTCCTAAGAAGACCTACTTTGATCCTTGAAGGTCGCCCTCTGTGGCTGCGGGGGCAGGAAAGAATCTCACACTTTCCTGCCCTCTGCCACTTCTGCATCTCCGCTTTGTTCTTCTGTGCCATGGGTGCCGCCACTGTATTTTCAAAATGGCTGCCGTGACTTCGGCAGTAGTCTCGTGAGACTGCCACCAGAAGCCTCTGCAGCCGTTTTGAAAATACGGCGGTTGTAGTATACGGGAGGGGGATGGTGGCATTACTGCAGCGGCAACGGTGGTGGCATGGGGGCGGTTTGGGGGATGGTGGTATTAATGTGGTGGCTGCAGTGGCAGCGGCAGCAGCGCGGGGGTTTTGGTACAGTATAAATCATCATAAAGACAAAATATGAGAAAACCAATGGACTGCGTTAGGGGCTTATAGTCCATTTAGTTATGTTTAAGCAAATGAGAGATCTGCATAAAAGAAAATATTTATTTTTATTATTTTCACTTCTGAAAACCACTTGTCCCTGAAACATGCTCAAAACAGAATAATCCATTTGTACAAAAAAAACAGAATAATCCATTTATACAAAAGAGATGAGGTGAAGATGTGATTTCATGTGCTCCAATGAAAGGAGAGTTTAATTTTACTTCCAATCTTTATAACACCAATCTTCCCAAGGCAGATTACAACAGTTAAGATGAACCCATCAGTAAAGAGGATATCCTCACTGAAATTTGGCCATATACTACTGTACTGTATAGAATCGTAGAAAAAGGAGCACAAAATACAGCCTTTATTAGTGCTGTTTTCACCAGCTACAATAATTTTTAAGCAGCTTTAGTGATATTCAATTTTATTTCATGATATTTATATCTACATATGGGAAGCTTTCAAATAACTTAAAAAGCTGTCAAGTAAAAAAAAAAAAAAAAAGAAAACTCAGCTAACACTCAATAGCACATAGCCTAGAGCCCACCACCAGCCAAAATTGGTCAGGAAAAAATGCCACTCAATGTCCAACCAGAATGTAAAAGGGACTGCATGACACTCCTACAGGAACAATACAAAGAAAGTAGCAGCTATGCAATATTAGAACAGAAGCACTTATCTTCAAAACTCATCCGGCCATCTCAATCATAGCTCACACTTGAAGACCCTTTTGACATGGAATCCTCCTTTCGCAATAGCTGCCTCAGGGGATCTATTCATGTTACTCGACCACAGCAGTCAGGAAGATGGTAGCTCCATGCTCTAGATGCCAACTTTTAAAGACCCCCATATAATCCCATGTAATTTGATAAGGACCAATCATCAGACACTTGTATTCGCTCCATCCAATCAGACAAAAAATACCCTTTCCAGCATCAAATCCCAGGCATTAGAACACCTCCCCTAAAATCAGATCAACCCTAAACAGACCCTACCTGGCATTCAATCCCCACTCCCTGAATATACCCTTCTCTGGATCAGTTCCTCTCCAATGGTATCAGGTCCGCCCTGAAAACACCCTCAGCATCAGATTCCCCCTGAACAGACCTCTCTGGCATCATATTCCCACCTCCCCCACTGGAACAAATCCCCTAGTAAAGAAGCTAGATTATGTACAAGTATAGAATATTGGAAAAGCTGTAACAATAAAGCAAACATTACAGAATATCAGAAAAACACTGATAACAGAGTATCTTCATGTCCTGGTTATGACAGTAGTTTCAACCAGGAAGAAATACAAGATTTCACCAGTTTCAAGTAAAGAATGTAAGAAAAGTTTCAGTTGCAGAAATTATTGCCAAAGTAGCACAGAATTCATTCAGGGAAGAAACCATTTACATGCACTGAATGTAGAAAAAGCTTTGTTCATAAATCACAGATAACAAAGCACCAGAGAATCCACACAGGAGTAAAACTATTCACATGTGCTGAGTGTGGTAAACGTTTCTATCAGAAGATACTCCTCACTATTCACAAAATGAAGCATACAGGATTAAAACTGTTAGCATGTACTGAGTGTGATAAATGCTTCTGTTATAAGAACTGGAAAGGCAGTGAACATGGTAACGCTGATGGCCTATCCAGAAAGGAAGAGCCAGAACCATCCTGAAACGGGACTATCGAGACCCAATCAGAGGACTGTAAATGCCACAGTCCTGGGTCTCTCTCTTGAGGAGGGAGGTGTGACAGAAAAGTGTGCTTTAAGCCTGCAGAATTGCCTTTATTGATTCTTGAAGTACATTTCTCTAGTTTGGCTAGCAGGTGGTACATGTTATGTTTTAAGCTGTTACAAAGAACTGACCTTTCCCTTCTTTAGTTAACACAGATAAAGCAAATGCCTGTAGTGATGTAACCAGCTTTTTTTGAATATTGTTATTCTGGACTCTGATTGGCCTGGAGTTTGAAATTACCCAGTAGTACTGGATTTTGCTCCAGTCTTATCCAGGGAGAAAAGAGAGTCAGATCTCTTTGCTGAGGTTCAGTGAATTATATGTCCTGATCTTTCCAGGTATTTTTTAGAAAGTAAACAAATGTTTAGTTAGTTTTCTAATTGATCCATTTTTCAGTTACTTCTTACTGTTTGCTGATTGCACATTTTCTGTCCACTGTTCAAGTTTTGAGAATAAACACATTTGTTTGTTTGCTCTGCCCATCTGGACTGATAAAGAATCCTGGTGGTTTGTCTGTTGAGTCTGTGAGTGCTTTCTGGGAACTGTAGGACCACTGGGAGTGTGGCCTCCAGTAACCTAGAAATAACTGGGAATAATGTGAGAGTGGGAGACTCGCCCAGAGGCAGTTGTGACCCAGTTGGTGGGAAAAGGGTGTTAGAGTAGAGCATGAGTGGCAGGTGCAGACAGAACTGAGCTGTGCTGGGGATAGACCCTCTAAGTGGCCATGGGGTAACCCCAGGTGGGTGGTAGGTGTCTCGTGACAGTTCCAGTACTGAGAAAGGCCAGAGAAGCAGTGGCCTTGTGGTTCACTGGCACAAGATTGCTCCTGCATGTCCTGGCCTCAAGGAGAGGCTGCTGACAGAGGTGCTGTATGGATCCCTATCAAAGTGGTACCTTGTAATACTCAGCTGATCACTAAGGTCCATGATCTGGGTCCTATGCCTGAATATTCTTTGATAGGAGTACCTCCTTCTAGCCCTCCCCTCCTGACTCTCAGCCACATCCAGCAAAGCATGTATCATAAACTCATTCAATTCATCCATGCTGATTGTGAGCTATCCCACCACCACTGACCCCACTACCACTTCTATTCATACCACTACCTACTGCAGGACTACACACCACTGTGTTGGTGATGACCTTCTTCCATCACCAACACAGAACACACCCCAGACACTCACCCACCAGCAGCACAGACCATAAGGGAATACACAGAACCAGCACCAGCACAGAGCACACAGCAAATACCCAGCACCAACACCAGCACACAGCATACTGACCAACATGCACTGCACAAGGACAGAGGAACTATGAGAAACACAGTAGAGTTAAGTTGGGGGCTACACTGGAGAGTGGTGGGTTGTGAGGGAAGGACACAGCCGTGGAGGAAGAGGGCTTCAGAGACCGCAGGGGATGGGTGTAGATAGGGAGCAGCAGGAGTTGTCCATATGTTTGGGAGAGACACTTAGATTTGATGAAATCTTGGGCTGCTGCTTTCAAATTGAAGCTAGAGATAAAACAAAGTTCCCAATCCTAACTAATTCTGCTCACCCAATGACTAACAAATACTTCTCTATTGATAATGTCTTACCCTTTTTCTACCACCTTGGAAATCCTGGGAATAACTATCGACCAGTATTTATTATTTGAACCATGGGTTTCTGTGGTATTTTCTAGTGTCTTTAAGTCCCTTTGGAGATTAAAAAGACTGAGGCCTATCTTTTCAAATCCAGTATTTCTTTCTTTAGTACAATCCTTACTGTTGTCCAACTTTCCTCTTGTAACCTAACCTAATTTGTCCCTTTACCCCAACTATGTATTTCTCCTATCTGGAACTGGTAATCACTACTTATAGAATTATGTAAGCCACATTGAGCCTGCAAATAGGTGGGAAAATGTGGGATACAAATGTTATATATATATAAACAAACAAACAAACCAAATAAATAAATAAATAAATAATGCTGTTTACTCTGGTTTGAAAATCTCTCTTCAAAAACTTCAAATAGCCCAAAACACTGCAGCTCGTCTTGTATGCAAAGTCCCTCAGTTTACCAGATCAGCCCCTCTTTTAATCAAGTTGCATTGGCTTCCTATAAATGTAAGAGTCACCTTTAAATTGTGCACCCTTGTTTATCAAGTCTTGTTCAGTCTTCTACCTGATTATATGCAACACTTGTTGCAATAACCATCACGCAATGCTCATCCTGTGTGCAGAACTATCTACTTCTCCAACTTCTGAATTGTAGAAATATCCATTACAAATCAATTCATGATGACAGTTTCTCATACCAAGCTACTAAGCAATAGAATTCCTACCCAAAGTCAATTAGGCATGTTTCTGATTACCTAAAATCTCGTAAATTGTTGGAAGTGTTTTTATTTAGTGAATTCCTTGCCACTGTTGATCAATGTAATTTTCTTTGCTAGTTTGTTATTGTCAAATGAGTTATTCTGCTGCTATGATGTTATACCTCTTATTATCTTTTACTTTTGTTTAATCCTTACTGTACTTTGCTTTAAAATTTGATGTAAGTCACATTGAACCCGAACATGTTTGGAATAATCTGGGGTATAGATGCTATAAATAAATAAATAACACCAGGCAGGACAGGATATGTGGGGTCAAATGTTTCACAATAGGACACACAAAGACAGGAAACAACACACAATCCACCTCTCTACTCTGTTTCTCTCAGCAACAGCACATATGGGTTAAAGAAGACAAGTTGCAGCTTCCTTTAGTCGCTTTTATATCAGGTCTAGAGCTGAATGTTTTCATGCCCTGCCCTAGATGTTACCCAGCTACCCATTATCACATGAAAATGTCCAAATTGCAACACTGCCCTTGGCATACCTCCAACACACCCCCAGTATGCCCATTCAGCAAACATCCTATTTGAGATGCCTAGCATACTTATAGTAAGCAGCGCTAAAAAGTGTGTCTTCCCACACACTGAGGCCACTTTTAGCGTGGCAATAAAATGACCCTATTTTCTTTTTTTCCTATTAATGAATACGTGCTAACTTCCCTATTGGTGTGTAGCTATTAGCGCATGAGCCCTTACTGCCACCTATTTTGTAGGTGGTAAGGGCTCATGTGCTAACCATGTGCTAATTGTCACTCAGGATAAGGAAAATACCCCCTTCTACTCCCTGAACACCACAGGAAGTACCAGGAGAGAGAAGGATTTGGAAAGATTTACAGCAAACCCAGAGAGCAGCCCAAACTGTGCCACAAGATCAAACAAGCACGGCAGGGGCGTAGCCAGACTTTGGCAGGAGGGGGGGGTCCAGAGCCCAAGGGGAGGGGGCACATTTTAGTCCCCCTCCCCCAGCACCGCCAACCCCCCCCCCCCCCCAGCCATTATCGACCCCCTTCCCCGGCCGCCAACTTTGACAACCCCTGCCGACGACCCTCTCGACCTCCCCCCCGTCCCGCCACCAACCCTCCCCGCTGTTGCCTACCTTTGCTGGGGGGGACCCCAATCCCCGCCAGCCAAGGAGGTCCTCTTCTTCCCGTGAAGGCTTCGTTCTGTTTCTGGACTCACATAAACAGATCGAAGCCTGGCTGATCTGCAAGACTTTGTTCTGTTTCTGTGAGTCTGACGTCCTGCACGTACAATGTGCAGGATGTCAGAAACAGAACAAAGCCTTCGAGGGAAGAAGAGGACCTCCTCGGCTGGCGGGGATTGGGCTCCCCCACCAGCAAAGGTAGCCCACGGCGATGGCTGGGGAGGGTTGGCGGTGGGAGGGGGGTCGAGAAGGTTGTCGGCAGGGGAGCCCAGGGCCAAATCTATGGGGGACCATGCCCCCCCCCCGGCCCCACGTAGCTATGCCACTTAAGCACGGTAAGGAGGACTGGGGATCAGTCAACATTACTAAGGATCATCCACATAAGCCAACACCTTCACCTGTTGACCCTGCAGAGTCACCCCCTCGCCTCCGTAAAAGCCAGCAATACATGCAGCAAGGGCTCTAAGGACAAATATACAATAAGGGTGAGAGAGGACTGACCTTCCGCGTGCCTCGCATCACCAAAAATGGGCAGAGAATTTATAACTATATTAAAAAGCTGTGATCTTCATACGTATCACTGGGGCACTGCACTATTTATGTTTTCCCATTGAGAAACTTGACCATTTCTGTCTTTTAACAAGTTTCCAATCCGCAATAGGGCATTGCATCTGTCTCATGACCTTTTAATATCTCCCAGACTCTCTTATGAGGGACTTTGTTAAACACCTTCTAAAAATCCAGATACATTATATCAGTGGTTCCCAAACATGTCCTGGAGGACTTCCAGCCAGTCAGGTTTTCAGGATATCCACAATGAGTAAAGCATGAGATGAATTTGCATTGAATGGAGGCAGTATGGAAAATCTATCTCAAGCATATTCATTGTGGACCTTTGGGGGTTCTCTGGGACAGTTTGGGAACCATTTCACTATATCCACTGGCTCATCTTTATCGTCATGTTTATCCATACCTTCAAAAAATGTAGCAGATTGGTGAGGAAAGTTTTCCCTTGATGCATTAAACCAAAGCTATCTAGTTCAGTAATTTTGTTCATTATGATAGTTTCTCCATTTAGCCAGGCCCTGACATCTGTAGTTTCTTGAATCCCCCCTGAAAATATGTGCTAGGTGCTATTTCATGGCCATTATTGAAAAAGAGCCTTATATGGCAACTTGACCTCACTTATGCTCAACTCAAAATCTGCCCAAGCACATGCCCCTAGCATAGCATTTGCCATCAGAACATGGTACATACTTTTTCACTAGTTGGTATTCTATAGGAGGTCATTGTAAGTGGCCATTTATGCATGTTCCTGCCACCCTAAAGCTAGTCAACTCCTCACATAATTACCCCCTAAAAGCCTAGTTTTGTACATGTCATCTAGGTCAAAAAAGGGGCATCCAAGCTAGGACATCATAGTTTGTTTTATATTACACCTGTGCTTAGTGACATGTAGAGCAGAAACAACCATTTTACAAAAAGCAAATTTAAGAAAAGAGCAACATTATTCAGGGCTTTGTACATATGGGTGTGCCAGATGTTACCATTTACATATAGAAATAAGGAATTTGACAAAACTGCACATCAAAGGGGAGCCAATATAGAAGCTTAGCTTGAAATTTTTTTTTAAGTATACAACTATTTCTGTAAAGTCAGTCAATGAGAACTAGCCAACCCTGAGCAAGAAGTAACGAAAAAAACAATGTCTTTAATTTTATGTTTTAAAATATACATGTATATCTGTTATGAAACAGGAAATGCATGTATAATCTTAAGGTCTTCCCCCACCACACACAGAACATGCCTCTCTCAAATCTGATGGTGATAGATACGTGGAGGGGCATTTTTGATATGACATCTAAATCGGATTGTGGACATTTTGTGAAAAACTTTCAAAAATCAAGAAGCGGACATGGCAATTTCAAACCACACCACTACAATAGCCCTTATGCCTGCAAGTGTCACCTATATCTAGGTACAGTAGGTTTTTTGTGGGTTTTGGAGGACTCACACTTTCCACCACAAGTGTACCAGATAGAGTTGGATATGGAACTGGGTTCATTTCTCTACACCTTACTACACCATCCACAAGGCTACGCCAGGGATCTGCTTGCTGCTCTAATAGGACTGGCCATAACATTGGAAGCTGTCATAGAAGCTGGCATGTACTGTGTCTTTCACATCTTTGGAGAGCGAGAGGTAATCAGTGACCATGGGGGAGTACGGGGGAGTCATGCCTTAATTCCTCCATGGTGATCTCATCATTTAGGGCACCTTTTTGTGACCTAGGTGTGATCGAGACAGGTCTAAACCAAAATGTCTTTTAGCCCTGGACATTTTTGCTTTGTTCCATTATGGCAGAAAAACGTCCAAGCTTTGGGAATGCTCAAATCCCATTTCAGCATACCCTCTTGTGATTTGGATGTACTGCAGAGAAAAATGACTCAAATCTGAGTTTCAAAAATTATGATTTGGACATTTTTTAGAGATAAATGTCCAAATGCCACTTTATGCTATTTTTTAGATGTTTTACTCTTTTGAAAGTGAGCTCCATAGCCTCTAAAGTCACTAGTTAAATGTGTTTCCTCATTCACTTGTGTAAATAGTATTTTTCTACAAAAGTAAAACATTCTAATGTGGAGGGGCATAATCGAACGTTGCCAGCGAAATAGATCGCCGGCGATCTATTTTGGCGGCAGCACAACAGCTGGCCGGAACTGTATTATTGAAAAAGATGGCCGGCCATCTCTTTTTTCGATAATATGGTATAGCCCGGCCAAATGCCAGAGTTCGCCGGGTTTGAGATCACCAGTTTTGTTTTTCAGCGATAATGGAAAAAATGCCGGCCATCTCAAACCCGGCGAAATCCAAGGCATTTGGTTGTGGGAAGAGCCAGCATTTGTAATGCACTGGTCCCCCTCACATGCCAGGCACCCTAGGGAGCACATCTAAAAATGTTTAAAAAATACAAAAAAAGCTCCCAGGGGCATATCTCCCTTACCTTGGGTGATGAGCCCCCCAAATCCCCCCAACCCACTCCCCACACCTCTACTCCATTACCATAGCCCTTATGGGTGAAGTGGGGCACTTACATGTGGGTACAGTGGGTTTGGGGGGGGGGGGGTTGGAGGGCTCAACACTTAGCACCACAAGTGTAACAGGTAGGGGGGGATGGACCTGGGTCTGCCTGCCTGAAGTGCACTGCACCCATTAAAAACTGCTCCAGGGACCTGCATACTGCTGTCAGGGAGCTGAGTATGACATTTGAGGCTGGCATACAGGCTGGCAAAAAAAGGTTTTGATTTGTATTTTTTTAGTGTGGGAGGGGGTTGGTGACCACTGAGGGACTAGGGGGGGTCATCCCCCATTCCCTCCGGTGGTCATCTGGTCAGTTGAGGCACCTTTTTGAGGCTTGGTCATGAAAACAAAAGGACCAAGTAAAGCCGGCTAAATACTGCTTAACGCCGCTTTTTTTTCCCCATTATCCGCACAAGCCAGCCATCTGGTAGCCATGCCCATGCCCGCCCATGTCCAGCTTTCACTTTGCAGGCGACATGCCCCTTTGAACATTCGCCAGCGAGGTGACAGGAAAGCAGTGATGCTGTCAAAAAAGCAGCTTTCGATTATACCGATTTCGCCGCTTTTCCGAGATCGCCGGCCATCTCCCGATTTATGTCGGAAGATGGCTGGTGATCACTTTCGAAAATAAGCTGGATTGTCTCCCAAATCATTAAAATGGGATTCTGTCAGGTACTTGTGATCTGAAATGGCCACTTCTGGAAGCAAAATACTGGGCTAGATGGACCATTAGTCTAACCCAGTGTGGCTATTCTTATGTTCTTACGTAGGTGAACTCTGTGGGGATTTATCAATGTTTTTGGTTTTTTTCACACTTGCTATTCATGGAAAAGCTCTTGATGAATCATGTCCGCAAATAATGCAATGGGCCACTTTTGCTTAAAAGAAACAAAATACACTAGCTTTCATATGCATCATTGATTAGTTAGCATGATGTTAATCAAGCAGGCTAATTGCTATAAATATTACATTACAATGGAGCCAAAATATGCAATAAAGGATAGACATGCTGTATGCACACCAAGTAAGATAGAGAGAAGGACAGAACATAAATGAATTATTCATTGAACAAAATGCAGTGATTCAACATTCATATTGCATTTTCCCACTGAAATAGAGATATTAATTTGTTGAAATGAATGCAGAGTAATCTCACAAGATTTATTAAACAAATTTCAATACCCATACAACAGCTGAATAGTAAATTTGCATAAAACATCTTCAGCTGTGGGACTAGTTAAAAGAGAAAATGCACTAGCATGCAAGTTTATGAATAAGTCTTTCATTAGTCAGGAAGGAAGATGAAATATTGTCCATAACTTCTAGCTGCTCCTCTGTTCTTTTCAGGCATCTTATTCCAAAGTAATTCTTGAGCAAGAAACCTGAGAAAATCTAGAACCGGGGCACCATGACACAAGCCATTTTCTACAACTCAACATCTCTAATATTTAAGCCCTTATAAAACTGCAATTTTGAATCCAGTTCCACTTCTTGAATGATTTTCATGTGTTTCTCCTAATCTGTAAATTATAAACCAGCCTTGACCAACAGTGATCTTTCCTATTGTTTCAGCATAAATAATTTTTCCTTTTATTATCAATAGAATACATCTGAGGGTTTTGAAGGAATTTCGAGAAGATCTGACCACTTCACAGTCTGAATTTCTCAATGCTTCTTTAGTGTTGGGAGTGGTCCTGGATGATTAGAAGAGGGCAAACGTGATATTTTCTCTTCATAAAGCCAGTTAATAAATCCTAATAAATAAATAAAGCAGAAGTAAGGAGGAGGTTGGGAACTACAGGCTGCTTAGTCTACCCTCTGTGGTGAGTAAATTATTGGAAACATTTCTAAAACAGAGGACCAGAAACCAATGGGTTGCAAAACCCAAGGAAGCATGGTTTTACTAGAAGTAGGACTTATCAAACTAATCTGATTAATGTCTTCAACTGGACAAGCAGACTGTTGGATTGGGGGAGAGCATTCAATATAATAAAGCCTTTTAAACAGTTCTGAATAGGAAACATAAATAAACTGAGTGCCCTCGGTATGGGCCCGAAAGGGGTAAATTCTATAAGTGACGCCTAAAAATTGGCACTGAAAATTTTACGCACTGAGCGCTATTCCACAAAGGGTATGTGTCCTTTATAGAATTGCACTTAGGGTATAAACCGCGTCTAACTTTAGGGGCCGGCAATCAAAACTAAAAGCAGGTATAAATGCCGGCACCTAAATTAGTTTGGCTGAATTCTGTATTTACGCATGAAAAATTTTGGAATGCCCCCGAAACACCCCTAGACATGCCCCCCAAAATTTACGCTCAGGATTTAATCATGGATCATTACAGAATATGAATTGCAAGTAAATCCTAATTAAAGCTAATTAATACCAATAATTGGTTGTTAGCAGCCAATTATTGGCGCTGATTGACTTGTTAAGCAATTAAGTTGTGCGTTCAAATCAGCTACACATACAATTTCAGTCACCGTTTATAGAATCCATGGGAAAGTGACTGTTAGAAACTGGTTGAGTGTAAGGTGTCAACATATAGTGGTAATTGGGGTTCACGCTAAAGAAAGGGATGTTATCAGTGGTTCTTTTTAATATTTTTGTAAGTGACATTATGGAAAGGCTACATGGTAAGGTTTGCCTCTTTGCAGAGGATACCAAAATTTACAATAGGGTAGTGTTGTGCATTTGTACTGCAAATCCCAAGGGATGGTACAGTATAGGGTGTGAAAAACTGTACATGAAGGAAAAGTAGGACTTTTGGGGTGAAAATATCTGATGATCTTAAGATGACCAAACAGGTAGAAAACGTGACGGCAAAAAGCAGAGGTTGCTTGGGTACACAGGTTGAAGAATAGCCAACAGGAAAAATGAGGTGATAGTGCCTCTGTATAAGTCTCTGATAAGACCCCGTTTAGAGATCTATGTACAATTCTGGAGACTACACCTTTTAAAAGATATAAACAGATTGGAGTCGGTAAAAAGGGCAGATACTAAAATGATACGGTGGTCTTTATGAAAAACCATATGGGGACAGACTTATAGATCTCAAAATGTATACTGTGGAGGAAATGCAGGAGAGGAGAGATATGGTAGAGACATTTAAATACCTCCGTGGCATAAATGCACAGGATGTAAGTCTCTTCCAATTGAAAGGAAGCTCTGAAATAAGCAGGCATAGAATGAAGGTGAAAGAGAGAGACTCAGGAGTAATCTAAGGAAATATTTCTTTACAGAAAGGGTAATGCATGCATGGAACTGTATCTGAATTCAAGAAAGCATAGGACAAGCACATAGGATCTGTACAGCAGAGGTTCTCAACCGAGTCCTGGGGACACACCTTGCCAGTCTAATTTTCATGATATCCACAATGAATATGCATGAGGCAGATTTGCATGTACTAACTCCATTGTATGCAAATTTATCTCATGCATTTTCATTGAGGGTATCCTGAAAACCTGACTGGCTAGATGAGGACTGGGTTGAGAGGGAATAGGTAATAGATGTTATAGATGGGTAGACTGGATAGACCATATGGTCTTTATTTGCTCTCGTTTTCTATATTTCTGTTTCCATGTTTCTATTTCACGACCCTGCTTCTACTGAGATTCAGTATTTTACTACAACTTTCTTTATAATGGCATTCTGGAGTTCTAAACTACTTCTAATATTTGCAAATTCTTTCATCTATTCACCTGTACTGTTCTAAAATTCAGCACCTTTTCACCTAAAGCCTATTTTTATTCAAATCCTTCCATGAGACTCTCCTGCTTAATTTTCTGAACTTATCTGTAATCATGAATGAATATAATTACTCATAATCCAGCTTAGTCGCATCCAGTAATATATTCATCCATCTGTACTGTTCTGCTGTCTTATCTGTCCTGTTTGTCTGTCCTAATTAGATTGTAAGCTCTGTCGAGCAGGGACTGTCTCTTCATGTTCAAGGGTACAGTGCTGCGTACGTCTAGTAGCGCTATAGAAATGATAAGTAGTAGTAGTTATCTGGAGAATCGTACTAGTGTCTGTCTCACTTTCTCCTTTTAGATCCTTTCCTAAGATCAGTTTTAGTCTTGACTATGAATATTAATTTTCAGCATTTGTTTACATTTGTTGTGTTTTTAATACATTTTAATATTGCATTCATATAACATAAATGCATTAGAAATATCAGCAATAGAATAAGAATAAATTTCAACCCTAAAGTTAAGGTAGGAAATTGCCCTCAAACTTAGTCCACAATACTTTAGACAAGATACAAAGAAAACCCTCAGCCGGAATTCCCAGTATTTCACCAAAATATCTTTTCAGCATTTCTATTGAAGGAATTAATAGTGATTTAGGAAAATTTAAAAGTCTCAAATTGTTCCTTCTTCCAATGTTATCTAAATAGTCAAGCTTTCGAGCCTGAATATCTCTCTCCCTGATGACTGTCGATGCAAAGCTCTGCAATTGTTTAATTTCAATTTCTACTGAGTCAGTTTTAGCTACATGAAGATCCATTTTCCCAGACATAGCTTAATATGATTGTTTTAAATCAGAAACCTTCCCCTAAAGGAGTTAGTTACTTGGAGAAAGGAAGAGTTCAAGCCCTGAACTGCATCCCACAAAGACTCCATAGTCACCACAACCGGTTACTTAAAACCCCCAATACTAGTGGAAGCAGCTCCCAGGTTAAGGAAAGAGAAGGCTGAACAGCATGCATATCCTCAGTTGCTGAAATTCCTGGGGTTGAGGCAGCGACAGGTCCTCCTCTTGCAGCTTTGGAGAGCAACTCCACTTTGGGCGTCTCACAACGCCACACCTCAGCCAATGCTAAGCTGCTTCCAGGTAGTGGGGGAGCTGCGTTGGAGGGAGGACTAAGTGAAACTCCCTCTATGCTGCGATCTGCCAAAAGCACCGCGGATCCAACTGAAGTGGGTGCCAGCTCTTCCAGCGCTTGAGCTCCGAATCTCAAGGTAGTCTGTCGTAAGGTAGGATTTTCTCCAGGGCTAGAAGAGGACAAAGCCCTGGTTTTTCCTTTTCTTTTCCCCACGTCCAGGCAAAATCTTGGAGGCTCTGGAGCTCAAAATTGACTAACTGCTCCAGACGCCAAAAAGTCTTAATCCTGATTCTGTACCGAAGGCAATGGAGGGTTAAGTGACTTACCCAAGACCACAAGGAACAGCACTGGGGTTTGAACCAGGCACCTTTGGATGTCAAGACCAGTGCACTAACCACTAGGCCATTCCTCCACTTCATTTAGTTGTGTTTTTGCCAACCTAGGAAGTCACCAGCTATCTGTATGTTCTCACAGATGTAAAGTTTGCTATATGAAAGCTATGGAAGCACAGTAAATGCATCCCATAAACTTTGCCAGTTATCAGCTGGCAAAGTTTATGGGTGTTCTGCACTGAGTTTAAAACTGTCATTTGCTCTACGGAACAGTTTCACTCTCATCTTGGCAGCAACCAACACTTGGTTTCACCTTTCCCTTCTTTTGGGAAGCTTGCATCTGGAGCTTTCTCCAAGCACATCACCTGTCCCTTCCACCTCTAGGAAATAATCTTATGGAGCAATTTCATAAATTGGCTCCTCAGTTAAGGCACCTCAATGCCATGTGCTTAGGGCTAGATTCTAATTATAACAACACCAAAAAAATTGGCACTGAAAAAAAATCGCTATTCTATAAGCCGCACTTAAAGTCAGGCACAGTTTATAGAATAGCGCCTATCCCTGAGAATCATGTCTAACTTTAGGTATGGTCATGTACACCAACTGAAATGTGATGCAAATGTTCGCACCAATCCCCATTATTTTATAACAACGTGCATTAATTGTAGGAATGCCCCCCATTACATCCATGACTCTCTCATTTTCGTGCCCCGTTTTTCAAATCATGTGTAAATTTTAGGTGTGGGTCCTGCACCTAAATTTACACGCATAAATGCTAATTAAATCTAATTGGTACCAATAATTGCTTGTTAAAAAGCACTAATTAGCTCATTATTCAATTAATTTGCACACACAAATTGGGCATGTGTGCAGTTTTTGGTGACTTTTATAGAATTAGGGGGTTAGTGCCAATTCTATAATAGCATCTTAGAACCAAGAAGCCATGCAATCTTACACCAATGGCAGGTGTAAGCTGGTCCACCTAAGTGTGCCAAGTGATGTGTATAATTTTATTATTCTATAAACTACCCATGTAACTGAGAGACATGACCATGACCATGGCCCGCCCAACCTCTGCCCAAGTGTAAGCCCCCCTTGCAGTTAGGTGCTAACTTATAGAATAGTACTTAGTATACATGGAGGGGCATAACTGAACGAAAACGTCTATCTCCATGGGCGTTTATCTCCGAGAACGGGTCCGTGAAGGGGTGGACCGAACCGTATTTTTGAAAAAAATAGACGTCCATGTTTTATTCGACAATTTGTGAGCTGGGCGTTTTTGTTTTTCAGCGATAATGGAAAATGAAAGCGCCCAGCTCAAAAATGAATAAATCCAAGGCATTTGTTCGTGGGAGGGGCCAGGATTCGTAGTGCACTGTCCCCCCTCACATGCCAGGACACCAACCGGGCACCCTAGGGGCACTTTTACAAAAAAAAAAAAAAAGGTAAAAGAGCTTCCAGGTGCATAGCACCCTTCCCTTGTGTGTTGAGCCCCCCAAATCCCCCTCAAAACCCACTGCCCACAAGTCTACACCATTACTATAGCCCTAAGGGGTGAAGGGGGGCACCTACATGTGGGTACAGTGGGTTTGGGGGGTTGAACGACTAATAAGCATTAAGCAGCACAATTGTAACAGGTAGGGGAGGGATGGGCCTGGGTCCACCTGCCTGAAGTCCACTGCACCCCCTAATAACTGCTCCAGTGACCTGCATACTGCTGCCAGGGAGGTGGGTATGACATTTGAGGGTGAAAATAAACAGTTGTGAAACGGCATATTTTGTGGTGGGAGGGGGTTTGTGACCACTGGGGGAGTCAGGGGAGGTCATCCCTGATTCCCTCCAGTGGTCATCTGGTCTTTTAGGGCACTTTTTGGGGCCTTATTCGTGGAAAAACAGGGTCCAGGAAAAGTGCCCTAAATTCTCGCTAAAAACGCATATTTTTTTTCCATTATCGGCGAAAGGCGCCCATCTCTGATCGGCCGATAACCAAGCCCCAGTTCCGCCTTCACCACGCCTTTGACACGCCCCCATCAACTTTGTCCACATCCGCGACAGAGTGCAGTTGAAAACGTCCAAATTCGGCTTTCGATTATACAGCTTTATTCCCTTTTGTGAGATAAACATCTATCTCCCGATTTGGGTCACAATATAGGCGTTTTTCTATTTTGATTATAAGCAGGATAGAGGCTCATTTTCAAAGCTCATAGACTTGCAAAGTTATATATGTTACTATGGAACTTTATAAATCTATGTGCTTTGAAAAAGAGCATCATAGGCACCTGTCAATCAATATCGCCTTTGATGCATCTAAGTGACGTGCACCTCTAGATGCCAGCTTACAGAACTGCCT
Organism: Microcaecilia unicolor; assembly: GCF_901765095.1. Classification (NCBI taxonomy): domain Eukaryota; kingdom Metazoa; phylum Chordata; class Amphibia; order Gymnophiona; family Siphonopidae; genus Microcaecilia; species Microcaecilia unicolor. The sequence continues at coordinate 125,532,515 of NC_044031.1, read as the reverse complement.
GTTAATCTATAGTGCAAATGTTCTCAAACTGAAACAGCTGGTAGCGCACAATTTCAAAAATTCTCCTTGCAATTCAGTTTTTTATAACTGACTCATTTGTGATAGTTATAATATCATTAAGAGACGCCTGAGACAGGCACGTTGAAGCCAAAACATGGTGCTGTGTCGAGTCATCATTAAGAGTCAGCAAGAATAGATTAATTTCTCATCTTCGGTGTCCCTTGGTCTGATTCTGAAGTGTGTGTATGTCAGACATGTTTTTTGCAGCCCTCAGAACTTTTAGGGGGGAGGGAGAAAATAGTACTAGGGGATTAAGGGAATGACCACCCTGATCCCTCCAGTGGAGTGCTACATAAAATAAGGAGCTTTCTCTCACCTAGACAGCCCAGGGAGAAGTTGTATATTCTCATGTTCATCTAGATGACTGTAGACCTGTATTCCTCATCTAAAATGGGAAATGCACTACTGCCGCCTAAAACACACACAGACCATGCCCCGTTCACACATGCACATATTCAGGTTTTGGACTTAAATATCTTAGCTTTTTTGTATTTTGGTTACATTTGTATCAACAAATATTGAGGGGATTTTGTTGAGCTTGTCAGTAATTTATATAAGCAACATAGATAGCCACATGCATTTATAAAACAGAAACTCATATCCTGCCCTAAACGCACAGAAATGACAAGCATTTATGAACACCTGCACTGAGGTGACTGTCTTTATATGCTTAGTGATAATACCATGAGACCGGTACTAGGGATCACTGATGGCATATTGAACCCAACAGCTATGGGGTAGAGGAAGACCACTCCTGCCCCATCCACCAGACTACCATGTAAACCCAGGTGAGACCCAAGGGGTTGGGAGAGTGGGGATGGTTGGAATGTCCTGTGTAGAAAACCATTGGTTGGGAGGGTCCTTTTGAGAGGGATTACTTGCTGGGGTTACTATTTTGAGGAGAAATGCTGTGTGTGGGTACTGTTGGGGGGTATTTTGGGGGGGGAGGACTAATGATATTCATGGGGCATGCTCTTTGTGGTGGTTGGGTATCATTTCAGATAGGGCCATGACTATACTACCTGACTTCTGATAGAATGGTTATGCTTAATGCTTCCTTTTAAGATGGTAAGTACTGCCACACTAACTACAATCCTGACAGCTAGCTGTTAGTGCCAGCCACAGCTTATCAATGTTCATATCCCACCTGAGAACCAGCCACATCCTACCAATGCTCATATCCCACCTGAATGCCAGCCACATCCTAACGATGCTCATATCCCATCTGAGTGCCACCCATATCTTATCAATGCTCATATCCCACCAGAGTGAGACACATCCTATCAATGCTCATATTCCACCTGAATCTCATCCCTACCCATGCTAAGCAACTAGTGTGGGAATTTTACTCTGCTGCAATAGCCATTAGTGCAGGTCCACACTAAGGAGCCCTTTTACTAAGGCACATCTAAAAGTGGCCTGTGCTGGTATAGGCAAGTGTTTTGGACATGCATAGGTAATTGTTTCAGCACGCCTAGAAAAAAGGTGCTTTTTGTGGCCGGAAATGGATGTGCGGCAAAATTAAAACCAGTGCCTGTCCATTTTCGGCCTGAGACCTTACATGCTCCCCCCCCCCCCCCCCCATTGACTTAGCGGATAGGTCTCACGCGCTATCTGGGTGGTAAGTGACCAGTGTGCGTAAACTGCCGATTACCGCCGGGCAAGCACCATGCGTTAGAAAATAAAAAATATTTTCTACCGCGTGTTTTGGACGCGGGTCAAAAAATGGAATTACTGCCTGGTAATCGGTAGTAGTTCCAATTTGGTGCAATGATAAAAATGTTACGATCTGTAGCAGACTGTATCAACTGCTCCTGAACGCAATAGTGGAGATCAAAAGAACCCGCCAATACCAGGTCAACCATTTTACATAGAAGTCACCTGAGATATGCTGGGATAGGCTTATACTGTACATTTGCTGAGCCTTAGAGCAACCTGTTTATGTATAGTTTATGTTTGATATTGTGGAAAAATTAAAAAAGCCATCAAGAATGAAAAAACATTGTTGATCTGGAGAGTTATCACCATCTGGTCAGATCTGAATATTGTACAAATGGGGGATTTTCTGTTGGCTGCACTAGAGGGGAAAAAATTCCTGACTGACTACCATTTCCCATTTGTAACTGCAGGGAGTAAGCATGATGCCTGACTAACACACTGTGCCAATCTCACAAGTGGCTGCTCTCAGTTTTAAATAAAATCATTATGCAAAGTCTATTGAGATGTTTGTATGCACATTAATATTCTACAGTGAATAAAAAGCAAGCTTTCAAATAGAGAAAAAAAGTAAGTGTAGAATTAACTTCATTTTGCAGACTTCAGACTGGTCTGTGGTATTCCTTAAGCTCTCCTGGCTTCTAGCCTGAGCCTCAGCTCTTGCGGGTCATGGGGTCAGTCTCCAATGAGCCTGACAGGCAGATTAGAGCCACCTTGGAAAAGGCAGGGGTCACTTGAGTATTGGAGTGGAGGAGTAGTATATAGAGCAGCAGGCTGGAAAGCCCAGTTTATTTGTTTATGCATTCTTGTATCCCACTGTTATCCAAAACAAGTTTTGGTTCCAAATGGCTTACAATTTATATTCTGCTTGAAATTACAATGATTGTTTGTAGATTGCCTTCTGGTGGAAGATACAATAATGATTTATATTCAGGAAGCAACTAATGAATAGGAAGCGACTAACAGTGATGGTTTACGATTAGGAAGCGGAAAAGTCTTCGATGGCTGTAGAATTTTTTAAAGAGGTAGGTTCTCAGTTCTTTTCTGAACTGGAGATAATTGGTGATGCTTCTTGCGATCTTTGGTATCAGGTTCCACCATTTGGAACACAGATACATAAATTCAGCCATTTAGATAGTTTTGTAGGTTATGTTTCTGCAGTTGGGTAGGTGAAGAAGCAGATAGCCTCTGGTTTTTATGCTTGCATTTCTTGGGGATAGTTTGACCATATCTAGCATATATTCAGGTGTCATACCGAATAATATTTTCTAGATGATGGTGCTAGCTTTGAAGATTAGTCTTGTCTTGATTGGCAGCCAATGTGGTATTTCGAGCAGTGGAGTGGCTCTTTTGAATTTTAACTTCTTGAATATTGGATGGTTTGTGGCGATTTTAGTGTGTTTTTCTTACACCCTACGTATGCTGCATTACAGTAGTCTAATTGTGATAGTATCAACGATTGTACTGTTATCCAGAATGATTGTCTTAGAAAATAGTCTCTGATACTTCTCATTTTCCATAGTGTTCTGAAGTATTTTGTTGTTACTGCTGATATTTGACTGTACAGTGATAAATGTTTATCAAAGATAATCCCCAGTATTTTTAGCTATGTTTTGATTTTGTATGTTTGATTGTTGATTGTGATGTTTTGGTGTAATGTAGAGTTGTGTGGACTTGTTCAAATCCCACTGCTTTTCCTTATGATCTTGAGCAAGTTGCTTAACCTTTCATTGCCTCAGTCACAAACTTAGATTGTAAGCCCACCAGGGACAGGGAAATACCTACTATACCTGAATGTAACTTCCCTTGGACTACTACTGAAAAGATGTGAGCAAACTCCCTTCCCTAAATCAACATATACATAATTTCCTTCACAATCAGCATTTGCTTCAATAATTTTTTTGAATTATAATTTTGACAGTACAATATACTATGCTGGTTTTCTGATTTTACATAGATTGAATGAATTTCAAATATTCATTATTATCAAGGTCAACAGAGTGGCACAACTGTAAAAAAAAATGGTAAAAATACTTTTGAAATACAGCTTCAACCACTACTTTGCTGTGGTTCACATACAGGCTTATTTTCAAAAGACAAGGATGCCCATCTTTTGACACAAATCGGAAGATTGGCGTCCTTCTCCCAGGGTCGCCAAAATCGGCATAATTGAAAGCCGATTTTGGGCATCCCCAACTGCTTTCCGTCGCGGGGATGACCAAAGTTCCCGGGGGCGTGTCAGAGGCATAGCAAAGGCAGGACTTGGGCGTGCCTAACACATGGGCGCCCTTGACCCATAATGGAAAAAAGAGTGTCCCTGACGAGCACTTGGACGACTGTACTTGGTCCTTTTTTTTGTTACAACCAAGCCACGATAAAGTGCCTGAACTGACCAGATAAACACCAGATGGAATCGGGGATGACCTCCCCTTATTCCCTCAGTGGTCACTAACCCCCTCCCACCCTCAAAAAATAGTTTAAAAATCTTTTGTGCCAGCCTCAAATGTCATACTTAGGTCCATCGCAGCAATATGCAGGTTGCTGGAGCAGTTTTAGTGGGTACTGCAGTGCACTTCAGGCAGGCGGACCCAAGGCTCATCCACCTCCCACCCACCTGTTACACTTGTCGTGGTAAATATGAGCCCTCCAAAACCCACCACAAACCCACTGTACCCACATGTAGGTGCCCCCTTCACCTGTAAGGACTATAGTAGTGGTATACAGTTGTGGGTAGTGAGTTTTGGGGGGCTCAGCACACAAGGTAAGGGAGCTATGTACCTGGGAGCTTTTTCTGAAGTCCACTGCAGTGCCCTCTAGGGTGCCCAGTTGGTGTCCTGGCATGTCAGGGGGACCAGTGCACTACAAATGCTAGCTCCCCCCATGACAAAAAGGGCTTGCATTTGGTCATTTCTGAGATGGGCGTCCTTAGTTTCCATTATCATCGAAAATCAGAAACGACCAGTCTAAGGACGACCATCTCCAGAGACGACCTAAATGTCAAGATTTGGGTGTCCCCGACAGTATTATTGAAACGAAAGATGGACGTCCATCTTGTTTCAATAATACGGGTTTCCCCGCCCCTTTGCCGGGATGTCCTGCGAGGACGTCCTCAGGAAAACTTGGGCGCCCCTTTCGATTATACCCCTCATAACATCTCCTAAAGTAACAAATGAGAATGGGAATGTATAATGGTGGTGGGTGGGAGCTTCTGAGCAGCATAAGGGGTATTATAAGGCCATCTAACTTGTGTGGACGATACATTCATATGTTATACTTATTTTATATGCATAAGTGCCTTTATTAAAGGCCCCCCCACAAAGCCCCTGCAAAAAGTTACACCTGCCCTGAGGCAGGCTCAACTCTCCTGTTTTACTTTATATGCTTGCATACATATAGGTCAATATTCAGCCACCATGGTCAGCGTTTTTTGTTTGTTTGTTTGTTTGTTTGTTTGTTTTTAACACCAGCTGAGGTGGTTGAAAAATATTCAGATGATAAGCACAACTGTCTGGTTAGTGGCCAACACTGAGTATCAGGATAAGATGATCTGCATCTGGATAGTGGTAATATTTAGTCTGCGATCCAGATAACTTATCCGGATAATTCAGGACAGCGCTGTCCTAAGTAATCTGGATAAGTTTTCTGGAGAGCAGATTGAACATTGTTTCTACAATTCATTGGTAGTAATGTAGTATATTTGGGAACTTCTCATTATCTTTGGAGGAAGTTAAGAACTTTGCAGAATGCAGGAATTAGATTATTGGGGGGTGTAGGGCAGAGAGATCATGTGACTTCACTGTATTTTCATTATCAATAGTTGCCAGTGAAGTATAGGCCGTTATATATGATTTTGATTTTGACACTTAAGGTATTATATAGGGGACTCCGTCATATTTGATTCCCCTAATATATCCTTATGTTCCTACAAGAGTTTTGAGATCTGCCACTGCTTTATTGTTGACACTTCCTAAGACATCGCAGGCTCACCTTATGAGAACACGAGAGAGTGCTTTTTTTTTTTTGCATGCTCCTTTTTTGGAATCAACTCTCAGCGGAGTTACGGAGGGAAGCTTCTTTTAATCAATTTAAAATGAAGTTGAAAACTTTTTTTTTGGCAAGCATTTGGATCTGTCAGCTAACTGGGGTATATGGTAACTGGAGGCCTGCAGTATTGCTAAGGAGTGTGATGATTTGCTCGTATTTGCTATTTCTTGGATAGATAAGTTGATGAATGGGTACAGTCCTATTGTTTTGGCGTTCTTTTCTGCTCCTTATATTTGGGTTGTTAACCACTCTAGCTTGCATTAGAAAAATGGAATAGCAAAGGTTTTAAACTATTACCTGGATAAATTCCAGGACTACCCTAGGTCTGCCACACTTCACCCTGGCACTGTCTTAATAGTGCTTGCAATCTGTAAATATATTCAGAGGCACTATTTTGATAATGCTACCAAACATCACTTCCATCACTGTGCATACTAGCTCTCTAGTTTGTTTCAATGTTCCCAACCTCTCTGCAACTCTTATTATGTTGAAGGCCATAAGGCCTACTACTGCATCTCATGACCCTTTGCCTTCCTCCATCATCGAATTGGCTACTATTTTTCAGCTACTTTTTGGATATCCACATGTAATCAAAAATAATCATATATATCCAACTACAGATACTTTTGTATATGGTTTCCAAACAAAACCTCTTCCACTTAGATCATAGTTCATTCATTCACAATTCAAACTTTATATTTAAATGACCTCAGCGATGTCCGTTGCCACTTTCATTATTGTAATGGCAGCATTAACAACATCCATCATCTTCACAGGTCAACTATAATGACTGATTATTATCTCAAAAACTTTTTATAAAGTCTATTGAACTTATCTTTTAAATATCCATCATCGAGCATTACGGTGTAAATCTAGGACCATCATATGGTAACATCGAGTCTCTTCTAAGGCCAAACGCCCCCCCTTGGAAAAATTCTATTTTCACCCTAAAATCAAGGACCCTCGCATCATGTTCTAATTACCGTCCAATTACTAATCTTTTATAGCAAAACTCACAGAAACTATTGTTCTCACTCAGCTTTCTGATTTCTTTCATCAAAATCAGAAGAGTTTTAGGCAGCATCACTGCACAGAGACCTCCTTAATAGGTGTCACAACACATATTCACTACCATATGGATAAATATAAATCAGTATTCCTCATTGGATCTTTCAGCAGTCTCCAACCTAATTGATCATTCAATATTGTTACAACTTGTTATGATTGGGGTCTGAACCCCTCTCAAACTTACCTCTTTCCTGGGAGTCAGCTTCTTAGCTGGCTTCTGTTTCTTTCTCTGTCCTTTCTGAGCTGGCAGCTTCCAGCAGCATGAGGTTAATTGTCTCACTATACTGCACCTGTGTGGGTAGTCTGAGTTGCTCTAACTCTCTTTGGATGTACTGGCTTCAAGTGTTTCACGGTCTTGCATTGATGTGGGTTGGGCCTCTCTGGGTCAGTGTGCTTTTGCCTAGGTCTAGGGAGTGTGACATCATCTGGGAGGGCCTTGATAAGGAAGTGGGTTCTTTCCTTCAGGGCCTTCGCAACGTTTGCTTCTGGCTTCTTGCTTTAGGTCCAGGTTAGTTTAGTGCAGTGTGCACTTGTGACTTGTGTGTTTGACTTCCCGGCTTTTCCCTTTTGCTACGGGGTGTAGCACTGCTGTTAGTGCAGTGCTGGAGTTTGGTGCTGGGAGCACCCTTGTTATAGTGTTTAGGAAGCACCTTTTGTTATTTGGGTATTTGGCTTTCCTGCTTGTTTCCTTGTGCTCACCATTACACCCCGCTTTTCCTCGTGACCTGTGTTTAGCTGCTGGAGCTGGGTGCTTAGGAAGTACCGGGGTGAGAACCCATGTTTAGCTGCTGCAGCTTGGTGCTTAGGAAGCACCAGTGTTAGGTCTGGCTTTTGTCTTCCCTTCCTTTTCCCTTGTGGCTTCCCTGCACTTCTGTTAGTGTAGGGCGTAGGGGCACCCCTGTTAGTTTCTGTTAGGGGCACTGCTGTTAGTGGAGGGCTTAGGAGCTTTTCTGTTGGTGCTGGGCTTAGGAACACTTTTGGTCACTTTAGGAGTTAGGTGCACTCCAGTTACAGCTTGTTGTAGTCCTGGTCCCTGTGTCGTCCAGTAAGTCCTGCCGGCTACTCGAACCCATGAGCTCAAGTCCTGGGGGCTTAGTAGCTAAGTGCAGGTGAAGCTGTGTGGACCAGTCCAGTGTGCTCCAGTCCAGTGTGTTCCGGTCCGGTGTGTGTTCCAGTCGGGTGTGCTCCAGTCCAGTGTGTTCCGGTCCGGTGTGTGTTCCAGTCCGGGGGATTGCAGTCCAGTGTTCCAGCCCTGTGATCCCCAGTCCAGGGGATTCCAGTCAATGTGTTCCGGTTCGCTGGGCAGTGCCTGCAGTCCCTGCCGGTGTGCTTACCCAGTGTTGGTTGGTGGGTTTTGCCTGCTGCTGTCGCTCCTCGTCAGCAGCCCAAGGGCTCACGTTTGCTCCAGAGCCCAGCCCCGCGGGCTCTGAACCTGAGAACCTGACACAACTACATCATATAGGAATCTCAGGCAATGCGCTAGTCTGTACCCACTCTTTCCTTCTAGGGAATATGTAGTAAGTCACCAACATGCCCTTTCAGATCCATTCACATATAGTCAATCTCCCAAACACATAATCTTTCAAATATCTTTCTCAACCTTTATCATCATAGCATATCTAATAATGATGGACATATTAGCATTATAATTTATTAACCGGGGATCTTCAGATATTTCAAAAGTTTCCACCATATAGGACTTAGCCCCAAACTGTAAATGGTGTCCTTTACATCCTCATGGATCAACCCGTAAAACACAATTTTTTTCCTTTTTTTTTTTGTTGATTTTCTTTTTTTGTTTAAATCTTAAAAGACATTCATCTTCAACTGATTTTTCAAACAATATTACATGACTTAACTTAAAGTAGGTAGCAGCAGCAATTTTTCTTCCAGTTCAAACCTCTGCCGACATGGCCAGGTTTCGTTATACTTTGTCAGGGAAGAGGCTTGCATATCTGTATTCACTTCAGTGTCTCAGAAAAAATGGCTGCCATTTACATCTACTTGTAGAGTACCCCAGGGCTCCATCCTGTCTCACACCTTCTTTAATATGTTCATGGCACCCCTCCTGACATTGATTTAGTCTATAGGCTTGACTTCATATGTCAATGCAGATGATATCCAAATTCTATTTCCTCTTACCCCTACCGATCCCGAGGACATCAACCTCCTTAATATGGTCTATCTTGCATCACCGCTTAGCTATCCAAGAACAAGTTAAAATTAAACCCTAACAAATCTAAAGCTCTCCTTCTCTCTGATAGCAGTAACATCACTCTATCATTGCCAATTTTGCTTTGTGGTTTCCAAGTGCCTTTAGTAGCATCCTTGAAAGTTTTGGGCTTCACTATAGACAAGTAACTCATCTTTAGACCACAGATTACTTCTCTTGTGTAGCACTGCTTTGACAAGCTGCATATGATCAGATCTATAAGACCACTGCTTCAGCAATCTGCCCTTAAGATCATGGTACATTCTTTTGTACTCAAACAGCTAGACTATGTCAATTTCTTTGTACAAATGCCTCAGACAGAAAGATCTACACTGCCTACAATTAATCCAAAACACCACCATCAAATTAGTACTGGTTCTAAGAAATCTGATTATGTCACACCACTCCTGAAAGCCGCACATTGGCTACTTCTTTCACATAAGATCACTTACAAGATTCTCATCCTTGTCTTTAAAGTCCGGTCTACAGGTTAGCCATCTTTTCTCTCTTGATTACCGACATCTTACTGCCCTCCTTGAGCTCTTTGATTGTCGCAGCAAAATCTTCTCATTATTCCATCTTTTAGGCAAATCAGATATAACCCTACCCAGTGCTCAATTTTCTCTGTCACCGGTCCTTCCCTCTGGAATGTCCTGCCCTCCCATTTACGTGTACAAACTTCATTGGTTTGCTTTAAATCTGAAATCAAAACATTTCTATTTGAAGATGCTTATAGCTGATGTCTTGGTCTTTCTGGAGGTAGTCTGCGGAACATGGCAGACATGCTTCCTCATTGTTCTTCCCTTTATCTTTCTCTCCTATCATATTTTGTAGTTCTCTCCCACCTCACTTCTTTTTCCTTTTCTTTATCCTTCTATTCCTCTCAATTTTAAAATATTGTAAACCACTCAGATAGCCTGCTTGATGTGTGGTATAGCAAATATTGAATAAACTTGGAAATTATTGCTACCACAAAATGATAGCATTTGATTCCAAAACATACAGTTCATACGCGTGAAGATTACGCTATTATGTAAACTATACCCCCGATATTCTGTGCTATTTAATGTCCAGAAATGACTGCTGACCAGTTAAATAGCATTTTGGCCCCTAACCACTAATATTCAGCATGAGATAGCCAGTAATTTCCACTCTGAATACTGCCAGTTAGAGACAGTTATATCGTGCGAGAACCAGCAATACTCAGTGCAAACTGGCTACGTTTCTCAGCCAAATCAGACCGCCTAAATAGCAGTCCTATCTTTGGCTACTGTAAACTTAACCGCCCAGTGGTGAATATTGACATAGCAGGTTAAGTTTGAGCCCCCCCCCCCCAGTGACGATCGTGGCACTTAGGCGGTCTGCCTCCCACAGGCTGAATATCAGTCTCTATGTGCCTAATTATGAACTCTGCTCCTGTGCATGCCTCACAGAGAAGTATGTGCCATCAAATTGTGGTATCTGTTTTTTTTTACCTGTCACAATTTTATAAGAGGTGATTCACTTGTATATGTGGACATACATGCACAGGAATGACTTTATAAAATTACTTCTATAGAGCCTACATTTAGGCAATATAAAGGAAATTCTATGACAGAACACCTAGAATTTATGAGCCTAGAAAACAACTTTTTGAAATATGCAAAACAAGTGTGGTTGTGGTTTTTTACATTTATTTGGTTGACATTGCCAGAGAATGTGGTAAAAGCAGTTAGCTCTGGCGGGATTTTAAAAAGTTTGGATAGCTTCCTAAAAGATAAGTCCATAAGCCATTATAAAAATGGACTTGGAGAAAATCCACTGTTTATTTCTATTATAAGCAGTATAAAATGTATGGTACTGTTTTGGAGTCTTACCAGGTATTGTAACTTGGAGTGGCCACTTTTGGAAACAGGATGTTGGGCTTGATAGATCTTCCATCTGTCCCAGTATGGCAATACATATGTACTTATGATAATGCAAAGAAAGAAAGAGCTGTTCACTAAAATATCACTACATAAGAACAACATTTTCAGATATATCTCTGTACTGTGGTTGAAGTGTGATGATTAGAGATAGGTGAGATCAAAAGCCTTTGATCTGCATGTTTAGGTAATCTCTCAAGCATTAAAAGCACACCCAACAATTCAGAGTGGCCTAGTAGTTAGAGCACTGGTCTCACTATCCAGAGGTGGTTGGTTCAAATCCTACTACAACTCCTTGTGATCTTGGGTAAGTCACCTAACCCTCCGTTTCATCAGGTACAAACTTAAATTTTGAGCTCTCCAGGGCACCTTGAGCTACTACTGAAAAAGGTGTGAGCAAAATCCAAATAAATAAATTTAGCACTGTTATGTGGCTGATTACCATGATATTTAGATCAATCTGACTAATTTTATGAAAAATGTTTTAAGCAAATATACTGACGTATACTGTTTGTGGAGAAATTGCCCTCATAAGGGCTGATTCTCAAGGAGCACATCCATAGGTACGGCTCTGCTTGCTTTGAAGCAGGTGCAGTTTAAGGCTACATTATAGAGGAACATAGGCATGTGAAAGGCAGTTCTGAAAAGAGATGCCCACAGTTTCTGCCCCTTTGTGCATATAAATTCACAGAAAAGTGGCACATCGATTATAAACCCCGGATTCTATATAGTCGGGTGCGCAAACTAATTAAGATGACATTAACAGTCGATAACTGGTGTTAATTGCATTCATTTGGAGTGGATCTGCCCTGCGTCCTATTCTATAACAAGCTTGCCTAAATTTCATAGGATGCAACTCAAAGGGCACGTGGCCATGGGAAAAGAGTGGGTGGGTCAGGGGAGTTCCCAGAAATTAGGTGCCCGTGCATCTAACTGCTTCAGTTTGGTGCAAGGATTTACACCAGGTTTTGGCAAGCATAAGTCCTCACACCCAAAATTAGGCACAGGAAACAGGCCAAGCTACTATTCTGTAATGGGCACTTTGCACAGAATTTACACACACATCTGCTTAAACGTTATTCTATACCGCTGTGTGTCCAAAACATCTCATGCATATCCCAAAAGGAGGCATGGCTGTGGCCAGGTCAGGGGTGTTCCAAATATTGAGGGCGCAGTGTTATAGAATACCGGGGTTATGCACCCAACTTCCATGCTGGCGTAAAGTTGGGTGTGGGAAACTGCTGTAAGAGCTATTCCATAAAGGGCACTTAGCCCAGAAAACACTTTATAGGATAGGCGCTTAGGGCAGATTTTTCCCAGTCCTTAAATGTGAGCACCATTTACTGAATCAGGTTCTTAATACTGATATTCTGAGGTTAGATGGGTTGTGAGATGCAGGGGCGTAGCCAGATCTTATGGTGGAAGGGGGCCATAGCCCGAGGTTGGGGGTACATTTTGAGTGCAGTCCCACCACCATCCCCCACCACCTGGCCTCGCCTCCTCACTCCCCCCGCCCCCCTGCCTGCCTCGCCTCCCCCCGCCCGTCCACCCACCTCACCTCGCTCGCCTCACCTCGCCTCACAAACAAATACCTTTGCTGGCGGGAGTCCCCAACCCCCGCCAGCCAAAGCCTTCTTTAGCACCGGTCTCCGGCGCAGCCGCGTTCGCTGCCTTGCTCTTCTTTCTTCTTGCTCCTCCCGTGCACGCTGACACCGGAGACCGGCGCTGAAAAAGGCTTCAGCTTACGGGGGTTGGGGACTCCCGCCAGCCAAACCAGGGGCCCTGATGAAATTTGCGGGGGCCCAGGCCCCCATGGCCCCCCCCCATAGCTACGCCCCTGGTGAGATGTGAGAATGTTTTCATTTGAACATTGTCTTTTTTTATTTTTACATGATCTAAGTTCTTGACCATTTAAACAGCGAGAGGGATCAAACTATATTCAAAGGATTCAGTATGAATTCATATGGGAACCAGATAAAAATATTTTTTAAGTCTTTTAATGGTTAAAAGATAAATGTGACAAATAGTTCAAGCAGCTGAAAGCTGGCAAATTTTAAGCACTTGTTAACTGACATCATTTCTTCAATCACTGAATAAAACATGTCCAATTATGCATCACTGCAAAGACATCTCCTTAAACAGCTGGAAGCTGTTTAAAAATACTGAATTTAATATCTAAGTGAACTATCAACACTGCAAATTAGTAACACAACCCAGAGATACAGCTTGTAAGTCCATCCTGAATTTATTAAACACCTCATGCTACTTTTACAACCATTTATATTTTTTGTTTTCACTAGTGAACTGCTGCAAGAAAAACTCTATCCCCCTGATATTCAGCAGACAGAAGGCATCACGGTTAAGCTGCCGCCACCTGTGTTTAACCCTGGATATTCAATGCCGGGCCATATCCAGTGATTGGCATTAAATATCCGGTTTCAGTTTTGTCTGCAGCAGCTTAACCGATTAAGCCGATATTCAGCACCAACCGGTTAAAGGGTCCTTTTACTAAGGTCTGCTGAAAAATGCCTGCGGTAGTGTAGGCACGTGTTTTGGCCGCCCGCAGAATCATTTTTCAACGCTCCTGTAAAAAATGCTTTTTTTTGGGGGGGGGGGGGGAGCAAAAATGGACGTATAGTAAAATGAAAACTGGCATGCGTCCATTTTGGGTCTGAGACCTTACCGCCAGTCATTGACTTAGCTGTAAGGTCTCACACGTTAACAGGGCGGTAATGGTCAATCCGCATTCAAGTCGATTACCGCCCACATGCCTGAAAATAAAAATATTTTCTGATGTGCGTAGTGGATGCACGTCAAAAATGAAATTACTGCCTGAGCCACATGTTAGCCAGGCAGTAACTCAGAATTGATGAACGTTGGGTGCACGTAAGCGCTTACGCGGCTTAGTAAAAGGACCCCTAACTACTTAACAGTTAAAGATAGGTCTGCTATTTATGTGGCCTATCTTAACCACTAAACTTAGCTGGTTAGTGCTGAGCATTCATAGTTTACTGTCTAAATCATGTGACATTGCAGTTAACGACTAACTGCTAAGGGGGAGATTCTATATATGGCGCCTAAAAAACAGGCGCCGAAATCAGTGCCGATTAAGAGTATTCTATAATCGGTGCCTTATTATAGAATATGCTTAGTTGATATGTCAGCACCTAAAACTATGTGCCATCATTTACACCAATAAAAATGTGGCATAAATCCCAGCGCATAGATTTACGTGCACTGAGCCATATTCTATAACTACGCCCACAAAATGCTCATTTCCCTGCCCATAACTGCGCCTTTTTTTGCCTGCCTGCATTGGAAGCTCAGCGCACTTTGTTGCAGAATATGCTTAACGAGTTGTGCATGTAAATTCTAATCAGTGCCAATTAGTGCTCATTATTGCTTGTTAATTGCTGTTATCAGTGTTCATTAGCTTGTTAAGCTTGTTATGTTATGTGCATTGTTATAGAATCTGCTTGGATATCGGCGTAGATCTGTAAGCATGCTATATAAAATCTGGGGGTAAGTGTTAATATTCAGTAGAGATAATCAACTATCTTGCACTGAATATTAGCAGTTAGCCAGCTAAGCGCTATTTAACCAGCCAGGAGCCATTCCTGGCCAATTAAATAGCGCTGAATATCGGACCTGATGGCATTTTCTGTAAACTGTGCTATAAAAGAAGCAAACTGAAGACTCATGAATATCAAATATCTTAATACAAGCAACAAACCCCATTTCGTGAAAAATGAAACGGGCCATAGGAAGGCTCTGCTCTAAGTGATTTCTCCTCTCGCCCCTGTCCTCCCCTCCATGTCCAGCGATTCTTCCCTCCCCCCATCCCCTCCGTGTCCTGCAATTCTGGCCCCCCCTCCATATCCAGTGATTCTCTTCTGCCCTGCTCTGCCCTCCCCCGTGTCCCGCGATTCTGGCCTCCCTTCCATGTCCAGCGATTCTTCTCTGCCCTGCCCTGCCCTCCCATCCCATCCCATATCCAGTGATCCTCCCCTCCCCTACCCTCTCCTCCATGGCCAGTGACTCTGTCCTTCCTGCCATCCTGCCTTTAAGCCGTTCATCTTACCTGAGGTCGCAGCGGTGGCAGGCTCGGCTCGCGTCGCCTCCAGCCTTCCCTTGCCTTACCTCTGTGTCCCGCCCTCATCTGACATCATTTCGTCTTTCTGCGAGGGCAGGACACTGAGAGGGAAGGGAACGCTGGAGGCGAGCTGACATCAGCATGCTGTTATGAACCCAGCCATCCAGGGAAGAAGTTACCAATTATTAAATAGATTTTATTATGATTAGAATGAACCACTAAAAGAATTTATTGCTAGACTGAAGTAAAATGGCACCTAATTCTAAAAAAATGCTCTTAATCTTACTGTTATATTATTTTACATTTATAAACCATCATACAAAATTGGGGTGTGTAGGTCAAAAATGTACATTTAGTTTAGTTTTCCATGTTTTTTATAGGATTTTTTGTTTTGTTTTGTTTGTTTTGTTTGTTTTGTTTGGGGGCCAATTAAGTCAATAGTATACACAATTGTTCAAATAATGTGCACTATTGCTCAATAGATAATGTCCATTATTGCACAATACTTCAACCTATTTGCAATCCAAGTATTGGATTTTCAGACATTTTGGGTTAAAAAGGCATTTTTACTAGGCTGAGTTAAGCAGCTAACGTGGATTTTACTGTACATTAAATATTAGTGTGGATTCACGCTAACATCTAACACATACTAAAACAGCCAGTGTACTTTAAAAAAGCATGGTAGATATTTAAGATGGGAATAGGCAGTGGGCATGATTGGGGAGGAGCGGAGGCGTGCCCTGCTGTGACAGCTAGCAAATGGGACATTACTGCATGGTGGACCTTTGCAAATGTTGGTCCCAAGATGTCATTGGTGAATATTGGCTGCTAGTCTGTGCAGCACCAGACAGGCAGGGCATTAGTTAACTGGGATAGGAAATTGTCCAAGAGGCATAGATGGAAAGACTGCCACTGGCACCCACAACTTTTACCCTCCTGCCGCTTAGTGAGATCAGTGTCTCATAACTCCATCATCACATCTCTGTACTGCACATTCTGAATAAAGGTTTAAGATGAGATAATCATTTTGAAACAGAGGTGTTCTTTATTGCACCTTTCTAGAGTTCATATACTGACTCAGCCATTTTCTCTAATTTTTCAAGACAACATGACATTTCCTTCTTTAATCTTCTATTTACATATATAATGATCTGTTAACCACAATTAACTGTGCATTAATAATGTGCAAATCTATTCATACCATCCTTAACAATGATCGCTCAGCAGGAACTTCAAAGGTGAATGGTCAAGCACCTTGCATGACAACATTCTAGGATTATAAGGAAGAAAGGTCAGTGCTATCAAATAGTAGTTGAGACATAAGAGGCACTTTGTCCAGTATCACATAGAGTCTAGGCCTAGGAGTCCATGCATGACAAAAATTGCTGCAATCTGTTCATAAAAGCAAAGCTGTATTTCTTTAGAAACTGTTTTCTGATATAGAAACATACATAGGGGTTGTTGGCAAATAATGACCGTTTTGTCCATCCTTTCTCTTCAAGCACTCTTCCTTTTGCAATTTCTTCTCTTCTGAATGCCCTTCTTAATTTATAATATGCCATCTAGAGGGATTTTCCAGCTATCAGAAGGCATGATCATAATACTGTGGACCTCTAAAGCAATGTTGTTCTTGTCACTTCACCACTCCTTAGTTTACCACAAGGATTTCTAAATGTACATTTAATAGCATGATTGAAAATGAATTGATGATTTAATAACATTAGTTATAGATGGGCAAATAACTTCTGCAATTTAGTAGATAAATTATCCATGGGGGTAGCCATCATATCCACAACAAAACAATTTGGAACGTTCAACTTGGATTATTACCTTAGCAAAATTATCTGCACAAATTTGCACCTGCATTTCCAGGCAAAACGAAAACATTTCCATGGGAAAAATGTTACCTGTGGGAAAAGATTTTCATTCTTTCCCACTTAGTGAAAACAGGACCAGCAATCTGTCGAAAAAAATGAATCAAAAATACCCCTAAAAAAGAGGAAACAATTTTAAAAAATCATCAACCATATAGACATATCATTTGCTACATAAAAATCAGTTTAGTATACTTTGAACTGTGTGCAATCAAATATATATAATATATTTAAAAGGAAACATCAAAGCTTCCCGAGCAGGGAAATACCCTTATTAGAAAAACTCACCCACAATGGGAGTCAAAGCCTTATGATATCCCATATTATCCTAAGCAAACTCAGGTTCAATGTGGCTTACAGTGAGACAGAATAATAGAATTAAATTATATCATGGGAGCAAGTAGATGGATATGTCTGAAACATTTAACAAAGTTGAGATTAGCATATATACCTAACTGGCCATTTAAAAGTCTGTTCTTTAATGATGCCACATGTTCAGAAATCATTGTCATATATATATATATATATATATATATATATATATTAGACATGCACACACCAGAACAGGCATCCATAAACACATTGCAAAAGTAAACAACAACTTCTACAGAGTACATCCAAAACTTAATTTTTATTTTCTCATTTCCATCTTCCAAAACTCTAGATAGCAGATGTACAGATCACTAGACTCCAAAGCAGTCCAAAACAAGTAAAGTCAGTTCAATCCTAATTGTTCAACCACCCTTAGGATTCACCTTTGAGTTTAAAAAGCAAAACCATGTCACGTAAGGACTGGACAGATGAATTAAAGCAAAATTTAAATCAAATGCCTTTAATATGTAATATACGGTAGCATTAATGAAACAGTCATGGAATATTCACATAGCAAGCAGCCTGAGCCAACAGATTTATTTTCCATTGAACATAATTAACTTTGTATGAACTTGGCGGTTAATAGTGTGCTGAACTGGACAATGTTGTCACATTAGACTGACTCTGGACAGAACTTCTGCATAAAGAAAACCCATTCTTCATTATTCAAAACCTCTGTATGAAATAGTGGTAGTAATAAAAAAGGCAAGTGCATTTTTATAATATACCTCTGCAATCCACAAAACAAAAGAAACAAGTTCCCACATGCCATCTTTTTCTTTTGATGTAGACTCAGGAAAAAAGATATTAAATGCTCCCAGATCTCAACTTAATTAATGATTTTTTTAAAATTGTACTTACAAATAGTAAGTCTGATTACTAAGCACCTGATTCTCATGACATGATGTCTGTTTTGGTGGCCCTTTACTAGGTGGAGACATCTCTGCACGAATACAGGCAGGTCCTATATCCAGCCTCTACAAATGATACAATGATGTTCAATTTAGAACTAATTACTACTCTAAAGGATGAAACCAATATTTCCTCTGTGTACATCCATATACTGTACAAGCGGCATGCTTGAAAATATGAGATCAAATAAAAATGCTACCAACAATAAAGAACTATAATGTGAATAGAGCAGCTGATAGGTTTGCTTGCTTTGTTTACAGGAACAGGATGATGGCTCCACGGAGGAGAGGGAAAAGGGAGACTAACTTCATGGGCTTCAGCCGTCATGCCGTCTCCTGTTCTCAATCTAACCTCCTTGCTCAGCTCTCTCTCCCCTACTCGCTCCCTTCCGGCTCCCTGCACCGCAGCCCTTCTTCAATTTTCCGGACTGCCGACAGCGTCAGTGATGTAAGCACACTGACTTTGGCGGTCCCAGAAGCTCTCCCTCTGTTGCAGCGGTGGAACAGGAAATTGTAACAGAAGGACAGCAGTGCCAGGAGCGGGAGAGCAGCCAGTAGTGCCCAAAACACAGACACTTGACTGGCCACCAGGGTTCGGGTGGCCTGAGGCTGGAATGGAGGGCCTGGGCTCCCAAGGCCCCACTTAACTACACCACTGCTCCTGAGTCTGTCCCCTTTCACTTTCATCCTATGCCCCCTCATTCCAGTGCTTCTTTTCAATTGAAAGAGACTCACATCCTGCGCAGATATGCCACATATGTATTTAAATGTTTCTATCATATCTTCCCATTCAATTGTTCAGCTGTGCCACACCAAATCTACATCATCAATAAACCGCTTCCAAAGCAATATCTGATGACTATACACAGTATTGTTCACAAATTTTCTCTCAAACGCAGCCATAAACAAACAAGCCACGTCGGGGTCACTGTGGACCTTATGGCAACTCCTTTAACTTGAAAAAAATATTTATGATGGAATACTCAATAATTTTTTATGATAACAAATTTCTATATGTGGTACTTGCCGATGAATCAATTCAACTCTAGTGAATAACAAGTAAAGTTTCCTCTCTAATACTCTGATATTTTATAAAATTGAATACTTCATTGGAGGAAAAGACTTCAGATGCTCGACTTTCACAAAACGATGGATTTACAAATTACAAACATTAACACCAAAAGGATTAAACAATAGGATAGAATGGAAAGTCTTTTGTAAGCAATTCTCACCCTGTCAGAAGCTTTAATTTTCAGGATATCCCTTTAAGAAATCCGAAAACTTTTCTTACACCTGATAGGTGAACACTCAGAGCATCATTTTAAAAGCCAGGCACCATTTTGTAGCATTGCATTTCAACTATGAAAGCACTGAATTCCGGAGCAGGTAGGCAGTAAATTTGATTTTCCTTTGCAATTAATTTCCATGACATACTAGATATACTACTCCTCTCCATTTATCTATTTTGAGCAAACCTGAACCTGTGAGCCACATTTAAGATAAGTGCCCTCTTATAATCATAATTTGCATTTCATGCTAAACAAATCAAGTTATACAAGTTATAAAAATAGAGGTTAATTAATTATCAAAAATCATACCGGAGGTTTTTTGGCTAATGAGGAAGCTCACCCGGTATTCACATAGAAAAATTCATTTTGCGAAAGCCCAGCATCTGAAGTCTTTTTCCTCCGATGAAGTATTCAATTTAATAAAATATCAGAGTATTAGAGAGGAAACTTCACTTGCTATTCACTAGAGTTGAATTGATAACAAATTTAGCAATCTGATTCAAAAGACTAATTTGTAGAACTGATAAAGGTAGAGTTTGCAAATGGTGATAATCATGTGAAGAGCTGCCTGTTGGGGAACATTCATATATAAGGTCTGTTGGGTTTTTTATTGGGTTATCTAGTAGGATTGGATAACTGGGTTTGCAGATACTGTGGGATTTGATTTTAATGTTGCAAATTTAATAAAATATGATATGTACTTTGAATAATGTAAGATGGTATTATTTATATTTATCTATGGTTCATGTTAAATTGCTACTTGTTTCGATTGTGAACCCAGTTTGGTTAATATCTTTATTGGTGAACTAAAAGAAGTATGGAGATGGGTACAAAGAAAACACAATCCTACCTCGGAAGCATCCTATGGATATCTTTCCAACCTGAGGGGAGGGAGAAGCTGGGTTCCTCCTTCTGTTGACGTAGAGGACCTGCTCATGTTGCAACACCAGCCTTCCAATGAGGCTGGTTCCCTTTTCGGAGATGTTCTCCTACGTCTCTAGCAATGTCATATTGCAGGATAAGAAATATATTCGTACAGGATGTTTTTTTTATTATGTTTATAAACATACTGTAAAATGTATGAATTCATCTATATACATATGCATACATATTATCCATTTAAAGCTAACATAATCCACAAGTATTTGAAAGCTATCTCCCTCATTCTGTAACTTGGTGCCTACATTTCCATGCTGAATGCACACATATGTTATAGAATAATAGCATATGTGTAACTGTGAGAGGTGGGAGAGGGGAGATATGATAAAGGTGTTTAAATACCTCAATAGTATAAATACACAGGTGGCAAGTCTCTTTCAACTGGACAGAAACTCTGGAATGAAGGGGTATAGGATGAAGGTGAAAGGGGACAGACTCAAGAGTAACCTAAGGAAATACTTCTTCACAGAAAGGGTGGTGAATTTATAGAACATCCTCCAGGTGGAGGTGGTAGAGTTGAAGACAGGTACAAAAACTTAGATTGTGAGCCCACTGGGCAGGGCCGCCGAGAGTGGGGGGCAAACTTTCCCAGGCATGGGCCTCCAAGGGGGGCCTAGCGCCAGGGTGTCTCTCTCTCTTGCTCCTAACCCCCTTGGAGGCTGGACTTCCGGCCAGGGCATCTGGTTTGGCTGGTGGGGGTCCCGTCCCCAGGCCCCGCCAGCAGAGGAGGTCTTCCTCCAGCGCTGCTCTTCTTCATTCTGCCGCCTTGTCTGCTAAGTGGCAGCTTTTCCCCTCAGGCTGCGACATGAGAGAAAAAGCAGCCACAGGGGAAGCCAAGGCAGCAGAGTGAAGAAGAGCAGCACTGGAGGAAGACCTCTTCTGCTGGCGGGGCCTGGGGAGGACCCCCACCAGCCAACTTTTACATATTTTATTTATGCTATCACAGGTGGTCTATGGAGTTCTGTGAATTTCCAGTTCTGACATTACGTAATGTAACAACCCACTAAGGATAGTATTCACATTCTTCCGGCCCTCTGTTTATAAAAGTTGCCCATCCCTGGGATAGGCTATATGATCTTTATTTGCCTTCATTTTTCTTTGATTCCCCCCCCCCCCCCCCCCCCACCACACCTCACACCTCAGAAGGAAAATGAAGAAATCTCTGGTTAAAGCGATTTGGGGAAAGCAAACATTCTCTCTCGCTGAGTAAAGTGTTTGAGAAAGAAAAGGTGCATTCATAGGCGGTCGGTGGCCCAACTGTTTGGGGAGGCTAAAGGGGGCGGGGTTAGGGGTGGGACCAGGGGCGGAGCTTAAATCCATAATTGTCTGATAACACACAGAAAAAATAAATAAAAATAAAAGTCACAATTAATACCTTTTATTAAATTTAGATATTAGATATGTATCATATGTCAAAGAATAAAGTGGTTGCTCAAAGCATATTCTAAGCACAATCGCTCAACTGCAAAACACTATGCACAACTTTGTGCAAAAACACACTCAGAACCTTACTGTACCATAAATATTACACTGGGCAGAACCTAATACACCAATATACCACCCATATGGAAAATGTAGACCGTCAACAATATGAAACAAGAGATCATATCATCACAATTCTCATGTAGAGCCACAAAACACCCTAATTCATGTTTAATGTGGGATAAAATGCCATAAATAAGTAAATAAATATAAACTTTTAATGTTGAGCACCTGATTCTCAAAGTGGACATATTCCAAACACTATAATGAAAATAAAATGATCTTTTCTACCTTGTTGTCTGGTGACTTTTTCTGATCATGCTGGCCCAGTATGATTCTGCTGCTATCTGTCCTCAGTGCAGGTCAGGAAGTCATCCTCGTTAAATATCTCCCTGGCAACCCAGGACACCTCCAGCCAACCCCCCCTCCCCCGCTCTCCCAGCAGTAAGGTAAACAAACCATAAACCAATTTCTACAACCGGACAAGGCTAGAGGGCTTTCACTGCAGCTCCTGCTGTGAGGAAGGAGGTAAATCAACAATTTAAACCCCTCAGAGCACAGCAGGGGAGGCTTAGCCTCTCCAAACCTCCTATGGGTGCATTTAATTGACATATTCTGCTCTGGCAGCAGCCCTGTCTAAAGTAACCATTTTTGAAGATTGTTACATTGGTAAACTAGGTGAAAGGTGAACAGCAGAGTGGGCTGGATACCTTATTAATATTTACATTGACCTTATTAATATATATATATATGTTTGGGCTACTTTTGGTTTGGAAAATTTTTCGCCATCTGGCAACACTGAATAGCACTTAATATTACTACTACTACTACTTAACATTTCTAAAGCACTACTAGGGTTACGCAGCGCTGTACAGTTTAATATTCAGCACAAGATAGTCAGTTATTTCCGCTGAATATTAGAACTTAGCAACTAGCCACTAACCAGTTATGTCACGTGAATTAGCCAGTTAAGCGTGAATATTCAACACTTAACCAGCTAAGTTGAGCGGTTAAGATAGGCCTGCTATTTAAGTGGCCTATCTTTATGCGCTATTAACTTAACTGACTAGCTCTGAATATTCACTTAGCCAGTTAAGTTGCTGCGCCCAAAACTGAACCAGATATTCAATGCCAGTCACCAGATTCGGCACAGCATTGAATATCTGGAGTCAGCACCGGCAGCAGTAGTTAACTGCACTACTTTCCGCTGGCTGAAAATTGGGGGGGGGGGGGGGGGGGGGGGTCTGTCTCTTGGCCTTTTTGACTGAGAGGGTAGGGTTCCTGAACTGCAGACCACAGACTCTAGAAGTCTGGAATCAGAGAGAGAGCTAGATCTACAAAAGAATTAAAAGCTGCGGACCTGGCAGGGAAGTGCCCCATGGAGGCTGCTCCTGAAGTCAGCAGACAGGTCTATCAGGTAGAAGAAGGGGCCCAGTGGCAGAACAATTTGTGAGAGCATGTTCAGGGAAAGGCAGCCCTTGGGAGCATCAATGTTCCCTCTAAAGATTAAGTTAACGTGAGAAAAAGTTTTCTTTGCAAGCAAAGGACTTAGTTGACGTGAGCACAAATTTTCTATCACATTACCCTGTTAGCATTTCTTACAGATATGAACACAGACATGCACACACACACATACATAAACACTCGCAGGGAGGATAAAAAGAATTACATGAGCAATGCTCTGCATGCTTTCCCTTTTTGTTCGCTTGTAGTTTAACTGTATGCTACTCAGCTACTGGATGTTTAGCACAGCTTAGAGGGAACATTGCTCCCCTTACTACTACTTACTACTACTTAGCATTTCTATAGCGCTGCCAGGGTTACGCAGCGCTGTACAAGTTTAAACATGGGGAAGGACAGTCCCTGCTCAAAAGAGCTTACAATCTAAAGGTAACAAACTATGTAGTAAGTGTAGGTATCATGAATGGGGAAGGTGGTTAGGCGCCAAAAGCAAGGGAGAAGAGATGGGCTTTGAGTAAGGACTTGAAAATGGTCAGGGAGGGCGCATGGCGTATGGGCTCATCAGAATCACTCTTAAAGGCAGGGACAGTAGGAGAACTTTTAAACACAGCAAGGAAGGACCCCTTCACTGCCTACCAGCTGCCTCCCTGAGTACCTCTTTTACTGTTGGTATTATGCACACTGTATACACTCCAGGGAGTTATACAACAAAAAAACATCAAAGCAATGCATGGCAAAATAATTCAACATATTAAAGCAGTGTTCTGGAAGAATATGCTGGTACTTTAATACTTGGTTCTCTTAGTCTGCCCTAGCTCCCCAGTCCAGCAGCTTCCTGTTGGCTATGTGAACAGTGATCTGCAGCAGCACTGTAACAAATCCTGAGGTTACTGGCAGCCATAAAATGATTTACCTATCAATATTTTTGATAGGTTGCAAATAACCACCAGGCTTCCGCTCTGCTAGCCTTTAGTCTGCTGTCGAGTTACCAAAAATTAGAAACAGCTAATACAGATAACAAATATTATCTGTTGTACCCCAATGGTTAGAGCAGCAGGCTGAGAACCAGGAAAGCTAGGGTTTAAATCACACTGACAGCCCTTCAGATCTCGAACAAATAAATTAACCCTCCTTTGCCCCAGGTTCAAAACTTAGATTGCAAGCCCTCCAGGGACAGAAAAATGCCTACTGTACCTACAGAATAACATAAGAATAGCTATACTGGGTCAAACCAATAGTGCATTCAGCCCAGTATCTGTTTCCAACAGTGGCCAAGCCAGGTCACAAGTACCTAAGGAGTTTAGAGAGATCACTAGTTACAATAGTTTTAGAAAGGTAATTAAAACTTTTTTTGTTTCACTACTATTTAATGGACCCATCAGCTGATAAGTTTTATTTCGCTAATCTATTATAATTCAGTGGGATCTGCTCACTTATCTCCTAGCTATGAGATCTGCCTTGAGCCATATAGGTAAATCAGAATATAAATGCTCAGATTAGATTAGATTAGATAGAAACTCAAATAGTAGCAACTTGCCTTAAATTATTACTGGCAAAGGCGTGATCTAAATCCAATCCAAAATCCAATACCAGGCTTACTGTGAAGTAATAAAAACCAGTATAAATGCCTCTCAGGACCTACAGAGCAATTTTACCACACCACAATAACAGTAACTTCCACAAGTCACTCGACAAGAGCCTACTTAGGAAAAAGTACCACAAAAATATTGTGGTGAGCACTAAAATATCAATATCTAATGGAACGATAAAGAAGCCAAATTTGTACAGATCCTCACCCATTAGAGATTATATAACTACAAACTAAAAATATGTAGAAAAATTTTTTTTGAACTGAACTGAACCCCCAAGAAGCCAGACTCTGCATACAGTGAACAACAGTGAGGCATGTCCCTCTGTACTGTGCAAAATATAAAGATAGCAGATGTAAATGTCAAAAATTGACATACTCCAATCTACACTACAATTAACAAATATGAATAAAACAAAAAATGGAAAATAAGATTTGTTTCAGAGGTCATAACCTTCTTGCTCAGGTCAAAACAGTAAATTGCTGTTAAGGTATCCTGTCCTGACCCGAGAAAGGAAGTTTTGGTCTCCGATAGTTAGTCAAAATGTATTAAAATTAGTCCAATGAAAAGTAATCATCTTATTTCCGTTTTCTATTTCTATTTATTAACCTACATTAACACACAGCTATCATACTATTTTATCCTAAACCAAAAATAAAATTATTTTTTCTTCCTTTGTTATCTGGCCATTTACTTTTTCTAATGGTGTTGGTCCCAGTCTCTGGTTTCTGCTTTTCTCCATCTTCCCTCAACTCTCTTGTCAGGACTTCCTGTCCATTTATTTTTCTCTCTCTTCCGTTTCCTTTCAGCTTTCTTCAATGTATTTTTCTGCATCTCTGTCCAGATTTAATTGAGTCTTACTATCTAGTCATCAATTTCTCTCTTTTTTTACTGTGTTTACCTTCAGCTTTCCACCTCTTTCCCTCATCCCACCTCTCCTATTCCACTTCTTTCCACCTCTTCCATCTAGCAGCTGCCTTCAGCTCTCTGTCTCCCCCCTTCTATATAGCCTCTGCCCCTCTCTCAACCTTTTCCATCCAGTGTCTTCTCTCTCCCTCTCTCTCCTTCCATCAGTATCTCTCCTCTCTGTGTCACCCCTTCCATACCAGGGCTATGGAGTTGGTACATTAAGCCTTTGACTCTGACACTTCTATTTTTCTACTGTCCATCTCTGACTGATATTAGGCTTTACATTTTTTTGTTCTGGATCTAAAGTACTGGTAAATATAACATATTAGATAGGCAGCATTAAATATGCAGAATTTTATGTGTGTCTCATGTACTTGTTATGAATGGCTGTTTTAGTAAGAATTGGTGTTTTCTATTTTTAAGAATGATTGTTTTAGTTTGCTTTCCTATCTATTCAATGGAGTTCTTTTATGATTGTTTTATTATGATTTTACATTACCATGTAAACCGTTTTTGTTTTGTAACCACAATTTGGTCCTGGAGAACTGAGGAACTGAGTTTGATTCCCGGCACAGGCAGCTCCTTGTGACTCTGGGCAAGTCACTTAACCCTCCATTGCCTGCCGCATAGAGCCTGCCATGAGTGGGAAAGCGCGGGGTACAAATGTAACAAAAAAAAATTTGAAATGGTATAGTAAAATGAATAAACGATAAACGATATTTACCAGTACTTTAGATCTAGGACAACTATTTATCTATTACGATTTATTTACCACCTAATTCTTTTTGAAATAATTCACTCAAGGTGGTGTACAGTACATATATATAGTTGTCCTTGATCTAAAGTTCTGGTAAATGTTGTAAGTTTTTAATTTGAAGCTGGAGTCAGTCAATATATTTTTACTGACTGACACCACCCAAAGTTGCTTCCGACTCCACAGCCCTGTTCCAAGCATGCATCTGCCCCCCTCTCTTGCTTTCATCCAGTGTCTCTGCTCTCTCTTCTCCCTTCCATTTTTATCTCTCTCCTCTCTGTGTCTCTCTCCCTTCCCCAACATCTACCCTCTTTCTCTTCCCTCTTCTCAAAAAAAGATATAGCAGAATTAGAAAAGATTCAAAGAAGAGCAATCAAAATAATAAAAGAGTTGGAACTCCTCCCATATGAGGAAAGGCTAAAGAGGTAATGGCCCTTCAGCTTGTAAAAGAAATGGCTGAGGCAGGATATGATTGAGGTCTATAAAATCCTAAGTGGGTAGAACAGATAGAAGTGAATTGATTTTTCATTCTTTCAAAAAGTACAAAGATGAGGGAACACTCAATGAAATTACATGGAAATATTTTTAAACAAATAGAAATAAATATTTTTTCACTCAAAGAATAGTTAAGGTCTGGAACTCGCTGCTGGAGGATGTGGTAACAGCGGATTAGCGTATCTGGGTTCAAAAAAGGTTTGAACAAATTCCTGGAGGAAAAGTCCATAGTCTGTTATTGAGATGAACATGGGGGAAGCCACTGCTTGGATTGGTAGCATGAAATGTTGATACTAATTGGGTTTCTGCCAGGTACTTCTGACCTGTATTGGCCACTGTCAGAAACGGGATACTGGGCTGGATGGACCACTAAGATCATGCTAAGCATCAATTCTATAAAGGTCGCTAAGTGCTAAGCAGCTTTTATATAATAAGGCTTAGTGTTGATTCCGAGGCCCAACTTTGGGCGCAAGGATTTATGCCTGCTGAATTCTGGCGTGCAACTGATGGCAGTTGGGTGAAAAAATGATCCTATTCTATACTGCGCCTAAATTTAGGGAATGTCCTTGGTTAGCCCATGCTTCTCCCCTGGCCACACCCCCTACTGAATTACATGTAGGAAAATTTAGACTCACAGAGTTATAAAATAGCACATAGGCAAATCTACACGTAAATCCTAATTAGTGCCAATTAACATCAATAATTGATTGTTAACAGCTCATTAACTAGTTTGCACACGGATCTGGGATCCTTCTCCTAATTTGGGTGACCTTTATTGAATCTGGATGTGTGTTACATGCTGTGCCAGATAGCATGAGAACACCCATAAAATGGCCGCTAGAGATCAGTGTGAGCATTTTGGATCCTAGTGCAGTCCTGGTCAGCAGCAGGGGAGCCACCCAGCCACCACAAACCCACCATGAAGACCCCTGGATAGGTCAGGGGGGGTGATCATTAGTGCTGAGGAGGCTGAGACTTAGGCTTTAATGTCGGGGGAGGCAGGACATCTCAGGGGACAGGATTTTAGCTTGGGGGATTGGAGGGCATAGACATTGTAGCAGAAGGGATATCGGAGCACAGGACATTGTCATGAGAGGCATCAGGGCACTGGACATTTTCAGCTGAGGCATCAGGGTTGCAGGACATTGTCGGGAGGGGGGTATTGGATGGAGGTGTGATACTGCCACATCTCCGTTCAAAGGTCCCATGTGCTACTGCTTTACCAACAGTGAACTTCCCTTAAGTTGTTGGTAAGTTCAGCTGCACTATCAGCAGTTGTGACAGCTAACACACAGTAGGGATTCTTGCGCTAGCTGTCACAACCATCCACACCTACACCTGCCCATGTGATGCCCAGATCCTGTCCACTCCCAAATGAGGCAACTAATGTGGAATTTTTACCACCCTGGTCGCCTTTTTAATGTAGGAGACAGTAGCGTGGGTAGGCGCAATTTTCTACCACACTGTAAACCCTGTGTTAGCTGCTTAGCGAAGTTTAGTAAAAGGGTCCCTAAATGAACATTTACTAACACAAATCCCTAGGGACTGTAAAATGAAGCTCTTTATTGCATCTGCTTGATAGAAAATTTTTACTGTATTTGTTCTCCAGAAGCCAAAAAGAAACTGGGTGAGTCCATCTCATGCTGAATAATGACTATGCATAAGAGCCAACTTTTCAGAATTATTGGGGGTGCTAAGCCCAATGGCAATAACCCCTCCCTGGGCACATACAAGGAATTCCCCCAATATTGGGGGCGCTCAAACACCCACAGAGCTGGCTCCTATGTCTATGCATGCTAGAACAGTGTGAGAAACTTTTATGTTTACTTCTGTTATACAGCAGATTATCATAATTCACATTATTATTTTCCATTGGTGAATATTTCCAAGTTTTGACCTCTTATATGGTAGATAAGCTATATGCTGATGAGAAACTTGTTTACACACTACAACAGAGATGCAGTAATTTCAAGAAACTGCTGCTTATCATACTGTGGAGCAATATTACTGCTTCAAGACAAGGAAAGCTATTTTACGACTGTGCAGTGAATAGACATAATTTAATACACATTCTCTAACGTAGGACAGATAGATCCTTCAGGCTTCATAAGTTATTTTCTTTTCATCAGTGGCATAGAGATGTTCAAACTGTGCTGACAGATCACTTCAGTTTGTAATTTATGAATTTGCTGATTTCTCACACATTCTCCCCTCTTCCCACCTACACAAAATCTGAATGTCTTCTATCGACTGGCCTAATTAGATAATTCAGCAGGAAATGTTTTGCCCTAGAAACAGACCTGATCCACTTTCTGAACTCTTAGGCACTTATTTTCCTTTATGAGAACTAGTGATTGGCTTTGTACATTCTGGTGCCTAAATCTGTAAGTTTTGTATGTGAGAGCCCTGCCTGTGTCTCACCTATGGTCTACCCCAGTCTACACCTCCTTGCAAATACATAGTGTGTAAGTTGTGACAAGGATAATGAGGGAAATCCCAGGACTCTCCCTGCCAGCAGGGCTCACCCTAAAAAGCAGTCTCCCAGGTCAGCATGCCCTCCTTCCAAACCACAGAGAAAGAAGCCTGTTTGCAATTGGTGCAGGGAGGGGAGAGTCTCAGTCCCATCTCAATTCAGGGAGAAAGCACTGGCAGGAGCACCTGTGTCTAGGGCATACCTGCCAAGTCTTCCACTTTCAGTGGGAGACTCCTGCTTTGGCGGATCATCTCCCGCACTTCCACCAAAGCGTGAAAGTCATCCACTGAGATCCGCCACTGCTTGTCTCTTCAGCAGCTGCAGCCACAGCAAAAGAAGAAAAACAAGCACGGGGCCACAGCAGCCTTCAGGCATGCACTGTTCGCTCTGCCAGTCCTCTGCCCCCGGAACGGGAAATTGACATCAATGAGGGCAGAGGACGGCAGAGCCGACAGCGCATGCCTGAAGGCTGCTGCGGCCCCGCACTTGTTTTTCTTCATTTGCCGGCGCCAATGCTGCAACATATGGAGGGAGAGAGGAAACATTGGGTGGAAAGGGTAGGGGAAGGGGGAAAGGGTGTCCAGTGGGAGGCAGGAGATGATAAATGGAGAGAACAGATGGGAGAAAAAGAAAGAAGAGTGAGGATGCTGGAGGGTACAGAGAGAGAGAGAGAGATGGAGAGAGAAAGAGGGGACATGGAAAAGGGCAGGGGAGAGACAAGCTGCTGGGGACAAGAAAGAGGAGCCAGAGGAAGAGAGGAGAGAAAGAGGAGAAATGGTAGGTGAAAGGAGGAAGAGAAAGAGGAAAAATGCTAGAAGGAGGGAGCAGAAAGAGAGAAGACGCTGGATGGAAGAGAGGTACATAGAGAGAGAGAGAGAAGAGTGGAAAGATGGGGGGAGAGAAAGAGGGGACATGGAAAAGGGCAGGAGAGAGAGAGAAGCTGCTGGGGAGAAGCATGGGGAGAAACTGGGGGAGACCCTAGCTGGTCAGATGGAGAAATGCTGGCTGAAAGGAGGGAGAGAGGGAAATGCTGGAAGGCGAGGGTAGAATGAGGGAAGATGCTGGATGAAAATGTAGGGAGAGAAAGAGGAAAGACACTGGAAGGATGGGGAGAGAAAGAGGACATGCTGAATGGAAAAGGGTAGAGAGAGAACTGTCTAGAAGGAAGGGGAGATGGAGACAATGGATGGAAGGATTGGGAGAGGGTAATGGGATGGGGAGAGAAAGAGGGATGACACTGGATGGAAGGGTAGGAGAGAAAGCGGGAAGGTGCTGGAGAAAGAGAAGACGCTGGGTGGAAGAATGCAGAGAGAAAGAGAGGAAGACACTGGAAGGATGGGGAGAGAAAGAGATGCCGCATGGAAAGGGGGAAAGGATAGAGTTAGTGAAAGACTGGAGAATAAGAGGAAGGGGCATGGAGAGAACAAAAGTGAGGAAAAGATGAAAAGCCATAGGTAGATGAAGTAAAAAGAGGGAAATTAAAGAATGGATAGTAAGAATGAATTAAATCTGGAGAGAAAGAGAAGGCATAAAAATAAATAGAAGAAAACAAAGAAAAAGGAGAGAAAATGACAAATGGACAGGAAACCCTAGCAAGAGAGTTAAGAGAAGAAAAAGGAAAGCAGAATCAAGAGACTGAGACCAAAACAATTAGAAAAAGTAAATAACCAGACAACAAAGGTACAGAAAATAATTTTCTTTTTGATTTAGGATAAAGTAATGTGGTAGCTGTGTTAATAAAGGTTAATAAATGCAAATAAAACATAAAAGAGAAAATAAGGTGATACCTTCACTGATTTTAAAACATTCTTGATTAGCCTTCAGAGACCAGCACTTCCTTCCTCAGGTCTGGAGAGGATAGATACCATAACAGCATTATACTGTCCTGACCTGACCTGAGGCAGGAGGTTTTGGCCTCCGAAAGCTAATTGAAAAGGGTATTAGACAATTAAATATTTTCTGAAATGGCTGTGGGATTGAGGTGTGTCAGGGGTGGAGCCGA
Source organism: Microcaecilia unicolor (assembly GCF_901765095.1). NCBI lineage: Eukaryota > Metazoa > Chordata > Amphibia > Gymnophiona > Siphonopidae > Microcaecilia > Microcaecilia unicolor. The sequence continues at coordinate 125,500,868 of NC_044031.1, read as the reverse complement.
GCCATATAGAGTGGGTAGAGCCAAGGCAGAGTGGGGCAGGGCTGGGGAGCATGTAAAAAAATCTTCCTCTCAAAAATAGGGACCCCTTGGAGATCTAGTCTAGGGTGAGGGAATAGAGTGAGGAGTTCCCCTGGGCTGGGAACACCAGCAGTATAGACTCTGCCCCTGAGAAAATAAATGATTGCTTCTTGCCCCTGAGCAACTGACTGCTTCTGGGGAGGTCCAGGAAATGCCCCTGAGCATTCCATAAAAAGAGATCCCCTCTTTACAGCAAGGTCCTGAGCAAGAGAGAATCTCTTTTGAGGAAATAGATGCCCTAAGCAAGGTATTTTCTGTAATAGATATATAGGAAAGGGCTGCTAATTTTCCTGCACCTCACTGGGGAGGTTGTTTGGTTCAACAACTAACTCAGTAAAAAAAAATTTAAACAGCAAAACTGTCACTTATATTTACACAAAAATAATCAATGATTTGATGTAACAAAGTAATTCCATTTCACAAAACTCCAATTTGAATGGAGGAAAGCAACCTCAGCAGTCACAAGCACAAATTTCTCTGATCAAACAGAGGAATAGCATTGATTGCACATAGTAACTCCAGTATCATTCATTGGTAAAAAAAAAAAAAACTCCTCTTTTTTTCTTTCTCTGTGTATGTGAAAACACCAATAATTCCAATTGAGCTAAATGCAAAAAATTATCAAATTAAAGAGTCTTATCTCAAAATTGATGTCATGATCAAACATAATGTTATGTCCCTGCAGTCAGCTGTTTCACCTTCTGGCATCCTCAGGGGACTACCTCATATGAGCATGTAATGGTGTCTCCAAAACAAATGTTATTGCTCAATGGGCTACAAGCTCCAGATATTTAAGAGTTATTCGTAAACTATGACTAGTGCTGTCCGATTCAATCAAAAAATTTTTGATTCGATTTTTTCAAAAACAATTGGGTTTTCGATTCAATTTATAAAGAAACTTCAAACCGCTCAAAACACAGCAGCCAGGCTTATATTTGGAAAAACGCGATTCGAAAGCGCCAAACCTCTCTGAGAAAAACTGCACTGGCTCCAAATCAAAGAACGTATTGCTTTCAAAATCTGCACCCTGGTTTATAAAATTATCTACGGCGAAGCCCCGGGATACATGACAGAACTCATAGACCTACCAACCAGAAACACAACAGGATCAACACGAACATACCTAAATCTCCACTACCCAAGCTGCAAAGGACTCAAATACAAATCAACTTATGCATTCAGCTTTTCCTACATAAGCACACAACTATGGAACGCATTACCAAAAGCCGTGAAAACAACTTATGATCACCTAAACTTTCGGAAATCATTAAAAACTAACCTGTTCAAAAAGGCATACCCTACTGACCCAACTTAAATGCCTGTACCCTGCAACACAATGAAACCAACGCTCGTAATGGACATTTAATAACTCTTCCTCTCTACGATTCTCTTCCTCTCTATGATTCCCTAATGTGTCTGTACACACGAACCTTATTCTACCACAACATTACTGTATTTGTTCATACCGGAATTGGTAAACGCCTTTACGGTACTGTCCAGCTTATTTTCGAAAGAGAAAAATGCCTATAGTGCGACCTAAATCGCTTTGTCTCGCAAAGGCGCCCAAATCAGTATAATTGAAAGCTGATTTTGGGTGTTTGCAACTGCACTCCGTCGCGGAAACGAATAAAGTTGATGGGGCGTGCCAGAGGCGTGGTAGAGGCGGAACTGGGGCGTGGTTATCAGCCGAGGAGAGATGGGTGTCTTTAGCTGATAATCGAAAAAAAAAGACGTTTTTACCGCGATTTTGGGTCACTTTTTTTTGACCCTTTTTTCACAAACAAGTCCCAAAAAAGTGCTCCAACTGCCCAGATGACCACTGGAGGGAATCGGGGATGACCTCTCCGGACCCCCCCAGTGGTCAGTAAACCCCTCCCACCAAAAAAAAACCCACTTTAAAAACTTTTTTTCCAGCCTGCATGCCAGCCTCAAATGCCGTACCCACCTCCATGACAGCAGAATGTGTTTGATCCTCTCACAGCCTTTCCCTGGGTCAGATGTGGCTCTCGGGTGCACTACAGGGTCACATCAGCATTGCATTGTGGTGGGTGTAGGGTATTGGGCTCCGTGATTTCATTAGCTTGTGTTACAGTCTCACGATGTTGGTAGTTGGTAGGCTCTTCTCCCAGGGTGCTTTTCCCCCTGCCTACTGGGTCAGAGTGTGTCCAGTTTTGTTTCCGGTAGTCCATGCGGTAGTGGCCATTTTTGTAAGCCAGTTTTAGTTCCCTTTCCTGTGTTAGCCACGTTACAGAACTTAGTTCTTACCTTGAATGTGGCTGAAAGAGGGCATTGTACAGCATTCTGCCAGCTCTGACCTACTGCTCATCTCAGTACCAGGTAGACTCATTGCCAGTGGGGCACAACCTCTGATCTGCAGTTAACTGTGAGTAAACGCGGTTATTCCAATAAAGGAAGTTTTCGGAGAGATTAGTCTTCAGGTGTCAACTGGTGTGCCAATGTTATACAGCAGCAACAAGTCCTAGAGGCCTGCGTGTATGCAGGTCCCTGGAGCACTTTTAGTGGGTACCGCAGTGCACTTCAGCCAGGTGGCCCCAGACCCACCACCCCCCCCCCCACCTGTAACACTTGTGCTGGTAAATGGGAGGCCTCCAAAACCCACTGTAGCCACATGTAGGTGCCCCCTTCACCCCTAAGAGCTATGGTAGTGTTGTACATTTGTGGGTAGTGGGTTTTGGGGGAGGGGGGTTGGGTGCTCAGCACTTGTGGTAAGGGAGCTATGCATGTGGGAGCTTTTTCTGAAGTCCACTGCACTGACCTAGGGTGCCCAGTTGGTGTCCTGGCATATCAGGGGGGCGAGTGTACTACAAATCGTGGCCCCTCCCATGACCAAATGGCTCGGATTAGGACGTTTTTGAGCTGGGCGTTCTTAGTTTCCATTATTGCTAAAAAAAACAAACGCCCAGCTCAAAAACGTCCATTTTTTTCAAAAATACGGTTCGGCCCGCCCTTTCACGGACCCGTTCTCGGAGATAAACGCCCATGGAGATAGGCGTTTCCGTTCGATTATGCCCCTCTATGTAAGCCACATTCAGCCTGCAAATAGGTGGGAAAATGTGGGATACAAAAGTAACAAATAAATAAATAAAATTTGATTCGATTTAACTAGATTGAAATAGTGAGGCCCATATGCTAATATTATAACACAAAGAGGGGCATAATTGAACGAAAACGCCTATCTCCATGGGCGTTTATCTCCAAGAACGGGTCCGTGAAGGGGCGGACCGAACCGTATTTTGGGAAAAAATAGACGCCCATGTGTTATTCAACAATGTGTGAGCTGGGCGTTTTTGTTTTTCAGCGATAATGGAAAATGAAAGCGCCCAGCTCAAAAACGAATAAATCCAAGACATTTATTCGTGGGAGGGGCCAGGATTCGTAGTGCACTGGTCCCCCTCACATGCCAGGACATCAACCGGGCACCCTAGGGGGCACTTTTACAAAACCAAAAAAACAGGTAAAAGAGCTCCCAGGTGCATAGCACCCTTCCCTTGTGTGTTGAGCCCCCCAAATCCCCCTCAAAACCCACTGCCCACAAGTCTACACCATTACTATAGCCCTAAGGGGTGAAGGGGGGCACCTACATGTGGGTACAGTGGGTTTGGGGGGGTTGGACGACTAATAAGCATTAAGCAGCACAATTGTAACAGGTAGGGGGGATGGGCCTGGGTCCACCTGCCTGAAGTCCACTGCACCCCCTAACAACTCCTCCAGTGACCTGCATACTGCTGCCAGGGAGCTGGGTAAGACATTTGAGGGTGAAAATAAAAAGTTGTGAAACATCATTTTTTTTGTGGTGGGAGGGGGTTAGTGACCACTGGGGGAGTCAGGGGAGGTCATCCCCGATTCCCTCCAGTGGTCATCTGGTCATTTAGGGCACTTTTTGGGGCCTTATTCGTGAAAAAACAGGGTCCAGGAAAAGTGTCCTAAATTCTAGCTAAAAACGCATACTTTTTTCCCATTATCGGTGAAATGCGCCCATCTTTGTTCGGCAGATAACCACGCCCCAGTTCCGCCTTCACCACACCTCTGACACGCCCCCATCAACTTTGTCCGCATCCGCGACGGAGTGCAGTTGAAAACGTCCAAAAATCGGCTTTCGATTATACCGCTTTATTCGTTTTTGTGAGATAAACGTCCATCTCCCGATTTAGGTCGGAACTTGGGCGTTTTTCTCGTTCAATTATAAGCAGGATAGGGTATTAAAAAAAAATAGACAGCAGCAATTGAACAAAGGCAAACTTTAATGTGAGCACGCCACACTGTGTTACATCATGTGAAAGGTGAAGTTTGGTCAAGTCCTACATCTTTCAGTTTTTATTAAGAAAAAATCATTTTGTCCACTTTGGCTGGCTTCAGACAACTGCGTCTTGCAGCTATAATTTGTCCAGCAGCAGAAATATGTTCAAAAACAGAATAATCCATGTGTGTATCTAAAAGGTAAACTTCTACAAAAACAGATGAAGATGTGATTCCACGTGCCCCAATGAAAGGACAGTTTAATTCTACTTCCATTTAATTTCAATATATTCTATCACCTTTATAACACCAGGCTTCCCAAGGCAGATTACAACAACAGTTAAGATGAACCCATTGTTATTTCTTTTCTCCTCCAGCTTTTAAGGCACTGCCTATCCAACTGAAACAGCTTTAGACTTACTACTAATACTACTTGACATTTCTAAAGCGCTACTAGGGTTACGCAGCGCTGTACAATTTAACATAGAAGGACAGTTCCTGCTCAAGGAGCTTACAATCTAAAGGACAAATGTACAGTCAGTCTTGTTACAGATGGACCAACAATAAAACATGACGTGGATGAAGCAGCTCATAAGTTTGTCTGCTTTGTTCTGAGTGAAGGCAATGACGGCTGTGCGGGGGAGTGGAAACAGATTAACCAAATTGGCTTCCTTGCTTACAGTGGACTAGATAGGTTTACTTCCACTCCAGTCTATTAAACCTCCTTGGGCAGCTCTTTCTGCCTTCTCCACCCCCCTCCTCTTGAGTCTTACATCTTTTGCCCACTTTCTCCTGTCCACGTAGTCATTTTTACTGCCCTGAAGCGTTCTCCCTCTGGCACCGGTGATTCACATGGAGGGGCATAATCGAACGGGGTGCCCATGTTTTCCTGAGGGCGTCCTCGCAGGACATCCCCACGAAGGGGCGGGGGAAACCCATATTATTGAAACAAGATGGGCATCCATTTTTTGTTTCGATAATACGGTCGGGGACGCCCAAATCTCAACACTTAGGTCAACCTTAGAGATGGTTGTCCCAGGGGTGTAGCTGCTATGGGGCCACGGGGGCCTGGGCCCCCATAGATTTGGCCCTGGACCCCCCTGCCGGCGACCCTCTCAAGCCCCCTCCCGCCGCCAACCCGCCACCTGCTACCTTTGTTGGCGGGGACCCCAACCCCCGCCAGCCGAAGTCTTCTTCCTTCATTTGGTTTCTGACTGAGTCTGACGTCCTGCACGTACAATGTGCAGGACGTCAGACTCACAGAAACAGAATGAAGCCCTGCAGATCGCAAGGTTTCGTTCTGTTACTGTGAGTCTGACGTCCTGCACGTTGTACATGCAGGATGTCAGACTCATTCAGAAACCAAACAAAGGAAGAAGACTTCGGCTGGCAGGGGTTGAAGTCCCCCGCCAGCAAAGGTGGTAGACGACAGTGACGGCAGGTGGGGGGTCGAGAGGGTCATCAGCGGGGGGGGGGGGGGTCAAAGTTGTTGGAGGTGTCAGCAATGGCGGGCGAGCGAGCAGGGGGGTTGGTGTCAGCAATGGGGGGGGGGGGGTTGGTTGGCGGCGCCGGGGGGGGGGGCTAAAATGTGCCCCCTCACCTTGGCTCTGGATCCCCTACCATTGAAGTCTGGCTACACCCCTGGGTTGTCCTTAGAGATGGTTGTCCCCGGTTTTCGACGATAATGGAAACCGAGGACGCCCATCTCAGAAACTACCAAATCCAAGCCCTTTGGTGATGGGAGGAGCCAGCATTCGTAGTGAACTGGTCCCCCGCACATGCCAGGACACCAACCGGGCATCCTAGGGGGCACTGCAGTGGACTTCAGAAATTGCTCCCAGATGCATAGCTCCCTTACCTTGTGTGCTGAGCCCCCCAAAACCTACCCAAAACCCACTACCCACAACTGTACAACACTACCATAGGTGGCCAGTTCAAATCCTGATGCTGCTCCTTGTGATCTTGGGCAAGTCACTTAACCCTCCATTGCCTCAGGTATAAACTTAGATTGTGAGCCCTCCTGGGACAGAGAAATATCCAGTGTACCTGAATGTAACTCACCTTGAGCTACTACTGAAAAAGGTATGAGCAAAATCTAAATAAATAAATTGGAGGCTGGCAAAAAATATTTTTAAAGTTTTTTTTTAGGGTGGAAGGATATTAGGGACCACTGGGAGAGTAAGGGAAGGTCATTCCCGATTCGCTCCGGTGGTCATCTAGTCAGTTTGGGCACCTTTTTGAGGCTTGGTCGCAAGAAAAAATGGACCAAGTAAAGTCGGCCAAGTGCTCGTCAGGGACGCCCTTCTTTTTTCCATTATCGGCCGAGGATGCCCATATGTTAAGCACACCCCAGGCAGTCCCGCCTTTGCTATACTTCCAACACGCCCCTGGGAACTTTGGTCATCCCTGCGACTGAAAACAGTTGAGGGCGCCGAAATTCAGCTTTCGGTTATGCCGATTTGGGCGACCCTGGGAGAAGGATGCCCATCTCCCGATTTGTATTGAAAGATGGGCATCCTCTTTCGAAAATGAATTGGACAGCACTAACTGTGACTGATCATTAACATTCAAGGTGGCACAGTGCTCATAAAGGAACTGAATGGAGATGCCATTGTCAATTGCGGACCTGATTAAGCCTTCTCATGTTGGCGCTTTACAAGTGAGGATTTACTAAACCCAGGTGTAAATTCTCATGCCTAAATTATGCACAGACCCTCCTTATTCTATAACAGCCTACATGAATTGCAGGAACACCCCCAGGGGTGTGCTGGTAAATTAACAGGGGGCTCTCTCTCGCCAGCAAAGTAAAAGAGAATTCAGGAGGGGCCCAAGCCCACATTTTGGGATCCATTTGTTAAAGTAGCCATGGAGAACCGGCTCCCAAAATTCTTAAAAACTTAACAAACGGCTCTCGAGAGCCTGTGAGAGCCTGCTCCAGCACACCACTGCAGTGGCGTAAGAAGGGGGGGGCGGTGGGGCGGTCCGCCCCGGGTGCATGCCGCTGGGGGGTGTCGGCGCCTCGCTGGTTCCTTGCTCTCTCTGCCCTGGAACAGGTTACTTCCTGGTCCGGGGCAGAGAGAGCAAGGAACCAGCGAGGCGCCGACACCCCCAGCGGCGTGCACTCAGCGGATTCGCCCCTCACCGCCTTCCACCCAGGTATGTTCTCGCGGGGGGGGGGGGTTGCGCTACGGAGGGGGGAGGGTGCGTCGCACTGCACCCGGGGGGGGGGGGTGCGCAGCGGCGACCCGCCCCGGGTGTCAGCTGCCCTCACGACACCACTGCACCACTGCCCCTGATCTACCCATGACCCTCCCAAAATAAAATATGTTTGAATAGAAAATCATAATACATAGCTACAGGACCAAATGTGAGTGAAATAACACTGAAAACTTGAAAACAGGAATTTTGTTATTTTGTAGAATATCCGGCTGATATTCAGTGCTATTTAACCAGCCAGGAATGGCTCTTGGCCGGTTAAATAGCACTTAATTGGCTATTTGTGAATATTCAGCGGGAGATAGCCAGTTATTTCCTGCTGACTATTTGCAGTCAGCGCAAACCCTTGGATTCTTTATAGCGTGCCTAGCGTTATGTGTGGTTATGTGCGTAAATCTAAGCATATTCTATAACTACACACGTAGATTAATTGTTTTAACAAGCTGTTAAGCGTTGTTAACAGCTCTTAACATGCAATAACAAGCACTAATTGGCAAAAATTAGAACTTACACTCGTACATTGCTGAAAGTATTCTGTAATGTACTGCATGTAAATTCTAATACGTGCAGAGAAAAAGGGGCATGGTTATGGAAATGGGCATTTGGTAGGCATTCCAAATTCTACGTGCGTTGTTATAAAACATGGGCCAGTGCGTGTAAATCTATGCCAAGGGATTTAGACCAGCTTTCCATTGGCATAAATGGACGCACATATTAGTCGCATGAACTATGCCCATGCATATTCTAAATACCACATGTAGATTTACATGTAGCATTTAGAATACGCTTAGGCATGATTGCCTACCGCACATTAATTTTAGGCCTCATATATAGAATCGGACCATAGTGGCTAACCAACTATATTGCACAATATAGCCAGCTAGCCACAAACATTCAGTACTTCGGTGACTAATTTTGGCAGACAAATCAGGCTGCCCAAATAGCAGGCCTATCTTTGGTGCTGAATATTACGATAGCCAGTTAAGTTTAAGCCAGCAAAAAAAAATCCCTGGATATTCAATGGCAGTCACCAGAAACCGGCAGTCACCGGCATTGAATATATATAAATGGAAAGAGAGAGGGGGGGAGGGAGAGCTCCTTTATATTTCCACAAGGAAATATTTTGTAAGACCTCTGTCTGCCCTTACATCTATTATCTGTATGGGAGGAAAAGTACCTAGGTAACCATTAAGGGGCCCTTTCACTAAACTGTAGTATGTTTGTTTTATTTGTTTGTTTGTTGATACAAGTTTGTGTATAACACCTACATGCACTGTTCCCTCTAAGCTAAGCGGGAGTCCTCAACCTTTAGTCTGGCCCATGGGGGGGCGCGCTGCTTCACTATCATATTTTCAATAGTGAGAGACAGGCAAGCTCTGTACGACTCCAGGGAACATCTCTGTCCCTAGTGATGGAAGACACAATATTGAGGCACCCCCCCCCCCCCCCCCCCCCCACTGGCAGCAATGAAGTTAGAGGACTCCTGCCCAGCTTAGAGGGAATAGTGCTACATGTTAATAAAAACAAACAAAGAGATTGCCAACAAGATCATCATTCAAAACCTGTCATTTCCCACCTTCCTAAAATAAAACCTTTAACATTTCCTGGTTACAAATGATTTCCTCCCTGATCTATCTCGATCTAACCCTTTATTACTATCAATAAAAAGCTAAATGAAAACCCACACACCTATCTACTATTCTGACATTATGGTAAAGCCAAGTGTTTAGGGCTTTACAAAAAGACCCAGCAGGCGTAATTCAGGAGCCATTTTGTCCCACTAGGTGGGCACCATTGTTGAAAATATTCTAGATCTCCACTAAGTGCACTGCAAGATTTGCAACAATGGCTGCATCCTTGGATCTATCAGCAGCATTTGATGTCATTAATCACTCTCTTCTCTTACACTGACAAGAGACTCATTTTCAAAGCACTTAGGGCTTCTTTTACTAAGAGGCAGTAAGCCCAATGCGGGCTTACCGCTCGCTATACAGGAAGTACCGCCAGGCTACCGCAGCAGCCCAGCGGTACTTCCCACCCCTAGCGTGCCGTTATTTCTGGTGCTAAAAAATTTTATTTTTGTAGCACAAGAGTGTACCCGATGGTAATCAGCACTGCCTGGTTACCGCTGGGTTAACGCAGGAGCCCTTACCACCACCTAAATGGGTGGCGGTAAGGACTCCACCCCCTGAAATGGCCGCACAGCAAGTGCTTTACTTGCCACCCAGCCATTTTCTGTAGGAAAGCAAGACTTCTCTTTTATCAGGTGCGGTAAAAGGGGGCCTCGGCACACATGTAAAACATGCGCCGATGCCAGCGCCAGCCCCATTTTGCCACAGCTTGATAAAAGGGGCCCTTAGACTTACAAAGTTCCATAGGTTATCATGCAACTTTGTAAATTTAAGTGCTTTGAAATTACGCCCCAGGTATTAAAGGTAGAGAATTCCAGTGGTTCTCATCATTCTTATAGGATCGCATCTTTCAAGCCTGTACCGTAGCTGACAATCACAGCTCTACTCTCTGTCCTGTGGAATATCACAGGGGTCTATACTTTCACCCATTCTTTTTAAACTGTTCCTGAGTTCCTTCGCCTCACTAATACAATTCTCAGGTGTAAGCACATCCCATTATGCTGATGATATTCTGTTAATTCATTACACAACCACAAATAATCTTGATGTCTCCCCTCTTTAATCATGTCTGGATGATGTATCATCATGGGTGAAGGATCACCATTTGGACTTAAATCCTCAAAAGACCAAACCTGCTGGATATCTGGTCATACTACTCCCCCCCCCCCCCCCAACACACACACACACACACACACACACACTCTCATTCCTACTCTGGTATTCTAGTTCATCCAGTTGTCATCTATTCTAAATTAACCTTTTCTTCACAAATCTCTTCAGTTTTAAGATCTGGTTTCCATGCGTTCAGTAAGTTCAAAGTTTTTTGGATTTCCCTTCATTGCACACATTGTTTCATGCGTTCATCAGCTTGAATCTAGGCTACTGTAATATGGTGTATGCAGGAATCACAAAATCAGAACTCAAAAAACTTCAGACCCTTCAGAATACTGAGGAACATGTTCTCTGCAAAGCAAAATGACAGGACCTCATTAACCACTTCTCAAACACTCCATTGGCTCCCTGTGCAGCAAAGAGTTCCATTTAAGATCTTAACTCTGACCTATAAAGCTCTGCACACTGGTCTTCCAGACTATGTACCTAAATTGACTATCCCTTACTCTCCTGCCAGGCTACTTTGTTCCCTAAATGATCACAGATTTATTCTCCCCAATACATCTCAAGCAAATTGGGAATTGACTCGCAAGAGTGCTTTTTATTTCTTGGCTCCATTTCTATGGAATAATATTCTTCTCTCACTGCGATCTAACCCAACTTTTGGGAATTTTAAGATAGGCCTGAATACCCACTGTTTTGCAATAGCTTTTTGACCAATTTTTAATTTTTAAAGAGTATGACGCTGTCGGATAGCAGGACTGATGAATTGATTTTTCTCAATTCTTTCAGAATGATTGTGATTGATTGTTGGTGGTTGTCCAATATTTTAATGGAGTTCGTTCCTGCTTTTTGAACTGTTAATTTTTGGAATGTATATTGTTTTTTTATTATTTATTTATTTATTTACTACATTTATATCTCACCATTATCCAAGGCAGGTAACAACAGTCACATATATAGTCTTAAACAAGGGCAATTTTACCAAAATCTTAATAAACATAAACATAAACATACTTCCAGTAAGTGCTCCTGGCTAGGGTGCGGATTATACTTTGGAGCATAGGGCACTAATTTTGGGACCTGGAATCTTGGGACATTGTCATGAATCGCTGTAAATGTCATGCACAGAATCTTGAATTGTGATTGGACTTCTACAGATAGCCAGTGCAACAAATCCAGTAGTGGACACACTGAAGCCCAGTGTAGTACCGAGAAGATTAATCTAGCAGTTGCATTCTGGGCTGCCTGCAACCGAGGTAGTAGGCATCTGGCTAATTCAATTCAAAACAGAAAGGACTGAGAGCTGCATTATCAATCTAAATAGGTCTACAGTTAAATAGTTCTTTAATTTATAATATAGAGACCTGACTGTGCAAGACACATTGTGTTTCATCTAGAAAGGTCTGTTCCCACCTCCATCCCAAATCTCTCATCTTCATGGTCCCCTTACAGGCACCCCAGTAAAGAAAAAGCAACAAAGAAACTAAGAAGGGGGGCCCTCCCATCGCTAAAATGTCAGTTTTTTATTTATTTAGGACCAGATCATTCATAGCTAACCAGTGTTAAATGGTCTGTAAAATTGGATTCAGCTGCTCAATAATCTCCTCAACTCTTCCTTCCCAAGGGAAAAATAATCCTACATCAGCTGCACAAATAAAGCCTACCACACCCAATTATTTAATCAGGAAACCTAAAGGGCGTAAAAAGATATCAAATTACAGCATAGGCAGGCATGAGCCCTGGGGAACCTCTGATGACAGCGAGACGAAAGCACTACATGAATCATTCACTACTACTTTCACTTGTCTGTCATGTAAAAACGAACATGTCAACTTCAAGGCTAAACCAGTTACACCAATTTTCTTACAACACAACAACAAAAAAAGGGGTCCGCCAAGTGTTAGAGGATCTTAGAGAGGCTTGGTGGGGAGATCAGGAGGGTGTTACAAAGAAAAATTATCCAGCTATCCCCCGCTGAATATTCGCGGATAGTCAGTTAAGTGCCGGTCTGATATTCATTGCTGGTACCCATATAGTTAAGCAGCCTAATTTAGGACAGCTTTTGAGGCAAAATTATTAAGGTAATATACAGGGAATGATAAAATAAGGTAAACTCCGAAAGACATATTAAGAAAAAGAGAAAAAAAGGAAGGTACAAAAAGACCAACCAAACCAGCTGTGAAGAGTGGAAAACACTGTAAAAATAGAGAACTGTTGGTCCTGCGCTCTCACACAGATGGGAAGAAACTCGCGCATGCGTGATGGAGTGCGTCTCATGCTCAAAGACCTATATTTTACGCTTGTTTCAAGCTCCAGACTGGCATCGTGGACCCGCGTTACCTATCTGTGAAAATTATAGGCCTGCTTGTTCTCAGTAAAATAATGGTACCATACCAATGGGCAAAACACCTTCATGGGAGCAGAGCAGAGATGGGGTGAGAGCATTTCACCAATCTGTACAGATAGCAATTGGAGGATAATTCAAAAGGATAAGAGCATAAGCATGGATTTATTGCATGCTTTTCCTATAAAGAAAAAAAGGCACCTACTTTACGGCATGATACCTTATTACAGCCATATAGCTAGTGTGAATGTCCACAGCTAGGTGTTACCCAGAATATGCATAAATTACATAATAGTATAATTTATGTGCATACTTGCACTTTCTACATATACTCTTCCCAATCTTCACCCACGTGCACACCCACCAGCATGGAGTATACTAGTTGGTATTCTATAAGAGGTCATTTACTACTACTACTACTACTATAAATCACTTCTATAGCGCTACCAGTCGTACGCAGCACTTTACAATTGCACATGAAGAAGACAGTCCCTGCTCAAAAGAGCTTACAATCTAAATCAGGACAAACAGACAGGACCAAAAAGGAGAAGGGACGGACAGACAGAAGGACACATAAGGATAAGATAAAAGTTACAAGTCAGGAGTCGAAAGCAGCATCAAACAGGTAGGCCTTTAGGATTTGAAGGCAGCCAGGGATGGAGCTAGACGTAATGGCTCAGGAAGCCTATTCCAGGCATAAGGTGCGGCGAGATAGAAGGAGCGGAGTCTGGAGTTAGCGATGGAGGAGAAGGGTGCAATTAGGAGAGATTTGCCTAGTGAACGGAGTTCTAGGGAAGGAGTGTAGGGAGAGATGAGGGTGGAGAGGTAGTGAGGGGCTACAGAGTGAATGCACTTATAGGTCAACTTATAGGTGCTAATTGCTATCTGTACGGATGGGTGAAATGCTCTCACCCCATCTCTGCTCTGCTCCCATGAAGGTGTTTTGCCCAGTGGTATGGTACCATTATTTTACTGAGGACAAACTTTAAATCAGTACAGAAAAATTGTTTTGTTAACTTAAACCACGTATCTATCTATCTATCTATCTATCTATCTATCTATCTATCTATCTATCTATCTATCTATATATAGCGGCAATATCATACTGCTATTCGTAAAGGGAGTAATTCTTTAAAGGTCACCTAAAATTAGGTGCCAAGATGCTGTATGCTTGGTGTGAATTCTATATTGGCAATCATGCCATTATAGAATACTATCGCAAGTCCACATTTAGGTGGCTAACTGTTGGTGCAAGCACTTACGCTAGCTCAATGACTGGTGTAAATGCTTGTGCCCAAATGATGTTAGTGTCCAAAACTGACAGCATTTTCTTTGATCTTAGCATGTAAGTGCTGGGTGTGCCCATGACCCACCCATGCCCCTCCCCCATCCTATTGGTTGTTAATGCTAATTAGCACCGAAGTAAACAATCAAGTTATGTGCGTAACGACACTATTCTATAACTTGCATATACAACTTTGCACACTAAGCATAAAATTGTGCATGAAAGTTTATAGAAAGAGGAGGATAGTGGCCATGGAGAATGTTATACATCTATATTCAGTGGTGCTTAAATATTGATCTGTAAGTTTCTATAATTTGAAATGGATACTGTAAGAGAAATGGATGAGCTGATTACTGATGAGTTGTTACTACTGCCTTTTGGGAAGCATGATTGAGAGTGCTGCTGTGAGGACCACAAACACTACCTTGTCCTTGCTCTTCCCAGTACCTCTCTCACCTGGTTCTCAGTAGTGCTGGCTCCTGCCTGGTCTGTCTGGGTCAGCTTCACCTGTTACAACTGCTACCTTCTGTTTACCTGAAGTCCTGCCGGCTGCCTGAACCCAGGGGCCCAACTCCTGGGTGACTATGGCTAAGTGCAGGTGAAGTCTTGAGAACTGTTCCGGTATCCTTGTTTCTGCTTTACCCCATGGACTCCCGTTGTTGCCAGCCAGTTCCTGTGACTCTGCGTCTGGTAGTTGGGGCAGCCTAGCCTGCGGGGGCAGACCGTACGTGCCCTGAGGTTTCCTACCTTCAAGGAGTTTTGCACCTCTCCTCGCAAGCCTGGTGTTCTGGGTGAGTACTCTGCGGTTTTATTATTTTTTCCTTGTTGTGGTTCGGTCCACCCCAGGCCGTTCCTAGTCTCCCTGTCTGTCCATGGCCTGGGTCCAAGGGCTCACGATCTGGGAGTGACAGAAGTAACACATGACAGCAGTATGCAGATCCCTGGAGCAGTTTTAGTGGGTGCAGTGCACTTCAGGCAGGCGAACCCAGGTCCATCCCCCCCCCACCTGTTACACTTGTGGTGGTAAATGTGAGCCCTTCAAAACCCACCAGAAACCCACTATACCCACATGTAAGTGCCCCCCCTTCACCCTTAGGGCTATAGTAGTGGTGTACAGTTGTGGGGAGTGGGTTTTGGCGGGGTTTGGGGGGCTCAGCACCAAAGGTAAGGGAGCTATGCACCTGGGAGCAATTTCTAAAGTCCACTGAAGTGCCTCCTAGGGTGCCCGGTTGGTGTCCTGGCATGTCAGGGGGACCAGTGCACTACAAATGCTGACTTGGATTTGGTCGTTTTTGAGATGGGCGTCCTCGGTTTCCATTATGGCCGAAAACCGGGGACAACCATCTCTAAGGTCAACCATCTCAACAGTTAGGTCAACCTAAGGTCGACCTAAATGTTGAAATTTGGGTGTCCAGACCGTATTATCGAAACGCCCATCTTGTTTTGATAATAAGGGTTTCCCCGCCCCTTCGCTGGACGTCCTTAGAGATGAGCGCCCTTAGAGATGGTCATCCCCGTTTGATTATGCCCCTCTAAGGTCCTCCCAAGGACTTTCACTAACCACACCCTCCCCAAAAGACATTACACAATGTGATGCCCGCAAGCGAGCCTTCTCCGGAGTTGCCCCCACACTCTGGAATGTACTCCCTGAAAAGCTGCACTTAACACAAGACTATCTCTACTTTAGGACGCAGGTGAAAGTTTGGCTCTTCAACCAGGCCTTTAATGGAAGAAGTAATTAACTCGTTAGTCTCACTCACACACACACAAGGAGTGACTCAGGCTGCATATACTGCAGCAGGACATGTTTATCCACTCCTACCCTAGCTGAGATAATATTTAACCATTTCTCTGACCTCATGTGCAACTTTCTTTAAATCAATCACCCTACTTTCTAACTCTTCCTATTTTCTTACCTAAATGTTACATCTTTGCTTTACACTTCACTATCAGTTATAATGTTCTATTACATATTGTGTTGACATTGTGAGTAGTATACCATGCCATACTTTGTATTGTTTTTGAATATTTTTACTGCTGTAATTGTCTATTGCTCATGTTTGATCTATTCTTATTGTATACCGCCTTGAGTGAATTCCTTCAAAAAGGCAGTAAATAAATCCAAATAAATAAATAAATAAACTGTGAACCTCGCATCAACTTTCAAGGTCAAAGCTCACACATAATTATATTTTGAAAATCACCTAAGAAAAAAGCACCTAATTCCGTCCTCTTTGTGCAAATCATATCCACCCACCTATGCTCACACTCCAAATATTCACCCAAAACACCTTATAAATGAGTTGCTTAAAAGTGTGTGTTCCAGTCACATAGCTGTAATCCACTGGGGTAATTTTATAAGAGGCTTTTAAATACATAAAAACAGAGTTTACATGCAAAACATGCAAACCTTTCTAAAATTAGCCCCCGTGTTTGTCATTGTCAAATACAAAAGCAATTAAGAATGGCATCTCTGTCAAAAGAAACCCTCAGCATCCTCTTGGCTATTTTGTTTTTAGCTAAGATATGCTAAAATAGTTCCAAACAGTAAAGTTGTTGGTAAAGCTATTACCTACTTTGCACACATTTGCTGACATTGCATACTATGGGAACACATTAAAATGCATAGAACTCCAAAAATCTCAGTCTGCACGGTAGTTGATGGATGCAAAGAGAAACAAGCATGCAACATGGAACAATATTGCCATAATATTCATTCAGCCCTTGAGGCTGAATAATAAAAATGCCATCCCAGTGGAAAAATATAATAAACTAAAATACTCGAATGGATGCAATTTTCCAGTTTATCTGAAATACATATTTTCATTCAAGTCAATCATAACTTCACAGCAGAAACAATATGCTAGTAGATGGAAAGATAACTGTGAATCAGGTACCTCAGGGTTAAAAAAAAGTGGTCAGACTGATGGTTCGGCTGGTTATTGCTCCATATCTCAGGAGCAGATTAGACTCTTATCTCCTACTATTCACTTGGACTGGGAAAACTCTGTGGGTGACATTTTAATTGCTTGAGTGCATTAACTTTTGTATTGGTAATAATTATGTCATCACCATCATTGTAGCTACATGGAATGACTTAATACATTTCATCCACATAGAAGTCAAGAAGGTTTTCAGTATACTATGTTACACAGTGGTGCCAGCTCTGTGAGTGCTTGAAAACCCCTAATATTCTCTTCTGTATTTCTTTATATTCGGAGCAGAAAGCTCCATGGTTCAGGACCACATGGAAGTCAAGAAGGGAGGCTTCTCTATCCCAGCTACAGTTTTTGTCCCCCCCCCCCCCCCCCCCCCACCTGCCATATCAGCGCTGACTTGATGTCAGTGTATAATGATATTATGATGTGGTGTGTGGGGACATTGGGAAAATGGCGTTCAGAAATTGGCAACCCAATTTTTCAGATAGAGACACCATTTCAAGCAAGGCTGTTCCTGAAGAAGGAAAGACGCTATTTTATCCTCCCAGGCCAAAGGAGATTGTATCTAAGGTACAAAAGGGCCTGGGAGAGATTGACAGTGGCATACAATTCACAAGCCTCCTTCCCCAGAGATGTAAGTACAAAACACATGCATAGTACTGTGCTCAAGTTGTGTGCCTGATTGTATTGGTCAGCTGCCCCTGGCACAATGCAGGGGAGGGGGTGAACAACTTATGAAGCAGTGCAGGGATTTTGATCTGGCTACATCAAAATGATAACCCAAGCCTTCTAACCACTTGGCTACCTTCTCCTCCTCTGCAAGACTATGCCTCATACAATAGGGAACACTGCCTCCTTGGGGAGAGAAGTGCAAAATGCTCAGGGGAGTGGCAACCAGTAAAGGGATTTGAACTTGTCACCCCAGAAAGATAAGTCATAGTGTTCTTGCCTGTGTTGTACTGCCTCTTAGAATGGGAAAGCCTGCGTCCCTGAGGAGGGAAATGCAAAATGCTAGTAGCTCAGGAGAGAAGGAACCAGTAAAGGGATTTGAACTTGCCACCCAGAATAATAAGTTTAGTATTCTAACTATGTGGCCACCTCCTGCAAGCTACCTCAAGGTATGTCATGTTAAAGAGCTATATGAAAAATCTGTCATGTACCTAGCACTCAACTTTCCTCTCCCTCTCCCTTCCCACTCCTTGACTCTATACAGATGGAGGACCTTCAGAAAATGGGAAGGTACCTGCCCCAACATGACTGGGACTTCCTCCAGGGGGCGCATGACCAGTTGCATGCCAAGGCAGGTAAGTAACACTTTAGTATCCAATACCCTAACTACTTCTTGCTCATCTCTATGGAGGCTACTAGGTGCCAATGTATAAGCAATAGGCAAAGGTTGATCTCTACCCCCATGGTTAATTCCCAAACTTCAATGACCACCTCAGAATATGTCAGGGTCAAATGTGCAGGTGAGAAGAGCAGGACTATAACCAATGTCTATGTTTCTCACCTTTGTAGTTCAGCAGAGCCGGAGGAGGAGGAATAAGAAGATGAGAAGGAAGAGGAGGATTATGATGATGGTGGTGATGATGATGAAGAGGACATCTCTGCTGGCTCCCGCATCTATTTCCGCTTTCCCACTTGCCCACCCTGGACCCCAAGTGCCACCCCAGGAGCAGCTGGACCGGCTTCAAGAGGTGCTTCTCAGCTCTCCAGGAGAAGACAATGGCCTTCTGCCTCCACCATTCTCCTCTCCAATACAGAGAACTGAGGCTCAGCCAGTTCCAGGGACAGCTGCAGGTACAGCTGCACCTTGCCCTGCACTTGCCCCTGGAACTCTGCCTGTATTGGAGAGGATCAAGGCGAGGCTCAAGGCCATTGACCAGCGACTAAGGGCCATGGAAAGTGGTCAGGCCAGCTTGGCTTGTGCTCAGGGGCACATATTAGCTGCCCTGGAGCATGCTTATCTGCTAGGCCCAGAATCCTCCCACGACCCTTAAGTCTTCCCCCCCCCCTACTCCTGAGGCAGCTCTAGGAGCTCTTGGGGGCCTCTCTCCCTCTCCTCCCGCCCACAGTGATCCTCTCCCAGTTCCTCACCCTTTTTGTTTACTGTGTATGTTAGCCCTTTTTGTGTCTTTACTTTTTTCCCTACCTCCTTTGTAAATGCATTTTTTTTATTTATGTGCATTTTATTAGTCTTTTTCATCCTTAAAAAACAAGAACATATTTTATTTTTTGATAAAAGTTTTATATTTGAAGTTTATATGGATATCTTGTGTTTTCATCTCAATGCCTATGGCTCTTCTATCTGGTATCAAGGATCTGAGGTTACTACACAGGTTTCCTGACCACTGTGAAGAGCAGAATTGAGGGAGAGATAAGGAGTGCTGGCCCAGTGTCCTGTCACATGTATGTGTCACCTGCAAGACTAGCAATTGGGTTGTTATATTCAATACATGCTACTTCAAGGGACAGTGTGAACGTGTATCATCTCTGAGCTGCAATACCTGATCTCAATAAGCCCAGGCCTTCCTAAAGCATATTACCACAAATTTCTGCCCTATTTTCAGCCAAACAGGAGTTTGTTTTCAGTTGAAAATTCATCTTATTTTAGGAGCTTAAGATTTATGGGCCCAATATTCAGAAAATTCTGAGCTCCTAAATTTATGCTACTAAGGGGCCCTTTTAGTAAAGTACATTAAACAGAAATGGGGGCTTAATGCAAAAAAAAAAAAAGGCCTAACAGAGTCGCTTCTGGGTAGAAAGAATGATTTGGGGGGGGGGGGGGGTGCAGCTCCTTTAAGAGGCAGTAACTTGCATCAGTCTGTGGCTTTGAAGCCCAATACATCTGGGAAAGAATATTACTGCCATTTCCTGGCAGTATTTTTCCAGGAATAGCACCACTGCCAGTGTTCACCATGTTATTCCATTTACATAGTAATGAGCTGTTTTGCATATATTTGCATGCTTTGTATCTCATTACTATGTAACTCGTGTTAACTTATATTACCATGCTTTAGCACTCATTAAAGGGAAGATAACACATGTAAGGGCAACAATGCAATTTAACAACTACCCCTTAAAGATGATGATTATTTCCTGTGAGCAATATCAGTCAGATCTTCTGGTGAATGTGCTTATGATCACTTAGACACCTCTACTGTACTAAATGGCCAGTAACAAGGTCAGCATATTTAGAGAAATAGAAGTGTGTAAGGCTGGGTTCTGTAAGATGCATAGCCCATTTTGTCAAGTAATAAGGACCTGAATGAGACATTGAAATTTAGGACTTTTACCAACTACTTTGTTGGACTAATTGCTATAGTTTACTCAGAGGATGCTTTGCAGATTATTGCATTAGAGTGGGGTGGTCTATGTTTTATGCAAGTGTCTATTATTTTTGAGATTAGCAGTATATTTATTGTATTTACACTGTACTGTAGCTACAAAGGAAGTACTGCTTACTGATAGGGATATGTGTAAATGATGGGCAATGCAGTTTTAGTTTAGAGAGACAGGGTGGTTGTTGTTTTACTTCTTTAGAGGCCCTTTTACTCAGGTGCACTAGGAATCAAACAAAATAAAACATGGAAAAGAAAATAAGATGATACCTTTTTTATTGGACATAACTTAATACATTTCTTGATTAGCTTTCAAAGGTTGCCCTTGTTCCTCAGATATGAGAAATAAGCAAATGTGTTGGCAGATAGTATATATAAGAGAAACATCAAAGCATTACTTTGACAGTCTGACAGTGGGAGGGTGGGGGTATGCATGGGGACATCAAAGCATTTCATTGATATTCTAACAGGATGGGTAATCAAAGCTAATCAAGCTAATCAAGAAATGTATTAAGTTATGTCCAATAAAAAAGGTATCACCTCATTTTCTTTTCCATGTTTTATTTTGTTTGATTTCTATTGACAACCTTTAAGAATGGACTAACACGTCTACCACACCTCTCTACTAAGGTGCACTGAAATCTGAACCCATTCCCTGACAAGCCTTCTCCCATAAAATTATTTAAAGATTAAAAATTGCATAATTAGGGGTCCTTTTACTAAGCTGCGGTAAAAAGGGCCCCAAGATAGCGGTGGGGGCTATTTTTGCTGTGCACCAGGGCCACTTTTACCACAGCAGTTAAAAAGCCCCTAAAAAAGACTTGGCCATGCGGTAAGATTATTCTTACTGAGTGGCCATGCGGGGAGAGCACTTATGACCACCCACTGAGGTGGTGGTAAGGGCTCCCACGATAACCCAGTGATAACCGGGCATCACGTGGCACTGCCTGATTACCAAGTCAAGGAGGAGAGTGGGAATAAAAACCAGGGTTTCCAGAGAAAGGACCGCAAATGATCTTGAGTGAAACAGTGTTTATTGAAAATCAAAGTGACTCAACACAACACTGTGTTTCGGCTGTGATTGTCTTTAAAAAGACTGTGACGTATAATGGCAACTGGATGCTAAGACAAGCAGCCTTGTGAAAATGCGCATTTTCACAAGGCACTGTTTCACTCAAGATCATTTGCGGTCCTTTCTCTGGAAACCCTGGTTTTTATTCCCACTCTCCTCCTTGAGTTTCTTTGTGGGATCTTTTGAGTTCTCCACACAAGTGGATTCTCTTTGGATTTACTGCCTGATTACCGCCAGATTAGCACTGCACTAGAAATTATGGAATTATTTTCCATAGCACCGGAAATAGCGTACACTCAAGGTCGAACTACCACCAGTGGCCGAGTTGGGCTGGCAGCAGTTCTGGGTTGGCATGCGGCAACCCTTTAGTAAAATGGCCCCTTAGTGCATACAGATGGCAAAACTAATGGAGAATACTTTAGCGCATCCTGTATTAGGTCATATTTTGCTGTGTTTAGATTGTAAACTCTTTTGAGCAGGGGCTGTCTTTTCTTCATGTTCATTTGTGAAGCGCTGCATATGACTGGTAGCGCTATATAAATGATTTATAGTAGTAGTAGTAAGGCATGCGTTAGCACCTAATGCAGCTTAATAAAAGGGCCCCTTAATGGTGTTTCATTTTAATTCTGTGGCAGGGTGTTGGATGTTAGAACTGTTGATTCCTGTTTTGGAAAACTGTGTCTATATGCACTGCCAATTGTTTTGTTTTTTTAGGGGGGTGGTTTCAAGAATTGGAAGCTGAAAGGTAATGATTGAACTTCTTTGTTTATTATTTCCTTGTGAACAGAGATATTTTCTAAATTAAAGATTTTGATTTACAAGAATGAATCTCATTGTTTCTAACATATACACTTTTGAGTCCCTTTTTTCTCCTTTCACTCTTCACCTTTTATCCTTATCCTTCCTACTCCCCTTCCTCTCTCTTTCCTGTTTTTCTTATACCCAATTGAGATTATTATTTAATATTTAGTATATAATACAAATACATTCATGTATAAGCAGATTGTTGGAACAGTCCAAGATAATGGGGAGAGAGGAAGTAGCACTATAAACCTCTTTGTTTAGGTGGTTTGTGCTCTACCTGTTGTAAGTACACATTTGATCTATATCTATCTTCAGAGATTTGTCATATTGTTAGTTAGATCTAGACACTTGTATCTCTGTTCCAATTTGTTGCTTACTTATTGACATATCCAACCTATATTCTCTTATTTTTACTGACTAATATAACACTAGTACATAAGTATTTGTGTACTAGTGTTATATTATGGGTTTTGGTACTTGTGTGATTTCTTATTTTTACATAAGTACATAAGTACATAAGTAGTGCCATACTGGGAAAGACCAAAGGTCCATCTAGCCCAGCATCCTGTCACCGACAGTGGCCAATCCAGGTCAAGGGCACCTGGCACGCTCCCCAAACGTAAAAACATTCCAGACAAGTTATACCTAAAGATGCGGAATTTTTCCAAGTCCATTTAATAGCGGTCTATGGACTTGTCCTTTAGGCTATCTAACCCCTTTTTAAACTCCGTCAAGCTAACCGCCCGTACCACGTTCTCCAGCAACGAATTCCAGAGTCTAATTACACGTTGGGTGAAGAAAAATTTTCTCCGATTCGTTTTAAATTTACCACACTGTAGCTTCAACTCATGCCCTCTAGTCCTAGTATTTTTGGATAGCGTGAACAGTCGCTTCACATCCACCCGATCCATTCCACTCATTATTTTATACACTTCTATCATATCTCCCCTCAGCCGTCTCTTCTCCAAGCTAAAAAGCCCTAGCCTTCTCAGCCTCTCTTCATAGGAAAGTCGTCCCATCCCCACTATCATTTTCGTTGCCCTTCGCTGTACCTTTTCCAATTCTACTATATCTTTTTTGAGATACGGAGACCAGTACTGAACACAATACTCCAGGTGCGGTCGCACCATGGAGCGATACAACGGCATTATAACATCCGCACACCTGGACTCCATACCCTTCCTAATAACACCCAACATTCTATTCGCTTTCCTAGCCGCAGCAGCACACTGAGCAGAAGGTTTCAGCGTATCATCGACGACGACACCCAGATCCCTTTCTTGATCCGTAACTCCTAACGCGGAACCTTGCAAGACGTAGCTATAATTCGGGTTCCTCTTACCCACATGCATCACTTTGCACTTGTCAACATTGAACTTCATCTGCCACTTGCACGCCCAATCTCCCAGTCTCGCAAGGTCCTCCTGTAATCGTTCACATTCCTCCTGCGACTTGACGACCCTGAATAATTTTGTGTCATCGGCGAATTTAATTACCTCACTAGTTATTCCCATCTCTAGGTCATTTATAAATACATTAAAAGCAACGGACCCAGCACAGACCCCTGCGGGACCCCACTAACTACCCTCCTCCACTGAGAATACTGGCCACGCAATCCTACTCTCTGCTTCCTATCTTTCAACCAGTTCTTAATCCATAATAATACCCTACCTCCGATTCCATGACTCTGCAATTTCTTCAGGAGTCTTTCGTGCGGCACTTTGTCAAACGCCTTCTGAAAATCCAGATATACAATATCAACCGGCTCCCCATTGTCCACATGTTTGCTTACCCCCTCAAAAAAATGCATTAGATTGGTGAGGCAAGACTTCCCTTCACTAAATCCGTGCTGACTTTGTCTCATCAGTCCATGTTTTTGTATATGCTCTGCAATTTTATTCTTAATAATAGCCTCCACCATCTTGCCCGGCACCGACGTCAGACTCACTGGTCTATAATTTCCCGGATCTCCTCTGGTTTTGGCTTTATTTTTGCTATGCATGTTTTTGTATTTGTTTTAATATTTTGATTATTGCTATATTTGTGTATATGATATTAGCTTTTGTATTTATTATATATTATGTGTTTTCATTTCACATTGTACATAACTTGTGACCCCTGATGAAGGAATGAGCCAAAACACAGCCATGTAGGGTTGTTTTACTCTCAGCTGATTAATACTTTACAAATATGCAGTGGGTACGCTGATTTTCTCTGGTCTTGTATACCATCTAGCCTATTTTTCTTTTGTCCAAACCTGAGACAGGGCTTACAATGATTATTTCAGTGTTTTCTACTTTTGATTATTAAACAGTTGGACTAATTACAATTTATGATTACAACTGCATATAAAAAAGGAAGAATCTGTGAACAGGCTTCAAATCATGAAGTCAAACCCATGTTCACTTTAATTAAAATAATCTGCTACAGACCTATTAATATGCAAGAGCCATATTTTCATAACAATACACCAAATATTTGACAGGAATGTATATGAGTATCTAAAAAAAAATGTAATTCACAATGACTTTCAAAATTAATGCTTTCTTAGCAAATAGCTTGAGCGGGATGAGATAGACCACAAACTGTCACAGAAGATGTTCAGCTTAGAACAGACCAGAAAATGAAAGGGAGCTATAATGTCTAAAATGCAAATTAGATCCTTTAGAAAAAAAATGCAAGGCTATTCAGAATTACTAACCGACAGAACACATGTACATCTGGCTACAGACTGTGGCTCAGCAGCATCCATTTCAAATATAGGGAGGAGGTTGTGATAAAAGATTTTATTTTATCAGCATTCATGTATCTAATTACTCATTAAAAACCTAGTTTACAAATTGCAATTCCCTTGACAGAAATCACTGGCAATCTGTTATGCTTAATGAGCCTGCAATGAAAAACAATTAAAACTATTCTGATCATTAATTTGAATGTAACTTAGCAATGAACAAGTTAAGGATCAAGTGAGTTGTTGCCCTCTACCTATTCCTTACCTATTTCTGAGGTTCTTCAATTAATTCCACTAGCACATCAGTCCTCCTTAATGATAATGTTGTTTTCTGTGTCTTTTCCCTTTCTTCTGTAACTGTGGCAACTGTGAAACTTCAGATTACTTTAAGGATTCAATAGAACTAGCAGATAATGCTGTAAATTAATAACATGGTCTTGCATGTATGCCAAACACAGAAAAATTATAAAAAGGAGAGTCAGGGCCTGATTTTACTAGGCCTTTTTCTAGATAGGCACTGATGAGTAGATTCTCAAAAGGTCACTGAAATTTAGGGGGTTGGGATGATATGCTAAGCATGAACTCTATAACAACAGATACAACAGCAGCCGCATTGGGCCAGCGGTAGTCCCAGAAGAGCAAGGAGTAAGCTCACATTGAGCTTACCGTCACTGTAAAAGGGCCCCACAACTAGCCCTCCTGACTTCTGATAAGAAATCAGTTCACAGAATCCACATGCACACTCACACTAAACTGAGCACTCTGAAAACTGAATTTATATTCAAATATATTAATTCAACAATTAAAAAAAACCTATTCCTCAATTAACTCATAGCATTTCACACAAAGCCTGTTAAAATTAATGCTGTTAGCATCAGAACACCAGCACTCACAAAAACACTCCAGCACTACTAAGTTCTTTAAAATTCAATTAAGGATCCTCGGTTTTGAAGTTTCCAGTTCTTCTAAAGAAATATTTTAGTTCTCAAAATTATTTCATTAGGTTTCAGCTTTTCAAAGCAAAGGATATAATTATTAATATTCCACCAGGATAAAGATTGAAACAAAACTATAGAAATTCACCACAGTAAAGCAAGTGGCCGAGAAAATAAAGGCTAAAGAGTTGGCATTCCTGAAATACAGAAAAACTCAAGAAGAGAAACACAGAGAGGAATACCGGATGAAACTGAAAGAAGCCAAGAGAGAGATACGTCTGGCAAAAGCGCAAGAGGAAGAACAAATGGCTAGAAATATAAGGAGGGGTGACAAAAATTTCTTCAGGTATATTAGTGAAAGGAGGAAGACAAAAAAGGGAATTGTGAGAGTGAAAGATGCAGCGAACCGCTATGCAGATAATGATGAAGAAAAAGCCAATTTGCTAAATAGATACTTTTGTTCTGTTTTCACAGAAGAAAATCCTGGAGAAGGACCGCGATTGACTGGCAAAAGTACAAATGAGAATGGAGTGGATATAGCACCATTCACGGAAGAGAGTGTGTATGAACAACTTGAAAATCTAAAGGTGGACAAAGCCATGGGACCGGATGGGATCCACCCTAGGATATTGAGGGAGCTCAGAGAGGTTCTGGCGGGTCCTCTTAAAGATTTGTTTAATAAATCCTTGGAGACGGGAGAGGTTCTGAGGGATTGGAGAACGGCGGATGTGGTCCCTCTTCACAAAAGTGGTGATAGGGAAGAAGCTGGAAACTACAGGCCGGTAAGCCTCATCGGTTATTGGAAAGTAATAGAAGCAATGCTGAAGGAAAGGATGGTGAATTTCCTGGAAGCCAATAAGTTGCAAGATCAGAGACAACATGGTTTTACCAAAGGTAAATTGTGCCAAACGAATCTCATTGAATTCTCTGACTGGGTGACCGGAGAATTGAATCATGGGCATGCTACAGATGTAATCTACTTAGATTTCAGCAACGCTTTTGACACAGTTCCCCATAGGAGGCTCTTGAATAAACTTGACAGACTGAAGATAGGACCCGATGTGGTGAACTGGATTAGGAACTGGTTGACGGACAGATGCCAGAGGATGGTGGTTAATGGAATTCGCTCGGATAAGGGAAAGGTGAGTAGTGGAGTGCCTCAGGGATCGGTGCTGGGGCCGATTCTGTTCAATATATTTGTGAGTGACATTGCCGAAGGGTTAGAAGGTAAAGTTTGCCTTTTTGCGGAAGATACTAAGATTTGTAACAGAGTGGACACCCGGGAGGGAGTGGAAAACATGAAAAAAGATCTGCGGAAGCTAGAAGAATGGTCTAAGGTTTGGCAATTAAAATTCAATGCGAAGAAATGCAAAGTGATGCACTTAGGCACAGCCGGTGGTGGGAGGCGGGGCTAGTGCTGGGCAGACTTCTGCGGTATGTGCCCTGGGAATGGGGAATGCAAGTCGGGGTCAGGTATACATGGGAGGTAGCACATATGAGTTTGTCTTGTTTATTTATTTATTTGTAGCATTTATACCCCGCTCTTTCCTGCTCGATAGCAGGTTCAGTGCGGCTTACAAAGTATGACACAAAGTATCACAAAGATAATACAAAGTATGGTACAGAGTATCATTGAGATATACAGTTATATAGAGTAAGAACAATTGTAAGAGATGTGGGTAGAGGATTGGAGAATGGGTGGTTTTAGTGGTGTGGATTAGGTTCGAGAATTAAGTAGGGTCATTTGGGTAGGCTTGTTTGAAGAGGTAAGTCTTCAACAGCTTGTGGAAGGGTAGGTGTTCGTTGGTTTTTCGGATGTGTCGAGGTATGGCGTTCCAGAGTTGGCTGCCTATAACAGAGAAGTTGGATGCGTAGTAGGTTTTGTATTTGAGGCCTTTGCAGTTGGGGAGATGAAGATTGAGATATGTTCGAGAAGATTTGGACCCGTTCCTGGCTGGAAGATCGATCAAGTTGGACATGTAGCTTGGAGATTCTCCATTGAGGATCTTGTGGATCATTGTGTGGACTTTGAAGTTTATTCGTTCTTTGATAGGGAGCCAGTGAAGTTTTTCATGAAGTGGTGTTGCGGTTTCAAATCGTGACTTGCCAAAGATGAGTCTAGCTGCTGTGTTTTGGGCGGTTTGGAGTTTTTTTTATGATTTGGGTTTTGCAACCGATGAAGATGCTGTTGCAGTAGTCAACATGGGTGAGTACTGTGGATTGTACTAGATTGCGGAAAGTTTTCTGTGGGAGGAATGGTTTTACTCTTTTCAATACCCACATCATATTGAACATCTTCTTTGTCGTGGCTTTTGCATGAGTTTCTAAAGTTAGGTGTTTGTCTAATGTTACTCCTAGGATTTTTAGACTGTCTGATATTGGGATTGTGACGTCGGGGGTGTTCAGGGTGGTTGGGATCAGGGTAGAGTGTTGTGATGAAAGGATTAGGCATTGAGTTTTTTCTTTGTTCATTTTCATCTTGAAAGCATTGGGGCAGACTGGATGGACCGTACATGTCTTTCTCTGCCGTCATCTACTATGTTACTACTATGTTACTATGTTAACTGCTTCATAGTAGATGAAATAAAATACTTCTAGAGGTAACAGTTTTATCTCAGCCAAATAGTAATTAATAAAGAACAGAAAAAGTTCAGTTTAGCACTGCTACACAGAAGTTCTCAACCTCAGATCAAGCAATGTTTAATCAGAAAATTGACCAAGCTCTATCTGTTTATAATTCTGTACTTCACATTAAACCAGTGCTTTTTTTAATAGGAAAAAAGGTACCAGTACTCATTATGGGCGGGGTCACCATCTATGGCTCCGCCCTTATAGTAGACACACCTACAGTAGCCACACCCCTTATACCAGCCATGGTGCATATAAATAGGTATCATTGAAAATACTATACCAGTATAGGAGAAAAAAATAAACGTGATTTTTTTAAAATTATAAATAATTTCTGCAAGCTGTTACAGCTTCAGTATACCCAGTGCAAAATAAGACAGCAGATGTAAATTGTCAAATTGGACATATTCCAAACACTAAAATGAAAAGAAAATGAATTTTTCTACCTTTGTTGTCTGGCGACTTTGTTTTTCTGATCATGTTGGTCCAAGTCTCTGATTCTGCTGCTCTCTATCTGTACCCTTAACTCCATTTCCAGGGCTTCCTATCCATTTATTTCTTTATTTTCCTCCTTTCTTCTTCATTTCTTGCCCTACATCCATAGGTAAAAGATGGGTCCTCCGCAAACTTGACTGGAGGAGGTATAGAGTGGATCCAGATTTTTGCCTATTTTCTCCATCCATGTGCAATTTTTCTCCTCTTTTCCCTTTCCCTCATCTCTGTCAGTCTGCATCTCCTTCCTCTTTCTTCCCTCCCCTCCATCCATATGCATCTCCTTCCTCTATCTACCCTCTCATCTATCCATGCCAAGCTTTTTTCCTCTCCCCCCTCCATGATCCCTGTCCAGCATTTCTCCTCTCTCTCCCCTCTATCCATGTTCATCTCACTTCCTCTCTCTTCCCTCCCCTCCATCCGTGTCCAGAATTTCTCCTCTCTCCCCTAAATCAATGTGAATCTCCTCCTCTGTCTTCTCTCCCCTCCATCCATGTCCAGCATTTCTACTTCCTCTGTCTTCCATCCCCTCCATCCATGTCCAGCATTACTCCACTCTCCCTTTCCCTCCATTCGTGTGCATCTCCTTCCTCTGTCTTTCCTTCCCTCCAACATTTCTCCTCTCTTCCCTGTCCTCCACTCCATCCATGTCCAGCATTTCTCCTGCCGTCCCCTCCATCCACGTGCATCTCCTTCCTGTCTTCCCTCTCCTCCATCCATGTCCAGCAACTCTCCTATCTCCCCTGTCCTCCCCTCCCATCCATGTCCAGCGATTCTCTTTTGCCCCAATCCTCCCCTCCCGTCTATGTCCAGCGATTCTCCTCTGCTCTCCCCTAACCATCCATTTCCAGCAATTTCTCCTCTCTCCCCTACCATCTATGTCCAGCGATTCTCCTCTGCTCTCCCCTACCATCCATGTCCAGTGATTCTCCTCTGCCCTCCCTTCCATGTCCAGCGATTTTCCTTTGCCCCTACTCTCCCTTCCCATCCATGTGCAGTGACTCACCCCAGCCTCCACCTGTCCCCCTTCTCAGCCCCCGAGTTCCAGTTCCAACCCCAGCCCCACCTGCCTGCCCTCAGCTCCCTGACAGCCCTCCTTTCCATTCCTGCCACCACCCTACATTTAAATCTTTTATTTTACTTCAAGACACGGCGGCGGCAGTGAAAGCAGCAGACTCGGCTTCCCTCCAGCCTTCTCTTCCCTCCCAGTGTCCCACCCTCGTGGAAGCAGGAAATATACTGGGCATGGATGGGAGGGGAGGACAGGGGGGATAGGAGTGTTGCTGGATATGGATGATGGAGGGGAGGGGAGGGCAGGAGAAATGCTGGACATGGATGGAGGAGAGGGAAGACAGGAAGGAGATGCACATAGATGGAGTGGAGGAGTAGTCTAGTGGTTAGTGTAGCAGACTTTGATCCTGGGGAATTGGGTTCAATTCCCACTGCAGCTCCTTGTGACTGTGGGCAAGTCACTTAACCCTCCATTACCCCAGGTACAAAATAAGTACCTGTATATATGTAAACCACTTTGAATGTAGTTGCAAAATACCACAGAAAGGCAGTATATTAAGTTCCATTTCCCTTTCTCTTCCCTTCAACAACATAGGTCACAGAATCAGTTTCGTATATCAAAAATACTCTCTCAGAAATTTCCTTTTAACTTTTTTACCAAACTTATTCAAATCATTAAGGGCCCTATTTATTAAGATGCGCTAGCATTTTTAGCGTGCACTAAACGCTAGAATCGCCCATATGCTCCTATGGGCAACTTAGAATTTAGAGCGTGCGAATCATTAGTATGCACTAAAAGCGCTAATGCACCCTTAGCGCTGCTTAGTAAACAGGGCCCTGAGTTTCAAGGAATAATACAACAAATCTTTACTATCTCTCAGTCAAATAAACAGAATCAAATCCATTTCACTTCTTTTTTTTCCTCAAACGTTTCAATACCAAGATAAAAATAAAGCTCTTTTAGTTTCAGCCATAATCTGTCCACAAACAGCCTAAAATTCATGACAACACAGAAATCAGGGGCCCTTTTTCTAAGCCGCGTAGGCGCCTACATGCACCCAATGCACACCAATTCGGAACTACTGCCCGGCTACCGCATCGCCCGGGTGGTAATTTTACTTTTTATGCGTATCCACTACACGCCCTGGCAAATATATATTTTTTTCTGGTGTGCAGCAATCACTGGGCGGTAATCAGCATTGTACACTCACTGACGATTACCGTCCAGAGACCTTACCGCTAAGTCAATGGGTGGCAGTAAGGTCTCAGGTCCAAAATGGGCACGTGCCAATTTTCATTTTGCCACACATCCATTTTCTGCTAAAAAAAAAAAGGCATTTTTGTAGTTGCGCTGAGAAATGGACCTGCACTCATCCAATACACGTGTCTACACCAGCACAGGCCACTTTTCAGTGCACCTTAGTAAAAGGACCCCAAGTTCTGCCCCAAATACTTCTTACAGACTCAGCTGCCTTTTCCCTCACAGCTGTCTATCTCTTCACCTAATCTCAGCACAACGTTTTTATTTCAAAGTTCTCACTCTCTCCCTGCTATACTCATGTACTTGCACATAGGTCTAGAACACCGTCTTCCTTAACTTGCAGCATTGCATAATACACTTTTCCAAACTTTTAATACAATTTCTCAAAAATTAAAATAATCTCTCTTTAATGTTAACACACATCCATCACACATTCGCACTCAGAGCTGTAATATATATTCAATCTTTCACATGAACACTCATCTTAGCACTGCTTCCTCTTATTATATATATATATATAATTCCAAAAGCAATTTATATTGTCCCACCAGGATCCCAGCACCAACAATATTCACTGCTAAAGTTTTTACAACATACTGTAGCACCTGCCATTA
Organism: Microcaecilia unicolor; assembly: GCF_901765095.1. NCBI lineage: Eukaryota > Metazoa > Chordata > Amphibia > Gymnophiona > Siphonopidae > Microcaecilia > Microcaecilia unicolor. The sequence continues at coordinate 125,469,113 of NC_044031.1, read as the reverse complement.
TCAAATTATCACTAGTAAATTTACCCAGACACTTTCCTGCCAGCCAACCATTCACATCACTGTCAACCAGCTTCCCAAAACTTCTTTTCATCTCCTGATCCTTTCTCATCCTCACTGTAGTTCCTGATTTGCCCCAGAACTCCAAGAAAGCTCAGGAGTCTTCAAAAAATCAGCTACTATTTACTCACGACTGCTGTAGTATTTTCTGCTTCCTCTCCTGCAAAGCCCAAACTCTGTGCACAAGCTTCACACCTGCTGCACACCCAAGGAATCCTCAACCCCCCCCCCCCCCCTCTGCCCCCCCTTCCCATTACTGGGCAATCTCAGCCAATCAAAGAACTGTCTCTGAGCCTATTTCACACCACTGGCATCCAGGAAATTCTATGCTTGAGCACAACTCGCACCTCTTGTCCGCTGGGCACCCCTCTCCCCATGAATGCGCCTATGTGTTAATCGCACATGCACACTCAGCATCAGGCCCCGCGTTCCCGCGGTATCCAAAGCACCATAACTCTGATGTGGCTCTTTCTGTCACCTTCACTCTGCAGCCTCTTCCTCCTTCCCTGCAGTCCTGAAACCATCGCCTCCCGGGATCCTGCGGCTTCCTACAAAACTGTAGTCAGCTACCGCTATCACCTGCGACTTCCTGACTCATGACCTGCTATGCACTGGAGCATTTCCAGGTCACCTCTCACCTTGCATCAGTTATTTTTATTATTATTATTATTATTATTCCCTCTTACAGAAATATTTCTCCCAAAGTCCTCCTGAAATCTGCCCGAAAGAGCTCCCAAAGGAGCACTCCTTCATAAGCACGACAAGGAGACACGGTACCCTCTGGTGTGTGATGCCTCCAGAGTCGGGCTCGACGTTTTGAAGCCTTGACACCCCTCCCTGATGTCAGTAAGGGGCAGAGCTTGAGCAGTTGTGGGTCAGGCTAATGCTGATAATGGTACAGCAGGGGCAACTATGGAACCAGTTCTGGTAAGCACAGGTGGAATAGGTGCATGCAGAAACAACAAAGCAGATGGTAACAGCCTTCACAGTTCCTCTCCAGAGTCTGACTACAGTAACTTTTTGGTGGATTTTGGAAAGGTCGTAATAGAATATAAGGCAGTAACAGTGAGGTGTTTACCTGGGACCTTCTATGTGAAGTCCACTGCAATGCCCCCTAAGGTGTCCTACTGCTCTTCTGGGATCTCTGTGTGGCCAGTCTACTAGAATGCTGACCCCCCCACCCAAACATCCCAATGTTGCTCATTCACAGAACCTGGAGAAAACCCAAGAAACATAAAGGCATATTGGACTCAGGGAAGATTTAATTCATGGGATTACAGCCACAGATCCTTTTTATATTATATATATATACATAGAGAGAGAGAGAGGGGGGGGGGAGGGAGATATAGTCAGAAGAAATCATACTCATTGTCAAATCATTATTATTGCACAAATTGACTGTAGGCATTTTTTGTCAACAAGCAGGATTGAGTCAGGCACACAAGTAGGTGATGTCTACCATTGGTCCCAAGATGTAACTACTCTCCCAGAGCTCAAAAGGTAGTGTAAAGTGTAAGCATGCAAGGCCCTTCCCATGTGCAGCTGTCTCCTCAGTTTTGTTTCTTCTGCTTTGCTGAATAAACATGTGACAAAGCTGCCTCCTCCCAACAAAATCAATTGGGTTCATAAGTACACTGTAGAATTTCTTTAGCATTTCTCATTAATTTAACTACCATGAGCATTTTATCTCCAAAAATGTTGATCGTTCGGTTGTTCCTTTTCTACATGGTAAACATCCACTTAGGCCTTCAACTACCCCACTAACTTTCTTTCTGTAGCTGTGGTACACAAAACCAACTGAGTCTTGAAAGGATCATCTCCACCTATCATTTAGTTCCAACCATAATAGGGGAGTTTCGTTGATACTGGTGTTGCTGCATTCTTCAGCAGCCTTCAAACGTGGCTTTCATGATACATGGCAGAAACAGGTATCGGTGGCACAGGTTCAAATCCTATTTTCCAGATGGACAACAGTCAGTCCTGTTCAGCAACAGCACATCATCACTTTGAGCACTGAATTGCGGGTTAGCACAGAGATCCGTGGCGTCACCTATTTTATTTAATATCTGCCTCAAGCCTTTAGCTGAGCTGCTTTGGTTGATGGACACAAAAATCTATATCTATGTCAATAATGTGCAACTGCTCAGACCCACTGAACCAGCTCTACAAATGGCTTTGAGTAAATTGACTGCTTGTCTAACAACTCAGGAATGAGCAAAAAATAACAAACTCTGTCTGAATACAAGCAAAACAGAGATTCTATGAGTTCGTAACAGAAGCAGACAGGTACCTGACTTCAACATATCACTTGAGAAGTATGAACTCCCCCTAAAATCACAGGTCATCACTTAATTTTAAAAAAGATTTGGATACTTTCCAAAAAGAAAAGACCATAAGCCATTATGAGGATGGACTTGGGAAAATCCACTGCTCATTTCTAGGATGACCCGTATGAGGAAGGGGAGGCTGTCCTGTTGACCAGAGTGTTATTGATCCCTTGAGAAAGCCACGTTGAGCAAAACAGGCACCTTTCGGGGCAATACCAGCACCTGGAAATTCAAGCTAAGTGAAGATTTAATACTGAATACAAGTACAGCCTAATCTTAATGTTTAACACATGAGTTCACAGTGTGTAAGCAGAGATCTTTAAATCTCCACAAGATAATAGTTACCAAAAAAAAGGAGAAAGAGCTATATATATAAAAAGAGAAAAAACAAAACAAAGAAACAAAATATTTAAAGAAAATACATAACAAAACAGGGGTTGGAGGAAGGGACGGTCGATGATTATAATTGTCGTAAAAACAGGGGCTTGCCGAGATAGGCGATATAAATAACCCTGGTGACTGTATGACACTTTCCCTTTAATATATTAGCAAGACATAAGACACACAGATTGATCTTCTACTAGTCTTTGTTTTGTACATTTCTAGGATAAGCAACATAAAGTCTATTTTACTGCTCTTGGAACTTGCCAGATAATTGTGACCTGGATTCGCCAATATTGGAAACAGGATACTGGGCTTGATTAAACTTCAGTCTGTCCCAGAATGGCAACGCTTATGCTCTTATGCAGTGCCGGCCCAAGGCAAGATGCCGCCTGAGGCAGAGTTAAGATGCCACCTCCCAGGGCCAATCTGAAGTGATCTGGCTCCAAGATGGTGACTGGGTTTTAACAAGAACGCCAACACACATTCCAATCAATCAGAGCACTCCAGCATTTTTAAGGACACATGACTTAAAAATGCATTCAATTCAATAGATATATTCATACCTTTATGTTCCACAGTGCCTAACCTGTAAATCCATCATTTCTCCCTTCTCCTTAAAGATTTCTTAACATCACCACCACAGGTAGTTACTTGAACTTGGTCAATCACTATATGCATCATTTGTTCAACACAATGTTTAACCATAGGTGTTTCCAATCATTTTCGTCTTAAAATAACACAACATTTGACCAATATGCAACAGGTCACAATGGCAATCAATTATGTAGATAACATTCCTGGACTCAAAGGTGGTGGAATATTTTTAATTGTATTTCCTGTTGACCTATTCCATACAGATGAAGTACCTTCCATAGTAATGGCACAAATGGAGCATTTCCCACATTTAAAGTGTCCAATTCCAATTCAATTTTCCTAGTCCACATATCAGATTTACAAAGCTTGTCAGCTATTTGGCATTCTGTACATAAGAAACCACACATTTCATGGACAGATAGCACTGACCAATGTTGTCTAATAATAAAGGCCAACTTATTGGGCAATCTAGTATATTTTAACATGCAAACAGGCTCAGAATCCTGAGGAGAAAGAGCAGGTTGAAGTCAGGGCTGGCCCTAGGGTTTCTAGCGCCCTCCTGCAGTCTATTAGTCAGCGCCCCTACCCATCCAGAAGCGGGATCACTATGGCTCCGCCTCCACAGTAGACACACCCCTTTTACCAGCCATGGCATTATTGAAAATATTACACCAGTATAGAAGAAAAATAACTTAGCACACAGACCAGGAATTAGGAGAACAGACAGTCTTGCCAACTCTGAAAAACAATGTGTTATCAAAATTTCAGAATCTAACAAACAGGGGGGATCTAAGATGGCTGCCTGACCGGTTTGGTGGGAAGACGCTCTGATCGGTTTTTGAGCTACAAACTTATTTCCTCAAAATGCCACACTCAAAAAGAAAGGGAACGCTGAGATCGGTTCCTCTACCTACCTTAGCGTCTTCGCCGCTCCAGCCGACTTTGGAGCGATTCTACCCCGGTATCTCCAGGAATTTACAGGGAGAGGACCCCATAGCGGGGATTCCGGGAGAAGCGGCGTCCCCGCCGGGAGAAGAGACCTCCCTGTCTCCACCATCTTTCTCAATTGCACCTCCGTGCCCAGCGTCAAGAGCGGCCCTGGAGGGAAACCCCACTGACTCCGGAAGTGTGTCGGCAGGGGTGAACAGAGAGGATCCAGGCACGCAACAGGCGACGCTGTGTGCTGAGGGAGTTGGAATTCCCTCAGCAAAGAAAACGGAGGTGACTCTGGAAACGGTATGGGGGATGTTAATCCGGATTGATTCAACACTTCAGAAAACCTCAGGTGATGTAGAAAATCTTAATACAAAATTGGAAGGTTTAAAACTAACTGTAGAATCTGTGAAAGCAGATTTCTTAAACCAAGTTGTAACTCTTCAAAAAGAAATGGACTCAATAAAAGATTTTAAAGATGTAGTTGTCAAAGATAATACAGAAATAAGAAGGAGAGTGGAACAGATTGAAAACTATAATAGACGCCTTAATCTCCGTTTCCTAAGTTTTCCAATTTTAACTGGGGTGACTCCGATGGACACACTACGAAGATACTTGAATGAAATATTAAGAATTCCCCTTGAAGCCATCCCCCCGGTTAATAAGCTTTACTTTATTTCTAGTTCTAGAGGAGAATTAAAAGGTGCAGGGAAAAAAGATATTCCTGATTTACAGAATATATCTGATATACTGGAACAATCTACCGACACAATAATAGACAGAGCTACATTGATTGTATCACTGGTTTTCGAGCAAGACTATAATACCATCTTAAGACTATATTTTCGAAATACTAAAGCCCAATTTTGTGGCTCCAAGGTCTGGATTTATCCAGATGTAACTAAACAAACTCAACAAAGAAGGAAAGCATTCCTCGCTCTGAAACAAAAGACAATTGACATTGGGGGTTCTTTCTTTTTGGCATACCCATGTAAATGCATAGTTAAGCTGGGTCAAACGAAATATACCTATTTTTTGCCGGAACATCTAAAATCGTTTCTAGAATTGAAACAACTGAGATAATGTATAAATAGACTTGGAGTATAGGCAGCCCCGTTTGTTGTTTTCCTTATTCCTAATAACTTCTCTTTATATTCTTTTCCCCCTCTTAAGAAAATGGGGTCTAAGGAAGGCTAAATTACTATATTTGTATATTTGAACTTTTTCTTTCTAACAAATGCTTCAAATAATTGATTGCAATGTAATAATTTTGAAGATATGGTTGTGTTCATGTATAAATTTTCTTGCCTGTATTTCTGAAACAAGGGTATCCTTGTTAATTTCATTTAAAAACAATAAAGAAAAATAAATAAGTAAAAATAAAATAAAAAAAAAAGAATCTAACAAACAGATCCCTATTCAGACACTTGGCCTTGCAGTCACACATGTAGAACAGAGATAGCCCCTCTTCAAATTCTTCAAAAGTTAACCTGAAATCCTAAGAAGTTAGACTCTGTATGCAGCACAATAGCCTTCCCATCGAGCACAGCTTAGGATCTAGCTAGGACAGACTTAATCAGCATAAACTAACATATTCTACAATCTAAGTTGGACAGACTAACAGGAGTTACTGAAGTGGGAATGAGAGATAGGTGATGGTTAGGAATTGAAAGCAGGCATCTAGCCCTCTTGTCCTGTGAGTTGCTGTGTTGGGGGTGGGGGTGGAAAAGGGTGGGTCAGGTGCAACACTAAACAGCAGTCTCTGACAAAACAAGGGTCCAGGCTCTACTGTGCTGTCTCTGTCTGAGCCCTCTCTGGGCAGAGGACAGAGGTTAGCTGAGCTCCCACAAGTTATTTCAGAGCCAGATTCAGTTGGAGCAGTGACGTCCTCTGACAAACACGAGGAGGATATTTCTCTGCTTGGGAGGGGGGAGGGGACGGGACAGAGAGCTGACAGCTTTGGAGCCAGACTGAGATGAGCAGCAGAGATTAGATACTCAGCAGAGCTTGATTGCTTGCAAAGTGATGTCCTTGAGGCGCCCTCCTGCAGCGCATACCCTGCTTACCGGGTTTGACCGGCCCTGGTTGAAGTAACAAGTCCTGAAAGAGCCTGTTTACGTGCTCTTTTTACCAGCTTATCTGGATAGCCTTGCTCAATAAATTTATCAGCAAGGTTGGCAGCAGAGTTTTCACACTGCCGTTGAGTGTCATAAATTTGACGGTACCGTATAAATTGAGAACAGGAGAAGCTGTTTTTATATGAAAGGGACACATACTTTGATAGCTGAAAAGAGTATTCCTATTAGTAGATATAAAGTAAACATTAGTTGTAAATCCTCCATGATCTCTACACACCTTCACATCCAAAAAGATAATTTCAGAAGGATGATATGAATATGCAAACTTAATCCTAGGATAACAGTTCATCTACAAAGTTCTTAAGTTCTTCCCTATTGCCAGTCCAAATAAGAAAAATATCACCAATATAACAAAACCAGCAATGCACCCAGTGATATTTAGTAAAACCATGTTGCTCAAAATCACCAATCAATAAATTGGCAATGGAAATATATTTATAAGCCTGTACTGCTGTGTTTTAAAAATTACAACATATTAGAAAAAAAAGAACATAAAAAATGTCATACAAATAATTCAATGATTCATTGAGCCCAGCATTCTATCTTTGACAATAGCCAATTCGGGTCACTTGGTAGTACCCAACATATCCTAATGAAACTTCCTTCTCTGTTATTCATTCTCAGAAGTCAAAAGTAGCAGTCTCCATGTTTACTTGTCTAATAATTATCAATGGACCAGGTCCTTCATAAAGTTTTGAAGCCCTATGTGCTTTGACTGATTAGAATGCTATGCTGTAATTTCAGAAAAGAGAAAAAATGCACACGGATAAAATCTTCAGGGTATAAAGGTCTCAACCAATTTGTTCTCTCCATGCAAGCTACCACATGGTTCCAGTTGCTATCCCTAGGCTGCATCATTCTTTATGTTTTCCTTGCAAAATCTGTCAAACCCCTAATTTGATACATGCAGAGTGATCACGTCTACTTCTCCCCCCTGCCAGTACTATTACTCAGAGGTGTCAAAAAGTTCAATCCAAAGTCATTTAAAATGTCTGTGAAACATACTTGCCAAATAAGGCAAGGTGGTATCTTCTAATTAGGTCTTCTATTTTTTAGTCATTTGTAAATTGCAAAATTGGGTGTGATACATGTATTACACTGGTAACAGTGTAATACATGCATTATGTTGGAGTGTATATGCAGATGGATTGCCCTACAAATCTCCATTAGGGCATACGTTCCTGTACAATTTGAAAGTCAAGTTAATTCAGGTACACATACAGTCCCATTTTACATAGAATTGAAAGATTTAGGTCCGGCAAGATCAATTCCAATGATATTTTAGAAAAGGCTCAGCTACTGCAGAGCCTTTTGTAAAAGTGCCTGCATAAATGCACATGTATGTGCTAGTATGGGCAGCAGGAGCAGTCATTTTACAAATATACACATTGAAAAACTGGAGGGCACGCACCTGGCAGCTTCTATGGAGTTGGCACTTAACATAGGAAAGTGGTGATTGTGCAACATCCACATATTTATGGTGTCATTGTCATACATAGCTACCCCATTTTACAATGACAAAACCAAAATATATGTGAGACATGAAAAGCATCCCATGTCTCACATATATTTTGATATTGTCATCTTCTGACAAAGTAGGTTCTGCCTTCAAAAGCATCAAAAATGTATTTCTATTCACACAAAAAAGGTATTACCTTAGTTTCCTTTATTTTGTTTTGTTTTACTTCTGTTACCTTTAAAGTGGACTACTACGGTGACTGCACTACTTTACCCACTGGTAATATTAGAAATCAATCTCCATAGCTTTCAAAAACATCTCAGATGATGTACAAAGTGAATTACTTACATATACATATATCTTTTAGTATACCCAAACTGCTTATATAATTCATAAAATACATATTGTAGGGAAGTTATCAAGCAGCATTAGGGCCTTAAATTGAGTTTTTGCCCTTTAAGACAACTTAAAGGGCTCTAATGCAGCTTGTCTTGCTGTACCTTGGAGATACTTGGGTCGCCATGAGTTATATAGTAATGAGATGCATACAAAACAGCTCATTATTCTGTAAAAAAATGCAATTTGCAGTATGCACCCCTACCACTAGAGGTCATGTTTCATTTGCTACAGTAGTTGGCAACCTGTGGAACTGTTACCACAAGTTGCAGATACATGTGGTAAATCAAGGTATAGTAAAAGATTGCCTCTTACTGCACCTTGATCTTCTTGTGCAGATCACCTAAAGCAGATATTGACCCTAAGGATTTTAAGACCTGGAATTTATCTGCACAATATTTAGATATAAAAATTTCTGGTTAAATCAGTGATAGTGATTCTTAAACCATTCATCAAGAATCATGGAATATTTGCAAATAAGCTAGACACTGATATTTCAGCTTCTCCTGGTTCCTCCCTCAGGAGGTGTTTAATAAGCATTGGGTTTCACTATATTTAATCTGCTAGAGAAAATACGAAGGTTGATATAAACCTAACCTATGTACAAATTTATAAACCAATATATAAAACCTTACTTCTATTTTCATTGTCCTGTCAGACTAATACGCACTTTTTGGTAAATTTATGTGGCTTCTTAAACCTGTTATTGTTTAAGCCCTCAGCGTGTCTTAAAAGGGCCCTGCCTCTCTCTGATTCTCAGAGTTATTCAGCATCTCGATTCTTTGTTGATTTAAAGATAATAGGATGATAGAAAGAAAAACAAAAAGAAAGCAAAACATGTACGACTTTACTACCGGAAGGCATTAAAAGCTAGCAGCATCCTCCGCTCTACATGTTAACACAGATGCCCCAGTAAAATCATAAACAGCATAGAGAGAGACCAAAGGCATCCTTTGTACTTCAGTAACATCCCTGAAGTGTCTGGTTTGAATAAAGGTCCATGCTTCTCTCAAACAGGAGGAAAAAAGATTTGCCCACCTACCTGCTGGGAAGGGGCTTTAACCTCTACTTGGTGTTCACCACAGGAAAACCTTTCAGCAGAAAAATGTCAGACACTGATGTTTTTCGATCCATTCTACAAAGAAAGCTGCCTTAAAAACTCTGCTTTTACATGTCTTTATGGAATGTGCTGGAAAATGAGTAAACTAGAATATTTTTTATTGATTTATTTAAAGTTATTGAGATGGATTTGTTGCAATAAATTTTAGATGTGATCTCTTAATATTCCACTTATATAATTCAAAGTAATGATGTATCCTTTAGGAAACATTTTTCACCTGGCAATGACATGACTGACATTCAATTATGTTTCATAAAGGACTTTTAAATGACGCTTTTTCAATACACTCTGGAGCTGAGAGATCATTGATAATGTATTAAAAACTGCCAAATACCAATGCCTCTATTTTTAAAGCATCTCCACATATAAATAGCAGCATTTACATATGTAGATAGTATACACGTGTAAATAATGATTTTGCAAAGCCCACACAGACATTATAAGGGGACATTGTGCAGGTGTGATTTAGGCAGAGCTTGGGTAGGGCAAAAATCTATATGTGTATTTCCTAATTCACAGAGAGAATAGCATCTATGGGGAACAATACCTTCATCAGGTTTTGCACCCGCTCAGATCCATGCACAGATTTTTAAAAGTGCTCATTTCAGCCAGGGCGTCACACAAGGGATTCAGGTAGTCATTATTTATTTCTTCCCCAAAAAATGAAACTAAATTAATGTTAAGTACATAAGAACATAAGCATTGCCATACTGGCACAGACTGAAGGTCCATCAAGCCCAGTATCCTGTTTCCAACAGTGGACAACCCAGATCACAAGTACCTGGCGAGATCCCAGAACAGTAAAACAGATTTTAGGCTTCTTATCCCAGAATACACAGTGGATTTTCCCAAGTCTATCTTAATAATGGCTTGTGGACTTTTCTTTTAGGAAATTATCCAAATCTTTTTTTAAACCCTACTAGGCTAATTGCTTTTACCACATTCTCTGGCAACAAATTCCAGAGTTTAGTCACTCATTGAGTGAAGAAATATTCTCTCAGATTCATTTTGAATTTACTACTTAATAATTCTTTATGTGCCCCCTAGTCCTAGTATTTTTGGAAAGAGTAAACAAGTGATTCATATCTATCTGTTCCACTCCATTCTATCGTATCTCCCCTTAGCTGTCTCTGAGGGGAGTTCTTCAAGCTGAAAAGCCCTAGCTACTTTAACCTTTCCTCATAGGGAAGTCATCCCATCCCTTTTATCATTTTCGACACTCTTCTCTGTACCTTTTCTAATTCTGCTATATCTTTTTGAGATGCGGTGACCAGAATTGCATATAGTATTCGAGGTGCGGTAGCACCAAGGAGCATTACAAATGTATTATAACATTATCATTTTTGTTTTCCATTCCTTTCCTAATAATTCCTAACATTCTATTTGCTTTCTTAGCAGCCACTGTGCATTGAGCAGAGGGTTTCAATGTCTCATCAATGATGACACCTAGATCCTTTCCATGGGCAGCAACTCCTGATGTGAAACCTTGCATCATGCAACTATGATTTGGTTTGCACTTGCTCACATTAAAAGACATCTACCATTTAGATGCCCAGTCTCCCAGTCTCATAAGGTCCTCTTGCAATTTTTCATAATCCTCTTGCGATTTAATAACTTTGAATAAGTTTGTATCATCAGAAAATTCAATTACCTTACTAGTTATTCTCATCGCTAGTTCATTTATCAATATGTTAAAAAGCAGCAGTCCCAGCATAGACCCCTGGGGAACCCCACTATTTACCCTACTCTCAGTTTTCTATCTTTTAATCAGTTTTTAATCCAAATAGGAAATTGCCTCCTATCCCATGATTTTCTAATTTCCTCAATTGTCTTTCATGAGATGCTTTGTCAAATGCCTTTTGAAAATCCAGATACACAATATTGACCAGATCACCTTTATCCACATGCTTATTCACTCCTTCAAAGAAATGTAGTAGATTGGTGAGGCAAGATTTCCCTTCACTAAATCCATGTTGGCTTAGTCTCATTAATCCATGCTTATGTATATACTCTGTAATTTTGTTCTTCATAAGTCTCTACCATTTTGCCTGGCACCAACATCAGGCTCAAAAGTCTACTTCCTGAATCACCTCTGGAACCCTTTTTAAAAATCGAAGTTATATTGGCCACCCTCCAATTTTCTGGTACTATGCTTGATTTTAAAGATAAATTACATATTACTAACAATAGCTCTGCAAGTTCATTTTTCAATTCTATCAGTACTCTAGGACATATACCATCCAGTCCTAGCAATTTGCTACTCTTCAGTTTGTCAAATTGCTTCATTACATCTTCCTTGTTTAAAGAGATTTGTTTCAGTTTCTCTGACTCCTCAGCATTAAATACCATTTCTGGCACTGGTATCTCTCTCACGTCTTCCTCAGTGAAGCCAAAACAAAGAATTCATTTAATCTCTCCTTCATGGCCTTATCTTCCCTGATTTTCCCTTTTACCCCTCGGTCATCTAGCGGAATAACCAATTCTTTTGCCAGCTACTTTCTTCTAATATACCTAAAAAAGTTATTATTCTATGTTTTTGCCTCCAACACAATCTTCTTTTCAAAGTCTCTCTTTGCCTTCCTTATCAGCGCTTTGCATTTGACTTACCATTCCTTATGCTATTTCCTATTAATTTCAGTCAGATTCTTCTTACATTTTCTGAAGGATTTTCTTTTAGCTCTAATAGCTTCCTTCACCTCACTTTTTAACCATGCCGGCTGTCATTTGCCCTTCCTTCCTCCTCTTTTAATCATTTATTGTTTATTTATTTACTATACCATTACTTCTTACATAACAAATCAGAACGGTTTACATCTTTAAAATATAAATGACATATAATAATATCTTTAATATACAAATAACATAAAAGGATTCTCCCAACTTGAGCTCCTTCTGCTACATGTATGACACCTCCCTGCTAATTACCTTGAAGGTGCTCTGAAGTAGAAATCTACCAACTTGAGCTCCCTGTGGTGCATGTGTGACACCTCCCTGCTAACTGCACTGAAGTTCCCCCCCTCCTCCCCTCTGCCTCCAGCCAAAACCAGAAACTGGAGCCCTGAAGATTCTCTGGGCAAAGAGGGAGGGAAGCAATTAGTCGCCAAGAGACCAATCAAAGGAGGACCCTGACTCAGAACCACTCTTCTCCCCATCCCCCCTCCTCCCAAATCTCCTCTGAAACCTGATCCAGCACTGACCTCAACAGCTTGAAAGGCAAGCTGAAATAATACACAAGACCAGAACACCAGACCCCACTCCAAAGAACAAAGTCTTATCACGCATCCAGTCACTGGAACACAGTCTTATTAGTAGCCCACAGTGAACAGAAACCAAAATGAATACCTTCAAACTACTCCTCAGAATCTACTCCTTAACACTGATCCACGTAACACTAACCACCCCCCTTGCAGAAAGTAACACTATACGTATACTATACAATCATCAACGATTGATCAGATACACCACACCTCAACAAACTGATAACAACTAAAACAAAGGAAGCTCACCAACATGCGGACAACCACCACAGAAAGCAAAGAAGAGTCCAAACAAACTTACATCAACAAAGAAACGACAACTAATAAAAGTCCACACAACACCAAACGCAGAAGACCCATTCCAAACAATCCAAGTGGGTTACATCAACCCCAGATCTGCAGTAAACAAAACAGAAATACTAACAGACTGGATCATGGCAGAAAACCTTGACCTACTCTTCATCAATGAAACCTGGATACATGACCAAAAGGATCCCATAATCCTTGACCTATGCCCTCAAGGATACAAAATCACACATTGGACCAGAAAGGAAAAGAAAGGCAGAGGCATAGTACTAATCTATCAATCTCACTTTACCACCGAAACTACTGCTGAGCTCATGACACCTCAAATTGAAATGGCCTCAATCAGAATCCACAACAAAACCCTCCGTGAGCATTTGACTTGTGTCCTGTTTTACAGATCTCCAGGTAACTGGAACAAAACCCAGACTAACTTCATGGACTTCATTTCAAACACATGTGTAACCAACTCCAATGTACTAGTAATTGGAGACATCAACCTTCACCTAGAAGACCCAAACTCAGCCAATGCACGAGAATGTAAGGAATTCCTATGGGATCTCACATGGCCACAAATCCAAGCAACCCACATCAAAGGACACACACTTGATCTCATCTCACACAAACTTTTAACAGACCAGAACTTAATAATAACAGATATTAAATGGACAGAAACACCCTGGACTGATCACTACAAACTAAACCTATCCCTACACTGGCGGAAGAAGGAATTACACCAAATACAAGAACATACAACCTACAGAACAAGAGGTCAAGTAGACCCGAAAACATTCTGGCAACAGATATATAACAATGAATGGACAGCACAAACAGAGTCCATACACTACCTCATGGAATGGGAGTGGAGGAGTGGCCTAGTGGTTAGCGTGGTGGACTTTGGTCCTAGGGAACTGGGTTCAATTCCCACTGCAGGCACAGGCAACTCTTTGTGACTCTGGGCAAGTCACTTTACCTTCCATTACCCCAGGTACAAATAAGTACCTGTATATAATATGTAAGCCGCATTGAACCTGCTATGAGTGGGGAAAGTGCAGGGTACAAATGTAATAAAATAAAAATAAATAAATAAAAGATGCAAATGCATACTAGATGAAATAGTACCCTTAAGAACAAGATTTTCATGTAAGCATAACTCGATACCATGGTTCAAAGATGAACTGAAAAGGCTAAAAACACAAGCCAGAAAACTCGAACAAGCATGGAAAAAAACAAAAGATGAACACACACTCAACACATGGAAACAATCACTAAGAAAGTACAAATACGCTATAAGACAGGCCAAAGATCATACTATAAAACCAAAATATGGACAGATTACAAAGACATTAAGAAACTATACAAACTCGTGAACAAACTCCTAGACATCAACCTGGTCACTACATCGAATACAGACATCCCATCTGCAGATAAACTTGCTAAGTATTTCAATTGTAAACCTATGCAATATGCTACCTCAGGATAACACTGACATCGAAAACTTCCTTAATGAGTTGGACCCAACCACTGGAGAATACCCGGTTGACCGAACCTGGTTAAATTTTGCCCTCCTCACCGTCGATACAGTTGCATGGGTGATCGGCAAGTTCTCCAACACTCACTGTAAACTAGGTACCTGCCCCAACTACCTAATGATATCTGCCCCTGACCACTTCATAGTAGACCTCACATCCCACCTAAATTACATGCTACAGCAAGGTCTCTTCCCTAAGGAAAATGGCAACATACTACTCGCCCCTATACCAAAAGACACCAAGAAAAAAAACAAATGAAATCACTAACTACCGTCTAGTAGCATCCATCCCGTTCTCAGTCAAACTGATGGAAAGCATGGTAGCCAAACAACTTACAGATTACATAAACAAATTCTCAATACTACACAAATCACAGTCATGTTTTCGCCCCCTCCACAGCACAGAAACAGTACTACTCACTCTCCTAACCAAATTTAAGCAGGAAATAGCAATAGGCAAAAGCATCCTCCTCCTCCAATTCGACATGTCTAGCGCATTCGACATAGTAAACCACAATATATTAATAAGACTACTAGATAAGTTTGGGATTAGTGGAAACATACTTAGTTGGATCAAGGGTTCCCTAACCACAAGAACATACCAAGTAAAATCAAACGCAAACATATCATCACCATGGAAAGCAGACTGCAAAGTACCACAAGGATCACCGCTATCACCGATCCTCTTCAACCTAATGATGACCCGTCTAGCCAAGTCCTTATCCAACCAAGGCCTTAACCCCTTTATCTATGCAGACGATGT
The DNA here is from genome assembly GCF_901765095.1 of Microcaecilia unicolor. NCBI lineage: Eukaryota > Metazoa > Chordata > Amphibia > Gymnophiona > Siphonopidae > Microcaecilia > Microcaecilia unicolor. The sequence continues at coordinate 125,453,851 of NC_044031.1, read as the reverse complement.
CACAATATACATTCCTTACAAATCTAAATTGACAGAAATCACCAACGAAATCATGATCAGCTTGAACATCATGGACTCTTGGGCAAATGCATTTCAACTAAAACTCAACAAAGAAAAAACACATTGTCTTATCCTCTCATCCCAACACAGCACGGACAACCCCACAATTATCAACACCCCAGATTACACCCTCCCTATCTCAGAAAGCCTGAAAATCCTTGGCGTCACATTGGACCGCAACCTAACACTAGAGAGCCAAGTGACATCCACAACAAAGAAAATGTTCCATTCAATGTGGAAACTGAAATGCGTGAAACAATTCTTCCCGAGGGAAACATTTCAAAACCTGATACAATCAATGGTACTAAGTCATGTAGACTACTGCAATGGAATTTATGTGGGATGCAAAGAACAAACATTAAAGATACTTCAGACCGCTCAAAACACGGCAGCTAGGCGAACGCGATTCAAACGCGATTTGAAAATGCAAAGCCCCTCTGTGAAAAACTACACTGGATCCCAATCAAAGAATGCATTGCTTTCAAAATCTGCACTCTGGTCCACAAAATTATCTACGGCGAAGCCCCGGGATACATTACAGACTTGATCGACCTACCAACCAGAAACACATCCAAATCAACACGAACGTACCTAAATCTGCACTATCCAAGCTGCAAAGAACTCAAATACAAATCAACTTATGCATCCAATTTCTCCTACATAGGCACACAACTGTGGAACGCTTTACCAAAAGCCTTGAAAACCACGTACGACCACCTAAACTTCTGGAAAAAACTAAAAACCAACCTGTTTAAAAAGGCATACCCTACCAATTCAACATAAATGCCTGATCACTGCAACACAACAAAACTAAAGTACGTAATGGACATAACACAACTCTTCCATTGTACGAATCCCTAATTTGGCTGTGTCACATGTACTTTATCTTACCACAACATCACTTTGTATTTGTTTACACCGGAGTCTGCAAACGCCTCTCCGGTACTATGTAACCCACATTGAGCCTACAAATAGGTGGGAAACTGTAGGATACAAATGTAACAAATAAATAAATAGTCTCCTATTTGAACGTTAAATGCTAACATATTGGATTTCCTGTGTGTACTTACTCCAGAGCTGATATCAAATCTGATCATATTATCAAGCAGCCCCAGGACCATTACCTCCTGCACCAGATCATGCGCACTACTAAGGACTATCATGCTGTGGTTCCTTAACCTTCAATCCTTCAGTTTTGAGGTACAACATCATGTGGGCTAAGTCTATGCAAATGCTGATTTTTTTTTTAAATCTTTAAATCTCTGGAGATAGACCCTGACTGTGCAGGCACTAAACCAGACATGGCTGAGCTGAGGGAGAGGGTATGTGAGGGAGCTCAAACTTTCCCTTACTGACATTCCCTAACAGTGGCAGAATTACCTTAAACCTCTCATTCCCACCCAGGAATAAAAGTTCAGGGCATAGCTAGGTCAAGGAGGCCCAGAAGGAAGCAGTGAAGACCCACTGCATATGCCTCCACCACATTTTTATTGCAACCATGACAGTCATGAAGGCAAATTCAACTGAGGATTTTGCAGAACTGTATCTAGGACCCAGTCAGACACCAACCAAGATATGTTATTTGCTAAAGATTGTAATGGTAACTCTGGGGACCCAGGCAAGAGTCAAGCAGACTGTGATGCCTTCCTGAGAGACAATACTGCACACCATGGCCCTGCAGGGGCAGACCATGAGAGAAGATTCCTACATCTAAGGACAACCAGTTAACATTTGAAAATCAATTAGTCAGTAACAACAAAAGTACTCAGATTGATGTGGAAATTAAGAAGAATTAGAGCTAATTTTGATCAAATGTCTTTTAGTTCTACTTGCTCATATTGATTACTGTAACTATTTATTTATTGCATTTGTATCCCACATTTTCCCACCTTTTTCCGGGTTCAGTGTGGCTTACAATATGAGTTAAATGTTGGAAATACAATTTGTTACAGATTGGTTATGGATTACATTTTGCAGAATTATGCGAAACAATTGAAGTGTCGTTAGGAATGTAACAATGGAGTACAAACATTGAAACATTGGAAGGAAACAATGGGAGCTTAGAGGGCGATAAAAAGGCATAAAGACATATGTTATATATATTTCTGTGATTGAAGGTATGAATGATGTGATGTTATGGGAATGAGAGTTCCGAGGTGAATGTGTGATGCTTATATTTATATCGGAGTTAAGGGTGATGTAATTAAAAAAACTTCTCAATCAGAGTAGATCTGAAATGGGGGCATTCATAAAGCAAATCACAAGTACCAACACTTTCCACACTTTAAGTCATTTAATAATTATCATTCATGGCTCAACTTCTTCCCAAGCCATCAGTGGCAACTTGTTTCGCATGAGCCACAACTCATGGCTTGCCTTTATCTTCGTCAACTCTTTTTTTAACAAAATCACAAAATAATACTTTTTAATCCTATCAAAATTAAAGCTCAATTTTTTTTTAACTTTTTGAAGCATTTTATATAAAAATTATAAAGCCCCAATATTTTAGGCATTTATCTTAATGATGCTGCTGATGTTTTCCTCCTAGGGTTCCTCAATCTAATTCAGATCTTCTTTATCAATATGTCAAAGTCATGAAGCATATGGAGTAACAGCTGTCCTGTTCTACCTGCCAGCACTATCCTCATTTCTGCATGAGAAGACAGTACAAATCAGTACAAATATAATGTAGTACGGATTAAGACACAAGAACCACAATTTTGAAATGTTCAAACATATTTAGAACAGTTACAAAAGTCCATTAAAACAAAAACTAAAGAAAGCATAATTAATGAATATAAAATTACTACTTTTAAGTATTATTTGTACTGGAATTGCAACATAAGATCAAGGATATATAATCCTTTGATATCAGTTTGGATGTAAAACTTTCTGACAGGGTTGTTTATAATACAGCCAAACAAGTCAGTTTTCCTTACATTCTTGTGGCAAAGAATTGCTTTAGGTGCTGCAAGTGTTTCCGGTTTCTTCAACTAACTAGAATTCTAAAGTACAGGTACTTCTCTCCTCTTTCAGGATCAATATTTCATTCCAGTTTTTCTATGGTTCCATGACCATGGCTGCCCCACCATATTGGTAGGACAAGGTTTAAAACAACACAAAGTCGCACAAAGAGAAAACAGAGACAGAATCATAAGGGTTCAGGCTAAGCCAAATGAAAGATTCTGTGTCTGTGTGCTTCAGTTTAATGGCAAGAGTTGTCATTCTGGGCAACTGATTTGAACCTGCACCATAGAACAGAACCCAGAATTAAGAAAGCACAGAACTATGAATTAAGTTGCTTAAAACAAAGGCAGCAGAGATGCAAATATGATTAGGAACAAAACTGAGATAGTTGGAGAGAGAAGCAATTGAGAACAAGGACATGAATATGATTATAAGAGAATCAAAAATTTTCCCTGTATATTTCCAGTTAAAACATCTCCTAAGCTTCGCAAAATATGGTCGTCTGCCAATATTTGGTTGCCAGCTCATTTGTTTTCAGGCATTAACATTATTCCTTTTCAGCAGTTTTGTACTAGTTATAATAATCCTTACACTCATAGAACCTTTTGGGATCATCTGATTCAGCTTATTAATCACCTTTATCCTATGTCACTGGCTCGTCAGTCTTTGACTTCAAGTTTCAATAGTTTATGTCAATCCATTATGGTTCCCAAATCTGCATCAACATTGTATAAACTCCTGCAATTGTTTAAACCGAATGTGTTTTCCACTCTTACTTCTGCCTAGGAAAAGGAACTGAATCTTTCACTTTCCAGTAAGCAATGGGAACTTTCTTGGGCAAAAACCATGCATTCTTCTTTATCAGCTGCCCTTTTACAATCCATTTATTATTTTTTTCACAAATCATATTGGATGCCTGCAAAGCTTGCTAAAGTAAATCGTAGTATATCAAATTTGTGCTGGTCATGTCAATCTGCAGTGGGATCCCTTGATCATATGATTTTTCACTGTCATAACTTGCAGCCATACTGGAAATCGATTTGGGACATTTTTCAAAAATTATTAGCTATTTCAGATGCTTTGTCATTTAAAGTGTTAATTCTTAAAGCATCCACCCCTGGTTTGTCAGTTCCATTAAAACATGCAAAATTGTTTAATTTGATGATTTCACTTGCTCTTCACTTGATTGATGTCTCATTTCATGAATGGTGGAATTTGTTTTGTTCATATAGGCGTAATGAGAAAATAGCTGCCATAAAATTTGGTCATATTTTGGCCTTTCGTAAAACATGGTCATTGCTAGACAACTATGTTAATTGATACTTACATGTAACTTTATAAGATAAATTCAACCTCTTTAAAATATACACATATACTGTTTTGCTTTATTTGCTGTTAACCTACTGATATAAAAGGTTTGCTTTTTTGTTTTTAGTTTATTGTTTTTATTTTAGTTTTTGAAAATGTTTGACGATTTATTGGTTATACTGTATGATGCTTGTTCATTTCTTATAAACATATATATATATATATATATATATATATATATATATATATATAACTTTTGTATTATTCTAAAAACTTATAAATAAAAACTTGTTAACAAATTCCCTTTACTGGTGACTTTACAGTTTAGACAACCTCTGAATGAAATGAGTTTTCAATGGGAGGTGCAGAAAGTTATAATATTCTAAAAGTGGAGGTGTGAGGGAGGATAGTGTGGTGTTAAAATTCTTCTCTAATTCCCTGTTTTAGTGAGAAGACAAAAGAAGGAGAGTCTGCTTTGAGGACTGAGCCCAACCTACTGAAAAAGCTGCCCTTAGCTCAGAAGGAAGGAAATGGTATATCGTAGGATAAGCAGCCTATTCTAGTCTACTAAAAAAAAGTGGATTGAACTGTTTTGAAAGAGAGAAAAATCATAGGATCTACCTACTGCCTGAGTCTTTTTTATTCAGCTTTAAGATTCCAGAGTAGCATCAGGGCTGCCGAGAGACTGGGCCGGGCCCGGGGCAAGGCCGCCCCCAAGGCCCCGCCCCTGTCGCCACCCCCCTCTGTCCACCACTGGGCCGGGCCCCCTGAATTCAAATCACAGCACCTCACCTCGCTCCATGTGAAAGCACAGCAGCGGCAGTCTGCAGATCGCCTCCCTTCAGGCCTTCCCTCCCTCCCTCCCTCCCTCGCGGAAGTTACGTCAGACGAGGGCGGGACACAGGGAGGGAAGGCCCGAAGGGAGGTGATCTGCAGACTGCCGCTGCTGCGCTTTCACACAGAGCAAGGTGGTGAGGCGCTGTGATTTGAATGGAGGGGGCCTGGCCCGGTGGTGGACGGTCGACAGAGCCAAGGGTGGGCGGGTGGGACTGTGGTGATGGGCCCTCCTCAGAGGCCCAGGCCTGGGAAATTTTGTCCCCCCTGCCCCCCCCCCCTCGGCGGCCCTGAGTAGCACTGTGCATCTTCTTCAAAATGGAGCTACATGATGTTCCCAAAACTTACAAATCCATAATTTCTCTACCTCCAGTCTATAAACTATTAACTGCAATAGAATATATGATCATATCAACTCCAATAACGTTATGGCAATAGAGCAGAAAGGCAATAAGAAGGGAGCATATGGAACCAAAGACCAGTTCTATTAGTTTTGACCTCCTATGTAAGGAAATTTTTGTGCCTAGAGGAACAGATTGTATTATTGCAGTTTGACATATCTGCCGCATTTGAAGCAGTGGATCATGATCTTTTATTGACAAGATTAAGTGCAATGGGACTGGGGGGGTGTAGTTCTGAAATGGTTTCAGGAGTTTTTACAGAATAGGAGCTATGCTGTTAAGATCGTGTTCTCTCTCGATCCTGATCCCCAGATTGTGGAGTGCCCCAGGGGTCTCTTCTTTCACACCCTCCTTTTCAATTTTTATGACTTCTTTAGGAGATCGTTACTTTAATCCTGGGGAATTATTATTGTTGTACACAGATGATATTCTGTTGTTAGTGCCCGTATCACGGAATATACATGACGCTATGGATAAGCTGTCTCTCTGTATGACAAAGATTCAAAATTGGGTTTCTGTTAATTTTGCTGAAATTAAATCCTAATAAAACCAAGATTCTATGGTTTTGTTGCCCTGGTTCTGCAGCTCCTAAAGAGATAGTCTTCATGAAGGATATCAATTTTCCAGTTGAAACAAAAGCGAAAGTGTTTGGAATAATTCTAGTACATAAGTACATAAGTCCATCAAGTCCTTCAAGTCACAAATTTGTCAACTATGGAAGAAAACTATTTTTAAATTAAGACAGCTAAGATTAATAAGATCTTATTTTAATCAGTCTGTTTATGCCCTACTAGTTCAAATGATGATTCTATCACACTTAGATTATTGTAATGTACTTTATTTGAATTTACCTCTTAAGTTATTGAGAAAATTGCAATTGATCCAAAATACCGCTACCAGGTTGATCTTTAACACTCCAGCCCATCCCTATCTATTCAGTCACGATCAGGTCATAGACCATAGAAGTCTGCCCAGCTACCATTTTGTTTCCAATTGCCGGCGTCGCCACCCAAATGCTATATTTCATATTACTTTTTCATTCATTTTACTCCACATGTACAGATGTTAACATATTTTTCTCAAAATGTACTCCAAAAACCCAAAGAACCACAGAAATCTCTTCCAAAAATATTCAGTAAAATCTCACACACATCTCCAAATAACTTCTTTCAAAAAGCCTTCTCGTATTCCCCACAAATTGCTTTAAAGTACCATCCCACCTCAGGAGGTTTTCAGGGCTCCAAAACTACTTTTACATTTCAGCAAAAATTAACCCCTTAACCCCGAGCCAAACAGGACAGAAAAAGTACAATTAAATAAAAAATTAAATAAAAACTTGGGCCACCAGATCTCTTACCTTGGTCCCTGAGGTCCCTCCACCTGGTGACCACTGTCAAGCTGGGTCCTGATGATCCTCCAACAATTTTGGAGCCACCTTCTCCATAGCCATGAGTTCCACGAATTACCTGGTACTCCAACCAGGCCATGCAAAAATTGAGACCCCAGCTCAGCTTCAAGCCTAGTCATGTTCCTGGGCACCATCATGTATGCACAAAAAGAACAAGCATGGACTGGGGACACACCTAGGCCAAAGCCTGCCATTTTCTTAAGCGCCACCAACCTGGGAAACCTCACTTCCCAGCTGGGCAACACTGAGGAAGGTCACACCTGATGCAATCTCCTCCCTGTGGGTCCCAAAATGTCTCCAGACCCCCAGACAATTTACCAACTAGCCACCAATGAAGCAACTGGCCACCAGGGACTCCCACAAGGCTGGAACTGGCCTGAAACCAAAGCTGACAGTCCCAGGACCCCAAACCCAGGTAAAACAAAATTCTTTCCACAAGTTGCAATATGTCAAATTATATAATCTCTTTGGTACTTGTTCTTGCAATGCACTACTACATAAATATAAATGGGAACAAGTATTTACTCCAGTATGGCAACTGCAATTAGTTATAGAGGAAAAGACTTCAGACTCCCGGTCACAGCTGTTTACGCTCAAAACTAAACTAGCTGACCGCTCTGCTCTGCATGTCTGACATTCAGTTCACGCTGGCGAGAATCCTCATCAGTCATAAAAACCTCTTGCACATCGATCTATCAATTTCATATATTCATTCGATGTGTAACTATAACTACTCAGATAATACTTAGCTGTGGTTTGTGCTAGGGCAAATTCAACTAGTCCAAGCCCTGCTGTGTTTCTCTAATTTTATTGTTACTAAAAGTGAACAGGTGGATTCAATCATAGAGGATAAAAATGCTAACAGTAGTTGTATTCATTCATCATCGTAAATTCCAGCATATTGCCCCTTTGATTACAGAATGTTCATGTAGACCAGGCGTGTCCAACCTATGGCCCACTGGGTAAAGGCTGAGAGAGGGTTACATGAGCAAGAGAGACTGGGTGAAGGTTGGGGGGGGGAGGTTACACAAGCGAGAGTGAGACTGGGTGAAAGATGGGAGGGGATGATGCACTGTCAGATTTTGCCACTATTTGATTTTAATTTATATTAATTTACTGTATTCACTTCACTGCTGTGATATAACTGCCATTAGCAGTATATCATATTTAATAAACACACATTTTGAAATTGCAGTACTTTTTACTCATATGTAAAATATTAGGCACTTGTTTTTTACTTTTACCTGAGTAAATTTTTAATACAATTTTCATTGTACTTTTTTACTTTTACTTAAGTAACATTTATCTTTAATTTTACTTAAGTACTTTCACCTAGTACCAATGTGTTTTTTCCAGCAAAAAAAGTGCCGGTACTCAAATGCAAGGCCACCCTTCAGGAGTGGGGTGATCACTGAGGGATCCTCCCCACAATAGACAGGCCTTCTGCAACCAGTCATAGAATCTATGACAAGGCAGAATTGGTGTATAGAGCCTGAGCTCTATCATTAAAACTTGGGTTCCATGGGTCAATTTTAGCAGACAATGGAAAAGGTGCCGGTACTCAGTACCCCCAAGTACCCCCTCAAAAAAGCCCTGCCTAGTACTTTAAACAACACTGCTTACAATCCCTTGTGGTCTAGGGGTGTACTCATGGCAGGACTTCCATAGTAGTTTATATGGTAAATAAAGTGCTCCAAATAAATGCTTTTGATACAAAGGTTTAGCAAGAATTTAACTCTGTAAATTTGGGATGATAAACTCCTTGAGAATTAGATGTTACTCCAAATTTTAAAGTCAGTCATTGTTAAAGCACTGTGGCTTTTAATTTCAGTTTTCATTATCTGAGGTCCATGTGTGCGGAAGCTATTTGGCTTAGTAGTAAAATATGATTTTTCATTATTTGCGTTATTATATATATTCTGGCGTGGATACTATCCTCCTTATAATTGAAAGAGGAAAACGCCTATATTACGACCCAAATCGGGAGATGGGCATCTTTCTCCCATGGGTGCCCAAATTGGTATAATCGAAAGCCGATTTTGGGCGTTTCCAACTGCAATCCGTCGCAGAAACGGGTAAAGTTGACGGGGGCGTGTCGGAGGCGTGGTGAAGGTGGAACTGGGGCGTGGTTATCAGCCAAGGAGAGATGGGCATCTTTAGCTGATAATCGAAAAAAAAGGCGTTTTTACCACGATTTTGGGTCACTTTTGTTGGACCCTTTTTTTTCACTAACAGGTCCCAAAAAAGTGCCCCAACTGCCCAGATGTCCACTGGAGGAAATCGGGGATGACCTCCCCGGACTCCCCCAGTGGTCACTAACCCCCTCCCACCAAAAAAACCCCACTTTAAATACTTTTTTTCCAGCCTCTATGCCAGCCTCAAATGCCGTACCCACCTCTATGACAGCAGAATGTGTTCTATCCTGTGACAGCCTTTCCCTGGTTCTGATGTGGCTCTCGGGTGAGTGTGACACCTTTTTTGTTATGTGGGTGTAGGGTATTGGGCTCCGTGATTCCACTAGCTTGTGTTAAATGCTCACGATGTTGGTAGTTGGTAGGCTCTACTCCCATGGTGCTTTTCCCCCTGCTTACTGGGTCAGAGTGTGCCCTGTTTTGTTTCCGGTAGTCCATGAGGTAGTGGCCATTTTTGTAAGCCAGTTTTAGATCCCTTTCACGTGTTAGCCATGTTACAGAACTTAGTTCTTCCCTTGACTGTGGCTGAAAGAGGGCATTGTACAGCATTCTGCCAGCTCTGACCTACTGCTAATCTCAGTACCAGCGAGACTCGTTGCCAGTGGGGCACAACCTCTGATCTGCAGTTAACTGTGAGTAAGCGTGCTTATTCCAATAAAGGACGTTTTCGGAGAGATTAGTCTTCAGGTGTCAACTAGTGTGCCAATGTTATATAGCAGCAACAAGTCCTAGAGGCCTGCATGTATGGAGGTCCCTGGAGCACTTTTAGTGGGTACCGCAGTGCACTTCAGCCAGGTGGACCCAGGCCCATCCCCCCTTACCTGTAACACTTGTGCTGGTAAATGGGAGATCTCCAAAACCCACTGTACCTACATGTAGGTGCCCCCTTCACCTCTAAGAGCTATGGTAGTGTTGTACATTTGTGGGTAGTGGGTTTTGGGGGAGGGGGCTTGGGTGCTCAGCACCCGTGGTAAGGGAGCTATGCATGTGGGAGCTGTTTCTGAAGTCCTCCGCACTGATCTCTAGGGTGCCCAGTTGGTGTCCTGGCATATCAGGGGGGCCAGTGTACTATGAATCGTGGCCCCTCCCATGACCAAATGGCTCGGATTAGGATGTTTTTGAGCTGGGCATTTTTAGTTTCCATTATCGCTAAAAAAAACAAACGCCCAGCTGAAAAACGTCCATTTTTTTGAAAATACGGTCTGTCCCGCCTCTTCACTTACCCATTTTCGGACATAGACACCCATGGAGATAGGCGTTCGCGTTCGATTATGCCCCTCTATCTGAGTGATTCTAAAGAATTTACAGGCTCTGTTGGGTATGGGGAAGATGCAGTGGTTTAATCAATCTTGTGAAATGCAGACGCTAGATCCTATGAGAAAGGAACCTGCAGTGATTGTTTTCAAGCACATTTACTGGTCAGCTTCAAAGGCATAGCTAGGTGTGTCACCAGAGGAGTGGTTGCTCCCCCAAATGGACTTCTGACGGCGCCAGCACCTATTTTTCAAGCGATCTATCATGTTTAAAATATGAACTGGTGCCATCAGCAGTCTGCTCTCCGCTCCCCCCATGCCCTCAACCTGGCTATACTTCTGAAGAGACACTAACACATGCTGCATATGTTAGTGTCTCTTCAGTGTTGGAAGCACACATATGTGTGCTTTTTTATGTGCTTATGAAGAATCGTGGTTTGGACCCCTGATGAAGGCATGAGTGCTGAAACTTGGCTGAGTCTGGTTATTCTTCAGTAAACCTATTTGTGGCTGGACTTGTGGTTTTTTACTTCTCTGAACTATCTCTGCTTTGTTTCTGGTTGCTTCTCCCAGTTGTAAGCCTGTGCTTGCAGTTCCTAGGACTTGAGGGTAATAATCTCCTGTGGGTTTAGGAGAGGACAGTCATTGTGGGTGGGATGGGAGGGTGCAGCTCCAGCTTGCTAGCTCCTGCCACTTTAAGAAGCACCCTGCTACATCAGATCACAGCGTTGTGGCCCATTGCTTCTGAGATGAAACATTACTGCCGGTTGTTTGCCGTATTCCATAAAAGGAAATATGATCCCTAACAATAGTAGCATGAGACTACTGCTGGGGGGGGGGGGGGGGGGCGGTACTATGGAGATTGTGCCAACAAGACAAGAGGGGGATCACTCCTCCCCTAGGACTACTAAACCACCAGATAGGCCCTGGTTGATGGGGGGGGGGGGGCCTTTGTGGGGTAAGGAGATGTGATCGGGAGTGGGTGGTGTGATGGGGGGTGGGAGGTCAGTGGGTTATATGATCAGGGGGGTTGACTAGTGTGATTTGGGGGTAAGGTGCCAGCCTTTTTAAGCTCTGACCTGGGAGCATTGGGCCACAACTTTGAGGCCCTATGCTCCCAGGCTCGCAAGCAGTGTTATCCATTTACCATGGGAGTCAGCAACCTGCAGTACTGAGATACTGCAGGTTGCTGACTCCTGTGGTAAATCAAGGTGTGCTAAAAGCATGCTTTTTTCCACGCCTGATATTTTTCCCCTTTAATGTAAACCTGGACGTGGTATATCATCTACATGTCTGGCATATACTTGAGAATTCACAAAAACTCAAAAGACTGCCCAGAGCAATAATATCAGAAACTTACATGTTTGTGCCCTGAATCTATGGTATTGACAGTACACATATTGAATGTCACTTATTATAATTTTAAACAAATAAAGCCTCATAAGCCCAGGGTACCACTTAATTAGACACCACCTGAATTGGCAATCATCATTGGCGCCTACCACCTCCAAAAACACCTGCAGAGCAAAACGACTCCAAATGGAGAAAAAAGGTCTGCAGTAAAAAACCGAGGGGATTAATTGTGACAATTTATAATCAAAGTGCACGAACAATAACTCAGAATTACTTCTATCTCTCAGAAGTTGGAAGATTTAATTTAAAGTATAAATGATACAAAAACGGGAACAAAAAGAGAGTACTTAGCTTCACCAAATTCCGGAGCTGCTCTTAATTATGTTCAAACCCAGTTTTTTACTGCAGACCTTTTTTCTCCATTTGGAGTTGTTTTGCTCTGCAGGTGTTTTCGGAGGTGGTAGGAGCCAATGATGACAGCTAATTCAGGTGGTGTCCAATTAAGTGGTACCCTGGGCTTATGAGGCTTTATTTGTTTAAAATTATAATAAGTGACATTCAATATATGTACTGTCAATACCATAGATTCAGGGCACAAATATATAAGTTTCTTATATACTTGAGAATGCCATTTACCTATTTAGTGAATTGTTGCGGTATTCAATCCTGTATACCACTCACCTTGCAGATAAGGATGAAATGAGTCTTTCCCCACACCCGAGATGTATCTGAATTTAGTTCTGAACTTGTGATTGGGTGGGGGGGGGGGTGGGGTGGGGTTAGAGTACTAACCTTCAGATTCTCTCATTGCTGGACCTTTATCCTAATTCTATGGTGATGTTCTATCCCCATTGCTGCAAGCATCAGCCTTTGCAGGAAATCTTGACCTATAAGAATCACTCTGCATGCAAAGGCCAAGCAGCCTATGATGATATCATCTGCCACAGAGTCCATTTTCTTTGTGGACTGCATCTATGTAACTAAGGCGGAGAATTTACTAAGCTTGTCTACACACCATGAGGATAGAGTTCAACTCAAAAACAGGAAGATAAAAGTGCTGAGTAGTGGCCTCTAAATTGTCAATCACTAATGGTAAACCAAAGTCATATGATGAAAGGCAGAAACCTTGGAAAAAATTAAAAGGTTCATGCAAGTCAATGATTCTGTGGGACCAGCTATTAGAAAATCATCCAACTAACATTGGCACGAAATGCCTAGCCACCTGCCTGGGGTTACCTCATGTCCACTTAGAGGATCTATCCCCAGCGCAGCTCAGGTCAGCCTGCACCTGCAGCTTGTGCTCTACACTACTACCCTCCTCCCACCAACTGGGCCACAATCGCCTCTGGGCGAGTCTCCTGACCTCAAATTATCCCCAGTGATTTCTAGGTTGCTGGGGTCACACTCCCACAGGTCCCACAGTTCCCAGAAAGCACTCACAGACCTACTCAAACCACCTGGTTCCTTATCAGTCCAGACAAGCAGATCAAACAAACAATTTTGTTTATTCTCATAAAAATTGAACAAGGAACAAAAAAACGTGTAATTAGCAAACAATAACAGGTAACTGGAAATGGATCAATTATAACACTAAACATCTACATACTGTCTAAACAGTACCTGGGAAGGTCAGGATCTATAACTGTTCACAGAGCCTCAGCAAAGAGATCTGTCTTTTTTTCCTCTCAGGCTGAAACTGAAGTCAAAATCTGTACACTCTAAAGGAAATGAGCTCCTGGGCCAATCAGAGCCCAGTCAACAAGATTTGAAAGTATACTGCTGCTTGCTTCCTGCTTATGTTAAAGGAAAAGAAGAGTCCCTATAGCAGCTTTACAGCAAAGAAACACCACCTGCTGTTCAAATAGGAGAAATACACTTCAGAGCATAATCAATGCAGGAAAATATCCAATATATTTTACAGGCTTAAAACACACTGTTTCTTCACAAATATTCAGTACTCATGAGTGTTTGACAGCCTCCCAGTGGAGGGATGTGCTGAACATCTCAAAATATCAAATACACCCAAATACACCAGTCCAACTTAAATAAATTAAGTAGTGGGGGTCATTCATATATGTACCTTATAATACCCAACACTAATCAAAAATTACCAAACCACCATATCATATACTAGATTTCTAGACCTCAGTGACATATGTTTTCACATGAACCACTTAATCTGAGGGTTGCCTGCCTCCTTATTGGTCAATATTTATTCATCAACAATATAACCCTTCATTATCAATATCAAATCCTCTTTTAAGAAAAAAAATGGTATAAGTGCCAGTATTGCCATCTATAGGAGACCCATTTTACAAATCTATCTATATGAGTACCATCAATTAGGTAGAGAGAATACAGGATTTTTTTGTGCCTTTACTTTTTTTTTTTTATATACAATCTGTGCACAATTCTAAGCTAGTACAAAATCTGGGGGTGGAAATATTTTTTCATAGACATGTTAGTCCCTATGTAAGATAGGGAATAAATGTGTAGATATTTTGCCCACTTAAGCCATGCCCATCACACACCCCTTGAAATCTCTGCATGGTGTGGATCTCCACATATAAGTAGTAGCTTTCTGAAATTGCCATTTGCATGTGTATGTGGTCTACAATGTGTAAAGATGACTATTTACACATGGAGTTGTTTTTAAAATAAAGTCCTGAATTTGGGAACTCAGGTTTTATTGTTGCTATTGTTTTGGACTTTTTTTTATTTGTTTGGGTTTTTGTTTTATATCAGGTCCTATGTAACCAGAACAAAATTTAAGCAGAAGTAATCCTTCGGAAAAATCAATCTGTGCAAGGAAATGAAATATACTCGTCACAAGTAACTATTTATGAAATGTGTATGCTTTTTTAAAAGCGATAGCCTTCAGCACACATGACAGCTAGTAATACAGTTTGAGTTGTAAGGCATTTCTTTAAGACTCAATGTTATAGCAAGAAAACTCAGCAGTCAAAAGTAATAAAGAGTGTGATAAGCCATAGGGTAATATAACAAGGGGAGTTATTATAAAGGAAAAAAGGAAAATGCAATAATGTTTTTGCACATTTGGTTCAAAATGAACTAATATTTAATAACAGTTTCAAGACATCTGCTAAGGCCCAGTTCTTTATATTATGGGATGTTACCTGGTTTGTATATATAGTACATAGCCTTTTCCTTTACATTTAGTGTTCCTAGTTTTCTAAACAGAGTTCTTGTCAAACACGAAGGCACAGCTTGTCAAGAATGAATACTGTGGGCCTGATATTCAAAGAACTCTGAGTGTCTAAAGTTAGGCTCCTAAGTTTTTGTCCCTATTTTCAACTGATAAATGTAAACCACTTTGGTTATGAGGTAACAAAAGAGGAGGAAAAACCTCACACAAACGTGAGCAACAAAAGAAGAGTGAGGCAAATCCAAAGGGGATGTCAAAAATAAAAAAGTATTATGAAAATCATAAAAATGACCTGACACAGCTGTGTTTCGGCACAAGGGTCTGCCACAAGGGTCAAGCAAATCAGGAAATATAAGCAAACAAAAGTGGGTGGTCCTGCAATTTTGAGATGGCTTTTGCTTGGTTTGCTTTTAATTTCTTCCTCTATGATCTCCCGTTAGCCAGAGCAATTTCTTCCATAGATACTTCTGTTGTTTTCCATAAACGTTTTCTTTTAAATAAAGAATCAGAGACCAGTCATTAATGCTTATGCATTAAGGAAGGGCAGTTCCTCCAGGAGTTCACCGATGTCTAGTAGCTGTGGCAGAAGCAATCCTTAGTTGCTTCTGACCATCCAGGCTCCAATTTCAAAATGGCACTAGATGACTCCTAGTCCTGGGGATCATCTTTTATAACAGTTTTTGTGTTTTTCTCCACTCAAGGTTTTCAGAAACTGTGGAACACCCATACATTCAGCTGTATTCCTCCCTCCCCAGCACCTCTCTTTTTCTTTTCTGCTCCAGAGGGGAGATGGGGAAGGAAGAATACAGCTGAATGTGTGGGTGTTCCATGGTTTCTGAAAACCATGAGTGAAAAAAACACAAAAGCAACTGTTTTAAATGATGATCTCCAGGACTAGGAGTCATCTAGTGCTATTTTGAAATTAAAAGTCTCCGCCAGGATTTACAGGCAATCCCACCCAGTCCCCAACCAGTTAACCAGGGGTGCACAAACTCGCCCCCCTCCTGACAGACACAGATAAGATACTTTTAACCCAATGACAGAGAAGAAGCCTTGAAAAATCCTAAGAGACCTTCGACTAACTCCCTCGACCCCGGCCCATCAATAATAGCAACAGGAAAGTATGGACCTTATAGAAGTCGCCACAAAAATTGTGAATGCCTCTCTTTCTAATGGGCAACTACCAACAGCATTAAAAAGGGCAGTGGTTCACCCTTTGCTAAAGAAAAACAACCTTGACCAGGACAAACTTGAAAGTTACCGGCCAGTATCCAACATCCTGTTTCTAGGGAAACTCATAGAACAAACAGTCTGTGATCAACTTAATGATTGGCTAGAAGAGAGAAACTGGCTAGATCCATGTCAATCTGGATTCAAAACTGGTTATGGAACAGAAATGGTCCTCATATCCCTACTAGATGATCTTCACAGTGTTGGAATGTAATTGTATTTTACATGCATTGCCTGTCACCTATTATTTCTCTGTGATTACTCTGTGACCTCTGATGTGAATTACTTAGAGAGGTCACACAGCTATGCAACTTCCTGTGGGGGTTAGACACAGCAGATGCAGCACATGCAGCACATGGAGCACATGGAGCTCATGATCTCTCCTAACCTGAGAGGATCTATGGTGGTGTGAGCATCCATTACCATCTAAGCACATGGAAGGAGCTGATAATACAAATGTATAGTAATATGTATATATAAGCCTGTCTGATTATAATCTAACTACAAACTGTGAGTAAACAGATGTTTTGTTACTTCAACTTTAAAGTGACTCAGCAGTGAATTATTCAGGGGTGAATGAGAGAGAGATGAAGAAAGAAATTAACATTTCTAAAGCTGAAGCTGTGTGTAATAAAATCTGCTAATTATTTACTACAAATAATCCAACAAAAGGGTTATGGGCCCAGGGTCCAGGAATTGAAAAAGAAGAGAAATATTACCAGGCAGAAAAAAAAGGCCACATTTTTCTCTTAAGTTTTAAAGGAAAGATTCAGTCTGTCTCTCTCTCCCCCCACACAGCAGACAGAAGGCTAAGAAAATGGCTGAGGGAAGAAATTCACCATTGTTCTATTCTCTCAAGGTGCCTAAATTAACTGAGTTTAATTATCGGCAGTGGGAACTAAGATTCATATGTCTCCTTCGAGCAAAAAGATTAAATATATGCTTAGACCAAGACAGAACAGCTGAAAATATGGCTGAATGGGACAATGCAAACTATTATGTGAAGTGCATGCTTTTGGAAGCTCTCTCAGAGAAACAAGCCATATTAGTGGAGGGAAAAGATACACCAAAGGACATTTTATATAAACTGAGAACTATGTATGCAACTACATATGCAAAGCAGCAACCAATTTGGTTGGCAGAATTGAATGAAACCAAATTAAGGGATAAAAGTAAATGTAATGATCACATTATGCATCTTATGTCTTCATTTCAAAAGCTAGAACTTTCTGGAATTCCCATGTGTGATGCATTGAAAAGAGCATTTCTTTTTACCTCACTATCAAAGAAGTTTGATGTTTTTAGGTCTGTAAATGAGGCCATTGAAGGGCAATCTTTTGAACAGGCAACATCAAAACTAAGGCAGGAATGCATAGTAAATGATTCTGAGGAGATGTGTTCTCAAAGCAAGTCAGAGAGAAATGAAACAAATTTCTTGGCAAAGAACAGAGGAAGGCGGAGCTATGGGAAAACTCCACCCAAGGGCAAGCTGATTTGCTACTCATGTGGAAAGGAGGGACATGTATCTAAATGGTGTAAGGAAACACAAAACACTCCCTCTAGCTCACCTAAGCCAATGGAACTAGAGAATTTTCAAACCAGGAAATGTATGAAGGACAAAGATAAACACAAGGGCTTTCTAATGGCAGAAAAATCTTTGACTATGGTAAATAATAATTCAAATGAAAGTACTTGGATTTTGGATTCGGGGAGCACATGCCATTTAACCAATTGTAAGGATTTCTTTCAGGAAATGTGTCCAGAGGAAGGTATTCTTAAAACTGCAAACGCAGGGACTGCTAAGATCCAAGCAAAAGGTATTGGATTCTTAAAATGCAAAGTGTCTAATGAAGTTAAAGAAATTCCTGTAAGTGATGTCTTGTATATTCCCCAAGCAGTTTGCAATATGCTTAGTGTATCTACATTAGATAAGAAGGGATTTGTGATTCATTTTGAAAACAGTAAGTGCACAATCTCTAAAAATGATGAAGTGTATGCTGAAGCTTTTATGCATAATGATGTTTATAAGCTGAACATTTCAGGTGAAGCCTCACATATGGCGCAAGTAAGGAAGAATGATGGTAAATGTAGTCTGGAAATCTGGCACCGCCGCCTGGGACATCGTGATTCTAAGGTGATCCAGGATCTTTACAGTAAGCAACTAGCCACTGGCATTCAGATAAGTGCAGATGCTGGTAAAATGGAGAAATGCATAGACTGTGTTACTCAAAAAGGTGTGAGACCCTCATTTCCTGCATACACAGGAAATAGGAGTAATAAAGTGCTGGACTTAATACACAGTGACTTATGTGGACCGTTTAATATCCCATCATTGGGAAATAACAGATTTGTGCTAATATTCTTGGATGATTTCTCTAGATATTGTGTGGCCTATTTGCTGAAAGAAAAAAGTCAAGTCACAGACATGCTGAAGAAATACGTAGCCATGGTGAGCAATAAATTTGAAAGAAAACCAAAGGTTCTTCAGACCGACAATGGTGGTGAGTTCACTTCACAAAGCATGCGCACATTTCTAGAACAAGAAGGCATTCAGCATATCACAACAGTAGCTTACACACCAGAGCAAAATTCTGTTGCAGAGAGAAAATTTAGGTCACTTGTGGAAATGACCAGATGTATGCTGTCAGATAGCAATCTCCCTAAAAGACTATGGGGGGAAGCCATTCTCACAGCAGTGTACCTACAAAACAGAATGCCAACTAAAGGCGCTGAGCGCACACCACATGAGACATGGCATGGTAGGAAGCCAAACCTGTCACACATAAGAACATTTGGAAGTACAGCATATGCTCATGTACCAAAGCAAAGAAGGCATAAGCTGGATTCCACAACAGAAAGGGGCATTTTAGTTGGCTATGCTCCAGGACACAAAGGATATAGAATTTTGAATCTGAAAACTGGCATTGTTGGCATAAGACATGTTACATATTTTGATGAAAACAAAAGGGTTGATAAAGGCTGGATTATCCCAGATGAGCCTTATCATCCAGAATATGAAACTAGAACCATAATAGACATGCCAGTGTATATAAATGCCATACCAAGGCAGATGTCTGAAAGCAACTCACCTGTATCTAACGTGGAACAGGCAGAGGAAACAGACACAGAAAGGATCATTGAAGAAGACAGTACAGTTGGAGAAGGGGAATCAATTGGAGAAGAACTCTCAGATTTTGAGGATGCGGAAAGGTCAGACCAACCTGTTGTCAGACGCTCATCCAGGGAAAACAAAGGTGTTCCACCCCCAAGACTGTCTTACCTAACAAAGTCAGCAGAAGCTCAAGAGCCCTTAACATGGGATGAGATTGAGAAAATGCCAGCAGAAGAAGCTGCTGAATGGCATAAAGCTGCACAAGAAGAAATTGATGCATTGGATAAAAATAATACTTGGATTCTTACAAAATTACCTCCTGGCAAGAAAGCTATAGGATGCAAATGGGTATTCAAGTTAAAAAGGAATGCACAAGGAAAAGTGGAAAGGTATAAAGCCAGATTAGTGGCAAAGGGATATCTTCAAAAATATGGAGAAGATTTTGATGAAGTGTTTGCACCTGTAGTGAAACACACGACAATCAGAACACTTCTGAGCATTGCAGTCTCAAAAGGCATGCAAGTCAACCACATTGATGTGAAAACAGCGTTTCTTCATGGAGAAATAACTGAAGACTTGTACATGGAACAGCCAACAGGTTTCATAAATACAAAACAAAGACAGCTAGTGTGTAAATTAAACAAAGGTCTTTATGGATTAAAGCAAAGTGCAAAATGTTGGAATGAAAAATTGCATGAAATATTGACAAATTTAGGATTTAAGCAAGGTGAAGCAGATAAATGCTTGTACACTAGGTGCACAAATGGACAATATGCATACATTTTAGCTTTTGTTGATGATCTGCTCATTGCAAGCAAAAGTGAGCAAGAGTACAAGGACATTGTAAAGTGTTTAAACCAGAATGTTGAGATAAAAGAACTTGGTAATGTGTCATACTATCTTGGTATAGAAATTGAGAAACAAAATGATGGTTCTTATCTTCTAAGCCAGAAGCAGAAAATAAATGAGCTTATTGAAAGTTTAGGTATGCAAGATGCCCAAGTTGTAAGCACTCCCATGATCACTGATTTTCTGAAGGATGAAACAGTAAGAGAACCTTTACCAGATAACATCCAATATAGATCAGCCATAGGTAAGCTTTTATATCTAGCTACCACATACAGGGCTGATATAGCAAATGCAGTAGGAATTTTGAGCAGAAGGGTCAGCTCACCTACCAAATCAGATTGGACTGCAGTTAAAAGGATGGTAAGGTATTTAAAGGGTACCATTGATTGTAAATTAAAGATTTCAGCCAATAGTAATCCAAAACTAATATGTTACTGTGATTCAGATTGGGCAGGGGATCATTCTGATTATAAATCCACAAGTGGATATGTGTTTATGTATGGAAATGTACAAATTTCATGGGCCAGTCATAAACAAAGTATTGTGAGTTTGTCTTCTACAGAAGCTGAATATGTGGCCGTATCGGAAGCGTGCAGAGAACTGATGTGGATTGAAAAACTTTTGCTGGATTTTGGAATAGCTGAAAAGAAACCAATCCAGATAATGGAAGATAATCAGAGCTGCATCCCACTGTCACAAAATGACAAGGTTCAGTCACGCACCAAGCACATCGCAACGAAATACCACAACGTGCGAGAGTTGGCAAAAGAAGGGGTCATCAGTCTACACTATTGTCACACCAGTGAGATGACAGCTGACATCATGACCAAACCGTTACCCAGAGAACATTTTGTGAATCTGCGTATAAAGCTTGGACTTTGTATGAATAAATAATTGCATGACAGTTATGCATGAGAAGGGGTTTGTTGGAATGTAATTGTATTTTACATGCATTGCCTGTCACCTATTATTTCTCTGTGATTACTCTGTGACCTCTGATGTGAATTACTTAGAGAGGTCACACAGCTATGCAACTTCCTGTGGGGGTTAGACACAGCAGATGCAGCACATGCAGCACATGGAGCACATGGAGCTCATGATCTCTCCTAACCTGAGAGGATCTATGGTGGTGTGAGCATCCATTACCATCTAAGCACATGGAAGGAGCTGATAATACAAATGTATAGTAATATGTATATATAAGCCTGTCTGATTATAATCTAACTACAAACTGTGAGTAAACAGATGTTTTGTTACTTCAACTTTAAAGTGACTCAGCAGTGAATTATTCAGGGGTGAATGAGAGAGAGATGAAGAAAGAAATTAACATTTCTAAAGCTGAAGCTGTGTGTAATAAAATCTGCTAATTATTTACTACAAATAATCCAACACACAGAAACTGAGACAAGGGATTCGCCTCAATGTTAGTACTGCTAGATTTCTCAGCAACTTTTGACACTGTGGATCATGATATTATGCTAGCACAACTGACAGAAACAGGTATCTATGGAACAGTACTTGCCTGGTTCAGATCCTATCTATCGGACAGACAACAATCCATAATGTTTGTCAGCAACTCATCACCACCATGGACACTGACCTGCAGGGTACCTCAAGGATCGATACTATCACCTATTCTGTTCAATATCTATCTCAAGCCACTAGCTGAGCTGATTCGGTCAATGGACACTCAGTTCAACATCTGTGCGGACGATGTGCAGCTACTCATACCCATTGAACCTGACTTACCTTCAGCCTTGAATAAGCTGATTACCTGGTTAACATCAATTCAAGAATGGGCTAAGCACAACAAACTTTGCCTGAAACCAAGTAAAACTGAGCTTCTCTGGGTCCCTAACACAAGCAGATACATACGGGCTTTTTTTGAGGGGGGTACTTGGGGGTACTGAGTACCGGCACCTTTTCCACTGTCTACTAAAATTGACCCATGGACCCCAAGTTTTAATGAAAGAGCTCAGGCTCTACACACCAATTCTGCCTTGTCATAGATTCTGTGACTGGCTGCAGGGGACCTGGCTATTGTGGGATGGGTCCGTCAGTGATCACCTCACCCCTGAAGGGTGGTTTAGTATTTGAGTACCGGCACCTTTTTTGCTAATAAAAACACACTTTACATACCTGACATCAAAATCCCTTTTGGGAAGTACGAACTCCCCCTCAAATCACAAGTCAGGAACCTTGGAATACAGTTAGATTCAACACAGTGACACTTACTGTGATTCCCCAAATCCAAGCAACCTTTAAGATCTGATTTTACTATTTGGAACACCTATGCTGCCTCTCTCCTTACATTGAGAAGGTAAATCTTATCCCAGTTGTGCATGCAATGATAACATCAAGACTGGATTACTGTAATGCTCTATACAATGGTCTGACTACAAAGGGCTGCACCAGCTCCAGTTGATTCAGAATGCAGCAGCAAGACTCATAGAAGGTTGCAAGCAATGTGACCACATCACACCATTTTTGCAAAAACTTCATTGGCTACCAGTACAATGCAAGGCTAACTTTAAACCTCTATGTCTGATCTTCAAGGCCCTCAAGGGAAATGGCCCTGAGTACCTGAAGAATAGAATGATCCTCTACACACTGCCAAGGACACTAAGGTCCTCTCAAGGACTAACAGTAACCACACCCACTCCAAAGGACATTACACAATGTGATACCCACAAGCAAGCCTTCTCCGGAGATACCCCAACACTCTGGAATGCGTTGCCTGAAAAGTTCCACTCAACACAAGACTATCTCCACTTCAGGAAGCAAGTGAAGGCTCTTCAAGCAGGCCTCTAATGGAAGAAGTAACTAACTTGTTAGTCTCACTCACACACACAAGGAGTGACTCGGGCTGCACATACTACAGCAGGACATGTTTATACACTCCTACCCTAGCTGAGATAATATTTAATCATCTCTGTGACCTCATGTGCAACTTTCTTAAAATCAGTCACCTTACTTTCTAACTCTTCTTACTCTCTTACCTATCTATATGTTACATCTTTTCTTTATCCTTCACTATCAATTGCAATGATCTGTTATGTATTGTGTTGACATTGTAAGTAAAATACATGCCATACTTTGTATTGTTAATTGAATATTTTTACTGCTGTAATTGCCTATTGCTCATGTGTGATCTATTCTTACTGTACACCATCTTGAGTGAATTCCTTTGAAAAGGCGGTAAATAAATCCTAATAAATAACTATATACACTGTAGACCCTATATAACATGGCTTGATATAACACAGGATGGCTTACAATGTGGTCAAAGGGTTTCTTTTTAGTATTACTTATTACTCTTTGGTCCCCATATAATGCAGACTCGCTTATAATGTGGTCAAATATCTTGGACTCCAACATCAACGTTATAGATGGTCTGCAGTGTACTTATTATCATTTCATTCAAAAGACCAGAATCTTTAGAAAGTGATGGTCTTTTATTCAACCAGAATAAGAGTGATCCAATGATGTTGTAAATAAAGTTCCAAGAATACTTTTCTTTGGAAGGTGATACAATGCTTCATGATATTGACCATCTGAACTGTATATTGTCAGATACGGCTTTCCTTATAAATAAAAGTTTAATCTCAAAGGTTCCTCTACATCATCCTGTACATTGGTCCATCAAAAGGTATTACATCCTGCAAAGAATCTGGCTTATTCTGCAACCAATATGGCTGCTAGAACACAGTGTCTTAGCAGAATGCTGAACCACTCATGTAATGGGCAATGTTTCATGGCAAAAGGAACTCAGGAAACACAACTATTCATCCCTCCAAACCTACTAATTAATTTTTTTTTTACTGCCAAGTCGTTAGGTTTGGAATTCTGTAAGCTATAGCCCCACTTAATTCCCTCGAACACCTGATATAGTAGCCATGCTTCAAACACTGTCACACACATCATGAGGGAATGAGATTTAATGGTCTCATGTAATGTGTATATTAAATCATTTCTAACAGCACAGACAATATAGACCAATTAAATATAGTGATTGGGAGTGATTTACGATTCTTTTGCAAACATATGTGCTCCTAAAGGTACAACGAAATTGTGGGCATGTAGCTATCCATTGATTAAATTGCAGACAAAATTCATTTTAGGTCATCTGGGCACTGTATCTCTGCCACATCTGTGCCACTGTGGTTTATTAATAATTGAAAGCTCTCTTTTGCTATGATATAGATGAGTTCACTTTCTCTGATTAGTATGTTTTCTGTATAAAGTGCAGTATAATCAGAAGACATAATCTGAGAGTCATCCATATCTTTTCATCTGTCTTCAGAGGTCAGTTTTCAGAAGCCATTTACAGAGTAAATCCCGATTTTCCTAGTTAAACTGGCTGTCGGAAAACTGCCCAGCTCTTACCCAGTTAAAAGTACACATGAGAATCAACAATGCCCATACCTTTAAATATGAGATTTACTGTCTACAGAGGTATGTGCAAAGTTTTTTAAAAACCTGGTTTCTATTCCAAATCTTTTGCTTTATTCTCCAGTTTTTGTGATATTTTTTTCAGTACATTTCATACATTTATGTTAATAAAATTGTTTAAAGTACAAAAAAAACACAGAAGGAGGAAGCCCCCCCCCCCCATGCTGTAAATCACAAGAAGAAGAAAGTAGGGGTGGACAATGTTCTTCCATACATCAAAGGTTTATTCTAGAAGCAAATATAGTAAAAGCACATATATTCAGAGACCTAATATTTTTGTGGTAAGGATCCACCTGCCTCAGGGGTCCACAGTCTGTATGTTCATGTTTTAACACATAGAAATCAATTACACACATATTAATTTGTAGGTTTAATGTGAATTAAATCGATTTTGCACATGCAAAATGTTTTAAGGCACCATAGTAATCAAATGTGTGCTATGAAATGCAGATCCTTAATTTGCATGATAATTAGGGATCTACATCTATTTGAAAACTAAAAGCAAATCACCCAATATTCAGCTGCCGGCAGGCAGCGATTTAACTGCCCGCCACCAGCGTTCAACCTGGATATTCAATGCCGTGCTGTTTCCAGCGATCAGTATTAAATATCCAGTTTTGTCTGAGGCAACTTAACTGATTAAGCTGATATTCAGTTCTATTTATGTGGCCATTTTTAAACGCTAAACATAGCCGGTTTTGTGCTGAATATATAAGTACAAAAGTACATAAGTAGTGCCATACTGGGAAAGACCAAAGGTCCATCTAGCCCAGCATCCTGTCACCGACAGTGGCCAATCCAGGTCAAGGGCACCTGGCACGCTCCCCAAACGTAAAAACATTCCAGACAAGTTATACCTAAAAATGCGGAATTTTTCCAAGTCCATTTAATAGCGGTCTATGGACTTGTCCTTTAGGAATCTATCTAACCCCTTTTTAAACTCCGTCAAGCTAACCGCCCGTACCACGTTCTCCGGCAACGAATTCCAGAGTCTAATTACACGTTGGGTGAAGAAAAATTTTCTCCGATTCGTTTTAAATTTACCACACTGTAGCTTCAACTCATGCCCTCTAGTCCTATTATTTTTGGATAGCGTGAACAGTCGCTTCACATCCACCCGATCCATTCCACTCATTATTTTATACACTTCTATCATATCTCCCCTCAGCCGTCTCTTCTCCAAGCTGAAAAGCCCTAGCCTTCTCAGCCTCTCTTCATAGGAAAGTCGTCCCATCCCCACTATCATTTTCGTCGCCCTTCGCTGTACCTTTTCCAATTCTACTATATCTTTTTTGAGATACGGAGACCAGTACTGAACACAATACTCCAGGTGCGGTCGCACCATGGAGCGATACAACGGCATTATAACATCCGCACACCTGGACTCCATACCCTTCCTAATAACACCCAACATTCTATTTGCTTTCCTAGCCGCAGCAGCACACTGAGCAGAAGGTTTCAGCGTATCATCGACTACGACACCCAGATCCCTTTCTTGATCCGTAACTCCTAACGCGGAACCTTGCAAGACGTAGCTATAATTCGGGTTCCTCTTACCCACATGCATCACTTTGCACTTGTCAACATTGAACTTCATCTGCCATATAAAGCAAAAAGTCACTCAGACCTAAAGGCAATTCCTCACCACGATAACAACTATAATCAGGATTCACAAGCAATTAAAAAAAAAAATCTTCAGGGCTCTGCCAAAGAGGAGTAGCAGGTATCCAACTGAAGGTATTGTGGGAGCAAGTTCCAAAGGACAGGTGCCAAGAAGAAAAAAGACATTAGCCCACGTAGACTCCCACCTAGCTTTAGCAAGACTAGGAATGGCCAATCTATTATCTCCTAAAGAGCATAAAGTACGGGAAGGAGAGTACAGTATTATCAGGGATGCCAAATATGCAGGAATATTAGTATATAAAACTTTATGAGTCATAATGAGAGCTTTGAATTTGACTCGAAACTCAATTGGCAGCCAATGAAAGTGGTGAAGAAGCTATGAAGCATGATCGTAGTGATCTGCTTTAGAAAGAAGATGTGCCACTGTGTTCTGTAGATTTGTAACCATTTCATACTGGATGTTGTTATGCCAGCATAGACAATATTACAATAGTCATATCTGGAATGCACATAGGCATACAGAAGTGTATAAAGAGAATCAGAGTCTAATAAGAATGACTTGATCTTAACCTGCATAAAAAGAACAAAACAGATTTAAGTACTTGAGAGATCTGAGGTGAAAATGATAGTAATGAGTCAATAATGACTCCAAGATATCTGAATGATGGGACTGGTGCAATCTGCCTGTCAAACAGCACCAGATCAATTGATGGAGGAGATGTAAATCCTGCAATCCAGCATAGCACTGTCATTTCTGGATTGAGAATAAGGCGGTGTTCCTTTAACCATTGTGCAACAGAGTGTAAACAATGCTGGAGGGGGTGCAGATCAATATTTTACAGTGCTAATATGAAATACTAGAAGAAAGTTGTCCACGTGTGAGTAGGTACTGATCCCCATCGATTGAATAAGTAAAGCTAGTGGACTAACATAGAGATTGAAAGTAATGGGGACAATACTGAACCTTGGGGTACACTACATGATAAAGGAAGAGAATTTGAATGGGGTGTCGATTGAATAACTTGAAAGGAACATAGTAAGAGGAATGAGGTAAACCAGATGAGCACTATACCTAGGGAGGCCAGCCGATGAAGAAATAATTCATGGTTAATCAGGTCAAAAGTAGTTCTTTTTAATCTTCCTACTATCCCTGTTTCTTCTTTCCCCTACCATAGGGTTTGGTTTGACTCACAACTTTCTTTTACTAGGCATATCTTGGAAGTCAATCAGCTTGGTTTTTGTACTCTTCGTATGCTCCGTACTATCCGCCCTACTTAGGCCTTCCATCGTCCTAAATCAAAAGACTTCAGACTCTCCAGAACTGCGCTGCACGCTTTATATGTAATGCTAAACAGTATGATCACGCCTCACCTTTGCTCACAGGATTGCATTGGTTTCTTGGCAAATTTTGTTTTATCTTCAAAACCCTAATGCTTGTTCACAAAGTTTATCACACTGGTTATCCTGCCTGTCTTTCCCTGCACTCCTTCCCATAATTTAAAATCATTTGACACAAATAGTCATACCCAATCCTAGGCACATCATACACGAATCTACATGACACTCAGCTTTTTTCTATGTAGCCCATACACTGTGGAATAATGTACCTGACCAGGGCCCTGATGCTCAAAAGTAAACATGCACACTAGAGGCCATTAGCACTGGACTAGAACCGCATTTACCTGTGCAGAATGTTCAGAGGCCTGGACTAGTGGAACAAAAGAGTGCACAAACAGCGCAAGTAGCATGCTAAAGCAGTCAAGCTCATGAAAATGAGGGCATTTTGTATTCCTCCCTAATGCTCAAAAAAGAGCACCTAAAACAAAACTGCCCTATAATGTAAAAAAATAACACCAGGTCAGAGCAGCTGTTAGGGCAGTGGTTCCAAACCTGATCCTGGAGGAACCACAGCCAGTCAGGTTTTTGGGATATCCACAATGAATATTCATAACAGAGATCTGCATGCAGTGGAGGCAGCGCATGCAAATCTCTCATGAATATTCATTGTGGATATCCCAAAAACCTGATTGACTGGGGTACCTCCAGGACCAGGTTTGGGAACCACTGCAATAGAGTGCTGGAAGAGAGGATTTCTCCTGATTCTTTCTTCAAAATCTGCCAGTTTTGATTGCTTTTGAAAGCAAAAGGAAGCCCATGCAAGCTCTTAAGTGCTGGTCATGAGAAATGAATAAGCGCATCACAGCAGATCCAAAAGTGTAAGTACAGATTGGCATCTGTTTCCTGAGCTTAAATATATGCGCCAAACTAAAAAAGATTTTTTAAATGCTTCTGTTTAGGCCATAGAAAACAGACGCCAATGTGTGCTTCACGTTCAGGTTTTTGCCAGGCACATGTGTACAGGAGCCAAATTTACCATGGAACTCCTCTTCACATGTGCCAAGAACAATCCTCCCGCCTTACCACCTAATGCTCAGAGCTATAAGTGTGCCTATATTTGCTTCTCATTAGCATTGAGCATTAGGGAGTTGTTTTTCTGTGCGGTTCTGGTGGTATTTTTACGCTGCGGTTCGGAACAGCGCCGGAGTTTTGAGCATTTGGACCTTACTGAGTAAGGAGGAATCTTTTGCTAAATTTAATGTTAACCTTAAAATTCATTTTTTTTCAACAGGCATTTTTATCTGACTTTTGGATTTTTCAAGCGTTGGCTGGTCCCTGGTTGTACAGTTCTGTTTGTTTTGATTGCCTGCTCTTAAATGAATGTTTGTCCTCTGCACTATCAAGCTTTGGAGTTCTTTTCTTTTTTTTTTTTATTTTAAACTACTTAGATCCTCTTATGCTGGAATTTGCAGTATAGCAAGTTTTTGTTAAACATAAACATAAATATTTTGAGTTTTTTCCTGTCATTGTGGGCAAAAAAGGATATAAAATGACATAGAAAATTTCCCATGCTGTTTCTAACAAATGCACTGTAAATCCCTGGCAGAAGTTTGATGGCTTCGTAAATATATTTGCTGTACTCCAAAAGGCTGAAAAAAATCATCCATCCTCAAGATAGGGTTCGCCGGTTCAGAAGGAGAGAGAGAGAGATGCAGCATTACAGTTTCTGTCTGAGTGGCAGAGAAAAGCAAGTTAAACATTTCTCAGGCTTTCTGCCTCTACAGCCCGAAAAATTGAGTGCAATCACAATGAAATACCAGAGACAGAGCTCTGAGAAAGATAAGCAGTACAGTGTCTGTCTCCCTGGCAAAGAAAAATTAGTTTGAAAAATCTTTCAGGACATCTGGCAGCAGAGTCAGAGACAGCATAGAAGTCAGAGTGTGGAAAGGAACCCAAACAGAACACACACAGGACAGATAGGCCAAAGTGGGTAGATAGTCTTCTACTATTACTACACCTTATCATTTCTAAAGTGCTACTGCATGTATGCATAATGTAGCACTATACAAAGAAAGCCAGTCTCTGCTCCATAGGGACTAATATTCAGCGTGTTTCTTTAAATGCTGACTGCTACCAGCCAGGGGCATAGCCAGACCTTGGCGGGAGGGGGGTCCAGATCCCAAGGTGTGGGGGGCATATTTTAGCCCGCCTCCCCCAGCCACCGCTTCCCCCCTTGCCGCCGACCCTCCCCTGCCACTTTCAGACCCCCCACCACTGCCGACCCTCCCCCTCCCCCCGCTGCCCTTGCCAGGTACCTTTGCTGGCGGGGGTCCTAACCCCTGCCAGCCTTAGTCTTCTAAGTGGAGGAGTAGCCTAGTGGTTAGAGCAGTGGACTTTGATCCTGGGGACCTGAGTTCGATTCCCACTGCAGCTCCTTGTGACTCTGGGCAAGTCACTTAACCCTCCATTGCCCCTGGTACAAAATAAGTACCTGAATATATGTAAACCGCTTTAAATGTAGTTGCAAAAACCTCAGAAAGGCGGTATATCAAGTCCCATTTCCCTTTCCCTTTCTTCGGCGCCAGTTTGTTCGCTGATCTGAGCTGTGAGAATTGACTGGCGTCCTATATGCACGTCCCTGCCAGCAAACGTACCTGGCATTGGTGGGGTCGAAAGCATAGGGGGCCAGGGCTAAATCTGTGGGGGCCCATGCCCCCGTGGCCCCATCTAAATACACCCCTGCTACTGGCTACAGTTGACCCGGATATTCAGAGCCAGGCCCTAGCCAGGCACTGGCACTGGATATCCGTGGGTGTTTGATGGTTCCTGGAAACTATCCAGTTACAGGTACATCCAGAATTCAGTGCCATACCCACACAGTTAACTGGACATACAGGGTCTTTTACAAAGCTGCAGTGATACTAACACGGGCTTACCGCTCACTAAGCTGGAAGTACCACCGGGCTATCGCAGCAATCCGGCAGTAGTTCCGACCCCCAGCATGTGCCATTTCCAGTACTACGAAAGTATTTTTATTTTTGTAGCATCTGTGCTTACCCTGCAGTAATCAGGCACTTGCCGCTCGCTGCCAGGTTACTGCCAGGTTAGTACAGAAGCCCTTACCACCACCTCAATGGTTGGCAGTAAGTGCTCCCCTGAAATGGCTGCTCGGCAAGTGATTCACTTGCCGCATGGCCATTTCTTTTTTAAAAAACAGCCTTTTACCCACTGCAGTCATGGGGCCTCGGCGCGTGTCAAAAATAAACAGGCCCCCTTAGTAAAAGGACCCCACAGTTAGGACTGCTTGTCCAATTAGCTATCCAGGCATCAGCACTGAATATCAGCGGTGCCCAGATAACTTCCAGCTCTTTCCTGACTCCGCCCAGCACTAACTGGAGAGTGCCACAACAGTCAGAGCAGATATAAAGCGGCACTGTCTGGTTAAACATCACTGAATATCTGCTCCCAGGCCGACTGGGGCATTTAAACTGGGCAGGAACCTGTGTTGTCCAGTTAAATAACTTTGAATATCGACCTGATAAGTTAATAATCTAGTCTGATTGAATCATAACGCTTGGAAGGAGTAGGAGTGGAAGTGGTAAAAGCAGATGATGAAAGTTAGTTTATGCTGCTAGTACTGAGAGATCTAGAGCCAGCAGCAGCAGTACTAGTAGTAAGGAAAACAGAAGATAGTCTCCAATCCCCTATATTCTGTCAGCGAAGCTGAAGAGAGATCTCTTCAAAGGGAGTGTACCATCAGCACAGCTTACAGTGAAAATCTGAACAACCAGGAGACTATTTCATAGAGAGGTACAAACAGGTAAAGATAGTAAATTGAAGCAAGTCACTACAGAGGAGATAAGATGGTGCTTGATATCACTGTTCCAGGGCCAGTGGCAGCAGCATCAAAAATGATGACAATATGCTTTGGGGAAATGATTGCCCTAGATAACCAGCCCGTAATAGTGGTTGAGATCATGAGGTTTAAGAGGTTAGTGCATCTTTTCGCTCCCAATTACTAAGTGCCCTTCAAAACTGCCTTCAGTGAATCTCACCATAAAAGTGGTTAATAAATTCTAATAAATAAATAAATGAAGCAACTTTAGGTGGGTGATCCCGAGCCTGTAGTTTAGTTTAATTTATTTAAAACTGATATACTGCTGTTTCAACTACTGCAATAGTTTGTTACCTGAACCTCCGAAAACATCTTTAAAAGATTTACAAGCAGCACAGAATGCTACTGCGAGGATACTGGCAGGTGTACCTAGGTACACTCATATCACTCCTGTCCTTAAACATTTTCATTGGTTACCAATACAGCAGCAAATTACATTTAAGATTGTTTGGTCTATAAAGCACTTCACCAAATGCTCTCACCTATTCTTGCCTCTAATTTACAACCTTAGCAACCAGTTAGATCTCTTCATTCTTACTTGTGGTTCCTTCTTTTCATCTTATCCAATACATAAGTACATAAGTATTGCCATACTGGGAAAGACCAAAGGTCCATCGAGCCCAGCATCCTGTTTCCAACAGTGGCCAATCCAGGTCACAAATACCCAGCAAGATCCCAAAAATGTACAAAACACTTTATACTGCTTATCCCAGAAATAGTGGATTTTCCCCAAGTTCATTTAATAACGGTCTATGGACTTTTCCTTTAGGAAGCCGTCCAAACCTTTTTTAAACTCCGCTAAGTGAACCGCCTTTACCACATTCTCTGGCAACGAATTCCAGAGTTTAATTACACGTTGATTGAAGAAACATTTTCTCCAATTCGTTTTAAATTTACTACATTGTAGCTTCATCGCATGCCCCCTAGTCCTAATATTTTTGGAAAGCGTAAACAGACACTTCACATCTACCCGTTCAACTCCGCTCATTATTTTATAGACCTCTATCATATCTCCCCTCAGCCGCCTTTTCTCCAAGCTGAAGAGCCCTAGCCACTTTAGCCTTTCCTCATAGGGAAGTCATCCCATCCCCTTTATAATTTTCGTCACCCTTCTCTGCACCTTTTCTAATTCCACTATATCTTTTTTTGAGATGCGGTGACCAGAATTGAACACAATATTCGAGGTGCGGTCGCACCATGGAGCGATACAAAGCCATTATAACATCCTCATTTTTGTTTTCCATTCCTTTCCTAATAATACCTAACATTCTGTTTGCCTTCTTAGCCACAGCAGCACACTGAGCAGAAGGTTTCAATGTATCATCAACGACGACACCTAGATCCCTTTCTTGGCCGGTGACTCCTAACGTGGAACCTTACATGACGTAGCTATAATTCGGGTCCCTCCTTCCCACATGCATCACTTTGCAGTTGCTCACATTAAATGTCATCTGCCATTTAGACGCCCAGTCTCCCAGTCTCGTAAGGTCCGCTTGTAATTTTTCACAATCCTCCCACGATTTAACGACTTTGAATAACTTTGTGTCATCAGCAAATTTAATTACTTCACTAGTTACTCCCATCTCTGGGTCATTTATAAATATGTTAAAAAGCAGCGGTCCAAACACCGAGCCCTGGGGAACCCCACTAACTACCCTTCTCCATTGAGAATACTGTCCATTTAACCTTACTCTCTGTTTTCTATCTTTTAACCAGTTTTTAATCCACAATAGAACACTACATCCTATCCCATGACTCTCCAATTTCCTCTGGAGTCTTTCATGAGGTACTTTGTCAAACACCTTCTGAAAATCCAGATACACAATATCAACCGGCTCCCCTTTATCCACATGTTTGTTCACCCCTTTAAAGAAATGTAGTAGATTGGTGAGGCAAATCCTAATAAATAAACTTGAAACTAATAGGAAATCTATGATCAGAATTATGAGACCTAAACTATGGAACACATTGCCTGTATCTTTTCATAGTATTACTTCTTTTGCTCAGTTTAAGAAAGAACTTAAAACATGGCTATTTCAAGAGGCATATGGATAGTGTATCTATCATAATTAGTATGTGCACTTAAAATACTGTTTTTTATTTGCTTGTATGTTTTTATTATATGTGATATTTCTGTTAATTATTATGTATGTTTTTTGTAACCTACCAAGAACTGTGGAAGGTGTGGGATATAAATTAGGGGGGATTTTTGATTGAAAATTGAAATTTTCCTGAAGTTGCTACGCCTGGATTAAGTTAAGTAAACCTGGTCTGCTACATATTATGGTAGGATAGAGAAGGTTCTTTAAATATCTATTTGAGGCTTTATGTTACCTTTAATTGAACTTCAGGCTTTCTTCCTCCCAGGGGGGCTTCTTTAGGCAGTCTTTTACTGGCTGGGGTCAGTTTTGGGGTAGTTTGGTTTTTTGGTGTCCGTTTAAATTTATAATTTGTATACAGTCTTTAAGAGGGAAGGAGAGTTTTTTTTATCCTATACGGTTTTCTCATGTAGCATGAGTTTTTGCGTTGGGGTTTTTTTCTCTTTTTCTCCCTTAAATAGAACCTATGATATTAACCTACTCCTGTTTATGCAAAGGATTGGTAATACTTTGGTATTGTTCCTTGCTAGGAGGTTTGAGGCTCTATTTGTTAAGACTTAAGTGATATAAGGGGTGACAAAATTTGTTTTTGACCAATTTGAAGGGACACCTCCATACTATCTTCATTTATATTAATCAAACTCCTTTTGGTAGGTTGGTTTAAATAAATAAATAAAATAATTTTATATATTATAAACCACCATAAAAAAATACAATACAAGACCTCTATAATTAGATAGGAAAATGCACACCAATCACAAAGAACTCACACACAACACATAAATCAGTGTCATACCCAGTTTAAGGCACAGATGTCCAAGACAGAGTAGTAATACATACAATCACGTCCCAAACATCAATATAGATAGCAGGATTTTATAGACATTTATCTAATATCTGGGGATCATCAGATCTAACTGCCTCTCACAACCATATGAACAATCTTGTTCTGTCGCTATAAGCGAAATGGTGTGGTGCAAATGTAGATGAAGGAAGGGGATTCTATGAGGATTTGCACCACACCATTTCACTTATAGCGACAGATTGTTCATATGGTTGTGAGAGGCAGTTAGATCTGATGATCCCCAGATATTAGATAAATGTCTATAAAATCCTGCTATCTATATTGATGTTTGGGAAGTGATTGTATGTATTGATTACTAGACCCCACATCTTTCTTGTTTGGTGGCTTTTAACCAAGACAGAGTAATAGCATGCATTTCCCCAGTAGCATCTGGAGTAGTCAAAATGCCACAAAAACCTGCCTCTCCCTGACAACACACTGCTGGCAACTTGGCAAAGCAGGGCCAAACTGAACATAAGAACATAAGTGTTGCCATACTGGGACAGACTGAAGGTCCATCAAACCTGGCATCCTGTTTCCAACAATGGCCAATCCAGGTTACAAGTACCTGACAAGATCCCAGAACAGTACAATACATTCTATGCTGTTTATCCTAGAAATAAGCAGTGGATTTTCCCCAAGGTCATCTTAATAATGGCTTATGGACTTTTCTTTCAGGAAGTTAGCCAAATCTTTTTTAAACCCCGCTAAGCTAACTGTTTTTATCACATTCTCTGGCACACCAGAAGCAGGGCACAGGTGAGCTGTGCTCCACCCCCAGGTGATGGCTGCCATAACTTAATGGAAAAGGGTAATGGTGAGCGTGAGGGGATGACTGCTAGGCTGGAAAAAGACATGTATAACTGAATATCCATTATTCTTTATTGATAAAATTCCATATGTACTGCAACATGTGTAAGTTAGTATCCTTCTGAATCTTCAAGCTTCTATTTTCTCATTCTTCTCTACCCTGTTGATTTATGTAGAAATCTACAGGACAAACAATGAACAAGTCAGTCAATCCCATGACCTCTAGATGTAGCTGCAGATCCTCTGAGACAGATAAAGAAAAGTAAGAACAGAAAAAAATTACTGATCTTATTTCTTCCCTTTATCTGAAAAGTCTCTTGCCAAATACTAATCACAGCTGGAGTCAAGAAACAGGGTGGTTCCATTACTTCTAAAGTGATAAATGGCCAGCTCATAATAGGCTGGTTTGTGGTTCAGTAATCAATGTACACACAAAGGTGAGGTTCAGAGGGGACTGCTCCAGCTATTATCAGTGCTCACAGACAGAGATAACAAGGAATCCTTGATATCAAAGTAGCAGCTGGTTACCACATCATTCTTTAGCAGTGAATGCTGTCCTTCACCAGTGTCCCTATAAAATCAATTGATTACTAAAACAAGGGAGATTGAATGCCCTTCTTGATGTTCAGCTTCAATTCTTCACAAGAGATTTTTCTTTAAGCTCTGTGCTAAGTGAAGAGTTATTGAAACAGTGTAAAAGGATAAGTTATGAAGGCTGCCTAAAATTATTATTTTTTCTTAGGGATGTTCATGCGTTAGTTTGCATTTGGTTCATTAGCGTTCCTCAAAAATATTTAGTGGGCCTTTTACAAAGTCGCGCTAGCATATTTAGCGTGCGTTAAACACTAGAGACGCCCATATATTCCTATGGGTGTCTCTAGCGTTTAGTGCATGCTAATCATTAGGACACACTAAAAACGCTACTGCGTCTTTGTAAAAGACCCCCCTTTAGTGCATGCAAAATCAACATAACCCACATTAATCCATTAATTAATATGAGTACGTCAAAAAGTTCTAACAAACGCTAAAAAAATTTATTAAAACAAAAGTGTGAAATAAACTGAAAAAAAAGATTCAAAAAAAATCAGAACACAAACCAAACTTTTTTTTGCCTGTGCACATCCCTAATTTCTCTACACCCTCAAGAAAAGTGAAGAAAATATCTCAAAAATGACCTGAATAACTAAGGATCAATAATCAGATGATTTTATGCAGGTTAATCCTGCAATGCTATTGGAATCCATTACAAGGGTCATATTCAAATATATAATAGGGAAGCACTGTTTTTTTTTTTTAAAAATAAGCTGTTTCCAAGCTCTTAAATGCCTTTTTATTAGTGTGTTAAGCAGTTAAGCTCACAGTAGAAATCAGCTGGAAGTAAACGCTGAGATGCCCATCTCTATATAATAATTGGTAACTCTGCCTCCCTGGATGGATGGCTGGCTGGCTGGGGTCGTAACAGCATGCAAATGAGCTGACATCAGCTCACCTCCAGCGTTCCCTTCCCTTTCAGTGTCCTGCCCTTGCGTAAAGATGAAATGACGTCAGAGGAGGGCAGGACACTGAGAGGGAACCCAAGGGAAGGCTGGAGGTGACATGAGCTGAGCCTGCTGCCGCTGCGACCTCAGGTAACATGAACGGCTTAAAGGCAGGGCGGCAGGAAGGAGGGGAGAGGAGGGAGAATGGCTGGACATGGATAGGAGGAGAGGGGAGGGGAGAGGAGCAGAGACTCACTGGTCATAGATGGGAGGGGAGGTGAGAATCACTGGACATGGAGGGGATGGGAGGGCAGAGGAGAATCGATGAACATGGATGGGAGGAGAGAATCGCAGGACATGGATGGGAGGGGATGGGATTGGAGGGGAGGGGAGAATCGTGGGACACGGATGGGCAGAGGAGATGGGTTACCATATGGCTCCAGAAAAAGGAGGACGGATTGAGCCAGCCGGGTTTTACTTCCATTGCTTTCAATGGAAGTAATTGAGCCAGCCGGGTTTTTCTTCCATTGCTTTCAGTGGAAAGCAATGGAAGTAAAACCCGGCTAGCTCAATCCGTCCTCCTTTTTCTGGAGCCATATGGTAACCCAGAGAGGAGAATCGCTAGACATGGATGGGATGGGAGGAGAGGGCAGGGGAGAGGAGAATCGCTGGACAAGGATGGGAGGGGAGAATCGCTGGACATGGAAGGGAGGGCAGAATTGCGGGACACGGAGGGGAGGGCAGGGTAGAGGAGAATCGCTGGACATGGAGGGGAGGGCAGGGGAGAGAGGAGAAATTGCTTAGACGAAAGCCTTCCTAGGGCCCGTTTCATTTTTCACGAAACGGGCTTTGTTGCTTGTAGGAATATAATGGGCGTCTCGGTGTTTACCGCCTGCTGATTTCTACCACGAGTTAAAAACGCTACAGCGGCTTAGTAAAAGACCTCCATAATATGTGAGTTAGCATGTGCTGTTTCCACATGAGTGTAGGGACTGTTACTATGGTGGCATGATTGCATGTGCTAATTCATGTGTTAACTGCATGCTGTGTGTGTGGGGGGGGGGGGGGCAGGTTATAGGTGGAGAATGGGTGTGAACTGTACACTGCAGTTAGCACATGATACTTACCGTGCATTGTCACTTGTGCAGTTAGCATGAGTCCATTTACCACCTCCTGTTAAGTGGATCCTCACTAATTGCAAACAGTTGTATCACAGAGTAAAGAACATGTCTTAGCAGTAACATCGGAGGACATGCTATGCCCCCCAACAATTAACGCATAACCTTTGCACATCACATATTAATTTTTGCTGTTGAAGTCTATAAGTGCAAAAACTTACCACACTTTAATAAAGATCCTTAATTTCTTATTGTACATTGAATGTGCATTGATCCCTTTCATCAATAAATTTGCTAATGGCCAGTTGAATTATCTAAAATGCTTTCATGCTAACATAAAAGAACTGACATAAGCTTGATTGCATATATAAAAATAGAATTCATTCTCCAGCAGCCTGAAGCTACCTATTAAGTCATGACATTACTTATCAAAATGAACTATAAAGTTTGAAAATGAACTATAATGGTTCATGAAATTCTGATTATATGAAATACTGTACAAGGTAGTGAAATTACAACACTGCACAATGTATAAGTACACCAGTGAAGCCAATGTGCTATATGGAGTGGGGCTGGTTGTAGTTTAATTGAGCACAGCCAAAGCTATTAGCCTCACCAACCACAGTAAGTGGCATGGGCAACACAGCTGGACAGAAAGTCGAGACTAAATTTATTTATTTATTTAAAAATTTTATAGCCTGCCTATTAACTAGGCGGGTTACAAGAAAAACAAACCCAGTAAAATGACAAAATCACATTCAAAAAACATAATCAGTAAATAACTCTTTCATCTTCATAAAATACAGAAACACTGAGGAGTCCTTTTACTAAGATGTGCTGAAAAGTGGCCTGCACTGGTGTAGACACGTGTATTAGATGCATGTATGTTCATTATTCAGCTCCCCTTGAAAAAAAGACCTTTTTGTTGGCCGAAAATGGACGTGCTGCAAAATGAAAATTGGAGGACGTCCATTTTGGGCCTGAGACCTTCCTGCCACCCATTGACTTAGCGGTAAAGTCTCACACGTTAAGCAGGCGGTAATCATCAGCACACATACAATGTCGATTACCGCCCAGTTAGCATTGCGCGATGGAAAATTTCTGGCGCACCTACTGAACATGTGTACAAAATGAAATTACCACCCAGGCCACATGGTAGCCGGGTGGTAGCTCTAAATTGGCATACATTGGGCATGCATAGGCGCCTACGCAGCTTAGTAAAAGGGCCCCTGAGTTACAACCCTAAATATGCCTGTGCAAACAAGAATGCCTTAAGCTGTTTCTTAAAAATGTCAAACTTCTGCAACAGACGAAGTCTGAGTGGTAAATCATTCCACCCACTGGGGCCAGTATAAGATAATGCTGTCTTAGTTATAACAGAGGAGCACAGGCACTTAAATGATGGAACAATCAAACGCTGTCTATTTTCAGAGCATAATACTCATGTAGGCTTGTAATACAGCAATACCTTCCTAAAATAGGAACTGAATCATGTAAAATCTTTAAAAACTAGTGAAAACAATTTTAAATGAACTTTATAGGCAATTGGCAACCAGTAAAGAGCTTTCATTGCACCCATAATAGACCAAAACATCCTAAACCAAAAATCATGTGTACGGCAGCATGGCAGTGTATGAATTCTGGCCCCATGTAATGCCCAATAAAAGGCTTTTACAGTAATCTAATTTTGTAAGCACTAAACTCTGGACCACAATCTGAAAATCATACTTTGGCAATCAGCATGGAAATCAGTGCTGACTAAACATATATTATATAAGCGGTGCCTAGATTTATGTGCGGTATATAGAATATGCTTAGTTGATATCTTAACACCTAAAACTACACGCATCCATTTACACCAATGAATACGTGGCATAAATCCCAGTGCATACATTTACATGCAGGGATCCATATTCTATAACTACGTGCGTAAATTTTGGAACGTGCATGAAATGCCCACAGCCACGTCCCTTTTTGCGCATTAGAAATTCGGCGCACTCTGTTACAGAATGTGCTTAGTGAATTGTGCGCATATATTCTAATTAGTACCAATTAGTGCTCATTATTGCTTGTTAAGTGCTGTTATCAGCACTCATTAGCTTGTTAAGCTTGTTAAATTACACGTGTTGTTATACAATCTGTTAGGATTTTGGCACGGATCTCTAGGCATACTATATAGAATCTGGGGGATAGACTAATCTCTTCTTTCTCCCCAGTATCTCAGAAGAGATGAAGAAGGTTCCCTGTTCCCTCAGGCACCCAACAGGGCAGATGCTTATGGACTTCTGTCACCTGTACGCTCCTGGATCACCTCCTGACCTATTATACCAGCTAGAGTAGCACAGTATAAAGTCTAGGTCTATATGGCTAAGGCTTTAAGCATGAAAGGCTCTCCTTTAGTATGTATGGTCAGAGGCCAGGAAGGAAGAAAAGACTGACAGTTAGACAGGATTTTTATACTTAGGATACTGTTCTCTCCCTCAGGTTACAACATCAAACTAATAGATACTCCTCCTTTCTGGAAAAGGCCAGGATATGTAAGCACTCTGCAGTGCTCTGCCTAGTGACCACTGATGTCAGAAAAGGGCAAAGTCACACTGTTTTAGCAGATGCTCCAGAAATGTTTCCAGACACCCATACTGCTAGATTCCAGCTGCCCTACATATAGATAAGTAGAATTTACTGTTTATTTTATGAGGCTGCATAGATCAATGGCTAGCAACATAAGCCTGCTAACTATACAAAGAATCTACTTCAGAAATGCATATTTATATAACATTCTATGTACCAAAATAATTCAGCAACAATACGGTAATATGAAAAACAAAAATGAGAATATTATAATGCCTTTGTATGGCTCCATGGTGCAATTCTGGTTACTGCATCTCAAAAAAGATATAGCAGAATTAGAAAAAGTACAGAGAAGGGCAAAAAAAAAATTATTAAGGGGATAGGATGACTTCCCTATCAGGAAAGGCTAAAGTGGCTAGGGCTCTTCAGCTCGGAGAAGAGACAGCTGGGGAGGGAGGTATGATAGAGGTCTATAACATAAGAATATAAGAATAGCCATACTGGGTCAGACCAATGGTCCATCTAGCCCAAGATCCTGTTTCCAACAGTGGCCAGTCCAGGTCACAAGTACCTGGCAGGAACCCAAATAGTAGCAACATTCCATGCTACCCAATCCCAAGGCAAGCAGTGGCTTCCCCCATGTACTTCTCAATAACAGACTATGGACCTTTCCTCCAGGAACTTGTCCAAACCTTTTTTAAACCCAGATACACTAACCGCTGTTACTACATCCTCTAGCAAAGAGTTCCTGAGCTTAACTATTCATTGAGTGAAAAATTATTTCCTACTATTTGTTTTAAAAGTGTTTCCATGTAACTTCATTGAGTGTCCCCTAGTCTTTGTACTTTTTATTCACTTCTACTCATTCTACACCACTCAGGATTTTGTAGACCTCAATCATATCTTCCCTCATTCGTCTCTTTTCCAAACTGAAGAGCCCTAACCTCTTTAGCGTTCCCTCAGGATTTCCATCCCATTTATGACTTGGGTCGCTTCTCTTTGAACTTTTTAAAATTCTGCTATATCTTTTTTGAGATAAGGCGAACAGAATGGAACACTCAGTGTGAGGTCGCTCCATGGAGAAATACAGAGGCATTATAGTATTCTCACTCTTATTTACAAGCCCTTTCCTAATAATTCCTATCATCCTGTTTGCTTTTTTTGGCTGCCGCCACACACTTGGCAGAAAAATTCAGCGTATTGTCTACAGCAACACTTAGATCTTTTTCTTGTGTGCTGACCCCCAAGGTGGACCCTAGCATCTGATAGCTATGATTTGGATTATTCTTCCCAATGTGCATCACTTTGCATTTGCAGACATTGAATTTCCTTAATTTCCTAAGGTCTTCCTGTAATTTTTCACAGTCTGCTTGTGTTTTAACAACTTTGAGTGGAGTGGAATGGGTAGACGTGAATCACATGTTTAATCTTTCCAAAAATACTATGACTAGAGGACTGGCAATGAAGCTACTAAGTAGTAAATTTAAAACAAACCGGAGAAAATATTTCTTCACTCAATGTGTAATTAAACCCTGGAAATTA
Source organism: Microcaecilia unicolor (assembly GCF_901765095.1). Classification (NCBI taxonomy): domain Eukaryota; kingdom Metazoa; phylum Chordata; class Amphibia; order Gymnophiona; family Siphonopidae; genus Microcaecilia; species Microcaecilia unicolor. The sequence continues at coordinate 125,411,948 of NC_044031.1, read as the reverse complement.
GTTGCCACAGAAAATGCAAACAGCTTAGTAGGGTTTAAAAAAGGTTTGGATAATTTCTTAAAAGAAAAGTCCATAAGCCATTATTAAGATAGACTTGGGAAAATCCACTGCTTATTTCTAGGACAAGCAGCATATAATCTGTTTTATTGTTTCGGGATCTTGCCAGGTACATGTGACTTTGATTGGCCACTGATGGAAACAGGATACTGGGCTTGATGGACCTTCAGTCTGGCCCAGTATGGCAATGCATATGTTCTTATATATGTTGAAATTTTGTATTTTTAGCTTACATAAACAAAAAAAAGTCTTGGTTTTCTGCTGCTTATTTCCAGCTATTCTGCCTGTGGGCATTTTTCCCACTCACAAGTGTCATTTGCTTCTGCTGCAGGAAATTTCACCTGTTCATGTAATATTCAGTGCTGTTTCACAGCTGGTTGTTGTGATCCATGCTCAATGAAAGTACTATACCCTCATGCACTAAGTATGATTTGCCCACTGTGGTTGTATTTAAGGCCCACCATTTGCCTCCTTGCTTGACTTTTCACGCTGAGTTCTGAAGGTACATTGTGTGCTGAGCAAACACAGTAGCAGCCTTGCCTCAGCAGGAAAAATGGTTGATAGATAGATTCTATCAGGTGCTCACCAGCTGAAGCCTGAAAATCTCAGTCAGGTTTTACAATTACCTAACAGTTTCTACCCCATAACAGCAAACCCTTGGTGTGCTGTAAGGTAGCAAAGCAAAATATTTAACAAGTGTAAAACTTTTATTTCTATTCACACAGCAATAAATGATTCTGTGAAAGCTCCAACTTTTATCATGTTAATGGGGCATTTAGGGGCTGTTTTGCTAAAGGGTGGTAGGGCTACCGTGCGGGTAGCATGCGGCAAAATAGCACCAACCTGGGGGCGTGCTGAGGTATTCTGAGGTATTGCTGTTATCAGCACGCACCGATCTCAGCGCTAGAAAATATAAATTATTTTCTAGCATGGAGACGGGGAGTAAGCATGTCCTGCGGTAATCAGACAGCGCACGGCCATCATCACGTGCTGCCCTATTACCACAGGATTGGCGTATGAGCCTTACCACCATCTAAATAGGTGGCGGAAAGGGCTCAGGTGGGAATGTCGCATGCTAATTGTGAAATTAGTACATGGCCATTACTGACACAAATAACAATTCTGGCATTTTTCTGCCACACTAGAAGTGGCTGGAGGCTCAGAGCAAACCCACATGCTAATTGTAATTGCAGTGTCGGCCACTTTCTAGTGCAGCTTAGTAAAAGGACCCCCTTAGTTTGCATGGAGCTAAACGTTTAAAATGTTTACTTTTTAACTTATTTAGCACATTTGCTGATGTTTCTGCATGTTATTCTATTAATGCGGTGTCAGAGCATGTAGAAGCTGAGTGCCGCAGAATATACTGCAGAAAATAAGCCAGTGGAAATCTCAGAACTGTACCGATGACAAAAGCATGCCCTTCAGAACTGCTAAGCTGTCCTCACAAACACCGTCTTGAAAGACTAAAAGTTTATCAGAGTTTTGCATATAATATACCAAATGAGCATTATTTATTCATCCCACTTGTTTTCATTGGCATTTAATGAAAATGTTATTTGAAAAATATTGATTTGGTCAGTTGATATTTTCACAGCCTAAAATGCCACTGGTAGCCCTAGGGGAAACTGTAACTTGTTTACTGATGTCTTTTTGTTCTTTCAGTGGAAGAACATGTTTTCAAGCTATAAGTATATTTTCATGTGTGTAGCCTACAACAGCTCCATTGCTGCCAACATAGGGAATCTTTCAAAAGAGAAGCTGATTATTAGAAACGTGGTTTGGAGCAGTTGATTGCCAACTTGGAAAGTGGTGGAAAAGGTTTTAAAATAAATAAGTACTATATGACTGACACATTTTGTAAGTATAGGAATCTACTGGCAGGGCCGATCTTAGGCAAGGGCAACAGGGGCGGTCACACAGGGCCCCACACTCCTAGGGGCCCTGCATTTCTGGCAAGTCTGTCCTCCTGTCTTGGAACACCTCCCTGCTCTGTACCTTAATGTGCATCCACATTTCAGTAGAGAGCATCAGGACGCGGCAGCGATTTTCATATTCCATCAGCTGCCAAGCCCAGAGCCTCCTCACTGTTGTGTCCCACCCCCTTTTGATGTCACTTCCTGCTACTGCACTTAACCATATAAGTTTTAGACAGTCACATACAACCATATGTTCAATGTTGGTGCCCAGATATAGCCTGGCATTGAATATCCGGGAAAAAAGCTGGCAGCAGACCAAAATGCTATTATCACCAGCTGCATATCAACCCCTAAGTTTATACCAGGGGGTTTAAATTATTTGGATTTTGCTCACATTTTTTCAATAGGTAGTTCAAGGTGAGTTACATTCAGCTACACTGGGTATTTCCTTGTCCCTATAAGGCTCACAATCTAAGTTTGTACCTAAGGCAATGGAGGGTTAAGCAACTTGCCCAAGATCACAAGAAGCAGCAATGGGATTTCAACCAGCCATTTTTGGATGTCTAGACCAGTGCTCTAACCACTAACCCACTCCTCCACTCTTCTAAGGAACTTGTCCAAGAGCACAAGGAGTGACAGTAGGATCTGAACCCTGGCATCACTGGTTCTCAGCCACTCCTTCTTTAACATAGGTATCCAGGGGCTGTCACCATCCATGTTCATGTGGGAAGGGGGTAAGGAATAATTCACTCCAAAGTCCTATGTTCAGTGGACAAGTTACATGATTGATGTCGCTGTTTCTCTTTCCTCAGATACTCATCTCTCACTGAAATAAAGTCAAATCCAGTTCAGATCTTGGTTCTATATAAAAAGGAAGTCTTCACAAGGTGATTTAAAAATCAGATATAAGCTGCTATCTTCAATACAAAAAAAATTAAACTTGGGAAATCCATTAGTTCTCTTTCTCTCTTCATCTACACTCTGCTTCAGGACTCTCCCTCCTTCAGCTAACAGGAATCCTCTCCACTCATCTCAAGGAATTTTTCCCTCTTGCCCACAAAACTTCTCACAGCATCTCCATCGCCCAAAGTGCTCCTCCATAGGCAGATTCTTTAAGCTTAAATGGAACACCTCTCCCAGGGTCCCTGAATCTCTAGGATTAAATGAACTATTACCAAAATGAGTCTTTTTACATAAGTATTGCCATACTGGGAAAGACCAAAAGTCCATCAAGTCCAGCATCCTGTTTCCAACAGTGGCCAATCCAGGTCACATATACCTGGCAAGATCCCAAAAAAAATACAAAACATTTTATACTGCTTATCCCAGAAATAGTGGATTTTCCCCATGTCCATTTAATAATGGTCTATGGACTTTTCCTTTAGGAAGCTGTCCAAACCTTTTTTAAACTCCACTAAGCTAACCGCCTTTACCACATTCTCTGGCAACGAGTTCCAGAGTTTAATTACACGTTGAGTAAAGAAACATTTTCTCTGATTCGTTTTAAATTTACTACATTGTAGCTTCTTCGCATGCCCCCTAGTCCTAGTATTTTTGGAAAGCGTAAACAGATGCTTCACATCTACCCGTTCAACTCCACTCATTATTTTATAGACCTCAATCATATCTCCCCTCAGCCGCCTTTTCTCCAAGCTGAAGAGCCCTAGCCGCTTTAGCCTTTCCTCATAAGGAAGTCATCCCATCCCCTTTATCATTTTCGTCGCCCTTCTCTGCACCTTTTCTAATTCCACTATATCTTTTTTGAGATGCGGCAACCAGAATTGAACACAATATTCGAGGTGCGGTCATACCATGGAGTGATACAAAGGCATTATAACATCCTCATTTTTGTTTTACATTCCTTTCCTAATAATACCTAACATTCTATTTGCTTTCTTAGCCCTGCAAGACATGACTGCCAGAACCCTATCCTGGAAGTTCAGGCATTTTAACCCCAAGTGCTGACTCTATACAGGCAGATTTTCAGAACTAGGAATCTCTCCTCCTTTAACTTTTCCCTCAAGACTTCCCTGCCATGGATGAAAGAATGATTTTCTCTTTTTTTTCTTGACTCCCCCAACTGGGTTCCTTGACCCCCCCAGTTGAAATCAATGCTTCAAAGCCTAGAGTTAAGGATAGCAGAAGAGCGGCAAAAGACAGTTTTCTCTTCCAAACTAAGGGGCCAATATAATCAATTGATTTTTAGAAGAGTGTGCAGAATTTCAGTACACAGCATTCCTAAGCATATGCTGAAGAAACATTTACTCCCATGCAGAAAACTAAAGGGAAGCAAATTACTGCAGTGTAAAAAAAAATGTACGCTGACAGCAAAAACAGTGCATACCACTGTGGAAATCTGCTGCCATGTTCTGCATCAGGCATAAAGAGTTTCTCCCCCTTTCAGTATATGACAGGCTCAAAAATTGACTGGAAAGGAGAGGGGAAAAAAACTAATAAAAATTCCTGGTGGCCAGTGAGCCCTAGACTTCAGACCACTAACTCCGATCCACTCGGGGCCTCTGCTCAAGGTGCCGCGCGCCTAACGGCGCGCGAAAGCTTTCCTTCTAATAAGTTCTGGGAGAAGAGGATATTTCTCTGGTAAGTGAACAAATTTTGCTTGTGCTTTCGGAATTTGAAGATTGGGGTTTAAAGGAGGAACTGTAAGTTAGTGATAGGCTGATATCCTTAACACTTTAGCAAGTTTTAAATTACGGAAAAACTCAAAAAAACACTAAGATGGAGTCAGCAGTCCAGCAGCGAGAGGGGTGCTATCCAGTCTTTTGCATTGAGTGTCACATGTATGATTATCTCCCAATTGGTGAGGTGTCATATGTGTGTGCCCGATGCAAAGAGCTCCTAGCTCTCAGAGAACGTGTCCGTTCCCTTGAGGCTAGAGTAGCAGACTTGATGGAGCTGAGGGAGACAGAGAGGTACATAGAGGAGACCTACAGGGATGTTGTAGAGAAGTCCCACCTCCAGTCAGGTAGCCCCTGTGCTACCTTGGAGGAGGGAGGTCTCCTAGAAGGAGAGCATCACCCTGGTGAAGTAGGAAGTACTCCTGTAGCCAGGACCTGCCCACCAGGGGATGTATTATCCTTTCGCACCGAGGATATATCTCCAAATGTTGCCCGGGAGGGAAAGGTTAGGACAGCTGTTGTACTTGGTGATTCGATCATTAGGCATATAGATAGCTGGGTGGCTGGTGGACGTGAGGATCGCCTGGTGACTTGCCTGCCTGGTGCGAAGGTGGCGGACCTCACGTGTCACCTAGATAGGATTCTAGATAGTGCTGGGGAGGAGTCCGCTGTCTTGGTACATGTGGGTACCAATGACATAGGAAAATGTGGGAGAGAGGTTCTGGAAGCAAAATTTAGGCTCTTAGGTAGAAAGCTGAAATCCAGATCCTCCAGGGTAGCATTTTCTGAAATGCTACCTGTGCCACGCGCAGGGCCCAAGAGACAGGCAGAGCTCCAGAGTCTCAATGCGTGGATGAGACGATGGTGCAGGGAGGAGGGCTTTAGATTTGTTAGGAACTGGGCAACATTCTGGGGAAGGGGGAGCCTATTCCGAAAGGATGGGCTCCATCTTAACCAGAGTGGGACCAGGCTGCTGGCATCGGCGTTTAAGAAGGAGATAGAGCAGCTTTTAAACTAGAAATGGGGGGAAGGCCGACAGTCGCTCAAAAGAGCATGGTTCGGGATAAGGTATCTTTCAAAGATATCACCATAACAGGGAAGATAGAGTATCCTGATAGTGAGGTTGCAAAAGAGATTGTAGTAGATCGGGTATCTTTAAATAACAATAAAAATCAGACAAAAGATTGCCAATTAATACTGTCAAGTACTAAGCATGATGTACTTAGGAACAACAAACATAGTTTGAAATGTCTATATGCGAATGCCAGGAGCCTAAGAAATAAGATGGGGGAGTTAGAATATATTGCACTAAATGAAAAATTAGATATAATAGGCATCTCTGAGACCTGGTGGAAGGAGGATAACCAGTGGGACACTGTCATACCGGGGTACAAATTATATCGTAGTGATAGGGTGAATCGGATTGGTGGAGGGGTAGCATTGTATATTAACGAGAGCCTTGAATCAAATAGATTGAAAATTCTGCAGGAAGCAAAACACTCCTTGGAATCACTGTGGATTGAAATTCCATGTGCAAAGGGGAAAAGGATAGTGATAGGAGTGTACTACCGTCCGCCTGGCCAGGACGAACAGACGGATGCGGAAATGTTAAAGGAAATCAGGGACGCAAACAAACTGGGCAACACAATAATAATGGGGGATTTCAATTACCCGCATATAGACTGGGGTAATGTAACATCTGTACACGCAAGGGACATAAGATTTCTTGATGAAATCAAGGACAGCTTCATGGAACAGCTAGTTCAGGAGCCGACAAGAGAAGGAAAAATACTAGACTTAGTCCTTAGTGGTGCTCATGATCTAGTGCAGGGGGTAACGATACGAGGGCCGCTTGATAACAGTGATCATAATATGATCGGTTTTGATATTGGCATTGAAGGAAGTGAAACTAGGAAATCAAGTACGCTAGCGTTTAACTATAGAAAAGGTGATTACGACAAAATGAGAAAAATGGTGAAAAAAAGACTGAAAGGAGCAGCTCGCAGAGTAAAAAACTTGCATCAGGCGTGGATGCTGTTTAAAAACGCCATCCTGGAGGTTCAGGACAAATATATTCCACGTATTAGAAAAAAGGGAAAAAAGACTAAACGTCAGCCGGCGTGGCTAAACAGTAAGATAAAGGAAATCATTAGAGCCAAAAAACAATCCTTCAGAAAGTGGAGAAGAGAACCAACTGAAAGTAACAGGATAGATCATAAGGAATGCCAAGCCAAATGCAAAGCGGAGATAAGGAGGGCAAAAAAGGACTTTGAGAAGAAATTAGCGTTGGAAGCAAAAATACATAGTAAAAACTTTTTTAGATACATTAAAAGCAGGAAACCGGCCAAAGAGTCGGTTGGGCCGCTGGACGAAAATGGTGTTAAAGGGGCGATCAAGGAGGACAAAGCCGTAGCGGAGAAATTAAACGAATTCTTTGCTTCGGTCTTCACCGAGGAGGATTTGGGGGGGACACCGGTGCCGGAAAGAATATTTGAAGCGGGGGAATCGGAGAAACTAAACAAATTCTCTGTAACCTTGGAGGATGTAATGGGTCAGTTCAGCAAGCTGAAGAGTAGTAAATCACCGGGACCTGATGGTATTCATCCCAGAGTATTAATAGAACTAAAAAATGAACTTGCGGAGCTACTGTTAGAAATATGCAATCTGTCCCTAAAATCGAGTGTAATACCGGAAGACTGGAGGGTAGCCAATATTACTCCGATTTTTAAGAAGGGTTCCAGAGGAGATCCGGGAAATTATAGACCGGTGAGTCTGACGTCGGTGCCGGGCAAGATGGTGGAGGCTATTATTAAGAATAAAATTGCAGAGCATATACAAAAACATGGACTGATGAGACAAAGTCAGCACGGATTTAGTGAAGGGAAGTCTTGCCTCACCAATCTAATGCATTTTTTTGAGGGGGTAAGCAAACATGTGGACAATGGGGAGCCGGTTGATATTGTATATCTGGATTTTCAGAAGGCGTTTGACAAAGTGCCGCACGAAAGACTCCTGAAGAAATTGCAGAGTCATGGAATCGGAGGTAGGGTATTATTATGGATTAAGAACTGGTTGAAAGATAGGAAGCAGAGAGTAGGATTGCGTGGCCAGTATTCTCAGTGGAGGAGGGTAGTTAGTGGGGTCCCGCAGGGGTCTGTGCTGGGTCCGTTGCTTTTTAATGTATTTATAAATGACCTAGAGATGGGAATAACTAGTGAGGTAATTAAATTCGCCGATGACACAAAATTATTCAGGGTCGTCAAGTCGCAGGAGGAATGTGAACGATTACAGGAGGACCTTGCGAGACTGGGAGAATGGGCGTGCAAGTGGCAGATGAAGTTCAATGTTGACAAGTGCAAAGTGATGCATGTGGGTAAGAGGAACCCGAATTATAGCTACGTCTTGCAAGGTTCCGCGTTAGGAGTTACGGATCAAGAAAGGGATCTGGGTGTCGTCGTCGATGATACGCTGAAACCTTCTGCTCAGTGTGCTGCTGCGGCTAGGAAAGCGAATAGAATGTTGGGTGTTATTAAGAAGGGTATGGAGTCCAGGTGTGCGGATGTTATAATGCCGTTGTATCGCTCCATGGTGCGACCGCACCTGGAGTATTGTGTTCAGTACTGGTCTCCGTATCTCAAAAAAGATATAGTAGAATTGGAAAAGGTACAGCGAAGGGCGACGAAAATGATAGTGGGGATGGGACGACTTTCCTATGAAGAGAGGCTAAGAAGGCTAGGGCTTTTCAGCTTGGAGAAGAGACGGCTGAGGGGAGATATGATAGAAGTGTATAAAATAATGAGTGGAATGGATCGGGTGGATGTGAAGCGACTGTTCACGCTATCCAAAAATACTAGGACTAGAGGGCATGAGTTGAAGCTACAGTGTGGTAAATTTAAAACGAATCGGAGAAAATTTTTCTTCACCCAACGTGTAATTAGACTCTGGAATTCATTGCCGGAGAACGTGGTACGGGCGGTTAGCTTGACGGAGTTTAAAAAGGGGTTAGATAGATTCCTAAAGGACAAGTCCATAGACCGCTATTAAATGGACTGGAAAAATTCCTCATTTTTAGGTACAACTTGTCTGGAATGTTTTTACGTTTGGGGAGCGTGCCAGGTGCCCTTGACCTGGATTGGCCACTGTCGGTGACAGGATGCTGGGCTAGATGGACCTTTGGTCTTTCCCAGTATGGCACTACTTATGTACTTATGTACTTATGTACTTAACTCCCTTACTTCCACCCCACATCCTCATCTTCAATCTCACAAACATTAACTGGAGGCCCCACTCTCACCTCAGCCCCACAAAACATGCCTGGTGACCCAAGTAGGAGAAAAAGAAGACTGTCCCTGAGGCAATCTGGTCCAGGGCACTCCTGGGTCAGGTTACACGTGGCTCAGGCACCCCAGATTAGGGCACTCCTGGCCTGGGAACCTGGCAGAGGGAGGCCCTCAACTTCCATGGACCTACAATATCTGGTTCTAGAAACACATCCAGTGGCATCCTTCTTGTCACACTGCCATCTTTCAAAGTAGTGGCAGCCAAAAAAGCAAACAGGATACTAGGAATTATTAGGAAAGGGATAGTAAATAAGATCAAAAATAGTATAATGCCTCTGTATGCTCCATGGTGCGACCTCACATTGAGTTATTGTGTTCAGTTATGGTTGTCATATCTCAAAAATGGTATAACAAAATTGGAAATGATTCAAAGAAGAGCGACCAGAATATAAAGGGTATGGAACTCCTCTCATATGAGGAAAGGCTAAAGAGGTTAGGGGTGAGGCGAGATATGATTAAAGTCTACAAAATCCTGAATGGTGTAGAATGAGTAGAAGTGAATGAAGATTTTTACTCTTTCAGAAAGTACAAAGACCAGGAGGCACTCAATGAAGTTAAATGGAAATACTTTTAAAACAAATGGGAGGAAATATATTTTCAGTCAATGAACTCTTTGCTGGAGGATGTAGTAACAGCAGTTAGTGAATCTGGGTTTAAAAAAGGTTTGGATAAGTTCCTGGAGAAAATGTCCATAACCTGCTATTGACATAGACATGGGGGAAGCCACTGCTTGCTCCGGGATTGGAAGCATGGAATGTTGCTGCTAATTGGGTTTCTGCTAGGTACTTGAGACCTAGATTGGCCACAGTTGGAAACAGGATTTTGGGCTAGATGGACCATTCATCTGACCTAGTATGGCTATTCTCATGTTCTTATGATTGCCCATAAATATGTTGAGGAGTGAAGTATCAACACTGAACTATTGAATATATAAAAATTCCACCTCTATTGTATTCAGAAACCAAAGTCATCTAATGTAGTATCATTTAATATTAGCACTTATGAGGAAGGAAAAAGCCTCAGGTATTATGCAAGCATATACATTTCTAACTCGCTGTTATCTATCATTGGCAAAAAAAAACCTTCTCTTTCCAGCACACAAAACTTAAGGGGGTCTTTTGCTAAGCTGTGGTTGCATTTTAGCGCATGCTGGTTAGCACGCACTAAACACTAGAGAAACCCATAGAAATATATGGGCGTCTCTAGAGTTTAGTGCATGCTAGTCATTAGCGTGCACTAAAAACGTTACTTTGGCTTAGCAAAAGACCCTCTAAATTAAGGGTCCTTTTACTAAGCCACAATGAAAAGTGACCTGTGGTAGTTGTAGCGTGTAGGTTTCCCGCAGGCTCCGGACACTTTTTAGTGCTGCTCTAAAATAGTTAAATTTCAATTTCTGCCATTGATGGCTGCATGCTATTCCAAATTAGCACGCTGCCATTACCACCTGAGCCCTTACTGCCTCCTATGTAGCAGGCGGTAAGGGCTTACTTGCTACTCATGTAGTAATTGGGCCGTGAATGGCAATATGTCTGCACTGCCCAATTACTGTGGGAACACCTACTCCCCACCCCATCCTAGAAAATAAAAAGGTGTACTAGCATTTTTAGCTGGCGCTAAACACTGAGACGCCTAGGCATAAGCAGAGTATATAGGAACATAAACCATTCATGCTCACTTGCAGACTCCCGTTTATAATCATTGGTCAAAAATCCTCCTGTAAACAAACATGTGGATTGCATCAAATATTTCCCAAATATTTCCCTCATAACACTCTGTATTGAAACACAGTGAATCTCTGTATAGAATTTCGATTTATACTGATCAAACTATTTTCTAGCGCAGGAAATGGCATGGCAAATGCAGACCTACCACAGGGCGCCTGACGCACCCAGCAGTAGTGATGTTTTGCTGCATGCTTCCTGCGCGGTAGCAGTACCACGCCTTCGTAAAAGGACCCCTTAGTGTTCAGACAGTTTCACATAACATCCCCCCAACAGTGGCCAGCATTTTGCAGTCCTAACACCACTGACTCAGGGGAAGAATGGACCTCTGTGCCTTTCTGCACAAAAGAAAACCATGTGTGAAACAATTTACTTACAAAAATACTATCATTTAGTTGAATCAAACTTACTCTGTGCTCTGTCTCAAATCAGCTCTTCTGAGCACTCAAAATGGCGGGTTGGCATTCTCAAAGGGTTTTATAAAGTATTCAAACCAATCAGATTAATCATTTTTTAATATTGGTTGTCAACAGAATAAATGGCAGGTCATTAGCCTATAAACTAAAGCGTCTCCAGATCTCCATGGTATAATTTTTCAGCAGTAAAAGTAATGCTTGCAATTTATGATGGCCTGCAGTGAATGTCAAGTATAGTTTTTTAAATGTTGTGTGACCAAAAATTATTTTTTTTCCTTTTTTTCACTTTTTAAGATCTCAGCCTGAATCATTAAAAAATAACCTTCCAATCTCGCAAATTTTATAATACAGGAGGGTTTGTTCTATGGTCGGACAGATTTGGATCGGCTGGAGAGGGACTTCAATGACAGCTTCAGTAGTTGGAGAAAAAGGCCAGTGCCAAGCAGACTTCAGCAGTCTGTGCCTTGAAAATAGCAAAGACAAATCAAAATCAAGTACGCATATGTAGTATCACATCATGGAGGGGCATTATAACCTGCGGTGAGCATACATTACTGCTTACTGTAGCTTAGTAAAAGGACCCCTACGTTAAGTTTTGTATGCTGTAATTATTAATTAATAATTTATTGGAAGGAGAAGGGTTTTTGCCGATGATAGATACAACAGCGGGTTTAAAATGTATATACCTGCATAATATCTGAGGCTTTTCCCTTCCTAATAAGTGCTATATTTAATTAAGCTGCACTAGATGGCTTTGGTGCCCTTTTACAAAGGCATGGTAGGGCTACCGCACTGGTAGCATGCGCCGAATCAGCCCTACCGCTGGAGTAGCACGGGAGCCCGGCAGTAGTTCTGAATTTGGCGTGTGCAGTTTCCCACAGTAGAAAATAATTTTCTATTTTCTACCGCAGGCGGCGTTCCTGGTGGTAATCGGCAGAGCAGCCACATTGCCGCACGCTGCCCAATCACATAGTGCATGAGCCCTTACCGCTTACTAAATAGGTGGTGGTAAGGGCTCAGGCAGTAAATAGCCATGCTAATTTTAATATTAGTGAACGGCCATGTACTGCCTCATTTTTAAAAAGGCCTTTTTCCTGCTGCAGTAAAAAGTGGCCCAGTATGCACCAATTTCACGTGCCAAAACTAGCGGTGACCACTTTTTTACCACAGCTTAGTAAAAGGGCCCATTGCTTTTTGAACAAATAATGGGCAACCTGACAAATATATGTACAAAAAGAGGTCTTTTACTAAGGTGTACTAGTGTTTTTAGCTGGCGCTAAACACTGAGACACCCAGGCATAAGCACAAGCTAAAAACGCCAGCACACCTTAGTAAAAGACCCTCAAAATGTTTTTGTTCATTTAAAAATTTTTATAAATTCAAAATAAGGAGGAAAAAGACCTTAGTGGGCGAAGAGTATATAGGAACATAAGCCATTCATGCTCACTGACAGACTCCCGTTTATAATCATTGGTTAAAAATCCTCCTGTAAACAAACATGTATGTTGCATCAAATATTTCACTCATAACACTCTGTATTGAAACACATTGAATCTCTGTATAGAATTTCGATTTATACTGATCAAATCCAAAAAACCCTCTTGCTTTCCTGAAGCCTCTACTACAGTGTCATCTCTAGATAGAAATATTTGGGGTGACATCAGGGAGGCAGGCCAGGTATGCAGGGGGGCAAGCCAAAGTGACATTTCCATACATCATAATTATCCTCTACACCTTTAAATAAGCTATAAAATACACAATAAGGGCAATTCTATAAATTGGGACCTAAAGACAGTCATCAGCTGTGTGCTTAAGTTGTAGAATAATAGCACTTATGTACTTGATTGGTGCCACTAATTGGCAATTAAGCATATAACTGCTAGGTGCTATCTATAACATACATGTCAAAATCGTTTCGCGTGTAAGTGGGCAGAATATGAGTGGGTCATGGGCATGTCTCTGAGATACACACAAAGCTTACAGAATATTACAAGTTCCACACACACTTCAGGGCATAGTTGTGCACCAACAGTTACAACTGCCATTGACTTGGCGTAACTGTTCACACCTAACTTTAGGCACACCAGTTTTTGTTAGTATTCTATAATGGAATCTTGGCGCCAAGATGCCGTTATAGAATTGGTGATAAGTACATGGCAATGGGATTCCTAAATCTTGGCACCAATTTATAGAAGTGTCACTTATAAGTTCCAAGCTAATTTTATGCATAAAGAATCCCACCAGCTAGTTTCAGCCACCCAAAAAAACCGACCCATTGTAAATGACTGCATTCTTTCATAAATTCTTTTATTTGAGAGTGAAATCTGGATCCCATACAAGATAGACCAGAATGCAAAGCTATCAAGTTACCTAGTTCCAGAAGGGGGACATGGCCAATCCTGGTTTTGACCTTATACCCCAAAGCAGAGTGGGAGTTCTCGTCCCCGATTCTACTCACTAAAATCTTTGCTACAGGTCCCATAATGCATCAGTTTAGGGTTGTCAGAAAGCCAGACATAGCCTAAAATCTCCATGTTGAAACTGGGTAATTTAGCAACTCTAAGAATCTCAATATAAACCCTGAACCTCCAGTTTTGTAACACACATCACAGTTCCCAGTAATGGAGCTTGGATCTTTCCTCATACAATTCACAAAAATTTAAATTGCAAAATATAAAGAAAGTAGATGTAAATTTCTACTGTAAAACAGTTTCCATTTGCTAAATCTTTGTTCTACCTTTGTTCTCTGGCAATTTTATTAATGTTTATCACATTGTTCAGTTTCTACTTTCCTTTGTCCTTTCTTAGCTCTCTTTCCAGAGTCTCCAATCTATCTGCCACTTCTTCTCTCCCTTCCTGTCTTTTTCATCTCTTCTCTTACATCCATCTCTGATTTTGATCTTTTCCTTTCAACTTTCTTCCTTTTATTTTTCTGCCTCTCAGTGTGCTCAGATTTCATTCATTCTTACTATCTAGTCTTCAGTCTTCCTCTTTTTCTGCATCTACCTACAGATTTGCATCTCCTTCACCTCAGCCCTCCTATTCCTCATCCTGTGCTGAGATCTTTTATTAGCTGAGGGATATATCAAATCTTGAATAAACTAAACAAAACTATGATTTCCCAGATTTTGTTTTGCTAACAATCCCCTCTTTCTCCTACCTTCTATTCAACATCTCCTGTCTCTCTCTTCCTCTCTCCCAGTACCTTCTCCCTTTTCTCGCTGAAAAAAATCGGCGCTGAGAAAAAACATGCGGTTAGTGTGATTCTGTAAACTACATATAAAGTTAGGCGTAGTTTATAGAATATGCCTACGCACTGTTCTTTCTAAAATTTAGGCACACCCATTTAGGCCACCTAAAACCAGGCATAAGTTAGGTGTATTCCATAATAGTGTGCTTAGTTTTTTGAGGTGCCCACAACCTGCCCATGGCCATGCCCCCTTTTTCACTGCGCACAATAGAATTTACACGCACCACTTTATAGAATACACCTAGAAAGTTGTGCACGTAAATTCTAATTAAATCCAATTAATGTCACTAATTGGTTGTTAAGTACCAATTATTGGTGCTGATTAGCTTTTTAATCAATTAAATTGTGTGCAATTTGGCCATGCAGCCAAATTAGCGAGCACAACTTAAGGCATCATATATAGAATTTGGGAGAAAGTGGATTGAATTGTAGGACAATAAAGTTATTGAGATGAAAGTGTTAACAACAATTGCATTCATTGTAGTTGCGGTACTTTTACTTTTTACTCAAAAAGTAATATATTAGGCAACAACTTTTTACTTTTACTTAAGTAAATTTTTTTTAATGTGTTCTTCACTGTACTTTTACTTAAGTATTAAAATATACATTTATTTTTACTTTTACTTAAGTACTTTGAAATAGTACTTTTGAACAACACTGCATGTATATATATATAATGACTTTCTGTCTGACACAATGATCTCTTAATTTTCCAAGATGTTCACCAGGATTAAATTCTTGTTTGACTTTGCTACCAAGTCTGCAGGATTAAATTAACAAATTCTGTTGGCTTTAGTGCTAATGACCTACACTGACCTTTGGCTTGTAGAAATAATCATCTTTACAGTGATTTATTGATTGCAGTTCTCTTTAGCTACTTCCAAAGAAGTGTTCCCTGGGTGTATTTCTCTTTGGTTTCTTAATTCTGCAGGCAAAAGAATTACTTCCAGTGTTGATTCCATTTTAAAAGTTCAAATACAAGAATATTTCCAGAAATGAGCTCAGAAAATGTACATATACATTTATATCTAAATCGCAGTATATACAAAATAGAGTTGGATCACTTTTCAGTGCCAGCATTGAGCCTATATTTTGAAATGCCAGTAGTGACGTTTAAACAAATGGCATTACTCTATGGATAGGCAGCAGCACTGAATATATTGTGACCACTAGGAGCCACCCTAGAGCTGATGACCTGGTCCTGACATCCCTGCCTATCACTAAGGGGCCCTTTTACTAAGCTGCTTAAATGCCTTTGCGCACCCAACACGTGCCAATTACAAGTTACTGTGTGGCCCGGGCAGTGATTTCATTTTTGATGCATGTCTGATAAGCGCGTCAGAAAATATTTTTCTTTTCTGGCAAGCAGGTGGTAATCAGCATTTGGACATGCATTGACCATTACCACCCAGTTAACGTGTGAGACCTTACCGCTAAGTCAATGGCAGGCGGTAAGGTCTCAGACCCAAAATGGACACACACCAATTTTCATTTTGCCGCACGTCCATTTTCAGCCCCCCAAAGAAGGCATTTTTTACAGGTGCGCCGAAAAATTATTATGCGCACAGCCAAAACATGTGCCTACACTACCGCAGGCCATTTTTCAGCGCACCTTAGTAAAAGGACCCCTAACAGCCTAGAAAAAATAAACCTCTACTAGGGTGCAGCTGTCCTACTGGCTATTCCAGCTCCTGCAGGGATCAGACTACCCTGTCCCTCTCCAAGGTGACACCCCAATTAATAAACATGCCTTCCACCAGCATTAAATGAACAAGGTATCATTTAGTCTGGCTCTAACAGAAACACCAATTAACAACAAAAGTATTATTTTTTCCTCTCACAAAAATCAAGAACATGTTCATATAACAGAACACTAAAGGAATATAATATGTAGCTACCAACGTTATAGAGAGCACAATTCAGCACAAACATTCCCTTGGAAATGAACTGATTACCATTCTTTTCTATCCTTTGGTCTGACACAGTATAGCAGTTTTTATAAGTTAAAAGTAAACATGCTCAGTATTCACAAAAATCCAACCTCTTCCCAACAACAGGTAGGACATTTCTCCTTGGAAGTCACCAAACAAAAAATATTCTGATTCTTTATGTTATCTGAGCAACAGCAACATAAATCTCTTTACTACCAGGCACACTATGAAATACAAAACCTGAAAAAAAATTCCAACTCCCATACATGTAGCAAACCTGACATACAACAGTAGCACTAATTTCTAAGATTCAAATAGCAACAACGCTACCTATGAATAGGCAACACTACAAATATTACACTGGGCCATAGAACACTAACACACCTACTACTGGTCAAACAGAACAAGTGAAATTTCTACACAAACTACATGCAAACAACATACTGCACCTTAGTCATAGCAAAACACAGTGACAGACTCTAATCAAATAGCGATCACAAATTAGAAATAGAAATATGAAAACAAAAATTGAACTGGTAACCTCAAAATGTCAAAATTCAACACTCAACACTGGAAAAATAAAAACAAATTCATTTACTCTTGTATTGAACACAATACAAAGGTATCCGCAATGCACAGTTCCCAAAACTAACATATTCCAGTTCATAAATTCAGAATAATAACACTTTTTTCCTACCTTTGTTATCTGGGCATTTTATTTTTCCAATTATTTCGGTCACAATGAGTTTCTCTCTTCTGTTTTCCTGTCTGTCTTCTGCCAAGTTTCTCTATTTGTCCTTTCTCCTCGCTCCTCCTGTCTTCTTCCATTCCTTCACATATGTCATAGTTTCCTTGTAGCCTTTCCCCTTTTCTTTTCTGCCTTTCAGTCCATTCAAACCTAACTCTGTTTCTCACCTTGCAGTTCTCCAACTCCTTTGTTTTACTTTTCATCTACCTATCAACTTTCCATCTCCTTCTTTCAATCCCTAGTTCTCCCATTTCTGATCTCACTCCTTCCCCATTCTCCTATTTCCTTCTGCCACCACCCATTACCACATTTTTACCCTCTATACCCACCACTCTCCTCTCACTCATCTCCTTGACAATCCCTCATAGACTCTCCCACATGTTGTTCAGCATGTCCCTGCCCTCCACCTTTGTAGCTCACCATATCATCTCTCTCTCCCCTTCTTCCACCCCTGTACTGTTGTAGCCAAACATCTTCCCTCTCTATCCCCTCCCCCCAACATTTGTAGCCTATCATCTCCCTGTCCCTTCTTCATTCCCTACCCCAACAGTGTCGCTTCTTTCCTTTCTGGCAATAATGTTGCTTCTCCTTTTTCTCTCTTTCCCCCCATATTCAGCATCCCCCTATCTATCCCTTTCTTCTCCTTCCCCTCATAGTCAGCATCTCTGCCTCTCTCTCTCCACTTCATCTTCTCCCCTCCTCTCTCTCATTTTTCTCCTCTCCCCCAATAGTCAGCATCTCCCCACTCTTTCCCACTTCATATAATCCCAATGTCTCTTCCCTCCCCTTGTTCCCATTGTGCCCTGCCCTCCTTGTTCAGCAATTCTCCTCCTTCTAACCACTGGTCCAAAATTTCTCCTCTCCCCTGGTAGGTCATTTACAGAATTTATAATGGTATGTTTATAATTATTTAAAAATATGTTTTAGTTTAATAAACAGAGCCTAATTGGAATTCTTTTGCAGTTTTTTTGTTAGATTGAAGATTAATCCCCTTGAAAAAGCTTTTGAGTGAAACGTGGCTCCATGTTGGGGGTTATGATGGAGTTGGAATTTTTAAATACGATGCACTAGTTTTTACGGGTGATCTGGAAGCAGCACAGTCCATGCACATAGCCAACAAAGATAAGTCTATCATTGAGCTAATTATCTGTTTTAGACCTTCGGGTGATAAGTTCGAAACATGAAGCTAGATAGAAGGGAAGGAGGGCGTGTGCGATGATGTCTGATGACTGTGTACCCTATCCAGATTGATTTGGTTTTATTGGGCACAACAGAGTCACTGAGCACAGCATATTAAAAATTTATAAAAATTGAGTAAGAAGACTAAAAGTAGTCTGGTGTTACTGAGCAGACAAAATAAGCCCTGTCAACAATCCTCTGAGGACCTGTGTCTCCTCCATGCTTCCTTGTAGAGCTGTTTTAGCACTACATTTGCTGTATTCTCCATTGCCAAACAATTCATTCATTCTGATGACCACTTTTCATTATATAAGTTCCTGTATATTCTTATGAGAGACTTTATCATTGCTACTTTATTAAGATACTTATACTGACTGTTTCTGCTAGTGGAGTATAATTTCTGAGGCCTTCTTAATAGGATGATGTTTATAGAACATTTTTAAAGTTTTGTGTACAGTAAAACTATAGTGATTACATGTTTTCTGTTTCACTAGTAATATAAGGGCAGTTCTGTACTCTAGGTCACAAGCATAGCCATTTAAGTGCCAGAAGGGGCACCTAAGTGTTATTCCTAAGGACATGTGTAAGTGGTATGAAGGAAAATTTTCAAAAGAATGTCCAAATCAGAATTGGGACATCCTGCTCATAACATCAAAAACAAAGTCTATTGCACAGCCAACGTTGAGATTTCCTGTTCAAAAATGCATGAGAAGGATGTTCTTGTGCTGAAAATGTCCAAAATGAACAGCCATTTTCTAAAATGACATGTCCAAAGTATGAACACCAAAAAAGCAGGCACAAAAATGTCTGGCATCATTTGTACAAAATTAGCCACACAGAATTCCCTGCAGAGCAGAGGGGTAGCTTAATGGTTGGTGCAGTGAACTTTAACAAAGGGACCCAGGTACAAATCCCACTTTAGTTCCTTTATATGTTAACTAGTTAAAAAAGGCCCGTTTGTGACACAAATGAAACGGGCGCTAGCAAGGTTTTCCTCAGAGTGTGTATGTTTGAGAGAGAGTGTTTGTGAGAGATGGAGTGTGTGTGTCATAGAGAGAATGAGAGAGTGTGTGTGTGTGTGAGAGTGTATGAGCGACAGAGTGTCTGTGTGTGTGAGACTGTGTGTGTGTGACAGAGATAGAGTGTGATAGACAGGGAGTGTGTCAGAGAGAGTGTATGTGAGAGACGGTGAGTGAGTGAGTGTGAGCCCCCACCCTCCACTCGCAGGGCCCCCCTCCCCACCCCCACCTCTCTGGTCTCAGGACCCCCTCCCCACCTCCCTCTCCCCTGCCCCACCTTCAGCCATCCATGTCCAGCGACCCTCCTCTCCCCCTGCCCCCCCTGCAGCTACCCATGTCCAGCTACCCTCCCCTCCCCCCTCCAGCTACCCATGTCCAGCGACCCTCCCCTCCCCCCCGGCGCATCACCCAATCCCCCCAGCACATCAAACACCCCCTCCCCCCCAAGCACATAAAACACCCCCTCCCCCACCCAAAGCACATCAACACCCCCCCTCTGGCGCATCAAACCCTGTCGCCACCCGCAGATGCCAGTAGTAACGCTGTCCGGCTGCTGTTGCTTCTCGTGTTGAGCAGCAGCGGTCGCTACAAAAAGAAAAGAAGTGATAAATATTTTTAAACCCAGCCCAAATCATTCGCAAATGCCCAAGTCTTACAATGCAGTCTCTGCAGCCGCTCCTGCTCTCGCCTGTCACGTCACTGCGCTCCTCCAGGGTCTTACTCCAGGGGCAGTGACATGGAGTTGAGAGGAGGAGCGGCTGCAGAGACTGCGTTGTAAGACTCGGGCATTTGCGAATGATTTGGGCTGGGTTTAAAAACATTTATAGCTTCTTTTCTTTTTGTAGCGGCCGTTGCAGCTCAACAGGAAAAGCAGCAGCGGCCAGACAGCATTACTACTGGCATCTGTGGGTGGCGAGGAGGTTTGATGCGCGGGAGGAGGGGTGTTGATGTGCTTCGGGTTGGGGGAGGGGGTGTTTGATGTACCGGGGGGGGGGGGGGCTTGGGTGATGCGCCGAGGAGGGGTGTTCTGTGGTGCCGTGCTTGTAGTTTTTTGATGCGCCGCTCCCTGCCACTTGCTCCGAAGTGGCAGGGAGCGGCGCACTGAGAGCTGATTCCCAGGCAGGCTCCACGTGTTTCCCTACTCCTCCCCCTGCCTGGGAATCAGCTGTTAGTGATGTCATCCTGGCTACGGAGCCTAGCTCAGCAACTCCAGGAGCCAAGGACACAGGCAGTCCCACATTAGAACGTTGGTGGTGAGAATTATTATATAGGATGTGAGCCCTCCAGGAACATATAAAAACCTACTGTACCTAAAGGTACACCACTATAATAGCCATCACGCTTGCAGATGTCATATAAATTCAGGTACAGTATGTATTTCTATGTTACAGGAGGGACTGCATATTTATACAGAAATAAAAGAGTTAAAGTGGGAGTTACACCTGGGTCCTGTTGTTCAAAGCCCACATCATTGACCACTAGGCTACTCCTTACACTTGCTTGCTGCTGTATTAGGAATGACCATAATACCTGAAGCTGTCATAGATCCTGGTATCCGCTGTCACGTTCACTTCTTACGGGGGTAGAAGAGGGTCAATAACTATTGGGAGATTAAGGAGGGGTCATGCCTTCATCTCTCCAGTGGTCAGCTTCTCAAACCTTTTTGTATCCTAAACGTGATTGAAATAGGTCTAGATAAAAATGTCCTTTTTTGCCTTGGACGTTTCTTCCCGTTTCATTATCGATGAAAGACATCCTAATATTGGGCCAACCTTAGTCCCATCTCCCACCTAAAAGATACCTCCAACATGCCCTCCCCCTTGCTAGTTAGATGAGCTGCAGTGTAAAAATGTCCAAATTCTACCTTTCAAGAATCATGGACATTTTCAGGAGATAGATTTTTCTGGCCATTTTTTTATTCCATCCTCTTCGAAAATGAGCAGCAAAATATGTAAATTCAAGGGGGTGTACACATAACCACAGCATGGGCAAGACATGGGGTGAGAATCTCACAAGCATAGCTTACAGACGGATGCCTTCTCTGGTGCTGTGGAGGATGGTGAAGATAGTAGATGTGCAGTGTCGTTACAAGGGTACTTTGGAAAATGTCAGGTAATGTCAGCTAGTGGTATTATGGAATTCCAAGGGACTGAATAGAGTTCCAGGAATAATGTGGAATGATGCATCAGAGTTAGACATGGCTAAAGAATACTGTAAGTTACAGGCACCTCTGTCACTTGTAGGTGTCTACACTTAGACCAGCTCTATGGCTGGTGAAACTGCGGACGCATAAATGTAAGGTTACCAGTATTCTACAACAGAATCTGGGTGCCCAGATTCCATTATAGAAAAGCTTCCTTGGGGCACCTAAATGGAAGTAACCAGTTTAATAACTGCCCCTAAAATGGGCAAGTGTGCACTTACACACAAGTGCTAGCGTGGTACCTAAGCGCTATTCTGCAGAAGCACACGTGTAAATGCAAGGGGGGCATACACCTGGGCAAAGCATGAGCGGGCAAGGGCAGTACTCCCACTTACACATGTAACTTCTTACAGAATACTGTAAATTATGCACATCCCTACTACTTTTAGGTGGCTGCATTTATGCCCGTTCTATGACTTGTGTAGCTGCAAGTGTGTAAATGTAAGGCACACTGATACCAGGTTATACTAGTGTCCTATAATGGAATCTGGGTAATCTGATGCCATTATTAAATAAGCTCTCACCACACATCCTCGGGGCACCTTAATGGAGGGGCCCAATTATGGAATTGCCCTGTAAGTGTTTGTATTGACTTTCTTTTTCCTTTATGTTAATTGTCATATATATTCCTCAATAATTCTAGGATTGGTTACTAATTATTGTCCTTTTCCTTCCATCTGGGAACTGTCTTGGGGCAAACTTTTGAAGAGCCCATCAGCCACAAATATTCACTTCTTTTTTGGAGGCTGCTTGTCACATCTAATATTTTTTTTTATTCATTTGCAGCCAATATCACTTTCTCCTTCTCAGATGCAGATTACTATCATTTTACCTTTTATTTCTTTTGTAACCCAGATGTTCTCATATATACAGATACCATTATGTAAATAAAGGTCTTATATCTATGTTATGGTTTTTATCTCTTAAATGTAAAGGGACTGAATAATCCCATTAAGAAAAAGAAAAGTTATAACATGCATATAGAGCAGCCCAAAATTATTTTTCTGCAGGAGACTCATTTAAATCATAAGGTGTCTAATAAATTGAGTGACTCATGCTACCAGGTTTGTGCTTTTTTACTGCAGCCATAGGAAAAAATATGGTGTTGCTATTCTTATTAAAAAGTTATTTCAATGTCAGAACTGACACGTAGCTCAGATGCTGAAGGCCGATGGGTTATGATTATTATAAAAATGGGAAACGCCTATTCAAGTCTTATGCCCTCCTGCCTGCATTTAAAAAAACAATTTCATATTTATTTTTGTTACATTTGTACCCCATGCTTTCCCACTCATGGCAGGCTCAATGTGGCTTACATATTGTATACAGGTACTTATTTGTACCTGGGGCAATGGAGGGTTAAGTGACTTGCCCAGAGTCACAAGGAGCTGCCTGTGCCTGAAGTGGGAATTGAACTCAGTCCCTCAGGACCAAAGTCCATCACCCTAACCACTAGGCCACTCCTCCACTGGAATATCATATTACTATCAAAGACAACAACATTCTTACCAAAAATGGAAAGAAAAACACAAATTCTATATACCACATCACAAAGGTCTGACCTGGAAGTGTAGAGTGGGATTCTCATAAATCTCATTACTTCCGAAGGAGAAAAACAAGTCAAATATCAAATAATTATTTATTCATCAAAAAGGCTTCTAGCTAAGAAGGGTCGTTATAAAGCAACGTTACTGGTACATGGCAAGGTTGCCCCTTGTCGCCCTTATTGTTCATTGTAACTCTGGAACTACTTTTGCGATGAATTAATCAGCAGAGATTGGTGGGATCCTCTTGCATGGTGAGCAGTCGTCAAATATTAGGCATCTATATACCTGCTGATTTGTCCATTTTGGATGACATCAATATGTGCCCACTGTTAACTAGTATAATACAATGCCTAAATGTCTGGAGGGCAAACCCTCTTTCTTTGTGGGGCAAGATACATCTGTATAATATGCTCCAGGTGCCATGTTGGCTCTATGGCTTATCAGATGTTGCCCCTTTATCTTCATAGCTATGATGAACATAAGCTGCACAGAGCATCACAATGTTACTTATGGGGGGAGGGGAAAAAAGCCCAGGTTGCCCTTCACCATCCTACCAAAGCCAGAGGCGTTGGTTCAGGGAGGCATGGGCCTTTTGGATTTGCACAATTTGACTATCGCCTGTGGCATGCAACGTTTTAATGATTGGTTCTGTAACCAGTTCCACTTTTCAGTGACTGCTCTTGAAAAATGGCTCACAGGGAGGGTGTATTTCAGTTGCTTGCTCCACTCCAGGGGGGAGCTACCCTTCTGGGGTTTTGAAGATATATCTTTACCTGGGCACTTATAGAGCTGTGTGGCATTTGCTCTGTGAGAGACATTGTTTTTTCCAAGGCAGTGACTCCTTTCTTATCTATTTATGGAAACCCAGCATTTGCCCCAGGCATACATTGGGAGCCCTTTAAGTTTCTGGGCTCAAATACTTGCTACATGTGGTAACGGAGGAGGGTAAAATGAAACCTTTTGTGGACTTACAACGTGACTACACCCTTCAGGATGCAGATCAGTTTGCTTATTACCAACTAAACCACTACGTGGCAAGCTTATCCTGCGAAGATCTCTGTGAGGACGTATAGGATACTTTGGCCACATGGTAAGTGATTCATTTACCACATGATCATTTTTTTTTAAGAGACAGCCTTTTACCAGGTGCAGTAAAATGGGATCTTAGCGTGTGTCCAAAACATGCGCTTACACTAGCGCAGGCCCCCTTTTACAACAGCTTAGTAAAAGGACCCCTAGGTTTGCTGTCGATGTGAGCTAACCATATGGTAATTTATGGTGGGGCATACAGGGGCAGAGAATGGGCATGGAATTATAAACTAACATGCTCATTACTGTCGTGCTAACTGGTTAGCATATTCATAATATGGAAGCCCATAATGCCACCTAAATAGAAAGCGGTAAGTGCTCACGTGGTAGTTTTTTTAAATGACAGCAGTTCCTTTTGTTTGTTTAAGTTTTTTTTTAAATGTCCACACGCTAATGAAAGCATTAGCACACGGCCATTAATGAAACAAACAGAAAAAAAGCTCTTTTTAGCAGCCACACTAGAAAGGGGCTTAGCGCATGGGAAAGGCCAGAATGCTAAGCCCATTTCTTAGTGCAGCTTAGTAAAAGGACCCCTTATTTATTTAGAGTTAGCTCACACCTTTTTCAATAACAAGCTGAGTTACATTCTGGTATACCAGGAACTTCTCTGTCCCCGAAGGGTTAAGTGACTTACCCAAGATCACAAAGAGCAGCTGTGAAATTTAAACCAAGTTTCCCTGGTTGTCAGCCCAGTACTTTAACCACTGGGCTACTCCTCCAGCATCTTGCACTCGCTGCATCAAAACTGTGACAGGTGTGTTTTCCAATATGAAACCAGATTAACTCTGTCCAAAAAGCATATAAACATACAAACCAGGATACACTGGTATCCAGTAAAATGTATTGAAATCAGACATTCAGCAGTGTAGGATTTCTTTTATGAGTCAGTTGACTAGCATAGTGAGCAATCTGAAATGTCCTGCACGTGGCCTCTCATGTCTCTGGCCTTCGTTAGGCAGGACTCTAACCCCTCAGTTTACTATTCCGTGCGGCAATGCCGATAGTCTATTCAAAGTAAATAGGCTGTGTCGTCATTTGGCACAAGGCAGCCGCTAACTCGGCTTAGAAAACAGGGGGGATAAGAGAGGGACTCCAAACACTGTCTTGGTCACCCTGCAGGCCAGTTGGGTTTTCAGGATATCCACAATGAATATTGTAATGAAGCGGGCTTAGTGATCCGTTCTAGGAGGAAAGGCACCAAAACCCCTAGGGGTCCTTTTACTAAGGTACGCTGAAAAATGGTCTGCGCTAGTGTAGGCGCGTCTTTTGGACGCATGCAGATCCATTTTTCAGTGCACCTGTAAAAAAGGTATTTTTTGCCGAAAATGGATGTATGGCAAAATAAAAATTTGCACGCATCCATTTTGGGTTTCAGACCTTACCACCACCCATTCACTTAGTGGTAAGGTCTCATGCGTTAACCGGGTGATAATGATCAATGCACACACAATACCTTTTACCACCCGGTTAGCGCCATGCGCCAGAAAATAAAAATTATTTTCCGGCGCGCTTAGTGAACACGCATAAAAAATAAAATTACTGCCCAGGCCACGTGGTAGCCAGGCAGTAATTCTAAACTGACACACGTTGGGCACGTGTAGGTGCGTATGCGGCTTAGTAAAAGGATCCCCCCCCCCCCAATCCCCTAGAAAATCCCTGGGATCACAGATATAAGAGAGAGAAGAAAGGCCCAGGAGGCACAGGGAAAGTCCTTCTGAGATAGGATTGCAATTACCCCAGGTGGTCGCTAGAGGGGGCTACAGGGACAAAGCAAGTTCCCATGGGTAAAGAGACAAATGTGATCCCCTAAGAAAGGAAGGAAGGAAGAGTGAGTTCCTCTCAACCCAGCCCAGAAGAGAGTAGTGACAGCCTGAGGACTGAAGAACTCATGGACTACACAGAGGAGGGCAGGGAGATGCCTCTAGAATCAGGCGGAGGTAATGTGGAAATGGAGTGGGAAGCCACTGATAGGAATTATACCTAACAAGTAAGGGCAGCTGCGGGCGGACCCAGCTGGAATAAGGCTGTGTAGAGGGAGGTGAGCTGCCAACTCTTCCAGAGGGAAAGGGCCTACTGCTAGGAGCAGAGTTTTTTGAACCGTTAAACCGTCCAACAGGTTTGCTTTCTATAACTGCAAAGACTATGAGAATGTTTTCTAATGTATTTGGACCTTTTCTAATTATTTTGGCTACCTTTATTATGGATTGAAAATTTGGAATCTTGTGGTGGACATAAAGAGCAAAAACCAGGACTGGCTCATTTTATTACCCTGACCTGGACTGTGGTTAAAGACAAGCCTAAAAAGTGAAGCAGCCGTCCAGAGGTCTGTAAGAGGCCCCAAACCCAGGGTTATTACATTACATTCTGGGCTTATATCCTGCTCTTTTCAGTTCTAAGCGGTTTACAAACATCTTAAAGGGATATGGAAATCAGAACATTCCTCTGAGAATTACAATGGTTGTTTTGGAAACAAGCAGAAATGTAATTACAGTACATATTTCTTGAATAAGAATGTTTTTATATTCTTTTGGAACATGAGATATGATTGTGAAGGTGAAAACGTTCCTGCAATGTCTTTCCAAAGCCTGGTTGCTTGAAAGGCAAGAGATTTGTCAAAGAACGCTAGTCTCTTCTTATTCTTAGGTAAGGGGAGTGTGAAAAAATTAGCAGCCTCCTGTCTCCTTGTGCTGGTGGAGGTTGCGAAACAGAAATGAGCAAGCTAGTAGCTAGGGATCAGTCATACTGGTTTGAAAAGAAAGCATGCCAGTTTGAAAGACTCACCTCAATGGGTAGCCAGTGTAGTTTGATATAAAAAGGATAGACACTGTCAAAGTTTGATAACCTGAATATTAGTCTGCTGTATTTTGAATAGATTGAAGTTTCTTGACTAATGTCTTTGATCAGCCCAAGTATATTAAATTGCAGTAATCAAAGATGATACTAACAGCGCATGCACCAACCATTCATATTGCCTGATTTCAAAGTACTTTTGAATGGTATGGCACTTTCTCATTAGAAAGAAATATTTTTTGGCTAAGGTGTTGATTTGTGCCTCCAGGGAAAGAGAACAATCAAGGCCTAGGAGTTTAATGGTTGGAGAACGAGTAAAATCCACTTGATTGATGGAATCACAATATACATGAAATTAGTTGGAGTACACCAAGTCTTTACCAGAATATGCATTGTGGATATCTTGAAAACTCAGCTGGCAACTCAGCTGAAAACTGCTTGGAGAGCTCTGCTAACAGATATTGGTTTTATTTCTAAAGGTAAGAGGATGGGGGATAATTTACTAAGAGTATGTACTAAGGCTGTTAAAATGTGTTAAATACAGCAGGGCCCATTACATTTAATACTGGTCTTTTTTTTAACAGTACAGTATTTATCTTCTTACATAAGAATATGGAAAACCTTTTGTAAGTCAATACCTACCTTGCCTGAATGTACACTGCTTTGATAGCTTTTGCGTTTGCAGGCAGTTTATAAAAATAAAAATTTGAATAAAATGGGCTCTGTTGTAAATAATATATATTATTGGTTTCACTGCACACTTATTTTAATGCACTGTGCACATGACTGACACAAGAAGACCGCAGTTCTGCAAGCCATATGATCAAGGTTGTGATGCATAGAAGACACAACCAACAGCAAATATTAGCTTATTATAAATAGAATGTTTGATTTTTATTTAATTTTAGCTGATAAACACAAATAAAATGCAAAACAATTAAAACTGATGTTTATTGGATAAACACTGGAAAAGCTCCACTTACCCTGACCTGTCTTGGATCTTTCACTCTATTTTTGTGCCTTTTCTTTGGTGACAATGAGGGGCATAATCGAACAGCGCCGGCCATCTAGATGGCCGGCACTGCAAAAGGCGGTCCCGAACCATATTATCAAAAAAGATGGCCGGCCATCTTTCGTTTCAATAATACGGTTGGGGCCAGCCAAATCTCGGAGATGACCAGGTTTGAGATGGCCGGCATCGGTTTTCGCTGATAATGGAAACTGAGGCCGGCCATCTCGAACCCGGCCAATTAAACATAGCTCCCAGGTGCGTAGCTCTCTTACCTTGGGTGCTGAGCCCCCCAAAACCCACTGCCCACAACTATACACCATTACCATAGCCCTTATGGGTGAAGGGGGGCACCTACATGTGGGTTCTGGGGGGGGGGGGGGGTTTGGAGGGCTCCCATTTACCACCGCAAGTGTAACAGGTGGTGGGGGGGGGATGGGCCTGGGTCCGCCTGCCTGAAGTGCACTGCACCCACTAAAAACTGCTCCAGGGACCTGCATACTGCTGTCATGGAGCTAGGTATGACATTTCAGGCTGGCATAGAGGCTGGCAAAAAAGTTTATTTTTTGGGTGGGAGGGGGTTGGTGACCACTGGGGAAGTAAGGGGAGGTGATCTCCGATTCCCTCCGGCGATCATCTGGTCAATTGGGGCACTTTTTTGAGACTTGGTCCTAAAAAAAATGGACCAAGTGAAGCCGGCAAAATGCTCCTCAGAGCCGGCCTTCTTTTTTCCATTATCAGCTGAAGCCGGCCATGTCTTAACAACGCCCCTGCCCCTCCTTCTGTACCCTGCGGAAACGCCCACTTTAACTTTGGCCGGCTCTACGACGGAAAGCAGTTGGAGCCGGCCAAAATCGGCTTTCCATTATACCGATTTGGCCAGCTTCAGGAGATGGCTGGCCATCTCCCGATTTGTGTCGGAAGATGGCCAACGATCTCTTTCGAAATTAAGCTGGAATGTCTCAGCAACACCATGAAAAAACTAATACACTGATTTTTTTTTTGTACCCTAAAAGATCCCGTAATTGGCTGGAAAACAGACACCTACACTTACAATTTATAAAAACTTCAGAGTAGAAGCCTTCATTATACAGCACTGAGGGGTCCTTTTACCAAGCAGCAGTAAAAGGGGCCCTGTGCTAGCAGGGAGGGCCATTTTTGCCACGAGCTGAAGCTCTTTTTACTGCAGCGGGTAAAAAGTAAAAAAAAAGAAATGGCCATGTGGTATGATTTCACTTACCGCGTGGCCATGCGGGGAGGGGGGAGTACGTGCCGCCACCAATTGAGGTGGTGGTAAGGGCTCCTGCACTAACCCAGTGATAACAGGGTAGCATGCAGCACTGCCTGATTACTGCCAAGTTAGCGCCTGCGTAAAGTTTTTTTTTTTTCTAATATTTCCGCTAGTGCCGGAAATGCTGCGCACTGGAGTTGGAACTACCGCTGGTGCCCACATTAGGCTGGCAGTAGCTCCAGATTGGCGCATGGTAAGAGAGCTCCTTAGGGACTGTACACAGTAAAAACCAACTAGCAACTTAAACCAGCATCCTACAATGCAGCATAAACTCATTTGCGCATACCATCAGACTTGGCAACTGAGACCACAGAATCATATCTTCTTGTTTGTCGTGGGCAGACGGAATTACAGCGCTGATTTTCCAAACATTCACGTGTGAGCATATTGTGCATGCGTATCTTCAAGCCTTTTTCAATGCACAGTAGGGCATTGTTATTAATTTGAAAAGAAAATAATGAAAGTAAAAATTATGCAAACAACTCCTTCCTATCAAAACTGCACAGGCATGTCTGTCAATGTAAATCACCCATCCACAGCTTTGTATTTGTGATAAATAGGAAGTGTTAGATCAAAACAGCAACCCCAGCATCTCCATTTTACATAATCAGCAAGCTCTGCTTTCCAAGGGGAATCTGGTCCAAGTAATCAGACCTCCCGTTCTTCTGCTTCAATCAGCAGCTTTTGCTGTGGTGATTCTGGATTCAGACGGAGGAAGAGAAGTATGCAGAATCAGTGAGCAGAAATTGCATCAAATAGGAAGAGATTACTGACGAATAATTTCCCAGTTGTATATTAACCACTAGTGGACCTGACAAAGCACCACCTTAATGGCAGGGTGGACACATCTAGTCTTTTTTCCTCAGAGACATGAAGGATGAAGTTGAGCAGGTGGTGTGAAATAAGAACATCTGAAAGGGTTCTTCTGTTATACATGGGTATGTTAAGGATGGAGTAAAAAAAAAAAAACAACCCATACATACATCTATCTTACACTGAGCTGCCAAAAACAAAATACAGTATGTGCTAGGAAACTGTTTATAGCAGCCATTTATGTTATAGCTATTTGCCCACTAATAATTTGGGCAGTACAACCATTTCACGAAACAGATACCAGATATATAGAATTACTTTATTTTACAGTAGTTTTTAAACTCTTTCATTATATAGTAAAGCTAAAACATACCCCTAACACCATACCTCTTGTTTCTTGAGAAACACACAATGATTACATGGTCTTTTAGGACAGCTTAGATTCCAAATATTTGCTACCCTACTTAAAATATCCCATTCTAGCTCAGTGTCCAATTGTTGCTCCTTCATGGACTTTGCCTACTGGTTGCAGACTTTCAGAACTCTTTGATGCAGTCCTGGTTTTACCCCCACAGGCCTCAGTTCTGGTGCCCCCATCAATTTCCTTAAGAAAAGCAAAACAACCCCCACATTCTTTAACAGGTCGTCTAAATTTAAGTGCCTTTTGCACGCTTAAATGTACAGAATATTGCCATCCACATGGGTAAGTGTACACTTATACATTTAAGCGCTGTTCTGTAATTATGTGCTGCGAGTGGCATAGCCTGTAATTGTTAGCGGGGTACTTATAGAGCAGGGGCATAGACATTTGCATGCGTAAATGTCACATTCAGGCGTTAACATTTACTTGAACCATAGAGCTCTTGCAAATGTGCATACCTAGGTTTTGGCCAGTTTATACTAGTATTCTATAATGGACACTTACATAAGTGTCTTGACTACCCGCATTGTTTTGGTGACTAAATGGTGGTGCCCTGTTATACAAATTGCCTCCTATTAAGTGTATGCAGACTGTGAGACAAAACCAGGACTGGATCGGCCTGTCCTGAACTTCTGGACTAAACTGACAACCATAAGCACTGGGCAATGTTATAAGTGTGGCTGCACTAATCATGTTCTCTTCCTTGTTTAAATCTAAGACCTGTTCTCCCACACCTCCGTCATAATCATTATTACTCACTGTGATAATCATTTCTCCTATATCATCTTGTTGAGTGTTGTCATGCTGCAATTTCATTTCCTTTTCTGATAATATTTAATTTCATATTGGCATCTCCTGTTTATACATTTTCCTTACAAATAGAGATGTGGCCTATAAATGAAGGCAGATAAAGACCATGTGGCCTATTCAATCTGCCCATCCATGCCATCTACTATCCCTCCTTCTCCCTTAGAGATCCTATCTACTTGTCCCAAGCTTGCTTGAATTCAGATACAGTCATCATTTCCAACACATCCACTGGGAAGCTGTTCAATGCATTCACTACCATTTCCATGAAGAAGAATTTCCTTAGGTTACTCCCTAATCTGCTTTCACTTTCATCTTATGCCCCCCTCATTCCAGAGAATCCTTTCAATTGAAAGAGACTTGCCTTCTGTGTACTTATATCATGAAGATACTTAAACGTCTCTATCATATTTCCCGCCCTTCTTCCAAAGTATATATAATGAGAGCTTTAAATCTGTTCCGGTATGCTTTAATAGTTTTAAAACACTTCATATACCACTCTTCCATTAAAAAAATGGCCAGAATGGTTTACAATTTAAAATAAAATATGTCAGAAAAGAACGCCAATATAAAAATAGGACAGAACACATTCACCACAGTTTCCAACAGTGGCTAAGCCAGGTCATAAGTACCTGGCAGAAACCAAAATAGTAGCAGCATTCCATGCTACCAATCCCAGGGAACGCAGCGGCTTCCCCATGTCTCTTTCAATTGCAGACTATGGACTTTTCCTCCAGGAAATTGTCCAAACCTTTTCAAAACGATATGCTAACAGCTGTTACTGCATCCTCCGGCAAAGAGTTCCAGAGCTTAACTCTTTGTTGAGTGAAAAAATATTTCCTCCTATTTGTTTTAAAAGTATTTCCATGTAACTTCCTTGAGTGTCCGCTAGTCTTTGTACTTTTAGAACGAGTAAAAAATTTGATTCTCTTCTATTTGTTCTACACCACTCAGGATTTTGAAGACCTCAATCATATCTCCCCTCGTCCATCTCTTTTCCAAGCTGAACAGCCCTAACCTCTTTAGCCTTTCCTCATATGAGAGTTCATTCTCCTTTATCATTGTGATCACTCTTCTTTGAACCTTTGCAGAGCTGGAGCAGTTGTATTTATAAATGACAGCAAGTTTTATAATACTATATGCAGTATTCATCGTATGACACCAGGCTGCCAAAAATGTCTGGGGAGAACACTGTGGTATCAAATGTGTAAATGTTGATAAGAATACTGATTATTCCAAGATTTGGTTCATAATGTTGCAAAATTGTGCTGCTGTTGATTTTTTTTTAATTATTAAATATGAGTTTTTCAAGTTTATGCAGATACCAGCTTCCTTTCTATCCATAAATGAAGTATCGTGTGTGTGTGCCTGCCACATTTCAATTTGAGCCTTCTCTCCAGTCTCTAACACAGTGCTCAGGTAAAAAAATAAAATGAAATGAAATTATACATTTATGATTGCTGGGCTTCAGGGGTGGGATTAAGATTTAAGAAAGGCAGTGGGGTGGGAACAGTAGAGAAAAGCAGAATTCATGCTGGGCTGTAGGAGTGGGGGAGTAGAGGGGCAGGGGAAATGCTGGGATAAGAGGCTGGAAGATGGGGTATAAAGAAGAGTAGGGGAGATGCCAGGCTACTTGAGGGGGTGGGGAGGTATGGAAGGGCAGGAAAGATGTTGGGCTTTATATGAGAGGATCTCTTATACAAAGCCTGGCATCTTTCCTGCCCTTCCATACCACCCCTACCCCACAGTGGGCTTTATGTGAGGTGGTGCAGAAGGGCAGGGGAGATGCTGGGCTAGGAGACAATTTCTGTATCTTCCAGCTCCCTTTTTTCGGTTTCTTATTCAACGTGTGTGTCTGCTCAGGGTTCCAAAGAACACCTCTTCTGCTGTTGGAACCTGTATTTAGGGACTAGGTTAAAGCCAAGATCTCCTGGATCTGCCTGATCCAGTCTATAAGACCTTAAATTTGGAAGATCTGACTTTTTCCCTGCCTCTGCTCAGCCGGGGATGTGGCTGACTGAGTAAAAGCCTGATCCTCTGGATTTAAGGTGATAGACTGGATCTGACAGACCTGGGCACCCAGATTTTATCTATGTCCCTATATCCATGCTTCATTGATATTAGTACTAAGGGAAGGGGAGTAATGTCAGTGTTTCCAAGGTTTCCATAAGTGTGTATGTGGTTTATGTTGATGCACAAGATACTGTTTACTTAGCAATCTGTTATCAAGTGCACTGAAGGCATTATTTAGGAGTGTACCAAGCACTACTCATATATGACTAGTGCTCCCCCCGTGTTTGTTTATTTAATTTATTTATTTATTAGAATTTATTAACTGCTTTTATGAAGAGATTCACTCAAGGGGGTGTACAGCAAATACAGTTTAACATAAAACTTACAATTTTGTTAACAGTATAACAATAGTAAAATAACCAAGAATAAACATATATACAATTAAATGAGGTAAATTTGAAAACAGTAAATTGAAACCTAATAATTGAACTACCGTGAAACAATATAAAAAAATATACACATTTAACAGCACTGGAATTCAAATACCAGAGATGTAATACTAATAATACACCTAAAATGCTTGCATTAGAGCATTCAACTAACATAGATATGATGCTAAATAGTTTCTACAATACAGCTGCCCATATAGCTGAGGGAGCAAGAGCAGACATATGATTGAAACAAGATGCATGGTACAGAGTCAGTTAGGATAATTTGATGTTCAGCTAAAATCAAGGCAAGTAAGGAACTGATCTAAGTTTACAGTATGTGTAGCAAGCTAGTCCAGGTGCAGAATAGGTGTATAGTCGTCACCCTATGTAAAGGCTTGAGAGAACAGCCAAGCTTTCACCTGCTTCCTGAAGTAGAAGTAGTCTCGATTTAAACGTAGCCCATCGGGGAGTAAATCCAGAGTGTGGGGGCTATTCTTGAGAAGGCTCGTGGGTGGAATAAACTTCCTGAGCCCCTACGTCTTGCCCCATCCTTGGCCACCTTTAAATCTAGACCGAAAGCCCACCTCTTTAACATTGCTTTTGACTCGTAACCACTCGCCTCCACCTACCCTCCTCTCCTCCTTCCTGTACACATTAATTGATTTGATTTGCTTACTTTTATTTTTTTGTCTATTAGATTGTAAGCTCTTTGAGCAGGGACTGTCTTTCTTCTATGTTTGTGCCTGGAACTCGGAGGGAGGTGGATAAGGGAGGGGGACAAGGGGGAGAGGGAGGGGGGGGTAGGGGGAGTGGGGAATGCACCACCTGTAAAAAAAAAAAAAAAAATTCAGCACACCCCATCATTTTGAAAAGTTGGCTCCTATGTTTGGGATTACCGGGAAGGTGTTGGCCTGGTTTTGATCTTTTTTGGAAGCCCGGATGTTTCAGGCAGTACAAGGCTCTTCAAAGTCAGCGTGGTTGACTGTGACTTCAGGTGTACCACAAGGTTCTTATTTGTATTCATTATTGTTTAATTTGTTTTTGTTGCCAGTTTGCAAAGTTTTGGCGGGATTGGGTGTTTGCTATCGCTTGTATGCTGATGACATACACTTTTATTTTCCTGTTCTAGATACAGCAGTCGAGAGTGTTCAGTTAATAGAGACTCATTTTTGTACGATTCGGTCTTGGTTAAGAATGAATGGGATTAAATCTGAATGTGGCAAAGACCCAAATTTTGTGGTGGTTGTGGTTGAGTGACGTTTGTCCTTTTTCTTTATTTGGATTCTGTTTTTGTGCCAGTGTCGGATTCTATTTAGGAGTGACCTTAGACAAGACCTTGTCAATGAAGGTATATGTTGGGTGGTGATTCGTGCAATGTTTTTTAAACTGAGTGACTTAGTTATGAGGTTTCTTTCAGAACAGAATTTTCATATGGTTTTTCAACGTTATATGTTACCACTCTATGATTATTGTAATACCTTCTTGTGTGGAATACCACGTGGAGTGTTGCAAGCTCTGCAGGTGGCGCAGAATGCTGAAGTTCAACTGCTTACTAGAGCATGTATGTTTGAGCATATTACCCCACATTTGAAAGAATTGCATTGGTTGCCAATTGCCTGGCGGATTCAATTTAAACTTCTGGTATTGGTTTTTAAGACACTGCATGATGAGGCTCCTTGTGCTGTGTTCAGAAGTTGCAGAAGTATTATCCTACAAGATCTTTGCAATCACAGGATCAAAAATTGTTGACTATTCGACTGCAGGCTGTTCGTGTGCGGATTTTTTCCATTGTCAGATCTCAATTTTGGAATGCTTTGCCTCTTTCTGTATGGCAATTGACTTATTTGGAAGTATTTAAGAAACAGATAAAGGCTTTGCTGTTTTAGAGAGCATTCTCTGCAGCATAGTTGGTGGGGGGTTTGGGCTTCCAGATCAAAATTAAGGCTCCGTTTATGTTTGAGTGTATTGATGGTGTTTTATGTGATTTGACTGTTTGTTTGTTTTGTTGTACTCCACCCAGATTTATGGATGGGTGGATTATAAAGTTTTGTAAATAAATAGGTAATAGTGCCCACTTTTCTTTTGTTACACCAGGAAGTGCATTCTATTGGAGGACAGTTCTTCCTGTTGTGCTGTAAAATGTATTATTAAATCTGGTGGTCACACACATTCTTTTTGGGACCCAAAGCAGTTAAGGGTATTTTTGGATTTAAAAAAACCCATTTACCTGATAGAGCTACTGTCTGATAGCTTCTTTACTACTACTACTAGTAATCATATCTATAGTGCTTCTAGACGTATGTAGCGCTGTACACATTATGGGGGAGATTCTATATATGGTGCCTAAAAAATTGGCGCTCAAATGTTTATACTCCGATTATAGCATACACTTAGATTTAGGTGCTGAAATATCAACTATGTGCCTAAATCTACATGCATCCATTTACATCAACGAAAACATGGCAAAAAACCCAGCGCGTAGATTTAGGCACACTGGGCCATATTCTATAACTAGGCATGCAAGCTTCAGAACACCCATGAAATGACCATTTCTCTGCCCATAACCACGCACCTTTTTGCCTGTGCATGTAAGAAGTTCAGCACACATCGCTACAGAATATGCTTAGTGAGTTGTGCACCTTGTAAAGGGGTTCACTTCCTCCACTCTGGGTTGGGGCCGGCAGCCCTATTTGGTTCTTTGCTGGGAAACCTGTGAGCCTGACTGCCATATGGACTTAAGACCAAAGTGTTTATTCTCAATTCAGTTCCACTCTCAAAATTGAAATGCAGTTCACAAACAGGGTTCAGGCCGGGTTCCAAACTCCAGCCAACATTCAGTTCCTTAACAGTTTAGGCCCACTTTCTTTGCCCTACCTTCCCCTCTCCCTCAGAAGGGCTCAGTCAAAGTTCTATACATCCCAATAATTCAACCCTTTCACAAACAGTCTCTTCAAAGGAAACCACTACTTAATGCCCCTGTCCTCTTCACAGCACCCAGGAGGACCCTGTACCAAACAGGGCTGGCAGCTTTCCTCCTACCTCACAGCACCACACCCCTGAGGCCTCTCACACTGCCTTCATGTGCTGGTCAGGGTTACATTTACATTCTCACATTCCATGGCAGCCTTCACCTCACCTCCCCTTCTACCTCTAGTGGGGAAGGGAGTAACTGGCTCCCTTAGCACTGAGCCACTGCTCCCCCTGCTGGGGTTGGAAATCCGTTCCACCCTTTTGGGGCTACCCTCCTCTCTCCTGCTTGCAAGGGCTTCTGGGAACCGTAGTTCAGGGATTAGCTGCTTCTCTGTGGGGCCCTGAGTGCTAGCTTTGTCACAACCTAAATTCTAATCAGTGCCAATTAGTTCTCATTATTGCTTCTTAAAGTGCTGATATCGGCACTCATTAGCTTGTTAAGTTATGCACATTGTTATAGAATCCACGCCAATTTCAGCACAGATCTCTAGGCGCGCTATATAGAATTCAGGGGTATAGAATCTCTAGAGGGCTCACAATCTAAGTTTTTGTACAAAACTTAGCTTCTTTAAGTTGTAAAGTTCGGTAACATTTAGTGAGCAGGCCGGTGCCTGATTTACCTTTATATATTGTTTTACTTATATATTATTTGTCATCATCTTCCCTTTTTTCTTTTTCTGGGATCTCCAATACCTATTTGGGCCGGGGATTGATGAGTGGTCTTTAAAACTTTTGTTATGATTGATTTGAAGTTTTTCTTGTTATGATTTTCTGTAAAGTATTCCCAAATACTGGATAAAGTTATCTGTGTGTGTATAATTAAAAGCAAAAAAAAAAAAAAAAAAAATTAAGGAGTCGTGCCTAAATGAATGGTTTCTACACAGGATTAAAAGACCCCTTCCCAGAGCTTATAATTTGGGCTGTTTCCACAATGAAATAAATAAATGCATTCTGCATACCAGTAGTACATGTAAGATTACGTAATCGTGCTCAAATGAGTGGTCTCCACACATGATTCAAAGATCCTTTCTCACAGTTGTTATAATCAAGGCTTTGAACAAGGAAGCTAAATGACCTGTGGAAGGTCACACAGGGCTAGTGCAGATTCACACTGGTATTTCTAGATTTCACATTTCTGTGCTCTAGTCTAGCCATTCCTTGGCATGATCCACCCACAAAGCAAAAAGGGTGAGAATAAAGAAAACATGCATAAATCATTCTTATTATAACAAAAAAACTGCATTCTTCATATGCACTCATTTACAGTTGTTGCTGTATGGAAGCCCTCTGGTTAAATCTTTGTTTATATATAGTAACATAGTAGATGATGGCAGATCACGACCTGTACGGTCCATCCAGAGACTACCCAACAAAATAAACTCATCACATATGGTATGATGTAAAACATCATATGTATACCTGATCTTGATTTGTCCTTGCCATTTTCATGGCACAGACCATAGAAGTCTGCCTGGCAGCGTCCTTGTTCTAAATTTCTGAAGGTGTCGAAGCCCCTGAAAAGCCCCACTGCAGCCCATCCAAATCTATTCAGCCATGATGAGGACACAGACCGTAGAAGTCTTGCCCAGCACTGGCTTTGCTTCCCAATTAGTAGTGTTGCTACCTAATCTCCGCTAAGTTTCCTTGGATCCATTCCTTCCAAATGGGATTCCTTTGTGTTTATCCCATGCATTTTTGAATTCCGTTACCGTTACTGTTATAGGTTTCTTACTGATTATAAAAATAAACTTTTCAATAAAATATTGAAAAAAAACCCATTCTTATTATATAACAAAGAGAACTGCATTCTTCAAAAGCACTCATTTCCCCTTGTTCTGTAACCCTCTTTAGAGAACATCAAAAAATCTGGGTCTTTATAGAAAACAAAATTGCTAAGCAATGAATATATGACGAAGTGAAAGAAGAGATAAAATTGCTTTAGTTTACCATTCTGCGCCGGTGAAAGAACATTAGGCTGGTAGTATATAGCCTCACTAATCAGAATCTGCACAGCATTTCAGGTCATTACTGGAAGGTTGTAAGCATTACAAAGATCCAATATTCTGACTCAAATGCAAAGCCGCAAAAAGTCAAAACTGTTTAAATAAAAGATAATTACAGTATACCTGATTTTTGTGCTTGTAAAAAAAAAAAAAAAAAAAAAAAGCAGCAGTGAAAATCACCATTCCTACTTGGGCCACATCATGATGAAACACATATAGTAATTATAAAGCTGTTTTAAATTCAGAAACAAGAATTTCAGGGTAAGAGACAGATCTCTTACAATATGACCCTTTTAGGCTCACAGTGGCATGCCCATTCAGCAACAGATATCACGCAGGCTGCAACCCTTTTTTTGAATACTCTTTTGCATTTAAATATTCACCTGCTGAACGCTTTTCAAAATCTACATGTATTAGTCACAGTCTCACACAAATAATTTTAACAGCATCAATTATGTATCTATCAAAAAAAATGAACCTGCATTTTCTGGAAATATTTTGCAAGCACATTAATCATATTGAACAGGTAAACTTATACAAAGGACAAGGTGTCAGAAGAAAATGGTGTGGTACTAACATGGCAAGTTTGCTAAAAGGATCCCCTTATTATGAGATCACCGGTATTTGGGGCTAGAAAGAGTGAATAGCAAACGATATTCTTCCCTAGTAGCAACCTTTATAAAAGGAGATATTCAGTACCTATTTGAAAATAAAATTGCTTTGTGACCTTTTAATGAGATTCAAAGTGCACAAAAGTAAAATTATTATAGACACTTTGAAGGCAATTCTATAAATTGGCACTGAGAGGTAAATGCCATTTTCATGCATCAAAGGCACCATCAATTGACAGTTAGGCACCTAAGTGCACTCGGCACTATGCTATAGGGTAGCACCTAAGAGCCATAGTACCTAACTACAGGGAAGGCGTATAAGTGGACTGAGCTTGGACAGAAGACCCAAGAAACAACAGGGCAGCCAATCCGCAAATTCCAATGTGCAAACAAACAAAGCAGATCAGTAGAAGATGCAAACGAAGAAATACAAACCAATACAATGCCCGACACAGTCCGTGTTTCACCTACAAGAGGCTGCATCAGGGACTGTGTAGTGTATATAAAGATCATCACCACCTAAAAAAAAAAATCAATACCCTTTTGGATAAAGCACCATAGCAGATAGAGGTATAGTCACTATGCTTTTTTTTTTTCTTTATCAATATGCTCTGCAGGAGATAGCAGCGTGCTCTCAAACAGACAGCAGTGTGGATTTTGCAGTAAATAAATCTTTGGATTAGATTAAAGTAAAAGCAGAAGTGAGATGTAATAATGATTCCTCAGTAAACCAAATGAAACAACAAAACTGGGAACACCTCCTCACGAAACAAGGAAAAGTTCTCTACTGAAAGCTAATGTTTTTAACTAAGCTAGTCTTTTTACCACCACCACCCCAAATTCCCAAATTACTATATACCAACCATCCTCAATTTGGAGTGATAAAAGACTAGGAAGGCCACGTATGAGAAAAGCAATTTTTATTACTTACCAAAGTACAGATACAATCGGTGCTTTTTTTGTGCCGGTACGCAACGGTACGGCGTACCGGCACCTTTTTTTGCCTGCCCCCCCCCCCCCCGGCGACACTCCGGGCGAGTCCTGCACTTAGTTTTTTTTTTTTTTGACTCAGAACGCGCGAACGATGCAGTTGGCAGCGATTGAAAGAGGCTGTCTGGGCTGGCGTCTGCGTCGGAGCTTCCCTCACCCTCTGCGAGTCCCGCGAAACAGGAAGTTGTAACAACGAAGGCGGGACTCGCAGAGGGTGAGGGAAGGTCCGATGCAGACGCCAGCCCAGACAGCCTCTTTCAATCGCTGCCGGCTGCATCGTTCGCACGTTCTCAGTCTTAAAAAAAAAAAACAACTAAGTGCAGGACTCGCCGGGAGTGTCGCGGGGGGGGGGGGGGAAGGATTGGGGAGAGAAAGAGGGAAACCAACAGAGGGAAGGATTGGGGAGAGAGGGAAAGAGGGAAACCAACAGAGGGAAGGATTGGGGAGAGAGGGAAAGAGGGAAACCAACAGAGGGAAGGATTGGGGAAAGAGGGAAACCAACAGAGGGAAGGATTGGGGAGAGAGGGAAAGAGGGAAACCAACAGAGGGAAGGATTGGGGAGAGAGGGAAAGAGGGAAACCAACAGAGGGAAGGATTGGGGAAAGAGGGAAACCAACAGAGGGAAGGATTGGGGAGAGAGGGAAAGAGGGAAACCAACAGAGGGAAGGATTGGGGAAAGAGGGAAACCAACAGAGGGAAGGATTGGGGAAAGAGGGAAACCAACAGAGGGAAGGATTGGGGAAAGAGGGAAACCAACAGAGGGAAGGATTGGGGAGAGAGGGAAAGAGGGAAACCAACAGAGGGAAGGATTGGGGAAAGAGGGAAACCAACAGAGGAAAGGATTGGGGAGAGAGGGAAAGAGGGAAACCAACAGAGGGAAGGATTGGGGAGAGAGGGAAAGAGGGAAACCAACAGAGGGAAGGATTGGGGAGAGAGAGAAAGAGGGAAACCAACAGAGGGAAGGATTGGGGAGAGAGGGAAACCAACAGAGGGAAGGATTGGGGAGAGAGGGAAAGAGGGAAACCAACAGAGGGAAGGATTGGGGAGAGAGAGAAACCAACAGAGGGAAGGATGGGGAGAGAGAGGAAAAAACAGATGGAAGGATTGGGGAGAGAGGGGAAAAACAGATGGAAGGATTGGGGAGAGGGGAAAACAGATGGAAGGATGGGGAGAGAGGGAAAACGGAAGGATGGGGAGAGAGAGGGAAAACATGGAAGGATGGGGAGAGAGAGGGATAAAAACAGATGGAAAAATGGGGAGAGAGAGGGGGAAAAACAGATGGAAGGATGGGGAGAGAGAGAGGGAATACGGAAGGATGGGGAGAGAAAGAGGGAAGATGCTGGATGGAAGAATGCAGAAAGAAATAGGGGAGACACTGGAAGGATGGGGAGAGAAAGCAGAGCTGCTGGATGAAAAAGGGGAATAGAGAAAGACTGGAGAATAAGAGGAAGGGGCATGGGGAGAACAAGGGTGAGGAAAAGATGAAAAGCCACAGGTAGATGAAGGAAATTAAAGAATGGATAGTAAGAATGAATTAAATCTGGACAGAGAGAGAGCCTGAAAAATATTGAAGAAAGCAAAGAAAAAGGAGACAAAAATGACAAATGGCACAGAAGAGTTAAGTGAAAACAAAGGAAAGCAGAATCACAGACTGGGACCAATATGGAAAGAAAAACAGTCACCAGACAACTAAGGTAGAAAAAAATCATTTTATTTTCATTTTAGTGTTTGTAATATGTCCAATTTGAGAATTTACATTGGCTGTCTTATTTTACTCTGGGTATACTGGAGCTGTAAGAGCTTACAGAGATTATTTATCATGAAAAAAAATCACGTTATTTTTTTCTCCTATAGTACTATAATATTTTCAATGATGTCTGTTTATATGCACCATGGCTGGTATAGGGGGTGTGGTTAATGTGGGTGTGGCTATCACAGGGGTGGAGCCATATGTGACCCCGCCCATAATGAGTACCGGCACCTTTTTTTCTACAAAAAAAGCACTGGATACAATCAATAATTTTCTCATGGGAGAACAGCACTGCTACACATAGGTGTTATCTTTACCCTCTCTCCGAAGTAATGCGCTGATACCACTGCTTATATACTAAAATAGACAAGCTAACAATTCATTTACTTCTGCATGGTATATTCCACTTTTACTGGGTAATTTCCACAGAGGTCCATACAGTTTTCTTTTTTCCAGGATCTATTTCCCTTAATGTTATTCCCCTTAAGTTGCTAAACCACGTTATCCTGTTTATGAGATTTTTATGACTTCTCTTTTCTCTGAAATGCTTGCACTCTTTTGGTACTTCTCTTTTCCCAGAACAAAGGGTGTCTTCAGCATCTCATAAGTTTCTAAGGTCACACAGGCTAGTTAAAAGTTTATTCTTTTAGGCCCTGGTCTTAAGGCTCATGGCTGTGCCCATATTCTACACTAAACAGAGTCGGGAAGGGATGTAGGCCAAACCAAACTGATCTCCAGAGGTTGATTGTAGTAAGATATATATTTATTGAGAAACCAGATACTACAGTTGGAAGACTAGCACTGGTTGGCATGATTTCAAGTGTTTGTTTAGTTTGATTATTCTTACCATTTATTGAAATCACAGATATCTTATAGACAGATACTTGACTCGTGAAGCAGGCAATTTTTTGCCAAAACACAGACTGTGTTGAGTCTGTAGTATCTAGTTTTTCAATAAATATACATCTTACAGCAAAACCAAGAACAGGATTTTGCTGTTGCAAACCTCATCATGTAAAGAGTGGATCATTTATCAGGCTTACATGGTCTGAGACCCATATATGGCAATCCAGTTTAGGATGGGCTGGAGACGGTTTCAACGGAAACTTCAGTAATTTGGTCTGTGTTTCATAATTGACAAGATGGATTTGGATAGGCTGGGTTGGGCTTCTACGGCAACTTCGGTAGTTGGAAACTAACGACAAAGGTGGGCGGATTTCAACAGTTATGTCCCAGAAATGACAAAGAGAGACAATGAACAAGTATTTTATATTGCATTCATTTCTGGTATATTCATGACTTGACAATGAGTGTGACTGTCGGGCAGACTGGATAAACCATTCAGGTCTTTATCTCCTGTCATTTACTAGGTTACTATGTACCATGTAAAGTTTTCTGTTCAGTGAATATAGCCTATAAGAAAAGTGGTGCTGCCTGTGGTTGTTGAACTGGTTACTGGTCTCCCACCAAACAGAACAGTGACATTTCTGGGTCACTTTGAAGCAGAAATGAAGCTGAAGCTGGTTGCAATTATTGGTGAACAGACATGTCTCTATCACAAGAAACTGCTTGTCATCCCATGGAAAATTTTACATTGGGGTGACTATTCACTGGATTGGTCGAGTCCTTAGAGAGAAAGTCTACTTGTCTGGCCTTAAGCCTGAAGGGTTCCCATACATTTGACATTCTTCCATCAGTTCTCTACGATATTCAGAGTTTGCTATCAGACAAAAAATTGTTAGAACAACAAGACAATGATTCTAACTTTGTGGAAGCCTTCTTTGTAATTGGACAGCATGACAATGATAACAAAGATAAATATGAAGATGAATTAAACAGCACTTCTAATACAAATGAGAATGACAATAATGTTGATAAAGTATTCCTTTGCTTGAAAACCTGCAGACCCAGTTAGAAGACATCAGTAATATTGCAGCCTGGCCTGATTGGAAGGAACTTTTTTTTTAAAAAAAAAATCAGACTAAACCTTCCACTTTTTCTAGTGTAGTTGTTGAACCTTTTTAGCTGTGCTGGATTGACTCACAAGCGTACTTGCATGGGTGACAGTCATTTTCAAAAATGTTGTATTACTAAAACTAAAGTGGATTGAATTGTAGAACAATAAAAGTTGTTGGGATAAAAATGTTAACAATAATTGCATTCATTGTATTATAATAGGCAACAACTATTTTACTTATACTTAAGTTGTTAATGTGTTCTTCACTGTACTTTTACTTACATAACGTGTGATTGTTCTCCGCTTTGAATTTGATGGTTAAGTAGATTATAAATACCTGAATTAAAAATTAAAATTAAGGGACGTTTACTAAGGTGCACTAGCGTTTTTAACACACACTAAAATTAGCATGTGCTAAACACTAGAGACACCCATATATTCCTATGGGCGTCTCTAGCATTAACGCGCGATAATTTTTAGCGTGCACTAAAGCCACTAGCACACCTATAGCACAGTAGTAAACAGGGTCCTAAGCTAAATATTATTAAAATATACATTTATTTTTACTTTTACTCGAGTACTTTGACCTAATACTTTGAACAACACTGATTAATGGTACATGAAGGATGGTCATATTTAAGCAATAGTGTCCAAATGAGCGGGTGCTGCCATCTAGTGATATGATAGCAATTTGATCATTCCACTTCCAGGGGTTTAATTGTTATTAAAATGTAACATTTTATATATGGCAATGATTCTTTTAATTTTTTTGTTTTAAATCAACATGTTGTAATGTCTGTTAACTCCATATCTGTCTCTTACTGTGACATTACCCAATACTAGGTT
Source organism: Microcaecilia unicolor (assembly GCF_901765095.1). Taxonomy (NCBI): domain Eukaryota; kingdom Metazoa; phylum Chordata; class Amphibia; order Gymnophiona; family Siphonopidae; genus Microcaecilia; species Microcaecilia unicolor. Next base: position 125,367,194 of record NC_044031.1, on the reverse strand, counting down.
ACATTATTCTATCAGTTCTAAAATGTAAAATTAAAGCAGCACTATCAGTCTTCAAAGGTTAATCATGGGGCACGAATACATGGAGGGGTATTTTTGAAAGGATGTCTGAGTACCACAAAAGAAGTCCGGCAATTATTATTCTGATTTCATAGGTCTGGAACAACCTGATCTAAATAAACTTTTTTTTTTTTCTTTGGAGCGTTTAATATGTTCATTTTCCAATGCTTCTGATGTCATTCAACCCTCAGTATCAGATCTTGCTACCTATTTTGCAGATAAAAGTTAAGTTCTTTATCACAGTTTTGATTGGGGAATTGTCCCCATATTGACTCCTGGAGTAACTATTGGTACATTAAGATCTGGTATCCTGGAAGACAGATGGTGGGTGTCATTTCATACTGTTACTAGTACTGATGTATGTCGTTTGATTTTTAAAAAACTCTCTAAATTTCCTTGTTTTTTAGATGAGTGTCCAGCATACCTTTTTCGCGAATCCACCAAAATTTGTTATGGCTTGGTTAATTTGTCTAATATCATCATCTCTAATATCTACGTATAGCAAGTAAATACTCTCTCATGCACGTTTGTTACGGTATTTATATAGAGGAAAAAACTTCAGATGCACGGCATTGTCCTCTAGTTTCTCCTTTGTGAATGCCTCGCTGCACAGAGTTCACTACTTGAAAATCAATTTCTTGAATGTGAACTTCTGGCGAGCTTCATGAGTCAAAAACCTCTGCATAAATTGCTTTGCTGAATATTTCATACGTTTTTAAAAATATATATTTATGTTTCTATTATCCTTTTTCAGTGTCTTTATTTAAAGAAGCAAAAGGCACTTATCTCGTTTGTGGCTTGAACTACTGGGTACGCTCTACAGAGAGCCCCTGTTTCGCCAGTGCTTCATTAGGAGCATAACCCACTGCCACTCAGAGTGCCCTATGAATAAGCACAACAGGATAATAATATTCTAGAAAGAGATTTGGAAGTCCGTGAAATAGCTCTTAAAACCACTAGTTACACGTACCTTATGCTGTGTCCGTTCTGATTTCTATGAGGACTACTGCAAACAAAATGGCGCTCCGTTTTTAAACCGACGCAGTAAATTCCTTCCAATTATTACATAGCCAGTGACTTAAAGGGACAGACAACTCTGATCCTAAACAGCTGAGTGACTACTTAGAAAAGCTAACATCTACCTTATAGGAAAGTTTTCCATTCAATCCTGTTGTTAAGTCCATTGGGAGTTAAGGTGTTCAGTCTATGGCTCCAACGCTGTTCAGCTTGAATCAATCTGCGATCCCTGTCTCCTCCTCGTATGGATCTAGGGATGTGGTCTATTACTAAACATTTATAGTCCCAGAGCGTATGTAGTATTTCTAAACTATGGTCTACCAAAGGAGCTTCCCTACGCTGATGTTTTATGTTGTGCTTTTGGTCACTTAACCGCTGCTTTCATTGGAGCCCACTCTGTGGGTGCTTGAGCACCCCCAATATTGAGAAAATTCCTTGTATGTGTCCAGGGAGGGGTCATTTCCATTGGGCTTAGCACCCCCAATTATTTTGAAAAGTTGGCTCCTGTGGCTGCTTTAATGTTCTAGTGGTTTTCCCCACATATAGCTTCTTGTATGCACATATTAAAACATAAACAACATGCGTACTGTTACAATCCGTATCAAACTTCAATTGATATTTTCTATTGTCAAATGGGTTAATGAAAGAATCAGTAGTACTCATTAGTGGACAGAATTTACATTTGCCACACCCTTTATGACCGTGAGGCAATGTATCATCAAGTTTAAGTATTTTATGATGTAATATATCTCTCAGGTTTTGACTGCGTGCATATGCAATCCTCAACTGGTTATTGTAGAAGATAGGATGTGTCTGTATGATTTTCCAATGTCTTTTCAGAACGCAAACTACCTCACTAATCCCTTGAGTATACCTCAGAACACAGGTCTGTAAATTTCGGATCTATTTTTGATATAGCACATTGAATACATTGGTGTTAAGAGCCTTGAAGAGGGGCATAATCGAACACGGACGCCCATCTCCATGGGCGACTATCTCCGAGGATGGGTCCGCAAAGGGGCGGGACAGACTGTACTTTAGAAAAAGATGGGCGTCCATCTTTTGTTTCGATAATACGGTTGGTGCCGGGCAAATGCATCGGATTTGGGCAGATTTGAGCTGGGCGGTATCGGTTTTCAGCGATAATGGAAACTGAAGCCGCCCAGCTCAAAAACGAACAACTCCAAGGCATTTGGTCTTGGGAGGGGCCAGGATTCGTAGTGCACTGGTTCCCCTCACCTGCCAGGACACCAACCGGTCACCCTAGGGGGCACTTGTAAAAAGTAAAAAAAAAAAATTAAAATACCTCCCAAGTCCATAGCTCCTTTACCTTGGGTGCTGAGCCCCCCAAATCCCCCCCCCCCAAAACCCACTGCCCACAACTCTACACCATTACCATAGCCCTAAGGGATGAAGGGGGGCACCTAGATGTGGGTACAGTGGGTTTTGGGGGCGGTTTGGAGGGCTCCCATTTACCAGCACAAGTATAATAGGTGGGGGGGGGGGGGGGATGGGCCTTGGTCCACCTGCCTGAAGTCCACTGCACCCACTAACAACTGCTCCAGGGACTTGCATACTGCTGTCAGGGAGCTGGGTATGACATTTCAGGCTTGCAAAAAAAAAGTTTTTAAAGTTCTTTTTTTTTTTGGTGGGAGGGGGTTAGTGACCACTGGGGGAGTCAGGGGAGGTCATCCCTGATTCCCTCCGGTGGTCATCTGGGCAGTTGGGACTCTTTTTGGAGACTTGTTCGTGAAAAAAAGGGTCCTAAAACAGCGGCTCAAATTCTCGCTGCTGACGCCCTTCTTTTTTCCATTATCGGCCGAGGGCGCCCAGCTCTCCTCGGTCGATAAACATGCCCCAGTCCCGCCTTCACCATGCCTCCGACACGCCCCCATCAACTTTGTTCATTCCCGCGACAGACTGCAGTTGGAGGCGCCCAAAATTGGCTTTCGATTATACCGATTTGGGCGCCCATGAAAGAAAGGTGCCCATCTCACGATTTGGGTTGAAATATGGGCATCTTTCTCTTTCGAAAATAAGCTGGTTGGTCTGTGGATGTCCTTCCAGTCTCCCTCCTTTCTCTCTGCATCCTTTCATCCATCTCCCCTCTTTCTCTCCCTATCCTGTCCAGCATCTTCCCTCTTTCTCTCCTTATCCTTCCATCCAGCGTCTTTCCCTCTCCATCCTTCCATCCATTTTCCCTCTCTCTCCCCATCCTTCCCTCTTTCTCGCCTTATCTTTTCATCCATCTACCCCCATCTCCCGATCCTTCCATCCGTCTACCTCCCCTCTCCCCATCCTCCCATCCAGTCTCTCTATCCCCTTCTTTCCATCCAGTGTCTCTCTCTCTCTCTTTTTCCATTCATGTCCCGCCCTATCTCCCCATCCTTCAATGTCTCTCCTGTTTCTCTCCCTACCCTTCCTTCCAGCGTCTTCCCTCTTTCTGCTTTCAACCAGGATCCCCTCCTTTCTCCCCATCCTTATCTGCAGCAGCTTCTTTCTTTCTTTAGACCTTCTCCATGTCCCCTCCTTCTCTCCATGGCATTCTACCTCCTGCTCCCCCTTCCATCCGATATTCATTTCCTGGTCACTGCTGCTTCTCCTGTTGAGCAGCGGCCGCGATAAGACAAAAAAAAAAAGAGCTAACAAACAAAAAAATTTTAAAAAGCAAGCGCAGGGCCCAACAGCCTTCAGGCATGGACTGTATGCTCTGCAGATGCTCCTCTCTCTCTGTCCCGAGAGCAGAGCAGGAAGTCAATGTCAACTTCCTCCTCCTCCAGGGGCAGAGAGAGAGGACTACTGTGGACCCGCGCTTACTTTTTAAATTTTTTTTTTTTGTGGTTGCAGCCACTGCTGCTGAACAGGCGAAGCAGCAGTGGCCAGGAAATGGATACCGCACCAGGTGGAAGGTGGAGCTTCCGATGGTGTCTCAGCGGGAGACTTTCCCGCTTTGGCAGGAGTGCGGGAGATGACCCACTGAATGCAGGAGACTTGGCAGGTCTGACTTCCCCTACTGCCGAGGAGGATGAGGAGGAGTCAGGCCCAACCACCACTTTCCCTTCTGCTGAGGAGGATGATGGGGAGCTAACTCACATTACCACTTCCTCTGCTGCCCAGGATGAGCTCCCTATCATTGCCACCATCACCCAGGGCCTGCAAGCAGCCATGCATACCCCCACCATGCCAGCAGAGGAGGATAGCGAGATGGTGGCAGCCGGGATGGAGGCTGAGATAGCCAGGCACCTCCCAACCCTCCCACAATGGACCTTCCACTTTCTTTCCTCCTTCCCACTCCTCCCATTTTCCTTTCCTCAACAGCTTCCCCCCCCCCCCCCCAGGACCCTCTGTGCAGCCTGCTCAGTCCCCTCCCCTTCCCCTCCCCCTCCCCCCAAGGAGCAGTACCACCCTGTGAAGCTGAGCCCTCTCCCTCCCCCCCCGCATCAGTTTCAAGCTCCCCCCAGCAGGCCAAAACCGTGGGGCAACACCTCAGCCTGCCCCTGAACAGGTCACTTTAGCTGCCCTGCTGGAGGAGATTTGGGGGTTGTGGCAGGAAATGAGGGTGTTGCAGTAGGGACAGAAGGGGTTGCAATAGCGACAGCGGCTGCAGGATGAGAGGCTGGCCAATGTGCAGCTAACATTAGGCCAAATGGCTCTCACATTAGCTAACCTCTCATTTGTCCTATAGTGTGTAGGGCTCTTCAGACATGACGAGATCTGATGGGCCTTGCCCAACACCTCACAGCATTGTCCAGCTCCACTGGTGGGGGGAGGGCTGTTCTGTCCCCACCATCTGCCTCCTCTTCCCCTCCCTTGTCATTCCTCACCCCTTCCCTCTGAGTGTTTTTTTTTTTTTTTTTTTTTTTGGGGGGGGGGGGCGTTATACAACATGTTTATTGGCATTTTAAAATAACATTTGTACGTTTGTTTGGAATCTGGTGTTGACTGTTTCTTCCACACAATATTAATTTTCACCATATATGCTGCCAGGCTTGTGGTCCTTCACATGGTCAGCTATTAGTCACAGACAGGAATGTAGCTACAAAGTGACCTATATCCTATCCCCATCATTGTGGTTCTGTTACATACCAAGATTAGGGACTGTTCATTAGGTTCATTCCCAAAATCACTGCTAAAACCCTATTGAATAAATATCTTGGCAGCTACTCAAAGAGTAACCTACTGATTGATCCTATACTGAGTAAGGACTACTTGCCAGAGCCCTAATCACAATGAGCTACAGTGTCAGTTGTCCTACAGCCAGTACTCAAGACCCAGAACATATTCAAAGGCCCTATGCCGTGGGAGACAGGAAAGGCTATAAACAAGCTGTCCACATCCAGAAAGCACCCTACTATATGTGCACAGGACATTTTATAAGACATATATGAAAGGATAAAGCTGTCCAATTGACCTGACAAAGCCAATAGGGAAAGCACTAAGCCCAGTACCTCTAACAGAAGTATCTACAAAGGCCAAGGCCAGAACTTTACATCTTAGTCCTGGGTACACATCAGAGATATCCTTTTTAATGGATACCTACAATGTCTATGGCTGAGAGAATCACATGCACTACCTCCATGGCCACTACATACATCTGAGGCCTAAGCATTCAGAGTATTCTGGAAAATGTGATTGCCTAAGTGTGTTCACAGACCAGGGGTGACACCCCCCCCCCCCCCGGCCTAGGTCAATATTACTCTATATGGAAAGGTGTTATGTTGCTCCCTAGGATAGCCATTGGTGTAGTTTTTTACCAGTAAACAGAAATTGATGCTAAAGAATACAGGGGGTCTCTAGAAACACTCAGTAACCTTAAGCCTCAATTGTGTGGTTAACTTTTACACTCAATAGTGTGGCAGGTCCCATTAGATCTTGCTGAACTAAGGTGTAGCATTTTACATTCTGACCAGGGCCCCATCTACTGTTACTTAGATCAAAAAGCCACAAGACCTTCTACACTATGAGGAGGCTGGTAAAATGTTTCGGTCATCTCACCCTCTGGTCACTGTAGTGCTACAATAGTGCTAGAGATTTCCCTGGGGCAGTGGAAGGCACACAGTGATTATGACTGAAATGGAAAAGAGACCTCTATGCCTATGACAAACCTTGGTGTACAATACACACACATTTTATGTCCACGTTTATTACATGAGTCTCTTATGAGCACATTCAGATATACAGAATAAAGGTTCAAGGGAGCACCACTACATTCATTACAACTCTATTCACATCTAGCATTATGCTGCCAAGGTATGTTGCTGACAAGTGATGCTAGAGTTCTGACAAACTCTTCAAAATCCTTCAGAGATGGCTACCGGCATTTATGTTTGTCATCCAGCAGAGATTTCCCTCTTCTCTCTGCCAGATCATTAAAATTTAGACAAGTGAGAACTTTAACCAATGCATAATTATTTTCCCTACCTGGAAATTAAAGTTGATATTCTACTGGACCAATGGTTCCCCTACCTGTCCTAGGAGATACTCAGCCAATTGGGTTATCAGGATTTTTCTACACGAATAGTCACGAGTTACATTTGCATACCATGGAGCCATAGACTACAAATCTAAAGCATGAGTATGCAATACTCCTGAAATCCTAACTGGGGTTCTGCTAGGCTAGGTTGGGGAAACTGTACTCAATATTTGATTATACAAAAATGCACTTCCAATGGAGTTGAACACAGAAATGAACTACAGAAGATGACAGCAGCAGAAGGAGGTGTGCCCATCTACCACCCCCATACCCTACAGGTTCAAGAAGCAAGCTTCTACACATTGGTTACTTGAAGCAAAAGAAACAAACAGAAAAGCAGTCAGGTACTGAGACCAAGCCTATCTCTCCCCCTTCCTATACTACCATGAAACTCTCAGCCTGCTACAGAAATTGATAGACAAGAATGTGAAATTATCAAACATTGGCTGCAATAAGTCAGGAGTCTTCCCTGATTGACTGTATTCCCGCTGTATAGCCAACTTCAATACCCTGTTAACTGACGTGGGCTGGGTGATGCAGGGGATGCCTGTTAGTTGGAGTGGACACTTAAGTTGCCAGAAAAGTCATCCCAAATGGAACTAACCAGCTGTGGCTTACTAGCATTCTTTGGCCACAAAGACTACAGAGCTCATTTTGCAAGGTGCTGTGGAGTGTTCCTGGGCACCTTGAACAAAGGGGAGATACTATTCACTTTGGAGTTCAAATATTCCATTCTCATTAAATGGCAAAAAGGCCGTTAAAAGTATGGCCTAATCCAGTAGCTCTATATATGCCACATAATACACTACTGTATAGTGTGCTTGTCGGTGCTGAGGTGCCTCAAACACCTGCTGAGGATACTACGTGTACTTTGCCCTCTCCAAAGTCCACCTGCTAAATTTTGCCACTAAAGAGTTGGGAACAAGTTGCTAGCTGGGGGGGGGATGGGGGGGGGCTATGCTTTCTAAGTAGTTGGGTCTGGTGCTCATTTGCCAAGTGGGAGACAGAGGCACAAAGCAGGATAGCAAAGAACACAGAGGTGAAGCAGACCCAGTGTGAGTGCAGTTCCAACTGCTCATACATAACAGGAGGTGACAGTTCACCTGAGCATACCTACCATCTGTCTTCAACCAGCAGAGTGCCCCAGAGAGACCCCCCCCCCCTCCATGAAGTGATCTACTAAATGAGACACTCCCAATGGTCTAAATAACCCATACCCTTGCACTTAATAAACCAGTGTCTAGCAGCCTAAACATCTACCTAACATCTCATAGGGCCAACACAGTACTATCACAACATGAGGCTCTCACAAGAGATAAATACAAGATAGTTGTGATGCACACGTACCTTCACCTTGGCACTAGGAGCAGCAAAACAGCAGAGATCTACATGTTGGGTCAGTCTGGCAACGAAAACACCAAGCACTATGGTACCTTCCAGTAGCGTTTGTGGCTGCACAATGATATAATGTATGCATCCATGCCACCAGGACACCAATTTTTCATGGTGTGGTGAAATCTAAACATTCTCATATGTGATTTGGACAACACTACTAGCAATTGAACCCATATCACCTTGTTCAAGGGGCACTGCACTAACCATTAGGCTAGCAGGCCACCTTTCAAAAGTAGGTTGTAACATCTTGCTGATAAAGCTCACAAGCACAGCTCTGCCAGTGACATATGTTTGCATGGGTCTGTGTGTACAGAGTGAGGCAATGCTAAGGTTTGTTAGGTAAAAAACAAACAAACAGTGTGAAACACAGATATGTAGTTGAAGAGGTAATCTTAGCCACACACACCAGACAAGGTAAGAAGTGAGCTGTCAGCATGGAATGACAGTCATATCAGGGTCTGTGAAGTCCTTTAGGGAATCATTACATATTTGGAGGGATGGCTTCCTTACTGTTATTCTGCCCAATGAATGGAAATATTGCCACATTCATGTGAACTGACATCTCTGATGTATTATGGCAGAAGGTAGGTTGTCAGCAATCAAGGAGGACCATCAGATTTGCGCCTCCAGAAAGGCACCATCGCTGGGAACTGACAGCTAAGAACCGTAGTCAAATATTAGTCTTCTCACAGCACTCCCATTGTGGCTGTTACATTATGTTCTGAGCCATTACCCTCATTTGAAGCACTGTCACAGCACATCACAATTGTCCGGGTGTACAGTTGAAGTGTTTCATGGGAATACTGGGTGTTTGTTGATGCACCTGTGAGAATAGAGGAGTGAAGATTAGTTTCAAATCATGTATGAGGGAAAACAGAGGCACATATTCCAAAAAAAGCTGTTATTCTAACATTTTCTGTGATATCCATACCAGAGAGACAGTCAATGCCTCCCCTTGTACATTATATTCACCTTGGACAACATTAATTGTAGCCTAGGCAAACAGACTGTGGTTTGCTCATACTTATGTTACGTGGAGAAGTCCAACTGCATATTCTCATTCAAGTGACTTTGGGCCTGAGGTCATTAGAATCCTATCATCCCAAGGAAGGATCTTAAAGAAGGGAAGGGAAATGGGACTTGATATACCGCCATTCTGGGGTTTTGCAACTACATTCAAAGCGGTTTACATATATTCAGGTACTTATTTTGTACCAGGGGCAATGGAGGGTTAAGTGACTTGCCCAGCGTCACAAGGAGCTGCAGTGGGAATTGAACTCAGTTCCCCAGGGTCACAATCCACTGCACTAACCACTTGGCTACTCTTCCACTCATATTATGACAGAAATTGGAGATACAGATGGGGTGACGGGTGCCAGCATAGGCCTTATAACACCTTTCTACCTAAGCACCCATCCAAACACAAGGTTACATGGGAGAACAGAAAAGACATGTACACACGATGGGCACTGTACATGTTACACTGAGCTGAAACGCATGCATTAACAATCTGGACAAGCCATAATCTCTTCAGGGTCTGCATTGCTGCATATATTTGTGCTGATCCAGACTGAACAAAGATTGTTCAAGAAATTTTTTTCTAATGTATTTGCATATCAAACAGCAAGCAAATGGAATGAGTTGCCTATAGAGATCGGAGCCCAAGATAATTATGCTGCATTTTGTAAATTATTGAAGAAATTTTTATTTAGAAAGTACTTGGGTTAATTTTAGGAATGAACTCACAACTGGATGTATGCTTTATCTTCTTTGTAATGTTCCTGGGACTTGCCTAGCTCTTTTATTGTGTAACACACACTGAAGTTTGATGGTATGTGCAGGATATATATGTCATGCAATAATATAGACATTTATGTGCCTATGGATGTAAATCAGTCCTTCAGTTTGGTATGTATCCTCTTCCTTTGATTCTGTGGATTTAAATTTGTTATTAAGCAAACTGAAACATTTAGGGATACAGGATCAGGTAAATACTTGGTTTTCTTTATTTATTGGATCCATCCTTCCAGTACAGAGTGAGGGGACGACAGTATTTCAAGTAGTGGAGGTATGGAGGGGAGGCCCACATGAGTTTGCTCTTTTGGCATCACCTTTTAATGTCTATATGGCTTCTTTGGGGTCAGTATTTGAGAGGTTAGGAGTGTACTACTACCATTTTTATGCAGACAATGTGCAATTGTTTTCCCCATAACTTCACGAGGGAATAGATTTTCAGTATACTTGATTGATTGGATGAGAGCAGTGGGTGATTGGATGTGCTCTAATAAGTTAGCTTTGCATGTAGCAAAGATAGAAATCTTGATTATAGGAAGGGTTGAGGATGACCGGTGGCCTGAGTGTGTGCCTTGGGGATATACTAATTCCACTGAAAAGAGATAAAACTGTTGGATGTAGTACTAGATAGTCATTTGACAATGGGTGCATAAGTGGCTCAAATGGTATTTTTTTCAGCTTTATTTGTTAAGCAAACTAAAACCAATGCTCCCTAAGAGTGACTTTTGAAGTGTGGTGTAAAGTATGGGTTTGTCTAAAATTGAGTATTGTAATGCATTATATTTGGGGGTCACAAACACCAGAAGTAAAGCTTTACAGCTCATTCAAAATGTAGCAGCAAGGATGATTAGTGGGGCCTATGGACATGTTCATGTTATACCTATTTTGAAACAGTTACATTGGCTAACGATGAAATGCAGGGTGCAGTTTTAAGGTATTATCTTTGTTCGTCTAACGTTATATGCAACAGCGCCCTGGTATTTTGCCCACAGTTTGTCAGTCTGTTTGCCAAGGAGGAAGCTGAGATCAGAAACAGCAATGCAGTTATCTTTATGCAGATACTAGATTGGCTGCATTTTCTGTGGCCAGTTAATTACTGTGGAATGCTTTGCTAAAAACTCATTTGTTCATGCATTTTTTAATGTCTAACGAGTATAGGACTATGTTCAGTTGTAACTTTATTTAGAAAGGCAGACCAATGTATCAGTATTAGGTTGGTGCTGATATGTTAGTAGTTTAGGAGTATGTTTGGTTTAGTATCTTGGAGGAACGGTGAAGCAGTAACACAATAGATAGTTTTATGTTAGTTATGTGACTGATGTAATGTTGATTATATTCTGTGTGTTGTATGCTTATAACCCACCTAAGTTATAGGCAGCCTAGAAGTTTTAAAAATAAATAAATATTTTGACTCAATAATATTTTAAATGTCCATTTTAGAAAAATAAATGTCTATCTAGCTTATTTTCAAAAGGGAAGGACGCCCATCTTCCGACACAAATTGGGAGATGGGCATTCTTCTCCTGAGGTCGCCCAAATTGGCATAATCGAAAGCTGATTTTTTACGTCCTCAACTGCTTTCCGTCACGGGGACGACCAAAGTTCATGGGGGTGTGTCGGCAGTGTACCGAAGGTGGGATGGGGGTGTGGTTAAGAGATCGGCATCCTCGGCCGATAATGGAAAAAAGAAGGGCGTCCCTCACGAGCATTTGGTCGATTTTTACTTCGTCCTTTTTTTTTCACGACCAAGCCTCGAAAAGGTGCCCGAACTGACCAGATGACCACTGGAGGGAATCGGGGATGACCTCCCCTTACTCCCCCAGTGGTCACCAACCCCCTCCCACCCTAAAAAAAAAAATTAAGAAACATTTTTTTCCAGGCTCTATGCCAGCCTCAGATGTCAAACTCTGGTCCATCACAGCAGTATGCAGGTCCCTGGAGCAGTTTTTAGTGGGTGCAGTGCACTTTAGGGAAGGGATTCTATTCCAGGTACTTCCTTGTACCAAAGAAAACAAGGAGGATGCGCCCCATCCTAGACTTGACACACCTTACCTCATACATCCCAATGACTTGTTGTTGTGCACTTTTCCCTTGGGCATTTTTCATTTTGAAAATGGTCCTAAAAGATGCACAAAAACATCTAGCAAATGACCATTTGCAAAACAAAAAGTTGAACATTGTTTTGGTCTGAAAATGGCCATGACTCTAGCAACTGAAATAGCAACAACTTGGCCACAGTGGAGGAGTTGCTTAGCGATTAGAGCACTGGTCTTGACATATAGAGGTACGCAGTTCAAATCCCACTGCTGCTCCTTGTGATCTTGGGCAAGTCAGTTCATCCTCCATTGCCTCAGATACATACTTAGATTGTGAGCCCTCCAGTGACCAAGAAATACCCAAGTGTACCTGAATATAAAACTCATCTTGATCTACTACTGAAAAAGGTGAGAGCAAATTCAAATAAATTAGCTGGCCTGCTTGTCCTCGGAGAATTGCTTTTACTGAATAGATCAGAGAAACAAATTCCTATTTTAATTCATTCTGAACTGTATACAGTATTTCAGGAGCAGAATGTGAAAAATGTATAAGGCACTGTAAGAACCAGTGAATATGCTGGTTCCTGTAACCTGCAATAGTTGCATTTGACAGGTGTTTATCTACTTGATTTAGCAGTCAACTTCTTTGTGTGTTCTTAAGTTTCACATCTGAAAATTTAAATGCAGTACCCACTCAGTATACTTTTTTTTCCTGATGATGATGTGTGCAAATTAGTGAGTCCATGGAGAAAAAAAATCATAATCAGTTCCCAAAATTAGATTTTACAATAGCTCTATAAGCAATATATTAATATGCTGGCATCCCATGTACATTTTGGACATTTTTTCATGTCAGCTATTCTTAGATTGATGGCACTGGATATATGAGGATTCCATGTCTTGCTCTGGATTTGTTATTACAGTTAGGTAGTTATATGAAAGTTGTATTTCACACCTAAGGAAGTGCCTACATTTATGAAGCCTTGCTGCCATCTAGTGGCCAAATTAATGCAAAATCGTATGCAGAATTAAGTTAAAATTCAAGATTTGATTTACTGTCAATCATCTACGAGGTTTAAATTAAAATACAAATAAAATGACAATAAAAGTAAATTATACATCAATATTGAGGTATTCTGAGCCTTACTGATAACAAAAGAACATAAGCATTGCCATACTGGGACAGATCGAAGGTCAGTCAAGCCCAGTATCCTGTTTCCAACAGTGGCCAATCCAGGTCACAAGTACCTGGCAAGATTCCAAAACAGTAAAATACATTTTATGTTTCTTATCCTACAAATATGCAGTGGATTTTCCCAAGTCCAACTTAATAATGGCTTATGGATTTGGGAAAACCTTTTTTTAAATCCCACTAAGCTAATTACACAAGACTACTGTTAGGGGCTAGCAGAGTCTTTTTGAATAAGACAATTGCCAGGGCAGGAGAGAGCAGGGATCACTCCTGCCCCCAAATCTCCTGGGTGCCAGAAAGGGGTGTAGTTGGTGGGTCAGGCCAACCCAATCCTTATTTATGGAGGCTTGAGGGGAGGGGATTTCTGGCACTTTAGCTCCATGTTAGGGCAATGGAGCAGATGTCAGACCCCTGGGTAACCAGGTTAGCGCCACGCTAAAAAATACAGGCTGTTTCCCTAACGCAGGAAATGGTGCACACTGGGGCTGGAACTACTGCCAGCGCCGGCAATAGGCCAGTGGTAGCTCCAGATTATAATGCAATAAGCCTGTATTGGGCTTACCACCACTTTTGTAAAAGGGCACCTAAGAGAATTGTCCATTTAACCTTAACCTGTATGTAGGAGGGTGAATAGTGGTGTGCCACAGGGTTCCATACTGAGACTGGTGCTTTTCAACACATTTATAAATTATCTGGAAATGGGAATGAGCGTGATGATCAAATCTGTAGATTACACTACATTATTCATATGGACTGGGAGAAACTGCAGGAGGACCTTACAAGTCTGGAAGAAAGGGCATCCAAATGGCATATGCAACTTGATGTGGACAAATGCAAACTGATGCACATTGGGAAGAATAACTCAAATTTTAGCTGCATGTTAGGTTCCACATTAGGAGTCATCGTCCAAAAAAGATTTGGGTATCATTGTGGAAAATACATTGAAATCATCTGTGCACCTGTGTTCAAAAAAGCAAACAGAATGTTAGAAAATATTAGGAAAGGGATAAAGAATGAAACAAAAAAAAAAAAATAATGTCTCTATCACTTCACAGTGCGACTGCACCTTCAGTAATGTGTGCAATTCTGCTGGCTGCATTTCAAGAGGCAGTAGCTCAGCTACAGTGAGCTAATCTGCAATTTATTTTTGAAAGAATGCCACAGACTGTCAGATATGTTGAGCCTTTAGTGTGAACCAAGCAAATATGATTTTGTTAAACCATAAATTGCATTAAAACCAAACCCCAGGTGGATGGGCTTTAACTTGACTGTGTGGTGTTTGAGGGAACCAGTGCACTTTTTGCAGGAAAAAAGGTACCGGTACTCATTATAGGTGGGGGGTCACCATATATGGCTCCACCCCCTATAGTAGCCACACCCCTTTTATCAGCCGTGGCGCCTATAAGCAGTATCATTAAAAATACTATACCAGTAGAGGAGAAAAAAATAACTTGTGATTTTTTTTCATTATAAATAATTTCTATAAGCTGTTACAGCTTTAGTATACCCAGTGCTAAATAAGACAGATGTAAATTCTCAAATTGGACATCTTCCAAACACTAAAATAAAAATAAAATATTTTTCTACCTTTGTTGTCCGGTGACTGTTTTTCTGAACATGTTGGCCCCAGTCTCTGATTCAGAAGCTCTTTATCTGATCCCTTAACTCCGTTTCCAGGGCTTCCTTTCCATTTATTTCTTTACTTTCCTCTTTCATTTCTTGCCCTACATCCATAGGTAAAAGCTGGGTCCTCTGCGGACTTGACTGGAGGAGGTATAGAATGGATCCAGTTTTTGCCTATCATCCATGTGCAGATTTTCTCCTCTTTTCCCTTTCCCTCACCTTGTCAGTATGCATCTCCTTCCTCTCTCCATCACGTCCAGCATTTTTCCTCTCTCCCTCCATCCATGTCCAGCATTTCTCCTCTCTCCTCTCCATCCATGTTCATCTCACTTCTTCTCTCTCTTCCCTCCCCTCCATCCATGTCCAGCATTTCAACTCTCTCCCTTCCCCTCCAACCCTGTGCATCTCTTTCCTTCCCTCCAACATTTCTCCTCTCTTACCTGCCCTCCACTCCATCCATGTCCAGCATTTCTCCTCTCTCTCCCCTCCATCCATGTGCATCTCCTTCCTGTCTTCCCTCCACTCCATCCATGTCCAGCATTTCTCCTGCCCTTCCCTCCATCCATCCATGTCCAGAAACTCTGCTCTCTCCCCCTGCCCTCTTCCCATCCATGTCCAGATTCTCCTCTGCCCTCCCATCTGTGTCCAGCGATTCTCCTCTCTCCCCTGCCCTCCATGTCCAGTGATTCTCCCCTGCCCTCCCCTCCATGTCCAGTAACTCGCCCCAGGCCTCCACCTGCCCGCCCTTAGCTTCCCGACAGCCCCACCCCCCTGCGATGTGTTTAAATCTTTTATTTTTTTTTACATGAAGTTGCAGCTTCTGCGTTAGTGAGAGGACCAGGCTTGCCTCCTCCTGCCTTCCCTTCGTTCCCTCTCAGTGTCCCGCCTTCCTGTGACGTAGTTTCCTGTTTCCGCGAGGGCGGGACACTGAGAGGGAACGAAGGGAAGGCAGTAGGGGGCGAGCCTGGTCCTCTCACTAATGCTGGCGCTGCGACTTCACGTAAAAAAAAATAAAAGATTTAAACGTATCGCCGGGGGGGGGGGGGGCTGTCGGGAAGCTAAGGGTAGGCAGGTGGGGCTGGGGTGCTGGAACTCGACGAGGGCTTAAAAGGGGCATCGCGGGTGGCAGGAAAGGAATGCAAGGCTGGGGAGCTAAGGGCGGGGGAGCCTAGGAAAAAAAGGTGCCGGTACACCATACCGGCACAAAAAAAAGCACTGGAGGGAACTGAAATTACCACTCCTTGACTTGTAGAATAAAAGTTTTGTTCAAGGTACACAGCACAACAGGTGTGTATTCTTAGGTAGGAAGAAGGGGAGGGTCAAGTACCAGGGCCACTGAGAGACATAGCCAGGCCTGGGGCAAGACCGCCCCCCCCCCCCACCTGGGCCGCTGAGGTGCCACACCCACTGCCCCCCACTCCCTTACCTTCTATGTCTGACTGCTCCTGCTCCTGTGTGCCGGGACCTGGATGATTGCATTAATGTGGTATTCCAGGTCACCTGGGTTATTGCGTTAATGCAAACATCCAGGTCCCGGCCGGCACAAAGCAGCAGGAAAGAGAGACCTGGAAGAAGCTTGGAGGCTGGGGCTGGGGAATTTTGCCCCCCCCCCCCCTCCGCCTCCCCCTCTCGATGGCCCTGTCAAGTGCTCTCCCATTCACAAAAAGAGAGCCTTTGGATCTTAACAGCTAGGCTGCACAGAAGCAGTACAGCAGACCTTGTAGCATTACAATTTGGTGTTAGGAGTAGGATCCTCATAACCAGTACACAGAGACTTCAGTGGCAGACATGTACCTTGACCCTTAACAGAATGAGTTCTCAGGTCTTTCAGGTAAAGAGTAGCCAAGGGAACTGCCTGGTTGGATCCCAGACAGAAAATAGGAAGCCACTGGCAATGAAAACAGCTAGACTTGGGCCTTCATGTTGATTGAGTAAACTGCAAAAAAACACAAACACCTAAGAGGTCCCAAGATGGTTTGCAGGAAGAGACCCACAGGCTACTGCAATGGTCTCTGGAAACAATGTAGCAACAGCAGTGCCCCCTTCTTGGAGCTTTTTAATAGCTAAAAGTCTCTCAAAGATTAAAGGACACCACAGGTCACTTAGAGTTGCCAGCCACAGAGGCCTCTAGAAACCTGGTTGGGCCCAATATGGGTGGCACTATAGTCATGAGGAAGATCAGAAATGACCTGAAGGCATTTTTGATCACCTTTGAAAGGGTAGCTCAATAGTGGGCTGGCCTGAATCTCAGTGATCATATAGACTCCTCCCTCCTGTCAAGCAAGGGAATGGGGCCTACAGTGTCTTAAGCACTGAGCAGGCTCTATATTATTCATTAGTGAAAGCTGCTGTTAAGGACACTTGAGGCCAATAAGAGACCACTAAAGGCGCTTTTAATCTCCACTGCTGGTGTTAAAACCAGATATTCAGTGCCAGGCCATATCTGGCCACCAGCATTAAATATTCGGTTTTATTTTTGGCTGCTAAAATGTAACCGTTAAGACAATATTCGACAATTGACCACCTAAGGTAAAACGGTCAAAGATTGCTCTTATGCGGACAGGTGCTGAAGTTCAGCACCTAACCGCGTCCCATGTTAGCCAGTTTTGCAATAGGCGCTAACCATGACTATTCGGTGGAGATAACTGATTAGGTCCCGCTGAATATTCACAGTTAGCAGCTGTTTCAGGTCAGCTAAATAGCTTTGAATATTGGCTGCTTGGTCTTTAAGCCTGACTCAGAAAGGTGTAGAAAGTAGCCTCCTCCCTGTTAGGAGAGAATGGTTGGAGTTATAGATACCATGGTTGGTGAGGCTAGTCTGGGGTTATGAGAATGACTTCAGAATCCACGATTATCTTTTGAATGACTTTCAAAATGAGGAGAAAAGCATTCATTTGTCATCCAAGGAATTGAAAAGTATCTGCAGAAAGACTGTTATATGAAGGAATCCTGGAACAAGAAAGTGTGCATTGGTGTTTTCTTCAGTAGCATAACGTGCAAATTTTAAACCAACTACTGAATAAACAAATCACTTAACTTTTAGCCTTTACGTAATGCTCATCCGATGTCAACAGACTATCTTCTCCATTTTCTGTGTTGTAAAAATCTTCGTTACAGAGCTTTCCATGATGCAAGCTTCACAAACCACACTACTAGGAAATGGAATTCCCTACCAAAGTCACTCTAATATGTTACTGACTACTAGAAATTTCGTAAATTGTTGACAGCGCCTCCTACTGCGCGGGAGGGCCAACACCCGAAAAAGAAGTGTTTTAATCAGAGGAAGTGGGTTGCGGAGAAGATCCGGGCCCTAGAAGCACAGATTGACCAATTGCTGCCGAAACATCAGGTTTTAGATCCTGGTTCTACTCCGAAACCATCAGCTCCACAGAAGAAAGGAGGCAACTTCCAGAAGACCAAAGAAAAGTCTCCTGGGCTGACAACGCGACTGGGCCTAGTGTCAACTCCGTTGAGGTGGAGCCTCCGTCCTCTTCAGAGGAAGAACAGGCATGACTAGGACCTGCTCATCCTTCATCAGCTATTGTGTCCACAGTTCATGTGGATGCTCTGTCTTCCGTTGTGATAGAGTCACATCCAGGATAGTTGGGTTAAGGCAGTTTTAGTCTGAAATACAAGTCCAAGAAGGCATTGCAGACAAGGAGCCAGGGGGGTGAGATGAAGAACCCGGACTGGACTCCTAGCTGCAATGGGGAAGACATGGGTGTAAGCTGACAGGACGGGTAGAATGGCTGCCACTAGGGGGAAAGAGAGATAGGAAACCCTGTGTGCAGGAGCTCATCATTAATCTAATGCTTAACTCAGCTGGTATGGGTGTGGGGGAAGCTAATGAGAGGAGAATGATTGATTAGGCAGGTGGGAAGGAGTCTCAAGAGGGAGAAGCAGTTGCAGGCTGAAAACCCTTGGGTAAGAGAGGTCCCTAAATATTGAATCTACCAGTGAAGCAGATGCAGGGTGGAATCCCTTGGGTATGAGAAGTCTTTAAAGTATGGAACCTATTATGAAGGTAAAGAGAGTAGAAGGTAGAAACCTCTGCTTTGTGATTTAACTGTGATGATGAACTGAATGAACTGCTTCTATTTGGAATTGAACTACTGCTTATTGCGAACTGGATAAAGAGCCCAGACTGGAGCTGACTGTGAGCCTGTATTGAATCCTGATAAGTGCTGATAGCCTGCTGCTTAAAGAGGACTATTTGCCACAGACTTTCAGGTGGCTTATATGTGCTTAGATTGAAGGTGAATGCTGCTGTTGGAAATGTGTATCAGGTCTACTAGAAACCTGCATGGAATAAAGTCCTTAAGACTGCATGGAATAAAGTCCTTAAGACTGAAGTTGCTGGTGGACATTTATTTCTTGACTGTACCGGGAGCCCGTGGCTGGAGGAGATTGTTCTATCCTTGGCTGCATTTAGAGGTACCTGGTTACACCGTCAGTGAGGAGTCCTCCGTGACCAATGCTGATGCCCAGCCCTCAAACCCGGAAGGGCCTTTTTTACGGGACTCGATCAAAGAAAACAGGTATTTTCTGGGTAAACTTATTCCTAAAGGTTACAGATATACCTTAGATCTATTGATACAACAGAAATTTTCCTGTCAGAATCTACTGGATACAGCCTCAGAGGTGACTTTGATTACCCAGGGCCTGTTTCAGAAACTTGAGGCATTTCTAGGGAGAGGTCGGGATGCGCTGCGTGTCACTCCATGTGACTTGTCACTGGTGGCTTATGGCAATCAGAGCATTGGTACTGTGGGACAGGTTTGGCTTTCCTTGCAGCTCAGTCGGATGACTGTCAAACACCCTGCCATCATTACTACCAGTGTTGGTGAGGAATTCTTGATTGGAAATATCTTCTGAAGAGATTGCGGCCTATTTTGGATTATGTCCAAGAAGTTATCTGGTCCCAAGTCACCCATCCCATTCCTTATGGGAGAGTAAAGCACTTGAGCAGAGTCGGGGGGTAAAGCTCTGTTGAGCTTAGGGACAGGGCCGGTCTTAGGCAGAGGCGACCAAGGCGACCGCATAGGGCCCCGCGCAGCGCCTCAACTCTGCCTCGCTCGTGCCTCCGCTCCGACCTCCGCCACTGCTCCACTGCTCGCCTTAGTCGCCTGAGATGATCCCCATTCCCGCGGCTCGGCCACTCCACTCCCGCCACCACCGGCGCGGCACCCACCCCTGGCTTGGGCCCGCTGAGCCCACCGTCAGCTCCCGAGTCCCCGGACCCCGGCGACCAACTGAGTGATGCCAGCGAGCCAGCCCAGGCAGCGATGGCCCTGCCCCGATGGCGACAACAGACAGTTGCAGCGCGACGGCTCACCTCCAGGCTCCAGCTTCCCGCTCAATGTCCCGCCTTCTGATGTATTTCCTGTTTCCGGACGCGAGGGCGGGAGTCACTGAGCGGGAAAAGCTGGAGCCTGGTCGGAGGTGGTGAGGACGTGAGGTGAGCCATTGTTGCTGACGCCAACAGTTGTGCACTTATGCCAAATCGAAATCGGATTCCATGCAGGCAGGCAGATCAGGAGAAGTGTCTCTCTCATCTAACGACGCTTGCAGACAGTGCAAGGGTTGGAAATGTCTGCCTCCCTGAGAGGGATTTGGCCCAACAACATTAGTTGCTAGAGAAGCTGAGCAAGTAAGATCTTCTGGCTTGGAAGAGGCTTTTTCTAACATATCTGGGTTATTTTCACATAGATCTGCAGATATGTCACCTGATAAAAATTTGGATGGCAATAGCAGATTTAGCTAAAACACTGCTTCCAGTAATTAATGATATGACACCTCGAATTAATCATTTGGAAGCTAGACTGCAATCACAGGAAGAAAAGATTACTAAGCTAAAATCTGAGAATGGAAATCATGAAGTAGCAAAATCTGATATAAAGTACGTACAATCAGTTCAAACTATTTAGTAACTGATGTGGCTACTTGCCTCTCTGGTTTGATGGGTTACAGAGTAATAGGGGAATTTGAAAGTACTGGACCTTTTCTTAATATTTTTCCTTTATTCTCCTTTGTTATGAGAATTGGAACTACTAATTGTAGTGGACTTGAACTGAATAATTTCTGGGGAGAGGAGGTTTCATGATAGCATTGTGCTTATTATTTCAATCAGTTTTTTTGTACAAGTTTAGCTTCATGTCTTTATTTGAAATTTCATAAATAAAAAAAATGTTCTAAAAATGGAATAATCTTAATGGGGTGGAGCTAGGGTAGGGGCAGGGCTAGGGTAGGCAGGGCTAGGATGGGGCCCCACCAAATTGGTCTGCATAGGGCCCCGCATTTGCTAAGACCAGCCCTGCTTAGGGACACCTCTATACGAATTAATTTCCAGCGTTCAGCAGACCCTCATATTCTGAAGCTCCAGTGGGATGATACTCTGAAGGGGGGGAAGCAGCATGGTGAAGTAATCCGAGTCCAGAAAGCTCGGATAGCTGACATTGTTCTACTTGCTGACAATTTGGAGATTATTTTGCACAACTCGCCTACTGCAGATGACTTGCCAGATATCCTCGGAGGCCTCTTCTTCCACTTCCAGTCCTGATCCACCGCATCCTCGCAGGTTGACTGCCATCCAACAGAAGGATGATGCTTGCACCATCACCGTCCAGATAGCTGACATCCAATCACTTCAGTCCACTTTGCTGTTGCCTAGCAATGTTTCCTTCATCAATGACACTCTGTATTGCCGTCTTTGCAAATCTGTGCAACTTCCCTTTAATAAGTGTTCCTCCACTTCTGTGCAGGTACCTGGACAAGGTGCTAAGCTGCTTGTGGGAATGTGCAGCCTTCCTTTGACTGTGGGACAGAAGTCTTTCACCCACCACTTCTCTGTTGTCAGAGGTCTAGAGCAGCCCTTATGTTTGGGCTCCGATTGCCTTGTGCGACTGGGAGTTTATGTGAACCTGGTGAATCTTGTCTTGTGGAGTAGACTGGATGGCAGCCCAGTGGAATCTGAATCTACGCCTGTTAGCTTGAAGTCTGGACAGACCATACCCCAGGTCTGTGAGGTAGTCTGTGCTGAAGATGTGACCATTCCGGGAAGTTAGGGATTTTTACATCAAGCTGCATCTCACACATGGACAGTGTCTGTTGGACAAAGTGGTGTTCTTTAACCCACATTCTCACTTTCGGGACCTTGGGTTGTCTACCGGTGTTCTGCCATGTTTGGAGGTGACTGGTACTTCTTTTCACTTGTTAGTCACCAATCCGCAGTCAGATGAAGCTGTTGTGTCTTCAGGAGACCCTTTTGGATTTCTGGTGGGAGAGTCTTTTCCTGATGTCGAGGTAAGTTTGCCTATTATTGGCAGGCTGCCTTCCTCTTGGAACACCTTCCGGGGGGGGGGGGGGGGGGGGGAGAGACACCTGAATGTCTGTTAACCTCTCCCAGAGGCCTCATATCTCTTGAGTTTGTTTGGCCATATGATGCAACGTATTCATAAGTGCAGTTGGAAGATGACTTCTTGATTTTGTCTAGAAGGATGTCTTTACCCCAGAAGTCTAAGTGGTGAATTCTGTTGAAACTTCATCTCTACAGGAAGAAATTGAAGAGCAAGTGGAAATTCCATCCAACCAGCCTTTCTCAGCGTTTGATGCTATGGTGAAAGATCGAGTGGAACAGGCTGATGCTTGTACTCCTTCTGAAAAGGAATCCTGTTCAGAAGGAATGGATCCTCAGAAGCTTAGCCGAGATTGGGTGGTGGAGCCGGTGGTGGGAGGTGGGGCTGGTGGTTGGGATGCGGGGCTAGTGCTGGGCAGACTTCAACGGTCTGTGCCCTGAAAATGACAGATACAAATCAAGGTAAGGTATACACAAAAAGTAGCACATATCAGTTTATCTTGTTGGGCAGACTGGATGGACTGTGCAGGTCTTTTTCTGCCGTCATCTACTATGTTACTATCCAGCTTATTTTCGAAAGTGATCGCTGGCCATTTCCCGACATAAATCGGGAGATGGCCGGCGATTTCGGAAAAGCGGCGAAATCGGTATAATGGAAAGCTGCTTTTTTTACAGCATCGCCGCTTTCCCGTCGTCTCACCGGCGAAAGTTGAAAGGGACGTGTTGCCGGCTAAGCGAAGGCGGGACATGGGGGTGGCTACCAGATGGCCGGCTTTCGGCGATAATGGAAAAAAAAATGGTGAGAAGCAGTATTTCACCAGGTTTACTTGGTCCTTTTATTTTCACGACCAAGTCTCAAAAAGGTGCTCCAACTGACCAGATGACCACCGGAGGGAATGGGGGATGACCTCACCATACTCCCCCAGTGGTCACCAACCCCCTCCCACACTAAAAAAATAAAATTAAAAACCTTTTTTGCCAGCCTCAAATGCTGTACCCACCTCCATGACAGCAGAATGTGTTCTATCCTCCGACAGCCCTTCCCTGGTTGTGAGTGTGACACCTTTTCTGTTAGGTGCACTACAGAGTCACATCAGCAATGGATTGTGGTGGGTGTAGGGTACTGGGCTGTACTCTCATGGTGCTTTTCCCCCTGCTAACTGGGTCAGAGTGTGCCCTGTTTTACTTCCATTAGTCCATGAGGTAGTGCCATTTTTGTAAGCCAGTTTTAGATCCCTTTCATGTCTTAGCCACGTTAGAGAACGTTACTTCTTACCTTGAATGTGGCTGAAAGAGGGCATTGTACAGCATTCTGCCAGCTCTGACCTACTGCTCATCTCAGTACCAGGGAGACTCGTTGCCAGTGGGGTACAACCTCTGGTCTGCAGTTAACAGTGAGTAAACGTGCTTATTCAAATAAAGGACTTTTTCAAAGAGATTAGTCTTCAGGTGTGAACTGGTGTGCCAAAGTTATACAGCAGCAACAAGTCTTGTCTCTGGAGCACTTTTAGTGGGTACTGCAGTGCACTTAAGGCAGACGGACCCAGACCCATCCCCCCCTACCTGTAACACTTGTGCTGGTAATGGGAGTCCTCCAAAACCCACTGTACCCACATGTCTAGGGTGCCCAGTTGGTGTCCTGGCATGTCATGGGGACCAGTGCGTTACAAATGCTGGCTCCTCCCATGACCAAATGGCTTGGCTTTCGCCGGGTTGGAGATGGCCGGCATTTTTTTTCATTATCGCTGAATAACAAAACCGGCCATCTCCAACCCGGTGAAATCCAAGCCATTTGGCCAGGCTAAACCGTATTCTCGAAATAAAAATGGCCGGCCATCTTTTTCGATAATATGGTTCCGGTAGCGCCTCTGCCACAATAGATCGCCGGCGAACTATTTGGCCGGCGACGTTCGATTATGCCCCTCTATGTATGTTACTGATACAGAGAAGGTGCAGTTGACTGAGTTGCTGTACAAATACAAGGACCTTTTTGCTGTAGACTCATATGATTGTGGGCTCACAGACCTGCATGTCACCAGAGTTCCTACGGAGCCAAATAGCAAGCCTGTCTCGCGCGCCAGTATAAGATTCCATTGGCTTCCTACGAATCCGTGCAAGAGATTCTCAACACTTTGGAGGCCAGGGGCATCATTAGGCAATGCAACAGCACATACAACTCCCATCCTTTTCTTTTGATGTAGGCACAGGAAAAAAATACAGCTTTAAATGCGCCCAGGTTTCAACCTAATTCATGTTTAATGTGTGATATAAATGTCATAAATACGTTATTAAATAAGTAGATAGAAACTCTGAATGTTAAACACCTGATTCTCATAACATGTTGTCTGTTTTAGTGGCCCTTTACCAGAAGAAAAAAAAATCTCTGCACGAATATAACACATGCTAGGGTGTCCCTATAACCAGCTCCTCCAAATGACACACCGCTTATGATTTATAACAAACTAGTAAAAAAGGCCCGTTTCAGTTTTTAAGGAAACGGGCGCTAACAAGGTTTTCCTCTTAGTGTGTATGTTTGAGAGAGTGTGTGTGTGAGAGTGACTGTGTGAGAAAGACAAAGAGAGAGTGACTGTGCGAGTGTGTCAGAGAGAGAGCTGAGATTGGGTGCGATTGTGTCTGTGAGAGAGTGTGTGTGCGAGTGCATATGTGAGACACAGCGAGACCGAGAGTTTGCTGAACCCCCTTCCCCTCCTGTCTGAGTTCCTGAAACCCCTCCCACTTCTTCACGTGAGTTCCAGGAAACCCCCTGCCACTTCTTCCCATCCCCCCTCTCCCCTTCCCACTCCGCCATTCCCCCCGTCCGAGTTCCAGGAACCCCCTCCCCTTCTTCCCCTCCCCCCTACCCCCTGATCCAGGACCCCCCCTCCTCTTCCAGTTCCAGGACCTGCCCCTACCCTTCCAGTTGATTTCCAGGAATCCCCTCCCCCCGTCATTTCAGGATCCCCCTCTGTAGTTTCATGACCCCCCCTTCCCTCCCCTGTCGTTTCAGGACCCCCCTCCCCACCTCCTGCACGTTTTTACCTCCCGCACGCTTCACACAGCCTCTTCTTTCGCTTCTGTTTCAGCTGTTCCTAAACGGCGGGACCACACAAACAGCCAAAACAGAAGTGAAAGAAGGACCCCCCTTCCCCCCCCCCCATGTCGTTCATGACCCCCCCTTCCCTCCCCTGTCGTTTCAGGACCCCCCTCCCCACCTCCTGCACGTTTTTACCTCCTGCACTGTAGGGACGCCGCTTCACACAGCTTTCTCTTCTGTTTCAGCTGTGTGTGTGGTCCCGCCCTCAAAGGAAGGACCACACGAACAGCAGAAACAGAAGCAATAGAAGAGGTTGTGTGATGCGTTTGATGTCACTGATCTACTGCCGGAATCAGACCACGGAGCCATGGTCCCAGGCACAGACCGAACGTTGGAGGTGAGAATTATTATATAGGATTACTACTCTACCTATGAAAAATTATTCTGTTCTTATACTTCCTCTGTGTACATCCATATGCTGCACAAGCTGACACGTTTCAAAATATGAGATTAAATTAAAATGCTACCAACAATAAAGAACAACAACAAGGATGCAGCAGCTCATAGGTTTATTTGCTTTGTTTTGCGTGTTAAGGGGATGATGGCAGTGCAGGGGAGTGGAAACAGAGTTCATCCTAACTGTTTTCAACATGCTGAAGTCACTTCATCTCCTGTTTTATCCAACCTCCTTGGTAGATTCCTCCTCTAAGCCCCACCCAGGAACTGGATTGGAGAGGAATAATTGTCCACTACCCTGAGTGGAGGAACTGGGGGGGAGTGGGGGAGGCTGTCTTTAGAGTTCAGGTGATTTCCTTTCTCTGTCATTATTCCTAGGGATTGATTCTGCGGTTCATCATGCACTTATTTTATGCAACTGGATGTGGAGGCTAAAACTGATTTTTAGCTTCTAGTCCCCACTTCACCTGTTACCCTGGCCCCTGGGTTTTTCTAAGTGACAGGATGGAGACTCCCATCATAGTGCGCTAGAGGAATTAACATGCACTAAATGCAAAGAAGTCTGTTTTATGTGGGCATCTTAGCATTTAGCACACGCTAATTCCATGTGCTCAGCTTAAGTAAAAGGGTCCCTAAGAAAATGCTGAAGGTGAATGTGGATTGGGATTAAACATGATTGCAAGAATGGAGAAAGTAGTGTGGTTGCCATGTTAGTCCTATATAAAAAGATATTAAACAGAAAGAAAAATACCATAAGGTGATACCTTTTTTTAAATTGTGCTAATAACATTTTTGGCAAGCTTTCAAAGTCTGAACTAGCTTCTTCAGGTTGGTTTTGAGAAAAACATGACAATATCAAAATATATATATAGTGAAACATGAAAAGCATTCCCATGTCTCCAGAGAGAAGGGATGAGGGAGGGGGAGGAGTAACAGGGAGAAGTGGAGAAGTAATGTTAAGAGTAAAGAAGGAGAGGAGGGTCAAGATGGCGACAGGAATGAAAGTGAGGCTCCCTAGCTCCTGAGACTCAAAAACGCTCTGGCGCGAGGATTGATCTTCCCGATTTTGGTATGGGGAAGAGAAAGGGGAAAATGACAGCTCCTTCCTCCATGGCTCCGTCGCCAATCCCCGCCACCCGCCAGATGACCTCGGAGAGCTTTCGAGCGGGGGCTCTTGGAGAATGGATGCCCACTTCGATAGACTCGGCCTCTCAGGGTGTCGAGCGCAGCATAGAAGGAGTGACACTGAGTCCTCCTTCCTTCACTGCTCCTCCGCGACCCGGAGGTGATTTGTTGCCCGTGGGGTCACGACAGCTTGAGGCTTTGGATTCATCCAGACCTTCGGCACTCATAGAAGGAGGACCTATGGGCACTTCAACCCTGGGAAAAGAAATATCAACACAGGATCCAGTGCAGGGCGCTGCTCCTGTTTCTCGGGAGATTGCAACCGTGTCTAGCGGAGGCTTAACGAGACCAGCAGTGGTAACTATCAATACACTTTGGGGTGCCATTCAGGCAGTGAACAACACTTTACATTTGATGAATACCTCAGTAAAAAGTGAAATAACGGACCTGAAAAAGGTCAATCAAAGTTTGTTCAATCATACTCAAGAGCAGCAAGTTAAAATTACGAAACTAGAAGGAGAGGTTGAAAAACTACAGAGTATTAATTCAGTTTTGATTAAAGAAAGAGAAATCCAAGATAGAAAAATAGAATACCTTGATAATAATGGGCGCAGAAATAATTTGAGATTCTTGAACTTTCCGAAATCACTTTTGATAAATGCAACAGAGATGCTTAAGAAATATTTAAATGAAGTATTGGGGGTCCCAGTGGAGGGGTATCCCCCCATAACAAGAACCCAATACATAACTGGTATACCTATCCAATCAAAAGAGCAATCTCAAACGGCTCCTGGCCCTACATTAAACTTAACTGAATTCTTGGAGAACTCTCTTGAATTGATTTCAGAAAGAACTACATTGTTGGTAACTTTTGCCCTTGAATTTGACCGAAACAATATTCTTCAGTCATATTTTCGTCATATTAATGAATCTTTCTTGGGACAAAAGATTCAAGTGTTTCCTGATTTGGCACGAATTACACAAAAGAAGAGAAAAGAGTTTCTGTCGTATAAACCCAGGGTTTTAAAATTAGGAGGCACATTTGTTCTGAGATTTCCTTGTAAATGTTGTATTTCTCTTGATTTGGTGAATAATATCTTCTTTACTCCCAATAAGTTATTAGAGTTTATTGAATCAAAGGAAAAGGCTGCCCCTGCCATGGAGGCAATCCCTTAGATAAGTATGCTGGATTATCGGCTGTGTACATCCGTTACTCCCTCCCGTTGTAAATTAGTTTAATTTAATTTACTGCATATTTCCACTTGAAATTATTTCTTAGTATCTTGACTTAAATTATGTGGACAAAAGTAAGAAACATTTTCTTGTATTATACCATTGTGATATAATGCATTATGTTATATTGCTTTATTATATTTCTGATATTTCAACGCATTTATGTTAGCTGATATAAAAGTTAAAATTTATAAATAAAGAATAATAAAAAAAAGAGTAAAGGAAGAAGTGCATAAATGTGATGTCATCATCCAAGAGGTCTTGAGCAGTATGATTTACATTATTTCCTACAGAGGTAACGGTGCTCATTTTCAAAGCACTTAAGACTTACAAAGTTCCATGGAGGTGTATTTTCAAATCAAGTGCTTTCAAATCAAGTATTTTGAAAATACACCTCCATGGAACTTTGTAAGTCTAAGCGCTTTGAAATGCCCCTTAGTAACATATGTAATTTTGTAAGTCTATGTGCTTTGAAAATGAGCCTCTGTGTATTTTATGGTGTATGTTGTATTGTAGAGGAAATCACTCAGCTCCAAACGTGTAGGGAAAACAAGAAGTATTTATCCCAAAGCACCAACAAATAAAAACCTGACATAGGTTTATGTTTTGCGCCTGTGTCAGACATCTAACAGAATTGCTCTACAACAGGACATATAAAATGAATAAATAAAAACATCACTCCTACTTAAAACATCAATAAAACAAACAGAAGTTAAAATACAAACTATAAAAAGTAAAAAATAAAAGCCATGATTACCAAAAGGTATGTGCATATCAATAAATATATAGATGCATGTAAAACAAATATGTATACGAAAGTACAACATAAAAGGGTCACAAACAGAAAGAGGCTATTCGTAATAAGAAAAAGAGCTCACATCTGTATAAACAATCTTCTATATTTGGTGCAAAATTGATGGAATATACACTAATGCAAGATACAAAGGGATCTCGAAGTACACACTGTGAATAATGAGGATATTTTTTATTTATGTATTTCAGCATTTGTACTTCACATTTTCCACCTAGTGTAGGTTCAATGTGGCTTACAGTTTATATTGGAAGTATAACAGTGCATAAAGAACTGTACTGAAAGTGTTACAAGTGCTTTAGGTTCGAACATGGGCAATGGTAAGATTATAAAGGAAGTATTACAGAGCAGTTTAGGATTATATTGGAATATTACAGAGCATTTTAGGATCTGGCATAGGCAATGTTCAGATTTTGTCAGTGCTTCTAGATTGGGGTGTATAAGTAAGCCAGCTATATGAGTTTGTCAAATAGTATTTTAGATCTGTGTTCCTGGCTCTGGTACACAGGAACGTGAAGTTGGTTGCATATGTTGATCTGTATTTTAAACATTGACATTTGGGGAAGTGATGGTTCGGAGAAACTTTTTCTTCACTCAATGTGTAATTAAACTCTGGAATTCATTGCTAGAGAATGTGGTAAAGGCGGTTAGCTTAGCAGAGTTTAAAAAAAAGGTCTGGACGGCTTCCTAAAGGAAAAGTCCATAGACCATTATTAAATTGACTTGGGGAAAATCCAGTGCTTATTTCTGGGATAAGCAGCATAAAACGTATTGAACTTTTTAGGGATCTTGCCTGGTATTTGTGATCTAGATTGGTCACTGTTGGAAACAGGATGCTGGGCTTGATGGACCTTTGGCCTCCCCCTGTATGTCAATACTCAAGTAGGTTCTTACGCCTTTGATGTACATACACATAAAGTTCTACCACTGCATCCTTATAGTGAGGCATTTGTATATCCTCATTCAGCACACAAATTCACCTTAAAATTGTTCACCATGTGCCTAGCTATTGATATTACACGTTCTGTACCCTATTCGTTCTCCTCCGAGCATCATCAGAACCGAGGAGTTAAGATAAGAGGACTGTGTCTTTCTGTTCTTGCCGAAACCACCTGCGCTTGCTTACATCTGTAACTGCCGGCAGCCGATGTCGTCATCTGGATCCAGAAGCTCTTAGCTTTCCATCCTGCCTCCTTCCGAACCCTCTCTTGACTGGCACCAGCCTGGACACATCGTATCAGTCATCATCATAGCAAAAACAGCGGCACGTGAACTTTGGATCCCTCTCCTTCGGCCCATAGGCCGGTGCGCAAGCGCTGTGTGTTTCCCCTCGCCCTATGCTTCTGGCTTCAACTCCGCCTACTCCTCTTTTTTTTTTCTTTTCCCTGGAAAGTCTTCCGCTTTTGTTGGGTAGTACTTGTCCCTGCGAGTCCAGCGGTGTTCGTTAAGAAAAGGGAGTGTTGGAACGGAAGGCGGAAAGAGCGGGTTTTCCCCTCCTCCTTTTCAACCACGTTCGTTACAGCTCGCGCACTAGGGCGGTGCTGGGTTGTCGGTGAAGAGTGCGCGGGGCCCCCTGCGCCGTTTACGCTCCCACAAGGTGTTGCTGGGTGCTGTCATGTCCAGCACGAGCCAGGAGCTCGTGGAACTGGTATGGGGGAGGAAAACCGGTAAAGGGCTCTGTCAGGCCATCTTCAGCCGCTGGACCCAAGGTACGCCACCACCACCGTGTCATTTGTAGAGAGCCCAGGTCAGCCCTTAGTCCAGCTCTGCTGCACTGAAGGAAGGGTGATTGGAGTTTGTCTGATGCACTTAAAATTTTCCCCTCGGTTTTTGTTAATTAGTATCTGACAGACCGAACGGCTCCTCGCGAGTAAATGATGCGGCACTTTTTGGCTTGTCTGCTTTGCTGCAGATTTGTATTGTTGGACTGGAGTTATCTATACAGGGTGGCGAGCTGCGAATCGCGAGAGGGAGGATTTGTTGTCTTCCCAGGTTTAAAAAGCGCGTTTTGCAGATGTATAGCGGAGCTGGTCTTGGGGGGTGTATTGATACCGTCACGGCTTACTTTAGTCAGTGTACAGTGTACTTCAACAAAAGCGTAACTGCATCTCTCTGGAATTCCACTAAACATGCGCTGGTAGTGGCAGCTCAGACTTCAAGAAGATGTTGGTGCCATGATGAGCTTGCCTTTTTTTTTGATCCCCATCCCAGTACTTCAACCCCTCTGACAGTTGTAAAAGGAGATGATGTAATAACATTCTCGGGTATAATAAAGTAATGAGATACATACTACACAATATTTCATAGGTGCCAACACTTAAAAATGATTGGGGGGGGGGGGGGGCAAAATACAAATTACCCCTTCCTGAATACAAATGAAGGAGTTTGCTCAGTATTGGGCATCTAGCACCTGCAAAAGCAAATGCGGGTGATAGATGCTATTACTTGTTGCCCGCGTTTGCCGGTGCCTGATGATCAGAGCTGGCGAGCATGTGAAATAATGAGCTCACTGTTTTAGACCACTAATTGCATGCAAATGCATGCAAAGAGAGTCTCCCCATTCCTCCCTAATACTCAGTGGGCAGCGTGCC
The DNA here is from genome assembly GCF_901765095.1 of Microcaecilia unicolor. Classification (NCBI taxonomy): domain Eukaryota; kingdom Metazoa; phylum Chordata; class Amphibia; order Gymnophiona; family Siphonopidae; genus Microcaecilia; species Microcaecilia unicolor. Next base: position 125,336,003 of record NC_044031.1, on the reverse strand, counting down.
AAACCCTACACCAGCTCAGAGCTGGGGGGGGGGGGGGGGGGGGGGGGGGCGGCTGACAGCCCTGGTGGCCCAGTGGACCCCCCCAGCACATAGTCCACCCAACCCCACTGAAAATACCCTGGTGGCCAAGTGGGACCCTTGACAGGCCTGAGGTGATTCCCCCCCTCTACCTTAAAGTTGGAGGAGGAGGGACAAGCACGCCCTCCTTCCCTCTGTGGGTGACACCTCAAAATGGCCACATCCTGCCATATGGTAGTTAAGCTCAGCGCATCCCAGAATGCACTGGGCAGGGTGCTTGCTGCCATTTTGAGGTTGAGCCTGCAGAGGGGGGGAGGAAGAGCTTGTCCCTCCTCCTCTCTCCAACCTTAAGGCATGAGGGAAGAGGGGTTGGGTTGGGAGAGACTCCACCGCTAGCCCCCCAGGATTAGCTTTGGGGGGGTCACATTGGGCCTGCGGTGGGTCCCACTGGACCATCGGTTATTTTTGGTGGTCAGGGGTCCAGGGGTCCACCAGACCTCCAGGCCACCTGTTTTTTTTTTTGTTGGGGGGGGGGGGGTTATATGTTGTGAGGTGGGGTGAGGAGTCTGGGGTTCCACTGGACCTCCAGGCCCTTGTGTTTGGCGAGATGGAGGTATGGCACATCTGCCTGTTAGGTTTGACAGGTCCAGGAGAAAAGCCCAGACCTTCCAATCCTCTCCTGTGGGAAGATTGTGCCTTGAGTGCATACCCAGGCACAATTCTTCAGAACTGGAAACTGTACCCTAATGTTTAGCTGGATCCTATTCAGTGTTTAAATTGTGTACTAAATCCAAAAGTGAAATGAAAAGAAAAAAAGATTGACCCAATTTACTTCTATTTTAGCTAGAGAAAGTTTAGTTTCCAACTTCTAACCTGTCCCAAATGACTTAGACTTGCAAGATAGTGTTGTACACCACCATATGAATACTCCCCACCTAACCACCACCTCTAGGGTAAGTATAGGTTAGTGACTAATGGGGTGGGGGGCTTGATAACTAAGGGGAAAAGGATGGATAGGAGGTGGATGGGAAGGAGATGAGAGGATAAGTGGAGGGTTCAGGGCTCCAAAATCTGAGCTGTTCAGATATGATTCTTTGGGTCTGTTAGTCCCCAAGTTGGGAATGTTGTCTCTAGGAGTGTCTGATTTGTGGTTTGGAGTCATTGGCTAATTTTGTTTTTTTATTAACTTTCTGTTGATGTAATGGTTCAGCTTCCAATTAATGTCATCTCCAGGGCTGAATATTTAGCTCTAAGTGGGAAATATAAAGTGGCAGTAAAATGGACTTTGCTGCACCAGAAATTCATTAATTTGCATTACTATGCTGTTATGACCCGGTAGTAGTGAGCCCTTGTGCCCCGACAGAGCACGGCAGAGATGGAGTGCTACCTCACTCAGTCAGGCAGCCAGACAACCCCTAGCTTCACCTGGAAAGCGACCACCGTTCACCGGGAGTTTAGCTCCCAGCTGCAGGCGGCCACTAGGACTTCTGGAACCGGCGGAGTTGCACAGCCGCTGACCAGGATGGCAGGAAACAGACACAGTCCAGAACCAGTATTCCGACAGGCAAAGAATAGTCAAAATCAGTCCAGGGTCAAGGCAGGCAGCAAACCAGCGTAATCCGAGAAAACTAGCCAAGGTCCGGTGCACAGGTAAACAGGAACAGAAGAATAGTCAGTGAACAGCACTCTCACAGCAACTCCTCAGAACAATTGAGGCCGAAGCAATGAAGGCCTGGAGGCAGTGCTTTAAATAATGAAGCAATCTGGGCACCGTCGTTTTGGCAATGGCGCAACAGGTGGCATGCATTGCTACTAATGGAGCTGCGAGATTCATATTATAAACCCAAAACACAGCGTAAATTCTACTTAATATGGGAATCATATATTAATGCTTTAGCCCCTAGGGCCCGAAGTTCCATCCTTAATCGACTGAGCTTGGACCCAGCGAAGTAAGCTAAGGGTTTTAGACAGTGAATAGGTCAATTTCCCTGGGCTATTGGAGATATGTAGCTGCCTGGAAGGGGGTGGACAAAGGGGGAGGAATATTAGAGGGGTAAGGAAGGGCAGACGGGGGGTTGCGTAAATAATGAAGCAATCTGAGCAAACCAAACTCAGGTGAATCCAACATGGCTGCCCCCATAGGAGAGCCTCCCAAGACCAAATATGGAGTTCCTTCCTGTTCTCGTTTATACAAGATGGCTGCTGCCCTTGCTCCAAGCCGGATGACGGCTGCCAGACTTAGGAAACTGAAACAGACCCTCCTAAGACTGAACCTTGTCCCTTTTGGACAGAGCTGAGGACTTAGGCGGGAGGAGCGTCGAACAGGTGAGGGACATAACATATGCCTACTGCTCTGACATTGGCGCAGTGGTTTACTTCTAGCTTAGCATATATTTTGTGTGTGCTAAAACCTTTCTGCATTAGTGGTTGTATTGGTGTATTGAAAATTTGCTCCAAACCTGAAATAAACCACTGTGCTAGTAGAGCGCAGTTTATTACACCAGCCGTTCTGAAAGCTTATTACTCTGAGGAAAAAAGGTTGGGAAATTGGGAATTAGCCAACATTCTTAGGAGTAATCAGTATGCTTCCTTATTTGTTAATTTTTTTCTAATTTCTTACATTTTACTTTTCTTAGCCTTCTTTCTTCATTCCCACCCACTTCCCCTCACCTCCACCAGCCAAATGATACCAGCTAAATGGCTATAGCAGCAGTGGTCACTTCTGTGTGGCCTACCTCAGGGTCTTTCTCTTGGCAATAGCAGTATTGGCCATCTTCTCTTATGTGACCTGGTATAAAGGGTCAGCAGCAGCTACTAGATAGTGGTACTAGGTTATCTTTCTAAATAATAAAGGTTGCTCTCATTTAGTAGTAATACAGTGAATATCATATCCTCACTGCTATCTTGAACAGGGCTGGCCCAAGGGTACTTCACACCCTAGGCAAACCTTCAGCCATTGCCCCCCTCCCCCAATCAAAGGATGGCTCTCAAGGCCCTCCCCCCTCTTTCCCCTTGTCCAGCATTGCCCCCTCCCCCTTCTGTGATGTCTAACCTCTCTCTTCTTCCCTACCTCCCCTTCTCCAGGTGCTCATTGTGGCTTTTCTACCACCTCTCGGGTGGCACTATTGCTGAGGAGGCAGTAATGGTATCTATTGAAGATTCATTGTAGTCAGTGTGAGACCTTGAGCATCTGTTTCAGAGGGGGCAGGATCCAGCAGGCCCTGTGCCGGTCATGATGAATCTTCTATAGATCCCATAGTTGGAGTGTCTGCTGCCCTCAAATTGGGTCAATCCTGATCTTGAATGATAAAACTGCTTGAAAACATAGGGCATGTCTGTGCACAAAATAGGATTTTGTGAATGGAAATAGGATCTTTGATCACTGTTCACCCTGTCTGCTCAGTTACTCACATATTCTCACTACGTGTGAGTTTAGTGTGTTGTGTAGTCTTACATACATACCTTTGTCTGTGAAAAGTACCTGTACAATAAAAGGTACAGATTGAATTGGAATTGGGAATGCATCCTGAACCAGTTTTTAAAGGAAACTTTTTACCCTTTGAAAAATAGATGTAAAATCTGTATATGAAAAGTACCTGCAAATTTGACTTTTAGGTGCTGAATACAGATCTAAAGCAATATGCACTCCTTTTTTTATTATTATGGATATATTTCATTCGTTAAAATGTCAAAAAATTATTTAAACTGCTTAGAGCAAATTCAATCAGAAACTCAAAAAGATATTGTTGCTCTAGATATTTAGATATTCAATTAAGCACCTGAACCACATCTCTTATATAGTTACTAATAACTAGCCTCATAAGCCCAGGGTACCTTTACAATAGGACACTACTGAAGTGGCTATCATCATAGGCTCCACCACCAGCCAAAAAACGCAGAGAAAAACTCTCACATTAATACTTTCACTGAGAGAAAAGTCTGCAATACTTAGGCTGGCAGGGTAAAATTATATAGTTATAATGTATAACTATGGATCAAGTGCTTAAAGAAAATCCACCAGTGGCCAATGAAACTGTAAACTTGGTCAGTAAGGATAAGAAGTCAAAAAATATATAACAGACTATCAAAACTAAAGGGTTGAAAAATACTTAACTTCACCATGTGGTCTCAAACCCAGTGACTGTAGTAGTATTCTCAATTCAACCCTCCGTTGCAATGCTGTAGATAGTTTAGTCAGAATTCCTTTTCACTCTGAACTCATTATAATTTGACAATACGCCATCGCAATCATAGCTCTCTCATTTCTCGACAGTTATCGGACTCCCACTGTTTCACTGCTTCATCAGGAGAAAAAACAAGAAAGAAAGTAACAAAATTTTCTTCTTATCAATACGAACAAATGACTGCAAAATGGCGACTGCTTATATAGAACGCCTTGGAGGTAGACTCCTCCCTCTGATGACATCACCTCGTCTCTCCATTCACCAATAGCAAGAAACTAGTTAATAGAATGCTATCCATTCCATTTGTCCATTCAATCCTTTAGGATTTACTGTTTGTAAACGGTATATCCACCTCTGTTCTTTTTGATGTACGACTCTTGAGATGTCTCCTCGTCTCCCGTTATTAACCAGTTGTTCAATAACCATACATTTTAACTGCTCAAATGTATGTTTCATATAGACACAGTGTTTGGCTAGAGGCATGTGAAGCTTCTCTGATTGTATTCCATGTTTATGCTCATTCAATTTAGTTTTTAGCATGTGTTTTGTTTGCCCTATATATCTAAGGCCACAATGGCATGTAATCATATAAATTACAACTTTAGAGGTACAATCCGTATGGCATTTTACAAAAATCCATCGATTATTGATCGGATCCCAAAATTTGTTCTTCTCTTCCATGATGTCACACACAACACATTTATTACATTTATAACTGATTCTGTATTGTGACATCCTAGGTGAATTGTGTCCTGGTGTCTTACTGTAACCCACTGTGAACTATTTAATATGGTATTATCGGGCTATAAGTTGCCTAACTGTAGACTCCTGAGGCTAGTTGAAGCATGATGTTGTGTTGTCATCATTTTAACATCTTTTTGATTTATAGAATAAAGTTTATATGACTTCCTCTGTCTCCCTGGTATTATTGGAAGAGTTCTGTTGATCAGCTATTTCTCCTTTGTACATCTTTTGATGTTGATCATGGTACTTGAGGCTGATGACAGTAGAAAGCTGGTAGTGTACATCATATTTGTACCTTACACGTTCAAAGTTGTAGACAAAATATTTGTCAAAAATAAGATGAATTGTGAAGGATGGAGTTTATTTCAGACAGGGGACTGTCTGTTCCAGCATATGAAAACAGGGACTGATTATATATAAATCCAAAACCAAAAAAACTAAACAAAACAAACAAAAAAACTCTGTCAACTAATTAGACATATATTCAGGTATTAAATGATTGACACTGAAGAATAGGTTTGTTTGAGCTGCTGAAATTGTGAGCCTTGTCAGGGATGTGGGTGCTTCTGTTGCAATGTAGCATCTCATAGAAGAAAGCATGAATACACCCAGAACTGTGCTAACAATGTAACCTTAAATAGAAGACCACATTAAGATCATGTATGAAGGATAACATAATTTTAAGAAATGACAAAGTGCATTAAACGCCCTCTAACATCTGGTACTTTTCTCCTATGTGCAAGAACACATTGTATTTGTATTGGCTGTACTCTTGATTCCCAGTCCCACTACCCTTCTGCAGGTTATTCTCTGATTGTGAATGTTTAAGAGAAGTGTTATTGGGGCTGATGGAATGGTTAAATCCATTTGAGAGGATGTGGATGAAATTTAAAAAAAATGATACTAAAAAAGAACTTAAGTGAACAGCATTTCAAATTTTGTTTCTAGGGTTTGTGTTCAGTGAATCGGAATCGACTGCGCTAGAACAGTTTGAAGGTGGCCCTTGTGCTGTAATTGCACCTGTCCAGGTATCGTACAATGGTTGTTCACTAATTCCTTATACTGCACTTGACTCAAGGTTTTATATTTCTTGTTGCCTCCTTTTCTTCCTTTTCCGCAATCACTGAAGAAGAAACTTTACTTCTTCTTTCATCCTCAAAACTAACCACTTGCCCCACTGACCCTATCCCCACTCATCTACTCAATACTATCTCTCCTGCTATCACCCCTTTCATCTGTCATTTCCTTGTCATCAAGCAGATGAATCTATTATGAGTGGGTTGTGTCCATCAACCAGCAGGGGGAGATAGAGAGCACTGAAAAACCATAGTGCCTCATGGCCAGCTAGCTCCATCTGCCTCTTCAGTATTCTCTATCTCCCCAGCAGGGTGGATGCGGCTTATTCAGCTCCTTCAGAAAATCTGCCTGGGGTGGCTCCTGTGCTGTTGCCAGTTGTAGCAGGGGTATTGTGGCTGGTGGTGCCCACTTTAAAGGCACATAGGTACGCCCTTTCCCTGCCTTACCCGGCCCCCGATGTGGATGTAGACACATAGTCTAGCCCTGTCCCTGTCTTTGCCCACGCTGTGGATGCAGGCACATAGGTTTGCCCTTTCACTGCCTTTCCCACGCGACTGATTCTCTGGAGTGGAAAAAAATTTGCCTCTTGCGCTGTTACCTCTAACTTTCCTCACAGCGTTAAAAAAAAAAAAGCTGTGTCGCTCTGTAGCGCTGCGATCCCAGAAAAGAGGTTTTCTTCTGATTGTGCAGGGGATTGGAGCTCTGTGGACTCGGTCCGGGGAGGTAAGAGCATTTTGTGGCTCCTCCGGGGAGGGCCCGCGTTCGGGATGATTTTGGCGCAAATCCGCCATTTTGAATTTCCCGCCGTTTTCGGCGATGGCTGCGGAGGTAGTTAGGCGCTGTTCCCGTTGTGGCAAGCGCAGATCAGCAGTAGGGCTCTGTAAATCGTGCTCTTCTGACATCAGAGCCAGTCCGAGCGTGGCGAGCGAGGTTTCTTCTCGCTCCATGGAGCTGGCAGCGGGCGCCATTTTGGAACAGCATGGCGCGACCCCCGCTGAGACGGAGGGGTTTGAGCCTGGAGGGGAGCCTCGTATGGAGGCTGAAATGTGAGCCATTACCCCTGGACTGGAACCGGGAGACCAGGGTGAGCCATTCTCCCCTGAGTTTGTTTTCCTGCTGCATAAAGCATTTATTTTAGGGTTTAAATCTTTTTTATTGACTGAAAATCAATGCAAACCAACAAAACTTCAACATGAGCATTGTACAAATGCAAGTAAATCATTTACATTCCAGTCAATTAAGTTTTTCTTTTATCCCCAAACCTCCCTTCCCCCTCCCTAATCCTGCTACTTATATAGTTCAACATGTTATTGGTGACCATACATTATACTCCATTTATTCAACATTCCCCATTACATAGCCCACATCTTCCAATAGCATCCTCATTCCATTCTCTAATGATCCCAAAAGGAACAAAAAAAAAAAAAAAAAAAAAAAAAAAAAACCCCTTTTCCCCTTTCTTCTTTCTCCTTTCTCTTCCCTCCTTTATCCGTTTCCCTTTTCCCTTCTCTTCTTCTTCCCTTCTTCCTTTACAGTCTATTTAACAGAAAACTTCGTGCTCTGGAGGATAATGATTGTATGTACATTTCCCAGATTCCTAAGAACACCTTTCTTCTCTTTGGGGATGATCCCACCTCCCTCCTTTCCTGCATGAGCAGGTCATATAGTCGGTTTCTCCAATGCCAATAGTCTGGCGGTTCCTCTGTCATCCAACCATTCAGAATAAGCTTCTTCCCCAGTATGCTGGCTTTGCGGATGAACTGCCGAGCCCCTTTTTGCGGGACTGCTAATGTTTCATATTGATCTAGCAAGACCCCCTTGGGGGAAAACTGAATTTTATGCTGCAACACCTTTTCCAAGTATTGAGCTATTTGTCTCCAAAAATTTTGTATTTTGTAACAATCCCATAGATAATGAAACAGCGTGCCCTTTCCCTGCCTACACTTGGAACACAATGGATCCGGGATCCCCCCCATTTGGAACACCTGAGATTTGGCCATGTATGCTCTATGTAGAATTCTATATTGACATTCTCTCAAATTTGCATTCCCTGATATTGAAGGTATTTGTGCCACCAGCTTCCGGAAGTTAATTTGCAGGTTAGGCTGTTTCAAATCTCGCGCCCACTTCTGCTGTATTTTGTCCATATCCTTACCTCCTCCCAGCTCCCACAAGGCTTTCTGCAGCCCTGAAACCGATAACCTCTCTCCAGGTACGGAACCATAGAATTCTCTGACTCTACGTCCATGTCTGCCTCCCAACTGTGCTGCGTCCAAGGAACGAACATAGTGAGCTAGCTGACCATATGCAAATGTGTGGCTGTAGTCTATACCTACTCCCAAGGCTCCCAAACCCAGTAATTGTCCCCGAGAATCCAGGACATGCTCTAACCTTGTTATGCCTAGTCCTGCCCATCTAAGAAACACTTTATTTTCTGAACCCGGTTTAAATTGGGGATTACCCTGTAACGGTAAAAGATCTGATGTCTCTGCCCCCAACCCCCAGCTCTTATTTAGATCCTTCCATATCTCTCTAATGGGTCTTAGCAACACGCTATTGCCCACCTGACTAGGTATAGCTATCCCTGGGCACTGCAGCAGGTAATATAAATGATATGGTTTAAAGTATTCCTGCTCCAGTCTCCTAGGCGTGAAATCCTGCCTGTCTAACAACCAGTCTCCCAAGTGTCTCAACAAACAAGCTTGGTTATAGCGCCTGAGATCCGGAAGGCCCAACCCCCCTTCCCTCCACGAGCCCATTAATATTTTCAAAGGAAGCTTAGGTTTGGAGTCCCTCCATACGAATTTCCTTACGTACTTGTAGATCCGATTCAAATCCTTATTCTTTAGTTTCAAAGGTAGCACCTGAAAAGTATAGAGCCACCTGGGGAACTCCACCATTCTAAACAAGTGTATCCTCCCATGTAATGTGATTGGTAAAGCTTTCCACCTCCCTAGTTGCTCCTTCATAGCGTCTACTAATCTAGTTATGTTGGTATGATATAAGGCTGTAGTGTGCATGGTGATCCGCACTCCTAGGTATCGAAGTGACTCCACTGCCCATTTCAAAGGAAATGTTCCTTTCCATATCCCTCTCACTCTTTCATTAGTCGCCAGCGCCAATGATTTCGAGTAATTGATCTTAAATCCTGAGAAATCTCCATACTCCTGGAAGAGCTCTAACAAAGCCTCTAAAGATTGCTTAGGCTGGGTAAGGTGTACTAAGATATCGTCTGCGAACGCTGAGACTTTAAACTCTTGCGGGCCCCACTTTACCCCCGTCACCTCTGGATGGTCTCTAATTTCTCTGATCAGAGGGTCTAGAACCAAAACAAAGAGCAGAGGCGACAGAGGACATCCCTGCCTGGTGCCTCTCCTAATTGGGAACAAGTCCGACCTCTCCCCATTTATCCACATATAGGCCTGTGGGTTAGAGTACAGTGCCCCCACCGCTTCCCTAAATGCCCCTTCTATCCCCATTTTCTTCAAAACCTCAAACATAAAGTTCCATACCACTCGATCAAAGGCCTTCTCTGCGTCGAAACTAACCAGCACAGAAGGCCTTTTCTGCTTCTCCACTGTCTCCAGGGAAGCTAGTAGTGCTCTGATATTACTTGCCACTGACCTGCCTGTTACAAAACCTACCTGGGGGGAGGCTACCAAGTCTGGAAGCACCTTAGCCAACCTATTAGCTAATATCTTCGCATAGATTTTTATATCACAGTTTATCAAAGATATTGGCCTATATGACCCCACTTCCCTCTCGTCCCTACCTGGTTTTAATAATACTATTACTTTCGCCTCATTTAGCCGATCAGACAAGGTTCCTGATGTTATCATTTCATTAAAGAGATTCATCAATGGGTTTGTCACCTGTTCCTGTACTAGTTTATAAAAGGCCATACTAAACCCGTCCGGCCCCGGCGCTTTATGTATTTTACTTTGCTGCAGTGCCAACATCAACTCTCCCTCCACTATGGGGTTGTTCAGTATTTCCAACTGCGTCTCTGAGACCCTAGGCAGCTCTTGGTTAGCCAAGTATACCTCACTATCCGGGATTATGTCTGACGGTTTTTCATATAATGCCTTATAATAGTTCCTAAATCTGCTTATGATCCCTTCAGTCTCCCGGATTGTCTGCCCTCTCCCATCTTTAATTTGTAGGATCCTAGTAGGCCCCTTCTGCCCCTTTACTAACCTACTCAATAAAGTTCCCGCCTTATTCCCATACTGGAAGAGCTGGTGCTGATAATACATTTGTGATTTCCTAGCCCTCTGGTGTAATAATTCGTTTAACTCCCTTTGAGATGCTAATAGTGCTCTTTTCTGCTCTTCCTTTATCGTCTCCCCAAATCGCAGCCTCCTAGTTCTTATCTCTTTTTCCAAGCGGAGGATTTCTTTGTCCCTCATTCTCTTGGCTCGGGCCCTATATGCTATTATCTCCCCTCTCATTACTGCTTTTGCTGTCTCCCAATATAAACTTATTTGCTGCTGGTGGCTCCTATTATGCTCTTCAAACTCCTTCCACTTTCCATTTATATATTCCTTAAAATGTGGATCCCGGTATAATTCAAAGGGGAACCTCCAATTACTCCCTCCTCCCCAATTTCTAGACACCTGCAGCTGTATGTATATGAGTGAGTGATCTGATATTTCGCATGGTCCTATTTCTGCTGCTGGTGTTTGTGCAAATAGGCCCCGAGAGATCAAGAAGTAATCAATACGAGATTGTGTCAAGTGCGCCCTGGACACATGCGTATAATCTCTGTGTGTCGGGTGTAGTACCCTCCATATATCAATTAAGTCTAAAGTCGAGCACAGAAAGGGCAGGCCTCTATCACTGTTACTTGTTGTGTTAGTCCCAGAGCTACACCTATCCATCTGGGTGTTATATACCAAATTAAAATCTCCTCCAAGTATTATATTGCCCTCCTGGAAGGGGCTCAGCAGTTCTATTAGGGTTTTATAAAATTTGTGGTCAAAGACATTTGGTGCGTATACATTACAAAAAATGTACCTGTTGTTTCCGCATTCCACCTCCGCCAGCACATATCTACCCTCCTCACTTCTTTTGACCGACTTTATTTGTATCTGCAACCCTTTTCGAAACAGCATTAACACTCCCCCTTTTTTCCCCTTCGCCGGGGACCCCACCGCCTCCCCCACCCAGCCTTTCTGAAATTTACTATGTTCCACCGCTGTTAAGTGTGTTTCTTGGAGAAAGACCACATCTGCTTTATGCCGTCGCATAGCCTGCAGGACTTTGGTTCTTTTAATGGGTGATGAAATCCCCCCCACGTTCCATGAAACTAATTTAATCGATCCCATTTCACATTCTTATTGACATTTCTCTGTTCCATATCTCGTATTGGTGAGGATGCACCCCCCAGCCCTTGGGTACCTCCCCCTTCTCCGCGTCTACCCACTTCCTGTCTCCGCCCTCTCGCTGTTACCTGTGTTGTGAGAAAAGAGATTAAAACAAAAGGAAACTTTATAACCAAAACATCTAAACCCCTTGCTACCCCCCTCCCCCCTCCCTCCCGTCCCTGTCCCCTTTCCTTCATACTGCTCCCGAAGGACCAGACTACCGTTCTCGCTAGAGAACTGGTCACGCCCCTGTCTCCCCTCATCCCCCCCCCCCACCGTCCTCCTTGTTATTCTGCTGTTCCCCATAACTTCTATCTTTTTATCTCTCATTTACTTGTAACAGATATAACCAACATTTATTTATAACAGATAGAATCATCTTGGAACCCGGCTTCAGACTTTTAACTCTGTTTTATACTTTACCCAGCTTATAACCCTGAGCACTCAGCATATGATTCCCTAATGTCCCTGCTTGGCTCAGAGTTTTTATCCACTGTCTTTATGTAAGTCCAAGTTCCCTTTGACTCTGGGTATTCCACTATGTCCTCCACTGTCTTCTTCTTCTAGAATTTTAGCCTTTCTTGGCTAAACGTTTCTTTTCATGGACTTGTAACAGATATAGCCCTCATTCACTTATAACAGTTATAATCAACCTATTAAACAGCTTCAACTTTCAACTTCTCTTTATACTTTACCCAGCTTATGCTCCTGAGTGCTCAGCATATTATTCTCTAATGTCCCTGCTTGGCTCTTAGATTTTATCATCTGTCTTGATGTGAGTCCAAGTTCCCTGTGGCTTTGAATATTCCACTGTGTCTCCTACTGTCGTCTTCCTCTATTGTTTTCGCCTGCCTTGGCGAGCTGTTCTCTTCATGGACTCCTCTGGCCTCTTACTTGTGTCTGTTCACTCTCTGCTCCCCCGCTTCCCAGCATTTGGTTGACAAACTGTGAAGCTTCCACGTGTGAGCTGAAAACATGCCATCTGCCCTCTTGCTGTATTCTTAATTTTGCCGGGAACATCAGAGCAAATCTTGCTTTTTTTGCATAGAGGCGTTTGCATACTTCAGTAAATTGTCGACGTTGGGCTGCAACTGCGGTTGAAAAATCCTGAAAGCAGAGCACGCTGTTGTTTTCATATAAAATCTTTCCTTTTAGTCTCCATTCCCTCAATATTTCTTGTTTATGTGCATAGTTAAGTATCTTACAGATTACCACTCTCGGTCTCTCCGCATTCTGTTCGGCTCTCCCCAGCCTGTGTGCTCTCTCTATTTTCAATGCCTTCTCCAGTTGTGGCTTATTTAGCACTTTTGGCAGCCATGATTCCAGAAATCCCGCCAACTCCACCTCTCGGAGCGACTCTGGCAAACTGATCAGCCTCAAGTTATTGCGCCGCGATCTGTTTTCCAGATCCTCTACTTTTGCTTCCAGCTTGTCCAATCTATCTTTCAGTTCTTTTTGCTGCTTTTCAGTTTGCAGACATTGATCTTCTACATCGGACATCCTCTGCTGGAATCCCGTCAAATCGGTTCGCAGACTTTCCAGTTTATCGTCCATCTGCCCAATCTGATCTGATATTTTCTGCAGCTTCCTGTCTACCGACACCTCCAGCAATGCCGAGACCTCAGCTGCTATCTCCGCCGCCCAGGCTGAGCTCACGGACTCGCCAGTCGCGCCGGTCTCCGCCATTTTGTTTTCTCCCACGCGGCTTCGGGCTCCCTCTTTCCGAGTTGTTTTCGTGGCCATTCCGACCGCCGTACCGCTTGGTTTTCCTGCAGCTTATTGCGTGAGTATTCCGATTTCTACTGTTGCTTTTTTGTGGGTTTTGACTCGATTTTGACGGTGCTAGGGGCTGTTGTTACCCGAGGGGACCCAGAGCTCTAACAAGCGGCGTCCTCCCCGTCGCCTAGCATCACGTGACCTCTCTAAAGCATTTATTTTAAAAAGAGCTCTCCCGCAGGGGTCTCAATCGGCCCGGCTGCCTGTGTCCCCTCCAGTGGAGCCCGGCCTTGAATTGCCGTCAGGTGCATTTTCCCCTGACAGATGGCCGCAGGACAAGCGCAGAAGGGTGGATTCCCCTTCAGAGAGTGGCGCACCCCCTTTTTCTCCCCCATGGTCGGGATGTGAGAAGTCTGAGGGGTCTGGCAGGCCCTCGTGGTATGGAGAGCCAGAGGAAGGTGCAGGATTGCCATTGGATCCAGATGATCCTTCTGCGGTGAGGATTTTCCACCGTGATGAGCTGTCAGCGCTTATTTCTCATGCATTGCAGGCCCTCTCTATTGAAGATCCTTCGAGTGCTGAAGTCTCCTCTGCTAATCCGAGGATGACAATTACTAAGAAGCCTGCTCGAGCTTTTCCTTTGCATGACTCCATCCAAGAGCTTATTTTGGCTCAATGGGCTGACCCCGAGGGGCCTTTGAAAGTTGTCAGGGCTATGGGGCAATTATACCCTCTAAGTGAGGAGCATTTGGCGCGCCTAGCTGTGCCTAAAGTGGATGCCCTAGTCACTGCTGTGACAAAGAGAACTACCCTCCCAGTTGAAGGAGGAGTTGCCCTGAAGGACATGCAGGACCAACGCTTTGAATCAGCTATAAAGCGGTCCTTTGAGATTTCAGGCCTATTCTTACGGGCGTCTGCATGCAGCTGTTACGCTGCCCGAGCCTGCCTCGCTTGGTTACAACAGGCAGTGGAGCAGCCCGGAGATGGAGCGGAGCCCCTTGCGGAGGTGGCACCGCAGATGGAGTCAGCCTTGTCTTTCTTGGCTGACGCCCTTTATGATCTTGTCAGATGGCTAAGCAGATGGCTGTGGCGGTGGCGGCTTGCCGCCTGTGTTGGGCGGCTGACATGGCCTCTAAGCAAAGGTTGGTGAAGTTGCCCTTTCAAGGCCTTCTCCTATTTGGTGAGGAGCCGGTGGCAGACGGAGGGGGGCGGGTAGAGGGAGGAGTGGCGGCGGCGACGACCTCAGGGGGGGGCGGCGGTGGCGGGGCCACGGGGGTGCAGAGGATGGGGGAAGCTGTCATTTCAAGAGAGGGGGGAGTGGCGGTGGCGACAGCCTCGGGGTGGGGGCCGGGGCTGCAGAAAGCTCTATCAATGCTGGGGGGAGCGGCTGCGGCGACCTCAGGCGGGGGGGGGGGGGGGGGGGGGGCGAACACTGTCTATAAAGGATGTCCATCGACCCCAAAACTGGTTGAAGGATAGAAAACAGAGAGTAGGGTTAAATGGTCAGTATTCTGAATGGTGAAGGGTAGATAGAGGGGTTACCAGGGGTCTGTGCTAGGACCGCTGCTTTTTAACATATTTATAAATTATCTAGAGATGGGAGTAACTATTGAGGTAATTGAATTTGCTGACAACAAAAAGTTATTCAAAGTTCTTAAATCACGAGAGGATTGTGAAAAATACAAGAGGACCTTACAAGACTGGGAGATTGGGTGTCTAAATGGCAGATGACGTTTAATGTGAGCAAGTGCAAAGTGATACATGTGGGAAAGAGGAACCTGAACTATAGCTACGCAATGCAAGGTTCCACATTAGGAGTCACTGACCAAGAAAGGGTTCTCAGCGTTGTTGTTGATGATACGTTGAAACCCTTTGCTCAGTGTGCTGTGGCGGCTAAGAAAGCAAATAGAATGTTAGGTATTATTAGGAAAGGAATGGAAAACTAAAGTGAGGATGTAATGTCTTTTTATATCAGTCCATGATGCGACCGCACCTCGAATATTGTGTTCAATTCTGGTTGCCTTATCTCAAGAAAGATATAGTGGAATTAGAAAAGGTACACAGAAGGGCTATGAAAATGATAAAGGGATGGGATAGCTTCCCTATGAGGAAAGGCTAATGTGGCTAGGGCTCTTCAGCTTGGAGAAAAGACGTCTGAGGGGAGATATGATAGTGGTCTATAAAATAATGAGTGGAGTGGAATGGGTAGACATGAATTGTTTGTTTACTGTTTCAAAAAATACTAGGACTAGGGGGCATGCGATGAAGCTACAAAGTAGTAAATTTAATACGAATCGGAGAAAATGTTTCTCACCGTGTAATTAAACTCTGGAATTCGTTGCCAGGGAATGTGGTAAAGGTGGTTAACTTAGCCGGGTTTAAAAAGGTCTGAACAGCTTCCTAAAGGAAGTCCATAGACCATTATTAAATTGACTTGGGGAATATCCACTGCTATTTCTGGGATAAGCAGCGTAAAATGTATTGAACGTTTTCGGGATCTTGCCAAGTATTGTGACCTGGATTGGCCATTGTTTGAAACAGGATGCTGGGCTTGATGGACCTTTGGTCTGTTCCAGTGTGGCAATACTTATGTAAGACAGATTCTCAGTATGAGATCCACATGGAGTCTGGGTTGATGAGGTCTCAGTTACCCCACAACTCCATGGTGTAGACCCTGCCTTCAAGAGAGCCAAGAGTTCTAGAGGCTATGCTTTGGCGCCCCCAGGCAGAGAAGCTAGAACCTTGGATTCTTTTGGGAGGAAAATGTGTCACATTGCCAGTATACAGTCATACCAGCTCTTCACGAGCATCCACTTGCGGAACTTGCTGGGGCAATTGTCTAGTTTGGTCGATTTCCTCCCTCCGGAGCAGGCCGAGCCTTTTCGCCAGCTGGTTAAGCAGCAGAAGTTGTGTCGCAAATTCTTGGCCAGGGGCGCTTACAACACTTTTGATGTGGCATCCAGAGTCTTCTCAAGGTATAGCAATGCACAGACAGTCATGGCTGCTTGTTTCTGACCTGGACCATTTGGTCCAGCAGAGGATAGCGGATGTTCCTTGCCAGGGGGATAATTTTTTCGGAGAAAAGGTAGAAGATCCAGTTGACAAATGCAATGGCTTCTCTCTCCCGCCGGGAACCTTCTGCTTCCATCTCCTTGACTAGGAGGTAGTTTGGTGGTTCACGGAGTGCTCCCTATTCCTATCCTAGGCGTACTCAGGCTCAGCCCCAGCGTGCTCGTGCTCATCAACAGCGTTTACCCAAGGCCCCTGCTGCTCCCCAGCAAAAGCTTGGGATGAGCTTTTGACTGGCTCCAGAAGAGCATAGTTGAAATAAATGTCCTTGCCGGTTGGGGGGGAGGTTAATGTTTTTTTTACCAAAGGTGGCCTCTCATAATCTCCCATCGATGGGTTCTTCAAATAGTCTGGTTAGGGTATACCCTCAATCTGGTCTTCAAACTTCCAAATTGCCCACAGAGAGCACATTCATTCAGCTCTCAACACAAGCAGGTACTTGCTGAGGAACTCTCTGCCCTTTTAAAGGGCCATGCGGTTGAACCCTTTCCACCAGGGGAAGAAGGGCTGGGATTCTATTCCAGGTACTTCCTTGCGCAGAAAAAAACAGGGGGGGTGCGTCTCATCCTAGACATGAGGGCCCTGAACAAATTCCTGGTCTGTTAAAAGTTCAGGATGGTTTCCCTAGGCACCTTTCTCTCCATGATTCAGGAAAATATTTGACTATGCTGTCTGGATTTGAAGGATGCTTATACTCGTATCCTGATACTTCCAGCTCACAGGAAGTATCTTCAGTTTCGGCTGGGATCGCAGCACTTTCAGGACAGCGTACTGCCATTTGGCCTGGCGTCCGCTCCCAGAGTATTTACAAAATGTCTAGCAGTAGTTGCGTCGATGCGCAAACTGGGAGTGCATGTGTTCCTTTATCTCGATGATTGGCTGGTGAGGAGCACCTTGGAGGAAGGTGCTCGGGAGTCCATGCGGATGACTATTCAGGTGCTAAAACTGCTAGGGTTTGTAATAAATTACCCCAAATCCCATCTCACTCCTGTTGAAAAATTGGAGTTCATTGGAGCATTGCTGGTCACAGGAACAGTTCAAGCCTATCTCCCCGAGGCACCAGCAGACAATCTTCTATCACTGGTGTCCACGGTTCAAGCTTCTCAGCAAGTCACAGCTCGGCAGATGTTGTGACTCTTGGGGCATGTGGCCTCCACAGTTCATGTTACACTCATGGTACATCTACATATGAGATCTGCTTAATGGATCCTGGCTTCACGAGGAATTTAGAGGATATCATCCATATGTCCACCGACCTTGTACACTCTCTTCAGTGGTGGACGATTCGGTCCAGTCTGACCTTGGGACGTCCATTCCAAATTCCTCAGCTGCAAAAGGTTCTGATGACGGATGCATCCTTCCTGGGTGGGGGGGGGGGGGGGGCAGGAAACAGATCTTCAGATCAACCTCATGGAGCTCCGAGCGATCTGGAACGCTCTAAAGGCTTTCAGAGATCTGTTGTCCAACCAAATAATCTTAATTGAGACAGACAATCAGGTTGCGTTGTACTACACCAACAAGCAGGGTGGGCACCGGATCTCACCCAGTGTGTCAGGAGGCCATCCAGATGTGGCTACGGGCACGCCTTCACAGCATGTTCCTGCAAGCCACGTATCTGGCAGGTGTAAACAACATTCTGGCCGACAGACTGAGCAGGATAATGCAACCTCACGAGTGGTCCCTGAATATGGGCGTAGCCCACATGATCTTCCGAGCGTGGGGCACCTCCTCTGTGGATCTCTTTGTCACTACAGTGTGGTAAATTTAAAACGAATCGGAGAAAATTTTTCTTCACCCAACGTGTAATTAGACTCTGGAATTCATTGCCGGAGAACGTGGTACGGGCGGTTAGCTTGACGGAGTTTAAAAAGGGGTTAGATAGATTCCTAAAGGACAAGTCCATAGACCGCTATTAAATGGACTTGGAAAAATTCCGCATTTTTAGGTATAACTTGTCTGGAATGTTTTTACGTTTGGGGAGCGTGCCAGGTGCCCTTGACCTGGATTGGCCACTGTCGGTGACAGGATGCTGGGCTAGATGGACCTTTGGTCTTTCCCAGTATGGCACTACTTATGTACTTATGTACTTATGTACTCAATACAATCATAAGGTCCCCAGTTCTGTTCCAGACTTCAGGCCCACGACAGACTAGCGTCAGATGCCTTTCACCTACATTGAGGAATAGGTCTTCTGTATGCATATCCTCCCATACCTCTAGTGGGGAAGACTTTGCTGAAACTCAAGCAAGACCGCGGAACCATGATTCTGATTGCGACCTACTGGCCGCGTCAGATATGGTTCCCCCTTCTTCTGGAATTGTCTTCCGAAGAACCGTGGAGATTGGAGTGTTTTCCAACCCTCATCACTCAGAATGAGGGGTCGCTTTTACATCCCAATCTCCAGTCTCTGGCTCGCATGACCTGGATGTTGAGAGCCTAGAATTCTCCCGGGTCTTGCTGGCTTTCAGGAAAGATTTCACTAAGAGGTGTTACTCTTTTAAATGGAGGAGGTTTGCCATCTGATGTGACAGCAGAGCTGTAGATTCCCTTTCTTGTCCTATACAGACCCTGCTTGAATATCGTCTACACTTATCAGAGTCAGGTCTCAAGACCAACTCCATAAGGTTTCACCTTAGTGCAATTAGTGTGTATCATCATCGTGTAGAAGGTAAACCTATCTTTGGACAGCCTTTAGTTGCTCACTTCATGAGAAGTTTGCTTTTGTCAAAGCCCCCTGTCAAACCTCCACCAGTGTCATGGGATCTCAACATCGTTCTCACCTAGCTGAGGAAAGCTCCTTTTGAGCCACTGAATTCCTGCCATCTGAAGTACTTGACCTGGAAGGTCATTTTCTTGGTGGCTGTTACTCCAGCTCATAGGGTCAGTGAACTTCAGGCCTTGGTAGTGGATGCACCTTATATTAAGTTTCATCACAAAAGAGTAGTCCTCTGCACGCACCCTAAGTTCCTGCCAAAGGTGGTGTCGGAGTTCCATTTGAACCGGTAGATTGTCTTGCCGACACTTTTTCCCCGCCCTCACGCCCACCCTGGCGAAAGCAGCTTGGCTAGCAGATTGCATTTCCTTCGCTTATGCCCAAGTTGGACTTACTGTAGAGGGCCATGTTACGGCTCATAATGTCAGAGCCACAGCTGCTTCAGTGGCTCACTTAGCCTCCATTGAAGAAATTTGCAAAGCTGCAAAGTGGTCTTCAGTCCTCACATTCACATCTCATTACTGCCAAGAGCAGGATATCTGACGCGACAGTCGGTTTGGGAAGTCAGTGTTGCAGAATCTGTTTGGGGTATAGAATCCAACTCCACCCTCTTAGGTCTGTTTTGTTCTGTTCCAGGCTGCACTTTGTTTCAGCATGTAATGTGCCTGCCTCAGGAGTCTATTTCCTGTTTGAAGATTTCTGTTGGCCTCTAGTTGGTGCTGCTTATGTTTTTACATTGCCTGAGTCGGGTGTTGATTCAGCATGTTCCTTCCACCAGTTCCATCTGCTGGATATATAACCCAATGGTCTGGACTTATCTGAAAGGGAATAGACTCCTGAGGCAGGCACCGTTAAGTGCCGAAACATGGTGCCGAGTCTTGAGCACTGACATTGCTTTTAGTGTACGTTACTGAACCTTTAGTGAGTTTTAAACACTGACGTTACTTTTAGTGTGCAACACTGTACTTTTAATATATTTATTTGGTTGTATATTGGTTTACAAACGCTATTTTATGCTGAAGTTCAGTCCATGGGCAATGAAGGCATTGGTCTCTATGGAATCAAGAGCTGCACTGGACACTGGAGTTCCATCTACATCAAGGAGGTCTCCTCGTGCCTTGATGTCAGGTCTCAGTAGAATCCATTTGGGTCAAGCATTGTCTGATTCAACACCAAAGGCTTGATAGGATTCCACATTGCTTTCATTGGGACCCCGATGTAGTGCATTGAGTGAAGGTGAAGAAGCACCAACATCTGTCCTCATCAAAGCCTGGTGCCAAGATTTTCGGGACACCTGCATTGCTGATACTTGAGGAACGCTTCTCTTCTGTGGAAACGGTGCCAGTTCACAAGTAGCCCTGAAGCTGGGAACTCACCTCCCGATTTGGCTCTGATATCTTTGCAGACCTGAAAACACTAAGATGGAGTCAGCAGTCCAGCAGCGAGAGGGGTGCTACCCAGTCTTCTGCACTGAGTGCCACATGTATGAGTATTTCCCGGTTGGTGTGATGTCATATGTGTGTGCTCGATGCAAAGAGCTCCTAGACCTTAGAGATCGTGTTTGTTCTCTCGAGGCTACAGTAGCAGACTTGGTAGAAATGAGGGAGAGAGAGAAATACATAGACGAGACCTACAGGGATGTTATAGAGAAGTCCCACCTCCAATCAGGTAGCCTCTGTGCTGCCTTGGAGGGGAGAGGTCTCCCAGAAGGTGAAGTAGGAAGTACTCCTGTAGCCAGGACCTGCACACCAGGGGATTTACTATCCTCTCGCACCGAGGATATGTCTCCAGTTACTGCCTGGAAGGGAAAGGATAGGACGGCTGTTGTAGTTGGTGATTCAATCATTAGACATATAGATAGCTGGTGGTGGCTGGTGGATGGGAAGATTGCCCAGTGACTTGCCTGCCTGGTGCGAAGGTGGAGGACCTCACGCGTCACCTAGATAGGATTTTAGATAGTGCTGGGGAGGAGCTGGCTGTCTTGGTACATGTGGGTACCAATGACATAGGAAAATGTGGAAGAGAGGTTCTGGAAGCCAAATTTATGCTCTTAGGAAGAAAGCTCAAATCCAGATCCTCTAGGGTGGCGTTTTCTGAAATACTACTACTACTTAACATTTCTAGAGCGCTACTAGGGTTACGCAGCGCTGTACAGTTTAACAAGAAGGACAGTCCCTGCTCAAAGGAGCTTACAATCTAAAGGACGAAATGTCAAGTTGGGGCAGTCTAGATTTCCTGAATAGAGGTATGGTGGTTAGGTGCTGAAGGCAACATTGAAGAGGTGGGCTTTGAGCAAGGATTTGAAGATGGGCATTCCATGCGCAAGGCCCAAGAGACAGGCAGAGCTCCGGAGTCTTAATGCGTGGATGAGGCAATGGTACAAGGAGGAGGGTTTTAGTTTTGTCAGGAACTGGGCAACATTTTGGGGAAGGGGGAACCTATTCCGAAAGGATGGGCTCCACCTTAACCGGGATGGGACCGGGCTGCTGGCATCATCATTTAAAAAAGAGATAGAGCCGCTTTTAAACTAGGAATGGGGGGGGGGGGGGGGGGGGGGGGGGAGGCCAACAGTCGCACAAAAGCGTATGGTTCGGAATAAGGTATCTTGCAAAGATATCGCCCAAACAGGGAAGACAGGGTTTCTTGATAGTGAGGTTGCAAAAGATACTGTAGTGGATTCAATGTCCTTAAATAAAAATAATAAAAATCAGACAAAAGATAGTAAAATAGTTCAACATGATGTGATAAGGAATAACAAGTCTAGCTTGAAGTGTCTATATGCAAATGCTAGGAGCCTAAGACATAAGGTGGGAGAATTGGAATATATTGCACTGAATGAAGAAATAGACATAATAGGCATCTCTGAGACCTGGTGGAAGGAGGATAACCAGTAGGACACTGTCATACCAGGGTACAAATTATATCTTAGAGATAGGGTGGCCCGGATTGGGGAGGAGTAGCATTGTACATTAACGAGAGGCTTGAATCAAATAGATTGAAAACTCTGCAGGAAACAAAAGACCTCTTGGAATCATTGTGGATCGAAATTACATGTGCAAAGGGGAAAAGGACAGCGATAGGGGTGTACTACCGTCCGCCCGACTAGGATGAGCAGACGAACGCAGTCATGTTAAAGGAAATTAGGCAGGCAGGCAAATAAATTAGGCAACGCAATAATAATGGGTGATTTTAATTACCCCTATATAGACTGGTTTAATGTAACATCAGGGCATGCTAGGGAGGTAAACTTCCTCGATGAAATAAAGGACAGCTTTATGGAGCAGCTGCTACAGGAGCCGACAAGAGAAGGAAAAATTCTAGACTTAGTCATTTGTGGCGCGCATGATCTGGTACGGGAGGTAGCGGTCCGGGAGCCGCTTGACAACAGTGATCATAACATGATCGCCTTTGAAATTTGCTTTCAAAAAGGTAAGTATAAGAAGTCAAATATGTTAGCATTTAACTTTAAAAAAGGAAGCTATGATAAAATGAGAACGGTAAAAAAAAAAAAAACTTAGAGGAGCGACTGAGAGGGTAAAAAACCTACAACAGGCATGGATGCTGTTCAAAAAACACGGTCCTGGAGGCCCAGGCCGAACATATTCCACGTATCAGAAAAGGAGCACAGAAAACCAAAGGACAGCCGGCGTGGTTAAAAAGTGAGATAAAGGAGGCTATTGGATCTAAAAAGGAATCCTTCAGAAAATGGAAGAAGGAACCGAATGAGGAAATTAAGCGGCATAAGGAATGTCAAGTCAGATGCAAAGCGCTGATAAGAAAGGCAAAGATGGAATTTGAAAGAAAGATAGCGATAAGAGGCGAAAACTGATAGCAAAAATTTATTTAGATACGTGAAAAGCAGGAAACCAGCCAAAGAATCGGTTGGCCCGCTGGATGACCGAGGTGTAAAAGGGGCGATCAAGGAAGACAAAGAAATAGCAGAAAAACTAAATTAGTTCTTTGCTTCGGTCTTCACCGAGGAAGATTAGGGTGGGATACCGCTGCCGGACAGGTCGAAGCTGAGGAGTCGGAAAAACTTATTGAAATATCTGTAAATCTGGAAGAAGTAATGGAGCAGTTCTGGAAACTGAAGAGTAACAAATCTCCTGGACCGGATGGTATTCACCCTAGGGTACTGATAGAACTAAAAAATGAGCTGGCAGAGCTACTGTTATTGATTTGTAATTTATCCATAAAATCGAGCGTGGCACCGGAAGATTGGAGGGTGGCCAGTGTAATGCCGATTTTTTAAAAAGGTTCCAGAGGAGACCCGGGAAATTATAGACCAGTGAGTCTGACGTTGGTGCCGGGCAAAATGGTAGAGACTTTAATCAAGAACAAAATTACAGAGTACATTCAAAAGCATAGACTAATGGGACAAAGTCAACATGGATGTAGTGAAGGGAAATCTTGCCTCACCAATTTGCTGCATTTATTTGAAGGGGTAAACAAACGTGGACAAAGGTGAGCCGGTTGATATTGTGTATCTAGATTTTCAGAAGGCGTTTGATTAAGGTTCCTCATGAAAGACTACAGAGGAAATTAAAGGGACATGGGATCGGAGGTAGTGTCTTACTGTGGATTAAAAACTGGTTGAAAGATAGGAAACAGAGAGTAGTATTAAAAGGTCAATATTCGCAATGGAGAAGGCTAGTTAGCGGGGTCCATCAGGGATCAGTGCTGGGACCTCTGCTTTTTAACATATTCATAAGTGACCTAGAAATGGGGGTAACTAGTGAGGTAATCAAATTTGCCGATGACACAAAGTTATTCAAAGTAGTCAAATTGCGGGAAGATTGTGAAAAACTACAAGAGGACCTTACGAGACTGGGCGTCTAAATGGCAGATGACGTTTAATGTGAGCAAGTGCAAAGTGATGCACGTGGGAAAGAGGAACCCAAACTATAACTACGTCATATGAGGTTCAGCTTTGGGAGTCACGGACCGAGAAAGGGATCTTAGAGTTGTCATAGAGGATACGTTGAAAACTTCTGCTCGATGTGTTGCTGCGGCTAGGAAAGCAAATAGAATGTTGGGTATCATTAGGAAAGGGATGGAAAACAAAAATAAGGCTATTATTCTGCCGTTGAATCGCTCCATGGTGCGACCGCACCTCAAGTATTGTGTTCAATTCTGGTTGCCGCAGCTCAACAAAGACATAGTGGAATTGGAAAAGGTGCAGAGAAGGGTGACAAAGATGATACAGGGGATGGGACAACTTCACTATCAGGATAGGCTGAAGAGGCTGGTGCTCTTCAGCCTGGAGAAAAGGCAGCTGAGGGGAGATATGATAGAGGTCTATAAGATGATTAGTGGAATGGAACCGGGAGATATGATAGAGGTCTATAAGATGAGTGGAATGGAACCGGTCGATGTGGAGTGTCTGTTTGCGCTTTCCAAAAATACTAGGACAAGGGGGCATGCGATGAAGCTGCAGTGTGGTAAATTTAAAACGAATCGGAGGAAATTTTTCTTCACTCATCGAGTAGTTAAACTCTGGAATTCGCTGCCGGAAAAGGTGGTTAAGGCGGTTAACTTAGCGGACTTCAAAAAAGGGTTGGATGGCTTCCTGGAGGAAAAAGCCATAGAATCATATTGAATGGACGAGGGAATAATACAGTATTTCTACGATGGGCGGGACAAATTGCTTGTTTTTTTGGCCACTGTCGGTGACAGGGTGCTGGGCTCGATGGACCCTTGGTTTGTCCCAGCATGGCAATGCTTATGTACTTATGACTATCTCCATACTATTGCCAGCCTCACCTTTACTGATGCCAGCCCTCAAGGAATGGTTCTGGGTCATGTTGAAGATCTGGCACATCCTAGCTTGGCACAGTGCCAAGGCATCAAGAGCGTTGGAGCTGCTCCAGCACATTCTGGAGACCCATGCTCTGTCTGTTGAGCGTTTATGTTTGACAGTGCCTGGTCGGATGTCAGGGCCAGCACTGACCATTGCAGTGCTCCTTTTCAGTCTGTCGGGGGAGGAAGTGATCCTGGAGCCCAGGAGAGGATGCATACCTTGGTTCTCTTGCCCAGAGCCTAGTCACATGTCCAATGGTCTGAGGCAGACAGTGGTTTTGACGTCAGTACTTCACTGATTCCGATGTGGATCACTCTTTTGGGGGTCTGATGTAGACCCAGAAGAGCCCACGGTGGAGAGATCCTTTGGTCTGCTTTCAGACCCTTCACCTCAGGAAGGAAGGAAGTGTCCCCCAGAGGAGCTTTCCATTGTCAAATTTGTGAGAGAGATGATTGAGACCATCCCCTTTTAATTTGGAAATTGAGGATGAGCCCAAGGCAGAGATGTTGGACATCCTTGATTATGACTCCCCTCCCAAGGAGGCTGTGACAGTGTCTATGCACAGCATCCTTAAGACTGCACAGATGAGGGATTGGGAGACCCATCTCACTGTGCAGCCTATACTGAAGAAGGCGGACTCTGTGTATAGAATCCAGAAGGCTCTAGGATTCAAGAAGCAGCAGCAGACGTTTGAGGACCCGTACTTCAGATGCCTCAGGCAAGGATGCTCATACTCTGGAGCCTTTTGAGAGGAATGTCTTTCAGGGCTCGGTACTCATTTCCAGCATCCAGTCCTACCGGCTTTACATGAGCATTTACTTGAGGAACTTGGTGCATAGTGCAAAGGTGTTTGTGGATACTGTGCCTCCAGAGAAGGCCACAGAACTCCCATCAGCTAGTAGCCAAGCAGGAGTGATGGAAGTACATGACTTGGGTAGCCTATAATGCTTTTGATGTGGTGTCCAGACTTTCTGCAATTAAGTATTGGCATGTTCAGACTCTCGTTGTTGCATGTTTCAGACCTAGAACCAGCGGTTCAAGAAAATCTGGTGGATGTCCCTTGCTGAGGATGTAATCTTTTTGGGAACAAGGTGGAAGAGGTCACCAACCTCATTAAGGAAAGGAACTTCACTATCAAACCCCTGTCTTAGCCTGCTCCTTCTGCGGCCTCCGCTTCTCAGAGATTTTTGGGCAGAAGCTGGAAGGGTTCCTGCTATACTCAAAGGCATAAGATCATTTCCTCTATCCTCAACAGCAATGGGCCCAGAAGTCCCAATCAGTTCTCCAGCCTAAGCAGGGAAAGAGCTATTTACTGGCTCCAGCAGAGCATAACCACATAAAAATACCCATCAGGGATGACCTACTGGTTGGAGAGAGGCTGAACTTTTTTGAAGAAAGGTTGTCCCTTGTAACCTCAGATGGGTGGGTTCTGTAAATAGCCTGGGAGGGTTACACCCTCAATTTTTGTCAGCCTCCTCCAAATTACCCACCGAGAGCATCAAAACTCTACTTAGCATCAGGAAGTGCTCGCAGAGGAACCCTTCTCCTTTCTAAAGGCTCATGCGGTTTAACCCATTCTATTAGGCGAAGAAGGGAGAGGATTCTGTTCCTTCCTCGTGCCCAAAAAGATGGGAGGATAATATCCCATCCTAGACTTAAGGGCCCTGAAAAAAATATCTGGTCAAAGAAAAGCTCAGGATGATTTCCCTAGGTGCCCTTCCCATTATACAAACAATTGGCTAGGCACTCCTCTGGACTTAAAGGATGCTTACACCCACATCCAGATACATCCCAGTCACAGGACGTATCTTGGATTTTGAGTAGGGAGACACCACTACTAGTATTGTGTTTTGCCATTTGGCCTCTCATCTGCTCCCAGAGTATATAAAATATCTCACTGTAGTTGTAGT
Organism: Microcaecilia unicolor; assembly: GCF_901765095.1. Lineage (NCBI taxonomy): Eukaryota > Metazoa > Chordata > Amphibia > Gymnophiona > Siphonopidae > Microcaecilia > Microcaecilia unicolor. Next base: position 125,309,406 of record NC_044031.1, on the reverse strand, counting down.
GTTGCTAGCCAGACTGGGAGTGCACATGTTTCTCTATTGGCCTGTAAAGAGCTCATCAAGGGAAGGTGCTCATGAATTAATGCAGAAAACTATTTGGCTATTGGAGCTACTAGGGTTCATTATCAACTACCCAAAGTCTCATCTACAGTTCAGCAGTTGGAGTACATCGGAACCCTGCTAGACACGGTTCATGTTTGAGCCTACCTTCCTCAGGGAAGGGTGGATGCACTCATTTCCTTTGCCTGTCAGATTCCACACAGTCAGCAGGTCACAGCTTGTCAGATGTTGAGGTTGTTAGGCCACATGGCCTCCCAGTATATGTCACAACTATGGTATGCCTCAATTTTGAGAGGTACCCAATGGACCCTAACGTCCCAGTAGTGTCATCAGTCCCCCCAAGCTAGCACAGTCGCTTTTCTGATGAACAATTTGGAGCAATCTGACGCTGGGACTTTCATTCCAAATTCCTCCTTCCCAGAACATTCTGACCACAGATGTATCCAACCTGGGATGGGGTGCTTATGTAGATGGGCTTCAAACCCAGAGAGACTGGTCTGCTAAGAAGACCAAGCTTCACATCAATCTAGAGCTGCAGGCAATTTGGAATGCTCTAAAGGTTTTGAGAGACTAGCTATTGAACCAAATTGTTCTAATCCAAACAATCAGGTTGCACTGTACTGCGTCAACAGGTAGGAGGGTATTCTTGAGTACTTTCTGCACCTCTCTGAGTCTGGCTTAAATCTAACTCTGTAAGGATTTATCTCAGTGCAATTAACACTTATCTTTACTGTGTAGATAGAAGGTAAGTCTATCTTTGTACAGCCTCTAGTTGTTCTTGCAAGGTTTGCTTCTGACAAAGCCTCCCCCCCCCCCCCCCCCCCATCAAATTTCCCAGTGTGTCATGGAATCTTAATGTCTTTCTCACCCAGCTGATGAAAGCTCCTTTTGAGCCATTTGACTCTTTTTATCTGAAGTACCTGACCTAGAAGGTCTTTTTTTTTTTTGTGGCAATCACTTCAGCTCTCAAGGTCAGTGAGCTGCAGGCACTAGTAGTGGATCCACCTTAAACAAAGTTTCATTGTAACAGAGTAGTTCTGCATGCATCCTAAGTTCCTTCCTAAGGTAGAGTTGGAGTTCCATCTTACACAGTCAATTGGTCTCTCAATATTTTTGTCCTGAAACCTCGTGCCTATACCTTTGACTGCAAGAAAGCCTTGGCCTTCTATCTGGAGTGGACTAAAGCCCACTTTTTTGTTTCTTTTGACCCAAACAGGATGGGGGCAGCCATCGGTAAATGCATCTTATCCAGTTGGCTAACAGACTGCGTCTCCTTCACTTATGCCTAGACTGGGCTGACTAGAATGTCATGTCATGGCTCATAATATCAGAACCATGAGTGTGTCAGTAGCCCACTTGAGATCAGTCTTCGTTGAGCAGATTTGGAGAGCTGCAACCTGGTTTTCACATTCATGTCTTACTACTGCCTAGAGCAGAATACCTGACATGACAGCCGGTTTGGTCAGACAGCTCTGCAGAATTTATTTGGGGTCTAGATTCCTACTCCACCCTCCTAAGCTCATTCTTTTCTGTTCTATGCTACACCTTAATTCTTAGTGTTATTGGTTCTGGTTTGCCTTACCGTTGCAAGTCCCTATTTATCGTTGTTTCTTGTTTTTGGTGAGCCTGGTAGCTAGGAGTTCCCACATGTGAGACTAATTGTCCTGCTTGTTTTTGGAGAAAGTGAAGTTACTTGCTTATAGCAGTTCTCTGAGGACAGCAAGACATATGTTCTCACATAACCTCCCACCTCCCCTAGGACTTGAATTCTCTATGCTTTTTACCCAACTGTGGGTTCTGCGTAAGTTGGGTGAACAGGATAAAGTTGGACCTTCCAAAGGCTTCTAGAAGAAGAAAACACTGGGCAGCATCTGTGCCAGGCTCCATGGATGATGTCACGCACATTTTAGAACACATGTCCCGTTGTCCTCGGAGAACGCTTGCTATAGGTGAGTAATTTTACTTTTTATTTAGAGAGCTGGAATATATGCTTGCATATTATATATTCTAATGACCATGTTTATCTTTGTAGGCATTCTTATTGAAGAATATATTGTTTAGTTGTGAGAAGTCTGCTTGGCGAACTTGTGAAGGTAACAAATGATTGATTCTCTGATTTTAAAGCAGCACTTCCTGGTCATTTATTTTTGATGTTGAAAATAACGATGTGATTTAACATGATTTGGGCAACATATTTCTCTAGTATTTAGAAATTGAACACTGTACTATATATTTTAAAAATATCTAACTTGCAGAATCTAAAATTCTAAGTGGGTTACAACATACCCATTTATAAAATAATACATTAAATAAGAAACACAATAATAATAAAACAAGATGGATCATATAGGTACCAGTAGAATAAATCCTCGTTCTGAAAAGCTTACAGTTCAGCTTCTCAGCTGGAGCGAAAGGAAGTAAAGTAACTTGCCTAAGGTCATAATGAATGTTTCAGATACAGCTTTTTAAAATCTGGCTTTCTGGCTTTGTTCTTCCCTGAACCTGGCACTTTAAATGCTGCAAAAACAGCAAGTCTTCAAAATATATTGTCTGTTTTCTCAACTCAGATTTTTTTTCTGCTCTTACTCTTATCTCCTTTATATTTTCTCATGATATATTTTAGTTCATATTTTCAGATTTGTTTAGTTAAACATCTGTGGGCCCTAGTATTTATTAGGAATATATCAACTTAAAAGTTAGCGAGATCACTTATTTGGTTAACTTGAAGTGGATTTTAAGCAAATGTATTCAATTAAGCAAAAGTGCTATATATATATGATCCTAAACTTTAAGCAGCTAGGGTAACTGGCACTATTCAGTCAGCTAATGTTCAGCATTATTTGTCAGTGCAGCCTGGACATCTTTAACATCTCAGCCCCCCCCCCCCCCCCCCCAACTGCAAGAGGTGTATTTTCAAAGCACTAAGACTTACAAAGTCACATATGGGCTCATTTTAAAAACTGAAAAACGTCTAAAAAGTGGCATAAAGGAGTGTTTGGACATTTTTCTCACAAACATGTCCAAATCAGTATTTTCGAAACCTATTTCTAGACGTTTTGAAACCTGTTTCTAGACATTTTTTATTTGAAAACCGTCAGAAGTGCGTTCAAACTGAAGGGGGTGTGCCAGGGGTGTGTTCAGGTTGGGACTTTGGCGTTCTTAAGTCTTGGACATTTTTCAGCTATAATGGAACAAAACAAAACCACCCAGGACTAAAACTAAGACGTTTTGAGCTAGACCTGATTTTATAACTAATAATGCACAAAAAGGTGCCCTAAATATCCAGATGACCACTGGAGGGAATCGGGGATGGCCTCCCCTTATTTTCCCCAGTGGCCACTAACCCCCTCCCACTCTCCAAAAACGGATGAAAAACATTACTTGCCAGCCTCAGATGTTATACTCCGGTCCATTAGAACAGCATGCAGGTCCCTGGAGTAGTCTAATGTTGGGTGCAGTGCACTGCAGATAGGTGGACCCAGGCTCCTATTATCTCCTCCTACCTGTTACACTTGTGGAGGAAACTGTGAGCCCTCCAAAACTCAAAAGAAACCCACTGTACCCACATATAGGTGCCCCCTTCACCCACATATAGGTGCCCCCTTCACCTGTAAGGGCTATGGTAGTGGTGTACAGTTGGGGGGTAGTAGATTTTGGTGGGTTCAGCAGACAAGGTAAGGGAGCAATGGTGAGATGTGTACCTGGGAGCAGTTTATGAAGTCCATCTCAGAGCCCCTTACCAGCTTATTTTCGAAAGAGAAAGACGCCCATATTTTGACACAAATCGGGAGATGGGCGTCTTTCTCCCGTGGGCGCCCAAATTGGTATAATCGAAAGCCAATTTTGGGCGTCTTCAACTGCAATCTGTCGCAGAAACGGCCAAAGTTGACGGGGGCGTGTCGGACACATGGTGAAGGTGGGACTGGGGCGTGGTTATCGGCCGAGGAGAGATGGGCGTCCTTGGCCGATAATCGAAAAAAGAAAGGCGTTTTTAGCGCGAATTTGGGTCACTTTTTTTGGACCCTTTTTTTTCACGAACAAGTCCCCAAAAAGTGCCCTAAATGACCACCCCTGACTCCCCCAGTGGTCACTAACCCCCTCCCACCCAAAAAAAAAACCAACTTTAAAAACTGTTTTTTTTCCATTCTGTATGCCAGCCTTAAATGTCATACCCAGCTCCATCACAGCAGTATGCAGGTCCCTGGAGCAGTTGTTAGTGGGTGCAGTGCACTTCAGGCAGGTGGACACAGGCCCATCCCCCCCCCCCCCCACCTGTCACACTTGTGGTGGTAAATGGGAGCGCTCCAAACCGCCCCCAAAACCCACTACCCACATCTAGGTGCCCCTCTTCAGCCATAAGTTCTATGGTAATGGTGTAGAGTTGTGGGCAGTGGGTTTTGGGGGGGGGGATTTGGGGGGCTCAGCACCCAAGGGAAGGGAGCTATGGACTTCAAAGGTAGTTAAATTTTGTTTTTAATTATTACAAGTGCCCCCTAGGGTGCCTGGTTGGTGTCCTGGCATGTGAGGGGGACCAGTGCACTACGAATCCTGTCCCATCCCAAGACCCAATGTCTTGGATTTGTTCGTTTTTGAGCTGGGTGCCTTCGGTTTCCATTATCGCTGAAAAACGAAACCGCCCAGCTCAAATCCGCACAAATCCGATGCATTTGGCTGGCACAAACCGTATTATCAGAAAAAAGATGGTCGCCCTTTTTTTTTCGAAAATACGATTTGTCCCGCCCCTTCACGTACCCATTCTCGGAGATAGACGCCCATGGAGATGGGCGTTTGCGTTCGATTATGCCCCTCTAGGGTGCCCTATTGCTTTCCTGGGATGTCAGGGGGACCAGTCTACTAAAAATGCTGGCTCCTCCTACATTCCAATGGCTTGATTTTGTGCGTTTTGCACTTGGACGTTTTTTTTTTCCCCTGAAAATGGACCAAAAAACAAAACTTTTTTCGTAACAGTATTTTCAAAAAACAAAAGATAGACATTTTTCTTTTTTGAAAATGGCCTTCTTTCCTATTCAGAATTGGGATGTTTTTTTGGAAAACTTCCAATGTCGGACTTAGATGTCATTTCAAACATGCCCCTTATAGTAAGCTATGGACCTTTTTACGTCTAAGTGCTTTGAAAATGAGCCCCTTAATCATTTAACTTTTGGCCAGACATCAAGAGATATAGCCAGAGTTTGTGCAGGTGAGTGACTGTTGTTGTTTGCTTTATTTTCAATACTAGTAAAAAAGGCCCGTTTCTGGAACGAATGAAATGGGCGCTAGCAAGGTTTTCCTGGGAGTGTGTATGTTTGAGAGAGAGAGGCAGAGTGAATGTGCAGGTGTGTGACAGAGTGAGACTGTCTGTGTGACAGTGTGTGTGTGAAAGTGAGACTGTCTGTGTGACAGTGTGTGTGTGAGAATGAGAGTGTGTGTGACAGGGCCCCCTCCCCTGTTCCTAATGCCCCTCACCCCGTTCCCTCCCCTCCTCCTCCCCACACTTTGGGTTCCTTAAGGCTTTCAAAGGTCTATGTACCCCCGTGGCCCTAATGCCCAGTATCCGGATACCCCACCGCTTTCCTCCTCACCCCTCCCCCAAGATGTAATACTTTCACGTCCTTCATTTTTTTTTAAAGTGTCCTTTCTACCCTGTGTACAAATGCCCGGCATTCAGATTGTGTTCCTCTCGTAAATTTTCATTTCTTTCATTCATTCAGAACTTGCCCCCCCCCCCCCCTGAACACTTTTGGTTCCTTCAGTCTTTTAAAACTGTCCTATGTACCCTGTGTGCTAATGGCCACCATTGAGATTGTTTTCCTGTCCCAAATTTGCATGTCTTTCAGTCATTCACAACTCCCCCCCCCCACTTCTCCAGTTTAACACTTTCGTTTCCTTCAGTCTTTTAAAACTCTCCTTGCTGAATTCTTTCACAACAACCTTGCTTTCTCTACCTCACCACTCTCCCTCCACTAGTCCGTTCCCCTCTCTCTCCTTCCCCTCATTCCCTTTCCTCCTTTCCTGAAGTTACTATTGAGGAAACTACACTTCTCCTTTCTTCCTCAAAATGTACCACCTGTTCCTCTGATCCCATTCCCACCCACCTTCTTAATGCCATCTCTCCTGCTCTTATTCCTTTTATCTGTCATATTCTCAACCTCTCACTTTCCACTGCGACTGTCCCTGCTGCCTTTAAACATGCTGTGGTCACACCTCTCCTTAAGAAGCCTTCACTCGACCCTACTTGTCCCTCTAATTACCGACCCATCTCCCTCCTTCCTTTTCTCTCCAAATTACTTGAGCGTGCTGTTCACCGCCGCTGCCTTGATTTTCTCTCCTCACATGTTATTCTTGACCCAATACAATCTGGTTTTCGCCCTCTCCACTCAACCGAAACTGCGCTTACTAAAGTCTCCAATGACCTATTACTGGCTAAATCCAGAGGTCAATATTCCATCCTCATTCTTCTTGATCTTTCCGCTGCTTTTGACACTGTCGATCACAGCATACTTCTCGATACCCTGTCCTCACTTGAATTCCAGGGCTCTGTCCTTTCCTGGTTCTCTTCCTACCTCTCCCTCCGCACCTTTAGTGTTCACTCTGGTGGATCCTCTTCTACTTCTATCCCTCTGCCTGTCGGCGTACCTCAGGGTTCTGTTCTTGGTCCCCTCCTCTTTTCTATCTACACTTCTTCCCTTGGTTCATTAATCTCATCCCATGGCTTTTCCTACCATCTCTATGCTAATGACTCCCAAATCTACCTTTCTACCCCTGATATCTCACCTTGCATCCAAACCAAAGTTTCAGCGTGCTTGTCTGACATTGCTGCCTGGATGTCTCAACGCCATCTGAAATTAAATATGACCAAAACCGAGCTTCTCATTTTCCCCCCCAAACCCCGCTCCCCCCGTTTTCTATTTATGTTGATGGCTCTCTCATTCTCCCTGTCTCCTCAGCTCGAAACCTTGGGGTCATCTTTGACTCTTCTCTCTCCTTCTCTGCTCATATCCAGCAAATTGCCAAGACCTGTCGTTTCTTTCTTTACAACATCCGTAAAATCCGCCCCTTTCTTTCCGAGCACTCTACCAAAACCCTCATCCACACCCTTGTCACCTCTCGTTTAGACTACTGCAATCTGCTTCTTGCTGGCCTCCCACTTAGTCACCTCTCCCCTCTCCAGTCGGTTCAAAACTCTGCTGCCCATCTCATCTTCCGCCAGGGTCGCTTTACTCATACTACCCCTCTCCTCAAGACCCTTCACTGGCTCCCTATCCGTTTTCGCATCCTGTTCAAACTTCTTTTACCAACCTATAAATGTACTCACTCTGCTGCTCCCCAGTATCTCTCCACACTCGTCCGTCCCTACACCCCTTCCCGTGCACTCCGCTCCATGGATAAATCCTTCTTATCTGTTCCCTTCTCCACTACTGCCAACTCCAGACTTCGCGCCTTCTGTCTCGCTGCACCCTACGCCTGGAATAAACTTCCTAAGCCCCTACGTCTTGCCCCATCCTTGGCCACCTTTAAATCTAGACTGAAAGCCCACCTCTTTAACATTGCTTTTGACTCGTAACCACTTGAAACCACTCGCCTCCACCTACCCTCCTCTCTTCCTTCCCGTTCACATTAATTGATTTGATTTGCTTACTTTATTTATTTTTTGTCTATTAGATTGTAAGCTCTTTGAGCAAGGACTGTCTTTCTTCTATGTTTGTGCAGCGCTGCGTATGCCTTGTAGCGCTATAGAAATGCTAAATAGTAGTAGTAGTAGTAGTAGTATCTACCCTGTGTCCTAATGGCCAGCATTCAGATTGTTTTCCTTTCCCAAATGTTCATGTCTTTCAGTCGTTCAGAACTCCCCCCTCCCCCGATTTAACACTTTCGGTTCCTTCAGTCTTTTAAAACTCTCCTATCAACCCTGTGTCCTAATGGCCAGCACTCAGATTGTTTTGCTTTGCCAAATTGTCTGTCACTGATGTCACTGAGGTCAGTGCTGCCTGCCTAGCAGACCACTTCCGGCAGGCATGGTCCCAAGCACATCCTGTTGGAGGTGAGAATTATTATATAGGATCTTTGGTTTATATGGTTAGCTCTGAAGTTAACTGCATAAAGATTTTGAATATTGATAACTTTATATATTTTATTTTGACCACACCTTGGGAAGGGTTATATTTTCACTTCAAATTGAGAAGTAGTTTTTCTCCAGTATTTTTATCTTTGATAATATTGGATGGTTGCTACTGCATGTGTCGATATGAAAGAGAATCTGATGAGGATCAGCATAGCAGTTCACAAATGTACTTAAATTCTTATAGTGAGGAGGGATTAGGAAGACGGGAAAAAAAAATCAAAGTTTTGCCCAGAAGTATAGTAAACAGTGTGATAAAGCTGCAAGATTATGGAATGTATCATTTCAATTTTTTGCAAATATTTCTTACCCAGAGATTTAGTGTTATGCAGTGTCTGAAAGTGAGCATGGTCCCTGCTTGAACTTGCAGGAAATAAAGGTAAAATGCGCCTGCATTTTTTTCATTCTGTAGACTTGGCCTGAATTTCAGAACTAAAGTTCATAATTATGCTCAGGGCTTAATTGTTGGAATGCAATCCTGCCAGTTTTCAAACTCCAGAGTAATAGAATCATCTGCTCTAGCCCTTTCCTCTTGTAACCCGCAGGAAGAGGAGAGGATGGTGTCAGCTTGGAGCAGAGAACACTTATTCCGCTCCCGTCCCTCTTCTGTTCCTCTTGCCCTAGCCCCCAACCCCACCATCTTCCCTGGCTCCACAAGACCATGAGATGCATGCATAGAAAGCATCATTAACCAGAGTTTTGGTGACTTAAATACAATATTTCACAAATATTTCAAAATAGCCACTCCAGTTTGTTTCCATTTATTTTAGTCAATTTTTATTTAATTTATCACAAAATGTCTATGAAACTCTGTGCATTTTCAGGTCTGACATTATTTATTTATTTATTTATTTATATCCCACATTTTTCCAATGTGGCTTACAATACATCATGGATAGTGGAAATATATTAGAAAATAGACAATTAGTGTTACAGAAGGATCTTGGGTAACATGATAATGATAGAACATGATAGTAGTATAACAAGCATTACGTAATGTTACGGTTTACTAGGGGTGGTAATGACATTCATGCAGTTCTCAGTGTATAAAAGTTGCCCAACCCTGATATAGGCACATAATGTTACCTGCACATTAGGTTGGCAATTTTGTAAAATCCTGTTTCTGTGGGTAAAGCATTGCCATAGTGTCACATTTAAAAAGTCCTCCAGTGATAATAATCCTACTACTACTACTACTACTACTTAACATTTCTAAAGCGCTACTAGAGTTATGCAATGCTGTACAATTTAACATAAAGGACAGTCCCTGCTCAAAGAGCTTACAATCTAAAGGACAAGTGAACAGTCAGTCCGATAGGGGCAGTCAAATTGGGGCAGTCTGGATTTCCTGAAAGGTGAGAGTTAGGTGCCGAAAGCAGCATTGAAGAGGTGGGCTTTAAGCAAAGACTTGAAGATGGGCAGGGAGGGGGCTTGGCGTAAGGACTCAGGAAGGTTGTTCCAGGCATAGGCGAGGCAGAATGAGCGGAGCCTGGAGTTGGCGGTGGTGGAGAAGGGTACTGAGAGGAGGGATTTGTCCTGTGAACGGAGGTTTCGGGCGGGAACGTAAGGGGAGATGAGGGTAGAGAGGTAGTGAGGGGCAGCAGACGGAGTTTATTTGTAGGTAAGAAGGAGAAGCTTGAACTGAATGCGGTATCTGGAAGCCAATGAAGTGACCTGAGGAGAGGGGTGATATGAGTAGATCGGTTCTGGCGGAATATAAGACGTGCAGCAGAGTTCTGAACAGATTGAAGGGGGGGATAGATGGCTAAGTGGGAGGCCGGTGAGGAGTAGGTTGCAGTAGTCAAGGCGAGAGGTAATGAGAGCGTGGACGAAAGTTCGGGTGGTGTGTTCAGAGAGGAAAGGGCGAATTTTGCTGATGTTGAAGAGGAAGAAGTGACAGTTCTTGGCTATCTGCTGGATATGCGCGGAGAAGGAGAGGGAGGAGTCGAAGATGACTCCGAGGTTGCGGGCAGATGAGACGGGGAGGATGAGGGTGTTATCAACTGAGATAGAAATTGGAGGAAGAGGAGAAGTGGGTTTTGGTGGAAAGACGATGAGCTCGGTCTTGGACATGTTCAGTTTCAGGTGGCGGTTGGACATCCAGGCAGCAATGTCGGATAAGCAGGCCAATACCTTTGCCTGGGTCTCCGCGGTGATGTCTGGTGTGGAGAGATACAGCTGGGTGTCATCAGCATAGAGATGATACTGGAAGCCATGAGATGAGATCAGGGAGCCCAGGGAAGAGGTGTAGATTGAGACGAGAAGGGGTCCAAGGACAGATCCCTGGGGAACACCAACAGATAGCGGGATGGGGGTGGAGGAAGATCCATGAGAGTGAACTCTGAAGGTGCGGTAGGAGAGATAGGAGGAGAACCAGGAGAGGACAGAGCTCTGGAACCCAAGTGAGGACAGTGTGGCAAGGAGTAAATCATGATTGACAGTGTCAAAAGCGGCGGATAGATCGAGGAGGATGAGGATGGAGTAGTGGCCTCTGGATTTGGCAAGAAACAGGTCATTACAGACTTTAGAGAGTGATGTTTCTGTCGAGTGAAGAGGGCAAAAACCAGATTGAAGTGGATCAAGGATGGCATGAGAGGAGAGAAAATCAAGGCAGCGGCTGTGAACGGCACGCTCAAGTATTTTGAAGAGGAAGGGTAGGAGGGAGATGGGGCGGTAGTTGGAGGGACAGGTAGGGTCAAGTGATGGTTTTTTGAGCAGAGGTGTGACTACGGCGTGCTTGAAGGTGTCAGGGACAGTTGCAGTGGAGAGAGAGAGGTTGAGGATATGACAGATGGAGGGGGTGACAGTATGAGAGATGGTGGTAAGTAAGTTGGTGGGGATGGGATCAGAGGAACAGGTGGTGCATTTCGAGGAGGAAAGAAGGCGAGCGGTTTCCTCCTCTGTGATGTCAGGAAAGGAGGAGAAAGAGGCCTGGGTTGGTTGGTTGAAGGAGAGGGTTGAAGGGTGAAGAGGAGGAGATGGCTTGCTAGTGAACTCAAGGTTGATCTTTTGCACCTTGTCACGGAAGTAATCGGCCAGTGATTGAGGAGAGAGCAAGGGTGGGTGGGTGCGGAGGGCACTTTGAGGAGGGAGTTAAGGGTTGCGAAGAGACGACGGGGGTTGGAGCTGAGAGAATTGGTCAATTGGGTATAATAGTCCTGTTTGGCAAGGAATAGGGAGGAGTGGAAGGAGGATAGCATGAATTTGTAGTGAAGGAAGTCTGAATGGGTGCGAGATTTCCTTCAGAGGCGTTCGGCAGATCGGGCTGAGGATTAGTACGCTTTGTGGGATGGGAGGTGGATGGTGCGAGGGTGTCCAGAGCAGAGGAGAGAGTGGCATTGTAAGCGGAGACAGCCTTGTCGACAGACTCGGAGGACATGATGGAGGGGAGGAGATTAGAAATACTAGAGGATAAGGTGGGAGAGTCAATAGCCTGGAGATTCCTGGAGGTAGTGGTTAGAGTTGGATGGGGCTGGGGGGGGGGGGGGGGGGGGTGAAGAAGTGTGAAGGTGATCAGGTAATGATCGGAGAGAGGAAGAGCTGAAGTGTGGAAATTTGAGGGAGAGCCGGAAGAGGAGGACGAGGTCAAGACAATGGCCGTCTTGGTGAGTAGGGGTGGTGGAGCATAGTTGGAGGTTGAAGGAGGATGTTAGAGTGAGGAACTGAGAAGCGTGAGGGTCGGATAGGTCATCAACGTGTATGTTAAAGTCTCCGAGAATGAGGGACGGAGATGAGGGTTCAAGAAAAACGGAAAGCCAGGCATCGAAGTCGGTGAGGAAGGAGGAGAGGGATTTATTAGGGGGGCGGTAAATGACTGCCACTCTGAGTGGCAATGGGTAGAATAACCGGATGGAGTGTGCTTCAAAGGATGAGAGGCAGTGAGACTGCGGTAGGAGGAGGGGTTGGAAACTACAGGAGGGCGAGAGTAGTAGCCCGACGCCTCCACAGCGGCCAACTGGGCGGGGAGTGTGGGAGAAGAGATAACCTCCATGGCAAAGGGCCGCGACTGAGGCAGAATCGTCAGGGGAGAGCCAGGTTTCGGTTAGGGCGAGCAGTTGAAGGGAATGAGAGATGACGAGATCTTGGGTGAAGGGCAGTTTGTTGCAGACCGAGTGGGCATTCCACAGGGCACATGAGAAGGGGAGGGAAGAGGGGGGAAGGAGGGGAATAGAGACGAGATTGGAGACATCACGGAATCATTTGCATGGATAGGAGGAGGACAGGTGAGGGGGGCCTGGATTAGGATTAATGTCTCCTGCGGATAGCAAGAGAGTGCGGAGGAGGGTGGGGGAGGTCGGGCGACGAAGACGGGATGCACTTAGGAGGAACGGTGATGGGTTAATGGCAGGAAGGAAGTGTTGAAGGTTTAGAGCTAGGAAGGAGGAGGGGGACAAGAGAGATGGTGAGGTGGTGAGGGATGGGGGTGAATAGGGTATTGCTGTAGCGAGCAGGATGGGAGGGGACATGGGTGGGCAATGAGTTCCAGCGGTAGACAGTGGTGGGGGGAGGGGAAAAGATTAGGAAGGGACAGGGCAAGGAAGAGAATGTGGACAGTAGTGACTGAGGTGTGAAGCAGATAGATAGAGCTGAAAAGCTGGATTGGAGGCTTGGAATTGATGGAATTGACGGGCTGGAGAGCAGGTAAGTCAATGGCTGACAAGCTAGCAAGCAGGCAGGCAGGTTGGTTGATGGGTTGACAGGCAGGCAGGAGCAGGACTGGAGTCAGCTGGAGCAGACGGATTGAAGTAAACTGGAACGGATGGGCTGGAACACGCTGAAGTAGAGCAGCTGAGATAAATGGACTGGAGCAGGCGGCAGGACTGGAGCAGGCTGTAGCACTTTGGAGGTTGGTTTGATTGGCTAGCAGGCAGGCAGGCTGGAACAAGCTGGAGCAGGTGCACTGATTAGGCGGATGGGACAGGCTGGATCGACGGACTGGAGAAGCTGGATCAGGCGGACTGGAACAAGCAGGGAGCAGATGGACTGGTACAAGCGGGGAGGAGCTGGATCAGGCTGACTGGTACAAGCTGGAGCAGATGGACTGGAACAAGCAGGGAGAGGCTGGATCAGGCGGATAGGTACAAGCTGGAGCAGATGAACTGGAACAAGCAGATGGACTGGAGTAGGCAGGGAGAAGCTGTATCGGCGGACTGGAACAAGCAGGGAGAACCTGGATCGGTGGACTGGAACAAGCAGGGAGAAGCTGGATCAGCGGACTGGACTGGACTGGAGGAACAGGCTGGAATCGGCAGACAGGAACAAGCTGGAGAAGCTGGATCAGGCGGACTGGAACAAGCTGGGGCCGATAGACTGCAGAAGCTGGAACAGTCGGTCTGGAACACGCTAGGGCAAGCTGGGGCCGATGGGGCAGACAGGAACAAGCTGGAGAAGCTGGATCAGGCGGAATGGAACAAGCTGGGGCCGATAGACTGCAGAAGCTGGAACAGTCGGTCTGGAACACGCTAGGGCAAGCTGGGTCAAGCTGGGGCCGATGGACAGGAGAAGCTGGAACAGGCGGCCTGGAACATGCTAAATCCACATTTAAAAAGTCCTCCAGTGATAATAATCCAACCTGGTTGGTCTATTATACTGCCAGTCCTATCACTCTCCACATAGCCATTCTCATTATCTTTTAGTCTTAAGTAGAGGAGTGTGGTAGCCGTGTTAGTCCACTCTTAAGGTTATCAATAGAAATCAAACAAAATAAAACATGGAAAAGAAAATAAGATGATACTTTTTTTATTGGACATAACTTAATACATTTCTTGATTAGCTTTCGAAGGTTGCCCTTCTTCGTCAGATCGGAAATGTGCTTATTTCCGACATCAACTGGATGACATCAACTGACCAATTTCTGAACCAAAAGCAGTCGGCGGGCTGCCACCACAGTCACAATATTCTTCATTGATGCTTGAACCAATTTGTATAAAGTTTGGCCACAAAGGTAGCATCTGCCTCAGAGTCCCTCTTAAGAAACTGCATGAGATCCTTCAGGCTAGCCACAGAATCCAGTGCAGGCAGGCCTTTGCCATATAACTACCAGAACTTGCCATCTGCAAGGCCAATACCAACACTTCAAATTACTGCTTCAACAGGGCTTCCATCCAATGGTCCTGTGGCCTGAGCAACAGATGCCATTGTACCCATTTTAGGAAGGTATAATCTTTCTTTATCCATAGGCAATTGGTACAACCTAGCTGTGAATCTACCCATTTTTAGACCTTCATCTGGTTTGTCTCATTCTGCTGCTATCATCTCCTTGATTACCCTAAGGATCAGGAATGCTTTGATGGGTCTCTGGATACCTTTCAACAAAGTGTCTTTCACAGATCCACTTCTACTCTGTGATATAACACCTCCTGCAGGGATACCTCCTTCTTCCAAGGGTTCCTCTGTATGCTCCATCAGGGCCTCTGTACCTCCGTTCCAGGAAATCCAGTGACACCTGAGAGGTGACCTCATTCAGCTCATCCTCTAGGTCACTCCAGCACTTCTTACTTCATAGTAGTAGTAGGGTCCAGACTCTGTGCTGCCCCACAAAAGGGACTCTTTTATTGGGGGCCACAATGCCATGCCTTTCTGAAGCAGAACAGCAGGACAAATTCTGGGGAAAAGCCCACAATTGACAAATGCTGGTGCTCCAAGTACAACGATCGAGAGGAACTCCCCCTCCGAACCGCCACCAAACTTAGTTCTGGGGGTGGGGGATAGAGAACTCTATTTATCTAGTAAATGTAAATATCAGCAAATAAAGATACACATGGTCTATCCAGTCTGCCTAACAAGATGTCCAGAGTTGTATCTAGCACACCATACAGGTTCCATCATAAACAGGGCGGTCGGCAACCTGCTTTGCCAACCTCATATGGGCAGTATATGATGCAATCCTCAATACTATTGCTTTCAACCATAAGAATGTGTTCTCCTCCTCCACCACTGACTACCATCATTTATTTACTAATATCAACTTTATACAGGCTAAGCTAGACCCAGGGCAGGACTGCCATAGCTGCTGCCCCTCACCCCCACTCGGGCCACCGCCACCACCAGCCCACTTGGACTGCCACCCCCACCTGACCCCTTACCTTCCTGCGTCTTCTCCTCCCTCAGTCTGTCACTCTCCTGCTCCTATGTGCCAGGACCTGGGTGATCGCATTAACGTAATCACCTGGGTTCCAACACACAGGAGCAGGAGAGAGACAGACTGAGGGAGCAGAACCTTCTGGTGCTTGGCCCTCTTGGAGGATGGGCTCATGGAATCTTGCCGCACTGTCCCTCCCTCTTGGCGGCCCTGACTTTAGGATTCTACCCAACATGCACCTAACATGGCAGCAGTTCCCACCAAAAATGCTTTTTCCATGGCCTCAGGTGCTTCACTTTGTCTGCCCTGCTCTTCTTGTTCCTCTGCCATTGATGCTCTCACTGCTAATACCACTCAGCTCCTCCTCACACAAGCGATTGCCACAGGCCACACTATATCTTGCTGTATTCAGCCTGCGTTGTCATGCCTTGTGCTCTGGTATTGTACCCAGAACACTCCAACCCCCGAAGAGAGCTCATCACTGTCCTGCACTGCTCCAGCAGCCCCAGAGATCCTACTTCACTACCGTGCTGAGCTCTCACAGTCTCTGGACTCCTCCCCCAAAAAACTATCAAGAAAACAAAACTTTGCTTGTCTCGAGCACTGGCCTAAATTCAGAGCTGTCTAGTTCATTGAGCCTGCTTTTGACCATAAGGCAGTATCAGATGTCTACAAAATATTTTGTCAAATACATTTTTGTCATTTCTTCATGTCCTTGGAGAAGGTGTCTGCAAAATTATTTTGTCAATCATACAATTCCAGACATGTCCACACGAGTCAGCTAAAAACCTATAATTACTGACATAGCAATTATTTAAGTCCCTGTAGAAACATAGGGGGAGAGGGGGAGGACAGAATATCCAAGGAACAACTTCCCTAGATTAGGGAATGAGTATGGGCGGGGGAACCAGCACCCATGGGCTGTCAAACAAGCCTCAACAAATATTAGCCCTCTCATTACTCTTTTTTTTTTCTTTTTCCCCTTACAGAGAACTTTCTTACAGGAAGACCTCAGGCAACAGATGTATCTCTCTCAACCAGACCCATACTGCATGGCCTTATCTCGCCTACTATATACTGGAGACTAACAAGGGCTGGCTATTGACTGCACAAAATTCTATACAGGGTAAAGCAAAGTTATTCACCTTTAGCAGGTGTTCTCAGAACACAAAAGGTCATGTATTCTTACATCCGGATGATGTTGTCCAAAGGACGATAGGGTTCTGTATCTTTAAGAAGCTTTTGGCAGCATTGCACCATGCATGCGTGAGTGCATTCCCACCTGGCATCAGCGCGCAGGACTATAAGTACAACAAAGGCAAAAGAATGCAACTCCAAGGGCCAGAGGGAGGGTATGTAAGAATACATATCCTACTGTTCTTGGGGAACATCTGTTACAGGTGAGTAACTTCGCTTTCTCCAAGGACATTGATTCTTGCATCTGGGAATCCTAGCTACCAGGTTCACCGAAAACAAAAAATATAGGACAATAGGGGCTTGCATGGCCTACTGTTCTTGGAGAACATCTGCTATAGATGAGTAACTTCGCTTTCTCCAAGGACATTGATTCTTGCATCTGGGAATCCTAGCTACCAGGCTCACCAAAAACAAAAAATATAGGACAATAGGGGCTTGCAACTGCAAGGCCAACCAGAAACCAATCAGAAACTTATATATAGACTGTTGTGGAGGTACAATGTGGCACAGAATAAAAATGGGCCTAGGAGGGTGGAGTTGGATTTTATACACCAAACAAATTCTGCAAGACTATCAGACCAAATTGAGTGTCATGTCGGGAGAACTGCTTAAGGCAGTAATGAGATATGAATGTGTAGACTGAAGATCACATTGCAGCTTTGCAAATCTCTTCAATGGAGGCTGATCTCAAGTAGGCTACTGACGCAGCCATGGCTCTGACATCATGAGCTGTGATATGACCCTCTAGAGTCATCCCAGCCTGGGCATAAGTTAAAGAGATGCAGTCCACTAGCCAGTTGCACAAGGTTTGGTTACCAATGGCTGCCCAATCCTGTTTGGATCAAAAGAAACAAAAAAACTGGGTAAACCATCTATGGGCTTTAGTCCACTTCAGATAGAAGGCCAAGGCTCTGTTGCAGTCCAAGGTGTGCAGTTTGCTTTCACCAGGATGTTCATGAGGTTTGGGGAAGAATGTTGACTGGACAATTGACTGATAGAACATGCATACCATCTTAGGAAGGAACTTAGGATACGTGCAGAGAACTACTCTTATGATGAAACCTCATATAAGTTGGATCAGCTACTAGGGCCTGAAGCTCACTAACCCTGCAAGATGAAGTGACAGCCACCAAAACCTTCAAGGTCAGGTACTTTAGATGATAGGAATCGAGTGGCTCAAAAAGGAGTTTTCATCAGCTGGATGAGGACGACATTGAGGTCTCATGACAGCAGGGGATTTGACAGGGGGCTTTGTCAACAGCAAACCTTTCATGAATCAAACAACTAAAGACTGCACAGAGATGTACTTACCAATTGATAAGCACCAATTGCACTAAGGTGAAACCTTAAAGAGTTGGTTTTAAAACAGACAAGTGCAGGAGGTATTCAAACAGTTTTTGTGTAGGTCAAAGCAGAGGAAGGCCTTGCCCTCACACCAGAAGGCAAACCTCCTCCACTTAAAAGTATAACACCTCTTAGTGGAATCTTTTCTGGAAACCAGCAGGATCATGGAAAAACCCTCAGGCAGTCTCAACATCTGGGCCGTGAGAGCCAGGGACTAGAGATTGGGATTCAGAAATGACCCTTCGTTCTGAATGATGAGGGTCTAATAACTGTCCAACCTCTTCAGTTCTTTGGAAGGTAACTCCAGAACAGAGAATGAGATCATCCTCAGCCAGTAAGGAGCAATGAATATCATTGTCATGAAATGACTAGCCACCTGCCTGGGATTACCCTGCGGCCACTTAAAGGGTCTATCTCCAGCACAGCTCAGGTCTGCCTGCATCTGCTGCTCGTGCTCTGCACCGATTGGGTCACAAGCCTCTGGCGAGTCCCCCACTCTCAAATTATCCCCAGTGATTTCTAGGTTACTGGAACCACACTCCCAGTGGCCCCACAGTTCCCAGAAACCACTCACAGACCCAAAACACAAACCACCAGGATTCTTTATCAGTCCAGATAAACAGGGCAAACAATTATGTTTATTCTCTTTAAAAAATATTGAACAGTGGAAGAAAATAGTGCAATTGGCAAACAATAACAGGTAACTGAAATATGGATCAATTATAATACTAACTAAACACTTGCATACTTCCTAGAAAGTACCTGGGGAGATCAGGGCTTGTATCTGTTCACAGAGCTTCAGCAAACAGATCTCTCTCTCCTTCTCCCGGGCTGAAATTGAAGCAACAGCCATCTGCTGGGTAATTTCAAAACTCCCGGCCAATTGGTGCCCAGA
This sequence comes from Microcaecilia unicolor, assembly GCF_901765095.1. Taxonomy (NCBI): domain Eukaryota; kingdom Metazoa; phylum Chordata; class Amphibia; order Gymnophiona; family Siphonopidae; genus Microcaecilia; species Microcaecilia unicolor. The sequence continues at coordinate 125,290,713 of NC_044031.1, read as the reverse complement.
ACAGTCAAGTTTAAAATAAAAACTGGTTACATCACCACAGGCACTTCCTATTATCAGTGTGCCAAATAAAAGAAAGAGAAATAAGTCCTCTGTAATAGCTTTAAGCATAAACATGCACCATCTGCTGGCCATACAGGAGAAATACACTTCAGACGTATTTAAGACAGGAAAGTATCTAATAAATTTTACAGGCTTGAAACATACTGTTTCTTCACAATCATTGTTCCCTGGTCCTGCTTGAGTTTCAGCAAAGTTTTTCCCACTAGAGGGGTAGGAGGATAAGCAAACAGAAGACCCTTCCCCAAAGGAGGAGGAATGCATCTGACGCTAGTCTGCCGTGTGTCCTGAGTCCAGAACAGAACAGAGGGACCTTGTTGTTTAGATGAGTGGCAAAAGAAGGTGTTGCAGGCTTCACCCATGTTGAGAGACCACTCGTGGTTGCATCACCCTACTCAATAAGACTGCTAGACTGTTGCCTTTTCTCACCAGGTATGAGGCTTGGAGCACCATACAAAGTGGAGGAACACTCGTTCCCTACTTGCATCGTCGAGAGAGAATCCAAGGAGTAGGGTAGATAGGCTCATCAAAAAAAACGAGGGAGATACTAGTTCAAAAAGATGATCTTTATTGAAACAACTCAAATGACTCGACACAGCTGCTGTGTTTCGGCATCAAAACGCCTGCTTCAGTAGTCTATAAAAACACATGCAATACTTGTATAAACATGTAAATCATAAATTCAAAAACCTTCAAAACATAAGGTGTGAATTAAATATAAACAAGTAAAAAGGTGAGAAAAGTAAATTGTAAGACCACTATATAAACAATAGAAATACAAAATAAAGTAATACTACTACTACTACTTGACATTTCTAAAGCGCTACTAGGGTTACTCAGCGCTGTACAATTTAACATAGAAGGACAGTCCCTGCTCAAAGGAGCTTATAATCTAAAGGACAAATGTACAGTCAGTCATATTGGGGCAGTCTAGATTTCCTGAAAGGTATAATAATAATAACAACAACAGAAAAGCATATCTTAAAAATTATGAGGAAAGACAAAAAACAGTGAAAAACAATTAAAAAAACAGTAATAAATTATTGCTGACCTCATGATGTTTGTTGTACAAAGGTAGGCAGTGTTTCCAAGATCACATACAACTTTAAATGAATAAAGTAGATCCTATTTATACAAGAGAGCAAAAAGGTAACCAATAATGCAAATACATGTTCTACAGACACAGGGAATAAAAAACAAAGAACACAGAATGAAAAGTATCACATCTAAATAGTGGCAATTCTAAGAATATTATTATCAAAAAGTGTTGTTTGGTTATTGTGTATGGATTCCTTGTGGCTTATAAAGAACAGATTAGGAAAAAGAATAAATGTGGCAGTGGCAAAGGCTGAGTAGGGAGATAACGGAGAGAAATATAACACGATAGGGATGGTGTAAAGGGAAACGTACAGCAGAGAGGAACAGAAATGGAAACAATAAAAACAAAAGTAAAAAAAAAAAACAGAAAAACTAAATCACCAATACCATTATGTAAATATCCAATCAAAAATAAAAAGAGTCGAATTTAGCTTTTATGTGGCAGTGTGAGGCAGTGGAAAAAATATCCCTACGGGGACCCGTTTCACCATGCGGCTTCCTCACGAAACTCGATGCTGCCTTTCTTTCTGAAATACTGCCAGTTCAATTCAATATCGACGGCTGTACAGTTGAACTGGCAGTATTTCAGTAGAAAGGCAGCATCGAGTTCCTTGAGGAAGCCGCATGGTGAAACGGGTCCCCGTAGGGATATTTTTTCCACTGCCTCACACTGCCACATAAAAGCTAAATTCGACTTTTTTCATCACTGTCACATTTTGAAAACGTTTTTGCACTTATGAAAATAAATTGTTGAGGGTTTTTATGACCTGTGATCGAAGCCAGCACTGTGACTGAGATGCTGAAATTGAATAATACAATAGCACAGGAGGTGTTACAGGCATCTGAGGTCTTTTCCCCCAACTCTTTTACACAGTGGTAGCTAGAGAGAACACCTTTCTCACTCGATCTTTTGGACAGAAAGAATTCCATTCTCCATTCTCCACATGCTTTCCCCACTTGTTTATGGAGGAATGGTTTGAATGCATGACTATGAAAACTAATACAAATATCAAAATATTGTATTAGTGAATTTGACAATAGAGTAATTATTGGGGCTAAAAATAGCAGGTTTTCCTTTGGTGTGGTAGTGATCTCTTAATGTACAAGAAAGAATGCCTTCCAGCTGAATTATTTTTGTGTGCTACTTAATAAAAACAAGATTTTATATTCTTTAATATTTTCAGGGGAGGAGAAAAAAGACCTCCTTTGCCAAACCTTAAGTGACATTTTGGAAACTGCTTGTATTGACCATTCTGAATCCTACTGCTTGGCAACATTGTTGAAAGAAAAGACCACTGAGGAAACTGCTAGCATTTCTGAGACTCCTGCATTGTCAAGTCACCCAGAAGAGCAGCCCAGTAAGATGTTTTTATTTCCAGCCCATTCTTGTACAGTTAAGAAGTAATGAGCCAGCCTTTCTGAACTTTGATTATGGTTCTTTTTATTTGGTATCTTTAATACCACTGTATGGATGATGCAGCTCTGTTTTCTTCTTGTCTCTTAATATGCTTTTCTACACCATGACTGTTCAGCAGCATTGTAATGTAGAGTCTGGGAATCTTGACATGCTGTTTAGGATCTTGGATGAATCATGAAGGTGACCCATACAAAGCTGTAGAATGAGGTTGATGGTTACAATATAGATTAGATATACCACCTTCCACCCTGGGTTCCCCACAATAAAAATAGTTACTTAGTGCTGAGTCAGTTTTGGATAACTTCTATGACATAGTAACGTAGTAAATGACGGCAGATAAAGATTGGACCGGTCCATCCAGTCTGTCCAACAAGATAAACTCATTTTACATGGTATGTAATACTTTATATGTATACCTGAGTTTGATTTGTCCCTGCTTTCTCAGTGCACAGACCATAAAAGTCTGCCCAGCACTGTTCCTGTACTAAAAGTTCTGAAGCTAACGTCGAAGCCCCTTAAAATTTACACTCCAGCCCCTCCATATCTATTCAGTCACGATTAGGGCACAGACCGTAGAAGTCCACCCTGCACTGGTTTTATTCTCCAAATACAGGTGTCGCCACCCAATCTCCGCTAAGATTCCATAGATCCATTCCTTTTAAACAGGATTCCTTTGTGTTTATCCCACACGTTTGAATTCCATTACTGTCTCCACCACCTCCCACGGGAGGGCATTCCACGTATCTACCACCCTCTCTGTGAAAAAATACTTCCTGACATTATTCCCTTCAACCTCAATTCATGTCCTCTAGTTCTACCACCGTCCCGTCTCCGGAAGGTTCGTTTGCGGATTAATACATTTCAAATATTTGAATGTCTGTATCATGTCACCCCTGTTTCTCCTTTCCTCCTAGGTAAACACATTCAGGTCGGCAAGTCTCTCCTCGTACGGTTTGCAACGCAAATCCCATACCATTTTCTTTGTACCTCTTCCAGTCTTTTTACATCTTTAGCAAGGTACGGCCTCCAAAACTGAACACAATACTCCAAGTCTGGCCTCACCAACGACTTGTAGAGGGGCATCAACACCTTTTTTTCTTCTGCTGGTTATACCCCTCTCTATTCAGCCTAGCATCCTTCTGGCCATGACCGTCGCCTTGTTGCATTGTTTCTTCACCTTTATATCCACAGTTTTCTTCAAATTTTCAGTGAATGCTTGATGTCAGTGCAGTATGAACCGTGCTCTCATGAATGAAGATTCTTGTGCAAGATACTGTCTTTTCAGCCTAACAGAGACCTTTATATATATATATATATATATATATATATATATATATATAGTACCAATCTTTTACCCAAAAGGGCACTCACGTGTGGAATTAACAGGGTGACTGGTTAATTCTTTTGTCAGGTATTACTCTATTGGTACTACATATTTCTCTCTCTCTCTTTTTTTTTATTCTTCATTTTAAACATATAACTAAGTAAGTACTTGAATAGAAAAGTATCACTATCAACCATAATTAAAAAAAGGAAAATATTTTACTAATACATCAGAGAAAGTAGATAGTTACACTCAAGTCCACATGATATAGGTCCAAGATTATGTAAAGTGGAACTATTATACAAGAAAAAGATAAACTTTTTTCAAGAAATAAAAACTTGACATGATACAGAATGTGTAACCAAAATATAGATGTAAGACTGATATTAATTAACCCCCACTATCCTTTTAGCTGCAAGGAAATCGGTGAGATAGGAAGGTTCAAAGAATACATATTTAACACATTGGTATCGAGCTACACATTTACAAAGATATTATGCAAGTAAAAGGTAGCGCCTAGCTGAAGTACACCAGTTTTAAGCAGTAGAAACTGGCGACGTCTCTTCTGAATGTTCCTTGATACATTTGGAAAAACTTGAATTTTAAATCCCCAGAAAGTCTTCTACTTATTTTTAAAGCATATCCTAAGTACTACTACTACTACTACTACTATTTAGCATTTCTATAGCGCTACAAGGCGTACGCAGTGCTGCACAAACATAGAAGAAAGACAGTCCCTGCTCAAAGAGCTTACAATCTAATAGACACAAAATAAAGTAATCAAATCAATTAATGTGTACAGGAAGGAGGAGAGGAGGGTAGGTGGAGGCGAGTGGTTACAAGTGGTTACGAGTCGAAAGCAATGTTAAAGAGGTGGGCTTTCAGTCTAGATTTAAAGGTGGCCAAGGATGGGGCAAGACGTAGGGGCTTAGGAAGTTTATTCCAGGCGTAGGGTGCAGCGAGACAGAAGGCGCAAAGTCTGGAGTTGGCAGTAGTGGAGAAGGGAACAGATAAGAAGGATTTATCCATGGAGCAGAGTGCACGGGAAGGGGTGTAGGGAAGGACGAGTGTGGAGAGATACTGGGGAGCAGCAGAGTGAGTACATTTATAGGTTAGTAGAAGAAGTTTGAACAGGATGCGAAAACGGATAGTGAGCCAGTGAAGCGACTTGAGGAGAGGGGTAGTATGAGTAAAGTGACCCTGGCGGAAGACGAGACGGGCAGCAGAGTTTTGAACCGATTGGAGAGGGGAGAGGTGACTAAGTGGGAGGCCAGCAAGAAGCAAATTGCTGTAGTCTAAACGAGAGGTGACAAGGGTGTGGATGAGGGTTTTGGTAGAGTGCTCGGAAAGAAAGGGGCGGATTTTACAGATGTTGTAAAGAAAGAAACGACAGGACTTGGCGAGCTGCTGGATATGAGCAGAGAAGGAGAGAGAAGAGTCAAAGATGACCCCAAGGTTTCGAGCTGAGGAGACAGGGAGAATGAGAGAGCCATCAATAGAAATAGAAAACTGGGGGAGTGGGGAGGTGGGTTTGGGGGGAAAAATGAGAAGCTCGGTTTTGGTCATGTTTAATTTCAGGTGGCGTTGAGACATCCAGACAGCAATGTCAGACAAGCACGCTGAAAACTTGGTTTGGATGCAAGGTGAGATATCAGGGGTAGAAAGGTATATTTGGGAGTCATTAGCATAGAGATGGTAGGAAAAGCCATGGGATGAGATTAATGAACCAAGGGAAGAAGTGTAGATAGAAAGAGGAGGGGACCAAGAACAGAACCCTGAGGTACGCCGACAGGCAGAGGGATAGAAGTAGAAGAGGATCCACCAGAGTGAACACTGAAGGTGCGGAGGGAGAGGTAGGAAGAGTACCAGGAAAGGACAGAACCTTGGAATCCAAGTGAGGACAGGGTATCGAGGAGTATGCTGTGATCGACAGTGTCAAAAGCAGCGGAAAGATCAAGAAGAATGAGGATGGAATAGAGACCTCTGGATTTAGCCAGTAATAGGTCATTGGAGACTTTAGTAAGCGCAGTTTCGGTTGAGTGGAGAGGGCGAAAACCAGATTGTAGTGTTGCCTTAGCACCAAGTAACCAATTCTTAGTTGGTGCTAAGGTAACTGTGACCAACAAAGTTGAAGGCATAGCTGCTTCAGTATCTGAAGACTCTAAAATAGCCGTTATATGTAAAGGTACATTATCCTGTTCCACACTCTGATGATCTTCCAATGGTTTAACTGGGAGGTAGTAAATCTGAGTAAAAGGAGGAATAGATTCCTCAGACACACCCAATACTTCTTTAATGTATGTTCTAAGCATTTCCGTAGGGGTGACAGAAAAAACCCTAGGAAAATTTCAAGAGATTCAGTTTTCCTTCTTAAAGTCGATACATCCCTTATTATTGTAGTTTGAATCGTTTGAACAGAGACCAAATCTTTTTTCTGCTTTCCTACACGTTCCACTAAATTTTTAATCTCAGATTCAACAGTTTTCAGCTTAAATTTATAGGAACAAATTTCTTGCTCCAATTTCTGAACCTGGGGGCACAAAGCCTTACTCAGGTTAGCTGTTAGGGCCCACAAATTGTCCAGTGTTACTTCAGATGGATTCTCAAGTAAAAATGAAGGAACTTGTGAAGTCCGGTACCTTCTGAATAGCTGAAGAAATATCTTCCTGCTCACTGCTTGCTGCCAAGGATTCACCCGCAGATGGAAGTAAAGTTGCAGCATCCACCGAGGGGTCCAGTGAAGCCGACACCCTGAAGTCATTTGCTGGATGTAACAATGCCTCCCACTGTTCCTACTCGGCAGCAGTTCCTAGCTGCAAGAATGAGGGCATCGTCAGCGGTGAACTAATGCTCTGTGGCTGCGGGGGAGGTGCTTTATGGTCAGGGCTCAGTGTGACATCCAGCTCTGGTGGCGCCACAGGATTTCGTCTCAATCTGGGTGTCACATGCAGGCCGCCTTCCGACCTCAAAGTCATCCTGGCTCTCCACACAAAGGAATCAAGCATGCCAGCCACCCTGTGGGTTGACCGCTGGGAGGCCACAACAGACAGTTGGCCCCTGCGCTTTGGCATAATAAAGAAATCCAACAAAGGTAAGAGCTGAGACTCCACTCACGTCAGTTAAGAATCACCATCTTGGATCCAGAACCCTCGGCACTACATATTTCTCAACGTACATATTGTGTTTCTAAAGTGCCACATAATTAAAGCCCTCTGTATGTTTATTGTGAGGTGCACTCAAGATAACTGCCATGTGTAACTCAAATAAACATGCAAAAACTTATCTGAGCTAGAAAGCCAACGCCCAGAACTGAAAAAGTAATATCCAAAAATGCCTACTGTCCAGTTAGAGCGGCACTGCAAGTTAACCCCCCCCCCCCCCCACCCTGTTGAACCAACGTCTGACACATAGTTTTGTAGAATTCCTGTGTCAGGAGTCCTATCTTACATAAAAACAAATAAATATAAAATTAAACAAACATACATATTCAAAAATGATGTGCCATGGAATCATAAAAACTATGAAAAATAGTGTGATATGATAATACAAATGATAAATTAATAATGGTATAATTAACTAATCTAAATAACTGAAAACATTGATTATAAAGTATAATGCAAATGTATTTGTATTTAAATGATGTGTGTAAAAAATGTATTGTAAATAAATGAATACAGATCAAATAATATACTGAGAAACATTAAGCATAAAATTATTCATATCTTTATAAACAGCAAAACAAAATCACTAGATTCGCATTGAGATAAATCAGAAATGGACATTTGGCTGGAGACACATTTTACTGTATGTCTTCCTTCCTTAGACCATGGTGGGCCAAGTGTTGAAAACGATCGCATTGCACCGGGGTTGAATAATTCTCGTAGCCCCATATTGGGAACAAAGACTGTGCTATGTGAATCTGATTCGAGTACTGGATGGGGGTCCTTTCCATCTTCTGCCGGTACATGGCCTACTGAAGTGAGTTCCAGTTCTCATGGAAGATCCATGCCCCTTTGGTCTTGTGGCTTGGCCATTGAAAGGGCTCAGTTGAGATGAAAAGGTTATTCTGATTCGGTCATTGCTACCTTGCTTCAGACTCGGAAACGCTCTATGTCCATGGTGTATGCAAGCGTGTGGAGGATGTTCGAAGGCTGGTATTCTGAGCATGGACTTTCTCCCTTCTCTGTTCAGATTGTGCACATCCTAGCTTTTCTCCAGGGAGGCCTTCAGAAAGGCTTGGTGTTGGGTTCCCTAAAAGTTCATGTTGCGACTATGACATGTTTCAGGAACCGACTACAGAAAACGTCTTTTGCGGCTCACCCGAATATTGTTCAGTTGTTGTGGGAAGTGGGCCACTTGCAGCCTCCCTTTATTTATTTAACAAATAATACCCCACATTTTCCCACTAGTAGTAGGCTCAATGTGGCTTACACAAGACTGTAGGGAAAACTACAGTGCATTAAAATACAATTAAACAAAGTAATAGTGAAATTACTTACATATCGTATAGACAACAAAGATAATAAGAATGAGTAAGAAAGATAGGGTCCGTGGATTTTGCTGTAATAAAAGAAGAGGTAAATTAGGTTGAGTCAGGAAAGTAGGCCTTCTCGAACAAGGTTCAGTAATTTCCTGAAATTTAGATGGTTCTGAGTTGATTTTAAGAATTTAGGTAGTGCATTCCAGAGCTGTGTTTTTATGAAGGAGAAACTGGATGCGTAGGTAGACTTCTATTTAAGACCGTTGCAGACTGGATAATGTAAGTTTAAGGAAGAACGGGAAAGACTGGAATTGTTTCTGGGTGGTAGGTCAATTAGATCTATGTATACATGTATGTATGTATGTATGCTGTGTCTAGAGGGGAACCTTAATTTAGTTCTTCAGGCTCTTCAGAAGCCTCTTTTTGAGCCACTCCAGAAGGCCTCTTTAAAAGATCTTAAGCTAAAGACAGCATTCTTGGTGGCTACTGTGTCTCCCATGTTGGGTTTCGGAGTTTCAGACTTTCTCTTGTCGGGATCCCATTCTTCACTTTTTGGAGATGAGGGTCTCCTTGCACATGGTTCTTTCCTTTCTTCAGAAAGTAGTATAAGCATTTCATCTGAGATAATCTGTGGAGCTTCCGTCGTTTCTCAGAGAGGGCGAAGAGGCTCAGTATTTTTCCTTGAAGCTTCTCGATATGAGGAGAGTCCTCATTTGATATCTGGAAGTCATGATTGAGTTTCGCAAATTGGACAGACTGTGTTTTTTTGGAAAACAGAGGCTTGTACTTAAGACAACAATTGTTAGATGGCTGAAAGAGAGTATCACGTCAGCTTATTTCCTTGCGGGAAATCAGGCTCCTCATGCCTTGCAGGATCATTCTACGAGGCGTACAGTGGAATCCTGGGTACAGATTACTTTACTGTCTCTGGTGGATATATGCAAGACAGTGACGTGATAGACGCTGCATACCTTTGCCAAGCACTACAGGGTAGATGTTGCAGCTTGCTAAGAAGTCAGTTTTGGGGCTTCTGTCCTCAGGGTGGTGGCACCAGGATTCAACCCACTCTAGGCATTGCTTTTGAACATCCTGCAGGTTCTGGAATAGTGGGAAGATACATAAGGGAAGGAGAAATTAGGTCTTACCTGATAATTTTCTTTCCTTTAGTCCTTCCCACTATTCCAGGGGCCTGCCAGAGATTTCTGAGATGTTTAGTCGGTGCAAAGTAATGGGTCAAATAACGATGGTCACTTTGCATGGTACTTCCTGCATATCTCTTGTTCTCTACAAATTGTTCAGAGATGAGAGAGGTCCACATGTTTCCTCATCTGGCTAGTGTTAGATTAGCGAGTTTTTTTTAAGGTTGTTCTGTCTGTTCTGAGTTTCTCCTTACTATTTTTCTGCCTGAGGAGCTGGACTTGATGCCAAGAGAGAGATATCTCAGCTCAGTTTTTGGTTCTCTATTAAAAAAGGAGGAAGGAAGGGCAAACTACAGCCGGCATGTTTAAAACGTGAGGTGAAGGAAGCTATAAGAGCTAAAAGAAAATCCTTCAGAAAATGGAAGAAGGATCCGATTGAAAATAGCAGGAAACGATATAAGGAATGGGAAGTCAAATGCAAAGCGCTGATAAAGAAGGCAAAGAGAAACTTTGAAAAGAAGATTGCATTGTATGCAAAAGCACAGAATAATACCTTTTTTAGGTATATTAGAAGCAAGAAGCCGGCGATAGAATCAGTTGGATCGCTAGATGACCAAGTGATAAAAGGGGCAAACGAAGAAGACTACTACTACTACTATTTAGCATTTCTATAGCGCTACAAGGCGTACGCAGCGCTGCACAAACATAGAAGAAAGACAGTCCCTGCTGAAAGAGCTTACAATCTAATAGACAAAAAATAAAGTAATCAAATCATTTAATGTGTACAGGAAAGTGGAGAGGAGGGTAGGTGGAGGCGAGTGGTTACAAGTGGTTACGAGTCAAAAGCAATGTTAAAGAGGTGGGCTTTCAGTCTAGATTTAAAGGTGGCCAAGGATGGGGCAAGACGTATGGGCTCAGGAAGTTTATTCCAGGCGTAGGGTGCAGTGAGACAGAAGGTGCGAAGTCTGGAGTTGGCAGTAGTGGAGAAGGGAACAGATAAGAAGGATTTATCCATGGAGCGGAGTGCACGGGAAGGGGTGTAGGGAAGGATGAGTATGGAGAGATACTGGGGAGCAGCAGAGTTAGTACATTTATAGGTTAGTAGAAGAAGTTTGAACAGGATGCGAAAATGGATAGGGAGCCAGTGAAGCGACTTGAGGAGAGGGGTAGTATGAGTAAAACGACCCTGGCGGAAGACGAGACGGGCAGCAGAGTTTTGAACCGACTGGAGAGGGGAGAGGTGACTAAGTGGGAGGCCAGCAAGAAGCAGATTGCAGTAGTCTAAACGAGAGGTGACAAGGGTGTGGATGAGGGTTTTGGTAGAGAGCTCAGAAAGAAAGGGGCGGATTTTACGGTTGTTGTAAAGAAAGAAAGACAGGTCTTGGCGGTCTGCTGGATATGAGCAGAGAAGGAGAGAGAAGAGTCAAAGATGACCCCAAGGTTTCGAGCTGAGGAGACAGGGAGAGTGAGAGAGCCATCAACAGAAATAGAAAACGGGGGGAGTGGGGAGGTGGGTTTGGGGGGAAAATGAGAAGCTCGGTTTTGGTCATGTTTAATTTCAGGTGGCGTTGAGACATCCAGACAGCAATGCCAGACAAGCACGCTGAAACTTTGGTTTGGATGCAAGGTGAGATATCAGGGGTAGAAAGGTATATTGGGAGTCATCAGCATAGAGATGGTAGGAAAAGCCATGGGATGAGATTAATGAACCAAGGGAAGAAGTGTAGATAGAAAAGAGGAGGGGACCAAGAACAGAACCCTGAGGTACGCCGACAGGCAGAGGGATAGAAGTAGAAGAGGATCCACCAGAGTGAACACTAAAGGTGCGGAGGGAGAGGTAGGAAGAGAACCAGGAAAGGACAGAGCCCTGGAATTCAAGTGAGGACAGGGTATCGAGAAGTATGCTGTGATCAACAGTATCAAAAGCAGCGGAAAGATCAAGAAGAATGAGGATGGAATATTGACCTCTGGATTTAGCCATAGTGGAGAGATTAAATGAATTATTTGCTTTGGTCTTCACTGAGCAAGATGTGGGAGAGAGATCGGTGCCAGAAATGCTATTCAATGCTGACGAGTCAAAGAAACCGAAACAAATCTCTATAAATATGGAAGATGTAATGGAGCAGTTTGACATATTGAAGAGTAGCAAATCACCTGGACTGGATGGTGTACATCCCAGAGTACTGACAGAATTGAAAAATGAACTTGCGGAACTATTGTTAGTAATATGTAATTTATCTTTAAGATCAAGCGTGGTACCGGAAGATTGGAGGTTTGGCCAATGTAACGTCAGTTTTTAAAAAGGGTTCCAGGGGAGGTCATGTGACACCATGTTCGGGAGCGGTCGCTGAAAACTCTGCTCTTGCCAGCCCACCACTAAACTCCTCTTCCACAGCATTTTTGATCTACCAGTTTGTGCCATTCCCATCTAGTTTATTGTCGGAGGAACTCAGTGTCACTTTGATACCTTTTACAAGAGTCATGGCAGCGAAAGGACCACGCAAGGAGAAGGCGAAAGCCCGGTAGCACGAGGACAAAATTGCGGGCCCGACGATCCCGGCCGCCTCCACAATCGGTTCGGCGTGGGTGGCAGAGGTGGCGGCCGAGGTCACAGGGGCCATGGAAATATTATTTGACAAACGTTTGAGCCCTATTGATATTAAATTGGAACAATTGCAAGAGCATATGGGGCAGCTTAGTAAGGACTTTGTGGCTTACCAGCAGAGACGTGGGATCTTGGAGGATCGGGTAACCAAAGTGGAGGAGGAACAAGCCCGTTTGCAAACTCTAGTGGCAACATATGAAGGATCTAGAAAACAGATCCCGACGGAACAGTTTGAGGTTTGTGGGCCTACCGGAGACGCTGGGAAAGAGTGATCTGTGGGGATTCTTAGAGACATGGCTACCGCAGCAGCTAAAGCTGTCATCTTCCCCGGGGTCGCTGTGCGTGGAGCGAGCTCACGGGGTGGGTCCCCGCCAACAGCCCAACCTGAGACCGAGAGTGGTGATCTTGTTGCCTCCTTAACTTTGTACATAAAACGGCCATTTTGCAGGCCCTGAGAAGCAGCCAGGAACTACAATACGATAACCAGAAGATCCGTTTTTTGGCGGTGTGCTCAAGACTTTTTGCTTTAAAAATCCACTTTGCTCTCCAATACCCGACTAAGCTACGAGTGACATATCAAGCAGAAACCAAGGTTTTTCACACGGTGGAGAAGGCGCAGGAATTTCTGAACTCTTTGGAATTGAGACCTGCCAGGGATGAAAGACCGGATCATTAAGTGAGGCCTGCTGATTTCCTATTGCCGCAGGGTGACATGCTCAGGACATTGGCTGCTCAGCTGCAGGGGTGGATGTTTGCCCACTATTGGTCCCAGTACTCGGAGCACTACGGAGACACAGGGCAGCATAAGAATCTAGGATCCTGCCTATAAGAGGACATGCACTGTGAGACTTTTGCACTGAACTATGTTTTTTTTTTTCTCCTTTCTCGTCTGCCTTTCTCTTATATATATAGAGGTTGATTGATCCGCAACTGTGCCTTGTTTAGAGGGGTGTGTGGTGGGAGGTGTTAAATGTGATGTTCCCATGAAGGGAACCATAGGTAGAGTTAACGGGGGAGGGGTAGAGAGAAGTTAGGAGGAATCGGGGGGGGGGGGGGGGGGGGGAGCGATGGGTGGGTTTCAGGGCTTGGTGCTAGCAACTAGAGGAGCAGGTTACAACCCAGGTGATTAGTTGCTTACTTTTTGAATGGCCTGTGATACCGGTTCGGGAGACATGTCCATGGGGGGGGTTAGGCTGGGACACCTCTTCATGTATGTAAGTAGTAGAATACTGGGTGGATACAAGTCTTGATGTGGGGTACAATTCTGAAGGTGGTAACTTGGAATGTGGGAGGAATTAACTCCCCTATCAAACGCTCAAAAATACTACAGCACCTACAACGCCATCGAATTGATATCGCCTTACTACAGGAGACCCACTTGTCTGCTCTGGAACATACTAAGCTTAAAACATGGTGGGTGGGAGAATGTGTCTCAGCAGCTGCCCAGTGGAAGAAGGGAGGGGTTGCATATTACTACTACTACTACTATTTAGCATTTCTATAGCGCTACAAAGCGTACGCAGCGCTGCACAAACATAGAAGAAAGACAGTCCCTGCTCAAAGAGCTTACAATCTAATAGACAAAAATAAAGCAAGCAAATCAATTAATGTGGGGGAGTGGTTACAAGTCAAAAGCAATGTTAAAGAGGTGGGCTTTCAATCTAGATTTAAAGATGGTCAAGGATGGGGCAAGACGTAGGGGCTCAGGAAGTCTATTCCAGGCGTAGGGTGCAGCGAGACAGAAGGAGCGAAGTCTGAAGTTGGCAGTAGTGGAGAAGGGAACAGATAAGAAGGATTTATCCATGGAACGGAGTGCACGGGAAGCGGTGTAGGGAAGGACGAGTGTGAAGACATACTGGGGAGCAGCAGAGTGAGTACATTTATAGGTAAGTAGAAGAAGTTTGAACAGGATGCGAAAACGGATAGGGAGCCAGTGAAGCGACTTGAGGAGAGGGGTAGTATGAGTAAAGCAACCCTGGCGGAAGACGAGACGGGCAGCAGAGTTTTGAACCGACTGGAGAGGGGAGAGGAGACTAAGTGGGAGGCCAGCAAGAAGCAGTTTGCAGTAGTCCAAACGAGAGGTGACAAGGGTGTGGATGAGGGTTTTGGTAGAGTGCTCGGAAAGAAAGGGGCTGATTTTACAGATGTTGTAAAGAAAGAAACGATAGGTCTTGGTGAGCTGCTGGATGTGAGAAGAGAATTATTTCAGAAAGGGGTAGCAGACAAGGTAAAGTCCCTCTTTGAGAACCCTAGGGGTAGATTTGTGTTATGTGAAGCTACAGTGAAACGACAAAAGTTAATCTTCAGGAATGTGTATGCCCCCAATCAATACAATCGCCAATTCTATAAGATGATAACTTCTAAGCTTCTGGCTTGTCCACAGATGGCTGTCCTGGTGGGGGGAGATTTTAATTCCGTAGTGGATCCCCAGTTAGATAAGTCGCATCCCGTGAGGACTGGAGCCTACCACAAAAGTAGAGGGCTTCTCAATTTGTGCCATCAGTTAGATTTAATTGATGTTTGGCGGGTATTACACCCTCAGGAGAGGGATTTTACACATTTGTCCCGAGCTCACTCTGCTCAAGCCCGCATTTACTACTTGCTGATTTCAAGGCAGTTGTTTAAAACAGTGACCAAGGTAGACATTGGGCCTTACATTATTTCGGATCATGCGTGGGTTTGGATGGATTGTGTCTTGTCCCAGGCCTCCACATGGGGAGGGCGCTGGGCTTTCCCGGTGGAATTATACAGAGACCGAGCTTTTCGAGATAAGATAATCAAATGTTGGCAGGACTATAAAGTTTATAATGCAGAACATGAGGCAGAGCTGGTCCTCTATTGGGAAGCCACAAAGGCCATTTTGAGAGGTGAAATTATTAGTTACACCTGCCACCAGAGAAGGGCTAGAGATCAAGAGATCCTCCGTCTAAGCCGACAACTCGGGGTGGCTCGGCGGAGATTTGGACAGTCACATTCCTTGGAGCATAAATAGAGGGTACTAGAACTACAGGTAGCATTAAATGAGCTAGTGCATCAAAGGGCCCTGAAATCGCAGACCTACTATAAGTACATGTTTTATAAGCATGGGAATAAGGGGGGACGCCTTCTCTCACGCCTCATAGCAGCAAAGAGGGGACAATCTAGAATACTGTCGATGATGACAGATCAAGGCAAGCCAGCACACACTGATCAGAAAATTTGTAATATATTTTACTCCTACTGTGAGCAGCTTTATGAAGCCCCGGAGGATGGGGGACTTCCTAGTGACCTTTACTGGGCCAACTTATCTCTGCCTTCACTGTGTCAGATAGATAATGACATACTCAACAAACCAATATTGGCGGACGAGGTCCATTTAGTAATTAAGCAGAGCCCACTTTTGAAAGCCCCAGGAATAGATGGGTTTAGGGTGGAGTTCTATAAATTGCTAGGAGAGGAAATCGTGTTCCCCCTGACGAGTATGTTTAATGTTCTAGTGGAGACAGAGAATTTACCCGAGCAGTTAAACACGGCAAGGATAATAGTAATACCAAAACCAGGGAAAGACCCCACACTAGCGACATCTTACTGTCCTATATCACTGTTGAACTATGAGGTTAAGCTACTCGATAAAATACTGACAAACCGGTTAGCACGCGTTCTACCACGGCTTGTACATGACTCCCTGGTGGGATTTGTACGTGGGCAAACGATGGCTAAAATCTTTGGAGGATTCTAGCCTCCTTGGAATATCGACATAGAAAGAGCTTATAATCGCTTCTCGTCAGCTTTGACGCGGAGAAAGCGTTTGACCGCGTTCATTGGAATTTTCTGTTCGCCACTCTGGTCAAGTACGGTTTTTCGGGGCGGTTTCTATCGGCGGTGAGAACCTTGTACTCCACCCCTAAGGCACGGGTGTCTGTTAATGGAGTGGAGTCTGGTGATTTTCGGATTCTACGAGGTACTCGGCAAGATTGCCCTCTCTCCCCCCTACTTTTTGTTCTGATGTTAGACCCGTTATTGAGGGACATAGTAGACACTCCAGCAGTACGAGGAGTCTCGATGGGTACTCTGACCTTTAAAGTTGTGGCCTTTGCAGATGATATCTTAGTATAGTTGACCGAGCTGCGAGACTTGTTACTGTCCCTATTGGAAATCTTTAAAGAATATGGGGACTACGCTGGTTTGCGATTAAACTTAGATAAATCAGAGGCCTTGACTTCATCGGCCCAGCTAGTGGCAGAATGGGGTACAGAATTTCGCTTGCGTTGGGCAGAGCAATCCTTTCGCTATCTGGGTATCCTGCTACCTATGAATGTGACACAGCTATATCAGTTGAATGTCTCTGCTCTGCTGGAGGACACTAGCAAGATGTTAGAGGGTTGGCAAGATCTTCCATTGTCCCTGATGGGTAGAGTGAGCTTGGTGAAAATGGTGGTATTCCCAAGGTGGCTTTATTTTCTGCAGATATTGCCTGTTTGGCTGCTTCGGAAAGAGTTTAACGCCTTTTATAGACTAATCGCCTGATTGGGCTCATAAAAAAACCTAAAGTTCAGTTTTCGTAGTGGGCTGGGGGCGGGGAGGCTTAGGCTTGCCAGACATGAAACTATATAATCAGGCCTGTCAATTATGCCACTTGGGGATTGTTTGTGCGGAGCTGGGGGGGCACCCAAGTACGACTGATCAGATCACTTTATTTGGCAACTCTGCTTTTCAACCAGGCTTCACCAACAAACTTTTTTAACCAATAATCAGACCAAGGTATAACCCGATTGGAACATTTGCTAACAGAGAAGGGGATGCCTATTTCAGCTGAGGACCTAATGAACAAGGTGGGAGATTCCTGGGGGAATAGGTTTGCGTTCGGGCAAGTCACCCATTACCTTTCAACATTAACCCAAACCTCAATAAGTAGTCGAATAGGTGACAAGCTTAGAGAATTTTTCCACTTCCTGAGAGAGGGAGAGATATCAGTCTCGCTCTTGCATAAATCCCTTGCCAAACGGAAACTACTTAAAGACCACACCGAGCTCAGACTTAGGTGGGAACGGGAGGTGGGGGCCTCTCTGGCACAATGGGACATTTTACTCTCAGTAGCATGTACACCCACCCTCACCACTGATGCACGATTAAGGGAATGTGCCTATCACGTTATTCACAGAGCATACATATCATTCTCTCAGCTGTTTCACGTGGGAGGATTGGTGAGGCCTACCTGCCTCAAGTGTGGGGGAGCCCAGGGCTCACTATACCATACGTTGTGGAGTTGCCCTTCAGTGCAAGCCTTCTGGCGTTGTATACAACACTTTATGGAATTAGAGTTGGGAATTAAAGTTATGGGAACAGTAGAACAGCTGCTATTGGATGTGCTGGGGGCCTTTAGGAGCCGCAATAAAAATGAAGTGATGCTCCAGCGTAAGTTATGCTTGCTTGTCCGCAAGTGTATCCTGCATTACTGGACGTTACAGGACCCTCCGGCTTATTGGCATTGGAGGAACCAGGTACATCTCTTGGCGACTGGGAAGGCACAGGAGTTCCGGTCAGCACCAAAGAGACGGAAAAGGTTTTTGGCCATCTGGGGTTATTATCTCCAGATTCTACACCCTCGAGGTCGTAGCCTACTCCTCAATGCGACATGAGAGGGGTTTGTTTGGATGTTATACTCCTATTGGGGGAATTCTGAGTTCCTAGTTGGGTGGGTGAGTGGGTGGGGGAGGTAGGGAACTTCAAAGGTTTCATGTGGATTTAGAGTTGGGTGGTTAGGGAGGAGGTTAGTGGATGGGGAGATTTCAGTTTCAGGGGAAGGGGAGGGGGGTTTGTTGTCCTAAAAAGAAAACTTTTGATGACGAGTATGGTTTCATTGTTCTTACATTTATTTGTAAGATGTTCAATGGTTATACATGCATTGCATCTGTTTGTATGCTGTTTAATTGGATGTGTCATCAATAAAAAATTATTGGAACTAAAAAGGGTTCCAGAGGTGATCTGGAAATGTATAGACAGGTGAGCCTGACGTCTGCCGGGTAAAATGGTAGAGACCAAGAACAAAATTACAGAGCATATACTTAAACATGGATTAATGAGACAAAGCTAACATGGATTCAGTCAAGGGAAATCTTGCCTTACCAATCTACTACATTTCTTTGAAGGGATGAATAAGCATGTAGATAAAGGTGAGCCAGTCAATATTGTGTACCTGGATTTTCAAAAGGCATTTGACAAAGTACCTCGTGAATGACTCCCGAGGAAACTAGAAAGTCATAGGATAGGAGGCAATGTCCTATTGTGGATTAAAAACTGGTTAAATGACAGAAAACATAGAGTAGGGTTAAATGGTCAGTATCCTCAATAGAGAAGGGTAGATAGTGGGGTTTCCTAAGGTCTGTGCTGGGACTGCTGATTTTTAGCATATTTATAAATGATCTAGAGATGGGAATAACTAGTGTGGTAATTAAATTTGCTGATGAAACAACGTGATGGGCGACACTCATATAGAATAAGGGGTTTAAAAGCCACTCCTTTCTAAAACGGTTTCTTCAGCAGCTGAAATGGTAAAAATATCCCATAAGTAAGAAGCAGCAAAACTACATCCAAGATGTAAATAGATCCCGCTAATTTAAATCTAAACTGTGAACTGGTGCTACAAAGTCCATCAATTGAGATCCAGTCTGGTCCTTGACTATTCACTTTCTAGGAAACTTCAAGGAAAAAAAAAACTAAATTAAGGGATACTTCTCTTGATCTCATAGATAAACATTCTGTTCTAATTACTGATGTAGCAGAAGATATGAAACACATTAACTTTAGGACATGAAATAAAACATGTTGAAATCTGAAATATAAGGGAAAAATATTTGTCGGAAGACCCCAGGGAAGTAGCGATCAAAAAACTCGTATTAGTTTCTTCCACAGATGTTTCTAATAAAACAGCTAGATTAAAACTTCTTGAGAGATTCAACTCAACAAAACCTCCACATTTTCCTCATTTCTTTTGATAGAGGTAGGCACATAAGACTTTGGAAAGGTCAGGCAATTCCTCAACAGACAAATGAACAACAACAAAATAAGGTCTTAAGCATTTCAGCAGTTGGCAT
The DNA here is from genome assembly GCF_901765095.1 of Microcaecilia unicolor. NCBI lineage: Eukaryota > Metazoa > Chordata > Amphibia > Gymnophiona > Siphonopidae > Microcaecilia > Microcaecilia unicolor. Next base: position 125,271,520 of record NC_044031.1, on the reverse strand, counting down.
CAACTTATGAAAAAAAATGATAAAACTACAGACTATTGTAACATTTTTCAGTAATATCCATTCTCCGAGGACAAGCAGGCTGCTTGTTCTCACGACTGGGTGACGTCCGCGGCAGCCCCCACCAACCGGAAATAAGCTTCGCGGGACGGTCAGCACGCAGGGCACGCCCACCGCGCATGCGCGGCCGTCTTCCCGCCCGTGCGCGACCGCTCCCGCCAGTTACTTTTTTTCCGCGACTGAGAGAGTTGTGTTTTCCCCTCTCTCTCGTTTCAGCCGCCGGATTTTTTCGACCGCGTTTACGCGGATCGTCGCTTTTGGCCTGTTCGGCCTCTTCTTCTTCTTCTTTTCTTTTATAAAAAAAAAAAAAAAAAAAAAAGAATTTTGCGCGTGTGGAGCACGCGCTCCTTTTTTTCCCTCGCTTTCTAGCGGGGACGCCTCGTTGCGGCCTAGTGGCCGCTCGGTCGGTTACAATTTTCGTGGTGTGATTTTAGCCACCATTGCCGACTTTGACTTCGCCGACGCGATTTTTCCGTCGATGTCCTCGAAGGTCCCGAGTGGATTTAAAAAGTGTGGTCGCTGCGGCCGGCCGATCTCGCAGACCGACACCCACGCTTGGTGCCTCCAGTGCCTCGGGCCGGAGCACAATCTCAAGTCGTGCGTTTTGTGTCTCGGTCTCCGGAAACGGACTCAGGTTGCGAGGCAAGTTCTGCGGGACCGTCTTTTTGGAACTTGCGCCGGCCCCTCGACGTCGACCTCGACGGCATCGGTATCGAAAACTGGTTCTTCGGTACCGGTATCGATGCCCGAGACATCGGCACCGATGGCAGCGACCCCAGGAGAACAGGTCCCGTCGGCCCGCCGGTCCGCCGGCGAGAGTGGGGTAGAGAGACCGCGTGGGCAGTCGGCCCCGGTCACTCCCTCAACTCGTGAGCCACGGGACCGAACCCTGTCGGACCCGGTACCCCGAGACCGAGGGGGATCGACCTCCTCCTCCTCCATGCCCTCCGGCACCGGTGACGTGCACCGGAAAAAAGACAAGAAGCGCCGTCACCGGGAGCCCTCGGTGCACCCTGAAGAGGAGTCGACGCCGAAGCGTCATCGCAGAGAGGAGAGATCTCCGTCGGTGGTGGAGGTACCGACGCGTCGGGGTTCCGGCACCTCGGTGCCGTCTCCTGGCCCCCAGCAGCTTCCGGCACCGACACCCTTACCGGCCCCACCGCCTTTCCCGGCAGCGGGCCTGGACGAGTGCCTCAGAGCCATCCTTCCGGGGATCCTGGAAGGGCTGATGCGCCAGGCTGTGCCGGCGCCGGGGGTGCTTGCGCCCTCGGCGCCGATGACTGTGGCGCCGGCGAGCTCTAGCCCGGCGCCGGGGCAGTCGACACCGCCGCCGCTTGCGGTGCCGGTCTCGACAGCCACGCAGGTGGAGTCCCCGTCGACGTCGATGGAGGGAGCTCCGTCCCCGCCGGCGCGGGAGTCCACCGCTCGACGACACCGAGACCTCGGTGCCTCGACGTCGAGCCGGGCCCGGTACCGGACTCAGCTACATGAGCTAATGTCCGATGACGAGGACTCGTGGGGGGAAGAGGAGGACCCGAGATATTTCTCCTCCGAGGAGTCTACAGGCCTTCCCTCGGACCCCACGCCGTCACCGGAGAGGAAGCTCTCACCTCCTGAGAGTCTCTCCTTTGCCTCCTTTGTGCGGGATATGTCTATAAGCATTCCCTTTCCCGTAGTCTCTGTGGAAGAGCCGAGGGCCGAGATGCTCGAGGTCCTCGACTATCCATCACCACCTAGAGAGTCCTCCACGGTACCGCTGCACAATGTCCTGAAGGAGACGCTGCTCCGGAACTGGGTGCGACCACTAACTAATCCCACCATTCCCAAGAAAGCAGAGTCCCAGTACAGGATCCACTCTGACCCAGAGCTCATGCGGCCCCAGTTGCCCCATGACTCAGCGGTCGTGGATTCTGCTCTCAAGAGGGCACGGAGTTCGAGGGATACCGCCTCGGCGCCCCCGGGGCGGGAGTCTCGCACTCTGGACTCATTTGGGAGGAAGGCCTACCAATCCTCCATGCTCGTGACCCGCATCCAATCTTACCTGCTCTATATGAGCATCCACATGCGGACCAATGTGCAACAGCTGGCGGACCTGGTCGATAAGCTCCCGCCGGAGCAGTCCAGGCCTTATCAGGAGGTGGTCAGGCAGCTGAAGGCGTGCAGAAAGTTCCTGTCCAGGGGGATTTTTGACACCTGTGACGTGGCATCTCGTGCTGCGGCCCAAGGTATAGTGATGCGCAGGCTCTCATGGCTGCGTGCCTCTGACCTGGACAACCGCACCCAGCAGAGACTGGCTGACGTCCCTTGCCGGGGGGATAACATTTTCGGTGAGAAGGTCGAGCAGATGGTGGACCAACTGCATCAGCGGGAAACCGCTCTCGACAAGCTCTCCCACCGGGCGCCTTCAGCACCCGCCCCCACGGGTGGGCGTTTTTCCCGGGCACGGCAGGCTGCACCCTATTCTTTTGCAAAGCGTAGGTACAACCAGCCGGCCCGAAGGCCTCGTCAGGCACAGGGACAGCCCCAGCGCGCTCGTTCTCGTCAACAGCGTGCGCCTAAGCAGCCCCCTGCGCCTCCACAGCAAAAGCCGGGGACGGGCTTTTGACTGGATCCACGGGAACATAGCCGCCCTACAAGTGTCCGTACCGGACGATCTGCCGGTCGGAGGGAGGTTAAAAATTTTTTCACCAAAGGTGGCCTCTCATAACCTCCGACCAGTGGGTTTTCCAAATAGTGCGGTGCGGATACGCCCTGAATTTGGCATCCCTGCCTCCAAATTGTCCTCCGGGAGCTCAGTCTTTCAGCTCCCATCACAAGCAGGTACTTGCAGAGGAACTCTCCGCCCTTCTCAGCGCCAATGCGGTCGAGCCCGTACCACCCGGGCAGGAAGGGCAGGGATTCTATTCCAGGTACTTCCTTGTGGAAAAGAAAACAGGGGGGATGCGTCCCATCCTAGACCTGAGAGGCCTGAACAAATTCCTGGTCAAAGAAAAGTTCAGGATGCTTTCCTTGGGCACCCTTCTGCCAATGATTCAGAAAAACGATTGGCTATGTTCCCTGGATTTAAAGGACGCATACACTCACATCCCGATACTGCCAGCTCACAGGCAGTATCTCAGATTCCGACTGGGCGCACGGCACTTTCAGTATTGTGTGCTGCCCTTTGGGCTCGCCTCTGCCCCACGAGTGTTTACCAAGTGCCTCGTGGTGGTAGCGGCCTATCTACGCAAGCTGGGAGTGCACGTGTTCCCATATCTCGACGATTGGCTGGTCAAGAACACCTCGGAGGCAGGAGCCCTCCGGTCCATGCAGTGCACTATCCAACTTCTGGAGCTGCTGGGGTTTGTGATAAATTACCCAAAGTCCCATCTCCAGCCAACTCAGTCTCTGGAATTCATAGGAGCGCTGCTGAATTCCCAGACAGCTCAGGCCTACCTTCCCGAAGCGAGGGCCACCAATCTCTTGACCCTGGCTTCGCAGACCAGAGCGTCTCAGCAGATCACAGCTCGGCAGATGTTGAGACTTCTGGGTCATATGGCCTCCACAGTTCATGTGACTCCCATGGCTCGTCTTCACATGAGATCTGCTCAATGGACCCTAGCTTCCCAGTGGTTCCAGGCCACCGGGAATCTAGAAGATGTCATCCGCCTCTCCACCAGTTGCCGCACTTCACTGCTCTGGTGGACCATCCGGACCAATTTGATCCTGGGACGCCCATTCCAAATTCCGCAGCCCACGAAAGTGCTGACGACGGATGCATCTCGCCTGGGGTGGGGAGCCCATGTCGATGGGCTCCACACTCAGGGTCTGTGGTCCCTCCAGGAAAAGGATCTGCAGATCAACCTCCTGGAGCTCCGGGCGATCTGGAACGCACTGAAGGCTTTCAGAGATCGGCTGTCCTGTCAAATTATCCAAATTCGGACAGACAATCAGGTTGCAATGTATTACGTCAACAAGCAGGGGGGCACCGGATCTCGCCCCCTGTGCCAGGAGGCCGTCGGGATGTGGCGTTGGGCGTGTCGGTTCGGCATGCTCCTCCAAGCCACGTACCTGGCAGGCGTAAACAACAGTCTGGCCGACAGACTGAGCAGAGTCATGCAACCCCACGAGTGGTCGCTCCATGCCAGAGTGGTACGCAAGATCTTCCGAGCGTGGGGCACCCCCTCGGTGGACCTTTTCGCCTCTCAGACCAACCACAAGCTGCCTCTGTTCTGTTCCAGACTTCAGGCACACGGCAGGCTAGCGTCGGATGCCTTTCTCCTCCATTGGGGGACCGGCCTCCTGTATGCTTATCCTCCCATACCTTTGGTGGGGAAGACCTTACTGAAGCTCAAGCAAGACCGCGGCACCATGATTCTGATCGCGCCCTTTTGGCCCCGTCAGATCTGGTTCCCTCTTCTTCTGGAGTTGTCCTCCGAAGAACCGTGGAGATTGGAGTGTTTTCCGACTCTCATTTCGCAGAACGACGGAGCGTTGCTGCACCCCAACCTTCAATCCCTGGCTCTCACGGCCTGGATGTTGAGGGCGTAGACTTCGCTGCGTTGGGTCTGTCTGAGGGTGTCTCCCGGGTCTTGCTTGCCTCTAGGAAGGATTCCACTAAAAAGAGTTACTTTTTCAAGTGGAGGAGGTTTGTCGTGTGGTGTGAGAGCATGGCCCTAGAACCTCGTTCTTGCCCTGCACAGAACCTGCTTGAATACCTTCTGCACTTATCAGAGTCTGGCCTCAAGACCAACTCAGTAAGGAATCACCTTAGTGCGATTAGTGCTTACCATTATCGTGTGGAAGGAAAAGCCATCTCTGGAGAGCCTTTAGTCGTTCGATTCATGAGAGGCTTGCTTTTGTCAAAGCCCCCTATCAAGCCTCCTGTTGTGTCATGGGATCTCAACGTCGTCCTCACCCAGCTGATGAAACCTCCTTTTGAGCCACTGAATACCTGCCATCTGAAGTACTTGACCTGGAAGGTCATTTTCTTGGTGGCAGTTACTTCAGCTCGTAGGGTCAGTGAGCTTCAAGCCCTAGTAGCTCATGCTCCATATACCAAATTTCATCACAACAGAGTAGTGCTCCGCACCCACCCAAAGTTCCTGCCGAAGGTGGTGTCGGAGTTCCATCTTAACCAGTCAATTGTCTTGCCAACATTCTTCCCCAGGCCGCATACCCGCCCTGCTGAACGTCAGTTGCACACATTGGACTGCAAGAGAGCATTGGCCTTCTACTTGGAGCGGACACAGCCCAACAGACAGTCCGCCCAATTGTTTGTTTCTTTCGACCCTAACAATCTAGGGGTCGCTGTCGGGAAACGCACCATCTCTAATTGGCTAGCAGATTGCATTTCCTTCACTTACGCCCAGGCTGGGCTGACTCTTGAGGGTCATGTCACGGCTCATAGTGTCAGAGCCATGGCAGCGTCAGTGGCCCACTTGAAGTCAGCCACTATTGAAGAGATCTGCAAGGCTGCGACGTGGTCATCTGTCCACACATTCACATCTCATTACTGCCTCCAGCAGGATACCCGACGCGACAGTCGGTTCGGGCAGTCGGTGCTGCAGAATCTGTTTGGGGTGTAAATCCAACTCCACCCTCCAGGACCCGAATTTATTCTGGTCAGGCTACACTCTCAGTTAGTTGTTCTTCGTAGGTCAATTTCTGTTATACCCTCGCCGTTGCGAGGTTCAATTGACCTGGGTTCTTGTTTTGAGTGAGCCTGAGAGCTAGGGATACCCCAGTCGTGAGAACAAGCAGCCTGCTTGTCCTCGGAGAAAGGGTATGATACATACCTGTAGCAGTTGTTCTCCGAGGACAGCAGGCTGATTGTTCTCACCTTCCCTCCCTCCTCCCCTTTGGAGTTGTGTGTTTCATATTTTTTGCTAGTCATTCAACTGGCGGGAGCGGTCGCGCACGGGCGGGAAGACGGCCGCGCATGCGTGGTGGGCGTGCCCTGCGTGCTGACCGTCCCGCGAAGCTTATTTCCGGTTGGTGGGGGCTGCCGCGGACGTCACCCAGTCGTGAGAACAATCAGCCTGCTGTCCTCGGAGAACAACTGCTACAGGTATGTATCATACCCTATTTAGACATAAAGTATTACCTTTTACCATTACCTGATTAATTTCTTCGAAATAGATTATCTTCTTTTCTTGCATAAACTTCTAGTCCTTTCACATAAGACATTTGGGAAAGCCACAATGTCTGAGAAATGTATTGATTCCATATCTCCCAGTACATAGAGATCTCAAAACAAAAATTGTTTTGTAATTCCTGTACTTTCAAGGGCACGCTTGGACGTTACTAGAGAATTGGCTGCCACCTTCTTGGTACCAGTTCGCTGGCCCACCAGTTAAGGTTGAAAAGTCATTTGGATTATTTTATTTAGATTCTTAAGTCTTTTTTTTTTCTTTTTTTAATTTTAAACTAGCAATTTGATGCCCTTAGTAGTTGAATTTAGAATAGCATCTATGAGTTAGCTCTATGGATGTGATGGGTTTTTTTTTTTGTTTGTTTTTCTATTCTGGACCTTCTGGTAATGAATTTTTTTGTTGTTATCCATCTTTTATGTATTGTGAAAATGTAGTCTTCTTGTTATTGTCATTTGATTTTTATTTTTTAAATTATATGGTTAAGTTCGGTGAGATAATTTTTTGTTATGTACTGACAGTTATTGTAAGCTGCTGTGATTGGTCACAAACCAGAAGAATGGCATTTCAAATGATGTGAATACATATATACATACATACATACATAAATAAATAAATAAGCTAACTCTACTATTGGGCTTGCCCTAATCATTCCTATGCAGCAGGCTCACCAGAAAGATTACATAATTGAGACAAACAGGACACCAAAGTTATTCAAGTTGAGCCATCATTTTACACAACTTTGTGCTGGAGACATCCTTAGGTGGAACAGATCATATTACTAACAATTAAGCACAAGCAAAAAACCTCACATTTTTAACTAAAGGTGCCCTGGATGCCTCCAGTGTAGAACTGGGAGAAGAAATACCTAATGATAATAACATGATTATCAACAGAGCTACTACTGAAAAAAAAAGGCATGAACTAAATCCAGATTGTATTAGTGGCATCTAAGGTTTCCTGTTAAGTTCCTTTAGTTGAATCGGATACTCCAGAGTTCAGATCGTCTCCCAGCACTAATAACCAATTTTGTAAAAGTGCTGGAGGATAGAACATCTGAAGAAACCACAAATTGAAAAGAGACAGAGGATGTGTCAGTATTAGTCAAGACTGAATCCACTGAACCTCCCAATGCTGAGGAAGAATCAATAAGACCACAAATTGAGGATGTGTCAGCATTAGTCAAGACTGAATCCACTGAATCTCCCAATGCTAAGGAAGAATCAATATCTAAATAAACATATTCATGAGAGCCAATGGGATTATCTATAGGTCCTATCACAGATATAGCAGTTGGAACAGTGGCGTAGCCAGGCAACCAATTCTGGGTGAGCCTGAGTCCAAAGTGGGTGAGCACAAAATTTTCTCTCTCCCTCATTCCCCTTCCTACCTCTAATCTTCACCCCTCCCCTGGCACCTCCCAATTCAAAATGCAGTTTAGCTCATGAGGATCCCCAAGCTCTGTCAACTGAAGAATTCTTCCGAAGACAGCCAGAACTCTCGTTTACCAAACTTGACAGGCAGCAGCAGCAGCAACTTCTTTAGTTACCGATGCTGGCACCCCCGGCATACTTGGTTATCGGTGGCTCAAATGATGTTGCCACCATCTGCTAGTCAGGTTTTCAGGATATCCTCAATGAATATTTATGAGAGAGATTTGCATACCAAGGAGGCAGTGCATGCAAATCTCTTGTGTTAATATTAATTGTGGATCCTGAAAATGTGATTGACTGGGGTGCCGCCAGGACCAGGTTTGGGAACCACTGAGCTAACATATTTCAGTTAATAAATTCAAAATAAAATGTCTATTCTACCTTTGTTGTTTGGTCATTTTATTTTTCCATCATGTTGGTTCCAGTTTCTCTTTTCCACTTTCCTGTCTTTCTGTTAATTCTCTTTCAATCATCTGCTATTTATTTGTCTTTTCTCCACTCTCATTCCATTCCTTCACTACACTTGCCTCTTGACATATTGATCTTTCCATTTTAGCTCTTTCTCTCTTTTTTTCCCTGCTCTCTGTCTACTCAGATTTCACCCGCTTTCTACCCCCTTTCCTTCTTTTTACTTTTCAGATAGCTATCAGATTTCCATCTCATTCTTTCACCCACAAGCTCCACTATTCCCCATCTCACTCCTTCCCCGCCTTCCATTCCCTTCCATCTTCAATCTACGCCCCATTATCATATTTCTACCCCCTGTAGTCACTGTCCTTCTCTCATTCATTTCCTTACCACCACCCTTGGATGGTTCCACCATCCCAGTATCTCCCTCCTTCCAACCTTTCCAGTCCAGCATCTGCTATATAAAGAGAAAAGGTCCCACTGAACTTTCTTTCTGAGAAGTTCTGAGAGAAGAGGACATTTCTCTGATAAGTGAACACTATTTTGCTTTGTCCTTTAGGAACTTAAAGATTGTGGTTTAAAGGAGGAATTGTAGATTAGTGATAGGCAGAATAAAATATAAAAAAACAAACTTTATCAACTAATCTCCACACTCTTTCCCCCCTAGTTTTAAAACTTGAACTTTGTACCACAACATTAACAAATAGCCTCTAGCAGGCACTGCAAGACCTAGTTTAGTCTTCATCCCGCCCTCCCCTAGCACAACTCTTCATTTATAGTCAGTTATTGTAATTAGGATAACATGCAAGGAGTTCTCTTACAGAGTTTTAAAAACATTTCATTACCATCTAAGAAGGAAATACTAAATAAATCACACACAATATCTTATAAACTAAAAGTCATTTTCATGTTAGGCTTATACCCTTAATACTTCAGCAAGTTTTAAATTATTGAAAAACTCAAAAATACTAACATGGAGTCAACAGTCCAGCAGTGAGAGGGGTGCTATCCAGTCTTTTGCATTGAGTGTCACATGTATGATTATCTCCCAGTTGGTGAGCGGTTATTTTATTTATTTATTTGCTGCATTTGTATCCCACATTTTCCCATCCATTTGCAGGCTCAATGTGGCTTACAAAATGTTAGAACGACATTCACATTAATAGAATAAGAATTTCAGAATATAGATACCGATAAGATGCATAAGAATATCATGGCAATCATATTAATGGAATAATAATTTCAGACTTGTTACAAATAAAGGTGCGTAAGTATATCATGTAGGATTGAAAGTGGATAAATAGATAAAACATAACAGTGATATCAGGACAAGATATAATATTCAGTAATGAGAATGTAATTAAAATAAACAAATTAGGAGAGTTCCATAATAGTTGTATTTGGAGTAATTTGGGAGTCAGGTCGTTATGGGGGATCTTTTTTGTACGTCTTTATGAATAAGTAAGTCTTCATACCCGATGCAGAGAGCTCCTAGCTCTCAGAGAACAGGTCCATTCTCTTGAGGCTAGAGTAGCAGACTTGGTGGAGCTGAGGGAAATAGAGAGGTACATATTGGAGTCCTACAGGGATGTTGTAGAGAAGTCCCACCTCCAGTCTGGTAGCCCCTGTGCTACCTTGAAAGAGGGAGGTCTCCTAGAAGGAGAGCATCACCCTGGTGAAGTAGGAAGTACTCCTGTAACCAGGACTTACCCACCAGGGGATGTACTATCCTCTCGCACCGAGAATATATCTCCAAGTTCTGTCCAGGAGGGAAGGGTTAGTACAGCTGTGGTAGTTGGCGAATCGATCATTAGGCAGCTGGGTGGCTGTTGGACGTAAGGATTGCCTGGTGACTTGCCTGCCTGGTGCGAAGGTGGCGGACCTCACACATCACCTAGATATGATTTTAGATAGTGCTGGGGAGGAGCCAGCTGTCTTGGTACATGTGGGGAACCAATGACATAGGAAAATGTGGGAGAGAGGTTCTGGAAGCCAAATTTAGGCTCTTAGGTAGAAAGCTCAAATCCAGAACCTCTAGGGTAACATTTTCTGAAGTGCTCCCCATTCCACACGCAGGGCCCAAGAGACAGACAGAGTTCCGGAGTCTCAATGCGTGGATGAGACTATGGTGCAGGGAGAAGGGTTTTAGATTTGCTAGGAACTGGGCAACATTCTGGGGAAGGGGAAGCCTATTCCGAAAGGATAGGCTCTACCTTAGCTAGGGTGGGACCAAGGCTGCTGGCATTTGCATTTAAAAAGGAGATACAGCAGTTTTTAAACTAGAAACTGGGGGAAGGCCAACAGTCACTCAGAAGCGCATGGTTCAGAATAAGGTATCTTTCAAATATATCACCAAAACAGGGAAGATTGGGTATCCCGATAGTAAGGTTGCAAAAGAGACCGTAGTAGATCAGGTGTCCTTAAATAAAAATGAGACAAAAGATTGCAAATTAATACTGTCAAGTACAGAGCTTGATGATGTAAATAGGAACAACAAACATAGTTTGAAATGTCTATATACGAATGCCAGAAGCCTAAGAAATAAGATGAGAGAGTTAGAATATATTGCACTAATTGAAAAAATTAGATATAATAGGCATCTCTGAGACCTGGTGGAAGGGAGGATAACTAGTGGGACACTGTCATACCAGGGTACAAATTATATAGTAGTGATAGGGTGGATTGAATTGGTGGAGGGGTAGCACAGTGTGTTAAGGAGGGCCTTGAATCAAATAGATTGAAAATTCTGCAGGAAACAAAACACATTTTGGAATCCCTATGGACTGAAATTCCATGTGTAAAGGGGAAAGGATAGTGATAGGAGTGTACTACTGTCCGCCTGGCCAGGATGAACAGACGGATATAGAAATGTTAAAGGAAATTAGGGACGCTAACAAACTGGGCAACACAATAATAATGGCTGATTTCAATTACCCTGATATTGACTGGGTAAATGTAACAGGGCATGCTAGGGAGGTAAAATTCCTTGACGAAATCAAGGACTGCTTTATGGAGCAGCTGGTACAGGAACTGACAAGAGTTGGAAAAATTCTAGATCTAATCCTTAGTGGAGCGCATGAGCTGGTGCGGGAGGTAATGGTGCTGGGGCCGCTCAATAGCAGTGATCATAATATGATCAGATTTGATATTAGCTTTGGAGTAAGTATACACAGGAAATCCAATACGTTAGTGTTTAACTTTCAAAAAGGAGACTATGATAAAATGAGAAAAATGGTGAAAAAAAATCTTAGAGGAGGAGCTGCGAGGGTCAAAAATTTACATCGACGTGGATGCTGTTCAAGAATACCATCCTGGAAATCCAGGCCAAATATATTCCGCGTATTAAAAAAGGAGGAAGGAAGACCAAAAAACAGCTGGCATGGTTAAAAAGTGAGGTGAAGGAAGCTATTAAAGCTAAAAGAAAATCCTTCAGAAAATGGAAGACGGAACCGACTGAAAATAATAAAAAAAAAAACAACAGCATAAGGAATGTCAAGTCAAATCAAAGTGCTGATAAGGAAGTCAATGAGGGACTTTGAAAAAAAGATTGCGTTGGAGGCAAAAACACATAGTAAAATTTTTTTTAGATATATTTAAAGCAGGAAGCTGGCAAAAGAATTGATTGGACTGCTAGATGACCAAGGGGTAAAAGGGGTGATCAGGGAAGACAAAGCCGTAGCGACGAGGTTAAATGAATTCTTTGCTTCGGTCTTCACTGAGGATGAATTGGGTGAGATACTGTTGCCAGAAATAGTATTCAAAGCTGACGAGTCTGAGAAACTGAATGAAATCTGTATAAACCTGGAGGATGTAATGGAGCAATTTGACAAATTGAAGAGTAGCAAATCACCAGGACTGGATGGTATCCATCCTAGAGTACTGATAGAATTGAAAAATGAACTTGTGTAACCGTTGTTATTATTGTGGTTATTGTTATTGCAACTATTGTTTCTATTTATCTTGAAATTCGAGCATGGTACCAGAAGATTGGAGGGTGGCCAGTGTAACACCAATTTTTTTTAAAAGGTTCGAGAGGAGATCCAGGAAATTATAGACCGGTGAGCCTGACATCGATGCCGGGCAAAATGGTAGAGACTATTATAAAAAACAAAATTACAGAGCATATTCAAAAGCATGGATTAATGAGACAAAGGCATCATGGATTTAGTGAAGGGAAATCGTTCCTCACCAATCTATTATATTTCTTTGAAGGGGTGAAGAAACGTGGATAAAGGTGAGCCGGTTGATATTGTGTATCTGGATTTTCAAAAGGTGTTTGACAAAGTACCTCATGAAAGAGTCCAGAGGTAGTGTCCTATTGTGGATTAAAAACTGGTTAAAAATAGAAAACGGAGAGTATGGTTAAATGGTAAGTATTCTCATTGGAGAAGGGTAGTTAGTGGGGTACTGCAGGGGTCTGTGCTGGGACCGCTGCTTTTTAACACATTTATAAATGACCTAGAGATTGGGAGTAACTAGTGAGGTAATTAAATTTGGTGACGACACAAAGTTATTCAAAGTTGTTAAATTGCAAGAGGGTTGTGAAAAATGACAAGAGGACCTTAGGAGACTGGGCATCTAAATGGCAGATGACGTTTAATGTGAGCAAGTGCAAAGTGATACATGTGGGAAAGAGGAACCCGCAAGGTTCCATGTTAGGAGTCACTGACTAAGAAAGGGATCTAGGTGTCGTCGTCGATGATACGTTGAAACCTTCTTCTCAGTGTGCTGCTGCAGCTAAGAAAGCAAATAGAATGTTAGGTATTATTAGGAAAGGAATGGAAAACAAAAATGAGGACGTTATAATAACTTTCCATCGCTCCATGATGAAGACCGCACCTCGAATATTGTGTTCAATTCTGGTCACCGCATCTCAAAAAAGATATAGTGGAATTAGAAAAGGGCGACAAAAATGATGATGGGGGATGGGATGACTTCCCTATGAGGAAAGGCTAAAGTGGCTAGGGCTCTTCAGCTTGGAGAAAAGATTGGTGAAGGGAGATATGATAGAGGTGTATAAAATAGTGAGTGGAGTGGAAAGGGTAGACGTGAAACGTCTGTTTACTCTTTCCAAAAATACTAGGAATAGGGGGCATTCAATGATGCTACAAAGTAGTAAATTTAAAACGAATCGGAGAAAATTTTTCTTCACTCAACATGTAATTAAGTTCTGGAATTCATTGCAAGTGAATGTGGTAAAGGCGGTTACTTAGCGGGTTTTAAAAAAAGGTTTGGATGGCTTCCTAAAGGAAAAGTCCATAGCCCATTATTAAAATGGACTTGGGGAAAATCCACTGCTTATTTCTGGGATAAGCAGCATAAAATGTTTTGTACTTCTTTGGGATCTTGTCAGTTATTTGTGACCTGGATTGGCCACTGTTGGAAACAGGATGCTGGGCTTGATGGACCTTTGGTCTGTCCCAGTATGGCAATACTTACATACTTATGCTCTCTCTTTCTCCTCTCCCCACCCTCCACCCCAGTGGTGTGCTGGTAAATTTTTAACAACAGGCTCTCTCCCCGGTCCACTTCTGCACCCCTCCCCCCAAAATTGCAGAGCTGGCTATAGCCGGGGAGAGAGCATGGGGGGGGGGGGGGGGGGGGGGCAATGCATTACTCTCTCCAGGAAAGAAAAATGAAATAATCCCAGGTTCCAATCTAATTCATGTTTAATGTGAGATAAAATGCCATAAATAAGTAAATATAAACTTTTAACGTTGAGCACCTGATTCTCAAAGTGGACATATTCCAAACACTATAATGAAAATAAAATGATTTGTTGTCTGGTGGCTTTGTTTTTCTGATCATGCTGGCCCAGTATCTGATTCTGCTGCTATCTGTCCTCTTAACTCCGTTTCCAGGATTTCCTTTCCATTTATTTCTTTACTTTCCTCCTTTTTTCTTCATTTCTTGCCCTACATCCGTAAGTAAAAGCTGGGTCATCCGCAGACTTGACTGTCCAGTGGATCCGGCTTCTGCCTATTTTCTCCATCCATGTGCAGTTTTTCTCCTGTCTTCCTTTTCCCTCATCTCCTTACTCTGACTTCCCTTCCCTCCATCCATGTCCAGCATTTCTTCTCTCTTCCTTCCCTCTCCTCCATCCATGTCTAGCATTTTTCATCTCTTCCCTCCATCCATGCCCAGCATTTCTCCTTTCTCCCCTCCATTCACGTTCATCTCATTTCCTCTCTCTTCCCTCCCCTCCATCGATGCCCAGCATTTCTTCTCTCTCCCTTTCCCTCCATCCATGTGCATCTCCTTCCTCTGCCTTCCCTCTCCTCCATCCATGTCCAGAATTTCTTCTTTCTCCCCTCCATCCATGTCCAACAGTTCTCCTCTCTCCCTGCTCTCCCCGCCATCCATCCATATCCAGCAATCCTCCTCTCTCCACTGCCCTCCCCTCCATCCACCCATGTCCAGCAACTCTCCTCTCTCGACTGCCCTCCCCTCCAGCAACCCTCTTCTTTCCACTGCCCTCCCCTCCATCCACCCATGTCCAGCAACCCTCCTCTCTCCACTGCCCTCCCCTCCATCCACCCATGTCCAGCAACCCTCCTCTCTCCCCTGCCCTCCCCTCCATCCACCCATGTCCAGCAATCCTCCTCTCTCCACTGCCCTTCCCTCCATCCACCCATGTCCAGCAACCCTCCTCTCTCCCCTGCCCTCCCCTCCATCCACCCATGTCCAGCAATCCTCCTTTTTCCCCTGCCCTCCCCTCCATCCACCCATGTCCAGCAACCCTTCTCTCTCCCCTGCCTTCCCCTCCATCCACCCATGTCCAGCAACCCTCCTCTCTCCCCTGCCCTCCCCTCCATCCACCCATGTCCAGCAACCCTCCTCTCTCCCCTGCCCCTCCCCTCCATCCACCCATGTCCAGCAACCCTCCTCTCTCCCCTCCCCTCCCCTCCATCCACCCACCCATGTCCAGCAACCCTCCTCTCTCCCCTCCCCTCCATCCACCCATGTCCAGCAACCCTCCTCTCTCCCCTCCCCTCCTCTCCATCCACCCATGTCCAGCAACCCTCCTCTCTCCCCTGCCCTCCCCTCCATCCACCCATGTCCAGCAACCCTCCTCTGCCCTCCATCCATCCATATCCAGCAATTCTCTTCTCTCCCCTGCCCCCCCTCCATCCATCCATACCAGCAATTCTCTTCTCTCCCCTGCCACCTTCCATCCATCCATCCATTCATACACAGCAATTCTCTTCTCTCCCCTGCCCTCCCCTCCCGCTCCCATCCATGTCCAGCAATTCTCCTTTGCCCCCATCCTCCCCTCCCATTCATATCCACCTGCCTCTGCCCTCTTCTCCCCCCAACATCCCCCTGCCACAGTGCCACCTTGCATGGTTTAAATCTTTTTTTATTACCTCCGTCGAAGCGGCCGCATCATTACAAGCCCTGCCCGTCTCTTGCCTTCCCTTTGTGAGTTTGTTCCCTCAGAGTCCCACCCTCGTGAAAAGAGGAAATGACGTCAGAAGGCGGGACTCTGAGGGAACGAACTCACGAAGGGAAGGCTAGAGACGGGCAGGGCTTTCAATGATGCAGCTGCTTCGACGGAGGTAATAAAAAAGATTTAAAGCCCCCAGGGCATCGCGGGGCGGGCGCAGGCAAACGAGGGCTGTGGGAGGTGAGGTAAGTGGGTAAGCGTGGCTTGTGGTGCTCTCCTGCCATGCTTACCTCGTTTACCAGAGCCGGCTCGCCGTTCAGAACAACCGGCTCTTGTGAGCCATTGCTAGCCGGCTCCAGCACACCACTGCTCCACCCCCTCCCAACATCTTCCTTTCCCTTCTCTCTTTCCTCTTGCCCTCTCCCCCAGGGTCAGCATTTCTCCCTCTCTTTCTTCCCGCCCATAGTCTAGCTTTTCTCTCTTAGTCTCTTCTATCCCTGGATCCAACATCTCCCTTCTTCTACCCCCCTCCTGTGCAGCATCTCTCCTTCTCTGTCATCATTCCCTCTCTTTGTTCTGTTCCTTCTCTCCCATTGTCTTACCATCTCTCTCTCTTGCCGTTGCATACCAAGTTTAACATCTCTCTTTCCCCCTGCAGCATCTGTCCTCTCCTCTGTCCAACATTTCTCCCTCATCCCTCTCTCCCCTGTGCAGCATCTCTTCCACCCTCCCAGGCCCAACATTTCTTTTTTTGTCTTTCACATCTCAGCATCATCTGTCCTTCCTTTCCCACCCTATGCTACATTCAACAATGATTCTTCTCTCTCCCCCCCTCCTTGCAGCATCTCTCCCTCTCTCCTTGCATGTCCTACAGTGATACCCCCCTCCATCCACCCCTGTGCAGCATCTGTCCTTTTCTCCCTCCCCCCCCCCCCTTGCAGCATCGGGAGCATCGTAGCACCTTTCAAAGTGTCACTAGCAACGTGTAAGAATAGCTGGCGCTGCTGCTAGTTGACCCAGAAGCCTTCTCTCTGCCGCGTTCCTCCCGGGAAATGACATCATAATTGAGGGGAAAGACTCAGCAGAGAGAAGGCTTCTGGGTCAGCTGGCGGCAGTGATTCCTACATGCTTCCGGCAACCATTTAAACGGGCGCAGCTGCAGAAGGAAAGGTGGACATGGGAGCCCAGCTTGCTCCTGCATTGGCAAAGGTGTACCTCTGCTGGGTGGGCGTGAGCCCAAACTGTGTGGGCCCAGGCCCACCCATGGCTATGCCCCTGAGTTGGAATAGCCTTCTTAGGCTTTATCTTCCACTTACCCAAAATACCCAGCTGGAAACAGAATCAAACTCCATCCTACTTATCATAGGAGCCAACTTTTCTAAATTATTGGGGGTGTTCAGCCCAATGGAAATAACCCCTCCCTGGACACATACAAGGAATTTTCTAAATATTGGAGGTGCTCAAGCACCCACAGCACCTACAGAGTCAGCTCCTATGCTACTTATATCTTTGTGAAGGTGCAGTCTCCAAATGAGACTCTTCAGATTTAAAACTTAATCATTAACCCCTGGTACTAAGCACAGTAGCTGATGATCCCTTCTTTTAGTTTTTTTTGTCTGTATTGGATCAGTGACTTAAGAGGGGGGGGGGGGGGGGAATGCCATTGCAAGGATTTGTGAGGATTTGATATATCAAGATCTATTGGAGTCTATCCAGAGGACGGCTAAAAAATTGGTCGGTGGTCTCTGTCATAAAGCATACGTGGGCAGACTTATAGACCTCAATATGTATACTCTGGAGGGAAAAGGCGGGTGAGAGGTGATGTGACTGAGACATTTAAATTTGTCTGTGGCATTATCATTACCTTGGGTTAATCTGTTCATAAACAAATAATGTACAGGAGGCAAGCTTTTTTTCAAATAAAGGAAAACTCTGGAATGGGTGGGCCTAAGATGACGTTAAGTTTCTAGTTTCTTTATTGCTTGATATACCGCTAAAGGAAAACTGACAGCAGAATGGTTTACAAAAGCACACAAATAAGAGAGTTTGTGAAAGGAACTACAATGTGCTTAGGAAAGAAAAAGGAGATGGGGTGGGAGGGGAAAACAGGAAAAATAAGGGAGAGGGGTAGCATAAATTTCCAGCATTCTAAAGCTCCCTTGACCCGCTCCAACAAGCAGCAGGAAGCTTAAGGCAAAGACCCGTAAAGGACATTGAAAAATTAGGTTTTAAGGGCAGTCTTAAAGTCTGAGTATGTCCATATGGTACAAAGATTAACAGGGAGTGAATTCCAAAGCTTGGGTCTAGAGACGGTAAACATGGTTTTCCTGAGGTTAACCAGTGGTACTTTGCGACGATACTGAGAAGATGTGTAGTAGAATGGAGTTCCCGAGTGGGATTGTATGTAGGAGATACTGGGAAAGAATGTGGGGTTGGCCATGGGTATAATTTTGTGAATTAAGACAATGATCTTGTAGTGAATCCGTATATGAACAGTTAACCAATGTTCCTTGCGTAAGAGTGGAGTGATGTGATTATATTTACATCCACCCAAGATTAATTTTACTGCGTGTTCTGTACGAGCTGAAAAGATGCAATTCCATTTGGCAGATGCCAATGAATAGTGTGCTACAATAGTTAATGCAGAATATAACAAATGTGTGTGTGAGGATATGGAGCGTGGCCGTATCAAGAAATGGGCAAAGTGACCTTATTTGGTGCAGATGAAAGAAGGACCTAGATATTACAGAAGAGAGATGTGTGCTGAAAATCATGACTCCCAGTATGTTAAGTGAGACTGAATAGGGGATAGAGCTACCAAGGAGAGTTAAATGAACTAAGTCAGGTGGGATGGGGTCTTGGGAGAAAATCATTGCTTTAGTTTTTTGTTAAAGTTTATCTTGATTTTGTTGGATGTGATGGATGAAAGTATAAGTTCTAGGTTGGACTCTGGACTGAAACTCAGACTATGCAATGGGGTCTGTAGGGTTGAATGGCACAAGGATTTGGATGGCAAAAAGGAGTCCAGAAGTCGATCATGGAAATGAATTATCCTTTATTATATTGAAAGAAAGACTCTACATGAATTTGTGCTTTGGCCGAAAGGCTGCCTTCAGACATCTAAATACAAAGATAAATAATGTACGTAAATAAAACTAAAACTACACAAATATTTATTTATTTTAGTGCATTTCTATCCCACATTTTCCCACACGCGCAGGCACAATGTGGCGTACAGTAGCTCAAGAAAAGTTACAATAAATGAAAGGTAGAGACATAGGATGACAGAGTTAGGTGGCATTCACAGAAAAGACATGGGAAGGAAAAACTGTCCAACAAGAGCAACCCACTTCAAACTACAATGGGAGAGTCAAATGGTGGGATTCGTTAATGAATAGGCTTTCATAAATAGGAATGTTTTTAAGAACTTCTTAAATAATTGTTGGTCTAATATCCCTTTTAATTGCTTCGGCAGTTTGTTCCAAGTCTTGGCACTGGTAAATGGGAAAGACAAAGCAAACATATGTTTGTATCTGACTTTCATACTGCTGGGATAGTGAAGACAGAGAAAGTTGTGCGATGTTGACAAAGCATTTCTTGGGGGCAAATCAATTAGGTCGAGCATGTATTCAGGGGCCTCTCCATAAACAATCTTGTGCGTTAAAGAGCAGACTTTGAAGATGATGCAATCTTTGGCAGCCAGTGCAGGTCAAAATGCAATGGTTGTGCATGGGCAAAGCACGATTTGCCTAGTATTAATCTATCAGCCGTGTTCTGGGCTGTCTGGAGTTTTCGTAGTAAATAGTCATGACAACCGCTACAGTAGTCCAGGTGAGAAAGGACCAGCCAGTGAACGAGAGTGCGGAATAGATCTCTAGGTAGGCAATTTCGGATACGCTTTAGCCGCCACATTGCAAAAAACATTCTCTTCATGACAACCTTCACTTGATGGTCCATAAGCAGGTGGTTGTCTAGCTCGACCCCAAGGATTTTCAGGCTATTTAAGATTGGTAGCTTAACGTCATTGACATCCAGTGAAGCTGGAATTACTTTATTGTGCTGAGATGAAAGCATAAGACAATGTGTTTTGTCTTTGTTTATCTTAAACTGAAATACCTTTTACCCATGAGGTTAGGACAGAAAAACTAGTTTTGATCTTCTCATAGATCTCTGTCAGCGTAAAATTGAAAGGGATGTAAATAGTTAAGTCATCCGCATAAATAAATGGATTGAGATCCTGTTTGGCAAGCACTTTCGCCAGAGGGATCAACATTAGATGGAATAGGGTTGGGGAGAAAGGTGATCCTTGAGGTACTCCACATTGAGACTCCCATGGAGCGGAAATGGTCGAGTTAGCTTTAACTCGGTAAGTTCTTGAAGCCAGAAAACCCTTAAACCAGTTAAGCACGTTGCCGCCAAGTCCAAAAGTGTCCATAAGATAGGTTAAAAGCTATCAATTGATAATGAAAATAAAAAACTTGTACAGAATATAAATGCATAGTAAAAATAATATAAATAATAAAATAAAAATATAATATAATAAAAACAATAACTATATCTATCTAATCTATATATTTATCTATATCTATATCTATATATATATATATATATATATATATATATATATATATATAATACAATTTCAATGCATTCCTGATCTCACAACCTCATCAGATAATGGCGTATATTACTGAAACATGCACATGAACCTTCAAAGGAAACTGTACGTAATGAAGAAAATCAAAAAGTCATTTATCAGCAACCAGTGTGTATGAATGAGAAACAGTGAATCAAATAACTGTTGGTAGTTTGAAGTTATGTATAAAAATACTGTAATACTAATGCATAATTTGGAACACAATGGTACTAAAAAAAATTATATCACAAGGTAGTAATGTATATGGAAGAACAAAATACTCTACAAATAATGCATTAAACTTAGTATTTGTGTGGAAAAATATATAACCTATAAATAAAATAATGCACTCAAAGGAAAAAATGAATCCTAAAGAAAAATACTCAACAAAAAGAGGATACAATGCACAAAACCCACATAAAGTTGAAAATATATCAGTAAAGGTACCGATACCGATTCTTAATGTTGAAATGCTGAAGCTCTTTAAAAGAAACCGCTGCCCAGAGAGGACAAGAGAAGTCAGAATGATACCAGAAAAATACTCATATGTACAACATATGAGTGGAGTGGAGGAGTGGCCTAGTGGTTAGGGTGGTGGACTTTGGTCCTGGGGAACTGAGGAACTGAGTTCAATTTCCGGCGCAGGCAACTCCTTGTGACTCTGGGCAAGTCACTTAACCCTCCATTGCCCCATGTAAGCCGCATTGAGCCTGCCATGAGTGAGAAAGCGCGGGGTACAAATGTAACAAAAAAAAAACCCCATGAAATAATACGAACGCACCAAAAACTGTTCCATGTATAATCGTGTGTTGTAAAAACAAAAAGAATTGTGGGGCCCTTTTACTAAGCGCGATTACCGTGTGGCCCTTGCGGTAATTTCAATTTTGGCATGTGTCCAAAAAATATTTTTTATTTTCTGGCACGTGTAATGGATGCGCACAGGTCATTACCGACCAGATTCTTTATACCTAGGTCAATGGCTGGCGGTAAGGACTCGGACCCAAAATGGTTGCGTGGCAATTTTGATTTTGCAACATGTCCATTTTCGGCAAAAAAAGAGGACTTTTTTAGAGATGCACTAAAGAATGGATCGGTGCTCCCAAGACCCACGCCTACACTACTGCAAGCCATTTTTCAGCATGCCTTTGTAAAAGGACCCCTGAGTGAATAATTTTCAAAATAATGGCTAGTGAACCTGAGAATCCATAATCAAAAATACTATTGGATGAAACCGTGCCCAAAGACAGGAAGTATATAAATAACTGTTAAAGAGGCACTTAGGCTTAATGATGTGCCAGAAAAAGAAACCCAGAAAATGAAAAGATGAAAACCGCGATCAGAAATGCTGATTCTGAGACCCACACAAACCCTGCCTTACTAGTATTAACACTTAACACTGATGAAAGAGAAGCAGATGGCAGTTACTATTAATAATCTTGTTGATGTAAAGAATCCCGCCAAAATTTCAAATTAAAAAGTAAAAACTAAAGTTCTTAAGTAATTTAGAGAGATTCTCATGTTCACTGACCATTATTTTGATAATTATTTACACAATGCATTTTGTTTTTAAAGCACACGATTATACATGGAACAGTTTTTTGTGCTTCCACATTATTTCATGTGGTAGATATGAGTATTTTTCTGGTATCATTGTGAGATCTCTTTGTGAGATCTCTTATCCTCTCCTGGCAGTGGTTTATTTTAAAGATCCTGAGCATTTCAACATTAAGAATCGGTATCGGTACCTTTACTGATATGTTTTCAACTTTCAAAGTGTGTTTTGTGAATTGTATTCTCTTTTTCTAGAGTATTTTTCTTTTTGTTTAGAATTCATTTTTTGCCTTTGAGTGCGTTATTTTGTTTATAGGTTATATATTTTTCCATACACGTACTATGTTTAATGCATTATTTTTCGTAGGGTATTTTGTTATTCCAGATGCATTACTACCTCGTGATATAATTCTTTTAGTACCATTGTGTTCCAAATCATGTTCATTAGTATTACAGTATTTTTTTTTTTTTTTTTATCTGATGATCAAATTTAGAGATTATGTTTAAAACAATTTTATTGATGCTTCAGCATATCAAATCTTAGCAATACATTTCACTATTCAAATTCCACTAACAAATCTTATTTTTATACACGACTTCAAACTACCAACAGTTATTTGATTCATTTGTTTATACACATTGGTTTCTCATAAATGTCTGTATGCTTTTCTTCATTATGTACATTTTCCTATGAAGGTTTATGTACATGTTTCAGTAATATACTCCATTATCTGATGAGGTTGTGAAATCAGATATGCATTGAAATTGTATTTTATATATATACTAGTAAAAAAAGGCCCGTTTCTTACAGAAATGAAACAGGCGCTAGCAAGGTTTTCCTCGGAGTGTGTATGTTTGAGAGAGAGTGTGTGTGTGAGAGATGGAGTGTGTGTGTCAGAGAGAGAATGAGAGAGAGAGACAGAGTGTGTGTGTGTGTGTTTGTGTGAGAGAGAGAGTGTGTGAGAGACAGAGTGTCTGTGTGTGTGTGACAGAGATAGAGTGTGATAGAGAGTGTATGTGAGACAGTGAGTGAGTGTGTGCCCCCCTCCCCTCCCCACCCCCACCTCTCTGGTCTCAGGACCCCCTCCCCACCTCCCTCTCCCCTGCCCTCCCCTCCAGCCATCCATGTCCAGTGACCCTCCTCTCCCCCTGCAGCCACCCATGTCCAGCGACCCTCCGCGCGCATCAAACCCCCTCGCCACCCGCAGCTGCCAATGATAACGCTGTCCGGCCACTGCTGCTTCTCTTGTTGAGCAGCAGCGGCCGCTACAAAAAGAAAAAAAGCCATAAATGTTTTTAAACATCAAGCACGGCACCGCAGACAGCCATCAGGCATTGGCTGTCGGCTCTACAGCTGCTCCTCCTCTCGCCTCTCACGTCGCTGCATTCCTCCGGGGGTCTTACTCCAGGGGCAGTGACGTGGAGGCGAGAGGAGGAGCAGCTGTAGAGCCGACAGCCAATGCCTGATGGCTGTCTGCGGTGCCGTGCTTGATGTTTAAAAACATTTATGGCTTTTTTTCTTTTTGTAGCGGCCGCTGCTGCTCAACAGGAGAAGCAGCATCAGCAGCAGCCGGACAGTGTTACCAGTGGCAGCTGTGGGTGGCGAGGGGGTTGATATGCTTCGGGGGGGGGGGGGGGTGTTTGATGTGCCAGGGGGGCTTGGGTGATGCACCGAGGGGGGGGGGGGGGGTTGTCTGATGGCTGTCTGCGGTGCTGCGCTTGTCGTTTTTGATGCACCGCTCCCTGCCACTTGCTCGGAGCAAGTGGCAGGGAGCGGCGCACTCACAGCTGATTCCCAGGCAGGGGGAGGAGTAGGGAAACAGCGGAGCAAGTTGCTCCGCGTGTTTCCCTACTCCTCCCCCTGCCTGGGAATCAGCTGTTAGTGATGTCAGCCTGGCCACGGAGCCTAGCTCAGCAACTCCAGGAACCACGGACACAGGCAGTCACTCAACGTTGGTGGTGAGAATTATTATATAGGATATAGATATATACAGATATATATAGATGTATAGATAGATATAGATCTATCTATCTATCTATCTATCTATCTATTTATTTGCTCTTATTCTTGGACATTTCTGTTATTGCTTTTATTATATTTATATTTTACTATTGATATTCTTTATTTTTACTATGCATTTGTGTAATTTTAGTTTTATTTATATACGCTATTTATCTTTGTTTTTAGACTCCTGAAGAAGACCTTTCTGCTGAAACATGAAGAGTATTTCTTTCAACATAGTAAAGCATCATTCATTACCACGATTGTCTTTTAGACTCCTTTTTGTCACCTTTGCATTTGTGCTGTTTTGGTTTGCCTTTTAGGAAAGGTTTTTCTTGTTTGTTGTTTTTTGATCACAATGGTTTGGATGCCATCAGCATATATGAATGGTGTAAGCCCAAGAGTGGTGATCAGCTTGCAAGTGGAGCCAGAAATATATTAAACAAAAGGGGCACCAACAAGGACCCTTATGGGATTCTGCATGGTAGAGGGAAAGGGTCTGAGAGGGTATTATGCCAGAGGACACGAGAAATTTTTGAGGTAAGACTGAAACTACTGCCGTGCTGAGCCGGTAACTCCTCTGTAGTACAGATGATCTAGGAGTAGAGCATGATCTACTAGATTAAACGTTGAATAAAGTTCAATTGAGACTAGCAACATAGTGTAGTGTCTAGATAAGGAAGACTGTATTGTGGTGATAAGGGCAATAAGAGCAGATTCTATATTATAATGAGGTCTAAAGCCAGTCTGATTACTGATTGGAAATTAAGATGTTATAGGCTCAGGAGTATTCTAAGGAAACACTTTTTCATGGAAATGATGATGGACACTTGGAATAACTTCCTGGTAGAGGTTGTGGAGATGAGGACTGTGTCTTAATTTAAGAATGCGTCGGTTAGGGACATGGAATCTCTTAGGGAAAGGAAAAGATAGTGTATACTGAGGATATGCAGACAGGATGGACCATTTAGCCCTTACCCCATCATGTTTCTTTGTTTGTGTTCTCAGTCTACTTGAGTAATTCCTGCTTAGAGTATCACATTATTTCCAGGATTCATTAATATATCTTTTTTTCTGGTAATTATTATTATTCACCTTGGATTATGAGTTGCAAAGTTGCAACTTCGGTATGACATCCATCAAGCGGTTGGCCAAGATCTTTGTATTCAACTTTTTCAGATCAACTTCAAATTGTTTGTAAGACATTTCAGAGCGAAGTCCCAGGGACAAAGCATTCTAGAGAGTGGGTGCCATAAAAATAAAGGCACTGGCTCTAGCCGACTATCAATGTGCTTGTAAAGGGGATGGGAGAACTAATCGATGATCATTTAATGACTGCAAAATCCGCGATATGAACATAGGGTACAATACGATTTAATAAATAGTCTGGGGTACCTCTCCGAAGCGCTCTGAAAGTTAGCAACAGGATTTTAAACTGAATCCTGAAGCAAACAGGAAACCAATGAGGATGTTGAAGTAGTAGAGTAGCATGATCCATATGTTTGGCCCAACAAAGCAAATGGGCTTTAGTGTTTTGCAATGATTACAATCTTTTTTTAAGGCACATCAGGGTAAACCCGCATAGACCACATTACAATAGTCTAATCGCGAGATCACATGAGCATGGTATAAGGTATGTAGAATGTCAGAGGTGTAAGGAAAGGACGAACTGAATACAGTTGCTGTAATGCATAAAAACCTGATTTAAATACAGAGGAAATCTTAACCTACTGCGATTTTTTCTGAAGCAGATCAGTTCATTCAGCTTAAAACGTTTTTCAGCTAAATCTTGATTGAACCACAAAACACTTTTGGCCAGATTCTATATATGGTGCTATGAGTTACGCACATTTAATTGGGTACGCGTCCAATTTAATGCACATAATTGAGTAAAGATCCAATCGCTGATAATTGGGTGATAACCAATTATCTGCACTAATTGGCAATACTTCGGATTTACGCACATATATTCTATAAAGATGTACGCGTAAATTCTAATGTGCTTGCATATTTGGGAGCGTGGATATGGGTGTTTCTGGGGGTGTTCCCAAATGTTATGCACGCTGATACAGAAGATGGTCAAACTAACTACCGGCATTCAAGCCTACTCATAGCAGGCCTAATTGCAGGCATGTAGAGTTAGGCGCAGTTTATGTCTGAGAATGATTCTGTAAAGGACGCGTGTTTTCTATAGAATCGTGCTAAGCATGTTAAATTTTTGGCACTGATTTTTAGGTGCTACTTATAGAATATACCCCTTTATACATTTTGATTATTCAGAGCGCAAAACCTTAAACCCCAAACTTCTCAAGAATATCAGTGTTAGCCATTCCTCTCAGGATTTTATGCATGTGCAAAAACTAAGCATACATGGGTTGGGGGAGGGGGGTGCAGTGTGGTAACGGCCAATGGAAAGTGCTGCTGACTATGAGCGTTGGGGAGTTTTCTAACAGCCAAAGTAGAATCTCTTCAGCTGGTAGAGCTTAGTGATCCCCACCAGCTCAGGTATTTAAAGGTTGAGTTGAGGATCACCGGGGGTAGGGGTGGGGGCAGCGGCAACAGAAAGAAGAGTGGGGGTGCAGGGCAAAATTGTGTGCACACCCACTTTGGCTTCAGGCCCCACCAAAATTGAAGGTCTGGCTATACCACTAAATTACAGGTCCAGGTCCCCAACGTAGCATTGATAATGAAATGCAGGCCTCTATTTGAGTGATGGGGAGATTTTTTAAATTAAGATTTTTTTTCATAAAGTTGAATTGAAGAGGAATAAAGTATTATGATGTGATTTTTGAAGAGATGATTTTCTGGACCTTTGATTTATTTAAGCCCTGTAAGCTTTGTAAATGTTTTAAAAGGGCACAATAATTCTGAAGTCCATTTCTCCTCTTTTTTTTGCAGATATTTGCAAAGGTCTGTAATTGATTGGCCTCGTTATCTTTTGCTATACCTATGAAGTTGAATGTACAAAACTAACCCATTTGGAGAGATTGCCCCTGTCTGCAAAAATTGGGTGCCTGATTAAATCCTGCTTGTTGATGGAGAAAGCAAAGTTGCGTATTTGTAACGGGTATTCTCGGTAGACAGGATTAATCAGGTGTACAAGCCTGCCCAACTTCACTAGAGTTGTGCTGCTTCTTGAGCTATGGAACTGAGGGGACCGTGGAGATCGCTGCACTCAGGAATGGTCATGCATGCTCAGAGCTTTACATTAGTGCTGAATTCTGAGATAACTGTTTCATCCTAGTGCCCCATTTGTTTACATGATTAATCCTGCTGTCTACAACAAACAAGTTATAGGCTTTGCTTTTTATTCTACCAGTTCACAAAACCACCAAATAAGATAATTTTTGTATATCTTATTTATTTATTTATTTAGATTTTGCTCACACCTTTTTCAGTAGTAGCTCAAGGTGAGTTACGTTCAGGTACACTGGATATTTCTCTGTCCCAGGAGGGCTCAGAATAGCAATCCTGTAAATCAACCTGTAAATACCCAAATTTTAATTTAAAAAAAGGAAGCTTGCAAATATCACAGTCATATAGGTGAATGTCAGAGAAAATCTGGCTCAGTTACATTTATTAGTGTTCAAGATGGGCATTTACAATGCTGCTGTTAACAGAAAGATAAATTTCCTTTTTCTTTCTTATTGATAATAAAGATTTTATGGGGAATGTATATGTAATTTTTCAAGCTAGCTTAAATGGTTACCAAGATAGAACGTGGTTCATTTTCAGCATTAATCCCTCTCTCCTTACTAACCATTTGCTCCTGCACTTTTGGGTGTTCAGCTCATTTGGAACTGGCCTTTCTCCGAGGAGAAGCAGGCTGCTTGTTCTCACGACTGGGTGACGTCCACGGCAGCCCCCGGACGGAAATCTTCCTAGCAACAAACTTTGCTAGAGCCTTCGAGCGCGCGGGCACCGCACATGCGCAGCCATCTTCCTGCCTGTTGTGCGAGAGACCCGTTTAGTTCTTTTTTCTCCGCGGTTAGAGTGACTGCTTGCGGTCTCTCTCCCTTCGCCCTGAAAGAGCCTTGGCTTATTTTCGAGTTTTTCATCTCCTTTTCCCTCATTTTTATTTTACTTTACGTTGTTTCCCTTAAATTAAAAAAAAAACCAAAACCTTTATTTCGTAGTTTTGGGTCCTTTTAAGTTTTATTTCGCTTCTGCGTACGCATTTTTCTCCTTTTTGTGCCTTTATTTTTGGCACAATCGAGAATTTTGATTTCACCGCCGCTATTTTTCCATCCATGTCATTGAGGACGCCCATCGGCTTCAAGAAGTGTACTCGGTTCAACCGGGCGATCTTGGGTACTGACCCTCACGCGTGGTGTCTTCAGTGCCTTGGGCCCGACCATTTCCCAGACGCATGTAAGTTGTGTCTTAGCTTGAAAAAGCGGACACAGGCGTTGAGATAAGCTCTTCGGGATCGTCTTTTCGGAGTTTTGCCCGGTTCTTCGGCGTCAACATCGGTACTGCGGTCGGCGGCGTTGATATCAACACCGGAGATGGCATCGACCTCAGGAGCACAGGTAATGGCTGTCCGGAGACCACATGCTGGGAGCAGTGAGCTGTCGAGTGGGTCTCCACCTGTCTCGAAAACTCCTGCTGTGCAGGCCCACTGGGACCGACCACTCTCGGACCCGACCCCGAGGAGGCGTGTGGATTCCACGTCCTCCTCGTCGGTACCGAGGAGTATCGATGACGTGCATCGAGCGAAGGCGAAAAAGCATCGTCATTAGTCTCCTAAGCACGGTACCGGAAGCTCCGGGGGCGTTGAAGGATTCGGCACCCGTGAAGCGCCGACGCTGGGAGGATCGCTCACCCGCCATTCAGGAGGTGTCAGTGAGTCGGTCTTCGGTCAGCCCAGTACCACCTCCTCAACCTCAACAGATTCTAGACCCGATTCCTGCACCGACCCCGCAGCCTTACTCGACAGTGACTCTGGACGAGCACATCTGAGCCATTCTTCCAGGTCTGCTGGAGAGGTTGCTGCGTCAGCCTGTTCTGGTGCCGGGGGTGCTTGCGCCCTCGGTACTGTCGATGGAAGCGGCAGCTGGCTCGAGGCCTGTGGTGAGGTCCCCGACGCCAGTACCCCATGTAGAGGGTAAGCCTATCTCTAGACAACCTTTAGTTGTTCGCTTCATGAGAGGTTTGCTTTTGTCAAAGCCCCCTGTCAGACCTCCACCAGTGTCATGGGATCTCAAC
Organism: Microcaecilia unicolor; assembly: GCF_901765095.1. Classification (NCBI taxonomy): domain Eukaryota; kingdom Metazoa; phylum Chordata; class Amphibia; order Gymnophiona; family Siphonopidae; genus Microcaecilia; species Microcaecilia unicolor. The sequence continues at coordinate 125,242,707 of NC_044031.1, read as the reverse complement.
GTCGTTCTCACCCAGCTGATGAAGCCTCTTTTTGAGCCACTGAATTCCTGCCATCTGAAGTACTTGACCTGGAAGGTCATTTTCTTGGTGGCTGTTACTTCAGCTCGTAGAGTCAGTGAGCTTCAAGCCTTGGTAGTGCATGCTCTTTATGTCAAATTTCATCACAACAGAGTAGTCCTCTGCACGCACCCTAAGTTCTTGCCGAAGGTGGTGTCGGAGTTCCATCTGAACCAGTCAATTGTTTTGCCAACATTTTTCCCCATCCTCATACCTGCCCTGCTGAACGTCAGTTGCACACCTTGGACTGCAAGAGAGCATTGGCCTTCTGTGTGGAGCGGACAAGCCCCTTCAGACAGTCCACCCAAATGTTTGTTGCTTTTGATCCCAACAGAAGGGGAGTCGCTGTCGGGAAACGCACCATCTCAAATTGGCTAGCAGATTGCATTTCCTTTACTTATGCCCAAGCTGTGCTGACTCTTGAGGGTCATGTCACGGCTCATAGTGATAGAGCCATGGCAACGTCAGTGGCTCACTTGAAGTCAGCCACTATTGAAGAGATTTGCAAGGCTGCGACGTGGTCATTCATCCACACATTCACATCTCACTACTGCCTTCAGCAGGATACCTGACGCGACAGTTGGTTTGGGCAGTCGGTGCTGCAGAATGTGTTCGGGGTTTAGAATCCAACTCCACCCCCCTAGTTCCATTTTTATTCTGTTCCAGGCTGCACTCTCAGATGTTTCTTCGTAGGTCAATCCTTGTTGTGTCCTCACCGTTGCGAGGCCCAATTGACCTTTCTTTGTTGTTTTGAGTGAGCCTGGGTGCTAGGGATACCCCAGTCGTGAGAACAAGCAGCCTGGGATTTTATTTTCAATTTGTTTCAAAAATGTGTAAAATTTGAGTAATACAAGTAAAAATTTAACCTGTGTAAGCCAACTTTGCTTACATTACTTTGGAGGTTTAATGTGCATAAAATCTATTTAGGGTGCATTTTTATGCACATACATCTTTCTGAACTGGAAATAAAATCACATATATAGTTTTGTACATTTAATGTAAAGACACAATTCATTATATAATTTTTCTGAGGTAATTAAGGTGGAGAACAGGAATCTATTGTATGGTAGGTAGTGAGAAACAGCATGTGATTTATATAATGCATTTGTGAGTTTTAGTAGTAAAGATTATAAATTTGGTAGCCATACAAGAAAACATTTGATAAAGTTATCCAGAGTAGAAAAACCACATTAAACTGGGAAGAGTCAGTGACTAGGGATGCACAAGTGACCTGAATAGGGCAAACACCTATCCTCTTTCCATGCTGCTCCCCCTTTTCCAAATAAAATTCTAGTTAACATTCAGTTGTGGCATTTCTAAACCCCCCTTGAAAGTATACATTGTGGCAGGACAGAGTAAATGCAGCATAAATCCTGGTATCAAGTATAATCTGAGCACCAGTGAAATTAACTTTTTTTAAAGTTGTCATTGCTAATGTTCACCAAACCAAAATAACTCTGGACGCCCAGTCTTTGGCTGTTTTGGAAACTGAAACCAGAGGGTCTTCCCAGACCTGTCCTTGTGACCCCACAACTAGTTGAGATTCCAGGTTATCCAAAATGAATGTGCGTAAGATAAATATGCATACCTTGGAAGCCCAGGATATGCCCACTTAGCTCCCTTCCTGTCCAGTAACAAAAAGGGCTCATATATAGAGCTAAAGTAAAGACCTTATAGCCCCTCCCCCCTAAGAAAAAAATAATAAAATGAAAACCTTTCCTCACAACCTTGCCCAAACTTCCAACAGACATTTGTTTCTTTAGTGACATGGAGATCTACAAAAAGTGCTTTATTGCAAAATGTGAAAAATGCTCATGTTCCAACATAACCTTGGTCTTGCCCTTACTGATTTCCCAATCTAAAAATTGACATAATTGCACTGCCCAATAGACTTGGTTGGGAACTGCTCTGTCTACCCATTCAGTGTATTGCCACAGTGTTGATTTAGAGAGTCTAGGAGATCTCCCTCCCCAAATGAATATGGTAAGGTATTTCTGAATGCTGCTTAACACTCCTCGTGGTATTTCCAATGGCAAATTTGAAATAAAAATGATAACTGGGTTAGAATTTTCATTTTAATAGCTACTATGCATCCCCCACCAAGACAGCCATGATTCTTTCCATCTGACCAGGTCTGCCTGAATTTGCTGAGAGATCTTAACATAATTCTGATGATATAACTTGGCTAATTTCCTTGTAATCTGCACCCCTAAGTATCTTATTCCCTTGTCAGCCCATTTAAAAAGATAAATGTTGGTGGGTGTAATATTAATTCCTTCATAGAATCAGTGGTAATGCCCAGCATCTCTTATTTATCAAAATTGACTTTAAATCTTGCTACGTTACCAAACACGTGCAAATTCCTATGTTATAATTGGTAGGGTTAATATTGGTTTTCCAACATATAATATGTCATCTGCAAAAAGAGCAATTTTATGATGCTGGGTGCCCATTTAATACCCCTTAATATTTCTATTTGCTCGAATACATTGTGCCAGTGGCTATATAGCAAAGGCAAACAGTAAAAGTGACAAATAACATCCTTGCCTAGTTTTATATCTTCAGTTTTTCAGGTATGCCAAACCAAAAAGGTGTGCAGTTTGAGCAGGCAAATCAAAAAGCAGTCAGTCAGATGGACAATTCAGGATTTGTATGTAGTTCATTACCCTACCTGCCCTGGAAGTTGTGTTGGGATTCGTTGACCAGAATTGTCCTATATAATCTGTAATTTATGTGTAATTTGTTGACAAGCAGATTTGTTGTCCTCATCAATTCTATAAGTCATCAAAAGTCTCTTCACTTTTCCTCCTCAGATTTGACCTTCTGGGGTGCATGTAAAGCTATCATTATCTTCTTTCCTTCACCAAACCTCCCTTCCAGTAGCTTTAAGTATGGATAAGGGTCTTTCAGTTCAAAATGAGGAGTATTATTTTCTAATACTGAGATTGACCTTAAAATATATGCTGCTCTTGTGTGCTTGCTTTTCACTTGTATAGATTTGCTCACTGCTTCTGCTTTGTGACTTTATTTTACAGACATTTATGATCTTTGCAGACAACTGTAAAAAAGTCATTAAACATTTAATGAAACATTCATTTTGCAGTTATGTTGCTGACCACTAATGCTGATGACTAAGTTTTGTTTATGTGGCTTTGCTATTAAGAATATTTTTCCCTAAGCAACATCACTGTATTAAAAGCCAGGCATGTGCATAATAACAGCGTTCACCATGAATTATTTGCTGTAGGTTTGTAATCTGGCCAGTTTGAACAATTGAAAAATGAGAGGTTCTGCATGATATGTGACAGTAAGATATGCACACTTTATCTATCTATCTATCTATCTATCTATCTATCTATCTATCTATCTATCTATCTATCTATCTATCTATCTATCTATCTATCTATCTATCTATCTATCTAATATTAAAGCTTAACATTTTAGCTTGCTCTGTGGTTTTTGTGTATTATTGCTGTGTGTAGTGCTGAAAAGTGTCTTTTATGTGTAGCTGCCTTGGCTGCAGAGGAGCTTGGCTTTGAGCGATTTCATGCATTAATTCAGTAAGTAATGGAGCATTTAAAATGGTTTATATAATGTGATTTAATATTTGATATCCAAGTTACTGTGCAAAAGGGCTGTACTAATGGAATGTTAAATGGGATACATGTGTTTAGATATGGATAGCTAAACGCTAGCAAGTGAATGCATGTAGTTGTATGTATGTGTATATACACATAAAATCAATTTTATCACCTTTCCAAGTAATGCTGAAATCTTAATACATAAATCCTGTTAGCACTCACTCAGTGTGCATGATAAAGGCTTAATAAGAAAGATGCTCAATTCTAATCCAACAATAACCAGGCACTACACACAAGTTTAAAGAATTGAAGGGAGCTCACTATCAATTAGTTCTCAATATGCTCAGCTTCTCAGCACTTCTATCTTATATCACACAGTTCAGTAGGATTGGGGAGTCATAATAGGATTCATCAGATTAGCTTATCTGCCTCCATTTTGGCTGACTGATTCAATGAGCCAAGCATACTTTTAGAGACGGTACCGCAGTCCTCATCGATCCAGTTTTTTAAAAGTCTTCTACTGTTAATCCTTATTTTGGTATCAAAACGATTTTTCATATTTTCAGTTTTCTTTATAATATGCACTTACAAAACGTTTAGCATAGTATTCAAGTTGGTAATTAGCTTTTAGGCTACATTCAACTATACATGATGGAGACCAGTTGTCACCGACATAGATCCATGTTTCGCTTACGAGCTGTTTCAAGGGAGTCTCCTATAAAAAAAATTCATATGATTAATCCTTAACTTTTGACAGGGCTATTATGCACCGATTCACATCTTGACCGTTACTAACCAAGAATGCTTCTAACTGGCGGCCTCTAAGATGGCCACCAACCTTTTCAAGGCAGGCTTTATAGCCAGGTCAAATCGTCACTAGACAAAAAGCACCAATCAAAGCTCCAGGGCTGAACAGCTGATATCCAGTAAACAGAATATTCGATAGACAAAATATTTGGCTACATTATTTTAGACAGTCTCAAATAAGTGTTGGCCACTCAATTTCACGATTAAGCCCATGTGGTTCTACAGTATTTAAGGTGAAAATCCAAAATTGCTCTCTGAAGTTCAGTATTTTCTCCAGGTCGCCTCCCTCCCACCCACCCTTCTTTTACTTGATCTATTATCCGCCATTGTAAGTCCATTATTTGATGCTGACATTCCACCCAGTGTTGTACTAGCGGGGCTTCTACTTTATTAGTGAGGATCCTAGACTTATGTTTGGTAAGACACACTTTTATTGCTCTCATACTTCTCCCTACATATATCTTCTTGCAAGGGCATTGGATAATATATACAGCCATTTTAGTAGTGCAGTCTGAGTCATTAAATGTTTTGATTTTATGATGTAACTGAGGATCAATCCATATTGATCCAGTTATTGAAGTCTGACACCATTGGCAGTGTCTGCATATAGTATGAGATGGTGCCTCTTGTACCGCAGTACAGTAATGCATTTTCCAGGACAGTATCTCCCCTATATTCTTGGCACATGTAAAAGCTATAAGAGGATTTTCTGTAAACGCAGCATCCATCTGTAAGATGTGCCAGTGAGACATGATGATTTGTACGATAAACTTAGCCAGCGAAGAATATGGTAACACAGAAACCAATCGGTTTTGTTCTTCACGATTCCTATAATTCACAAGTAGTTCACGCTGAGAGTATTGTGCTCTCAGATAGGCTTTACGAATAGTCTTAGGAGGGTAGTCACGTTCCAAAAATTTACCAGTAAGACTTTTAACTTGGTATTTAAAGTCCTCCAGGGAGGAACAGAGTCTTCTTAGCCGCAGGAATTGCCCTACCGGCAGATTGCTTTTCAGATGATACAGATGAAAACTGTTGTAGTGTAAGTAATTATTACGGTCTGTTTGCGTAAAATACAGGGATGTGGTAATCGCTCCTTCTTGTTTTTCTATATGGATATCCAGAAAATTAATGTATTGCTGATATCTTTTCCAAATTAGTATGGATGATAGAAAAAAATTTAGATGGATATACATATGATGTTTCAAATAAATCCGTTTAGAGTGTAGCTACTGATGGGGCTAAGGTCGCACCCATTGCTACACCATGAATTTGTTTAAAGTATTTTCTATCGTACCAGAAATAATTAGACGTGATTACCAATTTCGCTAAATCCATCAGAAAAGAGGTAGAGATACGAGGGGTAGGGCTCCTATCGTTCAGGATAGCCTCAATAATATTCAAGGCGGAGTCTTGGGGGATGGTCGTGTATAGGGAAGCAACTTCAAGTGTGACAAACCATGCTTCGTTTGGGATGTCTCACTAAGTAACTTCAGCATATGGTAGGAATCTTGTACGAACGATGTGATCCTCTGCACTGCACTTTGAAGAAACCGGTCAACAAATCTTGATAGTGGTTCTAATATAGACCGTACTGTAGAAACTATTGGCCTGCCCGGTGGATGAGTCAGATCCTTATGTATTTTTGGCAGGAAGTACATGTATGGCATGGAGGGATATTTAACTTGCAAGAAGTCAGCCTCTTTTTGGGTCCGCATCCCTTGACGTAGTGCTGGTTCAACAATAGTATAAATCTCTTCAGCGATTTCTTCAGTCGGGTCATGCTGTAGCTGTTGATAGAATTTTTGGTCTTCTAATTGAATATAGGCTTACCTCTGATAATCTGTTGTAGATTGAATCACTATCGCCCTGCCTTTATCGGCGCATTGGATACAGATCTCACTCCGTGTACTAAGCTGTTGTAATGCTTCCATTTCCAATTTTGATAAGTTATATAAGATCTTCTTCTTAGTGTGATTCATTTCTAATTTTTTAAGGTCATATAGAACTAGTTTCAAAAAGGTATTGATCACAGGGTCCGTAGTTTGTTGATACCATGTGGATTTAGGTTTACAAATGGAGATATCCACAGTGGACGCATGCTCAGAAAATTTTTAAAAAATTTGTAACAATCTATTAAAGCGGTAGAGCGCTATTCGGGTTTTAACGGGTCACAAGGAGCAGCTGGGATGAACGACAGACCCAAATTCAGTATGTCATGTTGGGATTTGGTCAATGTGGTTTGAGCGATATTCACTACTATTGATTCACTCCTTGATACAATCTGGTAGTTGGGCCCCGGGCCCCTTGCTGTCGGTGTCATCCTTTTCGGTATCCCTGACGTCTTCTCTCTAAAGGGTAACCGGCTGGATTACTCGATTAATTTGAACTCGGGGGGTTTCTTCCGTCGTCACTACTCCCATCTGAGTCTCCAGATGATCCCTCGAATGCCTGTTCTTGTTTGCTCTCCCTAATGGTTTTAGTATGTTTCCAGGAGTAGACCATATCCTGATGGTAATCACATTTATATTTCTTAATCTTTGTCTGGCGTGTAGTTTCTTTAAATTCATTAATTGTCTGCAGTAATTCTGCATGTTGTTTGTTATACTCGTCTAAGGTGTTCTTCTCCTTCAGTTGTAATTCCACTTCGTTAATCTGTATCTTAATTTCTTCCTCAGTAGAATCTGTTTTTTCAACGATTAATAGCATTAAATCTTGACTACATCTATTGAGAATAGCAATCCATTTATCTGTGAATTTCTTATCATATGTAAATAATTTTGGTTCCTTCAGCATACGAAGTCCTCTAGGTATCATAGATTTTTAAAAATACTGTACCTAGTGTGCTACCGTGTAGCTCAGCTCTAACCAGTCTTTTATGATGATTCAATAGTTCAGTCAAGAACTACTACTACTACTACTACTATTTAGCATTTCTATAGCGCTACAAGGCATACGCAGCGCTGCACAAACAGTTGAGAGGCGCTCTCAGTGTTGTCATCTAACAGTGCCGGTCTCTGTAAGATCCGGGAGAACTGCTCCTCAGAGAATCCTGTAAAGTCCGTGATGGTGCCAATTTATACTATCCCAACCATAACCAAGCACTACACACTACCTTGAAACAGCTCGTAAGTGAAACATGGATCTATGTCGTCGACAACTGGTCTCCATCATGTATCGTTGAATGTACCCTAAAAGCTAAGTACCAACTTGAATACCGTGCTAAACCTTTTGTGAGTGCATATTATAAAGGAAACTGAAAATATAAAAAATTGTTTTGATACCAAAATAAGGATTAAGAGTAGAAGACTTAAAAAAAAAAAAAAACTGGATCGATGAGGATTGCGGTACCGCCTCTAAAAGTATCATTCAGCCAAAATGGAGGCGGATACACTAATCTGACGGATTCTATTATGACACTCCGATCCTACTGATCTGTGTAAAATCAGATAGAAGTGTTGAGAAGCTGAGCCAATTCTAATCCAAACTACTTGGACCACTGTAAGTGTTCCATATGAAACTCTGAATCAAGGGATCCTTTTACTAAAGTATATTAAGCTGTTAATATGTGAATTAGGGTGTGTTACACAGAAGTGCACTAACAGCTACTGCAGTAGCATGACAGTTTACATATGTTAATGTGTGAATTAACTACATATTATGTTAGGGAGCAAGAAATGGGCATGGACTGCATAATGCAGTGTGTGCATTAACTTCCATTTGTGCAGTTAGTGGGCTTCACTTAGTACCACCTCAGTAGGAGGTGCTAAGTACAACCAAGTTTTTTGTATGCCAATGCACATGTCCTTGTATCAATTCTCGAGGACATGTTGGGTATGCCCTAACAATTAGCATGTAGCTTTTGCACCTAATGTGCACTGATTTTTGCTGTTATTGTGCATTAAGTGTAAAAACTTAATGCATTTTAGTAAAAGACATGCTCTTTTATATTTTCATGAAAAACACTCAAAATATGCCATTAAGTAGCCTGTAAAAAAAAAAAAAAAATCTGATGCAGCCTGAATATGCAACAAATATGTTCTACAGATAGAAACATAGAACATGACTGCAGATAAGGGCCAATGGCCCATCCAGTCTGCCTATCCTCAGTAACCACTAACTCTTCCTTTCCTAAAGGATCCCACATACCTGTCCCATGCTTTCTTCAGTTCTGACACAGTCCTTGTCTCCATGATCTTCACAAGGAGGCCATTCCATGCTTCCACCACCCCTTTGGTGAAGGAGTATTTTTTTAGATTCCTCCTAAGTCTATTTCCTCTTAACTTCCTCATATGCCCCCCTCATTCCAAAGTTATCCTTCATGTGAAAAAGGCTCTCCTCCTGTATATTGACGTCACTGAGATATTTAAACATCTCTATCATATCCCCTCTCTCTCACCTCTCTTCCAGTGTATTCACGTTGAGGTTCCTAAGCCTGGCCCAGTATGTTTTATGACACAGACCGCTTACTAATTTTGTAGCTGCCCTTTGGACTGACTCCTTCCTGTTTATATCTTTCTGTAGGTGTGGTCTCCAGAATTGCATGCAGTACTCTAAATGGGGCCTTACCAGAGACTTAAACAAGGGCACTATCTCCTCTTTTTTTCCTGCTAGTCATCCCTTGCCTTATGCACCCAAGCATCTTTCTGGCTTTGACAGTTGCCTTTTCTACCTGTTTGGCCACCTTAAGGTCATCAGATACAATCACCCCCAAGTCCCACTCTTCTTTCATACACAGAATCACTTCATCCCTATACTGTACCATTGCCTTGGAATCTTGTACCCTCAAGTGCTTGACCCTGCATTTCTTAGCATTAAATTTTAGTTGCTAATTAACGGACCATTCTTCAAGCTTTACTAGATCTTTCTTCATACCATCCATACCCTCCGGGGTGTCCACCCTATTACAGATGTTGATATCACCTGCAAAGAGACGAACCCCTTACCAGTCCTCCTTCAATATCACTCATGAAGATGTTAAAAAGAGCTGGCCCGAGGACCAAACCCTAAGGTACACCACTGATAAAAGCCCTTTTCCATATCATCAAGCTGATCAATCCATAGACTGGTGGGTTGTGTCCATCTACCAGCAGGTGGAGATAGAGAGCAAACTTTTGCCTCCCTATATGTGGTCATGTGCTGCCGGAAACTCCCCAGTATGTTCTCTATCTCAGCAGGTGGTGGTCACACACAGCAGCAGCTCTGGCTAGGCCTCCAAGCCTAATTTTTAGGTTTTGTTGAGTGCCTGGGGTTGAGGGCTCTTTTGAGCAAGTGCAAACCTGGTGGTGCCAGGTCCCTCCTTTTCTCCCCCCTCCCGCTGGCTCCGTAAAAAAAAAAAAAAAAAAAAAAAAAATTTTGAACGTCCTTAAAGGCGTTTATTTCGACGTTTATTTAAGCGTCTATTGCAGCTACTCACTGGGACACCAGGTCGTTACAACTCGGAGCGGACAGCAGGTAATTTTTACCTTTTTATAGCAGGCAGGGGGTTCCCCGATTCTTCTCCTCGTGGCATATGGCGTCGGAGGGCGAGGGCGCAAAGGGTCGCTCCCCGGGTCGCTTGAGCGCTTCTAGAGGGGATGCGGGGGTCTTCAAGCCTGATTCGCCCTTGTTGGGTGACAGTTTCGTGACCGATGAATGTCCCGGTCCTTCCTCCGGCGTGGCGGTTTTTCCCGCCATAAACGCCCATCCCCCGCTCCTCGCCTCCGCCATCTTGGCCGGCCACGCGGCTCGGACGGCTTCTTCTTGGGCCGCCCTTGAGGTTGGAGACATTAATGCCATGAACGCCCTTAATTTGGGCGACGGCACAGAAGCGGCTAAAGTTAAGAGCCGTTCTTCCCGCGCGGCTCCTTCGCGGAGTTTCGCGCCGGACGCCATTTTGGATGCGCAGCATGTCTCTCCCCCGCTATTGCGAGCGCCGGTTGAGGGTGCGTCTAGGGCTGTTGCCCAGACTGCGGAAGTGCACAGTCTGGGGGGTTTCTCCCCCGAGTTTGTTTTGCTGCTGCATCAGGCCTTCCTCATGCACAACGCTGCCCCTGCTCCCTCGTCTGGTAAAGAGGTTGAGGTTCCCAGAGGTAAACGCCCTCGGGTTGATTCCCAGGCCTTGGAGGAATTTGTCTCCTCCGATGTAGATGAGGGCAGCGTGTCTGAGGTCTCCCAACGGTCCTTTGCGGATTCCTTGGAGGAGACGGATCCCCGCTCGGATGGAGCGGATGACCCCTCTGCAGCGCGGCTTTTTAGCTCAGAGGATTTGCCCAACCTGTTGTTACAGGCCATGGACACTTTGAAGATTTCCTCTCCGGAGGACGTCTCTCCCTCAGCCCCTGTTGGCTCTGCCATTATGCTGGGGACGAAGCGCCCGCCTAGAACCTTCCACGTGCATGATGCCATGCACACCTTAATTTCGGCTCAATGGGATGTCCCAGAAGCGAGCCGTAAAGTGGCTAGGGCTATGTCCCGCCTCTATCCTTTGGCTGTGAGTGAACGTGAGGCCTATCTGTGGCCTACCGTGGATTCTTTAATCACTGCGGTGACTAAGAAAACGGCGTTGCCGGTGGAAGGTGGCACGGCCCTAAAGGACGCCCAAGACAGAAGATTGGAGGTGGCCTTAAGGTCGTCCTTTGAGGCGGCTGCTTTAAGTTTGCAGGCCTCAGTTTGCGGCTCCTATGTGGCCAGGGCGTGCCTGACTATGGTGCAGCGGGCTTCCCCCTCGGATCATTCCTTGAGGGCTGATTGGCCGGCCCTGGAATCGGGCTTAGCCTATTTGGCAGACTTGCTGTATGATGTCTTGAGGGCCTCAGCGAAAGGCATGGCTCAGACAATCTCTGCGCGGCGGTGGCTTTGGCTGAAACATTGGTCTGCTGACCACGCCTCTAAATCCCGCCTGGCTAGGTTGCCTTTTAAAGGCAAGCTGCTCTTTGGGGTCGAGCTGGACAAAATCGTGACCGATCTCGGCACGTCTAAGGGCAAGAAATTACCAGAGGTCAGGGCTCGGGCTAGTACTCGTCCCGGTACCTCCAGAGGACGGTTGCAGGAAGCCCGTCGGTACCGCCCGGGCAAGTCGGGCTCTGCCCCCTCTTCCTTCAAGAGGAATTTCTCCCCCAAGCAGCATTCCTTTCGCAGAGACCGCCGTCCCGGAGGTGCTCCCTCCGGTCCTCCCCCAGGGTCTCGTACCCAATGACGGGGTCTTGGTCCACGCCCCAGTGCAGATTGGAGGACGGCTGTCCTCGTTTCTGGGCGAGTGGACCACAATAACTTCAGACGCGTGGGTGCTGGAAGTCATCAGAGACGGCTACAAACTAGAGTTCTGCCGACCCTTAAAAGACGGGTTTGTACTCTCTCCCTGCAAGTCTCCGGTCAAAGCTGTGGCAGTGCAGCAGACCTTGGACAATCTGATCCGCCTGGGCGCGGTCGTTCCGGTGCCAGAAAGTCAGCTTGGCAAGGGACGTTACTCCATTTACTTTGTGGTACCAAAGAAAGGAGGTTCTGTCCGGCCTATCCTCGACCTCAAAGGGGTCAATCGGGCCTTGAAAGTGCGGCACTTTCGCATGGAGACTCTCCGCTCTGTTATAGCGGCAGTGAAGGCAGGAGAGTTCCTGGCATCCTTGGACATCAAGGAAGCGTACCTGCATATTCCCATCTGGCCTCCTCATCAACGCTTTCTGCGTTTTGCAGTCCTGGGACGACACTTCCAGTTCAGAGCCCTCCCTTTCGGGTTGGCTACTGCTCCGCGGACCTTTTCCAAAGTAATGGTGGTCATCACGGCCTTCCTACGAAAGGAAGGGGTACAAGTCCATCCTTATCTGGACGACTGGTTGATCCGAGCCCCCTCTTATGCAGAGTGCGGCAAAGCTGTGGACCGGGTAGTTGCTCTTTTGAGCTCCCTGGGATGGATCATCAACTGGGAGAAGAGCCAGCTGCGCCCGACTCAGTCCCTGGAGTACCTGGGAGTTCGATTCGACACCCAAGTGGGCAGAGTGTTCCTGCCAGACAATCGGATTGTCAAACTTCAGGCTCAGGTGGACCAGTTCCTAGTAGCCTCTCCCCTTCGGGCTTGGGACTATGTGCAGCTGTTGGGCTCTATGACGGCCACGATGGAAGTTGTGCCCTGGGCCAGGGCTCATATGAGACCGCTTCAACACTTTTTGCTGCAGCGCTGGACTCCGATGTCGGAGGATTATGCTGTGCGCCTTCCCTTGGACCCAGCAGTGCGCAAGGCGCTGAGCTGGTGGATGCAGACAGACAAGTTGTCTGCGGGAATGCCTCTGGTGACCCCAGAGTGGATTGTCGTCACGACGGACGCCTCGTTGTCGGGCTGGGGAGCCCACTGCTTGGGAAGGACAGCGCAGGGGCTCTGGTCTCCTGCAGAGGCAAAGTGGTCTATCAACCTCCTGGAACTCAGAGCCATTCGGTTGGCGCTTTTGGAGTTCATCCCGGTACTGGTGTTGAAGCCAGTACGGGTCCTGTCGGACAATGCCACGGCTGTGGCCTATGTCAACCGCCAGGGAGGTACCAAGAGCGCCCCTCTAGCCAAGGAGGCTATGAATCTTTGCCAGTGGGCGGAAGTGAACCTGGAGCAGCTTTCAGCGGCCCACATTGCCGGAGTCATGAATGTCAAGGCGGACTTTCTCAGTCGCCATACCTTGGAGCCCGGAGAGTGGCAGCTATCTGCTCAGGCGTTCTTGGACATCACGAAGCGTTGGGGCCAGCCGAGCCTAGATCTGATGGCGTCATCGGACAATTGCCAAGTGCCGCGCTTTTTCAGCAGAGGACGGGACCCTCGATCCCTGGGAGTAGATGCTCTTCTCCAACAGTGGCCGACACAAGAGCTTCTCTATGTGTTCCCGCCCTGGCCCATGTTGGGCAGGGTGCTAGACCGGGTGGCAAAGCATCCCGGCAGGGTAATCCTGGTGGGTCCGGAGTGGCCCAGGCGTCCCTGGTATGCGGACTTGATCAGGCTCTCAGTCGACGATCCTCTGCGGCTGTCAGTGGAGCAGGGCCTGTTACATCAGGGTCCCGTGATGATGGAGGATCCCTCCCCCTTTGGTCTTACGGCCTGGCTATTGAGCGGCAGCGTCTGAGGAAGAAGGGCTTCTCAGACAAGGTCATCGCCACTATGCTGAGAGCGAGGAAGCGCTCTACTTCTACTGCTTACGCCAGGGTTTGGCGTATCTTTGCAGCGTGGTGTGAAGCAGGCTCACTTTCTCCCTTCACTGCTCCAATTTCTTCAGTGTTGGCGTTCCTGCAAGAAGGTCTGGAGAAAGGCCTGTCGCTCAGTTCCCTTAAAGTCCAGGTAGCGGCTCTGGCTTGCTTCAGGGGCCGCCTGAAGGGTGCTTCCCTGGCTTCGCAGCCAGATGTGGTGCGCTTTCTCAAGGGAGTTAATCACCTGCGCCCTCCTCTGCACTCAGTGGTGCCTGCGTGGAATCTCAACCTGGTACTAAGAGCATTGCAGAAGCCGCCTTTTGAACCCTTGTCGAGGGCATCTCTGAAAGACCTGACGTTGAAAGCAGTCTTTTTGGTGGCTATCACTTCAGCCAGAAGAGTTTCCGAGCTCCAGGCGCTCTCATGTCGAGAGCCTTTTCTGCAGTTCACTGAGGCAGGAGTGACTATTCGCACAGTGCCTTCCTTCCTGCCCAAGATTGTTTCTCGCTTCCATGTGAATCAGCAGCTCTGTCTCCCTTCCTTTCGTAGGGAGGACTACCCAGAGGAGTACTCTGCTCTTAAATATCTGGATGTGAGACGAGTCATCATCAGATACTTGGAAGTGACCAATGATTTCCGGAAATCGGATCATCTGTTTGTCCTGTTTGCAGGTCCTCGTAAGGGTCTGCAGGCTGCTAAGCCTACAGTGGCAAGATGGGTCAAGGAAGCCATTGCAGCGGCTTATGTGGCCGCGGGGAAGGTGCCGCCTATCCAGCTGAAGGCTCACTCCACGAGAGCTCAGGCGGCCTTGATGGCAGAGGCCGGATCCGTCTCCTTGGAAGAGATATGCAAGGCGGCAACTTGGGCTTCGGCTCATACATTCTCCAAGCATTACCGTTTGACTGTGGCTGCACGGGCGGAGGCCCGGTTTGGAGCTTCAGTGTTGAGGTCAGGGATTTCTATGTCCCGCCCTGGGTGAGTACTGCTTCGGTACATCCCACCAGTCTATGGATTGATCAGCTTGATGATATGGAAGGTAAAATTATGTATAATCATACCTGATAATTTTCTTTCCATTAATCATAGCTGATCAATCCATAGCCCCTCCCAGATATCTGTACTGTTTTTATTCTGGTTGCATTTCAGGTTCAAGTTTAGTCTTCAGTTACTTCAGAAAGACTTCGTGTTCAAGTTTTTTCACTTGGATTCTTCAAGAGTTAAGACGAGTTTGTGTTACAGTGAGCTGCTGCATTCCTCTCCCCTCCGTTATACGGGGCTGGATTAAGACTTAAAATTCTGCCGGCACTCCCTCCCGCTTCGTGCGGCTGTAGGGCAGCTTTGTACCCCTCCCGCTTCGGCGGTGTTAGGGTCAGTCAGCTCCTCCCGCGGTTGCGGTTGCAGGATAAGCCAGATCCCCCCGCATCGGCGGGTGTGGTGTCCCTCCCCCGCTCCGCGGGGATGAGCTGGACGGATTCCCCTCCCCCACTTGTGTGGGGATGAGCTGGGTTAATTCCCCTCCCCCGTTTCGGCGGTGGTGAGCTGGGCAGAGTGTCCCTTCGTGGGTGTAATTCTCTAAGTGCTGAGTCCTGCGGATGGAGCTTTGATATCGACATACTGAGGAGTTTCCGGCAGCACATGACCACATATAGGGAGGCAAAAGTTTGCTCTCTATCTCCACCTGCTGGTAGATGGACACAACCCACCAGTCTATGGATTGATCAGCTATGATTAATGGAAAGAAAATTATCAGGTATGATTATACATAATTTTACCTTCTTGGAGCAGGCTCCATTTTCCACTACCCTCTGTCTCCTACCACTTAACCAGTTTTTAATTTTTATGAAGTCTTTATTGAATAATAATGCACAAAACCTGATACAGAACACATCTTCCACATCGCATTACAAACCAATTAAACGTAATACAATTCTTTTAGTGATGTAGCGACCTACTGATACATAGCTAAATAATGATCCCATAACCATTATAATGAATAGAGCTTATTGGCTAAAGTACTGATTAAACGGGTCAGGTTCTCCAACACAGTACTTCAGTCTTTATGAATATTGTAATTTTTCCCAACTCCTTCCCCCCCATAACTTTAAACCACCCCCTCCTCCCCTATCCATCCCTCCCCACCATTTGAGCACCATCTGAACCTCTGGCATCAATCTGGTTATACATGATAAAGAAAAGAGTCCCAAATCTGGTGCCATCTACCCAGCTGATTACATCTTTCTGCTAATAATCTTTCCATCTCGCAAATGTGCTTCAGTTTTTGGGACCACCGTGTTATCGGTGGGACTGAGGGCTGTTTCCAATGGGCAGCAATTACTACTCTGGCGGCGCTTATCGCTTGCCTCAGGAATATTTGCTGGGCATGGGGGCGACCCGCAGCGCCCGCAGGGAATAGGAAAAAGGTAGGGCTCCACAGTATCGAGGTGCCCGTCCACCTCTGCAACCTGCTACGTATCGACCTCCAGTAAGCCCTAATCTTCCTACATGTCCACCATATGTGTCCTGCTGTTCCCTTTACCCCGCAGCCCCTCCAACACAACCCCGTCATTGCGGGGTAAATGCGCTGGAGACGCTCGGGCGTCAGGTACCATCGGTACAACACCTTCACCACGTTCTCCTTAAAGGGCACATGAGATGACACCCCCACCACAGCCCGCTCCAGTCTCTCCCAAGTTGCCTCCTCCAGTTCCACACCCAATTCTCTCTGCCAATTCTGCCTATGAAGTGTGTAAGTCGGGGACTGTCTATTAACAACGTGATAGAGACGTGATATCAGCCCAGTAGTCTTTGGTGGACCCTCGCAAATGGTTTCTAGGGTGGTTTTTTCCCTAGATACTACTTCCCATACTGCCCGTGTCTTGAGGAAGGAGGATAGCTGAAGATAAGCGTAACGCTCAGATCCTAGGATCGGAAATCTTTCAAGGGCCTCCGAGTATGACAATAAGTTCTCCCCCTCGAACAGTTGACCCCATGTTTGTAGACCACCCGTGCACCATCTTGTGAAAGCACCTTTTAGCATACCAGGGTAAAACAGTGGGTTGTGGGCTATGGGAGATAGACGAGAAAGTGTGGCGCGTTTTTGTGTAAACATACTATCCCAGTTTGAGAGGGTAACATATATAGAAGGGCACAGACCCATTCCCAATGACCTAAGTGAACTTGGAATCCACATGAGTGCCCCTAGTGGCTTTGCTCCTAGAGTATATTGTTCCAACTGCACCCATTGCCGGTCTGGGTAGTCCTGGAACCATTCTACTGCCGCACGGGCCTGCACCGCTCTGTAGTACCATGCCAGATTGGGTACCCCCAACCCCCCTCTCTTCCTGTCCTGATACAAGACTGAGCGTGCCAGTCGCGGACGTTTCCCCGCCCAGATAAATCACATGATTTTGTCCTGCAGATTTGCTAAGAATTTACGGGGCATTGTAATTGGGAGGGCCTGAAATAAATAGAGCAGACGTGGCAGCACATTCATTTTCACTGCAGCAATTCGACCAACCCAAGAGAGGTCAAGGTCGCCCCACCTACCCATGTCGTCATTGAGTGTCCCCCCCAAGCCCTTATAATTCGCCGTGAAGAGATCCGAAAGGTGTGGTGTCAGATTGACCCCCAGGTAGTGGATGCTCTTGTTGGCCCACCGGAAGGTGAATGAAGCCCTCAGCGAGGCCACAAGCTCATCCAGGAGATTCACATTCATAACTTCAGACTTGGACATATTTACTTTAAATCCCGACACATTTGAGAATTCCTGAATCTCCTGTAGGAGCGCAGGGAATGTGGTCAGGGGACGGGTAACAAACAACAACACGTCGTCGGCGAAGAGGGATAATTTATGTTCTCTCCCACCAATGGAAAGTCTGCGGATATCCGGGTTAGTTCGGAGCCTAGTTGCGAATGGCTCCATTACCATGACAAACAGCAGGGGGGACAAGGGGCAGCCCTGTCTAGTGCCTTGGTGTAAAGGGATCATTCCCAAGTTGCCCCCATTTACACGAATACATGCTTTAGGAGAGCTATAGAATGCTTGAATCCACCCTCGGAACTGCGGCCCAATCCCGAATACCTCCATCACTTTGTACATGAATGGCCAATGCACCCTATCGAAGGCCTTTTCAGCATCCAAGCTAAGGAGACAAAGAGGCCTCTGCATCCTACCAGCTAGATACATTAAGTCAACCGCTCGCCTGGTATTGTCGGTGGCTTTTCTGTATGGGACAAACCCCACCTGGTCAGGATGGATTATAGCTGGGAGCAAGGGTGCCAGGCGGTTAGCCAATACTTTAGCTAATATTTTTACATCTGCGTTTAAAACGGATATGGGGCGATAGGACCCACACTCCGTATGGTCTTTATTCGGTTTGGGCAATACCGCAATCCATGCTTCCATCATGGAGGTGGGCATGGATTCCCCTTTCCCTATTAAGTTAAATAAGTCAGTCAATAGGGGGCAGGGCCGTGCCGATGCGGTAAGCGAGGTAAGCGCCGCAGGGGGGGCGCCCACCTCTGGGGGGTGCCGCCGCGGTGCTTACCCTCGCCCCGCGCCGCCGAGGACTTTAAATCTTTTACCTCGGTCGCAGCAGCTGCCGACGTCTCCCTTCCCTTGCACTCATTGGTTCCCTCAGTGTACCGCCTTCTTCTGACGTCAGAAGAAGGCGGACACTGAGGGAACCAAGAGCGCGAAGGGAAGGGAGACGTCGGCAGCGCTCCGCTTTCACTGACGCTGCTGCGACCGGAAGTAAAAGATTTAAAGGCCCCAGGGCGCGGAGGAAAGAGCAGAGAGGCATGGATGGGAGGGCAGAGAGACAGGAATGGGTGGGAGGGCAGAGAGGCATGGATGGGAGGGCAGCAGCAGGGCCCAGGGAGAGGACAAATTGCTGGAAGGGGAGGGGAGAGAGGAGGATTGCTAGCTATGGATGCAGCAGGGAAGGGCAGAGAGAGACAAGGATGGGGGCCCAGGGAGAGGACAATTTGCTGGAAATGGAGGGGAGGGGAGAGAGGAGGATTGCTGGCTATGGATGGAGGAGGGAAGGGCAGAGAGGGACAAGGATGGACATGGATGGGAGGGCAGGGCCCAGGGAGAGGACAAATTGCTGGAAATGGAGGGGAGGGGAGAGAGGAGGATTGCTACGCCCTTCCGAACTCTCGGTGGCATAGGGAGGTCAACCGCAAAATAGAAAGGTTTGTTTCGGACGGAAAGTCCTTACCAGAGATCTGAATAGATGTCAGATCACCAGTATCTGGTGTTGGGGTGCGGAGAGGAAGATATGATATAATGGGTAGTGAACAACATCACCCAATATGTATAATAATGGGACCTAGTGAGCAAGTGGTCTACGAATAAGCTTCAGACCTGTAACATGCTATACAACAATGATCTAAAGTAATAATATATATATTGACCTGACCTGGAACCTGGTACAAGGTCAGTGGTCCAAAACGCAGCTTCAGAGATAGCAGGGAGACCTAGAAATGATAATGTGCTAACAGGTTACAAAAACATGCAATGATTATCCTGATAGTAAAGCATGCAGAGACATAACACAATCATACTCACGCATCTGCTAATGTGCTCCTACAAAGGGACCCAAAATAAAAATTACCAATTGGCGGAAAGCTCCACGCTTTGACCGCTAGTGACATTAAAAGGGAGAGAGACAAAAACAGTAAACAGAGATGTACCCAAAGAGTGGGTGAATAAGTGAATAAATACCTAGTGTCAGCTAACGTATGTATCCTACTCTACCAATTCAATAAATACTACTCCCCAGAGTGTGCTTCTAAAGACAGGAACAAGCCCTGTTTCTACTGCCTGCCAAGAACCGTCCCGGTTACTATTGGCCATGGGCTCCAACCCATGATAGAGCCCCCAAAAAGGGGCAGTGCCACTACTCCCAAAAGAACCCAAAAAACCCGCGAATAAGGTCTCATGAGTCGAAGAGCAGCGGTCCAATGGGTTTCCGCTGATTAGGAAGCGTCCCGGTTACAACTAACCACCCCAATGGGCCTCCAAAGCTTTGGAAGCGTCCCGGTTACAACAAAGCATTCAAAAATTTATGGCTAGGAAGCGTCCCACATTGCAACTAATCGTCCTAAAAAAATTTATGGTTAGGAAGCGTCCCACATTGCAACTAACCGTCCAAAAATATTGAAAGGCACTCGTCAACTAGTCCAAAATTGCAACTTAAGGATTTTAGACGTCTCTGTATATCCCCAGCGCGCATCTGTATTAGATAACTCCTGTGTGGGCAATAATCCAAAATAGTGGAAGCAGGCCACTCCGAAAATGGAATGGAAATTCTGCTCAAACTCTAGTAATTGAGATACCGTCATCCATCGAAGGGTCTCCGACCCTCGGATGGGTGTAAGCCCCAGGCATCGATATCAAAGCCAATGGTTATAGCGTAACACTGGTACATAAGAAAAAAAATAAAAGTATAACATATCCCAGAGAAAAGCCCCTGAAACCTACTTCAGAGGTGGTAAAATAAAAGAGGATAAAAAAGAGAGAAATATTTTAAAGCAAAACTAAACAAACCACGAGAAGGAAACTCAAAAGCATTAGAACGGAACAGCTGACAGTAAGGAAGCCTGCAATGCAAGGGCAAACAGTACAAATAAATTCATTCATGCAGTTATACCTGTAGTAAAAGAAGAAAACTATTTAGGATAAATAAGGAAAGAAAAAAGTTTTGCAGCTTGGCAACACATCTAAATTCAAAAGTGAGTACTGCTATTCTAGCATTGAAGTCTCAAAGAGAAATGATCACACAGATATGGGGAGGAAACCGCCCAAGCGAGAAAAGGGGAAGTGAAAAAAAAAAAAATGACACAGTAAGAAAAACCTTGTAGCAACAGAGAAAGTGTTCTCAGGAAGTATCAAAAAAAAGGACTACGCAGGAGAAATAGAGATAAGATTTAGTATCGAGAACTCCTCTATTAAAGGAAAAGAAGCAAACTTTTAAAACTTCATAACCACATTGTGGAACACGATAAGATCTACCAGGCTGTCTCTTGCAGTATAAAAAATCTGTCTCTGAGTTTAAACGAAACCGGGCAAAAGATTAGATTGCCAAATATAACATCTTAATTCTGAAAGTCTCAGAAACAGTTTCAGAAAGAGACTAGAAAGCAAAAATAAAACAGCAGTTTATAAATTCAGCCAAAAATTATGCTAGTAAGGGCAACAATCAATTGGAAGATAAAACAAGAGAATTTTAGTCAAGAGCTATAAGTAACCCCCACTTTGACAAAAATTCTGGTGGCGTGTTTAAATCTAACGCTGGGTCACCAATGTTGTGAATTGAGGGGTCCCGAGCCCCCCCAAGAAGGCTGAAGTGACCTTAAATCTGACTCCATCTCTAAATAGCACTAGTACTGGGGTAATCAAGGAGTTGTGAAGTTCTAAAAGGAATTGCCACTAAGAGAGATGTTAGGTCTAAGGAAAAGATACCAGCCTTATGACAAACTGGATTTAGGTTACAAGTTATACAATGCAGTGAAAGACAGCCTGATACAGCAAAAGCATTTATACTTACAGCCTTTCATCATTAAGTGAAGCCCACAAATCATCATTTGGAATGAGGAGTTTATTTGCCAAGGTACAAGTCAAATCAGTGATTGACAACAGGCACGTACAATCAATTAGTTATAGGAATATAATAATCCAGCTGCAAACAGGTGTTAATTAGTTCCTAATCTTTTATAATTTCTTTTACCAATTAAAGGTTTTACAAGGGAAAGCAATTAGGTAATTTGTCAATTCTGCTGGACACATTGGTTTCCCTTGGAGAGAGAGAGTGGCAATCCTTTTCTCTCTCTAACTTAAACCAGGAAATA
Source organism: Microcaecilia unicolor (assembly GCF_901765095.1). Taxonomy (NCBI): domain Eukaryota; kingdom Metazoa; phylum Chordata; class Amphibia; order Gymnophiona; family Siphonopidae; genus Microcaecilia; species Microcaecilia unicolor. The sequence continues at coordinate 125,221,270 of NC_044031.1, read as the reverse complement.
CCCTGATTTTTATAGGTGCCCTCAGGATATGGATAATATGACAGTAGATATACCTGATTAGATCTATGCTAATGTCATGGTTGTCACTGATTGGCTCATGTTAATGAGTAGCTTCTATCTTGCTAACATGGTTTTTTCTTTAGCTCCCTTGACCACAAATCTTAAGCAAGACCCTGCATCCAGCTACACCTTTCCTTTCTCACACCATGGCTGACCACAATCCTGCTCACAGGAAAGTCTCATTTCTCAACTTGTTTTTCTAACTTACATTAGAGAAAATTCCACTTTGCAACAGATACGGCTTCCATTTTGTGCTGAAATCCTCCATTTTGTTTCCATATCTATTGACCTAACTTTTCCTAATTTAGCTTATTTAGGCGTCAATCCGGGCTACAAACTAGGCCATACTTTTCCAGTAAGCTCCCAGTTATGTCAGCCATCAGATTTCTGACTCAGCCAAGGTCTGTAATAGCCTGAGCTCTATGAATGGGCCCCCCACCATTCCAGTGGGGGGGGGGGGGGTCTCTGGCTGTACCATAATTATACAAAGGGCAGAGAGGGACAAGGATGGACGTGGATGGGAGGACAGGACCCAGGGAGAGAGAAGAAATTGCTGGAAATGGATATAGAGCAAGAAATGAAGAAGAAAGGAGGAAAGTAAAGAAATAAATGGAAAGGAAGCCCTGGAAATGGAGTTAAGAGGACAGATAGCAGCAGACTCAGATACTGGGCCAGCATGATCGGAAAAAGAAAGTCACCAGACAACAAAGGTAGAAAAAAATCATTTTATTTTCATTTTAGCGTTTGGAATATGTTCACTTTGAGAATTTACATCTGCTATCTTATTTTGCAATGTATAGCAATTTGTTTCTAAGAATATTGCTGACAATTCCTGTCAGTGTGGCAAGTGGTGAGCGATCATTTTCACCGGGGGGGGGGCGCCAATTGATATTCTGCAGGGGGGCGCCAGAGACCCTAGGCACGGCCCTGATAGGGGGGTCAGCTCAGAGGCGAATTTCTTGTAAAATTCATTAGGGAGGCCATCCAGCCAAGGTGATTTACAGGCGGGCAGATGCTGAATCGCTTTCTGTATCTCAGCTGGAGTGACTGGCGCATCGAGGGCGGCGCTCTGCTGATTTGTCAACGAGACTAGGTCACTTTCAGCAAGATAGTTTAAAATGGTATCCTCAGGGGGGCTAATTTCTCATGCGTATAATTCCTGATAAAACTCGCTGAAGCGTCGCTGTATGGTTTCAGATGTATTTAATATTTCGCCCCTCGCGGACTTAATGTGAGTGACCGTCCGGTCAACCTTTCGCCGACGCAATTTTATAGCCAACAGATGTCCTGCTTTGTTGGTGAATTCATATGATCTAACCTTATTTCTGTTTTGCATCCAAGTTAGTTGTTCAGAATAAATAGAGTCCAACTGGACCCGCTGCCCCCGCAGCTCCTCCAAAACAGCCTGGGAACCACCCGCCTTATGCTGTCTCTCCAATAGCCTGATCCTTTCCAGACACTGTGCCAGCTGTGCCCTCCGAATCCTAGCGCGTTTACTAGCTATCTGTATAAAGTAACCTCTTGATTCTGCCTTCATGGCATCCCAGACAACACTAAGTGGTGGGCCCGATTCCCTATTTAACTCCAGATATTCCTTCAAGGCCTTCCTGCATCTCTCTACCACCTCTCCCTCCCTCAGTAATTCAGTGTTAAGCGTCCATCTTTTATCTTTGATTTCGGCTCTAATGGTTGGCAGGGTGACCCAAACAGGTGCATGGTCAGAGATAGTCGCGCTACCGATTCCTGTATCCGTACCCCTCTCAGCCAAGGTGACATCCAGAAAAATATAGTCAATACGAGAGTATGTCTTATTTATTTATTTATTGCATTTGTATCCCACATTTTCCCACCTTTTTGCGGGTTCAGTGTGGCTTACAATACGTTATGAAAAATGGAAATACAGTTTGTTAGAACTCGGTTATGGATTACATTGTGAGGAGTTATGCGAGACAAAGTCAAGTATCATTAAGGAATATAACAATGGAAAAAAGCATTGAAACATTGGAAAGGAAACAACGGGAAACTAAAAGGGGCAATACATTGGAAGGAAACAACGGGAAACTAAAAGGGGCAATATATAATGACAGGAAAGCATTTGGTATACATTTTCTGTGAGTAAAGGTATGAGTGTGGTGAGATTACGGGGGATGAGAAATTCAGAGTGGCTGTAATGATGCATTATTGAACAGTGAGTGTGGGCTTTATATGTTTTGGTTCTTTCTGTAAATTTTCTCAAAAAGATGGGTCTTCAGTAGTTTGCGGAAGGTGATTTGCTCGTAAATCGTTTTCAGGTTGCGCAGCAGTGAATTCCAGAACTGCGTGCTCATGTAAGAAAAGGTTGACGCGTGCAGCGCCTTGTATTTCAAGCCCTTGCAATTAGGGAAGTGGAGGTTGAGGAAAGTTCGGGATGATCTTTTAGCGTTTCTGGGTGGTAAGTCTATTAAATCAGACATGTAGGCTGGGGCTTCACCGTGAATGATTTTGTGGACTAATGTGCATACTTTAAAAGTAATGTGTTCCTTGAGTGGGAGCCAGTGTAGCTTCTCTCGTAATGGTTTTGCACTTTCATATTTTGGTTTTCCGAAGATGAGTCTGGCTGCTGTATTCTGGGCTGTTTGGAGTTTTCTCAGTATTTGCTCTTTGCAACCTGCGTATAGTGAGTTGCAGTAATCCAGATGGCTGAGTACGAGGGATTGCACTAGGCTGCAAAAGACGGATCTTGGGAAGAATGGTCTTATTCTTTTCAGTTTCCATATGCAGTAGAACATCTTTTTGGTTGTGTTGTTTGCATGAGTTTCAAGTGTTAGGTGGCGGTCGATAGTGACTCCAAGGATTTTTAACGTTTCTGAGATTGGAAGGTTTAGTTTTGGTGTGTTTATGACGGTGAATTCATTTGTGTTGTACTGGGAAGTGAGTATCAGGCATTGCGTTTTTTCTGCATTTAGTTTCAGGCGAAATGCATCTGCCCAGGTGTTCATGATGTGTAGACTTTAGTTGATTTCACTGAAGATTTCTTTAATGTCTTGTTTGAAAGGGATGTATATTGGATTGAGGTTATGGTTTGATAGGAGTTTTGCCAAGGGGATCATCATTAGGTTGAAAATGGTTGGTGAGAGGGGTGATCCTTGTGGTACTCCACATTCAGGTGTCCATGTAGCAGATGTGGCTGAATTCGATGTGACTTGATATGACCGCTGGGTTAGGAACCCCTTGAACCAGTTTAGGACATTTCCTCCAATGCCAAAATATTCAAGTATGTGTAATAGGATTCCGTGGTCAACCATGTCGAAGGCACTTGACATGTCAAATTGTAGGAGGAGTATATTGTTGCCGGTTGCAATCATTTGTTTAAATTTAGTCATAAGGGTAATTAATACTGTTTCTGTGCTGTGATTCGACCGGAATCCTGATTGGGCATCATGCAGTATTGAGTGTTTGTTTAGATAGTTTGTTAGTTGTTTAGTTACCATTCCTTCGGTTATTTTGGTTATAAGTGGTATGGATGCTACTGGTCTGTAATTGGTTATTTCGCTTGCGCTTTTCTTTGTATCTTTGGGTATTGGGGTGAGTAAAATTTTTCCTTTTTCTTTAAGGAAAAGTCCGTTTTGTAGCATGAAGTTTACGTGGTTCGTTAGGTCTATTATGAATTGTTGAGGGGCTGATTTTATGAGATTGGGCATGTGTCTAGTTTGCAGTGGGATTTGGCAAATCTTTTAAGTGTTTGAGAGATGAGGTCTTCTGATAGTAGTTCGAATTTGGTCCAAGTTCTGTCTGCTGGGTATGTTCCGTCTTCTGGGTCTAGACAATCTAGAAGTGTGGCGTAATCAATAGGACTGGTGGGTATTTTAAGTCGTAGTTGTATAATTTTCTCCTTGAAGTATTTCGCAAGGTTGTCAACATCTGGTATGTCTTTGCTGTTGTTTGTAACTGGTGTGGTGTCTAACAGTTTGTCCACAAGGAAGAAGAGTTTATGTGTGTCTTTGTGTGACTCAGCCTCCAGACATCTAAAGTCCCCAGTGAATAGACCAGTGAGCCAAGGGCCAAAGAATCCTTATTTATCGGGTGCTGGGGTCTCCCGGTTCTATCTAGCACTGGATCCATAACTTCATTAAAATCACCCCCCAAGACCATGGATCCCTGGGAAAAAGTAGCTAATATGTTCTTCACTTTAGCATAGAAGGACCCTTGATGTTCATTAGGTGCATAAAGAGATGCTAAGGTGATGTCCACCTGATCTATGACAATATGTAAAACCAAAAAACGCCCCCCGGGGTCACGCTTGATAGATTTTATTTGTGCCGATATGGATTTGTGTAGTAGCACTGCTACCCCGCGTTTTTTAGAGCCGTCGACAGAGGAGGCAAAGAAAGCACCGGGATAATCTGGGTAGGAGAGGAGTCGCTCATGCGCCCTGCGGAGGTGTGTCTCCTGAAGCAGGACAATATGCGGTTTGAGCTGCTGTAACTCTTTAAACAATTTCTGCCTTTTCTGAGGCATGTTCAGCCCCTTCACATTATATGATAGTATTTTAATGTCAGTGCTCATTACAGGGATATGAGATAAATTTTTCCCCCCGACAGATAGATTTCAACCAATTCGTATACATGTATTCCCCAGTACATATGGTGCCCCCCAACCCTCCCTAGTCTCCCCCCCCCCCCCCCCCCCCCCCACCAACTATGGTCACAAGGCCCCATAGTGGGAAAGGAGAAAATGACACACCGATCCCCACACAACCCAGCCCCCATATCCCCCCCAAAGGACTCCGACTAACCACCAGGCCCCATAGCCTATTGTTGACTGTGCCGTTGTCAATCATCTACATATTAAGCTCCAGCACGTCAATCGGCCCTCAAGACTACCCCCTCCCCCAGTCCCTGGAATTCTGGTATAACCTGTTACATCTTATATATCTTATACATCATTCCCCCCTCCTTGTCATCTAATAAATAAGAGATACAATATCCCTTATGCAAAAGATAATCTCAACTCTTAAAACATAACATAACAGATATTACTCCCGCATTGTTACCAGCCATTGGCACAAATTTCTCCTGCTTCAACTGTCAGATGAAAAGCGGCCTCAAGCAAAGTGTCCCGGTTAACCTGCCGCATCCGTTCATGTGTCTTCCACAGCTGCTTTACGTTTCGGGTTGCTCCTTTTCGAATGTGTAGGGACCTGCTGCCATTTTTGAAGCTTGGCCTTCGTGGCAGGAGCCAGACCGCCTGGGGGTTGGCTCGTTTTCACCAGGCCAGCGACGTGCAGGGATGTCCAGGCATCCTTCCGTGATGTAACTCTATGTTTGGCTCCCTGTATAGTGTAGATCAAAGAGAAAGGAAACCCCCATCTGTATGCGATCTGCTCCTTGGTTAGGATATCCAGAACCGGTCTCATGAGGCGCCTCTGCTGTAGAGTGAACTGCGAAAGGTCCTTATACACAGTTATTTTAGCTCCACTATAATCCAAATCGGGTTTTTTCTTGGCGCTTTGAAGCAATTGTTCCTTCACGTCATATCTATGGAACCTAGCAATAATGTCCCGAGCTCTGTTCTCCTGGCGCGGGCCGAGAGCTCTGTGTGCTCTTTCTATTTCTATCTTCTCTGTTGCAGCCTCAGCCCCCAGCAGGGTAGCACATAGCATTTGTACAATGTGCGGGATATTTTCAGTCTCGCCGCCCTCTGGAACCCCGCGGAATCGGAGATTATTTCTCCTGCCTCTATTTTTGAGGTCATCAAGCTTATATGTAAGTTCTAAGTTCTTTTGGTCCATTGCTTGAAGTTGGGCCTCGTGTGAGAGCAGGGTCTCAGAGTGCTCTTCCAACTTTGTTTCAATTTCTTCAACTCTGTTCCCCAGTTCACGGAGGTCAGAGCTCAGCGTCTCCATCCGGTCAAGGATCTCCTCTTTAGAGTTTTTTATATCATCTTGTATCCCGGAGAGTAGCTGACGAAGTACGCTGAAAATTCCTTTCTTTGCAGGCGTTTTCTGCGTTTCCGCCATTGATAGCGTGGAATCGGAGTCTGATTGAGACGCCCGCGCCATAGCCTTGTGGCGCTTGGCGGTTTTGTTCATTCCGCCGCCCGTCGACTTCTCCGAGTCTTTGGGGCACGCCGAAGACGTTTTACTCATTCTGCGTCTGAAGAGAGGCGCTGGGGAGTCCTTTCAGTAAGTTTAAAGTGGCTGGCAACCGCAATTTATTGCTAATTTATACTTCGGGGAGCGGGAGCTAAAGAGCTAAGCTGCCATTGGGGGGGGGGTGTCACTTCCTCCCCACTTAACCAGTTTTAACCCAGTCAGTCACTTTAGGTCCCATACCGAGGGCACTCAGTTTATTTATCAGTCGCCTGTGCAGGACCGTGTCAAAGGCTTTGCTAAAATCCAAGTACACAACATATAGCGCTCGTCCCACGTCCAACTGTTTGGTTACCCAGTCAAAGAAATCAATCATATTTGTCTGACACAACCTGCCTCTAGTGAAGCCATGCTGCCTCGGGTCCTGCAGTCCATTCAATTCGAGAAACCTCACACTGTTTCCATTTGTTTTTTCACCGCCGAGGTCAGACTGTGAGTCTGTAATTCCCAACCTCCTCCTTATTTCTGCTTTTGTGCAGAGGGACCACATCCACCCTTCTCCAGTCCTCTGGGACCACTTCAGACTGTAAGGAAGCATTGAAGAAGTCAGACAGTGGAGCCACCAGAGCATCTCCAAGTTCCTTGAGTACCCTCGGATGTATCCCATCAGGCCCCATTGCTTTGTCTACTTTTAGTTTAGCCAGCTCTTCCCGAACAGTCTGTTCTAAAAATCAGTCCCAGTCTGCCATACATCCATCCCCATTAGCATTTGTTTTCTGTGGTCCTACCCCCTGCCTACATATTCCTCCCCCTCATCTTTGAGTCTCACAATTCTGTTATGGAACTTCCTATATATCTGAAACATGTCTTCCCCCCCCCCCCCCCCCCCCAATTTTACCGTATCGGCTATCCTTTCTTCCATTTGCCTCTTCGCATTCCTGACAGCTTTACCAGATTCTCTTAGCTTTTCCAGGTATTTTTGCCTTTCCTCTTCTTTGAGTCTTCTTGTAATGTATGAAAGCTAACCTTCTTTCCCTTACCTTTTCAGCTACTATGTTTGAGAACCAGAGTGACCTTCTTTTCCTCTTACTTTTATATAGTTTTCTAACATAAAGATTTGTCACCTTTAAAATAGCTCATTTCAGTTTCACCCACTGCTGTTCTACTTCCTTCAGCTGTTCCCATCCAGCTAACTCTTTCCTGAGAAATTCCCCCATCTCAGTAAATTTAGTTGTTTTGAAATCTAGGACCTTCAGTCTTGAATAAGCCCTCTCCTCCTCTGTCTTTAATATTGAACTGCACCATTTGGTGATCACTAGATGCTAAATGATCTCCCACCATAACATCAGAAACATTCTCCCCATTGGTGAGCACCAGGTCTAGGATAGCTCCATCCCTCTTCTGTTCTATTACCCACTGCTAAAACAATTCTTCCTGTAGAGAATCCAAGATATCTTTGCTTCTAGATGACCGTGTGGCAGAGACGCCCCAATTGACATCCAGCATGTTGAAAGCACCTATTAGTAGCACTTCCCCTTTCCTAGGTATTTTGTGGATGTCTTCAATTAAGTCTTTGTCCATTTCTTCTGCCTGTGAAAGTGACCTGTATATTACATCAGTGTAAATACATTTTCCTTTCCCTTTTACCAATTTAACCCACATTCTTTCTCCTTACCCCATTCATCCTGCAGTTCTGTCACTATAATACTATTCTTAACATATAACACCCCTTCTCCACCCTTTTTTCCTACCCTGTCCTTCCTGAATAGATTATACCCAGGTATACATATATCCTAGTTGTGGCTCTCTGTGACCGCCACTAAATCCAAGTTCGTTTCTATCATTGCAGCCTCTAGATCTAGAAATATGTTTCCCATACTACGGGCATTGGTATATGAGACTTTCCAGATGTTACTTTTTTTCCCCTTTTCTATAATGGTATTTGATGTCTTACCTCCCTGGGGGTTATTAATTACTTTGGGGCTTTTCTCACGCATCCCCAGCAGATTTAGTTTAAAGCCCTCTTTAATGTCTTAGCCAGTCTGTTACTGAAGACAGTTGTCCCTTCCTTCAAAGATGGACTCCGTCACCGTTCAGTATCTCTTGGAAAAAAAGACGACCACCTTTAGCATCAAGCCCATCTGCTTACTCAGCAGTTAAAAAGGAAGGGTTATCCCCATATGGGTTATACAATGGACATTACTTTGGCGGCCCCCTATGCACAGAGATCTTTGTTAGAAGACAAAGTGCATGACAGGTTGGATGTGTTTGCATGTATCATTACTTATTCTACTTTGGCTCTCCAGATGGCCCAGATTATTTGCCAGCATTAGTCAAAATCTACCAATCATCCTACATTTATGTCTGGCCCTTGTGTAGCTTTTATCAGGGTTACAAATTTGAGGGATGAGTTGGTACACTTCAATTGTAATTTTTGTAATACAGTGTCCTTGCAAAAGCTAGAGGAGTGTGGTAGCCGTGTGGTACCAATGTGGTATATATCATTCAGTGTAAAAAATGTAACGAAGGATGCTATATTGGAGAAACAGGCCAGATGCTTAAGACAAGATTCAATTTACATAGACATCATATGAACAATACAGCCAGTAGGGCCCCCACCCCGGTGGGACAGCACTTCACAGAACCAGGACACTGTACCAGTGATTTCACAGTGAGAGTACTGAAAGGTAACTTTAAAACTATACAAGAACGTCAGACCTTTGAAGTCAGAATGATTGAATATTTTAACACCCAACAGAAAGGACTTAACAAGGACCTGGGGTTCCTAGCCCATTATAAACCATAAAGCTGTATGTCTCTGTTGATCACCCCACCCCTCACCTATCCACACCCATCCTGTTAGAATATCAATGATATGCTTTGATGTCCCCATGCATACCTCCTACCCACCCCCATCCTCCCACCCTGTCAGACTGTCATAGTAATGCTTGAAGGTTTTCACTTATATACACTGTCAGCTAGCACATTTGCTTATTTCTGATCTGACGAAGAAGGGCAACCTTTGAAAGCTAATCAAGAAATGTATTAAGGTATGTCCAATAAAAAAGGTATCATCTTATTTTCTTTTCCATGTTTTATTTTGTTTGATTTCTTGCAAAAGCTAAATGTCAGATACTCTGCGACCCATGAAGATCCATATCACTAAACATAGGAGCCATTTAAATACTGATAGTGTGTCATCCATCATGCTTTTTCAGGCTTTTTTTTTGGGGGGGGGGGAGGGGATGGAGATCTACTTCATTTGGCAAGAATCTAAGTTTCAGACTGCATGAGGATTGGATGAGGATATCGAATACAATTGTATTCTGTGAACAGACTGGACTTATTACCTGATTTATAGTAAAGAAATATTACTGGGGTGGGTGGGGGTACATTTTATTCAAGAACAGTGTCTTAACAAGATCATTAACATCAATTGTGGGGTTTTTTTAATATGGATTTACAGGCATCAGGCATTTGTCTGAATTGTTACATGTATGTCAAATCAGTGACCATTGATTTTAGGTTGATAAGTAATTATTTTTTTTGCAATAGTGTCATTGGGGAGGAGTAATTTTACTGCAGTAGGAGCATAGGATTGCCATATCACCACTTTGAATGTTTAAGCAGGCAGTTTTGTTGGGGATGTGAGCAGCTTGATATACTGATTAAAAGCATTATCCATGCAGTATAATTTTCCTTAGCCCCCAAAACAGTGGCGGCAAGGCCTGGTGCAAGGGTGCATTAAGGGATTGCTCAGTGAATTGTGTCAGACAAGCTGGAATATTAGAGCTGCTTCTGATAAATTGCTTGATTATAGACTGCTTAATAGCATATTTTATGTGTTTTTTTTTATAAAAGTATAAAAGTTGGTACTTCATTCAGAGTTTTGCATGGACACTTTATTGATGGCACAAGTGATTTATTAATGCTGAATATAGGAGAGTATCAATGATTAGAAACAGATCTAGCCCATACTAATAGTTGATAGTGGCTGTGTTGATGGCTTGGATAAGAATGAGCACTATCTGAAAGGATTTATGTACTATGAAATCTTATGCATTATTATCCTGTGAGGTATTTTTTAAATGAGGCTATCACTTCAAAGTAATTGTATAACATCATTCATGTTCAGGCGCCTTCCCAAAAGAAAGTGGGGTACCTAAGGTAGTTACTTACTTACTGAAGGTTGCAAAGAATGCCAGTGAGGAGAAGTAGAATTTGAACTTCTCTCTGCTTAGTCCTTTGCCCTAAGTGAGTCTTATGTTTGTTTTTTAAGATTTTAAGGAAGTTGTAATTTGTTTTAGGTTTTTCTTAATGGACTTGAAATAAGATAGATGCTATGAATTATAGAAACTAGGAATATAGCAACAGGTAAGGCCCATTTAGTTTGCCCCATCTACTTGTCTTTGCAGTGACAGAGATCAGCCAGAATCCATGTTCAGATTAATAGGAGGCACACGAACAATGTATATTCTTAAACATTTTTCATAGCTATTCTAGGGAAACATTTCAGGAAACAAGTCCCACAAAAATAAAGAAAAAGGAATCTTGTTAGATATTCTGTAATCTGCCTACCCAGGCCGTTGAAAGTGTTTCATTTTTCCTAAATGGGGGGGGGGGGGGGTGTCATTTTTCTTGATGTTATAATTTGGTTTATATCTGAGCCTCCTTTTAGTGAATTAAAATACAAGTATGTTTCTATGATGCTACATATCTGCAGTGCTTTTTTTTTGTAGGAAAAAAGGTACTGGTATTCATTATGGGTGGGGTCACCACCTATGGCTCCACCCCTATTTATGGGTGGGGTTACCACATATGGCTCCACCCCTTTGATAGACACACCCACATTACCAACACCCCTTATACCAGCCATGGCGCTTACCAGTATAGGAGAAAAAAATAACTTGAATTTTTTTTTTCATTATAAATAATTTCTGTAAACTGTTACAGCTGCAGTAATACCCAGTGCAAAACAAGACAGCAGATGTAAATTCTCAAATTGGACATATTCCAAATACTAAAATGAAAATAAAATAATTTTTTCTACCTTTGTCGTCTGGTGACTTTGTTTTTCTGAACATGTTGGTCCCAGTCTCTGAATTTTCTGCTCTCTAGCTGTTCTCCTAACTGCATTTCCAGGGCTTCCTTTCCATTTATTTCTTTACTTTCCTCCTTTCTTCTTCATTTCTTGCCCTACATCCTTAAGTAAAAGCTCCATGGAATTGACTGGAAGAGGTGTAATGTGGATCCAGCTTTTGCCTATTTTCTCCATCCATGTGCAGTTTTTCTCCTCTCTTCCCTTTCCCTCATCTCCATCCATGTGCATCTTCTTCTTTTCTCTTTCCTGCCCTCCATCCATGTCCAGCATTTCTTCTTCCCTCCATCCATGTCCACCATTTTCCCTCTCCCCTCTCCTGTATCCATATCTAGCAATAATTCTCTCTCCCCTCTCCTCCATCCAAGTCCAGAATTTCTCCTCTCTTCCCATCCATCCATCCATCCATGTGCAACAATTCTCCTCTCCTCTGCCCCCTGTCTTCCCTGCATCCATGTCCAGAAATTCTCCTCTCTCCCCTGCCCTCCCCTCCATCCATTCATGTCCCACAATTCGCCTCTTTCTCCTGCTCTCCTGTTCTCCTGTACATCTATTTCCACCATTTCTCCTCTCACCTGCCCTCCCCTCCCATCTATGTCTAGCATGTCTCCTCTCTCCCCTGCCCTCCCCTTCCATTCATGTCCAGCAATTTTCCTCTGCCCTCTGTCCTCCACTGCCATCCATGTCCAGCGATTCTCCTCTCCTCGCTTGTCACCCTTGCCCAGTGATTCTCCTCTTCCCTGTCCTCCCCTCCCATCCATTGTCCAACGATTCTCCTCTCTTCCCTGCCCTCCCTCTCCCATCCATATTCAGCGATTCTCCTCTCTCCCCTGCCCTCTCCCATCCATGTCCAGCGATTCTCTGTCCCCTGCCCTCCCCTGCCATCCATGTGCAGCGATTCTTCTCCCCCTGTCCTCCCCTGCTATCCATGTGCAGCGATTCTCCCCCCGCCCATCCTCCTCCTCCCTCTGCTTGCCTAACTGCTTGAGAGCCCAGGCCACCAGCATCAACCAGTGCTGCGATTAAGAGAGGCTGCCAGCATCAGGGCCTTCCTTCTGTGAGTTTTGCCTACTTTGTTTCAACTGCATAGGCAGGACTCGCAGAGGGAAAGCCTCGATGTTGGCAGCCTCTCTTAATCGCTGCACTGCGCTGCCGATTCACAAAAAAAAAAGTAAGGAGGGAAGAGGGGAGCTGAGAGGAAGTGTGCAGCACTTGCCAGGGAAAAAAAGGTGCCACTACACCGTACCGGTGTGTACTGGCACAGAAAAAGCCCTGCATATCTGGCAGTTAAATGGTGAGCTATTTCTGTACTGCACATAATATTTGAAAACAGAATAAATGAAGTGGTACAGCCTGGTACGAAAGAAAATGGAAGCTTTTTAATTTTATCAGTACTTTGGTATAACTAAATTATGTTACTTGTGCAAAAATGAAAGAAAAAATTAAAGCAATAACTCTACAGTTTATCTGAAATAGTTTGGATATTATTTTGACCAAAATCATTTAAATTTTATAATGAGAAGAAATAAGCATTTAAAATTAAGGAAGCTGCTCCTGTGTGGCCATTGTAATGCTGATTTTTAAAAAAGAGTTCCAGGGGTGATCCAGGAAATTACAGACTTGTAAGCCTAATCTCAGTTCCGGGCAAAATAGTGGAAACTATTATAAAGAATAAAATTACGGAACACATAGGCAAACATGGTTTAATGGGTCAGAGTCTACACGGGTTCAGCCAAAGGAAGGCTTGCCTCACCAATTTGCTTAATTTCTTTGAAGGCGTGATGTGGGTAAAGGTGAGCCGGTTGATGGTAGTGTATCTTGATTTTCAGAAAGCTTTTGACAAAATTCCTCATGAGAGACTCCTGAGAAAATTAAAAGTCATGGGATATGAGGCAATGTCCTTCTGTAGATTAGGAATTGGTTATTGGACAGAAAACAGAGGGCAAAGTTAAATGGCCTTTTTTTCTCAGTGGGGAGGGTGAATAGTGGAGTGCCGCAGGGATTTGTACTGGGACCGCTATTTAACTTATTTATAAATGATCTGCAAATTGGAGTGATGAGTGAGTTGATTAAATTTGCAGATGACTCAAACTTATTCAAAGTTTTCAAAACACTTGCGAACTTTGAAAAATTACAGGAACACCTTAGGAGCCTGGAAGACTGGGCATCCAGATGAAATTTAATGTGGACAAATACAAAGTGATGCACATTGGGAAGAATAATCTGAATCATTGTTACCTGATGCAAGGTACACCTTAGGAGTCAGCACTCAAGAAAAAGATCTAGGTGTCATTGTTGACAATATGCTGAAATCTTCTGTCCAGTTTGCAGTGGCGGTGGCCAAAAAATCAAACAGGATGCTAGAAATTATTAGGAAAAGGGTGCAAAACAACACCAAGAATATTATAATGCCTTTTTATTGCTCCATGGTACAACCTCACCTTGAGTATTGCATTCAGTTCTGGTCGCTGTATCTCAATAAAGATATAGCAGAATTCGAAAAGGTTCAAAGAAGAGCGACCAAAATGATGGAAGGGGATGGAATTCCTCCCATATAAGGAAAGGCTAATGAGGTTAGGGATCTTCATCTTAGAAACATGGAATGAGCTTCCTCAGGAAATTAGATCTCAATCATCATATTAAGCTTTTAAGAAAGCTTTAAATACATTTTTGTTTTACTGACAGTACTTTGAATATATGGTATGAATGTTTTTGTTTTTTTTAACTAGGTGTATGGGATACAGAATTACTTCTGTTGTAAAATTTTTGTTGTAGTCTTCCCCTTAGATAAGTAAGTTACTCTCTTTTTGTAATCTGCTTTAAATCCTTCGGGAAAGCTGACAGTATATAAAGCAAAAATAGAATAGAATAAAAAGAATAATTGAGCTCTACAAAATTTTGAGTGCCATAGAATAAATTTTCACTCTTTCAATATGTACAAAGACCAGGGGACACTTAATGAAATTACATGAAAATACTTTTTTATGTTTGAATATTTTTATTAAGTCACCAAACAGATCACATGTATCGGAAGCATGGTCATATAAAAGCAAACATCTATACAGAGTCCAAAAATGCTTTGTTAGCCAGTGAATGGCAGTACAGGCATATCGGCTAATAAGTTATAAGTCTTTTATGCTGTCTTTTTTAACACACAAACGATCGCATTTCTACACTTTGTTTCATTATTTTGATGGTGTTATAGTTTTGTTATAGTGTGACCTATTGGCTTATATCTCTGTACTGCCATTCACTGGCTAACAATTTCCCATTGTCAACTAGATTGGAATATCTGACTCCTGAGGCAGGCGCTTGCCATGCCGAAACACAGGACTGCGTTGAGTCCAGTCTTCTTGATATTTTGGACTTATCAGCCTTTGTATCTTACATATTTTTAGTGTTGTCAATAAATTGTTTCCCTAGGTTAGATTTTCATTGGTCTCCCCCAATTGTTTTTCTTTGTTCTTGTGTTGTGCTTTGGGGGCAATCTTCTTTTTTTCATTGGCACAAATGATATTGCCAGGTACCCCTCCAAATATATTTCAAAAGTGACTTCATGGCTCTAGGAGAGAAGGTGAAGCATACAGGTACACAGGTGGTGTTCTTGTCAATCCTCCTTGTTGAGTGTAAAGGCCAAGATAGAGAAGCTTGCATCTTGGAGATGAATATGTGGCTGTGCAAATGGTGTCATCAAGAGCATTTTGGCTTCCTGGACCATGGGTGCTTTTCCAAGGGCTGCTGAGCAGTGATGGTATCCATCTATTAAAGAAGGGATGAAGTGTCTACAGTAGCAGACTGATTAACCTACTGAAGAGAGCTTTAAATTAGAATCATTGGGGCAGGATGATTAAAGCCCTCAGGTAAGTACAAGCCTACAGGTAAGTGAAACATTAAATACCTCTACACAAATGGGAAAAAAGGGCAACGTCTGGAAAGGAGTATATACTAATGCCAGAAGTATGGGAAATAAGGTTTTAGATCTTGAGGCTGTAATGAAATAGGCTGATTTGGATTTATGGTAATCACATAGACATGGTTCACAGAGAGCCATATCTGGAATATAGTTATACCGGGTTATAATCTGTTCAGGAAAGACCTGGTAGGAATAAAAGGAGGGGTAGTGGCATTATATGTTAAAGATAATATTAAAGCCACACGAGTGAAGGACCTACAGGATAAGAAAGAGGCAATTTGGGGCAATCTGGAAAACGGGAATGGCAAATATATTTACATTGGTGTGGTATAGAGGCATCAAGAGCAATTTAACAGAAAATGTCTGTAGTGTGATGCCCACAGATTTCTTCCCTCCACTGTTTCAGCTGTCATTCTAGGCAGTACCGGCAGCTCCTGGCCACCCGTTAAATTTTCTACGGTAAAGGTATTTAATATAATATGTAAACTGCTTTGAATGTAGTTGGAAAAACCACAGAAAGGCGGTATATAAGTCCCATTCCCTTTCCCCTTTACCGTGCATCATTAGGAAAAAGGCTGTGCATTGGTAGGAAAACCTGTGCGTCACTAGGAGAGGAGATAAACTAAAAGACTGCAAATCTGAAACCTGGTGGCCATGAGGCAACCTATTAAAAACATTAATAGTCAAATCATGGTTACCAGTATGCGAGGAAGGGGATGGGTCTCTGAAGGGGTTGACTGAGGATGGAAATGGGGTTAAAAGATTATAAAAGAGAATAGGACATGGGGTATTGGGTAACAGATGGAAGTATGGCCTGGAGACAAGGGAAGGAAGAAGAGTCACGGATGGAGCTGGGGTTGTTGAAAGAATGAGGAAGGTGAGGGTAGATGAGGCCTAATAGGATGAGTAGAGGATGGGAATGACTGAGTAAGGAAGTGGGTGAAAGAAGGGAGGGGATAGAGGAAGGTGAGAAACTGAGGGACAAAGGGAGTGCTGGAGACAGAATGAGGGAGATGGGAAAAGCCAGTTGGTTGATGAGACAAATCTGTGAAAAGAAGACTAAGGACTAGAAGGTGAGAGAGAGAATGACAGTAAAATCAAATGGGTGGATATAAATGCAGAGAAGAGAAAAGTGGGGGGGGGGGGGGGGGGGAATAAAACAGAATAATAGATTTGTTCTTCCTTACTTAATTTTTAAACAAAAAGCTAAGAAATTATTTACTTTGGTCTTATAAAAAGGACATCCCATCAAGCTGTGCATTACAACTTGGAAAACACAAATGTCATTCAGCTGCAACTGTTCTATTGATGCTTTTGCTTAGCCATTATTTCCAGGACTCCTCTATATACAAACACACATCTGGGAGACAAAGAGTAACCCCCCCCCCCCCCCCCCCACACACACACACACACCTCCCCAAAAAAACCAAAACCCACATGCCTTTTACATCCAGACTGGAACCACAGAACTGGAAAATGCACATTTAGACTAACTCTGGACTTTTGCATGAAGGTAGCTCTGCCCTCATTTTTAAATATCTCTCTTTTAAATAGTAATAATAAGCAATATTAAGTGCATGTTTATAACATACCACTGCATTCCACAAAACAAAAGGAGCAAGTTCCAACAAGCCATCTTTCTCTTTTGATCTAGGCACAGGGAAAAAAAATGTAAATGCTCCCAGGTTTCAACCTAATTCATGTTTAATGTGGGATATAACTGCCATAAGTAAATAAATAAATAGAAATTCTGAATGTTTAATCCTGATTCTCATAATACAATGTCTGTTTTAGTGGCCCTTTACCGGGAAAACAAATATCTGCACGAATATAACACGTGCTAGGGTGTCCCTATAACCAGCCCCTCCAAATGACACACTGATTACGATTTATAACAAATTACTGCTCTACCTATGAAACGTTATTCTGTTATTATACTTCCTCTGTGTACATCCATAAGCTGAACAAGCTGGCAAGTTTGAAAATATAAGTAATTAAATTAAAATGCTACCAACAACACATGTCATCTCCTGTTCTCAATCTTGCCTCCTTAATTGGCCAAATCTCTCTCACTCTCTTGCTTTCCACTCCCTCCTGGTCACTCACTGACAGGTCTGCGGAGGCATGGAAGAAAGAACTGCAAGCTTAGCTTAGTTTCCCTGCCCTGTTGCTCAGTCACTGGTTCGCCCCACTGCCTGCCTGGTGCCTTGGCTGAGAACAAAATGAAGCTGCTCAGGGTCATAGCTCTATGTGCGCCGGCTGCTGCCGGTTTCCCTCCTTCGCCCTCCCATGATGTAGCTTCCTGTTTTGCGGCGGGCAGAGGAAGAGGGAAACCAGCAGTGGCGCACATAGAACTATAATGACCCTGTTCGCAGCTTCATTTTGTTCTCAACCAAGGCACCAATGTGAACCAGTGAGGGACAGGGAGGGGAAGCTAAGTTTGCAGTTCCTTGAGGGTCTGGGGAAGACTAAGCTATGGCACATAGGCCCCATTTTTTAAAATTTTGTTTTGGGGAGTGACTGCGCCCTCTGCGCCCCCCTCCCAACTACATCTCTGCTTAACTGATCACCGGTCAGGAAGCTGCAGGGCTCGATCAGTTCGCACTGAAGAAAGCATCATGACAGTTGAAGAACCAGGTAGTGAAGTGACATCATTTAGGTGAGGTGGGCAGTGTAAGTGTAGACTTACTGCAGATTTATTCAGGATGATATGTCCCAAAGTTTATTGAGATTGGTCCAGTTTTGATACAGTTATGCAGAGAAAAACTTTGTATAGTTCTTTTTGAAACTCAATGCAAACTGTTGTCAAATTAACAAGAAACCCCTGCAAGGCAATCATTGTATCAGATGAAAATAAATAACTGTTAGTTTTTCAAGTTCTAGTAAATACAGCTCCCTTTTTCCCTCAGTTTTTGACTGAATACAATTGGAAAATACAGTAGCCTTGCACCCGACCTTGTACTTCTCATTGTTTTTTCTTCCAGGAAAAGTATATTCAGGAGTTTTGCTGAACTCAAGGATGCGGTTTGGAATCGGTTCTCAATCTGGACAGATAAATTTGGAGTATTGCTTTTCCTGTACTCTGTGATTCTTACAAAGGTTTGTAGACATGACTACATTTCTTCCAGCTTATGTTAGTCAATTTCTTCTCCATCCCACTTCCTTTGTATAAATTGCATTCTCTTAACTGAAAGATGACCAAAAAGAAAACTTTCACTTGGGCTGATCCCTCTCTCTCCATCTTGCTTCTACTCTTTGGTGACTATGGGTTGCTCCAACAGGAAGAAGTTATCCTTGTTTTTGAACTGACAAGTTCTTCAAAAGTTCAACAGCTTTATATTTTTAGACCTCAATGCAGAGCTGGCCATTTACATGAGATTTAGAAGAATCAAATGTACTCAAGTTTGCCAGGTTATACTTAAGATTTTCCTTGTTTAGTGCAGGCTTCTCCAAGTTCAGTTCTTGAGGGCTGGAAACAGGCCATGTTTTCAGTATATCCCTATTGAATTTGCTTGCCCACTACATCCATTGTACCATCCATAGAAATAAAACTGCTGTGAAATCTGAATTAAATGTGAAAGGGAGATCAATCAGTTAAGGGGACACTGACCACAGTCTCTGGAGCCGGGTGCAGGACCACAGAAGACAAACAGAAATAAGAATAGAGGGGTGGTAGTCCCTAAACAATTTTCAGAGGTCTGTGTTCGTGAGGAGCTGGCTAAACTAAATGTGGACAAAGCAATGGGGCTAGATGGTATACATGCGAGGGTACTGAAGGAACTTAGGGAAGTTCTAGCAGCTCTACTGGCTGACCTCAATGCTTCCCTGGAGTTGGGAGTGGTCCCGGAGAACTGGAGAAGTGCAAATGTGGTTCCTCTCCACAAAAGCGGAAGCAAGGAAGAAGTTTGGAACTACAGGCCAGTAAGTCTGACTTATGTAGTAAGTAAACTAGTGGAGATGCTTTTAAAACAGAGAATAGTAACGTTTTTGAAATCCAGTGGATTATAGGACCCGAGGTAACATGGTTTTACTAGAGGCAGGTCTTGTCAAACAAATCTGATTCATTTCTTTGATTGGGTGACTAGAGAGTGATTAATTTCTTTGACTGGGTGCCCAGAGAGTTGGATCAAGGGAGAGCGCTAGATGTGGTGTATTTAGATTTTAGCAAAGCCTTTGACACGGTTCTGGGTAGATGACTAATATATAAACTGAGTACCATCAGTATGGGCCTTAAAGTGATTGACTGGATTGGGAACTGGTTGAGTGGAAAGCGACAGAGGGTAGTGGTAAATGGAGCTTGTTCTGAAGAAAAGGATATTATCAGTGATGTGCCACATGGTTTGGTTCTTGGGCCAGTTCTTTTTAACATTTTTGTAATTGATATTGCTGAAGGGCTGTCTGATAAGGTTTGCCTCTTTGCGGGTGATGCCACAATCTGCCATAGGGTAGATACCCCTGATGGGATGTGTGAGGGGATTTATAGAACACTGCCCGTCACCCTTGAGAATAGTCCCACAGGTAGTCTGAGCCACCTTAAACCTTCTAGGCCTGCCCAAGGAAAACGTAAGACTGGAGGGGTGGAGCTGAAAGGACAGGAACCAGGAAGTATAGAAGGCAGGGCCAGAGGGGGGGTTAAGGAGGCCCAGGGAAGGAAGAGGTGAAGCACCCGCATGTGCCTTTATGACATATGTCTAGCTACTGTGACCTGACTAAGACAATCCAACTTTTGATTTTAAGACTTATAAGCCTTGTTTTGAGGTCTGGGTGGGGCTAGACCTGGAAACCCAGAGAGAATGAGAGCAGAAACTTACAGACTGTGTTTGGGGCATGGCAATCACAAGCTACAGACTGTGTGTTTTGGGCCCTGTCAGCTTCGGCCCTGGTTAAGACACTGTTCTCTGACAAAGAGAGACTTTGTTCCTGTGACTGTGAAGTAATAGGCCTCAGATTGGCGTTTAATAAAGCCCTTATTTCATGTTTACATCCTTCTCCGGCTGTGTTATTGTGAAGACCCAACCTCAACCCTCGCTTATAGTATCACATGTAGTGAGAGTGGTGTGATTTGAAACTTACCATGTCTGAAGAAGTTGGATCCTTGACCTCTGGGTCTCTGGGCCTATCAACAATAAAATGCTGGGACATTGGCCAAAAGGGGTTAGCCCTGTCCTAGTTAGAGGGGGGTGTATAGTTAGTGCCAAACAGGTAGGTCTTTTTGTTTTCCTCACACAGTGCTTGTTTCTGGGCGAGGCTGCTACAGCAAAACCTGGAAAGGCTACTCCAGGCCTTAGTGGAAGGCCAGAAGCAGCAAGCCTCTCAAAGATCTCTGGAAGCCCAACAAAGCTCCCTGACCATGGTGACACAAGCCTTGGAGTCTCCTAGGTTGCACCCTCCGGTTCCAGTGTTACTGAAGATGGTACCAGAGGACAGCTTGGACTATTTTCTGACCAATTACGAAAGAACTGCCCGCCTTGCTGGATGGCCAGAAGCATCATGGATAGCTTATCTGGGGAATTTGCTGACTGGTAGCAGCCAGATGGCATTCAAAGAAGTAAAAGCCGCCATGCACCCCAGAGGCCTACTGGCAGCGTTCTGGAAGTGGTCCCTTCAAGTTAAAGAAAACCTCCAGAGTTTCTTCTACCTACTAAAGGAGGTGGCCTGGAGATGGCTGCAACCAGAAGGCAAGACAGGCCCAGAGATCAGAAGAGTCAACCTCCTGGAGTCCTTGAAGGGTTACCCCGTCTATGAAACAATAGGTGAATTAGCACCCTAAAATGACCCCAGAGAGTGCTTTAGAAATGGCCAAAGCCAAGCACAAATAGAGTCTGAACTCTAGAAATGGGCTGGAAGTCCTGGGAGGAAAAGAGAAAAGGTTGGACTGGACAACCAAAGGGATCAGGGTTGGAGCAATGGAAGCCTTTGTCCCCATGAATGCACTGTGCACCCTTAGCCCAGTTGTGGGATCCTTACTCCTCTACCTGTTTCAGATGTGGGGGAAGAATTCATACAGCTAGGGACTGCCAGGATCTAGCTGAAGATGCCATGGATGTGAATTTGCTTTCCACACACAACTGCAATTTTGTGGAAGCTTTCCATCCAGAAAGCAGGAATTGTGTATTACAAGTTGAACTAGAAGGACACCCATACCAAGCACTAGTGTACTTGGTAGTGTCAAGACCCTTGTTCATGGACAGATTCTCAACAGTCTTCAATTGAATTATGAGCAGACTGTGACCCTAATACGTGTATATAGTGACCAGAGGCAGTACCCTACATCTCAAGTATCAACATCTCAAGTATCCTTTAAAACACCTGTAAGGCAAGCTCAGCTAGAAGTAGCAGTCTCTCCTTGGCTTCCTTACTCAGAAGTTTCGGGCAGGGATTTTCCAAATTTTCCAAATTTCCACGCAATCTGGGCCCACCTGGTGGCTGACCCAAAGAAGGAGGAGGAGGCGTTCCTGAGATCTTCCCGCCTGCAGGACCCTGACTTGTATACTGAAACCAACTGCTCAAGCGAGTCAAGCCTGAACCTACAACCAGAAGGCAGAACAGTGAACCTTTCAGCACTACCTTTATGTTCAGAGTCAAGAAGCAAGTGTGTGCCCTGTTAAAAGTGAAGACCTTGCAGACATCCGTTTATCATCCAGAGACAGATGGTCTGGTTGAATGATTTAATAAGAATCTAAAACCGAATGCTGAATAAGTTTGTGGCAGAAGACTGGAGAAATGGATTCTCCCTACCGTATGTACTGTTTGTGATCCGGGAGGTGCCCTTCCCCAGAGTTGGACAGGATTCATTTCCATTGAAACTGTTATATGGGAGGAAACCTAAAGGGAATCCTGGATGTGGTTCTGGAAGCTTGGGAAGAGGAACCCAGCCCAAGAAGAAACTTGGCCAAATATGTGCTCACTATGCAGGAGTTGTTGGCAGTTCTTACTGAAATTGAGCTCAGCTGTTGGTACAGCCTATACTGACTTCTATCATTCCCCTCTACATATATTTTGGTTGTGTATTTGTTGGCAGTCTCTTGTAGCATCTATTTATGTATAGCAAAAAAACATTTCTATGGGATTGATTTTGTTTATTAGACTTTATTTGGATTTATCTCTCCCTTTGGGGTTCATAGACTGTGAAGAAATTATTCCACCCTTGCAGGAGAGCAGAAGAAAGCTGGGAGGCAGCCAAGCTCTGCTTGGAAAATGCTCAAGCGAGTCAAGCCTGAACACTACAACCAGAAGGCAAGAACAGTGAACCTGTCAGCCATGGAACAGAGTTTTAGTCTCTTACCCTCCTTATGCAAGTGGCAGGGACCCAATGAAATTATGAAGTGGGACAAGTCGAAAATTTTCCATCTCAAATTGCTAAATAAGTCCCTATGACTGCAACCTTGGTCAGAAGTAAGACTTTGGGCCAGAGGTCTTAGTCCCGGCCCCTGCAAGTTCCTTTGACAGCCAACTTTCTGTCTCCCAGAAGGCTGACCTAGGCAGTTGGTACACCAGAATCCATTGTGTTTTCCATAGTGCCAGGCTGCACTCACCTTGCAACTCATGATATTATCACTGAGCTTGGAATGGTAGGTCTGTCAATGTTCCTATTGAATCCCAGAAGCCTGGCAACAGGCCTGTGGAAAAAAGAGTCACTGAATGCTGGAAACTGGATAGCATTGAGGAACTAACCAGTAATTGATCATCTCCATTGTGCTGCTTCCAAAGCTGGATGGGGCATCTGGTTTTGTATTGATTTTGGGCAGGTGAACACTGGCTCTAAACTAGAGGCCTACCAATGCCAACAGTGGATGAAACACATTGAGTAACTGGAAGGGGCTGATCATTTCGATCCTGGACCTGACCAAGGGATATTGGCAAGCATCCCGCACCCCAGCTGCCAAGGCGAAGACAGCCTTTCAGCACCTCAGGGTTTGTTCGAGTTAATGTTTATCGTTGTGCTTCACGGAGCGCCAGCTACCTTCCAGCACCTCTTGGACTGCCTCTTTAAATTACATGGCAGTTATGCTGCTGCCTACTTAGACAACATAGTCATTTATGGTGATATTGGAGAATGCATATTATCCAGGTAGAAGCAGTACTAGATAGTTTATCGACTGCTGGACTGACAGTGAACCCAAAGAAATGTTTCTTGGGTAGACAAGAGGTCCAATACCTAGGATACTCGATCAGGAGAGGACAAGTGAGACCCCAGATCTGGAAAGTAGAGGAAATCACCCAGGTACCAGTACTCCAGATGAAGAAACAAGTGCGAGCCTTCCTCGGGCTCATTGGTTGTTACCACCAGTTTATTACAGGGTTTGCTGAGAAAGCAGAACCACTAACCTGCATCCTGCAGATGAAGGCTCCAGAAAAGGTATAATGGACTGAAGAGCTGGAGATTGCCTTCCAAAACCTGAAGAGGGATATTTGACAGAGCAAGTGCTGGTGTGTCTGGACTTCAGCTGGCCCTTCATCGTGCAGACCAATGTGTCAGAGGTTAGACTTGGGGCCGCACCCAGTGGCGTACATTGGCCGGAAGCTGTTTCTGAGAGAAAAATTATGTGGCAATTGAGAAGGAAGCTGTCAAGTGGACCCTTGAAACGTTCTATAGTATTTGTTGGGGTGATACTTCCTGCTGGTCACTGACCATCAAACCCCCATTCAGTGGATGTCTCGATATAAAGACTAAAATCCACGTATCATGCATTGGTTCCTTTGCCTCCAGCCCTTTAGCTTTTGGGTGAAATATCGGGTGGGCCAAGAGCATACTAATTCTGACTTTTTGTCTCAGTAGATGGACCCTGATATGGCATGCACTCAACCAGGCAGAGCCGAGCTGAGGTGGAGGGTATGTGAGGGGTTTATAGAACAGTGCTCCTTATCCTTAAGAATAGTCCCTCTGTCTGAGATACTTTAAACCTACTAGTCCCGCCCAGGGAGGACGTGAGATGGGTGGTGTGGAGTCAAAAGGACTAGAACTAGGAAGTATTAAAGCAGGGCCAGAGTGGGGTTAAGGAGGCCCAGGGAAGGTT
Organism: Microcaecilia unicolor; assembly: GCF_901765095.1. Lineage (NCBI taxonomy): Eukaryota > Metazoa > Chordata > Amphibia > Gymnophiona > Siphonopidae > Microcaecilia > Microcaecilia unicolor. The sequence continues at coordinate 125,197,112 of NC_044031.1, read as the reverse complement.
GAAGTGAAGCATCAGCATACGCCTTTATGACATATGTCTAACTACTGTGACCTGGCTGAAGTAAGCCCACTTTTGATTTGAAGACTTGTAAGCCTTGTTCTGAAGACTGTTTGGGGCTAGCCCTGGAAACCCACAGAGAGAGAACAGAAACTTACAGACTGTGTTTGGGGCATGGCAATCACAAGTTACAGACTGTGTTTTGGGCCCTGTCAGCCATGGCCATAGTTAAGATGCTGTTCTCTGAAATAAAGAGTCTTTACCTTTATTCCTGGGCCTGTGAAGTAACAGGCCTCAGATTAAGTTTAATAAAGCCCTTATTTTTCACATTTACAATGTTATCTAGCTGTGTTATTGTGAAGGCACATCCTGAACCCTCGCTCACAGTATCATAGGGTGGATAACATGAGGATGGACATTGAGGCCGGAGAATTAATTTGGGCTGCAAAAATCCTTGGGAACACTACAGTTTAGGGGGTGAAGAACTTTTGTGAACGAAAGATCATATGTATGATCTTAAGATGGTCAAAACAGAAAAGTTGATGGCGAAAACTAGAAGGTTGCTTGGGTGCATAGGGAGAGGAATGGGCCAATAAGAAAAAGTAGGTGTGATGCCCCTGTATAAGACTCTGGTGAGACCTCGTTTAGGAATATTGTATACAGTGGTGGAAATAAGTATTTGATCCCTTGCTGATTTTGTAAGTTTGCCCACTGACAAGACATGAGCAGCCCATAATTGAAGGGTAGGTTATTGGTAACAGTGAGAGATAGCACATCACACAATTAAATCCGGAAAATCACATTGTGGAAAGTATATGAATTTATTTGCCATTCTGCAGAGGGAAATAAGTATTTAATCCCTCTGGCAAACAAGACCTAATACTTGGTGGCAAAACCCTTGTGGCAAGCACAGCGGTCAGACGTCTTCTGTAGTTGATGATGAGGTTGCACACATGTCAGGAGGAATTTTGGTCCACTCCTCTTTGCAGATCATCTCTAAATCATTAAGAGTTCTGGGCTGTCGCTTGGCAACTCGCCAGCTTCAGCTCCCTCCATAAGTTTTCAATGGGATTAAGGTCTGGTGACTGGCTAGGCCACTCCATGACCCTAATGTGCTTCTTCCTGAGCCACTCCTTTGTTGCCTTGGCTGTATGTTTTGGGTCATTGTCGTGCTGGAAGACCCCGCCACGACCCATTTTAAGGCCCTGGCGGAGGGAAGGAGGTTGTCACTCAGAATTGTACGGTACATGGCCCCATCCATTCTCCCATTGATGCGTGAAGTAGTCTGTGCCCTTAGCAGAGAAACACCCCCAAAACATAACATTTCCACCTCCATGCTTGACAGTGGGGACGTTGTTCTTGGGTCATAGGCAGCATTTCTCTTCCTCCAAACACGGCGAGTTGAGTTCATGCCAAAGAGCTCAATTTTTGTCTCATCTGACCCACTAGCACCTTCTCCCAATCACTCTCGGCATCATCCAGGTGTTCACTGGCAACTTCAAGCGGGCCGTCACATGTGCCTTCCGGAGCAGGGGGACCTTGCGGGCACTGCAGGATTGCAATCCGTTATGTCGTAATGTGTTACCAATGGTTTTCGTGGTGAAAGTGGTCCCAGCTGCCTTGAGATCATTGACAAGTTCCCCCCTTGTAGTTGTAGGCTGATTTCTAACCTTCCTCATGATCAAGGATACCCCACGAGGTGAGATTTTGCGTGGAGCCCCAGATCTTTGTCGATTGACAGTCATTTTGTACTTCTTCCATTTTCTTACTATGGCACCAACAGTTGTCTCCTTCTCGCCCAGCGTCTTACTGATGGTTTTGTAGCCCATTCCAGCCTTGTGCAGGTGTATGATCTTGTCCCTGACATCCTTAGACAGCTCCTTGCTCTTGACCATTTTGTAGAGGTTAGAGTCTGGCTGATTCACTGAGTCTGTGGACAGGTGTCTTTCATACAGGTGACCATTGCCGACAGCTGTCTGTCATGCAGGTAACGAGTTGATTTGGAGCATCTACCTGGTCTGTAGGGGCCAGATCTCTTACTGGTTGGTGGGGGATCAAATACTTATTTCCCTCTGCAGAATGCAAATAAATTCATATACTTTCCACAATGTGATTTTCCGGATTTAATTTGTGATGTGCTATCTCTCACTGTTACCAATAACCTACCCTTCAATTATGGGCTGCTCATGTCTTTGTCAGTGGGCAAACTTACAAAATCAGCAAGGGATCAAATACTTATTTCCACCACTGTATAATTCTGGAAACTGCACCTTCAAACAGATATAAACAAGATGGAATCAGTCCAGAAGGCGGCTGCTAAAATGGTAAGTGGTCTTCGTCATAAAGCGTACAGGGACTTAAAAATCTGGAAGAAAGGTGGGAGAGGGGGTATATGATAGAGATATTTAAATACCTTTTCAGCATAAATGCACAGGAGGTGAGTCTTTCTAATGAAGCTAATGAGGGGGCATAGGATGAAGAAACCTGAGAAAATACTTCTTCACGGAAATGGTGGTAAATTCATGGAACAGCTGCCTTGTGGAAGGGTGGAGGTGAAAATGGTGTCTAAATTCAAGAGAGCTGGGGACAAGTACATAGGATCTCTAAGGGAGAGTAATAGAGTAGATGGCATGGATGGGCAGACTGGATAGGCCATATGGTCTTTATCTTCCTACGTTTTTCTGTGTTTCTGTGTGAATTTGCCAATGAAATCAGCTGCTCATAAATTGCTCAACTTCATCATTTTTGTTCTCCCTAATAGTGCACTGTGAAAATGCAACCCAGTGTGACTATAACTGAGTTGATTCCTCTAATAAAATACAGTTACACTATCCATTCCAAGTTTCATTCACATTACTGAGCCCTACCAAAAACCCCCCAAAAAACAATCAAGCTGTGGCTGCACTCTCTCACACAAGCCAATAACATTGCAGACTAACCCATGCTGGTAATAACCAATCACTTATCTTAAATGTGCACACCACCACACGCTCATAACACAAACCTTGCACAAACGTTAAGCAAAGGCAAAGCTCTAAAATTATTGGCCACAAAAGAACTGGTTTCCTACTCATAAAAGGCTACTAATTGTACCACTATACAGGCTTCACATATTTCCAGCAATAATCACTAACCAATGGACTGTGTTTACCTAAATCTTAAGTCTCTGGCTCTTGCATTGTGAAACTTGAGCAGTTTTTAATCTCAACTTTAGGTTTACCAGTGTCTAGACATACTTACACTTTCTCTGAGGACAACTGAAACATATGAAGCACATATATGGGTGACGTCATCTGAAGAAGCCTGGCAAAGGCTTGCTCCCCAGCGTTCAGTTACCAGAAACTTTTTTGGAGCAGCTGCTTTGTATGCATACCTTCCCGTTTGCAACTGTCGTGCAGGACAAAGACAGTTGACTTTTTTTTTCTGTGAAGTTGTGAGGATGCTGTTTCAGTTGCTCCTCATACAGTCCCCCTTTTCTGGTGGCCTTCCTTACAATGGTTTATGTTTTTTCCTCATGAAAGTTGGTACGGGACCTTGCCTTTTCTTTTTCCTTTTTTAATTTTTTGTAGCATTTATTAAGTTTCATTAATTTTTCCATTGCTCTGTCATCCCCCTGAGGTCTGAGCATTCTGGTTGGCTAAATCAGGGGTGTGCTGGTAAATTGTTAACGGGGGCTCTCTCTCGCCAGCAAAGTAAAAGAGAATTCAGGATGGGCCCAAGCCCACATTTTGGGATCCATTTGTTAAAGTAGCCATGGAGAACTGGCTCCCAAAATTCTTAAAAACTTAACAAACGGCTCTCGAGAGCCTGCTCCAGCACACCACTGGGCTAAATTCTCTTCCCTTTTTTCCTTCAATCAATGAGCCATTTGATTTGCTGTAGCTGATTTTCCAACCATGTCCCAGAAAACTCCCAGTGGATTAAAAAGTGTTCAAGATGCAGCAAGATCATGTCCTGTACCGACCCGAACAACTGGTACTTGCCCTGTCTGGGACCTTCTCTATGCAAACTCTTCATAGATGGAGAAGAGTGCCATCAAAAGTTGTTTTGGTTCTCAGAAGTCCAGTCCATTGACTTTGGCATCCAAGGCCTCAGAACTGGGGATGTATCGGCAGCGAGGTGGTCTCTCCCAACCTCAGTGTGGAACATTGGTAGTGCCTGTCGGGACTGAGCATCCTCTGATCCCATGCTGAGGACATGTAAGGATTCAACATTGTTCTCATCAGCACCAAGAACATGATGTCGAGCAGAGGAGAAGAGGCGTCAGCATCAGTCCTCTTGGAAGCACAGTGGCAGGAGCTCCTGGACACCTGTGTTGCCAGTACTTGAGAAGCATTGATGACAAGAGGGCTGCTCTTCCTCCTTGGAGTGGACACCGATGTGCCAGCTTCCCCAGAACTGGGACTAGGCTTCTGATTCAGCCTCAGTATCTTCTCAGACTGTCCCCACACCGGAACTGGCCCAGCCTTTACCGAAGCCTGCTATCAATGAGCAGTTCCAGATCATATTACAGAAAGATCTGGAGCTGGCTTGATGTGATGCCAAGGCATCAGGGGTATCAGTGTCAACTTCAATGACACTCCATCGCACACTGGAGACTCATGCCCTGACTGTTGGCCAAGCCTCAACTGTGTTGCCCAAAAGGGGCAGGTTGATGGTGCAGGTTGAGATGGTGCTGCTTTCCAGCCTCTTAGGGTAGGAAGCTTCCTTCGAACCCAGCAGGCAATGTTGCCTGGTGCTCCTGCCCAGAGTCGGGAAGTGACTCCATTGGTGCGAGGCAGACACAGACTCGGATGTTCTGAGTGGATACTGTCCTGATGAGCCGGCCAAGACTTTTCAGAGGAGGGGTTCCTTGGTCTCACTTCAGATCCTATTCCACCTAAGGAGCTTTTCTTTACCACTTGTTTTGTGGGAGATGGCTCAGTCTGCCCCATTTAAGTTGAAGGTGATCCCTGATGTTAGACATCCTTTATTTATGAAACCCTTTCCAAGGAGTCTGTGACAGTACCTGTGCACAGCATCCTTCAGGCTGTGCAGCAGAAGCATTGGGAGACTCCCCCTCTCTGTGAGAAGTAGCAGTTTCCTCACCATTACATGGTAGTCGAATCTGCTCTCAAAAAAGACAGAAGCTCCATGCCTCGGTGCCCCTAGGGAGGAGGGATGCTTAGACTTTGGAATCTTTTGGGAGAAATGTTTTCCAGAATGTTGTGCTCATATCCCGCATACAATCTTACCAGTTCTACATGAGTATACACTTGTGAAACCTAGTGTGTCATGTGGTGGAGTTTGCAGATTCTCTACTTCCAAAACAAGTTGCTGAGCTCCACTAGCTAGCAGCCAAGCAGAAGGAATGCAGAAAGTACATAGCCAGGGCAACCTATAATGCTTTTGATATGGTGTACAGAGACTCCGCTGTGGGTACTGGTATGTGCATTCTCACTTTGCTGCATGTCTTACCATGAACCAGTGGTTCAGGAGAAACTGGTGGACATTCCATGCTGAGGAGACAATCTGATTGGTGACAAGGTGCTGGAGGTCACTGACAACAAAAATGGCCTCTTGTAACCTCCAACTTTTGAGTCTTCAAAATAGTCCAGTAGGGTTATACCCTTCATTGGCAAAAATTCCGACCACTGCGGTCAAACCAGGTCCACCAGGGGAAAAAGGAAAGGGATTTTACGCCTCTGGTTTTCTTGGGGACTAGGAAATACTTGGGTTCCATCCCATCCTAGACCTAAGGGTCCTGAACAAATATCTGACAATAGAAAAGTTTTGGATGGTTTCCCAGGGCACCTTTGATCCACATGATTCAGGAAAGTGATTGGCTATGGTTTCTAGACTTAAAGGATGATTATACCTACTATGATAGTAGACTGGCAGTTGGCTACAGGATTTCATAGACACAGGCAGTTTGCAGTGCAAAATCAAAGGAAACTTTATTGGTAGGAAATAATTAAAGCAATACAGTCTGTTCCCTTGCCACAGACTCTTTCCAACCCTGCTCAGCAACCCCAATAACATTCACTGAAAATTTATTATTTATTTATTTAGATTTTGCTCACATCTTTTCAGTAGTAGCTCTGGGTATTTCCCTGTCCCTCGGGGGCTCACAATCTAATTTTGTACCTGAGGCAATGGAGGATTAAGTGATGTGCCCAAGATTATGAGGAGCAGAAGTGGGATTTGAACCAGCCACCTCTGGATATCAAGACCAATTTTCTAAATACTAGGCCACGCCTCCATGTCACTGTTTAGGCCTCTTGAAGTGTAATATCTGTGAAGTTTTATTATCCTAGAAGTATAACTCGGCACATCAGCACACACCTGAAGCCTCTTTATTTTCTGAAATTTCATTTATTGAATAAATATAGATAGTTTACTCACAGTCAGATGTTCAGAAGTATTGCCCCAAGGCAAGAGACTCCGTAATTCTGAGAGCAGTATCAGTGTTTGGATATAGAAATCTGAAGAGAAGTAGCTTTATTGCAGAGGTGGGAGAATGGTTAAACAGATGCAAGCAGTTCAGAGCTGGGTGGCTGTAATATTCAATATCTTATGAGAAAGAATGGACGAGGTTAAAAACAGGTTCATTACAAGGGGGGTTAGCAGGACAAGTGCTGTCTGAAGCAAGAAGAAGAATGCCTCATGGAAAAGGGGAGGTCAAGAAAGGGCTCACACAAGCCCAGGGAATAGTAGGTACACAGACCAATAGGGACAGAGCCTACCATCAGGTAGCAGGGGTGGTCCCAGGGGGCAGTCCTCGATTGGAGGGAAAGGTCATATCCAGCTGACCTCTCAGGACAGAAATAGTAATAATGATCAGGAAATGATAGCCGGCAGACAAAAGAAAATGAAGGCACTCCTTTACCTTTGCAGTCTTCTGTTCCTTCTTATGTACACCTGCTAGCTAGGGCCACCCCTTGCTTCCCTGGGACTCCCCCACAAGTAAAGCAGTCCAGCCAACACTTTTTAGAGAGTTCTGCCACTTGGAGCCTCCCTCTAGGAGATCTCTGAACTCGGGATCTCTCTCCTGGAGACCTCATGCTTTGGGGCCTCTCTGGTTCTACATTCTCAGGACATTTCCTTCCCTCTGAGCCCTGCCCTTCTGACTCAGGTCCTGCTTTGACAGTTTAATGCCACCTGCTTTCAGGCAGCTAAATTGTGACGTTTGTGAGCCCTTGGCCCAGAGGTGGCCCGTGAGAATCACCCAACCACCTCTGGGTAGACCGAGTCCCCTCAGAACTAAGAGTACTCTGTTCCCATCTCTGCTACTGCCAACTCCAGACTTCGCGCCTTCTGTCTCGCTGCACCCTACGCCTGGAATAAACTTCCTGAGCCCCTACGTCTTGCCCCATCCTTGGCCACCTTTAAATCTAGACTGAAAGCCCACCTCTTTAACACTGCTTTTGACTCGTAACCACTCGCCTCCACCTACCCTCCTCTCTTCCTTCCCGTTCACATTAATTGATTTGATTTGCTTACTTTATTTATTTTTTTTGTCTATTAGATTGTAAGCTCTTTGAGCAGGGACTGTCTTTCTTCTATGTTTGTGCAGCGCTGCGTACGCCTTGTAGCACTATAGAAATGCTAAATAGTAGTAGTAGTAGTACTCCCAAGAACTGGACTGGACCACAAGTGGAGATGAACTGAGGCAGCTTTATTAGTAGCAAAAACACAAGACGAAAAGGGTAGCCAAATGGCACAGAAAGGAAAACAGGCAGCCTAGCTGAAGTACGGCTAACATAAAACATGACTAAGGTAAAGTAGAACAGCCTAGCTGTATAGGGAAATCAAACATAAGCAGCCTAGCTGCGCATCTCAATACTAACACAGCAATTCAAACATATGGCATACAATAGAACACAATAGACTAGGCAAAGGGCCCACCCTAGCGGGACAAAAACAAACAGGCAATACTTGGCTGACAGTGGTAACACTGCTAGTGGTTGAGAAAAGGGTTCATTCTGTCAGTACACTCAGATGAGCCGCAGAACAACCGTGGAAAGCTCCCTTAAAACCAGAGTGGAGCAAAGTAAAACAAATGAGAAAGGGAAAAGTCTCTTAAGGACCTGCACCGCAGGTAGAGTCAAGAACGGGCCATACTGCTCACTGAAGACCAGGGATGTCTCCTAAGGCAGGTAAGATAAAGCAAAAATTCCGAGCCAATGCTCCCAAGGCAAGCAAGGTGAAGAAGCCAAACCTGAGCCGATGCTCCCAAGGGAGAAGACTAAACGGCCCAGCACAGCAACCAAGGGCCAGGAACAGCCCATGCGGACCCCTCCGTGCTTCAAGCACCGCTCCCTTGTCCAGAGATTCCTTAAGATGTGGCCTCATCCGCTGCAGCTGCAGCACTCCCCGTCATCCAGCCCACACAGTCCCAAACACAGCACAAAGCTACTCGCTGCATACAGCGACCAAGGACCCACTGTGGTGACAGGAAACTAAGCTGAGGCACGTAAGGCTCTGGACTCACAGGCTTGGCAGGCAGGCGTCACTGGACCAAAGTAAAGGTGAAAGCTGTAGGCAAAGCTTTTACTCCTCAGGACTACCAGGCTTGAAGGCAGACTTCCACTGGAACACAGCATAAGGAGAAAGCTGTAGCAAAGCTTTACCTCTCAGGACTACCAGTCTTGAAGGCAGACTTCCACTGGAACACAGCATAAGGAGAAAGCTGTAGGCAAAGCTTGAGGCCATGGCATCACAAAGAAACAGTAGTTGGAACTAACAGAGCCCATGCAGGCCAGGCCCCATCAAGGATAATTGCTAAAACCCTGAGCACTCTCAGAAGCCAGCTTAGGAAGTTTTCAGTGCTGATGACATCACCAGCTTGGCCTCCACCACTCTACAGTGACCCTACAGGTCACTGACTGGAACTGCAGGTAATTTTAGAAGGAGGAACAGGGCACTGACAAGCAAGGCATGGACGTCGCCGACGATGACCATGACAACCGCCTTAATGCCACCTGCTGTAAGGTGGCTAACCTGCACCTTCAGTGAGGGAGTGTCCCTAGGGACACCTGCTGCTATACCACTCACTCCTTCACACCCACATTCAGATACTCCCTCACACCCACATTCAGATACATCCCAGTCACAGGATGTATTTCAGATTTCAAGTAAGGAAACACCATTACTGGTATTGTGTTCTGTTTTTGGCTTCACATCTGCTCCCAGAGTATTTACAAAGTGCCTGGCAGTAGTTGCAGCATCACTATGTAGACTGCACGTGTTTCCCTACAAAGATGATTGTCTAGTGAAGAGCACATCACAGGAAGAAGCTCAAGAATCAATATGAAGAACTATTTGAGTGCTGGTGTTAGTAGGGTTCATTATCTACTACGCAAAATCTCATCTCATTCCTGTACGATTATAATTTATTTAATTTATTTATTTTGCTGCATTTATATCCCACATTTTCCCACCTATTTGTAGGCTCAATGTGGCTTACAATATAATACAACTACAATCACATTGATGGAATAGAGAATCAGAGTATATATAACAGATAAGGTGCATAGGAATATTATGGCAATCATATTAACGGAGAAGAATTTCAGAATTATTGCTATTAAGGTTCATATGAAAATTATGTTGATTAAGAAGTGGGTAGGTGGATAACAACATAACATAATGATATCAGGACAGGGTATGATTATTAGTAATTAGGGTGTAAATAAAATAGTCAAAATAAGAGTTCCAATATAAAATTGTGTCTGGTGTAGTTTAGGAGTCAGATCGTTATGAGGAATCCATTTTGTACGCTTTTTTGAACAAATAAGTCTTCAGTAGTTTCCGGAAGGTCACCAAGTTGCGTGTTTTTCTTATAGTGGTTGGTAATTCATTCCATCGTTGTGTACAGATGTATGAAAAGCTAGATGTATGTATTGATTTGTATTTAAGTCCTCTGCAATTGGGATAATGGAGGTTTAAGAAAGTACGTGATGAACTTTTGTTGTTTCTCTCTGGTAGATCTATAAGGTCTGACATGTAAGATGGGGCATCTCCGTAAATAATTTTATGAACTAAGGTGCATATTTTGAATGTAACTCGATCCTTTAGTGGAAGCCAGTGTAATTTTTCTCTAAGGGGTTTAGCACTATAGTATTTCACCTTTCCGAATATCAGTTTGGCTGCGGTGTTCTGGGCAGTCTGGAGTTTCTTAATGGTTTGAGCTTTGCATCCCGCATATAAGGAATTGCAGTAATCCAAATGGCTCAATAACAGTGATTGCACTAGTTTGCGGAATGTCTCTCTTGGGAAGAAAAGTTTTATTTTTCTAAGCCTCCACATTGCATAAAACATGTTCTTTATAACATTTTTCACGTGGTTATCTAGACTAAGGTTACGATCGATTGTTACACCTAAGAGTTTCAGGTTGTCCGCAACAGGAAGAGTGTGATTTAGTATATTTATATTGGTATAGTTGATTTTATTATACTGCGATGATAATATAAGGCATTGTGTTTTTTCTGCGTTGAGTTTCAGTTGGAATGCATCCACCCATGAATTCATAGCTTGGAAGCTGAGATTAATTTTATCTACAATTTCAGACAAGTCATTTTTATGAGACATATATCGTCACATCGTCAGCATAAATATAAGGGTTAAGGTTTAGGTTGGATAAAGATCTGGTTAGTGGTAACATCATTAAATTAAAAAGGATCGGGGAAAACGGAGATCCTTGTGACACACCACATTCAGGTCTCCATGGCGATGATATAATCGATTCAGATATTACCTGGTATGTTTTCGCCGTTAGGAAGCTATGAAACCAATTCAGTACATTACCTCCAATTCCAAAATATTCAAGAATGTTTGATAGGATACCATGGTCAACCATGTCGAACGCGCTGGACATGTTGAGTTGTAAAAGAAGAACATTGTTACCGTTTGCAATAATTTGTTTAAATTTGGTCATGAGTGTTAAAAGAACTGTTTCGGTGCTGTGATTGGCACAGAAGCCAGATTGGTGTGTGCAATACTGAGAAGTTGTTCAAGTAGTTGGTAAGTTGTTTAGTTACCAGGCTTTCCAGCAGCTTGACTACCAATGGGATGGATGCCACTGGACGATAATTAGATATATCATTTAGTTTTTTCTTCTGGTCTTTGGGAATTGGTGTTAGTAGGATATTTCCTTTATCTGTGGAAAGGATCCCTGTTGAAGCATGTGATTCGGGTAGGAGGTGAGATCTACTATGAAACACTGGGGGGCAGATTTTATTAAGTAGCTGGGGCATGCATAGAAGCCCTGCTAGACACTGTTCAAACCCAAGCCTTCTTACTTCACATATGGGCAGATGCATTGATCAGTATTGCTCTTCTGGTTTGGCAGATGTTGAAATTACTAGGCCACATGGCCTCCACTGTACTTGTCACATTCATGGCACATCTCCATTTGAGAGCGGCCTAGAGGACCCTAGTTTCCCAGTTGAACCAGGCTGCAGGGAACCTATCGAATGTCAATGTCACTATGTAACTCAGGGAGCCACTCTTGTGATGGACAGTTTTACCAGAATTTGGCAAAGGGACTACCATTCTAAGTCCCTCCACCTCACAAAATGTTGAAAATGGATGCATCCAGCCTAGGCTGGGAGCTCATGTAGATGGGCTTCACACTCAAGGTCTATGGCCCATATGGAGATACAGCTTCACATCAATCTGCTCAAGCTATGGGCCATTAGGAATGCTCTAAAGGGTTTCAGAGAGCACCAAATTATACTCATCCAGACAGTCATGATGGGTTAGGAAGTGGTCAGGATGTGTGTCCAGCCATTGCATGGTGCTCAGGGTCACATACCTGGCAGGGAACAGCAATAGGTTGGTGGACAGACTGAGCAGAGTAATGCAGTCACACAAGTGGTCTCTCAACATGGGCATAGCCTGACAGATCTTCTGAGAGTAGGACACCCCCTTGGTGGGTATCTTTTTCCACTCACCTGGTCAACAAGGTGCCTCAGTTCTGCTCCAGACTGAGATTACATGGCACACTAATGTTGGTTGCCCTTCTCCTTGATTGGGGAAAAGGTCTTCTGTATGCATATCCTCCCATACCTCTGGCAAGCAGGACCTTGCTGAAATTTAAGAAACATCGGTGAACCATGGCCCTCATTGCACCATATTGGCCACATTATATATATGGTTCCCTCTACTTCTCGAGTTAGCTTCCAGGGATCCATGGAATCTGGACTGTTTTCTGACTTTCATCACCCAGAATAAGGAGTCTTTTCTGCATCCCAGCCTCCAGGACCTGGCCTCATGACTTGAATGTTGAGAGCGTAGAACTTCCATCCCTTCAACTGCATGAGGATGTCTCCAGAGTCTTGCTTATTTCTAGGAAAGATTCTACTAAGAGATCATATTGTTTGAAATGGAAGACTTTTGCTGTCTGGTGTGAGGGTAAGGCTCTAGATCCACTTTCTTATCCTACACAAAAGCTGATTGAATGCTTTAGTACTTTTCCTAGTCTACTCTAAAAATGAACTCAGTAAGGGTTCACCTCAGTGCGATTGGCCTGCTTATCCGACATTGCTGCCTGGATGTCCAACCGTCACCTGAAACTAAACATGGCCAATACGGAACTTATTGTGTTCCCACCCAAACCCACTTCTCCTCTCCCTTCACTTTCTATCTCAATTGATAACACCCTCATCGTCCCCGTCTCATCTGCCCGCAACCTTGGTGTCATCTTCGACTCCTCCCTCTCCTTCTCTGCGCATATCCAGCAGATAGCCAAGACCTGTCGCTTCTTCCTCTATAACATTAGCAAAATTCGCCCCTTCCTCTCCGAGCACACCACCCAAACTCTCATCCACTCTCTCATTACCTCTCGCCTTGACTACTGCAACCTACTCCTCACCGGCCTCCCACTTAGCCATCTATCCCCCCTTCAGTCCATCCAGAACTTGGCCGCACGTCTTATCTTCCGCCTCAACCGATATACTCATATCACCCCTCTCCTCAAGTCACTTCATTGGCTTCCGATCAGATACCGCATACAGTTCAAGCTTCTCCTACTCACCTACAAATGCACTCGATCTGCAGCCCCTCCTTACCTTTCTACTCTCATCTCCCCTTATGTCCCCACCCGTAACCTCCGCTCTCTAGACAAATCCCTCCTTTCAGTACCCTTCTCCACCACCGCCAACTCTAGGCTTCGCCCTTTCTGCCTCGCTTCACCCCATGCTTGGAACAAACTCCCTGAGCCTATACGCTGGGCCCCCTCCCTACCCATCTTCAAATCATTGCTCAAAGCCCACCTCTTCAATGTCGCCTTCGGCACCTAATCACTACACCTCTTCTCAGGAAATCTTAACTACCCCAACTTGACATTTCGTTCTTTAGATTGTAAGCTCTTCTGAGCAGGGACTGTCCTTATTTGTTAATTTGTACAGCGCTGCGTAACCCTAGTAGCGCTCTAGAAATGTTAAGTAGTAGTAGTAATAGTAGTAGTTATCACCATGTGGAAGATATGCCCATTTCTGTGCAGCTTTTAGTTTTGTTCATGAGGGGTTTATTATTGCTAAAGCCCTGATCAAACAGTGCCATGGGATATCAAGGTTGTTTTCACCCAGCTAATGAAAGCGCCATTTGAGCCACTTGATTTTTGCCATCTGAAGTATCTGATATAGAAAGTGTTGTTTTTGGTGACTGTTGCTTCAGCCTGCAGGGTCAGCAAGCTTCAGGCCCTAATAACTGATTCACCTTACACAAAATTTCATCATAACAGAGTAGTACTTAACACTTATCCTAAGTTCTTTCCTAAGGTAGTGTTGGAATTCTATCTTAACCAGTAAATTGTTCTGCCAACATTCTAACCAAAACCTCATGCCCATCCTAGTGAAAGCACACTGCACACTTTGGACTGGAACCTTAGCCTTCTATCTGGAGCAGACTAAAGCTCATGGACAGTCCACCCAGCTTTTTGATTCGTTTGACCCAGACTGGATTGGGGCAGCTATAAATGCAGTTTTTCCAGTTGCCTAGCAAGATGTATCTCTTTTACTCATAACCTAACTTCTCTACAGTCTTTACGGTTAGGGGACTTTAAAGCGCGGTCGCCAATTTCTTTGTTTACACACATATAAGGTGTAAATCAACATTACTTATGCCAAGGCTGGGCTGATTCTAGTAATGCCTTACACAGTCAGTGGGGAAATAGTTTCCTGCATTATGTCCAGTAAGAATCCACATGAGAAATCCCTCTACACTCTGGACTGTGAGTGGGCCCTTATGTACTGCCTACAAACTGAATTGGGAAGTCTACACAGCGTTTTGTCTCCTTTGACCCAGTGGTGCATCCTGGAGTTCAATTCCAGTTTATTACATTCTGAAAATTATATACACACTAAGTGGGAAAGTAGAATTTAGTGAAATCAGTGCTCCTTAAAGCAAATTTAGGGTCTTCTTTACTAAAGTTTAATGTGTGCTAAATGCTGCACATCTTATTTTCTACCTATGAGTCACTTGGCACTTAGCACATGCTAAGCTTTAGCAAAAAGGGCTCCTTAGTTTACTAATTTTAATACCCTTCTCCCACATAAGATACTACACATGATTTTGAATATCCACAAAATGTAGTCAATCCTTATAAACAAGATGGTGGAAGTCAGTTAAAGCACTGCATCCCTCAGGAAGCCTGAGGTTGAAAAGGGTCCCGTCAGGAAAAGATAAGTGCGCTGCATGCTATATAACATTTCATATGCTGTTTTTATAAAATGCTGAAATAAAGATAAAGTGATAAAGGGGTTTTTCTGGCCGATGATAGATTGCAGTCTATAGAATATAGCTCTGATTGAGCGTTTCATGGACCGGTTCGTAGGGTGCTGTATTTCCATGGACTTCTGAGACCTTTTCCCCTTATTTACGTATTATAAATTACATATGTGTGATATTTATTTGTGAGTAGTAGCCAAATATAAACACACATGATTATCTGGTGTACTTATAAGCCATCTGAGACAGCTGCTTTATTGGAATCTTATTTTCTGTCATGCTGTCTTCAGATCAACTAAACTGTTCTTTATTATAAATCATTGTAAGTGAAGGACTGCAATCATATTTTTTTTGTGTGGGGGGGGGTGGGGATTGTTGAAACTTAGAATTTCAAGGAGAAGGGAGATGTTATCTCAGTAATCTGTAATGAGAGATGGTTTCTCTAGGGCATTGAAAATATAAAGCATGAAATTGAAGATTCCGAAGAACCATTGATAGATCCTGTGTATGGTCATGGAAGGTATGCTACAATTTCTCTTCAGTATGTTTGTAAAACAGTTGGTGCTTATATAAAGTTATTTAAGTGCATTTACTGCAGTGATGAATCATTTATTTATATAAACAACATGCCCAATGGGATAACATACAGTACTACAAAAAATACAAATACCAGAGTAATTCAGTTTGTTAAATAATAAAGCCATAACGCATCCACTCTTCCTGTTTAAAACATATTAAGCAGGTTAGAGTGAATGAGTATGCTTTATATTTCTCAATCAGAGGTTCTACTATTATAAACATTAAAATGATAAAAAAGGCTAACTTGCGATACTGAAAATATATCCATTGCGTGGAAAACACAAAGCTTAACTGCCCACACTTGTCTTAAAAACGGAAGCGGGAAAGAGTGTGTCAGGAATCATTTTGGACATTGCTGCCATTTTTAAGATAAGTCTGGGCAGTTAAGCTTTGCGTTTTCTACACATTGGATATATTTGCAGTGAGGCAAATTAGCCTTTTTTTTTTAGCATATTAATGTTTAGAATAGTTTCTCATTCATTCTAACTTGATTTATAAGGTAGAGGGACTTTTTGGAACCAGTTGTTTTTCTCCATTAGGCAGGCAGCAGGCAAAAGAGTAATCCAGGCACAAGCAATATTCAACAGGCAGGCAGCAGGCGAGAGAGTAATCCAGGTACAAGCAATGTCAGCAATGAGGGACCAGCAGAAGAAGCAGACTACAGAGTAGTAAAACCTACCGAAGTAGAAGCCGAAGCCCAGAAGCAGAGAAAGATTTCTCAGAAATAGTGCTGGAATCAGCCCGTAATAAGACACAGCTGGGAGGAAGAGCCGCCATGGGTTGGAGGGATACCAGAGGACACTCAAGAGGAGAGGCAGAGAAAGAGCAAGGGAGAGTCCATAGGTAGCCAGGGTAGAGAGCCAGGACACACACAGCCAATCCGCAGAGCTGAGAGGCGGGGCAGAGAACCCGGCATGCTGAGTGTGCCCAGCCAGCGTCCGTCAGAAGAGAAGAGAAGAAGCGCGCTGACGGAGACAAAGCAATTGGGAGAGGACGCCGATCGGGTGTGTGCGCCCGCTGGCGAACAGGTGGAAGCAGTGTTGCAGAAGGGAATCCAGGCCTCAAAGAACGGCGGAAGACAGCACCCCAGGAGCGCCATCACCGGCAAGGTGAGGGGTGTGACAGAAAAGATGGGCTCCACCTTAACCAGGGTGGGACCAGGCTGCTGGCATCGGCGTTTAAAAAGGAGATAGAGTAGCTTTTAAACTAGATACTAGTGGAAGGCCGACAGTCGCTCAAAAGCGCGTGGTTTGGAATAAGGTATCTTTTAAAGATATCACCAAAACAAGGAAGATAGTGTATTCCGATAGTGAGGTTGCAAAAGAGACCGTAGTAGATCAGGTGTCCTTAAATAAAAATCAGACAAAAGATTGCAATTTAATACAGTCAAGTACTGAGCATGATGTAAATAGGAACAACAAACATAGTTCGAAATGTCTATATGCGAATGCCAGAAGCCTAAGAAATAAGATAGAAGGGTTAGAATATATTGCACTAAATGAAAAATTAGATATAATAGGAATCTCTGAAACCTGGTGGAAGGAGGATAACCAGTGGGACACTGTCATACTGGAGTACAAATTATATCGTAGTGATAAGGTGAATTGAATTGGTGGAGAGGTAGCATTGTATATTAAGGAAGGCCTTGAATCAAATAAATTGAAAATTCTGCAGGAAACAAAACACATTTTGGAACCCCTGTGGATTGAAATTCCATGTGTAAAGGAGAAAAGGATAGTGATAGGAGTGTACTACCGTCCACTTGGCCAGGATGAACAGACAGATGTAGAAATGTTATCGGAAATTAGAGAGGCTAACAAACTGGGCAAAATGATAATGGGTGATTTCAATTACCCCGATATTGACTGGGTAAATGTAACATCGGAGCATGCTAGGAAGGTAAAATTCCTTGACGAAATCAAGGATTGCTTTATGGAGCAGCTGGTACAAGATCCAACGAGAGAAGGAAAAATTCTAGACCTAGTCCTTAGTGGATCACATGATATGGTGTGGGAGGTAATGGTGATAGGGCCGCTTGATAACAGTGATCATAATATGATCAGATTTTATATTAGCTTTGGAGTAAGTATACATAGGAAATCCAATACTTTAGCATTTAACTTTCAAAATGATAAAATGAGAAGAACGGTGAAAAAAAAAACTTAAGAGGAGCCGGCATGGTTAAAAAGTGAGGTGAAGGAAGCTATTAGAGCTAAAAGAAAATCCTTCAAAAAATGGAAGAAGGAACTGACTGAAAATAATAAGAAACAGCATAAATAATGTCAAGTCAAATTCAAAGTGCTGATAAGGAAGGCAAGAGGGAATTTGAAAAAAACGATTGCGTTGAAGGCAAAAATACATAGTAAAAACTTTTGTTAGTTATGTTAAAAGCAAGAAGCTGGCAAAAGAATCGGTTGGACCGCTAGATGATTGAGGGGTAAAATGGGCGATCAGGGAAGACAAAGCTGTAGCAGAGAGATTAAATGAATTCTTTGCTTTGGTCTTTACCGAGGAAGATTTGGGAGTGATACCGGTGCCAGAAATGGTATTCAAAGCTGACGAGTCAGAGAAACTGAATGAAATCTTTATAAACCTAGAGGATGAAATGGAGCAATTTGACAAATTGAAGAGTAGCAAATCTCCTGGACTGGATGGTATTGATCCCAGAGTACTGATAGAATTGAAAATTGAACTGGCGGAACTATTGTTAGTAATATGTAAATTATATTTAAAATCGAGTGTGCTACCGGAAGATTGGAGGGTAGCCCATGTAACGCCGATATTTTTAAAAGGTTCCAGAGGGGATCCGGGAAATTACAGACCAGTGAGCCTGACGTTGGTGCCGGTCAAAATGATAGACTATTATAAAGAACAAAATTACAGAGCATATTCAAAAGCATGGATTAATGAGACAAAGCCAGCATGGTTTTAGTGAAGAGAAATCTTGCCTCACCAATCTATTACATTTCTTTTAAGGGGTGAATAAACATGTGGATAAAGGTGAGCCAGTTGATATTGTGTATCTGGATTTTCAAAAGGCGTTTGACAAAGTACCTCATGAAAGACTCCAGAGGAAATTGGAAAGTCATGGGATAGGAGGTAGTGTCCTATTGTGGATTAAAAACTGATTAAAGAATAGAAAATGTTTTCTATCCTTTAATCGTAGGGTTAAATGGTCAGTATTGTCAATGGAGAAGGGTAGATAGTGGGGTTCCTCAGGGGTCTGTGCTGGGACCGCTGCTTTTTAACATATTTATAAATGATTTAGAGATGGGAGTAACTAGTGAGGTAATTAAATTTGCTGATGACACAAAGTTATTTAACAAAGTTGTTAAATCGCGAGAGGATTGTGAAAAATTTCAAGAGGACCTTAGGAGACTGGGAGTCTGGGCGTCTAAATGGCAGATGGCGTTTAATGTGAGCAAGTGCAAAGTGATGCATGTGGGAAAGAGGAACCCGAACTAAAGCTACGTAATGCTAGATTCCATGTTAGGAGTCACCGACCAAGAAAGGGATCTCAGTGTCATCGTTGTTGATGATAACGTTGAAATGCTCTGCTCAGTATGCTGCGGTGGTTAAGAAAGTAATTAGAATGTTAGGTATTATTAGGAAAGGAATGAAAAACAAAAGTGAGGATGTTATAATGCCTTTGTATCGGTCCATGATGCAACTGCACCTCGAATATTGTGTTCAATTCTGGTCGCCGCACCTCAAAAACGATATAATGGAATTAGAAAAGGTACAGAAAAGGGCGACAAAAATAATGATGGGGATGGGACGACTTCCCTATGAGGAAAGTTTGAAACATCTAGGGCTCTTCAGCCTGGAGAAGAGACGGCTGAGGGGAGATATGATAGAGGTCTATAAAATAATGAGTGGAGTGGGACGGGTAGACGTGAATCATTTGTTTACTCTTTCCAAAAATACTTGGACTAGGGGGCATGCGATGAAGCTACAAAGCAGTAAATTTAATACGAAACAGAGAAAATTTTTCTTCACTCAACTTGTAATTAAACTCTGGAATTTGTTGTCAGAGAATGTGGTAAAGGTGGTTAGCTTAGCGGGGTTTAAAAAAGGTCTGGACAGCTTCCTAAAGGAAAAGTCCATAGACCATTATTAAATTGACTTGGGAAAATCCACTGCTTATTTCTGGGATAAGCATCATAAAATGTATTGAGCTTTTCTGGGATCTTGCCAGGTATTTGTGACCTGGATTGGCCACTGTTGGAAACAGGATACTGGGCTTGATCGATCTTTGCTCTGTCCCAGTGTGGCAATACTTATGTACTTAGGTGAAATGAAATTCTTAATGGTTTTTCTGTCTAGTATGGGGTCCCCTATGCTTTGTTTCTGGAGTAGCAGCCCTTAAACTTTAAATTTGAATGTTAATGTTAATGTTTATCTTTTTCTTTTTTTCTTTTCCCTCTCTTTACTTTCATTTATGATTTTGCAGTTCCTTTCATGTTTCCCTACAATTTATAATTTGTTTACCGCTCTGATGTGTTTGGAAAGGTGGTACATCAAATTTCATTAAACTAAACTTTTTTTTAACTTAATATTTATTGACATTTTTAAAACCACAAAACAAGTGATACAACAATGCAACAGGTTTCAGGAACAACAGACAGGCCCATAAAAACAGAAACAAGCCCATTACAAATCCAAACAGGTTGCCAAGATAACCCTAAACCCCCCACCCCCCTTGAATGAACTCCCTGAAAGAGTTTAGCTGTATGGTCCAGAAGCAGGTCCAAAGCAAAAAAGAAGCCCAACATGAAGAAAGAAGAGAAGTAGGTGATAAACTAGTCCAGATGAGCAAAAACAAAATCTACCCAGATGCTGTACGACAGTGTACTCTGATACCAGGTGAGAAAGGAAGCTCATGTCCGATCAAAAGCTGCTACTCACCCTCTATGTTTAACCGTTAGCTTACTTAAATAATAAGCCTCCCACAGACAGAGCGTAGTCTCAGTAATGGGGGCAATTGCACTGATCTCCAGCACTTAACTACTTCACGGTGAAGAACAGCTATGCAGGAGAGCAGCACCTTCACCATGTCTGGAGTAACAGAAGTGGGTGGAACATGAAGCAGAAATAGTGCAGGGTGCACCGGTATTACAGTTGCCAGCATTTGAGAGAATACCCCTGCTCAAACTTACTGATTTAAGGACTTTCCCACCAAATATGAAAATAAGTACCCTTCCCCCAAGTGATCTGCACCATCTATAAAGAGACTTTACCCCATTTTCCACTAAATTAGCTGAGATACAGAAGCAAGAGGTATGGAGGAAAGCCGCCTCCCACTCCTGCTCTGCTAATGGGCGCCCTATGTCCTCTCACTGAGTGACAAAGGTAGGGGTCTGCCTAGAGCGAGGATGTAGCAGAAGACTATATAAGGAGGAAATCCTCTTGGGTTTGCATATACCCTGTGCAAAGCGTAGACAGAGAGGGTAATACATACACAGAGAGTATACAAACAAAAAAAGCACAACTGGGCCTTCAAGACTGAGACAACAGGAGTCCTTTATTGAGAGATGACCCGGCACGGGCCATGTTTTGGCGTCAACAATGCCTGCCTCAGGGATCTAATTATAAAACACATATAATGTAGAGTGACAAAAACATGAAGATAATAATCATGTAAGATTATTCTTAAGAAATATAGATTGGACTATACATAAACAATAGATTGGACTATACATAAACAATATGTATAATATAATAAAAAAAACAGCACCATAAAAGATCTGTATAGAGGAGACATTACAAAATCAACAAAAATAAAAACTTAAAAAATATATCAGTATAATAATTAAAGAAGCATGCATAAAAATGGTAGATAAGTCCATCAAGACATCAAACATCAGATATCAAATAAACATGAAAAATACATCTTCATATCCAATTATAATAAATAATAAATCTACAGAGACCAAATAGGCATGAAAAATAATCCTTCATATCCAATTATAATAAATAATAAATCTAACAAATATAGATATGAATATGAATTGTAATACAGTGCTGACTTTGTGTGTCATATTTAGTAAAAAAAAATTGGTATTTAAAATAAGGGTAAGTGATAGATTAAGTTAACACATCTAGATTTGAAAATGAATTTAACTTGCAGTATAATGTTGAATTATTTGCCATATTCAATTACAGGTTATTTATGATCTAGAGACATTTATGTATATTGAGTGAGTTTTGTAGGAACTGCCATGGATAAATAAATGTCTTCTTATTTTGAAAAAAATATAATGAAAAAAAAAAATAATAATAAGGGGAAACGGCCCCTGTTGTCTCAGTCTTGAAGGCCCAGTTGTGCTTTTTTTGTTTGTATACACCCTGTGCAAGGAATATTTCAAAAGGAGTTGATGTGACGGTGACCTGCTTCTACTGTAAGTATCACTATGAAGTAGATGTCGGAGTTGAAGATACAAGTGAAAGTCTGTATGAGCAATCTGAAACTTAGCCCGCAATTTGGAAAGCGCCCCCTCCCAAGAGTGAAAGATGGGGGGTCATGCTTTAATAAAGGGGGCCAGAGCAGACAACGAAATATTCCTCAAACCTCTCCAGCGCCCAAAAAGGACTTTAAAGGCCCAGACCCATAGTGCCAAGGAAAGTCTCAAAATGGGATTCTGAGCACGCCCTCTGCCAGGCACATTAAGCTGTTGCCAAACAGCTGAGGGCAGGTAGCCTTGAAGAGGAAAACCTCATCTATGTACACCAGAGTACCCTTTCCTTTTTTTAGTGCACTGGTCTACATAAGGCAACACCCTCTGATATAAGCCTTAAGACTATCCCTGGGTTATCATTTCAAGAAGAAAACAAGGGATTTCAGTGTTGAAGTCCTGCACCATACACTCATCCTCAAACAGGGTTTCATTGAGTCTCCAGAACTTGTTTTGCATCACGGCTCTCTTGCCTACACTCAACCCATGTAGTTGCATGGTCCGACCACACTATGGATTCTACCTCCACTCTCTCGACCTCAGAGATCAGTGTTTTATCCAGAAATAAGTAGTCTATATGTGAATAAGAAGCGTAGAGTGCTGAATAAAAAGTGAACAGTCTACTTATGCCATAAAAAAGTCTCCACTAATAGTAGCAAAAAGTCAGGATTAAGAATCCGCTGACTGATCGTTATTATCTTCATCTTGAGCTGGGTATTCTGTAATGCCTTTATTTAAAATACTAATGAAGATTGAAAATTGGAAAAGGAAAATAATATAAAAAAATTCTTACAACAATTTAATATAAAATTTGAAAATAGTTTCACCGTTGGACTGATGAGGAGGTGGGTGTGTAAACCTTACGGATTGGAAAGTTATGTTTAGTAAGTGACACCGCTGAGGACCATGGTAAACTTTATATGTATGGGAGGTAGTTTATATTTGTATAAAAAAAAGTCTCCAGTCATCTACCAGACCCAGGTGTGAAAGAAATTCCCAAAGTGCCTTCCAGTCTGCATGATTGTACACAGACTGGGCCTTAGAGTTCAACTTGGGTTGCAAGGTCATATTAAAATCTCCCCTTACCAACCACTCACTGGCCAGTGGGCCATTGAACCAATGCCTGTTCAAGCTCCAAATAAAAGGGTCTCTTTTCGTTAGGAGCATACACAGACACCAAATTATAAAGGCAGCCCTTAAACTCTATCTGGAGAGCTAGATATCAACCATTGTGATCCACCAGGGACTGCTTATCCATAGGATGAAGAGAACCAGATATTAATATACCAACACCCTGCTTCTTAGCAGTGGGGTGAGAAGCAAAAAAACTGAAAAGGATATTATTTGATGCAGCAGCCCTGTATGTTTCAACAAATAGATGCTGAGGTTCAAGACAGTTCTTTAAACAGATATTGCCTCTTGTAGGGCGAATTGAGCCCCTTGACATTAATATAATCTTGAGAGTAATCATCAACAGAATAACTTGGATTAGACAGTACAAAACTTCCCTATTCCCCTCTTACCAACCCAACCCTCATGTACTCAGACTCCTGCCTCTTCAGTTATTCTAAACATCCCCTCCCTCCCTCCTCAATCTCTTCAAATCTCATCCTCCTCAGCCCCACCACCTGTCCTTGAGCCCCCCAGAACACCTGCCAAACCCTAGATCCCCGGGTGTACCATATATATATATAAGAGAGAGAGAGACAGAAACCCCCAACCTCTCACAGCCCCCCCACCCCAGCCAGTGCAGCAAATGCACCAGTCATACATACACATGCCAGGCATCCACACACTACTACTACTACTTAGCATTTCTATAGCGCTGTCAGGATTACGCAGCGCTGTACAAGTTTAAACATGGGGAAGGACAGTCCCTGCTCAAGAGAGCTACATCCTTCACACATTCAACAACTGCGCAAATCATAAACAGCAGAGCAGTAAGCATAGAAAACACAAATGAAGTCCAGAAATCCAATCCCAGCTGCAGCAGTTGGACGTAGCTGATTAACAGGGAGGCCAGATGCTGAAGCTTGCCTTTGTAGTCTGCGACCTCTACCATTCGATACTCTCTGTCACTTAGGTCTGTCCTGAACTTTCTACATGGCTCGCTGTGCAACATCCTCAGTTGATTCCATCGTGCCGGGTGGTAAGAATTTTATGGCCTCCTCCTTAGAACAAATTCTGTGCACCCTGCCCATCTTTCATGAAGATAAGGACAATGGGAAATTGCCAGCGATAATCTCACCCCCTCCTTCTGCAACTGCTCAGTAAGAAAGCAGAGTTCGCCCCTACGGTTCAAAGTGGAGGAGGCCATATCTTGATACAAGGCTATCGGGTAGATGTCCCAAACAAGTTGCTGTTTGCTTCTGGCGTCCATGAGAACCGCCTCCTTGATCGTGAAGCTTTGAAAACAGGCAATAATTTCCTGTTCCGTATTAGCCTGAGCTTTCCCAAGGAATCTATGTGCCTACACCAGTTCCATCTAATCTGTGGTGACAATCTGGTCCACCTCTGATAAAAACATGGCAAGCCAGTTGTTGGATCACTTGTTCACAGTTCAAATACTCCAGAAATTCAAGTAGGCCTTTCACTCTAATATTACATCAGTAAGATCTTAATTTTTAAATCCTCGACCTTGAGTACCAGATCTTGGTTGCACACTCTGAGGTCTACTAATTGTTTATCCATTGCAGTCAGGGCCTCTGAATGTTCTTTGACATGCTGCGTGGTCTCCTCCATTCAGCGGCCCAAGTCAGCAGTGTCTTTCCTCAAGTCAGTTCACAGTTCAGAGAGCTCGGAGCGAACTGCTTTAAGATCTGATTTTTATCTCCTGCAGCCAGTCTCTAAACTCATTTGCCCCATCCAGAGTCAAAGCTGGGGTTGAGGGTGCCATGGCCATCACATCCAGAGTGGATTCAGCACTTCTAGCACTCCGATCCCCCACCATCTTGTCGGATTTCATGCGTAGTGACTGCACTGCTGCAGAATAGGAGTACTGGCTCAGATCGATGCCCTTCACTTGAAAACTCATTTGGAGGCGATGCGTGAGTTTTAAGGATTCATTTCAAATGTTCAGGTGTTCACAACTTTGCAGGATGCCTGGGATATTCTACTGATTGGGCCCGGGGAGTGAGGAGCAATAGGCTTAAGCAGCCATCTTGGGCGATGACATCAGCCCCCCTGCCCCCCAATGCTTTTAAGAGAGATTGTAAAACAGAATTAGGCAGGTTTTACAAATAGCATTTTTAGGGTTTCTTTTTTTTTTAAGAATTTTTGTTACATTTGTACATATATATGACAAGGAAAAGAAAAATACTACAGAGGAAATATCAAATTTAGTTCTTTCCACAAAAGAAAAAAAAAAATCTCAAGTCTACAATATGGAGATCACTGTTGCGTAACAGAAAGCACATATAACCATTGAGTGATGAACCTAAAATTAATACGATGAAACTTCTATATCTTCAGCAGTAGCAACAAACTCAAGTAACTATGTCTAGTAGAACAGGTTTATCTTTAAGAAACAATTCTAAGTGAACAGGATCAATAAAAATATACTGTTATTCCATACGTGATCAAGTATGTACATGGAAACCTAAGAAAGAAAGAAAGTAACTCCTACAGCTAGAGCATTAGGCTTCAGCTATAGGAATTGTCTTCTGTGAAATTGCTTAATCAGATCAGGAAATATAGATATCTGTTGTCCACAAAAAAAGAGTTTGTCTTTTAGCAAAATAGAACTTCAGAATATCCTTCTTGACAGCTTCAGATTAAAAGATTGTTTAAAAAAGTGGCTTGCTTAGATATAACTTCCTGGGAAGATCCTAAAAATTGAGATGTCTAAGCTGTTAGGAGAAAAAAATTGATCCATACCACCCTTTTCTCGAGCAATTCTGACCTTTAGGTACGTAATATATTTTTTCAACTAAGAGTATCTACCAGAGGGCATTGTAAAGCATTCTTTAAATACATTTTCAAAAATTCCAGTGGCGCTAAATAATGCATAACAGGAAAATTCAAAAACCTAAGATTTCTAGCTCTCGAGAGATTTTCCAATGCTTCCTTCTTAACATGAATAGATAAACTATCTTTTATATTTGAGGCAACAACAGACTGCAATGCTGAAATTGAAAAGTCAGTTTTTTGTGCTCTCAAATCTTTTTTTCATGTATCTTATTTTCTAATTCATTTAACCACAACTTCTTGAGAAAATTGGCACAAATTTGATGCAGTCTTTTGAATAGACTGTTCGCGTACAGGGGCATTTTCGAAAGAGAAGGGTGCCCATCTTTTGACACAGATCAGGAGATGGGCATCCTTCTCTCAGGGTCGCTCAAATCGACATAATCAAAAGCCAATTTTGGGTATCCTCAACTGCAGTCCATCGCAGGGACGACCAAAGTTCACGGGGGCGTGTCAGAAGCGTAGCGAAGGCGGGACTGGGGCGTGCTTAAGAGATAGGCATCCTCGGCCGATAATGAAAAAAAGAAGGGCGTCCCTGACGAGCATTTGGCCAACTTTACTTGGTCCATTTTTTTTCACGACCAAGCCTCAAAAACGTGCCCAAACTGACCAGATGACACCGGAGGGAATCGGGGATGACCTCCCCTTACTCCCCAAGTGGTCACCAACCCCTCCCACCCTAAAAAACTTAAAAACATTTTTTTTTGCCAACCTCAAATGTCATACCCAGCTCTCTGACAGCAGTATGCAGGTCCCTGAAGCAGTTTTAGTGGGTGCAGTGCACTTCAGGAAGGCGGACCCAGGCCTATCCCCCCCTTACCTGTTACACTTGTGGTGGTAAATGTGAGCCCTCCAAAACCCACCCAAAACCCACTGTACCCACATGTAGGTCCCCCCTTCGTCCCTTAGGCTATGGTAGTGGTGTACAGTTGTGGGGAGTGGGTTTTGGGGGGCTCAGCACCCAAGGTAAGGGAGCTGTACACCTGGTAGCAATTTGTGAAGTCCACTGCAGTGCCCCCTAGGGTGCCCGGTTGATGTCCTGGCATGTGAGGGGGGACCAGTGCACTACGAATGCTGGCTCCTCCCAAGACCAAATGCCTTGGATTTGTTCGTTTTTGAGATGGGCATCCTCTGTTTCCATTATTGCCGAAAACCGGGATTCAACCATCTCTAAGGTCAACCTAAATGTTGAGATTTGGGCGTCCCTGACTGTATTATCGAAACGAAAGATGGGCGCCCATCTTGTTTCGATAATAGCAGTTTCCCCGCCCCTTCGCCGGGATGTACTTACAGATGGGTGCCCTTAGAGATGGTCGTCCCCGTTCGATTATGCCCCTCGTAATCACCTGCAACATATCTTGTAGAGTAACTGGAGTATCCTATGAAGTAACTCCTTTCTCAAAAGTAACAAAATCCATGTGGATGGGCTTTAGAAGTGGAGCCATAAAAGGGCTACTTAAATGTGTTGTGCTCCCCAGTGGTACATTCAGTACTATATTTATTGTTTTAGGCTGTATCCAGGCATTCTTTTGTGTTTTTTGAGCCAGTGGTTCAAAAGCCAATGCGAACAAAAGAGGGAACATTGGGCAGATTTGTCAGATCCCCTTATGAAGTTGAAATTCTTCAGATATGATCCCATTTACTACAGTCCTATAGCATGGAGGTGCATACAAGGATCTAACCAATTTCCCCAGTTTCCCTTCAGACCAGTTGCTTCTAAGACTCTGTAAAAAGTACCACGTTTTACTATCTAATGCTTTTTGAGCATCCAGCACCCTATACACAGCTTTAAGTTTTTTTTCCATTACACATAATAGGGCTAGATTCTATATATGGCGCCCAAAAAAATATACCTAGGTGTACTCTATAAGCTGCACCTAACTTTAGTCGTGGTTTATAGAATACGCCTAGGGCCCATCTACATGACTAAATTTTGTAGCAGGATTTTACACTAACAGACTTATTTTCGAAAGAGTAGGTCGTCCATCTTCCGACACAAATCGGGAGATGGGCGTCCTTCTCTCAGTTGCCCAAATCGGCATAATCGAAAGCCGATTTTGGGCGTCCTCAACTGCTTCCCATCGCGGGGATGACCAAAGTTCACGGGGGCGTGTCGGCACTGTAACGAAGGCGGGACTGGGGCATGATTAGGAGATGGGCATCCTCGGTCGATAATGGAAAAAAGAAGGGCGTCCCTGACGAGCACTTGGCCGACTTTACTTGGTCCATTTTTTCTTGCGACCAAGCTGTGAAAAGGTGCCTGAACTGACCAGATGACCACCGGAGGGAATCGGGGATGAGCTTCCCTTACTCACGCAGTGGTCGCCAACACCCACCCTAAAAAAAAAAAAATTGTAAACATTTTTTTGCCAGCCTCTATGCCAGCCTGAAATGTCATACCCAGCTCCATGACAGCAGTATGCAGGTCCCTGGAGCAATTTTAGTGGGCGCAGTGCACTTCAGGCAGGCGGACCCAGGCCCATCCCCCCCTACCTGTTACACTTGTGGTGGTAAATGTGAGCCCTCCAAAACCCACTGTACCCACATGTAGGTCCCCCCTTCACCCCTTAGGTCTATGGTAGTGGTGTACAGTTGTGGGGAGTGGGTTTGGGGGGGGGGGGGTTGGAGGGCTCAGCACCGAAGGTAAGGGAGCTATGCAGCTGGGAGCAATTTGTGAAGTCCACTGCAGTGCCCCCTAGGGTGCCCGGTTGGTGTCCTGGCAAGTGAGAGGGACCAGTGCACTACGAATGTTGGCTCCTCCCACAACCAAATGCCTTGGATTTGGTCGTTTTTGAGATGGGCGTCCTCGGTTTCCATTATCGCCGAAAACCGAGGACGACCATCTCTAAGGTAGACCTAAATTTCATGATTTGGGCGTTCCCGACCGTATTTTCGAAACGAAAGATGGACGCCCATCTTGTTTTGATAATATGAGTTGTCCCGCCCCTTTACGGGGCCGTCCTATGAGGACGCCCTCATGACAACTTTGGCGCCTCGTTCGATTATGCCTCTCCACGTAAAACTTGCGCAAGCATCTCAAGTCGCACTATGTAGAATCTGGGGGAATATGTCCAATTCACTGCCCTTCTGACATTATCTCCTAAAAATCTCCCCTCCATAAACCCTATTTTATCCCAATGGACTAACTTAGGGAGAACTCCTTGAAGGCAATTTGCAAGTATCATTGCCAAGATTTTCATGTCTGTATTAAGCCAGGAAAAGTCCTATAACTGGCGCATTTTGTTTCTGCCTTTCCTGTTTATGAAGAACTACTACATATGCTTTATACATAGAATCAGGAAGTGGCTCTCTTAACACCCTATTGAATAGACAAGTTAAAAAGAATACAACCTGCAACATGGTCCCCTTATGAAATTCTGCTAGGAAAACATCCTCCCTATTTGACAAGATATAAATATGCTCTACCGCCTTTATTATATGAATGGATCTTGCCAGCCATTGCTTGTCTTACTCTTGCAGCAATTTTACTTCATGTAAATGTTGCTCTATCTACCCCTGGTAAGACTCCTTCAACTGTGAAGAGATTTACATAAAACTTTCTAAATTCTGCTGCTATATCTTTGTCAGCAACTGTTCTCCTGCCAGTTTTTCAGCCATCTAGAGCTTATTTGTTTTTTCAGATGCCATACTAGAGGTTTGCCTGCTTTATTTTTATGTTCCATTTAGTTTCTCTTTATGAGCATTAACATATATTCTATATGTTGTGTTTCTGAAAGGTCTAAAGCCCTTTTTTCTCCTTTCATTATAGATAGATCTTGGAATTTCTTCTTTTATAATGCTGTCTTTGAAGAGATCACAACTCTGATAACAGTGTAGCTCTGTGTTGTTCTCTCATTCTTTTTTCTTCTTCCCTTTTGTAGTAACATCTCCCACAGGAATGCTTTTCCTGCATCCCAAATTGTACTTGGGTTCATCTCTCCAGTATCATTCTGGGACAGAAACTCCTTTATGTCTGCTATAATCAAGATTATACCTCATTTCTCAATAGCATGATGGTGTTAGTTCTATAGTGTATTCCCTTTCCATTTCCCCCACTTCTGTTCCAATATCTGAACACCATGGCATGATCTGATGTAAATGGATGAATTTATACTGAATGCCATCCACCCAACTGAGTGGTTTTCTCAAAGAGGTAGTCCAATCTGGAGTAAGGCTTACAGCATTTTATAGCATGGTGAAGAAAGGTGTAGTCCATACAGCCAGGACTCTGTTCCCTCCATACATCTAAGTTCCACCTATAAAGAGAGAGCTGCAATTCTTTGCCAATCTCGGTCCACCTGCCCTTTATCCACTCTAGACCTATCCATGGCTCCAGAACACAATAAAGTATCTTATTCTATATTGAGGACATCTTGAAATACCACTTTAAAGAAGCCCCTCTTCACCCATTGGGGGCATACAGGTTTAGAGACTCGGATTCATATCATCCTCCCATCCGATTACCAGTACCAATCTTCCTTCCTGTCAAATACAATTCATATTATAATATCTACTCCCCTTCTGCTTAGACCCTCCTGAGGAGTAAAATACATCCACTCAGCTGCCCTGCTTCAACTTCTTCATTTTTCTTCATAGACAGTTTGGTTACTTGAAGCAGAGCAATATCTAATTCATATTCTTTAAACTTTAGAATTAGTTTGTAATCCTATCTGCTGTGACCATTATTGGGCAATAATCTAGTAAAAAAGCAGTTGGCAGAGCTGGAATGCTAGTTTATATAAGGAGAGGCATACATAGTAGAAAAAAGGAGGGGATTCATTAGCAAGACCTGATGTGGTGCATAGTGTCCAGTTCTGGAGGCATTTCCTATGGAAGGATTTTAAACAGAATTGAGGTGGTCCAGAGAAGGGCTAACAAAGTATGGGGTCTGGTGAGATGAGGCTAAAATCTGTTGGTAAATAATCTGCCTAAATGGCATTTGAAATTATATCTCCAGAGTTCACCTTCCAGGGAAAACTTCTACTGCAGTTGTTGGGGAGGGATTGAATGGAGATTGCTGCTCACTATTAGACTTGAAAGAGTTGTATCTATTCCAGGCTCTTATTTTTGAGCTAAACAGCAGTTGAAATAACTGAACATTTGCAAAGGATCTTAGGGGCCCTTTTACAAAGGTGCGGGAGGGCTAACACGTGGGTAGCGCACACCCAATTGGCACTACCACCAGGGTAGCACATGTGCCCGGTGGCAATTCCAATTTTGGTGTGCACCAAATCCCGTGGTAGAAAATAATTTTCTATATTCTACCTCGGGGGGGTGTTCCCGGCGGTAACCGACAACATGCCCATGTTATCGTGCGCTGTTTGGTTACCGCATGGGTAGGGCTTACGCCCTTACTGCTAGGTCAGTGGGTGGTGGTAAAGTCTCAGGCCATAAATAGGCGTGCACTAGTTTTAATATTAGCTCTGGCCTAGTTCCTGGCTCATTAAAAAATTGCCTTTTCCCAGCTGTGGTAAAAAATGGTCCAGCAGACGCCTAAAAGATGTGCTCAAACTACTGCAGGCCACTGTTTACCACGGCTTTGTAAAAGTACCCCTTAATTTACTTTGAATACATGATTAACTATCACTTTACTTGTCATTTGATTAGCTTTGATTTTGTTTTCTCTTACCCCTTATTTCTTCTTCTTTAGCCAAAGTTTAATTAACCTCTTGTTGATTGGCCATGCAGTATCCAATGTGTGGGATGGGGACAGAGTGTGTTCTGGAATGAGTA
Organism: Microcaecilia unicolor; assembly: GCF_901765095.1. Taxonomy (NCBI): domain Eukaryota; kingdom Metazoa; phylum Chordata; class Amphibia; order Gymnophiona; family Siphonopidae; genus Microcaecilia; species Microcaecilia unicolor. The sequence goes on along the minus strand of NC_044031.1, from coordinate 125,165,670 downwards.
AGTTTGAATTTTCTACTATTTTCTTTCATCTTACCCTTGACTATTGATGTGCAAATGCATTTTATATGGCTATTTTGCTAAAGAACAACATCTGCTTTTATGAATGAACCTCTGATGATATGAAGGTAATACAGAATATTAGGGTAAAATACACATAAACCACTGGATTCTATATGTCGTGCTAAGATTTCTGTGTAGAAATTGAAGTGTATTCCATAGCAGTGTGCATAATTTAATTGGTCAAGCTAATCAGCATTGACAATTGGATGTTAAGCAATTAGCACTAATTGGCATTAATTAGTATTTATGGGCACTACCCGCTAAGCATATTCTGCAAAGCAATGTGTGTAAATTCTAATTCTCCGAGGACAAGCAGGCTGTTTGTTCTCACGATTGGGTCGACGTCCGCGGCGGCCCTGGAAACCGGCAAAATTTTGCAAGCAAAATAAAAATCTTTCAAGAATGCTCCGGCACGTGGGCAGAGCGCACCGCGCATGCGCAAACAGCTTCCCGCCCGCAGCACGAGCGTGTCATCCTCAGTTTCCTTTTTTCCGCATCTGAGGTGGCATGGTTTTCGCTGTGTTACTCTAACAAGGCCCAGGAGACTTCGTCTGTTACTGCTTCTTTTATTTGTTTCAACAAAATTTTAAAAAAAAATGTTTTGTTTCTAGAGTAGTTCCCATATTTCATTAGTTTTTGTCACAAAGTTTGTTTTCTTTTTGCCGCGGCTGTCTTATTTTCCCTTTGTGTGCCTTTTTCATTGGCACAATCGCGTCCTTTAATTTTGCATCCGCCGTTTTTCCGTCCATGTCATCGAGGACACCTAGCGGCTTCAAGCGTTGTACTCGGTGCAACCAGACCATCTTGGGTACCGACCCCCACGCGTGGTGTCTCCAGTGCCTTGGTCCCGATCATCTACCAGCTGCTTGTAAGCTGTGTCCTTTGATGAAAAAATGGACCCAAGTGTCTCGGGAGGCTCAACGAGAAAAACATTTTGCGGATCGGTCTGGTCCTTTGATGTTGGCATCGGTACCGAGGTTGGCGGCATCAACGTCAATGTCGAGGGAAGCATCGACTTCGAGAGCACAGGTAATGGTTGCCGAACGACCACATTGCGCTGGGAGCAGCGAGGCATCAAGTGGGTCTCCACCTGTCTCGAGGCCTACTGCTATGCAGGCCCCCCGGGACCGCCCTTCGTCGGACCCGGCACCGAGGAGGCGTGAGGATTCCACGTCTTCTTCAGTACTGAGGAGTCTCGATGACGGGCGTCGAGCGAAGGCTAAGAAGCACAGTCATCGATCTCCTTCCATGCGCAGTACCGAGAGCTCTGGGGAGCCGAGAGATTCGGCACCCAAGATACATCGGCGCAGAGAGGACTGCTTACCCTCTGTACAGGAGGTGCTGATGCATCAGTCTTCTGGCAGCCTGGTACTGGCTCTCGAGCCCTCAGATTCTGCCACTTGCCCCTGCACCGGCCCTGCAGCCTTTTCCAATGGAGGCTCTCGACGAGCTCATCAGGGCCCTTCTTCCAGAACTCCTGGATGGATTGCTGCGCCAGTCTTCTTTGGTGCCAGGGGTGCTTGCACCATCTGTTGAAGCGGCATCTGGGCCTTCGCCTGTGGTGAGGTCCCCAACCTCGGTGCCGCTTGCAGCATTGGTGTTGGCTGCCACCCGGGTCGACGACTCTTTGACGTCGGTGGAGGAAGCTTTGCCGCAGTCCAAGCAGGGGTCGACTTCTCGACATCTCCCTCGAGGTCATCGTTCCTCGACGTCGAGACAGGCTCGGGTTCGGGCTGCTCTTAGAGAGGTTTTGTCCGATACCGAAGATGAGCGTTCATGGGAGGATGAGGAAGATCCCAGATACTTTTCTGAAGAAGAGTCCTATGGGGTCCCCTCTGGTCCTACTCCGCCCATTGAAAGAAGGATGTCTCCGCCTGAGAGTCTTTGTTTTTCCTCCTTTGTTCAGGAAATGTCTAAGGATATTCCCTTCCCTATGGAGGTTGTGGATGAGCCCAGGGCCGAGATGCTCAAGGTCTTGGATTGTCCTTCTCCACCTACAGATGTTGCAACGGCTCCTTTGCCTAACACTCTCAGGGAAGTTCTTATGTGAAACTGGTCGTTCCCTCTCTCTAATCCAGTGGTCCCCCAAAAAGTTGAATCCCAATACAGAATCCACGGAGAGCCAGTTATGATAAAGTCTCAGCTACCTCACGATTCCATGGTGGTGGATTCTGCTGTCAAGAGAGCCAAGAGTACTAGGGACTATGCCTCGGTGCCCCCAGGCAGAGAGTCTAGGACCTTGAATTCTTTTTGGAGGAAAACGTATCAGGCCGCTATGCTCGCAGCCAAGATTCAAACGTAGCAGCTCTACACGAGCATCCACTTGCGGAACTTGGTGAGGCAACTGTCTAGTTTGGTCGAAGCGCTTCTTCCGGAGCTGGCCGAACCTTTTCACCAGGTAGTCAGGCAGCAGAAGGTGTGTCGAAAATTCCTAGCCAGGGGTACTTACGACACTTTTGATGTGACATCCAGAATAGCTGCTCAAGGTACAGTGATGCACAGACTCTCTTGGCTGCGTGTCTCTGACCTAGATCATAAGATCCAGCATCGAATGGCGGATGTTCCTTGCTGGGAGGATAACCTTTTTGGCAAAAAAGTAGAGGATGTGGTTGATCAGATCAAAAAGCACAATGATGCTGTGGATTCTCTCTCCTGCCAGACGTCTTCTGCTACCACCTCCTCATCCAGGAGGTTTTTTGGAGGGAAGAGGAGTGCTCCCTATTCCTATAACAGGCATAGGTACACTCCTCGGCAGGCTACCCAGGCTCAGTCCCAGCGCGCTCGTTCTCATCAACAGCGTGCGCCTAAGGCCTCTTTGACTCCCCAGCAAAAGCAAGGTATGGACTTTTGACTGGCTCCAGTGCAGCATAGCCACAGTGAAAGTGTCCATTCCAGACGACTTACTGGTTGGGGGGAGGTTAATATTTTTTCACCAAAGGTGTGGCCTCTTCTAATCTCCGACCGGTGGGTTCTTGAAATAGTCCGGTTAGGATACAGTCTCAATCTGGAATCCATACGTCCACATTGTCCACCGGGAGTTCATTCTTACAGCTCCCAGCACAAGCAGGTACTTGCAGAGGAACTCTCCACCCTTCTAAAGGCCAATGCGGTCGAACCCGTTCCACCAGGGGATGAAGGGCTGAGATTCTATTCCAGGTACTTCCTTGTGCAAAAGAAAACAGGGTGGATGCGTCCCATCCTAGACCTAAGGGCCCTGAACAAATTTCTAGTTTGAGAAAAGTTCAGGATGGTTTCCCTCGGCACCCTTCTTCCCATGATTCAGGAAAACGATTGACTATGCTCTCTGGACTTAAAGGATGCCTATACCCACATCTCGATACTCCCAGCTCACAGGAAGTATCTTCGATTTCAGTTGGGAACTCAGCACTTTCAGTATTGTATACTGCCCTTTGGCCTCGCGTCTGCACCCAGGGTTTTCACAAAGTGCCTGGCTGTTGTCGCAGCATCGCTACGCAGACTGGGAGTGCATGTGTTCCCTTATCTCGATGATTGGCTGGTGAAGAGCACCTCGTAGGCAGGCGCTCTACAGTCCATGCAGGTGACTATTTGAGTGTTAGAGCTACTGGGGTTCGTGATCAATTATCCCGTCCCATCTCGTCCAGGTTCAAAAATTGGAGTTCATTGGAGATCTGTTGGACACACGGACGTCTCGAACTTATCTTCCCCAGACAAGGGCAGACAATCTCCTAGCACTCGTGCCCATGGCTTGAGCATCTCAACAGATTACAGCTCGGCAGATGTTGAGAATCTTAGGTCACATGTAAATCCCCTACATATGAGATCAGCTCAATGGACACTAGCTTCCCAGTGGTGCCAGGCCACAGGGGATCTAGAGGATGTGATCCATCTCTCCATCAACTTTTGCAGTTCCATTCAGTGGTGGACCATTCAATCCAATTTGACTTTGGGACGTCCATTCCAAATTCCTCAGCCACAAAAATTGCTGACGACTGATGCATCCCTCCTAGGATGGGGAGCTCATGTAGATGGGCTTCACATTCAAGGAGCTTGGTCTTTTCCGGAAAGGGTCTTCAGATCAACCTCCTGGAATTACGAGCGATGTGGGACGCCCTCAATGCTTTCAGAGATCAGCTGTCCCACCAAGTCATTCTGATTCAGACAGACAATCAGGTTGCTATGTATTACACCAACAAGCAGGGGGGCACCAGATCTCGCCCTCTGTGTCAGGAAGCCGTCTGGATGTGGCTTTGGGCTGTTACTTCAGCTAGTAGGGTCAGTGAGCTCCAAGCCCTGGTAGTGCATGCACCTTATATCAAGTTTCATCATAACAGAGTAGTCCTCCGCACTCACCCTAAGTTCTTGCCGAAGGTGGTGTCAGAGTTCCATCTGAACCGCAACATTTTTCCCCATCCACATACCCGCCCTGGTGAAGACAAGTTGCACACCTTGGACTGTAAGAGAGCATTGGCCTTTCACATGGAGCGGACAAAGCCCTATAGACAGTCCGCCTAGTTGTTCGTTTCTTTCTATCACAACAGGAGGGGAGTCGCCATCGGAAAATGCACAATCTCAAATTGGCTAGCGGATTGCATATCTTTTAGTTATGCCCAAGCTGGGTTGACTCTAGAGGGCCATGTCAGAGCCATGGCTGCGTCAGTGGCTCACTTGAAGTCAGTTTCTATTGAAGAGTTTTGCAAGGCTGCAACATGGTCTTCAGTCCACACATTCAGATCTCACTACTGCCTTCAGCAGAATACCTGACGCGATAGTCGGTTTGGGCAGTCAGTGCTGCAGAATGTGTTCGGGGTTTAGGATCCAACTCCACCCTCCTAGGCCCATTTCTGTTCTGTTCCAGGCTGCACTCTCACTTAGTTGTGTTTCTTTCAGGTCAGTCTCTGTTATGTCCTCGCCGGTGCGAGGCCCAATTGACTTCTTTTCATTGTTTTGAGTGAGCCTGGATGCTAGGGATACCCCAATCTTGAGAACAAGCAGCCTGCTTGTCCTCGGAGAAAGTGAGGATACATACCTGTAGCAGGTATTCTCCAAGGACAGCAGGCTGATTGTTCTCATAAACCCACCCTCCTCCCCTTTGGAGTTGTTCTAGTTCTCTGTTTTGCTTTTTATTAAACTGAGGATGATGCGCTCGTGCCGCGGGCGGGAAGCCGTTTGCGCATGCACGGTGTGCTCTGCCCACGTGCCAGAGCGTTCTCGAAAGATTTTTATTTTGCTTGCAAAATTTTGCCGGTTTCCTGGGCCACCGCGGATGTCGACCCAATCGTGAGAACAATCATCCTGCTGTCCTCGGAGAATACCTGCTACAGGTATGTATCCTCACTATGTGCGCTACCAAAAAGGGGAGTGGCTATGAGTGTAGAATGGGTTATAGAATATACCTGCTCTGCGCCTAACTTAGGTGCTGGTGTTTATATCAGGTTTTACTTGGCATACATGGCTGCACCCAGAGTTAGTTGCTGCCATGGCCACTTGCTGTATTCTATATACTGCATGAAAATGTAGGCTTATTTTAAAAGTATACCTAAATTATGGCTTACTTTATAGAATACTGTCAGGCAAAATTCATTTTGGCACTGTATTTTAGGCATGATATATAGAATCTAGGCTAAAGGGGGGTAAATTTCAAAGCCATTATGTGGAAAAACAGTTCAAAATTGCATGCCGAATAAGGGGTAAATATGTGTGTATAGCCTGTGTGCATATGCTTATACCTACAGCCAGCAGAGGTGTTCCCAGGATTGGGGAAGGATTTTTACTTCTGAAAATTGAAATATATGTACATAAGTTTCTTGGAAAAAAATATGCATGCCATAAAGGTATAAATGTGTATGCATGATTTTTATGGGGTAAGTTTCCAAATGAAGTTATATTCGACAGCATCTATAAAGTGAAAAGGATGTGGACAGTTTTCACTATGAAAATTACCCCAGGAAAACCTGCTATTTCATGCACATAGATTTCTGAAAAATTATATGCATACTTACGAATTTTCAAAAGGGTGTTTATAAGTGACCCCATCAACAAAGTACTCGATTAACATTCCTGAATTAGGCAAACAGGGTTGCAAAGAAAATGTTTTACATTCTAAATATAACTTGTGCTTCATTATGTCATTTTTTGCAAAATATTACTCTAATCTTTCAGAAAAAAACACTTTTTCTAGACACACTTTCAAAGTATGTATTTTTATTTTTTATCACAAAGGCTTGATATACTGCATATAGCAAAATAGTGCTGCTAGGCGGTTTACAGGAGAGAGAATAATAGAAGAAGAGTGGGGTAAAGAGACAGTAGGAAGAAGAGGGGGAGGAACATAAATCTTGCCATACTGGGATAGACCAAAGGTCTGTCTAGCCCGATATTCTGTTTCTAATAGTGGCCAATCCAGGTCACAAGTACCTGGCAATATACCAAAAGAGTAAAACAGATTTTATGTTGCTTATCCTAGAAAAAAACAGTGGATTTTTCCAAGTCCTTCTTAATAATGGTTTATAGACTTTTCTTTTAGGAAATTATCCAAACCTTTTTTAAACCCTGCTAACCTGTGTCACAGAATCAGAGGGTGGGGGGAGCAGGGGTAAAGAAACTAAGGCCCGGCCATATGTTAGTTGAAATAACCGCATTTTAATTCTTATTTTCAGCTGTATAAAGGAGTATTCAGGTCTGATATTGAGTAGCAGCATGTCTAATAGTGATGGCCTTGCATAAGAAAAAGCAGTATGATGGGAGACATCAAGATGTAGCTGGTGTGAGAGGGAAGGTGCAAGAGGGTGTGCTGCGAGGAATGAAGTGAGCAGGATGGAGTGTAAAGGATCAAATATTTAGACAGATAGGGGCCCTTTTACTAAGCTGCGTAACAGCACATTATCCTCAAGAAGTGCATTATGATCTTCATCTGGTTGCCCTATTTTTCTGAGCCATATTCCTTGACTCTATTTGTAAGTCCCTCATTATGGAATTCACTATCATCTTCCTTGAGATTGGAACCATCTCCTCATAAGCACATAAGCACTGCCACACTGGGAAAAGACCAAAGGTCCATCAAGCCCAGCACTCTGTCTCCGACAGCAGCCAATCCAGGCCCCAAGAACCTGGCAAAAAAAACAAAATTTAATAACAATCGATGAACTTTTCCTTCAGAAATCTGTCCAGACCCCCTTTAAACTCAGCAAGGCCAGCTGCCGTCACTACCTTCTTCGGCAATGAGTTCCAGAGTCTAACTACGCGCTGAGTAGAGAAGAACTTTCTCCAATTTGTTTTAAACCTACCACATTCTAATTTCATCTTGTGTCCCCTGGTTCTATTATGGTTAGAAAGCGTAAACAAACGCTTCACATCTGTCCGCTCTATCCCGCTCATTATTTTGTAAACCTCTATCATATCACCTCTCAGCCGCCTTCTCTCCAGGCTAAAGAGTCCTAGCCGTCCTAGCCGTTTTAACCTCTCCTCATAGGGTAGTTGTCCCATCCCTTTTATCATTTTTGTCGCCCTTCTTTGCACCTTCTCCAATTCCTTTATATCTTTTTTGAGATGAGGCGACCAGAACTGAACACTATACTCCAGGTGCGGTCGCACCATGGAGCGATATAACGGCATTATAATATCCTTATGCTTGGTTTCCATCCCTTTTCTAATAATACTCAACATTCTGTTCGCCTTCTTAGCTGCCGCAGCACATTGAGCTGAAGATTTCAACGTCCTATCCACAATGACACCCAGATCCCTTTCTCGGTCCGTAACTCCTAACGCAGAACCTTGCATAACATAGCTGTAATTCGGGTTCCTCCTTCCCACATGCATCACTTTGCACTTATCAACGTTGAACTTCATCTGCCATTTGGACGCCCAATCCCACAGTCTCACGAGGTCTTCTTGTAATTTTTCACACTCCTCCCGCGACGAGACGACCCTGGATAACTTTGTGTCATCTGCGAATTTAATTACCTCACTAGTTACTCCCATCTCAAGGTCATTTATAAATATGTTAAAAAGCAGTGGCCCCAGCACAGACCCCTGAGGGACCCCACTAACAACCCTCCTCCATCGAGAATAATGGCCATTTAACCCTACTCTCTGCTTCCTATCCTTTAACCCGCTCTTAATCCATAATAATACACTACCTCCGATCCCATGACTCTCCAGTTTCCTTTGGAGTCTTTCATGCGGCACTTTGTCAAACACCTTCTGAAAATCTAGATATACAATATCCACTGGCTCCCCTTTGTCCACATGTTTGTTCACCCCCTCGAAAAAATGCAGTAGATTTGTGAGTCATTTAAGAAGGATCTCAAACCATTCTTATTCTCAGATGCTTCTAGAATTGCTTCTGGAAATTAGCATACATAAGAGAGATGGAGGATGAAAACGTTTTTCAATATAGAACTCAGTGCTATGTTATCACCTACCCTGAAAATTGTAAGCCTTCTCTTTTCTGTGCTCTAAATAATTCTATCTAAATTTTAATTTAAACTGCTGCAACGATGCGCCATTTGGCAGTATGTCAAGCATAAATAGACTTGGAAACTTGTTGACTATTCTGGATGGCATTTGGAAGCATGCTGCTCAAGGATATATTCTATGAGATTCTGGATGGCATTATGAAGCATGCTGCTCACAGATTCTATTCTGTGAGCTCACTTGGATGTTTTGGCTGCATTTAATACTATTTACCATGGGAAGCTGCTGAATTGATTGCAGGAGATTGGTGTGTGTGGTGAGGTATTGAAGTGGTTCTCCTATTTGAGTGATCAGACTCAGTGTGTTAAGTGAGCAGGAAAACTGTCACAGGCACATGTGCTTCAGTGAGGATCCCTCAAGATTGTCTGTCCCCTGTTCTATTTAATCTTCGTTGCACACCTGGCTTGAAGCTCAGTGAATTTGAGGTGGGATTTTATTTTTATATCAATGATGATTAACTTATTGTTTATTGCTGTCACGTCCCCTACCTCCTTCCAGGCAGCATCCCCGACGAACACGGAGGTCCGGGCCGTTGTGACTATGCAGCGCGCGCTACCGTCGCACGTGGGCTTTGCTGTCTGTCTGGCTGCGCCCCGATTTCTGCTGATTCGCTGCTCCCTGCATCGCGGCTCCTCCCCTCTCTCTTCTACTGGCCAGTCTGATGTCTCTTCTCTTTTGTCTCTTTCCCCTGCTCCTTTCCTATTGGCCACTAATGATTTCTGCTCCTTCTCTCTCCCATTGGCTATTAGTCTCCCCTTGCTAGATCCTGCTGACGTCAGGCGCCAGTACTTTATCAACTGATCTCTCCTCCTGCACTCTGCTTTGGCTTCTACCCCGGTAGCTGTTTGCTCTATATTAGCTTTCTTTTGCTTGGTTCCTCGTTGCTGACCTCTGCCTGTATCCTGACTACTCTCTGTGCCTGTTGCCCTCCTATTGACCCACCGTGTACCCTGACTACTCTCTGTGCCTGCTGCCTGCCTATTGACCCACCGTGTACCCTGACTACTCTCTGTGCCTGCTGCCTGCCTATTGACCCACCGTGTACCCTGACTACTCTCTGTGCCTGCTGCCTGCCTATTGACCCAGCGTGTATCCTGACTACTCTCTGTGCTTGCTGCCTGCCCACCGACCCAGTGTGTATTCTGACTGCTAGCTGTGCCTGCTGCCTACCTAGACCCATCGTGTATCCTGACTGCCCTAATAATAGGAAAAAAATACATGCTGAACAGAAACACTCATTAAAGAAAATGTATATGAATCAGAGAGAAACCAATACTACAACACCTTGAATCAGTAGACTACATCAAGAGAAGGAAACAAAAAGACAACATAAAAAACAAATGCTCATTTTAACAAGCTCAATTAATGTGGTGATTATTCTTACAATTTTTACAGACCCTATTGAACAACCCCCGAGTAGCACAGTCTCAACACACTATTAGGAGGAATGATCCATAATTATTTCTTTAATTGAGTAGGCTCAGAATGTCTTTAAAAGAAATCCAAACACTTATATAGGAATCTTTGTAAGAACACTAGTTCTTAAGGTCAAAAACGATTTCTGCCTTAACTGTAGCTCATACCACATCAGGGGAAATTTTCTTTTGCCTACAAAATACAGTATCTTTTTCTTTCTTTAAGAACAATTTCTTGGTCATCGATTTAACCTACTCATTTGAGAATGTGACCCATAAAGTAGACCTAGTGGCAATATCATCCAAAGAAGTTTCCAAAAAAATTCATGGAACACTCCACCAAAGTATCACTCCCTCCCCCTCCCCAGTCACAGTCTCCCAAATGGGACTTAGTAGGAATATAATAGGAATTTTCAATATGGATATCCTGAACCTTTCCTTTTTTTTTTTTTTCTTACCTTGATCCTTTTAGCCTATCTACTGTTATTGTAATTGATTCTTTAGTACATTGTAAGCCACTTTGAGTCTGCATGTATGTGGAAAAAGTGGGGTATAAATGTTATAAGTACATACAGTAAGTAGTGCCATACTGGAAAAGACCAAAGGTCCATCTAGCCCAGCATCCTGTCACCGACAGTGGCCAATCCAGGTCAAGGGCACCTGGCACGCTCCCCAAACGTAAAAACATTCCAGACAAGTTATACCTAAAAATGCGGAATTTTTCCAAGTCCATTTAATAGCGGTCTATGGACTTGTCCTTTAGGAATCTATCTAACCCCTTTTTAAACTCCGTCAAGCTAACCGCCCGTACCACGTTCTCCGGCAACGAATTCCAGAGTCTAATTACACGTTGGGTGAAGAAAAATTTTCTCCGATTCGTTTTAAATTTACCACACTGTAGCTTCAACTCATGCCCTCTAGTCCTAGTATTTTTGGATAGCGTGAACAGTCGCTTCACATCTAATTTGAAGAAAATACAAAAATCATACGTTTCTCAACTCACAAGGAATTCTCTAGCCGTTCACTCTAAAATAGGTGGAAAAGACTATGCTTTGTCACAGAGGAATTAACAGATTGCAACATAGAGGACTGAGGCTCAATAACTTGAAGCCTTTTCTCAAATTGAAGAAACTTTTGATCATATCTTCTAATGTGGTGACTGTCTCCTTGGAAAACTGACATAAATAGCCATTGTCCCTTTAATCATGAGTCCTAGTGACTACCATTCAAACATCTCACAAGGTAATATGCTCCCCTAGTGATGGTCCAGAATTTGGGATGATGTCACATGAAAAGATAATCAGGCATTATTGAAACAGGTGTTGCATGCAGTGCATCCATTCCTCAATGCCATGTTTTATCTGCCCTTTTTTTTTGGGGGGGGGGGGGGGGGGTATGAAGATGGGTTATTAATGAGGACCTGGCTTCTGATCTAATCTTACACTTGTATCCTGCCTTCTGTGTATCAAAGGACCATTCAAAATGATTTACATCATATAGAAATGCATATTGCACAGGTGCAAAATCAAGTACAGCATAACAAATTCATAATACAAATTAAATACAATTCAAACACAGTTCAAAACACATGTAAGCTGGCATTTTTTGGTAGCACCTTAATCTGTAATGAAATTCACTACTTTCTGGGGTACCTCCAATTAGGTGGTACCTCCAATTATTCTATAATTCCTTGACCATTCTTTTTCCAATTAGGCCTCAGTCTGGGCTTTAGGCTGGGCCTTGCCTTTCCAGCAGGCTTCAGGCTGTACCATAATTCTACAATTTAAATATTTTTTAATATTAACAAACAAGAACAATGTAGAAACAAACCACAAAAAAATCAAGCTATTACCAAATTGTTTAAGCTCCCCTCCTCCACCATTAAATAACTGTCCCAGTGCTAGACTTAAAAGCACAATTGTATGGAGTGGGGCATTGACATTTTGGGCAATGAACAGCAGACCTTAAAAACTTGGGAGGTTTTTTTTACTAAGATGTGCTAACGTGCTAAATGATAAGATGCCCATAGGAAAATAATGGAGTGGAGGAGTGGCCTAGTGGTTAGGGTGGTGGACTTTGGTCCTGGGGAACTGAGGAACTGAGTTCGATTCCCACTTCAGGCACTTAACGCTCCATTGCCCCATGTAAGCCGCATTGAGCCTGCCATGAGTGGGAAAGCGCGGGGTACAAATGTAACAAAAAAAAATTATTTTGTTCGCGAAAAATCTATTAGCACACCTTAGTAAAAGGACCTCTTAGTATGGTGAAATATAGGCCCTCATTAAGAACTTATACTGTGTTCTCTTAGGCTTCTGTGGCTGGTGTCATGATTGTTGCATTTGTCTGGGTCTTGCTGCATCTGACCAACAAACTTTCCCACCAAAATTCAATTTTCTGTTTAACAAACTTTACTGCCAAAATCTTCTTCTTCTTTCCTAAGGAAACCATCCACCTCAAATACCAACCAAAAAGATTTGAGAACCCGCTATATAAGGACAAACTGCAGACCTCACAGCATACCCTGAAGAAAGCCACAGCATGATAGCTTACTCAGAACAGCAAGACCCGGACAACCGCAACAATCCTGTATTTTCCATAAAAATCTCTCATTCCTTGCAGTATTTTATATGCTCCACATGTACTTCTACACTGTAGGTCTCTATTCCACACTTTTGCCAGGTTCCCATAATCACAAGTTGCAAGCCCTTCGTAGTAACATAGTAGATGACAGTAGATATGACCTGTATGGTCCATCCAGTCTGCCCAACAAGATAAACTCATAGCATATAAGGTATGATGTGATGCTTCATATGTATACCTGATCTTGATTTGTCCTTGCCATTTTCAGGGCATAGACTGTAAAAGTCTGCCCAGCACTATCCTTGTTCTCCAGCTTCTGAAGTTGTCATTGAAGCTCCACTCCAACCCATTCAGATCTGTCCAGACATGATCAGGCACAGACGGTAGAAGTCTACTCAGCACTGGCTTTGCTTCCCAATTACTCATGTTGCCATCTAGTCACCACTAAGCTTCTTTTGATCCATTCCTTCTAAACATGATTCTTTTGTGTTTATCCCATATATTTTTGAATTCCGTTACTGTTTTCATCTCCACCACCTTCTGCAGGAGAGCATTCCAGGTATCTACCTTCCTCTCCATGAAAAGTACTTCCTGACATTATTCCCGAGTCATTCCCCCCTGCAGCCTCAATTCATGTCCTCTAGTTCTACCACCTTCCCATGTCTAGAAAAGGTTTGTAGATTAATACCTTTCAAATATTTGAAAGTCTATATCATATCACCCCGTCTCTGCTTTCTTCCAGGGTATAGATGTTCAGGTCATCAAGTGTCTCCTCATATGTCTTGCAACACAAACCCCGTACCATTTTCACTGCTTTTCTCTGAACCACTTTTGTCTTATTATGTTCTTAGCAAAATATGGCCTCCAAAACTGAAAACAATACTCCCAAGTGGGGCCTCACCAACAGCTTGTACAGGGGCATCAACACCTCCTTTCTTATGCTGGTTCTACCCCTCCTATGCAGCCTAGCATCCTTCTAGCTATAGCCACTGCCTTGTTGCATTATTTCGTCATCTTGAGATCCTCAGATACCCTCACCCTAAGGTTCTTCTCCTGAGATATGCTTAGCAATCTCTGTCCTCCTATCTGGTACATCTCCTTTGGGTTACTATACCCCAAGTGCATCACTCTGTACTTCTTGGCATTAAATTTTAACTATTTTAATATAAAATTAAACCAATTTACTCAACTAATATCAAACTTTAATGTTAGATATTTTTCATGATCAGTATATCAGTGACGCCGTGCCTTATGCTGGAGGTGACTCGCCTTCAGCAACAAATCAGACACTCGTTACTACACATTATGGCACCACCCTTTCTATATGTCTCGTTCTAAAAACTTGTCCAAAAGTAGTAACAATCATATCTTGTGTCACTTATCTTGCGTTGAAAGATTGTTAAGCTGATTTTAATAGGGTGGTGCCCGTCTTCAAAATAGTGTCTGTCCCATTTCCGGCACTGGCGAGTGCATAATGTGCTGTGACCAAACCAATATTTCATGCATACATCCTTTTCTGTTCCCAACATGGAACCAAGTTTCGCTGAGTCAGCATCTTCAAGAGTCTAGACTGAAAAGTCAATCAGGCTGCATATCCACCAAACTTCTTCTACCCTGGAAGTCACCTCCAGCATAAAGCACGGCGTCACTGATATACTGAACATTAAAACTATTTAACAATAAAGTTTAATATAGTAAATGGGTTTAATTTTATATTAAGAGAGTCTTAATAACAAACCTATAATCATTAGGATAACTCAGGACTGGTACATAAAATTTTAACTGCCATTCTTCTAATTTTGGGAGATCTCTTCTCATGGTTTCTACTCCCCATGTAAGTACTTATCATTGAAGACCTTTCATACATTGTGTTGTACCTCTAAACACAATGCAGTAACTAGTTTCATATACTTTTTCTGTTAACAATGAAACAGCCAGCCCTGTCACTTAATGTTTTAATTGAAAATAAGGAAAAATGGCTTTCTGCTCAATATGAAATTCCTCTATCAACATATTAAAATTTTTCATCTTATACACTGCATCTAAAATTTGAAATAAAAATGCTGTCCCTTTAAAGTGCCCAACTCCAAAAGCTTCTATTATGCTGTTCTGGCATAAAAACTAGATTCTCCCTAATAGGCAGCAATGGAGTGATGTAAGCCACACACTAAAACTGTTTACATAGCTGTCACCATGTCACTTGCAATAGTCTATAAAGGAACAGAGCTTTGACTTTTCTCGGGTACATTGCTAGCTTTAGTGTGCCAATTGTAGTTAAAATAGACTGGGATTCCTATTTGGGTTTCAGTAGCTGTAACCAGAAGATGAGTTTTAACTCCTAAACCAATCAGATGCCACATCTCACAAGTCAAAGTGTACTGTTTTAAGATTTAATAGGCCTAGATCTCCATTATAGCATGGAATAGTTACATTTGCCAAAAGGAGTCTCATCCTCTTCCCTTGCCATTTATTTATTTAGATTTTGCTCACACTTTTTTCAGTAGTAGCTCAAGGTGAGTTACATTCAGGTACACTGGATATTTCTCTGTCCCAGGAGGGCTCACAATCTAAGTTTGTACCTGAGGGCAATTAAGTATGTATCAGTGTGCATAGCCTCATTCATCTCAACCAGCAAAGGTAAAGGGAATCATCTGAAACATATATAACCTTTTCAGAAACACTATCATATTATACAGGTAAATTCTCCTTATCAAGGAAAGGGAATATGTGTGCCAAATGTTTAACTTGGCATCTTTGTCTCCTATTAACAGTGGAATATTTAGAAAATATAGTGCTCTCAAATTGGACGATATGTGTAACCTAAATATTTGATTCACCAGCCCAGGTCAGTGGAAATGCCACCTGCCTGCGTTTCCCTTAATGTTTTGTGTGGGGAAAGCAATTGATTTGTCCAAGTTTAACTTAAAGCCTGATACTGGGCCAAATGTTGTAAATGTCCAAAATACTCAACAAAGTAAACTGTATATTAGGTAATACCAGTAGAATATCTTCTGCAAAGGCCAAGACTTTAACTTTAAAGTTTCCATACCCACATCTGTGTTATCATAGCATCCATTTTAATTCTTTCTAAAAGGGGTTCTGAAAATAAACAAAATAATAAGAGATAAGGGGCCTCCCTGTTAGGTTTGAACTACACTGGCCACCTATCTCTTTGGACCCCATTAACCAAAATTGCTGCATAAAGGGCCCAGATAACCATTCCTCTAGTGCAAATTGTGATAGAGCTTGAAATAAAAAGGGCCAACTTACCCTATCAAACACCTTCTATTCCTCAAACCCTTCCAACACTTGGTGATTATTCTGCTGGCATTTAACCATAGTTGCAAGAACTTGTAAGAACATTCACTGTTGCTTGTGGCCCTTTGACAAAGCCACCTGTTCTTCCCCCACAAGTTTATGGATATGATCCTTGAGTTGGTCATAAGATTTTTGCCAATAATCTGGTATCTACATTTAATAAGGGTATTAATCAGTATGATTCTAAAAAGCATGAATTTTTACCTAATTTTGAATCAACATGAAAAGGGGAAAGTCCCAGGTCAAAAACTGCACTATAATAGGCATCCAAGGGTCCACATATTTTAAACTGGAGCACTTTGTAAACTGTAGCAGCATAGTCATCAAGACCAGGAGCTTTATGGTGTCTAAACCCTTTAATAGCTTTCTGTATTTCTCTTGCAGTAATAGGGGCATTAAGTATCTTCATCTTCACCGGGGTCCAATCTCAGTCAGTGGATTGCACGAAGATATTCTCATTTCTGCGGACCCAGATTCAGAGCTATACATCCATGTAAAAAAACATCCCCCCAAAAAGTTCACTATGCTGGTAGCTTGCTTTGTGGCTTTCCATTCTTTGTCCTTCAATGTGGATATTTATCTAGATCCAGTCCAGGTCTTTGTCATATTAGCTAATACCCTGCCTGGTCTGTTTCTAAATTTGTGCAACTTATATTTGCGAAACTACAGTTTTCAGGTCTGTTCATGGATTTAGCATGTCTTTTGTTGGCCAGAGATGGATGCTTTTATATATACCTTCCATGTGCTTCACAACTGGCTTTCTACTTGCAAGATACCCTTCGCTACACATTGGTTTCTTCTACTAACATACGCTGTGTCTCCCCTGCTTTTAGCTGTTTCCCAAAAAAGGACCGATTCCTCCACATGTTGTCAGTTATTTAACAAAGTAACTCCTATCTGTCTACTTTTGAAAATTCAAACATGCGAAACACAAAGGAATCCTATTTTGAAGGAATGGATCCGCGGAATCTTATCGGAGATTAGGTGGCGACGCTGGTAATTGGGAAGCAAAATCGGTGCTGGGCAGACTTCTACGGTCTATGCCCTGATCGTGACTGAATAGATAGGGATGGGCTGGAGTGCAAATTTTAAGGGGCTTCACGTTAGCTTCAGAACTTAGTACAAGAAGAGTGCTGGGCACACTTCTACGGTCTGTGCCCTGAGAATGGCAAGGACAAATCAAACTCAGGTATACATATAAAGTAGCACATACCATGTAAAATGAGTTTATCTTGTTGTGCAGACTGGATGGACCAATACAGGTCTTTATCTGCCATCATTTACTATGTTTCTATGAAAACCTTTGTCCCCAGACAGGTCTGAGGGATATCAACCTTTTCTCCTCAACCCTGCTCCAGAATTCTCTAATTCTATTCAAACCAAAGCATGATATAATACTTCAAGTGGACCAATAACTTTTGAAAATAGGGGCTTAGTTACAAAAATACAGTCTATTCAGGACAGTGATAAATGTACCTTAGATATGAGTGTAATCTTGGACTGTAGCATATACCAATCCAATGCACTACACAAAAATGGGAGGCCCTTACTTTTTCCTAAGGGATGATCCCATGGATATTGACAATTTTTGAAGATGTGGATTAACAGTCAAATTAGTCAACCAAAATGTTCAACAGTAACCCCAACATTTTGAAGAAGCCCCCACCAGAAATGTAAAAAAAAGGCATCATCATAAGCATTAGGCGCCTACATCACCACAAACACAAATTCCTGTCCTGCTGTTTTACCTTGGCTGTTATCTCACCCAGCAGCATGTTTGGAAATTGGCGAGATTTTACAAAGTAAAGATTTACTTATAAGGATAGCTACCCCCCCACCACAACCACGTGCCCCAGTGGAAACATGGTATACTTACACTGCCCAATCATGTCTTAGCTTCTTGTGTTTAGCATCACTAAGATGTCTCCTGCAGACAGCTATGTCCACTGTATGGTGTTTCAGAATGTGAGGGAACAGTTGACACTCCCCAGGGTGTACATAAAAGTGTGTAGATAATGGCATTTAGTCTAGAACAGTGGTTCCCAAACCTGGTCCTGGAGTCACCCAGCCAGTCAGGTTTTTAGGATATCCACAACGAATATTCATTAGACAGATTTGCATGCACTGCCTTCACTGCATGCAAATCTCTCATGAATATTTATTGACTTTCCCCAGTAATTTATCCTTAATCTTTAGAACGTTTAACACATCTTTATTTATTTATTTCCTTTGTTAACTTAAATTTACAATATCTATAAAAAGTCCCTTATCCTTACTGCTTCTCACACATTGCATTCATACATCACACTACATTCTTGCTATAATCTTATTCATTGCTCAGTGACCACCTTTATTGCTGTAATAAAGGTGGTCACAGGGTAATATATTGACCACAATAAAGACAGCATCATCTATGTAAAGGTTCAATTTCAACCAGATGAAAACAGGTTGTATTACTTGCACTGAGCAATGAATGGGATTATAGCAAGAATGTAGTGTGATGTATGAATGCAATGTGTGAGAAGCAGTGAGGATAAGGGAGTTTTATAGATATTGTAAATTTAAGTTAACAAAGGAAATAAATAAAGATTTGTTAAAAGTTCTAAAGATTAAGGATAAGTTACTGGGGAAAGTGAATGTTTATTGTAACTATTTGAAGAAATTTCTCACGTGGGTAAGACATGAATATTTATTGTGGATATCGTGAAAACCTGACTGGCTGGGGTGCCTCCAGGATCAGGTTTGGGAACCACTGGTCTAGAGGATAAATGCTGGTCCCAAAGCCCAAAATCCCTCTATCTACCAATAATAAATACAGACCATTTGAAGTATATAAAAAACAATGGTTTATTCTGAAAAGAAATACAAGTAAATGGTATCGTGACAGAGGTAAAGATTTCGAGGGCAGTTTTGTTTTAAGAATCCTTAACACTAATTTTATAATTTCTAATATAAGTACTTCGACCTAATGAAAATGAACAGGTTTCAGATCATCTAAACACACACACAACAAATTCTGGTAAAAGCCAATGGACTAATCCAGCTGTAAATGTGATCACAGAACTTAAAATATACAACCTGTATATATCAATAAAGATGGCTTCTTCACGAAGAGCAGCAGGCTTGTCACAGAAAGTGATGCCTTGAGATGGTGTGTCCCTCTGTTTGGAGTCCAGGGATCACACCACTGCTACTGTGAAATCTGTTGTTAAGGTTTCACTTACTAATTGCTGGCACTGTGGCTGGTCCTCTGTCAATTTGTT
Source organism: Microcaecilia unicolor (assembly GCF_901765095.1). Taxonomy (NCBI): domain Eukaryota; kingdom Metazoa; phylum Chordata; class Amphibia; order Gymnophiona; family Siphonopidae; genus Microcaecilia; species Microcaecilia unicolor. The sequence continues at coordinate 125,146,580 of NC_044031.1, read as the reverse complement.
ATTCTTTTTGCTCTGGTCTTCGTCCTTTTTTTTGCACCTTAAATGCCTTTATAGCCTTCTGATTTTATTATGTTTTTGTCCTTAAACTTTTTTACCTCTTAAAGCAGTCGCAATCTGATTCATTTAACAAAGTGTGCGATAAGGTCGGGTGGCAAGAAAGCACTCAGAGCAGCTCAGGAACATGTCCTGTTTTGTTCACTGCATTGCGTGGTTTTCTTTGGAGCCTATTCTATTACAGAACATAAACACATGAGTTCTATTATAGAATACTAGCATGACTGACTATCAATGCACTTAAACTTTTAGTGCACACATAGTGCAATTACATACGTTCAGCTGTAGCGCTGTTGTAAGCGCACATGCCTAAAATGCAGCAGGAATGTTTGAAGCTGTATTCTGTAACTCACATGCATGGAGAGGGAGGCCTGCCTGTCTCCCACCTATTCTCTGCACTTACGTGTACACCTCTTGAAAATACATTCCTGGTTAGTGAAGCAGGAATTTGCAGAATAGTGCTTAGGTGCCATGCTAGCATTTCTACATATAAATGCGCACATATTCTTTTTTTTTTTTTCATATTTTCATTAAGGTTTTTCAAGCACAAAACAGAAAGGAAAAATCAAACAATAACAACAATCCATGGCAAATAAAGAAACAAAATTGAAAAGACAGAACATCATCAGCATTCCATGACAATACCCGTAGAAAATCAGCAATTAGACAGTGGTCAGTTAGTGCTGTGAGGAGCCTGACAAAATGAATCTAAACGAGCCCAAGTCTTCAAGACAGATTGAACTCTCCGGTGTTTATGGGCTAGAATAGTTTTATATTTTCTAATCACACACACGTAACTTCACCATTCATTATAATTTAGATGTACATTATTTTTCCAGTTTGAAACAATTAAGTGTAAAGCAACAGCTAACAATATATTAAACAATTTTTTATCAGTTTCTAGGATAGAGAGGTTAGGAGAAGAGGCCCTAAAAAGCACAACTTCACAGGAGAGCACTGTCGACGCAGGCAAATGAAAAATAAGGCACATTTTAGCCCAAATGAGTCGCCAGTACGCTCTTACGTTCTTACAGTAAAAAACCATATGGGCAAGGGATCCATCTGGTTCTTGACAGGACCAGCATTTGAAGTCAAGACTCTTGGTAATCCTGGCTACTCTAGCAGGGGTCCAGTAGGCGCACATATTCTAATATTCAAAACATTTGTGTGTAACGTATATAAATGTGAGTGCCTAGGTAATAGCATTGCACTTTTAAATGCTAGCAGCATGCACTAAGTGACAATAATGGGAGACTCTGTGCTGTTGAACTGTGAAAGCACCAGATCATGCAGTATACACATAAGTCTAGATTCAGTAATTGGTGACCAAATTTGGGTGCCGAAAAAAATGAGTGCTGAGCACCAATCTATAAATGTCACTCCAATTTGGAGCCATTCATAGAATAGCGCATAGTGCTGGGATCCATCCCTAACTTTGGGTGTGAGGATTTATACCAACTGAAACCTGGTGTAAATCCTCATGCATAAATTAGGTGCGGATCCTCCAAATTCTATAATAGTGTACACATCTTTAGTGAACACCTCTGACTCACCCATAAGAATGTAAGTGTTGCCATACTGGGACAGTCCGAGGTCCATCAGGCCTAGTATTCTGTTTCAAACAGTAGCCAATCCAGGTCACAAGTACAAGACCAGTGCTTTTTTTTGTGCCGGTACACACCGGTACAGCGTACTGGCACCTTTTTTTCCCAGGGCCGGCTCACCTACCCGCCCTCAGCTTCCTGATAGCCCTCCTTTCCTTCCTGCCGCCACTACCCTGCTTTAAATCTTTTACCACAAGTCACAGCAGCAGTGGCGGCAGCAGCAGCAGCAGCAGGCTTGCCTCCAGCCTTCCCTTTCCTCCCCTCTCAGTGTCCTATCTTCTTCTGATATATTTCCTGTTTTCACAAGGGTGGGACACTGAGAGGGAAGGGTGGTCTGGAGGTGAGCCTGCTGCTGCTGCTTCTGCCGCCGCCGCAACTTGAGGTAAAATAAAAGATTTCAAAGCAGGGTGGCGGCAGGAACAGAAAGGAGGGTTGTTGGGGAACTGAGAGCAGGCAGGTGGGGCTAGGGTTGGAACTGGAACTCAGGGGCTGAAAAGGGGGACAGGTAGAGGTTGGGGCGAGTCACAACATTGAGGGGAGGGGAGAGAGGAGAAATTGCTGGACATGGATGGTTAGGGGAGGGTAGAGGAGAATCGCTGGACATGGATGGGAGAAGAGGGCAGTGGAGAGAGGAGAATTGCTGGACAGGGATGGGAGGGGAGGATAGGGGCAAAGGAGAATCACTGGACATGGGAGGGGAGGGCAGAGGATAATCGCTGGATATGGATGGGAGGGGAGGACGGGAGAGAGGAGAGTTGCTGGACATAGATGGATGGAGGGGAGGGCAGGAGAAATGCTGTACATGGATGGAAGAGGGGAAAGACAGGAAGGAGATGCACATGGATTTGGGGAAGAGAGGAGAAATTCTGGACACGGAGGGGAGGGAAGACAGAGGAAGGAGATGCACATAGATGGAGGTGAGGGGAGAGAGTTGAAATGCTGGACATGGATGGAGGGTAGGGAAGAGAGAGGAAATGAGATGAACATGAGGGGAGAGGAGGGAGAGAGAAGAAATGCTGGGCATGGATGGAGGGGAGGGAAGACAGGACGAGATGCACATGGATTTAGGGGAGAGGAGAAATTCTGAGCACGGATGGAGGGGAGGGGAGAGAGTTGAAGTGCTAGACATGGATGGAGGGGAGGAAAGTGAGATGAAGGTAGAGGGGGAGAGGAAAAAAGCTGGACATGGATGGATGAGAGGGAAGAGAGAGGAAGGAGATGCATATGGATGGATGGAGGGGAGGGAAGAAAGGAAGGAGATGCATACTGACAGAGATAAGGGAAAGGGAAATGAGGATAAACACTGCACATTGATGGAGAAAATAGGCAGAAGCTGGATCCACTCTATACCTCCTCCAGTCAAGTCCACGGAGGACCCAGCTTTTACCTATGGATGTAGGACAAGAAATGAAGAAGAATGGAGGAAAGTAAAGCAATAAATGGAAAGGAAGCCCCGGAAACAGAGTTAAGAGAACAGATAGAGAGCAGCAGAATCAGAGACTAGGACCAACATGATCAGAAAAACAGTCGCCAGACAACAAAGGTAGGGGAAGGGGAAATGGGACTTGATATACCGTCTTTCTGAGGTTTTTGCAACTACATTCAAAGCGGTTTACAAATATTCAGGTACTTATTTTGTACCTGGGGCAATGGAGGGTTAAGTGACTTGCCCAGAGTCACAAGGAGCTGCAGAAAAAATCATTTTATTTTCATTTCATTGTTTGGAATTTGTCCAATTTGAGAATTTACATCTGCTGTGTTATTTTGCTCTGGGTATACTGGAGCTGTAACAGCTTACAGAAATTATTTATAATGAAAAAAAATCACGTAATTTTTTCTCCTATACTGGTATAGTATTTTGAATGATACCTGTTTATATGCGCCATGGCTGGTAAAAAGGGTGCAGCTACTGTGGTTGTGGCTACCATTGGGGCGGAGCCATAGATGGTGACCCAACAGTGGCCAATCCAGGTCACAAATACCTGGCAAGATCCCTAAAATGTTCAGTACATTTTATGCTGCTTATCCCAGAAATAAGCAGTGGATTTTCCCCAAGTCCAATTTAGTAAAGGTCTATGGACTTTTCCTTTAGGAAGCTGCCCAGACCTTTTTAAAACCCCGCTAAGCTAACCGCCTTTACCCCATTCTCTGGCAGTGAATTCCAGAGTTTAATTACACGTTGAGTAAAGAAATATTTTCTCTGATTCATATTAATTTTATTATTTTGTAGCTTTATCGCATGCCCTTTAGTACTAGTATTTTTGGCAAGAGTAAACAAAAAGATTCTCGTCTACCAGTCCACTCCACTCGGTATTTTATAGACCTGTATCATATCTCCCCTCAGCCGTATTTTCTCCAAGCTGAAGCGCCCTATTTGCCTTTGCCTTTCCTCATAGGGAAGTCATTCCATCCGTTTTATCATTTGTATCACTCTTCTCTGTACCTTTTCTAATTCCGCTATATCTTTTTTGAAATGTGGTGACCAGAATTTCATATAGTATTTGAGGTTCGGTTGCACCATGGAGCGATAGAAAGGCATTATAACATTCTTTTTTTCCATTTCTTTCCTAATTATTCCTAACATTCTATTTGCTTTCTTAGCCACTGCTGCACACTGAGCAAAGGGTTTCAACGTATCATCAGTGATGCTTAGATCTGGAGTGGAGGAGTAGCCTAGTGGTTAGTGCAGTGGACTTTGATCCTGGGGAACTGAGTTTGATTCCCACTGCAGTTCCTTGTGACTCTGGGCAAGTCACTTAACCCTCCATTGCCCCTGGTACAAAATAAGTACCTGAATACATGTAAACCGCTTTGAATGTAGTTGCAAAAACCTCAGAAAGGCGGTATATCAAGTCCCATTTACCTTTCCCTGGTTGGTGACTCCTAATGTGAAAGCTTGCATCACATAGTTATACTTTGGATTCCTCTTTTCCACATACATCACTGTGCCTTTGCTCACATTAGATGCCCTTTGCCATTTGGATGCCCAGTCTCCCAGGCTCGTAAGGTCTGCTTGCAATTTTTCACAATCCTCTTAACAACTTTAACTTTGTGTCATCAGCAAATTTAATTGCCTCCTTAGTTATTCCCATTTCTAGATCATTTTTAAATATGTTAAAAAGTAGCAGTACCAGCACAGACCCCTGGTGGAACACCACTATCTACCCATCTTCATTGAGAATACAAACCATTGAGCCATGCTCTGCTTTCTGTCTTTTAACCATTTTTAATCCACAGTAAGACATTACCGCCTATCCCTCAGGAGTCTTTCATGAGGTTCTGTGTCAGATATCTTTTGAAAATCCAGATACACAATATCGACTGGCTCACCTTCATCCACATGTTTGTTTACCCCTTCAAAGAAACGTAATAGATTGGTGAGGCAAGATTTCTCTTAACTAAATCCATGTTGACTTTGTCTCATTAATCCATGCTTATGTATGTTCTCTGTAATTTTGTTCTTTATAATAGTCTCTACCATTTTTCCCGGCACTGACATCAGGCTCATTGGTCTATGATTTTTCAGATCACCTTTGGAACCCATTTAAATATTGGCATTACTTTGGCCACTTTCCAATCTTCCAGTACCATGCTTAATGTTAAAGATAAATTGCATATTACTAACAATAGCTCTGCAAATTCCTTTTTCCATATTGGGGCTTTCGGAAAGCTTTGAAGACTCTACTGTTTTAGCAATATTTCATTTGACTTTTCAAAATTCTTTAATGGTGTAGTTTTTGTATGATTTTTACATGGTATGATGCTTGATGTATTCTTATTACTTTGTTGTAATAACATTTTCGGCATGTTAGTATGGCGTGGTATATCAAATTAATAAAGCTAATCCAATTGTATTGGTACTCTGGGATGTGTAGGCGCAATACAGATAACACACTTTGGGGTGTTATTGGGGCACTTGACACTTTGTATAAATTCTGAGAGAAATGAGTCCCAAACAAGACATTCGTGAGTGGTTAGAAGCAAATCTGTTCCCCCTTATCCTTAGAATCAAGTTCACTGCATCTCAAAATAATAGAAAGAACTAACTCCACACCCAGGTATTATAAAAATATTGTAATTATTTATGTACAATAGCAGCAGATATAATATAAGACAGGCAGGAATGATGGCAAAGCCAATCTCATCACAAAAATAGCTCAGAGTAAACATACATAAATCCCTATATGGAATTCTAATCCAGTCAGGCTACTCTATCCCCACAGAGCACTAATACAAAGTTACATGGCACATATACAACCTGATGCAGACCTCGTGATAGCATCATTCCTCCGATGGTTAGTCTGGTCCGACACAGGCTTGTTCCTTGGGTGTTGATACAGTAGCTCCTATCTTGATAAGTGCCTTTTATTTATAGAAAAATCAGAGACTGCATCTGTATTGATGATGCACATTATGTCCTTGTGGATGATTTACATATCCCATTGTTATCTCCATTGTTGTGACTTCAGGGGCCACATGATTGTCTCACTGGCACCACATTGAAGGAGTCACCTTGACCAGAAGCTGAGGTTTCATAAACAATGTGCAATTTGCCACAGTGTCTCTCCAGCTGAAAGGGTAATTCCAACAGTTCTTGGCTGTTCTAGCTATTACATCGATTTAGAATAATAACCTTGTTATTCTAGTACATTGAGAATCTTGTGTCAGCAGTCTTTGTATGCAAGGTCGAGGCATCATCAAATACAGGCTTTAGTGGTGGGAAGTCTGAGTCTGCAGATTAAAGTTGGGTCATTGATGCTGTGTAGTACCATGTATTACATCCCCATATATATTGGTTATATAGGAACACACTATAGTTTTTTGCTCCTACAAATATATACCATCCAGTCCAGGTGATTTGCTACTCTTCAATTTGTCAATACTTCTTCCAGGTTTACAGAGATTTGTTTCAGTTTCTCTGACTCATTAGCACTGGTATCTCTCCCACATCTTCCTTGGTGAAAACCAAATCAAAGAATGTATTTACTCTCTCTGCTATGGGCTTCTCTTCCCTGAATGTCCCCTTTGTCCCTCAGTCATCTAGCAGTCCAACTGATTCTTTTACTGGCTTCTTGCTTCTAATATACCTAAAAAGTTTTTACTATGTGTTTTTTGCCTCTAACACAATCTTCTTTCCATAGTCTCTGTTTACCTTCCTTATCAGCGCATTGCATTTGACTTGCCATTCCTTATGCTATTTCCTATTATTTTCAGTTGGATCCTTCTTCCATTTTCTGAAGGATTTTTTTTAGCTCTAATAGCTTCTTCCACCTCACTTTCAGGCTCATTTTTAAAAGAGATGGACGTCCATCTTTCGACATAAATTAGGACATGGACGTCTCATTATCCAAATCGGTATAATCAAAACCCGATTTTGGACGTCTCCAACTGCAGTCCGTCGCAAGGACGTCCAAATTTCAAGGGGTCGTGTCGGAGGCATGGTGAAGGCGGGACTTGGGCGTGCCTAAGACTTGGATGTCTTTGAGCCATAATCGAAAAAGCAAGGACGTCCTAAGTAAAACTTGGACATTTTCACCCGGACGTGCTTTTTTTTTGTACGAGTAAGGCACAAAAAGGTGCCCGAAATGACCAGATGACCACCAGAGGGAATCAGGGATGACTTCTCGTTACTCCCCCAGTGGTCACTAACCCCCTCCCACCCTCAAAAAAACATGTTTAAAAATATTTCGTGCCAGCCTCAGATGTCATACTCAGGTCCATGACAGCTTTTGCGGGTCCCTGGAGCAGTTTTAGTGGGTACTGCAGTGCACTTCAGACAGGCGGACCCAGGCCCATACCCCCCATTCCTGTTACATTTGTGGAGGAAACAGTGAGCCCTCCAAATCCCACCACAAACCCACTGTTCCCACATGTAGGTGCCCCCCTTCACCCATAAAGGCTATGGTAGTGGTGTACAGTTGTGGGTAGTAGGTTTTGGGGGGCTCAGCACACAAAGTAAGGAAGCTATGTACCTGGGAGCATTTTATGAAGTCCACTGCAGTGCCCCCTAGGGTGCCCAGTTGGTGTCCTGGCATGTCAGGGAAACCAGTGCACTAGAAATGCTGGCTCCTCCCACATCCAAATGACTTGTGTTTGGATTTTTTTGACATGGACGTCTTTGGTTTTGAAAATCACCGAAAGTCAAAGACGTCCATGTCTAAGGACATTCTTGGTATTTTCGAAATGAAAGATGGACGTCCATCTTTTTTCAAAAATACGGTTTTCTCTGTCCCCGGATTTGGACATTTTACAAAGACGTCCAAATTCAAACATAGACGTTTCTTTCAAAATGCTCCTCTTGGTAACCATGCAGGCTGTTGCCGTTTGTCCTTCCTTCCTTCTTTTTAATACATGGAATATATTTGGTCTGTGCTTCCAGGATGGTAATTTTGAATAGCACCCACGCCTGATGTCAATTTTCAACCTTTACAGCTGCTTTTCTAAGTTGTTTTTTTTTTTAACCAATTTTCCTCATTTTGTCATAGGCTCCTTTTTGAAACTTAAATGCTAGCATATTGGATTTCTTGTGTGTTCTTGCTCCAGATATTATATCAAATCTGTTCTTGCTATTATCACTGTGATCAACTGGCCCCAGCACCATTACCTCCTGCACCAGGCTCTACGCTAGGGGGCTAGGTCTAGAATGGTCCCCCTCTTTTTTGGTTCCTGAACCAGCTGCTCCATAAAGTAGTTTTTGATTTCATTAAGGAATTTTTTCTCCCTAGCATGCCCTGATGTTACATTTACCCATTCAGTATTGAGGTAATTGAAATCACCCATTATTAATGTGTTCCCCAGTTTGTTAACCTCCATAATTTCTGATAACAATTCTGCATCTGTCTCTTCATCCTGGCCAGGGAGGGTGGTAGTACACTCCTTTCACTGTCCTTTTCCTCTTTACACATGTAATTTTCTATCCATATGGATTCCAAGATGTGCCCTGCAGAATTTTAAGGGCCCTGTTTACTAAGCTTTGCTAAAAGCGCTTTAGTGCTTTTAGTGCACACTAATGATTAGGACGCGCTAAATGCTAAGTTGCCCATAAGAACATATGGGCGACTGGCATTTACCGTGTGCTAATTTTAGCGTATGCTAAAAACGCTTAGTAATAAAGGCCCTTAGTTTATTATGTATGAACATTATGTTGTTTTGCCATTTGAAGCAGTACAATTTACCTGAATCCCAGAGATATAGATATTTACAATTAAGAACTATTCCACTGTTTACTAAGCCATACAGCAATGCTAACACAGCTTTAGTGCACCAGCAGCTGCTAGCACAGCTTAATAAACGGGGGTGAACTATCTCAAATTTCTTAATACTCATAAACTATCTTTTTAAACACCTAGGGATATGTTTATTGAGGCATGTTATAGGAGCGTTAGCGTTTTTAATGCATGTTAATGGTTTAAGTGCGTTAACACTAATGCACCTATAAGAATGTATGGCGTGTTAGCATTTAACATGCCTTAACTTTCAAGGCCCATTGAAAATGCTAACGAGCCTCAATAAACATATCCCTTAGTGTAGTAAGTATTATTCAATTGATTGTTAAGCCTAATAAAGTTGCTTCATTAATGTATACCACCGCAAGACTCAGGTACTCTGGTGTTGCAAAATTTATGGGCTATTGAATCAGAATGCGCTATGACTGAGAAATTTGGATTTGGTTTTGGAATAAATCAATGAAGCCTTTAGCTTCTGTACCAATTTTACAGTCTTTATATCTATTCACTCATAAAGTGGACACCTGTTAAACAATATAGCTTAATCAGAATTACCAAACATATGTGCTCTTGTAATTCAGATTTGGGGACATTAGTTCATATGTGTTATTTTTGCCCTGATTTACAAACATTTGAAATGAGGTCTAGTCCAGATTATGTCAGATAGATACACTTAGATATCTCTTACAAATTTATTGTTTTAAGGTCTGCTTGTCTACCACGTACAACACCTGATCATATTGAAAATTATTTTTTATTTTCATTTCTATAGTATTTTTAAAAAGTTTTCAATTACAGTATCTGCAATGATTATAGCACAGCGTGGAATACAACATAATCCCCGCTGATGACATATCTCTCTATATAAAAGGCAACACCAACGTTCTATGAAGCCTCCAACCGGAAGTGTGAAGGGGGCGAGATATCCGTTTTCCCTATGAGTGTCTGCCCCCCCCCTCTCTGTAACACAGTCAGTGAAGGAAAACAGCAGAGCACGAAATCAAATCGCTGGCTCTGTAACAGTGAAGGACTCAGAGGGGGGAGGGGAGAGAGGCCAGAGGGCACGGACACACACACTCCCACATGCACACAGAAGAAAACATTGCTAGCCCCCGTTTCATTTGCATCAGAAATGGGGCTTTTTACTAGTCTTCAATATGTAGCTAAAAGGGGAAAAACAGAATTAGTCCCTCCCATCCCCCCTTACCCCATAACGCCCTTCACCCACCCCAGCGTATAAAGCAGACTATACAGAGAAAGGTACACTATTAAAACAATGTCTTCAAGCTGAAGAGGTTCATTTCTGTTCTATTGACCACTATTATTCACAGTTGGAAAAATCCAAACTAGTTACATTCCAATCTTGGTGTATGAAGGGCCCTGGCTGAACATAATTCCTTAGACTCACTTTTATAAAACTTGGAATCCTCTCTGATACTTATTTACAAATGGCATAACTTAATTTAGTTCATCCTTGTCCTTTTTTATATATTTACTTTGAGCACTTGGTCTATACAATTGATTATTTGTTCTTAATATCTATCTTCTTTCTGAATACTTTGGTATTGCTGTGGTATATCTATGTTATGGGCAATGTACACAGTTGATCATCTTATATAACTGAAAGAGTTGTTGTTTTGCTTTTTTGCAGTTTTGTTATTTGTTATTGCAAAAAACAATATAAGTCGAACTGTAAAAAAAAATTTTTTTTGCCTATTCGATTTAAGGCCCTCCTTAACATATAATGAATGCTATATTCTTCCACAAATTCGATCCTCTCTATCACTGTGATATAATTTGTACGCTGGTATGACAGTGTCCCATAGCCATGCCCCCTTTTGAGTTGCACTCTAAAAGATTTACGTGTGAATCTTTATAGAGTAGCACCTAGCAAGATGCGCGCGTAAATCCAAATTGTTGCCAGTTAGCTCCAATAATTGTTAGCATCCAATTATTGGCATTAATTGGCCTGTTACTCAAGTTGGGCATGCACCCAAATTTGTGCATGAAACGTTGAGCGCTATACATAGAATCCAGGAGATAGTGTACTGTTCCAAGATTTCTCTCCTGTAATAAAAGAACAGGATATTCAAGAACAAGGGGTGTGGGACAAACAGTGGTTCTGTGTAGGTGCCACAGTGACTGGATGGGAGACTGAGTGAAGAGGCGCAGTGAAGCATGTTCACATGCAGAGTGTATAGCAGCAAAGACCTTTCTACCTGTCATGTTTGATGTACTAGTTCTAAATAATTCAACAAGTAACTCAAATAAACCAGGAATAATGAAATCTTTATGCCCATTATGGTTATGTGGACAGCATTTATAACCCCTGAAGGGAGGGGTTCTTGACCATCACTCAGTGGTGAGACCTTGTGTCTAGACATTAGGGTTTCAGGTTTCAGAGGGTGTCGGTTTTTGTAGCCCATGACTGAAAATGTTTGCTTCAGTGACCTAAGCTGAGCAGGAGTGGGTGAAATGGTAGAACTGTGGGTAGCTCTAAATGAAGGCTTATGGTGATGTTAGCAGTAGAGGCTTATTCTGATTGAGCTGTAAGCCTTAAAAGGAGCTGATGGATACTGCTAGGCCAAAAAAATATTGTGTGGAGATACATAAAATTTCCAATGTTTGATCATAATGTTACTTCACCAAAAGAGAAGACACTTTTCTTGTTTGTTGGTTTGATTTTGTACATTTCTTATACTTAGTTGTACAGGGTTTTTTTTTTTTTCTTTTAACCTGTCTTTTTAAGATTTAAATTCCATAGAACTTCAACTTATGAAGAGTTGAGTGTGCCGGAAGGCATCATGTTAAGTTTATCAATTATTAGGTCCAATCAAAACAGCTAATCTTTTCAGGAAAAAAATGTGGCGATCAGTTTGGCTTTATCAACTTTGTATACTACTATCTGAATGAGGGACACAAACATATTATAATCAGAGTACTTCTTGATATGGATACAGTATTCATGTCCCTAGTCCTGAATCCCTTCCCTTTTCCTTTCCCCATACTCAGTTGTTTCAGTTATTGCTTAAGGGGGCATGTGTAGGTTGAATTCAGTTGAATACATATTGTGTTCTGCAAAGACCCACAGTCTCTAGCCTACTGTGGAGGATTACTGTTAATGACAGCTTGGTTATAGAGGGTGGGCAGTGATGACTTTACAAAGCACTCCTTTTGTAATCTGCTTTCTCCGAGGACAAGCAGGCTGCTTGTTCTCACGACTGGGTGACGTCCACCGCAGCCCCCACCAACCGGAACAAACTTGCGGGCGGTCCCGCACGCAGGGTACGCCCACCGCGCATGCGCAGCTGTCTTCCCGCCTCTGTGCCGGAACGTTCCCCCCCTCAGTCTTTCTTTTTCCACGCTGGAGAGAGCCGCGTTCGTCCTCTCTCTCTTGTCAGCCCCGGAAACGGATCGCGTGTTCGCCGCAAACATTTCTTCGTTCTGTTTTTTCAATTCCTGTTTTATTTTGTTAGAAAAAAACATTGTTTTTCCCTCGTCTTTTTAGAGGGGAAGTCTCGTTGTGGTCGAGTGATTTTTCGAGGCGTGACTGTTACCAACACCATCGACGACTTGACTTCGCGCCGCGATTTTTTCCATCGATGTGCCTCGAAGGTCCCGAGTGGATTTAAGAAGTGTGGTCGGTGCGGGCCGGCATATCTCGCGACGTGACACTCACGGCTTGGTGCCTCCAGTGGCCTCGGGCCAGAGCATGATACCAAGAAGTGCACCTTGTGTCTCGGTCTCCGGAAACGGACACAGGTAGCGAGGCAAGTTCTACGGGACCGTCTTTTGGACTTGCGCCGGCCCCTCGACTTCGATGGCATCGTGTGTCGACTGGCTGGATCTTCGGTACCGGTACCGATGTCTACGAAATCGGCACCGACCCCAGGAGCACAGGTCCCGTTGGCCCGTCGGTCTTCCGGAGACGGCAGGGGTGAGAGGCCGCGTGGGCAATCGGCCCCGGTCACTCCCTCTACCCAGGGCCCTCGGGACCGAACCCTGTTGGACCCGATCCCTCGAGGCCGAGGGGGATCTACTTCCTCCTCTTCCATTCCACCAAGCGCCGATGACGGGCACCGAAAAAAGGCAAAGAAGCATCGTCATCGGTCGCCCACGGTGCACACGGCTCCCGGCGCCAGGGATGATTCGACGCCGAGGAAGCGGCAGCGCCGAGAGGAGAGATCCCCCTCTGTAGTAGAGGTCTCGTCACGCCAGGGTGCCAGCACTTCGGTGCCGTCTCCTGGACCCGACCAGCTTCCGGCACCGACACCTCTACCGGCCCCCTCGCCTTTCCCGACAGTGGGCCTTGACGAGTGCCTCCGAGCCATCCTTCCGGGGATCCTGGAAGGGCTGATGCGCCAGACTGTGCCGGCGCCGGGGGTGCTTGCGCCCTCGGCGCCGTTGACTGTGGTGCCGGCGTGCTCTAGCCCGGTGCCTACGCCTTCGATGCCAACGCCGCTTGCGGCACCGGTCTCGACCGCCACGCAGGTGGAGTCCCCGTCGACATCGATGGAGGGAGCTTCATCCCCGCCGGCGCATGAGTCCACCGCTCGAACGACGCCAACCGAGGCCGTCGGTGCCTCGACGTCGAGCCGGGCCCCGGTTGAGGACTGAGCTGCAGGAGCTCATGTCCGACACCGAGGAAGAGGCCTTGTGGGGGGAGGAGGAGGACCCCAGATATTTCTCCTCAGAGGAGTCTGTGGGCCTTCCCTCCGACCCCACTCCTTCACCAGAGAGAAAGCTCTCACCACCTGAGAGCCTCTCCTTTGCCTCCTTTGTCAGGGACATGTCTATTTGCATTCCCTTCCCCGTGCTCTCTGTGGATGAGCGAGGGCTGAGATGCTCGAGGTCCTCGACTATCCATCACCACCTAGAGAGTCCTCCACGGTGCCGTTGCACCAATGTCCTCAAGAGACTCTGCTTCGGAACTGGTTGAGACCATTATCTATCCCACCATCCCCAAGAAAGCGGAGTCCCAATACAGGAATCCACTCGGACCTAGAGTTAATGCGGCCCAATTGCCTCATGACTCGGCGGTCGTGGACTCTGCTCTCAAGAGGGCACGGAGTTTGAGGGATACCGCCTCGGCGCCCCCAGGGCGGGAGTCTCGCACTCTGGACTCGTTTGGGAGGAAGGCCTACCAATCTTCCATGTTCGTGACCCGCATTCCAGTCCTACCAGCTCTACACGAGCTCTACAGCTCTACACGAGCTCTACATGAGCGTACACATGCGTAATAATGTGAAGCAACTGGCGGACCTGGTCGACAAGCTCTCCCCAGAGCAGTCCAGGCCTTTTCAGGAGGTGGTCAGGCAGCTGAAGGCGTGCAGAAAGTTCCTGTCCAGGGGTATTTATGACACCTGTGATGTGGCATCTCGTGCTGCGGCCCAAGGTATAGTGATGCGCAGGCTCTCATGGCTGCGTGCCTCTGACCTGGACAGCCGCACCCAGCAGAGGCTGGCTGATGTCCCTTGCCGGGGGATAATATTTTTGGTGAGAAGGTCGACCAACTACACCAGCGGGAAACCGCCCTCGACAAACTCTCCCACCGGGCACCTTCAGCGTCCACCTCAGCTGGTGGACGTTTTTCCCGGGCCAGGCAGGCTGCGCCCTACGCTTACAACAAGCGTAGGTACACCCAGCCGGCCCGAAGGCCTCATCAGGCACAGGGACAGCCCCAGCGCGCTCGTTCCCGTCAACAGCGTGCGCCTAAGCAGCCCCCTGCGCCTCTACAGCAAAAGCCGGGGACGGGCTTTTGACTGGATCCATGGGAACATAGCCGCCATCAAAGTGTCCGTACCGGACGATCTGCCAGTCGGGGGGAGGTTAAAATTTTTTCACCAAAGGTGGCCTCTTATAACCTCCGACCAGTGGGTTCTCCAAATAGTGCGGTGCGGATACGCCCTCAATTTGGCTTCCTCTCCTCCAAATTGTCCTCCGGGAGCTCAATCCTTCAGCTTCCAGCACAAGCAGGTACTTGCAGAGGAACTCTCCGCCCTTCTCAGCACCAATGCGGTCGAACCCGTGCCACCCGGGCAGGATGGGCAGGGATTCTATTCCAGGTACTTCCTTGTGGAAAGAAAACAGGGGGATGCGCCCCATCCTAGACCTGAGAGGCCTGAACAAATATCTGGTCAAAGAGAAGTTCAGGATGCTTTCCTTGGGCACCCTTCTGCCAATGATCCAGAAAAACGATTGGCTATGTTCCATGGATTTAAAGGACGCATACACCCACATCCCGATACTGCCAGCTCACAGACAGTATCTCAGATTCCGCCTGGGCACAAGGCACTTTCAGTATTGTGTGCTGCCCTTTGGGCTCGCCTCTGCCCCACGGGTGTTCACGAAGTGCCTCGTGGTGGTTGCGGCGTATCTATGCAAGCTGGGAGTGCACGTGTTCCCATATCTCGACGATTGGCTGGTCAAGAACACCTCGGAGGCAGGAGCTCTCCGGTCCATGCAGTGTACTATTCACCTCCTGGAGCTGCTGGGGTTTGTGATAAATTACCCAAAGTCCCATCTCCAGCCAGTCCAATCTCTGGAATTCATAGGAGCTCTGCTGAATTCTCAGATGGCTCAGGCCTTTCTTCCCGAAGCGAGGGCCCACAACCTCCTGTCCCTCGCTTCCCGGACTAGAGCGTCTCAGCAGGTCACAGCTCGGCAGATGTTGAGACTCCTAGGTCATATGGCCTCCACAGTTCATGTGACTCCCATGGCTCGTCTTCACATGAGATCTGCTCAATGGACCCTAGCTTCCCAGTGGTGCCAGGCCACCGGGAATCTAGAAGATGTCATCCGCCTCTCCATCAGTTGCCCGCACTTCACTGCACTGGTGGACCATTCGGACCAATTTGACCCTGGGACGCCCATTCCAAATTCCTCAGCCCACGAAAGTACTAACGACGGATGCATCTCGCCTGGGGTGGGGAGCTCATGTTGATGGGCTCCACACCAGGGTCTGTGGTCCCTCCAGGAAAAAGATCTTCAGATCAACCTCCTGGAGCTCCGAGCAGTCTGGAACGCACTGAAGGCTTTCAGAGATCGGCTGTCCTGTCAAATTATCCAAATTCGGACAGACAATCAGGTTGCAATGTATTACATCAACAAGCAGGGGGGCACCGGATCTCGCCCCCTGTGTCAGGAAGCCGTCGGGATGTGGCGTTGGGCCTGCCAGTTCGGCATGCTCCTCCAAGCCACATACCTGGCAGGCGTAAACAACAGTCTGGCCGACAGACTGAGCAGAGTCATGCAACTGCACGAGTGGTCGCTCCATTCCAGAGTGGTACGCAAGATCTTCAGAGAGTGGGACACCCCCTCGGTGGACCTTTTCGCCTCTCAGACCAACCACAAGCTGCCTCTGTTCTGTTCCAGACTACAGGCACACGGCAGGCTAGTGTCGGATGCCTTTCTCCTCCATTGGGGGACCGGCCTCCTGTATGCTTATCCTCCCATACCTTTGGTGGGGAAGACCTTACTGAAGCTCAAGCAAGACCACGGCACAATGATTCTGATAGCGCCCTTTTGGCCCCGCCAGATCTGGTTCCCTCTTCTTCTGGAGTTCTCCTCCGAAGAACCGTGGAGATTGGAGTGTTTTCCGACTCTCATTTCGCAGAACGACGGAGCACTTCTGCACCCCAACCTTCAGTCTCTGGCTCTCACGGCCTGGATGTTGAGGGCGTAGACTTCGCTTCGTTGGGTCTGTCTGAGGGTGTCTCCCGTGTCTTGTTTGCCTCTAGGAAGGATTCCACTAAAAAGAGTTACTTTTTCAAGTGGAGGAGGATTGTCGTTTGGTGTGAGAGCAAGGCCCTAGAACCTCGTTCTTGTCCTGCACAGAACCTGCTTGAATACCTTCTGCACTTATCAGAGTCTGGCCTCAAGACCAACTCAGTAAGGAATCACCTTAGTGCGATTAGTGCTTACCATCTTCGTGTAGAGGGTAAAGCTATCTCTGGAGAGCCTTTAGTCGTTCGATTCATGAGAGGCTTGCTTTTGTCAAAGCCCCCTGTCAAGCCTCCTGCAGTGTCATGGGATCTCAACGTCATCCTCACCCAGCTGATGAAACCTCCTTTTGAGCCGCTGAATTCATGCCATCTGAAGTACTTGACCTGGAAGGTCATTTTCTTGGTGGCAGTTACTTCAGCTCGTAGGGTCAGTGAGCTTCAAGCCCTGGTAGCTCATGCTCCGTATACCAAATTTCATCATAACAGAGTAGTACTCCGCACTCACCCTAAGTTCCTGCCAAAGGTGGTGTTGGAGTTCCAACTTAACCAGTCAATTGTCTTGCCAACATTCTTTCCCAGACCGCATACCCGCCCTGCTGAGCGTCAGTTGCACATTAGACTGCAAGCGAGCGTTGGCCTTCTATTTGGAGCGGACACAGCCCCACAGACAGTCCGCCCAATTGTTTGTTTCTTTCGACCCCAATAGGAAAGGGGTCGCTGTCAGAAAACGCACCATCTCCAGTTGGCTAGCAGATTGCATTTCCTTCACTTATGCCCAGGCTGGGCTGTCTCTTGAGGGTCATGTCACGGCTCATAGTGTCAGAGCTATGGCAGCGTCGGTGGCTCAATTGAAGTCAGCCACTATTGAGGAGATTTGCAAAGCTGCGACGTGGTCATCTGTCCACACATTCACATCACATTACTGCCTGCAGCAGGATACCCGACGCGACAGTCGGTTCGGGCAGTCGGTGCTGCAGAATCTGTTTGGGGTTTAAATCCAACTCCACCCTCCAGGACCCGAATTTATTCTTGTCAGGCTGCACTCTCAGTTAGTTGTTCTTCGTAGGTCAATTTCTGTTCTACCCTCGCTGTTGCGAGGTCTAATTGACCTGGGTTCTTGTTTTGAGTGAGCCTGAGAGCTAGGGATTCCCCAGTCGTGAGAACAAGCAGCCTGCTTGTCCTCGGAGAAAGCGAATGATACATACCTGTAGCAGGTGTTCTCCGAGGACAGCAGGCTGATTGTTCTCACCTACCCTCCCTCCTCCCCTTTGGAGTTGCGTTTTTACTCATTTTTGCTTGTCATTCAACTGAGCGGGAACGGTCGCAGCACGGGCGGGAAGACGGCCGCGCATGCGCGTGGGCGTACCATGCGTGCGGGAACCGCCCGCAAAGTTTTGTTCCGGTTGGTGGGGGCTGCCGTGGACGTCAACCCAGTCGTGAGAACAATCAGCCTGCTGTCCTCGGAGAAACACCTGCTACAGGTATGTATCATTCGCTTTCCATTTTTATATGGATAAAGTAGAAGTATGAATAATACATACATGCACATGCGCACATCCATGAAGTAAGAACTATAATCTCTCCAGTCTGGAACTTACCTTTCCAATATTAAGGCAGTTAATTGAGTTGGCGTACATTCCAGCTAGGTTGGAAGCTTAGATGTGGAAGAAGCACTAGACAAAAAGTGGGAACAATATAGTACGTTCAGCAAACCAAAGTTGGATAGCTGTATCTGTTCGGAAATATGAAAATTAAAAATAAGATAAGTACATAAGTACATAAGTAGTGCCATACTGGGAAAGATCAAAGGTCCATCTAGCCCAGCATCCTGTCACCGACAGTGGCCAATCCAGGTCAAGGGCACCTGGCACGCTCCCCAAACGTAAAACATTCCAGACAAGTTATACCTAAAAATGAGGAATTTTTCCAGTCCATTTAATAGCGGTCTATGGACTTGTCCTTTAGGAATCTATCTAACCCCTTTTTAAACTCCGTCAAGCTAACCGCCCGTACCACGTTCTCCGGCAATGAATTCCAGAGTCTAATTACACGTTGGGGTGAAGAAAATTTCTCCGATTCGTTTTAAATTTACCACACTGTAGCTTCAACTCATGCCCTCTAGTCCTAGTATTTTGGATAGCGTGAACAGTCGCTTCACATCCACCCGATCCATTCCACTCATTATTTTATACACTTCTATCATATCTCCCCTCAGCCGTCTCTTCTCCAAGCTGAAAAGCCCTAGCCTTCTCAGCCTCTCTTCATAGGAAGTCGTCCCATCCCCACTATCATTTTCGTCGCCCTTCGCTGTACCTTTTCCAATTCTACTATATCTTTTTTGAGATACGGAGACCAGTACTGAACACAATACTCCAGGTGCGGTCGCACCATGGAGCGATACAACGGCATTATAACATCCGCACACCTGGACTCCATACCCTTCTTAATAACACCCAACATTCTATTCGCTTTCCTAGCCGCAGCAGCACACTGAGCAGAAGGTTTCAGCGTATCATCGACGACGACACCCAGATCCCTTTCTTGATCCGTAACTCCTAACGCGGAACCTTGCAAGACGTATGCTATAATTCGGGTTCCTCTTACCCACATGCATCACTTTGCACTTGTCAACATTGAACTTCATCTGCCACTTGCACGCCCATTCTCCCAGTCTCGCAAGGTCCTCCTGTAATCGTTCACATTCCTCCTGCGACTTGACGACCCTGAATAATTTTGTGTCATCGGCGAATTTAATTACCTCACTAGTTATTCCCATCTCTAGGTCATTTATAAATACATTAAAAGCAACGGACCCAGCACAGACCCCTGCGGGACCCCACTAACTACCCTCCTCCACTGAGAATACTGGCCACGCAATCCTACTCTCTGCTTCCTATCTTTCAACCAGTTCTTAATCCATAATAATACCCTACCTCCGATTCCATGACTCTGCAATTTCTTCAGGAGTCTTTCGTGCGGCACTTTGTCAAACGCCTTCTGAAAATCCAGATATACAATATCAACCGGCTCCCCATTGTCCACATGTTTGCTTACCCCCTCAAAAAAATGCATTAGATTGGTGAGGCAAGACTTCCCTTCACTAAATCCGTGCTGACTTTGTCTCATCAGTCCATGTTTTTGTATATGCTCTGCAATTTTATTCTTAATAATAGCCTCCACCATCTTGCCCGGCACCGACGTCAGACTCACCGGTCTATAATTTCCCGGATCTCCTCTGGAACCTTTCTTAAAAATCGGAGTAACATTGGCTACCCTCCAGTCTTCCGGTATTACACTCGATTTTAGGGACAGATTGCATATTTCTAACAAAATAGTCTGAGCAAAATAGTCTGGGTATTTAAAATCAATTTAAGTGCTGTTTCTACTTTCATGCCACTAGGTGGTAGTGTTCTCCTTTTTTTACGTGGCCCACTATCATTTTAGATGAAAGCTGTCTGACTGCATAATCATTTGCAGAAATGACACTCAGGAAAAACAAATTTTCTTTTATTTATTTATTGATACTTATATCCCACGTTTTCCAAAGAAGCTTCAGTTCAATATGGCTTACATACAATTTATGAAAATATTATATTCTCTGAGGACAGGCAGGCTGAATGATTGTCACAAATAGGTCGATGATCCGTGCCGGCCTGGGAATCGGCATAATTAATAGCAAAAACAAAAACTTTGCTAGAGCCTTCTAGTGCATGTGCTGCACTGCGCATGCGCGTAGTGCCTTTCCGCCCGTCACACGACTGCAGTCTTCAGTTGTTTTTTTTCTCTGCATGAGGAGCAGCAAACTTTTTGCCGTTCCTTTCTTGTGCCTGGGAAAGAGCTTTTGTGCCTTTTTTCGCAAATTTTTTCCCGTTTTTCTTCCCTTTTTTCTACTATTCTAAAAAAAAAAAAAAAATCTTTAGTTTTTTTGAGCCGCATATAAATTTTCTTTATTTTCGTCACGGGCCACACTTAGGTTTGCTTGGTCAGGCTTCCCATTTTGTGCTTTATTTTCGACACAATCGAATATTTTAATTTTGCCGAAGCCGTTTTCCTTTCCATGTCATTGAAGATGCCCAGTAGCTTCAAATGCTGTACTCTGTCAACCACACTATCTCTGATACTAATACACATTCTTGGTGTATTCAGTGTCTTGGGCCCGACCATAGCCCAGCAAATTGTGTCCTTTGTCTTCGTATGAAGAAAAGGACGCAAATTTCCCGAGAAGCTCAGAGAGAGAAACTTTTTAGATCTCAGTCCAGTCCTTCGGCATCGACATCAGTAGGGACGTCTGCTGCGAGGCCCAGATACACTGGGAGCAATGAGGTGTCAAGTGGGTCTCCACCTGTCTCGAGGCCCCCTGCTATGCAGGACCCCCGGGACCGGCCTCTGTCAGACCCAACCCCGAGGTGACGGGAGGATTCAACATCGTCCTCGTCAGCACCGAGAAGCTTGGGTGAGGTACATCAGGCAAAGGCCAAGAAGCACCAACACCGATCTCCTTCAACACACGGTGCCAGGAGCTCTGGGGCGCCGAGGAATCCAGCCCCCGAGAAGAGTTGACACTGGGAAGATCGCTCCCCCTCCATTCAAGAGGTGCTGATGCGACTGTCTCCCAGCAGCCGGCATACTGCTTCTGCAACCTGATCTCCAACCGGCCCCGCAGCCTTTACTGAGGGTGGCTCTCGACAAGCGTATCTGGGCCTTGCTCCTGGAACATTTGGAGGGATTACCACATCGATCGGCATCGGAGGTGCTTGTAACTACCATGCCTTCTGCTGAAGCACCGTCTGGCCTGCAGAGCGGCCTCCGGCACTGCTTGTTGCCCCGGTGTCGATTGCCACACAGGCCGGTTATCTGACGTCGATGGACAAAGCTTCGCTGAAGTCGATGCAAGAACTGACTCCTCAATGCCGTTTTCGAGGCCATGGGTCCTCGATGTTGAGGCGAGCCCGGTCTTGGACATCCCTGAGGGAAGTGCTGTCCGATACCGAGGAGGAACACTCATGGGAATCAGAGGAGGATCCCAGGTACTTCTCTGATGAGTCCTATGGGATCCCTTCTGAGCCTTCCCATTCACCTGAAAGGAGACTGTTTCCACTGGAGAGTCTGTCCTTTACATCCTTTGTATGGGAAATGGCGGATACCATTCCATTCCCTGTAGAAGTGGAGGATGAGCCCAGAGTTAAGATGCTTGACGTCCTGGACTACACCTCTCCACCTAAGGAGGCAGTGACTGCTCCTCTGCATTAGGTACTCAAGGCAGTCCTCGTGAAGAACTGTGTATCTCTGTCTGTCCCTGTATTCCCCAAGAAAATAGATACCCAATACCAGATCCACAGGGAACCTGGGTTAGCGAAGTCTCAGTTACCTCACAACTCCGTGGTGATAGATGCCGCTCTCGAGACAGCCAAGAGTACTAGGGACTATGCCTCGGCTCCCCCAGGCAGAGAAGCTAGGACCTTGGACTCTTTTGGAAGAAAATGTATCGGGCCGCTATGCTCATCACTCGTATCTGGTCATAGCAGCTCTTCACCAGCATTTACTTGCGGAACTCAGAGAGGAAGCTGTCTGACTTGGTCAACACACTCCCTATGGAGCAGGCCAAGCCCTTTCACCATCCTAGAGGTACAGGAGAAATATTCCGCGGATTAGAAAAAGAGGAAAAAGACCAAACGTCAGCTGGCGTGGCAAAACAGTTAGGTAAAGGAAGCCATTAGAGCCAAAAAACAATCCTTCAGAAAGTGGGGAAGAGAACCAACTTAAAATAACAGGATAAAACATAAGGAATGCCAAGCCAAATGTAAAGCGGAGATAAGGAGGGCAAAAAAGGACTTTGAAAAAAAGTTAGCATTAGAAGCGAAAATACATAGTACAAATATTTTTAGATACATTAAAAGCAGGAAACCGGCTAAAGAATCGGTTGGGCCGTTGGACGAAAATGGTGTTAAAGGGGCGATAAGGTAAGACAAAGCCGTAGCGGAGAAATTAAATGAATTCTTTCCTTCAGTCTTCACCGAGGAGGATTTGGGTGGGACACCGGTGCCGGAAAGGGTATTTGAAGTGGGCGAGTCAGAGAAACTAAATGAATTCTCTGTAAACTTGGAGGATGTAATGGATCAGTTCTACAAACTGAAGAGTAGTAAATCACCTGGACCGGATAGTATTCATCCCAGAGTATTAATAGAACTGAAATGAACTTGTAGAGCTACTGTTAGTAATATGCAATCTATCCCTAAAATCAGGTGTGGTACTGGAAGACTGGAGGGTAGCCAATGTTATGCCAATTTTTTTAAAAAGGTTCCAGAGGAGATCCGGGAAATTATAGACCGGTGAGTCTGACGTTGGTTCTGGGCAAAATGGTAGAGGCTATTATTAAGAATAAAATTACAGAGCACATACAAAAACATGGGCTGATGAGACCAAGTCAACACGGATTTAGTGAAGGGAAGTCTTGCCTCACCAATCTACTGCATTTTTTGAGGGGGTGAACAAACATGTGGACAGTGGGGAGCCGGTGGATATTGTGTATCTGGATTTTCAAAAGGCGTTTGACAAAGTGCCTCTTGAAAGACTCCAGAGGAAACTGGAGAGTCATGGGATTGGAGGTAGGGTATTACTATGGATTAAGAACTGGTTGAAAGATAGGAAGCAGAGAGTAGGATTGAATGGTCAGTATTCTCAATGGAGGAGGGTAGTTAGTGAGGTCCCGCAGGGGTCTGTGCTGGGTCCGCTGCTTTTTAACATATTTATAAATGACCTGGAGATGGGAGTAACTAGTGAGGTAATTAAATTCGCAGATGACACAAAATTATTCATGGTCATCAAGTCGCAGGAGGAGTGTGAAAGATTACAGGAGGACCTCGCGAGACTGGGGGATTGGGCGTCCAAGTGGCAGATGAAGTTAAATGTTGACAAGTGCAAAGTGATGCATGAGGGTAAGAGGAACCCGAATTACAGCTATGTCATGCAAGGTTCCGTGTTAGGAGTCACAGACCTAGAAAGGGATCTGGGAGTTATCGTGGATAAGACGTTTAAAACTTCTGCTCAGTGTGCTGCAACGGCTAGGAAAGCGCACAGAATGTTTGGTATTATTAGGAAAGGGATGGAAAACAAACATGAGGATGTTATAATGCTCCATGATGCGACTACACCTCGAATATTGTGTCAAATTCTGGTCGCTGCATCTCAAAAAAAGATATGAAGGAATTGGAGAAGGTGCAGAGAAGGGCGACGAAGATGGTAAAAGGGATGGGAACGACTTCCCTATGAGGAAAGGCTGAGAAGGTTAGGGCTCTTCAGCCTGGAGAAAAGGCGGCTGAAGGGTGATATGATAGAAGTCTACAAGATAATTAGCGGAGTAGAGCGGACAAATGTGAAGCGTTTGTTTACACTTTCAAACAACAATAGAACCAGGGAACACAAGATGAAGCTAGAATATGGTAGATTTAAAACAAACAGGAGAAAGTTTTTCTTTACTCAGCGTGTAGTTGGACTCTGGAACTCGTTGCCGGAAAATGTAGTGACAGCAGCTGGCCTTACGGAGTTTAAATTTTTTATTTTTTGTTACATTTGTACCCCGCGTTTTCCCACTCATGGCAGGCTCAATGCGGCTTACATGGGGCAATGGAAGGTTAAGTGACTTGCCCAGAGTCACAAGGAGCTGCCTGTGCCTGAGGTGGGAATCAAACTCAGTTCCTCAGTTCCCCAGGACCAAAGTCCACCACCCTAACCACTAGGCCACTCCTGTTGGACAGATTCCTGAGGGAAAAGTCCATTGAACATTATTAAAAATTATTTTTTTGGGGAGGGGGGGGGGGTGCCGGTTTCTTGAAGCCTGGATTGGCCGCTGTCAGAGACAGGATGCTAGGCTTGATGGACCATTGGTCTTTTCCCAGTATGGCGGTGCTTATGTTCTTATGGTCAACAGCAGAAGGCGTGTTGCAAGTTCTTGGCCTGGGGCACTTAAGACACTTTTGATATGACATCCATAATATCTGCCCAAGTTATAGCAATGCGTAGAATCTCATGCCTGCATGTTTCTGACCTGGACTATTCAGTCCAGCAGAGCATGGCAGATGCCCCTTGCCAGGGAGTAATCTTTTTGGAGAGAAGGTGGATGAACTGGTTTACCAGATCAGAAAGCACACTGATGCTATGTCTTCTCTCTCACGCCGGATGTCTTCTGCACACGCCTCCTCATCGCGGAGTGCTTCCTATCCCTTTTCTAGGTGTGGCTCGCCAGCCTTCTCAGGCTCAGCCCCAGCATGCTCGTTCTCATCAACAGCGTGTACCCAAGGTGAAGGCCTAGTATAGGATTTTGGCCAAGGCCTAGGGTGGACCGAGCAGGCCCTACGCATCACCCTAGCCACCAACGCCGCACACTCACAACAGCCAACAGGCACCACCAGAAAGTGGGAGATGGAGCATGCAGGCGGGCCTCATGGCCAATCGGGAACCCACTCATGCAGAGACCAAGCAAGCGGGCCTCACGGCCGACCGGAAATCGAGTCATACTCTGGGAAGGGAGAAGGAACAACAAGAGTTCCACACGGAACTGGGCCACAAGCAGTGCACACAGTGCATAGTAGAGTCACAAAGGAAAAGGTGAGAGGCAGAAGCCTCTAAAGGTATATAAGGAAAAGGGAAATGGGATTTGATATACCACCTTTCTGAGGTTTTTGCAACTACATTCAAAGCGGTTTACATATATTCAGGTATTTATTTTGTACCAGGGGCAATGGAGGGTTAAGTGACTTGCCCAGAGTCACAAGGAGCTGCAGTGGGAATCGAACTCAGTTCCCCAGGATCAAAGTCCACTGTACTAACCACTAGGCTACTCCTCTGCCACAGGCGAACAAAAATACAGGTAGCCCCAGAAGGAAACACTCTAGGCTTATACAACACAGCACTCAAGGAAAAAGGGAAAGCCACTCAAGGAATACTCTAGGCTGTACCTTACAGCACTCAGGGAAAAGGGGAAGGAAAACCACCTATAGGAATACACTCTAGGCTGAACCATTCAGCACACAAGGGAACTAGGCTGTACCTACAGCATACAACGATACAGGGAACACACTAGGCTGAATATACAGCATACAAAGGGAAAGGGAGAACTACCTAAGGAATATACAAAGCTGGCCCCACAACCCCCAAGGGAAAAAGGGAACTGAGGGGAAGATGCACTAAAAAATCGTTAAAGCCCTTCCCTTACTGATTCCCTTAGCGAATCGGTAAGGAACGGGCATGCATCAAGGAAAAGGAATGCAAATGAGCTGCTCACTTGCATTCTCTATTCCATCGGTAAACAGTCGGCCGGTGGAGCATGCGCAGAGCAGCCAAGCGTTATGCCGGCTGCTCTGCGCATACCAAGGACGTCCTTTATGGAAGTCCTTCACTCCAACAACAACAGCAAAAAAAAGATGTCCCTGACGAGCAGGAAACTTGTCAGCAGCCTGAACCTCAGAAGAGAAACAGTGCTGAAAAGAGCCCCAGTTAATTTAAGTGCTACTGCTCTTCGCTTGTGTAACATTTCCATTGTTCACTGCTTTGAATGTTAAAGGCAGGCTTACATCAGGCAATTAGGAAGGACTTCTGTGAAGAAAAAAAACATCCAAGTGCTCGTCAGGGACGTCTAACACGAGCTGGACGTCTTCCTGCAGCCTTTGTGCTGGGCGTCCTTGGACGTGTTTTCCTACCTGCAATGTTTTCAGCTTGCGCCCCCCCCCCCCCCCCCCCCACACACACACAGGATCGGAACGTGCAAGGACGTCCAAATCAAAACTTTTTGGACATCCCTCCCTCCAGGTCTCTCTCAACCAATCCCAGCGTGTTTAGCTGATACTGCTAACAGCTAAACTTGCTGGGGTTGGCTGAGAGAGACCCGGAGGGAGGGACATCCAAAAATTTTGATTTGGACGTCCTCGCACGTTCCGATCTTGTGGGGGGATGGCGCAAGCTGAAAACAACCTTGGGGGGGACTGTTGAGAGAACTGGGCTTATGGTCAGTTTAGGCAGGTAAGAAAAACAGGGACGTCCTTTTTTTTTTTCTTTTTCTTCAGAGAAGTCCTTCCTAATTGCATATAAGAAAAACACGTCCAAGAAGGACGCCCATCACAAAAGCTGCAAGAAGACGTCCAGCTCGTGTTAGACGTCCCTGACATGCACTTGGATTGTTTTTTTCCTCCTTTCCGATTACCTCACAGCAGCCCCAACGAGAGGTGCAGACCTCCAGTTAGGGGTTTCCACGGTAAGGGAATCGGAAAATGGTGGTACATTTCATTACAATACGGTTTCTACACATTATAATACTAATTTGCTCATCTGCATTCCGTTTTCGTTAGCTACTACCATGATCGGAAAATAGCTGGGAGAAACCTTTAGTGCATGTCAGGGTTTACTACTTGCTTGTTAATGGCTCGTTAAGTTTAGTGCATCTGGCCCTGATAAAGGGAAAAAAACAGAGCAGAACTACTCAGCAGACAAAGATAAAGGGGAGAGTAAGCAAACAGAGGAAGCTGCCTTGACACACACAGACCAGAAAAGGGACGCTGCTCCCCATACACAGGAGACAGCTACAGCAAACAAAGAGAACTAAAACAAACAAACAAGAGCAAAATACAGGGACAGGGGGAGACAGAACCACAGGGAGCAGAGCAGAAGCTCAGCACAACAAAGGGAACAACGAGGGATAGAAAGTTAAACAAACTGAAACGACTCAAGGCACAAGCTTACCCCAGACAGCACTACGTTACAGAAGGAGAAAGCAAACCAGGTGTGGGGAGTGAGAAAATCAGGCTCATGCTGGGAGTACCCAGCAGACACGCACACACAGAATAAGCAAGCACGAGGAGAAAGGCTAAACTCCAACGTGAACACAAGCGACCAAGCGCAGACTGGCTTCAGCAAGCAATCAGAGCAATCAATGCCAAAGCAATGATTGCAGGGGAAAGGCAGGCTTGAATGGATCAGGCTTCTGACGTCTGCTGGCGCAGTCCCTGACAAGCCAATCAGGAGTGAGTCCCAAACATTCCCCTGCCGATCCAGCAGAATCATAACACTACTCCCCAGCAAAAGCAAGGGACGAGCTTTTGACTGGGTCCAACAGAGCATAGCCACCATAAATGTCCGTGCCGGATGAGTTGCCGGTTGGAGGAAGGTTAAAATTTTTTCACCAAAGGTGGCCTCTCATGACCTCTGACCAGTGGGTTTTGCAAATAGTCCGGTTAAGATACACCCTCAATTTGATATCCAAACCTTCAAATTGCCCATCAAGAGCTCATTCATTTGGCTCTCAGCACAAGCAGGTAATTGCAGAGGAACTCTCTGCCCTTCTAAAGGCCCATTTGGTCAAACCCATTCCATCAGGGGAAGAAAGGCAGGTACTTCCTTGTGCAGAAAAAGACAGGGGGGATGCGTCCCATCCTAGACCTAGGGGCCCTGAACAAATTCCTAGTCCGAGAAAAGTTCAGGATGGTTTCCCTGGGCACCCCATGATTCAGGGAAATGATTGGCTATGCTCTCTGGACTTGAAGGATGCATATACAAATATCCCAATACTTCCAGCTCACAGGAAGTATCTTCGATTTCAGCTGGGAACACATCATTTTCAGTACTGCGTGTTGCCTTTTGGCCTCGCGTCTGCTCCCAGGGTATTTACAAAATGTCTAGCGGTAGTTGCAGCATTGCTACGCAGACTGGGAGTGCATGTGTTCTCTTATCTCGACGATTGGCTGGTGAAGAGCACCTCGGAGGTAGGTGCTCAAGAGTCCATGCGAAAGACTATTCAGGTGATGGAGCTACGAGGGTTTGTGTTTGTTATAAACTACCCCAAGTCCCATCTCCATCCTGTCCAACAATTGGAGTTTATAAGAGCCCTGCTCGATACAAGGAATGTCCGAGGCTTCCTCCCAGAGGCATGTGTGGACAACCTTCTCTCCCTTGCATCCAAGGTTTGGACATTGCAGCAGGTCACGGCTCGGCAGATGCTGAGATTGTTAGGCCACATGGCTTCCATAGTACATGTTATACCCATGGCACGTCTTCACATGAGATCTGCTCAGTGAACACTGGCTTCTCAGTGGTATCAAGCAACGGGAGGTCTGGAGGATGTCATCCAAATGTCCCCCGCGCTTGTACGCTCTCTGCAGTGGTGAACAGTTCAATCCAATCTGACTTTGGGACTACAGTTCCAAATGCCCCAGCCACAGAAAGTGCTGATGACAGATGCATCACTCCTGAGGTGGGGGGCTCATGTAGATGGGCTTCACACTCAAGGAGCCTGGGCCCTCTGGGAAATGAGTCTTGAGATTAATCTCCTGAAACTCCAAGCGATCTGGAACGCTCTAAACACTTTCAGAAATGAGCTGTCCAATTCAAACAATCAGGTTGTAATGTATTACACCAACAAGCAGGGGGGCACCGGATTTCGCCCTCTGTGTCGGGAAGCTGTCCAGATGTGGCTCTGGGCACGCCATCATGGCATATTTTTACAAGCCATGTATCTGGCAGGCATAAACAACGGTCTGGCTGACAGACTGTGCAGGATAATGCAACCTCACAAGCCCACAAGATCTTCTGAGCGTGGGATACCCCCTCAGTGGATCTTTTTGCCACTCAACTCAATCACAAAGTCCCTCAGTTCTGTTCTAGGTTCCAGGCCCACGACAGACTAGCCTCAGATGACTTCCTCCTTCATTGGGGGATGGATCTTCTGTATGCGTATCCTTCCATCCCTGTTGTGGGGAAGACTTTGCTGAAACTCAGGCAAGACTGAGAAACCTTGATCCTGATCTCTCCTTATTGCCCAAGGCAGATCTGGTTCCCTTTTCTTCTGGAATTGTCCTCCAAAGAACCTTGGAGATTGGAGTGTTTTCTGACACTCATCATGCAGAACGAGGGATCTCTTCTGCATCCCAACCTCCAGTCTCTGGCCCCCACAGCCTGGATGTTGAGAGCTTAGAATTTTCTTCCTTGCATCTTCCTGGGGGTGTCTCATGGGTCTTGCTTGCTTCTTGGAAAGATTCAACAAAGAGACATTATTCTTTCAAGTGGAGGATGTTTGCTGTCTGGTGTGAGTGCAAAACCCTAGATCCCCTTTCTTGCCCTACACAGACCCTGCTTTGAATACCTTTTACACCTTTTTGAGTCTGGTTTCAAGACCCACTCTGAAAGGGTTTACCTTGGTGCAATTAGGCCTATCGTTGGACAGCCTCTAGTTGTTTGCTTCTTGAGAGGTTTGTTTTTGACAAAGTCCCCTGTCAAACCTCCGCCTGTGTCATGGGACCTCAATGTTGTCCTCACCCAGCTGATGAAAGCTCCTTTCGAGCTGCTGGATTCTTGTCATCTGAGGTACTTGACCTGGAGGGTCCTGTTAATGGTGACTGTTACTTCAACTCGCAGGGTCAGTGAGCTTTAGGCCCTAGTGGTAGATCCACCTTACACTACATTTCGTCATTACAATGTAGTTCTCTGCATGCACTTTAATTTCCTACAGTACCTCTGGTTATGACAGAGTTCCATCTGAACCAGTCAATCGTTCTTCCAACATTCTTTCTCAAACATCATTCCCATCCTGGACAAAGTGCACTATACACCTTGGACTGCAAGCTACCATTGGCCTCTGTAGTCTAGGCCCTACAGAGAGTCCACCCAGCTTTTTCTTCTTTTAATTCTAACAGGATGGGGGTTGTGCATTTCCTGATGGCAATCTCTCCAGTAGGCTGTCAGATTGCATTTTATTTACTTATGCCCAGGCTGAGCTGAATCTTGAGGGTCATGTCAAGGTTCACAATGTCAGAGCCATGGCTGCGTTGGTAGCCCACTTGAGGACAGCCTCCATTGAAGACATTTGCAAGGCTGCAGTGTGGTCTTTAGTCCACACATTCACATCACACTACTGCCTTGAGCAGGATACCCAATGCGATAGTTTGGGCAGACAGTTCTGCAGAATTAGTTTGGGGTCTAGAATCCAACTTCATCCCCCTAGGCCCATTTTGTTCTGTTCCAGGCTGCACTGTCACACGGTTGTATATAGTTTCAGGTAAATTACTATTTTGCCCTCACTGTTGTGAGTCCAATTAACTAATAGTGGTTGTTTTCGGTGAACCTGGTAGCTAGAGGATTCCCTCATGTGAGAATATAGCCTTTTTGTCCTCAAAGAAAAGCAGGTATTCTCTGAGGACAGCAGGCTATTCATTCTTACATATCCTCTCTCCTTCCCTTGGAGTTGTTTTTCATGCTATGTTATTGTACTAATGGTCCCATGCTCTCACGGTGGGCGGGAAGGCACTCATGCATGCACGGTGAGGATGCTGTGCATGTTCTTAAAGCTATATTAGCTTGCTTAAGCTCCACACCGGACAATGTGGCAGACATCCACATGTGAGAATGAATGGTGTGCTGTCCTCAGAGAATACCTGCTACAGGTAATTATCTTTGCTTTATGTACATAATATGGGACCTATGATGTGTGTTAACGTGGTACCACACTTTAGTTCTTAATATATAACAAAGGATTTAATGCATGTTTATTAGTATTTCTTAAACATTAACAATTTTTAGGGCACTATTGCACAAGCTTATCTAACACACTTCAATATGCCCCTTTCTGAGTGGAGAAGTAGCCTAGTGGTTAGTAGTGCAGTGGACTTTGATCCTGGGGAACTAGGTTCAATTCCCACTGCAGCTCCTTGTGACTCTGAGCAAGTCACTTAATTATTCTTAGGTACAACATAAGTTCCTGTATATAATACGAAAACCGCTTTGAATGTAGTTGCAAAAACCATAGAAAGGCACTATATCAAGTCCCATTTCCTTTCATTGGTGTGTTCCATCTGTCTTGAAGACTTGGGCTCGTTTAGATTCATTTTGTCAGACTCCTAATAGCACTACCTGATTACTATACATTGCTGATTTGATACGGGTATTGTCATGAAATGCTGATGTTGTTTTGTCTTTTCATTTTTGTTTCTTTATTTGCCATGGATTATTGTTACTTTAGTTTTTTTCCTTTTTGTTTTGTGTTATGCTTGAAAAACCTTAATAAAAATATGAAACAAAAAAAAAACATACAAAGTTAACAAGTACTTTTATACGTTGATTTTGCTCCAGCTTTCAAAGGGAGGTATATGCATATTTTCTTCTTCAGAATTGCCCTGGGAAAAAATACCCACAGAGATTTGTTTCCTTTTTTTGTATATACTTTTTCCTTTGAAAACTACTTTGTCAAATCTATGCCTTAAACATGCTCCTGGGCCTGCCTATATTATACTTGCCTAAAAATATGCATGTTGTTGATCCCCACAAGTACTTTTAATGTTAAAAGGCTTGATTGACTGCCTTTCATCAGGACATCAAAGGAGGAATTTGGATGTGAATGATAAAGAGAAACAGGTGGACAACCACAGATAGAAATACAGTAAAGGAAAGGCTCTAAAAACATGGGAGAAACATAAGGAGAAGGTTAGAAATAATGGTTCTATAAACATTAGCAAAATGGGCTTATAAAGACCTGGCTACAGACAAGTGTAAGAAGGATGTACTCCTTCCATTTTTAAAAATTCTGTACACAGGATTTTAAAATCCTGCATAGTATGTACTTATGCACTGAATTTCCCCATCATAAAGTCTGACTCTTTCCCAAACTTGAACACACACACACACTCACCAATAAAACAACCCTTCTCTCAGGCTACATACTCCCATCTCATGCTTTTGCTGCAGCTTGAGTTCTCTCTCCCTCTAATTCCCAGGAAAACTCCTAATTCTCTTTTCCTTGCACATACCCCACCTCTCCATCTTTCTCCCTTGACATATAGTTCCATATAGCCTGTCCTCTCTCCCCCCCCCCCCCCCCCCCCCCCCCCCCGTGCACCTAACCTCTTCTTGCCTGCCCTCTCCTTCCCCAGGCACTTTGTTCTCCTCCTGCTGTTCCAGGTCTAACTGCTTATTTGAACAGCAGGGTCTCTATGTAGTCACACAATTCAAATAAATAGACCCAGGACAGCAGAGGATGAGAAAAAGGCTTGAAGTGCAACCATTTGATGCTCCTGTTATTGCATGATCTGTGCGGGGGGAGTGGTGAGGGATCGGGATCAAGGAGAATTGCATGCATCGAAATTTATGCAGTTGGGAGATTCTGCACACTTCTATGTTGTGCAGTTGCACAGAATTCCCCCAGAGAAATCACATTTTTAACTGGGAAAACACTGGGCAATTTTCATACAGCCAGTTGATGCATAAATAGGCATGTACCTGGATAAATGGCTTCTGAAAATTATCCTTTAAGTGGTTTACACTGTTTATAGCTTCCTTTAGTGTCCAATGTTCCCGTAATAAGCCATATGGGAACAGATTGATGGGAACATTGGACACTAAAGAGTTAAAGTTATGCAGGGTGATAGAATTAGAGCTCTAGATATGGACGTACAAGAGGATTGTACACATTTTTGCAATATTTTTATAATTATATAAAAGTGGCATCAACAGTCAATGATAATAAGCCATCTGGATTACTGCAATGCACTATATGCGGGCTGCAAAGAACAGACTATCAAAAAACTCCAAACAGCCCAGAATACTGCCGCCAGATTCATATTTGGAAAACCTAAATATGAAAGTGCAAAACCCCTTAGAGAGAAACTGCACTGACTCCCACTTAAAGAACGCATTGCGTTCAAGATATGTACGATCGTACGCAAAATTATCCATGCAGACGCCCCGATCTACATGCTGAACCTACCTCCCAGAAACGCCACAAGAACATCCCGCAAATTTCTCAATTTGAACTTCCCCAGCTGCAAAGGACTAAAATACAAGCTGATGCATGCCACTACCATCTCCTACACGAGCACGCAAATATGGAATGCTCTACCCACAGACCTGAAATCAATTGTCGAATCAAATAACTTTTGCAAATCTCTGAAGACATACTTCTTCAACAAGGCCTACAATGAGAACCAACAGCTCCACTAATTCACTCTCCCAACCCAACCAGTTAGGAAAATCCACTTCTACTGTCACCCGCCCAATCACCTCCTCTTTCTTCCCTACTTAATCTCTTCACACTACTAACTGTATCTGATATTCTCCGAGGACAAGCAGGCTGCTTGTTCTCACTGATGTGTGACGTCCACGGCAACCCCTCCAATCGGAACACTTTACTAGCAAAGGCCTTTGCTAGTCTTCGCGCGCCGATGCGCACCGTGCATGCGCGGCCGTCTTCCCGCCCGAACCGGCTCGTGTTCGTCAGTCTTCTTTTGTCCGCGCTCGGGACGGTCGTGTTTGCGCCGTTCGCACCCCTTAAATTGACCATCGCGCGTCTTGTGCTTTTTGTTTAAAAAAAAAAAAAAAAAAAAAGGATATTGGAGGAAGACCTTTTCGGTCTTTTTCCCCTTCCCGTGTTTCCAGTTTTTGCCCCGCTAAGTTTCCTTTCGTTTTCGGGGTAGGCCCTTTTGAGGCCTCGGTTCGAGTTTTCTCTCCCTATTTTTGGTGCCTTTACCACCATTACGAGTTTTGATTTCGCCGGCGTGATTTTTCCGCCCATGTCATCGAAGTCTCCCAGCGGCTTCAAGAAGTGCACCCAGTGCGCCCGGGTAATCTCGCTCACTGATAGGCACGCATCGTGTCTTCAGTGTCTGGGGGCTGGGCACCGCCCACAGGCCTGCAGTCTTTGCGCCCTTTTACAGAAAATGACTCAGGTAGCGAGATTGGCCCAGTGGAACGTGTTGTTCTCGGGCTCTTCGTCGGGAACAGCACCGGGGGTATCGAGTGCATCGACGTCGACAGCGTCAAGACCTTCGACCTCGGCAT
The DNA here is from genome assembly GCF_901765095.1 of Microcaecilia unicolor. Taxonomy (NCBI): domain Eukaryota; kingdom Metazoa; phylum Chordata; class Amphibia; order Gymnophiona; family Siphonopidae; genus Microcaecilia; species Microcaecilia unicolor. The sequence goes on along the minus strand of NC_044031.1, from coordinate 125,112,164 downwards.
CGACTGTATCGACTGCATCGAGGCATTGACCCTCTGCATCGTCGGTACCGAGACATCGGAAGGCTGCGTCGGCGTCGGTGGTACCGGGACCTCCACTACTGCTGATGTCGTCGGACGGTGGTGCTTCGACCGGAGTGCAGTTGAGGGCTGTCCATTCCCCTGCTGGTGGCGGTGAGCCTTCGGGTGGGTCTCCCCCTACCCTGAGGGCTCCTGCGGTACAGCCCCCCCCCGAGACCGACCTTCTTCGGCCTCGGCCCCGAGGAAGCGACGGTTGGATTCTACGTCCTCCTCGTCAGTACCGGGTGACATGCTTCGTTTGAAAAAGTCAAAGAAGCATCGACACCGGTCTCCTTCCGCATCGGTACCGAGAGCTCTGGGTCGCCGAGGGAGTCGGCACCCAGTAGGCATCGGCACCGGGAGGACCGCTCACCCTCTGTTCAGGAGATGTCAATGCGCTCCACCTTGGACAGCCCGGAACAGCCTCCACGCCCGGAACAGACTCTGACCTCGACGCCTGCATCGGCTTCTATGTCTTTCTCCACAGCCGCCCTGCACGAGGGTCTCCGGGCCGTTCTTCCAGAGATCCTGGGAGAGCTGTTGTGCCCTTCCCCTCTGGTACCGGGGGTGCTTGCGCCACCGGTACCGTCGAGTGAGGCGCCGGCTGGCCCCTTGCCCGGGGTGAGGTCTCCGTCATCGGTGCCGCTTGCGGTACCGACTGCGGCCACCTCCCAGGAAGGCTCCCCGACGACGTCAGCGGAGAGAGCTTCGCCGGTGCTGGCGAGGGAGTCTACCTCTCGACGCTCACACCGTGGCCATGTTTCCACGGAGTCGAGCCGGGCACAGCTTCAGACACAGGTTCATGAACTTGTGTCTGATACCGATGGTGAGGCCTCGTGGGGGGAGGAGGACATCAGATATTTCTCTGACGAGGAGTCTGATGGCCTTCCTTCGGATCCCACTCCCTCCCCTGAAAGGCAGCTTTCTCCTCCCGAGAGTCTGTCTTTTGCAGCCTTTGTCCGGGAGATGTCTACGGCCATCCCCTTCCCGGTGGTTGTGGAGGACGAGCCCAGGGCTGAAATGTTTGAGCTCCTGGACTATCCTTCTCCACCTAAGGAAGCGTCCACAGTACCCATGCATCATGTCCTAAAAAAGACATTGCTGGCGAACTGGACCAAGCCTCTAAGTAATCCCCACATTCCCAAGAAGATCGAGTCCCAGTACCGGATCCATGGGGACCCAGAGCTGATGCGCACTCAGTTGCCTCACGACTCTGGTGTTGTGGATCTGGCCCTAAAGAAGGCTAAGAGTTCTAGGGAGCATGCTTCGGCGCCCCCGGGCAAAGACTCTAGAACCTTAGACTCCTTTGGGAGGAAGGCCTACCATTCTTCTATGCTCATGGCCAAAATCCAGTCTTACCAGCTCTACACGAGCATACACATGCGGAACAATGTGCGGCAGTTGGCGGGCTTGGTGGACAAGCTCCCTCCTGAGCAAACCAAGCCATTTCAGGAGGTGGTCAGGCAGCTGAAGGTGTGCAGAAAATTCCTGGCCAGAGGGGTATGTTGCGTCCAGGGCCGCTGCTCAAGGTGTGGTGATGCGCAGACTCTCATGGCTGCGTGCCTCCGACCTGGAGAATAGGATCCAGCAGCGGATTGCGGACTCGCCTTGCCGAGCGGACAATATTTTTGGAGAGAAAGTCGAACAGGTGGTAGAGCAGCTCCACCAGCGGGATACCGCTTTCGACAAGTTCTCCCGCCGGCAGCCTTCAGCTTCTACCTCCACAGGTAGACGTTTTTATGGGGGAAGGAAGACTGTTCCCTACTCTTCTGGTAAGCGTAGGTACAATCTTCCTTCTCGACAGCCTGCGGCCCAGGCTAAGCCCCAGCGCGCTCGCTCTCGTCAGCAGCGTGCGCCTCAGCAAGGCCCCACGGCTCCCCAGCAAAAGCAGGGGGCGAGCTTTTGACTGGCTCCAGCAGAGCATAGCCGACATCAACGTGTCATTGCCGGGCGACCTGCCGGTCGGAGGGAGGTTGAAAGTTTTTCACCAAAGGTGGCCTCTTATAACCTCCGACCGTTGGGTTCTTCAAATAGTCCGGCAAGGATACACCCTCAATTTGGCCTCCAAACCTCCAAATTGCCCACCGGGAGCTCAGTCTTACAGCTTCCAGCACAAGCAGGTACTTGCAGAGGAACTCTCCGCCCTTCTCAGCGCCAATGCGGTCGAGCCCGTGCCATCCGGGCAAGAAGGGCTGGGATTCTATTCCAGGTACTTCCTTGTGGAAAACAAAACAGGGGGGATGCATCCCATCCTAGACCTAAGGGCCCTGAACAAATATCTGGTCAAGGAAAAGTTCAGGATGCTTTCCCTGGGCACCCTTCTCCCCATGATTCAGGAAAACGATTGGCTATGCTCTCTGGACTTGAAGGACACCTACACGCACATCCCAATACTGCCAGCTCACAGACAGTATCTGCGATTTCAGCTGGGCACACGTCACTTCCAGTACTGTGTGCTACCCTTTGGGCTCGCCTCTGCGTCCAGAGTGTTCACGAAGTGCTTGGCTGTAGTAGCAGCAGCGCTTCGCAGGCTGGGACTGCACGTGTTCCCCTATCTCGACGATTGGCTGGTGAAGAACACATCCGAGGCAGGAGCTCTACAGTCCATGCAGATGACTATTCGCCTCCTGGAGCTACTGGGGTTTGTGATAAATTACCCAAAGTCCCATCTTCTCCCAGTACAGAGACTCGAATTCATAGGAGCTCTGCTGGATTCTCGGACGGCTCGTGCCTATCTCCCAGAGACGAGAGCCAACAACTTGTTGTCCCTCGTCTCGCGGGTGCGAGCGTCCCAACAGATCACAGCTCGGCAGATGTTGAGATTGCTGGGCCACATGGCCTCCACAGTTCATGTGACTCCCATGGCCCACCTTCACATGCGATCTGCTCAATGGACCCTAGCTTCCCAGTGGTTTCAGGCTGCTGGGGATCTAGAAGACCTGATCCACCTGTCCACGAGTTTTCTCAAATCCCTGTATTGGTGGACGATTTGGTCCAATTTGAGCCTGGGACGTCCTTTCCAAAATCCTCAGCCACAAAAAGTGCTGACTACGGTTGCGTCTCTCCTGGGCTGGGGAGCCCATGTCGATGAGCTTCACACCCAGGGAAGCTGGTCCCTCCAGGAACGCGATCTGCAGATCAATCTTCTGGAGTTACGAGCGGTCTGGAACGCTCTGAAGGCTTTCAGAGATCGGCTGTCCCACCAAACTATCCAAATTCAGACAGACAACCAGGTTGCCATGTATTACATCAACAAGCAGGGGGGCACCGGATCTCGCCCCCTGTGTCAGGAAGCCGTCAGCATGTGGCTCTGGGCTTGCCGTCACGGCATGCTGCTCCAAGCCACATATCTGGCAGGCGTAAACAACAGTCTGGCCGACAGGTTGAGCAGGATTATGCAACCTCACGAGTGGTCGCTCAACTCCAAAGTAGTGCGCCGAATCTTCCAGGTGTGGGGCACCCCCTTGGTGGATCTCTTTGCATCTCGAGCCAACCACAATGTCCCTCAGTTCTGTTCCAGACTTCAGGCCCCCGGCAGACTGGCATTGGATGCCTTCCTCCTGGATTGGGGGAAGGTCTGCTGTATGCTTATCCTCCCATACCTCTGGTGGGGAAGACTTCGTGGAAACTCAAGCAAGACCGAGGCACCATGATTCTGATTGCTCCCTTTTGGCCGCGTCAGATCTGGTTCCCTCTTCTTCTGGAGTTGTCCTCCGAAGAACCGTGGAGATTGGAGTGTTTTCCGACCCTCATCACACAGGACGAAGGGGCGCTTCTGCATCCCAACCTCCAGTCTCTGGCTCTCACGGCCTGGATGTTGAAAGCATAGACTTTGCCTCTTTGGGTCTGTCAGAGGGTGTCTCCCGCATCTTGCTTGCTTCCAGGAAAGATTCCACTAAGAGGAGTTACTTCTTTCTATGGAGGAGGTTTGCCGTCTGGTGTGACAGCAAGGCCCTAGATCCTCGCTCTTGTCCTACACAGACCCTGCTTGACTTCCTTCTGCACTTGTCTGAGTCTGGTCTCAAGACCAACTCTGTAAGGATTCACCTTAGTGCAATCAATGCATACCATTACCGTGTGGAAGGTAAGCCGATCTCAGGACAGCCTTTAGTTGTTCGCTTCATGAGAGGTTTGCTTTTGTCAAAGCCCCCCGTCAAACCTCCTACAGTGTCATGGGATCTCAATGTCGTTCTCACCCAGCTGATGAAACCTCCTTTTGAGCCACTGAACTCCTGCCATCTGAAGTACTTGACCTGGAAGGTCATTTTCTTGGTGGCAGTTACTTCAGCTCATAGAGTCAGTGAGCTTCAGGCCCTGGTAGCCTAGGCCCCTTACACCAAATTTCATCATAACAGAGTAGTCCTCCGCACTCACCCTAAGTTCTTGCCAAAGGTTGTGTCGGAGTTCCATCTGAACCAGTCAATTGTCTTGCCAACATTCTTTCCCCATCCTCATTCCTGCCCTGCTGAACGTCAGCTGCACACATTGGACTGCAAAAGAGCATTGGCCTTCTAGCTGGAGCGGACACAGCCCAAGAGACAGTCCGCCCAATTGTTTGTTTCTTTTGAGCCCAACATATGAGGGGAGTGGCTGTGGGGAAACGCACCATATCCAATTGGCTAGCAGATTGCATTTCCTTCACTTACGCCCAGGCTGGGCTGGCTCTTGAGGGTCATGTCACGGCTCACAATGTTAGAGCCATGGCTGCGTCAGTGGCCCACTTGAAGTCAGCCACTATTGAAGAGATCTGCAAAGCTGCAATGTGGTCATCTGTCCACACATTCACATCTCATTACTGCCTGCAGCAGGATACCCGACGCGACAGTCGGTTCGGGCAGTCAGTGCTTCAGAATCTGTTCGGGGTTTAGAATCCAACTCCACCCCCCTAGGCCCATGTTTATTCTGTTCCAGGCTACACTCTCAATTAGTTGGAAAAATTGTTAGGTCAATATCAGTTATGTCCTCGCCGTTGCGAGGCCCAATTGACCATGTTTGTTGTTTGAGTGAGCCTGGGGGCTAGGGATACCCCATCAGTGAGACAAGCAGCCTGCTTGTCCTCGGAGAAAGCGAATGCTACATACCTGTAGAAGGTATTCTCTGAGGACAGCAGGCTGATTGTTCTCACAAACCCGCCTGCCTCCCCTTTGGAGTTGTGTCTTCCCTTGTCTTTGTCTTGCTACATACGGGACTGACGAACACGAGCCGGTTCGGGCGGGAAGACGGCCGCGCATGCGCGATGCGCATCGGCGCGCAAGGACTAGCAAAGGCCTTTGCTAGTAAAGTGTTCCGATTGGAGGGGCTGCCGTGGACGTCACCCATCAGTGAGAACAATCAGCCTGCTGTCCTCGGAGAATACCTTCTACAGGTATGTAGCATTCACTCTCTGGAATGACAATGTCATAACAAAACTATGTAAGCCACATTGAGCCTGCAAATAGGTGGGATAATGTGGGATACAAATGCAATAAAATAAATAACTGTAAAACAAAAATACAGCCTCATTGTGCAGTTTTAATATCTGAGAGCCTAATTAGATGTTTTTAACAGACTAACATGTTTCTATGTATTTCATAGATTATGCATAGTCTTGTAAGCCAAGAGACATAATACATAGAATCATGAGAGGCAGAGGCTGTTTACCTGTTGGCTGTTCATATTTGGTTAACCTTTCATAATACACATTCCCATTTGAGTATTCCTAACTTCAAAACACCTAACCAAACCAGCAATACCTTAGTTTGGTATAGAATTGTTTGCTTTCTAGTATAAGTGCATGTCTATAATTACCCAAGTTTCACTAGATATTAAGTCAGTGTTATCCCAGCATTTTAAAAGATGTCAGAGGCTGGTTTTAGGCTCTTGGAATAATTTTGAATAGTCTGCATTATTTGCAGTGCACATTAGGAGCTGTTAGCCCACATTTGTAATCAGATTCCCCGTTGAAAATTAGCAAGTGCAATGTACATAATGCTAAAAGCATCTACCTACTTTGTATCTGCTATATATGGGGATAGCTTATAGAGAATAAGGTAAGCTACACAGATTTTAAAATGTCAGGTACATTGCACTATTTTTAAATGTGCCACAAGAATGTCTCTCTTCAACCTGGCTAAATATATGTGGTATGAAGGCTGACATGTACCTCGATCCAGGCTTGGAAGGATACTTTTCAGCTAAACCTTTTTATCTACCCTAAAAAAAATGATCTTGAGCTTTAATAATCAGTTTATGACTTTCTGTCCAGTTTTATCTTTTCAAAATACAAATAACAATAGCTGCCTCACTCTGTCTGAATTGTTTAATGCATAAATATGAATATTTGGTTGCAAACCATTTTTTTAAAAAATGGCTAAAAATAAATAAGACATCATACGCAAAGAGGTGGGAAAATGTGGGATACAAATGCAACAATTAAATAAATAAAAGTAATGAAAATGTTTAGCAGACTAGAACCAGCTCTGCAGTATGCTTGCATTCCATGCTATGGCCTCCTTTTATGAAGCTTCATTAAAATTCTGTAGTTACTACATATTAATGGCCACATTAATACTCAGATCAATCTAAACCTCGAAAAGAGCTCTAATGGATATCTGCATAAAGTTCATAATACAAATAACAAAAGATGATATCCTTGCATGGTACTGATGTCATCAAAAAATTTTAATTTAACAGGAGGAAAAAACCTCAAATTGTAAAGGAACACTCTGTCGTTGATAACATCAACTTTAAGGAAATCCCTTCACTTATCATGGGTAAAAAACCTCCTTTATTGTCTCAAATAAATTTTCATTTTTATATTGGCTCATGCTCTACTTGAGACAACTCTCCGTCTATTTCTATAAATATAGTACGGAATGATGCACTTATCTTATTAACTCTGCAGTTAGCTCAAGACCCACCACGGCCCAACTTTGGCCGCAGTTTCAAATCCTTCCTCAGGGTCCGTGGTATCTGACTGGTAAATTATTTAAATAAAGTGCATCAAAATTACATCAGTTCACATTATTTCTCTAACTAGACTTCACAGATTCAAACTCAAAATCGGTTTAACTTACACAGTGCTTTCTTCACAGCTAGCTCACGCTTATTAGTCCATCAAAAATGGCTCTGATTTATATATGCCGACGTCAGACGCTGACTTAATAAACTCCTCCTATCTCAAATGTTCGTCAAATAACATCATTTTATGGTTACGCGCTAATTCAAAAAAATTTATTCCATTCGATCTTGGTGTTCATACCAAATGGACATAATGTATGTAAATGAAAAATCCAACGTTGTTCTTATCTCAACAAAAAAAGTTTCCTATCCCCTCCTCCAGTCTGCCATCTTAACTGTTGCAGTACAAAGCACCTTAAGCTCTCAAAAGAGTGTTCTTCCTTATTACAGTGAGCTGCTAGAGGTGCCGTTGTTTTGTTGATGTTAATATCACTTTTATGTTCAATCAACCTCATAAAGGCAGAGGCAGGGCCTCGAGACGAGGATCCAGACAAGATCGGAATTACGGACCAGACGGACCGACCGACCAGTAACTTGGTCACAATAAAGGAAGATTCGAAAGTAATTAATTTATCGAAATACCCTCTGTCAGCAGTTTAATATAGAGTACTTGCGAAAGGATTATCTTATGTACCCATGGTATCCTATGATCCATTTCAGAACAGACTAGATCTTGAGAGATTTATACGATCGATACACATTAAATCTTTTTTTAAAGAACAACCTACTAATAGTAAAGATGTCTCGAGGGTTAAATTGAAATCGAAGTGGATTCCTCCCACTCCACCAGAACCTGCTGTGACTATTTTTAAACAACTAATCCTTAAAGAATTAGAAAAAATAGAAAGTAGCCTACAAAGAAAATCTTCTAATTGCACCCTAGAAGAAAAATTAGCAATCGAATCTTTGAGAGGTAACGATCAGATTGTTATAAGGAAAGCAGACAAAGGTGGCTCGATTGTGATTCAAGACAGAATAACATATGTAGAAGAAAGTTTTAGGCAGCTATTAAATCAGCATGATTATAAAGAGCTGATACAGGATCCTATGCCTGCTTTACAAGAAAAAAAATTTTCTATAACAGGAAAAGGATATGCCAGTAGTTTTATTACTCAGAAAGAATTTGCATTTTTAAATAAAAAATCACCGTGTATCCCTGTTTTCTACACTTTACCAAAAATTCATAAGCGGCTTAACAATCCACCAGGTCGCCCTATAGTTTCCAGCAATGATTCAGTACTTGAGCCGTTATCTATATATGTTGATACTTTCCTGCGTCCCTTTGTGCAACAATCTAAATCATATATAAAAGATACCACAGATTTTTTTAAACATCTACAGACTATCCAAAACCCTGATAAAGATTGGCTCTTGGTAACAATGGATCTAACTAGTCTATACACTGTTATTCCACAAGATGAAGCACTACTTGTTTTAGAAGGAGTATTAAAGCAGAGGGCTGATTGTATGGTACCCCCTACTTTTATTCTGGAATTAGCCTCATTAGCTTTAAAAAAATAATTTTTTTCAGTTTGAGGGAAGGCTCTTTAAGCAAGTATCCGGGGTTGTGATGGGGGTTACCTTTGCACCCTCGGTAGCAAATCTGTTTGTTGCAGATTTTGAGGAAAGATATGTCTATGTCTCACCAGGTTTGCCAAAATCAAGCTTTGGTTAAGATTCATAGACATATTTTTTGTCTATGGATGGATCCCGAGAAGAACTTGAGGATTTTGTTATATTTTTGAATCAATGTCATCCTGCTCTGAAATTCACCATACAATATGATAAACATACAGTGTCATTTTAGATGTTTTGGTTAATAAAGTGGATATAGGGTTTCACACTACCATTTTCAGAAAGGGAAAACACTTTATTATATTATGACAGCTGTCATCCTAAAAAATTGAAAGACAGCTTATCTTTTTCTCAATTTTTACGCTATAGGTGTATATGTTCAGATTTATCAGAGTATAAAAGTAAGGCAAAAGATTTAAGTAGTAGATTGAAAGAAAGAGGATATCCTAAAAAAGTGATACAATCAGCTTATAGAAGAGCTAAATATAATAATTGTGATTATCTTCTGGAGCCTAAAAAGATTATTGATGAAGGGGAACAAGATGTCATGACCTGTGTGCTACGCCATTCCACTATGGTGAATAGAGTCGTTGCAGTGATTAGATCCCATTGGCATGTTATCCAGACTTTGCCTGAGTTTGAGAATAGTACATTAAGACTGGCTTATAGGAGGGGCCGCAATCTGAAAGAAATTTTGGCCCCTTCAGCATTAAGACAACCGACATACAGTCAGAAAGTCAAGTTGGTCACAAAAAATGTGGAGGATGTAATATGTGTGACATTATGCTTGAAATTAAGGAATTTATAGATCCCCAGTCTAAGAAAAAATATAGTTTGCGACAAAGTACTTCATGCTTGTCTGATTGGGTGGTCTACTGCATAATTTGTAGTTGCAATAAACTTTATATTGGACAAACGTCAAGAAGACTTTCTACGAGGTTGATTGAACATAAAAGTGATATTAACATCAACAAAACAATGGCACCTCTAGCAGCTCACTGTAATAAGGAAGAACACTCTTTGAGAGCTTAAGGTGCTTTGTACTGCAACAGTTAAGATGGCAGACTGGAGGAGGGGATAGGAAACTTTTTTGTTGAGACAAGAACAACGTTGGATTTTTCGTTTACATACATTATGTCCATTTGGTATGAAACCCAAGATCGAATGGAATAATTTTTTTTGATTAGTGCGTAACCATAAAATGACGTCATTTGACGAACATTTGAGATAGGAGGAGTTTATTAAGTCGGCGTCAAGAACGTACAACATATGCTACAAGAGGTCAAATTGATCCTGTTCTATTCTGGCAACAGTTCTATACAAACGAATGGACAGTACAAACTGAATCCAAAAAATACCTCCTAAATTGGGATAACAGATGCATGAGTATACTAGACACAATCGCACCATTACAAACAGGAACCTCACGAAGACATAGCTCAATACCATGGTTTAACGAAGATCTGAAAAAACTAAAAACTCAAGTAAGGAGACTCAACGAGCATGGAATAAAATGAAAGATGAACGCACACTTAATGCATGGAAACAAATGCAAAGAAAATATAAATATACAATTAGACAAACCAAAAGGTCATACTACAAATCCAAAATAGGATCAGATTATAAAGATACACACAAATTATTCCAACTCGTGCACAAACTTCTTGACACTTCACCAGTTACTACAACTAGCACAGATTCCCGATCAGCAGATGATCTGGCTATTTACTTCAACGAGAAAATTATAAAACCTTACCACTCAACCCACAGACCATGAAATATTCATTAATTGTTTGGACCCAACCACCGATGGCTATCCAGCGGACCGAATCTGGACAAACGTTGTTCCACTGGAGGAGGAAACCATCACCCAAGTGAACAATAGATTTGCCAAGTCCCACTGCAAACTAGACTCATGTCCCAGTTATCTAATAAAGTGTGCCCCTCAACGTTTTATAACAGTCTCACCTCCTGCTTAAATTTCATGCTCCAACATGGATTCTTCCCAATAGATAAAGGTAATATTTTACTTACTCCACTACGTAAAGATCTAAAGAAAAAATTAAATAATAGAACTAACTACCGCCCGGTAACATCCATCCTCTTGTAGTTAAGATAATGGAAAATATAGTTACCAAACAACTTACCAATTACTTAAATAACTTCTCAATACTTCATACATCTCAATCAGGATTTGAGCTAACCATAGCACCGAAACAGTACTAATTAACTCTTATCTAAATTTAAACAAATAATCGCAGCTGGCAACTATGTCTCCTCTTACAATTTGACATGTCCAGCGCGTTCGATATGGTCAGCCATAATATACTATTGAAACATCCTAGAATATTTCGGCGTTGGAAGAAATGTACTGAAATGGATTAATGGCTTCCTAACTGCAAGAACATACCAAGTGATATCAAAGTTGGCTACATCATCACCTTGGAACGTGCATAGTTTGTATGGCAAGTTGGTAGTGCATTCCACAGTTGCATGCTTCTTATACTTATCCTATATTTCTGTACTTAAATGCAATAATACTCTGTATTTCTCATTCCGGAATGGCGATCACCATTATGGCATAATGTAAGCCACATTGAGCCTGCAAATAGGTGGTAAATGTGGGATACAAATGCTGCAAATAATAATAATAATAATAATAAATTTAGGTGCAACCATTTATAGCAGGTCAATTGTAGGTATAAATGGGTATTTCTAACTGTGACATACAATGCGTGTAACTTATAGTATTCCATAAGTTGTGTATGTAATTTGGAGACACCCATGCCCTTCCCATGTTCTGCCCTTCTGTATACCCCTTTGCTGTTACACACTGTAGCACTTCCACACTAACATAATTAACATTTAGTACACATATGTACAGAAGTGCGCTTTTCTGTGCACTTACGTATGGAATGCACATGTGACTGCATGTGCCCAGTTATAGAATTGTCTTTCATATGTGTAAAGGGGAAAAGGATAGTGATAGGAGTTCACTACCATCCACCTGGCCAGGATGAAGAGACAGATATAGAAATGTTATCAGAAATTAGGGAGGCTATCAAACTGGAGAACAAGGTAATAATGGCTAATTTCAATTACCCCGATATTGACGCGATAAATGTAACATCAGTGTATGCTAGAGAGTTGAAATTCCTTGATGGAATTAAGGACTGCTTTATGGAGAAGCTGGTTCAGGAGCCAACAAGAGGAGGAACAATTCTAGACCTAGTCCTTAGTGGAGCGAATGATTTGGTGTAGAAGGTAATGGTGCTGGGGCCTCTTGATAACAGTGATCGTAACGTGATGAGATTTGATAAAAGCTCTGGAGTAATTATACACAGGAAATCCAATACGTTATCATTTAACATTCAAAAAGGAGACTGATAAAATGAGAAGAGTGGTGAAAAAAAAAACTTAGAGAAGCAGCTGCGAAGGTCAAAAATTTACATCAGGCGTGGATGCTGTTCAAAAATACCATCCTGGAAGCTCAGGCTAAATATATTCTGTGTGTTAAAAAAGGAGGAAGGAAGACCAAACAAAAGCTGGCATGATTAAAAAGTGAGGTAAAGGAAGCTATTAGAGCTAAAAGAAAATCCTTCAGAATATGGAAGAAGGATCCAACTAAAAATAATAGGAAGCTGCATAAAGAATGGCAAATCAAATGCAAAGCGCTGATAAGGAAGGCAAAGAGAGACTTTGAAAGGAAGATTGCGTTGGAGGCAAAAACGCATAGTAAAAACTTTTTTAGGTGTATTAAAAGCAAGAATCCGGCAAAATAATCGGTTGAACCTATACCGCTACCGAGGGGTAAAAGGGGCACACAGGGAAGACAAGGCCATAGTGGAGAGATTAAATGAATTTTTGCTTCCATCTTCATCAAGGAAGATGTGGGAGAGAGATCGTGGCAGAAATGGTTTTCAATGCTGACGAGTCAGAGAAATTGAATCAAATCTCTGCAAACCTGGAGGATGTGATGGGGCAATTTGACAAATTGAGAAATAGCAAATCGCCAGGACCAGATAATTTACATCCCAGAGTACTGATAGAATTGAAAAATGAACATGCAGAACTGTTGTTAGTGATATGTAATTTATGTTTAAAATCAAGCATGGTACCCGAATATTTGAGGGTGGCCATTGTAACGCTGATTTTTAAAAGGGTTCCAGAGGTGATCCGGGAAATTATAGACCAGTGAGCCTGACATCGTGCCGGGCAAAATGGTAGAGACTATTATAAAGAACAAAATTACAGAGCATATTCAAAACATGGATTAATGAGACAAAGCCAACATGGATTTAGTGAAAGGAAATCTTTCCTCACCAATCTACTACATTTCTTTGAAGGGGTGAACAAACATGTGGATAAAGGTGAGCCAGTTAATATTGTGTATCTGGATTTTCAGAAGGCGTTTGACAAAGTACCTCATGAAAGACTCCAGAGGAAATTGGACAGTCATGGGATAGGAGGTAGTGTTCTATTGTGATTAAAATCTGGTTAAAGGATAGAAAACAGAGAGTAGGGTTAAATGGTCAGTATTCCCATTGGAGAAGGATAGATAGTGGGGTTCCGCAATGGTTTGTGTTGGGACCGCTGCTTTAGATGATCTAGAGATGGGAATAACTAGTGAGGTAATTAAATTAAGTTATTCAAAGTTGTTAAAAATTGTAAGAGGAGACTGGGTATCCAAATGGCAGATGATGTTTAATGTGAGCAAGTGCAAAGTGATGCATGTGGGTCAGAGGAACCTGAACTGTAGCTACATGATGCTAGGTTCCTTGTTAGGAGTCACTGACCAGCAAAGGGATCTAGGAGTCATTGTTGATGATTCTTTGAAATCTTCTGCTCAGTGTACTGCAGCTGCAAAGAAAGCATATAGAATGGAATGTTAGATATTATTAAGAAAGGAATGGAAAATAAAAATGAGAATGTTATAATGACTTTGTGTTGCTCCATTGTACGACCACACCTTGAATAATGAATAGAGTGGAACGGGGTAGACGTGAATAGCTTGTTTACTCTTTCCAAAAATACTAGGACTAGGGGACATGCAAAGAAGCTACAAAGTAGTAAATTTAAAACAAATCAGAGAAAAATATTTCTTTCATTCAACATATAATTAAACTGCGGAATTCGTTGCCAGAGAATGCACATGGTAAAAGTAGTTAGCTTAGCGTGGTTTAAAAAATGTTGGGGTAGCTTCCTAAAAGAAAAGGTCTATAAGCCATTATTAAAATGGACATTGGGAAAAATCCACTGATTATTTCTAGAATAAGCAGCATACAATGTATTGTACTGTTTAGGATCTTGCCAGGTAGTTGTGACCTGGATTGGCCGCTGTTGGAAACAGTATACTGACTTGGTGGACCTTTAGTCTGTCCCAGTGTGGCAACACTTATGTACTTATGGTGCTATTAACTGCATCGCAGATGATGCATATGCACTTCATGCTACCTCAAAGGTGGTATTATCTGCTCCACATTAGCTTTCTATTACAGCTAATCATGTGATACCATACCAAATTATTGAGTGTAAGGGGCAGTCTCTGCCCATTTCCCAACCCATTCCACATTTATTAATGCAGGGAATTGATGTTACCCTAATAGATAATTTTATAAAGCTTATTCTACTTGCTAAGCCTGGGTTACATGCAGTAAAAGGCTTTTATAAAATTGGCACTACTGCATATGTGTAAAAGTAGACCACATGCAAAGTGTATGCATGAAGATGTTCCTAGGGAGTGCAGTTTGGGTAGACCAGAAGGAACGTTGCAATGTATATACATATGTATAAAACATGCATGTACTCGTTAGAGTATAGGCATAATTTTTTACATTGGCATTTGAGCACTTCTGGTGCTGGATCTAGGTTCCTGTTTTATAAGGTACATAGGTACCTATGTAGTTTTTATGAAATAAACAAAAGTAGGCACCAATTAAGACTTCTCACGTAGACATCCTGTTATAAATTACCCCTAAATGTCAAGCTGCTGCATTAACTGTTAGCATGGTTGTGTACTGACTAATTTCTGTATTAGCTGCTAAACATATTTTAGTGAAAAAGAACCCATACTAACTGTTTTATTTTTATTTTTAACAGAGCTTTTAGGTATCACAGACAAGCAACTGTAGGTTTTCTAACTTTGATGGAATCTTTAAGATACTGTAAGGTAAGAGTGACTTTTCCTAAATTTAATTCAAATTGTAATTTTCATTGTTCTATTTTGATGTGTTGATTGCCACTACAGAAAACTGAACAAAGCAAAGTGAATCAAGCCAAATAATACAACAAACATTCATAAAATAAAAATGATATATTATCCAGTATTTTAGTCTGCCAGATATGAATTGGACTATCCCAATACTTCTCACCTCTCTCCTGGAGGCACACCTTGCCGGTCAGATTTCTAGAATAATCACATTGAATATAAATGAGACAGCTTTGCAAATGATGGGTCACTGCTATATGCAGTTTTGTCTCATCCATGTTCATTGTGGTAATTCTGAAAACCCAAGTGGCAAGGTGTGGGCCTCCAGAAGAGGGATGAGAAAAATTGGTCTATCCTAGGTCTACAAAGATGTTGAGAGATCATGGATTCCTTTCAAGGGGCCCTGCTGAAGCAAGGGAGGGAAGGGATGATGCTGAGGCAAATGAAGGGAACGGATGATGCTGAATCTAGTAACTCACAGATGTAGACTGTGTCTAATATCCGAGTAGGGACCAACCTAGACAGGGTATGATTTGATTTAAAAACTCTACCAGAATCTAGACACACCAGACTCAGAAGTTCTGGACTTCAAAACATGCTGACCTCAGTAAAATGGTGAAGTTCTTGAGGAGGAGCTGACAGGGTGGGTGGAGATAAGGGAAATAGAACAGTAGTCTAAATTGAAAGATGCTATAGAAAGGGCTATGATCTTTATAAGGAAAGTAACTAAGGCAAAGGGAAAAGAAAACCATTATGGTTTTCCAAGGAGATAGTTGATTCAAATAGGGACAAAAAGATTAGCTTTAACAAAGTATTTAAAAAAACTACAGAAGGAGGAGGACAAAAAAAAGAATAGAAGGCAAAGCTGAGAGAAGTAGAGAAATATCAGGAAAATAAAAGCAAGAGCAGAAGAAAAGATTGCCAAAGATATTAAATAAGGTCACAAGACTTCTGGGTATTCCATTTCACTTCTGTTATGATGATATTCTACTACTGTTTCCTACAAATCCATTTAATCCTAATATTCCTCTACAAAATTGCTTTGATGTAGTATCAAACTGGCTTTCCAATCACAAATTAGTTCTAAACACTACTCTGAACCTTTTCAGTTCTCCTATTCAGCCAGTTAACTCCTTCTGGTACCTAGTAGTCATTCTAGATCCCCACCTCATCTTTTCCCTGCAGGTTTCAAATTTGTGTAAGACCACATTTCTTATTCTTCAACATCTATGCTCAGTGCATCACTTTTTTTGATCAGGACACATTTCACTCTCTTGTTCTTTCTCTATTAATCACTAGGCTTGAGAACTGCAGTATCTGCTTAGAATGTTCACATGCCAGTTTGAAAAAAAAAATTAGGTCCATTCAAAACACAGCCATTAAACTAATTTGTCATGTGAAAAAAATTGATCATGGTGTCCCCATTGTTTAAGAAGTTTCATTGGGTCCCAGTTGAGCAATGAATACTACACAGATTGCTTACACTTGCTTTTAAGGCTCATCAGCTCAGGCGTCTCCATTATTTGGCAGCCTGGCTGTCCCTTATTCCCCTACTTGACTTCTCTGTTCAATAAATGACCATCGTCTAGTTCTACCAAACCCCAAATCGGCACACCTGGAATTCACTAGATACCACACTTTTTGTGTTTTGCTGCAGCACATTTTATTGGAATTCTCTCCCTCTCATTATCCATGCTGAACTATCATTTAAAAATGTCAAATCTGCAATATAAACTGTTTTTTTTTCAACACGTATTTAGTGTTATCTAGCTGGTTCAAGGAGGAGTTACACCTTTCTCTCTGTTTGTATGTTTTATATTCTGTGCTCCTGACCCTCCCTTCCCTTTCCTCTCCTCTCCTTCCCTCCCTGGTCCCTACTGTTACCTCTCCATCATCTCTCTCTCTCTCTCTTTCTACCTTCTTTAGACATTAGATTGGTTTCTATACCACCTTTTCTGAGTAGATCAAAGTGGTGTACAAGCTAAAAGCAAGTTAAGAAAGGAACGTCATTTGTAAAAAGGAAAGAGACGAGGACAAAAGGCATCCATTCAATAAGTAAATTCAAATAGTTTATACAACATAAAATAAATCCATGAACTCATTAGAGGCCATTGGTCATCTCATCACAGCCTATCCCTGTTCTAGGAAAAGGGTCAGATTTATGATGATTAATAGGCTTGTTCAAACAAGTATGTGTTTAAGGCGATTTCAAATGCCTTAAAAACTAATAACCCCCTTATCAATTGGGGGATAGAATTCCATAGAGACGGGGCCAAGAAAAAAAATGCAGAATGTCTAGTTGATTCGGAATGGGCTAATTTGGGTGATGGGAGCACTTGGTATACAGAAACAGTTCTTTTCTATATGATATTGTAGTTCCTTTCCCACTTTTAATTTTTTAGTCTGTACACCACCCAGATCTGCCAGTTAGCTTGGGAGGTATAGCAAGTTTTTAATAAACTATATAAAAAATGAATCCAGTCTAGAATCTTCCCATGATCTCCTAAGACACTTTTCATCAAAAGATAGTGATTTATAGTATCAAACAATACTGTTAAATCAAGCAAGATAGCAGAACATCATTACCCTTATCCAAGGGAAACCTAATATTAGAACTAAGGACACTAACATTGTTTCTGTTCATGATTTTCTGACAACTAAGTGCTTTATGTTCTGGATAGTTCTACATGATCTAATAATTGGAGATCTACAAATTTTACAATAAGGTTACAAATGGCAATTTGGAGACTGGATGATAAGAAATGAGAGATCCTTTATCTACATTTCCTCCTTTTAAAATAGATTACACAACAGTGTGTTTTTAACATTTTAGGTAACATACCCTATGAGTAACCACTTAGTAATGAAGCTACCCAACGTTTTCCCTCTTTCAGGAACCCCATAGGAACTGGATCAGATTGACATGAGATGACTTTTATGCCTGCCAACATTTCTTTGACTTCAGCTATTGTTGCCAATGTGAACTCTTCTTATTTGCTTTCTTTCTTGTCTGTCTCAGAACTGCCAATAATAAACTGCTTCTTAACCTGTGGCAATGTTGTTATCGAGTTGTTTTGATAAAGTAAAGGGAGAGGAAGAAGGGTGTTATGTTTTTTTTCACGTTTCTGTAGAGTTTGCAAACTATTGGTTAGATTCCTATCTAGAATTGAGGAACCCTAAATAAAAAGTGTGTTCCATTCCATAAATGTTCTAATATCCTTGATCTTAGGGCTTTATGAATCTGTAGAAAGATGAAAAGATCAAATCCACCTTTCAGGTTCAAGCCAGAGGCATTTGTAAAATTTTAAAATTGCAAATAAATGTTTTTGCCTGTGGTCCTCAGTATTCAATGGCTCAGTAATTATTTTTTTGGCCTGCATAATTATTCTTCTGTAGACTCTGACAGTTGTATTTACTCTTTCCAAAAATACTAGAGCTAGGGGGCATGAAATGATGCTACAAAGTAATAAATGTAAAATGAATTGGAGAAAATACTTCTTCACTCAACATGTAATTAAGCTCTAGAATTTGTTGCCAGAGAATGAAGTAAAAGCAGTTAGCTTTGCAGGGTTTAAAAAGGTTTGGATAACTTCCTAAAAGAAAAGTCCAACACATATGTGAAGAGGTATCCAATTCTCAACATAATTTGCCCCTGTATGGGCGAAACACGGCCTGTGTCTGGCATTGTTCGTTGAATAAATTCATCTTCATATAGATTTCTTCATCTGTTCTACTTTTTGTGTCACCATCTTGGATCTTGCAAATAGACTGCCCTGTTGTTTTTGAGATGGTTCAGTAATTTGAGACTATTTGTGGATCCTTTCAATGTTAGATAGAGATCCAGTCAGAATAAGGTAATAAATAGCACCTTGTTTTCCCTTTGTTTTATTTCTTCCTTTTTTTTTTAAATTAGACTACCTTGATACATTTATTGACAAGCTTTCTTGCTCCCTCCAAATAATCATAAAGTTGACCAGTAACCATCTTCTCTATGATCTTAACCAGGAGTGGGAATTTAATACTGACTGAAGGAGGGGTTTTTTTAAAAATTGGTATCCATGCTGAGTTTTTAAGGCTAAGCGCTGCGTACGTCCGGTAGCGCTATAGAAATGATAAGTAGTAGTAGTATTAGAGAAGACAGCATAAATAGTAGTAAGAATATTCATTAGATCACTGAAGACCACTTCATCCACTCTCTTAATGAGCTGAGTATGCAAGATGAAGAATGTATTTTGGCTAGAAGGCTTAAAAAACATCCTCTCCTACTCAAAATTAAGGGTCCCTCTACTAAGGCGCACTAGTGGATTTAGCGTGCACTAACAATTAGTGCGCTAAACACTAAGACACCCATATGATTATACCCCAAGATTCTATATATCGTGCTGAGATTACCGCATGGAATCCATAACAATGCACATAACTTAGTTAACATTCAATCAGCACTGGTAATTGAATGTTAACCAATTATCAGTACTAATTGGCATTAATTAGAATTTACGTGCACTACTCGCTAAGCATGTTCTGTAACGTGGTGTATGTAAATATAAGTTGAAAAGTGAGCGTGGTTATGTGCGTGGAATGGGCAGGTCATGGACATTTCTAAAATCTATTCACGTTGTTATAGACTAAAACCACTTTGCGCCTAATTTAGGCATTGAGATTTATAATTTAGCATAATTGGCTGCGACTAAATTTAGTCATATGGACCAACAGCATATTCTATAAACTGAGTAGAAATTTAGGCTTATTCTATAAAGTACTCCTAAGCAAATTTCATTTGGACGCCAAATGTTTAGGAGTGATACATAGAATCTAGTCCATAACGGGCATCTTGAAGTTTAGTGCATGGTAAATCCACTAGCGCACCTTAGTAAAAGGGGCCCTTAGTAACTTCTTATCGCAGCCTGCGCCAGTCTCCACTAGATCAAGATCATGTTAAATGGGGCAAATAACATCAGAGCATGTCTTCTCTAACTCAGAAATTTTGTGGTCAAATAAAGCAGCTAGCTGCTTTCAGCCAGGGATAGAATTAACTGGTGAAACATATCCTCTATTCACAATATCTAGTTATAGCAAATGATACCGTTATGACTTTAGAATGCCAGGGTCAGGAACTCACTGTATATTTCCCTAGGAGGAACAGATTTCATACAGTACCTCAAATTCTAAAATATATGCTGCACAGAATAGCATTGAGTATATAATTAAAATAGACAAGTTGGAGTGTTCTGGCTTCTGACTTGCTTTAAATATTTTGTTTGCTTATTAACAGCACATGTATTTTGTGTTACCATTGCTGAGAGGTTTCTGCACTTCTTTTATTCTTCACCCCTGCACTTGCATAGCTGAATTAAGAGGAATAAGTCTATCCAAGCATAGTATAAGGAGAAGAGCAGTTAAGCAAGGAAATGGTTCTTAATCCATTTGTGTAGTTTTATAGCACATTCTTGAAAGGCACATTTCTAATTTTATGAAAAATTGAACACAGCCCTGGTGCCAACTTTTAAATGGTAGTTCCCTACTATAAGCAAAAATCTTAATGTAACTTGTTTGTAGTTTATCTTCATACAAACTGCACTGAAATAGTAACTGACTTTTAAATATCATAACTGCCAAGATGTTGCTGCTTGCAATGTGTGGCATTATTCTTCCAAAGAAATTAACTTTTTTGTCTATTCTTTTAGTAAACACCCTACAGTACTGAGACAAATGAAAAATGATCTTGCAGAGCTATTGTTAGTAATATGTAATGTATCTTAAAAATTAAGCAGGGGTACCACAACATTTGAGGGTGGCCAATGTAATGCCAATTTTTTAAATGGTTTTAGAAGTGATCTGGGAAATTATAGACCAGTGAGCTTGACATCAGTGCTGGGCAAAATGGTAGAGACTATTATAAAGAACAAAATTACAGAGCATATACATAAGTATGGATTAATGAGACAAAGCCAACATGGATTTAATCGGGAAATCTTACATTTCTTTGAATGGGCGACTAAACATGTGGATAAAGGTGAACTGGTTGGCATTGTGTATCTGGATTTTCAAAAGGCATTTGACAAAGTATCTCATAAAAGATTCCAGAGGACATTAGAAAGTCATGGGATAGGAAGTAATGTCCTATTGTGGATTAAAAACTAGTTTAATGATTTTAAAAAACCAGACAGTACGATTAAAGTGGTCAGTATTCTCAATGGAGAAGGGTAGATAGTGGGATTCCCAAAGGGTATGGGCTGGGACTGCTGTTTTTAAACATATTTATAAATGCTCTAGAGATGGGACTAACTAGTGAGGTAATTAAATTTGCCAATTACACAAAGTTCTTCAAAGTGTTAAATCGCAAAAGGATTGTGAAAAATTGGAAGAGGACCTTATGAGACTGGGAGACTGGGCATCCAAATGGCAGATGATGTTTAATGTGAGCAAGTGCAAAATTATGCATGAGAGAAAGAGGAACCCAAACTGTAGCTACGTGATGCAAGGTTCCACATTAGGAGTTGCCGCCAAAGAAAAGGATCTACAAGTCATCGTTGATGATACGTTGAAACCCTGCTCAGTGTGCTGCAGCTAAGAAAGCAAATAGAATGTTAGGAATTAGGAAAGGAATGGAAAACAAAAATGAGAATGTTATAATGCCTTTGTATCGCTCCATGGTATGACTGCACCGTGAATACTGTGTGCAGTTCTGGTTACCACATCTCAAAAGATATAGCGGAATTACAAAAGGTACAGAGGAGGGTGACAAAAACAATAAAGAAAATGGGATGGTTTTTCTATCTCCCAAGATGGCGCTTTGACCGGACGCACCTGTGTTAGCTGCTGAGGTGACTCCGTTGCTCCTTTGCTGGTTTTGCTGCTTCTGTGGCCTCCTTGATGGGGAAACGGAGGGGGAAAGTTAAGGAGCGTTCCTCGGCTCCTGAGACGTCCTTGGCGTTATGGCAGACGACTCTTCAGTTTCCAAAGCAGCTACCGGGACCTCGGGGAGCTTCGATCCCCTCTGCCGCTCTCGACGCATCGGCGTCAATTGAAAGCGCCAACGGGGCTTCCCTGAGCCCTGATAGAGCGCATTGCTCCGCCTCAACCCGGAAGGGAATTGCTGGCAGCCCAAGCAGGGACGGAGAATGAAGGCGTTCAGCCCAACCTGCTCGAGGGAAGGCTCGCGGCGATAGAATATGAACCCAACCGAAAGAAGCACTTTTCCAATCAGCCTACAGGTACTTCCTTTAGAAATTGTTCTAAACTATCTCAAGTGGTGCTCAAATTCAACCCTCTCCTGGAATTTCTGCGTGGTTAGACCTGCAATAGTGACATTAGAGTCACTATGGGGACATGGTACATAATATTCAAATCTCTATGCAACCTATATTAAAAGAGAACACTGATAATATAAGAATTATTTCTGAAGCTGTGCTACTCCAAGCACAGGTATCTGCCACAGCAGGCCTCGAATTGGAAATTTGAATACTAAAATACAAGAGATGGGAACTTTAGAGACTGTTTTTGGTTAAGGACAATACTTTTCTTCATAACGAACAGAATACCTGGAGAACCAGATTCGGAGACTAATCTTCGTTTCTAAATTTCCCTAAGTCTCCTCTAATTTCACCTGTTGAAATGGTCAAGAATATATGTGGACATTCTTGGAATGGACAAGGATTCGTTGCCCCCCATAACACGGGCCTATTACATCTGGAACCCACAAGGGGGTGATGGAAACCTCCCAGTGGTGGGGGGTGGATGAATTTAAATTCTTCCTCGAGAGCTCACTGGAGATTATTACCCAGAGGTCTACTATGCTTGTTACTTTTGTCTGGAGCATGACCGCAATGCATATTAAGACTTTCCTTAAGACATTTAGAAACTCTTGTTTATGGGCTCAAAGGTTCGTGTTTTTCCTGACCTCTCAGGCCTACTCAAGCTAGACGCAGGGCCTTTTTGGAACTGCGTCCTAGAGCGTTGGCACTGGGAATAATTTTGTTTTACGATTTCCTTGTATATGTAATTAATGCTTGAGGGTAAACAATTTCAATTTGTTGACCCTAAACAGTTTAAAAGAATTTCTTGATGCTAGAGTAGATATGAAGTTGTATGCCCCCCATAAATAGCAGGCTGGGATCAGTAACCCCGAGGTAGCAACTGGTGGGATTATTTTTTTCTTATTCCCTTAGTTATTTATATTCTTGATTCTTGGAACCAAAGTTTCTAATTTGTGGACGAACAGGCCTTAATGTTATTCCTTTCTATTTCCTGTTGTTAATGCCTATTGCATATTCTTAATTGTAGTGAAATAATGATATTATAATAAATAAAATAATTAAAAAAAAAAGAAATGGAATGACTTCCCTATGAAGGAAAGAGGTAAAATGGCTGGGGCTCTTCAGTTTGGAAGAGAGACAGCTGAGGGGAGGATAGATATGGTAGAGGTCTATAAAATACCGAGTGAAGTAGAAAAGGTGGATCTGAATTGCTTGTTTACTCTTCCAAAACCTAGGACTATGGAGCACCACAATTAAGCTACTAACAGTAAATTTAAAAAATCAGGGAAAATATTTAAGTTTTAGGATATTAATTTCTCCACCAATCACCAAAGGTGATAATTGCAATAAATTAAATAAATTAAGTATATATGCTTCAATATACTCAGAACCCAAGAGACCGTATTTTTAGCTTCAAAAGATTGATTTAATATACAATTGCACACGATGAGGTAGGTTTTAAGAGATCTTTACAGGTAATCTGTGCATAAAATAGAACAAAGTAGCAGGTAGGTTAACTTCAAGTCCTTGTTACAAGCATGCTGTGGTCCAGCTGATGATGGAGCACATGTTTCAGGAGCAAGGCATCAGGGCTTTTGCAGTGAGTGAATCTGAGTTGCTTGCAGGAAGAGCATCTTGCTTGCAGTTGAAGAGAATCTGACTCTTGGGAAAAGCTTGTCCTTTTATATCTTGCAAGCTGCAGGAGGATATGCCATGTGGATCTTTGCTGGCTTCCTGGTTTTTTGCACACGAACCCTGAGCATTTGCAAAGCATTGTGGTATCTTGGTCTCATGTCTGCACACGACCCCCTGAGTCCTGGTATGACATCACGAGACTTACAGTCTGGATTTCTTTTGATGTCCTGTTCAGTCTCTGGGGCAGATACACCATTACAAGTCCTTCCTTTCTGCACATGTCTGGAAGCTGATGGGAGGGGCAGGTATACCTTTGACAAGCAAATGTCCTGTTTATGCTTCTCCTGAGTTCTTTGTTTTATTCAGGTGTCCACCTTAGTCCATCTTTTGTTAGGGGGAGGGCAGAGGAAGCTCTTTTGTGTTTAAGTGTTTGTGATCCTTGCTCTCAGAAGTTCTCCCAGAAAAAGGAATGGAGAGCGAGGGGCTTGAATGAAACTATTCTCCTAAAAGCTGCACAAATATATATTTTTAAAAGATACACCAATATATTGGTGTATATATAATCCAGCAATATGCTACATATTTCAGTAATAAACTGATACCATTACATACTCATCATCTCACCATCTCTTTTTCCCCTTTTTCTCAGATCTCAACCTTCAACATTTTCTTCCTTCCATTCATCCATCTCCTTTCTATCTGAGTACATCTCGCCTTCATCGCTGTCGTCATAACCTCTCCTACCCTTCTCCGTACTCTCTTGCTTCTTCTCCTGCTCAATCCCAATCCTGGCCCTCCACATCTGCTTCATCCTATTTGTGCAGGTCACACCTGTGATATCCCAATCTAATTTCTGTTCCCTCTCTTCCCCCCTTCTTCATTGCCTTTCTCTTGCGCTCTGTGGAATGCCACTCTGTCTGTAACAAACTTTCCTACATCCATGACCTCTTTATCTCTCGTACTCTCCATCTGCTTGCCCCTAACAGAAACTTGGCTTTACCCTGAAGACTCTTCTTCAAGTTGCGGCCCTATGCCATAGAGGTTATTTTTTCTCCCATACTCCTCGACCCGGTTGGCCGCAGAGGTGGTGTCAGGCTACTACTTTCACCCTCTTGTAGATTTCAGCCTCTTCTTCCACCTCAGTCTCACTGTTTTTTCTTCCTTAGAAGTCCACTCCATCTGCCTATTTGCTCCTCTGCCTCTCCAAGTAGCAGTCATTTATCGACCCCCCTGATAAGTCCCTTTCCTCCTTTCTCACTGACTTGATGCCTGGCTTTCCTTCGTTCTTGAACCTTCATCTCCTTCCACTCATTCTTGGGGATTTAACATTCATGCTAATGATCCCTGACTCTTATGCTTCTCAGTTCTTGTTTTAACATCCTCTTTCAATCTTCAACTGTGCTCCACTGCCCCCACTCACCAGAATGGCCACTGTCTTGATCTTATCCTCTTCTCAAACTGCTCACTCTCCAGTTTCTGTGCCTCAACTCTTCCCCTCTCTGACCATCATCTGATAACTTTCACATTTAGACACACTCCTCCTCAGTCCCGTCCAATCTTAACCAATACATTTATGAATCTTCAGGCTATGACCCTTCTACTCTGTCCTCCAGTGTTTCAAATCTCTTCTCTACCACTATGTTATCCAAGTCTGTCAATGAGGCTGTCTCTTCCAATAATACTATTCTCTTCTCTGCTCTGGATACTCTCGTTCCTACCATTCCCCGTTCTGTAAAATGTACCAAACCCCAGCCTTGGCTGATCTCTAGAATCCGCTACCTACGTTCCTGTGCCCACTCTGCCAAACGTCTTTGGCTGAAATCTCGTGCCCATGCTGACTTCATACACTTCAAATTCTTGCTGACCTCCTTCCAGTCTGCTCTTTTACTTGCCAAGCAGGACTATTACATCCAGTTGACAAATTTTCTTGGCTCAAACCCTTGACATCTCTTTGCCACATTGAACTCTCTCCTCAAAGTGCCTTCACCTCCAACTCCCCCTTCACTTCCCCCCCAGACTCTGGCTGAGTACTTTCATGATAAGATTCACAAGATTAAACTTGAATTCTCAACCAGGTCACCTCCACCTCTCCTTCCCTTAGTCCATTCTCTCAACCCTCTAACCCCTGCCTCCTTTTCTTCTTTTTCTGAAATCACTGAAGAGGAAACTACACATCTTCTTTCCTCCTCGAAACTAGCTACCTGTTCCTCTGATCCTATTCCCACCCATCTACTTAACACTATCTCTCCTACTGTCATCCCTTTTATCTGTCATATCATCAATCTTTCACTTTCCACTGCGACTGTTCCTGATGCCTTCAAACATGCCGTAGTCACACCACTCCTTAAAAACCTTCATTGGACCCTACCTGTCCTTTCAACTATCGTCTCATCTCCCTCCTCCCTTTCCTATCCAAGATACTTGAATGTGCTGTTCACCGCCATTGCCTTGACTTTCTTTCATCTCAAGCTATTCTTGATCCACTTCAATGTGGCTTTCGCCCCCTTCATTCCACTGAAACAGCGCTTGCTAAAGTCTCCAATGATCTGTTCCTGGCCAGATCCAAAGGTCTCTATTCTATCCTCATCCTTCTCGATCTGTCTACTGCTTTTGACACTGTTGATCACAGCCTACTCCTTGATACACTGTCCTCACTTGGATTTCAGGACTCTGTTCTTTCCTGATTTTCTTCTTATGTCTCCCAGTGTACCTTTAGTGTATACTCTAGTGGATCCTCCTCTACTTCTATCCCACTGTCAGTTGATGTACCTCAGGGATCTGTCCTGGGACCTCTTCTTTTCTCCATCTATACTTCTTCCCTTGGTACTCTGATCTCATCCCATGGTTTTCAGAATCATCTTTACGTTGATGACTCCCAGATCTACCACTCCACACCAGAAATCTCAGCCGAAATCCAGGCCAAAATATCAGCCTGCCTGTCTGACATTGCTGCTTGGATGTCTCAGCGCCATCTGAAACTAAACATGACCAAGACTGAGCTTCTTATCTTTCCCCCTAAACCAACCTCTTCTCCTCTCCCATTCTCTATTTCTGTGGATAACACTCTCATCCTTCCTGTCTCATCAGCTCGTAACCTTGGGGTCATCTTCGACTCATCCCTCTCCTTCTCTGCACATATTCAGCAGACTGCTAAAACCTGTCGTTTCTTTCTCTATAATATCAGCAAAATTCGCCCTTTCCTTTCTGAGCACACTACCAGAACCCTCATCCACACTCTTATCACCTCTCGCTTAGACTATTGCAACTTGCTTCTCACAGGTCTCCCACTTAGCCATCTCTCTCCTCTTCAATCTGTTCAAAATTCTGCTGCACGACTAATATTCCGCCAGTGTCGTTATGCTCATATTAGCCTTCTCTTCAAGTCAATTCATTGGCTTCCTATCCGTTTCCGCATACAGTTCAAACTCCTCTTATTGACTTATAAGTGCATTCACTCTGCAGCTGCTCAGTACCTCTCCACTCTCATCTCTCCCTACATTCCTCCCCAGAAACTCTGTTCACTGGGTAAATCTCTCTTACCTGCACCCTTCTCCTCCACCGCAAACTCCAGACTCCGTTCCTTTTATCTTGCTGCACCATATGCCTGGAATAGACTTCCTGAGCCGGTACGTCAAGCTCCATCTCTGGCCGTCTTCAAATCTAAGCTAAAAGCCCACCTTTTTGCTGCTGTTTTTAACTCCTAACCCTTATTCACTTATTCAGAACCCTTATTTCATCATCCTCACTTTAATATTCCCTTATTTATTTATTTGTTGCATTTGTATCCCACATTTTCCCACCTATTTGCAGACTCAATGTGGCTTACAATAACACATCACGGCAAGCGCCAATCAAAGTAGATAAACAATTGGTTGCATACAAAAAAACAAGTGTAGCATAATGGATATAAACAATTCAATAAATCAGAAACAGACTATCAAGTAAGTAGTGATGCATTGGAATTCCTATTATTGATTATTATGGTAAGTCTTGTTAAAAACAAAAGTCTCTTGTTTGTCCTGTTTGTCTGTCCTAATTAGATTGTAAGCTCTGTCGAGCAGGGACTGTCTCTTCATGTTCAGGTGTACAGCGCTGCATACGTCTAGTAGCGCTATAGAAATGATGAGTAGTAGTAGTACTTGTGCAGGCTCCAGCTTTGACTATCTTTAAGCTGGTTAAAACATTGCCACTTAAAATATAGCTTCTAAATCGATACTCAGCTTTAAGCGGCTATGGGTTACCACATAAGAACAGGATAGACTTTATTTAGTCCCATTTAAGTGAAGTGTGTTATTCTTTCCAAAAATACTAGGACTAGGGGGCATTCAATGAAGCTACAAAGTAGTAAATTTAAAACTAATCGGAGGAGATTTTTCTGCACTCAATGTGTTATTAAACTCTGGAATTCGTTGTCAGAGAATATGGTAAAGGATGTTATTACTACTACTTAACATTTCTAAAGCGCTACTAGGGTTACGCAGCGCTGTACAATTTAACTTGGAAGGACAGTCCCCTGCTCAAGGAGCTTACAATCTAAAAGACAGAGCGGGGTTTAATAAGGTTTGGATGACTTCCTGGACTTGGGGAAATTTCACTGCTTATTCTGGGATAACTAGCATAAAATGTTTTTTGCTTTTTGGGATCTTGCCAGGTGTTTATGACCTGGATTGGCCACTGTGGAACAGGACGCTGGGCTTGATGGACCTTTGGTCTGTCCTAGTATGGCAATACCTATGTACTTATGGTAAATCTGGCAACATAAAGGCTGAATGTCAGTACTTGAATGGCCAAGTGCTGACTCCATCCCCAAAATGCCCCCAAGATAGCGGCTTTGAGTCCAGTGCTACTCACGATATTCAGCGGCACTTAGCCGATTAAGTGCCACTGAATATTACTGGTTAGCCCCAAACCAAGCGATTTTTAACCAGTCAGCGGCCAGCTAAATTTTGTGGTAAACTGTGTAGCTGCTTTCTTGTAGAAAACTTTCAAATAGAGTTAAATTGATGAGAATACTAAGCTAATTAAATCAAAAGAGAAACTCTTGTATTTTATACGTCCGTATTTTGGGGACAGTTATGAATTGTGAGCATTGGTCTTCATTTGCGCTTGTATTTGCCTTTTATTTGAGCAAAGGCATTTAAACAATCTATAATTTGCCACAATGCTGCCATTACATAATGATTTAAATGTTCCCCAATTTGTAGGGGTGTGGTAAAACCATTGTACGTCGGGATACTTTTTATCGGGTGTCCATTCTTGTGGTCCCTTTCTTCAGATGTGTGGTGTTTAGACCATCTGCTAGCTTGTTGAATTCCGAGGAAGAAAGATTCCTGTAAGTGATCTGTTGGAAGCCTTGTATTACTTTTATTTTTTTATAGTATTTCAAAACATATATTTACAAGATAAACCTTGCACAAGAAACACAGAGATAATATCTGAAGTAACAATAATAAATTCTAATATAAAGTATATATACCTCTCGTCTTAGACCACAGTTTAGAGGGGGGGAGTCATTTAAGTTGAGGAGAACGTACATCATATTGATTCAAATTAGGAAACAAGGCCTGGACTCAGTCCACGGGCTATTTTACAATACTGTATATCTCAATATTAGCCCCAAAAGTCATTTGGTAATTCTCTTTAGATCAATAAAACTTTTTAGCTGGTCCAGTTCATAGAAAATATATTTATTGTCCAAATATTTTATCAAGCATTTGCACAGGTATACCAATAAAAAACTAGCTCCCAGTGTCTTAACGTCTTCTCTCAATACAAGAAACTTTCTCCATTTTTCCTGAGTTGCTCTTGTAACATCCGGATAAATCCAAATTCGTGCACCTAAAAATTCTTTTAAGGCATTTTTGAAGTATAGCTTCATAATTGAATTGAAGTCATGCTCGAAGACAAAGGAAACCAACAAAGTAGATCGAGTGTGAATTTCAGTTAAAGACCGCTCCAAAAATGCGGTCAAATCTTATAATCCGGGAACTTGTAACACTTGGTTTTGTGATTTTCTTTTTTCCTCCTCTTTCCTTTTTTGCGATATTGGAAGATAATATATTTTGTTTATCAGGGGAATAAGATCAGAGGAGTAATTGAGAATATCAGTCAGGTATTTTTTAAACATTTCAAGGGCACTCATTTCTACTATTTTGGGGAAATTTAGTATTCTCAAATTGAGCCGCCTGTTGAAGTTTTCAATCTGATCAATTTTGTTATGAAGAATAACTTTGTCTTTAATCAGGCACTCAGTTGTAGTTTTTAATGAGCTTATTTCTCGCTGAAAAAAAGTTTTTTGGCTACTAGTATCTTGCTTTATTTTTTCTATAGAGTCATTCAAAAGGTCTACTTTAGTCACCAAAGAAGCAGTGTCCGAGGCAGCTTTTGTAATCGTATTATTCAGACGCTGTAACATTACCCAAATGCTTCCCAGGGTTACCTCCGCGGGAGCTTCCTGCTCCTGGTGTAAATCTTCTCCAAGCTTTCCGGGTGAGGCACCATCCGCTGAGGATTCTTCGGCGCCAACTTCGGACGCCTCCGAAGACTCTGCCTCCCCTCTAAAGCTTGCAGGACACAGAGGAGGGTTGAGTTCTGGCGAGGAGAGGGTGGTATCCAGCCCGAAGGGAGTAGTCGCTCCTCCACACGGTCCTGCAGCAGGGCTCCTCACCTTCTCCTGTGGCGTGCTCGTAGCAAAACTATCGAGGGTCAACTGGACTGATTGGGTGGCTCCTGCCGTGGGTGGTAAGCTTTTAACCACCCTCTTCCTTTTTGTATGCGGCATCGCTAGTAGTTAAAGATTAGTTTAGAATGGAAGGAAAATCCAGAGAGCCTTGATGAACAGCATCCGCCATCTTGAAACGCCCCCTCGAAATCCTCTGTATTACTTTTCTGACCATAGTATATTCTGATAAGGGAAAGGGGCTGAAATATTTACTTTAGTTGAGGTTTGCTACTTAGTTGGCAACCTTGTTTAGTAGCCAGTCAAAAGGCTAAAGCCAGCACATACTTGAGAGGACCTGAAAAGGACTGACAGGATGAGGTAGAAAAATCAAATAGGGCAGATTTTGTACATTTGTTTTCTGGATAATGATACAAAAAAGTTGGAGGAGCACATCTCTCTATATAAAATGCACCTCCAACGTTCTAATGAAGCCGGAAGGAAGCCTGAAACCAGAAGATGTAGTTGTGTAGATCGCTTTTTCCCCATGAGTGTCTGCCCCGCCCTCGCGTCACAACGTGATGACGTCGAGGGCGGAGCACTGACACTCACCAAATCGCATCGCTCACCCGTCGGTACGCCACGAAACGTAACATCAGACGCATCACGGACCTATGAGAATGACGGCCATGAAAAAAGTAAGCAGTATCAGCAGCTGCTGGAACTCGGAGGGAGACGGGGAGGACCCTGGAAATCGGAGGGAGGGGGGACCCTGGAACTTGGAGGGAGGGAGACAGACACTAGAACTTGGAGGGAGGGAGGGAAGGGGGACTCTGGAACTTGGAGGGAGGGGACGACCCTGGAACTCGGACGGAGGGAGACAGGGAGGGGGGGACAAGGCCCTGCAACTCGGAGGGAGGGAGGGAACAGCCCTGCAACTAGGAGGGAGGGAGGGAGGGTGAGAACACATTTAGCCCTACAATCCCTTTCAAAACATTAATTGCAGAAAGGCAATACCTTGCTAGCGCCCATTTCATTGGTTTCAGAAACGGGCCTTTTATCCTAGTTATTAGATAAGATGCAATACATTATACATCAGGCATTGAGTATAATTGTGCTGTTACATAAGTGCATTGCAATTATTGGTTTCTCTGCATCAACTTGGTTCAGACAACTCCAGTCGGATTATTACATAATTTAATCTGCTGCTTTTCTTGTATCTTTTCTAGGTTGGTTCCTTCTTGAAATCTCCCAGGTTTCCTATATGGGTACTTGGCAGTGAAACTCATCTCACCATATTTTTTGCCAAGGTATGATTTCCATTTTTGTTACATGATTTCATGCATAGACACACTGTATATTTTCATATTAAGGCTATACTTTGAAGCTCTGTCTGTTTTCAGTTAGATTGTCTGAAAGTTTCCATAATTTATGAACACCTTAAATAGATTGGCTGAATTCAAACATTTTCAGACACGCTAGTCTGCATTGAACCATGTTATACAGGCTTGATTTTTTTTTCTATAATTGTGTGCTCTGTCTAAGCATGGTCCTTTGTTCCATGCATGAAAAAAATGTTATAAAGAAAAACAATTAACCTGTATAGTGGTATCTCTCTTCCACATAGTCTAAACTAGCCAGTCTGAACTGCCATCTCATAACTTATACAGTGGGGGAAATAAGTATTTGATCCCTTGCTGATTTTGTAAGTTTGCCCACTGACAAAGACATGAGCAGCCCATAATTGAAGGGTAGGTTATTGGTAACAGTGAGAGATAGCACATCACAAATTAAATCCGGAAAATCACATTGTGGAAAGTATATGAATTTATTTGCATTCTGCAGAGGGAAATAAGTATTTGATCCCCCACCAACCAGTAAGAGATCTGGCCCCTACAGACCAGGTAGATGCTCCAAATCAACTCGTTACCTGCATGACAGACAGCTGTCGGCAATGGTCACCTGTATGAAAGACACCTGTCCACAGACTCAGTGAATCAGTCAGACTCTAACCTCTACAAAATGGCCAAGAGCAAGGAGCTGTCTAAGGATGTCAGGGACAAGATCATACACCTGCACAAGGCTGGAATGGGCTACAAAACCATCAGTAAGACGCTGGGCGAGAAGGAGACAACTGTTGGTGCCATAGTAAGAAAATGGAAGAAGTACAAAATGACTGTCAATCGACAAAGATCTGGGGCTCCACGCAAAATCTCACCTCGTGGGGTATCCTTGATCATGAGGAAGGTTAGAAATCAGCCTACAACTACAAGGGGGGAACTTGTCAATGATCTCAAGGCAGCTGGGACCACTGTCACCACGAAAACCATTGGTAACACATTACGACATAACGGATTGCAATCCTGCAGTGCCCGCAAGGTCCCCCTGCTCCGGAAGGCACATGTGACGGCCCGTCTGAAGTTTGCCAGTGAACACCTGGATGATGCCGAGAGTGATTGGGAGAAGGTGCTGTGGTCAGATGAGACAAAAATTGAGCTCTTTGGCATGAACTCAACTCGCCGTGTTTGGAGGAAGAGAAATGCTGCCTATGACCCAAAGAACACCGTCCCCACTGTCAAGCATGGAGGTGGAAATGTTATGTTTTGGGGGTGTTTCTCTGCTAAGGGCACAGGACTACTTCACCGCATCAATGGGAGAATGGATGGGGCCATGTACCGTACAATTCTGAGTGACAACCTCCTTCCCTCCGCCAGGGCCTTAAAAATGGGTCGTGGCTGGGTCTTCCAGCACGACAATGACCCAAAACATACAGCCAAGGCAACAAAGGAGTGGCTCAGGAAGAAGCACATTAGGGTCATGGAGTGGCCTAGCCAGTCACCAGACCTTAATCCCATTGAAAACTTATGGAGGGAGCTGAAGCTGCGAGTTGCCAAGCGACAGCCCAGAACTCTTAATGATTTAGAGATGATCTGCAAAGAGGAGTGGACCAAAATTCCTCCTGACATGTGTGCAAACCTCATCATCAACTACAGAAGACGTCTGACCGCTGTGCTTGCCAACAAGGGTTTTGCCACCAAGTATTAGGTCTTGTTTGCCAGAGGGATCAAATACTTATTTCCCTCTGCAGAATGCAAATAAATTCATATACTTTCCACAATGTGATTTTCCGGATTTAATTTGTGATGTGCTATCTCTCACTGTTACCAATAACCTACCCTTCAATTATGGGCTGCTCATGTCTTTGTCAGTGGGCAAACTTACAAAATCAGCAAGGGATCAAATACTTATTTCCCCCACTGTATGTCTGTATTCTCCAAGGACAAGCAGGCTATATTATTCTCACAAGTGGGTCGACGATCCGCTTTGGCCCGGGAATCGGCATAATAGCCAGCAAAATCTTACTAGAGCCTTCTGACGCGCGTGCTACACCCCACCATGCATGCATGCATGCATGCATGCATACATAAAGTGCCTTCCCACCCATTAAGTGACTGTGCTCCTCAGTTGTTTTTTCTCCACGTGAGGAGCACCACTGTTTTTCCATCACTCCTTTTTCGCCCGGGAAAGAGCCTTTTTTTTGTGCCTGTATTGCGCTTTTTCACAATTTTTTTTTCTTCTTTTTCTTTCATTGTAGCTTTAAAAAAAAAAACCTTATTATTTTAGTTTTTGAACCCGTGTTTAAGTTTTCTTTTCATCGGGAGCCACATTTAGGACTGCTCGGTCAGGTTTCACATTTTTGTGCCTTTCTTTTTCTTTTAGGCACAATCGAGTCCTTTAATTTAGCAGAAGCTGTCTTCCCTTCCATGTCATTGAAGACTCCCAGTGGCTTCAAACGTTGTATTCTGTGCAACTGGACCATCTCGGGTACTGATACACATTCTTGATGTATTCAGTGCCTTGGGCCCAACCATAGCCCGGCAAATTGTGTCCTTTGTCCTCTGTCCTTGTATGACGAAAAGGATGCAAATTTCCCAAGAAGCTCAAAGAGAGAAACTTTTTGGAGCTCGGTCCGGTCCTTCGACGTCAGCATAGGCATTGAGCTTAGCGGCGTTGATGTTGAGGGAGGCATCAACATCGGGAATCAAGGTAGGGATGGCTGTTGTGAGGCCCAGAGACACTGGGAGCAGTGAGGCGTTGAGTGGTTCTCCAACTGCCTCGAGGCCTCCTGCTGTACAGGCCCCCTGGGACCAGCCTTTGTTGGACCTTACCCCAAGTTGACGTAACCTCATTGGCACCGAGGAGTCTCGGTGAGGTGCATCAGGTGAAGGCCAAGCAGCACTGACATCGATCTCTTTTGACGCCTGGTGCCGGGAGTCCAGGACATTGAGGATACAGCACCTGAGGAGCGTCGGTGCTGGGAGGATTACTCCCCCTCCATTCAAGAGGTACCGATGCGTGTGTGTCCCACCAGCCGAGATCCTGTTCCCACGCCCCAAGCGCTTCTGCAACCTGATCTCCAACCAGCCCCGCAGCCTTTACCAATGGTGGCTCTTGACAAGCATATCTGGGCCTTTCTCCCAGAGATTTTAGAGGGCTTGCTGCATCGACCTGCATCGGCATCGGGGGTGCCTGTGCCTATCATGCCTTCTGCTGCAGCCCCTTCTGGCCCTCAGCCCACGGTGAAGCCTCCGGCACCAGTGTCGCTTGCCACCTAGGCCAGTTCTCCTTTGACGTCCGTGGAGGAAGCTTCACTGGAGTCGAGGCGGGAGCCGACTCCTCGACACCGTTTGTGAGGCCATGGACCCTCAACGTCGAGGCGGGCCCAGTCTCAGACTTCCCTGAGGGAAGTGTTGTCTGATACCAAGGAGGAATGCTTGTGGGAATCAGAGGAGGATCCCAGGTACTTCTCCGATGAGTCCTATGGTATCCCTTCTGAGCCTTCCCTTCCAGCCCGGAGGAGACTGTCTCCTCCAGAGAGCCTCTCCTTTACATCTTTTGTACGTGAAATGGCAGATGCCATTCCTTTCCCTGTAGAAGTGGAGGATGAGAGAAGGGCTAAGATGCTCAAGGTCCTGGACTACACTTCTCCACCTAAGGAGTCAGTGACGGCTCCTCTTCACGAGGTACTCAAAGCAGTCCTCTTGCGGGACTGGGCGTCCCCTCTGTCCCAGTGGTCCCCAAGAAGATTGATATCCAATATCAGATCCGTGAGGAACCTGGGTTGGCAAGGTCTCAGTTATTCCGCAACTCCATGGTGGTGGATGCCGCTGTCAAGAGAGCCAAGAATGCTAGGGACTATGCCTCGGTTCCTCCAGGCAGAGAAGCTAGAACCTTGAATTCTTTTGGGAGGAAGATGTATCAAGCCGCTATGCTCATAGCCTGTAGCCAATCATACCAGCTCTTCATGAGCGTCTGACTGTCTAGCTTGGTCGACGCGCTCCCTCTAGAGCAGGCTGAGCCGTTTCGCCAGCTTGTCAAGCAGCAGAAGGTGTGTCGCAAGTTCTTGGCCAGGGGCACTTACGACACTTTTGATGTGGCATCCAGAATCTTTGCTCAAGGTATAGCGATACGCAGACTCTCCTGGCTGCTTGTTTCTGACGTGGACATTCGGTCCTGCAGACAATGGTGGATGCCCCTTGCCGGGGGGGATAATCTTTTCGGAAAGAAGGGTGATGAGCTTGTTGACCAGATCAAGAAGCACACCGATGCTATTTCTTCTCTCTCCCGCCGGACGTCTTTTGCAAACACCTCCTCATCCAGGAGGTTTTTTGGTGGGTCACGGATTGCTTCCTATTCCTATTCTAGGCATAGGTACACTTCTGTGGCTGGCCAGCGTGCTCGGGCTCAACCACAGTGCGCTTCTTCTTGACAACAGCGTTAACCCAACAGCAAGGGACAGGCTTTTGACTGGCTCCAGCAGAGCATAGCCATCATAAAAGTGTCTGTGCCAGACGACTTGCCATTTGTGGGGAGGTTAAAATTTTTTCACTAAAGGTGGCCTCTTATAAATTCCAACCGGTGGGTTCTTCAAATAGTCCGGTTAGGTTACACCCTCAATTTGATATCCAAACCTCCACATTGCCCACCGAGAACTCATTCATTCAGCTCTCAGCACAAACAGGTACTTGCAAAGGAACTGTCCGTCCTTCTAAAGGCCCAGCAGTCGAACCCGTTCCACCAGGGGAAGAAGGGCAGGGATTTTATTCCATGTACTTTCTTGTGCAGAACGAGACGGAGGGGGTGCGTCCCATCCTAGACCTAAGAGCCCTGAACAAATTTCTAGTCCGAGAAAAGTTTAGGATGGTTTCCCTGGGCACCCTTCTTCCCCTCAGGAGAACGATTGGCTATGTATGTTCTCTGGACTTGAAGGATGCATATGCACACATCCCGATACTTCCAGCTCACAGGAAATATCTTCAGTTTTGGATGGGGACACATCACTTTCAGTACCGCATGTTGCCTTTTGGCTTCACATCAGCTCCCAGGATGTTTACCAAATGTCTAGCAGTAGTTGCAGCATCGCTACACAGACTGGAAGTGCATGTGTTCCCTTATCTCGACGATTAGCTGGTGAAGAACACCTCGGCGGTAGGTGCTCAGGAGTCTATGCAGAAGACTATTCAGGTGCTAGAGCTACTAGGGTTCATAATAAACTACCCTAAGTCCCATCTCCGTCCTGTTCAATAGTTGGAGTTAATAGGAGCCCTGCTCCTCACACAGACTGTTCAAGCCTATCTTCCAGAGACGTGTGCAGACAATCTTCTGTCCCTCATGCCCAAGGTTCGGACATTGCAGCAGGTCACAGCTCAGTAGATGTTGAGATTGTTGGGCCACATAGCTTCCACAATGTATGGTACACTCATGGCATGTCTTCACATGAGATCTGCTCAACGGACCCTGGCTTCTTAATGGTATCAAGCCACGGAGAGTCTGGAGGATGTCATCCAAGTATCCCCCGAGCTTAAACACTCTCTTCAGTGGTGGACAGTTTGGTCCAATCTGACCTTGGGACTACCATTCCAAATTCCCCAGCCACAAAAAGTGCTGAAGACGGATGCATCACTCCTGGGGTGAGGGGCTCATGTAGATTGACTTCACACCCAAGGAGCTTGGTCCCTCCAGGAAATTAATCTTCAAATTAGTCTCCTGGAGCTCTGAGCGATCTGGAACATTCTAAAGGCTTTCAGAGATCGGCTGCCCCATCAAATTATCCTAATTCAAACGGACAATCAGGTTGCGATTGTGATGTATTACACCAACAAGCTTGGGGTACCGGTTCTCGCCCTCTATGTCAGGAAAGCCGTTCAGATGTGGCTTTGGGCACGCTGTCATGGCATGTTTCTACAAGCCACTTACCTGGTGGGCGTAAACAATGACCTGGCCGACAGACTAAGCAGGATAATGCAACCTCACAAGTGGTCTCTGAACATGGGCATAGCCTGAAAGATCTTCCGAGCGTGGGGCACTCCCTCGGTGGATCTTTTTGCCACTCAACCACAAAATCCCTCAGTTCTGTTCCAGGCTTCAGGCCCACAACAGACTAGCGGCAGATGCCTCCTTCTTCATTAGGGGACAGGCTTTCTGTATGCATATCCTCCAGTACCTCTAGTGGGAAAGACTTCATTGAAACTCAAGCAAGACCACGAAACCATGATTCTGATTTCACTCTATTGGCTGCGTCAGATTTGGCTCACCCTTCTTCTGGAATTGTCCTCTGAAGATCTGTTGGAGATTGGAGTGTTTTCCGACCCTCATCACTCAGAACGAGGGGTCGCTTCTACATCCCAACCTCCAGTCCTGGCTCTCACAACCTGGATGTTGAGCGCCTAGAATTCACCTCCTTACGGCTTTCAGAGGGTGTCTCCCGAGTCTTGCTGGCTTCCAGGAAAGATTCCACTAAGAGGTGCTATTCTTTCAAATGGAGGAGGTTTGCTGTCTGTTGTGATAGCAAGGGCCATAGATCCCATTTCTTGTCCTACACAGACTGTGCTTGAATACCTTTAACACTTATCAGAGGCTGGGCTCAAGACCAACTCCGTAAGGGTTCATCTTAGTGCAATTAGTGCTTATCATTAACGTGTAGAGGTTTTTAAGGTTTTGTGGCTAGCATAAACTAGAAATGACTACTATTACTAGTAGTACATGTATGTAGTTTATTTTAAACTGACCTCTTGTAACTATTCCACAAGGACAATTTACTATAACTCATTAACTTAGTTTTTTAAGGTTTTGTGGCTAGCATAAACTAGAAATGACTGCTTCTATATACATGAATTCGTACGTGTGTGTTTTTAATTAGAATTGTTCCCCCCTAGATAATACACATTGGTAAGATATTGGGGCACGTATAGTTTTGATAAAGACTGCGATTTAAGCATCTTTTGAAAGCTCATTATTATACTGCTACTTTTGGTGCTGTTCTCCCTGAGGTTTAGGGGGCTTGGTGTCTTTGGGTACTTACATTTTTATATTATATGTTTTGTTTCTGATTGGAACTTCTTTTGTATGTCTGTGTGTTTCTGCACTCCTGTTATATAATGAAGTTCTTTTATTTTTCCTGTGATTTTTATATTGTGCATATATCTCTGGACTGCCTTTAGTTCTCTTCATGAGAGGTTTGCTCCTGTCAAAGGCCTTTCTCAAACCCCCACCAGTGTCATGGGATCTCAACATCGTTCTAACGCAGCTGATGAACTCCTTTCGAGCCACTGATTTCCCTCCATCTGAAGTACTTCACCTGGAAATTCATTTTTTTTGGTGGCTGTTACTTCGTTCGTAGAGTCAGTGAGCTTCAGGCCTTAGTAGTGGTGCATCTTATACTGTTTCATCACAATAGAGTAGTCCTCCGCATGCACCCCTAAGTTCCTGCCGAAGGTGGTGTGGGAGTTCCATCTGAACCAGTCGATTGTCCTTGCCAACATTTTTTCCCCGTTCCTCATGCCCACTCTGGCAAAAGCAGCTTGCACACCTTGGACTGCAAGAGATTGTTGCCTTTTATATGGAGCGGATGATGCCTTCACGACAGTCCGCCCAGTTGTTTGTTTCTTTTGTTCCCAATAGGAGGGGAGTTGCCATCGGTAAACGCACCATTTCCAGTTGGCTAACAGATTGCATTTCCTTCGCTTATGCCCAAACTGGGCCAATTCTGGAGGGTCATGATTACAGCTCATAATGTCAGAGCCATGGCTGCATTGGTGGCTCACTTGAAAGTCAGCCTCCATTGAAGAGATTTGCAAAGCTGCAACGTAGTCTTCATTTCAACCCGTTCACATTTCACTACTTGCCTTGAGCAGGATACCCAATGCATAGTCGGTTGGGCAGTCAGTGTTGCAGATCTGTTTGGGGTTTAGAATCCAACTCCACCCTCCAAGGCCCGTTTTGTTCTGTTCCAGGTTGCACTATCAGCTAGTTTGTATATAGTTTCAGGTTATTCTACATTATGTCCTCACCATTGTGATTCAGGTTAATCTACATTATGTCCTCACCATTGTGAGGCCAATTGACCAATGTTTGTTGTTTGGGTGAGCCCGGATGCTAGGGATGCTCCACTTGTGAAGAATAAAAATAGCCTTCTTGTCCTCGGAGAAAGCAAAGGTACTTACTTACACTGTAGTAGGTATTCTCTGAGGACAGCAGGCTTATTATTCTCACAATCCCGCCCACCTCCTCTTGGATTAAACTGAGGATGGACGGGAAAGCACTCCGCACCATCGTTTTGGGGCGCAGCACTTGCGTCAGTAGGCTCTAGTAAGTTTTTGCCTGGCTATTATGCCGATTCCCGGGCCAACGCAGATCGTTGATCCAGTTGTGAAAATAATAAGCCTGCTGTCTCGGAGAATACCTGCTACAGGTAAGTATGTTTGCTTTATGTCTGATTTAGGGTCCCTTTTACAAGGTGCATTAGCGTTTTTAGTGTGCGCTATAAAGAAGGATGCCCTAACATTAAAGATGCCCATTATATTCCTCTGTATGTCTCTAGCATTTAGCGCACGCTAAAAAATCTAGCACACCTTGTAAAAGACCCCCTCAGTAAGGTGTTTCTTGTATTCTGTGCCTTTGGGGACAATCATAATTAAACCCAGGCCATTGTATAAACCAAGTTTAGATTGCAGCATAGCTCAGTTGTGAATAAAGTTTTTAAAAAATATCTCCAGAGGGAAGGGTTGTCCAGGGTTGTCCATACATGTCATGTCAATAATCTCAGTTTAGCAGAATCACTGTCTCACGGCAATTTGGGCCTTTCTCTTGAGTAAAGACACCATTTGCAGCTGAAGATTCCTCTGGATTGAGTCCTTAGCTTTACTTATGATTATAAATACCAATATGCAGCTTTTCTGAGTGGACTGTGATAATCTATAGTGAAGCCTAAATCTTGCAATTAGAAACCCATATACTAGAAGCCTAAATCTTGCAATTAAGAGACCCATATACTAATGTGTGTAAGTTTTGCATTCACTGTGCATTGTGGTGCAATCTCCCATCTCCCCCCCCCCCCCCCCCCCCCCCCCCCCCCCAGCACATACTGTGTTTGCCCTTGTTGGGATAGTTGCAGGGCAAGAGCAACCCCAAGGTGCTCTAGCCTTGCAGTAATAAATGCTTGAATTAGCTGCTAAAATAAAGCTATTATCTGCCATTGTGAACTTGTGATGGTAATGGGACGGAGCATGTGCGAATTGCTCCTATTTGCCACTAACCCACTAGTGGCACTCCGAATAAGTGCCAGTGGGAGGGATAAGGAGGGATGGTGGTTCTTGATGCTACTTAAGAGTGTGATGGGGTTGGGGATGCTGCAAGGGAACTTTTTTCCATAGTAGCAATTTAACTACCTGCCAGTTGCGCAAGTGCATTAATGTCTGCTTGTTAGGAAGTGGTAAATGTACCTGTGCCATCTGCAGCAGTCAGCATTGCAGTTACTTACCATACGTTAACTGAAAGCATAGTCCACACGCATAACCCACTCTTTTTCCCTCTCTTTCCGGCCTCCTGCTGCACCAACACATCGCATGAATTTGAGTGGTAAATGCTTACTGCGCTTAGTGAACAGACTCCCAAGTGAACTAACATTCTGTAAAATTTAGAAATCTTCATGCATATTATTTATTCTGATATACTTTCTTGGATTGTTGCTTTTCATAGTACATTTGGGTCTTTGAAGACTTATTGCCAGAAACGCGAGGATGGCCACTGTGTATCTTGTCACCAAAATGTTACCTGTACCTGTTTGTTGAAATATTCTTGCGGTGTGCTTCTTTCCTTTCTGTAAATTTTAGTGC
This sequence comes from Microcaecilia unicolor, assembly GCF_901765095.1. Taxonomy (NCBI): domain Eukaryota; kingdom Metazoa; phylum Chordata; class Amphibia; order Gymnophiona; family Siphonopidae; genus Microcaecilia; species Microcaecilia unicolor. The sequence goes on along the minus strand of NC_044031.1, from coordinate 125,070,602 downwards.
CTTTAGAGATACATTTTGAATTTTATAGAAATGTATTTACTAAATGGCTTTTTAAATTTCCAGTCTTTATAGTGCTAAGACTTTGAATGTTTCCTATTACTAGTAGTACATGTATGTAGTTTATTTTAAACTGTGACCTCTTGTAACTATTCCCACAAGGACAATTTACTATAACTCATTAACTTAGTTTTTTAAGGTTTTGTGGCTAGCATAAACTAGAAATGACTGCTTCTATATACATGAATTCGTACGTGTGTGTTTTTAATTAGAATTGTTCCCCCCTAGATAATACACATGGTAAGATATTGGGGCACGTATAGTTTGATAAAGACTGCGATTTAAGCATCTTTGAAAGCTCATTATTATACTGCTACTTTTGGTGCTGTTCTCCCTGAGGTTTAGGGGGCTTGGTGTCTTTGGGTACTTACATTTTTATATTATATGTTTTGTTTCTGATTGGAACTTCTTTGTATGTCTGTGTGTTTGTGCACTCCTGTTATATAATGAAGTTCTTTTATTTTCCTGTGATTTTTATATTGTGCATCGCTGTGATTTCTTGTGAACTATGGCAGTATATATTAAGTTTAATAAACTATGAACTATATAAAGCAGATAACAGTCAAAATATTGTATAGCCCTACCAAACATTTTGTATGTTTCCCTTTTCATTTAATATGTCACCAATGAATAGAAGTTTTCTTTTCTCTAAGGACAAGAGTTCAAGGTTTTAACTAAATTGTAGTCTAAATAATAGTTGACTTTATTTTGCTATTTTGAAGCAATGAAGGTTCTTGTGCTACTTAGTTCAGTATATATTTCTAAATTCCCTTATGATATGGAAGTTGCAGAGCAGATGTCTTGGAAGTCACTATAAATGAATCCAAAGCAAGGATGCAGGATGTGCGGCTTGTGCAACCTTTCTTTGTGTTGGAGAAATCATGCAGTGTGGCTGGAGTTGAAAACTGACTCTGGGTGACATACAGTAGAACGTTTGAGTTGTATGGTATCCACATTTCCATACTGTTGGGACCAGTGTGAGTATAGGCACTAATGAGCTCAAAGTGAATTAGAGTTGAGTGGAGCCAGCCAGGAGCTGAAAATAGCATCCAAGACAGTGAGATACTGAGCAGTGGAGTTTAGGAAGAAAGATCCATAGGATCCAGTAACATAGTATCATAGTAGATGACGGCAGATAAAGACCTGTACAGTCCATCCAGTCTGCCCAACAAAATAAACTCATTATGTGGTATGATGATGATGCGATACTTCATATGTATACCCGATCTTAATTTGTCCTTTCCATTTTCAGGACATAGACCACAGAAGTCTGTCCAGCATTGTCCTTGTTCTAAATTTCTGAAGTTGTCGAAGCCCCTGAAAAACTCCACTGCAGCCCATCCAAATCAATTCAACCACAATCAGGGCACAGATCATTGGCTTTGCTTCCCAATTAGAGGTGTTGCTACCTGATCTCCCCTAAACTTCCCTGGATCCGTTCCTTCCAAACAGGATTCCTTTGTGTTTATCCCATGCATTTTTGAATTCCGTTACCGTTTACATCTCCACAACCTCCCATAGGAGAGCATTCCAAGTACAGTAGAGGTAACATGGGTGTCATAGTGAGTAATAGAGGCTGAGAAGGGGAATGAGATTGAGCAATGGGGGAGTGGGGTGGGGGTGAGAGTACACGTATGGTTTCCAGTTATGAATGGAAGAATGAGCAAGCTATAAGGACTGATGAAGGAGTAAGGAGTGATGGTTGGGAAAGGAGAGGTTACTTGGTTTTCTTCTACTCACCCCCCCCCCCCCCCCAATTAGTTTGAAAACTACTAAGCCACAAGAACACTAAAAGGGGATTTGGGGTAGAATAAGTTCTTGGTTTTATGTAGGGCCTGAAATCCATAGTCCCTGAGATTCTATATATCGCGCCTTAATTTCCAAGTGGAAATTAAGCATATTCTATAACAATGCACATAACTTAATTGTATAGCTAATCAGTGCAGGTAATTGGATAGTAGAGATATAAAGCTCAAGATCACCTGGTAAAATTAGAAGTATGTGTGTGCTTGTGTGTGCAGGGGAAGTGGTACCTGGGACTAGAAGTGGAAAAATGTGAAGTTTTGGAAGAATTGAAAAAAACTTTATTTCATATAGTTCCTCTTAGAATAACGTAGGAAATATTTTTTTCAGGAAGTGGTTGAAGATAAACTTCATAATATGAAACAATAGTGTTAATTGAACGTCTATATTTACTGCTAGATAATACTGGGGTCATTTTACTAAAAAGTGTTAAGCCCTTTACATGCGGTTAGCATATGCTAACAGTCTACTGCAGGAATGCATTAAAGCATTTTGTGGTATTTTGCCTATTATCACACAGTAACACACTCATTAATGATTTTTTTAAAGATATTTTTTGGGGAGGAGGTGTACTATGAGTTGGAGAGTGGGCGTTCTGCTTTATCCAGCTCATGTTAACTGGATAATGCAGAGGTAACATGGGAGCCCTTAGCACCTCCTAAATAGGAGGTTGTAAGTGCTCCCACATTAATTATTTGCAGGTACCACGCTCTAAGAGGCAGGTGCTCAAAAGTCCTGTTCTAAACAGCGCCAGAAAAATAACACCACAGCAGCGCGGTAAGGATCTCCCTAATGCTCAATGTTAATGACATACAAATTTAGGCATATTGTTAGTGTTGAGCATTAGGGAGATCTGCATGATGACAGTGTCTGCCAGAATGCCAGAGGGGGTGAGGACGGAAGGAGGAGGAGAGCTGCAGGTAGGTGCAGCTGAAGGGGAATAAGTCCAGCCATTTCAAAAGTTTAGCTGTTTTCTCCGTTGAGGGTGGGGGTGGGAGGAAAGAATGAGAACTCACTTCAAGGTCCAATCAAGAAGTTGGGGAGGTAAACTCTGAATTGCAGCTGTGAATAAGCAAATTACTACCTATACGTCTAGAAATCTCAGGGGGCCCCAAAATTACTTCTCCAAGATAGTGAAGACTTGCAAGAGGAATTCAGGAGTCCCATCTTGCTGATGCATACTTGATAGCAAACAAGATGTTCTTCTCCTCTCACCATTTCCAAAGCGAAGCTTACTTACTTCTGTCCCCAGAGGGGAGGAGGGAAGGTGGATGAAGAGGTGGCCGGTTATAATTTTCAACAACCCTAATGCCAGCTCTCAGGTGGCATTAGGCTCTGGATGGTAAGAGTGACCTTGTTCATAGGGCTTCTCTTTGAGCATGGGAGCAAATCGCAAATGACCTAATTTAAATGCAATTAGCAAGTCATTTGTGATATCTTTTGGTGTGCACATTGCTCCCCACGCTAGAGTTCTCCGAGCTATTGGCCTCTAGCACCCGCATTTGCTTCTGAGCATCGGGGCAAAAGGGAATATTAGTGCATGACCTGCAATTAAAATAAATGAAATAGCCCTAAAAAATGCTGAGTACAAACAGAGCTTAGTGTGTGGGAAAGTCCCATGTTAACCCATGTTGAGCCCCAATTTTAACGTCCTTTAGTAAAACAATCCTGCTGTGATTTGTTAGGGTAACTGTAAGGGTGTTTCTTCTTTATTCAGAGAACTGAATGAAGTATGAAAGAGGAATTGCTACTAAACTAAAGAGGGCTAAGAAATTATTTTTTTCCATTCTACATAATGGTGACTGCAGGAAGACTTTCTAATTTCAGATGTTACCTTTTACTAATCCTTGCTTTCCAACTCACTCCATAATTTCAACTGACAAAATTTCAGATCTCTTTAGATAATTAGGTTGCAGCTGCTTGCAGGTTGATCTCTAGCACTGGATATATAACCTGTTTTGTACACTTATGAAATTTAAAGTGTAAATGTAGATAGTTGATTTTGAGGCCAATCCCCCTCATTCTATATAGTGCACCAAAACAGTGATAAAATGGCAGTTAGGTGCCTATCCTGCTTATAATCAAAATAGAAAAACGCCTATATTGTGACCCAAATCGGGAGATAGACGTTTATCTCACAAAAACGAATAAAGCGGTATAATCGAAAGCCGAATTTGGACGTTTTCAACTGCACTCTGTCGCGGATGCGGACAAAGTTGATGGGGCGTGTCGAAGGCGTGGTGAAGGCGGAACTGGGGTGTGGTTATCGGGCGATCAGAGATGGGCACTTTTTGCCGATAATGGAAAACAAATATGCGTTTTTAGCGAGAATTTAGGGCACTTTTCCTGGACCCTGTTTTTCCACATATATGGCCCCAAAAAGTGCCCTAAATGACCAGATGACCACTGGAGGGAATCGGGGATGACCTCCCCTGACTCCCCCAGTGGTCACAAACCCCCTCCCACCACAAAATATGCCGTTTCACAACTTTTTATTTTCACCCTCAAATGTCATACCCACCTCCCTGGCAGCAGTATGCAGGTCACTGGAGCAGTTATTAGGGGGTGCAGTGGACTTCAGGCAGGTGAACCCAGGCCCATCCCCCCCCCCCACCTGTTACACTTGTGCTGGTAAATGGGGAGCCCTCCAAACCGCCCCCCAAACCCACTGTACCCACATGTAGGTGCCCCCCTTCACCCCTTAGGGCTATAGTAATGGTGTAGACTTGTGGGCAGTGGGTTTTGAGGGGGATTTAGGGGGCTCAACACCCAAGGGATGGTGCTATGCACCTGGGAGCTGTTTTACCTTTTTTTTTTTTTTTTGTAAAAGTGCCCCCTAGGGTGCCCGGTTGGTGTCCTGGCATGTGAGGGGGACCAGTGCACTATGAATCCTGGCCCCTCCCACGAATAAATGTCTTGGAATTATTCGTTTTTGAGCTGGGCGCTTTCAGTTTCCATTATCGCTGAAAAACAAAAACGCTCAGCTCAAAAAAAGATAAACGTCCATGTTTTGCGAAAATACGGTTCGGTCCGCCCCTTCACGGACCCGTTCTCGGAGATAAACGCCCATGGAGATAGACGTTTCCGTTCGATTATGCCCCTTCACGTGCACTTAAGAGCTATTCTGTAACTTGGTGCTTAAATGTTCTAGTGTTAACTGTATTAGGGGGGCATTCACATGGAAGGGGCATGGATGCATTATCGGCTTTCCAACTATTTAAGCGTGTACTTTAATATTATCAAGGAGCCTAACTGCTGCATTTAGCACGCCCATTTACATCTGTCTTAGAGCATGCATAATTGGTGGCACCTAAATATAGGCACCTAATTGCTGACTTGCACTACTGGTATTCTATACTAGTTAGGTGCACAAATTTACTATTACAGAATGCTAGCCGAACAACTAGATCGTGGGTGATTAATTTTAGCTTGTTTTATAGAATTGCCTCCTAAATTACTAATCTGCATTAGTTGTTTAATGTGGGAATTATCACATGCTAATGTGGAAGTAGAATGAGCTGGGACAGTGACTTAACACTGAGATCTTTATGGCAAGTTAACTTCACATGGTAAATAACGCAAAGCAAAGCAAAAGTGATGGAGGAGTGGCCTAGTGGTTAGGGTGGTGGACTTTGGTCCTGAGGAACTGAGTTCGATTCCCGGCACAGGCAGCTCCTTGTGACTCTGGGCAAGTCACTTAACCCTCCATTGCCCCATGTAAGCCGCATTGAGCCTGCCATGAGTGGGAAAGCGTGGGGTCAAATGTAACAAAAAATAAATAAATAAAAATCTCACTTCAAAATGTATAGCTGAAACTAAAATCTTTGCAAATAAGTTCCACAATTACATATTTCCTTTAATAGTGAGTTGTGTATTATCCTTCCTGGAATAAATATGAGCAATGGAAATCCCCATTTATATGAATGCAATTTTTTGAGGAGGTGGGGAGAAAGGTTGACCCTGTCCATTTCTTCCTGCTCCACTGTAACTGTTCTATTGGACCATGTATAGCTAACTGCATTGCACATTGTTGGCCATGCAGCTAATATGTAATATTGACATTTTTTGTACATTAAGGGGTGAATTCTATAAATCAGTTTGTAAAATAGTGCTTAAGCGCAGGGGTCATACATAAATTTAGATGTGTCCATTTGCACCAACGAAAACATGGTGCAAATGCCCTCACCTAAATTTATCTACCGAACCTCTGTATTCTATAATCGCATGCATAACTCAAATCCATGTCCACTTTCTGCCCCAAAACACCCATGACCTCCCATTTCCACACCCCCTTTTCTGGGACATGCATAAATTTAAGCGTGTACATAGTAATTGATTTCTATTAGCACCAATAGTTGCTTCTTAAAATTGGCACTATTTGGCTAATTCAATTCAATTGCATGTGCCGAAATTTGTATGCACAATTTTGACTACTTTTATAGAATTAGGGGGAAAATCATAGGAAGATGCTTGGAAACACCCTCAAAAGTTAACAGGGTGTAGCAGTTACCGCACAATAAGTGCAGGACCCTAGCACATCTTAGTAAGCCCTTAGACAACAAAATAATAACAAAAATGAGCATTGTGTTTGGCTTTTCCCAACATTTCCATTAGTTCCCAAAGAAAGAGAACTTATTTACTGTTACTTCAAAATTTCCAGAAAATGTACATCTCTGCTCCATCACTCAGTGCTCCTCTCTTTTCCATGAATTCCCCCAGTATATCTGTCCTTACTTTTCCTTCCATTAACATTGCTACCATTAGTGGAAGAGTGTTTTTCTGTCCACACCCAAACTTTCTGAAAGGACCTCTCCCTCTAATAGAATACTGATCTCTCCCCTCCTATCTTGTACATCTCTTTTGGATTTTTGCACCCCAAGTGCATCACTCTGCACTTTTTGGCATTAAATTTTAACTAGTGGTGTACCTCATGGGTCAGTGCTGGGTCCAATTCTGTTTAATATATTTGTGAGAGACATTGCTAAATGGTTGGAAGGAAAAGTTTGCCTTTTTGCAGATGACAAGAAGATAGCCAATAGAGTGGTTACCCTAGAGAGAGTAGAAACCATGAGAAGGGATCTTCAAATGTTGGAAGAATGGTCAAGGGTCTAGCAGATAAAATTTGATATATCCAATTAGGGTTCAAAATTAATTCTCTGATAACTATAATAATTTAAATAATTCCAAATTATTTACTAGTATTTATGTTAACCAAAAATACTAAATAATATGATTATAATAACAATTTTATAGTGCTCATAGTGAGAATACTGCCAAACACCACATAATATGGGTACCAGCGTAGGCACTTAACTGTCAAACATCATCACATTGATTCTCTCCATTCCAGGCTAATGGCACGGAAGATATTTTATTTAGTTCTGAATCCACAGTTCTAAATAGAGTATAAGACTGCTGTTAACCTTTAGTGTCCAATGTTCCCGTAATAAGCCATATGGGAACAGATTGATGGGAACATTGGACACTAAAGGGTTAAAGATGTATCCAGACACCTCTGCCCTAACTATAATTCCTGTTAGTAAAAACATATCATCTATAAGAATCCATCCCTTTTTGGATTTTAATCACTTATCTTTGAGGGAATGATGCTGGCGGCTTGTAGCTGTTCCAAAGCCAAATTGCTGGTATCCAAGTGAAGTCTGTAAATAGTGAAATCATATTATTAAGAATACAAATTGTCACTCCCTCTGCTGTTCCTGATGTGATGTCACATTTCGCCACTGACGGCATCTCCAGGAGAACAAACTAAAACTCAGAATAAATAATTAACAAAACAACTTACTACTCATACTGTGGTAATATCTAAAAACAATAACTTGCATACCAACTTATCTTAAAGCTATATATTAGCTAAATATGTGTTGGCTATTGCAGGGAGGGCTAACCAAATCCTGCACTCCTCCCAGCACCATCCAAATGCCAACGCATGCGCAGTGTTGTTGGTTTGAAAGTCCTGTGTTGATTGGAGTTCATGATGTATAGATAGCCCATTGGTAGGCTATATCTCAAGATATCCAATCAATTTCTCTGTTTAGCCCGATGGGGGATACTGTTCCCAATCCAAAATTAATCTTTGTTCAATGTGAATCGGTGCGATGATGTTTGCCAGTTAAGTGCCTAAGCTGGAACCCATGTTATGTAGTGTTTCTCACTCTGAGCATTATAAAATTATTATTATAAACATATAATTTAGCATTTTAGGTTAACATAAAAACTGGTAAATAATTGGGAATTATTTAAAGTTAAAATTTAATGCCAAGAAGTGCAGAGTGATGCACTTGGGGTACAGAAATCCAAAAGAGATGTACCAGATAGGAGGGGAGAAATTGAAAAGCTTGGCTCAGGAGATGATCCTGGGGGTGATGGTGTCCGAAGATCTCAAGGTGATGAAACAATGTGACAAGATGGTGGCTGTGGCCTGAAGGATGCTAGGCTGCATAGAGAGGGATATAACCAACAGAGAAAGGAGATGTTAATGTCCCTGCACAAGTCGTTGGTGAGGCCCCACGGAGTATTATGTCCAGTTTTGGAGGCCGTATCTTCCTAAGGAAGTAAAAAGACTTGAAGCGGTTCAGAGAAGCGACCAAAATGTTATGGGGTTGGAGAAACTTGCTGACCTGAGCATGTATACCCTGGAATAAAGGAGAAACCGGGGTGATATGATACAGACATTCAAATATTGGAAAGGTATAAATTTGCAGACAAACATTTTCCAAAGACGGGAAGGAGGTAGAATTAGAGGACATGAATTGAGGTTGAAAGGAAGCCAACTCAGGAATAATGTCAGGAAGTATTTCTTCACTGAGAGGGTGGTAGACACCTAGAATGCCCTCCCATGGGAAGTAGCAGAATTCAAAAATGAATGGGATAAACACAAAGGAATCCTGATTGGAAGGAATGGATCCAAAGAAGCTTAGCGGAGATTAGGTAGCAACACCGCTAATTGGGAAGGAAAGCTAGTGCTGGGCAAGACTTCTAAGGTCTGTGGCTTAATAGATTTGAGTGGGCTGGAGTGGAGCTTTTCAGGGGCTTCAATAACTTCAGAAATTTAGAACAAAGACAGTACTGGGCAGACTTCTATGGTCTATACCCTGAAAATGACAAGGACAAATCAAGATCAGGTATACCTATGAAGAATCACATCATAATATATCTTGTTGGGCAGACTGGATGAGCCGTACAGATCTTTATCTGCCGTCATCTATTATGTTACTATGATAATTCTCTTTCTTCATTTACCTGTACAGAACTCCTCCTTCTCGGCCATGTCTTTGATTCTTCTCTGTTACTCTAATCAGAATCTTTGTGGAAGCTACTTCTGTCATTTTCGCCTTCCTTTCTGACTGTTCTTATGTTTTTCCTGTAGGTACAGTGTTACTTACAAAAATATTCAGTTAAATTGTATTTTTGTGCTTCAACCTATTTTCTTTTTTGATGTTAACTACACTACATTTTTAAGTAAATGTGGTAGCATACGGAAAGCACTACTACTTACGTTTTCAAGGGCTTAAATCTTCAGAATGTGTTCATGTGAACATCATGTTTGTATAGCAAATATATAATCTTCCACTGCAATTAGGTGGCAACTTTATTACTTCTGTTTGCAAAACACTTGTTAATTTGAAGCATATACATTTGTTACTAAGGCCAGCAAGTGTCCTATATGTAGTTGGAGGAGTCATGGGTGCTCATTTTCAAAGCACTTAGACTTACAAACTTTCATAGGTTACTATGGGGCTCATTTTCAAAAGAGAAAAACATTTAAACAGTGTCCTAAAGCAGCATTTGGACGGATTTCTTCTCAAAACATCCAAATCGATATTTTTGAAACCTGTTTTATAGATGTTTATCTATGCATTTCATCTGCAATGCGTCCAAATCACAAGGGGGCGTTGCAAAGGTGGGAATAGGGCATGCTTGGGGTGTACCTAATACTTGGACTGTTTACAGCCAAACTGGAACAAAATTAAAGTGTTTAGAGTGAAAACTTTGTTTTGGTCTAGACCTGTTTTTAGAATGAATAAGACACAAAAAGGTGCCCTAAATGACCAGATGACCACTGGAGGAAATCAGGGATTACCCCCACCCCCCTTACTCCCTCAGTGGTCACTGCCCCCCTTCCACCGTCCAAGGATATGATTAAAAATAATACTGATTAGCTTCTAGGATAGCTTCAGATGTTATAGCCAGATGTATTAGAGCAGCAAGCAGGTCCCTGGAATATTATAGTGGTCAGTGCAGTGCACTGTTGAAGAGAGGACTTTGGCCCATATCTCCCTCTACCTGTTACACTTGTAGTGGAAAGTGTCAGCCCTTCCCCAAAACTCACCAAAACCCTAATATACCCACATCTAAGTAACTTGTTCACCTGTAAGGCCTATTGTAGTGGTGTACAGTTAGGGGCAGTGGGTTTTGAGGGCTCAGGGGACAAGATAAGGGAATAACAATGAGATGTGTACCTGGGAGTATTTATATGAGGTCCACAGCAGTGCTCCCTAGGATGCCCCATTTCTCTCCTGGGGTGTATGTGACCAGTCCACTAAAAATGCTGGTGGTGCCTACATCTCAATGGCTTGATTTTCTATGTTTTTTTTACTTTTACTTTTATTTTTTTTTTTCAAAAATGGACCAAAATATAAATGCACAAAGCACAAAAAGGTATTACATATGGTATTTCTGAAAAAAAAAATAGACATTTTGCTTTTTTGAAAATGGCTATATTTTCTATTCAGTCTGACTATCGAAAATGCCCTGCCTCATAACTTTGTAAGTCTAAGTGCTTTGAAACTATGCCTCAAAGTCTGTTAGTATGCTAGAATATTAGGATTTCTGCATTACTGACTTAATTATAGGAGTGTGGGTAGGAAACTTTAACCAGTTACTGAGCAATGTAAGTAGGTATGCATTTACAGGCCTGGGATAAATTGACCCTACTAGTATCTTAGCTAAAAAAAAAAACTGATTGTAGGAACATGAAACAAACCTGTTCTGACAATTTTATATGTCTGCTAAAATAATATTAGATTACTTAACTAACTGACCTTGTCATAAAGTGTAGATTTTGAATGTGATCTTGGTTAACAGTAATAATCAATGTTGGTTGATGTAGACCATGAAAATGTAATTGTACATGCCCTTGGGTGAACAACCAAATTATTTCCTTTTGGGGAAAATGATCTCTTTTTACCATCTGTTTCAAGTTTCTTTTAAAAGATGGTGTTTGACTATTAGGATTCAAATGACTCATTCCATGGAATGTGCATGTGTGTTTATTTTTAGTTTTTTGTTTTTTCCTAGAGTGGAGTGGTGTGATTGTCGTCACATCCTCTGTGCATTTAATGGTCCTAAAGAAGAGCTTATTGCATGTAACTTTGCTACACTTAATCTGATTTCACATATACAAACTCAGCTACAGAGGTTTGACTTGGAGATGAATCTACTGCTTATTCCTAGGCTTGTAAAAAGTTGAACTTTGGAAATGCTCTGCACATATAGACTGTAAACTGGATACCTCCTCTTTCCAATAAATTTAAACTCTTAAAAGAGCACAAAAGTTCATCTTACTATTGTTATAAGAAACAAAAGAAAACAGTCCTGAGATTTACATACATGAAAATAGAACTGAGGCAGAGGAAAAAGCAATAGAGTTGGAACAAAAAGACATGAAGGTAGCCAAAGTGAAAAGACACCCCCAAATCACTAATGTTGAAACACATACCAAGAAATATAGATGGAAAGCGATGGCCACAAATGCTCGTAGTCTAAGCAATAAAGTTCATGACCTTCAAGCCCTGATGTTGGAGGCAGACTTAGATGTTGCTGCAATCACAGAGACATGGCTCAACGGTTCCCACGAATGGGATGCAAGTATACCAGGCTATAATCTATTTAGGAAGGATAGAAAGGGTCGTAAAGGTGGAGGAGTAGCTCTGTATGTGAGGAATGATATCATGGCAACTGAAATGACAGGGACCTGGGGAAAAGAAGAAGCGATATGGATCACCTTAAATTGAGAGGATAGAACCTCTGTCCACGTGGGTGTTGTCTACAGACCCCCGACACAATTAGAGGAACTAGATAAAGATCTGATCGCAGATATTCAAAAATTAGGAAAGAAAAAAGAGGTTCTGTTGATGGGAGATTTCAATCTGACGGATGTAGATTGGAAGGTTCCGTCTGCCAAATCGGAAAGAAGTAGAGAGATCGTGGATGCTTTCCAAAGTGCTCTGCTCAGACAGATGGTGACGGAACCCATGAGGGAGGGAGCGATGCTGGATCTGGTGCTCACAAAAGGGGATAGTGTGTCAAATGTGCAAGTGTGTGCACACCTGGTAAGGAGTGACCATCAAATGGTTTGGTTTGATATAACAGCTGAAGTGGAGGGCGGCCACTCTAAACTCTGCTGTTATATCAAACCAAACCGTTACTTAGTCCTGGATTTCAAGCGTGCTGACTTTAGTAAAATGGGGGAATACCTGAGGCAGGAGATGATGGGCTGGGAGGACGAACATGAAGTGGAAGCGCAGTGGTCCAGGCTGAAAGAAGTAATAAATAGGGCCACAAACCTTTATGTAAGGAGAGTAAATAAAAGCAAGAGAAAAAGGAAACCGATATGGTTCTCCAAGCAAGTGGCTGAGAAAATAAAGGCTAAAGAGTTAGCGTTCCAGAAATATAGAAAATCTCAAGTTAAGGAACACGGGGAGGAATACCGGATGAAACTGAAAGAAGCCAAGAGAGAGGTACGTCTGGCGAAGGCGCAAGCGGAAGAACAAATGGCTAGAAATGTAAGGAGGGGCGACAAACATTTCTTCAGGTATATTAGTGAAAGAAGAAGGACTAAAAAGGGAATTGTGAGACTAAAAGATACAGCGAACCGCTATGTAGATAATGATGAAGAAAAAGCCAATTTGCTAAATAGATACTTTTGTTCTGTTTTCACTGAAGAAAATCCTGGAGAAGGACCGCGAGGGACTGGCAAAAGTACACCTGAGAATGGAATGGATATAGCACCGTTCACGGAAGAGAGTGTGTATCAACAACTTGGAAAGCTAAAGGTGGACAAAGCCATGGGACCGGACGGGATCCACCCCAGAATATTGAGGGAGCTCAGAGAGGTTCTGGCGGGTCCTCTTAAAGATTTGTTTAATAAATCCATGGAGACGGGAGAGGTTCCGAGGGACCTGGAGAACGGCGGAGGTGGTACCTCTTCACAAAAGTGGTGATAGGGAAGAAGCTGGAAACTACAGGCCGGTAAGCCTCACTTCGGTTATTTGAAAAGAAATGGAAGCCATGCTGAGGGAAAGGATAGTGAATTTCCTAGAAGCCAACAAGTTGCAAGATCCGAGACAACATGGTTTTACCAGAGGGAAATCGTGCCAAACGAATCTCATTGAATTCTTTGATTGAGTAACTGGAGAATTGAATCATCGACGTGCTATAGACGTAATCTACTTAGATTTTAGCAAAGCTTTTGACACGGTTCCCCACAGGAGGCTCTTAAATAAACTAGATGGGCTGAAGATAGGTCCCGAAGTGGTGAACTGGATTAGGAACTGGTTGACGGACAGACGACAGAGGATGGTGGTAAATGGAGTTCACTCGGAGGAGGGAAAGGTGAGTAGTGGAGTGCCTCAGGGATCGGTGCTGGGGCCGATTCTGTTCAATATATTTGTGAGTGACATTGCCGAAGGGTTACAAGGTAAAGTTTGCCTATTTGTGGATGATACTAAGGTTTGCAACAGAGTGGACACCCGGGAGGGAGTGGAAAGCATGAAAAGGGATCTGAGGAAGCTAGAAGAATGATCTAAGGTTTGGCAATTAAAATTCAATGCGAAGAAATACAAAGTGATGCATTTAGGGAGTAGAAACCCACGAGAGACTTACGTGTTAGGCGGTGAGAGTCTGATAGGTACTGAGGGGGAGAGGGATCTTGGGGTGATAGTATCCGAGGATCTGAAGGCGACGAAACAGTGTGACAAGGCGGTGGCCGTAGCGAGAAGGTTGCTAGGCTGTATAGAGAGAGGTGTGATCAGCAGAAGAAAGGAAGTGTTGATGCCCCTGTACAAGTCGTTGGTGAGGCCCCACCTGGAGTATTGTGTTCAGTTTTGGAGGCCGTACCTTGCGAAGGATATTAAAAAAATGGAAGCGGTGCAGAGAAAAGCTACAAGAATGGTATGGGATTTGCGTTCCAAGACGTATGAAGAGAGACTTGCTGACCTGAACATGTATACCCTGGAGGAAAGGAGGAACAGGGGTGATATGATACAGACATTCAAATACTTGAAAGGTATTAATCCGCAAACAAATCTTTTCCGGAGATGGGAAGGCGGTAGAACGAGAGGACATGAAATGAGATTGAAGGGGGGCAGCCTCAGGAAAGATGTCAGGAAATATTTTTTCACAGAGAGGGTGGTGGATGCTTGGAATGCCCTCCCGCGGGAGGTGGTGGAGATGAAAACGGTAACGGAATTCAAACATGCGTGGGATATGCATAAAGGAATCCTGTGCAGTAGGAATGGATCCTCAGAAGCCTAGCCGAAATTGGGTGGCGGAGCAGGTGGGGGAAGAGAGGTTGGTGGTTGGGAGGCAAGGATAGTGGAGGGCAGACTAATACGGTCTGTGCCAGAGCCGGTGATGGGAGGCGGGACTGGTGGTTGGGAAGCGGGAAATACTGCTGGGCAGACTTGTACAGTCTGTGCCCTGAAAAAAGCAGGTACAAATCAAGGTAAGGTATACACATATGACTTTATCTTGTTGGGCAGACTGGATGGACCATGCAGGTCTTTTTCTGCCGTCATCTACTATGTGATTTTAGGTTACCAGGAGGAACAAATTAATTGAATTAGAAAAATATGCAACCTTGATGCAAAGGACTCAGTCCTTTTTTTATAATCATTTGGTTAGGTACAAAATGCCTTATTGATATGCTGAAAATGAGCTGTTTTAATATTGGCCATCTGTCATGAAGATAAACCATTAATACTAATTGAGGGCTATTTGGACATCATAAGTCAACATTAGTGCATTACTGGGATGCTTTTGGTCCCTGATCCAAATACCCAATAAATGAAACAATGGTGAATGGGATTGATTTTAATTTTATTTGATAAGACAGAAAATACTCTTTGCATTAAGTAGTACCCTAATATCTCCCTGTTCACCTAGCCTTAATGGGGTCCCTGTTTTCCCTTTCTTAAGGATGACCCTTGGCAGGCATCTCTTGATCAACAACTTACTAGTGTGGTTAAAAGATCTTTTACTTGTTTCAGTTGCTACAGTCAGGCAGATTCTAGATTTCTTCACACTTTGAACATTAGCTTACTTGTCAAATCAGACTACTGTAATATTCTTAATCAGTGCTTAAATGTATCTCAGGTCAAGCACATACAATTGGTTCAGAACTCCACCATTAACTTTTTTGGGTGGCTAAAAGAACAGATCATGTTAGTCCCCAGCTAGAAAGACCAGTATTGGCAGCTGCTAAATTACAGTATCTCCATAAAGGGCTAGATTCTATATATCACACAAAAAAAAATTGGTGCTGAAAGAAAATAAGCCAAGGCGTATTACTACTACTACTACTACAGTTTATAGAATATGCCAAGTGCCTGTCCGCACGACTAAATTTAGTCGTGGGCATTTACACCAAGTAAAATAGCAAAACTTGGTGTAAATGCCTATGCCTAAATTAGTCACAGATCAGGTTTATTCTATAGCATACATAGATTTTAGAAATGTTCATGACCTGCTAATTCCATGCCCACGGCCATGCCCCCTTTTCCAGTATGTTCCTCAGAATTTAAGTGCATCACTTTTCAGAATATGCTTAGACAGTTGTGTACGTAAATTCTAATTAATGCCAATTAGTATCAATTGATTGTTAATTTGCAATTATCATCACTGATTGGCTTGTTAGCTAGTTAAGTTATGCAAGCGACTTAAGTCATGCTATATAGAATCCGGGGCAAAAGTCTTTGTATTAATACTTCAGATTTTTACTCAGGAATTCCACCAGTCCTTAGCAGGACTCTCATTCCCTCTATACTTTTTAGGGTGTTCCATTATCGCTGCAAAATCTGAGGGTAATTGCTTTCCATAATTGTATCCCCTCTGAATCTACCAGATTATATGCATTCAGGGTAATAGACCAGTTCTCTGGAATGAGCTACCCATGGAACTACAATTAGAATCCTCATTTTTTTTTTAAATTTTAAAGACACTTTCTCTGAGGACAAGCAGGCTTCTATATTCTCACAAGTGGGTGATGCCGATCCTCATTGTCTCTCAGTATGGGCGTAGCCCACAAGATCTTCTGAGCATGGGGCACCCCCTCGGTGGATCATTTTGCCACTCAGATCAATCACAAGGTCCCACAGGTCTATTCCAGGCTTCAGGCCCACAACAGACTAACGTCAGATGCCTTCTTCCTCAGTTGGGTTTCAGAACTTCTGTATGCATATCCTCCAATACCTATAGTGGGAAAAACTTTGTTGAAATTCAAACAAAACCGCAGAATCATGATTCTGATCGAGCCATACTGGCTGCGGCAGGTATGGTTCCCTCGTCTTCTGGAATTATCCTCCAAAGAACCGTGGAGATTGGAATGTTTTCTGGCTGTCATCACTCAGAACAAGGGGTCACTTCTACATCCCAATCTCTGGCTCTCACAGCTTGGATGTTTAGAGCCTAGAATTTGCTTCCTTGGGTCTCTCAGAGGGTGTCTCCTGGGTCTTTCTGACTTCCAGAAAAGAGAGGTGTTTTTAAACAGAGGAGGCTTGCCATCTGGTGTGAGAGCAAGGCCCTAGATCCCGGTACTTGTCATACACAGACCCTGCTTGAATACCTTCTATACTGGTCTCAAGACCAACTCAGTAAGGGTTCACATTAGTGCAATTAGTGCTTATCATCAACGTGTAGAAGGTAAGCCTATTTCTGCACAGCCTCTACTTGTTCGCTTCATGAGAGGTTTGATTTTGTCAAAGCCCCCTGTCAAATCTCCACCAGTGTCATGGGATCTCAACGTCATCTTCACCTAGCTGATGAAAGCTCCTTGTGACCCACTGAATTCCTGCCATCAGAAGTTCATGGTGACTGTTACTTCAGCTCGTAGGGTCAGTGAGCTTCAGGCCATAGTGGTGCCTGCTTGTCCTTGGAGAAAACGAAGATACTTACCCATAGCAGGTATTCTGTGAGGACGGCAGGCTTTATATTCTCACAGTCCCTCCCACCTTCTCTTGGAGTTTTCTCTTTTGTTATTTTTACTTTATTTTTTGCTATAGTATTAAACTGAGGAAACTGTGTTCGCTCGGGACAGGAAGGGACTCGCACATGCACAGTGGATCACGGCTGCACAAAACTCTCATTTAGCTTTGTTAAATACCGGACTGGGCGAAGTGGATCGGCGTCACCCACTTGTGAGAATATGAAGCCTGCTGTCTTCAGAGAATACCTGCTACATGTAAGTATCTTCACTATACTAAGTATGAAATAAATCTATTTAAGCATTTAAAAACTGTAACAAATAGAGGTAATTTTGAAATTTGCTACTGTGTTCTTGTATACTTTCACTGTTTAATTACCCTTATCCAATTCCTACATTCTGTTTTTTTTGTGTCCATTCTCCTTTGTGATTATTTCTATGCTGTAATTCAATTTTTCAGGTAACCAAATAGTTTAACTGAAATATGTGATTGAAAGAGGGGAAAATCAATAAAGACAATCTGGTTAAATGTTATACTAAAATTCAAAGCTTAGACATGCCAAACCTGTGCAATATTACATTTCTATCTATTCATTGTAACCGATTTTATGAAACAAGCATTTGGAAGTGACAAATTCTTCAAAGAAAATAAATTCTGGAAAATTTTCCACCTCATCTGATTAGCCTACTCAAAATTCAGCTGCAGGACGTACCTTTCTCCAACGTTGTTATAGCTATTTTATTTCTCTTCTTTAGTTACCACATTGGGTCCCCATTTCCTTTTGTATAAATTTCAAACTTCATGAACTGTGCAGCTCTTCCTTACCTCTGCCTCCCTTCCCCTCTCCCTGCCTCACAGATTAAAACAAGGCTGGAGTTCCATATTGATTGGCAAGATAATACAGTGTGCTATTGAGAAAGTGATTGTACACCCAGCTGGGCTTATGCACTAGCGGTCCTCAACTGGCGAGGTCAAAAAATTTTAATATCATATGTGTATTATTTGATTGTGAATAGGCATACCTTCTTGCTGGAAGTGATAGGAAATCTCTCCAACCCTACTGTTTGGAGATTATAAAATGATAATGGGCCTTAGCATGGATAAAATGGCAGCCTCAATGGAAAGAATTAACCCAAACAAAGGTTTACTGTATATTTGTGCAAATGTAGATGTGTTAGATATGGAGGGCAATGCACCCAGTGGCAAAAAAGTATACCCACCTTGCTCAAGCCCATGAAGTCACACCCAGACTGGAATATATATTCATATCCTGTAGCTGGTTTAGTTGGGAGGTAGCAGCAGAGCTAAAGCAAATAGATCATACACACTGTCTGTAGATATAGAAAGCAATATGGGCTTTAAATGAACAGCCAGATGGACCTTTCCAAAACATTTATATCACAATGTTCAATTTCAGAGATATTTTCTGGATAGATGGGAGACCTATTGTAAGCACAATAGGTATATATAACGATAATCCTTTTCTGTTCTGGAAAGTAGCTAAAGCTCTTCTTAGGGGAGATATCATTGCACATACTGGCAAATGAAACAGTTGAGCAAAAATATTTTAAACTTGGAGGAGTTGGCTAGGAAGTGAAGGCATTTTGCTGGCCACTCAACCAAACAAAACAAAGATAGGCTGTTGAGGGTGCAAGTTGCCCTAAATACTAAGTTGTAAATAACAAGTCAAACAAACATATACAGTGAAAATTTGTTATCACAAGACAGTTTAAGCCATGATACTGCTTATTGAGTGATAGGATCATGTTACCCCAAATTGCAGACTTTAACACACAGACCCCTTAAGGGGTAGGCTTGCACTTCCTTTTCCAGTCAGTTGTACCGACTTCATCCTGTACAGTACTTCCTTTT
The DNA here is from genome assembly GCF_901765095.1 of Microcaecilia unicolor. Classification (NCBI taxonomy): domain Eukaryota; kingdom Metazoa; phylum Chordata; class Amphibia; order Gymnophiona; family Siphonopidae; genus Microcaecilia; species Microcaecilia unicolor. The sequence continues at coordinate 125,051,649 of NC_044031.1, read as the reverse complement.
CCAGTCTATTGTCATTGCGGTAATGGCTGCTGAAAAGTGTCAGAGTTCGTACACAGTGGAAGAAAAATTAGCTGCGGTACACAGGTTGCAAAGGGCGAATCTCAGGCAAAAGTTTCAAGAGATCTAGGCATCACAGAGTCAATGCTGTAAGGTTGGATTAAAAATGAAAGCAAACAGATGTTTTATTCGGAATATGGATCTGAAATAGGACTAGAATGTGTATGTGTGTGTGGGGGTGTGCACTATTTTGGAAAGCAGAAGGTTGAAAAGGCACTGCACACGTGGTTCATGCAAGAGATAAATAAAGGCACACCAATAAGCGGACCTATTCTCCAAGCTCAAGCTACCAAATTTGGCATGTTAACCAGTGATGAATTGTTCAAAGCAAGCAAAGTTTGGATATACTATTTCAAAAATCATCACTGTATTTTGCAATTCAGCATTTCTGGCGAAAGCCGATCAACCAACAAGACTACTGCAAATACATTTCCAGTTCAATTAAAAGCTTTATTAGATAATGAAAATTATTGCGATGAACAAGTATACAGTTGTAACAAGACACCATTATTCACAAAGCTTCTTCCTGATAAAACTGTAGCTACGAAATATGAAGAAAAGTGAACAGCTGGATTTTAAAAGTTAAGACAGGATCTCGTTGTTACTCTGTTGTAACAAGACTGGCAATCATAAACCCATGCTACTTCTAATTGGCTGGTTCAGTAACACACGCTGCTTTATGCACTTGAATAAAACTAAATTGCTAGTTATATATAAGAGCAGCAAAAATGTTTGGGTGACAAGGAGCATCTTTGAAAATTGGTTCCATTAGCATTTTATTCTGTCCCTTCGAGAACATCTCTGCAACATGAAGTTTCAAACCAAAGTGCTGTTACTTCTGGACAACTGCCTGGTGCATCCTCCATCTGAACTGCTGGTGTTGAGTGATGGGCTGATTCAGGAGATGTACCTGTGTAGTTACACAACCTCCAAGATACAGCCTTTAGTCCAGGGAATAATTCAGAATTTTAGAATAAATTATCTTAATGCACTAATATTTGACATGATGTCATGCAAGTTGTCCAGTGTTGCAGAATATAAAAGAAATTGTGTGTTTAGTTCCAAAGATACCAACAAGATAATCTTAGCAAATAAGCTAAGGTACAAGGTATGAGTGAAACAATTGGAGTCTAAAGCTATTCCATCGACTTTCATATCTCTCCTTATTTGCTAAGATTATCTTGTTGTATTTTTTTATAGGGTAGTTACAGAAAACAGGGGGTAACGTTCCTAAAGAAGCATTGGCGAAAAAGGGGCTCGCTGTAGAGCGTACCCTACAGTTCACAATATCATAAAGATAAGTACCTCGTATTTGGTATCTTGAGTCCGATTGAGGATATTTTACAACAGAATAGATGGAACAGCATAAAAATTGAAAATAAAAAAACATAATAAAGTCAGAGGTTTTTCGACTTATGAAGCTCACCAGAAGTTCACATTTCAGAAACTTGTGTTGAAGCTGTGAATTCTGGATAGTGAAGCCTTCACACTGATAATATCAAATGTGAATGCGGAGCTCTGAAGTATTTTCCTCTGCCACTATAATGCTATATAACTGTACGTTGGAGAGTTTAGCTTGCTTTATCAGAATAGTTGTTTAAAATGCAAGGAAACTATGACAATTCTAGGTAATCAATTCTGAGTATGTACAATTATTCAACAACTTTGGGAGGGATTAGCTAACAATATCTTTAGGATTTTGCACATACGTCTCTCATCTCTCTCACAGCTGTTCCTAATTGCTGAATTCTCCACATTAGAGCAGAAGACAAATGCAGTTGATAAGGCATACAAAGCAATTTTAAGTGAATGAACAGTTTGCCATTGCAACCGTCACGGCCTTAAAGGCCTTTGCAACCTGACACAGCCACAAGGGCCCTTGCAGTCTCTCACGGATACAGGTAAGGTGAGCCCTTGGACCAAAGCTGGAGCTTTGGCAGACAAGCCACCTGGGCTGGCATAGGCAGGAAACAGAACAGACAGGACAAGAAAGACCAAATGACAGCCAGCATGGTTAAAAAGTGAGATGAAGGAAGTCATTAGAGCTAAAAGAAAATCCTTCAGAAAATGGAAGAAGGATCTGACTGAAAATAATAGGAAACAGCAAAAGGAATGGCAAGTCGAAGGCAAAGAGAATCATTGAAAAGAAGATTGTGTTGGAGGCAAAAACATATAGTAAAAGCTTTTTTTAGGTATATTAGAAGAAGCAAGCAGCTGGTAAAAGAATCGGTGGGATTGCTAGATGACCAAGGGGGTAAAAGGTGCACTCGGAAGACAAGGCCGTAGCTGAGTGATTAAATGAATTCTTGCCTTCGGTCTTCACCAAGGAAGATGTGAGAAAGATACCAGTGCCAATGCATATGAGTCAGAGAAACTGAAACAAATCTCTGTAAACCTGGAAGGTATAATGGGGTAATTTGACAAACTTATAAATAACCTGGATCAGATGGTATACGTCCCAGAATACTGATAGAATTGGAAAATAAACTTGCAGAGCTATTGTTTCTCTTATGTATTTTGCCTGAGTCTCCTAACTAGAATCTGTTATGTATCCATTTAACAGTGCATGTATCTTATATTGCTATAGAAGTTATCAGAATAGCAGTAAAGTAATGGAGTAGAGGAGTAGCCTAGTGCTTAGAACAACAAACTGAGGATCAGGGAATCCAGGGTTAAAATCTCCATGCAGCCTTACACAAGTCACTTCTCCCTCCATTCCCCAAGGAACAAACTTAGGACTAGATTTACTAGTGTGATACTGTGTTATCATGAGCAAACCTGCATTGATGTATGCATTCGTTTTATGCTTATTAATAACACGCATTAGTGTGAAAGTACACATTGGTAAATTGAGCTCTTTGCATGAGCAAAATCCCAATAAATAATGATGGGCCGATATTCAAAGCAATTTAAATGGGCACTAGCCTCTCCTGCCCGCTTGAATGGCCTGTCACCGTCCAACCACTAATATCCCGCAGTAAAGCGGGGAGTGCTGCTGGATATCTCCACTGATTGGCCCCCCAAAAAGTAGGCTGGTCAGGGGGCGGCACTGGGGAGGAGCCTGGGCTTTTGCAGGAACCAACAATAATCAGCCAAGGTCTGCTTAAGTTAAGCAAGTGAATTTAGGACAACTCACAACTGCAGGAGGAGTGGCCCAATGGTTAGTGCAATGGGCTTTGATCCTGGTAATCTGAGTTTAATTCCCACTGCAACTCCTTGTGACCTTGGGCAAGTCACTTAACCCTCCATTGCCCCAGGTACAAAAACTTAAGATTGTGAACCCTCTAGGGACACAGAAAGTACCTGCATATAATGTGTACAGCACTGCATACATTTATTAGCGCTATAGAAATAAGGAGGAGGAGGTGTAGTCCTAAATTCACCCACTTATCTTCTGTGGGCCCTGGCTGAATATCTGGCTTGGACCCGCATTAAAAAAGAAAGCCTTTCCTGCCCCCCACTCCAGATATGTGCAGATGTGTGGTGGTACCCCCCAACAATAGTCCCCCTCCCCAGGCAGTATTTCCCTCTCATCTTCTCCCCCACCTCCCTGTCAGGGTAGAATCTACCTGACTTCCCTGGTGGTCCAGTGGGGTGTCGGGGGCAGGAGAGAATTCCCCTCTTGCTCCTGCCCCTAGCGGCAGCTTCTTCAAAATATCTGCCATGACCTCTTGTGGTATTTGCAGTACTGCGAGGCTGCGGCAGCCATTTTGAAGAAGCTCCCGCTACGGGCAGGAGCAAGGGGGGTCGTTTCTGCCTTCAATGCCCCACTGGACCACCAGGAAGAGGTGTCAGGTAGGCTCCGGGGTGGATCCTGTCCTGTCATGGGGGTGGGGATGGGAGGGGGTGCCACTGCCTCATCTTGGGGAGGGGCTAGGAATGGGGAAAATACCTTTTTTACGTGGGTATTTAGCCTGGGCTTGCATAATTTTCTTGTCCAGGCCCCAGATGAATATCATCTGTGCCTGTATAAGCTGTCTCAGCCAGCCCACCCTCATTTAGCCCCTGATATTCAGTGCCAGTGCCCGGACATGGCCCGTCATTGAACATTGAAGACTAAACTAGCCGGCGACGGTAGGCATTTAAAATAATTCTCACTGACGACGACTGAATATTGGGGGGATGTTTATTCTCTTCCCCCCCCCCCCCCCACCCCTAATTTGATATTGGCTGTCACTATACTTAATTTTCTATTCCATATCATCAAGCTGATCAATCCATAGACTGGTGGGTTGTGTCCATCTACCAGCAGGTGGAGATAGAGAGCAATCCTTTTGCCTCCCTATATGTGGTCATGTGCTGCCGGAAACTCCTCAGTATGTTCTCTATCTCAGCAGGTGGTGGTCACACACAGCAGCAGCTCTGGCTAGGCCTCCAAGCCTAATTTTTAGGTTTTGTTGAGTGCCTGGGTTGAGGGCTCTTCTTGAGCAAGTGCAAACCTGGTGGCGCCAGGTCCCTCCTTTTCTCCCCCCTCCCGCTGTCTCCGTTAAAAAAAAAAAAAATTTTTGAACGTCCTTAAAGGCGTTTATTTCGACGTTTATTAAACGTTTATTGCAGCTTCTCACTGGGACACCAGGTCGTTACAGCTCGGAGCGGAAAGCAGGTAATTTTTACCTTTTTATAGCGGGCAGGGGGTTCCCCGATTGATCTCCACGTGGCATATGGCGTCGGAGGGCGAGGGCGCAACGAGTCGCTCCCCGGATCGCTTAGGCGCTTCTAGAGGGGATGCGGGGTCTTAAAGTCTGATTCCGCCCTTGTTGGGTGACAGTTTCGTGACCGATGAGTGTCCCGGTCCTTCCTCCGGCGTGGCGGTTTTTCCCGCCATAAACGCTCATCCCCCGCTGCTCGCCTCCGCCATCTTGGCCGGCCACGCGGCTTGGACGGCTTCTTCGTGGGCCGCCCTTGAGGGAGACATTAATGCCATGGACGCCCTTAATTTGGGCGACGGCACCAAAGCGGCTAAAGTTAAGCGCCGTTTTTCCCGCGTGGCTCCTTCGCGGAGTGTCGCGCCGGACGCCATTTTGGATGCGCAGCATGTCTCTCCCCCGCTCTTGCGAGCGCCGGTTGAGGGTGCGTCTAGGGCTGTAGCCCAGGCTGCGGAAGTGCACAGTCTGGGGGGTTTCTCCCCCGAGTTTGTTTTGCTGCTGCATCAGGCCTTCCTTATGCAAAACGCTGCCCCTGCTCCCTCGTTTGGTAAAGAGGTTGAGGTCCCCGGAGGTAAACGCCCTCGGGTTGATTCCCAGGCCTTGGAGGACCTTGTCTCCTCCGATGTAGATGAGGGCAGCGTATCTGAGTTCTCCCAACGGTCCTTTGCGGATTCCTTGGAGGAGACGGATCCCCGCTCGGTGGGAGCGGATGACCCCTCTGCAGCGCGGCTTTTTAGCTCAGAGGATTTGCCCAACCTGTTAGTGCAGGCCATGGGCATTTTGAAGATTTCCTCTCCGGAGGACGTCTCTCCCTCAGCCCCTGTTGGCTCTGCCATTATGCTGGGGACGAACGCCCGCCTAGAACCTTCCACGTGCATGATGCCATGCACACCTTAATTTCGGCTCAATGGGATGTCCCGGAAGCGAGCCTCAAAGTGGCTAGGGCTATGTCCCGCCTCTATCCTTTGCCTGAAAGTGAACGTGAGGCCTATCTGTGGCCTACCGTGGATTCTTTAATCACTGCGGTGACTAAGAAAACGGCTTTGCCGGTGGAAGGTGGCACGGCCCTAAAGGACGCCCAAGACAGAAGATTGGAGGCGGCCTTAAGGTCGTCCTTTGAGGCGAATGCTTTACGTTTGCAGGCCTCGGTTTGCGGTTCCTATGTGGCCAGGGCGTGCCTGACTATGGTGCAGCGGGCTTCCCCCTCGGATCATTCCTTGAGGGCTGATTGGCCGGCCCTGGAATCGGGCTTAGCCTATTGGCAGACTTGCTGTATGATGTCTTGAGAGCCTCAGCTAAAGGCATGGCTCAGACAGTCTCTGCGCGGGCGGTGGCTTTGGCTGAAACATTGGTCTGCTGACCACGCCTCTAAATCCCGCCTGGCTAGATTGCCCTTTTAAAGGCAAGCTGCTCTTTGGGGTCGAGCTGGACAAAATCGTGACCGATCTCGGCACGTCTAAGGGCAAGAAGTTACCAGAGGTCAGGGCTCGGGCTAGTACTCGTTCCGGTATCTCCAGAGGACGGTTTCAGGAAGCCCGTCGGTACCGCCCGGGCAGGTCGTGCTCCTCTGCCCCCTCTTCCTTCAAGAGGACTTTCTCCCCCAAGCAGCATTCCTTTCGCAGAGACCGCCGTCCCGGAGGTGCTCCCTCCGGTCCTCCCCCAGGGTCTCGTACCCAATGACGGGGCCTTGGTCCACGCCCCAGTGCAGATTGGAGGACGGCTGTCCTCGTTTCTGGGCGAGTGGACCACAATAACTTCAGACGCTTGGGTGCTGGAAGTCATCAGAGACGGCTGCAAGCTAGAGTTCTGCCGACCCTTAAGAGACGGGTTTGTACTCTCTCCCTGCAAGTCTCCGGTCAAAGCTGTGGCAGTGCAGCAGACCTTGGACAACCTGATCCGCCTGGGTGCTGTCGTTCCGGTGCCAGAAAATCAGATTGGCAAGGGACGTTACTCCATTTACTTTGTGGTACCAAAGAAAGGAGGTTCTGTCCGGCCTATCCTCGACCTCAAAGGGGTCAATCGGGCCTTGAAAGTGCGGCACTTTCGCATGGAGACTCTCCGCTCTGTTATAGCGGCAGTGAAGGCAGGAGAGTTCTTGGCTTCCTTGGACATCAAGGAAGCGTACCTGCATATTCCCATCTGGCCTCCTCATCAACGCTTCCTGCGTTTTGCAGTCCTGGGACGACACTTCCAGTTCAGAGCCCTCCCTTTCGGGTTGGCTACTGCTCCGCGGACCTTTTCCAAAGTAATGGTGGTCATCGCGGCCTTCCTGCGAAAGGAAGGAGTACAAGTCCATCCTTATCTGGACGACTGGTTGATCCGAGCCCCCTCTTATGCAGAGTGCGGCAAAGCTGTGAACCGGGTGGTTGCTCTTTTGAGCTCCCTGGGGTGGATCATCAACTGGGAGAAGAGCCAGCTGCGCCCGACTCAGTCCCTGGAGTATCTGGGAGTTCGATTCGACACCCAAGTGGGCAGAGTGTTCCTGCCAGACAATCGGATTGTCAAACTTCAGGCTCAGGTGGACCAGTTCCGAGTAGCCTCTTCTCTTCGGGCTTGGCACTATGTGCAGCTGTTGGGCTCTATGACGGCCACGATGGAAGTAGTGCCCTGGGCCAGGGCTCATATGAGACCACTACAACACTCTGTGCTGCAGCGCTGGACTCCGGTGTCGGAGGATTATGCTGTGCGCCTTCCCTTGGACCCAGCAGTGCGCAAGGCGCTGAGCTGGTGGCTGCAGACAGACAAGTTGTCTGCAGGAATGCCTCTGGTGACCCCAGAGTGGATTGTCGTCACGACGGACGCCTCTTTGACGGGCTGGGGAGCCCACTGCTTGGGAAGGACAGCGCAGGGGCTCTGGTCTCCTGCAGAGGCAAAGTGGTCTATCAACCTCCTGGAACTCAGAGCCATTCGGTTGGCGCTTTTGGAGTTCATCCCGGTACTGGCGTTGAAGCCAGTACGGGTCCTGTCTGACAATGCCACTGCTGTGGCCTATGTCAGCCGCCAGGGAGGTACCAAGAGCGCCCCTCTAGCCAAGGAGGCCATGAATCTATGCCAGTGGGCGGAAGCGAACCTGGAACAGCTGTCAGCGGCCCACATTGCCGGAGTCATGAATGTCAAGGCGGACTTTCTCAGTCGCCATACTTTGGAGCCCGGAGAGTGGCAGCTATCTGCTCAGGCGTTCTTGGACATCACGAAGCGCTGGGGCCAGCCGAGCCTAGATCTGATGGCGTCATCGGCCAATTGCCAAGTGCCGCGCTTTTTCAGCAGAGGACGGGACCCTCGATCCCTGGGAGTAGATGCTCTTCTCCAACAGTGGCCGACACAAGAGCTTCTCTATGTGTTCCCGCCCTGGCCCATGTTGGGCAGGGTGCTAGACCGGGTGGCAAAGCATCCGGGCCGGATAATCCTGGTGGGTCCGGACTGGCCCAGACGTCCCTGGTATGCGGACTTGATCAGGCTCTCAGTCGACGATCCTCTGCGACTGCCTGTGGAGCAGGGCCTGTTACATCAGGGTCCCGTGGTGATGGAGGATCCCTCCCCCTTTGGTCTTACGGCCTGGCTATTGAGCGGCAGCGTCTGAGAAAGAAGGGCTTCTCAGACAAGGTCATCGCCACTATGCTGAGAGCGAGGGAAGCGCTCTACTTCTACTGCTTACGCCAGGGTTTTGGCGTACCTTTGCAGCGTGGTGTGAAGCAGGCTCACTTTCTCCCTTCACTGCTCCAATTTCTTCAGTGTTGGCGTTCCTGCAAGAAGGTCTGGAGAAAGGCCTGTCACTCAGTTCCCTTAAAGTCCAGGTAGCGGCTCTGACTTGCTTCAGGGGCCGCCTGAAGGGTGTTTCCCTGGCTTCACAGCCAGATGTGATACGCTTTCTTAAGGGAGTTAATCACCTGCGCCCTCCTCTGCACTCTGTGGTGCCTGCATGGAATCTCAATCTGGTGCTAAGAGCATTGCAGAAGCCGCCTTTTGAACCCTTGTCGAGGGCATCTCTGAAAGACCTGACGTTGAAAACAGTCTTTTTGGTGGCTATCACTTCAGCCAGAAGAGTTTCCGAGCTCCAGGCGCTCTCATGTCGAGAGCCTTTTCTGCAGTTCACTGAGGCAGGAGTGACTATTCGTCCAGTGCCTTCCTTCCTGCCCAAGATTGTTTCTCGCTTCCATGTGAATCAGCAGCTCTGTCTCCCTTCCTTTCGTAGGGAGGACTACCCAGAGGAATACTCTGCTCTCAGATGTCTGGATGTGAGACGAGTCATCATCAGATACTTGGAAGTGACCAATGATTTCCGGAAATCGGATCATCTGTTTGTCCTGTTTGCAGGTCCTCGTAGGGGTCTGCAGGCTGCTAAGCCTACAGTGGCAAGATGGGTCAAGGAAGCCATTGCAGCGGCTTATGTGGCCGCGGGGAAGGTGCCGCCTATCCAGCTGAAGGCTCACTCCACAAGAGCTCAGGCGGCCTCGATGGCAGAGGCCGGTTCCGTCTCCTTGGAAGAGATATGCAAGGCGGCAACTTGGGCTTCGGCCCATACATTCTCCAAGCATTACCGCTTGACTGTGGCTGCTCGGGCGGAGGCCCGGTTTGGAGCTTCAGTGTTGCGGTCAGGGATTTCTATGTCCCGCCCTGGGTGAGTACTGCTTCGGTACATCCACCAGTCTATGGATTGATCAGCTTGATGATATGGAAGGTAAAATTATGTATCATACCTGATAATTTTCTTTCCATTAATCATAGCTGATCAATCCATAGTCCCTCCCAGATATCTGTACTGTTTATATTCTGGTTGCATTTCAGATTCAAGTTTAGTCTTCAGTTCCTGTTCAGGAAGACTTCGTGTTCAAGTTATTTTTTCACTTGGATTCTTCAAGAGTTGAGACGAGTTTGTGTTACAGTGAGCTGCTGCATTCCTCTCCCCTCCGTTTTACGGGGCTGGATTGAGATTTAAATTCTGCCGGCACTCCCTCCCACTTCGGCGGTGTTAGGGTCAGTCAGCTCCTCCCACGGTTGCGGTTGCAGGATAAGCCAGATCCCCCCGCATCGGCGGGTGTGGTGTCCCTCCCCCGCTCCGCGGGGATGAGCTGGACGGATTCCCCTCCCCCACTTGTGTGGGGATGAGCTGGGTTAATTCCCCTCCCCCGTTTCGGCGGTGGTGAGCTGGGCAGAGTGTCCCTTTGTGGGTGTAATTCTCTAAGTGCTGAGTCCTGCGGATGGAGCTTTGATATCGACATACTGAGGAGTTTCCGGCAGCACATGACCACATATAGGGAGGCAAAAGGATTGCTCTCTATCTCCACCTGCTGGTAGATGGACACAACCCACCAGTCTATGGATTGATCAGCTATGATTAATGGAAAGAAAATTATCAGGTATGATACATAATTTTACCTTTGTTTAAAAAACAAAAAAGCAACATTGATAGTTGCTCAGATGATGAATCAAGAGTTACTGTGCTAAAAATATAGAGCAGAAATTGGTCACCAGTTGAGCAGAACAGACCAGTACCATCCAACTAAGAATTCTTGATAGGTCATAACTTGCTCTCCTTAAACTCTCAGGCAAGAATACCTCAGAGTAAGACTTATTTACAATACTAGCAACAAAATAATTTGTTAGTGTTTGGTGATTTAAAAACAGCTACAGAACAAAATCAAGTGGACAAAGTATTATGCAAAGAAATTGATCAGTGGATACTATGAGAATGTGTTCCAAAATGATTCCACTGGAATAAGTTGTGCAGTCACTTCCACTGGGGAAAAATCAGAATGACATTAGTCCCGCACTGTAAATTATCTGCAAATTCCTGACATGATATCGGAGCTGAATCTGAGTTCTTAAATAAGGGTCTGGTAAGTTTTTGAACAACAGGAAAGCTTTCCAGATGAATTGTATTGTTGAAATGTCATCTTAGCAGCAGTAACAAGATTATGATGATGTGCTATAGCAGGGGTAAGCAATCTGCAGTCCACCATTGAATTTTATGTGGCCTGCATAAGTGTGGGAAGTTTAAACAGAAAACATTACCAGAGTTTTGGCAATTTTAAATACTCCTTTTGGCAAATATGTTTAGAATAGCCATGCTAGCTGTTCGATATGATCTTGAGTGAATGAAAAATTGTTCTTGAGTTTGGCGATATCCTCCTGAATCTCTTTTAACCTTTAGTGTCCAATGTGCCCATAATAAGCCATATGGGACCAGATTGATGGGAACATTGGACACTAAAGGGTTAAGGAGAAGTGATTGTCCTGAAGAATACCAATGATGGAGAGGATCTCATCCATCAGGCTATGAAGAGAAATCTCCTCCGTTTCACTGCACATGATCCTCTGCTCCTCAGGTGATTGATCTTACTGCAGTTTTTTAGGTGCCGGCAAATGAATTTGCTTCTGATCTGATTTTGGAGGTTTGTGTGACATGCTAAAATAAGGCGAAAAAAAAGATGTATCCCAGGAAAAAAGAGAGAGTACAAATTGCGATGCTAGCAGGATTCTAAGAGCAATGTCGGGAGCCGAAGGGCTAGGCAGCCATCTTCTATCATGTTCACCAGTGCCTCCCTAGTTTCTCATGTGACCTGTCAGGTTCTATACCAAGGTGTTCCCATTTACATTTCAGACTTACTTACCCCTTGTTATATTTGATCACAAAGAGGAGCATAATCAAACGGGGCGCCCAAGTTTTCATGAGCAGGACAGCCCCGTAAAGGGGCGGGGCAACCTGTATTATCAAAACAAGATGGATGTCCATCTTTCATTTCGATAATACGGTCGGGGGCGCCCAAATCATGAAATTTAGGTCAGCCTTAGAGATGGTCGACCTTAGGTCGTTTTTGAGATGGTCGTCCCCGGTTTTCGGTGATAATGGAAACCGAGGACTCCCATCTCAAAACGACCAAATCGAAGGTATTTGGTTGTGGGAGGAGCCAGCATTCGTAGTGCACTGGTCTACCTGACATGCCAGGACACCAACCGGGCACCCTAGGGGGCACTGCAGTGGACTTCACAAATTGCTCCCAGGTGCATAGCTCCCTTACCTTCGGTGCTGCCCGGTTACCACATGCCCCAGGTGGTACATCCATTTTTTACCTACGCCCAATACGCGTGGCTGAAATTATTTTACGCGTAGATGCCTACATGCATTAGTAAAAGGACCCCTCAGTAAGTTAGAGATTTGTTTATCCCTATTTCTCTTATTAATAGATTTTATGGAGCACTGATACTGGAAACCTAGAAAGTTAGAAGCTTTTTTGCTTTGTTTTGTTAAATTTTTCACCAGAAATTGCAGTTGTAACCTAGCATTTATATGTGTGTTTCTTGCTACTTGTTATCCTGTTTTTGTTTTTCCTTATGTTTATTGAAAGCAGCTTTTCCTTTTGTACATCAAAGAAATTAAGTAAGGTCAACTCAGTGGTGGTCAAATCCACTGTTAAGAGAGCCAGAAGTTGTAAATCTCATTTCTCCGAGGACAAGCAGGCTGCTTGTTCTCACTGATGGGTTGACGTCCTCGGCAGCCCCCTCCATCGGAAAGTTTACTAGCAAAGGCCTTTGCTAGTCCTCGCGCGCCCATGCGCACCGCGCATGCGCGGCCGTCTTCCCGCCCGAAACCGGCTCGAGCCGGCCAGTCTTCTTTCGTCCGCGCTCGGTACGGTCGTGTTACGCCGTTCGTGCCCCAGAGAGTCGACCTTGCGCGTCCTTTTCGACGTGTTTTTTCCTTGTTTTTCTTTAAAAAAGTTCGGGAAGCGCTCCGGAAGTGTTCCGGAAGACCCTTTCGGGTTTTCTGCCCTTCCCGTAATTTTCACAACTTTTGCCCCGTAAGTTTTCTTTCGTTGTCGGGGTAGGCCTAGTTTGGCCTCGGTCGAGATTTTTCTCCCTTTAAATTTTGGTGCTTCAATTTTCGCCATTTCGGCCTTTGATTTCGCCGGCGTGATTTTTCCGCCCATGACATCGAAGCCTTCCAGCGGCTTCAAGAAGTGCACCCAGTGCGCCCGGGTAATCTCGCTCACTGATAGGCACTCTGCGTGTCTTCAGTGTCTAGGGGCCCAGCACCGCCCTCAGAACTGCAGTCTGTGTTCCCTGTTACAAAGGCGGACTCGGGTAGCGAGATTAGCCCAGTGGAACGTTTTGTTCTCGGGCTCTTCGTCGACATCGGCACCGGAGGCATCGAGTGCATCAACGTCGTCAGCGTCCGGACCATCTTCCTTGGCTGCCGCTCCATCGACTGCATCGAGGCATCGGACCTCTGCATCGGCGCCGAGGCATCGGGCGACTGCATCGACGTCGGTGGTACCGAGACTTCGTCTGCTGATGTCGTCGGACGGAGGTGCATCGTCAGGAGTGCAGGTGAGGGCTGTCCATTCCCCTGCTGGTGGCGGTGAGCCTTCGGGTGGGTCTCCTCCTACCCTGAGGGCTCCTGCGGTACAGCCCCCCCGGGATCGACCCTCTTCGGTCTCGGCCCCGAGGAAGCGACGGATGGATTCTACGTCCTCCTCGTCGGTGCCGGGGAGCTCCGGTGACATGCTTCGGAAGAAGTCGAAGAAGCATCGACACCGGTCTCCTCCCCGTGTCGGCACTGAGAGCTCTGGGTCGCCGAGGGATTCGGCACCCAGCAGGCATCGGCACCGAGAGGACCGCTCACCCTCTGTTCAGGAGGTGTCGATGCGCTCCACTCTGGACAGCCCGGAACAGCCTCCTCGCCCGGAACAGGTTCTGACGTCGACGCCTGCATCGACCTCTCAGCCTTTTTCTGCAGCCACTCTGAACGAGAGCCTCCGGGCCGTTCTCCCAGAGATTCTGGAGAGCTGTTGCGCCCTACCCCTCCGGTACCGGCGGTGCTTGCGCCTCCGGTACCGTCGAGCGTGGCGCCGGCTGGTCCATCGCCCAGGTTGAGGTCCCCTACGTCGGTACCGCGTGCGGTGCCGACCGCGGCCACCTCCCAGGAAGGCTCCCCGACTACGTCGGCGGAGGGAGCTTCGCCGATGCGGGCGAGGGAGTCTACCTCTCGACGCCCCCATCGTAGACGTGGCTCCACGGAGTCGAGCCGGGCGAGGTTGCAGACACAGGTCCGTGAACTTGTGTCTGACACCGAGGGTGAGGCCTCGTGGGAGGACGAAGAAGACCCCAGATATTTCTCTGACGAGGAGTCTGAGGGTCTTCCTTCTGATCCCACTCCCTCTCCTGAAAGGCAGCTTTCTCCTCCTGAGAGTCTGTCTTTCGCTTCCTTTGTCCGGGAGATGTCTACGGCCATCCCCTTCCCGGTGGTTGTGGAGGACGAGCCCAGGGCTGAAATGTTTGAGCTCCTGGACTATCCTTCTCCACCTAAGGAAGCGTCCACTGTTCCCTTGCACCATGTCCTAAAAAAGACATTGCTTGCGAACTGGACCAAGCCATTAAGTAATCCCCACATTCCCAAGAAGATCGAGTCCCAGTACCGGATCCATGGGGACCCAGAGCTGATGCGCACTCAGTTGCCTCATGACTCTGGAGTTGTGGATTTGGCCCTAAAGAAGGCTAAGAGTTCTAGGGAGCATGCTTCGGCGCCCCGGGCAAAGACCCTAGAACCTTAGACTCCTTTGGGAGGAAGGCCTACCATTCTTCTATGCTCGTGGCCAAGATCCAGTCTTACCAGCTCTACACGAGCATACACATGCGGAACAATGTGCGGCAGTTGGCGGGCTTGGTTGATGCTCTTCCCCCTGAGCAAGCCAAGCCTTTTCAGGAGGTGGTCAGGCAGCTGAAGGCGTGCAGAAAATTCCTGGCCAGAGGAGTTTATGACACTTTTGATGTTGCGTCCAGGGCCGCTGCTCAAGGTGTGGTGATGCGCAGGCTCTCATGGCTGCGTGCCGCCGACCTGGAGAATAGACTCCAGCAGCGGATTGCGGACTCGCCTTGCCGTGCGGACAACATTTTTGGGGAAAAGTCGAGCAGGTGGTAGAGTCTCTCCACCAGCGGGACACCGCATTCGACAAGTTCTCCCGCCGGCAGCCTTCAGCATCTACCTCTACAGGTAGAAGATTTTTCGGGGGAAGGAAGACTGGTCCCTATGCTTCTGGTAAGCGTAGGTACAATCCTCCTTCCCGACAGCCTGCGGCCCAGGCTAAGCCCCAGCGCGCTCGCTCTCGTCAGCAGCGTGCGCCTCAGCAAGGCCCCGCGGCTCCCCAGCAAAAGCAAGGGGCGAGCTTTTGACTGGCTCCAGCAGAGCATAGCCGACATCCCAGTGTCAGTGCCGGGCGACCTACCGGTCGGGGGGAGGTTGATAGCTTTTCACCAAAGGTGGCCTCTCATAACCTCCGATCAGTGGGTTCTGCAAATAGTCCGGCAAGGATACACCCTCAATTTGGCCTCAAAACCTCCAAATTGTCCACCGGGAGCTCAGTCTTACAGCTTCCAGCACAAGCAGGTACTTGCAGAGGAACTCTCCGCCCTTCTCAGCGCCAATGCGGTCGAGCCCGTGCCATCCGGGCAGGAAGGGCTGGGATTCTATTCCAGGTACTTCCTTGTGGAAAAGAAAACAGGGGGGATGCGTCCCATCCTAGACCTAAGGGCCCTGAACAGATATCTCGTAAAAGAAAAGTTCAGGATGCTTTCCCTGGGCACCCTTCTCCCCATGATTCAGCAAAACGATTGGCTATGCTCTCTGGACTTGAAGGATGCCTACACTCACATCCCGATACTGCCAGCTCACAGACAGTATCTGCGATTTCAGCTGGGCACACGCCACTTCCAGTACTGTGTGCTACCCTTTGGGCTCGCCTCGGCGCCCAGGGTGTTCACAAAGTGCCTAGCTGTGGTAGCAGCGGCACTCCGCAGGCTGGGGGTGCATGTGTTCCCATATCTCGACGATTGGCTGGTGAAGAACACATCCGAGGCAGGAGCCCTGCAGTCCATGCAGATGACTATTCGCCTCCTGGAGCTACTGGGGTTTGTGATAAATTACCCAAAGTCCCATCTTCTCCCAATGCAGAGACTCGAATTCATAGGAGCTCTGCTGGATTCTCGGACGGCTCGCGCCTATCTCCCAGAGACGAGAGCCAACAACTTGTTGTCCCTCGTCTCGCGGGTGCGAGCGTCCCAGCAGATCACAGCTCGGCAGATGTTGAGATTGCTGGGCCACATGGCCTCCACAGTTCATGTGACTCCCATGGCCCGCCTTCACATGAGATCTGCTCAATGGACCCTAGCCTCCCAGTGGTATCAGGCCGCTGGGGGTCTAGAGGACGTGATCCACCTGTCCACGAGTTTTCTCAAATCCCTATATTGGTGGACGATTTGCTCCAATTTGACTCTGGGACGTCCCTTCCAAATTCCTCAGCCACAAAAGGTGCTGACCACGGATGCGTCCCTCCTGGGATGGGGAGCTCATGTCGATGGGCTTCACACCCAAGGAAGCTGGTCCCTCCAGGAACGCGATCTGCAGATCAATCTTCTGGAGTTACGAGCGATCTGGAACGCTCTGAAGGCTTTCAGAGATCGGCTGTCCCACCAAATTATCCAAATTCAGACAGACAACCAGGTTGCCATGTACTATGTCAACAAGCAGGGGGGCACCGGATCTCGCCCCCTGTGTCAGGAAGCCGTCAGCATGTGGCTCTGGGCTCGCCGTCACGGCATGGTGCTCCAAGCCACATATCTGGCAGGCGTAAACAACAGTCTGGCCGACAGGTTGAGCAGGATTATGCAACCTCACGAGTGGTCGCTCAATTCCCGTGTGGTACGACAGATCTTCCAGGTGTGGGGCACCCCCTTGGTAGATCTCTTCGCATCTCGAGTGAACCACAAAGTCCCTCAGTTCTGTTCCAGGCTTCAGGCCCACGGCAGACTGGCATCGGATGCCTTCCTCCTGGACTGGGGGGAGGGTCTGCTGTATGCTTATCCTCCCATACCTCTGGTGGGGAAGACTTTGTTGAAACTCAAGCAAGACCGAGGCACCATGATTCTGATTGCTCCTTTTTGGCCGCGTCAGATCTGGTTCCCTCTTCTTCTGGAGTTGTCCTCCGAAGAACCGTGGAGATTGGAGTGTTTTCCGACCCTCATCACACAGGACGAAGGGGCACTTCTGCATCCCAGCCTCCAGTCGCTGGCTCTTACGGCCTGGATGTTGAGGGCGTAGACTTTGCCTCTTTGGGTCTGTCAGAGGGTGTCTCCCGCATCTTGCTTGCTTCCAGGAAAGATTCCACTAAGAGAAGTTACTTCTTCCATTGGAGGAGGTTTGCCGTCTGGTGTGACAGCAAGGCCCTAGATCCTCGCTCTTGTCCTACACAGACCCTGCTTGAATACCTTCTGCACTTGTCTGAGTCTGGTCTCAAGACCAACTCTGTAAGGGTTCACCTTAGTGCAATCAGTGCTTACCATTACCATGTGGAAGGTAAGCCGATCTCAGGACAGCCTTTAGTTGTTCGCTTCATGAGAGGCTTGCTTTTGTCAAAGCCCCCTGTCAAGCCTCCTACAGTGTCATGGGATCTCAATGTCGTTCTCACCCAGCTGATGAAACCTCCTTTCGAGCCACTGAATTCCTGCCATCTGAAGTACTTGACTTGGAAGGTCATTTTCTTGGTGGCAGTTACTTCAGCTCGTAGAGTCAGTGAGCTTCAGGCCCTGGTAGCCCAGGCCCCTTACACCAAATTTCATCATAACAGAGTAGTCCTCCGCACTCACCCTAAGTTCTTGCCAAAGGTCGTGTCGGAGTTCCATCTAAACCAGTCAATTGTCTTGCCAACATTCTTTCCCCGTCCTCATTCCTGCCCTGCTGAACGTCAGCTGCACACATTGGACTGCAAGAGAGCATTGGCCTTCTATCTGGAGCGGACACAGCCCCACAGACAGTCCGCCCAATTGTTTGTTTCTTTTGACCCCAATAGGAGGGGAGTGGCTGTAGGGAAACGCACCATATCCAATTGGCTAGCAGATTGCATTTCCTTCACTTACGCCCAGGCGGGGCTGGCTCTTGAGGGTCATGTCACGGCTCATAATGTTAGAGCCATGGCTGCGTCGGTAGCCTACTTGAAGTCAGCCTCTATTGAAGAAATTTGCAAAGCTGCGACGTGGTCATCTGTCCACACATTCACATCTCATTACTGCCTGCAGCAGGATACCCGACGCGACAGTCGGTTCGGGCAGTCAGTTCTTCAGAACCTGTTTGGGCTTTAGGATCCAACTCCACCCCCCGAGGGCCCTGTTTGTTCTGTTCCAGGCTGCACTCTCAGTTAGTTGGTATATTTTTTAGGTCAATCTCAGTTATGTCCTCGCCGTTGCGAGGCCCAATTGACCTTGGTTGTTGTTTTGAGTGAGCCTGGGGGCTAGGGATACCCCATCAGTGAGAACAAGCAGCCTGCTTGTCCTCGGAGAAAGCGAATGCTACATACCTGTAGAAGGTATTCTCCGAGGACAGCAGGCTGATTGTTCTCACAAACCCGCCCGCCTCCCCTTTGGAGTTGTGTCTTCCCTTGAAGTGTATTGTCTTGCTACATACTGGACTGGCCGGCTCGAGCCGGTTTCGGGCGGGAAGACGGCCGCGCATGCGCGGTGCGCATGGGCGCGCGAGGACTAGCAAAGGCCTTTGCTAGTAAACTTTCCGATGGAGGGGGCTGCCGAGGACGTCAACCCATCAGTGAGAACAATCCGCCTGCTGTCCTCGGAGAATACCTTCTACAGGTATGTAGCATTCGCTTTCTCAGTGTCTCCAGGGAGAGATGATTGAAGGTTGAATTCTCTTTGGAGAAAAGTATTTCAGAATACTACTATGCTTTTACATAGCTTTTTACCAGCTCTTTATTAGTCAATACATGGACTCTTTGTGTAAGATAGAGGAGTTTGTAAATTATGTCATTCGGGACAAATCTCCAAGACCCGGGTCTCTAGTGACTGGAAAGGAATGCGAAATGCATATGGTCAGATCAACCTTTGATGCTTTTGCAAGCTTCTGTAATGACTGTTGGAGGTCAGACTCTTATAGATGCAGATATTTGATCTCCATTATGATAAGCAGGAAAAGGTTGTTTGATGTGCTATTACAGAATGTGTGGGGGGGGGAGGGGAAGGCAGGCAGCTTCTGTTGTTAAAGGGTACTTTGAAACAGCCATAGGCGCCCGGTATAAGAGGCTTGAACAGGCTAAGCCTTGTGTAACCAATTGTAGAAATTGGTTTATGGTTTGTTTACCTTACTGCTGGGAGAGCAGGGGGAGGGGGGGTTGGCTGGGTTGCCAGGGAGATATTTAAGGAGGATGACTTCCTGACCTGCACTGAGAACAGTTAGCAGCAGAATCGGACAACCAGACAACAAAGGTAGAAATGATCATTTTATTTTCATTGTAGTGTTTGGAATATGTCGACTTTGAGAATCAGGTGCTCAACATTAAAAGTTTATATTTATTTACCTATTTATGGCATTTTATCCCACATTAAACATGAATTAGGGTGTTTTGTGGCTCTACATGAGAATTGTGATGATGTGATCCCTTGTTTCATGTTGTTGACGGTCTGCATTTTCCGTATGGGTGGTATATTGGTGTATTAGGTTCTGCCCAGTGTAATATTTATGGTACAGTAAGGTTCTGAGTGTGTTTTTGCACAAAGTTGTGCATAGTGTTTTGCAGTTGAGCGATTATGCTTAGAATATTCTTTGAGCAACCACTTTATTCTTTGACATATGATACATATCTAATATCTAAATTTAATAAAAGGTATTAATTGTGACTTTTATTTATTTTTTTCTGTGTTATCAGACAATTATGGATTTAAGCTCCACCCCTGGCCCCACCCCTAACCCCGCCCCCTTTAGCCTCCCCAAACAATTGGGCCACCGACCGCCTATGGAAACAGCCCACCTTTTCTGCTGGATGGTTTATGAGTGGGAACCAGTAGAGACTTATTACAGATACTCTCTTCCCTTTTGTTCCAGACAAACTCGCCAGGCAGCTTACTGTCCCCCAAGATAACAGAGGCCAAAAGTCACAGCCTGCTCCTCTGCCAAAGTCCAGGACAAGTTTTGACTATCTCCATGAGAACATAACCAGGATTTCAGTGTCCATACCAGACAACCTTCCAGTAGGAAGGAGTCTAGGATTTTTTGTGAACTGTTGGCCACATGAGCCTTCCTACTGTTGATTTAACATTATCTACCATGGATACAGAATATGCCTTTTCAAGGTAACCACCAATTTAGCCTCCAAAAGATACTTGAAACCACTAGGTACAGAGTACATTTGCATTGTCAAATTTGGTGATCAGTTACCTTGAGATCATCTTGAAAAAGTCTACTATTCACTTTTCTTTGTCCATTAGTAGTACGGTAACAGTACTGCATTTTTTTTTTCATTTGCACTTTTTATTCCAAATTACATAAGACAAACAAAAACCTCTTTGGTTTATTTTCTGTGTATGTATTGTTGTATATCGGAACAGAATGCCTCTGTGAACTATCAAGGACATAACTGATTGAAAGAGAAAGAAGAAAGATCAGGGACATTGAATTATTTGGATCCAGCTAATGCATTAAAGAATAGCATTGTATTTTGAGTAGATGCTAATAAGAGCAGCCAGTATTCCAAGCCATAAAAGGTTTAGGCTGATCCATTTCTATACATACTGATAAACCATTTCAGGGTCAGTGAGGTGGAGAGGTTCTTGTTACAAAGGAACAGTAAGGTTTTATAATAGCAGGAAATTAAATAATCTGGCTTTAAGGTTTGATGTATGATTGTCACACAATGTGTTCCAGTTGAGTTCTGCTGAAGGGAGTCAAAGCAGCTGATTATGGTAGTCGAGATGATGTTGCAATTTTATACACAGAATGATAGTCAATCCTGTAAGAAGCATTGTAATCACTGGTTTTCTAATTATTTTATTTCTTAACAGAAAACCTTGTTAGTAAGATCTGTTGGCAGGGTTTAATTTTAAAGACAAAAAGGAAGTGGAACTGGGGGGCGGGGCCAGAACCATATGTGAACTTAACTCCTACACACACAAGGAAGTAGGTTTGTGTATGTGTGTGTATATATATATATATATATATATATATATATATATATATATATGTGTGTGTGTGTGTGTGTGTATTAGGGCTGCATATTTATTAATATTTTTAATCGCATGATTAATTGCATAAAGCATCCCCTTCTTGTACAGTGCAATATATAGATAGCAGATGTAAATTCTGAAGACTGACATATTTCGATACTAAGCTAAAAATAAAATCATTTATCTTACCCTTGTTATCTGGTGATGTTATCTTTCCAATCTTCTCATTCCCCGTCTCTGGTTCTGCTTTACTGTGTTCCCAGCACAGTTCTGTACTCTGAGTTCTGTTTCCAGGGCTTTCTGTCTTTTCACTATTTCCTTTCCTTTTTTTTTCTCTCCTCTTTCTCTTCCTGCTCTTTATCTATCTTTCACATTCAGATTTCATCCATTTTTCTTCCTTTTCAAATCTGTCTAGTTTCCGTCTCTTCCTTTTACTTCCGCTCCATTCATGGGCACCATCTCCTCCTGCCTCTCTTCTCTCCCCTTCCCCTCTATGGGCACAGTCCCCTCCTGTCTTTCTTCCCTCCCCTTCCATGGGTACCGTCTCTTCCCTCCCTTCCCCTCAATGATCACCATTTCTCCCTTGTTTTTTCCATTCCCTATTTCTCTCTCTGCTCTCTTTCTCCTAGCAAATCTTCCTGTGCCCCTGAACCCCCCCATGGTCCCTATGCTCACTCGCACTCTCTTACTCCCGAACCCTCAACCCCCCCCCCCCCCCCCCCCCATGGTCCGTGTTCTTTCTCTCCTTCTACCTGCCCCTCTCGGGCCCTCTAACTTTGCCTTTAGGAATTAGATAAAGACCTGATCGCGGATATTCAAAAGTTGGGAAACAAGAGAGAGGTGCTGTTGCTGGGAGATTTCAATCTGCCGGATGTAGATTAGAAGGGTCCATCTGCAGAATTGGAAAGAAGTAGAGAGATCGTAGATGCTTTCCAAAGTGCTCTGCTCAGACAAATGGTGACGGAACACACGAGGGAGGGAGCGACGCTGGATCTGGTGCTCAGAAATGAGCATAGTATGTCAAATGTCCGAGTGGGTGCCCACCTGGGCAGCAGTGACCATCAAACAGTTTGGTTTGATATGACACCTGAAGTGGAGGGCAGCCACTCAAAACTCAAAGTCCTGGATTTTAAGTGTGCTGACTTTAGTAAAATGGGGGAATACCTGAGGAAGGAGCTGATGGGCTGGGAGGACGTACAAGAAGTGGAAGGACAGTGGTCCAGGCTGAAAGAAGCTATAAATAGGGCCACAAACCTTTATGTAAGGAGAGTAAATAAAAGCAAGAGAAAAAGGAAACCGGTATGGTTCTCCAAACAAGTGGCTGAGAAAATAAAGGCTAAAGAGTTGCCGTTCCTGAAATACAGAAAAACTCAAGAAGAGAAACACGAGGAGGGGAATACCGGATGAAACTGAAAGAAGCCAAGAGAGAGATATGTCTGGCGAAAGTGCAAGAACCAATGGCTGGAAATGTAAGGAGGGGTGACAAAAATTTCTTCAGGTATATTAGTGAAAGAAGAATGACTAAAAAGGGAATTGTGAGACTAAAAGATCCTGCGAACCGCTATGTAGATAATGATGTAGAAAAAGCAAATTTGCTAAATAGATATTGTTGTTCTGTTTTCACAAAAGAAAATCCTGGAGAAGGACCGCGATGGACTGGCAAAAGTACATTTGAGAATGGAGTGGATACAGCACCGTTCACGGAAGAGAGTGTGTATCAACAACTAGAAAAACTATAGGTGGACAAAGCCATGGGACCGGATGGGATCCACCCTAGGATATTGAGGGAGCTCAGAGAGGTTCTGGCGGGTCCTCTTAAAGATTTGTTTAATATATCCTTGCAGACGGGAGAGGTTCCGAGGGATTGGAGAACGGCGGATGTGATCCCTCTTCACAAAAGTGGTGATAGGGAAGAAGCTGGAAACTACAGGCCGGTAAGCCTCACTTCGGTTATTGGAAAAGTAATGGAAGCAATGCTGAAGGAAAGGATAGTGAATTTCCTGGAAGCCAATAAGTTGCAAGATCCGAGACAACATGGTTTTTCCACAGATAAATCGTGCCAAACGAATCTCATTGAATTCTTTGATTGGGTGACTGGAGAATTGAATCATGGACGTGCTAAAGACGTAATCTACTTAGATTTCAGCAAAGCTTTTGACACGGTTCCCCACAGGAGGCTCTTAAATAAACTGGACGGGCTAAAGATAGGACCCGGAGTGGTGAACTGGATTAGGAACTGGTTGACGGGACAGACGCCAGAGGGTGGTGGTGAATGGAGTTCGCTCAGATGAGGGAAAAATGGTGAGTAATGGGGTGCCTCAGGGATCGGTGCTGGGGCCGATTCTGTTCAATATATTTGTGAGTGACATTGCCGAAGGGTAGAAGGTAAAGTTTGCCTATTTGCGGTTGATACTAAGATTTGTAACAGAGTGGACACCCGGGAGGGAGTGGAAAACATGAAAAAGGATCTGCGGAAGCTAGAAGAATGGTCTAAGGTTTGGCAATTAAAATTCAATGCGAAGAAAATCAAAGTGATGCACTTAGGGAGTAGAAATCCACGAGAGACGTATGTGTTAGAAAGTGAGAGTCTGATATGTAGGGATGGGGAGAGGGATCTTGGGGTGATAGTATCTGAGGATCTGAAGGCGACGAAACAGTGTGACAAGGCGGTGGCCGTAGCTAGAAGGTTGCTAGGCTGTATAGAGAGAGGTGTAACCAGCAGAAGAAAGGAGGTGTTGATGCCCCTGTAAAGGTCGTTGGTGAGGCCCCACTGGAATATTGTGTTCAGTTTTGGAGGCCATATCTTGCTAAGGATGTAAAAAGAATCGAAGTGGTGCATCTCTGAGACCTGGTGGAAGGAGGACAACCAGTGGGACACTGTCATACTGGGGTAACAGATTATATCGCAGTGATAGGGTGGATCGAATTGGTGGAGGGGTAGCACTGTATGTTAAGGAGGACCTTGAATCAAATAATTGAAAATTCTGCAGGAAAAAAAAAACACATCTTGGAATCCCTATGGATTGAAATTCCATGTGTAAAGGGGAAAAGGATAGTGATATATCTAATTTTTCATTTAGTGCAATATATTCTAACTCTCCCATCCTATTTCTTAGGCTTCTGGCATCCGCATATAGACATTTTAAACTATGTTCTTATTTACATCATCATGCTCAGTACTTGACAGTATTAATTTGCAATCTTTTGTCTGATTTTTATTTAAGGACACCTGATCTACTGTGGTCTCTTTGCAGCCTCACTATCGGGATACCCTATCTTCCCTGTTTTGGTGATACCTTTAAAAGATACCTTATTCCAAACCATGTGCTTTTGAGTGACTGTCGGCCTTCCCCCAGTCTCTAGTTTAAAAGCTGCTCTGTCTCCTTTTTAAACCCCAATTGCCAGCTGCTTGGTCCCACCCTGGTTAGGTGGAGCCCATCCTTTCGGATTAGGCTCCCCCCCCCCTTCCTCAGAATGTTGCCCAGTTCCTAAAAAATCTAAAACCCTCCTCCCTTCACCATCGTCTCATCTACACATTGAGACTCCAGATCTCTGCCTGTCTCTTGGGCCCTGTACGTGGAACGGGGAGCACTTCAAGATTCTAACCTAGAGGTTCTGGATTTGAGCTTTCTACCCAAGAGTCTAAATTTGGTTTCCATAACCTCTCTCCCACATTTTCCTATGTCATTGGTACCCACATGTACCAATAGAGCCAGCTCCTTCCCAGCACTATCTAAAATCCTATCTAGGTGACGCGTGACATTTGCCACCTTTGCACCAGGCAGGCAAGTTACCAGGCGATCCTCACGTTCACCAGCCACCCAGCTATCTATATGCCTAATGATCGAATCACCAACTACAACAGCTGTCCTAACCCTTCCCTCCTGGGCAGAACTTGGAGTCATATCCTCTGTGCAAGAGGACAGTACATCCCCTGGTGGGCAGTTCCTGGCTACAGGAGTACTTCCTACTTCGCCAGGTTGATGCTCTCCATCTGGAAGACCTCCCTCCTCCAAGATAGCACAGGGGCTACCAGACTGGAGTTGGGACTTCTCTACAACATCCCTGTAGGTCTCCTCTATGTACCTCTCTGTCTCCCTCAGCTCCACCAAGTCTGCTACTCTAGCCTCAAGAGAATGGACCCCATAGGCGGTCGGTGGCCCAATTGTTTGGGGAGGCTAAAGGGGGCGGGGTTAGGGGTGGGTCCAGGGGCAGAACTTACCTCCATAATTGTCTGACAACACACAGAAAAAAAATAAGTAAAAATAAAAATAGTCACAATTAATACCGTTTATTAAATTTAGATATTAGATATGTATCATATGTCAAAGAATAAAGTGGTCGCTCAAACCATATACTAACCACAATCGCTCAACTGCAAAACACTATGCACAACTTTGTGCAAAAACACACTCAGAACCTTACTGTACCATAAATGTTACACTGGGCAGACCCTAATACACCAGACCGTCAACAGTATGAAACAAAGGGTCATAATATCATAATTCTCATGTAGAGCCACAAAACACCCTTTTAGGGTGGATAGTGTTCACAATGAGCTCCTTTATTAACAACCATATGTAGATCCTTCAAGAGGTAGTGTGTCATGATTTAGGCTCTACACCCTTTCTGATGTTTTGGTGCCACCTCAGTAAGGCCAACACACAATCTCTCCACTGCAAAACACTATACACAAACTTGTGCAAAAAACACACTCATAACCTTATCAAACCATATCAGCACTAATTCCAGGACAGGATGAGCTACCAACCTTAATGCGTGGAAAGGCAGCACTGTAATTAACATCGGGCTCTAAAACACCAGTACACACCTAGTGAAACAAAAAACAAAACAAAGAGGGCTGCAATTACTACACACTAGCAGAATATTGCATCTTTATCACACATGAAAAACACATGATACAAAAGATATGAAGGCAAAATACTGAACTGGAAAAGTTACCTCAAGAAGTCAGACTCAGCATGCAGCAATACTAGAAATATTGAAAACTTACATGCAAAATATTAACAGATACCCATTTCCAAAAAGCTGACATATTCAAAACAGGTAGAGAAGTGAGCAGAACAGAATAAAGAAGGCCAGAAACGACACTTGAGCAAAAGACTAGGGCAATTATCACATGGGACCGGCGGAAATGTCTAAGAATAGCGAGCCCGTGTTGCTCCCTGGCCACACCCCAGAATCACGAAGACCGGACAAACAGGGGGGGGGGGGGGGGGGGGGGGGGGGGGGGGGGGTGGTGGGGGGGGGGGGGGGGGGGGGGGGGGTGGGGGGGGTGTGGAGATCCACGGCCAAGCTTGAAGATCCAGAAACTTCAATTTCGAAAGATACCAAAAAACCCATAACCAACACCACGAGAACAGTTTTCCGGCCAAATAGTACCTCCCTACTTTCCGGAAGCTTTTACGTATTTTCAGGCAAAACCCCCCGCACATGATTGTAATAACAATATTAAAAAATAAGCATTTGAAACTAATAAGAAAAAAATAACAGTCGAGATCACAGCAACGCGAAGCCTAGACATCCATAGTCTTGGCTTGCGCCGCTCCTGCACACAACACCACAGTAGTGGGGCAGAAATCTAGATAGATTGTTTAGCTCGAAGAGGTCTTTCAGTTCACTCATCTTCTTCCTCCATTATTCAGCTGTTAGATTTGGCCTGCGCTGCAGTGGGACCCTTCTTCCTCAGAACGGTCACCGTATCCCAATCGCTCTCTGCCATCCTATCTTAGCTTCTTAGCCCCGAAGAGCTGATTCTGCATAGGCGTGCCTTCCGATTCAGTCGCCGGGAGAGGAAATGATGTCAGGGAGTGGGAGAGGCTGGGAAAGTCGGCAAGCTGGTTGATGTGACCCCCGCGGCTCTCTTCTGTTTTGCTGGTACTTCTAAACCGGCAGCAGTGGCAGAGTTAGCAATGGAACGGGAGGAAGGTAGAAGTCATGGTTGGGGCTGGGGAGGCTTAGCCTCCCCAAGCCTCTTATACCGGGCGCCTATGATGGACCCGTTCTCTGAGAGCTAGGAGCTCTTTGCATCGAGCACACACATATGACATCTCACCAACTGGGAAATAATCATACATGTAACACTCAATGCAAAAGACTGGATAGCACCCCTCTCACTGCTGGACTGCTGACTGCATCTTAGTATTGTAGAGTTGTTTAGTTAAAACTTCTTAAGGTACTAGGGATATCAGATGAATATAATGATCCTTTGACTGTTGTAATTTGTAATTTATTTAGTGTTTGCTTCTTAGAAACTAATTTTATTTATTTATTTATTTATTTATTGCATTTGTATCCCACATTTTCCCACCTTTTTGCGGGTTCAGTGTGGCTTACAATATGAGTTAAATGTTGGAAATACAATTTGTTACAGATTGGTTATGGATTACATTTTGCAGAATTATGCGAAACAATTGAAGTGTCATTAAGGAATGTAACACTGGAGCATAAACATTGAAACATTGGAAGGAAACAATGGGAGCTTAGAGGGCGATAAGAGGCATAAAGACATATGATATATATCTTTCTGTGATTGAAGGTATGATGATGTGATGTTACGGGAATGAGAGTTCAGAGGTGAATGTGTGATACATTCGTGAACAGTAGGTGTGGACTTTATGTGTTTTGGTTCTTTCTGTAAATCTTTTCGAAAAGATGGGTCTTCAAAGATCTGCGGAAGGAAATATTCAAACTAATGAAAATTGAAAATTCCCCTCGGTGTCTTAATTAGAGTAATCGTCTATAAATGAAAAGTTGAGATAGGGGTGGGTGGGAGTTGGGGAGGGTGTGATGGGAATGAGGTCTGAACTGGGCATTTTGTGCTTTCTAGACACTATCTGTTAATGCTGTGGCAGAAACTTCAAGTTTTAAAAACTATGGGGAAAAGGGTGTGGAGACTTGCTAATAAGTTTGCTTGCTTTTTTTTTTTTTAATTCTAACTGTGTATCAATATCCTATAATTCTCTTTAAGCTGTGGCAGAAACTTCAATTTTTAAAACTATGGGGAAAAGGGTATGGAGACTAGCTAATATAGTTTTCCTTGCTCTTTTTATTTTAAAATCCTAACTGTGTTTATCAATATCCTATAATTCCTCTTTTAAACCCTAATCTTTAATTTACCAAGCTCAGAATAAAAATAAGGTCGCATACCCACAGAGATGCCTCTTCTCTCAGAAAGTTGAGTGGGACCTTTCCTCTCTATATAGTTTGGATTCTAAGGAGACTATTTCAAACAAACCCTTTGAAGCTAAGCACTATTGTTTCAATTTATTTATTTGTTACATTTGTATACCACATTTTCCCACCTATTTGCAGGCTCAATGTGGCTTACATAATACCGAGAAGGCGTGTGCCGGGTCCGGTAAAAGAACAAATACAAGGTGATATTGTGGACGAGTAAGATACATGTGTTTCAGATACAGAGGGGTTCAAGGGAGAGTGAAGGTTATAAAGTGTCCATTATGAGCTTTGTTTTTGCTTTGTTGCAGAGTGTGGTATTTATGTTGGGTCGGTGGCATATGCATTTTTGAACAAGTAGGTTTTTAGTGATTTCCTGAAGTTTAGATGGTCGTATATTGTTTCACAGCTTTTGGCAGTGTGTTCCATAGTTGTGTGCTTACATAGGAAAGGCTAGATGCATAGGTTGCTTTGTATTTAAATGTTGCCTAACTTTAAGTGCCATTTATAGAATAGCACTTAGCGCTATTTTTTCAACACTGATTTTTTTAGGCACCATTATAAAATTTAGTCCATAATCCATAGCAAATTAAAGCATTGTAAAGAGCGATAAACAAGCACCAGGCCAGCTTAGTCCTTTTGCTGACTCCTACTTGCTGGTTTTCATTTGCAAGATCAGGACTCTTGGAATGTTTTCATGGAAGTTACTTACTACGTGATATTATGCCTCTAAGGGTAAACATAAGATCCCAAAATTTAAAAAAAAAATAAAGGTAAAAATATAATTGAAGAATATTTGTTTCTAGATTAGTGTTGAAGAAAATATTTTTTTCTTTTGTTTTTTAAGACCTGTTATGCTCAGAAGTGAAAATAACCCAGCGTATGCTAAAATGCTGATGGATTTCCTTGTAAGGAAGTATCATTGTTTTGAGCCTGTGTAATAAAATTCACAGAGCTGGGGTTTTAAGTTTGAGTTTGGCAGAAATTATGGAATTTCAGTTTGGGCACCTAAAGTACATTTTTGTTCAATACTGTTATATCTCTTAATGCAAAAAGTTAGTAACTTAACAGTGTTATATACTTTGCAGATTTCATGTAAAACTGAAATGATTCTGCACAGCAAATATCTAACCCCAATGTTTCCCAAACATTTATCTAATATGACCTTATTTTAACACTTAAAATTTGTGTGATCCCCAGATGATTATAAACAAAATAGCAGACCTCTACTTCTCTTTCCTTTCTTCTTCCCTCTAGTATTGTAAAGCATATATGTTGCAGCTGGCAGAGGTGGCAACAGTAGTAGCAGTTAGCACAGGTCCATGTGTCAGTTCTAACTTCTACTACTGTTGCCACCTCTGCCGCAGCTGCAGCATTACTGTATATGGAATTTGTCTAACAGGGAAGAGATGGCAGGGCCTGTTACTGTTCACCAACTCACAGGCTTCATGCTGACTGCTACTACTGGATATAGATCACAGTGGAGGTCAAGAGGTAGGAGGAGCACAACCTTTTTTTCTGATCCCAATCTATTGAATATATAGCCCACAGTTTGGGAACCACTGATCTAACAACCTATTCCATGTTGTGAATTTTAAATTTCAACCTAGTAAAAAAAAAAAAGTCACCAAACATTAAATTGCAACAATCAAATTGATGCTTTAGTACAATGTTGTTACTATTTGGGTTTTCTCCCAGGTTCTTGTGATCTGGATTGACCACTGTTGGAAACAGGATACTGGGCTAGATGGACCATTGGTCTGACCCAGTATAGCTATTCTTATGTTCTTATGTTTAATTTTACGCTATCCCTAATTTGAACTATTAGATGTTTGGTCCAGAAGTCGGAATAATAGACTACTACTATGAAATATCTATACACAGCATTAGCTGTGCTTGGTGGGTCAGGTTTGATAGTTGTGTGTGTTAGTACAACCCTCCTCTAACATGATTACGTTAATTTGCATCTTCAGCTGGATATGAGAGCCGTGTATATTATACTACAATAAAGTGTAGCCAAAAGCAAAAAACTAGAGGGGAAAGAAAGAAAAAGAAAAGAAGCATCCAACCAAATACATAGTAAACATAGTAGATGACGGCAGAAAAAGACCTGCATGGTCCATCCAGTCTGCCCAAGAAGATAAATTCATATGTGCTACTTTTTTTATTTGTACTGTCCTCTTCAGTGCACAGACCGTATAAGTCTGGCCAGCCCTATCCCCGCCTCCCAACCACCAGCTCTGGCACAGACGTCATTCTGACATCATTTCCTTTTCCCGCGGCGGGACTAAGGGCGCGAACCAACTCCTGAGAAGCAAGCAGGGAAGGCAGGCAGCTGGAGACGGGCAGCAGGCAGGCTTTAAATAAGGCGGCGCTTCGAGGCAGGTAATTGAAACGGATGGATGGGAGCGGCAGGGGAGGATGGGGGGGCGAAGGACATCGCTAGACCTGGATGGGAGCGGGACGGCAGGGGAGGGAGGAGAACTGCTGGGCATGGATGGGCAGAGGGGGGCAGGGGAGAGAATAGCTGGGCATGGATGGGCAGAGGGAGGCAGGGGAGAGAACTGCTGGGCATGGATAGGCAGAGGGAGGCAGGGGAGAATTGCTGGGCATGGATGGGCAGAGGGGGCAGGGGAGAGAGGAGAGTTTCAGGACATGGATGGAGGGAAGAGCAAGAGAAATTCTGGACATGGATGGAGGGGAGGGAAGGGAGAGAGAAGAAATGCTGGACATGGAGGGAAGATAGAGGAAGGAGATTAAATGAGGGAAAAGGAAGTGAGGAGAGAAACTGCACATGGTTGGAGAAAATAGGCAGAAGCTGGATCCACTGTACAGTCAAGTATGCGGAGGACCAGAAATGAAGAAGAAAGGAGGAAAGAAAAGAAATAAATGGAAAGGAAGCCCTGGAAACGGAGTCAAGGGAACAGATAGAGAGCAGCAGAATCAGATACTGGACCTGCATGATCAGAGAAACAAGTCACCAGACAACAAAGGTAGAAAAATTAATAATTTTATTTTCATTATAGTGTTTGGAATATGTCCACTTTGAGAATCAGGTGATGAACGTTAAAAGTTTATGTTTATTTACTTATTTATGGCATTTTATCCCATATTAAACATGAATTAGATTGGAACCTGGGATCATTTAATTTTTTTTTTCTTGGAGAGAGTAATGTGTCCCCCCCCCCCCCCCCCCCCCCCGGGTATAACCAGCACTGCAATTTTTTTTTTTTTGGGGGGGGGGGGCGCAGAGGTGGGTGGAGGGCGCAGTGGTGGACGGGGGAGGCGCAGAGGTGGATGTGGGGCGCCGGAGGTGGACGGGGGGGGGGCGCCGAGGTGGACCGGGGAGAGAGCCTGTTGTTAAACATTTACCAGCACACCACTGCCCGCCGCCCAACCACCAGCCCCGGCACAGACCGTATAAGTCTGCCCAGCATTAGTCCCGCCTCCCAACCACCAGCCCCAGCACAGACTGTATAAGTCTGCCCAGCACTAGCCCCGCCTCCCAACCACCAGCTCTGCCACCCATCCTAGGCTAAGCTCCTGAGGATCCCTTCCTTCTGCACAGGATTCCTTTATGTTTA
This sequence comes from Microcaecilia unicolor, assembly GCF_901765095.1. Lineage (NCBI taxonomy): Eukaryota > Metazoa > Chordata > Amphibia > Gymnophiona > Siphonopidae > Microcaecilia > Microcaecilia unicolor. The sequence continues at coordinate 125,020,169 of NC_044031.1, read as the reverse complement.
TCCCACGCATGTTTGAATTCCGTTACCGTTTTCATCTCCACCACCTCCCGCGGAGGGCATTCCAAGCATCCACCACCCTCTCCGTGAAAAAATACTTCCTGACATTCTTCTTGAGTCTGCCCCCCTTCAATCTCATTTCATTGCCCTCTCGTTCTAACCGCCTTCCCATCTCCAGAAAAGGTTTGTTTGCGGATTAATACCTTTCAAATATTTGAACGTCTGTATCATATCACCCCTGTTTCTTCTTTCCTTCAGGTATACATGTTCAGGTCTGCAAGTCTCTCCTCATACGTCTTGTAACGCAAATCCCATACCATCCTCGTAGCTTTTCTTTGCACCGCTTCAATTCTTTTACATCCTTAGCAAGATACGGCCTCCAAAACTGAACACAATACTCCAGGTGGGGCCTTACCAACGACTTGTACAGGGGCATCAAAACCTCTTTTCTTCTGCTGGTCACACCTCTCTCTATACAGCCTAGTAACCTAGCTACGGCCACCGCCTTGTCACACTGTTCATCACCTTCAGATCCTCAGATACTATCACCCCAAGATCCTTCTCCCCATCCGTACCTAGCAGACTCTCACCGCCTAACGCATACACCTCTTTTGGATTTCTACTCCCTAAGTGCATCACTTTGATTTTCTTCGCATTGAATTTTAATTGCCAAACCTTAGACCATTCTTCTAGCTTTTTCAGATCCTTTTTCATGTTTTCCACTCCCTCCGGCGTGTCCACTGTGTTACAAATCTTAGTATCATCCGCAAATAGGCAAACTTTACCTTCTAACCCTTCGGCAATGTCACTCACAAATATATTGAACAGAATCGGCCCCAGCACCGATCCCTGAGGCACTCCACTACTCACCTTTCCCTCCTGCGAGCGAACTCCATTCACCACCACCCTCTGGCGCCTGTCCGTCAACCAGTTCCTAATCCAGTTCACCACTTTGGGTCCTATCTTCAGCCCATCCAGTTTATTTAAGAGCCTCCTGTGGAGAACCGTGTCAAAAGTCTTGCTGAAATCTAAGTAGATTACGTCTATAGCACGTCCACGGTTCAATTCTTCGGTCACCCAATCAAAGAATTCAATGAGATTCGTTTGGCACGATTTCCCTTTGGTAAAACCATGTTTTCTCGGATCTTGCAACTCATTTTCTTCCAGGAAATTCACTATCCTTTCCTTCAGCATCGCTTCCATTACTTTTCCAATAATCGAAGTGAGGCTTACCGGCCTGTAGTTCCAGCTTCTTCCCTATCACCACTTTTGTGAAGAGGGACCAACCTCCGCCGTTCTCCAATCCCTCGGAACCTCTCCATTTCTAAGGATTTATTAAACAAATCTTTAAGAGGACCCGCCAGAACCTCTCTGAGCTCCCTCAATATCCTGGGGTGGATCCCATCCGGTCCCATGGCTTTGTCCATCTTTAGTTTTTCTAGTTGTTGATACACAGTCTCTTCCGTGAATGGTTCTATATCCACTCCATTCTCAAATGAACTTTTGCCAGTCCATCGTGGTCCTTCTCCCGGATTTTCTTCAGTAAAAATAGAACAAAAGTATCTATTTAGCAAATTTGTCTTTTCCTTCATCATTATCTACATAGCGGTTTGCAGTATCTTTAGTCTCACAATTCCCTTTTTAGTCATTCTCCTTTCACTAATATACCTGAAGAAATTTTTGTCACCCCTCCTTACCTTTCTAGCCATTTGTTCTTCCGCTTGCGCTTTCGCCAGATGTACCTCTCTCTTGGCTTCTTTCAGTTCCTCCGGTATTCCTCCCCGTGTTCCTCGTCTTGAGTTTTTCTGTATTTCTGGAATGCGAACTCTTTAACCTTTATTTTCTCAGCCACTTGCTTAGAGAACCATAGCGGTTTCCTTTTTCTCTTGCTTTATTTACTTTCCTTACATAAAGGTTTGTGGCCCTATTTATAGTTTCTTTCAGCCTGGACTACTGTCCTTCCACTTCTCGTACGTCCTCCCAGCCCATCAGCTCCTTCCTTAGGTATTCCCCCATTTTACTAAAGTCAGCATGCTTGAAATCCAGGACTTTGAGTTTTGAGTGGCCATCCTCCTCTTCAGCCGTCATATCAAACCAAACTGTTTGATGGTCACTGCCGCCCAGGTGGGCACCCACTCGGACATTTGACACGCTATCCGCATTTGTGAGCACCAGATCCAGCGTCGCTCCCTCCCTCGTGGGTTCCATGACCATTTGTCTGAGCAGAGCACTTTGCAAAGCATCCACAATCTTTCTACTTCTTTCCGATTCCGCAGACGGAACCTTCCAATCTACATCCGGCAGATTGAAATCTCCCAGCAGCAGCACCTCTCTCTTCTTTCCCAACTTTTGAATATCTGCGATCAGGTCTTTATCTAATTCTTCCAATTGTGTTGGAGGTCTGTAGACAACACCCACGTGGACAGAGGTTCTATCATCTCTTTTTAAGGTGATCCATATCGCTTCTTCCTTACCCCAGGTCCCTGTCATTTCGGTTGCTGTGATATCATTTCTCACATATAGAGCTACTCCTCCACCTTTACGACCCTCTCTATCCTTCCTAAATAGATTATAGCCTGGTATGTTTGCATGAATGGGAACCATTGAGCCATGTCTCTGTGATTGCAACAACGTCTAAGTCTGCCTCCAACATCAGGGCTTGAAGGTCATGAACTTTGTTGCCAAGACTGCAAGCATTTGTGGTCATCACTTTCCATTTCCATTTCCATTTCCTGGTATGTGTTTCAACATTTGATATTTTGGTGTGTTTTTTTGTCTTTGGGTCCCTCCATATCTTTTGTTCCACCTTAATTTCTTTTGCTTTTGCTGTTTTTTCTGGCTCAGTTCTATTTTTAGGACCTCACAGAGCTCTAATGGAGCAAAAGAATTCTGTAGGGGTAACACTTGTGAGGGTGTATGCCTCTGTGTCACATGACGAAGTCTGCTTGAGCCTACTGTGGAACCATCTATTCTTAGGTGGTTTTATCCTTTGAGGCAGAGGTGTGAATTTGGTTTGATTTTGTGCAGTATTAGAAGTTGCTTTAAGTGCATCTAATTCCTGCTTTAATTTACTGAGCTCTTGTTTTAAAACTAGCGAGCTGATTACAGATAGGACAAGACTTAAGTTTCCAGATGATTGGCCTTGAAACTAAAGCTCCACAGTTATTACAGAGAATAAAAGTCATCTTGATTTGTTGAATGGGTATGAGTAGGTATTTTATGATGGGGCTTGACAGTGTACAAGATTAACTTTACTCCTCAGCAATTTGAGACAGTTGTAATTCGGGTGGAGTTAAGTTGTGATAAGTAGTATAGTTAGAATAGGGATTTAGGAAGTGTCAGTCTTGGAGTGGGTGGGATGAGGGGTAGGGTGGGTGGGTATAAACCTAAACTTGTGGAATGTGTTTGCTGTAAAACCTATCTTAGGCCTGTATTAAGCCTCTTTTCTACAAAGCTGATTGGAACAAGGGGAAGACAAGGATAGTAGGTAGAGATGTGCAAAACAAACCACAGTTCTAGGGTAGGAAAAGCCACATTAAATATAGCCAGCACAAGTCTTATCTGAGTTTCTCCCAGCCAGAGACCAGCAACACAGCTCTCCACAGAAAACACACTTGTGCTTTTAAAATGGCTGCAGAAAAAAACCAGGTGAGCTGAGATGGATGGGATGGGGGAAGGAAGGAGCTCAGAAACTTAGCAAAAGAAAGATTTCTAATACTTGCTCGCAGTTTGAAATCAGAAACCTAGTTTTCAGATTCACAGATATCAATAAACCAGTTTGAAACACAAACAGTTTGAAACACAGTCAGATTATACAATCAGATCAAACAGGTTTTTTTTTTTTTTTTAATCTTTTTAGGAAAATATATTTGCAGGGACACAGACAGACAAGGATAGTAGGTAGAGATGTGCAAAAAAAAACCACATTTCTAGGGTAGGAAAAGCCACAATATAGCCAGCACAAGTCTTATCTGAGTTTCTCCCAGCCAGAGACCAGCAACACAGCTCTCCACAGAAAACACACAAATAGAGATCTAGCAGAATTCTAACTAAAAAGGAGAAAAAGTAATGGGACAACGAGGAAAGAAGTATCAGAAAACAGCCATTAACCAGGATCAGACCAAAATTATTCATTTAGCAACAAAATCTTCCATGTTAGACTGCCGTATACAGGCCCATATGAAATAGTAAACTAATAAATCTTAAGGCTCAATTTAAATTTAGAATATGAACTCTCCCACTGGAGGTTTACAGGAATACCATTCCAGAGTAGTGATTCTAAGACATAACGCTGTCCCAGGGTATCTCCCAACTGCTCATGGTTTGGGGAATGAATTGCTAGCATTCTATCATGCTGTGATAATAGTAATTGACCTGGCCTGTGTGGTGTCAAGGTGTTAACCACCCAGATTCTATAAAGGTCACCCACATTTGCATGCCAAAATTTAAAGGGAGTGCTGAGAGACTTGCACAACTTAATTAGATAAGCCAATTATCAGTAATCAGGTGCTAACGATCAATTATTGATAATTGGCACCAAATAGGATTTTGTGCACACATTTGGCTGTGCACTTGTTATGACCCGGGTAGAAGTGAGCCCCTGTGCCTCGACTGAGCACGGCAGAGATGGAGTGATGCCATCAGGCAGCCAGACAACCCCCTAGCTTCACCTGGGAAGCAACCACCATTCACCAAGTGTTGAGCTCTCAGCTGCAGGTGGCCACCAGGACTTCTGGAACCGGCGGGGTTGCACAGCCGCTGACCAGGCTGGCGGGCAAGCAGACACAGTCCAAAAGCCAAGTAATCCATAGGGCAAAGAACAGTCAAACCAGTCCAAGGTCTAGGCAGGCAGCATCCAATCGTGGTCAGGAAAACAAGCCGAGGTCTGGTACACAGGAATAAGGGAAATGAGGAAAGCAGGTGAACAGAACTCCAGCGTGGACCTCTGAGACAATTGAGGCCGAAGCAACGAAGGACTGATGGCAGGGCCTTAAGTAGTGGAGGAATTAGGCTCAAGCATGTGCAGCTGATTCAAGATGGCTGCCCCATCAGCAGAGGTGCCTACATCCAAATATGGGCTTCCTTCCTGACCTCGTTACTCCAAGATGGCTTCCCAGGACCTGATCTATCCAAGATGGCTGCGGCCATTGATCCAACCCAGATGACAGTTGCCAGAAATAGGAAACAGAAACAGACCCTCCTTCCTTCCTGAAGCTAAACAACACCGAGATGGCCGGCGAATCGGCCGCGCAGGCCTGGCACCAGGTGAGGGATGTAACAGCACTATTCTATTACACTGTGTGCCTAAATCCCATACTACACAACCGAAAAGGAGTATGGCCATGGGAGGGGCATGTGCAGGTCAGGGGTATTCCAAAAGTTTCTGGGCAGTGTTACAGAATACCAGGGATGCATGCCTAATTTGGGTGCCAGGAATTACACCTGGTTTCCACAGGTGTAGGTCCTGGTGCCCAAATTTGGGAACAAAAGTTGGCACTGCATTCTGTTCTATAAAGAATGGTCAGCCCTAAGCAACCTTTATAGAATAACACTGAGCGCTGATTTTTTTTCCAGAACCGATTTTTAAGCACTATTTACTGAATCTGGCCCTGAATGAGGATAATGCGTAACCAGATTTTACGACCTTATGAACCAGATAGGTTAATTTTAAATCATATCCTTTAAGCATCCGGAAGCCAATAGCTTTCACCAAGGAGTGTGGCTGCATGATATCTAACTGAATGAATCAACAGCTATGTCCTGGATGAGTTTTCATCTTGATGAGTGCCTATTATGATGCACATTACCATAATCCAGACACAGCATAATTAGGCATGATTAAAAGTGAGCAAGGCTCTATCTAAGAAGCCCTAATAGATCTGATCCTATGCAAATAAAGAAGCAAGCTGTAGCTGTAAACAAATTTGATAGTCAAAGCTGAGTCGGGAATCCGCAGAGGAAGACTCTGCTTCTTGGATGTGTGATGGGAGATCTCTGATATGGGGCTTTGAATTAGTTATTAAATCTGCCCAAAATCACATCTGTGTGTAACAGACAGATACACACCAGAGGAGGTTTGGAATTCAGCAAGTGAAAGTGATGGCAGTTACTCACCACCATACTGGATTTATTTGGCTTCACCTTTGGGGAGCGAGAGTGAGGAGAGAATCGATGGCTGGAGAGAATCGGTGACAAGATAGCATCTTAGAGTAGGCTGGGCCAGGTGAGACAGATGTGGCAACATGTTAACAGCTGGAGCCTGTGGATCTGGAGGCATCTTTAATGAGGGAGGACTTTTCAGCAGTGGTTTGGCAGTCTATAAGGGGAGATTGCATTGGTTAAAACACAGCTGGCAGGCCTGATGGGAGAGATCAAGATGGAGAATTGCAGACCTCAAGAGGAGAGTGGAGGAGCAAGGGAAAAAATTGATATCGATATTGATACCCAGCTGCAGAGGTAAGAGCGGAACAGCAAATGAAGGATAAATTGGTGAAAATGGAAAACTGGATGTGCATAATAACCTGCCCTTACAATGGGTTCTGGAGACTGAGGCATACAAAGATTGCAAAGCTATCACAGTGGAAGATGGTGTTTGAGGTGATAAAGGAGATCACAGGGCTTGCACTGAATCTTTGCCCCATGATATGCCTTCTGACCAACCCCGTTATATAGAAGGAAGACCCATATTTGGGTACATTCATAGGACATTGTGTAGTAGCAGCCATATGTTTGGTGACATCTGAATGGAACCACAAAGAAACCCCAACTAGAAGGGAATTAGGAAAAATTAAGGAACATTTTGTAATGAGTAAATTGCCAGGTTATTATCTTTGTGGAGATACCAAATTTGCAGTAGGGTGGATACCCTGGAAGGTGTGGATAGCATAAGGTGAGATCTAGCAAAAGAAGAATGGTCTAGAATTTGACAGGTAAGATTTAATTTTAAAAAGTTTGGAGTCCAGCATTTGGGCTGCAAAACCCAAGGGAGTGGTACAGTATAGGGAGTGAAGTAGACTCATATTCGGTAAAACAAAATACTAAAGTGCTAAACCCCTACGAGAAAAGCTACATTGGCTCCCACTTAAGGGACACTTCACGTTCAAAATATGTACCCTAGTTCACAAAATCATTCACGGAGATGCCCCAGCCTACATGTCAGACCTGATAGACTTACCACCCAGGAACGCTAATAAATCATCCAGCACATTCCTTAATCTTCACTTCCCCAATTGTAAATGTCTAAAATACAAACTAACCCATGCGTCAACCTTTTCCTACTTGAGCACACAATTCTGGAATGCGCTACCGCGCAACTTAAGAACGATCTATGAACTAACCGACTTCCGCAAACTACTGAAGACCCATCTCTTTAACAAGGCATACAACAAAAATCAACAAATTTGAACTCCTACACATATATCCAGATATTTGCTTGTTATACTACTACCTTGCTTTCTCATTATCATGTTAACCAAGATCCTTATGCAATATTAAATGTCTATCTTCTAATATATTTCCACTATTCATGATGTAATGTAAGCCACATTGAGCCTGCAAAGAGGTGGGAAAATGTGGGATACAAATGCAATAAATAAATAAATAAAGAAGAGCAGGTCCTGGATGTAATCATATATGAAAGTCAAGACAAACATAACACTGGATAATAGATGTTTGTTTAAATATGTCACTTTGGAGCATATAGTATTGCACTTTGGAGCATTTATATAGTATTTTAATAATACCGATTGCCTGTATATTAAAATACTATATAAAATTCTGAAAATGGGGGCAGTTTGTGTCAGCATTATTGCTGTCTTCCCACAGCTCCTCTTGGTTTATAATTCATATTTGGTATGCTTCAACTAATGGTTAACAATATCTAAGTAGTTCACAACAATGTATGACATTATACGTAAAACACATAGCAGTTATACAATATAAACAATCCTAATTTACAGTATAAATAGGTAATAGCACATAATTCTATGTAAATAAAGTATAACTAAAAATAAATAACGTGAAATTTAGCCCTGCCAGACCAGTCCAGATGAGTGAGTTATCTCCCCAACCAGCAGATAGAGGCAGAGAAACACTGAGTTTTCAGGATCTCTAAGGGAAAGGAAAAGGTAGTAGATGTTATCGATGAGCAGACTGGTCATTTGTTGTCATTTTCTACATTTCTATGTCTCTATAAGGATTGCTGCGGCCTTGGAACTAACCAGTATGCTAAACTGCCAAAGCAAATCTACAAGTGATGTAGATTTGCTTTGGCAGTTTAGCATACTAGTTAGTTCCAACACTTAAAAATATTGAGAACAAAATATTAGGAGCGTCTGATACTCATCCCATACAGAACATAGAAACAATGTTACTGGGCTGTTTTTAAGGATAAATCTGAAGGTCCAACTCAAATACTGGAAGGAACTGAGAGGAATAACCTAAAAATGTATTCTTCTTGAGTGGGTCCTGGAGAGGTCTAGCAGGACTCAGGAAAGGAAATTAACAGGTAAGAACAAATTTCACCTTCTTTATCCTGCTAGACCAGTCCAGATGACTGGGATGTACAAAAGATCAAAGGCACTGGGTGGGAGAAAATGCCAGCCACCTCACCCTATCATACCTAAATAAGGGTCCAGCACTGATCAAATTGATGCCCTACTGATGTCCTCTGTGCTCCAGTGCCCCAAACCTTGCTAACATTGATGCCCATTCTACCACCGGTGAGGTCTGCCTCCACATAGACACACATGGTTGTCAAATTTTGCAGACTAAACTAGGCCCTGCTGTGCCTTCTACAGGCTATCTGTTAATGTATGCTATGGCAGAAAGTTCAAGTTTTACAGTTTATTTATTTATTGCATTTGTATCCCACCTTATCCCACCTCTTTGCAGGCTCAAAGTGGCTTACAATACATCATGATTAGTGGAAGAAAGTTAATAAGTAAACATTTGATATTACAGGATTTTGGTCATTTTGATGAAGGTATAACATACAGAATAAACGATTTCATAGTGTACAAGCAGATATTAAGAATCAAGTTCTGAAGTGTATATGCGAGTTGTGCCTTTTCTCATTTGTTGATCTTTGTGTTACGCTTTATTGAAGAGATGTGTCTTCAGTAGGATGCGGAAGTTCGTTCTTTCGAATGTCGATTTCAAACTGCGTGGTAGTGCATTCCAGAACTGTGTGCTCAGGAAGGTAAAGTTTGACACGTGCATTATTTTGTATTTCATTCCTTTGCAGCTGGGGAAGTGCAGATCAAGGAATGTGCGAGATGATAATTTGGCGTTCCTAGGTGGCAGGTCTATTAGGTCTGACATGTATGCTGGTGCATCTCCGTGGATAATTTTGTGGACTAGTGAACATATTTTGAATGTTATGCGTTCTTTGAGTGGAAGCCAGTGTAGTTTTTCTCGAAGGGCTTGGCACTTTCGAATTTTGGTTTGCCAAATATGAGTCTAGCTGCTGTATTCTGGGCTGTCTGGAGTTTCTTGATTATTTGTTCTTTGCAGCCGGCATATAGTGTGTTGAAGTAGTCTAAATGACTGAGCACCATTGATTGTACTAGGTTATGGAAAACACTCCTTGGGAAGAAAGGTCTTATTCTTTTTAATTTCCACATAGAGTGGAACATCTTCTTGGTTATGTTTTTCGCGTGGTTCTCTAGTGTTAGGTGTCGATCAATGGTGACTCCAAGAATTTTTAGGGTTTCTGAAATAGGGAGGTTTAGAGTTGGTGTGTTAATGGCGGTGAATTCTTTCTTGTTGTGTTGCGAGGTAAGTATTAGGCATTGGGTTTTATCTGCATTGAGTTTTAGTCGAAATGCATTCGCCCAGGAATGCATGATGTTAAGACTTTGGTTAATGTCGTTGGAAATTTCTTTTAGGTCTTGTTTGAATGGGATGTAGATCGTTATGTCATCTGCGTAGATGTATGGATTAAGGTTTTGATTTGCTAGTAGTTTGGCCAGGGGTATCATCATTAAGTTGAATAAGGTCGGCGAGAGGGGGGGTCCTTGTGGTACTCCGCATTCAGGTACCCATGCGGCTGAAATAGTCGAGTTTGATGTCACTTGGTTTGATCTTGTGGTTAGAAAACCCTTGAACCAATTGAGGACATTGCCTCCAATTCCGAAGTATTCAAGGATCTATATAAATAAAATCCCCCCCTCAGACGTTCTGAAGCTCACTCCATCTGTGGCAGTGAAGCCCTGAACTCCTGTCCTCCTGGTAGGCTAGGCTATTCGGACTACTCACCCTCAGTCATAGACCCGCACTCAGCCACGCCCATCTGGGCCGTAGGCCACGCCCCATCTGCACATAAAAAGCACCCTCAATGTTCTAAACCACACTCTGAGGCTTCAACAGTTCGTATGTTCGAAGCTCTGTAACCATTTTTAAGCACACTACATCTCTGCCCCGCCCTCACCTATCAGAGAAGGGAGTTTTTAAGCACACTACATCTCTGCCCCGCCCTGACCTATCAGAGAAGGGAGGAGTGTCACAGCTGCACCGCTCTGACCTATCAAAGGGAACTGAAACAGGAAAAGGGAGGAGCGTCCACACCGAATGACGGACCTATCAGAGGGAACTCAAATAGAAGGGAGGAGCGTCAGAGGCCAAGGGGACGGCCGTATCTACGGGTGGGCCTGCCAATTTCGTCCCGGGCCCGCCCACCCAAGCGCACACACTGCAGCAGCCGACCTTGCCCTTGCGACACCACCCTCTGTCCCCGCTCCCTCCTGGTCGCCACTGGACCCGCTGCTCTTCTCTCCCTCCCCCCTCCCGAGTCACCACTCGCCCCCCTCCCCCTCACCCCCCCTCCTCCACGAAATGGCCAATGGACCGCTCTCTCCACTCCCTCCCACTCGCCCCTGCACCCGCTATTCTCTCCCTCTCCCCTCCAGAGTCGCTGCTCCAAACAACATTTGCACCCACCCCGCCCTCGCGTCTACACGTCATTACGTCGAGGGCGGGTGATGATAACACAATACAAACGGAGTTCCACACCGTCTTGATCGGCGCCGCGGAGGAGTACAAGGGCGACACCGAAGAAAATGCAGCGGCGTTAGGTAAACAAATAAACGCACACAAGTGCACTCCTTCCTCCAACACTTCACAGAGAACAGACGATTAGCCAAAACTATCAACACACACAGCTAAACTCCTTACTCCAGCAGTTCACACAGAAGACACGGTTACCATGCTATGCAGCACTGACATAACTCCCCTTCACTGGCAGGCAGGCAGGCAAGGAAGGGGGGTGGGCCACTCCTTACTCCACCAGTTCACACAGAACAGAGGATTACCATGCTATGCAGCACTGACATGACTCCCCTTCACTGGCAGGCACGCAGGCAAGGAAGGAGGGAGGGAATGGGGGCAGGGGCCACACCCTGCCTCTCACCCAGGGAAGGGGGGAGGGGCGAAACCCTGCCACACACTCTCATTCACACACACACACACTCTCTCTCTCTCTCACAAACATACTCGCCCACGATCACTCTCTCTCAGTCACAAACACACGCTTCCATCTGCCAGGCACACAGGAAACGAAGGAAGGAGGCCGCCCTAGGGAAAGGGGCACACCCTGACACACAGTGGCCCAGGAGGGGGCCCACCCTGGCACACACTCTCATTCCCACACACACTCTCTCTCTCTCTCTCTCTCTCTCACAAACACACACTTGCACCTGGGAGGGTAGGAGGGAGGGGGGCCACCCTGGCACAAAATCCCTTTCAAAACATTCATTGCACAAAACAAATACCTTGCTAGCGCCCGTTTCATTGCTCTCAGAAACGGGCCTTTTTTACTAGTGTGTAATAAAATTCCGTGGTCAACCATGTCGAAAGCGCTTGACATATCAAATTGTAGTAGTAGTATGTTCTTACCGGTTGCAATCGTTTGTTTGAATTTAGTCATGAGAGTTACTAATACAGTTTCTGTGCTGTGGTTAGATTGAAATCCTGACTGAGAGTCGTGAAGTATTGTAAGTTGCTTGGTCACTAATCCTTCCGTTAATTTGGTTATTAAGGGAATGGATGCTACTGGTCTGTAATTGGTTAATTCACTTGCGCTTTTCTTTGCATCTTTGGGTATTGGGGTGAGTAGGATGTTTCCTTTTTCCTTTGGGAAAAGTCCGTTTTGTAGCATGTGGTTCAGGTGTTTCGTTATGTCGTTTATGAATTGTTGAGGAGCAGATGTCATCAGGTTGTTTGGGCATATATCTAGTCTGCAATGTGATTTGGCAAATTTTTTGAGCGTTTGGGAGATAGTGTCCTCCGATAGTACCTCGAAGTTATTCCAGGTCCTGTCCACTGGGTAAATGCCAGGGGTTGGATCTAGGCAATTGAGGAGTTCAACGTAGTTGATGGTGCTGGTCGGTATTTTAAGTCGCAGTTGTACTATTTTCTCGTTAAAGTATCTCGCAAGATTGTCTGCTCCAGGAGTGTCTTTGCTATTGGTGGTGACTGGTGTTGTATCTAATATTTTGTTCACGAGTTGGAAGAGTTTATGTGTGTCCTTGTAGTTTGGTCCGATTATGGTTTTGTAATGTAGTCTTTTGGTTTGTCTTATGGTGTATTTGTATTTTCTGTGAAGTTGCTTCCAATCGTAATGTGTAGTGTCGTCTTTCTTCTTAATCCAAGCTCGTTCTAACCTTCTGACTTGTATTTTAAGTTTTTTCAGCTCTTCATTGAACCACGGCGTTGAATTCTTTCTGTGTGAGGTTCTTGTTTGGGTTGGAGCAATGTTGTCTAGTGTGACTCTGCATCTGTCATCCCATTCTAATAGGAATTGGCTTGTATCTGTTTTTATTGACCAATCATTGTGTTAGATCTTTTGCCAGAAAATTTCCGGATCTATTTTTCCTCTCGTGGTATACGTTTTGCGTTCTTGTTTGTTCGGTAGTCCTTTTGTTCGCCATTGGAAGGAGATGTTTGCTTTGTAATGGTCTGACCATGGTGCGGGTGTCCATTTTGTGTCTGTTAGTATAAGGTTTGTGTTGAGATCAAAGTTATATGTGATGATGTCTAGAGTGTGTCCTTTTTTATGGGTAGGTTGTGTGTGTGTCTTATGAAGATCCCATAATTGTAGGAACTCCAGCGCATTCTCGGGTACTGGTTGAATTGAGATCTTCGAGATGTAGATTGATATCTCCTATTATGATGATATTTGAGCTAGAGACGCAGGTGTTTGAGATGAAGTCCATGAAGTGTGTTTGGGATTCATGCCAGTTGCCTGGTGGTCAGTAAAGCAAGACTGCGGTGAGGTGTTCTTGTAGGTTTGGGTGGCTAATTCTTACCGAAGCGATTTCGAGTTGCAGTAGAATTAGATTCGGTTATTGTTGTAATGTTGAACTCGGATTTGTATATGATTGCTATTCCTCCTCCTCTTTTTCCGTTTCTTGTCCAGTGGATAATTTGTATCCCGGTGGACATAGATCTAGGATTATAGGGTCTTTAAGATCATGAATCCAGGTTTCAGTGATGAATAGGAGGTCCAGTCTATCTACGATGATCCAATCTGTTAGAGTCGCTGTTTTAGTTATTACTGATCTGGCGTTTGTGTATCCCATGTGGATTTGTCTGTAGGGTTCCGTTTGGGATTTGGTTGTGTTGATTTTTATTATTTGTCTGGTTTCTTGGTGTTTGTTTTTGTTGTATCTTTCTTCTCTTCTGTTGGTTGTTTCCATATGTGTTTGTTCTTAATTTTGGTTGGTTATTGTTCCTTTGGTTTGTTGCGCTGTTAAAGGGTTGTCCGTGGTCTTTGTATGTTGTGGGAAGATTGTTGCTTATGTTGGGAGTAGTCCATACGTGGTAGATTAAGGGTAGGAAGTATATTAGCATGAGTAGTTTGTTGGATGCATTTTGGCTGTGTTTAGTGTTTAGTTAATCTGGTGAGGAAATGTACCTGTCCAATCTATTAGAAGAAGCACGGGAGCAGAGTTAGTTGGTTGTTGTTTCCCTGTTAGAGTTGCCGTCATCCAAGTGCTCTTAGAGGGATTGCTTGCAGGTTTTGCGTTGGTCTCGTAGGCTATTATTGGAAGTGAGCCAGTCTGGTCCTATGTGGACAATGAAGGCACTCTTCAAGAAGGTCTCTCTAGCCTATTTTCACCAGCCCCCGATTGGGCTCCGGTCTAGAGACCCGAATAGCCTCTTTGGGAACAGTTCTCCGCGAGATCGTCGGTCACGGGTCGGTCGGTCCCGTCACCGCTTCCCGCTCTGCCCTGGGACGCGACAGGCAAACAGTGCCCGTCCGTCTCTAGTCTCCCCTGCCTGCCTGCCCGCCTGCCCGTCCCAGAGCTCCTCGATTGCCTTGTCCCGAGGTCTACTCAATCCTGCCGCAGTCTTGCCAATCTGTTCTGGGTTACGGTGGGCCGACAGTATTGATCAGCTTCGTCCGCTCGTTGCGCGGCCAGTTCGGATGAGTCTGTCCGGTCTGATGTGTCGGGCCACGAGGTCAGCTGTGGTCGGCTCGCTTATTCGCTCCAGAGAGCCATGGTACCGCTCCGTTCCAGGGATCCCGACCGGCTCCAATCCTGTTTTGTTATGGACCAGTTCTCAGTTTGGTCCCCTAGGCTTGGGCCGATCCGACAGGCTCAGCCAGTCCCAGACGGGCCATATGGTCTGGTTGGGAGTATGCAGGGACACCTGAGGTCAGCTACAGCCAGGCCGTCCCAGCCAGTCTTGGGTTTGCTCACCTGTGCTGTGCTGTTCCCTGCGGTCCCACAGTTTCTCGGTTCGACTGCGGACCCACTCCGATTTAGCTCCGGTCCATTCCGGTCCGGTTGGAGACGGCGCACGGTGGTCCAGGTACGTTTTGTTTCCTCTGGACTTCGGGAGCTCCTCACCTGGGGTCCCTACGTGTCGGCCATCTTCCCTGTTCAGTTATAGGGAAAAAGGTTTTATACTATGGAAACTAAGCTGTTATGCATAACTAAAGTTAAATCTCTAAACTGGGGTTTCCTATGACTATCAGCTCTGTATTCCTTATTTGAACTGGCTAAGCTGTTCCGCAAAACTGAAGTTAAAACTCTATACTGGGGTTTCCCGTTACTATCAGTTCTGCTGTACACTGGTACTGTGGTAAACTCTAGAATAATCCCTTAACTGCTAGCCTATCAAACTGTAATTGAGACTTTAAAGAAGAAAAACCTAAATTCCTTAAACTACCTTTTGCTAAATAAGTACAGTAACTTAAAAATAGACGCTGAGATAACCTATTTAACTCTAAATCTACCTTTCCCAAGTTTAAAAGCAATTTTCCAACACAACTTACCAATGAAGATTTGTCCTGCTCTGGAATTCCTCACTGGTTCCTGATTTGCCAAGTTCCGCTTGTCTTCTGGTTCCTGCCTTGCCAAGCTTCAGCCTTCTCTCCTAGCTTCCTGCTGTGTCAAGCTCTTATCTTGCCTCTTCTCCTTCAACTCCGGAAGTGACCTATCTGCTGTGGTCGGGAATCCAGCTACGCTCCTAGGGATCACTATAGCTTGCTACAGCAGCCTATGCTCCAGCTGCAGCAGCTATCTGGGGCCATGCAAACATTGACCCATCGGATGGGCAATATCCAAAAGCCAGATGTAGCTCTTGTGGCAGCCCCATCTCTGCCACAAATCCTGGACCGGCTGTTGTTCCCAGTGTAGTGGGGATCCGCGTCGCTCCACCTCCTTGCTTTGATGGAAACCCAAAATCCTGCCGGAGGTTCTTGAACTAATGTCAAATTACAAGCAAGAGACTTTGTTCTGATAGGGCCAAAGTGGCCTATCTTATTTCCCTCTTACCGGCCTGTTTTCACCTGGACCTCCCCTATTTGGGAGAAGAATGAACCTATACTGAACAACCTGACAGAGTTTATTGTCCATTTTCGTAAGATTTTCAAGAAACCTGGAAAAGCTACCTCAGTGGCCATAGAGTTTCTGAGCTTCTGACAGGGGTCACAGACCCTAGGTGACTATGCCATTCAGTTCTGGACCCTGGAAGCTGAACTGGAATGGAATTATTGAGAGCCTAGCTGCTGTGTGCATGGCAAGGCGTATCCTCCCACATTAAGGAAGAACTGGCTGGGTGTGAGAGCCCTACGAATCTCGATCTAATTCTACTATGCACATGAGTGAATATTCACTTCCAAGAGCAAGCCCTACAATGCCAGGCCAGTCACAGGCCTTTTTAGTTGGCTCCCACATTCCTGCGTAAACTTGTGCCTCCCTCTTCACAGTCTGCTTCACCCACCAACAGTGGGGAACCAATGCAGGTGAATCGGCTGGGGCTTTCGGATCAAGAGAAGCAGCAGAGATGGGCACAAGATTTGTGCTTGTACTGCAGTGAGAAAGGGCACTGTGTCCGCCAGTGCTTTAAGAAGCCGGGAAACCTGCAAGTCTAGTTCTGGCCATGGAGGCAGGACTATAACCTTTCCGACAAACTCCCCACACTTAGTTATTTGTTCCAGCCACAATTGATTTGGAACCTGAGTTCTTTATTGAAGCGTTCATAGATTCCAGGGTAGGAGGCAACTTCATTGATGAGATCCTGATCCGTTATCATATTCCCACTCAAAACTTGCCTCAACCCCATTCCTATGTCCTCTGTCATCAAGACCAAAACACTCCCACTCAGTCTGCGGATTAGTGTGTTGCATAGGGAGGCCATAATGCTGTATGTTCTACAAATGATCATGAACCCCTTTATACTGGGCCTCTCTTGGTTACAATGGCACAACCCCCAGATCGACTGGGATCAGGGTTAATAGCAGCGTGGGATCGGCTCTGTCCAGGACAGTGTTGAGCTCCATTATGCTTCCCATGTCAATGGCTGTTAATAAGCTGGAAGTCGGGAAGACCCTACCTTGGACCTAGCAGGAGTTTGTCCGCACCGGGCCTACAACTGTCCCATTGAAGTGTTGCCTGGGAAGACACACACACACCCCTCCGGGCAGAGTATTGCAGCAGAAGTTCATCCGTTGCTCTACGTCCCTGGCCAAGGCAGGATTCTTTTTTGTAGGTAAGGATGGAGGTGCTGCAGCCGTGGATCGACTACAAGGAGCTTAAACATGATTACTATGAAGAATAAATATCCCCTACCACTCATCTCTGAACTCTTTGACCAACTCCAAGATGCCTGTGTCTTCACCAAATTAGATCTACGAGGAGCCTATAACCTCATACATATTCGGGAGGAGGATGAGTGGAAAACAGCCTTCAACACCAGAAACGGGCACTACGAATATCTTTGGTCTGGCTAATGCTCCCTCTGTTTTCCAGAACTTCATTAATGATATATTCCGAGATCTGTTGTACAAATGCGTTCTTGTCTAGCTTGATGACATCCTGTCTTCTCCCATTCATGGAACAACATAGGCAGCACGTCAACATGGTGTTCCACAGTCTGCGCCTGAACTGACTATTTGCCAAATTGGAAAAATGTGTCTTTGAATTCTCCGAATTACCCGTTTGGGGTACATCAACTCTGATCAGAGGCAACGAAAGGACCCGGCCAAGCTGTCTGCTATGCTTGACTGGCCTCGACCTCTGTACCACCAAGCTCTCCAGAGATTTCTGGCTTCGCCAACTCTTACCTTCAGTTCATCCTGAATTACTCTGCTATTGCAACACCTCTGATGGCACTCACCCGGAAGGAGGCAAATCCCTGGGACTGGCCACTGGAAGCTGTATCGCTTTGTGACCATCTGAAGCAGGCCTTTACAACTGCTCCGATCCTTCAACACCCCGATCCTGGGAAAGATTCTATGTAAAAGTAGACGTCTCAGCCATTTGAGCTGAAGCCATCCTATCCCAGACCCATACCTGCAGGAAACTGCTTCCCTTTTCTTTTTTTCCCATAAGTACATAAGTATTGCCACACTGGGACAGACCAAGGGTCCATCAAGCCCAGCATCCTGTTTCCAACAGTGGCCATTCCAGGTAACAAATACCTGGCAAGATCCCTAAAAAGTTCAATACATTTATGCTGCTTATCCCAGAAAAAAAGCAGTGGATTTTCCCCAAGTCAATTTAATAATGGTTTATGGAATTTTTCCTTTGGACGCTATCCAGACCTTTTCTAAACCACCGCTAAGCTAACCACCTTTACCACATTCTCTGGCAACGAATTCCACAGTTTAATTACACGTTGAATGAAGAAGAATTTTCTTCGATTTGTATTAAATTTACTACTTTATAGCTTCATCTCATGCCCCCTAGTTCTAGTATTTTTGGAAAGAGTAAACAAATGATTCACGTCTACCCGTTCCACTCCACTCATTATTTTATAGACCTCTATCATGTCTCCCCTCAGCCATCTTTTCTCCAAGCTGAAGAACCCTAAACGCTTAAGCCTTTCCTCATAGGGAAGTTGTCCCATCCCCTTTATCATTTTCGTCGCCCTTCTCTGTATCTTTTCTAATTCCATTATATATTTTTTTGAGATGCAACGACCAGAATTGAGCACAATATTCGAGGTGCGGTCGCACAATAGACCGATACAAAGGCATTATAATGTCATCACTTTTGTTTTCCATTCCTTTCCTAATAATACCTAACATTCTATTTTCTTTCTTAGCCGCAGCAGCACACTGAGCAGAGGGTTTCAACGTATCAACAATGACGCCGAAATCCATTTCTTTGTCGGTGACTCCTAACGTGGAACCTTGCATTACGTAGCTATAATTCAGGTTCCTCTTTCCCACATGCATCACTTTGCACTTGCTCACATTAAACATCATCTGCCATTTAGACGCCCAGTCTCCCAGCCTCGTAAGGTCCTCTTGCAATTTTTCACAATACTCTTGAAATTTAACAACTTTGAATAACTTTGTGTCGTCAGCAAATTTAATTACCTCAGTATTTACTCCCATCTCTATATCATTTATAAATAAGTTAACAAGCAGTGGTCCCAGCATAGACTGCTGAGGAACCCTACTATCTACCCTTCTCCGTTGGGAATACTGACCATTTAACCCTCCCTGTTTTCTATCCTTGAACCAGTTTTAAATCCACAATAGGACCTTTCATGAGGTACTTTGTCAAACGCGCAGTGGTGTGCTGGTAAATGTTTAACACAGGCTCTCTCCCCCGGTCCCCCTCTGCGCCCCCCCCCCCCCAAATTGCAGAGCTGGCTGTAGCCGTGGAGAGAGCCTGGGGGGGGGGGGGGGGAGGGCAATGCATTATTCCAGGAAAAAAAATTAAATGATCCCAGGTTCCAATCTAATTTCATGTTTAATGTGCAATAAATGCCATAAATAAGTGAATAAATATAAACTTTTATGTTGAGCACCTGATTCTCAAAGTGAAACATATTCAAACACTATAATGAAAATAAAATGATTTTTTTCTACCTTTGTTGTCTGGTGACTGTTTTCTAATCATGCTGGCCCAGTATCCGATTCTGCTGCTATCTGTCCTCTTACTCCATTTCCAGGGCTTCCTTTTCATTTATTTCTTTCCTTTCCTCTTTCTTCTTCATTTCTGGTCCTCCGCAGACTTGACTGTCCAGTGGATCCAGCTTCTGCCTATTTTCTTCATCCATGTGCAGTTTTTCTCTTCTCTTCCTTTTCCCTCATCTCATCTCCTTCCTCACTCTTACCTTCCCTCCATCCATGTCCAGCATTTCTTCTCTCTCCCCTCCTCTCCCCTGCCCTCCATCCACCCATGTCCAGCGAACCTTCTCTCCCCCTGCCCTCCAACCACCCATGTCCAGCGACCCTTCTCTCCCCCTGCCCTGCACTCCATCCACCCAATGCCCAGCGACTCCCTTCTCTCCCCTGCCCCCCTCCAGCCACCCATACCCAGCGATTGACCTCTCTCCCTGCCCCCCTCCAGCCACCCATGCCAAGCGACTCCCTTCTCTCCCTTGCCCCCTCCTCCTTCTCCAGCCACCCATGTCCTGCGACTCCCTTCTCTCCCCTGCTCCCCTTCCTCCTCCAGCCACCCATATCCAGCGACTCCCTTCTCTCCCCTGCCCCCCTCCAGCCACCCATGTCCAGCGACTCCCTTCTCTCCCTTGCCCCCTCCTCCTTCTCCAGCCACCATGTCCTGCGACTCCCTTCTCTCCCCTGCTCCCTTCCTCCTCCAGCCACCCATATCCAGCGACTCCCTTCTCTCCCCTGCCCCCCTCCAGCCACCCATGTCCAGCGACTCCCTTCTCTCCCCTGCCCCCTTCCTCCAGCCACCCATGTTCATCGACTCCCTTCTCTCCCCTGCCCCCTCTCCAGCCACCCATACCCAGCGATTGACCTCTCTCTCCTGCCCCCCTCCAGCCACCCATACTACTACTACTACAGTTGACCTCTCTCCCCTGCCCCCCCTCTCCAGCTACCCATGTCCAACAACTCCCTTCTCTCACCTGCCCCCCCTCCAGCCACCCATGTCCAGCGACTGACTCCCTTCTCTCCCCTGTCACCCCCTCCCGAGTTGTTCATCTAATTCTTCGGGGCAAGCAGTCTTGCCTGCCCGCTGCCGGTGCTGACTCCCCCCCGCTGCCGGATCGCTGTTCAAAATGGCCGCCGAGACTTACAGGTGCGGCCTCTGGAAGTCTCGGCGGCCATTTTTAAAGAGCGAACCAGCTGTGAGGGAGGGTCAATGCCGGCAGCGAGCAGGCAAGACTGCCTGCCCCGAAGAATTCGATGGACAAGGCGAAGGTAAGGGACCAGATCCGGAGGGAGGAGAGCCGGCTCGCACATAACAACCGGCTCGTAAGTCGGAGCAAAATTTAACAACCGTTTCTTGCGAGCCGGCTCCAGCATACCACTGCAAATGCCCTTTGAAAATACAGATACACAGTATCAACCAGCTCACTTTTATCCACGTTTGTTCACCCCTTCAAAGAAATGTAATAGATTGGTGAGGCAAGATCTCCCTTCACTAAATCCATGTTGGCTTTCAGGCTTATTTTCGAAAGAGAGGATGCCCATCTTTCGACACAAATTGGAAGATGGGCGTCCTTCTCACAGGGTCGCCCAAATCAGCATAATCGAAAGCAGATTTGGGCGTCCCCAATTGCTTTCCATTGCGGGGACAACCAAAGTAAACAGGGGCATGTTGGAGGCGTAGAGAAGGCGGGACTTGGGCGTGCCTAACACATGGGCGTCCTCGACCCCATAATGGGGAAAAAAAGGGCGTCCCTGACGAGCACTTGGACGACTTTACCTGGTCCTGTTTTTCTTACGACTAAGCCACAAAAAGGTGCCCGAACTGACCAGATGATGACCGGAGGGAATCGGGGATGACTTCCCCTTACTCCCCCAGTGGTCACTAACCCCCTCCCACCCGCAAAAAAATCTTTAAATTTTTTTGTGCCAGCCTCAAATGTCATACTCAGGTCCATCGCAGCAGTATGCAGGTCCCTGAGCAGTTTTAGTGGGTGCAGTGTACTTCAGGCAGGCGGACCCAGGTCCATCCCCCCACCTGTTACACTTGTGGTGGTTAATGTGAGCCCTCCAAAACCCACCAGAAACCCACTGTACCCACATCTAGGTGCCCCCTTCACCTGTAAGGGCTATGCTAGTGGTGTACAGTTGTGGGTAGTGGGTTTGGGAGGGCTCAGCACACAAGGTAAGGGAGCTATGTACCTGGGAGCAATTTCTGAAGTCCACTGCAGTGCCCCCTAGGGTGCTCGGTTGGTGTCCTAGCATGTCAGGGGGACCAGGGCACTACGAATGCTGGCTCCTCCCACGACCAAAAGGCTTGCATTTGGTCATTTCTGAGATAGGCGTCTTTGGTTTCCATTGTCGCCGAAAATCAGAAACGACCAAGTCTCGGGACGACCTAAATTTCAGGATTTGGGTATCCCCGACCGTATTATCGAAACAAAAGATGGACGTCCATCTTGTTTTGATAATACGGGTTTCCTCACCCCTTCGCCGGGACATTTTGTGGAGGACGTCCTCAGCAAAACCTGGGCGTCCCTTTCGATTATGCCCCTCCATGTCTCATTAATCCATGCTTTTGAATATGCTCTGTAATTTTGTTCTTTATAATGTCGGTGCCGGGCAAAATGGTTGACGCTGTCAGGCTCACCGGTCTATAATTTCTTGGATCCCCTCTGGAACCTTTTTTAAATATCGGCGTTATAGGGCTAGCCTCCCATTCTTCCGGTACTACACTCGATTTTAAAGAGAAATTACATATTACTAACAATAGTGTTCTGCACGTTCATTTTCAATTCTATCAGTCACAGAAGTTTTCCTCCAGCCAAGAGAGACTATACAATAGAGAGACCAGAAACTTTTGGCCATAAAATTGGAGTGATGCCATTTACTCGAGAGGCCAAATTCCCCTTCATTATACTGACGCGATCCGTAATGAAGTTTGTTATATCTACAAGAGGCATGTCTGCTTAACCCACGATACGCCCAATGGTTCTTGTTTTTTTCACGTTTTGATTTCTAACTGCACTTTTGATCAGTGAAGAATAATAAGGGCGGAACATTCTGTCACGGTCCTTGGAAATCAATGAAGAGATGTCTGACCTCTATCATGTCATCAACCCAGCCCAGATCTTGACTGCTACTATCACATTGCTGCCTCTGGGCAAGACTATCATCCCCAGACGACTTTGGGAGGACGTCCTCAAGTGGGGGCATGATTCTAGAATTACTGGTCATCCTGGAATGTGAGGTATCACATAGCTCATCTTCAGCTCATATTGGTGGCCCACTCTCAAGAAAGTTGTGAGGGAATTCGTTTCAGCCTGTCTTGTGTGTGCCTGCCAGAAACCCTCCCATACCTGTCCTGGGGCCTTCTGCAAACCATTACCCATACTTAAGAAACCACGGATGCACATTGTGATGGATTTCATTGCGGATCTTCCCCACTCTAATTGTTATAATACCATTGGGTTGGTGGTGGACTGGTTCTTGAAAATGCCCATTTTGTTGCTCTTGCTGGATTACCAATTGCATCCACTTTGGCCCAGTGCTTTCTCAAGGATATCTTCTGATTGCATGACTTACCCATGTCCATCGTCTCTGACCGAGGTGTACGATTCATTTCCAGGTTCTGGTGAAGCCTCAGTCCGCTCCCTGCAGGTCAAATTGGCATTCTCCTCAAGCTTGCCAATTATCCACAGACTATGATCAAACTGAGAGAACAAATCAGAGTCTGAAGACCTTCTTGAAGCCTTGTCTCTGTCCTACAGGACAACTGGTCTCAGCTGTTACCATGGGCAGAATTCTGTCATAATAATCATGTGACTGCTTCCACTGGGACCATCTCCTTTTGGATTGTCTTTGGCCAACACCCCAAAGATTCCTTTGCCCAAACATCCCTGTGGTTGAAAGACTATTGCCTCACTTTCTAAAATCTGGAAGACCACCTGGGGCTCCTACTTCAGACGACTGAGAAATCACTGCAGTAAGCCAACAAAAAGAGATGCCCCGCGCCCTGCTTCCAGATAGGGACCTGGTATGGCTTTCCACATGGAATCTATGCCTTAAAGCATCTTCAGCATAATTTGCCCCTCGGTTCATTGGGCTATGCCCAGTGACTCGTTAGATTGACCCTGTCAAGTGCCAACTAAAACTCCCAGCTAACCTGCTGATCCACAACACTTTTCATGTGTCCTTGCTGAAACCTCTGTTATTAAGGAAAAACAACTAAGGCTTTCCCTACACCACTACCGGTTGAAGTGGACCTAGACAAGAAGTACAAAGTGCACGGTATACTGCACTTACAAAGGGTATGAAGCAGATTGCAGTATCTCATTGCTTGGAAGGGCTTTGGACCCAAGGACAATTTCTGGGAATTGGTGGCTCATGTCCATACTCCAGTCCTCATCCACTGGTTCCCCACCTGTTCCCTCACAAACCCAGGCATAGGGGGGGAGCCATTGAGGAGGAGGTACTGTCATGGCATTGCTATGATCCCAGGCCCCAAACCCTGCTGCACTTACCTCTCAGAGAGGCTTGATGGGGCAGCGTCCTTCTGCACTCGCTGTCACTTACTTTACAGCCCGTTTGTTATAGGGCTAGCGGCGGGATGATAGAAGGGTGCAGCGAGGTGACATCTAGGGCCTGGGCACCTTTTAAGCAAGCCCAGCCCCACATCGAGTGTCTTTGCAACTGGTTCCTTCTTTGCAAAGCTTGCTTGTCTCTGGTTCCTGCTTGCCAAGTCCAGCTTGTCTCCTGGTTCCTGTTTGCCAAGTCCAGCTTGTCTCCTGGTTCCTGTTTGCCAAGTCTAGCTCCTTCCCCTCCTGGTTCCTGTTTGCCAAGTCCATCTTGCCTCCTGTTCCTGCTTGCCAAGTCCTGTTTGCCTCCTGGTTCCCACTTTGCCAAGTCCAGCTTGTCTTCAGGTTCCTGCTTGCCAAGTCCAGCTTGCCTCCTATTTCTGCTTTGCCAAGTTCCGCTTGCCTCCTGGTTTCTGTTTGCCAAGTCCAGCTTGCCTCCTGTTTCCTGTTTTGCCAGGTTCCGCTTGCCTCCTGGTTCCTGTTTGCCAAGTCCAGCTTGCCTCCTGTTTCCTGTTTTGCCAAGTTCCGCTTGCCTCCTGGTTCCTGTTTGCCAAGTCCAGCTTGCCTTCTGGTTCCTGCTTTGCCACGTTCCGCTTGTTTCCTAGTTCCCGCTTTGCCAAGTTCAACTTGCCTCCTGGTTACCACTTTGTCAAGTCCAGCTTGTCTCCTGGTTCCTGTTTGCCAAGTCCATCTTGCCTCCTGGTTCCTGTTTGCCAAGTCCAGCTTGCCTCCTGGTTCCTGCTTTGCCAAGTTCCGCTTGTTTCCTGGTTCCTGCTTGCCGAGTCCTGTTTGCCTCCTGGTTCCCACTTTGCCAAGTCCAGCTTGTCTTCAGGTTCCTGCTTGCCAAGTCCAGCTTGCCTCCTATTTTCTGCTTTGCCAAGTTCCGCTTGCCTCCTGGCTCCCGTTTTGCAAAGTTCCGCTTGCCTCCTGGTTCCCGTTTTGCCAAGTTCCGCTTGCCTCCTGGTTCCCGTTTTGCCAAGTTCCGCTTGCCTCCTGGTTCCCGTTTTGCCAAGTTCCGCTTGCCTCCTGATTCCCATTTTGCCAAGCTCCGCTTGCCTCCTGGTTCCCGTTTTGCCACGTTCCGCTTGCCTCCTGATTCCCGTTTTGCCAAGTTCCACTTGCCTCCTGGTTCCCGCTTTGCCAAGTTCCGCTTGTCTCCTGGTTCCCGCTTTGCCAAGTCCAGCTTTCCTCCTGGTTCCTGCTTTGCCAACTCCCTCTCGTCTCCTGATTCATGCTTAGCCGAGTCCAGCTTGTCTCCTTTCTCCTGCCTTGCCAAGCTTCAGCATTGTCTCCTAGCTTGCTGCTGTGCCAAGCTTCAGCATTGTCTCCTAGCTTCCTGCTCTGCCAAGATCTTATTTATTTATTTATTTTATTTATTAGGATTTATTTACCGCCTTTTTGAAGGAATTTACTCAAGGCGGTGTACAGTAAGAATAGATCAAACATGAGCAATAGGCAATTAGAGCAGTAAAAATACAAAGTATGGCATGGTCTACTACTTGCAAGGACAACACAATATGTACTAGAACATTATAATTGGTAGTGAAGGATAAGGCAAAGTTGTAACATATAGACGAGTAAGAAAGTAGGAAGAATTAGAAAGTAAGGTGATTGATTTGAAGAAAGTTGCACGTGAGGTCAGAGAGATGGTTAAATATTATCTCAGCTAGGATCGGAGTGGATAAACATGTCCCGCTGCAGTATGTGCACCCGAGTCAATCCTTGTGTGTGTGAGTGAGACTAACAAGTTAGTTACTTCTTCCATTAAAGGCTTGGTTGAAGAGCCAAGCTTTCACCTGCTTCCTGAAGTAGAGGTAGTCTTGTGTTAAGCGGAGCCTTTCAGGCAATGCATTCCAGAGAGTGGAGGCTACTCCGGAGAAGGCTCGCTTGCAGGTATCACATCGTGTAATGTCTTTTGGAGAGGGTGCAGTTAGTGAAAGTCCTTGGGAGGACCTTAGTGTCCTTGGCGATGTGTGGAGGATCATCCTATTCTTCAGATACTCGGGGCCATTTCCTTTCAGGGCCTTGAAGATCAGACATAGAGTTTTAAATTTAACCCTGTATTGTACTGGTAGCCAATGAAGTTTTGCAAAAATGGTGTGGTGGGCTCACGTCGCTTGCAACCTTCTATGAGTCTTGCTGCTCCATTCTGAATCAACTGGTGCAGGCCCTTTGTAGTCAGACTATTGTATAGTGCATTGCAGTAATCCAGTCTTGATGTTACCATGGCATGCACAACTGGGATAAGATTTACCTTCTCAGTGTAAGGAGAGAGGCAGCGTAGCTGTCGCAAATAGTAGAAGCAGCTCTTGAAGGTTGCTTGGATTTGGGGAATCAGAGTAAGTGAACTCCCCCTCAAATCACAAGTCAGGAACCTTGGAATATAGTTAGATTCAAGTGTTGAATCTAACTGTATTCCAAGGCTCCTGATTTGTGATTTGAGGGGGGGTTCATACTTCCCAAAGGTATTTTGATGTCAGGTATGTATCCACTTGTGTTAGGGACCCAGAGAAGCTCAGTTTTACTTGGGTTCAGGCAAAGTTTGTTGTGTTTAGCCCATTCATTGGATTGATGTTAGACAAGTGATTAGTTTATTCAAGGCTGTAGGTAAGTCAGGTTCAATGGGTATGACTATCTTGCCTTGCCTCTTCTCCTTCAACTCCAGAAGTGACCTGTCTGTCGTGGTCAGAAATCTGGCTATAGTCCTAGGCTCACCTCCAAGGGTCACAACAAGTGGGTCCCTGTTGGGGGAATGTAGCCTCATATACAGCCATAGGTCGCTGGAGTCAGGTGCCTATTGCTTGGGCATATGTCCTCTGGGCACATATCCTCTTCATTTTCCTCTATTAAGGTTCTCTACTTGGTCTTTGTGACACACATTTTCCAAATCTTGTCCAGTTGATGGTTTCAGCTAGGTGTAAGGGATCCTCTGGTGCATCAGGTTTTTTTCCGCTATGTCTGGATCCCATGCATCATTTTTTTCCGTGGCTGTGTCTAGATCCCACCCTACTTATGGACTGCTTTGCTACGTCCCACAGGTCTCTGGATTTGTCTGCTGCTCATGGCAAAGAAGGAAAAAGTATGTCTTACCTGATACTTTTCTTTCCTTTAGTTACAGCAGATGAATCCAGGATTCCACACTATCATTTCAGTCTGTTTCTCTGCTTAGGTATCTTGCTGTGGTTACCTATGTATAGCTCTCTAATTGACAGGTTTAAGCCTCATTTCTGTGAGAAGGGAGAAATGTTTATCTTATTATTCCTTCTGCTTTGTTAGGAGAAATACTGACTGACTAAGGAGCATATTCAAGAAGGAACGGAGGAGGTCACAATCCCACGAATATGCAACAGCAAGAAAATAAAAGTGAGGCAACATAAAAGGAGGATTCCAGAGAGCTGTTTCAGAAGCCTTTAATACAGTCCAAACTTTCAAAGGTATCCAATCACCTAGTCTATACAAAAACAGTCGTGTTTCGGCACGGATGCCTACAAACAGCTGCATTTTGACCAGATGAACGATACGCTGTTGGCATCCCCCTTTTTTCATTGCTGGATTTGTTTCCCAGTTCTCTATATATACATGTGTTCAGAACATTCAGGCAGCACTGGACTTGACAGGTATTGTGACTCCTGACGTAGACATCTGTGCCAAAACATGGCCGTGTCGAGTCTAATACACACTAGGTGATTGTATACCTTTGAAGTTTGGGCTGTATTAAAGGCTTTTTGAACCAGCTCTCTGGAATCATCCTTTTGTGTTGCCTCACTTTTTTGGTCTTGCTGACCAAGGAGCATACCATCCTATTGTGGCAGAATTCAATTTGGTACTCTCTCCACTTGCTGGTAGATGGTCATAATGCACAAGTCTCTGGATTTTTCTGCTGTGACTAAAGGAAAGAAAATTATCAGGTAAGACAATTTTCCTTCTTGATTGCTTTCACTCTCTATTGGTTTTTGATATGTGTGTGTGGAAGTTTGGGTGCTAGAGTACAATTTTCTGTCAATCTCTTCATTTTCGAATGTGGAAGAGAGGAGCATCTGGGCATAACTGTTACATGAAATTACAGAGCTAGATACCACCTGAGTTGGTGTGCAAGGAGAGAGACTGGTCAAGAGCTTGTCTGGCCAGCATCTGCAGGTCTGTAGAGGAGAGAGCAGGAGTTTGTCACAGCAGCCTCACAGTTGGAGTCATGAGGGACGCCACAAGTCCAGCAGGGAGCTGGGCAGTATCAGGCTGGGTAAGTGGGTGAAGAGGAGCAGAAGTAGGAGAGAGAAGTGTGAAAGAGGGAGGGGAGTGGGATTAGGGAAGTAAGTGGAGTGGAGGAGTGGCCTAGTGGTTAGGGTGGTGGACTTTGGTCCTGGGGAACTGAGGAACTGAGTTTGATTCCTGGCACACGCAGCTCCTTGTGACTCTGGGCAAGTCACTTAACCCTCCATTGCTCCATGTAAGCCGCATTGAGCCTGCCATGAGTGGGAAAGTGCGGGGTACAAATGTAACAAAATAAAAACTCAGGGAGGGAACTGAATATTGGTGAACCATCAGGATCTAGAGGCCAATCTCCACCACCTGGGCAGTACATTAAGGATTCTTGTTCACCTAGGAGGAGAATGAGGTTATTAGGGAAAGGATCATTTACAGTAATTCAGTGTCTACTGCAGAAGTCAAAGGCTGCCATGGACAAATCTCGCACAGTTGTAGTGTTAGAGCAGCAAGGTGCTCTGAGGAGCAGTGCAGACACCAATAATGTGACATCAAGCAAAACAGAGTCTGAAAGATAAATGGACTGGCACAGCTGCACTACAGGATTATCCTTATTGTATCCAGCTCAAGGGCCTGGAGATAAAGCTGTATGATACCATTAGGCTGGAAGTGTTTAAAGGACTGAATGATGATCTAGGCTGCCAGAGCAGGTAAAAGAAAGCACATCCATTCAGTCATTTTCACATCAATCCTTTATTGAACACACATTTTTGTAATCCAACCCATTGTCCTCACTGGATTCCATTGAACAAAAATATGATACATAGAAGATTTTAAAACAAGTCACACAAACTCAGCAACAAATACTAGGTGACAGATATTGGTTACAGAGGAGCAGTTCAAAGCATGACCTTAGTTCCAAAGGCGTTTAAAAAAAAAAAAGTAAACATTAACTTTCCTGCGGATGTCTAAGTAGACATATGTCAGACACATTGTCAGGTAAATTATTCCAGAGTGTTGGGCCAGTGCCTGAAAATTCCCTGGCATACATTGCTGCCAGATGGGCTGTCTTCAGTGGGAATAGATAATGAAGATTTGCCAGATAACCCCAGTTGACATACTGGGGCATATTTCACAAAGTGTCTTTCAGTAGTAGCTGCTCATCTCAGAAAATCTGGGATATTTGTGTTTCTATATTCTCATCTCAGAAGACCTGAGATATTTGTGTTTCCATCCTTGGACGATTGGCTAGTTTTCTGCATGATCACAGCAGGCATTGATTCATTTTCTCCAGCTACAATTACACTCTTACCTCCCTTGGTTTCATCAACAACAAAATAAAATCCAAATTTGTCCCTACTCAGACTATATAGTTAATCGGAGCACACATAGACACAATACAAGGGAAAGCATTTCTCCATCAAGACTGACTGCAAATTATGCAAATTCTCGTCCAACAGTTTTTGTCAGCTCAGAAATGCACTGCAAGGACATTCCTTCGACTTCTGGGCCACATGGCAGCTGCCACATCAGTCATTCCTACAGCAAAATTTCACAGGACCTATTCAATGGGAACTTAAATTTCAATAGAACCAGCACACTTGGCCTGTTTCTCAAAAAAATATGGGTCAGTTCTTCAATCAAGTAAGCTTTCACATAGTGGCAAAAGCCGCACCATCTCTTAGTGGGAGCTCCATACCATCCCAACAACCCAGACCTCAGGCTAATAACAGATGCCTCATTAACGGGATGGGGAAAACTTCGACAATTCCAGACTCAGAAACAATGGGCATTGGAAGAGTCCAAATCTTACCTAAATCTTAGAACTTCATGCAATTTAGTGTTTTATAATAGCATTCAAAACTATAATGATAAACATGACTGCCCTTCTCAGAACAGACAGTGAAATTGAAATGTTCTGCTAAAAGAAGCAGGGGGGCATGGGGCCTTTGACCTCTATGCAGGGAGGTGTGTCACATCCTATCACTGATAGAACATCTAAACATTCAAATCTATGCCACCTATATCCTAAGGATACCAAAATGTACTAGCAGACAATCTCAGTAGATTTCATCAACCACATAAATAGTCCCTCTCCAATCAGGCCACTCAATATCTATTTTGCAGATGGGAGACTCCGATAGTTTACCTCTTCAAATCTGAATCGGAAATGCCACCTCTATTGTTCCAAAATCCCAACAAAGGACAGTTTCTCCACAGACGCATTCACTTTCTCTTGGAAACAGGACCATCTTATGCATTTCCACCTATTCCTCTCATCTCCAAAGTCATACAAATATAATTCAAGTAGACTTAATTTCATGTCAGCCTGGTACCCATGGCTGGCTTTTCTGGTGATAGACCAGCCCATCCACCTCAGCATCCTTCCAACCTTTACTCACTCAGTAGGAAGGACGTCTCCTTCACCCTGATCTCAAGTCACATGCATTAACAGCCTGGAGACTCAAGAAGCAGACATAGAACTGTTACCTATCACATTCTACACATCATTGAAGCCTCTTGTAAACCATCTAAACAAAAATCATATAATTTTAAATGGAAAGATTCTCAATATGGTGTAAGTCTCATTATACCAATCTATTTACATGCTCAGTATTTACTCTTCTGCAATACCTTATGGACCTTTCAGACTTAGACCTCAAATTTCTTCACTAAGAGTTCACGTGGCAGGAATGTCAGTCTTCATGACTCGAACAATAAGTCAATTTCATCTCATCCTCTCATTATCCGCTTCATTAAAGGTCTTTGGAATGCTAGACCTCCAGTTCAATCACTGACTCCTGAATGGGATCTCAATGTAGTACTTTTGCAATTTATGTCTCCCCACTTGACACTACCTCTTTGAAGTTCCTGACTTGGGAAAACTATTTTCTGGTCGCCATCACCTCGGGCAGGAGAATTAGTGAATCTCAGGCTCTGGTTCACTATCGTTGCTTCCTGAAATTTTCCCCACAAAAGTTGTCCTCTAAACCCATCCAAAATTTCTTCCCAAGGCAGTATCACCTTTCCTTCTCAATCAGGACATTACTATCCCTGGCTTTTTTCCAAAATCCCACGGTCATCCTGTAGAAAACTCTCCCTACACACCTTGAACTGCTGTCATGCTCTATTATATGTGGAAACAAACAAAGCAGATCAGTGATACACACAAAACTTTTATTGTAGAGTTGCAAACTAGTACAATGCAAGTAACATGCAGTAACTGCAAAAGTTTACAACACTTTAGTACCTATTGGCCTTAATGTTAATATTTCTGTTATGATCTACTGGGACAGGCAGGGTAGTGACTGGGTCTCGCTCCTGATTGGTCTTATCAGGGATTGGGCTGACGTCTGAGGCAGTTGACGTCAAATGCCAGACCCTATTTAAGCCTACCTTTGCCTGCATTAAGACACTCTAGCGTTATTTTCCTTCAGCTGTGAGCTTACCTTGCTTCTGCTTAGTTTGTGCGTGTGGCACAGTTTGAATTCACTTTGTGTAGTTGCCATTGTTCTCTTTGTGTTTGTTCTTTGAGTCTGTAGCAGTCTGCTCCCTCTGATTGCTTGCTGTTGTTCAGCTGTGTGCTGCCTCTCTGTGTGCTCTGCTACTGTTCAGCTGTGAGCTGCTTCCCTGTGTGCTCTGCCTTTACCCCTTCCTGCTATGTTGCTGGGTGAGTCCCTGGAGATTACTTCCTCCATTTGGGTTCCCCCTTAACCCTTTACGTGCTGTATCTGTTGTTGTGAGGACTGTTCCTCATCTAAGCTGTGTAGCTGAGCAGTCTCTCTGTGTAGTCTGCCTTAACCCTTTACCTGCGTATCTAGTTTTTGGCTCTTGTGAGGACTGTTCCTCATCTAAGCTGTGTAGCTTGAGCAGTCTCTCTGTGTGGTCTGCCTTTACCCTTACTTGCTGTATCTGTTGTTTAGCCCTGAGGACTGCTCCTTGCCTAGCTGTGTGCTACAGCTTGAGCTGCCTCTCTATATGGGTTCCCTTATTTGTTAGTATCTGTGTGTTTGGTCTTGTGACCTTTAGTTGGTGATTGTGTGTGGCGCAGCATGGTGTGACCTGAGTGCCGGTCCTTTCAGGGACTTCTCTCTATTCTTTTTCCCTTCCCTTTTGTGTGTTTGGGTTCCAGTTTGGCCTTTGGGCCATATGTACGTGTGGGCTCCAGTTGGCCTTGCGGCCCATATCAGTGGTCTATTTCCTTTCTGGTAGTGCTCGCTGGTCTTCCTGAGTGTGCCAGGCTTTGTAGCCCTTTTGTGTCTGTATACGTGAGCTTGGTCTTCCCTAGCACTCTGCCTAGTTCCAAGGGCTCACAATCAACCTAACAATTTAACAGTGGAAGTTTTAGATTCCTAAAGAATTCTGTATTAAAAACTCTGCAGTACTTTAATGTAATTTTCCTTTCTAGGAAATGACTCTTGTTGCTCCTGAAGCACCTTCAGAACAAGCTAGAAGAGTTTTCCAAACTTATGACCCTGAAGGTAAGGTATTTGGCTATTTTTAAAATATAAATAGGATCGCATTTCAATTTCAAATTTTAATCGCAATTAATTGCACAATTAAGGCTTTTATTTATTTCTCAGTGCAGCACCTTGTGACTCTGGGCAAATCACTTAACCCCAGGTACAAATAAAGTACCTGTATATAATATGTAGTGGTTTAATTGTAACCACAGAAAGTGGTATATCAAATCCCATCACCCTTCCTAGTGGTCTGGTTATCTCTCTTCCTCCCATCCCCCAGATCCAACATCTCTCCCTTTTTCTTCCTTCTCCTCTTTCCAAGGTCCATTCCCTCTCTTTCCTATGGTCCATTCTCTCTCACTTCCTCCCATTGTTCAGCATCTCTCCATCCATCCCCATCCCCATGAGCAGCCACACAAACATGGTGGTGAGCAGCTTCCTCTGATGTCACTTCCAGTTTATGGATGGGTGGGATGGGCCAGAGAGAAAGCTTTGGACCAGGCTGCAACAGAAGACAATATGGGGGGAGGGGGTGATGCTGGATTGCACCAAGGACAGGGATTGAGACTTGAAGAGAGCAGAAGAGTTGTTTGGAGAAGACATGAGGCGTTGCAAGGTAATTAATTTTTAAAACCACAATTAAGGCATTAATCACAGAGTTTAATCACTATGATTAACTTGTAGCCCTAATATAAAATGAAATTTCTCTGGAATGTATTTAGCTTAACCTGTAGTGTTAAACATCTAAACTAGAGACTTTTCACTAAGAATATGTTAGCAATTCTGTGATTTCAGTGTTTATTTATTTTTTTTTTTTGTATACATAACATAGGGAGAAATTTTACAGTGTTGGCTGTGGGAATTTATCCCTATTCGTCCCAAGTTATTGGTATGTATATCTGTGATGTTTCAGATGCTTTTCAGCCCTTTATTTGACCAGCTAAAGAGAGCAGCTGCTTACAAGTTCCTGCAGCAAAAATGTTATTTCATCTTTCTGCAGCCCTAGATCTCCTAGGGTGCCTTTTTGACTGTGTGCTTCCTGCCCTGGTTGTGTTCTGTTCAGTGCTCAGACAGTGTGGCACCAGAGCTTGCCAGAGATTTGGGGAAATTTCTGGTAGGAGGCTGAGGCCTATATGCACTAAGATCCCCATTAAGAATCCATTCGTATTTTCAAATTGATAAAAATTACCGATTTGGAAATACAGATGGATTCCCAAAGAGAATCACATGCAAATGAGCTGCTTTTTGCTTTGGTACCCATCTCATTTGCATGCGACAGGGAGGAAGCCATTCGGCCAGCCGAGCATGCCCAGAGCAGCCCATTGCTAAGCGTGGCTGCTCTGCGCATGCTGCAGACAATCTGTAGTATGAGAACCTCCTAAGTTTGTTTGTTTGTTTGTTTGTTTGTTTTTCCCCAAAACAAGCCAGGAGCCTGTACTCTCTTGTCCCAGGGAGGGGGGGGGGTCTGCTGATGCCAGGAGCTGGAGTTAGCTCCCGTGGGCTCCAGGGTTCTCTTCTCCCCTCTATCGCCCTGCTTCCTTGACAGGGGCAGGACAGGGGGGCAGCAGCAGCACAAGAACTCCAGCGGCTCGCTCACCTCTGCCTGGCCCTGGAAAGCTGAAGCAGGATCCCTCCCACCTCAGGGCCTCACAAGCTCCTACAGCCTTTTAAGGTTGGATTTTTGTCACACTTTTTTGTGTTCTGGTTAAAAGCAGTCCCTCTGCCTTGATATTTTGTTATGTGAAGCTCACTGAAATTTAACGGGAGGTCTGGAGCTGCCAGAACCACCAGCTCCAGACCTCACATTAACTTTCCCACGGTAAAACTAGGGACTTCTGTGCATCGGGTTAGAAAATGGCTGTGCATTGCCTACATACACATTTGTATAGTAATTAGCTCATTATAATAGCTTTGCATTCTGTTTGCGTAGCTGCTACCATCTTAGGAAGAGAGCTTGGAGAACCCCATTTGTGCGTGTCTCATTTACCTCCTTGCTCACTATACGGCTAGAACTGGTAAAAACCACATTGCTGGCTCATTAGGTTTTGTGCTTCTGGGCCTGAGTGCAAGAAGGAGTTGAAGCTCAGAGGGGGCTGCCATTTGTAGCAGGAGTATAAACCCCTGAAGAGATTTAAACCCTGTTTTTGCCGCCAAAACTTTTGTCTTGGGGTCATCTCCATCTCTGACCAGTCCTGCTTATGGAGATTCCCTGTTTATGCCTATGCCTGCTGTAAGCCTTCTGAAGAAGATAATCAGCCTGTTCATACCCCAACGGTGGGGCACTAAAGGCACTTGCTTGTGCAAGGATTCCTGGACGTTCAGGGCAAACATTAGAACCGTAGAGACTACAGGCTTGTTTCCAGTGAGCAGGGCTGGCGCAACACTGTAAGCAGGGTAAGCATTGCAAGAGGGCACAAAACATTTGGAGATGCCAGAAACTGCCAATGTTTACCCATTGCTCTGACCCTGCGTCATGACACTCCATTGGCTTTAGCCCTTCCCATTTGCCATGCTCTTTGGAACACTTAGCAGAGCAGCAAGAGCATCTCTTTCACTGCTGCCGCTCTGCTTCTAGTCAAATGGGTCTGGTGGGTCAGCACCGTGTACTCCTCTGAGTCGCAGATTAACTACTTATGGTTTTGTGTCAAACCCCTTCTAGATGCCCTGCTTTGGAATTCTTAGCAGAGCGATGGGAGTGTCTCTTTCACTGCTGCCACTCTTCCTCTAGTCAAACAGGTCTGGCAAGCCGGCAACACATGCTCCTGCGAGCCACTTGGAAGTAGTTAATCTGTGGCTCAGAGGAGTACACGTTGCGTGCCAGACCCATTTGACTAGAGGCAACGTGGCAGCAGTGAAAGAGACGCTCCCGTCACTGTGCTAAGTATTCCAAAGCAGGGCAGCTAGGAGAAAGGGGGGTTGACACTGGCTAGTCTGATATAGGGATGGGAAAATGGGGGCTGATGCAGAGCAGAAAACGGGGCAGGTAGGAGAAAGGAGCTGGGGGGCTAAAAAAAAAAAAAGCTTGTGAGTGAAGGAGACTGGAAGTGGGAGCTGATGCATGAAGCAGGTGGAGGGGGCTGATGCGGGTGACATGCGAGAGCTGCAGGCTGATACAGGGAGTATGTGAGAATAGGGCTGAAGTTGGAGGCTGATGTAGGGGTAGTGAGAAAAGAGGTGTCTGGAGGTGGGAGCTGATCCAGGGGACAGGTGAGAGAATGGAACTGGGGCTGAAAAGGGGGCGTGGGCTGAGGGCTGAAAAAGGGGGTTGGTGGGAGAAGGAGGCTAAGACTTGGAAATGGTTGTGATATAGGGGCTAGTAGAAGGTAGCTGAGGGCTTATTCAAGGCTTGGGATAGCAATCGTCTGATGCTGGGGGACAGATGCCAGAAGGGGGCTGATGTTGGGGTAGGGACAGGCCTGAGAGAGGGAGCTGGGAGAAGGAAGAGAAGGACAAGATACTATGTGGGGGAAAGGGAGAAGCGAGAGGGAGAAGCAGGGAAGGCGAAGAAGAAAGGACAGGTAAAAGGGTACCGAGGTTAAGGTGGAGGAAAGGTAGAGTGAATGAATATTGGAGAAGGAGGCAGGTGAACATATGCTGGAGAAGTTCAAACAAAGGTATGAGCGAAGAAGCAGGGGCCAAGGATGATGAGA
Organism: Microcaecilia unicolor; assembly: GCF_901765095.1. Classification (NCBI taxonomy): domain Eukaryota; kingdom Metazoa; phylum Chordata; class Amphibia; order Gymnophiona; family Siphonopidae; genus Microcaecilia; species Microcaecilia unicolor. The sequence goes on along the minus strand of NC_044031.1, from coordinate 124,983,922 downwards.
AAAGAGGAAAAGAAGAAAGGGCTATGAAGAGGGTGTGGTCAAATCTTTGAAGGAAGTGAGAGACACAGGGAAGGTGGAAAGGGAAATGGAGCCTGAATATGGGAATAAGACACAAAGGGGCTGAAGCTGGAGAGGGAATGAATGACAGGGAAATAGGCATAGTAAGGGGATGAGAGGCAGAGCTAGGGTTATCGTATGTCCAGGTTTCCCCGGACATGTCCTCTTTTGGAGGCACCATGGGATGTCCGGGCGGGTTTTTCCAGCCTGCCTGTTTTTTTTACGCGTTTGCAAGCAAGCTGGAGGGCGAGCCTCAGGGTGCCCTCTCCTCACGTAACTCCACTAGCCCTGGTGGTCTAGTGGCCTTTTCAGGTCAGGAAAGAGTCCCACTCTTCCCTGCCCAGCACTGCCGCTGATCCACTCGCTGCCGGCACTGCTTCAAAATGGCTGCTGAGACTTCAAGCGCCCCATCGAGACTTCCGAAGAAGTCTTGCGAGGTGACCGTTTGAAGTCTCAGCAGCCATTTGGTAGCAGCATCAGCAGCGAGCGGGTCAGCTGCAGTGCCAGTCAAGAAAGAGTGGGGCTCTTTCCTTCCCCAAAGAGGCCACTAGACCACCAGGGCATGATAAGTTACATGAGGGGAGGGTAGGTGGATGGAGTCATGTGGGTATATCGGTGTTTGGGTGGAGGGAGGCTGGAAAAAAATATTGGGAAGGGGGAAATATATTGGGGGAAGGGAAAATGAAGAAATACAGCATATGGAGAAGGGGATGGAGAGGAGAGGGGGGATATGCTGCTCATAAATGGGAGGGAAAGGAAAGGGAGATATGCTCGTGGGATGTTTGCTGTTTTGGAAATGTAAATCTTTTCTTTTTGTATATAGCAGATAGCAGATTACAGAAGAAAATGCATTTCTGTTACTTTACCAGTATTTTACTGCTTATAGAATCTGGCTTTCTTGGGGGGGGGGGGGGGGGTAAAGGTGACTGTAGGGTGTGGGGGGGCGTGGTAGAGGTGGGGACATGCAGGGGGCGGGACTGTATTTTATTTTGTTCCTCTGTTTTTGTCACTGCAAATATGGTACCCTAGCAGAGCCTGATAAACTGGGGTGGAATGGGAGACTAGAAAATGGATGAAGACAAGAAATAGGGGCTGGGGGCAAAATAAGACAGATAGGAATGAGAGAGGTAAGAGTAAAAAGCTAATAAGTAGGAAATGAGGATTGTGGGTGGGGGGAGGAAGAAGGAATGAAATTTAGAGGTAGATAAAAAATAAAAAGCAGATGAGAGAAATGGAGAAAAAAATGAAACACTACTACTTAACATTTCTAAAGCGCTACTAGGGTTACGCAGCGCTGTACAGTTTAAAGAAAAAGGACAGTCCCTGCTCAAAGGAGCTTACAATCTAAAGGATGAAATGTCAAGCTGGGCAGTCTAGATTTCTTGAGTAGAGGTATAAAGGTTAGGTGCCGAAGGCGACATTGAAGAGGTGGGCTTTGAGCAAGGATTTGAAGATGGGCAGGGAGGGGGCTTGGTGTATGGGCTCAAGGAGTTTATTCCAAGCATAGGGTGAGGCGAGGCGGAAAGGGCGGAGCCTGGAGTTGGTGGTGGTGGAGAACGGTGCTGAGAGGAGGGATTTGTCCTGTGAGCGGAGATTTCGGGTAGGAACATAAGGGGAGATGAGGGTAGAGAGGTAATGAGGGGCTGCAGATCGAGTGCATTTGTAGGTTAGTAGGAGAAGCTTGAACTGTATGTGGTACCTGATCGGAAGCCAGTGAAGTGACTTGAGGAGAGGGGTGATATGAGCATATTGGTCCAGACGGAAGATAAGACACGCAGCAGAGTTCTGAACGGATTGAAGGGGGGATAGATGGCTAAGTGGGAGGCCAGTGAGGAGTAGGTTGCAGTAGTCAAGGCGAGAGGTAATGAGAGAGTGGATGAGAATTCGGGTGGTGTGCTCAGATAGGAAAGGGTGAATTTTGCTGATGTTATAGAGAAAGAAGCGACAGGTCTTGGCTATCTGCTGGATATGCGCAGAGAAGGAGAGGGAGGAGTCGAAGATGACTCCGAGTTGGTGGGCAGATGAGACGGGGAGGATGAGGGTGTTATCAACTGAGATAAAGAGTGGCGGGAGAGGAGAAGTGGGTTTGGGTGGAAAGACAATAAGCTCGGTCTTGGCATGTTCAGTTTCAGGTGGCGGTTGGACATCCAGGCAGCAATGTCGGATAAGCAGGCCGATACTTTGGCCTGGGTTTCCGCAGTGATGTCTGGTGTGGAGAGATAAAGCTGGGTGTCGTCAGCATGAAGATGATATTGGAAGCCATGACATGAGATCAGTGAGCCCAGGGAAGAGGTGTAGAATGAAAAAAGGAGGGGTCCAAGGACAGATCCCTGAGGAACTCCAACAGAGAGCGGGATGGGGGTGGAGGAAGATCCATGGGAATGTACTCTGAAGGTATGGTGAGAGAGATAAGAGGAGAACCAGGAGAGGACAGAGCCCTGGAACCCAGTGTGGCAAGAAGTAAATTGTGATTGACAGTGTCAAAAGCGGCGGATAGGTCGATGAGGATGGCGTACTGACCTTTGGATTTGGCAAGGAACATGTCATTACAGACTTTAGTGAATGCCGTTTCTGTCGAGTGTAGAGGGCGAAAGCCGGATTGAAGCGGATCGAGGATGGCATGAGAGGAGAGAAAATCAAGGCAACGGCTGTGAACGGCGCGTTCTAGTATCTTGGAGAGGAAGGGTAGGAGGGAAATGGGGCGGTAGTTGGAGGGACAGGTAAGGTCTAGTGATGGTTTTTTGAGGAGTGGTGTGACTACAGCATGCTTGAAGGTGTCAGGGACAGTTGCAGTGGAGAGAGAGAGGTTGAGGATATGACAGATGGGGGGGGAGGGTGACAGTAGGAGAGATGGTGTTAAGTATGTTGGTGGGGATGGGATCAGAGGAACACGTGGTGCATTTCGAGGAGGAAAGAAGGTGGGTGGTTTCCTCTTCAGTGGTATCAGGAAAAGAGGAGTAGGAGGCCTGGGTTGGTTGGTTGAGGGAGTGGGTTAAAGGGTGGAGAGGAGGAAGTGGCTTTGTGGTGAATTTGAGGTTGATCTTTTGCACCTTGTCGCGGAAGTCGTCAGCCAGCGATTGTGGAGAGAGTGGGGGGAGTGGGAGCGGAGGGGACTTTGAGGAGGGAGGTAAGGGTGGCGAAGAGACGACGAGGGTTAGAGCTGAGAGAATTAGTCAATTGGGTGTAATGTTTGGCAAGGAATAGGGAGGACTGGAAGGAGGATAGCATGCATTTATAATGAATGAAATCGGTATGGGTGCGAGATTTCCTCCAGAGGCGTTCAGCCGATCAGGCGCAGGAGCGAAGGTAACGGATGCAAGGGGTCAGCCAGGGCTGCGGATTAGTACGCCTTGTGGGACGGGAGATGAATGGTGCAAGGGTGTCCAGAGCAGAGGAGAGAGAGTGGCATTGTAAGCGGAGACGGCCTCGTCGACAGACTCGGAGGACATGATGGAAGGGAGGATATTAGAGATACTAGAGGTTAGGGTGGGGGTGGTCGACAGCCTGGAGATTCCTGGAAGTAGTGGTTGGTGTTGGGCGGGACTGAGGGGGAGGGTGATGAAGTGTGAAGGTGATCAGGTGATGGTCTGAGAGAGGAAGTGCTGAGGCAGAAATTGGAGGGTGAGCAGGTAGAGGAGAGGAAGAGGTCAAGACAATGGCCAGTTTGGTGAGTAGGGGTGGTGGAGCTCAGTTGGAGGTTGAAGGAGGAGGTCAGAGTGAGGAACTGAGAAGCGTAAGAGTCGGATGGGTCATCAGCGTGTATGTTAAAGTCTCCAAGAATGAGGGACGGGGATGAGGGTTCAAGAAAAACGGAGAGCCAGACATCGAAGTCGGTAAGGAAGGAAGAGAGGGACTTATCAGGGCAGCGGGTAGAATAGACGGATGGAGTGAACTTCAAAGGATGAGAAGCAGTGAGACTGCGGTAGGAGGAGGGGTTGAAAACTACAAGAGGGCGAAAGTATTAACCCGACGCCTCCTCCGCGGACAACTGGGCGGGAAGAGTGGGAGAAAAGATAACCTCCATGGCATAGGACCGCGACTGAGGCAGAGTCGTCGGGGGTGAGCCAGGTTTCAGTTAGGGCGAGCAGTTGAAGGGAATGGGAGATGAAGAGATCATGGGTTAAGGAAAGTTTGTTGCAGACCGAGCGGGCATTCCACAGGGCACACGAGAAGGGGAGGGAAGAAGGGGGAGGAGGGGAATAGAGATGAGATTGCAGACATCGCAGAATCGTTTGCATGGATAAGATGAGGACAGGTGTGGGGGACCTGGGTTGGGATTGATGTCTCCCGTGGAGGAGTGTGGGGGAGGTAGGGCAACGAAGGCGACAAAGACGGGATGCACTTAGGAGGAATGGGGAAGGGTTAATGGCAGGAAGGAGGTGTTGAAAGTTGAGAGCTAGGAAGGAGGAGGAGTGATGGTGAGGGGGTGGGGGACGAGGGTGGGTATGGTATTGCAATAGTGAGCACATGGATGGGCAGTGAGTTCCTGCGGTAGACAGCGGTAGGGGGATTGGGAAAAGATTAGGAAGGGACAGGGCAAGGAAGAGAATGTGTATACTACTATAGGGGCCATAAGTAGTGACTGAGGTGTTTATGGGTGCATATGTAGTGACTGAGGTTAGGCAGGGACAGTGCCAAGATGTACTGGAGACATGAGTTGTAGCTGGGATTTCTCCGAGGACAAGCAGGCTGCTTGTTCTCACGACTGGGTGACGTCCACGGCAGCCCCCACCAACCGGAAGAAAACTTTGCGGGCGGTCCCGCACGCAGGGCACACCCACCACGCATGCGCGGAGCCGTCTTCCCGCCCGTGCGCGACCGTTCCGGCTCAGTTTTTCTATTCTGCGCTGGAGAGAGACGTGTTACCGTCTCTCTCTTTGTCAGCCCCGGAAACCGGATTGCGGCCTAGCCGCGGTTTTTTCTTGTTTCGCGTACGCGTTCGCGTGGTTTTTTTTTTTTTTCTTTGGAAACTAAAAAAAAAAAAAAAAAGGAGTTGTCTTCGTCGTTCTTAGCCGCGAGGGCGCTTCGTCGCGGTTGTTTCTTTTTCGGGTGTGCTTTTCACCGCCACCATCGACGACTTTGACCTCGCCGACGCGATTTTTCCAGCGATGTCATCGAAGGTCCCTAGCGGATTCAAAAAGTGTGGTCGGTGCGGCCGGCAGATCTCCCAGGCCGATACCCAGGCTTGGTGCCTCCAGTGCCTCGGCCGGAGCATAATTCCAAGACTGCACCTTGTGTCTCGGCTTAAGGAAGCGGACACAGGTGGCGAGGCAAGTTCTTCAGGACCATCTTTTTGGAACTTGCGCCGGCCCTTCGACGTCGACCTCGACGGGCATCGGTGTCGACGGCCGGGTCTTCGGTACTGGTACCGATGTCGATGAAATCGGCGCCGACTCTGGCACCGACCCTAGGAGTACAGGTGCCGTTGGCCCGCCAGCCTGCCGGTGACGGCAGGGGTGAGTGGCCGCGCGGGCAGTCTGCCCCAGGCTACTCCCTCTACCCAGGGCCATCGGGACCGAACCTTGTTGGATCCGATTCCTCGAGGCCGGGGGGGCTCCACCTCCTCCTCGTCTCTTCTGCCGAGCGCTGATGACGGGCATCGAAAGAAAGCAAAGAAGCACCGTCATCGGTCGCCCACGGCGCACAGGACTGCCAGCTCCGGTACTTCGAGGGACAACTCGACGCCCAGGAAGCGGCAGTGGCTGGGAGAGCGTTCCCCCTCGGTTGAAGAGGTGTCGCTGAGGCAGTCCGCGGGTACTGTCCGTACTGTCTCCTGGACCCGAGCAGCTTCCGGCACCGACACCCACACCGGCCCCCCTGCCTTTCCCGAAAGCGGGCCTCGAAGAGTGCCTCCGAGCCAACCTTCTCGGGATCCTGGAAGGGGCTGATGCGCCAGCTCTGCCGGCACCGGGGGTGCTTGCGCCCCCAGCGCCGTTGATGGAGGCGCCGGTGTGCTCTGGCCCGATACCGAGGCCTCCGATGCCGACGCCGCTTGCGGCACCGGTGTCAACCGCCACGCCAGGTGGAGTCGACGTCGATGGAGGGAGCTTCGTCCCCGCCGGCGCGGGAGTCCACCGCTCAACGCCATCATCGAGGACGTGGTTCCTCGCAGTCGAGATGGGCCCGGTTGAGGTCTGAGCTGAGAGAGCTCATGTCCGACACCGAGGAGGAGGAGGCCTCGTGGGGGGAGGAGGAGGACCCCAGATATTTCTGCTCAGAGGAGTCTGTGGGCCTTCCCTCCGACCCTCACTCTTTCACTGGAGAGGAAGCTCTCGCCCCCTGAGAGCCTCTCCTTTGCCAGGGGTATGTCTATTTGCATTCCCTTTCCCATGGTTACTGTGGATGAGCCGAGGGCGGAGATGCTCGAAGTCCTCGACTATCCATCACCACCTAGAGAGTCTTCCACGGTGCCGTTGCACAATGTCCTTAAGGAGACACTGCTTCGGAACTGGCTGAAGCCACTATCTAATCCCACCATCCCCAAGAAAGCGGAGTCCCAATACAGGATCCACTCAGACCCAGAGTTGATGCTGCCTCAATTGCCTCATGACTCGGCGGTCGTGGACTCTGCTCTCAAGAGAGCACGGAGTTCGAGGGATACCGCCTCGGCGCCCCCTGGGCGGGTGTCTCGCACTCTGGACTCGTTTGGGAGGAAGGCCTACCAATCTTCCATGCTCGTGACCCGCATCCAATCATACCAGCTCTACACGAGCATTCACATGCGGAACAATGTGAGGCAACTGGCGGACCTGGTCGACAAGCTCCCCGGAGCAGTCTAGACCGTTTCAGAAGGTGGTCAGGCAGCTGAAGGCGTGCAGAACGTTCCTGTCCAGGGGTATCTATGACACCTGTGATGTGGCTTCTCGAGCTGCGGCCCAAGGTATAGTGATGCGCAGACTCTCATGGCTGCGTGCCTCTGACCTGGACAACCGCACTCAGCAGCGACTGGCGGATGTCCCTTGCCGGGGGGATAACATTTTCGGCAAGAAGGTCGAGCAGTTGTTGGACCAACTACACCAGCGGGAAACTGCTCTCGACAAGCTCTCCCACCGGGCGCCTTCAGCATCCACCTCTGCAGGTGGACTTTTTCCCGGGCCCGGCAGGCTGCACCCTACGCCTACAGCAAGCACAGGTACACCCAGCCGGCCCGAAGGCCTCCTCAGGCACAGGGACAGTCCCAGCCTGAGCAGCCCCCTGCGCCTCCAGAGCAAAAGCAGGGACGGGCTTTTGACTGGATCCATGGGAACATAGCCGGTCAGGGGGAGGTTGAAAGTTTTCACCAAAGGTGGCCTCTCGTAACCTCCGACCAGTGGGTTCTCCAAATAGTGCGGTGCGGATACACCCTGAATTTGATCTTCACCCCGCCAAATTGCCTACCGGGAGCCCAATCCTTCAGCTCCCATCACAAGCAGGTACTTACAGAGGAACTATCCGCCCTTCTCAGCGCCAATGCGGTCTAGCCCGTGCCACCCGGGCAGGAAGGGCAGGGATTCTATTCCAGGTACTTCCTTGTGGAAAAGAAAACAGGGGGGGATGCGCCCCATCCTAGACCTGAGAGGCCTGAACAAATATCTGGTCAGAGAGAAGTTCAGGATGCTTTCCTTGGGCACCCTTCTACCCTTGATTCAGAAAGACGATTGGCTATGTTCCCTGGATTTAAAGGACGCTTACACTCACATCCCGATACTGCCAGCTCACAGACAGTATCTCCGATTCCATCTGGGGACACAGCACTTTCAGTATTGTGTGCTGCCCTTTGGGCTCGCCTCTGCACCATGGGTGTTCACGAAGTGTCTCGTGGTGGTTGCGGCGTATCTACGCAAGCTGGGGGTGCACGTGTTCCCGTATCTCGACGATTGGCTGGTCAAGAGCACCTCAGAGGCAGGAGCTCTTCGGTCCATGCAGTGCACTATTCACCTTCTGGAGCTGCTGGGGTTTGTGATAAATTACCCGAAGTCCCATCTCCAGCCAGTCCAATCTCTGGAATTCATAGGAGCTCTGCTGAATTCTCAGACGGCTCAGGCCTTTCTTCCTGAAGCAAGGGCGCAGAATCTCCTGTCCCTTGCTTCCCAGACCAGAGCGTCTCAGCAGGTCACAGCTCGGCAGATGTTGAGACTCCTGGGCCATATGGCCTCCACGGTTCATGTGACTCCCATGGCTCGCCTTCACATGAGATCTGCTCAATGGACCCTAGCTTCCCAGTGGTGCCAAGCTACCGGGAATCTAGAAGATGTCATCCGCCTGTCTGTCAGTTGCCGCAATTCGCTGCACTGGTGGACGATTCGGACCAATTTGACCCTGGGACATCCATTCCAAATTCCGCAGCCCACGAAGGTGCTGACGACGGATGCATCTCGCCTGGGGTGGGGAGCTCATGTCGATGGGCTCCACACCCAGGGACTGTGGTCCCTCCAGGAACAAGATCTTCAGATCAACCTCCTGGAGCTCCGAGCGGTCTGGAACGCACTGAAGGCCTTCAGAGATCGGCTGTCCTACCAAATCATCCAAATTCGGACAGACAATCAGGTTGCAATGTATTATATCAACAAGCAGGGGGGCACCAGATCTCGGCCCCTGTGTCAGGAAGCCGTCAGGATGTGGCATTGGGCTTGCCAGTTTGGCATGCTTCTCCAAGCCACATACCTGGCAGGCGTTAACAACAGTCTGGCCGACAGGCTGAGCAGAGTCATGCAACCGCACGAGTGGTCGCTCCATTCCAGAGTGGTACGCAAGATCTTCCGAGAGTGGGGCACCCCCTCGGTGGACCTTTTCGCCTCTCAGACCAACCACAAGCTGCCTCTGTTCTGTTCCAGACTACAGGCGCACGGCCGACTGGCGTCGGATGCCTTTCTCCTCCATTGGGGGAACGGCCTCCTGTATGCTTATCCTCCCATACCTTTGGTGGAGAAGACCTTGCTGAAACTCAAGCAACACCACGGCACCATGATTCTGATAGTGCCTTTTTGGCCCCGTCAGATCTGGTTCTCTCTACTTCTGGAGTTGTCCTCCGAAGAATCGTGGAGATTGGAGTGTTTTCCGACTCTCATTTCGCAGAACGACGGAGAGCTTCTGCACCCCAACCTTCAGTCTCTGGCTCTCACGGCCTGGATGTTGAGGGCGTAGATTTTGCTTCGTTGGGTTTGTCTGAGGGTGTCTCCCGTGTCTTGCTTGCCTCTAGAAAGGATTCCACTAAAAAGAGTTACTTTTTCAAGTGGAGGAGGTTTGTCGTTTGGTGTGAGAGCAAGGCCCTAGAACCTCGTTCTTGTCCTGCACAGAACCTGCTTGAATACCTTCTGCACTTATTAGAGTCTGGTCTCAAGACCAACTCAGTAAGGAATCACCTTAGTGCGATTAGTGCTTACCATCATCGTGTAGAGGGTAAAGCCATCTCTGGAGAACCTTTAATCGTTCGATTTATGAGAGGCTTGCTTTTGTCAAGGCCTCCTGTCAAGCCTCCTGCAGTGTCATGGGATCTCAACGTCGTCCTCACCCAGCTGATGAAACCTCCTTTTGAGCCACTGAATTCTTGCCATCTGAAGTACCTGACCTGGAAGGTCATTTTCTTGGTGGCAGTTACTTCAGCTCGTAGAGTCAGTGAGCTTCAAGCCCTGGTAGCTCATGCTCCTTATACAAAATTTCATCATAACAGAGTAGTACTCCGCACTCACCCTAAGTTCCTGCCAAAGGTGGTGTCGGAGTTCCATCTTAACCAGTCAATTGTCTTGCAAACATTCTTTCCCAGACCGCATACCCGCCCTGCTGAACGTCAGTTGCACACATTGGACTGCAAGCGAGCGTTGGCCTTCTATCTGGAGCGGACACAGCCCCACAGACAGTCCGCCCAATTGTTTATTTCTTTCGACCCCAATAGGAAGGGGGTCGCTGTCGGGAAACGCACCATCTCCAATTGGCTAGCAGATTGCATTTCCTTCACTTACGCCCAGGCTGGGCTGGCTCTTGAGGGTCATGTCACGGCTCATAGTGTTAGAGCCATGGCAGCGTCAGTGGCCCACTTGAAGTCAGTCACTATTGAAGAGATTTGCAAGGCTGCGACGTGGTCATCTGTCCACACATTCACATCACATTACTGCCTCCAGCAGGATACCCGACGCGACAGTCGGTTCGGGCAGTCGGTGCTGCAGAATCTGTTTGGGTTTTGAATCCAACTCCACCCTCCAGGACCCGATTTTATTCTGTTCAGGCTGCACTCTCAGTTAGTTGTTCTTCGTAGGTCAATTTCTGTTATGCCCTCGCCGTTGCGAGGTTAAATTGACCTGTGTTCTTGTTTTGAGTGAGCCTGAGAGCTAGGGATACCTCAGTCGTGAGAACAAGCAGCCTGCTTGTCCTCGGAGAAAGCGAATGATACATACCTGTAGCAGGTGTTCTCTGAGGACAGCAGGCTGATTGTTCTCACCTACCCTCCCTCCTCCCCTTTGGAGTTGCGTTTTACTCATTCCTTTGCTTGTCATTCAACTGAGGCGGGAACGGTCGCGCACAAGGGCGGGAAGATGGCCGCTCATAGGCGCGGTGGGCGACCCTGCGTGCGGGACCGCCCGCGAAGTTTTCTTCCGGTTGGTGGGGGCTGCTGTGGACGTCACCCAGTCGTGAGAACAATCAGCCTGCTGTCCTCGGAGAACACCTGCTACTATGTATCATTCGCTATGTATGAGTAGTAGCTGGGATACAATGTGATGATGAATGGTTTACTTTCAGGAACAGTTGTAATTAGGGTGCAATAAATTTGTGATAATTAGTGTAGTTGGGAAGGCAGATGAGAGAAATGGAGAAAAAAATGAAACAAAGATCAGAATTAGATATAAAGGAAGAAGATGGACAGTGAAAAGCAGAAGATAGAAACTAGATCTTGGAAGAGGACTTAGGAGATAATCAACAAGAGGATGTAGTAAACAGAAATCAGGACCAACCCCCACACACACACAAAAAAAAATGCTCAAGACAACAAAGGTACACAAAGTTTTGATGTTTAATATTTTATTCTGTACCGGAGGAAATCTCTTTTTATTCGGTCTTTTTTTGTAGTAATCTTCTGCTTATAGTCTGGTTGCTTGTGTTTTCAGTTTAATTTTTGTGTCCAGGTATTTGTTTCTAATCTGTAGTTTTGTTTTGTTTTTTTACTAGGTGATGGTTTTTCTTTTGCATCTGCAGAGAATTCTTGTAACCTGTAGATTCTGTGTACCATTGTTCACTTTTTCCAGTTGGTGTTCTGGTGTTATAGACTATTTGCAGTGTTGGCTGTTCATAAGTAGGGTTGGAGTAGATTGACACCCCCAGCCCAGGTTCTATGAAAGTTGCGAAAAATTGGGTATGCACATTTGGGCACATGCCCAATTTAATTGAATACCAAGTCCATTAGTGCCAATAATAAGCTTTTTAACAAGCAATTATTGGTGCTAATTAGATCTAATTGTCATGTATGCGCATCCCAAAAAAGGGGATGTGACAATGGGAGGGTCATGGGTGTTTTGGGGGGTGGAGCTTGGGTATGGATTTAAGTTATGTGTCTAAATTTGTGCATAGGTATTTGCACCATTTTTTCATTGGTACTAATGGTGGCGCCTAAATTTACATGCAACCCCTGCACGTAGGTGCTATTCTATAAACCGCGCCTAACTTTAGACGTGTCTTATAAAATAGTGCTTTTTCAGCGCCAATTTCTTCTAGGCACCATATATAAAATCTAGTCCTAAGTGTCTATTTGCAAGGTTTTGCATGACTTCTCACTGTAGTGGAGAGAGTTTCTGTTGATCTCACTGATGTGACACCAGAGTTTGAAGGGAATGTTATGCTAATTCTGCTTCTGTTCTGTATCTGTTGCTGGAAGTTTTATTGGTTGATTTGGGAATGTCCTATGTGAATGAATAATTATATTCTATGGGAGAAATTCTGTAACTAGGCGTCACAATTTAAGCGCTCCAAAGTCATGTGCTAATCACCAGTTCTATAAGGCATCTGTGTGCCAAGATGCCAATATAGAATACTAGAGTACGTTGGCATTGTTGTGCCTAAATGTAGACAGGAACAGTTACTCCAGATCTATGGCAGGTGTAATTTTTGTGGCCTAAATGCAGCATTTTAGCATTTAAGTTAAAATAAATTATAGAACAGCGCTCTAGCACTTATACACGTAAGTGTGTACTATATGTATATATGTGCTAGTATTTTATAACACAGGTGCACAAACAGCACCTAACTTTAGGCATCCTGTTTAGAATTAGGGGGTATGTGATTTACATAAAATTGAATGTACATCAGTGTGGGAACTGATGGTGGAGCTGGGGACGGAGTTTGGGTCCCCCAAAACAAAAAGGTGTTCTGCTACCCCTGAGGGAAGGGAGTGTAGAGAGAAGGGGAAGGCTAGATGGGGTAGGAGGGTGGGAGGAGATGCTGGACCAAGGAAGGGGGTTTGCCGACTGATAGTTTGCAGGGGGGCGCCAGAAATCCTAGCACCGGCCCTGCCAGTGAGAAAGTGTGGGGACCAGTGGCATAGCCAGACTGCCAATTTTGGATGGGCCTGAACCTAAAGTGGGTGGGCACAAAATTTTCTCTCTATCCCCCTTCCCCAGCAAAATTTAGTCACACTAATCAGATGCTTTTGTCACATAGGGGTAAAGTGCTGCTTTTCAGTGCATCAGGTTTCAGAAAATGTATTTAAAAGCCTAACACCCTTTTCAATGAGCTTTCAGAGGCCAAAACCTCCTGTCTCAGGTCAGCACAACGCTGTTATGGTATCCTCTCCTGACCTAAGGAAGGAAGTATTGGTCTCTGAAACTTTATTAACACAGGTACCATATTACTTTATCCTAAATTAAAATAAAATTATTTTCTTTACCTTTGTTGTATGGCCATTTACTTTTTCTCATTGTGTGGCTCCCAGTCTCTAGATTCTGCTTTCCTTCGTCTTTCTCTTGCCAGGGTTTCCTGTCCATTCACCACCTATGGCTTTTCATCTTTTCCTCACCCTTGTTCTCCACATGCCCCTTCCTCTTATTCTCCAGTCTTTCCCTACTCTGTCCTCTCCCTCTTTCTATCCAGCAGCTCCCCTCTTTCTTTTGCATCCAGCGTCTCCTTTTTCTCCCTACCCTTCCATCCAGTGTCTTCCCTCATTCTCTCCTCATCCTTCCACCCATCTACCCTTTCTCCTGATCCTTCCATCTAGTGTCTCTATCTCTCTACCCTTTTCTGTTCAGTCTCCCCTCTCTCTCTCCACACCTTCCAGTCTCTCCGCTTTCTCTCTGCATCCTTCCATCCATCTCCCCTCTTTCTCTCCCTATCCTCCCATGTCCAGCAGCTCTCCCTTCCCTCCAGTCCCTTCTTCCTCTCCCTCCCATTTCCCAGCAGCTCTCTCTCCCTTCCCTCCAGTCCCTTCTTCCTCTCCCTCCCATGTCCCAGTGGCTTTCTCCCTTCCCTCCAGCCCCTCTTCTTCCTCTCCCTCCCATATCCAGTAGCTCTCTCCCTTCCCTCCAGTCCCTTCTTCCTCTCCCTCCCATGTCCCAATGGCTCTCTCCCTTCCCTCCAGTCTCTTCTTCCTCTCCATCCCATGTCCCAGCGGCTCTCTCCCTTCCCTCCAGTCCCTTCTTCCTCTCCCTCCCATATCCAGTAGCTCTCTCCCTTCCTTCCAGTCCCTTCTTCCTCTCCCTCCCATATCCAGTAGCTCTCTCTCCCTTCCCTCCAGTCCCTTCTGGGTGGGTGGGTGAACGGTCATGGAAAGGGCTAGTAGACTGCTAGTGAAATGCTTTGGAAGGGGGATAGAGAGAAAATTTGTGCCCACCCACTTTAGGTTCAGGCCCATCCAAAATTGGCAGTCTGGCTACGCCATTGTTCCCTCCAGCCCCTTCCTCCTCTCCCTCCCATGTCACAGCAGCTCAGCCATTTTCCCTCCAGGGCCGCCCATCCGCATCTATCCCTTTTGTCCCACGGAGGCAGCGCTTCTTTCCTGCCCTGTCTTCTCCCCAAGCTCCGCTGCATCGGTCCCTCCCTGCAAGTGGAATCCTCCTTCGCCGTGCACATGCAGCTTCGCTCCTCTCCCTGCCGCGTTCATCCGGCCCTAAACAGGAAGTGCATCACAGACGGCCAGATAGACGTGGCAGGGGGAGGAGCGTAGCTGTGTGTGCATGGCAGGCAGCGCGACCGGCGAAGGAGGATTCCACTTGCAGGGAGGGACCGATGCAGCGGAGCTTGGGGAGAAGACAGGGCAGGAAGGAAGCGCTGCCTCCGTGGGACAAAAGGGATAGATGCGGATGGGCGGGCCTGGAGGAAAAATGGGTGGGCCTGGGCCCGTCCAGGCCCACCCGTGGCTACGCCCCTGGTGGGGGACCCTTCTCACCTCGTGAAGTCTGAGATGGAGGAGAGAGGAGAACTCAGAGGAACAGGCCATTACATTCAGGCATCCCTTAAACACTCTTGAGGAAACATCGTATATCATAAAACTCACCCTCAACGTTCTGAGGACACTGACATCACTTCTGTCATCAAACGGGTTCAAAGGGTTCGTGGTGGTGAAGCCACCGAAATCGCCGTCTCGAGGCCCCGCCCTCGCGTCAAATGTAATGACGTCGAGGGCGGAGCAATGGCGTCACACAACTATGGCGGAGCAATGGCGTACGGTGTGTTCAGGAGCTGCGGAGCAATGGCGTCAGAACGACGAAGGGGTCGGTAGGGAGGGAGAAGGGGGGGTGTTGGGGAGGAAAACCTTGCTAGCGCCCGTTTCATTTGCTCCAGAAACAGGCCTCTTTTACTAATTTTATCTAAAGGCGACATGGAAGGGAAAGTACTATCAGTAATTTAAGCTGCAACAGCTCTTTATATTGGAAACATCAAGGAATTGTAATAAGAGTGTAACAACTTATATTGAGTTCTGGAAAGTGAGGAGTTGTATATAATTTGACCACTGTATTTCTTCATCATTCCTGAGCTACATTAAAGTTGTTTCGTTCAATTTATCCTCTGGGTGGACTATGTTATTTCATAAAAAGAACAAGTCTGGTGCTTTACTTGCTCGGACTGTTAGCCTCAGAGTTGGTCCCGGCCCTTCTCCTATAGCAGCAGCTGCCCACATCACCTTGAGCAGAGGGGTTACATTGAGTATTTTTTCCCTAAAATTGATGGATGAATTGGAATAACTCTTATTTCCAGAGAGAATAAACTGCCTTAGCTGCCTCAGAGAAAATTGGTTGTGCATTATAGATTTTGAAAGTTCAGTATTCTGCAGTTATATTTTTGCTTGGGGTTAACACCTCAGATTGTTTTGCTTCTTAATACCCAGTCTTCACAGCCAAGAACATGTTTTCTATGTCCTATTTTTTTGATTCTTCTGTTTTTTTTTTCTAACATGTGAGCCTTGTAACAGGAACAAGCTATTTAGTATCCTATTAACAAAAACTGAGAAATTTGTAAAAATATCTCATTTGAACAGATGGCCTGATATAAGAATTTCAGAGCTGATTTGCTATATTAGATCATTACTTCTCAGTGTTGGAACCCTTAGACTGAGAGGTGCCAGTTCCATCTGCCTAATGCTAAGGAAGAGATAGAACCCATAGATGGAGAAGCAGTAGCTCTATCCTATCAGTCCAAGCTGGAGCAGCAACTCAGTAGAGGCGACTTACTGAAGGAGTCAGCTTGGTGAAGAAAAAGAAGGATTAGGGATGGGTAGGGTGGAAACAGTGGAAAGTCTATGGGGCTGATGCAGAAAGCCTCGCAGTAGAGCCACAGCTCTACTGCAAAATTACTGATTTTAAAATAATGTGACATGCTGTAAGCAGTGAGCAAACAAATTACTTCCATGTTCAAACTGCAGCAGTAATCCACAGCTCATTGCTAAATGTTACCGCTCATGTCAGTGTATGAGCTGTGATTGGCTCACATACTGACAAGAAAGATGACATATTAAAAAAAATAAAAGCATACAGGCATCTGTATCGGGTCCCATCCCTTTTCCCAGAACCGTAATGAACCTCCACCAGCTGGTCCAGGGGCCCCCTTCTCTCCCTGATCCCCCCCCCCCCCCCACACACACACACACACACAAACAGTTCAAAGTATTTCTCTGTTAGTCTTATGGTTCTTCCTCCCCAACACCTCCACCCATTCACACTTTATACATTTTCCCTGATAGTCTTGTGGCACCCTCCCAACCCTTGATCCCACGCCCAGACCCACCCTCCGTATCTTTACGGGAGACGAGAATGATGCCCACTCGCTCCTCCCTCCAGTACCACCATCTTGAAAAATGGCACTCTGCTCCACACTGTGCATTCTGGGGATGCCCCAGGTGGAGAATGTCTGCCATATAAGGGAGAAATTCCCTTATATGGCAGACAGCCCCACCCAGTGCAGGGCGCAGCCATTATTTATTTATTTGTTGCATTTGTATCCCACATTTTCCCACCTATTTGCAGGCTCAATGTGGCTTACATAATGTGGCGGTTCCGGAGGCAGGAGCAAGTGGGCATTGCTCCTGCCTCCCGTAAAGATATGGAGGGTGGGCCTGGGGGAGGGATCAATGGATGGAAGAGTACCACTAGACACCAGGGATTTAATTTTGTTTTTTTGTTTTTTTATTCAGGGAGGGAGGATGGCACTAGAATACAAGGGAAAATGTTTGAAGGGTGGGTGGGTGAACGGTCATGGAAAGGGCTGGTGAAATGCTTTGCAACTGTGGGTAGAGGGAGATTGGGGAGGTTAAGCCAGTTGACCACCAGATGGAAGTTCGATTCTACTCAAAGAAAGAGGGAGAAGGGCCAATACCAGGTATCCAGAGCAAGATGGTAGAGTTGTGGGGGAGAGACTCCAGTCAAACAACTCTTCTATGTTGCCCTGAACCCTGGTGAACAATTTTTCATGTTAGCCACACGTGCAAAACTTGTATCTTTCATTTTGCATGCTGTAGGCTAGCTTATCACCACATTTGCCCATACTGAAACTATTTTTGCATTGCAAACCTGCAGCAAAAGTGTGTTAACCTCATGGTAACTGCACAGGAAGTTTTCTACATCAACCCTATATGTGCATAAGTTTGTCTGGTCTAAGTGATGTTCTCAAGGGTAGGACAGGATAGAAGTGGAGCTTATCCACTTATTTTATAAAATATATGCACTAAAATTACATTTAGTACATAAGTAATGCCACACTGGGAAAAGACCAAAGGTCCATCGAGCCCAGCATCCTGTCCACGACAGCGGCCAATCCAAGCCAAGGGCACCTGGCGAGCTTCCCAAACGTACAAACATTCTCTATACATGTTATTCCTGGAATTGTGGATTTTTCCCAAGTCCATTTAGTAGTGGTTTATGGACTTGTCCTTTAGGAAAGCGTCTAACCACTTTTTAAACTCTGCTAAGCTAACCGCCTTCACCACATTCTCCGGTACCGAATTTGGAAATGTATGTGTCTTAAATAGCAGTTAATGATGTATGTATGTACTTTCTTTGGGGTATTTTTAAAGGAAAAGTATGTGGGAAATGGCTTTATGTCTGTCATTCTCCAGACAGATTATTTTCATTATTTCTTTAAATATTATCTTCAGATAAACCTGTCTCTAAAAATATTTAATCATCAGCATATTGAGAGGGTAATTCCATACCAAGGCACCTTTGTGAAAAGTTCAAAGATGTATTTTATAGAGGCAACCCATATACCTATGGGCCTTTATCAGATAGACTCTCTGAACCGACACAAAACTATTCAAGGTTGTTAAAACACATGCGGACCATGAAAAGTTGCAGGAAGACCGTATGAAATTGGAAGACTGGGTATCCAAATGGCAGATGAAAATTAATGTATACAAATGCAAAGTGATGCATATTGGCAAGAATAATCCAAATCATAGTTACCTGATGCTAAGATCCACCTTCGGGGTCAGCACTCAAGAAAAAGATCTAGGTGTTGTTGTAGACAATACGCTGAAATGTTCTGCCCGGTGTGCAGCAGCAGACAAAAAAGCAAACAGGATGCTAGTCCCTGAGAGCGTAGAATTTGCATCTCTGTAGCTGCCTGAGGATGTCTCCAGGATCTTGCTGGCTTCAGGAGAAATTCCACCCAAGAGGTATTATACTTTTAAATGGCGTAGCTTTCCATTCTGATGAGAGGGCAAGGCCCTAAATTGTTTCACTTGCCCTACACAAAACCTGCTTGAATACTTCCTACACTTTCCAAGTCTGGTTTGAAAACCAACTCTGTAAAGGTTCACCTCCGTGCAATCAGTGCCTATCATCATCGAGTAGGAGCTAAGCCCATTTTGTATGTCCTCTAGTTGTTTGCTTTATAAGAGGTTTGAGGTTAATAAAGCTCCTTTTGAGTTGCTCAGCTCCTGTCATCTGAAGTGCCTGACCTGGAAGGTCATATTTTTGGTGGCGGTCACTTCAGCTTGCAGAGTCTATGAGCTTCGGACCGCAGCAGCAGATGCACCTTACACAAAGTTTTTTTTATTTTTTATTTAATTATGCATTTTAAGAATAATACACAAGATAACTGTTGTATCAGAAATACAGAACATAGTATACAATAAAGTAACAAATTAAACAGAAAACAATGTACTCTTCCTTAGACCACAATAATGGAGGGAGGAGAAACCTGAAAATAAGTAGGAGACTTAAATTAAAAAGAAAACATACTAAGGAAAAAGCTTTGCAGGGGCTATCCCTTATGGTTAATTACTCAAAATGCTAACAAAGATTGTATCATACTAATTTCTTCAGATTCAGGAATTCCCTTGATTTCCTTGTCACTTGCAGCAGATGAATCCAGGAACTAGTGGGTTAAGTCCGCGTACCAGCAGGTGGAGATAGAGATAAATAAACTAAAGGCAGTGATGCCAGACAGCCAGCTCCTTCCTCTGGTAGTATGTCTCTATCTCTGCAGGTGGTGGATGGCTTTTTCTCCAGCTCCTGGGCCCAAGGCCTCTGAGGGTGCTTCTGGGCTGGTGGCCAGTTTGAGCTGGGGGTGGCGGACTGGTGGTGTCCCCTTTGGCAGTATACGCAGTTGCTGGGTCCCTGCTGCACCTCTAATTCCCTCTGAACAGGCTTTTGCTGTTCCTTTCCTTCCCTGTTTGTTTCTGCCTCCTCACTCAAAAAAAAAAAAAATAAGAGAACCATAGAATTTATTTAAAAGAGAAACAGAGAAGCACAGGGAAATGTGTTTTTGCTGAGAGCAGGTTTGTGTTACTGCTGTCCGAGTCCTGTTGTCTGTTGCTGACTTGTCTGAGCCTGCCTCAAAGTGGAGTCGGAGAGTTTTTTTTTTCTTCGGCTCAGCTGTCAGTTCCCGCGCTTTCCCAGTCCGGGGTAAGTCCTGCTGGGTTCCTGTGGGTTTAGCACAACTCTTCTCTGCAGATTGATTGCAGTTCCAGGGCGGTATGTGCAACACAGCTCTGTGACTTAAATTAAATGGGCTTTTTTATCCCCTAAATCTACAGGGAAGGCTGTTACCAGTTCCATCTGACTCCAATCATTGAACCCTTTGAATTCCATTCAAAACTGATTAACTATGGACCATCAATGTCACCCAGTACAGTAGAAGTTCATAGGACAACTTACTATGATCTTCCAACTCTGTCAGGGGTCTTCCTAGGGATGTACACTTCCCCAGGCAGACCCAGAAGGATTGTCATTTTATTCTAGTTAACCTTTTCCTTGCCTATATCAGATCTCATATTTTGTAACAGATTCCCTATAAGTAAGAAATAAGGAGAATGAGAAACAGGTTCAATTATATTTATTTATTTATTTATTTATTTATTTATTTATTTATTTATTGCATTTGTATTAGAGAGCTGCACGGCTTCCGTCCCCGCGGGAATCCCGCGGAACCCGCGGGATTCCCGCAGGGACGGAGGCAGTTCCTGCGGGGTTCCTGCGGGGATGGAAGCAGTTCTGCGGGGTTCCCGCGGGGACGGAGGCAGTTCCTGCGGGGTTCCCGCGGGGATGGAACCAGTTCTGTGGGCTTCCCGTGGAAGTGTAAACTGCACCTGCACCAGCCTCTCATCTACCGAATACCAATTTATTTGAGTGCTGTCTCCTCCTCCTCCTCCTCCTCTTCTTCCTTGCTTTAACAGCATAAATGTGGAAAGTCTTCCATTAAGGAGGTGGTAGAGTCACAAATGATGACGGAATTCAAAAAGGCATGGGATGAAAACAGAGGATCTCTAATTAGAAAATAGAAGTTATATAAAAGCTAACCTTAAATGGCTGCATGTGTGTGGATGTGTCAAGTGACGCTTAGATGGCGACTCTGGCTGTGATGAACTAGGGCTGATACCTGGCAGACTTGTATGGTCTGTGTCTCATACATGGCAATCTGGTGTAGGAGGGGCTGGAAAGGGCTTAGACAGCAACTTCAGTGGCTGGAACATGAGGACAGTACTGGACAGACTTTTACGGTCTGTGTCCCACAAATGAGAACATGAATAGGCTGGAGTGGGCTTCGATGGCAACTCCAGCATTTGAAACATAAGGATGGGGCCAGATAGACTTCTGTGGTCTTTGTTCCAGAAACACGAAAGAAAGACCATAATCAAGTATATAATATCACACTCGTTGATTTAATGATGAATTGATCATGAGTGTGACTATTGGGCAGAGTGGATGGACCGTTCAGGTCTATTTGCTGTCACTTACTATATTACTATTAATCCTCTTTGCTCTCAGGCTGGTGCACAGACCTCAGCTCTGACACAGGCACGAGAATCAGATGTCACCTGACCTACTGGCGCGTGCATGTGGCGGCCTCTCAGCACCCACTGCCAATGGATCAGAGACAAATCTTACATGTGCACACCAGAGTGTTCCAAGTTCCAACTTCCGTTCCTTCCTTGCCTACAGTGCTGTGGCTCAAATCCAGAAAGAGACTGAGGGAGCTGACTGGAACTTTCTTTATGTACTTTTAAATTCTTACGGGGATGGGTGGGGATGGGTTAAATTCTTACGGGGATGGGTGGGGATGGGTTAAATTCTTGCGGGGACGGGTGGGGACGGGTTGGGATGGTTTAAATGTTTGCGGGGATGGGTGGGGATGGGTAAGATTCCAGTGGGGATGGGTGGGGACGGGTAAGATTCCAGCAGGGACGGGCGGGGATGGGTAAGATTTCTGTCCCCGTGCAACTCTCTAATTTGTATCCCACATTTTCCCACCTTTTTGCGGGCTCAGTGTGGCTTACAATACATTATGAATAATGGAAATACAATTTGTTACAGTTCAGGTTATGGATTACATCGTGAAGAGTTAAACGAGACAAAATCAAAGTCGTTAAGGAATAAACCAATTGAAAAGAACATTGAGACATTGGAAGGAGACAACGGGAAATTAAGGGGCGCTATATGAAGCATATGGTATACATTTTCTGTGAGTAGAGGTATGGGTGTGGTGAGATTAGGGGTTGAGAATTCACAAGTGGATGTATTGATGTATTACTGAACTGTGAGTGTAGGCTTTGTGTTTTGGTTCTTTCCGTAAATTTTATCAAAAAGATGTGTCTTCAGTGATTTACGGAAGTTGGTTTGTTCGTAGATCGTTTTCAGGTTCCGCGGCAGTTTGTTCCAGAACTGCGTGCTCATGTAAGTAAAGGTTGATGCGTGTAGCGTCCTGTATTTCAGGCCCTTGCAGTTAGGGAAGTGGAGGTTGAGGAAAGTTCGGGATGATCTTTTAGCGTTTCTGGGTGGTAAGTCGATTAACTCAGACATGTAGGCTGGGGCTTCGCCGTGAATGATTTTGTGGACTAATGTGCATACTTTGAACGTAATGCGTTCCTTGAGTGGGAGCCAGTGTAGCTTCTCTCGTAAGGGTTTTGCACTTTCATATTTTGGTATTCCGAAGATGAGTCTGGCTGCTGTATTCTGGGCTGTTTGAGTTTCCTCAAGGTTTTGCTCTTTGCAGCCTGCGTACAGTGAGTTGCAGTAATCCAGATGGCTGAGTACGAGGGATTGTACTAGGCTGCAGAAGACGGATCTTGGGAAGAATGGTCTTATTCTTTTCAGTTTCCACATGCAGTAGAACATCTTTTTGGTTGTTTGCGTGGGTTTCGAGTGTTAGGTGTTGGTCGATAGTAACTCCAAGGATTTTTAACATTTCTGAGATTGGAAGGCTTAGGTTAGGTGTATTTATGGCGGTAAATTCATTCGTGTTGTATTGGGAGGTAAGTATCAGGCATTGAGTTTTTTCTGCATTTAGTTTCAAACGAAATGCATCTGCCCAGGTGTTCATGATGCGTAGACTTTGGTTGATTTCATTGAAGATTTCTTGATGTCTTGTTGAAAGGGATGTATATTGTTACATCATCGGCGTAGATATATGGGTTGAGGTTATGGTTTGATAGGAGTTTTGCCAAGGGGGCCATCATTAGGTTGAAGATGGTTGGTGAGAGAGGTGATCCTTGTGGTACCCCACATTCAGGTGCCCATGCGGCAGACGTGGCTGAATTTGATGTGACTTGGTATGAACGTTGGGTTAGGAACCCCTTGAACCAGTTTAGGACATTTCCTCCCATGCCAAAATATTCAAGTATGTGTAATAGGATTCCGTGGTCTACCATGTCGAAGGCACTAGACATGTCAAACTGTAGGAGGAGTATATTGTTGCCGGTTGCAATCATTTGTTTGAATTTAGTCATGAGGGTAATTAATACTGTTTCCGTGCTGTGATTCGATCGGAATCCTGATTGGGCATCATGTAGTATTGAGTATTTGTTTAAATAGTTAGTGAGTTGTTTAGTTACCAAAGCCAGGTTACATATGATGCGTTGATTTATAAGAATATGAGCAGATATTCTTATGGGGAGATCTTTGACAGGGTGATGCAGGTCAACCTCTAGTCTCTGACTCTCCCCTATATGTCAGTTGCCAACCATATTTATATTCTCCTCATTACATTAGGTTCTATGAAGTTCTAAAAAAACTACTTTTGCACAGATGGCTGGATGGCAATTTTTTCTTAACACTAACCGCAGATTTTGATATTTTTACCCTTGGAAAAATCCCCCACCTTTTTTCGGCAGATGGGCAACTGTCTTGACCACAAATGTTCTTTCTCACTTCTGCTTTTTTCATGCACCTGCTATAAGGTCCCTTCCTGCTATCTCTATGGTCAGAGTCTATTTTCATCATTCCCAAGGTCAATTAATGTCACAGTTAGAAAATGCTCTTTGATTTCAATTAATTCTCCTTGGCCTATCTTCCTTTCCCAGTAGCCTTTGAGGCTGGGTCAGGCTCTTCCAGCAGGTCCCAAGCTGGGTAGTAGGCCGCAGGCTTGTACTATATTTATACAGATTGCAGGTGCTGCACAGCTTCATGTCTGTGTAGGAAGCATAGCTCCTTGTTGGCATCTGTAGCGCAGTTCCTTGTCGGCATCTGGAGCGCAGTTCCTTGTCGGCGTCTGGAGCGCAGTTCCTTTTCAGTGAGGCAGTGCTCATCCTCTGTCTGTTACTCTCCAGCTTCTTCTCTGCTTGTTCTGCACATTTCTATCTTTGCCAGAGGTGTGCAACTCCTTCTCTGCTTTGTGGTGCATGGCTCAGTTGTGTGCTTTCCGTGCAAATCCATTTGTCGTTGAGCACGGATCCTATTCTGCCTGATGAGCACAGCTTCGTTTCTGCCCCTTGAGCACAGTTCAGCCTCTGACTGTGGAGCATATTTTTACCTCTGCCTGTTGGGCACTATTTCACCTTGTCGGTCAACCCCAGCTCTTCTCTTAGGGTTGGATACAGTAACTTCTCGACAGCATTGGGATTCTGCAGTTTAGATTGCTAGGCAAGGCTGCCTTGTCT
The DNA here is from genome assembly GCF_901765095.1 of Microcaecilia unicolor. Classification (NCBI taxonomy): domain Eukaryota; kingdom Metazoa; phylum Chordata; class Amphibia; order Gymnophiona; family Siphonopidae; genus Microcaecilia; species Microcaecilia unicolor. The sequence continues at coordinate 124,960,098 of NC_044031.1, read as the reverse complement.
CCTGTTAGTTACCATTCCCGTGGCACTTTTTCTTGTCGTAGTCACTTGGTGGCTGGCGAGAAGCTTCTCTATTGCTGGAGTTTGAATTTCTCTTTGCTCCTTTTGTAGCTTGTGGGTCTTTACTTCACAGTGTGGCTCTCAACTCTCTTTCTTTTTGTCTCCTTTTGTTCTCTTGGCTCTGTTCTTTCATCCCTAAGTCCAGAGCGAGCTGGTTTAGGAGTGCTGTCTTTCTACGCTTGTAACTTGGAAATGCTGCTGCCCTTTTCTTCATGGCTCTCCTGGAGAGACTAGCACTCCAGTTAGTTGGTTCTCTTGACTCTGGAGTCTCTTCTTGTTCTGTAGAGTTTGATTCTCTCACTAGGCGCGGGTCTGGGTGGTTCCTGGGCCTTGCTTCCTTCCTTCTGTGAAGTGTGGCGCACTGTTTGGGGTTGCATACTTCTAGTACTTGTTAGGGTCGCTTCCTCTGACCATCTTGGACTCAGGGCAGACCGGCAGGTTTGAGAGTTAGTCTCTGACCTGCCAGGGTTCGGAGAAGTGAATCCTGGTCTAGGAGAGATGATTCTTCTCATTGTTCCTCGGATAAGACTGTTGCTTTCCTTCCAAGGGGGGGGGGGGTCCTTTGGCATGAGTATCTTTGCTACTTCTTTTGCTACACTCGGGACAGGGGTACGTAGTTTTTCTTTTGCTCAGGATCTTTGTTTTATGTCCTATGGCTTCAGTTCCTTTTCTAGTGCCTAACGCTGTTCCATTTTGGTAGCCTGGTGGTTCAGATATTCAGATCCTTTTCTGCTGATCAGTTTTTGCTGTGTGTATAGCTTTGCTGATGTTCAACCTTCTGCATTCATCTTTTGTCCTGCCTTCTTTGGGAAACTGCTTTGCTACATCCCATTAGTCTGGACTGGTCTGGTGTAGATGACAAGGAAGGAAAAATTATGTTCTTACCTAATAATTTTCTTTCCTTTAATCAGACCAGTCCAGATGCCCTCCCTGGCTAAAGTGTGTCAGAGTGTTTGTTTCCTTTAGTATCCCTGGCTGTTCCACGACTCTTCAATACGGTGGGATGTCCTACAGCACTGCCTACTTCATCTTCTCTATTTAATCTCCTGCCACTTGTTGTTGTGCCAGCTCTGTATGACTCCTATTACTTGGGATCACAGAGTTCTTTCCCCGGATTCAGGGGTAGATCTCTATATGCTTGAGCAAGCTCGATATGGACCATTCCCTCCCGCTTACTTTACTGTGAGGGGAGGTTGCAGTTGCCTTCGGCCAAGCAGGAATAGTGAGGTTCTGCATATTGGCTCCAAGAGTTTGCCTGTTTGGTATTAATTGTGTTTTCTTCTAGACTTCAGGGCACCATTGCTAGGCTATTCGAAATACTGAACATTCCAGGCTGCACGATACCCTTAAGGGGCGGTTTACTTGGAACTATTTTCTCTGTCTCCTTCCGCTGGTAGATGGACACAACCCATTAGTCTGGACTGGTCTGGTATGATTAAAGGAAAGAAAATTATCAGGTAAGAACATAATTTTTCCTTTCCCCTGAAAGCTCTGTTATCCCCTTCCCAGCCTCCCAAAGAGCCCCCTCCGTACTACCCTTCCCACGGCTCGTGATACTTAAAGCCCCTGCCCCTGAATGAGCCACCCCAACCCCCCTGAGGTCTAAGATAGGCCCTCCCCCCCCCCCCCCCAGGCCTACCTGATGTCTCTGGTGATCCGTGAAGGTTGTTGGGGGCAGTTGCAAGTCCCTATTGACCATTGTTTGTTTGTTTTTCAGTGAGCCTGGTAGATAGGGATTCCCTCATGTGAGAAGGTAGTGTCCTGCTGTCCTCACAGAAATTGAAGTTACTCACCTGTAGCAGATGGTATTTGAGGACAGCAGGACTAGTATTCTCACATACCCTTCCACCTCCGCTAGGAGTTGTATTCTTTATGCTGGCATGAAGGCACTCATGCATGGGCAGTGCAGGCCTGCCAAAGGCTTATAAAAAGTACAGAAATGCTGGATAGCATCCGCACTTGGGTTCCATCAAGGGATGTCATCCTGCTGTCCTCGGGGAAGCACTGCTAAAGGTGAGTAACTTCCTTTTCTCCCAACCCCTCTTAAATTATCTAGATTACATTTTCAGTAGTATGCTGGATGTCCCTCAGATATAATTCACTCATTAATCATTGGGAAATGTTGTGTTACCAGTATGATTCCTTGTCATGAAATTATAATGTTGTAGTCCTAGGCTTCTGACATCCATCCTAGTACATTCTGTAAGAGAAAAAGTGCCAAACTGCATTATGGTGGAGAATTAGAAGAATAGGACTAGACTATTTCATGATAAGATGGAGTTTGGCTACACTGAAATAAATCTTGTAGCATGCTATCGCACTCTTGAAACTTTGTACACTATTTCATCTCTCAGCTGCAGTTATCTATGTCTAGGATTTCATCATTTTCTGTATGGCCTTGGGGGCCCAGGCCCCCCCAACCCTGGTGGACAGTCAAGTGCCCGTGTTTTTGGCACTACTGGCTGCCCTCCTGCTCCCTGCACAGCTGTCCTTCAATTTTACGGGCCGCCAGCAGCGTCATCGAGGTACGCACACTGCCTTTGGCGGCCCAGAAGCTTTCCCTCTGCTACAATTTCTCTCCCACAGAGGCAGAGTTTCCAGGCCAGCTAAAGGCAGGGTGCTTACTTCACTGATGCTGTCAATGGCCCATAAAATAGAAGAAGGGCAGCGGTGTAGGGAGCCAGAAGGGAGTGAGTAGCAGAGAGCTGAGCAAGGAGTTTAAATTGAGAATAGGAAACGGTATGATGTCTGAAGCCCATGAGGTTGGTCTCCCTTTTCCTCTCCTATGCAGCAATCATCCCCATTCACCGTAAACAAAGCAAGCCAAACCTATGAGATGCTCTATCCACGGTGTCTTTCTTTATCGTTGGTAGCATTTTTATTTGATCTCACTTATATTTTCAAGCATGCCGGTGCAGCATATGAATGTACACAGAGGAGCTTCATCCGGACTGTTAGAATAGTAATTAGTTATAAATTGTAAATCATTGTGTTATAGGGACTCCCTGTATTTGTGCAGAGATGTTTTAACCTGGTAAAGGGCCACCAAAACAGACATCATGTTATGAGTATCAGGTGCTTAACAATCAGACATACTATTTATAAGTACAATTAAAAAAATCATTAATTATGTTGAGACATGTAAGCATTTGTCATCTTTTTTTTCTGTGCCTACATCAAAAGAAAAAGATGGCATGTGGTTACTTGCTCCTTTGTTTTATGGTATGCAGTGGTATATTATAAAAATGCACTTGGCGTTTTTTATTACTACAATTTCACAGAGAGGTATTGAATAATGAAGGAAGTACTTCCATCATTCAGAAGTTCTGTCCAGTTCAGCACACTATTAGCTGCCAAGTTCATACAAAGTTAATTATGTTCAATAGAAAATAAATCTATTGGCTAAGGCTGTTTGCTATGTGAGTATTCCATCACTGTTTAATTATTGCTACCAATGGTCTCATTTTCAAAAGAGAAGGACACTCATCTTTCGACATAAATTGGAAGATGGACGTCCTGCTCCCAGGGTCGTCCAAATCAGTATAATCCAAAACTGATTTTGGACGTCCCCAAGTGCTTTTCGTCGCAGGGACGGCCAAAGTTCAAGGTGGTGTGTCGGAGGCATAGCAAAGGCGGGACTTGGGTGTGCCTAACATTTGGACGTCCTTGACCCATAATTGAAAGAAACAAGGACGTCCCTGACGAACACTTGAATGGCTTTACCTGGTCGTGTTTTTGTTACGACCAAGGCAGAAAAAAGTTGCCCGAAATGACCAGATGACCACTGGAGAAAATTGGGGATGATCTCCCCCTACTTCCCCAGTGGTCACTAACCCCCTCCTAACCTCAAAAAATATCTTTCAAAATATTGATTGCCAGCCTGTATGCCAGTCTCAGATGTCATACTCAGGTCCATGACAGCAGTATGCAGGTCCCTGGAGCAGTTTTAGTGGGTGCAGTGCACTTCAGGCAGGCGGACCCAGGCCCATATCCCCCCTACCTGTTACGTTTGTGGAGGAAACAGCGAGCCCTCCAAAACCCACCAGAAACCTACTGTACCCACATCTAGGTGCCCCCTTTCATCCGTAAGGGCTATGGTAGTGGTGTACAGTTGTGGGTAGTGGGTTTTGGGGGGTGGTTTTGGGGGCTGAGCACACAAAGTAAGGGAGCTATGTACCTGTGAGCAATTTATGAAATCCACTTCAGTGCCCCCTTGGGTGCCCAGTTGGCGTTCTGGCATGTCAGGGGGACCAGTGTACAACAAATGCTGGCTTCTCCCACGACCAAATGGCTTGCATTTGGTTGTTTCTGACATGGACGTCCTTGGTTTCGAAAATTGCTGAAAATCAGAAATGTCCATGTCTAGGGACGACCAAATTTCAAGATTTGGACGTCCCTGACCGTATTATCAAAACAAAAGATAGACGTCCATCTTGTTTTGAAAATACAGGTTTCCCCGCCCCTGGATAGGGACGTTTTGCGAGGACGTCCAAATTGAAACGTGGACGTCCCTTTCGAAAATGCCCCTCCGAGTATACATATTAAAGGTATTTGCTTTAAACTTTGTTTTTATTTGTTTATCCAGTCCTTATATGCACATGGTTTTGCTTTTTAAACCCAAAAGTGAATCCTAAGGTGGTGGAACAGTTAGGTATAAACTCTGTTGTTTCTGACTTGTTTTAGACTGTTTTGGGTTCTACTGATCTGTACATCTTCTGTCTAATTTTGGGAGATGGAAATGAGAAAATAAAAATTAAGTTTTGGATATACTCTGTAGAAGTTGTTCATTTGTACAATGTGTATATGGATTCATGTTCTGGTGTGTGCATGTCTATACATATGTGCTTAAAGGAACTTCCTCCCCACCCCACTCTCCCCCCCCCAAAAAAAAACACATCAAAACGCAACCTTCCACAGAAATACACATGCAGTTCAAAATTGCAAACACAGCTCACCAGAGCATAGGCATATTAACGACTTGGCAGGCAGGTTCCCAAGTACTTACAGGAGCTACACCCCCCCCCCCCCCCCCCCCACCCACCCACCCACACCCACACCCACACACACACAAAAAAGGAAAAACCAACCTTCCACATAAGCAACAAACACACAAAAAAGAAAAACACACACACATTCACTCTCTCTCTCTCACACACAGTCAATCTCACACATACTCACCCAAACATACACACTCCAAGGAAAACCTTGCTAGCGCCCGTTTCATTTGTGTCAGAAACGGCCCTTTTTTACTAGTGTAGCAATATTCTGTACTCTTAGTGAGATATCACTGATCTGTTAATTGTACAAATACTCAATGAGGTATCTAATAAAGAGCAATCTGGGAAGTATTCAGATACTGTGTTAACTGATTGTGTCACAAGTCTGAGCTTCCTATGAGAAATCCTATGCTTATATTGCTTTTCCTATTGATCCTGTATTGCATTTATTTGGTGAGTAATAAAAACTTTATAAGATTATTTCTCGTATCTGTAGTTTTCTCTTACTTACTTAGCTTCTGTATTACTCAGAGTGCGTGCACTGCTCTGCTGGAACAGAAGTCTAGGTATTACAGAGAAATAGATGTAATTCCCCATAATAACGGACACCTAAAGGCAGCCTTGGGTGTTTTGTTCCTTCTAAGGTATTGTGGCTGAACCACAGAGCTGGGAGGGATAGATACTCGCTAAATATATACAATAAGAAGAAAGGGGTGGAAGGAATACTGTCCGGAACTCCAGGGTCTTGAACTGGTTAATGTCAGCTTCAAAAAGGAGAGAAAGCAGTAAAACCAGAGGAAAGGACTGGAAGATTTACTTTATTAATACAGCTTAATAAGCCATTTTATATTTGTTATAAAGCAATGTTGATATGTACCACTGCAGTAATTATTTTCCAGGATACTGTGATGTGTGTTGAAAGGTTGACCAGTCTCAAGTCTACTATAATGGCAGAGTTTAAGTTATGGGATAATGCAGCTTTATTTAAAAACTAGTAAGAAAGGCCCATTTCTGAGGCCAATGAAACGGGCGCTAGCAAGGCGCTTTCATTCCCATCCCCTTCCCCTTGTTGCTGGACTTACCCTCTGTGCTTCAGGGTGGTCGTGGGCGCTCCGCCCCGGCCGGCGACCCGCCCCGCGACGTAGAGAGTGGCTGGCTGGCTCCCTCGCTGCCTGTGACCTACAGCCTGCCTGGCTCACTCCCTCGGTTCGTCGTCGCGTAGTAAATCGATGTATGCCCCGCCCTTGCGTCAAACGTGATGACGTTGAGGGCGGAGCGATGCTATTGGTCAAGTGTCATAGCTCCGCCCTCGACGTCATTACGTTTGACGCAAGGGCGGGGCAAACAGCAATGGGGCTAAATTCTGATCTCTGGCACCTCACAAACCGGAAGTTGCAGCTTCATTAGAACGTTGAGGTAGGAAATTATGTGCGGAAGGGGCATGGCTGTGGGCGGGTCTATCAGAGTGAGTGGTGCATGAGTGACAGTGAGTGGTGACAGCCTAAGTGCAGGGCTCCAGGGTTTCCCTGCCACAGAGTGAGCTTCAGAATGTTTGAGGTGAGAATTATTAATATAGATGTCAGTGTTTCCAAGGTTTCCATAAGTGTGTATGTGGCTTATGTTGATACAGGACAGACTGTTTACTTGGAAATCTGTTATCAAGTGCACTCTAAGGCATTATTTAGGAGTATACCAAGCACTACTCACACCTATATGCCTAGTCCCCCATGTTAACTCTGGGGCTCCCCCAAAATGTCAAGTCCGGTTACACCCCTGAAGGACAAAAAAACAGCAAATAGACTTCCTCAAGGATGGAGTCTATAAACACACTCCCAGGAATGACAGATGACCGTGTCCATATGCTGTCATTCCTGGGAGTCTGTTTATAGACTCCGTCCTGGAGGAAGTCTATTTGCTGGTTTTTTTGTCTTGCTGTTTTGCTTTAGCTTGCTTCGCATTCAAGCCCCTGATGCAGCCCTTATGGGCAAAACACATCTGTGTTGGGCGATTATTTTATAATAAAATTTTGAACTGTACTATTGACTGATCTGCTTTGTTTGCTTCCACGGTGCTCTAAGTTGGGCCTTTTACAAAGGTATGCTAGCGTTTTTAGCCCGCACTAAAAATAAGTGTGCACTAAATGCTAGAGACGCCCATATATTCCTACGGGTGTCTCTAGCGTTTAGTGCTCACTAATCAGCGCCCGCTAAAAATGCTACTGCGGCTTTGTAAAATACTCCCTCAATGCCTTAAGAATCACAAAAACAACTTGAATATAAACAATTTTTAAGTTTAAAATGCTGTTTCGATAACATAAATGGGGGCTCATTTTTAAAACGCTTGGACTTACAAAGTTCCATAGGTTACTATGGGGCTCATTTTCAAAAGAAAAAAAGTTTTAAAAAGTGGCACTTGGACGTTTTGCTTGCAAAAACATTCAAATCGCTATTTTTGAAACCTATTTTGCAGATATTTAAATATGCTCAATTCCCCGCATTCAGTTTTGAGCAACATATATAGAATCTGTGCTATGCCCCGGATTCTATATAGCATGCCTAGAGGTCTGTTCCGAAATCCAGGCATATTCTGTTAATAATGTTCATAACTTAATTGGCTTAAGTTGATCTGCGTTGATGACAGCACTTGAGCAATAATAAGCACTAATTGGAAATAATTAGAATTTATGCACACAACTCGCTAAGCATATTCTGTACTAAACTGTGCCTAAATTCAAATGCACACAGTTCAAAAGGGGTGTGGCTATAAGCAGGGAAATGGGCATTTTGTGGTCTTTCCAAAATTTATGCACAGTGTGAATAAATTTACGCTCCACGTTTTCATTAAATGGACGCGTTTAGTTTTAGGCACTGGGATATCAACTAAGTGTATTCTATATAATGTACCTCCTAAATCTAGGTGCCACTTATAGAAGTGGTGGAAATGTTTACCACATGGATTTTGTAGGCGCGTTATGTAGAATCTGGCCCTATATGTGTAAGGTGCATGGTAACATTTACACCTGCCTTAATGTCCATGCATTCAGTCTGAGTTTGATTTCTATAGGATTTGTGCTAGTATTTTATAAAAATACATAGCCACTGTCTTTATTAACCTAGGCACCATGTTATTAAATTACCCTATTATTGATTGATTGATTGAAAAATGTTTATACCATCTATAACCTACGTAGTTTCCCTACAAACATACATACATTTCCTTAAGGTCTACTGTTAATTGTATATAAAATACAGTTAAAATGATTTTCTTTCTGTTTGTCACCATCTCAAAATATGGCTAAAAGTCCTTATGTAGCAGAGCAATCCATATGCTTCCAGCCCTACTGAGAGGGGCCAGTTTTCAGATAGGTGATGGATGTACCTCACTATTTACACATTGTGCATGTTTTTGAAAATTGTGCTTAAAATTATGAAACAAGGACCAAGATGAAGCAGAGAATAGAGGCCAACCGAATACATAAAGGATGGCAAGACTTTAAAGCAAGAGTTGTCATCCCAGTCCTTTGACATACCTAGCTAGGCATGTTTATTGTGGATATCCAGAAAACCTGACTGGCTAATAGGCTTATTTTCAAAGCACTTAGCCTCCCAAAGTTCCATAGAAACCTATGGAACTTAGCCTCCCAAAGTGCTTTGAAAATATGCCTCTAAGTGTGTCCCAAAGACTGGGTTGAGTAGAGATTTGCACGAGGACAGAAATTTCATTCATCCCCACTCATCACCAGTGAAGTCTAACCCATACCCACCTGTATCCACTAAGATCCATCCATCCCCACAATCTCCTCCATCCCCCCCCCCCCCCCCCCCCCAATACCCTCTGGAGTCAACATTATTATTTATCTGCTCGCAGCCCTCTGTTTCTTCCCAACCAACAGCCTCCTTGGTTTTTTGGATGGTATTCACTATTCAGCCAATGAGTGTTCCATACCTCAGTTTGGTGTTCCAGCTGCCTCTCTGAGCATTCCAAGCCTCATTCTGGTGCTCCAGTTGCCTCTTCCAGTGCATTCCAAGCCTCATTATGAAGTCCCCAGAGATTTTGACTAGAATCCTGCAAGAATCCCACAGCAACTTCTATCTGTACAGGAATCCCATGGTAACTTCCATCCCCGCGTGAATTCCGCAGGTTCCACGGGATTCCCAGAGTCCTCATTTCTGTGCAGCTCTCTAATTGAGAATCCTGCTCTACAGTAAAGAATCCAATATAGAAGCATAGGAGAGATGAACTAGGAATGAAGAGGTTTTGGGTTCTGAGAGACAGGCTAAGGTAATAAAAATAGAGTCAATGAAAGTAACATGAGGAACATAGTTCTGGATTGATGAACATGCTTTTATATACATTCAAATGTATAACACTTAATGTTTAAATAGGTTGTTGTTTTTTTTGTTTGTTTTGTGTGTGTATGTGCGTGTGTATGTTTGTCCATATGCACTTTCTGTTTATTCAACATTCATGGCTCCTTGGTAGCCCATACTGTCTCTAATTGGGTGGGAATCAGAAATATCTCCTCCAATTCTTCAGTCAAGAAGGGCTTATGGCAGAAGTGCACTGAAGCCATCATAAACTTGCCACATCTGTTGTTATAGTCTTACCAACAGTGGTGTATAGATACACATAGTAAACGTGCCCTGCTTCTTGAAGCTTATAGTCTAATAGACAGATGAGAAACATGGAAAAAAAACATACCTGTGTGAGGGAGTCATACACTAATATAGCAGCAAAGAAATAAATTGTTTTTAAAACTTGGGTTTTTTTCTGCTCTATTGCTGCTACAATCCTGGCAGAAGGGAAGCAATATTTTATTTTTAAAAATGTTTATTTTTTTATTAAAGTCTTGACTTTTACATTTATTACATAAACTAGAAGTAAAAATACATTTTAATTTACCGTTATTGTGTACTTCTACAGATAATGGATTTATCCCAGATATGTTACTAGAGGATGTACTGAAGACTCTCGATCTTGTGTCAGAACCCGAGTAGTAAGTAGAAATGTTTTTCATATCCATTAATTTTTCCATAGCTAAAGTGCATTTTGTTTCAGAAGTCAAGACGGTGCATATGAGGCTTCACTGAATATTTTAATGAAATATTTAGGGTTATTTATAACATTTATAATCCGCACAATCTCAAATGTTCTTGGCAGATTACAGTCATTTACATACATTGGGGTCCTTTTACTAAGCGGTGGTAAGCAGTAACATGTGCTTACCATGCAGGAAAATGCACTACCATGGAGCGCATTCAGGCGTTTTGTGGTACTGTTGGCATCTGCACACACTTCCCATATGCAAAAAGATACTTTTTATTTTCTTAGCTATGGGGGCGTGTTTAGGGGAAAGAGGGTAGGCATGCCCAGTGCTAATCAGTTAGCGGAGCTACATTGCTGCATGCCTACCAATTAATGCATGGTTAGTGCGTGAACCCTCGCCACCTACTAAATAGGCGTCGGTAAGGGCTCAGGGGCTAATGGCCATGCGCTAATTGGGAAAGTAGCATGTGGCCATTAATTGAGGAAATCGAATATTTTACAGCTGTGGTAAAGTAGCCTCAGCATGTGGGGAAACTCATGCGCTCGTCATAGCACAGGCTGCTTAGCACTTTTTAGTAAAAGGGCCCCATAATTTCTAAAAACAAACAAATTACATACAACAGAATCCAACATCAGATCCCCACTTTCCTCTTCTCAAATTAAAAAAAAAATCTTGCACCTGTATTTTAATAAATTATGTCTCATCTTAAACTCTAATGTATGCCTGTTGACACAAAAATACTTTAAGTTCTTTTTTAAATACTCCCAGATTTGCACCTGTCTCGTAAGAACATAAGAATAGCCATACTGGGTCAGGCCAATGATCCATCTAGCCTAGTATTCTATTTCCAAAAGTGGCCAATCCGGGTCACAAGTACCTTGCAGAAACCCAAATAGTAGCAACATTTCATTCTACCAATGCCACTCTTCCCCATGCTTATCTCAATAACAGACTGTGGACTTTAACTCTAGGATCATGTCCAAACCTGTTTTAAACCCAGATACACTAACCACTGTTACCACATTGTTATGACCTGGTTTTACAGCCTGCTTTACTGACACACTCAGTAATTACTGTGGATTCTTTTGGATTCGTATTAGGTAAATGAGACTTTTATTAGAGGTTCTAAAATACACAATGATTAAGCTATATACACAATGATCATAACTGAAAAGAAACAATACTTCCCTATCTGTAGTTAAAAAGAAACAATCATTACATCACTGGTCCCTACATCCAAGCAATGCTAGGAGTTTCTAGACCAGGAAAAGAAGCAGTAAACAACATTATACATACATCATCACTGGTCCTTAATCTCTACATCCAGGCTCTTTACATCAGCTGAGAGAAGCCCCTTTTTCAGCTAAGCCGGAGTCTGATAACCAGGAGTCTGGTTCTATGCGATGTGTCCACCCATAGATGAGCTTCCAGCTTCACTGTGAAAGGCCCCCCTTTTTATTAGGCTTAGAACTCATGTTCAGAGCTAGGGAAAATTACAGAATGCTTGAGAATTTCTCTGTTTTGGTAAACAAGCCATACTGTGGGAATGTGGTCACATGTTTCTCAGTCCAGGTGGTCAGTCTGAACTCGAAAGAGTCTCCACCTCTCCCTTCACATACGAAATTAATTAGAGCTGTGTCTTATCTTCTACATTCCAACTTATTTTCACACAAAGTTAATTTTTAAACAGAATTACTTCTAATCAAAAATACAGACCCCCGAGTGCAATGTCGGTCAAGGCAGAGTTGAAAAACAATGTTTAAAATTCACTTCTATTACACACATCCTCCAGCAGCAAATTCCAAAGCTTAACTATTCATTGTGTTGAATGAAAAAATATTTTCTCCTTCAATGTAACTTCATTGAGTGTCCCCCTAGTCTTTGTACTTTTTGAAAGAGTAAAAAATTGATTCAGTTAAACTCATTCTTCACCACTCAGGATTTTATAGACCTCAATCAGATCTCCCCTCAGTCATCTCTTTTCTAAATTGAAGAAACCTAACCTCTTTAGCCTTTCCTCATATGAGAGGAGTTCCATCCCCTTTATCATTCTGGTTGCTCTTTGAACTTTTTCTAACTCTGCTATATCTTTTTTAAGATACAGCGACCAGAATTGAATGCAGTACTCAAGGTGAGGTTGCATCATGAAGCAATACAGAGGCGTTACAGTATTTTTGGTCTTATTTATCAACCCTTTCCTAATAATTCCTAGTATCCTCTGGCAAATTATTCCAAAGTTGTGGTCCAATAACATACAGTATTGATGATTGATATTCTTCCAATCTGATTTTATTTTGTGATGTAACTTCCAATAAAGCTCTATTTTTGGACCTTAATACTTGTATAGGTTGATAAATACGGAATTTCATAGCAATAATCACAGAAACTTGCTTCAAACAGATTATAAAAACAATGCATAATATCGTAAATCTAATCCTGTACTCTATAGGGAGCCAGTGAAGTTGTTTTAAGATAGGCGAAGTATGACTGAACTGGCTACAACCCCATTAAAACCCTTGCTACTGAATCATGTGCTATCTGAAGAGCTTTCTTCTGATTCTTGCGTATTCCCACAAGGAGACTGTTACAATAGTCAAAACAAGAAGAAATAATACTGTGGATCACCATGCGAAAGTTCTCTGGACTGAGCAAATGTTTTAATCGTCTTAACATTCTCAATTTAAAAATAAAGACATCTTTGACAGTTTTAAGAACAGGAAATTTCATACTGAGTGAGAAATCTATAATTATCCCTAAATTCTGAATTGTATCCACAATAGGGTTCATAGCAAAAGAAGTTGTAATATCTGAGCAGGGATAGCTAGGCAAAAATAAAATCTGAGTTTTAGCAATATTTAATTTCTTATGGTTGGCCCTCATCCGCTGTCTGATTGAATTTAAATACAGTGTCAGTTCTCTGAATTAGTTGCCCCTAAGAAAGGAAAAGTATAGTTTAAAGAAGGAACACTGGAGAAAAAAAGTTTTTTAATTTCACCTAGCTCATGTCTTGTACATTTCAGCTTTCTTGGTTTTTCTGGTGTTTTAACATTGCAATTCTTTTTTTTTTTTTTTACCCTTTTTCTTTTCCCCGTCCTCTCTCACTGTAGCCTCACTGCCTATCTTCCCCTCCACGAAATGTTTCTACTCTTTCAGTCTTGCTTTACATCTACCCTCTAATCTTTCACTGTGCATTGTACCAGTGGTTCCCAAACCTGGTCCTGGAGGCACCCCAGCCAGTCGAGTTTTCACGATACCCACAATGAATATTCATGAGAGAAATTTGCATACAGTGGAGGTAGTGCATGCAGATCTCTCTCATGAATATTCATTGTGGATATCCTGGAAACTTGACTGGCTGGGGTGCCTCCAGGACCAGGTTTGGGAACCACTGCACTATGCCATTCTTCTGTTTGTATCGCCTGTTCCATACCAAATACAATCCCTTTCCTCTTTCTCACTCCTTCTTCTTTAACCCATTTGCACCTACCCATTCCATCCATATCTTTCTGTCTTTACTAATTAGCTCCTTTGTCCCTTCTACCCTCCCTTTCTCTTTCATCCTTCATGCCAGCTCTTCTGTATCTTCTCAACCCTTCAGTCTTTCACATCTGAATTCCTCCCCAACTGTCTGCACTTAGTTATATCCCTCATTCTTCTTTCCCCAGATACTATATATTAGACTGAACCCTACTTTCCTCCTGCACCCATGCCTGCAACCATCACTAAACTAAAGCACTCTGGTATTTTGAGGGGTTGGGAGGGGTGAAAAAAGGAATGTTGACTAAATTTCCTATATGACATGCATGGGCAAAGAACAGATGTCATACTGTATCATCATTCCCGTGCTTCTTCCCTGTCTTATATCCTCCATTCTGCTCCTTCCAAATTCCTCCCCTTATTATTTTTCTCTTCTCCAGATTTTATGTTTATCCCTCCCCCTCTTTCTCAAGTATTTCTCTGTTCTATTGTTTCTCTGCATCATCTCCTGTACATACAGCTCTCACCTCCCTACATTTCTCTCCATCTCCTCTGCCCCCATTCCATGATCACCCTTTCCCCTTTGCAGTACTCTTCCATGGTCCTATCCATCCCTATTCTTTTCTACACCTAGGGCCCCTTTTACCAAGCTGTGGCAAAAGGGGACCGGCGCTGGTACATGTTTTACACAAGCGCCGAGACCTCCTACCGCAGCTGGTAAAAAGGAAGTCTCGCTTTCTGACAGGAAATGGATGGGTGGCAAGTAAAGCACTTGCTGCGTGGCCATTTCGGGGAGGGGGCCCTTACCGTCACTAGTTGAGGTAGCGGTAAGGGCTCCCACATTAACCTGGCGGTAGCCAGGCAGTGATTACCACCAGGTACACTCCGGCGCTACAGAAATAAAAGAGAGGTCTAGCACAAACTCTTCAAAAAGGCAAACTAAATATTACCATGTTTAAAAGGCTTCTCCTACCCACCTCATCAGTTATATGAGTGTGGTCTAACACAGTGATTCCCATAATTTGTTGTGGCACATCCAGCACTGGATTAACTTTGCCATCACACACCATCCTCATACTTTTTTCCCCCATCATATCCTCTGACATTCTATTCTCAATATTTGTTAGTTACCCAGTCCCTAATATTAGGTTCTATGAGACATACAAGAATTAAGACAGGTGCATATACCAGGAACTACAGAACTGAAACAAAATCAGATACTAAAACAATAATTAAATATCATTCGCATAATGCTGACATCACTTTGCCTTTCCTTCTCCCAGCCCCTGACAGCAGCAGCATCTCTCCTTCCAACATATAGCAACACCACCTTTTCTCCCACCTCCAGCATCATATTCTGTTCCCTCTTCCTCACTGTTTGTCACCTTGCCTGTCCTTTCCTTTTATCCAGCAAGAGTAATCAAGAAAGCAGCTCTCCTTCCTGCTGTTGCCACTGCCTCTTTCTCTTCCCACTGCCTCTTTCTCTTCCAGCTTTCTCCTGAAGTCAAAACTATGCTGGGCCCCAAAATCGTGTTGAGACCTGACCCCATGTAGTTCCCAATTCTAAAGGTTATCAATAGAAATCAAACAAAATAAAACATGGAAAAGAAAATAAGATGATACCTTTTTTATTGGACATAACTTAATACATTTCTTGATTAGCTTTTGAAGGTTGCCCTTCTTCGTCAGATCGGAAATAAGCAAATGTGGTAGCAGATAGTATATATAAGAGAAACATCAAAGCATTACTTTGACAGTCTGACAGAGTGAGAGGATGGAAACTAAAGGAAACTAGTAGGGGAGTCAGCAACAGCAGGTAAGAAGTACTGCCTGTTGATCCCCTATCCACTTCCTGGGAGGAGAGTAAGGGCAGAAGATATAGGGGAAGAGAAAGGAAGACTGCTGTCAGCTGCCCTGGCCTACCTCCGTCTTCACCTCTGCTAGCAGCCACATTTTGCAGCACACCGGGTGTTTCTCTGTAGCATGCCAGTTGGGAACCTCTGGTCTAACAGACTGGGGCCCTTCTACCAAGCTGCGGGAAAAAGGGCCCTTTGCTGGCAGCAGGGGTCGTTTTTCCCACGTACCAGGGCCCTTTTTACTGCAGTGGGTAAAAAAAAGCCTCCAGCACACATGGCCATGCGGTAAAAGAACTCGTACCACATGGCCATGCGACAGGGAGCCCTTACTGCCACCCATTGAGAGGGCGATAAGGGCTCGCGCGCTAACCCAGTGGTAACCAGGCAGCACGTGGCAATGCCCGATTACCACTGGGTTAGCGCGGGAGCCCTTATCGCCACCCATTGAGGTGGTGATAAGGGTTCCAGCGCTAACCTGGCAATAACCAGGCAGCACGCGGTGATGCACAATTACTGCCGGGTTACCGCTGCACATGCCATTTCCGGGGGTTTTCTTTTTCCCCTGGAAATGATGTACACTCGGGGCGGACTACCGCTGGCAGCCACGTTGGGCCAGTGGTAGTCCCGAAAGAGCGAGCAATAAGCCCACGTATGGTAGGATATAGAGGCCTGATGGCTATATGGGCAGAGAGAATGGTGGAAGCCAGAGACTAGGTTACCTATCCCTTCAAGGACTTTTAGTAGGCCCCTCTCTAAGTTAGCAATCAAAGAGCTTAACCCCTTGAGATAATCAACACACCTAAACTAAACCTACCAGTTTCAGACACCCTAAAAATTCTTGGAGTCACCATTGATCGACACCTAACACTTGAGAATCATGCGACAAACATAACTAAAAAGATGTTTCACTCAATGTGGAAACTAAAAAGAATTAAACCATTTTTTCCAAGGTCTGTCTTCCACAATCTGGTACAATCACTAGTACTCAGTCATCTGGATTATTGTAACTCACTATACGCTGGCTGCAAAGAACAAATACTTAAAAAACTCCAGACAGCCCAGAACACGGCAGCCAGATTAATATTCGGCAAATCAAAATATGAATACGCGACACCCCTACGAGAAAAACTACACTGGCTCCCACTTAAAGAACGCATCACGTTCAAACTTGTACCCTAGTCCATAAAATCATCCATGGAGACGCCCCAGCCTACATATCAGACCTAATAGAACTACCACCCAGGAACGCAATAAAATCTTCTCGCACATTCCTCAATCTTCATCCTCCCAATTGTAAAGGTCTGAAATACAAATTAATGCACGCATCTACCTTTTCCTATATGAGCACACAGCTATGGAATGCACTACCACACAACCTGAAAACGGTCCATGAATTGACCAATTTCCGTAAACTACTGAAAACTTATCTCTTCGACAAGATATATCACAAAGATCAACACGTGTAACTGCACAATCATTAATATATATAGGAATGTCTTATAATGGCTTTTGCTTTAATACAACCATGTACTTCCCCACCATGTAACCCAAAACCCTCTGTAAAACCAAATGTATATTCTCTTCTATTTCCAGTATCTACGACAAATTGTAAGCCACATTGAGCCTGCAAAGAGGTGGGATAATGTGGGATACAAATGCAATAAATAAATAAAATAAATAATCTCACAATTTTCCACAACAGTGCTGTGTTGCAGACTTGATGTCAGATTGGTTTTGTGGGATGGGAGAAAGAGGGGATGGAATGCACAGGAAGGAGACAGCTTAGGGAGAAGGGTATATTATTCAGAAGTGGCTTGAAGTGGTGGATATATCCCAAATTTGTTTAAAAATAATTATCATATTGCTTTTTTGAATGTGAATGATGCAGCAACTGTTAAGCATGTGTGGAAGTGGTCTATGGGGAGTAGAGTGAGGGGCATTGTGTGCAGTAATGATGCCAAGCAAGGTGAAGGTCTTAGACACAGTGCAGTCGTTATAGTGATAACTGAATATTGCGAGTACAAAGGCGGGTTGGGCCAGTGGGTACAGTGTAGTATAGTATGTGGGGGCTAGGGACTGTTGAAATAGAATGTTTGAGGGAGGTACTGTAATAGACAGTGCAGCAAGTTAAGTGGAGGGACGGGAGGCAGGGACTATTAGGATCCTGCAGCTCAGTCTGAATATGGTGAAGAAAGGTCTGTCATCCTTCAGAGAAGCAAGCGATGAGAGGCAGCCTGAATTTACATGATTGCTGGTTTCCCTTCTGGTCAGTATCGTTGAATGGATCACTTTTGTACTTATGACAGAAATTAACTTCATTCCTAAGCCATGGTATATGTGATACCTTAATCTTTGCTAGTTCTCAGCTTGACCTTCCATCGTGCTCTGAGGTCATTCTCTTACACTTCTAGGATTTAATATACATTAGCAGCATGTCAAAGTGCCCTCCGATATTCATTTTTAATATGACTAGTGGCACTCTGTACAGTTGAGAATATTTCTTTATCTCTCTGCCACATTTTCTTGGTCTTTCGCATTTTTTATTATCTGAGAATCATCTATCTCTACATTGTACAAAATAGTTGCTTGGTACTGACACTTCTACTATCAGTGATCTTGTGCTTTTATTTCTAACACAAAAATTGGAAAGAATTATGCAAAAGGGGTTGAGTATGTCTAGGGGGCAAACTATGGTTTATAACAAACAAGCTGTTCAAAGGGTAGATCTTCAGCAAGAGCACAGCATATAAAAGAGATCAGCCAAAGAATGGCAACAAGTTGGCTTGGGATGATAATTTATTTTTGCATGCTTTCAGATTGTGTGTACATAAAAAAAAATCTGGCAGTCAGTTAAACAATGTTTCATAAATTGGCAACCCTATATATTTCATAGTATAAGATTCCAAGACCAAGCAGAACAAAAGAATATTCTGGGCTATCTAGCATAGGTTGGGCAGAGAGATGTGGAATGGAATGTTCCAACGGCTTTATCACAGTTTTTCTACTTTTCCACAAGTATAAAAAGTTTAAAAGGTTAAAAGCACTTTGTTTAGAAATAACGGGAACTGCCTAACTTCTACAACACTCTGGCTCAGATATCTGTCAGTCTCTAGCAAAAATAAATACATTTATGTCTGAAAGTCCAGTGAATGAGAAAATCTGTTTGCATTTGTTAAAATGGACATGGTGGATATGCCTGTGTAGTGGAGACTTAAATAGAGCATCTACAGTGGTAACTCCTGTGTTCTCTGAATATCTTCTTTGAACTACATTTTATTGTTATCTTGGTGGGGGTGGGGAATTGGGAGGTAGTTGAGGAGAGGGGTGAGTATTCCTCCCTTCTGTCTACCTTGGAAAATATCTACTACATATTTGCTTTTGAAACCGTTGCTATTGGATTCTATTATTTTTCCTAGTATTTGCCCTTCAGAGGCCAAAATAACATGATTCTGTGGAGCCCTTTGAATGTTCTATAGTCAAAGCTGAAAGAAGATTTGGTCGTGAGCCCTTCAAAGAAAATGAAAATAAAATAATTTAAAGCAACAGTAGGAGAAACACAATAATTCTTCTTAAATACCTTTAAATATGTGTATATAACCCCTGTTTCACCTTTGGCAAGGAGAAAGGGGCATATGTGAATGCTGCATGGTAATGGATAGCTTGCTTGGTTTGAATTTGTTTATCTTGTAACGCTGGTGTCCTCACTGGGTAGAAGCAATAACTTTGTGGCCACAGAGTTAGGATGCAGATACTGGGTAGAAAAATCACTGTTGGCCCTTGGCAAAGGTCTGCCTCTTTAGAATTTGGAAAATGCTTAATGAGTTTGTTTTCCATAAACAATGTAAGGTATGGCTGCTTTTAGGTTATACTCATTTGTGTCACTATTCAAAAGCACATATCAATAAAGTGGCAGCTACTATACAGGTAAGAACCCTGTCCATGAATATTCAGCTAGCGCTACTGAAATTCTTAAGACTACCTTGGCAGTATCCAGATGGCACCAGGGTGGAGTGAGAACTAATCGTGAGCATTCTGTCTAACTTGACAGATAGTGATATTCAGCAGCTTATGTGAATAAATTTAGGCCAGCAAAAAAGGCTGTCCTACCATGACAGTTTAAACTAACCATACAGCTAGCAGCAGTTGCCACTTTCCACAAATATTCAGCACCATTCTCTATCTGGATAGCAGCATTGAATATACAGAATAAATTTATATGCAACAACTTGCATAAAGAGAAAAACAATGCTGCAGCATTTGAATGTTGATCCAACTGTAAGAGTTTTGTGGGGGGGGGGTGGTTTGCAATGTACATGTACATTTTTATTATTGTAAACTGCCTTGTAGCTGTACATAAACATGAGAAAGAAATGTACAAGGGGAGATGAGCCTCTTTCAAATGAAGGAAAACTCAGGAATACGGGGGCATATGATGAAATTAAGAGGAAATAGGCTTAGGAGGAATCTAAGAAAATACTCTTTCACAGAAGGGGTGGTAGATGTGTGGAATGGCCTTCCAGCTGGGGTCGTGGAAACGAGGACTGCGTCATTATTTAAGAAAGTGTGGGACAGGCATGTGGGATCCCTTAGGAAAGAAAGAGTTAGTGGTGACTAAGGATGGGCAGACTGAATGGGCCACTTGGTGCTTATCTGCCATCATATTTCTATGTTTCTATAATTAAAATTATGCTGTTATAGAAAATAAAACTGTTTGCTATTCTACAAAATGTAGCTAAATGGCTTGGCAGACAGTACATTTAAGTCTGATATAGTTCATACAGAAAATTAAAAAGGAAAAGCATTTTTAAAAATCCGCAAAACAGCCACTTGCATGACATCTGTACACACTAGGGATTTCTTTACGTAGGAATAGCCTTGGGTTTTCATTATATAAGGAGTTCTTAACCCAGACCTCAGGACACACCCAGCCAGTCAAGTTTATAGGATTTCCACAACGAATATACATGTGATAGATTTGTATGTACTGCCTCTATTTTATAAAAATCTATCTCATTCATAGTCATTATGGATATCCTGAAAACCTGGCTGGCTGTGTGTGACTGCCCTATACAGTATGGTTCTCAACCTTTCTCATTTTTTTTTTTAATTAAAGTTTTCAACAATAACAGGAAAATACGTTTAACCAAAATCCCCAAAACAGTACATCTCCGTACTACAAGAAAAAAAAAAAAAAAACAGATCAATATAACTCACATGACAATGTTTATCTGTACATGTCACATTGAACAATACAATCGTCATAATTATCAACTTTATTTGATATACCAAAAAGTCAGTACAAAGATTAAGCAGTTTACAGTTGAAAATAAATTCATAAAGAGTAGACAAGGACCAAAACAGAACAAGGGACAAAACAAAAGTCTTTGTATTTAATTTTAAAAACAATTCAAGGGAAAGATAAAATGTATAATAGTTTGCTTTACTTTTGCAAGCTGTAATTGCAATTAGTTATTCAGTTTTAGGTTTTTTTTACAAGTTTTAATCTTTATTTACTTTGTGAGAAATCTGGGACTAATGTTCTATGTGATTAAATACATAAATTCATACTAAACTTGCTGTCAGCATCAAGAAATTAAGGGTTCCTTTTACCAAGCTGTGTGAAAAAGGGCCCTGTGGTAGCAGTGGGGGCCGTATTTTCCGCATGCCAGGGCCCTTTTTCTGCAGCAAGTAAAATGCCCCTAAAAAAAGTGGCCATGCAGGGGGGAAGCATTTATCGCCACTCATTGAGGTGGCGGTAAGGGTACTCGTGGTAACCGGGCAGCACATCAGAAATGGTGCATGCTCGAGTTGGAACTACCACCAGCGGCTGCATTGGGCTGGTGGTGATTCTGGGTTAGCATGTGATAAATCCACTTTGGGCTTACCAATGCTTTGTAAAAGGACCCCTAAGTTATTCTGGAGTACATACAAAGTTGAGCTAGGATGTTTCCCCTTACAACCTATCAAAACAAAAGAAAAAAGAAATTTCAAATTGTCATATCATCTCACTAACAGCAACACAAAATCCATTCTCAACCAGACACTTTGGGGTCTTTTTACTAAGGTGCACCGAAAAATGGCCTGTGCTTTTGTAGGTGCATGTATTGGACGCGTGTATTACCGCCCGGGGCACGCAGTAGCCGGGCGGTAGTTCCAAATTGATGTGCGTTAGACGCGCCTTGGTAAAAGGGCCCCTTTGTGAAGTAACACAAATCTTGCAAAAAGATATTCAGAATCTACGTAACAAGACTGCCATAAAATAGCAGCACTATCCTCCAGGATGCAAGGGATCTTTTACTAAAGCTTAGTTTGAGTTATCTGCAGCATGGCCCATTTTATTCCTGTGGGCCCTGCTGCAGATAACTCGTGCTAAGCTTTAGTAAAAGACCCCCACAAATTGCAAGAACTGTATCTTTAAAAAGACAGCACTGCAGATGCAGAACACAATACACCTGTTAGAAAAGACAAACAAGTTGGCTTGTTGTAGAGTCTCACACAGAAAAAGAGATCACTACCACCCCAATACTACTTTCCGTTTTTAATGCTTGAAAAATGTCTTTGGGAATAAGCATTTGTTATCTTTGCATTTTTTTCGGTGCAGGAGAAAAGTCACTTCTATTTTTATTTGTCCTGTGTTGTACTACTCACAGAGACTATAGCCTTACATACAAAAGAATAGACATACAGTAGAGGGGATCGGGTCAGTCTGGATTTTTGGATTTTCTGGATTCTCAAGCAGTACTTTTAAAATCCACATTTTAGTGTCAGTGTATCTGGCTTTAAAAACAGGTCTGGACAAGTTCCCAGAGGAAAAGTCCATAGTCTGTTGTTGAGACAGACATGGGGACGCCACTGCTTGCCATGGGATTGGTAGCATTGAATAAGAACGGCACCCCAACATAATAGCCCTGAGAAAAAAGCCCCAACAAAATAGCCTTTGACAAATCAGCCCCTAACAAAATGGCCCCTCCCACAAAATAACCCTTGACAAAATAGCCCCCTATTGTCAAAAACACATGCAGATTGTGAAAAATTGCATGAAGACCTATTTTCCACTATTAGGAAACTGGAACACTGGGCATCCAAATGTCATTTGCAAATTTAATCACCTCACTCGTCGTTCTGTTTTCCAGATCATTTATAAATATATTAAATAGCACCGGTCCCAGTACAGATCTCTGCGGCAGTCCACTATTAACCCTACACTCTGTTTTCTGTCCAGTAAACAGTTCCTAATCCACAGAAATACATTGCCTCCTGTCCCTTGACTTTTTAATTTTTTCAGGAGTCTGTCATGATGAACTTTGTCAAAAGCTTTCTGAAAATGTAGATACACTACATCAACTGGCTTACTTTTATCCACATGTTTATTTATGCCCAGTGCTTTTTTTTGTAGGAAAAAAGGTGCCAGTACTCATACCGTGCAAACCTTAAGGGCGGGGTCACTATGGCTCCGCCCCCACAGTAGCCAAACACCCCATTAGCCACATCCATTTTACTAGCCATGGAGCATATAAAAATGTAGCATTGAAAATAGTACACAAGCCCCTAAGCCCAAAACAAGAACCCTGAATACTGATTATAAACTAATAAAAATGTAGACAAGAAATCAACTGAAACCTTCCAAAACCAGACTCTGACATGCAGGATAACACCAGAAAAACAAAATAATTTTCCCCTTGCAATAAAAATAGCAGACATATATTTCAAATGTTACATTCACTATATTGCAAACTAGTAAAAAAGACCCGTTTGGTAGGCAATGAAATGGGCACTAGCAAGGTAATCCCCCACCCTCCCTCGCTGTCTCACTCTGTCCCCTCTGAGACCCACGCCCCCCTCCCTCCCTTCCTTCCGAGTTCCAGATCCCCCTTCCTTCCTCCCTTCCAGTTCCAGGCCCCCTCATGCCCCTCCCACAGAGTTACAGACTCCCCCCTCCCTCCGATTTCAACACCCCCCCCCCCTCTGCATTACTGACCCCTGGACCCCCCTGCCGCAACCTTCTCGACCCCCCCTTCCCGTTGAAACCCTCCCCCGCCGCCGTTGCATACCTGTGCTGACCCCCGACAACCGAAGTCCTCTTCTCGCCTGCGCTGTCATTGCTTGCTGAATGATCTGATCAAGTTTCTGTGCCTGCGTCTGATGCCCACCTATTTGTAGGCTCAATGTGGCTTACAAAGTATCGTAGTGGTGATTGCCATTATGGTTGATAACAAATACAAGGTTGTGTTAAGGTCACAGGTAGAGTGTTCCAGACATCATGGGGTTGAGGATAGTAAATTATCCAGTACAATCATAGATTATCTTGTGTTGCTGGGTGTGGGGATTTATGTTGGATCGGTGGGATAAGCTTTTTGAAGAGGTGGGTTTTCAATGATTTCCTGAAGTTTAGGTGGTCATGTATTGTTTTAACTGCATGCGGGAGTCCATTCCATAGTTGTGCGCTTATGTAGGACAAGTTAGATGCGTGAGTTGTTTTGTATTTTAGCCCTCTACAGTTTGGGTAATGTAGGTTTAGGTATGATCATGCTGATCCGAGTCTAGTTTCTAGTTGGTAGATCAATGAGGTCTGTCATTTACCCTGGGACTATGCCGTAGATGATTTTGTGGACTAAGGTGCAGATTTTGAAGATGATCCGTTCTTTGATTGGGAGCCAGTGCAGCTTTTCTCGAACGGGTTTAGCACTATTGAATCATGTTTTACCATATATCAGTCTGGCTGCTGTGTTTTGGGCGGTCTGGAGTTTTTTAGTGAGTTGTTCTTTACATCCCGCATATATTCTGTTGCAGTAGTCTGCATGGCTTAGGACCATTGATTGTACTAGTTTGCAAAAGGTGTCCCTCAGGAAGAAAGGTTTTATTCGTTTGAGTTTCCACATTGAGTAGATCATTTTCTGTATTACCGTTTTTACTTGGCTCTCGAGAGTGAGGTTGCGGTCGATAGTTACTCCGAGTATTTTTAGGCCATCTAAGATAGGGAGTGTGTGTCCTGGGGTGTTTAAGGTTGTGGGTTTGAAGTTGTTATGTTGAGAAGAGAGGCAGTGTGTTTTTTCAGTGATCAGTTTCAGTTGGAATGAGATTGCCCAGGAGTTCATGATGTTCAGGCTGTCATTTATTTCTTTGGTTATTTGTCAAGTCATGTCTGAAGGGAATGTGGATTGTGACGTCATCTGCATAGATGATATCACCAAAGGGGTGGAGTTCACAGTGGGGGCTATGCAAAAGGTGTATTGTTTGGGGTGGGGCTATGCAAATAAGGCAAAGCAAGGGGCAGGGCTTAGGCGGGATCAAGATGCCATATCCGGTGACAGCATCCAAGGGAGTGGGAGTGGCTTGGGCAGTGACATCAAAGGGGACATGGGGTGGGTGTGCTTAGGAGTGTTCTGATTGGCTGAAAACCCGGAAGTGGGCATACCACCTGTCAAAATCAATTAATTTTGACAAATGCATGTGAGATACACTATTCTGGTATGTTCTGCTTTGGAGGGGTGGGAGGAGGTTTAAGGGGTGGGAGTCATGCCTTAATCCCTCCAGTGGTCAGTTAGGGCACTTTTTTGTGACTTAGTTGTGACTGCATCACAACATTTGCCTTAGACGT
Source organism: Microcaecilia unicolor (assembly GCF_901765095.1). Taxonomy (NCBI): domain Eukaryota; kingdom Metazoa; phylum Chordata; class Amphibia; order Gymnophiona; family Siphonopidae; genus Microcaecilia; species Microcaecilia unicolor. Next base: position 124,935,066 of record NC_044031.1, on the reverse strand, counting down.
TTTTATCTTGTTAGATTATCCCTAAAAAAATGTCCAATTTCTGGGCCCATCTGAAACACTCCCCCACGTGCCCCCTTGCTATTTAGGTGAACTGCAGAAAAAACATCTCAAATCTGAGTTTCAAAAATTGTGACTTGGATGTTTTCCCCTGAAAAACCTTGATTGGCCACTGTTGGAAACAGGATAGTGGGCTTGATGGACCTTCACTCTTTGTCCCACTATGGCAACATTTATGCTGTTATGTAACATCCATGTGCTACTTATGAGACATTTTTCTCTTTTGAAAATGAGCACCCTAGTTATAATACATGTCCAACTCCTAGTCCTGAAGTTAGCACGAAGGCAGTATATAAATTTTAATTGTTATTTTTATAATCCTTACTGATTGGCTTCTACAATGCCTAGGATCTTATAATTGTTTTAGTAGTGACGGAAAATACTCATAATAGCAGAATCACTTGACAATAGAGTTTGGGGGGGGAAACACTCACACAAAGTTGACTGAAGAAATGTAACAGCGTTATGTCAAAAACAAGAAAGTAGCGTGATCAACACAACACTTCCAAAACACCATTGAGACGATGATAATACTTCATTAAAAAATATTTTTTTAAAAAAATCAAAAGATTCGACACGGAGCCATGTTTCGATGAACAACTCCTGCCTCAGGAGTCTGTTGTGTAAGCCAATGAATGGAGCAACATTAGCGAGGAAACCAAATCAAGCCTTTAAAAAGACTTAGTGATAGGTGAATGCATCAAGCATAAGCTTGAAATGACACTAGCGACTGTGAGAAGAGTCAACCACCAGGGCTGGCGCAACCCGGTAAGCGCAGTAAGCATGGCAGGGGGGTGCTGACCTCTAGAGGGCGCCACAAGCCATGCATACCGCTGCCGGGAGAGGTCCTCATGATCCTCACCTGCCCCCCGCCCTCAGCTTCCCACAACAGCCCTCCTTTCCTTCCTGCCACCCTGCCTTTAAAAGTTTTATTTTACCTGAAGTTGCAGCGGCGGCAGTGAAAGCAGCAGACTGGGCTCGGCTCCAGTCTTCCCTTTCCTTCCTTTCCCTCTCAGTGTCCCACCCTCGCAGAAAAAAGGAAATTACGTCAGAGGAGGAGACGTATCTGGGATCTTCCTCTGACTCCCATGAACGCTCCTCTTCAGTATCGGAAAGCACTTCCCTAAGGGAGCTCCGAGACTGAGCCTGCCTCGATGCCAAGGATCAACGTCCTCGATGGCGATGTTGAGAAGCCAATGCCCGCATGGACTGCGGTGAACTTCCTCCACTGACGTCAAAGGAACACAGGTGCCGCACGTGGAACTGAGGATGGAGACCTTACCGCAGGCAAAGGGCCAGACGCCGCTGCAACTGGCCGTGTGGAAGGCACAAGCACCCCCGACACTGAAGCAGACTGGCGCAGCAGTCCTTCCAGAAGTTCTGGAATCAGGGCCCAGATGCGCTCGTTGAGAGCCGCCATCGGAGAAGGCTGAGGTGCCAGTGGAGCAGCCAGTGGCAGAATCAGTTAAGGTTCAGGAGCAAGTACCGGGCTGCTCAGAGACCAACGCATCGGCACCTCCTGTATGGAGGGGGAGCGATCCTCTCAGCGCTGACGCTTCTTGGTTGCCGAATCCTTCAATGCCCCGGAGCTCCCGGTACAATGTGTCGAAGGAGATCGGTGACAGTGCTTCTTCACTTTCGCTCGATGCCCGTCACCGAGGCTCCTCGATGCCGATGTTGAATCCTCACATCTCCTCGGGGTCGGGTCCGATGATGGTCGGTCCCGGGGGATCTGCATAGCAGGAGGCCTCAAGACAGGTGGAGACCCACTCGATACCTCACTACTCCCAGCACGACTTGGTCTCTCAGCAGCAATTACCTCTGCTCCTGACGTCAATGCTTCCCGTCAAAGGACCGGACTGAGCCCCAAAAAGTTTCTTGCTTTTGGCTTCTCGAGCTACTTGTGTCCACTTCTTCATACGAAGACACAGAGCACAAGCAGCTGGGCTGTGGTTGGGCCCAAGGCACTGGATACCCCAGGAATGGGTATCGGTTCCTGACATTGTGCGGTTGCACCGAGTACAACGTCTGAAGCCGCTGGGTGTCCTCGATGACATGGAAGGAAAAACGGCTCCGGCGAAATCAAAAGACTCAATTGTGCCAATAAAAAGGGGCACAAAAATGAGGAGAAAAACCCGGCTGTGTTGAAAAAGAAAGGAAACTTTAAAATGGGGGAAAAAAACCCTGAGGCTTTAAGAAAAAGGATCCTAAGCTCTTTTTTTTTTTTTAAAGAAAAACAAAGTAGAGAGTAGAAAACACGTGAAAAAAATCACTCTTCAGAAGAACTCTTTCCCGGGCCAGAACGAGGAGCACAGGAGGAACCTACCTCACCTCGTCGCGGAAAAAAAGTAACTGAGGTACGTGCTCACGCGGAAAGTCAGTGCACGTGCACCAGAAGACTCTAGCAAAGTTTTTTCTTCTTTGCTATGGCAAAATGCTGATTCCTAGCCCGATATGGACATCGACCCATGTGTGAGAATAATGCAGCCTGCTTGTCCTCGGAGAAAATAAAAGTTTTAAAGGCAGGGCAGCAGGAAGGAAAGGAGGGCTGTTGTGGGAGAAGAGGGCAGGCAGGTGAGGGCTGAAACTCGGGGGCTTAAAAGGAGGGCAGGTGGGGGCTGGGGCCAGTCACTCGACATGGATGGGAGGGGAGGGAGGAGAAATCGCTGGACATGGATGGGAGGGGAGGGCAGAGGAGAATTGCTGGACATGGATGGAAGGGGAAGGCAGAGGAGAAGTCGTTGGGCATGGAGGGGAGGGCAGGGGAAAGAGGAGAATTGCTGGATATGGATAGAGGAGAAGGCAGGGAAGAGAGAAGAGTTGCTGGACATGGATGAATGGAGGGGAGGGCAGGAGAAATGTAGGACAAGGATGGAGGAGAGGGAAGACAGGAAGGAGATGCACATGGACAGAGGGGAGAGAGGAGAATTGCTGGATATGGATAGAGTGGAGGGGAAGGAAGAAAGGAGAAATGTTGGACAGGGATGGAGGGAAGGAAAGACAAAGGAGATGCGTACAAATGGAGGGGAAGGGAAAGAGGAGAAATGCTGGACATGGAGGGGAGGGAAGACAGAGGAGGAGATGCACATGGATGGAGGGGAGGAGAGAGAGAGGAGAATTGATGGACATAGATGGAGGGAGGAGAAGAAAAATGCTGGACATGGATGGAGGAAAGGGAAGAAAGATGCATACTGAATGGAGATGAGGGAAAGGGAAGAGGAAAAAAACTACACATAGATGGAGAAAATAGGTAAAAGCTGGATCCACTCTATACCTCCTCCAGTCAAGTCTGCGGAGGACCCAGCTTTTGCCTATGGATGTAGGACAAAAAATGAAGAAGAAAGGAGGAAAGTAAAGAAATAAAACGGAGTTAAGAAAACAGAGAGCAGCAGAATCAGAGACTGGGACCAACATGATCAGAAAAACAAAGTCACAAGACAACAAAGGTAGAAAAAATCATGTTATTTTCATTTTAGTGTTTGGAATATGTCCAATTTGAGAATTTACATCTGCTGTCTTATTTTGCAATGTATAGCAATGTGTTTCTTTCTGTTTTCTGGTATTGTGCTGCATGCAGAGTCTAGCTTCTTAGGATTTCAGTTTAAAATTTGAAGAGGGGCTATCTCTGTTCTGCATGTGTGACTTCAAGGCCAAGTGTATGAATAGGGATCTGTTTGTTAGGTTCTGCGATTTTTGATAACATATTGTTTCAGGTTTGGCAAGACTGTTCTCCTAATTCCTGGTCTGTATGCTAATTTGGTTTGTGTCATTTTGGGTATACTAGAGCTGTAACAGCTTACAGAAATTATTTGTAATGGAAAAAAAAAGTTATTTTTCTTCTCCTATACTGGTGTAATATTTTCAGTGATGCCTGTTTATATGCACCATGGCCGGTTAAAGGGGTGTGGTTACTGTAGGGTGTGGCTACTGTAGGGTCAGAGCCACAGTGACCCCACCCCTGGGTGGGTAGGGGTGCAGACTAATAGACTGCAGGAGGGTGTCAGAAACCCTACCGACCTTGTCAACCACAGTAGTGCTGAACAAAAAACGCTGCGTTTTTTGTTCTGCACTACTGTGGCTGACTCTTGTCACGGTCTCTGTTGTCATTTCAAGCTTATGCTTGGCGCACTCACCTATCACTAGTCTTTTTAAAGGTTTGATTTGGTTTCTTCGCTTATGTTGCTCCATTCATTGGCTTACACAACAAACAGATTCCTGAGGCAGGTGTTCACCGAAACATGGCTCCGTGTCGAATCTTTTGAGTTTTTTTTTAAATTGTTTTTTTAATAAAGTATTATCATCTATTACTCATCGCCACGGTGTTTTGGAAGTGTCGTGTTGATCACACTACTTTCTTGTTTTTTATCTTTACCCTCGTAGCGGATCTAGTTTCTCCACCTTTGTGGGAGGTTTTCACAGTGTTATCTCAGAAATTCTGAAAATGAGTAGTCTGATTATATTATAAATGAAGAAGTTTTCAACACAGAAATGGAATAAAGAAAAATAAATATGAGCGGGATGGACGTCGCGTTGTGAGCTCCCGTCCGCCTGAATGAAGCCCCGATTTTAGAAGCGCCAAACCCGATCAAGAAAGACCAAATGTAGGTCGGAGATTGGCAGGGGCCCAGAAAACTTAAGAGCGGCCATATCAACGCCGATCCCACCTTTCCCAAGAGATAAGCAACACGGGAATTAAAAGTGCGACTATACAAGATGGCGGCGGCCGGAACACAAAGCTCATAACGGCCATCCTAGGTGGTGAACACGGGAGGAGATCGACCAGCCAGGAGGGGGAAAGTGCTCGAGATTGCGGGAGGCATACGATAAGGATCCGAGACCCAAAAGACAGCGTCCTCAATGAGGCAGGGCTGAGGAGCTGGCGAGCCCAACATTGATGCCAGGTGAGGAGAGCGAATTTAAGGGGCCCGAGGGACAGAAACGCCGCAACTCAAAGGTGAGATGAGCTTTACATCATTAGACTGAGGAACTTGTAATTAATCTCCCAGATCTGAAGGGAAGAGAGGGGAAAACAGAAGTTACTGAGTGGACTGGCATCAAAGTAATTGGTATGCATGCTCCAGACCTAGGAGGAGAACCAGAAATTGTATAACTGATACGAGGGGCCAAGAGTTGAAGATTGAGTGTATCTCCACAAAGTAATTGCGGGCCTAAGTCCTGAAGAAGTGCTGGCTGAGACCCACCAATAAGTAATAGCTGAGGGACATTAAAGCGCGAGGTGGTCGCATGTGAGTTGTTTACTACGTGTATGGAGCAATACTTGAAGTCCATGCCATCAGGAACCACTCGCAGAGGAACAAAATTTGATAAAGATAAAGTTTCACCCCCTAAACTTGGCCATAAAATGGCAGATACGAAAAGTGTACTGGTGGGAGAATTTACTGATAAACAATTGGCGCAAATAACAGCAGCGGTGAGTGCGGCCCTAAGTCCACGATTTGACTTACTGGCCGGACAATTGAAAAACTTGGAATCTTCTGGGGCAGAAACGGAGAAGAGAGTGGGAGAAGCCGAAAATCGGATTGCAGCAACAGAGGACTCTTGCTCGCAGAACTCACAGGAGATTGCAAGACTTAGAGCACAGCTCAAATCACAACAAGAAAAAATAGAGGACATGGAAAACCGAGCCAGGAGATGTAATTTGAGAATTGTGGGCCTACCTGAAAAGATCCCGGAAAAGTCGCTCGGACAAATGTTAGAACAATGGTTGAAAAGAGAATTGGCTCTTTCTGATAGCCGAGGAGAGCTGTGTATTGAGCGAGCCCATAGGCTGGGACGCTAGCAGCACAACATGCAGAGACCAAGAATAGTCATCATTAAAGTGCTTAACTATCTGCACAAGGAAGAGATCCTAAGGGGCTTTAGACTGAAGCGAGACTCCCTTACATATGAGGGGTCCCCGATTAAGATTTTCCAGGACTATTCGGCAGGGGTACAAGAACAAAGACGCCGTTTTCATCCAATATATTCGGCACTGGCCACCAAGAATACCAGATTCATGTTGCTCTACCCAGCCATCCTAAAGATTCAACATAGAAACCAATGGCGCTCCTTCCAAAATGCTCAAGAGGCCCAGCAGTTCTTGGATGTGGAAATGAAAGAATCAGACACATGACCCTTGTGCAGGACATGAGTGGAGCAGGACATTTGGAAGCCTCTCCCCTAGGCTCTTTAAGCTTGGGGGAGAGGGGATATTGGGCTTTGGATATGTTAGATATGGTAAAGTTGTGCTGGACGCCCTAGTTGTGGATTTAATTCATTGATGTTTAATAGTTACAGGTGACAAGGTATAACCCCAAGGTGACCCCACTATCTGGCCGGACCTGGGTATATCTGGGTTGCCGGTTTACATGATGAAAGGTTTCCCTGAGGGGCGAGGGACTAAGGGATAAGATGGCTACAGATATTTAGGGGCTTCAAAGGGCGAGAGAAGTCCAGGGTATGAGGGGTACCCGGAAGTGCGATAGATGGGGAAGGGGGGGAAGGGAGGGACGGGAAGCAGTAGGGGGCAGGGGGGTGGCGTAAGGGTGGGCATGGGAAGGGATGCAAGTTATCTGAGTGTATGTACTGAGACTGAGTGGGATGTCTGGAACGATAATGGAGTGTGGAAGGACTGGAAGAAAATGCTGGGGAGGTGGTGGCTGGGACACCTCGCAGGCATGATTGTTGGAAGATGGTATGGAAGCAATGACAGGTAGGGATTACATGACTTCGTTACATGCTATAACTTGGACTGTAGGGGGCATCCACTCGCCCATTAAAAGGCAAAAAATTTTAAAAACACTTAATGACCAAAAGGCATCAATTGCATTTCTTCAGGAGACGCATTTAACAGTAGTAGAACATGCTAAATTGAAACGCTGGTGGGTTGGAGAAATTTTTGAATCCCCAGCAGTAGGGGGGAAAGGAGGAGTAATTACATTAGTGCGCAAAGGTATACATGTGAAGGTTATCAAAGTGGTAAGAGACGCCTGGGGCAGATATGTGCTAGCATCCATAATATTAGACAGACAGCCGGTCATGCTTTGTAACATCTATGCCCCTAACACATATGAAAAACAGTTTTATAAACAATTTACTTGAGCAATGCAGGGGCTAGGAGAGGTCCCAATCATAATGGGGGGAGACTTTAATGAGGCAGCGGACTCGGCATTGGACAGGTCTAATCCTTCGAGGAGGGAACTGGCCAGACCTGGGAGGGGTATAGCAGTGTTGGAAGAGGTGTTTGCTGTAGTAGATGTGTGGAGAACTTTAAATCCTCTAGAGAGGGACTATACCCGTTTATCAAGGGCCCATGCCTCTTTATCTCGTATTGATTATATATTTGTAACTGGAGATCTGTTCACGCAGGTAGAAACAGCAAAAATAGGACCCATAATGATATCAGATCATGCCTGGGTACTGATGAGGCTGCAGTTGGAAGGGGGGAGAAAAGAGGATTACGTGTGGAGATTCCCAACCTGGCTGTATCGGGACAGTCAATTCCTATCCCACCTAATAGAGTGCTGGAAAGATTTTAGCAAAGACAATGAGAATCATAGGGTAGATCCAGTGCTCTATTGGGAGACAGCTAAGGCAGTGCTTAGGGGGGGAGATCATAGCTTACACGAGTTTCAAGCGGGCAGCGAGGAAACAGGAAATCCTTCGGTTGGAGAGGAGGGTGACCAAATTACGGAGACAATATAGTATAGACAACTCACAGAGACTTAAGGTGCAGTTATTAGAGGTGCAGCAGAGTCTTATTGAATTGCTACATCGCACAGCTCGAAAGTCTATGGCCTACTATAAATACCAGCTGTACAAGTTTGCGAATAAAGGAGGGGGATTCTTGGCGAGGATCATGGGTAGGAAAGCAGGTCGTCAGAAAATACTCACATTAAAAGATCAGCACGGGTCACGTGCACAATAAAGATAATGAAATTTCGGGAATTTTTAAAGAGTTTTTTACTCAGCTATATAAACCACAAAAGGATCTGGTCACACCTAGCGAGGCTTATCTGGCCAGTGTTGAACTACTTATATAAAGTACTCCTTACACCTTTAATATCTTAAACTTGTTTTTTATTTTATTACTTGTGCCTAATACCTCTACCCTCAAAACTCACATTCTCACATTGCATTCACACATATCTCACAGTGTTTTTACATGTTCCCTTGTTATTTAATTAACCATTTAAGTTGAACTACCCCAATTAGATGCTGAGGAACTGAGAGTGCTGAATGCAGATATCACTGTAGATGAAGTAACGTGGGTAATTAAACAGAGCTCTATAGGGAAGGCACCGGGTCCTGATGGGCTAAGGAATGAGTTCTATAAGTTGTTGCAGGCAGAAATTAGCCCAATATTGACCGAGGTTTTTAACATAACTGTTCAACGGGGATCAATGCCATTACATATGAATCAAGCATACATAACGGTATTGCTAAAACCAGGCAAATTGGCCCAATACCCAGAGTCTTACAGGCCATTTCACTCTTAAACTCAGAAGCCAAATTTGTGGCTAAATTGCTGGCTAATAGGTTGGCCAGATACCTCCCCTCTCTAGTAGAAGACCCGCAAGTAGGATTTGTAAGGGGCAGGAAAATAGTAAAGAATATGAGGAGGATAATACTAGCGCTAGAGGAAACACAGAGGGGAAAAGATACCAACAATGTTAATTAGCTTTGATGCCGAAAAGGCTTTCGATAGGGTGGATTGGGGATTCCTGATTGAAACACTTAAAGCATATGGTATGGGTGGATTCTTTCTACAAGCTTTCAGAACTTTGTATACTGAACCCAGAGCGAGAATCCTTGTTAATGGTTCTGTTTCAGACTGGTTCCCTATTGGTCGAGGAACACGCCAGGGATGCCCTCTCTCACCACTTCTTTTTATTTTAACACTGGACCCGTTGATACGGGAGATAAGTAATAACGCTGACATAACGGGGGTTCCTATCCGAGATAGAGAATTTAAAATAGCAGCATTTGCGGATGACCTGCTGGTCTTGCTGACGAACCCCCGGAGCTCTCTGGGACACCTCATGGAAAGCATAAAGGAATATGGAGATTTTTCCCGGATTTCACTTAAATCTGATGAAATCGAGGCATTGGCGAGTCCAGAGGTTAGGAGGGAGGAATGGGTACAATTCCCGTTACGGTGGGCGACAGAGACTTTTAGATATTTGGGCATTCAAATAACATTAGATCCCATACAGATTTATGACATCAATATCCCCCAACTACTGCGAGACACGAAGGAGCAGCTGGCTAAATGGAGTTCTCTACCACTGTCACTTGTGGGTAGGATTCATTTGTATCGAATGTTGGTATTTCCGAAATGGCTATATACGCTACAGGTACTGCCAATACGATTATGGAAAAAAGATTTGAAGGCGCACCAGAGGCAGGTAGCCCGATTTTGTTGGGCAGGAAGGAAGGCAAAACTCAAATGGGAATACATTAGGGGGACACAGGCGAATGGGGGATTGGGGATGCCTGACATAAGAATATTATAATCAAGCATGTCTCCTAAGACACTTAAGAGATTGGATTATGGGAACAAGCACATTTACAGACTTACAATTAGAAAATAAGTATTTTAGTCCCTGGCACCTCAATTTTTTTTATTTATTTTTTATTTTTTGTTACATTTGTACCCCACGCTTTCTCACTCATGGCAGGCTCAATGCGGCGGGCAATGGAGGGTTAAGTGACCTGCCCAGAGTCACAAGGAGCTGCCTGTGCCGGGAATTGAACTCAGTTCCTCAGTTCCCCAGGACCAAAGTCCACCACCCTAACCACTAGGCCACTCCTCCACTACTTAATACATGCAAAAACTGGAAAGATCCCACAACAGGTAAAACATAGCCTGCTCTTGCAACCCCTAAGATATCTATGGAAAGAGATAACAAAGATCTTGGGGCACAGTTCAGAGAGCAGTGTAATGTTGCCCATTGTAGGTAATGTGGAATTCTCACCTGGGAGGGAAAATAAAATTTTTTTAGGGATCTAGGGAAACAGGGAGTGACACTTTTGGGAATTTTTTTTTTTTACAGGATGGGACGGTCATGCCTTATTCTGAGTTTGAGAGGCATTGCGCTGGGGGACTATTAGCAAAATTAGCTTATCATCAGCTCTCTCACTATATACATAGTCTCCCCACTGCAAGCCTACTACCAGGATTTGAGAAAGAAATCCAGGATTTTTTGACTGGGGATGCAGCGGGACAAATCTCAGTATCTTGGTTTCACAGAGCACTGGAGGGGAAACAACCTAAAAGAGATGTTAAGATGGTTGCTGAAAGATGGAGCCAGGATGTGGGGAGCCGAATAGTGGAAGGCAAAATTCTAGCAGCGCTCAAGGGAGGTGTGAGGGTGGTACACAGTGCGGAACTGCAAGAATGTCATTTTCGAACTGTACACAGGGCATATTTTTCAGTGAAACAGGCCTGGTACGCAGGTGTGGTGGAAACAAGTGAGTGCCCTAAATGTGCAGAAGTAAATGCATCATTTTGCCATGGTATGTGGCAATGTGGAGAGATACAGGGGTTTTGGTCAGCTCTCTCCTGATTTTCAGCTGGGTCCTAGGTTATCAAGTGACCATGTCCTTTGAGGGGATGATACTGATTTCTATGATGACATGGAATAAGGGAACATTAGAAGAAAAGATGTTCCTCAGTAAACTGTGTATTCTGGGGAAAAAATTCATTCTTAATTGCTGGACAGGGGATAGGGGCCCCTCGTATTGGAGAAACAAGTTGCATGAACTTATGTTATGGGAAATGCAGGATGCCCGTACCTCACCGAAGAGGCGGCAACGGTTTATAAAAATTTGGGGGGCGTATATACACAAAATATCCCCACGAGCGCGGAGTCAAGTTCTGAATACCTTAGGTTAGTGGGTGCGCATGGAATGTGTGTGAGTGGAATGTAGAGCAGAATTGTCGAATCAGGCATCGATGCTCAGTGATGGAATCTATAAAGGGGGGGGGGGGGAATGGTTGTTACAGTATGTTGAGATTTCTTGCTAGTACAATCTCATTCGTGACGGTCTGGAAGTCAGACAAGTCTGACAGGAATGTTATAGTTATATAGTACATATGACCTTCAATAACTGAAATGGGAGGGGAGAGGGGAAAAGGTGGGGGTTCTAGGGGAAGGGGAGGGGAGTAGAAAGATCAAAATATTGTACGAGGTAATGAGCAATTATAAATTGGAAATGATATAACCAGGTATAATGTTTTGGAAGTTGATTATGTTAATTTGCACTATGACTAAAAGAGTATATTCAATACGAAATGTGTAAAGATGAGCAGGTAGGGGAGGGGGATGGGAAATTATAAAATGATGACTATACAGGTTTCCTTCCTTATATTGTTTAAAGTGATATGGAAAAAAGTTTGTTCATGGTTGACAACTTATTTGTATTGACTTGTCATCAATAAAAATTGTTATTACTTTAAGAAAAATAAATATTATTGTTTCTTAAATCTTCTCTTTTGCCACTTTCATTAAGGATAATATTTAGATGTGTGTTTTGTTGGTTTGTTGGTTATTTTTGCTTACGAGTATTTAACTGTGTTGTTCATGTGTACAGACCACATATGAACTATATGTAAATAACTGAGCATCCTAATTAGTGAGTCACTGAACATGCCAAAGTTTTCCTTTGCTTTCTCTCTGGTGTTTTAAGGGTAGTTTCCACAGATGGAAATGGGCTTGTGTAATATTGCATGCCCTATATGCAGTTAAATGTTCAAGTCGTGAACTACAGAGGGAGGCATTTCCAGGGCAGGGTGTATATCTTATGTACATGTCAAATTCAGTCATAAAATATATCCGCTCAATTTGGAAGGTATAAATATGTAGTTTTCCTGGGATAGCTTTCAAAATGAAAGTAACCCATATACTATTCACTCTGTGGAGTTTGCAGTATTTGCATATAGTTCACCAGTATGAGCAGTTAAAAATTAAGGGGCCCTTATACTAAAGCTTAGGGCATGATAACAGACATTAGTATCCACTAAGTGCCACTTGGCCCACAGGTATAAAATAGGATGTGCAGCATTTAGCACACACTAAGCTTTAGTAAAAGGTACCCTTAATGTTTGCTTTTCAGTTTCCCGTGCAGTCCATGTTAGATATATTACTCTATTGCTGTGATTTTAAGGACAACCAGAGCATGTTTTTAGTTTGGATTAATATGTTTAAAAACCTTGTTATTCATGTAAAGTGTATCTGTTGTGTCTCACCCTCAGATTTGTAGACACTAATCTTTCTTGGAAAAGATTTTACCTAATAAGGAGCAGTCTACCAACTAACATCAGTACTTTTGTCTTAAATAGTAACAGATTATTCTGTTTTAAAATAATTAGATTTTGGCACATGAGATTCCATTCCTGTGTATTTGTCATTAAGACTTAAAATAGAACAGCCTCAATATTCTTGGCAGCCCTAAGTATTATGGTATCACATAGTTTAAACATGCAAACCTAAAATGTTTTGTGCTCATACATTTCTTTTCTGTCCTGTTTTTGCTTTTTAGTGTAAACCTCATGAAAATCAAATTAGACCCAGAGGGACTAGGAATCATATTACTAAATCCCTTTCTCCAAGAATTTTTCCCTGAACAGGTATTAGTCTTTTCTTACATATTTTTTTTCTTTCATCCTTTCTCTGTGGTTATTTGCTACCAACATACTGAACACTCCTGGATAAATAACATTTTAGCATTTATCAAAATTGTGCTAGAGGATCCTGTACAAATTGTTTCAAGCAGTTTTGGCAAGTGACAGTTATTAGCCTGGAGCTTTCTTGATGATATAATTTTGCATTGAAGCTCCCAGAGCTAGTTTCAAACCACTTCCATCTACTTACACTTAAGAGCAATATGATGGAAAACTGTGATATTGTACAAGACGGCTCTCCATTGCTACCAGCTAAACACCATGTTATTCAGAGATGCATTTCAAAAACAAAAATCAGGTTTCTATATAGATGTATAGCGCTGTCACTGTGGCTGATATATAATGCAATGTCTACAAAAAAGTGGAGAAAAAAAAGACCTCAGTGAGCAAACCACAGCTCCTCATTCAAGTATAAAGCTTAAGGTCAAAACCCATCACTGATGGGTATTGATCACTGATCAAGAAAAAAAAACTCCACTTACCCTATAATCAGACAGAGTGAAAAAATGCTAACAATTTCAACAGGAAAATACTGATAGGCTATGGAGCTCCCGAGAACATAAATAGTTCTTAGCCGCACAACGTCCTTGATCTTTACTCAGTTCATGTGTCATCTGCTTCAATGTAGCTGATTGATTATTTATGTATTGATTGATTCATGCTTGTATCCCACAATTATCCCAAAATAAGTTTCAATTCAATGTGGCTTACATTTAACAGTTATTCGAGATTACATTGATGAATTTTAGTTACAAGGTTGTTTGGTGCAGTGTTATTACAGAATGATTAATGAAGTACTGTTAGGGTGCATGGATTAATCGTAGAATTTCTTGAAAAGGTTAGCCTTTAGTTCTTTTCTGAACTGGATGTAGTTTGTGATGTTCCTTATGACCTTTGCAATTGAGTTCCACCATTTTGTGCCCAGATAGCTGAATCCCGCTTTGTAGATGGATTTGTAGCATATGTTTTTACAGTTGGGCAGATGGAGTAGTAAGTAACCCCTGGTTTCTAGGTTTGCATTTCTTGGTGATAGTGTTATCAGATCTAGCATGTAATCTGGAGACATGCCAAACAGTATTTTGTAGATGATTGTGCTGGTTTTGAAATATAGTCTGGCCTTGATAATGAGGCAGTACAGCATTATGAGTAATGAGGTTGCTCTTTCATATTTATATTTTTTTTAATATCAATCTCGCTGCTGTGTTTTCGATGGTCTGCAGTGATTTTAGTAAGTTTTCTTTACATCCTACATATACTGCATTACAGTAGTCTAGGTGGAACAGTAACGGCATCTGAACTATGAGACAGAATGATTGTCTGGGGAGATAGTCTCTGATTTTTCTCAGTTTCCGAAGTGTTTTGAAACTTTTTGATGTGACTGCAGATTCAAGAGACAGATGTTTGTCAAGAATAATTCCTAGTATTTTTAGTTGTGTTTCGATTGGTCTGTTTTGATGTTTTGGTAATTGGTGGGTTTGTGCACGCTGGATAAAACCAGGAGTTTGGTTTTGTCTCGATTTAGTTTGTTTGACTGCTATGGCCCAGTTTTCCTTATGGTCCTTCCCTTTTTTAACTTTATCCAGTGTGTCGGTGGTGGTGTTGTTGTTGAAAGGTAGGTAGATGGTAACATTATCAGCATATATAAATGGGTTAGATCCCAATTTTTTCCAGCTTTTTGCTAAGGAGTGGCCTAGTGCTTAGGGTGGTGGACTTTGGTCCTGAGGAACTGAGTTCGATTCTCACTTCAGGCACAGGCAGCTCCTTGTGACTCTGGGCAAGTCACTTAACCCTCCATTGCCCCATGTAAGCCGCATTGAGCCTGCCATGAGTGGGAAAGTGCGGGGTACAAATGTAACAAAATATATATATATATATATTGAATACTATAGGTGATATCGGGGAACCCTATGGCACGACGTAGCACCCCATATTCAGAGATCCAGGGGGCTGAGAACTGGTTGGACATCTTGACTAGGTAGGACCTGGTTTTTAGAAAGCTGTTTAACCAGGCTGCTACTGCTCCAATTATTCCTATGTTGTCAAGTAGCGTCATTAGTGTTGTGTGGTCTACTAGGTCGAAGGCGCTTGGCATATATTTGCCTGCTTTGCATTTGACTTGCCATTCCTTATGCTGTTCTTATTATTTTCAGTCTAATTTTTCTTCTATTTTCTGAAGGGTTTTCTTTTAGCTCTAGCTTCCTTCACCTCATTTTTTTTACCATGCCGGCTGTTGTCTAGTCTTCCTTCCTCCCTCCTTTTTTAAAACACGGAATATATTTGGCCTGGGCTTCCAGGATGCTATTTTTGAACAGCATCCAAGCCTGATGTAAATTTTTGACCCAAGGGTGATGCTGGCCTTTTAGAAGACCTCCCTCCTCCAAGGCATCACAGGGGCTGCCAGACTGGAGGTGGGACTTCTCTACAACTTCCCTGTAGGTCTCCTGTATGTACTTCTCTGTCTCCCTCAGCTCCACCAAGTCTGCTACTCTAGCCTCAAGAGAATGGACTCGTTCTCTGAGAGATAGGAGCTCTTTGCATCAAGCACATACATATAATTTCTCAACAATTGAATGTCTCTCCATGAGCTTCTGCCCAACAGGGAATGGTTAGAACAGTTGTTCTAGTTAGTGATTTGATCATTAGACATGTATATAGATGGGTGGCTGATGGACATTAGGATTGCCTGGTCACTTGCCTTCCTGGTGCGAAGGTAGTGGACCTCAAGCGTCACCTAGATAAGATTTTAGATAGTGCTGGGGAGGAGCCGGCTGTCTTGATACATGTGGGTACCAGTGACATAAGAATATGTGGGATGGAGTTTCTGGAAGCCAATTTAGGCTCTTAGGTAGAAAGCTGAAATCGAGGTCCTCCAGGTAGCATTTTCAGAAATGCTCCCTGTGCGACGCGCAGGACCCAAAGGCAGGCAAAGCTCAGAAGTCTCAATGCATGGTTGAGATGATGGTTCAGGGATGAGGGATTTAGATTTGTTAGGAAATGGGCATCATTCTGGGAAAGGGGGAGCCTGTTCTGAAAGGATGAACTCCACTTTACTGGGATGGAACCAGTCTGCTGGCGCTAGCACTTAAAAAGGAGAGAGAGCAGATTTTAAACTAAAATGGGGGGGAAAGCTGATGCTTGCCCAGGAGCACATAGTTTGGTGTGGCGTATACTTGGAGGATACTATTGAAACAGGATCTTTAAGGAATCCCAATAGAGAGGTTTCAATAATGGTAAAAGAAAGCCAGGACTGTTTAACAGGAGAACAGAGTAAAGGATGCAAATTATGCCCCTCAACTTCAAAGCAACTTGTAGATGCAAGGAAAAAACACAATTTGACATGTACATAAGTAATGCCACACTGGGAAAAGACCAAGGGTCCATCGAGCCCAGTATCCTGTCCACGACAGCGGCCAATCCAGGCCAAGGGCACCTGGCAAGCTTCCCAAACGTACAAAACATTCTATGTATTCCTGGAATTGTTATTCCTATGTTATTCCTGGAATTGTGGATTTTTCCCAAGTCCATTTAGTAGCGGTTTATGGACTTGTCCTTTAGGAAACCGTCTAACCCCTTTTTAAACTCTGCCAAGCTAACCGCCTTCATCACGTTCTCCGGCAACAAATTCCAAAGTTTAATTATGCGTTGGGTGAAGAAATATTTTCTCCGATTTTTTTAAAATTTACTACACTGTAGTTTAATCGCATAGTGAGTTGAAAAAGAGACCTTAGTAGATGAGGTGACCTTAAGTAAAAATCAGACAAAACATTGCAAATTGACACTGTCAACTAATGAGTAAGATGTAAATAGGAACAAGAAACATAGTTTGAAATGTCTATATGCAAATACCAAAAGCCTAAGAAATAAGATGGGAGAGTTAGAATATATTGCATTAAATGAAAAATTACATATAATAGGCATTTCTGAGACCTGGTGGAAGGAGGATAACCAGTGGGACACTGTCATACCGGGGTACAAATTATATCATAGTAATAAGGTGGATCGAATTGGTGGAGGGGTAGCATTGTATATTAAGGAGGGCCTTGAATCAAGTAGATTGAAAATTCTGCATGAAACAAAACACATCTTGGAATCCCTGTGGATTGAAATTCCATGTGTAAAGGAGATAAGGACAGTGATAGGGAGTGTACTAACGCCCACCTGGCCAGGATGAACAGACGGATGTAGAAATGTTATCAGAAGTTAGGGAGGCTAACAAACTGGGGAACACAATAATAATGGGTGATTTCAATTACCCTGATACTGACTGGGTAGATGTAACATGAGGGCATGCTAGGGAGGTAAAATTCCTTGACAAAATCAATGACTACTTTATGGAGCAGCTGGTACAGGATCCAACAAGAGAAGGAAAAATTCTAGACCTAGTCCTTAGTTGAGAGCATGCTCTGGTGCAGGAGGTAATGGTGATGGGGCCGTTTGAAAACAGTGATCATAATATGATCAGATTTGATATTGGCTTTGGAGTAAGTACATACAGGAAATCCAATAAGTTAGCGTTTAACTTTCAAAAAGGAGACTATGATAAAATGAGAAGAACAGTGGAAAAAAAAACTTAGAGGAGCATCTGTGAAGGTCAAAATTTTACATCAGGCTTGGATTTTGTTCAAAAATACCATCCTGGAAGCCCAGGCCAAATATATTCTGTGTATTAAAAAAGGAGGAAGGAAGACCAAACGACAGCTGGCATGGTTAAAAAGTGAGGTGAAGTAAGCTATTAGAACTAAAAGAAAAAGTATCAGAAAATGGAAGATGGAACAGACTGAAAATAATAAGAAACAGCATAAGGAACGGCAAGTCAAATGCAAAGAGCTGATAAGGAAGGCAAAGAGAGACTTTGGAAAAAAGATTGCGTTGGAGGCAAAATCAAGTGGAGGGGCATTTTCGAAAGGGATGTCCAAGTTGTGATTTGGACGTCCTTGCAAATCGGCGAAATCCAGGGGCAGGGAAACCCGTATTTTCAAAACAAGATGGACGTCCATCTTTCGTTTCGAAAATACCATCAGAAACGTCCAAATCCTTAAATTTGGATGTCCTTAGACATGGATGTTTCTGACTTTCGGCGATTTTCGAAACCAAAGATGTCCATGTCAAAAAAGGCCAAATGCAAGCCATTTGGTCGTGGGAGAAGCCAGCATTTGTACACCACTACCTATATATGGGTACAGTGGGTTTGTGGTGGGTTTTGGAGAGCTCGCTGCTCCCTCCACAAATGTAACAGGTGGGGGGGAATGGGCCTGGGTCCACCTGTCTGAAGTGCACTGCAGTACCCACTAAAACTGCTCCAAGGACCTGAATGCGCTGTCATGGACCTGAGTATGACATTAGAGGCTGGCACGACATATTTTTTAAGATGTTTTTTGAGGGTGGGAGGGAGTAAGGGGAGGTCATCCTCGATTCTCTCTGGTGGTCATCTAGTCATTTCGGTCACCTTTTTGTGCCTTAGTTGTAAGAAAAACAGGTCCGGGTGAAAACGTGTCCTTGTTTTTTTTCGATTATGGGTCAAAGATGTCCAAGTATTAGGCACGCCCAAGTCCCGCCTTTGCTACACCTCTGACACACCCCCTTGAACTTTGGCCGTCCTTGCAACGGAGTGCAGTTGGAGACGTCATAAATCGGGTTTCGATTATACCGATTTGGACGTCCCTGGGAGATGGACGTCCATCTTCCGATTTATGTCAAAAGATGGACGTCCTTCTCTTTTGAAAATGAGCCCAATAGTAAAACTTTTTTTAACTAGATGAAAAGCAAGAAGCTGTAAAAGACTTGGTTGGACCACTAGGGAAGACAATGCCATAGTGGAGAGATTAAATTAATTTTTTGCTTCGGTCTTCACCGAGGAAGATTTGGGTGAGATACCAGTGCCAAAAATGATCTAAATATGGGAGTAACTAGTGAGGTAATTAAATTTGCTGACGATACAAAGTTATTCAAAGTTGTTAAATCGCTGAGGATTGTGAAAAATTACAAGAGGACCTTACAAGACTGGGAGATTAGGCATCTAAATGGCAGATGGCGTTTAATGTGAGCAAGTGCAAAGTGATGCATCTGGGAAAGAGGAACCCGAATTATAGTTATGCAATGCTTGACAGTTGCTTCTTATTGTCTTCATTCAGATCTTTTTTCCATTCTTTGAAGAATGTTCATTTGGATCTAACAGCCTCTTTCACTTCACCTTTCAACCATGCAAGTGCAAAGTGATGAATCTGGGAAAGAGAAACCCAGATTATAGTTATGTAATGCTTGACAGTGCATATGTTGCTTCTTATTTTCTTCATTCAGATCTTTTTTCCATTCTTTGAAGAATGTTAATTTGGCTCTAACAGCCTCTTTCACTTCACCTTTCAACCATGCTGGTTGTCATTTACTCTTCTTACCAGCTTTGTTAATACATAGAACACAAATGGGCTAGGCTTCCAAGATGGTGTTTTTAAACAACATCCATGCCTGATTTAAAGATGTAATCTTTCAGGCCAATCCGTTTAGCTTCTTTTTAAGCTGTTTCCACATTTTATAGCAGTTACCCTTTCAAAAATTAAATGTTGCTACACTAGATTTACTCACTGACTTCACTCCAGATATCAGCTCAAATTTTATCATGTTATGATCAGCGGACCAAAAACACCATTATCTCTTGCACTATGCCCTGCATTCTACTAAGGACTATTCTAAAATAGCTCCCCCTCTTCTCGGTTCTTGTATTAGTTGCTCCAAGAAACATTTATTACATCTAGGAATTTTACCTCCCTAGTGCTCTCTGGTATAACATTTATCCAGTCAATACTGGGGAAATTGAAATCACCCATTATTATACTGTTGCCGAATTTGCCAGCGTTTCTAATTTCTATAAACATGTATTCATTTGTCTGTTTGTTGTGTCCTGACTGATGGTAGTACAGCCCTACCAGTATATTCATGGGCTTCACAAATGTAATTTCTATCCATAATGATTCCACACTGCTATCTCTTTCATGTACAATGTTTATTTTGTTTGACTCAATTCCCTCTTCAACATATAGTAAAACTCCCTCCAATTTGATCCACTCTATTATTGTGACATAATTTGTACCCTGATAACACAGTGTCCATTTGATTATCCTCCTTCCACCAGGTCTCTGATATGCATATCTACCTCTTCATTTAGTGCTATATACTCCAACTCTCCCATCTTATTTTTAGGCTTCTTGAATTTGTATATAGACAAATTTTCATTTATCACCTTTCACTCCGACTCCTGTATATTAATATTCATAGCTTCAGTTTTATCCAAGTTAGCTTTAAATCCAGAAATTTGACCATATAAAGACTTATCCCGCAAAATAATGGGTAAAGATGTACAGTAGTGAGTAATAGAATAACATCATTGGCAAACATGGATATTTTATGAGAAATCCCATTCACTGCAATATCTTCCTCATCTCTTATTCTTTGGGCAAAGGGTTCCTTAACAAGAGCAAACAACAATGGGGACATGGGGCACCCCTGCCATGTGCCTCTCCCTAGTGGAAAGGTAGCTGTATATTCCCCGTTAATTATTTAAAAGGCCTGGGGTTCATTATACAACCTTTCTAACCAACTTAAATAACCTGCCCCCCCCCCCCCCCCCCCCAAACACACACACACAATTTTTCTCAAGACTTCAAACATAAATCACCAGTGGATGCAGTCAAAGGACTTCTCAGCATCCACTGCTAAGAAAATAGCCAGTTGGGCCCTCGACCCCACCAACCAGGAGAGGTGAAGTACCCACTTAATATTGTCTGTGGTTTGCCTGCCTGGGATAAGCCCTGCCTGGTCCAGATGTACAATATGTGGCAATATAGGACTCAAGCGGTCCACTAATAATTTAGATAAAATTTTTAAATCAATGTTAATCAATGATATAGGTCGATAAGACCCACATGAGATAGGATCACACCCAGGTTTCAAAAGATTGTAATGCCTAAAGCAAATTCTTTATAATAGATGACAATTCAGCCACTGTAATCTCACTATCTAAAATTGTAACCCACTCCTCTTGCAAACCAGGCTATTGCTCCTCAGAGATGTATTGAGATATGCGTGCTAGGTCTGTTGAGTCATCCCTTGCATACATTTGTTGATAAAAATCTAAGAATCTCTTTTGTATCAGTTCTTTCTGAAATAATAGTTCCCCTTTATCATTGTAAATTTTCAAAATATGATTACGAGATTGAAGCTTTTTTAATTTAGATGCTAAGAATTTCCCTGATTTATTTGCCCATTCATAATGCTGTTGCTGAGCCAGTTTCAACTGATGCGAAGTGTCTGCCAACCAGAGTTCCTGTAAGGTTGCTCTGAATTTATCGGCTATCATCCTAAAAGCATGATTCTTAGTAGAACCATATTTCTCATCAAAATCTTTTATCTGGTGCAATAGATTCTGCTCTTTAGCCAATTTTCCTCCTTTTAAGTCGAGCTTCCCATTTGATAAACACCCCTCTAAGTACAAACTTCAGCCCTTTCCATAAAGTAAGGTCACTCACATCTCCTATATCATTAAATTCCATATACTCCTATATACTAAATTCTATATCTTGCTGCACCTCTTTGTTCCTCAACAATTCATTCAATTTCCAGAACTTCCTTGATGGACCTTTCCCCTGTAACCAAAAATCCACCCAAATGGGAGCATGGTCAGACCACTTGATAAGCTCAGTACTGACAATTTAGGAAGACAGTATGGATCCCCAAAAAGCATATCATGAACGAGAATCATGTACAGCAGAGTAACCAGAATATTTTCTTGCACTTGGTTATAGCACTCGCCACAAGTCTGTTAATATGCATTCCTTCATTAATTTGGCCAGAGCTTTCCTAATGCCTTTGGTATGTGAGGGCCTAGCAGGGGTAGCATCTATTAAAGGGTTACAAACTAAATTGAAGTCTCCTCCCAATAATGGCTTTTGGCATGATATTGTATAAATTCCAGGATCTGTCCTAGAAAATGTACAGAATTCTCATTGGAAGCATATATATTCCATAAGGTGACCACTACCCCAGAGAGCTGTCCATTAACCAAAATAAATCTACCCTCATCTCTAGCACTACCTAAAAATTGCCAGGGTAGATTATAATGAAAGATGGCTACTCCCCTTTTGGCCACCCCTAGTGGAGCTAAAATAAAGAGAGATATATGAAGGACACTTCAGAAGGGTTTCAGATCATGGTGTTAGGTGATTTTCTTGTACAAATGCTATATCCAAATGCAAGTGGTGGAGATCCCCATAAAGCAAACTCCATTTAGTAGGTGAGTTCACTGTTTTGACATTGAGAAAGTCCACCTCAACTTAGACCCTGTCTTCATTGTTAGGATAGTATAAGCTAAAAACAAACATCGAATTAATACCCTTCTCCCTTACAGTTATACAAAGAAGATCATATAGAATACCCTTCCAGTGTAATGAAGCCAATTTCCCCAAACCTCCTCCCTCCCTCTTCCCCTCCCCCATAACCAATGCATGCAACCCAGTATGTGCGCTGGAGAAAGGAATGACTACCCGACCAACAGGCTAATGGAAGCAACCTATACAGAGCTTAGTTTGTTCATTTGTTTGTTCCTTTTTTTGTCATGTAATTGTATTCCTGGTGCTTCATGTATTTTCCTTGCCTTTTCCCTTATAGATATACAGATAAAGAAATTGTATAATATTACCCAGAGTCCCAAAAAAACAGCCCCTCTTAAATCGGAAAGACTCAACAAAACAAAGAACATGGTCTTAAATCAAGCAACATATAGCAGCACTTTCTTATCCTGTCGACTTATAGAAAACAAGACTCCTCTGAAAGAATAGTCCTAAAAAGGAGAAAATAGCATACCAATAGACAACAAGAAAAATAAAGTCACACAACACACTTGTGAGATGATGAACCGGATTCTGAGGAAAACCGACGATGATCAGAAAATTTGGCTAAATGAGCAGCGCCCTCTTTTCTGTGCCACCGCAAAGAAGAATGTAGGTGGTGAGAGTTTTGCCCTCTGTTGGTTAGCGTCTTTCCGGATGATTCAGTACCTTCAATTGATGGGGACGGTGCCATGCTTCAGCCAATGATTGCGTAGTTCCGTTCATCGTGTAAACCAAGGCAAACAGATAGACCCACTTATACTTAGTATTCTCTGCACAAAGAAAGGTTGTGACTCCACTTAATTCTCTGTGTTTCCGAAGGGTCAGGGCAGATATGTCCTGATAGATTTCCACTTTAAGATCTTTCCACGTGATAGTCCATTGCTTCCTAGCAGCCATAAGAATCATCTATTTCATGTTAAAGTCTGTAAGGCATACAGTGATGTCCCTGGGCAAGTTGTCCCAACAAAGACCCACCACTCTGTGAACTCTGTCTATCATTATCTCCATAGAGGAATCAGGAGAGTCAGAAGAGGATCGAAGAAGGTATTGTGCCATATGCATTACTACTGCAGCACAATATTCATATGGATGTGTCTCAGGTATTTCTCGAAGCCTTAAATTATTTATTTATTTATTTATTTATTTATTTATTTATTTATTTATTTGTTTGTTTGTTTGTATCCCACGTTTTCCCACTTATTTGTAGGCTCAATGTGGCTTACATAGTACCGGAGAGGGCGTTTGCAGACTCTGGTGTGAACAAATATGTGATGTGGTAAGATAAAGTTCATGTGGCACAGCCACATTAGGGCATTGTATATAGCGACCGCAACCTGTTTTCAAGGTCTTCCACTGTATCCCATAAGGCTTGAGAATCAGTGTTGTGAGAATCCATCGTAGAATGTAGATCTACAATTTCTTTCTCGCACTGAGCGACATGATGCTCACATTCTGTTTGGCGCTCTTCAAACGCCTTAATTTCCATTTTTAAGTCTTTCACATCTCCTATAATATTCTGTCTGATGAGGTGGAGTTCACTCTTAATATCAGCAAGCCAGCGGGAAGCCTTCACCGAGCGTCCATCTTGTGCATCCTCCTAGGAGCTAGGGTCAACCTCCGACTCCAGCACAGCCATTTTTTCAGTCTGCACCTTGGTGCTCAGTTTCTATGAATGTGATTGATCCCGGGATCCACTCACATGACGGGAGGGTTCAGACTTCTTCTTAGAGGCCATTAGCTCCTCTATCAAATTATGCTAAGACAACAACAAATACTACTTTCCACACAGGGGAAAAATGGAGAATATTAGTCAATTGATTAGAGCTGTAACCCGAAGCAGCCATCTTCGTCGGTGATGTCACATCCTCCCTTGAGGTTGCTGATTTGAACTGAAGCCTGGGAAAAGAAAGGGCCAGCTATGCTGAAGCCCTCTGGTAACCTCATGGAGCTAAGGACCTAATTGGTTATGACGGAAACAAAAATCTGTGTGAGCAGGATTGACAGGTTCACAGGTGCTTGGCCCACACCATCGGGTAGCGGTGACACATTCACGGTCACTCAGCCCAAACCATTGGGTGGGTAGAGCATCACAAATGGTTATTGTAACTTTTAGGATTCTTTTCTCTTTTTATTTATATTTGAATGCAATTGTAAACTGCTGAAAAAGCTCACCTGATTGGCATTATGTCAAGAAATAAATGGCCTTGACCATAATGGACTGTGTTGCTAAGTTTTGCCTTATATAATTCCCTAGTGGTTTGCAACACCTGGTTCCAACATAAACCAATTCATCAACAGTCCTGGTACTCTCTCACTCTAAATGTAGCCAGTTTGATGGACTATTTCCAGACAAGCAATGTTTCCAGTGGTTTATGAATGATGTTTGAATACTATGTGGTGCAGTAGAGTCTGATCGTTATCTCATGAGATGCAAGATCTAGCAAACATAGAGAACTGTACTTGTCATTGACCACCATCATATAATGAACAGTTCCAAATCGAATGCCATAATTGCTTCGAGACCCTCCAACTTTAGAAGTCATTGAGGAACAATGGGCAAGAACCAAAAGCACATTATCAGATTGCAGTTTTCCCCAAGGCAGAAAAAAAGTGGCTCCAAATGAATTTTAGATAAGACCGTTGAACTTGTTATACAGAGGAATGGTGCTAAATTTCTGAATACAACAGAAGCTAGAAAATTAATAAAAGAAATTTGAAAGAAGTTGAAAAGCGGCAAGGAAGATTTTGGAACAACAGTTGCTTTGGACATGAAAACTGCTGCTGAGTGGGGTGATGAAAATACCCTTTTTTTTGCTAAAAGCACTTACAGTCAAGCACAGACAGCCATCTACAAATGTCCAAGATACATCAGGAAGAGTTAACAAAACTACTGCTGAGGCACCCAATACTGGAAGATGCACTTTAAATTACTGGTAAATTTTGACCTTCTAACTACATTCAACCATGATCTAGAAAATGAAGTAACTAAAACTGAGATTGCTCAAGCTATCAAACAACTCAGGAATGGCAAGGCTTAGTAAAAGGACCCCTTAAAAAGGCATTTTTTACAGGTGCTCTGAAAAATGATTCTGCACACGCCCAAAACATGCATCTACACTACCGCAGGCCATTTTTCAGTGTGCCTTAGTAAAAAGGCCCCTTGCTGACATAGTACCCATCCTTAAAAATGTTGATAAGAACAATCTGAGAAATAACGGGGAATCATCCTTCTATCAGGTATTGGAAAAATGCTTGCTGAAATAATCAGAGCCCACCACAATGCAGGAAGTCAACACCCAAGAGGAGCAATGTGGCTTCAGACCAGGCAGAGGCTATAGAGATCATATCTTTTCTGCTAAGAAAATATCTGAAGAGAAGATAAAATATGGGTAAAAAAAACTAACAATATTCATGGACTTCTTTTGATTTCATAAGCTCCTCTGACAGTGTCCATAGGGAATCTATGGGGAGAGCAATTAGGGTGCCTGGAATCCCACAGAATACAGTCTGTATTATTTATGCTTTCTATGATGGTACACCCTACAGAGTAACAGTGCATAGCAAAAAATCCAGCATCTTCATTGTCCAGATGGGTGTAAGGTAAAGGATTGATGTGATCATTGATTGGGTCAAGAAGCAAAGCTTGGTTGAATGTGTAGGCGTGGTATGTGGTGCAGATGGCCAGACTTTCACTGATGCAGAATATGCCAATGATGATGATTTTATGAAAGAATTAGACTCTAAGGAAGGCTCAAGAACTGCTGATAATCCTAGAAAGAGCAGGAAAAACCGGTGTTATAGATCAGTGCAAAGAAACCCAAGTTCATGACACCAGACAGTTCAAAAATATACTTGCTAGTCTGTGGCGATCCAGTAAAGCAAGTGAATGAATTTGAACTATCTAGGATCATTGATCTCAGCATCAAAAGTTGCTGCAACTGTTGATATTGTAGCCTGAGTTGATACTACTACTACTATTCAGCATTTCTATAGCGCTACAAGGCGTACGCAGTGCTGCACAAACATAGAAGAAAGACAGTCCCTGCTCAAAGAGCTTACAATCTAATAGACAAAAAAAAAAATAAAGTAATGTTGATAATGTCCTAACAGCTTTCATTAGTCTACAATGGTGCCTGTGGAAGAAGCACTGTGTTAAACTGAAGACCAAGATGAGAGTTCTTAGTCTTGTCAGTTCTTTTCTACATATTAGAAACCTGGACCTTGCCAGTTAAGGACTTGTACAAGCTGGAAGTATTCTGCTTTGCACAAAAAAAAGGAGAAAATGCCTAAATTTTTATTTGTTTGTTTATGTGTATGCATGTGGTTTTGTGCCTTTTTGCACACAACATACATTTTTCAAAATGGCTTTGAATTTCCATAAGTATTAGTGACCAAAACATAAATAGGCTAAATTCATCATTGAAAATAGGTAGTAACGTTTCATTTAGTCCTAACTGTTGGAAGAATATAAAAGCCAAATTGTTGTACCTAGCTTTCAGCAGCATTGTTTTGATTACTTGTCTTCCCTTTCACAGGTTCATTAAATTTTTTAAAGTATTTCTAGAAGATTCTTGACAGGTTTATTTATTAGTAACTAGTAAAAAAGGCCCGTTTCTGACACAAATGAAACGGGCGCTAGCAAGGTTTTCCTCGGAGTGTGTATGTTTGAGATGGAGTGTGTGTATCATAGAGAGAATGAGACAGAGACAGCGCGTGTGTGTGTGAGACAGAGTGTCTGTGTGTGTGAGACTGTGTGTGTGTGACAGAGAGATAGAGTGTGATAGGGAGTGTGTCAGAGAGTGTATGTGAGAGACAGTGAGTGAGTGTGAGCCCCACCCCCCTCTTGCAGGGCCCCCTCCCCACCCCACCTCTCTGGTCTCAGGACCCCCTCCCCACCTCCTTCTCCCTTGCCCCGCCTCCAGCCATCCATGTCCAGCGACCCTCCTCTCCCCCTGTCCCCCCTGCAGCTACCCATGTCCAGCGACCCTCCCCTCCCCCCGGCATATCAAACACCCCCTCCCCCCCCCAAGCACATCAAACACCCCCTCCCCCCACCTGAAGCAGAAAGCCACACCACCCCCGGCGCATCAAACCCCATCGCCACCCGCAGATGCCAGTAGTAACGCTTTCTGGCCGCTGCTGCTTCTCCTGTTGAGCAGCAGCGGCCGCTACAAAAAGAAAAGAAGCGATAAATGTTTTTAAACCCAGCCCAAATCATTCGCAAATGCCCAAGTCTTACAACACAGTCTCTGCAGCAGCTCCTCCTCTCGCCTGTCACATCACTGCACTCCTCCGGGGTCTTATTCAGCTGTTAGTGACGTCATCCTGGCTACGGAGCCTAGCTCAGCAACTCCAGGAGCCATGGACACAGGCAGTCCCACATTAGAGCGTTAGTGGTGAGAATTATTATATAGGATTAGCTGTATTTATGCCTCGGTATTTTGGTTGGATTGCACAATAAACTCCTCTGCTGTCATACCTTTGTGCCTTCCTTCAGAAAGGATTGTCTACACCAAACATTTTTCTTAGAATGCCTGTAAATTGTCATTTACATATTGTAAGCAGTATTTGTACATAATTTTTCATGCATTTTTTCTAATGTTTAACTGTAGAGGCAAGTCTAATGACAGCCTAAGAACACTGCACATTTTACAACAGAAATGTTGGTAATTATTTAAATCATAAAAAAATCACTGTGAAAACAACAAAAATCCCACAGAGTAGTACCACACGTATTGCATAATATCACAAATCTTGCTAAATAAAGAAATTAAATAATATAATTATAGTGTGCTCATAATCTTAGAAGGACAACCACTGACCAAAAAGGTCATCTGTATTTCCTAGTATTATGTGTAATCATTGCACACTTAGGGCTAGATTCTATGGGGCCCTTTTACTAAGGTGCACTGAAAATGGTCTGCGCTGGTGTAGACACATGTATTGGATGTGTGCAGGTCCATTTTTCAGCGCATCTGCAAAAAAGGCCTTTTATTTGGCCAAAAATGGACATGCGTCAAAATGAAAATTGGCACGTGTCCATTTTGGGCCTGCGACCTTACCGCCACCCATTGACCTAGAGATAAGGTCTCACGCATTAACCAGGCAGTAATGGTCTATGCACGTACAATGCCGATTACCGCCCGGTTAGCGCAGCGTGCCAGAAAATAAAATATATTTTCTGGTGCACTTAGTGGATGCGCGTAAAAAATTAAATTACTGCCCAGGCCAAGTGATAGCCAGGTGGTAGTTCAGAATTGACGCGCATAGGCACCTAAACGGCTTAGTAAAAGAGCCCCTGTGTATGGCATCTAAATATCAGTGCGGTTTATAGATTTTACACTTGTGGAAAGGTTGTACATAAATTTAGGCATGGCCATTTGCACCGATGAAAATGTGGTGCAAATGCCTGTGCCTAAAAATACATTCAGAGCACCGTTATTCTACAGTTACACATGTAACTCAAAACCATGCCCATGACCCTTCCATATTTGCATCCCCTTTTTTGGACTGCGCATACATTTTTTGGCACAGATTCTGTGCGTGTCTTTACATGGGTAAGTCCCAATTAGATCTAATTCATGGCAATAATTGTTAAAAAGCCAATTATTTTCACTAATTGACTCATTGTTCTATCAAATTGCACACACAAATTGGGAGTGTGCCTAAAATTGCACACAATTTTTGGTGACATTTTTAGAATCGGGGAGTTAATGTTTGTTGACTTGTATCATAACATGTAAAATCATTTCCATAAACAAGTGTGCAAATTTCACACTCGGTCCAAAAAATGCTTAAATATTGTTATAAAAATGTGCTTATCTATTTCTTGGGTCCCAATGCGGTCTCAAGAAACTCAGAGTAAAAAGTGTATAAACAAAAAATTTGCTGTGCCAGCCCCTCACATATGTAAACTTAAACGCATGAGAGATGCCAAAGTCTCCCTAAACATAGTCTCTGCCAGATTACTTTTATTAGAATTAACCACTAGCACCTTTTGAGATTTATGCTACATTGGTCTAAATTGATTTCTTTTTAAATGCATAGCTTTTAGATGTCATATTTAACTTATTCAGATGTTGTTTTTAGTGCTCTTTTCTTTTATGTAATTCACATTTATTTACATGTAATTTATAGACTTCTGAGGCAGGCACCTAGTGCGCCAAAACACAGCTGTTGTGTCGAGTCTTTTTGATGTGCCTTCAATAAACACCGTTGAATTGGACTGACACGTTTCCCTTGTTGGTTTTGGAAGTGCCAATTCTTCACCCTACTCCTTGGTTTGCTGTGCTACAATCATAGGGATTGATGTTCCTCCGCCTAGTGTGGTTGTCCTACCATCTTTGCTTATACTTTACGCTGTCTAGTAAAATGTTTTATTACGCATTGTGTTGACATTGTAAGTTGTATGCTATGCATTGTTATTTAAATATTCCTTTTCATCTATACCAGACCAGTCCATACTAATGGGTTGTGTCCATCTAACAGCGGAAGGAAACAGAAAATATAGTTCCAAGTAAACCGCCCCTTAAGGGTATCATGCAGCCTGGAATGTTCAGTATTTTCTCTGTCTCCTAGCGGACGGTGGACGGAGCGTGCAGCTGCTCTGGATTGCGGTGCTGGTAGCTCCTGTCCCAGATTCTTCTGGTGACAGTGGAGCCAGGGGTGTGCTGGTAGCCGTGTTGGGGCTAGTTTTAGATGATACTCAGTGGTCCTGAGTTCCTCATCTGCCAGCTAGGATGATATCCAGTGACCCTGGTTCCTTCCCCTCCCCTACCTCCCCTGACTGTCTTTTTAGCAGGGTGATGGTTGATTGCGGCATGGAGTACCTTGTCTCCCCTGTGGGGTTCTTCTCTTCTGTGGTGGTAGATATATCTGAATTTCTGCCTCTGAGGTAAGCCTTTGTTTATTCCTGTCACGAGTGAAGAAGGTTGTTTATTTTTTTTTTTTAAAAGGAAACTCTTTTTTCCTCCTTTTCTGCATCTGAGGTAAACCTTTATTTATTCCTGTCACTAGTGAAGAAGGTTGTTTAAAAAAAAAAAAAAAAGAAGAAACTTTGTTTTTCCTTCTTTCTCTTGCCTGTTACCTGATTTATTTTCCCACCTTTGGCAATGTATTCTAGGGGGCCGCTTGTGAAGTTTCTTTGAATTTCACTGGCCAGCGTCTGCTTCTGATCTTGAACCCTTCCAAGCTGGTACCCGTTGCTTTGATTTTTTTTTTTTGTGGGGCACAGCTCGTGTCTGGATCACGAAACTCAGTTGTTTTTCTCCGCTTCACGGTCCTAGACGGCGGCTGGTTCAGAGGGCGACCCCGTTGCTGGAACTTGTACCTTTGCGGTTCGGAGCTCTTAGTCTGCCATTTCCAAAGTGGAGGAAGTCTCTCACTGGCTCCATTTGGCTGCAGGCTCGGTCTTTTTAGTCCAGGGCTATTTTTTCATTCCTGTCAGCCATAAGCTGCTGCTGGTCAGTTCTTTTTCAGACCGTCCGGTCTCTGCTGCTTCTGGCACTTGCTTGAGACGCTCCTGCTATTTGATTCTTGTTTTGCCAGCAGTTTTTCCTCCCTTCCTTAGGGAGGTTCTGGTTCTCTCGTCCTCGTGGATCCCTCCTGTCTGCTTTGGTTTGTCTGCAGGGTACTTTCCTTCTGGCGGGGGTCCGAGTTGCCCTTGGGGTGCAACTGCTAGCTCAAATCCCTATTCTGAGTACCCTTTGTTCCTGGTCTGGTGAGAGTTGTTTCTTCCTCACTGCCTTACGGCTGCATTTTGCTCCCTATGGTCTGAGGATTCCAGCTCCGTGATGCTTACCTCCCTCTTGGCGGGAGTTCTTTCTCTACGTTGACTGCTGCTCCGTATCAGTTGCCTAGGAGGAGGGCGGTCATTGTGGCTCAGAGACCACTTGAGGGTAAAGAGTGTCTCTTTGGGCACGGGGCTTTCTCTTCTTGTAGTTTTAGTCCCTCTGGGCCAGGGGAGTGCAGCGCCAGGTCTGCATTTCCACAAGTTGTGCTCCTTTCCTGTTGGCCTCCTGGCAGCACCTTCTTCTCTGGCTGTTCCTCGGGACTCCATCTATGCATTTTGCTTGTTGAGCACAGCTCCATCGCTGCATGTTGAGCACAGCTCCATCGCTGCATGTTGAGCACAGCTCCATCGTTTCATGTTGAGCGCAGCTCTATCGTTGCATGTTGAGCACAGCTTCATTATTCCATGCAGTTCCATCGTTGAATGTTGAGCACAGCTTTATTATTCCATGCAGTTCCACTGTTCCATGTTGGGCACGGCTCCATCACTGCATGCTGGGCACAGTTCCAGGTTGGCTTTAGCTCCATCGTTGTATGTTGAGGACAGCTCTATCATGGCATGTTGAGTGAAGTTCCTTCGCTGCTTATTCTGCAAACTTTCATCTCTGCATGTTGAACGCAGCTCCATTGTCACATGTTGAGTGTAGCTCTTTCTCTGCAGGTCTCAGCGTGGGGCACAGTCCTGTGTCTGCGTGTAGAACACAGCTCTCTGTCTGCCTGTGGAACGCAGCTCCTTGTCTGTGTGTGGCATGCAGCTCTCTCTTTGTGTATGGAACGCAGCTCCCTGTCTGTGTGCAAAGCCTAGCTCCACCGCCTGTTGAGTGTAGCTCCATCTCTGTATGTTTAGCACAACCCTTCTCTGCAAATTGGGTGAAGTTGAGCACAGCTCTGTGACTGCAGGTGCTACACAGCTTCATGTCTGCATAGGAAGCATAGCTCCTTGTCGGCATCCAGAGCGCAGTTCCTTGCTGTCATCCAGAGCGCAGCTCCTTGTCGGCATTTGGAGCGCAGTTCCTTGCTGGCATCCGGAGCGCAGCTCCTTGTTTGCGTGTGGAAAGCAGCACCTTGTCTCCGTTTTATACACAGTTCCATCGCTACCGCAGCTTCAGTTCTGCAGGTACCTCTAACATCCAGCTCTTTCAGTGGGGCACTACTCATCCTCTGTCTGTTACTCTCAGCTTCTTCTCTGCTTATTCAGTGCATTTCTATCTTTGCCAGAGGTGTGCAACTCTTTCTCTGCCCGTGGTGTATGGCTCAGTTTGTGTGCTTTGAATGCAAATCCGTTTGTTCTGGTTGAGCACGGATCCTACTCTGCCTGATGAGCGCAGCTTCTTTTCTGTCCCTTGAGCACAGTTCAGTCTCTGACTGTGGAGCATATTTTCACCTTTGCCTGTTGGGCACTGTTTCAACTTGTTGGTCAACCTTTGCTTTTTTCTGTTGGATACAGTAACTTCTCAGCAGCTGTAGCATACCGCAGTTTAGACTGCTAGACAAGGCTGTCTTGTCTCCTGTTAGCTGCCATTCCTGTGGCACCTTTTCTTGCCGTAGCCTCTTTGTGGTTGGCAAGAAGCTTCTCCATTGCTGGAGCTTGAATTAGTCTCTGCTCCTTTTGTGGCTACTTGGCACCTTGGGGGTCTTTTCTCCATAGTGTGGCTCTCAACTCTCTTTCTTTTTGTCTTCTTTTGTTCTCTTGGCTCTGTTCTTTCATCCCTAAGTCCAGAGCGAGCTGTTTGAGGAGCACTCTTTCTACGGTTGTACCCTGGTATGCTGCTGCCCTTTTCTTCATGGTTCTCCTGGAGAGACTAGCGCTTCAGTTAATTGGTTCTCTCGACTCTGGAGTCTCTTCTTCTTCTTCTGTGGAGTTTGATTCTCTCACTAGGTGCAGGTCTGGGTGGTTCCTGGGCCTTGCTTCCTTTCTTCTATGAAGTGTGGCGCACTGTTTGGGGTTGCGTATTCCTAGTACTTGTTAGGGTTGCTTCATCCGACCATCTTGGACTCAAGGCAGACTGACAGGTTTGGGAGTTAGTCTTTGTCCTTCCAGGGTTCGGAGAAGTGGATCCTGGTCTAGGAGAGACAGTTCTTCTCCTTGTTGCTTGGATATGACTGTTGCCTTCCTTCCAAGGGGGGTTCTTTGGCATGAGTATCTTTTGTTGCTTCTTTTACTACTCTCGGGACAGGGGTACGTAATTTTTCTTTTGCTCAGGACGTTTGTATTACGTCCTACGGCTTCAGTTCCTTTTCTAGTGTCAACTCTCCTCCATTTTGGTAGCCTAGTGGTTTGGATATTTGAATCCTTTTCTGCTGATCAGTTTTTTGCTGTGTGTATAGCTTTGTTGATTTTTCAACCTTCTGCATTCTTCTTTTCTCTCCCCCCACCCCTTTTGGGAAACTGTTTTGCTACATCCCATTAGTCTGGACTGGTCTGGTATAGATGACAAGGAAGGAAAAATTATGTTCTTACCTGATAATTTTCTTTCCTTTAATCATACCAGACCAGTCCAGATGCCCTCCCTGGCTAAAGTGTGTCAGAGTGTTGTTTCCTTTAGGTATCCCTGGCTGTTCCACGATGCTTCAGTATGCTGGGATGTCCTACAGCACTACTTATTTCATCTTCTCTATTCAATCTCCTGCCACTTGTTGTTGTGCCAGCTCCGTATGACTCCTGTTACTTGGCATCACGGAGTTCTTTCCCCGGATTCAGGGGTAGATCTCTATGTGCTTGAGCAAGCTCAGTATGGACCATTCCCTCCCGCTTACTTTACTGTGAGGGGAGGTTGCAGTTGCCTTTGGCCAAGCAGGAACGGTTCTTTATATTGGCTCCAAGAGTTTGCCTGTTTGGTATTAACTGTGTTTTCTTCTAGACTTCAGAGCACCATTGCTTGGCTATTCAAAATACTGAACATTCCAGGCTGCACAATACCCTTAAGGGGCGGTTTACTTGGAACTATTTTCTCTGCCTCCTTCCGCTGGTAGATGGACACAACCCATTAGTCTGGACTGGTCTGGTATGATTAAAGAAAAGAAAATTATCAGGTAAGAACATAATTTTTCCTTTTTACTGCTGTAATTGTCTATTGCTTATGTTTGATTTATTCTTACTGTACACCGCCTTGAGTGAATTCCTTCAAAAAGGTGGTAAATAAATCCTAATAAATAAATTGTAACTATACTTTGTAATGTGTTAACATCAGATGCATCTGTGTTCTCTATATATGGTTAATTTAACTACTGATACTGTCCTGCCAAGAAGATACTCAACCTTATTCACAGTAGTAAAAACCATGGGGCCCTTTTACTAAGCCACAGCAAAAAGTGGCCTGTGGCAGTATGAGTACGTCTTTTGTGCATGCACTGGGCCATTTTTTTACTGCGTATTGGAAAAAGGTAATTTTTTAAGGGGATGGAAAATGGACGTGAGGCAAAATAAAAACCATTTTCGGCCTGAGACCTTACCACCACCCACTGACTTAGCGGTAAGGTCTCATGCGCTACCCGGGTGTTAGGTATGTGGCATGCACACTTCTGTCTACCGCCAGGTAAGCACCATGTTGTAGAAGATAGAAGTATATTTTCTACTGCATCTTTTCGGTTCATGCCAAATTCAGAATTACCATTCGGGGCACATGATAGCAGGGCGGTAATGCTGATTTGGCATGCGCTGTACGCATGTAGGCCCTTTCTCGCCTTTTTGAAAGGGCCCCAGATGCTGTTGAGCATCCCAAACAAGACTGGTTACATTTCTGAGTGGGTGGTGGTTTGTTTTATTGGACCAACTAAAACTGATTTGTACAATAGTAATTGTGTATAACCATTTGAGACATTATAGGCCCCTTTACATATAGCTATCCAGGTTTCCCAGTATGTCTACCACAAACCTTCACTACATTCTGCCCACCAAATGACATCTGACAGAAATGTTTGAGACTTCTGTGGTGATTTTTGTGCCTGATTTTTCCATGGTACATTCTTTTCTTGTTTAATACTTTTAAGACAAGTCTGTGCCGCACACTGATTTAACCAGCCTAAGCTTAACGAATCTATCATTATATAAATGTAAGAATACAACCTGTAGTGCTGCTTCACTTAACAAATGCCAACTGAAATATTTATGCAAACAAAGTTTAGATAAGTTATAGAGAGAATTTATATTCACTGGGGAAAGTATTGCTTAGGCATTCAAGAACAAGAATAATTGTCCCTTAATTCATGAATGGGCTTAGACACTTGACAGCCCTCTCACTTAACAATTTTAGAAAATGCCCTTCTTCTACAATTGTTAATATTTACTACCAAGCAATTAAGAACAGTTTTAGAAAAAAAAAAACAGAGTTGCATATAATATGTACATGTTTAAGTGAAAATTTGCTCTTAGCCAGCCTTATTACCTAATAGTAGTATATCCTGACAAGGTCGGGAAGCAATGTTTTTATTTCCCTCAGAAGAAAATGTGGTTCAAATAAATTGTATTGCTAGAATAAATCTCTTAAATCTGGGGATCTTACAGAGAATTTTATGCATGATTTTGAGATAAATTTTACAAAAAGTCCATGTCTCCATGCTGCTAGTACTAGCCAGTAGCGCTAACACTAGAATCCTAAACCAAGGTAAGATGCAATGAAGGCAAGAGGCAATGGGCAAAAATCTAGTGACTGCGAAGGATGGTTTTATTTTGCTGTAGCTTAACATTCTTTACCATCCCCAACCAAAAAAATGGTCTTAAAGTAGACAAGTACAGTTAGGACATGTTTTGGTTGAATCTGGAGAGCGTAAAAGAGAAAGGGCCCATGAGGAAGGTGCTGAAGTAAAAATCATTGTTTCTACCTGTCTTTGACATTCAGGACTCAAGAGTTCCAGAGTCATTTACAGTGTACCATTACAATGGATTGAAGCAATCAAATTACAGTGAAAAGGTATGATAAGTATAGTAAATGAAATTGTTTGGATACTTGTACTCCTGTTTGAAAACATTCATCTAATTGTGCTTTGTTTCTGGTACCGACTTCACTGAAATCTTAATGTGAGGAAGAGTAATTTGCTGTGCACTAATATATATATTTCGAATATAAGCCCATTCTCATGCATAGTATCTCTTTATATCTACATAGTTTTATTTTTCATTTAAATAATATAGGGTCCTTTATTGAAAAAAAATTCTATACCCTTTTGCTTCAGCTTTTGCGGTACTGTTTTGCTATTTTTGTTTTATTTTCTCTGCGTATTTTATTATTTATATCTTCTTTTTATGTGTATGATTTGAGAATTTCCAGAATTTCCCTTCCACTCAAAAAAAAATAGCTGCTTAGATACTAAAATATAATTGTATCTATCTATGGAAGGGAGCACGTAATAAACATCACACTTAGGACTTCCGGCGGAGCCGAGCGGCAAGATGGCCGCGGTCTAGAGGAGCTCCGCAACTCCGCTGTCGGGCTCTTTGCTCCCCCGCTCCCCAGACTCACCATGCAACGCCCAGAAGATGCCTAAAGCCCTCCAGTATCGGAGGACTCCACCGAAAGACACCCAACACGCCTTATAAAGCGGGAACGACAGATGATCGCGACGCACGCGGCAAAGTGGCAAGATGGCGGCCAAAGATGCAGAGTGAGAGCGTGCAGAGCACTCGTGCCGCGGTAATAAGGCGAGCAGAACAAGTACGTAGGGGATGATTGTTGGGGAAATCGGAGACGTGGCAGGGCAATAGGAAGCGGGAGAAAGTCGATGATGCTTCCATTTTTCTTCCCCCTCCCCCCCTCGGCGCACAGAAACGGGGCCATTTACAGAAATGACGAGAGACTCTCTGGAAACATCTCAATATAAAGAGCTGAGTACACTAATTCATGCTCCAGCGTGCAAAGACGCTGTCTCACCATAGTAGGGATAGTTAATAAAGATTATTACCACAACACGCTGGCTGAAAAGAGAGGGCGACGCCGGGTGTTAATAGACAATTGGTGTCTGCGGCCTTGTTCTGGACAGCTAACTAGGGGAGAACTCATACAGCGAATAAAACATACGGGCTGGATCAACGCGGGGAGCGACTCTCCAGACTTTTAGAATTGGACTGATCACGTTGATAAGAGGGTAAAAACCAGACCCACAATACCATCGAATTACCCCCGGGCAAAAGGGCTAAACAAGCAAGATCAGTGACGAAGAGGCCAGAGAGAAACTGTAATACCCTCTACATGGAGCAATTTTTGAGGCCCAAATCAGCAGGAACAACTAGAAGCGGTATTAAGTACGACAAAGGGAAAAACTCCCCACCACCCACTGGGATCAAGATGGCAGAAGGTAAACTTGAAAAGCTTGGTGATTTTTCTGACAAACAACTTGCACAGATCACCATGGCGGTCAGCGCCGCATTGAACCCCAGATTTGACTTGCTAGAACGCCAAATGAGCAGTTTAGAATCCACCATGGCTGACACGGTGAGACGAATGGGTGAAGCGGAGAGCAGAATATCAACGGCAGAGGACAGGGGAGCGCAGAATGTTCAAGATGTCACGCGCTTGATGGAGCAACTTAAAGCACAGCAAGACAAGATTGAGGACATGGAGAATAGAGCAAGGAGATGCAATCTCCGCATTGTGGGTCTTCCTGAAGCAATTCCTGAGAAATCACTAGGACATCTTTTGGAAAGCTGGCTTAAAAAAGAACTTGCCCTGTCGGACAGTTATGGGGAACTGT
The DNA here is from genome assembly GCF_901765095.1 of Microcaecilia unicolor. Taxonomy (NCBI): domain Eukaryota; kingdom Metazoa; phylum Chordata; class Amphibia; order Gymnophiona; family Siphonopidae; genus Microcaecilia; species Microcaecilia unicolor. The sequence goes on along the minus strand of NC_044031.1, from coordinate 124,897,467 downwards.
GCATAGAACGGGCCCATAGGCTTGGCCGTCGGCAACCAGGGCAGCAAAGACCCAGACTGGTGATAATCAAAGTTCACAATTATCTACACAAGGAAGAAATCATGAGAGGCTTTCGACTGAAAAGAGACACCTTAAAATACGATGGCGCATCGATAAAAATCTTTCAAGACTATTCGGCTGGGGTACAAGAGCAACGTCGCCGGTTCCACCCCCTCTGCACGGCACTGGTAAGCAGAAAAACAAGATTTATGCTGATCTACCCAGCCATATTGAAGATTCAACATGAAAACGGATGGCGATCGTTTCACTCTGTCCAGGAGGCCCAACAGTTTCTAGAAACCGAACTACATGCACCAGCTGATGCACCAACTTGACTCTATGTTTGGCAAAAGGCAGAAAGAACAATGTCTTAACCCTGTTTATGGTTCCCTGCATATGACGAGGACACAATATGCAAGATAAGTCTATAGCAAAGAAAATGTTGATTAAGAAATGATGGGTTAAAAAGTTATAACTGTATTGTTGTTGTCTATTTGAAGAGTCCCTCCGGTAGTAGAACCGGGGTGGCTTTAGAGATATCGCCGAGGGATGGGGGGGATCCCCTTATGAAGGGGGGAGAGGGGTAGGCGAGGGGAGATGAGTCACATAGCGGTCTCACACCACAAGTAAGAGGAAGTTCAAACTAGAGGGAAAGGGTTCTCGTTAAGAGAAGGGTAATGGGCGGGGGGGAATGGGGACTTAATGGGATTCAATACTTAGGGAAAGGGGCACATAGAAACACAAAGGGCAGGTCTTTCACTCAGATTATACACAAGACCAACGAATGGGTAGGATGTCAAAATCAGAATATTGAAACACAAAGCAGAGGCAACATTTACAGCTTCTGGGAAAGGGCTGGGACCCAGGAGCTGAGTTTTTTCTGGTATACTGATATGAAGATAATATGTCTTGGCGGTACCACACTGTAAAGTAGTCACCTGGAATGTAGGAGGCATTACGTCTCCCATAAAAAGGAAAAAGATCCTAGCACACTTAAAACGCCTCAACGCAGACATTGCCTGCTTGCAAGAGACAAAATTGACAGCGCCAGAGCATGAAAAACTCAAGCAGGGTTGGGTAGGTCAGGTGATCCACGCGTCCTCCGAAGGGCGGAAGGGAGGGGTGGCAATCTGCATACATCAAAAACTCGCTTGCACGGTAGAGACAGTATTGCAAGATCCCAATGGGCGATTCATTTTGGTTAAAATGTGGCTGCAAGGGAGGGAATTATACTTGTTAAATGTATACGCACCCACCCCCCCTGACAGTATTTTCTTTCCTGAACTGTCCAGACAGCTACTTCCATATGAAGACAAGCACTTGATAATTGTGGGAGACATGAATGTGCTTATGGACCCCAAATTGGATTATTCAGGGGAGGGACACAAGGGAATGGAGAGTAGGAAGGGCACTCGGATGTTGAAGGAGTTTGGAAGCTCCCTCTCAGTGATAGATGCATGGCGGAATTTGCACCCAGACTCAAGGGAGTATACACATCAGTCCAGAGCACATGGGACCTGGGGAAGGCTGGATTATATATTGATATCATCAGCTTTATTTCAGTGCATAAGAGACACAAAGATTGAAGAAGTATTGATTTCTGACCACAGTCCGGTATGGATAGAATTAGGGGCGCCATGCAACTTCCAAATACACAGACAATGGAGATTTCCCAATCATTTAGTGAAAGATAAATCTTTTCTAAAATACATGGTCAAAAAATGGGAAGAATATGACTCATTTAACAAAGAACATAAGTCTGACCCGCAACTGTATTGGTGTACTGGTAAGGCGGTGCTCCGGGGAGACATAATTGCCTATGTAGCAAGAAAACGGAGAAAGAATGCAGCTAGCCTTTTACATCTGAATAAGCGACTGCAGAAAGCTAAGCGCCGATATATGCAGCAGCAAACCACAGGAAACAGGGAGGCATATTTATCTGTCCAGGCTGCTATAAACTCATTATTACAGGAAAGAGCGGTAAAAAATAGGACTTTCCTAAAATATAAGTTCCACAGATTCGGAGATAGAGTGGGAAGCATGTTGGCTCGGGTGGTGCGGAGAAGGGGAGGGGGTAGAACTATTTCAGTCCTGAAAAGACAAATAGGAAGCATTACTAACAGTCCAGATGAGATTCTTCAAATATTTCAAGAACACTTTACACAACTATACACTGCCGAGCATACATCCAGGGAGGCACACATGGAGGAATTTCTCAGAAGGGCCCAAATGCCAAGGCTCAAAGAAACTGATATTGCTACTTTGGAGGCTCCCATCCTGCCCAAAGAACTGTCAGAAGCGATTAAAGGGCTGAAAGCATATTCAGCACCAGGGATGGATGGGTATTCCGGAGAATTTTACAAAATGTTGCAACCCCAATTGATACGGCCCCTATTTGAATATCATCAAGCGGTAATTCAGGAAGGGAGATTCCCAATACACGAAAATACTGCATGTATATCATTATTGTTGAAACCAGGGAAGGCCGTAGAGGAACCGGAGTCTTACAGGCCCATATCATTAATTAACGTTGACATTAAGCTTCTTGCGAAAATTTTGGCCACACGACTCAATAAGTTCTTACCCAACGTGATCGAGCCTGCACAGGTAGGCTTTCTGCCTAATAGACACTCCGTGTTGCACACCCGGAGAGTCTTGCTCGCAATGGCACGTTGCCGAACCGAGAAGATTCCTGGAATCTTGGTAAGCTTAGATGCTACCAAGGCTTTTGACAGGGTAGGATGGGACTTTCTATTCTATATGCTAGACTGGATTGGGATTCCTCCTGGAGTAAAACAAGCAATTGAGGCTTTATATACTAACATGGAGGCACAAATAGCAGCGAACGGGGGGCTCTCGAAAAAATTTCAGATAGGCAGAGGAACACGACAGGGATGCCCTTTGTCACCACTACTGTTCGATCTAACATTAGAACCACTACTCCGACAGCTAAATTCTGACCCTAGAATCAGCGGTGTACAGTTGGGAGAACAGGAGGTTCGTGCGCTGGCTTATGCCGATGATGTCCTCCTAGTGCTGACTAATCCGCAAAAGTCTTTTAATATGGCCTTGACTCTGATAGAGGAGTACGGAATGTTATCGGGGTTTAGCCTTAATCTATCCAAATCTTGTGCGATGCATATGGACACAGGTACTAATTTACAATGGAAAGGAAAAGCCACACTTAGATGGGAGGCAACGAAGCTGAAATATCTAGGGGTATACATTACAAGTGATAGAACCTCCCTGTATAAAGAAAACATTTCCCCATTATTGGAAATGACTAGGAGTAAACTGTTGATGTGGAGGGAGCTGCCACTCTCTATCTGGGGAAGAATAGCATTATTTAACATGATGATAGCTCCCAAATGGCTCTATGTCTTCCAACAGTTACCACTTTACCTGAAAAATAGAGATGACAGGCAGTTACAGCGTTTAATACAAGCATACCTGTGGCAGGGTAAAAGGCCTAGGATACCTTATCACCAGATAGCAGCCCCAAGGGAGGGGGGCGGCATGGGACTTCTGAATATAAAATACCTGGCAATAGCGAGTTCCATGCGACACGTAAACGATTGGTACCGGGGAACATCGGATTTCTCCGTTACATCAGTGGAGACCTCGATGTTCAGGGATATCCACTTTAGTCATTTACTACACTCTGGAACCCCCTTACCCCTATCAGCATTTCAGATACACCCATTATTGAAATCTCTCAGGGAAACTTGGAGATGGGTGTGTAGACGCCGCCGCTTCTCCCCCCGAGTGTCCCCCTGGATGTCAATTTGTGATAATCCTGCTTTCCCCCCAGGCCAAGGGCCCAGTATATTTAGCAGATGGGCAAAAAAGGGGATTATATACCTGGCGCATATAGTTACAGAAGAGGGACACATGCACACGTATCAGGAACTTCAGTCACGATATGGGATTCCTAAGACACATCAGTTTGCATATTATCAATTACACCATTATGTGGCCTCCCTGGACTGGACAGACCTTACGGAAGATGTGGTGGAAGTCTTATCGGAGGAGTTTACCCTGGGAGCGCAGCTTAGGGTGCCCCTGAAATTCCACCACCAGCAACTCAAAGATTCCACAGAAGAGATAGACTTCCGGCGGCTAGCGCATGAGTGGTCAAAAGATTTAGGGTGCACACTCACTGAGGAAGAGTTTAGAACACAATTGAAATCTATTTACAAACAGAGGCTTTCTGTTCCTCAGAGGGAACGACTATATCGGTGGATGCTTAGAACACACATTTCGCCCCACAGAGCGCGGAAAGCGGGATTTGATACAACGGGGGCATGTCCTAAATGTGACCATGAGGAGGCCTCACTCGGCCACATGTTTTGGAGCTGTCCCGGTATTGAAAAGTTCTGGAAACAAGTCATAGGAGGGATAGATCAATTATGGCACTGCACCCTTGTGCGGGAACCTACAATCTTATTCAATATTTTTAGATACACCGCAGACCCCACAGAGGGATTCAGGACATTTGCAAAGATAGCAATCTATTTTGGAATAACAGCCATATTGCAATATTGGAGAGTAAAAGAAGTTCCCCCTCTGCAGATATGGCGATCCCAATTAGTGAAACAAATGAGAATTGATAGATGTGGAGTGCAGGACCTGGACAGTTCAGCAGGCCATAGGTTCAGGGCGCAATGGGAGCCATTGTGGGACACCCTCCCGCCTAGAGCGCGAAGTTTGCTGCTGAACTTCTAATCTGGTACTCTTTGGCCCTACATCAGTTAGGGAGACTAAGACAGTGTGACAGGTAGGGCAGTACTTTACAGCAAGGCGTAGACTGGTTCATATTCTGATGTACAGACAGTTAATTACATGTTATCTTGGAAATAAAAAGAGCTGTGACACTGCCCTAAAATGTTGGTTGACAATATAGGGAAGGAGGGAGGGAGGGAGGGTGATTAAGGGAGGAATAAATAAATGCAAAATGGTAACTTATTTGTTGAAGATATGACATCAGAGAACATCTCCTGTAGTGTAGTTTCTTTGATAAGTTTCAGTGAATGGTTCATTACGTCTGTTAATAAACAAGATTAATATATAAAACTACAAGGAAGGAAGGGTGGGGGGAGGGGGGGTCTAGGGATAAAAGAAGAAAATGATTTGATGTATGTGGAAGGATTACAAGTTGTCTGTGATATCAGTAAGGCTTTATACCGGACAATAAATACACAGGTTTCATATAATATGTCAATAAACAGATTTAAACTTAATGACTTCCAAAGAAGACAACATATGGAATTTCAAATAGCAGGTTTATTGAGAATTCAAAACTTTGTATCACATATTGTATCTTCAAAATATTGTGGGTTCTGTATTGTATTCCTTATACTCTTTAATAAAAAAGATTTAAACATAAACATCACACTTAGCAGCAAAAGAAATAACATGGTCATGCAAGACTGTTTTTGCAGTATTGTATCAAAAATTATAAGCAGCAATAAGAGAATTTCTGTATTAAAGCATTACTGCAACCTACATAAGTATTGCCATACTGGGACAGACCAATGGTCCATCAAGCCCAGCATCCTGTTTCCAAAAGTGATCAATCCAGGTTACAAGTACCTGTCAAGATCTAAAACAGTACAATACATTTTATGCTGCTTATCCTAGAAATAAGCAGTGGATTTTCCCCAAGTCCATTTTAATAATGGCTTATCGAGTTTTATTGTAGGAAGCTAACCAAACCTTTTTTTAAAACCCCTTTAAGCTAACTGCATTTACTACATTCTCTGGCAACGAATTCCAGAGTTTAATTACATGTTGAGTGAAGAAATATTCTCTCCAATTCGTTTTAAATTTACTACTTTGTAGCTTCATTGCATGCCCCCTACTCCTAGTATTTTTGGAAAGAGTAAACAGCGATTCATGCCTACCCATTCCAATCCTTTCATTATTTTATAGACCTCTATCATATCTCCCCTCAGCTGTCTTTTCTGCAAGCTGACGAGCCCTATCCACTTTAGCTTTTTCTCCTAGGGAAGTTGTCCCATCCCCCTTTATCATTTTTGTCACCCTTCTCTGTACCTTTTCTAATTCCACTATATCTTTTTTGAGATGCACTGACCAGAATTGCACACAATAGTTGATGTGCGGTCATTTTTGTTTTCCATTCCTTTCCTAATAATACCTAACATCCTATTTGCTTTCTTAGATGCCGTTGCACACTGAGCAGAAGGTTTCAACATATCATCAACAACACTGAGATCTCTTTCTTGGTCGGTGACTCCTAAAGTGGAACCTTGCATTACATAGCTTATAGTTCGGGTTCCTCTTTCCCACATGCATCACTTTGCACTTGCTCACATTAAACGTCATCTGCCATTTGTATGTCCAGTCTCGTAAGTTCCTCTTATAATTTTTCACAATCGTCTTGCGATTTAACACCTATGAATAACTTTGTGTCATCAGCAAATTTAATTACCTCACTAGTTACTCCAATCTCTAGATCATTTATAAATATGTTAAAAAGCAGTGGTCCCAGCACAGACCACTAGGGAATCCCACTATCTACCCTCCATTGAGAATACTGACAGTTTAAACCTACTCTCTGTTTTCTATCTTTTAACCAGTTTTTAATCCACAATAAAACACTACCTCTTATCCCATGAGACTCCAATTTCCTCTGGAGACTTTCATGAGGTACTTTGTCAAATGCCTTTTGAAAATCAGAATACACAATATGGACCGGCTCACCTTTATCCACATGTTTGTTCACCCCTTCAAAGAAATATAGTAGATTAGTGATGCCAGATTTCCTTTCACTAAATTTTGTTGGCTTTGTCTTATTAATCCATGCTCTGTAATTCTGTTGTTTATAATAGTCTCTACCATTTTGCCCAGCACCATCAGGCTCACCGGTCTATAATTTCCCGGATCACATCTGGAAATTTTTTTAAAAATCGGCATTACATTGGCCACCCTACAATCTTCTGTACCATGCTTGATTTTAAAGATAAATTACATATTGCTAACAATAGTTCCACAAGTTCATTTTTCAATTCAGTCAGTACTCTGGGATGAATACTATCCAGTCCAAGCAGTTTGCTACTCTTCAGTTTGTTAAATTGCTCCATTACATCCTCCAGGTTTATAGAGATTTAATTCAGTTCCTCTGACTCGTCAGCTTTGAATACCATTTCTGGCACCAGTATCTACCATCTTCACGCCAGGCAGGCAAGTCACCAGGTTATCCTGACACTAGCCACCTAGTTATCTAAATGCCTAATAATCGAATCACCAAATACAACAGCCATGCTAACCTTTCCCTTCTGTGCAGATGTTCCTAGAGACACATCCTTGGGGCGAGAGGATATTGCATCCCCTAGTGGTCTGGTCCTGGATACAGGATTACTTCCAGCTTCACCAGGGTGATGCTTTCCTTTTAGGAGACCTCCCACCTCCAGGGCAGCACATGGACATGCCTTACTTGAGGTGGGACTTTTCTACAACGTCCCTGTAGGCTTCCTGTATATATCTCTCTGTCTTCCTCAGCTCCTCCAAGTCTGCTACTCTAGCCTCAAGACAATGGACTCATTCTCTGAGAGCTTGGAGCTCTTTGCATTGAGCACATACATATTTCCCTCATCTCATCAGCTGGGAGATAATCATACTTGTGACACTCAATGCAAAACTAGGCAATGACTTCAACTCATCATCCACATAAAAATCTTTTTCTACAAAATGTCTGGCATCTGTGTCTTTCTCCTTCTTAGACTGTCTTTCTACTGCCAGTGATGGACTGTTACCAAAGACATGGACTCACATTCTATACTTCACAATCTCTTTGTGTCGTCACAGTACCACAGGAATCTCAAATTGTTTCTGTAGTCTAGTTGTACGACAGAACAGTAGAACATTTGCAATATGCCAGCTGTTATTGCAGTTGGTTCTTTTCTGAAGCAGATCAGAACCCCTATGAGGCTGTTGATCATATCAGGACCAGAGAGAAGTACATTGTTGAGTGAGATTCCTTGGAACTGAACACTGGAATCAAACACAGTTCTGTTCTGGCCTAGTTTCTGCAGATGATATACATCAAAGTTTGGTAGGTAACAACACTCTTCATTTTTCTTTTAAGGATGAAATTGGCTCTGCATGGCCATTAGTCAACATGTCGTGCATGACGTTTATGAAATGCTGCTTGGTATGTGGTTTCCTCCTTAGAGTTTCTCGCAATGAAGTTATCGAGACAGAGCATGAACTCTATTGTTAGGTAGTTGAGGTCTGGGCATCTAGAGTGCAGGTTTGTTGTTATCTTTTGTGACTTGGAACACGATTCCCCGGGAGTTCTCCTAAATCTGATGGAGGTATGGTTTGGCAGATAGGACTTGGTTCTTCACAACTAAAAACTCTTTGCATGTAGATGATTAGGACATGGCTTCAATAAGGTAGTAGGCCCATTTTCTAGGACACTTGTGGTGTACACATTGACACTTGGTTTTCTCATTCTGTTGAGACTGACACCACCTACAATCGCCCTCCCAAAGCGAGTCAGTAACCATATGTTGTGTTGGGTGGACCAGCACATGACTTTCGAACTCTAACCAATGCTGGCACATCTCTCCTTAACAGAACTAGGATTTTGGCATTTGGGTCTAAAGGCTGCAGGTACTTGACTATAGACTTCAGGAGAGTGTAATGTTGTGCAGCCTCTGGCATGAGAATTTCATCCCTGTTATCGGGAATCTGATTACACTTGAAAAGAGTAGGTTGATGAGTTTTGTTACTGCCATCCATTGCTTCTATGACATATCCACTTGCTTTTCTCCCCATCATTCTTGCAATCCCTGAGCAGGTTTTGAGGCTGAAGAAAGAATAATCTCTTTGGATGTCGAACAGGTCAAAGAATTCAGATTTTTGCCAGAGACTTGTTACTTTGTTCATCTCTGACGACATACACCTTAACTGCTTTCTCGGGTTGCTCTTTAGGATATACTTTGGCTAAGTCAATAAAATGAATAACTTCTTATCTGGCAAGGTCTATCTCTAGTAAAACCATTCTGCCTCAGATGCTGTAATCCATTGGATTCCAGGAACTGCACTATCCTGTGTCTTATAAGCGTTTCCATTAATTACTGACTACCACTGTCAGACAATTGGCCTATAGTTCCCAGACTGCTCCTTACTTCCATTTACTACCCATCTCCAGTCCTTTGGGACCACTCCCTACTCTAAAGAAGTATTACAAAGGTCAGACAGAGGATCCACTAGAACTACCATAATTTCCCAGAGTACCCTCTTCTTTAGTTTAGCTAACTGTCTATGAACACAGTCTTCTTGTTTTTTATTCCCCCTGTGGTCTTGCTCCCAGCATCTGTAAGCATAGAACAGAAATATTTCTTAAGCAATTCCACTTTAACCTCATCGACTTCTGTGTATTCCGTCTCTTCAGCCATGTTTGACAATACCACTTTTGCACCTTTTTGTATCACTAACTTACCTGAAAAAAAAGTCTTGTGTCCCCCCCCACCCCCCCCACCCCCGCATTGTACATTTATTGGATTTTTTTTTTTCTTCTATTTGCATTTTTGTTTTTCTGCCTACTTTACAGGCTGGAGGAGTAGCCTATTGGTGTTTAGAGCAATGGGCTGAGAACCTGAGGAACTGGGTTTGATTTCTACTGTGGTTCCTTGTGATGCTAGAAAAATCACTTAACCCTCCATTGCCCCAGTTACAAAAAACATAGATTGTGAGCTAACTAGAGACAGAGAAAGTACCTGCATGTAGTAAAATTAAACCACTTGATTGTACCTCAGAGTGGTGGTATATCAAATCCATGACCCTTTTACCTTTATCTTTTGCCAGATATTCTTGCTTTTCTGCCCCTTTCTACAGTCTCCTACAAGTATATGAAGGCTGACCTGTTTTTCCAAACCTTTTCACTTACTACTTTTGAGAGCCATAGAGGGGCATTTTCGAACGGCACCAGCCATCTCCGGGGCCAGCTCCGCAAGTGGGCGGAGCAAATTGTATTTTCGAAAAAGATGGCCGGCCATCTTTTTTTTCGATAATATGGTTGGGGCCGCCAAAACGTCAGAGATGGCCGGGTTTGAGATGACCGGCCTTGGTTTTTGCCCATAATGGAAACCAAAGCCAGCCATCTCAAACCTGGCCAAATCCAAGGCATTTGGTCGTGGGAGGGGCCAGGATTCGTAGTGCACTGTTCCCCCTCACATGCCAGGACACCAACCGGGCACCCTAGGGGGCACTTCTAAAAAGTTTAAAAAAAAATTAAAATAGCTCCCAGGTGCATAGCTCCCTTACCTTGGGTGCCGAGCCCCCCAATCCCCCCCCCAAAACCCACTCCCCACAACTATACACCACTACCATAGCCCTAAGGGGTGAAGGGGGGCACCTACATGTGGGTACAGTGGGTTTTGAAGGGCTCCCATTTTCCACCACAAGTGTAACAGGTGGGGGGGGGATGGGCCTGGGTCCGCCTGCCTGAAGTCCACTGCACCCACTAAAACTGCTCCAGGGACCTGTATACTGCTGCAATGGACCTGAGTATGACATTTGAGGGTGGCATAGAGGCTGGCAAAAAAGTTTTTAAAGTTGTTTTTTTGAGGATGGGAGGGGGTTGGTGACCACTGGGGGGAGTCAGGGGAGGTGATCCCCGATTCCCTCCGTTGGTCAGTTTGGGCACTTTTTTTGAACTTGGACCTGTAAAAAAAGGGACCAAGTGAAGCCGGCAAAATGCTTGTCAATGCCGGCTTTCTTTTTTCCATTATCGGGCGAAGCCAGCCATCTCAACGCACGCCCACGTCCCACCCCCATTCCACCTCCGCTACTGTGCTGACACGCACCCTTGAAGTTTCGCCGGCCCCGCAACGGAATGCAGTTGAAGCCGGCCAAAATTGGCTTTCGATTATACCGATTTGGCCGGCTTCAGGAGATCGCCGGCCATCTCCCGATTTGTGTCGGAAGGTGGCCGGCGATCTCCTTCGAAAATAAGCTGGATAGTGGCCTCCTTTTACTTGTACTTTGCTGCAGTACTTAAGTACAATTGGCAGTACTTTTTACTTGAAGCAAGTTTCATTTAAGCTGTACTTTTGTACTTAGTAACAAAGTACAAAAGTATTTTCCATCCCTCTTCATCTCCTGCTCTACAGGCTTTCCAAACGATATCAGACATGGCTTGCACCTGATTGAGCCTGGACTTCCGGTCCCAAAAACAGCTGAGCTGGGACCAGAAGATCAGGCCCAATCAGATGCAAGCCAGGGTCTGACATCGCCTGGAAACCCTAGTCCCCACCCTCTACACCTGCCCAGAATAGATGTTGATTGTGGCTATTACTTTGTTTTTGTCAGACTCAGCTGCCTCCCCAGCCTGAACTGCACCTTCTCTGCATTCAGTGCCCGCTCCCTCTCCCCTCCCATCCACCATGGCCCTCAGCACAGTCGTGCTCTCTCTCTCCCTTTGCATCTCTGCCGGGCTCATGCTAATAAGTTACCATGGGAGCCGTGTGGGACGTGGCTCTCTGCAGTACCACTAGTGCTTCCTGTGCCAAGCCTGCCTCCTCTGAGGTAAACTTCCGGGACTGGCAGCAGAAAGCACTAGCAGTGCTGCAGAGAGCCAGGTCCTTAGTGTCTCCCATGGTATTTTAATAGCGCAGGCCTGGCAGAGGTGCACCGAGGGGACTGGGTAGGTGGGGAGAAGAGAGAGTGACAGAGATGGGGCTATACTGGATAAAAGGGAGGAGAGAGACAGAGGCTATGTGTTGGGGGATACTAAACCCAATAGAAATTACCCCTCCTGGACACAAAGGGTTTGCTTAATATTGAGGGTGCTTAAGCAGCCACAGAGCTGGAACAGATCAATGTTAGAGTTGGTTATAGTGGAAGAGGTGAAGAAGACAGAAGAAGAAAACAACAATGGCACATGGACAGGAGACCCTTGGAAACAGAGTTAAAAGAAGACAGGAAAGTAGTAATCAGAGACTGGGATCAACACAGAAAAGTAGCACTCCCGCTCCAAGCCGGTATGGAGAGCTGCCCCACCCAAACGACTGCCAGTCTGCTGGAAGGACTGCGACGGCGGAGCCAATAACCCAAACAAAGAGACGTCCAACGACGACAGTACAGGAAGGAGAAATACCGACTCAGAGAGGTAAGAAAGGATAAGACAGCAGACTGAGGAGAGAAAGCACAGCTCCTGTAGAGATCACCTGGCCTGACAGACCGGAACAAATCAGTCTTGCACCGAGAGAATCCTAAAGAGGAAGTTAATACTACCCAACAGTCCAGAAAAATAAATAGGGATAGGAGAGATTCATTTGCAGAGAAATTGCAGCCTAACGTATCATATGAAAAGGTGGATGAAGAAAACAATCACGCCAAACCATACCAGAATAAGCAAACACAAACATGGTGTGCTGAATCCAGAGGATAACAAAGAGAACAGAAAAAGAAAAGCAAAGGCATACAGGGACCTAATCTTACACACAAACATAAATATAAACACCCACAAACCCCAATCACACACACACTCATAAACACACACACACAATTAAAAAAAAATAAAAACCTTCCCGCATGGCAGTCTACACCAAACCTACCAGGAAACAGGTAGTAGATACCAGACTCCTCACTAATAGATCTTAGGAAAGACCTCATCGCACATGCAACAGTTCAACTAATCAATACACAACATCACCACCACGGACTTGACCCAAGGAGATCAACGCAGTAAATCCAGACCCTCAAACATGGCAGACACCACTGGCTAGAGCAAAACTGAATTCACCCTCCAATATATTAAAGGAATCGAAATGAACAGCATAAAGCTGCTCCTAAGAATCTACTCCTTAACACTGATCCAAGCAATAATTGCCACACCTTGCGACAAAAATAACATTATACTCTTACTACACAACCAATTCCGGACAATAAGATACACCAACTTCCACCAAACCGACAGTAGAACATATAATGGAAAAATCATCGTCCCCCGAACAAACGGTACAAACCGCAAAAAAAGGACTAAATAAATCCAAACCAACAAACAACCACTAATAAAAATCACAACAATCTCAAACATAGAAGAACCATACCACACACTTCAAGTGGGTTACATTAACGCCAGATTCGCAGTAAACAAAACAGAAACACTAACAGACTGGATCACATCTGAAGCCCTTGATTTACTGTTCATCAGCGAAACATGGATCCATGACCAAAAAGACCCCATAATCCTGGATCTTTGTCCTCCAGGATAGAAAATTACACACTGGACCAGAGAAGGAAAAAGGAGGAGGCATCGCTCTTATTTACAGATCCCATTTCACCACCGAAACCTAACACCTCAACTTGAAATTCCCGCAATCAGGATAGAACACAAAATCCTAACTGACCATCTGAACTGTGTCATATTCTATAGACCACCAGGTAACTGAAACAAAGCCCAGACAAACTTCACGGACTTCATATCAGCCACATGCACAACTAACTCAAATGTGCTGGTCATAAGAGATATCAGCCTTCACTTAGAAGACCCAAACTCAAATGGTGTGCGAGAATGTAAGGATTTCCTCCAACTCTGGAACTTCCAATACCCACATAAAAGGTCACACACTTGACTTACTCACACACAAATTCGCAACAGACTGAAACTTCAAAATAACAGAACATAAATGGCCGGAAACACCATAGTCCGACCCTACCAAACTAAATCTGACCCTACAATGGCTGAAGAAGGGTCATCACCAAGCAAACGAAAGCATATCATACAATACAAGAGGTCTTGTGGACGCAAAAACATTTTGGCAATCAATATACAACAATTGGTCAGCACCAACTGACTCAATAAACTACCTCGTGGAATGGGAAAAGAGATGCATCTCTGTTCTAAACGGAATAACCCCAATACGAACAAAAATCTCAGAGAAACACAATAAAACCCTATGGTTTAAGGACAAATTGAAAAAACTAAAAGCAATATCCAGACAACTCGAACGAGCATGGAGAAAAAACAAAAGTGAACAAATTCTAAACACATGGAAAGTATCACAAAGAAAATACAAATATGAGATTAAAAAAATCCAAATGGAACTACTACAAAGAACAAATAGGAATATTTTATTTATTTTATTTATTTATTAGGATTTATTTACCACCTTTTTGAAGGAATTCACTCAAGGCGGTGTACAGTAAGAATAGATCAAACATGATCAATAGGCAATTACAGCAGTAAAAATATTCAAGTAACAATACAAAGTATGGCATGGTATACTACTTGCAATGACTACACAATACGTGATAGAACATTATAATTGGTAGTGAAGGGTAAGATAAAGTTGTAACATATAGATGAGTAAGAAAGTAGGTAGAATTAGAAAGTAAGGTGACTGATTTGAAGAAAGTTGCACATGAGGTCAGAGAGATGGTTAAATATAATCTCAGCTAGGCTAGGAGTGGATAAACATGTCCCGCTGCAGCATGTGCAGCCCAAGTCAATCCTTGTGTGTGTGAGTGAGACTAACAAGTTAGTTACTTCTTCCATTAAAGGCTTGGTTGAAGAGCCAAGCTTTCACCTGCTTCCTGAAGTACAGATAGTCTTGTGTTAAGATGAGCCTTTCAGGCAATGCATTCCAGAGTGTGGGGCTACTCCGGAGAAGGCTCGCTTGCAGGTATCACATTGTGTAATGTCTTGTGGAGAGGGTGTAGTTAGTGAAAGTCCTTGGGAGGACAAGCTTTTGGACAATCTACTAGACACCAAACCAATTACCACACCAAATACAGACATTCTATCAGCAGATGATCTTGCCAAATACTTCAAAGAAAAAATTGTCAAACTACGCAAAACTATGTTTCAAGAAAACACTAACCTTGATACCTTTCTTGATGAACTAGACCCACACCCAGGAGAATAACCAGCAGATTGAACTTGGTCAAACTTCACCCAAATCACAGATGAAACAGTTCTACAGGTGACCAGTAAACTCGCAACCACGTACTGTCAACTGGACGCATGTTCCAACTATTTAATGAAATCACCTCCCGACCGATTCATTATAGATCTCACATCCCACCTAAACTACATGTTCCAAAATGGTATATTCCCCAAGGACAAAGGCAACATCTTACTCACACTGTTACCAAAAGACACCAAGAAGAAAACAAAAGATATCACCAACTACCATCCTGTAGCATCCATCCCACTGAAAACCAAGCTGATAGAAGGCATTGTAGCCAACAACTCAAGGAATACATCGATAAATTCTCAATACTCCATGAATCACAATCTGGTTTCAGATCCCTTCATAGTACAGAAACTGTACTAGTTACTCTACTTGCCAAATTCAAGCAGGAAATTGCCCTAGGTAAAAACATTCTCCTACTCCAATTTGACATATCGAGTGCATTCGATATGGTATACCACAATATACTACTGAGAATACTCGACAAGATAGGAATTGGTGGGAATATACTCAAATGGATCCAGGGGTTCTTAACAACAAGGTCATACCAGGTTAAGGCAAACTCAATCATCTAACCACCCTGGAAAGCTGAATGCGGAGTTCCGCAGGGATCGCCTCTCTCACCCATTCTATTTAACCTTATGATGACCTCGTTAGCCAAGTCCCTTTTCAACCAAGGCTTTAACCCTTATCTGTATGCAGACAATATCACAATGTATATACCTTTCAAGTCAAACCCATCAGAAATCACCAACACAATAAGGTATAGCCTGAGCTTAATGGATACCTGGGCATCGGCATTCAAACTGAAACTCAATAAAGAAAAAACACACTGTCTCATTGTCTCATCCCAACACAACACAAACCACCGCACAATCATAAATATCCTGGATTATACTCTCCCAATCTCAGATAGTCTGAAAATCCTCGGTATTACCACAGACAACAATTTAACTTTGGAAAACCAAGCCTCTGCCACCACAAAGAAAATGTTCCACGCAATGTGGAAACTCAAATCTAAAACAATTCTTCCCAAGGGAAACATTTTGTAACATGATTCAAACAATGGTGCTAACCCACATCGATTACTGCAACGGAATATATGCAGGATGTAAAGAACAAATCTTAAAGAAACTTCAGACCGCCCAGAACATGGCAGCCAGGCTTATCTACAGAAAATCTCATTTTGAAAGCGCAAAACCCCTTCTTGAAAAACTGCACTGGCTACCAATCAAAGAACGCATCGCCTTCAAGATTTGTACTTTAGTTCACAAAATAATCCATGGTCTTGCGCCAAACTACATGACTGGACTAATCAGCCTACCAATGAGAAACACATTTGAATCAGCAAGAACGTACTTAAACCTTCACTGAAGTATAAATCAACATATGTGTCCAGTTTCTCCTACATATGCACACAGCTCTGGAACACATTACCAAAGACTTGAAAACCACGAGCAACCACCTAAATTTTTGAAAAAGCCTAAAGACTCACATTTTCAGAAAGGCATACCCCACTTAACCAACATAAAGACCGAAATATGTAACACAACAATTAACTAAATAATGGAGAATACTCAATCCCTCACCGAACAATCCCACCCTCGCAACTCGCATGGAGCGAACCGCCCCAGATCTTTAAATTGTACTATGTATTTGTTCACACTGGAGTCAGTAACAACCTCTCCGGAACTGTGTAAGCCACATTGAGCCTATGACTAGGTGGGAAAACATGGGATACAAATGTAACAAATAAAATAAACAAAAGGAACTAAAAAGAACCCCCCCCCCCCAAGCAGCCCAACAGCTCACCCCCCAACTTTCCCCCCTCAAAAAAGAAACCTACAAAAGTGACTCTGTCCAGTTGTCCCACCAGAAGCTACTTAAACAGATTGGCTGGCAGATTGCATTTCTTTCAGTTATGCCCAGTCTGGGCTGTCCCTACAGGGTCATGTCATGGCTCACAATGTCAGAGCCATGACTGTGTCAGTAGCCCACTTGAGGTCAGTCTCCATTAAAGAAATTTGCAAGGCTGCGACGTGATCTTCAGTCCACACATTCCCTCAGGGCGGGACAAGAGCTGAGAGGCTTTTCACTGCTGCTGCTGCTACCTGCTGGCCGCTGTAACCCAACGTCGACGAGGTAACTTTTAAAATTCAGAGGGAGGGGAGGGTGTAGCAGTACAAGTGTAGTGGGACTGGAGGTGCAACTTGTAAATTTCCCAGCTTCCGTTATTCACTAAACTGTGCTGATAGGAAGAGAGGACTGTAAGCAAAGTAAATTCCCTTTGACCTGTGCAGTCTCCAGTTCTGCCTACAAGTCAGTACTTGATGCTTAGGTCCTGATCTTCCAGATCACCAGATCTCTTAGTTTCAATTTGGATGTTCTGTAAAGATAAAGATGGTCCCTTGTATGCAAGTAGCAAATCGCAAGCAACTGTGAATGCTGCCACCTGTGTGACAGTTCCTTGGCAAACTATTAGCAGGGTAGTTTGCTTGCCTTCCACAGTCATCATTCTTCCTCCCAATAAGGAGGGGGGGCCTTGGAGCTGGGAGGGAGGGGGGAGAGCCCTGGAGCTGGGGGCCTTGGAGCTGGCTGGGAGCTCGACGGGAGCAGCCCGGGAGCTCGGAGGAAGGGAGGGGTGGCCGCCCTGGAGCTCAGAGGGAGGGGTGGCCAGCCCTGGAGCTAGGATGGGGGTGGAGCTAGGGTGGGGGCAGGCTAGCCATCAAATTGGTCTGCATAGGGCCCCACACTTGCTAAGACAGGCCCTGCTCGTGCATGCGGGGTGGAGCATTTCTTGTGTTCCACAAAACTCTTATGCTTGACATAAGATCCGGACCGGGCAAAGTGGCCTGCGTTACCCACTTGTGAAAATATAAGGCCTGCTGTCCTCAGAGAATACCTACTACAGTAGGTATTTATCGGTTACAAAAACAGCAGTAACTTGCTCACAGAAAGCATACATGGCTAACATTTAAAGAAATACAATGCTGAGTTTGTACTACTAATTGCAATGGATTAAACACATAGTATAAAATTAAGAATAATATACTGCAAGACTTTAACCTTCTTTATAAATTCATTCTTTACATATACATGTAAGAATTTTTCAAGCTTTTTAGTGACACACACTCAAAGAAAAAGATCAAACAGCAAAGACTATGTGTGAACGTCTGTGGGAAAAGGTGACTAAAGTCTCAGATCCAAAATGTTGAGCATGGCCAGTTTTTCATGTTATAGGTCCATAAGCAGTGTAAAAAAGTTATGTATTTGAACTTCTGTAACTTTAAGGTCGTAGTATTTTTAATAAATTTAAAAATAGAATAACAGAAGACAATTCAGTGTAACAGTACAACAGCATACAAATTGCAAAAATCATGTAAAGGACAGAAGAGAGAGAGAGTGGAGAGGAAGAAAAGAAAAAAGAAAAACACTTCTCATCAAGCAGCTCTATAGTAGGACAATAACAAAGACCACTTCTCCTTATAAGTGATATAGCGACATGACTTTTTAGCCAGAAAAGTATCATATTTATAAGTCTGAAATACCAAATTCCACCATTCTTGATATATGACTTGACCCAGCGTCTTCCAGTGCCCAAAAACTACTTTCAAGGCTAAAGTGAGCAAAGTATTAACAAGTAAGCATTCATTATGGCTTAAGGAAGAGCGAAAACATACAGTGGTGGAAATAAGTATTTGATCCCTTGCTGATTTTGTAAGTTTGCCCACTGACAAAGACATGAGCAGCCCATAATTGAAGGGTAGGTTATTGGTAACAGTGAGAGATAGCACATCACAAATTAAATCCGGAAAATCACATTGTGGAAAGTATATGAATTTATTTGCATTCTGCAGAGGGAAATAAGTATTTGATCCCCCACCAACCAGTAAGAGATCTGGCCCCTACAGACCAGGTAGATGCTCCAAATCAACTCGTTACCTGCATGACAGACAGCTGTCGGCAATGGTCACCTGTATGAAAGACACCTGTCCACAGACTCAGTGAATCAGTCAGACTCTAACCTCTACAAAATGGCCAAGAGCAAGGAGCTGTCTAAGGATGTCAGGGACAAGATCATACACCTGCACAAGGCTGGAATGGGCTACAAAAACCATCAGTAAGACGCTGGGCGAGAAGGAGACAACTGTTGGTGCCATAGTAAGAAAATGGAAGAAGTACAAAATGACTGTCAATCGACAAAGATCTGGGGCTCCACGCAAAATCTCACCTCGTGGGGTATCCTTGATCATGAGGAAGGTTAGAAATCAGCCTACAACTACAAGGGGGGAACTTGTCAATGATCTCAAGGCAGCTGGGACCACTGTCACCACGAAAACCATTGGTAACACATTACGACATAACGGATTGCAATCCTGCAGTGCCCGCAAGGTCCCCCTGCTCCGGAAGGCACATGTGACGGCCCGTCTGAAGTTTGCCAGTGAACACCTGGATGATGCCGAGAGTGATTGGGAGAAGGTGCTGTGGTCAGATGAGACAAAAATTGAGCTCTTTGGCATGAACTCAACTCGCCGTGTTTGGAGGAAGAGAAATGCTGCCTATGACCCAAAGAACACCGTCCCCACCGCATCAATGGGAGAATGGATGGGGCCATGTACCGTACAATTCTGAGTGACAACCTCCTTCCCTCCGCCAGGGTCTTAAAAATGGGTCGTGGCTGGGTCTTCCAGCACGACAATGACCCAAAACATACAGCCAAGGCAACAAAGGAGTGGCTCAGGAAGAAGCACATTAGGGTCATGGAGTGGCCTAGCCAGTCACCAGACCTTAATCCCATTGAAAACTTATGGAGGGAGCTGAAGCTGCGAGTTGCCAAGCGACAGCCCAGAACTCTTAATGATTTAGAGATGATCTGCAAAGAGGAGTGGACCAAAATTCCTCCTGACATGTGTGCAAACCTCATCATCAACTACAGAAGACGTCTGACCGCTGTGCTTGCCAACAAGGGTTTTGCCACCAAGTATTAGGTCTTGTTTGCCAGAGGGATTAAATACTTATGAATGCAAATAAATTCATATACTTTCCACAATGTGATTTTCCGGATTTAATTTGTGATGTGCTATCTCTCACTGTTACCAATAACCTACCCTTCAATTATGGGCTGCTCATGTCTTTGTCAGTGGGCAAACTTACAAAATCAGCAAGGGATCAAATACTTATTTCCACCACTGTAGGTCTCTGAGCAACACATATTTATACAGCATAGGACCATGGAAATGAAATATATCTGTTAAAGTGAATCAGACATCAGTCCAAAATGATTGAAGGCATACACAGTCAAAAACAAGGTGTCTGATAGTACCCCGTTGAGCATGACAAGGCCAATAGAAACTGGGAATGGACGGATTAATGGTATGCGACCTGAGGGACATCCATAAGGACCGGTGCATAAAAAAAATAAAGGGACTGCGTGATGGCCGCAGACCTGAAACACTTATTGCCAGATCTGCATCCAACTGCTATCAGAAATGGTCTGCTGAATATCTTGTTCCCAACATCGACGCAAGCCCAGACATGTAATGGAAGATTTACTTAAAAAGAAAGTATAAACGTGCGATGCAACTTCTGTAACTTTATATTCTCACTTTAAAAGATGGGGTTTGGATTGTTGTATTACAAATCGTTTGCTGTTAAATCAATAAAACCTCATTTGTTGTTTCTGGAGACTTCAGTCACCTTTTCCCAGAGATGATCACATACATTTTACAGAGTACACTCAGAAAAAAGTAAGAAAGAAATATGTATCCACATTAATTAAAATTAATAACTCCAACTTAATTTTTACACCATGTGGAATGCATACATTGCTTTACCTTCAGCTGTAATACATGACTAACCTCAATACACAGTTTTTTTCTGTCTTGTTTGTAAGAGCGCCTCTAGAACAAATTAAAATTATTTACTATCTTCCATTACTACTTTGATTAATTTTTCTACAAATTACTTCTCACAATCTTGTTAACAAACAGCTTGAGTCACTTAATGGCAAGTCTGCACTGTTCACTTTGCCTTTGCCTTGCTTAAAGATTGAACAACATCCTGGCTTACTTTTTATAACTTTCATTTGTTGGCCACAATGCTAAACCTCATAGAAGTGGTTAGCTATGCAGGTATGGAAATTGTGTTCTGATTGCCTGACAGATGTCGTCATCATCTTGGCTTTAGAAGTCCCTGCCAGTGAAAGGATGGATTGTAGTGTTAACACTAATTGTGGTAAATGATTTCTCTGTTCAGCTTTAAAGCTCATCTTTTATGATGATCTTAGCTCATGTTACAATGACTGTACCTTATATGCCATAAGAATGTAAGCATTGCCATATTGGGTCAGACGGAAGGTCCATCAAGCCCAGTATCCTGTTTACAACAGTGGCCAATCCAGGTCACAAGTACCTGGCAAGATTCCAAAAGAGTGAAAATAGATTTTATGTTGCATATCCCAGGAATATGCAGTGGATTTTCTCAAGTCCTTCTTAATAATAGGCTTATGGACTTTTCTTTTAGGCACTTATCCAAACCTTTTTTAAACCCTGCTAACTGCTTTTACCACATTCTCTGGTAACAAGCTCCAGAGTTTAAATACAAATTGAGTGAAGAAATATTTTTCCAGTTTGTTGTAGATTTACTACTATTTAGCTTCATTGGATGCCCCCTTTTCCACTCCCCTCAGTATTTTATAGACCTCTATCATATCTCTCCTCAGCTGTCTCTTCTTCAAGCTGAAGAACCCTAGCCTCTTTAGCCTTTCCGAATAGGGAAGTCATCCCATCCCCTTAAGGGGAAAGGGAATGGGACTTGATATACCGCCTTTCTGTGGTTTTTGCAACTACATTCAAAGCGGTTTACATAGTATATACAGGTACTTATTTGTACCTGGAGCATTGGAGTCACAAGAAGCTGCAGTGGGAATCGAACCCAGTTAAAGTGGAGAGTGGGCATGCTCTGCATTAATCAGTTAGCTCAGCTACATTGCAGCACACTAAGCAATTAATGTGTGGTTATCATTTGAGCCCTTACCGCCCTTAAAATAAGTGGCGGATGGAGCTCACACACTAATGGGAAAATTAGTGCATGGCCGTTAATACAAGAGATAGAAAAATTGACCATTTTACCCCATAGAAAAAATGTCCTTAGCAGGTGGGAATGAACCATGTAAAGGACACACTAAGGCCACGTTTTACCACAGTTTGGTAAAAGGGCCCCTTAAGGATCTATTTACTAACCTATGCAAAGATTTTGCCATTACCGTACACTAATTAGCAACGTTTACATGTGGTAATGGCAAAACCTACTGTAGAGGACATTTCCTGTATTTTCTGTTTCCTTAACACAGGGAAAATAAGTTTTTTTTTAAACTCACTAACTGAATGCCAGATAACATGATGCAATTAACTACATTGCTTGAGGTGGCATTAACTGTGCCACATTGTTTGCCTTATTAATAATTAACCTGCGATAACTACCTTTGTTTTAACTATAAGACAAGTGAAGTTACTTACCGGTAACGGAGGTTCTCTGTGGACAGCAGGATAAGTCAGCCACATATTGGTGATGTCATCCCACTAGCCGGAAACGGATTCTGCTGTCCCAAAGCTCAAAGGAACCTTTTGAACAGGTCCCTCTGAGCATGTGCAGTGTGCACTATATATGTCCTTGTGTGAGCCTGTTGCCTCAGGTGTACCCAGCTGTGTTGTGTGACATCATCCGTAGGGGAGGGGGGGTTGTGGCTGATTTGTCCTGCTGTCCCCAGAGAACCTCCGTTACAGGTAAGTAACTTCACTTTCTCCATGGACAAGCAGGATGAGTCAGCTATACACAGGTGACTCCCCAGCAGAGGGCCAAGAAGGGTCAGGTGTGTCCCCTTAAGAGGTTTTGTTCGAGTGCCCACTGTGCTGCTGAGGTAGGATGAGGCTGCACGAAAGAGCATAATAAGAGACCACTAGGTTAGGTTTGAGGGGTTTTTTTTTTTTTTTTGCAATTCAATTTAACAGTTTAACATCAATTAGGCAGTTTAACAGCAGTTTAACTGTCAACCTTAAACAATTTTTTTTTTTTTGGAACAGTGTAACATTCAGCATGGAAGGAGTACCAGATCAACCTGGTAAACATATAGTTTAACAGTAAGAGTCTGTCCCAGAGGTGTGAAAGTCTGTCTTAGAGGTTTGAAGGAGTATTTGGTATCCTCTTGCCTTCAGGCTGTATTGCGGCTACTGCAGTTTGGAAGACAGTGAGACCAGACTTGTTGGTGGTTTGTTAGAGGCCTGTGAAGGTATGAACAGAGGACCAGGTTGCTGTGAGGCAGATGTCCTCCACCAAGGTAGAGTAAAGGTTGGCCAGTGTGGTGGCCATGGCCTGCAATTGGTGCACCGAGGCCTTGTCGTGGAGGATGAGACCCTCCTCGTAGCAGAAGGCTATGCAGTCTGATATCCAGGCTGAGAGAGTGTGTTTGCCCAAAGGAGCACCCGTCCTGTTGGTGTCAAAGGAGATGAAGAGCTGGGAGACTTTTCGCTGTGGTTCTGTGCATTGGAGGTAGAGGCGCAAGACTCAGGTGCAGTCCAAGATGTGGAGGAGATGCTTCTCTTGGCTCTTATGTGGTTCTGGATAGAAGGAGGGGAGTGCAATTGTCTGGTTGATGTGGAAAGGTGAGACCACTTTGGGCAAAAATCTTGGATGAGTTTGGAGAATTGCGTGGTCATGAAGGAGTTATGTGTATGGTGGGTAAGTCACGAGGGCTGGGAGTTCGCTGATGCGTCAGGCAGACGTTATAGCAATGAGGAATAGGGTCTTCCATTTGAGGAATTTGTTCTCTACCATTAAGCATGAGGTGGCGTAGTCCCTTCATGAACCTGGTCACCAGGTGGTGAGAGGCCAGTGAACCACTGTCCTGAAAAGCTTTGTCATGAAAGGCTGAAATGGCGCTGACATGGACTCTGATGGAAATTGTGTGGAGGCCTGCTTGCGAAAGGCTAAGCAAGTATGCAGGACAGCTGGGAAAGGGCATGAGAAGGGGTCTGTGTGAGCCTTGTTGCACCATGCTTGGAATCTCTTCCACTTGAGGGTGTAGGATTTCCTCGTGGAGGGTCGTCTGGCCTCTAGTAGGATGTCCATGACTTCCGGGGAAATATGGAAAGGAGCTAATGTTAGCCTTTCAGCATCCGTGCTACTAGGGCCAGGGTGTTGAGGTGGCATGGCCCCTTGGTGTTGTGTGATGAGATCCAGTCGGCATGGGAGGCACATTGGCTGTGTTGCTGCCAGGCATTGTAAGAAAGGGAACCACACTTGTCTTGGCCAGTGCGGCGTGATGAGAATGATGGTGGCCTTGTCTTGGATGATTTTCAGGAGTGTCTTTTGGATGAGTGGGGTTGGAGGATAAGCATATAGCAGGTGCTGTCCCCAGTAGATCGAGAAGGCGTCGTGGCTCAGTCTGAGCGGTGACAGTTGTTTTGAACAAAAAAGTCTGCACTTTGCATTGTCTTTGCTGGCAAAGAGGTCTATTAGTGGTGATCCCCACTTGAGGAAAAGTTGTTGTGTGACCTGCGGATGGAGAGTCCATTCATGAGGGTCCAGCTTCCGGTTAAGGCTGTCCGTCAGCGTGTTGTAGAGTCCCAGTAGGTATGACACTTGTAGGATGCAGTGTCTGGAGAGGGCGAATGTCCAAATCTGGTACGCCTCCTTGCACAGGGGAAGGGAGCCTGTGCCCCCTTTCTTGTTTATATAGAGCATAGCTACCTGGTTGTCCATCTGGACCAGGAGGTTCTTGTTGGAGATCCATGGAACGAATGCTCGGAGTGCGTTTCCGATGGCCCTGAGCTTGAGGAAGTTGATATGGTAGTGTGATTTGGAGGGGGACCATAGGCCCTGTGTTTGTAGGTGGAAGAGATGGGCTCTCCACCCCAGCTTGGAGGCATCTGTGGTGAGTGTGAATGGGTGTTGCAGTTGCTGGAGGGGTCTCCCTCTGCAAACGTTTTGGTGGTCTTGCCACCATGTGAGAGACCTGTGGGTGGCCTGGGTAATGGCTGGTTCCATCTCTTCCAGAGGTACCACTGGAGCAGCCGCATTTGTAGCTTGGCAAAAGGCACAATGTGGATGGACGTGGCGACTAGGAGTTGTAGGAGGGTCCATGCTGGAACTCTTCTTGTGGATATGATGTGTCATATCAGGCATAATATTGCTTGGCCCCTGGGAAGGCTCAAGAAGGCCATGCAGCATTTGGTGCGGAGCTGGGCCCTAATGAATTCCAGTGTTTGAGTGGGGTGCAGGTGTGACCTTGTCTTGTTGATCAGGAAGCCCAGTGACTGGAGTAGGGCTACAGTGGATGTGATTGCCTTGTTGGTCTCTAGGAATGATGGCCTGATGAGTAGCCATTCGTCGAGGTAGGGAAAGACACACACCCCGCCCTTGCACAGGTATGCTTCCGCCACTGCGACACATTTTGTGAAAACTCTTGGTGCTGAGGAGAGTCCAAATGGTAGGGCTCGGTACTGGAAGTGGTGGCGTAGTACTTTGAAACATAGGAATTTCCTATGTGCTTTGTGAATTGGGATGTGGTTGTATGCATCGTGGAGGTCTAGTGCGGCTAACCAATCGTTTTTCTGGATCAGTGGAGGATGGTGCCTAATGAGTGCATCCTGAACTTCTTTTCATGACGTACTGTTGAGATGTCGGAGGTCTAGGATGGGTCTGAATCCTCCAGACTTCTTGGGAATGAGAACGCAGCAGGAGTAGAACCCTTGGTTGAATTCTCTCAGGGGGACAGGCTCTATAATTCCCGATTGGAGGAAGATCTGGAGTTCCTCATGAATGAGGAGGGTTAGGTGCTCCGGAGTTGTGTCTCTGGGTGGGGGTCGGTTTGGAGGCGAGTGGAAGCAAATCCTGTATCCATGCTGTATAATGCTGAGGACCCATTTGTCGGTTGTGATGTTTTCCCAGGTTTCGGAAAAGAGGGAGAGGTGGTCCCTCACTGGTGGGATTACTGCTGGTCCAGGGTCAAAAACTGGGTCCAGCCTTGGGGTTGTTTCGGGTTTTGTTTTTGATGTTTCCATTCTTTTGGACATTGCCTCTGTTGATAAGAGGAGCCATATGGCTGAGGTTTTTGTTGATGCCATTTTGAGGGCCTGTCGTAGCGTTTGACGCTGTGCTGGTGCCTGCGGTAGTGCTATTGTCTGGTTTGTTGCCTTCATGTTGATGAAGGGCGTAGCAGGCCATCCGTGGAGTTTGTAAGGTGGTGCAGTGGTCTTTTAAGGTGTTGACTGTTTTTTTTACCTTGGCCCTGAAAAAGTTCTCCCCAGAGCAGGGGAATCAGCAAGGCATACATGTGTATCCTCACAGAGTCAAGAGACCCTGAACCTTGCCATTTCTCGCAGCGATGGCAACACCAGCTGTGCGTGCAGAGGTCTCGATGGCGTCAAAGGTGGTTCTGATCATGTGTTTTGCTTGAAGGTCAGTGGGGAAGGTAGTCCCGTGGTTGGCCTCGTTGGTGCCGGGGTCGGGTGTCGTGGCTTCTTGCGCTTCTCTGGACCCGATGGGGGCCTCTGTCTGCGCAGTGAGGAGGAGGCAGATCTCTGGCATTTCCTGCGTTCCGTGTGTCTGAGTGGGCTTCGAGGTAAGTGGAGGGAACACTCCTTGCCTGTGCCCCTGATGTGTTGTGCCTGATGGATTGGTTCTTGGTGGTGTCTGTGTTTTTGGTGCGCTGGCCCTTTAAGGGGGCAGCATCTTGAGTCACATCGTGTGCAGAGAGAGCAGCCTGATGCTGAAAGTCTGATGCTGTGCTGTCTGTGCATTGCAGCGTGAGGAGGAGGCTGTTTTGAGGAGTTCCAGATATCGGGAGGAATGACAGCCCAAACCGAGGTGAGGAGCTCGAGTGATGTGCAGGAAGCAGTTGTGGGTGCTGGTTCTGACGTCGGAGGCAGGTTCAGGTGCTGGTAGGGCGGCAATCTTGTTGTAGGCTGCAGGGAGCTGGTGTCGCCGGGCTCGGGGTTCATTTTTGTGCAGTTGCCTATGTGCTGGGCTCCGTCCCCTTGGGAGTTGGGGGAGGGCAGCATGGCAGTCCCGCTAGGAGTCAGGGCGGGAAGCATGGCAGCGTCTAGTGAGGTGGAAGGGTGCTGTTGATCTGTGGAGAGAACCAGAGCCCTTTTACCTTTCTTCTTTGTTTCTGTGGAAGCTGCTTGGTCTGCTCAATGAGGAAGACCTTTAGTGCATGGAGTCTGTGCTAGCGAGCCGTTGGCGACATCTGGAGACACAGGGTCAGACAGCCATGAGGTGGGCTGTGCCCATACAACTGATCCATACCTTGTGTGCATCTGTTGTGCTCATTTTCTTCTTGCAGCCTGGGTATTTTTTAAAAACTGGTTTTGAGGTGCTGGATGTCTTTTGTGCAGGATCTGCCATGTTGTCTGCTATAGAGAGAACAAGAAAAATCTGACCATTTGCAGGGCGGATGAGGTAAACTGAGGCAACAGGCTTACACAAGGACATATATAGTGCACATTGCACATGCTCAGAGGGACCTGCTCAAAAGGTTCCTTTGAGTTCTGGGAGAGCAGAATCCGTTTCTGTGCCAGAGCCGGTGGTGGGAGGCGGGATAGTGCTGGGCAGACTTATACGTCTGTGCCCTGAAGAGGACAGGTACAAATCAAGGTAGGGTATACACAAAAAGTAGCACATATGAGTTGATCTTGTTGGGCAGACTAGATGGACCGTGCAGGTCTTTTTCTGCCGTCATCTACTATGTTACTATGTTTCCGGCTCGTCGGATGACATCACCAGTGTGTGGCTGACTCATCCTGCTTGTCCATGGAGAACTACCCATTCCCCAACTTATTCATATATGTATGTTATTGTGGAAACAGCCATGTGCTAGCTGCTGAGGCACTGTGTTAACTGTTAGAGTGTGTACATTCTTCTGTCAAAAACTAACAAAGCTGAATAATAGGGTTCTTAAT
Organism: Microcaecilia unicolor; assembly: GCF_901765095.1. Lineage (NCBI taxonomy): Eukaryota > Metazoa > Chordata > Amphibia > Gymnophiona > Siphonopidae > Microcaecilia > Microcaecilia unicolor. The sequence continues at coordinate 124,869,521 of NC_044031.1, read as the reverse complement.
GTACGATTGAAATACAGATTTATAGTATGTTCTTAAGTGCCTAATTATGGAAGCTATGATAATTCATAAGAAAACAGTTTCTGTGATGTTCATAAAATGCTTATGACATATTTATAGGAAACATTCTAGGTTACAAAAAGTTGGATTTTATATATTTTTGTATTTATAGATATAGAAATATTTACACACATTTCTCGAGTTTTCAGAAAATTGAACATATTAGATGAAAGCTTATGGTTTTATTTTGGCAGGTCATGTATGTTGAAGGAACAGCAGTTATGGGCTTTGAAGATCCTATGCTACAGACTGATGACACACACATCAAAAAATGTCTACAGACCAAGTGGCCATATATAGAGCTACTATGGATCACTGATCGACCTCCTTCATTAAACTGAGTTAGTGAGAATCTGTTATCAAAATACAGTGATGAGGGGTAAATAATTTGCAGCTCACTGGAATACATATGGTTTAGCTCCCAAGGTTTAATGGATGAAGTTATAACTGTCCTTATTAAATTGTAAATAAAGATTACAAACACAATTTCAGCAGTGCTGTTTTCTTTGGTCTTTGAAGAACATAAGCGTTGCCATACTGGGACAGACTGAAGGTCCATCAAGCCTAGCATCCTGTTTCCAATAGTGGCCAATCCAGGTCACAAGTATCTGGCAAGAACCCAAAACAGTACAATACATTTATGCTGCTTATCCTAGAAATAAGCAGTGAATTTTCATCAAGTCTATCTTAATAATGACTTATGGACTTTTCTTTTAGGAAGTTATCCAAACCTTTTTTAATCCCCGCTAAGCTAACTATTTTTACCACATCCACTGGCAACAAATTTGAGTTTAACTACACACTGCATGAAGAAATATTTTCTCAGATTTGTTTCAAATTTACCACTTTGCAGCTTCACCATGTGCCCCCCCCCCCCCCCCCCCCCCCAGGTCCAGCACCTTCGAAAAGAGCAAACAAGCAATCCACATCCACCCGCTCCACTCATTACTCTATAGACCTCCATCATATCTCCCCACAACCGTCTCCTCCCCAACCTGAAAAGCCCCAGCTGCTCCAGGCTCTCCCTACGGGCAGGGAAGCTGTCCTATCTCCTCCATCACCTTCATCGCCCTTCTCTGTACCTTTTCCAATTCCACTATATCTTCCCTGAGACGCGGTGACAAGAACTGCACACAGCACTAGAGGCATGGTCAAACCATAGAGCGACACAAAGGCACCACAACGTCCCCATTCCTGTTTTCCATTCCTCTCCCAACAATTCCCAACAATTTACTCACCCTCCCAGCTGCCGCTGCACAAAGAGCAAAGGGCTCCAATACATCATTGAGGACACCCAAATTCCCCCCCCCCCGGTCTGCAACCCCCAATGTGGAACTCTGCATCACACAGCCACAGTTTGGGTTCCTCCCTCCCACATGCATCACCCCACACTTACCCACAACCAAACGCCATCCACCACTTAGATACTCAGTCTCGCAAGGTTCTCCTGCAACTCCTTACAATCCTCTTGAGATTTAGCAACTTTGAATAACTTGTTGTCAGCAAATTTAATTACCTCATTAGTTACTCCCATCTCTAGATCACTTATAAATATGTTAAAAAACAGCGGTCCCAGCACAGACCCCTGGGGAACCCCACTATCTACCCTTCTCCATTGAGAATACTGACCATTTAATCCTACTCTCTGTTTTCTATCTTTTAACCAGTTTTTCATAGGACACTACCTCCTATCCCATGATTCTCCAATTTCCTCTAGAGTCTTTCATGAGGTACTTTGTCAAATGCCTTCTGAAAATCTAGATACACAATATCTACCGCTCACCTTTATCCACATGTTTGTTCACCCCTTCAAAGAAATGTAATAGATTGGTGAGGCAAGATTTCCCTTCACTAAATCCATGTTGACTTTTGTCTCATTAATCCATGCATATGAATATGCTCTGTAATTTTGTTCTTTATAATAGTCTCTACCATTTTACCTGGCACCATCTCTGGCTTTTAAATTACTTCTCTGACGCACAGTCTGACCTAGTTCACCATCCTATCAGGAACATAAAATTTTATAATGTAGCCTTCACATATCAAATATTAAAACTTCAATTCTTTTATTTTTTTATACCATGTTTAGCTTCCCTCTGGTTTATGGCATGCTTAATAATGGATATTATAAAAAATCAAAATCCCCATCCACTGGAGAGCTACAAACTCTAAATCACAAAGACTAATGTGCTAAGCCAGAAACTTATAAGAATGTAACTGTGTTAATACACAAATAATAGTTATTATTGAAGAGGACCCTGAAACACATCACCTAAATGTTAACCCCACTGTACCAAGGATTTAACATTGGTGAAATCGTTTTTATCTTTTCTCAGGTCCCCAGTGCACCACTAAATACCCAGTGCAATATGCAAAACTTTGTAAATGATGCTCTTGTAATCAAAAGTTCATAAACAATGAAAGTAATCTAAATAATTAAAGTCAAGTAATTTTTCAGTTATATTTGAGTGATTTACATGACTTTAATTTTTTTAGATTATTTTCATTTATATGAACATTTGATTACAGAGCATTATTTACAAAGGGGCCCTTTTGCTAAGCCACACAAAAAATATGTCTGGTTCTGTTGTTAGTCCGTGGATTTCCTGCGCGCTGTGGCACTAATTTCCCAATTAGCATGTGGCCATTACTGCAGGCGCCCTTACTGCTACCTATTTTGTAGGCACTAAGGGCTCCCATGTTAACCCCACAGTAATTGGGGCAGCGCACGGCAATGTGCCTGCGCTATACCCAATCAGTACAAGGCAGTCCTACTCTCCGCCCTAGTCAAACCTCCCATTCTGAAAAATAAAACATATTTTTTAGTGCGGCATTAGCACACGCTGATCACACTACCACAGGTTACCTCGGTGTGTCCCGTGGCTTGGTAAAAGGGCCCCAAAGTTTTGCACATTGCACTGAATATTTAGTGGTGCACTGGCATAGGCACCCGGTATAAGAGGCTTGGGGAGGCTAAGCCTCCCCAGCCACAAGTTCTCAACAAACAGCAGCAGGATGGATCAGCAGTTTCTCATTCTCAGTCTTTATTCTTCTCCGTTCTGTTCTCCTCCTCCAGACCAGTCCTGACTCTTCTCTCTTCTTTGCAGTGCTGCCTGCGCCCTGTGGTTTCTACTCTTTCCCTCCCCCACACCACCGCACTCTCACAGTCCACTTCAGCCTTCAGGGCGGCTGGGGCTGCTGCATGATCGAGTCCTGCTGAGTGCTCCCGCCTTAATCGCTACAGTAGCGGTACTGTAGTGAATAGCGATCATCAATTTAATAGCGCTGCATTCTCTTCATCTGCTTTGCCTCAGGCTCAGCCAGTCAGCCTTCCCTACGAGGGCTCCTGTCATGATGCAACTTCCTGTTCCGTAAAGGGGGGAATGCGCGGGCGGGGCCGTCACTGAGTAGGGAAGGCTCAAAGCTGGCTAAGAGTGGCTGTCTGAGGTGTTCCCACTTCCTTCCCAGAGTAGACCATATAATTCAAAAGGAAATTGTGGCACACAGCGCAAGTTGGATTTCAGGAGAAGTAGATGCTGACTCTGAGGCAGGTTTTAAGTCAAAATAAAGAAAAAATAATATTTTGCTTCATGCAGATCTCAGCCCATTTGAGTCTCTTACATAACTAAATGGGCTATAACTATAAACCCCTAATGCAGTCCGTTGGTTTTCTTATATTTTGTTTGTAATGACTTACAATATACTGTGCCAAAATTGAAAATTTGAAAACTCTTATCAATCAATCTATCTCTATCTGGTCGTTAATAAAAGGAGCTCATTATTGTGAATACTATTCACCCAGTGTGGCTGTCTGAGCTTGAATCTAGTGTTCCCAGACCTAAATTGTGGCAATGCCGCACGTTTGATTTCAGGAGAGGTGCTGACTCTGAGGCAGGTTTTATATTATAAGTCAAAATTAAAAAAATAAATATTTGTGTTCATGCAGATCTCTTTTGTTTTAAACATAACTAAATGGGCTATAAGTCCCTAATGCAGTCCATTGGTGTTCTTATTTTTTGTTTGTGATGACTTATACTGTGCCAAAATTGAAATTTGAACACTCTTATCTCTATATGGTCATTAATAAAAGGAGCTCATTGTGAAATACTATCCACCCTAAAGGATGTTTTGTGGCTGTACATGAGAATTGTGATATGATCCCTTGTTTCATATTGTTGACGGTCTGCATTTTCCGTATGGGTCATGGTATGTTGGTGTATTAGATTCTGCCCAGTGTAATATTTATGGTACAGTAAGGTTCTGAGTGTGTTTTTGCACAAAGTTGTGCATAGAGTTTTGCAATTGAGCAATTGTGGTTAGTATATGCTTTGAGCGACCACTTTATTCTTTGACATATGATACATATCTAATATCAAAAATTTAATAAAAGGTATTAATTGTGACTTTTATTTTTACTTTTTTTTTTTTCTGTGTGTTGTCAGACAATTATGGATGTAGAGCCCCACCCATGGCCCCACCCCCTTTAGCCTCCCCAAACAGTTGGCCACCAACCACCTATGTGCACTGGGGACCCGAGGAAATACTAAAATGATTTCACCCATGGTAAACCTTTGGTACAGTGGGATTAACATTTAGGTGATATATGTGTCTGAGGGTCCTCTTCAATAGTAATTATTATTTGTATATTATTATTTGTTCATTATTATTTATTATTTGTGTATTAATGTAACAGGGGGTTTAGGAATAGGGAAATAGAAATAAATTTATACTTACCTGGGGCTGTGGAGAGTTCCGTGGGTTGGAGGAGTAGGGAGTAACTTGGTGTTGCTGGAGCAAAGGCAGCGGCGTCTTTTTCTGACTCCTGGGGGTATTTGCGCTTGCCCCCGGGAGTGAAGAGATGTTCGGGCCCGAAAAGGGGCCGGGGAGAGTGGGGGGACGCTGCAGGAGGAGCAGCGTTGCGTTGTTGTGGCCTGGGGACGGGTGTGAGTCCTGGGCCAGGCGAAGGAGGATCGGGCAGCGGCGGGAAGCAGCGCTGATTATTTTTGTTTTGGGCACTGCGGTCCGGAGGAAGAGGGGCGCCGAAGAAGAGAGATGGGGAGGAGAAAAGAAGATGGCCGGCGAGAGGAAGACGTCGGCGCACGTTGTGCATGAGACGGCGCGCCTCATGCACAAACCGGGAACACGCGTTTTCCCGAGTAGGCCGAAGCCGGGGCCTAAATTTTGGGCCAGGCTTCGGATGTTTTTTATTTTTGCTTCCGTTTTTGTTGTTTGACGTCTGGGACCAGATCCAATGGGAGTGGTCGTGTGAGAGGAAAATCGGGAAAGCAGGTAAGGGGTTTTTAACCCAGAATTTAAATTAGTTTATTTTTAATTGTATTAATGCAGTTTTTGATTTTTAGAAATTAAAGGGTTAATGATTTTTGGATTCTGTTTTGGGATTGGGGTTGGGGAAATTTTTTGGGATTTTTGTGGTATGTTAATTTTTGAATTTTAATATTTTAAGGGGGTCTTTTGGGAGGGGTCTGGTTTTAAGGGGTTAATTAGGGGTGAATTTTTTTAAATTTGATAGGGTAGGTCCGGGAGGGGAGTTGGAAATTTATGGGATGGTTTTTGGTTGGATTTAGGGATTTTGGAGGGGTCTAGAATAGTTTGTTTGAGGGCGGATATTGGAATTTGGGATTTTTAAAATTGAAAACAGGGATGGATAGAGAATGGGAGATTACAATTTTTCGGCCAAATGTTAAGTGATTTGGGTAAAATGTAGGGTGGCTAGGGATTTTTAGAAACATTTTCCATTGAAATCTATGGTGTTTTTCTGTTTTAAAATGGAGCTGGAAGCAGCGCTGGTCAACATTCCGCAGGTCAGCTTGGCCAGTTTAGAATTTTTAAAAGGGTTGGTGATTGGCGAACTGACCTTGGAGTGGCCAGCCAGCGCTAGTCTCCTGGCAAACGGTGGTTGGGCAGTTGGTCAGAATGTGTTTGGGAGTCAAGGTGAGAGGAGGTGTTGTGTGCATTGGGAGAGTGTGAGAGTGGTTTCTGAGTTAAAAGGGTAAAGGTTTTGAGGAAATTTTGAGAAAGTATTGAAATACAGGATATTGGTTAGGTTTTAGGCTGTTTGGTAGAGTTGATATTCATTTTTATTGGGATTTGGGAATTTGGGGTAGTTATAAGGGGGTTTGGAAAAGTGAATGGAGTGTATGGGAAGTTGGGTTATAGTGCAGAGTCTGGATTAATATTAGAATCTGGGTGAGACAATTGGTTTTAAAGGTTAAGTTAATAGAGAGAGGATAGGTATAGGGGTTGTAGAATGGAAGGTTGAAAGTATAACTAAGAGTATGGGATATGAATGAGAGGTATGAGTGAATAAAGACTGCCAAACACATGAAATAGAAAAGTTAGGTAAAATAAAAGTTTAATTAGAAAGAGTAAGCCTGTAGGATAGAGAATATTTTGATTATTTTGATTTTATTAGTCAGATGGCCACAGTATAAAACTGATATTGTCACTAGGTATCCCGGTTTCCTGTTCAGCGAAGGGAGGGTCTTGCTTCCATTTATTTTATTAAAGGAGTGAGGTTTAGGAAGAAGAGTTGTCGCCTGCCCGAGATTCCTGAACAGCTGACACAACAACTACAAGGGCCCCAACGCAAGAAAGGTTCACCGGCACACCGGAGGAAGAAGAACAGCCTATAGCTAAGTGACTGTAAAGGGGATTCTGGAACTGGGGCTAGAGGGAAAACGGTGGGGTTAGATTGAATTGCGAAACCTGAAAGAGAAAAGAAAAGAACCAAACAAACACTTACCTGTACCTGGAAGGGTTGGGTGGAGACGTCTCCTGTAAAAATATAAAAGTGAACACAAAGAATCACATTCTAGAGAAACACAAATTAAGGGAATACTTAAAAACATTAGTAAGGATAAAAAATAAGAGGGAAAAAAAATGAAAACTTATCTGATATTTAATCTGGTGCAGCGATGAAGTTCAATCTGTAAGGAAAAAAATGAATTTATGGTAAATTTTGGGAGTTTATGAAATATTACTTGTTCCTATTAACTGTGGTTACTGTTTTATTGAAAAGTTTTGAATAAATGCTATCTGGTTACATGTAGAAGAACACCTTGTTACTATCTGACTTTGAAAGCTTGGGCAGGAAAGAATCCTAAAACTTTAGTTTATTTTCCTCTCTTAGTCTAGAGACTAAGAGACGTGGTTAGTTATTGTACTCCCTTCCAGCCTTGGTGATTGGGGTTCCAACAAGCTATCCCGACTACAATCATCTGGCTGTTGGGACACCCTTGTACTTATTACAGCATACCCAAGGGTGAGGGGGTGTGGCACATTAACACAGTTACATTTGTGTGAGTTTCTTGGCATAGCACACTAGTGGGACCTTTTACTAAGCTGCACTAAAATGTGGCCAGCACTATCCCGTGAGGTGCTTTCCCGCATGCTGAGGCCACTTTTAGTGTGGTGGTAAAATGGCTCCAGTCTCCTTGTTAATGGCCACACGCTAATTCCCCCATTAGCGAGTGGCTATTAGTGTGTGAGCACTTACCGACACCTATTTTCTGGGCAGTAAGGGATCATGCGCTAATCAGTTAGTGCACGGCAATGTAGCTAAGTTAACCGATTAGGACAGGTACATACCTATTGTCCGCCCCTAGCGCTAAAATATAAATTCTAGTTTTAGTGTGTGGGAAGCGTGCACTGATCCTGAGCGTGCCCCGTGGTAGTGGTTTTTACCCTGCAGTAAGCATGCATTAGTGCTTACTGCAGTTTAGTAAAAGGGCCCCTAGATTTATTATTTAAATGAACATTAACTGTAATTATATCTGAATTTGTAAATAATTTAAAAGCTTATATATTTTTTCTTAAGCTGTAGGTCCAGCTAAACAGCTTGCACAAATGGGGTGAAAAGTTGCCAGAGGAGTTACATTGGAACAGGATATAAATTATATGTTACTTTCCTGTGTCAGTGTGTACGCCAGTGCCTTAACTTTTTGACAAATTAGAAGCAGAACTAGGGGAAAATAAATGGTACTGTCCTGCTATGATAAATTAAAGACATCAATGAAATAAAACAAGTTCCACAGAAAAAAAATACAGTTGTATGATTTTTTAAACTACTAAGTTATATAATTGCCAAATATCTTTTCTTCAAGCAGCACTGTAAGCCAGCCTCATTGTATATTTATAACTGTTAGGCACATGAGAAACATCTGTTGCTTCATAAGTGTGTTCTAATATTTATTATGAAATAGTTGTTAGCCTTAAGTAAACAGGTTTTTTCTGTACTGTGATGTATAGCTTATTTTCAGTGTCTGCAAATATTCTGCTAATTTTCTTCTTTTTCACTTTTCAGCTATAGTACAGTCTCGATTATCTGACTCAAATGGGGTCAAGCCATTTTCAGATAAGTGAAAGTCAGATATTACATAAAACAATGGTAAACCCCTAATAAATTGCATGGAAAACATACTTGATGCATAAGAAAAGGCATAGGGTCTCTGTATTTAAAATATTGTAGCCAGCAACAGGTCAAACATGGCTTCCTTGCAGCATGTAAAGCCGGAAAACAGGAAGAGAATCTATGCACTTTTTAACAGCAGTGTAATGATGTCACCAGAGGGGGGGGGGGTCTGTCGGATATGCCATATGGTCAGATTAGCAAGGATCGGATAATCAAGACTACTGTACATGCCATCAAAATATCTAGAAAAAGAAATTCTCCTGAGAAAGGAAAGCTGTGCTTCACAGGTTTATTTTGAACTTATTGATAGTAGTTAAGGTAAAGAATAATTAGAATACTATTTGAAAATAAATATTTTATTCTGAAACAGTGCTGGAAAGCATTTAATTTTAATAACCCTTAGTGGGTTGAAGTAACTGAAGTAGGAACTGATATGATATTGTTTCTAAAGGATATCTTCTGAGTTATAAAGATATTTTAGAAAGAATTTATTGAAAACAATAGTTTAATATTTAAAGTCGAACTAGACAAATTATCTGACATTAGAAAAGTAAAGATTTAATTAAACAAACCTCATAGGACTGTGTTAATCCAGTGTGGATGGTGTGTTGAGTGGTTTGACCAGCTGTAATCCTCAAATTCAGCAAATTTCCTGGAAGAGGAACTGCTCTCTTTCATAGTTAGGGTTAGCAATTAAAAAGTTATTAGAATAAGTCAGGAACTCAAACACAGAAAATTTTAATTTATTTTATTTTATTTATATTAGAATCCAGTTCAGGTTCCTGTGACAGGTAGGCACATCTGCAGATACACACACTGCAGGGAGACAGATTCTTTCCTGTTATTTTATTATTAAGAATAAGTTTAGGAAGAAGACCAAGTTGAAGACAACCAATACAGATGAAATTTTCCTATAGTCAAGAAAATTGAAATTCAAGCTAAGTACATGAGGAAAGATTAACTTAACTGGACTCTGAAACTGACAGAGAGACACTTGACATTTACAGTGCTTACTCATACTTACCTTAAAAAGGAACTGAGAACCTGACAAAAGAAAAAAAAAGATTAAATTAGTTTAATTACTTATTAATGAATACTTACCTTAAAAGTAATTCCTACAGGGGAATAGAAAATTTGAGTTATTAAGTAAAAGTTTATTAGGAAAACTTTGTGCAAGATTTGTTAACTGTTTATGTGCAATACTTACCAGTGATTTTTTAGTAATCCTATTGATTCCTATAGGAAAGAGAAATAGATTTAGAGTGTATACCTGGATCCAGGAGGGATTTTAACTATTTATAATAATTATTATATTCATGGATTTAACTGTTTTTAACTAGTTATATAAAATTCTAAGTGCAATATAATTACTTATTTGCACTTTAATAAATAATTTATTTATATTTACTAGTGTTTGTGCCTTGAATTTATGTAAATTAAATTGATTCTGTTTACAGAAAACAAATCATACCTTAACTGTATTCATCCGGTAACACCTTTCCAGGATGATGTTTTCTTGTGTTCACACTGTCTTCTGTGGGCTAAATACAGGCCCACAGAAGACAGTGTAGGCCTCGGCATACACGACTACAAATAAAAAGGATAATTAAACTGTGTGAAGCTCACAGAGCAGGTGACACTACATGCTAGCAATTAGTGCCGGTATCTGCGCCCAATTTTGAGCGTGAGGATTTACTCCAAGTGAAGCCTAGTGTAAATCCTCTAATAGGCTCAGATCTGCTGTATTCTGTAACACTGCACACAAATTCTAAGAATGCCCATGACCTGCACATTCCCCCCCCCCCCCCCACTTATGAATTATTAAGAACATAAGAACTGCTTTAATAGGTCAGACGTCCATCCAGCCCGGTGTCCTGTTTCAACATTGACCTATCCAGGTCACAAGTATCCAGCAAGATATGAAAAGCTAACAAGATTATATGCTGCTTATCTCCAGCAGTTCTTTTTCCCCAAATTAACCTTGTTTATGGACTTTTCCTCCAGGAACTTGTCCAAAACTTTTTTTTTCTAACCCAGCTGTGCTAAATTAAAATTTACTTAAATAACAAAATAACGGTGTATTTAGGTATAGTGGGTGGGGAGATAAGGCTAGAACATTGATTTGCCAAGTGACAACCACTTTTTTCAATGTGCAATTCTGTTTGACTTGACTGGGAAGGAGCTCAAATCCTAATAGTATATTTCCTTTCTTTTTTGAAATTTTATTTTTTATCAAAATAAAAATAATGTTAACAGGCTTGTATCAGCAATATAATGCACATTCATCATCTAGTGGAAATTAAATAGCAGCAAATATTAAATGCTAGTAAAACATGCCCGTTTCTTGCGCAAATGAAACGGGCGCTAGCACGGCTTTCCTTTCCGAACCTCCCCCCCTCCCTACTCACCCCTTCGGCGTTCTGAAGGCACTGACCGCCATTGTTGGGGACCTCGGCACACCACCTTCAATCTGCTGAGTCGTTGGTTGTGAAGCTACTGATGCCATTGCTCCGCCCTCGACGTCATCACGTTTGACGCGAGGGCGGGGCCCCAACACAGTGTTTTCGGTGGCTTCACCACCACGAACCCTTCGAACCGGAAGGAAGTGCCCGGAGGACCTGACAGTGACGTCAGTGTCCTCAGAACGTTGAGGGTGAGTTTTATTATATAGGATATAACAAAGAAGGCTGCATATTATTAGACCCCCAACTAAGGGGCAAGAATATCATCAGTAGTAAAAAGGAGCAACTTAAGGGCCCTTTTACTAGAGGGCGTTAAGCCCTATCATACATTTAGATTGACATTTTTGAAAGAATGTTTAAGCCAGAACTGGGACTTCCTGCTCATAATGGTTTTTTTTTAAGTCCATCTCATAGCCATTTTCAAACATGACAAACTTTGGGATTTCTTGTTCGAAAATGAGTGAGAAGGATGTTCTTGCTTACAGTTCTGGAGACTGCACCTTCAAAAAGATAAACAGGATGGAGTCAGTCCAGAAGATGGCTACTAAAATGGTCAGTATTCTTCATCATAAAGCAAATGGGGACATAGTTAAAGATCCTAACATGTATACTTTGAAAAAAAGGCAGGAGAGGGGAGATATGATAGATACTTAAATACCTACATGGCATAAATGCACAAGAAGCGAGTCTCTTTCAGATGAATTGAAGCTCTGAAACAAGGGGTCATAGGATGAAGGTGAAGAGGAATAGACTCATAAATAACCTAAGGAAATACTTCTTCATGGAAAGGATGGTGAATTCATGAAACGGCCTCCCAGTGGAAGTGCTGGAGATGAATTCAAGAGAGCTTGGGACAAGTACATAGGATCTCTAAGGGAGTGATATAGAGAGTAGATGGCATGGATGGGCAGACTGAATAGGCCATATGGTATTCAGCTGCCTAAATTTTTCTCTTGTTTCTATGAAAACATCTGAAATGAACAGCCATTTTCTAAAATGAAACATCCAAAATAGGAACACAAAAAAAGCAGGCACAAAAACGTCTGCCTAGCATCATTTGTATAAAAATGGCTGTGCATGTCCTTGCAGAGCAGAGGGGCAGCCTACTGGTCAGTGCAGTGGACTTTAAACTATGAGACCAAAGTATAAATCCCACCATAATTCCTTTATATGTTACTGTGAGCCCTCCAGAAACAGATAAAAACTTACCGTACCTAAAGGGGACACCACTACAATCGCCATCACACTTGGCAGGTGTCTTATAAAGTCAGGTATAGTAGGTATTTCTACATTCTAGGAGTGTTCACATATTTGTACAGAAATAAGTGTTAATGTGGGAGTTATACCTGAGTCCCACTCAAAGTCCACTGTACTGACAACTAGGCTGCTCTATCCACTTGCTGCTGTATTAGGAATGGCCATAATACCTGAAGCTGTCTGTCACTTTCACTTCTTAGGGGGGTAGGAGGGTCAGTAACAAGTGGAATATGAAGGAGGGGGGTCATGCATTCATCCCTCCAGTGGTCAGCTGCTCAATCAGGGCACCTTTTTGTAACTTGGATGTGATTGAAACAGGTTTAGATAAATGCCCTTTTTTTTGCCTTGGACATTTCTTCCTGTTCCATTATCACTGAAAGACATCCTAATTTTGGGACCTCTCTAGTCCTGCCCAAAACACACCTCCAACATGCCCTCTTGCTATTTGGATGAACTGCAGTGTAAAACATCCAAATTCTGTCTTTTGAAAATCACAATTTGGACATTTTCGGCAGATGGATCTTTCTGTGGTGGGGGGCCATTTTGAGATGTCCATCTGCTTTGAAAATGAGCGCCTTAGTGGGGGAGGGAAAATAAGCTACTGCAAAATGTATTTTGCAGTATTATGCCTATACTAGTAAAAAAGCCCCGTTTCTGATGCAAATGAAACGGGGGCTAGCAAGGTTTTCTTCAGAGTGTGCATGTGGGAGTGTGTGTGTCCCTGGCCTCTGCCCTCTCTCCCTTCCCCTGTGTTGTCTGTCCGCTCCCCCTCCCCCCTCCGAGTCCAGTCCTTCAGTGTTAAGTTTCCTGCTGTGCTGTGTTTGTGTTACAGAGAGAGTGAGGGCGTCTCTGTCCCCTCCCCCCTCTGAGTCCTTCACTGTTACAGAGAGAGGGATTTCGTGCTGTGCTGTTTTCCTTCACTCATGGGGAAACTGGATATCTCTGGCGCTTCACACTTCCGGCTGGAGGCTTCATAGAACGTTGATGCTGCCTTTTATATATAGAGATGTATGTGCTAAGTGTACGTTAACTGTTTTCTAAAAACATTTTATACAGGGGTGTGTTATAAGCAGAGTGGCCACTCCTGCATTATCCAGCATTTGCATTGGCATGCGCTAACTGAATAATGCAGAGGTAACGCAAGTGGACTTAGTGCCTCCTAAATAGGAGGCTAGTAAGTGCTCACATGTTTTATTTGTATTTTATTTTCATTCGTTGGACAGTAGAGAACACAACATTGGCAAAAACAAGGAATAGATTAACTATCAACAATTAGGAGAACTCTCCCAACAAAGACAATCCAATTAGCCATCAAAAATATGCAATGAGCAATCCCACTCACAGTAAGTACAAGAAAAATATGCTAGCAGGGAGACCTTGGTAGCAGTAAAATGCTCTTGGTTCCACAGTGCAGGAATTCTGCCCTCTGCCCCGCAACCCTCTATACAAGCACCCATACCACTCACAACATAAATTGTATACTGAATCCACTCATCTACAGCCAACATGCCATGCATCGCTCCATAATCTCACATCCCACTCACAAATCTGAACACTACTGGATTAGAATGTGATGCCTGCCACCAGGGCAGGTGCAATGACTTAAATCACTCCTGAGGCCATTCCTTATAGTACTGCCACAGGTAAATGTATCAAAGCCTCTCTGGTGTTTTCTTCTTCCCCTGTTCCCTCCTAATTTCATGAGTTGCTACCTCCCGTATTCGCTGATACCACAGTTCCACACAAGGGCTGTCCTCCTGGGTCCACGAATGCAAGATGACTTTCTTGAGCAGCACCAGGGCAGCACTCACATTTGTGGATGATGGGCAGGGAAATATGTTGTTCAATAAGACGTGTTGATGACCCAATAATAGTGTGCTATAATTCCAAGATACTTCCTGCTATATAGCTGTTTCTAAGGAGATTAGCTCCGGGGACCATAGCATAAGCCTGGGGCATTCTGGAAAAGAATGAAGTAGTGTCCCCACCTGGACATTACACTTAATGCATTTAGCAACCTCCCAAAGTTTCAGCCTGGTGCCCAGTTCCTAGTGAGGAAAGCCCTATGCAAAATCTTTAAATTGGGTTTCCTGAAATTCCACCAATTTTAATAGAGTAAAAGTATCCCCAAAGAGCTCTAAAACTGAGGGTTCAGTAAAATCCTGGTCTATATCTTTCTTCCACTCCACCATAATTTATGAATTCCCTGCCTATCAGAGGCACCCTTCACTATTTTACCCCACATAGAGAGCCAATTAAAGAAGGGTGACAGATTTAGCAAATTAAGATCCAAAGTACTACCTGTCCACGCATTTCTATACTTACAGACTAGGTTATCCCAACATAGTTGAACCTGTGCAAAAGAAGGGAAGCTCCCACTACCCTCCAGAATAAGCTGCAAAAAGGTGGAGCATCCCTGCCTCCTCCACAGTTGAAAAGGAGAGTGCTTCATCCCTGGCAAAAACTCTGAATTTCCCACTAAACTCAAAAAAGGAAATACCTTATGGATTCTCCCTTGTCCCTGGCACCACCACTTCCATGCAAGTTGGAATGGTCTCCAAAACCCTAGCTTGCTCTTGAAATCCCCAGGGCATACTGGATTCTGATGCACCATAGGGATGACACTAAGGTTTTATCAACTCGGGAAGAATTTCTGAACCACAATAATCATCTCATTGACCCATCGGAGCAGCAGAATTAACTTGACATACCCAGTTCTCACTCACCCATTACTCGAGATGAATTTCTGGAATATGGATCACAGCTCTATCTCCACCTTCCTCTTTACCCAGATGGGCAAAGCCTGAAGGAGATAAAGCAATTTAGGGATCATTATCATCTTCACAAGTGCCACCTAGCCCACAAAGGACAACTAGAGGTTGTTCCGTTACAAGCAAAGCACTTTATTACATTGGTACATCGCAAAGATTGAGGGGTTCAGGAATATTCCCAGCTATTTCAAGCTGTGGACAGTGGATCTAATCAGAAGCCTCTGGTGCCAACAATCCATCCCACTCCCCCCCCCCCCCCCCCCCTTCAATGGTAGGATGTCTGGTTTATCACAGTTGACTCGAAGACCTGAAAAGGTACCAAATTGGTGGATGAAAGTTAAAAAGTTGTCCAGTTTCTCTGTGGCACTATTTACATAAAGGAGCATGTCATCCACAAACATATTCAGTCTGGTTTCATGTTGCCCTATCCGTATGCCTTGTATGTCAGCTTGCTGTATCTGTGTTGCCAAGGGTTCCAGAGCTAAAAGAAAGAGAAAGGGGACATGGGACACCCCTGTTTGGTTCCCCTCAGTAAGTCAAGAGGCGGGGATCAATTTTCCATTGATGATACTGGGCTTGTGGCTTGGGTATACAGATCATGAATCCACCCTACAGAATTCCCCAATAGGCCAGATTTAGCCAAACCCCAGAAAAGATGAAGCCAGAGCACACTATCAAACACTTTTACTGTATCAAGACTAGCAATAACAGCCTGATAGTCCTTTCCCGTATTCTCATATAGGGCCATCATAACCTTTCACAAATTCATGGAGGCATATCTCCCAGGCACAAATCCCACCTGATCTGGATGTATAAATAGTGGAAGGTATTTGTTGAGCTAGCACACCAGGACTGCCGCCAGCAACTTAATATCTTGATTGTGCAATGAGATAGGTCTATAGGAACCCGGCTGTTCAGGATCCTTTCCAGGCTTAGGCAGAAGGATGACATGAGCCAAGTTTGGCCTCTGTAGGTTGGGTTCCCAACAACCCATTACATATATTCCCAAAATGAAGAGTCACTAAATCACTAAGTTATGGGCCTACCCAAATCCTGCACCTGATAATCACTAAATTGTGGAAGCTGCAACCAAGCAAAGAAAGTAGTCCTAGCAGCCTCATCCACAGTCCCTTGACTGTATAGCTTTTCATAAAATAAAACAAACTGGTGGGAAATCTGATAAATATCCACGTCAGGTGCCCTGCACATCCTGAATTCTAGTAATCATTTGTTTTTTGTGGTGGGGCCTCACCAAATTGGCCAAGATTCTCCCAGCCTTGTGCCCCCCCCCCCCCCCCCAACATGTAAATTATACCTCTGCTAGTAAAGACTCTGTTCAGCTCTTTGGTTCCATACTGCAGCAATCTCCTTACAGAGTGCTCACAGTTTTTGCTTGGCGGAAAGGTCAAGGTGGGAGACATGCACTTGCCACAAGGCTTGATACTCCTGAGTGAGTGAGAGCAAATTCTCCTGAGCGCTCATTGAGTGGGCCTAAAAATCTATAATATGACCCTTAAGGACTGCCTTGGAGGCCTCCCAATAAATTACGGGGCCCACTTCATCAGACAAATTAGTAGCTTCATCTTTCTGCTATTTCACCCTAAGATAAGACTGAAGATTGGGGCCTTGATATAAGAAACGGGGAAGCTTCCAAACAAAATCGTGATCCTTATTCAAAAACATTTAACATAGCTATCACTGATGCATGATCAGAAACTGTAGGAACATCAGTGATCACCTTGTCCACCTTAGAAACTACATTCTGAGTGAATAGGAGTGGAGGAGTGGCCTAGTGGTTAGGGTGGTGGACTTTGGTCCTGAGGAACTGAGTTTGATTCCCACTTCAGGCACAGGCAGCTCCTTGTGACTCTGGGCAAGTCACTTAACCCTCCATTGCCCCATGTAAGCCGCATTGAGCCTGCCATGAGTGGGAAAAGCACGGGGTACAAATGTAACAAAAATAAAATAAAAAAATAATAGGAGGTAATCTAATCATGCATAGACATTATGAGCATGAGAATAAAAAGTGAAATTAGACTTGGCAGGATACAAAGTGTGCCATGCATCCAAAACCCCAAGCTGTTGCATAAGAAAATTTACCCCCTTCCCCTTGTGGTTTTTCCCTACAGTTTTGGGAGGTTGTTAGTTGTTATATTATCTGAGGATCTGAAGGCGACGAAACAGTGTGACAAGGCGGTGGCCGTAGCTAGAAGGTTGCTAGGCTGTATAGAGAGAGGTGTGACCAGCAGAAGAAAGGAGGTATTGATGCTCCTCTATAAGTCATTGGTAAGGCCCCACCTGGAGTATTGTGTTCAGTTTTGGAAGCCGTATCTTGCTAAGGATGTAAAAAGAATTGAAGCGGTGCAAAGAAAAGCTACAAAAATGGGATTTGTGTTACAAGACATATGAGGAGAGACTTGCTGACTTGAACATGCGATGAAACTACAGTGTAGTAAATTTAAAACAAATCGGAGAAATATTTTCTTCACCTAACGCATAATTAAACTCTGGAATTCGTTGCCGGAGAATGTGGTGAAGGCGGTTAGCTTGGCAGAGTTTAAAAAGGGGTTAGACGGTTTCCTAAAGGACAAGTCCATAAACCACTACTAAATGGACTTGGGAAAAATCCACAATTCCAGGAATAACATGTATAGAATGTTTGTACGTTTGGGAAGCTTGCCAGGTGCCCTTGGCCTGGATTGGCCGCTGTCGGGGACAGGATGCTGGGCTCGATGGACCCATGGTCTTTTCCCAGTGTGGCATTACTTATGTACCCTGGAGGAAAGGAGAAGCAGGGGTGATATGATACAGACGTTCAAATATTTGAAAGGTATTAATCCGCAAACGAACCTCTTCTGTAGATGGGAAGGCGGTAGAACTAGAGGACATGAAATGAGATTGAAGGGGGGCAGACTCAAGAAAAATGTCAGGAAGTATTTTTTCACGGAGTGAGTGGTGGATACTTGGAATGCCCTCCCGCGGGAGGTGGTGGAGATGAAAACGGTAACAGAATTCAAAAATGCGTGAGATAAACATAAAGGAATCCTGTTCAGAAGGAATGGATCCTCAGAAGCTTAGCGGAGATTGGGTGGCAGAGATGGTGGTGGGAGGCGGGGCTAGTGCTGGGCAGACTTCTACTGTCTATGCCCTGAAAATGGCAGATGCAGATCAAGGTCAGGTATACACATAAAGTAGCACATATGAGTTTATCTTGTTGGGCAGACCGGATGGATCGTACAGGTCTTTCTCTGCCATCATCTACTATGTTACCACGTTACTATATTGAAATCCCCTCGAATTAAAAGTGTGTAATAGGGATAATTAGCCAATTGACCCATTAAATCAGAAAAGAACGTGATTGTAAATGTTAGGTGCATACACAGAGCATAACAATATTCTCTGTCCCCACAATTCTCCCAAAAGTATGACAAAACACATCTCCCTGTTCTGCAGCACCTTATGGACGTAGAAGGGGAGCCGCCTATGAATCAAAATAGCAACTCCCCTCCAGCACCTACTGAAAGAAGAGTAATGCACCTCCACCAACAATCTTCTTTTAAATTTCTCATGCCCCACTGCTGAGAGGTGCATTTCCTGCAGTAAAGCAATATCTACCCCAGGCTTTCACAACCTAGTCAAAACTTTGGTTCTCTTCACAGGTGAGTTAAACCCATCAACATTCAAGGTAGCAGTGGTTAACTTAACCATGATCCCAGTAAAGAAGGAACAAATAACCACTCAAGCGTGAATAATAGACACTGTCTGAAAAGGCCCCCCATCCAGAAATCAGAGAGCCCACAGCACCACACCAATGACCCATCCAGTCCCCATGCACACATATCACTCACTGCCCCACCCACCCAACACACACACAAATTACAGAGCCTTACCATGATGGAAAAATCACACTCAGGCAGAATATTGGAGGGCCATATTAAATCCTTGCTTGTAAAGATCTGTACAGTATGGTGCCATAGTTTTCCTCCTTGCTGGCATCACCTAGAAATCTTTGAATAGTAAGAGTTTTGCATTTTCATAAGAATCAATTCCTTTTCAGCATAGTTTAAAAGCCTGAAAATAACAGGCCTTTCTCCAAGCTGAAGAGCCCTTCAGCCTTTCCTCATAGGGAAGTCATCCCATTCCCTTTATCATTTTTGTCACCCTTCTCTGTATCTTTTCTAATTCCACTATATCTGTTCTGAGATTCGGTGACCAGAACTGAACACAGTATTCGAGGTGCAGTCGTACCATGGAGCAATACAAAAGCATTATAACATCCTCACTTTTGTTTTCCATTCCTTTCCTAATAATACCTAACATTCTATTTGCTTTCTTAGCTGCCACAGCACACTGAGCAGAGGGTTTCAACATATCATCAACAACGACGCCAAGATCCCTTTCTTGATCGGTGACTCCTAAAGTGGAACCTTGCATTACGTAGCTATAGTTCAGCTTCCTCTTTCCCACATGCATCACTTTGTACTTGCTCACATTAAACGTCATCTGCCATTTAGACTCCCAGTCTTGTAAGGTCCTCTTATAATTTTTCACAATACTCTTGTGATTTAACAACTTTGAATAACTTTGTGTCGTCAGCAAATTTAATTACCTTACTAGTTACTCCCATCTCTAAATCATTTTTAAATATGTTAAAAAGCAGCAGTCCGAGCACAGACCCCTGGGGAACCCCACTATTTACCCTTCACAATTGAGAATACTGACCATTTAACCCTACTTTCTGTTTCTATCTTTTAACCAGTTCTTAATCCACAATAGGACACTACCCCCTATCTCATGACTCTCCAATATCTTCTGGAGTCTTTCATGAGGTACTTTGTCAAACGCCTTTTGAAAATCCAGATACACAATATCAACCGGCTTGCCTTTATCCACATGTTTGTTCACCCCTTCAAAGAAATGTAATAGATTGGTGAAGCAAGATTTCCCTTCACTAAATCCATGTTGGCTTTGTCTCATTAATCCATGCTTTTGAATATGCACTATAATTTTGTTCTTTATAATAGTCTCCACCATTTTGCCCAGCACCGACGTCAGGCTCACCGATCTATAATTTCCCAGATCCCCTCTGGAACCTTTTTTAAATATGGGCATTACATGGGCTACCCACCAATCTAACGGTACCACACTCAATTTTAAAAATAAATTACATATTACTAACAATAGTTCCACCAATTCATTTTTACCATCCGGTCTAGGAGATTTGCTACTTTTTAGTTTATGGAGATTTCATTCAGTTTTTCTGACTCATCAGATTTGAATACCATTTCTGGCACCAGTATCTCTCCTAAATCTTCCTTGGTGAAGACCGAAGCAAAGAATTAATTTAATCTCTCCGCTATGGCTTTGTCTTCCCTGATTGCCCCTTTTACCCCCGGTCATCTAGCAGTCCAACCGATTCTTTTGCCGGCTTCTTGCTTTTAATATACCTAAAAAAAAATTACTATTTGTTTTTGCCTCCAACGCAATCTTTTTTTCAAAGTCCCTCATAGCCTTCCTTATCAGTGCTTTGCATTTGACTTGACATTCTTTATGCTGTTTCTTATTATTTTCAGTCAGTTCCTTCTACCATTTTCTGAAGGATTTTCTTTTAGCTCTAATAGCTTCATTCACCTCACTTTTTAACCATGCCGGCTGTCGTTTGGTCTTCCTCCCTCCTTTTTTAATACACGGTATATATTTGGCCTGGGGTCCAGGAGGTATTTTTCAACAGCATCCACACCTGATGTAAATTTTTGACCCTTGCATCTGCTCCTCTAAGTTTTTTTTTTCACCATTCTTCTCATTTTATCATAGTCTCCTTTTTGAAAGTTAAACTAATGTATTGGATTTCCTGCTTATACTTACTCTAAAATTAATATCAAATCTGATCCATATTATGATCACTGTTATCAAGTGGCCCCATCACCATTATCTCCCGCACCAGATCCATGCACTCCGCTAAGGACTAGGTCTAAAGTTTTTCCTTCTCTTGTCTGTTCCTGTACTAGCTGCTCCATAAAGCAGTCCTTGATTTCATCAAGAAATTTTACCTCCCTAACACATCTGGTGTTACATTTACCTAGTCAATATTGGGGTAATTGAAATCACCCATTATAATTCAATATCGGGGTAATTGAAATCACCCATTATTATCGTGTTGCCCAGTTTGTTAGCCTCCCTAATTTCCGAGAACGTTTCTACATCCATCTGTTCATCCTGGCCAGGTAGACGGTAGTACACTCCTATCACTATCCTTTTCCCCTTTACACATGGAATTTCAATCCATAGGGATTCCAAGATGTGTTTTGTTTTCTGCAGAATTTTCAATCTATTTGATTCAAGGTCCCCCTTAACATACAATGCTACCCCTCCACCAATTCGATCCACCTTATCACTACGATCTAATTTGTACCTTGTATGACAGTGTCCCACTAGTTATCCTCCTTCCACTAGGTCTCAGATGCCTATTATATCTAATTTTTCATTTAGTGCAATATATTCTAACTCTCTCATCGTATTTCTTAGGCTTCTGGCATTCGCATATAAACATCTCAAACTATGTTTTTTGTTCCTATTTACATCCTGCTCAGTAGTTGACAGTGTTAATTTGCAATCTTTTGTCTGCTTTTTATTTAAGGACACCTGAACTACTATGGTCTCTTTTGCAACCTCGCTATCGTGATACCCTGTCTTCCCTGTTTTGGTGATATCTTTGAAAGAAGATATCTTTGGAGAACGTGGTACGAGCGGTTAGCTTGACGGAGTTTAAAAAGGGGTTAGATAGATTCCTAAAGGACAAGTCCATAGACCGCTATTAAATGGACTTGGAAAAATTCCGCATTTTTAGGTATAACTTGTCTGGAATGTTTTTACGTTTGGGGAGCGTGCCAGGTGCCCTTGACCTGGATTGGCCACTGTCGGTGACAGGATGCTGGGCTAGATGGACCTTTGGTCTTTCCCAGTATGGCACTACTTATGTACTTATGTACTTATGTACCTTGTTCAGAACCATGTGGTTTTGAATGACTGTTGGCTCCTCATGTTCTAGTTTAAAAGCTGCTCTACTTCCTTTTTAAATGCCGATGCCAGCAGCCTGGTCCCACCCTGGTTAAGGTGGAGCCCATCCTTCCGGAATAAGCTCCCCCTGCCCCAGAATGTTGCCCAGTTCCTTACAAATCTAAAACCCTCCTCCCTGCACCATCGCCTCATCCATGCATTGATACTCTGGAGCTCTGCCTGTTTCTTGGGCCCTGCGCGTGAAACGGGTTGCATTTCAGAAAAGGAACATGTGAAGGGTCTTGGGCAACCCCATGGTATTAGGCAGCCAAGTCTCTAACCATTCTTGAATCTCACCACCCTTTTTTGGTGTCAGGGAGACCCACCAGTCACAGATTATTTCTGCAACTGTGATTTTCAGAATCTTCAACCTTCTCCTGGAGAATTTAATTGTGCCATTCCAGGTCCCACAGCCGCACATCAAGAACGGATATCTGGGCCTCCTGCTGTACAACACACTCTTCAATCTGCATGAAGTGCTGATTATGGGAATCAAACCCATCCTTGATTTCCTGGATTGCAGTCTGTATTTGAGACAACTTATCCTCCATAACAAAGGTAAGATGTTTTTTTTGAGTTCCAGCACAACGGCTTTATCCAGTGTAACCACTGGGGTAGCGCTATTCCATTGCCATCTTTGTTAATCTTGTGCAAGAAGAGTCACATTTGATCTTAGAGCTTTTACTCGGCATGCTCCGGGATCACCAACAGCTCAAAGGCTGTCCAAGGTAGTAACAGGCCAAGATCTAAATAAAGTAAGTCCAAAAAATAAGTAAATGGTGCCCAATGATAGCAGATTGTGAGAGTTGGGCCTGGAGCTACTCCTTGGGGTGTTGCTAGTTCAACTGCATCATGTGAACTCCCCCCCCCCCCCCCCCCCCACTAATTTTTTGTAGGTGCCACATGCTAATGGCAACAGCACACAACCTGCAAAAAAATAAAATAATTAAACAAAATATCTAACTTTAATGCCACAGTAGATTTGTGTGTAGTGCACAGGAAAGTCCCAAATTAGAATGTACTAAGCCCAGATTTCACCGCACCTTAGTAAAAGGCCCCTTACTACATAAAGAAAAAGATTTCACATACATATCTCAACTGATTCGTCATATATGCAGAACTACCAATGCTAACAATCCCTAACTTCTAGCTGTAGTGGGGACTCTTCTACCGTCTAGAAATGTTTTTAAATGTTCAGGGTAAAAGAAAGTGTATTGTGTCCCCAGATTTTATCACACATTTGCATGGATTTCGTAAACTAAAAGAAAAACAATTTCCTATGCTGTTCAGTTTCTCTTGTTATATCTGGAAACAACCAAATGAACAAAGTTTGAGACTAGAGAAATGTAATTTCATTATCATTTCATCATCCTGAGAAAACAAAACCGAGAGTAGCTGTAATAAATCTCTATAAAAGATAATAGACTATCAGCAGAAGAATTGTACTCCATTTTCTTTCACAATATTTTTCCTTCTACCTGGAATGTAATGGATCTGATCTAGTATTTATTTATTTTAGACATTTCTATTCCACAGAATCCTACAACTCTTGGTGGATAACAGCATTATATCTACAATATCAATCTATCAATCAATATGTACACAGTTTATTTGCTAATCTGTTACTCTCATCCCCTTCATCATACTACTTTACTATTGTTGAAATTCAAACATTTTAAATCTAAACTGTAAACCACATTGAACTCAAGCTTTTTTTCAGGATAATGTAGGATACAAATGTCATAAATAAATAAAAAATTTAAAACAAAACATACACACAAAACAAAAGGACTTACCCAGTGCAGTAAAATATCATCATGTTACGAGCTTATCCCAGATTCAGAAAGATTTAGAACTTGCAAAATAGTTTCCCTAGGTGTTTGCCCCAAAACCCTTAGAAAATAAAAGAATATACAGATTAAGATTCCTGCATCCAATCTCCAGTTGTCTGTGAGTCAGAATCTTCTCTCATATAAGGGCAGCATTCACTTCTTTAAAATCAGCAATAGATTTTCCATCCTCCTCAATATGATCCTGTATTCCAGGTACTGTTGCATCTTGCATACGAGCCAATTTATGTACATCAGGGATGTCCAAACTCAGCCGATTTTTCAGGCTTTCCCCAATGAATATGCACAAGATCTAGTTGAATACAAGGGTGGCAGTGCATGCAAACAGATCTAATGCATATTCATTGTGAAAATCCTGAAAACCAAACTGGACAGCCCTAATCTACATTCTTTGCCACTTAAGAAACATCTCACACAAGAATTAAAGGAAGTATTAAGCTTCACCAATGCAGCCCGCATAGAACTCAAAATTATGATGGATGGTTAAGTCAGGTCAGGTAGGATAAGTGAAGTGGCTCCACTCAAACTATTCTCCACAGCTTCCAAGCCCGATGTAGCATTTCTTACTCTTCCACCCTCAAGCCCTGCATCTCTGGAGCAGTAGGAGTCATTGCTATTTCAGATCCTTGAGATAGCATTCCCTCATTAGCAGACCTTCCCATTTTAGTGTTCCAACTGACCTCATCAGTCTGTGCTGATAGTTCACAGGGGCTCTCTGACCGCCATTCCCTCTCCATAGCTAGAGGTGGAGAAAGTGATAGCATCCTTCGGAGAGGAGGTGAGGTTCCCTCACTCAGTGCCTGGTGAGAGTCTACTGTAGCGTACTTGCTACAACCAAAGGCTGAAGGAAACCTTTGATCTTTGGTTGTCGCGATTCAGTAGACGTGGCTGGAGGACAGTACCTAACCTCCTGTTTTTAAGCCATATTAAAGGTATACAAAACCTCTAAAGAAAACACTTAGAGGCTGATGTTCACATCTAGCACCACCCCTATGGTTCCTAATAGTATATTTCTTGTGTAGCAAAGAGCAAATACTCAAAAAAACTCCAAACAGCCCAGAACACGGCAGCCAGACTCATATTTGGAAAATCAAAATACGAGAGTGCAAAACCCCTCCGAGAGAAATTACACTGGCTCCCACTCAAAGAACGCATCACGTTCAAAGTATGTACCCTAGTACATAAGATCATCCATGGCGATGCTCCAGCTTATATGTTAGACCTGATAGACCTACCATCCAGAAATGCTAAAAAATCTTCTCGCACATTCCTTAATCTTCATTTTCCCAACTGTAAAGGTTTAAAGTACAAATTAATGCACGCATCAACCTTTTCTTATATGAGCACACAGTTCTGGAACACATTGCCATGTAACCTGAAAGCGGTCTATGAACTGACCAACTTCTGGAAACTGCTAAAGACCCATCTCTTCAACAAGATTTATCACAAAGACCAAGTCATGTGAAACTCCCACATATACCCTGAATGTAAATTAATGACTTCTGTATTTTACTATTATGTACTCCAATACCATGCAACCCAAATCCTTCTTTAACATCAAATGTCTACTCTCTTCTCATTTCCACTATCCATGATGAATTGTAAGCCACATTGAACCTGCAAAGAGGTGGGAAAATGTGGGATACAAATGCAATAAATAAATTAAATAAATAAAAAGCTGTCAGCATGGGGATGGATGTCTGGGACTTCCAGAGCCTATCTTGTGGTTTGACTAATATCAAATGAAAGAGAGACTAGCCACGGCTAATTTTGATTTGTTAGTAACATGTCAAGATGATTCTACTGGTCAACAGAGGCAGAGAGGTCGCCAACAGACCAGACTCAGAAGCAAGCTCACCCTTTGCTTTCATTTTTGATTGATCATTTATATGTGTGAGGCCAGTGTGCTGGCTCTGTTGAGTTTATACTCCACCTGCATCACAAGATCAGTGTTTGCCCATGAATTGTAGAAATAGTCATGGATCCAGCAATAACAGGAGATTAAAAGAAAAAAAAAAAATAGAAAACTACTAGTGAATATGATGATCTCTTTATGGCATTAGTGATTAATATCTGATACTCTGGCAGCTCACAGTAGTGTGGGAGGTGTTGACAGCTGACACTGCTAACTAGTAGTAAACTGCAGATCTCCATGAAGGTGCCAGAAATACCTGTGCTCAGCTCGGTAGTTGGCAGCTGCTTCCTGAGCCACCAATGCTGATACTCTGCGAATGCTCAGTTTTCACACACATGCAGAAACTGAATATGCACAGGAGTGCCAGCGTCAGCAGCTTAGGAAGCAGCCGCTGACTACTGAGCACAACTGTTTCTGGCACCTTCAGGGAGATCTTCAGCTGTTAGGATTTGGGGATCCGCGTCAGCTTAGGTACTTATTTCTTTTAAATCTTGAGCCTGTGGGGGGCAGGGGGTGGACAGCACATTTAGAGTCCACCCATTTTGAATATCCAGGTGTGTGCACTGACCTGGCAGCTGGGCACCAGCCGATATTCAGACCAGTGCCCAGTTAGCTCGGTGCATAAAGTTAAGGCAACTTTTTTGCTGTCTTAACTTTATGCACTTAGCCAGTTAGCGGATTGAATAACATCCAGACTCTGCCCCCAGCCTAACTGGATATGGAACAGTCAATTTCGGAGGTATTCTGCACCACTGTCTGCCTCTCCTGCTCAGTTAAACCCTTTGGAATATTGACCCCTTGGATTATATCTGAGCCCATAGGAGCCAGCTCTTTAAGATGATTGAGGGTACTCAATTCAAATATAAATGTCCATGGCTGAAAGAAGAAAAACAAAGCATGGTGGGACATGGGCACAACTGGCTACACTATATTTAAATGTAGAGCATAGCAGGTGGTACACACATAGGAAGGACTTATGGCCAAAAGAAAACGCTAGGGAAAAATTCTTCCTTGCACAACACCAGCTCATCCTCACCAGTCTACCCCCACCTCATACCGTTTGTTCTCCCCCCCCCCCCCCCCCCAGCACATCTAGACCGTATCCCTTCATTTCAGCCTGGCCCAACCATACCACCCGCATTCTCCACACTTTCCTTCTCCCATCCCATCCATACCACTACTTTTTCTTCCACACTACTACCACTTCTTTCTCAACCCTCTTTTGTTTTTCTTAATCTCTTCTTTCTCTCCTCTTCATATCCTATGTTACTAATGCTTGGCTTATGTTCAGGGATAGGGTGCTTAATTTCTCCCTACTTGCTCTTTCATTCTAAATGTCCCTGTTCCCTATGCCCCCCTGATCTAACCTGCTCTGCTTCCTCACTCCCAGTTCCTCTCTCTCCCCATCAGATTTCATTCACTTCTACCCTCCCATGCAGGCTGAACACATCCATCCCTTCACCAGTCCCTATACTTCATTCCTTACCCCTTTCCATCAGCTTATTCAGATGGCGTCTTTATATGTTGTTCTTCCCCACAGACATGGGTCACCTTCCTATAGCCAAACACATCAGTTCCCTGGAACTATTACTGTCTCCCATCTCTGCAGAACTTCTCCCAGAACTGAAAAACTGGAAGATAGTGGCAATTCCTTGCTCAGAGATTACATATGAGCTTCTCTACTACTTGCATGCTCAAGCATTGGAAGCTTAACAGTCCCAGTGCCACAGTTGCACATGGTGCTTCCTTTCCTCAGCCTAAAATCCCCTGAGATCACTTGCTGCACAAGAGATCTAAGCTTTACTTGGCATACTCCAGGATCACCAACGGCTCAAAAGCTGTCCAAGGTGATAACAGCCCAAGATCTAAATAAAGTAAGTCCAAAAAATAAGCAGATGGTGCCCAATGATAGCAGATTGTGAGAGCTGGGCCTGGAGCTACTCCCTGGGGTGTTGCTAGTTCAGCTGCATCATGTGAACCCCCCCCCCCCCCCCCCCCACACACACACACACATTATTTTTTGTAGGTGCCACATGCTAATGGCAACAGCACACAACCTGCAAAAAAATAAAATATCTGACTTTAATGCCACAGTAGATTTGTGTGTAGTGCACAGGAAAGTCCCATGTTAGAATGTGCTAAGCCCAGATTTCACCGCAACTTAGTAAAAAGGCCCCTTACTACATAAAGAAAAAGACATCACATACATATTTCAACTGATACATCATATATGCAGAACTACCAGTGCTAACATCCCTAACTTCTAGCTGTAGTGGGGACTCTTCTACCATCTAGAAATGTTTTTAAATGTTCAGGGTCAAAGAAAGTGTATTGTGTCCCCAGATTTTCTACCAAGCATTAACTTCTTTCTTTCCCATTTTCTTCCTAACACCAATATTGTCCCAGCCCCCTCTATCTCCCTGCCTACATTATGTGGAAAGATGAGGGAGCATCAGCTTAACTGCAAGAGGATCTTGGGAGACTGGGCATCCAAATGGCCAATGGCGTTTAATACGAACAAGTGTAAAGTGATACATATGGGAAAGAAGAATTCAAACTATAGCTACGTGATGCAAGGTTCCATATTAGGAGTCACCACCCAGGAAAGGATCTAGGTGTCATCATTGATGATACAGTGATACCTTCTGCTCAGTGTGTAGCAGCGGCTAAGCAAGCAAATAGAATGTTAGAAATTATTAGGAAGTGAATGGAAAACCAAAATAAGCATGTTATTATGCCTTTGTATTGCTCCATTGTGTGACCGCACCTCGAATACTGTGTGCAATTCTAGTCATCGCATCTCAAAAATGATATAAAGGAATTTGAAAAGGTACAGAGAAGAACAATGAAAATGATAAAGGGGATGGGACAACTTCCCTATAAGGAAAGGCTAACGTGGCTAGGGTTCTTCAGCTTGGAGACAAGACAGCTGAGGGGAGATATGATACATGTCTATAAAATACTTAGTGAAGTGGAACAGGTAGACATGAATAGCTTGTTTACTCTTTCCAAAACTACTAGGAGTAGGGGGCACACAATGAAGCTACTAAGTAGTAAATTTAAAACAAACTGGAGAAATATTTCTTCACTCAATGTGTAATTAAACTCTGGAATTCATTGCCAGAGAATGTGGTAAAAGCAGTTAGCTTAGCAGGGTTTAAAAAATGTTTGGATAATTTCCTAAAAGTCCCTAAGCCCATCATTAAGTTGGACTTCTGAAAAACCATTGTTTATTTCTAGGACAAACAGCATAAAATCTGTTTTACTCATATAGGATCTTGGCAAGTATGCGTGACCCGGATTGGTCACTGTTAGAAACAGGACACTGGGCTTGATGGACCTTTGGTCTGTCTCAGTATGGTAATGCTTAGGCACATGTGTTTACACTAGCCATAGAGCTGGTTTAAGTTCAAGTGTCTAAATGTGGCAGGGACGCATGTAGTTACAGTATTTTTATAAATGGAGCTCTGCCCATGCATATGCACCCCTTGCAAATATGTACTACGTAAATTAAACGGGTATTTTGCAGAATAGCACTTAGACTGGTTTGTGCGCACATAGACATGTAAGTGCTAATATTCTAAACATTTATGTATGTATTGTGCATGTAAACGTGGGTGCCTTAGTTATAGAATTGTCCTTTTAGGGCTCAAAACTCAAAGGATTTATGCTCCTAACTTTGAGAGTTATGCTCCTATATTGACCTCTTTTAAAATGTACTAGGTATAAGTGCCTAAATTTCTACTCAGAATTTCAGTGAACTCCAAAATTTTGGAAGATAAAAAGTGGATGGCAACAGGGATGGATTTAGTCAGCACTAGGCTCATAAATCTAAGCAAATGAATGGCAGACCTAAATTTATTAGTGTGACTTTTAAACTGCTTTATTTAGATGAATTATCAGCTGGAAATTTAGGATCCTAAGGGGTCCTTTTACTAAGTTGTGCTATAGGGCCATGCACTATGATTAGTGCATGGGTTTCCCCATGCACTGAGGCCAATTTTAGCGTGGCAGTAAAATGTCTGCATTTCTATTTTTTCCATTAATGGCCAGGCACTAATTTCTCAATTAGCACATGGCCGTTAGCACGTGAGCCTATACCGACAACTATTTAGTAGGCGCAAAGGATCATGCACTAATCAGTTGGCATGTGTCAATGTAGCTACGCTAGCCAATTAACGCTGGGTACACTTACTCTCTGCCCCCAAACACGCCCCACTGGGGAGGTGTGCGCAGATGCCTGAACTACCGCCAGGCACCTGAGCACACCTTGTGGTAGTGCATTTTGGCACATGGGAGGCACACGTTAATGCCTATTGTTGCTTAGTAAAAGGACCAGTGATGGCCCTACCATTAGGCCAGCTGAGGTGGGGGTCTCATGTGGCACTCTTTATGGAGCAGCATCGCTCCTTTCCACCCCCCCACACCGGCCACGGTCTGGCTTCTTCCCCCTTCCTTAACACCCTTCCCTGAGTTTACCTTCTTTTTTGATTTCCAAAGGTTGGCAGCAGCAGCAATGTCCATATACTGCCCTGCTGCTGGCACTGGCTTCTTCTCTGTACTGCGGCCGCCTCTCTGATGTAACTTCCTGTTTCCTCAGGGGTGGGCCACAATTCAAAGATGTCGGTGATGGCAGCAGGGCAGTGTATGGGAGTTGCCGCCGCCGATGATTTTTGGAAATCAAAAAAAGAAGGTAAACTCCAGGAAGGGAGTTGAGGAAGGAAATACCACATTGTGGCTGGAGAGGTGGGTGGAGGGAGTTGGGGGAGAGAGAGAGAGAGAGTGTGAAGGGAGGGATGTTGGACTCATCCCTGCCTTAGGTGGCAGATTTTCTTGGGCTGCCCCCAAAAAGGACCCCTAAATTTGGCCAAAAATAGGGCACAAATTTAAGAGCATAACCTAGAGCATAAATTTAGGAGCTCAGCTGTTTTTGAATATCAAATCCTTAGAGACTGT
Organism: Microcaecilia unicolor; assembly: GCF_901765095.1. Classification (NCBI taxonomy): domain Eukaryota; kingdom Metazoa; phylum Chordata; class Amphibia; order Gymnophiona; family Siphonopidae; genus Microcaecilia; species Microcaecilia unicolor. Next base: position 124,838,766 of record NC_044031.1, on the reverse strand, counting down.
CAACAAATATATAAAACCCTTTGAATATTCAGCCCATTATTTAGTTCTGGTGACAATGGGGCTAGAGATAGAGGGTAAAATACTATCTGCTTTCATCCTTGACCCAACCCATCTAGCACAAAAATCTAGCACAAAAATCTTTACCATACATAGTTTAAGAAGGGTATGCAACTGAAAAATAATACGTGTTTTAAAACCTGTCAATGAGAGGACTTCTCAGCACTTTGGGCTGTCAAAACCTCTCTACTGAAGATTCTTTGCAGCATCAAGTTTGTTGAAGAATGCCTACAAAATAAAATATTTACTATGTTCTTGGTGCAAGGCATGTACCACACAAAACACTGCAAACACAAGATACAATGTTTTCTCAGGCCTTTACTGAGAACTGTTAGTGTTAGCTCTAGCTCACATATCCTTTAAGCAGGGTGATGTTTGGGACGAAACACAAAAATTCTGGAAGTTGCATGATGTTTTTATTAATTGTTGCACAGATGAATTGTATACTCGCAAATGATTACCTTGACCTGTCAAAACAGCCTAGCTTGATTGTTCACGTTACAGGCACACACTGAGAAGAATATCAGCCAGAGCCAAAAATGAGAGTGCTAAAATAAAATAAAAATCACACAGCTCTATTTTCCTGTATTGGTCATACTCTTGGGAAGATGTACTTGCCAGTTTTCAACACAGTTGTTGGAAATAGCTAAATAAGTATAGTGCTGAAATATGATTTTGTGTGCATTATTGGACAGCTCAGTAAATACCCACAGATTTGATGAAAATAGATTTTACCAAACATGGCTACCACACTTAAAAGCTTGACGGTAGCTGTTTCAACAGCTTATCCAGATTTTTATTTTAAATGTTTAAGTCATTTGTATTAATAGAAGAGCAAACAAAAAGAAATACAACAGGCAAGTAGATTATCCAGAATCAATATTGATCCCCCAACACTCCTGAAATTGGCATTTCCATTCCCTGTTGGCACAGTTACCAGTAAGAATTTGTTTTCAGTCATGCAATGTTATGAAGATGGATGCAATGCACACTAAGTGAAGGGATACTTTTAGCTTTGGGGTCCATATTCAGCCTGCAGTAGTCAGTGGTTTTTAAGCCACTAGCAGATTCAGCTCCCAGCTTTCAAGATAAGGCCATGTCCAGGCACCAGCATTTGGAAGTTATGGGGATTCCACCTAAAACTCAGTACTGGTACCTGTATAGCTAAGTGGGCAAAAATAGGACTACTGTTTGAGTGGTCCTATCTGCCTGCTTAGCTATGTGGGCATTGGCACTGAATATGGCCAGTGCCCATGAGCTACCCTAGCCCTATTCAGGCAGTGTGCACTGATACTCAGTGGCACTGCCTATTTAACTGCTGCTGAAACGTGGAGACTTGCCCAGAGTCACAAGCAGCTGCAGTGGGAATTGAACCCAGTTCCCCTGGTTCTCAAACCACTGCATTAACCATTAGGCTACTCCTCCACCCCACAACACCTTTGTTTTTTTGCACAGTGGAAATGACCTCCTCAGAGGCGTTCACAGTGAGTGAACCATTGGTGCCTGTGCTGAGAAGTCAAGTTGCCAGACTAGCACAGATGCTTGTTCTTTTAGTCCTCTAAATGGATCCTTAAGCATCCTCAATATTGGATCTACCTCTTCAATGTTTCATCTCCTCTCATCTATGTCAGTAAAGAGCCACTGGCTATCCTGCAGCTTGTCTGCTCCAAGGAAACTCAGGGAGTGGATGAGATAGTAAAGAGCATTCCCTCACTGGTGCAGGTCAGCCAGTTTATAACAGGTGGTGCAAGTTTTCTGGGGCTGAGGCAGAGGGTCAGACCAGGCTGGAATTAAATGCCCTGAGATCGAACAGATCAGAAAGGCCCTAAGAGCAGAGAACTCCTAGGGTGTTCCCAATGGCTGCAGTGCCGAGGAAGACGTGGGAGAGATACCAGAACCAGACATGGTATTCAGTGCTGATGAGTCAGAGAAACTGCATCAAATTTCAGTAAATTTGGAAGATGTAATGGGGCAATTTGACATATTGAAGAGTGGCAAATCGCCTGGACCGGATGATATACAGCCCAGGGTACTGATAGAATTGAAACGTGAACTTGCAGAGTTATTGGTAGTAATATGTAATTTATCTTTAAAATCATCAGAAGATTGGAGGGTGACCAATGTAACACCAATTTTTTAAAAGGGTTCTAGAGGTGATCCAGGAAATTATAGACCGATGAGTCTGATGTTGGTGCCAGGCAAAATGGCAGAGACTATTATTATAAAGAACAAAATTAAAGAGCATATACATAAACATGTATTAATGAGACGTGGAGGGGCATAATCGAACAGGGCGCCCAGGTTTTCATGAGGGCGTCCTCGCAGGATGGCCCCATAAAGGGGCGGGGCAACATGTATTAACAAAACAAGATGGGTGTCCATCTTTTGTTTAGGTAATACGGCACGGGACGCCCAAATCATGAAATTTAGGTCGACCATAGAGATGGTCATCCCCAGTTTTCATCGATAATGGAAACTGAGGACGCCCATCTCAAAAACGACCAAATCCAAGGCATTTGGTCGTGGGAGGAGCCAGCATTCGCAGTGCACTGGTCCCCCTGACATGCCAGGACACCAACCGGGCACCCTAGGGGGCACTGTAGTGGACTTCAGAAAAAGGTCTCAGGTGCATAGCTCCATTACCTTGGGTGCTGAGCCCCCCAAACCCCAAAAACCCACAACTGTACACCACTACCATAGCCCTTAGGGATGAAGGGGGGGCACCTACATGTGGGTACAGTGGGTTTGTGGTGGGTTTTGGAGGGCTCACATTTACCACCACAAGTATAACAGGTAGGGGGGGATGGGCCTGGGTCCGCCTGCCTGAAGTGCACAGCACCCACTAAAACTGCTCAAGGTACCTGCATACTGCTACGATGGACCTGAGTATGGCATTTGAGGCTGGCAAAAAAGTATTTTTAAAGATTTTTTTCGGGTGGGAGGGGGTTAGTGACCACTGGAGGAGTAAGGGGAGGTGATCCTCAATTCCCTCCGGTGGTCATCTGGTTAGTTCTGGCAACCTTTTTGATGCTTGGTTGTGAAAAAAAATGGACCAAGTAAAGTCGCCCAAGTGTTCGTCAGGGACACCCTTCTTTTATCCATTATCGGCCGTGGACGTCCATCTCTTAAGCACGCCCCAGTCCCACCTTCGCTACAATTGTGGATGTTTCCCCAAGTCCATTTAGTAGTGGTTTATGGACTTACCGTCTAACCCCTTTTTAAACTCAAGCTAACTGCCTTCACCACGTTCTCTGGCAATGAATTCCAGAGTTTAATTATGCGTTGGGTGAAGAAACATTTTCTCCAATTTGTTTTAAACTAGCCGTTGAGCCCGTGAAAATGGGCTACTTTTGGAATGGGGGGGTGTCCGAGCCCCCCCCCCTGGCCCGAGCACCACTGTAAACTTACATCAGCACGCAGCAGCAGGCACATCAGCAAAGCTGCTGTCGGGGTGGGCTTCCTTCTCTGCCTGTGTCCCGCCCTCATGTGACGTAACGTCAGCGAGGGCGGGACAAAGGCAGAGAAGGAAGCCCGACGGCAGCTTTGCTGATGTGCCTGCTGCTGCATGGTGATGTAAGTTCACAGTGCTCGGGCCAGATGGAGGGGCGGCGGCGACTCCGGTGGAGGGGGGAGGGGGAGCGGTTCCGACGTCTGCAGCATGCCAGTAGAGACTTCCCTCTCTGTCCCGCCCCCATCATCACGTATTGAAGCGAGGGCGGGGCAGAGAGGGAAGTCTCTACTGCGCATTTGCGAGTGAGTATGGTCACTCGCCGTTTATATGTTTGATTTACTACACTGTAGTTTCATCGCATGCCCCCTAGTCCTAGTATTTTTGGAAAGCATGAACAGATGCTTCACATCCACCTGTTCCACTCCACTCATTATTGTATATACCTCTATCATGTCTCCCCTCAGCCGTCTCTTCTCCAAGCTGAAAAGCCCTAGCCTCCTTAGTCTTTCTTCATAGGGAAGTCGTCCCATCCCTGCTATCATTTTAGTCGCCCTCGCTGCACTTTTTCCAATTCTACTATAACTTTCTTGAGATGCGGCGACCAGAATTGAACACAATACTCAAGGTGCGGTCGCACCATGGAGCAATACAACAGCATTATAAATCCTCACACCTGTTTTCCATACCTTTCCTAATAATACCCAACATTCTATTCGCTTTCTTAGCCGCAGCAGCACACTGCGCAGAAGGTTTTAGTGTATTATCGATGACAACACCCAGATCCCATTCTTGGTCCATAACTCCTAACGTGGAACCTTGCATGACGTAGCTATAATTTGGGTTCTTTTTTCCCACATGCATCACCTTGCACTTGCTCACATTAAACGTCATCTGCCATTTAGCTGCCCAGTCTCCCAGTCTCGTAAGGTCCTTCTGTAATTTTTCACAATCCTGTCGCGTGTTAACGACTTTGAATAACTTTGTGTCTTCAGCAAATTTAATTACCTCGCTAGTTACTCCCATCTCTAAATCATTGTACAATCTTGAAACTTCTATTAAAATCATGGAAAGTGTACATCACGCTAACCTCTCTGACACGAATATACTAAATATGCTGAGGACGGCTTGATTTAAATACAATTCCATACTGAGTAAAGGGGTTAGTAAGGAAATATTTATGCAATCTGCTAAATATTATGTTGCAAGTAAATCTGGCCACATTATTTAAAAGCTAGAAATGAAAGAAAAGATGGTGCTGCTATTAAAGATGATAACAAGTACAGAAGATATAGCTAGCAGATTTAGATCTTTCTACAAATCCTTACACATGTCAGAGGTGGATTTTAATGTGGTGATCTTTCTTTCCTTAAAGCTTTGGATCATCCTTCTCTCTCTCTCTCTCTCTCTCTCTCTCTCTCACACACAATGAAGTAGAAATTATATCTGCATTAAAAATATGGCCCTTAAAAAAGCACCAGGACCAGATGGGTTAATGGTAGAATTTTGTTTAACATTTTTACCCATGCTGGTACCTATATTATGTTCCTTTTATAATTATCTAATTCAGTCTGGTGATGTACATGGCTCCTTTACTGAGGCCACCATTATTGTCTTATTCAAACCGTTCATTGGTACAAAACTATCAATCTCTATCCTTAATAAATTTGAATGCTAAAAGTTTTCCAAAAATTATCGCTGAATGATTATAAATTGTGTTACCCAAACTAATTAGTCCTGACTAAACCAGCTTTAAGCATGGTTGCTTTTCATCTGATAATACTTGTTTATTTACCAATGTGTTACCTAAAGGCCAAATGTCACCAGAACCTGATATTGATATAGGGTTGCAAATTAACAATGCTGTTTTGGATTCCTTTCATACTTCTAGGGACACGGGATGTCCATTATCCCCCTTATTATTTAATTTGGCCTTGGAGCCCTTATTAATTTCTATCCATCAGTCTCCGTATATTGAAGGTGTTCCTTTTGGATCTGTTATAGCCAAAGTATCCACATGTACGGACAGCGTTCTCCTTTATACTACTCCATCTTCCATCTCTACTATTCTGGATACTATCATAAAATATTCAGCCCTATCTGGATATAAAATGAATGCAACCAAAACTGAGTTGATGCCGATTAATTGTCTAGCCATAAAACATGAGATTGCCCGTTATAAATTTCATATGGTCTTCAGAAACCATGAAATACGTAGGTATTTTATTTGGCCCTACCATTGCTGATACAATTTGTTTAAATACTAAGCATTTCTTAAAAACTACTGATACTTTGGTTTACAAATGGTCGCCCCTTTGACTATCATGGTAGGGGAGACTAGATAGAAACATGACGGCAGATAAGAGCCAAATGGCCCATCCAATCTGCCCATCAGTAACAACTAACTCTTCCTAAGGGATCCCTTGTGCCTGTCCCACGACCTCCACTGGAAGGCCATTCCACGTATCCACCACCCTTTCCATGAAACAGTATTTTCATAGATTCCTCCTAAGCCTATTTCCTCTTAACTTCATCATATGCCCCCTCATTCCAGAGTTTTCCTTCATTTGAAAAAGGTTCACCTCCTGTACATTAATGCCATTGAGGTATTTATACAACTCTATCATATGCCCTTCATCATGCCTCTTTTCCACTATATACATGTTAAGGTTCATAAGCTTGCCCCTATATGTTTTATGACAGAGACCACATCAATTTTGTAGCTGTCCTTAGGACCAACTGCATCCTGTTTATATCTTTCTGTAGGTGTGGTCTCCAGACTTTCACACAGTACTCTAAATGGGGCCTCAACAGAGACTTATACAAGGGCACTATCACCTCTTTTTCCTGAAGTTCATCCCTCTCCTTTTGCACCCAAGCATCCTTCTAGCTTTGACCATCACTTTTTCTATCTGTTTGGAAACCTTAAGGTCATCAGCCACAATCACCTCCAAGTCCTGCTCTTCTTTCATACACAGAAGCACTTCACCACCTATATTGTACCGTTCCTTTGGATTCTTGTAACCTGAGTGCATGACCCTGCATTTCTTAGCATTAAATCTTTGGTCCAATAATTTGCAACTTTCTTCATGCTTTGCTAGATCCTTCCTTATGCCATTCACATGCTCTGGGATGTCCACCCTATTACAAAGTTTGGTATTATCCACAAAGAGACAAACCTTACCAGATAGCCCTTCTGCTGTCATCAAAATGATGATCGTACCCAAGATAACTTACAGTGCTTTTACACCCAACGCTTACAAATCTCTTGAGAATATTCTTTCTAAGTTCTTATGGGCTAACAAACATCCCCTTATCACCCTAAAGAGGCTAAAAGGTACTAGAGATAGAGGTGGAGTAACTTTTCCTAGCTTTTATGATTATCATATTGCCTTTTTAATGTGTCAAAATGTGACTTAGGTAATTAATGAAGATTTGTTCAACTCTTCTTTATGGATGCAAATTGAAGCTGGTAGATATCCTCAAATACCACTTCAATTTCTTTCTTGGTCACATTTAGACAAGCAAAAAGTTAATGATATACTATCCTCCACTCAAACAGCTTTTACAGAGCTTGACAAGTATACTCAAGTACTGATCTCTGCCACTAATAATATTCATATCTGGCACAATTCCCTTTTTCAAATTAATGTTTGTATAAATTGGCCTGTTTGGCAAAAAGCTGGCATATGGACTTTGAATCAACTCATAGATGACACAAGTTGGCCACCCGTTGATAACGCTATGCACAAAATTCAATTTATCGTCTAACTTACGTTATCAATGGCTGCAGCTTAAATACTCATTTCTTCAAAGTCATCCATCAGCCAATTATCTTCGGAACCTTCCAGCTGCTGGCAGTGATGTGCTGCAATTGCTAATACAACTAGTGCTGTATCTAAATGGTATAAATTGCTACAACAATGAAAATTGTCTTCTTTGTCTGGCACACAGTCAATACGGGAAAAAGAACTACATACAGATCTGTCACAGTCTCAATGGCAGGACTTTTGGGCTGTGCTCACCAAATCCACACTCTCTGCAGCCACATCATAATCAATATATATAATTTTCAAAAATAAAATATACTGGCAACATATGATACAAAACACCAAACAGTAGAACCACATAGAGCAATGTGGACACCTTACAAAGTATCTAAGTTGTCAAAATGTTGGTCCTGCAAAACCTCATTGGGTACTTTAGAATACATAATTTATGATTGTATACACCTAAAAACATACTGGAATGCTGTCTGGAATACAGTCTCCGATCTCTTGAATCTTAATGAAACTCTATCATTTAAAATATTGATCCTGGGACCTGATGGTCTGTCACAACCTATTGAGGAACATAAAGCCAAACTGTTAAGAATCCTTCTCTATATGGCTATCAAAACTGTCATTGCTGGAAAGACTTGTCCAAGATTGAGTAAATTATGTGGTGGAACACTTTGAGCCAAATTCTATAAATGGTGCCTTAAAAATTACCGCCAAAGAACCACATAGCATGATTCTATTATTATGCCTAAAGTTATATGTCGTTTATAGAATATGCTCACATGCTATTCTTGCGACTAAAATTTAGGTACACCCATTTAGGCTACCTAACACCAGGCCTAAATACCTGTGCCTAATAGACATAGATTCAGTATATTCTTTAACAGTGCATATAGTTTTTTTGAAATGAGAATTTACATGCACCGTGTTATAGAATACGCCTAGAAAGTTGTATGTATAAATTCTAATTAAAGCCAATTAATGCAGCTAATTGGTTAAGTACCAATTATCAACAATGATTGGCTTGTTAATCAATTAAGTTGTGCGCGCAATTTGGCTGAATGGTCAAATTAGCATGCACAACTTAAGGCACAATTTATAGAATTTAAGAGTTTATGTCTAACTGCCAAATATGAGCAAGTGACAGCAGAGCATTAATAAATATGAGAACATTTGGACACCCTTACATATATTCTCGCAACTTCCTTAATTATAATATACAGTTTATTACTATTGCTGTACTTTATATATCTGATGGCGTATGGTAAGTTGTCTCTTTGCTAGCTCAGGCATTCTTATGTGTTTTCTATTTCACTGTAAACAGTCTTTACTGCAGTGTTTCTATACTTTCTGAAACACTGAATAAAAATACTGAATTGAAAAAAATGCTGCTCCAGGAGCAAACTTCTCGATTATCTTTGTAAGGCGCTGTAGCAGTTGCTAGGAACACGAAGTAAAAGGGTAAAGCAGCACTGGAAAACTAGTTGGGTACACCATTAGAGACTGGGACAGAGCCTATGTCTATGCCCATACAAGCACTCATATAACCCAATACAACCAACTACAATTCCAGATCTTACGTGGGGCGTACTGGACCCCAACTGGTGGTGGGAGGGCTGACACAGGTACATTCAGTTTATGTTGGAGGCAATGTGGCTCTGATCCCTTGGTTGGAGTGTCCGGTGGTACAAATATTTTGGTAGGTAGTTTGGAAGGAAATAAAGCTATATTCTCTTCTTCAAAATTAAAGAGAGAGAAACTGCTTATCCTTGAATAGCTACAGCTCTGCAGAACCAACATCCCCAGACACCTTGGAGACACTTGGATACACATCTGAGGCATGTGAAAATCAGAGCCCAAACAAACCAGGGAATACTGATCACACCTTTACAGATGCAAACCAAATGGGGATAATAAACCTCTCGAACCATCAATTATCACAGCATGAGGTATCTGTGCTATCCAAAGGGCTCTCATTCTGCCCATCCAGGAAACTAGATGAACTCCAACTATACTCAGACCTAGAAGAATTCTTTAGAAAAATGCACCTTAAAACACATTTCTATAATAAAGGGACACCAAACAGACCGGAATACAGTCTTAAACAAAAGAACACTTATTTCACCCCACAGGAGGGACAAAACTACAAGCTGGATAATTACATAGAAAGTTTCAGACATAGGGTGAAATCCCAACTTTCCAACAAACAAAAGAGAATCCTGTACAATCTTACCCCACCAGAAAGAGCGGCCATAAGAACCCTACAAACTAACGAACGCATTATCATCAAACCCGCAGACAAAGGAGGCGCAGTGGTAATTATGGACATACAAAAATACATTGAAGAGGGGCACAGACAGCTCTCAGACAATAAATACTACAGGAAACTAACTGAGGACCCCACACAGGATTACACAAAACAGCTGAAAGACCTTATCAAAACATTTCCTACACAAGCACAACCTCACCTGAAGAAACTCATACCAAACCAGCCTGCTATGGGCACATTCTACATGCTACCCAAGATCCACAAACCGGGAAACCCTGGCAGACCAATCATATCAGGTATTGGCACACTCATGGAAGAAATATCTGGATTCATAGAGGGAATTCTGAAACCTCTCGTACACAAAACTAACAGCTTAATACTGCCCTGTTAGCTTCCCTTTGTCTCCTTCCTATGTTTCAAAGTTTTGTTCCATTGCTATATTCCTTAACGACACTTTGATTGTCTCGCATAATTCTTCACAATGTAATCCATAACCAAGTTGTAAAGAATTGTATTTCCACCATTCATCTTATATTGTAAGCCACACTGAGCCCGCAAAGAGGTGGGAAAATGTGGGATACAAATGCAATAAAATAAATAAATAAGACACCACAGACTTTCTGAATAAATTGAAAAATATCAAGCAACTACCACCTAACACCCTTCTGGTCACGATGGATGTAGAACCACTATACAGCAACATTCCACATGCGGATGGCATAGCTGCATGTGGAAGACTCCTAAAAAAATCCACACTGGACCATCAATACTCACCAGAAACTATTGCAAAATTAATCAAATTCATTTTAACCCACAACTACTTCCGCTTTAACAATGATATCTATCTACAAATAATGGGCATTGCGATGGGCACCAGGACAGCACCCCAATATCCCAACTTTTTTATGGCTGAGCTGGAAGAGACATTTCTGAATACACACCAGACCAAACCTCTAAAATACTACCGGTACATCGATGACATTTTTATGATTTGGACGGAGGGTGAAGAAACTCTGAAACAATTTTATTCTGCCTTCAGTACATACCATCCTACAATCAGATTCAAAATTGACTACTCCCCAGAAAAAGTCAATTTTTTGGACACCACGGTCTCAATCAGTGATGGCTGTATACAAACATCTATATACAAGAAACCCACAGACAGATGCAGCTACCTCCACAACTCCAGCTTCCATCTTTCACATACAAAAAGATCCATCATTTACAGCCAAGCCACAAGATACCACCGTATCTGCTCTGACCCAGGGGACAGAGACAGACACCTTAAAAGCCTGACTGCATCCTTCAAACAGAAAGGCTAAAATCCCAAAATAATCTCCAAGAATATTGCCTCCTCCCTCAAAACACCCAGGGAGAATCTGCTACAGTACAAGGAGAAAAAATCCACAGACAGAATCCCCCTTGTAGTGACATACAATCCAGAGCTGGAAAAACTGAGGAAAATCATAAGAGATCTACAATCTATACTCCAGGAGGATGAATTACTGAAAGAGATATTCCCATCCCCACCAGTACTGGCCTTCCGACAACCACCCAACTTAAAACACAAGCTAATCAGAAGTAAACTTCCATCAGAGTCTGAAAAGGAACAGAAGGGCACACTTCCCTGTAATTTATCCAGTTGCAAACTATGCCAAAATATTTCACAGGACCCCAAAGTCATCCACAAAGGAAAGATATTCAACATAAAGGGATCTTTCACTTGCTCATCTTCCAATATGGTATATATCATTCAGTGTAAAAAATGTAACGAAGGATGCTATATTGGAGAAACAGACCAGATGCTTAAGACAAGATTCAATTTACATAGACATCACATGAACAATGCTGGTGCCAGTAGGGTTCCCACACCTGTTGGTCAACATTTTACAGGACCAGGACACTGTACCAGTGACTTCACAGTGAGAATCCTGAAAGGTAACTTTAAAACCATACAGGAACGTAAGACCTTTGAAGTCAGAATGATTGAATATTTTAACACCCAACAGAAAGGACTTAACAAGGATCTGGGGTTCCTAGCCCATTATAAACCATAAAGCTGTATGTCTCTGTTGATCACCCCATCCCTCACCTATCCACACCCATCCTGTTAGAATATCAATGATATGCTTTGATGTCCCCATGCATACCTCCTAACCACCCCCATCCTCCCACCCTGTCAGACTGTCATAGTAATGCTTGAATGTTTTCACTTATATACACTGTCAGCTAGCACATTTGCTTATTTCTGATCTGACGAAGAAGGGCAACCTTCGAAAGCTAATCAAGAAATGTATTAAGTTATGTCCAATAAAAAAGGTATCATCTTATTTTCTTTTCCATGTTTTATTTTGTTTGATTTCTATTGAAGAATGTCCAGAAATGGATGGATGAGCAACGGGCTAATGATAGATTGGCATGCCTTTTTGGCATTGGAGAGCATGGGCCTTTAGTTGGGGTGGGAACATCTTGTATTGCGCACCTGATCTTGGGGAGAGAGAATGGGACCTGCAAGGACTGCATGGCAACGGACAATATGGGAAATCAGGAAGTTTGATAAGATTACAATGGAGTTGAAGGGGAAAGGGGACACACATACACACACTCAATTATGGTAGGATGCTGGGTTCTGATGCCTATACGAAAAATAAATGCACCGAGCAGATCTTTGCTCCATGCTTCCAGATCCTGATTCTAAGGGCATACAGAACCAAGTAGCAGGCATTGTAGACCTATTCTAGAAGTATAGACTTGGAAATATCAAACCTATTAACTTACCCTAAAACTTTGGCAGGTGTTCTGGGAGTGGGGAGTGGGAAGGGAAACTTTGGTGTTTTTGGTGGTTGGATGGGGACTCCACTGATGTTGTTTATTATGGCTTACTGAGTTTGCATGAAGTGGGCTGACCTTAAATATATGGGTTGGGGGAGGGGGATTGTTGTACGCTCCTCTTTTGTATTTTACAAAATTACAGTTTAAAAAAATGGTGGCAACAAGTCAGTCCATTTACAATTTAGGACATGTAAGCTACCCATCCAAGACATCTGGAGTCTTTTCCTTCACTTTTGATATTTTTGCTTTATTCATTGAGTCTAATGATCACCCACATTGTGGTTGGTTTTGGATACCAGAATCTTTGTGCAGGTATTTTTCCAAACATTGGTTGGAGTGTTAAGAGTTCTTGACATTAAAATGGAGCCAAAATTGTAATGCTTAAGCTATTTTATCAGATTCTGCAAGCAGGTGTTTGCAATTCTCGCAGCCCATGTCTGCTTTGAATAGCAGCACATAGATCACTGGAACAATTCATAATGCTGTTTTTAAGGTTCTGTGAAGGCTGTTTTTTTGGTCTGTGTCCATAAACTGTGGTTTCGGTGATTTGTGTTTATGAGAAATTATAGGGGAATTTTAAGAATGATCAGATCACTTTTCATGTTTGAACTGTACTTTGTTTATGGTTGCTCCGGATTACATTTCTGTGCTGAAGTCTCATACTGAATCACTAAGCTCTGTTATCCAAAAGTTAGGAAAAATTTAGAACATAAAATAACATTTCCTTTGATTTATATTTGCAGTTGGTGGAGTTGATATCAATGTATTGTACAACATGATGAGTCAAAACTATGTACTCTGAGAAGTTAATTTGCAGTAATGTGCCTAATGTTACACACACAGGTCACTCATGCAGTAGAGATGGCTGCATAAGTGATTTTTTAAAATTCCAGATGGATTTGGATGTATAAATCATTTCAAAATTATCTGCTCAAAAAGGGGGTGGTAGTTGGGGTATTCTGGGGTGGTGTCATGATATCTACATGGTCAAATTCAGTCACAAAGTATATAAATTCTGGGGTCAATATTCAGCTGGCTCAGTCATTGGTTTAAGTGAACACCAGTACCAGTGTTAAACTCATGCTGTATATTTGATGCCACTATCCATATAGGTAGCACCACTGACTGTGTGGGTAGTATGCTGACCATGTCAGCGCTATTCATTTTGTGGCCCTTTTACTATGATGCAGTGGGCCTAACACGGGCCTACCACACAGTAAAAGGGCACTACAGTGCCAGCGGGATGTGCTGAGGCCATCAGTTTGCGCTACTCCTGTGGTAAAAAATATTTTAGGGCCCTGTTTACTAAGTTACGTTACAGGCGTACTAGTGTTTTTAGTATGTGCTAAAAATTGGCACATGCTAACGCTAGAGACGCCCATAGGAAAATATGGGCATCGCAAACATTTAGTGCACGCTAATTTTAGCTTGCTCTAAAAATGCTAGCACACCTTAGTAAACAGGGCCCTTAATTTATTGCTGCGAGAGGCAGGGCAGACAGTAGATGTACCTGTGCTTCCAATTAGCGTGGGAGCCCTTATTGCCTCCTAAATAGGTAGCAGTAAGGGCTTCCGGCAGTAATGGCCACAAGCTAATAGGGAAATTAGCATTTGACCATTACAAAAACCCCACACCCGGCCATTTTACTGCCATGCTAAAAGAGGCTGCAGAATGCAGGAAACCCACACACTGACAGCAGCACCAGCCACTTTTTAGCGAAGTTTAGTAAAAAGACCCCTTTGTTAGGCCTGCCTATTGCCATTGCCACTACCGGCACCAGTAAAGAAATCAGGTTTTTGTGGACGGGGGTGAGTGGTGGTGAATGAGGAAGAGGAAGTGTAAGACTCGGGGGGAGGGGAGAAGGGTGCCAGACTCAGGGGGAGGGATAGGTACAGGACTCAAAGAGAGGGAAGGGAGAGGTGCTGGATGTTGAGAGGGAGAGGAGAGGAAACAGAGGGGGGAAAACAGAGGACGCAGAGCTGTTTGGGCTATAAGGGGGAAGGGACGGGGACCATAGGGATGGAGGGGAAAGGGAGAGGGGACAAGTAAATTCTGGATCATAAGGGGGAAGAGTGTGGAGAGAGGGGACAGGGAGTTGCTGGACCATAGGGATGGTGGGGAGTGAAGGGGGAGAGCTACTGGACTCAAGGGGAGGAAAGGGAGAGGTGCTGGATGTACAGTGGGAAAGGAGAGGAAACAAAGGGGAAAACAGGTAATAAAGAGCTGCTGGGCTATAAGGGGGAAGGGGAGAAAGGGGACAAGGAGTGCTGGACCATAGGGACAGAAGGGAAGGGAGAGGGGATAAGTAAATGCTGGATCAAAAGGGAGAAGGGTGGAGAGAGGGGACACAGAGTTGCTGGACCATAGGGTTGGAGGAGACGGGAGAAGGGACAGGGAATTGCAGTGCCCCAGGAGTGGAGAAGAGAGAGGAGACAGTGCTGGACCATATGGGTGGAGGCGAAGGAGAGTGGACAAGAAAAAGTGAACCACTTGCAGTGTGGCCATTTTGGGGGAGAGCACTTACCGCCACCCATTGAGGTGGCAGTAAGAGCTCCCGCAATAACCCAGTGGTAACCGGGCAGTGCACGGTGCTGCCCGATTACCGCCGGGTAAGCACAAGCGCTACAAAAATAGAAAATACTTTTGTAGAACCCGAAATGGCACGCATTGGGGGTGGGAACTACTGCTGAGCTCCTGCAGTAGTTCTGGATTGCGAACGGCAAGCCTGTTGCCATGCACCAACCCTTTAGTAAAAGAGCCCCCAAGGGAATTCGAATTTTTGATTCCACAAAATAATTAATTCTAGTATAAGAATTATGGGGAAGAGAGTAAAATGTAAAATCATTACCGGTGGGATGGTAAAGGTACCAAGGATCTATCAAAACCAGTTGTAACATAGTATTTAGAATAACATTTCATGACCTACTGGATCTAACTTTACATGTTGACTAGTGATCTAATATTAAGTCCTGAACTAGATTAAAGTCTCCCCCTATAATAGATGGTTCATCCCCAGCATCAGCTTACACACTAGACAATTGATGAAAAAAAGACTGGCATTGTTGGTGCTGCCCTAGGTGGATACCTACTGCATCTAGTGGTCAGGCTGGAGCAGTAATCTTACATTCCAGAAGGGAACGTCCTGATTGTGGTAGGAAAGAATTTTGGGAGCTTACCTACTAGTCCTCAAAAATTTCACAGAAACTGTATATGAAGTGAGAGAAACAACAAAAGTTGTTTTGAAGTATCTTGCAGAGACCTAAAAAGAATTCACCTTTTAGGAAAGATGAAAAAGAGGAAGGTATAAAGATCCAGAGGAAAAGAAGATAGAAGTAGCCCAGTGTCTATTTTTGTCTTTTTTCATGTCGGTGAATCTTAATGAATTATGCTACTTTTGTAAATACCCATTTAATTATATTTTTATTATATAGACAAACAATGCTTGGTGCATGATTTTTTTGTGTGGAAAGGAGAGTGTCTGTCTGAATAGAGTGAACCAAAATAGGCATCCACTAATCTCTGGTAATTAAGTCAATAATAACGAAATACTGTAACCAGGATGTAGTAAACCTGTCAAGTTCAACAATAATTCCTACAATTCTTTAATTTTTTTGAAAGAGCACCCTCAGATATTCCCACTATGAAAAACGCAACAAATTTTTTTGTTGCTTAGTGGTGTAGCACTTCTTTCATCGGGTTATTCACTTTTATTATTCTTTCGTGAATCAACGAATAAGTGCTAGCAGGCTGGTATGCTTCTTCAAATAGTATTACAACAACTATATCCTGCCAGCCTTATATGCGGTACATCAAATATATACCTTGCCCAACATTCCACAAAATCAGTGATAAATAAAAGTAATTATTGCTGAAATGTTTGATAAACACTTATCTGAATTCGTGCTGTATCCGCTTCACTTTCATGCTGTGTCCATGATCTCTTTGTGTTCAAAAATAATTTTCTAATTGTTCGCCTTCCCCTGACCGCGCCCGACACCACGGGTTTCAGTGTTCTTTCCTCAGGGACTAGGGTTAAGACAGCCTCCTGTTTTGTTCATAATGTTATCCAGTCACCAGCTGCAGCTGCAGCTGGATAACATTATGAACAAAACATGACCCTAGATTCACACAATTATTGGAACAACTTACAGGATTAACAGCTTTAACCTCTGAACTAACACACAGAACTGGGTAGCTGAAGGTGCGAGTGTCCCAGGTGGAGGATGTACAACAGGCCCACACAGAAGAGCTAGAAAAACTGGAATGCTTGACACAGAAACTAGAGTATCTGGAGAATCGCTCCCGCCATGATAATTTGAGGTTTGTCGGGTTTCCAGAATCCATTGCTGAAATGAAACTCAAGCAAACGCTGGAAACATGGCTCCCAGTGACTTTCCCGGAGGCGGGGGAGGGAAGGGTGATCCGCCTTCACTGGGCCATCGTATCAGCCAAAAGCCCACAAGAGATGTACGACCTCGGTTGGTGATTGCCAAATTCCATAGCTACTCTCAGAAAGCAATACTGTTGCGGCTCTACAAAACCTGCAGAGAGGATACAAACTTTGATGGCGAATTGGTAAAAATCTTTCAGGATTATTCTGCGGCCTTGACGGTGAAGCGCCGTGCTTTCTCTGTAACCTGTGCTAAGCTGGTTGAAAAACAACTCCACTTTATTCTGCAGTACCCGGCCACCCTGAAAGTACTAATAAATGGTACATGGAAATCCTTTGTAACACCTGAAGCAGCGTTGGAGTGGCTCAACCGATCGGATACTTGAACAGTGACAGGCACAGGGTCGCTGCCTTGGCTTAAACGTCATTTCGTGCTTGGGAGAGCATGTTTGAGGGTTGCCAAGTTGGCAGTTTGTTGAGTTTGGAGTTGGGATGCAATTACTTGAATACGTAATTGGACTACAGTACGAATGCTGAACAGAGACCATTGACATGCCAGACAGACTCGAATGCAGATGGCAGACCTACATACACGAGTGGTCATTATTGATGGGGACCAGCAAGCTTGGACCCCTGCGCAGTGAGAGGCCATTTCATGGAGAGAGAACACTACTGGTTAATAAGCATTTAGACATGGACTCTGTGTCTATAATCCTGGGAAACATATGCTATGTGTTTAAGACTATGATGGCAGACTGGGGATGGGGACCCTACAGCATTCTAGACCACCCTTGGTTGTCCTTCCATAGGAGGGGGCGGTCATAGCCGCTGTGCTAGATGTTATCACGGAATATGGATATTATTTGGACTTCAAACTTAACTTACAAAAATTGGAGGCCCTACCGATCCCTACTTCGGTGAGGGGGGAATGGGTGGGACCCTTCCCATTAAAATGGGCAGCTGGCCATATCAAATACCTAGGCATTAGGGTCCCAGCAGACTTGAAACAACTCTATGATATTAATCTGGCTACGCTGTGGACGTCAACCCAAACTTCTTTGGGGATGTGGCTACATCTTCCTATATCCCTGTGGGGAAGGATTGCTTTATACAATATGATAGTAGTTCCAAAATGGCTCTATGTCATCCAAGTATTGTCCCTTTTTTCTGCAATGTGATGAACGTTTGTTGCATCTACTGCTGGTCAAATTTTTTTGGAATGAACGGCGAGCCCGAGTCTCCTTTTCGCAGACCTACCTCCCTATGGCCAAGGGTGGCATCGGAGCGCTAAGTATTAAAGTGTTTTCAGTGGCTGGCTGTATGAGGCATCTGAGTGATTGGTTTAGGGGTACAACCTTTTTTCCTTCCCGGATACTGAAGGTATGGTGATGAGCCCGCATCATTTTAGTTATTGGCTACACGCAGCCCCTGGTCGAGCAACTATGAGGTCGAGCTTTGCCCCCTCTTTCTTCTCCTGCGGAGGGCATGGCGATGGATTTGTAAACTTTATAACCTTGACCTTCATGTATCCCCCTTGTTGCCAATTTGGGGGAATGCAGACTTCCCTGTGGGTAGATCTTTGGCGGTTTTCCGTGGGTGGAGGGAGGAGAGGACCATTTTTCTCTTCCAAGTCTTAAATAAAGATGGCACATGTAAAACCTTTCATGATTTGTGTACAAGTAAACATCTGACCCCTCTGGCCTTTCTCTCCTATCTACAACTGCGTCATTATATTGCTTTTTGCCACAGGCCTCTTTGTCTCTGACAAAATGGGAACAACTAGTTGAGATATATGACCTAGAAGCACAATTGGCAGTTCCCTTGAAATACTTTCATAGTCAACTAAGAGAGGCGTTGCCTGAGGTGTGCTCTGGGGACCTGACGCAGGGTTGGTCTGGGGAACTGGGATACCAGATTCAAGATAAAACACTGCAAACTAGCTTACGTGCCTGTTATGGGGCTTTTGGGAGTGCTGATATTCGAGAGCTGCAGTATAAATTTATTATGCGTCTCTACATCTCACCACATAGGGCCTTTAGGGCTAGCCTGTGCCCCTGTGATGACTGTCCGAAGTGTATGGGAACTGGGGCCCACTTGGGTCATATGTTCTGGCTTTGTCCTCCGGTCCTGGCATTCTGGATGACCCTTTGTGCCCATATGTCTGGGATTTGGAGGATTAAGTTGCGACCCTCCCCCGCATTGTTTGATGTGTACCGTATGGGAGGACCCCACAGGGCAGGTCTGACAACCTTCTTAAGGCGGACGGTTCTGATGAGGAAAAAAAACATATTGAGTGTCTGGTTACTTCCCAATCATCCCTTGATTCAACAGTGGCAGTCCCTTATGATCTCCCTGAGTGTGATGGAACGCAAGGACTTTCGGGATTTGGCCTCACAACGAGGAGACCACCTTTTGCAATGCTGGTCCCCCTTTTGGGACATGTTAATACTGACTGCTCAGAGCAGAATTCTGAATGATTGATGTCCTCCAAGGGATGGAGAGGGTGACATGGGGGGTGGGAGAAGGGAACCTGAGGGGGGGAGGGTTTTTTCGGGGGTTGGTTTGCTTTGGTTTTCGGGGGGGGGGGGGGTTAAGCAAATGTAATATGGGTGTTTTATGACTAAATGATAAGACTGTTGACTACCTGTTGTTATTGTAACCACATACGCTTGCATAAATAAAGTAAAAAAAAAATACTCGCCTACTTACTTCAGCCAATCCATTTGTACCTGCTCCCAAGCAGGCTACATTTTAGCCACAATTCTGTGGGTTTTGTGAAGCTATTTTGCAAAGACCCATAGGCATCTACATGGATTTATGAAACAGCTTCAAAATCAGCACCTACTTGACCTACCAACCTACTACAGAATTCCCCTTGTTATGTGTAGAAATGCCTGGAGTATATGCACTTATATCTACATGCTCCCTGTGTATTTAGATGTTTCTTTTAACTGGCTGGAGACATTTGTGGGCAGGGACTGGATTTATGCACATATATTAAAAAATATTCAGCTATACATGTAAAAGAAACCAAGAAATGTATGTGCTCCAAAGAGCAAGCATAAATATGGGTATGCAGTTCCCATGGGATAATTTGCAAAGGGAATATATGTTCATACTTTCCCTTTGAAAGTTGGTGTAACTTGTGCACATTCGGGTACCTGCTGCCTAAGTTAGACAAAGCAGTCTGGAGGGCAACAATACCACAAACCAAAGGTGCAGTACAGCAGTGAAGAAGGCCATAGATGGAACAAGACGGAGCCAATCAGAGGAGGAAGCAAGCAAAATGTATTCAAGGACCTGGCACAGCCTGTGTTTTGGCAAATGTCTGCGTCAGGGGTCACAAATAGTACGTCACAGTTGTACAGAGCTTCCTACGTGATAATGACATCAATGATATACAAAGTACCTAATTATAAACAGAATAACTTTTTAAGCATTGCACAGAGCAAAGCAAACAGACTTCCACCTGACTTCTCTAGCAGGGTCAACTTGCTGCCTGCTTCCTCCTCTGATTGGCTCCGCCTTGTTATTTCATCTGCAGCCTACTTCACTGTTCTACTGCCTAAGTTTGACAGCCTCATAAAAAATTATCCTTCTCTTGGGAAACTTCTTATTTACGCTGCTGTTTCCTTTTTTGGTTTTATTCTCTGTTTCTTTTCCTTTTTATTCTAGCACAATTTTTTTTAAATTTCTTATTTGGTACCTTTTATCTTAAAAGATGTATACCTTTTTACAATACGTACTTGGCACTACTAACTCTCTCTTTAAGAGCCCTTCAACTGTAACTACTCCCCTAACAAGGCTCATATATGATTTTAACCTCCACCTTAACCATATATCATATAGAGATCATTCATATGTTTTTTATCGCCTCAGCAGTGCACATGACCAACTTCACTCTTTTATTGGACATTCAACAGCACCCAAATCCTCACTGGCGATAATATTTTATTAAACTGTTTCTTCATTTACTTATTTAACTGTTCATTTTACTTTTTAATTTTTAATCTCTAAGTTACTTATAAGCAATACTTAACTTGCACTGAACGGTCAGACCAGGGGTTCAACAATGCCCGACATGCATGTTTCGCCCTAAAAGGCTGTGTCAAGGGCTTCCCCTTAGCCGTTCTTAGTACCAGCCTCGCAATGTTTTCTTTCTGGATTTCCTCCTGCTAAGCTTTTTACAATAGCCACATCAACCGCTTTTAAAAGCTTCATTCCCTAAGTTCCACTCAAACTGCTTCTCCTGTTCTGCTGTTATAAATGTATCAGTACAATGACAGCGTACGTTGCAAGTTTCAGCAGAGAAGCATCCGCATTTTCTCACCCATTCCTGCTATTGTAAAGCAAAGTAGATCAAAATTTCAAGACCAGGACCACTTGAAGACTTGATGAAAATCAAAAGAGAAAAATATGGTCTTCATGATTTTAAGTGACAAATTAATTCTTAGTTTTTCCTTTTCTGACCCTGTTGCTTTAACTGTCTTTTAAAGGGAGTTTGTGGTTTGGCTCTCCACTAGTCAAAACGATGAGCGATAGCACATTTCCGGGCTTTGATGTGTCAAGTGAAAGGCAGTTATTTTAAGGGTTGAAATCCCGGAGGAGAAACCCTTCATATACAGAGGCTTCTGGAGCAATTAACTAGTTAATGGCACTCCCAGTCATTCAGGGAGGCTTCTAACTTCCTCTTCTCCCTTCCAATCCTTTCCCTCCCCCTCTTCTTTCTCATCAGATTAGTGGGATTTAACTGCAGTAAGGCCTTTCTCTTGGAAAGGTCAAAATGCATTTTTTTCCCTTTCTTTTTTTAAGATCCTAGAGCAGCAGATAAACTTTCAAAAAATCTGGAAAGAATTGCTACAGTTTTTAGTGTGCATTTGTGAAAGGAGAACTTTTGAAATAAACCAAGGGAATCACATTATGATATTGCAGTAGTTCTTCCAAAGATCACTAATAAAATTCTGAAACTGAGCTAAACCCCCACCCTATCTCCCATCTAGGCACCTAATACTAGGTACATTAATTAAAATGACATTTATGCCAATGACATACAGTCATCTGTATCCAAGATTTATGAGGTTTTCCCATTCTATGTCTATGGGAAGGAAAGCTTAGGATATTTGGCCCATAGTACAAAACATCTTTCATCTTGCAGGAAAAGTGTAAACTGTAAAGCATAAAAACAGTCAATCAGTCAGTTTCCATATTATATGCAGGTACCTTTGTCCCTAGTGGGCTCACAATCTAAGTTTTATACATCCGTTTTACCCACAGTCCATTTTGGGTGTCTTGGGCATTTTCATAATTTTCTGATGAACAACAAACGATTTAATATTTAAGAAGCAATGAAAAGATGACACATGGGTAATCATCACATTCATTGTTGATTTAATCATGAATTGATCATGAGTGTGACTATTGGGCAGACTGGATGGACCGTTCAGGTCTTCATCTGCTGTCACTTACTATGTTAATCTCCATTTTTGACAGTCTTAAACTCGTCTTAAGGGCAGTGGCATCACTCAGACCAAGAGACTAAGCTGCAGCATTGATGTCAGTTTCCAGTAACAACTCGCATCAGTGCTAGTAACAGCTTGCTTGTCCTGGAACACCATGACCTTATCATCAGGTGCCAAGTACAGTAAGCAAGGGTTGTTATTCTTCTGTGAGACTGGATGTCTCCACAATGTCTTACAGTCTTTTATTTAGTTATTTGTTACATTTGTATCCCAAATTTTCCCACCTATTTGCAGGCTCAATGTGGCTTACATAGTACAATAAGGGCGTTCGCCAATTCCGGTATGAACAAATACAGTAATGTTGTGATAGAATAAGGTTTGTGTGTACAGACACATTAGGGAATCGTAGGGAGGAAGAGTTATTATATGTCCATTACGAGCTTTGGTTTTGTTGTGTTGCAGGGTACAGGCATTTAAGTTGGGTCGGAAGGGTATGCCTTTTTGAACAGGTTAGTTTGTAGTGATTTCCAGAAGTTTAGGTGATCATAAGTTTGAATTTGCACATCATAATTTGCACATCATAATTGCATTTTGAATTCTGAATAGTGCCATATATATAAGACTGTGTATGTCATGCAGGTCCATATAGAGGCATATTTTCAAAGCACTTTGGGAGGCTAAGTTCCATAGGTTTCTATGGCACTTTGGGAGGCTAAGTGCTTTGAAAATGAGCCTCATAGTCTCATGGATGGCTGGGCATAGTGCTACAGTAGTGCTTCGGTAGCTTTGCTCCTACACTTGCATTTTGCTATTCTGTAAAGATCCATGCTCAAATCTTTTAGCACGCAGCTCAAAAGGGGGTGTGACCATGGGAGAGGCATGGGCAGGTCAGAGACATTCACTAAAGATTAGTGCAGGGATCCATACCCAACTTACTTGCCAGGATTTACACCAGGTTTCAGTTGGTGTGAATCCTCCTGCCCAAAGTATGATGCAGAAATTGGCTCTAAGTACTATTATATAAATGGCACTCTACAACTACTACTACTACTTACCATTTCTATAGCGTTATTAGACAGTGTGCCATTTATAGAACAGCATTTTGCACAGAGGTTTTCAACACCAAAATACTTGCGCCATTTATTGAATTTAGTCCAAACTGTGGGAGTACAGGCAATGAAACAGAGAAAAATGTAGGCAGATAAAGACCATATGGTCTATCCAGTCTGCCCATCCATGCCATCTATTCTCCTTATCACCCTCAGAGATCCTATGTACTTGTCTCAAGAGAGAGAGAGATACACATATGCAAAAAAGAGAAATGATAAAGAGAAGGGATGTGAGGGCAGAGAGGAGACTTAAAAGAAAACCAAGAGCAATTTGAGACAGAGGATTGTTAAGAATTTTCCAACTTTTGTGTCTGTAGTTTAAGCTTAGTAAAGATTTCTGTTAGCTGGGTTTTGTCTGTTAGCTGGGTTTTGTCATAGTTCATAGTTCACCTTTATTTGATATACCGCCCAACACATCAAAATATCTAAGCAGTGTCAAGAGTGGGGAGTGCCTGGTATTCTGCCCTGCAGTGACCAAGATAAATAATATATTTTACTAGAAGGACATGGGGGAGTAGGAAGGGATTGTGACAGTGTGTATGAAAAATCTCTTAAGAACTGTTGCTTTTTGCCAGCTATGCTATGGATAGGACCCATGATCAAGTTTTAAACTTAAATAAGAATAGAAGTCTATACCATCTCCCTTTTTCACAAAAATAAAATCAACATTGACCTTGTTACAGTACATCCCATGGGAGGCAGCAAGTGGCACACCAAATGAGCTTAGTGTGCTGCATCGGCCCAAAGAGATAGCACAGAAGGAAGTGGTGACAGGAGAATGAGTAGAGTTTGGAAAGTGTCAAGGAGTCACTGCTATCCTCTAACTCTGTATATTTCTTGATACAGGTTTCCCTGCTCATTCCCAGTACAACTCCAGTGATCAATTCTTAACTGAGTTCAGGGCCAGCTTTTAGGGTAGTGACCTGAGGATGATACCATGAATGAGGAGGTACTGCAATACTGGTACCCCCATGTCCTTCCACATGAGATATGCAGGGGAAAGTAGGGGGTTGGGCGGATAATAATGCTGGGTAGAGGGTGGGGAAATAAGAAGAGGGATGTTGCACTGGAGTCACAACCAGTACTAAAGAAGGGTGCACTGTGTCAAAACTGCCATCACTAAAGGATGTGTGCTGATATCCATTTTTGTACAGAGTGTAGGTTAGCCTAGAGACAGCCCTAATTCAGCTCCCCAAGACAGCTACTTTCTCTATAGCCATTATAGCTTTATTTGGTGAGCTGGCATTGAGCGGGTTGATATGAATGTATCTTTATGTGTCCAGGGCTTATAGATCATATCATTAGCATTTGATCTCTTGAATTTCCAGGCTTAGGGCAGGAAACATCATGTGCAGTTGTGGCCCTGGGGGTATAGAGCTACTGACTGCTGATCTTCTGAGGCTTGGACATGTAGATGGTAGACTGGTTTGTAGAGAGTTTTTGGATGTGTAACTGCCACTGTCCTGCAATCCATGAGTTCATGATGAAATGCTGCAGGGGATGGAAAGAAAAGGATGGCCATAAGCAACTGAGATGAGCTGGGAGTCTGGGAAGGGGAGCAGAAAGGTGATCCATAAAGGGGGAATAATAAATTGAGACATGAGATGAATCTGTTGAAGAAGTGTGAGAGATGAGTCAGCAGCCTAGATAGCAGGGGAGGGGACTGGCAAGGGGAGGGATGAGACGGAACCCAATATGGAGTAGAACAGGTGGGTGGACATAGCAAGTCAGGTCAGGAGAAATCAGAGAGCAGAGGTATTAGGTAGGGGTATTAAATATCCTACCCCAAACTATGCAGAGGGAGTAAGAAGTAAGGGGAAAATAGAATAAGAAGGTCTGGGGGAAGGAAAAAGTGTGTAGGCAGCCTGGACATGGAATAGAGACCCTTGAGAACTGGCTGTGTGTGTGTGTGTGTGTGTGTGTGTAAAGAGGTGGGGAAAAATTGGTGGAGGTGAATTGGGGTTGGGAAAGAAGAGACTAGGGACCTTTCAGTGCCTCCTTAACTCTTCTTTTGGCCACTTGAGTCCTCCCACTCCTCCCCCCTTGTATGCACCACTCTACATTTAACTACAACATAGCCAGTTATGTCTATGACCCACTGTGCTTTTGTGCTTCTTTTTACAGCCATGGTAATATGTGTCAAGTTGGGCACTCCTATCATTTTGAATAGTTAGCGCCTATGAAACAGGGAACAAGGAGAGGGGTGGAATCTACAAATTCCACAACTATGCACATGGAATTATATCAAGTCTATGGTCTTTTACAGCATGAGATCAGTTCTTCAATACTATAGACCACATAAAGAGTATAAGTGACACTAGCAGCTTCAGTCTTTGGCCTCAGGGCTGCCTTCTCCCTCCTGACAGCCCAGTAGGGAAAATCTGAACCTCCAATAGGCCAAGCTGCTTCTGGGCATGATAAAGGCTACCACATCAAACAGGAGCTAAGTGGCACGGGAGCAGGATCTGAAGTAATTAACTATCACTGAAATCTTAAGGACAGGACTGTGAGGCATGCACACTCTCAGGTAAATACAAGGTTCTGGGAAAGATCCTATTAAAGAGGCATACACATTGGGGACAAACCTATGACCTGGGTGTTCTTCTTTCTGCTCTGTGCATTTGTCAATGCATACAGCAAGGAACTGTGGTTGCTGTGTCAGTCCAGCTGGATATGTGAAAAATGTAGGTGATACATTTTTCTTGGACTAACTTAATACATCTGCGGTAAGCTTTCACTAGTTAGTCTCTCTTCAGCAGATAAGTGAAGTTGTAGTACACATAGGCATCTGCTTATGCCATTAGAACTCATTAAAAAGGAGTAAGGGATGGATAGAAGACACAGTCCAATAAAAAAAAACTTATTTGCTGACCTTATTTCCATAAATATAAAATTTGTGCTATGTGCCATACCTGATATTATACATGGTCAGCAGCTCTATCACACTATATTAGAAAGATGGGGTAATTTTATAATTTTATGCATATTTTATAAAGTCACAGATAATCCCAACAAATCCAACAATAGTTTTTTTTCAACCATATGAATTTAAAGGACCATCATACATGAAACAAATGAAGAAGTGCTTCAAAACATAATCATCACTCCACAAATCAAAAAGACTTTTTAAATCTATACTGAAAATTCTAAGGGGCCCTTTTACCAAACTGCAGTAAAAAGTGGCCTTAGCGCATTCTTATGTGGATCATTCCCGCATACTAAGGCAATTTTTATCATAGGGGTAAAATGGCCAATTTTTCTATTTTCCATAGTAATGACCAACATGTGACCATTAGTGCATGAGCCCCTACCACCACCCATTATGTAGGTGGTAAGGGCTCATGTGCTAAGCATGCGTTAATCGGGAAGCACAGTAATGTAGTTGTTCTAACTGATTAGCACACAATATGCCCACTCTCCGCCCCCAGACCCTTCCATAGCACACACATCCAAAAATTACTGCAGGACACCTCAGTGTGCCCTGCAGGAAGCCATTTGTTTGCTGCAGGAAGCACACGTTAGTGCCTATCACAGCTTAGTAAAAGGACCCCTTAATTTTTATATATAATAATTTCAATTTCATATCTCTCATATCTCTCTCCTCACCCTTAATTGTCTTGTCTGTCTGTATTTTTAGATTGTAAGCTCTATCAAGCAGGGACTGTCTCTCTGTGTCAGGTGTTCAGCGCTGCGTGTGTCTGGTAGCGCTATACAAATGTTAATAATAATAATAATATATGGAATACGAGGATGTTTCTCAGCAAGAAATTCCTTATCTCTTCTGGTAAGCAAACCATCATCAAAAGCACTTTGAATGGTAGACCAAATCTCATGGCAAAGTTGAAATGTAGGGCCCATATCCAATTCCACATAGTCCCAATAATTCTATAAAACTCGCCAAAAATTGTACATGTAAATTTGTCCACATGTCCTATTTGCATGCGCAGTTTAATTGAATAATAAGCTAATTAGTGCCAATACTTGTTTTTTTAACAAGCAATTATTGGCACTAATTATAATTGTTTGGCATTTACACGCATAAATTTAGGCACAATCTGAAAAAGGGGAGCGGAAATGGGAAGGTTATGGGTGTAATGGGAGCGTTCCTAAAATTAATGCACGTTGTTATGGAATAACTGGGATACACTCCTAATGTAAGTGTGTACATTTGCACTACATTTCAGTTGGTGCAAATGGCCACACTTAATGTTAAACACAACTCCCGAGTGTAAGAGCCATTCTATAAACCATGCGCAACTTAAAACGCGGCTTATAGAATAGCACTTTTTTCTGTACTGATTTTTTGGTACCATATATAGAACCTAGCCCCTGTATTCTATCTAGGATGGAGCTATGAGTCCTAAATGTACCATGTTGTTCTACATTTTGCAACTCTGAAAGGACCATATTGTTAAATACAGCTATATGAGAATCCAGAACTTGTAGAGGAATCCATCTTGATTTAGGGGCGACTAAAGAGTCATCCAACACAATAGAATGGGAAGAAATAAATATTGAAGTTTTTGAAAAAATCTTTCAAGAGCCAAGCATGTCTTAAAAGGATCATTCTTAACTATAGGAACAAAACCCAAACCTTGCTTAATTACAGCTTCCTCCAACAGGGGAATTGAAGAAATATTTATTACCATGGATGCTGTCTCCTTTGCTGTCTGGTTTGGGACCCTTCTCAGTTCCAATCTTCTCTCATTCCATGCTGAGGGAGTCCTCTTTGGGTTCTGCATCCATGGCAGGGGTTGGATAAAAAAAAGTCCCTCAACCAGTCAATGCAGTTCTATCTGAATCACTCCCACTAGAGTCTGAATCACTTCAAGTATTAAAAAGAAGACCATCGGTTAAGTTTTATCACCAGATCTTCCTTTCTCACGATTCATCCAAATATACACATCACCCCATCTACACTCTTATTCATCTCTTAAGTTTTTTAGGCTTTGGTTGATGACTTTTAAAACTATTTGGCCAAATTTGGCCTATCATCCAGTGCTAACAGATTTTCTGCTTGCAGCACATCAATGAAGGTGTAATATTGGAGAGATTTGGAGGCTCTTTTTCAAAGCACATAGACTTACAAAGTTAAATCCTCATGCCTAAATTAGGCATGGATCTGCCTTATTCTATAACACTGCGTGCAAATTCCAGGAACATCCCTGACCTGTCCATGCCCCATGGTCATGCCCCCTTTTAGGATCTGCCCGTAAAAAGTTATGCGCACATCTTTATAGAATAGTGACTATAAAGATGCTCATGTAAATTCAAATTATTGTCAATTACTGCCAATAATTGATTGTTAGTGCCCAATTAACAGTGCTAATTGGCTAATTACATATTTAAATTGTTTGTGCAATTTTGAGCGCCATTTAATAGAATTAGGGGGGATTGTATATAGGAATTCCCAGGTATGTAGTTTGGTTGGAGCAGAGGTGGAGTTGTGATGTAATTACATGCATAGACTGTACACACACACATTTATACCTACTTAAGAATAAGTATAAAGGACTACATTGGCATCTGTGTACTACAGGCTAGTTAGGGGTCCTTATTTTGTATGGGCACACTGGTGCTTGATTTGCCATTATAAAGTAGGCCTTGCATATGTGCCTTTTTGGATTTCTCAACTAAGTGCTCTGTTATAAAATTAGGCCTTATGAAGTGTCTTCTCTGGGGGTTAAATTTCATCTTATGGTGCTCTAGGCTAGTTATTGGGCAACTACATCCAGTCAGTTATTTACAGATACTGAGGCCTGGGGAAAAAGATCAGTATAGCCCAGTGTTTCTGTGATAACATTGATGGATTCATCTTCCTTGTCACCTCGAGTGGTTGTATGTTCTGCGATGGTGGTGGGGGGATGGGGTTGGTGGTGGGGGGGGGGGGGGGGCATTGTCCTAGTGCCAAATCCCTTCAAATACAAAAGCACACAGAATAAGCAACATGATCTTAACAAAGTCTCATATGTCACAAAAAAAGAATTTACAAACCCTCACAAAAAGCATGATTTACAAAATAAACAGATAGTCATCGTCTTCTGGAATGTCAAGCTGTGGTTCTAATATATACACATGAACATTTCAGAGAAAATGTTGTTGTTGTTTTTTCCCCATTAGAGGTATATATTAAGCATCAAGGAATGTCATCTATTCACATTTTCTTTATGTAACAGAGAACATTGTGTTAGTAAGCCCAGCTCTGTTTGAACAACTTTAAACACATTTTTCATACCCAGCCAATTTTATAACATCTACATTTAAAAGGAGAATCTTCAGAGAAAATGTGTGTGTGTTTGTTGAATTTTTCCAGTTCACAGTGTGCTGTCTCATTTCAGCATGGAGAGAAACCCTCTAACATTAGCAAATACATCTGAGTGTAACCTTAAAGGGCAAAGGGAACACTAGATATAAAAATTAGTCTTTTTGAACCAAACTGGTCAAGTAGGGTTGACCTACCCATCAAATTCTGCTTTTACGGGGCATGCAGGCTGATGCTTTTTTTTTGTTTTGTCCTTCAAAATGCATCACTATTGCAGTTGTAAAACCAGGACTGGTTTGGACACTAGAGAGTGAACAGTGGAAATATTTGGGATTTGCTGAACAGCACAGGCTATAACAGGGGACTTCCACAATATTATTCATGTAAAAAAGGAAAATATTCATCACTGCCTAAAACACAGTGTTTGTCAAATGCTTGAAGATAACTTCATTAACATCTCCATTCTGTTCACAGAACTTCCCAACAAAAAACACAGTGGATTCCAAAGGGGGGTGCCCAAAACTTGTGACATTAGATACATTACTGTACACTAGAATAATTGTGTCTTCATACAAGACCACCAGATATTTATTTATTTATTTGTAGCATTTATACCCCGCTCTTTCCCACTCGATAGCAGGTTCAGTGCGGCTTACAATAAATGGGAACAATGTGTAACAGAAATATCACAATGTATGGATACATCATTTTACAGAGATAACAAGTTGTATAGAGAATGAGAAGATGAAGGGATATGGGGGTAGGATAAGGTGTGGTTAATGTTAGTGGTTTAGATTAGTGATGTGGTTTGGGTACTTAGATTAAGTTGGGTCATTCGAATAAGCTCGTTTGAAGAGGTATGTTTTCAGCAACTTTCGGAAGGGTAGAAGTTCGTTGGTTGTTCTAATGTGTCTTGGTGTGGTGTTCCAGAGTTGACTGCCTATCACAGAAAAGTTGGAAGCATAGTAGGTATTGAGGGGCATAATTGAACAGAAACGCCTATCTCCATGGGCGTTTATCTCCGAGAACGGGTCCGTGAAGGGGCGGACCCAAGCGTATTTTCGAAAAAATTAGACGTCCATGTTTTATTCGCCAAGTTGTGAGCTGGGCGTTTTTGCTTTTCAGCGATAATGGACAATGAAATCGCCCAGCTCAAAAACGAATAAATCCAAGGCATTTGTTCGTGGGAGGGGCCAGGAGTCGTAGTGCACTGGTCCCCCTAACATGCCAGGACACCAACCAGGCACCCTAGGGGGCACTTTTACAAAAACAGAACAAAAGGTAAAAGAGCTCCCAGGTGCATAGCACCCTTCCCTTGTGTGTAGAGCCCCCCAAATCCCCCTCAAAACCCACTGCCCACAAGTCTACACCATTACTATAGCCTAAGGAGTGAAGGGGGGCACCTACATGTGGGTACAGTGGGTTCGGGGGGGGGGTTGGACGACTAAGCATTAAGCAGCACAATTGTAACAGGTAGGGGGGGGATGGGCCTGGGTCCACCTGCCTGAAGTCCACTGCACCCCCTAACAACTGCTCCAGGGACCTGCATACTGCTGCCAGGGAGGTGGGTATGACATTTGAGGGTGAAAATAAAAAGTTGTGAAACATCATTTTTTGTGGTGGGAGGGGGTTTATGACCACTGGGGGAGTCAGGGGAGGTCATCCCCGATTCCCTCCAGTGGTCATCTGGTCATTTAGGGCACTTTTTGGGGCCTTATTCGTGAAAAAACAGGGTCCAGGAAAAGTGCCCTAAATTCTAGCTAAAAACGCATACTTTTGTCCCATTATCTGTGAAATGCGCCCATCTCTGTTCGGCAGATAACCACGCCCCAGTTCCGCCTTCGCCACACCTCTGACTCGCCCCCATCAACTTTGTCCGCATCCGCGATGGAGTGCAGTTGAAAACGTCCAAAATCGGCTTTCGATTATACCGCTTTATTCGTTTTTGTGAGATAAACGCCCATCTCCCGATTTAGGTCGGAACTTGGGCGTTTTTCTCGTTCGATTATAAGCTGGTTTGTATTTGAGGCCTTTGCAATTAGGAAGGTGAAGATTAAGATATGTTCGAGAGGATTTGGTCCTTTTCCTGTCTGGGAGGTCAATTAGTTTGGTCATGATAGAAAGTGCCCCTTTCCATATTGCATCTCCAGCATATATCTGAAACACTATTAGGGAACATGGCCTTCAGTTTTATAGGGGTATAATTCCAACGTGTTACAATTTCATATGCATTTTCTTTAATTGAAGTATAGATAGAAGCTTTTTTTTTAACTTAATAGAAAACTCTCTTCCATTCACTCGGTGTTAATTTCCTCCCTAGGTCCATTTCCCACTGCAGCATAAAGTTATATTTTTGAAATTCCCTCCTCCTCAGAAATTTATACAAGATAGAAATAGGGCCTTTCAACTTTTCCAGAGCCTCCCACAGATTTTCCAGGTGTTCCCTATTTTCTGGGTCATCTCACAACCATCCCTACCCACTAACAAAGTGTTTGACCTGTAAATATGGGAACAGATCACAGGAGGGAAGGTGATACTTTTCTTGCAGCTCAGCAAAATAATATATCCCCTCCCCCCCAACACACACACATCTGACAAGTGTCTAAATCTAGTTAAACTATTCTTCTCCACCAACAAAAAACTCTACTCTCTCGACCAGCTTGGAAGCAAGGGTCATGCCGGATAAGAGCCAGAGATGAAACTCTAATCCCTCCCTCATACTTACCCTGAATTTTAACCCACAGTTTCAATAAATGTGTGATGAAAGGATTCAACATTTTTCCAATAAACTTCATTTGCAAATCAGAAATCCATAATAAATGCTGGAGAGGATCATGTGTGAAATTAGCCTGGTATAATTGAATTCCACAGTTTTCCGAATTAATTTCCCAATCTAAAAGCAACCTCAACTGAGCTGCCCAACAGTATCAGAGTAAATTAGGGACAGATCTATCCCCAAAGTTAACAGTCTGCCATAATAGTGATTTGGACAATTGTGAAGACACCCCATTCCAAATAAATTTGGATATTGTCCTCTAAATACCCGAGAGCACAGACATCAGTACCACCACAGGCAAGATTTGAAATAAAAGCAATAACTGGGGTAAAACAGTAATTTTGATGGTGGCAATACACCCCCACCAAGATAGCCATAAGCCTTTCCATTATCTAATCCCCCTGTTTACTAAGCCATGCTAGTGGTTGCTGTGCGGTAATGCCAACACAGATCATTCACTTTGAATGAGCTGTATCGGCATTGCCACGCGGCAGCCACTAGCATAGCTTAGTAAACAGGGGGGTAAATCCGCATGAATTTGTTGGGAATTTTTTTCATAATTCTCTTAATTCAAATCCATCAAATTCCTGGAGATCTTGGTCACCAATTTAAAGGGAAATCATGCTGTAATTACATATCCTCCTCAGGATCCACAATCACCCCCCAAAGTTCTGCTGTGTCATAGTTAACTTTAAAACCTTCCACTTTATTGTACGCTCTCAATTCACCCAAAATTATTGGAAGCGTTAAAGGTGGGCCTATCATGTATAGCAGGATGTCATCAGCAAAAAGTACTATTTTATGATGATGTGCCCCCAATTGAAAACCCTTAACATTCTGAATTTCCCTGATCCTATATGCCAATGGCTCTAGAGAAAGAACAAATAATAGAGGTCCTTTTAATAAGCTGTGGCAAAAGGGGGGCCTGCACTGGTGTCAGCGTGTTTTTGACACGTGCTGAGGTCCCTTTTTACTGCAGCAGGTAAAAAGCTGTTTTAAAAAAAAAAGAAATGGCCAAGCGGCAAGTGAAGCACTTGTAGTGCGGCCATTTCAGAGGGGAGCACTTACTGGCATTCACTGAGGTGGCGGTAAGGGCTCCCATGCTAACCTGGTGGTAATCGGGCAGCACACGGTACTGCCCGATTACTGTCGGGTAAACAGTGGCACTACAAAAATAAAAATACTTTTGTAGCTCTGGAAATGGTGTGTGCTGGGGGTGGAAACTATCGCCAGGGTACTTCTGATTTAGCGAGTGGTAAGCCCACATTGGACTTACTGCTGCTAAGTAAAAGCCCCCCTATGTTTCTTCCTCTTTGATGGGTAGGTTTTTTATGATGTATTTATACTTGCACATATTGGGCCAGATTCTATATAAGACACCTAAAAAACTACATGGTAAACATTTCCACCTAAGCGTACCCTATAAGCGGCACATAAATTTAGGCACGGTATATAGAATGTGCTTACTTGATATCCCAGCGCCTAAAACTACTTGCCTCCATTTACACCAACAAAAATGTGGCATAAATCCCTGCACACTGGGCCATATTCTAGAACTACGCACAGAAAGTTTTGACATGCCCATGAAATGCTCATTTCCCCCACCTATAGCCATGCCCCTTTTGAACTGTACGCATTAGAATTTAGGTACAGTTCATTACAGAATATGCTTAGTGAGTTGTGTGCCTAAATTCTAATTATTACCAATTAGTGCTTATTATTGCTTGTTAAGTGCTGTTATCAACGCTGATTAGCTTGTTATGCCAATTAAGTTACGTGCACTGTTATAAAATAAGCCTGGATTTTGGCACTGATCTCTAGGCGTGCTATATAGAATCCTAGGGATTATGGTTGATGAATTGCTTTCACTATATTCTGTGTGTGGTGGGGGGGGGGGGGGGGTTTCAATATATACACAATGTTTTACCCCTTACATTATTTATTTGTTATTGGTCATTATTTATCTATTTAATGTTGTTTACTGATACTTAAAGTTCACGATCTAATATTATATGCATGTAATTTGCTTTTAGAGTTCATTCTGACATATAAGATGTTGATTTACAATTATTAATTGTTTACATGTTTTAGATTTGTACGTATATCAGTATGCATATGTTTTAATATGTTCATTTGGGTCTTTTCAATAAAGTGTTCTTTGGACTTTTGGTCTGCCTTGTTTCTAAACCTACTGCTTTTCCATTTTTCAAATTTGTAACTGCCCACTCCATTTCCTGAAGATTAAGAGAAGCCCCCAAAGCATAAGACATAAGACATAAGCATCGCCACACTGGGACAGACCAAAGGTCCATCTAGCCCAGCACCCTGTCTCGGACAGTGGCCAATCCAGGTCACAATCACCCGACAAGATCCACAGAGCAAAGCATTTTGTACTGCTTGTCCCAGGAATAGTGGATTTTTCTCTACGTTCCTTTAATAACGGTCTATGGCCTTTTCCTTCAGGAAGCTGGCCAAACCTTTCTTAAACTCTGCTAAGCTAACCGCCTTAACCGCATTCTCCAGCAACGAATTCCAGAGTTGAATTAAGCGCTGAGTAAAGAAAAATGTTCTCTTATTTGTTTTAAACTTACTGCACTCCAGCTTCATCACATGCACCCTTGTCCTAGTATTTTTGGAAAGTGTAAACAGACGCTCCATATCTATCTTTTCCACTCCACTCATTATTTTATATACCTCTATCATATCACCCCTCAGCTGCCTTTTCTCCAAGCTGAAGAGCCCCAGCCGCTTTAGCCTTTCCTCATAGGAAAGTCGTCCCATCCCCTTAATCATTTTTGTCGCCCTTCTCTGCACCTTTTCTAATTCCACTATATCTTTTTTGAGGTGTGGCAACCAGAATTGAACACAATACTCTAGGTGCGGTTGCACCATAGACTGATACAGTGGCATTATAATATCCTCATTTTTGTTTTCCATCCTTTTCCTAATAATACCTAACATTCTATTTGCTTTCTTAGCCGCAGCAGCACACTGAGCAGAAGATTTCAATGTATCATCAATGATGACTCCCAGGTCCCTTTTTTGTTCCGTGACTCCTAACGCTGAACCTTGCATGACGTAGCTATAGTTTTGGGTTCCTCTTTCCCACATGCATCACTTTGCACTTGCTTACATTGAACGTCATCTGCCATTTAGACGCCCAGTCTCCTAGTCTCGCAATATCTTCTTGCAACTTTTCACAATCTTCCCGCGATTTGACGACCTTAAACAACTTTGTGTCATCAGCAAATTTGATAACCTCGCTAGTTACCCCCACCTCCAGGTCATTTATGAAAATGTTAAAAAGCAACAGTCCCAGCACAAATCCCTGAGGGACCCCACTAACTACCCTTCTCCATTGTGAATAGTGACCATTTAACCCTACTCTCTGTTTCCTATCTTTCAACCAGTTTTTAATCCATAACAATACACTACCTCCGATCCTATGACTCTCTAATTTCCTCTGGAGCCTTTCATGAGGGACTTTGTCAAACGCTTTCTGAAAATCCAGATACACAATATCCACCGGATCACCTTTGTCGATATGTTTGTTTACCATTTCAAAGAAATGCAGTAGATTGGTGAGGCAAGACTTCCCTTCACTAAATCTATGCTGACTTTGTCTCATCAGTCCATGCTTTAGAATGTGCTCTGTTATTTTGTTCTTAATGATAGTCTCTACCATTTTGCCCGGCACTGACGTCAGACTCACTGGTCTAAAATTCCCCGGAATTCCTCTGGAACCTTTCTTAAAAATCGGCGTTACATTAGCGACCCTCCAATCTTCTGGTACCACACTCAATTTTAAGGATAAATTACATATCAACAACAGTAGCTCCGCAAGCTCATTTTTTAGTTCCATCAGTACCCTGGGATGAATGCCATATTATTATTATTATTATTGTAGCATTTGTATCCCACATTTTCCCACCTATTTGTAGGCTCAATGTGGCTTACATTTGCCGTTATGGCGATTGCCATTTCTGGACTTTAGATATGCACATGATTTTGCAATCAAGTGCGTACATACATGGTAGAAGAATGCATTGTGTACTTGCATACTTGTTAACACATGGTTTTACAATCAAGTGCGTATATATGCGGTAGAAGAGAAAATTGTGGTCTTGTGAAGGTGTCTGCTCTATGTAGTTGCTCAGGTGATGGTATTATGGTGAGAGTAATAGTGTTGGGCGGTGGTTATGTCGTTTCGGTCTTATTCTTCGTTGTTGTTGTTTAGAAGTTAGGTCAATTGTTTGTTGTATGCTTTTTTGCATAGGTCCATTTTCAGTAGTTTATGAAAGATGGTTAGATCTTGCGTTGTCTTTATGGTCTTTGGGAGCATGTTCCATAGCTGTGTGAGATTTGCTACTCTTTAGTTTGCAGACCTGCCCCATTACATCCTCCAGGTTTACAGAGATTTCATTAAGTTTGTCCAACTCGTCAGCCTCGAATACCCTATCCGGCACTGGTATCCCAATCAAATCTTCCTCGGTGAAGACCGAGGCAAAGAACTCATTTAATCTTTCCGCTATTTCTTTATCTTCCCTAAGTGCCCCTTTTATTCCCCGGTCATCCAGTGGCCCAACTGATTCTTTTGCTGGTTTTCTGCTTTTTATATACTTGAAAAATTTTTACTATGTGTTTTTGCCTCTACCGCTATCTTCCTTTCAAAGTCCTTCTTAACCTTTCTTATCAGCGCTTTGCATCTGATTTGACATTCCTTATGCCACTTTTTATTATCTTCAGTTGGTTCTTTCTTCCATTTACTGAAGGATTCTCTTTTTGTTCCAATAGCCTCCTTCATCTCTCTTTTTAACCACACCAGTTGTCGTTTGGTCTTCTGCCCTCCTTTACTGATACCAGGGGCGTAGCCAGACACCCAATTTTGAGTGGGCCTGGGTCCAGGATGGGTGGGCAGAAGAACTTTGCCCTGTTCCACAAGTGATTTGGTCTCTCCCTCTCTCGCCTGCATGCCATTTGGTCTCTCAAACATCCTCCCTCCCTCACTCGCATGCAGCAACTAATACACACTGCTCATGTTGGCCCCACAGCCTTCCCTCTGATGCAACTTCCTGTTTCCGCATAGGTGGGAATACATCAAGGGAAGGCTTTGGGGTCAGTGTGAGCAGTATGTATCAGTTGCTGCAAGCGAAGATCTGCTATTTACAAGGTATGCAGGAGGGACAGTTGTTGGGAGTTTTTGGCTGGTGAGGCTTAGGGATCCCTGCCAGCCACATCATAGGTGTGCTTCTACTGGGTGGACCTGAGCCCAAGGTGGGTGGACCTGGGCCCATCCAGGCCCACCCTTGGCTATGCCACTGACTGATACATGGAATATATTTGGCCTGGGCCTCCAGGACGGTGTTTTTGAACAGCATCCATGCCTGTTGTAGGTTTTTTACCCTATCCTTCACTCCTCTAAGTTCTTTTTTTTTTACCATTCTCCTCATTTTATCATAGCTTTTTTGAAGTTAAACACCAACATATTTGACTTCCGTTGTCTACTTTTTTGAAAGCAGATTTCAAAGCTGATCATATTATGATCACTGTTATCAAGTGGCCCCCGCACTGTTACCTCCCGTACCAGATCATGTGCTCCACAAATTACTAGATCTAGAATTGTTTCTTCTCTCGTCGGCTCCTGTACCAGCTGCTCTATGAACCAGTCCTGAGACAATGTAGGGAGTCTATCTAAGTACCGCTCAATTGCTCCTGTATTCGAATCCACTTCACAAGCCACTGATAAAAGACCTTAAATTGAGAACCTGTCTCTGCATCCATATAATATAAAGTGTCACCTCTATCTTTAATTTTCCTAATCACTTGATTAGCTCTCTTAACTCGCAAATATCTGGCCAACATTGTATCAGATTTATTGCCAAATTCAAAGAATTTTCGCTTCAGCTGCCTCTGTAAATATCTATCCATCTTCAACTTCTGTAAATCTATAGTTTTGCTGAAGTTCTTTCAGTAAAATGCCACTAGAACGCTGCTTATGCTGAAGTTCTGACATAATTTTTCAGTCAAAAAGAGAGTTTACTGGTGCCTCCCTCTCCTTGAATGTGCTCCCCACTTAATTCAATGACCCCATACCACTGCTTTTAAAGCATCTCAAAGAAAGCTGTCATTAACTTCCCAATTTTCATGAGTTAGTAGCTACTGCTGTATCACTTTTTAAATATCCTTACATATTAACTTATCTCCTAATTAATTTTCATTAAGCTTCCAAAAACACATTTTTGGTGTCATCCTGTAAACCACCCAGGTCTACCCAAGCAGGGGCACGATTGGATATTTGAGTACACCCAATATTAGCATCTCTCACTTGACCCCGCATATCACAATGGCACCAAATAAGATCAACATGGGTATATATATCTCTGTGAAAAAACTTTCTGCATCTATACATAAGTAACCTCAAGTTGGAACCAAATTTCCTTACAACCAACATGCTCCAAAATCAGCTCTTTTCAAAGCATAAATACTTTATTTTTTGTCATAGCAAATTCCTGCACTGTATGAGAATTTTCTTTGAGCAGTATTGATGATCAGCAACTGCAGTATGTCCTCTTTCTTAATGAGTGTTTGCTTTTGTCTCTAGGGGGTCCTTTTACTAAGGTGTGCTGAAAAATAGCCTGAGGTAGTGTAGGCACATGTTTTGGGTGCATCCATTTTGGATCTGAGACCTTACCACCAGCCATTGACCTAGCGGTAAAGTCTCACGCGGTAACCGGGTGGTAATGACCTATGCGCATCAAATGCCACTTGGCGCACATTCGATACATGCATCCAAAAATAAAAAAATACTTTTTGGCCACACGTATTGGATGTGCACCAAAAATGAAATTACCGCAAGAGCCACACGGTAGCCGGGTGGTAACTCCATTTTGGGGTGTTGGGCGCACATAGAAGCTTATGTGGCTTAGTAAAAGGGCCCTAGGTTTGATGTACGTATATGTCTGTTTTCTTCTTGCCCTGATGTCACAGGTTCTCCCACAGACGTTTTTCTTAAACTGTTGATATAAAATACAAAATCATAAAATTATCGAACATGCTCCCTTTGCTTGATGGTTCCTGTTGTGGAACTCCATCAAGATGGCTGGCAATGAAGACCAGCAATGCAACATATGAACATCATGTGGCCACAACTACAAATAATATTTTCTAAGGATATCAAGCACTGAGATAAAATGTTCTGCATCTACATGTAAATAACACTGAGTTAGAACCACATTTTCCTTAAAACCAACATGCTGCACAAGTTTTTAAACATAAATGTTCACCTTTAGTCATAGCGAATCCCTGCAGTGCGTGAGGTGTTTCAGCAGCAGGGGTGATTGGCAACCGTTGCATGGTTCATATTCTGCACTGTCAAAAATACACGACATACAAACACATTAATCATTTGTACCTAACTAGTTTGGTTTATTTAATACACTAGATTGAGGACCTTTGAACAATTATACAGCTGTTTCTTAGCAGCAGAGTCTTTTCTTTTGATGTAAAAATGTTCATGCGATATGTACACAGATGCCTTTTGAGCTGTTTTTTTTGTTGTTGTTCTTATTCTTTGGCACTTGATACATAGAATGATAATGTTCTTCGTGCATAGAACATGTATGCCTTTGATAACTTAAGGATCAATTTAGTCTGCATGAAGAAACAATGTTATGCTTTTTTTTTTAATTTTACCATATCACTGCCACTGCTCTTTGTAGAATCCATTTCTGCAGTGCTGTGTTTTTTTTAATTTAACAACTAAAATGATCATGCAGACCTTATACTCTTTCAGCATTTCTTCTGGAACAAGACTGGACTTTAGTATCCAGTTCATTGGGTGTTAATGTTTTAACCTATCCTATATAATAATTCTCACCTCCAACGTTCTGACCTGCCTGGGACCGTGGCTCCCTCGGAGTTGGTCAGGAAGGCTCCATAAATCAGACTGACGTCACTGGCTGCATTATGACGTGACCCTAGCAGACCAACTCCGAGGGAGCCATGGTCCCAGGCAAGAAAGCACATTGGAGGTGAGAATTACTGGTAGTGCTGCTGAAGGAGCTCCGTCGACAATAATGGCGCCGCAAACACCCCCTCCCCCCTTCTGTCGTTTCAGGACCCCCTCCCACTCCACCCCTCTCTGGCCCTCCCCTTCGTAAGAGCTGGCTGCTTAAAAGTTTTTACCTTCTGCAAGCAAGGCCGCTTCTTCCGTCAGCCTTTTCTTTCGCTTCTGTTTCAGCTGTTCCTGTGGTCCCGCCCTGTTAGTATTGCTGTTTTTTTACTGCGGATCTGGCATTGATGTAGCCCACTTGGATTGTTTGGAATGGGTCTTCTACGTTTGGTGTTGTGTGGACTTTTATTAGTTGTCATTTCTTTGTTGAGGTGGGTTTGTTTGGACCCTTCTTTGCATTCTGTGGTGGTTGTCCGCATGTTGGTGGTCTTCCTTTGTTTAAGTTGTTGTCAGTTTGTTGAGGTATGGTGTATCTGATTAATCGTTGATGATTGTATAGTATGCATATAGTGTTGCTTTCTGCAAGAGGGGTGGTTAGTGTTGGGTGGATCAGTGTTAAGGAGTAGATTATTAGGAGTAGTTTGAAGGTATTCATTTTGGTTTCTATTTACATACAGAACTTTCTAAGCATATTCCATAAGGTGTTGCGCATAAATTCTAAGTCGCATAGTCAAAATGTGGGCATGGCCATGGACGTGGAATGGGCAGGACATGGGCATTTCTAAAATCTATGCACGTTGATATAGAATACACATGGTTTATGCCTGATTTAGGCGTTGAGGTGTACACCAAATTTTACGTGGCCTAACAGCAAGCGACTAAATTTTGTCATGTGGATCAGCGCTCAGTGTATTCTATATACCACGTGGAAATTTATGCTTATTCTTTAAAGTATGCCTAATTTAAGGCATACTTTATAGAATACGCTTAGGCAAATTTTACGTTTATTCAATGGCTATGGACTATACTTCTATTTGTCACTGCTGTGCAATATTTTCCAAAATTCTAAAACAAATACAAACACATTCAAAAAGTACGTCAAAGACTTTTGTAAAATGATTCAAGTTTTTTCAAGGGCAATACAATTAATATAATTGATATAATCATGGTCCTTCATGCAGTTCACTATACTATCTAGCTTTTCAAAAGTATTAGGTGCTATTTTTACACTTTCAGTAAGATCAATGATGGTATTAATAGTTTCATTACAAACCACCAATATTTTCATTTTATATCCAGTGATCAGAATGACGTCTGGAACGTGCTCCAAACACAGTCTCTTGCAAACTGCCTATAGTTTCTGCACTTTTACAACAGGATCCCATTTCAGGCATGCATATTGATTTAGTCGCTACATATCTAATGTACAACCATAGCAGTCTTTAGCCACAGCCAGGGACCAGCAGTGTTATACTGTATAATACAATGTACCGGTACTCATATGAGTGAATTGAAGATGCTTTTCCAGTATGGAGTGTGGATGCTTGGTTCTTTAATAAGACTGATATTGTGCCATCATCTCATGTCCCAGACATCCTCCAGCCTAGAGGCCCATTTACAAACTTTCTGTAAACCTTGGGCAATATCGGGTACATATTACCAGCAGTACAAGCAGCATGCGCAGGACATTTTGACTCTGCTTCATCTCTATGCTCCTCATTGTCAATATTCTATTGTATATGAAGAATCTATTAATCATGGTTCAAGAAAAACAACCATGGCATATATCACCCAATTCATTTTGTTAGAAAGAAACAAAAGTATTTGCTTACCTCTGAAACTGCTGGAGACCACTCCTCTGTTTGGTTTAGCAGATCCATTATTTTAGCATCCTTCATCACTTTATACATTTCAACATCTTTGGCCATCTCATCTGCTTTGTACATTACAGCGCCTGTCATATCTACAGCGTTATCAGTCACGGTTATATTTTGACCACCGTCTAGGCCTTCTGTTAGAGAACCGTTGACTTATTGCGAGTCAAACAGCTTTTGCCCTGAAGAAAGTTCATCCAGCAGTGATGCACTCATTTTCTGGGGCTGCTACAGGTCATCTGTTACCATTTCATGCATACACCCTGGCTGTTCTGGTCCTTAACGATACTTTGTGATTCTGCCAGATCAGTTATTGGTGGGTATCCCTCTGCCTGTGCATCAAGACCCTTCAGAAAAAGACTGAGCTGTCATCCTTTCTTTAGCAACAGGGGTTGCTTTCTCTGAGGGGGGGCTGTTTGAGGGGTTTTGGAGGAACCCATGTGCAGTTTTCTGGTCCTGATAGATTGAAAGTAGATGGATTGTGTATGTTTAGAGCGCTGACAGCATACTGCCATTTATATCCGATTGTCACTTATTATCAAGTGTTTTCCTTTTATGCCCCTTTTGTCAGGAGGGAGGGTGGTGAGACATGCCCAGACAGGTTCTCTACCAACACACATGCTTTCACTTTAAAACAGAGATTTGCTTTTCTTTTAAACTACCCAGTCACATTATTTTCTCATGATAGCTTCATACTGCCGCATACAAACTCACAAAATAAGTAATTTTTTTTCCTACAGCGAAAGCATAACTGTAGTTTTACAGAGTTCTACAAAACATGTTTATTTTGCTCCTTATTCCAGACGGGCATGCCCTCATCATAAACGAGGGATTTGCATAGGGAGTTGGGGAAGGTCTGCCCTTCCTGCTATGGCTCATGATAGGATCATTATTAGGGGGTGGGGCAGAGGAAGCCTTTTCCTCTTAGCATTTCAAGTTTCTGTGGGCACGAGTTGTCAGTATGTTTTGCATTCTTTAAAATAATTTGAAGTACTGTTCAGGCAATTAAAAATCAAAGAAATAATGTAAAATGTGTTTGTTTTGCCTGCACAGGTAGGCTTTGCAAAATGAAGTGTGTGTGTGTACGTGTGTGCGCATGCAGTGTGAATAGAGATCATGCATGATTCAACAGACTGGAGTTAAAAACACAGACAAATGAAGGTCTGTTTTAAATAAAAATGGTCACACGGTGAGAGGATTGAATTCTTTTAAAAATCGACCAGTTTCAGTTTGCAAACCTTAAGAATTAATGTAAAATGTATTTTTTTTCTGCACAGTGTGAGAAGAACACATAAAAGAAAGGTGCTTGTAAGAGGCAGAGGAGATGGAGCGGTGAATGTATGGGTTTCTTGTTTTTTACAGGAGGGAACATGGGGAATCAGCATGCTATTCGGAGTCATTCAATCTTAGTCAACCATAAAAACACACTTTAAAAGCTAAGAAAATAAAAGGAACAAACAGTGCATGCTCAGTGCCTGTAGAGGGCGGTATCTGATGACTGATGTCCCTTCCCATCATGTTGTTTACTATAGTCACTGCTATCTTGGATTTTTGATGTCATAGGAAGTGACACTATAACCTCCAAAATCTTGGATTTGTGCGATGCATTGGCGCTGCCATCTTGGAAAAGGGGCAGGGTCTGGGTGGTTACATCACTTCCAGTGACATCACTAAAAGAGGCAGGGATCAGGGAGGAGATATGATATCACTTCCAGTGATGTCATCAAATGGGTGGGATGAGAGGGGCATGACTTGGGCAGGGAGTGGCAGAGTTAAGGTGGATCTTTGATTTTGATTGGCTGACACAATCT
The DNA here is from genome assembly GCF_901765095.1 of Microcaecilia unicolor. NCBI lineage: Eukaryota > Metazoa > Chordata > Amphibia > Gymnophiona > Siphonopidae > Microcaecilia > Microcaecilia unicolor. Next base: position 124,794,749 of record NC_044031.1, on the reverse strand, counting down.
TAAGTGGAAATGGTCACCTGTCAAAAATATGCAAATTAGGTTTGACAATAACTAGTGAACCTTACTACTAATGCTTGCTCCTAACTGCTGTCACTTAGGTGCATAGCTGATTGCATTCTATAACCTGCAAGTGTAAATGCTAGGCACACCCCTGATCTATCCATGCCCCAGCCAGGTCCATCCCTTTGCAGTGGTATGCTATGGATTTTGCACACTCAATTTGTAGAATACTAACTAAGAGCACATATGTAACTGCAAATTAGTGCCAATTATAACCAATTATTGGCTATTAATGCTAATTAGCAACTAATTGAAGAATGAACTCATCCACAAAACTGACGTTCTATATCTTTGTGATGGGGTTTATAGAACACTACCTTTCACCCTAAGAAAAGTCCTTCTCTAACTAGCCTTGGCCACCTTAAAAGCACTGATCCTGCCCCAGGAGGAAGTGAGCTGGAAGGGGCAGAGTCAATACCTGGGAGTTTAAAAAGACAGGGCCAGGCTGAGGTTAAGGAGGCCCAGGAAAAGAAGAACTGAAGCCCAAGTCTATGCCTTTATAGAATATGTTTAGCTGCTGTAACCTAGCTGAGGAAAGCCAACTTTTGCTTCTTGTTAAGACTTGCAAACCTTGCCGAGGTCTGGCTGGGGCCAGACCTGAGTCTCAGAAGACTAGGGAATTTACAGACTGTGTTTGGGGTGGGGCAGCCCCACCAGCCACACACTGCTTGGCCTGCTAGACAGAGAGGCCTACTCAAGACTGTTACTAATTCAGGAAAAACTGTTGCATATGAGGTTCCTGGCTTGTGAGGTAACAGGTCCCAGGGCTCAGGTGAATAAAACATTTATTTTCACATTTATACACCTTGTCTGGCTGAGTTATTCCCAGGGCCACCCCATAATAACTAACTAACTAACTAACTAACTAACTAACTAACTAACTAACTAACTAAGTAACCTGTGCCTGGGGTCTCAACCTTGCATGCCCAACATGGTGCGTTAAGCCTTAAATTGTGCACACAAGTTTATAGAATCATGAGGATAATGTTGATATTATTTTATAAAGACAAAAGATGAGCCCCCACCCCCCCCCCCCCCTATAGTGGATGAGTTCAAAAGGTGCATGACATAGCATGGCATGAACAAGAAACTTATAAAACTAAAAGTAAACCAGAGAGTCTGTGATACAGAAAGTTATGAGAACAATTTACACAAAATAACTCCAAAACATAGGAGTCCCAGGAACTATAGCAGCAGTCAGTTAGGACTTAAAAGATACTTTCTAAAAACTTCAGCAGCTTGTGAAATTGATAATAATCTCCAATTTGCTTAAGTGGGGAAGATAAAGACTTCCAATATGATGCTGTCAGATAAGATAAAGAGACTTTAAAAAGTCAAATAGCTTTCACATTTTGGGCTAGATTCTATATAGGGTGTCTGAAAAATCCAAGCTGAAAAAAATACACCTAGGTGTATTCTAAAAAGTACGCCTAAATTTAGGTGTGCTTTATAGAATAAGCCTAAATTTCCATGTGGATTATAGAATATGCCAAGTGCCTGTCAGAGTAGCCTCGTGGTTTCTGTAGTGGACTTTGATCCTGGGGAACTGGGTTCAATTCCCACTGCAGCCCCTTGTGACTATGGGCAAGTCACTTAACCCTCCATTGCCCCAGGTACAAAATAAGTACCTGTATATATGTAAACCACTTTGAATGTAGTTGCAAAATACCACAGAAAGGTGGTATATCAAATCCCATTTCCCTTTCTCTATTAAATTTAGTTGCAGGCAGATATGCCAGGTAAAACTTGGTGTAAATCCTGATGCCTTAATTAGGCATGGACCTTGTGTTCTATAACAACGTGCATAGATTTGAGAAATGTCCATGGCCTGCCCAGCTTATGGCCATGCCTTTTCATTGTTGCAGCTTAGAATTTACACACATCATGTTGCAAAATATGCTTAGACAGTTGTTCATGTAAATTCTAATCAATGCCAATTAGTGGCAATAAGTGGCAATTAATGGCAGTGATTGGCTAGTTAACTTAATAAGTTTCGTGTGCAAATCTGTAATACAACCAGATTTGTGCGTGCAACTTAAGTCGCAGTATATAGAATCTAGAGGTATTAGCAGAAGGAAAACCTAATAGATAATGATTTTGGGTGGATCTAAAATGCCTGCCCATCAGGAAAGAGAAAAGATCAGCTAGATAAACCAGATAGTCCCCATAAAAAGCTTTAAAAACCATAGTAGATACTTTGAATTGGAGTCTGGCCTCAGTTGGTAGCCAGTGCAATTGTAGTGAAAGAGGTGTTTAAAAAAATAAAATTAAAATAGAATTAATCCATAAACACACAATTCTTCTATCCCTAGCTTTAAGTCACCAATTTCCTAGAAAAGCAATGTTCACTTATTTATTTGGATTTGGCTCACCCCTTTTTCAATTGTTGCTCAAATACAGTAGGTACCTACTTTCAAAAATGTAGAGTCCAAGAAAATGTGGCAGAAAGATACATAAATATTTCCAGCTGTGGCATGTACCAAGGGCCTGATTATAGCAATTTCCATGCACATTTTCATAGGCTGTCTACACATCCTGTGAACTCTAGAAGGAAACTCTTTGTCAAAATGCAAGTACTATGGTAACCATTACCAATAAATTTGGTTTGGGAATGAGGTACATTACTGTCATGGTGTGTGCAAAATGAACTGATTTGAAGGTAGATAATGCCCCTCCAGAGAAACCCAGAACTATTTCATAAGGAGAGCCAGGATTCAGAACGAAAAGGAGGCCCTGAAAAAGTATGCTTATGTATTTGCAGTGTAATAACAAGGATTCATCTCTTTAAGAAGAATGTATTATGCCAAATCGTCTGAACTGAAGAAGTGGAATGTGAAATGAATTTTTTAAATTTGTGTTGAAATGCCACTGCTTGAATGAAAAGTGTTTATTAGGAATGATTGCTCAGGAAGAAGCATACCCAAGAACTCTAAAGGGATGCTTCTCTCCTGTTTCAATCAAACCTTGTGGAGTGCAAGGCCTCCACACCTGTTCTGGGGATCCCACAGCCAGTCAGGTTTTCAGAATATCCACACTGAGTATACCTGAGATACATGTGCATACATAGGAAGCTCATTATATGCAGATTCATTGTTGATGTCCTGGAAATCCAACTGGCTGTGATATCCTTAGAACAGTTTTGGGAAGCCCTCTTGTAATGAGTTATGCCTAGACTCTGCAGTCCTTCTTGCTGGCAAGGATATGGGAGTGGGCTACAATGGTATTATATCAATAAAATTTAAATAAATAAATTTAAAAGGCAAAAAAGCAAGCAGTAAATGATTCCAACTTTATCTCTCTCTCTTTTTTTTTTTTTTACTTCAAAAGATCAGTGGATCAAGGAACTACCAATTTTAATATATGGAGTTGGATGCCTCTCATGTTATTATCTGGGTTTCAGTAATACTTTGGAAACATACTTAGAGATCAATGCACTCAAGTGCAAAGGACTTCACAAAAATGAATATGCACAAAAATAGCAAATAATTACATTTGTGAATTTTAACATGCACTATTTGCCATTTCCCCATATACAAATTTGTATTTCTCTATGTCTATATATAGCTCTCTTTACATACACAGTTTTTTATTTGTTACTTTTTATTATGTATTACTGTCACTCTCCTGCCTCCTCCTGCCACTTGACCTGTCTCTTTTCTTAATAACCTATAGAAAGCATGCACACTTAAATGTAGAGAGGTCATATTTGGAGATTTGTTTTACAAATATAGTAGATTCCGGATAATCAGGACACCTGTTAATTGGGACAGCCATATATTTGGTCCAAAACCGCAAGAACAAAAACAAAGTACATTTATAAGGGGAAAAAGTTTTGGTTATTTGGAACACCACACCATTTAATTGGGCCAGAAGCGTCCACAGAAGGTCATTGATGCATTACTTTCCCATCGTGTATAATTGAGCAGCTGCATTTGCATACAACCAGGATGCCAGGAGCTTTATTTCTGGATTAAACCTTTATTTCATACAGGAAGGCAATGAAGGCAGTCCTTTAACTGCTCTAGAAATCTGTGCTGATTTTGTTCAGCTGCAGTCAATTAAGAGAGCTAGTTAAGGTAGCTCCATCGGTACCTCTAATGTTAATACTTTACTGTTTTCAATGTGCAACTCATAAATAAAACATTTTTACTGTTACTGTGTATTTATTGGTGCTTTGCAACTTTGGTTTTCTTTTGTTCAATTTTTGTTTCAGGATAAATGAAACCTTTTTACTTTTATGCTTGTACTGTATTCTTTTTTCATGGTACCCTGAGAACTTTATCTGGGGCAGCCGCTTAGTTGTGACAAAATACTGAAGTCCTAATACATAGCAGATAACGGCAGAAAAAGACCTCCACGGTCCATCCAGTCTGCCCAACAAGATAAACTCATATGTGCCACTTTTTGTGTATACCTTACCTTGATTTGTACCTGTCTTTTTCATGGCACAGACCATATAAGCCTGCCCAGCACTATCCTCGCCTCCAACCAGAATCCATTGTACATAAATGTACTGATTTGTGGGAAATGCCCCATAGGACCTAGTTTTTAATTGTATTTTGTGTTAAGATTGTTACAGGACAAGTTTTGGTGGGATACTGAGAACAGACCTTAAAGAAATGAAATCATTACATCTTCCTGAAAATATGTATTTTGGACTTTAAGACACAGCCACCAGAAATACAAAGTAGTAAATGATATAAAGGGAAATCAGCAGGGCTGGTGTTAAGCATATAGTTACTTTGGGCACAAATGTGGGAGGGGGCTCTAAAGCCCATCAACTTCAGGCAGGCTTGGGACCTCCTGCAGCACAGGGGCCCAGGATAATTGTCCTATTTGCTCCCTCTAATACTAGCCTTGGAAATCAATGTAATGAAGAATAGTGTTTCAAAACAGTAGTCATTTATGATAATGGACTCAGACCAGTGGGAATAGCCTGAAAAATTGTACTGAGAAAAAAAACCTTTTCTTGCTGTTAATTTCATTTTAGCCATTACTGGACTCGTTTCTTGCAAGTACAGCTGCTTTAAACTGTAGGGGGAGCAAAGAAACAGCACACTGCTGTCTTCCCTGTCCTATAATTAAAACGGAAGCAGAGCAAAAGTCGGAAAAATCTGTAAATTGTCTAGTGCTAAAATGTTCTTTAGAGGACATTGGGCGCATGGATACACAGACCAGGCACAGTTTTGCATTCCATTGTGCTATGGTCCTTACCAGATTACTCTGGGGATGTGAAAGAGAGGTTTTGAGTGCCTCACCAAGGGAAAAAGAGTACTCTTAATAACTGGTTATACACATCACTGGATAACTCAAAAGGGGATGGGATTTTGATGTACCACCTTTCTGTGGTTACAAAGTGGTTTACATATTATATACGGGTACTTATTTTGTACCTGGGGCAATGGAGGGTTAAGTGACTTGCCAAGAGTCACAAGGAACTGCAGTGGAAATTGAACCCGGCTCTCAGGCCACTGCACTAACCATTAGGCTATTCCTCCACTGCTAAAGAATTACACAGAATCTTTTGTAATACAGAGGTAATGAAAGAAAGCCACAGTCAGATTGCTAAGATGTAATATTACATCTCGCTGCTGGTGCACTTATTCATGCTGGAATGTAATCTATTAATTTCTCTTGATCCAGTGGAAAGCATTAAAGATAAAGCTCATCTTGTATTGCTCATTCGTCCGTTGATTAGGCGATTCTGTAGGTACAGGACAGAGGCACCGATGCGTTACTAGATCCACAGCAGGGGGCTCAGCCGGACTCTTCGTCTTCGCTGTGAGAAACTTACATTTTGCCTTGCACGTGAACTAGCCCGAGGAAAGCCCGGTAGGACATCAAACAGGTGGAGCTTTGTCGAACTTCAGGGTGGTAGAGCAGAGCCCTTCTGTCCCCTGTTACAAAAAGGGATTATTAACTAGTGGTTCCTATTTTCCCAGGTCGGTAAATACCTGAGCATCCCCCATCCCTCGTCATAGGCTCCAGCTTTCAAAATAATTGGGGGTGCTAAACTGAACAAAAGTAAATGCTCGCTACTTTGAGAGTACTGGTGTTTGCACAATATTGGGGTTGCTCAAGCACCCACAGAGCTGGCACCTATGCCCCCCTCGTAGCAGCCCTTGTATCTCTTCTCTGATGTCCAAAGCCCACTCCTTTCCAGCCGTGTCAAGCATCTCAGAAAAGCCGGTCCCTTAACCCCTAGGTGGAACTGCACTTCAGGTTAGGACAGATTGTGGGGGGCCACTACAGTGAGAACGTGCTGGCGCGCGGCTCTCAGGCTGCACGTGCCGCAGCGCTGATTGGGGGCACAGCTGAGCAGAGGGGAATGCCCGCGCGGCCACCGCTGCCCCGGTTCCCTAGAGCCCGCGCGCGCCGCCCCCTCGCGCTCGGCACAGACACAAACACATACACACACACACACACACACGGGCGCAGCTCCCCACAGCGTCCGGTTCCAGAGTCTGGCGGCATCGCTCTCTGCCCCTTCCTGCTTTTTTCCTCTCTGCGGTCGGCATCCTGAAAAAAAGACGTGAGATGTCCTCTGCGTCCTGCCCGCGCTGCGGCTCCTGCTTGCCGGCGCTGCTGGCGCTGCTTGCTCCCGGCTTTCTGGCGTTCAATCTGGAGGTGGAGGAGCTGACGGTGTACAGCGGGCCGGAGGGCAGCTACTTCGGCTACTCGGTGGACTTCCACGTTGCTGACAGGAGCACGTAAGTAGCCCAGACTTCAGCTGCCAGTTTTCCTTGAATCCTTTCTCGGCTGGTGCGGTGAGTGGTAGAAGCCAGTGGAAGTTATGGATTGCCTTAGAACTTGTCAAAAGTGCGAGAACCTATTGTTAACGAGATGAATAAAGGACCACAAATAAGAAAATGTATCCCCACCTCTGTTCTCTAGTGACTTCAATTCAAATACAATGTTTCCTGGTCCTGTCACTGAGTATAGGAAGCTCTTTGGAAATGAGACTCCTATACATACTGTATATGGTTTGTCATTTATTGCATGTTACCATTGAATTTTTTTCAAATTTGTGCTGTACCACACATTAAAAAAAGAGAGAAAAATGATGTGCGTAAGAATAACAGTGCATACCAAGAAGCAGCTTTTCTTTGGCTCCTGCTATTCCTAAATGTATGTTTTGCCCATTGACTGATAATGCATTCTGTGGTTTCCCCATCCAATAATTACTTCTCCAGCATGGAAACAAGTTGAGTTTGAAGAATGGATGGTAGTGCCTCCTAAGCTAAGCAAAGTAAGGCTGAATCCACTCTCTCAGACCATTAAAGTACTTTTAAGGTTTGGTATGCAATAAAAGAAAAGGGTTTGAAGGACAGATATTGCTAAATCTGTGTTGATCATACAGGTTTATTAGTATTGCTGTACAGCTCTTTTGTGGTGTAGCCTTCTCAAACTAGTTGTGCACTCAGAGTTCCAGCAGGCAGTAGTATGTAACATTTTAAAATTGATTCCTGAACATTTTAATGTCAGCATTCATCATTTGCTGGATACGTTGCTGCTTGCTCAAACCACCATTCAACTTTGGATTGGCTTAATAATTTGTTGCTGTCTGTTACTCTCATATCAATGAATTTTCATTATTTTTTGTTTTGTAGAGTAAGTGTCCTGGTTGGAGCACCCAAAGCCAATACCACTCAGCCAGAGATAATGGAGGGAGGAGCTGTGTATTACTGTCCTTGGACAGATGCACACACTGCTGAGTGCAAGCAGATCCCTTTTGATACAACCAGTAAGTGATAAATCAAATACTGAAGTACTATAGACACTGCTGATAACAGTACCACATCTCTGTTATTTGTTTAAAGTTCTTTTCTGGTAATAAGCATTCTCTTTTTAGCAAATGTCAGCTTTTTTTTTTTTTTTACTGTGAGTTAATCTTGTCAGGAGTGGCTACAGTCTTCTGTGCAATATTTTTATAATCATAGTGATCTGCAGAATAAAACAAGGTCATTGCCATTCCCACCTAGATTAATCTCCATCTATGTTGTTCTCATGCAGTTTTGGGAGGTAGAAAAAAGTATATTAACGTACATGTATATAAGATTTTAAAACACATTTAAAATAGCAACACTGCTTAGTGTGAAAATACATTTACTACATTTTTGTTTTTTGCTGCCTTACTCCCCTGTTTGCTAAGCCACGCGCTAAGTGAATGGGTTGTGTTGGGCTGTGTCTGCCATAAATAGGGGGTTAGTGTTATTTCCTTGTTCTCTTTTCTTTATATCCAGTTTCTTATGTATTTATGCTTTATTCACACTTACTATACTGCCTTAACTGACATACAGAACAAAGTGGTTCACAATTCTGAAAAATACTTTTTTTTATGTAAAAAATGTAGTTGTTTCAGCCCTATTTTAGAAAACATTTTCCTAAATCCAGAATTTAGCTGTACTATGTTCATCCTTTGGGACCTCTTCTCCTCTTGATCTATGCATATTCCCTTGGTGACCTGATCTCCTTCCCTGGCTTTTGGTATCATCTTTATGCTGCTGACTCCCATATCTACTTCCATACACCAGAAATCTTACCAGGAATCCAGCCCCAGAACTCAGTCAGCTTGGATGTTCCAATAGCATGGCTAAGACAGATCTTCTTATCTCTTTCTCTAAACTTCATCCTCCCTTCCCCCTTTCTCTCTTTTTGTGGATGTCACTGACATCCAGCTAGCTCCCTCAGCTCATAGCCATTTTCCCCTCTGTAACATCACCAAAACTCATCCCTTCGTTTCTGAACACACCATCAAAACCCTTATCCACACTCTTATCACCTACAGTACTACTGTTGCATCCAGCTCCTCATAGGTCTTCTACTGAACCATCTCTGTTGCCTTCAATGTATACAAAACTCAGCTGCACCACTTGCATTCTGCCAGTGTTTTGCTAAATTCATGTCACTTCTGTTACAAACCTATAAGTGCTTATAGGTTTGTAACAGAAGTGACATGAATTTAGCTTTCATTCTGCAGTTCCTGTCATTGGGAACTGTGCTTATTGAGTACGTTTATTTATTTATTAGGATTTATTTACTGCTTTTTTGAAGGAATTCACTCAAGGCGGTTACAGTAAGAATAAATCAAACATGAGCAATAGACAATTACCGCAGTAAAAATATTCAAATAACAATACAAAGTATGGCATGATATAGTATACTACTTACAATGTCAACATAATACCTAATAGAACATTTTAATAGACTATGTAGGGTATAAGCAAAGATGGAAAATATAGTAAGAGAGTAAGGATAGTTAGAAAATAAGGTGACTAATTTAAAGAAAGTTGCACATGAGGTCAGAGAGATGGTTAACATATAGGGGCCCTTTTACTAAGCCATGTAGGCACGTATGCATATTCCACGTGCGTCAATTTTGAACTACGACCCGGCTATCCCGTGGCCCAGGCAGTAATCTTGTTTTTTACGTGCACCCGCTATGCGCGCCAGAAATTTTTCCAGCGTGTGGCGTTAACCGGATGGTAATCGGCATTGTACGCGCACTGCCGATTACCGCCCAGTTAATGCATGAGACCTTACCGCTAAGTCAGTGGGTGGCGGTAAGGTCTCAGGCCCAAAATGAACACGTGCCAATTTTCATTTTGCTGCATGTCCATTTTCAGCCCCCCAAAATAAGGCCTTTTTTGCATGTGCACTGGAAAAATGGACCTGTTCGCGTCCAGTACATGTGTCTACACCAGCGCAGGCCATTTTTCGGTTTACCTTAGTAAAAGGACCCCTAGATAGGTAAGGGAGTAAGAGGAGTTAGAAAATAAGCTGACTAATTTAAAGAAAGGTGCACACGAGGTCAGAGAGATGGTTAAAATGTTATCTCAGCTAGGGTAGGAGTGGATAAACATGTCCTGCTGCAGTACTCTTATCTGTGCTCTTCTTCTTCACTCACAACTCCACAGTCCATTCTTTCCATCTTGCCGGTCCGAACACTTAGAATGAATTTCCTGAGTCAGTGCAGTGGGCTAAGAACCAGGGAAGCCAGAGTTCAGATCCCATTGGCACTTCTTGGGCAAGTTACTTAACCCTCCATTGCCTCAGGTACAAACTGGGAGGGCCTTGTACTAAAGCTTAGTGCCATGCCATGCAGTTCATAGATATAAAATAGGGTGTGCAGCATTTAGCATGCACTAAGCTTTAATAAAAGGGTGGCCTGAGAACCTGGGGAACTGGGCTCGATACCCGCTGCATCTCCTTGTGACCCTGAACAAGTCACTTAATCCTCCAATGCTCCAGGTACAAAATAAGTACCTGTATATAATATGTAAACTGCTTTGATTGTAACTACAGGAAGGCAGTGTATTAAATCCCATCCATACTGTACCTGAGTATAACTCACTTTGATCTACTACTGAAAAGGCATGAGTTAAATCCAAATGCCTTTATGCTTACCCTCTGGCCCAATTCAAATCCAGCCTAAAAGCCCACTTTTTTGAGGTTGCTTTTAAATCTTAATTCTGTTCATGCCCATGTAGTTTTTGACCATTTCCATAATAATAGAAACACCCTAACTCTCATATTTGCCCTGTTTCTCTTGAATAGATTGTTGCTCTGTGGAGCAGGGTTTGACTCATGTGTGTGTATAGCACTTCATGCATATTGCACTCTAGAAATGGTAAGTTGTAGTAATAATAGTGTGTGCCTACCTCTATCCTTATGAATCTATTAAAAACTTCACATACCTCAATATTTTTTCAGGAATGAATGAAAAAGGGGGAATCTGAATGCTTATACATTGAAATATTCAGGGTATTATAGGACAAGAAATAAGACATTTCTTGGTAGTCACAGGTCTTATGGTAATGGTAGTATCCCTTAACCCGAGGAATTCAGCAGTAATGGCTCTGCATGAGGATGTACAGTAGCTTCTATCTAAAACTGCAATGCTGAGTAAAAAAGTGGTAGTTTTGCAATCTTGGAGAAATGGGACAATTAGAAGTTGCGTTTTCCCTGCTACCAGTCTGATATCATCATGGTTCATCATATTGTTTATTAGTTTCATCTATGCATAAGTAAATAATATGTAATATGAATGTGAAATGATTCCATAATGTTTTGCAATATAAATACAGAGGGTCGCACTCAAACTATTCATACTTGAAAAGGTCTCTGCATGCTACCGTAAGTAATTCTTTACAGAGCATGAGAGAAAATTCTCTTTCAGAACAATAGATGCTTGATCAAAAACTAATGTAAGCATGGTGGGAACGAATTGAATTCATTTTTGAAACCCCGTGACAGATGTTTCTTATTTCATTAAAGGAAAAATTACATTTTAAACTATTGTGAATGATTATATTTTCATGCTTTTTCAAAACTTTGACTTTTGAAAATCAGATGATGATAATGTTCCCAAAACATACCCAAGAGAAGGGGCACATTTGCACAGTCACTTTTGATTATCGAGCACTGTGGACCAAACTTAAACTTCTGGTGCAGGCAAGGTATGGAAACCTTGAAAGTTAGCTTGCTTGCAGAGAACTGAAATGGTATCTTTTGGTCTGTGGTTTAATTTCAAATAAGCAAAAAGTAGATCTTCTGTCCAAGTCTTAAATTCAGCATTTCTGGGCAAAAGTTCCACAGATCTTTCTGCTGAAGTTTTTGTTTGTACATTTTTTTCCAGTGAAAGTCTATTTCCAGTGAATTGTTTTCCTTTCTTGAACATGTAGGAAATCCAGATCTGTGGGGGAAAATGCTCAGCAGTTTACACAGTTTTGAAATAGCATTTCTTGTCTCTGTTGTGCCTTAACTTAAGTTTGGCCCTATGCATTTTTACAATAAATGTTGTGATAGCGTTTTTAGAGAGATGCATATTTTTACACATGCTTAGAAAGTTTCAAATAAGTTTCTTGTTTAAAGCTTTCAGTAGAACACATACATGAACATGTTACACAATGCAGTTAGGGCCATATGTATATTTAATGAAAGTAATGTTCTGCGATATTCCATGGCAACTGTATGACCAATTACAAAGCATAGCTTTGCATAAAGATATCATAGTACCCTATTGTGTATAAATCAGTATTCATGACATTGTTTTCTTATCAATGGGCAACATGATGGAATTCTGTACTGATATCTTTAAGATGCTTAATTATAAAGAATTCCGTTAAAAGCTGAAAGCCTTCATGTTTTGTAAATTTGTTATGAATTAAGTAATTAAGGGGGTTGTTTACTAAAGCTTAGTTCGAGTTATCTGCAGCAGGGCCCACTTTTTTCCTATGGGCCTTGCTACAAATAACTCGAGCTATGCTTTAGTAAACAACCCCCTTAATGTCTTAGAATCCTGGGAATTTCCAGCTTCTTGCTTTGTTAACCTTTAGATTGTAAGCTCTTCTGAGCAGGGACCATCCTTAGTTATTAATTTGTACAGCGCTGCGTAACCCTAGTAGCGCTCTAGAAATGTTAAGTAGTAGTAGTAGTAACCGCACTGAACTCAAGAGGTTATGTATGGGAAATAAGTGTCTAATATAGTGATTTTCAACCTTTTTCATCTTGTGGCACACTTACAAGGTGCAAACATTGTCAACGCACACCATCAGTTTTTTAAGAATATATTTTATCATTTAACAAACGAGTATTTAGATTGCATTTAAAGTTCAATAATTAAAATAGTGTTATCTTTATAGCCACAAATAAAATGCATTCAAAAACAAAAGCAGAAGTAGTGCTGGTGGGTATTATTGCACAGTGTGTCAAGTGGATACTTCTGTGGCTAACTCAAAGAAAAGTTAGGAGCAGCTGTTACAGCATTGTACACACATTCTAGAAAATCAGGAACCGAGTCTAGCTATTCATTAAAAAATACAACAGTATACAAAATCCAAACCTATTCTGGCAAAAAAACATACATGCTATTCCCGGTATTCTATTTATTGCACCGAGATTTCTGTGTGGAAATTGAAGTGTGTTCCATAACATTGCGCATAAGCTAATTGGTTAAGCTAATCAGCACTGATACTTGGATGCTAACAACCACAGCACTAATTGGACATTAATTAAAATTTATGCATACTACTTGCTAATCGTATTTTGTAACGTCGTGTGTGTAAATTCTAAGTCGCATAGTTGAAAAGAGAGCATGGCCATGGGTGAGTCATAGGAGTATCTAAAATCTGTGCACGTTGTTATAGAATACATCTGCTCCATGCCTAATTTAAGCGTCGGAATTTACACCAGGTGTTACTTGGAGTAATCGGCTGTGACTAAATTTAGTCGCGTGGACCGGCACTCTGCTTATTCTATAAACTGCATAGAAATTTAGGCTTATTTTATAAAGTACGCCTAAGTTAAGGCGTACTTTATAGAATACACTTAAGCAAATTTCATTTTGGCGCTTAATTTTTAGGTGTGATTATATGGAATCTAGTCCAGTGTGCACACAGAAAAGAAGCGAGGGCCAATCAATGAATTCAGGAGCTGAAAACTGAGCAAGCCATAAGTGGTTGCTCAAGATACCTTCTCCATTTGTCCCCCTAGCTTTCCTCTTCACCTCAGTTCCTCCATCTGCCCCACTTTCCTCTTTCTCTCCCAATTTCTTTCTTTACATTTGCCTACCTGTTCTCTTCCACCTCTGTGCATCTAATTATTAGATGCACTACCTATAACTTGTGCTGGCCCTTAATTCTGTCTCCAAGTCTATGCACACGTTTTATGCATAAAATTATTTGTAGAACTGGCACAAATTAAAAAAAAGAAAAAGAAGACTTATATGATCAGCTTTGGTGCCAATCTTATAACTCCCTGTGCATTATTTTACACTTATCACTTTGGTGACAAATCACAGTTAACTGGCACTGTGCAGCAAGTCCTCTTAGTCCTCGCTTCATTAACTGTGCAGCCGCACTTGCTCTCTGCCCGGGCTGAGGTTAGCAAGGCTCACACTGACACATGCACGGACCAGCAGCATCAGAGTTCATCACCTGATTTACTGATTCATATGTTGGTGACTTCCTTGTGCAGCGATCTTCCATTTGCAGTCACTGGTTGCACATGGAGGTCGCCACACATGTGCCCCAGTAGATCAGGTGACCACTGATACTGCTGGCCCATGTGTGTGTGTCAGTAACATGATCCTTGCTAACCTCAGCTCAAGTGCGGCTGTGCTGAATTATTAAAGGGAGGAGGAGGTAGTACTTGGATGTCTTGGAGGACTCTGGGAAGGTAGGTGGCCACTGAGAAGCTTGTACCCTCCCACAGGAACCCCACAGAACTATTTTCATCCCCACGGGATCCCTGCAGACCTGGAGGGGATTCCTGTGGGATCTCCGCTGACTCTGTTCCCATGTAGCTCTCTAGACCACAGCACACTGGCAGAAAACTGCTGTCTTCCAAAATACAGTTAAGTTACACGTCCTTGCTGCATTTTTGGGTGCCAGTACCTACACCAGGTCTATGGGTGGTATAACTGTGTGTGTTTAAATGTAAGGTGCACTAGTATGCTAGTATTCTAGAACAGAATTTGGGTGTCAAGATGTAGTTGTGGAATAAGCTCTCACTGTGGCATGGAGGCGCTTAAAAGGAGGCACACACTCATAGAATTGCCTCCTAACTGTATAAGACAGCAAGTGAGGCTATTTGCAATGGGCTCAGCTTACTCAGTTTGGGACCTAGAAGCAGGCTGAAGAGAATATCTATGCAGGGACATTGGTAATTTAAAAACAGATGGTACTGAAAGTTTGAGCAAAGGCTGTGTGGTAGGCTGAGTGGTATCAAATTGTTAGATTAGGTGTTTGGGACTTGCCAGAATCCGAGCTCTGCAATACATTATCGGCTTTCCTACTTTCAACACATAAACCTCATTATCCCATTTCTGACACATAGAGAGGGGCATAATCGAACGAAAACGTCTATCTCCATGGGCGTTTATCTCCGAGAACGGGTCCCTGAAGGGGCGGACCGAACCGTATTTTTGCAAAAAATAGATGTCCATGTTTTATTCGACAATTTGTGAGCTGGGCGTTTTTGTTTTTCAGCGATAATGGAAAATGAAAGTGCCCAGCTCAGAAACGAATACATCCAAGGCATTTGTTCATGGGAGGGGCCAGGATTCGTAGTGCACTGGTCCCCCTCACATACCAGGACACCAACCGGCCACCCTAGGGGGCACTTTTACAAAAAAAAAAAAAAAGGTAAAAGAGCTCCCAGGTGCATAGCACCCTTCCCTTGTGTGTTGAGCCCCCCAAATCCCCCTCAAAACCCACTGCCCACAAGTCTACACCATTACTATAGCCCTAAGGGGTGAAGGGGGCACCTACATGTGGGTACAGTGGGTTTGGGGGGTTGGACGACTAATAAGCATTAAGCAGCACAATTGTAACAGGTAGGGGGGATGGGCCTGGGTCCACCTGCCTGAAGTCCACTGCACCCCCTAACAACTGCTCCAGGGACCTGCATACTGCTGCCAGGGAGGTGGGTATGACATTTGATGGTGAAAATAAAAAGTTGTGAAACGGCATATTTTGTGGTGGGAGGTGGTTTGTGACCACTGGGGGAGTCAGGGGAGGTCATCCCCGATTCCCTCTGGTGGTAATCTGGTCATTTAGGGCACTTTTTGGGGCCTTATTCGTGAAAAAACAGGGTCCAGGAAAAGTGCCCTAAATTCTAGCTACAAACGCATACTTTTTTTCCATTATCGGCGAAAGGCGCCCTTCTCTGTTCGGGTGATAACCATGCCCCAGTCCCGCCTTCACCACGCCTCCGACACGCCCCTGTCAACTTTGTACGCTTCCGCGATGGAGTGCAGTTGAAAACGTCCAAGTTCGGCTTTCGATTATACCACGTTATTCGTTTTTGTGAGATAAACGTCCATCTCCCGATTTAGGTCGGAACTTGGGCGTTTTTCTCGTTCGATTATAAGCAGGAGAGTCACTCAAGTGAAATCAGTCCCCTAGGAAAAGGCAGTGAAACCACAGTATACATGAACATGAAAATGTGAGCTAAAGACAAGAAATCAATAGGACTAGCACAATGCCTTGGCAAACTTCCAGCCTTTCACCCCTCTTAATCTTCAGGCCCTCCCTAGGTTTTCCTTCCTCCCTTTACCTTCCCAAGATTTTCGTAAAGTCAACAAACATGATCACCTCCCCCCTTTATTTAGACAACATACTCTTAAATATTAAATCTATCTATCTATCTATCTATCTATCTATCTATCTATCTATCTATCTATCTATCTATCTATCTATCTATCTATCTATCTATCTATCTATCTATCACAATTTCCAAAAGTCTTTTCCTTGGGTAAATGGGCTATTTGAACATTGCCTACTATTTCTGTGGGTTAAAGTACAAGCTGATAGTTCCTTGAGATTGTGTGACTCTCAAGATCTGTTGTTTTTGATTTGACTACAGCAGCTACCATAGGCAACCGACTAATCTGCTTAATGATTAAAGCTGGGGAAGCCTAGGGGCATGAAACAACAACAACAAAAACCGCTTGCCCACATTTCAGTTTCTATAGTACCCCCATATCTTTCTCTCTCTCTCTGAGACACATCCACCCACCCAAAAAAGAGTAGTGTAGGGCAGCTTTTACCATCAGTGGTGCTGGAAGATATAAAGAATCATGTGCTGCAGCTTTTATAAGCAAACTTTACGTAGGCTCCATCTTTAGTGAAGAGCGATGCTGGCCAGGAAGGAGTAACTCTCCTTCCTCAGATGGCTAAACACATCTTTTCTGTGGTTATGAGGGACTGCCACTCCACTTTCCTAATGATACGATGGTGTGACAGCTTAGATGTGCTTACACTGGAGACAGGAACAGTAGAAGAGGGTGAAAATGTATCCTATGTACCCTACATGCCATGGTTCAGTAAAGAAGCTCCTGTAAGAGAGCACAAATAAGTAGGTGTGTACAGCCTGAATTTTTTTTTGTTTCATATCATTTCTGCATTCATGGGAATTTTCATTGCGTTCAGGTTTTATTTTGTATTTTTTTTCATTATAGGAGAACAATATTGTTAAGAGAGCAAACTCTTTTTTGACAATGTGCACATGTGCCATGGTTTGTGCATACGTGCACTATTGGGAAAGAATTTGCCTTCTTTGAGAAAAGTGCACCCTCTTTCAGAAGAGAGTGCACTATTAATAACACTGACACACACACACACACACACACACACACACACACAATAAACAGCACAGGATGACATGGGAAATGTCACCATTCCCTATGTTGTTTCAAATGAATGCACATCCTTATCCCCATTATAATGGGGGATTACATAAGTAAGTACTGTACTATCACAGCAGGGCAGCAGCACACAGGCTCTCAACATCCAAAACTCCTGATCTGTTTTATAACTGCACACCATATACCTTCCAGAGAGCTGTTAGCTGAAAGAGTGGGACATGCCAGATTTTTGGGATGTTAAGTGGCCCTTTCTTCCTCCTTTGTATCTGTCTTTTCTCCCCCCATAAGTATTCCCTTTAGCCAAGGAAGATATAACATGAAGCACACAAGGAATGCCTTGATGATTTCAGTGCTGTAAGGGCAAGGAAACTTCCGGTGTGCTCTACTGAAAAGTCAGCTTTTGAGCAGCCCGCAGGTGGGCTATGTCAGGGATCTGGTGGAGTGATGAGCATGGCTGTAGCACTTGGCAAAGGAGGAAGGAAAGGGAGTTAGCAACAGGGAAGCCAGTTTTGAAAATATTTAACAGGCTAATTGTGGCAGTTCTCCAGTTATATTTGTCCTGTTTGAAATCTCCCCCTTCTGTCCAGCTAAATATGTGTGCACAAAATCACTGCCTACAGATGTAAGTGATCATAAGGGAGATCAGAATGGAGGAATACCAGGAACAGGCTCCACTATTTGGATGGGTATCACTATATTTAGCGCTAACAGGATAAATATGACCAGACAAATGTAGGAGTTACGATAACAGCCCTAAATCTGTTCATCTGAACCTTCCTGAAACCAAAGTCAAAGATAAATTTGCCATTATGCTTTCTCCATTTCTTGCATCCTCTCTCCTGCCTGGCTTCAGCTATAAAAATGAGAATGTACCCACTCTGCTGATTACCAAATTCCTACTTTCCCTCAGCTGAAAAATACCACCCCTCCTGACTTCCATCTTACTCCCTCCTTCCGTGCCCCTCCAAACCCCTCAAAGTGAGGTCATGGCAAATTGGCCGGAGCTCCATACAGTTTACCACATTTACACCCCTTCTGTACAGATTGCTGTTAATTGTGAGAAATCCTACTTCTTCCAGCTGGTCCTCTCAGTGATCATAATAGTGTTCTCTTCAAAGTAGTGAGAAAAATATGAAACAGAACTTTTTCCTGATACGATCATGTGAATTCATTCCTATGGGGTGGGATAGTATAAAAGGAAAGAGAGTGGCACAGGCCAGCTTCCATGATTTTCTATAGGAGGAAAGACAATTTCAGGGCCTGATATTCAAAAGAATGTAACTGGGCAGGAGAGGTTCCTGCCTGGTTAAATCATGCTGAGGACCTTAGGAGGGGATATACAATGATACTTAACTGGTCAGTTACTTCTCACTGGTCTTCCGATCAGCCATCTCTCTCCTCTCCAATCTGTCCAAAATTCTGCGGCACGACTTGTTTTCCGCCAGATACCCACACTAGCCCACTCCTCAAGTCACTTCACTGGCTCCCTGTCCGCTTCCGCATTCAGTTTAAACTTCTCGTACTGACCTTTAAATGCATCCACTCTGCAGCCCCCCATTACCTCTCCGCTCTCATCTCTCCCTACATTCCTCCCCGTGAACTCCGTTCACTGGAAAAGTCTCTCTTGTGGTCCTCCTTCTCCTCCACTGCTAACTCCAGGCTTCGCTCCTTTTCTCTCGCGGCACCTTATGCCTGGAATAGACTTCCTGGACCTATACGTCTAGCTCCATCTCTGTTTTCAAATCTATGCTGAAAACCCACCTTTTCACTGCTGCTTTTAGCTCCTAGCCACAGTTGCCCTCCCCTTGTCCCTTCCTCCCTTCTCACCCATTACTTCCCTCACCCATAACTGTCTTGTCTGTCTGTATTATTTAGATTGTAAGCTCTTTTGAGCAGGGACTGTCTCTTTGTATCAGGTGTTCAGCGCTGCGTGCATCTGGTAGCGCTATACAAATGCTAATAATAATAATAAGTTCCATTGAATATTTCTTCTTATTGCCACTGTGGTACGGGGGGGGGGGGGGGGTGGAGTTGGAGTGGTCACAGAAGTTATGTGAGCATTGGCAATATTTAGCTAACCAGGCAAGTAGACCCACTTAAATAGCAGTTCTAACTTTGCCCAGATAGCAATGCAGGTGTGGCACACAATATAGGCCATACCCACATAATTTCTGGGAATTGCTATTTACCTGGATATTCAGTGCTGGCGTCCGGACATAGCCCAGAATTAAATATCTGGGTTCACTGTAGCTGGCAGTGGTCACTGCTGCCAGCTGAATATTGACTCATGAATATTTTTCCTCCTAACCGGGAACATAGAATAAGGCCCTATCCTTAGGATTCTATAACAATGCGCATAACTTAATTGGCTTAACAAGCTAGTTAGCAGTGATAACAGCATTTAAGCAATAATGAGCAATAATTAGAATTTACACACATAACTCTCTAAGCATATTCTGTAACACACTGCACCTGTCTTCTAACATGTGCAGACACAAAGGGGCGTGGTTATAGGCGGGGAAATGGGCATTTCATGGGCATTCCAAAATTTACGCACGTAGTTATAGAATATGGCCCTCTGCGCCTAAATCTACAGGCCAGGATTTACACCATGTTTTTGCTGGTGTATGGACATGCATAGTTTTAGGCACTGGGATATCAATTGCGTCTAAATCTAGGTGCCGCTTATAGAATACGCTTAGGCGAAAACATTTTCCGTGTGGGTTTTGTAGGCACCATATACAGAATCCCCCTTTATATGGGCAAAAAATTAAAAAAGTATTCTTGGACTTATTCCTGCTCTAAGCAGGAGTAAATATTGTCAGAATAAAGGGCATGGGAGCTAAATAAAAAGTAAAATATTCAGTTGACATAACTCTTTGTGGGTGGAGCTGGAGGTGAGGCAGGGCAGAGCCTGATAATAGAGAGTATGTATGGGTACTGCCTTCTGCACATTTGAATATTTCTTTCAGGCCCTACCAAATAACTTTTATTGCACAATACAATAGCGGTCAAATATCCTTTTATGACAAATATTCAGGAAGGTCCAATATTTGATCATTCTATATCCAGTAAAGACCAAAACCTTCATGACAGAATTCAGCATAATGCCTCAGTTCTGCAAAATTCATGTAAATTACCAAATAATCTTCACCAGGCTAAATGGCTACATTTTTCACCCTATATGATTGCCTCTACCCCATTAATATTCATATCTCAGTATTCTAATTTGTGCACCTTCCAAGTGTGCAAAAAAGAGGCATAACATAATTAGGAACAGAGGTGAACGGGGCAGATAAGATGCAATGTTGTCTCTAAATTCAGCAGTAAGTGATATGTAGCCCTTGCTTCTCTCTGACACGTCTCAGAAGATGAATGGAGAGGAAAAGGTGATACTCATTTTCTTTCCCTCTCCATTGTGGTTTTGTGTATATGAATTAGAACAAGGGAGTGATCAGCACTGAAAATCTAACTCTTCGTTGACAAGTTTTGGTATTAGAAGTAAAAATTAATATTGCTATCTAGTCCAAAGATCTTACAAAATGTGTTCTAAGGTATTTTTTTTCACACTCACAAGCATCCATCAAACCAAATTCTAGCCAACATGCACAGTCCATACAGAACTTCATGACTTAGGGCTCGTTTTACTAAGTTGCAGTAAAACATGACCATAGCATGCCCTTACGCAAGTCTTTCCCACGCATGGGCCATTTTTTACCACAGCCGGAAAAGGGCCGATTTTGCATTTTCCCAAATAAGATGCCCTTTTATTAAGCCACAGTGGGCTCTACATGCTGCCCCCTCCTGGTGGTAATTTCAGATTTGGCACACGCCCATAACGTGTGGATGAATTATTTATTTATTACCTTCTACGTGGCACTTGGCGTGCTCCAACTGGTCATCCTGCGTGTAGTCATGAGCCTTTACCGCTAGATCAATGGGTGGTGTTAAGGGCTCAGGCTGGTTTTGGGCACATGCTGGTTTCATTTTTACCATAAGCCCTCTCCCTCTCTGAAAGCTCAAACAAAAAACAGAGGGGTTGATATTCAGCTGGTGGCCCTGGCCACAGCCAGCATTATACCTGCAAATTCAATACTGGGCCAAGATTGTGGAAATGGTCTGTGTTCTCTAGTTACTACTACCCTGACATGGATTTAGTGAAGGGAAATCTTGCCTCACCAATCTACTACATTTTTTGAAGGGGTGAACAAACATGTGGATAAAGGGGAGCCGGTTGATATTGTGTATCTGGATTTTCAGAAGGCATTTGTCAAAGTACCTCATGAAAGACTCCAGAGGAAATTGGAGAGTCATGGGATAGGAGGTAGTGTTCTATTGTGGATTAAAAACTGGTTAAAAGATAGAAAACAGAGAGTAGGGTTAAATGGTCAGTATTCTCAATGGAGAAGGGTAGTTAGTGGGGTTCCCCAGGGGTCTGTGCTCGGACTGCTGCTTTTCAACATATTTATAAATGACCTAGAGATGGGAGTAACTAGTGAGGTAATTAAATTTGCTGATGACACAAAGTTATTCAAAGTCGTTAAATCGCGGGAGGATTGTGAAAAATTACAAGCGGACCTTATGAGACTGGGAGACTGGGCATCTAAATGGCAGATGACGTTTAATGTGAGCAAATGCAAAGTGATGCATATGGGAAAGAGGAACCCAAATTATAGCTATGTCATGCAAGGTTCCATGTTAGGAGTCACGGACCAAGAAAGGGATCTAGGTGTCATCGTTGATGATATGTTGAAACCTTCTTCTCAGTGTGCTGCTGCAGCTAAGAAAGCAAATAGAATGTTAGATATTATTAGGAAATGAATGGAAAACAAAAATGAGGATGTTATAATGCCTTTGTATTGCTCCATGGTGCGACCGCACTTCGAATATTGTGTTCAGTTCTGGTCGCGGCATCTCAAAAAAGATATAGTGGAATTAGAAAAGATGCAGAGAAGGGCGATGAAAATGATAAAGGGGATAGGACGACTTCCCTATGGGGAAAGGCTAAAACGGCTAGGGCTCTTCAGCTTGGAGAAAAGGCAGCTGAGGGGAGATATGATAGAGGTCTATAAAATAATGAGTGGAGTTGAACGGGTAGATGTGAAGCGTCTGTTCACGCTTTCCAAAAATACTAGGACTAGGGGGCATGCAATGAAGCTACAATGTAGTAAATTTAAAACGAATCGGAGAAAACTTTTCTTCACTCAATGTGTAATTAAACTCTGGAATTTGTTGTCAGAGAATGTGGTGAAGGCGGTTAGCTTAGCAGAGTTTAAAAAAGGTTTGGACGACTTCCTAAACAAAAAGTCCATAGACTGTTATTAAATGGACTTGGGGAAAATCCACTATTTCTGGGATAAGCAGTATAAAATGTTTTGTACATTTTTGGGATCTTGCTGGGTATCTATGACCTGGATTGGCCACTGTTGGAAACAGGATGCTGGGCTCGATGGACCTTTGGTCTTTCCCAGTATGGCAATACTTATGTACTTTTCAGACAGCTTTAAGCAAAACATGATCATATCAGGTGGTCCTGAGAGATACTGTCTTTTTTTTTTTTTTTTTAGGTATGTACATACTCTCTAGATATCTAAAATACTCCTTTTGAATATACCTTGAAGACATAAAAAATATAAGAAGGGCCTATGAAGAATTATGGCAGATGCTCATAAATATATATGGTGATTGGAGCAAGCCTTCTGATGGTCCTCAAAAAAACTTTAAAACCTTAAAAATATTCTATTTAGAAATGGAGTGTCTACTATCCATTTACGGTATTATTTTGCAGAGGAAAGGTGAATTGAATGGCATGTTATTGTTCCCTTGCTGAAGTTATGAACTTCATTGCCTAAAGCAACAGTAGTATCACTGTCAAACAGTAAGCTAAATACTTTAGGCCAGTGTTTCCAAAGTCCATTCCTGGAGTACTTTAGGGTATCCACAATGAATATACATGAACTTGATTTGTATATACTGCCTCCATTATATGTAAATCTCTTTCATGCATGTTCATTGTGAATATTCTGAAAACCTGACTGGCAAGGGGTACTCCAGGACCAGACTTGGGAAACACTGGCCTAAAGTATTTAGCTTACTGTTTGACAGTGACACTACTGTTGCTAATGTCAACAAGCAGGGAAAAATAATATGCCTAGGTGTATTCGGTAAAGTATACCTACGTTTTATAGAACATGCCTAAACTTCCTCGTGGTTTATAGAATACAACCAGTATCCATCCGCATGACTAAATTTGGTTGCGTCTAGTTATGCCATGTAAAATGTGGTGTAAATGTTGATGCCCAAATTATGCGTGGATCGAGCATATTCTATAACAATGCGCCTAGATTTTAGAATCACCCACGATACTGCCATGGTCATGCCCCCTTTTCAGCTATGCTTTACAGAATATGCTTAGACAGTTTTGTGTAAAGATTTTGATGCCAATTAGTGTCAATTGCTTGTTAAGTGGCAAATATCCACACTGATTGGCTTGTTAACTAATTAAGGGGCCCTTATACTAAGCTGAAGTAAAAAGGGCCCTGCGCTAGCAGTGGGGACTGTTTTTGCTGTGCGCTTTGGCTCTTTTTACCACAGCAGGGTTAGGTCCTAGAGGACAGTGGCCGCCATGCTTCTGCATCAATGAAGCCAAATTAAATAAAGGCACGAGTGAAAAAAGACATGCCCATGCAGTAAGATTGCTCTTATCGTGTGGCCATGCTAGGGGGAGCACTTACCACAACCTATTGAGGTGGTGGTAAGGGCTTCCGCACTAACCAGGTGGTAACCGGATAACGTGTGATGCTGCCTGATTACTGCCGGGTAACTGCCTGCGGAAGTATTTTTTGAATATTTCTGCTAGAGCCGGAAATGCCACGCGCGGGGGGTGGAACTACTTCCGGCGCCTGCGTTGGGCTAGCGGTAGCTCCATATTGGTGCGCAGTAAGCCTGCGATGGGCTTACTACCACTTAGTAAAAGGGCCCCTAAGTTGCGCACGCAAATACAGAAGATGACTGTATTTGCATGTGCAACTTTAGTTGCACTATATAGAATCCAGAGGATAGGTTTTAAAATGCATAGTCACATTGTTATCGCCAACCTAACCCTGCCTAGAGACTCCCTGTTTTTTTTTCACAGGTACATGTTCTATGGGAAAAGTGTGAGCAGTTTCAAGGCCATCCAGATTAATGAACTTTGAAATAGTATCACACCTTCTACTGTAAGTCACAAATATAATGAGAGGTTAAAGGTAGAAAAACATCAAAATGCAGAATAAATAAATATAATCACTAGTATACTCTTTTGTTTAAATTTTAAAAACAATACAAAACATCAATGCACACAAAAATACAAATTATCAAACAAATAAAAGCAAAGTCATGGCTACAATTGTAATTTAAATATCTAACACTACCATCTTCATCCCTCACACAATCACTTCTACAAGAATGTAAAAAACAAACAAACAAATGTAAAAAAAGAACCAAATAAATTATCAAACAATTACAATTTTGGATGTTTTCAGTGCAATAACGTCCTTCTCATGTATGTTTGAACAGGAAATCCCAATGTACCTCCTGTTCAAAAGTGGCTACGAGATGGATTTTTATTTTGAATGTTATGAGCAGGATATCCCTTTTCTGGGACAGAGTCAGCATGGATTCAGACAAGGGAAGTCTTGCCTCACTAATTTGCTTCATTTCTTTGAAGGCATAAATAAACATGTGGCTAAAGGTGAACTGGTTGATGTATCTAGATTTTCAGCAAGCTTTTGACAAAGGTTCCTCATGAGAGACTCCTGAGAAAATTAAAAAGTCAGGGAATGGGAGGCAATGTCCTTCTGTGGATTAGGAATTAGTTATTGGACAGAAAACAGAGGATAGGTTTAAATGGCCATTTTTCTCAATGGAGGAGGGTGAATAGTTGAGTGCCACAGGGATCTGTACTTAGATCGGTGCTATTTAACATATTTATAAATGATCTAGAAAATAGTACAACGAATGAGGTGATTAAATTTGCAGATGACACAAAACTATTCAAGGCTGTCTAAACACATGCAGATTGTGAAAAATTGAAGGAAGACCTTAGGAAACTGGAACACTGAGATCCAAATGGCAGATGAAATTTAATATGGACAAATGCAAAGTGATGCACATTGGGAAGAATAATCTGAATCATAGTTACCTGACGCTAGGGGCCGCCTTAGGAGTCAGCACGCAAGAAAAAGATCTAGATGTTATCGTAGACAATATGCTCAAATCTTCTGCCCACTGTGCCTCAGTGGCCAAAAAAGCAAACGGGATGCTAAGAATTATTAAAAAAGGAATGCATAATAAGACCAAAGAATATTATAATGCCTCTGTATTGCTCCATGGTGCAACCTTACCTTGAGTATTGTATTCAGTTCTGTTCGCCATATCTCAAAAAAGATATAACGGAATTAGAAAGGGTTCAAAGAAGAGTGACCAAAATGATAAAGGGGATGGAACTCCTCCCATATGATGAAAGACTCAAGAGGTTAGGGCTCTTCAGCTTGGAAAAGAGATGGCTGAGGGGGGATATGATCGTAGTCTATAAAAACCAGAGTGGTGTCGAACAGGTAGAAGTGAATCAATTTTCATTCTTTCAAAAAATACAAAGACATTCAACGAAATTACATGGAAATACTTTTAAAAGAAGAAATACTTTGAATAGCTAAGCTCTGGAACTCACTGCTGGAGGATGTGGTAACAGTGGTTAGCATATCTGGGTTTTAAAAAAGGTTTCGACATGTTCTTGGAGGAAAAGTCCATAGTCTGTTATTGAGATGGACATGGGTGAGGCCACTGTTTGTCCAGGGATTGGTAGTATAGAATGCTGCTACTAACTAGGTTTCTGCCAGGTATTTGTGACCTGGATTGGCCACTTTTGAAAGCAGGATTCTGGGCTAGATGGACCATTGGTCTGACCCAGTATGGCTATTATGTTCTTATGTTCTTTCGAAAATGCGCCTCATACTATATACATTTTCAGTTCTCCTGAACCGTGGCCATAGCACACCATCTTGAAATCTATGCATTCTGGGGATCTCCATGTGTAAATAGTGACTTTCTAAAATTCTCATTTACATGTGTATTTTTTATTTTTGTTACATTTGTACACCGCGCTTTCCCACTCATGGCAGGCTCAATGCGGCTTACATATTGTATACAGGTACTTATTTGTACCTGGGGCAATGGAGGGTTAAGTGACTTGCCCAGAGTCACAAGGAGCCACCTGTGCCTGAAGTGGGAATCAAACTCACAGGGCCGGTCTTAGGCAGAGGCGACCAAGGCGGCCGCATAGGGCCCCGCGCCTAAGGGGGCCCCACTCAGTGTGCCTCAATTCTGCCTCGTGCCTCCGCTGTGACCTGGACCGGGACCGCATCGAGTCACTCAACCTCTCTCCAACCATAGGCAGATAAAGCATTCCTAGCATACCTTGTACACTGTAGCACTGTGCTGGATCTTTTCTTAATATTTTTCCTTATTTTCTCCTTTGTTGTGAGAATTGGAACTACTAATTGTAGTGGACTTGAACTGAATAATTTCTGGGGAGGGGAGGTTTCATGATGATAGCATTGTGCTTATTATTTCAATCAGTTTTTTTGTACAAGTTTAGCTTCATTTGTCTTTACTTGAAATTTCATAAATAAAAAAAATTTATAAAAATGGAATAATCCTTTCAATGGGGTGGAGGTAGGGTTGGGCGGAGCTAGGGTGGGGGCGGGGCTAGTATGGGGCCCCACCAAATTGGTCTGCACAGGGCCCCGCACTTGCTAAGACCGGCCCTGAAAACTCAGTTCCTCAGTTCCCCAGGACCAAAGTCCACCACCCTAACCACTAGGCCACTCCTAGTGTAAATGTTTCTGTTTATACATGGAAATGCTTCTAAAATTGTCCCCTTAGTGTCTATCTCTGGCAGGGTAATTCCCTGCATTTCCAGACTACTTTTGGTTATGCAAATGTAACTCTGGATCAGAGAGGAGATAGAGTGAGCCCCAGGCAGAGAGTCACTGGGAGAGTGACTAGGAGGACCTGGGACAGGGTTTTAGTAGTAAATAAACAGAGAAGCCTTGAGAGGGA
Organism: Microcaecilia unicolor; assembly: GCF_901765095.1. NCBI lineage: Eukaryota > Metazoa > Chordata > Amphibia > Gymnophiona > Siphonopidae > Microcaecilia > Microcaecilia unicolor. Next base: position 124,767,439 of record NC_044031.1, on the reverse strand, counting down.
AGGCTGTCCTTTGTTGTCTAAGGTTGGAATAACTACAAACCCCCACCAAGCGACCCACAGAGAAGAAGTGTGTACCTATAGAGCCAATCCTAATAGATTAGATTTAAGGAGTCAATTTCTGTCAGGTGCACCATAGCTATTAACTTGACTTCTGGGCCCCTCCCCGGTTTAAGGCTCCCCCCTGACCAAAGCCTCGCCCACCTCCCATAAGATCAAGTCCCCACTCCCCTCCTCCCACCTTAAAGGTAAACCTTGCCCCTTCAAAGGGCTACCTCAACATCAGTTGGAGTCTTCAAGCAGGAGTGATGTCTGGTGTCACATCCAAAATTGTGCCTCTAGCGGTAGTCTCGCGTGAATACCTCTAGGTGTCATATTGCCATATAAAGAAGCATTTCTTTATATGGAAATATGGCCCTCTAGTGGTAGTCACCATTTTGGATGTCGTACTGAACTGGGCAGGAGTAACTGGGCATCACATTTGCCCGAAGACCTCCAGAGAGCCCCACTGGACCACCAATGATGTTGAGGTAACCCTTTGAGGAGGCAAGGACTACCTTTTAATGTGGGGGAATGGGAGTGGGTTGCTTGATCTTGTGAGGAGTAGGTGTAGCTTGAGTCAGGGGGCCTTAACCCATAGGGGAGGGCCCGGCAGCCGTGACGGGGGGGGGGGGGGGACCCTGCTATTGTGTCCCGGGAGTATTGGATGTGGCTTTGCGGCTCAATGCTTCCAGTCACATAGAATAATGCTGCTTGCAAGGTCACTTGAAGCAGCATTATTCATTAACACCAGATTCAGTAACGCTACCAGGATCTTACAGGTTGCTGAATCTGGTGGAAAATCAAAGTCTGATAAAAGGTGAACTTTTACTGCACCTTGATGAATTCCCCCCTTTATACCCAGATATTCAGCGGTGATATCAGTGTATGAACCAGAATGGAATTTCCAGGTATTAAAAAACTTGCAGCTACTGGCATTAAAAATAAAATAATAATAAAACAGTGACTGCTTTGGGCTCCTAAGTTTTTCTTTGCTATTCACCTTCTATGCATGACTTATTTTTAATATATCCAAAGAAGAAATGTATCAAATTGATGATTGTTTTCACTTGTTATTAAGCCCTACAATTTTGTCCATTTGTTCTGCCTTAAATATAGGTAAAGGTTGTTATAGTATGTCTCCATATTTCTCAGAAGTAAAGTCAGAAATTACACATACATAAAGGCATGTACCACAGTAACAGGTTTTCTGTTTGTGAATGTCTGGAAGTTCATTAGTAGTGACTAGTGAGAATGCAACATAACTTTGTTTTGGAACATGTGGGAAATCGGTTTACTTCAGGGAGCTAAGGGTGAAAGAACTGGGATGTCTGCTTTTTATTAAAACCTGAGATGCATCATAATTGGACTGAGCTTTTACCCAGATGGTTCCTCTTTATGCTGACATCTGCAGAGTGTACAAGTAACATTAAAGATCTGTCTCCAGTGGTTGTATGTGTACACATGTAATTCACTTTAGGTACATTGATCCTCTGCTGTATGAAGTGATAATCGCTGAATAATACATGTTGAAAACATTTGTATTTACCATACCAGAATAGATTTCATGTGGTTTGTCATAGGAAATAAAAGCATGCAAAATGAATATAAAATTATCACAAAGTATTCTCTTCATTTATTTTTATCAAGCGGCAGTTTTCATATTTCATAGGTACTTTTTACTTGTGGACTTTGCTACAGTTTTTAAAGTGAAGATAACATGCTTACTTTCACTTCTGAAAATTGCCCAATTAGTACCCAAAGATAGTTCACCTTGTTTTTTTTTGTATGTACCTTTGCTAACCAAAACAATGTGTATAATTTTGAAAATACAAAAGCAGGTATGTTGTTTTAATCCCTAGCCTAATTTAAGGGCCCTTTTACTCAGCTGCATTAGGTGTTACTGCATGCCTAATGCAGCTTAAAATGGCATACTTCAGGACACATTCAAGTGTACTGCGATGTGTCAAATTAGCACATGCTAATCCAGGCGCTAAAAATTATGTTTTATTTTTTTCTCTTGAGGGGGCGTGTCGGGCTATCACATTAGTGCAGCAATAATGTATGAGCCCTTACTGTGTACAAAATGGATAGTGGTAAGTTCTCATGAGATCATTTTTTTAATGGCTGCATGTTAATGGCAACATTAGCGCATGACCATTGATACAACAAATAGAAAGTCGACCATTGTACGGCTGCAGAAAAATGGCCTCAGTGCATGGTAAAAACCCACACAAAGGCACACTAAGGCCACTTTTTGCCACAGCTTAATAAAAGGACCCCTTAGTTTCCTGGGAGTGTCTTTACTAAAACAAGGTAAAATTATGCGTGTAGTCTTTCCTGCAGATTGGGTAGGTATTTTTCAAGTAGTCCTTTTCCAAAGGTAAAACACTATTTTACCCAATGGAATAGATTGAACATTGCTCTCCATGTGCTGTTCAGCAGGCATACACAAGTCCAGTCTCCAGAGGCAACAAACGAGTCAGGTTTTCATGATATCCCTAATGAATACGGCAAAGAAACAGAAGAACAGCAACCCTTGCAGTAACTCAAACAAGTCAAATATGGTCTTCGGAGTGTTCAATCATTCATGATTTCTCTGTGTGATGTGAACAGCAAGGTATTAGACATCATATGTATTTTTGCAGAGGCTAGCTAAGAATTCCATACATCCAATAGAAGACTCCTGAGGAAGGCCCCTTTTGGCCGAAACACAACTGGTGTCGAGTCTTGGATGTTGAAATAAAGCTACAATACATAGAACATCATCTGCTGTTCAATCATTTGTCACCCTCGCTATGCATGAGTTAAGATTTGCCTGCATGCTCCATTGCATGCAAATCTTATCTCATTCATATTCTTTATATTTCCCAATTTCCCAAGATTGCCGCTTGTGCAAGGATAAAAAAAATGTTTTATACATACATTTTTTTTTAATAAAAGATGAATGTGCTCAGAAAACCCTTGTGACCTATTAGTGAACAAACTCTTACATCTTAAAGTCACTGTGGTCTATCACCGCACTTCCTCATAATTTAATGTCAGTCCATATCAGTCCAAAAGTGTTCATAATGTTCAAATGAGTAAAGAGTTCTTTCCCCCAATAAGCGCTTATAAATAAAAAAAGAGAACACTTATCTGATGTATTCAGGCTGTATATCACCTGCGATGCAATAGACTCAGTGCCTTATAATCTCCAATAACCCCGATTTGGATCCAGGTTTTACAATACAAGCTTCTTCAGGGGTTACTAGCAGAATAGGAACCAACTGCTTCCAAAATGGCATTTCTATTTTGGGTCTTTCTCACATGCTGAGGCCACTTTTAGTGCTGCTGGTAAAAGGCAGGTTTTTCTATTTTTCCAATAATGGCCACTCGCTAATTTCTCTATTATTGCATGGCCATTAGCTCGTGAGCTTTTACCGCCACCTATTTTGTAGTTGGTAAGGGCTCATGTGCTAATCAGTTAGTTCATGGCAATGCCCATGTGCTAACCAATTAGCATAATGGCATCCACTCTCTGCCCCCAAACACACCTCCAGTGCTAAAAGTAATTTTTTTTTTCAGTGTCAAGTGGACCAATTTTTTTTTTATTATATTTTTATTAAAGGTTTTGTCATACAGAGAATACAAAAGTAAACACAAAAAAACCCCTCCCCCCCCAATTTTTTTTTAACATGTGTGTAGTGTTCACTAATCCCGACATTGCTGTGGGACACCAGAGCTTGCTCCATGGTAGTGCATTTTAACCCGCAGTAAGCATGCATTGGTGCTTACAACAGCTTAGTAAAAGGATCCCTAAGTTTCCCAAATTTTTATTTGTAATCCTGTAGAGGAAAGGCGTGTTCAGATCTGCGATGCAGCAACATTAAAAAAAATATTCCATAATGCAAGGAATTCTGCTGCTAATGCTTTGCAGAGACTTATTAATTTTCCATGGGAAATTTAGATGAGTGTTGTTTGCTGCTGAGTTCTGTCTAGAATCAATAATAATGAAATATTTATAGATAGACATAAGAGGCATGTTTAATAAATGTCAGTGCACAGTAATGCAAATTAGTACATGCTAACTACTGCCATTCCTATGTTGCAATATTCTTATGGGCGTAATAGTGCACACTAGTGTTTAGTAAGCATGCCCATTAGGGCCTTCCCCAAATACGCTTGTTTTCCCCATTCTGGGCTAGATTCTATATATGGCGCCTGAAAAATCCATGTGGAAAAATATTACACCTAGGCATATTCTCTAAAGTATGCCTAAATTTTATAGAATAGACTTAAATTTCCATGTGGTATATAGAATACACAAGCAGCTCGCAATGTGACCAAATTTGGTTGCATCCATTTAGGCCATGATTTACTTGGTGTAAATCCTGATGCACTAAATTAGATGCAGATTGGGTGTATTCTATAATAATGCACATAGATTTCAGAAACACCTATGCCCTGCCTATAGCCACAACCCTATGCTGCTTAGAATTTAGGTGCATCACGTTATAGAATACACTTAGGGCCCTGTTTACTAAGCCATGCTGTAGGCACACAAACCTTTTAGCATGTGCTAACAATAGAGATATCCAGCACGGCTTAGTAAACAGGGCCCTTAGCGAGTTGTGCGTGTAAATATTATTAATGCCAATTAGTGCTGATAATTGCTTGTTAACATCCAGTTAACAATTCTGATTAGCTAGTTAACCAATTAAGTTATGCTCATTGTTATAGATTATTCTTCAATTTCTATATGGATTTTCAGGTGCCATATATAGAATCTGGAGATCTGTGCCTGTGAAAAACAAATCATTGAGTAAGACGTGGTGCAGTAGAATATCTGATTTACTAGTGTGCTGTAGTTTGGCTTCTGTAAATTAAACAGTATTTTTTGCAGTGTTTTAAAAGAAATACAACTGATTGCCTTCCTTTTTCAGACAACAGAAAAATCAAAATCAATGGCACGAGGGAACCTATTGAGTTTAAGTCAAATCAGTGGTTTGGGGCAACAGTTAAAGCTCATAAAGGAAAGGTTGTGGTAAGTTTCAGACTTTGTATATCTGTTTACCATAACATTATAAAATTAAATATAATAACATGCTACAATAACTTTTGGTGTTTATTTCACTGAACTACAAGTCGGGGCAAGTCCTGAGGTACCAGCTGAAATCTTTTCTATTGGTGATCATCTGTATGACCTTATGGAAGTCACAATGGGGTAATTTGCAGCAGGGCAGGCAGCCTTTAACTTAGCCACATATGTTCTAGTTTAGATTTGAGATGTTTTTTAGCCACAGCCTAGCTGGCTAGAACATATAAAATTATATTTTCACTAGCTAGCTTTCCCTCCCAATCCCTGAATATTTTTCAAACTCCCCCCTCCACCTGACTCCGACCCCAAACTTGAGTACCTTTCTCTCCATGGGACCCCACCATTTTTTCTTCTACTCTAGGCCTCCCCCTTCCCAATAGAACAGGGGTTTTCAACCCCATCCTTAGGGCACACCTAGCTAATCAGGTTTTCAGGATATCCACAATGAATATGCATGAGATAGATTTTTATTCATTGGAGGTAGTGCATGCAAAATGTATCTCAAGCATATTCATTGTGGGTATCCTGAAAACCAGGTGTGCCCCAAGGACTGGGTTGAGAAGTACTGCACTAGACAGAAGAGGTGTTATATGCTGACTTCCTCCCTGCAGGGCTGCCAAGGGGGGGGGGGGGGCAGGAGGAGAAAAATTCCTCGGGCCTGGGCCTTCAAGGGGGGCCCAGTGCCGGGGTCTCTCTCTCCCCTGCTTCTGCTGGGACCCAAGTGATCGCATCTCAACAGGAGCAGGAGGGAGAAAACTCAGGTGCGGCGGCCAGGCTCCCCTTGACGGTTGGGGAGGACCCAGAGGAGCAACTCCAGCGCTGCTCTTCTGCCCAGCTGAGCAGCGGCTTTTCCTCTCAGGGTGCATGCTCGGTTTTGAAACCGAGCATGTCATGAGGAAAAAGCAGATGCAGGGGCAGCCAATCAGCAGAAGAGCAGCGCTGGAGGAAGACGTCTTCTGTTGGCGGGGCCTCAGGTTCCCCGCCAGCCAACGGGTATTTTGGCAGCGATCTGGGGGGGGGGGGGGGCCCAGCAGCGATGATTGTGGGCCCAGTTCAGTCTCTCAGCAGCCCTGCCTCCTTGATGCAGAACTAATTTCCGAATGCTGCTGGAAGTTGTACGCCAAAGTTTTTTTGTTCATAGTATATTACAGATCTTCCCCCTAATTCTGGGCTCCTTTTACAAATCCGCACTAACAATTCTGGCATAGCAAATGCAACAAAGCCCATTCAATTCCTAAGGGTTTTGTCGCATTTGTAAAGCTGGAGTTGATAGCACGGCTTTGTGAAAGGAGCCCTCTATAATATTGCACTCAAAATTACATGCATAAATTTGGGCACAGGCTCAAACTGTGCGTGCAATTTATTTGCTTAATGAGCCAATTAGCTCTGATAATTGGGCATTAATCAATTACTGGTGCCAATTGGCAATAATAGGAATTTAAGCATGCATCTTTATAGTTGCTATTCTATAAAGATGTGTGCATAATTTTTTCTGCGTGGATTCGAAGAGGGGTGTGGCTATAGGAGGGGCATGGACAAGTCAGGGCATTTCTAGGATTTGCGCACAATGATAGAATTTAGAGGATCCACGCCTAATTTAGGCACAGGGCTTTACGTCACAGTTCAGTTGGTGTAAATCCTCATGCCCAAAATTGGATGCAGATCCAAGTACTAAGGGCCTTATTCTACAATGTTTATTCTCCTATATTTATCCTTTTAAAATTTACACTCCTAAATTTATGCTCCTAAATTATGAACAAAATCTCTGTTCCTACATACATTTAGGAGCATAAATTATGCTCATAAATTTAGGAGTGCAAATGTTAAGAGCATAAATATAGGAGCATAAACTTTATTGAATAAGGCCTTAAATGCTGATCTGTAATTGGCACCCAACTTTGAGTGCTGTTTATAAAATAGCACTTAGTGCACATTTTTTGGTGCCTAGAATTGAATTCATTGTGCTTTTGTCTTCAATATATTGTAGTAAAAGTTTGTCTAGCAGCCAAATAACAATGATATATATCATGTTTATATTGCAATTGGATGTACACTGTGCAGTACAGTGGTGATAAATATTCAGGTGAAATAAATTCCTCCCAAAGAGCTTGCAATTTAAGGGAGTACCTGAAGCAAAGGGGAGATAAAGTGACTTACCCACAAGGTCATAAGGAGTGTCGGTGACAGAAGCCAGATTTGAACCCTGGCTTCCCTGATTCTCAAGCCTTTGCTGTATGCCATTTATTTCCTCTCTTCACATTTTTAAACATTTCAATATGACCTGTTTGAGAACAGGAAAGTGGAAGAGGAGCAGGGTGGTGCCCCAGTGCCCAGTCTGATTAGCTTTTAAATTTATCTACATGTGTAGTGGAAGAAAATGTGCCTTACAGAAGCAAATTAACTATGATATTTGTACAGGGTGAAGCATAAAAAGTAACTCCCCAGAGTTTTTTGCCATTTTTCAATAACCGCTTTGACTTTCAACACAAAATTTTGCGAACTTGTCTAAGGGCTCTTTTACAAAGGCTTTGTAAGGGCCTACGAGCATCCGGGGGGGGGGGGGGTGCCAAATCAGCATTACCGCCCGGCTACTGTGTGCCCCAGGCAGTAATTCTGAATTTGGCGTGCGCCAAAAACATGCGGTAGAAATTATTTTCTATTTTCTACCACGTGGCGCTTACCCGGCAGTACACGGCAGTGGGTGTGCATTGCATGCGTGTCGCCCGGGAAGTGCATGAGACCTTACCGCTTAGTCAGTGGGTGGTGTTAAGGTCTGAGGCCGAAAATGGATGTGTGCTGGTTTTTATTTTGCCACATGTCCATTTTCCATCCCCTTAAAAAAGGCCCTTTTTCCAGGACATGGTAAAAACTAGTCTGACGCGCACCTAAAAGACGCGCTTACACTGCTGCAGATCACTTTTTGCCATGACTTAGTAAAAGGGCCCCTTAGTCATCATACGTACATGTTACTATTAAACAACATTTAGGGCCTCTTTTATCAAGCTGTGCTAGCAGTTTCCACGCTTCAATGCCAATGGAGCTCATTCAAAGTGAATGAGCTTTGTCAGTATTACTGCACTGGGGGCCATTAGCGTGACTTGATAAAAGAGGCCCTTAATTATCTTACACTATGTAGATGTTACTGACATTTTAGTGTTACTACCAAGCAATTTTTGAGCGTTAAGAGTGTTCAAGCTAAAATACAGTAAAATAACATCATTCAAATGATAAAGAGGGTCTTTTAAGTAGGTGCACTGGCGTTTTTAGTACGCGTTAAAAATAGTTGCATGCTAAACATTAAAGATGCCCATAGAAGCCGGTTGCCTAAACTATTGTGGGAGACTACCTTGAAACAGTATATAGCGAAACATGGATCTGTGGTGATTTTTAGTCTCCACCGCATATTATGGAATATAGCTGAAAAAGCTGAGGAAGCTGATAAGCTAAGTATTACCTCTTGAACAAGTTTGATGTATACGGAATAGAATGAATTGTGATTAAGAAGAAGTTTGGAAATGCTTATGAAGGCAGTTAATGGATTAAAATTATAAATAAAAAAAGATTAAATATATAAAAAATATGGATGGGATTAATGAGGATTACGGTATTGCCTCTATAAGTATGCTTGGCTCATGAAGAAATATATGGGCCAATTAGGAGGTGGATACGTTGATCTGATGATCCTATTTTGACTGTCTGATCATATAGACCTGTGTATATTAAAGATAAACTAGCAGAGAAGTTGAGCGTACCTAGAAAGAGTAACTGAATGCTCCCTTCACTATTTAAAATTAGAAGAGTGCCGTTTGCTGACTTCATAGGAATACATTGGCATGTTTAGCGCGTGCCTATTTTTTAACGCGCACTAAAAATACCAGCGTGCCTACGTAAAAGACCCCCATAGTTAATAATGTATGAGGGTGGCCATTAGCCTCCAACAAGATTGTCTGTCCAGAGAAAACATCAGCTGTCAGTGAGGGTGAAGGTTGTGTACAGATTTAACACAGGCCTTCAGTCCTTTTGGGAAGTTCTTAACAGCCTTGACGATTGATCCCTGTGGCAGGTTGTCCCAGATAATCTGCAGCACTTCCTTGAATTTGGCAATTGTTTGCAGCTTTGGGTGAAGCTTATGGTAGGCCTCCAACATTGCTCCCCAGACAAAATTCTATATCACTGTCAGTAAACTAGTACCCCATTTTTTTTTTTTCAAATAATGGTAGTTTTACAGTGCAAACATTTTTGAATGCATGAAAATTGCTGGGTGGTCATGCTCAAAAGTCTGTAACTTTGCCATGTTTAAAGATAATCTCATTCCACTTACCACATAAACGTAGAGAGTAACAACAAATAGCACTGTAAAATTTCACGTTGAAATTCCAAGTGGTTGCTGAAGAGGGTTACCTTTTTTTTGCCTTACCCTGTGTGTGTGTGTGTGTGTGTGTGTGTGTGTATGTGTATATATATATATATCCTACTATATAAATGAGCTGTGACCGACCTTCTGCGCATGCGTCACTTTACAGGTCTCTCCCGAGCCACCCAGCGATTCTCCTCTCTCCCCTGCCCCCCCTCCAGCCACCCAGCGATTCTCCTCACTCCCCTCGAAGCGGCTGCGTCATTGAAAGCCCTGCCCGTCTCCAGCCTTCGCTTCGAGTTCGTTCCCTCAGAGTCGCGCCTTCTGACTTCATTTCCTCTTTCGACAAGGGCAGGACTCTGAGGGAACGAACTCGAAGGGAAGGCTAGAGACGGGCAGGGCTTTCAATAACGCAGCCACTTCGAAGGAGATAATCAGGGGAGCGAGGAGAATCGCTGGGTGACTGGAGGGGGGGCAGGGGAGAGAGGAGAATCGCTGGGTGGTTGGAGGGGGAGGCAGGGAAGAGAGGAGAATTGCTGGGTGGCTGGAGGGGGGGCAGGGGAGAGAGGAGAATCACACACACTCTCACAGACACACTCGCACCCAGTCTCACTCTCTCTCTCTCTGTCACACACACACATTCGCACATTCACTCTCTCTCTCTCTGTCTCTCTCTCTCTCTCTCTCACACATACACTCTCTCAAACATACACACTCCACACCAGGGGCGTATCTGGAATCCGGCGGTAGGGGGGGCCAGAGCCAGAGAGGGGGGGCACATTTTTGCCTCCCCCCCCCCCCCCGCCGCCGCCGCCGCCGCCGCTCTCCACCCCCTCCCCGCCGTCAACCCTCCCCCGCTGCTTACTTTTGCTGGCGGGGTCCGACCCGCAATCTTCATATTTCGGCTTCCTCCGTGGCCATGTGCTTCCAGGAAGTAACGCTGCAGCGCTGATTCATTGAATCTAGTTCGGCGTCTGACGTGCTGGGACGTCAGACGCCGAACTAGATTCAACGAATCAGCGCTGCAGCGTTACTTCCTGGAAGCACATGGCCACGGAGGAAGCCGAAATATGAAGATTGCGGGTCGGACCCCGCCAGCAAAAGTAAGCAGCGGGGGAGGGTTGACGGCGGGGAGGGGGGCCAGGGCGAAATCTGCGGGGGCCCAGGCCCCTGTGGCCCCACGCAGATACGCCCCTGCTCCACACACACACAGTGTTTAAAAAAAATCTATACAAAGCTTGTTTTCTGCATAAATGTCAAAACTTGACCAATTTCATCCTGAATAAATTTACAATAAGCCTACACTCACACTGTCCACCTTACCTAAATGATATACTTCTTCAACTGTTGTGATGTGATGTTTCTTTCAGTGTGAACTGATTGGCCCCTGTCACTTCCTGACTGGCGATCAGTTGAGCTCATTTCTCACAATTTCTTCAAAACATATTCAATGCTTTCCCTCTTCCACCTCTTTTCTGGAAATTCTTGCACCAGTCAATGAGTACCATAATCTTTCTCCAGATCCTCTTGACTGAACCATAGTAACTACTTTAAAGCAAAATGGTGCCTGTGCGTGGTGGTGGCGTTATTTAGTTGAGGTGGTCAGTGTGAGTTATACATCTCAAATTTTATTGAAATTGATCGAGTTTTGACAGGTTTGTGCAGCTTTCCTCTTTAAAAAATTTCTATTAACAGAAAATGAACTCCCAACTCCCGAATTAACTAGTTCTGGTGTTAATTTTGGTTTATAATGCTCCTCCTAGCCCCAGTCTTTAATTCTGTGTGGGGTCCTTTTACTAAGCTGCGGTGAAATGGGGCCTGCGCTAGCATCAGAGCATATTTTTGATGTGCACAGCAGGCCATTTTTGGGGGAGCATTTACCACCACCCATTGAGGTGGCATTAAGGGATCCCACGCTATCCGATTACCGCCGGATAAGCAACGGCACTACAAAAATAGAAATTTATTTGTAGTGTCAGAAATAGTGCTTGCTGGGTGTGGGAACTGTGATAGTCAGGCGGTAGTTTTGGATTGGCACACAGCAAGCCTTTTGCTGCATGCCAATCCTTTAGTAAAAGGGTCCCTGTATACTTTACTTGATATTCAGTTGTTCTTTATTTCTACTGTCTATTACAATTGTATTATGATTAACCATCCTTATGCTGTTATTGTATCACTGATATCCTACTTTCTTGATGCTTTGTATAGTTTTGTTTTTATACAGTATAGCTATCTATCTATCTAATAACCTAGATGTGACTTGCCAAGTGTTGTAATTCCATCCAGAAGTTCTGGTGCATTGAACCATTTGGCTTTTATTTCAATGGTTTGTGATGTCACCAGGGTCCTTTGATGGCTGTGCAAACTCGGAATTCTCATTCTCCAGTTAAACCACACTATAAATAAATATGAATGAAATAGTTTTTGAGAGGCTGTGTGAAAGCATCAGACATAAAGAATGATATTTTTAGCCATAAGGGAAGGCTTAGAACAATAGAATCTGGCGATCATATAATTTATTTGTGCAGAATATGAGAAAACGGAGGTAATGTAATGATATATTATACTTGTTACAAATGTGTATTTCTGCAAACGATCCTAAAAACAGATTTACTTGGAGGCAGCTGAGGATGGAAAAAAAATCTTGATATCCTAATGAAAACTTTACTAGTTATGTCAGTGATCTAATATTTTATATGGTAAAATAATTTAGTTGTAGTCCTGAAGGGACCATAAGTATAATTTGTGGTGGGCATGGAGGAAGGCAGCACCTTCCCTCAAAATGATGTGAGTGCAAATGCTGTTGGTCTTCATCCCCCTACTCCTAATATATCTGCCTTACCCTTTGTTCCACCAAAATAAAAAGGCAAACTACACTTACGGGAAGGACTGTGGTCAGAGGATTTATTATTCTCAAGTGTTTGTGCTGGAAAAAAAACAGATAAGATCATATATAAATAAATGGTTTTACCTCTTATTGGGAATATTTTGATGTTACTTGTATTTGTCTGCTATTTTCAACCTTAGAATGATCATTTTAACTGATCTTTGCATCCATTACATGGTGTTGAAAGCTATGTTAAACTTTTAGCACTCAATGTAGTATTGCCTTATGAATGAACAAAATGGTAAAACATTTTAACTGGAAATATTCTTCAGTCTTCAAAGTTTTTATGTGTGCTATGTGCAGAGCTTAATTTGTGAACAAAAAAAAGTGGAACTGCAGAGCCTGGGGAGGGGATGAGTGGGCCAAGGGCAGACACAACAGAAGAGGATTTTGATCAGGCTCACCCCTTTCTCTGCTATTCCTTGGAGGCTGTCTAGAAGGGAGGGGGCTGGAGCAGAATATCCTTGCTGCTCTGGAAGTAGCAGAACTGTGTTCCTTGATGTTCCCCTAGAAATTAAGCCCTGGCTCTAATGTGCTTTTTGATTGGGTAACCTTTTGCCCTGCTCAGCACAGCTTTCTTTGGATACTGTAATATAGATAGATTTGTAGATAGATAGATTTGTAATACATTTGTAATTCAGTGCTGTCCCTTATCTGGAAAAGAAGGCCAAAATTATTTTGTTGCTTAAAAATACCTGTTATACCTGAATGAAAAATTTTGAAATATTTGGTAATGTGCAGTTTAATGTGTGGAAACAGGCAAACTACTGCAGAGACCCTTAACGGGGTCAATTGGTAACCTGTTTTTATGCATTAAACCTGCATTGATGGCTTAATGCCCTTCATAAAAGGGCCCCCAAGGCCCTTAATGCACGTTAAAATGTCAAAATCAGGCATTATTTTACTGTAATGAACGTTAATTTAATGTACCGTGAGCTGCATAATAATGAAATGCTAGCATTCAAATACATGCAAAATACCTATTATGCCAGCTGAATAACACAACTTGTAATGAATTTGACAAGTTGCATTTATTGCAGGAAAGTAATGCCAGCTCATAGCTGGCATTTTTTCCTGACCAGAAGCATTGGGCTGCTAACAAAGAGCCCACAACTGCAGGGGAGCCTCTCTTAAAGGGGCCAGCAAAGTAAAATGGAAGCTCAGTCTGGGGTGTTTGCCCCCCCCCCTACCAGGAAAATCTCTCCCAACATCCCACTCTCTGAAGACATATCAGGTATTAAGCAAACCAGGGTTTGGGGCAGAAACGATCCCCCGTCACTCCTATCCCTTCTGGTGTGAGGTTTAAAATGGTGCCTATGGCCCCTACCAGCAGTATTACCATGGGGGGGGGGGGGGGGGGGGGGGGGGAGGGTTAGGCTGCCGTATAAGGAAGGATGGGTGGGTTAGGGGGTAAATTGGGGTTGGGGACATCTTTGCTGGGAGAGGTAGGACTGAGAAACAATGGACTGGTCTTCTGTAATACCATGCCAGATTAATGGGAACAATTACACAATTTGCAAAGTTGATCGCAAGTTGCATTATTCCTATACCATAGATGTCATTAACCTGCCATATTTTACTGCAGTAAATCCTCTCCTAAGCATGAGAGGGAAAGAGAATAATACTTTTTGTTCAGAGTTTAGCAGATATGGTATTCCATTTTTGTGATAAATATATTTAAACATGTTGACTGTTCTTACTTTAATAGGCTTGTGCTCCACTATATCACTGGAGGACCCTTAAGGCTGCACAGGAAAAGGATCCTGTTGGTACTTGTTATGTAGCAATTCAGAACTTCAGTGCATATGCTGAGTACTCTCCTTGTCGCAACAGTAAGTTGTTTTTATTATTTTATGTTGTAAATGTAGAAGTGGTGATTAGTGAATGCTGGTCAATCTCATTAAAAGTTCAATACTGATGTGGATGAGGCTAGAAGATAATTTTCTCATTGGAGACTACACAAAGAATAAAATATTTGTTTTAATATAGCAACTACATAATTCAACTATTTATCTTGGATGTAAAGATTTATTTTTTAAATGAAAATTTATTTTCATGTAAATTTCTAGCTTACAAGAAATGGTATTAAAATTAGAGCTACTTTAATTATTTAAGGGGCCTTGGACAAATTTTACCGGATGGACCCCCTTTGATTTTTTTCTAGTTTACCCTCCCCCCCCCCCCCCCCCCCCCCAATTTATGTGTCCAGTACACATAGGGGCCCTTTTACTAAGCTGCATTAGGTACTAATACGTGTAATACGCTAAAGTATTTTGTTAGGTTTGCCATGTGTGTGTGCTAAATATTTGTTTGAGGGGCGTGTCAAGGCAGAGAGTGGGCATTCCTGCACTATGGATACAGCTAATTTCAGCAAATGGCACACAAAAATCAGTGCCCAAAAAAATAGCACTCAGTGCTATTCTATAATGGGCACTCAAAGATGAGCACTCATTATAGAATGGCACTGTGCTGATTTACATCAGTTGAAACTAGTTGTAATTCCTGGTGCCCAATTTGACCGCACATCCCCAGCATTGTATAATACTGCATACAAATTTTAGGAATGCTCCTGACCCGTCCATGGATTTCCCATGGTCACATCCCCTTTTGGGTTGCGCACTATGAGATTTGGGTGCACATTGTTCTAGAATAGCATGCAGCAAGATGTGTGCGTAAATCCTAATTGGTGCCAATTAGCAGCCAATTATTGGCACTAATTGGCTCATTAGCTAATTTAGTTGGGCACACATTTTGGATTGGCATCGAAATAGCAGCACCCAATTGTGGGCACTATATATATAGAATCCAGGTGATAATGTGGGAGCTCTTACTGCCTACAAAATAGGTGGCGGTAAGCTCCCATGATAATTTTTAATGGCAACATTTAGTGCATGACCATAAAAATATAAAGATTCTTTATAGTCTTCTCTTTAATGTAGTGAAAGCAATAATAATAAAAAGGGAGGGAAAAGCCTCAAGAAGCTCTCAGCTAACAGCTGAAAGAGCAGGGCTTCATAATCATTGGCAAAACACTTCCCTAAAAAGTGTGGTTGCAAATTCTAAGGTTTAAACAGACAAACATTGCAAAAATGACAGCTCTGAATACTTAGCTGTAGAATCTCTTTCTTCCAGCTATACCAAAAATCGGACCATGACCAACAGTGGCCAGCATTTTGTTGAGCTGCATCAGGGTCAGGCGGTCAGAAAATGTGCAGGAAAAAAGAAAAAGAAACAACACCATGCAATCTGAAATTTCTCAATATTAACATCCCTTCAAATTTGCTTACTTAGACTCCATTCAAAAATGGATGGAACTGTGGAGACACAATCTTGAAAAAAATTGTGGTCCCTACTTATAACCCTTAGATGACACCAGACGCCTAGAGAGGTATAAGCTAATAATAAAGGCGCTGGCTAAAGAGCGGGACTGATCAAATCAAAAAAAGAAGAAAAAACATAAAAAGGATTAGAAAAAAAATAACACCATTCGAGTGGCATTTAAACCCCACGTTGTTAGTGAGTTCAGTCTAAAAATCCACTGTTGCTCTTTTTGAAGCAGTAGGTGGCGTCTATCACCGCCTCTCACCGACAGTGATATCTGTTCCAATACCAGACAACGTAATATGCCAAACGTATGTTGATTAGCAACACAATGCATCACCAACGGTGAAGTGATCTTCTGGGTCTTCACAGCACTCTTATACTCTTTCAGTCGTGTATATAAGCGATGGGATGTCTGTCCCACATACAGTTTATCACACGGGCACATGATACAATAGATGACATATTCAGATTTACAAGTGATATTGATAAAAAGATTATATTCTCTATTAGTGGAAGGATCTTTAAATATTTTTGTTACAAGCATGTTAGGACACATTGCACATTCATTGCATTTATATCCCTCTAAAACTCTCAAGTCAGAGCTTAAAGCGGATAAAATAGTGGGGCATAAAAGCTCTTTCAAATTATTTCCCCTGCTGTAATCAAACCGCACTCTAGTCTGAGAGAAAACTGGTAAAGTTGTCAATATACTCCAATGTTTTTAAAGTATATGTGCAACATTCAAAGCCTTGGTGGTATATCTCAAAACACAAGTCTGACAACATTAGTGCATGGCCATTAGTTAAAAAATTACAAAATCAGGGTTTTTATGGCTATGGTAAAAATGACCTTAGGCTGTGGGAAAGACCCATGTAAGGGTATGGTAAGGCCACTTTGTACCGCAGCTTCGTAAAAGGACCCCTTTATTACCTCCCAAAATACAATCATCTTTAAATCTTTTACTTTGACATATCAAACATCTCTCCTCCACACTTTCCTCCTAGTCTCTCCTCCTCACTTTTTCTCCATCAGACCCTCCCTCTTCCTTCCTCATTCCTTTTTCTTACTTTCGAAGGGGTCTTTTACTAAGTTGTGCTAACAGATGTAGCGCTTGCTAATGATTAACGCACGCTAAATAAAAGATAAGATGCCCATAGGAATATAATGGGTGCCTTACCATTTAGTGCACACTGATCATTAGCATGTGCTAAATCCATTAGCGCACCTGAGTAAAAGGACCCCTTAGTGTTTGTTCAAGCTCTGTGGAACAGCAGCAGTAATACATTAGCAGGACCTTTGAACATGTGAAACACTGCCTTTCCCTGCAACTCACCCATCACAGGCAGGATTACTGCCCTTGGCTTGAAGGGGTTGTCAGTAATTCATAATGCTTTCTACACTATGCTAATATAAGTGAGAGTGGGATGTTTGACCACGGAAATACAAATCCTGGAGACAAGAATCTTAAAAAGCTTGTTTATTGATGAAAAGACTCGACACAGCTGTTGTGTTTCGGCCGTCAAGCCTGCATCAGGGGTCTATAAAACATACATATGCAACTAAAGAAAAATTAAGTAAAAAAATATAAAACATATATAATAAAAAACCACAGTAAGCAATAACATATGGTAAAAAACAAATAAAATGAAAAGATAAAATGTGGGAATAACATCATTTGCTAAACGTCAAAAAATGTGTTCACATATACAATGCTCTCATAAAGTGCTAATATTGCAAGAACAATGCGTACAATAGAATGCATATAAATAATGAATAGAATAGGGACTAAACATACAGAGCATATGAATGAAATAGTATATTGGAAGGATATGCTATAATGTGTATAGTTACTACTACTACTACTATTTAGCATTTCTATAGTGCTACAAGGCGTACGCAGCGCTGCACAAACATAGAAGAAAGACAGTCCCTGCTCAAAGAGCTTACAATCTAATAGACAAAAAAAATAAATTAAGTAAGCAAATCAAATCAATTAATGTGAACGGGAAGGAAGAGAGGAGGGTAGGTGGAGGCAAGTGGTTACAAGTGGTTACGAGTCAAAAGCAATGTTAAAGAGGTGGGCTTTCAGTCTAGATTTAAAGGTGGCCAAGGATGGGGGCAAGACGTAGGGGCTCAGGAAGTTTATTCCAGGCGTAGGGTGCAGCGAGACAGAAGGCGCGAAGTCTGGAGTTGGCAGTAGTGGAGAAGGGAACAGATAAGAAGGATTTATCCATGGAGCAGAGTGCACGGGAAGGGGTGTAGGGAAGGACAAGTGTGGAGAGATACTGGGGAGCAGCAGAGTGAGTACATTTATAGGTTAGTAGAAATTACGAGCAGTAAGCTTATAATGAAAACTGAAAAGATTTTTACATAATTACATATTCACATGTACAATATTCCGATAGAATGCTAATGTTGCATGAAACATCAGTACAGTAAAATCTATATAAACACATAAATAAATAAATGAAATAGGGACTAGGCATACAGGACATGTGAATAAACTTTTGTATTAAAAAGATATCCTATAATATATATAGTGTGCTGACATTTTTTGAAGACATAAATATATTTACATAAATATATATTCTCATGTGCAATGTGCAATGTTCTCATTTTGATAATATGGTCGGGAATGCCCAGATCTTGACATTTAGGTCGTCCATAGAGATGGTCATTCCTAGACTTGGTTGTTCCTGATTTTCGGCGATAATGGAAACCAAGGACGCCCATCTCAGAAACAACCAAATGCAAGCCCTTTGGTCGAGGGAGGAGCCAGCATTCGTAGTGCACTGGTCCCCCTGACATGCCAGGGCACCAACTGGGCACCCTTGGGGGCACTGCAGTGGACTTCATAAATTGCTTACAGGTACATAGCTCCCTTACTTTGTGTGCTGAGCCCCCCAAACCCCCCCAAAACCCACTACCCACAACTGTACAGCACTACCATAGCCCGTACAGGTGAAGGGGGCACCTAGATGTGGGTACAGTGGTTTGTGGTGGGTTTTGGAGGGCTCACATTTACCAGCACAACTGTAACAGGTAGAGGGGGATGGGCCTGGGTCCGCCTGCTTGAAGTGCACTGCACCCACTAAAACTGCTTCAGGGACCTGAATACTGCTGTGATGGACCTGAGTATGACATTTGAAGCTGGCATAAATATTTTAAAGATGTTTTTTGAGGGTGGGAGGGGGTTAGTGACCACTGGGGGAGTAAGGGGAGGTCATTCCCGATTCCCTCCGGTGGTCATCTGATCAGTTTGGACACCTTTTTGAGGCTTGGTCGTAAGAAAAACAGGACCAGGTAAAGTTGTCAAAGTGCTCATCAGGGACGCCCTTTTTTTCCATTATGGGTCAAGGACGCCCATGTGTTAGGCACACCCAAGTCCCGCCTTCACTATGCCTCTGACACGCCCCCGTGAACTTTGGTCGTGGACGCCCAAAATCGGCTTTCGATTGTGCCAATTTGGGCGACCCTGTGAGAAGGACACCCATCTTCCGATTTGTGTTGAAAGATGGGCGTCCTTCTGTTTCGAAAATGAGCCTGATTGTGGCTGGTACCGTATGGTTTTGGAATAGTATTTTGTGCACTGTTTTTTGGAGCAGTTGGTTTTTCTCTATTTTAAAGCTTTTGTCCTTCTCTTTTTTCAGTGCTTTCAAATATATTTTATTTTCCGGCGCTCGGCACTAACCGGGTGGTAATCAGCATTGTACGTGCACTGACAATTACCGTCCAGTTAACGCGTGAGACCTTACCACTAAGTGAATGGGTCTCAGGCCCATAATGGACACACGCCAATTTTCATTTAGCCACTCGTCCATTCCCCCCCCCCCCCAAAAGGCCTTTTTTACAGGTACACTGAAAAATGGATCTGTGCGCGTCCAAAACGCGCCTACACTAGCGCAGGCCATTTTTCAGCTCACCTTAGTAAAGGACCCCTAAGTGCTTTCCTGCCCTTTAAATCTAGGCACCCTATTTTAAAATTACCCCTTTTCAGTCAAGAGTATGGAGAACTTGCATGGATTGTTATGAGCCTTTGGGCAGAAAGTAAAGAGTACTGGAAAGGTGTTACAGCTTCTGGAAAAAAAATGATGGGTTTGGAAAAAATACGTTTGTTATGATTAGGACTTTCATACCTACATTTATAGGTATTCATAAACTATAAATTTAGGTGTTTATTTTCATCTAATTAGGTTTCTTTGAGGTTACAAAAAATAATGGGCACAAAATTCAGTAAATGGCGACCAGTGGGTTTTTAAAAGATTTTTTTAAATGCTTCCCACTGCCAGCTGAATTTAGATCTGGATAGTCAGTGCCTGCCCCTATCCAGGTACCGGCACTGAATATGCGGATCTGGGGTGGCTACTGGGAGTTACTGGGTACCATTGATATTTAGGGCCCTGTTTACTAAGGTGAACTAGCATTTTTAACATATGCTAAAATTATCGCACGCAAGACGCTAGAGTCACGCATATGTTCCTATGAGTGACTTAGCATTTAGTGCATGCTAAAAACGCTAGCGTGGCTTAGTAAATAGTGCCCTTAGTGGCTTTGTCTGGTTAAGTGTCATTGAATATTTGCAGTTAGTGGAGGACTAGCCTAATGGTTAGTGCAGCAGGCTTTGGCCCTGGCAACCTGGGTTCAATTCCCACTGCAGCTCCTTGTGACTGTCAGCTAGTCACTTAACCCTCCATTGCCCCAGGTCAAAAAACTTAGATTGTGAGCACCCTAATGTGTACAGTGCTGTGTACATCTAGTAGTGCTATAGAAATGAGTAGCTCTGTCAGCATGGTTTAGCTGGGCAGGAGCCTCTCCTGCCCAGCTAAACCATGCTGAATGTCATCCTCAATGTGTTTATTGGTGTTTTCATGCAACATATGCTATTGCTGGGTACTTTTTTTGTTAGGATAGAATATCTATGATAACTTAATAGTTATCAGTGCAGAAAAGACACAAAAACTGATCGGAGTATATGAGACAAGCCAATGGAATGGTGAGAGAGCTGTAAGGGAAGTGGTATTTTCCGGTATATATCCATTAAACACCTATTTATTTTATTATCTATTTATTTATCCATCCATTCATCCATCCATATTGGGGTGTTTTATTATAAGAATATAAGAATAGCCATACTGGGTCAGACCAATTGTCCATCTAGCCCAGTATCCTGCTTTCAACAGTGGCCAATTCAGGCCACAAGTATCTGACAGAAACCCAATTTGTAGCAACATCCCATGCTACAAATCTTGGAGCAAGCAGTGGTTTCCCCCATGTCCATATTAATAACAGACTATGGACTTTTCCTCCAGAAACTTGCCCAAACTTATGTTAAACCCAGATACGCTAACCATTGTTACCACATCCTTTGGCAATGGGTTCCAGAGCTTAAAAAGTATTTCCTCCTATTTGTTTTAAAAACATTTCCATGTAATTTCATTGAGTGTCCCTGGTCTTTGTACTTTTTGAAAGATCAGAAAATCAATTCACTTTTACCCATTTTTATACCACTCAGGATTTTGTAGACCTCAATCATACCCCCACCCCCTCAGCTGTCTCTTTTCCAAGCTGAAGAGCCCTAACCGCTTTAACCTTTCATCATATGGAAGCAGTTCGATCCCCTTTATCATTTTGGTTGCTCTTCTTTGAACCTTTCCTAATTCCGCTATATCTTTTTTGAGATACGGCGACCAGAATTGAATGCACTACTCAAGGTGAGGTTGCACTATAGAGTGATACAGAGGCATTATAATATTCTTGGTCTTATTTCTCAACCCTTTCCTAATAATCCCTAGCATCCTGTTCACTTTCAGGCTTATTTTAAAAAGAGAAGGGCACCCATCTTTTGACACAAATCGGGAGATGGATGTCCTTCTCCCAGGGTCGCCCAAATCGGCATAATCGAAAGCCGATTTTAGGTGTCCTCAACTGCTTTCCATCGCGGGGACAACCAAAGTTCCCGGGGGCATGTTGGAAGCATAGTGAAGGCGGGACTAGGGCATGCTTAACACATAGGCGTCTTCAGCCAATAAATGAAAAAAGAAGGGCGTCCCTGAAGAACACTTCGCCGACTTTACTTGGTCCTTTATTTTTTTACAACCAAGCCACAAAAATGTGCTCTAAATGACCAGATGACCACCGGAGGGAATCGGGAATGACCTCCCCTTACTCCCCCAGTGGTCACTAACCCCCTCCCACCCTAAAAAAATACATTTTGAAATATTTTTCCAACCTCTATGCCAGCCTCAAATATACTCAGCTCCATGACAGCAGTATGCAGGTCCCTGGAGCAGTTTTAGTGGGTGCAGTGCACTTCAGGCAGGTGGACCCAGGCCCATCCCCCCTTACCTGTTACACTTGTGGTGGTAAATGTGAGCCCTCCAAAACCCACCACAAATCCACAGTACCCACATCTAGGTGCCCCCTTCATCCCTAAGGGCTATAGTAGTGGTGTACAGTTGTGGGTAGTGGTTTTTTTTTTTGGGGGGGGGGGTTGGGGTGCTCAGCACACAAGGTAAGGGAGCTATACACTTGGGAGCTTTTTCTGAAGTCCACTGCAGTGCCCCCTAGGGTGCCCGGTTGGTGTCCTGGCATGTCAGGGGGACCAGTGGACTACGAATGCTGGCTCCTCCCTCGACCAAAGGGCTTGGATTTGGTCATTTCTGAGATAGGCGTATTCGGTTTCCATTATTGCCGAAAATCGGGGATGACCATCTCTAGGGATGACCATCTCTAAAGTCGACCTAAATGTTGAGATTTGGACATCCCAGACTGTATTATTGAAACAAAAGATGGCCGCCCATCTTGTTTCGATAATACGGGTTTCCCCTCCCCTTCGCGGGGACGTCCTGTGAGGACGTCCTCAGGAAAACGTGGGCGCTCCGTTCCAATTATTGCCCCCTCTGTGTGTTCTTGAGTGTTATTACCAGTTTTGGGTCTTACCCTTTGGACTGGCCACGGCGTCTTTTCCAAGGTTATACTGGTGGTGGTTGCTGCTGCTTAACTGCTCCACCAGGGAATCAGGGTGCATCCTTATCTCGATGACTGGCTGATACAAGCATACTCAGCAGTGGAGGCCAGCCTGGCCACTTCTTAATCATCTTTCATTTAGAGACCCTAGGCTGGGTCATTAATCAGAGCAAGAGTCACCTCATTCCATTTGGGATAAAACCTGAAATCAAAAGCCCTAATTATAATAAAATAGAGTTGCATGACTTGTGGATAACTAAAGCTTGAAACTCAGTCTTCTAGGTAAGGTGACTGCCACTAGAAAGAAGACTTTATTGGCTTAATTGGCATCTTCATAATGGATGTAAGGGCAGTATTATGATTCTATAAGACAGGAGGTTTCTCCAGTGGTTGTTTGAAATGACGAAGTTTCTTCAAGGCTTGAAAATATGAGTGGATACTGGAAAGATGGTTTTCTGTGAATCTGGGTATGGAAGGTCAAAGTAGCACTGAGATACACTCTGTTGGAAGAATTAATGACATGCCAGACAACAGAAATGGTGCAAAAGTTGAATAACTTGAAGAGAACAATGAATTAGGTCATTGCCATTCATGAAGCACCAGATAGAAAACCTATTTTGCTTGAAGGCATAGGTGTGTCTGGTCAATTGTTTCTTTGTGGCAATTAAAATTTCTTGAATATACATTGGAATATATAGTGTCATGACTAAGCACTGTACAGTTTCCATTCTGTGAGTGCTGGGGCTTTGAGTTTGGAATGGATCATTAAGTGTTTTAGCAAAGGAATCAGTTTTGACAAGGCCAGTGGGGTATTATGAAAATCATTATGCCTGACCTCTGTTGAAACTTGTGTAGGTTCTTTGGCATTGGGGGATTAGCACAGAGCAGAGGCCAATTCCAGGAAATTGCTAAAGCAAAACTTGCCAGATGATCTAGCGATGGGCAGCTGAGCAGTGAAGCAGCAGCTTTCCATTTTTGACACTGGCAAATAGTCCTAATTAAGGGGACCCCTACTCTTGGAGGATAGATTTCAGCGTCATGCCATGGAGAGACCACTTGTATAGTTGGAGGACTCTGCTAAGTCTGTCGGCCAACTGGTTCTAGGCACTAGAGAAATAGGTGCTTGTGTTTGAATGTGATTTGCTGTGACAAAATCCCAAATTCTTGCTGCTCTCATGCATAGGCATAGAGATTCTGTGTTCTCCTGCCTGTTGACACAAAACATGAAGTAACTGAGTGGCCTTGAAGAAAATGGAAAAAGACTTGAAGGGCATAAAATATGGCTCAGAGCTCCATGGGATCAACATGGAAGAGGTGTTTGGATGTCACCCACATCCTTTGCATGAGGAGAGTAAGTAGGCTTGCCATCCCACCATGTTTGAAGTTTCCATTTTAGGATGAAATGGTGTTCCAGAAGAGCAAAGGGGACATCTTGTGTGAGTTAGCTGTTGAATGTTTGCCACATATTTTATAGCCAGAGTGAAAGGACTTGAGATCCCACTGAAGTTGTTTCCTTTGAGACAAGTGAAAGGAACAACATGCTTTTCAGTGGCCAGATGACCTAACATCTGTAAGTCTGCCTTGGCTGTGACTTCTGTTGAAGTCTGTATATTGCATGAATGTTAAAGTCCCCGGGAATGATGGAAGGAAAGGATGTATTGAAAAAGAAGGAAATTCAGGTTGCTGAGACAGGAAGAGAGGGACTTATCTGGGGGGGGGTGGGGGGGGGGGGGGGGGGGGGGGGGGGGTGATAAATGACAGCTAACTGAAGTGAATAGATGGATGGAATGCTCTTCAGAGGAAGAAAGGGAGTGGTACTGAGGTGGGAAAATAGGTTGAAATCTACTATAAGGGGAGAGTAGTAACTCAACACCACCACTGCAGCCAGTGGGGTGACATGTATGGGGAAAAAAAGGTAACCTCTATGACAATGGGCAGCAACATAAGCAGAGTCTACAGGGAAAAGCCAAGTCTCAGTCAGAGCAAGAAGATGCAGAGTATGAGAGAAAAAGAGGTTGTGAATGAAGGTAAGCTTGTTGGAGACGGAGCAGACATTCCACAGGGAGAGAAGAAGGAGGAAGGAAATGAACTGCAATAAAATTGGAGAGGTTGTGGTTTGACCTGTACAGGTGGGGGTGAAAGTTGATTTGAAGGGCCAAGCTTGGGACTGATATCCCTAGTGGAGAAGAGAAGAAGGAGCAAGAGGGTAAAGAGAAGAGCAGGAAAGGCATGATGATAGTGATGAAGATGAGATGTGAAAAGACATAATGGAGGTGGCTGAATGGTAACAACACACACAGAAGGAGTAGTATGGCCAGCAGGACTCTTCCAAAAAAACAATAGGATGACAGAAAGCAAGATGAAAAATGCTTTATTCTTTAAAGTGTCTGACATGGCACTGTGTTTCATCTAACTGCCTGCCTCAGGGGTCTTGGTACAGGTTGTCAATGTCTTAAGCTGGTGAAGTTGAAACACACGCTGTCTTGAAAAAGTCGCAGAGTTAAAGACAAGTGTGTCAATCCATGAAAAATGTGAGCGCTGCAAACAAAAGTAGCTATGCGATATAATAGGAACAAAATGTTGAAGTTCAAGAGCTGAAGAGAAGGTGGAAGACAAAATGGCTAGATGTTGTGGCAGCCATTTGAATCTGGAGCCATGATTGGCAGGCGTGAGTGGGGATTGCTCCTGCTCATTGTAACCTAGGGGTGCTTGTGCGGGTGGGGTATCCCTATTGGGAGAAACAATGCTTTTGGGGAAAAGGGGGGGGAGGGAGGAAGAGGGATCACAATGAGGGTAAGGGTAATGGCAGGGAAGAGATCAGAAATGGGGAGCAATACTTTTGGGAGGGGGGAAGGGGAGAAGAAGGAGGCAGAAAGGAGGATCACGATAGGGGCAGTGCTCTTGGGGAGTTGGGGAGGGGGAGAGAGGGGATCACAATGGGGGGCAGTGCTCTTGGGGTTTGCCAATAGGACTCTTTAGAGTGGTTATCCAGGCACCAGCCAATATTCAGTGCCAGTGCCGGAATAGTTGACTGGGCAAGATTAGGACTGCATCTTATATGGCCTTATCTGCTCAGTTAGCTATCTGGTCTCTGGCACTGAATCTCGCCAGTGTCTGGATAAGTGACAGCTGTACCCAAATTCTACCTTTGAACTGGACAGTCAGTGGATAGTTGAGCACAAATGATTTAACCAGGCAGGAGCCTCTCAGTTTCTCACAGACTGCATGTGATTTAATAATGTATAATTTTGTGTCATCTGCAAATCTGATCCACCTCACTCATTATTTCCATTTCCAGATCAGTTATAAATATGTTGAAAAGCACCAATTCCAGAAACAGAACGTTGAGGCATTTCACTATTCACCCTCCTCCATGGAGAGAATTGTCTATTAACCCTGCTCTGTTTTCTATCTTTTAACCAGTTCCAAACAGGACTTTGCCTTTTATAATTTCCTCAGGAATCTCTCATGAGGAACTTTGTGTAAAGCTTTCTGAAAATCTAAATAAACCACATCAGTTGGCTCCCTTTTATCCATGTGTTTATTCACACCTTCAAAAATTCCTTGGCTAACTCCATGTTGATCATGTTTCAGAATGTTTTCAATCATTTTCTTCTTTATAATAGTTTCTATCATTTTGTCCAACACTGACATCAGGCTAACTGTTCTATTGTTTTCTGGATCACCCCTGGAACCTGTTTATAAACTGCAATTAAAAAAAAAAATCTGGCATTGCATTCGCTATATTCCAGTCTTCAGCTACCTTGGATGATTTCAATGCAGTGCAAAGATTACTAATAGTAGATCTGCAATTTCTTTTTTGAGTTCTTTCAGTACTCTGAGGTTTATAACATCCTGTCCAAGGAACTTACTACTCTTTGGCTTGTTAATTTGGTTTATTAAATCTTCCAGGTTCACTGAGATTTGTCTCATTTCCTCCATATCATCACATTTAAATACCATTTCTAGCATGGTATCTTTCTTTCATCGTCCTCATTAAAGACTGAAGCAAAGAATTAATGTATATGTTTTCTGGCCCAGGCAAGTTACCGCCTTAATTTCCCAGTTGCTGCTGTTCCCTTTTCTTTCCCAAGTGTGAAACTAGCAGGGAATGCTCTATGACAGCTTCAGGAGCTATGGAACTTCATGGTACTAATTTTTTAAACATTAACTTCTTAATAGACTTCTATGCAGAGTTGTGGAGCAGCCTAATGGTTAGTGCAGCCACCTTAGATCCAAAGGACCCAGGTTTCAAATCTCACTTCAGTTCTTTACTATTTTTTTTCATTAAGCCCTTCAGGGACAGAAAAATACCGACTGTACTGCAAGTCTGAAGAATATTGAAATGGTGTACATTTAGGTGCAGTAGATATTTTTCTTTCCTGGAGGGTTTACAGTTTAAAAGAAAAAAATAACAAGGAGCTGATGTGGGATTTGAATCTGGGTGCCCTGGGTTGCAGCCCACTGTTCTAACCATTAGACTACTCCTGTTCTCTGTATGGATGTCTTTGTGGCCATTTTGTAACATGGACTTTCCTATGCTGCCACAAAGATGTCCATGCCCCTTGTTTTGCCCGGTTTAAAATTTGGATGTTTCAATGGATGTTCATTCTAGAAGTCACTAGCATATGGACATCCATTTCTCATGTATTTTAAAACAGGCTGTATGTCTGCAGATCCTGTTCCTAAAATACATGAAGGCAAACAAAAAAAGCAAACACTGGGCCTTCAGGATTGAGAAAAATGTAGTCCTTTAATATCACAAATACCCGACACGGGCCGTGTTTCGGCGTACAACTGCCTGCATCAGGGGTCAATAAACTCCTATCGGTCAACTTGCAAACTGTGGCGCAAGAGGTAAGTGAAACAATCGGGGTAAAACTCCTGTGTGCCAGGACGCCAACAACGCCGGAGGATGCAACCGACTGTCACACACACCTAAAATACATGAGAAATGAATGTCCATATCTGATGTACAGACTTGGATGTTTATATTCTGAGTTGGACGTCCTTTCTAAAATTCTGCTCCACATTTTTAACAACATCCATCCCTGAGTTAAACTCCTAACCTTTGCAGCTACTCCTTTTAGCTTTTTAAAACTGTTTCCCTCATTTTATCATAGTTGCCATGACACAGATTTCCTTCGTGCATTCACTCCAGTTATTATCTCACATTTGGTCATTTTATGACCACTATTTCTAAGCAGCCCCAACAACATTACCTCTTGCACCAAGTCCCACATTCTACTAATGACTAGATCTAAAAAGGTTCCCCTTCTTGTCATTTCCTGACCCAGCCTCTCTATGAAGCATTCATTTATTTCGTATAAGAATTTCACTTCCCAACCTGATGTGGCATTTATCCTGGTTAATATTGGTGTAATCGAAATCACAAAACAGGACAAGGGTAGCAGAAAACAATGTCAAAACAAAAACATTTTCTGTCAAAATGTGGGTAAAAAGATAAGTACTCTCTCATTAAAAAAATAACTGCTAAAAAAACATAGAGAGACCTAAGTGTTCCATATTCCTTAACAGTACAAGTGAAATACCTTGACAAAGGAGGAACAAACCAATCATTGGTCTTGCCTCCAAGAAAATAATTTATATAGAAGTAGGAGAAAAAGACCACCCAAAAGGTGGACAAAAAATTCCTTTTCAAAAAATGTTTTTTTACATAGACACCACACTTAGGGGGTATTTTACTAAGCTCCAGTAGTGTTTTTAGCTCGCGATAGAAATCAGCTGGTGGTACAAGCCAAAACGTCCATTATATTCCTAAAATCGCTTCTGTGGCTTAGTAAAAGACCCTCTTATGGGTCCTTATTAGTGTGCGCTAAATGATAAGATGCCCATTATATTCCTATGGGTGTATTATCATTTAGCACGCGCTAAATCTTGTAGTGCACCTAACTAATAGGACCCCATAGCTTTTCGTCCACAGTGTTACATATATTAACTTGTCATTCACTAGACATGCATGAGAAAATTGTATCACAAAACATATCAAAACAAAACAATATAGTCAAAATAGATTCTTCAAAGAAAAACTTTTAAAATATCACATATGAAACAAGAAATACCACACCCCATCCACACCTTCCCTCTACTGCTCCTCCCCTCTCTGAATCCCTCCCTGCCTGTTGTCCAGTGATAATTCCTAATAATTGAGGGTGTTTTGTATTAAAAAATTTTCTCAATAAACATAAAGTTTTAAAAAAATCACTTATATGTAATCTGGTCTGTTATATCCCAACAAGGACTCCTTGTTTCACAGTATGCTGTGTCAGAGGTTATACTTCACACCAGGACAAGCGATACATATCATACCACTGGTCTAGTTTTTAGCACTACTGAGTCCAACTCAGGCCTCCAGTGCTATTTCCAGACAGTGGCTAGCACTGTCCGAACTACTGTCATACCCAAGTGGAGGAGAACATCTTCTTCCATATCTAAGTCCAGGAATGGACTGTTTAATAAAGCAGTGCCCAAGTCTGGTTGCAGGTCTTGCCAGAGCATCTGAGAAAACATCACAAAAACTTGCTGCCAAAATGGCTGTAAAACAGGATAATGCCATCACATATGACAACATGTACCCTACTCCCCACAGCCCCTCCAATACCAGTCAGTAGCCTGAGTATACATTTTTGTGAATTGGAGAGGGGTATAATACCATCACAAAAGGACCTTATAAGCATTCTCTGCAACAAGAGTGGACAGGCCCAGGGATTGAGTTTGCTGCCAGATCTCCTCCCATTCCAAATCAGTCAAAGCTCTCCCTAAGTCCTTCACTGAAGTATATATGGAAGCTTCCTTCCACTATTATTATTCAGACATCTATATATTTGGGAAATAGCCCCCTTCTGCACCACAGGTCTGAACAGGTTTTCAGATGGGCTTCTACTCCAATGCAAATCCCCCATAAGCCATTCTTGTCCTAAATAATGTTTAACTTGTAGATAGGGAAGAGATCCCAAGGCTCTAAATTATAGTGTTGCTATAAGTCCTCAACAGCCCACACCTCCTCCCGCTCTGGATTACCTATACAAACTAGCCCCCCCCCCCCTTCTCCCATTGACGAAGTAAGGCTTGGTCCCTTCCTGGGGAAAATTCAATGTTATATTTCAGTGGGGTGTACCAGGAATAATGACAGCCCTCTAGCAGTACACCCTGCATATCTCACCAAAGCTTCATCATTAGTGCCCAAACAGGTCCCCCTCAGCCCTCCCCAGGGTAACTGCCTCTGAGCTGCCAAGGAAATGCGACAAGGGAACATCCCCCTTGACATGATCCCAGGCTTTAAACTAACAGTCACGGACACTGGAACAACGTGAGCCCTAGGCCTACTGTCATCGAGCGGCAGCAGGAGGCAAAACCCCCCAACCAGGACTGGACTAACAAGCAAGTATGGAACTGGATTCTGGAACGGACTTGGCTTGGCTGGAGCTGGATTCTGGAATGGACTTGGCTTGGCAGCCACTGGATTCTGGAATGGTCTTGCCTTGGCTTGACTGGAGGCTGGAACGGGCTTGGCTTGGCAGGCAGTGCTGGAACAGACAGGACTGGAGCTGAAGCTGTAGGCAGACAATGCTGGAACAAGAGGATTCAGGATACTCGAGTAGGATTCAGGATTCTCACACAAGCTTGGCTGGAACAGGATTCAGGACTCTCAAAGAAACAGGACTCAGGACTCTCACAGAAGCTTGGCTGGAACAGGATTCAGGATTCTCAAACTGGGCGGACACAAGCTGGGTCAGAACTAAAGCTGAAGGCTTGCAGGGCAGACACAAGCAGGATGGGAACTGAAGCTAAAGACAATCAGGACAGACACAAAGCTGACCCACACAGACAAACAACAGAACTAAGGCTGAAGCTGAAGGTAGAGGGGACTAGAACAAGCAAGGCAGACTAGGCAGAACACAAAACTGACCCACATAGACAAACAGAGAAGAACAGAAGCAGAAGTGCACACAGGCACCCTAAACAAGAAATCAAGACAGAAGTGCCCACGGGCACACAGACTAGAACAAGGCAGAAGTGCTACACTGCACACGGACTAACCTGGAGACCTTTGGCATTGCAAAGGCCCCGAATGAAAGTCCACCACTTCCTTATAAACAAGACAGAGGCAGGAAATACACTGAACACCAAAGTGAGGCTTGAAACATGCAGGAAGTGGATACCCTACAGGACAGAGGCAAGAAACACACTGAACACCAAAGTGAGGCTTGAAACACATAGGAAAAAACAATAATGCAGACAGGAGCCAGCTCAGAAGCTGACCATTGGAAATAAGTTGAGTCAAAGAGAAGTTACGGCCACAGTCGTGACACCCCTAACTCAATTCCCTCTTAAGATGTATCACATCTCCCCTTTCAATTTGATCTACCCTATCACTGCAGTACAATTTGTATCCTGGTATCACAGTGTCTCATTGGTTATTTTCTTTCTACCAAGCAGGGGTGTGCTGGTAAATTTTTAACAACAGGCTCTTTCTACGGACGTAGCCAGCTCTGCATTTGGAAGGGCCAGGGGTGGCCGGGGGGGGGGGGGGAGCAACACTTGCCTCTCTCTCCTCCCTCCCTTCGTGCGGGCATGCTAGGCATACTTTTGCTGGCAGCCAATAAATGGACTGCCACCACTCCCAACGTCTTGCTCTGAGCAGCATGCTGAAACTTTTCACACATGCTGGAGAAGTCCCAGCCTGCTGCTCAGAGCTGGAAACAAGAAGTGGGGAGCAGCAGCAGTCTATTTACTTGGCTGGCAGGGCTCAGCATCCCTACCAGCAAAGTAAAAGAGAATTCAGCAGGGGGCCCAAGCCCACATTTTGGGAGCCAGTTGTTAAAGTAGCCATGGAGGGCCCTACTTTAACAACCGGCTCCCAAAATTCTTAAAAACTTAACAATCGGCTCTTGCGAGCCTGTGAGACCCTGCTCCAGCACACCACTGCTACCAGGTCTCTGAGATGCCTATTATATATCTACCTCTTCATTTAGTGCTTTATAGTCTTAAATCTCCCATCTTACTTTTTAAATCTAGCATATGTATTGTGATATCCCCCTTATCACTCAGGGTGACCTGGTTCTCAATATGCAAATCATATGCAGATTAGTGTGCTACCCCTTCTCACTCAGGGTGACCTGGTTTCCACTCAGCACATTAAGCAGGTCTCACCAACTGCATATTTCCCAGGCAACTCTTTATTCCAGCCCTTGGGCACACTTCTTCTAGCCTAACACTTTATGCTTTCATAGATCTTCACATTGAGCCTCCCCCCACAGATACATGGGCTCAGTACTATACCAATACTTTGGGGACTCTCAACCCCAGGCTTTGCAGCCTGCGTCTCTCAGTACTTTGGACATACAGTCCCCTCTTTGAACACACAGTTCTAGACACACAGTCTTTTCTTCTTTGGACACACAGTCCCTCATTGAACACACAGTTCTAGACACACAGTCTTTTCTTCTTCGGACACACAGTCCCTCCACGGAACACACAGTTCCTATAACTACTGAGGACACACAGTCAAACACTAATGCTTTAGGGACTTCTTACCCCAGGACTTTCAGCCTGCTGATCTCCTTTGGACACCCAGTCCACCCCCAAGTCCATAAGGTTAGCCACTTCTTTCAGGGGCTCTCTCTTCTTCTGCTGCTAGCTCACCTCCCTTCCTTTCACACTCAGGTGGGGTATAAAGTGGTTAATTAGCTACTCAGGACCCAGCCCATAATATCCTACACCTGTGGACCTCCCAGGGCTCTCCCCGGTCCTAGCACCCTCCACTTCTGCTGCTAGCGCCCTCTAGTGGCCTCCCTGGATAGGACAGCCTCATACCTTCTCACAGTATACAGAAATTTCAAAATGTGTCTTCTGTTTGTATCCACAACTTGCTTAGCAGTTGATAGGGATAATCTGTAATCTTTACTTTGTCTGCTCTTCCTTTAAACGCACCTGTCTTACTATACCTTCATTGCAACCTCGCTATTGGGATAGCCTAACTTTCCTGTTTTGATAGTATCCTTCAAAGATGCCTCACTCCAAACCATGCGCTACTGAGTGACTGTCAACTTTACCCTGGATTCTAGAGTAATAAATACTCTATCTCATTTTTACATTTTAGCACTAGCAGCCTGGATTTATCCTGGTTAATTGGAGCTCATTTTTTCAGAATAGGCTCCCCCCCCTAGAATTTTGCCCATTTTCTAACTAATGTAATTCCGTCTCTCCTGCACCACTGTCTCATCCATGCACTGAGACACTGAAGCTCTACTTGCATCTTGGGTCCTGCATGTAGAATTGGGAGCATTTCTAAGAATACTACCCTGGAAATTTGGAATTTCAGTTTTGTACCTAACAGCCTAACCCCCTGTTTACTAAGCCAAGCGACAATTGCTGACACAGCCCAATTAAAGTGAATGGGCTGTGTCTGCATTAGCGCACAGCAACTGCTAGCATGGCTTAGTAAACATGGAGGTAAATTTGGCTTCCAGAATCTCCCCCCTCCCCTCCCCCCACACACACATATGCATTTTTATATCTTGTTGGTACCCACATGTACCAATACAGCTGGTTCCAAACCAGCACGGACTAAAATGTTATTTGAGTGATGTGTCAGGTTTGCCACCTTTGCACCAGGCAAACAAGTGACTAAGTAATCCTCACTGCTAACCTTGCTCCCTTCAAATGAGCTTATTTTCTCACCAAACTGACTCTAACTCAACCCTGTTTTTGCTTCTTTGCTGTTAGGTCCCTTTGAGGGGCATAATTGAACGGGGCGCCCATGTTTTCCTGAGGACGTCCTCGTAGGACGTCCTGGCGAAGGGGCAGGGAAACCCATATTATCGAAACAAGATGGGCATCCATCTTCCACAACAGACTGAGAAATAACTCTAAATTCTTCATGTTTTTTAACCAAGTCATGCAGAGACTCCCAAAGTACCTCCAAGATCTCTCCAATTCCTTCAACATTCCTCTGGAAGGCTCTTATTCCCCAACTTGGACAGTTTCCTCCGAGGCAGATTTCAATAGAGTAGAACACTCCACTCCCTTGGGAATAGCTCTTTCTCTTGGGGTAGATACTTCCAAAAGCCACCTAATCAGGGAAGACACCGAGTCACTGCATACTGCTTCAGTCTTGGGTCGCTGCTCTACCTCTGCGATTGCATGTCTGGATTGAAGGGATACAGTCTGTTGCTCAAGGCTTGGTGAAAACCTTTTCTCACTGCTGCTTGAGCATACAAGGCCAGGCTGAACTGAAGAAGTTGTGGTTTTGGATTCTGTCAGTGCTCAAAACTTCCCCAAAGGTTTTTGGTGGAGATGCGGTGGAAACCCAGGCTTACTGGGAGCCACCTGAGATGCACCCTTCCTCTTCCCCATAATAGGAAGCCAAAACACATAAGAACATAAGAACACAACGCCAACAGCAAGAGGAGAAGCAGAGCGTCTGACAGTAAGCTACCACAATGATG
Organism: Microcaecilia unicolor; assembly: GCF_901765095.1. Taxonomy (NCBI): domain Eukaryota; kingdom Metazoa; phylum Chordata; class Amphibia; order Gymnophiona; family Siphonopidae; genus Microcaecilia; species Microcaecilia unicolor. Next base: position 124,733,321 of record NC_044031.1, on the reverse strand, counting down.
CTATCTTAGAATCCGCCTGATTGACATTAATGAAAACAAATAGAATGTATAATTTGGATTTTGAAAATGAACCAAATAGATGGATGATGCAAAAATATTTGCAGTGCATATTCCTTATATTCACTCAAAGAGACTGTAGGAAATAGTTGTTTGAGAAGGAAGTAAAGATATTTTAAATACTGCCTGACAATGACAAAGTTGTCTTCTGGAGGCCAAACAGCAGCAAATAAGCTTTTAATGAGTGTATACTGAGGCATTTGAGGCAAATCCAACTCCGAGTCACAGATTGGCCTCATTAAAATGTATATAAGTCTTGCTGTGCTTTTTACAGACATTCACTATATTGGCCCCTGTCCAATTTTTAAAAAAAATAGAGCAAAGACACAGAGTATGCTCTATAAATGACATTAGCACAATGTTAGATGCCAAAAACACCTGCCCAAACTCAAATTTCTACACTACCTTATTTGAACATACTCAAACTTCATTGGCTCAGTTCCCTAGGCTAGGATATTAAAAGCAGCAGAAACAATATAAGACACAATTATGAAGGGGGAAAGGCATTTCTCAATCCAAAAATACTTCTGCAAATGCTCAAGCTTCAAAACATTATGAACTGTTTTGAATTGGAAACATATATCTATTCCCAGAAAATACAACTTATTCCATTTCGTCAGTCCACCTTCTTGTTAATAGATGAGTCACATTTCTGTACATAAAGGTGAAATCTTACTTCAGATATCAAAAGAATGCCCTTTTCTTTTGATGAAGAAACTGCACTTCATATCTAAATGCAAGGATGGCCTTAAAGATCAGATAGGCCTAAAGCAACTAAGGGTGGAGGCAGGGCCAACTGTAGGGTATGGGACATCCTAGGCAAAACATGAGCCCTGCACTCCATCCCCCACCTCCACAGAGGTGGTCAAGCAGCATTCCTATTTCCTTCTCTATTCCTTGCCCAAAGGTTTACCAGCATTTCACCTTCTCCCTAACCTCCCACTCCCCATTTGGTTGCCAACATTTCCCCTTTCCCTCTCATCTCTCACCCCAGAGTTGCCAGCATCTCCCCTTCCCATATACCTTCCCCCACAAGGTTGCCAGCATCTCCCCTCCCCCCTCTATACCCCTCCCCATAATCAGCACCTTATTTGCCCTTTCTTACGTCCACCCCATGTCCAGCATCAACCCTCTTTCTAACCATACCTGCTTCTGGACCACTGCTATCCCAATCACTTACTTCTTCCTGCTGTGCTAGCCTGACCTTAAAGAAGAGGTAGCGCTGCAAGGGCCCTGTAAGCACAGGTCTGTGCTGATGCACTGCTGGGACCCACCCCCTCCAACAGCATGGAGGAGGTTAGGACAGGGCCATAGCGAGGATGCAAGAGAGATGAATGTGTTAAAATTGCGCCCCATCCATTGCCTCCCTTGCTCACTGAGGTGTCCAGATGTTTCTTGTTGCGCTGCCTAACAAACAGTGAATCTCCCACATGTGCTCTGTGATCGGGTTTTCTCTAAGCTTGAGCCATTCATGGAGCAAGAAGTTTGAGAAGTCTTGTTGAAACTGTGAGACCATCCTGAACTTTGTGCACTGCACTGCTCAAGATTAGAAAGAGCCAATTTGCAATGCACACATGGGAGACCCACTGCGCTGTTTGTTAGGTAGTTTAGGTAGGAGGTGCCAGATTTCCAAGAGGGTGTGAAAGAGAAACAGAGAGACTGAGGGAAGGCGGGTGGAGTTTAAGAGAGAAAGAGACTGGGGGGAGGGGGAGCATAAGAGAGAGAGAGAGGATGACTGGGTAAAGGCTGGGGATGGGGGTATGAGAGACAGAGACCAAAGGGGAACCAGGCCATGATGTTAATGTGAAACAAAGAGGCAATTGGGGGTGCTGTTACACAGTTGATAGTCTGCTTTGGGAAGGAAGACTGCTGACTTCTGCCAGTGATTTGCAGAGGTACCTTAAGGGACTGATTTACTAAACTTGCTTTCCCACAGACACAGAATAGGGAAAGAACCTTAGTAAATCAGCCTCTGAAAGAGCTACTGCTGATCTGGGAGGGGAGGCGATTTTCACCATTCCCACCCTGCCTCCCTAAATTCACTGGGGACAATGTTGGTGCGGCAAAGGGGAATTCAGAGAGAGATCTCAGAGGTTGGTTCTCTGTTTTTTTGGGTTGGACCTTAGAGTTAATAAAAAATTGTAAATGGCCTGCTCTCCACCCCTGTCCACCCCAAGCACATTGAATCTCCTTCCTTAAAGCTCTTCCTCCACCCCAAAGAACCTCCCCAACCCAAAAAGCATCCACATTCCTCTCGGGGGGGGGGGGGGGGGGGGGAGGGGAGTCATGGTGGACAAAGTCACACAGGGTGAAATTTTAGCTTGCTACGGCCCTAGGTAACAGTTGGGGTGCCAACAGTGGCAGCACCAGAAGGGAGAAGACTCTCTTGCACACCAGAGCCACACTGTCCTCCTCCACATTCTGCCACCCCAGGCAGATGCCTTGTCCACCCAGTGGTAGGGCCAGCCCGGCCCAGGGTGAAGGAATAGTCTAATAGGTTAGAAGTGGTGGGCTGGGAAAGAGGGAAGCCATGGTTTAAATTCTGTTTCTCCTGTTCATGCTTTTTGTGACCTTTTGGGTAAGTCATTTCTTCTTCCATTGCTTCATACTGATTTAGGATCTCATTTTCTAACATGCTTTAATTCAGTTTAACCCACAATAAATAACATAAGCCCTATTATTCTCAATGGTGTTTACTTACTATGCACTTAATTTGCATTTATATGTGTTAATATGTATTAATATGTGTTAGTATATATAAACACATTAACTGGTTAACCCATGTTTGGATGGTGACGTTCTTGGATTGTAATCAATTTGTGACAAGGAAATTACCCACTGCACCTGAATTGTAGCTCTCTTTGAGTTTTGGGTTTGCAAAGATGATCACTAAAACCCAAATAAATATAGATTAATGATGTTTTATAAATGTTTGGGTAGTGAGAAAAGGTATCCTGTCTGCCCATACTTGCCATGCCATTAACAGCATATTATTTTTAAAAAGTAGAAAAGAAAGCATGGTGACAATTTAGGCCATAAACACAAACTCACTTAGCATCTAATGGCCTCATGTACTATAGGCTCGATGTAATAAAGTGAGAGTTAAAATATGTATTAATTTTTAGCACACATTTTACACTCCTCAGGCAGTAAAACAAATCATCCTAACACCGTTTGCAATAAACTTGATATAATTATGCATTGGGTGTTAAAAAATATATCTGCATTAAAATCAGAGTAAAAATATTTATTTATTTATTGCATTTGTATCCCACATTTTCCCACCTCTTTGCAGGCTCAATGTGGCTTACAATACATCAAGAATAGTGGAAATATATTAGAAAATAGGCATTTGGTGTACAGAAGGATCTTGGGCAATATGATAATAGTAATACATAATAATAGTTTAACAAGCAGATATTATGAGACAGTTCTAAATATATGTGGAGGAGTTTTGTATATTCACATTGGTTGATCTTTGTGGTAGGTTTTGTCAAAGAGATGGGTCTTCAATAGTTTGCGGAAGTTCTTTAATTCGTAGATCGTTTTTAGGTTGCGCGGTAGTGCGTTCCATAACTGTGTGCTCAAGTAGGTAAAGTTTGACGCGTGCATTAGTTTGTATTTTAGACCTTTGCAGTTAGGGAAGTGCAGATCAAGGAATGTGCAGGATGATCTTTTGGCATTCCTGGGTGGTAGGTCTATCAGGTCTGACATGTAAGCTGCTAAGTACTCACTTATCTATTTGAATGCTGCTTCCTTTTTTTGTTTCTCACTGCCAACCACTGTTTTTAAAAGGACTCCATTTCAGATGATGTTACTGAATTCAGTTGAACCGGTGCCATTTTGAGGGAAAGTAATTGTCCCTTAATGCAACTTAAAGGGCTCTAATGCGGCTTGTCATGCCCTACCATGGTGATATTTAGGTCAGTATGGGTTACGTGGAGGGGCATAATCGAACGGGGTGCCCAAGTTTTCCTGAGGGTATCCCTGCAGGATGGTCCCGTGAAGGGGCGGGGAAACCGCTATTATCGAAACAAGATGGGCGTCCATCTTTCATTTCGATAATACGGTTGGGGACACAGAAATCTCAACATTTAGGTCGACCTTAGAGATGGTTGACCTAAATGTTGAGATGGTCAACCTTAGAGATGGTCGTCCCCGGTTTTCTGCGTTAATGGAAACCGAGGACACCCATCTCAAAAATGACCAAATCCAAAGCATTTGGTCATGGGAGGAGCCAGCATTCGTAGTGCACTGGTCCCCCTGACATGCCAGGACACCAGCCAGGCACCCTAGTGGACTTCACAAATTGCTCCCAGGTGCATAGCTCTCTTACCTTCGGTGTTGAGCCCCCCAAACCCCACTCCCCACAACTGTACACCACTACCATAGCCCTAAGAGGTGAAGGGGGGCACCTACATGTGGGTACAGTGGGTTTTGGTTGGGTTTTGAAGGGCTCACATTTACCAGCACAAGTGTAACAGGTAGAGGGGGGATGGGCCTGGGTCCGCCTGCCTGAAGTGCACTGCACCCACTAAAACTGCTCCAGGGACCTGCATACTGCTGTCATGGAGCTGGGTATGACATTTGAGGCTGGCATATAGGCTGGCAAAAAATTTTAAAATTTTTTTTTTGGGTGGGAGGGGGTTAGTGACCACTGGGGGAGTAAGGGGAGGTCATTCCTGATTCCCTCCGGTGGTCATCTGGTCAGTTTGGGCACCTTTTTGAGGCTTGATCATGAAAAAAAAATGGACCAAGTAAAGTCGACCAAATGCTCATCAGGGACGCCCTTCTTTTTTCCATTATCGGCTGAGGACGCCCATCTCTTAAACACGCCCCAATCCCGCCTTCGCTACGCCTCCGAATGCCCCTGTGAACTTTGGTCGTCCCCGTGACGGACTCCAGTTGAGGGCACCCAAAATCGGCTTTCGATTATGACGATTTGGGCGACCCTGAGAGAAGGACGCACAACTCCCGATTTGTGTCGAAAGGTGGGCGCCCTTCTCTTTTGAAAATGCCCCTGATAGTAGTGAGATGCAAAACATGCAAATACATGTAAAGCAACTCATTACTGTGTAAAAACCAAAATGTAACTTGAGGTGTTCTTCAGTGAAAGAATGGTTTTAAAAAATGCTCCTGCTAGATTCTATACAAATTAAATTTATTGTGATTTTTTTAAGCATGCATTTTTTATAATGCAGGAGTAAAATTTGCATGAAAATGCTTGCTAAATCATGAGTAAAGATACATGGCTAAGATTGGTGTACTTTGTTTTGTTGGACCCTGTCATGACCTCATAAACTTTCTTACCTATCAGGTAGTTGTTCATTGAAGTGTTGGCATGCTTTTCAAGCTTTCTGGGATACTGCTAGATTGTAAGCGCTTTGAGCAGGGACTGTCTTTTTTGTGTATGGTGTACAGCGCTGCGTATGCCTTGTAGCTCTATAGAAATGATAAGTAGTAGTAGTACTGCTCTGGGAACTTTCACCCTCCTTTTTAGTGTGACCCTCAGCAAATCAGCAAATCTCCATTCTGGTGGTGAATCCTTGAGCTAAGATCATTAGAGAACTGTGACTGATGCTTCCCTTGTTCTTGAGCAACATAAAAGAGGCAAATACAAAAATGATTTCTTTTTCCTTCTACTGGTTATGCTGACACTAAAGCCAGCACTTAATATCCCTCCCTTTTCCTTTGGTGCAGTCCCTGTTAGGTGCTCCACACCCTCTGACCTGAAGCTTGTTCTCTCAACTATTAACATTTTGCCCTCTTAAATTCTAGCTTATATGACTGCTGGGACCGTCTGTCTCCTCTCTTAGTTTCTTCTTTTAAAATCATCCAAAAATTATTGAGATTACATACATCTAAGCTGCTACTAGAGCATGTGTTACCATGGAATAGCTAGCACAGATGAAAAAAATAATTTCTTGTTGCTAGAACAGCTACTGACTCCTGGGTCACACTTCATTTTCTCATCCCTTACCTCTGCCTCCACAGTTGTGACTTCTAGTGAGGGAAGATGGTGCTGGTTATATATGAAGGGCAATTCTATAATGGGACGCCTACATTTTGGTGCTTATAACATGCCAAATTGAGGCCTATTCTATAAAGAAAGGGGTGCACATACTTTTCTTTACAAAATGCCAATGTAACGTCAAACATGTACCTAGGTTTAAGGGATGATCACTAAGGCTGATGTAAGTGATCATGCCTAAATTGCAAATGGACGTTATGTAGATTATACTGTTCTATAATCTAAACATGGAAATTTGTGTCCTGCCCATGCTGAGCCCAGACTCAGCCTATGTAAATGTCCTCCTCAAACCATGTGCCCTTGCATTTTATAGAAGAGTGCATAGACAGAAAATTGACATTTGCACACACATGTATGCACACATACACACGTGTATGATAGTATTCTGGTCATTTATTCACATTATTGCTGCCTAAATATTGCTGCCTTCCTAGGGTTGCCATATTTGCCCTGACAAAAAAAGAGGACACCAATAGCCAAGCCCCCTCCCCACCTCACCCCGCCATGCCCTATCCCCTACCCCTATCCTCTACCCCCCCTATGCAACACAGTCACCTTGACTTGACCCCCCCCCAAAAAAAAACCATCCCCTTCTATATATTTCCCACCCCCCTCTAAATCTTTTTCCAACCTCCCTCCACCCACCTTTTTTTACAGCTCCCCCATCCCACTACCCTCTACCCACATTCCACATCCCATCCCCTACCTTATTGTGCCCTGGTAGTCTAGTGGCCTCTTCGGGGCAGGAAAGGACCTCACTCTTTCCTGCCCGGTGATGCCACTGCCCGCGTGCTGCTGGCGTTACTTCAAAATGGCTGCCAACACTTCAAGTGGTGACCTCTCAAGACTCTGGAAGTCTCGCGAGACTGCCACTTGAAGTCTCAGCAGCCATTTTGAAGCGGCAATGGTAGCAAGCGGGAGACTTACTTGTCCTCTTTTTAAGGGCACTGTGGGACGTTTTGGCAGGAGATTCCAGCCTGCCCATTTGTCTGCAAACTTGAACAAATGGGTAGGCTGGAAAAACCCACCCAGATGTCTCCCCATGTCCTAAAAAAGAGGACATTTCTGGTAAAACCGGACAGGTTAATCCTATGCCTTCCTTATAGAATTACCCCCATTTTTTACAGCATGCATCACACAACAGAAATTTTGATGACTTTGGCAGGAATAAGGAGCAGAAAGCCTCTGATATAGTCCAGAGAAACCAGGTTTTCAGCAACCTAAGGGTCCTGTTTATTATCACCTTCTAGCATAGCAACACAGTGACACCTCGTCCAGTTGTAGAAGAGATGAAAACTTCATTAGCCTATTACAGTTTTCTTTGATTTCAGCACATACCTGGTAGTACTCTGCAGGATCTCAAGCATAGATACTCATACATATTTTGAATTTCATGGTAGGAACCAGAAAATTGTCTTCCACTTCTGTTATTAGCAAATGTGGTCACCACTCACCTGAATGTCTATACTATTGTAATGCTTACAGTCCTGGTATATGGATTCCTGACTCTCTGGAAGAACCAGGCCCAATATAATCAGTACTCCCAATGATACTGAAGTAAAGCCTGTCATAGAAAACAATTAATAATGTGATTCCTTTTCTGTATATAGCCAGGCATGTTGGCAAGCATGGCCTTCAGAAAGGACACATTTGGAAATTGACTAATGACAGATATGTTGTCTGCCTTTCTCTGGATGGAGCTTAGATCCCAATAATGCAGAGCTATTGTCTCAACAGACAACCTGGAGGTCAAAGATATGGGAGGCTAGGCACTACTGTGTCTTATTACTGAGCTGGCAGATGAAAGCTCTACTTTAGCCTTAGTCTTCACCATGGGGAAAAATTATGTGATAGGAAAATCTTCAAAGCAATTTAACTGGCCAGAAATGGCTATTGGCAGTTAAATCACTTGTTTGGGCTAACCACTCATTTTCAGTGGCACATAATCGGTTAGTGCTACTGAAAATGGTTAGCGCCTAACGCAAAACTGGCCAAGTTTACTGCATAAATATGGTCGCATAAAAATCTTTCTTATCTTTATTCAGTTCTCCATAGCCAATTAAGTGCTGAATGTGCACTTAGCTGGCTATGGTTTAGCCAGTTTTGTAAACCCAGAAATTCAATGCCAGAGCTTGGACATGGCCCGATATTGGATTTCTGGGCATAATGCCAGTGGCTGACTATCAACCCCCTAGTATCTTCTGCAATATCTATGAAAGAATAGCACATCTGAAATTATGTTCAAAAGCATGTTCATTATTAGCCAAGTAGAAAAGAAAGAATATACCTATTTCATGGCTATGTTATAAAGGCTGCAAGTAATTGTGAAACATTAACTCAAGAGGTATTGCAGCTGTTACAAATGGTTTGTTTAACTCAAATGAGCCAACTTTGTAATGGCTCTGCACATTGTCAAACTTCTGGCAGCAGGTATACTGCTGCTTCTTGAGAAAAGATGTCTTAGTACCAGGATAGCTATACTTACCCCTCCTCTTCCATCCAGCTGTGTAACCATATATTTAAAGGTAGCAAGAAAAGATCCCAAAATGGGATCTTTGTAGATCTCTGTCCTGACACTTTTTTTGTATTCCATTTCCAAGGAATACATAAGAATAAAAGGGAAGAACATGGCATGGCATGGCTTTTGCTGGAGGAAATAAATGTCATTTTTCTTTTCCATATAAGATACTAGAAGGTAGCAGAAAAAAGAAATGTCCAAAAAACTTATTTCAGAAATAGGCAGTATTAAGTACATTTAACGTAGAAGGTTCTGGAGGGGCCCAAGATGGTGGCAGGAAGGACGCTCTGATCATTGTTCTGTACCTCTCTCTTGTGATGTTTTACTGGCTCAAACCCCATTTCAATATGGGGAAGAAGAGAAAGGAAGCTTCTCAGCAATTCCCTCCAGTTCCTGTGGCGATCCCGATAGCTAAGCAGACTATGCTTGAGTTTTGGAGTCTCAGTCAGACCTAGAGTTCCACTTCCTTCTGCCTTGCTGAACCTGACCTCCGGCAGCAGTGTTGAAGGGGTTTCCCTTACTCCTGAACAGAGGTCTAACCTACCACAACCCTGATATGGTAGCAACCTTAACCTTTAAAGTGCTTCACTTTGACCTTCCTGATTATCTAACCTGCCTCACCATCTCTTACTCACCAGCTTGCACCCTTCGCTCTCTCAATGACCATTGCCTTGTCCTTCCCGGCCCCAAGACTGCCCACTAAGAATCTGCTAGGCACAGTTCTTTCTTCTTTCTATCATCACATATATGAAACAATCTCTTGCTTCCTCTTCTTACTGAATCTTCCTTTAAAACCTTAAAGGCTAACCTGAAGGCCTGGCTTTTTAGGCAAGCTTTCGGAGGGTGAGACTGATTAGATGGCATGAGCTTCACCAGCTAGAGATCTTCCTTTACTGTCCTCCTTGCTTGTCTGTCTAAACTGTGTGGTGCGAATGCTGACCTTTACTATTTTTAATTGGAGTTCCTTTCCTGTTTCAAATTTTTTTAGCCTGCACACTGCTCTGTACTGCTTTAGCAGCTAGAGCGATCTAGCAAATTGAAATAAACTATAAACTTGCAGAAGTGGTTGGTCTGCCCATGCTAGAGGCATTGGAGGATCCCCCTTCTGCAGCTTCCTCCCCAGTTTTGGGAGCTACCTATGCCACCAGAAATCAGATGCAGCACTTATTGAATGAGGTGGCATGTATTCAAGGAGATGTCCCACCAGTTATTGTGCTGCAGGAGCTACAAATGCCTAAAATATGACATGGAGTCACTCTGGGATGCCATCCAGTTACTTAATTCTTCCATGCTGAATTTATCTGTTTAATTTGTTGGTGACTTAACTGTTATTTTTAAAACTGTGGAAGTCCAGACCCAAGTGGTTGACCAACATACTACTAAGTTGCAGGCTCATGAAAGTAAGATCTCAGAGCTTCAATGGTTGAATGAAGCTTTGATTAAAGATAAAAATTTTACATTCAGGAGACTTGAATATTTAGAAAACCAACCAATGAGGAATACATTGAGATGTTTGAATTTTCCCATATCTCCTCTAATTGTACCTGTGGATATGGTATGGAAATACTTACTAGAGGTTTTGAAAATGCCCTCAGAGTCTTTACCACCTATAGTGAGGGCTTATTATTTATCTCTGGTTAAGCCTTCCCAGCTTGGAAATTCATAGACAAATATTTTTTCTCGCCTGATATGAACTTACCAGCTGGATTCTATATATCATGCCTAGAGTTCTGTTCCAAAATCCAAGCGAATTCTATAACAACACGTGTAACTTAATTGGCTTAACAAGCCAATCAGCGTTTTTAATAGCGCTTAAGCAATAATGATCTCAAATTGGCAATAATTAGAATTTATGCGCATAATTTGCTAAGCATATTCTGTAGCATGCAGTGCCTAAATTGTAATGCATGGAGCCAAAAAGGGGCATGGTTATGGGTGGAGAAATGGGTTTTCCAAAATTTATGCGCACTGTTACAGAATATGCCCCTCTGCTCCTAAATCTACATGCCGGTATTTATGCCATGTTTCCCTTGGTGAAAATGGATGCATGCAGTTTTATGTGCTGAGATATCAATTAAGCGTATTCTATATACCGTGCCATGCAGATTTTTCAGGTGCCATATACAGAATCTAGCCCTTAATGGACTTCCTAGTGTCATCATTGGAGGTGATAACTCAATGGACTACCGTAGTAGTGACCTTCACATTGGAACTGGACTGTAACATAGTTTTGCATTGTATTACTGAAACATGGGTAAATTGTTTTTGGATAATATGTCCAAATGTTTCCTGATTTGGCTAGAATGACTAAGAAAAATTGCCAGGAATTCCTGGTGCTTAGAACTAGGGCATTGGCCCCGGATATTAATTTTCTGCTATGTTTTCTTTGTTTTTGTGTGATAACTTGCGAGGATAAAATATATATGTTATTTGACTCCAAACAATTGTTGGAATTGATTTCTGCTAAAGAAGAATTGACTATTAAAGTATGATGTCCTGGTACGCTGTAAGGCAGGCTTGAGGTGATTTCTTTGGGATTATGTGGGCAAATTTTATTTTCCTTTTGTTATATGTGTGTGTGTGTGTTTTTAAAATTTACTATTGAAATTGGCATTCCATTTCTCTTTACTCTTTTTTATGTAATGTTTTTTTCTTATATACTGCCTATATTATTGATTGGGCAGTATATCAAATTTTAAATAAACTTGGAAACTTGGGGCCTTGTTTACTAAGCCACGCTGTAGGCGCACTAATGTTTAGCGCATGCTAAAAATTAGCATTCGTTACCACTAGAGACACCCATAGGAATATATGGGTGCCTCTAGCATTAGCGTGTGCTAATTTTTAGCACAGGCTAAAATCGCTAGTGCGTCTTAGTAAACAGGGCCTTTGGAAACATATTTTCCTTTTCTTATTCCATGTGTCACAACTGGTTGCTGTGGTTGTATTATCAAAAATGTTAATTAAAAAAATATAAAGTAGAGGGTTCTGGGAGGTTTTTAAAAAATGCACAAAAGTGCCAAGTGGGATGTGTTTGGAGCAGGACAGACTGTGTTAATGGAGTGTCATGGTAACTCCCTGCCTCTTTCATGCCATGAATTTCTTTTTTTAAATCTTGCTACTTAGGTGTTTACTTGCCCCATATATTTCACAACCCCTTCTGAAATAAACCCTTTTATGACAGTTATTTGCCAAAGTTTAAATATTTGCTACTATTTGTCAAGTGAAGACTCAAAATACAGTAAGTGAATCAACCACATTGATAATGCTAGATGATTTTTGTCAGTTTCTACTAGGAAGCCCTTTGAGAGGAAGTAGATAATTAATCTTGTGTAAGCCTTAATGCTTTTTTTTATATTGCATTTTTACTTTTGTTTATGTTATCTGCATTTGCAGTAGGATTTGGCATACGGATGAAGGAAGAGTAGGTTTGTTGTAACAGAATGAAAATCTAAAAGTAGACCATTTTTAGTACTAAAAGCAAATATTTAGATAAACCAGTAACTTTTTGTAAACCTACTTATGAGATGTAAGCATTATAATGTCTCTCAATAATAATAAAATGATTATTCTATGCTTACTGCAGGCAATCCAGATCCTGAAGGCCAAGGTTTTTGTCAGGCTGGTTTCAGTTTGGATTTTTACAAGGTGGGTTTATACCAATGAATATTTTCTATAGATGTTATTGTTAATTTGTTTCAGTAATGGTGACAATGTATATAGTGGTGTATTGAGGCCTTAGCTTCCCAGGCTGCAAGAGTATCGGCAGCACTCTCTCGCCCCAGCTGCGGTGGGGCCATGCGCTCAATGGGGCTCAAGGCCGCCCTGTTCATGCTACTGACGCCAAAGCGTCCGTTTGGGCAGAAGGAGACAAAGTCTTCGGAAGGGCCACAGAAGCTCCAAAAGAGTCCAGCGTTGTCTGCCTCATCGCTGGAACTGTATTAGGAGTCGAGGGAAACTCCCTAACCTTCCCCCTCTGCTTGCCCATCGAACACCACGGGCTGGGAGACGCTCCAAGGTGAACAAGGTTGAATGTTTGGAAACTAGAATACAGACCTTGGAGAATGTAGAGGTTGCCTCAATTAAGGACAAGAATGTTTTACATCAACGTTTAGAAAACCAGGTTAGAAGACTTAATTTGAGATTCCTCAACTTTCCAAGATCACTTTTGATTTCTTCTATAGACATGGTAAAGAAATATTTAATTGAGGTCCTGGGGATGGCTGGAGAGTCATTACCTCCTATTACATGAGCTCAATATATTTGGAGTGTCATTACCTCCTATTACATGAGCTCAATATATTTGGAGCTCAGGAAGATCAGAACATCCATAAGAGAGAAGTGGAAAATATGAATCTTACCTTCTTTTTGGAAACCTCTTTGGATGTGATTACACAGAGAACAACTATCCAGCTCATTTTCAAAAGTGATCGCCGGCCATTTTCTGACATAAATCGGGAGATGGCCGGCGATCTCGGAAAAGCGGCCAAATCGGTATAATCGAAAGCTGCTTTTTTGCCAACATCACCGCTTTCCCGTCGCGTCGCCAGCCAACGTTCAAAGGGGCGTGTTGGCGGCAAAGTGAAGGCGGGACATGGGCGGGCATGGGTGTGGCTACCAGATGGCCGGCTTTCGGCGATAATTGAAAAAAAAAAACCCGCGATAAGCAGTATATCGCTGGGTTTACTTGGTCCTTTTATGTTCACGACCAAGCTCCAAATGACCAGATGACCACTGGAGGGAATGGGGGATGACCTCCCCATACTCCCCCAGTGGTCATCAACCCCCTCCCATACTAAAAAAATAAAACAAAAAACCTTTTTTGCCAGCCTGTATGCCAGCCTCAAATGCCGTACCCACCTCCACGACAGCAGAATGTGTTGTATCCTCCGACAGCCCTTCCCTGGTTGCGATGTGGCTTTCGGGTGAGTGTAACACCTTTTCTGTTAGGTGCCCTGCAGAGTCACATCAGCAATGCATTGTGGTGGGTGTAGGGTACTGGGCTCTACTCCCATGGTGCTTTTCCCCCCTGCTAACTGGGTTCAGAGTGTGCCCTGTTTTGTTTCCGGTAGTCCATGAGGTAGTGGCCATTTTTGTAAGCCAGTTTTGGATCCCTTTCATGTGTCACCCACATTAGAGAACGTTATTACCTTGAATGTGGCTGAAAAGAGGACATTGTACACCATTCTGCCAGCTCTGACCTATTGCTAATCTCAGTACCAGGGAGACTCTTTGCCAGTGGGGCACAACCTCTGATCTGCAGTTAACTGTGAGTAAACATGCTTATTCAAATAAAGGACTTTTTCAAAGAGATTAGTCTTCAGGTGTCAACTGATGTGCCAAGGTTATACAGCAGCAACAAGTCCTAGAGGCCTGCGTGTATGCAGGTCCCTGGGTACAGCAGTGCACTTAAGGCAGGCGGACCCAGGCCTATCCCCCCCTACCTGTAACACTTGTGCTGGTAATGGAAGCCCTCCAAAACTCACTGTACCCACATGTAGTTGCCCCCTTCACCCCTAAGAGCTTTGGTAGTGTTGTACATTTGTGGGTAGTAGGTTTTGGGGGGGGGGGTTGGGGGGCTCAGCACCCAAAGTAAGGGAGCTATGCATGCGGGAGGTTTTTCTGAAGTCCACTGCACTGACCCCTATGGTGCCCAGCTGGTGTCCTGGCATGTCAGGGGGACCAGTGCACTACAAATGCTGGCTCCTCCCATGACCAAATGCCTTGGATTTCGCTGGGTTGGAGATCGCCGGCATTTTTTTTCCATTATCGCTGAAAAACAAACCCGGCCATCTCATACCCGGCGAACTCCAAGGCTTTTGGCCGGGCTAAACCGTATTATCGAAAAAAAAGATGGCCGGCCATCTTTTTCGATAATACGGTTCCAGCCAGCTGTAGCGCCGCCGCCAACATAGATCGCCGGTGACATTCGATTATGCCCCTCCACGTTGTTTACTTTTGCCTTGGAACCTGATCAAAATGCAGTTTTGAAACTTTCCTTTAGACGCTTGGAGACACTTTTTTTGGGTTCAAAAGTGCGCATATTTCCTGATCTTTCAAGAGAAACACAGATGAGGGCGTAAGGCTTTCCTGGCCTTACAGCCTAGAGTGTTAGCCTTAGTAGCCAATTTTGTAGTACGTTTTCCTTGTTTATGTTTTATATTTTATGAAGGTAAACAATTTCAATTTTTTGACCCAAAGGAGCTAATTGAATTTATAGAAGCTAAGGAGGAATTGAATGTCATAACTAATTCTTGAATATGAATGGCAGGCTAGAGACAATAATTGAAGGGAGCATCTACCTGTATAATTTTTCTTTTCTTTAGAATAATTATTTCTTATATCTTGGGTTTTTGATTTCCTGTTTAGTGGATGAAAGATTGATGTATATTTTCCTATAATGTTTATGTGAATTCTTATTTTTCAATGTTTTCTGATTATCTCTAATATTGTTGAGATATATATTTGAAAATTCAATAAAAAAAAGAAAAGGGATTAGTGAAGCACATAAGCACTGCCATACTGGGAAAAAAGACCAAAGGTCCATCAAGCCCAGCATCCTGTCTCTGACAGCAGCCAATCCAGGCTTCAAGAACCTGGCAGCCCCCCCCCCCCCCCAATTAATAATGTTCAATGGACTTTTCCTTCAGGAATCTGTCCAAAGCCCCCTTAAACTCCGTAAGGCCAGCCTCTGCCACCACATTCTCCAGCAACGAGTTCCAGAGTCCAACTACACGCTGAGTAAAGAAAAACTTTCTCCTATTTGTTTTAAATCTACCATATTCTAGCTTCATCTTGTGTCCCCTGGTTCTATTATTGTTTGAAAGTGTAAACAAATGCTTCACATCTGTCCGCTCTACTCCACTCATTATTTTGTAGACTTCTATCATATCACCCCTCAGCCGCCTTTTCTCCAAGCTGAAGAGCCCTAACCTTCTCAGCCTTTCCTCATAGGGAAGTCGTTCCATCCCTTTTATCATTTTCGTCGCCCTTCTCTGCACCTTCTCCAATTCCAATACAATGGCATTATAACATTCTCGTGTTTGTTTTCCATCCCTTTCCTGATTATACTCAACATTCTGTGCGCTTTCTTGGCTGCCACAGCACACTAAGCAGAAGTTTTCAACATCTTGTCAACGATGACTCCCAGATCCCGCGCTTTCTTGGCCGCCGCAGCACACTGAGCAGAAGTTTTCAACGTCTTGTCAACAATGACTCCCAGATCCCTTTCTAGGTCTGTGACTCCTAACGCGGAACCTTGCATGACATAGCTGTAATTCGGGTTCCTCTTACCCACATGCATCACTTTGCACTTGTCAACATTGAACTTCATCTGCCACTTGGACGCCCAATCCTCAAGTCTTGCGAGGTCCTCCTGTAATCTATCACACTCCTGCGACTTGACGACCCTGAATAACTTTGTGTCATCTGCGAATTTAATTGCCTCACTAGTTACTCCCATCTCTAGGTCATTTATAAATATGTTAAAAAGCAGTGGTCCCAGCACAGACCCCTGAGGGACCCCACTAACTACCCTTCTCCATTGAGAATACTGACCATTCAATCCTACTCTCTACTTCCTATCTTTCAACCAGCTCTTAATCCATAGTAATACCCTACCTCCGATCCCATGACTCCACAGTTTCCTCTGGAGTCTTTCATGAGGCATTTTGTCAAATGCCTTCTGAAAATCCAGATACACAATATCCACCAGCTCCCCATTGTCCACATGTTTGTTCACCCCCTCAAAAAATGCAGTAGATTGGTGAGGCAAGACTTCTCTTCACTAAATCCGTGCTGACTTTGTCTCATCAGCCCATGTTTTCGTATGTGCTCTGTAATTTTATTCTTAATAATAGCCTCTACCATTTTGCCCGGTAATGACGTCAGACTCACCTGTCTATAATTTCCCGGATCTCCTCTGGAACCCTTTTTAAAAATCAGCGTAACATTGGCTACCCTCCAGTCTTCCGGTACCACACCTGATTTTAGGGATAGATTGCATATTACTAACAGTAGCTCTACAAGTTAATTCTTCAGTTCTATTAGTACTCTGGGATGAATACCATCCAGTCCTGGTGATTTACTACTCTTCAGTTTGCAGAACTGACCCATTACATCCTCCAAGTTTACAGTGAATTCGTTTAGTTTCTCCGACTTGCCTGTTTCAAATACCCTTTCCGGCACCGGTATTCCTCCCAAATCCTTCTCGGTGAAGACCGAAGCAAAGAATTCATTTAATTTCTCCGCTATGGCTTTGTCTTCCCTTATCGCCCCTTTAACACCACTTTCATCCAGCGGCCCAAATGATTCTTTAGCCAGCTTCCTGCTTTTAATGTATCTAAAAAAATTTTACTATGTATTTTCGCTTCTAACGCTAACTTTTTTCAAAGTCCTTTTTAGCCCTCCTTATCTCCGCTTTGCATTTTGCTTGGCATTCCTTATGTTTTATCTTATTATTTTCAGTCGGGTCTCTTCTCCATTTTCTGAAGGATTGTTGGCTTCCTTTACCTTACTGTTTAGCCACGCCAGCTGACGTTTAGGTTTTTTCCTCTTTTTTTCTAACACGCGGAATATATTTGTCCTGTACCTCTAGGATGGTGTTTTTGAACAGCATCCATGCCTGATGCAAGTTTTTTACCCTGCAAGCTGCTCCTTTTAGTCTTTTTTTCACCATGTTTCTCATTTTATCGTAATCACCTTTTCTAAAGTTAAACGCTAGTGTATTTGATTTCCTAAGTTCACTTCCTTCAATACCAATTTCAAAACAGCATGTTGATCTGCTCAGGCCATTTTAATATATATATTTTTTGAAGCAGGTATGTTTAAAAATAATAGATCCAAAATGTTTCGTAGTTGGAGGTGGGGAAAAATTGATATTCAGTCAAAATTTCAGACAGGTCGTAGAAGTTGGAATTGAGATGTATGGCTTAGTATGTCTCCAGTTTCATGAGTATTTTAGAAAAGAATGTGCCAACGTAGAGCCTGTTCTAAGATGAACGCGAAAGACAGACATTTAGGCACAAGATGCATGTAGCATAAGCAGCTACCTTAGTAAAATAAACATTGAAAAGAGGGACGTGTTCAAAGAAAGCAGATAAATTGATATGCTGGCACATAGCCGTTTATCTTTGTGATTTGGGAAATATAACCATATATTATCCTGACGCTGTCAAAGAGATTGCTTTCTCTAGCCAATTTAGCACAAAATTCACTTTAGCACAAAACTCAGTGGGAGATTAAAGGGGCAACCTCCCCATATCCCAGCAGTGGAGTGCTGCTCAATAGCTTTATAACAAATCCTAAACTTGATCTTTTAGGACATAGTACTACTACTACTACTACTACTACTACTTATCATTTCTGTAGTACTACTAGACGTATGCAGCGCTGTACACTTGAACATGAAGAGACAGTCCCTGCTGAACAGAGCGTACAATCTAATTAGGACAGACAAACAGGACAAACAAGAGATAAAGGAATATTAAAGTGAGGATGATGAAATGAAGGGGACAATGGGGGGTCAGCCACCGATGACCAGTGTTTTGTCCCCTGTGCAGCAAGTGTGGGACCGCTCCGTGACGAGCTGTCCACAGATGACTGGGTTGATGAGTCCTTTGATTAGCGCCGGCGAAGGAGCATCAGTGCTCTTGGACCTGGAAACAACTTCATCGCTCCCAAGTCATTTAACCACCATGTCCAAAGGAGTGGAGGAGTGAGTTAGGAGTGTATGCTGAAACTGAAGTCATTTATAGCTGAACTCATGTCGGCGGTGCCATTCCTAAACCAGTAAGAGCTATCAGCTTGGAGTTTTTGGCTCCCGTGGAGGTTACATTGAATATCATCTGGAAGGCGCTCCAGGACCTAATGGTGGTAGTAAATAATTTTGCTTCAGATATAATCTTATTAGTGAGCCACATGGATAATCGAATCGAATCCTTTGAGAATGAAAAATTGATACAGTAAATGAAGTTCTACAGGAGTAGGAAACGGTTAAGATTTTGAAAATGATAATAGACCAGAAAATTTTGAACAAAATGAATATTATTACAGATGATTAATATCAAGATTGTTGTTTTCCCAGAGTTCCGGGTATGACTCCTAAAGTTTTTTCCTCTGAAATGATTCCTTTTAGTATATATATATATTTTTAATCATTTATTTATAATTTTTCATTTTACAAGGGTCATTTGCAAACAGTAATACAGTGATGACTGTACAGTAATACAGCCCTTTTACTTCCTGTTCTGGGACAAAGGGAGCAGGGAGCCGGTTTAGCCGACAGTTGTGTGCCTTTATAGATATTAAAAAAGTGGTCACAGGTAACAACTAGTATGTTGAGAATATTATATAAAGGGTGGGGTTAGAAAATGTGTTAAGCATTTTTGGTTATATGTATTCCTTATGTGCTCTTCTCCTGAGCTTATGCTGTACACACCACCCTATGTTTGTGGTCTAATTAGGATTGACGATTGTTTTCTTTTTTCTATTATGCCTTAAATTGTATTTCCTTTCCGTATTTTTTGTTCAAGTGTTTAACATGTAAAATTTTTGTTTGAATAAAAAAAAAAGAACTAAATCCTCCGTAGTCATAATCTGTCTACCTGGTGGGTTACATAAATCTTTATGCAACTCGGGAAGTAAGGGGGTCTTTTACAATGCAGGCTTACTGAGCGCTAAATTGGGACTACCGCCGGCCCAATGCGGCCACCAGCGGTAGTTCTGCCTCGAGTGCTCTCCATTTCTGGGGGAAAAAGAAAACCCCTGGAAATGACTTGCATGGCAGTAATCCAGTGGTAATCGGGTATCGCCGCACACTGCCCGGTTACCGCCAGGTTACTATGGGAGCTGTTATCACCACCTCAGTGCATGGCAGTAAGGGCTCCCCGCCGCATGGACACATAGAAAAAGTTTTCTTACCACATGGCCATGTTTGTTTGGGTTTTTTTTTTACCTGCTGTAGTAAAAAGGGCACTGGTGCACAGGAAAAATGCCCCCTGCCGCTAGCACAGGACCCTTTTCCCTGCAGCTTGGTAAAAGACAGCCTAAGAAAATAATGGGAACTCTCAGATGTTCAGATGTCAGAAAGTCTGCTTCTTTTTTAGTAAACTGCTGTGTCAAAAATACTAGTTCTCATACCTTTAACTGCAAAATAGTTGCAGGTTCTTCTTCCAATTCAGTATAATATTTAGTATCCAACGATGTCTGAAGCATCTCTGTATGGTATTGTAATTTTGAACAAACAACCATGCTACTCCCATTATGAGCCCTCTTAATAATCAAGTCTAGGCTGAATTGAGTAAGTGCAGCTCTGTTATACACTCATCAAAATAACTTTGAAATACACTTTTATGTGCATAACATACCAAATCATATAGTACAAGTTCCCCAAAATTTATATATAGGGATCAATAACTTCTGGAGGGTCCCAATTAGATTTAGGAAATACAAAAGAAGTCTCAGTAGGTTCAATTGTTAGTTTCATTTCTTCCTCCACAGTTGATGTACTCCAAACAAATCAGCATCATTAAGGGCCTCTTTTAAGCTTTGCTAAGGATTCCCACATGGCAAATGAGAGGAAGACCATAGGAATTGAATGGGCTTCCTCTCATTTGCTGCACCGGGAATCGGTAACGCAGCTTTGTAATGCAGGGTCCTTTTTAGTGCAGCTTGGTAAAATGACCCCATTATTTGTTATTTTTTTTGGGAGGGGGCATGCCATAGGTGGGAAATGGGCATGGAAGTGACTTTCATCTACCATATTCGGATTAGTGCATACTAACTGGATAAGGTGAACTTAGCTCATGATCACTGTGGGGGCCTTTTACAAAGCAGGGTAAAAAGTGGCCTGAGGTAGTGTGGACGTGTCTTTTTGGCATGCGCTGGGTCACTTTTTACTGCAGCTGGGGAAAGGGCCATTTTTTAATGGGCCAGGAAATGGGTGAGCACAAAAACTAAAACTATCGTGTGCCTATTTACAACCTGAGCCCTTCCTGCCATCCATTGACTTAGCAGTAAACTACCCATGCAGTGTGCGCTAACATGGCCACACTGCCAGTTACCGCCAGGAACGCCAACAGCGTAGAAAATAAAAAAATATTTTCTACTGTGGGATTTGGCATGGGCCAAACTCAGAGTTAACGCCGGTGCTTGTGCTACCCCAGCGGTAGTGCCAATTTGGCGCACTCTACCTGCGCATTTGCCCCCCCCATGGCTTTGTTAAAGGGCCCCATAGTGCCTCCTAAATATGAGGTGGTAAGTGCTTCTGCATTAATTTTTTGCAAGTCTGCACACTAATTAAAAAATTATTATGGGACCTGCAGAAATAATTATTTAAAATTTCCTAAATACTGTCACAGAAGACCTGGACTTGACATGTGGTTAAGCCCAGACCGTAACACTTTTTAGTAAAAGGGCCTGTTAATGTTAGATATGCCTCTTTAAACTGTTCACTGGAGGAGTAAAGAACATCTGCAACTATTAATTTTAAAAATACCTAATAAACATATCAACTTGTTTTGTATAATATATAATACAGAAAATTGGATCCTCCATTTGTATTCTTGAATGAATTATTTTGAAACCTGAAAGACAAAAACACCTCACCAATATTTGTATTTGTGCTCCAATCATGTGAAAATGTCATAAATTGAGAAAAAAAGACTATAGTGCAGTGATTTCCAAACCTGGAGACACCCCAGCCAGTCAGGTTTCTAGGATATCCACATAAAATATTCATGAGAGATATTTGCATGCAGTGGAGACAGTGCATGCATATCTCTCTCATGAATATTCATTGTGGATATCCTGAAAACCTGACTGGGATGTCTCCAGGACCTGGTTTGGGAACCGCTGCTATTGTTAGTAATATGTAATTTATCCTTAAAATCGAGCGTGGTACCAAAGTTTGGAGGGTGTCCAATGTAACGCCGATTTTTAAAAAAGGTTCCAGAGGAGATCCGAGAAATTATAGACCAGTGAGTCTGACATCGGTGCAGGGCAAAATGGTAGAGACTATTATAAAGAACAAAATTACAGAGCATATTCAAAAGCATGGATTAATGGGACAAAGCCAACATGGATTTAGTGAAGAGAAATCTTGCCTCACCAATCTATTACATTTGTTTGAAGGGGCGAACAAACATGTGGATAAAGGTGAGCCGGTAGATATTGTGTATCTGGATTTTCAGAAGGTGTTTGACAAAGTACCTCATGAAAGACCCTAGAGAAAATTGGAGAGTCAAGGGATAGGATATAGTGTTCTATTGTGGATTAAAAACTGGTTAAAAGATAGAAAACAGAGAGTAGGGTTAAATGGTCAGCAGTGGCGTTCCTAGGTCGGCTGCCACCAGGGGTGGATCGCCGCTGTGAACCCCCCCCCCCGGGGTGCAGCGGCGTCTGTTCCCCCAGGGTGCAGCACAACACCCCCCCCCCAGTGCAATGACACCCCTCTCCCTGGCGCATCAAGCTCCCCCCTGTGCAATGACACCCCCTCCCTGGCACATCAAGCGCCCCCCCCCCCCCCCGGTGCATTCTTGGCTGCTGGAGGGTGCAGAGAGCAGCCGTGCGCCTGTCGGCTCCACTGGCTCCCTGCTCCCTCTGTCCCGGAACAGGAAGTAGCCTGTTCCGGGGCAGAGAGAGCAGGGAACCAACGGAGCCGACAGGCACGTGACTGCTCTCTGCACCCTCCAGCAGCGTGCACCCGGGGCAGACCACCCCCACCGCCCCACCCTTGCTACATCACTGATGGTCAGTATTCTCAATGGAGAAGGGTAGTTAGTGGGGTTCCCCAGGGGTCTGTGCTGGGACCGCTGCTTTTTAACATATTTATAAATGACCTAGAGATGGGAGTAACTAGTGAGGTAATTAAATTTGCTGACGACACAAAGTTATTCAAAGTCATTGTGAAAAATTAAAAGAGGATCTTATGAGACTGGGAGACTGGGCATCTAAATGACAGATGACATTTAATGTGAGTAAGTGCAAAGTGATGCATGTGGGAAAGAGGAACCCGAATTATAGCTATGTCATGGAAGGTTCCACATAAGGAGTCACAGACCAAGAAAGGGATCTAGGTGTTGTCGTCGATGGTACGTTGAAACCTTCTGCTCAGTGTGCTGCTGCGGCTAAGAAAGCAAATAGAATGTTAGGTATTATTAGGAAAGGAATGGAAAACAAAAATGAGGATATTATAATACCTTTGTATTGCTCCATTGTGCGACTGCACCTCAAATATTGTGTTCAATTCTGGTTGCCGCATCTCTAAAAAGATATAGAGGGGCATAATTGAACGAAAACGTCTATCTCCATGGGCGTTTATCTCCAAGAATGGGTCCGTGAAGGGGCGGACTGAACCGTATTTTCGAAAAAAATAGACGTCCATGTTTTATTCGACAATTTGTGAGCTGGGCGTTTTTGTTTTTCAATGATAATGGAAAATGAAAGCGCCCAGCTCAAAAACGAATAAATCCAAGGCATTTGTTCGTGGGAGGGGCCAGGAGTCGTAGTGCACTGGTCCCCCTCACATGCCAGGACACCAACGGGGCACCCTAGGGGGCACTTTTACAAAAACAAAAAAAAAGGTAAAAGAGCTCCCAGGTGCATAGCACCCTTCCCTTGTGTGTTGAGCCCCCCAAATCCCCCTCAAAACCCACTGCCCACAAGTCTACACCATTACTATAGCCCTAAGGGGTGAAGGGGGCACCTACATGTGGGTACAGTGGGTTTGGGGGGGTTGGACGACTAAGCATTAAGCAGCACAATTGTAACAGGTAGGGGGGGGGATGGGCCTGGGTCCACCTGCCTGAAGTCCACTGCACCCCCTAACAACTGCTCCAGGGACCTGCATACTGCTGCCAGGGAGGTGGGTATGACATTTGAGGGTGAACATAAAAAGTTGTGAAACATCATTTTTTGTGGTGGGAGGGGGTTATTGACCACTGGGGGAGTCAGGGGAGGTCATCCCCGATTCCCTCTGGTGGTAATCTGGTCATTTAGGGAACTTTTTGGGGCCTTATTCGTGAAAAAACAGGGTCCAGGAAAAGTGCCCTAAATTCTAGCTACAAACGCATACTTTTTTTCCATTATCGGCGAAAGGCGCCCATCTCTCCTCGGCCGATAACCACGCCCCAGTTCCACCTTCGCCACGCCTCCAACACGCCCCCGTCAACTTTGTACGCTTCCGCGATGGAGTGCAGTTGAAAACGTCCAAAATCGGCTTCCATTATACCGATTTATTCGTTTTTGTGAGATAAACGTCTATCTCCCGATTTGGGTCGAAATCTAGGCGTTTTTCTCTTTCAATTATAAGGTGGATAGTGTAATTAGAAAAGGTACAGAGAAGGGCAATGAAAATGATAAAGGGGATGGGACGACTTCCCTATGAGGAAAGGCTAAAGTGGCTAGGGCTCTTCAGCTTGGAGAAAAGGCGGCTGAGGGGAGATATGAGAGAGGTCTATAAAATAATGAGTGGAGTTGAACGGGTAGAGTGAAGCGTCTGTTTTCGCTTTCCAGAAATACTAAGACTAGAGCTACAATGATGAAGCTAAAATGTAGTAAATTTAAAACGTATCGGAGAAAAGTTTTCTTCACGCAACGTGTAATTAAACTCTGGAATTCGTTGCCAGAGAATGTGGTGAAGGCGGTTAGCTTAGCGGAGTTTCAAAAAGGTTTGGACGGCTTCCTAAAGGAAAGGTCCATAGACCATTATTAAATTGGACTGGGGAAAATCCACTATTTCTGGGATAAGCAGTATAAAATGTTTTGTACTTTTTGGGGGATTTTGCCAGGTATTTGTGACCTGGATTGGCCACTGTTGGAAACAGGATGCTGGTCCTGATGGACCCTTGGTTTGTCCCAGTATGGCAATACTTATATATTTTGCCAAAGCACATAGGCACTTTTAACACAATCAATACAACTTGGATCATAAAAAATCTGTCTTTTAAAAGTTGTATGTGTAAATATTTATTTTTTTTATCTTTATCTTTAGTTGTATGAATTTTAAAATAAAATTTTATAATCTATATCATGTTGAAGCTGACTGGTTTCAAAGTACATATGCACTTTTAGCAATATGTCACTGAGGTCTTTTTCTCTGTTTATGAAATAATTTTCATATGGTTTATTCTGTAAAGA
Source organism: Microcaecilia unicolor (assembly GCF_901765095.1). Taxonomy (NCBI): domain Eukaryota; kingdom Metazoa; phylum Chordata; class Amphibia; order Gymnophiona; family Siphonopidae; genus Microcaecilia; species Microcaecilia unicolor. The sequence goes on along the minus strand of NC_044031.1, from coordinate 124,708,578 downwards.
TTACATGTGTAAATATTAACGAGGCACTGTTGTATTTCTGATGACAATATTTCACTTTTTTTTGTTATATTAATTATTTTGAATCCAAATAATAATAGTAAAATATTGTTTTTATGTTGTCCTTGCTATAGAATGGTGATCTTGTAGTAGGAGGACCTGGCAGTTTCTATTGGCAAGGTAAGCACATTCTGTTTATAACTGACTTTATTAGTAGTAAACAGTGGCAGGAGTAGCCTAGTGGTTAGTGCAGTTTACTTTGATCCTCGGGAACTGAGTTCGATTTCCACTGCAGCTTCTTGTGACTCTGGGCAAGTCACTTAACCCTCCATTGCCCCAGGTACAAAATAAGTACCTGTATATATGTAAACTGCTTTGAATGTAGTTGCAAAATACCACAGAAAGGCGGTAAATCAAGTCCCATTTCCCTTTCCCTTCATAGTTTAATATTCGGCTGAGAAGATATCAGCACTGGCTCCATCTGTTTTCAAGGTGTGTTTAGGAATGCACTTTCTACCGGATTCTAAAAATAGCACCTTAATTTCTGCGTGGAAATCAAAGTGTATTCTATATCAATGCCCATTAATTGGTTAGCTAGCTAATCAGCACTGTCAATTGGTTGTTAACAAGCAATTAGCACTAATTGGCATTTACACGCAGAACTTGCTAAGCGTATTCTATAACATAGTACGCATAAATTCCAAGTCGCATAGTTGAAAAGGGGGCATGGCCATGGGTGGGGTGTGGGCATTTCTAAAATCTGTGCGCGTTGTTATAGAATACACCCGCTCTGTGCCTAATTTAGGAGAATTAGGCACAGAAGCGCTCATCGTATTCTAGCGCTCATCGTATTCTAAATACCACGCTGAAATTTAAGCCTATTCTATAAAATGTAGGCGTACTTTAGAGAATATGCCTAGGTGTGTTTTTTTTCTACATGGAATTTTCAGGCGTCATATATAGAATCTAGCCTTCCCCACCCACTAGACACCAGAGGAATCCAGTAAGTGCTGGGAGGAGTCCTCTGGGGTGGGGTATCTTTTCTAGGGTGGGGACTTGCTGGGTGGTTAGACATCTTTCTGTGGGGTGAGGTGGGGGGGCTGTTCAACAGATAGGGGTCTGGGTAATGCCTTTGGAGGGGAGTCTTATTTGATGGACTGTCCCCTTTAAGAAGGCTTCCTTGAGCACTGGTCTGTGCATTAGAAGATCAGTGCTTCTGTGGAGAAAAATAGCCCTGCTTGTAAGGTTGATGGCAAGTTGCATAATTCATTTACTGTGGCAGTTGCCAACATGTGATAATGAGTGGTGCACTGGCAAACATTGCAGAATATACCATATAGGTGGCACAATATATTTGAGTAATTAGGTTGGCTAAATTAACAGAGAGCTGCAGTTTGTTCAAGGTGACCATTTATGTTATTCAGAAAAATGGCACTCTATCTTATGCAACCTCCTCACCTCTGAAATCTCATCCTTTTCACCCTGCCTCCTGTTCTCATCCCAAGTATCTGTGGTGGGGAGGGAGAGTTGCAGCAGTAGATGCTAATGGTAAGGAGGAGAGAATTGATGGTTCCTGTTTGGAGAGCTGCAGGGGAGGATGAAACATCAGGACCTACTCTCCAAATGAGAGGGAAAAGGGGTGACAGAAGCATTAATGGCAACTTGGAGAGGGAATGAGGTGATGAAGGAGTGGATGAAATGGTGGTTCAAGGAAATGGAAGAGGACTGAAGGAACAGTCCAAGTTGTTGACTGACTGTGAAATAGTCACACCATTTGGGAGGAACCCATTAATTCTGAAATATCACTCTTTCTGGCATAGCCGGATGCTTACAGCCACTCATGGTTTGGGATCTGCTTCTTTTCCACAGTGGCTTCTGTGCAGAAGAATCTCAGAAACAGCGTCTCATTCTGTCCCTGCACTGCTTCTTAACCCCCAAACCAAAGGAGTCACTTTTTATATAAATCTTCTAGGATTATGCGCTGACATACAAAGCAGCTTTAATTTAATCTGCTTTGCTGACCCAGAGTTAGATACCTGTTTGTAGTGGTACTGGAGGCATTTCAGTCTGTTTCTTAGATAAATATACAGAAACTTATGTGCATCAGGTTTGTTCCAAGGATATTTGATGCCCTAAGCAGGCCAGTGCTCAAGGGATGCCATGTTCCACTACCATCAGATTCAGACTATAAATTGGAAGGGGGCAGGACATAGCAGGACATAGCTGGCTGTACTTGAGACCCTACCCAGTGTTCAGTCTTTATACATCTTTGGCCTGGGAGGAGGAAGGGTGGCAGCAGCGGTGATGGGAGCAGGCCTGACAGGAGAAAGGGAATAGGGAGAAGCTCTATCCCATGCTGGACCTATGCCAACCTCCCAAATTTTGCCACCTATGGTCCTCATCTACTGTCATATTCTTTCTTTCTGTGCTGCCAACCCTAACACATGTAATGGTCACAAATAAGTAGTATTATTATCTATACTGCTGCCTAAGAGTATAGTGATTTTCTTCTTTGGTTTGGATATTTTTACATTTTTTTTAAACAAACATTTGAGGATTTCAAACAGCCCAGAATACAGCAGCCAGACTCATCTTCGGAAAACCAAAATACGAAAGTGCAAAACCCTTACGTGAGAAACTACACTGGCTCCCACTCAAGGAACGTATCACCTTTAAAGTATGCACCTTAGTTCACAAAATCATTCACGGTAAAGCCCCTGCATACATGTCTGATTTAATAGACCTGCCACCCAGAAACACTAAAAGATCATCCCGAACTTTCCTCAATCTCCACTTCCCTAAGTGCAAAGGCATAAAATACAAAGTACTGCATGCTTCAACCTTCTCTTATATGAGCACGCAATTCTGGAATACATTACCACGCAACCTGAAAACGATCTACGAACTAACCGACTTCCGCAAACTATTGAAAACTTATCTCTTTGAGAAAATGTATTGCAAGGATTAAAACACATGAAGTCCATACACACTAATAGAAATGCATCAATACACTCTCTTCTGAATTCTCTTCCCCCGTATTTTCACCACACTTAAAACTCTACCCACAGATAAAATTGTTATACCCTAATGTTCTCTTGCTATTGTTTATCGCCCTATCATTTCCCCATTGTTACATTCCATTGTTCTATTCCCCAAATGATGTTTTGACTTTGACTTTGTCTTTCCATAACTCTTCACAATGTAACCCATAATCGTACTGTAACAAATTGTATTTCCATCATTCACAATGTATTGTAAGCCACACTGAGCCCGCAAATAGGTGGGAAAATGTGGGATACACATGCAATAAATAAATAAATATATGTGTCTGAGTTAGACTGCAAATTACAATAGAAAACCAATCCTGATTTTCTATCCTTCTCCTTGGCAACTGGGCTCTACAGATGTAATCTGATATGACAGGGATATTGGAGATTCATCGAGAATAGTTTGTCTTGATCTACAAGTGCTACACTAGTTGACTACTGTAAACAGAAGATTATTTCCAGGGGATTTCAAATGACTAAAGGGCCCAGGATGAGAAGTGGAATAGCATTCTTAATAAATGTTTGCTTGATTTAATGTTCCTCTTGATGCAGGGAGGTCAGATAAAGTAGAACAAGTCAGAGAACTCTTGGAAGAGTTCAGATGTTGGTTGTAACTAATCTGGATTATTGTAATTCATTGTGGGCCTCTTTTACAAAGCCGCACTACCGATTCTCAGTGCTGCAAATGAGAGGAAACCCATTCAATTCCTTTGGGCTTCCTCTCATTTACTGCACGGGAATCGCTATTGCAACTTTGGAAAAGAAGCCCTGTATGTTGGATTGAGTAGTAAATTGTTAGCTGTTACAACTTTTACAGAACACATTTGTATGGATTGGTACGATTGATATTTTGTTTAAGAAAGTACGATAGGGTCTCTGGTCATCTTAAAGAATTACATTGGCTCTGTGTTCAGGCAAGAATTGTTTTTAAAACTGCTTGTTTGTTTTTTCAGGTTTTATATGGAAATACTTCTGAATTGTTAATTCAATTTTTTTCTCATTGTTTTTATAATTCTGTCAGAATTAGTGAAAGCTTGCTATTGAAGTATCCAGTTTTTTTAAATTTAATTTATTTATCAGTTTTAATATAACAGACTCAACAAGAGTATCAGAAATACAAGAAATAATAACACTCCAATATCATTATATAATCAAATCAATTCTTCAGTCTATCGACCAATAAACATTTAAGGTAAAATGATCCAAGATTAGGAAAAAGAAAGTAAAAATAAAATTTTTACAAGTAATTAAGTGTCACACTATTGTTACTGCTATCAAAAAGTGTCTCGCCTCTTAGCCTATCTTGCAGTGTAGTCTGGTACTTCAATTGTCACATTAACATCCTCTTTAGAAACCAAAAAATCTATCAACTGTTTTGGATCAAAAAACTGAAACATTTTTGTTTGATACACAATTCTACATATACAGGGAAAGTTTAGAATATAGTCAGCTCCTATGGCGAGAGTTCTCTGGCGTAGTGCCAAAAAGGCACCTCGCCTTTTCTGAGTTTCTCTCGCCAGGTCTGGGTATATTCTTACTTTTGATCCAAAAAAAGTTGTTTGTAAATGCCTAAATAAAAGTCTCAAAACCGCATCCCGGTCCATTTCTAGTGCAAAAACAACCAGTAATGTTGATCTTTGAGTTACTACCTCCAACGAGGATTCTAGAAATGATGTCAAGTTCATACCATCCCCTCCATTGTGTTGAGAAGAAGAATTCTCCACACGATTTTTATTTGGCAAATATTGGGCCCGCACGATAGGGGGTAGTGATTCACTAGACATACCCAATATCTCAGTCAGATATCTTTTTACCATATCAATGGAGGAGATCAGAGGAGATCTAGGAAAGTTAGTAAATCTTAAATTCAGGCTTCTTGATTTATTCTCTAAGTATTCCAAACGCCGTGCCATATAACTCCTGTCTTTAATCATAGAGTGACTAAAGACCTCCAAAGATTGTACTTTTTCTCCAATTTTCTCCACTTGGGAAACATTATTAATGATTGTTTGAGCCTGCTGGAGGGTTACGCTTGATAAAATCTTTATATCAGACAAGTTTTTCAAAATTTGTTGTTGTAAAGAGGCATGTATAGTGGCATTTAAGTCCCAAAGTGCTTCCAATGTCACCACGGGAGATTTTGGGATTGTACCCGCTTCTAAAGCCATAGGGGGGGTGTTAATAATCTTGCTCAGGGTACTCACAGCACCTTCTTCCACCGCGGTCATTCCTGAGCCTTCCAACGGCGCTAGCAAGTTCCCTCACTGGGTTTGCCCTTCCCCCTCCGGAGAGAGCAAAGCAGATCTCCCCTCGCCTTCCAAACCACTTGGCTGCGGGGGCGCCGCGCGCTCGACGGGGCTAAACGAGACTCCGTCATCACTGCTGGCCAGCCCATTAGCGCCGGCCTCGATAGCAGGGGAAGAGACACGATTTGGACCCAGAAGCAGCCCAAATTGCTCCAGAGTCGGCTGGGTCAAAAGGTGGGTCCCACTCGAGGTAGAGGGAGTCTCTCGGGTTTTCCCTCTCCGCTTTCCCATAATGGGAAATCAGTTCCTTCTCTCCTGCCGTATTCCGGGCAAACCAGCGTTTCTGGTGCAGTTAACATCTCAAGCGGCCATCTTGGATGGAAGTATCCAGTTTTTAAGAACATATGGTTTAAACGTAAATTGGGTTCTGTGTTTTATTTTCAAGCCATCACTGTGTAGAATGATTTACCTGGTCTAGTTCATTCAGAACTAGACTACAGGTGTTTATGTAAGAAACTGAAAACTTTTTTATTTGACAGATTTTATGGTTTATTTTTTGATTAATTTGTTATTCCTTACTTTTGTGTGGGCTCTTGAATTATGAACTGTCTGGAACCTCTGGTTGGAACAATGTGGTATATCAGCTGCGAATTAGAAATTATAAGTTTCTCATGATAACAAGATTGGACATCAGTCATAAGAATTAGATAGATCAACCATTATCGAATATAAGCACATATAGCATTTACTGCAATATTGACTAGATAAATGTCATATCAGGAAATGCTCAGGAGGTAAAGTTCCTAGGTGAAATAAAAGACTGCTTCATGAAGCAGCTGGTTCAGGAACCAATAAGAAGAGGAGCTGCAGGTATTTTAGATTTAGTCCTTATTGCAATGCAGGACTTGGTGCAAGAGTTAACAGTGTTGAGTCTACTTAGCAATAATGATCAAAACATGATTAAATTTGAGTTAATAACTGGTGTCAAGATACTAAGGGGGAGATTCATCAAGGTGCAGAAAAAGTTTCCCTTTTACTGCACCTTGATTGCCTGCGGGATTCATTAATTTGCGGGATCCCAGTACCACAGGTTGCAGAATTCTGCCAACAGGACTAACACTACTTGCAAGCCATCTCACAAACAGCGCTATTCCCCATGGCCCAATGCTCCCGGGCCACAAGAAGAGGGTTCTCCCCAGTCCTCCCTGCATGCCCTCACTAAATCCTCCCTGCACAAGTCCTGCCCACCCCACCCAGGGGCTACCCGAGAAATAGCATTGATGGTTTGGGGGACCAAGAAGTCCTTGGAGTCCAGGGTTTTTCCAGGAGTATGGGGAAGTCTTCGAGAAGAAGCAACTCTCAGTCGCTCCTGCCTAGTCCAATAGTGTGACTACCGCTAGGGATCAGATTCCCATATAAGGAAATATAGAAAGTGGCCAACAGTACCATAGCAAGGTATGTGCAGCCGATGTCACATCACAATGCACAAGGGAGGCAGGGGAGCCAAAATTGCAACCCATCCATTGTCTTCCCTGCTTTGATGCAATGTGCTGGGCAGTGTGGGAGCTAAGGAGGCATGTCGTACAAGGCGCATATCTGGCTTGGGATACTCATGTTGGCCAGGGTTCCGGGGGTGATCTGGGAAACAACAGACTAGTATGCCTGATGTCACTGCTAGGCAAAATGGAAAAAGCTACTAGAAAGAATAAAATCACTGAACGCATAGAAAACCATGTTTTAATGGGGCAGAGTAAACACTGAGTCAACAGAGTGGAGGAGTGGCCTAGTGGTTAGAGCACCGGTCTTGCAATCCCAAGGTGGCCAATTCAAATTACATTGCTGCTCCTTGTGATCTTGGACAAGTCACTTAACCCTCCATTGCCTCAGGTACAAACTTAGATTGTGAGCCCTCCTGGGACAGAGAAATATCCAGAGTACCTGAATGTAACTCACTTTGAGCTACTACTGAAAAAGGTGTGAGCAAAATCTAAATAAATAAATAATAAACACAAATTTAGCCAAAGGAAGTCTTGCCTCACTAGTTTGTAACATTTTCTTGAAGACATGAATAAACATGCAGATAAATGGGAGTCAGTTGATGTAGTGTATCCAGATTTTCAAAAATGTTTTGACAAAGTCCCTCATGAGAAACTCCTGAGGAAATCAAAAATCCATTGGGTAGAAGGCTATGTTCTGTTGTGGATTGTGAGCTGGTTAAAAGATAGAAAACAGAGGGTAGGGTTAAATGGACAATTCTTTCAATGGAAGAAGGTGAATAGTAGAATGCCAAGGGAACTGTACTGGGACCAATACTTTTTAACATATTTATAAATGATATGGAAATAGAAATTACTAATGAGGTTATAAAATTTGCAGATGACAAAACTATTCAAAGATGTTAAATTACATGAGGACTGAGAAAAATTGTAGAGGAACTTGGCAGGCTGGAGGACTGGGCATCCAAATGGCAAATAAAGGTTAATGTGGACAAGGGCAAAGAGACCCAAATTATAGCTACGTGATGCTAGGATCCACATTAGAAGTCACCTCCGAAGAAAAGGTTTTAGGAGTCATCGTGAACGATATATTATTTGCTCAGTATGCAGAGGTAGCCAACCCCCCCCCCCAAAAAAAAAACAAAACAACAACAGAATTTTAGAAATTATTAGGAAAGGAATAGAGAATAAAACGAAGACTATTATAATGCCTCTGTATCGCTCCATGGTGTGACCACACCTTGAGTACTATGTGCAATTCTGGCCGCTGCATCTCACAAAAACATATAGTGGAATTAGAAACAGTACAAATAAGGGCAACCAAAATGATTAAGGGAATAGAACTACTGTCATGGAGGAAAGGCTGAAGAAGTTAGGCACATTCAGTTTGAAGAAGACATGGCAGTGGGGGTAGGGGAGTATGATAAAGGCCTACAGAATCCTGAGACGAGTAGAATGGGCTGAAAAAAGATTTGCAACAGTACAAAAGGAGAAGGTCAAAGTACACAGCACAAACCATGAAGAAAACAGCACAAAGGGCCTTCAAGACTGGAGTAGACAATAGGTTCTTTATTCGAAGAGCCGACATGGGCCGTGTTTCAGCATCACAGCGCCCATATCAGGGGTTTTCAAAATTGTCATTGAAATTGTTGGTAGCATGTAACACATGCTGCCGGCTACAAATCCACAAAAATTCCTGGAGGCAAAGTCCATAATCCATTATTAAGGTAGAACCAGGGAAAGCCACCTGACTTTGCCACTGTTGGAAGCAGGATATTGGGACAGATGGACCTTTTGGTGTGATCCAGTATGGCAATTTTTATGTTCTTATTTAAATGTTAGAGTACTCACATATTTTATAAACAAATTGCATAAGCCATTGTTAAGATGGACTTGGGAAAATCCACTGCTCATTCCTAGGATAAGAAGCATAAAATCTGTTTTACTGTTTTGGGATCTTGCCAGATACTTGTGATGGATTGACCACTGTTAAAAACAGGATACTGGGCTTGACTGACCTTCAGTCTGTCCTAGTACAGCAACGCTTATCTTCTTAAGCGTATATGCAGATCGTGTACAGGTATGCATTTTCTTGTCACTGCACATATTTTACATGTGTTAAGCTGGGATAATTTTTAAATGCATTTTTACATGTATAAAAAACCCCTTATGTGCGAAAAATCTTTTATGGCTATGGGTATGGGTCATGCATTTGATATACTGCATTTCAGTGGTGCAACTAAACCAGTTTACATATTATATTCAAATTACTTTCTCTGACCCTTGTGGACTCATAATCTAAACTATCCCTTAGGTATTATGAACTAAGGACATTTTTTTAAAAAAGAGAGTGAATGGAAAATGATGGCCAAGTACATACTGTAATTAAATGTCAGATTAAAGGCTTACAGTATTATTCATTTTCTGACATTCGGAGGGCAGTTTTCCAACTCTCCATATAATCTGCAACATCCATGGGCAGTTTTTACCCTTAGAGTTTGTACCAATTTTCAAAATGAAAGTATACAAGTAGTTTCACTTGGGAAATTGCTTAAAGAAAAGGCCCCCTCACACATTTGTACTTCTCTTTTGTGTGGCACTTTCTCCAAGTGGAAAACCATTGACAGATTTGGAGATTTTAAATATATGCATATTTCCAAACCCAGCCACCAGTACTGCTTCCCTCTATTGTGGCACTATATAGATAATATTACTCACATATAGGGTCAGCAGTTTTCAAAAAAGTCCATCCACTGGTAAAGCACTGTTTTACCCACAGAAATGTCTTTAAAAATTTCTCTCTTAATGCAATACTACAATTTCCACTCTCGGTTTCCTGTGACAGATTTTTAAAGATACTGCAGCAAGAAGTAATTTATTTATTTGTTTATTTGTTACACTTATACCCCACATTTTCCCACCTATTTGCAGGCTCAATGTGGCTTACAAAGTACCGTAAAGGCGTTTGCCATTTCAGTTGATAACAAATACAAGATTGTGTTGTGGTCAAATGAGGTAGAAGTGAATCAGGCATCATGGGGTTGAGGGGAAAGAGGATAGTAAATTGTCCAGTACGATCATTGATTATGTTGTGTTGCTGGGTGTGGGGATTTATGTTGGATCGGTGGGATAAGCTTTTTTGAAGAGGTGGGTTTTTAATAATTTCCTGAAGTTTAGGTGGTCATGTATTGTTTTTACTGCATACGGGAGTCCATTCCATAGTTGTGCGCTTATGTAAGAGAAGCTAGATGCATAAGTTGTTTTGTATTTTAGCCCTTATGTGACACATTTAGCATAAATTGCATATCTACATATCAAACTATGCAGATTTTAGTTTACTTTATAACTAAAGTCATTCACTGATTTCTCATGAATGTGCAGTCTATTTGGCTCGTATTTTGGGGATTAGGGATTTTAATGATTGGTACTAGGAAGGTAAGGAGGAGACAGGCAGCAGATGAAGAGGGAAAGGAATGGGAAGGGACCTGCAAAATGGGAAGCAAGAAAAGATATCTAAAGAAAGAAAAAGATGGGATTTCAGGCAAGGGGGCAGCTAGATAAAGTGACAGATAATGTTACCTCCACATGTCCAACCTGTACTAGATGGGACTCCTCTTTTGGCTCTGTCTATACTACTCAGTTTAGGACTGTGGCTAAATTCAGGCTTTCATCTTGGAGTTCATATTCAGTCATGTTCCTGAAAAACAGATTTGGTCTAGTACAATTTACCATCTCAGGCCTTAAATAACTAAACATAATTTTAAATGGTTTTACAAGTTGTATTCCTTATTAGATTTGAATACTGTGATTCTATTTTCTGAGATCAGCCTGTGAAATGTCACCATCATTTACATTCAATTCTGAATGCAGCAGCTAGGTCGGTTTTAGGCATTGCTTTCAACAACTTATTTCTCTGATACTATCTAGTCTTTGCTGGTTGCCTGTATCATTTAGAGGGAAAATTACTAAACTGTAGTAAAATATTGCATTTTACAACAGCTTAATATACTGTGAGGGTCGCTTACCTGTAGTAACTCATTATCACATGTTGGTAACTCCCACAGTAAATGAATTATGCAACTTGCCACCAACCTCACAAGCAGCGTTATATTTCTCCACAGATGTACTGATGTTCTAATGCACAGCCCAATGTTCAAGGGAGCCTTCTTAAAGGGGACAATCCATCAAATAAGACCCCCCTCCAAAGGCATTACCCAGACCCCTATCCGTGAACAGCCTCCACCTCACCCCACAGAAGGACATTTCTGACCACCCAGCAAGTCTCCACCCTAGATGAGACACCCACCCGACAGGACTCCTCCCAGCACCTACTGGGTTTCTCTGCTGTCTAGTGGGTATGAAAGGATCCCTAGTCACTAGTGTTTCACTGAGGGCCCGATGATTAAAACTCCGGTGCTGCATGGAACAGCACCAGAGTTTACCACCACAGCAGCGCCCTGACCTAACTCCCTTATGATCGAAGCTTAGTATGCAAATGACCACCTTCCCCCCAATCGGTAAGGCCATGGGGGTCCATGGACCCCTGAACCCCCACACACAAATAAAAACAACCACACTTGTGATCCAGTGGGACCTCTGTTCTCACTCCCCCTCCAGCCACCACCATGGGTCCAGTGTGACCCACGACAGAAGGTCTGACCTGACCCGCCCCGCCCGCTGAAAACTTTCCCTGGTGGGCTAGTGGTGCAGGGCTCTTTGCAACCCAACTCCCTCAGTACCTTGAAAGTTGGAGGAGGAGGAACTAGCACTCCCTTCTCCTCAGTAGGAGCCACCTCAAAATGGCAGTGCCTTGTCCTGCCTGGTGCATGCTAGAATGCATGGGGTGGGGCTTAACTTCCATATAAGGGATAAATTCCCATCGGTAAGGTCCCGGGGTCTGACCACCGCATGCAAATAAAAACAACCACACTGGTGGTCCAGTGGGACCTGTGTCCTCACTGCCAGGTGTATCCTGGGATGAACAAGGTGGGGCTTAACTTCCATATAATGGAGAAATTCTCATCTGGAAGGCTCCGAGGGTCTGGTGGACCCCCAGACCCCCACACACAAATAAAAACAACCACACTGTTGGGCCAGTGGGACCCCTGTCCTCACTGTCCCCAGCCACCATCGCAGATGCAGTGTGACCCGCGACAGGGGGTCTGGCCTGACCTGCCCCCCCGAAAGCGTTCCCTGTAGGCTAATGGTGGAGGGGTCTCCCAAACCCACCCCCTCCCCAGTACCTTGAAAGCTGGAGAAGGGACTAGCACTCCCTCCTCCTCAGCGGGTGCTACCTCAAAATGGTGGTGCCCTGTCCTGCCTGGTGCAACCTAGAATGCATGGGGTAGGGTTTAATTTCCATATAAGGGAACAAGCTTATAGCTGGCATAGGGTTAAGATAGTAGGAGCGCAGGAGGATCAGAGCACAGTTATCTAATGAAGAGGAGGAAATGTCAATAAGTTCATTTAAATGTAATTTAAATGAGCTCTGCAGTGCTTCCTGATATTCTTGTTGGTTGCCATGCTAAAGCCCATTGATCATTCTGTGCAGGTAAATGTGGGTGCTAGTGTGGCACTAATGGCCTCTAGCACCCGCATTTATCTTCAATTATCTGGCTGTGAGTGCCAGGTTCATAATGGCACTGGTTGACCCCTAGTGGTAGTGTTGTGGTACTACCAGTAGGGGATCAAGCTTCCAAATAAGGGCTTTAACCTTAGCTGCTGTTCATGTGAACAGTTGTCTATATATATGCCTGCACAATTGGCTGTCTTTTGCATTGTCCTAGATGTCTTGACGACAGTTGATCCCTGACTTTTTACTTCACGTTTTTTAAACCAATAACTCTATACTTTTATTGGCTTTCTTAAATCTCATTGGGAAGCCAGGGATAAGCATAGGATCCCTTAGTTGCAAGAACTAATAGGAAAACCAGATCTAAACTGTGGTCTGGGGTAGTGAGAGAAAAAGACAATTGGGCATTTTGGAAGAACTTTATGGTCTTTATCTGCTGTCATGATTATATTCAAGTTAATATTCTGAAACACTGATCAGTGGTGGCACTGACCACATAAGTGCTGTTTTAAAAATATTTAGGGCACTTACTTGGATATTTTTGGCCATTTTAATCACTAAACAGCTAAATTTATCCATTTTAAAATGGAGCTTGGTTTGGGGGAGTAAGTGAGGCAGTATGGAAAGTTATTTGTTTAGTACTGAAATGCCCCCCACCCAGATTCTATATATGGCACAAGTGTGCACCCAAGTTGTGCTTCCAACCTAATTGATCAACAAGCCCTTATCTAGCAATAATCAGTTACTAACAACCAATTATTGCAGTTAATTGGCATCAATTAGAAACTGCATGCGCAACTGGCGGCATGCTAGTCTATAAGGCTTGGTGCCTAACTCTCAGGGGCGTGGCCAGGGGTGTTTCAAAAAGTTCTGTACATAATTACAGAATTCACTTGAAGTGCAGCTAATGTGGGCACCAGCATTTACACCAAAAGTTAGGAACGGATCTGTGCCAAATGCTGTTCTGTATTCTGTTTATAGAATACTGCTTAGTGCACAGGGGTCCTTTTACCAAGCTGTGGTAAAAAGGGGCCTGTGGTAACAGCGGGGGCTCTTTCTGCCATATGGCAGGACCCTTTTTACCACAGCAGGTAAAAAGTCTCTAAAAAAGACATGACCATGTGGGTTGGAGCACTACCACTACCCACTGAGGTGGTGGTAAGGACTCCTGCAGTAACCCATTGGTAACTGGGCGGCGTGTGGTGCTGCCCAGTTACAGCTGGGTTAGCGCTGCACTAGAAAGTACAGAATTATTTTCCTTAGCACCAGAAATGGTGCATGCTCAAAATTGAACTACCTTTGCCGGCTGCGTTGGGCTGGCGGTAGTTCCAAGTTGCCACGCAGCAACCCTTTAGTAAAAAGGCCTCTCAATTTTTCGGTGCTTAAATTTCAGTGCCATTTATTGAATTCCCTCCTGAGTGAATAAGTTATGCATTTAAATACAAATGCATAAATAGCATAACTTGATCACCTGCTCAAAACTTAAAATGTACAAATGTGGATCATTCATTGTGAGTCAGCTTAGTAAACATGTCACCATTTCAAATTTCTTAGAGGTCAACTCTGTTTCCTATTTATATTTTTAAAACTTTCAAGTGAAAATAAATCAAGACATATCTCCAGTAGGATCAGCCTGCACTTCCTCTGCCGTTGTTTTCTATTTTCTTTGCAGCTTATCATAGGAAATGGGCTTAAATCCCACAACCCTCCTTTCCCTCTGAAAAGCATGAGAACTTTCTCCTTACCCAAGCTTAAGGCTAATTGCTATACTAGTTTTAGTTCATTAGCAGGACTGAATGATCACGAAGTCATAAGACAATAGGTAATTTACTGGCAAGAATCTAAACATATTGAGCCATTATTGGGTAGTTCTGTAAAGTGCGCTCTGACATTTACATGTCAATTATGTGAGTAAATGTTTAGAATACCAGCATATATATGTATATATGTGCACATACATGAGTAAATCCTGAAAATCCGCCTAAATGCTATGCTATAAATATGCTAGATTCAATAAATGTTGTGCAAAATTAGGTGCTGGGATGATCACTGCTAAGCTAGTATTCTTTAAAGGGCGCTCTGTGCAGAGGATACTAGCTTAGCGTGCATTTCATGCCTAACTTTAGGCATGAGCACTTATACCTGCCAAAGGCTGGTGTAAATGCTGCCATCAAATTGATTGCAGCTAGGCACGCAAATGCAGGTATTCTATAACATTGCACCTAACCGTTGGCTGGTTGTGGTTTGTGGCTTCCTCTACTTTTGCTTTGTTCCTTGGACTATACGTAGAGGCTTCTACCTGTTTGTGTGTTTGAACCTAATTTCTCAGAACATCCCTGTATTTACAGAAAGGTGTATATCAAGTGTGGAAACCTGCCCATGCCCCTCCCATGGCCATGCCCCCTTTGGAGTTGTATGCTATGAGATGTAGACATTCATGTTATAGAATAGGACATAGGGCAGATCTGCGTGTAACTCCTAATTACTGCCAATTAAGTGCTCGCTAATTCCAATAATTGATTGTTAGCACCTAACTGACTAATTAACAGATAGGTGTACACATAGGTGGAGCCTGAGCAGGACTCACATATGTAACTTATAGACCAAACCAGATCATTAAGATCTGAAAGTGCTTTATATTTGATTATCTCTTCAGTAAGAGAAGTAAACTTTGAGGAGACATGTGCATGTGCGTTTTCAATAGCAGGCTCCAAGGAGTGGGTAAAACAGCTCAAATGTCAGTCTTCTACCAAATTATTTTCCAGGTTTATTTTTCCATTTCTTTGCTCTCCTCTTTCTTCTTATTTTCCTTCTTTACATCTCTGATTTTTCTTTTCATGCTTTTTCCCACTTTCCTCTTTTCTGCGTTTATATCCTCCCGTTTGATTTTACCCTAATTCTCCCTTTCTCTTAACCTCTTCTTAGTCTCCTCTTTTTCACTTCATATCTGCCTACCAGCTTTTCTCATCTCCCTCTCATCCCTTTCCAATACTCTTATTGCCCCCTCTGTTTCTCTCCTTCCTGAGTCTCCTATCCTCTCCGTCTTTCACTCACACCCTAGTTCTCCATTTCCATAATCTATTCTCACTCTCTAAACTTTCATCTATCCTCTACTGCCTCTCATCCCCTCAGTAGTCCAGCTTAATCCTGGTTTCTCTTTCTTTCCCTTGCCTCCAGGCCATTCTTCTATCTCTTATCCTCTACCCCATCTCTTATTGCCTCTCACCAGGGGCGTATCTGCATGGGGCCACAGGGGCCTGGGCCCCCACAGATTTCGCCCTGGACCCCCCTACCGCCGTCAACCCTCCCCAGCTGTCACCTACCCCTGCCGAGGTCCACTTCCTCCTGCCTGCCGGTGCCTTTTACTTCAGCTGGCAGGGGACCCCAACCCCCACCAGCCCAGCCGAGGTCTTGCTTAAGTTTTCTTCCTTGTGCTGTGCTGTTAAAAGCTGCATCCCTTCCCTTCCAGTTTTGGACGGAGTCTGACATCGCAGCACGTTGACGTCCTGCACGTACAACGTGCTGCGACGTCAGACTCCGTCCGAAACTGGAAGGGAAGGGATGCAGCTTTTAACAGCACAGCACAGCACGAGGAAGAAAACTTAAACAAGACCTCGGCTGGGCTGGCAGGGGTTGGGTCCCCCGCCAGCTGAAGTAAAAGGCACCGGCGGCAGGAGGAAGCGGACTTTGGCAGGGGTAGGTGACGGTGACGGTGGGGGAGGGTTGACGGCGGTGTGGGGGGGGGGGGGTTGGCGGCCGGGGGGGGCTATAATGTGCCCCCTCACTCTAGCCCCTGCCCCCCTACCGCTGAACCTCAGATACGCCCCTGCCTCTCACCATCATTTTAACCTCATTTCCCCCTCATTCAACCCCTTCAGAGACCTATCCTCTTCCTCTCATACCCATCCCCAATACTCTCATCCCTTTTCAATGCCTCTCATATTGTCCCCTGTCTTCCAGGGCATTCACATTATATTTCAATCCTTCACCACACTTCATCTCTTCTCTTTTACCTCCCATTTCACACTCTCCCATTTCACACATGTTCCCAGCCATTCATACCAATTGCCAGGTCCTCCCTATCCTCTCAAAATTGCCTCTCTATCTCTCCCATCAATAATTCCCTGCTCCTCCCCCCCCCCCCCCCACCAAAAGAAATTCTCCTTCACAATAGCCAAGTCCCATCCATCTTCTACTCTGTTCCCCTAACCTTTGAGCCTCGTCCATCTTCTACTCTATTCCCCCACCCCTGTGTCCCATACATTTTATGCTGTTTTCAAGGTTTTTGGTCAATTTGACATTTCTTCTCTCTCCATGTCCACCATCATTCCCTCTGTGCCCCTATCTGTCTTAACATCTCTCTTCTGGGTTCTTGTCCCAATCCTCCGCCATGTTCAAAACCTGTCCTCTTTCTTTCCATACCCCTGGGTCCAGCATCAGCCCTCTGTCCCTCCTCATGTCTAGCTTCTCCCCTCTGTTTGTATGTATGTATGAAAATGCTGCAGATCAAGGCCTCAAATATTATTCCTTTATCCCAAAATGGGTTCCTTATCATCCAGTTAGACCAGTCCAGATTAGCAGTTTATATCCCCTTACCAGCAAATGGAGGCAGAGAGAGAGAGAGAGAGAGAAAAGAAGATTGTAATGACGACATGGGTATAACAGGTAGTGCAGCCAGGATCCTATCAGTATTTCTTTGCCTTTAGCAGATGCTGCAGGTTCGACTGGTGCACCAGGAATTTTGTGGTAATAGGCTTGACTCCCCTGGTCACATGCCATGGCCTGTACTGTATCCATTGATTGAGGCTGGCCAGTGTAGCCTCCCATGAGTCAGATTACAATCCTTCCTTCCATCTCTGTTTCTCTTCCTCCCCTCCCTCCCCCCAGTGAATGTGGAATCTTGGATGGGCAATCTCATCTATGCATATTGTAGTAGTAGACAATATTTAGACAGACTTTCTGAAAGACATCAGTTGGACCCAGGAGAAGGTGAACTCTGTCTAGAAGCTTTTCACTTGGTGGTAGAATGGAGGGGAACTCTTGTTTTTTATCTCATGTCAATGCAACACAATGCAAAGTGTCCACATTTCTTCAGTCATAGAAAGGAGCCAGGGCATTCAAGCTGGATGTGCCGGGGTCACCCTGGCTGGAGCATCAGCCACTGTATGTCTTTCCCCTTTGGCCTTCATTTCAGGGTCTTGTGTTTATGGAATATCCAGATCTCTTTTGGCTTACGCCTGAAAAAAAAGGGAATATCAGCCTCTGCCATTGCTACTTTGCTGAAGGCCCACAGATTGTCTACTGGCTTAGCTTATATGAGGGTTTGCAGGGTGGACGTATCGCCTTGGAAAGTGGATATCCCTTTGATTCTCTCATTTTTGCAGAAGGGGATAGAATGAGGTTTGTATAATTCCCTTAAGGTACAGGTGGTGGCACCCTCTTCTTTCAGGCGCAAAAATGGTAGATTCTCTATTGCAGCTCAACCACATGTTGTTAATTTTTTGCAGGTAGTTAAGCACATTTGTCTGCCCGTCAGAAAGGTTATGTTACATTAGGATCTTAATTTGGGGCTGTCATCATTGGCTAGGCCTCCTTATGAGCCTTTCTGTCAGACTTGAAAGATTTTTTTTAGTTGCTATATATTCAGCTAGGAGGATTTCAGAGTTGAAGGCACTTAAGAGCATAACTTAAGAACATAAGAGATGCCATATTGGTCAGACTAATGGTCCATCTGACCCAGTATCCTGTTTACAACAGTGGCCGAGCCAGGTCACAAATACCTGGCAGAAACCCAAATTGTGGCAACATTCCATGCTACAAATCCTAGGGCAAGCAGTTGCTTCCCCATGTCCATCTCAATAACAGACTATGGACTTTTCCTCCAAGAAATTGTCCAAACCTTTTTTAAACCTAGATAAGCTAACTGCTGTTACCACATCCTCAGCAAAGAGTTCTAGAGCTTAACTATTCGTTGAGTGAAAAAAATATTTCCTCTTATTTGTCTTAAAAGTATTTCCATGTAACTTCCTTTAGGGTTCCCTAGTCTTTGAACTTTTGGAACGAATAAAAAATCAATTTACTTCTACTTGTTCTACACCACTTGAGATTTTGTAGACATCAATCATTTCTCCCCTCATCCATCTCTTTTCCAGGCTGAAGAGCCCTAACCTCTTTAGCCTTTCCTCATACGAGAGGAGTTCCATCCCGTTTATCATTTTGGTTGCTCTTCTTTTAACCTTTTCAAATTCCGCTATATCTTTTTTGAGCTATGGTGACCAGAACTGACCATAGTACTCAAGGTCTGGTCAGTCACATCATGGAGTGATACAGAGGCATTATAGTATTTTTGGTCTTATTCACAATCCCTTTCCTAATATTCCTAGCATCCTGTTTGCTTTTTTGGCTGCCGCCGCACACTGAACATAGAATTTCAGCGTATTTTCTACAATGACACCTAGATCTTTTTCTTGAGTGCTGACCAAAAGGTGGACTCTTGCATCAGGTAACTATAATTTGGATTATTTTTTCCTAATGAGCATCACCTTGCATTTGTCCACATTAATTTCATCTGCCATTTGGATGCCCAGTCTTCCAATTTCCTAAGGTATTCCTGCGATATTTCACAGTCCGCACGTTTTAACAACCTTGAATAATTTTGTTTTGATTTCCATATCATTTATAAATATGTTAAATAGCATCTGTCCCAGTAGTGATGCCTGCGGTGCTCCAGTGTTCACCCTCTTCCATTGAGAGAAATGACCATTTAACCCTATTCTCTGTTTTCTGTCTAATAACAAATTCCTAATCCATACCAGGACTTTGCCTCCTATCCCATGACTTTAATTTTCTCAGGAGTCTTTCATGAGGAACTTCATCAAAAGCTTTATGAAAATCTAGATACACTAAATCAACTGGCTCACCTTTATCCACATGTTTATTCACACCTTCAAAGAAATGAAGCAAATTGTTGAGGCAAAACTTCTTTTGGCTGAACCCATGATGACTCTGTCTCATTAAACCATGTTTGTCTACGTGTTCTGTAATTTTATTCTTTAGAATGGTTTCCACTGTTTTGCCCGGCACTGATGTCAGGCTTACTGGTCTGTAATTTCCCGTATCACCCCTGGAACCCTTTTTAAAAATTGGTGTCACACAGGGGCGTAGCTACGGGTGGGCTTGGGTGGGCCCCGGCCCACCCAAGTTCGACTCAGGCCCACCCAGGCAGCCGGTACGGCAACCGTCCGTTCCTCCCCCTCCTACCTACCCATTTTTTTTTTGTAATGCAGGCCGGGTCCTGATCAGATGTAGGCAGCGGCCATTGTAGCACTGCACGCCGGCACCACTACTCCTCCGTCGGTGTTTACTTCCCATCCGGTTTCACTCTGCAGCTTTTTGCTCCTCCCACGGTGCACACAATGGTGCCACAGTGCTCAATAGGAAAATCTGCATGAGCCCCATCTCGGTCGGCGCTTGGTCTGAGCTCTCGGCTCTGGCAACGTAACTCTGACGCTTGAAGCAGCCGCCAGCCCTCCCCCACCCTACTACAATCAGTTCATTGCCCCTTCAGCCCTAGCCTGGCACCGTTCGGGCTTGATCACTGCTACAGCCCAGTTCAGCCTCCCAGGGGTGTCCTGTGTCACAGGGAGTTTTTACTGAGAGCCAGACTTCATAGTCTATGCAGAAAAAGGGCATTTCTATCCTAGAGGCACTAACAGCAGTTTTGTTATCCTGGGGCACGTTTGCATACAGCTGTACCGAATTATGTGGCATTGCCTCTTGCTCCCAGCAATATAAATGTAAACAATGACTCTTCTGCTTTGTTTGCTAAAAACTTTTGGGAGTGCAGAAATGGGATCCCCCCCCCCCTTTCCCTCATAGGCAGCACAATGGGGTAGGAACACTAGAGAAATGGCCTGACCAATATTATACCCGAGAAAGCATCTTCAAGCAGAGAGCTTGGGGTTTGAGCTGTAGATGTTTGGCCCCTCCAGCCATAAAGGTGTTCCGCTGCCCCTGCTGGCTGCCATTGATGTTGCGTTCCTCACTGTCCCCTCGCTGGATCAATCAGCTTTTTTTGTTGATCTCCCCCCCCCCCCCCCCCCCCCACGGCCTCAGCCTTAACACTCCCCCTGCGGCCCTACAACAGCACAGAGTGCTCTTCGAGTCTGCAACAATGCCTGCCACCACCGAAGCCCAGCTTCCCAGCCCAGGTAAAGTAAATATTTTTTAAAATTTTTAACGTGTACAGTCTAATGCTGGCTGATGGTAGGGTTCTGAGTAGGGTTGGGCTCTTCATTTTGCCCCACCCAGAAACCCAACGACAATAATTGTTAATAGTGCCCAGGTAGTATATTTGTCATGTTGGTGCCTTGGTGGGTTTTTGGGTGGGGTTGGTCTTTGAAGTGCAGTACCTTGGTAAAATATAAAAAAAAAAAAAAAAAGTTTTAATGGAGGTGGGTTTCTAGGTCAAGGTGGGCTTTGCAGTGCCCAGGACATTACAAAAGGGTCATATTTAATGCTGCTGGCCTTCAGGGGGGGGGGGGGGGGAGATACCAGACCATGGAGGGATGGGTAGGGGGTAGGACAGGGATAGGGAGATGGATGGTAGGGAAAGGAAAAGCTGATTCCGGTCTATGGGGATAGATGGGGGGTAGGGAAGGGAAGGGCTGATGACAATTTCTAATTTTTGGTCCTTTATTCTGTAATTGTTGAGGGTTGGTCTGTGTTCTGCATGTGACTGAGTAGGTGAGAGATTCTGCTGGCATGTGGTTTGTGTGGGGATCTATGAGTCTGACTTGTCTGGCTTTTTCAATGGGATGCGTAGTGCTGTTGTGTATATTCACTGCTGCCTTTGTAAAGGTACTGTTATTGGAATTGATGTTAAGGTTTGCAACATAGGATCTGAGAAGCCTCTATGCAGGATTTAGTGCTACTTTACAAAGTACCTGGCAGTGAAGGGATTTTGTTGCTATTATTGAGGTGCTACCAGAATTTGAATACATTGTTATATGTCATTGCTGTAATTATATTGCAGGATCCTGTCATGTGCATTGAGATGTTTGCCATTATAGTAGACTTATGCCTGGTCAAATTTGACATGGCATAATGTAACTATATTTACATTAGGGACTGTCTCTCTATGTTAAGTGTCTGGTAGCACTATACAAATGCTATTAGTAGTAGTAGTATTTAAAAATATCAGTTTTTCCATTAAGTATGTCTGTGGTTTATGTTAATCCAGGGCAGCTGTTGGGCAGACTACGGCATTGTACGGCATTATTTTGTAGTATCCCAAGAAACACTACTCATACCTATATACACAGTGCCCACCCATATTAGCTCTGGGCCCACCCAAAATGTCAGGTCTGGCTACGCCACTGGTGTCACATTGGCCACCCTCTAATCTTCAGGTACTATGAACAAGTTTAAGGACAGGTTACACATTAGTAACAGCAGATCAGCAATTTCATGCTTGAGTTCTTTGAGTACCCTTGGATGTATACCATCTGGTCCAGGTGATTTACTACTTTTAATTTGTCAATTTGGCTCAGTACCTGGAAGATGTACTGTAGGGATCCTTTTTTTTTTTTTTTGGTGGACTCAATTACAATTCGCATGTTTCCCTCTTTTCTACCTAAAATATGTCTCCATTACATGTGTTAAATTTCAAGTTTATTAGTGTTTTGATATACTGCCTATTAGAGATACTGCCTAAGCATTTTATATTATTTTAAGTACTGTAGCTATATAATGAAAGAAAGAAGGGAAAGAGAGGAGGCAATATACAATACAACAAGAAATTTGGGGTAGGGGGAGGGAGAGAGAGAATCAAAACTCTGTGAATCATGTAGTTTTTCTTTCTTTCCAGAAGTTTTCCAAAAGATGATTAGGTATCACGCTACATAAACTGGATGTTCATTGGGCACTCATTCATTATCAGAAGGTCACTAATTCTTTTCACCAATCAGATCATCTATTTGTACTTTATAGTGGCCCACGTAAGGTGCAAATGATCTCTTAAGTCATCTTTGATGCATTGGATCAAGGGGGCAATTGAAGTGGTATGCATTCTTAACCTGAAAGTAACTCCACAAACTCTGCTTCTTTGGCAGAAGTCAGAGCAATATCTCCAGAAGATTTTTGTAGGACAGCAACTTTGTCATTGCATTTGATCATTAGGCAGTGTAAGGATCATATCTGGTCAAGAAGTGACAGTAACTTTGGCAGAACCCTCATGAGAGAGCTTTGCTTTCCTCCTACCCTGAGTGATAAGCTTTTGTAAACTCACTAGTTTGCACTGGTCTAGCAGATTCAAGGAAAGGAAATTATCAGGTAACAGTAAATTTACAAGATTCTTAATTGTGAGTGCCCAGTTTATCTGTTAGCCCATTTAGAATTTTTGCCCAATAATAGGGTTAGAAGGCCCTATCACAGATCATTTTTTATTTCATCCTCTATTAAGGGAATGAAAATATTTAAATTATACAATAGACGTTTAGCTGTGCAAGCATCAAAATTATGGAAGAATCTGTATTCTTGTCTTAATTTTCAGTTGAATTTTCTCTTATTTAAGAGAAATCTAAAGACTATGCTTTTCAGAAGATTTGTAAAATGTAGTTTCCCAAGAGACTGACTTGGCTTCTTAAGATTTAAACTGCTTAGTACCTGATGATAGCACAGTTTGTAATGTAATGTAACTTTATTGACTCAACGTACAGTTGCCTTTCTTGAATATTTTAGATTGTAGAGTTCCCTTCCTTCATTTTCATTTTGCTATAGAAAATGAAATATTTTGTTGTTGTTGAATAATGCAGTGATGTTTAAGTGTGTGTGTGTGTGTATTTTGTTTTGTTTTATTTTTCATGTTTTTCTATATATTTACATGCAGGTCAAGTGATCACCACCAGCATTGCAGAAATTATTACTAACTACTCCTTCAAGAATATGCTTAGGCAATTGAAAGGAGAAAAACAAACTGGAGTAGCACCTTCGAACTTTGATGACAATTACCTTGGTAAGAACTTTTCAAAATTATTTGCCTTTCTATCCGTATCAGAAAGACAATAAAAACATTGATAGTAATCTATTTACTAATCATGTAAAATAGAATTGTATCTATACCTATGTATTAATGGGTGCCAGTATATGATAGTTAATGTCTATGTACTAAGCATGTTAATTTACTATAATCACATGCATGTCAGTGTTACTGACAGTTCTTCAATGAGAACGTTCTTATACATGCAAATAAGCAGAATGTAATGAATACATTTCCATTGGATTTGGATTTTAGATGCATTTTCAAAAGCTGAAGGGAAGTTACATATTCAGGTACATGAGTTATTTCCCTGCTAAAACTGGCTTACAATCTAGCTTTACCTAAATAATAGAGGGTGAAATGACTTACACAAAGTCACCAAGTGTCAGTGGGAGAGGTGGGATTTGAACCTCACTGGCTTCCCTAGTTCAAAACACTCTCTCCTTGAACTACTATCCAGGATTAATACATGCTGGAGGAGCATGTATCTGGAGGTATGGATTCCAGCGAACTGTGTTAATGTATGCTAACAAAAACTAGCCTTAGGCCACTCCTAACACATAAATAGGCTATGATGAATAGTGATGCTGGTTAGTATATAGGCCACTTGTGGTGCAATTTTACAACAGTATGCCTAGTTTAAGCACCAAGAACATGCATAAATGATCAGAGTACTGGTATATGTGCACATGTGTGTGCAATACTTGCTTAAATTCCAATAGTCTGCTCTCATGCTATTCTATAAACTAGCACCTAAATGTGACGGTGTGTGGTTTGAAGGTGGAATACACTTGGGAGGAGTCTGGGCTGGCACACAGTTACATGTCCTACTGTCCTCCTAGGACATTGTGGTCTCAAGACCTGAATTTGCTGGTTGTTCTTTCATTTCATCAGGTGCATTTGGAAGAAATTCCTAGCCGGGTTTTTGTTGTTACTGGCCCCTGTTGGTGGAATTCTTTACCTTTGGCCATGCGCCAGCTTGCATCTATATCCTGGTTCAAGAAGCAGTTAAAAACCTGGTTGTTTTATAGGGCGTTTGGTGGGTGGGTTTTGAAGTTTTCTGGGTCTTTGTTGCTTGTGTGTTATTTGTATTTGTGCATTTTATGAATGTTTTATTGCACCTCACCTAGATGGTTGGATAGGTGGGTTATAAATGTATTAAATAAAATAAACAAATAAACATGTGTAAATTATAGCATGCTATAAGTTATGCAGTTTTGGGCAGTCTAATAGCCAGCATGTATACCAACTCTATGGCTGGTGTAAGTGGTTGTACCTAAAATATAGGTGCATATTTCCCCTGCTACACTGGTATTCTATAAAGGTAAGTAGATACTTACTTTTCTATATAGAATAGGTTCCAAATAAGCACCTTCTTGGTACATAAAAATAGGTACTCCTTTATAGAATTATCTCCTTGTGCTCATTTGAGGAATTCAGCTTTTGTATATGTATATAGCACAGCTCCTAACTTGATTCTAACTCTTCATACGGTATTCAGTCCAGGTGTAATGAAACAATACATTGAAAATAATCCTCAGTACACATAGAATAAACAAATTAAAATCTGAAATACCCCTGAAAATGTTCACATTTAGGGGCCCTTTTAGTAAGCTGTGCAAAAAGTGCCCTGTGCAATTTTTACTGTGTGGGTTTCCCATGCGTTGAGGCCACTTTTAATGTGGCTGTAAAATGGCTGCAATTTCTTTTTTTCCATTAATGGCCATGTGCTAATTTCCTAATTAGTGTGTGGCCATTAACACGGGAGCCCTTACTGCCACCTATTTTGTAGGCATTAGGGGCTCCGCCCCTAATCTTGTGCTAATCGTTCAGTGCAAGCTAGTGGCCCTGTGCTAACTGATTAGCACAGGGTATGCCTATTCTCTGCCTCGCTAAAAAATAAAATATATTTTTTAGCATGTGGGAAGTGCAAGTCAATTCCAAAACTACCTTGGGACACCTCAGCATGTCCCAGGATTGCATCTTTTCAATCTGTGGTAAGCACAAGCTAATGCTTACTGCAGCTTATTAAAAGGATCCCTTAGTTATTTAATAATTATCTAATTGCATGATTCAAAAGATTTACACTGTAACTACTTTGTTTCCATTACTTGAGAACTTTCATGTAATTGGGCTATATAATCTGTATGTGGAGTTGTGTAAATCCTACATATGTACAGGGTATATACAATTACAATAATTTTGAAGATTTTCTTTGGGATTTTATTGTGCAACCAAATTGATAATTTAGGGGGGAATTCATCAAGTTGTGGTAAAAAATTAGCTTTACCACACTGTGACTTACCACAGGAGTCACTAACCTGCGGTATCTCATATTCCAGTGTTCCAGGCCACCTCTTAAAGGGGCTAATAACATGTAAAATTGTAGACTTCTGTATGCCCCCTCCCTCACAGAAAGCCCCTGTGGTGCTTCCCCAATCAAATCCCCCCCAATAGTACCCCAAACCAGCGATCCTCAACTTGAGGGCCCCCCAAGGTATGACTCCAACTCCCATGTCAGTGGCCCCCCAGGCCCCCAAAGACTCCCCCCACTCATACCTTAAAAATTCCCTGGGGTCTAGGGGGAGGGCAGGAGTGATCCTCAGTTGTTCCTGCCCTCGCTAGTGCTGGGATCCAAAATGTCACTAGTGATGCCTAGTGGTAGTCTCGCAGTACTACCATTAGGGGTCATCTTTTCATGTAAGGGCATGGAAAGATGACCCCCGGGGTAGTACTGTGAGACTACTACTAGGGATTGCTGGCACCATTTTGGATCCTGGTCCGGGCGAAGGTAGGAGTGACTGGGGATTATTTCCTGCTTGCCTGCTAGACTCTAAGGAATTGTTAAGGTAGGGTTTGGGGGAGCCTTCAGGGGGGTTAGTGGGGTTTTAGGGGTCATTATTAACTTGGAAGCAGGGTTTCTGAGTGGGGGGGGGGGGTCACATCATAGTGAGAGGCCCTTCAAATGGGGGTGACTGGTTGCAGAGTTGCAGAGTACTATTATGTGTATGTTTATTGAGCTTGATATATCCCGCTTCAAAATCTGAACAGAGCTATTTACAATTTAATAATTACTGAATAAGGAAAAAGAACATCAATTAATTGGAAAGAAGAGATTAAACAGTTTATAGCAGTCATATTAAAACAATGAGATTGCAGACTACTGCATCAACTGATCCACAGATACTCACTAAAAAAGGTAAGTCACCAGATGCTTGCTGAAAAAGATGTCTTCAATGCTGGCTTGTATTTGGGAAAAGATGATTCAGCACAGAGGGACAAAGTAAGGGTATTCCAAAGGAGTGGGGCAGAGCAGAAAAAGGCAGATTTATGAGTAGATTTTAATTGGGCATTAGATATAAGTGAAATTATGAGACAATGATCATGGATGCTTCACAAAACATGAGGGAAGGTATATGGTGTTATGAGTGAGGAAAAGTACAGTGGGGAAGACAAATAAAAGAATTTATGATCTAGTACAAGGATTTCAATTGAATACGGGAAGCTACCAGAAGCCAATGGTGGTGAATAAGTAGAAGAATGATGTGGTCATATCATTAGGCAAAACAGAGAAGACATGTTGCAGTATTCTGCACTGTTTGCATACATTTAAGTAATGCCTTCCAGATACCAGAATAAACAATATTATGGTATATTCAATTTTAATTAAACTTAAACTTAATTCTTGAAGCAATAAGAGCATAAAGAAGGGTCAATTGAGAAGGGCTGTCAAGATAGTAACAT
Organism: Microcaecilia unicolor; assembly: GCF_901765095.1. Lineage (NCBI taxonomy): Eukaryota > Metazoa > Chordata > Amphibia > Gymnophiona > Siphonopidae > Microcaecilia > Microcaecilia unicolor. Next base: position 124,681,438 of record NC_044031.1, on the reverse strand, counting down.
ACCACCTGAAACTGATATAGTGCGAGAAAACAGGTTTTGAGCAGTGCACTGACTTCATGGTCAAAAGCAAGCTGGGATTTATGATACCCAAATATCTAAACTGATCAACTAAAGTAATTGAAGTAACTTGGACTGTTGGGGTCAAACAGATTTGAACAGGATGGCCAGTCAGCCATTAGACCATGGTTTTAGATAAGCTAAGGACAAGGTCTGGATTGTCAGTACTGTAAGACTGAATTGAGACAGTTATACAGATTTAGGTATGGGGAGAAAGAATCAGTAAAAAGAATGAGAAGAATATCATCAGTATAAATTGCCGTGATACCAAAACTCTGTATTAGAACCAGTGACGTAGCCAGAAAACCAATTTTGGGTGGGCCTGAGCCCAAAGTGGGTGGCACAAACGTTTCTCTTCCTCGCCCTACCTTCACCTCAAAATATAAATACTTTAGCTGATGAGGATCCTCAAACTCTGTCAGCTGAAGACTTCCTCTGAAAGTGGCCAGAACTTCCTTTTACCAAGCTTAGCAGGCAGTAGCAACATCCCTAAGTGACCGAAGCTGGCACCCCTTGCATCCTTAGTTGTCAGTAACTCAAAGATGCTGTTGCCAACTGCAGAGCTTGGTAGAAGCAAGTTCTGACTGCCTTTGGAGGAGGTCCTCAGCTGGGATGCTTGGGGAGCCCCACCAGCTATAAAGCAAGGGTAAGGGCCAGTGTTAGACATGCTCTGGCCCAGGTCAGAAAATAAAGGAGGGACTCTCTCCAATCCCCTCTCTTCCCTGCCTCCCTTCCGATTTCTGTACCTGCCATTACTATCACACTGACAGACCCTCACCAAAAACAGAACAAGGGATCACAAGTTAGAAATAAAAATATTTACACAAAAATTGACGTGAGAACCCTAAGAAGTTAAACTTAACATGTACTACAATCCTGGAGAAATAAAAACCAAAAGTGCATTTCCTTTCTACTGAACACAATGCAAAGACATTTGCTATGCACTTTTCACAAAGCTAACATATTCCATTTAAACATTCAAAATAAAATGCTTTTTTCTACCTTTGATGTCTGGACATTTTATTTTTCCATTATGTTGCTTCTAATTTCCTGTCTGTCGTCTACTAATTCTCCTTCAAGTGACTGTTGTCCATTTGTCTTTTCTCCTCTCTACTGTCTATTCCCTCACTACATCTACCTCTGACATACTGATCATTCCTTTTTAGCTCTTTCCTCTTTTTTTTATTTTTTGCATGTCAACTCAAATTTTACTCTCTTTCTCCTTTTTACTTTACAGCTGCCTATCAGATTGTCATCTTCTTCTCTCACCCACTACCTCTCCCATTACCCAACTCACTCCTTCTCCAGCCATTCCCTTTCATCTTTAATCTACTCCCCATTACTATATTTCTATCCTCTGTAATCACTATCCTCTCATCCATTTTCTTGCCACCCTCTTCCACATGGTTCCACCATTCCCAGCATCTTCCTCCATCCACCCTTCTAGCTCAATATCTACTCCCTCTTTCTTCCCTCCCTGCTCTCGTAGCCCAACATCTCCCTGTCCTTTCTCTTCTCTCCTCCCCTGTCCCCCATGGTCCAGCATTTCTCCCTCTCTCTTCCTTCACTCCCATTGTCTGGCATCTCTCCATCATTCTCATTTGCTCCTGGATCCAATATCTCCCTCTCTCCCCTCTCCTATGAATCTCCCCTGCCTCTCATCCAACCCCATGTCCTACATCTCCCCGATTGTCCACATCCTTCTTTCCCCCTCCCTTGTACCCCAGATCCAATATCTGTCTTCCTCCTCCATCCCATGCAGCATTCTCTTCCTTCCTCCACCATGTCCAACATTTCTGCCTCTCTCCCACTGTCCACCATCTCTGTCTCCCCTCTCCCTTGTGCCCCAGAGGTCAATATCTCTTTCTCCTCCTCCCATACAGCATCTCTCTCTTCCTCCCATCCACTGTCATGCCCATCATTTCTCCCTCTCTTCTCTGGGCACCATCTCTCCCTCCCCTCTACCCCCATATACAAGATTTCTCCCTTTATTGCCCCCCTCTACCCCTTTGTCTCTCTCTCTCTTCCTCCCCTCCACCCTCATGCACCATCTATCCCTCCCCTTCACCTCTGTCCAACATTTCTCCCTGTGTTCTCCCTCCCCCTCCGTGCAACATTTCTCCTTCTCCATCCACCCCATTATCTCTTGTTCCTATCCCCCTCTCCCTCCAGGCAGCATTTCTCCCTCTCCTCCGCTGCCTGCCCGGTACCTTGGCTGAGCCCAAACTTTTAGCTATGCGCACTTCTTCCCGGGCTCTGATTCGCTGCACGATTGTCGCTCCCTGCATTCTTCTTCTCACAAGTCATGCTGCACGCAGCGCTGCCATTCACACAGGCAGCTGCGCTTTCCTTTGCCGCGTCCATCCGGTCCTCTGTTGCACTTCCTGTTAGGACCGGATAGACGCGGTAGGGGGGAGCGCAGCTGCCTGTGTGAATGGCAGCGCTGCGTGCAGCATGACAGGCGAGAAGAAGAATGCAGAGCGATGCAGCGAAGCGGAGCTGGGGAGAAAAGGCAGCCAGCGAAGAAGAAGGTGGATGGGCGGGCCTGGAGGCAAAATGGGTGGGCCTGGGCCCATCCAGGCCCACCCGTGGCTACGCCCCTGATTAGAACTGCTTGAGGGCTGACAAATATATTAAAAAGAAGGGGGAACAAAGCGAATCATTGGACTGCAGAGGTAGGTCCAGAGAAAAAACTGAGAACCATCAATTTATCAAGAAAGATGTGAACCAATGATGTACTGTCCATGAAATACCAATATTTGTAAGTCTTTGAAGCAAGAGAGTGGGATCAATAAGATTAAATGCTGCAATTAGATGTAAAGATACTGCTATTGCAAGTTTCCATTATGTATAGATGACGTGGTTTCTTGGCTAACTGTGAATCATCTTGTTTTGAATATTGATAAAACCACGGTCTGTTGTATTTGTGGCAAGGCAGATCAGCCACCCTTGGTTCCACGGCTACTTGATAAAGCAATTCCTGTGCTGGACTCATTTAAATATTTGGGCGCCCTTTTCTTTGATAACCAGGTTTCCACTGTTATCGAGCGGCCCCAGGACCATTACCTCCCGCACCAGATCATGCGCTCCACTAAGGACTAGGTCTAGAATTTTTCCTTCTCTAGTCAGCTCCTGTACCAGCTCATCCATAAAGCTGTCCTTGATTTCATTAAGGAATTTTACCTCCCTAGCATGCCCCAATGTTACATTTACCCAGTCAATATCAGGGTAATTGAAATCACCCATTATTATTGTGTTGCCCAGTTTGTTTGCATCCCTAATTTCCTTTAACATTTCTGCATCCGTCTGTTCATCCTGGCCAGGCGGTCGGTAGTACAATCCTTATCACTATCCTTTCCCCCTTAAGTACATAAGTAATGCCACACTGGGAAAAGACCAAGGGTCCATCAAGCCCAGCATCCTGTCCACGACAGCGGCCAATCCAGACCAAGGGCACCTGGCAAGCTTCCCAAACGTACAAACATTCTATACATGTTATTCCTGGAATTGTGGATTTTTCTCAAGTCCATTTAGTAGTGGTTTATGGACTTGCCCTTTAGAAAACCATCTAACCCCTTTACACTTAGAATTTCAATCCACAGTGATTCCAAGAAGTGTTTTGTTTCCTGCAGAATTTTCAATCTATTTGATTCAAGGCTCTCCTTAATATACAATGCTACCCCTCCACCAATTCGATACATCCTATCACTATGATATAATTTGTACCCCGGTATGACAGTGTCCCACTAGTTATCCTCCTTCCACCAGGTCTCAGAGATGCCTATTATATTTAATTTTTCCATTTAGTGCAATATATTCTAACTCTCCCATCTTATTTCTTAGGCTCCTGGCATTCACATATAGACATTTCAAACTATGTTTGTTGTTCCTATTTACTTCATGCTCAGTACTTGACAGTATTAATTTGCAATCTTTTGTCTGCTTTTTATTTTTATTTAAGGATACCTGATCTATTATGGTCTCTTTTGCAACCTCACTATCAGGATACAATATCTTCCCTGTTTTGGTAATATCTTTGAAAGATGCCTTATCCCGAAACATGCGCTTTTGAACGACTGTCAGCCTTCTCCCCGTTTCTAGTTTAAAAGCTGTTCTATCTCCTTTTTAAATGCTGATGCCAGCAGCCCAGTCCCACCCTGGTTAAGGTGGAGCTCATCCTTTTGGAATACGCTCTCCCTTCCCCAGAATGTTGCCCAGTTCCTAACAAATCTAAAACCCTCCTCCCTGCACCATTGTCTCATCCACGCATTGAGACTCTGGAGCTCTTCCTATCTCTTGGGCCCTGTGTGTGGAATGGGTAGCATTTCAGAAAATGCTACCCTAGAGGTTCTGGATTTGAGCTTTCTACCTAAGAGCCTAAATTTGGCTTCCAGAACCTCTCTCCCACATTTTCCTATGTCATTGGTACCCACATGTACCAAGACAGGCAGCTCCTCCCCAGCACTATCTAAAATCCTATCTAGGTGACGCGTGAGGTCTGCCACCTTCGCACCAGAAAGGTAAGTCACCAGGCGATTCTCATGTCTACCAGCCACCCAGCTATCTATATGCCTAATGATCGAATCACCAACTACAACAGCTTAATCAGCATTGATTTCCATACCAGTTTTTTGGGCACCATATATAGCGGTCTATATATATATATATAGACCATATATAGTGGTCTGTCCAAAGAGTCCTGATTTTTGCCCAGGATGTTTTTACAATGTTCCATAATTGTAGAAAAATGTCCAATCGTAAGTTTGCCTAGTCCCACCCAAAGCAGACCTCCAAATGCCCCCTTGAGATTTAGATGAACTGTATAGAAAAATGTCTTAAAAATTAGATTCGAAAATAGTGATTTGGACATTTTTGCCTAAAAACATCCATCTTCCACTTTGTGCCATCATTGGATGTTTTTCTGTTTTGAAAATGAACTCCTATGCTTTGACTTTAAATTGGACCTGTAAGCAAAGTGAACATTCTTTGTTGCTTTCTTCAGCTGAGTACTGAAGAGCATTTGCTGGACTGTATTATTTGTTTATGGAATCATGAAAGGTGCTATAATATGACCATAAATTTGACAGTTTTTCATGGAAAAAGTACATACATTTTATTTCTAGTGATGTTATTAATAAGTACTGACTTATTAATAACATCACTAGAAATAAAATGTATGTACCATATCAGCTAGATTTTACAATAAAATAACAATAAGAAAAACAGAAAGCTATTGTGTAGAGTGCCTATTAATATATTTGACAACTCACATGATTGCTCTCCAGATAGAAAGTAGTTCTTCAATTTATGTAGACCTGAGTTAAAGTAGAGAGAACAGATTTTCAGTAGGTATCGGTGTTGACTTTATAGTAAGATTGACTGTTGTCTGATTTTGCTGTAATTTATTCTATATAAATATGAATAGAAAGCCACCAGAGTCTCAGATTTGCCTTAGATAAATTGTGAGAAGGGTAGGAAACAGGAATATGTGAGTTTGTGAGCAAAACTACTCTCCATCCAGTTCATAGCTGAGGTTGGGGAAAAGGAAATCTGTATGGACAAATATTGACTTCCTCCTATAGAAATGTCACAACATTTCCTGTGTAGTTCATGAACTTCAGTAGGTCAGAATTTGACCTTCCACCTCATAAATGCCATCAAGCTTTATGAAGCCTTTGTGGTGCTAAGAAACAAGTTGACCCAGGGGAAGGAATGAAAAGTAGGAGAAAGGGTGTCTGGATTTAATTTGAACAAGTTCACCCTTCCACACTGCAAACTAATAGCAGTGATAGATATAATATATAGGGAAATGGCAGGATTTATAAAATACAGAAAACAGGGCTTTATAATGTTAATGAAATAGAAAGGTAGCTTTATCTCTGTGGTATTCTTGGACATTGTATTTAAATCAGAATTATTGTTCAGTTGACAACCTCAGGGCCTCTCTTATCAAAATGCTCTAGAGATCCCCCTGGTGCGGTAATGCCGAGAAAACCCATTCGCTTCATTGGCATTGCTGCGTGGGAACTGCTAGCACAGGTTCATAAAAGAGGCCCTCTTGAATATTGATGTTTTTCACTTGCCTTTTTTAAAAATATATTTTCTGTTTGTTATACAATTTGAGAAAATGCTGTCACATTTATAAAACCAAGGTACTGCAAGGATCTTAAAATCTTAAGCATGCTTCAACAGAATGGATTCAGTTTAGACAATCCCTTCCCAAGCCAGTGCTGCTAGAATTGTTTAGAATAATTTTAATCTACATGACCATTTTGTTTATAGCTTACTGTGTTACTTTATTCATACAAGTAGTTGTTTAGGTTGTTTTTGTTTCTGTGTTTTAGAGCTCTTGTCTCAAGAAAATCCTTTTAAAGTTAGCATTTCAATTTCAGTAATGCATGTCATGTTTTTGTAGAAATTCATTCTTCTTTGGATGTATCACTGAATGAAAATTGTAAGAAGTCAAAAGGATTAGTTAATCGAACTTGAGGCTGGAGGAAGGCAAATGTGAAAAATTGCCATTCAAAGCTGAAACAATGATTATAGATTTTATAAAGTTAAGATGAAGGTCGAGCTCTCAGATTCATGGGCTATAACTTGTGGAGTCTTGCAGGGATCTCCTGTATCTCCCATTTTATTCAATGTATTAATGTCCTCTTTGGGTTCTGAACTTCATAAGGAAGAGTTGAATACATTCCTATATGTGGTTGATATAACTCTATCAATCCCTATTGTATCAAATACAAGTATATTACTATCCAATGTACACATTTATCTGGTGATAGTGGAGAATTGGGCATCTGAAAATTTATTAAAGCTGAATATAGATAAAACAATGTTTTTATTGGTACATCCAACTCAGCAAGAATCTTTATATCAAAATGTAACCATCAAAGGGGCAACCTTTACAGTAGAAACATCTATAAAATTTTGGGTGTTATTATACATAGCAGTTTATCTCTACAGACACAAGTAAATACATTAATTAGGAAAGTCTTTCTGAGCATGAGATGCTTACCTCGGATTAGAACTTTTTTTTGTGATAGATCAATTTAAATTATTTGTCCAAACCCTTATCCTGTCCCAGTTGGATTATTGCAATCAGATATATTTGGGTGGTTCAGAGAAAATGATTAAGAAATTGCAAACATTACAGAATACAGCTTTTAGATTTGTGTTCTTTGCAAAACAATTTGACGTGACTCCTCTGTTCCTTAAAGTGGTCATTTTATAAGTGGAGGAGTAGCCTAGTGGTTAGTGTAGCGGATTTTGATCCTGGGGAACTGGGTTCGATTCCTACTGCAGCTCCTTGTGACAGTGGGCAAGTCACTTAACCTTCCATTGCCCCAGGCACAAAATAATTACCTGTATATATGTAAACCACTTTGAATGTAGTTGCAAAATACCACAGAAAGGCGATATATCAAGTCCCATTTCCCCAATCCCGGCACATTAAAAGTATTAGCTGCCAAAGGACCAAATTCTATAAATGGTGCCTTTAAAAATTGGTGCTGAAAAACAATGCACTTAGCATGACTCTATAAACTAAGCCTAAAGTTAGGTGTAGTTTATAGAATACGCTGACGTGCCATATTTGCAACTAAAATTTAGGCACACCCATTTAGGCCACCTAAAACCAGGCCTAAATACCTGCACCTAACTTAGGCGTAGATTGGGTGTATTCCATAATAGTGCACATAGTTTTTTTTAAATGGGATATGTGCATTGTTTATGTCTTTCTATTATGTTCGGTACAAAAGGAAGTGCATTTCTGTTTTTATTTCTCTACTGTTGTAGTACTTACTAAGTATAATGGGGTTCCTTGTTCAATTTTGGTTATCATATTTCTTTTCTAATTTGTAATCCCTTGTTCTGCAGTTGGTGAAGGTCTGACTGTATTTTGTCTGTGAAGAAGTCATTTAAAGTTCTTTTATGTGTGTTGGCAATGGTGGATGGTGGGTGGGGAGAATGGGGGAAGGGCAGAGAGGCAAGGTGATTCCTTCCTTAATTTCTACCCTGGGCCTCAAAACGCCCACAGACATCTCTGTTCTGAAGCTGTCACAGAGCCCAGTGGTTTCACTTTTTTTTGTTTGTTTGTTTAGGGGGGGGGGGGAGATGGGATACCAACCATTGGGAGGATGAAAGAGGTGACCTCTCTTTATCTCTTCAGTTCAGCTCTGCTTAATAGAAGCATTTTTCTGAAACCTGAACATATCGGTAGTAGTTCCAACTCCCGCCATCCATCTTTTTTGGGCATAGTTGCTCATTCCCCATTTGAACTTGGAAATGAATAAATGTCTGTTTTATGGGAGTTCATAGGGGGATACACATTGTCAGAGCATTTACACCTGTTAATGCAGACTTCATTGTCGCGTTAGCTAACAGCATAGATCATTAAGGGGCCTATTTACTATGGGGCTCATTTTTGAAACAGAAAAACGTCCAAAAAATGGCACAAAGTGGCAGATGGATATTTTGTTTGCAAAAACTTCCAGATTGATATTTTTGAAACTCTTTTTAAAGATGTTTTTCTATGCAGTCTAAATCTCAAGGGGGTGTCTTGGAGGTGTATTGTGGCTAGCTTGCGAATTGGACATTTTTAAACAATAATGGAACATTGTAAAAATGCCCAGGGCAAAAAATAAGATGTTTTTGCTTAGACCTGTTTCAGAAATGATTAAATGCAAAGAGGTGCCTAAACTGACCAGATGACGTACTTTAATCCCCCAGTGGTCACTGCCCCCCCTCTCACCCCCTAAGAGGTGAACGTGATAGTACATTCACAGGGTATTTCTCTACATAAGCCCAACAGTGGCCAATTCAGGTCACAATATACCTGGCAAAATCCCCAAAAAGTACAACACATTTTATACTGCTTGTCCCACAAATAGCGATTTTCCCCTAGTCCATTCAATACCGGTCTATGGACTTTTTCTTTAGGAAGGTGTCCAAACATTTTTATAACTCCGCTAAGCTAACCGCCTTTACCACATTCTCTGGCAACGAATTCCAGAGTTTAATTACACAATGAGTGAAGAAACATTTTCTCCGATTTGTTTGAAATTTACTACATTGTAGCTTCATCGCATGCCCCCTAGTCCTAGTATTTTTGGAAAACATAAACAGACGCTTCACATCTACCCGTTCAGCTCCACTCATTATTTTATAGACCTCTATCATATCTCCCCTCAGCCGCCTTTTCTCCAAGCTCAAGGGCCTAGCCGCTTTAACCTTTCCTCATAGGGAAGTCGTCCTATCCCCTTTATCATTTTTGTCGCCCTTCTCTGCACCTTTTCTAATTCCACTATATCTTTTTTGAGATGCCGCGACCAGAATTGAACACAATATTCGAGGTGCGGTCGCACCATGGAGCGATACAAAGGCATTATAACATCCTCATTTTTGTTTTCCATTCCTTTCCTAATAATAACTAACATTCTATTTGCTTTCTTAGCCGCCGCAGCACACTGAGCAGAAGGTTTCAACGTATCATCAACGATGACCCCTAAATCGCTTTCTTGGTCGGTGACTCCTAACGTGGAACCTTGCATAACGTAGCTATAATTCGGGTTCCTCTTTCCCATATGCATCACTTTGCACTTGCTCACATTAAACATCATCTGCCATTTAGACGCCCAGTCTCCCAGTCTCGTAAGGTCCTCTTGTAATTTTTCACAATCCTACCGCGATTTAACGATTTTGAATAACTTTGTGCCATCAGCAAATTTAATTACCTCACTAGTTAGTCCCATCTCTAGGTCATTTATAAATATGTTAAAAAGCAGCGGTCCAAGCACAGAGCCCTGGAGAACCCCACTAAATACCCTTCTCCATTGAGAATACTGACCATTTAACCCTACTCTCTGTTTTCTATCTTTTAACCAGTTTTTAATCCACAATAGAACACTACCTCCTATCCCATGACTCTCCAATTTCCTCTGGAGTCTTTTATGAGGTACTTTGTCAAACGCCTTCTGAAAATCCAGATACACAATATCAACCGGCTCACCTTTATCCACATGTTTGTTCACCCTTTCAAAGAAATGTAGTAGATTGGTGAGGCAAGATTTCCCTTCACTAAATCCATGTTGACTTTGTCCCTGGAGCGCTCACAATCTAATTTTGTACCTAAGGTAATGGAGGGTTAAGACTGGTGCTCTAACTACTAGGCTACTCCCTCCACTCTTAGAGGAGCAAGCAGTTCCCTGGAGTAGCTTAGTGGTTGGTGCAGTGTAGAGAAGGGGTTCTAGGCCCATATCCTACTCTAACTGGTACACATGGTGGAAAGTGTGAGTGCCACAAAAACCACAAAAAGCTACTGAACCCACAGATAGGTGACACCTGCAGGCATATGGACTATTGTATCAGTGTACAGTTGAGTACAGTATCCTGCTTATTTTCGAAAGAGAAAGACGCCCATATTTCAACCCAAATCGGGAGATGGGCGCCTTTCTCTCGTGGGCGCCCAAATCAATATAATCAAAAAAGCTGATTTTGGGTGCCTCCAACTACAGTCTGTCACAGGAAAGGACAAAGTTGACGGGGGCGTGTCAGAGGCGTGGTGAAGGCGGGACTGGGGTGTGTTTATCGGCCAAGCAGAGATGGGCGCGCTCGGCCGATAATGGAAAAAAGAAGGGCGCCAAAAGCGAGAATTTGGGTCTCTCTTTTAGGACCCTTTTTTTTCACAAACAAGTCCCCAAAAAGTGCCACAACTGCCCAGATGACCACCAGAGGGATTCGGGAATGACCTCCCCTGACTTCTCCAGTGGTCACTAACCCCCTCCCACCAAAAAAAAGAACTTTAAAAACTTTTTTTTCCAGCCTGTATGCCAGCCTCAAATGTCATACCCAGCTCCATCACAGCAGTATGCAGGTCCCTGGAGCAGTTGTTAGTGGGTGCAGTGGACTTTAGGCAGGTAGACCTAGGCCCATCTCCCCCTACCTGTTACACTTGTGCTGCTAAATGGGAGCGCTCTAAACCGCCCCCAAAACCCACTGTACCCACATCTAGGTGCCCCCCCCCCTTCAGCTATAAGTGCTATGGTAATGGTGCAGAGTTTTACTGGGATGTCTGTGTGGCCAGTCTAGTAAGATTGCTGGCCTCCAGACATCCCAATGGCTTGTTTTTGTGCGTTTTTCCCGTGTATGTTTTGTTTGAAAATGACCTTTAAAAAAGACACATTGAGCACAAAACTGTCTAAAGTAGTGTGATTTTCGAACCAAAACGATAAGATGTTTTTTCTGGTTTGAAAATTACCATATTTGGCACTGTTTTTAGGACATTTTATTTTTGCAAAACATCCAAAACATCCAAAATCAGATTTAGACTTTGTATCAAAAATGCCTCTCCATGTTACCATGTCTTATTCTATATGTAACATATTATGGCTGATCTGGGATGCAATATACTCCCGGAGAAATTCTGTGCAATAGAAAGCACTATGAATAATTTATAAAAATTCTGTTCACACTTTAAAAGTTATCTAATTTGTAAGCTTTTTTCTTTGCAGAATTCCCCTTTCATAATGTGTGGCTCCTCCCTGGCTGACATCCCCCTAGCTTTCTCCCTCCCCAGCGCATCTTGAACTTCCCATTGATCTACCTCCCCTGTAGTTTCAACCTCCAGATTTCTTTGTTCTCTTTCTTTCTTACCCTTTCTTCAGCTTTCTCTCTTTTGTAACTCTGATTGTATCCACAGAAAGGCATATATCAAATCCTATCCCCTTTCTCTTTCTCTGACTACCAGCAAATCACCAGCTCATTCTGTCCACCCAACATTACTCCCTGTTCTATTGTTGTCACTCTCCCCAAAGATCCCCAGTTCTCTGTTCCCCATCTCTCTCTGTCTCTCTGTTCCCCTCCCCCATTTCTTTCTCTCCACTCCCCATCATAACCCCTAGCTCCTTCTCTCCTCCTCCCCCCAGGTATTTACCTCAGCTCCCTCTCACTTTCTATTCTTGTCCCTGTAGCCACATGCCTCACAATATCCTACCTGGTCTTTCCCAAATTGATGCCAATCATATGGCAAGAGGAGGAGGGAGAGCGGCTGCATCCTCCTCCTATGCTACCCTGCCTGTTCTTTTGAACTGTGAGGCTCTATAGTGGCCCATGTGGTTCAAATCAGCAGTCAGGACCTGGGTGGAAGAGGAGGAGGATCCTGTCTGACCAGTGGCGTAGCCACAGGTGGGCCTGGGTGGGCCGGGGCCCACCCACTTAGGGCTCAGGCCCACCCAACAGTAGCACACGTTTAGTGATAGCTGGTGGGATCCCAAGCTCGGCCAGCTGAAGACTTTCCTCCTGATGGTAACGAAAATGCTACTCTCCATGATACCAACACCTGCGTCTGTTCAGTTTTCAGAGCATGCCTGCTGCAGACTGCCAAGGTCGAAAGAAGCGTTTTCCCACCAACTGAGATATTTTTTGGGTGGTGGTTGGGGGGGGGGGGGGGGAGAACAATTGGTGACCACCCAGTTCTTCCTTAGGCCCACCCAAAATCTGTTGTCTGGCTACGCCCCACATGCAATTAGTTTCTTCCTCCTCATCTTTCCTGCCCATCCTGGGGGTTGGAGTTGGATGGAACCAGGAAAGGGTTTAGGGCAAGAGTTCACTGCTGCTGCTGCAGCAGCAGCAGCCTCCTTTTGTATTTCAGCAACCCTGCAATCTTCTTCACTGCCAGCCACCAACACTTCCTGGTCCTTATGCTGAATTCTGCACTGGAGTGGAATTCTGCGTAGATTCTGCATTGCACAGTTGTGCAGAAAGCCCCCACTCTTAAGCTGGTTAGCAGATTATTTTGTGAGAAAAACCAACACATGATAAATTTATTTTTGCTTGTGGTTCTGTTTTGCCGTGCAGATATTTTATGAATCTTGTCATACATATTGAATTGAGATGCAAATGTCTTATTATATGCTTCTTGGGTTGGAAGAGCAGGTTTTAACTTAGATGCACTGAACTTATAATCGCTTGCCTTTATAGGATATTCAGTGGCTGTGGGAGAATTCACTGGAGATTCTGAACAAGGTAATAAGCTGGCTTTGTTTCAACTTTAGACCTGTGTAGTGAATATATGTTATGATATGATATGATATGATATGATATGATATGATGTGATATAGGTCTTATATCCGACCAACTTCCACCGAAGTGGTTCAGAGCAGGTTACTATAAAAGATGAAGAACAGAAGTAATTAACAGTAATACTTTTGAAGTAAGTCAGTCTTATGAAAACTCAAGTTTCTCAATGATGTAGGGAGAGAGGACCACATCTTAGCCTGATAAGGAAATGACAAATCTATAGAAAATAAAGAAGGCAGGAGTCTTTTGATATAGAATAAGAAGATAATGAGATATATGTCTTACACATTTTCAGTGCTCTTTACAGGAACTTCTTAAAATATTTAGGAGAGACTTAATGCATTGTTTACATTAAATATGTTCATTAAATATTAAACTCTGCTTTTGAGATAGGGATAATGGGGTAGCTAGAAACAGACCTTGTTAAAGATGAATGAATCAAGTCTGACAATGTGACAAGGTGGAAAGACATTAGAGGTACTTGCATTAATCGTTCTGGAGTCAACATAGTGCAGTATTGCTCCTATAGCACAGAGAAACAAAACTAGAGCACCATAACTATGAATGTATTGTGTATGATGATAAAATAAATATTTTAGATAGCTTGTGGTGATCTGTTTATTTTGGCAGTAATATACAATCTTTGATTTGGTAAAGCATGCATACTGGAATCAGTATAACTTACATACCATGTGTTAAAGCTAATTTACATACCATTTCCCAAAGCAAATTTGCAGATATTGAGAAATGGCTGTGCCCACTTTCAGTTGTGTCAGTGAATCAGAATCGAGGATCTGCCCAAACCACGCCCACAACCCACTCTGCCCCTCTTGATGTCACTGGACATGAGGTCACAGCCCTGCCTATACCCCACCCCTTTTATATATCCCTCCCCTAAGCAGCTTATTTGCATACATATCAAAAACCCCACCCTTTTTGAATAACCCCACCCATTTTGTGACATCATAACTCTACCCAGCCCACACCCCTTTTTCAAGATGGTAGTGATTAGAGGACATCCCATGGCACTTTCTGTTTCATACTACTCATTGCCATCTTGGATGGGTCATATGATGGGAAGTGACATCAATCGTTACATCACTCACTAGACACCACCCTCTGCAGCCTGGGAGGAATGTGCGCAGATTATTTTTCCCAACCCTTAAGCTGTTTTTTAAATGTATTTTTTCAAACACAGGACACTTATTTTATTTTTTCTGTTTGTGATTGGCTGTCTGCTTTTCTCTCAGGAAGACCTTCAGGAGCAGGTCAGTGTGAAAAGACCCAATTCTTTATTGGAAGGACTCAGCACAGGCTGTTTGTCCTTATTGAGTCCTTCCAATGAACAATTGGGTCTTTTACCATTGACCTGCTCCTTAAGGTCAATGGTAAAAGACCCAATTGTTCATTGGAAGGACTCGACAAGGGCGAACAGTTGCTGAAAGGGATGTTCTGTCCTTGCGAGAGAAGCAGAATGGCCGTACTTATGCCAGCAAAAAGTTTGTGTGACCTTCTCAAACAGCTTTTTAAAGCAGTGCTTTGAGAACTTCACAGTGCATTATCTTAGGAGTGAAAGGACATATGCTGTCTTTTAAAAGCTTTTTGTTTAACCAAACTGTCTTTTTCTCAGTGATTGCCTCTCTGTCAAAAGCATAGTCCTCTACCCATCTCCACGCTCCTTGTGAAAAAAGCAGGCAGTGTGGAATAAGCTGCAAAATAAAAATCATGTTATTTTTTCTTTTCTGTGTGTTATGTCTGTCTGCTTTCTCTCAGGAAAATGATGTTTCAGGCTTCCCACTAAGAGAGAAGCTATCTTAAAAAGCTTTTATTTAAGCAAATGCTGCGTCTCCTGTTTCAAAGCTTTGTAGCAAATTTCTTGTCCCAGACCGAGTGTGTGCATAGCCTGCTTTTCTCTCCTCCCCTGTGTACGGTCTGTGTAGTGCAGCTGATTTGGGAAGTTCTGCCAGTACGCAAATCGCTAAGCAAAAAAAGATATTAAAAAAGCAACGTTTTGCCCATTTGCCCCTCCTTTTTTCTGAAACAAACAAACAAACAAAAATATTTTACATTGTAAGTCTGAAAACCCCTCATTACAGTACAGAGGTTTCATATTACTTTCTCTCTTTTTGGTGTTTTAAAAGAGTTTTAAGTGAATGTGAGAAAGACTAACATTGTATCTGTTTCAGAGAGAAAACTGAATTGCAACCCCTCTCTCTATCCTCTTGCAGCTCATTTAAGACATGTCTGGGCAAGCTGACCCCCCTCCTTCCTGCCAAAGACCAGTTGCCATAACCATCCACTGCAGCACTTCTACTCTGCCCATAAAAGGCCAACTTGTGATAACACATGACAAACAGATATAAGAACGATAACAGTTCTTGGAGCTTTAAACACCTATGAACCAGCTATTTTCCATCTACCAGGGGGGGCCAGAAAAATGGATCGGCTAAACGTGAATTCCTACAAAACCCCTAACATACAGAGGGCCAGAAGGGGGAAGCAAACTCTGCTACTCAGGAGAGGTTGAAAGCTCAGTCTTTGATATATCTAAGGCGCCAAAAAAAAATGATCATGATAAAGTAAAGATGCACAGTCTTGGGAAATGGCTGACGGTCGCGTGTTTTAAAAAGACACCAGTCGTCACTGTCTATACAGTATAGGACTCATATGTTTACATCCAAGTTCTGTTCAGATACTACTATGTCACTCAACATTGCTTTTTTGTTTTCTGACCATCCTAGTTCCGCATGTAGATTTTGGCTTCTTGTAACAATTTTATGTGTTTTAACTTTACAGCTGCTGTGAGTGCCTT
Source organism: Microcaecilia unicolor (assembly GCF_901765095.1). Taxonomy (NCBI): domain Eukaryota; kingdom Metazoa; phylum Chordata; class Amphibia; order Gymnophiona; family Siphonopidae; genus Microcaecilia; species Microcaecilia unicolor. The sequence goes on along the minus strand of NC_044031.1, from coordinate 124,665,492 downwards.
GAGGTAACCACGAATTTGAAACATTAGGTTGCAAAAAATCCATTTCTTTTCAAAACATAACGGCTTACTTTTTTGTTGTAGCAACTCTCCACACTGCAAAGGGCATTTCTTTGAAAAGTAGGGGTGATTAGCAGCTGTCACTTGGTTCAGATGCTGTCCTCCCTCTCGATGCAATGGTCGGGTTTGTCTCTAGGTTTGATGTATGAATGTGACTATATTGTCTGCCCTGCAGCAGTCTCTTTTTTATGGCCAATGGATAATAAGTACAAAATCATGCAACTAACAAGCAAGCACTCGCAATTTCCTGTTGCTTGAGGCTGTCAAGATGGCTGCTGGCAAGGCTCTGCACTGTATCATATGGGCACCATGTGGCCAAAGCTACAAGAGCCATTTTCTAAGGTTATCAAATATTGAGGAAAAATACTTTCTGTATCTGTCAGGCGTGTAACGTGCTGAAAATTCTGGGGGGGGGGGGGGGGGGGGAGGTCTTTTCAAAATATTAAGGCTTAGAACAATAGATCAATAGAAACAAAGCAATAATAGATCCCAAAGACCATGATAGTGAATAAACACCTACAAGGATACTCTAAACATATATGACCAAGCAGAAATGCTCGATAATGAGATAAGCCCACTAGATTCCCCTAGGTACAAAGATTATTTATTCAATAGCAAACTATGCTCTAAATGGGGTAAATCAGTCCAATAGGGCTCCCAAATATCTTGAAATTTAGCCCACCACTGAAAATCAGCATTCCCAGCTCAGGTGCGTTCCATATGCACCAAAGCAAACATTTAAGTGTGCCATGAAGAAAACTGTGGAGTAGTGGGAGCACACCACACAATCAAAATAGCTTTCTGCACCAGCATCATAGTCTTGGCCACAAGGAGGGAAGTAGTGTCCGACAGGCCAAACGGACATTTCAGCTGCCCGAACAGGACATACTCAAGGGAGTAGGGAAGCGTGATATGCAGGCAATGGCTGAGTATAGCCCACACCCTACAGAGAAAACTCTGCACTCTAGGGCTCTGCCAAAGCATACAACCAACAGTAGCCCGAGTAGCACCACATTTGGGACACACCCCTTCAGAATCTAAACCTGCTCTATGAGCCATCCACGGGGATACGTAAATCCTATGCAATAACAAACTCTTGCTCTCTGTGTAGCATGCTACATGATAATTGGGGTAGACCAGAGAACACTGTAGCTAACTGGTCTATGGTCAACACACACTCAAGATCAGTGTCTCATGCCCGAGACAACTGCTATTGTGGAGAAAATGATAAAGAAAACGAAAATAGTTTGCAATGCCCCAAACGAGGAAGTTGAGCCTCAAATTATTGTAAACAGGTCTGTACTTTCACAACTCCAGCTCTACCTAGGTGTACAGAGGGTAAAGCACCTATATAATGCCGCAACTGGCCATAGGCAAAGACATCCACCTTAGACAAACTATATAAGGATTGCAGCTCTTCAGGAGATAGCAGTTGAGTATAAATCATTAAGAACATCACCTACTTGTTTCACTCCATATGTCTGTCACTCTGTTATCCATTCCAGGTAGGAAATGTAAGTTACCTCCCAAAGGAAGGAAAGGAGACATTTCACAATTTATGCCCAGGAAAGTGCAGAAACTGCACCACACTTGGTGCATATATGACCACAGAACACGGGTACAATGACATAAGGCTAATCAATCAGATTTGGCATGCAACAAATAGACTTATAATCCACTCAAGCTTAAAGAAATAAATGAAACTCCAACCACAGCTTCACACCCACTGTGTAACTCGAAAACTGTTTATTACTGCTGTCACTCCCAAGCCTCACACTATGCATTAAATGGTGGAGATAAAAAGCTTCAGTAACACCACCCAGCCAGCCTAATACTTCGGACTATAAGGCGTGAGCCCGGTGTACCATCATCTGGCTTAAAAAAAACTCCACTTAGTGTGTCTAAAATGGATGTAGAATACCTCTCTCACCTTTATTGCTAGGGTGACAAGCATGTATATGTCTAAACAGATCACAGAATATAATTTAAATCAGTTCTTTTCAGTTGAATTCATTTAATCTCTATCATCTCAGCCAAGGTGATCCAACCATAAACAACTTAGCTCATAGTCCAATCGCTTCAGTGTTCTGCTGTCCTCAATATCACCAGCTGATCGACCCAACAGGGAGTCCCCGTTTTGCTTCTGCTGCGTCAGGGTTTTTTTTTTGTATTACATCTGAGAAATTAATCCCGTGTCTCATGTGCTGCATAAAAAAACAAGCAGGTAACTGTCAGAGAGACACCAACGCCATTTTAAGGAGGATAATGCTCCTCTCATTCTCATTCAAGCCAGCCAATCAGCCTTCGCTAGCTCTGTCTTCACGCAATCAGTGGAACCAATATCATTCGAAGGAAAAATGTGTCTCATACCAGAAATCTTTAGAAGAACGCAGACCACTCGACCCAAACATTCAAACCGTCTGGTTCGGTCAAGTTGAAGAAAAATATCCACTTCTGTTCTAATTGCCACAACGCACGACCCATATCTCCTCTCCTTTGGGACGGTCTTATTTGTTCCAATACTGTGCATAATAGATTGTCAAACTGATGGTGTTGGGCTTCACAATGAGTCACTAGCGGAGCCTCCCGCTTCAAAAGTTTGAGACACGAGCAGTGCTCCATCAATCTAGTTTTTAAACTTCTCGTGGTCTGTCCGATATACAGTAAGTCACAGAGGCATTTAATTAAGTATACCACCCCTGCTGATTCACAGGTTGTAATAGATCTCAAAACACATTTCTTTACACCTCTGAAAGTGATGGCTACCTGGTTGCATTTAGTCATTTGACAGTTAGTATCTGTTCGTATCTTCATAATTGAAATACCGTTCTTAAGAGAAGGGATCGCTTGTCCTGAATAAGGAACCCATGAACCCGTATACCACCAAACTTCTAACCAACTTCCACAGGTGGAAAATGGGCACATGTAATTGTTATAGGCAGCATAGTATCTTTGGTAAGGCAACTCGCCATATCTGGTGTAGGCACACACATCAAGAGTCACGGTAATTGTCTCATTGGTAGGGGCCAGTACCACCTTGTAAGGAATCAAATGCTCTGGTCCTATTATCTGTGGTATGGAAGGTACCAGAATGATAGTCAGGTAATACAATAGGAAGAAAAGAATCGTCATGGCTGAGCCGGTTGGGGACAATCAAGCAAGAATAGTGCAATGTAGAAGTTACTGAGATTGGCTTTGAGGTGTTAAAAGACAGGAGTGTTAGCAAAATAGCTTATTGACTCAGGGCAAAGTAAGTGGTAGCTGACGAATAGTGAATATTATAAGTAAGAGAACTAAACTAAGGGTTTCAGCAATGACAGAGGTCACAAAGAGAACTATTCCCATATAAAACAAATATGGGTAAAGCATCAGGCGAGAGGGTATGCTGGAAAGACTCTAACAGTTCCAGCAGGGGAAATAGTGTATACCTCTATGGGATTATCTCCAACTATCCTAAAGAATAACCAGGGTCTCCATCCGGTGCCTAACAGGTTGTGAGTAGCCAAAAGTCCACTGATTCCTCTGTCTTGGGTCTGATCAATGGTATATCCGTCTGCTCTATTCTCAGTGCTATGCTCCCGTCAAATATAGAAAATATGTCGATTATATGTCTGCTGGGACCAATGGTCAAGGGGTCAAGCAGGGGTGCACACAAAGTCTGGAATCTGGTTATGGGATCCCAGTCAGGATTGTCTTCGGGCACGGGGTCCCAATGGGTCCAATCCTCGGTACTTTCAGTATCAAGGTCCCCAAATTCTCACTCTAAACTACCCTCAGAATCGAGTTCTCCAAACTCCCAAGGGGGAGATGGAGAGAAAGTGAGGGGGGGTGGTAAGTATGGTGGAGAGTACTGGCTACTGCCTACGTAGCACTGGATACTGTTTGCATCTGTTTCTGTCATATAAGTCAAAAGTTAGGCAACTGTGTAGTTTGGGCTAAGGCGAGTAACCGCAAATGACCCTCTACCATCAGGTGAAATGTTGTAAATTTCAAGGTGTCTAATCCCTATTTTCCTAAGGAAAAGCTAAGGACGCCACCCAGTACAATAGAGCTTGTAAGTGACCAACCAGAAATAGACTGGTTCTCCTGTTACTGGTCTTATCAAGGGTAGGTCACCCCGTTCTACTTTAACTATCCCACACCCGTTGAATATGGGGAATATATCTTCTATGATTCTTTCAGGGACAAAGCTTAATGTTTCAAGCAAGGGTTGACACAGAATATGGTACCTGTCGTTGGGGTGCCAGGAGGAATTATCACTTGGCGCTGGGTCCCAGAAGGTAGATAGGTCTATATCAGGGCTACTTCGACTCATGCAGGGGAGAGATAAGTCAAGTTAGGTGACTCAGGTAATATTGGATCTTTTGATGAAAGGAAAGAAACCAAATAAGAGCAAGGATTATGGAGATTGTAAAGTAAAATAGAGAAAGAAGGAATTCAGCCACAATTTCCCAGACCGTCAATTCGGGAGCAACCCGTTCCGGGTTAACCTTTAACCTTCAAAAAAGGTAGAATTGGCGAGAGTGGAATTGTGAAGAGAGATTTCAGAGGAAGCAGAATGGTTTGAGGGGCTGGAACTGAGTACAGCCGGAGTTGGTACAAGTGGGGTAGGGCGGAGTCTGGGCACAGTATCAGTCAAAGGAATGGGAACAGTACCATCCAAAGTAGAAGACTTAGGATGGGTAGGCAAGTGTTCAGTCGAGATAAAATTCTCAGTAGGAAGGATAGCTGTTGCTGTGCTATTACCAGGATAAGAAGTGTTAGTACGCAATAGAGTGCAACTGTCAATGGGGGAAGAACTGAACGTGGAATTTTCAACGGGTAATGTGGAATTATCCATGGAAAAAGTTTTCCAACGTAGAGTTCACAGCTAACAAGGTGATAGTGGACCCTGTAAGACCGTCAGGGAGTGCGGTGTCAAATGTGGAGTTTCCTTCTAACAGTGTAAAGTATGTACTAGTTTCTTTAGGAATTTCAACAGTTAGGGTAACTGTGAAATTACTGGAAACAGTGAGATTTTCAGCCGACAAGATGAAGTTATCAGTTGAAAAAGTATCACTGTCTGTGTGATTGTCAACCACTGATGTGTTAAGCTCAGTAGAGGCACTACCAACCAGTGTAATCAAGAAAAAGGTTATACTTAAACACAACACAATCAAACATATAAGTCCGAGGATGAACAGTCGTGCAGAGGAGCAAATGACAATGGAGAATTGCTGCACCAGGGAATACTCTGGTGTTGCAGAACTTTCTGTGCGCTCAGAAGAAGCGTCAGACCACTGGGTTAGGGTTTCGGAATGTTGCTCTGCTGGGGTCAAAAGAGGATTACACTGTTAAAGTGGCCAGGGTCTGGCTCTTTGATGTTTTCAAGGGCAGACAAATCAGCAATAGTAGGTTCTCGTTTAAGGACAGCGGGTGGTGGTACTAAGCAGATGACCTCTTGCAAGGGAATGTCCTCAGTGGAAAGATTCTTTTGCATTTAGGTAGAAGGTGGTAGCTGCTGAAATGATAAATGACTTCCATTTCCCAAATGCTTTATCCATCCAACCTGTCCAAGAGGTATCAACTTCAGAGTTAGTAGCAAGTTCCTCAGAAAACGAGATGAGGCCATCCAAAGCTCTGGTGATTGACCCATCTGGTGCCGTGTTGTTGGGGATAAAGGTACAACACTGGGTACCTATCTTACGGCACATCCCACCGTCTGCGGCCAACATTTGGTCAAGAACCATTCGGTTCTCGAGCGTCATCCTGCTAGTGGCATCTAGCTGTGCAGTTATACCTTGGGCAGCATCTCTGGTATCCTACCCTGGGTTCCACCCAACTCTCAGGGACTGTGGACCGGTCATGTCCCCAAGTGCTGAGGGAAACCTTAAGGCTGCTGCAGTGACCTATCTGACTCCTAGACAGATGTGCACTTCTGTCTATGGTTACAGATCATGGCCATGAACCTTTAATTAGTAAATGTCCCTATGTTCTTTCTTAAACCCAATTTCATTCTTTTCTTGCAAGAGGATCTTTGTCAGGAGAAATAAAGAGAGTGAGAGATAAAGTATTCTAAAGTGTTTAATACATACCCAAGCCAGGTTACACAGAAAGCATCAATTATAAGAATATACAGATATATTCTTAGGGGAGATATCTTCACGGAGTGATAAGCAATAGGACCTCCAGCTTCAGACTCTCATGTACATATCATTGGTCAGGCATATTTATACTCTTTTTATGGTCAGGATGCAATCAGCCGCAGAGCCGTGAATAAGAGAACCATGCAATAGGTAATGGAATAGATTAAAGTTATCAATAAAATAGACCAGTGTAAGGGGGGGGGGGGGGGGGGGGGGGGGGACATGCGAGCAGAAGGGAGGAAATATTTACACTTCTTAACCTGATTCTCGGGAACTACCCCTGAGGTATTAGCAGATCTGAATAAAGGTGTGCAGCTGAGATGTTCATAAAAAATAAATGAAACCTCACACAGTTGGAAAATGAAGAAAAATTCTTGCACCCAAAGAGAGGACTTACTACTACTACTTAACATTTCTAAAGCGCTACTAGGGTTACGCAGCGCTGTACAATTTAACATAAAAGGACAGGCCCTGCTCAAAGAGCTTACAATCTAAAGGACAAGTGAGTAGACGATACGATGGGGGCAGTCAATTTTGGGCAGTCCGGATATCCTGAAGGTAAGAGTTAGGTGCCGAAGGCAGCATTGAAGAGGTAGGCTTTAAGCAGAGACTTGAAGATGGGCAGGGAGGGGGCTTCCTGTTGCATAGCAAGGAATTGTTTCATTCTCACTTGGATTTTCTTACAGACATCAGGAAATATATGACAGAGTATTTTTAACAAAGACAAAGGATACCACCAAAGTAGATAATTTGATTATAAGTCCACAGATGTCTCTAATAATTCTAGACATTTGGAAGTGTCTTGAGTCATCATTGAAACATAATATACACTGTTCAAAGGTGGTAAAGTATTATCTGAGAATTTCAATATCTATCTCCTTCAAGTATCTATAAAACAAATCTTTTGGTGGAACTGAATATACTTGCGGGAAATTCCGAATCCTAATATTCAAATGCCTTATAGCGTTTTCTCTTTTCTTAATTTTCCTATGTATCACAGTTTTGTCCACTACTGAAGATGTTTGAACTTTTTAAAATGTCTTGAATTCATGTTCCAATTTATGCATTCTTTGTACCAAAAAGCTAGACTGAGCTTCAGCTCTTGAAATTTAACAACAGTTAACTGAGAAACAAACTGAGCAAACAGCAAGCACACCTTGTGCATAGATGCGACCGTGACCTAGATCTTATTCAAAGTGATCTCTACAGGCCTTAACAATGGAGGAACAGCAAGCAAAACTGAAGTTATTTTTGGTACCAATAGTTCCTTAGTCGCCACTGTACCAATCTCTACCACTTCCCCAACATCCAGGATTAACTGTTCAGCACCTGAAGAAATACACAAGACAGCACTTTCAACTGGCCCGAGTGTTACTCTGCAGAGACTTCATGACCATGCTTAGATCTACCATGTCATGCCACCTGAGGTTGATCTGGTCCCGAGGCTCGGATTGCAGGCAGTAAGTTAGGAGAAACAGAGCTCAGTGACACATTACTGCCCAAAGGAGAATTGCTTGCCTGTTGGAGACTTCAAAGTCCCGGATCAAACATTCAACATAGGCTGAATTTGGCATTAAGATAGGTGGGGAAACCTTAACCTTTCCCCTCTGCTTTCGTTAGGAGCTCTAACACAGCGTGTCAGCATGCCATCATGAATCATCTGTTCTTCAGGAAATTTATGATAGGAGGCAATGTCTTATTATGGATTGGTAACTGGTTAAAAGTGTAGGTTTAAAAGGTCAGTTTTCCCAGTGGGGAAAGGTGACTAATAGAGTGTTCTGTCAACATGCAGGATACATTCAGGCACACAAGTGAGTGATGTCATTCCACATTGACAGGATGGAACAACTCTTCTAGAGCTCAGAATTAATTGTAAAATTCTGAGCATGCATGACTCTTCCTGCATGCAGAGCACTGATCCAGTGATCAGAATACTACGAGAAAATTTTAAAATATACCAGCAATGTAAGACCTTTGAAGTTAAGATGATGAAATATTTTTAATAACTACAAGTCTTAAGAGATACCTGGGTTTCCTACCACATTAAAAAAGCATAGTACAGATTTGTCACCCTCTGATCACCTATCAATCTCTCCCTGTTTCTCAGCCCTCATCTACCTTTCCTCATGAGACTGCCATTGGAATGCTTTTATGTTTCACATATATATTCTGACATTGTCATCTTTTGCTCATTCCTGACCTGAGGAAGAAGGTTCTAGCCCAGGGGTTCCCAAACTTTTTCAGTTCATGGCACCCTTAGAGTCTGAGCAATTTTTCATGGCACCCCCACCAACCTGGCCACATGGGTCTTTGCACCCCTCCTGCCACATGGGTCTCTGCACACACACCTGGCCACATTATTTTATTTACTTAGATTTTGCTCACACCTTTTTCAGTAGTAGCCCAAGGTGAGTTACATTCAGGTACTCTGGATATTTCTCTGTCCCAGGAGGGCTCACAATTTAAGTTTGTACCTGAGGCAATGGAGGGTTAAGTGACTTGCCCAAGATCGCAAGGAGTAGCAGTGGGATTTGAACTGGCCACCTCTGGATTGCAAGACCAGTGCTCTAACCACTAGGCCACTCTTCCACTCCTTTTCCCTGCAGCCCCCTTTCCCATAAAGTCCAGCACACCATTCCCTGCAGCCCCTTTCCTCCCATAAATCAAGCCCACCTCTGCCTTCCCCAAATCCAGCATCGCTAGCTACCTTCCTTCCTGCAGGTCCAGGATCACTGCCGCTTCCTTCTCCTTTCCCCGCCGCCGCTGCAGTGCTTGAAGCTTACATTTTTGGGCCGTCCGCAATTGACACAGGCAGGTACCCTGGGTCCTTCCCAGTGTACCGCATCTGGCCCTCTCTGATGCAACTTCCTGTTGTGAGGGCCGAACGCGGAAGAGGGAAGTCCCTGCAGTGCCTGTGTGAATCACAGGCGGCCTGAAAATGTAAGCTGCAAGCACTACAGTGGTGGCAGGGGAAGAAGCAGGAAGCAAAAGAATCCCGACCTGCGGGAGGAGAAACAAGGGATTGATGTTGGATTGTGAATGGTGGGAGGGAGGTCAAGATGTGCCGCAGCATCCCTGAGAGTTTGTTGTGGCGCACCAGGGTGCCGCATCATACAGTTTGGTCATCTTGTCATTTCGGGCACCTTTTTGTGCCTTAGTCGTAAGAAAAACAGGGCTGGGTGAAAACGTCCAAGTGCTCGTCAGGGACGTCCTTGGGGTTTTTTTTGATTATGGGTCAAAGACGTCCAAGTGTTAGGCACGCCCAAGTCCCACCTTCACTACGCCTCCGACATGCCCCCTTGAACTTTGGCCTTCCTTGCGACGGAGTGCAGTTGGAGACGTCCTAAATCGGGTTTCGATTATACTGATTTGGACGTCCCTGGGAGAAGGACGTCCATCTTCCGATTTATGTCGAAAGATGGACGTCCTCTTTCGAAAATGAGCCCACTTGTCTGCCACCTGTATCTGTGAAGAGTCCATGACTGGCCATTAGTCCTCACTATCACATGCACTTAACTTGGGGGAAAAAAGGCTTAATATAAAATGTGTTAAAGAATTTTGCAGTAGTTTGCCTCTTTGCATGTGCTAATCACACGTTATTTATTTTTAAATATTTTTTGGGATGGGGTGTGGCATGGACGGAGAAAGGTTATGGAAGTGGTATTCACCTAGCACACTATGATTAGCTTGGGCTAACTGGATGAGGCAGACTTAACGCAGGATCACGTAGTGCCTCCTAAATAGGAGGTGGTAAGTACTCCTTCATTTATTTTTTGCAGGTTCCACGTGCTGATGGTAAAATTGATCTACAAAAAGAAAAAAAGAAAAAGCCCTATTTTAGGGCTGCATTACAGGTTGGCTTATTACAGGGGAAGTCCCATGTTAGATCATGCTAAAGCCATTTGTTAGTGCATTTTAGTAAAGGGGCCCCTTTATCCGAATAGTTACCCTTGTAATGGACTAAATCAACACTAAGGTCCAGAATATAGTAAATACTTCCCAAAGTTAGGAGTCATTCTAAGTACCAATCCTATAAAGATCACTTAGTGCTAAGCAACCTTTATAGAATAGCACTTAGCACAGATTCCCACGCCTAACCTTGGATTTAAGGAGTTATGCCTGCTGAAACCTGGTGTAAATCCTCATGTCTATCTGATGGCAGTTGGGCACATACATCCAAAAATTCTATAATATTGTGCCTAATTTTACGGAATGCTCCTGACCATCCCATGACCACAAGTTGCACACCATGAAATTTAGGCATGCATGTTATAGGATAGGTCATAAGGTATATGTGTAACTCCTAATTACTTCTAGTCAATTGGCAATCAACTCAAATTAACTGTTCTTAGCACCCGGCTCTGTGGGTTCTGTGGGTGCTTGAGCACCCCCAATATTGAGAAAATTCCTTGTATGTGTCCAGGGCGGGGATATTTCCATTGGGCTTAGCACCCCTAATAATTTTGAAAAGTTGGCTCCTATGTTAGAACCTAATTGACAGTTTATGCACGCATCTGAGAATTGCACCCAAACACACACACACACACACACACACACACACACACACACCGATATTTTGTTAATAATAATGACCAACAGCTTTTGTTGGGCCTGGCTGTAAATTCTTACTTCATTGGTCTTCCAGCACAATCAGAACTAACCTTTTGTTTGGCTATGAAGCAAGGGAGTTTCATTTGAAAATACTTGACATTTTCCTTACAGTCCCCTCCCCATGTTTCCCAACCATTGCAATAACAGTCCCTGGCCAGAAGACCACCAAGAGTGGCTCCTTTTTTTATCTGGGCTCATGTGGACCCTATGTTGGACCAGTAAAAGGGTAATTCTGAAAAGGTCGCTGAAATTTAGGTAATAGGATACTGTGTGCTAAGCACAAATTCTGTATCAGCAATTATGCGTGTAATTGCCATGATAGCGTAAGTGGGGATTTATGAGCCAACATTTGGCTGATATAAAGGTGTTCGAATAATTGTTGCAGTTTTAATTGTCATTATTCTAGAACCTTACTGTGTAAGTGCTGGGCACACTCCTCACCTGCCCATGCTCCTCCCACATCCACACCTTCCTTGAAGTTACTCGCTATAGATTTTCTGCGAAAAGGGGACCTTTATGAAGCTAGGCCAGTGGTAGTTCCGGATTGCCATGCAGTAAGCCCACAGTGGGCTTACTGCTGCTTAGTAAACGGGCCCCTAATTTTCTAAAATAGTGACTAAGTACAGTTATGTATGTAACTGCATATCAGTGCTAATGAGCACCAATTAACACCAACTATCAACAATTATTGGTTGGTAGTGCCAATTAAAGACTAATTTGCCAATTAATTTACACATATAATGCACTGTACTATAACCTGCGTACTCAGTTTTGTGTGCTATCTGTAAAAATGTATGTGCAAGATTATAGAATGAGGGGGTAAGTGCCACATTTGAATGTGGTCAAGAATCCCTACTCATAAGGGCCAATCCTAGCTGTCCAAGGAAGGAAAATCCCAGTGTATGAATCAAACCCAGATCCCTTCCATAGTTTAGGTTGATTTTCAAGCAATAAAGGCCATCTGCAAGGAAGGCTTAAATGTACATTCAGGATACATGAAGGATTCCAGATATGCCTGTACAATAGCATCTGGCTGAGATTTATGACTTCTCAGTCTTTAGGAAAGATACTTACTTTTTCAGATTACGGTCCTCTGGCATTTCTTATGCAACAGGAGGATTTTGCTTTCTCGGCTAAGGGAATTTATGAAGCCCATTCTCATACTTTTTCTGTCAAACATTTCAGCAATATAATTGATTTTGTTGCTCATTTTGAAAGCACATAGACTTACAAAGTTCCATAGTAACCGTAACTTTGTAAGTCTATGTGCTTTGAAAATGAGTCTCTTTATGTTGTATTGGTTTTTATCCAAGGATTCTCTCCCCCCCCCACCAAAAAAAAAAAAGTCAGTTTAGTATTGCATGACATCTTTAGAGTGCATTTTATGACTCTCTAACCTCAAGATCTGGGGATCCTCAATGAGCAATGATTTCTCTATGGAGAGGCAGTACTCTGCTGCGTAGATTTGCCACACTGGTTGTACAGGGTTCTGGAGCAGGATCAGCTGAGGTTGGGAGGGCATTGGCCCCTGGGATTACTCACTCCAACACTTACTTCCGCTCACAAAAATGCACAGATCAGTTCAGGATTTGTTCTGAACCCATAAAGTTTACTGAAGTCTTTTGGTGTTCAAAATCAATAGAAAGCAATAATCATGCAGAGTATAAAAATAGTACAAATAGAGAACACATTGTTTTTCCCTTCTATCCTGGGGCACAGGTAAACTCCTCTTCTCCTTGTAAGCTGAAGATTTCAATTTTCTCCACTTTCTTCCCTTTTTTCTCCTTGGAGGCTGGTCAGAGATACTGGCTGCAGGCATACTTTCCCTTGAAACCTGGGCCCCTACTACTACTTATCATTTCTATAGCGCTACTAGACGTACGCAGCGCTGTACACTTGAACATGAAGAGACAGTCCCTGCGCGACAGAGCTTACAATCTAATTAGGACAGACAAACAGGTCAAACAAGAGATAAGGGAATATTAAAGTGAGGATGATAAAATAAGGGTTCTGAACAAGTGAACAAGGGTTAGGAGTTAAAAGCAGCATCAAAAAGGTGGGCTTTTAGCTTAGATTTGAAGACAGTCAGAGATGGAGCTTGACGTACCTCTGGATGGAACTCTTGTCAGATTCCTTGTCTTTTTGGATACTGGACTCAGATATAGAAGCAGATATTTCTTCCTGTTGAAATCTGGACCCTCCTTGTCTCAGTTCCTAAGGTTGAATCCTTCTCTTCGTTTCCAGGATCAGTGAGAAACTTTTATTCTCCTTCTTTCATAAGCCTTGACTCTTTATTGTACTTAAGCAGTACTGGTTTTGATTGGTTTAGTCAACTTAGAAACAAACCGTGTGAAGTGCAGTTGCCTAAGCAGCCCTTGTCACTCCTCAGGTCCAGGTGCAATGGTTTAGCCAGCCTGTATGATATAAAGATTTAGGCAGTCAAAGACATGGAGTCACCTGTGTGCTTGGTATTTATACCAGTCACTTTTACCTCCAATATGAAGTCTGCATCCTACCATTTATTCACTGATAAGGAGAACTCTCTCAAATTCTAGAAAGAATGGGGGGTCCTTTTACTAAGGTGCACTGAAAAATGACCTGCAGTAGTGTAGGCTTGTGTTTTGGGCGCGTGTAGATCTAGTTTTCAGCACACCTGCAAAAAATGCCTTTTTAAAATTTTTGCCGAAAATGAACGTGCGGTAAAATCAAAATTGGCGCGCGTCCATTTTGGGTTTGAGACCTTAGCACCAGCCATTGACCTAGTGGTAAAGTCTCATGTAGTAACTGGGCGGTAATGAACTATGCGTGTCAAATGCCACTTGGCGCGCATCTGAAATTATTTTTCGGATGTGCATATTGGACGTGCGCCTAAAATGAAATTACCGCAAGAGCCACGCGATAGCTGGGTGGTAACTGCATTTTGGCATGCGTTGGGCACGCGTAGACGCTTATGCGGCTTAGTAAAAGGGCACCTGGGTGACATAAAAGGTCACAGTCCAATAATCTAGTAGAGCCACTAGAGGTCTCTACCATCTACACATGATAAAACCTTAGGGGTCTCTACAACTCTAAAATGCCCATTTCAAATAGGTTGCTTTCTCAATTTCCCATGTACTTTACAAAAGGCTCTGCCAAATGCCAATGGAGGTTTTGTAATGTATGTGTAAGGTAATGTAGGAGTGCATATATATATTTGCCAGCATAAAGCCATTTTGCAAAAAAAAAAAAAATATATATATATATATATATATACAGAAAGAGAGGCCTCAACTTGGCAGCTTCCATGTAGAAATGCTAGGGCATACATGTGTGAAAGGCAGCTCTATAATTTAGATGCCCACATTTATGTGCACCTTGCACACATAAATGTCTAAAATATTAGCACTTAGATGCTTGAGCATGCACTTACCCATGAAAATGCCAACAGGACATCTGAGGGCTATTCTGTAACGGTGCACTTAACTTATGTGGAGGGGCACTTAACTTACGTGAATGGGGATTCCTATCTCTAAGGGAGCCCATCTCTGAGGCAGGGGCGTAGCCACGGGTGGGCCTGGGTGGGCCCAGGCCCACCCATTTCCACCCAAGCCCCCCCCAAAAAAATAATGGATCAAAACCGCAACCGCGATCGCGATCACAACCGCAGCTTCACTTGAGTCTTCTTTTCTCTTTCCCCTCCCTCACCCCTGCCGTAAGCATCCGTTTAAATTAAGGGCGGGGCCAGCAGTGATTCGCTGAGCACTCCAGAGCCTTCCCTCTGCCACGATCTGCCCTATGGGAAACAGGAAGTTCCGCTGAAGAGAGCTGATCGTGGCAGGGAAGGCTCTGGAACAGGTCTCTTCATCTGTGATCAGTGATAGTGAGGGAGGAAAACGGAGTGAGTGGCTGTACCTGTAGGGTGGGAGAGGGACAGGCTGGAAGACAGTGGCTTCACCTGCGTGGGAGGTGGGGGGGGGGGCTTGAGGCCATAGGGAAGGGATTGGAGAGAGGTTCTGGACCTTCAAAAGTGTGGGGGGGGGGGGTTGGCTGGAGAAAAGGGAGAGATATTCTGGACCTGCAAAAGGGGGAGATGGCTGGCTGAAGGCAAGGGAGAGAGGTTTGGGACCTGCAAGGGGAGAGGTTGCTGCTTGGAGGGTAGGGAGAGAGTTTTGGATTTGCAAAGGGGGGTGGTGGCTAGCTGGAAGGAAGGAAAGGTCTGGACCTGCAATGGGGGGTGGCTGGCTGGCTGGAGGCAAGGGAGAGAGATGCTGGACCTGCAAGGGAGAGAGGCTGGGGGCTGGAGGAAAGGAAGAGAGTTGTTAGACCTGCAAGGGGGGCAGGCTGGAAGGAAGGGAGAGAGGTGCTGGACCTGTGGGGAGGGGGCTAGAGGATGGAGGGAAGGCCTGCAGGGGAGGCTTGAGGGAAGGGAGAGAGGTGCTGTACCAGGAGGAGAGATTAGAGGGAAGGGAGAGAGATGGCAGATCAAGGGGATGAAGGAAGAGGGAGACAAATTGTTTAACCCACAGTGGGAGAAAGAGCCAAAAGCTGGAAGAGAGAAGCAGAGTAGCTGGATAGGTGGGATCAGAGAGCAGAGAGAGACATTGGTGTGAGTGAGGAAGAAAGGGGAGATACAGAAACAGACGTGAGATGCTGTATTGGAATAACATATGAACACAGAGGGGTAATGCCTGACAGAGAGGGGGGAATGTGAGAATAGAGAGGCTATGCTGGACACTTGGAGGGAGGGGTATATTGTCACAGGGGAGAGATACTAGACATAGGGGACAATAGGAACTCAAAAGGGAGATACTGGGCATGTGAGGGCATAGGGACACAAGGGGTGATGCTGGACACAGGGGTAGGGGATAGAAGGGTGGTGATGGATGCAGGAATTTGAACATACTGGAGATACTGGACAAGGAACTATAGGGACACAGAGATGGGAGATGGATGGTGGACATGGAGAGTGAAGAAATGACAAATAGACAGGAGACCCTGGTAAGTGAATTAAGACAGAAGAAAGCAGAAACCAGAGACTAGAACCAAGCTGATTTGAAAAATAAAATAACCAGACATCAAAAGGTAGAAAAAAAAATCGTTTTTTTCAATTTTGTGATTAAAATGTGTCACATTTGGAATGTACATCTTGCCAGAGCTGGTGTTAGACATGGCTGGAGCCCAGGCCATAAATTTGGGAGGGAACCCCAAAGCCCATCACCAGACTGCACTGCCTTCAGCTTCCATCATGCTTGTGGCTCTCTCTGGCCAGGGGACCAAGAGCAATTGCTCTAGTTGCACTCCAACACCATCCCTGGCACGTACTATGTTTATATTTTGCACAGGAGGAAATGCATTTCTTACTGTATCTCTGGTATTGTATTGCATGCAAGGTTTGGCTTTTTGGGGTTTTGGTTATATTGATGTTTATACATTTTAGTCAATTATTCTATATTTGGCATTTTTATTCCATGTGTGTGATCGAGGTATTCTGTTAGCATGAATTTTCTATGTAGCCTTCTGTAGTAAGTTTGGTTTGTTTAGTTTTCCCAATAGATGTATTGATATTTTACGGCCCCACTGTAATATGTAGGGCAATGAATTTTTCATAGGTAGGATCCTTCTTTTGGAAGTTAGTGCTGGCATTGTAGATTTGCATTAGGTTATGCGTGACATTTTGTTTTAAAGATTGTTTAATTTACTATATGGCGGCTGTTGAGATTACGGTCAGTTTTATGGGGAAATGTCCTAACTCTGCTCTGTACCCATTGGGGGAGGGACAGGGGGTTCTGTGGATGCAGAATTTATTTGCCTTTAATACTAGACTATACTTTCTGGGATCATTTCTATAGCGTGTAACTGGAAAGATATGTTGAAAAGTGTTTGGTCTTGCTATACAGGCTAAGTATGTGTGTTAGGGACCCGAGGCTCAATGGAGGCGGAAGAGTGCAATCTCTTGTACTTCCCCCTGAAGCCTGCACTGCTACCCTTATTGAAGTTATTGGGAGTGGAGTAGAGCTGGAGCATGGGGTGGGGTATCAGGTGGCAAGTTTTTCAATTTCAAAAAAGTTGGCAACCCTGGTGCCCACCCATCTGACTTGTTGGCCCACCCAAAAATTGCTTTCTGGCTACGCCACAGCTCTGAGGACGTCCCCACGAAGGGGCGGGGCATCCCGTATTATCGAAACAAGATGGATGTCCATCTTTCATTTTGATAATATGGTTGGGGACGCCCAAATCTCAACATTTAGGTCAACCTAAGAGATGGTCGACCTAAATGTTGAGATGGTCGACTTTAGAGATGGACGACCTTGGTTTTCGCCGGTAATGGAAACCGAGGAAGCCCATCTCAAAAACAACCAAATGCAAGCCCTTTGGTCGTGGGAGGAGCCAGCGTTCGTAGTGCACTGGACCCCCTCACATGCCAGGACACCAACCGAGCATCCTAGGGGGCACTGCAGTGGACTTCAGAAATTGCTCCTAGGTGCATAGCTCCCTTACCTTTGGTGCTGAGCCCCCCAACCCCCCTCCAAACCTACTCCCCACAACTGTACACCACTACCATAGCCCTAAGGGGTGAAGGGGGGCACCTACATATGGGTACAGTGGGTTTTGGGTGGGTTTTGGAGGGCTCACATTTACCACCACAAGTGTAACAGGTAGGGGGGGGATGGGCCTGGGTCTGCCTGCCTGAAGTGCACTGCACCGACTAAAAACTGCTCCAGGAACCTGTATACTGCTGTGATGGAGCTGGAAATGACGTTTGAAGCTGGCATAGAGGCTGGAAAAATGTTTTTAAATTTTTTTGGGTGGGAGGAGGTTGGTGACCACTGGGGAGTAAAGGGAGGTCATCCCCGATTCCCTCCGGTGGTCATCTGGTCAGTTCGGGCACCTTTTCGAGGCTTGGTTGTGAAAACAATTGGACCAAGTAAAGTCGGCCAAATGCTCGTCAGGGACTCCCTTCTTTTTTCCATTATCAGCCGAGGACACCCATCTCTTACCTATGCCCCCGTCCCGCCTTCGGTACACTGCCGACACGCCCCCGTGAACTTTGGTCATCCCCGCGACGGAAAGCAGTTGAGGACGCCCAAAATCGGCTTTCGATTATGCCGATTTGGGTGACCCTGAGAGAAGGATGCCCATCTCCCGATTTGTGTCAGAAGATGGGTGTCCTCTTTCGATTATGCCGCTGATAGTGTGTAAATGCAAGGGAGGGGGTGTACATATGGGCAGAGCATGAGCAGAACTCCCAGTTACATGTGTAATTTACAGAATACTATGTTACAAAGATTACTGCTGCATTTAGGTGCCCACTGTTACGTGGACTTCTAAATGTTAGGTGCAGATATCAGGTTGTACTACTATTCTCTAGTGGAACCTGGGTACCCTGATGCTGTAATAGAATAGGCTCCTACTGTGTGCATTTGAGGTACCTAAATGGAAGTACCCATTGCAGAATTACCCCTGTGGTATGGCCACTTTACAAAACTATACCTGTAAATGCTACCAATTAACAAGTGAGATGGCAATAGGTTTTTTTTTCTTTTAAATACAGGGATTATGGATAATTCATGTAAAGCCATAGCTGGAACAAACATGTTTTAAAGATCTGTGCATGCCTTTAAACTGATTCAAAACACGATGGTTAAATTTGTTTGCCTATAAGTGTATGCCCATTATAAGATAGGGTATACACAAATATGCATATACATTATCAGCCCTCTCAAACCATACCATACCATGCACCCTTAAGATCTCTGGGGCTGATATTCAGACCACGGGAGATAGCTGGACTTCCTCCCGCGGTCGGTGCTCAGCCCAGATATTCAATGCTGGGCCATTTCTGGTGACCGTCATTGAATATCTGGTTTATTTTTGGCCGATTTAAGCTTAACTAGCGGAGTGTGGTAGCGAAATCGATATTAAGTTTAAACCGACCAAAGATAGGCCTGTTATTTTGGCAGCCCAATTTGACAGCCAAACTTAGTTGGCAATATGCTGAATATTTGCGGATAGCCAGCTATATGACATGATAAAGCTGGTTATCCGCTATGTGCTGACCGGAAATATTCAATGGGAGATAACCAGCTGTCCCCAGCTGAATATTCACAGATTGCCAGTTAAGCTATTTAACCAGTCAGGAGTCGTTCCTGGCTGGTTAAATAGCACTAAATATCGGGTGGGCTGTGACCTGGCAATTTCCAATGTAAGTAGCAGCTTTCTAAAATCACTGTTTACACGTGTATATGATCTGCATGTGCAAATGCTGTTATTTATATGTGGAGATGTTTTTCAAATGATCTAAGACTTGCATGTATGTGTTAGTGTATGTCTTGCAGTTGCTCTGAAGGATAAGAGATGTGTATGGAATGAAGGTGTAGGATGTGTGTGTTGGTGACTGGGTGAGTTTGTGTCATTGGGTAAATCCATTACCTTTTTTCCCTTACCACTAATGTGTTGGTCTTCCATCCCAAATTATTTCAGCTGGTCTGCTTTCAAGCCACTGTTCTCTGCCTGTGAAGGTGTCAGATGGATGGACAGAAATTAAAAGCATATGTGCTTTTATTTCATGGAAAATATTTTCTTCCACAACAAATACAATTTTCCACATTAAATATTGAATCTAACAGATTTTAGGACTGTTTTGAGGTGTTTTAAAAATATACTCTATATAAATCTATCTGGCATTTACTGTAAGGTAAATTGTGAACCATAGTCAGTTGCATTTTTGCATATCTTTGAGTTACAGGCCAAGCAGAACATGATTTGATCACTTTTATTCACCCAGTGGGAACATCACTTCTTCAAAGACAAGCGGGGCAATGCAGACACACTTCCTAGTGATGTCATCTGCCGGAGCTCTTCCCAAGTAAAACAAACAAACAAACAAAAAAAAAACAAGTGAAACTTGTGTAAGCATGCGTGGGGGATTCCTGCTCAGTAACTGGGATTCCTCAGTCTTTCATTCATGAGACCTGGCCAGTCATGCTCTCCCTCAGCTCTCTTTGTAAACTAATTTTTACATATTTTCAGTCAAAGCAGAGGAAAGAGCATTTAGGATATCTCTGTTTAAGAAGCAACGATCCAGATTTGGATCCTTTCACTTCATCATCATGTGGGTTCCTTCAGCCTTAAAATATACCTCAACTTCGGACCAGCTTCAGACTACTGGAGAGAAGACCAAACAAATGGCTTTCAGTGTCACCCTTCCTGCCCACCTAGTTGCAGTTTCCTCCAGTGGCGTAGCCAGACAGTCAATTTTGGGTGGGCCTGAGCCCAAATTGGATGGGCACAACATTTTTTCTGCCCCTGCCCTACTCCCACATGTCACCTCTCCCCCAGCACTTCACAACTCAAAATATAAGTACTTTAGCTCGTGAGGATCCCCAAGCTCTGCTGGCGGAAGACTTCCTCTGAAGGTGGCCAGAATTCCATTTTACCAAGTTTGGCAGGCAGCAGCAACATTCCTGAGCCACTGATGTCGGCACCCTACGCATGCGTAGTTGTCAATGACTCAAGGATGGTGCTGCACTCTATAGAGCTTGGTAGAAGGGAATTCTGACTGCCTTTGAAGGAGGTCCTCAACTGGCCATGCTAGGATATCCCCTCCAGCTATAACAAGGGTCAGAAAATAAAAGAGGGGGCCCTCCCGATCCCTGCCTGCCCTCTAATCTCCCCACCTGCCATTACTATCATACCAACAGACCCTCACCAAATACAAAACAAGGGATCACAAAAATAGAACTGGGAACCCCAAGAAGTTAAACTTGGCATGTTCTGCAACACTGGAGAAACAAAAACATATATGCACTATGCACATTTCCCAAAGCTAACATACTACATTTAATAGATTCAAAATAAAATGCTTTTTTGTACCTTTGTTGTCTGGACATTTTACTTTTCCATTATGTTGGTTCCAGTATCTCTTTTCCTGTCTGTCTTCTGCTAATTTTCCTTCAAGCGGCTGCTGTCCATTTGTTTTTTCTCCTCTCTCCTGTCTTATTCCGTTCCTTCACTACACCTACCTTTGACATATTGATATTTCCTTTTTAGCTTTTTCCTCTCTCTTTTGTTTCTTTATTGCCTCTCTGTTCACTCAAATTTCACCCTCTCATCCTTCTCCTTTTTTACTTTTCAGCTACCTATTAATTTCCATCTCCTTCTCTCACCCACTAGCTGTCCCATTCTTCATCTCACTCCTTCCCCCAGCCTTTCATTTCCTTTCATCTTTAATCAACTCTCCATTACCACTTTTCTAACCCCCCATAATCACTTTCCTCTTCTCATTTGTTTCCTTGTCACCCCCACCCCCTTGGCCTCTGCCAAATAGTTTCACCATTTGCAACATCTTTCTCCCTCAAACCTTCTAGCCTAGTGCCTGCTCCCTCTTTCTCCCCTCCCCATCCTTGTAGCCTGATATCTCCCTGTCCCCTCTACATATCTCAAGCATCTTCCGGCCCCCTTCCCTTGTGGTCCAGCATTTCTTCCTCTTTTCCCTCCTTCCTACTGTCTAGCATCTCTCCCTCACTCCTTTCTGTCCCTGGATCCACAGTCTCCCTCTTTTTCTCTTCCCCCTCCAGTGCATATCTCTCCCTCCCTCTCATCCACCCCCATGTTCAACCTCTCTTTCTTCCTCCCTCTCTCCTACTGTGCACATCACTCTCACTGTCTCCCTTCCTTGTGCCCTTGGTCCAACATCTCTCTTGTTCTTCCTTCTTCTTCCCCATACAGCATCTCTCCCTCTCTCCTACTTCTATGTCCAACATTTCTCTCTCTCTCTCTCTCTCTCTCTCTCTCTCTCTCTCCCTCTCTCTTCTTCTGCATCTCTTCCTTCCTCCCAGTCCACATCCAGCATTTCTCCCTCTCTCTCCCCATGCATCTCTCCCTCCCCCTCCATCCTCACGTCCAACATTTCTCCCACTTTCACCTCTACCCCCCTGTGCAGCATCTCTTCCTCTCTCTCCATCCCATGTAGCAGCTCTTCCTCCCACCCCCACCTCCAACAGTTGTCTCCCCCAACCCATGTATCATCTCTCCCTCCCATCCCATGTCCAACTTTCTCCCTCACTCCTTACCCCCCTGTGCAGCAACTCTCCCTCCCATCCTAAATAATTATTTTTTCTTACCTACACCCCATGCAGCATTTCTTCCTCCCTCACCTCAAAAATTTAGCCCTCTCTCTTCCCTCCCCCATGTGCAGCACCTCTTTCATCCCCTCCCCTCCATGCAGTTCTTTACCTTTGTGATCCTTTGTCTGAATCTCCCCTCTCCCTTCACAAAAAGGTATCACATCAGCTTGTCCTCCCACTCATTGAAGAACTTCTGCTTCAGCGTCTTTCACTGCTCGGTCCCTGCAGCATTCTTTTTTTTGCCCGTCGCTGGCAGCGCTGCGATTCACACAGGCTGCTCCGCTCCCCCTTGTCACGTCCATCTGGCCCTCTCTGATGCACTTCCTGTTTTCGTAGGGCCAGATGGATGCTGCAGGGGGGAGCGGAGTGGCCTCTGTGAATCGCAGCACTGCCGGCGACGGGCGAAAAAAAGAATGTTGCAGGGACCGAGGCAGCAGTGGGGAGGAGAAGAATTTCAGGCAGGCAATACTCTCGGACCAGACCCAAAAGCAGCGAGGGATGTTGTTGGGTTGGGGCTAGTTAGGGCGGGTGGGCCTGGAGCAAAGGTGGCTGGGCCTGGGCCCATCTAGGCCCGCCCGTGGCTACGCACCAGGTTTCCTTACTGATAGCAGTGAAACCAAGTACTTCAAACAGCACACTTTATTTATAACCATTTAAAGTTTTACAGGCGATAAAACAACTTGTCGGAAATACAGAGAAAATAATATATAGGAATTATTTCAGTCAGGTAATTCTATTTTCTTCCTTAGACCACTAAATAGGGAGAGTGAAACAAGACAACAAGATCAATTAAACAGTAAACAGAAAAAATAACGTGGTATTAACCTGATTATCCCCAGATATTACTCGTCTAATTCATTATTCCACATTGATCATCTGGTTGGCTTCTTCAAGGCCAATACAATGTATAGTCAAATCATTTCATTGAAAACATACTTAATGTCCAATATTAGTTAGAAATAATAGATCTGATTACATTCTTTCTCTTTTAAAAATCAGAAGTTATTTAACAATACATATACTTAAGTCTCTAATTCATATCCCACAGATTAAAGTAATCCCAGTTTTCACAGGCTTCACTCCTTTTAAAGTAGTAATTGAGGAAATATTTCTGAGGAAAACTTTAGGAGTCATACCCGGAACTCTGGGAAAAACAATAATCTCGATATTAATCATCTATAATAATATTCATTTTATTATTCAAAGTTTCTGGTCTATTATCATTTTCAAAATCATAACCACTTCTTCCTCATGTAGAATCATTTGTTATATCAATTTTTCACTCTGAAAGGGTTCAGTTAAATTGTCCATGTAACTCTCTAATAAAATTATATCTGAAACAAAATGATTTACTGCCACTGTTAGATCCCGAAGCGCCTTCCAGATGGTATTCAATGTAACCTCCACGGGAGCCAAAAACTCCAAGTTGATTTCTCTTAGGTGTTTAGGAGTGGTTCCACCGATTCGGGTTCTGCTGTAAACATCCTCCGTTTCAACATATGCCTCTAACTCACTCTTCCACTCCTTTGGACATAGTGGTTGAATAATTCGGGAGCGATGGAGTTGTTTTTTCCAGGTCCAAAAGCGTCGACGCTCCTTCGCCGGCACTAATCAAAGGACTCGCCAACCCTTTCATCTGTGGGCACTTCGTCGCGCAGTGGTCCTGCACTTGCTGCTCAGGGGACAAAACGCTGGCCATCGGCGGCTGACCACCGGTTGTCCCTTTCCTCTCAGTTAAGGTAACTGCAATTCTAGAGAGGAAATTTACGTAAAAAAGACGAAACTTCAGAGGGCAGCTGGGCCATTGGGCATACCAACTTCAGGTCACCATCTTACCACTCTCCCAGTTTGGGACACTCTTTGGTTTCTCCTCAGAGGCCTGTCTGATATGGGTAACCCTTCAGCATAGCCCTCTGAGTCATTGAAACACAGAAGCCCCTCCACCACTACAAGGTGGTGTCCCTTCGGAGGGGTAACATATTGCCTTGTTTTTTACCTAGTTCATACTCACATACTGTTGAGCAGATTTTGCATGCACTCAGTTGCAGAAGATCATTTTTATATTATTTCAAAAGAACTGAGTCAATTTGACATTTATGTCAGTTTTTGTTGCATTCAACCCCAACAACCTAGGCTTACCAGCCACAAAGCACACCATCTCCACCTAGATTTCTGAATGCATTAACTTATGTTATCTTCAAGTAGGAAAGATTTTCCCCTCCTAAGATTGGTGCTCATCTCTGTGTAAAGGCAAGATTTGTAGCCAACCTTTGAGCCACGTCATTGGCTAATCTCTGCAGAGCAGCAACTTAGTCCTTGGTTCATAATTTTACGAAGCATTATTGTCTAGACCCAGCATTTTCCCAGGACATGCTTTTTGAATAAATAGTCCTACACAACCTGTTTGCTGTTTAACTCTGATCAGTGGAATTGCCTGGTCACAATTTGTAAAGTTAGTGACCTGTAGCTTGGGATTCACCAGGAAGTGTGCCTGCATTTCCCTGCTTGTCTTTAGAGAATATACACAACGTCAATTTAGACAAAAACTGTTATATTGCAAATAACATCGAGAATAACTTATATAGGCTGTAGAGGTAATCTCATATCATTTTAGGACATTGCATATCAACCTATACAGTGGCTCCCAGGTCAATGCAAATTTCTAATCATCGAATACCTCCAGCCAACCGGTAGTGTTTTATACTGATACTCTAATTGCGTTTCAGCTGTAAATAGCTTCAAACATCCTACCGTTCAAAAAATCAACATTATTGCAATGTAAAAGCAAATAATGCACAGATATAACTTAGCTTAAATGCTCCCGCCTTGGTATATTGTCTTCCGTGGCTGGGACTTAGCTGGTTCCATCAAAATTCTAGTGAAACCTCATTGGCAACACCGATACTGTGATTAGCCCGACAGGACCCTGTTTCGCGGTCTCATGCTTTGTCAAGGGCATCAATCTCTGTAAAAACGGAGAAAACTCAATTTACCAACAACGAATTGACAGACTTACTTATTGTATATCAGGTAATGCTGGCGACTGGACCTACAGCAACAGTACTTCATCCCTAAGGTACGCCGGTTTAAAATGGCGGCGGCGTTCAAGTTATAACAATAGTAAACTCCTCCCATTCTAACGACGTCACAATCAGCTGATTAGTACACAGAGGTTGGTTCAAAAAAAACAGTTCCAGTGGAGTTGGGCATTTAAACCTAAAGGCTCCACCGTATTCAGCCGAAAAATCCATCTTGTTTCCCTTTGAAGCAACAGTCTACTGATATTGCCCCCACGTGCATTTGGTATAATGCAATCAATCACCATGCACTTCAGCGACTCACTGGAATGTTGTTTCATGAGGCAATGTTGAACCAAAGGGGCTCCAATTGTTTTGGCAGATATTCTTGATCTATGTTCGACCATTCTTGCGTTCAAAGATCTATTGGATTTGCCAATATAAATTTTATCACAAGGACATTTGATAAGATAAATAATGTACTTAGTACGACAAGTTGTTTGATGTTTGAGATAAATTGTTTGTCCATTATAATGAAATTTATCTGACTCGATGGTCAAAGGACAGGTTTTGCATCCCTGTTTGTTACATTTTTTGTGACCACCAGGTATGATGGATCTATTGGTTGTGGGATCTGGTAGATCAGCTGGACTCAAAAGCTCACTCAAATTACGAGCTCGAGAGAACGCCATCCTTAAACGATGTCCTTCAAACAGTGGATGTACTCGCATAATATCCCAATTTTGTTTAATGATATGCGCAGCGGCTTCTCCGCCCTGGGTATATCTCATAATAAAAGTCATCACCGGATCCTCTTGTATATCTGGTATCTTATTCTGTAAGAGTAAATCACGGTTCAGATGTTTAGCTCGTATATATGCTTTGTTCAAAATTGCCTTTGGATAATTACGCTGTAATAACTTAGAGCCAAATATATTGGCTTGTTGGCGAAAATCCTGTTCATTTGTACAGATCCTTTTGTAACGCAAAAATTGTGAAAAAGGCAGGCTTTGTCGCAGAGTTTTTGGGTGACAACTTCCATACTCTAAGAGCGAATTCCTGTCGGTAGATTTAGTATATACCTTTGTTGAAAAGCTGAATGCTTTTAGAGAAATTTCTACGTCAAGAAAATGAATGTTAGTGTCTGAGAAGGATACTGTGAATTGAATCTGTGGATGGCAATTGTTCAGCCAAGACTGAAAATTAAATAGTTCAGTAACCGTACCCTTCTGAGACAAAACTGAGCCATTTAATTGAATAGTTGTCTTTAGAGAAAGCATAGTTGCTTACCTGTAACAGAGGTTCTCCATAGAGAGCACAGGAATGTAGCCACACTTACCCCTCCCACTTCCCTACTTACATTACAGATTGTCTTTCTGCTTCACTTGGCAATAGACTGAAGTCTGGAGGAGTCATGATTACTGAGTGGGAATCCTCCATGCATGCTTACACAAGTTTCACTTGTTTTTTTTACATGACGAGAGTGTGACATCAACAGGAAGTGTAGCTGTATTCTCCTGTTTTATATGGAGAACCCCTGTTACAGGCAAGAAACTATGTTTTCACAGCTATTTGTTGTTAATTTCAGACTGAGCATCATTAATTTTATCTTTATTATTTATATTATTGCTAGGTTGTTTCTTTCCTTAGATATATAAGAATTGTGAAATCTTCTCTTATCTATAAAGATTTATTTTTATTTGTATTTTTATTTTCAGAGTTAGTTGCAGGTGTTCCTAGAGGAGCACAGAACTTTGGATATGTAAGTATTCATATTGCCATTACATATGTTGTGTCAAATAATGGAAATTTCATCTACAGTACAACAGATGCATCATTAATTGCAGGGAATTCATTGATCTCTGCCTAAAACTCAATTACAGGACCAATATTCAAAGGAGTCTAACTGGGCAGAAGAGTCTCCTGCACAGTTATTCCCTGTTAAGCTGGCCAGATATTCAACAGCACTTAACCGGGTGGTGCTGCCGAATGTCTCTGCTAAGCACTCATTTGGTAACCAGCTAGGTTAGGGGCAATCCTGGGGCAGAGTTTGACTGGAGCCACAACTTAGCTTGTTAGTGGTAATATTTGGTCTGCTAACCAGCTAAGTATATAAAGTTAAGACAGCAAAATGACTGTCCTAACTTTATATGTTGACTTAACTGGGCATCAATCTCAATATCCACTAGTGCGCGGTTAACTTCTGGGTCAGCTCAAATACTCAGATATTGAATGCCAGGAGTTATGTTTGTGCAGCGCTGCGTACACCTTGTAGCGCTAAATAGTGGTAAATAGTAGTAGTAGTTGCACATGCTCCAGCATTGGAGGAGTGGCATAGTGGTTAGAGCACCAGTCTTGACATCCAGAGGTGGCCGGTTTAAATCCCACTGCTGCTCCTTGTGATCTTGATCAAGTTATTTAACCCTCTATTGCCACAGGTACAAAATTAGACTGTGAGCCCTCCAAGGACAGGGAAATACCCAGTGTACCTGAATGTAACTAACCTTGAGCTGCTACTGAATAAGCGGTGAGCAAAATCCAAATAAATAAAAATATCCAAGGTTAGTTCAGCCTGTGGCTGTGAGCATCTTACAAGCTGCTTACCACCCCAGACTGACTATTACCCCCTACGTATATACAGGTAAAGGACAATTCTATAACAGGGTGCTTACTTACACACCATGTGTGCATATAAAATTACAAAATACTTGTACTTTCATGGGTAAGTGTACATATACCCCCTAATTCTATAAAAGTTGTTAAACATTGCATGTGCAAATTAGGTTGCACGCCCAATTTGCGTGCACAATTTAATTGGATAGCAAGCTAATTAGCACTAATTCCTATACTAGTTCAGCAAATACATTCGATAGGTGGCTATTTTAGTCACCTTTGCAATTTCATCTAATTTTTGAATTACATAGGGGCCCTTTTACTAAGCTGCATTCGGTGCTAATTATGCCTAATGCACAAAAGATGGAGTACAAGGGATGCACTACAGAGTCACATGGTAATTTGAGAATGTGCACGCGCTAAATAATTAAATTTTTTTAAAGTAGTTGCTGACAGTAGTGTGTCAGGGGCAGAGTGAGCGCTCCTGCGCTAATCAATTTCCGCACACTAACTAGTTAGCGTACAGATAATGCAGGAGCCCTTACCTCCTACAAAAGAAGTGTCAATAACAGCTCCTTCTGTAATTTTTTAAAATGGCCACATGCTAATAGCAACTTTAGCACATGGCCATTAATGCAAAAAATTGAAGATCAGAGGTTTTATGGCTGTGGTAAAAATGGCCTTAACACGCAGGAAAGACCCATGTGAGGGCATACTAAGGCAAATAAAGAAATAGAACAGAATAATCAGGCCAGAGGTCATCAACCCAGTTCTCGAGGTACACCCATGAGGATATCCTGAAAACCCTTACTGGCTGAGAGTGCCCCGAGGACAGGGTTGAAAACCCCTGGATTAGGCGTGGCCATTTATGCCAACTAAAACTTGATATAAATATCAACGCCTACGTTACACTCACAGCAGTTGTATTCTGTAACCCGACACGTAGTTTTCGGAATGCCCACAACCTTATTCTTATTCCACGCCAATAGCCATACCCCCTTTTCAGCAGCATGCATTACAATTTACGCGCACCACTTTGCAGAATATGCTTAGCAGGCAGTGTGCTTAAATTCTAATTAGTGGCAATTAATGCTGATAATAGCTTGTTAACTAAGGGGGTCTTTTACTAAAGGTTAACTTGAGTTATCTGCAGCAGGTCCCATTTTATTCCTATGGGCCCTGCTGCAGATAACTCGAGCTAATGTTTAGTAAAAGACCCCCTAATTAAGAGCCCTGTTTACTAAGCTGTGCTATAGGCATGCTAGTGTTTTTAGCATGCACTAAAAATTAGTGCGTGCTAACACTAGAGACACCCAATATGGGTGTCCTGTACCAATTGGTTAGCTCTTGATTAGTGCATGAGCCCTCACTATGTACAAAATAGGTGTTGGTAAGTAGTCACATGCTAATGACTTCACACTAATGGGAAAATTAGTACATGGTGCAGAAACACTAGTGGCCTAGTGGTTAGGGTGGTGGACTTTGGTCCTGAGGAACTGAGTTCAATTCCTGGCACAGGCAGCTCCTTGTGACTCTGGGCAAGTCACTTAACCCTCCATTGCCCCATGTAAGCCACATTGAGCCTGCCATGAGTGGGAAAGTGCAGGGTACAAATGTAACAAAAAAAAACTGATAAACAGCCAAACACAATCCTAAGGGGTTGTGTAGAGTGGACATACAACAATAAAGAAAGGGGGAAATACCCTCAGAAACCAAGGTATCCACCAAGGTCTGACCAACAAGGCATCAGTATCTATATAAGATTTTATGCCAGTGGTCTCATCTCTTTCATAGGGTAAACCTTACCACCTCCTTTTAGACAAAACTGCCCGTAATAAGGACTAAATGTCAAATCAATTCTGAGTAAACAAACTTATCCAAGCCACAGCATAGCATAAATTAATTTAGCTTATATCTTTGATGGTTTGGTAACCCCACAAATCAACTGTTCATTTTCTTTCAACGGGGCCCAAAAGTGAGCGTTGGTCACAATTGTTGCTGGTTTCCATGTGAAGTTCAATTAGCTGGAAATCAAAACCCCTACATTATGATTAAAACTGGTGGTTCCTGATGAAGCCCTGAAGTGGGTGAAACGTTTTGGGACCCGTTGAAAGAAAATGAACAGTTGATTTGTGGGGTTACCAAGCCATCAAAGATATAAGCTAAGTTAATTTATGTTATGCTGTGGCTTGGATAAGTTTGTTTACTCAGAATTGATTTGACATTTAGTCCTTATTATGGGCAGTTTTGTCTAAAAGGAGGTGGTAAGGTTTACCCTATGAAAGAGATGAGACCATGGGCATAAAATCTTATTTAGATACTGATGCCTTGTTGGTCAGACCTTGGTGGATACCTTGGTTTCTGAGGGTATTCCCCCCCTTGCTTTATTGTTGTATGTCCACTCTACACAACCCTTTAGGATTGTGTTTGGCTGTTTATCAGTTTCTGCAGTATTAGATTACACGATTGGGATTAACAGCCCATACTGTTTTTTTACATATTAGTAAAATTGGCACATGGCCATTAATTTAAAATAAAAAGCACCCATTTTACTAATGCAGAAATATGACCTTAGTGCGGAATGACCTGCGTAAGCATGCACTATAGCCACTTTTTGCCATAGTTTAGTAAAATGCTCCCTAAATTATTCACCAACTACAGTACTAACAGCAGGGATGTGCTAATATATTCAGATAATTTGAAATACGATTGTTATTACCATGTTTATTGTTAACAGATAATTCTAATGGTGTAATTTTTTTGTAATATCTTTTTATTGCTTTGAACACTGATATAATACCAACAACCCAACCCAAACCCAACACACCATGTGAATAAATACACAAGACAGGAACAATATCGCCCCAACATTAAAAAAAAATTACATTGGCTTCCTGTAACATACAGAGTTCAATTCAAGACTCTTGTATTGACCCATCAACGCATGTTAAGGACTGTTCCAGCCTACTTTCAAAATGCCCTGCAATCATACAAACTGAGCAATGAGATCTGGGAAGTCCTGTCAGCTCTGTTTATCTTCCGTAGAGTTATACAACTACGTAGAGACAAAACTACGAACCTTCTCTATTGCTGCTCCATCATTGTGGAATTCTCTACCTGGTTAACTGAGATCATGTGAAGATATCCAACAATTCAAGCAGCTGCTAAAAACACATCTGTTCATAAAAGCCTTTGTAGCTACATAAAGACTTATCTGTGGGGCGGAGTTAAGATGGCGACCTGAGTTGGAGAGCGTGCGAGTGGGTTGTGAGGACTGGAGCCTTCATTTTGCCACAGTGAACTGTTTTATTCTAAGAAAGCTCAATGCCACATACTAAAAGGAAGGCAGTGGTGAAAGCCGCGCTGCTGCTGGCAAGAACCTCTTCACCAGTCCAACAGATTATCCTTCGTTACGCCTCTGACTCCCGGACTAATATCGGAACGTTGAGTCTCGCTGTTCAGGCTGTCAGAGGAGCGACAGCCTCACCTGGGAATGAAATATCACTCTCTCCGCCAGAATCCGCCATACCACCCTGTCCTGCGCTTCGTCGAGATGAGTTACAACGGAAGTCGGCAGCGGCTTAGCCTTATTCGGCAGCTTCACATCTCGGAACACAGAGGATACAAACATGGAAGCAGACGTGGAAGCTCCCAGGGAGGTAACTTTGCAGTCTATTTGGACTATATTACAAAATTTAACGGCTACAGTTACCAAAGCCTCACAAGAAACTACAATGTTAATGAATAAAGTAGATTCTTTAACCTTAGCTCTTGAAGATGTTAAGCAAGATATGTTGACACGAGTAACACAAATTCAGGCTGAACATCAAACTTTAAAAACTACTACGGAGATGCTGATTAAGGACAAAACTATGATTGCTCGCAAAATAGAACAATTTGAAAACTTTAACAGGAGACTAAATTTAAGAATGTTAAATTTTCCGTTGGCCAGAGGGATATCAGCGCTTGATTTCTTTAAAAAATATCTGGTAGAAATTCTTAAATAGCCACAAGCTGCAATTCCACCGGTCAATAAAATATATTATCTTCCTGTTTCAAAAGCCTCAGATAATAGAGCTCCTCAAGATCAAAACTTAGAAATGGACACTTTGAATATATCAGAGCTCCTTGAAGATTCTTTATCAGAGGTGAAAGAACGTCGAACATTGTTTATTTCTTTTGTTTTCGAACAGGATTTAAACTCCTTGATGAAAGTATACTTTAAAAATTCCTTAAAAACTTTTTGTGGACAAAAGATCTGGGTATTTCCAGATGTTGCAAAGACTACTCAAGAACGACGTAAAGCCTTTTTGGCTTTTAGAGAGGAGATTAAGGCAATGGGAGCCTCATTTTTACTGGCTTACCCTTGTAAATGTTGTGTGAAATACCAGGGCAACAAATAAATTTTTTTTTATCCTAGTCATTTGCGATCATTTATAGAAGCTAAGAAAATCATTAAATAGACTGCATATTAATGACAGTCAGTGGCGTACCAAGGGGGGGGCGGTGGGGGCGGTCCGCCCCGGGTGCCAGTGGGTGGGGGTGCTCCGCTCCCGCCGCCTCCCGTGGCCGTTCCCGCGGCGCTGCACATTAAAAAATCCGGCGAAGCAGCATCGCAGGCAGCGCCTCGCGCCCTGCTTGTAAAAAAAAAAAATCAAATCTCCTTCCTTCTCCTCCTCGTGTTAAAAAATGACCGGCCCGGGTGTCAACTACCCTAAGTACGCCACTGATGACAGTGTTTAATATTTTCAGGTTAAGGTCAGGCCATTTGCTATTTGATTTCTGTTTATGTTTCCTTAATATACTCCTATTAAGTGTTCTTCGCCCCCCACTTTATATTACTACTACTACTACTACTACTACTACTACTACTATTTAGCATTTCTATAGCGCTACGAGGCGTACGCAGCGCTGCACAAACATAGAAGAAAGACAGTCCCTGCTCAAAGAGCTTACAATCTAATAGACAAGAAATAAAGTAAGCAAATCAAATCAATTAATGTGTACAGGAAGGAGGAGAGGAGGGTAGGTGGAGGCAAGTGGTTACGAGTCTAAGTGGTCTAAGAATGTATATGAAAGCTTTATTGTTTTTCTTTTTCAAAATTAATATGCAAATGTATTATCTGCCAGTTTTCTGTTTTATAAGTGTAACTTGTAAATGAAAAAATTTAAATAATAAAAAAAAAGACATCTGTTTGCTTTGCCTTTTTTGTGTGTGTGTGTGGTTACAGCCATCTTATTGATCATGTTTATTCTTCATGTTCTTAATGAGTATAACGTTTCTAGGACCATGTATGTGACTATTGTTTAAGACTATGTATGTGACTATTGTTAGCCACCTTGGATAAAGGCGGGATATAAATGTAGTAAATAAATAAATATATAGTCTTACAGATTACTTAGGCCCAGATGCATCAACCAAACGTTAAAAAATCTAAAACATTAGTCCCTAACGAATTTTAAAAAACGAAGAATGCACCAAAAAAACAAGTCTCACAAGTTCGGTGCGGTACTGTAAAGTACAATGCATCAAACCTGTGTAATCCCCATCCGTAATCGTCCCCTAAAGCATGCACAGAGCAGCCAAGCATGCTGGCTGCTCTGCGCATGTCACAAATGTCAACACTACCCAAAAAAAACCCCAAAACACAAACACGTGTGTTTCGGGAGGGGGCAAAGGTGCTCATCAGGAGCGTCCTTCATGGACGTCCTTGCCCCCGCCCCACTTCACCCAAGTTTGCCACTGCTCCCCGCTTCCCCCCTGCTTCAAAATAAAAATAAAAAACTTTTAAGCCCACATTTTAGAAACTTGTAATGCTGCCCCGGCACCCCTCCCTTCCTCTGTTTCCCAGCTCTGCCTCCCGCCTTTCTCCGCCCCCGTGCGCCGCCCCGCTGAGATCGTCGCCTCGCTCCCCCCCCTCCACCGGGCCCCCCCTCCTTCCTACTGGGCCCGCGCAGCGCCTCTCACCTCTCTGTGAAGGTGCTGCACGGGCAAGAAGAACAGCACAGCTGATGCCTCTTCCAGTCTTCGCGTTTCTCCTTCACTCCTGGGCCCGATTCCCTTACATGGTTTGTAGCCCCACCCAGCATATCCCAGGATGCAATGGGCAGGGCTGGGCACTGCCATTTTGCGGTGTCGTCCACTGGAAGAGGAGGGAGGCAGGCTGCGTCCCTCCTCCAACTAAAGGTAGGGGGGGCCGGGAGGGGGGTTGTCACTACTTCGACTCACGCTGGACCACCAGGGATTCGTATGATAACGCTGGGGGGGGGGAAGTTGGGGTGGCTTTGCTCGCAGGGTGGGAGGGTGGGAGAGGGTAGGGGGGCCGGGAGGGGGGTTGTCACTACTCCTACTCATGCTGGACCACCAGGGATTGGTACAACAATGCGGGGGGGGGGGGGAGTTGGGGTGGACCTCCAGCCCCCACCCCCGTCGCTCGCTGGGTGGCAGGGTGGGAGAGGGTTTGGCTGGCGGCGGCCACTTGATATTTTCTGGGGGGTTTGTGGGGCTGGAGACCCACCGGATCTCCAGCCCTCCCTGAACTTGGGGGGTTGAGATCGTCGGGGGGACTGGAGGTCTGCCGGACCTCCAGCCCCCGTTTTGCCTTGCTCGGGGCAGGGTTAGTCAGGGCTTGGTGGTCCCATGGACCTCCAGCCCCTGTGTTTGACAGGTTTGGGCTTTTGACAGCACAGACCTGTCAAACAAGTGCAGGAGAATTGTGCTGAGCGCATGCTCAGGTACAATTCTCCCGCACTTCTACCCCTTGATCAGAGATAATTGCGCTGCTTAAATTTGCATGCATTATCTCTGATCATCGATGCAGAAAAGCCCTGTGCTGTTCCAGCGCTATTTTTAGAGCGCTGTTTGGAACAGCGTGGGGCTTTGGATCATGAGGGCCTTGGTGCCTATGCATTAATTGTTTTTCTTGTGTGGTAAATGCAGGGCAGATGCAAGGTATATCCTTTGCATTTACTGTGCAGGCTTTGCACGTACTACATGTACATTTGTGCTGTTAAAATACAGTAAGTGCAAAACTGATAGCACTTTAAGTAATGAAACCCCGAGAATAATGTATAAATTTTCAACATTTTATTTAATAATTTATATTATAGTTCTATTTACAGAGCATAAATATCAACGCCTACGTTACACTCACAGCAGTTGTATTCTGTAACCCGACACGTAGTTTTCGGAATGCCCACAACCTTATTCTTATTCCACGCCAATAGCCATACCCCCTTTTCAGCAGCATGCATTACAATTTACGCGCACCACTTTGCAGAATATGCTTAGCAGGCAGTGTGCTTAAATTCTAATTAGTGGCAATTAATGCTGATAATAGCTTGTTAACTAAGGGGGTCTTTTACTAAAGGTTAACTTGAGTTATCTGCAGCAGGTCCCATTTTATTCCTATGGGCCCTGCTGCAGATAACTCGAGCTAATGTTTAGTAAAAGACCCCCTAATTAAGAGCCCTGTTTACTAAGCTGTGCTATAGGCATGCTAGTGTTTTTAGCATGCACTAAAAATTAGTGCGTGCTAACACTAGAGACACCCAATATGGGTGTCCTGTACCAATTGGTTAGCTCTTGATTAGTGCATGAGCCCTCACTATGTACAAAATAGGTGTTGGTAAGTAGTCACATGCTAATGACTTCACACTAATGGGAAAATTAGCACATGGTGCAGAAACACTAGTGGCCTAGTGGTTAGGGTGGTGGACTTTGGTCCTGAGGAACTGAGTTCAATTCCTGGCACAGGCAGCTCCTTGTGACTCTGGGCAAGTCACTTAACCCTCCATTGCCCCATGTAAGCCACATTGAGCCTGCCATGAGTGGGAAAGTGCAGGGTACAAATGTAACAAAAAAAAACTGATAAACAGCCAAACACAATCCTAAGGGGTTGTGTAGAGTGGACATACAACAATAAAGAAAGGGGGAAATACCCTCAGAAACCAAGGTATCCACCAAGGTCTGACCAACAAGGCATCAGTATCTATATAAGATTTTATGCCAGTGGTCTCATCTCTTTCATAGGGTAAACCTTACCACCTCCTTTTAGACAAAACTGCCCGTAATAAGGACTAAATGTCAAATCAATTCTGAGTAAACAAACTTATCCAAGCCACAGCATAGCATAAATTAATTTAGCTTATATCTTTGATGGTTTGGTAACCCCACAAATCAACTGTTCATTTTCTTTCAACGGGGCCCAAAAGTGAGCGTTGGTCACAATTGTTGCTGGTTTCCATGTGAAGTTCAATTAGCTGGAAATCAAAACCCCTACATTATGATTAAAACTGGTGGTTCCTGATGAAGCCCTGAAGTGGGTGAAACGTTTTGGGACCCGTTGAAAGAAAATGAACAGTTGATTTGTGGGGTTACCAAGCCATCAAAGATATAAGCTAAGTTAATTTATGTTATGCTGTGGCTTGGATAAGTTTGTTTACTCAGAATTGATTTGACATTTAGTCCTTATTATGGGCAGTTTTGTCTAAAAGGAGGTGGTAAGGTTTACCCTATGAAAGAGATGAGACCATGGGCATAAAATCTTATTTAGATACTGATGCCTTGTTGGTCAGACCTTGGTGGATACCTTGGTTTCTGAGGGTATTCCCCCCCTTGCTTTATTGTTGTATGTCCACTCTACACAACCCTTTAGGATTGTGTTTGGCTGTTTATCAGTTTCTGCAGTATTAGATTACACGATTGGGATTAACAGCCCATACTGTTTTTTTACATATTAGTAAAATTGGCACATGGCCATTAATTTAAAATAAAAAGCACCCATTTTACTAATGCAGAAATATGACCTTAGTGCGGAATGACCTGCGTAAGCATGCACTATAGCCACTTTTTGCCATAGTTTAGTAAAATGCTCCCTAAATTATTCACCAACTACAGTACTAACAGCAGGGATGTGCTAATATATTCAGATAATTTGAAATACGATTGTTATTACCATGTTTATTGTTAACAGATAATTCTAATGGTGTAATTTTTTTGTAATATCTTTTTATTGCTTTGAACACTGATATAATACCAACAACCCAACCCAAACCCAACACACCATGTGAATAAATACACAAGACAGGAACAATATCGCCCCAACATTAAAAAAAAATTACATTGGCTTCCTGTAACATACAGAGTTCAATTCAAGACTCTTGTATTGACCCATCAACGCATGTTAAGGACTGTTCCAGCCTACTTTCAAAATGCCCTGCAATCATACAAACTGAGCAATGAGATCTGGGAAGTCCTGTCAGCTCTGTTTATCTTCCGTAGAGTTATACAACTACGTAGAGACAAAACTACGAACCTTCTCTATTGCTGCTCCATCATTGTGGAATTCTCTACCTGGTTAACTGAGATCATGTGAAGATATCCAACAATTCAAGCAGCTGCTAAAAACACATCTGTTCATAAAGCCTTTGTAGCTACATAAAGACTTATCTGTGGGGCGGAGTTAAGATGGCGACCTGAGTTGGAGAGCGTGCGAGTGGGTTGTGAGGACTGGAGCCTTCATTTTGCCACAGTGAACTGTTTTATTCTAAGAAAGCTCAATGCCACATACTAAAAGGAAGGCAGTGGTGAAAGCCGCGCTGCTGCTGGCAAGAACCTCTTCACCAGTCCAACAGATTATCCTTCGTTACGCCTCTGACTCCCGGACTAATACCGGAACGTTGAGTCTCGCTGTTCAGGCTGTCAGAGGAGCGACAGCCTCACCTGGGAATGAAATATCACTCTCTCCGCCAGAATCCGCCATACCACCCTGTCCTGCGCTTCGTCGAGATGAGTTACAACGGAAGTCGGCAGCGGCTTAGCCTTATTCGGCAGCTTCACATCTCGGAACACAGAGGATACAAACATGGAAGCAGACGTGGAAGCTCCCAGGGAGGTAACTTTGCAGTCTATTTGGACTATATTACAAAATTTAACGGCTACAGTTACCAAAGCCTCACAAGAAACTACAATGTTAATGAATAAAGTAGATTCTTTAACCTTAGCTCTTGAAGATGTTAAGCAAGATATGTTGACACGAGTAACACAAATTCAGGCTGAACATCAAACTTTAAAAACTACTACGGAGATGCTGATTAAGGACAAAACTATGATTGCTCGCAAAATAGAACAATTTGAAAACTTTAACAGGAGACTAAATTTAAGAATGTTAAATTTTCCGTTGGCCAGAGGGATATCAGCGCTTGATTTCTTTAAAAAATATCTGGTAGAAATTCTTAAATAGCCACAAGCTGCAATTCCACCGGTCAATAAAATATATTATCTTCCTGTTTCAAAAGCCTCAGATAATAGAGCTCCTCAAGATCAAAACTTAGAAATGGACACTTTGAATATATCAGAGCTCCTTGAAGATTCTTTATCAGAGGTGAAAGAACGTCGAACATTGTTTATTTCTTTTGTTTTCGAACAGGATTTAAACTCCTTGATGAAAGTATACTTTAAAAATTCCTTAAAAACTTTTTGTGGACAAAAGATCTGGGTATTTCCAGATGTTGCAAAGACTACTCAAGAACGACGTAAAGCCTTTTTGGCTTTTAGAGAGGAGATTAAGGCAATGGGAGCCTCATTTTTACTGGCTTACCCTTGTAAATGTTGTGTGAAATACCAGGGCAACAAATAAATTTTTTTTTATCCTAGTCATTTGCGATCATTTATAGAAGCTAAGAAAATCATTAAATAGACTGCATATTAATGACAGTCAGTGGCGTACCAAGGGGGGGGCGGTGGGGGCGGTCCGCCCCGGGTGCCAGTGGGTGGGGGTGCTCCGCTCCCGCCGCCTCCCGTGGCCGTTCCCGCGGCGCTGCACATTAAAAAATCCGGCGAAGCAGCATCGCAGGCAGCGCCTCGCGCCCTGCTTGTAAAAAAAAAAAATCAAATCTCCTTCCTTCTCCTCCTCGTGTTAAAAATGACCGGCCCGGGTGTCAACTACCCTAAGTACGCCACTGATGACAGTGTTTAATATTTTCAGGTTAAGGTCAGGCCATTTGCTATTTGATTTCTGTTTATGTTTCCTTAATATACTCCTATTAAGTGTTCTTCGCCCCCCACTTTATATTACTACTACTACTACTACTACTACTACTACTATTTAGCATTTCTATAGCGCTACGAGGCGTACGCAGCGCTGCACAAACATAGAAGAAAGACAGTCCCTGCTCAAAGAGCTTACAATCTAATAGACAAGAAATAAAGTAAGCAAATCAAATCAATTAATGTGTACAGGAAGGAGGAGAGGAGGGTAGGTGGAGGCAAGTGGTTACGAGTCTAAGTGGTCTAAGAATGTATATGAAAGCTTTATTGTTTTTCTTTTTCAAAATTAATATGCAAATGTATTATCTGCCAGTTTTCTGTTTTATAAGTGTAACTTGTAAATGAAAAAATTTAAATAATAAAAAAAAAGACATCTGTTTGCTTTGCCTTTTTTGTGTGTGTGTGTGGTTACAGCCATCTTATTGATCATGTTTATTCTTCATGTTCTTAATGAGTATAACGTTTCTAGGACCATGTATGTGACTATTGTTTAAGACTATGTATGTGACTATTGTTAGCCACCTTGGATAAAGGCGGGATATAAATGTAGTAAATAAATAAATATATAGTCTTACAGATTACTTAGGCCCAGATGCATCAACCAAACGTTAAAAAATCTAAAACATTAGTCCCTAACGAATTTTAAAAAACGAAGAATGCACCAAAAAAACAAGTCTCACAAGTTCGGTGCGGTACTGTAAAGTACAATGCATCAAACCTGTGTAATCCCCATCCGTAATCGTCCCCTAAAGCATGCACAGAGCAGCCAAGCATGCTGGCTGCTCTGCGCATGTCACAAATGTCAACACTACCCAAAAAAAACCCCAAAACACAAACACGTGTGTTTCGGGAGGGGGCAAAGGTGCTCATCAGGAGCGTCCTTCATGGACGTCCTTGCCCCCGCCCCACTTCACCCAAGTTTGCCACTGCTCCCCGCTTCCCCCCTGCTTCAAAATAAAAATAAAAAACTTTTAAGCCCACATTTTAGAAACTTGTAATGCTGCCCCGGCACCCCTCCCTTCCTCTGTTTCCCAGCTCTGCCTCCGCCTTTCTCCGCCCCCGTGCGCCGCCCCGCTGAGATCGTCGCCTCGCTCCCCCCCCT
This sequence comes from Microcaecilia unicolor, assembly GCF_901765095.1. Lineage (NCBI taxonomy): Eukaryota > Metazoa > Chordata > Amphibia > Gymnophiona > Siphonopidae > Microcaecilia > Microcaecilia unicolor. The sequence goes on along the minus strand of NC_044031.1, from coordinate 124,625,812 downwards.
CCACCGGGCCCCCCCTCCTTCCTACTGGGCCCGCGCAGCGCCTCTCACCTCTCTGTGAAGGTGCTGCACGGGCAAGAAGAACAGCACAGCTGATGCCTCTTCCAGTCTTCGCGTTTCTCCTTCACTCCTGGGCCCGATTCCCTTACATGGTTTGTAGCCCCACCCAGCATATCCCAGGATGCAATGGGCAGGGCTGGGCACTGCCATTTTGCGGTGTCGTCCACTGGAAGAGGAGGGAGGCAGGCTGCGTCCCTCCTCCAACTAAAGGTAGGGGGGGCCGGGAGGGGGGTTGTCACTACTTCGACTCACGCTGGACCACCAGGGATTCGTATGATAACGCTGGGGGGGGGGAAGTTGGGGTGGCTTTGCTCGCAGGGTGGGAGGGTGGGAGAGGGTAGGGGGGCCGGGAGGGGGGTTGTCACTACTCCTACTCATGCTGGACCACCAGGGATTGGTACAACAATGCGGGGGGGGGGGGGGTTGGGGTGGACCTCCAGCCCCCACCCCCGTCGCTCGCTGGGTGGCAGGGTGGGAGAGGGTTTGGCTGGCGGCGGCCACTTGATATTTTCTGGGGGGTTTGTGGGGCTGGAGACCCACCGGATCTCCAGCCCTCCCTGAACTTGGGGGGTTGAGATCGTCGGGGGGACTGGAGGTCTGCCGGACCTCCAGCCCCCGTTTTGCCTTGCTCGGGGCAGGGTTAGTCAGGGCTTGGTGGTCCCATGGACCTCCAGCCCCTGTGTTTGACAGGTTTGGGCTTTTGACAGCACAGACCTGTCAAACAAGTGCAGGAGAATTGTGCTGAGCGCATGCTCAGGTACAATTCTCCCGCACTTCTACCCCTTGATCAGAGATAATTGCGCTGCTTAAATTTGCATGCATTATCTCTGATCATCGATGCAGAAAAGCCCTGTGCTGTTCCAGCGCTATTTTTAGAGCGCTGTTTGGAACAGCGTGGGGCTTTGGATCATGAGGGCCTTGGTGCCTATGCATTAATTGTTTTTCTTGTGTGGTAAATGCAGGGCAGATGCAAGGTATATCCTTTGCATTTACTGTGCAGGCTTTGCACGTACTACATGTACATTTGTGCTGTTAAAATACAGTAAGTGCAAAACTGATAGCACTTTAAGTAATGAAACCCCGAGAATAATGTATAAATTTTCAACATTTTATTTAATAATTTATATTATAGTTCTATTTACAGAGCATATAAACACAGGCACGATTGATATGAAAAGTAGAAATGTGGTGTGTGTTATATATATATATATAACACACATATATATATATATATATATACAGGAGCATCAAGGATATTTTCCAGTAGCCTGTTCTATGACTTAGGAACAATAATTGTCCAACTATATTGTATGCATGGAAGTATAACAAGTCACATTACTTTGAATTCAACAATACAAACATTGCCCAACTGTTCATTGTCTTTTCTTTCAGCAGAATAACTGTATACTTGTGTTTCTGTCATCAGGTGTCTATCCTTAATTCTACGGATTTAACCTTTATTCAGAATTTTACTGGTGAACAGGTAAGGTTAAAAATGCATTATTGGTTAACTGTATTGCTAGATCTACAAAAAGATGAGGGATCCATAGCTTCTACTATTGTACAGCATAATTTTATAACAGATTACCTAGGTCTAGACAAGCAGGCACCTATTTTATAAAGTCACATAGGCGCTAAGGATGTGTATTTGTTTGAAACAACCTACCCTATGTTGCTAGAGGTTGAGGCAGCCATTTTGAAGGTAATGTTGTGATGGCCAGGAGTGAGTGGGCATAACCTCTGCCCTTTCTCCCACTAGCCTACCAGGAATCGAGAGGGTAAGTCGGGGGGGGGGGGGGGGCTACAGGGTAGAGGGATCCTTGGGGGGGGACAGTTGCTGTTCCAGGGGGGATGGGGATCAGAAAGGTGGGTCTATTGCACTTTCAGGGGGGTGGAAGGGAGGGGAGGGGTGATTGGAATGTTTCAGGTCACTACCTGGAAGTTATATGGGTGCTGATCGTTATTCAGTGTAAACACCTGCAAAGCTAAGCGGGCATAGTTGCTTTTTGTGCGGCCCTATATGTCCGCTTAGCTATGTGGGCACCAGCAATGAATATTGCCAGCACCCACATAACTGCCAGCAGGTCATTGAATCTATCCCCATAATTCCCCTATGTAGCCCTGTTCTCAAATGGCCAGTTAGTACCAATATTCAATGATACTGCTGGTTAAATGCTGCTGAATATGGGTGGGTAGGCAGCCTCAAGTGATTTAAGCAGGCAGAAGCTTCTCCTGCCTGCTTAAATTGTTTTGCATATTGATTCCTTTATGTTTTTCCATGTACCATTGATAGTATGCACTTTTTGCAAAGAATACATGCTACTTCTGAAGAGCATGCACTCTTTCCTAATACTGCACATGTGCATGAAGATGCATGTGCATGCACTATTGGGAAAGAGAGCACACTCTTCTGAAAGAGTGGGTACTGTTTGCAAAGAGTGCATACTCTTTCTAAAATATCACTCATTCTTGAATGACATTGCTCCCATGACAATATAACTTCCCTGTCATCAACAGCAGATAAGTCTGTAAATTGTGGGTTATGTTCGTCTACCAGCAAGAAGCTGAACTCTTGTCATATAGGATGGTTATCAGCTAAGCCAGTCAGTATTCCTCTATCTCCAGCAGGTGGTAGACAGTTTCCCAGCAGTTCCTGGTCTCATTTGTGGTTTAGTTCCTGTTCTGGGTCGCCTGGTTCAGTTGACACTGAAGGTGTTTAGGCTGCTAGAAATGCTTAATTTGGGGTACATCTGGTAGTGCCAAGCCCCTCCTCCCTCTTCCCTCCTACTACTGCTTCTTTCTTCTTCCTCACAGAAAAAAGTCATTAGAGAAGCAAAGAACAGATTTTATCTGTGCTGCAACTGCCTGCTGCTTAAGAGGGGATTATCACTGGTTTTCTCTAGTGTCTGCTAGGATACAATCTTCCAGAGAAACGATTGCCAAAATTTCTTCAGAGCAGTAAGGCTGCCTTTAGTGGCTGAGCTGCAGTCTCATTTTTTTTTAATTACTATGGCAGCAGAAGCACTTAAGCACTGTTCCTACTGTGCAGTGCAGAGAGCAGCTTCGGGGCACTATTCTGCTTGTTTGTCAGCTCCAGGGTCATCCTGTTCTCCAGAATTAATGGTGGCACACTCAGATTCCCACGCAGTATTTTCAGATCCTGGATCTCAGCTCCCCTACTCCTCAACGGTAAGCCTGTCTACAGCCTATACTACTTATTCTGCCTATGATTCTCAGCAGCCCTTTTCTCCTGAATTCATTTTATTGCTCCTCCAGGCTTATTTGCTCAAACAGCAACTAAGCCTCAGAATTTACTTACAGACAGCAGCTGAAAAGAGAGATGTGGATAGCCTGGCAGAAACTGGGCCATCAAGAGGGGGGCAGAGGGGGCAAGATTTCCTGGGCCCAGCCTCCAAGGGGGGCTCAACGCCGGCAAGGCTTCTGGAGGCAGGCAGAAAATTCTGCTTCCTTGGTCTGTCTCCTGCTCCTGTGTGTCAGGACCTGGGTGATTGCGTTAACACAATAACCTGGGTCCCGGCACACAGGAGCAGGAGAGTTACAGACTGAGGAAGAGGCAGGGAGGCCCAAGTTGGGGGGTGGCGGTGGATGGTGGTGGCCTGAATAGGGTGGGGATGGCAGCACCCAAGTGGGGGGGGGGGGGCGGTGAAGGCAGGTGTAAGGCGGCAGTGGGAGGGGCGTGATTGCAGTGATGGCCCTGCCCTGGGCCTAGTTCTGTCTCTCAGCGGCCATGGGCAGAAATAAACTCTGAGTCTCCTCCCTACCATGGTCTGAGGGGGATTATTCTGTCACTTCTTTTTAACCTGTAGCTCTAGAGTCTTTAGAAGAAGGGAAACTTCCTGTGAATGAGGATGATGATCCCACAGCCATCAGAATAGCTCATTAGCAGGGGTTATCTGACTTCATCACTAAAACCTTTGAGGTCCCTATTATTTCATCCCTGTTTCTCAGCCATCTGCTTCTTCTAACCCGATGATGGCAAATACTAAAAAGCTCCTAATCTTTTCTTGTTCATGAGACTATACAGGAAGTCATTAAAGTGCAATGGTCCACTCCTGATTATAGTCTGAGAGTGGCTAGGGCTATATTTCGCTTATATCCTATATCTCTTGAGGATATAGGATATCTTGCTTTGGACCTTTGTAGGGAATACATGGGTTAAACGTTTCATTTTAGATTAGATTAGATAAATGGAAAAATTGCAGCTGCCTAAAGTGGATGCCTTAGTAGCTGAAGTCACTAAGAAGACACTTCCAATTAAAGGTGACATTGCTCTCAAGGATATTCAGGGTAGGAAATTGGAATCCTCTCTTAAGCTTTCCTTTGAAGTTGCTACCTTATCCCTTCAAGCAGCTATTTGTAGCTCATCTGTGGCCAGAGTGTGCCTTAGCTAGGTTCAGCAAAAGTCTGACTCCCTAGCTGACACAGACAATTCTGCCTTGGGTGAATCTCTTCATAAAGGCGGTTAATAAATCCCAATAATATCTCTTTCTAATTGCCATTTATTGAGACTGGTCTGGCTTATCTGGCAGATTCCCTGTAAGACCTTCTGCATGTTTCAGCCTAACAGATGGCTTTAGCTGTAACAGCTAGATGTTTGGTGCTTCAACATTGGGTAGCAGATGCTACCTCCAAGTAACGACTTACCAAACTTTCTTTTTGTGGTAAGCTTCTCTTTGGAGAAGATTTGGAGAAGCTAAAGACTTGGGTGACTCAAAGACTCAGCGTTTACCAGAAGAAAACCCCAAATCTTTTAGATTGAACCAATCACACTCCCTCCTTAAAAATGTGAAGAGGTACATACTGGGAAGGGCTCCTTCCTTTTAAAGGCCTAGATACCAACAGAGGAACTCTACCCAATTCTCTAGGACTTCTGATGCTTCTTGCCCATCACAATGATGGTGTCCTGGCCCACTCTTCTCAGGATGTAATAGGAGGGTATCTGGTCAACATTTTAGAAGAGTGAACCAAGATTACCTCAGATCAGTAGATTTTAGAACTAATCAGAGATGGTTACAATTTAGAGTTTTCCTCTCCAATCACAGATTTTTTCTTGGTATCCTCCTGCAAGGCATTACACAAAAGAAGAGCAGTTCTTTCCACATTAAAAAAACCTGAGAAATTTGGGAGTGGTGATCCTGGTTCCTTCTCTCAAGCAAGGTAAGGACTGGTATTCCATCTATTTCATGGTTCCAAAGAAAGATGGTTCCTTTCATCCAGCTCTGGATCTCAAGCTAGTCAACAGATCTCTTCAAGTCAAGCATTTTCAAATGGATACCTTGTGTTCTGTCATAGCAGCAGGTCATCTAGGAGAGCTTTTCATTTCCTTGGATCTCAAGGAGGTCTACTTTCACATTCCCATTTGGCCCCTTCATCAGCACTTCTTATGTTTTGCAGCCTTGGACCATCACTTCCCATTCCAGATGATGCCCTTTGGGCTATCCATAGCCCTCAGATCCTTTTCCAAGGTTATGGTAGTTGTAGCAGCCTTCCTTCATTGAGAGGTAATCAGAGTTCATCCGCATCTGGATAGTTGGTTGATCAGGGCTTCCTCCTGTCAAGCAAGTAATCAGATTACTTCTTGAATAATTGCACTTTTTCAGATCCTGGGTTGAGTCATTAACTTGATCAAAATTCATCTTGTGCTTTCTCAGATGCTGAGTGCTTTGGACCCTTTGATACCCTACAAGTGAAAGTTTTTCTTCCAGATCCCAGGAGGGAGAAGATCCAAACACAGATTTGTCTCTTATTGCAAATCCCAAATCTGTGAGCCTGGGATTATGTTCAGATCTTGGGCTCAATGGCTGCCACCCTGAAAGTTGTTACTTGGGCATGGGCCCACATGCATCCTCTTTAATCACTATTGGCCCATTGGTCTCCAGTGTCTCAGGATTACAACATTCGGCTCCTCTGGCCTCCTCAGGTGAGACTCAGCATGTCTTAGTGGCTGCTCGCCTGCTCGCCTTTTTTCTTCCTCTAAGTGCACCACCTGTTCCTCTGATCCCATTCCCACCAATCTGCTTCCAACATCTCTCCTACAGTTAACCCCTCAATCTGTCACATCCTCAACCTCTCTCTCTCCACTGCCACTGTGCCTGACACCTTCAAGCACGCTGTAGTCACACCACTTCTCAAAAAACCATCACTTGACCCCACCTGTCCCTCCAACTATCGCCCCATCTCTCTTCTACCCTTCCTCTCCAAATTACTTGAACGTGCTGTCCACAGCCGCTGCCTTGACTTCCTCTCCTCTCAGGCCATCCTCGACCCGCTTCAATCCGGCTTTCGCCCACTACACTCAACAGAAACAGCACTCTCTAAAGTCTGCAATGACCTGTTCCTTGCCAAATCCAAAGGTCACTATTCCATCCTCATCCTCCTCGACCTATCTGCCGCCTTTGACACCGTCAATCATAATTTACTTCTTGACACACTGTCCTCATTTGGGTTCCAGGGCTCCGTCCTCTCCTGGTTCTCCTCGTATCTTTCCCAACGCACCTTCAGAGTATTTTCTAATGGCTCTTCTTCCACCCCCGTCCCGCTCTCTGTTGGGGTTCCTCAAGGATCTGTCCTTGGACCGCTTCTTTTCTCGATATACACCTCTTCCCTGGGCTCGTTGATCTCATCACATGGTTTCCAGTACCATCTCTATGCTGATGATATCCAGCTTTACCTCTCCACTCCCGACATCACAGTTGAAACCCAGGTCAAAGTTTCGGCCTGCCTTTCAGACATCGCTGCCTGGATGTCCAACCGGCATCTGAAACTGAACATGGCAAAGACTGGGCTCCTTGTCTTTCCACCCAAACCCTCTTCTCCTCTTCCCCCATTTTCTGTCTCTGTTGACAACACCCTCATCCTCCCCGTCTCTTCAGCCCACAATCTCGGAGTCATTTTTGACTCCTCCCTCTCCTTCTCTGCCAATATCCAGCAGACAGCTAAGACCTGTCGCTTCTTCCTCTATAATATTAGCAAAATTCGCCCATTCCTCTCTGAACAGACCACCCAAACCCTCGTCCACTCGCTCGTTACCTCTCGTCTTGACTATTGCAACCTTCTCCTCGCTGGCCTCCCGCTTAGCCACCTATCCCCCCTTCAATCTGTCCAAAATTCCGCCGCACGTCTTATCTACCGTGTGAACCAATACTCTCATATCACCCCTCTCCTCAAGTCGCTTCACTGGCTCCCGATCCGCTACCATATACAGTTCAAGCTTCTCCTATTGACCTTCAAGTGCACTCAATCTGCAGCCCCCCATTACCTCTCTACCCTCCTCTCCCCATATGTTCCCACCCGTAACCTCCGCTCCCAGGACAAATCACTCCTTTCTGTACCCTTCTCCACCACCGCTAACTCCAGACTCCGCCCCTTCTGCCTCGCATCACCTTATGCCTGGAACAGACTTCCTGAGCCCATACGCCATGCGCCCTCCCTGCCCATTTTCAAGTCCTTACTCAAGGCCCATCTCTTCTCCCTTGCTTTTGGTGCCTAACCACCTTCCCATTCCTGATACCTACACTGACTACATAGTTTTTACCTTTAGATTGTAAGCTCTCTTGAGCAGGGACTGTCCTTCCCCATGTTTAAACTTGTACAGCGCTGCGTAACCCTGGCAGCGCTATAGAAATGCTAAGTAGTAGTAGTAGTAGTAGCAGTTGAGCAACCTTCACAAAGGGACCTTCCTAACTACTCCATCCTGCATTGTAGTCACAACGGATCTCAGCCTGAATGAGTGGGGAGCTTGCTGCCTCTACCAAAGTGCCCGTGATATTAGGTCCAAGATGGAACCTTTATGGCCTATCAGCTGTCTGGAATTCAGAACGATTCATTGGGCCCTGACATTGTTTCACTCAAAAGTCCAAGACAGTCCAGTCAGAATCCTCTTGAACAGTGTACTAGCATAGCGTTCATAAACAAACAGAGGACACTTTGCTGTCTTGTGAAGCTTGCCTGCTGTTTCAATGGGAGGAGAAGCACATTCCATCGATTTCAGCAGCCCAAATTGGAGGAGCATTAAATGTCCCAGCAGACTATTTCAGCAGGAACTCACTGGACCCAGGAGAGTGGGAACTATCTAACTAAGTCTTTGCCTTAATCACAAAGAAATGGGGGACTCCTGTTCTGGATCTCATGGCTTCCAGGCACAATGTGAAAGTTCAGTGCTTCAGCAGAAAAAAAGTAGTTTGGAATGCCTGGATGCGTTGCATCTTTCATAGCCGGAGACAGACTTGCTTTCTGTGCTCCCACCCTGACCTGTGATCGGCAGAGTACTTCACAGAATCCTGCTTCACCCAGGAAGAGTGATCCTTGAGGCACCAGATTGGCCCAGAAAGCCTTGGTATTCAGATCTGGTTCAACAACTACTAACAGATCAACCTTTTAGCCTTCCTCTGCTCCAGGAGCCCTTTTACTAAGGGCTTTGCAGTATTTTTGCAATTACCATGCCATAAGTGGCGCATTAAGTCCTTTTTGAGTTAGGGGGTGTGTCATGGGCGGAGAATGGACATGGAAGACATTTTCTGACTAGTGCACTGCAAATACAGTGCAGTATTTGGCACTTTTTCAGTTAGCACAGGACCGTTTACTTCCTCCTAAATAGGAGGTTCTAAGTGCTTCTGCGCTAACTCCAAGCACAGTACTCTGCAGTTGCTGCAAAATCAACGCAGCACCTTTAACAGCAAATCCTGGGAACACCTCCAATAGTTGTCATGTTACATTTGCAGCTACTACATGGTAACATTTCACATTAAACTATGGTAACTGCAAACTTTACCATTGTGTAGTAAAAGGGCCTTTAATGGGCTTTGTGGTAATTTAGCAGTTACTGCATGTTAAACCATGCGTTAAGTGCTTTTTGTGTCAAGGGGCATGGCATAGGTGGAGAGTGGGCATGGAAGGCATTTGGTAGTTAATGTACTGCACTTACCATGTGCTGATTAATGTGGAGTTAATGCAGGACCACTTATTGCCTCCTAAATAGGAGACATTAAGTACTTCAATGTTAACCAGGAGCAGGTACTGTGCATTAATCTGAATGTTAACACATGACCTGCATTCAAAAATAACATAGCACATAACATAGTAAATGACAGCAGATAAAGACCTGTACGGTCCATCCAGTCTGCCCAACAAGATAAACTCATTTTACATAGTAGTGGAAATGCCCCCAATAGGTGCTGCATTAAGGGGTCCTTTTAGTAAACAGCGGTAAAAATTACTACTACTACTACTACTATTTAGCATTTCTATAGCGCTACAAGGCATACGCAACGCTGCACAAACATAGAAGAAAGACAGTCCCTGCTCAAAGAGCTTACAATCTAATAGAGAGCTTACAATCTAATAATGGCCCTGTGCTAGCGGTGGGGGCTGTTTTTGCCACTTGCTATGGCCCTTTTTACCACAGCAGGTAAAAAAAATGCTGAAAATAACCATGGCCATGCAGTAAGATTGCTCTCACTATATGGCCAGTGAGGGAGAGCAATTAACACCACCCATTGAGGTAGCAGTAAGGGCTCCCGCAATAATCTGGCAGTAACCAGGTAGCGTGTGGCAGTGCCCGATTACCGCTGCACTAAAAAATACAGGCCAATTTTTCCTAGTGCGGAAATGACGCTCGCCAGGGCTGGAACTACATGCGTTGGGCCGGCTGTAGCTCCAGATTAGCATGCGGTAAATCCGCGTTGGGTTTACCGTCACTTTGTAAAAGGACCCCTAAATTTGCAGCTACTGCGTGTAAAGTCCTGTTTTATGCCATGATAACTGCAGCTTTTACCATAGCTCAGTAAAGTGTCTTTAGAAATGTTCAAGGAAAATAATTCAAATTCCAAAGCCTAAATACAATTTATGTCTATGTATGTATGTGTGTGTGTGTGTGTATATATATATATGGAGAGAGAGAGAGAGATGAAGACTAGGAAAAATAAACAATTTCTCTAAATATTTTTACATATAGCAAAAGGTAAAAAAACATGTGTTCATATTTCTGCACTGACCATTCACATTATAGGACAACAGACTCCCTATAATCATTGCTCATGGATAAAAGCCGTACAAATAATTATCAGTGGCTATCCACAAATATAAAGCAATTGAACAGAAACAGTATTTTTCTTATCTTAATCCATGTGAAGTTTATTCTAACTTGTTCCAAGTAATAAAGTGAACAGAGTTAGGGTGATACGCAAAGCCAGAAGCATTAAGACCACCTATGGGATGTCCAATAAATAAAGTCACTTGTCCCTTAAGTGGTCTTAATGCTCCTGGATTTGTATATCGCCATAACTCTGTGCACTTTATTGCATAGAACATGCTTCAATGGTTGGAACAAGTTTCACATGGATTAAGAGAAGTTAAAAAAAACAGAACTGTTTTTGTTCCATTAATTTATATTTGTGGACAGCCACTGAATTTTTTTGGTAAGATGTTTTTCTATGTGCAGTGATTATAGGGAGTCTGTTGTCCTATGATGTGGTCAGTGCGATGTTCTGAGCAAATGCTTTTTTCCTTTTGCTTTCTTTTTAAAACTATTTAGAGTAATGTGTGAAATTTTATAAATTGTTTGTTTCCTAGTGTTTAAAAAGTAGGCAAGAAATAAATGCCTTCCTGCCCTATTAATTTAGGCACCCTGTTATAAAATTACCCTCATAAAGTGTATGTATATACCTGTAATTTATGAAGCATTTATATAATCATGTCTTTGCCCATGCTCTGCTGCAGAACATACCTACATGTGAGGAAACCCAGCACGTATCCCTCAGGTTAAGCAGAATGGAACCTTACTGCTTTTTAGGGTCCTGCTTGGTATTTGTGACCTGGATTGACCATTGTTGAGAATAGATACTGTGCTTCATGGACGTTTGTCTGACTCAGTATGACAATTCTGAAGTTCTTGTTGCCACTTTTCTTACTTTCACTTGCATAATTCCTGGGGTAATTATATAAAAGCCCTTTTTTGCATGAGAAATAACTTTCTATAAAGGGATAATTTTATAATTCCATGTTTAACAGGCATAATTACAGTTAGCATAGCTTTATAGGATTTAATTTTTATCATAGTGTTGATTGTTGTTGTTACCTATATTCAATGCATCTGCTGAAATACTGATGCCGCCTTACCAAGCCTATAATTGACATCCCTCTTAATACTACCATCATTGGATGAAATGAGACAGATTTTAGAAAGGACATATAGAGTGGAATTCAAACATCCAAGTAGGGATTGTGGAATTCCCATACTGTTTGCAATAGGCTCTGACAAATTGTGGAATCTTGGGTGTGATGTCAAGAGGGTTGGGAAAGCTGACATCAGGGGTGGGGGATGTGATCAGGTTGGGGCAAGGGGGCTAGCACATGAAAACCAAACATGTCAGAATTTACATCTGCCCCTACAGCAGGCATTGAGACATGCCTTTGAGCAGATGTAAATTCCAACATCCAAGCTTCACAGTGCAGACACACATTCCCTACGTGAAATAGGGAATGCATGTCTGTATTGTTGTCCTGCCCAGACCACTCACTCTTTCCACTCTCATCACACCCCCTTGCTATCTAGATGTACTTTGTTTCTCCATGTTTGAATGGCCCCTGTTCTGAAATGGCATTTATATGTTTGGGCCTCTTCAGATGTTTAAATGCTATCATTTAGATGCGGGGATGCTTCTAGAGTAAGGGTCATTGCTGTTAAGATAAGTGAAGTTTTCCACATCTTAGACAGATTGTTGGTTAATGGTTATTCATGCACAGGCTTGACCACCAACTTGCATGACCTTGATATTTTCATCACTGATTCTCAGGCCAGTCTTCCCAGCAGACTTCTCCAGAGCTGGTGGTCTGTTCCTGCAGGCTCTCTTATGTTTTCTTCTAGCGGTGCTATATCACTAGCAATGTCTTTGAGTCAGTTCTGATTATGTGGCCTGTTCAATATGTTCTGCATAACAAAGTTACTACCCAGAAGAAACAACAGTGGCAAGAGTACACAGCCTTGTCATACACCAGTGACAAAAATGAAAAACTCTAGGGTGTCCATATCTGTTTTTACACAGTAACTAGGGTTCAGATAAATGTTCTTGAATTTGTTGATTTTTTTGAAGTGCTCCAGATTGATTTCCTGTGCATGCTGTCAAATACATAGTAACATTTATTGACAGTGGCTTTTGAAACTTCACTGATGTTCCACAGTGTAAAACTTTGCTCATTGCCTGATCGCCCTTCTGTGAAAAGCTGTTTGCTCATCTCACAGGATCACATCAACAGGAAGTTGCAACTCCTTAAGCAGCACAGTCCCCTTGCTGGGGACCAATAGAAGAGTAATGCCTCTCTAGTTGCCACACTTCGCCGTCACCCTGTTTGTTATCTTGACAATCACACCTCACTTCCATTCTTCTGGGATGTATTCTGTGTGCTTATATGCATTCAATAGTCTTGCTAGTCTTTTTACCAACCCAATACCATCATACTTCAGCAGTTCCACTGGAATCTGGTCTGGTGGCCTTGTTTCTTTTCAATGCTTTTATTGCCATATCAACTTCTTCCATGATTTCCTCGTGTTTTACCCTTGATTCATCTTTGGGAGTTAATAAAAAGAAATAAATCAAAACAGAGAAAAGAAAATAAGATGATACCTTTTTTATTGGACTAGCTTAATACATTTTTTGATTAGCTTTCGAAGGGAGTGAAAGCTTTAAAATTAAATATTGTAGCTGGGTTTGGCTCATTCAGTGTTTCCCTGAAGTGCTCTACCCAATATGCAACTTGTTTTTTTGTTAGCAAAATATTTTCATTTTTATCTTTGATTGGAATGTTGGAGTTACTTCTTGCCTGTCCATTCTTTACAACTTTGATACAGAATCTCTATATCATTTTGGTTAGCTGTTTTCTCCCTTTCTCTCCAACCAGGCTTTTTGGCAATTCCTCTTAGCTTGCTGAGCCAGTAATTGTTATTTGGCTGCAGCTGTTTCCCATCCATGTGATGTTTTTGGTGGCTCCCATTGCATTTTGGCAGTTTTTCTTTTGTCTCTCAGCTGCCATGTTCTATCCAGTATCCAGCATTCCCTCTGTCTCTCCCTTCTATGCCCAATGGTCTCCTCTGTAAATTCATTAACTACTTGCTTAAATAACATCCATTATTCTTCAACATCAGTTGCATGTTGTAAAATAAAGAATTTGTCACTCAGTTTAAGACTGAACTGTTCAACACTGGCATGGTCCTTCATTTTCGCCCTTTCATATGAACATGCAGGTCTTCCTTTTCCTCTCTTTCTCTCTCTTTAGATAGAGCTTCAATGATAGTCTCACCATGTAATGGTTTGTGCTTTCTTCAGTGTCTCTGAATGTTCTGCACTGCTTGTTCACACTAATGTAATTGATTTGGAGTCTCATTTTCAAAGTACATAGACCTACAAAGTTACATGTGTCACCATGGAACTTTGTAAGTTTATGTGCTTTGAAAATGAGCACTTTGTCACTGTTGTTCCCATCTGGTGACTGCCATGCCTTCTTGTGAGTATTTTTATGGATAAAATATGTATTATCAATGCACAAGTTGTTAAATGTTCTCAGTTTTCATTAATTTCTCTTGCTTTCTTGTCAGTTAATGCATTAATGTAGCTATTGAGTAGTATGACATCATGGTTAGGAATTTTGTTAATGGTGTCATTGAAAGAACCTTTTACTGCTGCATTTGCATTTTTGGTGGTGGGCATACAATTGGATAAGAATAGTTTTGGCATGTCTTGATCGAAACCGTCCTGTGTTAGTTCTTTTATTAGTTTACTGGCTTCCATCCATCTAGCACTTTTTTGCTTCCTTGTTCAGTGTCATACCAGCCTCACAAATGTGCTGGTGCTCTTGTTCAGACAGGATGGTCGTCCCCTTGCTATACACTTTCCAGTTTCCTGTCCATCTCATTTTGCTATCCTGTAGTTGTCAAACTCTCTCAACACTTGTGCCAAATTTCCAGATGTACAGTGGTCGTACATCTGAGTTCCAATTTTGGCACTCATAATCGAGATGGGTTTTCAGGAACTGAATTTCCTTTTGGCTTTCACTCTGCCCCATCACTCAAGGGAGTGAGCTGTCATTCTTGCACTGGTCATGCTGGATTTCATTTCTTGTTTCTCTGGTAGCAGTGAATTTTATAGGGTCAGGTTGCTAGGTCAACTCCCAGCCCTCTTCCTTTCTCATCCAGGTTTGTGAATGGCAGGGGCAGCACTGAGAGCAATTGACAAATGTAAACCTTCACTGGGTTCCATACAATCTGTGGCAAAAACTTTGAATGAAATTGGATAAATAGTTCAAAGCTGATTGGGGGAGCTAGACACGATTATAAGGTCAGTTCTTCTGTAGGAGATCAGGCTGAAAATTGGCTCATTATGTCATCAGGCCCAAGTCTGCAGATGTGATTGAGCAAACAGATGACAGCTTTCTTTCTAGACCTAGGGTTGCAAAAAAAAAAAAAATGTGTTTGTCCAGCATTCTGTCAGAGTGAGTTAGAAAAAAAGAAAAGAAATAAAATTATTATCAGCATTGTTACCATGATTTGTACAGTGCATGCCATATATAAGACAGTTTCTGCTCTTAAGAGCTTACAATCCAGCAATTAAAGACAGACAAGACAAATAAAGGACTTTGATTTAAAGCAGTGAAGTGATGTCTGCCAAAAAACAAAACAAAACCAGGTGAGATTAATTAAGGAAGGGGAAAGTTTAATTGATTAAGGCAAGTAGTGATTAATGTTGTAAAACAGAATTTGCTGCAGCTCTATTAACAGCACAAGACACTAACCTGTGGTACCTCAATATTGCAGGTTAATAACTTGTTCAGTGAATATAAATATCGCATATTCCTGGACTCAGTAACACAAAGATATCAAGCTTCATGTTAGCTGGCTTATAAAGGGGCCAGTGGTAGAATAAATTAAACTCAACACCTCCAGTCATCAAATTCCCAGCTCCCCACTGGCATCAAATAATCCACCCCCCACCTTCCTTCCCTCTAGCATCAAATAACCCATTCCCTTGATCCCCTCTCCTCAATTCCCACCATTCCCAAGCATCTACTAAGGGTTACCTGGTGGCTAGTGGCTGGGCAGGAACAATCTCTAGTCACTCCTGCTCCATTAGCCGCTGGTTTCAAAATGATGCCCCTTCACCCCATTATTTGACATCTTGATCCCTAGTAGTAGTACTGCAAGATTGCTGCTAGGTGTTGAGAAGCACTGTTTTTCAGAGATGCCAAGTTACCCAGTTCCAGGCTGGAGATTTTGGGACAGTCTTGGTTTTGAACTTACTTCCCAAAGCAGTGTGAGATTTGTAGTGCCTGATCCTGCCATTTAAGTTAGTTCTTCAAGTCCCAGAATGCACCAGCATGGTATGGTCAAAAATCCAGGATTGTCCCAAAATCTCCAGCCTGGAACTGGGTAACTTGGGATCTCTGTGTTTTGAAGCCAGCAGCAAATGGGGCAGGAGTGAGTGAGGACACTAGCCATCAGGAGAGCTACTCAGTAGGTGCTGGGTAGAAGGGTTATTAATGCTGGTGGGGGAGGGGGATGGAGCGATGAAGGGTGATTGGATGCTGGTGGGTTCCAATTCAGGCATCAAACTCCTGTTAAGAAGCTCCCCAGTGGCCTGATGCTTCCAGGAAGGAAAGATAACATCAGCTTAAAGCTGGTGTTATCTTTATGTGAATAACACTGTTTGTGAGATTACATGCAAGCTGCACTATTGAACTATCATGCCTTCCATCTCATTATTATTTAGATCCCATTGCACTACAAACACATGCATTAAGTACAAATATTACATGGTTTTTGCCATTTATTAAACACTATTTGGAAGAAATAATGAGTAATTCCCATAACGAACATCAGTAACTACCTCTCCTAAAGCAGCAAGGAAAGAAGCCTCTTAGGAGCAACCAGTAGCATGGATTGATGTGAGGCAGGATAGGAGGGACCTAAGGCACAGTATAATAAGCTTCACTGTCATTAAGTGCAGTGTTACAGGTTTCGATTTTTCCACACCACAGTAACCTTACTTCCAATGCAGTAAGAGTTTTAATACTTGAAAATTTGCAGAAAAACCCATCACACTAAAAGGTTGTTTTGCCACCATTCAAATTCCACCAAATTGGGAATTGCAGCCAATATAAAAAATAACCCAGAATTTTGTGTGTGTGTGTTTTTTTTTTTTTAAACTTTCCGTTTAGCATACAATCTTTACTTCTGCTTGGGGCTCAATAAAGATTCTATGCGGGAGCAACAGAGTCATCTGTGGTAAAGTATGGCACCTTACCTCAGATGATTTGTGGCAGTCGGGCCTGATAGCAACTCCCATGTTGACATTATCTAGTCTAGGGCACCTGGGCCCAGACACTCAATACTACAGGGAGGCCTTTGACCAGAGATCTTCCGTTCTGCTTCACTCCCCACCTCCCCACCCCGACCAATAACAATAATACTTACCTGGTCCAGGAATATGTCCAGCAGCAGCCTCTCACTAGCACAATCTTCTAGAAGTGCATAGGGATGCACCACTAGGGGTCAGGCTGCCAAATTAAGCAGCGCTTCCCAAAAAGGAATGCCAGGCCAAGGATGACCACAGGGATCGGTTCTCAGGCTGGCTCATTTTAACACCTTTGTGAGTGATATTGTGGAAGGGCTGTCTGGTAAGGTTTGTCTCTTTAAGGATGATAATAGGGTAGACACCCCGGAGGGTGTGGACGGCATGAAGAAGGATCTAGCGAAGCTTGAAGAATGGTCCAATAATTTGCAACTAAGATTTAATGCTAAGAAATGCAGGGCCATGCACTTGGGCTACAAGAATCCAAGGGAATGGTACAATATAGGGGTTGAAGT
Source organism: Microcaecilia unicolor (assembly GCF_901765095.1). Taxonomy (NCBI): domain Eukaryota; kingdom Metazoa; phylum Chordata; class Amphibia; order Gymnophiona; family Siphonopidae; genus Microcaecilia; species Microcaecilia unicolor. The sequence continues at coordinate 124,608,882 of NC_044031.1, read as the reverse complement.
GCTTCTGTGTATGAAAGAAGAGTGGGACTTGGGGGTAATTGTGTCTGATGACTTTAAGGTGGCCAAACAAGTAGAAAGATGATGGTCAAAGCCAGAAGGATACTTGGATGCAAAAGGAGAGGGATGGCCAGCAGGAAAAAAGAGGTGATAATGACCTTGTATAAGTCTCTGGTGAGACCCCATATAGAGTACTGCATGCAAGTTTGGAGACTGCACCTACAGAAAGATATAAACAGGATGGAGTTGGTCCAGAGGGTGGCTACTAAATTGGTAAAAGGTCTCTGTCATAAAACATATAGGGACAGGCTCGTGAACCTCAACATGTATATGCTGGAAGAGAGGCGAGAGAGAGAGAGGAGATATGATAGACATTTAAATACCTCAGTGGCATTAATGTACAAGAGGTGATCTTTTTTTCAAATGAAAGAAAACTCTGGAATGAGAGGGCATAGGATGAAGTTAAGAGGAAATAGGCTTAGGAGGAATCTAAGAAATTACTCTTTCACGGAAAGGGTGGTGAATGTGTGGAATGGACTCCCGAGTGGAGGTACTGGAGACGAAAACTGTGTCAGAATTTAAGGAAGCATGGGACAGGCATGTGAGTTCCCTTAGGAAAAGGAGGAGTTAGTGGTTACTGAGGAAGGGCAGACTGGATGGGCCATTTGGCCCTTATCTGCCATCATGTTTCTATCACAGGTTTACCCAACCCTCTGATCAAGTCCCCCAGTCCCCCTGATGTATCATTCAACACACCAATCCAGTCCACTCCTCAAAAGGACCTACCAGTTCTGTCACTGGTGGTCCAGTAGAAATCGAGCAGCAGTGATCCCCAGTTGCTCCTGCCCTGGACGATGCCGTATCCAAAATGGCACCCCTAGCGGTATTCTTGTGCTACTACCACTAGTGGTCATGTTTCTGTTTAAGGGGAAATGATCACCTCATGGAATTAGGGCAAGACTACTACTAGGGGTGCCATTTTGGATCCAGCACTGGCCAGGGCGGGAGCGACTGGGGATCGCTCTTGCCTGATTTCCACTGGACAACCAGGGATACAACTGATAGATCCTTTTGAGGGATGGAGTACCTTTTGGGGAGTTGGATTGGATCGGGAAGGGGATGGACGTTAGATCAGGGGATCAGGCATTGACGGCCCTCTATAATGTGGCCTTGGAGCATCGTGCAGCAGCTTTACGACCCAATGCTCTTGGACCACTGGAATACCGCTGCTTGTGAGGTGACTCACAAGTAGCATTATTCTTTTACCACAGGATTCAGCAATCCCTCGAGACTGAGATACTACAGGTTGCTGAATCTTATGGTATGTATAACAAGGTGTGGTAAAAGGCAATCTTTTACCGCACCTTGATAATTTCCCCTCTTAGTGTACTATTCTAATACACAGCTTACTGCACCAAAGTCTCAGTGAGCCAGAACTCTGATCAGGAACCTTTAATTTATTAACACTTGATGATTTGGATTGATTTGCAGATGGCATCCTACTTTGGGTACACTGTTGCAGTATCGGATGTCAACAACAATGGGTAGGTTAATAACTATATTCCTACACACTTGGATTCCTTCAATTTCAGATAAGTCATTGTTTTGTATGTGTATTACTTGTTAATATTTTATTTAAATGATAAATCTGTGCTCTTTGAAGCCTTGAATTAGACCATGTAATGTTATGTCTACATACCAATGTACACACTTTTTATGATTCACTTCACATAATTTTTTTTTGCTATATTTTTTTTGAGAACTGATTTTTGACATTTATTTTGTCTGCTGTTTCTTTGGCATAGGTTAATAACTCTGCTGTGTTATCTGAATAATTTAAAGATTATCCGGTCAGTATTCAGCTGATGGTGGTCAGTAGTTTTTTAAACACTGACCGCTGTGGGCAGAATTAGTCTCTGATATTTAGTGCCAAGGCTGTGTCTGGGCATTGGCATTGAATATTGGTTTCTGACTGGACTTGGTCAGGCTGCCAGCTCTTATGTGGGTCCCAGCCAATATTCAGCAAGAACTCCACATAAGACACTTATGCAGGTCTCAGCTGAATGTCGACCAGGATCTGTAGTGACGTAGCAAGTGGTGTAGCCACGGGTGGGCCCAGGCCCACCAACTTTGAACTCAGGCCCATCTAGCAGCACAGCTATGATGTGGCTGACAGGGATCCCCAAGCCCCACCACCTGAAGACTCCTGGCATATCTCCCTCCGCTTCTGGTGATCAGGGGTCTCTTAAATCAACTCTCCCAACCCCTGGTACCTTTTAAATCCTCCAGTTCTTTGCCAGCAGCAAGAAGTGACTCATATCCACTGCTTTCGCTGGCCCTGAGCCTTCCCTCTGATGCAACTTCCTGTTTGCGGGACCAGGAAGTTTCATCAGAGGGAAGGATCGGGCCCGGTGTAAGCAGCAGATATGAGTCACTGCTCAGTGCTGATGAAGAACTTAAAAAATACTGGGGGTATGGAGGAGTAGAGTTAAGAGATCCCCGATAGCCTGGGACAGGGAGGGGAGGGAAAGTTGCTGGTCAGAGGGCGGGGTTCTCATGCCCCCCCCCCACCCCATTTTGGTCTCAGGCTCACCCAAAACTGGGTGTCTGGCTATGTCCCTAATGAGCAGAGTGTGCATGTCCCCCCATTCACCCTTCTGACACAATCACTGACCCCTTTCCCACCCCCCCAAAATAATGACAAAGCGCCCCCTCCCCAGTTAGAACAGGCAGGTAGGCACCAGCAATTCACACGGGCATGAAGGTTTCCTGCGCATTTAAATAATTTTGAATATTGACTCCTACTTTTTTAACAAGTTGTTTTATCATTGGCCCCACAGCAAAATCTGTTCTGTCTGTTTTAGCCATGTTTCCACACAGTTGCAAAAATTTATAAAATTGCCTTTAATAAATAAAACGCAGATAAAAAGGGAAATCAAAACTACGCAGAAAACCAATTTCAATACAGAAATGTCCAGACATGATGTAAGAGAGTTCTGTACCAAAAACACAATTTATTATTTAAAAGCAATTTTTTTCCATAGGGGCAGAATTTAGAAGAAAATAGTGTTCTCCGAGGACAAGCAGGCTGCTCTATACCCACATGTGGGTGACATCATCTGATAGAACCACTATGCGGACACTGAATCGCTAGTACTATAAGTTCTAGCAGTGTACCACCATGCATGCACTGGTACCTTCCCACCCGATGCTCAAGTGTGGGTTCCTCAGTCTGTTCTTTTCCTCGAAGCTGAGCGGATGAGTTTGCATAGTCTTCTCATGCTGCTATTTTTGAAATAATTTTTTGCTATCTCGAGTACCTTCCCTTGCAGGTAATCATCTTGTTTTATTTAATGTCTTCTGTTTTCCCTTCTTTTTATTTTCCCAGTTAAGTACATAAGTATTGCCACACTGGGACAGACCAATGGTCCATCAAGTCCAGCATCCTGTTTCCCAAAGTGACCATTCCAGATTACAAGTACCTGGCAAGATCCCGAAAAAGTTCAGTACATTTTATGCTGCTTATCCCAGAAATAAGCAGTGGATTTTCCCCAAGTCAATTTAATAATGGTCTGTGGACTTTTCCTTTAGGAAGTCATGGAAACATTTTTTTTAAACCCCGCTAAGCTAACTGCCTTTACCACATTCCCTGGCAACGAATTCCAGTTTAATTACACGTTGAGTGAAGAAATATTTTCTCTGATTTGTATTAAATTTACTACTTTGTAGCTTCATTGCATGCCCCTAGTATTTTTGGAAAGAGTAAACAAATGATTCACGTCTGTCCGTTCCACTCCACTCATTATTTTATAGACCTCTATCATATCTCCCCTCAGCCATCTTTTCTCCAAGCTGACGAGCCCTAGACACTTCAGCCTTTCATCTTAGGGAAGTCGTCTCATCCCCTTTATCATTTTCGTCGCCTTTCCCTGTACCTTTTCTAATTCCACTATATCTTTTTTTGGTTTCCTTTCTTTTTCACGAGAGGCTCGGCGATCCACAGCCCCGATCTTTTTTTTTGAACACTCCTCTTTTTTATTTGTTCAAGATTGAGGAGTTTAATTTAGCCAAAATTATTATTTTTTTCAATGTCCCAGAAGGCTCCCAGTGGCTTTAAGTGGTGCACTAAATGGCGCTACCGTGTTTTTTTCTTTCATGGACCCACACAACTGGTGCATTGGGTCAATTCATGATCCCTCAATCTGTGATCTTTGTCTTCCTTTACAGGCCAGGACACGGAGAGCGCAATTGGATCAACAGGAGAAGCTTTTTGGCTCTTTAAAGGCCGGACCATCGCCTTTGGTACCGGCGACATCGACCTCCATGGCTGCTCCGACATCAGTAACTACTGAGAGTGCAACATCATCAAGTGGGTCTATCTGTCTCAATACTGGGCACTGTTAGCAGGCCCCGGGACTGGTCAGCCTCAGACCTGACACTGGGGAGACGCTTAGATTCGGCAGTTCATCAGGGGGAAGCCCCAGATGCATAAGTGTTGGTCCTCCTTGACACATGGTTCTAGGAACACCATGGAATCGGACTCTCCAATACCTGAGAACTGCCAGGATCAAGAGGAGTGCACCCCCTCTTTGGAAGAGGGGCCAGTGCACTAGTAATCAAATGGCCAGGTCACTGTCACTGGTTTGGCACCAATAACTTTGCAGGCTGCCTCCGCACTGGCTTCCATGCCTTTGCCAATGCCCACCCTCGATGAGTGGTTCTGGAGTATGCTCTGAGAAGAGTTGGCACAGTTGATGAAGGTGCTTCCACTTTGGCATCAAGGGTGCTTGTGACCTCAGTGAAGCAACCCCAGTCCCTCTCCAAAGCTCTACCGATACCGGTGCTCAAATCATTGACAGCGGTACCTCTCGGTGCTCCAGCCAAGACCTGAGCAGGCAATACCCCCTCTGACATTGGGGGAGGAAGCTTCCCTGGAGTCTGAGAGAAAGGCTGCACCTCAACGCTCCTCAAAGTGTGGACATTGTTCCACTAGATCGAGGCCAGTGCAGGCCCAATCTTCTGATCCTCAAGAGGAAGAGGAGTCTGACTGGGACTGCTCATGGGAATCAGACACAGATCCATATTACTTCTCGGAGGAGTCATATGGAATACCATCTGATCCCTCACCTCTTCAAGATAGGTGGAAATCTTCTCCAGAGGCACTCTCTTTCACTGGTTTTGTCAGGGAGATGGCTGCAGTCATCTCATTTAAATTGGAGACAGAGGATTAGCCCATGGTAAAGATGTTATCTGTCTTGGGCTATGTCTCCTCCTAAGGAAGGGGTCACTGTACCATTGCACCCTATCCTTAAGGATGTACTGATGAGGAATTGGGAATCTCCCCTCTTAGTGCAGGTAGCACCCAAGAAGGTGGGTATGCAGTATTGCATACAGAAGGCTTCCGGATTTGAGAAGGCCCAGTTGCCTCATCACTCTCTGGTAATCGAATACGCTTTTAAATGAGCTAAGAGCTCTTTGTCTCACACCTTAGCACCCCGGGATGAGAGACCAGAATCTTAGACTCATTTGAGACGAAACCCTTTCAGTCCTCGATGCTCGTTGCCCGCTTCCAGTCCTACCAGCTCTACACGAGCCTTTACTTGGAGTCTTTGGTTACTAGTACACTTAGTTTGGCGGATTCTCTCCCTACAGAGCAGGCCACCGAGCTTTGCCAGTTGGTCAATAAGAAGATGGAGTGTTGGCATTATTTGACCAGGGGTGCTAACAACACCTTTGATATTGCATCCAGACTGTCTGGAATGGGTGTGGGGATGCACAGACTCTCATGGTTTCGTGTCTCTGACCTTGACTGTTCAGGAGAGGTTGGCAGATGTGCCCTGCCAAGGGGACAACTTATTTGGAGAGAAAGTGGAAGAGGTCGCGGACCTCATCAAAAGACACACAGATACTATCCACACTCTCTCTCGGCAACCTCCATCTGCATTTTCTTCAACAAGAAGATTTTTGACTGGGCAGAGGTGCAGATCCTACTACTTTCAAAGCAGTAGGTACCAGCCTTCTGCTCATTCTATTCAGGTAGCTCAGGGCCCCCATCCTAGGCCTCACCAGCCCCAGCCTCAGAAGTCCCAGATGGCTCCCCAGTCAAAGCAGGGCATGGGCTTTTGACTGGCTCCAGAAGAGCATAGCCGCACAAATAGTTTCTATCCAGATGACCAACTGGTCGGAGGGAGACTCACTTTTTACCACCACAGATGGCCCTTTATAATGTTCGACCAGTGGGTGCTTCAAATAGTCCATCATGGTACACTCTAAATTGACATCAACAACCTCCAAATTGCTCACCGAGAGCATCTTACTTCAGCTCTCAGCACAAGCAAGTACTTGCACAGGAAATCTTCGCCCTTCTGCAGGCCCAAGTGGTCGAACCCGTACCACAAGGGAAGGAGGGGCAGGGATTCTATTCCAGGTATTTTTTTGTGATCAAGAAAATGGGGGGGGGGGGGGGGATTCTGGCCCATCCTAAACCGAAGGGCTCTGAACAAATGTCTGATGAATGAAAAGTTTAGAATGATTCACCTAGGCACCCTACTTCCTCTCATTCAGGAAAACGATTGGCTATGCTCTCTGGACTTAAAGGATGCCTATATCCATATTTTGATACTTTCCAGTCACATGGAGTATCTCAGATTTTGAGTGGGGAAACACCTCTTCCAGTATCACGCTCTGCCAATTGGCAAAGTGCCTGCCCCTAGAGTTTTCACCAGGTGCCTGGCAGTAGTCATAGCATATCTACGCAGACTGGGAGTGTATGTGTTTCCTAACCTGGACGATTGGCTGGTCAAGAACACATCTCAGGAGGGGGCAAATGAGTCAATGCAGTTGACTGTTCAGGTACTAGGGCTACTGGGGTTTGTCATAAATTATCCCAAATCCCATCTCATTCTAGTACGACAATTGGAGTACATAGGAGCCTGGCTAGACACAGCGCAGGCTCGGGCTGTCAGGATGCGGTAGGTATGTGGCAATGGGCTCTCCTTCACAGGATGAGTCTCCATGCTGTTTATCTTCCCGGCAAAAGCAATTGCCCGGTGGATAGACTGAGCAGGGTATTGCAACCGCACGAGTGTGTGGGATCAAATCACATTTTACCAGGCCTCAGGAGATATCTAGCAAAGAGTGAGAAGCCTGAAGAAACAAATTAGCACTCTGGGATATTAGATCAGGACCTCTTACTCACAATCCAGTTCATGAAAACAGTCCTAAAGTATAAATACTAAGAGTAATAGACACAAGGTTCAAACCTTATTATAAAAACAGAGAGCTGTTTATTAGACAGTACTGGCAGCAATGGCAGATATATTCAGAGACAATAGATTATGCAAAATCTCCCAATATGATGGTAAGGTAATTTAAGTATCTGTCAGGGGAGTTAATGATAACACACACTACTACCTAATCCTGAAGTTATTAGGATACCTAACTGCCAAGTACTACCAGGCACTGCGGAGCAATTGAACCTGACAAGATGATAACACTCATGACCTCTAGATCCGCAGTAGTCAGGAACTGATTATGGTCCAAGATCAGGAACTCAGACAGCAAGTGAACTCTTCCCAGCTGGGCAAGAGTAAGCAGGAAAGTGATGCCACAGATTAATGAGCATTTATCCTGTGGATGGCTTGGAGCCAGCTGATACTAGCTAGCTGATAACAGCTTCAAGGAAGGGGATCATGTACCCTCTCCTTGGGTCTTGGTGCCAGGTTGACAGGAACATGTTGACATGGTGTTCTCCATTTTTGTGTCCCTGGGCCTAGGAACCAGGCCTTCACCATTCTGTATGTTATTGTTCTGTCCCAAGTACAGTAAATAAAAGTTGTGAACAGTTGTTTTTCCTTTGTCAGTCTGGATGTCTCCGCATTGTCCTTGAGGCCTTCAGTATGAAGCCTCTGCATGAGAGCTGACAATGGTCAAGTCTGAAATAGGCTCACAATGTAGAATAGTGCTTCATGGTAATGCTCTATGTAGGGCCTTCTTTTGTCCCTATAAGTGGTCTCTTAACATGGGTGTAGCCTGTAAGATCTTCCGAGAGTGGGGCACTCCATCAGTGGATCTTCTTGCCACTCATTTCAACAGCAAGGCCCCTCAGTTCTGCTCCAGGCTTGGATCACATGGCAGACTAGCGTCAGATGCCATTCTCCTATATTGGGGAAGAGGACTTCTGTATGTGTATCCTCCTATACCTCTGATAGAGAAGAAATTGCTGAAACTTGGACAAGACTGGGGCACCATGATATTGATCGCTCATCATTGGCCGTGACAGATATGCTTCCCTCTTCTTCTGGACTTGTTTTCACAAGATCCGTGGAGATTGCACTGTTTTCTGACCTCATCACACAGAATGAGGGGTCCATTCTGCATCCCAGCCTCAAATCCCTGGCCCTCATGCTTGGATGTTGAGAGCGTAGAACTTGAATCGCTTGGATTGCCATAATGATCGGAATGATCACACTAAAAATTGGGAATATCAGTACACACTTAAAATGAAACTAAAGACAAAAATATCTTTGGAATACCAATCACACAGTTAGTAAGTATAATAATCTCATGATTTAAACACTTTAAAAAGTGTTTAAAATACACAGTGCAAAGAAAAGGTCCATTGACCTTTTTGTGTAAAGAGCAGGCTGGAAGCCACAAACATCAGTTCAAATAATGGAGTGGAGTAGTGGCCTAGTGGTTAGAGCACCAGTCATGAAATCCAGAGGTGGTTAGTTCAAATCCCACTGCTGCTTCTTGTGATCTTGGGCAAGTCACTTAAGTTTGATTGTGAATCCTCCTGCAACAGAGAAATATCCAGTGTACCTGAATGTAACTCACCTTGAGTTATTAATGAAAAAGGTGTGAGCAAAATCTAAATAAATAAATATACAAGTGATGGGCAACACCCAAGCTAGAACTGTGCTCTTGCAGTCTTCCAGGAAAGACTCCACTAGGATGTGTTACTCTTTTAAATGGATGTGAGGGAAGGGCCTTAGATCCCTTCTCTTGCCCTACACAAAATCTGCTTGAGCACCTCCTGCACCTTTCTCAGTCTGGTTTAAAAACCAACTCTGTAAGGGTTCATCTTACTGCAATTAGTGCTTATCAGTGTATAGGAGGTGAGTCCATCTCTGTACAGCCTTTAGATGTTCGCTTCATGAAAAGTTTGTTTTTGACAAAGCCGCCTACCAAACCTCCAGTTGTGTCATGAGATCTCAACATAGTCCTCACCCAGCTGATGAAAGCTCCTTTTGAGCCTCTGGATGCCTGCCATATGAAGTTTTTGACCTGGAAAGTTGTGGCTGTCACAGTTGTGGCCGTGCCCTTGTGTGCAGACCTACTGTTTCTCGGTATCTAGCTCTGTGACCTCTCCAGTCTGCCTTTTTCCCTATTGTTCTTCTTCCTGTAAGCCAAGCCTCACTTTGGTCTACTACTACTACGCTTCATTTCCTACTTGTGACATCAGCAGCCTACTCCTTTATAAGGACCCAGGGAGCTTTCCTACATTGCCTTTGCAAGGGGTCTCTTAATTTGCCTCTGTATAGGTCATATCCCTGCTTGGCTTTGTTCCTGAGTCTTGCTCCTGAAGGTCTGTTCTGTGTTTCCCTGAGTCTTGTGTTTCAATGCTTTATTTTGTTTCTGTGAGTTTGCTTTTGAACCTTGATCCTGAAGGCCTGGCTCTAGAGCCACACCCTGCCCTTGGTGTCTGTATCGGTTTGACTTCCCTTGACTTCTGCTTTTAGTCTAGCCCTGATTTTGACTCTTGCTATAGTTAAGCTCCATGTTTAAGCCAATCTCTGTGTTTAGCCAAGCTCTGTCCCTGTTTTCTGTTTACCCTGTTCTGTTTCCTGCTTGTGTAGTTCTTGTCTGTTAATTCAGAGAATTTGTAGAAGCCAGCATTGGCCCTAATTACCTCACTGCTATGCTGCCTCTCAATCTGCCTGGCCATTCCCTTCCAGCTGTGGATGCTGGTAAGCACATTGATTCGTTGTTTGTTTGTCTTCCCTTAGTCTGCTTAATCCTTTGCCTGCTATGTTTGCTTCCTGGCTCTTGAGCTCTGTTTCTGCTAAGTTCTGTTCCTGTTGTGTGTTTGAGCCAGGTTCTGCCCCTGCTATGTGTTTGATCTAGTTTCTGTCCCTGCTCTCTGTCAAGCCATGTCCATTTCAGACTCCTGTTCCAGTGAAGCCAAGTCCCTTTCAGATCCTGTTCCAGTGAAGCCAAGCCCATTCCAGAATCCGGTTTCAGCCAAGCCAAGTCCATTCCAGAAACCTGTTCCAGCCAAGCCTGTTTGAGAATCCTGAATCCTGTTTGAGAATCCTGTTCCAGCCAAGCCTGTTTGAGAATCCTGAATCCTGTTCCTGCCTTGTTTATTGTCTTGCTTCTGTTATTCTTGTTGCCTAGCTCCTACCCTGTCTTGCCTGTCTAGGTGTGCTTTGTCTTGTCTCTTTCAGTCTAGTCCTGTCCGGATCTAGTCCTTGCCTTGTCCTTGTCTTGCCCTTTTCTGGACCCAGTTTTAATCTACTTCCGTGTTTTGCCTTGTCTTGCATTTCTGGGTCCCAGTCCCAGTTTTAATCCAGTTCCGAGTCGTGCCTTGTCCTGTCTGGGTTCCAGTTCTGGCCCTTTGCCTTCTTTTCCTTGCCTCGCCTGGATCCAGTTCTTGTGTTGTCCATTGTGTTTAGTTCCCTCTGTCCTGCCTTGTTGATTCTGTTTATCCTAGTCCAGTCTGTTCTGATTCCTGCCTGTGCCAGGCCCAGTGATTTGTCTGCCAAAGCTCCGGCTTTAGTACAAGGGCTCATCATTCCTGACAGTTGTGACAGTGGCGGTCATTTCAGCTTGCAGAGTCAGTGAGCTCCAAGCCCTAGTAGCTCACCAACCATATATTAAATTTCAACATAACAGAGTAGTCCTCCACACACATCCCAAGTTCCTTCTTAAGGTCATGTTAGAGTACCATCTTAACCAGTCAATTGTTCTTCCAACATTTTTCCCCAGACCTTGGGCCTATCCTGGCGAAAGTGTACTACATATTTTAGACTGCAAGCAAGCCTTAGCCTTTTTTCTAGAGCGGACTAAAGTCCATAGACACTCCACCCAGTTTTTCATTTCTTATGACCCCAACAGGTTGGAGGTGGCCATCAGCAAACACACACTTTCAAATTGTTTATGCCTAGGCTGGGCTGACTCTTGAAGGACATGTCACGGCTCACAATGCCAGAGCCATGGCTGCGTCAATTGCCCATCTCAGATCAACCTCCATAGAGGAGATTTGCAAGGCTGCAACATGGTCTTTAGTCCACACATTCACATCCCATTACTGTTTGGATTAGGACACAGCTAACAGGGTGCCTTTGCAGTTAGTAGGTATTAATTTTCTTGTTAGCAATCTAACACAGAAGAGGGTGTGGCAAAGGTAATGACTGCACCTCACAGTTAAGGTGAAAAGTTACTGCATTTTAGGGTTCATTTTCAAAGCACTTAGACTTGCAAAGTTCCATAGGTTACTATCCTGCTTATAATCGAACGAGAAAAACGCCCAAGTTCCGACCTAAATCGGGAGATGGGCGTTTTTCTCACAAAAACAAATAAAGCGGTATAATCGAAAGCCGAACTTTGGACGCTTTCAACTGCACTCCGTCGCGGATGCGGACAAAGTTGACGGGGGCATGTCGGAGGCGTGGTGAAGGCGGAACTGGGGCGTGGTTATCACCCGAACAGAGATGGGCGCCTTTCGCCGATAATGGATACGTTTGTAGCTAGAATTTAGGGCACTTTTCCTGGACCCTGTTTTTTCACGAATAAGGCCCCAAAAAGTGCCCTAAATGACCAGATGACCCCCAGAGGGAGTCGGGGATGACCTCCCCTGACTCCCCCAGTGGTCACTAACCCCCTCCCACCACAAAAACATGATGTTTCACAACTTTTTACTTTCACCCTCAAATGTCATACCCTCCTCCCAAGCAGCAGTATGCAGGTCCCTGGAGCAGTTGTTAGGGGGTGCAGTGGACGTCAGGCAGGTGGACCCAGGCCCATCCCCCCCCTACCTGTTACAATTGTGCTGCTTAATGCTTAGTCGTCCAACCCCCCCAAACTCACTGTACCCACATGTAGGTGCCCCCCTTCACCTCTTAGGGCTATAGTAATGGTGTAGACTTGTGGGCAGTAGGTTTTGAGGGGGATTTGGGGGGCTCAACACCCAAGAGAAGGGTGCTATGCACCTGGGAGCTCTTTTACCTTTTTTTTTTGTTTTTGTAAAAGTGCCCCCTAGGGTGCCCGGTTGGTGTCCTGGCATGTGAGGGGGACCAGTGCACTATGAATCCTGGCCCCTCCCACGAACAAATGCCTTGGATTTATTCGTTTTTGAGCTGGGCGATTTCATTTTCCATTATCGCTGAGAAGCAAAAACGCCCAGCTCACACCTTGGCGAATAACACATGGGCGTCTATTTTTTTTTTTAAATACGGTTCACTCCGCCCCTTCACGGACCCGTTCTCGGAGATAAACGCCCATGGAGATAGGCGTTTCTGGTCGATTATGCCGCTCCATGGGGCTCATTTTTGAAAGATAAAAATGTCTAAAAAGTGTCATAAAGTACCATTTGGATGGATTTCTTCTCAAAACACCCAAATCGGTGTTTTCAAAACCTGTTGTGTAGAAATCTAAATATGCATTTTGTCTGCAGTGGGATTAGGACATGCCTAACATGTGGACATTTTGCAGCCATAATGGAAGAAAATCAAAACGTCTAGGTGAAAACATCATAATTTTGGTCTAGACCTGTTTTTCTAACAAATAAGACATAAAGAGATGCCCTAAATGACGAGATGACCACTGGAGGGATTCAGGGATGAACCCCCCTTACTTCCCCAGTGGTCACTGACCTCCTCCCACCCCAAAATATGTAACTAAAAATAGTACTCACCAGCCTGTATGACAGCCTCAGATGTTATAGCCAGGTCTATTAGAACAGCATGCATATCCCCGGAGTAGTGTAATGGTGGATGCAGGGCACTGTAAACAGGTGACCTAGGCCCATACCTCCCCCAACCTGTTACACTTGTGGTGGAAACTGTGAGCCCTCCAAAACTCACCAGAAACCCACTGTATCCACATATAGGTGTTCCCTTCACCCATAAGGGCTACTGTAGTGGTGTACAGTTGGGGGTGGTGGGTTTTGGAGGGCTGAGCAGACAAGATAAGGGTGCAATGGTGAGATGTGTAACTGGGAGCATTTATATGAAGTCCACAGCAGTGCACCCTAGGGTACCCCCTTTGCTCTCCTGGGATGTCGGGAGGGGGGGGGGTGGTCAGTCTGCTAAACATGCTGGCTCCTCCTACATCCCAATGGATTGATTTTGTGTGTTTTTAACTTGTGTGTGTGTTTTTTTTTTTTAATGGCCTAAAAAGTGAAAATGCACAGAGACAAAACGTTGTTCAAAACAGTATTTAAAAAAAAAAAAGATGTTTTTCTTTTTTCAGAAATGGGTATATTTCCTATTTGAATTTGGTACATTTAGTGCAAAACATCCAAAGTCTGACTTAGATGCACTATCAAAAATGCCCCTCTATGTAATTTAAGTCTTAGTGCTTTGAAAAATGCCTTAATATCTGTTACCATGGCAGATAATACAGTTAACTCTAATTCATGATATGTAGCTAACCTCATCGTGATATCTGCCTTTTATTTCTATTGCATTAACTGAATGAGGTTGTTGAGAATGCCCCCAACAGTTTATGCAGAGGCTTTGCCGTTACTGTGCATTAATTTTGTCTTGCTATGTGGTGACTGCAAAATCTCACTGCAAGTTAATAAATAGGCCCCTGGATAATTGAACCCCTCTTAAACATACCAAAAAACTAATTTGAGACATGATATTTTAAGTATCCACACTCTTTCAGCTGACCTCCCACTCCCAATAGACTTGTAGTTGGGCTTTTATATTTCACCTAGGTAGCTGCCTAGTATGTTCCTGGGATCAGAGTAATCTCTGTACATTAAGTAGTTGGGACCAGGGCTGGGGCTGGAGGTTGGAAGCAAATACCACACAAACTATTTTCTTCATTCGGTCAATAAACCAGACTGTGGGGCAGGTAGGTCAGATTGTAGCTCCCAAGAGGTCCAGAGGTACTCTTACACCTACCCCCAGCCCTAGGCCATTTAGCCCTCTCTGATATGCTTTCAACAGAGACCGACACCCAGTATCTGGAAAAATATAGAGGTTTATTTATCTTGACCAATAAATGCTAATACATTACAAATTCCTAATAATGGTTCAGTTATAATTCCTATTGCTAATGTCCATATTCTAGATAAACACTTAAGAAAAAAAAATTGAATAGCAACTGTTCACTAACAAGATTATATAGGATACCAATTGGCTCAGCTCACATTAATAAGAAAAACAAAACACTTCTTATCTATCCCAGAGTAGCAGAAGAATTATAAACACCTTACAATCTTGTGCAGTGGTGGCTTTTGCTAGAGGAAACCTTGTCCCAGATGCAGCTGCAATCCCTCATGAAGCGATGTTGTTCTTTCTGCTCCAGCTGACAAGAGGTGGCAAGCTGAAGGAGTCCATAGGGTGAGCAAGCAAGGTTGAAAGCATGAGATCGAGTTTTTTTAGAAAGTTACTTAGTTGTCTCTTCCATTTCCAACCAGCCATTGTTATCTTTCAGTTGCCTGGCTGTTTGCATGGTCTCTGTAAAGAATGCCTGTGATTGGTGGCATGTACTTCCATCACACCAATACAGCCAACTGGATAAGTGCTTCTCAACATGGGACAATGTCTCTGATATCCTCATGACAAACGTTTTCTAGGAATGTCATGTTTGCGCGTGATTGGTAGTTCTGCTCAGATAATGACTGCCTGAAACAGTGGTGTGCTGGTAAATGTTTTACAATGGGCTCTCTCTCTCTCTCAAAAAAAGAAAACTTTATTATACATTTTATTGGTACAAGGTACAGTGTAGCAACCATTTTACAAATAATATTAAAATATACACTATTCTTTACTGTAAATTCCACATGGCCATGCAACCTCTCAAAACTCACCCCTGTGTGAGCAAATCTGTCTGAAATAGTTTGGTATTCTGAAATAAAATTATTTTACAGTGCAAAACATGCAAAACATGTCGGATTTTTAGTCTCCGACTTGATGTTTGCACTTACGTTTATATAGCAACATAAATCTCTCCACTACCAGGCACACTGTGAAATAACACAAAACCTGGAAAAATAACTCAACATAGATGTAGCAAACTGAATTAGCACTAATCCCTGTGATTCTAACAACATGAACCCTACTTAACAATAGGCAGAGCTACAAATATTTCATGGGGCTCTAAAATATCAATACAACTACTATGAGTAAAACAGAACAAGTGGGACTGCTATACAGTTCTACACAGAAGCTACAAGCAAACAGAATACCACACCTTAGTCACATACAAAGCAAACCCTCACCAAATACAGAGCAAGTGATCACAAATTAGAAATATAAATGTAAAAACAAAAATTGAACTGGGAACCCCAAGAAGTCAAACTGGGCAGGTTCCACAACATGGGAGAAACTAAAACAGAAATGCATTTCTTCCTGTACTGAACAAATTATAATACATCAGTGGTGCACATTTCCCAAAGCTAACATAGTCCAGTTAATGTATTCAAAATATAAAATATTTGTCTACCTTTGTTGTCTGGGCATTTTATATTTCCAAACATGGTGGCCCCAGTTTCTCTCTTCTGCTTTCCTATCTGCCTTCTTTTCTCTTTCCAGTGTGTGCTATTCATTTGTCCTTTCTCCACTTTCCTTCTATCTTCTTTCATTTCCTCACTACATTCATCTCTTGACATATTTCCTCTTTCTTTCTTTCTCTCTATTCTATCTGCCCACTCAAATTTTACCCTCTCACTTTCAGTCATCCACCTATATTTCACTTACTTATCAACTTTCCAATGCCTCATCTCTCCCCCTAGCTCTCCTATCTCACTTCTTCCCTGGTCTCCTACTCTCCTCGTTCACCCATTCCCCATTACTCTTGTACTCACCATCCTCTTCTTACTTCTTTTTTTTTTTTTGTTACATTTGTACCCCGTGCTTTCCCACTCATGGCAGGCTCAATGCGACTTACATGGGGCAATGGAGGGTTAAGTGACTTGCCCAGAGTCACAAGGAGCTGCCTGTGCCGGGAATCGAACTCAGTTCCTCAGTTCCCCAGGACCAAAGTCCACTACCCTAACCACTAGGCCACTCCTCCACTTCTCTCTTTGAAAACCACCATGGTCTCTTACGCAAGGTTCCTCCATGTCCAGTATCTCCCCTCCCTCTTCTTTCTTGCATCACTGTAGCCCAGCCTCTCCTTTTGTTTTCTCCACCCACACATGTAGCTCAGCATATCTCCTTTTCCTTTCCCCCTATGGTCTAGCAGTTCCCAGTCCCCTCTCTCCCTTCTTCCTCTGCGGTCCAGCAGCAACCCTGCCTCTTCTTTCTTTCCTTCCCCACAGCTCCCTGTCACCCCTCTCTCTTCTACCTCCCTTCCCCTGAAAAAAACTGCAGCTTCGGTGTTCTTCAAGGCTGTGGCTCAGTTCATCTGCAGGAGCGGTGGCTACACAAACTCCCCCCTCCCCATAGTCCAGTATCTCCCCTTCTCTCCAGCCCCCCCCCCCCCCCCATAACCCAACATCACCCCCCTCTTTTCCTGGTTTCTTCACCTATGGTCTGGCATTTTTCCTGCCCCAGTGCACTCCCCAAATCCAGCATCTCTCCTGTCCCCCTCATCTGCAAATCCAACACCTATCCTCCACCCCCCAACAAATCCATTACCTCTTCCTTAGACCCCAGTGATTCCATTAACTCTCCTTCAGTCCCCTCCCCCATGAGTCCTCCCTCAGACTCCTCCCTGTGATTCCTCCACCTCTCCCGCAGCACCATCAGGCTTCCAGCACCTATCTCTCAGCCCCCCACCCAAGTTCAGGACCTCTCACTCAGTGTCCCCTTCCTTCTTTACATGGTCAGTATCTTTCCCTTATCCTTCCTCATGTCCTCATTTGAATGGAGCCAGCACACAAACATCTGTTTTTTTTCTCCTCCCCTAGAGCTAACAGCATCATCATCATCATCATCTCCCCTGCCCGCCCGCGAGTCCAGCATACATTTCTCAGTTTCCTACCTCATATCCTCCTTTAGGTGTATTCTCCTCACCGGCCATCCTTCAAATATCACTACTCTCCCAGCAATGCTAGCAGTAGTACACTGACTGGCTAACCAGGAGCCATTTCTCTGCTTTGTGTCCTGCCCTGCTGATGCAACTTCCTGCTTACGTGTGGGTGGGATCTGGCAGAGAAAGGGTTCTAGGTTGGCCAGGCAGCGTGTTACCACTAGTGCTGCTGGAAGAGTATTGATGTTTGACAGACGGCAGTGAAGGGGATGGACCTGAGGGAGGATATGAGGTGGGAAACTGAGAGAGGTATGCTGGACTCACGGGCGGGCGAGGGAGAAGCAGAGGAGAAAAAAACTAATGTTTGTATTCTGGCTCCATTCAACAAATGACTTGCAAAATTCTGAAAAATGTAACAACCGGCTGTGGTGAGCCAGTGCGAGCTGGCTCCAGCACACCACTGGCCTGAAAGCACCAAGTCCTAAGCTGGATTGATTCAGTCCATGGCAAGGAATAAACATAGGAGAACAGTGTTTCTTTCCACCTCTGTCCCACAAACTGACACTGCTTCAGTGAAATTACAGGCAGAAATCCATTCTTGGCTTCATAACAAAAAAAAAATGTTGGTTCTGTGCTGCACATAAGAATGCTGTGGCTGCTTATGCCCCACAACATCATGCCAATAGATATTTTCTGAATCAACTTGTTTATTAAAAGTCTTTTGTAATCAAATAGCTGGACTATAATAACAGCAGCAGCAGTCACTTTAGCAGAGGCAATAGGTAGAAATATTCTCCTCTTATTTGTTCCTCCTTGTGAGATTATGTGGACACTCTCTATTCACTCCCTTCCAGAATACTTGATCAATTAGTATCAGGTAAACCTTAAAGAGTATGGGTACGGTATTTGAGATTGCAGAGCTGAGAGACGTTTCTGAGTCTCTGCAACAGGGTTGATGACAAGCTCCTCCTGGGTAGAGGTGGTATTCCAGGAGACTGGTTGCTATATGAGTGGTTCATTTATCTTCTTCAGCCTCTGGAAACTTTAAATGCAGGTTTAGAAGGGCCTAGGCACCCAGCTAGAATTATACAAGAAGCCCAACTTTTCCTTTACTCCTGAGCTCTGAGTAGGTGCAGTAGGATCCCTATTCTCATTGGCCCAAGTATAGCACAGGAGCTTAAGCAGCTACTGATTACTGTATCTGCTCCTAGACTTAATTACAGACTGTCATGACTAGGGTAACCAAGTATCTCTATCTGTAGAACTGTATGGACTTAATTGGCTAGGGCTTTAGACTGGAGGGCTGTCCCATTACATGCGTGGCTAGCAAGTGGGAGGCAGAACCAAAGACAGGGTTTCACCAGTCATTAAAGCTTTTATAGTCAATGGAGAGGTTTTTTTTTTAACCATCTGTCCCTCCCTTTGATTATAATATGTTCCTCCTGTCTTCTCTCTCTCTAGAAGAGGCCAGAATGCCCAGCTGGTCAGATGTAGTTCTGCCTATTGCTGAGGTCAGACAAAAGATGAAACTATATTGGTTTAGGTACTGACACTGTGAACCTACAGTAAGCTAGATTAGTAGCTGCCCTACACATACTTTAATTTTATTATCAGAATATGACCACTCATACCAGTTTAATTATAATTTAGTCACCAGAGATTGCTTGAAAATAATGTGTGCTCCTTCCCTTTCTATCCTGCTTTGATACTGACAGTATCTCCAATAATTGTAAAGTGGGGAGCTTGTCATAGTAGTGGTAAAACATGAATTCAGTAAATCCATCTGCTCATTGCTGTGATTTAGGACTGCTCTGATTGAAGTACGAAACAGAGAAAAATGACAGCAGATAAGAGCCAAATGGCCCATCCAGTCTGCCCATCCTCAGTAACCACTAACTGTTCCTTTCCTAAGGGATCCCACATGCCTGCCCCATGCTTTCTTATTTCTGACAGTCCTTGTCTCCACAACCTCCACTGGGATGCCATTCCATTTGCCTTTTTGCAGATGACATAGCCAATAGAGTGGATACCCTGGAGGGAGTAGAAACAATGAGAAGGGATCTCCAAACATTAAAAGAATGGTTGAGGGTCTGGCAGTTAATGTTTAATCAAATATATCCACTCTGGAAGAATATCTACTATAATATTACTGAGTCAATTTCAAAATGACCACCAAACAATTTTCAGTATTAAATCTATAAACATGTACTACATAAATATTAATAATAATGTGCTCAGTTCATACCCATTCCTACCATTACATCCCCAATAGAGCATGTGGCAGAGTCATAGATGGAACCATCATCGCATATTAGGTGTTCCAAATCCCTTACCAGGTATGTACATACACTGTTGCCACCTATGGCAGAATAGTATACCAACTGTGTTTGCATTCACTCTCCCATCCCACTAATACTTTACAACATTCTTATGCAGTACATAACAAAAGATTTTCTTGATATTTTCCATACCACAATATATACACAGTGAATTGCAATTATACATTGTTTTTCCAGTACCTACTCATATATATTGCTATGCCTAAGTGCTAATCACGCTTTAACCAATTAATGGCTTATTTCACACTCATATAAACCCCATATGACCCCTTGCAGCAGACCCCCACATATATTAAGGCTTACTTCCCTTAGAGATGTTTCCCGTGAATTGTGATCCTGTGAACACTCTCCTTATACTCTCACTCATCCCCTTGAAGGGGATTGTTTGTCATGGAGTAAAGATGATGAGTGAGAGTATAAGAAAAATGTTCACAGGATCACAATTCAAGGGAAACATCTCTAAGGGAAGTAAGCCTTAATACAATCTACATTGTATTGGAGTGGAGGAGCAGCCTAGTGGTTAGAGCACTGGTCTTGCAATCCAGAGGTGGCCAGTTCAAATCCCACTGCTGCTCCTTGTGGTTTTGGGCAAGTCACTTAACCCTCCATTGCCTCAGGTACAAACTTAGATTGTGAGCCCTCCTGAGTCAGAGAAATATCCAGAGTACATGAATGTAACTCACCTTGAGCTACTACTGAAAAAGGTGTGAGCAAAAATCTAAATAAAAAAAATATTATCAATTACATGGATATTCAAGACTGTTGTCTCACCTTTTGTTCAATTTTATATCTAGCATTGATTGGCATGTGGGGGTCTGCTGCAAGGGGTCATATGGAGTTTATATGAGTGTGTAATAAGCCATTAATTAGTTAAAGCATGATTAGCACTTGGGCGTAGCGATGTATTCCTGACAGCTTTTCCAGCTTCTCTTAGCTTTTCTAGGTATTTTTGCCTGACCTCCTCTTTCTGAATCTTCTTGTCATGTACGAAGGCTAACCTTCTTTCCTTACTATGTTTGAGAACCAGAGCGGCTTTCTTTTCTTCTTACTTTTATGTAGTTTTCTAACATAAAGGCTTGTTGTCTTTAGAAAAGCCCCTTTCAGTTTTGCCCACTTCTGTTCTACTTCCTTCAGTTGTTCCCATACAGCTAACTCTTTCCTGAGAAATTCCCCCATCTTGCCAAAGTTAGTTCTTTTGAAATGTAGGACCTTCAATCTTGAATAAGCCCTCTCCTCCCCTGTCTTAATATTGAATCACACCATTCGGTGGTCACTAGATGTCAGTTGATCTCCCACCATAACATCAGAAACAATTTCCCCATTTGTGAGCACCAAGTCTAGGATAGCTCCATCCCGCGTTGGTTCTGTTACCCACTGCTGAAACAGTTCTTCCTGTAGAGAATCCAAGATCTCTTTGCTTCTAGATGACTGTGCAGCAGGGACGCCCTAATCAACGTCCGGCCTGTTGAACTCACCTATCAGTAGTACTTTCCCTTTCCTAGCTATTGTGGATGCCTTCAATTAAGTCTCTGTCCATTTCTTTTGACTGTGAAGGTTACCTGTATATTACACCAATATAAATAAATGTTCCTTCCCTTCTACCAGTTTAACCCACAGTGCTTCTTCCTTACTTCATACGTCCTGCAGTTCTATCACTTTAATACCATTCTTAAAATATAGTGCCACTTTTTTTCCTTCCTGAATAGATTATAGCCAGGTATATGTACATCCCAGTCGTGACTCTCCTTGAACCACGTCTCTGTGACCGCCACTAAATCCAAGTCGGCTTCTATCATTGCAGCCTTTAGATCTAGAAATGTGTTTCCCATACTAGGGGCATTGCTATACAAGGCTTTCCAGATGTTACTTTTTTCCCCTTTTCTATAATGGTATTTGATGTCTTACCTCCCTGGGGGGGTTTAATTACTTTGAGCCTTTTCTCAGCCTTCCCCAGCAGATTTAGTTTAAAGCCCTCTTTAGGACTTTAGCCAGTCTGTTACTGAAGATCATCCCTTCCTTGAAAGATGGACACCATCATTGCTCAGTAGCTCATGGAAAATCATCCCATGGTCTAGGAAACCGAAGCGTTGTTGGCACCATCCACACAGCCACACATTTAGCTCCAGGATGTGAGCTTCCTTCATTTGGCTTTTACCTTCAACAGGAAGGATCGATGAGAACACCGCCTGTGCACCTAAGTGCTTTACCGTCTGACCCAGAGCCATGAAGACACGTTTGATATGTTCAGTAGAATATCTAGCAGTATCATTTATGCCAACATGGATGAGCAGCATAGGATAGTGGTCAGTATGCTTGATAAGTCTAGGCAATCTTTCCACTACATCTCGAATCTTGGCACCAGGCAGACAGCACACCTCCCTGGACATCATGTCTGGTCGGCAAATTGGCGCTTCAGTACCCCTCAGAAGAGAATCACCAACAACCACTACCTTTCGTTTCTTATTGGCCACTGATCCAGCGGCTTTGGGATTATTGATCATCTTCTCCTCTTGTTCTTGAGATGTTTTTAGCTCTTCTGCTTGCAGTGCTACGAACCAATTCTTCAGTTCAGCAGAAGATGGAGTTGGTGGGGGGGGGGGGGGGGGGGGTGATTTTGCAGCATCTGGTGACTTGTGTCTAGCTGTCATCTTTCTGCACAAGATCTTCCCTCCCTTTGCTGGAGATCCTCAATGTTTCAACATGTATCTCTGGAATGAATTTCCAGTAGTCATAGATGCTTCTTAGTTTGGCCACCTCCTCTCTTAGTTCTTGTACTTCTTTCATGAGGGATTCAGTATGCATACATTTATCACATAAAACCAGAATCTTGCCTTGAACCGGATAGGGCCGGTCTTAGAAATTGCAGGGCCCTGTGCAGACCAATTCAGTGGAAGTAAAAAGTGACATCAAAAGGGGCCGGGACACAGCAACAAGGAGGCTGTGGGCTTGGCAGCTGACAGGATATGAAAATCGCTGCCGCTGCCTGATTCTCTCTACTGAAATGTGGATGCACATTAAGATTCAGAGCAGGGAGTTGTTCTGAGACATGAGGACAGATGTGCCAGAGATGCGGAGCCCCTAGGAGTATGAGGCCCTGTGCAAATACCCCTGTCGCACCTGCGCGAATACCCCTGTCGCCCCTGCCTAATACTGGCCATGAGTCTGGACAGAGGCAATAGCTGTAATGGGAGCTGCAGCTTCAGGGGCACAATGTTGCCTTGCCATATTTCAAGTGTAGGAACTTTTTGTGCATGTGGATCAAAGGAAATGAAAGGCCTAAGTCCTAAATCTCTATTATTTCTTTTTATACACCTGTTCTGAGGAATACAGGAAGCAGACAGATTTATTGGAGATATCTAGGAACTTGTTCAGATTTACTCTGTGGGTGTAGTTCAGTGTACTTCCTTGCATATTAATGGGAATAGTTTTAAGGGAAGGCGAAAGTAAATTAAAATCCTGCTAGTAGAGATATATAATTGAATAACAAAACTGGTGTATATGTTAAATGAGATCTTTTTAATATAAACAGGAAAGGCACCTGATCTAAAGCAGAAGGCTGGAGAGTTACTGCAGTCAGAAATGATATGCTTTCAAAAAATAGGATATAATTAATTACTGGAGATAAACAGTGGATTAGGCACACTATCTAGCAAGTGTCACCCTTGGGGTGGGTGGGCTGAGGGGCAGGATGGGAGAAGAATATTAGGTATCCCCTTTTCTAATCCACTCCTGTTCAAGGGAAAAAAAACTTTCAACAAAATAAAATGTGGTTGGCATTTTCAATAACAAGAAACTGAGAAAATTACCACCCATTTCTTTGTCACCCTATTAATCTCTCCTTTGCATCATACACCTGAGTAGATCAATGGGTAGTGTTAAGGGCTCAGGCCAGTTTTAGACTCACACTGGTTACAGTTTTACCACATGCTCTTTTCCTGTCCCATTAAAAAAAAGACCGTTTTAAAGACACAGTAAAAACTGGCCAGGTGCGCGCCTAAAACACTCACCTACACTACCACAGGACACTTTTTACCATGGGTTAGTAAAAGGACCCTCGTCATCCAAAGCAACTGCCTGGTATTTATAACCCCTTCTTTGCCCTCACAGATCCTCTGTGCTTGTCCCATGCTTTCTTGATTTCTGATAACTATAATTGTCTTTTAAAACATCATCTTTCCTCCCATAAAAATCAGAGAATACATATTCTGTTACTGTAGTATCGCTACTGTAGTGTTTATATGTGTTTTGCAAGTGCTGTAGGGAACTGTCATCTGATTTAAAATACGTTCATGGTTATACAATACAGAGATTAAGGGCTACTGTGCCAGCATAACTGTTTGGTACATGATTGTGTCTTTCCAAAGGGATTTTTCCTGCTTAAAAATACAGTGTAAACAAAGCAATTATTGTCCTTTGCAGAACATTCACTAAATTCTGTGTTTATGACTTCATTATGGAAGAGATCATGAAGAAAAGCAATAACAAAAAACAAACAAAAAATTCAACTGTTTTTCTGCCAGCTGCTAACATATTACAGCCAGAATTATTTTATTTTTCAATGAACACAGAATGGATATGTCTCATTAAAATTATTCGATAGTGATAAAGCCCCGGTGTTCTGATCTTAGTGTCTTTATGGAAAATATCTCTACTATAATATATTTTATAGCTGCACTTTCATTTCAGTTAATTCTGTGATTAATTCATTATGGGGTTCTTTTACCAAACTGCAGTAGAAGGACCCCTACGGTGGCGTTGGCTCGCTGGTTTGCCGTATGCTGAGGCTCCCTTTTACCGCAGCAGGTAAAAGGCATTTTTCAAAAAGGAAATGGCCTTGTGGTAAATGAACCACTTGCTATGCGGCCATTTCCTGGGGGAGCCCTTACCACCACCTATTAAGTAAATGGCAAGGACTCCCACACTAACCTGGAGGCACCAGGGCTGCCAGGTAAGCCCCTGGCACCAAAAAAAAAAAAAAGCAGCAGCATTTTTTTCAGCACCGGAAATGGTGTGCATTGGGGGCAGGAACTACTGCCAGCCTCCTGCGGTAGCCTGGTAATTGGCATGCGGCAAGCCCATGGTAGGCTTGCTGTGCCTTTGAAAAAGGGCCCCTAAATCATTAATCATGTCTCCTGTCTCCAAGCATCTCTTCTGCTCTGTTCCACTTGAAACCCCTGTCCTTGGTGCAACTCCCCCCCCCCCCCCCCCCCCCCGGCTGCACAATGTACCTTAACGGCGGTCTTCTGTTGATCCTCTCCAGTGGCAGCATTACACAAATGTTGCCTGTTGCCTGGTCTGAAGCTTTCCCTCTGACCTGTCACACCTAGGCAGAAGCAGGAAGTGATGTCAGTGGAGACTGGACAGGCCACAGGAAAAGGTTTGGAGTAAGCCACAGATAGCTTATGTGCAATGCTGCCACTCCGAGGACCAGCAGAAGACCACCTTTAAGGTAGACCGGCGGAGGTATTGAGTGTGGGGACAGATACTGAACCGTGGGTGGGGAAAGAAGTGTGAGCTGCAGACCTACAAGCAGAACTGGAGGGGTCACTGATAGAAGTTATGACCGAGGCAGTGAGCTCCAGAAGCCACAAGAAGAGCTTGGTGCTGCTCACCACCAAGTTTGTGTTGCTGCTCATGTGGGTGATAGGGAAGGAAGGAAAATGGGAGGGCGGAAAGAGAGATAATTGACCTGGGGAAAGAGAAGAGGAAAGGAAGGTTGAGAAAGGGAGAGATGTGGGAAGTGGGAGGGATTTGATATACTGCCTTTCTGTGGTTACAATCAAAGCGGTTTACATATTATATACAGGTATTTATTTTGCACCTGGGGCAATAGAGGATTAAGTGACTTGCCCAGCATCACAAGGAGCTGCAGTGGGAAATAAATAAATAAAATATGATTGTGAGATTAATTGCTTTTAAAAATTTTAAATGAAATGTAGCCCTAATATATTCCTATGCTGTTTATACAGTCAGCCTGTGATATTTTTGCATTTCTTCAATAAAAGTAAACCTTAGACATGACTGTGAGAAAATAAAAACTATTTTGACTTACACGAGCATCATAGGCATCGGAATGGGGGAGCCATGGGTGCCATTTTCCTCCCTCCCCCCACCCTCTCCTTGGACTCTAGCATCTTTTGTCATCCTCCTGTGCTAAATATGCATTTATCTCTATCAGGCAGCAATGTTGCAATCTGCTTAATAAAATAGCCTCATGGCCAGCAGGTGCAGGGTCTCGAGCATCTGTGTATGCTCAAGGCCTGCTGGCTTCCATCCCCCTTTGAAACAGGAAGTTTGGAGAGGTAATAGCCAGGAGGCCTTGAGCATTTGTGTAGCAGTTGGGTAGCTATGGGGAGGCCCAAGCCCCTCCATTCCAGCCTCAGACCCCTCAACCCTGATGGCCAGTCAAGTGCCTGTGTTTTAGGCACTACTGGCTGCCCTCCCGTTCCCAGCACCACTGTCCTTCACTGCTCCCTGCACCGCTGCCTACTCCCTGCATCGCTGCCCGCTCACTGCACTGCTGTCCTTCACTGCTCCCTGCACCCCTGTCCTTCAATTTTCCGTGCCACTGGCAGCATCAGTGAGGTAAACACACAGACTTTGTTCGCCCAGAAGCTTTTCCTCTGCTACAAATTCCTGTCTTGCCTTGGCGGGATGCTTCAACAGAGGGAGAGCTTCTGGAGCTGCCAAAAACAGTATATTTACATCACTGATGCTGCCACCAGCTCAGAAAATTGAAGAAGGACAGTGGTACAGGGAGCTGGAAGAGGAGACATCGAAAAGCTGAAGCCATTTAGATTGGCCTCCCTTTCCCTCTCCTCCATGCAGCTGTTGATCATCCCAGTTCACCCAAAACAAAACAAGCCTATAAGCTGCTCTATCTACGTTGTCATCCTTTATTATTGGTAATATTTTAATTTGATCTCGCTTATATTTTCAAATGTGCCACCTTTGCATCATAGAGATATACACAGGGGAAGTATGGGCTGGCTGGGCGGAGCTATGGGTGGGCTGGGGCAGAGCTATGGCTCATAGGAGCCAACTTTTCAAAATGATTGGGAGTGCTGATTTTTTTTTTTTTTTACAGGTGGTGCATTTCCCACTACCCCTCCCTCTACCCCTGTCCCCTCCCTCTCCCCCTCATCCCCCCTCCCTCTCTCCTGTCCCCCCTCCCTCGTCCCCCCTCCACCTCCCTCCGAGTTCCAGGCCCCCTCCCTCCCCTCTCTCTCTCCTTTCCCTCCCCCCTCCCTCCGAGTTCTAGGGTCCCCCCTCCCTCCAAGTTCCAGGGTCCTCCCCACTCCCTCCAGGGTCCCCCTCCCACTCTCCCAGTTCCAGGATCCTCCCTCCCAGTTTCAGGGTCATCTCTCCCAGTTCCAGGGTCGTTGTCCCTCCCTTCCTCCCTCCCTCCCAGTTCCAGGGTCATCGTCCCTCCCTCCCTTCTTCCCTCCCTCCCTTCGAGTTCCAGGCCCCCTTTCTCCAAATTTTAAAAGTCATCTATCTTACCTCGTTGGGGTTAGGGTGGCAGCAGCGGTAAAAAGCATGCAGGCTCGGCTCGGTGCTTAGTTCAGTTTTCCCTTCACTCTCTCTCAGCTCTGGTCCCCGCCCTTGCGGAAACAGGAAATGAGGGCAGGACCAGAGCTGAGAGAGAGCGAAAGGAAAACTGAACTAAGCACCGAGCCGAGTCGGCATACTTTTTACCGCTGCTGCCTCCCTAACCCCGACGAGGTAAAATAGATGACTTTTAAAATTCGGAGGGAGGGAGGAAGGAGAGAGGGAATGAGCTTCCTGTGGGTGAACGAACTTCCGGTGGGTACAATATTGGGGGTGCTCGAGCACCCACAGCACCCACGGAGTCGGCGCCTATGCTCCCGCTCAGGAGGCTCATGATCATTTCTGGATCCCAGCAGCATTGTTCATACTGCCTGACAGGGAGGAGCAGAAATCCTTTAGTCATTCCTCCTTACATCCTAGTGAGTGTGATGATAGCCAATATACACAAACACCAAGAAACTGGTGATGCTGATACACTGTGGCACAGTGCCACATTTAAAAAATCCACTAGGCAATCTTTTGTTTTGAAAATTTTTTATTGTTTTTTTTTTTTTAGTTTTTATCAGGTACATCTCTCTGAGTCAAGAACATTCCATAGTAATTAACAATAAATACAACAGAAAATGAGATCATATCTAAAAGGAAAGAAGGTACTGCTTTGTTATTGTTTTAATGGAAGAGCAGTATATCAAATAAAATTAACCATAACCATAACCACATATCAAATGTAAACAAGAGTTACATATTTGTTATTCAAAGTAGAAAGGGATTCCAGCCATCATCAAATTTTGCCTCATAATTTTTCAATTCAGATGTTAATTTTTCCATCTTGTTAATCCTCCCAATGTTATCGAGCCATAGAGCCCGACCAAACCAAGGATCTTCGGTTTCCACTGAAACCAAATCTACGACCAAAATTGGCCACTCGGTTTCAGTAGAAACCCAAACCATAAATTAAACTGCCCACCCCCACACCTGACCAAAAAAGCCCCCTTCCTGATTCTACCCCGTGGTGGCGGCCACCCTCTCTCTCTGCCCCTCCTCCCTGTGATCAATCTCTGCCCTCCTATCCCACCCAACCACTCTTAGGCCCTCCCTTGGCCTATCTTAGGAAGCTCTGTGATCTAGTGGCCTCTTCAAGAGCAGGAATGAACCCCACTCTTTCCTGCCCCATGCCCTGTTCCAATGGACTGGCTGCCAAGACTTCCTACGGCAATCTTTCTAGACTGCTGTGGGAGGTCCTAGCAGGCATTTTGCGATGTGCTGGTTCCAATCGCAAACAAGAAATGGAACAGGATTATTATATCCAACTGACCAACTCTCTTGGCTCTAATCCTCGACTTCTCTTCACCACATTGAACTCTCTCCTCAAGGTGCCCCCTCCCCCAACTCCCCCTTCATTATCTCCTCAGACCCTTGCTGAATTCTTTCACAAGGTTCAAAAGATAAACCTTGCTTTCTCTACCTCACCACCTCTCCCTCCACTAGTCCGTTCCCCTCTCTCTCCTTCCCCTCATTCCCTTTCCTCCTTTCCTGAAGTTACTATTGAGGAAACTACACTTCTCCTTTCTTCCTCAAAATGTACCACCTGTTCCTCTGATCCCATTCCCACCCACCTTCTTAATGCCATCTCTCCTACTCTTATTCCTTTTATCTGTCACATTCTCAACCTCTCACTTTCCACTGCGACTGTCCCTGCTGCCTTTAAACATGCTGTGGTCACACCTCTCCTTAAGAAGCCTTCACTCGACCCTACTTGTCCCTCTAATTACCGACCCATCTCCCTCCTTCCTTTTCTCTCCAAATTACTTGAGCGTGCTGTGCACCGCCGCTGCCTTGATTTTCTCTCCTCACATGCTATTCTTGACCCACTACAATCTGGTTTTCGCCCTCTCCACTCAACCGAAACTGCGCTTACTAAAGTCTCCAATGACCTATTACTGGCTAAATCCAGAGGTCAATATTCCATTCTCATTCTTCTTGATCTTTCCGCTGCGTTTGACACTGTCGATCACAGCATACTTCTCGATACCCTGTCCTCACTTGGATTCCAGGGCTCTGTCCTTTCCTGGTTCTCTTCCTACCTCTCCCTCCGCACCTTTAGTGTTCACTCTGGTGGATCCTCTTCTACTTCTATCCCTCTGCCTGTCGGCGTACCTCAGGGTTCTGTTCTTGGTCCCCTCCTCTTTTCTATCTACACTTCTTCCCTTGGCTCATTAATCTCATCCCATGGCTTTTCCTACCATCTCTATGCTGATGACTCCCAAATCTACCTTTCTACCCCTGATATCTCACCTTGCATCCAAACCAAAGTTTCAGCGTGCTTGTCTGACATTGCTGTCTGGATGTCTCAACGCCACCTGAAATTAAATATGACCAAAACCGAGCTTCTCATTTTCCCCCCCAAACCCACCTCCCCGCTCCCCCCGTTTTCTATTTCTGTTGATGGCTCTCTCATTCTCCCTGTCTCCTCAGCTCGAAACCTTGGGGTCATCTTTGACTCTTCTCTCTCCTTCTCTGCTCATATCCAGCAGATTGCCAAGACCTGTCGTTTCTTTCTTTACAACATCCGTAAAATCCACCCCTTTCTTTCCGAGCACTCTACCAAAACCCTCATCCAAACCCTTGTCACCTCTCGTTTAGACTACTGCAATCTGCTTCTTGCTGGCCTCCCACTTAGTCACCTCTCCCCTCTCCAATCGGTTCAAAACTCTGCTGCCCGTCTCATCTTCCGCCAGGTCGCTTTACTCATACTACCCCTCTCCTCAAGACCCTTCACGGGCTCCCTATCCGTTTTCGCATCCTGTTCAAACTTCTTCTACTAACCTATAAATGTATTCACTCTGCTGCTCCCCAGTATCTCTCCACACTCGTCCTTCCCTACACCCCTTCCCGTGCACTCCGCTCCATGGATAAATCCTTCTTATCTGTTCCCTTCTCCACTACTGCCAACTCCAGACTTCGCGCCTTCTGTCTCGCTGCACCCTACGCCTGGAATAAAGTTCCTGAGCCCCTACGTCTTGCCCCATCCTTGGCCACCTTTAAATCTAGACTGAAAGCCCACCTCTTTAACATTGCTTTTGACTCGTAACCACTTGTAACCACTCGCCTCCACCTACCCTCCTCTCTTCCTTCCCGTCCACATTAATTGATTTGATTTGCTTACTTTATTTATTTCTTGTCTATTAGATTGTAAGCTCTTTGAGCAGGGACTGTCTTTCTTCTATGTTTGTGCAGCGCTGCGTATGCCTTGTAGCGCTATAGAAATGCTAAATAGTAGTAGTAGTAGTAGTAACTAGATAAAGATCTGGTCACAGATATCCAAAAGTTGGGAAAGAAATGAGAGGTGCTATTGCTGGGAGATTTTAACCTGCCGGATGCAGATTGGAAAGTTCCATCTGCAGAATCAGAAAGAAGCAGAGAGATCATAGATACCTCACAAAGTTTTCTGCTCAGACAAATGGTGACAGAACTCATGAGGAAGGAGTGATGCTGGATCTGGTGCTCACAAATGGGGAAAGTGTGTCTAATGTCCGAATGGGTGCCCACCTGGATAGCAGTGATCATCAAACAGTTTGGTTTGATATAACAGCTAAAGTGGAGGGCAGCCACTCAAAACTCAAAAGTCCTGGATTTCAAACATGCTGACTAGCAAAATGAGGGAATATCTGAAGAAAGAGCTAACAGGCTGGGAGGACATATGAGAAGTGGACAGGCAGAGGTCCAGGCTGAAAGGGGCTATAAATATGGCTACTAACCTTTATGTAAGGAGAGTAAATAAAAGCAAGAGAAAAAGGAAATCATTACGGTTCTTCAAGCAAGTGGCTGAGAAAATAAAGGCTAAAGAGTTGGCATGCAAGAAATACAGAAAAACTCAAGAAGAAGAGGAACATAGAGAGGAATACTGGATAAAACTGAGAGAAGCCAAGAGAGAGCGATGTCTGGCAAAAGCACAAATGGAAGAACAAATGGCTAGAAATGTATGGTGGGGGCAACAAGAATTTTTTCAGGTATATTAGTGAAAGGAGGAAGACTAAAAATGGAATTGTGGTCCCTCTTCACAAAAGTGGTGACAGAAAAGAAGCTGGAAACTATAGGCCGGTAAGCCTCACTTCAGTGATTGGAAAAGTAATGAAAGCGATGCTGAAAGAAAGGCTAGTGAATTTCCTAGAATCCAATAGGTTACACGATCCGAGACAACTTGGTTTTACCAAAGGTATTTCGTGCCAAATGAATCTGATTGAATTCTTTGACTGGGTGACCAAAAATTGGATCAAGAATGTGCACTAGATGTTATCTACTTAGATTTCAGCAAAGCTTTGGGCACGGTTCCTCTTAGGAAGCTCTTGATAGGCTGAAGTTAAGACCCTAAGCAGTGAACTGGATTAGGAATTGGTTAACAGATGCCAGAGGATGGTGGTTAATGGAATTCACTCGGAGGAAGGAAAGGTGAGTAGTGGAGTGCCTCAAGGATTAGTGCTGGAGCCGATTCTTTGTGAGCAACATTGCCAAAGGTTTAGAAGGTAAGGTCTGCCTTTTTGCGGACGATACCAAGATTTGTAACAGAGTGGACACTCCAGAGGGATTGGAAAACATGAAAAAGGATCTGCAAAAGTTAGAAGAATCGTCTAATGTTTGGCAATTAAAATTCAGTGCTAAGAAGTGCAAAGTGATGCACTTAGTAAGTAGAAATCCAAGGGAGACATGTGCTAGGTGGTGAGAGGCTGATATGCACAGACAAGAGAGGGATCTTATGGTGATAGTAAGTGAAGGCAACAAAACAGTGTGACAAGATGGTGGCCATAGCCAGAAGGATGCTAGGCTGTATAGAGAGAGGTGTAACCAGTAGAAAAGAGATGTTGATGCCTCTGTACATGTCTTTGGTGAGGCCCCACCTGGAGTATTGTGTTCAGTTTTGGAGGCTGTATCTTGCTAAAGATGTAAGAAGACTTGAAACGGTCCAGAGGAAGGCAACAAGAATTGAGGTTGTGGGGTGGTAGACTTAGGAGTAATGTCAGAAAATTCTTTTTCATGGAGAGGATGGTGGATGCCTGGAATGACCTCCCGAGAGAGGTGGTAGAAAAAAAACCTGATGGAATTCAGAAAAGCATGGGATGAACACAGAGGATCTCTAATTAGAAAATTAATGATATAATGATATTAATGATATAAAAAACAAAACTTAAAGTGTTGCATGTGTGTTTGTATTTCAAGTGGTGCTTAGATGGCAACTCTAGCTGCATTAACTAAGGCCGGTGCTGGGCTGGCTTGTATGGTCTGAGTGCTGCATATGGCGATCCGGTTTAAGATGGACAGACTTTTATGGTCTTTGTCCCGCAAATGACAAGATGAATTTTGATAGCCTGGAGTGGGGTTTGGCAGCAACTCCAGTTGTGGGAACATAAACATAAGGACAGAGTTGGGTGGTGTTCTATGGTCTATGTCCCAGAAACGCTAAAGAAAGACCATGATCAAGTATATAATATCATGTTCATTGTTGATTTAACTCTTGAATTGATGATGAATGTGACTGTTGGCAGACTGGATGGACCATTCAGGTCTTTATCTGCCGACACTTACTATGTTACTATTTTACTAAAATGGATCCCAGACCACCAGGGCTTCCTAAGGTAGGCTCGGGGAGGGCCTACAGGTGGTTAGGTGGGATGGGAGGGGAGGAAGATAGTGATCATGGGAGGAGAAATGTTTGAGGTGGGGGGGGGAGTGATTTTCGGGTTTAAGCAAAAAATGTACAGGTATTTTCAGCCGAAACCTGAGCCCGGATTTCAGTCTAATTGCGGTGCTGAATCCAAAACCGAAATTCGGTCAACCTCTGTCAAGCCACTCTGTGATAGATGGTGGGGAAGAACGTCTCTTTGTCATAGCTATAACAGATCCAGCAGCTAACAATTGTCCATTTATCACACGTCTGTATATAGAAGGGGACAGTAGATTGAACATCAGTTCCATGTCATAAGGCTCAAACTAAATGGTACAGGGATACCTGTAATTTGTTGTAAGAATGATTGAATTTGGTTCCAAAACTTTTGAATAGAAGGACATTGCCACCACAAGATCCAACTTGTCCACAGTTCTTCCAGCAAAGGTCAGAATCTTCTAAGTCCCAATAGGCATTTAGGGGTGATATAATCCCTAAATAAGTCGTACCTGTGTAGTTAACAAAGCAGTGTAGACTAAATATATAAACAAAGATTCCCAAAAAGAGATCCAAATCCTTTAACTGTCTAAAGGTCCTAGATCTCTCTTCCATTGGTTCCTAATGGGAGTGATAAATACAAAGAGTAATATAATTTTGAGAGTAACCTTTTAAGGTTACTTTCCCCAAAACTTTTTCAAAAGTGATATAATTTGACTGACTCCTTCCAAATGATGAAGTTGCAAAGAAAAATGTGACTGAAAATATCTATACAGGCGTTAAGCATGGAGCAGATACTACACAGTGGAGTTGGCAGAGGCAGGGGTAGGGGTGAGTGTGGATTGCTTCTGTGCCCACTGCACCACCAATGCTTTCAAGGTAAGCTCGGGGTGGGGGTGTCGGGGTGGGGGGGTTGGACCTTACACAGGAGCTGCTCCTGGGGGGGAGGGGGAGGAAGGGAGCAGAATTTCTGTTTCAGCTGAATGTACACTTGTATTTTGGGGCAAAACCGAAATAGGACCAGATTAGGATTTCAGTTCGGTTGTGGCACCAAAACCGATACCAAAATTCAGTTGGTCTCTTGTATTAGTATTTGAGAAACCACAGTTGTCAAGCTGCAAAACCACCATTTTATAGAACACAACTGTTGCACAAAGAAAAAATTTCTCATCCTTGCTTTTTTATCTTATAAATCTGTTCATTTTTTTCTACTGGAAAATAACTGTGGCTAATATTTACCAATGACTCTTTTAGTAATCATGGCCAAGGATGTAACTGTATAATTATTTCTCAAGCTTTGGAAGATCCTGCCTAGCTTCCTGTATTTTCTTCTCTTAAATTCATGTCACATCAGGGAAATAAATTAAAAACTTTAAAGAAACCACTGAGGTTCTCTGTCTCTGAGCTGGAAAAGGTGAAACTGGCCGGACTGTCTTCATTATATTTTAATCATAGTGAAGAAAATTAGTTACAATATAAACAGAAATGATTTTCTCATTTGACTTGCGCAGACCCTGTCATATTTTTAAAATGTTTAACCAGCTTTCACCTATAGTTCCAGGTGTCCTGTGATGCCACAGAACAGGCTGCAAAGTAGCTTCTTGCTGCAAAACACATGCCAAATGGTTCCCCTCTGCAGAATCAATTGTGTTATCTGACCATATGGCATGTAAAAAAATACATTTTAAAAAAGGAGCACTGTGGTAGTGCTACGGGATAATTGTTTATTAAACCAGCAGGAAAGAACTAATCAGCATGGTCCAAGAATGGCATTCAGAATAAAGGGAGCACTTCCTCAAAATAGGTACTTTATCACTATTGCTAATGTTTGCTGGTCAGAAGAGAGAGCTTTGGTGCTGTTGATCCTCCTAAAGCAAGGGTTCTCAACCCAGTCCTCAGGACAAACCTAACTAGTCAGGCTTTCAGGATACCCACAAGGAATATTAATGAGATAGATTTGCATTCAAATTTATCTCATGCATATTCATTGTAGGTATCCTGAAAATCTGACTAGCCAGGTGTCCTGAGGACTGGGTTGAGAACCCCTGTCATAAAATGAAGTATTTGCATATTTATGCTGCATATTATTTTTACTGCTGTTGTGCTTTTTTTCTTAGGGCTTTTATTTTGAGGGAGGGTAGGGGACTGATATTTTTACTTCTTCCTATTTCTTCCATCTCATTTGGAGCGAGTACTGGGATCCTGGCACAATGAGCCTTTCGTCACTATTTTTAATAGACCCACCTTCCTTCTATTCCTACTTCAGACATTGCAAGGACTGTCCTGAGGCCTGAAGCCCCACATCATCTGAACCCTTCCTGGACTCTAAATCTAGGGCCAGCTTTATTATTAGGTACAGTAGGCAGTTGTTGGAAGCAGCAACAAGCTGCTGCAATCAAAGCAAAAGAAACTTTCCTGACACTCACAATTTCACACTAAGGATTGAAGTTATAAATATGGTTTATCGTTGTTAGATTATTTTACCACAAGTTGTGCTATTTTAGCACAAGGCCCTTTTTTTATCTAATGAGATCTTGTGCTAAAACAGCATGACTTATGGTAACTGTAAACTAACCTGTCTTGGTAGCCCACATTCATAACTTCCCTCCTAAATAGAATATCCATCTGTGCAGGAGCATCCTGAGCCGGAAATGTGCTCTGTGTGATTCGCCTACTAGGATTCTTGCCCTGCCCCCTACGTTGCAGAGAAGCAAGGGATGCAATGGAAGGGGTACAAATTTGGTGCCCCCCTTGCCTCCGTTGCACTTTGTGCACCTGTCACACATGCCATGCTATGCCCTGCATCAGGGCATACTTCTGTGTGCGGTGGGGGAGTGATCTAATGGTTAGTTTAGTGAGTTTTGGACCTGGGGAACTGGGTTCAATTCCCACTACTGCCTAACAGTCAGGCAGTTGGTTAAAATCCTGGGGAACTGGGTTTGATTCCCACCGCAGCTCCTTGTGACCTTGGGCAGGTCATTTAACCCTCCATTGCCCTTGAGTGGAGGAGTAGACTATTGACTGGTGCAGTGGGCCAAGATCCTGGGGAACTGGGTTTAATTCCCATTGTAGCTGTTTGTGACCCTGGGCAAGTCATGAGAGAAAGGCGCCCATCTCCCGATTTGGGTCGAAATATGGGTGTCTTTCTCTTTCGAAAATAAGCTGGATACTGGTTCTATTACTGAAGAATTAATTATTAGAACGATGCCTTAGTGTATGTGCACTGGCTGCTTCCTATGGTACTTCATAAGATTCAAAGTCAGCCTCTGAATGATAAGGAGTCTATGCAATACTTTAGAAGTTGGAGATAAGTGGATTTCCTTTGTTTGCATTCACTTGGAAATTACACAGATGTCTCAGGAAGAGTTTTAAATGTTTTCCAACGAGGAGAAGGAACTACAGAGTACTGACAGGGGGATGATCAGAAGCAAACGCCAGCACTAAAGGCTGTTAGCGCCATACTAGTGCCTGCATTTGCTAACGCCCCATGATCAGAGTCCCTGAGCGCATGAAACAACATGCTCGCGGGCTCTGAACGCAACTAGCATGCAAATGCATGCAAAACAGGGATCTTAGCGCAAATAGCATGCAAATGCATGCAAACCCTATTCCTCCCCAATGATCAGTGACCAGCACGCCAAAGATTGGGTCGCTGGCCGTGGCAAACCCTATGCCAGCTCCGAGTTGGCGTTAGGGTTTGCAGACCATTGGGGAGGAATGGTGATCCCTGTCCAGCATGCATTTGCATGCTAGCAGGCCCCCATTCCCCCCAACAAAGCAACCCCCCTCCCCAGGAACCAATGACACCCCCCCCCAGCGAAAGGGGGCTGGAGGTCCAGCAGACCACCGGTGCCCCTGATGACCCCCCCCCCAGGTTCAAGGAGGGCTGGAGATCCAGCCCCCCCTAACTCCCCTCAGCATTTCTAAAAGGTCCCTGGTGACCCAGAGGGAGACCGAATCCCCCCCCCCCAGGGACAGGGGGGTTGGAGGTCCCCCCGACATCCCCCCCCAACACAGATCAGGGAGGGCTGGAGATCCGGTAGGTCTCCAGCCCCCCCCAACTCCCTAGCATTAACAAGGGGTCCCTGGTAGTCCAGTGTCAATCCACCTACCCCCACCACCCCCTACCTTGAGTTGGAAGGACCCTTTTTCCTAGACGTGGTAAAAAAATTGCCCAGCGCACGCCCAAAAGATACGCTTGCACTACCGCAGGCAACTTTTCACAATGGCTCAGTAAAAGGACCCCTCTATGAAGGCTAGTTTCCTGCAAAATTAAAGAAAGCATTTGGGAACATTGTTAGGAGACAGGAACTAGGAAGTTCAGTGGTTTAAGGCACTGAGATTTCAGAACTGAACACTTGTGTTTGCATTTGTCTTGCATCAGATATTAAAATGAGCTTGGTGCCACAATCTCTATTAGAAATGGGTATTTTCCCCCAAAGCCTTCTGGAGATGCTAGGTAGTTTGGAACTATTTCCTGCAGTTGCTGCTTGGGCAAAATCCAGAAATAGAATTGCCAAGGTGTTACAGATAAGGATTAACGTGCGCCGCAGAAAGTGTTGAAAGTGTTCATTGTGCTGTAATATAGCTGCCACTAGGTATTGCTTAAATTCCAATTTAATTTTCCTGTCATCATGAGGTTTAAGTTCATTCTTGGGTTCCTATCTCCAGCCTATTTGCAGGAGTAAAAACCAGAATTGTTGATCAACTAGATAGCTGTGATGTTATTACAGCATTCAACATTTTTTCCTCTTTCTGTAATAATAATAATGAGAAAACCAGATTTAAATCAAAATATGATCTGCATGAAGACAAACACTAAAAATTACAAGCCATGGTCCTACACAATGTGTATAGGGGAAAAAGCAGAAAGACTAAGAGCCTCTTTTACTAAACCGCAATAGCGATTGCCGCTCAGGATTCGCTAGCACGGTTTGGTAAAAGAGGCCTTATATACAGAAGAATAAATCTCTCCAGTATCAACCAGCCTGAATATTTTTGAAGCATGCAATAAAATCTACAGGCTGCATGTTTTTACTCATTTGAGAGCCCTTTTGGTAAAGTGTGATAAGTATTTTACTCTTAGGGGAATTCTGCACAACTGCACAGCACAGAATTTGCACAGAATCCCCCGCCCCCACAAAAGGAGCAGAATTCTCCATTTCTTGTGCAGAATTCTGCAAAAGTGCTGCTATCCTGTCTGTCCTTGGTCTCTCTCCCCCTCCTCCTCCCCCTCCTCCTCAGAGGATTGCACAGCAGGAGGAGAAGGAAGTGAATCACTGCATATCTGGTCAAGCATCAAGGTATCTGATTCTTTAACTGTCCAATACCCTTCAGTGAGATTTTTTAAATACAAAAAATATTAAGAAGCCATTTTTGCATTCCAAGCTGTGAGCTGTTGAAATACTGTTCCTCTATTTATTAGATCAGAGACATGTTAGTTGAAATTTAGAAAATTACTGAGGGCTTTTTTTATTTGGTAAGTTTTTAAATTGAGCGAGTCTGAATTTTCTTGTGTAAGTTGGCTAGCTTCTTTTATTAATTGTGATTTGCACTGAGCCTTTTTTGTTTGTAGCAGAATATACAGTGGTGGAAATAAGTATTTGATCCCTTGCTGATTTTGTAAGTTTGCCCACTGACAAAGACATGAGCAGCCCATAATTGAAGGGTAGGTTATTGGTAACAGTGAGAGATAGCACATCACAAATTAAATCCGTAAAATCACATTGTGGAAAGTATATGAATTTATTTGCATTCTGCAGAGGGAAATAAGTATTTGATCCCCCACCAACCAGTAAGAGATCTGGCCCCTACAGACCAGGTAGATGCTCCAAATCAACTCGTTACCTGCATGACAGACAGCTGTCGGCAATGGTCACCTGTATGAAAGACACCTGGAGTATTGTGTTCAGTACTGGTCTCCGTATCTCAAAAAAGATATAGTAGAATTGGAAAAGGTACAGCGAAGGGCGACGAAAATGATAGTGGGGATGGGACGACTTTCCTATGAAGAGAGGCTGAGAAGGCTAGGGCTTTTCAGCTTGGAGAAGAGACGGCTGAGGGGAGATATGATAGAAGTGTATAAAATAATGAGTGGAATGGATCGGGTGGATGTGAAGCGACTGTTCACGCTATCCAAAAATACTAGGAC
Organism: Microcaecilia unicolor; assembly: GCF_901765095.1. Taxonomy (NCBI): domain Eukaryota; kingdom Metazoa; phylum Chordata; class Amphibia; order Gymnophiona; family Siphonopidae; genus Microcaecilia; species Microcaecilia unicolor. The sequence goes on along the minus strand of NC_044031.1, from coordinate 124,570,034 downwards.
TAGAGGGCATGAGTTGAAGCTACAGTGTGGTAAATTTAAAACGAATCGGAGAAAATTTTTCTTCACCCAACGTGTAATTAGACTCTGGAATTCGTTTCCGGAGAACGTGGTACGGGCGGTTAGCTTGACGGAGTTTAAAAAGGGGTTAGATAGATTCCTAAAGGACAAGTCCATAGACCGCTATTAAATGGACTTGGAAAAATTCCGCATTTTTAGGTATAACTTGTCTGGAATGTTTTTACGTTTGGGGAGCGTGCCAGGTGCCCTTGACCTGGATTGGCCACTGTCGGTGACAGGATGCTGGGCTAGATGGACCTTTGGTCTTTCCGAGTATGGCACTACTTATGTACTTATGTACTTATGCACAGACTCAGTGAATCAGTCAGACTCTAACCTCTACAAAATGGCCAAGAGCAAGGAGCTGTCTAAGGATGTCAGGGACAAGATCATACACCTGCACAAGGCTGGAATGGGCTACAAAACCATCAGTAAGACGCTGGGCGAGAAGGAGACAACTGTTGGTGCCATAGTAAGAAAATGGAAGAAGTACAAAATGACTGTCAATCGACAAAGATCTGGGTCTCCACGCAAAATCTCACCTCGTGGGGTATCCTTGATCATGAGGAAGGTTAGAAATCAGCCTACAACTACAAGGGGGGGAACTTGTCAATGATCTCAAGGCAGCTGGGTCCACTGTCACCATGAAAACCATTGGTAACACATTACGACATAACGGATTGCAATCCTGCAGTGCCCGCAAGGTCCCCCTGCTCCGGAAGGCACATGTGACGGCCCGTCTGAAGTTTGCCAGTGAACACCTGGATGATGCCGAGAGTGATTGGGAGAAGGTGCTGTGGTCAGATGAGACAAAAATTGAGCTCTTTGGCATGAACTCAACTCGCCGTGTTTGGAGGAAGAGAAATGCTGCCTATGACCCAAAGAACACCGTCCCCACTGTCAAGCATGGAGGTGGAAATGTTATGTTTTGGGGGTGTTTCTCTGCTAAGGGCACAGGACTACTTCACCGCATCAATGGGAGAATGGATGGGGCCATGTACCGTACAATTCTGAGTGACAACCTCCTTCCCTCCGCCAGGGCCTTAAAAATGGGTCGTGGCTGGGTCTTCCAGCACGACAATGACCCAAAACATACAGCCAAGGCAACAAAGGAGTGGCTCAGGAAGAAGCACATTAGGGTCATGGAGTGGCCTAGCCAGTCACCAGACCTTAATCCCATTGAAAACTTATGGAGGGAGCTGAAGCTGCGAGTTGCCAAGCGACAGCCCAGAACTCTTAATGATTTAGAGATGATCTGCAAAGAGGAGTGGACCAAAATTCCTCCTGACATGTGTGCAAACCTCATCATCAACTACAGAAGATGTCTGACCGCTGTGCTTGCCAACAAGGGTTTTGCCACCAAGTATTAGGTCTTGTTTGCCAGAGGGATTAAATACTTATTTCCCTCTGCAGAATGCAAATAAATTCATATACTTTCCACAATGTGATTTTCCGGATTTAATTTGTGATGTGCTACAGTATCTCTCACTGTTACCAATAACCTACCCTTCAATTATGGGCTGCTCATGTCTTTGTCAGTGGGCAAACTTACAAAATCAGCAAGGGATCAAATACTTATTTCCACCACTGTAAATATTTTTATTGTATTCTATTTTATTCCTCCTCTTCTCTCAGTTTAGACCTTAGTAAAGATCTATGGGTCCTTTTACCAAGCTGCAGGAAAAAGGGCCCTGGGGCAGCAACAGGAGCCATTTTTCATGCACACCAGGCCCCTTTTTACTGCAATGTGGTAAAAAGTCCCCAAAACAAAATGGCCACGTGGTAAGATAACTCTTACCATATGGCCATGTAGTGGGGAGCCCTTGGGTGGCAGTAAGAGCTCCCACGGTAACCCAGCAGTAACCACACAGCACAAAGCAATGCCTGATTACTGCTGGGTTGCCACCACACTAACCATTTCTGGTGTTTTTTCCCCTCTGGAAATGGCATGCGCTTGACCCAGAATTACCGCCAGTGGCTGCATTGGGCCAATGGTAGTCCCAGAATAGTGAGCAGTAGCCCACGTTAGGCTTACTGCCGCTTTGTAAAAGGGCTCCTGTAAGAATGCAATACAAGTATATAAAAGAAACTTGTTTTGGAAAACTAATTGGTAAAGAAACACTGGATCAGAAATGACTTTTTAATATTTTTAAGAAGTGTACACAAGTCTCTAAAGTTTCAGATATTCCAGTGTCAATACAACCGTCACCAGATGAATATGCAAGATATTTTATTGAGAAGGTGGGACTTATAAAACAGTCACTTTTAGCTTTTTGTACCCTATGGGTTAAATTTGAAAAGATTACCTGGCTCCTTCTAGATCTGGTGTAGGGACAGTGAGCAGTGCAGTGAAACTGAGTAGTCTGTGTGCATGCGTTGAGTGTTCCTCATGCTGATGGAACTCTCAGGAGAGTGACAAACAGCTCAGGCTGGCAGTTGGGAAGGAGCTGTATTTGTGAGAAGATGTTACTAGGAAAAGTCTGGAAGAAAGTTGATGCTGAAGATCATCACCTGAAAGAAAAGGCACCCACCGTTCAAGAGAGCCAGAGAGAGAAAACAAAGAGAGCAGCTAAGTGACTGAAACTATTTTAAAAAGTGCACAAGAGAAAATAGTAAAGGAAACCCAGTGTATTGTTTTTAGCAAAAAAAGGTGCCGGTACTCAAATGTTAGGCCACCCTTCAAGGGTGGGGTGATCACTGAGGGACACACTTCACAATAGCCAGGCCCCCTGCAACCAGTCACAGAATCTATGACAAGGCAGAATCGGTGTGTAAAGCCTGAGTTCTTTCATTAAAACTTGGTGTTTATGGGTTAATTTTAGCAGACAATGGAAAAGGTGCCGGTACTCAGTACCCCCAAGTACCCCCTCAAAAAAGCCCTGAGGAAACCTGAACAATAAGTGAGAGATAACTAAAAGAAGAAGAAAAAAAAGAGTAGAGGAAAACTTACATGTTGAGATCCTTGAAGGTCTCTGGAAATCTGAAAGACAGGAGAAAAGAAAGTTTAAAGAATCTAGTGTTTTGTAAAATTGAACTTGCTTAAATGAATTATGTACCTAATATTTATACTTATCTGAAAATGCTCCCAATGTTTCTAAACTGATTTGTGTTGCAAACCTGTAATTGTTAAACTCCCTGGTTGGTGTTGAGTCATTTTGGGGAAACACTGTGACATATTTGGTACCATCATTTTAATACCTTGCTCTGCCACCAGGGGGGTTTACATTTTATTGATCATCCTGTCAAAATTGGGCAATTGACAGGTGGTGTGGAAAATAATTTGCTGGTTGATAGGATCTGGTCCTCTTTTGCAAGTAAAAATGAGAGTACAGTTCATACATTGGTGTCCTTCATATCTGTTGAAGGATATACCATCAGAACTGGTTATATGGCTTACAGTTTTAATTAATAATTTTTTAGCTGAAGGATATTTTTCATCTGCACTAGGACAAATTATATTAATACCAATCCCAAAGTCTCAGGGGGAAGGTTTGACAGTTGTATCAAACTTTTGAGCAGTGGCTAGCATCCCTTGGATGTCAAAACTATTAGAGTCAATAGTGGTTACCCAGCTTACAACACATCTGGAATATTTTCAATGTCTGCACAATTTTCAATTTGGATTCAGGGCAATGCATGGCACTGAGTCTTTATTTTTGATTTTGGTATCTAAATTTAAATAGTATCTTGCTCTTGGAGTACATTCAGTTTTGCTCCAATTTGATATTTCGTGAGTGTTCGATACGGTGGATGGAATGGATGGAGGACTTCTTGAAAAACAGATCTTATTGTGTTAAGAAGAATGACACTTTCTCGTTTAGTTGGAATCCAGAGTTTGGGGTTCCACAGGAGTCACCATTGTTTCTGATCTTGTTTAATGTATTCATGAGTTCTTTGGTTCAGTGCTGTACTCTTTGGGTTATTTTGGATGTCCATGTGCGGATGATATATTTGTTTTGGTACCTATGACTTCAGACCTTTTGACATTACAAATATTGATCTCAGATTGTTTTTCCCTGATCCATACTTGAGCAAATCAGCATTTATTAAAATTTAATGTGGCAAAGACTAAACTTTTGGATTTCAGTAATGATGTGTCTAGGGTCCCTTCTAATATCACAATTTATTCAGAACAGATTTCCTTTGAAAGATCCTCTAAGGTGTTGGGGGGGGGGGGGGTTGTTCTTGACACCCAACTATTAATGGAACCTCAAATAAACTGCCTGAGCAAGAAGATATTTTTAAAATTATGGGCATTTAAGAGCAATTAGATCAGTCTTTTTTCCAGATCATTTTCGAATGATAGTGCAGGCCATTATACTGTCACAACTTACTGTAATGCTCTGTATGCTGGTGTTAGAACAGGTTTGGCAAGCAGAACACGGCTTCAACAGAACACTGCAACAAAAATGATCTATGGTTGCTCTTGATTTGATCATGTAACACCTTTGTTTAGAAAGTTACACTGGCTGCCACTGAGTACATGGGTGGAATTCAAAATTCCTTTTGTTATTTTTAGAATTTTGCAAGGAAACTGCCCTGTCTTCCTTACTCAATTAGTATTTTATCCACTTTCACTCAATTTTATTACTGGGTTTTCCGTCATTTAAAAGTGTTCGCTATAAAATAATCTTTGATATTTCGTTTATGTATCAGACTAGTAAAATGTGGAACTCAATTGTTTCGTAAAGCATTAAAAACTTTTGTTTTTGAAAGATATTTGAGTGGTTAGGTAATATAAGGATTTTTCTATTCTATATTTTGTTTAGTAATCTTATTGTAACCCGCTTAGATTCTTCATTGATGGAAGCAGAGTGTAAATACATGAAATAGAATTTCTGTGAACTGCCTCAGCCTCCCTACAGCCCCATGTTTCACCTAAATAGACGGGTCTAAGCCGACAGAGGAGGAGGAAGTGACCTGATGTGCAACGGTTGACTTTCTCCTCCTCTCTGTGGGGGAAGAGGAGAGAGTAGTTGATGCTGAGTGTGTCATGGGGGGGCGGGTATCAGAGCAAGATGAATGTGTCAGGGGGAGAGGGGAGCAAAGCAAGGAGAGGTGGAGGGGCATAATTGAACGTGAACTGTCCGAGAACAGGTACATGAAGGAGCGGGACAGACAGTATTTTCAAAAAAAATGGGCGCCTTTTTTTTCGATAATACAGGTTGTGCCCAGCAAATGCATTGGGTTTGTGCGGATTTGAGCTGGGCAGTTTCGTTTTTCAGCGATAATGGAAACCGAAGGCGCCCAGCTCAAAAACGAACAAATCCAAGGCATTGGGTCATGGGAGGGGCCAGGATTCGTAGTGCACTGGGCCCCCTCACATGCCAGGACACCAACCGGGCACCATAGGGGGCACTTGTAACAATTAAAAAAAAAGTTAAATACCTCCCAAGTCCATAGCTCCCATCCCTTGGGTGCTGAGCTCCTCAAATCCCCCCCAAAACCCACTGCCCACAACTGTACACCATGACCATAGCCCTTATGGCTGAAGGGGGTACCTACTAAGTGGCCTCCCACTTAGTCACCTCTCCCCTCTCCAATCGGTTCAAAACTCTGCTGCCCGTCTCGTCTTCCGCCAGGGTCGCTTTACTCATATTACCCCTCTCCTCAAGTCGCTTCACTGGCTCCCTATCCATTTTTGTATCCTGTTCAAACTTCTTCTACTAACCTATAAATGTACTCACTCTGCTGCTCTCCAGTATCTCTCCACACTCGTCCTTCCCTACACCCCTTCCCGTGCACTCCGCTCCATGGATAAATCCTTCTTATCTGTTCCCTTCTCCACTACTGCCAACTCCAGACTTCACGCCTTCTGTCTCACTGCACCCTACGCTTGGAATAAACTTCCTGAGCCCCTACATCTTGCCCCATCCTTGGCCACCTTTAAATCTAGACTGAAAGCCCACTCTTTAACATTGCTTTTGACTCGTAACCACTTGTAACCATTCGCCTCCACCTACCCTCCTCTCCTCCTTCCTGTACACATTAATTGATTTGATTTGCTTACTTTATTTTTTGTCTATTAGATTGTAAGCTCTTTGAGCAGGGACTGTCTTTCTTCTATGTTTGTGCAGCGCTGCGTACACCTTGTAGCGCTATAAAAATGCTAAATAGTAGTAGTAGTAGTAGTAGTACATGTGGGTACAGTGGGTTTGGGGGAGTGGTTTGGAGCGCTCCCATTTACCACCACAAGTGTAACAGGTAGGGGGGGATGGGCCTGGGTCCACCTGGGTGAAGTCCACTGCGCCCACTAACAACTGCTCCAGGGACCTACATACTGCTGTGATGGAACTGGGTATGGCATTTGAGGCTGGCATACAGGCTGGAAAAAAAAAAGTTAAGTACATAAGTAATGCCATACTGGGAAAAGACCAAGGGTCCATCGAGCCCAGCATCCTGTCCACGACAGCGGCCAATCCAGGCCAAGGGCACCTGGCAAGCTTCCCAAACGTACAAACATTCTATACATGTTATTCCTGGAATTTTGGATTTTTCCAAGTCCGTTTAGTAGCGGTTTATGGACTTGTCCTTTAGGAAACCGTCCAACCCCTTTTTAAACTCTGCTAAGCTAACCGCCTTCACCACTTTCTCCGGCAACGAATTCCAGAGTTTAATTACACGTTGGGTGAAGAAAAATTTTCTCCGATTTGTTTTAAATTTACTACACTGTAGTTTCATCGCATGCCCCCTAGTCCTAGTATTTTTGGAAAGCGTGAACAGACGCTTCACATCCACCTGTTGTTAAAGTTGTTTTTTTTATGGTGGGAGGGGGTTAGTGACCACTGGGAGAGTCAGGGGTGGTCATCCCCGATTCCTTCTGGTGGTCATCTGGTCATTTAGGGCACTTTTTTGGGACTTGTTCGTGAAAAAAAGGGTAAAAAAATGATACAAATTTGTGCTAAAAACGCCTTTCTTTTTTCGATTACCGGTCAAAGGCGCCCATCTCTCCTCGGCCGATAAACACGCCCCAGTCCCACCTTCACCACGCCTCCAACATGCCCCCGTCAACTTTGCCCGTTTCTGTGACAGATTGCAGTTGAAGACGCTCACAATTGGCTTTCGATTATACCGATTTGGGCGCCTTTGTACAATGGGGGCCTATCTCCTGATTTGGGGCGAAATCTGGGCGCCCATCACTTTTGAAAATAACGCTAATAGTGTGCCAATGGGAGGGTGGAGGCAGAGTAAGGTGAGACTGTGCCAAGGGGAGGGGGCACAGCACGGTGACAGTATGCCTTGGGGAGGGTAGGGGGGGCAAAGCAAGGTAAGTATGCCATGGGGAGGGTGTGGGGGCAGATCAAGGTGAATGTGCCATGGAGAGGGTTGGAGAAGTGAGACAGAGCAAGTTGAAATGTGCCATGGAGAGGATGGAAGCAGGGGGGGCAGTGCAAGGTGAGAGGTGTGCCCTGGGGTTTGGGGGCAGCAAAAAGCTGAGAGTGTGCCATGGGGATTTTTTAGCCGGGGGGGGGAGAGAGATCAAGTTTGAGGGTGTGCCATGGAGAGGATGGAGAAAGAAACATTGATAGCTGGAGAGAGGATGAGAAAGAATGAGAGGTGAGAGTGTGTTCCTGGGGGGAAGAAGAATGAGAGGTGGTCATACTACACATGGTATGAGAGAAGACTTCTCTCATATGTAGTATGACCACCTCTCATTCTTCTTCCCCTCTCATTCTTCTTCTCATTCTTCTTTGGGTGCAGACTGAAATAGGGGTCTTCCTCAAGTGCCAAAGGGAAAATGCCAGGTGGGATCAAAAGGGGGAAGGGGAACCACCACTGCAACTCTTTCACTTTATAAACTTTGGGCAGTGGCCATGTTCCCAGTCTACCACCTTTTGAGGCATTATCAACAGTAGTGATAGTATGTGGCATTGACCCACACACTAATGGGCTCATTTTCGAAAGAGAAGGACGTCCATCTTTCGACATAAATTGGTAGATGGGCGTCCTTCTCCTAGGGTCGTCCAAATCGGTATAATCGAAAGCCGATTTTGGGCGTCCCCAACTATTTTCCGTCGCGGGGACAGCCAAAGTTCACGGGGGCGTATTGGAGGCATAGCGAAAGTTGGGACTTGGGTGTGCCTAACCCTAGGACTTCCTTGACCCGTAATCGAAAGAAACAAGGACGTCTCTGACGAACACTTGGACGACTTTACCTGGTCGTGTGTTTCTTATGACCAAGGCACAAAAAGGTGCCCAAAATGACCAGATTACCACTGGAGAGAATCGGGGATGACCTCCCCTTACTCCCCCAGTGGTCACTAACCCCCTCCTACCCTCAAAAAACATCTGTAAAAATATTGATTGCCAGCCTCAGATGTCATACTACGTTTTAGTGGGTGCAGTGCACTTCAGGCAGGCCCATCCCCCTCCTTACCTGTTATGTTTGTGGAGGAAACAGTGAGCCCTCCAAAACTCACCAGAAACCCACTGTGGGGAGTGGGTTTTGGGGGGCTCAGCAAATCGAGATTGACCATCTCTAGGGATGACCATCTCTAAGGTCGACCTAAACGTGGAGATTTGGGTGTCCCTGACTGTATTTTTGAAACGAAAGATGGCCGCCCATCTTGTTTCAATAATATGGGTTTCCACGCCCCTTTGCGGGGGACGTCCTGCGAGTTTGCCCTCAGGAAAACATGAGCGCCCCGTTCGATTATGCTCCTCCACATCCACTAATTGATTTTTGGACGTATTTTGCAAAATATCCAAAGTCGGATTTAGAGATCGTATCGAAAATGCCCCTCTACTTGTCTTTACAAAATACTAGAACAAATCCTGCAGAAATCGTGCCAAGATTGAAAGTGTGGACATTATGCATGCCAGAGAACTGGTTTAAATGTGAGCACATATTTCACATGCATATTTTTATTTAAAAAACCAATCAAACATTGTAAATCATGATTCTGTTGATACTCCATTGTAACTGCCACCCTGATTATTCCTACTATAAAAGTACATGCTGACTTATACTACGCATATGTAACACCATGAGGAATTCAGCAGCAATGAGACTGTCTGACTCCTCAGTGCTGTTTCCAGTTTTATTTGTGTGTCAGCATTTTCACTGCTGTGACTATCAGTGCTGCTAGGATAATCTATCAATAACAGAAATCTGTCTGACATCATCATCTCAGGTAAGCAGTGGCCTTTGTGTGAACTCTGTGCTTCCTGACACCAGCCAGGAAATCACAGGACCTTTCCAGAAGAAGGCAGAAGCTTATAGAAAAGGGTAGAAGCTTTTGGAAACTGATAGAACATAGGGAGTGCCCATTAAATTTAGTAGGATGGTCCTGGTGGCTGCAGAGACCCTCCTGTGGTTATAAAATGGATCTCTATTGCGCTTATTTTCGAAAGAAAAGGACGTCCATCTTTCAACATAAATTGGAAGATGGAATCAGTATAATCGAAAGCCGATTTTGGACGTTCCCAACTGCACTCCATCGCAGGGATGGCCAAAGTTCAAGGGGGTGTGTTGGAGGCATAGCAAAGGCGGGACTTGGGCATGCCTAACACTTGGACGTCCTTGACCCATAATCGAAAAAAAGAAGGATGTCCCTGATGAGCACTTGGACATTTTCACCCGGACCTGTTTTTCTTACGACTAAGGCACAAAAAGGTGCCTGAAATGACCAGATGACCACCGGAGAGAATCAGGGGTGACCTCCCGTTACTCCCCCAGTGGTCACTAACCCCCTCCCACCCTCAAAAAAACATCTGTAAAAATATGTCATGCCAGCCTCAGATGTCATACTCAGCTCCATCACAGCAGTATGCAGGTCCCTGGAGCAGTTTTAGTGGGTGAGTGCACTTCAGACAGGCGGACCCAGCACCATCCCCCCCTACCTGTTACGTTTGTGGAGGAAATAGCGAGCCCTCCAAAACCCACTAGAAACCCACTGTACCCACATCTAGGTGCCCCCCTTCACCTGTAAGGGCTATGGTAGTGGTGCACAGTTGGGTAGTGGGTTTTGGGGGGCTCAGCACACAAGGTAAAGGAGCTATGTTCTTGGGAACATTTTATGAAGTCCACTGCAGTGCCCCCTAGGGTGCCCGGTTGGTGTCCTTGCATGTCAGGGGGACCAGTGCACTACAAATGCTGGCTCCTCCCATGACCAAAGGGCTTGCATTTGGTAGTTTCTGAGATGGACGTCTTTGGTTTCGATAATCGCCGAAAATCAGAAATGTCCATGTCTAGGGACGTCCAAATCTAGGGATGGCGAAATTTAAGGATTTGGATGTCCCTGACGGTATTTTCAAAAAGAAAGATGGACGTCCATCTTGTTTTGAAAATATAGGTTTCCCCGCCCCTGGATTGGGACCATTTGCAAGGATGTCCAAAACAAAACTTTGACATCCCTTTCGAAAATGCCCCTCATTTGTCTCTTAACCGTATCTTGTTACCTCTACTGCCTCTGATCCATGTTTTGTAAGGGAGGCCTCAGGAAAGTATATTAGCCTTCCTATACCATCTCTGGTTACCACAAAGAAGGACTAAAGAAATTGAGTACAAGCTTCAGAACTTAGAAAGTTACTGGCTTGTATATTGGGGGAATAAGGGAAGCCCCTGTAAACCTTGAGTCACAGAAAAGGAGAAGGAGTTACTTGAAACTATTTGATATACCAACCAGGCACTCTATCCATAACTCCTATGGCACAGGAACCATCTAGAGCAGAAGGAAAAAGATATTTGTCATCAGCAGGATTTCCAAAGACTACCCTGTAAAAAGCACAGGATGTCTACAAGATAAGATAAGCAGGGTTATTGTGTCTGTAATCAACTGCCTGCTAACTGTAAGTGTGAAGTGTATGCAAACAGTACTGATAATTTTAAAGGAGTATTTTGAGAACTATACTGACCCCTGCCACCCTGTGGTGGGAGATTTGAATTAAACATTCACGTTGCAGTTGGCGGTATGAAGGAGAGATTGTGTAACCAGCTGGCCACTGGTTTTATGTGGGGCTAGATTTTATACATGGCATCGAAAAAATCAGTGCCGAAAAGAATGCTTAAGCGGAGCACCCTTATTCTATAATTTATTTTTATTTTTTTTATTTTTATTACATTTGTACCCCGTGCTTTCCCACTCATGGCAGGCTCAATGTGGCTTACATGGGGCAAGTGACTTGCCCAGAGTCACAAGGAGCTGCCTGTGCCTGAAGTGGGAATTGAACTCAGTTCCCCAGGACCAAATTCCACCACCCTAACCACTAGGCCACTCCCTCCTCCACTATAATTGCATGTATAACTCAAAACCACGCCCCCAATCCGCTCCAAAATGCCCATGACCCTCCCATTTCCATGCTCCCTTTTTGGGCCACTTGTAAATTGTAGGCACGGATGTCCCAATTAAATCCAATAATTGCTTGTTAAAAAGCCAATTATTGGCACTAATTGGCTTGTTCTATAAAACTGCGTATGCAATTAGCACACACAGTTTTTGACGACTTTTATAATATCAGGGGGATATTGTGCAACTGTTACTTATCAATTGAGGAATACAGTCAAGAGTTCTGGCTCATATAAAAGACTTGGAGTTGACTGAGTTATTTGTATGAAGTGAGGTAAAAGTCTCATCTGCTTTTTCAGCCTTCTGGTGCAAACCACTCCTGGTTCTGACCCTCAACCAATAAGTGTGATTATGTGCTCCTGTCCGTACTCCACTGGGTTTACCTTAGGCACATGCCTAACTACATATATGGGGTTACATATACTTTAGGCTTGATCTAATTAAAGAGCACAGTTACTACTACTACTACTACTATTTAGCATTTCTATAGCGCTATAAGGCATACGCAGCGCTGCACAAACATATTCACGTTAAACAATGTTTTAGGTGCAAAAATAGCTTTATAAAATTAAACTCTTACTGTGTGAGAAAGGAAGGTATACTATGGTAACAAGAAAGAGCTTTCATCCTCAAGAGGTAAAATGTCTCTAAATTACCCCAAAAATGTCCAGTACTAGACTTCTTAGTAACTTGAGAAACTGGTGACAAAACATTACTATATATCATGAATTGAATTAGTCATACTTCCATTTCAATAATTTATATTCAGTATTACATTTTCTGTGTTCAAATTACATTAATGTTGACAGTAAGAGTCTGATGCTAAGAACACTGTAACATGAGTCTGGAAAAATGTTGCATTCTTACAGATATTTTGTTTGATCTTGGAAAAGATGCTTTATATCTACTTGTCTATGTACTCAACTGTAGTTGGGCAGGAGTAATAAAAACACATGATTCCTTTTCTATTCATTTGGAATTAGTTATGCAATTCAGTGACTTGAAATTGACAGCCACATATTTGAAATTCAATTTGTGTGAAAGGAGCTATTCCGACTTTATTATTGTTTGCATTTTCTCAGATTTCAGCTTGTTGGATCTCTCTAAATTGCCTGTGCACTTTGTTTCTGCAGTTTAGATGATATCCTGGTTGGAGCCCCTCTCTTTATGGACCGTGAATTTGAGAGCAAGCCAAAAGAAGTAGGACAAGTGTACCTATATTTGCAAGAAAGTGCATTCTATTTTACAGATGCACAGGTATTCAAAGGTACTGAAGTGTTTGGCAGATTTGGTAGTTCCATCGCTCACCTTGGTGATCTAAACCAAGATGGATATAATGGTAATTTTTAAACTAAATATTAAATATGCATAGCGGAGGTAATAAAGATTTTGCATATATTTTTAAAACACTTAGGGGGAAAAAAAAGAAATCACAAGGGTGTCGAAAATGTCCACATCCATTTCTACATCCAGTCATTTTAGAAGGCCAGGTTATGCACATCTGAAATCCAAGTACACACAAATAGCAAGTGGGCATGATTTGAGTGAGTGGGATAAGGATATGACAAGTTAATAGATGTTTATCTCCAGTTTTAGAAGGGGACTAAATGTCTGTGTCCAAAAAGATCGATTTCAGGAGTTATACCTACTACCAAGCACTTTTAGGTTTTGGCAAACTGCTCCTATTGAGCAGCTCTCCACTAGAGGAGGTTGCCCCTAAATCCCTCAGTGATTTTTGCCCCCCCCCCCTCACCCTAAAGCCAAACTGGCAAGGGATACCAGTCAATGTGACATCACTGGGAAAATACACTTTATTTATTTATTTTAAAAACTTACGTAAAACGTGACCAACTAAGTGGTTTACAAAAGAATATACATAATAAAATTATATGAAACATGTCATATAAGCAATTATTTATATTTATATTTCTAAGATGGCAAAGATAAATGTGTGTGTGGACATTTTGTTTCTAAAATACATGTTTATGCCATTTGCACTTGGTGCATAAACATCCATTTCTCCTGTGTTTCAGAACTGTCTCTACATCAGCAGATTCTGTTTTAAAATACTAGTGAAACGTGAGACGTTCTGACATGGACATCTTTCAATTCTGACTTATATGTCCTATCTAAAGTGGGTCTGTAAATCTAACTAGTGGTTAGTGCAGCAGACTTTGATCCTGGGGGACTGGGTTCAATTCCCACTGCAGCTCCTTGTGACTCTGGGCAAGACACTTAACCCTCCATTGCCCCAGGTACAAATAAGTACCTATATATACTATGTAAACCGCTTTGAATGCAGTTGCAAAAACCACACAGAAAGGCAATATATCATGTCTCATTTCCCTTTCCCTAACATAGGGGCCCTTTTACTAAGCTACAGTAAAAAGTGGTCCACGCTAGTTTTGGCATGCACTGGACCGACCACTTTTTACCGCAGTGGGAAAAAGGCCTTTTTAAGAATGGGGTAGTAAATGGCTGTGCACTAATATTAAAATTAGCGTTTGGCTATTTACTGCACAGCCCTTACCACCACCTATTTAGAAGGCAGTAAGGGCTCATGTGCGAACTCCATGGTAATTGGGCAGGCGCATGGCAATGTGTCTGTGCTGCTGATTACCACCAGGAAAAATGCCCCCTGGTAGAAACTGTGTTCTCCAACTTTGAAACTACTGTGGGACTCCTGGACTACCCAGCAGTAGGGCCTATATGGGGTGAGCTACCTGCATGGGAGCCCTGCCGCACCTCTGTAAAACGGCTGTATAGTAAATGATATTGGCAAAGGCAGGTGGCACCTTATAGACTAACCAATTTATTAAGGAATGAGCCTTCAAGGACCAGAATCCGCTTCACCAGATGCATGTGCTCTGATCTTTGAAAGCTCATACCTTAATAAATCAATTAGTCTATAAGCTGCTACCTGCCTCTGTCAATTTTGTTACACTAGACTAACATGGCTATCCCTTTTAAAGTTTTTATTATTATTACTAGTAAAAAAAAGGCCCATTTCTGACACAAATGAAACAGGCGCTAGCTCAATATCCATTCCATTCCCAGATATTCCCTTTCCTGCTGACCACAGTCCTTCTCCAGGATTTTCTTCTGTGAACACCAAAGAGAAATATTTCTTTAGCATGTTCACTTTATCCTCATCATTCTCCACATAGCTATCCTCGGCATCTTTCGGTCTTACAGTTCCATTCCTATTTTTTCTCCTTTCTCCAGTATATCTGAAAAAGGTCATGTCTCCTCTTTTTACTTCTTTAGCCATTTTTTCTTCCACCTGCGCTTTTGCTAGCCATATTTCTCTTTTTGCTTCTTTGAGTTTAATCCAGTAACCTTTTCCGTTATCCTCTTGTTACGTTCTTCTGTATTTCTTGAACAAAGCCTTTTTTGCCCTTATTTTTTCAGCCACTTGTTTGGAGAACCATATAGGCTTCCTGTTTCTCTTGTTTTTGTTTACCTTCCTTGTGTAAAGATCTCTGCACTTCCACTTCATGTATGCCTACCCATGCCGTCAGCTCCTTCTACCAAAATCAGTATGTTCGAAATCCAGTGCTTTGAGTTTTGTGCGTCTGCACGCTGCTTTTGCTTTTATATCAAACCATATGGTTGATGATTACTATTAACTAGGTGGGCACCCACACGGACGTTGGAAACACTTCCTCCATTTATGAGAACTAGATCCAACGTTGACACTTCCCTCATTGGTTCCATCACCATTTGTCTGAGCAAGGCACTTTGACAGGTATCCATGATCTCTCTACTTCTTTCCGATTCTGCCTGCGGGATGTTCCAATCCATATGGGGAAAGTTGAAATTTCCCAACAATAGCACCTTCCCTTTCATACTAAGCTTATGAATAATTTCTATCAGATCCTTGTCCAGCTTTTCCATTTGTGCCAGAGCTCTGTAGATAACACTTGTGTGGATACAGGATCCATCTTCTCTTTCCAGAATGATCCATATAGCTTCTTCTTTTCCCCAGGTTCCCTGTATTTCAGCCTCCCTGATATTGATTTTCACATACAGCACCACTCCTCCACCTCTTCATTTCTCCCTATCCTTTCTAAAAAGATTATAGCCTGGTATGGTCGCATCCCATTCATGGGAATCATTGGGTATGTAGCCCAATGGTTCCTAAATCTGTCTTGGGGTTCCCCAGCCAGTCAGATTTTCAGGATATCTACAATGAATATTCATGAGAGAGATAGGTATGCAAATCTTTCATGTGAAGTCACTGTGGATATTCTTGTAAACCTGACTGGCTGGGGAACCCTCAGGACAGGTTTGGGAGCCACTGATTTAACTACATGACAGAAAAATACAAGGGAAAGTCATTAAATAGAGCAAATTTTAACTGCCTTGATTGTAAACTTAAAAATTCACTTTATGTGTTGATTCCTCCTCATATATAGGAGATTTTGTTTTTCATTTATGCTTTTCCTGAGTGCCACTACTTATATTGTTTTAGTATATGCAGAGTACTATTTTGACCTGCATTCTGTCTCATGTTATATTTCTCCTGACTTATTCTCTCTTAAATGTCTTTAGTAACTTGTTTTAAAATTAGGTGGTGGTGGTGAGATAGGGGAGGTGAGGTGGAATGGACCTTGCTTCATACCACAAGGTGCAACAGGAGCAATGTTTTTTTTTTTTTTGTTTTGTTTTCATGCAAAGAAAGCCAGCCTTAAATTAGTCATGCAGGTCATTTAATTTCTTTCTGCAAGATGGTGCTATAAAACTAAATGTTCAGTAACATCTGTTTTTCAGAACTGAATTATTTGATGGTAGAAACACATGTTATAAAACAGAACAGTAAGATAATTCTCTAATAAGTGTTCTGCATCAGTTTATTAACTGCTTATTTTGCATGTCTATGTAGACTAGTATAGCCTTCACTCTCCACTGACTCGAAAACATGGCAAAAGTAAAATGTCAGATGAATAATAAAATGTGGATATTTTTTGCCACAGTGAAATATAATATGTAGAGAAATGTGAGGATTTGAATAACTTACAGGGTTTGTTGTTTCAGTACTAGAAAGTTGAAAAATAATCTGCTTCCAACTATTTAAAATGAAAACTCCCCAAAGAGCAAAAGTAATAATAAAAAATAAGGACTTTTTCTGCTTCTTTCTTCCCTTTCTGCCATGTTTCAGATATTGCAGTTGGTTCACCCTTTGCAGGAGAAGAGAGAAGAGGCAAAGTATATATTTACAATGGAAATGTTCATGGGTTAAATGCCAACCCGTCACAGGTCCTGAATGGACTGTGGGCCTCGCAGTCTATGCCTGCGGGATTTGGCTTCACTCTGAGAGGAGATTCAGACATAGACAAGAATGATTACCCAGGTATGTAATTTTTCTGCATTAGGAGTTGTATTAGGGAATTTCATACCTTCAACTTCTGTTAAAAGCATCAAGCCCTAAAATTTTCATTTTGAAGCCAGAGGTCAAACTTAAGAATAGGCTCAACTTTTTCAAGTTCTAGAATTGCTTTCCTGAGAATTTAAAGTCAGACAAAATAAATACTCCCCTTCCTGGCATAAGACAACATCAAAAAGGCAAGAACTAAAATGTATAATGTTACATTAAGATACAACATGTGAAATTCAATGGAGATTTAAAACTGTTAAAAGAAATAAAAATCACAACACAGTTAGTATTTGTAGGCAGTTTGGTTATGATTATTAATACCTGTGTGTAACAACATGAAAGATTTGCAAAAAGAGTTGGAAATATTTTTGTCCTGGAGCTTTTTAAGGGCCCTGTTTCCAGAATGGTTTATGGTCTTAATGTTCTAGGGTATTGTAAATTTCATGTATAAATCAAAGAGGCAGTTCAAAATAGGGCCACCAAAATGGTACATATCTTGTACTGTAGAGATACTTAATTATTTAAAGGTGGACTTTCTAGACAAAAGAATGAAAGGTAGAATGAAAATACTAACATTTAAATAGAAATGTAGTAGATCCTAGGAAAACAGCCAGACTGTTTAGCACATTTCAATAGAATACTAGAAAATAGTATTTTTCATAGAATAAGAAGCACCAGGATATGGGGGTCGTCATATGAAACTGAAGGAAGGGAAAATGCAAGGATATACTTCAGTGAGAGAGTGGGTGGACACTTGGAACAAACTTCCACCAGAGGAGGTAGGTGAAAAAAACAGTTGTAGATTCCAAGCATGCTTGGGGCTAACACAAAGGAACATTAGTTGCTTTGAAGAAAAAAAAAAACACTTAAGTAAGCTATATGGCATTACAGTAGGCCTGCATAAATAGGCAGGATGGGTGACTGAAATGGTCCTTACTTGCTAACAAGTTCAATGTGGAAATATCTGGGTTAAAAATGGATCCTGACTGCCCTGCTGAGATGCCAGAGCAGAGCTATAATATGACTGCACTTATAGAATTTGCCAGTCCCTGTGGCATTGTCACAGGAGGAGAATGATTTTGAGCCAGGTTGGAGAGGCAGAGGCTATCCAGTGGCATGTTTGTAAATCCCTCTCCCAGTTTATCCTCTCTACCACCTCCTGAGTGGTCCAGTTGAAGGAGGAGGAAGGAGAAGGGACTGGCAGCAGCTTATGCTGAATCTTTTACCTCCGAAGCTGAGTCCTGACAGTTGCACAGTTCATATGTGGTCTCCAGGCAGCAGTGGTCCAAGGTCTAGTCACTGTTCTCCTCCTGCTGGCCTGTTCAGCACACTAGGGTGAGTGGGGTAGGCTGGGCAAAAAGAGAACTGGGGAGGGAAGCAGGGCCGGTCCTAGGGTTTCTGGTGCCCTCCTGCAGCCTATTAGTTGGCGCCCCTACCCATCCAAGGGCGGGATCACTATGGCTCCGCCCCTACAGTAGTCACACCCCTTTTACTAGCCATGGCATCATTAAAATATTACACCTGTCTTCTCTTCCCTTCCCTCCCCTCCATCTATGTCCAACTATTCTCTCCCTGCCCTCCCCTCCATCCACCCATGTCCAACAACTCCCCTGCCCTCCATCCATCTGTCCATCCATATCCAGCAATTCTCCTCTCCCCGGCTGCCCCCCTCCATCCATCCATCCTAATCCAGCAATTCTCCTCTTTCTCCCCTGCCCTCTCCTCCATGTCCAGCAATTTCTCCTCTCTCCCTGGGCCCTGCCCTCCCATCCTTGTCCATCCTTGTCCATCGATGCTCCTCTCTCCCCTTCCCTCCATCCATCCATCCATATCCAGCAATTCTCCTCCCTCCCCTCCCCTCCATGTCCAGCAATTTCTCGTCTCTCCCAGGGCCCTGCCCTCCCATCCATGTCCATCGATCAATGCTCCTCTCTCCCCTGCCCTCCCGCTCCCATGTCCACCTGCCCGCCCTCTTCTCTGGTTTAAATCTTGTGTTTAAATTCACCTCCGACGTCGCAGCAGCTGCGCAGCGTCAGTGAAAGCGCTGCTGCCGATGTCTCCCAGCCTTCCCTTTGCTCGTTCGTTCCCTCTTCTGACTTCATTTCCTTGCGAGGGTGGGACACTGAGAAGGGAATGAACGAGCGAAGGGAAAGCTAGAGACGTCGGGCAGCAGCGCTTTCACTGATGCTGCGCAGCTGCTGCGACGTCAGAGGTAAATTTAAATATAAGATTTAAATGCCCTAGGGCGGCGCGGGTACCGGAGCAGGAAACCGAAGGCAGGACTTCTGTCGGGGTCCGGGAGCTGAGGTAAGCGGCGAGGGTCAACATGGCTCGGCGGCGCCCTCCTGCCATGCTTACCTCGCTTACTGGGTTGGACCGGCCCTGGAGGGAAGTTACGTAAGCAGGGTCTGAGGGGATGTAAAAGATGTGTATTGGGGGTAGCACACTTCTTTGTAAAAGGGCCCCTAACAGAATTAGTCCACCATTTTTAATCTTTGGCCTCTTGTTTCCCGACCTTCCTCTTAACTTCTTTTTCTTCCACTGTATGTACAGAGAGAAACATGCATCTCATTTGGCTTCTGTTGTGTAAATTCATCTTTTTGTCTTATACAGCACTTCCTGGTTGAGCTTTGAACTTTTTTTTATTCACAACTGACATCTAATGCTATGAATCAGGGCTATGCCACAGTTGCAAGAATTCCTTGAAGTGATGTTAGCTTGCTGCAGACAGTTTCCCAATAGCATAACCAGGCTGCCTGCTGTAGATGTACAACATTGTTTTAATTCAGTTCCTTTCATGCCTCCTCTGGGACCAACCACACATCACAGTGCATGGGGAAACAAACAGCTTTTTTGAATTTTAGGAATTCTCTCTACATATGACACTGTGGGGGTCTTGATCAAAGTTCTGTTCCACAGTTTTACTTCAGTGCAGAATTTCCTCCATTTTTGAATCATTTTTGTTTCCTGTTGGAATTACAGAAGGGTTTGCATTTATAAGTATAAAAACTTTTGCTGTAGTGGATCAAACATCTTTTTATCTTTCCTTTTAATTGTATTACAGATTGCTTTCCAACTATACAAGCCTGCTGCATAAGTGTCACATGTTGTACCTTCATCTAAAGAACACAGATGTGGTCATATAAACAGAAACAGCATGTTGGTCATGGGGTGGGGGTGGGGGGAATTACTGAAACCATTTCTGAAGTTTCATTTCCTTGTAACAGCA
Organism: Microcaecilia unicolor; assembly: GCF_901765095.1. Lineage (NCBI taxonomy): Eukaryota > Metazoa > Chordata > Amphibia > Gymnophiona > Siphonopidae > Microcaecilia > Microcaecilia unicolor. The sequence continues at coordinate 124,550,083 of NC_044031.1, read as the reverse complement.
GGATCTTACAGACAGTACAACAGGTTTCTGTCATACAGGTTGATTTAAGCTCTATGTTGCAACCAAGCTCCCATTGCTGCTGTTCTCTGATGCTAATTCCAGTAGCAGGCTTGCCCAAATTATATGCGCATCTCTACTAGGTGATATTTCTTGGTTTATTCAGGCAAACTGCTTCACTTAACAGACCTCTGATATCTTCTCCTAATTAGTCTCACCTGGTTTCTTAGGTAGTGTCCTTTTTTAATTACATTGCTCAGTGGCCTTTGCTTTAATCAACCTTTTTCCTTTCAAGCTCCTCTCTTCCCTGCTGCTTCAACTGGCCAACTGATCTGTCCCTCTAAGGCTACATTACCCAGTTTCTTTTTCCTTGAGGCAGTATTACCTGTTTTTCTTTTCCCTCCCTGGGATGCAGTGGCATATCCATTCAAGGTGTGTGTGTTGGGTACGCACCCTGTGTCAGCCCCTCCCTTCTCCCTCCCACCACATCTCTGTCTGCCCTTCCCATCTCCGCAAAGCTCTCGCAATTCCCTTCTTCTTCTGCGCCCCATGCCATAAAATCACCTTCACCTGGGCAGCCGCAGTGGCACTCATAGGCTGCTTGTCGCCTGCACTGGGGCTTTGTCTCTGAACCTTCCCACCCCTTCTGACACAGCTTTCTGTTTCCTGAAGGGCGGGACGGTTCAGAGAGAAAGCTCCGGTGCAGGCCACAGGCAGTCAATGAGTGCTGCTGGTGCTACCTGGACAAAGACTAAAGGTGATTTTAAGGTACAAGGGGGGGGGGAGGGAGAAGCAGCAAAAGGGAGATGTGGCATTAGACGCACCCCCTGTTCAAAATTCCTGGTTATGCCACTATTGGGGTGCTGTTTGTCTCTCGGATAAGCTGACTGCTTCATATGCTTCTGAGTGTACTGAGTTCCTACACTGCCACACCACAAATTTCCTTTGCTTAGTATGTCATTTCTAATATGTGGAGTCATGAAGTTATGTTATTTTTTTTAAATAAGTTTTATTGGGACTCCATAAGCACTACATAGGAAACAATGCCAATGAAACATCAGAAGAACAATAATCAAAGTCACATGAATATGAATACAACATAGTAACATCAAATAGAACTAGCAATAACAAAACATTAAACATAAGGAGCCTGGTTTCCTTTTTATCCCAAATATTAACAACAAAAACAATCCCCCCCCCCCCCCCCCCCCAAGAAAAAAACAAACAAAAAACAAAAGCATAACCTTTGCATATTAAGCAGTCTACATGGGCAATGTGAGTGAGGGAGTTCCAAAAAGGTTCACAAATGTGGCAAAAGGCTCGACCCTGCCCAGAGTTCAAGTCAGTAAAGGGTCTTCACTCCAGGTTAGCTTGATAAATCATATAAATCCTCCACTGATTGACCATGGGCACAGCAGAGATCAGCCAACACAGAGAAATACAGCTTTATGTTTTATAATGAGTTAGAAAACCCAGATCCTTATTAAGTCCTGTTTGTTGGGTGTCAAAATATTCAATCATTCTTATTTCAAAGGTCTTACGTTCCTGTATTGTTTTAAAATTACCTTTCAGTATTCTTACTGTGAAATCACTGGTGCAGTGTTCTGGTCTTGTGAAGTGTTGGCCCACAGGGGTGGGGGCCTGACTGGCACTGGCTATTTTCATGTGATGTCTGTGCAGATTGAATCTTGTCTTAAGCATCTGGCCTGTTTCTCCAATATAGCATCCTTCGTTACATTTTTTACACTGAATGATATATACCACATTGGAAGATGAGCATGTAAAAAAGTCCTTTATGTTGAATATTTTTCCTTTGTGAATGACTGTGGGGTCTTGTGAAATGTTTTGGCATAGTTTGCAGCTGGCTGTGTTACACGGAAACGTGCCCTTTTCTTTTTCCGTCTGTGTTGGAAGTTTACTTCTGATCAGCTTGTGTTTTAAATTTGGTGGCTGTCGGAAGGCCAGCACTGGTGGGGATGGGAATAACTCTTTCAATAATTCATCTTCCTGAAGTAGTGGCTGTAGGTCTCTTATGATTTTCCTCAGTTTCTCCAGCTCTGGGTTGTATGTCACTACAAGGGGAATTCTGTCTGTGGCTTTTTTTTTCTTTGTACTGTAGCAGATTTTCCCTGGGTGTTTTGAGGGAGGAGGCAATATTCTTGGAGATTATTTTGGGGTTGTAGCCTTTCTGTTTGAAGGATGCAGTCAGGGTTTCAAGGTGTCTGTCTCTATCCTCTGGGTCTGAGCAGATACGGTGGTATCTTGTGGCTTGGCTGTAAATAATGGATCTTTTTGTATGTGAAGGGTGGAAGCTGGAGTTGTTTTTTGAAGAAATTCACTCAAGATGGTGTACAACATGATCATTCTGGATAAATGCAAATGACAATAGAGAAAAAATATTCAAATAATAGTACATATTATGGCATAGTATGCTACTTACATGGGAAACTCGGAGCTCCATGCTACACAGCATATGGTATTACACTTGCATTCATTTTTGAAGAGTTCTGCTTTTGCTTTACAGTTTTCTCTGATCATCGTTCATTCACTCTTTCTTGGGCTTTTGTTTTTCACTATGTGTATTGTATGCATCACAGTTTTGCTGCTGTTTTTCTAATTAAGAGCTTATAAGTCAACACACAAACATATATATGCATGAAACCAATAAAAGAAATAGGCCTCGGAGAACATTTAAACATAAAAGGAACTGTTAAATAATCTGACACAAGTTCTATTTATAGCATGAGAAAAGAACTACACATGTTTTGACTGTACAATTCATTTTTCAGTCCCATAGATGTCTCAAGTTATACTAAAATATTCAATACACATATGGAATTGTATTCAGTAAGTTATAATTCCAAAAGGGAGGAAGTTAAATTGACGTGTAAAAAGCTGTTCAGTTCCTTGGTTTTGCAGGCTTCTGTGGCTTATATTCAGAGATGCTGAGTGCTAAATTGGAAGGTTTGATTCTTCCAATTTATTTATTTTCTTGTTTGTTTGTTTTTGTCAAAGGATGCAAATAGGAAGTGTGATGTCTTTGCCTAATAGCAGCTTCCCTAAAAATATTCATCTGCAATTCTGAGCTCTTGGGCAAGCATCTTGTACAAAATACACAGTAATTCATTTGGAATTTGGGTACCTTTCATGTGACTTATGGAGGCCTCAACCATGCATATATTTACTGCTGCCATAGTGTTCCTTTGATCTTCTAGTGATGTATCAGTATTTGACCATAGTGTTAGATTCCTACCCGTTTTGACAGGCAGGCAATATAAGGTGTTCATGAGTATTCCCACTTAGGCAATTATTATTTGAGATGATTAAGTGAAAGAAGGAAAGAATGAAGTTTATTAAAGTCCCAAGAGTGACTTCTGAATAAATAGATTTGGAGTTGCAGTAATCAAGGTGCACATCAACGGTAGTCAACAGTTTTTTTAAACGCTGACTGTAGTGGGAAGAATTAGGCCCCAATATTCAATGACAGGCCATTTCCAGGCACTGATATTGAATATCAGCATTTGACCAGATGTGGTCAGACTACCAGCTGTTATGCAGGTCCCAGTCAATATTCAGCCAGAGAATTCATAAGACACATATCACATATGTGATTCCCAGCTGAATATTGGCTGGGACCCACAGCAGTGGAGTGTGCATGTCTCCCCATCCAACACCAACTCCAATCCTCCTCCCACTCACCCCCAGCAGAGGGACCAGCCCCCCCCCCCCACCCCCTCACACACACACACACACAATTTGGAGAAGTCTACCTTATTCCCTGGTGGGCCAGCAGAGTGATGGGGCAAGAGTGAACTCCACATGCTTCTGCCCCTAGCAACTCCATAGTAAAATAGTCACCGTGACTTCTAGCAGTGATACCATGAGACTCTTGTGAGTAGAGGTTGTGGCGGCTATTTGTACTATGGAGCCAGTAGAGGAAGGAGCGAGTGATGTTCACTCCTGCCCCCATCACACCACTAGACCACTAGGGAGTATGTAGACCCAGAGGGATCTCCTCTAACTTGAAGGGAGGGGGCTGGCCTTTGTACAGGGGTGGGGGTGGAAGTGGGAGTGGAGCTCACCAAAGTGGAGGGAGGGCAGGACAGTGTACATTGCAGGCCAGTAACCCGGACGTTATGTGGGTGCCAACTGATATTCAGTGCTGGCACCTGCATATCTAACTTGGCAAAGTTAGGACTGCTTTTTGCCACAGCTTTGTAAAAGGGCCCCACTGTTTGTCCCCCTTCTCCCCACCACCCATTCCCCCACCAGACTCCCCTCAAACACCAATTCTGTGCTTCTTGCCATCGTGTTGGTCTCTGTCTCTATCTCCATCTATCTATCTATCTATGGTCCTGGCCATACTGTTGTTCGGCGATACCTACCTCCTTTTACCGTTGGCGGGTCATCAGCCCGCCATCAACCCCACTACCAGCCGTCCGCTGTGATTTCAATCCCGGCATTACTGACCACTAGCCACCTCCAGTGTTATCAACAAATCGTCCACCTGCGATTAACCCCATTGCCACCAGTGTGCCATTTGCCGTGATTCTACTATGGCACTGCCTACAAGTCCACCTTTGAGTGGATGGTTGTCCATTTGAATTAGCCCGAACATTGCCAGCTAAGCTATCAACACTGATCCGTAGGAGGTGCACTGACCGGCAGGGAAGTGTGAAAGAACAACGCGCAGATTGCGCAAAGAAAAGAGGAGAGGTAAACGGGGTTTAATAGGCGTGAGACCTGAACACCGGATCAGCCGGAGAGTAGCACCAATGTCAACAAGAGGGAGCAACCCATATTAGATTGGGGCCAATATAGGAATGGCTCAAGATCAGAAGGCCTATTTTTCGCACACCATGTGGAGGTCAATGGTCAGCATGTGAAGGAGGCCCGTGAAGCCGACGAGAGAGTCTGTGATCAACCGGCGACATCGTGAGGTAGTGTAAGGATTGCATCATTATCTGCGTTGTGTCTCCAAATATCGGGACCTGAGCGGCATTCTGCCCTCAAAGTTTAAGAAAACATACACCGGAGAATTATCATATCAACCTGGAAAACGTTGCCAATGCTATGAGAAGAGTTTTATGACCACTTGAACACTGCTACTGTCCTGCATCCTCTGCTCCAGCCTGCAGCTTCAGCTCCAGTCCTGCAACCTCTGCTCCTCTGTTCCAGCCTTCAGCCTCAGCTCCAGCCTACTGCCTCACCTTTGTTCATGACTGTTACCTAGTGCTTGAGACTGCCTGAGTCACTACATATGGCTCCATTTCACATTCTCCTCCTAGTACTGTCGCTTCCCAATATACTCCTCCACCCGAAGCCACTGTGCACTACAGTTATACATTGCCCTTTCGTTGATTTTATTACCTCACCATCTCTCTTGTCCTTTTCCTCCCTCCTACTGTCACCCCTTTTATCTGTTATATCCTCAGTCTTTCACTTTCCACTGTGACCGTTCCTGATGCCTTCAAACATGCCGTGGTCACACCACTCCTTAAGAAGCCTTCACTTGACCCTACCTCCTTCCAACTATCGACCCATCTCCCTCCTCCCCTTCCTCTCCAAGATACTTGAATGTGCCGTTCACTGCCGCTGTCTTAACTTTCTTTCATCTCAAGCTGTTCTTGACCCACTCCAATCTGGCTTTCGCCCTCTTCATTCAACTGAAACTGCACTTACTAAAGTTTCCAACGACCTGTTCCTGGCCAGATCCAAAGGTCTCTATTCTATCCTCATCCTTCTCGATCTATCTGCCGCTTTTGACACTGTTGATCACAGCTTACTCCTTGATACATTGTCTTCACTTGGATTTCAGGGCTCTGTTCTTTCCTGGTTCTCCTCCTACCTCTTGCTTCACACCTTTAGTGTACACCCTGGTGGATCCTCTTTCACTTCTATCCCACTACCAATCAGTGTACCTCAGGGTTCTGTTCTCGGTCCTCTCCTGTTCTCCATCTACACTTCTTCCCCTTGGCTCTCTGATATCATCCAATGGCTTTCAATACCATCTCTACGCTGACGACTCCCAGATCTACCTCTATACCCCCGAAATCTCAACCAGCATCCAGACCAATGTATCAGCCTGCCTATCTAATATCACTGCCTGGATGTATCAACGTCATCTGAAACTTAACATGGCCAAAACCGAGCTTCTCATCTTTCCCCCTAAACCCACCTCTCTTCTCCCCCCTTTCTCTATTTCTGTGGATGGCACTCTCATTCTCCCTGTCTCATCAGCTCGTAACCTTGGGGTCATCTTTGACTCCTCTCTCTCCTTCTCTGCTCACATTCAGCAGATTGCCAAAACCTGTCATTTCTTTCTCTATAACATCAGCAAAATGCGTCCCTTCCTCTCTGAGCACTCTACCTGAACCCTTATTCACACTCTTATCACTTCTCGCCTAGATTATTGCAGCCTGCTTCTCACCGGCCTCCCACGTAGCCATCTCTCTCCTCTTCAATCAGTCCAAAACTCTGCTGCATGACTCATTTTCCGCCAGAGTCGCTATGCTCACATTAGCCCTCTCGTCAAGTCACTTCACTGGCTCCCTATCCGTTTCCGCATTCAATTCAAACTTCTCTTACTGACCTATACTGTAAGTGCATTCACTCTACCGCTCCCCAGTACCTCTCCACTCTTGTCTCTCCCTACGCCCCCCCCCCCTCGGGTACTCCGTTCTGTGGATAAATCTCTCTTGTCTGCCCCCTACTCCTCTACTGCTAATTCCAGACTCCGTTCCTTTTATCTTGCTGCACCTCACACCTGGAATAGACTTCCCGAGCCTGTACGTCTAGCCCCGTCTTTGGCCGTTTTCAAATCCAGGCTAAAAGCCCACCTCTTTAACGCTGCTTTTGACTCCTAACCACTACTCACTTGCCCTGTACCCTTTTATCCCCACCTCTTTAATTCCCTTAGTTGTTCTGTCTGTTTGTCTGTCCTACTTAGATTGTGAGCTCTTTGAGCAGGGACTGTCTTTTCATGTATGGTGTACAGCGCTGCGTATGCCTTGTAGCGCTATTGAAGTGATAAGTAGTAGTAGTAGTAATATATGGCTGTGTCTGATGAGTGTGTGCAGTACCACTGTGTATGGGCTGGCCAGCATTCTTAGTAGACTAGCCACACAGACCAGCAGAGCAGTGGGGCACCATAGGGGGTACTGCAGTGGACATCACATAATAGGTCCCAGGTACACATCTTGCTGTTACCCCCTTATATTTATATGTTGAGCCCTCCAAAACCCATCAAAAATCTACTGTACCTAACTGTACACCACTACAATAGCCCTTATGCCTTCAGGTGTCACCTACATATAGGTACAACAGGTTTTTGGTGGGTTTTGGAGGGCTCACACTTTCCACCATAAGTGTATCAACTCATACTTTCCACCTCAAGTGTACCAGTTAGAGTGGGATATGGGCCTGGGTCCCTTTCTCTACAGTCCACTGAACCAACTTCTAAGCCACTCCAGGGACATGCTTGCTGCTCTAATAGGAGTGGCCATAACATCTGACGCTGTCATAGAGGCTGGTATGTAGTATTTCTTTCACATCTATGGGGGAGAGGGTCAGTGACCACTGGTGGAGTAAGGGGGGGAGGTTATGCCTTAATCCCTCCAGTGGTCATTTGGTCATTTAGGGCACCTTTTGGTCATTTAGTCATGATTGAAACAGGTCTAGCCAAAAACCTCTTAATTTTGGCCCAAGACATTTTCATTTTATTCCATTATTGCAGAAAAATATCTGTCTTTTGGTGCTGCTCATATCGCGCCCAAAACAGGCCTTAACATGCCCCTTTGAAATTTGGATGAACTGTGGAGCAAAACATCTATAATCAGGATGTCAAAAATTGCAACTTGGACGTATCTGAGAGAAAAACGTCCTTCTGCCACCTTGTAATTTGTTTGGACATTTTTTTTTTAAATAAGACCCTATATATATATATATATATATATATATATATATATATATATATATATATATATATATATATATATATAGTGCTGAAAAAAATCAGCATTATTCTTTAAGCTGTACTAAAATTTGGGTACAGTTATTGAATAGCACTTATGCCCTGGACTGATACCTACCTTTAGGCGCACCTATTTGCACCAGCTGAAACATGGTGGAAATGTACATGCCTAAAGTGGATGCATGTTCCCCTTATTCTATAACAACACGGGTAATTGTAGGAATGTCCCTGTTCTGCCCATGACCCTTCCATTTCTATGGCCCTTTTTTTTTACTTGTGTGTAAAATTTAGATGCAGATCCTGTGCCTAAATTTATGTACATAAATTCTAATTAAATTAGTGCCAATAATTTCTTGTTAAAAAGCCAGTTATTGACATTAATTAGCTTGTTATTCAGTTAAATTGTATGCACAAATTGGGTGCACACCCAAATTTGTATGTGCAAATAATTTTATGGAATTGCGGGTAAATGTATTAGTTTTTGGCTCCATGTCTTTACCCTACTTATATCAGAATGAGTATGCCCAATCTCTCTCTCTCAAATATGTATTGTTACATTACATTACACGACTTGTATTCTGCATGTACCTTTCGAGTTCTGTGCGGATCACATTTACGCTGGTGTTTACTAAGCTGCGCTAAGGGTGCACTAGTTTTTTTAGCATGCACTAAATGCTAGAGATGTCCATATATTTCTATGGGCATCTGTAGCGTTTAGCACGTGATAATTTTTAGTGTGCACTGAAAATGCTAGCGCACTTAGAACATGGTCCTTAATCTTCTAACCAAATGCCAGAATAAACATAAAACGGAAAATAAACAATAACAATAATCAGTCATAAAAGACCTTTCACAAACACAAATTGTTGAAACAAAAATGTCTTCAAACCCTTTCTAAATAAAAAAAATAATTAAAATCAGATTGTAAATTGGCAATAAATTCCAAACAGAAGGAGCTTGATGTGAAAATAATGAAGTTGAAACAACTATACCGTTTAATTGCATTCATAGTTGGAAAACTGATTTGCATTTGATTGCTTAAAGCATAAGATTGTCTACTCATTGAAAATGTAATTACAACTACCAGTTAAAATGGAACTTGACCATATAAGATGTTCAAAATAAATATGTATATTTTAAATTTAATCCTTGCATCTATCGGTAACCAGTGGAGCCTCAAAAGTAAAGGAGAAGTTCTGGAACAACAGGCTCCAAAAATGAGTCATGCTTCAGTATTCTGTATCATCTGCAACCTCCAAAAAAGTGCTTTTGTACATCTTATGCCTATGCTCCTGCATTCTGCCAGCTGGATACCATGAACATTTGAAAAGGAAAGAGAGGTGATGAGAGTGAAATGAGGCTGTTAATGTATTTCATGGCTCCTAATATGGAGTGTCCTGAAACTCAATATAAATTCAATTTATTTGAAAATTGAGAGATATATATCTTCTCCTCTCTTAGCTTTGTTTAAAGTAGATGAATACGTACACATTTATGCTATTCACTCCAATAAATTAATATCTTTCTTCTAGAATTAAATGCCAAATGTTATGTGAACCAACTGTGATATTGACCATGACTTTAGTACGTTAACACAAAAACCCTTCACAGGTTCTCAGTCCAGTCAGAAATCATTAACTTCATGGAACTTGTACTTTTTTTGTTGAGCAGTAGAACTTTAAACATTTGTTGGATGTGATGATGGACTTGAGAAATTACCTTGAACCAGCTTTTGTCTGGTTTAACTACTTTAGTTATGTTCTGTTCTCCCTGAGGTGTTTTGCAGTTATAGGAAATGGGCAATGCTGAAGTGAGTGAATTTTCCTCTCATAATCCATTTCTTAATGGTCTTTTGTATTCTTACTAGTAGGAATAAATGAGCGGTGAAATTTCTATATAGATTTTTTTTAAAAAGGATAATCCGTTTTTCCAGCAAGTCAAATGAAACATCCAGAATCAAGCCCTGATGTGAAGGTTATATAAACCTGAAAATAAGTTTATTGAACTTAAACTTAAACCAGAGAAAGTAATGTGACATGCCCCTGTTTTAAATTATATCTCTCAAATTAAACATGAAGAAGGATGATGCTTTTTAGCAGGATGAGGCTGGAATGCTGAATGACAATTATATATTTCTAGTTTTAGTACTAGTGCATGATGTTTTGTACCAGTAACTATGGGGCTAATTTTCAAAAGAGAAAAACATCCAAAAAGTGGCATAAATCTGCATTTGGAAGTTTTTCTCATAAAGTCCAAATTGGTATTTTCAAAACCAATTTTTAGACATTTTTCTGTGAAGTTCATCAGAAGTGTGTTCAAATCACAAGGGGGCATTCCAGGGGCATGTTAAGGGTGGGATCTGGGCATTCCTACACTTAGAAATCTTTCTGCCATAATGGAACAAAACAAAAACATTCAGGGGGATTAGTTGGCCCTAAATGACCAGATGACCACTGCAGGAATAATGGAATGACACCCCCTGACTCCTTCAGTGGTCACCATTCCACCCCGCAAAGAAATAAATGAAAAAGTATATACCAGCCTCTATGACAGCTTCAGATGTTATGGCCAGTCCTATCAGAGCAGCAAGCAGGTTCCTGGAATAGCCTAGTGGTTGGTGCAATGCACTGTAGAAAAGGTGACCCAGAACCATAATCCACTCTACTACTACTACTTATCATTTCTATAGCGCTACCGGACATACGCAGCGCTTCACACTTGAACATAGAGAGACAGTCCCTGCTCAATAGAGCTTACAATATAATTATGACAGACAGACAGGACAAGTAAGAGATAAGGGTTAGGACAGACAGGACATATCAGGGATAGGGGACAGTTAAAGGTTTAGGTTTAGGAGTTAAAAGCAGCATCGAAGAGGTGGGTTTTTAGCCTAGATTTGAAGGTGGCCAGAGATTACACTTGTGGTGGAAAGTGTCAGCCCCCCACCCCCCACCCTCAAATCTACTGTACCCACATATAGGTGACACCTGCAGCCATAAGGACTATTGTACTGGTGTATAGTTGGGTACAGTAGGTTTTTCATGGGATTTGAAGGGCTCACCATACAGTATAATGGGTAATGGTGAGATGTATACCGAGGACCTTTTATGTGAAGTCCACTGCAGTGCCCCCTAGGGTGCCCTACTGCTCTGATGGGATCCCTGTGAGGCCAGTCTACTACTGGGAAATCTGGTACCTCCTACATCCCAGTGGCTTGATTTTGTGCATTTTTCACTTGGACTTTTTTTTTTTAATGGTCCAAAAAGATAAACGTACTAAGTACAACAACATCCTGGCCAGTTAAAAACTTTTGAGTATCGGAGGGTTAGTTTTTTATTGTCAAATATTAATTTTCATGCAATCACTAAATTCAAGCTTGGGTTGACAGGTTTAACTTGGTTCAAGCAATATTATGCATCAATTCCAGATTTTATCAAAATCAGAAAAAGAGTCCAAGAAGTTTAACAACTTCAAATGATGGCATGCATCAATAGCATCTCTTATGCAAATGCAACCAACAAGGTCCAATGCTACCAGCATTTGCCATTGCTACTTCAGGCAGAAAAAAGGGGAAGGGGAAAACAAGTACAAGTGGTAGTACAACAAACGTAAGTGCAATGAAATGTTCTTACAAAACAGATGCTAGAGGATGAAGAGGCATCAGATGAGTATGTAATGGGCTATCAGATATCTTATAGCCCCAGCTATTTCAGATCCTAGCTCCTCTTTTAATGCATTAATCACTTGCCTCAAAGTCCTCAGCATCTGTTTTCAATGTTTGTAAATTTTATTTCATACAAAATATGCCAAAAAGTCAAAAAGCAAACTATATCCTGTGCTGTAAAAACAACAAACATAAGTAAGCATAATAGAATGCTGGTGGCTACTTAACTTAAAACCGCAAAACGCGGTAATCGTGATGATACATCTCAAAAAGCTCCCGACGCCTCACACAGCAGGTAAAGGCATTTCAGTCATCTCAACCTGCTTCGGGGAGGTCAGAAAAGAACCGGAAAGATAAGCTCTTCAGTGCCACTAAAATAAATTGCTACTTCAGGGACAATCTATATTTTTATCATCTATGAACAAAAAGTATCAGTATTGATCTTACATTGTACCAATGTTGCTTCAGTGTTCCACATTCTTACTTTTAAGGTGAACATTCATAAGTACATAAGTAATGCCACACTGGAAAAAGACCAAAGGTCCATCGAGCCCAGCATCCTGTCCCCGACAGCGGCCAATCCAGGTCAAGGGCACCAGGCAAGCTTCCCAAACGTACAAACATTTTATAAAAGTTATTCCCGAAATTGTGGATTTTTCCTAAGTCCATTTAGTAGCGGTCTATGGACTTGTCCTTTAGGAAACCGTCCAACCCCTTTCTAAACTCTGCCAAGCTAACCGCCTTCAGTACGTTTTCCTGCAGCGAATTCCAGAGTTTAATTATGCGTTGGGTGAAGAAATATTTTCTACTATTTGTTTTAAATTTACTACACTGTAGTTTCATCGCATGCCCCCTAGTCCTAGTATTTTTGGAAAGTGTGAACAGACGCTTCACATCCACCTGTTCCACTCCACTCATTATTTTATATACCTCTATCATGTCTCCCCTCAGCCATCTCTTCTGCAAGCTGAAAAGCCCTAGCCTCCTTAGTCTTTCCTCATAGGGAAGTCATCCCATCCCCGCTATCATTTTTGTCGCCCTTCGCTGCACCTTTTACAGTCTACTATATCTTTCTTGAGATGCGGCGACCAGAATTGAACACAATACTCAAGGTGCAGTCGCACCATGGAGCGATACAACGGCATTATAACATCCTCACATCTGTTCTCCATACCTTTCCTAATAATACCCAACATTCTATTCACTTTCCTAGCCGCAGCAGCACACTGAGCAGAAGGTTTCAGTGTATTATCGACGACGACACCCAGATTCCTTTCTTGGTCCGTAACTCCTAAAGTGGAACCTTGCATGACGTAGCTATAATTCGGGTTCTTTTTACCCACATGCATCACCTTGCACTTGTTCACATTAAACGTCATCTGCCATTTAGCTGCCAGTCTCCCAGTCATAAGTACATAAGTAATGCCATACTGGGAAAAGACCAAGGGTCCATCGAGCCCAGCATCCTGTCCACGACAGCAGCCAATCTAGGCCAAGGGCACCTGGAAGCTTCCCAAACGTACAAACATTCTATACATGTTATTCCTGGAATTGTGGATTTTTCCGAGTCCGTTTAGTAGCAGTTTATGGACTTGTCCTTTAGGAAACCGTCCAACCCCTTTTTAAACTCTGCCAAGCTAACAGCCTTCACCACTTTCTCCGGCAACAAATTCCAGAGTTTAGTTACACGTTGGGTGAAGAAAAATTTTCTCCGATTTGTTTTAAATTTACTACACTGTAGTTTCATCACATGCCCCCTAGTCCTAGTATTTTTGGAAAGCGTGAACAGATGCTTCACATCCACCTGTTCCACTCCACTCATTATTTTATATACCTCTATCATGTCTCCCCTCAGCCATCTCTTCTCCAAGCTGAATAGCCCTAGCCTCCTTAGTCTTTCTTCATAGGGAAGTCATCCCATCCCCGCTATCATTTTTGTCGCCCTTCGCTGCACCTTTTCCAATTCTACTATATCTTTCTTGAGATGCGGTGACCAGAATTGAACACAATACTCAAGGTGCGGTCGCACCATGGAGCGATACAACGGCATTATAACATCCTCACACCTGTTTTCCATACCTTTCCTAATAATACCCAACATTCTATTCACTTTCCTAGCCACAGCAGCACACTGAGCAGAAGGTTTCAGTGTATTATCGACGACGACACCCAGATCCCTTTCTTGGTCCGTAACTCCTAACGTGGAACCTTGCATGACGTAGCTATAATTCGGGTTCTTTTTTCCCACATGCATCACCTTGCACTTGCTGACATAAACGTCATCTCCCATTTAGCCGCCCAGTTTCCCAGTCTCGTAAGGTCCTCTTGTAATTTTTCCACAATCCTGTTGCGATTTAACGACTTTGAATAACTTTGTGTCATCAGCAAATTTAATTACCTCACTAGTTACTCCCATCTCTAAATCATTTATAAATATATTAAAAAGCAGCGGTCCTAGCACAGACCCCTGAGGAACCCCACTAACTACCCTTCTCCATTGTGAATACTGTCCATTTAACTCCACTTTCTGTTTCCTATCCTTCAACCAGTTTTTAATCCACAATAGGAAATTTCCCCCTATCCCATGACCCTCCAATTTCCTCTGTAACCTTTCATGAGGTACCTTGTCAAACGCCTTTTGAAAATCCAGATACACAATATCAACCGGCTCCCCTTTGTCCACATGTTTGTTTACTCCTTCAAAGAATTGAAGTAAATTGGTCAGGCAAGTCTCGTAAGGTCCTTCTGTAATTTTTCACAATCCTCTCGCGAGTTAACGACTTTGAATAACTATCCTGCTTATAATCGAAAGTGAAAAACACCTATATTGTGACCCAAATTGGGAGATGGGCGTCTTTCTCCTGTGGGCGCCCGAATCGGTATAATTGAAAGCCGATTTTGGGCGTTTCCAACAGCAATCTGTCGCGGAAACGGGTAAAGTTGACTGGGGTGTGTTGGAGGCGTGGTGAAGACAGAACTGGGGCATGGTTATCGGTCGAGGAGAGATGGGCGTCTTTAGCTGATAATCGGGAAAAAAGCCGTTTTTACCGCAATTTTGGGTCACTTTTTTTGGACCCTTTTTTTTCACGAGCAGGTCCCAAAAAAGTGCCCCAACTGACCAGATGACCACTGGAGGGAATCGGGGATGACCTCCCCGGACTCCCCCAGTGGTCACTAACCCCCTCCCACCAAAAAGACCCCACTTTAAAAGCTTTTTTTCCAGGCTGTATGCCAGCCTCAAATGCCGTACCCACCTCCATGACAGCAGAATGTGTTCTATCCTGGTTCTGATGTGGCTCTCAGGTGAGTGTGACACCTTTTTTGTTATGCGCACTGCAGAGTCACATCAGCAATACATTGTGGTGGGTGTAGGGTATTGGGCTCCGTGATTCCACTAGCTTGTGGCAAATGCTCACGATGTTGGTAGTTGGTAGGCTCTACTCCCATGGTGCTTTTCCCCCTGCTGACTGGGTCAGAGTGTGCCCTGTTTTGTTTCCGGTAGCCCATGAGGTAGTGGCCATTTTTGTAAGCCAGTTTTAGATCCCTTTCACGTGTTAGCCACATTACAGAACTTAGTTCTTACCTTGAATGTGGCTGAAAGAGGGCATTGTACACCATTCTGCCAGCTCGGACCTACTGCTCATCTCAGTACCAGGGAGACTCGTTGCCAGTGGGGCACAACCTCTGATCTGCAGTTAACTGTGAGTAAGCGTGCTTATTCCAATAAAGGACGTTTTCGGAGAGATTAGTCTTCAGATGTCAACTGGTGTGCCAATGTTATATAGCAGCAACAAGTCCTAGAGGCCTGCGTGTATGCAGGACCCTGGAGCAATTTTAGTGGGTACCGCAGTACACTTCAGCCAGGTGGACCCAGGCCCATCCCCCCCCCCACCTGTAACACTTGTGCTGGTAAATGGGAGGCCTCCAAAACCCACTGTACCCACATGTAGGTGCCCCTTCACCCCTAGTGTTGTACATTTGTAGGTAGTGGGTTTTGGGGGAGGGGGGTTGGGTGCTCAGGAACCGTGTTAAGGGAGCTATGCATGTGGGAGCATTGTCTGAAGTCCACCGCACTGACCTCTAGGGTGCCCAGTTGGTGTCCTGGCATGTCAGGGGGGCGAGTGTACTACGAATCATGGCGCCTCCCACAACCAAATTTTCTCGGATTTGGACGTTTTTGAGCTGGGCATTTTTAGTTTCTATTATCGCTTAAAAAAACAAACGCCCAGCTGAAAAACGTCAATTTTTTCGAAAATACTGTCTGTCCCGCCTCTTCACGTACCCATTTTCGGACATAGACACCCATGGACATAGGCGTTCGCGTTCGATTATGCCCCTCCATGTCATTAAGGGCACTGGAATGTTGTGTTATGCAAGCAGTTATTTTTAAAAATTCTATGGGGTCATTTTACTAAACTGCGGTAAACACTAATATATGCTTACTGCAGCAAAAACTGCCTTAGTGAGAGATATGCTGAAGCATCCTGAGGTAAGTTTTGCATATGTGCATGCTACCCATCTGCTAAAAATTAAATTACATTTTTTAGCATGTGGATAGGTCTGGGGACAGCGAGTGTGCTAATCAGCGCGGCTACATTGTGCATGGTTAGCGTGTGAGCCTTTACTGCCTACAAAATAGGTGGCAGTATGGGCTCATGGACTAATGGCCATGTGCTAGTGGGGAAATTAGCATGTGGCCATTAATATTGAAAATAGACAAATCGGCCATTTTAGCCCCGCAGGTAAAAATTGCCTTAGTACGTGGAAATGACCGTCGTAAGGACATGATAAGGTCACTTTTTACCACAGTTTGGTAAAAGGGCTCCTATATGTTATTGCACCCTTATGTTTTTGCAGACTCCTTTTTTTGTGCCAGTGCTGCACTGCTTTATCAGGGAGAAATGTTTTGACGGTAAGCCCCAACACAGAATGGAGCTCACTGGAAATGGAGAGTTAGGGAGAAAATGGCTATAGATTTAGCTACCTATCTATTATCTGATCTTTAATTGCTTAAATTTCGCTGACTATGTAGCTGTCTATATTGTGGTGTACTGCTCTGTCTTCTAACTTAGACAAAAAACAAACAAACAAAACTAAACATCTTTCTCTCCCTTTGCCTAGCTCTACTAGAGAGGATAGGCATTTCAAACTGTCTCTGGTCTATCACTTTATTAACTCTTGCTGAAGTTTCCTAACTTTGGTTCTGCAAAGTTTACTTGCCATTGCTAGTCCTAGGTAAAGAGAGTAGCTTTAGTCTTACAGTTGGTTTAATTTGCAGCTAGAGATTATATTAAAGAAACTGCAATATTTATTGGGAATATTTGGTTTTAAAAGAGAAAAGTCAGATTTTAGCAAAATCTGGATTTTGTTTCAAATTGGCTCACTGCTTGCCCTTCCTAAAGAACATTTTAATTATGGTACTGGCTGAATCACTGTGAGACTTATAGTCCCACCCTCCCAACCCCTGGGTTTTCTAGTCATATATAAGACAATTCAACAATCAAAACATTGACGGAATTCAAAAAGGCGTGGGATGAACACAGATGATCTCTAATTAGAAAATGGATGGTATTTAAAAATCCCTTAAATTGCTGCAGGTGTGTTGATGTGTGAATGACGCTTAGATGGCGACTCCAGCTGTGAAAAAGTAAGGCTGGAGCAGGGCAGACTTTGTAGCTCTGTGTTCTGTATATTTATTGGGATTTATTTACCACTTTTATGAAATAATTCACTGAATGCCATGTACAGTAAGAATAAATCAAGCATAAGCAATAGACAATTACAGCAGAAAAAATATTCTAATAACAATACAAAGTATGGCGTGGAGGGGCATAATTGAACGAAAACGTCTATCTCCATGGGCGTTTATCTCCGAGAACGGGTCCGTGAAGGGGCGGACCGAACCATATTTTCGAAAAAAAAATAGACGTCCATGTTTTATTCGACAATTTGTGAGCTGGGCGTTTTTGTTTTTCAGCGATAATGGAAAATGAAAGCGCCCAGCTCAAAAATGAATAAATCCAAGGCATCTGTTCGTGGGAGGGGCCAGGATTCGTAGTGCACTGTCCCCCCTCACATGCCAGGACATCAACCGGGCACCCTAGGGGACACTTTTACAAAAACAAAAAAAAAGGTAAAAGAGCTCCCAGGTGCATAGCACCCTTCCTTTGTGTGTTGAGCCCCCCCAAATCCCCCTCAAAACCCACTGCCCACAAGTCTACACCATTACTATAGCCCTAAGGGGTGAAGGGGGGCACCTACATGTGGGTACAGTGGGTTTGGGGGGTTGGATGACTAATAAGCATTAAGCAGCACAATTGTAACAGGTAGGGGAGGGATGGGCCTGGGTCCACCTGTTTGAAGTCCACTGCTCCCCCTAATAACTGCTCCAGTGACCTGCATACTGCTGCCAGGGAGGTGGGTATGACATTTGAGGATGAAAATAAACAGTTGTGAAACGGCATATTTTGTGGTGGGAGGGGGTTTGTGACCACTGGGGGAGTTAGGGGAGGTCATCCCCGATTCCCTCCAGTGGTTATCTGGTCATTTAGGGCACTTTTTGGGGCCTTATTCGTGGAAAAACAGGGTCCAGGAAAAGTGCCCTAAATTCTCGCAAAAAACGCATATTTTTTTCCCATTATCGGCGAAAGGCGACCATCTCTGATCGGCCGATAACCACGCCCCAGTTCCGCCTTCACCACGCCTTCAACACGCCCCCGTCAACTTTGTACGCTTCCGCGATGGAGTGCAGTTGAAAACGTCCAAGTTCGGCTTTCGATTATACCGCGTTATTCGTTTTTGTGAGATAAACGCCTATCTCCTGATTTAGGTCGCAATATAGGCGTTTTTGTCTTTCGATTATAAGCTGGATAGTATACTACTTACAATGTCAACACAATATGCAATAGAACATTTTAATAGACAGCGAGGGTATAAGCAAAGATGGAATATATAGATAGGTAAGAGATTAAGAGGAATTAGAAAATAAGGGGACAAATTTAAAGAAAGTTGCACATGAGGTCAGAGAGATGATTAAGAGTTATCTCAGCTAGGGTAGGAATAGATAAACGTGTCCTGCTGCAGTATGTGCAGCCTGTGTCACTCCATGTGTGTGTTGTGTATGTGTGTGTGTGTGAGACTAAGAAGTTACAGTAGTTACTTCTTCCATTAAAGGCCTGGTTGAAGAGTCAAGCTTTCACCTGCTTCTTGAACAGATAGTCTTGTGTTAAGTGGAGCCTTTCAAGGAGAGCATTCCAGAGTGTGGGGGCTTCTTTGGAGAAGGCTGGCTTGCTGGTATCACATCATGTAATGTCTTTTGGAGAGGGTATATGGCAATCCAGTTTAGGATGGGCTGGAAAGGGCATCAATGGCAAGTACCTGGAACTGAGGACAGTGCTAGGCAGTTTTATGGTCTGGGTACCGCAAAAAACAAGATGGATTCGGATAGGCTGGAGTGGGCTTTGATGGATATAATGTCAGAGCTGGGCAGACTTCTGCAGTCTATATCCCCAGAAACAGCAAAGAAGACCATGATCAAGTATATAATATCAAATTCATTGTTGATTTAATCATGAATTGACAATGAGTGTGACTGTTGGACAGACTGGATGGACTGTTCAAGTCTTTATCTGCCATCACTTACTATGTTACCCTGTTACATTATTTCAAGATTAGTGAAGAAAAAAAAAAGGTGTTTTTTTCCCTATCTAAAAGATGAGTAGCACTATGTATTGGAGGGGCAGCAACTGCATTTATTCTATTCCATCCTAGATGTATAAATAGTTTGCACATATTTTTTCCTTGTGCAGGTACTAGCAATTTTTTTTGCAGATCATTACATCTTGAAAATTACCTCAGGAAATTTATGGTCATATATATATATTACTGGGGATAAATATTTAAACTAGAAGAACAGATCCCAAAACTATATCACAAAAAACGTTCTTCCTTTAAAATATTTAATTTCTTTTATTACAATACATATATCACATAAAACCACTTATGCTGTGTAAGTTCCGGAACTTGCCCAGTCACACCCTTCACTTCACCACCCATTCACATAAACCTTGTGTGGGCACATTTCTATATATCCATAATCTGTGTACATGCTCCCCAATTGTTGTTTCCTCAATTTCAAATCTTCCACTTGTGTCTTAGATATCGTCCTTAAAGGTTCAAATTATAGTCCTTATAAATCATAAAAATCTTCTAAATCACATCAAGCAGGAGCACAGTGTTCAGGACAAAGTCTCTCCAGCACTCTTCTTGGAGTGGTGTTAGTTCAGCAGAGTGAATCAATGCAGTGTGTCAAGGGCTTCCTGGAATTTACATACTGTTTCCAGACTTTAAGCACCTTCTAACTCTTCACACCTTCTCTCTTTTGTTCCTCGATGCGAGACTGCATTTCGAACACTCCTTCTTCAGGAGGAACATTTCCCTATACCAAAAACAGTACATAGTTTATCTATGACATTTCCCTACTTTCATTCCTATCTATCTCTTTTAACCCCCCTATACAAGCTTATTCAATCTAAATCAAATTCAATAATGAAATCTTTAACCTTTAAATTTTAAGGCAGCCTACCTTAGGAATCATGAGTCCAGCACAGGACCCTCTGTGAGCGTCTCAGCAACTTAAATGACTAAAGCAGGAAATCACACTGCTTCCTTATATCAAATTTCACTGAATCATTTTCACCTGGGGGGCAAAACCTACTATGTCCATTCTACCTCCAGGTTCAGACCCCTGGGAGCCACCGTATCCCACTCGAAGATAAATCTCTGTTCAATATACAGCAGCTGTGCTGTGACGTCACCCCCTCCTCTGCATGGAGTGATCTGTCTAAGCACCGTGCATTTTAAATCAGCTACTTCATGAGCATGTGCTATCCAGTGGCTGACCAAAGGAGCCTCTTGTTTACCAATTCTAATGTTACTAGCATGCTCAGCCAGACGTTTTTTTAACTGGCGTTTCGTGTGACCTATATAGTACATTTGACAAGGGCACACTATACAGTAAACTACTCCTACACTGGTGCAATCAGTAATGCTGCGCAAATAATATTTCTTGGTGGTACCAGGGATCCAAACCCATTGAGTGGACATGGAAAATGTACAAAATGCGCACTTCCCACACGGTGAATGTTGCCCCTGGTTGTTACCATTATCTCTAGGTTTATGTAACAACTCCCCTAGATTAGACATGCGGGAATAGGCTATTTTTGGATGCTCAGCAAACACCAGATGAGTTCTTAGGATGTGCCAGTTCTTATGTATAATATGTCCTATTTTAGAGGCTTTAACAGAAAAAGGCAGAACACAAGATAAAGTGCGATCTATGGATCTTGGGGTGGGGAGAAGTAACCAGGGACGTTGAGCATACAACGCTCTCTTGTATGCTTTTTTAATCACCCCCATAGGGTACCCTCTTTGCAGAAATCTTTGAGTCATAGGCTTAGCTTGTTTTCTAAATTCACTTGTGGTTGAACATATACGTCTAAGTCTCAAAAACTGGCTTATGGGAACCCCTCTCTTGAGAGCAGGATGGTGAAAGCTAGTGTAATGGAGTATGGAATTACGGTCTGTCTGTTTTCTATATATAGTGGTGCTGAACTCATTATTATCCATTCTCTTGACCAATATATCCAAAAACTCCATTTTCTCACTATCCATACGAAAGGTGAAGTGCACATGAGTGTCCAATGTGTTCAAATACTCAACAAATTTAAGGGCCTCTTCCCTAGTGCCCTGCCAGAATAAGATCACATCGTCTATGTATCTCTTCCATAGCAGGATATGTTCCTGCCATGGTGAGGGATATACATATTTCTCCTCAAACTGAGTCATGTACAGACACGCCAGCGAGGGAGCGACCGTGGCCCCCATGGCCACCCCTCCCCTCTGCACATAAAACTCATTCTGGAAACTGAAATAATTCTGGCAGACCACCAAGGTGAGCAATTGGCTCAACACCTTAACTTTAGCCATAGGCATGGCAGAACGTATCAAATATTCTGATGCCATCTTAATGAGTTGATCCTGAGGAAGGTTGGTATATAATGCTACCATACCTAGCCCAATCATGTGAAATTCACCATCCCGTATGTGTGTTAAATCAATCTCTTCTAGCAATTGAATAAAATGTAAGGAATCTCTGACATATGACTCTGCCTGGCTCACGTAAGGTTTTAAAAACCTGTCCATGAATTGAGATATAGGTTCAAAGACAGAGTCACGTGTCGATACTATAGGGTGGCAGGGGGGATTCTCCAAGGTTTTATGAACCTTGGGTACAAAATATATATACGGAATCTTCGGACACGGATGACATAAAAATCTTTGCTCCTTAATCGTAAGTATACCATTTAATACTGCAGTGTCCACCCACTCATCTATTTGCTGTTTTAACTCTAGAGTGGGATCTCTTCCAATTTTGTTATAAAACTGTTGTTGATTCAATTGATTAAGGGCTTCTCTAACATATTTCTCAGAGTCCATAATAACCGTGGAGCCCCCCTTGTCCGCCCTCTGTATAATAATTTCCTTATTTCTTGCTAGTCTATCAATACTCTGCCTTTGAGAGTAAGAGAGATTACCACCTGCTCTCCCCTCCTGACTCTCTATAGAAGAAAGTTCCGCCAGAACCAGTCTCTGAAAAGTAACAATTGACGGATCGATGGGTCCCGGAGGTACCCATCTAGATTTATACCCAGTACGGGGAAGATAGGAATCTGGTCCTACTACAGATTCTTGTGCCCCAAAAAATAGTCGTAATCGGAGCTCCCTAAAAAACCTATATAGTGCCCGACGCGTAGCAAAAGCATCGTAAGTATTAGATGGTACAAATGAAAGCCCTTTACTTAAAACATGCTGTTCCTCTATAGATAAATTAACCTGTGATGTATTGATTATATTGCTTTCTTGGCCCCCTTCCTTACTTTTCCCGACGTTTTGCCTGCCTCCTTGGTTTCTATTTGTATTTCTTGAATCTGTTCGGGTAACCTTAAAAAAGAATTAGATAATGTAGTCCCAGATTCCTGCAATCTTCCTGATCTTAAATTTGTTTCCCCTTGATTTCTTTCCTTTATGCCTTCATCATCCCCTGAAGAGTCACTGGAGGAGAGCTTAAAGTTCACTCTCCGTCCTGCAGCTCTATTTTTTCGTCCCCGGGTCCGTCTATCCATCCACCCATATACGTAACCTTTAGTATAGTCGTACTCATCACGCTTATACTTAGTAATTTTTAATGCTCTTTGTTCCATTCTATATTTTTTCATTTTATCATTATGTTCCTGTAATTGCTGTTCATATGTCACTCTATCTGACACTTGTTTAATACACTCCTGTTTCTTACATACATCTTCTTTTTGTACTTTAATCTCTTCCTGCAAAGCCTCTATTGTAAGTAACATTAAATCCAAGGAACATTGTGTAATCACTGCGTTCCATTTAGACACATACTGCTCATTGCCCAAAAATCTCGGCTCTTTATTCATTCGTAAACCATGTGGTACCCTTTGTACGTGGCAATATTCCACTAGAGCTGCCGAATGTAGCTCTGACCGAACTAATGATTTATGGGCTCTCAAAACTTCATCCCAATGACATATCTGTGATTGCTGAGCATTTGCAAACAATCTATCCCCTCCTAGTAAGTACATAAGTACATAAGTACATAAGTAGTGCCATACTGGGAAAGACCAAAGGTCCATCTAGCCCAGCATCCTGTCACCGACAGTGGCCAATCCAGGTCAAGGGCACCTGGCACGCTCCCCAAACGTAAAAACATTCCAGACAAGTTATACCTAAAAATGCGGAATTTTTCCAAGTCCATTTAATAGCGGTCTATGGACTTGTCCTTTAGGAATCTATCTAACCCCTTTTTAAACTCCGTCAAGCTAACCGCCCGTACCACGTTCTCCGGCAACGAATTCCAGAGTCTAATTACACGTTGGGTGAAGAAAAATTTTCTCCGATTCGTTTTAAATTTACCACACTGTAGCTTCAACTCATGCCCTCTAGTCCTAGTATTTTTGGATAGCGTGAACAGTCGCTTCACATCCACCCGATCCATTCCACTCATTATTTTATACACTTCTATCATATCTCCCCTCAGCCGTCTCTTCTCCAAGCTGAAAAGCCCTAGCCTTCTCAGCCTCTCTTCGTAGGAAAGTCGTCCCATCCCCACTATCATTTTCGTCGCCCTTCGCTGTACCTTTTCCAATTCTACTATATCTTTTTTGAGATATGGAGACCAGTACTGAACACAATACTCCAGGTGCGGTCGCACCATGGAGCGATACAACGGCATTATAACATCCGCACACCTGGACTCCATACCCTTCCTAATAACACCCAACATTCTATTCGCTTTCCTAGCCGCAGCAGCACACTGAGCAGAAGGTTTCAGCGTATCATCGACGACGACACCCAGATCCCTTTCTTGATCCGTAACTCCTAACGCGGAACCTTGCAAGACGTAGCTATAATTCGGGTTCCTCTTACCCACATGCATCACTTTGCACTTGTCAACATTGAACTTCATCTGCCACTTGCACGCCCATTCTCCCAGTCTCGCAAGGTCCTCCTGTAATCGTTCACATTCCTCCTGCGACTTGACGACCCTGAATAATTTTGTGTCATCGGCGAATTTAATTACCTCACTAGTTATTCCCATCTCTAGGTCATTTATAAATACATTAAAAAGCAACGGACCCAGCACAGACCCCTGCGGGACCCCACTAACTACCCTCCTCCACTGAGAATACTGGCCACGCAATCCTACTCTCTGCTTCCTATCTTTCAACCAGTTCTTAATGCATAATAATACCCTACCTCCGATTCCATGACTCTGCAATTTCTTCAGGAGTCTTTCGTGCGGCACTTTGTCAAACGCCTTCTGAAAATCCAGATATACAATATCAACCGGCTCCCCATTGTCCACATGTTTGCTTACCCCCTCAAAAAAATGCATTAGATTGGTGAGGCAAGACTTCCCTTCACTAAATCCGTGCTGACTTTGTCTCATCAGTCCATGTTTTTGTATATGCTCTGCAATTTTATTCTTAATAATAGCCTCCACCATCTTGCCCGGCACCGACGTCAGACTCACCGGTCTATAATTTCCCGGATCTGGTCCTTGGGGGCTGATCAAGATGGCGGCACGAACGATCCCTCGTGAATGACCCACCTCAGTCTGCTGGAGATATCCTCTTTTTTCTTGCTATAGAAGCGAAAAGTTTTACCTGTTTTGGTTTTCTTGGCGATATGCCGCATAAGAGGAAGGGAGCCGTTAGAGTCGGAGCCCCGCCGGCACTAACATCAACGCCGATCCAGCAAACTCTTGAGGGCTTCATAACGAGGCAATCCACTTCTTTAGGAACCGGAGATCCCGTTGACTCGACGGCGCAAGGAGACGCCGAGATTCAGGGTCAGGACACGTCGTTGTCCCCTCCGGTTAGACCCCCACCTCCGCAACCAGCTGTACTCAGTGGGGACGAAGCTTTCCTGAACCGCAAGTCGGAATTAGGAGCGCCGTGTCGGGGCTCTACCACTGGGTTAACAGCTGACACCTCAACTCCAACTGAGGCTGTAACCGCCGTAATGGCGTCGAGAACAGGAACAACTAAGGCTTCTCTGACGAAGGTTTCTCTGGAAGCTATTTGGGAAACGCTCCAGAGTGTAGATCAAGCTGTGAAAACTTCCACGGGTAAAGTAGAAACTTTATCGAAAAATGTTCAAGAATTGACTGATGCACTTGCAGGGATGAAAATAGAAATAAATGAGAAAGTAAATTCTATAACGGAAGAGAATATAAAACTGAGAGAAATCTCATTGAAACTTATTAAAGATAATACTCTGATACATAATAGATTGGAAACTTTTGAAAACTATAATCGTAGATTGAATCTCCGGTTGTTAAATTTTCCAAGAACATTAGTTTATTCGCCTCAAGAAATTTTTAAAAGATATTTGGTTGAAAACTTAAAATTTTTGCCTGAAAATATACCACCCCTGAACAAGATATATTATTTACCAACGAAAAAGAATAAAGAGGAAGAACAACAGATTGCACAACCACAAGGAGAACTGAATGTATCAGAATTACTAGAAACTTCCCTATCAACAGCTATAATGGAAAGACAAACACTCCTAATATCATTTATTTTCCATCAGGATTTAGAAGCAGTTAGAAAAATGGCGTTAAAGAACTTACAAGTACCATTTTATGGTGGGAAGATCTGGGTATTCCCAGATGTGACTAAACAGACCCAACTCAGGAGGAAAGAATTTTTAGCTTTAAGAACTGCCACAGTAGCTTTGGGTGCAACGTTTAATTTAAATTATCCTTGCAAATGCAATGTTAAATATATGGGGATAAAATATCTTTTCTTTAAGCCTGAACATTTAAAACAATTTATCGAACAGAAACAAGTATTATAAACCCAGTTGGGAAAAGCAACTTGACTATGGGTTTATAAAATAGGAATTTAAGTGGATTTAGTGTTAAGCAATTGCTTTTATATATTTCTTTGTTTAAAATTATCTCCTAAGATTTATGGATTAGCCTTCTCTGTATGGTGGTCTAATACAAGAGGGCAAAAGTTTTTCCTATGTATATTGTAGTTCAATATTACTTGTTGTTTCCTGCTATTATTTAATCTGTTTTTTCCTGTTGCAAGTATTAAGCTTGTAAAATTTGAAAACTTAATAAAATAATAATCAATAATTTCCCGGATCTCCTCTGGAACCCTTCTTAAAAATCGGAGTAACATTGGCTACCCTCCAGTCTTCCGGTACTACACTCGATTTTAGGGACAGATTGCATATTTCTAACAGTAGCTCCGCAAGTTCATTTTTTAGTTCTATTAATACTCTGGGATGAATACCATCAGGTCCCGGTGATTTACTACTCTTCAGCTTGCTGAACTGACCCATTACATCCTCCAAGGTTACAGAGAATTTGTTTAGTTTCTCCGACTCCCCCGCTTCAAATATTCTTTCCGGCACCGGTGTCCCCCCCAAATCCTCCTCGGTGAAGACCGAAGCAAAGAATTCATTTAATTTCTCCGCTACGGCTTTGTCCTCCTTGATCGCCCCTTTAACACCATTTTCGTCCAGCGGCCCAACCGACTCTTTGGCCGGTTTCCTGCTTTTAATGTATCAAAAAAAATTTTTACTATGTATTTTTGCTTCCAACGCTAATTTCTTCTCAAAGTCCTTTTTTGCCCTCCTTATCTCCGCTTTGCATTTGGCTTGGCATTCCTTATGATCTATCCTGTTACTTTCAGTTGGTTCTCTTCTCCACTTTCTGAAGGATTGTTTTTTGGCTCTAATGATTTCCTTTATCTTACTGTTTAGCCACGCCGGCTGACGTTTAGTCTTTTTTCCCTTTTTTCTAATACGTGGAATATATTTGTCCTGAACCTCCAGGATGGTGTTTTTAAACAGCATCCACGCCTGATGCAAGTTTTTTACTCTGCGAGCTGCTCCTTCAGTCTTTTTTTCACCATTTTTCTCATTTTGTCGTAATCACCTTTTCTATAGTTAAACGCTAGCGTACTTGATTTCCTAGTTTCACTTCCTTCAATGCCAATATCAAAACCGATCATATTATGATCACTGTTATCAAGCGGCCCTCGTATCGTTACCCCCTGCACTAGATCATGAGCACCACTAAGGACTAAGTCTAGTATTTTTCCTTCTCTTGTCGGCTCCTGAACTAGCTGTTCCATGAAGCTGTCCTTGATTTCATCAAGAAATCTTATGTCCCTTGCGTGTACAGATGTTACATTAACCCAGTCTATATGCGGGTAATTGAAATCCCCCATTATTATTGTGTTGCCCAGTTTGTTTGCGTCCCTGATTTCCTTTAACATTTCCGCATCCGTCTGTTCGTCCTGGCCAGGCGGACGGTAGTACACTCCTATCACTATCCTTTTCCCCTTTGCACATGGAATTTCAATCCACAGTGATTCCAAGGAGTGTTTTGTTTCCTGCAGAATTTTCAATCTATTTGATTCAAGGCTCTCGTTAATATACAATGCTACCCCTCCACCAATCCGATTCACCCTATCACTACGATATAATTTGTACCCCGGTATGACAGTGTCCCACTGGTTATCCTCCTTCCACCAGGTCTCAGAGATGCCTATTATATCTAATTTTTCATTTAGTGCAATATATTCCAACTCCCCCATCTTATTTCTTAGGCTCCTGGCATTCGCATATAGACATTTCAAACTATGTTTGTTGTTCCTAAGTACATCATGCTTAGTACTTGACAGTATTAATTGGCAATCTTTTGTCTGATTTTTATTGTTATTTAAAGATACCCGATCTACTACAATCTCTTTTGCAACCTCACTATCAGGATACTCTATCTTCCCTGTTATGGTGATATCTTTGAAAGATACCTTATCCCGAACCATGCTCTTTTGAGCGACTGTCGGCCTTCCCCCCATTTCTAGTTTAAAAGCTGCTCTATCTCCTTCTTAAAGTAATTCTGAGATACGCCCCTCTGAGAGGCCTGTTTTGGACTCCCATCTGGCAGTTGCCATAATCCCCTCCTCCTGCACAGTATATATATTACTGGGGATAAATATTTAAACTAGAAGAACAGATCCCAAAACTATATCACAAAAAAACGTTCTTCCTTTAAAATATTTAATTTCTTTTATTACAATACATATATCACATATATATATATATACCCACTTTTTGGCACACACCAGTTTCTAGTGTTAATTTACATGCATATATTCTCAAGTATGTGCTGAAAACAACCTTTCATCTTGGCCATCCTCAGTGAAGCTTCCTTTCAGTCTTGCTAAAGTTTATACACATGCAGGTTGTATGTGTTTAAGTTGACCTGTGTATCAGGAAGACTGTGAGGGAGTTTATAGGAAGCTACTGCTGCCCCTTAACAGCACTCTCTCACAGTCACAGAGCCACCTTAAAAGGCAGGCTACAGAGCAGGGAATAGATGTCTTAGCAAGAGCAGAGCAGGTAGGGCATGGTCAAGGAGGTTTAATCTCTGTTTTCCATGTGTCCAGGGCTGCCAAATAAAAAAAAAAATTCCCACACAAAAACGCCCAAAACCCGCCCAAAAACTGCACACACCCCACCCCCGCCATCATCAACCCCGCCCCTTCCGTCATCACCCCCATCCCCGCCGTCATCACCCCCGCCCCCACTGTCATCAGCCCCACCCCTTCCGTCATCACCCCGCCCCGCCATCATCAGCCCCGCCCACGCCGTCATCGCCCCGCCCAATACGTCGGCAAACCCCGCCCAAAAGTCACAAACCCCGGCTCTGTCGCCATTAGCCCCACCCCTCGCCGGCTGAAAAAACGCCCCAAAACCCGCACAGAAAAAAGAAAACGAGCCCAAAAAACCGCAACCCGCCGCGGGCAAAAGTTTCCTGCGGCGGGTTGCGGAAAACCGCCAATTGGGCGGGAAAACCGCCCATCTGGCAACCGTGCTTGTGACATCAAAATGTTGAAACCAATTAGGTCAGTCACAGTTTCCCCTTCCCCACGCAGTTGTCATTGCCATACTCTCAAAATAAAGCAAGCAAACCTACGAGCTGCTGCATCCACGTTGTCGTTCTTTATTGTTGGTAGCATTTGTATTTAATCTCACTTATTTTTTCAAACATTTTGGCTTGTGCAGCATACAGATGTACACAGAGGATGTATAATAACGGAATAACTTTTCATAGGTAGAGTAGTAATTTGTTATAAATCGTTATCAGTGTGTCATTTGGAGGGGCTAGTTAAAGAGACACCTTAGCACATGTTATATTCATGCAGAGATTTTTTTCTCCTTGTAAAGGGCTACTAAAACACAAATCACGTTATGTTATGAGAATCAGATGCTCAACATTCAGAGAGTTTCTATCTGTTTACTTATTTATGACATACATATCCCACATTAAACATGAATTAGGTTGAAACCTGGGAGCATTTTAAATATTTTTTCCCTGTGTCTAGATCAAAAGAAAAAGATGGTTTGTGGGAACTTTTGTTGATTGCAGAGGTATATTATAAAAATAACATAGTAACATAGTAGATGACGGCAGAAAAAGACCTGCACGGTCCATCCAGTCTGCTGAGGAGGAAGGAGGTGTTTTAGAGAGCTCTGCTGACTTCCAGTGGAAAGGGAGTGAGACCTAGCTCCCTCCCCAAAGATGAGGAGGGTCCCTGGGGAGAAGGCCTCAGGAAAGTCCCAGGCTATGGGGCCTCCTGGGGCCCGGGACCAGAAGGCCGAAAGGAGTGGCTCTCTCCCTGGTTTGACTACCGGGAGAAGGGAAAGGAGTCCAGTGGACCGAAGGGAGAAGCAGCCCAGTGGAGGCCATCAGAGCATTTCCCCCTCCATGGCCCAGCTTGCGGAAGGTAAGCGAGAAGACAGTGGAGGGGGGAGGAAGATAGTACAGGCCCCAGAAGGGCGCTTCCAAGGAAGGGAGAAGGAAGAGGCGATGGAAGTTTGCCAGAAGCCTTTGCTGGAGGCAGCTGAGAGTGAGAGTGAGGAGAGTGGATCGTCAGATGAGGAGTTCCTTGAAGTGAGCTATGACCCTGATGATCCAGCAAGTAGTGTGGTAAATATTGTAAGACGAATTAAGCTGGTGGAAAAAGAAGTAGTGGAGCTAGGAAAACGTCTGAAAATGGCAAGAACTATGTGTAAATTTGCCCCAGCGGAGCACAGACAAATGTATGTTAAAGAGGAAGCCCGGATATCAAAGTTGTTGGGGAAAAAAGAACACTTGTTGAACTGTTTAAAAAAGGGCTCTGTGAATCCTTTGAGGGAGCTCTATGTTAACCGAGAAAGGATGGCTTCAATACCACAGTCTGGGGGTTCAGGAACACTACAGTTGCAGCAAGCTTCAGTGTCTTCAGCAGCATTAGACTCAAAAGAGTTGTCTGGGTTCAGAGGTGACCCCACTTTAAAATACATGAGACAGTTGGCAACACAGTCCAGAGCACTTACCCAGCAGCCAGAGGATAAGGAGGCAGCGGCAGGACATGGCTCTGAGGTGGGGGCTGGAGTAGAGATCCTACCTGTGGAGGGGAGGACAGAACTCAGTAACTTTTCAAAACTCCAGATAATGGAGGCAGCAGAGGGAGACGCAGGTAGCAGCCTGTTTTCTACAGAGGTGGTGGTCGAAGTCTCAGAGGGCTTACCTGCAGTTGTGCAAACAGCAGAGACAGTTGCCGTGAAGGAGGCCCTGTTGGAAAAGGGTCAGCAGAGGCAGACTCCGGTATTTTTGGCCGGGTCTGCAATGACTGAAGTGGAAACCGAAGCAGCATGGCATCTGGAGAAGCCCCGCCCACGAAGTCCGGGAGCAGGGGAGGTCTTCCCTGAGCATGGAGTAGCTGGCGGTTTACAGGAGAGGGGTCGGAGAGAGAGGAATAGGAGCGGGCAGCAGCTGGGAGCTCATTTGACCAGCTGTCCATTACAAGAGGTGAAATCGGGGGGTGCTAACAGCCAGCCTGTGGCGGAATCAGGAACAGACAAGCCATGCCCCCGGGAAGCGCCAGCCATTGGGAGAACGCAGGAGGGACTGCACCAGAAGCAAGGGGGAAGTAACCCGATTGTTGAGAGACTTTCGTTGACTACAGAAGTGGACATGGCAAGTCTAACAGATGTGCAGCGGGTGGTGGAGCAGACCTGCCAGCAGGACGGCTGGGAGCGAGGAGCCAAGGGGAGCGGCGGAGTTCCGGAGGCTTCGCCCCTGGTGCCGGAGGTTGGAGGGAGTTCGGGGGCAGAGCGAGCAGGGAGTCTGGTATCGCCAGCTGCAGACCTGACTGGGCAGGTGCCAGAGTATCGCCAGGAGACAGAGGAGAGGAGGCGATTAGCCCAGAGGCTGGAGCCTGCAGTGGCAGGGACGAGCAGGGACGTTCCAGGAAGTGGAGATGGGCAGGACAATCAGTTGGAGGCAGCCCAAGCCGCAGAACTGACTATGGACGTTGCTGGATGTTTGTCTGAGAGGGAAGGGGACGGGGGACAACGGGAGGGGGAGGGGGCGGTGGATATTGAGGAAGGGAGAGGGATGAGGGGAGGGGCAGAGGGACAGAAGGGGGGGGAGGCAGAGGGAAGGGCTGGAACAAGTGTGGAGGGGGGGCGGTGGGGGCTGGGGTCCAAGTCCTTTGCGGCAGTAGTCCAGGGAGGGGGAAGGAGGGAGGGGGGGAGATCGGGTGGTTTTGAGGGCCCAGGGAGGGGTTGGGGGGGAGCGGGGACAGGGGGTGGACAGCTGCCTAAGCGGCGAAATGTGGTACAGCTCAAATGGATAGGGGAGGGGGCAATGCCCTCCAGGGATCGGGTCTTGAGGCTGGTGATGGGGATGGGGTTTATACCCGAGGACTTTTACGCGTGTATACACCCCATCAACATCCCAGAATATGACTTGAGCTTCATGACCCAGAGGGGGATGGAAATATTCTGGGAAAGGTACGAGGGGGTGAGGGGAAAGGGGGAGTGGCGGGACCTCAGGGCCATTCCAGTCAGCAAGCCGGACCTGGTGCAGATCACCCTGCTCGTGAGAAATGAGTCTATCTCTGGGGCAGATTTAGCCTACTGGCTACAGAGGTACGCGGAGCTGAGATCCCCACTTACAAAGTTACCGGATCCAAGCAGGGTTTGGGCAGGAGGTTGGGGAGCCCTGGTCAAATTGAGACAGGAGAGCCATGTGGTCCAGCACATTCCTTCGGCTGCCTTTATCGGTCGTGACAGGATACTGTGCTTTTACAAGGGGCAGCCGCGGCAGTGCTTCAGATGTGGTTCGTTTAGGCACTTCAGCATGTCATGCCCAGTGGTAAAGTGTGGAAGATGCGGGGATCAGCATGCCACAGAGGACTGCACCGCGATCAGGTGCAACCTCTGCGGCGGGTTAGGCCATGCATATCGGAACTGCCCTAGGGCGGCCCATAACGAGTGGGATATGTGGGGGAAGGGACGGGGAGGGGGGGTAATGGAGGAGGGGATAGGGCAGGGGGTGATAGGCAGGGAGGGGCAAGGGGGGGAGAAGGAGGGGATGCAGGAGGGGGGGCGGCAGGGGGCTGGGTCAGGAGTGGAGCAGGGGGGAGAGGGGGAGTGGGTACAAGTGCCACAGAGGAAAGGGAAGTTTCGGAGGGGGGGGGAAACTAGGGGTGGGCAGGGAGGGGTCGCTGCAGGGGAAGAGGGGGGGGAACAGATTTCAGGTGTTGGAGGAGGAGGAGGAGGATAGGGAGGTTGGGAGGGAGGAGGAAGAACAGGGGGAAGGAGAAGAGGTGGAGTTAATGGAGGAAGAGGGGGCGGCAGGGGGGATTGGAGAGGGCAAACGGAAATATGAGGAAGCACTGGAGGAGGGTACTGGTGGTAGGAAGAAGGGCGGGAAGGCTCTGGGGGAAGGGGGAGGGGGGGAGGGAGGAGGAAGAGGGAAGGGAGGGAGGGAGGGGAAAGGGGAGTAAGAGGAAAGCTGAGGGGGCTGGGCAGGTGGTGAAGGCCCAAGTGCAGGCTTGGGGGGACAGAGTGGAGCTAGAGGAGGATCTGGAGGACTTGGAGGACTTGGGGGAGGTGGAGGACTCGGTGGAGGAGGTAGGGGGGGGGGGTGAAGAGGGGAGAGGGAGGGATCAGGGGGTGGGTCCGGATAGAGCAAAGAAGAAAGGAAGGAAGAAAGGGGGAGGTGGGGGTAAGGTGCAGACAGGACGGCTGCAGGGGGGGGGAGGGGGATGTGGCAGGGGATGATGTAGACCGCATAGCAGAGGACCTGCTTCAGGGTAAGAAGGGGGTATCCCAGGAGATAAGGAAAGAAGTTGGGAGTGAGCAGACCCGTGACTCGCAATGAGGATGGCAGGCTTAGTGTTGACATTTGCCACGCTGAATGTGGCCAGCATCGCCTCTCCGAAGAAGCAGGGTTTAGCGTATGACTGGTTCGCGAGGGTCCAAGCAGATTGCTTCCTGCTCCAGGAGACTCGGCTGCGGTCCATTGAGGTGATCAGGCGGGCAAGGCGGGCCTGGAAGTGGGGTCCCTCGGTGTGGGGGTTGGCGGGGGAGAGGTATGGTGGGGTGGGGATCTTATTTAAGTCCCACCGGGTGAATATTCAGCGAGTGGTGGAGCTGGGGGTGGGGAGATGTCTTGTTGTGGATGCGATTTGGGAGGATAGAGCACTGAGGGTGGTGAATGTGTATGGGCCCCAAAGCAAGAAGGAAAGGGTGCTCCTCTTTGGGAAGATCAAGCCCTACCTATACACTTCGCGCCAAGTAGTCTGGGGGGAGATTTTAACACCATATTGCGGAAAAAGGATAGTGGGGGACGATCGGTACAGGTGGGCTATGACGGGGTGAGGCTGGCAGGGATCATGCGGGAGGCGGAGCTGGTAGACGCGCATGTGGCCTTCTGTGAGGAACAGGAGGGGTTCACGTTCTTTCGAGGGCAGTGTAAAAGTAGAATCGATAGATTCCTGGTAAAGAAGGGGGTTTGTCTGGGGGGTCCACGAACCGTGGACGTGGACTTTTCAGACCACCACATGGTCCTCCTTCAGGTGGGGGGGGCGGCAGCGCAGAGGCCAGGGAGGGGGCTATGGCGACTAAATTTAAAGTGGTTAGGTAGCGAGCAGGTGCGGGAGGAGTACCGCCGGTTTTTGGAAGATCAGGTGTCAGTGCAGGGGGCATTTCAGTCATTGGGGGAGTGGTGGGATACAGTGAAAAGACAAACGCGGGGATTCTTTCTCAGACAGGCGAGAAGGGAGGGGAGGGAAAGGACAAAGTTGGGCATGGCGATAAAGAAAAAGAGGGACACACTGATTTCACAAGGGGGGAGGGAGGAAGAAATACATGATCTCCAAGCACTCCTGGAACAGGTACAGTACAACCGCTACACCTCCTTGGTGTACGAGCGGGACTTCGGAAAAATGTGTAGCCCGGACCCCTTCGCATGCTGCCGGGAGCGGAGGGCGCGCAGGGTGATGGAGGGGGTACGGGACGCACAGGGGGTCCTGCAGGACACCAGGGAGGGGATTCTGGGGGCAGTGAGGGACCACTTTGCGGCGTTCCTTTCAGCCCAGCAGATTGATATAGAGCAGATGGAGTGTTATGTGGAAGAAACCCCGGGGATAGGTCACGGGGGACCCCAGCTTCAGGCCCTCTTGAACCCGTGGACAGAACAGGAGGTGGAGGAAGCCATCGGGGCGCTCCACAGGAAGACTTCGCCGGGGCCGGATGGGCTAACAACTGAGTTCTACCAGGCCTTTAAGGAGCAGCTGGTGCCGATCCTGGTGAGGGTATGGGGGGCAGCCCAGTTGGAGGGTTCCTTGCCTAGGTCCCTGACGGAGGCGGCTCTTATCCTACTAAGTAAGGGGAAGGACCCGGCGATGCTGGCCAACTGGCGGCCTATAGCACTGCTTAATACAGATCGGAAAATTTTTGCGCGAATGCTATTCCAGAGAATGAGGCAGGTGTCTGGGGATTTGCTGGCAGCCTCACAAGCATGTGGGGTTAAAGGGAGAGGGGTCTTGGAAGCGGCAGCGTGGGTGCGGGAGGGGGTAGAACGCAGTAGAGTGGGAGGGCATGGTAGGCTGTTGGTAACACTCGACCAGGAAAAAGCGTTTGATAGAGTGCAGTGGGGTGTCCTATGGAGCATTTTGGAGCGCTATGGGTTTCCGAAGGGCTGGATAGAGCAATTACAGCTACTTTATCGGCATGCGGGGTGTTTCCCCCTGGTTAACGGGTGGAGAGGGCAGGGGTTTGAGGTAGGGGCAGGGGTCCGACAGGGGTGCCCACTCAGCCCGCTGTTGTATGCATACGCCATCGACCCTTTTATAAGACGGCTGGAGAAGGGGGGGGCGGAGGGGCTGGAAGGGGTGGAGGTGGGGGACAATAACCAGTTAAGGGTCGTGGCGTATGCAGATGACGTTACAGTGTGGGTAGCGGACCAGAGGGAGGGAGGTAGATTGCAGAACCTGATCCAGGAATACTCGCAGGCAACAGCGTCGCAGGTCAATTTTCAAAAGTCCAATAGCCTGTGGGTTGGGGATCAGGGGCTGCAATTTGAGTTGGGAGGTAGGTTTCCTACAGCTGTGGAACGTATACGGGTCTTGGGAATATATTTCGAGAAGGGGGATTATAGGCTCTACAACTGGGATAGGTGTCTCCAAGAAGTGAAGGGGAGGGTGGATAGATGGAAGGGGTGGAAAATGACCATGGGGGAGCGGGTACAGCTCATCAAGGCACACTTAGTTCCTTTGTTTCTGTTCGTCAGTTACATCTGCTTGCTGCCGGAGAGCCAGTACGCGGCCTTGTATGGGGTGTTCTTCCGGCTGCTCTGGGGCAACAGGACGAATCCGGTAAAACGGAATGTTACCTATCTGCCTAGGAGGGAGGGGGGGGGTGGGCATGATAAACCCAGTCCTGTTTTTCAGCGCTTTGTTCCTGCAGTTCAATCTGGGAGGGCGGTAGGGCGGGAGCCACCGGGGTGGGCTAGGAGTGTCCTGCAGTGGTGGCCAAGATATTGGGACCTATGGCGGGAGGGGGGGGAGGGTAGTGGCACTGCGAAGGGGGGCCCCGGGGGGGGTGAGTTATTGCAAGACCCTAGTGAAATTGGTGAGGGTGTGGGGGCTGACGGTGGGGGAGGTGAAGGCAGGACAACGGGGGGTCTGGATGGACAGAGTACGGGCGCAGGTGTTCTCAGCTCCTCTGGCGCTGAGGGACGCGCCGGCCCCACGGATGCAGCAGGGGTTACGGTTGATTGCTTCGAACCGCATCCCGGTGAAGTATAAAGACCTGGCGTGGCTGTCCTTTCACGGTAGACTGTACGTCCGAGGAAATTTGAAATATCGCAATGTGCGGGATAGAGGGTGCCCACGGGAGGAATGTGCTGGAACTGAAGAGACGATGGAGCATTTCCTGGTGAGGTGCCCATTTACAGTCCAGGTCTCTGACCGGGTTTCCTCGTTGCTGCAGATCCCCAGTTTCCGCAACTACAGCTATGCGGACTGGGTGTACGGCCCAGAGGGTGGAGGGGGACGCGGGGACCCGGTAACACGCTTTCTGATTTCGGTGATATTGCGGTACTGCCTCTGGATGGCGTGCTGCAGGGTGTCCCTGTACCAGGAGGTCCGGCCGGCGGAGGTAGTCAGCTGGGATGTGGTAAGGGCGGTGCAGGAAGCGGCAAAGTGGGAAAGGGTGGAAAAAGGGGTGGGGGTGGCTTCGAGGTGGTGGAGACACGTGAGGCTTAAGCCACCATGAGGGGACATGCTTCCCAGGGGATTGTGTGCCAGTTGTCTGAAGGGGTTGTGGGGGGTCGGGGGGGGGGGGTTGATCCATTGTATTATTGAGGAGGGGGTGTACATAGATAGGCAGACCATGTCTAGCTAGGAGCCTGGGGTTTGATTTGCATGTCCGGTTTTTTTTCTTGGGTTTTTCTAATACACAGTTTCCACTGTAGTATTGAGGAGGGGAGGGTGTGTACATAGATAGGAGGACTGTGTATAGCTAGGGGCTTGTTTTTGATTTGTATGTTATTTGTTTTTAGTTTTTTCCAATAAAAAGAGTTTTCCAGTCTGCCCAACAAGATAACTCATATTTGCTGCTTTTTGTGTATACCCTACTTTGATTTGTACCTGTGCTCTTCAGGGCACAGACCGTATAAGTCTGCCCAGCACTATCCTCACCTCCCAACCACCAGCCCTGCCTCCCAACCACCAGCTCTGGCATAGACCGTACAAGTCTGTCCAGCACTATCCCCGCCTCCCAACCACCAGTCCCGCTTCCCACCACCGGCTCTGGCACAGACCGTATAAGTCTGCCCAGCACTATCCCCGCCTCCCAACCACCAGCCCTGCCTCCCGATCTTGACTAAGCTCCTGAGGATCCATTCCTTCGGCACAGGATTCCTTTATGCTTATCCCACGCATGTTTGAATTCCGTTACCATTTTCATTTCCACCACCTCCCACGGGAGGGCATTCCAAGCATCCACTACTCTCTCCGTGAAAAAATACACTTAATATTTTTATTACTATTATTTAAAAGACAGATATTGAATAATGAAAGCAGAGCTACCTTCATACAGAAGTCCAGAGTCAGTCTAGATGTGCCAACATTGTCCAGTTCAGCACACTATTAGCTATCAAGTTCATACAAAGTTTATTATGTTCAGTGGAAAATAAATTTGTTGGCTCAGGCTGCCTGCTATGTGAATGTTTCATCATTGTTTCATTATTGCTACCATGTATTACATATGGGCACTTGTTTTAAACTTTGATTGTTTTCATTTGTTTATCTAGACCTCACATATACATGGTTTGCTTTTTAAACCCAAAGGTGAATCCTAAAAGGTGGTTGAACAGTTAGGTATAAACTGTGTTGTTTCTGACTTTAGTTGGTTTGGAGTGCTTTGGGTCCTGCTGATCTGTACATCTGCTGTCTGGAATTTTGGAAGATAGAAATAAGGAAATAAAAATTAAATTTTTGGATGTACTCTGTAGAAGTTGTTGTTTACTTTTGCAATGTGATGGATACCTGTTCTGATGTGTGCATGTGATAATCTTTGAATAGCTGCCTACACTTACGGCTATGATTTCTGAACATGTGGTATCATTAAAGGACAAACTTTTAAATGCCCAGTTGGGTATATATTCTAATCTCAACTTTGTTAAATGTTTCAGACATATCCATCTATTTGTTCCCATGATATAACTGAATTCTATTATTCTGTCTCACTGTATTTTCAAACGCAAACCACATTGAACCCGACTTTGCTTGGGATAATATGTGATATAAATGTAAAAGAAAAAATCCTTTATCCCCCACCTTTTAAGACACTGCCTGCCTGCTGGATAGTGATGGCACAAGGAAAGCAAGTTTTTGGTCCACTGAAGACTAACTGAAAATAACCTGTTCCTTAGCTGTGCCCTAGTATTACCATGGGCATATTGAAAAAACGAACATACTATGCCTCTGTGGTTATGTTCCACTAATAAGTTAAGCGATTAACTGGATTTCTTGAAAGGATTTTATAAACATAGGATGCATGACTAGGGACACAAACATACACTTATTTATTCAATATCACAATTTCTCATGTACAGCCACAAAACAACCTTTTTAAGGTGGATAGTTTTCCTTTTATTATTGACCAGATAGAGATAAGAGGTTTCAGTTTTGGCATAGTATAAGTCATCACAAGTACAAAATATATGAAAACCAATGGACTGCATTAGGGGCTTATAGCCTATTTATGTTTAAACATAAGAGATCTGCATGAAACAAAATATTTATTTTGATTTTGATTTATAAAGCCACTTGCCCCTGAAACATGTTCAAAACAGAATAATCCATTTGTGTATCTAAAAGGTAAACTTCGATGAAGATGTGATACCATGTGCCCCAATAAAAGGAGAGTTTAATACTACTTGCATTTAATTTCAATATATTCCATCATCTTTATAACATCAGGCTGCCCAAGGCAGATTACAACAACAGTTAAGATGAACCCATTAGGAAACAGGATATCTTCACTAAAATCTGGCCATCTGTATTGTATAGAAGAACAGTGAAGAAAATTAGCACCAACTACAGAGTTTATAATTGCTGTTTCTACCAGCTACAATAATTTTTGAAGCTCTTTTAGTGATATTCTTTTCTCCTCCACTTTTAAGGCACTGCCTATCCAACTGGAACAGCTTTAGACTTGTTACAGATGGACCAACAATAAAAAAAAACGACAACATGGATGCAGCAGCTCATAGGTTTGCTTGCTATTTTTTCAAGTGTATTGCAACGATGGCTGCACAGGGGAGTGGAAACAGAAATTAACCAAATTGGCTTCCTTGCTTACAGTGGGCTAGATAGGCTCACTTCCACTCCTGTCTATTAAACCTCCTTGGGCATGGCCGATCAAGGCAAGATAAAAACCTTCAGCACAGATCAGTCAGGCAGGCTCAGAGGAGAGAAGAGAAGCCTTCCACCCTATGCCTCCTAGGTTTACCATATGGCCCCAGAAAAAGGACACATTGATCCAGTCCGGGTTTTGCTTCTATTGACAGCAATGGAAGTAAAACCCAGATTGGATCAATCTGTCCTCCTTTTTCTGGAGCCATTTGGTAACCCTAATGCCTCCACCACAGAAGTATAAGCAGCAGAAGCTCTACTCGGGTAAGCCAAGTTTGTTGGTATCCTGTTGAAATTGTAACTTTAGAATTCAGGGCCAAACTTGGCCCAGTTGGGACAGAACTTTAACTCTTGGACTCCAGGCCAGAGGCAAGTTGTTTCTGCTGCCTTTTGAGAGACAAATTAGTGCACGCTGTGTCCTTGCGGGAGCAGGCCACAGAAGAGAACCTTTTGAACATAAGAACTGATTTTTGATGTGTTTATTTTCTCCTGACCTATGAGTAGGGTTACCATATGGCTCCAGAAAAAGGAGGACGGATTGAGCCAGCCGGGCTCAATCCGTCCTCTTTTTTCTGGAGCCATATGGTAACTCTACCTATGAGAGGTACAGGTCACCCATTTTCTGCACATACATAAATTGTTTCATTTCACATTTAAACCTCTGTGTGGCTGTGTTTTTGAAGGCTCCAGGCCCACCCTTGCTCATGCTGTTATAAAGACAATTTTATAAAACTCTGTATCTGCACCTAACACACCATTATATTTGTCCTTTTAATAATTCCCTCACTATTTTAAAAGTTCTTTGAGCCACTCAAAATGTTAATTAATATAATTATTTGTGACAAATGTTCTGGGAGCCAGTGTACCTTTTCTTTGGGGTTAGAGGGGATGGGGAGTATCAAGCATTCTTCATAGTGGCAGTGATAGAGTAATACCAATCTGAATAGTGATATTTATAAAGTAATACTGATCTGAATAGTGGTAGTGGTTATAATGAAAATTAGAAACAGGAAAACTAAACAAGATTTTAGCTTGAGAGAGCGCCCAGGCCTTGCTCATAGAAACATAGAAAATGACAGCAGATAAAGATCAGTTGGCCTATCCCATCTGCCTAGTCATATTAATCTCTATTATTCCTTCTTCTCCCTCATCAAAGATCCTCTGTAGTTATCCCATGCTTTAGTGAATTCCGCCAAGTATTTCTTTTGGGCACGGTTTAGAGAGTCAGGACCCTAGATCAGTTGAAAATGATCCAATAAAATGAGGAAATAAGGCTTCATTTTGCCCAATTTTACTGAATAACTTATATGACCTTTTATTGCAATATATCACTCATTGCAAAGGAAGTACAAGGGTGATGACTCTAGTCCAGAGGAGGGCAACCTTTATACACAGTACTAACCCTATCGGGCTGCAGCATTGCATAATGTCAGAACCAGAAATGCACAGAGATCCATTGACCTTCTGGGATAAATAAATAAATAAATAAAATTATGTAAAAAGATGGAAACAAACTGCTAGAGTGGCTGTTCTGAAAATATTTGTGAAACTCTGGTTAATGACTTTTCTGTGTATACTTCCCATGATCTTGGGTGTCACATAAAATTCAGTGGTGGACCGCATTCGACCTGCAGGCTGCAGTTTGCTCACTCCTGCACTAGTCAAAAGAGAGTTACCTCCCATGAAGTACAGTATGTACCCCCTGTCTTTCAACAGAGCACAAAGACTCAATGAGGGATTTTAGATCGGGGCAATTCCACAATGCAGTAACTGGAAATGGAACAGTTAAGAAAGGAGCATGCAATAACTTGCATTTAAGTGAATACTTAAATGGAAGTGACAAGGACAACTAAATGTTTTTAAAATTAGAATTTGTTGGCTTTCAGAACTGATTGTGTTAACATTCTCTTGGTTTCTGTTAAAAATTATAATTGTTTTCCAAAGCTGAGCCATTTTACATGTATGTTAGTTATTTGCTTAAAAAGATTTTTCAAAAATGGTTATTTACAAGTTAGGAATTCTGAAATTGCTGTCGTACTCCACATGATGACCAAGAAACTGGTTAGAAACAGTTGGTGGTCCACCCTTGTGGTTCAGGTGGCAGATGCTGTACACTAGCAAGTAGAAGGCCACTGGTTCAATACCTGAAATGTACCTTCCTTTCTCCGAGGACAAGCAGGCTGCTTGTTCTCATGACTGGGTTGACGTCCACGGCAGCCCCCACCAACCGGAAGAAAACTTCACGGGCGGTCCCACATGCAGGGCACACCCACCGCGAATGCGCAGCCATCTTCCCAACCTTGCGCGACCGTTCCCGCTCAGTTTTTTTCCTTTTCACGCTGGAGAGAGACGTCTTCACGTCCCTCTCTTAGTCAGCCCCGGAAACCGGATTGTGGCCTAGCCCGCGTTTTTTCTTTATTAGTGTACGCGTTCGCGTTATTTTTTTCTTTAAAAAAAAAAAGAAAGAGTCTTCCTCATCATTCCTAGTCGCGAAGGCGCATCGTCGTGGCCTTGTGGCCGTGCGGTCATTTCTTTCTTTTTCGGGTGTGCTTTTCACCGCCACCATCGACGATTTTGACTTCGCTGACGCGATTTTTTCGTCGATGACCTCGAAGGTCCCGAGCGGATTCAAAAAGTGTAGTCGGTGCGGCCGGCAGATCTCGCAGACCGATACTGACGCTTGGTGTCTCCAGTGCCTCGGCCCGGAGCATAATTCCAAGATGTGCACCTTGTGTCTCGGCTTAAGAAAGCGGACGCAGGTGGCGAGGCAAGTTCTCTGGGACCGTCTTTTTGGAACTTGCACCGGCCCTTCGACGTCGACCTCGACGACATCGGTGTCGACGGCCGGGTCTTCGGTGCCGGTACCGATGTCGACGGCGCCGGCGCCGACTATGGCATCGACCCCAGGAGCACAGGTACCTTTGGCCCGCCGGCGGTGAGCGGCCGCGCGGGCAGTCTTCCCCAGCCACTCCCGCTGCTCAGGGCCATCGAGACCAAACCCTGTCGGATCCGATACCTCGAGGCCGAGGGGGGGGCTCCACCTCCTCGTCCCTTCCGCGGAGCGCTGATGACGGGCATCGAAAGAAAGCCAAGAAGCACCGTCATCGGTCGCCCACGACGCACGGGACTGGCAGTTCCGGGACATCGAGGGATGACTCAACGCCCAGGAAGTGGCAGTGCATACCCGCCCTGCTGAACATCAGTTGCACACATTGGACTGCAAGCGAGCGTTGGCCTTCTATCTGGAGCGGACTCAGCCCCACAGACAATCCGCCCAATTGTTTATTTCTTTCAACCCCAATAGGAAGGGGGTCGCTGTCAGGAAACGCACCATCTCCAATTGGCTAGCAGATTGCATTTCCTTCACTTACGCCCAGGCTGGGCTGACTCTTGAGGGTCATGTCACTATTGAAGAGATTTGCAAGGCTGCGACGTGGTCATCTGTCCATACATTCACATCACATTACTGCCTCCAGCAGGATACCCGACGCGACAGTCGGTTCGGGCAGTTGGTGCTGCAGAATCTGTTTGGGGTTTGAATCCAACTCCACCCTCCAGGACCCGATTTTATTCTGGTCAGGCTGCACTCTCAGTTAGTTGTTCTTCGTAGGTCAATTTCAGTTATGCCATCGTCGTTGCGAGGTTCAATTGACCTGGGTTCTTGTTTTGAGTGAGCCTGAGCGCTAGGGATACCCCAGTCGTGAGAACAAGCAGCCTGCTTGTCCTCGGAGAAAGAGAATGATACATACCTGTAGCAGGTGTTCTCTGAGGACAGCAGGCTGATTGTTCTCACTTACCCTCCCTCCTCCCCTTTGGAGTTGTGTTTTTCCTCATTCCTTTGCTTGTCATTCAACTGAGCGGGAACGGTCACGCACAGGCGGGAAGACGGCCGCGCATGCGCGGCTGCGTGCGGGACCGCCCGCGAAGTTTTCTTTCGGTTGGTGGGGGCTGCCGTGGACGTCAACCCAGTCGTGAGAACAATCAGCCTGCTGTCCTCGGAGAACTCCTGCTACAAGTATGTATCATTCGCTTTCTCCAAGTTAACAGGAGATTGGAATGCTGTGGAGGCCACGTTCATAGTCTGGGAATGGGGGAGGGGGGGGAGAGTGAAGGAGTCTTGATTATTGGTTAAGGGTAACAACAAGTGGAATTAGGGCCAGTGATTTCAGCCTTGACTGCCATTCCAATGACCAGACTAGGTATTCTGGGGGCAAAGGGGGAAGGACATAAGAATGGGGGGTGGGAGTGTAAAAATTGAGGAAAGAGGTGTAGGCACCTGGCAAACCCTGAGCCATTTGGTAAGATTATCTTCTCATGTTAAGGGGGATGAAAGGCTATGTCACATCACCAACTTCAATTTGTTGTTCAAATCTGATGCAAAGCAGAGGACTGAGTCAGTGGTTGACCAGCATTGACTTTTTGGAAGGGTT
This sequence comes from Microcaecilia unicolor, assembly GCF_901765095.1. NCBI lineage: Eukaryota > Metazoa > Chordata > Amphibia > Gymnophiona > Siphonopidae > Microcaecilia > Microcaecilia unicolor. The sequence goes on along the minus strand of NC_044031.1, from coordinate 124,506,154 downwards.
TGAGGTTAACATGAGTGAGCACATGGCAGTGCAGGTATTGACACACCTCCAGTTCTTTTTTCATTTGCCTATGCCTATGCTGCTGCCACTAAATGAATGGACCCAGGGGCGTAGCCAGACCTCAGTGGGAGGGGGGTCCAGAGCCCGAGGTGGGGGGGGGGCACAGTTTAGGCCACCTCCCCCAGCCACCAACCTCCCCCCCCCCCCACCACTTTGGACCCCCCCCTCCTACTGCTGACCCCCCCCCCCCCCCCGTTGCCTCCACCACCAGGTATTTTTGCTGGCGGGGGTCCCCAACCCCCACCAGCCGAAGTCATTTTCAGTGCCAGTCGACTCCGGCGCCTTCGCTGTTGATCAGTTTCTGACTCCTGACGTCCTCTGTGCACGTCCTGTATGTAGCCCCATGCAGGACGTGTACGCAGGACGTCAAGAGTCGGAAACAGATCATCAGCGAAGGTGCCGGAGTCGACCGGCGCTGAAGAAGACTTCGGCTGGCGGGGGTTGGGGACCCCTGCCAGCAAAGGTACCTGGCGGCGGTGGCAGCAGGGGAGGGCTGGCAGTGGGAGGGGGGTCCAAAGTAGAGGGGGCCAAGGCTTATCTGTGGGGGCCCATGCCCCCGTGGCCCTACCTAGCTACGCCCCTGAATGGACCTGATCCCAGGTCCAACCCTTGGTTATACCCCTGGGATGTAGACATATTGGAGGATGGGGCAATGAGTGGGCACAAGGCAGTGCAGGTATTGACACATCTCCAGTTCTCATTTTATTGACCTATGCTGCTGCCACTAAATGAATATACCTGATCCCAAAGAGGGAAGAGGGCATAGCCCATCCTGGCCCAACCCTTGGTTATACTCCTGGGTTGTAGACATATTGGAGAATGGGACAATGTATGGAACAATAAAAGGCTGCAATCTAGTGGTGGCCTGCTTTGTTTTGTGAGAGGGGAATGATCCTAGAGGAGAGGGATGGTGAACAAATACTTCTGTTTGGTGATAAGGATGGTCTAGAGATGGACCAGCACATGTTGGTAAGAAAACATATGGTATTGGATTAGATTTAATACCATTTTCGGAAAAGAGGATTTGTTTAGAGCTGGAAAATCCACACTGCCAGATGGGGTAATCCCAGGCCATTTTGTCTTGTCTACTAAAGGTCCTGTTCAGTTGATCATGGAAGATAAGTGGCTCCATGTAACCAAAGGATGGCGTATGTTGTCCTTTATAAAACTGGTGATAGGGAGAAGGTGGGAAATTACAGGCTGTCTAGTCTGACTTCAGTGATGAGAAAAGTTAATGGTTATAGTTCAGAAAGAAAAGATAGTAAAGCATCTTAAATCTGGCAGTTTGTTGGATCTGAGTCAGCATGGTTTTTGCCAGAGGGAAATTGTATTGACTGTTAGAAGAAAGAAGTGGATTGTAAAAGTCCTTTGCAAGCTAATGAATAAGGAGCAGTTAAAACTTCTTTAATGTATTTTTATTTTGAATTTTCCTTTGCAATTTAAAAAGCATGAGTTCAATTGAGGGACATGTAAAATAATTGTTTACCTGATATACGTATAAAAACTAAGATTCTGGTTAGTACTTAAATAGTTCATAAACTGAAAAAAAAAAGCATTATTATACTGTCAATGACCAGATCATCACGCTAGAAATGAAGTGCCTTTTTCAGAAAGACATTTTCCCATTCTGTGGCTATGAAAAATATTTGTTGCATGAGGTATTGTGAATAGATTTGTGTGAGTTTTATTTGTAGGTATAATAGCATCACAGGAAATCTAACAGATGGTAAACAGATAGTGTTGTGATTCATTTACTGGATTGCTCATTTACTTTAGGCTAGATTCCGCATATGTTTGTCTGTATACTTTAAAGATGCAGGAAGGCAGTGATTAAATGGAATGAGACATTTCCACCAGTTTGCATTCAAAGGTAAAAAGCATTAACTGATAGTTTGAGTTTGATCAATCTTAATACTCATGCAGGTTTTTTTTATAAATAGAAGATAATCAAAACATGAGACAAACAAATCAACCAAACTCTGCCCTCCAGCTCCTGCCACTGATTTCTTTTTTATTTTACTTTTACACTTAGGGCTGGATTCTATATAAGGCGTGGTGAGTAGGGCGTGTTAAATTGTGGACATAGCAATTATTGCCAATTAGTGATGATAATTTGTTGTTATTGGCCAATTATCACTGATTGGCTCATTACTCAATTGACCAATAACAACAAATTATCACTAATTAGCAATAAATGGAATTTATGTGTGCTTCTTTTTAGGCATATTCTAAAAGGAGGTGCATGTAAATTCCAACGTGCATAGCTGAAAAGAAAACACAGTCATTGAAGGAGTGTGGACGTGTTGGGGGCATTATTCGAATATACGTACATTATTATAGAATTTGGGGGAATGTGCCTACATTTAGGTGCAGGTATTTACACCAGTTTTTCAGTGGCGTAAATGGCTGCACCTAAAAGTAGATGTGTTTCCCGGTCCAATGCATTATTCTACACACCGTGCCTAACTTTAGGTGCATTATATAGAATAGCATTAGGCAATTTTAGATACCATTTACTGAATCTGGTCCTTAAAGGGCAATTCTATAACCTAGATGCTCACATTTATATGTGTGTTAGATGCATAAATGCTACTATGCCATTTAAGTGCTATTCTGCAAATACCCACTTAGCTTATATAGCACATATTTGCAAGAGGGACATACACAGGGGCGGAGTATTGGTGAGGCTGCCACTTATACACATAACTTACAGAATACTGTGAGTCAGTGGTTCCCAAACCTGATCCTGGAGGCACCCCAGCCGGTCAGGTTTTAGGATATCCACTGCCTCCACTGCATGCAAATCTCTGTCATGAATATTCAGTGTGGATATCCTGAAAACCTGACCAGTTGGGGTGCCTCCAGGACCAGGTTTGGGAACCACTGTTGTAAGTTATATGCTTAGGCCTCTTAGTTCTGGATGACACAAGAAACGAGGTGTCTGATTTTGCATTTTCCCCAATGTCATCTTGTCTCCGTCTTCAAATTTTTAATACGTTGTACTCCTTTTCTATAATCTCTTCATGGAATTTGTTACTGGTATCGATTTGATTGGAGCCTACTAATTAGATTTTTCCAAAGAAGCTAAAAACCTATTTATTTGATAAGTATTGCCATACTGGGGAAGACTAAAGGTCCATCGAGCCCAGCATCCTGTTTCTTACAGTGGCCAATCCAGGTCACAAATACCTGGCAAGATCCCAAAAATGTACAAAACATTTTATACTGCTTATCCCAGAAATAGTGGATTTTCCCCAAGTCCATTTAATAACGGTCTATGAACTTTTCCATTAGGAAGCCATCCAAACCTTTTTTAAACTCCGCAAAGCTAACCGCCTTTACCACATTCTCAGGCAACGAATTCCAGAGTTTAATTACACGTTGAGTGAAGAAACATTTTCTCTGATTCATTTTAAATTTAATACATTGTAGCTTCATCACATGCCCCCTAGTCCTAGTATTTTTGGAAAACATGATAAATGAGATAGATTTCGGTAGGTATGGGAATTGTACCAACTTACTGTATTGACTTATTTTTGTTATTGTTATTTAGAAAACATGTCAACCATATTGAACCGGAAAGGTATATAGCAGTATGCAAGTCTTATATTGATACTGAACCGTCTAAGAGTATTTTCTGTTGCAAATGTCTTTATCTATTAACAATATAAAACAGAACAATAACAATATAGAAACAAAAAAAACCTGATATTGTCTGCATGTAATTATAAATTACAAAAAATGTGAAGGAGCTTCAGACTTTTTCAAAGTTTTTCATGGTTTGAAGCTCCTTCACATTTTTTGTAATGTATACTTTTCCATTTCTGCCAAATTGAAAAATGGCCTTATGTTTACTTGTTAGACACAACATTGTAGCACATGTACATATCCCTTCATCAATTGTCACTCCCCCTTAAGATGTGGCCTGGGAGCATCAGGCTGCGACTTTGTGGCACAATGCTCCCGGGTTGGAAAAATAGCCCTATCTTTTTGCTGGGGTTATTTTTCCAGCAATAACGTGGGTTGTTGTGTTCATCACAACCTGTGGTATAGAATTTATGTAGTGATGATGTTTTTGCATGTCATTTCTATGTAACTTGCAGTAACCTTAAATACTCTTATGTTATTATGATATAAATTGTGTTAGTGCCCTTTAACACATGTTAAATTGGTAAATAATGCGCATTATAGCCGTAACACAACTTGATATCTACTCCTTTATTTCCTTACTTTCTTTTAATCACCCTAAAAGAATTATACTGCTTGAGTGAACCTGTGCTTAGGATGTTGTGGAGGCAGCATGCATGGTCTCTAGGGTGAAGACCCCCAACCATCTCTCAAATTCCACTTCTGGCCAGACATGACTTATGCATACACCCCCAAATTCTATAAATGGCACCTAAAGTTAGTTTCCCAGTTACGTGCCCAGTTATAGAACAGGATCAGTTACATGTGTAACTTAATTAGTTAATTGGTGCTATATTGGCACTTACTGGGAGTTATTTTTATTTTAATATTTTGTTTATTGGGCAGGTAAACATTCAGACAGAGAAAGGCATTAGTTTACAAATTGTAAGCTTGGATCTAGTTAAACATTCTAAGTCTATCATTTAAACCATTCCTAAAACTTCAAACTCCCTTATTCCTCCTCCCCTTGCCTACCTCTATATTTCCCTTTTATCTATTCCTCCCCCCCCCCCCCCCTTAGCCCCTCCACCCCTTTTCCCTTCTTCTCGGTATCTGTCGGTGGATGGTCTGGTTGTGGAAATCAGTTACATGTTGAGAATACGGTCTCTGCCTCCAGGGGGTATAGTCTGCCAAAACGGGGTCCATACACGATAAAATTCTTTTTCCTTGAATCTCGAGTCTTGCTGGTTAACCGCCATTCTGTACTCGAATCTCATATACTCCATCATATAGCTATGCCATTGCTGGACTGAGGGTGGCTTATTTGTAATCCATTCCAGGAGGATCAGTTTTGTAGCTATCATCACTGCTCTGCGTATAAATCCCCTGAATCCAGTCGGAATGGGTCTTAACAAAGTGAAATGTCCAAACAGCATAAGTGGATCCCTCTTCCAGGTCGCGCCCCACAGCAGTGAAGTGGCTTGAGTTACCATCTTCCAAAATTTCTGGGTAGCAGGGCATCCCCAGAACATGTTTCCCAGTCGCGCTCCTTCTGTATGGCATTTGGGGCAAGCGCCATCAGGCGAGATCCCCATATGAAATGCTTTGCGGGGTAGAATGTGAGATCTCATGGCAAATTTGTATTCCATTTCAGTATAAGAGGTCATCTTGGACAGTTTGTGTATTGACACAATGTACTCTCGAAATATTTGGGGGGTCACTGATCTTTCCAATTCAGTACTCCAAGCGTGCGCCAGACCCCGAAAATCTGGTTCTTCAGTTGTGTCTCGTAAATGTCTATGATGTATGGATAGCGAGACTTTAGTTTGTGATTGAAGGGAGTATGCTGAGGATAATTCCTCCTGTACGTCTTCTGTTAAGCATTCCCAAGGTAGGCTCTGTATATAATGTCTTAATTGCAGGTAGTGCATGTAATCCATCTGACTTACTGGGAGTTAAATACAAATAATTGGCCTTAACCACTAATTGGCACTAATTAGCAGATGTGCACCTAACTGACTTATGCCCCTATTCTGTAAACTGAGCACCCAGCTTCTCTTTTACACAACTACAAAGGGGTGTGGCAATGAGAGGAGCATGAGCGGGTTGAGGTGTTCCCTGTACTTACATAAGAATGTAAGAATAGTTATTCTAGGGCAGACCAATGGTCCATCTAGCCCAGTACCCTGCTTCCAACAGTGGCTAATCCAAGTCATATGTACCTGGGAGATCCCAAATAGTAGTAAGATTTCATGCTACCAATCTCAGGGACAGCAATGGTTTTCCCATTTCTATCTCAATAGCAGACTGTGAACTTTTTCTCCAGGAACTTGTCCAAACCGTTTTTAAACCCAGTTACAATAACTGCTATTACTGTATCCTCTGGTAATGAGTTCCAGAGCTTAACTATTTGTTGAGTGAAAAAATATTTCCTTCTATTTTAAAAGTATTACCATGTAGCTTCATTGGTGTCTCCTAGTCTTATTACTTTTTGAAACAATAAACAATCGATTCACGTTTACCTGTTCTGCTCCACTCAGGATTTTGTAGCCCTCTATCATATCCCCCTTCTGCTGTCTGTTTTCCAAACTGAATAGTCTTAACCTCTTAAGCCATTCCTCAGATGAGAGGAGTTCCATCTCCTTAATCATTTTGGTCACCCCTTTTTTGAACCTTTTCTAATTCTGCTATATCGTTTTTGAGATACGGTGACCAGAATTGCACACAATACTCAAGGTGAGTCATACCATGGAGTGATACAGAGTCATGATAATATTCTTTGTCTAGGTGCACTAACAGATTTAATGCACGCTAAATGATAACATGTTTATAGGAATATATTAAGAACATAAGAATAGCCATACTAGGTCAGATCAATGGTCCTTCTAGCCCAGTATCCTACTTCCAACAGTGGCCAATCCAGGTCACAAGTACCTGGCAGATACCCAATTAGTACCAACATTCCATGCTACCAATCGCAGGGCAAGCAGTGGCTTCCCCATGTCCATCTCAATAACAGACTATGGACTTTTCATCCAGGAACTTGTCACCTTTTTTAAACCTAGATACACTAACCGCTGTTACCACATCCTATGGCAGCAAGTTCCAGAGTTTAACTATCCTTTGAGTGAAAAAACATTTTCTCCTATTTGTTTTAAAAGTGTTTCCATGCAATTTCATTGAGTTTCCCCTGGTCTTTGTTCTTTTTGAAAGAGTGAAAAATGGATTCATTTCTACCCGTTCCACACCACTCAGGATTTTATAGACCTCAATTATATCCCTCCTCAGCCACCTCTTTTCCAAGCTGAAGAGCCCTAACATCTTTAGCTTTTTCTCATATGAGAGGAGTTCCATGTCCTTTATCATTTTGGTTGCTCTTCTTTGAACCTTTTCTAATTCCGCTATTTATTTTTTGAGATACGGCGACCAGAATTGAATGCAGTATTAAAGGTGAGATTGCACCATGGAGCCATTATAATGTATATTGTAAGCAGTATACCATGCCATACTTTGTATTATAATGTTTGATCTATTCGAATTCCTGCAAAAAGGCAGTAAATAAATCCAAATAAATAAAGAAATAAATTCATCATGGCCTAATCATTAGCGCATTCAAAATCCATTAGCACACATTAGTAAGAGGATCCCAATGCTTGCAGGATTAGCTGGTGCAGGGAAAGGCTGAAACATAGTGCAAGGGGAGGGAAAGGAAAGGCCAATGTCACTATAATCCATGTAGAGATCATTTCTGATTGGTAAGGGAATGAGCAAAACAAAACTACTGGGCTAGAAAAACATGGTTCCCCTTTCTTTTCCAATTGCTTTTTTTCCTTTAGAAATCAATGAAATAACAGAGCTGAATATTCCTATGCAAACTGCATCTTAATATTTGCTCATTAACCAAGAGTCTGTTTTCCTTTTATGTTTTGAGTCAGTTTTTTTTTTCATTCCATGATATAATTGGACTGTAGAGGCATTTTTGTTTTGTTACTCATTTAAATGAAGAAAGGCAGCAGAGAAGGAGAGTTCCTTCAAATAAAAATTATATGCTAGAAACAGTAAAACATATCTAGCTTTTTGGCAGCTAGACAAAATGTTATCCTTATGGTTGGAGACCATAAAATATTTAGTTGACAACAACTGTATGTAATTCAACAGTCAACACACCAGATCTTCAAGCTATAAATAGGTCTTAAGCCAGTACTCTGGCTTGAGAAATTCATTACACTGAACACAAGAATGAGCAAACAGTTAATTTGAAGTTTATAGCTCTGCTTTTAAAGCCACTGACATACTCAGCATGTCTATAACCAATCCTGTTCCATCAGGGTTCAATCAAGCTGGAGAGCTCAACAACGTTGGACTTTTAAGAGTGGATTAAAATAAACAATTGTATAGAATAGTTTGGGTATAATTAATCTAATCTGGAGGGACTATATCAATGTTTATTAAGCCAGTCATGAAACACATCTCTAGCTAGTCTGTTTTCAGAATGTATATTCATGAGATAAGTTTCCATGTAGTGCATGAACATTTCTTTCTTGCATAATCATTGTGAATGTTCTGAAAACCAGAGTGGCTAGAGAATGGTCCAAGACCAACTTAAGAAACACTAGACTAAATGACCTCCTGTGTTCCTTCTTGCCTTATCAATCCTTGATTCTCACTTTTTATTCATAGGAATAGATTTCCAGTTTTATTTTTATTATATTTGTTCTCCTTCTGCTTACCTTAGGTATATAAATCAGTCATCACGTCACTAAGTTTATTATTAGATAATAATGTACATTAGTTCCAACAGTAGATATATAATTTTTATACAATCACAAAAAAAGCAGGTATGTTTTTTGCAGTTCTAACCTTTTTCACATTCAACAAATTTCATCGTGTGCTTCTACGTCATTTATTTTGCATAATAATTCAAACGTCATTTCCCGCCTATTGGCTTTTTAAACTGGTGCCATTCACAAGCTTTCTGTTTACTTCATTAATGTCACAGATGAGTTTCACCATGGCGTTCTGCAGCACAGAGCTGTTTTAACCTACAGGTAAGTAAATCAATTCATTTCTTTTAGAAAAACCGGCACTATGATTTAAAATTTACAATGCGCTCAATAGACATAGAAACATAGAAACATGATGGCAGATAAAGGCCATATGACCCATCCAGTCTGCCCTTCCTCTGTAACCCCTAATTCTTCCTGTTCCTAAGTGATCCCACATGCTTATCCCATGCCTTTTTAAATTCTGGAACAGTCCTCGACTCCACCACCTCCACCGGGAGGCCATTCCACGCCTCCACCACCCTTTCTGTGAAATAATACTTCTTTAGGTTACTCCTAAGCCTATTCCCTCTTAACTTTGTCATATGCCCCCTTATTCCAGAGCTCTCCTTCATTTGAAAAAGGCTCTCTTCCTGTACATAAATGCCCTTGAGATATTTAAACGTTTCTATCATGTCTCCTCTCTCCCTCCTCTCTTCCAGCGTATACATGTTGAGGTTCATAAGCTTTTCCCTATAATTTTTGCATTCAAGACCACTTACTAATTTCATAGCCGCCCTCTGGACCGACTCCAAATGAGGCCTCACCAGAGACTTATACAATGACACTATCACCTCCTTTTCCCTGCTGGTCATGCCTCTCTTTATGCACCCAAGCATCCTTCTGGCTTTGGCCATTGCTTTTTCTACCTGTTTGAATGTTTTAAGGTCATCAGACACAATCACCCCCAAGTCCCAATCTTCCTTCGTACACTGAAGCACTTCACCCCCTATACTGTACTGTTGCCTCGGAGTTTTGCGACCCAAGTGCATGACCATGCATTTTTTGGGATTAAACCTTAGTTGCCAAATATCGGTCCATTCCTCTAGCTTCGCTAGGTCCTTCCTCATGTCATTCACCCTTTTGCAGAGTTTAGTGTCTTCCACAAAGAGACAAACCTTACCAGACAGCCCTTCCGCAATATTGCTCACAAAGACGTTAAAAAGAGCCGGCCCTAGGACCAATCCCTTTGGTACTTCACTGACGACATCCTTTTCATCATCTTTGATATGTTTTTTGACTGTACTTAGATATTAATTTTTGGCGCCATTCTTTCAAGATGCTCTCGGTAGTGTTTCCCTTGGCATGAATGATTACAAATCTCTGGTGCACAAGCCAGAGGATTCTGGACGTCCTTACCATGAGAATGACATCATCGGTTTGTTTTTATTTAAACCTTATTAGTTTAGCGCTATGTCATTTAGAAGTCGGTGATATTATCTGATATGCAATACCGCGGGGAGAGGATTATTGCCAGTGTTTTTTCACTAAACACACTGTTTTGCACATATTATTTGTTTTCATTTTTTAGCTTCCTACAATTATTTTATAGTTTTCTATAATAGTTTTTTACAGAGCACTCCATTATGAATTCCTTCATCGATGCACTGTCACATATGTTTCATAGTTGACCAATTTTAAAGCGTAACATCTAGACTTATTCATTCATTTCATCATAGAATATTGTGTAAAACACATTGTGTTCATAACAACCTATCGCACAAGATTGCACTTTAATTTTTCAAAATTTGCTAAGTTATGACATATTTTTAAACGTTCAGTTTTATCTTTTTTTTTGAGAAGAGACACACTCTTTGTTAAGCTATTAGCCACAACACAAGAGGTACATATATTTTAAATACAGATTTAATTAAGGTAATGATACAGTCCTGCTTATAATCGAACGAGACAAAACGCCCAAGTTCCGACCTAAATCGGGAGATGGACGTTTATCTCACAAAAACGAATAACACGGTATAATCGAAAGCTGAACTTGGACGTTTTCAACTGCACTCCATCGCGGAAGTGTACAAAGTTGACGGGGGCGTGTCGGAGGTGTGGTGAAGGCGGGACTGGGGCATGGCTATCACCCGAACAGAGATGGGCGCCTTTCGCCGATAATGGAAAAAAAGTATGCGTTTGTAGCTAGAATTTAGGGCACTTTTTCTGGACCCTGTTTTTTCACAAATAAGGCCCCAAAAAGTGCCCTAAATGACCAGATTACCACCAGAGGGAATCAGGGATGACCTCCCCTGACTCCCCCAGTGGTCACTAACCCCCTCCCACCACAAAAAATGATGTTTCACAACTTTTTATTTTCACCCTCAAATGTCATACCCACCTCCCTGGCAGCAGTATGCAGGTCCCTGGAGCAGTTGTTAGGGGGTGCAGTGGACTTCAGGCAGGTGGACCCAGGCCCATCCCCCCTACCTGTTACAATTGTGCTGCTTAATGCTTAGTCGTCCAACCCCCCCAAACCCACTGTACCCACATGTAGGTGTCCCCCTTCACCCCTTAGGGCTATAGTAATGGTGTAGACGTGTGGGCAGTGGGTTTTGAGGGGGATTTGGGGGGCTCAACACACAAGGTAAGGGTGCTATGCACCTGGGAGCTCTTTTACCTTTTTTTTTGTTTTTGTAAAAGTGCCCCCTAGGGTGCCCGGTTGGTGTCCTGGCATGTGAGGGGGACCAGTGCACAACAAATCCTGGCCCCTCCCACGAACAAATGCCATTATCGCTGAAAAGCAAAAACGCCCAGCTCACAAATTGTCGAATAAAACATGGACGTCTATTTTTTTCCAAAATACGGTTCGGTCCGCCCCTTCACGGACCCGTTCTCGGAGATAAACGCCCATGGAGATAGACGTTTTTGTTCGATTATGCCCCTCAGTGTGTATTAGTGTTTGCATACAATTATTACATTTTTACAAAACTTTTCTAATATAGTTTATATCATAAATTTGTAAGCACATGATTTATTTTTTTTAATCGATAACGCATTTTTTATGACTATCATTCATCCATCATCATGTGTTTATTTTATTCTCATCTCATTTTCATCTGCTTGTTATTTTATTTCTTTTTATACAATTAGATTAATGTTACAATTGTTTTAAACTTATGAATGTTTACAATGCAAATTTTTTATGTATGTCACTATTGTTTATTCAATTCATTTAATTTGTTATTTATCTTGCTTTTGGTCTTATTAAATAAATGGGAGGCTTATGGGATATCTGACAAAAACTCGTCTCCTACTTTGTAAAGCTTATGCATTGGGGAAAAATGTATACTTAAGTATTGGATGCAAGAAGAACCTCCCTCTTTTTGGTATTGGAGAAACAGATTCCATTAATTCTCTGGGAAGCACGGACAGCTCAGACTTCCCCAAAGAGAAGAAGGGCCTTCATCTCTATCTGGAATAGTTATCTGCAAAATATTTCCCATAATGCAAGAAGTGCTGTATTAAATAGGTTCCCAGGTGTTTCTTAAGACAAATAGTCAGACACAAGGGTTGTTTGGGGATTCTCTGTCAGGGTGGGGTGGAGAAGGGGTTAGGAAAGTAGATGTTACCAGTCCAATAATGACTTGGAGTTATAAGCATCCAAACAACAGGTCATCTCTGTAATAACTTATAGTTATGGTTACGGTAGGGTGGGATGGGGTGTGATTCAGTAAAGCAGATATAAATGGAGTATTGCTGCATGTTCATCATTATATAACCGTTTGATATTTTTACTTAAACTAGCGTTTAATTGTTTGCTGGTTTTTTTTTTGATCCAGTCAAAGATTTATAATCTTTACAATTTTGAAATATGTTGAATGTGCAGGGTGGGGTGGGCGGTGGGAAGTTTGGGTTACACGTGGAATTGTAAAACATTGAACAACACGTGTTTCTGTTTGAATTTTGTACTTTATTTCCTTGTTCAATAAAAATTGTTTACAGTTATCTTGCTTTTGTATGTAGATCAGATAGACCCCTGATGCAGTCCTTTGTGCTGAAACACGGCTGTGTCGGGTCATTTTTTAGCTGTTGATATTAAAGGCTTCCTGAGATACTTTTTTGCACAGTCCTCGCTTTCATATCCATTGCTTTTGTTGCACGTGTGGGTTTTTCTTCTCCTTTTTCTGTTGAAATCCAAGTACTCAACATCTACATCCTCGATCCAGTTCAGCAGTTATGCAATCAAAGAAATCAATCAGTTTATTTGGCACAATTTTCCATTGGTAAAACCATGTTGTCTTGGATCTTGCAAGTCACTGGATTTCAAGAAGTTCACTATTCCTTTCCTTCAGCAGCATCTCCATTACTTTTCCACACACCAAAGTGAGGCGTATTGGCCTGAAGCTCCCCACTTCTACTCTGTTCCTATTTATGTGAAGAGGGACCACATCCATTCCAGTCCTATGGAATCTTGTTAGCATTCTTTGGGCTGTCGTCACAGCTGTGTTGTACTGCCTTGCTGGTTTGAGATCATCTGCTATGATCACCCTAAAATTAGTATACTGATATTTCCCTCATTGTTCATTATGAACAGCTCTAATGTCTATTGCCTACAAAAGCATTCACTCTGCAGCTCTTCATTACTTCTCTCCGCCACACTCTTCCTTCTGAATTCCGTTCATCTGGTCTCTCTTATTTTTGCTGTTTTTCTCCATTGTTAACTTCTGCCTCTGCTCTATCAACCTTGCTGTGCCCTTTGCCTAGAGAGTACTTTCTAAGTTGTGTCATGTTCCCTCTCTGGTTTTATTCAAATTCAAAATAAAAACTCACTTTTTGGAGCATGCTTTTTATTTTTTTAATCTTGACCCCTTTTCTGTAACACATTCTTGAATCTCATGTTTGCTATGTATGTTTGTCATGAATAGATTATAAATTCTTTGTAGCTCGGAATGTGTCTTTAGTGCGACTGTACAGCACTGTGCATGCCTGATAACACTTTACAAATGAAAAGGGCAGAAAGGCACAGAGGGGAGTAACCTGCACAAAGCAGAAAGTATAACCCTAAACAAAGGCATAGAGGAGGTGATCCTCACAACTGGTTGGACCATACTGGTCTTTATCTGCTGTCTGTAATGTATAGATAGCTATTTTGGATGTCAGCACTCTAAATGCATGCATTCAATTTTAGTTGCCAAACACTTGACCATTCCTCAAACTTTTAGGTTACTCCTCAGTTTCTCAATTTTTCTATTCCATATGGTGGGTTTACCTTACTGTAGTTCTTAGTAGGAAAGGACAATCGTTTTGCAGATCTTACAGTATGCAATATGCATATGACTTATTAAAAAATAGAGTATGCAAAATAATCCCAACACCTCCGGTAAAATTGTAATATAATTCCACGAAAACCAGGGACTAAAAAGTCACTAAATATGTCTCTCAAAAATATCTGTGAAAGTAGGAAAGGCCCTCAGAGAAATAACTTACCTATATAGGACTAGATTCTATATATGGTGCCTGAAAAGATTTCTGCCCAGGCAAATTCTGTAAACCGCTCCTAGATTTAGATATGGTTTATATAATATGCCTAGCCAGTTTATAGAATACACCTAGTGGCTATGCTTGTGCCTAATTCTAGGTCCATTGATTTACGCCACGTAAAACTTGGTGTAAATAATGGCACCTAAGTTAGGCATGCAGCAAGTGCATTCTATAACCTTCTGCATAGATTTTCAGAATGCCCACGGTCCGCCCATTCCATGCCCATGGCCATGCCCCCTTTTTGGCAGCGCACATTAGAATTTACATGCACCACTTTACAGAATATGCCTAGGAAATTTTGTGTGTAAATTCTATTTAATGCCAATTAGCATCAAAATTGCTTGTCAGTTGTCGGTGCTGATCGGCTTGTTAAGTAATTAACTTGCATGCACAAATCCAAAATATGACCAGATTTGCATATGCAATTTCAGTCACGCTATATAGAATCCGGGGGATAATGGTTTGTCACATTTATAGTTGGAGGGTGCTCAATGAATGATAAATGTATCCACCCACACAAATGGTTTACATAAAACTGACTTCTATACAAGTGAGTTATTTCTCTAAGGGCCTATCCTTTCACACACATTTTTGAGAGACATATTTAGTTGCTTTGTAGCCCCTGGTTTATGTAGCGTTATATTTAAAAAATTAAGCAGCATTGCATCTAGGACCAACCTCTGTGTGCGCCACTGTTCTCTGCCACTGAATTTGACTGCAACAGTCTTAAAAAGAAGTGGTTGAAAATAAAATCCATATATTTGATTCTGCAGTGTTATTGCACTTTCTGTAACAGTGCTACAGGATTTCAGCACAATTCCCAGGTGCCTAATATACTTTGTACATGCATCAGAAGTTTTCAGCTCATACCCTGTCATATATTATTGCTTGTTCAACAGATGAAGCAGACTTGCAAGTTTATTCATGTCCTACAGTACCTAAATTAAGAAACGCTTATTTTTATCTCTGCTGAAAAGCTAAATGCTTTTAATGTTGTTTTCCTTCCAGATTTAATAGTAGGTGCATTTGGAGCTGGCAAAGCAGTAGTCTACAGGTAGGCAGCTATGAAAAATATCTTTTTAAGATTTGTTCACATCTGTTACATTTTGCAACTAATTTTCATATATATTCTCAAACAAGTTATTGAAAACTCTTCTATGTTAATGAGAGATTGTTTATGTTTGTTTAATTATTCATTTTAGAGAATTAACTATGCACACCCCAAGGTTCTGTGCATCTTGATAAGTAAAAATAAAAATAATTTTAACACCAAAATCCACAAGCAAATAGGTTGCCTTTTACAAAGCCATGTTAGCAATTAGCGGCATGCCGAATGCAATGAAGCCCATAGGAATTGAATGGGCTTCATCGCATTCAGGACGTGGTAATCACTACCGCACCTTTGTAAAACAAGCCCATAATATTCATCCCCCCAAAATACACAAAAGCCCACAATAATC
The DNA here is from genome assembly GCF_901765095.1 of Microcaecilia unicolor. Lineage (NCBI taxonomy): Eukaryota > Metazoa > Chordata > Amphibia > Gymnophiona > Siphonopidae > Microcaecilia > Microcaecilia unicolor. The sequence goes on along the minus strand of NC_044031.1, from coordinate 124,490,700 downwards.
ACAACAGAATTCAATTAAAATTAGTAGAACGAAACACACCAGAAACGAAAAAAAAGCCTTAACCTGTTTGCAAAAAGGCAAATCTGACATAGACCTTAAATCATCTAATAAAGAATTCCAGATCCCAGGAGCAAGGACTAAGAAGGTTCTAGGACAGATAATATGTTTAACTGCCTGTTTTGTAGATGGTATTGAAATAGATTGAGTAGAACTATAAGGCTGCTTTCTTGGGGCCTCTCATGTTAGTCATGTAAATGTGTAGTTAATTATTGAGGCACCCGATATAGTGTCTTTGACCCAGAGCAATTAAACCCTTAATAATAAGAAGCCTACCAGTGCTCCTGAGTACCAAAGCATTTGCCATCTTTTATCTTGTTTTTAGGAACTAGCATAACTGTGTATTTCTTCTCTATGCCAGGGCCGCTGAGAGACTGAACCGGACCCGGGGCAGGGCCGCTACCGCCCCCCCCCCCCCAGTCATCGTCTGCTGCCACACCCCCTCAGATCGTTGCCGTCCCCTGATCGCTGCGCCCTCCCCACTCACACACACACCGATCGCTGCCGCAACAGGATCAAATTGAAATACCTTGGCTGGGGGGCATCCCAAAGCCCTACTAGAAGAAGTCTTCCTCCAGTGCTGACTGCCTGCCCCTGCGGCTGCTTTTCCTCTCAGGGCATGCTTGATTTCAAAACCGAGCATGCGCGCCTGAGAGGAAAAGCAGTCGGTCAGCAATGGGCAGAAGAGCAGAGCTGGAGGAAGCTCCAGGTCCTCCCAAGCCTTCAAGGGTGGCCCGGTGCCGGAGCTTTCTCTCTCCTGCTCCTATCAGGACCCGGTCCCTTCAGGAGCAGGAGAGAGAGAGAGACCCCAGCGCTGGGCCCCCCTTGGAGGCCTGGGCCTGGGGAATTTTGCTCCCCCCCCCCCCCCCCCCCCCGCTTCCCTCTCGGCAGCCCTGCTCTATGCCTCCTGATATAGATTGAGTCTAATTTTAGTTTTAAAATTTCCAGTTTTTCCTCTTTCTGTTTATTTGTAAACTTTGAGATTTTCTTTTTAATTTTTTTGCTGGAGATTGGGATGTGATTTTCTACGTAATTGATATACCTGTATTGTTATGTCAAATACCTATTTAAAAAGAAAAATAAGCCCATTATGTTGCAAAAGCAAGGTTAGCAACCTATGCAACAATTTAAATAGAATTACCTTAGACCAGAGTAACCAATATAACTCAAAAAGACACTGAATAATATGAACTAACCTATTTTTGCTCAAAGTTATTCTGCAACTAAATTTTGAATCATTTGTGGAGTCTTCAAAGTCATTGATTGTAAACCTATCAGTACAATATCACAATAATCCAAATGTGAGAAAATAGACTATAAAACAGTATGGAACTCTGATCTAGAAGAAGAGTCAACTGCTACAAGGTACACATCTTAAAGAATGCAGACCATACAACAGAGTTAACATAGTCAGGCCTCATACTCAATCCATTTTGATATCTAAATACATCACTGTAGCCTCTGACCATACCTTTTCAGAGTCCCTGCAAACAGTGTCTCAAATTTAGCCACATTAAGTGCCAAGTCATGACTAGCCAACCAAGCAGTAACTGCTTAGAAACAAGGGGCCAAGTCTGTAGCATAATAACTAGATGATACTGCATAAGGAACATACTACATAATACCATCTGCATAAAAATAATTTTTAAGAAACACAAAGAGGGGCATAATCGAACGGGGTGCCCAAGTTTTCCTGAGGGCATCCTCGCAGGACGTCCTCGCAAAGGGGCGGGGAAACCCGTAGTATCGAAACAAGATGGGCGGCCATCTTTCGTTTCAATAATATGGGCGGGGACGCCCAAATCTCAACATTTAGGTTGACCTTAGAGATGGTCAGCCTTAGAGATGGTCGTCCCTGGTTTTCAGCGATAATGGAAACCAAGGATGCCCATCTCAGAAATGACCAAATCCAAGCCATTTGGTCGTGAGAGGAGCCAGCATTCATAGTGCACTGGTCCCCCTGACATACCAGGACACCAACTGGGCACCCAAGGGGGCACTGCAGTGGACTTCACAAATTGCTCCCAGGTGCATAGTTCCCTTACCTTGGGTGCTGAGCCCCCCAACCCCCCCCCCAAACCCACTCCCCACAACTGTACAACACTAGCATAGGCCTAAGGGGTGAAGGGGGCACCTGCATGTGGGTACAATGGGTTTGTGGTGGGTTTTGAAGGGCTCACATTTACCACCACAAGTGTAACAGGTGGGGGGGGGTGGGCCTGGGTCCACCTGCCTGAAGTGCACTGCACCCACTAAAACTGCTCTAGAGACCTACATACTGCTGTCAGGGAGCTGGGTATGACATTTGAGTCTGGCATAGAGGCTGGCAAAAAATATTTTAAAAGGTTTTTGTTTGAGGGTGGGAGGGGGTTAGTGACCACTGGGGGAGTAAGGGGAGGTGATCCCCAATTCCTTCTGGTGGTCATCTGGTCAGTTCGGGCACCTTTTTGAGGCTTTGCCGCAAGAAAAAATGGACCAAGTAAAGTCGACCAAGTGCTCGTCAGGGACGCCCTTCTTTTTTCCATTATCGGCCGAGGATGCCCATGTGTTAAGCATGCCCCAGTCCCTCCTTAGCTATGCTTCCGACATGCCCCCGGGAACTTTGGTCATCCCCGCAGTTGAGGACGCCCAAAATCGACTTTCAATTATGCCGATTTGGGTGACCCTAGGAGAAGGACGCACATCTTGCGATTTGTGTCAAATTTACTGTTGCTTTTGGTTTTTATTCTGTAAAATTCAGGAGCTATATAAGTGACCAAACAGGCAGAGAGATTTTATTCTGTTTGTCTCATACAGGGAATACATAAATACTAATTTCAATTGCTGATATTCAATGAAGTATGTTACAGTGTTTGTGGAAGACTAGGGTGGATGAGCAGCAGTCCAGATATGCCAGATTGGTTCAATCACAGGGGCATCAAATAAACAATACGCTCGTTTCCAGTGGACACACCTCTTAAATCAATGGGAAAAAAACAGGAAATCACTCACAAACTGGGCTTCAGCATTTAGCACTTATATAGTCCTTTAACCATTCTAGTTGGGCTATGGGGTATAGGAGACACTGTAAATTACACTGCATATAGGTTTTAGCAACAGTTCTGTGTTCCAACTTATCTTCTATAAGGGGTATGGGATCAGGTCTCTGCCCCAAAATATTCAGGTCAACTGGGCACACGTTATATCAGAATAAGGGAACCAGGGCTCAGTCTGTCAAACGTACATCTGTAGGGACATTTGGGTCGCATTCCCCTCTTGAACAGTGGATATAGCTCCTTAAGGAGAGAGTAGATTACTGCTGATCTGTCTGGGCACAGCAATATAAATTCCTCTCATGGGATTTATTTATATTTAGCTCACACCCTTTTCAGTAGTAGCTCAAGGTGAGTTATATTCAGGTACACTAGGTATTTCCCTGTCCTCAGAGAGTTTATAATCTAAGCTTTTACCTGAGGCAATAAAGAATTAAGGGCTAAATTCTATATATGGCACCTGAAAATTCAACACGGAAAAAATATGCCTAGGCGTATTCTATAAATTACACCCAAATTTTATAGAATAGGCTTAAATTTCCATATGGTATGCTGCGTGCCTCTCCACATGACCAAATTTAGTCGTGGCCATTTATGCCACATTTTACATGGCGTAAATCCCAATGCCTAAATTAGATGCAGGGCAGATGTATTCTATAACAGCACACATATATTTTAGAGACTCCCATGCCCCTTTTCAACTAACAGGGGCATTTTCGAAAAAGAAGGGCACCCATCTTCCGCCACAAATCGGGAGATGGGCGTCCTTCCCCCAGAGTTGCCCAAATTGGCATAATCAAAAGCCGATTTTGGGTGCCCTCAACTGCTTTCTGTCACGGGGATGACCAAAATTCACGGGGGCATGTCGGCAGTGTAGCGAAGGTGGGACTGAGGCGTGCTTAAGAGATGGGCGTCCTCGGCCGATAAAGGAAAAAAGAAGGGCGTCCCTGATGAACACTTGGGCGACTTTACTTGGTCCATTTGTTTTCACGACCAAGAATCAAAAAGGTGCCCGAACTGACCAGATGACCATGGAAGGGAATCGGGGATCACCTCACCTTACTCCCCCACTGGTCACTAACCCCCTCCCACCCTCAAAAAAAATCTTTAAATATACTTTTTTGCCAGCCTCTATGCCAGCCTCAAATGCCAGCCTCATGAAAACTTGGGCGCCCAGTTCGATTATGCATCCTCCACATGACTTAGAATTTACACGCATCATGTTACAGAATACGCTTAGTGAGTTCACGTAAATCTTAATTAATGTCAATTAGTGCTGATAATTGCTTGTTAACATCTATCTGATCGCTTTGATTACCTAGTTAACCAACTTAGGGGTCCTTTTGCTAGGGTGCACCGAAAAGCGGCCTCCACTTGTGTAGATACGTGTATCGGATGCGCACAGGTCTATTTTTACTACTACTACTACTACTACTATTTAGCATTTCTATAGCGCCACAAGGCATACGCAGCGCTGCACAAACATAGAAGAAAGACAGTCCCTGCTCAAAGAGCTTACAATCTAATAGACAAAAAATAAATAAAGTAAGCAAATCAAATCAATTAATGTGAACGGGAAGGAAGAGAGGAGGTTAGGTGGAGGCGAGTGGTTACAAGTGGTTACGAGTCAAAAGCAATGTTAAAGAGGTGGGCTTTTAGTCTAGATTTAAAGGTGGCCAAGGATGGGGCAAGACGTAGGGGCTCAGGAAGTTTATTCCAGGCATAGGGTGCAGCGAGACAGAAGACGCGAAGTCTGGAGTTGGCAGTAGTGGAGAAGGGAACAGCTAAGAAGGATTTATCCATGGAGCGGAGTGCACGGGAAGGGGTGTAGGGAAGGACGAGTGTGGAGAGATACTGGGGAGCAGCAGAGTGAGTACATTTATAGGTTAGTAGAAGAAGTTTGAACAGGATGCGAAAACGGATAGGGAGCCAGTGAAGGGTCTTGAGGAGAGGGGTAGTATGAGTAAAGCGACCCTGGCGGAAGATGAGACGGGCAGCAGAGTTTTGAACCGATTGGAGAGGGGAGAGGTGACTAAGTGGGAGGCCAGCAAGAAGCAGATTGCAGTAGTCTAAGCGAGAGGTGACAAGGGTGTGGATGAGGGTTTTGGTAGAGTGCTCGGAAAGAAAGGGGCGGATTTTACGGATGTTGTAAAGAAAGAAACGACAGGTCTTGGCAATCTGCTGGATATGAGCAGAGAAGGAGAGAGAAGAGTCAAAGATGACCCCAAGGTTTCGAGCTGAGGAGACAGGGAGAATGAGAGAGCCATCAACAGAAATAGAAAACGGGGGGAGCGGGGAGGTGGGTTTGGGGGGGGAAATGAGAAGCTCGGTTTTGGTCATATTTAATTTCAGGTGGCGTTGAGACATCCAGACAGCAATGTCAGACAAGCACGCTGAAACTTTGGTTTGGATGCAAGCTGAGATATCAGGGGTAGAAAGGTAGATTTGGGAGTCATCAGCATAGAGGTGGTAGGAAAAGCCATGGGATGAGATTAATGAACCAAGGGAAGAAGTGTAGATAGAAAAGAGGAGGGGACCAAGAACAGAACCCTGAGGTACGCCGACAGGCAGAGGGATAGAAGTAGAAGAGGATCCACCAGAGTGAACACTAAAGGTGCGGAGGGAGAGGTAGGAAGAGAACCAGGAAAGGACAGAGCCCTGGAATCCAAGTGAGGACAGGGTATCGAGAAGTATGCTGTGATCGACAGTGTCAAAAGCAGCGGAAAGATCAAGAAGAATGAGGATGGAATATTGACCTCTGGATTTAGCCAGTAATAGGTCATTGGAGACTTTAGTAAGCGCAGTTTCGGTTGAGTGGAGAGGGCGAAAACCAGATTGTAGTGGGTCAAGAATAGCATGTGAGGAGAGAAAATCAAGGCAGCGGCGGTGAACAGCATGCTCAAGTAATTTGGAGAGAAAAGAAAGGAGGGAGATGGGTCAGTAATTAGAGCCTTATTTTGGCTGAAAATGGACATGCGTCAAAATGAAAATTGGCACACGTCCATTTTGGGCCTGAGACATTACCGCCACCCATTCACTTAGTGGTGAGGTCTCACGCGTTAACTGGGCAGTAATCATCAGCGCTCGTACAATGCCAATTACCACCCAGTTATCGCCGCACACCATAAAATAAAATATATATATAAAATGAAATTACCACCCAGGCCATGTGGTAGCTGGGCAGTAGTTCTGAATTGGCGCTTGTTGAGCGCATGTAGGCGCCTACACAGCTTAGTAAAAGGAACCCTAAGTTATGCACACTGTTATAGAGTATGCTTTGATTTCTGCTCAGAAATTAAGGCGCAGTGTATAAAATCCAGCAGTAAGTGACTTGCCCAAGATCACAAGGAGCAGCAGCAGAATTTGAACCAGACTTCCCTAGCTGTCAACCCTGGTACTCTAACTGCTGGGCTATTTCTCCACTCTAGGTTTTTTCTAGTAAACAAGATTCAATTTGCCCCCTTCTCTCCGGGGTTACAGTTTTCAGGTGCCTCTTTAAAAACAGAGGAGTAGGGGAAGTATTTACCTCAATAGACTGGTTAGCAAAGCTCGGCCTCATGTCTGTCTTGAAACAGAGGTTTTTGGAATAATGTGATCATACAATTACAGTTACAATTTATTCTTACAGTTCACAATAACCATCAAGTTCTACACAGATTACAGTACTAAGATATCCAAACAACAATCCAACAATTCTTGGAGAGTTACAAAATACAGTAAATCTTATATCAACATGATAAAGATTTCCTGAACTTGTCATAGTTCTTAGTTGAACAGGTAGCATATTCTAAACCTTAGCAGTTAAAAAAAAAAAGTAGAAAATACAGATTTCAAACATACATTCTTCCCACTTGGATATTGTAACAATAAAGGATTCCTAGATATCCCTAGCCTGTCTGGATTAGGGAAACCTATCAATTCCAAAATATAAGAAGGAGCATTCCTGTATAAAATTTTAAAAATCATCACACAGCTAGCCAGTGTAATTTTGTTAACAAAGGAGTGGCCTGCTCATTTGCGTGTACTGAAAATATTAATCTGGCTGCCATATTTTGTACTGTCTGCAGTTTTTTTATTAGCAAGAATTTCAGGCAGCCTAGTAAATTAATGTTACAGTATTAGGATTAGGCTTTCAACTACAAGTTTTAATACTGAAGATGTCAGTGTATTTCTGACTTTCTGCAATTTCTTCATGAGAAAGAACTTTTCTTTATTAATGCATTTGTATACATCTTAGGAAACGAAGTAGAAATCATAACTCCTAAGATCTTCAAATTCATTTCAAATTTAAAATTAGGATTACTCAACTTTAAGATGTTGTGTATCTGGATTTTCAAAAGGCGTTTGACAAGATACCTCATGAAAGGCTAAAGAGGAAATTGGAGGGTCATGGGATAGGAACAAATGTCCTATTGTGGATTAAAAACTGGTTGAAGGATAGGAAACAGAGAGTGGGGTTAAATGGGAAGTTTTCACAATGGAGAAGGGTAGTTAGTGGGGTTCCTCTGGGGTCTGTGCTAGGACCGCTGCTTTTTAATATATTTATAAATGATTTAGAGATGGGAGTAACTAGCGAGGTAATTACATTTGCTGATAACACAAAGTTATTCAAAGACGTTAACTCGCGACAGGATTGTGAAAAATTACAAAAGAACCTTACGAATCTGGGAGACTGGGCGGCTAAATGGCAGATGACGTTTAATGTGAGCAAGTGCAAGGTGATGCATGTGGGAAAAAAGAACCCGAATTATAGCTATGTCATGCAAGGTTCCACGTTAGGAGTTACGGACCAAGAAAGGGATCTGGGTGTCGTCGCCAATAATACACTGAAACCTTCTGCTCAGTGTGCTGCTGCGGCTAGGAAAGCGAATAGAATGTTGGGTATTATTAGGAAAGGTATGGAAAGCAGGTGTGAAGATGTTATAATGCTGTTATATCGCTCCATGGTGCGACTGCACCTTGAGTATTGTGTTCAATTCTGGTCGCCGCATCTCAAGAAACATATAGTAGAATTGAAAAAGGTGCAGCAAAGGGCGACAAAAATGATAGCGGGGATGGGATGACTTCCCTATGAAGAAAGACTAAGGAGGTTAGGGCTTTTCAGCTTGGAGAAAAGACGGCTGAGGAGAGACATGATAGAGATATATAAAATAATGAGTGGAATGGAACAGGAGGATGTGAAGCGTCTGTTCACGCTTTCCAAAAATACTAGGACTTGGGGGCTTGCGATGAAACTACAGTGTAGTAAATTTAAAACAAATCAAAGAAAATGTTTCTTCACCCAACGCATAATTAAACTCTGGAATTCATTGCCAGAGAACATGGTGAAGAAGGTTAGCTTAGCAGAGTTTAAAAAGGGGTTAGACGGTTTCCATAAACCACTACTAAATGGACTTGGGAAAAATCCACAATTCCAGGAATAAGATGTATAGAATGTTTGTACATTTGGGAAGCTTGCCAGGTGCCCTTGGCCTGGATCGGCTGCTGTCGTGGACAGGATGCTGGGCTCGATGGACCCTTGGTCTTTTCCCAGTGTGGCATTACTTATGTACTTATGTCGTTTCAAATGTTAGAGATTTTACCAGTCATTAAAAACGTAGGTGCCCTGCAGTAGCATCAGCACGTAGATTTGCCACATGCTGAGGCCCCTTTTACTGCAACGGGTAAAAAGCCAAAAAAAGGAAATGGCTGTGCATTAAGTAAACACTTGACTTGTAGCCATGATTTAGGAGGCGATAGGGGCTCCTGTGCTATCCTGGCGGTAACTGGGAAGCAGGCAGCATTGCCCGATTACCACCGGGTAACCTCACCGGAAATGGTGCGCACTGTGGGCAGCATTAACGCCAGCTCCTGTAGTGAGCCAACGGTAGTGCCAGATCGGTGTTCATCAAAGCAGCGGTAGTTCTACTGCCACTTTGTAAAAGGGCCCCTTAGTTTTTTCTTTATTCAATTTTAAATGGTGAGAACATATCAATTCTCCAATAAATCAATTCTCCAATAAATCAATACAAACAGAAATCTGTTTAGAAACTATTTCATTAGTTTCTGTAAAGCTGTAATAATACTATAAAGCTGGTAATAATACTGTAATGTCATCTGCATAGCTACAAGACATATAGCCAGCTTGATATTCTTGCAGAGATCTGATTCTGTCAGATTCACTGGCTAACCCTCTGGGCTTATGTATACCCTCAACTTCCAGCCCTGGCTGCTGCCACTCCTTAGGTAAGAACATAAGACTGAAGATCCGTCAAGCCCCATGTCCTGTTCCAACAGTGGCCAATCCAGATCACAAGTACCTGGCAATCCCAAAACAGTAAAACAGATTTTATGCTGCTTTTCCTAAGCAGTGGATTTTCCCAAGTCCATAATAATGGCTTATGGACTTTTCTTTTAGGAAATGATCCAAACCTTTTTTAAACCCTGCTAAGCTAACTGCTTTTACCACATTCTCTGGCAACAAATTCCAGAGTTTAATTTAACATTAAACAAAGAAATATTTTCTCTGATTTGTTTTAAATTTATTACTTAGTAGTTTCATTGCGTGCCCCCTAGTTCTAGTATTTTTGGAAAGAGTAAACAAGCGATTCATGTCTACTTGCTCCATGCCACTCAGTATTTTATAGACCTCTATCATATCTCCCCTTAGCCATCTCTTCACCAAGCTGAAGAGCCCTAGCCTCTTTAGTCTGTCCTTTTAAGGACGTGCTCCCCGCTGCATGGCCACATGGTAAGAGTTATCTACCAGCACCTAGCCAGGAGCCTTCTTGGTAGGTACTGTGGTGGCAATGATCACACAGTGCTCTGGCCCTGGTGGCTCCCTCACTGAAAAAGATGGCCTCAGCCTCTAGCTTTAGTATTTTTTTACTACCCCTGGGCAGTCAGGCTGCCAAATAAGTGACGAATCAGGGTTTGATGGGTGCGGGGGGGGGGGGGGGGGGGAACTATGAATTGTGGTTGCAGGAGAGGACTGAGTGGTGCTTCACTACTAATGGATCTAGGGGTAGGGTACATTACTAATGGATCAGGAGTGGGAGCTTTACATTGCAAATGGATTGGGAGGTATGGTGGGTTCCCTAAACATCATCTCCTTTGTTACTTTCTGTGAGTATAGGGTTCCCAGGAAGAGTAATTAACACCGCCTCTGTAGGTGAGGTTAAACTTCACAAGCTGTATTGTTCATGGAAAGATAATACTAATTGCATTATTCATTTTGCATAAAAATGAGCTGCTTTGTATGTATTTTCTGAGTTCATTTTTTAATGCACTCAAGGCCAAATTTTCATGCATTATAATGAAATAATGTGTGCTAGTTACGGTTAATATATCTATATACAGTGGGGTCTCTAGACAGAATATTTGGGGTACCAACAGGGGGGCAAGCTAGATATGGGGGAGCAAGCTAAAACAACATTTCTATACTTCATACCCCTCTTTCCCTTATGGACACCATGGTCTTCTATACATAAAGAAACACCCCAGAGAATGCCTATGTTGCTTCGGGAGCCTGGAACCCCCTCACTTTGGGCTCAGGCTCCCTCCAAAATTGTAGCACCCATGGAATGGCTAATGGGGATGCTCAAGCCCTGCCAACTGGAGTGGTCTACTGCCCAAGCCCCCTCCCTTGCTACCTCAGTAGAGAAAGTCAGGGCGTGCTTCAGCTGCCAACGCCAGCACTTCTGCGCATGCTCAGTTGATCTGATCATTCTTGGAAGTGCCAGCATTGGTGGTTCAAGTACGTTAATGATTTCTTTGTTGCTCAGGCAGCACAGGATGGGGTCAAGTAGTAGACCACTTCAGTTCAAAGGCTTAGGCATCCCCGCCAGCAAAGGTAGGATTTAGTGCTGCCAATATGTGGGTGAGAAGAGAGAAGAACAGTGTGGTCCCCCCAAGTCCACCTCTTGGATCCTACCCCCCCCCCCCCCCCTCAAAAATGCACTTCTGCCTAAGCCTCTATGTGAAAGTGGAGTCTAGATTCTACAGGATTGGTCAGAATCTCAATATAAACCCTAAAGCTCCAGTTTGTATGACAAACTCCATATTCTTTAACTATGAAGCTTGTGCCCCCTTCAACTCACCATTCAAAAATATTCAAATTATGATCATCACCTCAGAAGCAGCACACACTCTCCTCCCTCTGAATCACCAACAGGCTTATTTTCGAAAGAGAAGGGCGCCCATCTTTCGACACAAATCGGAAGATGGGCGTCCTTCTCCCAGGTTTGCCCAAATCAGCATAATCGAAAGCCGATTTTGGGCGTCCTCAACTGCTTGCCATCGCAGGGATGACCAAAGTTCCCAGGGGCATGTCGGAAGCATAGCGAAGGCGGAACTGGGACGTGCTTAACACATGGGTGTCCTCAGTCGATAATGGAAAAAAGAAGGGCGTCCCTGACGAGCACTTGGCCGACTTTACTTGGTCCATTTTTTCTTATGACCAAGCCTCAAAAAGGTGGCCGAACTGACCAGATGACCACCAGAGGGAATCAGGAATGACCTCTCCTTACTCACCAAGTGGTCACTAACCCCCTCCCACCCTCAAAAAAAACTTTAAACATATTTTGCCAGCCTCTATGCCAGCCTCAAATGTCATACCCAGCTCCCTGACAGCAGTGTGCAGCTCCCTGGAGCAGTTTTAGTGGGTGCAGTGCACTTCAGTCAGGCGGACCCAGGCCCATCCCCTCTACCTGTTACACTTGTGGTGGTAAATATGAGCCCTTCAAAACCCACCACAAACCCACTGTACCAACATTTAGGTGCCCCCCTTCACCCCTTAGGGCTATGGTAGTGGTGTACAGTTGGGGGTTTGGGGGGCTCACCACCCAAGATAAGGGAGCTATGCACCTGGGACCTTTTTCTGAAGTCCACTGCAGTGCCCCCTTGGGTGCCCGGTTGGTGTCCTGGTATGTCAGGGGGACCAGTGGACTACGAATGCTGGCTCCTCCCACGACCAAATGGCTTGGATTTGGTCATTTCTGAGATGGGCGTCCTCAGTTTCCATTATCGCTGAAAACTGGGGATGACCATCTCTAAGGACAACCATGTCTAAGGTCGACCTAAATGTTAAGATTTGGGTGTCCTCGACCGTATTATCGAAACAAAAGATGGACGCCCATCTTGTTTCGATAATATGGGTTTCCCCGCCCCTTCACGAGGACGTCCTGTGAGGATGCCCTCAGGAAAACTTGGGCGCCCTGTTCGATTATGCCCCTCCAAGTCTCAGTTTTTCCAATTCTTCTGCTCTGTTCCCCTTCCTCCCTCCCCTAGGTCCCATCCAGTTTCTGCTTTCCCTCCCAAGATTCTGCTTCCCTTCCCTGAGTCCCATCCTGTTCTGTTCTCCTCCCCCTTCGCCTTACCAGGTTTCATGAACCATCTGCTCCCCTCTCTCAATTCTCATCTGGTTTCTGCTGCCCTTCCCCTCCTCTGGAACCACACAGCAGCTTCTTCCATCTTATATGGGCAAAAACGTGCAAATCAGACCTGTTCTATGGATCATGGGGCTCCTGTATGGAGCCAAACTGCACAGTTTGAACTGCATAGGACTTCTTAGATGGTGTCCCATGGTTCAAAGTGCAGTTTTGAATTGGCCTCCTCATCTCTGTAATGTTGAAGGAGCTGCTGTGTGACTCGGTGATACCATTACTGACATCAGAGCTACAACCCTAATCAGACCAGCCTAGAGGTTCTGGTTCTGGTTGGGGTGGCAAAGGGGTAGCATGGCAATTATATGGGGTGGCACTTGCTTCCCTTGCCATCTTGTAGCAACAGGGTTTTTTCACTCATACTCTGGCCATAATAAAGCTTAGTAAATAGAACTCATATTGTTTAAAATACACTGAAAATGTACATGACCATTCTAGCAGCTGTAGAGGGAATTTGATCTGTCCATTGTACTTTGCGTTCAGAAACTATCCAAACCTTTTTAAAACTCCGCTAAGCTAACTTCTTTTACTACATTCTCAGGCAACAAATTCCAGAGTTTAATTACACGTTGAGTGAAGAAATATTTTCTCTGATTCATTTTAAATTTACTACTTTGTAGCTTCATCGCATGCCCCCTAGTCGTAGTATTTTTGAGAAGAGTAAACAAACGATTCACCTCTACCCATTCCACTCCACTCATTATTTTATAGACCTCTATCATATGTCCCCTCAGCCATCTTTTCTCCAAGCTGAAGAGCCCTAACCATTTCAGCCTTTCCTCATTGAGAAGTCATCCCATCCCCTTTATAATTTTTGTCGCCCTTCTCTGTACCTTTTCTAATTCCACTATATCTTTTTTGAGATACAGTGACCAGAATTGCACACAATATTATGAAGCGATACAAAGGTATTATAACGTCCTAATTTTTGTTTTCCATTCTTTTCCTAATAATACCTAACATTCTATTTGCTTTCTTAACTGCTGCCACTGCACACTGAGCAGAGGGTTTCAATATATCATCAATGATGACATCTAGATCCCTTTCCTGGTCGCTGACTCCTTATGTGGAGCCTTGCATCATGTAGCTATAGTTCAGGTTCCTCTTTCCCACATGCATCACTTTGCATTTGCTCACATTAAACGTCATCTGCCATTTGGATGCCCAGTTGCCCAGTCTCCCAGTCTCATAAGGTCCTCTTGTAATTTTTCACAGTCCTCTTGCAATTTAATAACTTTGAATAAATATGTGTCATCAGCAAATTTAATTACCTCACTAAGTTATTCCTGTCTCTAGATCATTTATAAGCACCCATTTATAGAATTGCCTACACTTTATGATGTTGAGGGAGCCAACCTTTTTTCCCAACTGCGACAGTCCCGTATTTGTAAGTATGGCAGATTTGACCCCACCATAAGTATAAGTTGGCATTATTTATTATTTCCTTAGTAGCCACCACTATTAGAATATCCACTAATTTGGCCTCCTTGTTGGTTAACCCCCTCAGGAGAGCCATCAGTTTCCAAATTACATCTTCAAAGGTAATTGGAGCCTTGAGGTATAGGAGGGCACACATATGTTCCTATATTTGTGGACAGAACTGGGATATATCTTTTGAATAAAATATCATATGGAATAGAGTACCTGTTTTAGTATTACATAACCAGCATTTGTTAAAGGCTTATGATGAGAATTCTAGCTATGCCGAGGAAGCCCATACTGTTTGTGTAAAACAAAGTATGAAAACCGTGTCATTGTGGCAATTTTACTTTAAAATCATTTGCCCACATTTTTTCAGTGCCTGTGTATCCAGGAGGCAGTTCTATAAATAAGACTCTTAACAATATGTAAGCGATTACTGACATATATGCACTTGTGAACAGTTTCTGTTCTATATAACTATTCTTGTGACCCAAGATTTCTTTCTTTGTCTTATGCAGTCACCTTTATTGTGTGGTTACTGTACTACATGCATGTGTCTTATGTTAAAATACAATAAAATATTAGAACTTAAAATAAAAGATGTCCATGTCTTTTAATTCAACTGTCAAACGTCTGCTGTGAGTTTTAAGAATCTATTTTATTTTTACGTACAGAGCAAGACCAGTAGTGACAGTCGATGCTCAACTCCTGCTGCATCCCATGATTATAAATCCAGAAAATAAAACTTGTCAGCTTTCTAGCTCAAGGACATTAGTTGCTTGGTAAGTCAGTGATTGGGTAAAGAGAGTGCTATTAAACTGTGTTTTCCTTACTGTGGATAATCTGTAATATTTTTTTCTTTTTTTTTAATGATTTATCTTGCTAAATGCATCTGATTTACAGGTTGTACTTGTGCAAAACTCATTTAGTTAAAAAGGACCAGAGTATGATGACTAAGTTCACATATAGGGGCCCTTTTACTAAAGTGCATGACTGTTAATAGGCAGTTTAGCACATGGTGACAGCTAACATGGTAACTTTTGCAGTAGTTTTGTGATTACTGTGTTCTGAGGTGCACATTAATGGCATTTTGTGTAAAAGGTGTAACTAGGCAGGGCATGGGTGGAGAAAGGGCATGAAGAGTTTAGTTTTAGTTCAATTAGTGGTCCTTTTATGAAGCTGCAGCAAAAGGAGGCCTACGCTGGCATCGGTGCGGGTTTTTGACGCGTGCTGAGGACCTGTTTTACCGCCGCAGGTAAAAGGCAGGTCTTTTTTTTTTTTTGAAGAACTGGCCATGTGGGAAGTGAAGCACTTGCCGTGTGTCCATTTTGAGGGGGAGCACTTACTGCCAGCCATTGAGTTGGAGGTAAGGGCTCCCATGCTACCCCGGAAATGGCATGCACGGGGGGTGGGAACTACTGCCGGGCTGCTGCAGTAGCCCAGCGGTACTTCCCTTTTAGCGAGTGGTAAACCCGCGTTGGGCTTATCGCCACTTTGTAAAAGGGCCCCTTAATACACTGCACTTACTGCAAGCTAATCGACTAACATGCTGTTAACATGGGACCACTCACTGCCTCCTAAATGGAATGCAGTAAGGGTTGGATTCTATATTTGGCACCAGACAATTCTGCATGTAAAAAATTCTCTAAAATACACCTAAATTTTATAACATAGTTTTAAATTTCTACATGGTATCAATCTATATAAATGAGACATGACCGACTCACCTGCAAATGCGCAGTAGAGACCGAACGTTGATAGAGTCCAAGCCCCGCCTCCACCAGCAATACAGCCCAATAGGGAGCAGGTCTTGGACATGGGCATGGAAATCAGAAGAGGAGGGAGGGAAGGAGGGGGCGGAACTGAGAGAGAAACGGACGGAGCGATGGAGGCAAACTGACGACAGGACTCATGGGAGGTAACACGTTGATGGCGGAAAGAGGGGGGATTGACACCGGGGGGGTCCAAGGTGGTGGCGCGAGTGCGCGCCACAACATGCCTGATGTTACTGGGCGGAGCCACTGCGGCAAGCTGGGCGAAGCTAAACATCAGAGAGAAGCGTGATATCCCTGGGCGGAGCCGCTGCAGCGAGCTGGGCAAGGCTAACCAATGGAGAGAAGAAGGATCCTGGGAGGGAGGGAGGGAATTAGATGTGAAAATAGAACAGACCAATACTCGCCCGTTTTAACGGGCTTAACGGCTAGTATAGAATATGCCGAACATTGGTCCACAGACTGCGGAGTACCTCAAGGATCACCGCTATCGCCGATCCTCTTCAATCTAATGATGACCCCACTAACCAAGACCTTATCCAACCAAGGCCTTAACCCTTTCATCTATGCAGATGATGCACTATATACATCCCTTACAGATCCACACTGACAGAAATCGCTAACGAAGTCAAGATCGGCTTGAATACCATGGACTCTTGGGCAAATGCATTTCAATTAAAACTCAACAAAGAAAAAACTCACTGTCTCATCCTTTCATCCCAACGCGCCACGGACAATCCCACAACTATCAACACCCCAGACCACACCCTCCCTGTCTCAGACAACCTGAAAATCCTCGGTGTTACATTGGACCACAACATAACACTAGAGAGCCAAGTAAAATCCACAACAAAGAAAATGTTCTACTCAATGTGGAAACTCAAATGCATGAAACAATTGTTCCCGAGGGAAACATTTCGCAACCTGATACAATCATTGGTACTAAGCCATGTAGACTACTGCAATGGAATTTATGTGGGATGCAAAGAAACTTCAGACTGCTCAAAACACGGCAGCAAGACTCATCTTCGGAAAAACACGATTTGAAAGCGCAAAACCCCTTCGCAAAAAACTACACTGACTCCCAATCAAAGAACACATTACCTTCAAAATCTGCACTATGGTTCACAAAATTATCTATGGTGAAGCACCGGGATACATGACAGACTTGATCGACCTACGAACTAGAAACAAATCCGAATCAACATGAACGTACCTAAATCTCCATTACCCAAGCTGCAAAGGACTCAAATACAAATCAACTTACGCATCCAATTTTTCCTACATCAGCGCACAACTGTGGAATGCATTTCCAAATACATACGACCACTTACACATCAGAAAAACACTTAAGACCCACCTGTTTAAAAAGACATACCCTACCGACCCAACGTAAATGCCTGATCTCTGCGACACAACAACACTAAAGTTCGTAATGGTCATCACACAACTCTCCTGTTGTATGATTCCTTTATGTGGTCCTACCACATGAACCTTATCCTATCACAACATCACCTTGTATTTGTTTACTCCGGAGTCTGCAAACATCTCTCCGGCACTTTGTAAGCCACATTGAGCCTACAAATAGGTGGGAAAATGTGGGATAAAAATGTTACAAATAAATAAATAAATGTAGTCACGGTCAATTATGACAACTAAATTCTTGTGTAAATCCTGACACCTAAATTAGGCACGAGGAGGGTGTATTCTATAACAATGCTCATAGATTTTAAAAACACCCATGACCCGCCCATTCCACGCCCATAACCATGCACACTTTTCAACTTTACGACTTAGAATTTATGCGTACCACATTACAGAATACGCTTAGCAAGTAGTGTACGTAAATTCAAATTAATGCCAATTAGTGCTGATAATTGCTTGTTAACATCCAATTATCAGTGTAGCTTGTTAACTAATCAAGTTATATCTGTGAGGAAATCTCAGCACAATACATAGAATCCCGGGGTAAGTTCCTCTGTGCTTTCAACCAGAGTACCAAGAGCTAATGTCAATGTTAACATGGCTCCTGTATAAAAAAATGTTGGCCACTCACCCAATATTTGCTGCATTAGTTTTATAGCTACAGTGTGTTAAATTCCTGTGTTATGCAATGGTAACTGCAAAATTTAACACACTTTAGTAAAACAGCACAATAGGATCTGAGAGGACAGTAGAAAACATTAAAACTTAGGGGTCCTTTTATTAAGCTGCAGTAAGCACACTAACTGATTAATGCTTGATTAGCGTGTGAGCCCTTACCACCTATAAAAATAGTTGGTGGTAAAGGCTCACACACTAATTTATGTCTATGGCTGTGTGCTAATGACAACCTTGACACATGGCCATTAGATTGGAAAATGGAAAGTCGTCCATTTCCTGGCTGTGGCAAGAAGTTGCCGTAGTATGCGGGAAAGACCCAAGTAAGGACATGCTAAGGGCCACTTTTTGTCACAGCTTTGTAAAAGGGCTCCTAGGAAGTAGAGCTACTGCACATATAGCACGCGCCAAATCGACATTACCCCCATTAGCGTGCCCATCCAGCAGTAATTTTGAAGTTGGTGCATGTTGTTTACCGCTGTAGAAAATATTTTTCTATTTTCTATTGTGGAGGGCATTCCCAGTGGTAATCGGCAGCACACCCACATTGGCTCACGTTGGCTGAGTACCACGTGTATAGCTTGTGAGCCCTTGCCGCTAGGTCAATGGGTGGCGTTAAGGGCTCAGGCAGTAAATAGACGCATGCTACTTTTCATTTTAGCACATAGCCATTTACTGCTCCATTAAAAAAAGCCTTTTTTTCCCAGCCACTGTAAAAAATGGCCCAGCATGTGCCAAAAACACGCTCCCACACAACAGCAGGCCATTTTTTACCATGTTTTACTAAAGCACCCCTAAGTGTCATCATGCAAACTATGTACTAACATAGTAGATGACGGCAGAAAAAGACCTGCATGGTCCATCCAGTCTGCCCAACAAGATAAACTCATATGTGCTACTTTTTGTGTATACCTTACCTTGATTTGTATCTGTCATTTTCAGGGCACAGACCGTATAAGTCTGCCCAGCACTATCCCTGCCTCCCAACCACCGGCTCTGGGACAGACCGTATAAGTCTGCCCAGCAATATCCTCGCCTCCCAACCACCAGCCCCGCCTCCCACCACCGACTCTGCCACCTAAGCTCAGCTAAGCTTCTGAGGATCCATTCCCTCAGAACAGGATTCCTTTATGTTTATCCCACGCATGTTTGAATTCCATTACCGTTTTCCTCTCCACCACCTCTTGTGGAAGAGCATTCCAACTGAAGAGTAAAAGCAAAATTATCCAAATGGAAAATCTATTGGTTCATTTTTTTTTTGTGTGAGTGCTTTTTTCCCAATTTTTATGGTTTACTTAAAACTTGTTTGCTAATTTTAAAAAATATTTAGTACTTGTTAACACACAAAAAAGGAAGTTTTCATGCATTATGGGGTACTTTTACTAAGGCATGCTGTTAGTGTGTACTAATGATTAGAACGTGCTAAATACTAAGAACCCCATAGGTATCAAATGGACTTGTTAGCATTTAGGGCCCTATTTACTAAGGTATGCTAGTGTTTTTAGCATGCGCTAAAAATTAGCACGTGCTAGTGCTAGAATCACCCATATATTCCTATGGGTGTCTTTAGCATTAGCACACAATAATTTTTATCACACACTAAAAACACTAGCTTGCCTGTAGCATAGCTTAGTAAACAGAGCCCCTAGTGTGCACTAATTGTTAGCACTCGCTAAATACGTTAGTGTGCCTTAGTAAAAGGACCCCTATATTACTTTCATACGTCCTTTTTTTTAATTTGTTTTTACCTTATAGTCGATTATCTAACTTATGTTATAACTCACTCTATCACTCAGGAACCTCTATGCAATACCATAATGTACTCTACGTTACCATGTATGTATGTGTCTTAATGCAATAACATTTGTAATTCTCAACCTGGAAATGGCGATCGCCATTACGGCATAGTGTAAGCCACATTGAGCCTGCAAATTGATGGGAAAATGTGGGATACAAATACTACAAATAATAATAATAATAATAATAATAAATGAACTAAATACATGCTAATGCTCTTCACTAAAAAAAAAAAAGGACAATACAGTTTGGTCATGGAGATAATTTTGCAGAATATTTGGAAATTACATAATGAGGCCATTACTATCCTGCCTGTTGTGAGTTAAACCTTACTTGTAGGTTTTTCGTTGTTTTTTTTTTTTTTTTTTGGGGGGGGGGGGTTACATGTCAAATCTTTACTTCAGAGTAGTCCCAAAAAGATTGGAGAGTGACATTTCAGCAGCTGATATTCCTTCCTTCCTTGTGTTTATCTTGGTTGTAATTTTTCTTTGTAGTCTATATAACCTTGCATTCTACATATGAAAACAATTAGCAGGAAAGTCCAGCAGGCAAATCATTTGTCAGTCCCATGGGATAGATTTCTGTATCTTTCAGCCAGATGTGCAGCTTGTGCAAAATGCCTGCTGATTGATATTTCTGTGTAAAAGGAATGAAAGGAAGGTATCGAACAATCTACTACTTGGAAGGCTACAAAAAAAGTGAATTGAAGGTTTGAGAGTTGCAATGCTGATAAGCAAAATTGTGTAATTAAGCAAGGTAGAATGAAAATCTAAATAGGAAAAAAAAACTCTATGGGGCCATTTTACTAAAATGCCTTAGATTTTGCAGTGACCATGCCTTAATGCAAAAACATAACATGTGGTAAGTGCAAATCTAATGTGGCAACTATTAGAGGACATTCCCAGCATGTGCTTATTTGGTTTCCATGTTAAAATGTCCATTAGTGACGGTACTCTGTTGCAATTAGTGTGAATATACTTAGAACCTTATATTGAGGAGGCACAAAGTGATCCCATGCTAACTGCACAAGTGCCAGTCATTGCACAATATGTGCTGTGCTACCTGCAATTTGCTCTCCTTTCCCACTCTCCTATATGCCTATCTTGGGGTCCTTTTACTAATCTGCGGTAAAAAGGGCCCTGAGGCAGCAGCAGAGGACATTATTGCCTTGTTCCAGTGCCCTTTTTACTGCTGTGGTTAAAAAGCCCCTAAAAAAGACATGGCCATTCGGTAAGATCCCTTTCTTGGTCGCTGACTCCTAACATAGAACCTTGCATGACGTGGCTGTAGTTCAGGTTCCTCTTTCCCACCTGCATCACTTTGCACTTGCTCACATTATTTAGATGTTTATTTTTTTTTCAAAAAAACAAAAATATAAATGTACTGAGCACAAAAACATCAAAGAAATTACCATTTTTGAAAAAAAGATAATTTTTGCTCTTTCAAAAATTCCTATTTGGATTTGGAACATTTAGCGCAAAACATCCCAAATCCAACTTAGACGTCATATCAAAAATGGCCGCCATTTGGTCAGCAGATCACAATTATTTCCTTGGGCCTAGTTGAGGATCATGTTCTACCCTCTATGAGATTGAGGACTGCCTCCTCCTTTGTCACAGGAAGTTGGTTCTATGGCAAGGGATCCTGAGGAGCCATTGTTCTAGGACCATAATTCTGTTGGGTCTGAGTGGCTTAGGCAGACTTTTTCTGGGCTATATCCAACCTGTGTGGGCCAGGCTTATAGAAGAACTAGTAAAAAAAAGGCCCGTTTCCGAAACCAATAAAACGGGCGCTAGCATGTGGCTTTTTTTATGTGTGTGTGTGTATGTGTCACAGAGTTATTTTGTGTGTGTGAGTGTGTGAGGGTGTGGTGTGTGTGCAGGTTGTTGATGTGTGTCTTTTTTTGTTTTGTTTTTTGCTTGGGGGTTGTGGGATGTGCTGTGCTGGCAAAGTGGGTTGGATTGGTGTGTGGCTTTGAGGGTGTTTTTCTGTTGTATTGTGTGTGTGTGGTTTTGTCTGTCATGGAGGTTTGTGGAGGGGGGTCTTTCTGTTGGTGAAATGTAAATGTGGTTGTAGGGGGGTCAGCCTTTGCTGAGTGTTGTTGTTTTTTTCAGGTTTTTTTTTTTGTGTTGTGCTGAGGCAGCAGTGTTGTTTTAGATGGGCGGAAGGTAGAGGAGCACGTTCTTTGTCTGTTGGTATTTTTTGCCATTTCATGGCTGCTGTAGGGGAACGCTGGAAGAGAAATGTGCTGTTGGAAGCAGCGCCATCTTTTTCCATTGGGCTGGGGTTTTGGGCATCCTGGAGGTGGGTGACGGCTTGCCTGAGGATGGGGATGGTTGTTTTAAGTTGGCGGAAGGGAGAAGAGCACGGTCTCGGGCCGTCAGGGGGTGATCCGGTATGTTTGGTCCATTTCAGGCCGGCTGCAAGGGAAATGCTGGAACATTTGTTAGAGTTACCCGATGAAAGAAGTGCTATGCCACCTTGTAGCAGCATTATTGACTGCAGTAATAGTGGTAAATATCTGAGGGTACTCTACATACGTAAAAATTTCTATTATATTATACTGGTGTGAACTGTTTCAAGCACTCTCTTTGAGTTGGTGGCTACAAGTCCTGGTTTGTGTGTATATGTCATTGGAACATTTATGCGCAGCAGGAATCAGCGCCGTCTTTTTCCGGGTGCTCGGGGAATCCCCGAGGTGGGAGACAGCTTGCCTGAGGCTGGGGATGGTTGGGCACGTCCTTGGCCGCTTCGGCAAAAGGGGAAGAGGAAGGGGGTGGGGAGTTACCTGCAGCCGCCTGAGAAACCATGTATTCTTTGTTTGTTTTGTATTATTAGTTTGCATTTCTGTTGAAGAAAGAGTGGATGCCTTTCGAATGATGGAGGTGGTGCGTCGGTGTGCGGTTGTTTCGTTAGTTTGGCAGCCAGTCTCCAGCGATTCCTCCCTTCCTTGGTCGCTGTTTGCTGCTGGCTGGGTCACGGGTAATCCTTCCAGCTGGGCCGCAGCTTGTCCTGTTCGCCCACGTCCCAGATGGTGACGGGCACGTTGTTTTCCGGCTCCTCCGACTCCATGTCAAGCGATCCCAAATATATAGTCTTTGCTATAGGCCCTCTGGCACTCTTCAGTACTGGCATTAGGCATTTAAAAATTTCTCCCCCCCCCCCCCCCGGTCTATTTTTGCACATACCCACAGCAGGAATATTCTTCTCTCATTCCAGCGGTGGTTGTGTGCTCTCCGTGCTGCACAGATAGTGAGACATTCTACTGGGGAATGCTCCTCCCTTATTGTCACATAGTTTCCTCTGATTGGTCCGTCTTACGTTGCCTAATGTTGCCTGGGAACGGTGTTGTGATGGTCCTTTGTGTTTCAGAATGTTGAGGGTGTTTTTTCTGATTGGTCCGTCACACGAGGGCGGGGCAGAGAGACATGGTCAGTGTTGTGGCTTCACCACCATAAATCCATGAACCCTTCAGGGAGTGACTGAGTGACTTCAGAACGTTGTCTTCAGAACGTTGAGGGTGAGTTTTATTATAGTAGATATAAATACATTATAGGAAAAAATGTCAGTAATATAATAGAAAAGCAACTAAACCAAATCCAAGACCCTTCCAATATCAATATATAAAATCATAGTAACATGCATAGAGGGGCATTTTCGATATGACGTCTAAATCTGAATTTGGATGTTTTACACAAAACGTCCAAATTCTGAACAGGAAAGGAGGTCATGTTCAACAAAAAAAAAATCTTTCTTTTTCTTTTGAAAATACTGTTTTGAAAAATGTTTTGTGATTTGGACGTTTTGTTTTTCGGTCCATTTTCAAACAAAAAACGTCCAAATGCAAAACGTACAAAATCAAGCCATTAGGATACAGACCATAAGAAAAGTTTCAGTCACAGGAAAGCATTCATAGAGGATAACAAAGTTCAAACTGCTGTAGAATCAGTCAGTTCTATTACATCTGAAAATTTATTTTGTAGGAAGACTAATATTTCAAAATATCAAAATATTCAGTGTGGTAAAAGATTCACATGCAAGACATACCTCATAGTTCACCAGAGAATTCACACAGGTGTATAACCATTTACATGATCAGAGTATGGTCAAAGCTTCAGAAAGAAGGCATTGCTTGCAGTGCATCAGAGAATCCACACAGGAGTGAAACCATATATATGTGCAGAGAGTGGTAGAAGCTTCTGCTGGAAGGGAAACCTCACAATGCACCAGAGAATACACACAGAAGTAAAACCATTTACATGTATGGAGTGTAATAAAAGCTTTGGTTGGAAAGAAAGTCTCACAAGGCATCCGAGAATCCACATGGGGATGAAACCATTTACATGCACTGAGGAGGTAAAAGCTTCAGTTGCATTGGACAGATAATTAGGGAATGTACACTCTTGCTATGAAGTATGGAAAAATAGCACTCTAGTATTTAGATATATGTAATGACAGCTCCTTTTTATCTATAGATCTGAATTCAAAGCCCAGATCTACTGATAAACAATAGACACAAGGCTCAGATGTTATAAAAATAGAAAGCTTGGCATCAGGTAGAATAATGGAAAAGTGACATCCCAGGAAAGCAATAGGGCACCCTAGAGGGCACTGCAGTGGACTTCGTAAAATGCTCCCATGTACACATCTCACCATTGCTCCCTTACCTTGTCTGCTAAGCCCCCCACTGGGGGAATAAGGGGAGGTCATTCCTGATTCCCTCCAGTGGTCATCTGGTTATTTAGGGGATCTTATTCATTATAAAAACAGGTCTAGCTCAAAACGTCTAAGTTTTAGTACTGGACGGTTTTGTTTTGTTCCATTATGGCTGAAAAACGTCTAAGTCTTAGGAACACCCAAGTTCCACCCTAACACGTCCCTGGCACTCCCCTTTGAGATTTGGATGCACTTCTGGTAGACTTCAGAGAAAAACATCTAAAAATAGGTTTTGAAAATGCTGATTTGGACGTTTTGTGAGAAAAACATCCAAATGCAGACATGCCACTTTTTGGACATTTTTCTCTTTTGAAAATGAGCCCAATAGTAACATAGTAGATGATGGCAGATAAAGACCTGTATGGTTCATCCAATCTGCCCAATAAAACAAACTCATTATATATGGTATGAAGTGATACATCATATATATACCTGATCTTGATTGATCCTTGTCATTTTTAGGGCATAGACCGTAGAAGTCTGCCGGGCACTGGCCTTGTTCTAAAATTCCTGAAGTTGTTGTCAAAGCCCCTGAATAGCTCCACTCCAGCCCATCCAAATCTATTTAGCCTCAATCAGGGCACAGACTGTAGAAGTTTGCCCAGCACCAACTTTCCTATCTATTCTCCGCTAAGCTTCTTTGGATCTGATCCTTCTAATCAGGATTCCTTTGTGTTTGTCTCACACATGTTGAATTCTGTTACTGTTTTCATCTGTACCACCTCCCATGGGAGGCCATTCCAGGTATCTACCACCCTCTCAGTGAAAAAATACTTACTGACATTATTCCTGAGTCAGCCCCCTTTCAATCTCAGTTCATGCCCTCTGGTTCTACCACCTTCCCATCTCTGGAAAAGGTTTGTTTGTGGATTAATACCTTTCAAATATTTAAACGTCTGTATCATATCACCCCTGTTTCTCATTTCCTCCAGGGTATACATGCTTGCTAGGTACGTGGAGAGACTTACTTTAACAGTACACTGCTGACCATCTCCAAAAGAAGCAGCAATAACAACATACCACATACTTGAATTGGGTATAATTCTTGCACCTTTATTAATTGTCAAGCCTCTCTTTCCTAACATTCAGCTCACCTGTCCCCACCCCCCCACCCCCACCCCCATTACTTGGTGATTATGAGAATTCAGGGGCCCAACAAAGTTGCTTGTCAAGCATCCATTGTAAAGTCAAAAACTTATCTGAATACCAGAAGTGAAATTTAAGTCAGCCTGCACTTACTGCACTATCAGTTGGTGTACCTCAGGGATCTGTCCTGTGACCTCTTCTTTTCTCCATCTACACTTATTCCCTTCATACTCTGATCTCATCCCATGGTTTTCAGTATCATGTTTACACTGATGACTCCCAGATCTACCTCTCCACACCAGAAATCTCAGCAGGAATCCAGACCAAAGTATCAGCCTGCCTGTCTGACATTGCTGCCTGGATGTCTCACCGCCATCTGAAACTAAACATGACCAAGACTAAGCTTCTTATCTTCCCCCCTAAACCAACCTCTCCTCTTCCCCCATTCTCTATTTATGTGGGAAACACTCTCATCCTTCCTGTCTCATCAGCTCATAACCTTGGGGTCATCTTCAACTTCTCTCTCTCCTTCTCTGCACATATTTAGCAGACTGCGAAAACCTGCCATTTCTTCCTCTATAATATCACCAAAATTTGCCCTTTCCTTTCTGAGCACACTACCAGAACCCTTATCCACACTCTTATCACCTCTCGCTTAGACTGTTGCAACTTGCTTCTCACAGGTCTCCCACTTAGCCATCTCTCTCCTCTTCAATCTGTTCAAAATTCTGCTGCACGACTTATATTCTGCCAGTGTCTGTTCTCCAGATTACGCTTTCTCTCCTAACAATTACAAACTATTTGATATATTAATTACAATAGCGCAGTGTATGATTCTAGCTAACTGGAAAACCTCTTCAATGCTTAATGAACATTTTTGGTGGCAATCTGTTTTAATGTACCACAAGCTTGAATTGGCCTCAGCCAGTTTAACTGGATCAATAATTAAAACAAACATTGTATGGTCTCCAATTGCTTCCTACCTTGCTTCCATTACTTATGAAACCACATAGATGAATATAAATATCTATCTTGAAAATATAATTATATTTGTATAATTCACTGGCACACTTTCCACTACTATGTATTAGTATATTTTACCATTTTGGTTACTGTTATGTACTATTTGCATTATATTAAAACCAATAAAAAATCTTGGAAAAAAATATTCTGCCAGTGTCACTATGCTCATATTAGCCCTCTCCTCAAGCCACTTCACTGGCTCCCTATCCGTTTCCACATACAGTTCAAACTCCTCTTGTTGACTTACAAGTGCATTCACTCTGTAGCTCCTCAGTACCTCTCCACGCTTACCTCTCCCTACACTCCTCCCCAGGAACTCCATTCATTGGGTAAATCTCTCTTATCTGCACCCTTCTCCTCTACCGCTAACTCCAGACTCCGATCCTTTTATCTTGCTGTATCATACGCCTGGACTAGACTCCTTGAGCCGGTACATCAAGCTCCATCTCTGGCCCTCTTCAAATCTAGGCTAAAGGCCCACCTTTTTGATGCTGCTTTTAACTCCTAACCCTTACTCACCTGTCCAGTACCCGTATTTTATCATTCCAACCTTAGTTATTCCCTTCTCTTATTTGTCCTGTTTGTCTGTCCTAATTAGGTTGTAAGCTCTGTTGAGCAGGGACTGTCTCTTCATGTTCAAATGTACAGCGCTGTGTACGTCTTGTAGCACTATAGAACTGATAAGTAGTAGTAGTCCCTACCCCATTTCATACTAAACAGTTAGCATATGAATTAGTAAGTGCTACAATGTCATATCATGCTGCATCTTTTATGGCAGCCCTGTGCTAACAGTGCACTCTAATTCATATGCTAAGTGTTTGCTACACTTAATAAAAGGGCCTCAATTTGTAGTAACTGAACAGCTAATTCAAACTCTTAACATTTTTTGTATAGAAAACAGGCTAATGTGCCTCCTAACCCCATCCCCAATCTGGCTCAAATTCTCCCCTTCTCCGAGTGAATTATCATCTTCTGTGGGCTGATAGGCTGTCATATGGCTGGTAAAACATTCGTTCCTCCTCTCTGAATAGTTGCTGAAGGATTCTGAGCCCCAATACCTCCTGCCCTCAACCCCCCACCTAGTACACCTGAAGAAGTATTTCCTCAGAAGTAACCTGAGGAAATACTTCTTCACAGAAAGGATAGTGAATTGATAGAAAGGCCTCCTGATGGAAGTGGTGGAGACGAAAACAGTATCTGAATTCAAGAGAGCTTGGGACAAGTATATAGTATCTCTTAGGGAGTGATAGGGAGAGTAGATGGCATGGATAGGGAGACTGGGTAGACCACATGGTCTTTATCTGCTTACATTTTTCTATGTTTCTATGTTTCCATCTGTTGATGCTTAAGGCAGATGAGTGTGTGATGAATCTCCACTCCTTTCTGACCTACTGGCATCAAAGCTAGAAATAGCACTGTCTGACCTTAGGATGTCCTTTGTCCTAAGTACACTGAATTAGGGAGGAAACAGCTACCAAATCAGTGCCTCAGGCAGATATGATTGTCCTCCAAAAAAAAAAAAAGATCTTACAACAGCAGTACTTGAATCTTAGAAGAATTTATTCTAATGAGTCAGATACTGTAGCTTTGGAAATGCATAGCGGGTTCAAACAGAGGATGTAGTGATGCGGTATTAGATAGTTCAGCGTTCTTAACAAATAACACTCTAAGGGAACCTCTGTTGCAGATTCATATTTGGGAATATAGAAAACATAATAAAATGAGAAAACAATGGAGATGTGATGAAATTGAGTTTTAGTAAAACATAGAATAGACAGCATACGTTGTTGAAAATGTATAAACAAAACAGTGACATATATTTTAAATGATAGTTAGGGCGTGATATTCAAAGCTATTTAAGCAGGCAAGAGAGGCTCCTGCCCGCTTAGATCACGCTCAGCTGGCCAGCTGCCGATATTCAGTGCCACTTAATCTAGCAGTGCCATTGAATATCTGCACTAACCAGCCAAGTCAAAATCAAGCAGTTTATATGGGAAGACCAACTAGTTAAGACAGAATTGGTGAACCTATTACAGACAAGAGGGGAAAAAAGTTATAGGCATTTGATTACCATAGGAGAACAGGTCAAGTACCATACCTGAATTTGTTGTTTTTACAAAAAATGATACCATATAAACACAGGAAAATGAACATCTTTAAAGTATAGTCCTAGGGAAAATATCATCTCTAGTCAAATGATATCTTTATGATTTTGATAAAATCGTTGTAGCATCTATCCATTATATAAGAAGTGATGAAATCATTAGATCAATCAAATTAATACAAATGAAGGATCTCATGCATATTCTTCTTAAAATGCACCCATTTTCGTATTAACTGTAATCAGAACAGCTGAAGATTTGAATTTATTACAAATATTATTCTTGGCAGGTTCAGGTGCAGGGTCATTGAGGTCTTCGGCTGTCGGAGCTATTCACAGTATTTACTCTATAGAAACATATGACTTCAGTATTTTAAACTCCATGTTGACATACGTTTCTTGAATTAAGAGGCCCGTTTACTAAAGTGCACTATCACACAAAATTTTTAATGTGCGGCAAGCCCAAAAACTAATGCTGCATCAGTAAGGGGTATTTCCAGTGTTTTATTTTGGAAGTTCAGATTAATACATGGTCCCAGTTAACATGGAAGCACTTAGGATTTTAATCTATAAAGGTTATGCTCCTGAATTTACGCTCCTAAAATTTATGCTGCTAAACTTATGCTCCTAAATTATGAGCATAATCTATTTTGGAGCACAGATTAGGATTTAGGAGCATAAATTTAGGAGCATAGCCTAAATAGGAGGGCCTTAGTACCTCCTATTTAGGAGGCAGTAAGTGGTCCCACATTAACTCTTCATTAGCCAGTTAGTGCGCAGTAAGTGTAACGTGCTAGCTGACTAACTCTTTCATGCCCACTCTCTGCCCACGTCACACCACCTGATAGAAGAATTATGTAACGTGCAATTTAATGCACTGAAACTACTGCAAAACCCCTTAATGTGTTCACACGGTAGCTTGCTTCTATGTGTTAACTGCGCATTAACTGCTGGATTCTATTTAGTGAACCTGGAGATCTGCGCTGAAATCCAGACGAATTCTATAACAACGCGTGTAACTTAATTGGCTTAACAAGCTAGTCAGCATTGATAACAGCACTTAAGCAATAATAAGCACTAAATGGCAAAAACTGGAATTTACGTGTACAACTCTCTAAGCGTATTCTGTAATGAACTGTGCCTAAATTCTAATGTGCACAGTTCAAAAGGGGCATGGCTATGGGCATTTCATAGAAAGAAACAGAAAAAAGCAAAACTGGGCCTTCAGGATGGAGATAAATATAGTCCTTTTTATTCTGAAGATGACTCGACACGGGCCGTGTTTCAGCTTACAAACGCCTGCCTCGGGGGTCAAAATGTTCTTATAGGTATAGTCATAGAGAATTTGACAAAACCAAATCAGGGTTGATTGGCGCTTTTTTTAATCAACAGCGTTTGTTCACCAGTACATGGATAGTTACTATGCTTTGGGTAATCTCTCTATATAAAACGCACCTCCAACGTTCTATGAAGCCTCTTTTAGCCAAAAGTGAAGGGGGTGAGATCCCATTGTGTCTGCCCCGCCCACGCGTCAAACGTGATGACGTCGAGGGCGGAGCAATGACACTCAACCAATCGCATCGCTCGGCAGCGAAGCGTCAGGGAAGGAGGCGGCGCTCTCGACGTCTAGCCTTCCCTTCGCTGTGTTCCGCCTTCTTCTGACGTCAAGGATGACGTCAAAAGAAGGCGGAACACAGCGAAGGGAAGGCTAGACATCGAGAGCGCCGCCTCCTTCTCTGACGCTTCGCTGCCAGAACCGCCACGGGGGTAAATTTTAAAAGAAGAAGAAAAAAAAAAAAAAAACGATGCATGGATGCGAAGGGGGGGGGCATGGATGCGAAGGGGGGAGGAGAAGAGGGCGGCCCAGGCTGGGACATGGGAGAGAGAGGAGCATGGATGCGAGGGGGGGTCATGGAAGGGAGAGAGGGGACTTGCTGGAAAAGGATGAATGGAGGCGGCAGGGGACAGAGGAGCATGGATTGCAGGGCAGGCCTCAGGCAGAGAGGGGAAATGCTGGATAGGGATGAATGGAGGGGGCAGGTGACAGAGTAACATGGATGGCCATGGATTGGCACGGCAGGGCTCAGGGAAAGGGGAATTGCTGGATAGGGATGAATGGAGGGGACAGATGGGCATGGATGGATATGGATTGCAGGGCAGGCCTCAGGCAGAGAGGGGAAATGCTGGATAGGGATGAATGGAGGGGGCAGGTGACAGAGTAACATGGATGGCCATGGATTGGGACGGCAGGGCTCAGGGAAAGGGGAATTGCTGGATAGGGATGAATGGAGGGGACAGATGGGCATGGATGGATATGGATTGCAGGGCAGGCCTCAGGCAGAGAGGGGAAATGCTGGAAAGGGATGAATGGAGGGGGCAGGAGACAGAGTAACATGGATGGCCATGGATTGGGAGGGCAGGGCTCAGGGAAAGGGGAATTGCTGGATAGGGATGAATGAAGGGGACAGATGGGCATGGATGGATATGGATTGCAGGACAGGCCTCAGGCAGAAAGGGGAAATGCTGGAAAGGGATGAATGGAGGGGGCAGGGGACAGAGGAGCATGGATTGCAGGGCAGGCCTCAGCCAGAGAGGGGAAATGCTGGATAGGGATGAATGGAGGGGGCAGGTGACAGAGTAACATGGATGGCCATGGATTGGGACGGCAGAGCTCAGGGAAAGGGGAATTGCTGGATAGGGATGAATGGAGGGGACAGATGGGCATGGATGGATATGGATTGCAGGGCAGGCCTCAGGCAAAGAGGGGAAATGCTGGAAAGGGATGAATGGAGGGGGCAGGGGACAGAGGAGCATGGATGGCCACACACACACACTCTCTATCACACTGTGTCTCACATACACAGGGGGACAGAGGAGCATGGATGGCCACACACACACACTCTCTATCACACTGTGTCTCACATACACACTTGCACACACTCTCTCACAAACACACTCACACCCAGACTCACTCTCTCTCTCACACACTCACACTTTCACTCTGACTCTCAAACAGTCACTCTCACATACACTCTCCCAAACATACATACTCCGAGGAAAACCTTGCTAGCGCCCGTTTCATTTGTGTCAGAAACGGGCCTTTTTTACTAGTATACTCTAATTGTTTGGTTTTGTCAAATTCTCTATGACTATACCTATAAGAACATTTTGACCCCTGAGGTAGGCGTTTGTACGCTGAAACACGGCCCGTGTCGGGTCATCATCGGAATGAAAAGGACTATATTTATCTCCATCCTGAAGGCCCAGTTTTGCTTTTTTCTGTTTCTGTTTATGCTTGTATGCTGTTTTACCCTCTCTTTTGTGACTTTGTATGGGTATTTCATAGGCATTCCAAAATGTACGCACATTGTTATAGAATATGGCCCAATGCGTATAAATCTACTCACAGGGATTTACACCACATTTTTGTTGGTGTAAATGGAGGCACGTAGTTTTAGATGCTGAGATGTCAACTAAGTATATTCTATATAATGCACCTAAATCTAGGCGCCACTTATAGAGTATGCTTAGGTGGAAATGTTTAGCGCACGGATTTTTTAGTCGCCTTATATAGAATCTGGCCCTAGGTGCTTAATGCCCTTGAGTATAAGGGCCCCTAAATTATTTGTTTCCATTGGTCAATGATTTCCTTCTGCTCCTTTGAGTGTCTAGCCCAGTGTGACCTGGCCTCGTTCTCAGCTTTTGAGGATATTGCCCCTATTCTTATAACCTTTCCTAGTCGAAACATTGCCATGATGGTGCTTTGGCCAGGAGCAACAGACCTTGATTTCCTCTAGACCACAGTATGCATTTGTACTAGTTTCAAGCAATAGGTGTTACCTTTGAGTAAAAGCATCAGAATACTTGATTTTATTAACTCCTTTGCATCCATGAACCTCTGAACTAACAAGGAAAATATCAGAAATAAAATAAAATGTACAGTAGTATTGTACCTGTTTGCAGAATACAAATGATTCAACTAATCCTTTTGGTAGTTATTGAACTAGTATCTTTTTCTTTTTCTTTCTTTCTTTCTTTTTTTTTTATTCTACAGTTTTACTGTAAGAGTCTGCACAGCTGTTTCAGGCCAGGGTATTCCAAATATCATAGGTAAGCAATATTTGATGATTCATTGTTACATATTTGATGAAGAACATGCATTTTATTTCCCAAATCAGTTGAAGGATTCCTTTTGATTTAGGGTTAATCACAACTTTTATACTAAGAGTAACAAAAAGGCAAACATAATAATCTTTCCACTTGTTTTACAAAATAGAAATAAAAAGTACAAAACATTTTAAAATATGCACCACAAAAATGGTTTTGAAACAGTTTTCTCTTTATTTAAATCATCTAATGCCCTGCTGATTTTACCAAGCTCTACTACACTGCAGCAAACTGTTTATAATTTACAAAGAAGTTTTTCAAGAACCATAAATATTCTGCAATATTAGAAAGAGCCCAGTGATGTCTCCAACTTATTTTCACCAATGATCCCTTTAACAAACATATCCCTGTTGAGCCAACCTAACCATGTGGCGGACCAATCCTATTCTACCCATATAGTCAACAACTCGAATGGACAAGGATCGAGATCCATGACCAACTCATACTGAACTTACACGGGGGGGGGGGGGGGGGGGGGGTCAGAATTGGTGATGCAGTGGCAGTGATCCTTCTCTGCTGCCACCCGAATTCGTATTTTACAATGGTATGTAGTGGGTTGGAGGTATGGTGTGTAGGGCACATGGGAACCGTTGGGTTATCTAAAGGGGTACTTTGGACAGTAAGAGTGTGAGGGGTCCTTTTACAAAGGCACACTAGCATTTTTAGTGTGCGCTAATGATTAGTGCATGCTAAACGCTAGAGATGCCCATAAGAATATATGGGCGTCTTTAGCGTGTGCTTATTTTTAGTACATGCTAAAAACACTAGCGCTCCTTTAGGGCCCCTGAGAGAGGAGTGTCTGTTGTGGATTAGATTTTGAGAGGGGGCATGTGTATGTGGGCCATAGTGAGAATGCCTCAGTAACCTTGCTAGTACTGAGGGTAGGCATTTCAAGGGAGGAGCCCTGGAAACGTTTTGTAGGATTCCAATATGCAGAGCTATGAAGAGCCGTTTCTCAAAATGTCACACTGATATAAAACATTTCCAGCAACAACAGTACTTCCTAGTGCTCTTTACAAGTACAGGCATTAAAAGTGAAGCCACAAAACAACATCCATTTGTCTTAATGAAATCTTTCAAAATTTGACATCAGAAGATCAATGATTTACTGAGTTTATTTTTTTATTTTTGTTACATTTGTACCCCGCGCTTTCCCATCATGGCAGGCTCAATGCAGCTTACATATTGTATACAGGTACTTATTTGTACCTGGGGCAATGGAGCTTTAAGTGACTTGCCCAGAGTCACAAGGAGCTGCCTGTGCCTGAAATGGGAATGGATCTCAGTTCCTCAGTTCCCCAGGACCAAAGTCCACCACCCTAACCACTAGGCCAGTCCTCCATGATAACTCCATCTCCTTGTCCCTCATTAGCAGATAAAACTTGAGCCTGGGGCACTTTTGAGCTTGGGAGGAGGTCAGTGGTGTGGCAAGCAGTGCACTTGCTCAGTATTACTGCACACATCTGATCCCATCTTTCAGATTCCCCGATGCATCTGAGCAGCAGGAGAAACACTTAAGCATCTTCTCTGCTGCTGCCATGGAGCCAGTTCTCACAGTAAAAGCCACAAGATTTCACAACTCATACTGTGAAACTTGAATGGACAGCAGCAGGAGAGGATGCTCTTGAGTACTTCCCTTGCTGCCTGTGTGCATTTGAAAATTAAAATACAGGATTAACTACAGTACGTGCTGCATTGACCTCCCAGCACACCCACACTGCCCTTGAAATGTTTATCCCACAAGTGCAGTATTTTCAGTGGCTCCCAACTCTTTGCCAGTCTTGCTTAGTGGTGGCTACGCCACTGATGAAGGAAAAACACAGCCCCAGAATCCATGATGAAAAAATAACTGCAGGTCAGATAATGGGGCACTGAAGGCTTGGAACAAACTATAGGCCATATGTTTATTTGTTTATTTATTTATTAAAATATCTATTACTTGCAGTATTCACTGTCCTAGGTGAGAATGCAGAATTGCATACGCAATATTAGACAGACGTAACGTTACAAAACCACAAATCACAGTAGAATTTCTCCACGATACACTTAAAAATAGTAGCATACCTCTTATATATTAAATGCTTGTGAGAAAAAGTGTCTTCAAATGTTTTCTAAATAAAACACTATAATTCTCAGCCAGTCTAATATGTTTGAGCACTCCTGTTTAACCCCAACTACTGTAACATTCATATAAGGGAAAGTTGGTTGAGGACTATACTCTTGAGGAGGAATTCACCTGTATATGGTGAAGTGAAAAAGCGTTCAGAGCCTTTAGCTAATGTTTCAATACATAGTACTGCCCAATATAAAAGTTGCTATTAATTTACACTAAAATCTGAGGTGTCAGTACTCAATAGGGTATAAGTGTTTGCTACCAATGTATTGTACTTCTCTGTTTGAATAAATACCGTTTACTCCTGCATAGCTGAGTTGTGGATAGATGCCCTTGTACAGCAGCCAATCAATAGGCTAGTAACGAACCACTAAAATGGTACACAGGTTAGGGTGCAGAACTTTGGAATGTTACATATTTTTCTGAATTTGTCTACAGTGTTGGCAGCTGAACTGGAATTAGATTGGTTGAAACAGAAAGGAGCAATTAAGAGGACTCTGTTTCTTGATAATCATCAATCACAGCATACTTTCTCAATTGTGATTACAAAACAGGAACATACTCGGTGCCAGAACTTTGTTGTGTATCTCATAGTAAGTATTTGTAAAATAAAAATTTGCTAGGGTTTTTTTTCTAAATAATCACTTATATTTAGCATCCAAAGTGACAGAAAATAATATATGTTATAAAAACCCCAATGTGTGTGTATATGTGTGCAGGGACAGTGGGAAATCTTTGTGGTTGGAGAGGCCAAACAAACTAATCTCCAGCCCTACCCCTAAGCTCTCTAATTGCTGATGCTGTGTTGGGCAAAATATTGGTTGGACATGGCCCCAGTGGTACCCCTCATTCCACCGTCTATATGTGGATAAAAAGTATCTATGTGTGTGTGTGTGTGTGTGTGTATGTTGTGCGATGTTCGTTTCCAGGCGGCAGCGGCGGCGGCCGACAGTCCGACTCTGTTTCCCTCTCTGCTCCGCCCTCTGACGTCATGATGTCTTGACGCGAGGGCGGGACAGAGAGGGAAGTCTGTACTGCGCAGTTGCAGGTGAGTCGGTCACTTGCCGTTTATATGTTTGATATATATAATACTGGAAGTATATGTAAATTCCAAAAATAATTTTGAACAGTGTAAATAAAGTCAAGATGCTTCAAATCTGTTTAATATTTAACCTTTAAAAATTATTCTCTAATGCACATTATAAAGGGGCCCTTTTACTAACTTGCACTAAAAAGTGGCCTGTGCTATTTTTAGCATGTGGGTGTCTGATGGGCTGAGGCCACTTTTAGTGAGGCTGTAAAATGGCAACAATTTGTGTTTCTCCATTAATGGCCATGCACTAATTTCCCCCAAATTCCGTGTCATTTACAATCTAACATAGATAATTCACTCATAATACAGACATTGCAAAAAACAACTATACATAAGATACAGTCTAGTTATAAACCCCCAAAACAATGTACTGATGATCCCCACTACCATTTGGATTTTCAAAGTATCCACAGTTACTATATATGAGACAAATTTGCATATGTTAGAAGCCATAGGGTGGTCAAGGCAGATTTGGGAAGCCCTATCTAGCGCACTTAACATATATATATATATATATATATATATATATATATATATATATATATATATATATATATAGTCAAAAACAATCATGTTTAACCAGCAGTTAAACATTTCTGAACTCCTTATGTATACTGTACACCCAAGACCATCAGTTATAATCTCAGCCACCTCACTTCTCTCTTTGAGTATATCCAGTGGTGCGCTGGTAAATTTTTAACAACAGGCTTTCTCCCCGGTCCACCTCTGCGCCCCCCTGTCCACCTCTGCGCCCCCCCCCCCCATCCACCTCTGCGCCCCCCAAAATTGCAGAGCTGGCTATAGCCAGTGGGTGGGGGGGGGGGGGCAATGCATTACTCTCTCCAGGAAAAAAAAATTAAATGATCCCAGGTTCCAACCTAATTCATGTTTAATGTGGGATAAAATGCCATAAATAAGTAAATAAATATAAACGTTTAATGTTGAGCACCTGATTCTCAAAGGGAACATATTCCAAACACTATAATGAAAATAAAATGATTTTTTCTACCTTTGTTGTCTGGTGACTATTTTTCTGATCATGCTGGCCCAGTATCCGATTCTGCTGCTATCTGTCCTCTTAACTCCATTTCCAGGGCTTCCTTTCCATTAGTTTCTTTCCTTTCCTCCTTTCTTTTTCATTTCTGGTCCTCAGCTTCTGCCTATTTTCTTCATCCATGTGCAGTTTTTCTCCTCTCTTCCTTTTCCCTTATCTTATCTCCTTCCTCACTCTTCCCTCCCCTCCATCCATGTCCAGCATTTATTCTCTCCTCTCCTTTCCCCCTGCCCTCCATCCACCCATGGCCAGCAGTGACCCTCCTCTCCCCTGCCCAGCATGCACCCATACCCAGCGACCCTTCTCTCCCCTGCCCTCCATCCACCCATGGCCAGCGACCCTCCTCTCCCCTGCCCTCCATCCACACATGCCCAGCAGTGACTCTCCTTTCCCCTGTCCTCCATCCACCCATGCCCAGCAGTGACCCTCCTCTCCCCTGCCCTCCATCCACCCATGCCCAGCAGTGACCCTCTTTTCCCCTGCCCTCCATCCACCCATGGCCAGCGACCCTTCTCTCCCCTGCCCTCCATCCACCCATGGCCAGTGACCCTTCTCTCCCCTGCCCTCCGTCCACCCATGGCCAGCGACCCTTCTCTCCCCTGCCCTCTGTCCACCCATGGCCAGCGACCCTTCTCTCCCCTGCCCTCCATCCACCCATGGCCAGCGACCCTTCTCTCCCCTGCCCTCCATCCACCCATGCCCAGCAGTGACTCTCCTCTCCCCTGCCCTCCATCCACCCATGCCCAGCAGTGACCCTTCTCTCCCCTGCCCTCCATCCACCCATGTCCAGCAGCTCCCTCCTCTCCCCTGCCACCGCCTCCCGACTTGTTTCACAAATTCTCCTGCTTCCTCCCTCCCTCCCGATCCGGTCCCTCACCGACCCTACCTTGGCATCAAATTCTTCGGGGCAGGCAGTGTTGCCTGCCCGCTGCCATCGCTGACTTTCCTCCGCCGCCCGATCACACTTCAAAATGGCCACCGAGACTTACAGAAGTCTCGCGAGGCCGCCTCTGGAAGTCTCGGCGGCCATTTTTAAAGCGCAAACAGGCGGCGGAGGAAAGTCAGCGATAGCAGTGGGCAGGCAACACTGCCTGCCCCGAAGAATTCGATAGTCAAAGTAGGATCTGTGAGGGACCGGATCCGGAGGGCGGAGGGAGGGAGAGCCGGCTCGCCCTTTCCAACAACCGGCTCGCAAGTCCGTCCAAAATTTGCTCTTTGAGCAGGGACTGTCTTTCTTCTATGTTTGTGCAGCGCTGCGTATGCCTTGTAGCGCTATAGAAATGCTAAATAGTAGTAGTAGTAGTAGTAATTTAACAACCGGATCTTGCGAGCCGGAGCGAGCCGGCTCCAGCACACCACTGAGTATATCAATGCTGTATATATTTAGATACACTCCTGTCCTGATACATATCCAGTTCATTTAGGCACATACCCCTTTAGGTTATCCTTCTTCCAGCGATGCACCTTGCAGGGCTGCATCGCGGCTTTGAGCAAGATTCCTCTGCTCTGGTTCTTGCTTCCAGGCTGGATTCCACTTGTCCACCTGAAGCTCTGTCTCCTTCTCAGTTGCCACTTATAGGTGCAGCAACTACTCCTTTTCTCAGCCTGCATTTATATCTTTTACTCCAGGATCCCCCAGTGTTCCCAAGGGTCCTGGTTGGGGTACAGGCAACCAAAGACCTCAATCTCCTTTATTATTTTCCAACTCCACCTCAGCTGTCATGCACCCAGGGAACAACTTTATCTCTGCAACTTCTCTGCCAACCCCTGCCCTGGGCAGGCCTTCAAATCTCTCACTCTCCAGCCCACTGGCAGGGACCTCCCCCCCCCCCCCCCCCCCCGAGCTTATGGAAACATAGGGGCCCTTTTACTAAGGCGCACCTAAAAGTGGCCTGCACTGTTGTAGATGCGTGTTTTGGACATGCGTAGGTCCATTTGCTCAGTGTGCCTGGAAAAAAGGCGCTTTTTTTGTGGCAGAAAATGGACGTGCAGAAAAATTAAAACCAGCACGCTTCCATTTTCAGGCTGAGACCTTACTGCCACCCAATGACTGTGCAGTAAGGTCTCACGCACTAACCTGGCAGTAAGCGGCCAGCGTGTGTAAACTGCCGATTACCACCGGGTAAGTGCCACACGGTAGAAAATAGAAAATATTCTTTACTGTGTGTTTTGGGCACGCATCAAAATTTGAATTACTGCCCGGGGCATTCGGTAGACCCAGAGTGCCTCTTCCTTACTGGGCTGTTACTAGACAGAGGACGGAGCTGTTTCCCGATCAGGTAGCCAGATAGGGGGTCTTTTACTAAGGCGCGCTCATGTTTTCAGCGCACACTAAAAATAGGCACGTGCTAAACTTTAGAGACACCAATACATTCCTATGGGCATTTATAATGTTTAATGCTCGCCCAATTTTAGCGCTTTTAGTAAAAGACCCCCTTAGTTCCCTGCCCTGCCCATGCCCAATGAACAGGCTCCAGGGGGAGCAAAAGAGCTGCTTTGCTTGCAGCCAGCACCCCTTATTCCTCCTTTCTCAGTGGTTTTCTCCCCATTCATCACAGCTGGCACTAGGATTGTCAGTGAGTCACCTCTGAGTAGGGAGAATGGGTGCGTGAAAAAGTCATCCTTAGTTGCAGTAACAGCTGCCACTCACCCCTCCCTCAGTTCCCACTCAGCAAGGTAATATGAGTGGGGTCTGGTTGACTGGGTAGCACCAAATTGGGCCTTTTGAACCTGCTACTGAACGGGTGCCCAACACTGCCCAGTTATGACCTTTCCTCCTCATATAGGAGTCAGACAGCTACTTTCTTAACTCATTTAGGGACCCTTTTACCAAGCTGCGGTAAAAGGGGGCCAACACTGGCGTCAGCGTGTGTTTTACACACGCGCATAGGCCTCCTGTTACCATAGCTGGTAAAAGGGAAGCCTCACCATCCTGCAGGAAATGACCGTGCGACATGTAAAGCGCACAGCACTGCCCGATTACCACCGGGTGCACTCCGATGCTATAAAAATAAATAAATTTTTGTCGCGCCAGAAATGATGGCGTGCTAGGGGTGGTAAGTATTGCTGGGCTGCTTCGGTAGTCCAGCGGTACTTCCTGTATAGCGAGCAGTAAGCCCACGTTGGGCTTATTGCCGCTTAGTAAAAGGAGCCCTTAGGGCTTTGGTTGGGTCATAGCTAGAATGTTATTTTCAGCTGTGAAAATAAAAAAAAAAACAGTCATCTCGCAAGCACGTTCACTCTGGGATTAAAAAGAATGACATAAGCATAGTAACATAGTAGATGACGGCAGAGAAAGACCTGTACAGTCCATCCAGTCTACCCAATAAAGATAAACTCATATGTGCTACTTTATGTATATACCTGACCTTGATTTGTATCTGCCATATTCAGGGCACAGACCGTAGAAGTCTGCCCAGCACTAGCCCCGCCTCCCACCACCGGTGTTGCCACCAAATCTCTGCTAAGCTTCTGAGGATCCATTCCTTCTGAACAGGATTCCTTTATGTTTATCCCACGCATTTTGTTACCGTTTTCATCTTCACCATCTCCCGCAGGAGGGCATTCCAAGTATCCACCACTCTCTCCGTGAAAAAATACTTCCTGACATTTTTTTTGAGTCTGCCCCCCTTCAATCTCATTTCATGTCCTCTAGTTCTACCGCCTTCCCATCTCCGGAAAAGGTTCATTTGCAGATTAATACCTTTTAAATATTTGAACGTCTGTATCATATCACCCCTGTTTCTCCTTTCCTCCAGGGTATACATGTTCAGGTCAGCAAGTCTCTCCTCATACGTCTTGTAACGCAAATCCCATACCATTTTTTAGCTTTTCTTTGCACTGCTTCAATTCTTTTTACATCCTTAGCAAGATACGGCCTCCAAAACTGAACACAATACTCCAGGTGGGGCCTCACCAGCGACCTGTACAGAGGCATCAACACCTCCTTTCTTCTGCTGGTCACACCTTTGTCTATACAGCCTAGCAACCTTCTGGCTAAGGCCACCGCCTTGTCACACTGTTTTGTCGCCTTCAGATCCTCAGATACTATCACCCCAAGATCCCTCTCCCCATATGTACATATCAGACTCTCACCGCCTAAAAACATACGTCTCCCGTGGATTTCTACTCCCTAAGTGCATCACTTTGCATTTCTTCGCATTGAATTTTAATTGTCAAACCTTAGACCATTCTTCTAGCTTCTGCAGATCCTTTTTCATGTTTTCCACTCCCTCCTGGGTGTCCACTCTGTTACAAATCTTGGTATCATCTGCAAAAAGGCAAACTTTACCTTCTAACCCTTCGGCAATGTCACTCACAAATATATTGAATAGAATCGGCCCCAGCACCGATCTCTGAGTCACTCCACTACGAACCTTTCCCTCTGAGCGAATTCCATTAACCACCACTCTCTGGCGTCTGTCTGTCAACCAGTTCCTAATCCAGTTCACCACGTCGGGTCCTATCTTCAGCCTGTCAAGTTTATTCAAGAGCCTCCTATGGGGAACCCTGTCAAAAGCTTTGCTGAAATCTAAGTAGATTACGTCTATAGCACGTCCATGATTTAATTCTTCGGTCACCCAGTCAAAGAATTCAATTAGATTCATTTGGCACGATTTACCTGTGGTAAAACCATGTTGTCTCGGATCTTGCAACTTATTGGCTTCCAGGAAATTCACTATCCTTTCCTTTAGCATCACTTCCATTACTTTTCCAATAACCGAAGTGAGGCTTACCGGCCTGTAGTTTCCAGCTTCTTTCCTATCACCACTTTTGTGAAGTGGAACCACATCCGCTCTTCTCCAATCCCACGGAGCCTCTCCCGTCTCTAAGGATTTATTAAACAAATCTTTAAGAGGACCCACCAGAACCTCTCTGAGCTCCCTCAGTATCCTGGGGTGGATCCTGTCCGGTCCCATGGCTTTGTCCACCTTTAGATTTTCAAGTTGTTCATACACACTCTCTTCTGTGAACGGTGCTATATCCACTCCATTCTCATATGTACTTTTGCCAGTCAATCGTGGTCCTTCTCCAGGATTTTCTTCTGTGAAAACAGAAAAAAAGTATCTGTTTAGCAAATTTTCTTTTTCTTCATCATTATCTATATAGCAGTTCGTAGCATCTTTCAGTCTCACAATTCCCTTTTTAGTCTTCCTCCTTTCACTAATATACCTGAAGAAATTTTTGTCACCCCTCCTTACATTTCTGCTTGCATTTTGCCAGACATATCTCTCTCTTGGCTTCTTTCAGTTTCATCCGGTATTCCTCTCCGTGTTCCTTTTCTTGAGTTTTTCTGTATTTCAGGAACGCCAACTCTTTAGCCTTTATTTTTTCAGCCACTTGCTGGGAGAACCATATCAGTTTCCTTTTTCTCTTTCTTTCTTTCTTTCTTTCTTTCTTTCTTTCTTTCTTTCTTTCTTTCTTTCTTTCTTTCTTTCTTTCTTTTACTCTACTTACATAAAGGTCTGTGGCCATATTTATAGCTTCTTTCAGCCTGGACCACTGTCCTTCCACTTCTCGTATGTCCTCCCAGCCCATCAGCTCCTTCCTCAGGTATTCCCCCATTTTATTAAAGTCAGCATGCTTGAAATCCAGGACTTTGAGTTTTGAGTGGCCACCCTCCACTTCAGCTGTCATATCAAACCAAACTGTTTGATGGTCACTGCTGCCCAGGTGGGCACCCACTCGGACATTTGACACACTACCCCCATTTGTGAGCACCAGATCCAGCTTCGCTCCCTCCCTCATTGGTTCTGTCACCATTTGTCTGAGCAGAGCACTTTGAAAAGCGATCTCTCTACTCCTTTCCGATTCCGCAGATAGAATCTTCCAATCTACATCTGGCAGATTGAAATCTCCCAGCAACAGCACCTCTCTCTTCTTTCCCAACTTTTGAATATCTGTGATCAGATCTTTAGCTAGTTCCTCCGATTGTGTCAGAGGTGTGTAGACAACACCCACGTGGACAGAGGTTCTATCATCTCTTTTTAAGGTGATCCATATCACTTCTTCCTTTCCCCAGGACCCTGTCATTTCAAGATACAAAGATACAAATGTGTATAAAATCTGTAAAGGACCTTATTAGATGTAAAATTGTGCCAACAGCATTAACTGACACCCAGCCATAGTTGCATAAAGGAACCACTATTTTCATGCAGAACGATGAGTCCTTAGAATAGTCTGCTGGAGGAAGAAAACATTAGAGGGGTAGGAAGGAATTGTGCATGCAATTCAAATTTAGACAGTTCTGTTCTTGAGAAGATAATATTAAGGGTTATGTAGCATGAGGTTGACTAGTGTAACCATTTGGCATTATACCTCAGAGAAGCAGGCTGAGTGGAGCCTTAAGATTTCCAGAGACATTTCCAGTGAGCCATTTCTTCTTCTCATCAGTGCTTCCGTTATAGTTTGCAAGCCATATAATTGCATGCTTCTTATGATCTCATTCAGCACAGAAAAATCAGCACATAGGGACTTCTGCCTAATTCTTAAATTAACATTTTCAGTTGAAAGTTCCATTCAGTTTTTGCTTGCACTATATTTTCTGTGGCATGTATTCTGCGTCTTAAATTGCTAGAAATTAAAGTCTTACTCTTAAACTATATAATGAAAATGATTTGCTAACTTTTGCATTTTCTGTCCTTATTGTACTTAAAAAAATAATTGTATCCCTTAGCAAGTGAATAAAGTATTATTAATAATTAGGACTTCTGTTCTAATGTAGTTATAAATTGTAGACTGGTGGTGGTGGTGGGGTTGTTATCAAGCTGTGTTTGGGCAGTTACACACTTTATTAGCCCCTTAATATGACATAAAGGGTTCTAACATTGGGGAACCCTTTTACTAAGGTG
This sequence comes from Microcaecilia unicolor, assembly GCF_901765095.1. NCBI lineage: Eukaryota > Metazoa > Chordata > Amphibia > Gymnophiona > Siphonopidae > Microcaecilia > Microcaecilia unicolor. Next base: position 124,446,894 of record NC_044031.1, on the reverse strand, counting down.
CGTAGTGCCAAATTGGAACTACCGCCCCGCTACCGTGTGCCCCAGGTGGTAATTCCATTTTTTACGTGCACTGAAAACACGCAATAGAAAATATTTTCTATTTTCTGCCACGTGGTTCTTACCTGTCAGTAATTGGAAGTTTATTAGCGCTGGCTGCATACCGCCCAGTTAACATGTCAGACCTTAACACTAAGTCAGTGGATGGCTGTAAGGTCTCAGGCCGAAAATGGATGTGCGCTGGTTTTAATTTTGCCGCACGTCCATTTTCGGACACAAAAAAATGCCTTTTCTCCAGGCACGCTGAAAAATTGACCTGCACAATTGCAAAACACATGCCTACACCAGTGCAGGCCACTTTTAGGCACACCTTAGTAAAAGGACCCCTGGGTTTCTTGCTGTAATAGTGTTAAATAAGTAGCACGAGACTACTGCTTGGGGTGCCATTGTTGGAGACAGTGCTAGCAGGGCAAGGGCAACTGGGGATTGTTCCTGCTCTATGGCCCAATACTAGACCACCAGTTACAGGGTTAGTAGGCCCTCAGTGGTGGAGGGAGGATCTTTTTGGGGTTGGAGAGTAAGATCAGGGGAGATGGGGGGGATGTGATCAGGGGTTGGGAAGTGAGATCAGAGAGTGGGGGGGGGGAAGTGATCAACAGTGTGGGGAGTGAGATCAGGAGTTGGGGGATGGCTTCTGTAAGATGGGGGAAGTGACATAAGCCTGCTCAATAAATAAATCAATCAAACCTTTAGTTCCTTTCTAGTATCCAAAGATAGTTTCAGCATACCAATATTTACTGACTTAACCATTGTTTTGGAAAAATGTATAATAAAAATCAGTGTGCCAGAAGCATGATTATATATATAATGGGTAGCCAGGGCAGTTGCTGTACCAAACAAAACCACAGGAAGTATTGTTTTCAGCACTTTGGGGCGCAGAGGCTTACAGACTGTTGCCCTGGGCAATTGACTTCCTTGTCTATCCCTTGCAAGAGCCCCGTGGGCAACCATGGATATTAGTCATTTTGACTACTGAGTGGTTATGCAGCTGTCTTTTTTGCCCCATTTCATTTTCTCTGTGCAGCATGTAGAACTTACTGCTTATGAACAAACAGCTTGACTTAAATTGTAGATGTTGCTCTTTCTTGTATCAACAGACACAAGCTGTTTGTCACTTATCCAACATATAGATTAATTCTGCATGAATATAAATTAAACTTAACTTACAGTGCTTTTTGTCAGTCATTTAACATTATATGACCTGAACAGTTCTTGAATCTGTTGTGGCCTGTGTGTGAAATTAATGAACCCTGAACAGAAAAGGGATCTTTTTTCTAGAAACAAAGCCTCTGTATAATTCTTGAAACCAGATGTCAACATCTGAGCAACACTTAAATAGACTAGTTAAATTAGAAGTGAGTAGGATTTAATTTCACAGGCTTTAAAGACTGCCATGAACTAAAAGGAGCAATCATATCTTAGGAAACCAAATTACAACTGACAGCCAATATCTGAACAAATTTTATTGTACAATAATATTTATTTCACTCTTTGATTTCTTGGGAGGTCTTCTAATCCACACATTTTGAGAGCACTTAGTAATATAGAGAGCAATTTTAAAAGCCATTTCCTTGGGTCAAAGTAGTGGTTTACCCACAGAAATAAGTTTCACAAAGTTCCCTGCCCTGTATTCTGGTAATATTACAGGCCTAATGCATAAATATGTGTAGGTTTAACCACATTTTGAAGAGGCTTTCTAGAAGAAATGGAGGGTAAAGGTTTATGCATGCATACTTTTGACTTTTCAAATGTATGCATATATTCACCTCTGAGAAATGTTTGCTCAAGTGTGCAAGTATTTTTCCTGGGATAATTTTAATAGTGAAAATACATGTGCATGTCTTGCTAATCCAGGCAGTAATAAAATTATCTCGTAAAGTTTAATTAAGCAAATGAAGTAATCTTTTAGGTGGATTGCCAAGCAGCATGTTTCCATACCATGACAGTTATGGCTCAGTAAAATGTAACATGACGATATTTACTTCTTTGTTCTTATTTGTCTGCCTGACAAATTTGTATCTATGAAGCCATTTTTAAAAGCTGTGGTAAGCACTAATGCATGCTTACCGCACCAAAAAATGGCATTTTACCATGGTAATTTTGCCATGTGTATATGCTACTTACATGCTAAAAAATATGTTTCAGTTTTTGGTACAGGGGGTGTGTCTGAGGGGTGGAGAGTGGGCGTGTTTTGCACTAATCGGTTAGCACAGCTACATTGCCACATGCTAACTGATTAGCACAAGTTTAGCACGTGAATCCTTACCACCTATAAAATAAGTGGTATTTATTTATTTACTAGTAAAAAAGCCCCGTTTCTGATGCAAATGAAACGGGGGCTAGCAAGGTTTTCTTCTGTGTGCATGTGGGAGTGTGTGTGTCCCTGCCTTCTGCCCTCTCTCCCCTCCCCCCTCTGAGTCCTTCACTGTTACAGAGAGCGCGATTTGATTTCTTGCTTTGCTGTGTTTTCCTTCACTGACTGTTTGTGTTACAGAGAGGGCGGGGCAGACACTCATGGGGAAACCGGATATCTCTCCCCCTTCACACTTCCGGCTGGAGGCTTCATAGAACATTGGTGGTGCCTTTTATATAGAGAGATTAGGATTTATTTACCACCTTTTTGAAGGAATTAGTAGGGGGCTCACACGCTAGTGGCCACTCACTAATGTGAATGTTAATGTGTGGCCATTATTGAAAAATTCAAAAAATTGGCCATTTTATCACAGTGGTAAAATTGGCCTTAGCGCATGGGCAGGACCTACTTACTTGCGCTAAGGCCACTTTTTACAGCTGTTTGATAAAAGGAGTCCTAAGTGAATTACATTCATAAATAAAAGAATCACAAATTATGAATGCATAGTTTAATACTTTTAAAAAATACAGATCTATTTTCATGACATCTAAAATAAAGAAATTAATCAGGTTCTTAAACCAAATTAACACAATGTTTAATTCATGAATATTTATTGTGGGTACCCTGAAAATCAAGGCTTTTTCTAGCCCTGGTTGACCATTTTATAAAATTCATAAAGGGGCTCTTTTACTAAGCTGTGCTAAAATGTGGTCTGCACTATGACTAGCGTGTGGGTTTCCCACATGCGGAGGCCACTTATAGGGGCCCATTTATTAAGCCATGTAAGCGTGTACATGCACCCAATATGCGGCAAAATGGAGTTACCGCCCGACTACCGTGTGGCTTTTGCAGTAATTTCATTTTTGGTGCGCGTCCGATACGCACATCTGAAAAATATGTTTTATTATCGGGCGGGCATAACAGGCGCACGCCAAGTGGAATTAGGCATGCGTAGGCCATTACCACCCAGTTACCGCATGATTATTTACCACTAGGTCAATGGCTGTTAGTAAGGTCTCAGATCCAAAATGGACACGCGGCAATTTTTATTTTGCCGCATGTTCATTTTCAGCAAAAAAAAGGCCTTTTTTATAGGCGTGCTAAAAATGGATCGGTGTGCTCCCAAAACCCGTGCCTACACTACCGCAAGCCATTTTTCAGCATGCCTTAGTAAAAGGACCCCTTAGTGTGGTTGTAAAATGGACACAGTTTCCATTTCCTCAACTAATAGCCATGCTCTAATTTCCTAAATTAACATGTGGCCATTAGCATGGAACCCCTTACTGATACTTATTTTCTAGGTGGTAAAGGCTCCAGTGCTAGTCATTTGCTAAATGGAACAATGTAGCTGCACTAAATAATTAGCATTGGGCATCCCTACTCTCCACCCCCAAATACACCCCCAGCGCTAAAAAAAATAAAAAGCATTTTTTAGCCTGTGGGAAGTGCGTGCAGATCCGAAAACTACTGCGGGATGCGTGAGAACACCCAATGGTAGTGGATTTTAACCTTCAGTAAGCACACACTAGTGCTTACTGCATCTTAGTAAAAGGGCCCCATAATCAGGATTAGATTAAAACTCAAGTTCTAAAATTTCTTCTGATTAATAGTTGAGGAGCCCTTTTACTAAGGTGCACCGAAAAATGAGCTGCGCTAATGTAGGCATGTATTTTGTGTGTGCGCAGATGCATTTTTCAGTGCACCTGTAAAAAATGCCTTTTTAAAATTTTTGCAGAAAATGGACCTGCGGCAAAATAAAAATTGGCACACGTCCATTTTGGGTCTGAGACCTTACCGCCAGCCATTGATTTAGCGGTAAGGTCTCACACGTTAACCGTGCAGTAATCATCTACGCACATAAAATGATGATTACTGCCCAGTTTCTGCTGCACGCTGGAAAATAAAAATTATTTTCTGGTGCACGTAACGGACACATGTCAAAAATGAAATTACCACAAGGGCCACATGGTAGCAGGGCAGTAACTCAAAATTGACATGCATTGGGCACACATAGGCACCTGCGTGGCTTAGTAAAAGGGCCCCTGAATGTTCTTACCTCAGAACCACAGTCGTATAATGTTTCTAGAGTAATTATTTTAAATGGCAGAAGATCAGTTACTTAAAGTCATTTTATTTATTTATGACATTTTTACCCCACATTAGCCTGAGAGTGACTCAGATTCAATGTGGCTTATATAACAAACAATTGAATGATACATATTAAAAATTATATAAACAGATTTTAAAGTACAATAAATAATGTTATAACATTGGCTTTGTAAAACAAATATAACATATGTGGTGAATTAACCTGGGGCAACTGTTCTTAAGGGTAAATGGATAGAGAAGAAAATTAAATCAAAATTAAGTTTTTAAACACAGACGTGAAGATGAATAAATACGGGTACAATTAGGGCTAGATAGAATTAGGGAGGAAAGAAGAGGTGAAATTAATTGTATGAATGGATAATGTTCAAATAGAATTCTTTGTTTTCTGAAAGACTAAATTGGAAAAAAATTAGTTTTCAGTAGGTTTCTGAAGGACAGTAATCATCTGTGCGTTTAATTGTTTTTGGTAGAGAATTCCAAATTTTAGTACCTTGATATGAGAAACTGGCATTGTGAATTGTTTTACAGATTATATTCCTACAAATAGGGAAATGCAGAATGAGATATTCTCTGGATGATGATACGGCATTACGTGGGGATAATTCAATGAGATTGTTCATATATGATGGAACAGAACCATATAGAATTTTGGTGAATAAAAACACAGAACTTTTATTGGTAACCAGTGTAGGTTATATAGAGGAGGAGTTGCTTTGGTGAAGTGAGGTGATCCACATATGAGGCATGCATTGGTATTTTGAGCGGTTTGTAATTTTTTGATAAGGCCGCCTTTAATTCCTGCATAAATGGAGTTGCAGTAGTCGAATTTTGTTAGTACTAGGGATTGAACCAAAGTACGAAAGACTGATTTAGTGAAAAAGGTCTTAATCTCTTTAGTGATTTAAAGACACTTGAAATCACCTTAGAAACTTGAGTTTCAAGGGCAAGGAATTGATCAATCATGATTCCTAATATTTTTGTTGATGAGTCAAGGGGATAAGTGATGTTCTCTTATGTTTTCTTATTCCTTTTCCTGCAGCACATTCTCATTGTCTTTCCTTTTTACTGTACTCATTTACCACAGGATGAAACAGAATTTCGAGATAAGTTAACACCAATCAGTGTTAGCTTGAATTACAGCCTGGATGAATTGGCTTCTTCAGGTGAACTGGCTTTGAAACCAATACTTAACCGCTATGGAGAAACCATTATTCGGAAGCAGGTATAGATGCAGGTGTATTTATTTATTTTAATGAGTGAAACATTGAGAGCCCTGTTTACTAAGCCATGTTAGAGGTGCTTTATCATTTTTAGCTTGCGCTAAGCATTAGTGCATGCTAACCATGTAGATGCCCATAATATTCCTATGGGTATCTACATGGTTAAAGCACGCACTAAAAATGCTAGTGCACCTTAGTAAACAGGGCCCGAAGAGTAACATCCTAATGTTAACATATACCATTCCTTTCATGTAACAAAAACAATGATTTTTTTAACGGAAATAAAATGCAGCATTTTGTAACGTATAAAGCATTTCTAGAGCTATGGTGCCCTTTTACTAAAGCTTAGCATGCGCTAATGGACATTAGCATATGCTGTCATGCGGCCCATAGGTGTAAAATAGGATGTGCAGCAATTAATGCAGGCTGAACTTTTGTAAAAGGGCCTCTACATTTTTTCATATAACTCCTTGCTTTGGAGATATCTGAGATATTTACAATATATTTTAATAATCTGTGCCATTTCCAGATTGTTTATAATATGTCAAAAGGATATGAGTCATATTTATGTATAAAAAACTTCAGTTTTGTTTATTTGGTTTTTTTTTTTCACAATGCAGGCACATATTCTGGTAGATTGTGGTGATGACAACATGTGCATTCCTGACTTGGAACTTTCAGCTAAATCGTAAGTTTAAACACATAAACGTATAATGTATTGTACCTGATAGAAGGGCCCTTTTACAAAGGTGCACTGAAAAATGGCCTGAGGTAGTGTAGACGTGTCTTTTGGGTGCACGCAGAGTCATTTTTCAGTGCACCTGTAAAAAAAATGCCTTTTAAAATTTTTGCCGAAAATGAAAATTGCCATTCATCCATTTTGAGTCTAAGACCTTACCGCCAGCCATTGACCTAGCGGTAAAGTCTCATGTGGTAACCGGGCGGTAATGACCTAAGCATGTCAAATGCCACTTGGCACGCGGCCAATATGTGTGTCTGAAAATAAAATTTTAATTTTTTGGGATGCGTGCCAAAAATGAAATTACCGCAGAGCCATGTAGTAGCTGGGCTGTAACTCTATTTTGGCATGCATTGGGCATGCATAGGCACTTACGTGGCTTAGTATAAGGGCCCCAGAGTAATAATTTTCAGACAGACAATTTGCAAATATTATTCTATTCCCTTTTGTGTTAATTATAAAAATGCTATTTGTAGAGATAAGCACCAGTTAATTATTGGAGAAGACGACCATGTCATGATAATAGTAAATGCAAGGAATGAAGGAGAAGGAGCCTATGAAGCTGAACTGCATATACAGATGCCCCAGGAAGCAGATTATGTGGGTGATGAGCGCAACACTGAGGTAATAATACCAAAGTACTTTAATTAACAAGCTTGAGCAGTTTCAAAAAGGCAGAACTGTACAATGCTGGGCAGTAGTTAATTACTTGGTAGTTAACTACATAGTTAATCCAAAAAGTTTTACTATTTAAAAATAGTTGGTAGTTGCCCAGTAGTTAAATTACTCACGTAGTTTAACAACATTTTAAGTAGTTAACAACAAAAAAAAATCTCAGTTTTGTTCTTAAGTTATTTTGCACTGCTTGCTTTCTGACTTACTAAAACCCCAGCTAGTGCAGTTCTCTTATGATATGTCTTTGGTTCTGGAGCAAGTGATTGGACAAAATGAGAAACTGTTTTCTGTGATCCTTCGCATTTGAATTCCTTTTTGGAATCTAAGATAGTAGTAACTCCACTTTCGCATCCACTACATAATCAGTTTTGATATATTCCTGTGTTTCTCCCGCCTTGTCTCTAATTTTGATAATTGATTCTTTTTTTCCTGGTATTGTGCCTTGTTCTCTTCTTTAATGCTTGACTATGATTGGATAATATATAATTTCCTTGTTACAATTTTTTAATTGCAAAAGTTTGTTTCATTATTCATTTTTCTGTATCAACATTTATTCTTGGAAATTATTGTAAAATTCTTTAAAATAAAATTAAAAAAAGAAAAGAAACTGAGATTGACAAGTGATAAACCGAATGAGAAACTTTTGTAGCAAACTTCAAGCACCAACTTCATCAAGCATCTCAAGTACATAAGTACATAAGTAATGCCATACTGGGAAAAGACCAAGGGTCCATCGAGCCCAGCATCCTGTCCACGACAGCGGCCAATCCAGGCCAAGGGCACCTGACAAGCTTCCCAAACGTACAAACATTCTATACATGTTATTCCTGGAATTTTGGAGTTTTCCAAGTCCGTTTAGTAGCGGTTTATGGACTTGTCCTTTAGGAAACCGTCCAACCCCTTTTTAAACTCTGCTAAGCTAACTGCCTTCACCACTTTCTCCGGCAACGAATTCCAGAGTTTAATTACACGTTGGGTGAAGAAAAATGTTCTCCGATTTGTTTTAAATTTACTACAGTGTAGTTTCATCGCATGCCCCCTAGTCCTAGTATTTTTGGAAATCGTGAACAGACGCTTCACATCCACCTGTTCCACTCCACTCATTATTTTATATACCTCTATCATGTCTCCCCTCAGCCGTCTCATCTCCAAGCTGTATAGCCCTAGCCTCCTTAGTCTTTCTTCATAGGGAAGTCGTCCCATCCCCGCTATCATTTTAGTCGCCCTTCGCTGCACCTTTTCCAATTCTACTATATCTTTCTTGAGATGTGGCGACCAGAATTGAACACAATACTCAAGGTGCTGTCGCACCATGGAGCGATACAACGGCATTATAACATCCTCACACCTGTTTTCCATACCTTTCCTAATAATACCCAAGATGAATATTGTAGGCTACTGATGCACTGATTGCCCTCTTGTTAGTGTCTCATGTTCATATAGTTTTCATTTATATGGCATTGGTTTAGCAGGTTAAAATGTGGCGGCAGCAGCACATATTTCTCCAACTGCTGCAACTTATTAAAATGCTACTGTGTTTTATAACTATCTGACAAATGATTTTAAAATCTAAGGGGCCTTTTTATCAAGCAGCAGTAAAATGTGGCCTATGGTAGTGTTGGAACGTGGGATTGCTGTGCTCAAGGCCACTTTTTCCGTGGCGAGAAAAAGGCATTTTTGAGTCGTTAATGGCCGTGCGCTAATATCAAAATTAGCGTGCAGCCATTTACTGCCTGAGCACTTACCGCTACCAATTTAGAAGGCAGTAAGGGCTCATGCACTAACCCACTGGTAATTGGGTAGTATGCGGAAATGTACTCATGCTGCCCGATTACATTCAGGAATGCCTACTCCCCTCACTCTGCACTACAAAATAAAAATTATTTTGTAGTGCAGGAAATGGCGCGTGGAAAACTCAGAACTACCGCAGGGCACCTGGGCATGCCTGGTGGTAGTGCTGTTTTGTCACCTACTGCTGCTTGATAAAAGGGCCCCTAAATCTAATCCTGTTGCAATTCAGTTGTTATGTAATAAAAGTAAAAATGAAATTTAAAATCACTTAAGGACAGGTTTACTAAGGTACATTAGTGTTTTTAGTGCACCTATACTTAGTGCACATGCTAGCCATGTAGGCGCCTATAGAGGCACATGTAGGCACATACAAGGTTAACGTGCATTAATAATTTTTCTCCGAGGACAAGCAGGCTGCCCCTCCAATCGGAACACTTTCTAGCAAAGTCCTTTGCTAGTCCTCGCGCGCCGATGCGCACCACGCATGCGCGGCCGTCTTCCCGCCCGAACCGGCTCGTGCCGGCCAGTCTTCTTTTGTCCGCGCTCGGTACGGTCGTGTTTCGCCGTTCGCGCCCCAAAGTTGACCTCGCGCGTCGTTTATCGACTTCGTTCTAAAAAAAAAAAAAGGGTGTCGGAAGGAGACCTTTATGGTTTTCTCCCTTCCCGTACTTCCAGTCTTTGCCCCGGTAAGTTTTCTTTCATCGTCGGGGTAGGCCCTATTTAGGCCTCGGTCGAAGTTTTTCTTCCCCCTATTTTTGCGGTGCCATTTTCGCCACCAGCGGGACACCGCATTCGACAAGTTCTCCCGCCGGCAGCCTTCAGCCTCTACCTCTACAGGTAGAAGATTTTTTTGGGGAAGGAAGACTGTTCCCTACTCTTCTGGCAAGCATAGGTACAATCCTCCTTCTCGACAGCCTGCGGCCCAGGCTAAGCCCCAGCGCGCTCGCTCTCGTCAGCAGCGTGCGCCTCAGCAAGGCCCCTCGGCTCCCCAGCAAAAGCAAGGGACGAGCTTTTGACTGGCTCCAGCAGAGCATAGCCGACATCCAAGTGTCAGTGCCGGGCGACCTGCCAGTCGGAGGGCGGTTGAAAGCTTTTCACCAAAGGTGGCCTCTCATAACCTCCGATCAGTGGGTTCTCCAAATAGTCAGGCAAGGATACACCCTCAATTTGACCTCAAAACCTCCAAATTGTCCACCGGGAGCTCAGTCTTACAGCTTCCAGCACAAGCAGGTACTTGCAGAGGAACTCTCCGCCCTTCTCAGCGCCAATGCGGTCGAGCCCGTGCCATCCGGGCAAGAAGGGCTGGGATTCTATTCCAGGTACTTCCTTGTGGAAAAGAAAACAGGGGGGATGCGTCCAATCCTAGACCTAAGGGCCCTGAACAAATATCTGGTCAAAGAAAAGTTCAGGATGCTTTCCCTGGGCACCCTTCTCCCCATGATTCAGGAAAACGATTGGCTATGCTCTCTGGACTTGAAGGACGCCTACACGCACATCCTGATACTGCCAGCTCACAGACAGTATCTGCGATTTCAGCTGGGCACACGTCACTTCCAGTACTGTGTGCTACCCTTTGGGCTCGCCTCTGCGCCCAGAGTGTTCACGAAGTGCTTGGCTGTAGTAGCAGCGGCACTTCGCAGACTGGGGGTACACGTGTTCCCATATTGCGACGATTGGCTGGTGAAGAACACATCCGAGGCAGGAGCCATGCAGTCCATGCAGATGACTATTCGCCTCCTGGAGCTATTGGGGTTTGTGATAAATTACCCAAAGTCCCATCTTCTCCCAGTGCAGAAACTCGAATTCATAGGAGCTCTGCTGGATTCTCGGATGGCTCGCGCCTATCTCCCAGAGAAGAGAGCCAACAACTTGTTGTCCCTCGTCTCGCGGGTGCGAGCGCCCCAGCAGATCACAGCTTGGCAGATTTTGAGATTGCTGGACCACATGGCCTCCACAGTTCATGTGACTCCCATGGCCCGCCTTCACATGAGATCTGCTCAATGGACCCTAGCTTCCCAGTGGTTTCAGGCTGCTGGGGATCTAGAAGACGTGATCCACCTGTCCACGAGTTTTCTCGAATCCCTGTATTGGTGGACAATTTGGTCCAATTTGACTCTGGGACGTCCTTTCCAAATTCCTCAGCCACAAAAAGTGCTGACCACGGATGCGTCTCTCCTGGGATGGGGATCTCATGTCGATGGGCTTCACACCCAAGGAAGCTGGTCCCTCCAGGAGCGCGATCTGCAGATCAATCTTCTGGAGTTACGAGCGATCTGGAACGCTCTGAAGGCTTTCAGAGATTGGCTGTCCCACCAAATTATCCAAATTCAGACAGACAACCAGGTTGCCATGTACTACGTCAACAAGCAGGGGGGCACCGGATCTCGCCCCCTGTGTCAGGAAGCCGTCAGCATGTGGCTCTGGGCTTGCCGTCACGGCATGGTGCTCCAAGCCACATATCTGGCAGGCGTAAACAACAGTCTGGCCGACAGGTTGAGCAGGATTATGCAACCTCACGAGTGGTCGCTCAATTCCCGCGTAGTGCGACAGATCTTCCAGGTGTGGGGCACCCCCTTGGTAGATCTCTTCGCATCTCGAGCCAACCACAAAGTCCCTCAGTTCTGTTCCAGGCTTCAGGCCCACGGCAGACTGGCATCGGATGCCTTCCTCCTGGACTGGGGGGAGGGTCTGCTGTATGCTTATCCTCCCATACCTCTGGTGGGGAAGACTTTGTTGAAACTCAAGCAAGACCGAGACACCATGATTCTGATTGCTCCTTTTTGGCCGCGTCAGATCTGGTTCCCTCTTCTTCTGGAGTTGTCCTCCGAAGAACCGTGGAGATTGGAGTGTTTTCCGACTTTCATCACGCAGGACGAAGGGGCGCTTCTGCATCCCAACCTCCGGTCCCTGGCTCTCACGGCCTGGATGTTGAGAGCGTAGACTTTGCCTCTTTGGGTCTGTCAGAGGGTGTCTCCCGCATCTTGCTTGCTTCCAGGAAAGATTCCACTAAGAGGAGTTACTTCTTTCTATGGAGGAAGTTTGCCGTCTGGTGTGACAGCAAGGCCCTAGATCCTCGCTCTTGTCCTACACAGACCCTGCTTGAATACCTTCTGCACTTGTCTGAGTCTGGTCTCAAGACCAACTCTGTAAGGGTTCACCTTAGTGCAATCAGTGCATACCATTACCGTGTGGAAGGTAAGCCGATCTCGGGACAGCCTTTAGTTGTTCGCTTCATGAGAGGTTTGCTTTTGTCAAAGCCCCCTGTCAAGCCTCCTACAGTGTCATGGGATCTCAATGTCGTTCTCACCCAGCTGATGAAACCTCCTTTTGAGCCACTGGATTCCTGCCATCTGAAGTACTTGACCTGGAAGGTCATTTTCTTGGTGGCAGTTACTTCAGCTCGTAGAGTCAGTGAGCTTCAGGCCCTGGTAGCCCAGGCCCCTTACACCAAATTTCATCATAACAGAGTAGTCCTCCACACTCACCCTAAGTTCTTGCCGAAGGTTGTGTCGGAGTTCCATCTGAACCAGTCAATTGTCTTGCCAACATTCTTTCCCCGTCCTCATTCCTGCCCTGCTGAACGTCAGCTGCACACATTGGACTGCAAGAGAGCATTGGCCTTCTATCTGGAGCGGACACAGCCCAACAGACAGTCCGCCCAATTGTTTGTTTCTTTTGATCCCAACAGGAGGGGAGTGGCTGTGGGAAAACGCACCATATCCAATTGGCTAGCAGATTGCATTTCCTTCACTTACGCCCAGGCTGGGCTGGCTCTTGAGGGTCATGTCACGGCTCATAATGTTAGAGCCATGGCAGCGTCGGTAGCCCACTTGAAGTCAGCCACTATTGAAGAGATTTGCAAAGCTGCGACGTGGTCATCTGTCCACACATTCACATCTCATTACTGCCTGCAGCAGGATACCCGACGCGACAGTCGGTTTGGGCAGTCAGTGCTTCAGAATCTGTTCGGGGTTTAGAATCCAACTCCACCCCCCTAGGCCCATGTTTGTTCTGTTCCAGGCTGCACTCTCAGTTAGTTGGTAAATTTTTTAGGTCAATCTCAGTTATGTCCTCGCCGTTGCAAGGCCCAATTGACCATGGTTGTTGTTTTGAGTGAGCCTGGGCGCTAGGGATACCCCATCAGTGAGAACAAGCAGCCTGCTTGTCCTCGGAGAAAGCGAATGCTACATACCTGTAGAAGGTATTCTCCGAGGACAGCAGGCTGATTGTTCTCACAAACCCGCCCGCCTCCCCTTTGGAGTTGTGTCTTCCCTTCTCTTTGTCTTGCTACATATGAGACTGGCCAGCACGAGCCGGTTCGGGCGGGAAGACGGCCGCGCGAATGCGCGGTGCGCATCTGCGCGCGAGGACTAGCAAAGGACTTTGCTAGAAAGTGTTCCGATTGGAGGGGCTGCCGTGGACGTCACCCATCAGTGAGAACAATCAGCCTGCTGTTCTCGGAGAATACCTTCTACAGGTATGTAGCATTCGCTTTACGCGCCTATAATGCTGCTTTGTAAACAGGGCCCTTATTCTCTTCTGTAATTGCTTTCCTTCATTTATGCATTAAATTCTCTCCAGTGAAACCAAGGATATGTGAAGGGGCATTTTCGATATGATATCTAAGAGGGCTCGACCTTGGTTTCCATTCCCAGAGGCAATTGTTTTTAATTGAGTTGAAAAAAAATACTGCAGTTCTTTCTTTCTTTCTTTCTTTCTTTCTTTCTTTCTTTCTTTCTTTCTTTCTTTCTTTCTTTCTTTCTTTCTTTCTTTCAGTAATGTTCTATGAATCTTTTTTTTACAGTTTGGACAGAGGCAGGGATGCATATTGAAAGTTTTGGTTGAAAAGTACTGACAATAATGGAAGTGAAGGCACACTTTTAAAAGATCTGGATCTAAATATGACAGAGAAGATAAAACATTGCTGTGAATTCTCTGCTCTTTTTATTTGACTGTCATGATGCAGTATGTTGTAAAGTCCAAATACAATCCAAGATATCTCTGCCATTCCCTTTCTTGGTTGCTTTCCTCTTTTGTTTGATTACTTTGCATTGAATATCCGGGGTCAGTGCCGACCACGGCACTTATGTAGCCTGCCTCCGACTGGCTGAATATTGGCCCATATAAAACCAATTTTTGTAGTGCTTTATGCTTTGAATATCCAAACACCTTTAAAAGAATAAAAGAAGAAGCAAAGATACTCTAAATATGTAGTCATTCAATTTTTTGTGCATTCACCCTGCTTTTCTGTCAGTTCCACATATACATGCTTTTAGACTGGTTACTTGTCACAGTGTAATTCTTCATGCACACTTTATGATACATGCATGTGCAGGTGATGGGAAGCAACAGATATATAGCCTCAAGGCAAGAATCATTTTTCCCATGGATTATAATTTACTCCAGCTGAGAAACTTCACTTGTACCCTCCCGTTCATTTCAACTGTTTACTGCATACCACTGAGACAGCGCTGTCTAGCACTTTTAAATATTTTGGTTTTTATTATTTATTTATTTATTTGTTGCATTTGTACCCTGCTCTTTCCCGCTCGATAGCAGGTTCAGTGCGGCTTACATAGTATGGGTTACAGAATATCGTAGAGATAACACAGTTGTAGGATAGTAGAATTATGGTGTGGATGTATAGAGTAGGACAAGAGGAAGAGATATGGGGGGAGGATTGAGGTATAGGTAATATTAGTGGTGTGGATTAGGTTCATAAATTAGGTTGGGTCGTTTGGGTAGGCTTGTTTAAAGAGGTAAGTTTTCAGCAGCTTTCGGAAGGGTAGATGTTCATTGGTTGTTCGGATGGATCTTGGTATGGCATTCCAGAGTTGGCTGCCTATAACGGAGAAGTTGGATGCGTAGTAGGTTTTGTATTTGAGACCTTTGCAATTGGGAAGGTGAAGATTGAGATATGTTCGAGAAGATTTGGACCCGTTCCTGGCTGCAAGGTCGATCAGATTGTTCATGTAACTTGGAGATTCTCCATGGATGATCTTGTGGATCAGTGTGTGGACTTTGAAGTTTATTCGTTCTTTGATAGGGAGCCAGTGGAGTTTTTCACGGAGTGGTGTTGCGCTTTCGAATCGTGATTTACCGAAAATGAGTCTGACTGCCGTATTTTGGGCGGTTTGGAGTTTTTTCAGAATTTGGGCTTTACATCCAATGAAGATGCTGTTGCAGTAGTTAGCGTGGGTGAGTACAGTGGATTGAACCAAATTGCGGAAAGTGTTTAGGGGGAGGAATGGTTCCACTCTTTTCAGTACCCACATCATGTTGAACATCTTCTTCGTTATGGCTTTTGTGTGAATTTTTAGAGTTAGGTGGTTGTCTAAGGTTACTCCTAGGATTTTTAGATTGTCGGATATTGGGATTGTGATGTCAGGGGTGATCAGGGTAGTTGGGAGTAGAGTGTTGTGATGAGAGGATTAAGCATTGAGTTTTTTTCTTTATTCATTTTCATCTTGAAGGCGTTAGCCCAGGAGGCTAAGATGTTCATGCCAGTGATTATTTTTTCAGAGATTTCTGCTAGGTTGGATTGGAAAGGGATGAATATGGTTACATCATCTGCATAGATGAAGGGGTTTAGACCAGATTTGGATAGGGATTTGACCAGAGGAATCATTATAAGATTGAAGAGGATCGGGGATAGAGGCGACAGACAGGGGTTGAGTTGCTTGGGGAACTCTGCATTTTTATGACCACGCAGACGAGATTGATGTGGTTGATTTGACTTGGTAGGATCTAGTGGTGATGAAACTTTTTATCCATTTAATGATGTTTCCGCCGATCCCTAGTTTGTCTAGTAGTCTTGTAAGAATATCGTGGTTTACCATGTCAAATGCGCTGGATAGGTCGAATTGCAGAAGAAGTATGTTGTTTCCAATTGAGATTTCTTGTTTGAACTTGGATATCACCCTCTGCGTGCTATTTGGAGGTGGCTTTGCTGTCGGCATCATTTTTTCTGCAGCTGTTACACTTTTCTGGCGATCCATTGTAATCCTGATTTTCCTTCTGGAGTGGACTCAAAAAAAAAAAAAAACTTCCCAAGCCTGGGAATCTAAAGGCATCAAGTACTTATACCAGGTTCTTACAGAGGACAGTAAATTGAAGCCCTTTTCAGATTTGCAAACGGAGTGTCATCTGCCTGCCTTAGACCATTTTGCTTATCTGCAGCTTAAGCATTATGTGCAATCTTTTCCTTGGTAACACTTATGTGAAGATGTTCAAGATACATTCCATGGCGTCCTACAGATCAATCCAGAGACTTGTGGGTTTTGTCCCTCTACCATCGGGTGGAGATAGAGAGAACTTCCGAGGTTTGCTATATGGGGACCTGTGCAGCCAACTGAACCTCAGTATTCTCTCTATCTAGCAGGTGGAGGGACATCTCTGTGCAGCTCTGGTTTGATCTGGCTACTAGTGTCGTTTGGGCCTAGTTTAGCACAGACAGGGGTTGAGTGGCTGTGCCAGGTCCCTCCCAGTCTCCCCCTACCTTTCCTCCATCGCCCGGGGCTGTTGACCTGACCGGGTGTTTCCTTTCTCTCCTGACTAAAAAAAAAGGTAAGAGACTTTGTTTTTGTTTAATTATACGGAAGAACTAGACGTTCTGCCAAGTCAGTTTTGGGGCAGGCGTTTGTGGAGCATGTCAGCGCCTTCTGAGGCGCCTAAGCGCTGCTCCCGGTGTGGGGGCCGGAGAGCAGCATCAGGGGAGTGTGAGTCCCGCTGCTGTCAGCCCGTAGCGGGTGTTCAGCGAGACGGGGGTTCCCCTCAGGCGTCTGGTATTTGGAGGTGACGAATGAATTTTGTTTTTCTGACCATCTCTTCGTCCTTTTTGGAGGCAGTAAGAAGGGTCATATGGCGTCCAAAGACACCATAGCCCATTGGTTGCGGGAGGCCTTCTCTTCGGCATACGTGGCATTGGGCAAGCAAGCCTCTTTGCGAGTTTGTGCTCATTCTACGCGAACTCAAGCTTCCTCCTATGCAGGGTCCCATTTGGTTTCTCTGGAAGATATCTGCAGGGCAGCTAAATGGGCTTCAGTCCATACATTCACTCATCATTATCGGGTGGATGTGGCAGCTCGTCAAGATGCGGTGTTTGGCTCATTGGTTATTTCTGCCGGGTTGGGAGTGTCCCGCCCTACTTAAGGACTGCTTGGGTACATCCCACAAGTCTCTGGATTGATCTGTGGGACACCATGGAAGAAAAAATTAATTCTTACCTGATAATTTTCTTTTCATTACTCTCAACAGATCAATCCAGAGCCCCCCCCCCCCCCCCCCCCCCCCCCCCCCCGAGGTTTACTGTCTGTGGTTTTATTGCGGTTGGTTGGTTAGTTTCTTTTTGGGTTCCGTTGTTCTGAATGTTCCTTCGTTTGATTAAAAAAATAAAATAAATAAATATAGAAGTGGTAAAAGTATGTTGGGCAATTGGTCTGACAATGTCAGGAGAGTTTTCTGTTGTTTCCATTCCACTGCTTTGGTATCGTTCATACTGAGGTTCAGTTGGCTGCACAGGTCCATATATAGCAAACCTCAGAGGTTCTCTTTTTCTCCACCTGCTGGTAGAGGGACACAAAACTCAAGCTTCTGGATTGATCTGTTGGGACTAATGGAAAGAAAATGATCAGGTAAGAATTAATTTTTTATTATCCACTGCTTGTACGTTGGGCTGACAGATTCCTTTTGGACACTACCCCTGATATTAACTATACCTATCTCACTGCTCAGTGGACAAAGATTTGGGCATTGGATTGGACGACCACTTTGTGAGGTCTTGTTTATTCTCTGTTGCTCGATTACTCCAATGTACTGCTATGGAAACTGAACTACAAGTTTATTTTTTAATTGTTTGTACCTCCTCGACGGGCCTTTCAAGCCCATCTTCTGCCCAGGGACTCCTGCCCCAAGTGTTCAGGAGTGGACACCACTTTGGGTCACATGTTTTGGCTCTGCCCAGGAATAGTGAGTTTTTGGACCCAAGTTATTAACTACCGTATTTTTCGGACTATAAGACGCACTTTTTTCCTCCCAAATTTGGGAGGAAAATGTTGGTGCGTCTTATATCACCTCGTGAGAGAGAGAAGGCTGAGTGAAGATCGCCGAGCAACATGCACACTGAAGCGCTGCTGCTACCGCGAGTCACACCGACGAGGTGAGGAGTTTTAAAATTCCGACAGAGGGAGAGAGGGGGGTGTGCCTGTAACGGAGGGAGGGAGGGAGGGTGCCTGTAACGGAGGGAGGAAGGGGGGTGCCTGTAACGGAGGGAGGGTGCCTGGAACAGGGAGGGGGGGCCTGTAACTATTTTTCGGACTATAAGATGCACTTTTTTTCCCTCCAAATTTGGGAGGAAAACCTAGGTGCGTCTTATGGTCCGGTGCGTCTTACAGTCCGAAAAATACGGTATATAGTGCAAATTTGGCACAGCCTTTATCTTGTGATCCAACTCTCTTGTTTGGCCATGTTGGCCCGTCGAAGCCCACTCTCCCTGGCTACACAAGTTTTTTATTGTGGCCATATTAATGGCAAAAAAGGCCATACTACTGCTCTGGTTGTTGCTGAATTTGCCTTCTCTGGTGATGTGGAGACAGCAAATGATTGCTCTTTTACAGATGCAGCGTCTGGCCATTCATGATATTGACTTGTCACGGGGCATTCACTTTCAGCGAATTTTGGAACAGTTTTCGCAGACCTTTATGCCTCAGATTTGTAGCTGTATCCTTAAGTTGCCTTTCTGAGTGAATTGCTTTTGTGATTTGTTTATTTCTGGGAGTGCTGCACTGGGTGGGTTTGGTGGGAGGGGGGAGTTGGGGATTGTTTAGTATTTATACAGTCCTTATACTTAGTTGTTTTCTTGTCTGTTGTACTCACTTTTCTTCCCAATAAAAATGATTTAAATGTAATTTACTCTGACCTTTCAGCTTCATGTTGGCATTCTTGTCTTGCAGGGTCTGCGAAGCCTGAGTTGTGATTACATAATAGAAAATGTAACAAGGGTGGTGGTGTGTGACCTTGGAAACCCCATGGTGGCTGGAACAAATGTAAGCGAAACCTAGATGGATTTACTGATTTTTATCTAATTGAATTTAAAGGGCAGCTAATAGAGAACCCTATTAGGATTGTGTGCCTAAAGGAGCAGTAGTTAAAACCAAAGCTTTGTGTAAGCAGGAAATCTGTGTTATAAGATAAAGTAATGTATTGCTTGGCAAATAATTACTATACATAAAAGTTAAGGTCTTCATTCATTCACGTATTAATTCATTCATTCTGTGCCTGGGAAAGAATCCTGTAAGAAATCTATCCCTAAAGATTAATGCCTCTGATTGTGGTATTCAAATGTCCTTCCCTCTTTCTTTTTTTTTTACCATTCCACATTCTTCTTGCACAAGTAATTTATTTATTTATTATATTTGTATCCAGCACTTTCCCATTAAAAGCAGGCTCAATGCGGCTTACATAGTAATAGGTAACACAGAATTTTGTTATGTAAAGTAGGAAATTAAGTATAACATAATAGAAGGATGGATGGGTAGTAAATGGATGGGTAGGTAGGTAGGTAGAGACAGGTGATAGAGAGAGGAGGGTAAGGTGAGAGATAGATTCTGGGTCAATGTCGTTTTCTCTTCAGTATATGTAAGGTAGATGGGTTCATGAGATTAATCTGGGTCTTTTGGGTAGGCTTGTTTGAATAGATGGGTTTTTAGTGCTTTTCTGAATGGTAGGTGGTCATGGATTGCTCAGATAGGTCTAGGGAGAGCGTTCCATAGGCGGCTGCCCAGGAAGGAGAAATTGGATCCATAATAAGTTTTGTACTTGAGACCTTTACAGCTGGGGTAGTGCAGTGGTCCATAATAATTAATAATTCTGATGGTAATTTAGAAAAGGATCTGCTGACATAGAGCATTTTTATAATACATGCAGAACGTACATGTATGTGCCAGCATTTGGAGTAGGAGCATCCATTTTTCAGATATCCGTGTTCAAAAAATGAACAGCATGAACCCAGCAGCTTCCATATAGAGGTGGCATTTTCACCGCTTTCACATGTAACCAGCTTCATATCCATGTGTAGCTGTCCCATTTTATAAACCTACACCAAGTAAGTGCCGCAGATTAATTACTGAGTCTGCTTTTTAGCTTAGTTTCAGTTTGGACAGGATTAAGGGGGATGACTACCTTAATCCCTAGTATAAAACCCTGGTCAAAATGAGCACTTTTTAAAAACCTATGCCTTTGATCAGATGTAAATCCAGACATGGGGCTTTTTCCCCATACACATATTTTCACTTTGTAAAATTAGGGAATACATGTATAGACTTTTGTCTTTCCTAAACCCACCATCTTATAATTTGTATGTGTTGGGGTAATTCTCTATAGCTTACCTAAAGTTGAGCACTGGGATGATGTAGATGAGCACTGGGATGATGTAGCTGAATAGATGCTAGCTACGTCCACAGTTACACACCTAACTGTAGTCACAAGCACTTATGTTAGCTAAATGTTTGATGTAAATGCTCACTAATTGCAAGTATTTTATAAGACACACCCATGCCCCTCCCACATCCATGCTCCCCTTGTAGTTGCAGGCTGTGGAAATTGCACACACATTTTGAAGAATGCCGACTAAGGGCAATTAAGCATTTAAGTGTCAATCAGAGCCAATTATTTGTTAACATTTTTTCTTAAATGCAGAATTGAGAAACACTTAACTACTACTACTATTTAGCATTTCTATAGCACTACAAGGCGTACGCAGCGCTGCACAAACATAGAAGAAAGACAGTCCCTGCTCAAAGAGCTTACAATCTAATAGACAAAAAAAAAGCAAGTAAATCAAATCAATTAATGTGTACAGGAAGGAGGAGAGGAGAGTAGGGAGGGTAGGTGGAGGCAAGTGGTTACAAGTGGTTACGAGTCAAAAGCAATGTTAAAGAGGTGGGCTTTCAGTCTAGATTTAAAGGTGGCCAAGGATGGGGCAAGACATAGGGGCTCAGGAAGTTTATTCCAGGCGTAGGGTGCAGCGAGACAGAAGGCGCGAAGTCTGGAGTTGGCAGTAGTGGAGAAGGGAACAGATAAGAAGGATTTATCCATGGAGCGGAGTGCACGGGAAGGGGTGTAGGGAAGGACGAGTGTGGAGAGATACTGGGGAGCAGCAGAGTGAGTACATTTATAGGTTAGTAGAAGTTTGAACAGGATGCGAAAATGGATAGGGAGCCAGTGAAGCGACTTGAGGAGAGGGGTAGTATGAGTAAAGCGACCCTGGTGGAAGACAAGACGGGCAGCAGAGTTTTGAACCGATTGGAGAGGGGAGAGGTGACTAAGTGGGAGGCCAGCAAGAAGCAGATTGCAGTAGTCTAAACGAGAGGTGACAAGGGTGTGGATGAGGGTTTTGGTAGAGTGCTCAGAAAGAAAGGGGTGGATTTTACGGATGTTGTAAAGAAAGAAACGACAGGTCTTGGCAATCTGCTGGATATGAGCAGAGAAGGAGAGAGAAGAGTCAAAGATGACCCCAAGGTTTCGAGCTGAGGAGACAGGGAGAATGAGAGAGCCATCAACAGAAATAGAAAACGGGGGGAGTGGGAAGGTGGGTTTGGGGGGAAAAATGAGAAGCTCGGTTTTGGTCATGTTTAATTTCAGGTGGTGTTGAGACATCCAGACAGCAATGTCAGACAAGCACGCTGAAACTTTGTTTTGGATGCAAGGTGAGATATCAGGGGTAGAAAGGTAGATTTGGGAGCCATCAGCATAGAGATGATAGGAAAAGCCATGGGATGAGATTAATGAACCAAGGAAAGTGTAGATAGAAAAGAGGAGGGGACCAAGAACAGAACCCTGAGGTACGCCGACAGGCAGAGGGATAGAAGTAGAAGAGGATCCACCAGAGTGAACACTAAAGGTGCGGAGGGAGAGGTAGGAAGAGAACCAGGAAAGGACAGAGCCCTGGAATCCAAGTGAGGACAGGGTATCGAGGAGTATGCTGTGATCGACAGTGTCAAAAGCAGTGGAAAGATCAAGAAGAATGAGGATGGAATATTGACCTCTGGATTTAGCAAGTAATAGGTCATTGGAGACTTTAGTAAGCGCAGTTTCGGTTGAGTGGAGAGGGCGAAAACCAGATTGTAGTGGGTCAAGAATAACATGTGAGGAGAGAAAATCAAGGCAGCGGTGGTGAACAGCAAGCTCAAGTAATTTGGAGAGAAAAGGGAGGAGGGAGATGGGTCGGTAATTAGAGGGACAAGTAGGGTCGAGTGAAGGCTTCTTAAGGAGAGGTGTGACCACAGCATGTTTAAAGGCAGTAGGGACAGTTGCAGTGGAAAGTGAGAGGTTGAGAATGTGACAGATAAAAGGAATAAGAGCAGGTGAGATGGCATTAAGAAGGTGGGTGGGAATGGGATCAGAGGAACTGGTGGTACATTTTGAGGAAGAAAGGAGAAGTGTAGTTTCCTCTATAGTAACTTCAGGAAAGGAGGAAAAGGAATGAGGGGAAGGAGCGAGAGGGGAACAGACTAGTGGAGGGAGAGGTGGCGAGGTAGAGAATTCAAGGTTCATCTTTCGAACCTTGTCGTGAAAGAATTCAGCAAGGGTCTGAGGAGATAATGAAGGGGGAGTTGGGGGAGGGGGCACCTTGAGGAGAGAGTTCAATGTGGTGAAGAGAAGTCAAGTGTTAGAGCCAAGAGAGTGGGTCAGTTGGATATAATAATCCTGTTTGGCGCGTAAAAGAGCAGATTGGAAGGAGGTCAGCATGAACTTAAATTGTAAGAAATCAGCAAGGACCGGAGATTTCCGCCAGAGGCGATCGGCGGAGCGGGTACAGGAATGTAGGTAGTGGATATTAGAAGTCAGCCAAGGTTGGGGTTTTGTACGCCTTATAGGGCGGGTCATCAAAGGTGCAAGTGTGTCTAAGGCAGAGGATAGAGTATTGTTGTAAGAAGAAACAGCCTCGTTGACAGACGTGGATGGTGCCACAGTAGAGAGGAGGTTTGAAACATGGGAGGATAGAGATGAAGGGTCAATATCGTGAAGATTCCTAGATAAATTAGATAAGATAGGACGGGACTGGGAGGGAGGAGATTTAAATATGAAAGTTATAAGATGGCGATCAGAGAGGGGAAGATCAGAGGCAAGGAAACTAGAGAGTGAACAGTTGGAGGAGAAGATGAGATCAAGACAGTGACCATTTTGATGAGTGGGGGAGGTGGAGCATAGTTGGAGATTAAAGGAGGATGTTAAAGCGAGTAACTTGGAAATATAAGAGTTGGAAGGATCATTAGCAGGAATATTAAAGTCACCAAGGATGAGAGAGGGGGAGGAAGGATCATGGAAGAAGGCAAGCCAGGCATCAAAGTCACTGAGAAAGGATGAAAGGGACTTATCAGGGGGACGATAAATGACCGCTATTTGAAGAGGCAGAGGAGAGAAAAGGCGGATAGAGTGGACTTCAAAGGAGGAAAAACAGTGAGACTGAGGTGGAAGAAGGGGTTGAAATCTGGAGGAGGGAGAGAGAAGTAGTCCAACACTGCCCCCGCGACCAGCAGGGCGAGGAGTATGTGAAAAAAGATAACCGCCATGGCAGAGGGCTGCGACTGAAGCAGAGTCATCAGGGCAGAGCCAGGTTTCTGTTATGGCGAGCAGATGGAGGTGACGCGAGATAAAGAGGTCCTGGATATAGGATCAGATTCTATATATGGTATCCAAAATGTAGATGTGTTGGAATAACACACAAACGGGCTCATTTTCAAAGCACTTAGCCTCCCAAAGTTCCATAGAAACCTATGGAACTTAGCCTCCCAAAGTGCTTTGAAAATATGCCTCCTGGTGCTATTTTATAAACCATGTCTATAGTAAGATGCACTTTACAGAATAGCGCATAGGCCGGGGGGATGTGCGTGCATTTGGGCGTGGCCATTTGCACCACTGTTGTAAAGGTCTGCACCTAAACGTATGTGCATTTCCCTGAATTCTAGAACAATGTGTGGAAATGTGATTGATATCCCTGACATGCCCACACTCTCCCGCTTTTCAGCTACATGCTTTGGAATTTACATGTGCTTCCTTTTAGAATATGCCTAAAAAGAAGCATACATAAATTCTAATTATTGCCAATTAGTGATGATAATTGGTTGGTATCGGCCAATTATCAATAATTGGCTTGTTGCACAATTGAATAGCGTGTGTAAATTGACCAAATGCACAATTTATTGTGCGCCACTCGCCAGGTCTTATATAGAATCCGAGGGATAAGCCATGTAGTTGCACATAATTTAAATACCTTTCATTTGTTCTTTTTAATAAATGCCAAATGAGGGAAAATAATTTTCACAGTTATAAAATTGTCACATGTACATGCTCCTCCACTGATCTAAACACATGTCTTAAGAAAGCTACCTCATAGCCTGGCTAAATATATGTGCATTGAGACAACCCAGTGGTTCATTGACAGTCTGGACTCTTGTGTACAGATAGACTAAGGCTTAATTCCTGTTTCAGGTCTGTCAGTCCCTGGGTCAGCTGGAGAATTCAGAGGCAGTACTCAAAGCTATTGTAGAGTGTTGACACCTAGTGGCTGTATTTAGGTCCCATGATTGCAGATTTCCAGAATGAGACTTGGTGAATGGCCATCTACCAAGGACTGTTACTCAGTGACTGGACCAAAACAAGTTGGAAGGGGATATAAAATAGGAGGAAAAAAATCTAGGGCTGTGCAGCTTTAAAATGTTTATGTTGTGCCATTTCCCATGTTATTTATGGGAATGTTTTGTTTGGAGATTTTTACAAGAGCAATGTCGTTAAGAGGGCACACTCTTTGGAAAGAGTGTCCAGTTTGCAAAGAGTGTGCACTATTCTTAAATAGTTATGGGTATGGTTTATTAGCATTTAATATACTGCCTTTCAAAAGCAATTTGCAAATAGCAAAGCAGTGTACATTAACTCAATATATCAAACTATTTGCAAAGAGGGCACACAGTCTTGGAAAGAATTGTGCTCTTTCCTGATAGTGAATGCTCATGCATATGTGATTGTTCACGTATGCATGCACTAGCGGGAAAGAGTGTGCCATCTTTGCAATAGTGCCAGTTATTTCAAAAGTATGTTCACTATTAGCAACACATGAAAACGTGAAATTTCATGTTCTTTTCATGTCATTTTCATTTGAAAACAACACACAATGACATGGGGAATATTGTTGTCATTTCAAATGAATTCACATCTCTAGAAAATTCCCAGATGATTATGAACAAAGGCTTATGGTGCCAGATCCCAGCCCTAGTTGTGATTGAACTAGAAGCCTAAAGGAGCAGGAAGAAGTTGCCAGGTAAAAAAATAAAATGTGGGCACTGTGGAAGGCTATACATACTTTTATCTGGTCAAAGGAGGGCAAATTTTAGACAAACCAATGCACACACTTTGTCATGTGGAGAGGAGGCCTTCTCAGAGGTACGTTTACTTCCAGGGAGGAAAAATACTATGTAGATTGCATTTTCAAATTTTTGTATGTACCTTTTCTGCAAATATTCCAGCTGGAGAAAAAGCAGGTTAAAGTGACTGTGTGCACTTTGTTTGGCAAGTTTCAAATGAAAAGTATATGTGTGGATTCATTTTGAAAACTGGTGATAAGACCATGGGTAAAAACTATATGTAATCTTTATCTTAATGTGGACCATTTGAAAATTGCCATCTATGGGGCCCTTTTACAAAGTGGCGGTAAAGCTACTGCCACTTTGTTTCATGCCAATCCAGCACTACTGCTGACCTAATGCAGAAGCTGACAGTAGTGCCACCCCCAGCGCACGCCATTTTCAGCGTGACTGGAAATTTCTTTTTTTTTACTGCTTGGAGTTACTACTGGGTTAACATGGGAGCCCTTATCATCACCTAAATATTTTGGCTTTTTACCCGCTTCGGTAAAAGGGGCCTCAGCATGTGGTTTTTACCACAGCTTGGTGAGCCAGATATGAAGAATAGTAAATAAATAAAACACCTTTATAAATGATTGTTCTGTTGACATTGTGCAGTAAAATCACTTTCTGTGTTTACTAAACAATATAGGGCCTCTTTTACCAAGCTGTGGTAAAGGGGGGGCAGCGCTGGTGTTGGTGCGTGTTTTATATGCACGGTGAGGCCCCCTTTTACCACAGCTGGTAAAAGGGAAGGTCTTGCTTTCCTGCAGAAAATGGCTGGGCGTCAAGTAAAGCACTTGCCGTGCAGCCATTTGGGGGGGGAGCCCTTACCGCCACCCATTGAGGTTGCTGTAAGAGCTCCCACGTTAACCTGGTGGTAACTGGGCAGCGTGCAGCACTGCCTGATTACCGCCGGGTACAGTCCAGCGCTACAAAAATAATTTTAATAGCGCCGGAAATGACGATGCAGTAGAGGTGGGAAGTACAGCCGAGCTGGTGCGGTAGCCTGGTGGTACTTCCATTATAGCGAGTAAAAGGAGCCCATAGTGTGAGTTCATGCCCAGTCAGCTTCTTTACATACTCTGCTTTTGTGGAAAAAAAATTGAGTATGCACAGTTTTCTTGGATTTCTACAAATTCAGGGCTACTTTTACAAAGCTGCGGTAATGATTACTGTTCGCTGAATACATCGAAGCCCATAAGAATTGAATGGGCTTTGTTACATTTGGTGATCCTATAATTGCTAGTACAGCTTTGTAAAAGGAGCCCTCAGACAGCTAATAAAGAAAGAATGTATGTATTAAGAGGATCCATGCAAACCTACTTGGTTTTAAAAAAACGCTGAACTCAAAATGAGTTTGTTAGCATTTACCCAAAGGGCAATGGAGTTTCTACTAATAATCATACCAGCTACAAAGCAAATATAATTACAACCGTGTGTCAGCAGTACAGCACTTTCCACATAAAAATACAAGCATGTTGAGCACAGTATCACAATATACATCATTTTAATTTACAGCAATCACCTGTAGCAAAGCATCAGCAGACAGCTTCTTATACAAATCCAGAAATCCCAATGGATAACACCATTTCCCCTCCAGGAATTATTTGTTTTGAGTGCTTGCAGCTGTTGATAGCTTAATGATATTTCATCTAATTCATTTCTAGTTCTCTGCTGGCCTACGATTTGCAGTGCAGCGGTTAGAAAATGCCAACTCCAGCATCAACTTTGACCTGCATATCAAGAGGTTAGTTTACTTAGAGTAGAATGATTTAAAAATGCACCCATATATCACAAATAATACTCAGCACAGCTTTTTTAGAACATTTTTGAAGAACACCCCATTTATCATACTTTTCAGATTACCCTTGAATATTTCACCTTTCGGCCTTTTGAAATTGTGTATGACATGGAGAGGCCTTAATTGACACTATTAAAGAGAATGAGGGAAATGTCATTGTTTTGCTATTTAGTTCTTTATAAATTTCCATCTCATTTTATAGTTCAAAATTGCATTGTTTCACAGTTACTTATGTATTTTTCTATGCCTTGTCTGTTCTGAATTGCTTTTCAAATAATTGTTCTCTATTTTCAACAATAATTCCACAGTTTTGTTTATTTATTTGCTTATTGAGGGGAAGATTAGCTTGAGTTATCTGCAGCAGGGCCCATTTTATTCCTGTGGGCCCTGCTGCAGATAACTCAAGCTAATCTTTAGTAAAAGACTCCCTATGTTGTTTCCTTCCTGTATTTTACTTAAACTTCAATCTATTCATATCAAATCTACCCCCCCCCCCCCTCTGTTTACTAAGCCGTACCAGAGCTGCTAGCATAACTTAGTAAACAGGGGGGTATATTTGTTGATATTTCTGCCTTTTGAAATATGGAGACCCTTTTACTAAGGCATGTAGGTGCCTACATACCTACACGCATCCAACATGCGTCAATTTGGAACTACTGCCCGGCTACAGCATGCCTTGGGTGGTAATTCCATTTTTTACGCGTGTACAATATGCGCAGCAGAAAATATTTTTATTTTCTACCATGTGGTGCTAACCAGGTGGTAATCGGCAAGGTACGTGCGCTGACGATTACCACCTGGTTAACGTGTGAGACCTTGCCGCTAAGTCAGTGGGTGGTGGTAAGGTCTCAGGTCCAAAATGGGTGAGCCAATTTTTATTTTGCTGTATGTCCATTTTCAGCCCCCCCAAAAAGACCTTTTTTGCAGGTGCACTGAAAAATGGACCTGCGCGCGACAAATACACGCACCTACAACAGTGCAGTCCATTTTTCGGCACACCTTAGTAAAAGGACCCATTGCTTAGTTAAATCCTTTTATAATAATCCTACCCCTGTTATTTCCTGCTTAAATATTTTTTCTAGAAGATAGTCATTCATTGTACAATTTTTTCACAAATTATCCCAGTACTCCTAGATGCCATCTTAAAGGGGCTAAAGCTTCTCAAATATGGAGTGTTTCCCCTACCTTCTCCCCCGAAAACTGACTCTATAGATAATTCTTCCCCAAAGACACTCCGCCGTAGATAATCTACAGAGATGTTCATTCTATACCCTCCTTATATGGTGGTTTGACCCTGAGCAGTTGTACCATGAGACTACTGCTAGGAGTTGAAGGAACCATTTTGAACCTGGCACTGGCAAAAACAGCTGGGGGTTGCCCAGAACACCTACATCAGACCTTCTCAACCTCGTCTTTGGGACACACCAAGTCCCATTGGGTTTTTAGGATATTCACAATGAATATGCATGAAATAAATTGGCACGCACATCCTCCTTTGCTTGCAAATCTATCTCATGCATATTCATTGTGGATATCCAGAAAACTTGATGGGACTTGGTGTGCCCTGAGGACTGGGTTGAGAATGCCTGATCTAGACCACTGGGGATTCAAAGAGGTAGGCCTGGGGGAGGGCTATGGCAGGGTGGGGGTCTTAGAGGGAAGGGTCTAAGACAGGGGAAAGGGATTAGCACTCCATCTTTGAGAAGCTCTAGCCCCTGCAAGAAGGAAGCCTGATGCTCCCAGGGAGGATGAATAATGCAAGTTTAATCACAAGTTGTTATTCATGTAATATGGTACTGAGATATCGCAGGCTAGTGACTCCTGTGGTGAACTAAGGTGCCATAAAACACCAACTTTTAACAAATCTTCATCACTGCCACCTGAAGGGTTGAGACATGAAGTAGATTATAAGATCTTTCATAAGGGTTTTGAAGACCTTGCTCTTCATGTGATAATTAGAATTGAGGGTATACCCCTCTGTTATGGTAATTGTCTATCACAAATGGTTAGTAGAGTCTTGTTTAATATTTTATAAATTTTATCTATTGTTATTGGATTTTTATTGATTCTATACCATTTTGAACAGTCAGTTTGACTGGTGAGGCAATCTATACATTAAAAAAAAAACATTTGAGTTGTATTTACTTGCAAAGATATAGCCAAATGCTTATCAGCCATTCAACTGTGTATAATTCAGTGGATGGACTCTCTTTACAACAATAACTTTAAAATATTCCCTATGCGCCTTAACTGTTGCAATTAAACAGATTAGAAATATTCATAAGAAGCTGGTTGAATTCTATGCTTGTTACTCTTCAGTTATATGTCTTTCAAAAGTACAGTGCAAAATTAGATTTGTCAATAAAAATGAAGAAATCACACAAAGGGCTCCTTTTATCAAGCCATAGTAGTGATTCCCATGCAGCAAATGTGACAGAGGGAAAGGGACTTGATATACTGTCTTTCTGTGGTTACAGTCAAAGTGGTTTACGTATTATATACAGGCAGTTATTTTGTACCTGGGGCAGGTGACTTGCCTAGAGTCACAAGGATCTGTAGTGGTAATCAAACCCAGCTCCCCAGGATCAAAGTCCGCTGCACTAACCACTAGGCTACGCCTCCACCAAGCCCAAATGGATTGAATGGGCGTTGTTGCATTTGCCGTGCCAGGAATCACTACTGCAGCTTGGTAAAAGGAGCCCAAAATGATGGAAATTCCATAAATGGCACTCAAAATTCAGTGCTGAAAAAATTCAGCAATGAGTGGTATTCTATAACGGGTGTCCTGGGATCGATGCTCTTTACAGAATAGCACATAGTGTTGAGATTTGCGCTCAAGTTTGGGCACAAGGAGTTACACCAACTGAAACCAGGTGTAATAACACTGCACACATTTTTAAAAAGCGCCCCTGGCCCTCCCTTCCCCTCCCATGACCATGCCCCTTTGCAGATCATAGGAACACTTATGCGCTACTCTATAAATGGGCACATATGTGTGTTTTCATGCGGATCTACCATTTCTGCCTCATTTTGGCACCTTACAGCTGTTAGAATGTTATTGTCATACTGAAAATTCAGCGTGGAAGTAGCACCTAACGTTCAGCATTATATATAGAATTTCCCTCAAAATGTGAAAGAATTCATTTGATTTCCCAAAAAATGTGTTTTATTCAGGCTGCTTCACACATCTAATAGTTCCTGCACTTAGCTCACAAAGGCAGCATTAGAGTATTGAGAGCAGGGGCATAGCCAGACCTCGGCGGGAGAAGGGTCCAGAGTCCAAGGTAGGGGGGGCACAGTTTAGCCTGCCTCCCCCAGCCACCAAACCCCCCACCACTTTGGACCCCTCCACTGCCGCGAGGTACCTTTGCTGACGGGGATCCCCAACCCCCACCAGCCAAAGTCTTCTTCAGCGCCGGTCAACTCTGGCGCCTTTGCTGATGATATGTTTCTAACTCCTGACGTCCTGTGTGCACGTCCTGTATGTAGCCCCATGCAGGACGTGCATGCAGGACGTCAGGAGACATTTGAGTTGTATTTACTTGCAAAGATATAGCCAAATGCTTATCAGCCATTCAACTGTGTATAATTCAGTGGATGGACTCTCTTTACAACAATAACTTTAAAATATTCCCTATGCGCCTTAACTGTTGCAATTAAACAGATTAGAAATATTCATAAGAAGCTGGTTGAATTCTATGCTTGTTACTCTTCAGTTATATGTCTTTCAAAAGTACAGTGCAAAATTAGATTTGTCAATAAAAATGAAGAAATCACACAAAGGGCTCCTTTTATCAAGCCATAGTAGTGATTCCCATGCAGCAAATGTGACAGAGGGAAAGGGACTTGATATACTGTCTTTCTGTGGTTACAGTCAAAGTGGTTTACGTATTATATACAGGCAGTTATTTTGTACCTGGGGCAGGTGACTTGCCTAGAGTCACAAGGATCTGTAGTGGTAATCAAACCCAGCTCCCCAGGATCAAAGTCCGCTGCACTAACCACTAGGCTACGCCTCCACCAAGCCCAAATGGATTGAATGGGCTTTGTTGCATTTGCCGCGCCAGGAATCACTACTGCAGCTTGGTAAAAGGAGCCCAAAATGATGGAAATTCCATAAATGGCACTCAAAATTCAGTGCTGAAAAAATTCAGCAATGAGTGGTATTCTATAACGGGTGTCCTGGGATCGATGCTCTTTACAGAATAGCACATAGTGTTGAGATTTGCGCTCAAGTTTGGGCACAAGGAGTTACACCAACTGAATCCAGGTGTAATAACACTGCACACATTTTTAAAAAGCGCCCCTGGCCCTCCCTTCCCCTCCCATGACCATGCCCCTTTGCAGATCATAGGAACACTTATGCGCTACTCTATAAATGGGCACATATGTGTGTTTTCATGCGGATCTACCATTTCTGCCTCATTTTGGCACCTTACAGCTGTTAGAATGTTATTGTCATACTGAAAATTCAGCGTGGAAGTAGCACCTAACGTTCAGCATTATATATAGAATTTCCCTCAAAATGTGAAAGAATTCATTTGATTTCCCAAAAAATGTGTTTTATTCAGGCTGCTTCACACATCTAATAGTTCCTGCACTTAGCTCACAAAGGCAGCATTAGAGTATTGAGAGCAGGGGCATAGCCAGACCTCGGCGGGAGAAGGGTCCAGAGTCCAAGGTAGGGGGGGCACAGTTTAGCCTGCCTCCCCCAGCCACCAAACCCCCCACCACTTTGGACCCCTCCACTGCCGCGAGGTACCTTTGCTGACGGGGATCCCCAACCCCCACCAGCCAAAGTCTTCTTCAGCGCCGGTCAACTCTGGCGCCTTTGCTGATGATATGTTTCTAACTCCTGACGTCCTGTGTGCACGTCCTGTATGTAGCCCCATGCAGGACGTGCATGCAGGACGTCAGGAGACAGAAACAGATCATCAGTGAAGGCGCCGGAGTCGCCTGGCACTGAAGAAGAATTTCACTGGCGGGGGTTGGGATTTTGGGAGGAGGGGGATCACATAGATTTTTCAAGCCCCGGCCCCGGCCCCTTTAAGGTGTGGCCAGAGAGCATAGGGCCTCTGTTTAGCAGCCCAGTGCCCCAGGCATGAAAAATGATGCAAGCTTTGAGTTGGTATTATTTTTCCAGAGATAATGCAGCATGCAGTGTTTGATATACATAATACTGGGGTGCTTTGCAATCATGTGCAATCTTTGCATCTCATTATATATCCCACAGGAACTTGTATTAACATGCATTACAGCAATATTAACACATTCTGTTGCCATTTAGAGGAAAAGTTATTTGTGTGCGCTATGGTTAAGATGAGTTATTTACCGCAAGTCGTTCTGACCTGTGGTAAAATAACAGTAGCCCACAATGATAACTTTCCTGCTTAATGCTCATTAAGGGTTAAATAACATATATTATTTATGTAATGCACCTCCTCCCTCCTCCCCCCCCCCCCCCCCCCCCCCCCCACCACCACACTTGACCTGCCTGCCATCTATTCTGCTTCTCTATAGGGAAAAATATGGACAAATTTGGAGGAAAACGATACTAGGGTGTTCATACAGAGACTTAAGCTGATTACTATATTTGTAGATAGGAATGATTTCGTTCTTTCTTTTTTATCACACAATTGTAGTATTGGCTCCAGATGCACAAGATTTTCCCTTGATTTCTCCTGGATCGCTATAAAGTGACAGCTGTTAGACAACTGGGAGAAATTAGCTTTAAGGACTTCTTACTGCATTTCTGTCTAACTTATAGTCCTGTTATATTAGGGTTTTTTTCTTTTTAATTATTTTTGTGTCTATGGGAAAAATGCTTTCTTACAGAGGTCACTATAATCTTGTTTGTTTGCATGGAAAATTGCCACAGAGCTGATTAAAGACATTTCAAAATCAGACAACAGTAACCTTTTTAATTGAAAGAGGATGAGTTTCACTTCATGCCCTATATACTTGGGAAATGCTACATAGTTCAAAGGAGGCGTATTTTTCTGTTGATTCATCAGACCTTTACAGTCCAATGCAATTACCAGAATGAGAACCTCAAGTTCTCCTGAATCAGGCCAGATTCATTAAGACTTTAATTCCATTCTTTTTCTATAACAAAAGAGGCTTAATCAGGCATTTAATCTGAAATTACATATATCTAATATGAATACTGTTCCCTCTGTGTAATGCAGTTCTTTATATGAAATATTGGCTTAGCCAAATGAAGTCTTGTCACTCAAGCTAAAGGCCAGGTGGTGGATGGAGGGGGAGTTACTAAGCTGCAGTAAAATAAGGCATTTTAAAACAGCTTGTGCTGCAGGTTGTTGGTTCTTATGGTAAAGGAAAAATACACAATCAACCTCATAAACTGTGTTATTTTGCACCCCATGAGCATCTTTTAAAGGGCTGACACTGTCAAAAAAAATCACACTCTGGGGGAGGGATTTCCCCCTCCCTCCTCTCGTCTGCAAAGATGCCTCCCTCCCCCCCCCCCACCCCAGTTGGTGGGAAATACTGCGGTAGCCTGGCAGTAGTCCTCATTTGGCATGTGACGGTGCCATGGTAGTTCTACCGCGGCGTTGTAAAAGGGCCCCTCAGTGACTTTAACATCCATCTCCTTTACAAAGGTTGCTTCAGGAGGCTCATAAGCAAGTTCCATCTCTTCCAACTTAGGCTCTGAGGGAATATTCATATCTGATGGGAGCTCCTACCCTCCTTCCTGCTTGCTTTTTTTCATCTGGACTCCTGCAGATTCTCAGCACCACTCCTTGACGTAGCTCTAAAGAGGGGAATAGGGCCAGGGACTGCATTTCCTAGCATCCTTAGACCACTTCTATCAGGGCTGAACCTGCCACCTTCTCTATATTTTCCTGCAGCTGCTCTTCCACTGAGGTTCTTAGCTGTTCTTCCACAAGGGGCTTCCCAGGAATCTAACACCTGATATTTTAGGTAAGGTTTTTACACTATACTTTAGTTGACTGCCTCCCCTCTGGGATGACCGTATGGGTGTTTAGGGGTAGATATTCTACCTGCTTCCATTTTTTCCAGCTATGACCAACTCAAAAGTTTCTTATTTTCCGTTACCAGTTTCTTCAGTAATAGTACTGTCAGCTTTAAATAGTTTCTGTACTTTACTTAAGATGCTCAGCATAAATATTTTTGAATGAAAAGTTGGCATTAAGTAGTACGATATTGTTTGCTGTTTTAAGTTTTAATTTAGGCTCACAGCAATAGTACAATCCATCTTATTCTAAAATTACACACTTTTACTTCCTTATAAAAATAAAACAAAGAACAATTTACAAAACATTTTTTAACCATAAAAGATAATGAAGCAGGAAATCTTAGGGAGGCATCGTGGGATGAAACTAAACCTGGGGGGAAGGATAAGCACAATGTGTGACCTTCATACAGCATGTCACAGGCTGTTTATGTAGAGGAAAAGCATCATTAATTTGCCAAGAAAATTCTGTAAGCAGGACAGTGACCTATTAGCTGTATAGCTGAGTGATTTCAGAAAAGAAACTTTGACTGGTGGGCTTGGGGTCAGAAGGACACATACATTCCACATCTCTTTGTTATTTTGCCTTCATGTAAAATTATGCTAAACATCACTTACATGCATGCAATATGCTTAATTTATCTTTATACCAACAGTATCTGTTTTTCTATTAATATACAAGATAATATAATGATTGCTATAATAAACAACAGACCCTATCAAGCCCTTCCTCTTTCTTCAAATCTGCTTTTCAAAAA
Organism: Microcaecilia unicolor; assembly: GCF_901765095.1. Lineage (NCBI taxonomy): Eukaryota > Metazoa > Chordata > Amphibia > Gymnophiona > Siphonopidae > Microcaecilia > Microcaecilia unicolor. The sequence continues at coordinate 124,411,994 of NC_044031.1, read as the reverse complement.
TATATATCTATATATAGATAGGTATAGATTCTATACTATAACTATCTAGGTTTAATAATGTAATTGGTTGTATTTTATTCACATTAGATATTTCAGACAATCGTTGCCACAAATCAATTAACAAATCTTTATTAATATCACAATAGTAAATATAAATATATCAAAATACTTGAATTTCAGACTCACTCCCTACCATACACACTCATCCATTCCATACACTCATACAATTTCAACCATCTTATACAACTTTAAAATTTCATTCAAAATACAAAATACAAATCTTCTTTGTCTTCATTATAAGCCTTACACGAGGGACCTTCAATATCAATATCAGAGCGTAAACTAACCCTAGGTGTCAACTATCTTAGTCTGCAGTTAATGTCCATCAACACTGACATTCCATCAGAGCTTATAGTCCACTAAACCAGGACTAGAATCTTCAAATGCTTCCATACACTGGACACTGCCTTTAACTTTGCTGACACCAGGGAAATACTTGCACCCGCCGTGACGTTCTTGAAGATCCCCTCTTATCAGCTCTCCCTCTCAAAAGATCACAGTAATTCAAGTGGTCGAAAACCTGACATGATCATGTTTCACCCATAAAACGGCATCTTCAAGGGTTATTCAGTTTTCCGGCGTCTACCGGAGATCCAGAACACACATCACCAGCAACAACACTGGAGCAAAAACGCCCACCTGTGCGTCCATCTCTGGGGAAACACAGAATGCATAAGCTTTCTGTATATTTTATGTCTATTTGTAAATAATATTGATGAATATACAAATGTATTTACACTGGTTTATACTAACAGAACTACATTTACTGAGTTATAGTTCATTTTAAATTCAGCTGCTAACTTATGCTTAATAAAGTAAAACAGGGCTAACATGAGACACTCTAAACTGTTCCTTGTCAGTTTTGCAATCTGTATGCTCTAAGTGCACAGTAAATATTTTTGTAAATTATTTTATAAGGGGGTATGTCAGGGGCAGATAATGATCAGCTAATCAGCTAGCACACTGACATTAGCATATACTAAAGACTTTTAATGCATGAGCCCTTACTGCCTCCAAAACATTAAGTGGTAAGTGAAGGCTTTTTACAGCCACACTAGAAATGGGCTTAGCACACATGTAAGACCTACATAAGGGTATTCGAAGCCCATTTACTAGCGCAGTTTAGTAAAAAGACCCCAAAGTGAGTTGGGGTTGGTAAGAGATGAGACAGGGCTATTCCATTATTAATATAATAACAGTGGTTGCCAATTTGTTGGAGGGTACTGAAAGAAATCTCAGTGAACCTGGAAGATATACTGAGCCAAACTGACAAATTAAAGAGTAGTAAATCACCTGGACCATATGGTATGCACCCTAGGACAGTGTTTCCCCAAGTTCAGTCCTGGATTACCCCTTTCCAGTCAGGTTTTCAAGATATCCACAATGAATATGCATGAAAAAGATGTGTATATAATGGAGGCATTGTATGTAAATCAAGTTCATGCATATTCATTGTAGATATCCTAAAAACCTTACTGGTAAGTGGTACTCCAGGACTGGACTTGGGAAATACTGCCCTAGGGTACTGAAAGAACTCCCAGAAGGCTCATTGCTGTCTCCAGTGCTTTTCAATGTATATTTAATACCCTTAGCGTTCTTCTTAGAAAGCTGGGTATGTAAATTTGAAATTTTTGCAGATGATGTTCAATTACTGGTTTTTATGAAAGAGAATCAGCACCAAGTGATGTCTGATTTCAATCATAAACTATACCTGTTGAATGAATGGCTAGCTGAGCATGATTTAATGCTTAATGTAGAAAAATCTGCAGCATTTTGGTTGTCTCACAATAGCAAGCCACTGTCTATTCAACCAGTGTTGCAGGGCAGACATCTTTTTGAAATATGACATTATTACTTTAGGCTTTCTTCTTGAAAGCTCCTTGAAATTTGATAAACAGATTGGGCATGTCATAAAAGTGTCAGTTAAGAAATATTTGCCAGTTGAAGCCTTTTTTTTTTGTCCCAAACTAATCTGGTCAAGTTGGTATATGCTTTTGTTACCATCAGGCTTGATTGTTGTGATTCATTATATCAGGGTCTTACAAAAACGGGTCTTAAGAGACTTCAACTGATTCAGAACACAGCAGCTTGTTTGATGACAGAGGGCAAGTAGTTTGATCATATAACACCTGCTTTGAAAGGATTGCTTTGGCTACCAATTTCATCCAGGATTATATTTAAGATGCTGTGTTTAGTGTTTAAGACTTTTTATCTAGAAGCACCAGTGTATTTAAGGGACAAATTGTCCAAGCAACAGTACTTTCAATTGCTGCATTCATCTCAGTGTTGTTTATTACAGCTTCCATTGCTCCAAATTGTGAAATTAACTTTCATAAGAAACAGAACTTTTTAATACATTGGTCCTCTCTTAAGGAACTCTTTATCTGCAGAAGTGAGCAGTTTAACAAGCTACATTGGGTTTCGTAAGAATCTCAAAACATGGATTCTCGAGAGTGTCCGTTTCTGACTGTGATGACAGCTGATTGTTTACTTTGATTTTAGTTAACCAATTATATTGTTTGGTTTAACTTGTTTGCACATTCATTCTACTTGTTTCTGTTTTATTGTAAACTGCTTTAAAACTTAACTGTATAAAAGTGATTATTAAGTAATTAAATCAAATCGAACATGAAATTGCTGATCTGCTGTTAGTGATCTGTAAACCCAAAGTAACAAAAGAGAGGGTAGAACAGCATACAAATGCAAGCAATAGAAAAAAAAAAACACAGCTGAGCCTTCAGGATTGAGATAAATGGAATCCTTTATTTCTGAAAAAGACCCGACTCGGGCCGTGTTTCGGTATGAAAATGCCAGCCTCAGGGGTCCAGATTGTTCTTCTAGATATAAAAATGGAAAAACCAAGCGGTCAGGGTATATTGCCCAAAGAAAAATAAAAACAAGCGTCCACACTATCGTGCAGAACACCATTGGTAAAAAAAAAAATGACAAATGAAATCTGCACGATAGCAGATCTGTAACCCGTCATTAATATCACCTATAGTACCTGAAGATTGGAGGATGGCCAATGGAACCTTTTCAGAAATCAGCGTTACAGAGGCGATCTGGAAAATTACAGACCAGTAAACCTGACTTCAATGCCGGGCAAAATAGTGGAAACTATTATAAAGAATAAAATTATGAAACACATAGGCAAGTGGAGGAGTGGCCTAGTGGTTAGGGTGGTGGACTTTGGTCCTGGGGAACTGAGGAACTGAGTTCAATTCCCACTTCAGGCACAGGCAGCTCCTTGTGACTCTGGGCAAGTCACTTAACCCTCCATTGCCCCATGTAAGCCGCATTGAGCCTGCCATGAGTGGGAAAGCACGGGGTACAAATTTAAAAAATATATATATGATTTAATGGGATAGAGTCAGCATAGGTTCAGCCAAGGGTAGTATTGCCTCACCAATTTGCCTCATTTCTTTGAAGGTGTGGATAAAGATGAGCTGGTTAATGTAGTGTATCTAGATTTCCAGAAAGCTTTTGTTCCCCATAAGAGACTCCTGAGAAAATTATAAGTCATGGGATAGGAGGCAATGTTCTGCTGTGGATTAGGAATTGGTTATTGTACAGAAACTACTACTACTACTACTTATCATTTCTATAGCGCTACAAGGCATACGCAGCGCTGTACACCATACACAAAAAAAGACAGTCCCTGCTCAAAGAGCTTACAATAGGGTAGAGTTAAATGGCCATTTTTACATAAATTACATACCATGAAAAATGAGTTTATCTTGTTGGGCAGACTGGATGGACCGTTCAGGTCTTTATCTGCCGTCATTTACTATGTTACTATATGTTACTATGTTCTCAATGGAGGAGGATGAACAGTGGAGTGTTGCAGGGATCTGTACTAGGATTGGTACTATTTAACATATTTATAAATTATCTGGAAATTGGAATGATAAGTGAGGTCATTAAATTTGCAGATGACACAAAACTATTCAAAGTTGTTAAAACACATTCAGATTGTGAAAAACTTCAGGAAGACCTTAGGAAATTAGAAGATTGGACATCCAAATGGCAGATTAAATTTAATGTGGACAAATGCAAAGTGATGCACAATGGGAAGAATAATCCAAATCATAGGCACCTGATGCTGGAGTCTATCTAAGGAGACAGCACAAAAGAAAAAGATTGTGGTGTAGACAATATGCTGAAATATTCTTCCCAGTATGTGGTGGCAACCAAAAAAACAAACAGGATGCTAGGAATTATTAGGAAAGGGATGGAAAATAAGAACAAGAATATTATAATGCTTTTGCATTACTCCTAGTGTGACCTCACCTTGAGTATTGTGTGCAATTCTGGTTGCCGTATCTCAAAAAAGATGTAGCAGAATTAGAAAGGTTCAAAGAAGAGCGACTAAAATGATAAAAGGAATGGAACTCCTCCCATCCACCATCTGCCCACTTTCCCTCTGCCCCTTCCAACCACTATCTGCCTTCTCTCTCCCTTCCATCTAGCGTCTGCCCTCTATCTCTGCCCCTTCCATCCACCATCTGCCCCGTCTCCCCTCTCCCCCCCCCCCTTCCAACCACTGCTTTTTCTCTCTCCCTTCCATCCACTGTCTGCCCTTTCTCTCCCTTCCATCCAGGGTTTACCCTCTCTCTCTCTCTGCCCCTTCCATCCACCATTTGCCCTCCCTCTTCCATCCATCCAGGGTCTGCCTCTCCCTCTCTCTCTGCCCCCTCTTTTCAGTCCCCAGTTTCAGCCCCATTATCCCACCTGCCCGTAGTTCCAGCCCCTTTATCGCACCAGTCCCCGGTTTCAGCTCCTAGTTTCAGCCCCAGCCACTTTCTCCCAAGCTTCAGTCCCAGCCACTTTCTCCCTGTCCCAGTTTCAGCCCCCAATCCCCACAGTATAGCCCCTACCCCTTTTCAACCCCCATAGTACTAGCCCTCTTATCCCACCTACCCTCTTTTCAGCCCTCAGTTCCAGTCCCTTTCATCCACCTGCCTTGCATTATGGCCCCCATTTTCAGCCCCAGCCCCATTCTCTCATCTGCCCCCCTTTTCAGCCCTAGACTCATTCTTCCAACTGCCCCTGGCAAGGCCCCTGCATTTTAAAAATCTCTGAATCGGCAGTGCAGTGCCAGCATGCAGCACCTCACGTTTGTGAAAGAAGAAGATCACCTCGGGCCTTCCCTCACTGTGTCCTGCCCTCCTCTGATATAACTTCCTATTTCTGTGTGGGAAGACCCAAGGCGATCTGCTTCTTTCAAAGACGCAAGGCTATGCACTGCCAATTCAGAGATTTTAAAAATGTAGGGGGCCGGGTGGCAGAGAGAAGGGGGCTGTCGAGGGAGCTGAGGGTAGGCAGGTGGGGACGGGACTGCGGAGAAGATGCAAAAGCGGTGCCGGCGGCCTAAATAAAAGGATGGGTCAGGAGAAGAGCACCCCCCTTTGTATTTACATCTGGGGTGGACCACCCCACCACCTCGTCCTTGGTACACCACTGGCGGAGCCGACACAGAACACAGGCAGCAGCGGTCTGTGGAGACAGCAGCAGTAGCGGGCAAGGGTAACCAGGTAGAGCCTCTGGGCCCCCTGGATCCTGTGGGCCCTCGGGCACTGGCCAGTTGCTCAAATGTTCATTCCGCCCCTGTTAATTAGAATTTATGCGCAGAACTATCTAAACATATTGTGTAACATGATGTGCGTAAATTCTAAGATGCATAGTTGAAAAGGGAGTGTGGGCATGGAATGGGTGGGTCTTGTCATTTCTAAAATCTATATGCGTTATTGACTATACCCAGTCTGCGCGTAATTTAGATGTCAGCATTTGCACTAAGTTTTGCTTGGCGTAACTTCCTACAATTAAATTTAGTCATGCAGATGTACGCTTGGCGTATTCTATAAACCGCATGGAAATTTTGGCTTATTTTATAAAGTACGCCTAGATTTAGACATACTTTATAGAATACGCCTAGGCATATTTCATTTTGGTGCCGATTTTTTAAGCGTGATGTATATGAAGAATTCAGGCTGAAGCTGTGGTATATATTTTAATATGTAAGTATTGCAGTTAAATTTTCTTCAGTGCAGAGAGTTTTGGCAAAATTATGAGCTTTCATGTAGTGGCTCAATAAAGTTTACAAATATCTGTCATCGGAGAGGAAATGTTATTCAGCTGAAGCTAATTTGGTTATGATTTTGATGGATTACACTTAAGAGATAAAAGAGGAGGAATTGCCACTAACATAGATATTTGGAATCAGAAAGTCTGTCTCTCAGTGAAAATGCCCAAGAGGTTTTTGTGGTTTATGGTATAGAATGATGGAGGGGTGTGTATGTGGGCAGGGGAGTAGTTTTATGTTTTCTATTCATTTCCATTCAGCTGATGGTGACCAGGTGTGATTTTATAGTAACATAAATGATGACAGAAAAAGTGAAAATGGTCCATTCAGTCTGCACAGCTGGGATTCTTCCATTGGGGGTAGAGAAAAATATGTGGAGGGGCATTTTCAGTATGACATTAAAATCCAATTTTGAACATTTTACAAAAAACATCCAAAAATCCAGTGCTTAACATGGTCATTTTCAAACCAGAAAAACATCTGTCTTTTTGGTTGGAAAATCACCCTATTTTAGATGTTTTTGTGCTTAGTGTGTCTTTCTTTAAGGGCTCTTTTCAAACAAAAAAGGTCCAAGGGAAAAACATAAAATATAAGCCATTGAGATGTCTGGGGCCAGCATTCCTAGTAGAGACTGGCCACACAGACATTCCAGCAGAGTAGTGGGGCAGCCTAAGGGGCACTATAGTGAACTTCACATAAAAGGCCCCAGGTACACATCTCACCATTACCCCCATTATATTGTATTTCATTTCCTCCAGGAACAGCAAAAAATGTACTGCACCCAACTGTACACCACTACAATAGCCCTTATGCCTGCAGGTGTCACCTATATTTATTTATTTTATTTATTGCATTTATACCCCACCTTTTTCCACAGGATGCAGGCTCAAAGTGGCTTACAAGAGACTGGAAAGGCAAACGCCAAACCAGTGAAAATACAAATACAATATTTAAACAGATAAATAGAGGGGAGATAAAGGGAAAAAAAGTTAAAGGAGTCCAAAATGGTCCTTTCATTTGGTGGTGTGAAGGTGTTGACTCGTGACTGAGTATGGTAGCGATTCAGCTCTCTTCAACCATCCACACACTCATAATGTTCGTCAAAAACAGCTGACTGGAAGTGTGAGTCAGAGATTGTCACTGGAGTTCATTATGTTTCATCTTTTGATATTATCTTCTGCTCATGTCTGACCTGAAGATGGTTCTTCCTTCGAAAGCTAGTTAAATATGTGTTTAATCCAATAAAAAAGATATCATATTTTCTTCATTTTTTTGTTTTGTTTTATTTGTATGTATTACCTTTAAAGCAGACAAACATGAAATCACACTATTTTACCCCATACTATGTTGTCTTCCACTGTGATTCTGACATAACCAAAACAAAATTCATCATCCAAGCTCCCTTCCGTATCTTATTCAGAAATTTGCTCATCTACACAGGCACCAAAACTAGTGAAATCATTGTCCAAAATATAAGATCTTCTTATGCTCATTTAGGGGCCCTTTTACTAATGAGTGTTAAGCCCTATTACGCACGTAGCGCGCCCAGAAAGGCTTACCGCAAAACACATTAATGTGTTTTGTGGTAATTTGCCTGTTTGCGCATAGTGTCTTTTGGGGGTTTTTGTATTTTTTTCTGGAGGGGACGTGTAATGGACGGAGAATGAGAGTGGAAGTGTTAACCAGTTAGTGTCATTCACATTAGCACATGCTAACTGGCTAACATCGAGTTAATGTGAGAGCACCTACTACTACTACTATTTATCATTTCTATAGCGCTACAAGGCATACGCGTCCCACACACAAATGGTAGAATTAGTGCAAGACCTGCAAAAATAAAAAAGAACATAGGAACATAAGCGTTGCCATACTTGGACAGACTGAAAGTCCATCAAGGCCAGTATCCTCTTCCCAACGGTATCCAATCCAAGTCACAAGTACTTGGCAAGATTACAAAACAGTACATCAGATTTTATGCTGCCTATCCTAGAAATAAGCAGTCCAACTTAATAATAGCTTATGGACTTTTCTTGTAAGAAATTATCCAAACCTTTTTTTAAACCCTGTTAAGCTAACTGCTTTTACTACATTCTCTGGCAACAAATTCCAGAGTTTAATTACACGTTGAGTGAAGAAATATTTTCTCCGGTTTGTTTTAAATTTACTACTTAGTAGTTTCATTGTGTATCCCCTAATCCTAGTATTTTTGGAAAAAGTAAACAAGTGATTCATGTCTACCTGTTACACTCCACTGAGTATTTTATAGACCTGTATCATATCTCCCCTCAGCTGCCTCTTCTCCATGCTGAAGTGTCCCAGTCACTTTAGCCTTTCCTCATAAGAAAGTTGTCCCATCCACTTTATCATTTTCATCACCCTTCCCTGTAGTTTTCTAATTCCGCTAAATCGTTTTTGAGATGCTGTGACCACAATTGCACACAGTATTTGAGGTGCAGTCGCACCATGGAGGGATACAAAGGTTTATAATATTCTCAGTTTTGTTTTCCATTCCTTTCCTAATAATTCCTAACTTTCTATTTGCTTTCTTAGCTGCCGCTGCACACTGAGCAAAGGGTTTCAACGAATAGTCAATGATAACACTTAGATCCTTTTCCTTGGTGGTGACTTCTAATGTTGAACCTTGCTTCACGTAGCTATAGTTTGGGTTCCTTTTTCCCAATGCATCAGTTTGCACTTGATCACATTAAATGCCCAATTTTAGGGACACGCTAGAAATGTTATTTATTTATGTTATTGTAAAAATATATAATCCACACAATCTAAAAATTGTAGGTGGGGTACAAATGAAACATACACAATAATGAAACATAAAATAAATAAACAAAACAATACAAGTGCATGGGAAATTCCCGTATTAGCATATGCTAAGCACATTTCTTAGCACATTTTAGTAAAAGAGCCACTTAATTAGGGTTTTCAACCACAGTTACTCTATGCAGGTTACCCCATGCCTTCTTGGAAGTATGAATGTACCTATACCATTGCAGCTAGGGTCATAACTGCTATTCCATGCAGGAAGTCAAGGCTCTTGGAGTTGCAACTGCCTTTAGTATAGGTTGCTACAAGGCTCCATGCTTGTAGTGGCACTTGGGAGCCCTTTTACTAAGCAGCGGTAAGCACTAATACATGCTAACTGCACGCTAACAGCTACTACTGCAGGATGTGCCCAGGCATCCTGCGGTAGTTCTGGGATCAGTATGTGCCAGTCCTGCATTAAGCACAGGAGCGTGTTTAGGGGCAGAGAGTAGGCATTGCTGTATGTTGCTGATTAGCATGGGAACCCTTATTGCCTAGTAAATTGGTAGTGCTACGGGCTCACATACTAAGGGCCACACGCTAATTGGGAAATTAGTATGTGGCCATTAATGTGAAAAAATAAATTGCGGCCATTTTACAGTGCTTGGGAAACTGCACAGGCCACCTTTTAGTGCAGCTTAGTAAAAGGGCCCCATGTTCATTCTTGTATTCTATTAATGGATTTCTATTCCGCACTTAACCAAAAGGCTACAAAGCAGATTACATACAAGAATGACTTGGAATTTACAACAAAAACAATAATAAAATTATCAATTTAAATAAAACTAATACAATATCATCACAATCTAAGAGATAAAAGCATAATTCTATTATGTGTCTGTAACACATACATCTCATTCTCTACCACATCACTCTGTATTTGTTTCATCACCGGAGGCGGCTTATGCCTCACGGTAATATGTAAGCCACATTGAGCCTGCAAATAGGTGGGAAAATGTGGGGTACAAATGCAACAAATAAATAAAATAATTATATAATTCAATTGAAGTATATCGCAGTCTTTGCTTTGAAAACAGGTAGGTTTTAAGAGCCTTTCTGAATAGAATATTAGATGTAATTTGCCGAAGTTGGATTGTGATATCGTTCCAGATTCTAACATTTTGTAAAACAAAAGAGCGCTGACTTGGCTCTCCTCAATAGCAAATTTTTATATTATCTGGATGAACCCATGCCAGGGGATAATGGAGGCTCCAGAGGTGGAGGGGAGGTAGCCATCCTCCACCATGTTGTTATCGCCTTCATGCATGGAGGGCTTCTGTCTCCCAATTAAGGCTGTTCAGAAAAAAAACACTTCTCTTGAAATGTGGTATTTTCACAGTGCCTACTTCTTATGGAGATCAATTTTCTAGGCCATTTATTGTGGTCAAGACATTGTAAAATAAATAAACAAACTGGCCACAATTCTGCTAACTCCATGGGTATTTTTTTTCCCACAGGGATTGCTAGAATAATCAAACTAAATACTTTGTGGGTAATTTTGTTTTGACTATTGCCAAGGCTGGCTTAAATATTAGGCAGACTAAGCAGTTGCTTATGGTGACAGTTTGGGGAGCAGGAGGATGATGCAAAGCACAACTGCTTTCAGAGTAGCACCATGAGTCCTGATCACCCTCAAACCTCAAAAAGTCATCAACCTACACATTTAACTGTAGTAAACATGGGCAATTTCAAATAGCAATTTACCTACAGTAGATAAATGACTATTGGAAGTTGCCCTCATTTTGTACATATGTGTATGTATGTTATATATATATATATATATATATATATATATATATATATATATATATATATATATATATATATATATATATATATATAATATATACAGTGGGGGAAATAAGTATTTGATCCCTTGCTGATTTTGTAAGTTTGCCCACTGACAAAGACATGAGCAGCCCATAATTGAAGGGTAGGTTATTGGTAACAGTGAGAGATAGCACATCACAAATTAAATCCGGAAAATCACATTGTGGAAAGTATATGAATTTATTTGCATTCTGCAGAGGGAAATAAGTATTTGATCCCTCTGGCAAACAAGACCTAATACTTGGTGGCAAAACCCTTGTTGGCAAGCACAGCGGTCAGACGTCTTCTGTAGTTGATGATGAGGTTTGCACACATGTCAGGAGGAATTTTGGTCCACTCCTCTTTGCAGATCATCTCTAAATCATTAAGAGTTCTGGGCTGTCGCTTGGCAACTCGCAGCTTCAGCTCCCTCCATAAGTTTTCAATGGGATTAAGGTCTGGTGACTGGCTAGGCCACTCCATGACCCTAATGTGCTTCTTCCTGAGCCACTCCTTTGTTGCCTTGGCTGTATGTTTTGGGTCATTGTCGTGCTGGAAGACCCAGCCACGACCCATTTTTAAGGCCCTGGTGGAGGGAAGGAGGTTGTCACTCAGAATTGTACGGTACATGGCCCCATCCATTCTCCCATTGATGCGGTGAAGTAGTCCTGTGCCCTTAGCAGAGAAACACCCCCAAAACATAACATTTCCACCTCCATGCTTGACAGTGGGGACGGTGTTCTTTGGGTCATAGGCAGCATTTCTCTTCCTCCAAACACGGCGAGTTGAGTTCATGCCAAAGAGCTCAATTTTTGTCTCATCTGACCACAGCACCTTTCTCCCAATCACTCTCGGCATCATCCAGGTGTTCACTGGCAACTTCAGACGGGCCGTCACATGTGCCTTCCGGAGCAGGGGGACCTTGGCGGGCACTGCAGGATTGCAATCCGTTATGTCGTAATGTGTTACCAATGGTTTTCGTGGTGACAGTGGTCCCAGCTGCCTTGAGATCATTGACAAGTTCCCCCCTTGTAGTTGTAGGCTGATTTCTAACCTTCCTCAAGGATACCCCACGAGGTGAGATTTTGCGTGGAGCCCCAGATCTTTGTCGATTGACAGTCATTTTGTACTTCTTCCATTTTCTTACTATGGCACCAACAGTTGTCTCCTTCTCGCCCAGCGTCTTACTGATGGTTTTGTAGCCCATTCCAGCCTTGTGCAGGTGTATGATCTTGTCCCTGACATCCTTAGACAGCTCCTTGCTCTTGGCCATTTTGTAGAGGTTAGAGTCTGACTGATTCACTGAGTCTGTGGACAGGTGTCTTTCATACAGGTGACCATTGCCGACAGCTGTCTGTCATGCAGGTAACGAGTTGATTTGGAGCATCTACCTGGTCTGTAGGGGCCAGATCTCTTACTGGTTGGTGGGGGATCAAATACTTATTTCCCTCTGCAGAATGCAAATAAATTCATATACTTTCCACAATGTGATTTTCCGGATTTAATTTGTGATGTGCTATCTCTCACTGTTACCAATAACCTACCCTTCAATTATGGGCTGCTCATGTCTTTGTCAGTGGGCAAACTTACAAAATCAGCAAGGGATCAAATACTTATTTCCCCCACTGTGTATATATATATATATATATATATATATATCAACATTTAAAAAAGTATCCAGGATTGTTCTGAGAGGTGTGTTATGGAAGTAATCATAATCTTTGAGTTTAATTATCAAAAATTTGTAAGAGGGCAGTAAAGGCCTGAAAATGAATGAGGATGCAAAGCTAAAGGTTTGCCTTGGGTGCCTAATACTCTTGCACAGGCCCTGATTATTTCCCATAAAAAAGCACCTGCACAGATTCAGCAACTGAAAGGGGTAAAGAAAGCTTATTTTATTGGTGGTCCTAAAAGTATATACTGTATGTTGACACATATACTTATGGAGGGCAATAATCAAAATGCTTATTTCTGCAGCTAAAATGATGTTTTATGGCAGAAAGAGCTTTTATTAATGTCCTTTTGCACACTGCATTTTAAAATTATTTTTCTTGGAATGCTAACTAAATTTATCTCAACTTTGTTTTAGCTCCAACAAGGATAATCCAAACAGTAATTTTATTAGCCTGAATATAAACATCAGTGCTCTGGCTCAAGTAGAAATAACAGGGTAAGTATTTTTTAAAATTGCAAACTCAGGTCTTCCTGTTTTAAATGTGTTTTATGGTGCATCGTACTGAAGCAGTGCTACGTACCACTTGTAAGTATTTATGTGCCCTATTGGAGTCAATATTTAAATGAACTTGTATGTTAACTGGCAGGCAGTAAACCCCAAATTCTCTAAGCACGTGCATTAAACTTTACCCTAAGGGCTACATTCAGTGAATGGTACTCAAAAATCGATGCTGAAAAAAAATCAGCATTCAATGCTATTCAATAATGGACTCGCAAAGATGAGCAACCATTGAGTGCTATTTTTGGCACCCAAGTTTGAGCAACCCCAACCAAAGTGTATCATAGCATGAACATTTCCAACTTTTCTTAATACATTGCTTTATACAAAAAAGAAGGAGGAAAAAGACCTCATATAAACTTGTGGCAAAATCTGCACGTTTAGCGATGCAATTAAACACCCAGTTAAAATTACTAATCAGCGGTCAAAAAACCTCCCTTTCAAAAATTCTCAATGAGTGTGAACCGAACTTCAATCAAACAAAATTCAAACACTGAAAAGTACCTTTACCCACATCTCACATATTCATTTTGAGTACTTTAGTTGCTTAATTTTGTATTTCCTCTGTGCCTCTGTCAATGTCAACTACAGCTTCTTCTTACTTTACATCCCCTCAAGCCATCTTGTTCCCACTGTAGATGAAACTGCTTCTCCACAGTTGTCAAACCACTGCCTAAGTAGCTGAGATAGGGTGAGCTTGTGGTCAGAATTATGTGGCTGTGATTGGCTAAAATTGGATCCACTTATGCTGCAAGATCCAGTTCTGCTTAATTTTATTATTTGCTATGCAGTGAACAATATGAATGCATATCCAATGTATGTTTATGTTTATTTAGATTTGATAAAACCACCCTAATTGCAACATAAATCAAGATGATGAACAATACAAATAATAACAAATAAAAGCAGAAAAGAACTCCATCAAGATATAGAACAGAAATCAACACTCATTCAACAGTACCATCCAAAGGGTTATATTTATTTATTACATTTGTATCCCGCGCTTTCCCGCTCATCGTAGGCTCAATGCGGCTTACATAGTAAGAAGAAAATACAATCTGTAGTATCTGAATCAACAAAGGAGGTATGTGGTAGGACAAATGAACAAGGGTAAGTGGGATAAAAGAGGTATGAGAGAAAGGATAGGGATAGGTAAGGAAGTGGAGCGATGAAGAAGAGGTAGGGGAAGAGCATGGAGGGTAAGAAGATTGGTAGGAGGTAATTTCTGAGCCATTGTTGTTAATGATTAGATGAACCGGTAAAATGGATGGGTTGCTTATGTTTGCTTATGGTAGGTCAAGTCATTTGGGTAAATCTGTTTGAATTAGATGGGTTTTCAATAGTTTCCTAAAGGGAAGGTATTCACTAGTTGATCGAATGTATCTGGGTAGAGCAGAGTTGGGATCCCAGGTAGGGGACGTTAGATGCATGATATGTTTCATACTTTAGTCCTTTGCAATTGGGAAGGTGCAGGTTAAGTTATGGACCCATCTATCAACCATGCCGGCTGATTGAAAAACTCTACAACATTTTTAAAAACAAAAGCTAGTGAAAAAAGATGAGTTTTCAAAAATGTTTTTAAAATTATTAAAAGAAAGCTTTGATGTTAACAAGAGTGGTAAATTGTTTCAGAAAAAAAGGAGCCAAAAAATAAAAAGCACTCTTTGCATCGATTCCCAATGTGCTTGAAATGGATTAGGAAGAATCAGTCTGTGATCATTCAATGAACATAATAGGCAAACAGGGGAATAGGGAATGGTTAATCTAGCTAAATATTCTGGAAGGTCAGTATAAAGAGCCGTATAAGTCAAAGTTAAAATCTTATATTGAATCCTCTGATTTATTGGAAGCCAGTGGAGTTGTCTAAGAAGGGAATGATGTGATATCCTGTCACTTTGTCTTACAATGAGCGCAGGCCGCAATATTCTGAAGAGTCTGAAGCCTCTTAAATTCAAATGTAGAGATTCTTACATAGACCATGTTACAGTAGTCAAGAGGAGAGCTAATAAAGTAATGAAACAAAGTGTATAGTGAAAGAGGCATGAACACTTAAACACATGTACGATGTTCCAAAGTAATATCTACAGTTATAGGAAAAATTTCATAGTGAAGCTTCCAAACAGCATTAAGAGGTACTTATTTCAGACTTTTGCATACCACTGTACAAAAGGAATGCACATATATGGAAAAAAAATGTTCCTGTCGGGTTTTATACCACTTTAAAGACAAGCACAGAATTTTAAATAGTGCTTATTTCAACCAGCATTGTCCACCATTCCCTTCCCAGCGATGGCCCATACTAACATCTAATGCATGTTAAATTTGTCCACAAATCTGTGAATGCCTGCACTGAATGTTATCAGCACCCACGTAAGTGCCAGCTCCTCCCCAACCCTGCCCCCATGCTGTCCTTGACATGAATATCAAGTGGTTAATATGTCAAATGTTGAATCAGTTTTAAAAAGATGCACTGCCAGTCAGCTGTTACTTGACAATAGTGATTCTGTTTCATTACCAAAGATTTTCACATTGGTCATCACATTTCTGTTGCTGAGAAAAGCAATGCTTGTCTTCTTGTAGGGCAGGGTGCTCATTTATTTTTCTTTAAGAATTATTGCCTTCTTTTCCTATATATAGTTGGTAATGCTGTCAGTACTATGGACTTCTATGACCCTTTCATAGTACTGCCTGTCCTACTTAGCATTACATATCATAAAATGAAATTGTTTTCTTAGTCTCTGGTGAAGCATAAAACTGGAAACATGCACTGGGAGGAAGGCTGTTTATCGAAATGAACCATACTGGATTAGTCAAAATGCCTGGTCTACAAAGTTTGTGCTATTATTTTTTCATTTTACAGCTTTGAGGGTTTTCTTTTTGTTTGTTTGTTTGTTTGTTTGTTTGTTTATGTATTGAGAAAGCATGTTCTCTTCTGACAATTTCTTTTGACTTAAGTGGTCATAGATACCTTTTATCTGGAAATAGCCCCAATTAATTATCGTTACTCGGTTTGCTTTCAAAAGCAGCATTTCTTTAATGCTACCTGGCTGTTATCTAGAGATTTTTTTTTCCTTTGTGCTATTTTTAACTGTTCCTTTTTGTCCCTTTCCTGGATAGCTACCATCTGCCACTTTAAATGGTTTGGAATTCAAGATTTTTAAAGATATCCTGTCTTAAGTTACTTTTTTTTCAGAAATACTCACCAAGTTCATTCACTGTTCTTATTAAAATGCCCATGGCAATTTAACTGTGTGGTTGGCTTCTCAATTCTTTCTGTTCTCATAGTCTATATTTCCCATATAGGGCCCCATTTACCAAGCTGCATTAGCTGCTTAATGTGGGAAGTAACAAGCAATAACAGTGCAGCACTTTATTAACTGTTAGTGTACACTAACAGCATGTTCAATTGAAAATCACCTTTTGAGGGTAAGGAATAAGCAAGGATTGTGTCTTGTAGTTACTGTGTGTTAATAGCTTACAGGACAGCACAGTACACTTAGCTGTACCTTGAGAAAGGGGTGGGCAACCACAATGAATATTTATGAGATCTTTTGCAATCAATAGAAGCAGTACAAGCAAATCAATCTCATGCATGTGCATTGTGGAAATCTTGAAACCTAACTGGATTGTGGTTCTCAGTGACTGTGGTTGCCCACCCCTGCCTTAGAGCAGACCAGTCAAAAATGCTGGGAACACCCCCCAAAATTATCAAAGAGGTTTTGCACTTAACATGACTTAACTTTTGGTAGCTAACACCCTTTAGGTGCAAAACAATAGTGCACCTTATAAATGGACCCCATAATAGAATAAAGCTGCACCACTGTTTTTATTTTGTTTACATATCCCTTCCAAATCCCATTAACATTGAACTGAATTTTAGAGGGGATGTCCAACTTAGAATATGCAAATGTATGCAGTAGGGATGCTCGTATGGGGCCTGACTGAAAAAAGCTCAGGAGTAGTGTGAATTTACATGGAGGAAAAGCCTCAAAAAGCTCCCGGCGCTGTTGAGCAACGGGAGCAGGACTGCTTCATCATTGGCCCAAAAAACCTCCTATTGTCTTCCAACAACTCCTTGATGATATAGCCAAAAAAAAGTTTTAAATATTTCTGATTCCTGCAATATCACCAAATACAGAGAGATAATAGATAGAACTTGTACTTAGCTTTGTATGGTGATTCCCTATCCAAAAGTCAAGACCGTGATCTACGATGGCCAGTGTTTTGTCCACCTGCTTCAAGGTCCGTCGGTCAAAAAATCTGTTGAAAAAAAGGGGATAAAGATCAGCACATAACGAGCACACACTGCGTTTCAAAAAGTCTTAACTAGCAACCAGTGCTTTTTTTGTAGGAAAAAAAAGGTACCAGTACTCATGGGCGGGGTCACCACATATGGCTCCACCCCTATGATAGCCACACCCACATTGGCCACACCCCTTATACCAGCCATGGCGCATATAAACAGACATCATTGAAAATATTATAGTAGTATAGGAGAAAAAAATAACGTGATTTTTTTCATTATAAATCATTTCTGTAAGCTGTTACAGCTCCAGTATAACCAGTGCAAAATAAGACAGCAGATGCAAATTCTCAAATTGGACATATTTCAAACACTAAAATGAAAATAAAATGATTTTTTTCTACCATTGTTGTCTGGTGACTTTGTTTTTCTATCCATATTGGTCCCAGTCTCTGATTCTGCTGCTCTCTATCTGTTCCCTTAACTCCATTTCCAGGGCTTCCTTTCCATTTATTTCTTTACTTTCCTCCTTTCTTCTTCATTTCTTGCCATATAGCCATAAGTAAAAGCTGGGTCCTCCTCCATGGAATTGACTGGAGGAGGTATAATGTGGATCCAGCTTTTGCCTATTTTCTCCATCCATGTTAAGTTTTTCTCCTCTCTTCCCTTTCCCTCATCTCCATCCATGTGCATCTTCTTCTTTTTTTCTTTCCTCCCCTCCATCCATGTCCAGCACTTCTCCTCTCTCCTCCCCTCCATCCATGTCCAGCATTTCTCCTCTCTTCCCTCCCCTGTATCCATATAAAGCAATAATTCTCTCTCCCCTCTCCTCCATCCAAGTCCAGCATTTCTCCTCTCTCCCCACCAACCCCTCCATCCATCCATCCATGTCCAACAATTCTCCTCTATCTCCTGCTCTCCTCTCCATCCATTTCCAGCATTTCTACTCTCTTCCCTGCCCTCCCATCCATGTGCATCTCTTTTCTCTCTTCCCTCCACTCCATCCACGTCCAGAATGTCTCCTCTCTCCCCTGCCCTCCCCTCCCTTGTCCAGTGAATCTCCTCTGTCTCCTGTCCTCCCCTGCCATCCATGTCCAGTGATTCTCCTCTCTCTCCTCTCCCCTCCCCTTCCCTCCCCTCTCATCCTTGTCCAACGATTCTCCTCTCTCCCCTGTCCTTCCATCCATGTCCATTGAATCTCTCTTCCCTAACCTCCCCTCCCATCCATGTCCAGTATGTCTCCTCCTTCCGCTGCCCTCTCCTCCCATCCATGTCCAGTGATTCTTCTCTGCCCCCTGTCCTCCCCTGCCATCCATGTCCAGCAATTCTCCTCTCTCCCCTGCCCTCCCCTCCCATCCATGTCTAGCAATTCTCTCTTCCTTGCCCTCCCATCCATGTCCAGCAATTCTCCTCTCTCCCCTCCATGTCCAGCAATTCTCTCTTCCCTGCGCTCCCCTCCCATCCATGTCCAGCGATTCTTCTCTCTCCCCTCCATGTCCAGCAATTCTCTCATCCCTGCCTTCCCCTCCCATCAATGTCCAGCAATTCTCTCTTGCCCTCCTCTCCACTCCCATCCCATCAATGTCCAGCAATTCTTTCTTCCATGCCCTCCCCTCCCATGATGTCCAGTGATTCTCCTCTCTCTCCCCTGCCCTGCCCTCCCCTCTCCCATGTCCAGCGATTCTTCTTCCCCCAGCCCATCCTCCTTCTCCACTGTCTGCCAGCGAAGCGATAGAAAGGCTGCCAGCATTGGACTCAGCAGCGCAAATGGTGCAGCAATTGTGGAAACAGGAAGTTGAAACAACGTAGGTGGAACTCGCAGAGGGAAGTTTCTACACTGCCAGCCTCTCTCAATCGCTGCCTGCACCATTCACGCTGCTGAGTCCAACGTAGTAGTAAGTAGGGGAGTGAGAGGAAGGGTGCAGGACTCACCGGGGGGAAAAAAGGTGCCGGTACGCCATACCATGGCGTACCAGCACAAAAAAAGCACTGCTCATAACAATTTCAAATACACAGCATGGAACCTCTGTCCGTATCTTCACAAAGGAGGAAGACAAAGGATCAGAAAAATAGCTACCCTATAAAGGGTTGACGTCAGACGCTCTCAGAACATGGCAACCAATCACAGGGACTCAATTAAAGGAACACACACTTTCTGGACAGTCCAGCAGTCTACTTACCAGTAATGAAAATCTTTAATACTTTTAATCCAATTTTGATTCAGTCTTCTGCTATAGGTGCCTGTCTGTCACATGGAAGGGAGATATACACCAGAAAAAATAATCTGGTTTTAAAACAAATAAAAATATTTTTTCACTCAATGAATAGTTGAGCTCTGGAACTCTTTGCTGGAGGATGTAGTTATAGCAGTTAGCGTATCTGGGTTTAAAAAAGGTTTAAATACAAGAAAATCTCAAAAATTCTCAAAATTATATTGATGGGTTTCAAGGCACCAGTACACCACAACAATTCACTACGCGCCTATCTGTGAAGAAAAATCCTCAGTAAAGCGATCCCACCTGCAATGCTTCTAAGGTATGGGCACAGCTCACCATTATAGGAAAAACCTCCACTTACCGCAGTGTAGGAACATTATCACTCTTGCTTCCAATGTCTTTGAAGACCACTAACGTTCTCAGGAAAGTCCAAAGGTGGTATGGGCAGGGCAGCACAATCGAACACTCTGTGGTAATACTTCAGACCTTTGTGTTCTTCTCAATCTTCCGATCCGGCCCTCCGCCAAACTATAACACTCTCAGATGCCTGACAGGGAGCCCCTGTTTCGCTAAGAGCTGCATCAGGGGTATCGCACTAGGAATCTCAATCCCAATCCTGTGTCGTGGCCACTTACAAACCAACAGGTTTGGCAAGTTCCTGGAGGAAAAGTCTTTAGTCTACTATTGAGACAGACGTGGGGAAGCCACTGCTTGCCTTGGGTTGGTAGAATGGAATGTTGCTACTATTTGGGTTTCTGCCAGGTACTTGTGACCTTGATTGGTCACTGTTAGCAGGATACTGGGCTAAGTGGACCATTGGTCTGACCAGTATGGCTATTATGTTCTTCCCAATGTACTTTTCCCCATCTGCAGAGAAGATACTGCTAAGATGTGAATTAAGTCTAGAACTACTGTATATGAGCAATGTTGCCACCTGCTTTATCTTTATTTTTAACAGTATCCTAGTGCTTGAGGTATATTTTTAAAATCTTTTTTTGCGTGTTTTTCATAGTATATCCCATCCTACAAAGATTGTTTTGCCATTTCAAAATTGGGAACCTAAAGAAAAGCCTACTGAAGAAGGGGATCTTGGACCACTGGTACAACATACTTATGAGGTATCTATTTTAAAAAAATTATTGTATTTCCCATAGTGCTTTATGTCTTTCTTTCACTGTTAATCTGGAGTCATGGAGCCATATACAGCTCTTTAGCACCCTCTGTGTTACTCATATTTTACAGAATTTAAAATTATCACATGAAGCTAATTATTGTATTTTAAATAAAATATAGTTAACACACAGCAGCGGAGCTTGCCAATTTAGGGGCCCTTTTACTAAGGTGCATAGGAACTTATGCGCGTCCAACGTGCACCAAATTGGAACTGCCACCAGGCTACTGCATGCCCCGAGCGGTAATTCCATTTTTGATGCGCGTCCAAAACACGCAGCAGTATTCGGCAGTTTATGAGCACTGGCCACTTACCACCTAGTTAGTGCATGAGACCTTACCACTAAGTCAATGGGTGGTAAGGTCTCAGGCCAAAAATGGATGCGTACTGGTTTTAATTTTGCCATACATCCATTTCGGCCACAAAAAAAGCGCCTTTTTTCCAGGCATGCTGAAAAAATGGCCCGCGCATGTCCAAAACAGACGCCTACACCAGCGCAGGCCACTTTTAGGTGCGCCTTAGTAAAAGGGCCCGTAAGTGTCTCCCTGAGTCGTACCAGTGTTAGTCCGTTCCCTTATTTAAAAGAAAAATGTACCTATCATGCATTGTGGAACATTTCAACAAGATGGATATGAAGTTCTTCTTTCCACTTTGAATCAATGTAAAGGTTTTAATTTGACTTGGTTTTATTTTCATTTTCATAAAAAGCCACTGCAATTCCTGTGTTCATTTGGGAATAGCCATTTTCAGAAACGCATTGCAAATTATTTTGAATGCAAATTGATTGACCTGTGATTGACCTACTCAACATCCAGTCCTATTCAAAATGTTGTTGCTTCAAAGCACTTCACATATATTTAAAGAACAACTTATGTAAAATAAAGGGATTATCAGAACCGGACCTGAATGGCAGCAACACTATTACCGCTGTACACTTTGCTCTTAAGGTCAGTCATCAGTCTACAGTGATCTTTATTACCACCATCAGGCCCAGTATTCAAAGGATTTATGCTCCTAACTTTGAGAGTAATAGTCCTAAATTGGCATTTTTGAAAATTTACAAGGATTAAATGCCTAAATTTACCCTCAAAATTTCACTAAACTCTAAATTTAAAATCATAAAAAGTGGGTGGAAGCAAGAATGAATTTAGAGCTCCATGATGTGACTGCATCTCAAATGCTATGTGCAACTCTGGTCACCTCATCTCAAAAAAGATATAGCAAAATTAGAAAAGGTACAGAGAAAGGTGACAAAAATGATAAAAGTGATGGGATGACTTCTCTAATAGGAAAGGCTAAAGTGGGTAGGGCTCTTCAGCTTAGAGAAGAAATGGCTGAGGGGAGATATGATAGAGGTCTATAAAATACTGAGTGGAGTGGAACGAGTAGACGTGAATTGCTTGTTTAGTCTCTTTCCAAAAATACTAGGATTAAGGGGCATGCAATGAAGCTTCAAAGTAGTAAATTTAAAACATAAGAATGGCCATACTGGGTCAGACCAGTGGTCTTTCTAGCCCAGTATCCTGCATCCAACAGTGGCCAATCAAGGTCACAAGTACCTGGCAGAAACAAACCGGAGAAAATATTTCTTCACTCAATATGTAATTAAACTCTGTAATTTGTTGCCAAAGAAATTGGTAAAAGCAGTTAGATTTGCAGGGTTTTAAAAAAGATTTGAATAGTTTCATAAAAGAAAAGTCCATAAGCCATTATTAAGATGGACTTGGGGAAATCCAATGCTTATTTCTAGGATAAGTAGCATAAAATCTGTTTTATTGTGCTAAGATCTTGCCAGGTACTTGTGACCTGGATTGACCACTATTGGAAACAGGATACTGGGCTTCTGTCCCAGCATGGTAAAGCTATTAAAAAAAAAAAAAGATAGGAGCTTAGCACTGATTTTCAGTTCTAGGATTATAAATCTAAGCAATTGAATGGTAGGCTAAATTTGTAACAATAACTTTTAAACTCCTCAGTTAAGATGAATATTCAGCTGAAACTAAGGGTCCTAAATTCAGCTAAAACTAGAGCACACATTTAGGGGCACTTTTACAATGCTGAGGTAAGCACTGATGTGTGCTTAGCACAAGTTAAAAATGCCTACTGCGGGGCCTGCTAAGGCATCCCATGGTAGTTACATGTACGCACGCTTCCCACACACTAAATAATAATTTTAAATGTTTATCACTGGGAGCGTGTTTGAGGGCGGAAAATGGGCATGTTCAGTGCTAATGGGCTAGCGTGTGGGCATTGCAACACTCTGCCTCTAACCCATTAGCACGTGATTGACGTTATTCTATATGGTCTATCAGAAATGCATTCAAATCACAAGGGGGTGAGTCAGGGGTGTGTTAAGGGGCAAGATTTCAGCGTTGGATGTTTTTCAGCCATAATGGAACAAAACAAAACCGTCCAGGACTAAAACTAAGACGTTTTGAGCTACACCTATTTTTATAATGAATAAGGCACAAAAAGGTGCCCTAAATGACCAGATGACCACTGGAGGAAATCAGGGATGATCTCCCCTTATTCCCCCAGTGGCCAATAACCCCCTCCCACCCACCCCCAAAATGTGATTAAAAACATTATATATGAGCCTCTATGCCAGCCTCAGTTGTAATACTCAGGTCCATTGGAGCAGTATGGAGGTCCCTGGAGTATTCTAGTGGTGGGTGCAATTCACTGCAGACAGGTGGACTCAGGCCCATACCTCTTCCTACCTGTTACACTTGTGGTGGAAACTTTGAGCCCTCCAAAACTCACCAGAAACCCACTGTACTCACATAGAGGTGCTCCCTTCACCCATAAGGGCTATTGTACTGGTGTACAGTTAGAGGTAGTGGGTTTTGATTGGCTCAGCAGACAAGATAAGGGAACAACGGTGAAATGTGTAACTTGGAGCATTTAGTTGAAGTCCACTGCAGTGCCCCTAGTGTGCCCCATTGCTCTCCTAGGATGTCTGTGTGGCCAGTCTACTAAGAATACTGGTTCCTCCTACATCCCAATGGCTTGATTTTGTGCATTTTTTACTTGGACATGGTTTTTTTTTTTTTTAATGGACCAAAAAGATAAACACACAGAACACAAAAACATCTAGCAAATAGCCATTTTCGAAAAAATATAGACATTTTTCTGTTTTGAAAATGACTATATTCCCCTACTTGAATTTTGGACATTTTGAGCAAAATGTTGAAAGCTGGACTTAGACGTCATATTGAAATTGCCCCTCCAAGCACTTTGTAAGTTTAAGTGCTTTGAAAATGTGTCTTCACGTAACTTTGTAAGTCTGTGTGCTTTGAAAATGAGCACCATTGTGTACTAGAGAAAATTGCATTGTGGAGTTGTAGAACAAAGGCTACAGCAGAAATCAGTGATTAACATTTGATTAAAAAGCAGAGAGCTCTGAAGTGACAGAAGTCATTTAGGAGTTGATTGCTTTCAGTAAAGTTTTGATGGAAAGCAGTATATGTGAGAAAAGAAAACCATAAAATAGCTTTTTGAGTAATTTGGCTCGTATTTCATAAGAGAATGCTCCAGTATTTTTCTTTTTTAATTTTAGAAGTACATTAACATTCTTCTTTATTTATTTGGCAGCTACATAATATAGGTCCAAGTGCCATCAGTGATTCTGTCCTCCATGTTGGATGGCCATTTTCTAGTCGAGATGAGTTTCTTCTTTATATTTTTTATATCCAGACATCTGGACCTTTGCAATGCCAAACAAGTACTGCCATCAACACATTGCAAATAAAGGTAAGGCACTTCATATTGGTTGCCTCTTTTGTGTTTCTGCAGAGCAAGACACCAACAAACTGACTGGTCTTTTATTTGTGCACTTACAGGAGGGAAGATGAAGTGTTGCAGAGTAAATATAAAGATGCAAAAAGAAAGTTTAAAGTGGATTTTGCTCAGAGGAAAGATAGGTAGAAGACTGAGGTTGCTCTGAAGAGCTTAGTAGAATGGTGGTAGGATAGGTTTCACACTGAAAGTAACGTATAGAAATGAGTCTTTGGTAAGGCCTGATATTCAACACACAGCAGTCAACAGTTTTTAAGACCTGGCTGAATTAAGCTTGGAGGTTCAGTGCCCTTTGGCATTGAATATCTAGGGAAGTGTCAAGTGTGGTCACCCGGAAGTTAAATAAACACCAGCTAGGTAGGAAGAGCACATAGGCACATCTGTTGCACCTGTTTTATAAAGGCAGCTTGCACTTTTATGAAACAGCCTACCCAAAATCTCTCATACAAAATTACACCTCCTCAGATGCGGGAATAACTTTGTGCATGTATGCACTGGTAGAAATCAGAGCATATGTATATTATATATATACTAGCCGTTAAGCCCATTAAAATGTAATAATTCTCACCTCCATCCATCCATGTCTAGCAAACCTCCTCTCTCCCCTGCCCTCCCCTCCCCTGATCCATGTCCAGCAACCCTGCTCTCTCACCTGCCCTCCCCCCCATGTCCAGCAGCCCTCCCCCCATATCCAGCAACCCTCCTCTTTCCCTTGTCCCCCCATCCAACAACCCTCCTCTCTCCCCTGTCCTCCCCTCCATTGATCCATGTCCAACAACCCTGCTGTCTCCCCTGCCCTCCCCCCCATGTCCAGCAGCCCTTCTCTCTCCCCTGACCTCACCCTGTCCATCGACCCTCCTCTCTCACCTGCCTCTGACCCTCCTCTCTCCCCTGCCCTCCCCCCTTATCCAGCAACCCTCCTCTTTCCGTTGGCCGCCCTCCGTCCACCAACCCTGCTCTCTCCCCCTGCCCTCCCCCCATGTCCAGCAACTCTCCTCTCTGCCCTGCTCTCTCCCCATGTCCAACAACCCTCCTCTCTCCCCCTGCCCTCCCCCCATGTCCAGCTATCCTCCTCGCCGCCGCTCCCTCCCCCCTCCGTGCCTGGCCCACTGCACTGACATGAAAGCGCTGCAGGCAGCAGCAGATCACTCTGCTGCTGCCTGCAGTGCTTTCACACGGAGGTGAGAGGTGCTGTCATGTCAGTGCAGGGGGCCTGATACGGAGGGGGGTGGGAGCGGCGGCAACGTCAGGGATGGGGGGTGGAGGTTGGTGCGCCGGCGATGTTGCTTCATCTCCAGCCTCCAGCGGCAGCGTCCATTTCCCTCTCTGTTCCGCCCCCTGACATCATCACGTCTTGACGCGAGGGCAGGACAGAGAGGGAAGTCTCTACTGCGCATTTGCAGGTGAGTCGGTCACTTGTCATTTATATAGTTAGATTGCACTAAATGAAAAGAGAGATATAATAGGCATCTCTGAAACCTGGTGGAAGGAGGATGACCAGTGTGACACTGTCATACCAGAGTATAAATTATATTGCAGTGATAGGATGGATCGATTTGGTAGAGGGGTAGCATTATATGTTAAGAAGGGCCTTGAATTGAATAGACTAAAACACATCTTGGAATTCCTATGGATAGAAATTCCATATGTAAAGGGGAAAAGAATAGTGATAGGTGGGTACTACTGTCCACCTGGCCAGGATAAGCAGAGAGATGTAGAAATGTTATCAGAAATTAGGGAGGCTAACAAACTTGGGAACACAATAAAAATTACCCTATTGATTGGGAAAATGTAACATCAGGGCATGCCAGGGAAGTAAAGTTCCTTGATGAAATCAAGGACTGCTTTATAGAGCAGCTGGTTTAGGAACCAATAAGAGGGGAAACCATTCTAGACCTAGTCCTTAGTGGAGCGCATGATCTTGTTCAAGACGTAATGGTGCTCGGGTCTCTTGACAACAGTGATCATAACATGATAAGATTTGATATAAGCTCTGGCGTAAGTACACACAGGAAATCCAATACGTTAGCATTTAACTTTCAACGAGGAGACTATGATAAAATAAGAGCAATGTTTTGTTTTTTTTAATTTAAAAAAAAACTTATGGAAGCAGCTGCAAAGGTCAAAAATGTATATCAGGCATGGATAATGTTCAAAAATACCATTCTGGAAGCCCAGACCAAATATATTCCATGTATTAAAAAAGGAGGAGGGAAGGCCAAACGACAGGCATGGTCAAAATGTGAGGTGAAGGAAGCTATTAGAGCTAAAAGAAAATCCTTCAGAAGATGGAAGAAGGATCTGACTGAAAATAATAGAAAACAGCACAAGGAATGGCAAGTCATATGCAAAGCACTGATAAGGAAGGCAAAGAGAGACTTTGAAAAGATTGCATTGGAAGCAAAAACACATAGTAAAAACTTTAGATATATTAGAAGCAATAAGCCAGCAAAAGAATCAGTTGAACCACTAGATGACAGAGGGATAGGGACAATGCAGGGAAAACAAGGCCATAGTGGAGAGATTAAATGAATTGTTTGCTTCGGTCTTCACCGAGGAAGATGTGGAAGAGATACTAATGCCAGAAATGGTATTCAATGCTGACTCAAATCTCCGTAAACCTGGAAGATGTAATGGGACAATTTGACAAATTGAAGAGTTGCAAATATGTCTTCACTTAATGCGTAATTAAACTGTGGAATTCATTGCCAGAGAATGTGGTAAGAGCAGTTAGTTTAGCAAGGTTTAAAAAAGGTTTGGATAACTTCCTAAAAGAAAAGTTCATAAACCATTATTAAGATGGATTTGGGAAAATCCACTGTTTATTTCTAGGATAAGCAGCATAAAATCTGTTTTTCTGTTTTGGGATCTTGCCAGGTATTTGTAACCTGGATTGGCCACTGTTGGAAACAGGATATTGGGCTTGATGGACCTTCAGTCTGTCCCAGTATGGCAATACTTATGTTCTTAAGTGTCACTGCACCCATTCCACACATTCTCTGCTACCTGGAATGCCTATGGCTATATCACATAAGAGTAGAAACTATCTGCTCGATATTCAGCCAGGACAGTAAGCAGTTTTTTTTAAACTAATCTCGAACATAAGTTAAAACAGCTAGCATAGCAAACATCCACACTAACAGCTTAGCACTGCTTAGTGAGTGTGACAAGGGCAGAGCAGAGGTGTGGCAGTCATTGGTATCTAGCGTGTGGCTTGGTACCTTGTGCTAGCTGTCACTACTGCTGATAGCACCTCAAGAGGAGGCAGTAGGTACAGTGGTGCTGCCCCCACCATCCACATCTCCACCCTAGTACTCCCCAGATCTAAGTTCCTAAACCACCCCCCCCCCCCTCACCTTCCATTCATATTTCCTAACCCCCTTAATGGCATACCCCTCCAATCTCTCTAATACCCACTCTGAACTGCAAAACGCTATAGACTCCTCCCAAAAACTCAAAGGCCTGCCCACATATGAGCACTGGACTCTTTTCCACCTTCCCTAGGAGTCAGCCTCCTATCTAAGGAGACAATATCCTTACATGGAAGGCTGACCACTAATGATAGCACTGGATGGTGATGGAAGGTAAGAAGAGGGTCTAATATAGGAGAGGAAGTTTGTGGTGAGAGTGGTGCCACAGTATATCTCATTATGGGCCCCTTTTTCCAAGCTGAGGTAAAAGGGGACCAGCACTAACATTGGTGTGTGTTTTTCACATAAGCACCAAGGCCCCCTTTTAGCACAGATGGTAAAAGGGAAGTCTCGCTTTTCTACATGAAATGGCCAGGCAACAAGTAAAGCACTTGCCGTGCGGCCATTTTGGGGTGAAGCCCTTAGGTGGCAGTAAGGGCTTCAGCATTAACCTAGCTGTAACCGAGCAGTGTGCGGTACTGCCCAATTACCGCTAGGTACACTCCAGTGCTACAAAAATAGATACACTGTATAGCAAGTGGTAAGCCTGCGTTGGGCTTACCGCCACTTAGTAAAAGGAGCCCTATGTTTCTTAGTTATTTCTGCAAGGGCCACACCATGTTATCTGCCATGCTAGTAGCACAGGCTGTCTTACACTGCATATAATGTGGTCCCCACTTCTTCCTGTATTGCGTTTTAGAGCAGTTTGTGGTGATCGCTATCCTTTGACAACCTGATGAGTTTTTTTGCTAGCTGCAGTGCTTTGAACCCTATATCTCAGAAAAATACACAGCAGAAGTTTTCAGAGAAGCACCAATCTTAAGTGACATCTGATGTAGGGCTGACCATTGCTCCACTAACCTCTCCAGCATCAGGACATTTGAGGATGTCACTGTCTATTCCTCCGAGAAGCAGTGGGACTCAAGGGCATAGCCAGACACCCAAGATGGGTGAGCAGAAGAACCCCACCCCATTCTACAGGTGTTTTGGTCTCTTCTTCTCGCACCTGCATGCCATATGGTCTCTCAAGCATTCCCCCTCTCCCGCTTACCTTTTAAATAGCAGATTTTCACCAGCAGTGAGCAGCAACTAATACACATGTTGACCCCACAGCCTTCCCACTGATGCAACTTCCTGTTTCTGCATAGGCGGGAATACGTCTGAGGGAAAGCTGTGGGGCCGGTGTGAGCAGTATGTATTAGTCGCTTCTTGCTGCAGTTGAAGATCTGCTATTTACAATGTATGCAGAAGGGACAGTTTTGGGGAGTTTTCAGCTGGTGGGGCTTGGGAATCCCTGCCAGCCACATCATAGGTGTGCTACTACTGGATGGGCCTGAGCCCAAAGTGGGCGGGCCTACCCTTGGCTACACCACAAGTGGGACTATTGAAATGAGAGGCAGAAGAGCTTTACAGGGAGGTGATGAAAGAGAATTACGAGACCCTAATCTCACTAGGCAGATCATGAAAGCATCAATCCTGAAGTATTATCAAGGATTAAACAAGAGAAAGAGCCATATATCTGGGATCTAAAGGAGTCAGGAGATAGAGAAATTGCTCAGTCATACACTGGAGGACTTTTTCCTGTTCATGTGATTAATTTATTTCATTTTGAAGAATCTGATGACCCCTGATGCAGGCAGTTGAGTCTTTCTTTAAATAAACCTTTTTAAGCATTATTAGTTGTTCCTCCTTGCTTGGACCACCTTTGCTGCTGTTTGTATACCTGTTGATTCTGCAGAGGTTCATCTCTTGTTTGTTGTCGTTGTTGTTGTACTGTGTATGGTGAACAACTTCCCCATTATATTGAGCATTCTTTTAAACAAAAAAGGACATTGTAATAAGAATACTGTAGAAAGGTTAATGTTTGCACTACAATCTGCCTCAACTCTCAATTGAACCATAAAAAATATGAGCTACTGCATGCACATATGGAATGCAGCTTATTCACTGAATCACTGTATGCTGAAATAGTGGCTTCTCCTGACTGAGAAGATCAAGGGAATCCACAGAATTTTAACATGTTTCTGTAGTAGAGGGGTTCAGTAGAAGTATTGCTAATTTTGCTCTTCACATTCTTTATTTTAAAGATCTCAGTTGTACATCAACCACGCATGTGTTAGCAATATATTTCAAGCACTGAGCTGTTGTTTTTAGATACCCATCATTGGTCTTATGTTCCCTTCTATAGTCATGGCCTATATTTTGCAACTGTTCAAAGATAAATTTTCAGTAACCGTAAAAGTACTATTTTGCACAGTTTTATTTATTCAGTAGCATGTTTGTTTATTTATTTCAAAAACTTCAAATCCATCAAACCTAAAACCTTGCTTTCAGCTGATAACAATCAAAAGCATAATTACAGATAAACTTATGACATACATGACCATCAGGCCCACAATAAAACCAGCATATCAACTCCAAATTATGTTTGAAAAAAATAAAATAAATTCTTACTCAATTATAATCTTATTGAGTACATAACGCTAAAGGTGGGTTCAGAAAAGTGCAGTCAGGGGTCTATTAGTCTTTCATGTAAAATACCTTGGGAATCAGATGACTCTCAAAAAATGTTAACAGAGATATCATATGCGATGGGTCGCTGCACTTGTCTTCCTTCCGGTTTGTGTTCAGACCGGTATGCAGCGTTTGGCAGAGACAAGTGTAGCGACCCATCGCATATGATATCTCTGTTAACATTTTTTGAGAGTCATCTGATTCCCAAGGTATTTTACATGAAAGACTAATAGACCCCTGACGCAGGCCTTCTCGGCCGAAACACATCACGTGTCGGGTTGTTTTATTGATTTTGAATAAAGACCTTGTTTAGAAGGACTCCAACTGTGAGAGGTTTTTATTGGATCCACTGTTGTTCGTTTGTCTTTGGTTCTCCTGTGGAGAGATCACCTTCTGTGGGTGTTTGCTAAATTGAGATGGATCATACCCAGTCCACAATAAGCAGCATTCCACGTGGGAGGTACTCTATTTACATGCACTAACCACTAGAGCCCCCCACAAGGCCTCAACTCATTAAAGGCCTGAGCCAAATGCACCACAGAGTCTGTCACAGAACAACAAATGCAAAAACGAAGCTGTGCAGACTGCAAAATTACATCTGCCCATAACAGCCCCGTAGCACCAAAATCATGCTTAGACGGGGCTACCAACTCTCCCACCCTCAAAGCTCCAAAGAATGCCATAGAAAAAGCTAACTGAAACAAAAGCGCCTCAAAAGCAGAACAACAAATATGTGGCAAGGCTGACTCTAACCCATCAAATCAAGAAATAAAATAGGACCCCAGAAAGGCTGGGCACCTAACAGCTTCCCAAGTTTATCCTCACACAGGGGTGTATCTTAAATCCATAATTATCTGATAACACGCAGAAAAAATAAATAAATAAAAATAAAAGTCACAATTAATACCTTTTATTAAATTTAGATATTAGATATGTATCATATGTCAAAGAATAAAGTGGTTGCTCAAAGCATATTCTAACCACAATTGCTCAACTGCAAAACACTATGCACAACTTTGTCCAAAAACACACTCGGAACCTTACTGTACCATAAATATTACACTGGGCAGACCTAATACACCAATATACCACCCAAACGGAAAATGCAGACCGTCAACAATATGAAACAAGGGATCATATCATCACAATTCTCATGTAGAACCACAAAACACCCTAATTCATGTTTAATGTGGGATAAAATGCCATAAATAAGTAAATTAATATAAACTTTTAATGTTGCGCACCTGATTCTCAAAGTGGACATATTCCAAACACTATAATAAAAATAAAATGATCTTTTCTACCTTTGTTGTCTGGTGACTTTTTCTGATCATGCTGGCCCAGTATCCGTTCTGCTGCTATCTGTCCTCAGTGCAGGTCAGGAAGTCATCCTCCTTAAATACAGTGGTGGAAATAAGTATTTGATCCCTTGCTGATTTTGTAAGTTTGCCCACTGACAAAGACATGAGCAGCCCATAATTGAAGGGTAGGTTATTGGTAACAGTGAGAGATAGCACATCACAAATTAAATCCGGAAAATCACATTGTGGAAAGTATATGAATTTATTTGCATTCTGCAGAGGGAAATAAGTATTTGATCCCCCACCAACCAGTAAGAGATCTGGCCCCTACAGACCAGGTAGATGCTCCAAATCAACTCGTTACCTGCATGACAGACAGCTGTCGGCAATGGTCACCTGTATGAAAGACACCTGTCCACAGACTCAGTGAATCAGTCAGACTCTAACCTCTACAAAATGGCCAAGAGCAAGGAGCTGTCTAAGGATGTCAGGGACAAGATCATACACCTGCACAAGGCTGGAATGGGCTACAAAACCATCAGTAAGACGCTGGGCGAGAAGGAGACAACTGTTGGTGCCATAGTAAGAAAATGGAAGAAGTACAAAATGACTGTCAATCGACAAAGATCTGGGGCTCCACGCAAAATCTCACCTCGTGGGGTATCCTTGATCATGAGGAAGGTTAGAAATCAGCCTACAACTACAAGGGGGGAACTTGTCAATGATCTCAAGGCAGCTGGGACCACTGTCACCACGAAAACCATTGGTAACACATTACGACATAACGGATTGCAATCCTGCAGTGCCCGCAAGGTCCCCCTGCTCCGGAAGGCACATGTGACGGCCCGTCTGAAGTTTGCCAGTGAACACCTGGATGATGCCGAGAGTGATTGGGAGAAGGTGCTGTGGTCAGATGAGACAAAAATTGAGCTCTTTGGCATGAACTCAACTCGCCGTGTTTGGAGGAAGAGAAATGCTGCCTATGACCCAAAGAACACCGTCCCCACTGTCAAGCATGGAGGTGGAAATGTTATGTTTTGGGGGTGTTTCTCTGCTAAGGGCACAGGACTACTTCACCGCATCAATGGGAGAATGGATGGGGCCATGTACCGTACAATTCTGAGTGACAACCTCCTTCCCTCCGCCAGGGCCTTAAAAATGGGTCGTGGCTGGGTCTTCCAGCACGACAATGACCCAAAACATACAGCCAAGGCAACAAAGGAGTGGCTCAGGAAGAAGCACATTAGGGTCATGGAGTGGCCTAGCCAGTCACCAGACCTTAATCCCATTGAAAACTTATGGAGGGAGCTGAAGCTGCGAGTTGCCAAGCGACAGCCCAGAACTCTTAATGATTTAGAGATGATCTGCAAAGAGGAGTGGACCAAAATTCCTCCTGACATGTGTGCAAACCTCATCATCAACTACAGAAGACGTCTGACCGCTGTGCTTGCCAACAAGGGTTTTGCCACCAAGTATTAGGTCTTGTTTGCCAGAGGGATTAAATACTTATTTCCCTCTGCAGAATGCAAATAAATTCATATACTTTCCACAATGTGATTTTCCGGATTTAATTTGTGATGTGCTATCTCTCACTGTTACTAATAACCTACCCTTCAATTATGGGCTGCTCATGTCTTTGTCAGTGGGCAAACTTACAAAATCAGCAAGGGATCAAATACTTATTTCCACCACTGTATCTCCCTGGCAACCCAGGACACCTCCAGTTAACTCCCCCTGCTTTCCCAGCAGTAAGGTAAACAAACCATAAACCAATTTCTACAACTGCTAGAGGGCTTTCACTGCAGCTCCTGCTGTGAGGATGGAGATAAATCAACAATTTAATCCCCTCAGAGCAGCTGGACTCCACAGCTGATCCATTCTGCTGCAGCAGGGGGGAGGCTTAGCCTCTCCAAGCCTCTTATACTGGGCGCCTATGCCTACCAAGGACTAGATCTGCTGCAGTGTGATTTTCTGCTTAGCAGCAGTCACAGCAATAGCATTCTTTAACGCCTGCACCTTACCACACAGGAGCTGAGACTCCATGTGGTCAGAATCCAGCTCAATCCCCAAAAGGGTCAATGTCATATAAGGGCCCTCATATTTTCCCTCAGCTAAAGGAATGCCCAGCGTCTGGGCAACCCAAGAAGAAACAAAATAAGATGCTCACATTCCTATGGATCAACCCTGCCCCTAAGCAGAAAATCATCAAGATAGTGTATCAGGGCATCTGAACCAGAAATCT
The DNA here is from genome assembly GCF_901765095.1 of Microcaecilia unicolor. Classification (NCBI taxonomy): domain Eukaryota; kingdom Metazoa; phylum Chordata; class Amphibia; order Gymnophiona; family Siphonopidae; genus Microcaecilia; species Microcaecilia unicolor. The sequence goes on along the minus strand of NC_044031.1, from coordinate 124,378,098 downwards.
GTTGTATAATCCAATGCACAACGGATGAAAAAGCTTCAAAATATGCACAGGAAACCAAGCACCTCATAGGCATGCACTTATCAAAATAAAATCTAATCTAATCTAATATTAACATTTTTATTCCACCCAAGGTGGCTTAATGCGGATTCCATACAAGACAGAACCAAAGAGGTAATCCCTCCTATAACAATGGAAGGAATGGGGATGTACCAGTAACAAACAAAAAGCTGCCCTCGATGTCTGCCTTGGCCATAAGTGCCCCAGGACCCAAGCCACGCAACTTTAGCATCACCTCATCAAAAGAAATGTATTGAAATGAATAAAGTCCAGTCAATAAATGAGTTGACACTACACCCTTCAAGATAAGACAAGTTGTGTTTCAAGCGAAACTGCCCAGGTTCTCTTTTGGGCACCACCCCTAACAGGGACAATACAAAATCAGGCAAATGTGGCATGGAAAGGGACCCATAATCTGGCCCAAATGCAACTTCTTCTCAAGCTTGGTACACACAGCATCTTTATGCAAAGCTACTGAAGGAGCATTAGCACAGGAATGCAACAACGAATGGCTAGAAAAAAGGAGTAAGGAAATCCTTGGAAAAACCCGCCCCACAATAGCTGCGCATCCACACTACAAGGTTAATCCGGCAATCACTTACCCAGCACATCCACATTAACGGGGGAAGATGCCTTGCTCAGATAGTCCCTCAGAAGAGCCTTCTGCTCCCCCAAATGCACCCCTACCCTACCCAGTAGAAACACAATGCAGTACGGAATGTACCCCGTTATAGTTACTGCACCAGTGCCTATAGCGGCAACCCACTCACACTGCCCCGCATTCAAGTGAAAACAGAAATTCCCTAGAATCCCTCTTTGGGATCCAACTGAGACACCAACCTGGTTTCCAGCCAAGACAGACTGCCCCCAAGAGGAATGGAAGTACCCCAAAATCCCTTTCAAAAACCAGATCCTGTTGCCAATTGCGAGGTCTCCCCATGGGAAAAACTGACCCAGAGGAGGACTCCAGTCGAAAGGGTTGCTGATGCATAGAAGCCAATTCAGCCAATCATAGATCAACATCATAGCACCCCCCAAGCATCACACCTATTCCTAGGACAACTTTTCCTGAACCGCTCATCACTGTTCCCTCTAAGCTGAGCGGGAGTCCTCCATCTACAGTCCTGCCAGTGGGGTGTGCTGTTTCACTGTCACATTTTCAATAGTGAGAGACAGGCAAGCTCTGTAGTTCTCCAGGGATCCTACCTGTTCCTAGTGACTGAAAACACAATATTGAAGCACCACCTTCTATTGGCTGCAATGCAGCTGGAGGTCTCCTCCTCAGCTTAGAGGGAACAGTGCCTCTCATTATAATTCAGCCAGCCCACCCACTGTACATTTTATAAGCCAGTAAAATAAGATCACAACAGTGCAACAGTGACAGGTAAAGGACAGACTTCGCCTCTCTCAACACTCTAGCATAAACATGAAAAACAAGCAGCCAAATAAAAATAATCCATGACACCCGCACCCTCTTCCTCTTGCTATCATCCTTACCCTCATCCCCTTTTCCGCCACTCACCACTACCTTGTTCCAATAAAGAAAAAACATCCATACAACAGCCACGCAAAATTTTCTGCTGCAACTTCTGAGAAATCTGGCAGTCCAAAGGCGCAATCTGAGAAACTGGTGCTGCCCCCCCCCCCCCCCAAGAAATCCCCAACAAATGATTCAACACACCCGGTGCCCCACCAGAAACCCTGGCAAGCAATCCAACATGCTCTGCACACTGCCAACTTCATCTTCTTCCACAGAGAAACAATCTGACAAGTCCCAGGAATTGGATGAAGCTTGCACTTGCATCGGATTCCCAACCTCATGCAAACTCCTACGCTGATGCTTATCCTGATCTACATAAGTACATAAGTACATAAGTAGTGCCATACTGGGAAAGACCAAAGGTCCATCTAGCCCAGCATCCTGTCACCGACAGTGGCCAATCCAGGTCAAGGGCACCTGGCACGCTCCCCAAACGTAAAAACATTCCAGACAAGTTATACCTAAAAATGCGGAATTTTTCCAAGTCCATTTAATAGCGGTCTATGGACTTGTCCTTTAGGAATCTATCTAACCCCTTTTTAAACTCCGTCAAGCTAACCGCCCGTACCACGTTCTCCGGCAACGAATTCCAGAGTCTAATTACACGTTGGGTGAAGAAAAATTTTCTCCGATTCGTTGTAAATTTACCACACTGTAGCTTCAACTCATGCCCTCTAGTCCTAGTATTTTTGGATAGCGTGAACAGTCGCTTCACATCCACCCGATCCATTCCACTCATTATTTTATACACTTCTATCATATCTCCCCTCAGCCGTCTCTTCTCCAAGCTGAAAAGCCCTAGCCTTCTCAGCCTCTCTTCATAGGAAAGTCGTCCCATCCCCACTATCATTTTCGTCGCCCTTCGCTGTACCTTTTCCAATTCTACTATATCTTTTTTGAGATACGGAGACCAGTACTGAACACAATACTCCAGGTGCGGTCGCACCATGGAGCGATACAACGGCATTATAACATCCGCACACCTGGACTCCATACCCTTCCTAATAACACCCAACATTCTATTCGCTTTCCTAGCCGCAGCAGCACACTGAGCAGAAGGTTTCAGCGTATCATCGACGACGACACCCAGATCCCTTTCTTGATCCGTAACTCCTAACGCGGAACCTTGCAAGACGTAGCTATAATTCGGGTTCCTCTTACCCACATGCATCACTTTGCACTTGTCAACATTGAACTTCATCTGCCACTTGCACGCCCATTCTCCCAGTCTCACAAGGTCCTCCTGTAATCGTTCACATTCCTCCTGCGACTTGACGACCCTAAATGGTGCATGAAATATTTCAATGATTTGAGAATTTTTTATCCTTCAAATGCTTGCCCACAGATTTCTGTCCCAGCACCAGATGTAACCACCCACCCTGAACCCTCCAAAAACCTGTGAATCTACCCCCGACCACTAAGTTGTAAGCAAACCAACCCCATGCTCCAAAACAGACTCACCTGCAGACCCCGACCCAGAAGATTACACTGCATCACTCCAAGCAGCTGAGAAAGCAACAAACACCTCTTCAGTCTGAGTAGGCAAAACAGCCGGCACCACCACCGCCAACAATTCCACCAGGCCAGCTCTCCTCACACCTCTACCTTTACCCGTACTAGTTCCTCGCATCACCCCCTTCAGAGCGCCACTCACCTAATGGGGACCTCCAGTCTACGTTGACCAAAGTGAACACCCACTAGAGACAAGCCACTGGTAGCTGTGGCCCACACTCGCAACAGCAAAAGAAGCCTCTAGCACCACATTGCCAAAGGATGCTATGTCATGAACTAAGCCTTTCACAGGTAATCCAACATTGGCAGTCTCCTGCAACATACCAAAACCAACCCATATGGCCCAACAGCGCACTCTTGAAAAGCACCGAGAGGATGCAACAAAAGCACCCAATGAACCAAATGACCCCCAGAGAACCCCCAGTAAGCTCACCCTCCCGCCCTCCACATCACCCACATGATCCCAAAACTGCGCTTCGTACCCAAACACTTCTGTTTGTGCCCTGCATAAAACCACTTCCCCCATTACCATATCAAGCAATCCCCACCCAGCCCTTTTTTCTGGGGATTCTTGCCAAATCCCCACTAGAAGTTAGCTCGGCCTGGTTATGTGCCTGCAGCTTTAATGTTGCAGGCATATCATTTGTCAAATTTACTGCTAACACTTGCTGTAGTACTTGCATAATTCCAAATTCTTCCTTCTGGAGTTCATAGAATATATAATATATAGAGAGAACTTTTCAAAGTGTGATTAGAAATCATATTTAATCAGACATGTGACTTTCAGCATGATGGGAAATCTGTATCTTTCTGCCACTTTTTCTTGGCCTATAACTGTATTTCTTTGTACTTCCAGAGCTTCTTCCTCTCCACATGATGTACAGAAAAATCACTTGGCAATAACACTTCCATTTTCAGTGTTGTTCTCCTGTTTATCTCTTTCATCACTATGATTGGGAATGTCCCAGGTGATCATAATCACTTCATTTTTCAAGTTTCTTTCAGGATCATGACCCCAGTGCTTTTCCAATTCAGCAATGGTATAGTGTTTAGAAACTTACCAGTGGATGAGATCTGTCACCTTACTGTACATTCTCTGTAAAGAAATTATATCCCATGAGAATTTTGTAGCCATCTGTGAGATAAATAACCTTTCCAGCTTGTCCTTACAGAATTTGCATTTGTCTGCTTTACCAATTTTCTCTAAACTCACTGTGGATCATATCATCCACAGTCCACCATCTTATGCTGCACTTAGCCATTCATGTCAGCTATGATCCATATAAGACTTCTGAAATAAAACTTTTTTTCCCACTTTATTTATGCATGTGTAACTTTTTTTTCTTGGATTGCTAATCCAAGTATTTAAAGGCCTTTTTTTTTTCTTGTTTGCTAATCTGTTTATGCGCCTAAATTAGGAGCATATTCTATGCACCAAAATAGATTATGCTTGTAATTTAAGAGCATAAATTTAGGAGCATAAATTATGCTCAGACATTTAGGAGCATAACCTTTATAGAATAAGGCCCATAATGTATACAGCACTGCATATATCTAGTAGTGCTATAGAAAATATTTGTAGTAGTAGGTAGTTACAGTAAAGAAATAATGGGACCAGTGAGTTAGATAATAACAGAGAAAGAAGGTTCAGGGCATGTAGTAGAAAAGAAAATAGGGTGATGGGCAACATGGCAGAATACGTGGAACATTTCGCAGAGAGAATTTGCTGACAATCAATTTTCTGTGACTGTGTAGCAATTCATAGCTGTAGCATCACAGAAAACTGGGAGATCATTAGCATGAATGAATTACCACTAAAGGAATTTTCCACTTTCTTTCTGCAAAAGAAAACTTAAATAAGAACTACTTATTTAAGTTTCCTTTTGCAGAAAGAAAGTAGAAAATTCCTTTAGTGGTAAAAATGCAAAAATTCCCTAACTTATATATTTTTTCTTAAACTTAGATGAACTTTGATTGTATATGTAAGCATAATAGTTACTGGCTAAATTTTCTTTCACACCATAAATAATCTTTCTGGAAGAATTAAATAAACTGTCAAATATTTCTTTTCTACACTTTTAAGTACTGATATTGAATGCAGCAGGCTTCATCTGGTCTATCAAAGGTGAACGAAGGGGAGGGTGATCACATGCAGGCTTATTTTCGAAAGAGAAGGACACCCATCTTTCGACACAAATCATAAGATAGGCATTCTTCTCCCAGGGTCGCCCAAATCGGCATAATCCAAAGCCGATTTTGGGCGTCCCCATCTTCTTTCCTTCTTTCCATCGTGGGGACAACCAAAGTTCCCGGGGGCGTGTTGGAGGCGTAGCGAAGGCGGAACTTGGGCGTGCCTAACACATGGACGTCCTCGACCCATAATTGAAAAAAGAAGGGCGTCCCTGACGAATTCTTGGACGACTTTACTTGGTCATTTTTTTGTTACGACCAAGCCACGAAAAGGTGCCTGAACTGACCAGATGACCACCGGAGGGAATTGGGGATGACCTCCCCTTACTCCCCCAGTGGTCACTAACCCCCTCCCACCCTCAAAATAATTTTCAAAATATTTTTTGCCAGCCTCTATGCCAGCCTCAAATGTCATATTCAGGTACATCGCCGCAGTATGCAGGTCACAGGAGCAGTTTTAGTGGGTGCAGTGCACTTCAGGCAGGTGACCCTGGCCCATCCCCCCTACCTGTTACACTTGTGGTAGTAAATGTGAACCCTCCAAAACCCACCAGAAACCCACTGTACCCACATCTAGGTGCCCCCTTCACCCGTAAGGGCTATGGTAGTGGTGTACAGTTGTGGGTAGTGGGTTTTGGGGGGCTCAGCACACAAGGTAAGGGAGCTATGTACCTGGGAGCTTTTTCTGATGTGCACTGCAGTGCCCCCTAGGGTGCCCGGCTGGTCCTGGCATGTTGGGGGGACCAGTGCTCTATGAATGCTGGCTCCTTCCATGACCAAAGGGCTTGCATTTGGTCGTTTCTGAGATGGGCGTCTTTAGTTTCCATTATCGCCGAAAATCAGAAACAACCAAATCTAAGGACGACCATCTCTAGGGAAGACCTAAATGTCAAGATTTGGGCGTCCCCGACCGTATTATCGAAACGAAAGATAGACGCCCATCTTGTTTTGATAATACGGGTTTCCTCACCCCTTTTCCAGGATGTCCTGCAAGGATGTCCTCAGGAAATCTTGGGCGCCCCTTTCGATTATGCCCCTCATGGTGTCCTAATTGTGCTCAAGTGCAAATTGTAATCTGCTTCTGCCAAACCTCATTTAATTTATTCTAAAATTACATATTTACCAAGAATTTATTGAACCCATGTCAGCTAAAGAGCTGGGAAAGAAATCACATCCAGCTTTGAGGGCAGAGAAAACTATAAAATTCCAGTGGAAAGCTAAAAAGACAGTTGCCAAGAAACATGAACAGACCAATTTTTAGCCTCTGGAGATGCAGTCCAATGCACGTGTTGAGACAACTGAAGTTATTTCCAAACTTGCTAGACTCTGTGTTAGGAAATATAACTATAAGAATTAACTACAACATGGAGAGAGTGGTGGAAAGCATTGTGCAACTCATCTCTTCTGAGTCAAGAACATTGTAGGATGCCATAGCAAAAATTCAGATCTGTAGACATCAATTATTCTTTATTATTACTGTATGGAATACAGTTCAAAATTATTTCTTTTATCCCAAAAATGCTTAGCAAGTTGAAAATTGTGTGGCCTGAACATTGAAGACTGGATGGACCGTGCAGGTCTTTTTCTGCCATCATCTACTATGTTGCCATCCTGCTTATTTTCGAACGAGAAGGCCGGCCATCTTCCGACACAAATCGGGAGACGGCCGGCCTTCTCCAAAAGCCGGCCAAATCAGTATAATCGAAAGCCGATTTTGGCCAGCTTCAACTACTTTCTGTTGCGGAGCCAACGAAAGTTCAAGGGGGCGTGTTGGCAGTGTACCGAAGGCGGGATGGAGGCGTGGTTAAGAGATGGCCGGCTTTGGCCAATAATGGAAAAAAGAAAGCCAGCCCTGATGAGCATTTGGCCGACTTTACTTGGTCCCTTTTTGTTCACGATCAAGCCTTGAAAAGATGCCCGAACTGACCAGATGAGCACTGGAGGGAACCGGGGATGACCTCCCTTTACTCCCCCAGTGGTCACCAACCCCCTCCCACCCAAAAAAAAAATTTAAAAACATTTTTTTGCCAGCCTCTATGCCAGCCTCAAATGACATACCCAGCTCCATGACAGCAGTATGCAGGTTCCTGGAGCAGTTTGTAGTGGGTGCAGTGCACTTCAGACAGGTGGACTAAGGCCCATCCCCTCCTACCTGTTACACTTGTGGTGGTAAATGGGAGCCCTCCAAACCCCCCACAAAACCCACTGTACCCACATGTAGGTGCCCCCCATTCATCCCTAAGGGCTTTGGTAGTGGTGTACAGTTGTGGGTAGTGGGTTTTGGAGGGCTCAGCACCCAAGGTAAAGGAGCTATGTACCTGGGAGCGATTTGTGAAGTCCACTGCAGTGCCCCTAGGGTGCCCGGTTGGTGTCCTGGCAAGTCAGGGGGACCAGTGCACTACAAATGCTGGCTCCTCCCATGACCAAATGGCTTGGATTTGGCCGGGTTTGAGATCGCCGCCATTACTTTCCATTATCTGCGAAAACCAATGGCGGCCATCTCTAACACCGGCCATCTCTAAGGGCAGCCCAAATGTTGAGATTTGGCCAGCCCTGACCATATTATTGAAACGAAACATGGCCGGCCATCTTGTTTCGATTATATAGCCGGGTATGCCACTTTACGGGGCTGTCATTAGAGATGGCTGCCCTTATACATGGCCGGCCACGTTCGATTATGGCCCTCCATGTTACTATGTTTTGCTGAATGAATGTGTGATTGTGTAGGTAGTGAGTGGTTAGGGGTGTGTATGTGAGTTGCAGGATGGCATATTTTCACAGAATAATTATGTACTTGGAGTGTTGTATGCACGAGGAGCTCTCCTCTCCCCCTTTCTTCCCTTCACCTCTCCTTTGATGCAGTGCATATAACTGACCCAAAAGTAAACAGGAGCATCCACATGAGAATTGTCTCCTTTTTGACCTGGGTATTTGGTGCCTTCAAAATTTGGCACTCTAGGCAGTTTTTATGTTTATTATATCTAAATCCTGGTCTGCCTTTTCCTTCCCCAACCACCTCACCAACACTTCTAGTCACTTCACTGCCACTACTGCGGGTCTTCAGCACCAGGTTCCATTTTTATAATTGTGTAAGCCTCATCTCCCTCTTCAGTGGCATAACATTTAGTTCCAAATGCACATTCACTTCTGAAACCAAAAGCTCATGTGTACAGGTGTACAGACACACCGCAACATAGAGCAGAACATTCCTACAAATTACCAAAGATCAAAGCCTTCCAAATTGTGTCTTTATGAAGCCATAAACTGTAAATGTAACATACTTTTTCTTTAGAGTGGCTCTTTAAGGAGCCATCTAACTTTTAAGTCATGAAAAATGAGGTTTTGGAGCATATTCTGGGGAAATAAACATGATCTACTAACCACAAAGTACATTTACATTGCCAAGACAATAACCTGTTATTTAATCAAAATCTTTCTGTTTCTAACTGGTCTGTTTCCTTTGCAATAAATAACATCTACTGTAGACAATTTTCCTGGCTCAGATCTGTCCACCATTATTTTAGAGAAATATCTCTATACAGTTATTGAGAATATATGAACTTATTCTTTTCTTCTCTCCTACAGATTAGTTCATAATTAAAGTTAGTTGGTTCAGGGTTTTCAATTAACCTGTGCAAATGTTTTTCTATTGCATGCCCTAAATAAAGTGTGTTAGGTACAGTTGGAGAAAAGTGATAGGGTAAAGAATTTAGCTCAGCCATTGGAAATGCATTTAAATCCATCTTCCTGCACAGTATCAAGCACTATAAGTTACTGTTATGAACAACCCAGTATGTAAAGAGATGTAGGAACTGTTCTTCTCCTATATTCATGGAGGCAGGGTGTATTGTTACGTATATTTAATATGAGTATTATCTGTATTCAATTGTATTGTCTGTGTAATAGACAGCACTGTGTATTAGGACTGCTTTTCATGTAGCTTGCAGTATCCTGTGATTGACTCGTGAGCTTTCTCTATTGGCTATTAGCTCTGATCTAGGGCCAGCCCTCCTTCTCTGCCTCTGTGGGCTGTGTGAGAGAGCCCAATCTTGCTAGCATGCTTTTGTGATCAGCAGCTGATCCCGCCCTAATCTACTATAATTCCATCAAGATTTTTCACCATCTCCCCAAATCATTCCCCTTTTATTTACCCTGAGTTTCTCCCCCTTATTTCCTTTGAGAGTTACAACTTTTCCTCTCAGCTGTTCTGAGGTTCTGGCCACCTCCTTGCTTCTGGGGTGGCTAGATAAAGACTCTATGTGCAGAAGGCAACAATTCTGTCTAAGCAACTGAACTGTAAATTGGATTTTCTTTGCTTATTCTAAGTACTTCAATAAATAAGATTTGCTTAAGAATTGAGAGTCTACTGATAAAGTTTTTACTTGGGGAATGGTTTAAGCTGGCAGTTTCAGCTACACTATACTTTGCCTAGACCAGTACAGGAACTGTAGTTAGGAGCTGAAATTAGGGACTAGTTGTAGATAAATTTAATTTAGGAAACTTTCATTGAGGTGCGTGAACTTAGGCTTGAAGTTGATTCATTCAACTTTAGATGCCTCAGACATTCAGGAAATGAGCACTACACCCCTAATTTTACTTTTCTGCCCTGATCTCAATCCTTGCCCCTTCCTCTCTTTTTTTTTTTTTCTTACATTTAGGAGGCCATTTTAGAAGCATCTGCACATGAGAATTATGTAGATTTGCAATTTCAGAATGTCACTATTTCCCCATATAGATTTACTGGAGCACACATTTCTGCTTTGGACATGCTTTCAGCAGAACAAAATTTGTATGTTCATTTCTCATTATACAATGGGAATGCATATATTTTTAAAAAGTCCATACCAACATTTGCATCTGCTCCAAGGCATGCACAGGTGCCAGCTACTTGCTCGTTTGGACTTGTGATCTCCAACTTTAAATTAGGGAACAATTGAGTTTACCTTTCTGATGTCTAACACCACCTCAAATATTCATTCAAAAGAGTTATTTGCACTTGGCTCCTAAATTGGCATCTCTTGTTTAAATTCAAAAATCTAGTTACTTAAATCTTCAAGTACAGTGCCTAGACCTTTTGAAAATTGCCCTCCAAACTTCTTCCTACAAAGGGCTGTTTTCAGTACAACAAATGTATGTTTCACTCTCGTTAAAAATAGCACAGCTTAGTAGATATAGAGGCGTATTTTCAAAGCACTTAGACACCCCCCGCTGCCGCCGCCGCCGCTGTCACCTACCTTTGCTGGCGGGGGACCCCCAACCCCCGCCAGCCGAGGTCCGCTTCCTCCTGCCACTGCCTTTAAAAATATTCCACAGACTCTGGAGGACGAAAAATAACTTTAAAAGACCTCGTCTCGGCTGGCGGGGATTGGGGTCCCCCGCCAGCTGAAGGAATATTTTTAAAGGCAGCAGCAGGAGGAAGCGGACCTCGGCTGGCGGGGGTTGGGGTCCCCCTCCAGCAAAGGTAGGTGACAGCTGTAGGGGGTCCAGGGCGAAATCTGCAGGGGCCCAGGCCCCCGTGGCCCACGCAGATACGCCCCTGCTAACAGCGCACAATTATTTTGGCGCCTTACTTTTAGCAACCTATGTTGAATTTACCCCACAGTACATCAGTATTCAAATGTGATCAGAATGTTCTCTAAATGCCAGCTGTTGGTTTAAATCTATTCCATGTATTCTGCAGTAGTGACTGCTGCTGGCTCTGCAGGTAGCTGCAACTATGCTCCTAAATTTATGGGCACAATTTATGCTCATAAATTATACTCTGTGCTCCAAAACAGATTATGCTCACAATTCAGGAGAATAAATTATGCTCATAAATTAGGATCATAAATTTAGGAGCATAACATTTATAGAATAAGGCCTAATGTATATAGATATGCAGCTTAATTTAGAACAACCTTTTTGTTTGCCTAAATTTATCTACACAGCTATATGGATAGTAGCTGAATGTCACCAACTATCCATAGAGCAGTTAATCCGCAAATGAACCTTTTCTGGAGATGGGAAGGCGGTAGAACGAGAGGACATGAAACGAGATTGAAGGGGGGCAGACTCAAGAAAAATGTCAGGAAGTATTTTTTCACAGAGAGAGTGGTGGATACTTGGAATGCCCTCCCACAGGAGGTGGTGGAGATGAAAACGGTAACCGAATTCAAACATGTGTGGGATAAACATAAAGGAATCCTGTTCAGAAGGAATGGGTCCTCAGAAGCTTAGCCGAGATTGGGTGGCAGAGCCGGTGGTGGGAGGCGGGGCTAGTGCTGGGCAAGACTTCTACGGTCTGTGCCCTGAAAATGGCAGATACAAATCAAGGTAAGGTATACACAAAAAGTAGCACATATGAGTTTATCTTGTTGGGCAGACTGGATGGACCGGGCAGGTCTTTTTCTGCCATCATCTACTATGTTACTATGACAGCGATCTGGGCCTCCGGGCACTAAGGATCATGGGCCGATAACCACCTATCAAGAGTGATTAAATTAGATGGAAGCTAGGGGAGAGTGGGCCCCTTACTGCTGTGGGCACTGCCCTATTGTTCCAATGGTCAGGCCGCCCCTGTTATAGAGTTAGGTGGAATGTCCTTGCTCGGTCCCAGTGCTATTTGATCGTGCCAAGGTAGTCTGTTAGAATATTCAATGTTACTGTCCTGATAGTTCTGCCCACACCTAACTTTAGGCACGGAGCACGTTATTCTATAACACAGTGTAAATTTTTGGAATGCCCACAACCCGCCCATGCTCCTCCCATAGCCACACCCCATTTTGGGATCTGCACGGTAGATTTTATGCAAACTACGTTATATAATTCACTTAGTAGTGCGTATAAATTAAAATTATTTCCAATTAGTGCCGATAATTGCTTGTTAACATCCAATTATCAGTGGTGATTGGCTTGTTATCCAACTGACTTGCACATGCAAATCAGAATATGCTCAGATTTGTGCGCATAGCTCTAGTCACACTATCTAGAATTTGGGGGGTAATGCACCTGTAAATGTAGCGCCTATTTCATAGAATTGCCCCCATTGCAGCTGCCCCTATATTGATAAGTGCTTTTGAAAATATCCGGCCCATAGCTTATAAACCCCATTGAATTTAATGGTGGCTGCGTCACTTAATTGCACATTAGTAAATGAGGTTCATATGTAGAGTAACAAGATGGGCTTTTGGCCTGTATATTAGTAAAATCTATTTTCTATGCCTGTTCAGTTCATATGAATGAGCATGTTTGTGCTAGTCAACTGATGATGATATTAGTAATGTGAAACTTATTTATTCATTGCACTGAAAAAGTAAAGGTAATGTAGATATCAGGGCTGAAGGAAATAAGGTAAACCTGTTAGCAGCAATTACGCTCTAGGTTCTTATATTTGTTCTTGTTTATTTGCAGTCTACTGTACCACAGGATACTACTGAGCCTTCTGCAGTCTTTCACAATGCCACCATACCTCATGCTATCAGTCGGAGGGATGTCACGATGGCACAGCATCACAGGCATAACCCTGCAAAAATACTGGTAAGTCAATTGAAATGCATGCAAACATCAATGCTTCAAAAGCCAATTAACCAGGAAAATAAACTACTTACATAAGTATATAAGTAATGCCACACTGGGAAAAGACCAAGGGTCCATCGAGCCCAGCATCCTGTCCACGACAGCGGCCAATCCAGGCCAAGGGCACCTGGCAAGCTTCCCAAACGTACAAACATTCTATACATGTTATTCCTGGAATTGTGGATTTTTCCCAAGTCCATTTAGTAGCGGTTTATGGACTTGTCCTTTAGGAAACCGTCTAACCCCTATCCAGGTAAAAAGTACATCCAAGGAAAAAATAGATGTGATTAGAGGTGGAGCTATTTTTGAGAAAGCAACAAGGCTTGTAGTTGTACATTATTTTTTCCAGGGCAAAAATTTATGTGAAAACATTGGGAAAATTTTCTGCATGTATTTTTTCATAGGCAGTTTTTAAAGAAATAGTATGTGGGATAAAAATATTCACAGACTTTGCAACTACTTACATAGTTATGAACATTTCTCCGTTCATGTGTAAACGAGTATCCTCTAGGGATGAATTGTTTGTTTTGTTATTTACTTTAACAGGCTTTAAAGACCAAACATTTATTCTCCAAGGACAAGCAGGCCATACTCACACATGTGGGTGGCATCATCCACATCGCCTAGTGCGAAGCTTAAACAAGCTAATACAGCTTTAAGAGCATGCACAGTGTAACTATTGCACATGCACAAGTGCCTTCCCACCTGCTATGAGAGCACAGGATCATCAGTCTCTTCTCATCCGAAATGAGGAGAGAACGTGATTGTCCGACGCTTCTCACAGCGTCTGGTGCATGAGCATTGTTTTTTTTTGTTTTTGTGCGATCCCTTCGGGAATTTTTTTTCCTGATTTTTGGTTTTCTTTTCTTCGGAAAAGTTTCTCTCCTTTCCTGTAGTGTTTTAGCTCGATTTTACCCATGTTTAAGTTTTTATTTTTGACACGCTCGGTAGGCCCTCTTAGGGCTGAGCTCCAGTGTTTGTCCCTCGCTTTTTCTGGTGCTTGCCCCTTTTTCAGCCGCCATCAAACCATATAGCAATGGCTGTTTTCCCTTTCACGTCATCAAAGGTTCCCAGTGGATTTAAGTGCTGTAGCCAGTGCAATAATACCATCTCTGTCAAAGACACTTATTCTTGTTGTCTTTAGTGTTTGGGGCCTGAACATACCCATTCCAGCTGTGTTCTTTGCCTTCGTAGGAGCGCTAGCACTTTTAGTGCATGCTAAAATTTAGCGTGTGCTAACACTAGAGACACCCATATATTCCTATGGGTGTCTCTAGCGTTAGCGCACACTAAAACGCTAGAGCATCTTAGTAAACAGGGCCCTAAGTTCCACGCGCCTAGAGAAAACTGCAGTTTTTGTGTAACAGCTGCTGATTGGCCAGTGTGGGTCAGATGATGAAAGCCTGTTCTCATAACATCAGCTTCATAGGCAGTTAGAGGCAGTTGGGGACTGACTCTGGTAAGAGAAGGTTGTTTCAGAGGGGCTAGTGGTTTAAAATGTTTAGGCAGCCTAAGAAACATTTAAAGTGGCTGAACTTTAGAAAAATAGTTTGGCTTAAACTGATAGTGCCTGAGGTAATTTGCCAGAGCCTTGGGAGAGTTTTGAAGGCGTTTTTCATAAAACAGACTGATTTTCTGAGAGGGTCTGAGGAGGCCCAATTTTACATAAGAACATAAGAGTAGCCAAACTGGGTCAGACCAATGGTCCATCTAGCCCAGTATCCTGTTTTCCAAACAGTGGCCAAGCCAGGTCACAAGTGCCTGGCAGAAACCCAAATCATGGCAACACTACACACTATAAATCCCAGGGCAAGCAGTTGCTTCCTATGTCTGTCTCAATAGCAGACTATGGACTTTTCCTCCAGGAATTTGACCAAACCTTTTTTAAACCCAGATAAACCGTTGTTACCACATTCTCTGGTTTTAGTTAAAAGCCTGGGCTTTATAGCCAGCAGAGTTCCCTGTGTTGGGGAAAAGTGGTCAGCTGAGTTGGGCCTTTACATCGAAAGGGACCCCTGATGGTTCCAAGATTGCCTTAAGTAGCAGCATACCAGAGCTGAGCCTGGGAGTGGAAGCCTGCAAGCCTACCACATAAGTGATTTAAGCTAAAGCCAAGTGTGATGAAACATCTAGCCACATGCCTGGAGTTACCCTGCAGCCACTTAGAGGGTCTGTCCCCAACACAGCTCAGGTCTACCTGCACCTGCTGCTTGTGCTCAACACTAGCACCCTCCTCCCACCGACTGGGTCACAACTGCCTCTGGGTAAGTCTCCCGCTCTCCAATTATCCTCAGTGATTTCTAGGTTGCTGGAGCCACACTCCCAGAAAGCACTTACAGACCCAACACACAAACCACCAGGATTCTTTATCAGTCCAGACAGGCAGAATGAATAAACGCAACAAACAATTGTGTTTATTCTCAGAACTTGGAACAGTAGACAAAAATGTGCAAATAGCAAATAATAGCATGTAACTGAAAAATGGATCAATTAGAAAACTAACTAAATATCTATATACTGTCTAAACAGTACCTGGGAAGATCAGGACATATAATTGTTCACAGAGCCTTAGCAAAGAGATCTGTCTCCCTCTTCTTCCAGGCTAAGACTGAAACAACAGCCAGCCACAACTGCTGGGTAATTTCAAAACTCCAGGCCAATCAGAGCCCAGAACAGTCAAGTTTCAAATAAAAACTAGTTACATCACTGCAAGGCACTTCCTATTATCTGTGTGCCAAATAAAAGAAAGAGAAGTCAGTCCTCTGTAACAGCTTTAAGCTTAAACATGCACCATCTGCTGGCTAAACAGGAGAAATACACTTTAGACATAATTAAACAGGAAAATATCCAATACATTTTACAGGCTTAAACAGTGTTAGCATTGCAAAGTGGAGTACTCCAGCTAAAGTTGCAGTTTGTATTCTTTTTGTTGGATGTTTACTACTACTACTTATCACTTCTGTTTAAACACTGAAAACATACTTACCTGAGACTAGTAGGTTTCCTGATTTCAGTTGCTACTGACCTGCAAAGAGAAATAAGAGGGGATTCAGACACATGGCAGAGCATGGATGGGGCATAGGCAGAGCTCCCACTTACAAGCATAATTTAAAGAATACTGTTTTACCAAGCCAAGCTAAAATGTGGCTGACGCTGATGTCAATGATTGGGTTTTCCATGTATTATGGCTACTTTTAGCATGATAGTATAATGGCCACGTGCAAATTTCCCCACTAGCGTGTGGCCATTACCGCTGAAGGCCTTACCGATACCTAGTTAGGAGGCAGTAAGGGCTCCCATGCTAAGAACATAAGAATAGCCATACTGGGTAGACCAATGGTCCATCTAGCCCAGTATCCTATTTCCAGCAGTGCCCAATCCAGGTCACAAGTACCTGGCAGAAATAGTAACAACATTCCATGCTACCAATCCCAGGACAAGCAGTAGCTTCCTACAAGGGTTCCAACATGGACCATGTTTCACAACAGCTTTTTTAAGGAACCCTAAGATCAATGACTGTTTGTTTGATATATAATTTCTTCTATAAAATAAACAGAAATATATTAATATCTTATTCATCTTTACCAAACAATCTTATAAGCAAACAATGGGAAATACATTGTGACATACTTCTCATTGCTTCTCCAAAATGCTACTGGAAGCAAGGCAGGGCCCGCCTATGTACGTAAGCTAGGACCACATTAACCCTAATCCAGGTCCCCCTCACCTGTCCCCGTCCTATCCTTGCAAACGATTCCAGGATGTCTCCAATCTCGTCTCTATTCCCCTCCTTCCCCCCTCCTCCCTCCCCTTCTCATGCGCCTTGTGGAATGCCCACTCAGTCTGCAACAAACTGTCTCTCACCCACGATCTCTTTATCTCTCGCTCCCTTCAACTGCTCGCCCTAACCGAAACCTGGATCTCCCCGGAAGACTCTGCCTCAGTTGCAGCCATCTGCCATGGAGGCTATCTCTTCTCCCACATGCCCCGCCCAGTTGGCCGCGGCGGAGGCGTTGGGCTACTACTCTCACCCTCCTGTAGTTTCCAACCCCTCCACCTACCGCAGTCTCACTGCTTCTCATCCTTTGAAGCTCATTCCATCCAGCTATTCTACCCGCTACCACTCAGAGTGGCAGTCATTTCCCACCCCCCTGATAAATCCTTCCCTTCCTTCCTCACCGACTTTGATGCTTGGCTCTCCGTCTTTCTTGACCCTTCATCTCCGTCCCTCATTCTCGGAGACTTTAACGTACACGCTGATCACCTATCCGACCCCCACGCTTCTAAGTTCCTCACCCTAACATCCTCCTTCAACCTCCAGCTGTGCTCCATCACCCCTACTCACCGTGACGGCCATTGTCTTGACCTCGTCCTCTCCTCCTCCGGCTCACCCTCCAATTTCCACGCCTCAGCTCTTCCTCTCTCCGATCATCACCTGATCACATTCACACTTCTTCACCCCCCCTCCACCCCATCCAACTTTAACCACCACCTCCAGGAACCTCCAGGCTATTGACCCCTCCACCTTATCATCTACTATCTCTAATCTCCTCCCCTCCATCATGTCCTCCGAAACTGTCGACAAAGCGGTCTCTGCTTACAATACCGCTCTCTCCTCTGCTTTGGACACCCTCGCACCATCCATCTCCCGTCCCACAAAGCGCACCAATCCCCAGCCCTGGCTGACTCCTTGCATCCGTTACCTTCGCTCCTGCACCCGATCCGCTGAGCGCCTCTGGAGGAAATCTCGTACCCTTTCAGACTTCCTCCACTACAAATTCATGCTATCCTCCTTCCACTCCTCCCTATTCCGTGCAAAACAGGACTATTACACCCAATTGACCAATTCTCTCAGCTCCAACCCTCGTCGTCTCTTCACCACCCTTAACTCCCTCCTAAAAGTGCCCCCTGCTCCTACTCCCCCTTCTCTCTCTCCTCAATCACTGGCCGACTACTTCCGCGACAAAGTGCAAAAGATCACCCTTGAGTTCACGACCAAGCCACCACCTCCTCTTCACCCTTTAACCCTCTCCCTCAACCAACCTACCCAGGCCTATTTCTCCTCCTTTCCTGAGATCACTGAGGATGAAACTTCCCGCCTTCTTTCCTCCTCAAAATGCACCACCTGTTCCTCTGATCCCATCCCCACCAACCTACTCAACACCATCTCCCATACTGTCACCCCCTCCATCTGTCGCATCCTTAACCTCTCTCTCTCTCCACTGCAACTGTCCCTGACACCTTCAAGCATGCCGTTGTCACACCTCTCCTCAAAAAACCTTCACTTGACCCTACCTGCCCCTCCAACTACCGCCCCATCTCTCTTTTACCCTTCCTCTCCAAAATACTTGAGCGCGCCATTCACAGCCGCTGCCTTGATTTTCTCTCCTCTCATGCCATCCTCGATCCACTTCAATCCGGTTTTCGCCCTCTGCACTCGACAGAAATGGCACTCTCTAAAGTTTGCAATGATCTGCTCCTGGCCAAATCCAGAGGTCACTACCCAATCCTCATCCTCCTCGATCTTTCCGCCGCGTTTGACACTGTCAATCATGATTTACTTCTTCCCACGCTGTCCTCTTTGGGTTCCAAGGCTCTGTCCTCTCCTGGTTCTCCTCTTATCTCTCCCACCGCACCTTCAGGGTACACTCCCATGGATCTTCCTCCACTCCCATCCCACTATCTGTTGGAGTTCCCCAGGGATCTGTCCTTGGACCCCTTCTTTTCTCAATCTACACCTCTTCCCTGGGCTCGCTGATCTTGTCTCATGGTTTTCAGTATCATCTTTATGCTGATGACACCCAGCTATACCTCTCCACACCTGACATCACCGCGGAGACCCAGGCCAAGGTATCGACCTGTTTATCCGACATTGCGGCATGGATGTCCAACCGTCACCTTAAACTTAACATGTCCAAGACCGAGCTCCTCGTCTTTCCTCCTAAACCCACTTCTCCTCTTCCTCCACTCTCTATCTCAGTTGATAACACCCTCATCCTCCCCGTCCCATCTGCCCGCAACCTCGGAGTCATCTTCGACTCCTCCCTCTCCTTCTCTGCGCATATCCAACAGACTGCCAAGACCTGTCGCTTCTTCCTCTTCAACATCAGCAAAATTTGACCTTTCCTCTCTGAGCACACCACCAGAACTCTCGTTCACGCTCTCATTACCTCTCGCCTTGATTACTGCAACTTACTCCTCACCGGCCTCCCACTCAGCCATCTATCCCCCCTTCAATCCGTTCAGAACGCTGCCGCACGTCTTATATTCCGCCAGAACCGATATACTCATATCACCCCTCTCCTCAAATCACTTCATTGGCTTCCGATCAGATATCGCATACAATTCAAGCTCCTCCTCCTTACCTACAAATGCACTCAGTCTGCGGCTCCTCACTACCTCTCCACCCTCATCTCCCCCTATGTTCCCGCCCGTAACCTCCGCTCACAGGACAAAGCCCTTCTCTCAGTACCCTTCTCCACCACTGCCAACTCCAGGCTCCGCTCATTCTGCCTTGCCTCACCCTATGCCTGGAACAATCTTCCTTTACCCATACGCCATGCCCCCTCCCTACCCATCTTCAAATCTCTGCTTAAAACTCACCTCTTCAATGCTGCCTTCGGCGCCTAACCGCTTGTGAAATATAGAATGACCCAATCTATCCACCCTATCAGATTAACTGTTCACTTGTCTTTAGATTGTTCTCTTGTCTTTTAGATTGTAAGCTCTTTGAGCAGGGACTGTCCTTCTATGTTTAAATTGTACAGCGCTGCGTAACCCTAGTAGCGCTTTAGAAATGTTAGTAGTTAGTTAGTTAGTAATTAACAACCAGTAGCTGTGAACAGCAGGAGGTCCGGACTCACGTGGGTGTGTCTTTTTTTGACTGTGCGATGATTACGTTATAAGCTTGGACCAATAATTGACTTGTTTGGTTGCAATGGTCCATTGTCATTTATGAGCTCATTTTACATCTGTTCATTTTAAAACTAACAATTGTGTTTGGTGTAAAGTCTGTCAAGATCATTATCTGGTATTCATTTGGTTTTCTTCCCCAGATTGTGTTCTATTTTTATGTCCTCTGTTGTTTATCGATACCCTATTAGTGCAAGCATGCTTATTTTGTGTCTATGGGCACACTTCCCATGCTGGAAAATAAAAAAAATATTTTCCAGTGCGGGATTAGCCCATGCTATGTAGAAAACTACCATTGTATGCCTCAGCGCATCCCACGGTAGTGCTCTATTACCATGCCTTAGTAAAAGAGCCCCCCGTAGTGTGTATCGGGCTTACCTGTGAAAATAAGGAAAGAGAGATTTTTTTTGAAACATGTTTCTTTAAAAAAAACAAACCTCATTTTATATCCAGGTAAATACATAATTTTGATTCAGAAAATATTACTAGTGAATGCATTCCAAAGAGCTACACTATGCTTCAGTTTTAATCAAATTCCTGTAAGAAACTTTATCCATTTCAGTAAGAACTATGAGGCTAGCAGGCCCTGAAAAAGTATGTGTACCACATACATTCTCAATAAACCAGAACTGGTCAGGACTAACAGTCCATTCTAATATACAGTACCGCCCAAATTATTGGTTATGTTTTTGAGGATTTATTTTTATTGATTGCCAAAATGCAGTCGCTCTTAGTCATAGTGGCTGGTTAACCAGATTACTAAATATGCACCGTATCTGCATTTTGTTGCCTACTTTAAATAATTAAGAACAGATTTGTGGATTCTTGCTCCAGGCTGATGGCACGGATTTCTTCCTCTGCAATGATGTTATGCTACTACTGAGTGTCTCTGCAGTCAGATACTGTGGCTTTTAAACAGGGTCATTTCTGGCTATGCTCTCTGGTCATAAATCTGCGTTGCCAAAAATCATGACATATTTGTCTTGTTTACTAAACATTTCATTTTTTTTGTTCCAGCTGTAGGCTCTGATGGGCTGAACTTGAAGTAGTGTGCCAAAGTTTATGTAGGAAAAATTCTAATTTAGTACAGCAATAAAGAAAAATAGCAGTTGGAGTGTAGATCTTCCACCAACCGTGATTTTTCACATGCAAGTTTTTTTTTCTGATTTTAATTTAGTGTCTTGTTTATCTACTCAAGTTATGAAGCCTAAACATACCAAAGCAGATCATTCCTTACGCCTATAAATTTAAAGATTATATAAGTATCATTATAAAATGAATCATGTTAAAAGTTATAAAAGAGTCGTACTAGCGTTTGACTAAATGAGGAAATACTGAATTATTTTTACTAGGAAACTTGGAAGTAATAAACATGTAGTTCAGTTGCATTGTAATAGAGATGGGCTGTGTAAACATGACAGAACATCATCTTTATGGTGTTAGATGATTACCAGTGGTGCTGAAAGACTCTCTTAAACTACATTAATAAGACTGAAGCCAATTCATCCTTTTTGAAACTGGGAAAGATTCAGAGAGAATCAGCTATTCCAGGCAGGGCTATGAGAACAGGGAAACACCCATTGTACCTTAATGTGACTTTAGCTCATGGCTTTTTATTGGTAACTTAATAAAATTGAATGAAAATATTTTTATTCAAAGCCAGAAAAGGGACCGTTTCAGTAGCCAGCGAGAGGCAAATTGAAAGCAAACTGTATAATGAAGCATTTTGGTCCTGCCTGAGGGGATCTGTGCCTAATAAAAACACATTGCCTCATCCTCACATCTCAACATAACAAGTACAAACCCACAACCATAAACACTCCAGATCACATCCTCCCCATTTCAGACAGCTTGAAAATACTCGGCGTCACAATCGACCACAACCTTACTCTTGAGAGCCAAGTAAACTCCGTAGTAAAGAAAATGTTCTACTGAATGTGGAAACTTAAATGCATAAAACCTTTCTTCCCGAAGGAAATCTTTCGAAACCTAATACAATCAATGGTCCTAAGCCATGCAGACTATTGCAATGGAATCTATACGGATTGTAAAGAATGACTCACTAAAAAACTCCAAACCGCCCAAAACACAGCAGCCAGACTGATAGTCAGCAAAACACGATTCGAAAGCGCTAAACCCCTCCGAGAAAAGATGCATTGGCTCCCAATCAAAGAAGGATCATCTTCAAAATCTGCACCCTGATCCACAAAATTATCTATGGCGTAGTCCCAGGATACATGATAGACCTTATAGACCTACCAACCAGGAACAGAACCGGATCATCAAGAACATACCAAAATCTACACCACCTAAATTGCAAAGGACTCAAATACAAAACAACTTATGCATCTAACTTCTCCTACATAAGCGTACAACTATGGAATGCGCTCCCCAAAACTGTAAAAACATTGCATGATCACATAAACTTCAGGAAATCACTAAAAACCAACCTTTTTAAAAAGGCATACCCCACCGATCCAACGTAAACCCCCACACCAGGCAACATAGCAATACCAATGATCATACTGGACAACTTACAATCCTTACTCCCTCCCATCTCATTAGACCACAACATAACCTTGTATTTGTTTCTCAACCAGACTTGGCGAACACCTTTACGGTAATATGTAAGCCACATTGAGCCTGCAAATAGGTGGAAAAATGTGGGGTACAAATGTAACAAATAAATAAACAAATAAATTTAAGCATCAGTATTTACACCAGTAAATGGCTGCGACTAGATTTGAGAGATGCTTGGCATAATTCTATATAGCGCACGGAAATTTAAGCCTATTCTATAAAATGTAGCCATACTATAGAGAATACGCCTAGATGTATTCTTTTTTGTTCCACCTAGAATTTTCAGGCGCCATATATGGAATCTAGCCACATGGTTCTGTTGTTTTAGTCGCCTCCACATCATATCTCTGCAAACAGGACATTTTCTCATACTTGCATCACTGATTTAGTAGCTGCACACACCAGACCAGATGCCATGTTATTTAAGACCTGAGTTTTCTGATAAACTATCAAATACCCAATCTCACTTCCTTCACTGAATTTGCATAGAAGCTCAGCTAAACACTGTGGAAGATCTATTAGAATGCATCCAGTGGAGATGTAGCCTAATGGTCAGAGTAGTGGGATGATAACCTGGAAAGTCAGGGTTCAAGTTCTGCTGACACAAATTTTGACCCCAAGAAAGACACTTCACCCTCCATTGCCTTAGGTGCAAACATTGAGGATCTTTATGAATTGTCTATACACCATAGAATCAGAATCAATTGGTCCTCAGAATTAGTCCCTGAACAGAAGTGCTTTTAACCAACTTGTCCTAAAAGTGGACCTCAAGTGGATCTATTTGTCTCTAGCCAAGAGCTTCCCAAACCTGCTTTTTGAGCTCTCCATAGGTACATGATTATTCTGCACCTTCGAGGGAGTTCACATAGTTTTATTTGGAAGTGATCATTGGGTCACAGACACAAAAAGATTGGGAAGCACTGCTCTAGTCTGAACAACAAACTTTCTCTATTTTGTTCCAAAGTACAAACAAAAAAGTGAATAGCCCATGATGCATTTGCCATACCATGGAAATGGCTTTTTATATATATATACTAGTAAAAAAGGCCCGTTTCTGTATGAAATGAAACGGGCGCTAGCAAGGTTCCCCCCCCCCTCCCCTGGTCTCTCCCTATGTCCCCTCCGAGTTGCATGCGGTCCTCCCTCCCCTCTGTAGACAGGAGTGGAGTTAAGGCTATGTAGTGCAGTGTAAGCAAGGAAGGCAATCTGGTTAATCTGTGTTTCCCCTGCCCCGTGCAGCCGTCATCGCCATACAGTCAAATGAAAGCAAACCTGTGAGGTGCTGCATCCACATTGTCGTTGAGGTGTTTGTGGGACGGCATGAGTGTAAGTCCCTCCCTCGCACCGTCCGACGTTGAGTCTCTCTGGCTGCGTGTTTCTTGGAAAAATGAAACGGGCGCTAGCAAAGGGATAACTTTCTTCCATTAATGTTTGTAATGAAAGAGTGTTATTATAAATAAATGTGATCTGATCCTAATGAGAGACTGTGTTTGACATATATAGAGTGTGTGTGTGTGTGTGTCTGTGTGTCTGTGTGTGTGTGTGTGTGTGTGTGAGTGAGAGACTGTTTTTGAGATATATAGACTGTGTGTGTGTGTGCGTGAGAGAGAGAGATTGATATATATAGACTTTGTGTGTGAGTGAGTGATTGATTGAGGGAGAGAGTGTGTCAGACAGAGTGTGTGTGCTTGAAAGAGTGAGTGTGTGATTCTGCGTATGTGTGAGTGTTTTAAGCAGGTGGTGCATTCCCCTCCCCCTACTGTGCCACTCTTCTTCCCCCTCTTCTCACCACCCCCTTCACCCTCCAAGTTACAGGGCACCCTCCCCCCCCCCCCCCTCAGAGTGAGTGTATGTGTTTGAAAGACTGTGTTTGTGTGTATGTGTGAGTGTTTTAAGCAGGTGGTGCATTCCCCTTCCCCTT
This sequence comes from Microcaecilia unicolor, assembly GCF_901765095.1. Lineage (NCBI taxonomy): Eukaryota > Metazoa > Chordata > Amphibia > Gymnophiona > Siphonopidae > Microcaecilia > Microcaecilia unicolor. The sequence continues at coordinate 124,353,832 of NC_044031.1, read as the reverse complement.
CTGTGCTCCTCTTCCTCCCCCTCCCCTCACCACCCCCTCACCATCCCGGCCTCCCCCAAGCCCCCTTCCTCCCCCTTGCCCCTTTCCTCCCCCTTGCCCCCTCCCTCTGAGTTCCAAATCCCCCTCCTCCCTCCCTGTTCTGTGCTCCCAGTGCATCCAGCATTCAGGCATTGATTGTGTGCTGTGCTGCTGCTGCTCCTCTCTCCTCTTTGTGTCCCCGTAGGAGCGCAGCTACCAGGAAGTTTTTTTGAACTTCCTGTTCCTGCGCTCCAGGGCCAGTGAGAGGAGAGATGAGTGGCTGCAGAGCAGACAGCCAATGGCTGAAGGCTGCCTGTGGTTTTTTTTTAAGATTAGCGGCGATCTTTGAGGGGGGGGAGGGTAGAGATGGGAAGGGGTGACGAACCTCGGGAGGGTGGAGACCGTGTGGAAAGCGGTGGCCGTTGACAGGTTGCATTTGCCGCTTGTTTAGTTCTTACTATTTTTCCTTGCGTTGATTCGCTAGAATGTTGCTGACGTAGCTATTAGTGGACGGGTGTGTGCTTCGGTGGAAAGTATTGGTGATGACGAACCTGTAACAATCTACGCAGATTGGCCGTGACGTCATCACGCTCGACACAAGGGCATGACAGAGAGACATGGTCAGTGAAGAGGCTTCACCACCACGAAGTAACGAACCCTTCCGTGTGTCGCCGGCCCCCCTGCAGCCTCCGTGCCAGAGGTACAGTGCAGTACAACGTTGGAGCTGAGAATGTGCTCCGCCCTCAACGTCATAACATTTGACGCGAGGGCGGGGCCCACAGACTGTGATTTTGTGTGGCTTCAGAGCTTCGAACTTACGAACCTGGCTTCAGTGACGTCAGTGCAAATAGAACGTTGAGGGTGAGTTTTATATATATATAGATATGTAGAGCTATAGAAATGCCAAATAGTAGTAGTAGTAGTATTATATATATATATATATACAGTGCAATCCGCTTAAGTGCAAGGGTCTCAGACCAAAGAAATACATGCAGTTAACTAGAGCGTGCACTTAACCATTGTGACCCAAAGAAGCTTGACATCTGATAAACATACGTACAGTACTGTTTATTATACGTACAATATACAGTCTCCATTAACTGACATTATACAGTCTCCGTTAACTGGCGTTAGGCTTATTTGAAGTAATCAGTCATAGTCCTCTGTACACTCTTGTGTCTGTGAGTTCCATAGACTACATCTTCCAGACGGTAAAAACTGTCATAGCACTGGCATCCAGTGGCCTCCAGATAGGCCCGCACGGTGTTGAGACTCTCCTGTGTTCTTGCAAAAGTGACGGGAGGTTGTTGAATTTCGTAAGCATATGCCTCTCTGCTCATTTCATCATCATCTGTTTCATCATCAGCCGTTGCCTGCATGTAGGCATGTATCTGGACATCAGTGCTGTCGTCAGCTGTTTGTAGATCGTAATCAACAGCTACATAGTGATGAAACTCCTCTTCAGTAACACCGGCTGGGATGTCAATAGCCTGTTCATCTGACTCGTTTGCAAGAGCTGCATCTGTTTCGTCCCTCTCCACATCCCTAACAAAGCTTGCCCGCTTGTAGCAGTTCACAATGGTTGCCTGTGTAACATGATTCCAGGCTTCTTTCTGCATATGTAGGGAATCCAACAGTGATAGATTACGAGCCAGTTCAACAGCACGTTTATCCTTGCCAGTCTGGTCATCCATAACGCTCATCAGACGACATAGCACAAGAGCCCGATAATGTTATTTGAAATTGGCTATTATGCCCTGATCCATAGGTTGGATCAGAGAGGTAGTGTTTGGTGGCAGGAAGACCACCTTGACGTTAGACAGTCTGACATCATCACTGTGTGCAGCACAATTATCACAAAGCAGCAAAATCTGACGCTTTTGTGCCCGCATTTTAGTGTCTATCTTCTTTAGCCACTGCTTCCAAATTTCCCCAGTCATCCATGAATTTGTGTTAGCCTCGTATGACACAGGAAGTCACTTAACATTCTTGAAGCAACGGGGCTGTTTGCTCTTTCCATTGACGAGTGGTTCCAACTTCTCACTCCCATCCATATTGCAGCAAAGGAGGATCGTCAGTCGGTCCTTCGACGTTTTACCTCCTGTAGTTTTGGCTTGTTTGAATGCAAGTGTTCCATCAGGAATCGCTCGCCAGTAGAGACCGTTTTCATCAGCATTGAAAATGTCACGAGGTGCAAACTCATTCAAGATGGTAGGAAGAACTGAAACAACCCAATTTTCAGCACCAAAGTCATCAGCGTCTTGTTTTTCACCATGCTGTTATAAGTACATAAGTACATAAGTACATAAGTAATGCCATACTGGGAAAAGACCAAGGGTCCATCGAGCCCAGCATCCTGTCCACGACAGCGGCCAATCCAGGCCAAGGGCACCTGGCAAGCTTCCCAAACGTACAAACATTCTATACATGTTATTCCTGGAATTTTGGATTTTTCCAAGTCCGTTTAGTAGCGGTTTATGGACTTGTCCTTTAGGAAACCGTCCAACCCCTTTTTAAACTCTGCTAAGCTAACCGCCTTCACCACTTTCTCCGGCAACGAATTCCAGAGTTTAATTACACGTTGGGTGAAGAAAAATTTTCTCCGATTTGTTTTAAATTTACTACACTGTAGTTTCATCGCATGCCCCCTAGTCCTAGTATTTTTGGAAAGCATGAACAGACGCTTCACATCCACCTGTTCCACTCCACTCATTATTTTATATACCTCTATCATGTCTCCCCTCAGCCGTCTCTTCTCCAAGCTGTATAGCCCTAGCCTCCTTAGTCTTTCTTCATAGGGAAGTCGTCCCATCCCCGCTATCATTTTAGTCGCCCTTCGCTGCACCTTTTCCAATTCTACTATATCTTTCTTGAGATGCGGCGACCAGAATTGAACACAATACTCAAGGTGCGGTCGCACCATGGAGTGATACAACGGCATTATAACATCCTCACACCTGTTTTCCATACCTTTCCTAATAATACCCAACATTCTATTTGCTTTCTTAGCCGCAGCAGCACACTGAGCAGAAGGTTTCAGTGTGTTATCGACGACGACACCCAGATCCCTTTCTTGGTCCGTAACTCCTAACGTGGAACCTTGCATGACGTAGCTATAATTCGGGTTCTTTTTTCCCACATGCATCACCTTGCACTTGCTCACATTAAACATCATCTGCCATTTAGCCGCCCAGTCTCCCAGTCTCGTAAGGTCCTCTTGTAATTTTTCACAATCCTGTCGTAATTTAACGACTTTGAATAACTTTGTGTCATCAGCAAATTTAATTACCTCGCTAGTTACTCCCATCTCTAAATCATTTATAAATATATTAAAAAGCAGCGGTCCTAGCACGGATCCCTGAGGAACCCCACTAACTACCCTTCTCCATTGTGAATACTGCCCATTTAACCCCACTCTCTGTTTCCTATCCTTCAACCAGTTTTTAATCCACAATAGGACATTTCCTCCTATCCCATGACCCTCCAATTTCCTCTGTAGCCTTTCATGAGGTACCTTGTCAAACGCCTTTTGAAAATCCAGATACACAATATCAACCGACTCCCCTTTGTCCACATGTTTGTTCACTCCTTCAAAGAATTGAAGTAAATTGGTCAGGCAAGATTTCCCCACACAAAAGCCATGCTGACTTGGTCTCAGTAATCCATGTTCTCGGATGTGCTCTGTAATTTTGTTTTTAATAATAGCCTCTACCATTTTCCCAGGCACCGATGTCAGACTCACCGGTCTATAATTTCCCGGATCTCCCCTGGAGCCTTTTTTTAAAATGGCCGTTACATTGGCCACCCTCCAATCTTCCGGTACCACGCTCGATTTTAAGGATAAGTTGCATATCACTAGCAGTAGCTCCGCAAGCTCGTTTTTCAGTTCTATCAGTACTCTAGGATGAATACCATCCGGTCCAGGAGATTTGCTACTCTTCAGTTTGCCGAACTGCCCCATTACGTCCTCCAGGTTTACCGTGAAGTCAGTAAGTTTCTCCGACTCGTCCGCTTGAAATACCATTTCCGACACCGGTATCCCACCCAAATCTTCCTCAGTGAAGACCGAAGCAAAGAATTCGTTCAGTCTCTCCGCTACGTCTTTGTCTTCCTTGATCGCCCCTTTTACCCCTCGGTCATCCAGCGGCCCAACCGATTCTTTTGCCGGCTTCCTGCTTTTAATATACCGAAAAAAATTTTTACTATGTTTTTTTGCCTCTAATGCTATCTTTTTTTCATACTCCCTCTTGGCCTTCTTAATCTGCGCCTTGCATTTGCTTTGACACTCCTTATGCTGTTTCTTGTTATTTTCAGACGGTTTCTTCTTCCATTTTCTGAAGGCGTTGAATTTTATGTTCCCAGTGGCATAGCTACATGGGGCCATGGGGGGCCTGGGCCCCCGTAGATTTGGCCCTGGACCCCCTGCCGACGACCCTCTCGACCCCCCTCCCGTCGCCAACCCTCCCCTGCCGTTGCTTTGGGCTACCTTTCCTGGCGGGGGACCCCAATCCCTGCCAGCCGAGGAGGTCCTCTTCTTCCTCTAAAACAGAACGAAGCCTTCGGAGGAAGAAGAGGACCTCCTCTGCTGGCGGGCATTGGGGTCCCCCGCCAGGAAAGGTAGCCCACGACAATGTCGGGGGAGGGTTGGTGGCGGGAGGGGGGTCAAGAGGGTCGTTGGCAGGGGTCATCAAAGTTGGCGGTGGCAGGAGGGATCGGCAATAGCGGGTGGGGGGTCTGTAATGGCAGGGGGGTCGGCAGTAGCAGGGGGGCCTAAAATGTGCCCCCTCACCTCGGGCTCTGGCCTCCCCTCCCACTGAAGTCTGGCTATGCCCCTGGTTGTTCCTCTCCTTCCATCTTTCTAAACATCCAACAGTGGCTTTGAATTCAGTTAGTTCAAGACTTTCAGCTAGTTGATTAGCTTTCTCCATAAGCAGTGGACCACTGACAGGAAACTGTCTGCTCCTGACTTGAGAAAACCACTGAAGAAGAGCATCTTCTACCTCCTCAGCTTTTCCCACCCGTTTTTGTTTCCGGTGTGGATTTGTATTGTTTTGCCAGTCTTCCAGAAGCTGTTCTTTCTGCTTCAAGATACGTGAAATTGACACCATATTCTTAGCAATAGATGCTTGACTTTGCTTGTTTTCTAATATTTTAAGAACTTTTATTCGCTCAGCCAGTGTTAAAGTCTTACAGTTCCGCTGCAATGACGACGACGATGACCCCAGTGCACACTCTAACAACATTCGCTTATTCTGCCTGTGGCAGTTAAAGGGGCTGTAAATTTGAAATCTCATTGGTTGTCATGCGCCAATCAGCTTCCATATTCCATGTGCAAGCTTATGCAGAGTCTTTCCTGCAGAGGAGCGGTCTTAAACCATGCATATAAGCTACTAAGATGGCGGCTAACTAGACGGTCACGAAACCAACACCTCTCCAGAGACCTTGCTGGAATCGTTTTAGAATGGGACCATTGATCGTTTAATTCCACTAAGCCCTAACTTGCAGACCGACTTTGGACCCGGAGCATCCCTAAGGTACCAGCTAACTTCCCAGAGTGAACTGGCATCAGAGTTTGACCGAAGTTTCCTCCTGCCTCGTGGCTACAACGCTGCCGGCGGTCCTTACTCCCTCAAAACCTAGACACTGCCAGACTGGTATTTCTACAGATCCAGAGAACCTTCTGGATCTCGAAAGAATCAGGTCCTTCCAACTGTCAAACTCAAACCATAAAACCACCACTAGGACTGGAACACGTGATACATCAGTGAGTTTTCCCAGCGCATCGGCACCAGACGCCTCCCAAGATTCCCCCCTGCCTTGTGGCTGCAACACTTGCTTGTACGGCCGAACTCCCACAATACCTAGTTGTTGACCGACTGGAACCACTACTAATCCAAAGACCCTATTGGATCTCGGAAGAAACAAATCAACTCAACCATCAGACCTGAACTACATAACCATCGCTAGGTCTGGGACACCCGATACATCAGCGGCTTTCCAGAGCGAATCGGCACCAGAGGCCTCATGAGGTTCCCTCCTGCCTCATGACTGCAACGTTGCCTGCACGGCCCAGATTTTCACTGACCCAGGAACGCTGCCTATCCGATCTCCCTCCTGCCTCACACCTGCTATCGCTGCATGATCAGTTTTGACTTTCATCGGACCCAGGTGCTGCCTACTCTGCATCTGAACTCCATCATGCTTAGGCAGAGTGCCCTAACCTGAGAATGCCCTGAGCCTGAGTCGACGGAAGTTGGCCCAGTGAATCTGTTGCTGTCGACGGCCAGGGAGACTCGAGAGACCTGGTGCTTGCGGTATTAAAAAGCAAAAACAGCTCATACTGTTATGGTCAACTTGCATCGTCTGCTCCAGCCTGCATCATCTGTTCCTGCCTACCTGCCTCTGCTCCAGCCTGCATTACCTGCTCCAACTTGCATTGTCTGCCCCAGCCTGCATCATCTGTTCCTGCCTGCATTCTCTGCCCCAGCCTGCATCATCTGTTCCTGCCTGCATCCTCTGCCCCAGCCTGCATCACCTGTTCCTGCCTGCATCCTCTGCCCCAGCCTGAAGCTTAAACTCCAGTCCTGCAACCTTGACTCCTTGTTCCAGCCTTCAGCCTCAGCTCCAGCTGCCTCACCTTGTTTGTGACTGTTAGCTAACGCCTAGACTGCCTGAGTCTATACATATGGCTCCATTTCACATTCTCCTCCTAGTACTGTCCCTCCCCAATCTACTCCTCCACCCGAAACCACTATGCACTACAGTCATACATTGCCCTTTCGTTCATTTTTTTACCTCACCATCTCTCTTGTCGTCTTTCTGCCTCCTTGCTTTCTGCCTTCAACACTTCATCCCTTCCATTGTACCTTCCCCATTCTATCTGAACTCATCTCGCCTTCGTCGCCTTCATCACCACTCTTCTCCTACTCTTCTCCGTACTGTCTTACTCCTTCTTCTTCTCTCTGCTGGAGACATCAATTCCAATCCTGGTCCCCCTCACCAACCCTCATCCTATTTGTGCAGGTTGCACCGTGACCTCTCCAATCTCATCTCTATTGCTCTCCTTCCCCCCTCTTCTCTGCCCTTCTCATGCGCCCTATGGAATGCCCGCTCCATCTGCAACAAACTTTCCTTTATCCATGACCTTTTTATCACTCGTAGCCTCCATCTGCTCGTGATAACTGAACCTTGGCTCTGCCTGCTTCAGTCGCAGCCCTCTGCCATGGTGGTTATCTCTTCTCCCATACTCCTCGCCCTATTGGCCACGGTGGTGACGTTGATCTATTACTCTCACCCGCTTCCAAATTTCAATCTCTCCTGCCACCTGAGTCTCTCTGTTTTTCTTCCTTTGAAGTCCACTCCGTCCGCCTATTCACTCCTTTGCCTCTTCGAATAGCAGTTATTTATTGTCCCCCTGATAAATCCCTTTCATCCTTTCTCAGCGACTTTGACGCTTGGCTTTCCTTCTTTCATGATCCTTCCTCCCCCTCCCTCATCCTTGGTGACTTTAACATTCATGCTGATGATCCGTCCAACTCTTACGTCTTCCAGTTCCTCACCTTAACATCCTCCTTCAATCTTCAACTATGCTCCACTTCCCCTACCCACCAAAATGGTCACTGTCTTGATCTTATCTTCTCCTACAACTGCTCTCCCTCCAATTCCTTTACCTCAGATCTTCCCCTCTCTGACCATCATCTAATAAACTTCACACTTAAACTTCCTCCCGCCCAATCCCGTCCAATCTTAACCAATTTATCTAGGAATCTCCAGGCCATTGACCCTACTACCCTATCCTCCAAAGTCTTGAACTGCTTCTCTAACACTGCACCATCCAAATCTGTCAATGATGCCGTCTCTTCCTACAATACTATTCTATCCTCTGCCTTAGACACTCTTGCACCTCTCATGCCCCGTCCTATAAGACGTACCAAACCCCAGCCCTGGCTTACCCCTAAAATCCACTACCTACGTTCCTGTACCCATTCCACCGAATGCCTCTGGCTGAAATCTCGTGCCCTTGCTCACTTCACACACTTCAAGTTCATGTTGACCTCCTTCCAATCTGCTCTCTTGCTTTCCAAACAGGACTACTACATCCAGCTGACTAATTCTCTCAGCTCAAACCCTCAACTTCTCTTTGCCACACTAAACTCTCTCCTCAAGGTGCCTCCACCCCCAACTCCCCCCTCACTATCTCCCTAGACCCTAGCTGAGTTCTTCCACAACAAGGTTCAGAAGATAAACCTTGAATTCTCTACCAAACCACCCCCACCTCACCCTCCCATTGTCCCTCCCCTTGTTGGGGCATGCTTTGGGAAGGATTTTGGAAGGCCCAGAATTTGGACGTTTTAATGTCTAGGGCTAAAATTGGGATGTTTTATCTGGACATGCTTCAATCATGATTAAAATATGGCCTAACTGACCGCTGGCAGGAATAAGGCATGACCCCCTTAATCCCCCAATGGTCACTGACCCCCCCCCCCTCCCATCCCCCAAAGATGTGACAGTGACATGCGATACTCTGTGACAACTTAATATATTATGGCCATACCTATTAGCAAGCTGGTTCCAAGAGTAGGCTGGTGGTCAGAGCAGTGGACTGTAGAGAAAGGGACCCAGGTCCATATCCTACTCTAACTAGTACACTGGTGGTGGAAATTGTAAGCTTTCCAAAACCCACAAAATACCAACTGTACCTTTAGATAGGAGACATCTGCAGACCTGAGGGATTTTGTAGTGGTGTGCAGTAGGTTTTTTGGTGTTCCTGGAGGGCTCACAATACAAAATAAGAGTGTTAAGATGGGATTTGTACTTGGGTCCCTTTATGTGAAATCCACTGCACTGATCACTAGGCTGCCCCTCTGCTCTGCTGGCATATCTGTGTGGCCAGTTTACTAGGAATGCTGCCACACAGCCATCCATACGACTTGCTGTAGTTTGTTTTTCTTTATAACTTTTATTATTTAATGGTACTTAAAGCAATGCAAATTAAGCACAAAAATGTTTGGAAAATAGCGAATAGATGTTTTTCTGGTTCAAAAATTGCTATGTTCAGAATGAGAATTTTAGATGTTTTCAGTAAAACATCTACAATTGAACTTGGATGTCATATCGAAAATGCTCCTCTATCAATATCACTTTTCTCAAAGAGGACTTCAAACTTCATTTGTCTGAGAACACCTTAGCACCATTTCAGCCTACTAAGGAGAGAGACTCTCTAGGTGCTAGATGGGCAGTAAAGCTGAATAATTATATCTCAAATTTCCAAATTTATGAATGGTTTTCTTCATAAAAAGCCTCCTATTCATAATTCCAATGGATGAACTGGACAGAGAATTTCCAACTCAAATGGATAAAGTACAGCTACTACTACTTAAAATTTCTATGGTGCTATTACACCAGGGGTTTTCAACCCATCCTTGAGACACACCTAGCCAGTCAGGTTTTCAGGATACCACAATGAATATGCATGAGATGAGTTTGCATGCACTACTTCCATTGTATGCAAATCTATCTCAAGCATATTCATTGTGGGTATCCTAAAAACCTGACTGACGTGGAGGGGCATTTTCGAAAGGGACGTCCTCGTTTCGATTTGGATGTCCTCGCAAAAAGTCACGATCCAGGGGCGGGGAAGCCTGTATTTTCAAAACAAGATTGACGTCCATCTTTCGTTTCGATAATACAGTCAGGGACGTCTAAATCCTGAAATTTGGTCGTCCATAGACTTGGTCATTTCTGATTTTCGGCAATAATCGAATCCAAGGATGTCCATCTCAGAAATGACCAAATGCAAGCCATTTGGTCATGGGAAGAGCCAGCATTTGAAGTGCACTGGTCCCCCTGACATGCCAGAACACCAATCAGGCACCCTAGGGGGCACTGCAGTGGACTTCATAAATTGCTCCCAGGTACTTAGCTCCCTTACCTTGTGTGCAGAGCCCCCCAAAACCCACTACCCACAACTGTACACCACTACAATAGTCCTTACGGGTGAAGGGGCACCTAGATGTGGGTATAGTGGGTTTGTGGTGGGTTTTGGAGGGCTCGCTGTTTCCTCCACAAACGTAACAGGTAGGGGGGTATGGGCCTAGGTACGCCTGCCTTAAGTGCAATGCACCCTCTAAAACTGCTCCAAGGACCTGCATACTGCTGTGATGGACCTGAATATGACATCTGAGGCTTAGCATAGAGGCTGGCAATCAATATTTTGAAAGATATTTTTTGAGGGTGGGAGGTGGTTAGTGACCACCGGGAGAGTAAGGGGAGGTTATCCCTGATTCTCTCCGGTGGTCATTTTGGCCACTTTTTTGTGCCTTGGTCGTAAGAAAAACACGACCAGGTAAAGTCGTCCAAGTGTTCATCAGGAACATCCTTGTTTCTTTCGATTATGGGTTGAGGACGTCCAAGTGTTAGGGACGCCCAAGTCCTGCCTTCGCTACGCCTCTGATACACCCCCTTGAACTTTGGCCATCCTTACAACGGAGTGCAGTTGGAGATGTCCTAAATCGGATTTTGATTATAGCGATTTGGACGTCCCTGGGAGAAGGACGTCCATCTTCCGATTTATGTCGAAAGATGGACGTCCTTCTCTTTCAAAAATGAGCCCAATAGTAACATATGGAACTTTTTAAATCTAAGTACTTTGAAAATGATGATAGTTAACATCAACTTATCTGCATAACTTGTGTTTGAAAATCACATGTCCCAGTATGGCAATACTTATGTACTTATTTGAAATTGTGTATCTAACTTTACAGTTCAATGGTTTTTTTGAAAATTTACCCTATAGTTACTAATGACTAGTAAGGAAAATGCTATGATTCCCTTTTCAGAATCATATATTGTATTCTTATTGTTTTATCTTTGTATTTTATAGAACTGCACAAATATTAAATGTTTAAATATTTCCTGCAACGTGGGACTTTTAGAAGGAGGTCAGCGTGCAGTATTGAAAGTCAGATCTCGCTTATGGGCCCAAACATTTCTCCAGGTAAAGTGCTGCAAAACTACATTTGAAAATGTTTTATAATTTTGTGTTTAACATGTTCATTAAACTTGAATTCTGGTAGTGCATATCTTTCTTTGGGCCTCTATTACTAAACCGTGCTAGCGATTCCTGTGCAACAAATTTGATGCAACCCATTCAAAATGAATAGGGTGTGGCACATTTGCCATGCCAGTAATTGCTAACACAGTTTAGTAAAAGAGGCCTTTAGTGATAAAAGAGGTAATTTTACAAAGCTTGTGTGGCTTTTAATCATGTAAGTACAGTAGTATATTTACAGGTATAAAAACCATACATGTGTAAATAGTAATTTTAGAATGCTAGAATTTACACTTGTAAAAACTACAGCATACACTTTTTAGAAGGGGGTGTTTTGTGGGTGGGTCAGAACAATATTTCCAATTTTGCAAAGGCAATATAAATATATTTTAATAAATATGGATGTTGGCATTTACTTTTGCTTTGAGACAGGCAGCCATAAGTATCACCTGAATGCTTATTTGTACTAGTGAATGAGGGGGAAATTATGCCTACCTCTCTGGTGTTTAAACATGCTTCAAAAATTTCAATTCACTCTTCAATTGGCTGATCCTACTTTTTTTGTAAAATTTGATGTTTACATATGTAGGTTCTAAAATTGATATTTAGACTAGTAAAACCTCAAGAGATGTCACTCTTTTTTTTAGAGTGTGTGTGTATATATATATATTAGTGTGTGTGTGTGTGTGTGTGTTTGTTGTTGTTTTGTTTTGTTTTGTTTTGTTTTGTTGTTTTGTTTTACTGAAATGGCTGTTCCCAGTGGACATGCCAGCATTTGTACATGTATATCCATTATCTTTACATATATTTTACAAAAGGCTGTACATTCCGCAGAGTCTTTTGTAAAATACATGAGGAAAATGTGAGTGTCCCAGCTTGTGTGTCCAGTTTCCCATATAGGTGTCTGATATTTCATAGGGTATCTAACTGCCAGTTGTTAACCACTTTAAGCATGTTTCAGAAAAAGTACTTTGAAGGTCGAAAAATTGTCTTTGGCAGTTCTTTCTTGATGTTTAAAAAGCACTTTTTAAGGTAGCATGCAGATTGAATGACTGTCTTTTCAGGCACCTTAATATTAGGGGCATTGAGGAATATGATATTTGAGAACGTACTTCCATCCCAGTCTATTCACAGTAGCCAATACACATGCACTGCACTGAGTTGAGCTAAGTTTATATTTGGTGTGAATTAAATAAAGGAAGCACAAGGCAATAAAATCAGTCTTGACATATCTGGTTACAGTTAACACCTAACCATTAAATTGGCATAGCTGAATATAACTGGTTAAAGTTAAACAGATAATGTATCTAGTGGAGGAGTAGCCTAGTGATTAGTGCAGTGGACGCTGATCCTGGGGAACTGGGTTCGATTCCCACTGCAGCTCCTTCTGACTCTGGGCAAGTCACTTAACCCCTCCATTGTCCTAGGTACAAATAAGTGCCTGTATATAATATGTAAACTGCTTTGAATGTAGTTGGAAAAACCACAGAAAGGTAGTATATAAGTCCCATTCCCCTTCCGATCAAGTATTTTTCATCCAGATTTATTCAGTTAACTTTAACTGGATAGTGACAATGTCCTGCTTTAGCGATATGAAATGTAACTGTGCCCATGACAAGCTTTTCTTCCTTCCTCTTTTAGTCTGGGTAACAGTTATCTCATCTGTGTAGTGGGAATTTGCAGTCACAATTTGTCCAAGAAAGTCTCAGGAGTTTACCCAGACAAATCATGGGAATATTTATTTATTTAGATTTTGCTCACACCTTTTTCAGTAGTAGCTCAAGGTGAGTTACATTCAGGTACTCTGGATATTTCTCTGTCCCAGGAGGGCTCACAATCTAAGTTTGTACCTGAGGCAATGGAGGGTTAAGTGACTTGCCCAAGACCACAAGGAGCTGCAGTGGGATTTGAACCAGCCACCTCTGGATTGCAAGACCAGTGCTCTAACCACTAGGCCAATCCTCCACTTTGACTCCACTTATGACTTCATAAAGGCTAATGGGCTTGATATTCAGGCTGCGGGAGATAGCCAGGCTGCCTCCCATGGTCTGCACTGAGCCTGAATATTCAGTGCTGGCCCGTTTGTTTATTTTTGACTGGTTTGAACTTAACCAGCCAAGCCGATGTTCAGCACTGGCCAGTTAAGTTGGAACCAGCCAAAGATATTCCACCTATTGATGCAGCCATACTTGGCTGCCAAAGATAATGACTAGACATTGAATATTGGTTCTGACCGGCTATTTCATGCAACATAATCGGTCATCTGGCTAGCCGCTAAGCACTAATATTCAGCTAACATATCTGGCTATCTCACGCTGAATATTAGCACTTAGCTAGCCAAGTACTATTTAACCAGCCAGGTGCTGTTCCTGGACGTTTAAATGGTTTTGAATGTCGGGTGGGGGAGGAGGGGATTGTGTTTGTCTATTATTTCCTGTTTTCCTTGAAACACTAGAAATTTAATTTGGTGATTTTTGCCAGAAAAAGAAGTAATAGATAGTGCTTTGAGCAGTTTTTGCCAATTTCTGATTATTTTCAAGTACCTGAACAGCTTGTTTTGCTATGCCATTCCCTTACCACCAAGACAAATATTTAATAGGTGGTATATCAAACTTGAACTTACCTTTGCTTACATAACTACAGGAATATTTTTAGTCTTTTTTTTGTGCAAGGGCAGTCTAGAAATTAGGACTGCAAGTTAATCTGCAATTAATACATTAATTATTAATCATGATTTAAAAAAATTAACCAAGTTGCAGCGTCTCCTGTCTCCTCCAAACATCTACCGCAAGCCATTTTTCAGCGTGCCTTAGTGATTTAATTATGGTATGGAGTAAATTTCATACCAAGGCGGCTCTGTAGGATAAACATGAAGTCAGCAGCCAAGAGAAGAGCTTGGTGCTGCTCACCTCCAAGTTTGTGTTGCTGCTCATGGAGGTGGAGGGGAAGGAAAGAGAGAGAGAGTCACAAGGATCTGCAGTGGGAAATAAATAAATGTAATACCTTTAATTGTGTGATTACAATGATTAAAAATGTTAATTGAAATGCAGTCCTGATAGACATCCTTTGTATTACCATCTTAATATTCTGTATACAGTGTAAACCACTATTGATCAGAATGTTTCTTTCATGTCAGTTCACCTTCATATAAATAATGTAGCTTTTCCACATAATAATAAAATGTGCAGTAATTATAGACTTTTAAAGTTAAAATTTTTAATGTTTTTAAATAAAGCAAGAGGCCAGTATAAATTTTAGGCTGTTTGTGCACTTACCAAATCTCAATCAGTCCATGAGCTGCATCACTAGCAAGCTGTGATTGAAAGGACAAATCAAATGTTCTTAATTAAATGTACAGCAAGCCTGTCATGGGGACTTCCTAACCAGTCAGGTTTTCTGGATATCTTCAAGTATGAATGAACTCAATTGAAGACTCAGTATATGCAACTTTTTTTGTTTATTCATTATGGATATCCAGAAAACCTGATTGGCTGTGGAGTCCTCATGGACAGAATTGGAAGCCCTTTTTACAGTATAATTTGTTTTAAAAAATGTATTTTGAATGAGCTGTGGTGATGTCCCAGTAGAATTATTATGGCATCTGAGGCAATTGGATACTAATGACACCGATTCCATTTTGTCACTTCTTTAACAGTTTAATGAAGATATTTTATTATATTGTTGTATTCCTTCTTAATTCTTGCTTTCTGACTTGCTGCATAGTACATTCCTAGTCAAGATAGTTTTTGCTTAAATTTTGATGCAAGAATAGCAAGCTAAACAAAACCAAACAACAAAGCTTGAAGGATAAAATGGAATTTAAAATGTACAAAATGTGATTGCCTACTCAGATGTTCTCTACTGCATATTAGACTATTTCACCTCCCAATGCTTTTTAGTATACAGTGTACTTAGCAAGAAATAATCCCAACTACAGGTACAAAATTATGAGTTCTGACTATGGTGTCACTATCCAAGAAAACAATCTTCGCATCATTATAGACAATGGGCCATATTCAGTAAATGGCACTCAAATTTAGGAACCGGGAAACATCAGCGCTAAGTGCTATTGCATAAAGGGTGTTCCGAGCTGAGTGCCCTTTATAGAATAGTGCTTAGTGTGCTTTACCATGCCCAAGTTTGGGCACGAGGATTAACGCATACTGCAACCTTGTGTAAATCCATTAACGCATGCTGAAACCTGCTGTAAATCCTGGTGCACAAGTTGAGCACGGAACCCTGGTATTCTATAACACTGTGCCTAAATTTTGGGAGTGCCCCTGATCAGCCCGCCCATGGCCCCACACCCCTTTTGGGTTGCATGTGAGACAAATTAGGCACACAGCCTTATATCATAGTGCACAGGCAGATGCACATCCAAATACAAATTACTGCCAATTAATGTCAATAAGTGATTGTTGACACCTTGTTAACTCATTAATTTACCTAAATTTGGGCACCCTATGTAGAATTCGGGAGAATATGTTGAAATTTTCAGCCAAATGTTGCCATGGCTAAGAAGCAAATAGAATGTTAGTAATTATTATAAAAAGAATGGAGAACATACTGAGAATATCATTATGCCTCTGTACAGGACCTGGTACAACTGCACCTTGAGTATTATGTGCAGGTCTGGTCATCCCATCTCAAAATGGATATAGCAGAACTAGAAGAGGTTCAAAGAAGTGAGACAGAAATGATAAAGGGGATAGAGCACATCCTTTATGAAGAAAGGCTAAATAGGTTAGTGATCTTCAGCTCAGGGAAGAGATGACTGAGAGGAGATAAGACAGACATTGATAAAACCATGAGTGAGATGGAATGATTAAATAGAAACAGTTGTTTAACTTTTCAACAGCACAAAAATAAAAGGGCAATCCATGAAACTAATGACAAGCAGATTGAAATCAAATAGAAAGATTTTTTTTCATGCTGCATGTAATTATGCTGTGGAATTTGTTGCCTGGGGATGAGGTCAAGGTTACTTAACAGCAGGATTTGTTTGGACATGTTCTTGGAGGAAAGTCCATAAAAACATTATTATCCAGGAGAACCATTGATCACTCCATCTAAATGAGCTATGGGAAATAGATCTGCATTTTGGTGTGCCAGGTATTGTAACCCAGGCAGTCCACTGTCAGAGACGTGAGGCTGGGCTCAATGGGTCTTAGTCTCACTCAGTATGGATTTTCTTATGTTATTAAATAGAATTATCTATATTGTGTTATTTGAATGTGTATTTGATATTGCTGCGCTAATTAAAAACTTTAGACCACTGTATACTCCAGTCACAGATGAGGAAGCAAGGACTATACATGGGGAATCAGAACAAAGGGTTAGATCTCACATAAAAGAGGCTAGCTGCTTTTTTTTTTTTTTTTTACATTCAGAGCAGCTGAGTGAATACAATAAGTACAAAGTACAAAGTCTAGGGGACACTCGAGGAAGTTACATGGAAATAACTCCTATATAAGCACACAACTATGGAACTCACTGCCAAAAGCTGTGAAAACAACCTATGACCATCTAAACATCAGGAAATCACTAAAAACCAACCTCTTCAAAAAGGCATACCCTACCGACCCAACATAAATGCCTACACTCTTGAACACAGCAAAACCAAAGCTCATAATGGACACTATATAACCTCTCTTCTCTTTGATCCCCATTGTGCCTGAACCTTAATCGACCACAACATTAGCAAGTGTTTGTTTCTCTACCGGACTTGGCAAACGCCTTTACGGTATTATGTAAGCCACATTGAGCTTGCAAATAGGTGGGAAAATGTGGGATACAAATGTAACAAATAAATAAATAAATACAAAATTGCCTTTCAGTAAGAAATTGAACTATACACATTAATCAAAAATTTACATTATTTGAAACTGTAATTGAATCAGTGCCAATTTATTCACAGTTGTCATATTTAGCTGACTGTATCCAGTAAAGTTAACTGGACAACGTTTTCCAATTGACTGCCTGGATGACCTTCTCAGACTGACTGTCTGGTCTAAATTAGCAGGCAAAGCTGTCCAATTAACTCTAGACTTGTTATTTGGGCAGCTTACATTGTCTGGCTTATTTTGACTGGCTGATGCTAAATGTCAGCTTTGATTGGTCAGAATGAAACTACACCCCAGGAATGCCATCAGCACCACCTTTTTTGGGTTAGTTAGACTTTGTATGAGCAGAATATTTCCAGGACAAAATGTATCCACTGAGTGTAAGTGAAGATATTTCCATTGTTTGGTTGACCCCCAAAAGTTAGCCATTCAAGCTCTTTCAATATGGATCTCTGTGCATATAAGATATTGTTCTGAACTCCATTGTTGAATACCCTGGCATATAACTGGTTGAGACTGGTTGAGACCTTAGAAAAATAGCCAGGTATTATCCCAATATTGTCACAGTGACTAATTTCCCTTGCCAGTTTGGCTTTTGGGGGGACACAAAAACCACTTGAGGATTAAGGGGGCAGCCCCCCCCCCCCCCCCCCCACTCCCTCAGTGGAGTGCTGCTATTTACCAATTCCTACACGTGCTTGGCAGCAGGTGTAACTCCCGACATCGATCTTATAGGAAATAGACATTCAGGGCCCGATGCACAAAGCTTACTGTGCTTGCAACATTTGTAGCCTGTCTAAAGCAAATGTTATTTAGTGTGTAATGCACAAAGGGATTCTGGGTCCCTTTTACTGTTTCCCACAGCAGCTACCCAGAACCCCATGCAAATGCATTATAATGAGCTCATTAGTACCAAAATGAGCATTCTGAGTAATGCACAGAAATTTCCATGCACAGAACGCCTATCTTTAACGTGTAAATTTTATGGCAGGTCTGGAACTATCCTTATGGGGAGCAGTCTGTTGGCACTGTGTAAGGTAGGCACTCCTTTCATGGACCCCCAACCTGACCATCCCCAAGACCTTGGTGGTCAGGTGGTCCAGTGGCCTTCCTGACCCCCTCTTACCACCATTACTCGACATCCCTGGTAGTCCAGTGGACCCCTTTTGAACCCTCCATCTTGAAAAGTTCCAGGGAGGTCCATTGGATCCCTGACCTCCCCACCCCCTAGGGGCATGACTGATCAAACCCAGTGGGCCCTGAGCTGGACCAGACTCCTTGATGGCCACTAATGGCCATGGTGGTCTAGCAGGATCTTACCCCCCCCCCCCCAACCCTTACTACTACCTTTATGTAGGAAACAGGAGGACCACCTCCTGTCTTAGGCCCACCCACTTCCAAATTGGTGGCACCAAGCACCTGCCTGCCTGGTGCATCCTGGGATACATATGGTGCTTAGACCTCTCCCAGTGCATCCCAGGATTTTGAAAGTGGGTGGACTTGAGGCAGGAGGCAGTCCTCCTGCCTCCTATGACAACATAGGAATACAGGTCAGTGGGTAGGATCCCACTAGATCACCAGGGCTATTATTTGCCACCAGGGGGGGGGGGTCTGGCTGGCCCAGCTCGACAGGTCGGGTTGTGTTGTGTGGCGGGATTGAACCAGTAATCATGCCCCTAGGGGTGGGGGAGGTAGGAGGGCTAAACTGGACCCCCAATGTATTTGTTTGGAGGGGAAGGTCAGGGGGTCCACTGGAACCCACACCCCTGGGAACTTTTCAAATTTGGGAGAGGTTGAGGGATCCACTGGACCACCATACATTTTCTGGAAGGGGAGGGAGTCAGTAGACCACTATGGAGATTTTTTGGGTTGCACAGGGGAGGGTTGGGAGTCCGATAACTTCAGTGGACTCTCTGTCTCGAGCCCCGTCCTGCACAACTCAAAAAACTCCATGGTGGTCTACTGTTAAATGCATTTGACAGCTTCCAGTTGCAAACTGCGACCAATGCACAAAAGAGGATACATGCATTTCATCTGCAAGCCCCACCCCCTTTGTGCATCGGTCGCTGTTTGCAACTCGGTAAGTTCTCCCACTGCACCTGTATTTAATGGGTGCCTTTGTGCATCTGGCCCTCAGTCCCACTTTGAAATAGGGACCAAGCTTCTATGAACTTGCCACACCCTTGTCCTGCACAAAACATCCCAAGATCATATTCCCTTTCCATTTGCACGCACTTGGGTTTGATATGTGCATATCCCAGCTTTGCAAAGTGGGGGCTTGGATGTTTATGCAAAATAAACATTTAATTGCTGGTTCGTGCACATTTAAGTGCTGGTTTGTGCACATATCTAATGGAATAAGGCTTATAAAATGAGGGCCTTGATGTCTCTGAATTTTCAGTCCTATGTTTGGTGAATGTGATGATGTTTGACTTGCTTGCTCTGGTTCTCTTTTGCATATATAATGCTGACAACACTGAAACATTTATGCCTCGGGACAATTCTTCATCTGCCACTTTAAAATAAAAAACTGTTGCTATGAATCACTGTTTTATTAACTGCAATGACTGGACATGATTCAGTAAACATGACAGCCTTAAGACTTGTCACCAACCAAAAGATAGTGGGAAAAAAAAGTTTGCATATTGGCCAAGAAATAATTGTGCTTCTGCTTCAAAGGTTAAATTGTAAACATGAGTCACATGAATTATCTCTTGTATTCAAATTTGCTGAGCAAGCAGATCCACTGATGGCCTGCATTGTAGAGATCTGTATGGTTAGATTGAGTCCATTCTGTTATACTTGAATACACGTCTCTATCAAACCTATAGGCTGCTAAGGCATGATAAGAGAAATATTCAAACCGCCTTCACTATTGCAGATTATTCAAGTGGTTTAATGCATGTAGTTGCACAAATTTCAAAACAGATGTTACCAAAAGTATGCACATGTAAAGGGCAATCCTATAACAGGGCACTCGCATTTACTCACCCCTTGCATGTGTAAATGTTTAGACTACTAGCACTCGTGTGCATAACTGTATAATTACCCATAAGATTGCCAGCAGGGCGCCCAAGTGCTATTCTGTAACTATGCGTGTAAGTGGCCTAAATTATAAATGCAAGGGCGTGTACACAGGGATGGACATGGGCAGGACATAGGCATGTCTCTAAGATACACAAATAACTTAGGGGTCCTTGTACTAAGCAGCACTAAAAAGTGGCCTGCACTAGCACCATCGTGGGTCTCTCTCATATACTAAGACTACTTACAGCGCTGCCAGTAAATGACTGATTTTTCCATTTTTGCAATAATGGTCACATGACCATTTTCCCTTTAGCCTGCAGCTATTAGTGCGTGAGCACTTACAGACACCTATTTTGTAAGCAGTAAGGGCTCATGCACTAATCCTGCTCTAATCAGTTAGCACATGGCAATACCCATGGGCTAACTAATTAACATAGCCATGCCCGTTCTCTACCCCCAAACATGCCCCCAGCATTTAAAAATAAATTTTATTTTTTTGCACATGGGTAGTGCATACACATGCAAAAACTACCACAGGATGCCTCAGCATTTCCAGCAGTAGTTCATTTTACCTGTGGTAAGCATGAGTTAATGCTTATTGCAGCTTAGTTAAAGGGCCCCTTAAAGAACAGTGTAAGTTACATATGTCTCTGCTACTTTTATACAACCAGATTTACTCCAGATCTATGGCTGGTATAACTGTGGGCGCATAACTGTAAAGAACGCTGATACTGGGTCACATTAGTATTCTATAACAATCTGTACCCTGATCATGACTGAATAGATATGGATGGGCTGGAGTGTAAAATTTAAGGGGCTTCGACATTAGCTTCATTATTTCTAGTACAAGAACAGTGCTGGTCAGACTTCTACGGTCTGTGCCCTGAAAATGGCAAGGACAATCAAACTCAGGTATACATACAAAATATCGCATACCATGTAAAATGAGTTTATCTTATTGGGCAGACTGGATGGACCGTACAGGTCTTTATCTGCCATCATTTACTATGTTACTATAACAGAAATGGGGCACCCAGATCTATTATAGGCTCCCTCTATTTATTTTATTTTATTTTATTTTAAAAAAATCTTCTATCCTACACCCTTTGCAATTCTGGGTGGCTTACAAGGAATGTACACAATCACTGGGGTACCTAAATGGAGGCACCCACTTATATAATGGCCCCCTAAGAAGTTAATTTTGTAAGGAGATGCCTTGCTATAGGCACTAAGAAGTTACATAAACAGCAGCATTTTAGATATGTAGCTGTGTGTGTGGTCACATGTGAATATAAATGGGCTCTTTTATCCTGAGCATGATTTTATAAGTATGTCCATAAAATTAATGGTGTTATGCTGCTGGTGGGAATGACATGGGGATGGGGACCTGCGGTAACCATGGGGACAGGGACAGAGCCGAAGGGGGCGGGGATGGAGACAGAGCCCACGAGGATGGGGAGAGCCCACGGGGATGGGGACAAACTTTGTTCCCATGTTATTTTCTACTTTGAAACCTGTTGATGAACTGGACTGTTATTTATATTTCAGTGATGCAGACAATGATATTTTGATTTTTTTTGGGAAAAATAAGCAAACATGCTGGCCCCAACTAGGAAAATTTGCATAGGGTTCCTGTACATCCTGCTACTCAGCATATCTCCTAAGAAGACATATTCAATTGTAGGAAGACAGATTAGAGGAAGGACTCCGGAAGACAGGAGAGCTAGACTGAATCCTGAGATTGGTGATAACGTGGAGGGGCATAATCAAAAGGGACGTCCTCGTTTCCATTTGGATGTCCTCGCAGAAAATCTCAATCCAGGGGCAGGGAAACCCGTATTTTCGAAACAAAATGGACATCCATCTTTTGTTTCAATAATACGGTCAGGCACATCCAAATCCTTAAATTTAGGTCGTGCCTAGATTTGGTTGTCTCTAGACTTGGTCGTTTCTGATTTTCGGCGATAATCAAAACCAAGGACGTCCATTTCAGAAACTACAAAATGCAAGCCATTTGGTGGGAGGAACCAGCATTTCTAGTGCACTGGTCCCCCCGACATGCCAGGACACCAACCAGGCACCCTAGGGGGCACTGCAGTGGACTTCATAAATTGCTCTCAGGTTCATAGCTCCCTTACCTTGTGTGCTGAGCCCCCAAAACCCACTACCCATAAATGTACACCACTACCATAGACCTTATGGGTGAAGGGGGGCGCCTAGATGTGGGTACAGTAGGTTTCTAGTGGGTTTTGGAGGGCTCGCTGTTTCCTCCACAAACGTAACAGGTGGGGGGGATGGGACTGGGACAGCCTGCCTGAAGTGCACTGCACCCACTAAAACTGCTCCAGGGACCTGCATACTGCTGTGGTGGACCTGAGTATGACATCTGAGGCTGGCATAGAAACTGGCAATCAATATTTTTAAAGATGTTTTTTGAGGGTGGGAGGGGGTTAGTGACCACTGGGGGAGTAAGGGGAGGTCATCCCCGATTCTCTGTGTTGGTCATCTGGTCATTTTGGGCATCTTTTTTTGCCTTGGTCGTAAGAAAAACACGACCAGGTAAAATCGTCCAAGTGTTCATCAGGAACATCCTTGTTTCTTTCGATAATGGGTCGAGGACGTCAAAGTGTTAGGCACACCCAAGTCCCACCTTCGCTACGCCTCTGACACGCCCCCTTGAACTTTGGCCATACTTGCGATGGAAAGCAGTTAGGGACGTCCAAAATTGGCTTTCGATTATACCGATTTGGACGACCCTGTGAGAAGGACATCCATCTTCCGATTTATGTCGAAAGATGGGCGTCCTTCTCTTTTGAAAATGAGCACATTATTCATCCACGGAGTTAAAAAATCATAACAGTGCTTCATAGGGCATATTTCTCCGCTCTTGATCATTCAGAATGGGTTGTATTTTGTGCCTCTGGACATTTTAACAGGGTGGATTAGGATTTCTTGGGGTAGTAGAAATCAACTGTTGTTGGGGTTGGAAGGATAGAGGGTGATAGTGGGGGGAGGATTATTATAGCTTCTCATTGTTATTATTTTTTTTTATTTGTAATTTATACACAACAGTTGCGCAGCATATTGTTTCTTTTTATACTTTAATAAAAAGATTTAAATATAAAATCATAAGTGTTCGAGGCTTCTGCAGATGAGGACAGAGCCCATGAGGACAGGGCAGGGACTGAGATAGGGCCTGCGGGGACGGAGACAAACTTTGTCCCCATGTCATTCTCTAGTGTATATATCAGCAGAATTCAGGTAAAGTATGGTTTGAAGCATACAATTATACACATTCTTTAGAAATGTAGCTGTAGGGCTGTTGTAAATGTCCGTGTCTACACTGTAGGTGCAAGTTATCCTACACAGGCTAGTAATTTGTAAAGAAAAGTAGGCACCTCATTTCAAAATTACCTCCTAAAAGCATCCACATATATGCATCTACTATACGTGTTGACAGCAAGGGTAAGGGAAGATAGCATGCATAGATTTGAAAATCAAAATATGTACATGCTGTTTACTTCCCATAGGAATGCCTTTTTTTAAAACACAGCTAAACATAACAGCTTGCTCCTGTGTACTTGACACCATGTCTTTTGAAAACTCCACATGGTATGTCCTTTGGCAATCAGTATAAGACTAGTTTGGAGGGCAAGTGATGTTTTCTTTGGTAATGTTTAGCTTAAGTTATAATTATCCGCAAGGGAACTTTCATGATGAATATATTAATTTAGTCTAATTTTAAAACAATACGTATATTACACATTGAATGGGTTCAAAGTAGATTGCATGTCATGCATCAGAAGTACACTAAAAGATAGTAAAACTAAGAACATGTATATATCATAATGTTACAGAATAACAGGAATGAAATAATTAAATCTCAATACAAAGCATTCAGATCCTCCAAGCAAACCTATTGTCGCTAGCCAAATAGCAAATGTGCAATGAAAGTACAGCCAGGCCTAAAGCATGTAATTTGAGAGAAAAGCCATGTTGTCAATATTTTATGGAAAATTAAGGGCCTCTTACCAAGTTGCGCTACTTGCTCCCGGTGCAGTAATGCCTACAAAGCCCATTCACTTTGAATGGGCTCTGTCAACATTGGCACGTAGGAACCATTAGTGTGGCTTGATAAAAGAGGCCCTAAGTAAATGTAGTATCTGATGGAAAATTATTCCAGAGCTGGGAGCCTTAAAGCAAACATCTTGACAAAACCAAACCAGAACAAATTGGCACATTTGAAACCATTCACTGCAGTATCACACCTCTTTTAGTTTATGGAGAAATCTCAGCAGCTCTATTCAGCATTATCTAAAGTCCCTATAGTGATTTCTTAGGCAATCCAATGTAACTGGAATTAAGATAGTCTAAAGAAGATGGAGCTATGGCTTAAATCTGAATAAAAAATATGGAGCCAACTTTGCCTCACATATCTCAAGAGTAACAATGGCTTTTATACATTTACTTTTTATTTACAAAATGCAGAAAGTTCAGACTAGAAATATACGTGTAGTAATAATATGGATAATAATATTCTAATAGTAAAATAGAAGAAACAAAGAAGTAAGGGGAAAGCAAATCAAGAATAACACATTCACTTTAGACCACAAATAAAGAAAACAAAGGAAACAAAGAAGATTACCCCAAAACAATAATTGAAACAATAACAATCTAAGCTTAACATGAATGTTACTGGAGTATCCCATGTCTGTGTACTTTAAATCATCCCCAATATCCAGATGCCTAGATCCAGTAAACTTTTTAGTATCAAGAAAAGCCCTTAGTTCCCCTGGGACAGAATGCAAAATTATTATTTACAAGGGTACCAATCACCTAGTGTCTAGAGAGAAAACTCTTCCAAAGCCCTTGAGTCATTCTAATAACAAGCTGTGCCTCAGAAGCAAGATCTGAGTCTTACAAAAGTACAGCTTCATAACCATGAGCAAGTCCTAACTGAAAAGAAATGAAGCCAACAAGATGGTTCTGTTGGCTTCTTCCAAGATAGTACTTTCCAGTATCCATCTAAACTACCAGATGTTGATCTTTACCTCTCCTCATGACTAAGCAAGACAGTGCTGGCCCAGGTGTGAATGTTCAGCTGTACGTGTCCACTCTCCACTCCTCTCAGTAGGCTCAAGGCCATCATCTCCTTTTCCCCTCTTTACTCCCCCCCCCCAACGTAGCCAACATCTTTCCTTTCCCTCTTCCCTGTCTCTCCCCCCTCAGTTGGCCAGCATCTCAGCTCCCCTTCCCTACCCCTATACCACCCCACATCCATCATCTTGTGAGGGATAATGAGGTTTTGACTGTGCTAGGAGAACAAATACACCTCCCACCACCTGAATTCTCAATCTCCACTAGTAAAAAGGAAACTGAGTTAACAATTCCATGTATGGAGTCATTATGAAAAGAAAGAAAAAAAAAGACCAAATAGCAAACTTAGGGGTCCTTTTCAAAGGCATGCTAGTGTTTTTAGCGCACACTAAAAATAAGCATGTGCTAGACATTAGAGATGTCCATATAGTTCTGTGGGCAACTCTAGCTTTTAACATGTGCTAATCATTAGCACGCACTAAAAATGCTAGCACGCCTTTGTAAAAGGACCCCTTACAATAATATAAACTTTATTTCTTTGTAGCAGTTCAGGTGCAGAGACCTATTGTCATTCAGATGCTAAATACCGACTTACGAAATAAAACGCTGAGACCAAAGTATCAGTCTGCTCCCTCATATCCTTTATAACTAAGGCATATTGGCTATGTAACCCCTGTTACTAGGAAATTACAATAAGCTGCTATCCAACCAGTAGCGTCTCTAGACAGAAATATTTGGGGTGGCAAAGGAGTGGGGGAGGAAGAATGGCAAGCTAACAAGCCAAAATTGCATTTCTGCACATCAAAGCCCCCCCCCCCCCCACACACACACACTGTTAAATTGGCAGTATAAGACCCCAGGGCCTTCTATGCATAAAGAAACCATCCCCCCTCCAGCCAATTTCAGGTACTCGATAAATCATTCAACACATTTTTCTGTGTAGTAGTGAAGTCTGGATTCTCTACAGCAGTGGTTTTCAAACCTATCCTAGGGAACCACCAGCCAACTGAGTTTTCTGGATATCTCTAGCATGTAAAGGAGGTAGAGGCATGAAAGTCTCTCTGATGCGTTTTCGTTGTGGATATTCTCCAAACTCAACTAGCAGGTTTCTCCAGGACAGGTTTAAGAACAACTGCTCTACAGGTTTGGTCAGAATCTCAATATAAACCCCGAAGCCAGTTCTGTATAACAAACTTCATATTCCCTAACAATAGAGCTTTATCCCCATTACAACTCACCATACAAAAATATTCAAATTGTGATAGTCACCTCGGGAACAGCATGTGCTCCTTCCACTGCTAGACAGTTTGTTTAAAGCAGACAGGTTTTTGTTTGTATGATGATTGTACAAGATGAGGATTAATAATATAAATGTAATCCTATAAGGAACTGGAAGCCAGTGTTCTTCCTTTAATAATAGACAGATATGATCCCATTTCTTGGCTCCTTTGAGTTTAACTGCTGTGTTTTGAATTATTTGAAGATGAGAAATGTCCATTAGTTGGTGACCCTTGAGAAACAAGTTACAGTAGTGAATGCTGCTAATTAACATTGAAAGCACAAATATACACATACCTTTCTGGGAGGATGAGAACTTAACTGAACATATCATCTGTAATTCGGAAAAAAGAATTTGGATATGTAAGAGAAATGTGATTTAAAAGATAAATCATCATCCAGAGATACTCCTAAAATGTCAAAGTGGAAACCATATTTAATTAGTGAGCCTATTTGCAAAGGAAAAACCAAATTCTGAGATGTTTCTATGAGATACAATGCCTTTGGTTTTCTCAGGATTTAATTGCACTTTATGTGAAAAGAGCCAGGCAGTAATTCATGCAAGTTTAAAGTTTAAGATGGCAATTTCCTGGGAATTTATAGGATCAAGTGTAGTCAATGTCTGGATGTCATCTGCACAAACCAAAGATGATGATTCAAGTGATTGGATCAATATGAGTGGTAGAATCATGAATATGTTAAATAATTATGGTGCCAATACAGAGTCCTGAGGCACCTCACATTGAAGTTGTAATGTTCTGAGTAATATCTGTTCTATAAGACTGTAAACTCCAATCTGTTAGATATGAGGAAACCACTGAAAGACTCAAGCATTATAAGATTAACAAGAGTACTTTAGATTTTGGAAGAAGCTTAAGGCATATTTATTTTTAGAAGCCTTTGGTTCCTAGTTTAGGAAATATTTTTTGTTTTATAATATTGATTTATATTTTATGTATTATATTATTAGTTTTATTTGTTTAAAGAATATTTTATGTGTATATGCAACCTGCCAAGAGAAGGCTATTTCCCTGGGTTAGTGAAATAAGTAAATAGTCATTTACCCAGGTAAATAGTATTTTGGAAATTGTTCTTATTACTTATAAGAAAGTTTAAAGTATAAAAAGGTGATGTCCATCTGTGCATTTTTATAGGATTTATTTCTATTCCCATACCCTTTATTTTATATTTGTCTGACACTGTATTCTAATGCTTAGTTTTTCCATGGCCTCAAAGTCTTCTGCTTTATTTCATTCCTGAGATATGTATTGTTGCAATTCCTGAAACCAGTTTCCTATTTCATAGTCATTTTTATAGCCCATCATGATCTATCAATTTGCACTTCTTTGTTTTATGTTTAATAGTTTATATCCACCAACAACTTTCTAGGGTTATTGTGGGTTCAACAGACCCTGGGTTAGCTGCTGTGTCAAGGTGATCTGGGTTGACATTCTTGGCTACAGCAGTGGCCTCCTGTGAAATCCACATCATACTTTATATATTCCCAGGAAACTCCTACACTTGCCCTGTTTTTATCTTCTATATATAATGATAAGGGGTTGGGTGTATAGGCAGCACTGTTTTATCACTAATGTTAAACTAAGAGCTCTGATATGAAAATATATGTAAATAATTTTAGGTTTTATTTTCTTCTTGAACATTAGCATAGTAGCAAGGCATTATAAGGAACATTGGGCTAGGTCTACTACATTTTTTCATAAATATGAAAATAGAAACCTCTTACATTTAATCAACAGAAGATGTTGTGTGTGTTTGTAGAAACACATCTTCTCACACATAAATCCATGCAATAGGACTCTCGGGTATTATGATTGCCTTAGTAGACTGAAAATAAATTAGACAGACTAATTGGTTGCAGCTATGATACCTTCAGAACTTGATAGCACTTAAATTAATTTACTGTAGTCCAAAGACAAAAGTAACAGACATTACATCTTTTATGTGCTCTTTTTTTGGAAGTCATTGTTTACACGGAAATGGAGAATTAGTGAATTATAAAGTCACACAATAATGGCAAAGTCCCCAATTTTTACCATGCTAAGTAACAAACAGGGGCATAATCGAACGTCACCAGCGAAATAGATTGCCGGCGATCTATTTTGGCGTCGGCGCAACAGCTGGCCGGAACCGTATTATCGAAAAAGATAGCCTGACATCGTTTTTTTCGATAATACGGTTTAGCCCAGCAAAATGCCAGAGTTTGCTGGGTTTCAGATCGCCGGTTTTGTTTTTCAGCGATAATGGAAAAAAATGCCGGCCATCTCAAACCCGGCGAAATCCAAGGCATTTGGTCATGGGAGGAGCCAGCATTTGTACTTCACTGGTCCCCCTGACATGTCAGGACACCAACCGGGAACCCTAGGGGGCACTTCTAAAAAAGTTTTTAAAATACACAAATAGCTCCCAGGTGCATAGCTCCCTTACCTTGGGTGCTGAGCCCCCCAAATCCCCCCAAACCCACTCCCCACAACTCTACACCATTACCATAGCCCTTATGGGTGAGGGGGGGCACCTACATGTGGGTACAGTGGATTTTGGGGGGGGGGGTTGGAGAGCTCAACACTTAGCACCACAAGTGTAACAGGTAGGGGGGGGATGGACCTGGGTCTGCCTACCTGAAGTGCACTGCACCCATTAAAAACTGCTCCAGGGACCTGCATACTGCTGCTAGGGAGCTGGGTATGACATTTGAGGCTGGCATACAGGCTGGTAAAAAAAGGTTTTTATTTTTATTTTTTAGTGTGGGAGGGGGGTTGGTGTCCACTGGGGGCTACGGGGAGGTATATCCCCCATTCCCTTCGGTGGTCATCTGGTGGGTTGGGTCACCTTTTTGAGGCTTTGTCATGAAAATAAAAGGACCAAGTAAACCCGGCGAAATACTGCTTAACGCCGCTTTTTTTTTCCATTATCCGCGAAAGCCGGCCATCTGGTAGCCACGCCCATGCCCGCCCATGTCCCGCCTTCGCTATGCCGCCGACACACCCCCTTGAACTTTCGCCAGCGCGGCGACGGGAAAGCGGCAATGGTGTCAAAAAAGCCGCTTTCGATTATACCGATTTCGCCGCTTTTGAGAGATCGCCAGCCATCTCCCGATTTATGTCGGAAGATCGCCGGCGATCCCTTTTGAAAATAAGCCTGAAAGGGTACTAAAAGGTGTTCTGATTGAGCAACTGGCCACTGGAGGGATTAAGGCATGACAACTCCTTAATCCCCCAGTGGTTGCTGTCCCTGTCCTTCTCACCGGAAAGTGAAATTGGAAAGGAGTACCAGGCTTTGTGACAGCTCCAGGTATTATGGGCATTATAAACAGAGTAGCATACAGATCTGAGGAGTACCTTAGTGGTTAGTGCAGGGGACTATAAACCAAGGGACCCAAGTTCAATCCCACTTTAACTCTTTTTTTATGTGCCCTCCACAAAACATAAAAATACCTACTGCAATCCTAAAGGCTATTGAAATGGTGTACAGTAGGTAATTTTCTGTTCCTGGAGGGCTCACAATTATAAAATAAAATAATTAAAGTGGAATTTAAACCTGGGACCCTTGGTTTAAAGTCCACTTCACTAACCAATATGCTGCCCCTCTGCTCTGCAGGGATGTCTGTGTGGTCATTCTTTTAAGAATGCTGCTAGACAGATGTCCTTGTCCTTGCTTTTTTGCTGTTCATATGTTGGCGTTTGTAAACAAACCATTCATGATGGACATCCTCAGCACGCGGACATCCATCTCACATATTTTCAAACAGGAAATCCTGACATCTTTCCTGTTGGAAAATACATGTGAGATGGACGTCTGTTTTGTACATTTTTATCTTATAGCATACAGAGGGGCTGTTTACTAAAGTGCAGTAAGATTTCACAGTTACCGCTCTTTTACTGCAAAAGATAAAGAACCAGGCACACCCGTTAAAGGGGGGCCGACCACAACCGGGCTGAAGGCCAGTGAAGACAGAAGTGTGAGGGAGGGTACAGGGAGGACCAGCTAGAGAGCAGAGGTAGTAGTGGGAGGGAAACAAGGGGTAGCAAGGGGAGGGGGCAAGAAAGAAGGGGAGGAGCAAGGGAGGAGGAGAGAGGAATTCAAACTGCACAGGAAGTCCTTTTGAATTTGGAGGCAGGAGAAGAGCAACGCCCACCCGCCCACCCACTTGAGAGGCAAGGTTTGTCGCAGCAAGGCGTTAGACTACAATGTTTACGCACAGCCAGCAATGGGTACACAGCAGCTTGACACATAACAATTACAAGTTTGGGGTAACTACTGCTGCAGAAAGAGTTGTATGGAAAGTTATCAAGTTGATGCAAATGGTAGGCTTGCATGTGAGCAGCCTTGTTATAAGAAAACAACATGTATACAGCTTGTCTCCTGGCTTCGACGGCCGGGAGGCCTAGAACGTCATTTTAGAAATGTGGTAGGTGCCTCCTTCAACGGGAGACACCAAGTGACGTCGGGTGCTTGGAACACACACAGGGGGCCACAGGGGCTTGGTACGGCTTGGCCTGTGGCCCAGAATATGCAACTACGTATAGAAGCTGTGTACCCGGGTAGAAATGCAAATGCTGGCATAATGATTATTATTATTAGAAGATGTAATGTGATTTGTTTAAGTTGTAACAATTTTAATGTTCCTGGCTGCGGCCAAAATAAATCCAATTCTATCGAAGATACGGCTTGTAGTGTGGTATTGAAGGGGGTGGGGGTTGATATGTCTGAGTGTGTGCCGAATGCCCGAGTTGTGTGCGGTATGTGCAAAGTCAGTGCGCTAAGTGCCAGAGTGCCAGGGGTGTGGCAAGCATCTGCCCTACTTTTGTAACACAGGGTAGGCACACGGGTGCTGGAAAAGATTGGCACTAAGTGGGATTCTATAAAATTCCATGCCTTCTGTAGAATCCTACTTACTGGCGATTCTCGTGCCCTAACCTTGGGTACAAGACTTACCCCTCTGAAGCCTGGTGTAAATGCTGGTGCCCAGGTTTGGTGCTGATCATTATTTTGTAACTTGTTCAGATTTTCAGAATGCCCCTGACACACCCATGCCCCTAGCCGCATGCTATGGGGTTTGAGCGCCAAACATTTTAGAATACCGCACAGCCAGATGCGCGTGCAAATACTAATTGGTGCCAAGTAATGGCAATAATTGGTGTTAGCAGCCAATTATTGCTCGTTAAAGGTTTGTTAGCCAATTAAGTTGCACACGCATCTTGGGATCACACCATATATAGAATCCAGAGATTACTGCATGGGTTTGCATTACACGCATCGGCAGATGGCACAGCTGCACCTGTATTAGCTGTCAATACATTTAATGTGGCTCCCAGCACTTCCCCATACTATAGTAAAACAAACCAAAACAAAAACTATCACAGCAAGGGAATTCCCCCTAATCACAGAGCCCTACTCTCTCCACTCTGACCTTCTGCAGCACATTACATCACCAATTCCCCTTGATGCGATCTCCTCTCAGCTCAAAGTCCTCATTGATAGCAAATCCCACTTTCCAATCCCCCAGTCACAGATCTCCTTCTTCCAGCCACACCTCTTTTTTGTCCATGACCCACCCCTCCTAATTTAAACTGCTATTGTGGGATTGTTACTGTGCTGGCTTGTTTTAATGTGTGGTAGCTATTAGCACTACCTATGCTAGCTAGTTAGCACATGTCTCAGAATCATTAAAGTTATCATGGAAATGGAAAACTTGAAGTTGAATTTTCTCTTGAAACTACTGGGAGACTTTTAAATAGGTTAGGACCTATATTCAGCCAGTGGTAGGCAGTGTGTTTGTTATCTGCCTCCAGCGTTAAACCCAGATATTCAATGCCAGGCCGTTTCCAGTGATCAGGATTAAGCCACATTGAGCCTGCAAATAGGTGGGGAAATGTGGGGTACAAATGTAACAAACAAAAAAAATATCCAGGTTTATTTTGGCCATTAAAAAGTTAACTGGCTCAGTCGATATTCATTGGTCAAAGACCTAGGACCTTCATGTCATTAGTTCTTTGATCTGTTTTTTTGTTACTGTTTTGATTTTTTTGACATATTTTGGAAGAATGTTTGAATCGAAATTGGCCAGATTCCATTGGTTCATTTAAAAGATGACGTGATTTTGCTTTATCAGCCTCTGATTGGCTCCCTGCCACTGAGGAGCGGGACGTCATGAATTGATAAATTGAAGGCACTTGTGGGGCAGTTACTAGCTCGTCGTTTGGAGTGCAACACTTGAGATGTGAGAACGTTCGGAGAATCTTGAGGATGAGCAGATGAGAATGCATGTGGAGACTTTGCAAATGTGTTTAAACCCCTGAAGCAGCGACAGCGAAACGGGGACTTCCCTGTTGGGTTTTGATCAAGCTACTGTTGGAGTTACTGATTGAGTAAGAGACACCAGTGTGGCGGGAGTCAAGATAAGTAGCCAGTAACCCTACAGTGCATAATAACATTTTGTAAAGTAGTATACTTTTTGGAGATAGATATTCTCTGTATCTCCTTTTTGTATAGTAGATGTACATAAGTACATAAGTACATAAGTAGTGCCATACTGGGAAAGACCAAAGGTCCATCTAGCCCAGCATCCTGTCACCGACAGTGGCCAATCCAGGTCAAGGGCACCTGGCACGCTCCCCAAACGTAAAAACATTCCAGACAAGTTATACCTAAAAATGCGGAATTTTTCCAAGTCCATTTAATAGCGGTCTATGGACTTGTCCTTTAGGAATCTATCTAACCCCTTTTTAAACTCCGTCAAGCTAACCGCCCGTACCACGTTCTCCAGCAATGAATTCCAGAGTCTAATTACACGTTGGGTGAAGAAAAATTTTCTCCGATTCGTTTTAAATTTACCACACTGTAGCTTCAACTCATGCCCTCTAGTCCTAGTATTTTTGGATAGCGTGAACAGTCGCTTCACATCCACCCGATCCATTCCACTCATTGTTTTATACACTTCTATCATATCTCCCCTCAGCCGTCTCTTCTCCAAGCTGAAAAGCCCTAGCCTTCTCAGCCTCTCTTCATAGGAAAGTCGTCCCATCCCCACTATCATTTTCGTCGCCCTTCGCTGTACCTTTTCCAATTCTACTACAGTGGGGGAAATAAGTATTTGATCCCTTGCTGATTTTGTAAGTTTGCCCACTGACAAAGACATGAGCAGCCCATAATTGAAGGGTAGGTTATTGGTAACAGTGAGAGATAGCACATCACAAATTAAATCCGGAAAATCACATTGTGGAAAGTATATGAATTTATTTGCATTCTGCAGAGGGAAATAAGTATTTAATCCCTCTGGCAAACAAGACCTAATACTTGGTGGCAAAACCCTTGTTGGCAAGCACAGCGGTCAGACGTCTTCTGTAGTTGATGATGAGGTTTGCACACATGTCAGGAGGAATTTTGGTCCACTCCTCTTTGCAGATCATCTCTAAATCATTAAGAGTTCTGGGCTGTCGCTTGGCAACTCGCATCTTCAGCTCCCTCCATAAGTTTTCAATGGGATTAAGGTCTGGTGACTGGCTAGGCCACTCCATGACCCTAATGTGCTTCTTCCTGAGCCACTCCTTTGTTGCCTTGGCTGTATGTTTTGGGTCATTGTCGTGCTGGAAGACCCAGCCACGACCCATTTTTAAGGCCCTGGCGGAGGGAAGGAGGTTGTCACTCAGAATTGTACGGTACATGGCCCCATCCATTCTCCCATTGATGCGGTGAAGTAGTCCTGTGCCCTTAGCAGAGAAACACCCCCAAAACATAACATTTCCACCTCCATGCTTGACAGTGGGGACGGTGTTCTTTGGGTCATAGGCAGCATTTCTCTTCCTCCAAACACGGCGAGTTGAGTTCATGCCAAAGAGCTCAATTTTTGTCTCATCTGACCACAGCACCTTCTCCCAATCACTCTCGGCATCATCCAGGTGTTCACTGGCAAACTTCAGACGGGCCGTCACATGTGCCTTCCGGAGCAGGGGGACCTTGCGGGCACTGCAGGATTGCAATCCGTTATGTCGTAATGTGTTACCAATGGTTTTCGTGGTGACAGTGGTCCCAGCTGCCTTGAGATCATTGACAAGTTCCCCCCTTGTAGTTGTAGGCTGATTTCTAACCTTCCTCATGATCAAGGATACCCCACGAGGTGAGATTTTGCGTGGAGCCCCAGATCTTTGTCGATTGACAGTCATTTTGTACTTCTTCCATTTTCTTACTATGGCACCAACAGTTGTCTCCTTCTCGCCCAGCGTCTTACTGATGGTTTTGTAGCCCATTCCAGCCTTGTGCAGGTGTATGATCTTGTCCCTGACATCCTTAGACAGCTCCTTGCTCTTGGCCATTTTGTAGAGGTTAGAGTCTGACTGATTCACTGAGTCTGTGGACAGGTGTCTTTCATACAGGTGACCATTGCCGACAGCTGTCTGTCATGCAGGTAACGAGTTGATTTGGAGCATCTACCTGGTCTGTAGGGGCCAGATCTCTTACTGGTTGGTGGGGGATCAAATACTTATTTCCCTCTGCAGAATGCAAATAAATTCATATACTTTCCACAATGTGATTTTCCGGATTTAATTTGTGATGTGCTATCTCTCACTGTTACCAATAACCTACCCTTCAATTATGGGCTGCTCATGTCTTTGTCAGTGGGCAAACTTACAAAATCAGCAAGGGATCAAATACTTATTTCCCCCACTGTATATCTTTTTTGAGATACGGAGACCAGTACTGAACACAATACTCCAGGTGCGGTCGCACCATGGAGCGATACAACGGCATTATAACATCCGCACACCTGGACTCCATACCCTTCCTAATAACACCCAACATTCTATTCGCTTTCCTAGCCGCAGCAGCACACTGAGCAGAAGGTTTCAGCGTATCATCGACGACGACACCCAGATCCCTTTCTTGATCCGTAACTCCTAACGTGGAACCTTGCAAGACGTAGCTATAATTCGGGTTCCTCTTACCCACATGCATCACTTTGCACTTGTCAACATTGAACTTCATCTGCCACTTGCACGCCCATTCTCCCAGTCTCGCAAGGTCCTCCTGTAATCGTTCACATTCCTCCTGCGACTTGACGACCCTGAATAATTTTGTGTCATCGGCGAATTTAATTACCTCACTAGTTATTCCCATCTCTAGGTCATTTATAAATACATTAAAAAGATAGTAACATAGTAGATGACGGCAGAAAAAGACCTGCGTGGTCCATCCAGTCTGCCCAACAAGATAAACTCACATGTGCTACTTTTTGTGTATACCTTACCTTGATTTGTACCCGTCCTTTTCCGGGCACAGACCGTATAAGTCTGCCCAGCACTATCCCCACCTCCCAACCACCAGCCCCGCCTCCCACCAACGGTTCTGGCACAGACCGTATAAGTCTGCCCAGCACTATCCCCGCCTCCAAACCACCAGTCCCGCCTCCCACCATCGGCTCTGGCACAGACCGTATAAGTCTGCCCAGCACCATCTCCGTCTCTCACCACCGGCTTTGCCACCCAATCTTGTCTAAGCTCCTTAGGATCCATTCCTTCTGAGCAGAATTCCTTTATGTTTATCCCACGCTTGTTTGAATTCCGTTACCGTTTTCGTTTCCACCACCTCCCGCGGGAGGGCATTCCAAGCATCCACTACTCTCTCCGTGAAAAAATGCTTCCTGACATTTTTCTTGAGTCTGCCCCCCTTCAATCTAATTTCATGTCCGCTCGTTCTACTGCCTTCGCATCTCCGGAAAAGGTTTGTTTGCAGATTAATACCTTTCAAATATTTGAACGTCTGTATCATATCACCCCTGTTTCTCCTTTCCTCCAGAGTGTACATGTTCAGGTCCGCAAGTCTCTCATACGTCTTGTAACGCAAATCCCATACCATTCTCGTAGCTTTTCTTTGCACCACTTCAATTCTTTTTACATCCTTAACAAGATACGGCCTCCAGAACTGAACACAATACTCCAGGTGGGGCCTCACCAACGACTTATACAGGGGCATCAACACCCCCTTTCTTCTGCTGGTCACACCTCTCTCTATACAGCCTAACAACCTTCTAGCTAGGGCCACCGCCTTGTCACATTGTTTCGTCGTCTTCAAATCCTCAGATACTATCACCCCAAGATCCCTCTCCCCATCCGTACCTATCAGACTCTCCCCGCCTAACACATACGTCTCCCGTGGATTTCTACTCCCTAAGTGCATCACTTTGCATTTCTTCGCATTGAATTTTAATTGCCAAACCTTAGACCATTCTTCTAGCTTCCGTAGGTCCTTTTTCATGTTTTCCACTCCCTCCGGGGTGTCCACTCTGTTACAGATCTTAGTATCATCCACAAATAGGCAAACTTTACCTTCTAACTCTTCGGCAATGTCACTCACAAATATATTGAACAGAATCGGCCCCAGCACCGATCCTTGAGGCACTCCACTACTCACCTTTCGCTCCTCCGAGCGAATTCCATTCACCACCACCCTCTGGCGTCTGTCCGTCAACCAGTTCCTAATCCAGTTCACCACTTCGGGTCCTATCTTCAGCCCCTCCAGTTTATTTAAGAGCCTCCTGTGGGGAACCGTGTCAAAAGCTTTGCTGAAATCTAAGTAGATTACGTCCATAGCTCGTCCCTGATTCAATTCTCCTGTCACCCAATCAAAGAATTCAATGAGGTTCGTTTGGCACGATTTCCCTTTGGTAAAACCATGTTGTCTTGGATCTTGCAACTTATTGGCTTCCAGGAAATTCACTATCCTTTCCTTCAGCAACGCTTCCATTACTTTTCCAATAACCGAAGTGAGGCTTACCGGCCTATAGTTTCCAGCTTCTTCCCTATCACCACTTTTGTGAAGAGGGACCACATCCGCCAATCTCCAATCCCTCGGAACCTCTTCCGTCGCCAAGGATTTATTAAACAAATCTTTAAGAGGACCCGCCAGAACCTCTCTGAGCTGTCTGTCCATTTGGATTATATATACTGAAATTCTGTTTTTTGCAGATATTTAAAAAAAAATGTTGGACATTGATCTGTGTGGAGTCGATATTACTTAACTTTTTTATGTGTGGAGTTTTTTTTCGGGGGTTGTATGATGATTTGCCGAGCTCGAGCCTTATAACCCGTTGTTGTTTTGGGTTTACTGGGTGGCATTACTGAAGTCCCCCGTTTTTCTCCACATTATTTAGTGTCTCTGTTACAATCAAGCAGCAGATCATTAAGCTCTGTATTTCAATATATAATTTACAGAGGGAGTGTGAAACTGTGTTTTTTAATTTCAGTATCGATTTACTGTAAGCTTAAGTGAAGTATTGGTCATAAGGACGATTTAATAATGACTAAGCTACAAAAAAGTACCCTAAATGACCAGATGACCACTGGAGGAATAAAGGAATGACACCTCCTCACCCCCCCCCCAGTGGACACTGACCCCCACCCCGCACCCCCATCTACCAAAGATGTGAATGAAACAGTAAATACC
This sequence comes from Microcaecilia unicolor, assembly GCF_901765095.1. Taxonomy (NCBI): domain Eukaryota; kingdom Metazoa; phylum Chordata; class Amphibia; order Gymnophiona; family Siphonopidae; genus Microcaecilia; species Microcaecilia unicolor. The sequence goes on along the minus strand of NC_044031.1, from coordinate 124,316,062 downwards.
AGCCTCTATGATAGCTTCAGATGTTTTGGCCAGTCCTATTGGAGCAGCAAGCAGGCCTCTGGAGTAGCCTAGTGGTTGGTGCTGTGCACTGTGGAAAAGGGGACCCAGGCCCATAATCTAGCCTGTTACACTTCTGGTGAAAAGTGTTAGCCCCCCCCCCCCAAAAAAAAAAAAAACTACTGTACCCATGTATAGGGGACACCTGCATCCATAAGGGCTATTGTAATGGTATATAGGTGGGTATATTAAGTTTTTTGTGGGTTTTGGAGGGCTCACCGTACAATACAAGGGGGTAAGGGTGAGATGTGTACCTGGGACCTGTTATGTGAAGTCCATTGCAGTGCCTCGTAGGGTACCCCACTGCTCTGCTGGGATGTCTTTGTGGCCAGTCTACTAAGAATGCTGGTTCCTCCTACGTTCCAATGACTTGATTTTGTGCATTTTTCACTTGGGTGGGGGTTTTTGTTTTTTTTTTTTTTCAAAAATGGTCCAAAAAAATGGGCACACTAAGCAGAAAATGTCTAGAAATCATCTAGGAAATGGCCATTTTTGAAATAAAAAAAATTTTTTTCAGGTTCGAAAATGGCCATGTTCACCACTTGATTTTTGGATTTCAGCAAAACGTTCAAAGTCGGATTTAAGCGTCATTTCGAAAATGCCCCTCTTACTGTCCCATCCCAAGAAAGGGTGCATATGTTCTAAGTTGTACCTGAGGCATTGGAGAGTGACATCACTTTCTCAAGGTCTCAGGAACCACACGTGAAGGGAGCATAGCTCCAGAAAGCCAGCCAAAATGTTATTGTTAGTTTAATAAAATGGCATTGCCTCTCTATTGTTTATCTTATTTCTACTTATAAAGCCGCCTGCAACATTTTTTAAGAGCAGTTACTGTGTTTTGGCTTCAAACTACCAATATCATTCTGTCCACTAGACTGTGATTATCTAAACAAGGAGCATGTTGCTGATTACATTGGAACGCTATATGTTCTGCCAAGCTGGGAACTGTATGCAGAACAGTAGGGGAAAGTATACACAGCTGTCACAAGTGTGTAGACAGCTAAAGGACTGCAGGATCATACCTTCCATTAGTACAGGCTTCTCTTTAAAGAAACTTGTTCTATAAACATACTGCATAAGTTAAAAAGTAAAAAATATGGTTGTGATCTGGGGGAGTTTTCCTGTCAGATTTACTTGGGGTTTTGTAGGGGAGTCAGTACTACATTTCTAAAGATGAATAATAGTTCATCCACAAGAAACTTATCACAAGTGATAAGTGTTTGTAAGCTGAGTGGGACTTGCTGGGAGGATTGTAAAACCTATAAATAGTCAACAGGAGCAGGCATAACATGTACCAAATATTTGTGCAAAAGTTTCCTCCAAAATTAAAAAAAAGCTGCTATCCTCTGTTTAATCTGTGTTACATATTATAATGAAGCTAAGTCTCAACAGTGACAGGAAAATTATAACTGTGATAGAGAAACTATTTAAAAAAAGACCTTGACAGAAAAAGAAATAATTCAATTGCACAAAAGTCTCAGAATTTTTATTGTTGCTGTCAGAGTTAATTGAAGGTGAAAAATGTTGCCTAGGTTTGTTCCTTTTACCAATAGTACATCTGTTCAGTTTCAGCAATACAAACCGCTCCTAATAACTTTGATGGACAAGAGTTTAATTTGTAAAAAGATGAGGCACCGGTGCATATGCCATCAGTAGAATTCATAAACAATAATTCTTATGTTGTATAAATGGGTGTCAGTTTAAATTAAGCTACCTAAATACCTGCACATACTGAACTGTCATATCTTTTTTAGAGGAAAAATCAACACTATTCTCTTACCTCCACTGCGTCCTTTGAAGTGAAGAAGCTGCCATATAAACTTCAGCCAGTAAAGCTCCCGAAGGGAAACACAACCGTAAGTTGGAAAATGTAGACGAGAATTATTTTGCTGAGTTTTACTTATTATTAATGTGTTCTGTTTTCTCTTTTTATGGGGGTGGGAGGGTGATATAACAAAGACAGAATTTCCTGTCATAGAAGAGGACATCTGCAACACAGAAGCACAGTGTCTCTTTATTAGACTGTAAGCTACAAATCAGGGACTTTCTCTTATGTGAGCCTCAACATGGTAATGGTGGTGGAACTGCTGGATAATAGTAATTACAACACAATAAAATTTAACATAATCACTGGAAGGAGAACAATAAACCAAAAATACAGAAAACAGGGAATCCCTCAAAAAGAGAACCTCCAAACAACAGATGATAATCAATAGATTAACTTTCAATACAATAACAATGTCAAATGCTCAGTACATTAAACACCCATAAAACAATAAATAAACCAATCAATTATAAAAACATACACAAAATGACCAAAATTTAAAACACACCATCGCCATATTTTGGCATAATGCCTGCATCAAGGGTGTACATCGAGAGGGTAATGCCTAGTTAAAGCACCATTTAAGGTGCCTATGTGAAGACTATTTTATAAAGACAAGTAGGTGTCTACTAGTCTTTACAAAATGCAGCTCTTAAATTATACACGTGTTCTTGCACTCTCTACCAAAACTCCACCACTATGTTTGCCATTTGTACTATTATTTCAAGGTAAATACTTTTGCACAGTTTGGTATTTTTAAGAAGTAATTTTTGTGCATATATGGATACATTCGGACGCTAATGGCTCAAATACTCCAAAGTGGACATGTACTTTACTGCTGTACATATCTGCCCTCCAAATGTTAGATAAAGTCAATACAAAGTAAAATAACAATTCTAGACAATACTGGAAAGTAAAATCTTTAAAAGGAGAAAAGAAAAAGGAATTAAGACCAGATTTGCAAGGGGTTCTAACAAAGTAAAAAAAATCTATTACAAAAATCTCAAGGGTCCACTGACACACATTATAACATAGTACTCATATACAGTGGGGGAAATAAGTATTTGATCCCTTGCTGATTTTGTAAGTTTGCCCACTGACAAAGACATGAGCAGCCCATAATTGAAGGGTAGGTTATTGGTAACAGTGAGAGATAGCACATCACAAATTAAATCCGGAAAATCACATTGTGGAAAGTATATGAATTTATTTGCATTCTGCAGAGGGAAATAAGTATTTGATCCCCCACCAACCAGTAAGAGATCTGGCCCCTACAGACCAGGTAGATGCTCCAAATCAACTCGTTACCTGCATGACAGACAGCTGTCGGCAATGGTCACCTGTATGAAAGACACCTGTCCACAGACTCAGTGAATCAGTCAGACTCTAACCTCTACAAAATGGCCAAGAGCAAGGAGCTGTCTAAGGATGTCAGGGACAAGATCATACACCTGCACAAGGCTGGAATGGGCTACAAAACCATCAGTAAGACGCTGGGCGAGAAGGAGACAACTGTTGGTGCCATAGTAAGAAAATGGAAGAAGTACAAAATGACTGTCAATCGACAAAGATCTGGGGCTCCACGCAAAATCTCACCTCGTGGGGTATCCTTGATCATGAGGAAGGTTAGAAATCAGCCTACAACTACAAGGGGGGAACTTGTCAATGATCTCAAGGCAGCTGGGACCACTGTCACCACGAAAACCATTGGTAACACATTACGACATAACGGATTGCAATCCTGCAGTGCCCGCAAGGTCCCCCTGCTCCGGAAGGCACATGTGACGGCCCGTCTGAAGTTTGCCAGTGAACACCTGGATGATGCCGAGAGTGATTGGGAGAAGGTGCTGTGGTCAGATGAGACAAAAATTGAGCTCTTTGGCATGAACTCAACTCGCCGTGTTTGGAGGAAGAGAAATGCTGCCTATGACCCAAAGAACACCGTCCCCACTGTCAAGCATGGAGGTGGAAATGTTATGTTTTGGGGGTGTTTCTCTGCTAAGGGCACAGGACTACTTCACCGCATCAATGGGAGAATGGATGGGGCCATGTACCGTACAATTCTGAGTGACAACCTCCTTCCCTCCGCAAGGGCCTTAAAAATGGGTCGTGGCTGGGTCTTCCAGCACGACAATGACCCAAAACATACAGCCAAGGCAACAAAGGAGTGGCTCAGGAAGAAGCACATTAGGGTCATGGAGTGGCCTAGCCAGTCACCAGACCTTAATCCCATTGAAAACTTATGGAGGGAGCTGAAGCTGTGAGTTGCCAAGCGACAGCCCAGAACTCTTAATGATTTAGAGATGATCTGCAAAGAGGAGTGGACCAAAATTCCTCCTGACATGTGTGCAAACCTCATCATCAACTACAGAAGACGTCTGACCGCTGTGCTTGCCAACAAGGGTTTTGCCACCAAGTATTAGGTCTTGTTTGCCAGAGGGATTAAATACTTATTTCCCTCTGCAGAATGCAAATAAATTCATATACTTTCCACAATGTGATTTTCCGGATTTAATTAGTGATGTGCTATCTCTCACTGTTACCAATAACCTACCCTTCAATTATGGGCTGCTCATGTCTTTGTCAGTGGGCAAACTTACAAAATCAGCAAGGGATCAAATACTTATTTCCCCCACTGTACCTATATTTTAGAAGTTGTCCCTCATAAGAGGAATGAGCAAGCCCATATTTTGGGGGTTCTAGTGGACTCAGAATTCACTATGGTCTTTCAAATAGTTGCATTTGCTAAAACAGATTTTTTTTTTTTTTTTTTTTACTTCTGCTGATTGCGCTCTCTCTCTTAGGAATGATTTTAGCCACTCCCGTGCATTCACTGATAACTAACAGCTATTGTAATTCTTTATTGGTTGGATTGGAAAACAGTAAGGAATTCAGAATATAGTAGCCAGTTGTTGGTCCCAACGCTAAGTACTTGTATAGGCCTGCTACAAACAAACTGAGAACCAGAAATGGAAACTGAACAAAATTAGTTTGTTTATCACCACACCACACTGTAGTCACTTTAAGGAAAAAAAGAGACAAGGAATGTTGGGTATCGCAAAGTCCAAGAAAATTAGATAATTTAGTTCTATGAACACAGGACGTAGGCATCACAGAGCAAACCCAAACAAGATATAAACACAGAAAGTGCAGGTAAGAAATTCCCTCATCAAACATAATAGTTGCCTTGATGGGACATCTAATAAATTTTGCCCTGTGGAATGTAACGTGTATAATATATATATATATATATATATATATATATATTTTTTTTTTTTTTTTTTTTTTAAGAAGGTAGTAGTGCAAAAAGGTGGTTTTCCATTGAAATTATGGTAGGGAAGTTATCAATGTGGGCTACTGTTAAGACAGGTTATTTTACTGTTAACCTGGGTTATTAGTAACTGGGACTCATTGCATAAAATGGGACCTGTGGTAAAATAGCATGAACTGTAGTAAAGTAATCCATCTTAACGGTGGTCTACATTGATAACTTCTCTCCTTAATGGGCCGAAGATTTTTAATCCAGCATTGAATAGGTAGCCAATAAAAGAGTACAGTGTTGGAGAGAATCTTGTCACCATGTCCCAGCTGGAACCTATGTTGCTGTTTTCCATAGAAATTGAATTGCAGTAGTCGTGACCAGGGATTATGAATGGCTGGATACTGTCCTATAATCTTTAAAGTTCAGAATGGTTTTGAAGGGTGAATTATGTAGAGCTTAAAGAAGGCATTAACAACTGCTTTCAGCTTCAAGTGCAAGGAAAGAGCTAAATCCAAGATTACTCACCTGTTCAGTGTGCAATGATATCAGAATCTACCATTCACCAAACTGAATATGGGTTGTAAGATTTTATATTGCAAGTCTGATTATCTATCAAAAGTTTCTGGGGAGCCCTTGAAACAGCTCATTCATTTTTACATAGGCATTGCAATGGGTTGATAAATGCCTCCACAAAAAGTGACTTGCCAACTTAAATTCATGGCTCTTTTTCTACCAGAACCTGCCCTAGGGCTTCTCCAGACATTCCAAGTCACAAGCAGGTATGTGACACACACATTTGGCTCCCTCTACCAGCTCACAAGATGAAGGGTCTTTCTTTATTTCATGCATTCTGTCCCTGCTCCTGCTTTCCCATTCCCATGGTCAACATTTCTCTTTCTTGCTCCCTTCCCTACTCCCTATGTTCCTCCAAACTTGTATATCTTCACTGGCAGTAGCAGCAGTTAAGCCAGGCAGACTCCAGCCTGCACATGGGTCTTCCCTCTGCTGCATCCGGCCTCCTTTAATTCAACTTCCTATTACTGTGTGGGTGGCACATGGCACACGGGCAAAGGCCCCGTGGCCAGTCAGAGGCAGCCTAGCTTAATAGCGTAATCACTGTTGCTGCTAGCAAAGGCATTAAAGTTTTAAGAACCGCTATGAAGGAAGAAAAGGGAGAGATTCCAGACCCACCGGGGGGGGGGGAGGAGGAGGGCAGAACAGGAAGAGAGAAACTGGGCTGGGAGGGAAGGAGAAGAATTGATGGAACTACAGAGGTAGGGAGATATGCCAAACAGCAGAGGGAGGGCAGCGCAAAGAGAGGGAAGAATGCTGGCACCAGAGAAAAGAGTGCAAGTTGAAAGGAAGAGCAAGGGGAGATGCTGGATAAGGAGCGAGTATACGGACGGTGACACAGAGGGGGCAATGCTGGACACAGGGGGATGATAGGGACTTGGAGAGGGCAGATGCTGAACATAAGAAGAGGGTCACAGAGGGGAGATGCTGGACTGGATAGAAATAGATGCCACTGATTATGGAACACATTCTGAAAACTGCTGAGACATTCAGTATGTGATAGATATATTAGCACAGGAAAGTACATAGTGAAATTTAATGCCAAGACTTTCATGTGCTTAAAGCAAGATGTACAGCGTCCCTGCTTCATAGAAGGTTTTTGGCCAACAGAAATCTTCTTGCAGATTGCTTTGATGTTTTTATTACCCCCTTTCCTTCAGACCTCATATTCATAATTCTAATTGAAAAATGGTACAAATGGAATTCTGAGGTAGCCATTAGGAACCTAAGCTATTACTACCACTAATGTGCAGTCAACTCTGTCAAGAGCAGATTGCACCAAACATCTGTAGAAACTTACCTTGGACTTTGCATGAGAGATTCAGCATCCAATATATTTATTGAACTTCCACATCTCGATTCTTTAAAAAGTATTAGTGCATTTAAAGCCTTTTAAAGAAAAGTTCAGACCAAAAACACTAAATTTATCTCATCTCCTAACTCTATTAGAAGTTGGGCCATGGCTTAGGGAGTCTTTTACAAAGGAGGGGTGGCATTTTTAGCATGTGCTAAATGCTAGATATGCCCATAGGAATATATGTTCATCTCTAACATTTAGTGCATGCTTATTTTTTGCATGCACTAGTAAAAGGACCCCTTAGTTTGTTATAAATTGAGTCAATAAAAATGTTCAACCCTACTATGTCATTTACCATCTCCTTCTCCACCCCTTTCAAATAGGGCAGCGATTAATTAAAATGAGAACATGGAGTTTAAAGTTGTATAAAATGGAAATAAAAAAGTTTTGGTGCTGTGGAGGTGGAGGGGAGGGGGTTTCCACAAGTGTATATTTTATATATACAGTTATTCTGGGAAACATGGAATGTTTTGATTTGGTCCATCCCAAGAGGTTCAAAGACTCTAAGCTGAAAGATAAATGCATGTTCTCCTTCTGCTTCCTGGCAGCATGTGTTCCATAACAGTAACATATGTTGTATAGTGCAGTGTCTGGCAGTAGTGGGACCCTCTGTCTGGAAGTTTTTGAATGCAGGTGATGGGCTGCTGTTCATGTCAGCATAGCTACAAATATTCTACTAAATAACCAAGCAAGATAAGGTTTGTTTTTCCTAATAAAAAGGAGTTTAAGCTTAAATGCAGACAAACTCTTATACAGTTCCTATATAATTACTAGAAATTGTTCACAAATTATGCAGTTGATGGGTATGAAAATACCTATTTTACTGAAGTGAAGCATTGTGATTTTACAGCCTGATCAAAGCATATTATAATTTTTCATTTTAAACTGAAATTGGAAAATGTTTTATATTTAGGCTCTGTCAAAAAGATAATTAATGTTATAGATCTGAAAGTAAGATCTAGTAAAACACTTGATTTTGTCTCATTAAACTTAGATTTGGGGGTTGTTTTAGACTTATCTCCACATATAAATAGCAGTATGTACATGTGTAGATCAGCTACACATGCAAATAGAGAATTTAGAAAGCTACTATTTACTCATGGAGATCTACACCATGCAGAGATGTCAAAGAGATGTGGTTTGGGCCTGGTTTAAAATACAGTGGTGGAAATAAGTATTTGATCCCTTGCTGATTTTGTAAGTTTGCCCACTGACAAAGACATGAGCAGCCCATAATTGAAGGGTAGGTTATTGGTAACAGTGAGAGATAGCACATCACAAATTAAATCCGGAAAATCACATTGTGGAAAGTATATGAATTTATTTGCATTCTGCAGAGGGAAATAAGTATTTGATCCCCCACCAACCAGTAAGAGATCTGGCCCCTACAGACCAGGTAGATGCTCCAAATCAACTCGTTACCTGCATGACAGACAGCTGTCGGCAATGGTCACCTGTATGAAAGACACCTGTCCACAGACTCAGTGAATCAGTCAGACTCTAACCTCTACAAAATGGCCAAGAGCAAGGAGCTGTCTAAGGATGTCAGGGACAAGATCATACACCTGCACAAGGCTGGAATGGGCTACAAAACCATCAGTAAGACGCTGGGCGAGAAGGAGACAACTGTTGGTGCCATAGTAAGAAAATGGAAGAAGTACAAAATGACTGTCAATCGACAAAGATCTGGGTCTCCACGCAAAATCTCACCTCGTGGGGTATCCTTGATCATGAGGAAGGTTAGAAATCAGCCTACAACTACAAGGGGGGAACTTGTCAATGATCTCAAGGCAGCTGGGACCACTGTCACCACGAAAACCATTGGTAACACATTACGACATAACGGATTGCAATCCTGCAGTGCCCGCAAGGTCCCCCTGCTCCGGAAGGCACATGTGACGGCCCGTCTGAAGTTTGCCAGTGAACACCTGGATGATGCCGAGAGTGATTGGGAGAAGGTGCTGTGGTCAGATGAGACAAAAATTGAGCTCTTTGGCATGAACTCAACTCGCCGTGTTTGGAGGAAGAGAAATGCTGCCTATGACCCAAAGAACACCGTCCCCACTGTCAAGCATGGAGGTGGAAATGTTATGTTTTGGGGGTGTTTCTCTGCTAAGGGCACAGGACTACTTCACCGCATCAATGGGAGAATGGATGGGGCCATGTACCGTACAATTCTGAGTGACAACCTCCTTCCCTCCGCCAGGGCCTTAAAAATGGGTCGTGGCTGGGTCTTCCAGCACGACAATGACCCAAAACATACAGCCAAGGCAACAAAGGAGTGGCTCAGGAAGAAGCACATTGGGGTCATGGAGTGGCCTAGCCAGTCACCAGACCTTAATCCCATTGAAAACTTATGGAGGGAGCTGAAGCTGCGAGTTGCCAAGCGACAGCCCAGAACTCTTAATGATTTAGAGATGATCTGCAAAGAGGAGTGGACCAAAATTCCTCCTGACATGTGTGCAAACCTCATCATCAACTACAGAAGACGTCTGACCGCTGTGCTTGCCAACAAGGGTTTTGCCACCAAGTATTAGGTCTTGTTTGCCAGAGGGATTAAATACTTATTTCCCTCTGCAGAATGCAAATAAATTCATATACTTTCCACAATGTGATTTTCCGGATTTAATTTGTGATGTGCTATCTCTCACTGTTACTAATAACCTACCCTTCAATTATGGGCTGCTCATGTCTTTGTCAGTGGGCAAACTTACAAAATCAGCAAGGGATCAAATACTTATTTCCACCACTGTATATATTGTGATAACCCTGGTCCCAGGCTCTTTCAGCCCTCCGGGTGGTAGCTCCACGCTCACAGCCTTGTATTTTCCCCAAGTCCACGTCAAGGCAATAAAGTGATCTGGTCCAGGGTTTTCCCCAGCACAGTATTACAGTAAATTCAGCAAACACAAGAAAATAAAAATGCACAGTCCAGTAATTCTAAATCATTGCTCAGAGACTGTGGGGCCTTGTGCTAAGCCCCAAAAGGGTATCTAGTTCAAAAGTTACAAGATTCAAAACACTCTGCTCCCAGCAGTGTGCCCTTCCCACTTTAGAAGGGCTGGCAGCTCACCTCCCACTCCACAGACAGACATGGGAAGCAACTGCTTGCCTTGGGATTTGTAGTATGGAGTGTTGCCCTGATTTGAGTTTCTGCCAGGTACTTGTGACCTGGCTTGGCCACTGTTTGGAAAACAGGATACTGGGCTAGATGGACCATTGGTCTGACCCAGTATGGCTACTCTTATGTTCTAATGAGGTGCCCCATAGCTGGTTAAGAGCTGAATATTACACTTAACCAGTTGTCTGTTAGCCAGCTCTGAAAACCCGAAAATTCTGTGTTGGTGCCCGGACATGTCCCAGCATTGAATTTCTGAGTTTAGCGCCGGTTGCAATCAACAAAACACTGATCACCACTGGCTGAATATCAGGCCCTTAATGTCTAAACACCTGCACACTGTATCAATATGTACATTCAATGGTATGCCCTAACAACCAAATGACATTTCAGCAATTTTTTTAAAACACACTGTATCTGTAAGCATTCTAAAGTTTTCTGGTAATGAATTCCACATCATAGAACCTGCTATAGAAAAAGTACTCTGCCTAGATTTTTTTGTTAATGAAAATATTGTAAAATTGGTACAGGCAATCAAAAGGAGCCTTCTGAACTCAAAAATTGCTTGTTTGTTATCCCTAGGCTAAGCCCTCCATTTTGTGGACTTTCGTGGGTGATGTTTCATGGGTTTACTTGCATAAATAATTTGTAGTATATTAAGGGTCCTGTTTAGTAAGCAGCGCTAAGGGTCTGTTAGCATTTTTAGCAAATGCTAATGAATAGGATTCGCTAAATGCAAAGTCTCCTATAGGAACTTATGGGCAACTCTGGCATTTAGCGTGTGCTAAAAATGCTAGTGTGGGTTAGTAAACAGGGCCCTATGTGTTCATGCCATGTCAGTTTTCTGTACAAGCTTATAGTCTTGGTAATTGTTATAACTTTTGTTGCAATTTCTTAAAATTATATAATATCGGGCCGATATTCAAAGAGATTTAAGCAGGCAGGAGAGGCTTCTGCCCGCTTAAATAGCTTCCTGCTGCATAATCAGGCCAGCACCAGCATAACTTTTTTTAATTTTTTTTAAAGCTCCGAGCGCCTATGTCCCCTCTTTCTCTTCCCCCTCCCAGGCCTCTTCAGGACACTGTCCCCAGAAGACCCCCTGCCCCCCCTAACCATGCAGGCAGGCCCTCCCCCTGGGCTTACCTGTATTCCTGGTGATCTAGCGGGGTCATTGGGGACAGGATCGTAGCCCCGTTGCTTCTGCCTCTAATGGCGCTTCTCTAAAATGGTTACTGCGAGAACTCATGGCAGCCATTTTAGACCAGTAAGCAAGGGGGCTGCGCTTCTTCCCCCAATGACCCCGCTGAACCATTAGGTCTGGGGGGAGTGCCTGCCTGCATGGCGGGGGGGGGGGGGCAGGGGGTCTTCAGGGTCCGGGACGCGGTCTGGGAGGGGGAGGGAAAGAGGGGATATTGGAGGGGGAGACTTGAGGGGGCTCAGGGGCTTTAAAAAAAAGGAAAAAAGTTATATGGACTGGCTGACCCAATATTCAGTATATTCAATATCGTCCAGGCCCACATAATTGATGGTTGCTGATCTCACCCAAAATTATCCCCCGATATTCAGTGCCGGTGCTTCAACAGACCCAGCATTTAATATCAGGGGATACTTTAGCTGGCGACAATCAGCGTTTAAAAAAACGCTGCCCACCGCAGGTTGAAGATCAGGTGGATATATATATACATACTCACACACATGCATATATGTTTTTTTTCCTGGTATTTTACTGAGCATGTAAGAAAACATTCAATAAGTTTTATCAGGACACACATGCCTGTAGCACTAAAAATACAGTCAGGCTCAAAATATTCAGGGCCTGTCGGAACTGTGCATTGCACATTTATAATATGAGCAGGCCATGTTTCCACACATAACTCCAAATCTTTTGATGTTGCACCTGTAAAATGTGAGTAATGGTTCTGGTGTGCATACCCTTTGAGATCTATCAAGTGGCATTAGTTTGCAGTTTATTTCTGAAATACTGGTGGTGTCTTCCACTGTAAGGTTTTAATTTTGAATCACTTTTACTTAAAGCATATTCGAGGAACACAGAGTTCAAGGTTCAGGAATATTTTTTGTTCACAGAAGGCAATAAATTGACTGGGTATTTTACAGACATTTTAATTTAACACTAAAATACTGACTCTGAATGATAGAAATGTTTCTTTCGTTAAACTAACATTCTTTTAAGGATAAAAGTTAGCTTTTTTACTATACAAAGAGGTATGTCTACTAAACGGCATTGAGCCCTAATGCAAGGATAGCACATGTGAAAACACTTACTGCAAGAGGCATTAAAGCATTTTGCAGTAGGTAACCTTTTAGCACACACTAAGCATGCATGATTTATTATTCCTGGCCCATGTCATGCCCCAGCAAAAAATAAATGTCTGATTTATTTTTTGCTGGGGTATGACTTGGGCCAGGAATTAACCAGATAGCGCATCCACACTAGCGTGTGCTATCTGGTTAATGATAGTTTAAAACATTTAAAACACTCCTAAATAGGAGTCAGTAAGTGCTCCCTCATTAATTTATTTCAGGTAACACGTGGTAATGCAAACAGTGCACAACCTGAAGGAATAATCATTTGAAAATGCCCTATATCCTGGGAGTACTAGACATGGGCATGTGGGAAAGTTCTGCATTAGCATATGGTAAGACCCATTTCCTAGCACCCTTTAGTAGACATACCCCATAGTTTGAGAAAAGATTCCACTGGGCTTATCAAGAAAGTTTTTTCTACTAGAAGTTGTTTGCATAAGAATTGCAGTACTGGATCAGATTAAAGATCCATCTAGTCTAGTACCATCGTGTAATGCTCCAGACAGTCAGCTTTGATAAAGAGGGCCATCACCAAGGCCAGAGGCCTCATTATATCATTTCTACAGGCATTCCTGTGCCAAGCTAATGACAGTTACCAAGTGGTTAGCTCAGTGATCCTAGTGGATCAAAGCTTTACCATCTACTGTCCATTTGCTCCCTTCATGCCAGCAGTCTTTATCTGCCCAGCTTGTCCAATCAGAGAACTGTTCCCCACATGATGGGATATGCACTTTATGAGGGACACTGAGAGGCAGCTAGCTACACAGGCAGTTAGCCTATTAGACTGAGACAGAGATAGACACCTATGTCTGATGTCTGTTACTTTGCAATCCAAGATATAGCTCCTCTGAGTATCACTGAGGGGCTAAAGCCCTCAGTGTGCCTAAAGGAACTGAACTATGAATATGTACTATACTGATTAAGAACCAGTACTGGATAGCATCTTAGCTTCAACTAAGATAATTCCAGAGAAAAGTGGTGTGCATTCCATCTTCATTGCTGATAGTCTTCCACAACGAACACAGACTGACAGTGCAGCAGGCAGCCTATCTACACAGCTTTGTCCAGGAGCCAGCTGTGAAACTTCAGCTCAGAGTCCAAGAGGGAAAGGAGAGATCTGCTACACAGAGTGAGCCAAAGGACTTTTCCAGGGAGCCTACAGGATGAGGTCAGTTATCCTTCCTATGGTCCAGGGGTGAGATAGGAAACATTGCCAAGGTCCAAGTGAGTCAGGACCTTTTGGCATATGGTTTCATAGGTTAGCTTAGCACCATCAGTTATGTCTCCGGAATAATTATTAGCTGCACTGATATTGCTCACTACTACTACTACTACTATTTAGCATTTCTATAGCGCTACAAGGCATACGCAGCGCTGTACAAACATAGAAGAAAGACAGTCCCTGCTCAAAGAGCTTACAATCTAATAGACAAAAAATAAATAAAGTAAGCAAATCAAATCAATTAATGTGAACGGGAAGGAAGAGAGGAGGGTAGGTGGAGGCGAGTGGTTACAAGTGGTTACGAGTCAAAAGCAATGTTAAAGAGGTGGGTTTTCAGTCTAGATTTAAAGGTGGCCAAGGATGGGGCAAGACGTAGGGGCTCAGGAAGTTTATTCCAGGCGTAGGGTGCAGCGAGATAGAAGGCGCGAAGTCTGGAGTTGGCAGTAGTGGAGAAGGGAACAGATAAGAAGGATTTATCCATGGAGCGGAGTGCACAGGAAGGGGTGTAGGGAAGGACGAGTGTGGAGAGATACTGGGGAGCAGCTCACTGTTCTGCCATGTACTGATAAGTCTTACTGCTAAGTTTTGCTTATTGCTTTGCCATACTAATATATCTATCATCTATCTTTCTCTATTACACACACACACACACATATATATATATATATATACACACACACACACACACACACACACACAATAAATTGTAATATATGTCCAAAGTGTGGCATTCTTCTGTCATATTGCCAGCAAAACCATCATCAGAGCCCTTTTCTTTGTTTGGGGGCCAGTTTAGGGCAAAGTCGTACTCCAGAGCTCCAGATAAGACAAGCCACAAACTCTTAACAGTTATTAGCTTATTAGCTAAATCACCTAACCAGCCCTATATCATGGTTTCTCTTTTGATCCATTACAGTATACATATTGAGATCATTAAGTCTGTCCCCATACGCTTTATGATGAAGACCACTGACTATTTTAGTAGCCACCATCTGGACCGACTGCATCCTGTTTATATCTATTTGAATGTGCAGTCTCCTGAATTGTGCACAATGTTCTAAATGAGGTCTCACCAGAGTCTTATTACAGGGGCATCATCACCTGCTTTTTCCTCTCTCTATGCACCCAAGCATCCTTCTAGTTTTCACCGTCACCTTTTCTACCTGTTTGGCCACCTTAAAATCATCACATATGATCACACCCACGTTCCGCTCCACTACTCTCTGTCACCTTTTTTTTTTTAACCAGTTCCATATGCATATGACAGCATTCTAATCACTTATATATATGTATTTTAGCACATAAATGTTAGCATCTTAGTTACAGAATTACCCTCCAAATGTTCAATGAACGTAGGGCCTTGAATTTTGTCTTCTTCTGTGCCCCTCAGGGCCCAGGAGACTAGTCTCTTCCTACACACACACTGTAGGCCTTAGATCCATCCATTACAGTAGAAAAGGGCAAAAAAAAAAAACCAATCAGCCCATCTAGTCTGCCCAGTTATTATTGGTTACTAAGAAAGTATTTTAAATGTTGTCTTTATCATTATTTATTACTTTTACCTATGGAAGTTCATTTTTTACTTTCTAATTGGAGAACCTTGACCTTGAGAGACAAAAAGGGTTCATTTTTGAAACAGAAAAATGTTCAGAAAATGGCATAATGGGCAGATAAATGTATTTATCGCAGAAAAACGTCTAAAGCTTATAATCTGACCTGACATACCATAAGGAATCATAAGCAATCCATCTATTTACCGGTTCAACTAATTATTAACAACAATGACTCAGAAAACATCTCCTACCAACCTTCTTACCCTTCATGCTCTTCCCAACTTCTCCTTTATTGCCCCACCTCCTTACGTATCCCTATCCTTTCTGTCACATCTCTTCTATTCCATTTACTCCTTGTTCATTTGTCCTATCACATACCTCCTTTGTTGATTCTGATACTACAGATTGTATTCTCTTGTTACTATGTAAGCCGCATTGAGCCTGCGATAAGCAGGAAAGCGTGGGGTACAAATGTAATAAATAAATAAATAATCAAACCAAAAGTTAAAAAACCACACAAGTCTGCTAGCTGTCAAAATGAGATGTTCCCAGAGGGGGGCGTTTCATGGACATGATGTGGGCGGTGTTACGTGATGAATATTTATTGCCAATAATTTATATCGAAATGACTTCCTAGGGGTACAAAGAAAAATGCCTGGAATTAACCTGCTTTAAAGGCATTTAGGGTAAGGCTAAACCTGTCTTTAGATTCATTTGTGATTTTCCTGAGTTGGGGAGTGGAGAGGTGGAAGTGGTCATTTGTGAGATTAGTGGAAAGTTGCTGAGTGCTTTGTTACATTTCTGTGCTTGCCCCAGTCTGAACATTTTGACCTTACATTTCTTGTCTTTCTACCTCTGGCCCCGATGATCAAAAACAAATGCAAGGGCTAGAGGCTATTAGTGCCATACTTCAATCCACATTTGCTCCCACCCCATGATCAGAGGCAGCAAGCGCATGAAACGAGCTCACCAGCTCTAACCGCAAGTAGCATGCACATGCATGCTAAACAGTTCATTAACTATTCCTTCCCAATGCTCAGTTCGCCAAAAAACGGTGCTGCTGCCACAGATAACCCTATGCCAGCTCAGAGCTGGTGTTAGGGTTTCCAGAGCATTGGGGAGGAATGGGGTTCTCTGTCCAGCATGCTTCTGCATGCTTGCAGGCCCCCATCCCACCCCAGACACAGGCCCCCCCAGCCCCCCTCCTGGTGGTCTAGCACCCCTGAAACACCGTATACCTTGAAGATGGAGGAGGGAGTAGCACTCTCTCCTCCTTCCAGTGTCGCCTGCAAAATGTTGGTGCCATGCCCTGCCCAGCGCATGGGGCCGGATACGGGGGGGGGGGGGGGGAGTCCAGATATGTGCACACCCTCCTTTTAGCATTTCATGATTAGTGGAGGGGGGTCCCAAAGTACTTGTCATTGGATATTCTGTACATTCTGATTTCTGCAATGTTTTGTTATTCTTTCTTATAAAAAAATCAACACCATGTATTATAACAACAAAGGGACCTCACTGTATGTGGCCCTGCCTACGCAAGGTGCTTGCACATTAGTGGTGATGTGATCCCGAGGGGCAGTGTTTTGCACTCACCTTTCCAAGCTGCTCCTTATGGATCTCCATGCCCTGATCGAGTTGTGTGGGGGCATGGAGATCCTGCATGGAGAAATTGGGCTCCCTGCACAGTGGCATACCTGTACACACTGAGGAACATTCCTCCACATGCAGAGGTGGGTATATGCACGTTTTGCACATGGAGTGAACATCCTGCCATTGCTGAGGACATTTTCTCAAAACGGGGACCAGTTCTGCAGTCGCACGTTTTGCATAGTGTATTTTTGATTGGTGAAAATGTTTATCTCCGAATGTCTATGACATTTGCAGTGCATTCTCTTTCTAATGTCTTATATCAGTATTTATGAATATTGGAAAACACTGAGGGCCCTTTTACAAAAGGGCAGTAGGGGTAGCACTGGCGTGGCATGCAGTGACTCAGCCTACTGCTGGGCTCCCTGGGGCGTCCAGCAGTAATTCCGACTTCCACTGCGTGCCAATTCCAGCACTAGAAAATATTTTTTCATTTTCTATCGCCACGGGCGTGCCCGGTGGTATTCAGGTAGTGCCACATGCTGCCCGGTTACTGCCAGAACCCATACTACCTCCTAAATTGGTGGTTCTCATGTTAGAAGGCAGTAAGGGTCCCCCCAGGAAATTGCTGCGTAGCAAGTGTTTAACTTACCACATGGCCATTTCCTTCCTGACAATAAAGGTGGCCTCAGCGTGTGGCAAACCTGCGCACTGACATCACTACAGAGCCCCTTTTATTGCCATGTGATAAAAGGAGTTCTTTCTTCCATTATGGACTTGCACATTTAGACAATTTCCAATAAATGATTATTTTGCCATTTGAACATCATATTGAAAATGGCGCACCACATGCATAAAATAATGACTGAGCAAACTTGTCAGATTCTACTTATTCTAAGTGGATGCTGCCATCTATATGCGATTTTCAAATACTGCTGGGTGAGTTGCTATCTCTTAGCTTTTAAGACAATTTTGTATGTGCTTGTTAAGTTGCTCTATTCATTATGTTTATTGGTTATACTGATTCAATATTTGTTTATATATTTTATTTTAGCTAACGTAAATGCTTCAGAGATTTTTATGTGCTTAGTTTGGTCTCCTTTGAGTATGTATCTTTTATATGCATTTTATGAAATACCTTATTTGGACTAGTTTTACTTAAGATGTATTTTTATGTGTTTGTAATTTATGACTTAATATTAGTGTATCAACAGTTGCCCTGACATTGCCCTTTACCTAGGCAAAATGTGGTCCACGTTGGACTCTTTACTGCGTAAGATCTCCTGTGCTGAATACATTTTTTGTACTCTCTTGATGTCTGTTCTGCTCCTTTCGACCCCAGTTATTATTGCTGACACTTATAAGAATATATCCTAGCTGGATCTCCTGACCACTTTTAAGATATCTCTCTTCATTGAGAAAAGTTGTTATTTTCTTTGGTGGTACTCTACTATTCTGTCAGATGAGCATACTGCATTAGTACACATTCAGCACCTTTCCATCCCCAAGTGTAAGGCTTTGTAATAATCTATTCTAAATAGCTACTAATACTACTGCGACTCTTGTCTGAACATCCAGCCTACTATGCCTCCTGTGTGGTTGCCAGACAGACCTGGATATGTAAATGCCTGTGTTTTCCTCAGTTATCCTAGTTATTACTGTATTACATCCTGCCAGACAAACCCAGCTGTGGCTGCTTACATTTCCACTGGGGCTTCAAATGTTTCATAGTACCTGTTTTGCTATTTAAACTATATTAAACCACTCTTGTCTCATTACAATAATGACGTGCTGTTACATTTACTTCTGTGTCTTGGTCCACTAGGAAACAAGCCCTGCAGATAAGAAAAAGATTTTCGTTTGTAAAGAAAGAATATTAATCTTTTTTCCCTTCAACTTCTGCCAGATGATTCATGGAGTGGCACTCATGACCTTAGAAGAATATGCATGGTGTTCCCTTAGAAACAAAATACTGAGGTCACAATAGGGAGGTGACGGAAGGTTAGAAAGTAGCTTGAAGCAAAAATGCTGTCCCAAAATTAAGAACAAGATGTTTTTTGTTAAAAAGAAAGAAATTTCATGTACATCTGGCATGCCATATTATGATCATTTCAAAAGGAAATGTTGCTATACTCCCCTTAATTTTGTCTATTAACATGGTAATATTGCTTATTTTCACTGTGAAAATTTTTTTTACTATGATTTTTTTTCTTTATTGGCCTCTTTCTGCAAAAGTTTGGTAACCGCAGATGATTAAAATGAAATTTTAAAAAGAATGAAATTTACAGAATAATTATATACAAGTAGGCTGAGTGCCAAAAAAAAACCACCTTAATCAGTTCACTGGAAAGCAGATCAACATTTTATAAAAGGCTCAGCATATAGCAAAGTGGTTAGGGCAGCAATCTGACAACCAAGAAAATAAGGGTTTAGTCACACTGACCTCCTTGTGACCTTATGCAACTCACTTCCACCCTCCACTACCTTAGTTAGAGCCGGACCTGGGGCAGAGCCACCACCGCCGCACACCAACTTCCCCCCCCCCCCCCCCCCCCCCCACACACACTCAGGCTGCCGCCGCTCCCCACCCCACTTCTTCCTGCAACTGCTCCTCCCTCGGTCTGTCAGTCTCCTGCTTTTCTGTGTTCTGAGACCCGGTTATTGAGTTAACGTGATCGCCCAGCTCCCGATCAATGGAGCAGAACCTTCTGGTGCCGAGCCCCCCTTGGAGGCCGGGCCAGGGAATCTTGCCCCACCCTCTTGGTGGTCCTGCCTCAGTGATAAGCCCTCTGGGGAGAGGGGAATATTTACTGTACCTGAGCAGGATTCAATATGTATCTGGTATTCAGGTACCATCAAAAGAGTACTAGAACCTGTAAGACACTGTTGTGCCTTCCTAAGAGGCTATGTACTAATTCATTAAAAAAAAATTCAGGTTAGCAGCTATTTTGGATGAAATTATGCTATTGATTTAAATAAGCTCAGGTCATTTGAATCTTTAACAAGATTGTGCATCAAATGTTTAATGCATTGCCATGGCCAGGAACTTTACACATTCTCAGCGGGTAAGGGGGCCTAAGGTATTTACACTTACAGCCTCAGTTTGAGGGTTAGGAGGTTCTTTTATTGGGCCCCTTTTGTCTATCTCCCTCCAATGTAGAGGTTAGAGCTGTGTAAAAATAAGTCCGCAGAACCTTTTTCGAATGCTCTAGTATCATAACTTTTGACAATAATGAACTGGTTTGCATGATTTTGCATCACGGTGGTTCACAATTTCTTGATTTATATAAACTTTTGTGCACCTCCGCTTATGCACAAAAGTTTATTGCAAACATGGCTATTTTTGCCAAAACGTTTTTAGAAACGGTTAAATAAATCCATTAAATCATGAAAGATTTCCAGCATTTTTTGGGTGTTTCCTGAATTTTTTTTTGCTTTTTTAATGTGTGAAGCTTAGTATGCCAACATCTAAATCTGAATATATAACTTATCCAGTTCATCTATTGAAGGAAATATATACATCCTGATATATGGCTCATACATATTTGAGATCAATGTGAATTAAAGTAGTTTCCTTCCCTTCCACTGTGGCTAGAAAAGTTATTCTGACAAGTAAAGACTATAAAGCTGGCTGTAAAACATGACTGCTGAAACACATAGGGATTAACATTACATATATACGTATACATACATATATTTATATTATCATTTTTTCAAATGGTATTAACACGATTTATTATTTTTATTCTAAGCAGTCATATAATCTCTTTCTGATAGGTTTACAGAATAATTATGTAATATATACAAATCCTAATGGCCATGTTAATTATAGCAGGACAGCCAGGAAAGCATTTTCTTGCTATTCTGGGTATTGCTACAAAAGGCACAAAAATATCGACTGTACATTTATTGAACACTAAACTGTAAAATAGAAGTTATTTTGCATATTTCATCATATTTTTACAGAAAAAGCTCAGCTACACAGGAAGTAAATAGTTGCGTAACCTAAAATGTAAATCTGCTACTGTATTGAAAAGGCAAATGTAGACTTTGTAATTCACTAGTAGATGTCCTGTCAAATAAAGTTTATTGGTTCCATTGTCCATTGTTACAAGAAAATGTAAAAACAAAACAACAACAAAAAATCACTAAGGGACCCTTTTACAAAGCTGTAGTAAAAAGTGGCCTGTGGTAGTATAGGCGCATCTTTTATTTACTTATTTATTTATTTATTTATTTATTTATTTATTTATTTATTTATTTTATTTTATTTATTTGTTTATTTGTTACATTTGTATCCCACATTTTCCTACCTATTTGCAGGCTCAATGTGGCTTACATAGTACCGTAAAGGTGTTCACCAATTCCGGTATGAACAAATACAGTAATGTTGTGGTAGAATAAGGTTCATGTGTACAGACACATTAGGGAATCGTAGAGAGGAAGAGTTATTATATGTCCATTATGAGCTTTGGTTTCGTTGTGTTGCAGGGTACAGGCATTTAAGTTGGGTCGGTAGGGTATGCCTTTTTGAACAGGTTAGTTTTTAATGATTTCCGGAAGTTTAGGTGATCATAAGTTGTTTTCACGGCTTTTGGTCATGCGTTCCATAGTTGTGTGCTTATGTAGGAAAAGCTGGATGCATAAGTTGATTTGTATTTGAGTCCTTTGCAGCTTGGGTAGTGGAGATTTAGGTATGTTCGTGTTGATCCTGTTGTGTTTCTGGTTGGTAGGTCTATGAGGTCTGTCATGTATCCCGAGGATTCGCCGTAGATAATTTTATGAACCAGGGTGCAGATTTTGAAAGCAATACGTTCTTTGATTGGGAGCCAGTGCAGTTTTTCTCGGAGGGGTTTGGCGCTTTTGAATCGCGTTTTTCCAAATATAAGCCTAGCTGCCGTGTTTTGAGTGGTTTGAAGTTTCTTTATAATTTGTTCTTTGCATCCCGCATAAATTCTGTTGCAGTAGTCTACATGGCTTAGTACCATTGATTGTATCAAGTTGCAAAATGTTTCCCTCGGGAAAAATGGTTTCACACGTTTGAGTTTCCACATTGAGTGGGACATTTTCTTTGTTGTAGATTTCACTTGGTTCTCTAGTGTGGGGTTACGGTCGATTGTAACACCAAGAATTTTCAGGCTGTCTGAGATGGGGAGGGTATAATCTGGGGTATTTATGTGTGTGGGTTTGTTCGTATTGTATTGGGATGAGAGGATGAGACAGTGTTTTTTCTGTGTTGAGTTTTAGTTGAAATGCGTTTGCCCATGAGTCCATGATATTCAAGCTGAGCTTGATTTCGTTGGTGATTTCTGTCAGATCACGTTTTTAAGGAATGTATATTGTGACATCGTCTGCATAGATGAAACGGTTAAGGCCTTGGTTGGATAAGGATTTGGCTAGTGAGGTCATCATTAGGTTGAAAAGGATCAGTGATAGTGGTGATCCTTGAGGTACCCCGCATTCTGCTTTCCACGGTGGTGATATGTTTGAGCTTGATTTCACTTGATATATTCTAGTGGTTAGGAAACCTTGATCCAACTAAGTATGTGTCCGCCAATCCCGAAGTAATCTAGTATTTTATGGTTTACCATGGCGAACGCACTGGACATGTCGAATTGGAGGAGAAGTATGCTTTGCCTGTTGCTATTTCCTGCTTGAATTTGGCTAGGAGGGTAATTAGTACTGTTTCAGTGCTATGGAGAGGGCGAAATCCTGATTGTGATTCATGTAATATTGTGAATTTGTTTATATAATCAGTAAGTTGTTTATGCGCATGCTGGGCCATTTTTTACCGTGGCTGGGAAAAAAAGCGATTTATATTGGGCTTGGAAATGGACCTGCGCTAATATTATAACCAGCACACACCTATTTATGGGAGTCCTTACTGCCACCCATTGACTTGTGGTAAGGGTTCAGTCACTACCCACATGGTAACCATGCAGCATGTGCCAAAGTGGGCATGCTGCCAGTTACTACTGGGAATGCCCCCTGCGATAGAAAATTATTTTCTACCGTGGGATTCAGCGCACGCCATAATCAAAATTATCAGTGGGTGCACATGCTACCCCGGCAGTAGTGTTGATTGGGCGTGTGCTACCTGACTGCCCGAGGAGGAGGAAATCTTCATCTGGTGCAGTTTGGGAATCCCCACCAGCTCAGGTATTTAATATTTTGTATTTGAGGGTAGGGGGAGAGGCAGAATGCGGAGAGCAGAGTGGGGGGCTGAAATCTGTGCCCATCGATTTGGGGCTCAGGCCCACCCAAAATTGGCTGTCTGGCTATGCCCCTGGTTCTTCCATGCTGTGTATTATGGTACTGTTTGTATTGTACTGACATTTATCATATTTCTGTTATATGATTGCTCTGCAGTGCTGTTAAATGTATATATTTCTGATCCTATTTCATATTAGTCTTGTTATTAGGTTTCAATTTGCTGTTTTCAAGTTTACTTCATTTATTATATTTATGTTTGGTCATTTGACTATTGTTATGCTGTGAACAAAACTGTAAGTTTTATATTAAACTATACCTGCTGTACATCACCTTCTATGAATCTCTTCTTAAAGGCAGTTCATAAATCCCTTTAAATAAATAAATGCAATTTATCTTCATAAAACAAGAAATCTATTTTGTGGCAATGTGATGGGACCACTGTAAGAGAAAGCTAGTATGCCTTTTATGAAGGCCATATGTACTGCTTCTTTTTCCTTTTATATTAATCGTTATTAGATAATATAGAGATTATATACCACTCAGAACGCACCCAGTGAGTAGTATAGCAAATGATAAATAAACTTGGAAAATACTCTGTATTAAATCTATGTACCAGATTTTGAAGATCATTTGCTTCTTTTTGGGCTGTAGGTTGTGATATACCGCAGAGAACAAAGGGACCCTTTTGCTAATATGTGGTAACGGACATTATTGCATATTACATGCTGTGCATCCTATTTTATACCTATGGGTCACATGGCACTTAACTCATGATAATGTTTATTAGTACACACAAAGCTTTAGTAAAAAGTCCCATAGTGATTTAATTATGGAAAACAAATCTTCTGTGGGAAAGGCTCTAAAAAAAAATACCAACAGAAAAAAAAACTGGTATAGTTTTTATGGTAACCAAATGTATGCAAATTAACCTTGTTCTTGAACTACTTTAACAATATGCATTGTAGATAGCCTTAAAACCAGACCTGTATGCAACCTGTGCTGAGAACCTTTGTTCTGTGGCAGTCCAAAATATTACATTTTATGTAGGGAAGCTGCCGATCCCCTCCCCCACTAAACACATACTCAGTTTCACTATGGTGTATTAGCTATGGTTCCTATGCCTAAATGCATCTCGTTTCCTCAAAGGGATTGCAGTGGAGAAAACTGGTTCAGCAGGAGACCTATCAGGAGCATATGGGACCAGACAGTCATCATATTTTAGAATATCATATTGAATGGATACTAAGGGGGGCTTTTACTAAGGTGCGCTAACGGATTTAGCGTGTTCTAAATCCATTAGTGCACTTTAGTAAAAGGACCTCAAAGTAATAAACTTTGCAGTATTTTGGAGGATGCCACAATCCAGGACGTAGGGCTTTAGTATTTTGTCTCAAGTTTAGCATCACAGAAAAAGCTGAAGTCATCTTCCTCACATACCAAAATGTTTTGATTTCAGGCTTCCAATGGTTATACTTGCTTTCTTATGTGTTTTATTTCTGTTTTTTCCCCCTGCAGATTAGAACATCAGTTATTTGGGCTACTCCAAATATGTCATTTGCCATTCCTTTATGGGTCATTATACTGGCTATACTCCTTGGACTGTTAGTTCTGGCTATTTTAACATTAGCAATGTGGAAGGTATGTTTTTGTTTTATTTCACTTTTTGCTTCTTTGCCTCTCTTGATGTGATAAGAGCCACACACAGGCACAGGCAAGCTTTTCCAAAAAATAAGGAAAGAAACCATGTTAAGACTATTATTTTGCTTCCCAATTTTGAGAAGAAATAACAATATTTTAACAGTAATTTATCCTGTTTATTTCTAGTTTTAATAACATATTAGAAATGATCATGAGGCTTGGCCCAGATTTCAAGGAGCTGTGATCCTCAACTTTGGGAGGTCAATATTCAGTCATGTAGTACATCTAGACATATTAAATTGTGTACACGTTGAGTGCAACTGAATATCCATGTTAAACTTTGAACATCAAATGGATATAGTTATCAGTGTGGACTATTGTTAAGATGTGTTATTTTTCCACTAACTTGTGCTGTTCTAGCACAGGTCCCATTTTATTGCAATGAGATCTAGTCTAACTATATAAATGACAAGTGACCGACTCACCCGCAAATACGCAGTAGAGCCCGAACGTTGAGAGAGGAAAAGTCCAAGCCCCGCCTCCACCAGCTCCAGAACCAGAAAGGAGGAGGAGTCAGAGGTGGGGCGAGGGGCGGAGAGTACAGAACAGGCCAAACGTAATAGAGGTCGCCGAGATCAAGAGGCGGGATGAGGGGCAGAGAGTACAGAACAGACCGAACTTAATGGCGGTCGCCGAGATCGCCGAAGCACCAACCTCCACCCCCCTCCCCGACGTTGCCACCGCTGCTCCCACCCCCTCCATGCCGGGCTCCCTGCACTGACATGACAGGGCCTCTCACCTCCGTATGAAAGCGCTGCAGGCAGCAGAAAGTCGATCTTCTGCTGTCTGCAGCGCTTTCACACGGTGGTGAGAGGTGCTGTCATGTCAGTGCAGGGGGCCCGGCACGGAGGGGTGAGGGAGCAGCAGCAAGGAGGGTAGCTGGACATGGGGGGAGGGCAGGGGAGAGAGCAGGGTTGGTGGATGGGAGGAGGGCAGGGGAGAGAGCAGGGTTGGTGGATGGGGGGAAGCTAAGGGAAAGAGGAGGGTTGCTGAATATGGGGGGAGTGCAGGGGAGAGAGGACGGTTGCTGGACATGGGGGAGGGCAGGGGAGACAGGGTTAGTGGACGGGGGGAGGCCAAGGGAAAGAGGAGGGTTGCTGGACATGGGGGGAGGGCAAGGGGGAGAGGAGGGTCGCTGGACATAGGGGGAGGGCAGGGGAGAGAGGAGGGTTGCTGAACATGGGGGGAGGGCAGGGGAGAGGAGGTTTGCTGGATATGGGGGGAGGGCAGGGGAGAGAGGAGGGTTGGTGGACAGGGGGGGAGGCCAGGGGAGAGAGGAGGGCTGCTGAACATGGGGGGAGGGCAGGGGAGAGAGCAGGGTTGCTGGACATGGGGGGAGGGCAGGGGAGAGAGCAGGGTTGGTGGATGGGGGGAAGCTAAGGGAAAGAGGAGGGTTGCTGGACATGGGGGGAGGGCAGGGGAGAGAGGACGGTTGCTGGACATGGGGGAGGGCAGGGGAGACAGGGTTAGTGGACGGGGGGAGGCCAAGGGAAAGAGGAGGGTTGCTGGACATAGGGGGAGGGCAGGGGAGAGAGGAGGGTTGCTGAACATGGGGGAAGGGCAGGGGAGAGGAGGTTTGCTGGATATGGGGGAGGGCAGGGGAGAGAGGAGGGTTGGTGGACAGGGGGGGGAGGCCAGGGGAGAGAGGAGGGCTGCTGGACATGGGGAGAGGGCAAGGGAAACTGCAGGGTTGCTGGACATGGATCGATGGAGGGGAGGGCAGGGGACACAGGCGGGTTGCTGGATATGGATGGATGGAGGTGAGAATTATTAAATTTAGAACAACAAAAAACTTGTCCGTTTTAACGGGCTTAACTGCTAGTTACTAATAACTGGGATTAACACTAAAATAACACATCTTAACAGGAAGCCCACATTGATAATTTCCCCCCTAAGTAAGACATTTCAAGTTATTCCAGCTAGCTGTGTAGCCCACCTAGACATAGAAGGGCATCTTAGACTGGATGTCAAACTCATAATATGGACGTCCAAGTCTCTACATCAGATATAGATGTCGATTTCTTATGCATTTTAGAGCAGGATCTGCTGACATACAGCCTGTCCTAAAATACATGAGAAATGAATGTCCAAGTGCTGGCTACATCTAGCATGAACATCCATTTTGCAAACTGAAATATGTAAATTGTGAACACGGTAAAACAAGGGTCATTGATGTCTGTGTAGCAGCAGAGGAATGTCTATATTATAAAATGGCCAGATAGCTAATTATATGAGAGAGTATCCTAATGGTTAGAGAAGCTTGTGGAGAACTAGGGTAGAGAACATCAGGTTGCTGGTTCAAGTCTTGCAGCAGTTTGTTTGTTGTTGTTTCTTTTTTTTAAATTGCGAGCTCTCCAGGGTTGGGAAAATACCTACTGTGACTTTCCTCACTTCATTCAGTGGAGAACTGCTCAGAGTACCTTTCTGTAACATGGATGGGCCAAGTACCAGGTCAAAATATAGATGTTCCTCTTTTTGAACACGGATGTCCCTTCCCCTTCTGCAATTGGAGTTGGACATCCATCTTTTGGCCCCTCCATAGTCCTGGCCAAAACACACCCAGACTGCACTCCCCTTGCCATATGTACATACAGCATACATATAAGTTGGTTTAAAACTGGACTGTTAAACTTTGCAGTGTGTAGCAAAGACGTATGTGTGCACATATCTGTAAATGCCAACATTCTCCTAATCACTATTTGGTGGTTCTGACAGCATCTTTGCTGCACACTGCAGAGTTGAACAGTCCAGTGTTCTATGGAGTTGATGTTGCACCAACTTATATAAGATATCCTCCTTGAGTGAGCAACCTCTGAGGCAGATGGGTGTTTCTCGTCAAAACACGGCCCCATGTCAGGTCTCATGAATGAGTGGTGCACAATAAAGATCCACATATTATTCGTTTGGCTGGAAGTGTCATTTTGGTTCACCTCTACTCGTGGATTGCTATGTAAGATATGCACATATTTGCTAAATAGCGATTAAGAGAATGCTGGCATTTATACAGGTATGTGCATACATACATACATACATATATACCTTTATGATAATCATGGAAGATATTTGAGATAAGTACTGTTTCTTAAAGAAATGAAAAGCATGACATATGAGTGATTACAAGTATTTCAGAATTTATACATTTAAAGTTTATATATAAAAAAACAGAAAATTGACACGGATGGATGACATAAGGTGGAATACCTACTTCCATATGTTCAAAGCCGAAGGCTTAAGTGGAAGTTCACCTCTGAAGATTCATTCTTAAAAATAAAAATAATATAGTATGATGCTAGATTGCTAGACAACAGTTTTTGTTATAGTATTAAGTGATCTTAGCTGTTCTCTCATTATTGCATATCATAAGTGAGCCAACTTGTGATGCTTCAGCTAAGTGTCACTGAATATCAGCAGATAGTCACTCACTGAGGATTGAATTGGGCAAGAGTCTTTCGTGCCCAGTTAAATCACTTTGAAAACTGATCCCTCTGTGAGTAAGTTTGGGAGTGCTTTTCTTACTTTACATTTCTGTGTGATTCATCTTTTTTCCGTAGAAACAGAATGGGAATGTTTTTGGGAGATCTTATTCACTATCATATTAACGCTTGTGCTGCCTGTTACTGCATTTACCATTTATCTCTCTTCTGTTTTCCCCAGGATAAAAAAAAATTCTATTATTTAGTTTTTAAAAAACACTATTGAAAGTTACTGTATTTTAGAAAAGAGTTGGCAGTATGATGTGTATATATATATCACATGAATGAGTGCATTGTTTACTTTTGTGTTTAACAAAAATTCAATGAATTTGCTGTTTAAAGTGAAAGATTTTGAAATTTTAACGAATCATGCTAACACTTCCATTGCATATTTGGCAGTTATAGTTGTATTATTAGCCACTTGTTTTATACACAAGAATTGGGGAAAGCCACTGTTTGTCCCTGAGAACCAGCAACCAGAACAGATCTGCTCTTTGGGATCTTGCCATGTACTTCCTTGAGATTCAGATTGGCCACTAGATGTGGGCTCAATGGACCTTTGGTCTGAACCAGCATAGCACATCTTGCTGGATCTTTTACTAAAGTTCAGTAAAAGTTGCAGTTATCATAGCTTAACACGGGACATAACCACATAATAGCTGCAGATTTTACGCAGCAACCAGTGGGAGCAGAACCAGCAGAACCAGCAGGTCTTGCATTAAAGTACCAAGTAGCACATGGTACCTGGATGCAGTTGACACCCCTTATTTAGGAAGTGGTAAGTGGTCCCATGTTAATTGTACGTTAGCCAGTTAGTGCATGGTAAGTGCAGTGCCCTACTTGGCTAACACTTCCATGCCCATTCTCTGCCCATGCTATGCCCCCTAACATGAAAAGTCTGTAAATTGGCACTTCAGTCTTGGTGCCCCAGTGTCATGCGCTTAGCACCAATTCCATAACAGCATCTTGGCACCAAGATTTCTATGTATAGAACAGTTGCTTAAGTTGGCGTTGGTGCACCCACATTTAGGCATGCCATCATATGCTTTGTCAATGGCAGGAGTAAGTTAGTGTGCCTATAATTTATAGTATTCTATAAACTCTGCCTGTAACTGGGAGATGTGCCCCATGGCCTGCCCATGTTGCACCCGTATGTATCCCCCTTATAGAACAGAACCTATGCACATAGGCACCTGTTAATTAATGACACCTTTGATGCACATAAGTGGCACCTACCTCTAGGCACCAGCTTACAGCATTGCCCATTAATGCACATGTCACATGTGGTACCTACCAAACTACTAAAAAACCCATAACATGGTTGGCGCTAGCAGTTACCATGTTGCAACCTGCACATTATGGACTAGATTCTATAAATGGCACTGAGAAATTGTCACCTAAGAATTTAAGCACTGAGTGCTATTCTATAAAGGATCCATGCCCTTTATAGAATAGCGGCTAAGCACATAAACGGCACCAGCAATTACGCCTGCTTAAAAAGCGGTGTCTAAGTTAGGTGCTGATTGGGTCTATTCTGTAACAATGTCCCCCACTCACTTGAATTTACACACTATAGGATTTCCACATGCATTATTATAAAATACAGTGCATGCATAAATCACAATTAAGACCAATTAACACCAATAATTGGTTGTTAGCCAATTATTGGCACCGATTGGCCCATTAATCAATTAATTTGCACACACAAATTGTCAATGCTTGCTGATTTACGCATGCAAATTTAGTTACCACATACAGTGGTGGAAATAAGTATTTGATCCCTTGCTGATTTTGTAAGTTTGCCCACTGACAAAGACATGAGCAGCCCATAATTGAAGGGTAGGTTATTGGTAACAGTGAGAGATAGCACATCACAAATTAAATCCGGAAAATCACATTGTGGAAAGTATATGAATTTATTTGCATTCTGCAGAGGGAAATAAGTATTTAATCCCTCTGGCAAACAAGACCTAATACTTGGTGGCAAAACCCTTGTTGGCAAGCACAGCGGTCAGACGTCTTCTGTAGTTGATGATGAGGTTTGCACACATGTCAGGAGGAATTTTGGTCCACTCCTCTTTGCAGATCATCTCTAAATCATTAAGAGTTCTGGGCTGTCGCTTGGCAACTCGCAGCTTCAGCTCCCTCCATAAGTTTTCAATGGGATTAAGGTCTGGTGACTGGCTAGGCCACTCCATGACCCTAATGTGCTTCTTCCTGAGCCACTCCTTTGTTGCCTTGGCTGTATGTTTTGGGTCATTGTCGTGCTGGAAGACCCAGCCACGACCCATTTTTAAGGCCCTGGCGGAGGGAAGGAGGTTGTCACTCAGAATTGTACGGTACATGGCCCCATCCATTCTCCCATTGATGCGGTGAAGTAGTCCTGTGCCCTTAGCAGAGAAACACCCCCAAAACATAACATTTCCACCTCCATGCTTGACAGTGGGGACGGTGTTCTTTGGGTCATAGGCAGCATTTCTCTTCCTCCAAACACGGCGAGTTGAGTTCATGCCAAAGAGCTCAATTTTTGTCTCATCTGACCACAGCACCTTCTCCCAATCACTCTCGGCATCATCCAGGTGTTCACTGGCAAACTTCAGACGGGCCGTCACATGTGCCTTCCGGAGCAGGGGGACCTTGCGGGCACTGCAGGATTGCAATCCGTTATGTTGTAATGTGTTACCAATGGTTTTCGTGGTGACAGTGGTCCCAGCTGCCTTGAGATCATTGACAAGTTCCCCCCTTGTAGTTGTAGGCTGATTTCTAACCTTCCTCATGATCAAGGATACCCCACGAGGTGAGATTTTGCGTGGAGCCCCAGATCTTTGTCGATTGACAGTCATTTTGTACTTCTTCCATTTTCTTACTATGGCACCAACAGTTGTCTCCTTCTCGCCCAGCGTCTTACTGATGGTTTTGTAGCCCATTCCAGCCTTGTGCAGGTGTATGATCTTGTCCCTGACATCCTTAGACAGCTCCTTGCTCTTGGCCATTTTGTAGAGGTTAGAGTCTGACTGATTCACTGAGTCTGTGGACAGGTGTCTTTCATAGAGGTGACCATTGCCGACAGCTGTCTGTCATGCAGGTAACGAGTTGATTTGGAGCATCTACCTGGTCTGTAGGGGCCAGATCTCTTACTGGTTGGTGGGGGATCAAATACTTATTTCCCTCTGCAGAATGCAAATAAATTCATATACTTTCCACAATGTGATTTTCCGGATTTAATTTGTGATGTGCTATCTCTCACTGTTACCAATAACCTACCCTTCAATTATGGGCTGCTCATGTCTTTGTCAGTGGGCAAACTTACAAAATCAGCAAGGGATCAAATACTTATTTCCACCACTGTATAGAATCTGGGGGTAAGTGCTTAATACACTTTAGTAAAAAGGCCCCTTATGTTCTTATCTTTTTAACTGACAAATAAACTGATGTGGTTTAGGACATGTCACTGAGCATTGCTATGGTCCTTTTAAAAGGTTGATCGACTAAAGGGGATGTCATATAACAATATATTTCCATGTACTTAAGATCTTTTTACACTTGATAGTATTTAAGGAATGGTTGCTATATTCATAGAATTACATTACATAAATCATGGGCCTGTAATTTAATATATGTATATATTGTTTTTAGTGTGGATTCTTTGATCGAGCTAGGCCTCCCCAGGATGATATGGCAGACAAGGAACATCTGACAAATGATAAAGCTGCAGAAGCTTGAAGGAAGATACCGGAAAAGCCCCAATACAGTCCTAGCCAGTGGCAAGAAAAAAAAAAGAAAGAAATGAAATGAAGGATTTCTTCTGCAAACAGTCTTCTTTAGACTTTTTCAAGTGCCACAATTCTATGATCTGAACTCGAGAACATTCCAAAGATTTGCTGGACAATGTTGATTTATTGGCAGGAAGCAATTTTATTGCAGCCTTAAAATACCTGCCTCAGGTAATTCAGAAGGGAATTTTACTTGAGTCCTTCCAGCTTTAATACAACACATCAGAGCATACACGGTCTGTGCCTTCAGATGTGATCAGAATAAATCCCAGCTTTGCCAAAATGAAGTGCCCATTCTGCTAAAATTATGAAGAAGATGGAACAGAACAAGCCTTCAGTACTGTTGTACAATGCAAAATAATGTTAGCGCCTCCCTAAGGAAAGAGAGCGTGAGCAGAGTCAAGGCTCAGGGAGACGAGCAATATACTGCTGGTACTGTGAAAGTACACTTGAGCAAAAATAAGATAGGCTTCAGCATGCTGTTTTTAAAACAAATTCACATGTATTTATTTTCCCACGGCTTCAAGGTGGGTTTTGAACAAGATACTGATCTGGAATTCTGGATTATGTTTCTTGTACACAGTAGAAATAATTGTTTTTTATCCTACCTGTAAGAAAAAGATCTGTAGTATGCTATGTAATCCGTTACACTGTGTTCATTGTCACTGCAGAGTTTTTCATGGAGCAAGCAACTGTACAGCAATAGGGAGATGATTTCATCCGGCACTGCCTTCTACCTGTAGGCACTGCAGTAGAACAGTCTTCACTATGGTGCTCAACTTGTGGCAAGCTATAGTTTTTTACACTGACATACTTTAGTTTACAGCACTACAGTGACCTGGAGAGTTTATTCTTGTGTATTTTAAGCACAAAAACAATCACACATGCCACCTTAAGCATAGAGAATGAAATCTAAATATTAATGCATAGTTGCTCTTTTAAATATAGTATCCATGTTGGGTTAATTATATTACATGGAACTGGGAAGGTACTCTACAGTGTATTTGCAGACATAAGTAAACTGTAATCTATATAAGTTGTGATAACTTAGTGGACCAATGAAAAGATGTGGTTGTACTTCAATTTAGGTTCCTTCTTCAGTTGTGACTGCAGGGAGGAAAGAAGTGTGCTTGAGAAGCTTGAGAGTTGTATTAGTAGAAACCTTTTGGGAGGCAGGAATTTCTATTCTATTCTATTCTTTCTCCTGCTTGGAAATGCTTCTTTCTGTCATGGAGTCATATTTGAAAAAAAGGACCCAAATGCTCTTGAAAGTTCTTTTTTATTGGTCCAATATAGATTCAGTTTTCCTCCAGGACCAATATGGCTACTCAAATTCTGCACTATGAAAGGAGGAGATAAAGCATCCAAACTTGAAATAAAAACAGAAAGCTTTTTCTTCTAGTAAATGCAGCAGACATTCATTATAGTTTTCATATATTGAATAAATTAAACAATAACATTCTTAGCTTACCACTTATTATTTATATCATGCTAAAAACATATACACCCCTTATTTGAACTGGTTTCACAAATACATTTGAGATCACATAATTTTACATTATTTACGGTTGAAAGCAAAAAAAGGATTGTTTCACCATTTCTGTAAATGGTTGCAGATAACAGTTTGCAAAACATTTCATTACAGCGTTTCATCACATTATCTAAAGAGATGTCTCTTTTCACATCAAAACCAGGCATCACTTTTAGGGAAAGCAGAGTATATGAAGTTTTGTCATGCAATATGTTATGCATCTGAACATCTGAGGCATGTTTACACTGAAATTCTTTTTATTACATAGCATATACAGGTTAGAATGAGTACAGTTAAAAATAGGAAAATGTAAGCTTTATGAACTAATGAGCAAACATAAAACTTTGAGACAATCATATTGTAACGTTTGGGGAAAAGTGCTCAATCCAATATATAAATCATAATTTAGAAAACAAATTAATGCAATAGCAATCGGTTTTTGCCTGCTTAATATTTATTATTTCTACTTTTTTGTTGTCAGCTTCCCCATGATAAAGGAGCAGGGAAAGGGTAATCATTTGGTCCCACTGATTCTTGACAGCTTTGGTACAGCATTGTGCAGGAAACCTCTTTCCCTCAAGGCACAGAGACAATTGAAAGTTCTAAAATGGTACAATCATTACAGAGGTGATACAAATATAGCATGCCCTGCTTCTCAATTCCCTCTTAGGGGCCCTTTTACCAAGCTGCAGTAAAAGGAGCCCTGCAGTGGTGTTGGTAAGGGCTCCTGCATGAACCCGTCAGTTAAAATAAAAAATATTTCCGATTTGTGTCAGAAATGGTGTGCGGCGGGGGCGGCCCTACCACCAGCTCCTGCCATGGGCTGGCAGTAGTGCTGGATTGGCACACACCAACACTGTGGTAGCTCTACCACAGTGTTGTAAAAGGGCATTTTAATTAGCAAGACAGTATTATGCCAGTATAGAAAAGGAAGGCATCATGATTTACAATGAATTATTGTTTAAAATCTTCAGTGTTTGATAAAGTATAGGTAGGTATATTTTAAGGACTATTTTTAGGGCCCTGCTTACTAAGCCATGTTATAGGTGTGCTAGTGTTTTTAGCATGCGCTAAATGCTAGAGAAACCCATAGGAATATATGGGTGTCTCTAGCATTTAGTGCACGCTAAAAATGCTAGCACACCTTAGTAAACAGGTTCCTTAGACTTTTAGCATATTTCAGAATGTAAACCAGAATCCTAATGTAACCTACTGCTTAGAGCACTGAAGTTGAACACCAGGAGCCTAAGCTGAATTTCTATCTCTTAATTAACACGTACCTACCTTTTCTTGGCATAGCTGCCTATTCATCTTCCTATGTTTATTTCACAGTAAACTCTCCGAAGTTGTGTTGCACAGTTAAATATATGCAGCACTTTACATTCAAATGAATAAATGTTGGTGAGTAGGTCTCACCATGCTTCCTTTCCTTGATTTTTCATCAGGTATACACTGTACTGTATATGCATTTGTTTTCAAATAAGGGTTTGAGAGAGATTTTTAGTTTGGTTTTTTTTTTAGTATTATTTGCCTCTCTATAGATCTTATTCAAAAGCAAAAGAAGTTTTGTAATTTTTGTGAAAAGAGAACTAGCATAAACATTTACTAGGTGTTTATAGAGCAGCATATGTATGTGTTTGTTAGGTGGACTCTTGTTTAGAGTTAGATTTAATTTTTCTTATTTTTATGTAAAGTTATATGTATATCTGATACCATTGCCCTGTAATTTTGCAATTAATAAAGTACTAAATGTAAGGACACGCAGCATTTCACAGTAGATTCACTTTATAACTTTTTGCTGTGCTTTAAGTAGTGCAGTGACCATAAGAGTTTTGCAACTTTCCTCTATTTGGTGTTTGCATAAAAACAGTCACCCATTTTTTTTCTATGCATTTGATTTGTTTGAATTTACCAGTGTGAAACATTTGAAAGTGTTAGAGGGCATGTTATGTGAAGAGTCATTTGAGGACTGACCAAAATCTATATATAGTCTGGAATGCAGAAGTCAGGGGTAGGATCTTTCATGACTATTGTATTGCATAACAGACAGTACTATTGTAACTAACTTCTTGTGAAATGCATGACAGCTCTTCCTTCAGGAGTTGTTTGAGTGAGTACTTAGATATTTATGACTCCTGGCAAGCATCCATACTGAAATGCAGTCCTATGTTACTTCTTACTGACTTGCCTCCTAAAAATAAGAAGTCATGAATTAGACTCATGCCGGTGCCGTGATGTGACACAGCACGAATGTATTTAATTCCTAAGCAGTCTAGCTTATTTGTATTGTGCACTGCTTTTTAGGGACAAGTCAAATAGTCTGGACTATAAATGATGATATGCTGTACAAAATTTGAATGGAAATACAACTGTTTCCAATTTCAGTTTAAGACATTTCTGATCTTTAGGGAAATAGGCATTAAATATTGTCCATTTGTTGAGGTGGTGGTAAGGGCTCCTGCACTAACCTAGCAGTAATCGGGCAGCGCTGATTACTGCCAGGTACACACTGTTGCTACAAAATATTTTTGTAGCGCCAAAAATGCCACTCGCTGTGGGTGGGAATTACCACCTGGAGGTACTTCTGTTTTAGCAAATGGTAAGCCCTCGTCGGACTTACCATGGCTTTGTAAAAGACCCTCTTAATGCAGACATCTTTCAGTTCAAAAGTCTCATCCACTGACTGTACAACTACTGTAGAGAACTGCAAACAGTGTTTCACCTGTAGCCATCAATAATAGTGTTTGGGTTGCATATTATGCTCTCT
This sequence comes from Microcaecilia unicolor, assembly GCF_901765095.1. Taxonomy (NCBI): domain Eukaryota; kingdom Metazoa; phylum Chordata; class Amphibia; order Gymnophiona; family Siphonopidae; genus Microcaecilia; species Microcaecilia unicolor. Next base: position 124,279,728 of record NC_044031.1, on the reverse strand, counting down.
ACTAAATTCCTCAAAAGTTTTAAATTCACCATCCAGTAGAGGCTGATACACAAACCAGATATCTCATCTCTGCCACTCAGGCCAACTAAATGATTTATCTTGTAATTTCAATTCAGGGTTAAACCAAAGTGAGATATTCTCTGACCCAGGCCATGGCAATTTCAAATATTAAGCCGTGGAGTGTGGTAGCCGTGTTAGTCCACTCTTAAGGTTATCAATAGAAATCAAACAAAATAAAACATGTAAAAGAAAATAAGATGATACCTTTTTTATTGGACATAACTTAATACATTTCTTGATTAGCTTTCAAAGGTTGCCCTTCTTCGTCAGATCGGAAATAAGCAAATGTGCTAGCTGACAGTGTATATTCAAGCATTACTATGACAGTCTGATAGGGTGGGAGGATGGGGGTGGGTAGGAGGTATGCATGGGGACATCAAAGCATATCATTGATATTCTAACAGGATGGGTGTGGATAGGTGAGGGGTGGGGTGATCAACAGAGAAATACAGCTTTATGGTTTATAATGGGCTAGGAACCCCAAATCCTTGTTAAGTCCTTTCTTAAGCCGTATACTTTAAACTTTTTCCAGTGTTTCACTTATCACTGGAGAGTAAGTTATCATCCTTTGGACCTGAGCTGTACATAAACTGCATAAAGGAAAAAGACTCACTAATGCCCTTTCCAATTGCAACCACCTAGAAATCACACCAGCTCCTTTATCTTGTAACCAAGCTGCAGCAGCGGCTGTCAAATAAACATAATGGTTTGAAACATGGAAAACTGACACTACCCCTATTTTTAAGCAATAACTTCCTAAGTACTATGGGAGTCTTTTACTGGGCAAGTTACTTAACCCTTCATTGCCTCAGGTACAATACTGAGATTGTTGAAAAAGTTCCAAACAGTTCAGAACACTGCTGCAAGATTCATCCTTAGAGAACGACGCTTTGCCCAAGCCGAACCTTTGCACTTTAAACTCCATTGGCTGCCTGTACATTAGCGCATTGCCTTTAAGCTTTGCTCCCTAACCCATAAAATCATCTATGGGGCTGCCCTGGATTACATGCTCCCCTTAATCGACCTTCCTCCTAGAAATGCCAACCCTGCTGCTAGGTCCTATCTCCGCCTCCACTTCCTGAATTGTAAGGGTGTCAAGTACAAGAGAATCTTCACCTCGTCCTTCCGCTACTGGAGTCCCAAACACTGGAATGCTCTACCTCACCACCTTAAAACTCAAGCAGACCATGTCCTCTTCAAGAAGTTGTTAAAGACCTACTTCTTTGCTAAGACTTACTCTTCACTTTACGCCGCTGATTGATGCACCCTCCCTGACCCTTACCCTGCCTAGTTTACACTGTTAGATACTACTCCCCCTATTTGCTTCTTGTCTACTTCCCTAAGTTTTCAACTTTGTAGTTTTTGCTTAATTCTCTGTAAGCCACATTGCGCCTGCATGAGTGGGAAAATGTAGGATATAAATGATCTATAAATAAATTGTGAGCCCACTAAGGACACAGAAATTGCCTGCATACAATAAATGTTAAACAAGTTTGATTGTACCACAGAAAGGCAGTATACCAAATCTCCATTACCCTTACCCTCTTGCTGCTCATCATGCCAGGATCCTTCATTTACTGCTGCCTTCTTCATTGCTTTGTGGCCTGTCAACCCAGCTGTCCAAAACACATTCAACTGAAGGTCATGTCTAGGTTTATTGCCCTGGACAAAAAAAGTGAGGACAGCTCAAAGAGGGTATCAGGAAGTCTTTAATATAAACAGCTTAAAAGCAACCACAGCTGTCCTCACTTTTTTTGTCCATTGCTTTTGTTGCACATGAGGGTTCTCCTCCTTTTTGTTTTCCTTCTAGGATTTTTGCCCACCATCGAGACTCACCGCAACTCAGCGGGCTATGAAGCTTATTTGTCCCCAATTCAGTACTGCTGGATGTGCTTATTGTAGCAAAGTATCATGGGGCTGAAGGAAGCTCAACAATTATGCAGCCATTCAGTCGGGTGACATCACTTCCTCACAACAATACCATCCATTCCACATGCAGAGTTTAAACCAACAAGTTCCAGAATTGCTCTCAGTAATTTAATTGTGGTTCTCTATCACCTCCTCGTCAATCCTCTTCCATACAGTCTATGACCTCTTGAATCTCATCAGATCTATCTCCTTTATTTATCTAGGGGGCCCTTTTACAAAGGCATGTAAGGACCTACGTGTGTGCAGCATGCTTCAAATCAGCATTACCGCCTGGCTAGCGTGTGTGCCTGATGGTACTTCCAAGTTTGGTGCAAGCTGAAAACCCATGGTAGAAAAGCTTTGCGCTGCTTTTTGGACATTTTTCTGTTTAAAAAATGAGCCTCAAAGCAAATGAGCACAACCAACATGGAAGATATGCCTAAAAGGAAAGATGTTTTAATTACAACCTGATATGTGTAATCTGAAAAATTAAAATGTCTGACTTAATCTCAGTGCAAAACAGAAAGCAAAACTATTGCCAAAGTCTCTGAAGAATTAAAGCAAAAGCTAGTAGCAATAACAGGAAAATAACACTGATAGCATATGTACACATGTGCATAAGTGATGCTCAAATTAACCAATATAAGCTATCAATTTTAAATAAATTATCAGTTTTTCAAAAATCTTGATTAAATTTCTGAGGATACTGCAAATCCTGATAAGGACAAAATATTAGAAATCTGGAAGAAACTACTGGATAACCCTAGAAAGATAATGAGCAGGCAGAATATATAAAATAATTGAAGATGAACTTACAGACAAATTATGGGGAATGTAAGTATAACAAATGAAATGGTTCAAAGCCAAGTGAAATGAATTGCATGGTTTCTGACACAAATACTTGACAAGTTTACGAGGATAGCCAGACAAACTATTTATTTATTGTGCTTTATTAGCCTGACCAATTTACTTCAATTCTTTGAAGGAGTAAACAAACATGTGGACAAAGGGGAGCCGGTTGATATCGTGTATCTGGATTTTCAAAAGGCGTTTGATAAGGTACCTCATGAAAGGCTACAGAGGAAATTGGAGGGTCAGGGGATAGGAGGAAATGTCCTATTGTGGATTAAAAACTGGTTGAAGGATAGGAAACAGAGAGTGGGGTTAAATGGGCAGTATTCACAATGGAGAAGGGTAGTTAGTGGGGTTCCTCAGGGGTCTGTGCTAGGACCGCTGCTTTTTAATATATATTTTAAATGATTTAGAGATGAGAGTAACTAGTGAGGTAATTAAATTTGCTGATGACATGTGGAGGGGCATAATCGAACGTCGCCGGTGAAATAGATCGCCGGTGATCTATTTTGGTGGTGGCGCATCAGCTGGCCAGAACCGTATTATCGAAAAAAATGGCCGGCTATCTTTTTTTTCGATAATACAGTTTAGCCCGGCCAAATGCCAGAGTTCGCCAGGTTTGAGATCACCGGTTTTATTTTCAGCGATAATGGAAAAAAATGCCGGCCATCTCAAACCCGGCGAAATCCAAGGCATTTGGTCATGGGAGGAGCCAGCATTTTTAGTGCACTGGTCCCCCTCACATACCAGGGCACCCTAGGGGACACTTCTAAAAATGTTTAAAAAATACAAAAAAAGCTCCCAGGTGCATAGCTCCCTTACTTTGGGTACTGAGCCCCCCAAATCCTCGCCAAACCCACTCCCCACACCTCTACTCCATGGGCACTTACATGTGGGTACAGTGGGTTTTGGGGGGGTTTGGAGGGCTCAACACTTAGCACCACAAGTGTAACAGGTAGGGGGGGGATGGACCTGGGTCTGCCTGCCTGAAGTGCACTGCACCCATTAAAAACTGCTCCAGGGACTTGCATACTGCTGTCAGGGACCTGGGTATGACATTTGAGGCTGGCATAGAGGCTGGCAAAAAAATGCAAAAAACAGGGCCCAAAATATTTTAAGTGCTGAACAAAGAAATACATTGAGTGATTTCTAAGTACTTTCTTTAACGAACACAGGAAAACATTTTAGGTAAAAAAAAAAAAAAAACCCTTTTCTTCCATGCATGAATAACCCCAAGAGTTTTGCTTATGCTTTTAACACTTCATGATTATAATTAATTGCCACATTATGAAGTGGCCCAAATGCTTCTAAGCTGTCTTTTTTCTTCTAGCTTCTTTTCCTATGCAGTCTAATTGACTTTGTGGTTCTCTCAGTGAAGCACTGACTGTTCCTAATCGGATTTTTCTCTCTCAATCGCCTGTTAACATGAGAGACAAACTTATAATGAAAAAGCCAGATTGATCAAATTTGGGATTTTAAGGAAAACACGATCCAGTGTTCCTCTGTTAACTATTGTACTTTACAACTTTTGAATATGACACATGCTATTGTCAAAGGAAAGGTGATATATCAAATGAAGTAAAACATAAACTATAAATCATAAGGCTTTCTAAAATCTAGTTAGACTCATTTTTCACTGTTTCCTACATTATACAGCCGCCTTCTCAAAAGGGCAAGAAACAAAAGCAAACACTAACAACATAATGAAGAAAGATTTATAACAAGGGAAACAGAAAACAAGAAACTTGTGAATAGGAGGAAAACTCCACTGTAAAGTTGAACAAGGCATGAATCAGTCCTGTATGTTAAGCTGCAAATAAGATATTTGATCATGATTATTGCTAATAAGAATAGTTACGACTCAAGATATGTTTCTTGAAAATGAAAATTGCGGAAATATATTGCTAAGGGTTAGGGCAACGTCATTTTTCAATCTGCTACTGTTGGGCCAGAAGTGAGTGAAGATCCTTTTTAATTAGACATTTTGGGAATTAGACATTTTGGGTGTTGAAAGAGTAAGGGGCCCTTTTACTAAGCTGCATTAAGTACTAACACATGCTTAACACAGCAAAAATAGCCTAATGGAGGATGCTCTAATTCTGTGTTAGTTTTGGTATCTGTGTTAATGTGCAGTAATCATTTTTTTTTGTAATTTTTTTGGGAGGAGGTGTGCAGGAGCAGAGAATGGGCATGGAAGTGCTAATCAGCTAACACATGTATATTACCACCATGCTAACTGGTTAGCACATCCATAACATGGGAGCCCTTAGCGTCTCCCAATTAGGAGGTAATAAATGCTCCCACTTTTTTTTAATGACCACACGCTAATGCTAACATTTAGTGTACGACCTAAAATGAACAAATGGAGAAAGACTTTTTGGATGGTCATGCTAGAGATGGGCTTGACTTGTAGGTAAGGCCTGCATAAAGGAGCACTGAGCCCATGGCTTAACACAGCTTAGTAAAAGGACACCTTAGAGAATGTGGCAGTTCCGGGGCAGACTTTTTTTTTTTTTAAGAAAGGGCAGCGCTTTTTTGGTGGGGGGGGATATATTTCTTAGATATGGTAGTGATAGGAGGAAGTGCAAAAGTGACACTGCAAGGCTCAAGAGTGCAAGGGAAGGAATATGTAGAAGCTGATAAGGATAAAGGATAACTATGATAAAATGAGGAAAAAAGTTTTTTGTTTTTTTTTTAAAGCAGAAAGGCTCAGATGCAAAGGTTAGGACTTTGATTAAAAATATCATATTTTGGGAGCTCAGACCAGATGTATTCCATGTATTCATAAAGGTGGAAAGAAGAGTAAACTACAGCCAACATGTTAAAGGGAGAAGTGAAAGACTATTAGAGCCAAAAGAACATATTTCAGAATATGGAAAAAAGATCTGAATGAAGAAAACAAGAAGCAACAAAAGCACTGGCAAGTTAGATGCAAAGCATTAATAAAGAAGCCCATAAGAGAATATGAAGAAAAACTTGCCTCAGAGGCAAAAACTTACAGTAATAACTTTTTCAGGTATATCAGAAGCAGAAATCTTGTGAGGGAATCCATGATACCATTAGCTCATCAAGGAGTAAAATGGGAACTCAGGGAGGACAGGGTCATAGCAGAGAGGCTGAATTAATTCTTTGTCTTGGTGTTTACTGAAGAAGATGTAAGAGATCTACTTGTACCAGAGATGGTTTTCAAGGGTGACGATGCAGAGGAACTGAAAGAAATCTCAGTGAACCTGGACGATGAACTGAACCAAATTGACAAATTAAAGAATGATAAATCACCTGGACCGGATAGCATACACCTCAGAGTACTGAAAGAACACAAATATGAAAATGCAGATCTGCTATTAGTGATCTGTAACTTGTTGTTAAAATCATCTTAGTACCTGAAGATTGCAGAGTGGATAATGTAACACCTATTTTTAAAAAGGGAACCGGGGTGATTTTTTTAAAAAATTTTATTTATATCCCGCTTTATCCCAAAGTGGGTTACAATGTGAACAAACATAATTCAAAAACTTATATAACAATACAATAACATAAAACCATTAAATTTAAAATCTAATATTTCTCTGCTAGTCTTGAAAAAAGTCCATATTGAGTTTGAGATTAGTCATCCCCAAAGTATCTCACAACACAATCTCAAATAACCAGGTAATTGATTCCAAAGAATCGCCCCTGCAACCGATCAAAGCATCTGAAAAATACTTTGGTACTATAGCATCAACTCCTTGATGAATCAACATGAGCACTTTGAGGAGCACAGGGCAATTAATAGGTAACCAATGAGGTATCTGGATTTAAAAAAAGGTTTGGATAAGTTCCTGGAGGAAAAGTCCATAGTCTGTTATTGAAGTAGACATGGGGATAGACACATCTTGTCCCTGGGATCAGTAGCATAAATCTTGCTACTATTTGGGATTCTGTTAGGTATTTGTGACCTGAATTGTCTACTGTTGGAAGCAGGATGCTGTTCTAGATAAACCATTGGTCTGACCCAGTATGGCTAGCCTTATGTTCTTATGTAAGCAGAATTGTTTAACAAATATTTCTGTTCAGTGTTCACAGATGAAGGGCTAGGAGGAGGACTGCAAAAGACAAACAGAAATAGTAATTTTCAGAAAACTGTGTTTATGAGGAGCTAGCTAAACTAAAGGTAAACAAAGCAATGGGGCTGAATGGGTTACATCTGAGGGCCCTGAAGAAAAACGTTCTGGCGGATCCACTGTATGACCGTCTCAAAGCATTTTTAGAAACAGGAGTGGCTCAGAGAACTAGAGAAGAGTGGATGTGGTCCCTCTCCACAAATGTAAAAGTAAGAGGAAGGTTGGGAACTACAGGCTGGTTAACTCTCCAAAAAGCTAGACTGAGAAATGCAGTACTGGGAAAAGAAAAACTCAAATGCATTTCATCCTGTATTTTGCAAACATTTAAAAAAAAAACAGATGTGAACAAATCCCAAGCTGACAGTCTCTAAAAATGAAAAATGCTTTTCTTTTCTACCTTTGCTATCTTGTCATCATATTTCTCTGTTCTTTTCTCTGCCTTCTATGATCTTTTTCAGGGTCTCCTTGTCATTTCTTCTCTCCTACCTGTTGTCTTGCATTCCTCCTCTACATGTCTCTGACACAGTTTCCTTTTTTCTCCATTTTTCTCTTATCTCCCTCGCTACTCACTCATAGCTATTTTACCTCATTTTCTTGTTTTTCACTCTCATCATAACCTTTTCATTTTTTACTCACTTTCTAGCTTTTCATCTCTCACCCCTTCTCCAGAGCTTCCATTGTCCCCTGTCTCTCTGTATCCTATATTCCTTTAAATTTTATACATTCCCTATCCTAGTCCTTTCATAGTAACATAGTCGATGACTACAGATAAAGACCTGTTTGGTCCATCTAGTCTGCCCAACAAGATAAGCTCATAGCATAAGGTATGATGTGACACTTCATATGTATACCTGATCTTGAATTGTTCTTGCCATTTTCACGGCATAGACCGTAGAAGTCTTCCCAACACTGTCCTTGTTCTAAAACTTCTGAAGTTGTCAGTCATCAAAGCACCACTCCAGCCCATCCAAATCTGTCCAGCCATGATCAAGGCACAGACCATAAAAGTCTGCCTAGCACTGGCCTTGCTCTCCAACTTCTTAAGCTGAATCTGTCCAGCCACAATTAGAGTACAGACCATAGAAGTCTGCCCAGCTCTGGCTTTTCCTCTTAATTACTGGTATTGTCATCTTATCACCATTAAGCTTCTTTGGATCTGTAACCTGTGGGTTAGATAATAAAATGGGGTGGTTTTTTTTACCTGGGTCCGGGTTATTGGGCCATTCTGGTGGCCCATCTGCTTCATTGGTGGCCAGCAGGAAGGTCCATTTGAGGTCCAGAGGCACTTCTGGGGTCTCCAGGCAGGAGCCGCACTGTCCGCAGCTTATCTCAGCGCTGCCAGGCCGAGTTGTGCTGTTTCCAGGCTGGGCACGAATAGGAGAATGTCTGGTTTTGGCCTGTGAAGGGGAGCTCCAAGTATGCATGATTTTTCATACATGCACAGTAGCTCTCCTGAACTAGCACTAGGCTCAATTTGAAGCCAGGGGCTAAATTTAAGATGCACCCCAGAGAGGCACCACAGTAAATCATGGTGTTTTCCCACAACTGTGGAGGGTCCTCCAGGACCCAAAGTGAAGGTGAAGGTCATGTCTTGGCCCTTCAAGGGACCAGATAAGAGGTCTGGTGGCCCAAGAAATTGTTTTGTTTATTTTTTAAAATGTGCTTTTTGGTCTTGTTGGGCCAGGGCTTAGATGGTTAATTTTTGATAAAATCTAATGGAAGTTATGGGTTACTGAGAACCTCTTTAGGTGGATTAGTGTTTTAAGGGGCCCTTTTACTAAGCTGCGGTAAAAAGGCCATCAGCTCATGGCAAAAACAGCCCCTGCCACTAGTGCAGGACCCTTTTTAACATAGCTTAATAAAAGGGCCTCTAAAATTTTTAGAAAAAATTATTTTGTAGTAAAATGTGAAGGTGTTAGTTTCAGCCAGTTCTGGGTTTTAAATCTGTTTTTTCAAATAGGTGTCACTCAAGGGTGTGCATGGGGCAATGCAGAGTATTTCTAGAGTGGACATCCCTGGTTTTTTAGGGTTTTGGGGTAGATGTCTGTAAATGTGGAGTAAGTAACATTGGAGAAAAATATGCTATGTGTAGTTTGATGGGACCAAGGATTACAGGTCGTTTTGGATAAAACAACACAAGAGAGAGAGAAATTTCTTTGGAGTGGACAGCAGTCCACAGTGTCCTCATCTGGCTCAGTGATGGCTCTGCTGAAGAAGTTCCTTATCTTCCAGGGAAGTCTTGTGTCAACGTTCCCAAGTGGTGCCAAGTTGTCATTGATGATGTGTAGTTCTGCATCTTTGATGGCCAGTTGATGAGTGTCTACTCTTTCATCAGATGGTTGATGAGATGAAGATGCAATGTTGGTGGCAAGAATAGTCATCTCTGGACTAACGCTATGGCCTTTTCAAAGAAGATTCAAATCTCTTTGTGATGGACATTACTGAGTGCTACAGGGTTGTAAGTGTGTGGGATGTGCAGTTCAAGAGTCTTTAGAGAATGTTTCCACTTCTCCCATTTTTGTTGAATTCTGGTGGTAATGGAACATCCCACTCATCAGTACTATAGCACAGATCATTTTAAGGAGAGGTGGTGATGTTAGAGAGGCTTTGCTTACCCAAGACCAAAGGTTTATTTTTTATTGGTAAACAGTATAGCCTGTGGGTCTAAACTTAGAGGTAGAATGGTAATCATTAAAATCCCAATTGCATTCACATGCTGGAGTATTATGGCTTTCTATATAATCTCGAAAGTAGTTTGTCAGTGTACTCCAGCCGTGGGTCAGCGTTTGTTGTGGATGAGATTTGGATGCTCTCCCTCCAGTAAGCAGCTTTAAATTAGTATTGTGTGTTATTAAGTTTGAGTCAATATTTTTTAGTAATATTTGGGTATATGGGAGTGTTATGTATGTAATTCTTTTTCACATGGATTTTATTGTTCCTCCTGAAGAAGATTGTCCTGCATAGGGGAACAATTGAGTGATGAATTTGCTGGTTTGTCTAATTGAGGAACTTCACGCAACATGAGACCAAAACAAATGTGGTGGCTATGAAAATCTGATCTGAATTGACATTTCTATGAAGATATTTTCCAGTCCAGTGTTTTGAAAGGGATCTTCAGTGTTACACCCCATGGTCTACATGAAGTATTTGGTATCGGAAGTTTCAACTGACTGAAATCTGTGATCGACTATATTCATCTCGTGTGGGGACATATATATAGACATGGGGTTTTGCTTCAATTAATTCACAAGCACTTTGCTGAGTTGTGATATGTCGATTCTGGATTTTGATCTGACTCTTTTGATTAGATAAGTATGTCCAGCAAAATGATTTAATGAATGTGATGAGTGATTGGTACGAGTGAGTAAGAGTGAAGTTACTTATTTGTATTATATTTGATTAATGATTGTAATAAATATTTTCATACAGTCAAGATTGGTGTTCTGGACCAATATTTTACATGACATTAACATGGCAAGAGACTAGGCCGGGCCTGGGGCAAGGCCACCCTGCTTCCCCCCCCCCCCCCCCCCATCGCTTCCCCTGCCGGCTGCCGCCCCCTGTCGTTCCCCCCATCTCTGCCGCCCCCGTCGCTCCCCCTGCTGCTGCAGTTCCCAGTCTCACCTGCCTGCCTCCACGGCTCCGGGCCCCCTGCATTCAAAGCGGCAGTCACAGATTGCCTCTCTTCTGGCCTTCCCTCCCTGTGTCCCGCCCTTGTTTGATGTAACATCCGGTTTCTGCGAGGGCGGGAGGGAAGGCCTGAAGGGAGGCAATCTGTGACTGCCACTTCAAATGCATGGGGCCCGGAGCCGAGGAGGCAGGCAGGTGAGACCGGAGACTGCAGCGCCAGGCCCCCCTTGGAGGCCTGGGCCAGGGGAATTTTGCCCCCCCCTCGGCGGCCCTGCTACGGGCATCTCAGCATTTAGCACCAGCTGATTTCTAGTGTGAGCTAAAAACACTAGCGCACCTTAGTAAAAGACCCCCTTTGTCTTAGAAAACAATGTGGAGGTGGATTTTAGAAAGGATGTACGAATCTTAAATGGAGATGGTCAAGCTAGTATTTTAGAACAGGATCCGCCAGTGTACAGCCTGCTTTAAAATACATCCAAGTTCTGTGTGACGGGAGCATAAACATCAAAGTCTAAACTATCAGTGGGGTGACCATGGCAACATAAATGTGTATGTGCCAGCACATATATGTGTATGTTGGTATTTCAGAACTTGCAAGTATATGTGCTGCAACATAGACATTATGGTGGTTATTTTAGCAGCTCTATTCTTGTCATTTGAAAACTGGCTTTTAGTGGTCCTTATTGCATGGACATCCAAATCCCAATTTTACAAAGGCAGGATATGGACATCTAACTGCAGTATGTACATATGCCAAGGGGGCATCTGGCCATGTTTTGAGTGGGACTATGAAGGGCCCAAAATATGGACATCCAGCTCTGATCACAGAAGGGGAAAGGATGCCCAAGTATAAACAGACGGACGTCTGAATTTAGACCTGGTACTTATCAAGACCAGGTTACAGGAAGGTGCTCTGTTTGAGTAACTGTCCACTGGAGGGACTAAGGCATGATACTTCCTTAATCCACCATTGGTTGCTGTCCCCCTCTCTATCCCCTGAATGTGAAACCAGCAAGGGATTCCAGGCTCTGTGATAGCTTTCAAGTATTATGGACGTTCTTAACAAAACAACATGCAGCTCTGAGGAGCAGCCTAACGGTTAAAGTAGTGGGTTGAGAACCAAGGGATCCATATTCACATCTCTCTTCAGCTCAGAAAAACACCTACTGTACCTGAATATATAAGACACCTCAAGTCTAAAGGCTATCGAACGATTCAGAGGTACAGTAGGTATTTTTTGAACAAGCGACTCAGGTTCAAACAGCCATTTGAACCTGGGTCACCTCATTTGCAATCTACTACTCTAACCATTAGGTTACACCTCCGCTTCGCATAGAGCTCTGTGTAGCCATTTTATAAGATGCACCTTCCTGTGCTGCCATACAGATGTCCATGTCCCTTGTTTTCCCCATTCAAAATTTGGACATTCAGTTTGTAAAATGGATGCTCATACAGGACGTTTTCAGTATATGGGTTTCCATTTCACATGTATTTTAGAACAGGCTGTATCCTGTTCTAAAATATATGTGAGATGGACGTCCATTTGTGACTTTCTTACTTGGAGGTCCATATTCTGAGTTGGACGTCCTTTCTAAAATACCCCTCCACATCAGCCATTTTTGAAACATACCTGTCTATTTAGTTATTTATTATTTATTTATTATATTTGTATCCTGCACTTTCCCACTAAAAGCAGGCTCAATGCGGCTTACATAGTAATAGGTAACACAGAATTTTGTTATGTAAAGTAGGAAATTAAGTATAACATAATAGAAGGATGGATGGGTAGATAGAGACAGGTGATAGAGAGAGGAAGGTAAAGTGGGAGATAGAGTCTGGGTCAATATTTGTTTCAAAATGGTCACAGAGCCTTATATACTTTACCAGTATTACTTTTGGGGGGAGGAAATAAACACTGGAGGTTAAGAGGGCAGTCATCCCTAATCTCCCCCCCCCCCCACCCCCCACCCAGTGAAGCACTGTACAAAATGAGCATCTCTCTCAAATCTAAATGTCCTCAGGAGCAGGTATAAATCAAAACGTTGAGGTCAGCGAACATAAACATGTGTAACCCTGGTCTCACTACACAGTTCCAGGCACCAGCTAGCTCTTCAGGTCAGTACCCAAACCAGGGCCACAAACAAGTTTTATTTTACTGAGCTGGGTGCATGCTGAGGGCGGGTTTGATCCCGGTAGGGTTAAGCCACACTTTTACTCGGTCTGGGAGCAAAATAACTTGACTCGCATTCCAAAGAAACTCTCCACTCCTCCACATGCAATAACTTTACTGGAATGCTGCATCAGGCAGCTGTCCAAACGTCATATTTTTCTTGTAACAAAACAGTTCACTTAATATCAAAACAGTTAGAGGTTTTTGTGCCAATCCGCATTTACATATTTACATTTTCAACCAGTCCTCCAAAATCCATCCTTTCTGGGAGAACAATCCAAGGCTGTATCTTCCTGCGCTTTCTGTGGCAAGCTGTCCCGCTGGGCTTTTACCCAGCTACCGGACTCTCTCAGGTCCAGACTTCCCAGTCTGTTCTTTCTTTCCAGAGGGGCACTTCTACAAGCTGCTGCCTCTACCCACCCAGTGCACTCCTCACAGTTAATGCTTTTGTTGGCAAGAACTTCCTCTTTAATCAGCCTTAGGTTATTGGTCCTGACCAAGATACCCCCTCTCCTCACGGGGTTCTGGTGGGGGTGAAGGCAACCAAAGACCATATGCTCACTAATCCTATCACTTTTATCATCTTCCAACTCCACCCTGACTATGACACCTATTGTCAGGTAATCTCTGCTAATCCTTCTTCTGGGCTGGGCTGTCCACCCTCCCACCTGTGCTGATCTCCCTCCCCCAGTGAATCTGGAGAGCTCTACAGCAGTCTAATAATCCCCTGAGGAAATTTCCAAATTCAATTTACCAGGGGATTACACATGCATTCCCTTCCTGAAATGGGGAATGCATGTGTATCTTTTCACTTCACCCTAGTCCCACTCATAACATGCCCAGACCACATCCTCTTATTATATGCACATATTTGAGTTTTGGATGTGTAAATACAGTGGGGGAAATAAGTATTTGATCCCTTGCTGATTTTGTAAGTTTGCCCACTGACAAAGACATGAGCAGCCCATAATTGAAGGGTAGGTTATTGGTAACAGTGAGAGATAGCACATCACAAATTAAATCCGTAAAATCACATTGTGGAAAGTATATGAATTTATTTGCATTCTGCAGAGGGAAATAAGTATTTGATCCCCCACCAACCAGTAAGAGATCTGGCCCCTACAGACCAGGTAGATGCTCCAAATCAACTCGTTACCTGCATGACAGACAGCTGTCGGCAATGGTCACCTGTATGAAAGACACCTGTCCACAGACTCAGTGAATCAGTCAGACTCTAACCTCTACAAAATGGCCAAGAGCAAGGAGCTGTCTAAGGATGTCAGGGACAAGATCATACACCTGCACAAGGCTGGAATGGGCTACAAACCATCAGTAAGACGCTGGGCGAGAAGGAGACAACTGTTGGTGCCATAGTAAGAAAATGGAAGAAGTACAAAATGACTGTCAATCGACAAAGATCTGGGGCTCCACGCAAAATCTCACCTCGTGGGGTATCCTTGATCATGAGGAAGGTTAGAAATCAGCCTACAACTACAAGGGGGGAACTTGTCAATGATCTCAAGGCAGCTGGGACCACTGTCACCACGAAAACCATTGGTAACACATTACGACATAACGGATTGCAATCCTGCAGTGCCCGCAAGGTCCCCCTGCTCCGGAAGGCACATGTGACGGCCCGTCTGAAGTTTGCCAGTGAACACCTGGATGATGCCGAGAGTGATTGGGAGAAGGTGCTGTGGTCAGATGAGACAAAAATTGAGCTCTTTGGCATGAACTCAACTCGCCGTGTTTGGAGGAAGAGAAATGCTGCCTATGACCCAAAGAACACCGTCCCCACTGTCAAGCCATGGAGGTGGAAATGTTATGTTTTGGGGGTGTTTCTCTGCTAAGGGCACAGGACTACTTCACCGCATCAATGGGAGAATGGATGGGGCCATGTACCGTACAATTCTGAGTGACAACCTCCTTCCCTCCGCCAGGGCCTTAAAAATGGGTCGTGGCTGGGTCTTCCAGCACGACAATGACCCAAACATACAGCCAAGGCAAACAAAGGAGTGGCTCAGGAAGAAGCACATTAGGGTCATGGAGTGGCCTAGCTAGTCACCAGACCTTAATCCCATTGAAAACTTATGGAGGGAGCTGCTGCGAGTTGCCAAGCGACAGCCCAGAACTCTTAATGATTTAGAGATGATCTGCAAAGAGGAGTGGACCAAAATTCCTCCTGACATGTGTGCAAACCTCATCATCAACTACAGAAGACGTCTGACCGCTGTGCTTGCCAACAAGGGTTTTGCCCCAAGTATTAGGTCTTGTTTGCCAGAGGGATTAAATACTTATTTCCCTCTGCAGAATGCAAATAAATTCATATACTTTCCACAATGTGATTTTCCGGATTTAATTTGTGATGTGCTATCTCTCACTGTTACCAATAACCTACCCTTCAATTATGGGCTGCTCATGTCTTTGTCAGTGGGCAAACTTACAAAATCAGCAAGGGATCAAATACTTATTTCCCCCACTGTATATATGCATCTAAATGCCATATCTGCATGCCCAAACTGAAAATAGAGCTTCTAAAATGATCACCATAATATGGGATCTAAGACTATTACAGAAGTTTCAGAGGAGCTGCGGCAATGAAACCTGTAGTCAGGGGTGTAGCTACAGGCGAGCCTGGATGGGCCCAGGCCTATCTAATCTTGGCCCAGGCCCGCCCACCCACCCAAGTGCAGTTCGGTTGAAAAGCACACACTGACTGCCTGCAGCATGCGTTTCTATAGTATCGCGTACCACCCGGCGGCTCCCGTCCCACCACCTACCAGCTTTCGGGCTTGAGCATAGACACAGCAGGACTGACTCAGCGGCACGCAGTCACAGTGACTGTGACTGAATTTCAGTGCAGCAGCCGGTCGCAGTGCTCTTGACCTGTCACCTGTGACGTCCTTCTGCGCTGAGAGTGGGAGGCCGCTGCGTGCTGCTGCTGACATCTGTGATGATGTTCCATCCTACGTGCAGCATGCTCAGCCTCAGCCTCATTCTCGCTCCGGCTCTGCTCATCCCGCACGCACGTACGCTTACTGCCAGGCCTCAGGGGTTGAACTGCATTGAACTAGTGCAACGAGAAAAGGTTCTTCTTCGAGAAACAAACGTGCTTTACTGCAAGTGCAAGCAGCTGCCAGCTGAGCCCCCAGCAGTGCACTGCAGGTAAGAAAATTTTAAATACTTATTTTTTTAACATAATTTAACATCGTGTTATTTTTTTAAATTGTTAGCTGGTGGGCACTGTGCAGGTCTTTTTCTGCCGTCATCTACTATGTTACTATGTTACTATTAAAATTTATTGTTGGGGGATTTCTGGGTGGGGTACTAAGAATTTCACTGCCTAGGGCAAAAAATGTATTTATTTATTTAATGATTAAAATATACCTTTTTTTGCCCTAGGCAATGAAGAGCCCACCCCCACCCAGAATCCCACCACCATGACCAGCCAGTGCTTTGATTGCCTAGGGCAATGAGGAGCCCATCCCCACCCAGAAATTCCCCAACAATAAATTTTAATAGTGCCCAGCTATTTTGGTGGGTTTTTGGGTGGGGATGATATCTGCAGTGCCTAGGTAAAAATAATTTAAAAAAAAAAAAGTGTATTGCCCACCCATATTAGCTCTAGGCCCAGCCAAAATG
Source organism: Microcaecilia unicolor (assembly GCF_901765095.1). NCBI lineage: Eukaryota > Metazoa > Chordata > Amphibia > Gymnophiona > Siphonopidae > Microcaecilia > Microcaecilia unicolor. The sequence goes on along the minus strand of NC_044031.1, from coordinate 124,263,363 downwards.
TCAGGTCTGGCTATGCCACTGCCTGTAGTAGTAGCAAAGAAAATTCATCACTTCTGGAGAACTCTCTGGAATGTATTACAGAGAGAACAACATTGCTTGTGACTTTTGCTCTTGAACTTGATAGACATAATATCCTCAGACTATATTTTCGCCATTTAAATGATATCTTTTTGGGGCAAAAAATACAGATTTTCCCCGACTTAGCTAGGAACATACAAAAGAGAAGAAAGGAATTTTTACTTTATAAATCTAGAGCTTTAAAATTGGGTGCTACTTTTCTCTTGAAGTTCCCATGCAAATGTCATATAACGTTTGGTTTAAATAATTATATATTCTTTACCCCTCAAAAATTGTTACAATTTATTTCATCTAAGGAAAATGTTCAGGTACCTAATGTGTTGCCTCCCTAATTAAAGTGCTGATACGTCGGCTGTGGATATCAGCTATGCCCTTACCGTTATAATAATTGGCTTATTTTTATAGGTTTGTTTTTCCTTTCATTTTCCTAGTATCTTGTCTCAACCTATTGTGGACTAATAATAATCTGATAATTTTAACTTAGAACCTAATTTGGTAATAAGTAATTTTGTTTTGCTTGTTAAGTTCTATTTCTGATATTTCCTGGTTTATGTCACGAGATGTAAATGTGAAAAATTATAAATAAAGAATTAAAAAAAAAAAATTAATCATTATGAAAATAGAGTACACCAGTTTAAACAAAACACCATGTTTAGAACAAATCAACACTTGTTCTGCAAAAATCTTGAACCTGGCCATGCAAAATATTAAGCATTGGAAAGACCTGTTAAGGAAAAAAGCATTGAATTCTGGAAAACAATATAAGAAAATTGTTAGAAGACCATAATAAAAAAAATATGCAATGGATCAACAAAACAGTATAAGAATTTGAAGGTAAAAGAAATCACAAATTTTGTAATAACAATAAAATGGTTCAAATTCAAGATGATTAAAAATTGGAGTGCTCATAGAAAAGAAGAAATCCATGGCCTTTGAATCAAACATTTGACAAAGCTACACTCCAGGCTAGCAAAACATCTGAACAACTTCCTGCAAACAGCAAGAAATGAAGAATGGATGACAAACAAGAACTTGTTTTAATACATTTTTTAAAAAAAAGGGCATTGATGCTGATAACCACAGGCAAATTATTTGTTTGCCAACAACATTCAAGCTGTTTGCTGGAACTGTAGCTAACCAAATGTATGTCTGTCTGAAAGAAAATGATCTTTTCCCACTAGAGCAAAAAGGAGCTTGCAAAAAGTCATGTGGCAGAAAAGGACTAATTGTTAACTGACAGAATGATTCTTAAGAATTCAAAAAGAAGGAAAAAATCTTCCCCTATGCATTTCAATGGGCAAATCTAATATTTAGCGCGCACCCAATTTTAGCGCGCGTTAAAAAATGTGAGCGCGCCTTAGTAAAAGACCCCCTATATCTCAAAAAAGATATAACTGAATTTGAAAAGGCACAGAGAATGGCGATGAAAATGATAACGGGGATGGGATTACTTCCTTTATGAGGAAAGGCTAAAAAGGCTAGGACTTGTTATCTGAATGGAGATATGATAGAGGTCTATAAAATACGGAGTGGAAATGGATAGATACGAATCGCTTGTTTGCTCTTTCCAAAAATGCAAGGACTAGGGGGCATGCAATGAAGCTACTAAGTGTAATCCCCTAATAAATTGAGTTTGGAAATTTCCTCAGATTACTAGACTAGTGTAGAACTCTCCAGGTTCACTGGGAGGAGGGAGAACAACATGAGTGGGAGGGTGAAGAGCCCAGCCCAGAAGGAGGATTAGCAATGAGTAACTGACAATGGGTGTCATAGTTGGGATGGAGTTGGCAGTTTATAAAAGTGATAGGATTAGTGAGCATATGGTTTTGGTTGCCTTCACCCCTGCCAGGACCCGTAAGGAGAAGGGGTATCCTGATCAGACCCAATAACCTAAGGCTGACCAAAGAGGTAGTTGGTGTTAATAAAAGCAGTAACTGTGAGGAGTGCTCTGGGTGGGTAGAAAGGGTTAACTCCCCAGGAGCAGATCAAGAATAGCCTGTTCTGTGCCAGAGTCAGCAGCTTGTGGAAGTTTACCTCTGGAGGAATGACAGTCAGGAAGGTCTTGTCCTGCCTGTGTGGGTCCAGCGGCTGGGTAAAAGCCCATCGGGACAGATTGCCACAGAAGAAACAGGAAGCCAGAGCCTTGGATTGTTCTGCCAGAAAGGATTGGTATTTGAGGACTGGTTAGACGTGTAAATATGTAAATTCCCTAGGATTTATTAAGAGACTATTAATTTATTAGCTGGAACTTTACACCAAAAGTCTTGGGTTGGCAGAAAAACCTCTTTTAGCAAAGTTGAAGTTTGGATATCTGCCTGTTTCAGTGTTCCAATAAAGTTATTGCATTTTTGTTATTAAAAATATGGAGTGGAGAGCTTCTTTGGAGAGTGAGTGAAGTTATTGTATTCCCAGACTGATAAATAGAAATAATAAAGTGCTGCTTACACTCCTACAGCCCACTGCAATCAAGCCCGGCCCAGGGCTGCGCCCAGCTTAAGTGAAATAAAACTTTTATTTGTGGCCTTGGTTCGAGTACTGACCCAAAGAACTAGCTGGTGCCTGGAACTATATGGTGAGCCCAGGGTTACATGAGTAATAAATTTAAAACAAATTGGAGAAAATATTCTTCACTCACACCTATGTTTACTAAGCGGCGCTATGGGTGTGTTAGCATTTTTAACACGTGTAAATAGTATATGAATGTTAAATACCAATGCACCCATAGAAATGTATAGGCTCGTTAGCATTTAACGTGCCTTAAATTTACAGGTACATTAAAAACGTTAACGCACCTTAGTAAACATACCCCTCAATGTGTAATTAAACTCTGGAATTCGATGCCAGAGAATGTGGTAAAAGCAGTTAGCTTAGCACAGTTAAAGAAAGGTTTGGACAATTTCTAAAAGAAAAGTTTATAAGCCATTATTATGATAGACTTAGGAAAAATCCATGCTTATCACTGGGATTTTTATTCTTTTGGGATCTTGCCAGGTACTTTTGACCTGGGTTAGCCACTGTTGGAAACAGACCTTCAGTCTGTCCCAGTACAGCAACACTTTGTTATTTATTTATTGATTGATTTCTATCCCACATTTTCCCACTCTTACCTAATTTTCTCTCCTTTTTTTTTTCAACTTTATTGTCTTTCAGCAAACAATTGCAACTTTAAAGTCAATGCCAATAAATAAATGTCAGGTGTAATACAGTGCTATCATTAATTTAACATTTTAATATGACTGATTTGTAACGTATAATACAAGTGATACAAAAGACATTTAAATCTTGCAATCTGTGCTCTTATGTATATTGCTTAAACACAGCCAGACCTAAACCCTCCCCTATTTTTATCCCCACTCTCTTAATGGGATAGATTCTATTAAGCATTCATGGGGCCTAAGAATAGGCGCTGTCTTCTAGAATTGCATTCTAAAAGGGCAAATGTATAACAGGGCATCTACATTACACATCACATAAGAACATAAGTGTACAAAGAACTGGCACTATCATGGGTGCACTTATGTGCAAAACTGGCAGCAAAACATCTAAGCATTATTCTGAAAGGGAGGCATAATTGGCATAGTATGTAAATGCAAGGGGTCAGTCACATGGGCAGAGCGTGGGAGGGACATGGGTGGGGCTGCCCGTTAAATGCACAACTTAAAGAATACAGTAAGTTACCTGTGACCATGCTGCATGTAGATGCCCGCAGTTATGCAAGGTATATGACTGCTGTAACTGCAGGCGCCTAAATGTAAGGAGCATCAATACTGGGTTACACTAGTGTTCTATATGAAATCTGAGTGCCTACAGGCCTTTATAGAGTAAAACCATGCAGCTTCAGGACACCCAAAAGAAATGCCCACTTATAGAATTAACAAATTAGGGAATAATTCTATAACAGTGTGCCTATATATAGGTACCTACTGTCCTTTATACAATACTAGTGTATCCGGTAAATATGTGCACGTATGCTTAGGTCTGAGCACTTACATCCGCCAAGGAGCTGGCATAAGTGTGTGTGCCTAAGTTCCAATGAAATATGTGTAAATTAAGAGAGTATGGAGGAATCCTTGTGTGAGCAGCTATTGTCATTGAGGCCAACTCCAGAAGCCAGTGCAGGCATCGCTGTGGTCACCTCTGCCTGATTCAGGCTTGGTGCCCTTTAAATATCTAGCAATGCTGTGCTCCATGCTATGCCCCTTGGGATCCCCTTAGGAGCACCACAGGAGCACAGCAGAAGCGGCTTGCTACTGTTTTCCCTGGTTGGAGGACTTTGGATGTTTGAAAATGTCCATGAGGAAATGTAAAATCAAGAAGAAAGGTACTGTTTCTTCTGTTCTTACTGTGGGTCCTATTACCGGGGGGGGGGGGGGGGGGCTCCATCAAATCCCCCTGGTGGACTTCCATCTTTAGAGGGGGCCTCTATTAGTCCATCAGCCAGAACTCCTCTCCTTCCCCACATTTCTTTATCAGACTCCCATAACCTTCCCGCAGCTGCTTCATCGCTGAAAGCTGAAGCAGGGCTGGAGGCATCTAACTGTTCTGACTCCTTGACATTTACACCTCCTTTGAAACCTATAACAGTTTTGGATGGGTCAGCTGTTTTGGAAGTGGGGAAGCAGAATGTTACCTTACAAGACTTATGGCAGGCTCATTTTCGAAAGAGATGGACGTCCCAAAAGTGACATAAATCGGCACCTGGACGTCCATCTCACAGAGACGTTCAAATCGGTATAATCGAAACCCAATTTTGGACGTCTTTCTCAGAAGTCCGACGCAAGGACGTCCAAATCTCAAGGGGGCATATTGGAGGTGTATTTGAGGTGGGACTTGGGCGTTCCTAAGACTTGGACGTCTTTGAGCCATAATGGAAAAAAGCAAAGACGTCCAGGACTAAAACTTGGACGTTTTCACCCAGACCTGTTTTTATTACGAATAAGGCACAAAAAGGTGCCCCAAATGACTGGATGCCCACTGGAGGGAATTAGGGATGACCTCCCATTACTCCCCCAATGGTCACTAACCCCCTCCCACCCTCAAAAAACATGATTAAAAATATTACTTGCCAGCATCTATGCCAGCCTCAGATGTCATACTCAGGTCCATGACAGCGCATGCAGGTCCCTGGAGTAGTTTAGTAGTAGGTGCAGTGCACTTCAGACAGGTGGACCCAGGCCCACACCCCCCCCCCCCCACCTGTTAAATTTGTGGAGGAAACAGCGAACCCTCCAAAACCCACCAGAAACCCTCTGTACCCACATGTAGGTGCCCCCCTTCACCCATAAGGGCTATGGTAGTGGTGTACAGTTAGGGGTAGTGGGTTTTGGGGGGGTTGGGGGGCTCTACAGACAAGGTAAGAGAGCTGCGTACCTGGGAGCAGTTTATGAAGTCCACTGCAGTGCCCCCTAGGATGCCCGATTGCTGTCCTGGCATATCAGGGGGACCAGAGTACTAAAAATGCTGGCTCTGCCCATGTCCAAATGGCTTGAATTTGGACATTTTAGACTTGGATGTCTTTGGTTTTGAAAATGGTTGAAAATCAAAGACATCCAAATCCAAGGGCATCCAAGGTATTTTCGAACGCAAAGTTTTTGTTGTGCTAAAATACAGTTGTTCCCTGATATATCTTGTGTGACACAGGCTTGAAGGAAGGCTTTTTGTTTTATTGAAGTTTAGGGTCTTGGCAATAAATGGTATTTTTTTTCTTTGTCTTAGTATTTTTATTAAATTTTGTGATAAAAGAGAAAAAATTAACAGAAACGAATAAACATGGTAATACAGTGCAAAACAGTGCAATGAATACAAATCATTATTACCAGCAATTGGAGAACAAAAAAAAAGGAAGGGGGGTGAGGATTCACACAGAGCAAAAATTCATGCATATGACACAACACTAGCCAACTAGCAATAGAAACTCTATTCATTTTGCTTCTGGAAAGTAGGACAGAAGCAAAGACCATTTATCCTTACAGGAAACAAAATGGTGATTTTTTTAGCAAGATACAATTCAAATTTATAAGTTTGATATAGTAAATTCCACTATTCTTGATGAGTAGCTTGATGCAAAGCTTTCCAGTGCACAAAAACTACTTTCAAGGCTAAGGTAAGCATGGTGTGAACAAGCATGCATGCATCAGAACTTAACATGTTACGAAAACACTGGTCCTTAAGGAGCAGATACTTATATAATATTGGACCAGTAAAGTGAAACACATCTGTCAGAGTAAGCCAAATGTCACTCCAGAATTCTTGGATACACCTATAGTCAAAAATAAGATGTTCAAAGGTACCTTGTTGGAAATGACAAGACCAACATATGCTGGAAATCTGTGGATCAATTAGGTGAGACCTGAGAGGCGTCTAGAGGGATATATGCGTAAAGAAATAAAGAGACTGCTATCGAAGAAGATTTGAAGCACTCAACTATCGAACGCCATATTTGCTCCCAATTTTTATCTGTAATAGGTTGTTGGATATCTTCTTCCCAACATCTGCACAAACCCGTGCATTTGATGAGAGACTTACCTATGAAGAAAGTATAAATGTGGGATGCGACATGTCTAGCAGAATAAAGCTTCTTAGCTAAATCAAGAATATCAGGAGTGTGATGCAGCTTATGAATATGTATTTTGCATGTTTTTTAACATTGAGCTAAGCTGTAACCACTGCAAAAACTAAGAATCCAGTAGAGAAAATTCGACTTTCATGGCAGAAAAAGGTTTCCAGATGCAGTTATCCATATCAATAAAATGACTAAGGTCCCATATGCCTATGCGCTGCCAATGTGACCAAGAAGCTTGTTTTTTGTTAACTAAAATAAGAGAATTATTCCATATAGGCATATAAGCAGTAGAAGACTAAGGGAAAATTAGTTGTTTATCAAAAGAAGATAATACTTTTTGAGTAGTGTTGATAATGGGGTTAGAGGCAACATACTTAGGAACGCGCATACCAATTAAGTAAGAGTGCACTAAGCTTTAGCTTGCCTAAGGAAATTCTAGGTGACTTTGAGGGGCATAATCGAACGTCGCCGGCAAAATAGGTCACCGGCGATCTATTTTTGCTGCAGCGCAACTGCTGGTCAGAACCGTATTTTTGAAAAAGATGGCCGGCCATCTTTTTTTCGATAATACGGTTTAGCCCGGCCAAATGCCAGAGTTCACCGGGTTTGAGATCACTGGTTTTGTTTTTCAGCGATAATGGAAAAAAATGCCGGCCATCTCAAACCCGGCGAAATCCAAGGCATTTGGTCATGGGAGGAGCCAGCATTTGTAGTGCACTGGTCCCCCTGACATGCCAGGACACCAACCGGGCACCCTAGGGGGCACTTCTAAAAATGTTTAAAAAATACACAAATAGTTCCCAGGTGCATAGCTCCCTTACCTTGGGTGCTGAGCCCCCCAAATCCCCCCCAAAACCACTCCCCACAACTCTACACCATTACCATAGCCCTTATGGGTGAAGGGGGGCACCTACCTGTGGGCAGAGTAGGTTTTGGGGGGGTTTGGAGGGCTCAACACTTAGCACCACAAGTGTAACAGGTAGGGGGGGGATGGACCTGGGTCTGCCTGCCTGAAGTGCACTGCACCCATTAAAAACTGCTCCAGGGACTTGCATACTGCTGTCAGGGAGCTGGGTATGACATTTGAGGCTGGCATAGAGGCTGGCAATAAAGTGTTTTATTTTTATTTTTTTTAGTGTGGGAGGGGGTTGGTGACCACTGGGGGAGTATGGAGAGGTCATTCCCCCATTCCCTCCGGTGGTCATCTGGTCAATTGGGGCACCTTTTTGAGGCTTGGTCATAAAAATTAAAGGACCAAGTAAACCTGGCGAAATACTGATTAATGCCACTTTTTTTCCCCATTATCCGCAAAAGCCAGCCATCTGGTAGCCACACCCATGCCCACCCATGTCCCGCCTTCGCTTCGCCGCCAACACGCTCCCTTGAACTTTCACCGGCACGGCGACAGGAAAGCAGCGATGGTGTCAAAAATGCCGCTTTCTATTATACCAATTTCGCCGCTTTTGCAAGATCGCCGGCCATCTCCCAATTTATGTCGGAAGATCGCCGGCGATCACTTTCGAAAATAAGCCTATTAGAGTTCCACAGGACATTAGAGAGCAATTTTTCCAGCTTTTTGTAAAAGACACTAGAAAAGAGGAGAGAAATCATACTCAAAGAGTATGTGATTTTAGGCACAATCATCATTTTAATAGTGTCGAGTCTACCCCACCAGGATAGGCTAAGTGGGGACCAAGAGGAAAGAGAGTGTTCAACCTTAGCTATAATTTTGTCAGAATTAATTTTAATGGTAGTAGGGAGATCCCTATCAAACAAAACACCCAAATATTTGATGGAGGAAACTATCCATTTGAGGGGGTAGCCTGGAATAGTAAAAGGAATACAAGCATCATTTAAAGGCATCAATTCAGTTTTGTCCCAATTAACTCTATACCCAGATAACTGTGAGAAAAGGGAGATCAGTTTGTTGAGAGCATTCATAGAGGCCAGTGGATTAGCAAGATACAACATCTGAAAGCTTGAACTCCTCCCTACCTATGAGAACACCAGCAATCTCGTTTGAGTTTCGAATAGCTGCCAAAAGGGGCTCAAGCGCTAAATTAAATAGCAAAGGAGATATCGGGCAGCCTTGCCTGGTGCCTCTGCGTAGTGTAAATGGGGCAGAGAGCTCACCATTGGCAGCAACTCGCGCAGTCGGTGAGGAATACAAAAGATGTAGCATACGTATAAAGAAGTCAGGAAAACCAAAATGCCTGAGCACAACAAATAGGAATTTCCACTCCACCCGGTCAAAGGCTTTTTCAGCATCAAGAGAAACAGCCTTGTTGGGCCAGCAGTAGCTCCGGATTGGCATGCTGTAAGCCCGTGGTGGGCTTATCGCCGCTTTTTAAAAGGGCCCCTCTGTGCCTATAATACAGCATATGTATACATCCGCAAATTCTATAAGTGGTGCATAAAATTAGACATGCAATTGGGTGTTCAGATATAGAATAGGATCAGTTATATGCGTAACATAATTAGTTAATTACTGCTAAATTGGCACGACATTGATGATAAGTATCAATAATTAGTGTTAAGAAGCACTAGTTGGCACTAATTAGCAGATGTGTGCATAACTAACTTATACCCCTGTTTTATTTACTGAGCGCCTCAGTTCTCTCGTGTGCAACTGCAAAGGGGGCATTAATGTGGGAGAGGCGTGGGCATGTCAGGGGCGTTCCAGCTATTCCTGTGCGCACTTTATAGAATAGATGCATTTACGTGCCCAGCTGTTGCTTTTAGGCACCAGCTTTTACGCCAGCCATAGACATGGCGTAAGTGGTCACACCTAAAGTTCGGAGTATAAATGTGGACTTAAGCTAGTTATTCTAGAACAAATTTGGTGTATAACTCTGTCTTTAGAGAATTCTAGCTTAGCGTCCAGTTTTTTTGATGCCTAACGCTATTCACAGAACTCCCCCCAAAATGTCTCTCATAAAATTATCCCTTTATAAAAATACAGGTGATGACAAGAGCAAGCATATTTTTATGTGATTCAGGTGTAAGCATGTACAGGGGTGGAATTTGAACACAGTGTGGGCAGAGTCTTAATCTATACATGAAGTTTATAAAATACACAGAAACATGCTCCTGAGCACCAAGTGTAAAATATACATGCAAGTTCCTTATAGCTGTGATTTCAGCTACTTTTATGTCCTCGATGTGTCTTTATAAAGTAGGCTAAAAATAGGCACCTATTTGGTGACCTGTTTTAAAATTACTCTCCACCTGTGTACAATGCATATTTTATATTTTTTTTAAAAAGAGAGTATATCACAACTTTGTCCAAAGTACAGCCCTCGGAATGCTTATGTGCAGATTGTGTAAAAGTAGCTGCTATCATCAGGCTTGATTTTTGGCTTGTAAGCCCATCTGCAATTTTGGAAAAGTCAGTTTCCGCATGTGAAATATGTTTTTCAGGAGGAAAAAGTGTTATAAAATTGCCCCGTACTGATTTGTTACCTGGGAATATTTTCTTCATATGTATGAACTAGCATTTAGATTGCTAGAGGAAACATCTGTTCGCTCCCCTTGAGAAACTGCTCATGCACAGAATATGTCACTTTTAACCATTCTCTGTATTATGGGGGTGGCCTGTCTCATATTTTTTTTAAGACATTTTTCTAAAATAAAATATTTGCATTGTTATTATGGTGGAGTTTCCTTCTTTGAAGTGATTTAAGTACTAATTTCTTCCAGATGTTGAAGTCAAAACATTCTAAACAATGAAACTAAGATTGCTTCTTTTTTCGGTTTTCTTTTTGTTCAGTTTTCATGCATAAATATTATTTCTCATTAAATATTACATAGGTGGATTTATGCAAACCAATGCAAATCATACAATTGATTGAAAGCACACCTAATCGCAAAATAATTAGCTTTATATTTCTATAGCAACAGGAGTAGAGAAGTAAACTAATGGTTAGATTGGGTGGCAGAGCTGGTGGCGGGAGGCGGGGATAGTGCTGGGCAGACTTATACGGTCTGTGCCAGAGCCGGTGGTGGGAGGCGGGGCTGGTGGTTGGGAGGCGGGGATAGTGCTGGGCAGACTTACACGGTCTGTGCCCTGAAAAGGACAGGTACAAATCAAGGTAAGGTATACACAAAAAGTAGCACATATGAGTTTATCTTGTAGGGCAGACTGGATGGACCATGCAGGTCTTTTTCTGCCGTCATTTACTATGTTACTATGTTAGAGCAATGGGCTGAGAATCAAGGAAACCCAGTTCATATCCCACTGTGCCTCCTTATGACCACGGGCAAATCACTTAGCCCTCCATTGCCTCATGTACAAAGCATAGATGTTAGTCTTCTGGGGAGAGAAAATACCTACTGTGCATAGGCATATGGGGGTACAAGGGGGGAGGGCAAATGCATCCCCAAAAATCTTAGTTGCACCTCCAGTGTTGTGGTGTGCAAGAGCTAGTTATTAGAGCTGGTGTGGGAGCAAGATAAAAAATAAAAAAAATTAAAACAAAACCACAATTGCCTCTGGTGTCTTCCTCCCTCTCCCCCCCCCCCCCCCCCACCCCACCACGGTCTTACTTATGCAGCCAGCAGCAGGATCCTCACTGCAGGTCTGCTGCTGGGCCTTCCCTCTGCCGGGTCCCGCCTTCAAATGCAACTTTCTGTTCTGTGAAAACAGGAAGTTGCATCAGAAGGCAGGACCTGGCAACCAGAAGGCCCCGGAGCAGATTGTAGTGGGGATCCTGTCAGTCCCTGCTGGCTGCATAAGTAAGATATTGTGGCAGTGGCAGGGAGAAGAAGACAGTGCTGGACTGGGGGAGGGAGGTGTTGGAGAGAATGAAGAGAAGTCCTCGTAGGAGGGGATGCAGGAGCTGAAGGGAAGGGAGAGAGGTGCTGGACCCATGGGGGGGCTGGATCTGGAAGTGGAGAGAAGAAAGGGAGAGAGGTGCTGGGCACATGGGGGGCTGCTGAAAGGAAGGGGGAGAGGCTGGGCTGGAGGGAAGGGAGGAGGTGCTGGACTGCAAGGGGAGGGACAAAGGTGCTGAACCCATGGGGGACTGGAGTGGGAGGGGAAGATCAGGAGGGGAGGGGCAGCGGCTGGAGTGGAGGGAAGGGAGAGAGGTGCTGGACTGTGGGGGGACTGGAGCTGGAGGGAAGAGAAAGAGGTGATGGACCCATGGGAGGCTGCTGGAGGGAAGGGAGAGAGGTGCATATGAAAGGAAGGGAGAAGGGAAAAATGCACATAGGTGGAAGGGAATGAGGGAGGGGAATAGACTGCACTTGGATAGTAGAGCAGGGAGAGGAGGAAAGGCTGCACAAACAAACATAAGGCAGGAACTGAAGAAGAAAGGACATAAAAGAAATAACAAATGGAAAGGAGGCCGTGAAAACAAAGTTAAGAGCACAGACAGAGGAAGGAGAACCAGAGATCGGGAACAAGATGATTAGAATAATAAAATCACTAGACTTAAAGGTAGGAAAAACGATTTTATTTTCAGTTTAGTGATTGAATTATGTAGATGTTTACATCTGTCTGCTTTATTTTGCATCATTGTACAGGAGGACATGCATTTCTTTTCATTTCTCTGGTATTGCATGACATGCAGAGTTTGGTATCTCTGTTTTCAGTTTTTATCTCCATTTCAGTTTTTGTCTGCATGTTTTTTGCTCTTCCCTATTTTGTATTAGGTGAGCATCATGTTCTGCATCTGCAACTGAGGTGAAGGACTCTGCTGGTATGTGGTGTCTGTGTAGGAATCTGAAACAGTCCATCTTGTTCCAGTTTACCTATAGCAGGTTATTTTGGTGCTCTAGGGCTTGTCTTCATAGGTGGGTTAAGTCTATTATGGTTTGGTAAGTTTCCTATATAGGTTTTGAGTGTCTTTTTGCAGGGTTTGTGTTATTTATCAAACTGTCATGTTTGAAAAATAAAAATACTTTTGACTAGTGGGTTCTCCACTTCTGGTACAACCGTTCTGGGCACACCCAACCAGTCAGATTTTTGGGATACCCACAATGAGGATACATGAGAGAGATTTTCATATAATGCCTTTTTAGTATATAGACCTATCTCTTGCAACTTCATTGTAGATATCCCAAAATCTCGACTGACTGGGTGTGCTCCAAGGACTGGGTTGAGAAGCACTGCAGTACAGTCACCACACAAACAAAAACCCATGTACTTTAAACAAAGTATCTGGAAGTGGAAGGAGTGTGTGCTGTTCCTGAGTTGATTGTCATAATTTGAATATTTTTTGTGCAGCCAGTTGTAAGGGGGTAGCTTCATTGTTGGGGAATATGTCAATGTCAATCAACATTTCTAAACCGCTGTTTCCCCGGAATAGGGTTCAACATGGTATACAGTTAAACAGTAATATTACAAGGCATACACAAATAATAATAATAAGAAGAAATTTCACTGTTCTGTAAAAGGGCCCCTCAAATGTGATAAAAGTAAATTGAATCTTTCTACAACCTAATGCCAACTAAGTATGTATATGGCATAATATAACACCAGAAAAAAAAACCTTTTTATTTTAGGAGAAACTAAGTGTGAAGATCATAGATAAAGACATATGTATAATGAAGGAGTCTGTGTAATACCTAATGAAGGTTTATGGCTAAACCTGTTATGATAATAGGTATATAGATAAGGAGTGTAGAAAGTAAACCACTATCATAGGTCCTTCTGTGTTTAGGAGGTATATGTGTATATACATTATTTAGAATGACAGATCTGTTTCCACAATTTGTGGATATAATAACAAATTTTTGAATGCATGCATAAGATTTTGAAATGGTATTTGAAACTGATGGGTTTAAGAGGTAATCCCCCCTCCCCCAACCCCACACACACACATAGGATAAGAAATGAAGAGATAATGGGGGAATTAACCCATTAGTGCCCAATGTTCCCATAATAAGCTCCCATATTGGGCACTAAGGGTTTTTATACTTGCTCTAGCATAACCATATCCTTTCTAGGTTCTATCACTTTTCTCGCATCTCTCTAAGGCTGCTCTGTTCAAGGCTAGCATGCTTGCCCTGAGAAAAGGAACAGAAAGGGTTAGTTTAGTTTATTTGAAGTATTTATGTGGATTGGACAGGCAGCAATTTAGCGGCCTGATCCCACAATTATACCACTGCAGTTTGATGGGTCAGTGGAACTCCACAAACTGAGAACAAAAGACCCTCGCACAGGTTGAAACAAGCAGGCAACACACAGCGAAGGTGACACCAAAGATGATGTCAAAGCAAAATGTCCAAAGGACTCAGGTAGTTCAAATCAGAAGTTTCCAGATACTTGGCATCTGTCATGTCCCCTACCTCAATGCAAGCAGCGTCCTCGGGCTGTGTAGGGTCCCGTCAACACGCACACCTGACTGGCACAGCCCTGAGCCATGTGTGTGTAGTTCTTTTCTGGCTGCCGGCTCCTTGATTGCTTTGTTTCCATGCACCTGGCTCTGCTCTCTTTCTGCCTGGCTTCCAGGCTCCTTGATTGCTTTGCTTCCACGCACCTGAGTCTGCTCTCTCTCTCTCTCTCTCTCTCTCTCTCTCTCTCTCTCTCTCTCTCTCTGCCTGGCTTCCCTTGCTTCTCTCCTATTGGTCTTCTGGTTCCTCCTTCCCCTGCTCTTGTCCTGTGGCTGTGCTCCTTCTCCCTGCTGGTCCCTGCTGATGTCAGACCCCAGCACTTTATCAGCTGAGCTCTTCCTGGACTCCATGCTTCGGCTTCTACTTTGGTAGGTGTTACATGCTCAGTAGTTTGCTTCTTCTCTACTTTGTCCCTCATTGCTGACTTTGCCTGTACCTCGATTACTCTCTTGCCTGCTGCCTGCCTACTGACTTTGCCTGTACCTGGATTACTCTCTTGCCTGCTGCTTGCCTATCGACTTCACCTGTGCCTGGATTAATCTCTTGCCTGCTGCCTGCCTACTGACTTTGCCTGTACCTGGATTACTCTCTTGACCAGCTGCCTGCCTATTGACTTTGCCTGTACCTGGATTACTCTCTTGACCTACTGCCTGCCTATTGACTTTTCCTGTGCCTGGATTACTCTCTTGCCTGTTGTTTGCCTATTGACATTGCCTGTACCTGGATTACTCTCTTGACCTGCTGCCTGCTTACTGACTTCACCCGTACCTGGTTTACTCTCTTGACCTGCTGCCTACCTATTGACTTTACCTGTGCCTGGATTACTCTCTTGCTTGTTGTTTGCTTATTGACATTGCCTATACCTGGATCACTCCCCTGCCTGCTGCCTACCTGTTGACATTGCCTGTTCCTGGATTACTCCTCCCTTGCCTGCTGGCATTGAGATGAAGAATATTTTTTCAGAAAACTCTTAACACTATCAATGTCTACACATGAGAATGAATTCCAAATTCGATCCACTGACACTGTACTAGTGCATGAGCCAGCAGGATTGGAGTAAACACAAAGGAATCCTGTTTAGAAGGAATGGTTCTGTGGAATCTTAGCGGAGATTGGGTGATGGTGTCGGTAATTGGGAAACAAAACGGGAGCTGGGAAGACTTCTGAATAGAAGGGGATGAGCTGGAGTGTAAATTTTAAGGGGCATCGATGTTAACTTCAGAACTTAGTACAAGAACAGTACTGGGCCGACTTCTACGGTCTGTGCCCTGAAAAAGGCAAGGACAAATCAAGCTCGGGTATACATATAAAGTATCACATATCATGTAAAATGAGTTTATCTTGTTGGGCAGACTGGATGGACCATACAGGTCTTTATCTGCCATCATTTACTATGAAATTGCCAGAACCCTGAGCACTCTCAGAAGCCAGCTTAAGAAGTGCTCAGTGCTGATGACATTACCAGCTTGGCTTCCACCACTCAACAGTGACCCCACAGATCACTGACAGGAACTCCAGGTAATTTTAGTAGGTAAGAAGGAGGAACACAGCACAGATAAGCAAGGCACTGACGTCAGCAACGATGACTGTACAACAACTCTCTCACATCAACCACTTTGAGAAATCTTCTATGCCCTGTGAGTTTTTCTTCACCATGTTTTCAATTATTCTGTACTTATTCATACAGATGTCTGATTACCTATGTTTTATGTGAACAAACATGGGGATACAGGTTCTCACGTCTGCTGAGAGGCAGTCAGAATCAGATAAAGGCTACTCACAACTCTGGTCCATAGAGTGCTTTGACCTCACGAATGGTTCCTGGATGTAATCAAGTTCCTTGTTTCAGAAATGGGGAATGCCTCAAACTGACATTTTGGAAAGTGAAGAGAACCCAAAGCTTCCTCTCTATTATGTGATTTTTCCTTTCCCCGAGTCCATGGAATTCAGATGTCATAGCAATTCCATGGACTTTGTCAGCTCTTTGTGCTTTACTTCCAATTCCTCTCATACTATGAATTCTCCAAAAGATCCAGCAAGCTGAAGTACCATGATTCTCATTGGCCTCAACAGAACTAGCTCCCTCTTCTCAAAAATCTAGTAGTTCTACTTTCTTGCAAGCTACTCCAGTTCCCAGCACTGATAACTCAATAAAATGGCCATTTCTTCAAACAAAGTCTCTTAGCTCTTACAACCTGGTAATTGAGCAGTCATTAATTTCTGCAGCCTATCCAGGACATTCTTATAACCACTCAGAAACCTTCCATGAGACAAATATATGCTTTCAAATGGAAGAGATTTTCAATCTGGTGTTTAACAAAGGTACATGACTCTGTCATGTGTCCTCCTGCTACTGTATTACAGTTTTAATGATGTTAAATGTTCTTTTGTGACCTCTCTAATAATACTGGGAGTATGGTTGGATCCAGAGCTGACCATGGAACTTCAAACTAGCATCTTGGTTCAAAGGGTGTTTTTGGAGATTAAAACAACTTCAACAAATTAAAAGTAATTTCTTACTAAACCAATTTAGGATTATAATACTAACCTATGCATTATCTCAGTTGGACTTTTGTAACTGTTAGCAAGCTGTACTTATAAATTGCAACCAAAGTACAGGCACTTCAGAATACAGTGGCTAGATTGATCAGTGGAGTGAAAACAATGTAACAGGACTATGTCTTTGCTATTTAGATTACATTGGTTACCAATAGAGGCCTGTATAACATTTAAGCTTTGTAGTTTAATCTTTTGAATTATACATGATCAAGCTCCTGCTTATATGACATCATTGATAGTAATTCCAAATTATTTGAGATCTTTCAGGCCAAAATATCAACTGAAGTTTCATATTCCTGATGTAGAGACTATACAGTCAAAAAAAACTGAAACAATCATTTACATTTCAGGTGCCTTTGCTGTGGAATTCACTGTCTTTAGATTTAAGATCTTTAGAAAAAACCATATGTCCTTATACAAACTGTTGAACATTTACTTATTTTTATTACTGATTTTATAATGTGTTATTTGTAATTCCTAGAAATGGCTAGTATACTCTTTTGTAACCTGCATCAAGCTGTTTGGTAAATTACAGAATATAAGTATATTTGTATTTGCATTGTATTTATAGCAATTATATCACCTTGGCCTTCAAATCTATCAGAGTACACCTCAATGCACTGTCAGCCTATCATTCACTCGTGGATAATCTTCCAGCATCACAATTGCATATGAGTGCTTGTTTCATGAAAGATCTGCTTCATGTAAAGCCTCCACTATGAAAGTCCTCTAAACTATAGGACCTAAATTTGGTGCTCATTTTTCTTATGAAGTCTTCCTTGAAACCTTTGGATCATGTTGCATCTCTTAAGTTCCTAACCTGGAAAGTTCTGTTCCTAGTAGTGATTACTTCAGCTCAGAGAGTACATTAGGCATTGGTAATACACGAACCCCACACTCAATTCCATTATCACAAGGTTGTTCTTCAGACACTTCCCAAGTTCTTTTCACCTAAATGAAGAAATAGTGCTTCTTACATTTTATCCAAAGTTCCATTCAAATCCTCACAAGATAGCCTTCCATACCTAGAATGTAAACAGGCTCTTATCCACTACTTGAAAAGAACTCAGTCATTTAGAACATCTACACCACTTTTCATCTTTCTCTCCAGGTAGACCTGACATGCCACTGCAGTGAAAGTGGCCCTCTTAAAGTCTGCCTTGATGAATATCATCTGCATAAACCATAACCATAACATATATGTGGCAATATTCATCCATATATAACCTATTATAAAATAACGACTGGAAGACCACAGAGTGGAGAGAAAAAACCACACACAACCAGATTAAAAAGTTCTTTATTAAAATAGTCAAGGACCCAACATGGGCATGTATCTGTAAACTCCAATATGGTGTTAGAAATTCTTATGTAAAACCAAGCCAAAAGGTGCTCTGTAAAACTTTTGCAATATCAAAAGATCCCCTTATATGAAATCCTGTCCTTTACAATTCATTTCTAACTCTTTACTTAGGAGGCTATGCCCTGGCATTCCCAACCTGATCCATCCTATGGCTGTGACCTATGGACCCCTCTCACGCTATTAGCCCAGACATGTAACATAGCACTGAGTGGTAACTGCCACAATGACAGATGGCTGGGGCAACACAACTGGTTCATGTATCACCCTCCCTATCATACCCTGCACCCCCAATCAGGCTCCCACACACCTGAACAGCACCCTGAACCCCAATCACAAAACCAACACCACCACCCCCTTCCCCCCTACACATATATACACACACAAATATACAGCTCCCTGATCACATCAACAACCTCCTGCACAGCTCTCGGGACCCCCCCCCCCCCAGCAAAGATCCCTGCCTCTTTCAAGAAGCCCCATCCCCTAAGACCTTAAAACCTTGCCTCAATAACCCTACCTTCCCTCCACCCTTGATCCCCCCCCAAGACTTACCTGGTTCCAGGTGATAGCAGTCCTTCTCTGGTGTCACTGGGTCAGTGCCAAAATCTGAAATGGCACCAATAACCCTTAGCAGTAGCCTTGTGGTACTATTAATACTCGGGAGTCGGGGAGCTATATGAGGAAGGTTGCTAATGTGATTGGGGTTCAGGGAGATGTGCTTGGGGGGGGGGTTGTTAGTGTGATCAGGCAATCAGAAAGTTGTTCAGGTGCCTGATTGGGGGGATGCAGAGGTTTGGGGTAGTGCTGCCTCATGGCCAGTGACAGTGCACTATGCTCGAGGTAGCAGTAAATTCAGCTGTTCTATGAGCAGTCAGAATTGCTAGACTACAGTTTGCATTCATGTGATGTCACAACTGGCCACATCTCCGCCCGCCCGCCCATATCACATCCAGAGCCAGCTCACTTCTACATTAGGCAGTTAACACGGGTTTCTTAATGCCCTGGGCCTGCACTAATGTCTACCTTACAGTAAACCCTGATTTAGGTACTTAACACAGCTTAACAGGGCCCCTTAATCTATGATCATGTGTACATTTGAGGTTGTGTTCTCTGTCATACATGCTAGCATTTTATAAAAATAAGTAGGTGCCGACTTGTCTTTATAAAATAGCGCCAACATAGGCACCTCTGTGGGCACCTACCCATGGTGCCCCATTATAAAATTACCATCTTATTGGACATTATTGTTTGGACCAAGCCTCAGCACAGGACAATGCCTTTGGTCAAGCAGTGCTGGAAAATATGTCCCTATGAGTTTGCAACTGTTATATTTCACTATAGGCTACTCTAAAGACTAAGATAATATCAAAATGAGTCTAAATTTGGGAGGCATCCACTTGTGTGCCTGACTCAATCTTGTTTGTTAACAGAAAAAACAATGTTAACCTGTAAAAGTTATTTTCTACAAACTGTAGGATTGATAAGGCACATATTCCCTCCTACCTCCCAAGAGTTGCTTGCACTGAACTTTGAAACCATCTGAGGAACTGAGGAGACCACTGTGTGCAGGAGGAGCCACGTTTACTCAGATTTGCACAAAGATCTGAGCACTGAGAGAGTGGTTCTGTCCTTTTGCCTTCAGATATATCACCCAGTTGTGTACCTTTTCAATCCTGCAACACCCGTTACCTGTGAGCAACAGCGCTTTCTTTCTCTTTGTCCTCGCATCCTAGATCAGAGAGCTTTCAGCTAAGTTTGTTATATAGTCCGATCAGGAAGGATCTGTCGTGTTATCTTTCTGTTTTTCTAATCATAAAAAATAGCAGAAATTAAGTTTTATTCCATCCTGTGTAAGTCTGCATTTCATTTTGGCTGGCTCTGTGGATAGGGACTGAATCTGAGAGCTCAGGATGTAACAGAATTTAGCAGAGTACTTGGCTATGTGTCTGTGGTCTGAAGTGGCAGTCAAAATATGAGGAAAGTTCCCTCCAGTGCAACTCTGGAATCCCAAAATAAAATTCAGTAAATGTAAAACCCACATGCACCCTCCTCGGGATTATGTTGCAATTTGTGTGTTTCTTTCAGTTTTTGCTATCTGAGTAAAACACAGCCTTTGCTGTGTGTACAGTTTTGCCAGTTTGGTTTGAAGAAGGCTTTTTCTTTTTGTTATCATTGGAAAGCTTAAGTGTTAAGTAGAAAAACAAAAATGTATCCACTACGGGAGTACTTTTATAAAGCACTTTCCATATGTAAAGCCTGTTTTATATACAGGAAACAACTTTTATAAAATTACTAGTAAAAAAGGCCCGTTTCTGACACAAATGAAACGGGTGCTAGCAAGGTTTTCCTCAGAGTGTGTATGTTTGGGAGAGTGTATGTGAGAGTGACTGTGTGAGAGACAGAGTGAAAGTGTGAGTGTGTGTGTGTGAGAGAGAGAGAGTGAGTCTGGGTGTGAGTGTGTTTGTGAGAGAGTGTGTGTGTGAGAATGAGAGTGTGTGCAAGTGTGTATGTGAGACACAGTGTGAGAGAGAGTGTGTGTGTGTGTGTGTGTGCGAGAGAGAGAGTGTGTGTGAGACACAGATTCTCTGTGAGAGTGAGTGTATGAGACCAAGCGAGTGTGTGAGTGACTGTGTGGCACATAGAGAGTGAATGTGATACAGTATGAGACAGAGTGTGTGAGAGTGAGAGTCAGAAACACATTGTATATGAGAGAGAGAGTGTGAGCCCTGCCCTCCCAATCCATGCCCATCTGTCCCCTGCCCCCTCCATTCATCCTTTTCCAGTAATTCCCCTCTCTCCCTGAGCCCTGCCCTCCCAATCCATGCCCATCCATGCTCCTCTGTCACCTGCCCCCTCCATTCATCCCTATCCAGCAATTCTCCTCTCTCCCTGAGCCCTGCCCTGCAATCCATATCCATCCATGCCCATCTGTCTCCTCCATTCATCCCTATCCAGCAATTCCCCTCTCTCCCTGAGCCCTGCCCTCCCAATCCATGCCCATCCATGCTCCTCTGTCACCTGCCCCCTCCATTCTTCCCTATTCAGCAATTCCCCTCTCTCCCTGAGCCCTGCCCTGCAATCCATATCTATCCATGCCCATCTGTCCCCTCCATTCATCCCTATCCAGCAATTCCCCTCTCTCCCTGAGCCCTGCCCTCCCAATCCATGCCCATCCATGCTCCTCTGTCCCCTGCCCCCTCCATTCATCCCTTTCCAGCAATTCCCCTCTCTCCCTGAGCCCTGCCCTCCCAATCCATGCCCATCCATGCTCCTCTGTCCCCTGCCCCCTCCATTCATCCCTTTCCAGCAATTTCCCTCTCTCCCTGAGGCCTGCCCTCCCAAACCATGCCCATCCATGCTCCTCTGTCCCCTGCGCCCTCCACTCTTCCTTTTCCAGCAATTCCCCTATCTTCCTTCCATGACCCCCCCCTCGCATCCATGCTCCTCTCTCTCCCCTGTCCCCGCCTGGCCCGCCCTCTTCTTCCCCCCCCCCCTTCGCATCCCTGCCCCCCCCCTTCGCATCCATGCTGTCGTTTCTCCCCTGCCCTCCTGCTCCCATTGTTCAACTTTACTGCCCACCCTCTTCTCTCCCCCCAACATCCCTTTTTTTTTTCTTTTTAAATTTACCTCCGTGGTGGCGGTTCCGGCAGCGCAGCGTCAGGGAAGGAGGCGGCACTCCCGATGTCTAGCCTTCCCTTCGCTTTGTTCTGCCTTCTTCTGACGTCATCCTTGACGTCAGAAGAAGGCGGAACACAGCGAAGGGAAGGCTAGAGACGTCGGGAGCGCCGCCTCCTTCCCTGACGCTGCGCTGCCGGAACCGCCAACACGGAGGTAAATCTAATATACTAAAACACACCGTGCGTGGGTGCGATCAGTTTGTTTGTTTGTTTTTCCGCCCTCGCGATCCGTTTTTTTTTCCCGCCCTCGACGTCATGACGTTTGACGCGAGGGCGGGGCAGAGACGGCTGGGTGGCTTCACACCACGAATCCACGAACCCTTCAGGAAGTGTTTGAGTGACTTCAGAAGGTTGTCTTCAGAACGTTCACGGTGCGTTTTATTATATTAGATGTGTCTGTATATGCATGTAAAAGTAGGCACACTGTAGAAACTATTATGAGTACTTGTGTGCACACTATAGGCTAGATTCTATATGTGGCACCTAAAATAAACTTGCACCAAAAAAACCCACTTATGTGGTATTCTGTAAGCCGCACCTAAAGTTCAGCATGGTTTATAGAATAAACGCTTAAGTGGACAAGTCACGTATAAATTTAGGCACTGCCATTTGCACCAATTTATTTATTTATTTATTAGGATTTATTTACCACCTTTTTGAAGGCATTCATTCAAGGCGGTATACAGTAAGAATAGATCAAATATGAGCAATAGGCAATTACAGCAGTAAAAATACAGCAGTAAAAATATTCAAATAAAGTATGGCGTGGTATACTACTTACAATGTCAACACAATACGTAATAGAACATTTTAATTGTGGAACATGTAGATAGGTAAGATAATAAGAAGCGTTAGAAAGTAAGGTGACTAATTTAAAGAAAGTTGCACATAAGGGCAGAAAGATGGTTAAATATTATATCAGCTAGTGTAGGAGTGAATAAACATGTCCTGCTGCAGTATGTGCAGCCTGTGTCACTCATTGTGTGTGTGTGAGTGAGACTAACAAGTTATTTACTTCTTCCATTAAAGGCCCGGTTGAAGAGCTAAGCTTTCAGCTACTTCCTGACATAGAGATAGTCTTGTGTTAAGCGGAGCCTTTCAGGCAGTGCATTCCAGAGTGTGGGGGTTACTCCGGAGAAGGCTCGCTTGTGGGTATCACATCGTGTAATGTCTTTTGGAGAGGGAGTGGTTAGTGATAGTTCTTGAGAGGACTTTAGTGTCCTCGGAGGTGTGTAGAGGATCATCCTATTCTTTGGGTACTCAGGGCCATTTCCTTTAAGGGCCTTGAAGATCAGCCAAAGAGTTTTAAATTTAGTCCTGTATTGTACTGGTAGCCAATGAAGTTTTTGCAAAAATGGTGTGATGTGGTCACCAATGAAAATGTGGTGCAAAGCCCACACCTAAATTTATGTGTGGAGCATCATTACTCTATAATTATGCACATAACTCAAAATCACGTCATGCTCATGACCCTTCCATTTCCATGCCCCCTTTTTTGAGTCACATGTAAGTTTTAGGCATGGATCCTGCGCCTAACTTTATGAGCATAAGCCCCAATTAAATCTAATTAGTGCAAATAATTACATGTTAAAAAGTCAATTATTGGCATTAATTGGCTCATTATTCTATTAACTTGTGCACGCAAATCAGGGGTGCACCTAAACGTCAGCGCGCAATTTTTGGTAACCTTTATAGAATCAGGGGATATGTGTAGGTGCTCCCAACGGAACATATGTTGATAGAGACGAGGAGTATATATTCTTTATATATATATATATATTTTTTTTTTTAATTAGAAAGATTATAACAAGTCAGTGCATACAGTGTAATGTTGGATATCTTGAGTGTGTATTTTTAAAAATACATAGGTACATGCACGCACCAATGCCTTCAGACCATAAGTAGATTTGTGCTGATTTACAGTGCCTATTTGAAGAGGAACATAGGAATCTAAGTTGTAGAAATGAGCAATGAATGAATCTTTTGGCAGTGATATCCCTGAAGCAGAATCTCTTGAAACATGGCATCATAGCGGATATACTATAGCTTCTGCAAGGATAATTCTTTGAAAGATAAGTTTAATGTTTCTTGAAAAGTTTGTACTATTGAATTTGTAAAAGGAACATGGATATTTGCATTTACTAAATTTGGTGAACTAAACATTGAAATTGGACAGAGGATGATATTACTGTGAAGTTGTTGACTCTCACATACATCAGGGCCTGGTGTTTGTGAGTTGGAAATATTGCTCACTCTGCTCACTGAAGATTTCTCTACACATGGATTTCAAGAAACTGAATGAGCCTTTTTTTTACAGTCAGCTGATTTTATATCTGTCATGCCAAGGCTATGGCTTTTGGAATTTGGCAATTTTAAAACAGGGATCCCAGGTTGAGAAGGCACTTAAGTACATATGTTGCATCTCTTTTACAAAGGCTACACATATTCCTACTTTTATAAAGTCATCTCCCTGAAAGTATCTACACAAAATTATACTTGCTCTGAGGCAGGCATAACGCTTCTGCCTAAGTTTACATGGATACATACATGTTTTATATCATACATGCGTAACTCTGCTCCCGGGAATGCCTATGCGCATACTTGCTATGTCTCCATAACATCTACTTTAATGTGTGTGTAATCCCCCATTATATAAGGATTACTAAAGAACCTGAGAGAACTCTCTAGAATCTCTCAGGGGAAGGCTCTGAGGTTGTGGGTGGTAAATGATCCAGCCCAAGGGGGTGGGTTCCCAGGTAAGTTGCAGAGAGAAATGTTTCTGGTTGTTGAATGGCAGTGTGGGAGGAATTAGGAGTTAATAAATGTTGGTGTTGTGGTTTGTATAAGGTCTTTGGTTGCCTCTACCCCTGCCAAGACCCATGAGGACAGGGGGTGCCCTGGAAAGGCCAAAATAACCTAAGGCTGATCTGAGGGGGAGTTATTGTCGGCCAAAGGCAGTAACTGGAAGAGTGGAGTGTTCTGTGTAGGTAAAGGGGAGCCCAGCCCAAGAGCAGGAGCAGGAAAGAGCCTGTGCAAGGGTGCAGCTCTGAGAAGTGCGTCTCTGGAAGTGAGGACAGACAGGGAGGTCTGATCCTTTAGAAGTTTGCTTGTGACAACCAATGCTACAAGCACAGCCTTGGATTATTCTGCCCGAAGAGCTGGGTATGGATAGGAGGAGCTATAAATATGTACATACTGTAGGATGATAAACTGCATTTCAGAAGATAAACCGTATCCCCAAGCTTGGGTCTGGATTTATGTTTGCATCTGCTAACATGTGGTATTATAAATTGACTGTTTCAAAAGAAGATCTACACTGCCTGTCACAGAGTTCAGTAAAGATGTTGTGGCATAAAATACAATCCTTGGTGTGAGAGTGAAGTGCTTGCTCCCAGACTAATCAAGAATATTCGGGTATAGCCCAACTTAACATCATAAGGCCAGCCTGTGCCCAAACTCGAGTGAGAAAAGAGATCAAGTCCTATGTGGGAGTGGAGTGAACAGGTGATAAAAGTGGTGTTTTTGTGGCCCTGGTCTCAGGTCCCCTAACCCACAACGAGCTAGCTGGTGTCCAGACTGTGTGTGTGTGTGGTGAGCCCAGGGTTACATGTATATACCCACAGACAATTTTATAAGCACCTAGCAACTTTCAAAAACAGTTTAGGACTTGTGGAAATTTCATAAAGTACCTTTGAAACACATTGGGCTAGGCAAAAACATGAACTAAATTCAACAAAATAACAGACCAGCCTTTCAAATGCACTAAAATTTGCCTCCCAGTCCCTGACATTGAGTATCAACATACCTATGAGGGGCATAATCGAACGGGGCGCCCAAGTTTTCCTGAGGGCGTACTCGCAGGACGTCCCACAAAGGGGCGGGGAACCCCGTCTTATTGAAAGAAGATGGGCCGCCATCTTTTGTTTCGATAATACGGTCAGAGACTCCCAAATCTCAACATTTAGGTCAACCTTAGAGGTGGTTGACCCTAGAGATGGTTGTCCCCGATTTTTGGTGATAATGGAAACCAAGGATGCCCATCTCAGAAACAACCAAATGCAAGCAATTTGGTCTTGGGAGGAGCCAGCATTCTTAATGCACTGGTCCCCTCACATGCTAGGACACCAACTGGGCACCCTAGGGGGCATTGCAGTGGACTTCAGAAATTGATCCCAGGTGCATAGCTCCCTTTCCTTGTATGCTAAGCTCCCCAAGTCCCCCCAAAAAACCCACTCCCCACAACTGTACACCACTACCATAGCCAGGGATGAAGGGGGGCACCTAGATGTGGGTACACTGAGTTTGTGGTGAGTTTTGGAGGGCTCACATTTACCAACAAAAGTTTAACATGGGGGGGGGGGGTGGGCCTGGGTCCGCCTGACTGAAGTGCACTGCAGTACCCACTAAAACTGCTCCAGGGACCTGCATACTGCTGTCATGGAGCTGGGTATGATATTTGAGGCTGGCATAGAGGCTGGAAAAAAATATTTAAAATTTTTCTTTTTTAGGGTGGGAGGGGGTTAGTGACCACTGGAGGAGTAGGGGGAAGTCATTCCCGATTCCATAAGGATGTCCGTCTCCCAATTTGTGTCAAAAGATGGGCGCCCTTCTCTTTTGAAAATAAGCCTGTATGTCTCAAGAAGCCTTTCCTTTCCTCCCCTCCCCCTTCACTTTATGACTCTACAGCTTAAGAAATGCATGTCTTCAAATTACTCTTAAATGAACTGTAAGATAGAAAAAATGTTGATATCAAATTGTTAGTCTTCTGTCCCCAGCTAATACTCATAGTCATTAAAAAAAAATACTCAGTCATTAAAAAAAGAAAATACATCTTTCAAGTCCCTTAATTGGAAAAAATTCAGGTCTCCTTTTCTTACTTGGCTCAGCAAAATTAACATCAACTGATAGCACTGGTAGACTCTCTTTAGTAACCAAATATTTTATTTGTATAACATCTTCATCCTGTTTTGATATATTCCTCAGGGAAAGAAAAAACAAATATTATGAATAGAGTCCTTTCTCTTATTCAAAGCCCCTCTTGTACAAGGTCTTTGTTCTCCTTGGATTGTAACCCTTCCTCAAGTAAAGTCATCCATAACATCTTGTAATATCCTCTTGTTTATTGTTGGTTTTCCAAAACAAACAGAACTGCAAGACCACAGAGCAGTCTGAGACCGTGAGGCCTACAACACAGAGCTTATTGACATTAGATTGGAAAAATCCTGCACAAGAGGATTTGGAGTTTATATGCTTCAAACTACTCCTCTTTCTTTAACATTACCGTTCACTAGACCAGTTCTTATCATATGGTACTTAGAATATACCACTGAGATGTGCCATAATGATTCCCAGGGATATTAAAAGCAATCCCCGCAGGATCTCATATTTTAAATGCTTAGCTTTTTTGAATAGATAATCTTGTCTGACAAACACTTTAGGGAACATTTAATGCTCATAATGATGTTTATTTAATTTTCTCCTGGGCCCACAATGATGGGGGGGGGAGGAAAAATCAGCTTTAAAACTTCAGTTGCACAGAGAATGTCATTAAAATGTATTAGCATAGGCCACCCAGCATCACAGAAATCATAGCTCAAGGACATTTTCTTTATGGTTATAGAACTACTATTTCAATCCTCTTTGAGGAAGCAAGTTGTAGATCATTTTTTTCTGAATTAAAATTTTGACTGGTTTTTGTTATATGCCTTTCATACTTTTAATAAAAATATATTAAAAAAAAAAAAAAGGTACTCTTTTTATATGTGTTTCTGTTTTTGTGATTCATTCAATGATTTGAAGGTGATGGTATGAAATTTAACCATCTGGATGTGAGCTGGGATATCTTGTCAGTCGAATCAGTCAAAAGTAGAGTGATCCTGGACTTCCTTTATAGGGTTCCCTTCAGAAAATGATATTGAAATCCATGAGGGAATTAGAAATACTGGACCTGATACCCTAAATGGAAAAAATGTTTCTAATGTCTAGATAGGCAGTCATTTGAGCAATATTATTTATTTATTTATTTATTTATTTATTTATTTATTTTATTTTATTTATTGCATTTGTATCCCACATTATCCCACCTCTTTGCAGGCTCAGTGTGGCTTACAATACATTTTGAATAGTGGAAAGATGCTAGAAGATAGACATTTATTGTAAAAGAGGGATCTTTGGCACTGAGGAGTGGCCTAGTGGTTAGGGTGGTAGATTTTTGTCCTGGAGAACTGAGTTCGATTCCCAGCACAGGCAGCTCCTTGTGACTCTGGTCAAGTCACTTAATCCTCCATTGCCCCCATGTAAGCCACATTGAGCCTGCCATGAGTGGGAAAGTGTGGGGTACAAATGTAACAAAAAAAACAACAAAATCATGGTATAAAGATCAGGAATTGTGAGATAGTTCAGAATATATGTGGAGTAGTTGTGTGTGTTCACATTGGTTGATCTTTGTTGTATGCCTTGTTGAACAGATGGGTCTTGAGCAGTTTGCGGAAGTCCATTAGTTTGTAGATCGTTTTTAATTTGCTTGGCAGTGCGTTCCATAACTGTGTGTTCAAGTAGGTAAAGTTTGACGCGTGTATTAATTTGTATTTTAGACCTTTGCAGTTAGGGTAGTGTAGATTAAGGAATGTGCGGGATGATCTTTTGGCATTCCTGGGTGGTAAGTCAATCAGGT
The DNA here is from genome assembly GCF_901765095.1 of Microcaecilia unicolor. Taxonomy (NCBI): domain Eukaryota; kingdom Metazoa; phylum Chordata; class Amphibia; order Gymnophiona; family Siphonopidae; genus Microcaecilia; species Microcaecilia unicolor. Next base: position 124,235,113 of record NC_044031.1, on the reverse strand, counting down.
CTGACATGTAGGCTGGTGCATCTCCGTGAATGATTTTGTGGACTAGTGAGCATATTTTGAATGTGATGTGTTCTTTAAGTGGGAGCCAGTGCAGTTTTTCTCGTAAGGGTTTAGCACTTTCATATTTTGTTTTACCGAATATGAGTCTGGTTGCTGTGTTTTGGGCTGTCTGAAGTTTCTTGATTATTTGTTCTTTACAGCCGGCGTAGAGTGCGTTACAGTAGTCTAGATGGCTGAGCACCATTGATTGTACTAGGTTGCGGAAGACAGTTCTAGGGAAGAAAGGTCTTGCTCTTTTTAGTTTCCACATTGAGTGGAACATCTTCTTGGTTGTGTTTTTCATGTGGTTCTCGATGGTAACTCCCAGAATTTTTAGGGTATTCGAAATTGGAAGGTTCAGATTTGGTGTGTTAATGGCGGTGAATTTGTTCTTGTTATGTTAGGAGGTGAGTATTAGGCACTGGGTTTTTTCGGCATTAAGTTTCAGCCGAAATGCATCTGCCCATGAATGCATGATATGAAGACCTTGGTTGATTTCATTGGAGATTTATTTTAAATCTTGATTAAATGGGATGTAGATCGTTACGTCGTCTGCGTAAATGTATGGGTTGAAATTTTGGTTTGATAATAGTTTGGCTAATGGTATCATCATTAGGTTGAATAGAGTCAGCAAAAGGGGGGATCCTTGTGGGACTCCGCATTCAGGTAGCCATGTGGCCGAGGTAGTCGAATTAGATGTCACTTGGTATGATCGTGTGGTTAGGAATCCCTTGAACCAATTGAGAATATTACCTCCAATTCCGAAGTACTCTAGGATATGTAATAGTATTCCATGATCAACCATGTCGAAGGCACTTGACATGTCAAATTGTAGAAGTAGTATGTTCTTTCCAATTGCAATCATTTGTTTGAATTTGGTCATAAGAGTAACTAGTACTGTTTCAGTACTGTGGTTAGACCGGAATCCTGACTGGGATTCGTGGAGTATTGAGAATTTATCTAGATAGTTTGTGATTTGTTTGGTCACTAATCCTTCCATTAGTTTGGTTATTAAGGGAATAGATGCTACTGGTCTGTAGTTGGTTAGTTCACTGGCGCTTTTCTGTACGTCTTTGGGTATTGGGGTGAGTAGGATGTTTCCTTTCTCCTTCGGGAAGAGGCCATTTTGTAACATATAGTTCAAGTGTTTCGTAATGTCTGTTATAAATTGTTGAGGAGCAGATGTCATGAGGTTGTTTGGACATATGTCTAGTTTGCAGTGAGATTTGGCAAATCTTTTGAGTGTTTGGGAAATGATATCCACTGATAGTGTCTCGAAGTTGGTCCAGGTTCTGTCTGCTGGGTAACTGCCAAGGTCTGGGTCAAGACAGTCAAGGAGTGTAGCATAGTCGGTGGTACTGGGAGGTACCTTAAGTATGGTTTTATGCACGAGCCAGAATAATGAGGGGGAGGGGAGCTCATACAAAGTTTAATACCCCGGACTTAGAGAAAGCAGCCTATACATGTGTTGGAAAGATGGGGGGGGGGGGTTACAAACAAAGTGGAAGAACGGTAATCTATATTAAACGAAATAAGCAACATTTATGCTAAGAATGAAAATAAAACTAAGTTACAGAAACTATGGTTTTCATAATATGTTGCTGAAAATGTAATGGTAAAAATTTTTTTAATAGCATTCAAAACATACAAAATATCCCAGAGAGAACACAGAGGAGAATATCTGGTTAAAACAAAAGAAGCAGAAAAAGCAATCAAAACAGCAAAACTGGTACCCAAGATGAAAGAAGACACAGGGGTGATGTCTTAGAGACATTCAAATACATCAAAAGAAAAATAGTGCACAAGAAGCAAAGGGGAAAAAAGAGATAGACTCAGGCATAACATCAAAAATGTTTCTTCACAGAAAGGGTGGTGGGCACCACAGAATGGCCTCCTGTAGTAGTAATGGAGGCAGAAATGGTATTCAAGAGAGAAAGCATGAGATAAGCAGAAAGGATCCCAAGATGCAAAAAAGTGAAGTGAAATCCAAAGATCAACTGGTATCTCTGACTATGTAACAGAAATGACAGGACAGACTAGAGCTTTATGGTCATTATTTGCCAAAAGTATCTGCGTCCCTATATTTCTAAGAAGGGATTGGAGAAAGGTGACCAGAAAGGTCATGTAAGGAAGTGTGCTAGAAGCCCCATCATCTACAGAAAAAAATGTTTGTATAGAACTAGTAACACTGAACACAGCTATAGGGCCAGATGAGATACATCTAGGATACTAAGGGAAGTCAGAGAGGTCCTAATTGATCCACTGAAGAACTTATTCACTAAGTCCTTGGACACAGGGATCAGTGGGACTGAAAAAGGACAGAAGACATCCCTATTCAGACATACAGTAAGAGAGAAAGTTGGAAACTATCAGCTTCTGAGTCTTTCCTTGGTGCTCGAAAAATAAATGAAGACTTTAATGAAGTATAGACAAATCTATAGAATCCAGTTTGTTGCAGGATCCAAGGCAGCAAAGTTAACTAGCAAGAGATTGTGTCAAACAAATTTGATTGATCAGGTAGCTACTTGCTTGTACTTTGTTCTGTTTTGTGCTATATACTCTCTGTTTCTCAGAGCCCAATTGTGCTGGTCCCATCTGAGCTGCCTGTCACTAAGCCCCGCCCATTGCCCTGCAGAGCCTGATTGTGCTGGTCCCATCTGAGCTGCCTGTGTGCCGCTAAGCCGCGCCCATTGCCCTACAGGTAGGTGACATTCTGGGATTTTTTTCTTTAAGTTCAAACTAAGTGGTGCTGTTAGTTTGTACTTGCTTCTACATTGTGCTGTTTTGCGCTTTATGTTCTCTGTTTCTCTCCTTCAGAGCCTGATTGTGCTGGTCCTGTCTGAGCTGCCTGAGTGCTACTAAGCCCTACCCATTGTCCTGAATTTAGGTGACATGGAGGGGCATAATCGAACGGGGACGACCATCTCTAAGGACAACCCGGCGAAGAGGCAAGGAAACCGCTATTATCGAAACAAGATGGGCGTCCATCTTTCATTTCGATAATACAGTCGGGGATGCCCAAATCTCACCATTTAGGTCAACCTTAGAGATGGTCGTCCCCGGTTTTTGGCAATAATGAAAACCGAGGACGTCCATCTCAAAAACGACCAAATGCAAGCCATTTGGTCATGGGAGGAGCCAGCATTCGTAGTGCACTGGTCCCCCTCACGTGCCAGGACACCTACCAGGCATTCTAGGGTGCACTGCAGTGGACTTCACAAATTGCTCCTAGATGCATAGCTCCCTTACCTTGTGTGCTGAGCCCCCCAAAACCCACTACCCACAACTGTACACCACTACCATAGCCCTAAGGGGTGAAGGGGGCACCTACATGTGGGTGCAGTGGGTTTTGGGTGGGTTTTCCAGATATTCCATCTTACGAGTTTGAATATCTCTCTCTTTTATAAGCATAGAGGCAACACTTTTCAATTGTAGCACTTCTCTTTCTAATTCCTCAGGTTTTTTCCCTTGGTCATAAACATTGTCAGACAGATTCTGATTCATTTGCTTAAGTTCTGTAATTTCTACCTTAAGGGAGCTAGATAATGTAGAGAGTTAAGTTCAGACCTTGGAGTGCATCCCAGATCAATTCCATCGTTACCACTGCTGGTCTTATCAAACCTTCGGTCCTGGATGCAGAGTCCTGAATGGGAGACGAGGAAAGCTGAACCATCTGCATTTCCTCTGCTGATATACTCCCAGGGAGTAAAGGGCAGGCAGGATCTCCTCTCTCTACAAGCGAGAGCTGACCCATTCCGGGCATACCCGTTTGTTGTGAGCCGGCCGCCCCGTACTGCTTCCAGGTCGCAGAGGAGCTGTGATTGAGGGAGGGCTCAATGACACTCCCTCAATGCTGCATTCCACATCAGAAGACGCAGAACCCATCGAGGCGAGTGTCTGCTCCAGGGGCGTATCTGCGTGGGGCCACAGGGGCCATGCATATATAAGACAATGCACTGTGTGAGAAAAAACAATGGCATGAACCAACACAATTCAAATGCACCAAAGGCATGGGGCAAAGCGTCAGTGCTCATTCAACTAACTTAGGTGCCTTTTTACTAAGCTGCAGTAAAAAGTGGCCTTAGCGCGTGTAATTCCCACATGCTAAGGCCATTTTTAGTGTGTGGGTAAAATGGCTGCGACGTCAGACTCCGAAACTGGATTTCAGCTTTGCACAACAGCAGCAACACGTCGGCCACGCGGAGGACAAAGATAGAAGAAAGTTAAAGAAGATCTTGGGTCGGCTGGCAGGGGTTGGAGTCCTCCGCCAGCTGAAGAAATATTTTTAAAGGTAGGAGGAGGAAGCGGATCTCGGCTGGCGGGGGTTGGGGTCCCCCGCCAGCAAAAGTAAGCGACGGCGGGGGAGGGAGGGTTGGCAGCGGGAAGGGAGGGGGTGTCCGGCAATGGCGGGGAGGGGGGCTAAAATGTACCCCCTCCCTCTGGCTCAGGCCCCCCCCTACCGCCGGAGTCCAGATACGCCCCTGGTCCGCTCTCCCAGTGTCTTCAGCTCGAAATTCTCCATTGTTGTTTGGCGCCAAGGGGGGGACCCCAGCCAGACTCGAGGAGGTAAGTGTCTTAGCTTTCCCCTTTCTTTTCCCCATCCTCAGATGGGGAAAAACTCCTAGCAACAAACTCCTCTGGTCGAAAATTCAAGAGCTGGATCGCTCAAAATAAACATTTTTAAAACATGAAGGAATAGGCTATTAAGTAATTCAAGTAAACCAACAAATGTTTTTATTCAATATAGTTGGGTCAATATTTAAAATGATTTAAGCAGGCAGGAGCCTCTCCTGCCCTCTTAAATTGCTGCCGCCACCTAAGTGGGGCTATTCACTGACACTTAACCGGAGAGTGCCACTGAATATCCCCACAGACTGCTCAATCAAAAAGTGGGCAGGTCAGAGATGGCACTGGGGATGGCACTGGGGAGAAGCCTAGGGTTATTTGAGCTCTCCTATATTAGACCACTTACCTATGTGGGTGCCAGTGTTGAATATTGGGCTGACACCCACATTATTTTTTTTTCAATTAAAAAACCTCCCGATCCCCTTCCCAGCCTCTCTAATACCCCCTCCATCCTACCCACCACTGCAATTTCTTAGGTCTCACCCCTTTCCCTTGGCATACCTCTCTCCCTGGTGCCTTAGTGGGTGTCTTTGGGGTCAGGAGTGCAGTCCCCTCGCTCCTGCCCCCTCGCGGCTGCCTTTCATATTGGCTGCCATGACCTATCATGGCAGCTCATGGTGCTATAGAAAGTACTATGAGCTGCCATGAGAGGTCGCATTAATTAGAATTTGCCCACACTACTTGCTAAGTATATTCTGTAACGTGGTGTGCATAAATATAAGTTACATAGTTGAAAAGTGGGCATGGTTATAGGCATAGAATGGGTGGGTCTGTGGGCATTTCTAAAATCTATGCGCATTGTTATAGAATACACCTACTCCATGCCTAATTTAGGCTTAGGGATTTATGCTAGGTTTTACTTGGTGTAATTGACCACAACCAAATTTAGTCATGTGGACTGCGTGGAAATTTAGGCTTATTCTATAAAGTATGACTAAATTAAAGCATACCTTATAGAATACGCTTTGATTTCCACGCAGAAATCTCAGCACGATATATAGAATCTAGTCCTAATTGGTTAATACAGCTACATCGCTATGAGCTAACCAATTAGCGCATGGCTAGCTCATGAGCTCTTACTGCCTACAAAATAGGTATTGGTAAGTGCTCAAGCGGTACTGGTCACATGCTATGGGAAAATTAGCACAGGGCCATTAATGCTGGGCATAGAAAAATCAGCCATTTTACCCATACACTAAAAATGGCCTTAGCATGTGGGAATTACACGCGCTAAGGCCACTTTTTACTGCAGCTTAGTAAAAAGGCACCTAAGTTAGTTGAATGAGCACTGACGCTTTGCCCCATGCCTTTGGTGCATTTGAATTGTGTTGGTTCATGCCATCGTTTTTTCTCACACAGTGCATTGTCTTATATATGCATGGTCCTTTTAAAGACCTTCTCACTTTTTCTACTTAGCAGCATATTTTTGACTCCATTTACCAATTGCAAGACTCCTGAAGCAGGCACGTTACGTGCCGAAACACAGTGCCGTGTCGAGTCTTAAGCACTGACATGAGTTCTGTGCACTGACATTACACTCATTGTATACCATTGATTTTTTTAAGCACATTTATATTACTGTGTATTGTTTTTTATATATTGAATTGTTGAACATTGATTTTATGTTATTTTAATAGTATTTTTTATATACACCATGGTAATAAACTTTTATTTCATTGTTCCTGGGGTTTGTTTAGCCTTCCTCTGTTCCCACTTCCCTGCATACAGTAAATGACTCCTTTAATGTGTTAGTCATAAGGGAGTTCTACAGAACCATATTTGCTTCGAGAGTGAGTGGGATTAGAATTGTATGAGATGAAAGCAGGACTCAAACTCTATCTTCATACATTCCTCCTGCCCTACTCACACATTCTCAGCATTCAATATAATGTTCCAGGAAGCCTCTTTTTGCTTGACAGATCCTGCTGTAGAAGGTAAGTTATGCTGTACTAACCAGATTGCTTGCTGAGGCTGAGGAGAGGGATCCAATCAGAGATTGTACAGAGCAAAATGAAGAAAAGGAAAACAAATAAACAGAAACTTTTACAGCCTACAAATGATGTATAGGGACACTGTTTAATACTTAGTGGGGACGTTATCAATATGGGCTACCGTTAAGATGTGCTATTTTATTGTGAACCCCAGTTATTAGTAACTAGGTCTCATGGCATAAAATGGGATCCATGCAATAACATGCCTTATAAGTAGCCCACGTTGATAACTATACCCCTTAATGAATTAATCGGTTGACTCTTAGAAACCACAATGATTACAGTGGTTATAAAAAGGGTGTGTTTGAAATAGTTCTTGGATTTTATATCTATCTATCTATCTATCTATCTATCTATCTATCTATCTATCTATATCCATAGATAGACTTAGAAACAGAGATAGAAACAGAAATAGAGATATTTTGTCTTTTAATATGTCCCCAATTGTCCATTGTACAGTATTACACAGAATATGATAAATGTTGTTTTAAATGTAGCCAGATGTAGAATGACAAGACGCTGGGATTTTTTTTCCCCACTGGTAATCAGAGCTTTAAAAGTATTCCACTTTTACTTAAGTCACACTGGTTTAGGGCTATCTCATCGGTCTGTAGTGCCTTAATTCCCAAATCAATCAAATTTACACATGTTTCATAGCTCACACATTAAAATAAACATTCAGGTCCTCTGGCACTCGGTGCTGTCTGCTTGAGAGAGTACAGTACTGTCTGGAAAATCTAACATATCGTACAGCAAACACAGTGGGTGGATTTTCTAATAAAAAGCATGAAGCCCAAGTTTCCTCAAATTCAGGTGTTCTTTGTTCGTACAAAGCCTCTGAAAACATCTGAACTATCCACTTTTCCTGCCTAATGTTAAGCCCAGGAAGTTTTGCAAAGTACCCTTTTTCAGGTGTACTTCTGAGTTCAAGAGCAATAATCATCCACTGCTACTCTTTCTAAGACAGGGACTTACATTTCTGGTAAACTCTTCACAACAATTTGGTATTTTAAATGCCTTTTGGATCACCCTATTCATATTTTGAGTACTAGTGTGTAAACATTTTTAATAATACATTTTTTTAAAAAAGATCATTTGCTTGGCATTGAAAGATGAATGTAGAAATAAATTTTGTAAAATCAGTGGGACTCGGTGAGCCTTTTTGATTCACGAATGACCTACGCATGCTTCCCACAGGCATGAAATGGGAAAAATGTCTTTAGTACATCTGGTCCTGAGAACATTCCCTGGTAATGTTTTATGTCATTGTAGCTGGTATTGAGGTATAGAGTCTTTACAAGGCTAAGTCAGCTCTTTAAGGGTTACAGATTTTTTTCTGACCCAGCAGTTTCCTTTTCCTTTGAATTTCCAGCTGAATTGGAACCAGAGCTGGGATCTGACTCCCTGGGCCTTCATTTGCAACCACCCAGGGATTTTTTCCCTATATAATATCTCCTTTCAACTTTCCTTAGTCTAGTCATTGCAGTGACAATCTTTAACTTCGAACCAGACATCAGGGCTCTTTCCATAGACATTACTGTTCTATAATGACTATGACCTCCCTTCCTCCTCCTCCCCCCCCCCCCCCCCCCAGCAAAACCGAGCCACAAATCAAAGATTCTTCTATTTTGCAGAATACAGTATTGCCACAGAGCTAATGGGCTGACACTAGAAAAGAGTTCTAACAAGTATTGGAGCCAATGTGTCTTTTCTAGCAAAAAAAGGTGCCGGTACTCAAATGCTAGGCCACCCTTCAGGAGTGGGGTGATCACTGAGGGGCCCACCGCATAATAAACAGGCCCTCTGCAACCAGTCACAGAATCTATGACAAGGCTGAACTGGTGTGTAACACCTGAGCTCTTTCATTAAAACTTGGGGTCCATGGGTCAATGTTAGCAGATGATGGAAAAGGTGCCTCCCTCAAAAAAAGCCCTTGGAGCAGACCTACTACTACTACTACTTAGCATTTCTAGAGCGCTACTAGGGTTACGCAGCGCTGTACAGTTTAACAAAGAAGGACAGTTCCTGCTCGAAGGAGCTTACAATCTAAAGGACGAAATGTCAAGTTGGGGCAGTCAGATTTCCTGAATAGAGGTATGGTGGTTAGGTGCTGAAAGGAAGTGCATTCTGTTTAGGAGATATGAAGATCTGGGATCTATAGGATTTTTACACTAAGGTAGATGTCTCTCGTCATGGGTTGTTTGTTTTTATCTTAAGGACAGTTCATAAAAGAATTCAGCTCCATGAAAGGTACTTCCCATGTTTTTCCAGAGTAGCACTTAAAACTATGGTACAATATACAAAAATAACAGCCCCCCCCTCCCATCCTCTAAGAGTGATCTGATAGTTCACTGCTTAAAAGGGAATTCAAGGATACTGACATGCTTCCCATCCCTCACAATACACGTACCAATAGAGATGTCCAGGGGCTTGTTTCGGCATCTGGCTGCTACTCTTCACTTCTCAGACTGATGAACTGCCCTGACCCTTTTTGGATTCGTAGCTCCTATTCTGATCACAAACAGGTGTGGGCTATTTGCATATTCACAAAGTTCCAAAGAATCCCCTTACTCAAGATCCCTGTTCTGGAAATGTGAGATCTCTTCCCAGGACCCAGATGCTGACATACTTGCACTGGGATGTTATGATCCTCTCTTGGAGCCCATGTCAGCAACATTTAATCATCAGCAACCCACTTCATGCTGAATTACCTCACTCCCACTTCTTTGGCAGGCTCTCTCTCTCTTTCTAGAAAGAGACTATAGACCTTTCCACACATGCTCAGTTATCCTCTGAACCCAGCCACAAGGGGTTCTTGAGGCATACCATTTTCTTGCCAGGGGTTACATCTTTATAACTGTATAGCCATTTTCTCATCAGGTGGTTACATCTTTATAACTGTATAATCCAATCACAATTCTGGTTTGAGCTTTGATTGGACAGACCAAACGGACCAGTTGGTTTTTATCTGCTGTTAAAGTATTGCTATGATTCATCACCATCTCTCATACATCCAAGAAAGAAAAAAAAAAAAGAATTGCTTAAAGAACCTGACAATTAGCCATATTCCATCGCATAATTTTAACAGCTGTCTTGTCAGAGTAGCTGCCTGAATAAAAAAGAAAGCCTTCAACTTTGTTCTATTTCCCCATATTTTATCATATTACCTAATTTAGGGCTCATGAAGGGCTGGTGAAAGCTTCTCTGTCCCTCTGATCAAACTGCTATGCGGAGATGTTTTCCTCCTGCATCAAGTTGTGTTGTGATACCTCAGGACCCATTTGTCATACATGCAAACAATTTATTTCTTTGGAAAGATGAGACGCATTGCTTTCATATGAGGTAAGATGCACATGTTTGTACAATAAACAGGCCTAGTGAACTCATCACTGAAACAGCTAAGGAAGAATAAGAAGTTGTACTGAAGATACTGAAATACACAGCACAGATTGCAGAACCTCTTTCTGTTTCTGAAGCTGCAAACTTATAAACCCCATTTCAGATTTGAGATTTATAACTTTCTTCAACAGTATTCAATGGGAGTTTTAATATTTCTCTATCTAGGTGATTTTTGATTTTTCATTTAAAATGAAAAATATATTTCTAACACTGATTCTCAGGATCAAATGATGGCCTTGGTTTCTATCAAACGATGACACAGAGGCCAACAGCAACTTGGACTTGAGATGGTATTCCAGCAATGCCTTTACAGGTCTGTTATTTCTTTCACAAATACCACTTGGTGCTAAATACATTTATTTGGAGAGAAACCATGACAGTGGGCCATATCATCTAGCATACTGAGGAGGTATAAATTATTCTGGTACAGTATCTCTAGCTAGGACGGCTCTGATGGTTGTGACTGAATCTAAATAAACTAGAGCCCCTAGAGCAGAGTGTAGTCATTTTCTGTGGTCTTGTTCTTCTGTAGCACTTGTGTGTATGTGTATCAGTGCTTTTGTGTGTTCTTTCTGTTCTGTGGAAGATTCTCTTTTGGTACTCAAGTTTTGTCAGGTGTGAAGTTGATCGTCTAATGACTTTAATCCAGTCCCTGTGTGTAAGTCCTTATCTTTTCAAACAGGCATCTAGCTGTTCTACTCTGATGGCCCTGCTGCAATCAATCTACAATCTCTCGATTCCTGCCTTTCTTCCATGGCCCACTGACTTGATCCCCAACACCTTAAGCTCAGTCCTGATCAATATTCTGCCATGTGAGTTACAGAACATATCTTCACACCTCCTGTGTCGCCATGTTGTGCTGAAGACTACCGATGTCACGCACACCTTGAGACAGCTCACATAGCGAAACTCTGGCCACAGTCGGTGTGTTTGACTTATTTTACACATTTGTGTCTACTATGATCTAAAAGTCTAAGTTAAGTAATTTTTTTCATTTTCATATTTTTGGATCCACAAGTTTGCTTTTTCCTGTGAAGTTTTTAGCAATATGGAGTAAAAGAGAATAGGGTTTTTTATGCCGATGAAGACAAGCAGGCTCATTTTCAAAAAAGAAGGACGCCCATCTTTCAACACAAATCGGAAGATGGGCGTCCTTCTCACAGGGTCGTCTAAATCGGTATAATCAAAAGCCAATTTTGGACGTCCCCAACTGCTTTCCGTCGCAGGGACGGCCAAAGTTCACAGGACGTACCGGAGGCATAGCGAAGGCGGGACTTGGGCGTTGCTAACACATGGACGTCCTCGACCCATAATGGAAAAAAAAGGGCATCCCTGACGAGCACTTGGATGACTTTACCTGGTCCTGTTTTTCTTATGACCAAGGCATAAGAAGGTGCCCGAACTGACCTGATGACCACCAGAGAGAATTGTGGATGACCTCACCTTACTCCCCCAGTGGTCACTAACCCCCTCCCATCCTCAAAAAAAATCTTTAAAAATATTGATTGCCAGCCTCTATGCCAGCCTCAAATGTCATACTCAGGTCCATGACAGCAGTGTGCAGGTCCCTGGAGCAGTTTTAGTGGGTGCAGTGCACTTCAGGCAGGCGGACCCAGGCCCATCCCCCCCCCCCACCTGTTACACTTGTGGTGGTAAATGTGAGCCCTCCAAAACCCACAAGAAACCCACTGTAACCACATCTAGGTGCCCCCCTTCACCCGTAAGGGCTATGGTAGTGGTGTACAGTTGTGGGTAGTGGGTTTTGGGGGGAGGGTTGGGGGCTCAGCACACAAGGTAAGGGAGCTATGTACCTGGGAGCAATTTATGAAGTCCACTGCAGTGCCCCCTTGGGTGCCCGGTTGGTGTCCTGGCATGTCAGGGGGACCAGTGCACTACGAATGCTGGCTCCTCCCACGACCAAAGGGTTTGCATTTGGTCGTTTCTGAGATGGGCGTTCTTGGTTTCCATTATCGCCAAAAATCAGAAATGACCAAGTCTAGGGACAACTATCTCTAAGGATGACCTGAATGTCAAGATTTGGGCGTCCCTGACCGTATTATTGAAACGAAAGATGGACGTCCATCTTGTTTCGATAATACAGGTTTCCCCGCCCCTCCACCGGGACATTTTGCGAGGACGTCCTCAGCAAAACTTGGGCGTCCCTTTCGATTATGCCCCTCAAGGTGACCCAAGTTATTTACTGTATACCTAATTAAAAACTAACATTGGGTGGAGGTCTGGGTTCAGAGGCTTTTTCCCTTTCTCATAAATATTCTTTTTGCACTTCACAGGAATACAATAGTAGATCAAGTACTTTGCAATTTATACTAAGAGAGGTTTTTCTTGTGTTTATATATTAAGACTCTCTCATCCTTTTGTTGATTAGCCATTTATAATGGTACCACAGTTCCTGTTCAGGCATTCCAGCAGATAATGAAGGTCACCCTTGACCCTCAGATCCCTTTCTATCCTCAAATCTCCTCAGTCATCAAATCTTCATTTTCAGCCTTTAGGTAGATCAGATCAATCAAATCTCTGATAGACAGATAGGCCCTCGTTTTGCTGTTCCATTCTTTCATTCTCTCTTGCCTTGATTATTATAACAATGGACTGTCAATATCTGCTCTTTGATATTCAGTGTGTGCAAAACGTGATAGCCATACAACTCCTGCTCAATCTTAAACCCACAGACCATATGACTCCCATCTCTCAGGGAGGCATATTGTCATGTATCATTCAGAATAAATTTCAAAGTGCTGTTGTTGACCTTCAAAGCCCTGAAAAGTAGGCAACTCACTGCTCTATTCAATTCACTTATCCCACATGCCCATTACGGTGCTCTTTGTTCCAAAACAATCTATTATCCACCCCCACCCCCTCCTGCAAAGGCCCATCATTAGGTTAACTGTGTGTTTATTGATATTTGCAATACTTCCTTATCTGGCACACAGATCAAGGCAATTTACAATTTAAAACTAATAAAAGAGCTTGAAAGCAGTGCTGTCAATTAGATAGGACAGGCCACATGCACTCAATTAAAATGTGACAAGTATAGACTGTATAATGTAAGCAAATGCCATAACTACATACTAGTGTCTGATAGCTAACTACTGAATGCCAGCTCAAAAAAGTGAGTTTTGAGGAGAATCTTAAATGTTTTAAATGATTGCTTGGAGTGGAAGGGCAGGGGGGAAGTCATTCCAAAGTTTTGGGACCAAAAACAAAAAAATACTGAATACCTTGTAGATTCATAAGAGAATAAGGTAATGGGTGTTGAAGGATCTGAGCAAGCAGAAAGGAGTGTAAGGAACAGTTAAAGAGGAAAGATAATAAGGAGTGTCTACAGAGTAGGCCTTGTGAGTGAAATATAAGACTAAATACGATAATGAACTGAGTTACCTATGTAACTTCGGAAAAAGTGGGGTAATGTTCACAGTTCTGCATTCTAGATGTTTTAGTTCAACTGCTTTGGAATTTGTTGATCAGGCACCTCCATATCGAACAGTCCTTACCTGATTCAAAGCAGATCTTAAAGCTTATTACTTTTCCTTGGCCTAAAGAGATTTCCCGATTTGGATTCCTGCCATTGTGCTTAGCTGTTCTTTCTGTTTTCTTTCTCTCTTACTGTTATTCCTATGGTGGTTGTGAACTACTCTGATATCTCTGTAAGAGTGGAATATCAAGTATATACCCTTGTGTAAGTCGGAGGACTTGGTCTCAGCCATGTGTTCTTTGGGCAAGAAGACAGCTATGAGTCTGAAGTCTTGTACTTGGTAGGCTCAATACAGAGTTTGTACAGGAAGAGAAAAAGAGAATATTATTCTGATTTCACAAATCAGAAAAAATCAGAAGGAGAGAGTTACTGTGTTGTGAGGACATATGTGCAATTTGAATGCTGAAGAGGATCCCAGTATACTACTACTACTACTTAACATTTCTAAAGCGCTACTAGGGTTATGCAGCGCTGTACAATTTAACATAGGACAGTCCCTGCTCAAAGAGCTTACAATCTAAAGGACAAGTGAACAGTCAGTCCGATAGGAGCAGTCAAATTGGGGCAGTCTAGATTTCCTGAAAGGTAAGAGTTAGGTGCTGAAAGCAGCATTGAAGAGGTGGGCTTTAAGCAAAGACTTGAAGATGGGCAGGGAGAGGGCTTGGCGTAAGGGCTCAGGAAGTTTGTTCCAAGCATATGACAAGTATGACAAGAGAGCACCCCTGTGAGAGTAAATATGGATGTTCACTTCTAGGGATTAGGTTTTCTTAGAAGATGAGAAACTTTAAAATCCTGAATAATTAGAAGGGAAAAGGAATCATGCACACAACTGCAAAAGTGAATTTCTGTGTCTGGAAGAGAGCTGCAGTTAATGTGCACTAATGGGAGGAAATTTCTATACAGAAAGACACAAAAAGATGGCACATTTCAAGCATTGGAAATGTTGTAAATACTATCTCCTTCTTCCTAGAACTTGACACCTAAGTTTAAGCAGTATTTGTGTGCTTAAATGAATCGAATACTAGCACTTATGTGGGTAAGTGTACACGTGTGTATGTAAATGCTACTTGAGCACTCAGCCTATTCTTTAAATGATATGTGTGCAAATGCAAGGAGGGTCACAGGAGAGGAGCCTGGGCAGAGTCTGGGTGGGACCAACATTTACTCATGTATCTTGAACACTGTAAGTTATGCACTAAAGTGGCGCATTTAGGTATCCACATTCCAGTGGCGTAGCCAGACCTCAACGTGGGGGGGGGGTCCAGAGCCCAAAGTGTGGGGGGGGCACATTTTGGCCCACCTCCCCACCGCCACTGCAGCCACCACCTCACATACCTTGGCTGATGGGGGTCCCAAACCCCCACCAGTTGAAGCATTTGCCCAGTGCTAGTCTCTGCCGCATTGCCTGCCCTGCTCTTCCCCACACGCCATGTGCATGCTCGTGTTTGACGCTCGAAGTTTATGCTGTGTGTTTTGTAATATCCTTGTGTTATTTCATGCTTTTTACCCATAGTTGTTGCCAGATGTGATGCAAGTTTATTCTTTACACCTTACTGGGCATGTAAGTTTTAAGCACACTGTCCTTGTATTTCACAACTGTAGCACATGATACAATTTGTCTTTTATGAATAGTTTTTAAGTGAAAAGCACACATTTTTTTAACATTTATAATTTGGAAATATGGGTAATGTTATATATACATATATTAAATGCATGTATTTTCTATGAACTGTATTAGAAGACTCTTATTCACATGGGTACTTGGTTAGACCATTTACACCCTTCTATGTTTTTAGATGCCTTGGATATGGAATAAGTGTTTATAAGATATTAATAATTATTTCTATTTACAACGGACAATGTTTTTATGGTTTTATTTTTATGCATGTTATTAGTTTTGTTGCTGTTATTTACTATTTATTACTTATTATTTATTATCATTTTATGTGAAGTTTTTATTGGTTGTTCTACAGTATTTAGAGCCTCTGAGGCAGCCCTTAGTCAGGTGAAATGGCCAAGTCGGGCACAGTTCTTACCCCTCCTCGTCTGTTGCCAATAAAAGCTCTTTGGATTTGTATATTAGACTGTCTGGTTTTTTATCTGGTCTGCACTTGTCACGTCTGTGGCCGTGACCACCCTCAGACTTACCTTGTTCCTGGGGGTCAGCTTCCTAGCTGGCTCCTGTTTCTTCTGTCTGTCCTTTCTGAGCTAGCTCTGGCTCTCTGTGCTGGCTGCATCCAGCAGCATGACACTAATTGCCTCACTATACTGCACCTGTGGGTGTTGCCTGGGTTAGCGCTCTCTCTCTCTCTCTGTGTGCTGGCTGCTTCCAGCATGACTCTAATTGCTTCACTACACTACACCTGGGTGTGGGAAGCCTCTCTGTGTTTCTCTGTGCTTTCTGCCTGCTCTGTGGTTTGTGCCTGAATAGCCTCCGTAGTTACTTAGAGATTGCTGCAGCTGTGTTTCTGGTGTTGAAGGGCTTTATTAATCACTTAGAGACTGCAGCCTTTGTCTTTGCATCGTATAAGGTCCCTGGTTTGCTAGAGTGCTCTGTGCACTGCTACATTGTCCAGTTCTGTGTGATTGCCTAGTGTTTGACTAGTTAGCTTGGGCACAGCCTTGCTTGGTAGCCTGTGTATAGCTTTACTAGTTCTTCTGTGTTTGCTCTGTGTGAGTTCCTAGTGTTTGCCTAGTTAGCTTGGGCACTGCTCTGCTTGTTAGCTTGTGTACAGCTTCTAGGTCTCCTGAGTTTAGCCTCTGGTTTTCCATGGTGGGGTTTCCTTGGTTTCTGGAGCTTCAGCCCTAGTCTTGTCCTTTGCCAGTTCTCCTTGTTACTGGAGCTCCAGCCCTAGTCTTGCTATTGGTTCTGACCTTTGCCTGTACCTATCTACTGCTCTGCTAGCCGCCTGCCCAGAGACTCCTGCTTTGAACCTGACCACACCTGTCTCTGCCTATTGCCTGTACTCAGATCTTCTCTGCCAGCCACCTGTCTCGGACTTTTGCCAGAACCCGGACATTCCCTGCCTGCCTGTCTCACGTTAGCCTAGGTACCTGGGAGCACTGCTGGATCCTGACTCCAGTTGTTCCTGTTGCTGGTTCCAGTTCTGGTTTTCCTGTAGGCCCTACCGGCTGCTCGAACCTGAGGGCTCAACCCTCGGGGAAAGGCAGCTAAGCATAGGTGAAGCCTACTCCAGTGTGTTCCGGTCCAGTGCGTTCCAGTCCCGAGTGTTCCAGTGCAGGACTCCAGTCCGGGGTTCCAGTCCAGCCTTGTCTCTTCTCTGCTCCAAAGGTGATCTTGCCTGCCACTGCCGCTCCTCGGCCGTGGTCCAAGGACTCACGTACCGAGGGTTCCCTGGGAAGAAGCCTGACAGAATGCCAAGGTCCTCGAGAATGCAACAGCACTTGACCCTATGCTAGTCTGGGGTTCCCCCAGGACAGGTTTGGGAACTACAGCCTTTGCCAATATTTTAATGACTTCTTTCATACTTTTCTCTTCCAACTCCTACTACTTCATTTGTTATTTTCTGCCATCTCTCTCTCTCTCTCTCTCTCTCTCTCTCTTCCTCCTCTCTCCTTCCCCAAATCAATATGCTGCCAGGTATGTATGACCTGGATTGGCCAATATTGGCAAAAGATGCTGGGCTAGATGAACCTTTGACCTGACCCAGTATGGAACTTTCCTCCCTAGTTTGTTCTCAGTTTCTTCCTTCAACAATTCCTTTCTGTCTCCACTTTCATTACCATTCTTCATATTCCTACCCTAATATCTATCCCTCGAGCTCATATTTCCAGCCTTTCTGTCCTACATCATTGCATCCATGAATAGCCATCTGCCTTACACCATCCCTTCTTTCTCCTCTTAAAATATAAGACATGCCGTGCTTGGTCTAACCAATGCTTCAGATTTCATTTAATTAGTTGCCTTCCCAAACCAGGCTCAAGGTGAGCTTAAGGTAGAGTAGGTACTTCCTTGCCTCAGGAGACTTGTACACAAAAGGTTCTGTTTACTAAGCTACATTAGAGTAATAATGCATGCTAATACCCAGTTAACACATGATACTAATCAATACTGCACATTTTGGAAGTAATGAGTTTTTCTTTTTGGCGCCAATTTTTTAGGCACCATATGTAGAATCTAGCCCTTTAATAATGCTTAAAGGGCTAGATTCTATATGTGGTGCCAAAAAGAAAAACTCAGTGCTAGTCTATAAACCACACTTAAAGTTAGACATGTTTTATAGAATAGCGTTTATGCCTGGGAATCGCACCTAACTTTAGGTGCGCCATTTGCACCAACTGAAATGTGGTGCAAGTACTCTTGCCTAAATTAGGTGTGTATCTCCCTTATTCTATAATTACGCATGTAAATTCTAGGAATGGCCCTGATCTGCCCATGACCCTCCCATTACCATGCCCTCTTTTCAGACTCACATGTAAAATTTAGGCACGGATCCAGCGTCTAAATTTACACATGCAACTGCTAATTAAATCCAATTATCAATAATAATTGCTCTTTAGGAAGCCAATTATCAGCATTAATTGGCTCATTATTCAATTAAGTTGTGCACACATATTTGCACATTTATTTATTTATTTATTTATTTATTGCATTTGTATCCCACATTTTCCCACCTCTTTGCAGGCTCAATGTGGCTTACAATACACATGCAACTCAAAGCGCTATATATAGAATCTGCAGGAAAAAGGATTTCACAAAATTACACCAGGGGTTGCACGTGCAAAAGTAGGCACCTTCTTGGTACCCATGTACTTATGGGGTCCTTTTACTAAGCTGCAGTAAAAAGTGGCCTGTGGTAGTGCGAGCATGTCTTATGGGCATGCGCTGGGCCAGTTTTTACCGCATCTGGGAAAAGGGCTTTTTTTTCAATGGGCTGGGAAAAGGGACTCTGGTAAAATTTAAGCCAGCATGTGCCTATTTACAGCCTGAGCCCTTAATGCCACCTATTGATCTAGCAGTAAGGGATCACGCGCTACACATGCGGTGACTGAATGGCACGCACCAACTGCCAATTAATGCCGGAGATGCTACATGTGGTAGGAAATTAAAAAATAATTTGTCCAGGCATTATGGGCTCACGCCAAATCCGAAATTACCACCAAGGGTACATGCGAGCCTGGCAATAGCCTCATTTTGGCGCACACTGCACATGTGGACAGCCTACTGCGCCTTTGTAAAAGGGCCCCTATGTGACCCACATGTAGGTGTGCTCTGGGGTAGAGTTTTGATCAATTGCAGGTGAAGGTGCAAGTTATCTGTGCTCTTTATAAAATATGCACTTTCACGTGTACTTTATACATTGACACTTGAACATGTTCCTTCTCCTGCAAATGTCAGCAGCTTTAATCTAGTCTGCCAGTTTTTTAATTTCAGAATTTAGAAATTATAATTTCAAACATAAGAAAATAATAATGTAGACAAAATTAGAGCTAGAATAAAAGTGGAGGGGCATTTTCGATATGACGTTTAAATCTGACTTTGGATGTTTTGCTCAAACTATTCAAAATTCAAGTAGTGAATATAGCAATTTTCGAAACTGCAAAATGTTCATCTTTTTGTTTCAAAAATAGCCATTTGTTAAACATTGCTGTACTCAGTGCATCTTTTAGGACCATTAAAAAAAAAAGTTGTCCAAGTGAAAAACACACAAAATCAAGCCATTAGGATATACTGTAGGAGGAGCCAGCATTCTTAGTATCTAAATTTTCAGAAAGCTTTTGATAAAGTTTCTCATGAGAGACTCCTGAGAAAATGAAAGAGTCATGGGATACGAGACAAGGTTCTGGTGTGGATTAGGAATTGGCTATTGGACAGAAAACAGAGGGTAGGGTTAAATGGTCATTTATCTCAATGGAGGAGAGTGAACAGTGGAGTGCCACAGGGATCTCTACTGGGACCGGTACTATTTAACATATTTATAAATGATATGTAAATTGGAACGACGAGTGAGATGATCAAATTTGCAGGTGATACAAAACTATTCAAGGTTGTTAAAACAGATGCGGACTGTGAAAAATTGCAGGAAGACCTTAGAAAACTGGAAGGCTGGACATCCAAATGGCAGATGACATTTAATGTGGACAAATGCAAGGTAATGCACATTGGAAAGAATAATCCGAATCACAGTTACCTGATGCTAGGGTCCACCTTGGGGGTCAGCGCTCAAGAAAAAGATTTGGGTGTAGTTGTAGATAATACGCTGAAATCTTCTGCTCAGTATGCAGCGGTGGCCAAAAAAGCAAACAGGATGCTAGAAATTATTAGGAAAGGGATGGTGAATAAAACCAAAAATACTATAATGCCTTTGTATTTGCTCCATGGTGCATCCGCACCTTGAGTATTGCGTTCAGTTCTGGTCGACGTATCTTAAGAAAGATATAACTGAATTAGAAAAGGTTCAAAGAAGAGCGACTAAAATGATAAAGGGGATGGAGCTCCTCTCATATAAGGAAAGCTAAAGAGGTTATGGCTCTTCAGCTTGGAAAAAAGATGGGTGAGGGGAGATATGATTGAGGTCTACAAAATCCTAAATGGTGTAGAACAAGTAGAAGTAAATCAATTTTTTACTCTTTCCAAAAGTACAAAGACTAGGGGACACTCGGGGAAGTTACATAGAAATATTTTTAAAACAAATAGGAGGAAATATTTTTTCACTCAACGACTAGTTAAGGTCTGGAACTCTTTGCCAGAGGTGGCGGTAACAGCGGTTAGCGTATCTGGGTTTAAAAAAGGTTTGGACAAATTCCAGGAGGAAAAGTCCATAGTCTGTTATTAAGATGGACATGGGAAGCAACTGCTTGACCTGGGATTTGTAGTATGGAGTTTTGCCACGATTTGGGTTTCTGCCAGGTACTTGTGACCTGGCTTGACCACTGTTTGGAAAACAGGATACTGGGCCAGATGGACCATTGGTCTGACCCAGTATGGCTACTCTTATGTAAACACAGGCATCCCAGCAGAGCAGTAGGGCACCCTAGGGGTACTGCAGTGGACTTCACATAAAAGCTCCCAGGTACACATCTCATCATTGCTCCATTATATTGTACAGTGAACCCACCAAAACCTACCAAAAACCTACTGTACCCAACTATACACCACTGCAATAGATCTTATAGCTACAGGTGTCACCTATAAGTGGGTACAGTGGGTTTCTGGTGGGTTTGGGGGACTGACACTTTCCACCACAGTTAGAATGGGATATGGGCTTGGGTCCCCTCCTCTACAGTGCACTGCATCACCATCTAGGCTACTCCAGGGACCTGCTTGAAACTCTAATAGGATTGGCCATAACATCTGAGGCTGTTATAGAGGCTGGTATGTACTGTTTCTTTCATATCTTTGGGTGATGGGAGGGGGCCAGTGACCACTGGGGGAGTAAAGAGGGGGGCATTCCTTTATTCCTCTAGTTGTCATTTAGGGCACTTTTTGTGGCTTAGTTCTTATTAAAACAGGTCTGCCTCAAAACATCTTTGTTTTAGACCTGGACATTTTTGTTTTGTTCCCTTATGGCAGAAAAACATCTATAAAACCTCCTGCTTACACAATGTAACTAACTCCTTACTGTCTGAGGACATTAGCCAAGAAAGCACATTGAGACCATCCAAAGTGACAAAGTCTGAAAATGGGAGCAGGGGCTTAACAACACCTCCTAACTGCTCAAGTGCCCAGTTGTTGGCTGGGAATAGTATTCAGGATTTGTTGAGAGCTGAAGCACCTGAGCTACAAGTGTCTACTCTGCTTGAGTTGCTCTCAGGAAGCTCTAGCAAATTAGCTGTGGAGAAACCGAGCACCACAGAAGTAAGGTCAACAGTAGAGAGGCCATAAATGGATCCTGAAATCCCACCACCCAACTGTAGAGCCTACATGCTCCAGAGCCTTAACAATGGAGTAGGAAGCAGTTGAGAGATCCTTTGGAAGCCAGCAGAGAAGTTACTCCACTGACTTTCAAAAACAAGAGGCCAGGCTTTAAAGGAGGTCACATTTATCTACATTGCCTGCCAGGAGCAAGCATGGCAAGTCATGTACAATTCAAAGAAGTGTATGTAGCTGTAGTGTTGTCAGACTTGCCATCATAGGCTGAGAGGGTGGAATCATATCCCACCTTCCATAGCCTTCCTTGAGAGAGTGTTAAAAAGAGATGGGAGAGAGCTCCTAATACAAGGAAAAATGTGAAAGGAGGAAACAGAAATGCCTGTGGATGAAAGACCTTGAGCAAAGGATTTTCTGTGATCTCCAAGCCACCACTGATGCATTATTACCACTGTGATGCACCTCGATTACACATCAGTCTTTGATTGGGGACAGTCTGATAACTAAGAGAGCCTGAGCCCTCCATCTCCCTTCTCTATAGGGGTTAGTTCAAACATTTTCTTCCATCTGGAGGAGAAGAGGAAGTAATAGATTGAAAAGGGAGGGAAAGAAGAAACAGGATGCATATCTTCATGCAATGCTTTTCGACATATTTATCTTGTAAAATACAAGATAATGTATTCATCACTTTTACTTCAGTGGGGTGGCTTATACAGAAGCCCAGATGTCCACTCATTTTACAGAGATGAGATCACTAGTCAGACTGAAATAGTCAGACTCTCTCTCTCTCTCTCTCTCTCTCTCTCTCTCTCTCTCTCTCAATCTGTCCTAAGAAAGAATTCACTTCTTTGGGAGTCTTGAGATTCCTGCAACCCGCAGGAAAGAGCACAGGGGTTGTGGAAATGGTAAGTAGATATGTATCGTTGCCTCAAATGCATTTTTTAAGCCAAGTGGAAGGGAGAGTACTGCTTTCTTTGTACCTCCTTAATACAACCTGCTGTCAATTGTGAGAAATAAGCATATGATGTCTTTCAATTATGCCATGGGTCCATGCCTTGCCTCAAGTTGATGCTCCAAGATGGCCCTAAACAGGGTCTTCAATTCTTTTAGCTGGTAATTTCAATGGCACTGAGTAGAGTAAGGATAGAGGAGAGCACTGTCCAATTCCTGTGACTTTCCATGAAAGAAAAGAACAATTCAAATACATTGTCCTCCGGTAGGAAAGAATGAGAGGTACCTGGGCAAAAGGAGTAAATCTATTCATGCTAGACTCCTCAGGGGGACAAATGAAAGCTGCAGATATAGGTAGTGGCAGGACTGGAGTTCATATGGAAGCCCAGTAATAAAGAATAAAGGAAGGCTCTGCCACCTGCACTAATGATTCCCGTACTATATTTTTCATGCAAGCAAATAGCCCCCCCTTACAGAGGTACGCGCTCACAGAAAACAGAATTTTAAGTCACTCTTTGGCTAGTGGAGGTCCAGACTTCAATAGCCTCAAGCCCCATTTTTGTCAATGATTCCATTATTCCTGAATTTAGATTTTAAGTAATTGAATTATACTGTGTTTCCAGCTATTCATTTACTGTTGGCACTGTAAGCTGTAGCTGTATATATTTTATTTTACTTTTTATAGATGTGGGACTTTTCCTGCAGCTCTTACCCCATTAGCACAAATCGAAGCATATGAAAGTGCTTAAAAACAAAATATATTAATGGTGCTTGGGAATTGCAGAGCTTAAGGAGTAAACAGTACAATACAGTGTTCAGTACAGCAAACATGGTCTGACTACATCAAAGCACAGCATACAAAAGAACTTTCTCAAGAGGGAAAGAGTTTGGAAGGGTTTTAAGATGAACCTCCCAGTGGAATTGACACCTGCGTTTTTGATTTACTGATCTTTGTCTCTGTTCAGATTTTACCTGTCAGAGCATGGGATTCTTTGGAAAGCTGAGAGAGGTTAACTTTCTTTCATTCTCAAGGGGGAATCACAAAGATTATCTGTAGCAAATACAGTCATGACATCTGTTGTGCTGTGGTGTGTGCATATCACAGTTTGAATAGCAGGCTATGAATTTGTTTTTTGTGACAGAGTATATGCTAAGCAGTCTGGAAGACCCTCGTGTTAAAAAGGAGTCTGCAGTTCTGGGTGCATAGGGTCATTTTGGACAAAGCAAGGATAATGTAAAAATGTTGCCACCCTAACCCCAACACCAGATCTCTTTCTTCTGTATTAAGAGGAAGTTGATTGTACCCTGCAAAGACTGGATTAAAAACAATCAGAAATGTAATGAAGTCATTTGTCCTGGGAGAAAAGAGTCAACAGATTCTCGGTTAAAAAGAGTATTTTTGATAACATGGTTCAGAATTTGGTTCAAAAATGGAAGCAGCAACACAAACCAACCAGTGGCCGTAGATGTATGCAACTTCATTAGAAGAGCACTCTCTGATATTGGTGTGTATCAATGTTGTCATACCATTTAGTTGGTACAATCAATGCCCAATATGTTTCAGCAGTAAAAAGCCTGCATCAGGAGCACAGCTAAACACTACTGTTAGGACACATGGCGGGGCATTTTCAAAATGACGAGTAAGTCCAACTTTGGACGATTCGCACAAAACATCCAAAATCCAAACAGGAAAGAAGGTCATTTTCGAAAAAGAAATATGTCTATCTTTTTTTTTTTTCAAAAACACTGTTTCTAACAAGGTTTTATGCTTTGGACATTTTGTTTTTTGGTCCATTTTCAGAAAACAAAAACAAATAAGTGCAAAACGTAGAAAATTAAGCCATTGGGATGTTGGAGAAACCAGCATTTTTAGCAGACTGGTTCCCCAGACAGAACAGGAGAGCAATGGGGCACCCTAGGGGGCACTTCTATGCACTTAAAATAAAAATGCTCCCAGGTATACACCTCACTTTTACTCCCTTATCTTGTCCCCTGAGCCCTCCAAAACCCACCCAAAACCTACTTCTCCCCAGTGTACCCCCATTACAATAGCCCTTATGGGTGAAGGGGGCACTGATATGAAGGTACAGTAGGATTTTGGTGACTTTGGGAGGGGTCACAGTTTCCACCACAAGTGTTTCATGCATATTCATTGTGGATATCCTGAAAACCTGACTGGCAGGGGGTACTCAAGGACCAAGCTTGAGAAACACTGATTTAGGGCACCTTTTTGTGCCTTATTCATTATAAAAACAGGTCTAGCTCAAAACATCTTAGTTTTAGTTTTGTTTTGTTGCACTGTGGCTGAAAAAGCGTCTAAATATTAAAAACGCCCAAATCCCACCCTTACTACACCTGACACATCCCCTTGATATTTTGACACACTGTAGATGAAAAGTATGTGTGAAAAATAGGTTTTCAAAATGCTGATTTGGACTTTTTTGTGAGAACAACATCCAAATGCTGCTTTATATCACTTTTTAGACGTTTTTCTCTTTCAAAAATGAGCCCCATAATCACACCTACAATTATATAACATTTATAAGGACATACAGGTTTTAAAAATACGTATGTTTAAATCTGTTTATTGAAATTTTCCATACTAACCAAGATAACAAACCAGGAATAAGAAATTAACATAAGAAGCAGTTATCAAACATTATAAGGACATATATACATTTAAAAAAATTGCACATAATCATTTAATAAAACGTATGAAACCAAAGACCAAAAGGAAAGAATAAAAATAAAAAAGTGAAACAGTAAAAAGAATATTTAAAACACACCATAGGCTCCTTTTACCAAGCCCATGGGAATTGAATGGGCTTCTTTACATTCAGCATGCCGCTAATCGGTAGCACTGCTTTGTAAAAGGAGCCCCATGTGAAAAATATATAAAAAATTAAAAACTCAAACCATAAGAAGGGGCGATATTACCTTAAAAGAGCACACTCAGTATGTCAAAAGTTACCTGTACTGAGCTCCCAGAGCCCAGTATGAACTGCTAAAAAGAGAAAAATTAAAAATCCATACATTGCTGGCTACAATATCAATGTTATCAAAAATACAGAAGAAACCTGTCTTCGCAAAAGACAATGACAGTCAAAAACAGCGAAGATGACGCAAAAAAAGAAAAAAGGAACCAATAAAGAAAAACCAAAAATGAACAAAAAAAACAGTAGAAACAGGAAAATTCTAAAAAGTAAAGAATGCAAAATATACTGAAGGGAGAAAAAATATATAAAAAAAACAAAATTATAAATAAAATATAAAAATCAAAAAGGAGACGACACAAGCAAAATGAAAAAATACTAAATGGATTTATTGAGGTGATATGACTCGACACAGCTGTGTTTCGGCCCAACTGGCCTGCGTCAGGAGTCTGTTACACCATGTATGTATTATCTGGTAATATCGGTCCTTGAAGGGTATTCAGTTGGACGCGCCTTTATTCAAAAACACTCTACCTTTAAAAAGGCTGTGTGCACGATTTGACAATAATCGTTATAGTGAACTAGTGAACGCTAACGCTGGTGTGCAGCTATTCGAGTGAAATATATATATATTTCTTGAACCAGAGTCTTCTATAACGATTATTGTCAAATCGTGCACACAGCCTTTTTAAAGGTAGAGTGTTTTTGAATAAAGGCGCGTCCAACTGAATACCCTTCAAGGACCGATATTACTCCCCCAAACTCCCCCAAACAGCTGTTCCGAAAAAAGGCGCCTTTGCGCCCTGTGCCAATAATTTTTTTTCTGCTCCCTCCTGAGTCCTATCGCTTCTGCCCGTCTTCTCCCTCCTGCGCAGCACCGGCGATTCAGAGTGAGCCTTACTTCTGCCGGCGTCGGAGCCTCTTCTCAGGCGCGTCCCGCCTACTCTATTGCAACTTCCTGTTTTCTGCAGAGGTGGGACGCGCCTGAGAAGAGGCCCCAACGCCGGCAGAAGTAAGGCTCACTCTGAATCGCCGGTGCTGCGCAGGAGGGAGAAGATGGGCAGAGGAGAACATGCTCCCGGTATCTTATAGAATTCCCTTTAAAATTAATATTCTCTGTCACCCTATTCAGTCCTCAGGCTTGTCTTGTTTTTTGTCTAGCCTCCTGGTCCCCTGCTCTCCCACAACATTTTTGCAATCTGCTGCCCAGAGCCTCTTGTTTTGTCCCGTCCTTTCGTAAAGTCTTTTTGGATACTTCCAGAAACTCTTGTTTCACTGTTGCTGGCTCAAACTTTTGGAATGTTCTCCCTCTTTATCTGAGACTTGAAGGCTCACTTAGGTTCAGATCTCAGCTTGAAATATTATTTTTCGTTGTCATTTTTCTCCAGCTCTCGATCTTTAATTATTCTGTACTCTCCAACTTGTGTTTTGCACTTTGTGTTTCTGGTGTCAGTCATCATTGTTACCTGTTTATTACCTCCCTTCTCTTGCTTACCTCTGCTTTAAAAAATTTTAAGTTTTGTCCCTATCCTCTCTTATCCCTATGTCTCATTTGTCATGTTGATATTCTTTCCCCCTTGTCTTGTTATCCTATCCTCAGTAGTTTCCTATTTTCTTTGTAAACCACCTAGATTTCTTGTTTCACAATCTGAATTAAACTAATGGGATAAAGCTGCAAGAGGTTAGGTCTCTACCCCTAAAACAATTTATAAAAGCAAAACATAGCCAGAGATGGGATTGGGAGGGAATGGAATGGCTGAAGGATTCCACAGCAGTTGCATGGTATTACTTCCTGGCGAGTTAATTGCCATGAGAAAGATATCTGGCATTTACAATCAGGAAAATACCATTGCAGCAGGCCCGTAGGTTGTGCTTTAGCAACATGCTGCACTGCTCTAAACTATTCTGGCATGTCCTTTCTGCTAGGAAGGCTTCCTGTAGGTACTTTACATACACAATTATAATTGCATTTTGGTCACTGTCTATTAGATATGAATGAATCAATTCAGGTCAGGTTCAAGCTCCACGAACTAGGAAAAGAAGGCTGTGACTTGATCTGGATTATTTAAGACTCGGATGTATTTATGTATATCTGGAGGATGCTCAGTTTATTTGTGTGATTCTTTGCCTGATTTGATTCCTGCTTCTTGCCCTTAAAGCTCAAGAGGAATGACCTAGTGGTTAGGGGGGTGGACTTTGGTCCTGGGGAACTGAGGCACTGAGTTTGATTCCCACTTCAGGCACAGGCAGCTCCTTATGACTCTGGGCAAGTCACTTAACCCTCCATTGCCCCCTGTAAGCCGCATTGAGCCTGCCATGAGTGGGAAAGCACGGGGTACAAATGTAACAAAAATAAATAAGAACTAAGGTTGGGATCAGACAGTATGAGATGTCATTTAGGGGATCTTCCCCCTACTTTATATCTACCACAATGCACATGAGTTCATATGCACTAAGCAGTTTTATTTATTTATTTATTTTTATTTATTTATTGCATTTGTATCCCACATTTTCCCACCTCTTTGCAGGCTCAATGTGGCTTACAATGTGTCGTTATTAGTAGATAGTAGATTAAAGAGATAACAGGGAGAATGCTAGTTCACACTAGGACTAGTTGAAAAATCTCCCTTCTGGAACTGGATCACTTGGCAGCTCTATACTCAGCTATTTGATAGTGGGGACATAAAATGAAAGATCAGTGCCAAATAGATAGAAGGAAAGGAAGAAGATGAGGAGAGAGAAGAAATGGAAAGTCTAGCCTGGAAAATAATTTGTAAGGCTGACTCATGGAACATGGAAAAAAAGACTGGGACCAGCCAAATTCCCAAACAACAAAGGTAAAAAAACATTGTTTTTATTTAATACTTTGTAAGGACTGAGATGTACCTGCTTTGTAAAATGTATATTTTTTCTATTTTTATTTTGCAAAGTATAGGAGAAAATGCTTTTCTGTTTCTTTTTACCAGTATTGCGCTGTTTATAGAGTCTGGTTTTCTTGGGCAGAGAGGAGGGGGGTCTCTATTTCAACTTTTGTTGTTGTTTTTGTGGCTCCCTATTCTGTATTAGATTGGTAGGATGGAATGTTGTCACAATTTGGGTTTCTGCCAGGTGCTTGTGACCTGGGTTGGCCACTGTTGGAAACAGGATACTGGGCTAGATGGACCTTTGGTCTGATCCAGTATGGCTACTCATGTTATATAGATGAGGTTCTGTCCATGTTCTGCATGTGCAACTGAGGTGAAGAATTCTGCTAGCATGTAGTGTCTGTGTAGGAATGTGTAACAGTGCAGCTTGTTCCAGTTTCCCAATAGTAGGTATATTGGTGCTCCAGAACCCAGTGTAATATATATAGCACTGTCTTTTCATAGGTGGGTTAGGGCTGTTATGGGGTGGTACGTTTTGTGTTCTTGGGCAGTGTTTCCCAAGTTGGTTCTGGAGTACCCCCTTGCCAGTCAGGTTTTTCAGGATATCCACATTAAATATGCGTGAAATTGATTTGCATATACTGCCTCCATTACATGCAAATCTTTTTCATGCAGATTCATTGTGGATAGCCTGAAAACCTGAATGGCAAAGTGTCTAGCCCTATTTGAAAGTAGGCTCAGCCACTCTGGTCTTTGGTGACCCTTGTCACCCAAAATAAAAATCCTGAAGACTGGTGGTCTCCTCATCCTATAGAGTCATCTCACAAACAAAAGCCCATTTGATTTAAACAAGGTGTCTAGCAGTGGAAGGAATGTGTGTTCTATTCCTGAGGTGATGGTCACGATTTGAATATTTTTACTTTATAGTTAAGAAGACAGGTTGCCTGCTCTGGCCAGTCCAGAGACCTCTTATGTGTCCTGCCTCCTGATGTAACTTACTGTTTCCTTGTAGGCAGGACGCAACAGAGACAGCCTGTATTAATCAGTGCCCACCACAGCCCTTGAGCAACAACACAGACACTGCTGTCTAGCTGACACCAACCGGCGCCTATTTTATAAAAGTCTGCTCCCCCTGAGATCAAAATCTGGCTACGCCTCTGCCTCCACATATCATAGAGTCATAAAGTACAGACCTTGGTAGACATGAAAAAAGGGGGGCTTTAGAACATATACAGCTGCATATCTTCAAAGTAGGGGGACATAGGAGGTCACTATAAACTTATCAAAGACATTCCTGAACCTTATCAAAGACATTCCTGAACTAACCAATTAGTGCATCTACATTACCACACACTAACTTACCACATAAGCCCTTACCACCTACAAAGCGGATGGCAGTAAGTTCTCACACAGTAATTTTTTTTAAATGGCAGCATGTTAATGGCACACAAATCAAAGAGTAGGGTGGATGGGCTCTTCCAAAGGACACAAGGGAGACACAATGAGTCTCGTATGCAATAAGTTCTTACGTACAAGACTCATTGTACCGTCCTTGTGTCCTTTAAAAGAGCTCAGCCACCCTACTCTTTGATTTGTGCACACTACAGTTGAAGGGATAGAGCGTTCCTCCACATTTTGTGGCTGCTCTCTTCTGCGTACTAATGGCAACATTAGTTCATGGCCATTATACAAAAAATAGAAAATAGGCGCTTTTACAGCTGCAGTAAAAATGACCTTAGCACACGGGAAAGACCCACATAAGGGTACATTAAGACCCTTTTTTTTTTTTGCAGCTTAGTAAAAAAAAAACCTGAAATTAAAACCGGCTTGAAACTAATAAAAAGAATATACCTTACCTCCAAAAATAACATTACAAATCACTCATTTAGCAAAACTTTTGACAGGCACCACTTTTGCATCAAAGTCACATAAAAATGACAGCGTAACCCCACGTGGGGTCAATTTTTTTAAAACATAAGGGGGCCAATTTTCAAAGCACTTAGACATACAAAGTACCGTGGAGGGGCATAATCGAACGAGGACGACCATCTCTAAGGGCACCCATCTCTAAGGACATCCTGGCGAAGGGGCGGAGAAACCGCTATTATCAAAACAAGATGGGGGTCCATCTTTCATTTTGATAATACAGTCGGGGACGCCCAAATCTCAACATTTAGGTCGACCTTAGAGATGGTCATCCTTAGGTGGTCCTTAGAGATGGTCGTCCCCGGTTTTCGGTGATAATGGAAACCGAGGACGCCCATATCAAAAATGACCAAATCCAAGGCATTTGGTCATGGGAGGAGCCAGCATTCGTAGTGCACTGGTCCCCCTCAAATGCCAGGACACCAACCGGGAGCCCTAGAGGGCACTGCAGTGGACTTTACAAATTGCTCCCAGGTGCATAGCTCCCTTACCTTGGGTGCTGAGCCCCCCAAAACCCACTCCCCACAACTGTACACCACTACCATAGCCCTAAGGGGTGAAGGAGAGCACCTACTGTCATGACTGTGGTCATGATCCCTCTCTGACTCATCTTATGTCCTGATAGTCAGCTGCTGAGCTGGCTACTGTCTGCATTGTTTCTTTCCTATGTGTTTCAAGCCTCAGTTTGGGTTCAGTGTATTTCCTGTCTCTGTCCTGTAGTGTTCCACTTCCTGTGTGTTCCAAGCCTCACTTTGTTGTTCAGTGTGTTTTCTGCCTCTGTCCTGTAGGATCTCCACTTCCTGCGTGTTTCAAGCCTCACTTTGGCTTCAGTGTATTTCCTGCCTCTGTCCTGTTTATAAGGAAGTGGTGCACTTTCATTCAGTGCACCCCTCTGGCATTTTAATCCTTTCAACATCAGCTCCTGCACTCTTCCTCAGCATCAGCTCTCCCTTCTGCACCCTTCCCTGACTTTAGCTCTCTGTCCTGCACCCTTCTCCAGCATCAACTCTCTCTTGCGCACCCTTCCCCAACTACCGCTCTCCCTTTTGATCCCCATTCCTGTCAGATCATACTGCCAACCCCCCATCCAATCCTCCCTATCTAGTCCCTGACTCTCAGATACATCACTCTCCCTCCCCCCCTCGGAAATCATAGCCCATCCCCCAATCCCTGCCTTCTCCCTTCTGGAATCTATCTGAGGGCTCATCAGTTGTCAGGTCAACATTAATGGGCAGCATCGATTCCCCTTCACTGCCATCAATTCGCTGCCTGAATCCAAAATGGCATCTCTGCCCCCTAGTGGGATTCCTTTTTTCTTTCCTTGCCATACTCTTTCTTTCTTCCCTATTCAACAAAGCATTTATGAACTGTAAGGAACAATGTTTTAGAAATATATTCTTTTTTTTATTTGGATTTTGGACCCAGCAGTACCACTACTGGCACAGAAATTCTCAGTAGGGAAAAATATTTCTGTGGCTTCGTATGACCAAGGCTTCTGGCTCAAGTGCACTGAAATGTTTACTCTGTCTTTTAGTCTTCCTGAATCCTTTATATTTTTCTATTTATGATAGTCACAAGCAAAAAAGAGCAATCTGGTGAGAAAGGATACGCTATTCAAAGATTAGGAAAGAGATCCTTGTCAAACAACAAGCCTCACATAGATCTGTGCAAACTGTAATTCCAAGTTTTCCCTGTGCCAATCAGTTGGCACATCTAAAGAAAGCAAAGTTATACTCTACTCTCCAATCTGCTCATTTATCCAACACAACATCATACAAAGGGCTGTGGTACTAGTGTGGCTGCTCTACAGGGTGTATATATGGAGGGGGTGCAAAGTTTTGCTGCCGGTCCTCTCAGTGATGGTGAAGTGGGTCAGGTGGGGTGGGAGGCCAGTGGGCAAGTCACACAGGACACAACTATACCTCGGTATGGTCCTGATCCAACAGAACATAAGAGTAGCCATACTGGGTCGGACCAGTAGTCCATCTAGCCCAGTATCCTGTTTCTAACAATGGCCAAGTCAGGTCAGAAGTTCCTGGCAGAAACTCAAATCACGGCAACACTCCATACTACAAATCCCAGGGCAAGCAGTTGCTTCCCATGTCCATCTCAATAACAGACTATGGACTTTTCCTCCTGGAATTTGTCCAAACCTTTTTTAAACCCAGATACGCTAATCGCTGTTACCAGTTTGAACTTTGAAACAGGGAACATTAAATTCAGGTGACCTAGGTAAGCATTCTATTACTTTCCTGAGCAATATGGGCTTTTTGGGGGGGGGGGGGGTCATGTATGGACTTGGATAAAGTTATTGTTTCAGATTCATTGGTCTTTGGGGATGATGCTGAATATAGTGAGGAAGGTATAGCTTGATTTATTTGGGATTAATGCGTGCTATATCTGTGCACGAGATGTCTTTATGGAGCAGTTGTCAAGTAAGTGCTAGGAGAGAGCTTATGTGTTAGTTAGACTTAGTGGATTCATAGAACAATAAATCTGGAAGGGACTTGAAGACTTTCTCTAATCTACCCCCATACCTAAAATATCCTAAATACATGTTTGTTTAATCTGTTCCTAAAACCGCCTGTGGTGTACTATAGAGTCAATTACTTTGGTTGCTAACTCATTATACAGCTTAACTAGCATTTTATTAAAACTTGTGGGAAAGGGTAGCAATTATAATTTCACTGTGGCTGGATGAGGACAAAACTATTACTGTGGTTGCATGAGGAAAAGAAATCTGGCCCTCCTTCAAAATGAAGAAGCACATTGGAAACTTTTGGTTCTGGAATAACTCCAGGTAATAGGAAAGGCCATGAAGGTCCTCAAGTGAGAGACTGGCAGGTTCTGATGTGTGATTCTAGGGAATACTAGCATGAAATGTGGATGTTCAAGGATCAGTGGAAGCATGTGTTGGCATGTGCTTGTATGTGATCTTATTGGTTTGATATACATAATTAATAGGACTCCCCAGTTGTCCTATTACGTTAGTAAAAAGAAAATAACAAAAATTATGGAGCCTGCAGCTAGCTGGTGAGGTATGTTTAAAGTAAGTTAACAGAGAATGGGTCTTCTTGTCCTTCAGTACCACTGGGTATTCTCGTGTTTTGGGGAGAACTATAAAGGGCCCTGTACCTAGGAAGCTATAGGCTTTTCAACAGGATAAGTTGCCCACAATGTACCGGTGCTGAGGGAGCTCCTTGGGGATCCAGGTTGCTAAGGAGCAGTAAGAAGCTGCCTCTTTACATGGCCAGGTAGGCCTTGTCCATATTGTTGTCAACCAGTTGGTATTTAACCAGCGTGGAGGATTTTACATAAGGGAAGAGAGTAGCTGGCAGGACAAAAAATGGTCAATTTAAGTGCCGGTTTTCTGCCAAACGCTAACCTCAGGGGCTGTTCTGTCCGCTTCTCCTGCCCTACCCACCAGCTGATCCTACAACTGCATTGTCATGACTACATCACCCCTGTTTGGACCTGCAGCAGCACCAGTGTTAACAGCAGAAAAGAAATGCAGGGTCTCATTGAGCATGCCAGCATGCAGAAGGAAAGTTTCTGCTTGCATTCTGCCCACACAGAAAGAGGAAGTCTGCATTGGAGAGGGCAGGTGGCAGCAGAAACTTTCCTTTCATGTGCTTACTCAAAGCCATGCATTTCTTTTCAGTTATTAATGCTAGCACTGCTGCAGTTCCTGGCAAGGGTAATGTGACTGCAACATCACAACAGTAGGATTAGCAGGGCGGTTGTGGAAGGGAGATCAAGACATTAACTTGGGCATGGGTGGTCGGAGACAATAGAAAGCTGGAGTGATGCTGGACACAGAGGGCTATAGGGAGATGGAGGAGATAGACACAGGAAACAGAATAGGGTGATGGGGGAGATGGTAGGCGTGGGAGAAGAATAAGAAGATGGAGAAGATGGAGGGTATATTGGGAAGCATAGGGAGATTGTGGGCATGAGGGAGAATAGGAAGATGGAGGAGATAGTGGGCAAGGGGGAAATGGATATGAAAGAGATGCTGGGCATGGGTTGAAAGGGAGAGAGAGAGAGGAGATGCAGGAAACAGGAGGATAGGGATACAATAGAGATGCAAGAAATGGCAACAGCATAGGGAGAGAAAAGGGATGCTGGCCATGGGGGGAAATATGCTGGACACAGGAGGATAGGATACTTGACATAGGAGAGGGAACAGGGAGATAGAAAGGAGCTGCTGGAAATAGGGAGATGCTAAATAGGGAGGTGGGTGAGAGAGAGGTTAGAGTTTGTGAAAGACTGGAGAATAATGCTATGGAATGGGAGTGAGTGATTAGGAATGGAAGGGCTGTGGTGAGGGGAAGAGAAAGATGTAGGTAGGTGGTGTAAAAAAAGAGGGAAATTAAGGAGTGGTTAGAAATGAAATCTAGATAGTGAAGCAGAAAATTAAGTGAAAGAAAACTAGAAGAAAGTTATCAATTTTAGCAAAGGATGTAGAGGAGAAAATGAAGACAGGAGCAGAGAGAAGAAATGGAAAATGGACAGGACAGGAAACCCTAGAAACAGAGTTAAGAAAAGATGGACAAAGAAAAGCAGAAACCAGAGCTCGGGACTAAAACAATCAGAAAACTGAAGTGACCAGAAAACAAAGGTTAATTTTAGTTTTGTGACTGGAATGTCAATTTTTGCAATGTATATCTGCTATCTTTATATTTTGCACAGTAATTTTCTGTGTTGTATTTCTTGCAGCGGTCTGGCTTCTTGGGGTTTCACTTTAATTTTTGTCCATATATTTCTATTTTTAACTTATGGTCACTTGGGGGCCCTTTTGCTAAAGGGTGATAGAGATACCGTGCGGTAAAACAGCACTACCATGGGGCATGGCTAGACATCCTGCGGAAGTTTTGGCTTCATCGCATGCCATTTCCAACACTAGAAAATTGAAATTATTTTTTTGCATGGTGGGCAGAGAGTAGACTTCTCCGACATTAATCAGGCAGTGCATGTCAATTGCCGCTCACTGCCAGATTAATGTGTGCAGTAATGGCTGCACGCTAATTGTGAAATCAGAGCATGACCATTAAGATTGCCAATGGAAAAAGAGGCTTTTCATGGCCACAGTAAAACATAGCCTCCGTGCATGGCAATCCCATGCACCACAGGCCACTTTTACCACAGCTTTGTGAAAGGACCCCTTAAAGCACAGTTAACATGCAGAAACATACTACCGCATGACTACATTAAGAAGTTTTGCAGTAGTTTGCCCATTTATGTGCTTTAAACTACATGTTGCCAAAAGTTTCCAAATTTTTCTCTTAGGGGACATACCAAGGGCAGAGAATGGGTACATAAGAACATAAGAGCAGCCATACTGGGTCAGACCTATGGTACGCCTAGCCCAGTATTCTGTTTCCAACAGTGGCCAAGCACCTGGCAGAAACCCAGATCATGGCAACACTCCATGCTACCAATCCCAGTTGCTTCCCCATGTCTTTCTCAATAGTAGACTCTGGACTTTTCCTCCAGAAACTTGTTCAACCCTTTTTTAAACCCAGATATGCTAACCACTTTTACTGCATCTACTGGCAAAGAGTTTTAGAGCTTAACTATTCATTGAGTGAAAAAATATTTCCTCCTATTTGTTTTAAAAGTATTTCCATGTAACTTCCTTGAGTGTCCCCTAGTCTTTGTATTTTTGGAATGAATACAAAATCAATTTACTTCCACTCATTCTACACCACTCAGGATTTTGTAGACCTCAATTTTATCTCCCCTCAACTATCTGTTTTCCAAGCTGAAGAGCCCTAACCTCTTTAGCTTTTCCTCATATGGAAGGAGTTCCATCCCCTTTATCGTTGTGGTCGCTCTTCTTTGAACCTTTTCTAATTCTGCTAAATCTTTTTTGAGATATGGCAACCAGAACTGAACTCAGTACTCAAATGGAAGTGTTATCCAGCCAGTGCATTACACTTCCCATGCGCTAACTGGCTAACACAGTGCCATTTACTCCCTCCTAAATAGGAAGTGCTAAGTGCTTCCACATTAACCTGAAGCAGGTACCACAACAACCTGCAAGAAAAAGTACTGGGAAAACCCCCTTCTTCGTGCAGCATTAGTTTTGGACTTGCCACATGTTAAAATTTTGCATTACAGCAAATTAAACCCATAACTTAACACATTTTAGTAGAAGGGCCCATGAATTTTTATTTGGTATTCTGTTAGCATGGAGTCTTTATGGAAGGATTTGTAATTACTTGGCTTTTTAAATTTTCCCAATAGATGCAGTAATTGTTTTATGGCCCACTGCATATTTATGGTGCTGCCTTTCCTAGGTAGGATCCTTGTTATTTGAGTTTTTGAAGTCAGTGATAAAACGGTACATTTGCTCCAAGTCCTGCGTGAATTTTTGAGAGTTTTATATTACATCACAATATGCCTGATACTGACAGAATTTATGTTGCTGTTACTGAGATGACAATTGAACCAGACATTATTTTTTGTAAGGTAAGCTTTTTTATGTATTTTATTTATTAATATTTCAAAGATAACACCAAGAATCAACTTGGTCAGAAACCGGGTTATACATAAAGCAAAATATTGCATACAAAGACACTAGAAAGAAATACAAATTCAAATATACAATCTGAATTCAAAATTTAACCCTAATCAGTCCACAAATAGAGGGATCCAGGGCACTATATCAAGAAATATTTAGTACTTACTAACAAAAAAAGAGGCATTACTTAAAAAGCATAA
The DNA here is from genome assembly GCF_901765095.1 of Microcaecilia unicolor. Taxonomy (NCBI): domain Eukaryota; kingdom Metazoa; phylum Chordata; class Amphibia; order Gymnophiona; family Siphonopidae; genus Microcaecilia; species Microcaecilia unicolor. Next base: position 124,198,334 of record NC_044031.1, on the reverse strand, counting down.
TAGCTATACCTCAGGGTGTAGAAGTCACAAATGGTAAAAAGAAAGTCCCCAAAGGTCTGCAACTCTTAGAAAACAAGAAAGCACTTAAATGAGCTGACTCAGAGAAAATATATCTAAACTGATTCAAATTTAATTATATACTTACATGGGAAATTCAACCAAAACAGGCCACCCAGCTGTTGGACTTTAGATCTCAACTCCAAAAATTGTTTCCTCCTTTTCTAAGTCACTCTTGCCACATCTGGGAATATCCAAAACTGGCAATTAAGACATTTTTTATCTCTATTATGAAAAAAAAGTCTCGGGACCCAATCTCAATCTGATTCTAGAACGAAGTTCACAATTAATGTTGATGTGGCTACAACTTGATCTTCTCCAGTTATTATCTGAGTAACGTTCAACTCATCAAAGGAAACATATGTCCCTAGAGCCAAGTCCTGATCTGATGGTTTCTTTGAAATTTGAGATATGTAATAAGCTTTTACTACAGGAGGGCAAGGCTGCTCAGGAATTTTCAATATTTAAAAAAAAATATCATTGTTTCAGGCTTAGCAAATCTTTAGGAAAATTCACAAACCTCAAAGTTCTCCAGCACAAAGAGTTCTCCAGATTTTCCATCGTATGTTGAATTGCCAAGTTATCCTGAACAAAGGTTGCTTGACAAACTGAAATCTCATTAACCTCAGCTTTCACTACCTCAACTTCTTTTTGGTTATTCTTAGTATTCTGCTGTACTTCCAATAATGTCCCATTCCACTTATCTTTGAGCTCAACCGGTCCCAACAGGCTGCTTTTTCAACATAAGCATGAGCATGCAGTGGGGCTGTTTCATGTAAATGAACTGCAAATGATGAACCATAACACCAGCCAATCTCGATTTCCGTGGGCATAGCTTAAAAGATTCCGCTGCCATATTTACTCAGTAGTACCAACAGACGACAGCAGTAAAACGACCAGTAGTAAGTTTCAGCCAAGATATACATATTTTCTGTTATTCAAGTTCACGAATGTCTGCATTGAATGTCAATTATTATGATTTCTTATAGACATTCCCCAGCTCAAGCCCCTTGAAAAAGCAGCAGTGAAATGGGTGCCTGTTGGGACCGGTTTGAGCTCAAAGATAAGTGGAATGATATTTGTTCTTGCTGAACTGTTGGTCATTTGGATTAAAAAGAGAAAAGAAAAAAAGAGAAGTTTTTTTCCATATATATTAGTCTTGCACACATCTATCTATATATATAAAAGGCAAGACCAACGTTCTGAAGCCTCCAGCCGGAAGTGTGAAGCGCCAGAGATATCCGGTTTCCCCATGAGTGAAGGAAAACAGCATAGCACAAAATCCCTCTCTCTGTAACAGTGAAGGACTCAGAGGGGGAGGGGAGAGAGATGCCCTCACTCTCTCTGTAACACAGAACAACAGGAAACTTAACACTGAAGGACTGGACTCCAAGTGGGGAGGGGGAGGGACAGAGGGCAGAGGGCAGGGACACACACTCCCCCATGCACACTCTGAAGAAAACCTTGCTAGCTCCCGTTTCATTTGCATCAGAAACGGGGCTTTTTTACTAGTGATAGCATAAATTGAGGAAGGAGGGGGTTTATTGGTCTGTGATTATCTTCAATCACAAAAGAGATTTGCCGATACTTAAATCACTATGCAGTGATATATCCCTGTGATTTATGAGACCTTTTCTTCCTACTTGAAGATCCTCAAACATACTTTAAAAGTGAACATAGAATATTGTAGTCTGTTATTTAACATAGCCATCCTTTTAATCTAGAATTTGTTTTGGAGCCTTGACTGATGAGGTTTAAGGGGATCCTCAACCTTTCAAATCCTGCTGTCCAAGACAGGAAAAGCTTGATCAGCAGTTTCTAGCCCTTTCCTGGAGACACATATAACCATCTGGGTTTCCAGGACAACTGTAGTGCATATGTATGAGATACTTTTGCTCACCTTGGAGACCTAGAAAAAACCTGACAGGAAAAGTTTGGCAACACTGGACTAGATAAAGTCCTTGTCATTCTTGATAAATGGATTCATATTACTTTCATTTTGATATCCTTGACAATATCCCTCTACTGCAATATGCAGTAGTATGGAGTTCTGTATATGTATAAAATTTAATGTCAATATGGAAATTCTCTGAAAGGTGATATCATATAAGTACATAAGTAGTGCCATACTGGGAAAGACCAAAGGTCCATCTAGCCCAGCATCCTGTCACCGACAGTGGCCAATCCAGGTCAAGGGCACCTGGCACGCTCCCCAAACGTAAAAACATTCCAGACAAGTTATACCTAAAAATGAGGAATTTTTCCAAGTCCATTTAATAGCGGTCTATGGACTTGTCCTTTAGGAATCTATCTAACCCCTTTTTAAACTCCGTCAAGCTAACCGCCCGTACCACGTTCTCCGGCAACGAATTCCAGAGTCTAATTACACGTTGGGTGAAGAAAAATTTTCTCCGATTCGTTTTAAATTTACCACACTGTAGCTTCAACTCATGCCCTCTAGTCCTAGTATTTTTGGATAGCGTGAACAGTCGCTTCACATCCACCCGATCCATTCCACTCATTATTTTATACACTTCTATCATATCTCCCCTCAGCCGTCTCTTCTCCAAGCTGAAAAGCCCTAGCCTTCTCAGCCTCTCTTCATAGGAAAGTCGTCCCATCCCCACTATCATTTTCGTCGCCCTTCGCTGTACCTTTTCCAATTCTACTATATCTTTTTTGAGATACGGAGACCAGTACTGAACACAATACTCCAGGTGTGGTCGCACCATGGAGCGATACAACGGCATTATAACATCCGCACACCTGGACTCCATACCCTTCCTAATAACACCCAACATTCTATTCGCTTTCCTAGCCGCAGCAGCACACTGAGCAGAAGGTTTCAGCGTATCATCGACGACGACACCCAGATCCCTTTCTTGATCCGTAACTCCTAACGCGGAACCTTGCAAGACGTAGCTATAATTCGGGTTCCTCTTACCCACATGCATCACTTTGCACTTGTCAACATTGAACTTCATCTGCCACTTGCACGCCCATTCTCCCAGTCTCGCAAGGTCCTCCTGTAATCGTTCACATTCCTCCTGCGACTTGACGACCCTGAATAATTTTGTGTCATCGGCGAATTTAATTACCTCACTAGTTATTCCCATCTCTAGGTCATTTATAAATACATTAAAAAGCAACGGACCCAGCACAGACCCCTGCGGGACCCCACTAACTACCCTCCTCCACTGAGAATACTGGCCACGCAATCCTACTCTCTGCTTCCTATCTTTCAACCAGTTCTTAATCCATAATAATACCCTACCTCCGATTCCATGACTCTGCAATTTCTTCAGGAGTCTTTCATGCGGCACTTTGTCAAACGCCTTCTGAAAATCCAGATATACAATATCAACCGGCTCCCCATTGTCCACATGTTTGCTTACCCCCTCAAAAAAATGCATTAGATTGGTGAGGCAAGACTTCCCTTCACTAAATCCGTGCTGACTTTGTCTCATCAGTCCATGTTTTTGTATATGCTCTGCAATTTTATTCTTAATAATAGCCTCCACCATCTTGCCCGGCACCGACGTCAGACTCACCGGTCTATAATTTCCCGGATCTCCTCTGGAACCCTTCTTAAAATCGGAGTAACATTGGCTACCCTCCAGTCTTCCGGTACTACACTCGATTTTAGGGACAGATTGCATATTTCTAACAGTAGCTCCGCAAGTTCATTTTTTAGTTCTATTAATACTCTGGGATGAATACCATCAGGTCCCGGTGATTTACTACTCTTCAGCTTGCTGAACTGACCCATTACATCCTCCAAGGTTACAGAGAATTTGTTTAGTTTCTCCGACTCCCCCGCTTCAAATATTCTTTCCGGCACCGGTGTCCCCCCCAAATCCTCCTCGGTGAAGACCGAAGCAAAGAATTCATTTAATTTCTCCGCTACGGCTTTGTCCTCCTTGATCGCCCCTTTAACACCATTTTCGTCCAGCGGCCCAACCGACTCTTTGGCCGGTTTCCTGCTTTTAATGTATCTAAAAAAATTTTTACTATGTATTTTTGCTTCCAACGCTAATTTCTTCTCAAAGTCCTTTTTTGCCCTCCTTATCATGCCTTCAGTACTACTAATATGTTTGAATGTATGTTGATGTCATTATTGTTTAAATTCAAACATTTGTAAGTGTAAAATAATTCTACATTGACTCAAGAAATTGAAAGGCCAAAAGCCAATACCACACTGTATCATAAATAACCATCTTTTAGGCAACAATATGCTTGAGTGCCAATAAACTTCTCTCTCCATTGGTCCATGTTCTGAAATACAGTATCCCAAATGTCATATTTCTCTACCTGATTTTTATACTACACCTAGCAAAATCTAGTTTACTGTCCTAGATTTCTCAAAACCCAGAAAATGTAAAAACTGTACCTACTTTTCATTTAGCTTAAATAAGAGTGCAACATTTTTGCTTTAAAATTCACTACTGAGTTTTTGAACGTAAAGAAGGCAACGAGAAGTCTGAAAAATGTTCTGGTTCAGTTTTTTTTCAATTTTTTTTTTCCTCTCTTGTTTATCTCAAAAACAACTGAGACTGACACATGGTCCGTTCACAGACAAAGAGTGTGCTTTTTTCCAGGAAAAATAGACTTCTTCGTAAAATCAATGTGCAGAAAAAAAAATCTCAATTTAGCATAGCTATTCTGCTACAAGAAACACTTACACAGCTGGGCTGCATGAACAGGAAATTGCAAATATTCAGTGTCTTAACTGTAAGGCTATTATTCAATGTCAAGTTCTCCTGTCACATAAGTGGAGTCACAGAGTGTATGTTCTTTCTCACAGTTATCTCTTAATAAGACAAATACAAATTATGTGTGGATAAAAATCAGTGAGGCGATCTAACCAGATACTGCATATGTCTCTCATTTCCTGCTTACATGACTAAGGGCAAGCAATGTGTGGCATGCAGCACAAGTAAGCAAAAAACAAGTAGAGATTCAAGTATGAGATACAGAGGCTTCGAGAAAATTAAATAACCCTATGTCTTTCTTTTAGTACCAACAGTTTCACAAATAGTTAACTATTTTCACATTAAAAATTTTCCTAGTGAAACTAGTATATAGGAAATGTAGAAAACTCTTGTGTTTTATATGAAACAGAGAATAATAATGTGTGTGATCTGCCATTCAGACATCATTAATTCCACTGTCTCCTTGTAGCAGGGGTGGGAAGGGTTTAATACCTTGACTTAAAAAACAGAGGGGGGTTGTTATTCAAAGTGGCCCTGGGCCCTGTAGGAAGGGCACATATCTGACCTGGTGACCTCCAGCTTTTGTTGTATATTGATCAGCCTGATAATTCTCTGACCTTATCATAAACCAAGGAAATGTGAGTGCCTCATCTGAATGGTATAAAAATATAACCAGTCAGAAAATGCTTTATTTCTAATCTCTTTTAAAAAGAGAGACATTCTAAGGCCAATTCTATAACATTTAAACACCATAGGCACAGGTAAATGTACAGAATATCAGCGCTTTCAGCAAAGCGACTGAGAACTATAAGACTGCGGGAAATGACATAACATTTAAATGTAAGGAGTGTGTACATGGATGGAGCACAGGAGGGGCATGAACAGGGCTGCCACTTACACACACAATTTATAGAATGCAGGGCCCCAATGCGCGCCAAAATGGACTTACCACCTAACTACCCTGTGGCTCTTGCGGTAATTTCATTTTTGGTGCGCGTCCGCTACACGCATCTGAAAAATATCTTTTATTTTCTGGCACTCATAGCGGATGCACGCCAAGTGGCATCTGATACGCGTAGGTCATTACTGCACAAATTCTTTACCATTAGGTCTATGGCTGGCAGTCAGGTCTGAGACCCAAAATGGATGCACAGTAATTTTGATTTTGCTGCACGTCCATTTTCGGTGGAAAAAAATAGGCCTTGTTTACAGGCGCACTGAAAAATAATTCTACGCACGCTCAAAACCCGCGCCTACACTACCGAAGGCCACTTTTTGCCATGGCTTAGTAAAAGGACCCCACAGTACTTTAATTATTTTGGGCACCGATCTGGGATCCATGCCTAATTTGGGGCAACCTTTATAGAATCTGGAGGATAAAGTACTGTGGGGTCCTTTTACTAAGCCATGGCAAAAAGTGGCCAATGATTTAATTATTGGCACTAACAAGCACTTAATTGGCACTAATTATGATTTGGGTGCCAATCTGACTATACACTATTATGTAACAGTAGGCGCCTAAATTGGAAGGTTTGCAACTTGACAGTAAGCATGGCTATGAGAGGGGTATGGGCTAGTCAGGGGTATTCACAAAAGATGTGTGTGATGTTACAGAATAGTGGGGATCCACGCCAAATTTGCACGCCAGGATTTACACCAGATTTCAGCTGATGTAAGTCCTCACACCCACGCTTTTCTATAAAGTGTGCTCATCCCGAAATGACCTTTATAGAATAGTGTTGAGCGCCAGATTTTATCAGTGCCAAATTTGAGCACCATTTATAGAATTTGGTCTTATCTGCCAGGTTCTATATAGCACGCCTAGCGTTTGGCACTGAAATCTAAGTGTATTCCATAATAACATGCATAACTTAATTGGCTTAACAAGCTAATCAGCATTGATAACAGCACCTAACAAGCAATAATGAGCAGTAATTGACAATAATTAAAATTTACACACAGAACTCGCTAAGCATATTTTGTAATGAACTGAGCCTAAATTCTAATATGCATAGTTCAAAAGGGGTGTGGTTATGGGCAGGGAAATGGGCATTTCATGGGCATTCCAAAATTTACATGCATAATTGTAGAATATGGCCCAGTGCGTGTAAATTTACACGCAGGGATTTACACCACATATCCGTTGGTGTTAATGAAGGCATGTAGTTTTAGGCACTGGGATATCAACTAAGCATATTCTATGTGCAGTGAAGCACCGGTCTTGTAATCCAGAGGTGGCCAGTTCAAATCCCACTGCTGCTCCTTTTGATCTTGGGCAAGTCAACTAACTCTCCATTGCCTCAGGTACAAACTTAGATTGTGAGCCCTCCTGGGACAGAGAAATATCAAGTGTACCTGAATATAACTCACCTTGAGCTACTTCTGAAAAAGTTGTGAGCAAAATCTAAATAAATAAAAATTCCCCAGCTCAATAGGTGCTGCTTATAGAATACACTTAGCCAGAAATGTTTACCATGCAGATTTTGTAGGCACCCTATATAGCTTCTGTGCCCTTGCAACATTTATGTGCCCACAGTTACACCAGATCCATATGTAACTGTGGGCACGTAAATGTAAGGTGCACTTATGCCAGGCTACATTAATATTCTATGATGGAACCTGGGCACCCAGTCACCATTATAGAACAGGTTTTCATTGCATAGCACTGAGGTACCTAAAAGGAGGCACCTGCTTATAAAATTGCACCATCTGTATTTTAACACATTGGATAACCTGTTTCATGATTTACTAACTTGGTTCCCTTCAAAATCCACTTAAATATATTTGACCCCACTTTGACTTGATGAAGGAAGTATGGCTATTAATACTTAATCATAAATGAATGATTATTGATGTTACTCCAATAAATAGGTATTGCCCAAAACTTAATTGGCTCATGCCTTCTTCAGATGTAGCTCACCACAAGTTACATTCAGATACAATAAATATTTCCCTGTCCCTGGAGGGACATCAGCTGTTAGGCAAACATGGATTTGCTGAGGGGTTTGTGCATTTATGAAAACATAAAGTGTTGCCATACTGGGACAGACCAAAGATCCATCAAGCCCAGTATCCTGTTTCCAAATGTGGCCAATCCAGGTCACAAGTACCTGGCAAGATCCCAGAACAGTAGAACAGATTAAATGTGGAGGAGTGGCCTAGTGGTTAGGGTGGTGGACTTTGGACTTGGGGAACTGAGTTCAATTCTTGGCACAGGCAGCTCCTTGTGACTCTGGGTAAGTCACTTAACCCTCCATTGCCTGCCGCATTGAGCCTGCCATGAGTGGGAAAGCACGGGGTACAAAAAAAAATACAAAAATGCTGCTTATCCTAGAAATAAGTAGTGAATTTTCCCAAGTCCATCTTAATAATGGCGTATGGACTCTTCTTTTAGGAAATTATCCAAACCTATTTAAACCCTGCTAAGCTAACTGCTTTTACCACATTCTCTGGCAACAAATTCCAGAATTTAATTACACATTGAGTGAATAAATATTTTCTCCAGTTTCTTTTACATTTACTACTTAGTAACTTCATTGCGTGTCCCCTAGTGCTAGAATTTTTGGAAAGAGTAAACAAGCAATTTACTTTTACCCATTCCACTCCACTCAGTATTTTATAGATCTCTATCATATCTCCCCTCAACCGTCTCTTCTCCAAGCTGAAGAGCCCTAGCTGCTCTAGCCTTTCCTCATAGGGAAATCATTGCATCCCCTTTATCACTTTCATCGCCCTTCTCTGTACCTTTTCTAATTCTGCTGTATCTTTTTTGAGATGTGGTGACTAGAATTGCACACAGTATTCAAGGATGGGGTCGCACCATGGAGTGATACAAAGGCATTATAGTATTCTCATTCTTGTTTTCCATTCCCTTCCTAATAATTCCTAACATTCTATTTGCTTTCTTAGCCACCACTCACATAGAGTGGGCAGTGATTCCTAATGTGGAACCTTGCATCACATTGCTATAGTTTGGGTTCCTCTTTCCCACTGTAGCATGATATGATGAATTTTTATTGATTATGCTGGATACAGAAATATAAAAATGGTTTGCAAAGGTTTGTGTCTGAAACTTGTCCAGACAGCTGATTTGGTCCTCCCTCATCCTGAAACTTCTCAAGAGTAGCTCCCACACTCTGGAATGCATTGCCTGAAAGGCTCCGCTTAACACAAGACTACCTCTACTTCAGGAAGCAGGTGAAAGCTTGGCTCTTCAACCAAACCTTTAATGGAAGAAGTAACTAACTTGTGTGCCCCGTAGTAGTGGTTTTTAACCTGTGGTAAGCACACATTAGTGCTTACCGCAGCTTAGTAAAAGGGCCCCTTAGACTTTTATTATATAGGCCAGTGGGTCCCAATCCTGGTCCTGGAGGCACCCCAGCCACTCAGGATTTTAGGATACCCACAATGAATATTCATGAGAGAGATTCGCATGCACTGTCTCCACTACATGCAAATCTATCTCATAAATATTCATTGTGAATATACTGCAAACCTGACTGGCTGAGGTGCCTCCAGGACCAGGTTTGGGAACCACTGATATAGGCAATTTATCTAATAACTAATCCTGAATCTGAACAAACAGGGATGACCTATTACAGACAGAGTTGATGAGGAGAATTTGGTTTGTACTTTCAAACTTTCACACCCTTCCAGACACATTGGACTAGATTATATATATGACACCTAAAAATTCAGCACCAAAATGAAATTTGCCTAAATGTATCCTATACAGTATACCTTAATTTAGGCATGCTTTATAGAATAAGCCTAAATTTCTGCATGGTATATAGAATATGCCAAGCGGCCATGACACCGCCTAACTCTAGGCGCGGCCATTTACGCCAAGTAAAACTTGGTATAAGTACCAGCACCTAAGTTAGGCATACAGCAAGTGTATTCTGTAACCCTGCATCTAGTTTTCTGGAATGCTCAAGACCCACCCATTCTATGCCCATAGCCATGCCCCCTTTTCGGTAATTCACATTAGAATTTACGCACACCGCTTTGCAGAATATGCTTAGTGGGTAGTGCGTATAAATTCTAATTAATGCCAACTAGTGCTAATAATTGCTTGTTAACATCCAAATATCAGTGCTTGTTAATAATTAGCTTGTTAACTAATTAATCCCCCTGTTTATAAAGCCGTGCTACCGGCTACCAATGCACTAATGGGACCTTTTATGTGATGTGTCCACTTCAGTGCCCCCAGGCTGCCCCACTACTCTGCTGGAATATCTGTGTGACCAGTCTGCTAAGAATGATGGCCCCCAGCCTCCCAAAGGCTGGTTTGGGGGCTATTTTCCTTGGGTATTTTATTTTCCAAAACGGCCCTAAAAGAAAAACACATTGAGCACAAAACATATAAAAATAGGCAATTTTCAAACAAAAAGATAAACACTTTTCAGTTTTCAAAATGGCTATGTTCACCACTCAATTTTTGGCCGCTTCTAGCAAAACCTCCAAAATCGGGCTTAGATGTTTTATCACACATGCTCCTCCACACTTCCTTCAAATAGTATTTACTGTGTGCCTGCATCTAAGCTACAATCTAGACCTAGGGAACTGGCTGAGACCTTTCTGGATATAACTGATCTTCTGAAATCATCTGGGGAAATGATCTCTAAAAGATCAACTATGGTGGTTTGTTTTATATTTGCCTAGGACAAGGGCTCAGTAAGGCATTTGTATTTTTGATTTCAGAATCTTGAATTTTGTGATGGAAAAATTCAAATTTATCTCAATTTGCATAGGAAAACACAGGAAAGGAGTAAACAATTCCTTGCCATGTGGCAAGAAATAACCTCCTTGGGAGCTAACGGGTTTGTTTGTTTTTTTTTTTGGGGGGGGGGGTTGCAATTTCCCTGCAAATACATTTATTCAGCACAGAAAAGCTTCCTTTGTTTTCTTTGAACTGTCTCAACTTAAAACTTCTTTTCAAAGTAGAACCTTGACAAACTAATGTATTATTTAAAATCATTTTTGTTATTGTAATTAGGTTAATAATCTTTATAAACTGAGGTTATGGAGTAGCTCTTTTCTTTAATATTTATTTCCTAGTTTAACATATCTCTCATTGTTTATTCTTGGATCCTTCTACCTGATGGTCTAAGATTTACTTTTCCAAAATAGGTTATTACCGGAATTGCTTCTATTTATTGGAAAATGTATTGAGATGTTCCTTGTGTCTTGTATTATATTGTAAAGTTGAATAAAATGCAATTAATGTTAGTGGCCCTTAGGCTCAATTTTGACTTCTTTTTCCATGCATCTGTTTCCATTTTTCGTTGAGTGACTCTTTCCAAATTCCCAAGTCCATAATTTTGCTGTTAGGCATGCAATAACAGAAAAACTTAGAAAACAGGGTCTAGCATATAATTTCTTCATGTTTTTGCTGGTCTGAAAGAAAATATGTTAATGTACCTGGGGACTGCTAGATCTTTTCTAATTTGTAAAATGTTTATCCCAAGGGTCCACATGGAGCAAAGCCTTATATAAATCAGATCCTGCATCTTTTAAACTTAATATCCCAAATGAATATCAGCCATTCATAGGCCATAGTAAATTATTATTATTTCCATTTTGGATAACATAGCAGGCTGCTTTGTTCTTTTTTTCTGAAAACAAAGATTTATGTTTCTTGGATGATCCCTCACCTTTTGGTGTAACACCAGCGCCAATAAAACACTCAAAGATTGGTTGACAGAAACCTTGAATGGCAATACATCCATTGTACCAGGGGAATATTCTAATCATTATAGGGTTCTTTATTTAGAAGTTTGTGAGATGGTGAAATGGACGATGGGTGAATTGAACTCATACTAAAGGACATTTTCCTCTCTGTGGATGCAGATGCACATCCCAGGAGTGTCACAAGCAACAAGTGCACCCTATGAGACACACCCCCAACTGACATGGTGCACTCCTGCCCTGCCCGCGTTGGTGATGTCAGCGCAAGGAACGCTAATGGACGGCTTCCCTTGTGCCCTGTACAGCCGCAATGGCCGCACATAGCTTGCTACGGCCCTGGCACATCCTGTCCCTTGTTTCCTTGATGTACTCAGGATGTGATTCCAAACCTGTCTCAGTTTTAGTTCCCAATTCTGGCTAGAGCAGCTGAACTATGACACATCATGACAATTTTTTTCAAACAGATCTGTAACACTCCACTCTTTTATCTCCTATCAAGAATTGTAGGAGTTGTTCCTCTTAGGAAAGTTGTACTTATCCCCAAACTAGTGCCACTAACTTGGTTGATTTCCATTCTACTTCTTATACCCCCCAAAGTATTTATACTCACTAGCTGGGGTCCACATACTTCATGAGTATTAATGTGCCAGCCAGGTGATTAGAGTTCCTATGTTGTATTCTTGCTCTAGCACACTCCTCTGTCTCAACATCTCTTCCTCCTTTAATCTCTGGCTCTGATTTTATCTAGATCCTATCAGTAGTTATTCATTTATTTATTAGGATTTATTTACAGCCTTTTTGAAAGAAATCACTCAAGGCAGTGTACAGCAATAATAAATCAAACAGTAATGATTTTACATTTGGTGGGACAGATTTTCAATACTGTGTTATCTCGGGGCAATTTCTTCAAATGGGCTAGTTTTGTGTATACCATAATTGGATTGAACCTCACACCTATGCCAGGGTATGTAGAGTGTGAGTTCAGTCTCTCAAATTTACTGCTAATGCTCACCATAATACTTGGATTGTGCCAAAGACAGCTTCTCTCTGGAGTTCATAAGATAAAATATGTACAGGCAACTTATCCAGATGCGCTTGGAAGTTTATTTATTTATTTTGACTTCTTCATATACCACTGCAAGGCCTGCGCATAGGCATCTATGCAGTTTACGCAATAATAAAAGTAACAACAAATAAGTGGTTACAAAAGAAAATATACAATAAAGTTGAAAGACTAGGAGAGAAAGAGGTAAGAGAGAAATTAGAGACTGCAGTCAAGTCATGTTAGGAAGGAAAACAGAAAAAAGGTGCACTTTGAAGGTTTGCTTGAAAGCGGGAGTGGAGGATTGATTTCTGATTAATAATGAATGCTGAATGGCGGGTACTGGACAGGTGAAGCTGGATAGGAGAGGGTAATGTCAAAAGGTTGTTATCAGTGGAGTGGATCGCAGTGAAGGGGAAGCATAGGGAACAAAGAGTCGATGTAGGCAAATGCTGAGGGAGACCTAGATTTGAAAATGAAAAGCAAAGTTTTTAAAATGATGCAAATAGAGATGGGAAGCCAGTGTTCAGAGCGGAGGAAGGGGGTGACATAGTCAAAGTAGTGAGCATTGTGCAGTAACTTAACAGCTGTCGATTCTACCAATTGGATCCATATGAGAAGAAATGGGGAGCAACACCACCTGTGTTCTGCTGCATGGAGGTGAGAACGTAAGAGGCATAGGGAGGGTGTATACCAAGGGGAATGGCAAGAACGGGAGGACCAGGTTAGGGTAAGGGGTGTGTGCTGATCAAGAATGGTTGCAAGGGAGGTGTCAAGTAGAGCTAACCTGGAGTCAATAGAGGAGGAGGGGGAGGAAGGAGGCACAGCAGCGACAGCAGAAGAAATATGGGACAAAATGGTATCATTAAGAGGACGTGAGGTGGATAACAGACAGGAGGGCAAAGGGTAAATAGAATGTAATAAGCACATGATCCAACCAGGGTACTGGGAAAGACTGATGAAGGAGCAGAGGTAACTATCAGGTCCAATGTGTTACCAAGCTTTGTGGGAGGGGAAGGAAATGTATTGAGAGAGTCCAAGGGAAGTAGCGAGAGCAAGGAAAGAGGCATTCAGGACTGAGGGAGGAGGTTAAAGGCCCCAAGAAGTAGCAGTGGGTGGAACAGAGTGGAGAACTCTGACACAAATGTTGAAAGTTTGTCCATGGAGGAGGAGGATGGAGAAGGGGGATGATAGAGTAGTGCAGGAAAATAACGAATGGAGCTGAAAGAGATATGAAGCAGGAGAGCTTCTGAGATAGCGAGTGGTCTGATGCGACAGACAGTGCTCTGAAGGGAAGATCAAAAGAAACAAGCAACCCCTCCTCTGCAGGCTGGACGAGAAATGTGAGTTGAGAAATATCCGGATAGAAAGAAGTCCAAGACAGTCACAGTATCGCTTGGTCTTATTCAGGTTTCTGTTAAGAATAGATGATCAAGGTCATAATAAATGATAAGGTCTGATAGATATAGGATAAAGTTTTGCCTCCATGTCCAAAGCAAGTGAATACTTTCCTAAATAGGTTTTCTGCTTCATACTGCTCTTTAGATATCTGCCCTTCATTCTTACTAGCTAATCCACTGCCGATGGAGTTTTGATGGTGCACTATATTTATTGACAGATTACTTGAACTAGGCATATTTTGTGAATCATTGGGCAGTTTCCCATTCCTAAGAATGAAAGTTCAAATTTGACTCTACCATCTAGCTATAGACCAGTTGTCTGTATATCTTTGTTGACTAAGTTGATGGAAGCCATTGTAGCCACTCAGTTGACCACCTACTTGGTGGACAACAATTGTCTGCACCATTCTTAGTTTAGTTTTTTCAGTATGCACAGTACAGAATCTTGTTTATTACTTTAGTTGCTGATGCTAAGAGATTTTGTAGCATCAATGCATAGCTTACTCGATTTAATCTAATCATGGCTTTTAATACTGTAGATCACACTTTTCTGCTAACCAAACTTAGTAAGCTTGGCGTTTCTGAAATGGTTCTTAAATGGTCCTGAGAATTTTTGAACAATAAATCATATAAGGTTAAAATGAGAAATACAGTATCTTGCAGTTAGAAGCTACTGTAAGGAATATCTCACAGATCCCCTTGCTGTGTCTCCCCCATTCTTTTTAATGTTTACAGGACCTTTTTACTAAATCTTCGCATGCATTAACAGAATTAGTGTACACTAAATGCTAAAAGCCCATTTTATACCTATGGGCTTCTTAGCGTTAATTACATTAACACATGCTAAGCTTTAGTAAACGGACCCCTACTTGAGTAGTTTTGAAATATGTTTCCCGTATTTAGAGATTTACTTTCATTCTTACACAGATTATATCAATTCTTATTCCTTCAGTTAATGATTTTACACAAAAAGTCTATAAAATCAACAAATGCATTAGGCCTGTGTAAAACTGGAGTTTCATTACAAATTGAAACAGAATAAAGAGAAAACCAAATTACTGTGGTTAAGCAATTCTATAAGTTCCGTTCCTAATTCTGTCAGCCTGCCATCAGGAATACCTTTTCCAGAAAAAAAAAAATCTATCAATGTATTATGATTACATTGGAACTGCAAATAAATTCAGTTGTTAAAAAAGTTTTATTAAGCCCAATACATTCATTCTTTGAGGAGAAATTCTTTCAGCTGTTAGTTCAAGCACTGATTTTATCTAGGCTTCAACTATTCCAGAATACAGCCAAAGCCTTGTTAGTATGACCGTGTTATGCTTCTCCGGCTACCTTTTCAAGTGCAAATTATATTCAAGGTAGCTTGTCTGGTATATACAGGGGCATTTGAAGGTAAAAGCTTCACTCACTTCTTGTCCTTCTCTAGGTCCTTTAAATGTTTAAGGACAAAGATTTGCGTAGCTCTATATCCCCCCCCCCCCCCCCACATCAAGTCTCTGTTATCTGGAATAACTTACCTAGCACTCTTTGTTCTTAACCATCTTGCTTGTTTGTTTGTTTTTGCCACAATATAAAAAATTTATTTTGTAAATTTCTGTTGTAATTTTGCTTCTGGGTTTTTTTTTCTGCGACTGTATAACTTTATTGAGAAATTTGTAATGCCTGTATCTGTTCAGATTATATTCCTGTAATCTACTTTTTGGGCCCTTCGGGGGGTAGGGGGGGGGCTGGGGGTTTGGCAGAATATAAAAGTGTAAATTATATTGTATAGCAGATACAGTTAATGGTCAATCCTCTTGCTGGCCATAGTACAGCATCCTAGTTCCCTCTTTTTTGGGTCTTATGTTGTTGCTGTGGCCAGACTCTATGGTATTAAGGATCAATTGGGACATCATGGAATGGAAATGGGAAAAGAAAGGCTGTTGTTCACATGGGGGGGGGGGGGGGTTGCATCAACTGACAGAATATGAAAAATGTCCTCCTACCACAATAAAATCACCAGAGGATTTCCATAATAAGTTCAGGTTTTGACTATAAGGTCTTCCATTCTAGAATAAGTATTTAAGCTGAAGTTGGACTGCTGCTGCCTGTTGTGATGGCCAAACTGTAGCAAAGTTTCTGATATCATAAACTGAGGTAATAAAAGTCACTATGTGGCATTATTCCAACCTCTTAAACAACTTTTCAAACTAGGATCAGAAACTGCTTTGAGGGTCCTTCTAGACTCCCAAGGAAGTCAAGTTTCTTTTTTAATAAGAAAAATGTTATTCACTCCTCATTAAGAACTAAATATCCATAACCTGTGTCAATAGAGCCCGATGTTATTTCAGCCCTTAAATATAATTCACCAGTTGTCCTTCTCTCAATGTGTCAGACATGCGTAATATCTCTTGAGTCTTTCTGCACTAAAATGTCTCTAAGGTCTTTGCAGGAGCTTGTCCCATTTTAAAAGCAGATTTAATTAAGAGGGCTCATATTTTTATTTTATTACTTGTAAGTTTGATCAATGGTCCTCCTGGCTGATGTGTATTTTTTTATTTAAAGCAGCAGTACCTCCCAGAAACACACACATATAGATGTTATTTAAGTGTCCTTCCCCACACTCAGAAGAAATATATTACCTTTTGCTTGTATTTTAGTAGACTGCCATGCTTTTTTCCCTGTTTCTGCAGAGTATAGGGCCTAATATCCCTGTAGGCAATAGTGCCATAGTTATGGGTGGGTCTCAAGCTCCCAAAGGACCTCACCGCCTCGCCTCCCTCCCTCTCTTGGATCTGGCATCTGCCCCTCTCCTGCCCAAAGCCCATCAACTCTCCCTATGTCTGAACCCCCTTCTTCCCTCCCCCGTTGTACCTCAGAGCCATCACCAGCAGCAGCAGCCATTCATATAGACTGCTTGCACTGGCACCACAGGCTTTGCTGGCCCACTTCCCATCCTCTCTGACATCACTTCCTGCTTCCTCACTGGCTGGATGCATCAGAGAGAATCCTATACAGCCAGCACAGGCAGTCTATATAAAGAGAGGGGGATGTTAAAAAATTATCTGCTCCGGGTGGCAAATTTGCTTGGTATGCCACGGTCTGCTGGTTCTCCACTGAACTGATGAAAAATGCATAGCTCAAAAAAAATCATTAGTTTGTAGTTTGCTTGTTTGGGGGGGGGGGGGTTCAATCTCTGTTCCATTCCACTAATTCAAGCTAGGAATAGATCACAGTGAAAAAATGAAAGGACAGGAAACCACAGTCTAGTTAGTCTGAACATGATGGTGAAGAAAGGAGTGGTGGCTTTAGAAAAGAGGAGTATCTCATATCCAGCAAGAGGTAGGATTCAAGATAGCATGATTTCTACTAGAGGGAAATCATGTGAAATAAATCTGATCAATTTCTTTGAATGAGTAACCAGAGAATTAGACCACAGATATATGTCACTGGTAGACTTAGATTTCAGCAAAGTATTTTGATGCTACCCCACTCAGAAGACTTATAAAGAAGGCAATATATAGTTACAAGTATCTATGCGTGCCCTTCTTTCTGCCAGATGACCGACTGCCCCCCCTCTTTCTTGTGAAACCTAGTCCTACAGTCTAGGCATCTCAAGTGAACCAGAGCCAGCTCACCCTGCTATGGGCAGCATGGGCACACCACACGGACTACCACCATACTTTCTTTCACCTCCAAATCCACCAGTGCCTGAAGCCAGTGCACCATTCTCTCTAAATGTACCTCCACCTCGTCCACTTCATTCTCCGAATCTCCCACATGGCAGGGCAGTGTCTCTTTCTCTTTTATGGGACAGAAACCTGTGTCCAACTCCTGTGAATGCTCTCTGCCCTCGGAGAGCATAGGTGATGTCATACGTCCCAGTTGTTCAATAGAAATCCACTCCCAAAAGCCTCTGCAATGTGCTATTAGTGTGAGTACTCTAACCTCCTCCTCCTCCAAGGCTGACGTGGGAACCACTGCCATGGTGACTCAGCAAGCTCCTCCCACCCTTTACCCAGGTACTTGAAGTTTTGGCGTGCTTCGCTCTGTCTGGTAGTGCGGACTTTTACTGGGCGGGAAATTTGAATTTTTACCTGGCTGGTTTCTGCAGCCTCTCCGATATCAAATTTGTAATCTCAGGTCTATATGATAGGCCTTCAAGTATTTATAATCTGCAAGACAAAAGGTCAAAAAATGTGATCCTTTAGTGAACAGTCCACAGCTTTCCTCTTCAACATCCCAAAGGCCAAATTTAGGGTTATGCAGCCAAATTATTCTCTCCCTTAGTCTCCCAAATGCCCCACTTCAGGCACCATTTTGTGCACCCCAGGTCTCACCCAGTTCTAACTCTAGACCTGGGCCACAAAAGAATGTTCACTATCACATTCACTTCAAATCTCACAGTCTTCTCTTACATATGGGCTACTCTTATCACACCTCAATTCCAGTCCACTCGCAGTCAAGCTGGGAGTGAGTCAGTGGTCCAGAATAGCGATCCAGGGGTTTGGGAGACACTTTACCAGTTCTGGGTTCCACTCAGCTTTTCAGTCCAGGAACCACACAGCACTCCAAAGGTTTAATAATAAACTCAACTTTTATTTGACTTCCACAACAAGCAGATAAAAACGTGAATTGATCTTCAACACAGTCAATGGAATAACTCTCATATAAATCTGGCTTCTGTCACTCCATGGGGAACACTTTACCACTTTCTACACAGGTATATGTACAGGGATACATCAGGACTATTTATATATAGACAAATGCTCCTGTACATGCCCACCCTGGGAGGCAGTGCTAAATCCCATTGGCTGTTCTCTCTCACTCCTTTGATCTCCAGTGGGCTCAGATCCCTCACTGTCTGACCCTTCTCCAGTGGTGATCCCTCTAGATCCACCCTGGACCTGAGACTGAGCTCTCCCTGGCTCCAATCCCGCTGCTCCTGGGATGGGACCCTTTCCTGCCCATCTGTAGCACTTGTAATTCACCAGTTGCCACTTTGTGGAGTAGCCCTCTTCTTACCAGCCAAAGGTTCACTCCTTTCGTCAGGACTCCCCTCTCTCCTCCTGATCTATTGGCAGGGGATTTTCAGACAGCCAAAAGATCTAAAAGAAAAAAAAATCATGTGCTCTTGCATGCAACTATGTTTATTAACTCCTAACTCCTCTCAGAGCTGTTGCTTACCCCAACATGGGCACTATCTTTCTGCATTTTATTCCATAAACCTTCCCATGGGCTGGGCTACCTCCTATGCAAGCACCTCCCAGTTACTCACTCCAGTTTTACTCTACCAGGGCTTATTCCTTTCAGTAATTCCAACCTAACCTGGGACTACATTAGTCATAGGTGTGTGCATACCCCCCCCCCCCCAAAAAAAAGGTTTGTCTTTGTTTAAAATTAATTTTCACATATATCAGGCATTTCTTTTAGGGCGTTGGGTTTATCAATTCATTTTTTAGGTGTGAAATTGTTTGCAAAAACATTTTAAGCATGCAAATTGATTGTGTGTCAATTTATAAGTACATATGCGTACAAGAGATTTGTGTGCACTTAAAGTTTTAGGCACTCGCATGAGCAGAATGTGTGCTCTTGAATACACATCCTTATGGCATGGAATTGAATGGGCTTCCTCTCATTTGCCGCACCAAGAATCAGCAGCGTGGCTTTGTAAAAGAGGCCCTTAGTAAGCAATCAACACCTAGAAAGCTTTTTTGTGCTGCAGTGGTTGCTAAAAGGTCAGTAGTGATCTTGTAGTGCAGGGTTGGCATATGAATCTTTTCCCTCCAGCATCTTGTTGAGGTAGCATTACATTTTCTCATAACTACATGGCTATGAGAACATTAATGCTCTTTAATGTTTGGGGGCAGGGGAGTGAAAGGAGAGAGAAATTCTGTGCAACTAAGGGATGCCTGTCCCCCTTGCTCCCACTGCTCCTTTGCTTCAGATTCTCCAACAGTTGAGTAACTGTGCTTATATTCGGGATACAAGATGGTGTACAGCATTAAATGCAAACTATCAACTTGAATCAGCCAATCATTGATGACTTCCTCAATGTGCTCCAATCACAGACAGTCCTCCAATATCTCCTACTCACCATGACCCTTAATCAGAAAAACAGTTTATCAAGTGTGAACATTAAGATAAATGGATATACAGAATTCTTTGGACTGTGAAAACAGTTTGTGTATAGAAAGATAAAGAGTTGATCTATGTGAAGATGTTGTTTTTGATATGGATGTTTTCCATATATTATTAGAGGACTTTTAGATAATGAATTATAAAAGATTACCTGGTATCTGTATCTGAAGTTTCTTTGTTCTCCTCTTTTTTGTTATTTGAAGTTGTGAGTGCCACTGATTTTCTAGGTAATTGTTTTGTGAGGAATTATGTTTATTTTGGATAGCTCCTTTTTGCTTCACATCGTTTTTTTTTTTTTTTGTAGTTATTTATAAAACTAACTCACTTGGTAACATTTACAAACTGAGTTAACTAAGCAACCACTGAATTAGGAATCTTTTTAAGAAGCGCAATCGGGCAAGGATCCAGAATATAGTTTCCCTTATTAAACTTTTCAACGCAAACCAGTTGTAAAGCAAACAATAATCAACATGAACATAAACCTCAGGGAAACTTAAAGCTGGCTGGGAGTAGAGGCAGCTAAATGTGGGTGAGAGGGCCTACTGGGGAGGACACTTCACATTGAGGGGGCATTTCTGGGAGTACTGACTTCCTAGGGAACTTCTAGGTGGGGGAACTTCCGGGTAGAGGTTTTGGCACTGGAAGAATCTTGCATTGGAGGAGGCTTTGATTTGGGGTGCTTGCATTGGGGGGGGGCTTTAGATGAGTACTTACATATGGAGGGCCCTTTGGAAAGGGGGTTTGTGATTGGAGAAGGCCTCAGGGGATATGTTACTTTCACTGTGGCTGATCACTTTAAGATGTGGCTTGGAAGCATTGGGCTGCAGCTTTGCAGCCCCAATGCTCCGAGAAAGATAAAATAACCCTAATATTTGGCTATGACAAAAGCCATAACATACTAACATAGTAGACGACAGCAGAAAAAGACCTGCACAGTCCACCCAGTCTACCCAACAAGATAAACTCACATGTGCCATTTTTTGTGTATATCTTACCTTGATTTGTACCTGTCTTTTGTTATGCATTTTACATTGTAATGAGGAAATTTTGCAAGTATTTGAACGCTTTGCATCTTATAACTATGTATCCCACAATGAACTAAAAAAACTGCATTATGGCATGCAAACTTATATTAGAGGCCTTTAACATGCAGTAACAGGCAAATAGCATGTGGTTTAGCTGTAATACAACTTGTTAACCAACCCTCTTTAACCTAATGATGACACCCCTAGCCAAGTTATTAGACAATCAAAAACTCAACCCATACATATATGCAGACGATGTCATGATTTATATCCCATTCAAACATGACCTAAAGGAAATCACCAATGAAATCAACCAAAGCTTCCAAATCATGCACTCCTGGGCGGATGCATTTCAACTAAAACTCAACGCAGAAAAAACACAATGTCTTATAATCACCAATACAAATAAATTCACCACCATAACCACCCCAAACTTTTCCCTCCCCATTTCAAACAACCTGAAAATCCTGGGAGTCACCATTGATCGAAAACTAACACTTGAAAATCACGTGAAGAATACAACTAAGAAAATGTTCCATTCTATGTGGAAACTCAAAAGAGTAAAACCTTTCTTCCCAAGAGCCATTTTTCGTAACCTGGTACAGTCAATGGTACTAAGTCACCTGGACTATTGCAATGCACTATATGCCGGCTGTAAAGAACAGACCATCAAAAAACTTCAAACAGCCCAAAATACCGCAGCCAGACTCATATTTGGGAAAACAAAATATGAAAGTGCAAAACCCCTAAGAAAGAAATTGCACTGGCTCCCACTCAAGGAACGTATCACATTCAAGATCTGCACAATCGTTCATAAAATCATTTACGGAGATGCCCCGACCTACATGCTAGACCTCGTGGACCTACCACCTAGAAATGCCAAGAGATCTTCCCGCACCTTTCTTAATCTGCACTTCCCTAGCTGTAAAGGACTAAAATATAAACTAACACACACAACCAGCTTTTCGTATATGGGTACGCAGCTATGGAATTCACTTCCAACTCACCTGATAACGATCAATGAACTAACTTCTGCAAATCCCTGAAGACTTATCTCTTTAACAAAGCATACCACAAGAACCCTTTACTAACTATAACAAAACACCTATCCAACTTTATTCAGAATCTATCTTTCTACAACTGCTTGAACAAATCCTCCTGTCTTCATTAACTTCTTATAACACCAATTGTATCATCTAACCTGGTATGGTGATACCATAACAGGTCTATGTAAGCCACATTGAGCCTGCAAATAGGTGGGGAAATGTGGGATACAAATGCAATAAATAATAAGTGATTGGAACAGAACTGTATTCCAATGCCTCACTTATGCATAAGGAGAGTGCCAAGTAAATCTAGAAAAGTTATACTGAGTCTGATCAAGAAACTGCTCAGCATCTATTTTACTCCTAGATCACATTTCAATTTTGACATGGCTGACTCAGTTACTATGACACATGCCATCTAAAATTGTACCAAGAAATGATCAGGTTAAATGTTCTTCTAAGTAGTAATAAGCATCCTTCTTCGATCATTCAGAGATCATTCAAAGAAGTTAGAATGATCTGAAACAGAGTGGACCCCTCAGGGAGTAGATAGAATGTGGAGGAATCTAAGAAAGCCTGAGGAGTGATCACTTGGTAGCTAAGTTTCAATGTAAAAAGCACTTGATATTTAAACAAAAATAAAAGGAGGAAAAAAAAAGGTGCAGCGTTTGTCCCACACTGGTGTCGCCGTATTGCCTGCCCTGCTGTTCTCAGTCACGCCATGCATGCTCATTTTAGTGAAACTGAGCATCATTAAAATGAGTGTGCATGGCGCGACTGAGAACAGAGCAAGGCAGGCAATGCAAGACCTTCACAGGACAAACGCTTCAGCTGGCATGGGTTGGGGACCTGCGCCAGACAAGGTACCATCACTTGGAGGCAGTCTAAATGTGCCCCACATACACTTTGAGCTCTGCTCCCCCCCCCCCCCCCCCCCCCCATCAAGGTCTGGCTACACCCCTGCTTTTGCCTAGTTACTTCTGATGCTTGCAGTTAAAAGTAAAAAGTAAAAGCCAAATAGAGACTGAAAAGCCGCATTGAGCCTGCCATGAGTGGGAAAACGCGGGGTACAAATGTAAAAAAAAAATTATGATTCCTCATTAAACCAGATGAAACAGCAAAACCTAGAACAGGATTTTGCTATTGCAAACCTCGTCATGCAAACAGTGGATCATCTCATCTTAAAATTTTGCTGTTCAGGGAATACAGCCTATGAGAACAGTGGAGTTGATTATGTTTGCTGAAATGGTTACTGGTCTCCACACTGTTCCCTCTAAACTGAGTGGGAATCCTCCACCCATGGTCCTGCCAGTAGTGAGGGACAGGCAAGCTGTGCAGAACTCCAGGAAACCTGCCTGTCCCTAGTGACTGAAAGCACACTACTAAAACGCCACCCCTCTTTGGCAGCAAGCTCAGCGGTCTCCGCCCAAACAGAACAGCAATGATTTGGTCACTTTCAAGTAGAGAAGAAGCTGGAGCTGGTTTCAGTTCTTGTTGAACAGACATATGTCTCTCCCACAACAGACTGCTGGACTTTGCATGGAAAAATTTATATTGACTGCCCACTGGATTGATAATGGGCCGATATTCAAAGTGATTTAAGCAGGCTGGAGCCTTTCCTGTGCACTTAAATCCCTTCCTGCTGCCTAAGTGGTGATATTCAGCGGCACTTAACCAGACAGTGCTACTGAATATCCCCAGACTGTCAAACTAAAAAGTGGTCAGGGCCAGGGACGGCATTGGGGGTGGCACTGTGGAGAAGCGTGAGGTTATGCGGGTGCCGGCAATATTCAGTGTTGGCACCTGCATAGCTAAGTGGCCTAAATTAGGACAGTGCAAAAGCTGTCCTAAATTAGGCCGCTTAGCTATGCGGGTGACGGCACTTAATATCGGACTACCCCCTGCATACATTTTTTTAAAACCCACCCAGTCTCTCTATTACCCCCCTACCTCCCCCCACACTGCAATTTGCTAAGTCCTTTCCCTCCCCCACCCTTCCCAATGGTGGTTCAGTGGGGGGTTTGGGGGGAAGGGTTGCAGCCCCATTGCTCTTGCCGCTTTGCAGCTGCCTTTCAAAATG
The DNA here is from genome assembly GCF_901765095.1 of Microcaecilia unicolor. Taxonomy (NCBI): domain Eukaryota; kingdom Metazoa; phylum Chordata; class Amphibia; order Gymnophiona; family Siphonopidae; genus Microcaecilia; species Microcaecilia unicolor. Next base: position 124,174,156 of record NC_044031.1, on the reverse strand, counting down.
GCTGTCACACCAAGTGGCATTTGACACTTAGGTCATTACCGCCCGGATTCTTTACCTCTAGGTCAATGGCTGGCGGTAAGGTTTCAGACCTAAAATGGATGAGCAGCAATTTTGATTTTGCCACACGTCATGGCATTTTCTGCAAAAAGTATAGGCCTTTTTCACAGGTGTGCTAAAAAATGGATTGGCACACGGCCAAAACCCATGCCTACACTACCACAAGCCATTTTTCAGCACACCTTAGTAAAAAGACCCTTTAGTTCCCAATATTCAGTGCCAATTCTTGGACATGACCTGTTATTATATAGTGGGGGCTAATTCAGCCAGCGACGGTAAGTGTTTAAATAAAAGCTGACTGCTACTGGCTGAATATCAAGGGGATAATTATAGAGGAAGTCTGTTTGACTGGCCTTAAGACTGAAGGGTTTCTGCACATTTGACATTCTTGCATCAGTTCTGGAAGATATTCAAACAGAGTTTGCCATCAGAGAAAAATTGTTAGAATAACAACAGACCATGATTCCTACTTTGTGAGAGCCTTCTCTGTAATTGGACAGCATGGCGATGATAATGAAGATGCAAGTGATGAACTAGACAGCACTACTTCTAATGCAGATGATAACAATGATGATGATAAAGCATTCTTTGATGTAAGGATGCCAAGTATTTCAGACAGAGATTCCCTTGATCAATACCTGCAGATCCAGTCAGAAGACCAGTAATATTGCAGCCTGGCCTGATTTGATTGAAGGGAACTTTTTATCAGACTGAACAATCCACTTCCTGCTAGTGCTGTTGTTTAACACCTTTTTAGCTGTGTTAGATTAATGACACACAAACACACTCACATCAGTGACACTTTCAAAATTTAGTTTTACTAAAAGTGAAGTGGATTGAACTGTAGAGCAATAAAGTTGTTGGGATAAAAACATTAGCAATAGTCACCTTCATTGTAGTTGTGGCACTTTCACTTTTTACTCAAAAAGTATTATACTAGGCGATAACTTTTTTGCTTTCACTTAAGTAAATTTTTTTATGTGTTCTTCACTGTACCTTTACTTAAGTATTAAAATATACATTTATTTCACTTTTATTTATGTACTTTGACCAAGTACTTTGAACAACATTGTCTAGGATCCAGCAAGCTGTGGGATCCAAGACAACAAGCCTTGCAGACTTTGTAAGTAAAGTAACTGTCCAGAGTTCTGTTCTTCTATGTCATCATATTGTCCATTGTTTTACCTTGAGGGGAATACTGATTCACAGACTTTAAATGAAGTTTGAGTCCTAAGCTATTCCCCCAGGTCATCATACTGCCTGCTCTCCAAGTTTATGAAATGGCTGCAGTATCCTCCATTTTACATAATCCAAATATTGTCATCAATGAGGCTTAATAACTCCATATAAATCACTCTTCCTTTGATGGCATTGAGGTCAGGAAGTCATTTCCTACTGTTTCATCCCCTCCCTCTCTACCACTAGATCAGTTTTCTAGTACAGACCATCCTCTTTCAACATCCTTATCAACCTTTGTTCCCTTTTTTTGTACCATGTGTTCTGGAATTTTGTGGCATTTTCTTTTGTGTCTGCTTATTTCTGGCTGATTCTGTGAGTTCCCACTGATAGTTTGCAAGACAGAAATTGCTGGCTGACCACAAACTGAGAAAGACCATTTCCATGACATCCCAACCAACTGTCTTGTTACAAACAAACTGACAAGATCCCCCGTTGTCATGACATCCCAATTGGTTGTTACTGAGCAGAGGTGTGGCAAGGACACTAAGGCCCTATCACAGGTCTCCTATGTACTTTCAGGATTGCTGATTGGGTGATATATGAGGTGGTCCTTTGTGATGGGAAGGGTATATAAGTAACTGCTCATCTAAAGAGACTCTGAAAATAGTCCGTCTGGCAGGACAGTTTCATATCCTTGCCACAGCCTATTCCAGTGGGGGTGTCCTCCCCCCTCCTTGTAAGAACTAATTCTTTACAGCTAAGAATCTATCTTTCTTTCTTTCTTTCTTTCTTTCTTTCTTTCTTTCTTTCTTTCTTCTTTCTTTCTCTCTGTTCTGTGACCTTTGTATGACAGTGAGGAATAAACTTTCCTTCCTATTGTTAGACTCTGTTCTGTAAAACTACTAATGCCAAGAGCCAATAGTATTTCTTGTGCTGTTGCTGGTGAGTAATAAAGTTACCTTTCTTTCTAACTTAATCTGACTTTTCCTTTCTTTCTAAAAATAGCATAATAAAAACGCAGCCTAGTACACATGTTGCCAAGGTAGTTAATTCTTTGAACCAAGCTGCTCCAACATAACGTAAGAACTTAAACTTTGCCATACTGGGACAGACTGAAGGTCCATCAAGCCCAGCATCCTGTTTCCAACAGTGGGCAATCCAGGTTACAAGCACCTGGCAAAATCCCAACAGTATAATACATTTTATGCTGCTTATCCTAGCATTAAGCAGTGGATTTTCCCCAAGTCCATCTTAATAATGGCATATGGACTTTTCTTTTTGGAAGTTATCCAAACCTTTTTTAAACCCCACTAAGCTAACTGCTTTTACCACGTTCTCTGACAATGAATTCCAAAGTTAATATTTTCTCCGTTTCATTTTAAATTTACTACTTTGTAGCTTCATTGCATGCCCCCTAGTCCTAGTATTTTTGGAAAGAGTAAACAAGCGATTCACTACTACCCGTTATCCAGTAAGCCTCCTTCATAGACATTTAATCTTCCTTCAAGGTCACTGAACTTCAATCCTGTCCCCTTATAGGTGATTTCATTCAGGGCTGACACCACCTGTATAAAGGGACAGTCACAAGAAGCTGAGGGCTCTGCATTTGCAGGGAGCTGAAATATGTATATACAGACTTTGGTTGAGCTTGAGGGCCAGAAGATTTCTGATATCCAGTGAGCTCCCCCCCTCCCACCCCATTAATGATTTATTTTGCAACTTGACCCCATTCCTTTGCAGGTGTCACCTAGGGCTGACACCTTTCTGGCCTACTGCCAAAAGTCCTCACCAAAGGGTTTGCCCCTTTGTGCATCCCTTCATGCAAGACTGATGGTGGTCTGATTTTGTTTTTGTTAGTTTATGAGGCAGTTGTGTTTGGCTGATTTTTAAGGATGTGCTGGCTGAAGGGGCAAAGAGGAGTTTGAAAGAAGGGAGTAGGGATATTAATGGGGTTATGGGAAATGGACATTGTGGAAATGAAGGACTTGAGTTGGCTGAAGAAAATTAGGTATGGGACATCAGGAGAAAGCTAAACAATTGGTTTCTTTATATCAGCCGCTTTTTCTGGTGGAGTAAGGTTGTACAGAATATTTTTCTGTTTGCTGGAAAGTTATGGTTTTATCCTATGCCTGAAACTTTCTATGTAGTTGTCCAGTTTGTTGTTTTGTCCATCCTGTGGGGTGAAATATATGTTCTTGTGTTTAAAATTGTAGTCCAGTCTGTTGGGAGTTTCTTTATTGTGGAAATGTACCATCAAGTGGAGTTTCCTAAAGAATTCTTCCAGGTCTGAGTATAGTTGAATTGGGCAAAATGATAGTCCTTTGGAGGGTACAGAGACTTCATGCTGTGATAATTGATAGTTTGAGAGGTTTACTATCCCCATTTGATTTGCATTTCCAATAGTAATAGGTTCAGTGGAGGTTTGCCTGCAGGGCATCTGCAAACTTTCTTGATCTCCTGGTTTGTTAGGGTTCTGATTCTCACATACCTCAGATGGATTGGAAATGTATCCAAGTTGTTTGAGTTGCTTGTTTTGCAACACTGTCTGTGCACCGAGATGAGATGTTTTTCGCTCTGTGGTTCTGCAGAGAGAAGACAGTTTTATTTCTTTTTTGCAGATAGCAATCTGTTGTTTTTCCTCTTGGATATTCTGCAGGTCTTCCTTTAGTTGGCTCATATGGTATGGATGTAGTTTCTCCATGTTCCTTATGATTTCATCTCTTTGGGTTTTTATCGTTTTGTTCTTCTTGTAGAGTTGATGTATAAGTTAATTTCTTAGTTTCTGACTAGTGCGTTTGCAGAGTTTGTCTGCATAGTCAGAACTGTAAGTAGCCAAAGGATTTTTGATCTTCAGTCCTTTGGGAATGATGTAATTCTTCTTGCAGATTGTCAGAAAATAAAGGGCTGTTCACTTTTGTTTCTTTTTCCATAACTTTGTTCATTTGCTTTTTTCATGCAGCTATATGCGGCATCTTCCATCTTGAGTGGAGTGATGTGGTAGCCGTGTTAGTCCACTTTTAAAGGTAATCAATAGAAATAAAATTAAATAAAACATAGAAAAGAAAATAAGATAATATCTTTTTTATTGGACTAACAATTCAGTTTTGATTAGCTTTCGAAGGTAACCCTTCTTCATCAGATCAGAAATAAGCAAATGTTGATAAATAACAGCATATATAAGTAAAGCATCAAAGCATTCCAGTGACAGTCTCACAGGAAGAGGGTGGGGTATGTTAGGTGAGAGACAGGGAGAGCTGGGTGGATGAGAGAAAAAGAGAAATACATGGTGATAAGAGGGTGACAAAGCGATAGAATTTTATGGTTTGTAATGGGTTAGAAAACCCAGATCTTCATTATGTCCTGTCTGGTGGGTGTCAAAATATTAAATCATTCTAACTTCAAAGGTATAATGTGTTTGGATTGTCTTAAAGTTTCCTCCTTTTAGTATTCTCACCATAAAATCATTGATACAGTGTTCTGGGATTTTTCATATCATGTCTATCCAGCTTATAATCAAAAGTGATCGCCGGCCATCTTCCGACACAAATCGGGAGATGGCCGGCGATTTCTTAAAAGCGGCGAAATAGGTATAATCGAAAGCGACATTTTTGACAGCATCGCCGCTTTCCCGTCGCTTCGCCGGCGAAAGTTCAAGGGGGTGTATTGGTAGATTAGCAAAAGCGGGACATGGGCGGGCATGGACGTGGCTACCAGATGGCCGGCCTTCGCCGATAATGGAAAAAAAAAGCGGCATTAAGCAGTATTTCGACGGGTTTACTTGGTCCTTTTATTTTCATGACCAAGCCTCAAAAAGGTGCCCCAACTGACCAGATGACCACTGGAGGGAATGGGGGATGACCTCCCCATACTCCCCCAGTGGTCACCAACCCTCTCCCATACTAAAAAAATAAAACTAAAAACCTTTTTTGCCAGCCTGTATGCCAGCCTCAAATGCCATACCCACCTCCATGACAGCAGAATGTGTTGTATCCTCCGACAGCCTTTCCCTGGTTGCGATGTGGCTCTCGGGTGAGTGTGACACCTTTTTTGCTAGGTGCCCTGCAGAGTCACATTAGCAATGCATTGTGGTGAGTGTAGGGTACTGGGCTCTACTCTCATGGTGCTTTTCCCCCCTGCTAACTGGGTCAGAGTGTGCCCTGTTTTGTTTCCTGTTGTAGTCCATGCAGTAGTGGCCATTTTTGTAAGCCAGTTTTAGTTCCCTTTCCTGTGTTACCCACGTTAGAGAATGTAGTTCTTACCTTGAATGGTGCTGAAAGAGGGCATTGTACACCATTGTGCCAGCTCTGACCTACTGCTAATCTTAGTACCAGGGGACTCTTTGCCAGTGGGGCACAACCTCTGATCTGCAGTTAACTGTGAGTAAACGTGGTTATTTCAAGAAAGGACTTTTTCAGAGAGATTAGTCTTCAGGTGTGAACTGGTGTGCCAAAGTTATACAGCAGCAATAAGTCATAGAGGCTTTATGCAGGTCCCTGGAGCAATTTTAGTGGGTGCAGTACATTTGTGGGTAGTGGGTTGGGGGGGGGGGTTGGGGGGCTCAGCTCCCAAAGTAAGGGAGCTATGCACGTGGGAGCAAACCCGGCCATCTTAAACCCGGCGAACTCCACGGCATTTGGCCGGGCTAAACCATATTATCGACAAAAAAGATGGCCGGCCGTCTTTTTCGATAATACGGTTCTGGCCAGCTGTAGCGCTGCCGCCAACATAAATCGCCGGCGATCTATTTGGCCGGCGACGTTCGATTATGCCTCTCCATGTAAATTAAATCTTCTCTTTAGCATCTGGCTTGTTTCTCCAATATAGCACCCTTCTTCATACTTTTTACATTGAATGATATATACCACATTGGAAGATGAGCATGTGAAGGATTCATTTATGCTGAATATTTTTTCTTTGTGAACGACTGTGGGATCCTGTGAAATGTTTTGGCATAGTTTGCAGCTGGATATATTGCAAGGATGTGTGCCACTTTCTTGTTTTTGAGTTTCTATCGGGATCTTGCTTTTCACTAGTTTGTGTTTTAAGTTGGGTGGCTGTCGGAAGGCCAGAACTGGTGGTGATGGAAATATCTCTTCCAGTAGTTCATCCTCCTGGAGTAGTGGCTGTAGATCTTTTATGATTTTTCTCAATGTTTCTAGCTCTGAGTATGTCACTACAAGAGGGATTCTGTCTCTGGCTTTCTTTTCCTTGTACTGTATTAAGTTCTCCATGAGTGTTTTAAGGGAGGAGGCAATATTCTTGGAGATTATTTTGGGGTTGTAGCTTTTTTGTTTGAAGGATTCAGTCAGGATTTTGAGGTGTTTATCTCTGTCCCCTGGGTCAGAGCACACATGGTGGTATCTTGTGGCTTGGCTGAGAATAATGGATTTTTTTTTGTATGTGAAGGGTGGAAGCTGGAGTTGTTGAGGTAACTGCATTTGTCTGTAGGTTTCTTGTATATAGATGTTTGTATATAGCCATTACTGATTGAAACTGTAGTGTCCAAAAAATTGACCTTTTCTAGGGAGTAGTCAATTTTGAATTTGATTGTAGGATGGTATGTATTGAAAGAACTATAAAATTGTTTTAGAGTTTCTTTCCCCCCCCCCCCCCCCTCAGTCCATATCATAAAAATGTCATCAATATACCGGTAGTATTTTAGGGGTTTTTGTCTGATATGTATTCAAAAATGTCTTTTACAGTTCTGCCATAAAGAGATTAGCATATTGGGGTGCCATCCTGGTGCCCATCGCAGTGCCCATGATTTGTAGATAGATATTATTGCTAAAGTGGAAATAGTTGTGAGTTAGAATAAATTTGATTAATTTTGTAAGTTTCCAGTGAGTATTGGTGGTTTAGGGAGGATATTTCTAGGCGTTTCTCACATGCAGCTATGCCATCTGCATGGGGAATGTTGCTGTATAGTGATTCTACATCCATTGTGACCAGAAGGGTACTCAGTGGTAACTGCTTGATATTTTTTAATTTATTCAGAAAGTCTGTGGTGTCTTGCATGAAGCTGTTTGTGTTGTGCAGAAAGGTTTCACAATGCCCTCTATAAGTCCAGATATTTCCTCCATGAGTGTGCCAATATGATTGATCTGCCAGAGTTTCCAGGTTTGTGGATTTTAGGTAGCATGTAGAATGTGCCCACAGAAGGATGGTTTGGTATGAGTTTCTTCAAATGTGGCTGTACTTGTTTTGGAAGTGTTTTGATAAGGTCTTTCAGCTGTTTTGTATAATCCTGCATGGGTTCCTCAGTTAGTTTCCTGTAGTATGTGAGAGCTGTCTGTGTCCTACTTCGATGTATTTTTGTGTGTCCATAACCACCACCAAGCCTCCTTTGTCTGCAGGTTTGATGGCAATGCATTGGTTGTTTTGTAGGATTTTTATGGCCACTCTTTCTGGTGGAGTAAGGTTGTACAGAATTTTCTTTTGTTTGCTGGAAAGTTGTGATCTTACCCTATGCCTGAAACTTTCTATGTAGTTGTCCAGTTTGTTGTTTTGTCCATCCTGTGGGGTGAAATATGTGTTCTTAAGTTTAAAATTGTAGTTCAGTCTGTTGGGAATTTCTTTATTGTGGAAATGTACCTTCAAGTGGAATTTCCCAAAGAATTCTGCCAGATGGAGGTCGTAGAGACGAGGACTGTGTCAGAATTTAAGAAAGTATGGGACAAGCACGTGGGATCCTTTAGGGAAAGGAAGAGTTAGTAGTTACAGAGGATAAGCAGACTGGATGGGCCATTTGACCTTTATCTGCCATCATTTTTCCCTGTTTTTATGAAAACCGATGTAAATATCCACATCTAAATGTAGGCGCATTCCCCCAAATTCTACAACAACGTGTGTAAATTTGAGTAATATCCCCGACACATCTATACTCCTCCCATGACCGTGCTCAATTTTCAGCTACGCAAGTTAGAATTTACATATGCCCCTTTTTAGAATATGCCTTAAAAGAGTGCATTCACTCTGCAGCCCCTCACTACCTCTCCACCCTCATCTCTCCCTACACTCCTTCCCAGGAACTCCGTTCACTAGGCAAATCTCTCCTAATTGCACCCTTCTCCTCCATCGCTAACTCCAGACTTCGTTCCTTTTGTCTCGCCACACCTTATGCCTGGAATGGGCTTCCTAAGCCGTTACGTCTAACTCCATCCCTGGCCGCCTTCAAATCCCCGACACATCTATACTCCTCCCATGACCGTGCTCAATTTTCAGCTACGCAAGTTAGAATTTACATATGCCCCTTTTTAGAATCTCCCTACACTCCTTCCCAGGAACTCCGTTCACTAGGCAAATCTCTCCTAATTGCACCCTTCTCCTCCATCGCTAACTCCAGACTTCGTTCCTTTTGTCTCGCCACACCTTATGGGCTTCCTAAGCTGTTACGTCTAACTCCATCCCTGGCTGCCTTCAAATCCGGTCTAAAGGCCTACCTGTTTGATGCTGCTTTTGACTACTAACTTGTCACTTGCTCATAACCTTTATCTTGTCTTCCTCTCTTCAATAGTCCCTTTCCCTATGTGTCCTTCTGTCTGTCCTACCCTTATCCTTATTGGTCCTTTCTGTCTGTCCTGATTTAGATTGTAAGCTCTTTTGAGCAGGCACTGTCTTTTCTTTCTTCATGTTCAATTGAGAAGCGCTGCGTACGACTGGTAGCGCTATAGAAATGATTTATAGTACTAGTAGTATAGTTAAAAAGCACATGTAAATTCCAACTATTGCCAATTAGTGATGGTAATTGGTTGTTATTGACAAATTATCATCACTGATTGGTTTGTTACTCAATCGAGTAACATGTGTAAATTGGCAGTGCACACAATTTAACACACATTACTCACCGTGCCTTATATAGAATCTGGGGATTAGTGGCTGAATATTGCTGCTGAACATGTGAAGGGCAATTGTTTAACTATGCGCCAATAATCTATAAAAGGAAGTATAAGTGGCATTGCCTATATCTGCAAGGAAGGTTTACATGTTGGCAGAGCTTTGACGGGACATGGGTGTGTCTACCATTGATGCACACAGCTTACAGAATACTATAAGATACATGCATAGCATGCCACAGTTACGTGCATCCATTTACACAAGCCATTGACCTGCTGTAAGAGGGTGCATGCACATTTTGGCTTACCAATGCCAGTGTGCGCTCATTCTATAATGGAATCTGGGCGCCCTGATGCAGTTATAGAATTGGCACAAAACACACTGCATCAGGGCGCCCAAATGTGGACATCTATTTATAGAATGCCACCATAGTTGATTTGTTTTGATTTATTTACTTGATATTCCGTTGTATACAACAGAATTTTAAAATGGTTTACAATAACCAATAACAAAATTCAATAAACAAAACAAAAATATGCACATTCCAAAAAACTACATAATTAAAAATGCAATAATCAAAAATAATAAAACACATCATACTAATAGAAACAGCTAATCAGCTGAAATACTGAAGCTTTGCTCAAAAAGACAGGTTCTGCCCTAATTCCACTCCTCTACTGTATAGATAGAAACATAGGGGTCAATATTCACACTGATTTTAAAAGCCAGGAAAGGCTCCTGGCTGTTTAAATCTTATGTCTGGGCCTAACCAAGGATATTCAGAGGCACTAAACAGACAGTGCTGCTGAATATCCTCTCTAACCGCCCATTCTGAAACTGGCCAGTTTGTGGGCAATCTGAGGGTGGTGGGGCTACCTAACCTAGCAGGTTAGCAGAGATATTCAATCTGCTAACTGGCTTAGAAAGTGCATAAAGTTAGGACAGAAAAAAGACCGTCCTAACTTTATGTGGTAAAATGAACCAGGCAATGGTCTGAATATTGGCCCATGCCTGGTTAACTTCTAGATCTGGCCCCTGATGTCCTATCGTCCTCCTCCATGTATGGGATTTCTCCCCCTCCAGCACAACCGGTACACCTCCTGACCCCCTCCCATCACCTCAAAGCACACCAAGACCACTCTCCTTCCCACCCACCCCTGAATAGTTGGCAACCCCCCCCCCCCTCAAAATGCCCACTCCCCCTCTTACCCTCAGGAAACCAACAAAGCCCCCCCTGCAGGATCCCGCCTCCCCCCAACTCTACCCCCTTCCTCCTCCAAACTCACTACCTGTTCCTCTGATGCCATTGCCACCAATCTACTCAGCTTTCACGTCTCCCATATTTTCATCCCCTCCATCTGTCACATCCTCCCTCATCCTGCCTGTTGCCCTGTTGGTCCAGTGAGGCAGGAGGGCAGAAGTGAGTGAGTGAGAGATGCCTACTCACCCTGCTCATTGTGGTAGCCTCTCTAAAATGGCTGGGGTTTGGTATGCACGGATTAATACAGTTATCAACATTTGCCTGCATTTTAAAACCAACTACGTTTTGCAACTGCCAAGCCAAAATGTTGCATGGGAACTTCAGACTTCAGACAAAACGGAGAAGTACACATACCAATCTCTTAGAAGAGTGAATTATGAAGAAACAGCATGAAGTGACAATCTGTCATATAAAAGCACAGGAGAAAGTAGAAAATGGTACACTTTGTGAATAGATAAATGCTATATTTAACACAGAGCAAAAGTGGTTAGCATAATAGCACACAATTCTAAGAGTCAGTAGCTGTAGAAGCAATCACCAAAGTCGAGACAGAGAGATGAAAACCAGGCTCATCAAACCAGGTCAATGCACAGGGAACAGACAAAGGAAGTCTGGGCTAAAGTAGGAACAGACAGGAAGAAAGTTTCAGGATGAGCAGGAAATCAACAGCTGGAGACAAACATGCTAAGGACAATGCATCCTCCACTGATGAACCAACAAGATCTTAGGCTGAATGCAGGAAGTGTGCAGTTTACCCAGTCAGGGGCTGGATTACTGGGAGTCAGTAGAGACCTCAATGAGAAAGACCAGTCTTAGCCAACAGGAAGCTTGCTAAAGAAATGTGTTCAGAGCCAGGCAGCGCTCCATCTTCCCCTCCCTAATTTGTCAGAACAAGTCCAGCTGTCTCCAGTAATGAGGTGTTGCTTCCTTTTTAAGAAGGGAAGCTGGCAGCTTTGGAGGCTGAGGTAAAATGCTGCAGATGCCAGATTCCCTTTCAGATATGTGCTGTAAAGGAAAAACAGCTTACATTACAAGATGGCAAGGAGACAAATGAGCAATACCACCTGAAACAGATTCTATTTGATGTCAAAACTTATGAATTGGGGATTCTCTGTGTATATTATATATTTTGGGGAATATGTTATATTAGAAGTGACATGTTTTGCAAAGAATCAATAAGCACCAAATTATTTGTCTAGAAGGGAGCTTACAGTACACCTATTAAATAGACGCTCTGCTTCAATCTATTTTTCAACATATATTTGCCAATAGACAATCCACTGGGTGCAGGAAGCATAGTATTTTTAAAAAAAGGATCTATCAGATCAGCGCACCTTCCCCTAATAAGGCTAAATGAGCCTAGCATATGTCTGAAAAGGGGCTTCGTGCAATCCTCATCGATCCTTAGATATGTTTTTTTCAATTTCAATCCCCTGCAGAGACTGAAATAGAGCCCATGAACACTTCTGCCCTGGCCAAGGAGACTGCCTTGAAACAGCGTTTTGTAACGCGAAACATGGATCTGTGTCGGTTGACATCTGGTCTCCAGTCTATGAACTTAATGAACAGCTAAAATCGCTAACATTGAAAAATTGGAAAGCTAAGTACTTTAATATATATTTCAGTATATTGAGGAAATGCTGAATGTAATAATTGAAAGAAGATATAAGTTGTTTAAAACTAAAAAAGAAAAAATTGAAAAAACATATCTAAGGATCGATGAGGATTGCGCTACGCCCCTTTTCAGACATATGCTAGGCTCATTTAGCCTTATTAGGGGAAGGTGCACTGATCTGATAGATCCTTTTAAAAAAATACTATGCTTCCTGCACCCAGTGGATTGTCTATTGGCAAATATATGTTGAAAAAATAGATTGAAGCAGAGCATCTATTTAATAGATGTTTTGCAAAGAAGCACATTTAAGATAAAGATTTTGTTAGGATGTGTTTAAATGTGTGGAAGCAGATAAAGGCTGTAGAATTACATTATTTGCAAACTTTCTATTGTTTTTTCTTTATCTAGATAAAATATATGCAAAATGATTTAGGCCCATTCATTTCTGTGGGCATTTTTCCAACTCTTTTAAACCTTCTTTCAGTTTCCATTGTGAGACATTTGTGTCATTTCTTACTGTATACAAAAGTTAAGTAATTTTTAGTTGACACATGCAAAATTGTATTAAAGGCCTCACAAAATGCAGGTTCTTTCCCCCTGTAGCCTTTTAGCACCACTGGACTTATGCAGTGTTGACCAGAGGCCATAGATATTCAGGTACTATATGTCTTTACACCAAGAAGTTTATAAGCAAGTACCAAGGCAACAGGAGATAAAGTGAATTCTCCTAGTCATAAGGAGTATCAGTGGCAACAGTGGATTCAAGGCCTGGCTTTCCTGTTTCTTAGTTCATTGCTCTAACCACGTCAGTCTTTGAGGGCCTCCAATAGGTCAGGTTTTCAGGCTATCCCTAATGAATATGCATGAAAGAGATTTGCATACAAATGGAAGTAGTAGGCATATAAATTTCTCTCATTAGGGATAGCCTGAAAACCTGACCTGTTGTTAGGCCTTGATGACTAGGAATGAAAACCAAAATTCTAAGCACTACTTCCTGCCCCATTTATGAAACAATTCTAAAATAGGGTACCAACATTGTTAAGGGAGGTGGTGGAGATAAAAACGGTAACAGAATTCAAACATGCGTGGGATATGCATAAAGGAATCCTGTGCAGTAGGAATGGATCCTCAGAAGCTTAGCCGAAATTGAGTGGCGGAGCAGGTGGGGGGAAGAGAGGTTGGTGGTTGAGAGGCGAGGATAGTGGAGGGCAGACTTATACGGTCTGTGCCAGAGCCAGTGATGGGAGGCGGGACTGGTGGTTGGGAGGCGGGAAATACTGCTGGGCAGACTTGTACGGTCTGTGCCCTGAAAAAGGCAGGTACAAATCAAGGTAAGGTATACACATATGAGTTTATCTTGTTGGGCAGACTGGATGGACCATGCAGGTCTTTTTCTGTCGTCATCTACTATGTTACTATGTATGTAAGGGGGCATTCACAGGGGAGGGGCATTGGTGGAGCATAGGCAAGGCTGATATTTACCCACATAATTTATAGTATTCTTTAAATTACATGTGTAATTTTCAGGCCTGCCTATTTTCCACACTTGTTACTCCCCTATGAACCCTCCACAACAATTACACACTACTGCCATTTAAGCACACAAGTGTACACTTACCTGCATGCTGCATGAATGGCAATATTCTATAAATTTAAGCACACAAATGGCACCTACATTTAGGTGACTTGTTATAGAATGAAAGGGTTAGAGCTTGTGCTGTAATTAGTGTTGAACTAGCTGTGAAAGTTATTTTTTTTTTTTTACTTTGGACTTAAGTCTTAAACATAGCAAGTGCATGCCAGACAGGAAAGCATCCAGGTAATGGTGGCTCTACCATTAGGTGGAGGCCTCAGGCGGCACTCTTTGTAGAGCAGCATCCCTCCACACTAGCTGCTGTCTGGCATCTCCCCTCTGCCCTTCCTTCCTCAACCCCCTTCCCTGGAATCTTCTTGTTTTTAAAATGTCAGAGGCAGCAGCAATTCCCATAGGTTGCTCTGTCACTGGCACTGGCCTCTTCTCTCTACTGTGGCCCACCTCTCTGATGTAACTTCCTGTTTCCTCAGAGGCCACTGATTTTTGGAAAAACAAGAAAAGAACGTAGATTTAGGGAAGAAAGTTGAGCGAGGAAGGCAGGAAATGCCAGACTGTGGCCGGGGGTGGGAGGAGTTGGGAGAGAAAGAGAGTGTGAACAGAGAGATGTTGGAATTGGAGGGGTGGCAGGGGGGCCAGGGCAGTATCTCATCCCTCGCCTCAGGCAGCAGATTGCCTTGGGCTGCCCCTGCATCCAGGCATCAACATGCAGTCATACCCGGATGTTTAGTGCCCATGCCTAAACATGGTCCAGCTTTCAATATCCAAGTATGATTCAGCCAGCGGCCATCCGTGCTTTAAAAAAATGCTCACCGTCACCAACTGAATATTGGTGAGAAAGTACAGTAGTTACAAAAATAATCAAAAAGTCTCAGTGACTGGTAATTCTAGGTTTCCTCTGAGCAATAATCTACTCAAAATCATGTATCTTTCACACTTCCTTGTAGACTAGATAGTTCTAATAATTTATATTCACCCATATGGTGCCTTTTCCCTCCTTTAAGTGGGTCTGTAGGATCTCTCTCCTCTTTATCAGTTACTTTAAGCAGTGGTTTAAGCCCAGTATGGGACTCTCTCTCTCTCTCTCTCTCTCTCTCTCTCTCTCTCTCTCTCTCTCTTTCCTTCCTTTATGGCAAACAGTTCCTCTGTGCTCCAATCACCCTTATGTCCACTCTTACTCCTTCATGTCTATGTTCTCCAGTGCTTAATTTCCCTTTAGAATAGGTAAATTGAAAAGAACCTGGATGTGCTCTATTTTGTGTCTTTTGAAAGTATCAGCACCCACCAGCTCCACTACTCCCAACTTTCCTTTCCCTATAAGTTCTGGTTTGTGGCAGCAACTTCACTCTATTACTCTTTTAGAAGATCAGGATCAGGTATCCTCAATGACCAAGCCCTCCTCCTTTATAACATTCTGTGTCTCAGGGGACAACTGTGGGTCAGGCTGGCAAACCCTGGTTAGTTCAGGCCATCTTGGAAACAGTCCTCTCTTTTTCCAAATAGCAGCAGTGGAAACAACTGTGGACAGACTGGCAACCCCTGTATTTTCTCCTTTTCTTATCCCCTAGAGCAGGGAGCCAAAACTGTAGATCACAGAGTGGGGTTCTCATTCATAACAAAGGCAAGCATGACACCCTGGCCTGACCCAACCCCAAAACCACTATACTACATAGTAAAGACTCCACACACTTGATTTTCTTTATGGAAACAACTTGGCTGGACCTTTATTGAATACAGAGGTGATTGACATCACAGATCAAATTATCAGAGAACCCGAGCTATATTTAATACCCTGCCTACCACCAATCAGCAAGGGTGTTTAGCACAAAGAGAACTGCCCACAGGAAGCCTTGCCATATAGCAAGGAGTTCAACCCAGGCAAGCTACTCCTTTACGCAGTGCATTTACACTGACGTCAATTCCAAGTCTCAGGACTCCCACTACCAGTCTCAGGTAGTTGCATTATTTCCAAAATCAGACAAATGCACCCGATCCTTACAGAGAAATCCTGTACAATATTCATCTTCCCAGATGTTCTGCCCCATATTCATGGTGGCAGGGTGCATTGTTATGTATATTTACTATGAGAATTATGTGTGTCCAATTGTATTGTCTGTGTATAGACAGCACTGTGTATCAGGACTGCTTTCCCTATAGAGGGGCATAATCGAACGCAAACGCCTATCTCCATGGGCATTTATCTCTGAGAACGGGTCCGTGAAGGGGCAGGCCGAACCGTATTTTTTAAAAAATGGATGTTTTTGAGCTGGGCGTTTGTTTTTTTTAGCGATAATGGAAACTAAAAACGCCCAGCTCAAAAACGTCCTAATCTGAGCCATTTGGTCGTGGGAGGGGCCAGGATTGGTAGTACACTGGCCCCCCTGATATGCCAGGACACCAACTGGGCACCCTAGGTCAGTGCGGTGGACTTCAGAAAAAGCTCCCACATGCATAGCTCCCTTACCACAGGTGCTGAGCTCCCAACCCCCCTCCCCCAAAACCCACTACCCACAAATGTACAACGCTACCATAGCTCTTAGGGGTGAAGGGGGCACCTACATGTGGGTACAGTGGGTTTTGGAGGCCTCCCATTTACCAGCACAATTGTTACAGGTAGGGGGGGATGGGCCTGGGTCCACCTGGCTGAAGTGTACTGCGGTACCCACTAAAAGTGCTCCAGGGACCTGCATACATGCAGGCCTCTAGGACTTGTTGCTGCTGTATAACATTGGCACACCAGTTGACACTTGAAGACTAATCTCTCCGAAAAAGTCCTTTATTGGAATAAGCACGTTTACTCACAGTTATCTGCAGAGGTTGTGCCCCACTGGCAACGAGTCTCCCTGGTACTGAGATTAGCAGTAGGTCAGAGCTGGCAGAATGCTGTACAATGCCCTCTTTCAGCCACATTCAAGGTAAGAACTAAGTTCTATAACGTGGCTAACACAGGAAAGGGAACCCAAACTGGCTTACAAAAATGGCCACTACCGCATGGACTACAACAGGAAACACAACAGGGCACACTCTGACCCAGTAGGCTGGGGGAAAAGCACCATGGGAAAAGAGCCTACCAACTACCAACATCATGAGACTGTAACACAAGCTAATGAAATCACGGAGCACAATACCCTACACCCACCACAATGCAATGCTGATGTGATCCTGTAGTGCACCCGAGAGCCACATCTGACCCAGGGAAAAGCTGTGAGAGGATCGAACACATTCTGCTGTCATGGAGGTGGGTACGGCATTTGAGGCTGGCATACAGGCTGGGAAAAAAGTTTTTAAAGTGGGGGTTTTTTTGGTGGGAGGGGGTTAGTGACCACTGGGGGAGTCCGGGGACGTCATCCCCGATTCCCTCCAGTGGTCATCTGGGCAGTTGGGGCACTTTTTTGGGACTTGTTCGTGAAAAAAGGGTCCAAAAAAAGTGACCCAAAATCGCGGTAAAAACGCCTTTTTTTCGATTATCAGCTACAGACGTCCATTTCTCCTTGGCTGATAACCACGCCCCAGTCCCGCCTCCAACACGCCCCCATCAACTTTATTCATTTCCGCGACGGAGTGCAGTTGGAAACACCCAAAATCGGCTTTCAATTATACCGATTTGGGTGCCTTTGCGAGAAAAACGCCCATCTCCCGATTATAAGTTGGATAGTTTGCAGTATCCTGTGATTGACTCCTTGTGAGCTTTCCCTTTTGGCTCTCAGGTCTGATTTAAGACCAATCCTCCCTCTGAAAGAGTCCTAGTCTTCCTAGTATACCTTTGTGATCAGTAGCCATTCTAGGGGCTGATCCCTCCTTAATCTGTGGTTCCATCAAGATTTTTCACCATCACCCCATTAATTTTCCCCCAAGTTACTCCCGCTTATTCCCCCTTTGAATATTACAGCTTTTCCTCTCAGTTTGTTTGAGGTTCTGGCCATCTCTTTGCCTCTGAGGTGGCTAGATACGTACTCTATGTGCAGAAGGCAACAATTCTCTTCCAAGCAACTGAACTGTGAGTTGATTTTCTTTGCTATGGTTACTACAATAAAGAAGCTTTGGATTAAGAGTTGAGAGTCTACTGGTAAAGCTTCTACTTATGGATGGTTTAGCTGGCTGTAGAAGTTTCACTATACTTTGTCTAGAACAGCACACCAGGGATGCAATACCTGTATAACACCCACACACACACACACACACAGGGTTATTTAGCTTGCAGTTTGCTTGTTCACCTTCTTATTTCCCCATCCCTTTATCTTCTGTTACCTGTCGCACAGATGAGAAACAATGAGACCAGGAAGACAGGGTGGCGGGGTAGCAGTCTTTTTGGGATACAATCAAACTGTGCAGAATATCCATCCCCCAGCTACATGAATCAGAATCTCTTTTAATCCAACTTGAAGAGGAGAAACCAATCTGGCTGCTCATGGTATACCGAGCACCTCATAACAACACATTAGTACATAAGTACATAAGTAGTGCCATACTGGGAAAGACCAAAGGTCCATCTAGCCCAGCATCCTGTCACCGACAGTGGCCAATCCAGGTCAAGGGCACCTGGCACGCTCCCCAAACGTAAAAACATTCCAGACAAGTTATACCTAAAAATGAGGAATTTTTCCAGTCCATTTAATAGCGGTCTATGGACTTGTCCTTTAGGAATCTATCTAACCCCTTTTTAAACTCCGTCAAGCTAACCGCCCGTACCACGTTCTCCGGCAATGAATTCCAGAGTCTAATTACACGTTGGGTGAAGAAAAATTTTCTCCGATTCGTTTTAAATTTACCACACTGTAGCTTCAACTCATGCCCTCTAGTCCTAGTATTTTTGGATAGCGTGAACAGTCGCTTCACATCCACCCGATCCATTCCACTCATTATTTTATACACTTCTATCATATCTCCCCTCAGCCGTCTCTTCTCCAAGCTGAAAAGCCCTAGCCTTCTCAGCCTCTCTTCATAGGAAAGTCGTCCCATCCCCACTATCATTTTCGTCGCCCTTCGCTGTACCTTTTCCAATTCTACTATATCTTTTTTGAGATACGGAGACCAGTACTGAACACAATACTCCAGGTGCGGTCGCACCATGGAGCGATACAACGGCATTATAACATCCGCACACCTGGACTCCATACCCTTCTTAATAACACCCAACATTCTATTCGCTTTCCTAGCCGCAGCAGCACACTGAGCAGAAGGTTTCAGCGTATCATCGACGACGACACCCAGATCCCTTTCTTGATCCGTAACTCCTAACGCGGAACCTTGCAAGACGTAGCTATAATTCGGGTTCCTCTTACCCACATGCATCACTTTGCACTTGTCAACATTGAACTTCATCTGCCACTTGCACGCCCATTCTCCCAGTCTCGCAAGGTCCTCCTGTAATCGTTCACATTCCTCCTGCGACTTGACGACCCTGAATAATTATCTGTGCAAGAACTCCTAGACCTGATCTGAAGTGACCCTGAATTACCCTAGTCTGGTGATCATGGGAGACTTCAATCTACACATCGAAACCCCAGATACCACCACAGCTGCCTTTCTGGACACGATCACAGCACTAGGATTTACACAGGTAATCAATTCTCCAACCCACGAAAAGGGTCACATACTAGACCTGGTATTCTACAAAGGGTTGGATATCAGAATTCTGGGATAACAGTACTGAAATAATACCCCTATCATGGTCAGATCATTTTCTAATTAAATTTTCCCTAAGTGACCACCTGAAATAAATGGCATCTCCCAGAGTTTGGAAGGAGATCAGAGACAAAAAAAAAAATCACTGCTGAGAATTTCCTAGAGGCCTTGGACTATCCACAGGTGGATGAAAAGACAACTACAGTGTCAGAACAAGTTGACATCTGGAATACACACTTAGCCAAGATGTTAGAGAAAACAGCACCTCTAAAAAAGGTGTTATGTTCCACTCACAAATGCTCACCTTGGTTTTCTCCAGAACTTTGGATCCTTAAACACGAAGGACGGAAACTGGAAAGGAGATGGAGTAAATCTCGCCTGGATGAAGACAAGCTAAACTGTAGGAAGCACACGGCAAAGTATCACCAAGCCTTAACAGCAACCAAAAAACAGTATTTCTTTCAATGCATTGCACAGGCTTTCAGTTCAACCAAGCAGTTGTTCAGTATAGTAAACAGCCTACTGCAATCCCCACAACAGAACAAGCCTGCCGAGTCTAAACTGAACTGCAATGATTTTGCTGCATACTTTGCCAACAAAATTAAAAATCTCTGCTAGAATTTACAGGCAATCCCACCCAGTCCCCAACCAGTTAACCAGGGGTGCACAAACTCGCCCCCTCCTGACAGAGACAGATGGGACACTTTTAACCCAATGATAGGAGAGCATTGACAAAATCCTAAGAGACCTTTGACCAACTACCTGCTCCCTCGACCCCTGTCCATCAAAGATAGTGAAGCAGCCAAGTATGGGCCTTTTTAGAAGGCGCCACAAAAATTGTGAGCACCTCTCTTTTTAATGGGCAACTACCAACAGCATTAAAAAGGGTAGTGGTTCGCCCTTTGCTAAAGAAAAACAGCCTTGACCAGGACAAACTTGAAAGTTACAGGCCAATATCCAACATCTCGTTTCTAGGGAAACTCATAGAACAAACAGTCTGTGTTCAACTTAATGAATGGCTAGAAGAGAGAAACTGGCTAGATCCATGTCAATCTTGATTCAGACCCGGTTATGGAACAGAAACGGTCCTCGTATCCCTACTAGATGATCTTCACAGAAACTGAGACAAGGGATTTGCCTCGATGTTAGTACTGCTAGATTTCTCAGCAGCTTTTCACACTGTGGATCATGATATCATGCAAGCATGACTGACAGAAACAGGTATCAATGGAACAGTACTTGCCTAGTTCAGATCATATCTATCAGACAGGCAACAATCCATAATGTTTGGCAGCAACTCATCACCACCATGGACACTGACCTGCGGGGTACCACAAGGATCGATACTGTCACCTATTCTGTTCAATATCTACCTCAAGCCACTAGCTGAACTGATTCAGTCAATTGACATTCAGTTCTACATCTATATGAATGATGTGCAGCTACTCATACCCATTGAACCTGAATAAACTGACCATCTGTCTAACATCAATTCAAGAATGGGCTAAACACAACAAACCTTGCCTGAACCCAAGTAAAACCAAGCTTCTCTGGGTCCCTAACACAAGTGGATCCATACCTGACATCAAAATTCCTTTTGGGAAGTACAAACTCCCCCTCAAATCACAAGTCAGGAACCTTGGAATACAATTAGATTCAACACTTACTTTGATTCCCCAAACCAAGCAACCTTCAAAAGCTGCTTCTACTATTTGCAACAGCTACGCTGCCTCTCTCCATACATCAAGTCTGGATTATTGCAATGCACTATACAATGGTTTGACTACAAAGGGCCTGCACCAGCTACAGTTGATTCAGAATGCAGCAGCAAAACTTATAGAAGGTTGCAAGCGACGTGACCACATCACACCATTTTTGCAAAAACTTCATTGGCTACCAGTACAATACAGGGCTAAATTTAAAACTCTATGTTTGATCTTCAAGGCCCTGAAAGGAAATGGCCCTGAGTACCTGAATAATAGGATGATCCTCCACATACCACCAATGACACTAAGGTCCTCTCAAAGACTATCACTAACCATACCCTATCCAAAAGACATTACACGATGTGTTATCCGCAAGCAAGCCTTCTCTGGAGTAGCGCCCACACTCTGGAATGCACTGCCTGAAAGGCTCCACTTAACACATGACTATCTCTACTTCAGGAAGCAGGTGAAAGCTTGGCTCTTCAACCAGGCCTTTAATGGAAGAAGTAACAACAACTTGTTAGACTCACTCACACACACACACAAGGAGTGACTTGGGCTGCATATACTGCAGCTGGACATGTTTATCCACTCCTACCCTAGCTGAAATAATATTTAACCATCTCTCTGACCTCATGTGCAACTTTCTTTAAATCAGTCACCTTACTTTCTAACCCTTCTTACTCTCTTACCTATCTATATGTTACATCTTTGCTTTACCCTTCACTATCAATTAAAATGTTCTATTATGTATTATGTTGACATTGTAAGTACTATGCCATACTTCCTGTACTGTTATTTGAATATTATTACTGCTGAAATTGCCTATTGCTTGTGTTTGATCTATTCTTACTGTATACCGCCTTGAGTGAATTCCTTCAAAAAAGTGGTACATAAA
Organism: Microcaecilia unicolor; assembly: GCF_901765095.1. Taxonomy (NCBI): domain Eukaryota; kingdom Metazoa; phylum Chordata; class Amphibia; order Gymnophiona; family Siphonopidae; genus Microcaecilia; species Microcaecilia unicolor. The sequence goes on along the minus strand of NC_044031.1, from coordinate 124,152,391 downwards.
TCCTAATAAATAAATAAATGTTGGACCAAATGATCGATGCTCAATAGAACATTTTGAGTGATGTAGGAAAGATCGTATCTGGCTCCCCTCACCAGTTCTATACATGACAAGGCTCCTCAGCCATTACTCCAAGATGGATAATAATTAAGAAAGCTAAACTCAGCTGTCTTCCACTGGAGGAACAGGATGAGCTGCCCTCACTTCGTTTCCCCATAACCTATAGCCATACCCATACTGGATCAGACCAATGGTCCATCTAGCCTAGTATTCTGTTTTCAACAGTTGCCAATCCAAGTCAAAATTACCTGGTAGAAACCCAATTAGTAGCAACATTCCATGCTATCAAACCCTGGGCAAGCAATGGCTTCCCCCATGTCCATCTCAATAACAGACTATGGACTTTTCCTCCAGGAATTTGTCCAAACATTTTTTAGACCCAGATATGCTAACCACTGTTACCACATTCTCCAGCAGCGAGTTCCAGAGCTTAACTATTCTTTGAGTGAAAAAATATTTTCTCTTACTTGTTTTAAAATTATTTCTATGGGGACTTCCAGTGGAGCTGTCGGCCAAGATAGCCGCTACAAGTTGAGCTCCTGAAGCCCCCGATTGCAGAACCCTAATTTTGGGGGCCCAGACACTCTCCCACAGCCTTATCTCTAGCCTCACCCTCAGCATCTACTTTGCTTCCATCGGGAGCGCTCCTGTTTCCAGCTTTGGAGCACAGATTGGATCTGCTAGCAGCATGTAATTGTACCCCTTCCCTTGGGGTTGGAGCGGCAATCTGGGCTGAGAGATCGGCGGAAGAGCACAGCTGGGTGAGACGGCTGGCCTGAGGTGTAGCATTGAGATTGGAGGGTGGCAGAGGTGTGGAGGCACTGACTGAAGGCAGCTTGTGGTGAGGGGAGAGCCAGTGTTGAAGCATCGGGGTGGCAGATAGTGAGGCGGGTTACACAAACTGGGAACTAGTCTGGGCCCAGGAACAACGATTACTAGCGGAGAGAGAGATAGGCTGACACACCTTGCATCGAACCCTCCCTTGTGCTGCTTCTTGGAACTGGACTGGGTGCACTTCACAGAGCATCAGTGGTGTGGACTGTAGCTCATTGGGCCTTCTGCTTAGTATAGGTAACCCAAGTTTTCAACCAGGCTGCTTCTTTGGATGATTTCTGCTTTGATCTTGGGCATTGGTGAGAGGGAGAGATGTTTCGTTTCTCTCTTTCTCTCTCTCTCTCTCTCCCCCTCTCGCTCTCTCTCTCCCTCTCTGGTGGTGCTTGTGCGATATTTTGAATACCGACTGAGGCACTGGCCTATTGTTGCTGCCTAGGGGGAGGAGTGTTTCCGTATGGCAGCCCGTGGTTCCAGAAAAGACATGGAGAAGACTCACGGAGGAGGTTCAAAGATGGTGGAGAAAAGTACCCCTCCATCGTCTACAGTGGGATCCACCTGGGCTTCTGAAATTATTACAGAGGTCCGCCTGGCCATGGAACAGGCCATGAGTATGCAATTACAAAACATTATTGATAAATTGGACGACATGGAACACTGATTCACTACTTTAACCAAAGATTTTCAGGAATTTCAACAGAGGGTAGGAGAGGTTGAGACTTTGACTCAAGAATCTTCACTGGAAATCAAGCGTCTTCAGAATAACGTTGCTTCCTTGGAAGATAAGGTTAATGACCTAGAAAATCGTTCTTGCAGGAGCAATCTGAGACTGGTTGGATTGCCAGAGTCGGTACAAGACACAGAATTACGGGGATTTCTGAAAGCATAGTTCCCTAGGTTCTTGCAACATCAAAGTACTGCTGGCCCTTTGCATATAGAACACGCAGATCGCTTGAATCCCAAAAGATCACCCACGGAACATCCCAGGGTAGTCATTTTTAGTCTGCTCCATTATCATCATAAGATGGAGATATTGTCTGCTCTCCGAAGTGGTAAAACACTGGATTATGAAGGCCATAAGATTTTGTGCTTCAGGACTACTCCACCAAAATCTCTTTTCAACATAAACAGTTTTCTCTGCTTTGTGGCCATTTATACAAATTTCAAATACATTTTAGTCTGTTATATCCAGCTAAACTGCGGATCCATTACAATGGAGCTTTACAATATTATGACACTGTAGCAGCGATCCAAGCCTTTGTGGATCAACTGGAATGAGACAGACCGAGCACATCCAAATGATGCTTGAGATTTTCAGTATTGAGACTGGCCTCTATGGTTGTGGAGATGAGGGGAGTATATTCTGCGTTATTTCAGTGTTTGTATTTTCCAGTTTAGCAGAATTCTGAGTGTGTAGGTAAACCTACATATTTGTTTGTAAAGGTGCTTTTTTTTTTGCTTTAAGTTTTCATGAGCTGAGTTTTTACTATTCCGGATGTTGTATTTGGCTGGGGGGAGGGGGGTTTCGAAGCCTATATTTTTTTTTCTTTCTCACTTTACAGGTTGGGGTCTGCAGTTGGGGGTATGGAAGTCATGCACCTTATGGTACCCTTTAGGAGAGGGGATGGGGAAAGGAGGGGGAGGGGTAGGGAAGGGAGGGGACCTTATTGTGAGGGATAGGAGGGAAATGGGACTTGATATACCGCCTTTCTGAGGTTTTTGCAACTACATTCAAAGCTGTTTACATATAATCTGGTACTTATTTTGTACCAGGGTGGAGGTAAGCAGGGAATCCTGGACTGTTATACGGGAATATTTGCAAAGGTTGGTAGTCTGGTTGGGGTGGTGGGGGTTCTGACTGGTATACCCTTATCGCTCTGTTAGAGTGGTTTTCAGCTTTCTGTACCACTTTTCAATGCTATCACATAATGCCCTTCAACATAGTGACCTGGAATGTGGGTGGTATTTCCTTACCAGTTAAACAACAGAAAATACTTCAAGCACTAAATCAACAGAAGATGTCCATTGCCCTCGTTCAGGAAACACACCCAGATGCTAAGGAGCATCAGAAGCTTTGTCACTGGTGGGTTGGTTCTTATTTTGAATCTCCGGCATGGGTCTAAAAGGCGGGTGTCTTTGTACTAATTAGGAAAGGGATTCAGCTCGCTACCCATAAAATTATTAATGATGATACTGGTAGATTTCTGATGGTTCATTTAACTATTGAACACCAGCCATTGCTCCTTTGTAATGTTTATGCAGCAAACAATTACTGTAGTCTTCTATAAGCAGATTCTTCATCATCTTCAAAGCTTTGATGGGGTTCCTTTTTTGGTGGGAAGGGATTTAATGAGGTGGGGGATCAGAGATTAGATAGCTCACATGGGAAAGTGAGTTGATCCTACCATGAGTCCCGGTGTATTCTGCTGCTGAGTGAGATCCTTGATTTGGTGGATGTCTAGCACACTTTACTACCGGTAGATTGGGACTACAGTCACTTGTCCTGTGCACACGCCACCATGTCCAGAATTGACTACATTTTCATCTCTTGCTGTTTGTTTACAATAATACAGGCAGCAGAGATTGGACCCATTAAAGTATCGGACCATGCTATGGTGTTCGCTCATTTACAGTTCCCTGGGGTGTGTCCACGATCCTATCAGTGCAAGTTCCCTGTTCATCTTTATGGGGATGGGAGATTTCTAGACGTTATCTTGCAGAAATACCAGATATTTAAAGAAGCAAATGTTGCTCATGTGGCTACTCCTATCTTATATTGGGATACTGCTAAAGTAGTGCTCAGGGGAGAGATCATCCCAAAGTTAGTCATCAAAAGAAAGTCAGGGACAGGGATCTACTCCATTTGGAAAGAGAGGTCACATGTTTGAGATGTCTTTATGGGATCCACCATAATGCACAGGTTAAAACTCAGCTTTTAGAGTTGCAACATACCCTAAACAAATTGATGTATTACACCACCCAAAAATCACAAATATCAGCTATACAACCATGCAAATAAGAATGGTAGATTGTTAGCCCGTTTGGCTCATCTTCGTCAGGGTCCTTTCAAGATTGATGCTCTGTACACCTCCAACAGGGTTCTGGAAAATAGGGATACTCAAATTAATTATAAGAGATTATTATGCTCAAATGTATTCATCCCCTAATCCTCCCCCTATTGGAAATTTCTATGAATCTTTCTGGTTTGGATCTTTCACGATTGGATCCAGACAGTTTGGCTATACTTAATTCCCCCTTTTGAAGCAAAGGAGGTTTCTTGGGCAATACAGAGGGGACCCTTTGTTAAGGCTCCTGGACCTGATGGTTATAGAGGGGAATTCTATAAGATGCTGAGGAAGGAGGTTGTTTCCCCGCTGACATCTATGTTTAATTCTATAGTAGGGGAAGGACAGTTGCTGGAATCCTTATGGCTAGCCCAGATAATCGTTTTGCCAAAGCTGGGTCAAGACTCACAGAAACCGGAGTCATATAGACTGATCTTGTTGCTCAATTATGAAGCCAAATTATTTGCAAAAGTTTTGCGGAAACAGGAAATGAGGGTGATACCAGAGCTGAGAGAGACAGAAGGGAAAACTGAACTAAGCACTGAGCCGAGCCTGCATGCTTTTTACTGCTGCTGCCGCCCTAACCCCGATGAGGTAAAATAGATGACTTTTAAAATGTGGAGGGAGGGGGCCTGGAACTCAAAGGGAGAAGGTAGGGAGAGAGGGAATGAACTTCCGGTGGGTGCAATATTGGGGGTGCTCGAGCACCCACAGCACCCACGGAGTCGGCGCCTATGAGTCACATAAATAATTGAAAAGCTGTTCTCCACTTAATCATCTTTGCTAAAACTGAATAGCAGCCTTCAAGTGCATTAAAATTCAGCAGAACCCAGTGGAACAGCTGTCCACTCGTGCCACACAGAGAGGCAGCTCAAGGCTGAGCTAGTAGTCACAGCAAACAGAAGAACCACCCACTCAAACAAAATCAGAGGATGCACAAGACTGTGCTAGTAGACAGCTAAATGGAAGAACGGCCCACTCGTGCCACACAGAGACACCGCTCAAGGCTGCGCTAGTAGTCACAGCTAAACAAAAAACACAACCAGAAACCTCACAAAGTGAACTCAAACAGAAAGCACACGGGAAAAACTCAAGATAAGGCCACACAGAGGAACACTCACGGCTATGCCATACAGAACTCAAGGATAAGGGAAGTCACTCATGAGGGAACACTCTAAGCTGTACCATACAGCACTCAGGGAAAAGGGAAGCCACTTAAAGGAATACTCAAGGGTGTGCCACTAGGCACTCAAGGAAAAAAGGGAAGCCACTCATAGGAATACACTAGGCTGTGCCACACAGCACTCAAGGGAAAAGGGGAGCCAATTATAGGAATACACTCTAGGCTGTACCATACAGCACTCAAGGGAAAAGGGAAGCCACTCATAGGAATACACTAGGCTGTGCCACACAGCACTCAAGGGAAAAGGGGAGCCAACTATAGGAATACACTCTAGGCTGTACTATACAGCACTCAAGAGTCAAGGGAATCCACTCACAAGAATACACAAGGCTGGCCATACAACACACAAGGGTAAAGGAAAGCCGCTTATAGGAATACACAAGGCCTTGCCACAAAGTCAAATAACAGACACTAGAGACAAAGGGAAAAGTAAGCAAACAGGGAAAGCTGCCTTTACATACACAAATCAGATAAGGAGCAATGCTCACAAGAATCAGGAGACAGACACAGCAAACAAAGAGTTACAGCAGGCTAAAGGGAAGGGTTGTTTCTAAAACACATCAGAAAGAAGCAGGGCTTATACTGCAGTCAAAAGTTTAAAGCAAACAAAGGGATAAACAAGCAATGTTCTTACCAGAACTCAGCCAGGAAGAGAAAGGAAAGGCAGGCAGAGACAGAGTACACCCAGCTGCATGGGAGCAAGGTAATCAAAGAAAGCAGCTAGGCTGTGGAAGCAAAGTAATCAAGGAAAGCAGCTGGGCTGGCAACAACCGGCTCTCTGAACAGTGAAAGGAAACAAGGAAAACCACACAAGGAAACAGAACAGGCTTATGCTAGAGAGCCTAGATAACAAGGAAGGAATCTATTCAGGTTGAAACCAGAACCACACACAGAAAAACAGAACAGGGCTTTGTTTGGAAGTAAAGTTAACAAGCTAGTAATCCATACAGGTTTAAAGCAGATCAACACACACACAGAAACAAAAGAGGGCTGTGTTTGAGAGCAAACCTAACAGGAAAGTAATCCATACAGATTCATACCAAAACCACTCACACAGGGCTAAGAGCTATGCCACAGAGACACAGCATAACAAGAAGACCAGTTCCCTCAGAATCAAACAACAGTACAACTAGAAAAGGAAAATAGACCTGTTGCAAAGGCAACCCAGGAAAGGTCCCTGGGTCCTTATAAAGGAGTAGGCTGATGATGTCACAAGTAGGAAATGAAGCAGAAGCAGGGAGACCAAAGCGAGGCTTGGCTTCAGGGACACCAAAGTGAGGCTTGGCTAACAGGAAGAACAACAACAGGAAAAAAGGCAGGCTGGAGAGGTCACAGAGCTAGATACAGAGAAACAGTAGGTCTGAACATAAGGGCACGGCCACAACCGTGACACAGACTTGACTTGGCAGGGACAGGATTCAGGAACAGACTTGGCTAGGCAGGGACAGGATTCAGGAACAGATTTAGCTTGGCAGGGACAGGATTCAGGAACAGACTTGGCTTGGCAGGAACAGGATTCAGGATCAGATTTGGCTTGGCAGTAAGCAGGAACAGAGCTTTGGATTTAGCAGAAAGCAGGAACAGAGCACAACTGAAGCAAGAATCAAGACCAGGGCTAGACTAAAGCAGGAGCCAGAGATAGAGTTAAACTGAAACAGACACCAAGAGCAGGGTGTGGCTATAGAGCCAGACTTTCAGGAACAAGATTCAAAAGCAAGACACACAAAAACAAAGCTTTCAAGTACAAGACTCATAGAAATACAGTTAAACAGGAACAAAAGTAAAGCTTCAAGAGCAAGGTTTACAGAAGCCAGGCTTTCAGGTACAAGACTCAGAGAAACACAAGTAGGGACAAGACTACTCAGGAGTAAAGCTTCAGGAACAAGATTTACAAAAGCAAGGCTTTCAGGAACATGGTTCAGAAACAAGACATTCAGAAACAAGGCTTTCAGGAACAAGACTCAGAAACACAGGAACAAACCTTCAGGGACAAGACTCACAGGAGCAAAGCCAGGCGGGAATCAAAGCATGCAGGAACAAAGCCAAGCAGGGACTGGATCTAAACAGGGAATACAAAAACAAGGTTAAAAGACCTGTTGCAAAGGCAAAGGCATGAGAGTTTCAAGGTGCTTTATAAAGGACTTTATTGGTGATGTCACAACTTGGAATGAGGCTTGAACAGTAGGAACACCAAAGCGTGGCTTGGATAGTGAAGAAATATGCTAGCCATTGCTCTCAGTAAAATATAGGCCAATGGCTCATAATAAGAGCTAGGCTTCTTAAAATCAAAATCATCTCTGATGCAAAAGAGAGCTAGCTTGTAGAAATCAGAGATCACCTTTGACACAGTTACATTTCACTGTAGCAAGTGCTGAACTGGCAAGGGAGGGGGCATTTGCTCTTTTCTACAATCCTAGGACTGGCACCTACAAGACGTCATGAGCAAGAGTTGCTATGGTTGTGTAGAGATAGTACTGGGTCAGCTGCACCCCGGGTGAGAACATCCAAAGGAGGGGGCTAGGGAAAGTTTGGGGAAAATGCAAAGTCATCTAATAAGATGCGCTTTGAGCATATCATGTTTATACTTAGAGCTTGATAGTATGTGAAGTCATTTTGATCAACTGATAAGAACCAACAACCCTGGTGACAAAACTGGGGTCCATTGAAATGAATAGGGTGAAAATAGTATAAAAATGGGAGTCAGAAGGGTATTAGATCAGAAGAAGAAGAGAGCAGAAGACTCCAGAAGGTCAGAGAGAGAGAGGACGTGTTGTGAACTGCTGTTCAAACCATACGAATACCTGATTTGCCTGTATTGCTATTGGTAAGATTGAAATAAACTATCTTCTTATATCCCAGCGAGTCCTTCTGATTATGGAGTTCGTTAATTCCTGGACTGTGTAAGAGCAGTCTGGGAGAGTATGAGATCAGAATAGGTGGTGGGAACACGCAAATTATATACAATAGCAGGAACACCGAAGCGAGGTTTGGATAGCAGATGCATCAATGCAGGAACAAAGCAGTCCGGAGAAGCTACAGAGCCAGATCACTGGAAAAAAAGGTGAGTCTGGATGCAGGGGCATGGCCACATCCGTGATAGTACCTCCCCCTCAAGGCTCCCGTGGTCCCCATGGGAGATCTGGGCTTCCATAGATAGCTGCAATGGTAACAGATCCAGTAACTGGATCACTGACCGCACGACCGGAGTGGATCAAAACAGTAGCCAGCAAACTTCCATGGGCTGTCCCTTTAACTGCAGGCCCATCTGAAAATAAAAAATATGGGGTCCTAGACCACCGCCCAATGGTCCAGTTCTTCGGGCACGGTACAGGAAAAACAAGGTTGAAGACATCAGTTCACATGGATTAAATCAAGGTCAAAGCAGGAACACCAACATCAGACAACTCATTGGGCTCATGGCCTTTGCAATCTGTCACAGATTCAGGAATAGTGAGCCCTTGGACCGCAGCCAGAGCTGAGGCAGACAAGTCAACTGGGCTGGCACTAGACAGGAGTCAAAACAAGACAGGACTAGGCAAGACTGGACTAGACAAGACAGGACTAGAATAAACCAGGAGACTAGACAAAGCAAGGCAGATGTAGCAAAGTACAATAGACAAGGACTGGATCCAGACGAGGCAAGGAAAGCAAGGCAAAGGGGCTAGAACTGCAACCCAGACAGGACAAGGCAAGACTCGGAACTGGATTAAAACTGGGACTGGGACCCAGGTAATACAAGGCATTTCCCCTCCCCCATTTACCACCAAGCAGAAGTGTGAGGTTATGGTAAATAAATTTATCAGAAAACATTTGGTAGGTTGGTGGTAAATGGGGGAGGGGAAAGCCTTGAAAAAGCTGTTTGACTAAACATGAATTTGTGTCAGCACTGATTCCCCTACAACTCAATCACTCTAAGATAAGTAACTATATAGAAGAAATCAAGATATTAAGAATATTTTTAAGTATAATCATAAAAGTAGAAAAAAATTAAAAAGACACATTTAAGATTGAAGATTAAAGACTTGAATGTAATGGGACTGATGATGATATAAGATGAATACATGCTTCTCTTATTTGTATAAGGGAAGCTCACCACTGATAGGCCATACCTATGTCCTCAAAATAAGAATTGTGGGTGCATTATAGTTTTAGGAGTGGAGGACTAGCCTAGTGGTTAGTGCAATGGACTTTGATCCTGGGGAACTGAGTTCAATTCCCACTGCAGCTCCTTGTGACTCTGGGCAAGTCACTTAACCCTCCATTGCCCCTGGTACAAAATAAGTACCTGAATATATGTAAACCACTTTGAATTTAGTTGCAAAAACCTCAGAAAGGCAATATGTCAAGTCCCCTTTCCCCTTTCAGGTATGAACATAGTGATCATAAAATAATATACATAAAAAGTGTCAGCTTGAAGGAAGCCCTTTCTCCCCAACCTCTGGACTCCTCCATCATCAACAACAGCCCTTATTTGGCTGTTTGATCTCTAGAGGTATTTTTGCAAGAATATCATAAGGTGTCGGAAGCATCATTTTGAACTCATATGTCTGATGGAGCAGACGTGACTGGGAATTGCTACCACAGCTTGAGGAATTCTAGGACATGAAGCAAAGAAGAAACCAAAAAAAAAGAAATGAATAAAAACAAAATGTAAAGTTATAGCCTTTGGCAACTGAACTTCTTGACACTCATACAGCTTTTTTGTGTTAAAAAGTGCAAGACAACCTCAGTACATACAAAATATATAAGGTGATGGTAAGGTCTGTTTTATTTCCTTGGATACAATACACACATAAAGTCAGAGATGTTATAAATATGTAGAGCATTCTTCAACTAAACATGAGTAATCCTTCTATGCTTTTGTAATACCAAAAAGTTAGATTCAAACCCTTTTTGGCATATGTGATTTAGCACAAAAGCCGTTAACTCCCAAGGTCAATATTATGAGGAATCTGAAGTCACTCACAATAAAGAAGAAAATGTACTGCTCTGTGTGCTCAAAACCATGTAATCTATGCCTCAAAATAGATTCTCATAAAAGGAAATGTTACATTTCATGTTTTATTATTTATAGCCATATGTATGAGTTTCTTCCAAGTTTCTCTTCAGTCTTGGGACACAGCTATGATGGCCAATATGCAAAGCAGTACAGGTTCTCTGAACAAGTGTGGGAAAAGAAAAAAAATAATAATTTTCTCATGTATTTTGGGTTTCAGTCTCATAAGTATACTTTTTTATTCCTGGGAGAATTCTACACAAAAATAAAAATTTCAGTGCAAAAATTTTCAAAATGCTGCACACAGTATTTTAAAATTCTGCAAAATTCTGCATTTTTATTTGTACTTATTTTTGTGCATAGAATTCCTCCAGCAAAAATGCCTGGCTTTTCCATGCTCCAGGACTGACACCACTTAAGCTGTTTACAAACTCAGGGGTTCTTTTATTAAGGTTCACTGAAAATGGCCTGCGCTAGTGTAGGCGTGTGTTTTGGATGCACAGATCCATTTTTCAGCGCACCTGTAAAAAATACCTTTTTTTTATTTTGGCCGAAAATGGTCATGCGGCAAAATGAAAATTTGCACGTGTCCATTTTGGGTCAGAGACCTTACTGCCACCCATTGACTTAGCGATAAGGTCTCGCACATTAACCAGGCAGCAATGGTCTAAGTGCATACAATGCCTTTTACCGCCCAATTATTTTCTAGCGCGCCTAATGGATGTGTATAAAAAGTGAAATTACCACCTGGGTCACTCGGTAGCCGGGTAGTAATTCCAAATTGACACACATAGGCACCTACATGTCTTAGTAAAAGGGCTCCTCAGGCTTTATTCCCTCCTCTCCCAGCAGTCTCACTATCTTAGGGACCATTTTACTAAGCTGCGGTAAAAGGGGGCCTCTTTAGCTTGCCTCTTTTATGTCCTCTTCCCCTTAGTTCCTTAAGTTCTCCCCTGCTCCCGGCATGCATAGCCCAGTTTGTCCTGATCATTTCCTTAGGCTCCCTCCCTTCTCAGCACTTCACACAAGTGGAGGAGCAGTAGGAGAGCTGCTGCATGTCGGGCCGTGTCCTGCTCTTCTGCCACGCTGGTTCTCACTGCTGAATTCGAACTGTGCAGGACACTGTAGAGCAACACAGTTCAGAATTCTACAGTGAGAATAAGCGTGGCCGATGAGCAGGATGCAGCCTGATATGCAGTTGCTCTCCTCATGTTCCTCTGCTTATGTTGAGCACTAGGGAGGGAGGGGGCCTAAGGAAATGATCAGGACAGATTGGATAGTGTGCATCGGGGACAGGGGAAGCTCAGGAAATGAGTTCAAGGAGAGGCTTAATCATGCCACTCACTGCACTACTTTGGGTCCTGTGCAGAACTCTGTGCTGAAAGCGCTGGATTCTGCATGCAGTGGGCAGGAGGGGAATTCTGCACAAATTCTACGTAGCACAGTTGCGCGGAATTGTAAATTTGCAGTTAGCTTTTAACATAGGTTTCTTGATGTATTTTTATGACATATCCCTCTGCTTAAAGAGCCATAACAGTGTGGTTTTACAACCTTCAGATGCAGAAGAGGGTAACGTCTTTGACACTTTCAAAGATGTGTATATTTACACATAAAGAGCCAAATTCAGTAAATGGTGCTCAAAAATCAGCAACAGAGGAAATCGGCTCTCAGCGCTATTCTATAAAGGATGCTCCAGGAAAAGGAGGTTTGATAACAGGAGACAGCATGAGCCTATCTGGCCCAGTATGTGGGCTGAAGCCAGTAGGCGGAGCTTGTTGCCCTATCAATTTCCTTTGTTTGGGTGTAGCAAGATGGCGGCAGCTGCATGGGGAGAATTAAAACCTCCTTGGGTGGAATGGGTGGAGGCCATCTTCAGCCTTGTGACATCATGCCATCTCCTGTTATCAAACCTCCTTGCTGTGGACTGAGCACCTTTTATAGAAAAGTGCATAATGCCAATTCCCACGCCCTACAGTGGAGGCTCCAGATGTATATAGATAGGGGGACCCAAGAAACAACAAGGCAAGCGATCCGCAAACTCCAACATGGAAAACAAAACAGCAGATCAGTACTAGATATTTGAAAACTTTATTAGTAGTACCATATACCAGAGTATTGCCCAATACTCTGGTATATGGTACTACTAATCAGTGCATTTTGTCTAGCAAAAAAGGTACCGGTACTCAAATGCCAGGCAACTCTTCAGGGGTGGAGTGATCATTGAGGGACTCACCCCACAACAGCCAGGACCCCTGCAACCAGTCATAGAATCTATGACAAGGCAGAATTTGTATGTAGAACCCGAGCTCTTTCATTAAAATATGAGAACCAGGGGCGTAGCCAGACAACAGATTTTGGGTGGGCCTAGGCAAGAATTGGGTGGGCACCAAGTGTTCCCCCCCCCCCCCCCAAAAAAAAAAATAAATCTCAGCTGGTGGGAAAACGGTTCTTTTCACCTTGGCAGCAGGAATGCATTGAAAACTGAACATGCACAGGTGCCGGTGTTGTGGAGAGTAGCGTTTTCGTTACTACCAGGGGGAATTCTTCAGCTGGCAGAGCTTGGGATTCCCACCAGTTACCACTAAACGTGCTACTGTTGGGTGGGCCTGAGCCATAAATGGGTGGGCCCTGGCCCACCCAAGCCCACCTGTGGCTACGTCACTGATGAGAACCATGTGTAAAGTTTAGCAGACAGTGGAAAAGGTGCCGGTACTCAGTACCCCCAAGTACTCCCTCAAAAAAAGCCCTGCTACTAATAAAGTTTTCAAATATCTATTATAGATAGGGGGAGAAAGTTTCAGAAAGGAGCTAAGTAGTAGAAGGCTGAAGCATGAAAAACATCTAGATGGGACTGAAGTGGGGGAAGGGAGAGGACAGATGTCTGCAAAGAACAGAGAACATGAGAAGCAGTTGATGGAGTGAGCAAGCAAGCAAGCAAGATAAGAAGATGAATCAGAATGCAAGAGATGATGGACCAATGTCTGGATTTAAAATTTGGTTTGAGCAATAGCCAGGAGCTAGTGTTGTAAATTGAGGACAGAGGATGTATGACCGTAGTGGTAAGCCCCACAAAGAAGTTTAACAGCAGATCTTGAGGAAGCAATCTCGGTGGGGGGGATCTTGGGGGTGGGCTCATTTTGAGAGAGGCATCTCAAGGCAGAGAAAGATCTTGAGGAGGCCATCTCCAGGGACTCACTAGGGAACGATCTTGAGGGGACATTTGGGATCAAGTCGCAATGAGATGAGGGGTGGGTGGGAAGGAAGGAAGGGATCACGTGCAACAACATTGGCTGCTACCCAGAAGCTACACAGGTGCCAACTGATATTCAGTGCCAGCACCCACATATCTAAGTGACCAAAGTTAGGACTACTATTTCTGTAGTCCTAATTGGTCATTTAGCTATGTGGGCAATGGCACTGAATATTGCCTCACCCTCGTAGCTCCTGGCTCCTTCTCAATTCTGCTTTCACAATAACCTTCAACTCACACATTCCCTTCCAAAGTAACCCCCCAGCTGTCACCCCCCTCCCTTAGCAGCTCCACAACCCCCCCCCCCCCAACACACACACACACACACTTCAATGCCCCTTAGTGGAAGATACCCCTCCCCAGGCCTTGTAATTAAATCTGATCCCTTGTGGTAGAACTGCTAGGGATTGCAGGTGTCATTTTGAACCCAGCGCAGGTGAGGGAATGCTCCTGCCTGAAACCTACTAGACACTAAGGGAAATTTCAAGTAGTGCCAGAGAAGATTAAAGGTGGTGGCCTTTCATTGCATTGGGGCGGCCTACCAGGGAGGGTCCTTTAAGTTGAGGTATTAAGTCCAGATGGTGAGGGGGGGCTTTAGCATAGGAGGTCATTTCTGGGTGAGGGTCAACTCTGAGGAGAAGCATTTCCAGAGGACCCTTTAAGGGTGGGGGGAACTTCAAAGGGTGTCTTAAACTGGTGGGGAGTCTTCTATTTAGAGGACATTGATGTGGGGGGCTACTTCAGGAGGGAGCTAACAGCTAAAGGGGATCTGGAAAGGGGGGGTGTGACTGGGGGGGGCACTCAAGGAGCATCTTACATTCAATATGGCAGCCCCTTTAAGATGTGGCCCAGCAGCAGTAAAATAACTCTAGCTTTTTGCTGAGGTTATTTTACCAGCTATAACATGGCTTGCAGTGTTCACCATAAGCATGGTAATGATCTGCTTTGTAAACATATATGTGTATTGCTGATCACTACTATGTAACGTGGGGTAGCCTATATTACACTGTGTTAGGGCATCAAAACCAACATTAGAGCCCTTTAACATGTATTAAGGGGCAAATAACTACTACTACTACTACTACTTATCATTTGTATAGCGCTACTAGACGTACACAGCGCTGTACACATGAACATGAAGAGACAGTCCCTGCTCGACAGAGCTTACAATCTAATTAGGACAGATAAACAGGACAAACAAGAGATAAGGGAATATTAAAGTGAGGATGATAAAATAAGGGTTCTGAACAAGTGAACAAGGGTTAGGAGTTAGTGCTCTAATGCAGCTTGATAACTTCTTCCCTTAGCCCCCCCCCCCCCCCTTTTACAAAGCCACGCTAACAGCTGGTGGTGCGGTAATGCCGACACAAGCCATTCACTTTGAATGGGCTGTGTCGGCATTGCCGAATGGCTTTGTAAAAGAGGGGGTTAGTGATGAGGTTTGGATTAGTTGGTTTCTACAATTAGAACTGATAGTTGTTAGTAATAGATTTTTATCCACAGAATAAGGGTTGGTTTTTTTTTTTAAATATAAAGCATGATATTTACATTATATTTACTACCAACATTTCTACAAATCAGGAATCAATACTATGTACAAATTCACTTTTTTTTTCCTTAATCACAGATCGATAGTACACAAATTCACTTCAGACTTCATCTCAGAAACACTGTATGTTAATTCTGTGATTCACATTATACAATTTCTGGGACTGTGGTTAGAAAAGCAGTTAGTTGGCTCAGAAGGAGATAGCCCCAGCTGTTTTCCAGTCTCCAAAGGAGAATTTTTTAAAAGTCTCTAGAATACTCTAACTAGTTATTACAGTTACAGACAGTTATTACAGCATTCTTTTCACCAGTGCTCTCATGTGCTGCTCTAGATCTCAGATCATATAAAGGGGTAATTCTGAAAAGGTTGTTGAAATCTAGGTGCTAAGATGCTGCATGCTAACCCCCTAAATCTATGAAAGTTGCCAAAAATTGCATGTGCATATTTAGGCGTGTAATTTAATTGAATAACGACCTAATTGGCACTAATATTTGGCTTTTTAACAAGCACTAATTAGGTTTAATTGGATTTTACACATGAGTA
The DNA here is from genome assembly GCF_901765095.1 of Microcaecilia unicolor. NCBI lineage: Eukaryota > Metazoa > Chordata > Amphibia > Gymnophiona > Siphonopidae > Microcaecilia > Microcaecilia unicolor. The sequence continues at coordinate 124,136,917 of NC_044031.1, read as the reverse complement.
AAAAAAGGGCCCTTTGAGGGGTCCTTTTACTAAGGTGCTCTGAAAAATGGGCTGCACTAGTTTAGGTGCGTGTTTTGTCCATGCGCAGATTCATTTTTCAGCGCGCCTGTAAAAAAGGCCTTTTTTACATTTTTGCCAAAAATGGGCGTGCGGCAAAATAAAAATTGGTGTGTGTCCATTTTGGGTCTGAGGCCTTACCATCACCCATTCACGTAGTGGTAAGGTCTCATGCGGTAATCATCTATGCATGTAGAATGACAATTACTGCCCAGTTTCCGCTGCACACAAGAAAATAAAAATTATTTTCCGGCGCACCTAGTGGAAGCGCGTAAAAAATGAAATTACTGCCCGGGCCACGCAGTAGCTGGGTGGTAACTCCAAATTGATGCATGTAGGATGCACATACGCACCTACACAACTTAGTAAAAGGGGCCCCTGAATGGGCTGTGTCGGCACTGCCACATGGCAGCTGCTAGCGCGCCTTAGTAAACAGGGGGGTTACTTTCTTTGACTGACCAAATATGATAGAAGCAGAAGAAGAGAGGCGCAAACAATCTGCAGTAGGCAAAAGTACAGGGAACAGAGCAGATCAAGCTCAGACAATAGGTAAAAGTTCATTTATTGAAAATAAAATACCACATAAAAAGCCTAATTGTAGTCAGGTTTTGCCAAAAAAGAAGTACTACGTCAGGGGATACAACAGGATGACAAGGAATGTGATGCTAGATAAAAACTCTCACTAGTGCCTTTAAATAGCACTACAAGACAATCAAAAGTATTAAAGCAGTTCCTTAAAAACCTATTTAAATTTAACCTTTTAAGAAGGGAATTTGTGTGAGCTTTTACTCACTATTGTAGCAGTGGCGTAGCCAAGGTTGGGCTCGGGTGGGCCAAGGCCCATCCACTTTGGGTTCAGGCCCACCCAGTAGCAACACATCTATAATGTGGCTGGCAGAGATTCCCAAGCCCCACCAGCCGAAAACTCCCAACTGTCCCTCCTGCATACCTTTTAAGTAGCAGATATTTGCCTGCAGCAAGCAGCGACTGATACATACTGTTCACACCGGCCCCGCAGCCTTCCCTCTGATGTATTCCCACCTATGCGGAAACAGGAAGTTGCATCTGAGGAAAGGCTGTGGGGTCAGCATGAGCAGTGTGTATTAGTTGCTGCTCGCTGTTGGTGAAAATCTGCTATTTAAAAGGTATTCAGGGAAGGGCGGATATTTGAGAGACCATATGGATGCAGGCAAAAGAGGGAGAGACCAAATCACTTGTGGGACAAGGCAGAGTTCTTCTGCCCACCCATCTTGGGCCCAGGCCCACCCGAATTTGGGTGTCTGGCTACGCCCCAGCCCTTTTTAGGGCAAAACATGGCCATGATGGGCTTTTTATGTGGTATTTTATCTTCAATAAATGAACTTGTATCCATCATCTAGGACGGTATTTCAAGAGGAAATAAATAAATAAGCTTGATCTGCTCTTTCCTGGAGCTTGGGAAGTACTTTAACTAAACATATAGGAGAATATATTTGAGAATTAATGTGTTAATCTGACACTTTCATCCCTTCTTTTTTTATTATTGGACAAATATGATATAAGCTATCAATCAGCTTGCAATTCCTGTATTCTCATAAGACTTTGGAATTGTGGATTGGTTTCATAAAGCTCTTGAAAAATTGGATGTATAAACAAGTGTAACCCCTCCAACTGTTGACATGGTCTAGGCAGCTGCCTATTCACTGCCCAGGATAGTGAGAAGGAAGAGCACACAAAGAATGTATTAGTTCGAGACCAGAGCCGGGCTCAGGAAAATCCTGGCAGGCCAGGCAAGCACAGCACCAGACTTAAACCTCAATGAACGACCTAGTCCACACCAGTTGTTAATCTGAACCACAAACAAAACTTTACTTTAATTCCAATTGATGAAACCAAAACATATTATAACAGTTCATGTACAGGTGGCCAACTTATGTGCATCAGTCCTCTGTTTCTCCTCTCCAGTACAGAAATGTGTATTATAAAGTAGATTACTGTTCCCCTCTTTACAGATGTTATAATTCTGCTTCAGTACCTTGATGGAATAATAACAGCCAGCTTGATGACAGTTCACAGCAGTCAGGCTTTAATGCTCTGCAACTTGCACATGGTTTGCTGGACAAGTTAATTGAAATCTTCCTCTGTCTCAGATGTAACCAATCCCTTAGCTGGTACAGGGTTTTTGCCTGGATGGTATACATGGCTCCCAATGATCTCCTTCCCCTTCACCTGGATTTCACTGGGGTGCAGTGGTTCCCCACACCATTACACAGTGCCAATCAGCAACTTTTCCAATTCTGGTTCTGGTCCCAGGAAATCCTGAATCCTTGTTTAAAACAAGTGCCTGTGATGCCTTCCCTGGGAGTATAGGCAAGCTGATTCCTTGCAGTTCAGAATACCAGTACAGGCATGGCAGGAAAATAGGAGCTCTCCCTATGAGATGGATGTTCAGGGGTGGGAGATAAGACATTGCTACACCAGGAATCACTAGTGCAGTTTAGTAAGAGAGGCCCATCATTTAAAATGGGCAGATTGATGACTCACGAAGCAGTAATTCAGATCTGCATGAAGGTGGCAGCTTCCCCTCAGCAAACACAGGGCTCCTTTTACAAAACTGTGGTAACTACCACACGCTGAATGTGATGAAGCCCATAGGAATTGAATGAAGTTTGTCATATCTGAAGTGTTGCTAATTGCTAGAGTGGCTTTGTAAAAGGAGCCCACAAAGTCTTAAAGAAAGCCTCTAAGAACGTGCTTTTTGTATACTTCCTCTTTTAGGATCAGAGAGCAAAACCTTTTGATTAAGAACGCAAACCCCTCTGTTTACTAATCCGCACAAGCAGCTGCCACGCAGCAATCCACCAGAGAAAAACTTGTAGAAGTTCAAAACAAACACTGCACTAAAGTCTTCCAACATGGCTCATATAAGATATTTTAAAAACGCATTGATTTACATTTTGAAGTGCTATGCGTTCCATGCTGGAATGCATATGCTTTCCAGTCACACACAATAGTACTATATGAGAGAGCTCCAATTAGCATTCTTGAAGTATATAATCAGAAAAATTGAAAACCAACTAAAAGAGGAAATAAAAAATTACAAAAGCATAAAAGTACTACAAAAGATTTCAATAATAATGCTAATTTAAAACAGTGACAAGCATACATTCAAAATCATAAAAAACAGCAAAAAAGGGGATAAACAATTAACAGAAGCAACAGCAGTAATAACAATAAACAGAGAATAATATTACTAAATAAAAGTTGATTACAAGCACATTTAATAATAATGTAGTCACAGATGAAAATGGTGAACAAATGCATACAAATTATTTATTTATTTATTTATTTATTTATTTATGTATTTATTTATTTATTTATTTATTTTATTTGTTGCATTTGTATCCCACATTTTCCCACCTATTTGCAGGCTGAATGTGGCTTACAATTTTCCGTCATGGCTTTTGCCATTCCAGAGTAAAAGATACAATTGGTATTACATGGAGAACATGGATGACATAATAAAAATAAACAATTAGGTGAGAAGAGAAAACATTCAATTGATATTACATATAAAACATGGGTGACATAATAAAATTAAACGATCAGTAAAAAGAGAGAGCATTCAGAATATCAGTTAAGTGGTGATGCGTTACAGTTTTTATTATGGATCATTGTGGTATGTCTTGTTAAAGAGGTGAGTCTTCAATGATTTACGAAAGTTAATTAGGTTGTGAACTGTTTTCAGGTCAAATGGCAATGCATTCCACAGCTGCGAACTCAAGTATGAGAAGCTGGACACATGTATTAATCTGTATTTTAGTCCTTTACAGCTGGGGAAGTGAAGATTCAGGAAAGTGCTTGATGATCTTTTAGCATTCCTGGGTGGCAAGTCAATAAGGTCTAGCATGTAGACCGGGCCATCTCCATGAATGATTTTATGAACCGGAGTGCATACTTTGAACGTAATGCGTTCTTTAAGAGGAAGCCAGTGTACCTTTTCTCTTAGGGGTTTAGCATTTACGTGCTAAATTATAAACTTAAGGAACTCATTTTTTCTGCTTACCTGCTTTCAGGGCGGTTGCCGCCTGAAGCGTTTAAGGCGCACTCTACGAGGGCAATGCCCTCTTCGTGGGCTGAAATGGGTGTCTTTTCTCAAGAGATCTGTCATGCGGCTACTTGGGCTTCTCAGCTCTCTTTTGTGCGGCATTACATGCTGGATGTGGCAGCGCGGCAGGATGCACATTTTGGAGCGCAAGTGCTTGCTCGCGAAGTTGCCTGTTCCCACCCTATTTAAGGAGTGCTTTGGTACATCCCATCAGTTAATGAATTCATCTGCTGTTGATGACAAGTAAGGGAAAATGAAGTTCTTACCATCCCTCCCTGTCTGACCTTAGTTTTGTACAGGTGTTGCATACAGACATTGTGTCTCAACAGGAGTACTTGAAGATAAGCTATCAGAGTTACTACATGCTGTTTTTATTGCAGGAGGTTGATAACGTCCCTCCTTTGTTTGGTTATTGCTCCGGTTCAGGGGTGTTTGTTCTCTGTGAGGAAAGTTTATGTTATTTTGCCTTTCTTATTCACTCTGCTTTGGAAATTTCATATACTGAAGGCAGAGGGGGCTGGGTGTCCAGGAACACCATGTGCTTTCAGTGTTCTCTATCTCCACCTGCTGGTAGGCAGATACAACAAAATTATAAAGTTTATAATTATAAACATACACACTAATTAGACAATAAATTATAAAACATATATTAACATAAATACAGACAGATCCATCCCTTGATTAAGTCCATGGAGGGGGGGTGTCAATGTACCAAATTTAAAAATAAATCTTTGTTCAAAGCTTGTCAATATCTCCACCCCGCCATGAAATAGATATTCTCGAAATAACTACAAACCAATATTCTTCAAAACAATTATGTGCTTGAACTGAGTATTCAACTAATGGTTTATCCATCACCATTCGATGGTTCACAGTTCTATGCTCAATTAACCTCTTATTTAAAGGTTTCCTATGTTTTCCAATGTAAATCATTTTACAAGGACAAAAAGCTAGGTACACTACCTTCTCTGTCTTACAATTCAAGAAGTGTCTCCGTTTGTAGCGTTAATTTTTTGGATGACAAAAACATTTTATTTTGAAGATTTACACTACAAACTGAGCAACCCCCACAAGGGAAGTGTCCCCAAACACTGTTTCTAAATAATGGCTTTTATCATGTGAGTGCAGAAGGAGCCGCCGACAGGTTCTTCAATTGTGATTCCCAGAGACATTTTTGGGATTCCTTATATTAGCAATTAAAATATTCTTACAGTTAGCAGGGACCGTCCTTCTTTGTTAATTTGTACAGCGCTGCGTAACCCTAGTAGTGCTCTAGAAATGTTAAGTAGTAGTAGTTAAATGCATCAATACTTTCTATAATTCAACAATTTTATTTACTTGGATTTTGCTCACACCTTTTTCAGTAGTAGCTCAAGGTGAGTTACATTCAGGTATTCTGGATATTTCTCTGTCCCAGGAGAGCTCATAATCTAGGCTTGTACCTAAGGCAATGGAGGGTTAAGTAACTTGCCCAAGATCACAAGGAACAGCAGTAGGATTTGAACCAGCCACCTCTGGATGTCAAGACTTGTGCTCTAACCACTAGGCCACTCCTCCACGCCACTCTGCTTGATTTTGATTAAAATTGTGTGCACACAATTCTATCTTCCCTTTCTCTTTTCTTTCTTCTGTAACAAATCTTTTCTCTCCAAATTCAATGTACTTGCAAAACATTTTGAAACATAGTTTTCTGGATAGCTCATATCTAAAAACCGTCTCTTCATGTCTAAACTTTTTTCAAAAAATTCATCACCATTAGTAGAACATAGCCATTTTAACCTTAACAACTGGCTGTATGATAAGTTCTCTTTAAGTGATCTACTATGACAACTAGTAGATTATCTTGTATGAGCCATGTTGGCAGACTTTAAAGCTATGTTTATTTCAAACTTCTTTTTGTCTGCACAGTAGAATCACAGGGTTTTTTTTAGCTACTTCTTGTACCCCACTCAAAGGAGGAGATTGGGGTTGCTAAAGTGAAAAGGCACTTATCAAGGAACAGAGATGGTTTAGAACCCACCCACCACTGAATGAACACAGGAGATGCAGGAGAAAAGAGTAGAGAAAGGTCATTCTTAAACAATGAAAGACAGCACAATTTATGAGAAATAAAAGAAGAGAGAAATAAGAGACTAGAGACTAGAGTATATTCCATACACTAAAAACTGACTAAACCTGAGAGTATCTCAAAGGAGGAGATTGGGGACTGCTGAAAGTCCCAAGAGTAAAAAGACACTTGCAAAGGAGAAAGCAAACCTCAGAGGAGATCAAAGACTCTAAATACTTTAAACATGTTTGATACATTTTTTGCCATCACTATACCTTTCTTTGTTGTTGTTATGGACTATGGGGTCAATATACAGCATGGTTTAAGTATTGGTAGTACTGCGAGACTACCACTAGGAGTCAGTGCCACCCTTTTGAGACCCAAAGCAATAGAGCAGGAGCAGAAAGGGGCAGCTCCAGCCCCATCCTACTAGATACCAGGAAGCACCTCCAGGCAAGTCCCCTACACTCCAAATCGTAACCTCCAGTCATTAGATACCAATCACTACCTCGAACGGTCAAATATGAGGCTACTCATTCCTCAGCTTTCTATATTCTTGCCCCAAAACTGTGGAATGACTCCCCCCCCCCCCCCACACACAAATTTGATCTAAACCAGTCTTTTCTAAATTGAAGTTGCTTTTGAAGACCCTTTTTTTGCATGGTTTTTGGCATTGAACTTGGTGACTCCTGACCTTGTTGTTTTAGCTGACAGACTCCTCAGATTCCCCTCTCTTTTCCTGTTTAAATGTGTGACTTTCCTGTCTACAATTGGTATTCTTCTATTATTATTTTGTTTTGCTCATTAGCTTTTATTGTTAACCGATATGACCAGATGTTTTTGTAACAGTAGTATATTAAATACTGAATAAACTATAAACTGAGTGTTTATATGTATCCAAGCTGAATATTAGCCAGGACTCGCCTAAGTACCGGTGACTGCTTCATTGCCAGGATATTCAATGCCTGTACATGGACATGACCCAACATTGAATATCCAGGTTAACTTAGCTGGTGATCATGAGTTTAAAAAAATGTTCACTGCCATCAGCTGAATATCCACTGGTCAGTGCCTTACTGTTTTCATAGCTGTACATTTATATACTTCTGTGTGCTTAGGGTAGCCCAATACATGGGTATTTTTATTGTAATCTTGACCAGCCTCCTTCAGTTATTTTTCCAGTGTGAGTTTTGTTTGCCAGCTATAAAGAACCTCTTTTATGTATGCCTGGGGAGAGCATTTTGTAGGAGACTTCAATTTTATAGCAACACACACTAAAAATAACCAGTGTAGCTGTGGATACTGCAGTCACTCTCAGTATAACATTGCTGCACCATATAAAGTGTCAGTTTTTTTTTCTTGTTTCTTCTGACACTAAACTTCACTTTGATCCCTTCACAGGTTCTTAAACACAAAGTCTTGCATACCATTCAGTTAACATTATATTTTATTTCTTCTGTTATTAATAGCTATTTGGTGAGGTCTTTTACAAAAATTGTTCTCATTCATAAGTCTTAGTATTGAGCACATATACCTTTATTTTTCTAAACACTTAACACAAACATTAAAAGCTTCCTGCATATAGCCACGAAATAAATGTGTCCCTTCAATGTATTATTAGAAAGGAACTTAGTAAAGAAATACCACATTGCCAGATATTTGAAATCAGGATTTCCATCCATTTGTTTTTCTAAAACTTCTCTCAATTGCACAAGTACTTTCAAATCAAAAGGATCTTTCTAATGGGAAACACACAGTGGGATTATTTCTAATAAAACAATTCCATTTGTCTTACTATTGATATAATGCAACACTATAATTAGTGCTCATGTAAACTGCAGGGCCTGAAAGTGGGGCCCCATAATTCATTTTCTAAAACCCCATAATTAATCTGCTAAGTGGAGCCTCAAAAATCCTGGGCAACTGTTTCCCTCCCCTGGGGAAACTTTTCCTGACCCCATGTCAGGGGTGTAGTTCCGATTCTCCCTCCTTTGAGAATCAGTCAGACCAAGACTCTTCTGCTCAAATCTGTTAGATTCTGACCTACAGGGCCTATAATCTGGTTCCCAAACAGATTAGCTTAGACCTACTAGGGTCCTTGAGAGTCCTATACTTGGACATCCCATGCCCTGGCCTAAGCAATTTTAATTAGTCACTCTTCAAATATAAAAATTATCCCAATCAATAAACAATACAAAATTTTGTTCCCTCACATAATTTTTGTTTCCCACGCATGCCCTTTAAGTCAAGAAATAAAGTAGTCAAGTCCTATATGTGATATATATAAATTATCTCATGCAATATTTACTTCACCCACAAGATGGCAATGCTGATCAATACAAATATTTCACATACCTTAAAAGAATAGGATTGCTGAGGGAAAACAAAGAGCCTCGACTTGGTATATTTCATTCCCCAGTAAGTGTGATAACATTCAACATTACAATACCTCAGGCATGTTACCAATTTCATTACAGTTCCCCAAATTACTATATGCACTTGAACCATTGTAAGAATACTAACAGTATGTCAATTTCTGACAGTTTACCATTAAGACAATAATTTGATTTCAGGGACATACAGCTGAATGCAGGCATGAACACAAAGACATTAAAGAAACAGAGAAGTTAGCAAACACAAATAGACACTTTGGAATTCCTTAGTATTAAGCAACTCCAAAAAGCAAATCAACTGACCATTTCGTGTGGTAATTAAAGTTAGTTCTGAGAAGTATGTCTACAAATCTACAGGAAGCAGCTGCACTGAGAAATAACTCTTTTACTTATTTAACAGAATCAAGATAAGAGCCCATTTTTAAGTGAATATGCAACTCCCCACCAAGGAAAATGCAGAGGCTCCTGTAGAATGCCGTCAGTCAAAGAAAACCACCAAAGGTTTGGGGGGGGGCCACCACTAGGCCACCGAGATATTCATTGGGGGGTCCCAACCATGGGGCCCACTGAACCACCAGGGTTTTTTTTTTAATTGAATAGGGACCACTACATACCCTAATGCCAACTCCAAGCATCGGGGGAGGGCGGGAGGAGAATTGGAAATAGCCTCGTTTGCATGCACTTTGTATTGTTGTCTCCCGAGCTTGTTGTTTCCCTCAGTAGTGCCTTTTGAGCATTGTGTGATAGTAAACGCAGGCGCTAGTCCGGTGCTAATGGCCTCTAGCACCCGTGTTACTTTTGAGCATCGGGGCACTTGTTACTCAAACCACACACCAGTTTGGTGATGGTATGACTTGCACAGTTCACTCGCTGTTACACTTAAACAGATGTTAACTGTTATCAAAAGTCAGTTAGTTAGTAATCACATACAGGCAGTGGTGTGCTGGAGCCGGCTTGCACCTGCTTGCAAGAGTCATTTTTTAGATTTTTAAGAATTTTGGGAGCCAGTTGTTAGTAAGTTACTTTAACAACCGGCTCCCAAAATTTGGGTCTTTGCACTCATTTTTTGTCCTCCCCCCCCCCCCCCCCCCCCCCCGCACCTCCTTGACGCTTCTTGTTCTGCTGCAATTAATCTTTTTAAGTAGTGCTGGTACATGTTGTCAGCGCTGAAGCAGCCTGCTCTTGCTGATGTGTAGCAGCACTGCTTAAAGATTAATCATTGCAGATCAGGTGAGCTGATCTATCTATGTCATAGTTCTTTATTGTTGGTAGCATTTTTATTTGATCTCACATTTTTAAACATACCGGTTTGTATTTGTGGTCTAATCAATTGTATAACTTGCTCTTTTCTTTCATTGAAAGTATTGTAATCTTAATACAGTAATTATTTTTACTTTAATGATCAAGTTGTACAATGTATTTCATATTGCATGTTCTGCATGTAAAAAATTTAAATGTTAAATAAATAAATAAATAAAAATATGCCGGTTTGTGCAGCATAGGGATGTACACAGAGGAACTAGTGGTTTCATCGGTTAGAGTACCAATTTGTTCTAAATTTTAAATCATTGTGTCATTGGGAGGAGCTGGTTACAGGGACTCCCTGTATTCATGCTGAGATTTTTTCACCTAGTAAAGGGCCACCAAAACAGACATGTTATAACAATCAGGTGCCTAACATTCAGACTTACTTACTATTTATAAGTATAATTTAAAAAAAACAAAACATTAATTAGGTTGACATCTGGGAGCATTTAACATCTTGTTTTCCTGTGCCTACATTAAAAGAAAAAGATGGCATGTGGGAATTTGCTCCTTTAGTTTTGTGGATTGCAATGGTATACTATAAAAAATGCACTTGCCTTTTTTTTATTACTACTATTTCACAAGAGGTATTGAATAATGAGGGAAGGGCTTCTTTCATGCAGAAGTTCTGTACAGAGTCAGTCTAAATGTGCCAACATTGTCCAGTTCAGCACACATTAGCCGCCAAGTTCATACAAAGTTGATTATGTTCAACGGAATATAAATCTGTTGGCTCAGGCTGCTTTCTATGTGAATATTCATATTAAGGGCATTTGCTTTAAACTTTATTTTAATTTGTTTATCTAGTCCTTACATGCTCATGGTTTTGCTTTTTAAACCCAAAGGAGAATGTTAATGATGGCTTCTGACTTTACTTGTTTTGGACTGCTTTGGGTCATGCTGATCTGTACATCTGCTATCTGGAATTTTGGAAGATGGAAATGAGAAAATAATTAAGTTTTAGATGTACTCTGTAGAAGTTGTTGTTTACTTTTGCAATATGTATATGGATGCCAACAAGAAAAACCTCACTCATTGGCCTTCAATCTCTAGAATAGCGGTGGTAAATATCCAGCTTTGAGATGGGCCACCCTTGGCGTATCTGAACTCCTTTACCTTTTCTGGCAGGGATACCAAGCATTGTCAGCCAAATAAATGGATTGCTACTGCTCCTCACTGCTTGTTTCTGGCTCTGAGCAGAATGCCAGGACTTCTCGTGCAAGTATGCATAAGAATTCCTGGCATGCTGCTCAGAGCCAGAAACAAGCAGCGAGGAGCAGCGGTAGTCCATTTATTTGGCTGGTGGGGCCAGGGCCGGCCCAACCCGGTAAGCGAGGTAAGCATGGCAGGGGGTGCCGTCCTCTGGAGGGTGCCGCCGCGCCATGCTTACCACCGCCGCTTACCTCAGCTCCCGGACCCCGACAGCAGCCCAGCCCTCAGTTTCCTTCGCCAGTACCCACGCCGCCCTGGGGGATTTAAATCTTGTATTTATATTTACCACCGACGTCCCAGCAGCTGCGCAGCATCAGTGAAAGCGCTGCCCGACGTCTCTAGCCTTCCTTTCGCTCGTTTGTTCCCTCTCAGTGTCCCGCCTTCTTCTGACATTTCCTTGCCAGGGCGGGACACTGAGAGGGAACGAACGAGCGAAAGGAAGGCTAAAGGCGCCTGGCACCGCTTTCACTGATGCTGTGCAGCTGCTGCAATGGAGGTAAATTTAAATACAAGATTTAAACCAGAGAAGAGAGTGGGTAGGTGGACATGGGAGCGGGAGGGCAGGGGAGAGAGGAGCATTGAACGATGGACATGGATGGGAAGGCAGGGCCCAGGGAGAGAGGAGAAATTGCTGGACATGGAGGGAAGGGCAGGGGAGAGAGGAGAATTGCTGAATATGGATGGATGGAGGGAGGCAGGGGAGAGAGGAGCATCGATGGACATGGATGAGTGTAGCACTATATAAATGATAAGTAGTAGTAGTAGTAGAACAGAGCCCAGGGAGAGAGGAGAAATTGCTGGACATGGAGGGGAGGGCAGGGGAGAGAGGAGAATTGCTGGATATGGATGGATGGAGGGGGACAGGGGAGAGAGGAGCATCAATGGACATGGATGGGAGGACAGGGCCCAGGGAGAGAGGAGAAATTGCTGGACATGGAGGGGAGGGCAGAGGGGAGAGGAGAATTGCTGGATTTGGATGGATGGAGGGGGCAGCAGGGGGGAGAGAGGAGAATTGCTGGATATGGATGGATAGATGGATGGAGGGCAGGGGAGTTGCTGGACATGGATGGAGGGAGGCAGTGGATAGAGGAGGGTTGCTGGACATGGGTGGATGGAGGGGAGGGCAGGGAGAGAATTGTTAGACATGGATGGAGGGGTAGGAAGGGAAGACAGGAAGGAGATGCATATGGATGGAGGGGAGAGAAGAAATTCTGGACATGGATGGAGGGGAGGAAAGACAGAGGAAGGAGATGCACATGGTTGGAGGGGAAGGGAGAGAGAAGAAATGCTGGACATGGATGGAGGGTCTCTGGTGCCCCCCTGCAGACTATCGGTTGCCCCACCCCACTTGTGGCACAAGATGAAAATGATCGCTCACCACTTGCCACACTGACAGGAATTGTCAGCAATATTCTTAGAAAACAAATTGCTATACATTGCAAAATAAGCTAGCAGATGTAAATTCTCAAAGTGGACATATTCCAAACACTAAAATGAAAATAAAATGATTTTTTTCTACCTTTGTTGTCTGGTGACTTTCTTGCTGGGCATGGATGGAGGGGAAGGAAGAGAGAGGAAGGAGAGAAAGGGGGATTTTTAAGCATATTGGTGATCTTGCCTATTTGAATAAGATAATGGGAGCTGTGGGAGATGTACTGAAGATTAAGGTCGGGAAGCAGACTGGAGTAGTCTTGCTAAACGGACTGTCCCCAGGAAGGAAGTAGAGAAGGTGCAATTTGTAACTTATATGATGATAATAGCCTGCATAGCAGTGACAGGATAGTGGAAGAAATTAGAAACACCCTCAATCAGTAGGAAGGTGAAGAGATTAGATCAGATTTACCTGATATTAAAATTAACTGCACTTCATCAGAACAAGGCAAGAAAAATGAACTCTTTTTGGGAGATGGCAGCAACCGGGGTAGAATTAGAGAGGAATTGGCTGGTGGGACTGTATTACTGTTAAAAATGATAAAAGATGCATCATGTTAAGTATGGCTGCAAAAGATATGCCTATTAATGTATATATTATAAGCATTTATGACCCTAGTTGGAAACGTAAGAAATAACAAAAAACAACATCTGATGCGGTCCCCCATCCCTGATGACAGCCAACACGGCGTCAAAACAAAACTAAATTACCTTTTCCTACTAGAAGTCGTCAAGACGACATGTATGTTAAACATAGCCCTAGGCCTCTCCTGTGGTAAAACCCCATACACCTTCAGCCAACAAGTATGCACCAGAAAGAAATGAGAAACTCTCTCTGACAAAAAAACAGAAGCCTCATCCGCCCCCCCCCCCCCAGCTCCCGAGGAGGGTCTAGATAACTCATGCTGCCGAAGCACACTAAAAAGCGACTCTCACCGACTAGAAAAAAGAATTACCATAAAATGGAAATATCCCAGAGAGCCTTCATTCAGACTTTAAAAAAAGACAGCACGGGTCCTTTAAGAGAAGCACCGCCCTGCGCCCTCTGTCATCATTGGAGGACAAGGTGTCGCCATTAGTCCTCCGAGGGAGTAAATTGAAAGTTGGCCGCTTTACAGAGCTTTGTTAATGCGAAAGTGCTGGGAGAAAGGAAGTTATGTGGATTTTAGTCAGAATCGAGTTCTTGGGGTCTTGTTTTCAAGGGAGATGTTAGAAAGGTATTAGGGGAAAATTAACCAGTGTTAAAAAAAAGTTATATCTCAGGCAATTTTGAAAGCTACAAGAAGAGCGGCGAGGGTAAGCATGGCGCGGCGGCGCCCTCCAGAGGTCGGCGCCCCCCTGCGGTGCTTACCGCGCTTACCATGTTGGCACGGCCCTGAGGGGAGGGAAGAGAGAGGAAGGAGATGAGATGAGGGAAAAGGAAGAGAGGAGAAAAACTGCACATGTATGGAGAAAATAGGCAGAAGCTGGATCCACTGGACAGTCAAGTCTGTGGAGGACCCAGCTTTTACTTATGGATATAGAGCAAGAAATGAAGAAGAAAGGAGAAAAGTAAAGAAATAAATGGAAAGGAAGCCCTGGAAACAGAGTTAAGAGGACAGATAGCAGCAGAATCAGATACTGGGCCAGCATGATCAGAAAATCAAAGTCACCAGACAACATAAGTAGAAAAAAATCATTTTATTTTCATTTTAGTGTTTGGAATATGTCCACTTTGAGAATTTACATCTGCTATCTTATTTTGCAATGTATAACAATGTGTTTCTTTCTATTTTTCTGGTATTGTGCTGCATGCAGAGTCTAACTTCTTAGGATTTCTAGTTAAGTTTTGAAAAATTTGAAGAGGGGCTATCTCTGTTCTGCATATGTGACTGCAAGGTTGCAAGTGTCTGAATAGGGATCTGTTTGTTAGATTCTGAGATTTTGCTAACACATTGTTTTTCAGAGTTGGCAAGACTGTCTGTCCTCATAATTCCTGGTCTGTATGCTAATGGTTTGTGTCATTTTGAGTATAATGGAGCTGTAACAGCTTACAGAAATTATTTATAATGAAAACAAAAAAAAACACAAGTTATTTTTCTTCTATACTGGTGTAATATTTTCAATGATGCCATGGCTGGTAAAAGGGGTGTGACTACTGTAGGGGCGGAGCCATAGTGATCCCACCACTGGATGGGTAGGGGCGCTGACTAATAGGCTGCAGAAGGGCACCAGAAACCCTAGGACCGGCCCTGGGTGGGGCTCAGCATCCCTGCCAGAAAAAGTATGCCTAGTGTGCCCGCATGGTCAGGGCTGGCTAAGCCCAGAGAGAGAGCCTTTTGTTAAAAATTTAGCAGCACACCACTGCTTACAGGCTCCTTGGTATCTAGGTGATACACACTGTGACTCTGCAACAAAGCTGTTTCCGATCTTTTCTCTTCCTGCCTGCTATGGTTAAAAGTACAGGCTGCCTGGATGTCAGAGCAGGTACCCTGAATGAATCCTTTCCCCTCCTTCCCTGGACTGCACAGAGTTGGAAAGGTTCCCCATACTTTCCCACTAAAACAAGCCAGCAACTGGGTAATGGTCTGTTGCTTCTCCCTTGGTCCTTCAATCCTTGCTCTTTTAGCAAGTGCCTTGTAATGTCCAACTCATGAAAGTATGACAGGCTGATTCTGCATTCCAGATTACTGCATCAGTCTGAATAGGAGGGATCTCCTTCTTGGAATGCATGAAAGGCAGGAGATGGAACCCAGGACAAATTTGATAGGCAAGAAGGGAATTTATAACACATAGGACAGAGGTAACTGCAGCCCCCCCAGATCCTTCCCCAAACAAATCATCATAAACCCTCCTATTGTTCCATCAATTTCTAGAGGCTTCTATCCTCTCTAGAAACTTCTAGTATGAACATGTAACTTCCTACAAAAAAAGAAGAAAAAACAAACAATCCCACAGAAGTTAATACAAGGGAACAGGAAAAACAACAGGTTCACAGAAAGGCCACAAATGAAGCTGGCTCCAAGATGTCTATCAAATCAGGTATAGAAGCCTAGAGATGAGAGCAGGAAATAAATGCAGGCAGCTTCTTCCTTCCTTCCTTCCTTCCTATTGGCTATTAGGGCTGCCATAGGCCAGCAATGGAAGAACTGTGCACAGTATAGAGGATGTAAAACACCATAAACATCTGTTATAATTCTCATGATGTTACAATACATTCTCATAGACTCTCTTGTTTGTCAAGTTCTGCATGTTTGACTTGACTAGATTGTGGGCTCCATGGAGGAGGAACTGCCTCTATTTATTTTACAATTAGCTTTTGCCCTTTTGGCAGGGCCGTGCTAACACGGTAAGCGAGGTAAGCATGGCAGGGGGCGCTTCCCTCTGGGGGGCGCCGCTGTACCATGCTCACCTCACTCGCCCTCCCGCAACATCCCTTTTCTTTTTTTTTCTTTTTAAATTTACCTCCATGGTGGCGGTTCCGGCAGCGCAGCTTCAGGGAAGGAGGCAGCGCTCCCGACGTCTCTAGCCTTCCCTTCGCTGTGTTCCGCCTTCTTCTGACGTCAAGGAAATGACGTCAGAAGAAGGCGGAACACAGTGAAGGGAAGGCTAGACGTCGGGAGCACCGCCTCCTTCCCTGACGCTGCGCTGCCGAAACCGCCACGGAGGTAAATTTAAAAAGAAAAAAAAAGAAAAGGGATGTTGGGGGGAGAGAAGAGGGCGGGCAGTTGAACAATGGAAGCGGGAGGGCAGGGAAGAGATGAGAGCATGGATGCGAAGGGAGGGGGAGAAGAGGGCGGGCCAGGCTGGGACATGGGAGAGAGAGGAGAGAGAGGAGCATGGATGTGAGGGGGGTCATGGAAGGGAGAGAGGGGAATTGCTGGATAGGGATTAATGGAGGGGGCAGGGGACAGAGGAGCATGGATGGGCATGGATTGGGAGGGCAGGGCTCAGGGAGAGAGGGGAATTGCTGGAAAGGGATGAATGGAGGGGGCAGGGGACAGAGGAGCATGGATGGGCATGGATTGGGAGGGCAGGGCTCAGGGAGAGAGGGGAATTGCTGGAAAAGGATGAATGGAGGGGGCAGGGGACAGAGGAGCATGGATAGGAGGGCAGAGCTCAGGGAGAGAGGAGAAATTGCTGGACATAGAGGGGAGGGAAGAGAGATGAAGGAGATGAAATGAGGGAAAAGGAAGAGAGGAGAAAAACTGCACATGGATGAAGAAAATAGGCAGAAGCTGAGGACCAGAAATTAAGAAGAAAGGAGGAAAGGAAAGAAATAAATGGAAAGGAAGCCCTGGAAACGGAGTTGAGGACAGATAGCAGCAGAATCAGATACTGGGCCAGCATGATCAGAAAAAGAAAGTCACCAGACAACAAAGGTAGAAAAAAAATCATTTTATTTTCATTTTAGTGTTTGGAATATGTCCACTTTGAGAATTTACATCTGCTATCTTATTTTGCAATGTATAGCAATTTGTTTCTAAGAATATTGCTGACAATTCCTGTCAGTGTGGCAAGTGGTGAGCGATCATTTTCACGGGGGGGGGGGGGGGGGGAGGGCTGCCGCCAACTGATAGTCTGCAGGGGGGCGCCAGAGACCCTAGGCACGGCCCTGCCTTTTGGTAGAAGCTCGAAGTGATTATGTGATCTGTACAGCACTGCATACATCTAGTGGCTCTTTACAAACGTTGGGGTCCTTTTACTAAGTTGAGGTAAGCACTAGCACACTCTTACCGCAGCTTAAAAGAGTTTACTGTGAGATATGCTAAGACATCCTGAAGTCAGTTCCCAATCAGCTCATGCTGCCTGCATGCTAAAAAATATATTTTTTATTTTTGCACAGAGGGGGCATGTCTGGGGGCAGATAGTGGGCATTCCAGCACTAATCATATAGCGTGTCCACATTACCATGTACTGAGTAGTGCAGTATTACTGCAGGAGCCCTTACCAGTTACAAAATAGGTGTTGATAAGTGCTCCTAGATTATGTTTTCCAATCAATGACTGCATAACATTAGTGCATGGCCAATTTCCAGCTGCAGTAAGAATGCCTTAGCATATGGGAAAAATCTTTGTAATGGCACACTAAGGCCACCCAGTTGTAGAATAGTCTTTATTGTTTGTTAAACATATTGCAGATAATGCAGTGCAGTTCAGTACACCTAGGGGGTCATTTACTAGTGCATGCTAAGCAGTGGCTTGGCAAGGAGGACTGCCACCCGGGGCGGTTCGCCATTGCACTCCCCCCCCCCCCCGGGTGCAGCATGATGACACCCCCCCCCTCGGCGCATCACCCCCCCCCCCCCGACCCAGTGCCTACCCTCCTCAGCTCCCTCCGGCTCCAACCAGCTCCTACACCCTACCTTTAAAGAAATTTCGGAAGCTGTGGAGAGGCGAGGCGCAGCGCCTCGTGCCTGCATGTAAAAGAAGCGTGGATCGTCTCATCGGGCCTTCCCTCACGCTGTCTGTCCCACCCTTGCGGAAATAGGAAGTTGTGTCAGCGGAGGGCGGGACAGACAGCGTGAGGGAAGGCCTGATGACAATCCTGTTGGATTATTTGTAGTAAATAATTAGCAGATTTTAGTACACACAGCTTCAGCTTTAGAAATGTTAATTTCTTTCTTCATCTCTCTCTCATTCACCCCTGAATAATTCACTGCTGAGTCACTTTAAAGTTGAAGTAACAAAACATCTGTTTACTCACAGTTTGTAGTTAGATTATAATCAGACAGGCTTATATATACATATTACTATACATTTGTCTTATCAGCTCTTTCCATGTGCTTAGATGGTAATGGATGCTCACACCACCATAGATCCTCTCAGGTTAGGAGAGATCATGAGCTCCATGTGCTCCATGTGCTGCATGTGCTGTGTCTAACCCCCACAGGAAGTTGCATAGCTATGTGACCTCTCTAAGTAATTCACATCAGAGGTCACAGAGTAATCACAGAGAAATAATAGGTGACAGGCAATGCATGTAAAATACAATTACATTCCAACAAACCCCTTCTCATGCATAACTGTCATGCAATTATTTATTCATACAAAGTCCAAGCTTTATACGCAGATTCACAAAATGTTCTCTGGGTAACGGTTTGGTCATGATGTCAGCTGTCATCTCACTGGTGTGACAATAGTGTAGACTGATGACCCCTTCTTTCACCAACTCTCGCACGTTGTGGTATTTCGTTGCGATGTGCTTGGTGCGTGACTGAACCTTGTCATTCTGTGACAGTCGGATGCAGCTCTGATTATCTTCCATTATCTGGATTGGTCTCTTTTCAGCTATTCCGAAATCCAGCAAAAGTTTTTCAATCCACATCAGTTCTCTGCACGCTTCCGATACGGCCACATATTCAGCTTCTGTAGAAGACAAACTCACAATACTTTGTTTATGACTGGCCCATGAAATTTGTACATTTCCATACATAAACACATATCCACTTGTGGATTTATAATCAGAATGATCCCCTGCCCAATCTGAATCACAGTAACATATTAGTTTTGGATTACTATTGGCTGAAATCTTTAATTTACAATCAATGGTACCCTTTAAATACCTTACCATCCTTTTAACTGCAGTCCAATCTGATTTGGTAGGTGAGCTGACCCTTCTGCTCAAAATTCCTACTGCATTTGCTATATCAGCCCTGTACGTGGTAGCTAGATATAAAAGCTTACCTATGGCTGATCTATATTGGATGTTATCTGGTAAAGGTTCTCTTACTGTTTCATCCTTCAGAAAATCAGTGATCATGGGAGTGCTTACAACTTGGGCATCTTGCATACCTAAACTTTCAATAAGCTCATTTATTTTCTGCTTCTGGCTTAGAAGATAAGAACCATCATTTTGTTTCTCAATTTCTATACCAAGATAGTATGACACATTACCCAGTTCTTTTATCTCAACATTGAGGTTTAAACACTTTACAATGTCCTTGTACTCTTGCTCACTTTTGCTTGCAATGAGCAGATCATCAACAAAAGCTAAAATGTATGCATATTGTCCATTTCTGCACCTAGTGTACAAGCATTTATCTGCTTCACCTTGCTTAAATCCTAAATTTGTCAATATTTCATGCAATTTGTCATTCCAACATTTTGCACTTTGCTTTAATCCATAAAGACCTTTGTTTAATTTACACACTAGCTGTCTTTGTTTTGTATTTATGAAACCTGTTGGTTGTTCCATGTACAAGTCTTCAGTTATATCTCCGTGAAGAAACGCTGTTTTCACATCAATGTGGTTGACTTGCATGCCTTTTGAGACTGCAATGCTCAGAAGTGTTCTTATTGTCGTGTGTTTCACTACAGGTGCAAACACTTCATCAAAATCTTCTCCATATTTTTGAAGATATCCCTTTGCCACTAATCTGGCTTTATACCTTTCCACTTTTCCTTGTGCATTCCTTTTTAACTTGAATACCCATTTGCATCCTATAGCTTTCTTGCCAGGAGGTAATTTTGTAAGAATCCAAGTATTATTTTTATCCAATGCATCAATTTCTTCCTGTGCAGCTTTATGCCATTCAGCAGCTTCTTCTGCTGGCATTTTCTCAATCTCATCCCATGTTAAGGGCTCTTGAGCTTCTGCTGACTTTGTTAGGTAAGACAGTCTTGGGGGTGGAACACCTTTGTTTTCCCTGGATGAGCGTCTGACAACAGGTTGGTCTGACCTTTCCGCATCCTCTAAATCTGAGAGTCCTTCTCCAATTGATTCCCCTTCTCCAACTGTACTGTCTTCTTCAATGATCCTTTCTGTGTCTGCTTCCTCTGCCTGTTCCTCGTTAGATACAGATGAGTTGCTTTCAGACATCTGCCTTGGTATGGCATTTATATACACTGGCATGTCTATTATGGTTCTAGTTTCATATTCTGGATGATAAGGCTCATCTGGGATAATCCAGCCTTTATCAACCCTTTTGTTTTCATCAAAATATGTAACATGTCTTATGCCAACAATGCCAGTTTTCAGATTCAAAATTCTATATCCTTTGTGTCCTGGAGTATAGCCAACTAAAATGCCCCTTTCTGTTGTGGAATCCAGCTTATGCCTTCTTTGCTTTGGTACATGAGCATATGCTGTACTTCCAAATGTTCTTATGTGTGACAGGTTTGGCTTCCTACCATGCCATGTCTCATGTGGTGTGCGCTCAGCGCCTTTAGTTGGCATTCTGTTTTGTAGGTACACTGCTGTGAGAATGGCTTCCCCCCATAGTCTTTTAGGGAGATTGCTATCTGACAGCATACATCTGGTCATTTCCACAAGTGACCTAAATTTTCTCTCTGCAACAGAATTTTGTTCTGGTGTATAAGCTACTGTTGTGATATGTTGAATGCCTTCTTGTTCTAGAAATGTGCGCATGCTTTGTGAAGTGAACTCACCACCATTGTCGGTCTGAAGAACCTTTGGTTTTCTTTCAAATTTATTGCTCACCATGGCTACGTATTTCTTCAGCATGTCTGTGACTTGACTTTTTTCTTTCAGCAAATAGGCCACACAATATCTAGAGAAATCATCCAAGAATATTAGCACAAATCTGTTATTTCCCAATGATGGGATATTAAACGGTCCACATAAGTCACTGTGTATTAAGTCCAGCACTTTATTACTCCTATTTCCTGTGTATGCAGGAAATGAGGGTCTCACACCTTTTTGAGTAACACAGTCTATGCATTTCTCCATTTTACCAGCATCTGCACTTATCTGAATGCCGGTGGCCAGTTGCTTACTGTAAAGATCCTGGATCACCTTAGAATCACGATGTCCCAGGCGGCGGTGCCAGATTTCCAGACTACATTTACCATCATTCTTCCTTACTTGCGCCATATGTGAGGCTTCACCTGAAATGCTCAGTTTATAAACATCATTATGCATAAAAGCTTCAGCATACACTTCATCATTTTTAGAGATTGTGCACTTACTGTTTTCAAAATGAATCACAAATCCCTTCTTATCTAATGTAGATACACTAAGCATATTGCAAACTGCTTGGGGAATATACAAGACATCACTTACAGGAATTTCTTTAACTTCATTAGACACTTTGCATTTTAAGAATCCAATACCTTTTGCTTGGATCTTAGCAGTCCCTGAGTTTGCAGTTTTAAGAATACCTTCCTCTGGACACATTTCCTGAAAGAAATCCTTAGAATTGGTTAAATGGCATGTGCTCCCCGAATCCAAAATCCAAGTACTTTCATTTGAATTATTATTTACCATAGTCAAAGATTTTTCTGCCATTAGAAAGCCCTTGTGTTTATCTTTGTCCTTCATACATTTCCTGGTTTGAAAATTCTTTAGTTCCATTGGCTTAGGTGAGCTAGAGGGAGTGTTTTGTGTTTCCTTACACCATTTAGATACATGTCCCTCCTTTCCACATGAGTAGCAAATCAGCTTGCCCTTGGGTGGAGTTTTCCCATAGCTCCGCCTTCCTCTGTTCTTTGCCAAGAAATTTGTTTCATTTCTCTCTGACTGACTTTGAGAACACATCTCCTCAGAATCATTTATTATGCATTCCTGCCTTAGTTTTGATGTTGTCTGTTCAAAAGATTGCCCTTCAATGGCCTCATTTACAGACCTAAAAACATCAAACTTCTTTGATAGTGAGGTAAAAAGAAATGCTCTTTTCAATGCATCACACATGGGAATTCCAGAAAGTTCTAGCTTTTGAAATGAAGACATAAGATGCATAATGTGATCATTACATTTACTTTTATCCCTTAATTTGGTTTCATTCAACTCTGCCAGCCAAATTGGTTGCTGCTTTGCATATGTAGTTGCATACATAGTTCTCAGTTTATATAAAATGTCCTTTGGTGTATCTTTTCCCTCCACTAATATGGCTTGTTTCTCTGAGAGAGCTTCCAAAAGCATGCACTTCACATAATAGTTTGCATTGTCCCATTCAGCCATATTTTCAGCTGTTCTGTCTTGGTCTAAGCATATATCTAATCTTTTTGCTCGAAGGAGACATATGAATCTTAATTCCCACTGCCGATAATTAAACTCAGTTAATCTAGGCACCTTGAGAGAATAGAAAAATGGTGAATTTCCTCCCTCAGCCATTTTCTTAGCCTTCTGTCTGCTGTGTGGGGGGAGAGAGAGACAGACTGAATCTTTCCTTTAAAACTTAAGAGAAAAATGTGGCCTTTTTTTCTGCCTGGTAATATTTCTCTTCTTTTTCAATTCCTGAGCCCTGGGCCCATAACCCTTTTGTTGGATTATTTGTAGTAAATAATTAGCAGATTTTAGTACACACAGCTTCAGCTTTAGAAATGTTAATTTCTTTCTTCATCTCTCTCTCATTCACCCCTGAATAATTCACTGCTGAGTCACTTTAAAGTTGAAGTAACAAAACATCTGTTTACTCACAGTTTGTAGTTAGATTATAATCAGACAGGCTTATATATACATATTACTATACATTTGTCTTATCAGCTCTTTCCATGTGCTTAGATGGTAATGGATGCTCACACCACCATAGATCCTCTCAGGTTAGGAGAGATCATGAGCTCCATGTGCTCCATGTGCTGCATGTGCTGTGTCTAACCCCCACAGGAAGTTGCATAGCTATGTGACCTCTCTAAGTAATTCACATCAGAGGTCACAGAGTAATCACAGAGAAATAATAGGTGACAGGCAATGCATGTAAAATACAATTACATTCCAACAAATCCACGCTTCTTTTACATGCAGGCGCGAGGCGCTGCGCCTCGCCTCTCCACGGCTTCCGAAATTTCTTTAAAGGTAGGGTGCGGGAGCTGGTTGGAGCCGGAGGGAGCTGAGGAGGGTAGGCACTGGGTCGGGGGGGGTTGATGCGCCGAGGGGGGGGTGTCATCGTGCTGCACCCAGGGGGGGAGCCGGCAGGGAGCACCCCCCCCCCTGAGCTGACACCCGGGGCGAACCGCCCCCCCGCCCCCCCTTGCTACGCCACTGATGCTAAGACCAATTTAGCATGTGCTGTTAGATAATGACACTGCAGTTGAGGTGTTATAACATGTAGCTTCTGCATGCTAAATGTAAGGCATAGTCCTGCCCATTCCCTTCCCTTTTACATGTTAAGCAGTTAACACCAGTGGTGTAGCTACGTGGGGCCACGGGGGCCTGGGCCCCCGTAGATTTGGCCCTGGACCCCCATGCCGATGACCCTCTCGACCCCCCCTCCCGCCGCCAACCCGCTGTCACGTCAGACTCAGAAACAGAACGAAGACTTGTGACGGAAGAAGAGGACCTCGGCTGGCGGGGGTTGTGGTCCCCCGCCAGCAATGGTAGGCGACGGTGGTGGCGGGGGAGGGTTGGCGGCGGGAGGGGGTTGAGAGGGTCATCGGCAGGGGGGGGTCAAAGTTGTTGGTGGTGGTGGTGGTGGTGGTGGCGGCGGCAGGGGGGTCAGCAATGGCGGGGGGGTCAGCGGCACTGGGGGGAGGGCTAAAATGTGCCCCCTCACCTTGGGCTCTGGACCCCCCTCCTGCCAAATTCTGGCTAAGCCCCTGGTTAACACATGCTGCGGTTGGCTCACTGTTAGAATGGACCTTTGCTAATTTTCGCATTACCTGTTTAAAACTGATCGGTAAATAGGTTCTTTAATGAGTTATTGAATGGCTAGAAAGGATCTGAAGTGTAGATTCCAGTGGTAGAACATTTACATGTGTATAAATTTACCATCTTTTGTTACTTTGGTGCTCATTTTCAAAGCACATAGACTTACAGAGTCAAGGCATATTTTCAAAGCATTTAGACTTACAAAGTTCCAGTAACCTATATTTCTTTATGAAAACATTATGGTGTCCTTTTACTAAGGTGCGCCGAAAAGTGGCCTATGCTGGTGTAGACATGTGCATTGGAAGCACGCAGGTCCATTTTTCAGCGCACCTGCAAAAAAAGACCTTTTTTGGGGGGCCGAAAATGGACGTGCGGCAAAATGAAAACTGGTGTGCGTCCATTTTGGGCCTGAGACCTTACCGCCACCCATTCACTTAACGGTAAGGTCTCACACATTAACCAGGCAGTAATTGTCAGCGCACTTACAATGCCGATTACTGCCTAATTAGCGCCTTGCACCAGAAAATAAAATATATTTTCCAGTGCGCGTAGTGGGCGCACGTAAAAAATGAAATTACCACCCGAGCCAAGCAGTAGCCGGGCGGTAGTTCCGAATTGGTGCACATTGGGCGCACGTAGGCACCTACTCGGCTTAGTAAAAGGGCCCTTATATGCACTGAGGAGTGGTCTTGGAAATGTTTGTAATTTTTTTGGCATATTGTTAGTAGGAATTTTGATTTAGAACAAGCCATGTGATTGATTTCATAAGTCCCCTGTGATAGTGTGGACTAGCAGCAAGGCTTGGACCCTTCACAGACACAGGCAACATACAGAGTTAACCAAAAGGAAAGTCTTTATTGTGAACAATAAGTACCAAAGGAGTGGTCTAATGGTTAGTGCAGCAGGCTTTCATCCTAGCAACCTGGGTTCAATTTCCACTGCAGCTCCTTGTGACCTTGGGCAAGTCACCTAACCCTCCATTGCCCCAGGTACAAAACTTAGATTGTGAGTCCCCTAGGGACCAAGAAAGTACCTGCATACATCTAGTAGCACTATAGAAATGATTAGTAGTAAAGGTCTGCTACTCTCACAGTTGCAGATGGCATTAGTTTCACACTTTTAGAACCTTCAGTGTCTTAGGTATCCTGAAGTTCAGTTTCCTTAACTCACAGTGGCTAGCACTCATAATGACTACTCCTAGCAGGCTCACTTTAATACCTCACTTGTAAACTGCATGCCTTCCACAGGGACCTGACTCCAAATTCTGCAATCACAGGCATAGGAGCCAACTCTGTGGGTGCTGTGGGTGCTTGAGCACCCCCAATATTGAGAACATTCCTTGTATGTGGCCAAGGAAGTGTTATTTCCACTGGGCTTAGCACCCCCAATAATTTTGAAAAGTTGGCTCCTATGAACAGGTTAGGTAAATACTGCAAAATATAAATCTTCTACCTTGTCCTGTCTGTCTACACCAGTGATGGCGAACCTATGGCACGCAGAGCCCTCTCCCTTGGCTCGCGCGCCATCGCTGGTCCGCCCACTCTCCCTCCCTCCCAGCACCAGGCCTGCCTCCCGCCCTCCCTCCAACCAAACAAGCAAGAACACGCGCTTCGCTGCCGCTGCCGACGCACACCGCCGGAATGAACTCCGAGGAGGTACGCTTTTAAAATTTAACAGGAGAAGGGGGGGTTCCTGGTGCTGGGAGGGAGGGAGGTCGGGCGGGCGGGCGGGCGGGCAGGTTGATGGTTGCTTGTTTGGTTGGAGG
The DNA here is from genome assembly GCF_901765095.1 of Microcaecilia unicolor. Classification (NCBI taxonomy): domain Eukaryota; kingdom Metazoa; phylum Chordata; class Amphibia; order Gymnophiona; family Siphonopidae; genus Microcaecilia; species Microcaecilia unicolor. Next base: position 124,111,094 of record NC_044031.1, on the reverse strand, counting down.
GAGGGCGGGAGGCAGGCCTGGTGCTGGGAGGGAGGGAGGCAGGCCTGGTGCTGGGTGCTGCTGGGTGGGAGGGGGGCCTGATGTTGGGAGCTGGGTCTGATGTTGGGAGCTCGGTGGGAGGGAAGCCTGATGGTGGGTGCTGGGTGGGAGGGAGGCCTGATGGTGGGTGCTCAGTGGGAGGGAGGCCTGATGGTGGGTGCTGGGTGGGAGGGAGGCCTGATGGGTGCTGGGTGGGAGGGAACCCTGATGGTGGGTGCTGGGTGGGAGGGAGGCCTGATGGTGGGTGCTGGGAGGGAGGGAGGCCTGATGTTGGGTGCGGGGTGGGAGGGAACCCTGATGGTGGGTGCTGGGTGGGAGGGAGGCCTGGTGTTGGGTGCTGCCGGGTGCTGAGAGGGAGGGCAGGGGGGAGAGGAGGGTGGCTGGACATTTGTGGCTGGAGGGGAGAGGAGAGTTGCTGGACATTTGTGGCTGGAGGGGAGAGGATGGTTGCTGGACATGGATGGAGGGCAAGAAATGAAGAAGAAAGGAGGAAAGTAAAGAAATAAATAGAAAGGAAGCCCTGGAAACGGAGTTAAGAGAACAGATAGAGAGCAGCAGAATCAGCGACTAGAACCAATATGGATAGAAAAACAAAATCACCAGACAACAAAGATAGGAAAAATCATTTTATTTTCAATTTAGTGTTTGGAATATGTCGAATTTGAGAATTTACATCTGCTGTCTTATTTTGCACTGGGTATACTGGAGCTGTAACAGTATTGGGGCCTCCCTGATCTGTATTTTTATTTTATTACATTTGAACCCTGCGCTTTCCCACTCATGGCAGGCTCAATGCGGCAGGCAATGGAGGGTTAAGTGACTTGCCCAGAGTCATGAGGAGCTGCCTGTGCCAGGAATCGAACTCAGTTCCTCAGGACCAAAGTCCACCACCCTAACCACTAGGCCACTCCTGTATGGCCTGAGGACTTTTAGCTCCCTCCTGGACTGAGCCCCACTCCTCTGACTCAGGCTCAGCCTTTGCAGCCTAGCACCACCTGCTGCTAAGTGGCTGAACTGAGTCAGTCTCATCCTCAGCAGACTAGTGCCCTCTGCAGAAAGGTGGCTGAAGTGCATCAGTGAGGGAGTGTTTCCTGCCCTTACACTACTCACTCTTTCACATCACTTAAAAATGTTTAATAAAAATGAGAGGCCCTTGTACTAAAATGTGCTAAAATTTGCAGCTAATGCAGTTTAACATGGGATTTTACCATGCACTAACTGCAAATATTACACAGCACCTTTGGGGGTGTTCCCACTTTATTTATTGCAAGTGACTGGTGAGTGTAACACATTAGCTGGATAATGCTTCCATGCCTCCTGACAGAAACTCTGAAGAGTACTGAGAGAAGAAGACATTTCTCTGGGTAAGTGAATATTATTTTCCTCTGTGCATTGGTGATTTAAAGACTGGGGAAAAAAATAAATTGTAGGCTTATTGATAAAAACAGCTTGATTAAAAAAAAAAAACTGTATGTATTAACTAGTTTAAATATTGTAAAACCATTTTCTCCATAGTTTTAAACTTGAACTTTCTGTCAGAGGTTGAAACTTAACTGTTACAGTCTACAGCATTAACAGATATCTTCTAGAAGCCACAGCAGGGCCTAATTCAGTCTTCTGGGTTTAAAAAAAAGGTTTGGACACGTTTCTGGAGGAAAAGTCCATCGTCAGCTGTTGAGATAGACAAGAAGGAAGCCACTGCTTGCCATAGAATTGGTAGCATGGAATCTTGCTACTATGGGATTCTGCCAGACACTTGTGAACTGGATTGGCCACCTTTGGAAATGGGATACTAGGCTAGATGGACCATTGATCTGACCCAGTATGGCTATGCTTTTGTTCTTATGTAAAATTTCATTAAAAATCCTTTTTAAATGGTTTAATGCGCAGAAGCAGGCAAACTACTGCAGAACCCCTGAATACAGTCATGTGGTAGCCTGTTTCTACATGTTCACCATGTGTTAAAGTACTTAATGTCCTTTAGTAAAAGGGCCCCTAAATGGGGAAAGAGGAATTCAAGATGGCTGACTAGGCTGTTCTTATGCCATCTCTTTTGCTGTGTTTAGATAAATTCCCTTTAAAAGTTTTCCTCTTTAACTACTGAGCCACAAGCAGAAGACTAAACAGCAAGACCCTGCTCAGAAGCTGGCAGAAATTCAGGAGCTGATGGATACCTTCATTTGGCCAGGTATAGCTTTAACTCTAGATATCTCACTGTGTGGCAGGGGCAAGCATACCCCATGTCACTGATAGGGGTTGATGTCAGCTTGAGTTCAGATGCCCATGATTCCCCCCCCCCCCCCCTTCTGGAAGAATAGATGCAGGGTTAGCTACAGAAAGGTTATGAGGAAGCAGGCCAATACCCTGCAGATTGTCACCTCTGCTTGGAGGTTGCACTGCATCCCAGACTCATTTCTGGAAGTGTCTGCCTCAGGGAATTGACAAGTAGTGCGTTTGAGACCATCCGGGCAAGAAGGTGTTTCCTCAGAATTTGCTACAGTTCTGATAAGACCAAAGGAGTTAACTTTTGAATGTATTTGCATTAGAGCAGGCCCTGTCTGGGAAAATCCAGAATATAGGAAGTAGATTTGCTGAGACTCTTCTACAGCTCCAGATACAGGAGTAAGAAGTGATTGATTTAAAGCAGAGGGTCTCTACTCTGGAGGGAACTATGAAACAAGTTTAATGTGAGAACTCATATGATATTACATAATAGAATGCCAGGCGTAATTTTTTCCAGCTTTCAAAAAAAAAACCCTGTCCATCCAATTAGATACCTCACTGAAAGTCTCTTAGGATGTTATTTTTCCAGTCATGCACAAGCAAACTATGAAACTATAATCTTCAATTTGGAACACCATCAAGGTACAGCTATTCTGGCTTGAGTTGGCTGTATTTATGCTCTCATTACTACACTTCCTTAAAATGGTATAGGGAATTCTTTTAAGGTGGCACTTAGCAGACTTTGCTCAATAGATTACAAGTATATTTTGTGCTTCTGAAGGTTTTCCTCAGTCATGTTTGGACTAGTCCTTACTACTACTACTTAACATTTCTAGAGCGCTACTAGGGTTACGCAGCGCTGTACAAATTAACAAAAAAGGACAGTCCCTGCTCCAAGGAGCTTACAATCTAATGGGTGAAATGTCAAGTCCTTAACAGTTTGCTTGCTTTCTGCTGTAGCTGCTTCTAAAGTTTTTGAATCTGAAAAGTTTATCAGCTACCAGAAAGCGCCACATCATCAGGGGAAATCTAGACCAGTCCTGGTTTTACTCCCAGTGCATGGAATGAAGGTGAAACCAGGGCTGGCTCAGCCTGTTCCTGAATGACCTAGATTCATCAGGTAGATTTGCTTTTAATAGCATAAATTCAATCCCAACTGCACTCCTTGCCAGGTCATAGCAGCAAGCTACACTTCTTGTGATTCTACTTCTGGTATATATTGGTGTTTTAAAGGCTATCTAATATCCATGATCTGTGTATATGAGACCGGGTGAGGTATTCTGATATGTAGTTTCTGAGTAGAAAATCCTGTTTATTCTTTTTTTCCCTATAAGAGATGCATTCGTATTCTAGGGACTGGTGTAATATTTGCAAAGTTGCCTTTTTATATGTTGCATGGCTGGTGACAAGGACATGGCTACTGTAGGGACAAAGCCATGGATAGTCACCCCACCCACTAAGGTTGGCCCTGTATGAGTACCACACTTTTTCTAGAAAGAAAGCACTGAGAAAATGGAGGTCCTGGAGAATATTATTAGAAAAAGAAACACTTTTACATTTTCCTAGAATTCCATCTGTGAGTTGTTCGAGTCCTTTGTAACCTCAGGGCCTCTTTTACAAAGCTGCGCTACCGATTCTCGGTGTGGCAAATGAGAGGAAGCCCATTGAATTCCTATGGGCTTCCTCTCATTCACCGCACAGGAATTGTTAGTGTGGCTTTGTAAAAGAAGCCCTCAGTGCTTAAGATTCCTCTGGAATTAATACCTCCACTCTCCAGAGTGTTTTATCTCCTGTTGAGAAGTGGACTTTGGTGGACAGATCAGCTTTCTCAGATTTCTTCTGCTAGTTTGTATCTGATTGGTTATCTGGAGGGATCTAACACAAATCCTGTTGTGACACCTATCTTGCTCATTACAATTGCTTTGGAACTGGACAGAGCTTGGCTTTCAAGAGGTAATAGGAAGCTACTGACTGGTGTAGAAATTTAGCTTCAAATATTCTTGTTTTTTTTCCTTAATATGCCTTTTTAATTTTTCTTCAATTTGTGCATAGTACCACCCTATAATTGTGGACTAATGGGAGATGTACAAACATTTCTCCTTTTTACGTAATATCTTTTCAAGTATGACCAAGACTGAGCTTCTTATCTTTCCCCGTAAACCAACCTCTCCTCTTCCACCATTCTCTATTTCTGTGGATAACACTCCCATCCTTCCTGTCTCATCAGCTCGTAATCTTGGGGTCATCTTCAACTCCTCCCTCTCCTTCTCTGCACATATTCAACAGACTGCTAAAACCTGTAGTTTCTTTCTCTATAATATCAGCAAAATTCGCCCTTTCCTTTCCGAGCACACTACCAGAACCCTCATCCATACTCTTGTCACCTCTCGCTTAGACTATTGCAACTTGCTTCTCAAAGGTCTCCCACTTAGCCATCTCTCTTCTCTTCAATCTGTTCAAAATTCTGCTGCACGACTAATATTCTGCCAGTGTCGTTATGCTCATATTAGCCCTCTCCTCAAGTCACTTCACTGGCTTCCTATCCGTTTCCGCATACAGTTCAAACTCCTCTTATTGACCTATAAGTGCGTTCACTCTGCAGCTCCTCAGTACCTCTCCACTCTCATCTCTCCCTACATTCCTCCCCGGGAACTCCATTGACTGGGTAAATCTCTCTTATCTGCACCCTTCTCCTCCACTGTTAACTCCAGACTCCGTTCCTTTTATCTGGCTGCACCATATGCCTGGAATAGACTTCCTGAGCCGTCTGTCAAGTTCCATCTCTAGCTGTCTTCAAATCTGAGCTAAAAGCCCACCTTTTTTTTTTTTATCTTTTTATTAAAGTTTTTAACAGGAAAACTCATACATATTATTTGCAACATTCTGATAAACCCTATTCAATGATGCCGCTTTTAACTCCTGACTCTTGTTCACTTGTTCAGAACCCTTATTTTATCATCCTGACTTTAATATTCCCTTATCTCTTGTTTGTCCTGTTTGTCTGTCCTAACTAGATTGTAAGCTCTGTTGAGCAGGGACTGTCTCTTCATGTTCATGTGTACAGCGCTGCGTACGTCTAGTAGCGCTATAGAAATGATAAGTAGTAGTAGTAGGATTATCTCACTTTTCTTATCAAGTATTTTACTTCTAATTAGGTTGTAAAATTCAATAAATTTAAAATAAAGAAAAATGGGATACTAACTTGACAAATCTAACAGTATAAAAAATTAGAGTAAGATAGGTCTATGCTTTCACATATATGGAGCAAATTCTAGTGCCATAGCATCTATGTAGAAAGCCAGTCACTCATACCACATCAGGACTAGTTTGCCAAATATCCTCTAACTAAAGTCAGTTGCATATACCTTATTCGGCTGTGTCTAGCCACCTATTTTTGTTTATCCCAACACCTTTGTCTTACCCATCCTGTCTGTCTATATGTCCTGATTTCACATATGCCCTCTGCTGCTAAGATGTTTCATTTGTCTTCTGCTTACATTTAGTGTGATTTAATGTGTACGACACTGACACTGTATCTTATTATTGCTATTACTGTAATCCAATTTGCCTTTTTCCAAGTTTACCTCACTGTTATGCATTACGCTTACTTTTGGTCAGTTTGATTAAAGTTGTTCAACTATACCTGTTGTACACTGCCTTAGTGAATCTCTCCATAAAGATGGCTAAATTAAATAAATAATTAAAGTGATGGACTTTCGTGGTGCATGGTATGAGGGTTTTGTTGGTTTTTTTTTATAACTTTTCTGACGCCAGTTTTATTTATGTGCTTCTCAGCTATGATCTCTGTTTATATTATCAATTAAATTTATGCATAGTGTTTTTAATAAAAATATTTCCAAAATAACATGTAGGTCAGAACATTGCTTCAATAGAAGTTTGGAAAATATGTGAACAAATTATCCTGGCTTCAGTTCCTAGAGAGCTCTGCTGCTATCCTATGCTGCCCTCTGCAGGCTATCTGACAGATTGCATAAGATTTTTGTTTCAGGCTATTCCAGAAGTTACAGAGGTCCCTAAATTGTGGGTTTACTTTACTGTGGGCCAGCTAGATGACTGTGGAAAACCAGAGGTAAATCATGAGGTGAAGTCACTTAGGAGCTGATTCTATGCTTTTTTTTCTCAGATATGGAATAGGGGCAAAAAGCTTTAATAAATCAGACACTTAACCAGAAAAACTGTGTAAAACCAAGCTATAAGAGAGAGTAGGTCCTTAATTATTTTATATGGGCAGCATCCATTTATAGCTGTGTAAAGAGTTACAAGTTGGAACCTGCTGCCAATGTAGTCTGTGGTGGCTTCTATAATTTTGATACACTGCGCTGCAAATGTATGTTCTCTATAGAAAGGGCCACTGCAATGGAATCATTTACAGATATGCAAGATAGTTGGTATCCATTCGCTTTGTTGAACCAAGTATAAAAGTAGATGGCAAATATTACCAAGATATTCTGCTAATGCAGGACCTGCTTCCCAATATTTGTAAGCTGTCCAAGTATTTTATCTTTGAGCAAGACACTGCATCAGCCCACCAAGCTCAAGAAATAGTGCAGCTACTTACACGACAAATACCGAACTTCATTTTGCCGACACTCTAGCCACCTAACAGTCCAGACTTAAATTAGAGCTAGTTAAAAAGACTTTTATAATAAATCTTGCTGCAATTTTCCAGTTAGCTGTGAGGTGAAGCAAGGGACTAAACTAGATACCTATAGCTCTCATCCACCATTGCATTCTCCAGGAGGAAAAAACTTGATGAATGCAAAGGGAATTCTATGACCCTTATCACAAAAATAAATAAATATTCTGCCTTTTTCTTTTTGGCTCCTAGGCTATGGAATAGTCTGCCTTCTGATATCAGATCTGAATATTTGTTAACCAGATTCAAGACGAAACTTAAAACTAATTGTTTTTCAGATGGTTTTCAGAATTAAATGCAGATCCTGAGAGTGATCATTGATGCATTTTACCTTATACCCCCCTTTCCTTTTTTCTTATTCTCCCCCACCTGACTCCCATAGGCATGTCTGGATGTTTACTTTCCTATGTTTAACTGGAGTTCCTTTCTTACGTTTTATGTAACTTTTACTTATTGTTAACTGCTTTGACCTATTTTAAGCAAAGCAAAGCAAAACTAAACATAAACAAACATATTCTTTACATCATTTTGAACACCTCTGGTCAAGTTGATTTGCATATTTTGATGCCTGGAATAAACTTCCTGAGCCTGTACATCTAGCTCCATATCTACCTGTTTTCAAATCTATTCTGAAAACCCACCTTTTCACCACTGCTTTTGGCTGCTAGCTACTACTCAATTGCCTCCCCTTGTTCCTTCTCACCCAGTACTTCCCTCCCCCTTACTTGTCTTGTCTGTCTGTATTATTTTTTAGATTGTAAGCTCTATTGAGCAGGGACTATCTCTCTATGTCAGGTGTTCAGCGATGCGTGCGTCTGGTAGCGCTATACAAATAATAATAATAATAATTTTGATCATCATGCAGAGCCGATCTGTTTGTGTATACACCTGCTTTAGCCTGTCCGCTGTCTAGTTCCTCTTCCTGTCTAGTTCCTCTTTTCCAGCTCCGCACATCCAGGTGAAGCGTGGGAATGAATCTGCACATTAAAGTAAAGCCTTCATTAGACAGCTAATTGGCTGCCTTAGTTAAAAATGAACTCTGGGTAAAACAGAACCCATTGTGGTAAGCAGTGAAAATGAATTTATACAATTTATGTGTTGCTACTAATTGGGTTTCTGCCAGGTACTGGCGTAGCCAGACAACCACTTTTGGGTGGGCCTGAGCACAAAGTGAGTGGGCACAAAATTTTCTCTCTCCCCCCTCTCCCCCAGCACTTCCCAATTCAAAATATAAATACTTTAGCTGATGAGGATCCCCAATCTCTGTCAGCTGGGGACCTCCACCAGAGATGGACAGAACTCCTCCCCGCCAAGCCCAGCAGGCAGTAGCAACTCCTCGAGCCACTGATGCCAGCACCCCATACATGCTTAGTTGTCAGTGGCTCCAGGATGCTGCCCCCATCTGCCAAGCTCGGCGGAAGGGAGCTCCGGCCAGCCCCGGAAGAGATCCCAAGCTGACAGGGTTTGTGGATCCCCACTAGCCACAGCAAGGGTCAGGGCTGCTGTTAACCATGCTGGTGACCAGGCAGAAAATAAAGAAGCCCCTTTCCCAATTCCCTCTCCTCTCCAATCTCTTCATCTGCCGTTACAGTCACACTGACAGACCCTCACAAATTACAGAACAAGGGATCACAAATTAGAAATAAAAATATGTAGACAAAATTGAACTGAGAACCTCAGCATGCACTGCAACACTAGAGAAACAAAACAAACAAAAGCGCATTTCCTTTTCAACTTAACACAATAAAAAGACATCCACTATGCACATTTCCCAAAGCTAACATATTCCATTTAAAACATTCAAAATAAAAAGATTTTTCTACCGTTATTGTCTGGACATTTATTTTTCCAACATGTTGGTTCCAATTTCTCTTTCCCGCTTTCCTGTCTGTCTTCTGCTAATTCTTCAAGCGGCTGTCCATTTGTCTTTTTTCGCCTGTCATTTCATTTCCTCACTACACCTACCTCTGAAATATTGATCTTTCCATTTTAGCTCTTTCGTTTCTTTCCTTTTTCTTTTCTGCCTCTGTACACTCAAATTTCATCCTCTTTCTAAATCTTTTCCTTCTTTTTACTTTTCAGATATCTATCACATTTCCATTTCCTTTCACCCACTAGCTCTCCCATTCCCCATCTCTCTCCTTCCCTGCCTATCATTCCTTTCCATCTTCAATCTACACACCATTACCATATTTCTACCCCTGTAATCACTGTTCTCTCATTTATTTCCTTGCCATCTCCACTCCCTGGGCCTCTCCCCATGCTTTCCACCATTCCCACTGTCTCCCTCCCTCCACCCTTCCAGCCCAGCATCTGTTCCCTCTTTCTCCCATCCTCACCCTCTAGCCTGATATCTCCCTATCCCTTTTACCTCCCACCACCAGCATCTTCCTGTTCCATCTCTCTCCCCTCCCCCATTGTTCAGCATTTTTCCCTTTCTCTTCCCTACCATCCATGCAGCCTTTCCCTCCCTCTCCCCATCCCACCCATATCCAACAATTCTCCCTCTCTTTCCCCTTGCAGCATCTCTCCATCCCTCCCCTCACATCGAACAATTATTCCTCCACCCCACCTAGCACTACCCTCACTCCCTGATCCCAACAGTGCTCCTGTCTCTCCCTCCCCCCTCCCCCCAGCCGCCCGCTGACATGCTGCACCTTTTCCCCGCTTGCCAGCCACCTGCTGCAGTTTTTGTTCTCTCCCACCTCCCAGCCACCCATCGGTGCGCCGCAGGCTATCCCCCCCTTCCATCCCCGCCGGGCGGCGCCACGGTCCAGCTCTGCATTTCTGCAATGGAGTCGCGTCCATCAGCACGCTTCCTTCCAGCCAGCCTCACCTCCGATACTCTTTCTGAAGAGGCGGGGCCAGCGCAAGCACTCATAGCAGCGTGCGGATGGCCCCGGCGCCACGCGGCTCCGCTGAAGCAGTGGAGCTAGCACCGCTGCTGGACAGGGATGACAGTGGAGGGAGCAGGGAGGGAACAAAACCTGTGGTGCACCGGCGGGTGGCTAGGAAGACTAGGGAAAGCTGAAGTTGTGATTTGGGCGTTGGAGAAACTTACTGGCTTCACGGTAAACCTGGAGGACATAATGCGGCAGTTCAGCAAACTGAAGAGTAGCAAATCTCCTGGACCGGATGGTATTCATCCTAGAGTACTGATAGAACTGAAAAATGAGCTTGCGGAGCTACTGCTAGTGATATGCAATTTATCCTTAAAATCAAGCGTGGTACTGGAAGACTGGAGGGTGGCTTAACACCCATTTTTAAAAAAGGTTCCAGGGGAGATCCGGGAAATTATAGACCGGTGAGTCTGACGTCGGTGCTGGGGAAAATGGTAGAGGCTATTATTAAAAACAAAATTACAGAGCACATCCAAGGACATGGATTACTGAGACCGAGTCAGCACGGCTTTTGTGTGGGGAAATCTTGCCTGACCCATTTACTTCAATTCTTTGAAGGAGTAAACAAACATGTGGACAAAGGGGAGCCAGTTGATATTGTGTATCTGGATTTTCAAAAGGCGTTTGACAAGGTACCTCATGAAAGGCTACAGAGGAAATTGGAGGGTCATGGGATAGGAGGAAATGTCCTATGTGGATTAAAAACTGGTTGAAGGATAGGAAATAGAGAGTGGGGTTAAATGGGCAGTATTCACAATAGAGAAGGGTAGTTAGTGGGGTTCCTCAGGGGTCTGTGCTAGGACCGCTGCTTTTTAATATATTTATAAATGATTTAGAGATGGGAGTAACTAGCGAGGTAATTAAATTTGCTGGTGACACAAAGTTATTCAAAGTCGTTGACTCGTGACAGGATTGTGAAAAATTACAGAAAGACCTTATGAGACTGGGAGACTGGGCGGCTAGATGGCAGATGACATTTAATGTGAGCAAGTGCAAGGTGATGCATGTGGGAAAAAAGAACCCGAATTATAGCTATGTCATGCAAGGTTCCACGTTAGGAGTTACGGACCAAGAAAGGGATCTGGGTGTCATTGTCGATAATACACTGAAACCTTCTGCTCAGTGTGCTGCTGCGGCTCGGAAAGCGAATAGAATGTAGGGTATTATTAGGAAAGGTATGGAAAACAGGTGTGAGGATGTTATAATGCCGTTATATCGCTCCATGATGCGACCGCACCTTGAGTATTGTGTTCAATTCTGGTCGCCGCATCTCAAGAAAGATATAGTGGAACTGAAAAAGGTGCAGCGAACGGCGACTAAAATGATAGCGGGGATGGGACGACTTCCCTATGAAGAAAGACTAAGGAGGCTAGGGCTTTTCAGCTTGGAGAAGAGACGGCTGAGGGGAGACATGATAGAGGTATATAAAATAATGAGTGGAGTGGAACAGGTGGATGTTAAACGTCTGTTCACGCTTTCCTAAAATACTAGGACTAGGAGGCATGCAATGAAACTACAGTGTAGTAAATTTAAAACAAATCGGAGAAAAGATTTCTTCACCCAACGTGTAATTAAACTCTGGAATTCGTTGCCGGAGAACGTGGTGAAGGCGGTTATCTTGGCAGAGTTTAAAAAGGGGTTAGACGGTTTCCTAAAGGACAAGTCCATCACAATTCCACGAATAACATGTATAGAATGTTTGTACGTTTGGGAAGCTTGCCAGGTGCCCTTGGACTGGATTGGCCGCTGTTGTGGATAGGATGCTGGGCTCGATTGCCCCTTGGTCTTTTCCCAGTGTGGCATTACTTATATACTTATGTACTTATGAGGTGCACCGTTGCTGGGTGGGCCCGAGCCCAAAATGGGTAGGCCCAGGCCCATCCAGGCCCATCCGTGGCTATGCCCCTGAGGTACTTGTGACCTGGATTGGCCACTGTTGGAAGCAGGATACTGGGCTAGAAGGATCATTGGGCTGACCCAGTATGGCTATTCTTATGTTCTAACTGAAACAGCTGTTATGAATGAGTCCATCAGTCTATTCTGTTACAGAGAAGCCATTGGTAAACATTATATAAATAAATTCTTTCATAAAGTTTACATATAAGGAGAAAAAAAATAAATATTTATTGTATTTAAAACTCAGTGCACAATTTTCTCAGGGATTAAAAAGGATGAAAGCATTGCCTTCATTAAACATTCTCCCAGGCTTTCACCCGGCTCTTATTTTAAGATACTATTTCACTTAGTCATGAGAAACACAGCCAGTGTCACAAAAAAATACACTGAACAGGGGAGAAAGACCTATGAGGAAATTGTACTAGCTCCAAACACTGTTTAACACTGAAGACTTAACTCTTTTAAAAATTAATTTAGTGTTAATAATGTGTAATGCTGCTTACAAAGAAACAGTAACTGCTTAGAAAAACCAGAAAAGTTTAACATGGAAATCAGAAATCACAACGGGGGCAGTTTTCCAGAAGTGCCTGCACTGATATATACTTTTACCTAGTGCTGGATTTAGGCATAAGCTAAACAAGATACAGCTTAGGGTCTCTCAATCCAAAAGCAGGGGTGTAGCCAGACTTCGGTGGGAGAGGATCCAGACCCCGAGGTGAGGAGGCACATTTTAGCCCTCCCCCACATTGCCACCGACACCCCCCCCCCCCCCCCCGTCAGGACAACTCACACAGAAACAGAATCCTTCGGCCCCCCGCCAGCACAGGTACCCGACGGCAGCGGTGGGAAGGGGGGGTCGAAAGGGTCGGCGGGGGGGCCATGGCCAAATCTGGGGGGGCCATGCCCCCGAGGCTCCACGTAGTTACGCCCCTAATCCAGATTTTTTTTTTTTGCTTTTAGAATTTTATGTGACTTTGTATGTGCAGAGCCAACATCCACAGTTGAAACAACAAAATTTACTTTAAATACCTTGCTATTAAATAATTAAAAGGCATATATATGTTTTCAATTTTTTTCATGGCAACCCAAGCTCTTGTTTTGGTATGCACCTTTGCGAGAACTTCTGGTGTAACTTTTTAACAAGGGGCCTCCAAGCTTTATATAGCTTAGGGTCTCAGCAAGTCTAAATCTGGCACTGCTTTACCTGTTAACATAGTGAATGACGGCAGATGAAGACCTGTAAGGTCCATCCAGTCTGCCCAACAAGGCAGCCAGAGTTGTAATAAATATGGAAAGCTTCACTAATTGGCCTGTCGTCCTTTCACAGGTGCCATGATAATCTTCTCTGTATAGTTCTAATTTCAGTATATGTGCTGCTGAAGGGCCCTTCTTATGTGAATCCTGTGAGCTTTGCACTGATTCTGAAAAGGAAAATGCAAGCATACTTTTCCTTTGAAAATTCTCCTAGCAAACTAAGGGCCCCTTTTATTAAACTATGCTAAGAAATGGGCTTAGCACCTCCTTACGCAAGTCTTTCCCGCACATTAAGCTCATTTTTACAGCAGCTGTCACAAAGGGATTTTTCCTATTTCTTGAATATATGACCATGTTCTAATGTTAGCATTAGTGTGCAGCCATTGAAAAAATGATCACAGGAGCCCTTACTGCCTCCTTTTTAGGGCTCCCATGTTATGGATGTACTAACCAGCTTGCATGGTGGTGGTGTCAATGTACTAGTTGATTAGCACATCCACATCCATTCTCCAAAAAACAATAACAATAATAATTACCATACACTTAGCTTATGCAGATGACAAAACTATTGCAGAACTCTTTGGTGTGTCCTGTGTTAGGCCACATTTGCTGCATTAGGTGCAAATTAGTGCCTAGCACAGCTTAGTAAAAGGGCCCCAAAGTCTGCAGAGGCTTATCTTTGCTTTTTCAGTGGGTACTTTTTCCCATCCAAAGTTTATGTAAGGTTGTAAAATATAACTTATTTACATTATTTCCCTCCATGACCTAAACATACCTGTCACAGCTCAAGGGGTGGTGAACCCTTAGGCCATAGCCACAGATGAGTCACTCGAGCTAGGCACAGCACTCAGCGAAGTACTAGACAAGATAGGCTCAGCACAGGAAGAGCCAGCAAGGCTTGGCAGAACAAGGCAGACAAGGCTGAACAAGACAGGACTAGACAAGACAAGGCTAGGCAGGACTAGGCAGACAGGGCTAGGCAGTCAAGGTTAGGCAGGGCTAGGCAGACAAGGCTAGGCAGGACTAGAACTGGATCTAGTCAGGACAAGGTAAAGCAAGGCAAACGGCTAGAACTGGACCCAGGCAAGGTAAAGCAACACAAGGAAAGCAAGGCTAGAACTGGGTCCAAACAAGGCAGGATCAGGCAAGAACTGGATCTGGATGAGACCAAACAGGACAAGACAATACTGGAGCAAGAGACAAGACAGATAGGGCTGGGACTAGGAAACAAGGCAAGGCAAGTCTGGCACATAGAGCTTGAAGGCAAGGCAGTACTCAGAGCTTACAAGGCAAGGCTAGAGACAGGGCAGGACTTAGCAAGGCAGGGAACAAGGCAGGACTAGAACTCCGAGACAAGGTAAGGCTGGAATTCGGAGACAAGGCATGACTTGGCAAGGCTCGGCAGTAAGGCAGGAACCTGGGGTCAAGGCAGGAACTGAAAGGCAAGGCAGGAACTCGGAGTCAGGACAGGAACTGAAATCAAGGGAAGGCATAACTGGAACAGGAAGACACATAAGGACAAGGCAGGAACAGGAAACCTGATGAAGACCTGCTGCGAAGGCACAGAAGGAGTGCCTGGGCCTTCCTTAAATGTGCCCAGACCCATGACATCACTCCTGGTGCACCCACATAGTCTTCCACTGCTAGCCCTATAAACAATGGGCTATGGTACACGCATGTGCCCTAGGAGGCCAGCGTGCAGCTGATAGGAGAAGGCAGGATGCCATCCCATGGAAGCACTGGAGCAGTGAGTGCATCGGGAGGTTGGGGCAGGAGTTCACATACTCCAGGATAGCCTGCTTTTCCTCGGCTGTGGTATGCATGCTGACAATCTCTATGTGTAGTGTCAGTTGAATATAGCGTAGACAATTTTCAAAAAACCAACTGATCCACACAAATGCCTTCTGCAAATACCTTCCATATCATGCTTATTTTTTCACTGGTATAGAAATATGCATGTAGTTATGAATACTATTAGGGTTACCACACAGAGACTGAACCAGTCCCAGTTTCACATTAAATTCAGCCTGTCCCTGAGGACTTGGAACCATCTGGTAATCACATGTTTGTGCTTCCTCCCTTCCTGCCTCTTTGTTCATACTGCCAAAGAAGACAGTGACAAAGAACTAACTACTCAAATAAGGAGTTAGGGTTTTCCCTCTTTAAGTTTAATTAAGTTAATGTTGTAGTGGTTCCAGAACTGAAGAGCTTACATCTAAGAAGAGATGGGATGGAGGCTGATCATTGACATGGTACCCAATACAAGAAAGCATCAAGTTAGTGAAGATATTTATCACCTTTTCCACACCGTGTGTGCACAAAAACTAAGTACAGTATATCAGCATGAGGAAATATATAGGAAATTACTACTCCTCTTTAATGGCAATCCCTCACAGTCACAGAGCCACTTTAAAGAATGCAGTACAGGACAGACTCAGCAACAGCAGAGCAGAGAGAATGTCATCTAAGCTGGACTTAGCACAACTCAGTCAAGGAGGCCCAGAGGAGAGAAGAGAAGCACTCCAGCATAAGCCTCCACTCTATATATGTAAGCTGCAGAAGCTTCACTCAGGTAGGTCGAGTTTATCCTGGAATCCTGTTGAAACTGTAACTTTGGAACCCAGTACTGAGCGCGCCTGGTTGTGCCAGAGAAGGTGGTAACAGCAGTTATCGTATCTGGGTTTTAAAAAAGTTTGGACAAATTCCTGGAGGAAAAGTCTATAGTCTGCTATTGAGACAGTGTCATGGCTGTGGCCATGCCCATATGTCCAGACCTATTTTTTCAGTAATCTGGCTCTGTGACATCTCCAGACTGCCTTTTACCAGCATGGTGGCTTCTGCTGTTGGTGTTCTGCATCCAAGCCTCGCTTTGGTGTTTCTGCTGTCCAAGCCTCATTCCAAGTTGTGACATCATCAGGAAGTCCTTTATAATGCACCTTGGAAAGTTTAAGCCTTGCCTTTGCAACACGTCCAGAGCTGCCACATTACCCATTCCAGGAGAGAGATGTTTTGGCCAGCCCTGGATTTCTGCCAACTTCATCATTATGGGACCTGCAGCACTGATTTCAATGGATAGAATCATGGACTACAAATACTACACTGCTTTGGGATATAAGTTTAAAACCAGGACCGGCCAAAAAGTCTCCCTCCTGGAATGGGTAACTTGATAGCCCTGCAGGTCTATTGTACCCTTTTCTTGTTGTTGTAGTGTTGTTGTTTAATTCTGAGTAATTGGTCTCCTTGTTAGCTGTGCCTCACGGCACAGCCCTGAGCTGTGTGTGTAGTTCTTATTTGAACCTGAGTGGCATGGGCGTAGTTTGACTGTTTCATTTTGGGGGCAAAGGATCGGATGAGGCATATTAGCATATTCACACATATATACACACACACACAAATGAATATGCTAATATGGAGGAAGGAAAGAAGGGAGAAAGAGCTGGCTTTTGGGGGGAATAACCATAATGAATATGTATGAGATATCAAGCCAGCTCTTTCTCCCTTCCTTCCTTCCTTCCTTCCTTCCTTCTTACCCAGTATTCCCTCTTCCTCTCCAGTAGTATTTCCCCACCCTCTTTCCCATACCATGTCAGTGCTGACCTTAGAAATGCATAGGCTCTATATGTAGATCCTTCAAGAGGTAGTATGTCATGATTTAGGCTCTAAAACCCTTTCTGATGTTTTGGTGCCTTGTCTCGTCTGGATTCAGCGTCTGTCTCGCCTCTGCTTTGTGTCTGTGCCATCCCAGAGGACTTGTCTACTGCAGCCCTGGCTGCAGTCCAAGGGCTCACCATCCCTGAATCCATGACAGACAGACATGGGAAGCAACTGCTTGCCCTGGGATTTGTAGTATGGAGTGTTGCCACGATTTGGGTTTCTGCCAGGTACTTGTGACCTGGCTTGGCCACTGTTTGGAAAACAGGATACTGGGCTAGATGGACCATTGGTCTGATCCAGTATGGCTACTCTTATGTTCTTATATTGAATTTTAAAAGGCCTAACTTTCACTGTGGGACTCAGCCAGACCCGAGGTGTTTCCGCTGCATTTTGAGAGACAGGCTGATGCACACTGTGGCTCTGCAGGGCATGAAAGAGGATTTTTGACCCCAAGGATTAATTTACTTGTGCTTATTTTTCTGCACCTGTGAAAGGAACAAGCTAAATTGCTTTGTTTGACCTTTAAACCTGCTGTCTGTGTTTTATCAACGCTCTGGGCCCACCCTTGCTCTTGCTGCTACAATCAGTAATTAAATACTTACCTGGAAGTAGATCCTGGTGACAGCAGATAAATACCTGTATAGTCCATCTAATCTGCCCAACAAGATAAACTCATAGCATAACGTATGATGTGATACTACATACGTGTACTTGATCTTGATTTGTACTTGCCATTTTCAGGACACAGACTGTAGACGCCTCCCCTGCACTGGCCTTGCTCTTCAAGAACTGAAGCTGTCATCAAAGCCTCACTCCAGCCCATCCATATCTGTCCAGCCATAACCAAGGCAGAGACTGTAGAAGTCTGCCCGGCACTGGCTTTGTTTCACAGTTACTGGAGTTGCCATCTAAGCACCAATAAGTTTATTTGGTTCCATTCTCTTTCCGCACAGGATTCCTTTATGTTTATCCCATGCATTTTTGAATTGTGTTACCATTTTCATCTCCACCACCTCCTGTGGGAGGGCATTCCAGGTATCTACTACCCTCTCCACGAAAAAATACTTCTTGATGTAATTCCTGAGTTGGCCCCCCTGCAACCTCAATTTATGTCCTCTAGTTCTACCACCTTCCTGTCTCTTGAAAAAGTTTGTTTGTGTATTAATACCTTTAAAATATTTGAATGTCTGTATCATATCACCCCTTTCCTCCAGGGTATCTTCAGGTCATCAAGTCTCTTCTCATACATCCCATACTGTGTTCATCACTTTTCTCTGACCCACTTCAAGGCTTTATATGTCCTTGGTGAGATACGGCCTCCAAAACTGAGCACAATACTGCAAGTGGGGTCTTACCAACTTGTACAGGGGCATCAACACCTCCTTTCTTCTGCTAGTTATACCTGTCTCTATGCAGCCTAGCATCCTTCTAGCCACCTTGTCACATTATTTTTTCCAACTTGAAATCCTCAGATACCATCACTCCAAGATCTCTCTCCTGAGCTGTACTTATCAATCTCTCACCTCCTAACTCGTATATCTCCTTTGGATTTCTGCACCCCAAGTGCATCACTCTACACTTCTTTGCATTAAATTTTAACTGCAAGACCTTAGACCATTCTTCAAATTTTTAGAGATATCATGGTTTTTGCTCCCTTCGGGGTGTCCACTCTGTTAACGATCTTCGTGTCATCTGTGAAAAGGTAAACATTTCCTTCTAACCCTTCAGCAAAGTCTCTCACAAATATATTAAACAGAATCGGCCCCAGTACTGACCCCTGAGGCACTATTACTCACCTTCCTTTCCTCAGAGCAAATTCCATTCACCACCACCCTCTATCATCTCTCAGTCAACCATTTTCCAATCCAGTTTGCTACATTAGGTCTTAAGTTCAGTCCTCTCAGCTTATTCATGAGTCTTTTGTGAGAAACCATATCAAAATCTTTGCTGAAATCCAAGTAGATTAAATCTAGCACATATCTTTTATCCAGTTCTTTGGTTACCCAGTCAACAAAATCAATCCAATTCATTTGGTAGGATTTTCCTTTGGTAAAATCATGTTGCCTCAGATCAAGCAACCCGTTGGAATCTAGAAAGTTAACTATCTTTTCCTTCTGCAGTGATTCCATTATTTTCCCTACCACCAACATGAGGCAAACCAGCCTGTAGTTTCCCATTTCTTCCCTATCCCCACTTTTGTGAAAAAGGACCATATTCACTTATATCCAATCCTGTGGAACCTCTCCCGTCTCTAAAGGCCTATTAAATTAATCATTCTGAGGTCCCACCAAGATTTTTCTGAGCTCCCTCAGTATTCTGGTATATATCCCAGCCAGCCCATAGCTTTGTTGACTTTCAGATTTTAGTACAATATCCAATCCATTCCCAGATATACCCTTGGCAGACAACCACGGTCCTTCTCCAGAATTTTCCTCCATGAACATCAAACAGAAGTAGTTATGTAGCACATTCACTTTCTCCTCATCACTCTCCACATAGCTGTTCTCAGCATCTTTCAGTCTAACTGCTCCATTTCTACCCTTTCTCCTTTCCCCAATATATCTGAAACAGGTCTTGTCACCACAAGGGAAGGAATGATGTTGAATCTAGTGCTCACAAATGTAGGAAGTCTTTCCAACATCCAGGTGGGTACCCACCTAGGCAATAGTGATCATCACATGATATGATTTGATATAATTGCAAAAGCAGAGTGCTGACACAAAAAACTCAACTGGATTTCAGACATGCTGATTTTGATAAAATGGGGGAGTGCCTGAAGAAGGAACTGATGGTATGGGTAGGCATAGGAGAGATAGACGTGCAGTGGTCTAAGCTGAAATCTGGGTTACTGTAATACAAGTTTTCATACAGTGTACTGATGTTTGAGGCGCTCTTTTACAAAGGTGCGGTAGATTCTGTATTGTGTTCAATTCTGGTCGCCGCATCTCAAGAAAGATATAGTAGAATTGGAAAAGGTACACCGAACGGCGACTAAAATGATAGCGGGGATGGGACGACTTCCCTATGAAGAAAGACTAAGGAGGCTAGGGCTATTCAGTTTGGAGAAGAAACAGCTGAGGGGAGACATGATAGAGGCATATAAAATAATGAGTGGAGTGGAACAGGTAAATGTGAAGCATCTGTTCACGCTTTCCAAAAATACTAGGACTAGGGGGCATGTGATGAAACTACAGTGTAGTAAATTTAAAACAAATCAGAGAAAACTTTTCTTCACCCAGTGCATAATTAAACTCTGGAATTCGTTGCCAGAGAAAGTGGTGAAGGCGGTTAGCTTGGCAGAGTTTAAAAAGGGGTTAGACGGTTTCCTAAAGAACAAGTCCATAACCAACTACTAAATGGACTTGGGAAAAATCCACAATTCCAGGAATAACGTGTATAGAATATTTGTACGTTTGGGAAGCTTGCCAGGTGCCCTTGGCCTGGATTGACCGCTGTCGTGGACAGGATGCTGGGCTCGATGGACCCTTGGTCTTTTCCCAGTGTGGCATTACTTATGTACTTATGTACTTATGTACTTATTCTATGCATGTGCAGCTTGCGCCGAAATGAGACTACCATCAGACTAGTACACCCCCCCCCCCCCTGGATTTCGGATTTGGTGCACATCCATACCGCCGGGACAAATTATTTTTTTACTTCCTACTGAGCATGGCGTTTCCAGCATTAATCAGCAGTTGGCACACTCTGGTCACTGCGCATGTAGCACATGAGCACTTACTGGTAAATCAATGAGTGGTATTAAGGGCTCGGGCCATAAATAGGCACACGCTGGTTTCAGTTTTACTACAGGCTCTTTTCCCGGCCCATTGAAAAAAAAGCCCTTTTTCCCAGACGTGGTAAAATATGGCCCAGTGTGCACCAAAAACACATGCCCACACTACTGCAGGCCATTTCTGGGGGGGGAGGAACCCGCGGAAATGGCTTGCGCAGTGGTAATTGGGCATCACCGCTCGCTGCCCAGTTACTGCCGCGTTAGCACAGGAGCCCTTATCGCCACCTTAATGGGTGTTGGTAAGGGCTCCCAGCTACATGGCCATGTGGTAAGAGTTCTCTTATTGTATGGCCATGTATGTCAGGGAGCTTTTTACCCGCTGTGGTAAAATGGGCCCTGGTGCACGGGAAAAATGGCCCCTGCACCTAAATTCTAAGTCGCATAGTTTAAAAAGGGGGCATGACCATGGGGGGGATATGGCCCTTTCTAAAATCTATGCGCATTATTATAGAATATGCCCGCACTGCGCCTAATTTAGGCATTAGGATTTACACTACGTAAATGTGGCCTAAATGGACATGACGTGGCGAGTCACTTGGCATATTCTATATACCAGCGGAACTTTTAGCCTATTCTATAAAATGTAGGCGTACTTTACAGAATATGCCTAGTTTTAATCTATTTCTTTGCAGATTTTTCAGGCACCATATATAGAATCTAACCCATTATGTCAGGAATAATATTCACCTATTTTGGGTTTTCTGGCTAAATTGACAGAAAGGGTAGTTGTGGATCAATTGGTAGAGTTTTTGAGTGATAGGATGGTGTTACATCGTCAACAGACTGCTTTTCGAGTGGAATATAGTATATAGTACTGAGACTACCTTGGCTAGTCTGATAAGTTTGATTATTGATTCTGGAGACCTAGCACTGCTGGTCTGTTTAGATTTGGCATCCGCTTTTGATGTGATAGATCATAGATTTTTGTTGGAGAGATTAAGAGAGATTGGTCTAGGAGATATGCTTCTGACTCGGTTTCAGGGTTTTTATCTGAATGGGCATTTTTGGTTCTAGATGGTCTGGATAGATCATTTCCAAAATCGCTTCCTTGTGGGGTGCCACAAGGATCAGCATTATTGCCAATCCTGTTTAATGTTTGGTCTGTTTGATTCAGGATTGTCAAATCAGTCGGTTTGTGTATGCAGATGATTTTTTGCTGGTGGGCCAGGATTCAGGCTTCTCATTATGATCTGTCATCTACAGAATTGTTTGAATGTAGCTGGTGAATGGCTATTGGAGCATCATGTGATAGAAAAAAACAGTGGTCTGTTGGGTTCCAGGAGGTAGAGAAAATCCAAGTTCTCTGGTTAATCTATTAGGACAAGAATTACCTGTGGTTCCAACATTTAAGTATTTGGGAGTGTTGATTGATGCCCAGTTATATTTTACAGACCTGGTGAATGCTATGGTTCTTTAAGGTTATATGATGCATCAAAAATTAAGGGTAGTTCATGGATTAATGGATTATGATGCATTTTTTATTTTATTATATGTTTTGTTTATAACTCAGATTATGCTAATGTGATCTTGTCTGATTTGACATCTACAGAAATTACAGACTTTTCAAAATTCTGCATTTCTTATTTTGGGACGGGTGCATAAATATGAGCATATAACATCTATGTATCATAGACATTATTGGTTACCTATATATTATCAGTTAAGATTTAAGATCATGGTATTGATGCATGAAGCACACTATAGTAAGATTCCTTCAATTTTAGCAGATTTATAGGTTCCATATGAGCCTTGCAGGGACTTGCACTCTGGGGGTGGCTGTTGAGGATTCTGGAGCTGAAGAACTCTAGGTTGAAATCCATTTAGCTCCAAAATTATGGAATGCTTTTCCACAAGTGCTTTGAAAAATGGAATTGTTGCCACGTTTTAAGCACCTTCTTAAATCTTGCTTTTTTTCTTATGCACTTCAGGTTGTTCTCCCAGAGGAGTTAATTTTTAAAAAATATATGTATTATGACTTTTAAGATGAGTTTTAGAGTGGGACTACTACTACTACTACTACTATTTAGCATTTCTATAGCGCTACAAGGCGTACGCAGCGCTGCACAAACATAGAAGAAAGACAGTCCCTGCTCAAAGAGCTTACAATCTAATAGACAAAAATAAATAAAGTAAGCAAATCAAATCAATTAATGTGAACGGGAAGGAAGAAAGGAGGGAAGGTGGAGGCGAGTGGTTACAAGTGGTTACGAGTCAAAAGCAATGTTAAAGAGGTGGGCTTTCAGTCTAGATTTAAAGGTGGCCAAGGATGGGGCAAGACGTAGGGGCTCAGGAAGTTTATTCCAGGCGTAGGGTGCAGCGAGACAGAAGGCGCGAAGTCTGGAGTTGGCAGTAGTGGAGAAGGGAACAGTTAAGAAGGATTTATCCATGGAGCGGAGTGCACGGGAAGGGGTGTAGGGAAGGACGAGTGTGGAGAGATACTGGGGAGCAGCAGAGTGAGTACATTTATAGGTTAGTAGAAGAAGTAGAAGAAGTAGAAGAAGAACAGGATGCGAAAACGGATAGGGAGCCAGTGAAGGGTCTTGAGGAGAGGGGTAGTATGAGTAAAGCGACCCTGGCGGAAGATGAGACGGGCAGTAGAGTTTTGAACCGACTGGAGAGGGGAGAGGTGACTAAGTGGGAGGCCAGCAAGAAGCAGATTGCAGTAGTCTAAACGAGAGGTGACAAGGGTGTGGATGAGGGTTTTGGTAGAGTGCTTGGAAAGAAAGGGGCGGATTTTACGGATGTTGTAAAGAAAGAAACGACAGGTCTTGGCAATCTGCTGGATATGAGCAGAGAAGGAGAGAGAAGAGTCAAAGATGACCCCAAGGTTTCGAGCTGAGGAGACAGGGAGAATGAGAGAGCCATCAACAGAAATAGAAAACGGGGGGAGCGGGGAGGTGGGTTGGGGGGAGGGGGGAATGAGAAGCTCGGTTTTGGTCATATTTAATTTCAGGTGGCTTTGAGACATCCAGACAGCAATGTCAGACAAGCACGCTGAAACTTTGGTTTGGATACAAGGTGAGATATCAGGGGTAGAAAGGTAGATTTGGGAGTCATCAGCATAGAGATGGTAGGAAAAGCCATGGGATGAGATTTTAGAGTGGGACAGAATGGTCTGGTATGATTGTGCTATCCTATCCAATTAATGGAGTTCTTTTTATTGTATTTTTTATTTTAATTTTAAATGTTATAAATCACTGTGTGTGGATAAGCAGTATGTCAAATTTAAATAAACTATAAACTTTAACTGGAAACTTTGAAAATGTGTTACCATTCAAGCCTTTAAATGTCTTAATACCAACCAGATTTAAAATATTTACTATCAAGATAAAAGAAATAGATACATTTCAAGCATTTAAGATATTTCTATAATAAACAACCTAACATCTTGTGGAATTCCTTGGTTGAATGGAGTTTATCTGGGGAACCATCTGACACCCTGAAACTCCTAGGCATAACAATTGATCGCAATCTTAATCTAGATTGCCATTTAAAAAATGTCATAAAGAAAATGTTCTATGCAATGTGGAGGCTCAGAAGAGCAAGACCTTTCTTCCCAAGAGAGGCATTTCACGTATTGGTAGCAATCATTGGTTCTGAGCCATTTGGACTATTGTAATTCCTTATACGTGGGATGCAAGGTACAAACCATCAAGAAACTCCAGACAGCCCAGAACACCGCAGCCAGATTGATATTCGGCAAGGTGAAATATGAAAGCGTCAGAACCCTTAGAGAAAGGCTGTATTGGCTCCCACTGAAAGATCGTATTGCATTCAAGATATGTACCTTGGTTCATAAGGATCATTTATGGAGATGCCCCATCTTACATGTCAGACCTAATTGACTTACCAGAGAGAAATAACAAAAGCTCATTACGCACCTGCTTAAACCTTCATTATCCCAATTGCAGAGGACTTAAATACAAACCTGTACATACATCCAGTTTCTCATACACCTGCACACAACTATGGAATGAATTACTGACCACCATAAAAACAACACACGATTTGACAACCTTCCAAAAATTATTAAAGACTTACTTATTCATAAAGGCGTACAACAAAGATTCCCCATAACGATCTGACTCCCAAATTATTCCATTTACAACTATTATGGAACCCTCCTATTTGTTCATCTTAATTACATCCTCATGCCTGAATATTATACCTTGTCCTGATATCACTATGTTATGTTTATCTATCAATCCACTTCCAATCCAATATGATTTACTTATGCACTCTTATTTGTAACAATTGTAAATTATTATTCCATTAATATGATTGCTATGATATTCTTATGTACCCATCTGTATCTATACTCTGAAATTCTTACTCAGTAATGTGTATATGTTGTTGTAACATTTTGTAAGCCACATTGAGCCTGCAAATAGGTGGGAAAATCGGGGATATAAGTGTAGCAAATACATAAATAAATAAATAAAACCGAGACATATCTAACAAAAAGTGCAATACACTACTCCACCACTAAGGGGTTTACACTATGACTGCAATTGCTCTTGTGTCACCCTTAGAAGCCTCCAACCTAGTCTGCCTAATGATTAACCTGGACCTGAAATTATCTATATACAAAATAAAAGTTTAATATTTAAAAGTGTGATGTCTAATTATGTACTTTTACAAAAGTGTTCTGGGAGGGGTGTTGGATTTATCATGATTGTTGCGTTTAATGATGAAAATTGAGGAGGGGACTAGGGGTCTGCAAATTTCTTCAGGAGGACAGAAAGCTGGAGGTTGACCTAGAGTGCCTAATACCCTGGCACTGGCTCTAACAGGTTTCTCCCCCTGAGTTAGAACAGCTGCTATGCCAGGAGAAATTCACAAACAAACATGGCTGTCTATGTAGATAAACACATAGATAAACACATTTACTTGCATAAATTCCTTATAAAAATTATTTTCTAAGGAGTCCTTTTACTAACCTGCGGTAAAAGAGGGCCTGCGCTAGCGTCAGTGTGTGTTTTTGATCACGCTGAGGCCCCCTTTTACTACAGTGGGTAAAAGGCTGTCTTTTTTTCTCAAAAAGAAATGGCCGTAAAGAAAGTGAGTATATACACTGGATATTCTTAAAGTCAGTTTCTTATATATGAATATAAGTAGAAATCAGAAACTCCAATTTTAACTCAAAATTTAAATATACAAGCAATGAAAAAAAATTAAAACATTTTGTATGATATGTGCTCAGTTTTAGGTGTATACACTTAAACTCAGGAACTGAGATGTTATAGCACCTTTCCATACATCATAGCACACCCTGCCTCCTCCTGATAAGTTATAGCTCAATCAAATCTTCAAAGTAAACCAAAAAATGTTTTGCTAATGCAGATTATTTAGCGCTGTTACTTAGCTTAATCAGTAGGTTTGATGCAGGAATTTATTTTTCGCTGGCAAACAGTGACCCCCAGTGGTCTGAATCGAGAAATCGAGTGGCAGGCATTTGCTTAGCTACAGTTCCCCCCCCCCCCCCCCCCCCCGCACTAGGCTATCAGCTGATCTTTATTACTTCCTTTCATAAACTGCGCATGTGTGGGCGTTTTTTTCACAGGCTAAGACCAATTTGGAGAAGGTTTCCTTTTGAAGTTGCTGTATCGTGAGTAAAGAGTTTTTGAGATAAGATTGAAATTCTGCGGGGATTGAATAAGTTTGTACAAAGGATTATGTTGCAGCTTTTAGAAACATTTTTGGTTTTTTCACAGTTGAGTTCCCCTGAAGACGCCGTTTGACTGGCGAAACATGGCCCATGTAGGGAACTTGGGAAGTTGTGTTGTCTTTATTGGATGTTTTGAATGAAGTTTTGCACTATATAAAAAAAGTTACACACTAACCAGGAATCTGCATGAAACGACTTATACACACCACTGACTGCATCAAACTCACTGATTAAGCTAAGTAACAGCGCTAAATAATCTGCATTAGCAAAACAATTTTTGGTTTACTTTGAAGATTTGATTGAGCCATAACTTATCAGGAGGAGGCAGGATGTGCTATGATGTATGGAAAGGTGCTATAACATCTCAGTTCCTGAGTTTAAGTGTATACACCTAAAACTGAGTTTCTGATTTCTACGTAAAGAAAGTGAACCATTTAAGGGGAGCACTTACTGCCACCAATTGTGTCCCACCAAAGTCAAGTATGGCGTGATGTGTTATAGTCTTATTCTTTTAAACAAGCTGTCAGAGGTGTCACACATCAAACAGGATTTAGTTTTTGTGTCTAAATCTCTAGTTCAATCATTGGTCTCTACACCTACTTTTCAAGATTTAGGATGGTCTGCTCATTTTCTGATTGCTTTTGAAATACAATTCAGTACTATGTCTATGAAATCCAATACATTTTCTGTATTGATGATTAGACTGAAGTTTGAAATAGGAGATTTACAGAATGTTTAGAGATCAAAATTAACATTCTCTGACAATGGTGGGCAGGAAGAGTTTGTTGATCAGTGAACTACTTCCTTGACTGAATCACTTGATGTAGTTGTCCCTTTGCAATCTGTGGTAGATAAGCAAAATAGTGTGGTACGTCCGCAGTATTCTATAACTGAGAAAATTGAGGAGAGAATTGAGAATGATGGAACGTAAATGGAAAAAATCTCAAAAGAGTGCAGAGTGTGACTCTTAGCAACTGAAGCTGCAGGAATATAGGTCACTATCAAGCTCATTTTCAAAAGAGATAGGCATCCAAAAAGTGACACAAGGCAGCATTTGGATGTTTATTGCACAGAAATGTTCAAATCAATATTTATTGAATTTCTTTTTGGACATCTTTTTCTGAGGTATGTCCAAATCTCAGGGGGGCTGTTCAAGGTAGGACTTGAGACATGGACTGAGCTAGACCTGTTTTTACAGCAAATAGCTGCAGTGGGACTTGAACCCGCTTCCCCAGGATCAAAGTCTGCTGCACTAACCACTAGGCTACTCCTCTACTCCACACAAGAGGTGCCCCAAATGACCAGATGAGCACTGGAGGGACTCGGAGATCACCTCCCCTTACTCCAGTGGTCAATATCCCCCTTCCCACCCCCAAAAAATGTGATTAAAAATATTACTTGCCAGCCTGTATGCCAGCCTCAGATATTATACTCAGGTCAATTAGAATAGCATGCAGGTCCCTGAAGTAGTCTAGTAGTGGTGCAGTGCACTGCAGACAGGTGGACCCAGGCTTCTACATCCCCCTACTTGTTACACTTGTGGAGGAAACTGTGAGTCCTCCAAAACCCACCAGAAACCCACTGTGCCCACATATTGGTGCTCCCTTCACCTGTAAGGGCTATGGTAGTGGTATACAGTTGGGGGTAGTGGGTTTTGGGGGGCTCAGCAGTCAAGCTAAGGGAGCAATGGTGAGATGTGTACCTGGGAGCATTTTATAAAGTCCACTGCAGTGCCCCCAAGGATGCCCTATTGCTTTCCTGGGATGTCACTTTTCTACTATTCTACCTGATGCCAAGCTTTCTATTATTTTTATAACATCTGAGCCTTGTGTCTATTGTTTATCAGTAGATTTGGGCTTTGAATTCAGATCTATAGATGAAAAGGAGGTCTCATTACATATATCTAAATACCAGAGTGCTGTTTTTCCATACTTCATAGCAAGAGTGTGCATTCCCTAATTACCTGTCCCAATCCAACTGAAGCTTTTACCTCCTCAGTGCATGTAAATGGTTTCATCCTTGTGTGGATTCTCTGATGTCATGTGAGGCTTTCTTTCCAACCAAAGCTTTTACCACACTCAGGACATGTAAATGGTTTCACTTTATTGTAGATTTTCTTGTGTATTTTGTACCTTTTGCATTTGGATGTATTTGTTTGAAAATGGACCAAAAAATAAAACATCCAAATCACAAAACATTTTTCCAATCAGCATCTTCAAAAGGAAAAGATAGACTTTTTTTGTAGAAAATGACCTTTCCTGTTCTGATTTTGGACGTTTTACAAAAAACATCCAAAATCAGAACAGGAAAGGTCATTTTCTACAAAAAAAAAAGTCTATCTTTTCCTTTTGAAAATGCTGATTGGAAAAATGTTTTACAAAAAAAGTCCAAATTCAAACTTAGATGTCATATCCAAAAATGCCCCTTGTGCATTTGACTTACCCAAAGTCAGAAGGAGCAGCAGTGGGAATTGAACCCATTTTGCCAGGATCAAAGCCCACTGCACTAATTATTAAGCCACTCCTCCTCTGTTTTGGATGTCTTACATTTGGACGTCTTTTGTTCGAAAATGGACCACAAAAAAGGACATCCAAATCACAAAACGTCCATAGTATTTTCTAACGCAAAAGATAGACTTTTTTTTTTTTTTTTTTTGAAAATGACCTTCTTTTCTGTTTGGAATTTGGACGTCTTTGTAAAACGTCCAAATTCTGATTTAGACGTTTCTTTCAAAAATGCCCCTCTATGTGATGTTACTAGGAATGCTTATTTCCATGAGAAAATTAAGACTGCTATAAATAGACCTAAAGAATTGTTTCAAACTGTACATTTTTTTGGTTAATGGCAGTGCTTTTTGTGCCGGTACGCAACGGTATGGCGTACTGGCACCTTTTTCTCCTCCTGTCCTCCCCTCCCATTATTTCCAGCGATTCCCCACCTCTCCCCTGCCCTCCCATCGACGTGCAGCGATTTTCCGTCCCTCCCCTGCCCTCACCTCTCCAATATCCAGCGATTCTTCGTCCCCCAGCCATCCTCTTTCACTGCCTGCCAGCCAGCGTCAGACTCAGAGTCGAACGGTGCAGGCAGCGATTGGCTGGCAGCGTCATAGCTTCCCTCTGCAAGTCCCGCCTACAACTTCCTGTTTATGCATAGGCGGGACTTGCAGAGGGAAGCTACGACGCTGCCAGCCAATCGCTGCCTGCACCGTTCGCCTCTGAGTCCGACGCTGGCTGGCAGGCAGTGAAAAAGGACGGCTGGGGGACGAAGAATCGCTGGATATTGGAGAGGTGAGGGCAGGGGAGGGACGGAAAATTACTGCATGTCGATGGGAGGGCAGGGGAGAGGTGGAGAATCGTTGGAAATAATGGGAGGGAAGGGCAGGGGAGAGAGAATTGCTGGACATGGGATGGGATGGGAGGGAAAGGCAAGGGAGAGAGAATTGCTGGACATGGGAAGGGCAGGGGAGAGAGAATTGCTGGACATGGGATGGGATGGGAGGGAAGGGCAAGGGAGAGAGAATTGCTGGACATGGGAAGGGCAGGGGAGAGAGAATTGCTGGACATGGGATGGGAGGGAAGGGAGAGAGAATTGCTGGACATGGGAAGTGAGGGAAGGGCAAGGGAGAGAATTGCTGGACATGGGATGGGAGGGAAGGGCAGGGGTGAGAGAATTGCTGGACATGGGATGGGAGGGAAGGGCAAGGGAGAGAGAATTGCTGGACATGGGATGGGAGGGAAGGGCAGGGGAGAGAGAATTGCTGGACATGGGATGAGGGAAGGGCATGGAAGAGAGAATTGTTGGACATTGATGGGAGGGAAGGGATGAGATAATTGCTGGACATGGAGGGGAGAGAGGAGAATCACTGGATGGGAAGGGGAGGACAGGGATGAGAGAATTGCTGGGCATGGAGGGGAGGGCAGGGAAGAGAGAATTGCTGGACATGGAGGGGAGAGAGGAGAATCGCTGGACGGGGAGGACAGGGAAGAGAGAATTGCTGGACATGGAGGGGAGGGCAGGGAAGAGAGAATTGCTGGACATGGAGGGGAGAGAGGAGAATCGCTGGACAGGGAGGGGAGGACAGGGAAGAGAGAATTGCTGGACATGGAGGGGAGAGAGGAGAATCGCTGGACAGGGAGGGGAGGACAGGGAAGAGAGAATTGCTGGACATGGATGAGAGGGGAGAGAAGAGAAATGCTAGAAATGGATGGAGAGGAGAGCAGGAGATAGAGGAGAATTGCTGGGCATGGATGGATGGAGGAGTTGGCTAGGAGAGAGGAGAAATGCTGACTTGGATGGAGGAGAGGGGAGAGAGAATTACTGCTTTATATGGATACAGAGGAGGGAGGAGGGAGGAGAGAGGAGAAGTGCTGGACATGAATGGAGGGGAGGAAAGAAAAAAGAAGATGCACATGAATGGAGATGAGGGAAAGGGAAGAGGAGAAAAACTGCACATGGATGGAGAAAATAGGCAAAAGCTGGATCCATGTTATACCTCCTCCAGTCAATTACATGGAGGAGGACCCAGCTTTTACTTATGGATACAGGGCAACAAAAGAAGAAGAAAGGAGGAAAGTAAAGAAATAAATGGAAAGGAAGCCCTGGAAACAGAGTTAAGAGAACAGATAGAGAGCAGCAGAATCAGAGACTGGGACCAATATGGATAGAAAAACAAAGTCACCAGACAAAAGTAGAAAAAAATCATTTTATTTTCATTTTAGTGTTTGGAATTTGTCTTATTTTGCACTGGGTATACTGGAGCTGTAACAGCTTACAGAAATTATTTATAATGAAAAAAATCACATTATTTTTTCTCCTATACTAGTATAATATTTTCAATGATGTCTGTTTATATGCGCCATGGCTGGTATAAGGGGTGTGGCTAATGTGGGTGTGGCTATAATAGGGGCGGTGCCATATGTGGTGACCCCGCCCACAATGAGTACCGGCACCTTTTTTTCTACAAAAAAAAGCACTGGTTAATGGTGTAAGTGAGGCAGTAAATTCTAAAATAATTTCTGATAGATATGATGAATGGCTGTGTGAGAAAGTGAGTACAAGTACAAATCTACCTCAAATTGATGACTATGGAATAATTGTAATGGAGTTTGAGGATGTGTCATCTTCTAATGTATGGAGTGTGTTTGAATCAGCCAAAGCTGAGAATACTGCACTGATTGTGAAAATATTATCACTGACTACAGCTTGTGTTGACCCTTGCTTTTCAATTTTATTTCACTCACTCCTTGGGTTGGTGAAATTACCTTTGTCTATGATTGTTAAGTCTCTTCGAGAGGAGAGATTAACTGATTTCATGAAAAAATCAACTGTTAAACCACTGTTTTTAAAAAAAAAACTCTCAGGGGATTCAGCTATGCCTGGTAGCTATAGACCAATTTCAGTACTTCCTTTTGTTTCCACAGTTACAGAAAAAGTGGTGTTGAATCAATTATCAAAATTTCTCGGAGGTAATCATTTATTAGATGATTTTCAGTACGGTTTTTGAAAAACTCATACTTTTATCTTATCAAGGTGAGACATTTTCTGTAAACTCCTATTTGCGTAATTTAGTTCTACTTGATTCTATTCTTTCCATGCAAAGCCAGGTGGATCAAGTGATTTCTACCTCTTTTTTTCTGATTCATCTTTTAAGTAAACTGACAAATATGCTGCCTGCAGCTGACTTTCGGACAATTGTGCACCCTTACTGGTCCTTACTAGGATAGATTATTGTAATTCCTTGTACTTGGGGATGTCATCTGTCCAAACTCAGGCTCTGCAGATTGTCCATAATGCAACTGCACGGTTGATTGTTGGTAGTTCAGACTGCTCACATTACTCCTGTACTGAAGGAATTACACTGATTGCAGTGTTGCATATTTTTTTCTGGTTCATACAAGGATATGCTGAGGTACCTAGTTACTTCAATGACTTTCAATGATATTCCATCACGCTCATTGAGATCAGTATCCACTAAGCAATTAGCCAGCTTATAATCGAAAGTGCTCGCCGGCTATCTTCCAACACAAATCGGGAGATGGCCGGCGATTTCTTAAAAGCGGCGAAATCGGTATAATTGAAAGCGGCATTTTAGACAGCATCGCCACTTTCCCGTCGCTTCACCGGCGAAAGTTCAAGGGGGCGTGTCGGTAGATTAGCGAAAGCGGGACATGGGCGGGCATGGGCGTGGCTACCAGATGGCTGGCTTTCGCTGATAATGAAAAAAAAAAGCGGCGTTAAGCATTATTTCGCCGGCTTTACTTGGTCCTTTTATTTTCACAACCAAGCCTCAAAAAGGTGCCCCAACTGACCAGATGACCACTGGAGGGAATGGGGGATGACCTCCCCATACTCCCCCAGTGGTCACCAACCCCCTTCCATCCATACTAAAAAAAATAAAACTAAAAACCTTTTTTGCCAGCCTGTATGCCAGCCTCAAATGCCGTACCCACCTCCATGACAGCAGAATGTGTGCTATCCTCCGACAGCCTTTCCCTGGTTGCGATGTGGCTCTCGGGTGAGTGTGACACCTTTTCTGTTAGGTGCCCTGCAGAGTCACATTAGCAATGCATTATGGTGGGTGTAGGGTACTGGGCTCTACTCCCATGGTGCTTTTCCCCCCTGCTAACTGGGTCAGAGTGTGCCCTGTTTTGTTTCCTGTTGTAGTCCATGCAGTAGTGGCCATTTTTGTAAGCCAGTTTTAGTTCCCTTTCCTGTGTTACCCACGATAGAGAATGTAGTTCTTACCTTGAATGGTGCTGTAAGAGGGCATTGTACACCATTGTGCTAGCTCTGACCTACTGCTAATCTTAGTACCAGGGTACTCTTATCTGCAGTTAACTGTGAGTAAACGTGCTTATTTCAAGAAAGGACTTTTTCAGAGAGATTAGTCTTCAGGTGTGAACTGGTGTGCCAAAGTTATACAGCAGCAATAAGTCCTAGAGCCTGTATGCAGGTCCCTGGAGCAATTTTAGTGGTGCAGTACATTTGTGGGTAGTGGGTTTGGGGGGAGGGGATTTGGGGGGCTCAGCTCCCAAAGTAAGGGAGTTATGCACGTGGGAGCTTTTCTGAAGTCCACCGCAGTGACCCCTAGGGTGGCTGGTTGGTGTCCTGGCATGTCATGGGGGCCAGTGCACTAAAAATGCTGGCTCCTCCCATGGCCAAATGCCTTGAATTTGGCCGGGGTTTGAGATGGCCAACATAACTTTCCATTATCGCTGAAAAACAAACCCGGCGAACTCCAAGGCATTTGGCCGGGCTAAACCGTATTATTGAAAAAAAAGATGGCCAGTTATCTTTTTCGATAATACGGTTCCAGCCAGCTGTAGCGCCACCGCCAACATAGATCGCCGGCGATCTATTTGGCCGGCGACTTTCGATTATGCCCCTCCACGTAAACCAAATGCTACAGCATATCACTATGTAAAAATCAAGCAGTTTCTGTTGCAGCATTTCTTTTACGGAATAATCTGCCTGGCTACTTAAGATGCTGTGCTAGTGTGCAACAGTTCAGGAAATTATTAAAGTTTCGCTGTTTTGTAAAGAACTTTTAGAAGATTGAAACTCTAAGAAATGTTAAGGATTTCACTGGTTTGTTTGTGTAGGATTTAATATTCTGCAGATGTTGATCTCTGAATAAATATGTTCTTGTTTGATTGTATGTTTACTTTAATTATGTATGTATTTTTGTAACCCGCTTTGGTTAAAGCAGGATATAAATTTTTAAAATAAATAAATAAATACATTTCAGGTTCTGGATCTCCATGTCTGAGATCTTATTACTGTAATGGAAAATGTTTCCTTTATGCTACAGCACACCCTGCTGGTTGACAAATCACAGCCAGAGACCAGCAGCATTAGGGAAAGGAGTCTTTCATTTGTCATCCACAGAAAAAAAGCAAAGTACCAAACATGAGACCCTGTTTACAAAGGTGCGCTAGCATTTTTAGCACCATGTAGACACCCACAGGAATACTACGGGCATCTACACAGTTAGCGTGTGCTAAAAACGCTAGTACGCCTTTGTAACAAGGGCCCCATTTGTAATATGCCTTTTCATTCTAACAGAGTGCGCAAAGCAATTAACAATTACATAGGGGTCAATATTCAAAAGGGTTTAACCAGGCATGAGAGGCCCCTATGGAAAGCTTGCCCAAACTGCATCCACCAAGCTAACCACACACCTAGCTCAATATCGGCCAGTATGCAATTAGCTTCTCGGTGGCCACACTAGCCCAGATATTCAAAGCCAGAGGCTAGACATGCTGTGGCACAGAATGTCTGGGATTAACTCAGCCCACTGCTGTGAGTGGTTTACAAGCCAGTGGGCTAAATATCAACCCCATAAACACCAAATACATTTTACCAAATGTAAACCCTATCAAACATAAACCTATAGTTAAAAACTATTAAAAGCATATCTGTACCCATCACCAAGCCCTTGCAAAGGTCCAAACTGAACCACCCTATCCCCATAACAGTAAAACATCAAGGGATTTATATACAAAGAGATTCTAACAGAGCAGAAGAGGCTTCTGCCTGGTTAAATCATGTTGGCCAGCCCAGGAGCAGGTACTTGACAACTGCTGAATATCTGCTCTGACTAAGAATGTAGCGACTTGGAAATGCACACTCTGTGGCACACCCCCAAGAGCTCTCGCCCTGCCCACCACATCATAGCCAAGCAAAAGAAGCCAATGGAAGGGGTGCAATTTTAGTACCCTGTCTCCCTTTTATCCCTACCTTCTTTGCACACCAGCTGCACATACCTCACGATGACCCTGGCTCTGAGTGTCACAAAACTTTCCAGTTAGTGCTGGAGCGGTCTAGTGTGTAGTCAGAAAAAAGCCAGGAGTTATCTGGAAACTACCAGTATTCAATGCCAGTATCCAATTAGCTTGAATGTCATCAAAAAGGTGATAAATAAATCTTAATAAATAATAGTAATAATAGCCGGACCAATTGTACCTTATAAAATGTAGTCTTAACTATGTCCAGTTAGCGTTATGGATACAGCACTGAATATAGACCATACCTAGATAGTGTATAGTTTATTAAAATTTGCTATACCGCTTAAGTACATAAGTGTTGCCATACTGGGACAGATCAAAGGTCCATCAAGCCCAGTGTCCTGTTTCCAACAGTGGCCAATCCAGGTCACAGGTACCTGGCAAGATCCCAAAACAGTACAATACATTTTAAGCAGAGGATTTTCCCCAAGTCCATTTTAATAATGGTCTGTGGACTTTTCCTTTAGGAAGCCATCCAAACCTTTTTTAAATCCTGCTAAGCTAACTGCTTTTACCACATTCTCTGGCAACGAATTCCAGAGGAAGCTAACTGCTTTTGCCACATTCTCTGGCAATGAATTCCAGAGTTTAATTACACTTCGAATCATGGGCGTAGTTTGACTGTTTCATTTGAGGGGGGCAAAGGATGGGGTGGGCATATTAGCATATTCATTTGCATATATATATATATATTGTGAAAAGGAAGAGGCTGTCCTACCCTGGTTAGGCCCCTAGAGGGCGCTGTTCCCCCTAAAATGTCCAGGGAGAAGGGCTGGGTGAGTCACAAAAGGGAGCCAGAAAGGGGAGGTATAGCTGGAGGTCGCTAGGACCGGGGAGAGTCCTGGGGATAGAAACAGGTGCAGCAGGTTATGGGCTGGGTCCTGTTTGGCCATTAACCACTTAATACCCCACCTGAGTGGTGAGGGAAAAGGGAGAGCTAGCAGCTGAAGAAGAGGGCTGGTAACTGAAGCAGAGGGATCCCCATGAGAAGTACTGGCTGTGCCCTTTGGACTGGTGGTAGAACTGTGTGTTCCCAAGAAGGAAGCTGGCTGGGGTAAGAAGGCCCTAGAGTATCAAGAATAAGAACTATGTGTTCAAGGAGGTACTGTGTGTCCCAGCTGAAAAGACTGTGTGTCTAGAACAGTGAAGAGGTACTGTGTGTCCCGGAGGAAAAGGGGGACTGTGGGTCCGGGGACTGAGTTAATACTGAGCCCAAAGGCCTGTGTGAAGGGGCTCAGTGGGAAGAGTCCGGGGACTGAGTTAGTACTGAGCCCAAAGGTCTGTGTGAAGGGGCTCAGTGGGAAGAGTCCGGGGACTGAGTTAGTACTGAGCCCAAAGGCCTGTGTGAGAGGGCTCAGTGGGAAGAGTCTGGGGACTGAGTTAAGACTGAGCCCAAATACCTGTGTGAGAGGGCTCAGGGGGAAGAAATCTATGGATATTGAACTGTGCAAGAAGAAATGTTTAAAATGGAAGATTGCACTGAGTAGGAAGAAATGAAATGGTTAAGCTGGAAGAACTGTTTAAGCTTGTGAAAGTGTTTTAAGCTAAAAGAAGTGTGCCCCAGAGGCTGGAATAAAGATGTGTATGAAAATAGCCTGATTGGTGAGACCTGACTATGTTTGCCTTTTGAGGAGCAGGTCACCCTGAGCAGAAAAGGGTAGTAGATCAATTTGCATAAAATCTGCATATTGAGAACCAGTTCACCCTGAGTGAAAGAGGGATCAGGGATCCTAAGGAGGGAGCCTCATCACAATAGATAGCCTCATTATCACAATATATATATATATATATATGTGTGTGTGTGTGTATGTGCAAATGAATATGCTAATGTGGAGGAAGGAAAGAAGGGAGAAAGAGCTGGCTTTTTTGGGAATAACCATAATGAATATGTATGAGATATCAAGCCAGCTCTTTCTCCCTCCCTCCCTCCCTTCCTTCCTTCCTTCCTTCTTTCCTCCTTACCCAGCACTCCCTCTTCCTCTCCAGTAGTACTTCCCCACCCCCTTTCCCATACCATGCCAGTGTTTAAATGCATAGGCTCTATATGTAGATCTTTCAAGAGGTAGTATATCATGATTTAGGCTCTAAAACCCTTTCTGATGTTTTGGTGCCATCTCAGTAAGGCCAACACATAATCTCTCCACTGCAAAATGCTATACACAAACTTGTGCAAAAACACACTCATAACCTTACCAAACCATGACAGTACTAATTCCAAAGACAGGACGAGCTACAACCTTGTGCGTGGAAAGGCAGAACTGTAATTACACCAGGCTCTAAAACACCAAAACACTACTTCGTGAAAAAAACAAAACAAAAAGGGCTGCAAATACTACACGCTAGCAGAATACTGCACCTTGATCACACATGAAAAACACATGACACAACAGACTTGTCACAAGGAACTAGAAATCAAAAAATATCAAAATACTGAACTGGAAAGTTACCTCAAGAAGTCAAACTCAGCATGCAGCAATACTAGAGAAACTGAAACTTAAATGCAAAATATCACAGATGCACATTTCCAAAAGCTGACATATTCCAATTAATAAATTCTGAATAAAATACTTTTTTTCTATCTTTGTTGTCTGAGCATTTAGTTTTTCTATTCACTTTGGTCCCAGTGTCTTCTGTTTTATGCAGTGTCTTCTTTCCATTTGATATTTTTTCTCTCACCATGTACACCATCCTCCTGTGTCCTTATGCGTCCTGTCTACCATCTGTAGTCCTGTCCCTATCCTTCCTCCAGTTTCAGCATCTGCCCTCAGTGTTCCGATCCAGCCCTTAAATTCATCAGTTTCCCCTCCATCCATATTCAGCATTTCTCCTCACTCCCCTCCCCTCCATCCATGTGCATCTACTTCCTGTCTTCCCTTCCCTCCATCCATGTCCAGCATTTCTCCTTTCCCTTCTCCTCCATTCATGTGCATCTCCTTCCTTTGTCTTTCCTTCCCTCCATCCTTGTCCAACGTTTCTCCTCTCGTCCCTGCCCTCCACTCCATCCGTGTACAGCATTTCTCCTCTCTTCCCTCCCCTTCATCCATGTGCATCTCCTGCCTGTCTTCCCTTCCCTCCATCCATCCATGTCCGGCACCTCTCCTCTCTCCCCTCCCCTCCATCCATCCATGTCCAGCAACTCTCCATTCTCCCCTGCCCTCTCCTCCCTCCCACTATCCATCCATATCCAGCAAATTTCCTCTCTCCCCTGCCCCCTCCATCTATCCATGTCCAGCAATTCTCCTCTCTCCCCTGCCCTCCTCTCCATGTCCAATGATTTCTATTCTCGCCTGCCCTCCTCTCCATCCATCCATGTCCAGCAACTCTCCATTCTCCCCTGCCCTCTCCTCCATCCATCCATATCCAGCAATTCTCCTCTCTCCCCTGCCCATCCTGCCCCCTTCTATCTCCTTCCCCCTTCTATCCAGCGTCTCCCCCTCTCCCCCCTTTCGCAGCATCTCCCCCCCCTCTCTCTCCCCCTTTGCAGGATCTTCCATCTCTCTCTCATTCCTTTCCATCGAGCATCTCCCCTTCATCCCTCCATCGAACATCTCTGCCTCACCCTTCCATCAATGTCCTCCCTCACTCCCCTTCCCTGCCTCACCTGTCCTCTCACTCACTCACTCACTCTCTCTGCCCCCCCCCCAAGCAAGGTTAGGGACATAGGCACCAAACTACTAGCTACTCCTCCTGGCTGCTGCTATAGCAGCCAGGAGGAACCGCAAGCTTCTGTGCTTTACCCTGCCCTTTCCTGCCTCTCTCTCAC
This sequence comes from Microcaecilia unicolor, assembly GCF_901765095.1. Lineage (NCBI taxonomy): Eukaryota > Metazoa > Chordata > Amphibia > Gymnophiona > Siphonopidae > Microcaecilia > Microcaecilia unicolor. Next base: position 124,072,461 of record NC_044031.1, on the reverse strand, counting down.
TCACTCTCTCCATCACCCCCGCACCCAATGCTGCTACAAAACAAAATAAAAACTTACATGCTCTTCCCTTTCCTTCCCTGCCTGCTGCCGCTCGCTCGCTCACTCACTCCCTCCCCCTCCCTGGCAAAGCATAATGCAAACGTGCGTTGGGCCATACTCCCGCTGTGCGCCCCGTTGCCAGCTTCCCTCCTTTCTACGGAAACAGGAACATATTATGAGGCGAGTGAGGGAGAAGGAGGGAGGCCGGCAGTGGCGCGCACAGCAGAAGTACGGCCCCGCACACGTTTGCATTATGATTTGCAAGGGAGGGGGAGGGAGTGAGTGAGCAAGCGAGAGGTAGGGAAGGAAAGAGAAGAGCATGGAAGTTCGTGGTTCCTCCAGGCTGCCATAGCAGCGGTCAGGAGAAGAGAAGATAGTGGTGGGTTAGTCCAAGGAAGTTTGGGTAGGAGCAGCTCGTTTGGCTCGCCCCTCCCAAACTACACCCATGCTTCGAACGAAGAAATATTTTCTCCGATTTGTTTTAAATTTACTACTTAGTAGCTTCATTGCATGCCTCCTAGTCCTAGTATTTTTGGAAAGAATAAACTATCGATTCACATCTACCCGTCCACTCCACTCATTATTTTATAGACCTCTATCATATTTCCCCTCATCCGTCTTCTCCAAGCTGAAGAGCCCTAGCTGCTTTAGCCTTTCCTCATAGGGAAGTCCCATCTCCTTTACCATTTTCGTCACCCTTCTCTGTACCTTTTCTAATTCCAATATATCTTTTTTGAGATATGGTGACCAGAATGGCATACAGTATTTGAGCGATACAAAGGCATTATAACATCCTCATTTTTGTTTTCCATTCCTTTCCTAATAATACCTAACATTCCATTTGCTTTCTTAGCTGGCACCACACACTGCACAGAGGGTTTCAACGTATCATCAGCGATGACACCTAGATCTTGTTCCTGGTCGGTGGCTTCTAATGTGGAATCTTGCATCACATAGCCATAGTTCGGGTTCCTCTTTCCCATGTGCATCACTTTGCACTTGCTCACATAAAAAATCATCTGCATTTTGGATGCCCAGTCTCCCAGTCTTGTAAAGTCCTCTTGTAATTTTTCACACTCCTCTTGCGATTTAACAACTTTGAATAATTTTGTATTGACAGCAAATTTAATTACCTCCCTAGTTACTCCCATCTCTAGCAGACCAAAGTGGTGTACAGGCTAAAATTAAAGCAAAGAGGGAGGAAAAAGAAACAGAACTCCATTATTAATAGGACCGAGAAGAGCACACAAAGATAAAAGTTTAATAGGAAGGGGTAAAGTAAAAGGAAGAAAAAAAAGAGGGGTGGACCAGAGGGTTTCAATCAAGCAACTCCCAGTCAGTTCAAGTTGCCATAAGCTTGGATACAAAGCCGCGTCTTTAAATCAGATTTAAAACTTTTAAATGATAGCTTCTGGGTGCGTCCAAGCACCTTAAATTTACTGAATATCCAGGACTAATTTGCCATCAGCAGTCAGTATTTAAAGAAATGCTGACCGACACTAACTAAATATTGACTGTCAAATATATAAAAGACACACTGACTGACATAAACCTATACTTAAAAACTATTAAAAGCACATCCCATGCCCATCACTAATGCTTCTCAAAAGTCCAAACTGAGTGCCCTAACCACATATGCAGCCTTTCAGAGTTAAATACCTGCTGAAAGATTCAGGTTTTCAATGCTTGTCAAGTGTAAGCAATCCTCTTCCCCCCTCAGTTTCCATTGCAAAGCATTCCACAGGATAGGAGCAGCTGTCATAAATGACCATTTACGAGTGCACATTAATTTAAAACCACTAGGCCTTGTGATTGCCAAGCTCACTATTTCTCTGGACCACAACACCCACTGAGGTTCATATTTGATGTTCTTTCCTTTCAAATATTACAATCCCATTGCATGTAGTGACCGAAAAACCGCACAATACAATTTGAAATTTATTCTGGCTTTGACTGGCAGTCGGAGCAAAGAACTTAATAAAGGAAAAATCCTGTTCCAATGAGAACTTTCGGTCACTATTTATGCTGCATGATTCTGGACTCTGTATTTTTTAAAACATAACAGTTCTTTAAATAATCCTATGTAAGGGGCATTACAATAATCCAGATGGCTGACCACAATGGCGTACAGTACATTGAAGAATGGTTCTGCTAAGCACTCCATTTAAGAGTAATTATTTGTTTACCTTGGCTTTTCTTCACATTTTTGTACTTAGCTTTAGTACTTAATGTTGCTAATCTAATAAGAGGAAACATTTTTTTCACTCAAAGAATAGTTAAGCTCTGAAACTCTTTGCTGGAGAAACAGCAGTTAGCGTATCTGGGTTTTAAAAAGGTTTGGGCAAGTTCTGGAGGAAAAATTCATAATCTGCTATTGAGACAGACATGGAGGATGGAATGTTGCTACTATTTAGGTTTCTGCCAGGTACTTGTGACCTAGATTGGCCACTGTTGGAAACGGGATACTGGGCTAGGTGGACCATTAATCTGGTGCAGTATGGCTCTTCTTAGGTTCTTTTGTTATGCTCTTGGAGGATTGGAGGAGTAGCCTAGTGGTTAGTGCTAACAGACTTTGATCCTGGAGAATTGGGTTCAATTCCCACTGCAGCTCCTTGTGACTGTGGACAAGTCATTTAACCCTCCATTGCCCCTGGTACAAAATAAGTACCAATATGTGTAAACCGCTTTGAATATAGTTGCAAAAACCTCAAAGGCAGTATATCAAGTCCCATTTCCCTTTCCCTATTTGAGATTCTACATAGAATGTTGCTATTATTGGAGATTCTAGATGGAATGTTGCTACTGTAACCTGCCCCCTGTCCCAAAGAGATGTTTTCTTTAGTTAGTAGGTGATACAGGACTCTCTTTACCTGTAGTTGCGCCAAGAGAGCTATCACCAAACTCCGGAACGGGGGAAACAGGTTAAATAAAACTAGCCTCATCCCAAACCTTGACCAGGTATGGGAGGAAAAGAAACTAAATGTTGGATTTGCACCAGTTAGAAAGAACCAAGCTTAAATTTATAATGCAAAAATTGGTTTATTTAAGTAATCAGGAGAAGTATCACTCCTGTGAACTTCTAAAGCACTTTCTCTTGAGATTTTCAATGTTCTTATCTAAATAGGATATAACTCGGTTAACTTTATTTTCTTTTCCCCACAGATTCAATTTTCTTCAACCAGAACAGATAACTATCAGATAAGTATAACAGTATATCCCTATCTATCTAAATCAACCATTTAACCTTATTTAATTTATTTCTTTTTGTTCGTATTAAATACAAGAATTTGATACTTTGTGTTATATTTTTTTCTTTCCAGGTTCCCGTCTCTTCCAGAACAGGATCTCACAGGTAAGTAGGTAAATGTTTTTTTTCCTTTTAGATTCTCAAATTTACTTGAAAACACTCATTTCACAGTCACTTAGCTGTTTTGCCAATTTAGATGAGGTGATCACTTTCTTGCGTGGGGGCCCGTCGCTTCTGCTTCCAGGATTTCAACAACTTTCCTTTTCTCTGCTGCAATCTTCTTCCTAAACCTCTCTCTTAAAAAAAAAAATAACTGGAAGCAAAAACCCTTTTCTTCCTAAAAGTTCTCCGCAACCTCTATGGGATCTTTTAAATCAGGTTTTAAAATACTGGGGTAGCTTTTCTAATTAAAATAAAATTAAGCAAAGGCTCTTTTCTATCATCCTATCCTGCACTAAAGTTCCCTGAGCTAAAGCTGCACTGCTTTGCTGTCATTCACATCACTCAACATTCCACCCTGCACCAGTTGATCAACATTCCATTTCCTGGCTATATGTGATGCTATGTAAAACTCTTCTTTTGTCAGTTTTAAAACCATAACCTGACAAAATCTCTTCAAAATTTATTAATTTTACTCCTGCTCACTCTTCTGCGTGCACAACCTTTCACTCTGCCGCAGACTAAGCTATTTAGCACTCTCTCACCCTCAGGCTGGAATTCAGTATTCAGTTTTTAAAACCAGTGGCGTAGCCAGAAGTCAATTTTTGGGTGGGCCAACAGGTTGGATGGGTGGGCACTAGACAGTGGTGTGCTGGTAAATGTTTAACAACAGGCTCTCTCCCCGGTCCACCTCTGCACCCCCCCATCCACCTGTGCACCTCCCCTCAAAATTGCAGAGCTGGCTATAGCCGGGGAGAGAGCCTGGGGGGGGGGGGGGGGGCAATGCATTACTGTCTCCAGGAAAAAAAAATTAAATGATCCCAGGTTCCAATTTAATTCATGTTTAATGTGGGATAAAATGCCATAAATAAGTAAATAAATATAAACTTTTAATGTTGAGCACCTGATTCTCAAAGTGGACATATTCCAAACACTATAATGAAAATAAAATGATTTTTTTCTACCTTTGTTGTCTGGTGACTGTTTTTCTGATCATGCTGGCCCAGTATCCGATTCTGCTGCTATCTGTCCTCTTAACTCCATTTCCAGGGCTTCCTTTCCATTTATTTCTTTACTTTCCTCCTTTCTTCTTCATTTCTTGCTCTATATCCATAAGTGAAAGCTGGGTCCTCTGCAGACTTGACTGTCTAGTGGATCCAGCTTCTGCCTATTTTCTTCATCCATGTGCAGTTTTTCTCCTCTCTTCCTTTTCCCTCATCTCATCTCCTTCCTCATTCTTCCATCCCCTCCATCCATGTCCAGCATTTCTTCTCTCTCCCTTCCCTCTCTTCCATCCATGTCCAGCAACCCTCCTCTCCCCTTCCCTCCATCCAGCAACCCTCCTCTCCCCTTCTTCCACTATGTCCAGCAACCCTCCTCTCCCCTTCCTTCCATCCAGCAACCCTTCTCTCCCCTTCTTCCACCATGTCCAGCAACCCTCCTCTCCCCTGCCCTCTCCTCTCTCCTTCTTCCACCATGTCCAGCAACCCTCCTCTCCCCTTCCACCATGTCCAGCAACCCTCCTCTCCCCTTCTTCCACCATATCCAGCAACCCTCCTCTCCCCTTCTTCCACCATGTCCAGCAACCCTCCTCTCCCCTTCCCTTCATCCAGCAACCCTCCTCTTCCCTGCCCTCTCCTCTCCCCTTCTTCCACCATGTCCAGCAACCCTCCTCTCCCCTTCTTCCACCATGTGCAGCAACCCTCCTCTCCCCTTCCCTCCTCTCCCCTGCCCTCTCCTCTCCCCTTCTTCCACCATGTCCAGCAACCCTCCTCTCCCCTTCCCTCCATCCAGCAACCCTCCTCTCCCCTTCTTCCACCATGTCCAGCAACCCTCCTCTCCCCTTCCCTCCATCCAGCAACCCTCCTCTCCCCTTCTTCCACCATGTCCAGCAACCCTCCTCTCCCCTTCCCTTCATCCAGCAACCCTCCTCTCCCCTTCTTCCACCATGTCCAGCAACCCTCCTCTCCCCTTCTTTCACCATGTCCAGCAACCCTCCTCTCCCCTTCCCTCCATCCAGCAACCCTCCTCTCCCATTCTTCCACCATGTCCAGCAACCCTCCTCTCCCCTTCCCTCCATCCAGCAACCCTCCCCTGCCCTCTCCTCTCCCCTTCTTCCACCATGTCCAGCAACCCTCCTCTCCCCTTCCCTCCATCCAGCAACCCTCCTCTCCCCTTCTTCCACCATATCCAGCAACCCTCCTCTCCCCTTCTTCCACCATGTCCAGCAACCCTCCTCTCCCCTCCATCCAGCAACCCTCCTCTCCCCTTCTTCCACCATATCCAGCAACCCTCCTCTCCTCTCCCGTCTGCCCTGTTTCCTTCCTGCCCCCCCCCCCCGTACCTTTAAATATTACAGTTTTGCTGGAGTCGCGGGCAGCCGGCATTGAAGACATCGGCAGGCTTACGCCGGTTCCAGCAGCCTTCCCTTCCCTCGTTGCAAGTCGGATGATGGCTCCGCCCTCGTAGAAACAGGAAATACGTCAGAAGAGGGCGGAGCCATCATCCGACTTGCAACGAGGGAAGGGAAGGCTGCTGGAACCGGCGTAAGCCTGCCGATGTCTTCAATGCCGGCTGCCCGGGACTCCAGCAAAACTGTAATATTTAAAGGTACGGCGGGCGGCGCAGTGGCGGGCTGGGGAGGCAGATGCGGGATCGGAGCTCAGCCTGCTCCCTCCGCTCCGCTGCCTCCACTGCTGGGTGGGCCTGAACCAAAACTGGGTGGGCCTGGGCCCACCCAGGCCCACCCGTGGCTACGCCCCTGTTTAAAACAGCCACTCAAAATTTTGAAACCAATTTTTCCCCCTCTCACATCTGAACCTTCCCCCCCTCTATTCTCAGTCCCATTCAATCTCACACTCTCATGCTTTACTGTGCCACTCACCCAGTTCACTTTCTCATACTCAAAAAGACCTTCCACTCCTTTTTCCCACTAAGTCCCACACTTGCTACACCCAATTACTCACTGCAGCTCCAAAAATCCTACTTCCTCCAATTAATTTCACTTCTATCTTCCCTTTCAGTCAGAGCTCCATCTGACACATCCTCTCTCCATCCAAACTGCAGCCTTCTCCCAACTGTCCCCAACAGCCGTTTCCTAGGAAACTGTCCCTCAGCTTCCAATTCCGAGCAGCTCCAGCCAATCCCAAGCCTCCCTCAAACTTCCAAATTTCACGGCTGACCAATGGAAAAATAATCTATTTAACCAAAAATTCATTAAACCTCTAGTCAAATTACCCCAAAATTTCCAAAATCATTCAACCCCTCATTCCCTATTAACCCATATTTTTAAATTTTAAAATTAACCATTTTTAAGGTCCGCATCAAACTATCCCCTCTAAGACCCCTCCAAAAATTCCCAATTTAATTAAACCCATACCAAAAATTAAATTAACTCTTCCTTAACCTACCACGTCAAATAAATCTTGTTAACCCTTTCCTAACCCCTTTAACTCAGCCCCCCTCAAAAGACCCCCTAAAAATGTTAAAATTTACAAACTAACCCGCTAGAAAAATCAAATAAAATCTCCCGACCCCAAATCCAAAAACAGAATTCAAATAACCCAAATCTCTGAATTTTTAAAAATAAAAAACGCAATTTCCACAATTTAAAATTAAACTAATTAAAATTTCGGGCCAAATGACCCCTTACCTTCATCCTGATTTTCCCCACACATGTAGACTCCCGACAGTTCTGGTCCCGCTGGTCCTGGGGCAAAAATGGAGCCAAAATGAAAAACAGCCCCAAAAACCACCATTTTCACGGAGCTCTGGCTCAAAAATCGAGGCCCAGGCTTCTAGGCCTCGCCAGAGCTCTGACAAAATGGGTTGGTGCGCGCTCCCGATTTGTGCATGAGGCACGCGACTCGCGGGAGCGCGCACCCCCTCGCCAGAGCATCGCAGCCTTCGCCACCAGCCCTAAACAGATCCCGTCATTACCGGGAATGCCCGGTTCACCATGTCACGCCGGGACGTGCCCACTCATCCTCGGACCACTGAAAATCTCGGCGCTGTCCCCTCGCAGCCCCAAAACCCCGGCACTAGGAGGCCCATCCCAACCAGGCCTGGAACATCACGGCACTGCTTCCTGCAGCGCACCTCCAGCCGCTTCTCCTGCGACGCTTCACATGCTGTCCGCCCTGGACCGATGACCAGCCCCAGTCCCCGAAACAGGCCCGAAAACCACGGCGAGCCCCAATTCAACACGCTGGACCCGGGGACGTGCCTGTTAAATTCGTCCAGGCTTAAAAGTCAATATTGTCCTCAATATTGTCACCCCACTTTCTTCATATTCCAAATATTTTCAATACAAACATACTAGAACTAACCCTGTTCCAACTCCACCCAATCATAACCCCGCTTTCGTTATCATCACACTCATTTTCAGATTTCCTTTATTCAACATCCCATGCTTCACCCCAATTGCTACTAATCTAAATTGTTTCATTCTGTACTCCTTCTGCAACACTTTTTTTTCTCGATACCCTGTCCTCACTTGGATTCCAGGGCTCTGTCCTTTCCTGGTTCTCTTCCTACCTCTCCCTCCGCACCTTTAGTGTTCACTCTGGTGGATCCTCTTCTACTTCTATCCCTCTGCCTGTCGGCGTACCTCAGGGTTCTGTTCTTGGTCCCCTCCTCTTTTCTATCTACACTTCTTCCCTTGGTTCATTAATCTCATCCCATGGCTTTTCCTACCATCTCTATGCTGATGACTCCCAAATCTACCTTTCTACCCCTGATATCTCACCTTGCATCCAAACCAAAGTTTCAGCGTGCTTGTCTGACATTGCTGCCTGGATGTCTCAATGCCACCTGAAATTAAATATGACCAAAACCGAGCTTCTCATTTTCCCCCCCAAACCCACCTCCCCGCTCCCCCCGTTTTCTATTTCTGTTGATGGCTCTCTCATTCTCCCTGTCTCCTCAGCTCGAAACCTTGGGGTCATCTTTGACTCTTCTCTCTCCTTCTCTGCTCATATCCAGCAGACCACCAAGACCTGTCGTTTCTTTCTTTACAACATCCGTAAAATCCGCCCCTTTCTTTCCGAGCACTCTACCAAAACCCTCGTCCACACCCTTGTCACCTCTCGTTTAGACTACTGCAATCTGCTTCTTGCTGGCCTCCCACTTAGTCACCTCTCCCCTCTCCAGTCGGTTCAAAACTCTGCTGCCCGTCTCATCTTCCGCCAGGGTCGCTTTACTCATACTACCCCTCTCCTCAAGACCCTTCACTGGCTCCCTATCCGTTTTCGCATCCTGTTCAAACTTCTTCTACTAACCTATAAATGTATTCACTCTGCTGCTCCCCAGTATCTCTCCACACTCGTCCTTCCCTACACCCCTTCCCGTGCACTCCGCTCCATGGATAAATCCTTCTTATCTGTTCCCTTCTCCACTACTGCCAACTCCAGACTTCGCGCCTTCTGTCTCGCTGCACCCTACGCCTGGAATAAACTTCCTGAGCACCTACGTCTTGCCCCATCCTTGGCCACCTTTAAATCTAGACTGAAAGCCCACCTCTTTAACATTGCTTTTGACTCGTAACCACTTGTAACCACTCGCCTCCACCTACCCTCCTCTCTTCCTTCCCGTTCACATTAATTGATTTGATTTGCTTACTTTATTTATTTTTTGTCTATTAGATTGTAAGCTCTTTGAGCAGGGACTGTCTTTCTTCTATGTTTGTGCAGTGCTGCGTATGCCTTGTAGCGCTATAGAAATGCTAAATAGTAGTAGTAGTAGTAGTAGTAGTACATACCGAGCTACTTATCAAAGCAGCAGTACATTTAGAAGGACTTTCCCCTCAGTCCCACCCCATAATTTAAGAATGCGTAATGAAACCCACTAAAACATACTAACCCAATTTTAGACCAAATTCATCAGAATTTCTTGTAATTGACTTTTTTTTCAACAATATCTCTAATTTAAAATAAAATTCTCTTTTAAGAAAGAGGAACATGTTCCCTTATTTTGCCTGTGTGACCTTCTAACACCCTCAGGACTCTCTTGAACCATTTCCGATGCAATACTATATTCAGTTAGAACTATGTACCCATGTTTATTTTTCACATTTCCCAATTTTGGACTCTTCGGAAACCCCACCTCCTGAGCAGTTTCAAGACTTTGAGCATGGGTTATTCCCTGCTCCACCTTTTTCAAAGTATAACTTTTTACCAGGTTACGGTGAACTACTTTTTCACCTTTCATCTCATTATACAATTTCAAAACATTAGAGTCCTCCCCCAGAATCTCCACTATCTGATATGGCTGAGCTTCCCATATGTCTTGAACCTTATGCCTGCCCAGAAATCTCAGTCTCCTCAACAGAACCCAATCTCATTCTTTAAGAGGCTCTATTTGAGATTCTACATGGAATGTTGCTATTCCATTAGCAACATTCCATGTAGAAGCCTGCCCTTGCAGATCAGCAACACGGCCGCGCAGGCTTCTGTTTCTGTGAGTCTGATGTCCTGCACTATAAAGGTTGGGCAGCCTTCATAGAATAGAGGCTCGAGCGCTGATCTTTTCAGTGCCTAACTTTCAGAGCTGTTTATAGAATTTCCCCCCTTGCTGCTAAATAAAAGAGCTAAGGCATAGAATGAGAGGGTATAAGTATGCTAAAAGATTTGAATAAAATAGTGTTATAGTAAGTATCTGTAGGCATTTTGTCATATAAAATGAAACTATGGGTACCTCTTTTCTGTGACACTGGGGCTGAGTAGAATTAGGGGTGATTATCTTGTACTACATACCCTGAAGACTGTTGCTGGATGGAGAGAAGCACTTTTCCAGAACTCTTGCTCCGTGAACGTCATCAGAAGCAGCAGAACATCTTTTTTAGTGAAGGGGCCAAACAAACCAGTCTCCAGCTAATACTATGCTCAGCAAAATATTGGCCCCTATGGTCCACCCCATTCCTCTGTCTATGGACCTTATCAACACCAGTACCTCAGCAGCAGATCAGAAAGCAGAAATACATCCAGACAGGATGGGAAGGGTGAGCCATGGGGAGTTCCTAGGCAAATAAGGTTTTTGAATGAGGCAAGGGACAATTGAGTCAGGGAGTGCCCTGGGGGTATGGTAGAAAGGTAGAAATGGAAGAGGAATAAGGTGGCAAGTATGGAGTCAACTGTAGGCTGAGGAAAAACGCTGGCAGTAACTGCAAGAACTGGATAGTTCTCATGGAACACATGAGGAGTAGACAGCAGCATAATTGCAGAAGCAGAGAAGGATTAACCTATTGCTAGGCCCTAGCAAACAAGTATGCTCCCCCCTTTGAAAAATATTTCAAAATTCCAACAAAAAAGGCCCCATGTAGTTCTGCCTACAGAGAAAAAAAACAGCAGAGTAGGAACCAGCAGGTGAGAAGCACTTGCCAACCCCTCCTGCCAACTGGAGGACAATGTATGAGGGGTGGAAGAATACAGAAATATCTGTAGGGGTTCTGTGGAAAGAGGTGGCTCTGGTCTCTCTTATCCAACTGTTCTTTCTGCCAGCAGTTAATTTACCAAGGCAAAAGTCTACCTTTGAAGCAATTGAACTAGTACATCTCAGAGGGCCTCTTCTAAACATTTGGGCCCCAAAAGTCCAAATAACCCACTAATTTCCAACAGTGGCCAATCCAGGTCAAAGTAATGAGTGTATGGCTCCCCCATTGTGTATGTTTCTCTGTTTTTCTCTGGTGGAAAATTTGGGCACACTAAGTGGAGGGAAGTTCCAACCAAAGAGATTTACCCAGGTGACTAATTAGTACTTTGGCACAGTGACAGAAGTCCAAATAATGGATTCCCAAATCAAATATTAGAAAGGGCTCCCAGATTATGACAGATCCACCTCAGAAGACAAGGGGGCTCCTCCTTGCTTAGGCCTTTGTACTTTTTAGGGGCTCCTTGAGTAGAATTAGCCACTGCTTTGATAAATTTATTTGAAAACTGTCCTAATACTGGCCAAATGAAAATTCTGTGTGCTGCTTGCTATGCAGGACATTCAGGTTCAATTCCTAAGTTTAATTTTTTTTTTTCAGTCTGGCTGGAGCTAGGAATGCTGAAAGATGTGCACAGGGGCAGGGGAAAACAGAAACTTTACTTAAAAGTTACATCTTTTTTCCAGACTCAAGGTTTTAGAGGGAATTGTGGTCTGTTACCTTGGTGAGTTGTTTTTGGGAACAAAGCCGTTAGCCTATGAATGAATGCAAGCTAAATATGTGTTAAAAAGCTCTAGCATTTGTTAAAAGATTTTTATTAAAACAAATATGTTAAACAAGCAAAATCCAAAACTTGGGGACAATGCCCAAACATAATGAAAATGTATGTCCTAACGCACATCCTTAGAGGGACCGAAGAAGAAAAACAGCAGAACAAACCTCTACAGTCCAAAGACAGACACAAACACAGCGAAAGAGACCAAAAAAACAATCACCAGATAATGCTCTAAATATTCCAACGTTTATTAACACTCAAGACTCGATATGGGCCATGTTTCAGCTACTAGGCCTCCATCAGAAGTCTAAAAATAATTAAAACATACAATAATATGTTTTATCATATTAAAAGAAGTAAGGTAGAATAAAATATGAAATATAAAATTAATAAAATAAAACAACAGGGAAATCCAGACTTAAAGTGAAAAAGGGAGTAATACACTGGGGGGGGGGGGGGGCTCCTTCTACGAAGCTGCAGCAAAATGGGGTCTGCAGTCTTTGACACGCATTGAGGCCCCCTTTTACCGCATCGGGTAAAAGGCAAGTGTCCCTTTTCTTAAAGAAATGGCCATGCAGCAAGTGAACCACTTGCCGCACGGCCATTTTGGGGGGGGGCATATCACCACCCATTGAGGTGGCGGTAAGGACTTCTGCATTAATCTGATGGTAACTGGGCACTGATTACCGCCAGGTACACACCAGTGCTACAAAAATTGAAATATTTTTGCAGTGCCAGAAATGGCATGTATTGGAGGAGGGAAAGACCACCAGGCTACTGCAGTAGCCCAGCAGTACTTCCCTTTAAGTGAGTGGTAAGCCTGCATTGGGCTTACCGCTGCTTCGCAAAAGGGCCCCACAATGAGGTAGAATTAAACAATATTGATGTAATCACCTCTTCTAAGTCATAACGACTAGGATCAAATAGAACAATTGTAAATATGTATAATAAACAGTGGACAACAATCTAGAGCGATAGCGTAAATAACAGAGCATTTTTAGTAGACTGTTCCAATTAAAAATAGCCATAGCTTCTATTATGCATTGATCCAGAAAATTGAATATAATATGGAAAGTAAAGAAAACTGATGACTGATGTAGAGACATAAAATGAAAATTAAACCAATACCTCAAAGGATGTCTATAAGATAGTGTGTTATATAGCTGGAAGGAAAAAAAGTATAAAGTAAAATCCTGAATTAAAATTACAAGATACTCAATTATAAGACAATTTGCTCAAAGAGCCAAACTGTGCCAAAAAGTGTCTAATTAAATGAAAGTGAATGATGATGAAGTAACAGTGCTATAAGCCCAGAAGATGTGAATTAACAAGACTTGTGGAAACAGGAAAAGGGAGTTCACACCTTCCACAGAAACACAAGCACATCAAACCAAGGGTGGAGGCAAGACCGAGTCCAAATGACCAGCCCAAACACTAGAGTTAAGAGCTTCAAAACAAGTTTATGGGATCCCAATAAACTTGTTTTGAAGCTCTTACTCTAGTGTTTGGGCTGGTCATTTGGACTCGGTCTTGCCTCCACTCTTGGTTTGCTGCATTAACAAGACTTACACAGAATTGACAGTGTCTAAGTGAAAAAGCATTCATTGGTAAACTGGAATAATAAGTAAGAATGTACTGTCTAGTAAAATAAAATAAAAAAATGTGTGAACAATACAATGCCAAACTACATAAGTACATAAGTATTGCCATACTGGGAAAGACCAAAAGTCCATCAAGCCCAGCATCCTGTTTCCAACAGTGGCCAATCCAGGTCACAAATACCTGGCAAGATCCCAAAAAAGTACAAAACATTTTATACTGCTTATCCCAGAAATAATGGATTTTCCCCAAGTCCATTTAATAATGGTCTATGGACTTTTTCTTTAGGAAGCCGTCCAAACCTTTTTTAAACTCCACTAAGCTAACGCCTTTACCACATTCTCTGGCAACGAATTCCAGAGTTTAATTACACGTTGGGTGAAGAAACTTTTCTCTGATTCGTTTTAAATTTACTACATTGTAGCTTCATCGCATGCCCCCTAGTCCTAGTATTTTTGGAAAACATAAACAGACGCTTCGCATCTACCCATTCAAATCCACTCATTATTTTATAGACCTCTATCATATCTCTCCTCAGCCGCCTTTTCTCCAAGCTGAAGAGCCCTAGCTGCTTTAGCCTTTCCTTATAGGGAAGTTGTCCCATCCCCTTTATCATTTTTGTCACCCTTCTCCGCACCTTTTCTAATTCCACTATATCTTTTTTGAGATGCGGCGACCAGAATTGAACACAATATTCGAGGTGCGGTCGCACCATGGAGCGATACAAAGGCATTATAACATCCTCATTTTTGTTTTCCATTCCTTTCCTAATAATACCTAACATTCTATTTGCTTTCTTAGCCGCAGCAGCACACTGAGCAGAAGGTTTCAACATATCATCGACAACATCTAGATCCCTTTCTTGGTGTGTGATTCCTAACATGGAACCTTGCATGGCGTAGCTATAATTCGGGTTCCTCTTTCCCACATGCATCACTTTGCACTTGCTCACATTAAACGTCATCTGCCATTTAGACGCCCAGTCTCCCAGTCTCGTAGGGTCCTCTTGTAATTTTTCACAATCCTTCCATGATTTAACAACTTTGAATAACTTTGTGTCATCAGCAAATTTAATTACCTCACTAGTTACTCCCATCTCTAAGTCATCTATAAATATGTTAAAAAAGCAGCTGTCCCAGCACAGACCCCTGGGGAACCCCACTAACTACCCTTCTCCATTGAGAATACTGACCATTTAACCCTACTCTCTGTTTTCTATCTTTTAACCAGTTTTTAATCCACAATAGAACACTACATCCTATCCCATGACTCTCCAATTTCCTCTGGAGTCTTTCATGAAGTACTTTGTCAAACGCCTTCAGAGAATCCAGATACACAATATCAACCGGCGCACCTTTATCCACATGTTTGTTCACCTCTTTAAAGAAATGTAGTAGATTGGTGAGGCAAGATTTCCCTTCACTAAATCCATGTTGACTTTGTCTCATTAATTCATGCTTTTGAATATGGTCTGTAATTTTGTTCATAATAATAGTCTCTACCATTTTGCCCGGCACTGACGTCAGACTCACCGGTCTATAATTTCCCGAATCTCCTCTGGAACCTTTTTTAAAAATCGACGTTACATTGGCCACCCTCCAATCTTCCGTTACCACGCTCTATTTTAAGGATAAATTACATATTACTAACAATAGCTCTGCAAGCTCATTTTTAGTTCTATCAGTACTCTGGGATGAATACCATCCGGTCCAGGAGATTTGCTACTCTTCAATTTGTAGAACTGCCCCATTACATCCTCCAGGTTTACAGAGAATTCATTAAGTTTCTCCAACTCATCAGCTTTGAATACCATTTCTGGCACTGGTATCCCACCCAAATCTTCCTCGGTGAAGACCAAAGCAAAGAATTCATTTAATCTCTCCGCTACGGCTTTGTCTTCCCTGATCACCCCTTTTACTCCTTGGTCATCTAGCGGTCCAACCGATTCTTTTGCCGGCTTCCTGCTTTTAATATACCTAAAAAAAAATTTACTATGTGTTTTTGCCTCCAACGCAATCTTCTTTACGAAGTCCCTCTTAGCCTTCCTTATCAGCGCTTTGCATTTGGCTTGACATTCCATATGCTGTTTGTTATTATTTTCAGTTGGTTCCTTCTTCCATTTTCTGAAGAATTTTCTTTTAGCTCTAATAGCTTCCTTCACCTCACTTTTTAACCACGCCGGCTGTCATTTGGTCTTCCATCCTCCTTTTCTAATACGCGGAATATACTTGGCCTGGGCTTCCAGGATGCTGTTTTTGAACAGCATCCACATCTGATGTAAATTTTTGACCCTCTCAGCCGCTCCTCTAAGTTTTTTCACCGTTCTCATTTTATTATAGTCTCCTTTTTTAAAGTTAAAGGATTTCCTATCCTGCTTATAATCGAACGAGAAAAATGTCCAAGTTCCGACCTAAATCGGGAGATGGACGTTTATCTCACAAAAACGAATAACGCGGTATAATCGAAAGCCAAACTTGGACGTTTTCAACTGCACTCCATCGCGAAAGCATACAAAGTTGACGGGGGCGTATCGGAGGCGTGTCGGAGGCGTGGTGAAGGCGGGACTGGGGCATGGTTATCACCCGAACAGAGATGGGCGCCTTTCGCCGATAATGGAAAAAACGTATGCGTTTGTAGCTAGAATTTAGGGCACTTTTCATGGACCCTGTTTTTTCACGAATAAGGCCCCCAAAAGTGCTCTAAATGACCAGATTACCCCCAGAGGGAATCGGGGATGACCTCCCCTGACTCCCCCAGTGGTCACTAACCCCCTCCCACCACAAAAAATGATGTTTCACAACTTTTTATTTTCACCCTCAAATGTCATACTCACCTCCCTGGCAGCAGTATGCAGGTCCCTGGAGCAGTTGTTAGGGGGTGCAGTGGACTTCAGGCAGGTGGACCCAGGCCCATCCCCCCCTACCTGTTATAATTGTGCTGCTTAATGCTTATTAGTCGTCCAACCCCCCCAAACCCACTCTACCCACATGTAGGTGCCCCCCTTCACCCCTTAGGGCTATAGTAATGGTGTAGACTTGTGGGCAGTGGGTTTTGAGGGGGATTTGGGGGGCTCAACACACAAGGGAAGGGTGCTATGCACCTGGGAGCTCTTTTACCTTTTTTTTTGTTTTTGTAAAAGTGCCCCCTAGGGTGCCCGGTTGGTGTCCTGGCATGTGAGGGGGACCAGTGCACTACGAATCCTGGCCCCTCCCACGAACAAATGCCTTGGATTTATTCGTTTTTGAGCTGGGCGCTTTCATTTTCCATTATCGCTGAAAAACAAAAACGCCCAGCTCACAAATTGTCGAATAAAACATGGATGTCTATTTTTTTTCGAAAATACGGTTCGGTCCGCCCCTTCACGAACCCGTTCTCGGAGATAAACGCCCATGGAGATAGACGTTTTCATTCGATTATGCCCCTCCACGTAGACTTACTTCAAAGCTAATATCAAATCCGATCATATTATGATCACTGTTATCAAGCAGCCCCAGCACCATTACCTCCCACACCTGATCATGCGCTCCACTAAGGACTAGGTCTACAATTTTTCCTTCTCTCATCCTGTACCAGCTGCTCCATAAAGCTGTCCTTGATTTCATAGAGGAATTTTACCTCCCTAACCTGCCCCGATGTTACATTTACCCAGTCAATATCGGGGTAATTGAAATCACCCATTATTATTGTGTTGCCCAGTTTGTTTGCGTCCCTAATTTCCTTTAACATTTCTGCATCCTGGCCAGGCGGACAGTAGTACACTCCTATCACTATCCTTTTTCCCTTTACACATGGAATTTCAATCCTTAGTGATTCCAAGAAGTGTTTTGTTTCCTGCAAATTTTCAATCTAGTTGATTCAAGGCTCTCGTTAATATACAATGCTACCCCTTCACCAATTTGATCCACCCTATCACTACGATATAATTTGTACCCCGGTATGACAGTGTCCCACTGGTTATCCTCCTTCCACCTGGTCTCAGAGATGCCTATTATATCAAACTAGTAAGAAATGCCTGTTTCGGAAAAAAATGAAAGGGGCGCTAGCAAGGTAATCCTCCCCCCCACCATCCTCCCTCCCTCCCGAGTTCCAGACCCCCCTCTCCGTCCCTCCCTTCCGAGTTCCACACCCCCTCTCTCCCCCCCTCCCTCCCTCCCTTGGTTGCGAGTTTGTGATGAAAGTTCACAGCGCTCTCCCCGCTGCTGAATCTCTGGAACTCATGCGTTGTGCCTTCGCCGCCCCGCCCTCGACGTCATTCGCCGCCCCGCCCTCGACATCATCACGTTTTGATGCGAGGGCGGAGCTACAGTGACTGCAGGCCAAACCGGATATCTCGGGCGCCTCATCCGGCTTGAGGCTTCATTGGAACATTGGAGGTGTCTTTTATATAGAGAGATTTTTCATTTAGTGCAATATACTGTATTCGAACTCTCCTATCTTATTTCTTAGGCTCCTGGAATTCGCATATAGACATTTCAAACTATGTTTGTTGTTCCTATTTACATCATGCTTAGTACTTGACAGTATTAATTTGCAACCTTTTGTCTGATATTTATTTTTATTAAAGGACACCTGATCTACTACGGTCTCTTTTGCAACCTCACTATCAGGATACCCTATCTTCCCTGTTTTGGTGATATCTTTGAAAGATACCTTATCCCAAACCATGTGCTTTTAAGCGACTGTCGGCCTTCCCCCCGTTTCTAGTTTAAAAGTTCTCTATCTCCTTTTTTTAATGACGATGCTAGCAGCCTGGTCCCACCCTGGTTAAGGTGGAGCCCATCCTTTCGGAATAGGCTCCCCCTTCCCCAGAATGTTGCCCAGTTCCTAACAAATCTAAAACCCTCCTCCCTGCACCATCATCTCATCCACGCATTGGGACTCCGGAGCTCTGCCTGTCTCTTGGGCCCTGCGCGTGGAAGGGGTAGCATTTCAGAAAATACTACCCTAGAGGATCTGGATTTGAGCTTTCTACCTAAGAGCCTAAATTTGGCTTCCAAAACCTCTCACCCACATTTTCCTATGTCATTGGTACCCACATGTACCAAGACAGTTGGCTCCTCCCCAGCACTATCTAAAATCTTATCTAGGTGACTCGTGAGGTCCCCCACCTTTGCACCAGGCAGGGATGTATCTGAAAGTCGGCAGTAGCGGAGCCTAGAGACAGAGTGAGGGGGCACATTATAGCCCCCCCCCCCTCCCGCCGCTGCCATTTCCGACCCCCCCCCCCCCCCCCCCCCCCGGCCACCATTGCTGACCCCCCCCCCCCGCCGCCGTCACCTACCTTTGCTGGCGGGGGGCCCCAACCTCCGCCAGCCGAGATCCGCTTCCTCCTGCCGCTTTTAAGTTCTTCTTCATCCTAGGCTCCGTCACTCCGTGCTGTTCAAAGAAGCTGGCGCTGCTACCTCAATCCACTTTCAGAGTCTGAGTCTGATGTCGCTGCACGTTGTATTAAGATAGATTATTCTTTTTGTCACTATTTAAGCAATAGGTATGTGTTGAGAATTGAATGATGTGAAGGTATTAGTTTTTGACGTTTTTTTTTTTTTTAGTAAGTAATGACCTTTGACCTGGATATGAGGTTTTAAAATAGCAAGCAACAGCACAGATGGTAATGCTGTTGCACTTTGATCCAGAGCAGTGTCTGTTAACAAGCAGAGTAAGTAGCTAGCTTGAATCTATGTGATGTTTGTGAGATGGTAGCATAGAGTAAAGTAGATGTACAAGTATATCTAGTAAGAATGAGCTTGTTTGGTGATTGAGGGAGAAATAGAGTGTTTTCTCTTTTAAAAAAAAGGGGAAGCCACAGCACAGATAGTATTGCTGTTGCATTTTGATCCAGAGCAGTGTCTGCTGACAAGTAGTCAGCTTTAATCCATGTGATGTTATGGGAGATGGCAGCATTGAGTAAAGCAGATGTATATTTACTATAGAATGAGTTATGGCTTTTGAAAGTTAGTTTCATTTATGCAGCCATGTCTTTTGATGATGTTATATAGTAAAGGCTGATAAAGTTTTAGGATTCAAGGTGGTCTATTTGTAGAAGATTTATAACAGTGAGTAATTGAATGCTTTACACCATGAAATATAGTCAATTGTTGATATGATGAGAATTTTAATTGAGCTGACTGGTGAGATGTAGAGTTTGTGATACATGGGCTGATCAAGATGGGATTAATGTATATCTTTTTAATTTTGTTTTAGGCTTTTTTTGAAGGGGTATGTTGATCACCCCTGATTTTTAGGTATGTATTGATACATTATTAGATTTGATTAAATCCATCCAACGTTTTATACACTTTTATACAGTGGTGGAAATAAGTATTTGATCCCTTGCTGATTTTGTAAGTTTGCCCACTGACAAAGACATGAGCAGCCCATAATTGAAGGGTAGGTTATTGGTAACAGTGAGAGATAGCACATCACAAATTAAATCCGGAAAATCACATTGTGGAAAGTATATGAATTTATTTGCATTCTGCAGAGGGAAATAAGTATTTAATCCCTCTGGCAAACAAGACCTAATACTTGGTGGCAAAACCCTTGTTGGCAAGCACAGCGGTCAGACGTCTTCTGTAGTTGATGATGAGGTTTGCACACATGTCAGGAGGAATTTTGGTCCACTCCTCTTTGCAGATCATCTCTAAATCATTAAGAGTTCTGGGCTGTCGCTTGGCAACTCGCAGCTTCAGCTCCCTCCATAAGTTTTCAATGGGATTAAGGTCTGGTGACTGGCTAGGCCACTCCATGACCCTAATGTGCTTCTTCCTGAGCCACTCCTTTGTTGCCTTGGCTGTATGTTTTGGGTCATTGTCGTGCTGGAAGACCCAGCCACGACCCATTTTTAAGGCCCTGGCGGAGGGAAGGAGGTTGTCACTCAGAATTGTACGGTACATGGCCCCATCCATTCTCCCATTGATGCGGTGAAGTAGTCCTGTGCCCTTAGCAGAGAAACACCCCCAAAACATAACATTTCCACCTCCATGCTTGACAGTGGGGACGGTGTTCTTTGGGTCATAGGCAGCATTTCTCTTCCTCCAAACACGGCGAGTTGAGTTCATGCCAAAGAGCTCAATTTTTGTCTCATCTGACCACAGCACCTTCTCCCAATCACTCTCGGCATCATCCAGGTGTTCACTGGCAAACTTCAGACGGGCCGTCACATGTGCCTTCCGGAGCAGGGGGACCTTGCGGGCACTGCAGGATTGCAATCCGTTATGTCGTAATGTGTTACCAATGGTTTTCGTGGTGACAGTGGTCCCAGCTGCCTTGAGATCATTGACAAGTTCCCCCCTTGTAGTTGTAGGCTGATTTCTAACCTTCCTCATGATCAAGGATACCCCACGAGGTGAGATTTTGCGTGGAGCCCCAGATCTTTGTCGATTGACAGTCATTTTGTACTTCTTCCATTTTCTTACTATGGCACCAACAGTTGTCTCCTTCTCGCCCAGCGTCTTACTGATGGTTTTGTAGCCCATTCCAGCCTTGTGCAGGTGTATGATCTTGTCCCTGACATCCTTAGACAGCTCCTTGCTCTTGGCCATTTTGTAGAGGTTAGAGTCTGACTGATTCACTGAGTCTGTGGACAGGTGTCTTTCATACAGGTGACCATTGCCGACAGCTGTCTGTCATGCAGGTAACGAGTTGATTTGGAGCATCTACCTGGTCTGTAGGGGCCAGATCTCTTACTGGTTGGTGGGGGATCAAATACTTATTTCCCTCTGCAGAATGCAAATAAATTCATATACTTTCCACAATGTGATTTTCCGGATTTAATTTGTGATGTGCTATCTCTCACTGTTACCAATAACCTACCCTTCAATTATGGGCTGCTCATGTCTTTGTCAGTGGGCAAACTTACAAAATCAGCAAGGGATCAAATACTTATTTCCACCACTGTATGTTTGGAAAGTGGCTTGTCTTATCTCCTCCTCCATTTTACTTTTGAATGTGTAATGTATTTATTGTACTTTATTTTATCATTTGCTGTTATGACTTTATATATATATATATATATATATATATATATATATATATATATATATATAACTTGAGGTGATGTTATCACTATTTTTATGTTTTTATTTGTAGTTTTACCCCTGACGCAGCCTGAGGGCGAAACGTGGCCACGTCGGGTACTGCTTTTATCTTGGTTTGAATAAATTATTTCTTTGTTTTTATATATGTGTATCGGTCTACTTTTTATAACAGACATCAATACAAAAGTATTCATTAATAATCAAGAAAGATAGAAAAATGACAAAGAGGAGCATTTTTGATATGACATCTAAGTCCAACATTGGACATTTTGAACAAAACGTCCAATATCTAAATAAGAAACGTCTATTTTTTTTCGACAATACTGTTTCGAACAAGGTTTGTGCTTTGGACGTTTTTTCAGTCCATTTTTGGAAAAAAAAAATGTCCAAGTGCAAAACGCACAAAATCAATCCATTGGGATGTAGGAGGAGCCATCACTTTTAGTAGACTGGTCCCCAGACATCCCAGGAAAGCAATGGAGCACCCTAGGGGCCATTGCTGTGAACTTCAAATAAATATTCCAAGGTACAAATCTCACCATTGTTCCCTTATCTTGTATGCTGAGCCCCCCCCAAACCTACCCAAAACTACTACCCCCAACTGTACACCACTACAATAGCCCTTATGGGTGAAGGGGGCACCTATATGTGGGTACAGTGGGTTTCTGATGAGTTTTGGAGGGCTCACAGTTTCCACCAGAAGTGTAGCAGATAGGGAGAAGTATGGACCTGGGTCTAGCTGTCCGCAGTGCACTGCACCCACCACTAGACTAGTCCATGGAACCGCATGCTGCTGTAATGGACTTTGAGTATAACATCTGTGACTCTGCATAAAGGCTGGTAAGTAATGTTTTTAATCACATTTTTTTTTGGGGGGGGGGAGAGGGTCAGTGTCACTGAGGGAGTAAGGTGAGGTCATCCCTTATTCCCTCCAGTGGTCATCTGGTCATTTAGGGCACCCTTTTGTGCCTTATTTATTATAAAAACAGGTCTAGCTCAAAACGTCTTAGTCCTGGACAGTTTTGTTTTGTTCCATTATGACAGAAAAACATCCTAGGAATGTCCAGATCCCACCCTTAAGATGCTCCTGACACGTCCTCTTGTGATTGAATGCACGTCTGATGGACTTCATAGAAGAGCATCTAAAAATTGGTTTTGAAAATACCAATTTGTACGTTTTTGTGGGGGAAACGTCCAAATGCTGCTTAATACCACTTTTCTCTTTTGAAAATGAGCCCAATAGTGTACTGCGCAAAAGAAGACTACACAGTAGCAGCCATCTCTCCAAAAGAATTCATTGTTAAGCCAGAAAATTAAATATGTACAATGTATGTGATATAAAAAAAAGTTAATAACACAGTGAGTGATGATGTAATAACATGGTTGGATGCCGACTGTGAACAACAGAAGATAATTAAACTAATCCAGACAGTCTAGTAATAATACAGGCTTTGTGATATCTGCTCAAATCCCAATATTCCTATTCAATTAACTATTGCCCTCCAGTTAAAAAAACTTACTGCTACGAGCCAAGTAGAGCTTGATTTTTTATTTTGTATTTTATTGTACTTTGGGGCTCATTTTCAAAAGAGAAAAATGTCTAAAAATTAGCATAAAGCAGCACGTTTTTCTCACAAAAACATCCAAATAAGTATTTTTGAAACCTATTTTTAGATGTTTTTCTATGAAGTCCGTCAGAATTGCGTTCAATTCACAAGGAGGTATGTCGGAGGCATTTCGAAGGCAGGATTAGGTTGTGCCTAATACTTGGATGTTTTACAGCCATAATGGAACAAAACAAAAATGTCCAGGACTAAAACCAAGATGTTTTGGTCTAGACCTGTTTTCAGAATAAACAAGGCACAAAACGGTGCCCTAAATGTGGAGGGAATCAGGGGAATCAGGGAATGGCAATGGCGGGAGGGGGGTTATAATGTGCCCCCCCCCCCAGTGGTCACAAAAAGTGACTAAAAATATGACTTACCAGCCCCTATGACAGCTGCAGATGTTAAAGTCAGGTCTATTAGGTCAGCATGCTAGTTCCTGGAGTAGTATAGTGGTTGGTGCAGTACACAGTGGGAGACCCAGGTTCTTATCCCTCTCTACCTGTCACACTTGTGGAGGAAACTGTGACCCCTCCCAAAGTCACCAAAACCCTACTGTACCTACATATAGGTGCCCTCCTCACTCATAAGGGCTATTGTAGTGGTGTACAGTGGGGAACAATGGATTTTGGATAGGTTTTGGAGGGCTGAGGGGACAAGATAAGAGAACAAAGGTGAGATGTGTACTGGGAGCATTTTTATGAAGTGTACAGAAGTGCCCCCTAGGGTGCCCCATTGCTTTCCTGGGATGTCTGGGGGACCATTGTACTAACAATGCTGGCTCCTCCAACACCCCGATGGCATGTCTATTTTGCACCTATTCTTTTTTTTTCTTTTTTTTTTTCAAAAATGGACCAAAAAAAAAACAAAGCGTCCAAATCATAAAACCTTGTTCAAAACAGTATTTTTGAAAAAAAAAAAGATAGACATTTTTCTTTTTTGAAAATGACCTTCTTTCCTATTTGGATTTTGGACGTGCTGTGCAAAACGTTCAAAATCGGACTTAGACTTCATATCAAAAATGCTCCTCTTTACTTCTTTTAGTTTGTTAAGCTTGCTTATGTTATTGTATGTTTAATTATTTTTAGACTCCTGGTGCAGGCCTAGTGGCCAAAACATGGCCCATCTTGAGTCTTGGGTGCTAATAAATGTTGGAATATTTAGAGCAACGTCTGGTGATTGTTTTTTTTGTCCCATTCACTGCGTTTGTGTCTGTCCACCCATAAAAGGACCCACAATCGGAACAGTAGTCTTTGATTTCCTCTCAGTTTTGAAGTTCTCCCAAGCTCCTCACCTTTGTCTGCTACTCTCCTCACCAAGGCCCAATCAGTGCAGAGGATGATGACATTGTGACATTGTCTTCTATAGTGAGCACTTCCTTTATTGTCTTTCTTGTGTGCCTGATCCTTCTGATACCTACAGGCTACCTGATGTATTTCACAAAAAAATTGTAAACAATATACCATACTACAGTAAAGCTATAGATCAACTGAGCATCCTGCTCAGAAAGCTATGGTAGTACACTCTCAAAAATCATATAATACAATAACTTATCTTTCTCTCATATTCCTTCCTTTAAAAATTGGATACAAAAGAGGTTTAAATTTAACATTTGCCATTTTTGGCCCTGTATGATTGATTGTGCATCAAAGTGACTTTCATGTGACTTTTCAATATGACTCTATAAAGAGAAAACTTGCTGATCCTAATGAAAATTATATATACTCATCAGACCTATAAATACAGTATAAATAATTAAAAAGTAGACTTGGGGAAGTAGATTTTGTTTCTGGCTAGATTATTTCTTCCTTCTCATGTGGGAATCCAATTCAATCAAACCCATCTTCTGCAATGGCTACAGCACTATGATTTTTTATTTGCAACCATTTGCGTTCTTTGTTCCTGCCCAGTCTTTGTTTAATGTTTTAAAATTTGTATTTATTTAATGTTTTCTTTACTTTACCATCACAAGCTGTTAATTAGGTATGGAATAATCCTTTATATCAGAATTAAGAAGAAAAGGAAAAGATGAATAAAAAATGACACAATTGACAATAAATCCACTAAATGAGAGGAGAGCCATAAAAAAAAAAAACAGGCCACAGATTTCAAAACATCAAACAAAATTTACAATATAGCCCATAATCTAATCTACCACATTAGACAATCTGATTGTGTTAAAGGGTCAAAGGATAAAGAGTCATGGATTTGATATACCATCTTTCTGTAATATAGAAGGGGTCCTTTTACTAAGGTGTGCTACCAGATTTAGCACACGTTAATGATTAGGGCATGGTAAATGCTAGGACACCCATAGGAATATAATGGGCATCTTATCATTTAGCGCATGCTAATCATTAGTGCATGCAAAATCCATTAGTGCACCTTAGTAAAAGGACCTCTAAGAGATTAAGGGCCCTGTTTACAAAGGCATGCTACCATTTTTAGCATGCGCTAAAAATTAGGGCACGCTAACCATGTAGATGCCCATAATATTCCTATGGGTGTCTACATAGTGCACACTAATAACGCTAGCTCGCCTTTGTAAACAGGGCCCTAAGTAAACTGTTCAGAACATACTATCTGGAGTTAGCTTTGTTATTGATTGAGTGGATTATCTTAAAAATCTGGGAACTGCTTTTTCAGCGGACTGGTGCAAACCAGTCCTGGCCCTGGTCCCCAAAACAAAGAGATTCTCCAGCCAATGCATAACATGTGGCCGTAACTGAAAATTGTACACCTGTAAGAGCACAGGCTGCTACTACTACTACTACTATTTAGCATTTCTATAGCGCTACAAGGTGTACGCAGTGCTGCACAAACATAGAAGAAAGACAGTCCCTGCTCAAACAGCTTACAATCTAATAGACAAAAAATAAAGTAAGCAAATCAAATCAATTAATGTGTACAGGAAGGAGGAGAGAAGGGTAGGTGGAGGCGAGTGGTTACAAGTGGTAACGAGTCAAAAGCAATGTTAAAGAGGTGGGCTTTCAGTCTAGATTTAAAGGTGGCCAAGGATGGGGCAAGACGTAGGGGCTCAGGAAGTTTATTCCAGGCGTAGGGTGCAGCGAGACAGAAGGTGCAAAGTCTGGAGTTGGCAGTAGTGGAGAAGGGAACAGATAAGAAGGATTTATCCATGGAGCGGAGTGCACGGGAAGGGGTGTAGGGAAGGACGAGTGTGGAGAAGTCACTATAAAGAGTCACTGAGGGGAGTGACTGGGAGGTCCCAGGGTAGGAGGAAGCCCAGGGGGAGTGTTTACAGAATAAAATACAGAAATATAGTGCCCATGTTCTGTGGCGTGACAGTTCTGGCAGGAGTTGGGAATTAATAAAAGTAGTTGCATGTGAAAGCACATGGTTTTTGGTTGCCTGCAGGATTATGCTGCATGCACTGTCAGTAAAGGAGAAGACCACTGGCTGTAAAAGGACAGTTGTGTCTCAGCAAAGTGGCAACTGTAGTAAAGGAGAGCTCTACAGGTGTGGGTAGGGAGAGACTCAGCCTGGGAGTGTGGGATTGGAGCCAGGGAGTGCCCATCCCGTCAGCAGGGTGGTGCCCTGCAAAGGGTCACCCTGAAGAGAGGTCAGACCACAGGGAATCTAAATCTGGATATTTGTGAGGAGCCCAGCCTTTGGGACATTTTTCTCTGGAATAAGCATGGACAGGAGTCTGTAAATAGTGTACATAATCCTGCTGAATAATACCTGAAAATATCCCTAAGAAGGACAGTGGTAAAAGTGTTCCCCCAGGGAACGGAAATCTGGAATTAAATTATTTGGGAGCTAATTAAATGACTGGTTGGAGATAAATTCAAGTTGCTACCTGCCTGTTGCAAACAGTTCAATAAAAGTTGAGGTGTTGTTTAAGCCTCGGGAGTGCAGCGTGGTTCCTGGACTGCAGAGCTGAGTGGAACAGAGTGCAGAAGTGTCTCCCAAACCACTGGATCGCTATTCCGGACCATCTACCCACTCCCAGCTCAACTGGAGACTGATTAAAGGCCTGAGTGGGGTGAGAACAGTCTAAATGAGCGGTGCATGTTTATGTGCCCAGGAACAGAGCTACAACCAGGTGAAACCTGGGTTACACATGGTATGTTCCCATTTATATTGTGCAGCTATCTTTATCAATATCCCTGTCATGTATGCCTTACCCTGTCATGTATACCTTACTCACATCTCAAACCATATCCATACCTGTCTCCCCCCCTGTCTTATTTAAAAGTCATGTAGTCAGACCAGTGCCTAATAAGGCTCTGCTGCACCTTGGGATTTTACATTAGTTCCACTTTCACGTTTCAGCTACCAGATTTTTGCTGTGTATCTGCCAAGACACTACTGCATGGTCAAAGATCAAGATCAGATGAATTTCTAACTGGGACCACCTGCACAGAGCCCGGCTCTCTGCAAATATGTACAGTAGTCTAGCCTAGCGTATGAAGCATGTTTACCAGAATATAAAGTGTATTCTCTACAGCCAGAACTATGCAATTTCCACACATCTAATTGAAGTTTTTGGAGGCATTCCCTCAGTTCCTTATCTTCCTTGTAGGCTTCCCTGCCCAGTCTAGATGACCTATCTTGATATAATTAGATCCTCAGTTATATGTTGAATATTTCTTGGGGCCCCTTTGGGGCCATTAGGGGCATACATATATTAACTATGTTCACTTCCCAGGTGTCTATCTTACCTGTCAATATGCCAGTCTCACTTGAGAAGCCCCTTGTGCATAAATCACAAAAGGCACGTGCTTCCTGCACTTTTGGGTACTAGTTTCTATATGCTGCTCATCTATTGGTTATGTGTCTGTGCCTGTCATGTTGTATGTTTTTAGAATAGTCTAGCAGGAGAAATTCCAGCACCTAGTGCTCATGGTATTTCCGATTTTAACAAATCTAGACTTTGTTACTTTAATACACTGAATTATGATTGCTGATGTCACTAAACAAGAAACCTGAGGAGACAACCAGGGCCATTGCAAGGGGTAGGGGGTGAGGGGGTTGTTTTGTTTTGTCACATTGAGTTGATTTGAAAAGGAAGGGGTCACCATAAGCAGCTGTTGCCTAGGATGTTATTTGTCTCAGCAAGGCTGGTGTAAGTGTATTAGATGCCTTCAGCCTTGTGCCCCTCTCCCATTAACTTTAAGGCTCCTTTGCAACCTCCCTGAGATTCTGAAACAATCATGACCTCCTCAATACTACTCCTCAGTAGTACCCCTCACAAAGCAATCCTGCAAAAATGTAAAAATTAAATAAAAAATTAAACCTTGATTTATATCTATCTAGATCTTACCACAACATCACCCTGTATTTGTTCACACTGGAGCCTGCAAAGGCCTCTCCGGTACTATGTAAGCCACATTGAGCCTACAAATAGGTGAGAAAATGTGGGATACAAATGTAACAAATCTAATATATTAATTCGCACCTCCAAAGTTCTGAAGCTGACTCCATGGCAGGGTGGCAGTGAAGCCGTGTAGTGTTCCTGGGGTTCATAATTGCCCCGCCCTCATGACGTCAGAAGGAGAAGGGACCAACCGCAGGCAATCGCACTCGCTCTCACTGCCCCGTCCTCGGAGGGAAGGGAAGGCTGCATAGCAACTCTCAAACAAACATTACTCCGTCCCGAACAGCCCTGATCCCCTGCCCCCCTCCAGCCACCCAGCGATTCTCCATGCTCCCCTGCCCCTCCTCCAGCCACTTAGTGATTCATCTCGCTCTCTTGATTACCTCCGTCAAAGCGGCCACGTCATTGAAAGCCCTGCCCATCTCCAGCCTTCCCTTTGAGTTCGTTCCCTCAGAGTCCTGCCTTCCTTAGTCATTTCCTCTTTCCGCGAGGGCAGGACTCTAAGGGAATGAACTTGAAGGGAAGGCTACAGACGGGCAGGGCTTTCAATAATGCGGCCACTTCGATGGAGGTAATCAGGGGAGCGAGGAGAATCACTGGGTGGCTTGAGGGGGGGCAGGGGAGAGAGGAGAATCGCTGGGTGGCTGGAGGGTGGGCAGGGGAGAGAGGAGAATCGCTAGGTGGCTGGAGGGGGGCAGGGGAGAGAGGAGAATCGCTGGGTGGCTGGAGGGGGGGCAGGGGAGAGAGGAGAATCGCTGGGTGGCTGGAGGGGGGCAGGAGAGAGAAGAGAATCACACACACTCTCACACAGACACACTCGCACCCAGTCTCACTCTCTCTCTGTCACACACACACACTCGCGCATTCACTCTCTCTCTCTCTCACACACAGTCACTCTCACATACACTCTCTCAAACATACACACTCCATGGAAAACCTTGCTAGCGCCCATTTCATTTGTGTCAGAAACGGGCCTTTTTTACTAGTAAATAAATAAATATGAAACAAAGTTCACTGAGGCCGATATTCAGCATGCAAGAAGCAGGCCGCGATTGGTGCTGAGTCTGGATATTCACTGCTGGGCTGTTTTCAGTGACTGGCATTGAATATCTGTTTTTTTTTTTGGGGGGGGGGGTTGTTGCTGGCTTAAACCTAACTAGACAAGTAATATTCAGCACTGTCTGGTTAAGTTTATAGCAGCCAAAGATAGGACTTCTATTTAAACGGTCCGATTTGGCCGCTAAACTTTGCCAGCGAAGCACTGAATATTCATAGATAGCTGGTTATATTCCACAGTACAGTTTATTAACCAGTGTGCACTAAGCGCTAATATTCAGCGGAAATAACCGGCTATCTCACACTGAAAGTGCTATTTAACCGGCCAGGAGACATTCCTGGCTGGTTATATAGCTTGAATATCGGGGGAGGGGGGTTGCACACTATCTTATCTAGTGTAGTTCACTGCTAATGGGTAATCCAATACTGTAAACCTCTATTTATTTGTTGCCTTTAATTAGAGAGAGAGAAAGAAAATTAATGCAATTCTCAAAAGTCATTTTCCCTGGGAAAATGTGTTACTTGAAAATTTCCTCCCTTTCTCTAGGTAAAATGTGGCTAAACTATTGCTTTGCATGCATATATTATATGTCATCTCACCCCCCCCCCCCCCCCTTGTGAAAACTGCCACCCTATGTTACCACCTAGTATTGCCTAATGGTTAAGCCAACCCTTTTGTTTTTCCCTGGAGACCACAACCAAATTCAAATCCCACAGGTCTTTCCAGATAGGATACAGCAGAGATGGGCATAAAGGACAAAGTACTTTAAAAGAAAAACTAGGGTAAACATCATGATTATGCTGACTCTGCCCTAGCTTACAACCCCTGGCAATAACCTGCAAGAAAGCAAAATATCAGCTCACTGTGGACTTATAGCCCATCTATTGTAGCTAGGGTTACCATACATCCGGTTTTACCTGGACATGTCCTCTTTTTGAGGATACGGCTGGGCAACCGGGCAGATTTTGCCAGCCTGCCTGTTTGTCCAGATTTCCAGACGAATGGGCAGACAGGCGTCCTATCTTCCCCTCCCCTCCTTTACCTTAGTGTGGTGCTCTCGTGGTCTAGTGGCCTCTTCAGGGCAGGAAAGAGCCCCCTCTTTCCTGCCCAGTGCATCTGCAGACAGTCTTTTTCCCAGCGCCGATTCAAAATGGCTGCCGAGAGTTCAAGTGGCGGCCTTGCGAGACAAAGTTTTTATTTATTTATTTATTTATTTATTTATTTATTTATTGATTGATTAATATATTTCAACATTTCACTACAAACTGTGAGTATGCAATCGGCATTACAATCAGGAAATCCTTAATAAAATAAGGAAAAAAAATCTTTAAGGCCTATTCATCCACAATTTAAGGAAAATTAGATTCCAAGAATTCAGAAACATAGATAACTTAAAGTATTTAAGAAAATAATTTAACGGTTGCTACCTCGGGTTGCCGACCCTAGCCTGCTAGTTATGGAGGGCATACAACATTCATATCTACTCTAGCGTCAAGAAATTCTTTTAACTGTTTTGGGTCTACAAATTGAAAATGTTTACCCTCAAGCAGTAAATTACATGTACAAGGAAATCGTAATACAAAATTTATTCCCAATGCCAACGCTCTAGGACGCTGCTCCAAAAAAAGCCCTGTGCCTAGTTTGTGTAGGCTTTGAGAGATCTGGAAAAATACGGATCTTTGAGCCCAAAAACAGATTTTCTAAATGTCTTAAAGAAAGTCTTAGAATAGCATTGCGATCAGGCTCCAGGACAAAAGTGACCAGCATAGTTGACCTCTGGGTAATAATTTCCAGTGAGCTCTCGAGGAATGAAGTCAGATTCATTCCATTCCCCACTACTGGGGGGTTTCCATCGCCCCCCTTTGGGTTCCAGATGTAATAGGCCCGTGTTATGGGGGGTAACGAATCCTTATCCATTCCAAGAATGTCCACCATATATTTTTTTACCATTTCAACAGGTGAAATTAAAGGAGATTTAGGGAAGTTAAGAAACCTAAGGTTAAGTCTCCTGGCCTGATTCTCCAAATACTCCAAGTTTCTAAAGTTCCCATTTCTTGCAACTTAGTATTCACATTTTCCAGTTTCGAGGATTGCTGTGCTGTCACTTGCACTTGGAGTAGCGCAGCTTCAGAAAGAGTTTTTATATCATCAGTATTTTCTTTTAATGTAGTTTGCATAGAGGTTTGAATGTTATAGACCATGTCCCATAGTGACTCTAATGTCACAATTGCTGGTCTAACCACACCACTAGCACCAGGGAGGGATTGAGATTGAGCCTCAGCACGAGATAGTCTAGAAACAATGTCTTGAGGTAATACCTGTAGAGCTGATTGAATTAATGCCTCTCATGGTTGGAGTCCATTCTCTGTCACTGCAGACCTTCCCTCGAGCAGGTTAGGTTGAACCCCATCGGTTTCCGTCACTGCTTGGGCTGTTAGCAACTCCCTCCCAGGCTGAGGCGGAGCAATGCACTCCACAGGGCTCAGGGAAGCCCCGTTAGCGCTCTCAATCGACGCCGACGCATTGAGAGTTGCAGAAGGGGTCGAGGTTCCCCGAGGACCCGGTTGTTGCTTCGGGAATCGCAGAGTCGTCTGCCGCCACGCCGAGGATGTTTCAGGAACCGAGGGATGTTCCTTAACTTTTCCCCTCCGTTTCCCCATCGAGAAAGACGAGGCTACAGCAGTAGCGAAGAGGCTGATCAACGGAGCTACCTCGAGAGCCAACTCAGGTGCGTCCGATCAAAGCGCCATCTTGGAATCGTAGAAAATCTTTACCATCATATCTATCTCGAGACAAAGTTTTAAAAAGGGCTTACCAATTAGCCAATGTTACATATCAAGCAAAATTGTTCTAGAGTGGCTCAGTTTAATTTTGTGCGCAACAACTAAAGGATTGGTTAACAGAAAGAGGTTATTCTTATTCCATCATTAAGAAAACTTACTTACAAGCAAAATTTGCTAATCGTGAGCTGTTGCTCCAATATAAGTCAAAGGAATCTGAGGATAGAATGATTGCAGTTTTGCCCTATAATAATGGTACTGCGTTTGTGACTTCAATAATTAGTAAGTATTGGGATGTCCTCTCTGTTCATTCTTGTTTTTGGGACCATCCTATTATTTTGCAGAGGCAAAACTATTGGAGAGATCCTCTCATACAAACGATTGGACTATGACACTACTTTTGAACTGTTTGGTCACACTATATGCACCCATTGTCAATGGTGCACATCAGCGATTACTGGTATTTCTTAGATTATACTGGGTAAAAATAAGACTTTGGTTGCTCTTTCTAATTGAACGTATGAGACGGATAATGTGGTTTATGCTATATTTTGTCCTTGCGATCTGATCTACATGAGACGTTCTTCACGCCCCATAAAACTGAGATTAGCTGAGCACAAATCCCGAATCAATACTAAAATGCTGACAGCTCCTATTGTACAGCATTGGTTGGATAAAGTGCATGCAGTTTCAGATATACACTGGAGAATTATTGACACTCTCACAATGGGGCAGGAAGGAGGCGATATCTGTAAGCTCCTTAATTACAAAGAGCAACTGGATTTACACTTTAGACATTCTATCCCCTAGGGGGGGGACTCAATAGCCAATTAGATTGGGGATCCCTATTGTGACGCTGAACTTTTTGACCTTCTGATTGGCCTTTCTGTTTTCTTTTTGATTGGGAGGAAACTGTGGCTTCAGCTATTTAAATAGTTCTGCTTTGCCACCATGTTCAGAGAGATATATATCATAGCAAGCATTGCGGTAAGTAGGTTATAAATGCATACTATGCTTATTTTTGAGTCAGGTTTTTCTCTTACTAATAAGTACCTTGAATTTGTTCTTTTAGTGGACGGGACCCTGAAGCAGCATAAGCAAAACATACTGCATGTTGGCCAGCGGTCCTATCCTCTATAACAGGACGCAAAAGTTAAGTTACATATTATTGGAATGCTTTACTAGATGTGAGCTAAGCAATTCAATGTTTGGATGCTAATCTGTTTTAAATAAGTGAAAAAGGTAAAAAAATGAAAATAAATTATAATAAAATAGCAAAAGTGAGTTTAAAAATGAGTTTACATTTAAAGTCATTATAGACCTGTGAAGAGACAAGGCGAGCTAAGAGTTGATCTGGCTCTTATGAAACGAGTCACCACTGAGGTCTATGACTTTGTATTCTAAAAAACCTGCTCTAATTCTGGTTTTTGGAAGTATGAGACTCTTTTTTCCTTAGGGCAAATATGGTAATCCTAATTGTAGCTCACTGCTAATTGGTAATCCACTACTGCTAAGTTTCATTTACTTGCTGCATTTAATTATATACATTCAAATAAATCTCTTTTATTGCTGGCCTGTGTTGACTGCCCACTCTTCCGAGGAAAAGCACAAAAGAGGTCACAGTCCTGCATTTGCTTTCAGTTTGAGCTGAGAGTGCCTAACAAGGGTGTAATATAAAGGAAAATAATTATGCAAAAAGCCTGATACTGAAAGGCCTAAATGACTGGAAAGCATATTCTCCAGGTCAACAATCAAATTCTTAAAGTGAGCAATTAATGGTAGCCTTCATATTAAAGTTTAATTGGTTGAAGTTTGCACTCTGTATGGGCAGCATACTGCACTGAAAATGCACTTAGTACATACACTGTGTGAGGCTGTGCTTCTGCTTTTCCTATGCAAATATATGAAGGGACAAAGCAAAACCAACAGATGCAAATTGAGGGTTTCCTGCATTTCTAATGGACCTTAAACACATCAGAAGGATAGCTATGCAAATCGTGCTCTGATGAAGTCCCCAGAATAAAATATACTGTATACTACAATGGAAACCAGCCTGTGGGCTGAATTTGACTTCAAAGCAGTGGTATAAATTCCATCCAAGCAGCCCCTGCAGTGTAGGACGAGGAGGGGGTCCACTTATAACCACTGCCACATCCTCTGAGGTGGATCTCCCTCCCTTGCTCCCCCAATCTTGCTCTGTGGGGTCCTTAATTTGAACTTCTGACACTGTTTCAAAGAGATGCTTAATAAGACTGCAATCTATGAGGACAGGGAGTGGGGTGGGGACAAAGCACAATTATGTAGCCTAATGACAGGATATGGAACAAAGCCACAATTCACATGAAGACACTGAGAGCTTGCTTGCATTGATTATTCAGCCTTCCACAATTATGACAGCAGCAGCACAGCACAAGCAGAAAATCTGGGGCAGTGTTAGATCTATGTCAATGTTGTCTGGCCACTGTTGTACAGCACTACCAGAGAGCACTATGAATATAGTGCTACCAGGTAGAAGGGCAACAAATACATTGGTAAATTACATGTGCTGGATAAGGCCAGCTTGTTATCACATCTCATAAAATGTTTTCCTACATAATGAAAATTATTCCTCATAATGTCAATGCACAGAGTCCTTCCTCCACCTCTTATTTGCAGGGGGGGGAGGATAGCATGACCATGCCTTCTCCCTCCCACCTCCCCAAGTAAGAAGCAGCTTCTTTCTGTAACACCAGGAAGGCCTCCTCAATTTAATTACTAAATAAGCCCAATCCCACATCAAAGATAGGTGAATCTCATCAGTCTTGTATAAGTGCTTTTTTTTTTGTTGTTACATTTGTACCCCATGCTTTCCCACTCATGGCAGGCTCAATGTGGCAGGCAATGGAGGATTAAGTGACTTGCCCAGAGTCACAAGGAGCTGCCTGTGCCAGGAATCAAACTCAGGTCCTCAGGACCAAAGTCCACCACCCTAACCACTAGGCCACTCCTCAACTCCACTTTGGTCTTCTTGCTTCCCACACACGCCTTATTCTAAACCTCCTTGTTGAGTAATCCACTTGCCTAACTACCTATTTGCCTTTTATACCCTTATAGGTCATAGTACCTCACCACTATGCTATGTTCTGGGCATAATGTCATACCATCCAATGTTGACCCTGCGGAATCCATGCCATTACTGTTGAAAAATCCTTCCAGGACTGTCCATCACCTTCCCTAGATCATTCTCCCTCAACTGGATTATTAGTATTTCTGGCAGATACTGGATTAACAGTTGAAGCTTTATTTGTGGTAGGAACCGGTCCCAATGTATTCCTTACAACTCCATCAATACAACCGCCACTCAGAAGGATTTCGGTACAAGATGAAGTCCATAAAGCCTTTCCAGAGCTGTCTGGAATGCCCAGTGACTGAAGGAATAGACCACAACCAGACCACTCTGACACCAAGCCCCAACTGCACTTGATCTACAACAAAAAAATTAAGAGTTACTCATTTGCCCTCACTTCTTTTCCACTTGGTTTTATCTTACAAAGACCTTCAATTTCCACCTTTCAATACACTTGATTGTAGTTGACTTCTGTTGCCCCCTTTCCATAGTCAGTTCATAGTGCCAGGGTGGTCTCAACAAGTTTTGGTCCAGCCTGTGTGTTTTTAGCATATGGAGTAGCAGCCAGCTGGAAACATAGTGCCCATGGTCAAAGTGGCTGCCAGCATCACTGGTCCACACATAGCTAAGAAACTATGGTTGTCAATTGCCAAGCAGTGTAAAATGTATTGGTGTGCATCCTTGACCAAATGTGTCCTAAACAGACCTCAAAAGAAGCCGTCCAAACCTTTCTTAAACTCTGCTAAGCTAACCGCCTTAACCACATTCTCCAGCAATGAATTCCAGAGTCGAATTATGCACTGAGTAAAGAAAATTTTTCTCTTATTTGTTTTAAACTTACTGCGCTCCAGCTTCATCGCATGCCCCCTTGTCCTAGTATTTTTGGAAAGCGTAAACAGACGCTCCATATCTATCTTTTCCACTCCGCTCATTATTTTATATACCTCTATCATATCACCCCTCAGCTGCCTTTTCTCCAAGCTGAAGAGCCCCAGCCACTTTAGCCTTTCCTCATAGGAAAGTCAACCCATCCCCTTAATCATCTTTGTTGCTCTTCTCCGCACCTTTTCTAATTCCACTATATCTTTTTTGAGGTGCGGCAACCAGAATTGAACACAATACTCTAGGTGCAGTTGCACCATGGACCGATACAGTGGCATTATAATATCCTCATTTTTGTTTTCCATCCCTTTCCTAATAATACCTAACATTCTATTTGCTTTCTTAGCTGCAGCAGCACACTGAGCAGAAGATTTCAACGTATCATCAATCATGACTCCCAGGTCCCTTTCTCGTTCCGTGACTCCTAACGCTGAACCTTGCATGATGTAGCTATAGTTTGGGTTCCTCTTTCCCACATGCATCACTTTGCACTTGCTCACATTGAACGTCATCTGCCATTTAGACATCCAGTCTCCTAGTCTCGCAATATCTTCTTGCAACTTTTCACAATCTTCCCGCGATTTGACGACCTTAAACAACTTTGTGTCATCAGCAAATTTGATAACCTCGCTAGTTACCCCCACCTCTAGGTTATTTATGAAAATGTTAAAACGCAACGGTCCCGGCACAGATCCCTGAGGGACCCCACTAACTACCCTTCTCCATTGTGAATAGTGACCATTTAACCCTACTCTCTGTTTCCTATCGTTCAACTAGTTTTTAATCCATAATAATACACTACCTCCGATCCCATGACTCTCTAATTTCCTCTGGAGCCTTTCATGAGGGACTTTGTCAAATGCTTTCTGAAAATCCAGATACACAATATTTACCAGCTCACCTTTGTCGATATGTTTGTTTACCCCTTCAAAGAAATGCAGTAGATTGGTGAGGCAAGACTTCCCTTCACTAAATCCATGCTGACTTTGTCTCATCAGTCCATGCTTTAGAATGTGCTCTGTTATTTTGTTCTTAATGATAGTCTCTACCATTAAGCCCGGTACCGATGTCAGACTCACCAGTCTATAATTCCCCGGATCTCCCCTGGAACCTTTCTTAAAAATCGGCATTACATTAGCGACCCTCCAATCTTCCGGTACCACGCTTGATTAGAGAATTAGAGACACCACAAGCTCTGCAACATAGAAAAATCAGCTGTAAACATTTATGCTAAGGCAACTGGTCATATGATTAGATTTGAGGACACAAAATTCTTGGAGTAATAAGATTATTGGTGGTCAAGAAGAATTCTCTGCTCAAAGTGCCTTCACCTCCAACTCCCCCTCCTTCACTTTTTCCCCAGATTATAGCTGAGTACTTCCATAACAAGGTTCATAAGATTAACCTTGAGTTCTCAACCAAGTTACCTCCACCTCTCCTTCCCCCAGTTCACTCTGTCAAACCTCCTTCAACCCCTGCCACCTATCTCTCCTATTGTCATCCCTTTCCACTGCACTGTTCCTCATGCCTTCAAACATGCCATAGTTACACCACTCCTCAAAAAACTTTCATTGGACCCTACCTGCCCTTCCAACTATCACCCCATCTCCCTCCTCCCTTTCTTATCCAAACTACTTGAACATGCTGTTCACACCGCCATTGTCCTGACAATGTCTTCTTC
Source organism: Microcaecilia unicolor (assembly GCF_901765095.1). Classification (NCBI taxonomy): domain Eukaryota; kingdom Metazoa; phylum Chordata; class Amphibia; order Gymnophiona; family Siphonopidae; genus Microcaecilia; species Microcaecilia unicolor. The sequence goes on along the minus strand of NC_044031.1, from coordinate 124,034,732 downwards.
CAATTCAATCTGACTTTTGCTCTATATATTCAACTGAAATAGCCCTTGCTAATGCCTCCAATGACCTGTTCCTGGCCAGATCCAAAGGTCTCTATTTTATCCTCATCTTTCTCGATCTATCTGCTGTTTTTGACACTGTTGATCACCACCTACTCCTTGATACGCTGTCCTCCCTTGGATTTCAGGGCTCTGTTCTTTCTTGGTTTTCTTCTTATCTCTCCCATCATACTTTTAGTGTATGATCTTGTGGATCCTCCTCCACTTCTATCCCACTATCATTTGGTGTACCTCAGGGGTCTGTCTTAGAATCTCTTCTTTTCTCCACCTATACTTATACCCTTGGTACTTTGACCTCCCATGGTTTTCAGTATCACCTTTATGCTGATGACTCCCAGATCTACCTCTCCACACCAAACATTTCAGTAGGCATCCAGTCCCAAGCCTCAGCTTGCCTGTCTGACACTGCTGCCTGGATGTCTCACTGCCATTTGAAACTAAGCATGGCCAAATTTAAATTCTTATCTTCCCCCCTAAATCCACCTCTCCTTTTCCCCCATTCTCTATCTCTGTGGATAACATTCGTAACCTTGGGTTCATCTATTACTCCTCTCTCTCTTTCTCTGCACATATCCAACAGACTTCTAAACTTGTCATTTCTTTATAATATCACCAACATTTGTCCCTTCCTTTCTGAGCACACTATCAAAACCCTTATCCACACTCTTATCACCTTACCCTTAGGCTACTGCTACTTGCTTCTCACATTTTGATACTATTGGTTCCTGTAGTATTTTTTACATCTCATTATCATTTTAAATTATTTTAAATTATTGTTTTATTGGTTTTTTGTCTGATATAGACCCCTGACGCAGGCGTTGAGTGCCGAAACAGTATTCACAATGGAGAAGGGTAGTTAGTGGGGTTCCTCAGGGGTTCCTCAGGGGTCTGTGCTAGGACCGCTGCTTTTTAATATATTTATAAATGATTTAGAGATGGGAGTAACTAGTGAGGTAATTAAATTTGCTGATGACACAAAGTTATTCAAAGTTGTTAAATCGCGACAGGATTGTGAAAAGTTACAAGAGGACCTTACGAGACTGGGAGACTGGGCGGCTAAATGGCAGATGACGTTTAATGTGAGCAAGTACAAGGTGATGCATGTGGGAAAAAAGAACCCGAATTATAGCTACATCATGCAAGGTTCCACGTTAGGACTTATGGACCAAGAAAGAGATCTGGGTGTTGTCATCGATAATACGCTGAAACCTTCTGCTCAGTGTGCTGCTGCGACTAGGAAAGCGAATAGAATGTTGGGTATTATTAGGAAGGGTATGGAAAACAGGTGTGAGGATGTTATAATGCCGTTGTATCGCTCCATGGTGCGACCGCACCTTGAGTATTGTGTTCAATTCTGGTCGCCGCATCTCAAGAAAGATATAGTAGAATTGGAAAAGGTGCAGCGAAGGGCGACTAAAATGATAGCGGGGATGGGACGACTTCTCTATATGAAGAAAGACTAAGGAGGCTAGGGCTTTTCAGCTTGGAGAAGAGACGGCTGAGGGGAGACATGATAGAGGTATATAAAATAATGAGTGGAGTGGAACAGGTGGATGTAAAGCGTCTGTTCACGCTTTCCAAAAATACTAGGACTAGGGGGCATGCGATGAAACTACAGTGTAGTAAATTTAAAACAAATCAGAGAAAATGTTTCTTCACCCAACGTATAATTAAACTCTGGAATTCGTTGCCAGAGAAAGTGGTGAAGGCTGTTAGCTTAGCAGAGTTTAAAAAGGGGTTGGACGGTTTCCTAAAGAACAAGTCCATAAACCGCTACTAAATGGACTGGGGAAAAATCCACAATTCCAGGAATAACATGTATAGAATGTTTGTACGTTTGTGAAGCTTGCCAGGTGCCCTTGGCCTGGATTGGCCGCTGTCGTGGACAAGATGCTGGGCTCGATGGACCCTTGGTCTTTTCCCAGTGTGGCATTACTTATGTACTTAGCCTAAGTATATTATTAAAAGAACTGTGTCCCTATTTTGAAAGCTCCTGGTACTGTTTTTTTGCTACTTGGACTTGTGTCTGTACTTTGTTCCCTCTCTTTGTTGTATTATGTTTTATCAGTCCCACCATAAGTAATTCCCTAATCCCTTATTTGCCCTGCCTGTCTGTCTTGATTAGATTGTAAGTTCATGTCTCTTACATGTTTAGTGTACAGTGCTGCATATGTCTAGTAACGCTACAGAAATTATAAGCAGTAGCAGTAGTAAATAGAAAAAGATATGGTAACCTGTTAGAGAGCTGTGCCTAGGTCATGGATCTAGGGTGTAGAGAGCTTGAACTCTCCATGCAGAGGCAGTAAACTACTGCTTGTGTTTTCATCTCAGTTAGTAATCCATAGTGATTCTTCACCTGCAATGCTGCTGCTGTGGTTGCTGTTAGTGCTGTGTCTGAGTATTTCACTGATAGTTCCTCTTCTCTGGGAGAGAGGCTAATCACAGACACAGACTTACTCTGTATGTACAGAATCCTTAATCCAGCTCAAAGCAACTATAAGAGAATGATTTGTTTATTTTGTTATCAATTGTATTAAATGAAGAATCGGATTAAGGATTGGAATCTCTTCTTTGGTAATAAGCAGCCCTAGGTTTAACTTTCTGAACATACTCAGTACAGGTCAAAATACCACCAAATATATCAAAAGTGACTTCATGGCTCTGGAAGAGAGGATGAAGCAGATAGGTGTGCTGGTAGTGTTCTAATCAATTCTCCATGTCAAGGGTAAAGGCCAAAGCAGAGAAGCTCACATTCTGGAGATGAATGTATGGCTTCATGAATGGTTATCATTTGAAAGAGTCTTGGTTTCCTGGACCATGGGATGATTTCCCAAGGGCTTCTGAGTAGAGATAGTGACCATCTATCAAATAAAGTATAAAGTATCATCCTCAGAAGACTGGTAACTTATTGAAGAGTGTTTAAACTAGAATCATTGGGGATAACTGAACAAAGCCCTCAGGTAAGTAAAACATTACATACATCTATAGAAATGGGGAAAAATGGCAACATCTGGAAAGCTGTATATACTAATGCCCATGGTATGGTAAATAACACTCTGGATCTAGAGGCTGTGATGGAAAAAGGCTGACTTGATTTAACAGTGGACACGCAGTTGTGGTTCATAGAAAACCATTACTGTAATATAGTTATAACAGGCTATAATGTATTCAGGAAGAACAGGGTAGGAAGAAAGGGAGGAGGAGTGGCATTATATGAATCATATTAAACTGACAGAGGCTAAGGATGAGGCACTGTGGCTTAATCTGAAAAGAGTGAATGGAAAATCAATTTACATTGGTGTGATGTACAGGCTTCCTTTGCATGCTTAAAAAGTGGACAGAGATTCAATTGAAGACATTCAAAATATGATGTTAATTGGAGCATCCCTCTTGCAGGGTCATCTAGAACTAGGGAGATCCTGGATTCTTTACAGGGAAAACTGTTCCAGCAATTGGTAATGGAACCCAGGTGCTTATAAATGGGGAGAGTATTTGTGTTATAGGGTGTGATCATCTGGCATCAAATGATCGGATGATGTGGTTCAATATTAAGATGTGGGGAGGGTATATTCAAAAGTACATAAGTGTTGCCATACTGGGACAGACCAAACGTCCAACAAGCCCAGCATCCTGTTTCCAACAGTGGCCAATCCAGGTTAAAAGTACCTGGAAAAATCCCAGAACAGTACAATACATTTTATGCTGCTTATCCTAGAAATAAGCAGTCGATTTTTCCCCAAGTCCATCTTGATAATGGCTTATAGACTTCCTTTAGGAAGCTGTCCAAACCTTTTTAAAACCCTGCTAAGTGGTGGTAGAGGTATCCCCGCTTTGTTGCACGCCAACCTGGCACTACCGCTGGCCTAATGTGGGAGCTGATGGTACTGCCACCCCCGTGGAATATTTTTACTATTAGCTTAGTGTGGGAGCCCTTACCACCCCTTAAATAAGGGGTGGTGAGGGCTCCCCCCAGAAATGGCCGCATGGCAAATGTTCACTTACTGCACAGCCACTTCCTTTTTTGGCTTTTTACCCGCTGCAGTAAAAGAGGCCTCGGCACACGGCAAATCCACGAGCTGACGCTATCACAGGGCCCCTTTTACTGCAGCTTGGTAAAAGGAGCTCTAACTTTGATATACTGCCATTAGGGAGTGGCTATAGAAAACCTTTAGAGATGTTTTCTGAATTTCAAGATACAAATGTTTCCAGATGTTGCTTGTAGCACTGAAAATAAGAGGAAGCACTCTTAACTGTTGCAATCTAACCTTGTGCAGATGAGGGCTACTTTTATCATGATATACCCTTGTGAATGTGTAATTACATTTCATGGGTGTAGATATGTTGTTTATTTAACCATCTCATTTTTCTGTGTTTCCATTAAAACAGCAGTTGTACCTTTTCTACTCCTTACCTAATGTATGATCCAAGCATCCTTATAATTATGTAGAGACTATTCTGCTAAATTTTCCTTTTACAACTACTTTCTATTAATTCTCCATTTGTTATATCCCAGCTGAATCAAAAGACCAGCTGTGCACTTTTTTTTAGTAATAGCTATTTTCTGGACAAGGACGTTCTCCTGTATTTTCCTTTGGGTAATTCTTGTAATTTTGTTTCAAAATTATATATATATATATATATATATATATATATATATATATATATATATATATATATATATATATATAAATAAATCATTAGAATCTTACATGTTAGATCTCACTATGTTAAAATCACTGCACACAAGTCCAATTGCAATCTCACTGTGCAAAAATAAACATAGTAAATGTGGATGATAAAGTTTCAAATAGTAAACCAGCAGGGCCTCACTAAGGGCCCCTTTTACTAAGGTGCAGTAGCGGATTTAGCGCACGCTATAAATTAGCATGCACTAAACGCTAAGATACCCATTATATTCCTATGGGCCTCTTAGAGTTTAGCACGTGCTAATCGATAGCACACGTTAAATCCACTAGTGCGCCTTAGTAAAAGGGGCCCTAGGTTGACGCCATTATGCCTTTGATTTCATGACTCGCTTCATGCTGTTTGTCGTGTGATTTGTGACCTCATTTTAGATAGAACATATATGTCACAATTGATTTATCCAGATTGGGATGTGTACAATTCTCCTACAATTTTAGATAAGTATCTGCCAACATAGAGCCTTTTCTAAAATACTAGTTGAAAACCTGAATTGAGAAAACACAACAATTTACAGGTAAGTTGGTATTCCACAATCTACATTTTTGTTGTTGTTGTTGTTGTTGCATTTAGATACGATAGAAATTTTCTCTCCCTAGAAGGGTCACTATCTAAGGGCTCCTTTTACAAAGCTGTGCTTCTTATGGGCTTCATTACATTTGCTGCACCGGAATCACTATTACAGCGAAGCCCTAAATGTGTAGCTGAGGGCTTGGAGGATTAAGTGATTTGTCCATGATCACAAGGAGCCACAGAGGGATTTGAACTGGGCTCTTCTGCATCTCAGCCCACTGCTCTAACCATGAGGCCGCTCCTTCACTACTTACACATGTATGCCTGTCATTTGGCAAAAACATATACATGTCATTAATTAACAAAAGAGGCCTCAATCTTTTTTTCATACTGAAGAGAGAAATAAGCATCAGGGAATAAGGGGGAGAACTCTTTTAATCCCTTCTGTTAAGGGCTGGTCCAAAAGAGCACTTTTTACAAATCTACATGGGTAAGGGAGCAGCTGTAAAGCGGGATGTGGATATATTGGGATGTATATGTGCCTTTCCTTTCTGAAATTTGAAATACACGTATAGATTTTAGTTCCATCGTAGCCCATGTAAATGCTGGCTTTCTGAAATCAGGGTTTACATGTGTATGGGATATACATGTAAATAGCAAATAGGGCTTCTAAAATATGTGCCTCTATGTTTTAATTTTCCTTTGTTTCCCTCCTTGATGGAGGCAGTGTAGTATGAATGAGCATTTTTATCCTTTCACCCCTAGTTCCAGAGGTTAGGGCACAGAGAGGTTTCTCTGCCTAATTTCAAGGGCAAGGGATATCAAAAGAGTGACTGTATATTGGTAAAAGGATCACAAGGGCCCAGTAAACTGTAAGAAGCTGATTGCATATTACATAACTCTGATCAACAGCTAGTCTAAAATCCCAAGGGAATTTACTCAGTTTTCAGAAATACACCTTTGAGTCCATTTTTATTTTTGATTTTGCAATATTACATCCATTTCAAACATGTATTGGATACAGAGAATATACTGTATTAAACATACTATAACATAAAAGATATTATTATTATTATTTCTACTTCAACCACAATCAACACCACATTATGAGGCAAGAAACTAGGAAAAACTAAATAAGAAGAAAAAAAAAACGTTGAGTTTAATTTACTCTACTAAGAGGAAGAAACCCCCAGTTACTCGCTAGCCGATATAACAGCATATTTAAAATGGGGCCTCAGGTCTGAACATCAATCTTACTATGCTCTTTTGATTCAATATATGTTTGCATTTTTCTGGGGTCAAGGACCATCAATAGACACAAAGCATCTGCATGGATATTTAAGAACAAATGTCCCAGGTATTGCGAGGATTTGTGGTTTAAGCACCAGGAATTCTCGTCTACGCTTTTGTGTCTCTTTGTTAAGATCAGGAAAAATCTGAATTTTGGCTCAAAAAAAAAGTACATTCATATGCCTGAAAAACAGTTTGAAGATATTATTTCTATCAAACTCAAGAGCGAATGACATCAGGAGAGTTGTACATTCAGTAACCACCTCTAATGAGCTCTCGAGGAACTCGGTCAAGTTCAGGTCCAGATGAGATTGAGAAACCAGGGGCTGAGATCGAATTCCAGATATATAGTGAGCCCCAGTGATGGGAGGAAAGCCCTCCACTGGGATTCCTAAAAATTTCTCCGAAGTATTTTTTTAAGCATATCTTTAGCAGGAATTAAAGGAGACCGGAAAATGAAGGAATCTCAAATTATTTCTCCTCCCCTGATTATCCAGATACTCCAGCTTTTTGGCTAGAGTATCTCTGTCTTTTACCAAAGTTCCTGTCAGGTCTTGTATTTTCTTAAGCTCTCCTCCCAGTGCTTCAGTTTTTTCTTGGTTTTCTTGTATTTTCCCACAAAACTGCTCTTGAGTTTGTTTTAAAGTAACAATTTCTTCTTTTATGGAAGTTGTTACCTTTGTTAGGCTGGTGTTCATCCCCTGTATGGCATCCCACAACAACTCAAGCGTTATCACAGCTGGTTTTATCCTTTCACCGCTTACCACTGAAGGTGCCACCAGGACAGGAGCTCACTGCACCCAAATCTGTAACCGCTATCTTCTCTGGGGTCGATGCTTCCATGGGGCCTCCTCCGGTTGCTAATGCGGTAAACACTTCAGTTTGCATTAGCTGTCCCTCCGATAGAGAGCAAATACTTCCGGGTCGTGGTGGAGCTGTGAGTGGAGGCGGACTAAGTGATGCTGCCTCTATGCTGCAGTCCGATAGACCAGCTACAGACCCCATCGTCGCAGGTGCTGGCGTTCTATTCATCTGAACTCTGTACTTCTCTAATGTTTGTTGCCGGAGCGCCGGGCTTCCAGGGCAGGAGGAGGACTGAATCCCTGTTTTCCTCTTCCTTTTCCCCATGAATCTTCAAGGGAAAAGTGCTGCTTTCTCAGGTAACAATGTCGGGTTTCGGGAGCTCAGAATCTACTTCCTCTGAAGTCGCCATCTTGCCTTCCTACCTGAGTCAATTTTTAAATCACAGGATTCAATCATTTTTATTAACCAAACTCAATATACATAAGAACACAAAACATGCTGAACTCGGTCAGAATACAAATCCATTGAGCCCAGGACCGTGTGCAACAGTGCCCAGTCCAGGGTCAACAGCAATTACCTGGCAGTTCCCACAGGGTAGATCCATCCTTAATGCCTCACTCCTGGAGACAAGCACTGAATTTTCACCAACCTACCTGGCTAATTCCTTTTTATGGACTTTTCCTCCAGGAACTTATCCAAACCCTTTTGGAGGAGATTCTATATACGGCGCCTAAGTGTATTCTATAATCAGCACCTAGATTTAGGCACCGATTATAAATATGCTTGGTTGATATTTCAGCGCCGATATCTGTGCGTATCCATTTACACCAATGAAAACCTGGTGTAAATCTCAACATGTAGATTTAGGCACACTGGGCCATATTCTATAACTAGACACCTACATTTTGGAACGCCCATGAAATGCCTATTTCCCCACCTATAACCACGCCCCTTTTTGCCTCCGTGCATTAGAAGTTCGGCCACATTGTTACAAATACGTTTATCGAATTATGCACCTAAATTCTACAGTGCCAATTAGTGCTCATTATTGCTTGTTAAGTGCTATTATCAGCGCTCATTAAATTGTTAAGCCAATTAAGTTATGCATGGTGTTATAGAATCCGTGCTGATTGTGGTACCTAAATCTAAGCATACTATATAGAATCCAGGGGTTTATGATCAATCTTTTTATTGCCAATGGATGCATTACAACACTTCAGATTAGCGCTGCATACGTCTAGTAGTGCTATAGAAATGATAAGTAGTAGTAGTAGTAGATTTTCTATTCAAAACGTCTCCTAAACTCAAACATCCCTTCAGCTTAGCATTACACTGCTAATTCTGGTTACACAAACTGTAATAGCATTCACAATTTCACTTTGACATAATGAAGGGATGCCAAACCTCTTGTAACCATTTTTTCATGGATCTACTAGCAGAAAGATGTCAATAATGCACTGTCAGTGCTTCTGACTCAATCCATTTAAGCAAAATACACTTTTATTTGTTGTTCGCAACCAGAACACTTTCTGCATAAACAAGATATTAGTATGACATCCCAGCTCAAGAATGTTCATCATATCCAAGAGACAAACTGCCATACTCTCACTCACCTAGGTGTTCAATAACTCTGATAAATGTTCAGAAGCACCTATTAAAAACTCATTTATACACAGACATGACCAAACTGGGGCTGGAGTCCGACATCTTTTTTTAGCTGCATTATCCGGAGACCACCGCCGCTGACAATCATTGCAGCCTGCCCTGCAGCTATCCAAACAGCGCTGGGGAAATCCATGGGTGGAACAAAGGCAAGCCCCCGAGTTATCAACTGAAGACTTCCAAAAATCCAGATGCCATCCAAGGGCAGGATGGGTCAGAGGGGCAGGGTCCAGTGCAGGCCGGAGGCAGCCTGTAAGGCTGCTGCTGGCTCTGCAGCACAGAAAACCTTTGAAAAGGTACAGTACCTGTATTGGACACTGGTGAGAGAGTGCCGTGGGCAGGGTCGGGAGAGATGCTGGACTATAGTTGGAGGGGGGAGGGAGAAGGCGTAGCCATGGGAGGGCCCGGGCCCCTTCCTTTGGACTCAGGTCACTAGGCCCCCTCCTATGGGGAAGAGAGACACAGATGCTGGATGAAGAAATCTAGTGGGTGTGTACTAAAATCAACAAAATTTGCCTGTTCATCTCTTTATTCTTCTTTAAATTTGAATTTTAAAAGTACTGCCTGCGACTCCAGAAAATCCAATCCCAAGCGATCCGTATTTTTGGACTTGAACCGTAATTAGCAGCAATATGAAGTCCACTAACCCTGTATCCAGATTTAATGGGTTGCTACTATCTGGAAAGCATTGGCACTAGGGCCAGTGTTAGACATGCTGAGGACCAGGGCAGAAATTTTGAAAGGGCCCCCAAAGCCTGCCAGCAAGAGTACTGCCTTCAGTTTGAGGCAGGCTTGGGGCCCTTTTTGCATGGGGGCCCAGAGCAAGTGCCCTACTTATACTCTAATGCTGGCCCCGATTGGCCCCGACCACTCTACCAGATATTCAGCGCTGGCCACTATCCCTTTATCAGCACTGAATATCCAGATATATTTCAACCACAATGGTTGGGAATTACTGATTGCTTTGGCTGAATATCATCCCCTATATGCTTAGTTACAACTAAGCAGGACTGATCCAAACATTAGGCAAAGTAGGCAGTTGTCTAGGGCAGCAGCTTCTGGGAGGCAGCAAAGAGCAAGTTGCAGTCAAAGCAAAACAAGTTCTGATGGCCACAAACTCAAAGAATCATCAGTGAGTAGTTTTACCTGCAGGATGAATGGGCAGTTTTCAAATAGCTCATTTGCCCTTGGAAATGGTTTTTGAAAATTGCCCTCATTGAGCCAGATTCTGTAAATGGTGTCTAAAATCTAGACAGGTCCAATTTTTATTAAATGCTCTGTACTTTTAAACAAAACATTACAAACCAGCAATGCATTGAAGATCCGACCATCACAATGACATTGACTAGAGAAGATCTTTGTGTAGAAATACATCCCCAGTCCCAAAAATAAACTCCCCGATATTGCCTATTCAATGAAAGTTTTATCTAAAGATCCAAGACCTTGATTCTGATAGTCCCTGATCTAAGGCCAGGTCCAATTAATGTGCCTAGTGCTATTCTATATAATATGCCTAAAGTTATAGAATGGTGTATAGAATAGCGCATAGGACCAGGGAATTCATTTATGCCACTGAAAACTTGGTGAAAATACCTCCAACTAAATGTAGACGCATTTCCCTGAATTCTTTAACAATGCTTGTAAATTTGAGTAATGACCCCCGACACACCCACAATCCTCCCATGGCTGCACCCCCTTTTCAGCTACGTGCGTTGGAATTTACGTGCGCCTCTTTTTAGAATATGTCTAAAAAGAAGTGCACATAAATTCCAATTATTGCTAATCAGTGATAATTGGTTTTTATTGGCCGATTATCATCACTGATTGGCTCATTACTCAATTGTGAAAAACAGTGTGCATAAATTAGCCGTGCACACAATTTAGTGCACGCTACTCATGATGCCTTATATAGAATCCTGCCCATTATATGTATATATGTACAAAACAAAGTTTAATATTTAAAAGAATGATGTCCAAATGATGTTTCACATATTGTTTTGGGTGTAATGGTGCTGCGACGATCACAATTCTAATTTGGGGGGGGGGGGGGGGGGGTTGCTTCCTAGGAGTATAAAGGTTAATGGTGCAAGGCTCAAGTTTTGCCTAGGGAAGTGCTTCTCAATTCAGTCCTGGGGGCAGACCCTCAGTCAGGTTACAAGAAATCCACAATGCATATGCATGAGATACATTTGAATACACTACGTTCTCCGTATGCAAATATTTGTCATGCATATTCATTCTAGATATCCTGAAAACCTGATAGGCTGGCTGTACCCTCAGGACTGTGCTGAGGACCAGTGGCCTAGGGAACCCAATACCCTTGTACTGGCTCTGGCATTAAGGTATATTAAAGTACATTAATTAGTTAATGCAAATTAGGGAATGAGGCCTTAGTTTGTGTACCAGAGGCGATAGAGGGTGAATTCTGGAAGTTGTATTTCCCAAAATATATCAATAGAGTAGATGCCATCCAAAGGCCTCCTAAATTAAAACCACAAACTTCTTTCTCCAGTAAGGAGGCAGAGCAGCAGGGAGCCACCGGCTTGAGGCTGAAAACATCGTCAGCAGCACCCTGGCACAGCTGTACCAGCCATGCGCCGGCGGATGGCGCCCTCGTCCAGCTTTACCAGGCCCCACCCGGGCTCGCAAGAGTTAAAAGCTGGCTGAAGTCGCCGCGATTCCTCCGGGGAGTTAAAAAAAAAAAAAAAAAAAAACAACGGCTGTAGTGAAGAAGAGAGCGAGGGAAGGAGCAGAGGAGTTACAATACGGAGCAAAGGAGCAGCAGCAGAAGAAGAGAATAAGGCGGAGGAGGGAGGGAGCTTGCAGCAGTGCACCAGGGAGCAGCATGGAGGCGGCTGCAGGAGGAGCAGCAGCACTAGCGCTCTGCACGTCTCCCTCTCGTTGCTGCTGCTGTTAGCGGTACCGGTGCCGGTGCTGTGGCGGACATGAGCGGGGCGGCGGCGCTCCTCCTCCTCTTCTGCTTGCTGGGCTGCAACGCGTGGAAAGCTCTGTCCAAGAGCCTGCGGGAGCAGAACCCCCGCGAGCCAGCGGCTGAAGGTCGGTGGAAGGGAAAAGGGAGGGGGGGGGGAGATGCTACCGCAACCCCGTTCTGATTGTAGGCTCTGGAAAGGATGCGCCTGAAAAAAGTTACGGGGAGGAGGAGGAAGTGAGGGTCTGGGAGCTGCGATCGGGGGAGGGGCTGTCAAGGCGTTAAATGTCTTACTGCACTGCTGCCTCACTGCTTGCTCGCCCCGTTATAATAGCCTCCCCTCCCCCCTCGCTATGCAGACTGAAGGGGGATGAGGCCGGGGGTTGCACCATTTCGAAACCGATCACATGAAATGGGAATTGTAAACTGGTGGGCAGTGGTGGTGGTGGGGTTGGTTGCGGGGGGGGGGGGGGGAGTGATGATTGCCGCTCACTGGCTGGAGTGGAAGTTGATTCTGGGGGCGGGTGCTGTGCCCCCCCACCCCCCCAGCCTGTAGTTGTAGCCGTGGGTCCTGCTGCGGCGCCGCTCCGCATCTGCAAACTTTTGTATGGCTGCGGACACCGATCCCGGTTAGACAGAAGCAGGCGGTGCAGCAGCAGCCCTGGCCTCTCTCGTTCCCTTTGTTTTATTGCTTTGCGGCTTTTGTGGTCCCCTGCTTCTAATTGCATGGGAATATAAAAGGAGCGTGCTCTCATGCTGGAGTAATCACACCGCCTCTTTCATTTTCTGGGATATTAAAATTATTTTAGCATGTCTCCTTCTCCCTGTCCATTTGTTGTTTTGCACAGAAGCGTAAAACATCTCCTTTCTATAGCTAGTGGTTTGGATTTTTTTTTCACACGTTGGATATAGGGAAATCAGTCTTTGCACCATTGACAGAAATGCAATATTTCCTTGCATTAATCCTAGTTATGTCAGTAGTGGCATGAGCACAACTCCATCCTGTATCTGTGAAAGTGTGATGAAATTAAAACTGGGCACTTTGTGACTTTTAGTGATCTCTTAACAGGGCTGTACCATTATTCCATTATTCTTGGCAATGAAAACAAATCCAGGTCTTTGAAGGTCTGTGCTGTATTTGTAGTTGCTGGTTTTGATATCACAGAAAAAAAAGGTGATTTGGTTTAAATTCATGGGAAAGCTGCATGTTGTCTAGTTGAGCAGCTGCAGAGTTTCCAGATCTGGGCAATTAGATATGCTTCTATTTGTTTTGAAGCCTAGAGGTCTTTTCCCACTGTCAGAATTCAAAACTTAGTGGCCCTTATTTATTTATTTATTTAATTTAGATTTTGCTCACACCTTTTTTCAGTCGTAGCTCAAGGTGAGTTACATTCAGGTACACTGAGTATTTCTGTCCTTGGAGGGCTCACAATCTAAGTTCATACCTGAGGCAAGTGACTTGCCCCAAATCACAAGGAGTGACACTGGGATTTGAACTGGCCACCTCTTGGATGTCAAGACCCCTACTCTAACCACTAGGCCACTCCTCCACTCCAGAGGAGGCAGTGGGGCTAATGGCAGGTTTGCATGTGGAAATCGGCCCTACTGCCAGGCTCACCCAGGAGCACAGCGGTAGTTCCGAGTTTGCCGTGTGCCGTTTTCGGCACTAGAAAATATTTTTTTATTTTCTACCACTGAGTGAGCGTGCCCGGTGGTAATCGGGCAGCACCAGGCGCTGCCCGTTTATGGCTGGGTTACAACCGGAGCCCTCACCGCCTCCTAAATATTTGCATTGAAATTTTTTAAGTACCGTATAGCCATTTACTGCCTTATTTGAAAAAAATCCCTTTTACCTTCTGCAGTAAAAGGTGGCCTCAGCGCACAGCAATCCCACATGCTGACACCGCTGTGGGCGACCTTTTACCACCGCTTGATAAAAGGGTCTCAGTCTCTTCTCTCCTTGTATTTACCAAATCAGATAGATGTTAAGAAAGAAAGAAAAATTGTGTACAAAACAAGGAAGAAATGCCCAAGCAAACCAACAGAGAAAAAGGGAAAAAAAGAAAAAGTTGGGAGACAAATAATTGAATTCCAATTCAAGGGTAACTTGTTTATTAAAACCAAAAACAAAAATGCACAAATTTGCAACAAAGCTAAAATGGTCTCTCTTATGGACAGTAAACTTGTTCAATAGACTCTTGTTAGATTCAAATAGACTCAACGCAATCCTGCATGTCAGCTTAGAAGGTGCCTTCTGTGTCTTAACGCAGGATTGTGCATTTTTGTTTTTTGTTCTAAAATAAACAAGTTACCCTTGAGTTGGAATTCAGTTGGTCATCCCCCAGTTTTTTTTCCTTTTCCTCCGTTAAGAAAGAATACCAGGTATTATATCTGAGAACTTTTTCTATTTTTAAAACATTGAGGGCCCTGTTTACTAAGGTGTGCTAGCGTTTTTAGCGTGTGCTAAAAATCAACGTGCACTAACTGTGTAAACAGGGAATATTACGGGCATCTACATGGTTAGCGCGTGCTAAAAACGGTAACGCGCCTCTAGTGCAACTTAGTAAACAGGGCCTTGAGTTTTAAGGGCCTAAGGGCCCTGTTAACAAAGGTGCGCTAGCGTTTTTAGCATGTGCGAACCGTGTAGACGCCCATAGAAATATGGATATCTACATGGTTAGCGTGAGCTAATTTGCGCATGCTAAAAATGCTAGTGTGCCTTTGTAAGCAGGGTCCTAAGTCACTGATACTTGGGAGAACTGGTAAATATCACCAAAGTTCAAAAAATAGGAGCACCTCTAATCCCTTCTGTGACCGCAGTGAGTCTAATGGTGAGTTTCACTGTAAGTCAGTGGTTCTCATCTTCTCTTCTGTTGTGACACACTTGACAGACAATATTCATGTATGTGACACACTGAACACTAAAATTCTCAGCTGAACAACAACAACAAAAACTAAATATTTCATCGTTGATACTAAGTTTAGTGTGAATTTACCTATCATTCAATCCCATATCAAAAAACTGGATGTAACACGTCAGTCCCAAATTTCTCACTTGCCATACAAGACAAATATATATATTAAAGTTCTGGCGTCACCTCAGTAACAGCAATATAAAATCCCTCCACTGCCAGACACTGTGAAGCAACACCAATCCTGTAAATTTGCTATTTATTTATTAGGATTTATTTACTGCCTTTTTGAAGGAAATTCACTCAAGGCGGTGTACAGCAAGAAAAAGTCAACCATAAGCAACAGACAATTACGGTAGTAAAAATATTCAAATAACAATACAAAGTATTGCATAGTATACTACATTTACAATGTCAACATAGTACGTAATAAACATTTTAATAAACATCATAGGTATAAGCAAAGATGGAAAATATAGATAGATGGTGGTGTACCTACCATATATGGCACTCAGGTTAGAGCGTGCACCCCCCCACCCCCCCCAGGCGTAACACACATCCCTCCTCCAAGCAAGGGGGTGTGCAGAGCAAGCTTGCAGTTGTCAGCTCTGCCGGTCCCCTGCCTCCTCTGACATCAACTTTCTGTTCCGGGGCAGTGGACTGGCAGAACCGACAGCCACACGCCTGCTCTGCGGATCCCCTTGCTGCCGGCACCCGGGGGACTGCTCCCACCACCCGGCATAGGTACGCTAGAATAGATAGATAACAGAGAGTAACAGGAGTAAGAAGATAAGGGGATAAATTTAAGAAAGTTGCACATGAGGTCAGAAAAGTGCTTGAATATTACCTTGGCTAGGGTAGTAGGAGTGGCTAAACATGACCTGCTATAGTATGTGCAGCCAGTGTCACTGTGTGTGTGTGTGTGTGTTTGGAGAGGTTGTGGTTAGGGTTACTCCTTCAGAGGACCTTAGTGTCCTTGGATGTGTGTAGGGGGTGATTCTGTTCTTCAAGAACTCGGGGCCATTTTCTTTAAGGGCCTTGAAGATCAGACAGAGGCTTAGCTACGGGGGGCCATGGGGGCCTGGGCCCCCACAAATTTCATCCGGGCACCTGGTTTGGCTGGCAGGGGTCCCCAACCCCCGCCAGCTGAAGCCTTCTTCAGCGCTGGTCTCTAGTGCAGCCGCGTTCGCTGCCCTGTATTTGTTTTTGCTGGGGAAGCGGCAAGGAGGGGGGGAGGCGAGGCGGTGGGAGGGCGAGCTGAGGTGGTCAGGGGGAGGCGGGTTGGCACTCAAAATGTGCCCCCAAACTCGGGCTGTGGTCCCCTCCCACTGTGAGGTCTGGCTACGCC
The DNA here is from genome assembly GCF_901765095.1 of Microcaecilia unicolor. Classification (NCBI taxonomy): domain Eukaryota; kingdom Metazoa; phylum Chordata; class Amphibia; order Gymnophiona; family Siphonopidae; genus Microcaecilia; species Microcaecilia unicolor. Next base: position 124,018,516 of record NC_044031.1, on the reverse strand, counting down.
CATGCTTGAAGATCAGACATAGAGTTTAAGGGCCTTGAAGATCAGACATAGAGTTTTAAATTTAGCTATTCAGAAACTATGTAGCAAACAGAAATTTCCAGACGGCGCTGATAGCAGCAGTTATCATTGGGTGTAGTGGGGAGCAGAAGGACCAGTTATGGGGATTTCAAGAACTTGACATTTAGGATCTCTGGTCTCCCCGGCTTTCAGGCACAGATGGTTTCTAAGGAAAGCACAGAATTACTGTTTACAGTATGCCAAATCTTTGGTGACATATCATCTCTCAACTCTTGGAGACACACCAGTGTGTCCCGACACACTGGTTGAGAACCATTGCTATAAATGAATGGGGTAACAGAATTTCAGACTGGACTGTGTGGGAGCCTGTGCCCTTTGTGATCAGGCATTTACCTCATCTACAGGCCATTATAACAAACTGCTCTGTAGTGTAGTTGTTTGTTTTGTGTTCCGAGATAATGTCTGATGTAGCAAGGATTTTAGTGCACAAAAAAAAAAATTTGCTCAGAGTTGGAATTAAACCACTGTACTGGTCATAATTCAGTAGGCATGGAATGCATGCTAACTACTGCATATGGTCTTATTTCCTTTGCAACGAAATGCACTAAGTTGTAACGCAGTGTTTTACTTTCAGCTTATTATGTGGAACCTTTACATCACCCCTGGAGACTTTTTGTCTCGGAAGTTAAAATAAAAGGTGAAAGTGAAAAGCAGTGTTGTGCAGGTCAGATGACTGCCAGGCAAAAGTACAAAAACCTGGCACCCCAATGTGCCCCATCCCACCCAGGTGGCCTGACAAGTGTCGCTTTTATTTTTCACTTCTGTATTCTGGACGTTTATTCCCCCGTCCCTGATTAGAGAAAAGTGTAAACTGCTTACATTTTTGCAATGTAAGTGGTATAGCAAATAAAATTGAACTTGAACTTGCCCCCAGAGTTTTCTCTCTGGACAGCCTGAGAATCAACAATGCAGACCATGGATGCCATGGAAAGTGCAACCGGACAGAAATCAGACAATTTTCAGTTTCATAAATGACTTGAAAGGTTGCGGGGTAGCTCTGTGAATAACACAGCCAAACAGATATATAAATGTGAAATAAATGGTTTATTTAGCTGAGCCCTGAGACCTGTTACTTCACAGGCCAGGAACATTGGGTGCAAAAGTCTCTGGATCAATAAACAGTTTTGAGCCTCCTTCTCAATTACTGCATAATGTTTTCTCTTGGGAACAGCTTCTGGCTGATGTATGACACCGGGTAGTCTTACCCGTCTAGTTCCTGGACCAGAAGGCCCTGAGTCCAACCTCTGAGGCATTGGTCTGCACAATGAAGGGTTGGTTGAAGTCTGGGCTGATTAATACCGGTTCTGAATAGATAACTCTCTTTAGAGTTTAAAAAGCACCATCCAGCTCTTCAGTCCAGTGTCTTCTCTGGAGCTTTCTTCTGCTATAGACGTGTTAGCAGTTCTGCTTTCTCAGCAATCCCTGGAATAAACTGGCGATAGTAACCAACAATCCTGAGGAAGGCTCGCACTTTCTTCTTTGTCTGGGGTATTGGCACCTGCGTAATGGCCTCTACCTTCCGGATCTGTCCTTTCCCGACTGAATACCCCATCCAAGAAGCAATTTTTGGGATTTGCTGTTAGCCCAGTGATCTGTAGACTATCTAGTACTCCTTCTACTTGGATGAGATGGGTTGTCCAATTCTTACTGCAGATGACAATGTCATCTGAGTAGGCAGCTGTGTAGGTGCCATGTGGTTTTAAGTAGGCAATCCACAAGGTGCTTGAAGGTAGCTAGAGCTCCATGATGGCACCGTGAACTGGAACAAACCCTGGGGTATTGGAAAGGCTGTCTTCTCCTTGGCAGCTGGGGTGAGAGGTACCTGTCAATATCCTTTGGTTAGGTCCAAGGTTGAAATGAATTGAGCTCCTCCTAGCCACTCAATGAGTTCCTCCACCCTTGGCATGGGGTAGGCTTCTAATTTAGAGACAATATTCACCTTCTGAAAATCAGTACAAAACCAGATTCTCCCATCCAGCTTTGGTACCAGCTCAATGAGAGATGACCAATTACTAGTTGATTCTTCAATAACACCCAGTTCTAGCATTTCAACGACCTCTTTCACACACAGCTTGCTGCCAGGCTTCTGGGATTCAATATTGACATTGCTAGACTACCACTCATGGCTTGATGATAAAGTCATGATTTGCAAGGTAGGTTTGGCCCAGCACTCCGGAGAACACATTGACATTCTGGCATACCAATTGCTCTAGGTCAGCCTTTTACAAGACGGAGAGCTGGTTGCCAAATGGAACTAGCAAGGGTATGGATTATGTCAGGATTTCTGGCCCAAAGTTGTCTCTTTGGACTAGGGCTGCAGGGACCCACTTCTTCAATAAATTAGTATAGAAAATCTTCACATTGTCTCTTTTGGGCCACCTTATAATTGACAAGTCCTGTCCTTTCAACCTCTTTATAAGGACTTTGCCATTTGCATAGTAATTTACTTTTGGAGGAGGTAAAGTTGCACGGTATGTTCGTGGGGACGAGGGCCTCCATAGCTCCGATCCCTTCTTTAGAGATCCCAGGCTGGAGGGTGGTTTATGATCCCTCTAGTTGTCCAATCCAGTTTTCTCCCTTTTCCTCCCATGACTTCCAGCCCGCTTTTTCTTTTAATAGCGTTCTGATTCTGGTTGTGCTTGGTAGAAGGCTTCAGCTGCTTCTAAAGCACTCTCAGGGGTCAGCTTAGGGTGCCGCCTTACCCACTTCTTCATAGGGGAAAGGGAAGGGAAATGGGACTTGATATACCGCCTTTCTGAGGTTTTTGCAACTACATTCAAAGCGGTTTACATATATTCAGGTACATATTTTGTACCAGGGGCAATGGAGGCTTAAGTGGTTAAACCCTTAAAGGAACTGCTCCAGGAGGAGAATTCTTGCATTCTCTGGACTTGTATTTCCTTCTGGTTGCAGCCATCTCCAGTCAATCTCCTTGAGTTGGTAGAAGAAACTTCTGGGGGTTTTCTTTCACCTGTATGAACCCCTTACAGAACTGCTGCAGATTAGGCCTCTGGGGTCCAGCCCACCCTCTCCAAAATGGCAGCTTTCACCTCCGCATAGGTGGCTATCCCAGCAGGATTAACATCTTGGAATGCCGTCTGGCTGCTACTGGTCAGTAAATTCCCCAGATGAGCTGTTCATGACGCCTCTGTCGAACCAGCAAAGTGGGTGGTTCTCTTGAAATTGGTGTAGAAGTGGTCCGGGTCGTCTTCCGACACCATTCTCTTTAATACTGGAACCGGAGGGTTGCTTGCTGGCAGGGTGCATAGATACCCCTTCCTGCTTGTCCCTGAGCACTCTGTTGTAGCTCTACCAGCTTCTGCAACTCTTGCTGCTGCATCTGTTGTTTCTGTTGCTTGAAATGTGCCTGCATTGACTGTTGCTGCTGCTGCTTTTGCAGGATCTCATACTGTTGCTGCTGGCCCTCCACCAAGGCCTGGAGTAACTTTTCCATGTTTTTGCTGTATCTTTAGTGGCCAGGACCGCACAGTCCATTGGAAAACAAAAATTAAAACCAGCCTGTGTGGCACTAGCTATACGTCCCCCGCTCCCTAACTAGGGCAGGGCTAACCCCTTTTGCCCAGCGTCCCGGCACAATGGTGTTGATAGGCCCAGCACCCCAGAGGTCACTGGTTCGGCTTCCTTGAACAGTATAAGCTCAGTATCCCACCACTGCCATCACATGTGATACCCTGGGCCAGGGTTGTGGGGTGGCCCTGTGAATAATACAGCCAGACAGGTATATAAATGTGAAATAAATGGTTTATTTAGCTGAGCCCTGAGACCTGTTACTTAACAGGCCAGGCACATCGGGTGCAAAAGTCTCTACGGTTCAATAAATAGTCTTGAGCAGGCCTCTGGCTGGCAGGCCAAACAGTCTGTGGATGGTGGAGCTGCCATTCCCCAAACACAGCCTGTAAGTTCTCAATTCCTCTGAGATCCAGGTCTGGCTTCAGCCAGACCTCAAAGCAAGGCTTGCAAGTCTTAAACAAACAGTAAAATTGGCTTACCTCAGCCAGGTCACAATTAGTACACAGAAAGTGCAGCAGCAGCATCTGCTGGGCTTTTAGTCTTCCAACCCTGGGCCTCCTTAACCTCAGTCAGGCTCTGTCTTGTATACTTACTGGTGTAGTCTCTACCCCTCTTCCCAGCTCACTTCCTTCTGGGCAGGACTAGTGTCCTTAAGGTGACTCAGGCTGTCTATGGGACTGTTCTTTAGGGTGAGGGGCAGAGTTCTATAAACCCCATCACAGGTAATTTTGTAACTGTGTACATAAGTTGAGGAGTAGCCTAGTGGTTAGTGCAGTGGACTTTGATCCTGTGGAACTGAGTTCAATTCCCACTGCAGGTCCTTGTGACTCTGGGCAAGTCACTTAACCCTCCATTGCCCCTGGTACAAAATAAGTACCTGAATATATGTAAACCGCTTTGAATGTAGTTGCAAAAACCTCAGAAAGGCGGTATATCAAGTCCCATTTCCCTATTTGAGATTCTACATGGAATGTTGCTATTATTGGAGATTCTAGATGGAATGTTGCTATTCCACTAGCAACATTCCATGTAGAAGCCTGCCCTTGCAGTGCAGCAACGCGGCTGCGCAGGCTTCTGTTTCTGTGAGTCTGACGTCCTGCACATACGTGCAGGACGTCAGACTCACAGAAACAGAAGCCTGCGCAGCCACACTGCTGATCTGCAAGGACAGGCTTCTACATGGACTGTTGCTAGTGGAGGAGTTAGCCTAGTGGTTAGTGCAGTGGACCTTGAGCCTGGGGAACTGAGTTTGATTCCCACTGCAGCTCCTTGTGACTCTGGGCAAGTCACTTAACCCTCCATTGCCCCTGGTACAAAATAAGTACCTGAATATATGTAAACCGCTTTGAATGTAGTTGCAAAAACCTCAGAAAGGCGGTATATCAAGTCCCATTTCCCTTAATTGACACTTATGTGCCTTAGGAGTGGATTCAGTAAATGGTGCTCACAATTTGTTGCTGAAAAAAATCCAGCGCTGAATGTTATTCTATAACAGGTTTTCCAGGATCGGTGCCCTTTATAGAATAGCATGTAGCACTGGGATCTGCACTGAACTTTGGGCCTGAGAAATTACACCAATTAAATCAGGTGTAAATCCTGGCGCAAAAGTACAGATCGATACTATTCTGTAACACTGCATGCATTTTAAGGGAACACACATGCCCCCTCCCATGGGCACACCCACTTTGCAGACAGAAACACTTAGGCGTTATTCTATAAATGGGCGTGTAAGTGTGTTTTCATGGGGATCCGCTGTTTGGCCCTGTTTCAACGCCTTGCATCTATTAGAATGCTTTTCCATGCTGAATTTTTGATGCAGAAATAGTGCCTAACATTCAGCGCCATACATAGAATTCCCTGTAAGTGCATTAAGCAGTGTTCTGTAAGGGAGTGGAGAGCATGTAAATGTGGGAGGAGCATGGGCAGGACATGGGTGTGTCTCCTACTTATTTGCATACCTTAGAGAATACTTAGGTGCAACAACTTACAACATAAGTGGGTGTGTCTGAATGTGGGTGTGTTGCTGTGGACCCACTGGTATTCTATAATGGAATCTTGGCACCAAGATGCTGTTATAGAATTGGCACTCAATGCATGGCATTGAGGCACCAAATTATAGAATTGTCCCCAAAGCACCATCCCCTGGATTATATATGGCACCTGAAAATCTGTGCGGAAACTGAAGCATATTCTGTAATAATGTGCATAACTTAATGGGTTAACTAGCTAATCAGTGCTACTAATTGGATGTTAACAAGCAATTATCAGCACTAATTGACATTCATTGAGATTTATGTCCACAGCTCACTGTGTTCTATAATGTGGTGTGCCTAAATTCTGTGTCACATAGTTGAAAGAGGGCTGGGCGTGGGCGTTTCTAAAATCTATGTGCATTATTATAGAATACACCCAATCTGCGCCTAACTTAGGCATTGGGATTTACACCAAGTAAAACATGGCCTAAATGGACGTGACTAAATTTAGTTGCGTGGAGAGCCGCTGAGTGTATTCTATGTACCACACAGAAATTTAAGTCTATTCTATAAAATGCAGGCATACTTTAGAGAATACGCTTAGCCATGATTTTTTTCCGTGTGGATTTTTCAGGCGCCAAATATAGAATCTGGCCCTTATGGGCTAATTCTATAAAGTGCACCTGAACAGTTACCTGCTAATTACATGCGTAAATCATTAGAATAATAGCACATATGCATGAATGTACACACACGTGAATAAATGCACAAATTACACCAAAAGCGCTATTCTGTAAACACACATATCTTACATAGCGTGTATTTTACAGATAGGTGTACACATGGCAGCTCTGGGCAGAGCATGGGCGGGACTTGAATTTATGCACATAACTTACAGAATACTACAAGTTTATGTGCATATCTCTGGTGTTTAGGTACAAGCACTTACACCAGCTCTATGGCTGGAGTAAGTGCTTGTGCCCAAAATTATAGGCATGTATTATTGCTGATCCACTAGTATTCTATAAAGGAAAGTTTGCATCTACATTCCTGTATAGAATAAGCCCCTACCAGGCACCCTCTAGACTTCTGTTTCCAGAATTACCAATTTCTGCAGGACTCTGCTTTCTATTTGGAGTGGTTATGTTCTATCCTAGCATTTTCCTTTGTTTCTTGACTTTTGATAGTGTTTACTTTCTTTTAAATGCAGATTTCAGTATGCGGTTCCCATTTTTACACAGAGTTCTTTTTATGCATCTCATTAATTTATTGCTATCAGTTTCAATCTTTAGCGATATATAGAACATCAATATATTCACCGGTTCTTTATATATAACTTCCTCTTATGATTAACAAATCTTTTAAACTTCACTTATCTTTTTCAAGCTTGTTTTGTTTGTCGGACCCAGGGGATCAGCTGCCCGACATGCATGTTTCGCCCAAACCTGGGCTGTCTCAAGGACACTTCCCTACAATATATAAACCAGAAGGTTACTATTTCCCCCGACATCAGCAGTAAACCTACGCCTAGGAAATACTATTTTAGATATATAAATTTATCCGACTCACCCTGTAGTCTTCCCAGCGCCAGCTCAGCAAAAGTAAATCATCAGCCAAGATGGCGGTAGCGTTTTTTCGGATCAATTAAAAATCAGCTGTTAGATGACGTTTTTAACCCCGCCCCCCCATGGCATTCCACCGGCAGCCATAGAACTATCCTACATTGCTGCCGGTGGTAGGAGGAACATAGTATCAAATCAGAGAAGCCCACTCAATCTCTGCATCCCCTGGGTCCGACAAACAAAACAAGCTTGAAAAAGATAAGTGAAGTTTAAAAGATTTGTTAATCGTAAGAGGAAGTTATATATAAAGAACCGGTGAAGACGTTGATGTTCTATATATCGCTAAAGATTGAAACTGATAGCGATTGACATCACTGAGGTTCTGGGGAAATCTATATGATAAAATCTGAAGATATAAAGATATAAAGTTCTAAATGTTTTGACTGGGAGTGATAAGAAGTTTGAGTATATGCTAACTGAACTGTGACTGGATATCAAGAATTTGTAGTTTGATAGTTGTGAGGATCCAGTTTAAAAACTATTGATTTGCCTCAATATTTAGTCTCATTAATTTATTGCATCCAGTGTTCTGTGTAAATTTAATACAAATTTTTAGTGCATTATTACACTGGCTTCCTGGGATCCAAATGTCTTTCTTAGTTTTTCATTTGCAAGAAAAAAAAAAGAAAGAAAGAAAGAAAAAGAGCTGATGCAGTATGATTTTTATAGCTGTATCCATAAATTGATATAATGAAATTCAGCTTCAGTGGTGTCCTGGCTTATGCAGTCTTGTGGTAAAACAGCTTGGTTCTGCCTTTCTTTGAGACACTCTTGTGTTCTAACACGCCCAGCTGTATGTCACAAGTTGTTTTCCCACATGTAAATTGTAACAGTGATATAGAATCACATGTGCTACATTAGTGGTCTCCTGGCATAATAGTATTTTAGAAGTGGTTAGAGGTGTTTGAAACATTAATCCTGCGGCTTCTCGCTGGGCGGGGCTACAGACTATATAAGGGAATCACTCCCTTATATGGTCTGTAGCCCCGCCCAGCGCATCCCAGGATGCACTGGGCAGGACGGGGCGCCGCCATTTTGCGGCGGCGTCAACCCAAGGAAGAGGAGGGAGGCAGGCTTTCTCCCTCCTCCAACTAAGGTAGGGGGGCTGGGAGGGGGTTGTCTTTTATGCTGGACTACCAGGGATTGGTCAGACAACGCTGGGGGGGAGTTGGGGTGGGCTGGAGGTCTGCCGGACCTCCAGCCCCCCCCCCGTCGCTCGCTGGGTGGGAGGGTGGGAGGGGGCTTGGCCGGCAGTCATTAGACCATCAGGGACCATTTTCTGGGGGTTTGGGCGGGCTGGAGACCCACCAGATCTGCAGCCCTCCCTGAACCTGAGGGTGGGATCGTCGGGGGGACCGGAGGTCCGCCGGACCTCCTGCCCCCTGTTGGCAGGTTTGCTTTGGGGGGGAACGGGGGCCTGCCAGCATGCAACTGCATGCTGGACAGGGCTCACCATTCCTCCCCAATGATCTGCAAACCCTAACGCCAGCTCAGACATGGCACAGGGTTTGCCGCGGCCAGCGACCCAAATTTATACCTGGGGCAATGGAGGTACAAATTCTTGGAGGAAAAGTCTATAAACTGTTATTGAGATGGACATGGGGGAAGCCATTGCTTGCCTTGGGATTGGTAGTGTGGAATGGTGCTACTACTTGTGTTTCTGCCAGGTACTTGTGACCTGGATTGGCAATTGCTGGAAGCAGGATACTGGTCTGGATGGACCATTGATCTGACCCAGTATGGCTGTTCTATGGGTAAATTTAACCTGTATATTGGGGTAGGGTTGAGGTGGAGAGGGTACTAATGTACATACATTTAGATTTCCAAAAACATAACATAGTAACATAGTAGATGACGGCAGAAAAAGACCTGCACGGTCCACCCAGTCTGCCCAACAAGATAAACTCACATGTGCCATTTTTTGTGTATACCTTACCTTGATTTGTACCTGTCTTTTTCAGGGCACAGACCGTATAAGTCTGCCCAGCACTATCCCCGCCTCCCAACCACCTGCCCCACCTCCCACCACCGGCTCTGGCACAGATCGTATAAGTCTGCCCAGCACTATCCCCACCTCCCAACCACCAGCCCTGCCTCCCACCACCGGCTAAGCTTCTGGGGATCCCTTCCTTCTGAGGAGGATTCCTTTATGTTTATCCCACGAATGTTTGAATTCCGTTATCGTTTTCCTCTCCACCACCTCCTGCGGGAGGGCATTCCAAGCATCCACCACTCTCTCCGTGAAAAAAAAAAGTATGCATTTAGTTTTTCATGTGAAAATTACCTATACAAACTACAGATGCACCTCTTGTGTGTGTACTTTTTTCCTGAGTCAGTTTCCTAAGGGAAGTGTTTCCCTTTTTAAAACTGATATAAGGTCTTCTGGTAAAAAGACCCACAGACTTTACATGCAGGCATACTGTTTGAAAGCTGGCCTCTAAATAAGAGTAATTGTGAACAGTTCACAATCTTAATTGACTATTGTTGCGATGCCAAGAAAGCAAAACGGTTGCTTAAATTTAAAAGCCTTGCTATGTAAATCATGAAATGGGCAGATATAATAACCAACTTCAGCAATTGTTTTAGTGTTCACCACAGAAAAGGGAGCGAGAAGGACCACAGAGTTGGAAGGGGCATGGCTGGTAATAGAACTGATGCTGTGGCATTTTCAGTAGAGAGGGTTTGTGCAGACCTGAGATTGAACAGAGACAGGGGCCATGTGGGATGCATCCTTGGAAAAATGGCAAAGTTTCTTGAATCCAGAGAGATGTGGGATCCAGGACAGAGTGGATTTGCCAAAGAAAGATAGTGGTGGACAAATAGGACCAATTTTATTGGTTTACCTGAGCAGAGATTTAAATTTTGGGGCATGTGGCAAAAGCAAACCGAGCAGCCAAAGGTATTGCCCCTGCTTTAGAGGTGTCCTGCCGCTTACCTGAAGCCTATGTGAGAGCGAGAAGGGCGCCTGAAGGGAAGTCTTTGCACCAACCTAGACTGCAGCATGCATGTAAAAAAATTAATGTGCTTAATCTTTACAGGTTACAAAGTGGGTTTTTTCAGCATTTATTTGGAAGTTAAACATAATATTGAAGGTAATGAATAAAAATAAACCCAAAACACAAAAAGAAGATAAGTTGATACCTTTTATATTGAACTAACTTAGTACATTTTTTGACTTGCTATTGAAGGCAGTACCTTTTGTCTTCGGGTCAGAAATGAGGAAAAGATGACAAATATGAGAACATATAAGTGAAACATATAAGCATTTCAATGACAGTCTCATGGGAAAAGGTAGAGGCATAGGCGCCGACTCCGTGGGTGCTGTGGGTGTTCGAGCACCCCCAGTATTTTAACTCGCGTCGCCTTCCTGCCACTCAGAACTTAAAACTCATCTTATCTCGATCCCGGCAGCAGTGAAAGGCGAGCAAGCTCGTCTTTAGCCTTCCCTTCTCTCTCAGCTCTGGTCCCGCCCTCATTTCCTGTTTCCGCGAAGGCGGGACCAGAGCTGAGAGAGAAGGGAAGGCTGAAGCCAAGCCTGCTTGCCTTTCACTGCTGCCGGGATCGAGGTAAGATGAGTTTTAAGTTCTGGGCGGCAGGAAGGCGAGGACGGAGGACTGTTGTGGGAGAAAAGGTTGGGTTGGGGTTGGAACTGGCACTCGGAGGAGGGGGGCCTGGAACTCGGAGGAGAGGAGAGGGGGGCCTGGAACTCGGAGGAGGGGGGAGAGAGGGGGGGAGAGGAGAGGGGGAGGAGATGGGGGAGGGGGAAATGCACCACCTGTAAAAAAAAAAAATTCATCACCCCCAATCATTTTGAAATGTTGGCTCCTATGGGTAGAGGTGGGGTGGGGGTGGGGGTAAGAAACAGGGAGAGATGGATGGATGATCAGAGGGTTACACAGCAGTATAATTTTATAGTTTACAATTAGGGCTGCATTTCGATGAAAAATGTTTAATTGTGTGATTTAAAGGATTGATAATCTCCTCTCCTACTCTCAGATCCAACATATCTACTCTCTTCCTTCTCTTCCTCTCATCTTCCTCCAGGTCCATTATCTATCTCTCTCTTTCATGGGGTCCAACATCTCTTCCTCTCTCTCCCCTTCCACCTTTCCTCCCATTGTTCAGCACCTCCCCCTCCCTCCCTCCCCTTAACTCAGTGTCCATTATCTCTCTTCCTTCCCATTGTCCAATATCTCTCCCCCTCTCCCCATCCCTTTTTCATTGGGATTCACCTATGCCAGTAATATACACCAAGGCTTTTGTCAGTTTTTGTCATGAGTAGTGACACAAACTTAGGGCCCTGTTTACTAAGGTGCGCTAGGGTTTTTAGCGTGTGCTAAAAATTTGTGCATGCTAAAAACGCTAGTATGCCTCTAGCGCGGATTAGTAAACAGGGCCCTTGGTGTTGAGCATCCTGAAGCTCTTCTCATAGCAACTGGAACTCGTCACTTCTGCCATAGCTTCCACCGGTGGCCCCTCCAGTTCTGTTTAGTGTCTGCAGATCACTCCCCTCCCCCCACCTAGGGTTTGGCATCAGCCCCCTTCTCAATCCCCCCTCCACCCACCTATCTGCTTTAAAGGTTGTCTTCTATCAGTTTCTGGCAGCAGCAGCAGCAATGCACAGATGCTGCTTGTGGCTGGCACCAAAGTTTTCCCTGTGACCTGGCCCACCCACTCTGTCTTCACTTCCTGTTGCTGCATGGACAGAAGGGGTCAGAGGGAAAGCTTCAGAGCAGGCCGCATGCAGCATCTTGTTAAGGACTAATAGAAGATCACCTCTAAGGTAGACCTGGAGGGAATTGAGAGAGGGGGTATTCAAATGTGGACGGAGTGGGCTATAAATATTTTAAATAAAAAATAAATAATAAAAAAATGGGGGGGGGGGGGGGGGAGAAGATTCCGGATTGCGCCAAGGACTGGGGTTTGGAGTGAAAGAGAGAGGGAGAGATGTTGGGAGGAGACAGGAAACGCTGCAGTGTGATTAATTTTATTAAGCCACGATTCATTTTTTTAATTGTGACAAAAACGATGTTTTAATTGTAAATAGGACTGCATGTAAATCGCAGTTAATGCTGCAATGTGATAGGACTTTGGAAACACAGATCTTTGTTAATTCCTGTCAAGTGGGTTTCAAAATGAAAGACTTCAAAGGTCTTATATTCCTGGATTGTTTTAACATTTCCTTTCAGTATTCTAACCGTAAAGTCATTCATGCAGTGGCCCTGATCTTGCAAAGTGCTCTCCCAGAGTTGGCAAGAATGGCAGTTTGAAACTGTTCATTTTAAATGCGGTAACCATGCAGACACGACTCTGTGCAGATTTAGTTCTGTACCGGAAGATGAACATACCAGAGGAAGGACAGTGTTGACTGAACAGCATGAAGTGGTATTTGGCACATGCAAAGGGATTTTCCTCAGACCTTGCCAGTTGTTTATGCACCGCACAGACTCCACTGTTGGGGTTTACCACAGAGAAATATGCCTGCTATAAATTTCCTTTTCCTTAACACTGCTAATTCTCCCTGGGCTGGATTCCAGGCTTGACAGAATCTGTAGCAGCACTAGGGGAAAGTTTAATTGGAATAGCTTGCAAGCCTTTATAAACTTTTATAAAAATCATTGAAAATCCCAGTGCGTGTGATGAGATGATTTGAAGTGGAAAAGAACTTCGTAAAGGTGTCTGGAGAGTGCTTTCAAAGTACAGCTACGTGTGTGTGTGTTTTGCTTTTATTTTAAAATTTGATTTCCTAAAAAGCTCTCTGTAGGTTTTAGTGGTTAACTGATTTATAATTCTTATTTTTTCTCAAGATAGCCAATTCAGTGGCATAAAGTTACCTGATTCTGTGTACTTAGGGGTCCTTTTACATAGGCACTCTGAAAAATGGCTTGGGGTAGTGTAGGCGCAGGTTTTGGGTGCATGCCAATCCATTTTTCAGCGCGCCTGTGAAAAAGGTCTTTTTTTGGGCCTTAAATGGATGTGAGGCAAAATCAAAATTGCCGCGCATCCATTTTGGGTCTGAGACCTTACCGCCAGCCATTGACCTAGTGGTAAAGAATTCTGGCGGTAATGACCCACACGCGTCAAATGCCACTTGGCGCGCATCCATTAAGCGTGTCCGAAAAGAAAAAAATATTTTTCAGACGTGCGTATTGGACGCACGCCAAAAATGAAATTACTGCAAGAGCTACACAGTAGTTGGGCAGTAACTCCATTTTCATGTGCGTTGAGTTCGCATAGACGCTAATGCGGCTTAGTAAAAGGACCCCTAAGGGACCTGTTTACTAAAGCGTGGTGAGTTTTTAGCAGTTATTGTTTTAAAATTAATGCACAGTAAATTCAAAGGCTGTGTGGTAATTGTGCCCCCTGCAGTTACTGCATAGAGAAGTTTATTCGTGGCTTGTTGAGAAATCATTAACTGCATCTACATGAACTACACAAGCGACAGCCTGTGCTAATTACCATACTACAACTGCAATATTTATTTATGTATTTTATTTATTTATTGGGATTTATTAACCACCTTTATGAAGAGATTCACCCAAGGTGGTATGTAGCAGGTACATAAAACTTATAATTTCGTTAACAGCCTAACAATAGTTAAAAGACCAAATATAAACATAAATACAATAAATCAGGTAAACTTGAAAACAGCAAATTGACACCTAATAATAAGACTACCATGAAACAGTATCAAAAATATACACATTTAATAGCACTGAAATTCAAATAACAAAGATATAATGTCAGTATAGTACTAATGAAAGACCTAATAAACACACATTAGAACATTCAAATAACATTACTATGATACTAATGCTTTTCTACGATACAGCTTACCATATAGCTAACTGGCCAAGTACAGATATATAGATGGGGACAGATGGGTGGCTAAACGCAAGGAACATTCTTTGTACAGTTAAAACAAGATATAAGGAACTGATCTAAGTTACAGTGTGTACATAGCAAGCTAGTCCAGGTGCAGAAGGGGTGTATAGTCAGTCACCCTATATATATTAAAGGCTTGGGAGAAGAGCCATTCTTTCACTTGCTTCCTGGCAGTCTCAAGTTATACGTACCCCCTCTGGGAGTAAATTCCAGAGCGTGGGGGCTACTCCTGAGAAGGTTCACTGGTGGGTATCACATCGTACAATTTCTTATGATGAGGAGAGAGATAGTGAAAATCCGTGAAAAGATCTTAGGGGGTCTTTTACTAAAGATTAGCTCGAGTTATCTGCAGCAGGATCCATAGGATTAAATTGGGCCTGCTGCAGATAACTCGAGCTAATCTTTAGTACAGGACCCCCTTAGAGATCTCAAAAGTGTGTAAAGGGCTAACTGAGGGGCTCTTTTACTAAGCTGCGTAAGCGTCTATGCGTGCCCAACGCGTGCCAAAATTGAGTTATTGCCCAGTTACCGCGTGCTCTTGGAGTAATTTCATTTTTAGCGTGTGTCTTATACGCACGTACGAAATGTTTCAGACGTGCGTATTGGACACATGCCAATTACCGCCCGATTACTGCATGAGACTTTACCGCTAGGTCAATGGCTGGCGGTAAGGTCTCAGACACAAAATGGATGCGCAGCAATTTTCATTTTGCCGCACGTCCATTTTCGGCAAAAATTTTAAAAATGCATTTTTTGCAGGTGCGCTGAAAAATGATTCTACACGCACCCAAAACACATGCTTACACTACCACAGGCCATTTTTCAGCACACCTTAGTAAATGAACCCCTTATTCTTTAAGTACTTTGGCTCATTTTGTCTGATGGCCTTGAAAATCAAACAGAGAATATACAGTCCACGCCCAGTCTCTTCCATTATTCTGCCCAATTCCTCTCTAAGGGACTCTTTTACAGAGTGGCGGGCTTACTGCTCGCTCTTTTGGGACTACTGCTGGCCCAATGTGTCCGCCGGCGGTAGTCTCGTCTCGAACGTGCGCCATTTCTGGGGGGAAAAAGAAAGCCCCCAGAAATGGTTCGCGTGGCGATAACCCATGGTAATTGGGCATCACCGCATGCTGCCTGGTTACCGCAAGCTTAGTGCGGGAGCCCTTATCGCCACCTCAGTGGGTGGCGGTAAGGGCTCCCCATCGCATGACCATGCTTTAAGAGTTCTCTTACCGCATGGCCATGTGAGCCTGGGGTCTTTTTACCTGCTGTGGTAAAAAGGACCCTGGAAAGAACGGCCCCCACCTCCAGCACAGGACCCTTTTTCCCACAGCATGGTAAAAGGACCCCTAAGCTTCTAGCACAGGATTTTTAATGCAAGGTTGTTTTAGTGCATGGTGTACATTTAGGGGGGAATTCTATAAATTCGGTGTCTCTGATAAATGTATGCACTGTAACTTAGATTTAAATTGTAAGCGAGTTCGGACCTCATTGGGAATAAGAAGGCTAAAAGTGTTATTTTAGATTACATTAGAAAAAATCAACGCTAAGCGCTTTTCGATAAAGGGTGCACAATTTACAGAATAGCATTAGAGCAGACTCCCATACCCAACTCCAGGTGTAAATCCTGATGCGTAGGTTGGGTGCAAATCCCCCATATTCTATAGCACTGTGCAGAACCTTTTGGAACGCCCCCTGCTGTGGGTCCTCAGAGTTATAGAATAGCATTCAGCCAGATATGCGTGCAAATCCTAATTGGTGCCAGTTAACATTGTTACCCCCCCCCCCCCCCCCCGATTATTGCTTGTTAATAGCTTGTTATCCAATTAAGTCACATGTGCATCTTGATTGGCACCCAAATTTGGACACCTTATTTATTTATTTAATTATCATATTTATATCCTGCTCCATCCAAAGTTCCGGGCGGGTTGCAAAAAAACGTACACAATATTTAAACAATACAACATCTCATTTTCCTGCTTACAGTCAAACATACTAAGGGCCCTGTTTATTAAGCTGCACTAGAGGCACATTAGCGTTTTCAGCATGCGTTGTGTAGGCACCCTCATTCCTGTGGGTGCCTGCAAAGTGCATGCTAATTTTGTGCACGTGCTGAAAACGCTAGTGCATCTTAGTAAACAGGGCCCTAAATATCATAAACAAATCAAACTTAGTCAAAAACCAGCAGCGAAAATCAAGTATAGAATCTGGGGCACAGTAAATTGTTGGCTGTTGCTGCTGAGTCTGGAGAGCAGCACGCTGTGTGAACAAGCATGGCTTTGTGAAATGCCATGATGGTCAGAAAGTTTTTAAAGCTAGAATACCAAAACAAGGACCTTGTCGAGATCCTGAACAGCATTTGGAAGCTAAGTATGGATTAAAAGACCTGTAGAACAGAAAAAGCAAAGAGATTTTTAGAACTATATTTGCTTCAGCTGATGATCGAGGGGTAAAAGGGGCACTCAGGGAAGACAAGGGCATAGCACTACTACTACTATTTAGCATTTCTATAGCGCTACAAGGCGTACGCAGTGCTGCACAAACATATAAGAAAGACAGTCCCTGCTCAAAGAGCTTACAATCTAATAGACAAAAATAAAGTAAGCAAATCAAATCAATTAATGTGTACAGGAAGGAAGAGAGGAGGATAGGTGGAGGCGAGTGGTTACAAGTGGTAACAAGTCAAAAGCAATGTTAAAGAGGTGGGCTTTCAGTCTAGATTTAAAGGTGGCCAAGGATGGGGCAAGACGTAGGGGCTCAGGAAGTTTATTCCAGGCGTAGGGTGCAGCGAGACAGAAGACGCAAAGTCTGGAGTTGGCAGTAGTGGAGAAGGGAACAGATAAGAAGGATTTATCCATGGAGCGGAGTGCACGGGAAGGGGTGTAGGGAAGGACGAGTGTGGAGAGATACTGGGGAGCAGCAGAGTGAGTACATTTATAGGTTAGTAGAAGAAGTTTGAACAGGATGCAAAAACGGATAGGGAGCCAGTGAAGGGTCTTGAGGAGAGGGGTAGTATGAGTAAAGCGAACCTGCCGGAAGATGAGACGGGCAGCAGAGTTTTAGGTCTTCACTGTGGAATATGTGGGAGAGATACCGGTGCCAGAAATGGTATTCAGTGCTGACGAGTCAGAGAAACTGACTCAAATCTATGTAAACCTGGAAGAGTAATGGGGCAATTGTAACGAAGAGTAGCAAATCACCAGGACTGGATGTTGTACATCCCAGAGTATTGACAGAATTGAAAAATGAATTTACTATTGTTAGTAATGTGAAATTTATCCTTAAAATCAAGCATGGTACCCGAAGATTGGAGTGTGGCCAATGTAATGCCGATTTTTAAAAAGGGTTCCAGAGCTGATCTGAGAAATTACAGACCAGTGAGCCTGACATCGGTGCCGGGCAAAATGGTAAAGACTATTATAAAGAACATATACATAAGCATGGATTAATGAGGTAAAGCTAACATGGATTAAGTGAAGGGAAATCTTACCTCACCAATCTACTACATTTCTTTGAAGGGGTGAACAAACATGTGGATAAAGGTGAGCCGGTCGATATTGTGTATCTGGATCTTCAAAAGGTATTTCACAAAATACCTCATGAAGACTGCAGAGGAAATTGGAAAGTCATGGAATAGGAGGAAGTGTTCTATTGTGGATTAAAAACTGGTTAAAGGATAGAAAATAGAGAGTAGGATTAAATGGTCAGTATTCTCAATGGAGAAGGGTTGATAGGGTTGATAGTGGGGTTCTACAGAGTTTTGTGCTGGGACTGTTGCTTTTTAACATATTTATAAATGATCTAGATATAGAAATAACTAGTGAGGTAATTACATTTGCCAACGATACAAAGTTATTCAAAGTTGTTAAATCCCAAGAGGATTGTGAAAAATTACAAGACAACCTTACGAGACTGGGAGACTGGGCATCCAAATGGCAGATGACATTTAATTTGAGCAAGTGCAAAGTGATGCATGTGGGAAAGAGGAACCCAAACTATAGCTATGTGATGTAAGGTTCCACATTTGGAGTCACCAACTAGGAAAAGGATCTAGGAGCCATCGTTGACAATATCTTGAATCCCTTTGTTGAGTGTGCTGCGGCAGCAAAGAAAGCAAATATAATGTTAGGTATTATTAGGAAAGGAATGGAAAACAAAAATGAGGATGTCATAAAGTCTTTGTATCGCTCCTTGGTGTGACCGCACCTCAGATATTGTGTGCAATTCTGGTCACCGCATCTCAAAAAAGATATAGTGGAATTAGAAAAGGTACAGAGAAGGGCGATGAAAAAGATAAAGGGGATGGGATGACTTCCCTATGAGGAAAGGGTAAAGCGGCTAGGGCTCTTCAGCTTGGAGAAAAGACAGCTGAGGGGAGATATGATAGAGATCTATAAAATAGTGAGTGGAGTTGAACGAGTACACGTGAATCACTTGTTTACTCTTTTCAAAAATACTAGGACTAGGGGGCATGCAATGAAGCTACAAAGTAGTAAATTTAAAATGAATTGGAGAAAATATTTCTTCATTCATCGTGTAATTAAACTCTGGAATGTGTTGCCAGAGAATATGGTAAAAGCAGTTAGTTTAATGGGTTTAAAAAAGGTTTGGATATCTTCCTAAAGGAAAAGTCCATAGATCATTATTAAAATGGACTTGGGAAAATCCACTGCTTATTTCTAGGATAAGCAGCATAAAATATATTGTACTGTTTTGGAATCTTGCCAGGTACTTGTAACCTGGATTGGCCACTGTTGGAAACAGGATGCTGGGCTTGATGGACCTTCGGTCTATCCCAGTATGGCAACACTTATGTACTTATATAAATCCTATTCCATGCAAGTATGGCTTTAGGACAAAAATATAAAACTTCAAACTAGTATTTTTTAAACAACTTTGCAGGAAGTATTCCAGAGGGTCTAGGAAAAGATTTAATCTCCTATTATAATTTTCAATTTTTTTTCTATCTTTCTATAGAGGAAAATCTTGTCTTTAACTGCAGTAGATTGTCAAGAACTTTTATCTCATCTCTTAACTGATAGAACTGAGAAGCACAGTCCATTTTCATTTTGTCCACTACAGATGTCAGTGTGGAAATTTTTAAGGATAAAGCCTTTACCTCTGCTGTGGACTCCACTACAGAGGTGTTCAAATGCTGCAGGCTTCTCCAGTTATGTTCCAGAGCCACCCCCTTGGAGAGCTCTGAGAAAAAACTCGGGCCCAATGGTCAACTCATCGGTAGGCTACTTCACCAAAGCAAGTGCTGTATGGGAACTCTTCTGAATTGCTAATCCAATTATTTTCTCATTGCTTTTATAATTCTACTAGAATTCAGGACAATTTATTATTGAGGTACTCAGCTTTTCAAAACAAAAGGTTCAAGCCCCAGATTGATTCTATGTTTTCTTTTCGTGCTGTTGCTGAGTGGAATTCTCTACCAGTTTTCTTCCGTTTAGAATCGAATTATATGCGGTTACGCAAGAAGTTGAAGACTTCTCTATTTGATAAATTTTAAATTTTCATTGTTTTCTCCTAATTTGTTCTTCCTGCTTTTGTGCAGTTTCTTATATTGTAAACCACCTTGAACCTCTTAGTGGGATTTGTGCGGTATGTAAGATGCAGTTTAGATTGGATTAGAAGGAATGACTTATGATCCCAGATAAGGAGGTGTATTGTGATAGAAAGCTGTATGTACTAATATTAAGAATTTGAATTTAATTCCATATGGGATAAGTAACCAGTGGTAACCCAGACCTGAGTATGCCACTTCTACATCCTACCCAGGCCAAGCCAGTCCCATTGGATAGGGGGTTGCAAATCAGTGCGCCAAGCCAGTACCCAGGGTGGTGGCAGGTCTTTTGTGTTGTATATCTAGACCTTCTTAATTCAGGATCTGTAGCTAAGGCTAAAATGGTCTCTGCTTTTCTCTGATGTCTTTGGAAAACATCCTATAAGATGCTTTTTGAATTGTATTTTTTTTTAGACAGCAGAATGTGAAAATGCACGAGGGTATAAAGACTTCTTTATAAAGATTTCCAGGGGTATGTTTATCGAACCGCAGTGCCCATTAGCATATGTTATTACTATATAAGCCCCATTGCAAAGAGCGAAAGTGGCACTGTATAATGTGGGATATGGTTAAATATACCCATAGGTATCTAAATCTAGGCAGAGGAATTGCATTCAATTGTAAATGTAGTCCCAAATGTAGATGAATTTTTGGTGCTTTCTAAGCTCAGCTGAAAATCTGCCTCAGTATAGGCACTCAGCATTTTTTGAAAACTGATTCCCCAGTGTGTTTAACATCATTTTTTTTCCACTTTTACAAAACGCTTTCTTTTCCCATCACTTATTGAATGATGTTTACAGAATAACTCAAAAGTTGAATTTTCATTTACATTTTATATATATATATATACAGTTGTATGAAATAGTTTTCCCTCCCTCCTGATTTCCCTTATGATAGCAAATATGTCTTACTTAGGGCCTCTTTTACTAAGGCGTGCTAGCATTTTTAGTGCGTACTAAACAATAGCGACATCCATAGGAATATATGGATATTGCTAACATTTAGTGCCCCCTAAATATTAGTGCAAGCTAAAAACGCTAGCGTGCTTTAGTAAAAGACTCCCTGAATGATTTATGATATTTAAACAATTAGACAAAGGGAACACGAGTAAGCACATAGCGTACCAGCTGATATTTAGCCTGCGGCAGTCAGTATTTTGTAAAATGCTAACTGCTGTGGGCAGATTTAACTCCAAATAGTCAGTGTCGGGGCCATGTCTGGTGACCAGCATTGAATATCCAGAGCTAAATGAAGATAAGGAAAGCCGAATCCCCCCTCCCCAGTGATTCCACTTCCCTCCCCCTAATCCTGTACAGATATCGAGCCCCCACCCCATAAGCCTCCTCTTAAATACCTGGTGGTCCAAGAGGGTTGTGTGGGCAGGAGCAATGCCCACTCGCTCCTGCCCAACATGGCAACTACCCCAAGGCTTTCACTAGAGGTTGTGGCAGCCATTTTACACTAGCTGCTGTGATGAGCATGAGCGAGTGGGCATCGCTTCTGCTCGTATTACCCCACTGGATTACCATGTATTTAAAAGTAGGTGTAGGTGGGATGGCTCGATTGGGCCTTACATATGTGCAGGGTGGGAGAGAGGGGGATTGGGGGCATGGGAGAGGAAGGAGCAGCAGGAAAACACTACTGCTGCAACCCAGAAGCTAACCGGACACCAGCTAATGTTATACTGGTGCCCAGTTAGTTTTGCAGCTAAAGTTAGGACAGCCTTTTTGCTGTCCTTAGTTGCTTACCACTTACCTAACCGGTTAGTGGTCTGAATATGACCACATACCAGTTAGATCTGGCTCCTCCCATTCTCTACCCATGGACCTCCCTGACACTAACCGGACAGTGCAGGGGAAATATGATAGAGGTCTATAAAATAATGAGTGGAGTGGAAAGGGTAGACGTGAATCGATTGTTTACTCTTTCAAAAAATACTAGGACTAGGAGGCACGCAATGAAGCTACAAAATAGTACATTTAAAACGAATAGGAGAAAATATTTCTTCACTCAACATGCAATTAAACTTTGGAATTTGTTGCCAGAGAATGTAGTAAAAGCAGTTAGCTTAGTGGGGTTTAAAAAAAGGTTTGTATAACTTCCTAAAGGAAAAGCCCATAGACCATTATTAAAATGGACTTCGGTAAAAACCACTGCTTATTTCTAGGATAAGCAGCATAAAATGTATTGTACTTTTTTGGGATCTTGCCAGGTATTTGTGACCTGTATTAGTAACTGTTGGAAACAGGATGCTGTGCTTCATGGACCTTCCAGCATGGCGATACTTATGTCTGTGGTGAATTTCACAGTTCTGTCTGGTTACGTGCCACTGAATATCACCACTTAGGTGGTCAGAAGTGATTTAACCAGTCAGGATCCTCTCCTGCCCTTTTAAATCACTTTGAATATCAGGCAAACAGTTTTTAAATGATTACTTCATTTATTTAAGGAACAAAGATGCACCTTTACTAACCTGTGTTAGGAAATGGGCTTAGTGTGTCTTAACACGGGACTTTCCCATACGCTAAGCCCATTTCTAATGCAACAGTATTTTAGCCATTTTCCCCTTTTTTTCAGGTTATGCACTAATGTTCACATTGGCATGCACTACCTGAAAAAAATTAAGGCAAAAACACTTACTGCCTCCCATTTAGGAGGCGCTAAGTGCTCCCATATTGTCTGTGATTTCCAGTTAACATGAGCTAATCAGAGCACGTTAGCAGGATAACACTTCAATGTCCATTCAATGCCCATGTCATGCCCCCTCCCAGTTAAAAAAAAAAAGAACGCACAATTAGCATTTGCTAAGAGGCAAACTAACCGCAAAATTCTTTCACCTGTTTTGCAGTTGGCCATTTTTCCCTCGTTAAGCATCCATATCGCCCTGTGAAAAAGTAACTGCCCCTAAACTTAATAACTGGTTGCACTACCTTTAGCATCTATAATTGCAACCAAATTCTTCTTATAATTTGATTTGTGTCTTTCACGTCGCTGTGAAGAATCTTAGCCCACTCTTCTTTGCAGAACTGATTTAATTGAGACATAGGTTTTGGGATAATACACTGAGTAAAACACGAGTTATAAATAATGGAGTTTCATATAAAAGTTTATTGTTAATAGTTATGCAACTGCACAGTAATTATACATGTACACATTATAAATATAGGAGAAGACAAGAAGGAAGGGATAGGGGAGAAAAGTTTGGAAAACATTGATGATGGACGTTTCAGGTTTAGTAATGTGTACTAGACTTCGCTGTTATACGATTTATATTGACTGAGATGGAATTGTATACCATGTGACCTCATCAATAAAAAATTGTTGAAACATAATTGAGACATAGGTTTTTGTTTTGTTACATTTGTACCCCGCGCTTTCCCACTCATGGCAGGCTCAATGTGGCTTACATGGGGCAATGGAGGGTTAAGTGACTTGCCCAGAGTCACAAGGAGCTGTCTGTGCCTGAAGGGGGAAATCGAACTCAGTTCCTCAGAACCAAAGTCCACCACCCTAACCACTAGGCCACTCCTCATTTGTTTCAGGTCCTGCCACAGCATCTCTATTGGGTTTAAGTCAGGACTTTGACTAGGCCAATCCAAAACTAACCCCCCTGTTTACAAAGCTGGCCAGCATTGTTGACACAGCCCATTCAGAGTAAATGGGCTGTGTCAGCAGTACTGCACTGCCAGCCGCTAGCACAGTTTAGTAAACAGGGGGATAAGTTTGTTTCTCCTCAGCCATTCAGATGTAGGCTTGCTTTTGTGTTTTGGATCATTGTCTTGTTATATCACCCAGTTATTCTTCAGCTAACGGACAGATGATGGGACATTCTCCTTAAGAGTTTTCTAGTACCATGCAGAATTCATAGTTCCTTCAATATTGGCAAGTTTTCCAGGTCCTGAGGCAGCAAAGTATTTCTTCACCATCACACTACCACCCCCATGTTTGACTGTTGGCTTGATGTTCTTACTGTGGGATACTGTATTTGCCCTACGCCCATGGTTTTTTTTAAGGGGGTACTGAATACCGGCACTTTTTCCATTGTCTGCTAAAATTGACCCATTGACCCCAAGTTTTAATGAAAGAGTTGAGGCTCTACATACCAATTCTGTCTGGTCATAGATTCTGTGACTGGTTGCAGGGGGTCAGGCTATTGTGAGGTGGGCCCCTTAGTGATCACCCTACCCCTGAAGGGTGGCTTAGCATTTAAGTACTGGCACCTTTTTTGCTAGAAAAAATGCACTTCCTACGCCAAACATAGTGGGACCTGTGTTATCCACTTGGATAGCAGTGGGTTTTGCCTTGATACTCTCCCATGAGTCCCATTTTCCCAGTCTTTCTTATGAGTCATGAACACTGACCTTAGCTGGGGAGCGGGGGTGGGGGGGGGGGGAGAGAGACACACAGAGGACCAGATGATCAGAAGCCCTGTGCTGTTCCAAACAGCCCTCTAAAATTAGCGCTGGAGCAGCATGGGGCATTAACGCCCCTATAATTGGAGCTAATAGTATGCAAATTTAGGCACACTATTAGCTCTGATCATAGAGGTACTTCTGCGGGAAGATTGTGCCTGGGTATGCGTCCAAAGTACAGTCCACCCGCAGAAGTTGTTTGACAGATCTGGGCTATCAAAAAAAAAAAAAAGCCTGGACCTGTCAAACAGCAGAAGAGGTTTGACAGGTCCGGGGTTTTCTCCCGGACAAGTCAAACCTAAGCCCGCCCCCCCCAAAACACTTAAAAAAAGGCCCCAGTGATCTAGTGGGACCGCTAGCACTCCCTACCCACCCAACATTGACGAAACCAGCCTGGTGGTTTAGTGGGACAGCTGGACTCCCACCCACCTTCCCACCCAACATTGAAGAAACTTGCCTGGTGGTCTAGTGAGACTGCTATCCTCCCTCCACCTCACCTTACCTTGAAGAAACCGGCCTGACCTCTAGCCCTCCCCACTGGCACTCCCCTGCTCCCTCCCCATAGCCTACCTTGTCCATAGTTGGAGGAGGGAGAGACTAGTATTCCATCCCCCCTCTTTGGGCGCCTTCTCAAAACATAGTAACATAGTAACATAGTAGATGACGGCAGAAAAAAGACCTGCACGGTCCATCCAGTCTGCCCAACAAGACAAACTCATATGTGCTACTTTTTGTATGTATCTTACCTTGATTTGTAACTGTCATTTTCAGGGCACAGACCATACAAGTCTGCCCAACACTATCCCCGCCTCCCAACCACCAGCCCCGCCTCCCGCTGGCATAGGGTTTGCAGTGGGAGCAGCGCCCTTGTTTGGCTGCTGCCCACTGATTATAAGGGAGGAATGTGAGAGACCTTCGTTTGCATGCATTTGCATGCAATTAGCAGTCAGAGCCGGCGAGTGCGTTGTTTCACGCGCTCGCTGGTTCTGATCTAGGAAGCAGGCAAATGCGGATGCTAGTCTAGCACTAATGGCCTCAGCGCCCACGTTTGCTTCTGATCATTGGACTGAGAAAGAGAGAGAGAGAGAGACGCTGGATGGGGAGGGGTGGGAGACAGAGAGAAACGCTGAATGGGGAAGAGATAACATTTGCCTGTTCATCTCTTCTTTATTCTTCCTTAAATTTAAATTTTAAAAGTACTGCTTGAGAACCAGGAAAATACGGACTGACCCAATTCCCAAGCAATCCGGATTTTTGGACTTGTACTGTATTCAGTTCTCGAGAGCAGCAGTCTGGTTTGTTTATCAGAATAACCTAAAATATATAAATGAACCTGATTCACAGACCAAACATAATATGGTGAGAATTGATTGCGGATCGCCTAAAACCAGATCTTTCTTGCAGAATGGGTTTTCATACCCCTAGACGAGATGTATAACTATGTAGACATCATGAAAATGCATATATGTAGGAAGAAAATATTTTGGCCATATTATTTATACAGCTTTTTCTACATATGAAGTCTGCCTTACATGTAGAAAAAGATTTTATAAAATTTACATGACCACATGTGCACATGAATACCAGGTACTTTGCACTTAATTTCCTTTTGTGCCAGTCCTGAAGACATTTCATGCCAACCACTGTCCCCCTGTGAATGACTGTGAATGTGGGTGGATGTTGCTGAGAATATATTCCCTGATCAAAGGCACAGCACACACTCACTTCTGTGTCTCTCTTTTTAGGTTTTTTTTTGGTCAGCAAACCTGCAGTAGGTGCATTGGAAATGTTAGGAAGAGAGGAAAAGGCTCACACTTGCAGGCTGATCTAGGATGCTTAATATAGTGTTTGCATGCCCTAGCTTTGGGGTGGGTCTCAGCATTGCTGAGATTATGTTAAATGAGATTGTGCAATGCAAGGCTGAGATATGAGGGGCCCAGTTCTGCTGAATGTGCCTCTGCTGCCTGCTAGGCTGTGTGTCTACAGTGTCAACAGCAGGCCATAACATCTGGTGCTCATTGCACTAGGGAGTGACCTTGTCTTCAGTCCCATCTCCTTGTTATCCTCTCTCTTGTCTGCTCCCTGGCTGCCCCTTCCCACATCTGCTTTTTCTCCTTACAAGCTCCGATTCTCTCCCCTCCCCCATCCCTTGTCTCCTCACTTTTCTGAAACCCTGTGTGTACAAGCCTGTTACTTGCTGTTTCTGATTCTTCTTGCCATCCTTTGAGATGGAGCTCGCCTGTGCCTGATGCCTTACTGCATTCTCTCAGGCCTGGATGATCAAAAGCACATGCGGGTGCTAGAGGCCATTGGCGCTGGACTAGCGCTTGCATTTGCCTGCGTAGGATGATCGGAGGGGCCTGGCACGAACGCTCCAGGGAATACCACAGAGCTCATTTAACGTATATTTAAATAAGCTGTGTGGTATTCCGCCCATATGATCAGAGCACTGTGCTCTGATTGGATGACTGGAATAGTGCCTTAAACCTACGCCAGCTCCTGGACCCCCCACCCCTCCAATGGCAAAGGCCTGCCAAGCCCTGGACACTGACCCCCCAACACAAGGGCACAGGGGGCCGGAGGTCCAGTGAACCTCTAGCCCCCCTACCCCCGCCTCCCCCCAACAGAAGAGAGGGCTGGAAATCCTGTGGACCTCCAGCTCCAACTTGGTAGTCTAGCAGCCCCGACCCTACCCCTGTACCTTAAGATAACAGAGGAGAGAGTAGCACCCACCTGTTGGTCTAGTGGCCTCTCCCTGGTGGTGTAGCAGCCTTGAACCCCCCCCCCCCCACACACACACACCTTAACATGATGGAGGAGGGAGTAGCACTCTCTCCTCTTTCCAGTGCTGCCTCCAAAATGGCAGCGCTCTGTTCTGCCCAATGTATCCTGGGATGTGCTGGGTGCTGCTTCCATACCATATATGCACTGGGCAAGGCAGGGCGCTACCATTTTGGAGGCAGCGCTGGAAGGAGAAGGGAGTGCTACTCCCTCCTCTTGTCAGCTTAAGGTAGGGGGGTTCGAGGCCACTAGACCATCAGATGGGAGCTGGACCTCCAGTCCTCTCTTTTGTCGGGGGTGGGGGGTGGGGTTTGAGTCGGGTCAGGTCTTGGGAGAGTTCTTGACCACCAGGGCCTCTGGCTGGGGGGAGGGGTTGGGGGGGGGTCTGCAGGTCCACATTTATTTATTTATTTGTTACATTTGTATCCCACATTTTCCCACCTATTTGCAGGCTCAATGTGGCTTACATAGTGCCGGAGAGCTGTTTGCAGACTCCGGAGTAAACAAATACAAGGTGATGTTGTGGAAGGATAAGGTTCATGGTGTAGGACCACATAAAGGAATCGTACAACGGAAGAGTTGTGTGATGGCCAATACGAACTGTTGTGTCGCTGAGATCAGGCGTTTATGTTGGGTCGGTAGGGTATGCCTTTTTAATCAGGTGGGTCTTAAGTGATTTTCTGAAGTGTAAGTGGTCGTATGTGATTTTCAAGTCTTTTGGTAGTGTGTTCCACAGTTTTGTGCTGATGTATGAAAAGGTGGATGCATATGTTGATTTGTATTTGAGTCCTTTGCAGCTTGGGTAGTGGAGATTTAGGCACATTCGTGTTGATTCGGATGTGTTTCTTGTTGGGAGGTCGATCAAGTCTGTCATGTATCCCGGTGCTTCACCGTAGATAATTTTGTGAACCATAGTGCAAATTTTGAAGGTAATGCGTTCTTTGATTTAAGAGCCAGTGTAGTTTGTCGCGGAGGGGTTTTGCGCTTTCAAATCTTGTTTTTCCGAAGATGAGTCTTGCTGCCGTGTTTTGAGAAGTCTGAAGTTTCTTTAAGGTTTGCTCTTTGCATCCCGCATGAATTCCATTGCAATAGTCTGCATGGCTTAGTACCATTGATTGTATCAGGTTGCGAAATGTTTCCCTCGGGAAGAGTTGTTTTACGCGTTTGAGTTTCCACATTGAGTAGAACACATTCCTTGTTGTGAATTTTGCTTGGCTTTCTAGTGTTATGTTGCGGTCCAATGTAACTCCGAGGATTTTCAGGCTGTCTGAGACAGGAAGGATGTGGTCTGGGGTGCTGATAGTTGTGGGATTGTCTGTGGTGTGTTGGGATGAAAGGATGAGACATGAGTTTTTTCTTTGTTGAGTTTTAGTTGAAATGCATTTGCCCAAGAATCCATGGTATTCAAGCTGATCTTGATTTCATTAGCGATTTCTGCCAGTGTAGATCTGTAAGGAACATATATAGTGACATCGTCTGCATAGATGAAAGGGTTAAGGCCTTGGTTGGATAAGGTCTTGGCTAGTGGGGTCATCATTAGGTTGAAGAGGATTGGCGATAGTGGTGATCCTTTGGGTACTCCGCAGTCTGCTTTCCACGGTGGTGATATGTTTGTTTTTGACTTTACTTGATATGTTCTTGTGGATAGGAAGCTCTTGATCCAGCTAAGTATGTTGCCAGCAATCCCGAATTTGTCGAGTAATCTTATTAATATGTTATGGTTTACCATGTCGAATGCACTAGACATGTCGAATTGGAGGAGGAGGATGTTGTTGCCTACTGCTATTTCCTGCGTGAATTTGGCTAGGAGAGTGAGTAGTACTGTTTCTGTGCAGTGTAACGGGCAAAAACCAGACTGTGATTCATGTAGTATTGAGAATTTGTTTATATAGTCTGTTAGTTGTTTGGCTACCATGATTTCCATCAGTTTGACTGACAACGGGATGGATGCTACTGGTTGGTAGTTGGTGATTTCATTTGGTGTCTTTTGGTATTGGGGTGAGTAGAATATTGCCCTTTTTCTTCGGGAAGAGACCTTGCTGAAGCATGTAGTTTAGGTGGGATGTGAGATCTGCTATGTAGTGGTCAGGGGCAGATTTCAGTAGGTAGTTGGGGCAGGTGTCTAGTTTACAGTGAGTGTTGGCGAATCTCCTGAGCGCCCGTGCTACAGTATCGACGGTAAGGAGGGAAAAGTTTAGCCAGGTGCAGTCAGCTGGGTGTTATCCAGTGGTTGGGTCCAGCTCGTTTAGGAAGTTTTCAATGTCATTGTTGCCTTGGGGTAGTGTGTTGCGTAGGTTTACAATTTTTTCATTGAAGTTCTTTGCAAGTTTGCCTGCAGATGGGGTGTCTGTGTTCGATGCAGTAACCAGGTTGGTATCTAGGAGTTTGTTCACAAGTTGGTATAGTTTTTTAGTGGCTTTGTAATCTGTTTCTAGTTTAGTTTTGTAGTGTGTTCTTTTGGTCTGTCTTATTGCGTATTTGTATTTTCTTTGAGATTGTTTCCATGTGTTGAGAAAGTGTTCATCTTTTGTTTTTTTCCATGTTCATTCGAGTTGCCTAGATTGTGTTTTTAGCTTTTTCAGGCCATCCTTGAACCATGGTATCGAGCTGTGCTTGCGTAATGTTCTTGTTCGTAAGGGTACAGTTTCATCTAGTATGCATTTGTTATGGATTCTGATTGAGGCGATTTCAAGTTGAGGTGTCATGGACTCGGCAATGGTTTCTGTAGTAAAGTGAGATCGATAGATTAGTGCAATGCCTCCACCTCTTTTTCCCTTTCTGGTCTAGTGTGTGATTTTGTATCCTGAAGGGCACAGGTCTAGGATTATGGGGTGTTTTTGGTCGCGGATCCAGGTTTCACTGATGAAGAGTATGTCAAGGTCTTCTGCCGTGATCCAGTCTGTTAGGGTTGCTGTTTTGTTTACTGCGGATCTGGCATTGATGTAGCCCACTTGGATTTTTTGGTATGGGTCTTCTGCGTTTGGTGTTGTGTGGACTTTTATTAGTTGTCGTTTCTTAGGTGGGGTGAGTTTATTTGGGCCATTCTTTGCATTCTGAGTTAATTGTCTACATATTGGTGTTCTTCCTTTGTCAAGGTAGTTGTCTGATTGATGAGGCATGGTGTGTCTAATTATTCTCTGATGATTATGCAGTATGCGTATGATATTGTCTGCAAGAGGGGTGGTCAGCGTAAAGTGGATCAGTGATAATGAGTAAATTATTAGGAGTGGTTTGAGGGTATTCATTTTGGTTTATGTTCACTGTGGCTAGAAATAAGGCTATTCCTGATGACCGGGTGTGTGGGAATAGTTTTGTTCTTTGGTGCGAGTCTGGTGTTGTGATCTTTTGTGTTATTTCAGCTTGCTATTCTGGCTGTGGAGATCAGTATTGAATTAGGTTTCAATAATGGGTTAATGAGTCAGGCAGGCAGGCAGCACTTCATTCATCAGGTAAAAAACTCCAGGTGGAAAAGTGCAATAAACTTAAGTGTGCATAACAGTGGTTGTTCATAAGTTATTAATCATCATGATAAGAACAGTCAATTTCAAATACATTTTTTTCAAAACAATTTCCAATTTTTTCAAGAAAGCCTGCGTTCAAATGTCACATTCAACATCTCACTGTAACCACGCCAGTTCAGGATAATGTAAAATACTTATCTGTCCAGCGCCAATAGTTAGTGAGGCATTAGAGACATCAGTGGGTACTGTGGACGCTGTAAGATGCGAGTAGAAATGGTAGAGATCATGACAAGCTCCCCTGCTCTGAAAACACCCGACACCATGGGTTTAACTACAGGTCTTTCATCAGCGGCTCAGGTAAGCGCCGTCTCCCATGCAAGGAAAATCTCCAGTTTTGATTGTAGCCTTCACCCTACCCATTCCCAAATGACTCCAGGCAAGCCAAACGTTCCCTTGCGGCACCGGCAGGTACCCAAGATCTCCCACTCTCTCCGACGCTACTCTCTCTGGGCAACCGCTTGCGATATGTTCACAGACAGATGCTCCTGGGCATAGAGACTCTGGCCGCTCCTCGAGTGGGCGCGGGCTGCCCCCACCACAATGGCCTGTGCGTGTGGCGCGGGACAGAGTGGCCTGGCCACGGGCTTCACAGGTCCCACGCGTCACGGCCGATGGCCGTTCCTCTCGCCTGTCCTCCCCAGCACGTACCACGTGCACGGTGCTTTCCGTTCTCTTTCTCTCCCTGCTGCTTTGGGCAGGCGGCCGGCCAGCCAGCGCTCCTAGAGGTGCGGGTGAGTGCCGAGGTCCGGCAGGGTATCGCTGTGTTCCTGAGACAGGGAAGAGCTGCGGTCGGCTCTTGGCAGCCCGTCCGGGGAGGATGTCAGCGGGATGACTTGGTTCGTCAGCGCTTTCCGTCTGACCTTCCAGGTAGCCACTACAATAGTCCACGTTCCTCCCGGTATGTTTAACTTGTCTGGGCTTTTTTGTTTTTTTGTTGTTGACAGCCCGGACCTGTTAGACAACTTCTTCGGTAGAATTGTGCCTTGGGTGCATCCCCAGGCACAATCCTCCTGCAGAAGTAGCCCGATGATCAAAACTAATAGCGCCCATAAATTTGCATGCTATTAGTGTTAATCATTGGGGGGCATTGTTTCCCTGCACTGTTCCAGCTCTAATTTTACAGTGCTGTTCAAAATAGCGCAGGGAAACTGATCATTGGGACCTCAATCAATAAGGCACCATAGAAATACCTAATGCCAGTTTTGCATTTCAGATCATTACTTACTGGCTCAGCATTGGTCTATAAGGGGTCTTCTGTTCTTTTAAGCTTTCAGTTTTGTTGGATTTCACTCTTGCTGGGATTACAGTGCTGTGAGGCATTATTCATAACCATTTGGGGTTCCAGCTCTTTCTATGTGACTGAGCCACACAATGATAGACTGATGGTATTGAGAGACAAATCACATGGCACTGTCTTTAACCAAAACAAGGCACCCCCCACCCCACTTGACTGCATCTGTGACTACTGCCTCCTCAGCATCCCACACCTTTGGTCAAAAGAAGATCTTTGATCATCTGTGTTGCTTTACCACCCCAGGGCAGAAATTGGGGAGGGGGCTCCTAAGCCTACCTGCAGTCTATGTCTCCGTCAGTTTGAGACAGGCATGGGGCCCTAGTGCAAAACTCTACTGCAAAGTTGCTCTTCGGAGTAGGTAAATACGATCATGTTATTCTACTTTGTGCAGCTCTTTGCTGGCTTCCTGTTCTGTTTCGTATCTTACAAAATACTACTGATGGTCAGAAACTGGTTTATTCCAGGATCCCGTGGTACTTAACAGATCTCTCGATTCCTTTGCGTTCCAGCCACTTACTTCTTGAGCAGTACATTAAATAGTTGGTTCTCCACTCCTCTGCCATTTGTCCTGAGTTCACTAGACTGTCTGCTTTCAATTATTTTGCCTGACTTTCTGAAAACACTCTATCAAGCACCTTGAGAACAGAATCTTCCAGACCCCATTTTGAGGCAGGTTTAAAGACCTTCTTTATCAAGCCTTCTCCGAGGCATAGGGCTAGCTCAAACATTAGGCAAGACTAAGTGGTTGCCTAGGGCAGCATCTTCTTGAGGGCTGGATCTGCCGCCCAGACAAATTCAAAGAACCAAACTGTGGGCCTGATATTCAGTCGGTAGCAATCAGCATTTTGCTGACCATTGCCGCATTAAGCCCAGAAATTCAGTGCTGGGCCATGTCAGAGCATCGGCATTGAATTTCTGGGTTTCTGGAGCCGGCTAAATCATAGCCGGTTAAGCGCGATATTCAGTACTTAACTGGCTATGGGTTACTACATAAATATAATCAATAGAAATAAAACAAAATAAAACATGGAAAAGAAAATAAGATGATACCTTTTTTATTGGACATAACTTAATACATTTCTTGATTAGCTTTTGAAGGCTGCCCTTCTTCGTCAGATCGCAAATAAGCAAATGGTGGTACATGACAGTATATATAAGTGAAACATCAAAGCATTTCAGTGACAGTCTAACAGGATGGGGGTGGATAGGTGAGAGACAGGAAGAGAGACAGGGGGATATGCATGGAGACAGGAGGGTGACAAAACAGCACAATTTTATGGTTTATAATGTGCTAGAAAACCCAGATCTTTGTTAAGTCCTGTCTGTTGAGTGTCAAAATATTTAATCATTCTGACTTCAAAGGTCTTACGTTCCTGTATTGTTTTAAAGTTCCCTTTTCAGATTCTTACCATGAAGTCACTGGTACAGTGTTCTGGTTTTATAAAGTTCTGCCCCACAGGCGTGACATCTTTATTGGTCCTGGCATTTTTCATATGGTGTCTATGTAAATTAAATCTCTTCTTTAGTATCTGACATGTTTCTCCAATGTAGCAGCATTCGTTGCATTTCTTACACTGAATGATGTATACCACATTGGAAGATGAGCACGTGAAAAATTCCTTAATGTTGAATATTTTTCCTTTGTGAATGACCATGGGGTCCTGTGAAATGTTTTGGCATAGTTTGCAGCTGGATATATTGCAAGGATGTGTGTCATTCTTTTCTTTTTGAGTCTGTGTTGGGAGCTTACTTCTAATTAGCTTGTGTTTTCACTTTACTGGCCAAGTGCTGACTCCGCCCCTGGAACATCCCCAAAATAGCAGGTTTTCAGGTCAGCACTAACCGGTTATTTTCAGCAGCACTAACTGGTTAAGCACTGCTGAAAATTAGCAATTAGCACTGAACATGTGATTTAACCAGCCAGGAGCCTTTCTGGTTCGTTAAATCGCATTGAATATTGACTCACATTTTTTATAGGATTTTTGTGTGATGATCATGCTTATTGAGTTTAATTATCAAAATCTTAGGGTAGGACTATAGGTCGGGGGCCTGAAAGTTAATTGCTGAGGCACAGGATGGTTCAAGTGTTTGTTGGGCTTGGTGTGCAGGACACTGTTCTCTTCCTTTATTTTCGCAATTTTGTATAAAGTGGTTCCCAAACCTGGTCCTGGAGGCACCCCAACCATTCATGTTTCCAGGATATTCACAATGAATATTCATAAGAAAGAGTTGCACATACTGCCTCCACCTGATGCAAATCTCTCTCATGAATATTCTTTGTGGATATCCTGAAAGCCTGACTGGCTGGTGTGCCTCCAGGACCAGGTTTGGGAACCACTAACTAAGCTAAACTATGGTTACTACTTAAACCCAGATCCACTGGACAAACTGCTCTAGTCCTGGTTTTGCAAAATTGCTTGCATGAATTTGTACTTCTGCTTTGTCCGATTGATTTCCCTGTAAAAAATAAGGGGTACAAATCCATTCATGCTTTGGGGCAAAACCAGGACTGATTTAGGACCTGGGGTGAGGCGGGGTGAACTCCAGCC
Source organism: Microcaecilia unicolor (assembly GCF_901765095.1). Classification (NCBI taxonomy): domain Eukaryota; kingdom Metazoa; phylum Chordata; class Amphibia; order Gymnophiona; family Siphonopidae; genus Microcaecilia; species Microcaecilia unicolor. The sequence continues at coordinate 123,984,298 of NC_044031.1, read as the reverse complement.
AGACTGAAGAACAGACTGAGGACTAAGGAATTAAGGGGTCCTTTTACCAAGCTGTGGTAAAAATGGCCTTGTGGTTTTTGCTGCACGACAGGGCCCTTTTTACCACAGTGTGTAAAAAGCCCCTAAAAAAGACATGACCATGTGGTAAGGTTATTTTTACCATGTGGCTATGCAGGGGAGAACACTTATCGCCACATGTTGAGGTGGTGGTAAGGGCTCCTGCAGTAACCTGGTGGTAACTGGGCAACACTGCCGGGTTAGCGCCAGGTTAGAAATTATGGAATTTTCCAAAGCGCCGGAAAGGGCGTGCACTCGAGGCGGAACTACCGCCGATGGCCGCATTGGGCCGATGGCCACTCTGTGTTGCCACGTGACAACCCTTTAGTGAAAGGGAGCCTAAATGCACTAGGTTTGCATACAGTACACAGCCTGGCTGGTAAACCATCAGCTCAGCCCTTCTAGATTAGTCTTTTAAGGACATCGTTCCCCACATACTCTGGTTCCAGGCTTGAACTTGTGTCCTAGATACACTCCCTAGAACGGTTGTGAACTTTTAACTTGGAAACATGTTTACAAGTGGCTTATAATATGTAGGAATTTTTGTGGTCGCTCCCATTTGAATCCATCCCAGAGTATGCAGTGCCCAGTGGAGCTCTCTGTGCCTAGGCTGTAATTTTGCACTTTTCCTTACTCTCTATTTAAAAGTGTACTTCTAAGCAAGCTTGTAGTTTATGCAGCTGACTGTGCATTCTGAGAAGAGATGTAACTAGATTATGGGAAAGCAAATTAGAAAGGTTTGTGTAATCTGGACAGAGGATTGTGTTTGGCAGGCTGGGGAAATGCCTCAGCTGTAACACAATAGCTGAAGAGTGCACTCAGTTTTAGATACCAAGCTTAGTATTTGTACTCGTCGAAGTGTATTAAGGAATGTGAGATATATTTTTTAGTCTAAAGGGATGTTTAAATCACATCTTTTTTTCCTTCCGTTTTGGTTGAAAGGAGCAAGGGCTTCTGAAGTGGGACGCAATGGGGTTTGAGTTGTGTTTCCTTTCCCCATTTTAATGATGGACGAAATGTCTACATCTGCATACATATCTTTATGGCTACCTTGTCCTGCTCTTTTCAATTTTCTGCTTAAGTTAGAAGCAACTTTTTTTTTTTTGGGGGGGGGGGGGTTGCTATCCCAAGAGGAGCATAATCGAAAGGGGCGCGCCCAAGTTTTCCTGAGGACGTCCCGGTGAAGGGGCGGGGAAACCCATATTATAGAAACAAGGTGAGCGCTCATCTTTCATTTCAATAATACAGTCGGGGACGCCCAAATCGTGAAATTTAGGTCGACCTTAGAGATGGTTGTCCTTAGAGATGGTCGTCCCCGATTTTCGGCGATAATGGAAACCAAGGACGCCCATCTCAGAAATGAACAAATCCAAGCCATTTGGTCGTGGGAGGAGCCAGCATTCGTAGTGCACTGGTCCCCCTGACATGCCAGGACACCAACCGGGCACCCTAGGGGGCACTGCAATGGACTTCAGAAATTGCTCCCAGGTGCATAGCTCCCTTACCTTGTGTGCTGAGCCCCTAAAACCCACTCCCCACAACTGTACACCACTACCATAGTGTCAGGGACGTCCTTCTTTTTTTGATTATGGGTCAAGGACGCCCATGTGTTAGGCACGCCCCAGTCCCGCCTTCGCTACGCCTCCAACACGCCCCTGTGAACTTTGGTCGTCCCTGCGATGGAAAGCAGTTGAGGACGCCCAAAATCGGCTTTCGATTATGCAGATTTGGGTGACCCTGTGAGAAGGACGCAATGACCCATGTTAGCAAATGTAATACAACAAAACACCTCTCACTTGATATCCAAATGTGTGCTCCTTATGCTTAGTATTTAGTTTTTGTAGTTCATCTATATTCTCTGTATCATACAAACTGCATCTATACTCTGAAATGACGTGCTATTAATCTATCTGTTTAATCTACCAAGTCATCAATATTTTTTAGGTAATGTCAACTGTTCTTTTACTCTGTAATGATGATCCATTATGTTATTCATTTAATCTATTATCCTGCTTATAATCGAAAGAGAAAAACGCCTATATTGCGACCCAGATCGGGAGGTGGGCGTCTTTCTCCCGTGGGCGCCCAAATCGGTATAATTGAAAGCCGATTTTGGGCGTTTCCAACTGCACTCCGTCGCGGAAACGAATAAAGTTGACGGGGGCGTGTCGGAGGCGTGGTGGAGGCGGAACTGGGGCGTGGTTATCAGCCGAGGAGAGATGGGTGTCTTTAGCTGATAATCGAAAAAAAAAAAGGCGTTTTTACCGCGATTTTCGGTCACTTTTTTTGGACCCTTTTTTTCACGAACAAGTCCCAAAAAAGTGCTCCAACTGCCCAGATGACCACTGGAGGGAATTGGGGATGACCTCCCCGGACTCCCCCAGTGGTCACTAACCCCCTCCCACCAAAAAAAAACCCACTTTACAAACTTTTTTTCCAGCCTCTATGCCAGCCTCAAATGCCGTACCCACCTCCATGACAGCAGAATGTGTTCGATCCTGTCACAGCCTTTCCCTGGGTCAGATGTGGCTCTCGGGTGCAGTACAGGGTCACATCAGCATTGCATTGTGGTGGGTGTAGGGTATTGGGCTCCGTGATTTCATTAGCTTGTGTTACAGTCTCACGATGTTGGTAGTTGGTAGGCTCTTCTCCCATGGTGCTTTTTGCCCCTGCCTACTGGGTCAGAGTGTGCCCTGTTGTGTTTCCTGTTGTAGTCCATGCAGTAGTGGCCATTTTTGTAAGCCAGTTTTAGTTCCCTTTCCTGTGTTAGCCAGGTTACAGAACTTAGTTCTTCCCTTGAATGTGGCTGAAAGAGGGCATTGTACACCATTCTGCCAGCTCTGACCTACTGCTCATCTCAGTACCAGGGAGACTCGTTGCCAGTGGGGCACAACCTCTGATCTGCAGTTAACTGTGAGTAAATGCGGTTATTCCAATAAAGGACGTTTTCGGAGAGATTAGTCTTCAGGTGTCAACTGGTATGCCAATGTTTTATAGCAGCAACCAGTCCTAGAGGCCTGCGTGTATGCAGGTCCCTGGAGCACTTTTAGTGGGTACCGCAGTGCACTTCAGCCAGGTGGCCCCAGGCCCATCCCCCCCCCCCCCACCTGTAACACTTGTGCTGGTAAATGGGAGGCCTCCAAAACCCACTGTACCCACATGTAGGTGCCCCCTTCACCCCTAAGAGCTATGGTAGTGTTGTACATTTGTGGGTAGTGGGTTTTGGGGGAGGGGGTTGGGAGCTCAGCACCCGTGGTAAGGGAGCTATGCATGTGGGAGCTTTTTCTGAAGTCCACCGCACTGACCTAAGGTGCCCAGTTGGTGTCCTGGCATATCAGTGGGGCGAGTGTACTACGAATCGTGGCCCCTCCCACGACCAAATGGCTCGGATTAGGACGTTTTTGAGCTGGGTGTTTTTAGTTTCCACTATCGCTAAAAAAAACAAACGCCCAGCTCAAAAACATCCATTTTTTCAAAAATACAGTTCAGCCCGCCCCTTCACGGCCCCGTTCTCGAAGATAAATGCCCATGGAGATAGGCGTTTCCGTTCGATTATGCCCCTCCACGTCATTCTGTTCTCTAGTCAATATCAATTGTACCTTTCTACTCTGGAGTGGCAAATGCTACAAAGGAAAATTGTAAGCAACATTGAGCCTGCAAATAGGTGGGAAAATGTGAGATACAAATGCAGCAAATAAATAAATCTTGCGATTTGTGTCGAAAGATGGGCGCCCTTCTTTTTCGAAAATAAGCCTGCAAGTCTTCATTTAATTTTTCTGGTGTTTCCCTCTTGGGATTCTGTCAGGTACTTATGGCCTTGATTGGCCACTAATGGAAGTAGGATACTAGGCTAGATGGACTATTGGTTTTGACCCAGTATGGCTATTTTTATGCTCTCACCCTCTCCTGTTACCCCTTCGGGCCCAGCCATTGCAGCTGCTCTGTTCTGTAAAGAGAGAAAAGTGGTGCTAAGGTAGACAGTGTGTATGTTGGAGTTCCTTCCTTACCGTATAGGTCCCTTACAAAACATCAGCTTTCAGTCAGGAAGAGACTGAAACTGTCCACACAGCTCTCCTCTATCACCTTCTCCTGAGTCTAGAGAAAGCAGAAGTCCTGTGTTCCCTCTCTAGAGCTATTTGCTTGTTGCCAGGCCCAGTCCTCAAGTGCCACATCCCAGTCTGGTTTTCGGGGTTTCAACAATGAATATGTAGGAGATAAATCTGCATGCTTCCATTGTATGTAGATAGATCTCATGCATGTTCATTGAGGATATCCTGAGGTCCTGGAAGGAATGTGGCCCTTGAGGACTGGGCTTAGGAACCCCTGCCCTTACCAGACTATAGATGACGTCATGTTCTCATTGTTCCCGGCACTCTCTGATCCAGGTAGTGAACTTTCCGTTCATCCTTACAGGTTGGCCCTATTATGGCACTTGCTGCCCCCACCACCCCCTTGCTCCACAGTACTGGCAAGGGAAATGTTAACCCTGCAAGTGCTGGGTTGTTTTTCTTTGTATAGCAAGATAAATCCATCACTACAGGTAAGCCACTGCAATATATCTCAAATAGTTCACTGAAATCAGTTCCTGTGGACTACATGATGGTGTTGAGATACAGCTCTGTTTCCAGTCTAGCAGGCAGTGGCTCCCTTTAGAGTTTCTGTTTACAGAAAAGAAAAAAGGTGATAACTTCTTATGTTCAGCACTTAATTTAATGTAAGCTCTTTGGCAAGATGACCTACAGTTCATGAGACTCTTCACAGCCTCTTTAGCACTTAACTTATAGGCAGTGATTTTGAATATTATGACGCCTAGTATTAGGATACAATGCATGGAAATCTCCCCCTCCCCCCACATCCTGATCTACCTTAGAAGCATGAGATATCCTATTAAGTAGCTTGAGCAATTTAAGCAATTAGCCTCATTATAATCCTTCTGAAAGGAAAAAAACGATTTTTGAAAATGTTTTGTAGATCTTCCAGACACCAGTCTCCCTCTCTCTCATCATTTCTGCCCTCCTTAATCTGTTTATTGAAAATTTCACTCAAAGATTATAAAGCAACAAGTAAATATTATAATAAATAACAGAAACAATTATAAACCTGGGGATCTAGGAAACTGATCCAGACATAAAAACATTCTTATAATGAAGAAATAGTTCCACTGGTTGCCAAATGGCATTTAAACTCCTATGAGCATGTGTTTTTTTTCATCAGAATAAAGTTCGTATCATCTATATAGACAAACTGAGTTCCACCAAAATGTGCTATTCAATAATTTCACGTTTGTTGCTCCTCTCCAGTAGCTTCTACACACACTACATAACTCTCCAAACTGTAAGCATTCTTAGATCACCCAGGCCAAACCAAATAAAATTGTGGTTGAGGAACTATATCATATCACCAGAAGTAACCAGTGTTACATTCTTCCCTCAGAAAATGGCAACATATAATTTGGAAGAAATGTGGGGGAGGGGAGACATGACAGAGACGTTTAAAGGCCTCCATGCCATAAATGTACAGGAGGCAAATCTCAATTGAAAGGAAGCTCTGGAATGAGGGGGCATAGGATGAAGGTTAAAAGGGATAGCCTCAGAAGTAACCTGAGGAAATACTTCTTCACAGAAAGGGTGGTGAATGCATGGCGTGGAGGGGCATAATCGAACGGAAACACCTATCTCCATGGGCATTTATCTCCGAGAACGGGTCCGTGAAGGGGCGGGCCAAACCGTATTTTCGAAACAAAAAACACCCAGCTCAAAAACGTCCTAATCCGAGCCATTTGGTCGTGGGAGGGGCCAGGATTGGTAGTACACTCGCCCCCCTGACATGCCAGGACACCAACTGGGCACCCTAGGTCAGTGCGGTGGACTTCAGAAAACCCCTTATCCCTTATCACGGGTGCTGAGCTCCCAACCCCCCTCCCCCAAAACCCACTACCCACAAATGTACAACACTACCATAGCTCTTAGGGGTGAAGGGGGCACCTACATGTGGGTACAATGGGTTTGGAGGCCTCCCATTTACCAGCACAAGTGTTACAGGTAGGGGGGGTGGGCCTGGGTCCACCTGGCTGAAGTGCACTGCGGTACCCACTAAAAGTGCTCCAGGGACCTGCATACACGCAGGACTCTAGGACTTGTTGCTGCTGTATAACATTGGCACACCAGTTTACACCTGAAGACTAATCTCTCCGAAAACGTCCTTTATTGGAATAACCGCGTTTACTCACAGTTAACTGCAGATCAGAGGTTCTGCCCCACCACTGGCAACGAGTCTCCCTGGTAGTGAGATTAGCAGGTCAGAGCTGGCAGAATGCTGTACAATGCCCTCTTTCAGCCACATTCAAGGGAAGAACTAAGTTCTGTAACGTGGCTAACACATGGAAGGGATCTAAAACTGGCTTACAAAAATGGCCACTACCTCATGGACTACCGGAAACACAACAGGGCACACTCTGACCCAGTAGGCAGGGGGGAAAAGCACCATGGGAGAAGAGCCTACCAACTACCAACATCGTGAGACTGTAACACAAGCTAATGAAATCACAGAGCCCAATACCCTACACCCACCACAATGCAATGCTGATGTGACCCTGTACTGCACCCGAGAGCCACATCAGACCCAGGGAAAGGCTGTGAGAGGATCGAACATAATCTGCTGTCATGGAGGTGGGTACGGCATTTGAGGCTGGCATAGAGGCTGGAAAAAAGTTTTTAAAGTGGGGTTTTTTTGGTGGGAGGGGGTTAGTGACCACTGGGGGAGTCCGGGGAGGTCATCCTCGATTCCCTCCAGTGGTCATCTGGGCAGTTGGGGCACTTTTTTGGGACTTGTTCGTGAAAAAAAAGGGTCCAAAAAAAGTGACCGAAACTCGCGGTAAAAACGCCTTTTTTTTTTCGATTATCAGTTAAAGACGCCCATCTCTCATCGGCTGATAACCACGCCCCAGTCCCACCTCCGACATGCCCCCATCAACTTTATTCGTTTCCGCGACGGAGTGCAGTTGGAAACGCCCAAAATCGGCTTTTGATTATACCGATTTGGGCGCCTTTGTGAGAAAAACGACCATCTCTTGATTTGGGTCGAAATATAGGCGTTTTTCTCTTTCGATTATAAGCTGGATAGGCTCCCAGTGGAGGTGGTGGAGATGAAGACTATATGGAACTCAGATACCGTCTTCAAGAAAGCTTGGGATAAGTACTTAGAATCTGTAAGCGAGAGGAAGGGATAGTAGATAGCATGGATAGGCAGACTGGATTGGCCATATGGTCTTTATCCGCCTTCATTTTTCTATGATTCTACATACATTCCTGTGTTCACTTGTTCAGAACCCTTATTTTATCATCCTCACTTTAATATTCCCTCATCTTTTGTTTGTCCTGTTTGTCTGTCCTAAGTAGATTGTAAGCTCTGTCAAGCAGGGACTGTCTCTTCATGTTCAAGTGTACAGTGTTGCGTACGTCCAGTAGCGCTATAGAAATGATAAGTAGTAGTTGTAGTAGTAGTTTATGTATGTATGTATGTTCTGATCACCTTGAGGTACCACTGGATATTGGAGTGGCCTGGCAGGAGCTCCCTCTTAGGTAGACTCCATTAGTTTAGTTTATTAGAAAATGTCCCATACCGCCTTTACGTCCTAAAACAGGATAACAATGCAGTTTACAATAAATAATTGTATGAGGAAAAACAGCACATAGAAAATAGTTAAAATAATCTCAACAGAACAGAGGTAAAAAAAATAGAAAAGGTACCAAAGGCATATTGCAAAAAACAAAATGTAGCTCATCACCATTCCATTCTTGGACAATTTCGGTCCTTTCATCAGCATGGAGAAATAGTTGAGTTTTTAGTGCAGTCTTAAATTGAGCGTGTTGGGTTTAGGTGTGAAGAGGCGGGGAAAGCGAAGTTCATACTGAAGGCACAAATCAAGAGACCACCAAGCGTTATGGTGATTCCAAATGGTAATGTGACGGTAGGGGGAATAGTTAATGTATATATTGAGAATGAGTAGGAAAGGCTAATCCTGAGGGCATATAACATAGCCGAGCCTGCCACAGTGAGCAAGTATTCATAAAACAATTTGAATTTGTGGATGGTGGGTGGAGGGAAGGTATTAATAGGGGGAATTGGAAGGTAGGGGAATAAAGGAAATTAAAGGGTGAGTCGCAGGAGATAAAAAGAGAAGATGGGATTTCCTTCAAGTAGGTGGCATAAAAGGGGTTAAAATGATGGGAGATAATTTTGAGTAGAGGTGAGTTTTATTGGTAGCGAGTGGTGCAGTGGGTAGAGTTTAGTCAGGGTAGTGGAGAACAGGTTTTGAGAAGGAAGAAATTTTAGTTCTGAAGGGCAGGTGGTGGGGTAGGAACGAGATTGCCCTACCCTCCCTTCCTTGTGGTCACTGGGGTTGAGTCTTGCCGCAGCAAGGATGAAAGAAGGCATTGTAGTGAAGGGGATTATGTACCGGGCTTTAGTAGACAATGAAAGACCTGAGGTATTATTTTTAGCACTTGTATGCACCACTGTCACAAATGTGGGCATGACTCTGCAACACCGCAGGTCGAGCAGTAGTAAGAATGTTATTTGCTTGTCTCTGGTTATTCATAAGTGGTTATTTTGTCACCAGCTAGTGCTTTAGTGGTAGAATAAAGTTGGAATAGCATTTGGGAAGTAGTGTGATTCTCTGGGGGTTGGGGGGGGGGGGGGGGGAGAAGTTTTGTGTCGTGTGTTTTTCTGAAGTAGTGCAAGTGCCTTTGTTAAAAGGTCAACCAGATAGGTTAGAACTTCTTTAAAAAGTTGAATATGTATTAATAACTATAAATTGAATCCTAGCCTCTAGCCTCCACCTGAGGAGAAAAGTATTAGTGGGTGGTGTTAGGAATGCTATTTTTTGTTTGTTTCATAACAGTATGTGCTATTTCCTCAAATGCACACTAAAAGGTATTAATCCGCAAATGAACCTTTTCCGGAGATGGGAAGGCGGTAGAACGAGAGGGCATGAAATGAGATTGAAGGGGGGCAGACTCAAGAAGAATGTCAGGAAGTATTTTTTCACGGAGAGGGTGGTGGATGCTTGGAATGCCCTCCCGCGGGAGGTGGTGGAGATGAAAACGGTAACAGAATTCAAACATGTGTGGGATAAACATAAGGAATCCTGTGCAGAAGGAAGGGATCCTCAGGAGCTTAGCCTAGAATGGGTGGCAGAGCTGGTGGTTGGGAGGCAGGACTAGTGCTGGGCAGACTTATACGGTCTGTGCCGGGGCTGGTGGTTGGGTGGCGGGGATAGTGCTGGGCAGACGTATACGGTCTGTGCCAGAGCCGGGGGTGGGAGGCAGGGATAGTGCTGGGCAGACTTGTATGGTCTGTGCCAGAGCTGGTGGTGGGAGGCGGGACTGGTAGTTGGGAGGCGTGGATAGTGCTGGGCAGACTTATACAGTCTGTGCCAGAGCTGGTGGTGGGAGGCGGGTTGGTGGTTGGGAGGCAGGGATAGGGCTGGCCAGACTTATATGGTCTGTGCCCTGAAGAGGACAGTACAAATAAAAAAGTAGCACGTATGAATTTATCTTCTTGGGCAGACTGGATGGACCGTGCAGGTCTTTTTTCTGCCGTCATCTACTATGTTTACTATGTAAAAGTATTTATTTTATGTAGAGCCTGGCCAGTAGGTGGTGCTGTTGTGTAATGGCTGAGGTTTCCCTTCTCCTGGGCCTGTGAATACTGCTTCCATAAGATGACCTCTATGTAATCCACAAGGAATTCAGTTCTGGAAGCCAAAGGAAGGATGGGTATTACTTACCAGGCTAATTTAATAAGAAATCCTTCTTTCTGAATGATGCACTTACTGGTAGCTGATAGTTGTTGTTGTTCTTGATTTTTCTGGTGTGCTAAATGTATGCTTTATTTTTGGGGCCAGGCTCTCTTTCTGCTATAACTGACATTCCAGACCAGTGGAAACCCGCTCCAACCTTGTTTGCTGCTAGCTGTAAAGAAGGTCCAGAGTTGGCATTGTTCCCCTGTCCCATCACTTTCTCCTTTTGATTAGGCCTGTGCTTCTCCCTGAATTGCCTAACTCATGTTTCCACAGTCCTCATAAGGGTGCTCAAGCCTAAGAGTATTTGCAAATGCAAAATTTATAGCAACTGTCTAATACATTTCTGAGTATTGTGCTTGGCATAAGGGGATCTTAGTGCAATATGGGCTTTATTCTGTGTCCCTGATGCCACTGGTGTGTGGAGCAGCTTTTGAAGAAGATATTGTGCATTCAGTGCCAATAACTTGGATTCTTTTTCATTGTTTTGTTAGATTAGCCCTGTTTGCTATTTGGATATGTATATTGCATGCACATTTAAATGTTTGATTTTAGAAAGCCATGTTATACATGTCCAAATTGCAAGTATGTACAGGGAAGCATGGTCTGGGTAGGTTTGGGTGGGACTAGGGTGGGTTAAAAATACATATGAATTCTCCATTTCAGATGAGTTCATGTTTATATCCTCTGAGATCAGTGTTGGGATTTGCAGTTGTTCCCAGGGACGTCTAGGTTATTTTAAAGGTTGCCTCCTTAATTCCCCAGTGATTTTTGTTCTCCATCTCCTCCATCCAAGAGTGATTCTTTCAAAAAGGTAGTAAATAAATCCTGATAAATAAGTAATAAAATAAATGAATATCAGGCTCTGTGACGGCTTGGTGAAACATAAGATGTGCAGGTTTCCCATAATGGTACACACAGGTATGTTCTGAAATACCAATAGACATCGATGTAGCAGTGTTGTCTCCACTGATGTTATCCTCGTCGTGCTCCTGCCATACATAAACAGCATATGTACACATCCCTTCCTGTATGTACTTTATGTACTTTAGAACAGACTCTACGTCGACAGCTCGTGTTCTAAAATACTGCCAGAATTGTACATGCCCCAAACTGGACGTTTCAGTTCTGATTTCAGCATTCGATCTAACATAGGCCTTCATATGTTGAAAATTCAGAGCCTTATTATGTAAATTTGCTTTTACATGTATTTTATTACATTCTTTTTCTTGAGAGGAGGAGAAACTCTTAAGGAAAGCCATGGTCTTACAAGATTGGCCATCAATTTATCAGTATACCAACTTCAACGACTGAATCTTAACGGACACATATATCATTTGTTTTTTTGGACTTTTAATTTTAAATCCTCAGTAGCAAAGTGATGCTTTGTATTTTAAACGTCTGTCTTGAGTGTGGAGTCTGGTGCCTGATGGTGAGTTTCAGGAAGAAACCAGAGCTGTCATTTTTGCAGCCTTCTTCCTGAGCACTCAGCAGTCCAAACAATACAGACCGTTTCCTGCTCAAATGTCTCCACTGCTTGGACCTCTGCTTCCTCTTGATTAAATCTGTTTCCCAAAGGCAGTGGACAGCAGTCAAGTACCAAGAGTTATTTGGTTTTGAACTTACACAAGCAAGTGTCAAATGTCTGACACTGATTTGTAGTGGTAGTGGTAGCAGTAGTATGTGTATGGGAAGACAAAGAGATTGCTCTATAAGAAGTGTTCAGGAAAGCGGGCCCTAGGAAGATTAAACAGCCCATTGTATACAAAACTCAAGGGACACCAACCAGTCAAGTCTTTAGGATACCCATAATAGATTTGCATGCCCAATCTCATACATATGTTATGGATATCCCAAAAACGCATATGGTGGACAGCCCTCAGAGTTTGAGACTGCTGTACTAGAGTGATAGGTAAGATGCAGTGTGATTAGTTTAAAAGAGCTTATGGGTTGTCATCAGCCGACAGATGTGTGAGGGCATGGTATGTGAAAGAACAAGCAATCACTCTCTCTGGATGACAGCTAGGATGCATCCTTAATACAGTAGATAGAAACATGACAGCAGATAATGACCAAGAGGCCCATCCAGTCTGCCCATCCTCAGCATCTACTATCTCCTTCTCTCCCTATCAAGCAGATGATCAAAACCCCGTGCTGTTCCAAACAGTGCTCCAAAAATAGTGCTGGAACAGTGCGGGGCGTTATTAGACCTATGATCAGAGATAATTGCATGCGCTCATCACAATCCTCCCACACTTGTTTGACAGGTCTGGGCTGTCAAAAGCCCAAACCTGTCAAACACAGGGGCTGGAGGTCCATGGGACCACCAGGCCCCAACTACCCCTGCCCCAAGCAACGGGGGCTGGAGGTCCAGCGGACCTCCAGCCCCCCCCGATGATCCCCCCCCTCCCTAGGTTCAGGGAGGGCTGAAGATCCATCCCTAACTCTACTCAACATTTCCAAAACAGTCCCTGGTGGCCCAGTGGGCGACCAACCCCCCCCCCCCCCCCAAGTGACAGAGGGGCTGGAGGTCCGCTGGATCTCTGGTCCCCCCGACGAGCCATCCCAGGTTCAGGGAGGGCTGGAGATCCGGTGGGTCTCCAGCCCCCCTTAACCCCCCCAGCAAAGGGTCCCTGGTGGTCCAGTGATCAATCTGCCCCCCTCCCTACCCACCCCCCTACCTTGTGGGTTGGAGGAGGGAGGTAGCCTGCCTCCCTCCTCTTCCTTCGACGCTGCAAAATGGTGGTGCCCAGCCCTGCCCAGTGTATCCTGGGATGTGCTGGGCGGGGCTGGGTGCCACCATTTTGCGGCGTCGAAGGAAGAGGAGGGAGGCAGGCTACCTCCCTCCTCCAACCCACAAGGTAGGGAGGTAGGGGGTAGGTAGGGAGGGGGGCGGATTGATCACTGGACCACCAGGGACCCTTTGCCGGGGGAGGGGGCTTAGGGGGGCTGGAGACCCACCGGATCTCCAGCCCTCCCTGAACCTGGGATGGATCGTCAGGGGGACCAGAGGTCCAGCGGACCTCCAGCCCCCTGTCGCTCGGGGGGGGGGGGGGGTTGGTTGCCCACTGGGCCACCAGGGACTGTTTTGGAAATGTTGAGGGGAGTTAGGGGGGGCTGGATACCCACCGCATCTCCAGCCCTCCCTGAACCTGGGGGAGGGGGGACCGGAGGTCCTCCAGACCTCCAGCCCCTGTCGCTGGGGGGTCTTCAGGTTTGCTTTGTTGGGGGGAATGGGGGCCTGCTAGCATGCAAATGCATGCTGGACAGGGCTCACTGTTCCTCCCCAATGATCTGCAAACCCTAACGCCAGCTCGGAGCCGGGGTAGGGTTTGCCGCAGTCAGCGACCCAATCTTTGGCGCGCTGGTCGCTGATCATTGGGGATGAATATGTTTAGCCCTGTTTTGCTTGCATTTGCATGTTGCGTTCAGAGCCGTCGAGCACGTTTGCTTTTGATCATCCCCGTGTAAGAGATGCCACATGCCTGTTCCACGCTTTCTTAAATTCAGACACTGTCCTCATCACCGCCTCCACCAGGAGGCTATTTCATGTATCCACTATCCTTTCTGTGAAAAAGTATTACCTTAGATTACTCCTGAACCTATAACCTCTTAACTTCATCCTATGCCCTCGCATTCCAGAGTTTTCCTTCATTTGAAAATGGCTCGCCTCCTGTACATTAATGCCACGGTGATATTTGAACAACTCAATCACAACCCCCCTCTCTCCCACCTTTCTTTCAGAGCATACATATTGAGGTTGGCTGGCTGGTCTTGTGCCATCATTTATGACGTTATTAACAGCTCATCAGTTGAAAGCCTACTGTGTAGACTTGACACAACAGTTTAAAAAAAAAAGATTGCTTTTATTTCTCAGCTTCAAAGCAACAAACTTAATTTGGGCAGCAGCAGCAGTTGTTTATCTTCAGCAGCAACATGGGAGATTAAATAGATACTGGAAGGAAAGTTTAGAGAAATTGTTGACAGAAAGACCTGTCACTGTGTGCCTGTGCTTGTGCCTGCAAGCAGGGCTCTATCTCTTTCTCCGAGGACAAGCAGGCTGCTTGTTCTCACGACTGGGTGACGTCCGCGGCAGCCCCCACCAACCGGAAATAAGCTTCGCGGGACGGTCGACACGCAGGGCACGCCCACCGCGCATGCGCGGCCGTCTTCCCGCCCGTGCGCGACCGCTCCCGCCAGTTACTTTTTTTCCGCGACTGAGAGAGTTGTGTTTTCCCCTCTCTCTCGTTTCAGCCGCCGGATTTTTTCGACCGCGTTTACGCGGATCGTCGCTTTTGGCCTGTTCGGCCTCTTCTTCTTCTTCTTTCTCTTTTATTAAAAAAAAAAAAAAAAAAAAACAAAGAATTTTGCGCGTGTGGAGCACGCGCTCCTTCTTTTCCCTCGCTTTCTAGCGGGGACGCCTCGTTGCGGCCTAGTGGCCGCTCGGTCGGTTTCAGTTTTCGTGGTGTGATTTTAGCCACCATTGCCGACTTTGACTTCGCCGACGCGATTTTTCCGTCGATGTCCTCGAAGGTCCCGAGTGGATTTAAAAAGTGTGGTCGCTGCGGCCGGCCGATCTCGCAGACCGACACCCACGCTTGGTGCCTCCAGTGCCTCGGGCCGGAGCACAATCTCAAGTCGTGCGTTTTGTGTCTCGGTCTCCGGAAACGGACTCAGGTTGCGAGGCAAGTTCTGCGGGACCGTCTTTTTGGAACTTGCGCCGGCCCCTCGACGTCGACCTCGACGGCATCGGTATCGAAGACCGGTTCTTCGGTACCGGTATCGATGCCCGAGACATCGGTACCGGTATCGATGCCCGAGACATCGGCACCGATGGCAGCGACCCCAGGAGAACAGGTCCCGTCGGCCCGCCGGTCCGCCGGCGAGAGTGGGGTAGAGAGACCGCGTGGGCAGTCGGCCCCGGTCACTCCCTCAACTCGTGAGCCACGGGACCGAACCCTGTCGGACCCGGTACCCCGAGACCGAGGGGGATCGACCTCCTCCTCCCCCATGCCCTCCGGCACCGGTGACGTGCACCGGAAAAAGACAAGAAGCGCCGTCACCGGGAGCCCTCGGTGCACCCTGAAGAGGAGTCGACGCCGAAGCGTCATCGCAGAGAGGAGAGATCTCCGTCGGTGGTGGAGGTACCGACGCGTCGGGGTTCCGGCACCTCGGTGCCGTCTCCTGGCCCCCAGCAGCTTCCGGCACCGGACACCCTTACCGGCCCCACCGCCTTTCCCGGCAGCGGGCCTGGACGAGTGCCTCAGAGCCATCCTTCCGGGGATCCTGGAAGGGCTGATGCGCCAGGCTGTGCCGGCGCCGGGGGTGCTTGCGCCCTCGGCGCCGATGACTGTGGCGCCGGCGAGCTCTAGCCCGGCGCCGGGGCAGTCGACACCGCCGCCGCTTGCGGTGCCGGTCTCGACAGCCACGCAGGTGGAGTCCCCGTCGACGTCGATGGAGGGAGCTCCGTCCCCGCCGGCGCGGGAGTCCACCGCTCGACGACACCGAGACCTCGGTGCCTCGACGTCGAGCCGGGCCCGGTACCGGACGCAGCTACATGAGCTAATGTCCGATACCGAGGATGAGGACTCGTGGGGGGAAGAGGAGGACCCGAGATATTTCTCCTCAGAGGAGTCTACGGGCCTTCCCTCGGACCCCACGCCGTCACCGGAGAGGAAGCTCTCACCTCCTGAGAGTCTCTCCTTTGCCTCCTTTGTGCGGGATATGTCTATAAGCATTCCCTTTCCCGTGGTCTCTGTGGAAGAGCCGAGGGCCGAGATGCTCGAGGTCCTCGACTATCCATCACCACCTAGAGAGTCCTCCACGGTACCGCTGCACAATGTCCTGAAGGAGACGCTGCTCCGGAACTGGGTGCGACCACTAACTAATCCCACCATTCCCAAGAAAGCAGAGTCCCAGTACAGGATCCACTCTGACCCAGAGCTCATGCGGCCCCAGTTGCCCCATGACTCAGCGGTCGTGGATTCTGCTCTCAAGAGGGCACGGAGTTCGAGGGATACCGCCTCGGCGCCCCCGGGGCGGGAGTCTCGCACTCTGGACTCATTTGGGAGGAAGGCCTACCAATCCTCCATGCTCGTGACCCGCATCCAATCTTACCTGCTCTATATGAGCATCCACATGCGGACCAATGTGCAACAGCTGGCGGACCTGGTCGATAAGCTCCCGCCGGAGCAGTCCAGGCCTTATCAGGAGGTGGTCAGGCAGCTGAAGGCGTGCAGAAAGTTCCTGTCCAGGGGGATTTTTGACACCTGTGACGTGGCATCTCGTGCTGCGGCCCAAGGTATAGTGATGCGCAGGCTCTCATGGCTGCGTGCCTCTGACCTGGACAACCGCACCCAGCAGAGACTGGCTGACGTCCCTTGCCGGGGGGATAACATTTTCGGTGAGAAGGTCGAGCAGATGGTGGACCAACTGCATCAGCGGGAAACCGCTCTCGACAAGCTCTCCCACCGGGCGCCTTCAGCACCCGCCCCCACGGGTGGGCGTTTTTCCCGGGCACGGCAGGCTGCACCCTATTCTTTTGCAAAGCGTAGGTACAACCAGCCGGCCCGAAGGCCTCGCCAGGCACAGGGACAGCCCCAGCGCGCTCGTTCTCGTCAACAGCGTGCGCCTAAGCAGCCCCCTGCGCCTCCACAGCAAAAGCCGGGGACGGGCTTTTGACTGGATCCACGGGAACATAGCCGCCCTACAAGTGTCCGTACCGGACGATCTGCCGGTCGGAGGGAGGTTAAAATTTTTTCACCAAAGGTGGCCTCTCATAACCTCCGACCAGTGGGTTCTCCAAATAGTGCGGTGCGGATACGCCCTGCATTTGGCCTCCCTGCCTCTAAATTGTCCTTCGGGAGCTCAGTCTTTCAGCTCCCTTCACAAGCAGGTACTTGCAGAGGAACTCTCCGCCCTTCTCAGCGCCAATGCGGTCGAGCCCGTACCACCCGGGCAGGAAGGGCAGGGATTCTATTCCAGGTACTTCCTTGTGGAAAAGAAAACAGGGGGGATGCGTCCCATCCTAGACCTGAGAGGCCTGAACAAATTCCTGGTCAAAGAAAAGTTCAGGATGCTTTCCTTGGGCACCCTTCTGCCAATGATTCAGAAAAACGATTGGCTATGTTCCCTGGATTTAAAGGACGCATACACTCACATCCCGATACTGCCAGCTCACAGACAGTATCTCAGATTCCGCCTGGGCGCACGGCACTTTCAGTATTGTGTGCTGCCCTTTGGGCTCGCCTCTGCCCCACGAGTGTTTACAAAGTGCCTCGTGGTGGTGGCGGCGTATCTACGCAAGCTGGGAGTGCACGTGTTCCCATATCTCGACGATTGGCTGGTCAAGAGCACCTCGGAGGCCGGAGCCCTCCGGTCCATGCAGTGCACTATTCAACTTCTGGAGCTGCTGGGGTTTGTGATAAATTACCCAAAGTCCCATCTCCAGCCTACTCAGTCTCTGGAATTCATAGGAGCGCTGCTGAATACCCAGACGGCTCAGGCCTACCTTCCCGAAGCGAGGGCTACCAATCTCTTGGCCCTGGCTTCGCAGACCAGAGCGTCTCAGCAGGTCACAGCTCGGCAGATGTTGAGACTTCTGGGTCATATGGCCTCCACAGTTCATGTGACTCCCATGGCTCGTCTTCACATGAGATCTGCTCAATGGACCCTAGCTTCCCAGTGGTTTCAAGCCACCGGGAATCTAGAAGATGTCATCCGCCTCTCCACCAGTTGCCGCACTTCACTGCTCTGGTGGACCATCCGGACCAATTTGACCCTGGGACGTCCATTCCAAATTCCGCAGCCCACGAAAGTGCTGACGACGGATGCATCTCGCCTGGGGTGGGGAGCCCATGTCGATGGGCTCCACACTCAGGGTCTGTGGTCCCTCCAGGAAAAGGATCTGCAGATCAACCTCCTGGAGCTCCAAGCGATCTGGAACGCACTGAAGGCTTTCAGAGATCGGCTGTCCTGTCAAATTATCCAAATTCGGACAGACAATCAGGTTGCAATGTATTACGTCAACAAGCAGGGGGGCACCGGATCTCGCCCCCTGTGCCAGGAGGCCGTCGGGATGTGGCGTTGGGCGTGTCGGTTCGCCATGCTCCTCCAAGCCACGTACCTGGCAGGCGTAAACAACAGTCTGGCCGACAGACTGAGCAGAGTCATGCAACCGCACGAGTGGTCGCTCCATGCCAGAGTGGTACGCAAGATCTTCCGAGCGTGGGGCACCCCCTCGGTGGACCTTTTCGCCTCTCAGACCAACCACAAGCTGCCTCTGTTCTGTTCCAGACTTCAGGCACACGGCAGGCTAGCGTCGGATGCCTTTCTCCTCCATTGGGGGACCGGCCTCCTGTATGCTTATCCTCCCATACCTTTGGTGGGGAAGACCTTACTGAAGCTCAAGCAAGACCGCGGCACCATGATTCTGATCGCGCCCTTTTGGCCCCGCCAGATCTGGTTCCCTCTTCTTCTGGAGTTGTCCTCCGAAGAACCGTGGAGATTGGAGTGTTTTCCGACTCTCATTTCGCAGAACGACGGAGCGTTGCTGCACCCCAACCTCCAGTCTCTGGCTCTCACGGCCTGGATGTTGAGGGCGTAGACTTCACTGCGTTGGGTCTGTCTGAGGGTGTCTCCCGGGTCTTGCTTGCCTCTAGGAAGGATTCCACTAAAAAGAGTTACTTTTTCAAGTGGAGGAGGTTTGTCGTGTGGTGTGAGAGCATGGCCCTAGAACCTCGTTCTTGCCCTGCACAGAACCTGCTTGAATACCTTCTGCACTTATCAGAGTCTGGCCTCAAGACCAACTCAGTAAGGAATCACCTTAGTGCGATTAGTGCTTACCATTATCGTGTGGAAGGAAAAGCCATCTCTGGAGAGCCTTTAGTCGTTCGATTCATGAGAGGCTTGCTTTTGTCAAAGCCCCCTATCAAGCCTCCTGCAGTGTCATGGGATCTCAACGTCGTCCTCACCCAGCTGATGAAACCTCCTTTTGAGCCACTGAATACCTGCCATCTGAAGTACTTGACCTGGAAGGTCATTTTCTTGGTGGCAGTTACTTCAGCTCGTAGGGTCAGTGAGCTTCAAGCCCTGGTAGCTCATGCTCCGTATACCAAATTTCATCACAACAGAGTAGTGCTCCGCACCCACCCAAAGTTCCTGCCGAAGGTGGTGTCGGAGTTCCATCTTAACCAGTCAATTGTCTTGCCAACATTCTTCCCCAGGCCGCATACCCGCCCTGCTGAACGTCAGTTGCACACATTGGACTGCAAGAGAGCATTGGCCTTCTACTTGGAGCGGACACAGCCCCACAGACAGTCCGCCCAATTGTTTGTTTCTTTCGACCCTAACAGGCTAGGGGTCGCTGTCGGGAAACGCACCATCTCCAATTGGCTAGCAGATTGCATTTCCTTCACTTACGCCCAGGCTGGGCTGACTCTTGAGGGTCATGTCACGGCTCATAGTGTTAGAGCCATGGCAGCGTCAGTGGCCCACTTGAAGTCAGCCACTATTGAAGAGATTTGCAAGGCTGCGACGTGGTCATCTGTCCACACATTCACATCACATTACTGCCTCCAGCAGGATACCCGACGCGACAGTCGGTTCGGGCAGTCGGTGCTGCAGAATCTGTTTGGGGTGTAAATCCAACTCCACCCTCCAGGACCCGAATTTATTCTGGTCAGGCTGCACTCTCAGTTAGTTGTTCTTCGTAGGTCAATTTCTATTGTTTCCTCGCCGTTGCGAGGTTCAATTGACCTGGGTTCTTGTTTTGAGTGAGCCTGAGAGCTAGGGATACCCCAGTCGTGAGAACAAGCAGCCTGCTTGTCCTCGGAGAAAGGGTATGATACATACCTGTAGCAGTTGTTCTCCGAGGACAGCAGGCTGATTGTTCTCACCTTCCCTCCCTCCTCCCCTTTGGAGTTGTGTATTTCATATTTTTTGCTAGTCATTCAACTGGCGGGAGCGGTCGCGCACGGGCGGGAAGACGGCCGCGCATGCGCGGTGGGCGTGCCCTGCGTGTCGACCGTCCCGCGAAGCTTATTTCCGGTTGGTGGGGGCTGCCGCGGACGTCACCCAGTCGTGAGAACAATCAGCCTGCTGTCCTCGGAGAACAACTGCTACAGGTATGTATCATACCCTCCCCCAGGGAGAGGGCCACACCTCACCTCTGGCACTTAGAGCCTGAGAGGACAGAGCCTGGCTTTTGTTCAGTCACAATCTTTCTTCCCATTGTGCACAATAACCGCCTTTGTGCTCAGTGTTGTGGCTGGCAGAGTTCTCTAAAAACATGGGACTAATCTCTCCTTCCTCTCCCTTTTGTACTTGGAGCAAGGGAAGGTTAAGTGACTTGCACACAGTCACAGGGGGCTGAGAACCTACTTCCCCAGGTTCTCAGCCCACTGCACTAATCATTAGACTAGTCCTCCACTCCTTTTTGAGCATGTGGAAGGTGTGCTGGTATAGACAGCAAAAGTGCCAGACTGGGGCATCTGCACATAGGTTTGAAAAGTTGAATTGGCACCCAAGTTGCACACACATACATCTCCACATGTACTGTAATACAATTCTGCACTTAAATGCTGGTATTGCAAACATTATCCCCCTGATTCTACAAAGGTCGCCAAAAGTTGCTTGTACAAATTTTGGTACATTCCTGAATTGTGTGCGCAATTTAATAGAATAATGAGCCAATTACTGCCAATAATTGGCTTTTTAATAAGTAATTATTGGCACTAATTAGAGTTAATTGGGACCAATGTGCATAAAGTTAGATGCAGGATCTGCACGTAAAATTTACATGTAGGCCAAGAAAGAAGGCATGGAAATAGGAGGGTCATGGGCATTTTGGGGTGGCTCAGGGGCGTGGTTTCGAGTTACACGCGTATTTACAGAATAATGGTGATCCGTGCATAAATTTAGGCGTGGATATTCACACCATGTTTTTGTTGGTGCAAATGGCTGTGCCTAAATTTACACACAACTCTCCACTTAAGTATGTAATCTATAAACTGTGCTGAACTTTAAGCGCGGCTTATAGAATACCGTTTAAGTGGGCATTGTTCAGTACCGATTTTTTTTAGATGCCATATATAGAATTCAGAGCTATATGCACAGAATATTATTCCTTTCAAAAATAGGGCAAACTTCAACAAACTCAGGCAGTTCTCTATTCAAACAGTTCATCCAATCAATAAGAACACACCAGTAATATATATAGCAAACACATCAGATCTCAGCAGTGCCACTTAAAGGACTAACAGCTTCAAGCCTTCAAGATTTATGCACCAATGGGCTCATTTATGATCCAATAGGCTCATTTTACTCAAAATGTACAAACTTCAAATGTTGAAATATTACTTATAGTTACTTGTAAGTTTTTAAAAGTACTCATCTTAAAGATGTTTTAACTCAAGTCGGTCGGGGACCAGATCCGACATGTTTCATGTTTCTCCCTCAGACTGTCTCAAGGAGTGTCCCCTAAAGCAGCAAACCACAAAATCAACAAATTGGCAATAATCAAACCTTTCAGCACTTCAAACACATTTATCAGCAAAAACCCTACCTTTTAATCAACTAAACTCACCTCTTCAACAGACATTTCTTAGTGTCAAAGATGATGGCAGTTTGACATATCCTTACTTTTTAAACACACCCACACAGGTCACATGATCATAACATCCTTAGATGCTTAAGGTCCTTGAGCTGGCTGAAATGATATGTCCTTAGTAGGCAGTTGCTGTCTAGCCAGGGGTCTTTATTAAAGGATTTTGTGCAACTTGACTGAAGCAATATAGAGTTGAGACGCTTTTTTTTTTTGCGGTGCTCCCTGAGCTTTGGAATAGAGAATGACACGGGAACAAAGTTTGGCCCCTTCCCCGCCCTGTTCCTGTGGGTTCTGTCTCCATCTCCGCCCCGTCCCTGCAGGCCCTGTCTCCCTCCCCACCCAATCCCCACAGGCCTTGTCTCCGTCCCCGCTCCATCCCCATGGACTCTGTCCTCATCTGCAGAAGCCTCAAACAATTATGATTTTTTATTTAAATCTTTTTATTAAAGTATAAAAAGGAACAATATGCTGTGCAACTATTGTCTATGAATTACAAATAGAAAACAATAATAACAGTGAGCAGCTATAATAACCCTCCTCACCACCACCCTCTACCCTTCCAACCCCAACAGTAGCTGATTTCTACTACTCCAAGGAATACTAATCCACCCTGTTAAAATGTCCAGGGGTACAAAATACAACCCATCCTGTATGCCCTAGAGGGGAGAAATATGCCCTACGTAGCACTTATGATTTTTTAATGTGTGGATGAATAAGAAGTCATCAACAATCTTGGGATTCAGTCTAGCTCTCCTGTCTTCCACAGTCCTTCCTGCAATAGAAGATGTCTTCTTAGAAGATGTGCTGGTAGCAGGATGTACAGGATCCCCCATGCAAATTTTGCTAGTTGTGGCTAGCATGTTTGCTTGATTTTCCAAAAAAAAAAAAAAAAAAATCAAAATATTGTTGTCTGCAGCACTCAAACATAAATAACAGTCCAGTTCATTAACGGGCTTCAAAGTAGAAAATGACACAGGGACAAAGTTTGTCCTCATCCCTGTGGGATCTGTCCCCGTCCCTATCGCTGCGGTTACTGCGGGTCCCCGTCCCCGTGTCATTCTCCACTTTGGAATACTATTTGGAATTACGTCAGGAACAAACTATTTAGCTTTCAGGCTTTTGGATGCGGTGATCTTATCACAGTTAATCTCTATATGAGAATGAGTGATTGAGAATGATTTAGGGTGGCCGTTGGTTATTGCAGTATCTGAGAGTTATTCTTGATTTAACAGTAGCTGTATTAAGATTGAATTATATTTTATACACGCTAATATTTTTCATCTGAATAAAAATTATGAAAGAATCGAGTAGTTTATTTTAATGTATAATTTTCTACGGTCTTAGAGGTAAAACATAAATTTAAGATGTGTCAGTAATTGGAGACTAAAGAAGGATCAGTAGTACTATAGTGTGTTTCCAGGACGTAGGGAGCACCCCTTGCTCCAGACTGTTATTGATCAATGATAAGAGACATGTGTGGGTATTGAAAGCAAATGTAATGGAACTGGATTCATCAGTAACTGACCCATATCACCAGCTTTTAAACAGGTAACAGGTGCTAGGGACACTTTGATAAATGGATCAAGAATACCCCCCAAATGTAAGGTAAAGCCTGGCTCTCCTTTCATGGGAAACTTTGTTAGAAGCAGCATAAAATCCCAGAACATTGATGACCGAGACTGTCCAAAGGAGGGGTACAGTGAGAGACCAGAATCCATTGGAAATGTTTGGATGGAATGTCTGTTTAATGTATAGGTGTGTTAAATGGTATCGAAATACTTTGCTTCTCAAACTTGACATTGATATACTTTATCAAGTATTGCTACATATTGTATTATTTTAGGGCCCCTTTTACTGAGCCGTGGTAAAAGAGGCCCAGCACTAGCAGCGGTAGCCGTTTTTGCCGCACGTTAGGGCCCCTTTTACCGCAGTGGGTATAAAGGCCAAAAAAAGACATGGCCGTGCAGTAAGTTTGCACTCGTCTTACAGCCATTTGGGGGGAGGGGACGACTTACTACCACCCATTGAGATAGAGATAAAGGCTCCCGCGCTAACCTGGCAGTAACCGGGCAGCGTGCGATGCTACCTGATTACCGCCAGGTAACCACCTGTGAAAATAGTTTTTTTTTAATATTTCCGCTAGCGCTGGAAATGGTGCATGCTGGGGGTGGAACTACCACCAGCAACCATGTTGGGCCGGTAATAGTTCCAGGTTGCCACGCGGCAACCCTTTAGTAAAAGGACCCCTTAATGTCTTGTAAACTACTCTGAATTGGATTGTGTCCATGGAAGGCAGTATAGAAATGCAGCAGCAACAGTAGAATAGGTTTCCTTTGGACAACTTTCCCATGCAAAATCATTGTGTAAGCAACACTGTACTGTGGACCTGTGGGCAGTTGCTCCATTGTCAGCTAAGCTTTGGAGCAGGTGATTTGAAGTGATCTGTAGGCTCTTGTTTTGCATATCTGACCAGGTCTTTTCTTGGTTTTCCAGGTCTTGCTTTTACCTCAGCAGTTCCATGTAACTTGCATTTCTTAAGAATGTTTCTGACAGTTGAAATTGTTAGCTGGAAATATTTAGGGTTTTTCTTTTTAAAAGCCTTCCCCTGCTTTGTAAAAGTGAATTATCTTCTATTTCAAACACAGCCGGCTGATTAGAGGAATCCATGGTTGCTCAGCGTAGACAGAATAAGCGTCACAAGCTGAGAGATTAGAAAGGTTAGAGTATTTATTCAAGCATGGGCCTTCAAATATTTTAGGCCTTATTACCAGCTTTAGAAAGTAGTAATAAATCAGCTGGAAGGGTGTTCAAATATTTGCACCATTGGTATTCGCATTTTTTATTTTCAAAATCTTAGAATGCATAGATTTACTATTTCATGATTTTAATTTACCGAAAAGTGTTCCAGCCGATATTCAGCCAGTGGCAGACATTGTTTGGGGTTTTTTTTTGGCCACTGGCTGCACTAAAACTGGAAATTCAGAGCTGGGCCCTGTTAGGGCTTCAGCATTAAATTTTCAGTTTTTTAAAAGCCAGCTAGCACATGCCCAGTGAAGTCAATGTTCAGACTTAACTGGCCATTGGCTTGCGCGTAAAGATAGGACATCTATTTATGTGGCCCTATTTATGCACTAAACATGGCTGGCTAGCTCTGAACATTGGAAGCTAACCGGACTCTGCCCCTGAAACGCCCCCCAGACCCCAACATAGCCAGCTTCCACGTCAGCGCTATCCAGCCATTTTCAGAGCCACTCACCAGTTAAGTCCAATAAAAATGATCGGATAGCTGCATACAAGCGAGTTATCCAGTCGGCAGCTGTTTCCAGCCAGTTATCTCGCTTTGAATATTGGCTGGGGTATGTTTAACTTTGTACCAGGCAGACAGAGATTATGTCAGCTGTTGTTTCTATAGGGATTAAGTATAGTGGAGGAGTGGCCTAGTGGTTAAGGTGGTGGACTTTGGGCCTGAGGAACTGAGTTCAATTCCCACTTCAGGCACAGGCAGCTCCTTGTGACTCTGGGCAAGTCACTTAACCCTCCATTGCCCCAGGTACAAATAAGTACCTGTATACAATATGTAAGCCGCATTGAGTCTGCTATGAGTGGGAAAGCGCGGGGTACAAATGTAACAAAAAAAAAGTAAAACATAGTTTTATCTTGGGTGCTAAACCTTTGCATACAACTGTATTACTGCCTACAAGATATCTTTTTAAATACAAATCTCTTTTTCAGGAATGAAACTGAATGATAAAGAGACGCTAGGGATTGATTAACTAAAATTTTCCCTCCTTGGATGTGGAATGGGAAAAAAGCTTGGTAAATCAAGCCCATAATGACTTTATATGTTGTAATTACTACCTTAATTATCTTATTTTAAGAAATTAGTGTGGCTTTGATTGAATTCATTGGAAAGGATACTGTGTCGTATGTGATAGTATACACATATCTAATTTTGGAGATCCTTAAGTAGGTCTGGTGTTCAGAGCAAACGAAAGATAATAATGAACTTGGCTCTTAGACCAACTATGTGTGAATATGTCATAAATATTCACTGTGTCTATCCTGAAAACTAGACGTGTTTGGCAATCTCCAGAATTGTATTTGAGAACCTTTTGTCTAGGGCTTAGCAAAATAACAGCACAGCCAAGAATTTCTGCAGTGTGGAGAGAAAAACCCAAGGTGATGTTTGTAAGTAATAAAATGAAGATGCCTTCACCATCAAGCTTCAGTATTGCATGGCACCGGGGCAGTCAGTCCATTTAGATTGGGTGTGCATGATACAGCTGCTTCCTGGAGAACACCAAGTAGAGTTTTGCTCTGAGTATCTTTATATAAACATACATTTTGTTCTCTTGCATTATCCACTGGCAGCAGAATCTCCACCCAGGGATGAAGAGGTTAGAGTGCAAATGGAGGGAGTAGGTTTTGCAGATAAACTAATAAATGTCTGTCTTTATGTTTTGTTTTTTAAGAGAAGAGGCTTTAGTGCCTGAGAAGTAGCTGATCCTCAGTATTAAGTTGATATAAATCCTCCAGAGGCTTAAAGATCAGGCCAGAGGCTATCAAGAGGGTGATTAGACTGTGTGCTAAGTTTGACTGCAGTAGAGAGTTGGGCAGAGGTGCAGAAGTTGGCATCCCTTTTAAACTGAAGCAACGTTAGCAGCTGTAACATTCTATAGCTTGTCACAAGAGGTAAAGATTTCCATAATGAATAATAAAATTCTGAAATGTGTGTGTGGGTGTTTTCCTCCTCTGCTTTTTACCTAGTCTCTGTTCTGATGGAATAGATTCACAGGGTTAGACACAAAAGCCAGAAGTCTTAGGTACATAAGGAGAGGAATGGCCAGCAGGAAGATGTGACGGTGCCTCTGTATAATGAGACTCCATTTAGAGTATTATGTACAATTCTGAAGACTGCACCTTCAAAAAGATAGAAGCAGGATGGAGTCGGTCCAGAGGGTGGCTACTAAAATGGTCAGTGGTCTTCATCTTACAGCATATGGAGATAGACTTAATGATCTCAATATGTATTCTTTGGAAGAAAGATGACAGAGGGGAAATATGACAGAGATTTAAATACCTCCATGGTATGAAGGCACAGGAGGCGAGTCTTTCAACTGAAAGGAAGAACTGGAATGAGGAGGCATAGGTTGAAGGTGAAAGGGGATAGACTCAGGAGTAACGTAAGGAAATACTTTACAGAAAGGATGGCAGATGTATGTAATAGCCTCCCAGTGGAGGTGGTGAAGACCAAGACTATCCAAATTCAAGAGAGCTTGGGACAAGCACAGAGCTCATGAGTGATAGGGAGAGTAGATGGCATGGATGGGCAGACTGGATAGGCCTTATGATCTTTATCTGCTGTCATTTTCTCTGTTTCTACATTACATTGACATATCTTCCTGGCTTTCAGCTCCCTGTAGTCAAATTGCTCTGCTGGATGTCTCTTAAAATAAATGCCTTTTATTGATCCATTAGTTCTCTGATTTAATCTGTGAGACTTGATTGATTAATTAACAACATGTGCGGGAGATTTGATTTAGTTATAATCAATCCATGTGCTTCTCTGATTTGTATGTGTGCCATGATTTAACATGTCATTTCATTGCTTATGAATGAACCAGTTTTCACAAGTCAGACCTTTCTAGTAAATGGGTATAAGATTATGTCAGCAGTATTGTAAAATTTATGCCTCCCAGTATTTTCCAAAATTGGGAAGGTCTTCCTTAATAGTGAGTTAATGATAGGAGGAGACATCAAATTGGAGGAAAAATGACTGGTATAAATGTTCAGGCCAAAGGCAGTTTCCTGTCTTTGGCCTGTTAAGCCAGTGTTCTGGCTAACTAAGCCAGTATACATTAAGGAGTGAGCAGTCTAAGAAGGTCTCTGAATGTGCATTTTGTTTCCAATTGAGAGATCTCTGAATTAACCACGACTGTGCAGTCTCCTTTACAGTGATCTGGTAGAATAAGCCCTGCCCAGGAGCAGAGCTACCATTAAGTGAGCTTGGCAAAAAAGTCCAGGGACACAAAATGGTAGGAGCTGCCTGTTGTCAAACTGAGGTGCCCTCTATCTGGCATCTTTCTTTTTCACTTCCTTCCCCTCCCCCCCCCCCAAAGGTCTGGCATTGCTCTCTCTCTCTCTCTCTCTATTTCTAAGGTAATTTGAATTAAGTGCTTGATTGTGGAAAAGGAGTTAGATTTTTTTTCACGTATTTTAAAATATGGTTTTCTTATGGAGATTGTCTAATTTAGTCAGAACTGTGCCATCTGGGGTATGGTATTCTTAATCAGTCAAGAATAACTAAACATGGAGGTGGAGTAGCTGTTATTTATAGGGCCTCTTTGGATTTGTGTAAGGTTTCTCGTCCTAAGTCCACAAGATTGTGATGGCCTTTTGAACAAATTCCTACAGTGTTAGTCATTTATAATCAACCTGGGGGACTGCTTGTTAGGTTGTATTTTGGAGTTCTTAACAACATTGCAAGGAGGAGGAGCAGAGGAGAAGCCTAATGTTTAGAGCAAGGAGCTGAGAACCAGGAAACCCAGGTTCAAATCCCATTGCAGCTCCTTGTGATTTTTGGGCACCTCACTGAACCCCCATTGTAAGCTTTCCAGGGAAAGGAATATACCTACTTTACCTGAATATAATTTGCCTTGAGTCACAATTGAAAATCCCTTCCCTTGATGATTTTTTTTTTTTTCAATTTTAATCTTTTTATTGATATAAAATCAGTATAACAAACATAGTACTTCAACTTCCTTAAATACAAATATAGACAACTAGCCAATTGTTTCCTCCATCTGTAAATTTTTCAACCCTTATTCCCCCCCTAGCCCCCCCTCCCTCCATCCCTTGTACTTCTTAAACCCCATACTGTTAATCTTTATAAATTCCCCCCCTCCCCATTCCCCTCAACTATATGTGTGCCAACCATCCTTTTAACCGTGACCACCCCCTCTTCCTTCTCAATTCCCCATCTCTACGGTATGCCGTGAGTCTTTCCATGTGTACAAATTGCTCCACTTTCTCCCTCCACTCGCCCATGGAGGGAGGATTCTTATCTTTCCACTTTCGGGCAATAAGGCACTTAGCTGCCGCCATACCCCAGTGTAGCAGCTTACTGCGCTCCCAGGAGTCACTTTCATTATGTGTTCCCAATAAACACACCTGCGGGCTGCACACCATCGAAACACCTGTCATTTTAACCATTGTTTTGGTAACTTCTATCCAAAATGGCAGTATCCGGGCACAGGCCCACCATATATGTAGAAAGGAGCCTCTCTCCTGTTCACATCTCCAGCACCTATCAGAAGCAGTCGGATACATTTTCCTAAGCCGCTCAGGGGTATAGTACCACCTAGACAGTACCTTGTATGCATTTTCCTGTACTAGTGCACAAGTGGAAGCCCGCCGGACCTCCCCACAAATCCGTTCCCACTCCTGGTCCGAGAAATTACATTTCAAATCCAACTCCCATGCTCCCTTGAAGCGGAATGGGGTTGGGTCACTCCCCCTTATAAACTTATAGATTACTGAGATAGTCCTTGGAACCCTCTGTAACATACCCCACAGGTTCTCCAAGCTCTCTTGCTCCTGTACTTTGTTCCCCCTCCACCCCATGGACCCCATAAAGTGCTTGACCTGTATATACAGTGGTGGAAATAAGTATTTGATCCCTTGCTGATTTTGTAAGTTTGCCCACTGACAAAGACATGAGCAGCCCATAATTGAAGGGTAGGTTATTGGTAACAGTGAGAGATAGCACATCACAAATTAAATCCGGAAAATCACATTGTGGAAAGTATATGAATTTATTTGCATTCTGCAGAGGGAAATAAGTATTTAATCCCTCTGGCAAACAAGACCTAATACTTGGTGGCAAAACCCTTGTTGGCAAGCACAGCGGTCAGACGTCTTCTGTAGTTGATGATGAGGTTTGCACACATGTCAGGAGGAATTTTGGTCCACTCCTCTTTGCAGATCATCTCTAAATCATTAAGAGTTCTGGGCTGTCGCTTGGCAACTCGCAGCTTCAGCTCCCTCCATAAGTTTTCAATGGGATTAAGGTCTGGTGACTGGCTAGGCCACTCCATGACCCTAATGTGCTTCTTCCTGAGCCACTCCTTTGTTGCCTTGGCTGTATGTTTTGGGTCATTGTCGTGCTGGAAGACCCAGCCACGACCCATTTTTAAGGCCCTGGCGGAGGGAAGGAGGTTGTCACTCAGAATTGTACGGTACATGGCCCCATCCATTCTCCCATTGATGCGGTGAAGTAGTCCTGTGCCCTTAGCAGAGAAACACCCCCAAAACATAACATTTCCACCTCCATGCTTGACAGTGGGGACGGTGTTCTTTGGGTCATAGGCAGCATTTCTCTTCCTCCAAACACGGCGAGTTGAGTTCATGCCAAAGAGCTCAATTTTTGTCTCATCTGACCACAGCACCTTCTCCCAATCACTCTCAGCATCATCCAGGTGTTCACTGGCAAACTTCAGACGGGCCGTCACATGTGCCTTCCGGAGCAGGGGGACCTTGCGGGCACTGCAGGATTGCAATCCGTTATGTCGTAATGTGTTACCAATGGTTTTCGTGGTGACAGTGGTCCCAGCTGCCTTGAGATCATTGACAAGTTCCCCCCTTGTAGTTGTAGGCTGATTTCTAACCTTCCTCATGATCAAGGATACCCCACGAGGTGAGATTTTGCGTGGAGCCCCAGATCTTTGTCGATTGACAGTCATTTTGTACTTCTTCCATTTTCTTACTAGGGCACCAACAGTTGTCTCCTTCTCGCCCAGCATCTTACTGATGGTTTTGTAGCCCATTCCAGCCTTGTGCAGGTGTATGATCTTGTCCCTGACATCCTTAGACAGCTCCTTGCTCTTGGCCATTTTGTAGAGGTTAGAGTCTGACTGATTCACTGAGTCTGTGGACAGGTGTCTTTCATACAGGTGACCATTGCCGACAGCTGTCTGTCATGCAGGTAACGAGTTGATTTGGAGCATCTACCTGGTCTGTAGGGGCCAGATCTCTTACTGGTTGGTGGGGGATCAAATACTTATTTCCCTCTGCAGAATGCAAATAAATTCATATACTTTCCACAATGTGATTTTCCGGATTTAATTTGTGATGTGCTATCTCTCACTGTTACCAATAACCTACCCTTCAATTATGGGCTGCTCATGTCTTTGTCAGTGGGCAAACTTACAAAATCAGCAAGGGATCAAATACTTATTTCCACCACTGTACGAGAGCTGATCACTTTCTGGCAGCCCATATTGAGCCTTAAGGTCCTCAAAGGTTTTCATCTGTTGTCCCTGTAATAAGTCCCGAAATTTTATGATACCCAAACGTTCCCATCTCAGAAATACCCGATTCTCCTTTCCCGCCCCAAATTTTGGTTCCCAACAGATCTCCGCCCTGGAAGACACCCTCTCTCCCTGTCCCCACTTCCTCCGAAACTGCTCCCACACTTGTAAGAGATGTCTACAAAACGGGTTATCCACCCCTGTTAGCCGAGCTTCCAATCCCTCAGAGGTCCATAAAAGGGATCTCAGGCTCCTCAAAGGGAAATACTCCTGTTCTAACTGACATACCAACTTGGTCTGTCTCCTCTCCCATTCGAGCACCATTTTCACCTGCGCTGCATAAAAGTACCATTCCAGGCATGGTAGTGACCTTCCTCCTCTTTCCACCTCCCCCCATAGTACTCTCCTTGCCAATCTCGGATGCTTACCCTCCCAAACAAACTGTATTATCAGACGTTGTAGCTTTTGCAACGTCCCCCTCGCCATCGCAACCGGCAAACACTGGAACAAAAATAACAATCTGGGGAGAATATTCATTTGAATGACTGCCATCCGTCCCCACCAGGATACCCACATTCCTTTCCACCGTGACAGATCCTGTCGGATGCGCTCCACAATTTTCCCATAATTCAAATCATAAAGTTTTTTAGGGTCCTTAGGTATAACCACCCCCAGATATCTTATGCTCTGTTTAGCCCACTTAAACGCGAATTGCTGCTTCAACTGGTGTTCCATGTCTGGAGATACTGTGATACCCAGGATTTCACTTTTCTCCATGTTGACCCGGAGCCCTGCGAATTGTTCATATTCCCCCATCACTTCCCTTACTACCTCTAATGTCTTCTCCGGGTCTGTCACATATAATAATAGATCATCTGCATATAGGGCCAGACGGTGTTCCCTCGTCCCCACCGTAAAACCCTGGTAATCCGGGTGTTCCCTAATAAGCACAGCCAGTGGCTCAATATATATAGCAAACAAGAGTGGGGAGAGGGGACACCCCTGTCTAGTTCCCCTCCCAATGTCAAAGAGAGATGTATAATGCCCATTAACCCGTAGTCGGGCTTTTGGCGCTCTGTACAGCGCTGAAAACCAACTGTAAAAACCTTCCCCAATTCCCATTCGTCTCATCAC
The DNA here is from genome assembly GCF_901765095.1 of Microcaecilia unicolor. Classification (NCBI taxonomy): domain Eukaryota; kingdom Metazoa; phylum Chordata; class Amphibia; order Gymnophiona; family Siphonopidae; genus Microcaecilia; species Microcaecilia unicolor. The sequence continues at coordinate 123,952,392 of NC_044031.1, read as the reverse complement.
TTCTCTCAGGAACTCCCAGTCCACCCTATCAAATGCCTTTTCCGCATCTATTGCTAACATCAGGGCCCCCGGGAGTCCCTGCTGCGCTGCCCACTGCAAATGCAGGGTACGTCGCACATTGTCCCCCACCTGCCGTCCCGGGACAAACCCTGACTGTTCCTCCCCTATCAACCCAGGAAGGACCCTCCCCAACCGGTTAGCCATCACTTTGGCCAGGATCTTTACATCCACATTTAACAATGAAATAGGGCGGTAAGACCCACTGGCCGTGGGGTCCTTCCCTGGTTTTAGCAGTAGCGAGATCCCCGCCTCCATCATAGAATTTGCCAAATTCTCCCCCTCCAATACCCCATTCCCCAGTTTAAGTAGATGAGGTCCCAATTCTTCTACATAGCATTTATAAAAACGAGAGGAATATCCATCCAGCCCCGGGGCCTTCCCATTCGGTAGAGACTTAACAACCCGCTGTATCTCTCCCCACCTAACCGGCTCTCCTAGTTGTCTTTCCTCATCTGTCGACAAATGTGGCAATGCAATACGGTCCAAGAAGGCCGACATATTATCGTTATCTGTCTCCTCCCTAGCCCTATAGAGTTGCTCATAGTAATCCTGAAATCCCCTAGCTATATCCGCATCCGTATAATACCACCCCCCATTCCCATCCCTCAATTTCTGGATCAAGGTCTTAACCTTCCTTGCCCTCAGTTTCCCCGCTAAAAATGCACTGGACTTATTTGAGAATTCAAACACCCTCTGCTTCCATTTAGTTTGCATAAATTCAATCTTTTGCATTTGTAACTCTCCCAGCGCCTTCCTCACCTCTCTAAGTGCTTCTCCCAACTGTCTGGAAGGGTTCCTCTTATGTTGTTTCTCCAAGTACACCAGCCTACCGTGCAGCTCTAATGATTGTCTCTCTCTTTCCCTTTTCCGGCGGGCTCCCCATTTTATAAAGACCCCTCTCACTACTGCTTTCATTGTATCCCATAAAGAACCTTCTGATACGTCTCCTGTATCATTTAGTTGAAAAAATTCCACTATGGTGTTTCTAACTTCTTCCCTTACTACCTCGTCCCCCAGAAGAGTTTCATTAAGTTTCCAAAACCCTCTCTTCTGTTCCCCCTGGAGCCCTTGCAACTTAATCCATACTGGAGCATGGTCAGATATCTGACATGTCCCTATCTCTGCTTCTACCAGCCAGTGCCAGCAATTCCGGTGTATCCATATGCTATCTAGGCGCGCATATGACTGGGCCACATGAGAAAAGTGGGTATAGTTCCTCTGCGTCCCATGCAATAGACGCCAGCTATCCACTGTTTCACAGTCCCTCAAGAAAGATACTAGAGCCTTACGCCCCGGGCCCCCCATCCCTCTGTGCCCCTTGGAGTGATCTAATTCTCCATCAGGGGCTACATTAAAGTCTCCCCCAATGAACACTTGTCCTCTAAGAAACCCTTGCACTTCTCCCTTTAATGCTTCAAAGAACTGCTTCTGACCCGTATTAGGCGCATAAATGTTAAGGATAGTAATCTCCCTTCCTTGTAATAATCCTCTAATTCCCAAACATCTCCCACTCTGATCCCGGAATTCCTCCTGAATATGCAGCCCGCACGTGTGTCTTACCAATATAGCGACTCCCCCGGCTCTCCTGGGTTCCCGACCCTGATGTACCCTGACCTCTCTAAAGGATTTGTGTTTCAAAAGGTGCCCATCTCTTGGACGTAAATGTGTCTCCTGTATTAGGGACACATCCCATTGCATCCTTTGCACTTCTTTAAAGACCAGACTCCGTTTCCCAGGGTGATTAAGCCCATTAACATTCCATGAGCCTATTGTCAACAACTCCCCCCCTTTTCCCAACCCCTTCTGACCTTTCCCTCCCCTCTTCCCCCTATCCTTCCCCCCCTCCCCTCCCTCCCTACCCCTTGCTGATCCTAGGTTATCCTGATCAGCCATGCTAGGAAATTTGACATCTCGTCCCTGAGGCGTCGGCCAAAGCATATCCATTATTTAAATCCCCTCCATTCCCCCTCTCCACCCTCCTTTTACTATACCATCACAACTCCCACTGTTTGTACCCCTCTCCAACCCTGCCTTTTTTTTTTTTTTGTATAATATGTACTTATTATTATTAACATTTTTATTTCAATTATTAAACTTAGCTTTGGTTTTTATAATCCAAATAACCTTCCACCCTCAACAAACCCTGTACCCCCCTTCGTAATTCTTACTCCAGATGGAGAATAAACTCCCAAGTCCTCTTTCAAGGTAGTCCGCTCTAATGAGCATGCTTATCTTTAGCCTGTTTTTTCCCGACCACAACTTGCCACGCCGAGTCCGGTCTGGGAGCCGCCTGGTTCTGTGGCTCTCGAGAATGATCCGGCACATCATTACAGCCCAGCGCCCGCAGTGTCGACCATGCTTCCTCCGGCGTGCTCACTTTTCGGGATTTCCCCTCAACTGTAATCCAGACTGCGAAAGGAAACAGCCAGCGGTATTTAATTCCCTTGGCACGCATGAAGCTGGTTACCTCTTTAAAAGTGCCCCGTTTTAAGAGTGTAGTGCGTGCCAAGTCCTGGAAAATCTCGATTTTATAGCTCTTCCATATTAACTCTTTGCGCATCCGAGCTAGCCTCAAAATTTTCTCCTTTATCGGGAAGTCCAAAAAACAGGCCACCACATCCCGCGGCTGATTATCTCTGCGGGGACCTAGCGCCCTGTGCGCCCGTTGCAGGTGAATCTCCAGGGGCGGGACTTCCTGCTCCAAAGACAAAATATATTGACAAAGTTCCTTAATGACGCTAGCACAGTTTGTAAAGAGATCCAGTTCCGGTATACCTTTAAATCTGAGGTTATTCCGTCTTGATCTATTTTCAAGATCTTCCACTTGATCTCTAAGTTGATACAGCATTCCCTGATCCTCTGAGGCCTTTCGTTGCATAGTGTCCATTTCGGATTGCACGGTCACCAGACCCTCTTCTACTTCACCTATGCGGGTTCCTAATTCTCGTACCTCGTCTCGAATCTCTTTGAGCGCAGTTTGCACGTCCCGCCGGACCCCCGCAAACTCCGATTTCAGCTCCAGAAATAATTCAGCAACATCCGCGGGCAGCATGCTTGCAACCTCTCAGCCTTCTTCGCCCTTGTTCTTCGGTTCCGGCGCTGATCGCGCGGCCGCCATCTTTGGTCCCCGCAGCTCTGGTCCTTGCTTCCCGTCTCCACTTTTTTCCCGCCGTTCCGGCGTATAACGGAATTGCTCCAACGTTTTCTTCGGCGGCATTACCTGAAGGGACTTCCTCCCTTACTGTCCGGCCACTTTTCACTAGTCGAGGAGGATTTTATCGCCGTTTTTGTTAATCGCCCCAACGGAGCTCGTCTTTTAGCCCTCCACCTTGGCACGTGACGTCACTTCCTCCTGCCAAGACTCCCTTGATGATTTTACTGTTCTTTTAGATCGGTCATCTTCTTAGCTCAGGGGTTCATATCAGCAATGCAGTTGGTGGGTTTGGTAGTTTATTTGCCTGTACACTTTTGGGATCACACTTTAGATGCGCTTTTCATGTCTGGATCTTACACGGTTTGATTTTTCTCTTTCCCATTTTGTGGTCAGATCATTTCCTGATGTGCTTTAAGTTACAAGAATGAGAACTCGGTTGTGGGCTAAAGGGTAGAAAGGGTTATTCTGTGAAGTATATAAAGAAAATTGTAATTGAGCTTGAAGCTTTTTGGAACAGAGCTGGTGTTGCAGTCCAAAATATAAAAGATACAAATGATAGCTGTATTGACGTACATGTGGATAGATGAAACCAACCTGTTAAGAGGGATGTACAAGAAGGTTAAAGTAAATAGTCATGTATTTCCTTTTTTTTTTCTCAATATCTTGTACTTCTGAAAAGACAGGTTCAATGGTCTGAGAGAACACAGAGAAAATCAGGCTATATCAAAATTAAACTTTTATGGAAAATTACATTTTGTGAGTATTAAAGATTTAGGATTATAGTTATCAAGCTGTGTTAAAAGGCCCTAATACAGGGTACGTGCCCTAAAGCAACAATAATTAAGTCATCTGGTGATATATAATAATCAGAGATGAAAAACATGCAAATACATGTAAAGCAGCTCATTACTATGTAGATACTATACCACAGCATGTAGTGTGCACCAGCTGCACACTGCCAGTCATGATATAGCTAGTAAAATAACCCTAGCTCAAAGCTGGGTTATTTTACTGCCTGTGAGCATTGGGCTACCAAGCCTTGTCCCGATACTTCTGGGCCATCTCTTAAAGGGGCTGGCAATGTTAGAAAATTACTGGCTCCAGAATGCCCTCCCCCAAAACAGAAAGGCCCCCCAAAGTGTGAACCCCCACCTAGAAGCTCTGTTCCCCCTTGGAACCCCCCCCCCCCAACTCAGCGTACCTTACATATTTCCTGTTGTCTAGTGGGTGGGCTGGAGCTATCCTCAGTTATTCCTGCCCTCACTAGCACTGGGATCCAAAATGATGCTGTGACCTCTAGCAGTAGTCTGACATTACAACTGCTAGGGGTCATGTTTCTATATAAGGGCTTAGAGATCACTCCTGTCTGCCTACTAGGTATCAGGGAATATGTAAGGTATGCCTGAGGGAAGGCCTCTGGAAGGATTGGGAGGGCCTTGGGGGGCAGGGCCCTTCAGGTTGGGTGGGAGGTTTGATTTGGGAGCACTACTGGCGCACTGTTGGGGGAGCCTTGATAGAAAGGCACCACAAGAGGGCCTTTCTTTTGTGGGGGCAATCTGGAGCCATTATTTTTCTAACACTGTCACAGGGTGCCGAGAGACAAAGGCAGGCCCTGTTCCTCTACTTGCCTGGAGTCATTGAATGACAGGCAGTAGTGATCGAGAGAGACTGCTCTGCCGGCCAAGAGTCCTTCTTCCTGCCTTATCCCACCTCTTGTGAAGTAACTTCCTGTTTCTGCATAGGTAGGATGCAGCAGGAAGAAGGACCCATGGCCAGCAAAGCAGTCTCTCTCAGGACGTCCCTAGACATGGATGTTTCTGGGTTTTGGCGATTTTCAAAACCAAAGATGACCATGTCAAAAATGACCAAATGCAAGCCATTTGGTCGTGGGAGGAGTCAGCATTTCTAGTGCACTGGTCCCCCTGACATGCCAGGACACCAACCGGGCACCCTAGGGGGCACTGCAGTGGACTTCATAAATTGCTCCCAGGTACATAGCTCCCTTACCTTGTGTGTTGAGCCCCCCCAAAACCCACTACCCCCAACTGTACACCACTACCATAGCCCTTACGGGTGAAGGGGGGCACCTAGATGTGGGTACAGTGGGTTTCTGGTGGGTTTTGGAGGGTTCGCTGTTTCCTCCACAAATGTAACAGGTAGGGGGGGATGGGGCTGGGTCCGCCTGTCTGAAGTGCACTGCACCCACTAAAACTGATCCAGGGACCTACATACTGCTGTCATGGACCTGAGTATGATATCTGAGGCTGGCATAGAGGCTGGCACGACAAATTTTGAAAGATGTTTTTTGAGGGGGGGGGGTTAGTGACCACTGGGGGAGTAAAGGGAGGTCATCCCTGATTCTCTCCGGTGGTCATCTGGTCATTTCGGGCACCTTTTTTTGCCTTAGTTATAAGAAAAATAGGTCCGGGTGAAAGCGTTCAAGTGTTCGTCAGGGACGTCCTTGCTTTTTTCGATTATGGGTCAAGGACATCCAAGTGATAGGCACGCCCAAGTCCCGCCTTTGCTACGCCTCCGACACGCCCCCTTGAACTTTGGCCGTCCTTGCGACGGAGTGCAGTTGGGGACGTCCTAAATCGGGTTTCAGTTTATACCGATTTGGGTGTCCCTGGGAGAAGGACGTCCATCTTCCGATTTATGTCAAAAGATGGACGCCCTTGTCTTTCGAAAATGAGCCCACTAGTTTCCATTGTTTCGTATGGGCGCCCATATTTTTAACCCTTGTCCTTCTAGCAAGGGCGTAGCCAGCAGCCCATTTTGGGGAGGTGGCCATTATTCCTTTCTGCTCTCCCTCCCATGTTAAATATTTGACCTTTGCTGGCAGGGATGCCCAAGCCCTGCCAGCCAAAGAGCTCCTCCCCTGCAGGTTGCTGACTTCCTCAGACCGGGGGGGGGGGGGGTAGGTTTGTTTGAACTGCTGAGCTCTTTGGCTGGCAGGGCTTAACCATCCCCACTAGTCATTCAGGGTACTGCAGTTGGGGCAATGAGTGCAAGGACTTTCTCCACTGATTTTTTTTTTCTTCCTGGAGGAAGCCCTCGGCACCATTTGTGAAGATAAAGCAATCTTAGGACTTTTTTTTTTCACAGTGGGTATGTTCAGGTTGCTATAGCCAGTCAAACTACAGGATCAGTAAACCTCGAAAATCAAGGCTGGTAATGGCTTCACAGCCTCTCTGTTAATATTAAATTATTTTCTCTTTATACCCTTCCATTGCTGTGGTTTATGTAGCCCCTGATGTATTTGTTTGGTGTAGTTTTGTGACGTAGGTGCTGACTTGTGATATACTCTGAGCCCTTTGAGTTGAAAAACTTTAAATAAGTTAATGATGCTGGTGGTGATAGGACATCTAGAGAATAAGTTAGTTATATTAACACAGTTTATGTTGGCTTGCCTGCAGTAGTTCAAAGAGGCTACAGTTGATGCAAAATACAGCAATATCTCTCATTATGGGATTAAAACATTGGAATTTGGTTAATTCTAGTTTAAAAGACGTGCATTAGCTCCCTGTTGAGGTAGAGGTTCATTTTAAAATAGCACTCAGGGGTAAATTTGCAATAATTGATGTGCATGCAACTGCCATTATAGAATACTAGCATATGTCAGCATTTATGTGCCTAACTTTAGGTGCAAGCATTCACACTAATTCAATAGCTGGCATAAATGTTTCTGCCTAACTGTAAAAAATAGCCACCAAAGTGGAGGAACCAAGACCACTGCGCATTCAGACAAGCCAGACAATGAAGAAACGTGGTCAACAGGATACTTCCAAACACACCAAGAAGACGGACATAGTCGCAGTTTATTCCAATAAATGTAATGATTCGACATGGCACCGTGTTTCGGCCAAAGTGCCTGCCTCAGGAGACTTTATATAGATAAGAAACCCAAGTTTAACAATAAAAACTGCACAAAGACGCTAACCATGGATACAGTCTTTAAAAAGACTAAAAATTCTTAGTAATATGATATGTTTCTCTAACTACTATATAAACAGTGTTTAAGCTAACTGAGGCAGGCACTTTGGCCAAAACACGGTGCCACGTTGAGTCATTAGATTTATTGCAATAAACTTTGTGACTACCAACCGTCTTCTTGGTATGTTTGGAAGTGTCCTGTTGACCACGTTACTTCATTGTCTGACATGCCTAACTGTAGGCATTTAGGTGCATAAATACTAGTATTCTATAACCCACATGTGTAACTGCTTGACATGCCCCTGATCCACCCATGCCCCTCCTAGATCCATGTCCCCCTTGAAGTTGTGCGCTTTGGAATTTGAGCACACAACTTATAGAATAACAGTTAAGGGCAGTTATGCACACAGGTGTTAATTGGTGCCAATTAGCACCAATTGAGACCAATTATAGTCTATTGCTCATTAACACGAATTATCAGCTCATTATTAAATTATGATATGTGCACAATTGACTTTATTCCATAACTTGCATGCATAAATTTGTGCACTAGTCACAAATTTGAGCACGCAGTTTTCTAGAATTAGAGGATCAATATATACATGTGTTTACGAGAATTAGAGAAGCAATATATACAGTGCATTCCATTTAAGTGCATGTCGGATAAGCGCATGCTCTGTTTAACTGCATGCCATACTTCGGTCCCGTTTTTGGTGCCATCAATTTCTATGGGGACAAACTTCGGTTTAGCGCACCACTGATAAGTGCAAGATTCGCTTATATGCATGGTTTAAGACTGCTCCTCTGCAGGAAAGACTCCACATAAGCGCACGTACAGAATATGGAAGCTGATTGGCACTTGACAAAGGGGCGATAAATTTGAAATCTCATTGGTTAACTGCCACAGGCAGAATAAGCGAAAGAAAATTGTTAGAGTGTACACTGGAGTCGTCATCATCACTCAACTGTAAGACTTTAACACTGGCTGAACGAATAGAAGTTCTTAAAAAATTAGAAAACAAACAAAGTCAAGCATCTATTGCTAAAGAATATGGTGTCAATCCCAATCAAATTTCACGTATCTTGAAGCAGAAAGATCAGCTTCTGGAAGACTGGCAAAACAATACAAATCCACACAGGAAACGTAAACAGGCGAGAAAAGCTGAGGATGTAGAAGATGCTCTTCTTTGGTGGTTTTCTCAAGACAGGAGCAGACAGTTTCCTGTCAGTGGTCCACTGCTTATGGATTAAGCTAATCAGCTAGCTGAAAGTCTTGGACTAACTGAATTCAAAGCCACTGTTGGATGGTTGGAAAGATGGAAGGAGAGAAACAACATAAAATTCAAGAAACAGCATGGTGAAAAACAAGACATCGATTACGTTGGTGCTGAAAATTGGGGTTTTTCAGTTCTTCCTACCATCTTGAACCAGTTTGCACCTTGTGGCATTTTCAATGCTGACGAAAATGGTCTCTACTGGCGAGCGATTCCTGATGGAACACTTGCATTCAAACAAGCCGAAACAACAGGAAGTAAAACGTCAAAGGACCGAATGACAATCCTCCTTTGCTGCAATATGGATGGGAGTGAGAATTTGGAACCACTCGTCATTGGAAAGAGCAAACACCTCCGTAGGCACAGCAAGATAAAAGGAGTTGGCAGTGGAGGAGAAGGATAGAGATGAGTGACTTGTTAGATGAATGGAGTTCCTGGGAGGGGTGTAAGGAGAGATTAAAGAGGAGAGGTGCTGAGGCCTTGGCAATTGTGGAAAGTCTTCTGGCCAAGAATGAAGGAGCCAGGCTGCAGAGCAGGCCTCATGCTGTCCCCTCACCAGCTGATTGTCAGGCAGTTGTACCACCTGCTTCCTGCAAAACTGTAAGCAAATTCAAAAACAAAATGTGTAAGGTATGTGCAGAGGATCCCTAGAGGCAGAAAGGATGCTGATGAAGACCTGGCATAACCTGCACAGAGCAGTCGGTAAGGATCGAAACAGAAATGGCATAAAAAATAGAGATGTTTCCAAGAATGTCAGGGTAACCTATATAGAAGAACTATATTTAAAAAATGTTAAACTTCTTTTTAAGAATAGACTCTCTTACCTTTTGTTTCTTTTAGCTTCTTTTGCTGTTATTTTTGCTCATATTTTGATGGCATGCAGGAGGGTTTTTTTTTTAATGATTTTTTCCTCTTTATTTTTACCTTTTTATCTCAGCTTCTGCCAGCCCCCGTTTTCTTGTTCTCCATTCTTCTTCCTTCCCAGCCTCTCCCTTCATTTCTTTCCTATTCCTGTCTCTGTCCTCCAAAGCCATCTTCTATCTTTATCTCTAGTGTGGCCTGGTAGGGCCCATATTTACATCTTGACCTCCCTTTGGGTCTCACATCTGTAGTGATGTTTTAGTATCCTCACTGAACTTCCAGCTGCAATGGCTCATTTTCTTCCACAGGGCCCTTTCAAGTCAAGTCAACTCTCTAGCACCAGTGGAGCAGTCCTACAGGTGCTGTAGCAGTGTCTATAATGATTCTCTTCCAATGTAGTCAGTCCATGTAGAAGCGGAGCCAGCCTTTCTTTGCTTGTGTCAGATCTTTCTTGGAGCGCTTTTTACAGCCTTCCAGCCAAGTGGTCGACACAGATGGACTTGTGATGCTACCATTCTGCAGTTGTGGCTAAACTAGTGGAGGCGTGATTGTCTTATTTTTACTTCTGCTTTAGATTGTTGCAGATTTCTTGAAAGGTTTCATTGTACCAGTGGTTGAGCAGCAAAATGCTGAGAATCCTAAACAAGCATTTCATCTGGAATATGTCTAGCTTTTGCAAGTCCTCAGCTAGCAGTGTCCATGTTTCTGATGCATAGAGAAGGACTGGCATGAGCTGCATAATTATAAAATTCTCATCTTGGTCTTCAGTGTAACACTGCTTCCTCCACTGGCACCACAAGTGAAGGCCACTTTGGCAGTACCAATTCTGGCTGCAGTATCAACAATTGCAGCAATTGTTTACACTGAGATCACTGATCCTAGAAATTTAAATTTCTTCACCTGGTCTGTTGGCTGACCACAGATTAACATGTCCACTTTTGAACTGTCTGATGACATTCACTTGGTTTTCTTTGCATTGATCTGTAGCCCCAGTTTTCCAGCGCTTTCAATAATTATGTCTAGCAGCCCTTGGGCCTTGGATTCTGATTCTTCCATGAAAACAATATCATTGTCATCTGCATCGGTAAATATAAGGCCATCTGCATCACATTCCACACCCAGACAAGCTTTGTTTCATGATGACCACTTTTAATAGCAGTGGTGACCACACGCATTCTTGTCTTACAACTGTTTGGATAGAGTCCTGTGCTGGGCTACAGTAGCCAGTGGGCACCAGCCTATGAAATTATGGGCTACTGGGCACTCCGGAGCTTTCCACATCTGCATAACTGCATCTGTTATTGGGATTTTTGTTCAAGTAGGAATGATCTTCTAAAGGAACATATGGGAAACTGTTTCCAGCAACATAAAGTTAATACAGAAAGCAAAAGACAAATCAATTTTGTTCTCTTCTTTTCCCATCAAGATTGTATCTTTTGTTCAGCTTTTCTCTCACTTCCTTCCTTCTATGACTGAAATTTCTCCTTACCTTTGTCACTGCCTCACCCAGGCCTAACCATGGCTGCTCCTCTTCCTGGCCCCAATGGCTGCTTCTTCTTCTGCCCTGGCATCTATAGCTGCTCTTCTTAAACCTGATCCTCTCTCCAGCCTCAGTGGGCTGCCACTGCTTCTCCTGCCCTGATAGGTTGTTGGTTCTTTATCCAGCTATGGAGCAGCTGCTGCTCTTTTCAGACCCAGCCCCCCCCCCCCCCCCCACACACACACACCCTTGCCAGTTCCACTGGACTTTATCAGATGCATCACGTTTTGGAGAACATAGTGCTCAGGATTTTTGTTGCTGCAGGTGTAGAAATCATGTATGAGTGAAGGCTATTAACTGGTTTCTAACAAGCCATTATTTTCTGTATTACAGGAAACTTATTGAGGAAGAGCTGAAAGTGGCAAGGTAGTGCGCTGATGAGGGGCCAGTGAAATTTGATCCTAAGATTATGGCAAACTATAGATCTTTTCTTGTTATTCCATTTGTGGGGAAAATTATTGAAAAGGTAGTGTTGAAGCGATTAGAAACGTTTGTGGAAAAGAATGGTTGTTTGAACTGTTTTCAGTATGGCTTTAGGAAAGCACATATTGTGGAGACTCTGCTGATGTCTACAGTAGATACGTTTATTTATTTTATTTATTTGTTACATTTGTAGCCCACATTTTCCCACCTATTTGCAGACTCAATGTGGCTTACATAGTACCGTAAAGGCGCCAATTCCGGTATGAACAAATACAGTAATGTTGTGGTAGAATAAGGTTTGTGTGTACAGACACATTAGGGAATTGTAGAGAGGAGGAGAATCGTACAGAGGAAGAGTTATTATATGTCCATTACGAGCTTTGGTTTCGTTGTGTTGCAGGGTACAGGCATTTAAGTTGGGTCGGTAGGGTATGTTGAGAAGGGGAATAGATAAAAATCAATGTTTTTGTTTGATTTCGCTAGATGTCTCTTCTGCTTTTGACTCTGTCGATGTTGATATATTGTTCGATAGGTTGAAGCAGTTAGGTATAGAAGGTAAGATGTATGATTGATTTTCCTCTTATTTGTCTGGGCACTCAATGTATAGAGTGGGAGGATGGTATCAAAGACTATACTAATACAGAGTGGGGTGCCACAAGGGTCTGCCTTATCTGCACTCCTATATAACATCTTTATGGAGGTGTATTTTCAAAGCTATGGAACTTTGTAAGTCTAAGTGCTTTTAAAATGAGCCCTTGTCTCCTTGTGTAAGGTGTTTGAATTATTGGGAGTGAATTATTGATTATATGCAGATAACGCTCAGTTTTATTTCCCAGTAATATAGGGAGCTGAGCTTTCCAGTCAAATAACAGATTATATGAGGGAGATAGGTAAATGGATGACTTTCAATAAATTGACACTGAATGTAGAGAAAAACAGAAATTATAATTGTAGGGAAAGTGAGAGATGAAAGGTGGCCTCAGACTGTTTGTTTGGAGGAAGTGGATGTGTGTGTGTGAAAGAGGAGATAAAATTGTTGGGGATAGTTTTAGATGCCCAGTTCACAATGAAGGAACAAACTGCATATGTGGTTCAATCATCTTTTTAGCAGTTGCATTTGTTGTATAGATTAAAGCTGAGGCTGAGTTTAAGTGATTTTAGGAATGTGGTATAAAATATGGTGTTAGGTGCACAAAGAGCCTTCAGAAGTGGGACACAGTTTTTTTAGTTTTAAAAATCGATTCTCCAATATGGACCTGACACGGGCCGTGTTTCGGCGCACAGCGCCTGCGTCAGAGGTCAAATATGATCTAATATGAAATGAATACTGTGTGCAGCAACCAAACTTCTTCCTTATGAAATGAAAAAGAATTCCATCCACTTGACGCATGGAAAACAAAAAGGTCCCTTCGTTCTTTGATAAGGAAGAAGTTTAGTTGCTACACACAGTATTCGTTTCATATTAGATTTATTTATTTATTGCATTTGTATCCCACATTTTCCCACCTATTTGCAGGCTCAATGTGGCTTACATAGTTTGTTATGGTATAGTCATTTCATGATAACAAAAACACTTAGTATTGTACAGAGATTAAGTAAAGGAAGAAAGAAGGAAGGAAGGAAGGAAGGTGTTATTCGGATGGTATGGAAGGTGGACTTTAATAATTGGGAATATTGGTGAGGTAATGTTGTAATAATTGGGAATATTGGTGAGGTAATGTTGTGAGGCTGTGGGTTCTCTTAGTAGGCCTTGTTGAAGAGATGAGTCTTCAAAGATTTGCCGAAGCTAGTTATTTCATCAATTGCTTTCAGGGCTGTAGGCAATGCATTCCACAGCTGCGTACTCATGTAAGAGAAGGTGGTGGCGTGTATCAGCTTGCATTTTAGTCCTTTACAGCTGGGGAAGTGCAGGTTGAGAAATTTGCGGGATGATCTTATGGCGTTCCTGGGAGGCAGGTCCACAAGGTTTAGCATGTAGATTGGGGCGTCTGTGTGAATGATTTTGTGTACAATCGTGCAGATTTTGAACGCAATGCGTTCCTTGAGTGGGAGCCAATGAAGTTTCTCTCTTAAGGGTTTTGCACTTTCGTATTTGGTTTTTCCAAATATGAGTCTGGCAGCGGTAATCTGAGCTGTTTGGAGTTTTTAAATATTTTGTTCTTTCCAGCCAGCGTACAGTGCGTTGCAGTAGTCCAGATGACTTATTACCATTGACTGTACTAAGGTACGGAATATGTATCTCGGGAAGAAAGGTTTTACTCTTTTGAGTTTCCACATGGAGTGGAACATCTTTTTCGTTGTGGTCTTCACGTGGGCATCGAGTGTGAGGTTTCGGTCAATGGTAACTCCGAGAATTTTTAGGTTTTGTGCAGTGGGGAGGGAGCAGTATGGTGTGGTCATATTTGACCCCTGACACAGGCGCTGTGAGACGAAGCATGGCCCATGTTGGGTCCATATTGGAGTATCGATTTTTATAATTAAAGGAGCTGCGTCCCGTTTCTGAAGGCTCTTGGTGCTTTTCGCTCTATCTTGGACTTTGTTCTGTACTTTGGACCCTTTCTCTGATGTTGTATAAAGTATGGTATTGGCAGAAATGGATTTTTGTAATTCTCTTTATTTGGGGATATCAAGTTACCGGTTTAAGGTACTGCAGATTGTGTAGAATGCTGCTGCAAGGCTAGCAGTGGGAGTTTCTAAGTTTTCTCATGTTACACCAGTATTAAAGCAGCTTCATTGACTGCCTGTAAAATACGGGATATAATTTAAAGTTTTGTCCATTATTCATCAAACCTTTGGGCCCATTTACCAAGCTGCAGTAAAAGGTGGCCCGCAGCAGTGTCGGCATGTAGGATTTCCATGTGCCGAGACCACTTTTTACCACTGCAGGTAAAAGGGTTTAAAAAAAAAAGATACAGTAAATGACCATGCGGTACTTTAAAAATTGCTGCGCAGCCATTCACTGCTGGAGCCCATACTGCCTCCCATTTTGGAGGCAATGAGGGCTCTGGCAGTAACCCAGAGGTAATTGGTCAGCGTGGAGCGCTGCCTGATTACCGCCAGGCACACCCACTCCCCAACCATCTGCGTTAGAAAATAAAAAAAATATTTTCTAGCACTGGAAATGTCACTGGCAGAGCCCAGCGGTAGGGCCAATTCACTGCACATAAATCTGGTGGTAGCCCTACCGCCTCGTCATTAAAGGACCCCTTTGTATGTCGAGGTGCCATGGTATTTTAAAATTCTTAAGATCTTTTCTTCTAGTAGGTCTTTAAGATTTGATTTTGCAATACGGTTAGCTCTGGACTTGGTACCGACTGCAAATTATGCTTTGACAAGTTCATTAGTGTTTTCAGTAGCAGGGTTTCTGATTGGAATGCTTTATCCGGCCAGTTGCATTTATGTTTTGCAATTTAAGAAATTGTTAAAGACACACCCCCTTCTGTTTACTACTACTACTATAAATCACTTCTATAGCGCTACCAGTCGTACGCAGCGCTTTACAATTGAACATGAAGAAGACAGTCCCTGCTCAAAAGACCTTACAATCTAAATCAGGACAAACAGACAGGACCAAAAAGGATAAGGGAAGGACAGACAGAAGGACACATAAGGATAAGATAAAAGTTACAAGTCAGGAGTCGAAAGCAGCATCTAACAGGTAGGCCTTTAGCCTGGATTTGAGGGCAGCCAGGGATGGAGCTAGATGTAATGGCTCAGGAAGCCTATTCCAGGCATAAGGTGCGGCAAGATAGAAGGAGCGGAGTCTGGAGTTAGCGATGGAGGAGAAGGGTGCAATTAGGAGAGATTTGCCTAGTGAACGGAGTTCTAGGGAAGGAGTGTAGGGAGAGATGAGGGTGGAGAGGTAGTGAGGGGCTGCAGAGTGAATGCACTTATAGGTCAACAAGAGGAGCTTGAATTGTATACGGAAACGGATAGGGAGCCAGTGAAGTGATTTCAGGAGAGGGCTGATATGGGCATAATGACTTCTGTTTACTAAGCCATGCGCTAATGCCGACAGCCTGTTCACTTTGAATGGGCTATATCGGCACTGCTGCACAGCTTAGTAAACAGGGGGGACAGTTTTTTGTGCAGGCATGTTTTAATGCTTAATGATGGAATAATGGAAACAAAAAACACATTGATGGAAGATGATTGTGGTAGCATATTTGTACTGATATTTTACGTTTTTTAAATCTGTTTAATATGTATGTTTATATGGTAGCCACTTAGGTTTTAAGTGGGTTAAAAGTTTTTTAAAATAGATAAATACATTTTGTGAGGTATGATGGAAGTGTTCACTGATCTTGGATTTATACTGTGCTGTGAGGCCAGCTATATTGTGAAGAAATTGACAGCACAAAATTCTTCTGTATTGTAAAAGCTTGAGATAGATCTGTGGAGTTATATTGATTGGCTAGGTTTCCTTTGTAATTAAAAAATATAAAAGGATAGTGTGAAGAGTGTGAAATTGGAGTCCTTGTATGATAAATGAAGCTCAGGTGACTTTAAGTGTATGTCTGTGTTTGTACGGTTATAGAAAACATGTGCTGGTGAGCTTCTACAATAGTGCTTCATGTTGTCAGTTACAAATATTTGCAGGAGAATAGTCCAGAGAAGTTATAGGTAGTATAACAGAAACCAGCTGTGTTTGCCAAGACCAACATAACGTTTCTCTCCATGACTTCATTGTTCCATCTCTGACTGTCTTCCAAACGCACAATAATCTTTCCAAACTGGCTAGCCCTCAACTGTATGTCTAAACCTTTGGCCAGTTTCTTCTCTTCACGAGAGACAATTGTTCAAATCATTTTTGCAAAACACCCCACAATCCTTGTGAATTTCAATAGAAAAGATTTGGATAGGTTGCCCCTTTTATGTTGGCTATCATAATATAAAAGTACAGAGTGATACACCATCCAATTTTTGTCCCAAATATTTTTAGATTGTTGTAATGGATTTGAGTTTGTGAAGTTAGCATACCCGTCATATCATTCACATGTCCTCCTGTTTCCTCTGTTTGCTCAACTTGCTTCTTATGACCCCTCTATGCTAGGTTTGCCTAACCACTGTGGGGATGTTGCAGTCTATTAGTTAAAGCAGAAGAATGAGCACCAGGAAAGCCAGTGATGCAACTTGTGGTCTTTGTCAAGTCACAGCCCTCAAGTGCCTCAGGTACAGACCATAGGAGCCAACTTTTCAAAATGATTAGGGGTGCTGAACACAACCCACTATTCTCCCTCCACCTGCCACAACAAAAAAAGAATTTTTAGATTGCATTCAAAGATAAGATGAGGCTCCATTTCCTGAACTTCAGCTTGCATACCATTCTCGAGACATTATTATATCATCAAAGCACTGTCCCCTGCATGTTTTAAAATCCAAACCACACCTTTTTAAGACATCTTTACACTATACACAAAGTTGAGCACAAACACACTCAGAACCTTACCATATCATAATAGCACTAACTCCCAGGACACGAAGAGCTACATCCTCATGTGTGAAAAGGCAGCACTGTAGATACTACACTGGGCCTTAAAACACCAATACACTACCTAGTGACAAAACAAAACAAAATAAGATCTCTACGCAGATACCACATGCTAGCAGAATACCGCACCGTGGTCACACATGATAAACACATGACACAACAAATGTATTACAAGGGACCAGAGATCAATATAAAAGCAAACAAACTGAACTGAAAACCTCAAAAAGTCAGACTCGGCATACAACAATACTAGAGAAATTGAAGCTAAAATGCAAAATATCAGAAATGTGCATTTCCAAAAGCTGATATATTCCAATTAATAACTTCAGAATCAAATACTTTGTTCTACCTTTTGTTGTCTGAGCATTTTATTTTTTTGTTCCTTTTCGTCCTAGTGTCCCTTTTCTGGGTCTATTTGTTTTATTGTCTTTGCTGTGGTCAGTCCATTTGACATTTCTTCTCGCTCCATGTCCACCATCCTCCTGCATCCTTATCTGTCCTGTCTAACATCTCCCCTCTGTGTCCCTGTCCTTTACCTTCCTTCATTTTCAGCATATCCCCTCTCAGTATCCCAATCCAGCCCTTATATTTAGCATTTCCCCTTTGTGTGTGTCTTGCAGTATACTGCATTTTCCCCTTTGTGTCCTTGTCCCTGTCCCTCTCCCTCCCCCTGTGATCAGCATTACTCCTCTGTGTCCCTGACCCTCCCCCGTCCAGCATTCTGTATTCCTATCACTTCTCCCTCCATGTCCAGCATCTCTTCTGTCTCCCTGTCCCCCCCCTCCCCCTTCCTCCCCATGGGGCCAGATTCTCTCCCTGTAGCTTCCCACCCACACCCTCCACCCTGGGTCCAGTATCTCTCCCTGTCTCTTCCCACTCACACCCCCCTCACAGTTCAGTATGACTCCCGCCTGGGTCGCCAGTGTCTCTCTCTCTTTCTTCCATCCAGCATCTTCTTTCCTCATTTCTTCTCCCCCAGTCTGTCTCCCTCTCTCTTCCGCCCCCCCCCCCCCCCCAAGTTGGTCCAGTATCTACTCCCCTTTCCTGATCCAGTAGAGCAGCACGTCTCTCTCTCTCCCTCTGGCCCCTGCAGATCCATCGTTGTTTCCCCTCTCCCCCAGCTCCTAACTACCTTGATTGCTGTTGTAAGTAGAGGTACCACAGCGATTGAAAGGTAATGCCTTGGGGTCTCGATCTTCCCTGTGACGCGTCCTGCCCATGCGGAACAGGAAGTTGCATCAGAGGAGGCAGGACACATCATAAGGAAAACCAAGATCCCGAGGCAGCTCCTTTTAATCGCTGCGGTGCCTCTACCAGGAGCAATCAAGGTAATTAACAGCATTAGTGAGCCGCAGGGAGTGGGAGAGCTGCAAGCAGAGGGTCAGTGCATAAACTGACTATCGGGAGTCCTCTGGTGGAGCATTGCACTTGCTGCCATGCCACCTATGTCAAAATATTCGGGGTGCTCGAGCACCCACAGAGTCGGTGCCTATGATACAGACTTAGATTTAAGCCCATTTGGGCAGGAAAATAATTAGAGTTTCTGAAATTAGGAGTATGCAGTTCAAATTTTCTTGTAGTATCATTTCCCATGTGTTTTACAGGAATCTTCATTTTGTTCAGGGGGTATTTTTTTTGCATTTTTGAGAGTAGTGCCACTAAGAGTGTGTACTATTCACAGATGCAGTGCACCATTGGGAAAGAGTTTGGGCTTTCTTTGCAAATAGTGGGGCCCTTTTACAGAGCAGCAGTGAGCCCAACGCAGGCTTACCACATGCTTTTCCGGGACTACAGCCAGCCCAGTGTGGCCGCCGGTGGTAGTCCCACTCCAAGCGTACACCATTTCTGGGGGAAAAAGAAAGCCCCTGGAAATGGCTTGTGTGGTGATAACCCGGTGGTAATCGGACATTGCTGCGTGCTGCCTGCTTACCGTTGGGTTACTGTGGGAGCCCATATCACTACCTCAGGGCCCTGGCACATGGGAGAAACAGCCCCCACCGCTAGCGCAGGGCCCTTTTCCCCACAGCTTGGTACAAGAGCCCCAGTGTTCACTATTAATGACATGAAAAAAATAAGAAATTTCATATTTTTTCTTGTCATTTTTATTTGATAATGACATGAATCATCGGGAAATGTCGTTTCAAACGAATTCACATTCCTACCAGAAATGCCTGCCTTGAGCTCCATTCTGGAAAATTGGAAATAAATTGAATCCTGATCCAAATCCAATTCTGCATGTAGGGAAAATAGTTCAGTTTGTTTCTTTTTAAGTCTTTTAGCTCTGGGAAGCCAGGATGGGCTGTTTGAGAGGTTTTTGTGTATTACAGCTATAAGGCGTATGCAGCACTGTGAAAACATAGAAGAGAGTCCCTACCTATTGGAATTCACAATATAATCACCAGATGGAGATTAAGGTGTTAGTGACAGAGCTGTTGTAATGGGTCAGGAATCTTTGACCCCTCATCTAAAGTAGAAAGCAGTCAGAGGAATGGGTGTGAGTTGCATGCAAACATAGCTCCTGTAGCTAGACTGTAATTGAAAGGGAATGGGATTTGATATACTACCTTTCGATGGTTATAATTAAAGCTATTTACATATTATATATAGGTGCTTATTTTGTACCTAGGACAGTGGAAGGGTAAGTGACTTGCCCAGGATCACAAAGATCCACAGTGCAAATTGAACCTGGTTTCCCTGGCTCAGGCCACTGCACTAACCATTAGGCAGCTACTCCACTCCTTGAAAGGTGTGACCAGCATATGAAGTGCTTCTCATAAAGAAGTGATAGCAAGAATGTGAAGCTTATTTTTTTCTGACATACTTAATAGTGACACAGAAGTGAAAATAGCCCCCGTCCCACAATATTTTCCCCATCTCCACTAATTTAAACATAGAAATAAGTAACACATAGCTTGAAGAAAGAAAAAAAGAAAAAAAACCCTAATTATATAGCTCACAATTTTCTAAAGTCCAGGTAAAATAAGTCCATCAACCGTTTCAGCTTCAGCTGTGCTCTTTGGTCATCTGTGATTAAGTCCAGTGAGTGAAGATGCACTTTCAAATGAGGTACTTGGTTGTTGGAAGAGCTAAAAGATGCTCTGCAAGCAGTGTTAATTTCGGCAAACCAACTCACTCAAAGCTCAGTGAAAAAAGTGTATTAGATAAACTGTGGAACGAGGAAAAGACCTCAAACAGCCAGACACGTACTCACTTCAGCCTCTTATATAGGGCTATGGATATTATCATTGGTTAAAACCTGCATGCATATTATTCTTTTCTTCTTTTAATTTTCACTTTTGAGAATGAATTTAAAAAGTCTATAATCTGCTAACTGCAGTCAACTTATACAATTCTCATTCAATTGTGAAACTCTTAGGCCCTTGAATGGGCTGTGTTGGCAGTACCGTGCGGCTTTGTAAACAGGGGGGGTTAACTTGCACCCATGGTAGCCCAGCCGTTTCACTGTCATGGCTTCATCAGGGGGTTATGTTTGCAGCTAACGTATGGTGCTTTGCTTGGAATTCATGTGGAAACACTTAGCAGTTCCTTTTTAGGAGACAGTAAGTGATCTAACACTAACTGCAAAAGGGCTGATTAGCATGCGATATTTGCAGTGCCCTAACTCCAAAAGGCCTTCCATACCCATGACACACCCCCCAACTCAAAATGTTTAGCACACAGTTTACCACATGGTAAAGGGATAGGGATAGGGGATGGGATTTAATATACCACCTTTCTGCTGTTACAGTGAAGAGGAATTGTATATTATATACACTGCAAAAATACTGCAATGCGTCTTAATGCGATTGTGCGCTAGCAGTTACCGTGGGGTAAGCCTTGCATGAAGTTTAGAAAAAGGTCCCCTAGCTATCATATAAATGCTCAAGTAAAAAGCCAGGATTTCACCTTTTTTTCCCCAAACCTAAATATTATTGTTTCATACATAGATCCAAAGGTAAGGCATGCCACAAAACAGGCTCATAATAACAAAATGCTAAATTCCACATACGTGTACATCTGATTTCGTTTAATGCTGGAATCCAAAGCAATAACTGATCCTGAGATCTTCATGACCTGTGAGTTACATAAATCGCTACAAAAGATGCCAAATCTGGTGGACCTCTAAAATATAAACATTATCATCAAAACCTTAATATCAATATTTACCTTAATAGAAAGTCAGTGAAGATCAAATAAAATAGACATAGAGTACACATATATAGGGGCATCTGTCAATAATCTAGCTGTCATCTTCTGTAATAATTGAAGATTCTAGAATGTATTTCCTGACAATCCCCTTTATACCATATTTCCATAACCTATCTTGCTTATCACCAATGCATGAATTAGAGTTGCCATAGCATCTCGATCTAAATAGGAACATCAACTAATTGTCTTAATCTATTAAAAAAAATGATCATACCACTAATTTTATTTGGTTCTTAAAAGTCAACCCTTCATTGAACCATACGCACAAACTTTTTACTTCAGCTTTATTTCATCAATTTGAGGTTTGACAACCAATGGTCTTCCCTGTACGACTAAACCATATTGCTTCTGTTTTACTAACATTCAGTTTCAAATGTGAAGTTAACCAAGCCTGTATCTCCTTTAAACGTACATCCAGTTTCCTTATTGCTCTTTCTTTTGATCCCCATCAACATTACATAATAATTGGATGTCAGCAGCATAAATGTGATACTGTAATCAAAATGTGCAATGATTTATTTACTGATTGATTCTCCCAGTGAAGCCATATATAAACAATAAAGGAAACAAAATAAAAAGGTTATCCATGAGGCCAGCTATATTATGATGACTGACTTCTACCGTGCCAATATACCAGAAGGGGCCTATGCAGTATAAACGATAACCAAACCAGCACCTTTCCATAAATACCAACATATTGCAAACACTGTTCTAACAAGAAAGCGGATTGGGAATCATGAAATAGGCCACAATCCAGTATAGAAGTATACAACTGATTTATAACACATCTTCATTAATCTTCTAAAAGGTAATTTTGTAATTGGATTTAATTTTACACCTTTCCAACATCTAAAGTAGAGCAGGGATGGAGTAACCTTAAATGTCTACTGTGAATTTGGAAAATATTTTTGTGATAAGGATAAGGACTAGATATTGAAGGGGCAGAAAACGTTTAAGACCCACTATCATTGTCAGTTGAACTGAAATTGGATCTAGGCCACACACTAGGATTCTCATCCCCTTTACTACGTTTTCTATTGCCATAAGAGACACTGCTTGAAATTCCCTCATACCTTCCCCTTATCACTTTTCACTTCCCTTTAGTAAACTTAACTGATTCTTTTTTAACTGGTCTTCCCATATTCCCATATTAGGTAAATCAGGAGGTCAAGGCTTAGTTTTGTGAGAAGACACACACAAGTGGAATTGTAATGTTTGGAGGAAAAAGAGAAAAGAA
Source organism: Microcaecilia unicolor (assembly GCF_901765095.1). Classification (NCBI taxonomy): domain Eukaryota; kingdom Metazoa; phylum Chordata; class Amphibia; order Gymnophiona; family Siphonopidae; genus Microcaecilia; species Microcaecilia unicolor. The sequence goes on along the minus strand of NC_044031.1, from coordinate 123,930,210 downwards.
AAGAATGAAAAGAAAAAGAGACAAAATATAAGAGGTTGATACGAAGAAATCAGAATTCCTTTTAAAAAATTATTTCTGCTCACGCTTGAAATAGTATCACAAAGCTGCTACAAATAGGAATGAAGTGAGGTAGACTTTAAACAATTTTCAAAAGACTATAGTCATGAGACGCTAATGAAACTAAGAGTAAATAAAGCAATAGGACAAATGGGATACATCTGAGAGTATTTAGGAAAGTTCTGGTAGCTCCATTGTAGGACCTTTTCAGTGTGCCTTTAGAATCAGGAGTGGTTTCAAAGGACTGATGTGGTTTCTTTCTCTCCACAAAAAAGGAAGTGAGGAGGAGATGAGGAACCACAGGCTGGTTAGTGTCATCTGGGAAAGTATATTAAAGGAATTACTTCTAAGAAAGTAGTGCAATTTCTGAAATCATGTTTTGTTTTTGTTTGTTTTTTTGTTTTACCAGAGGTTGGTCTTTGTCAGATAAGTCTAACTTCTCTGTTATTTAGGGACTTATCTCAGTGCCTTTCAGGGTTAGTATAAAAAGGGGAGTTTCCTCTTTATTCAGTCTCACCGGACTCAGCTAGTTCAATGTACTTGAACCACATTCCTTTTCAGAGTGTCCTGGCGAAGCCCTTCCTTTGGAGTCACTTCTTGCCCTGGGTTGGGTAGTCCGTCTCATCTGGCTGGCCTTTCTGTTTGAGAGCTTCACTCTCTGGGTCCTCTCTTCCTCTGAGCTGGGGCTCTTTTATTTTCCCCTGCTTGTCCCTGCCCACCCTTCCTCACTGTCTCTGGCTGCTGGAATCCTCCGACCCCTTCCTTCCAGGCTATGCTTTTCTTTTATGGATTGCTGAGGACTGAGGGAGCTTGATGGACCTTCAGTCTATCCCAGTATGGCAACACTTATGTACTTGTAATGGGGCGGGGGGGGGGGGGGGAGTCTTAGGGTTGGGGTGGGGGAGGGGTATCTGAGTGCCTTGAAGAGTCACCCAGCATTTGGAACATTTGGAATTTACAGGGGGTTTTGTAAGAGTGGTAGTAGGGGTGGGGGGAGGTTTGTTTGGAAGGGAACTTTGGATGTTTTCTGAAGGTGTATCTGTTTGTGTTGATATTCTCTGTCAGACTTTGGCAGTTGTAATTGTTGGATTTTATATTTTCAAAATTTTAATAAACATTTATTGTTAAAAAATGCTCAGTGGCATTGGCATACCTAATGAGGCGCCAAGTTATAGCACCCCCCCCCCCCCCCCCCCCCCAGTACTGGTGTCGTTGGATTTTAGCAAGGCCTTCTATTTTCCTGTGGATTTTTAGCTCGTAAGTGGTTTAGTGCATTCTGAAATAAGGCAGTGGTATGGTGTGGAAATGTCTCCCAGTGATTTTGGCCTCTTTCCCTTAATTTGAGGTGATGTCAGTCAGGGCATGCTCATTGTGTTTTCTCGACCCAAATCAAGATGGTAGCAGTGCCAGGGGAGCCTCTTTTTTCGCTTAGAGATTTGAGAGATTTCTGCATATTGTAATAAATCTGACATTGTAATATGTAAGTCAAAGCAGGAGCTGATTATTTGATGGTTCAAGACAAAGCTGCATATCAGATGATTTTCTGAGATATGCAGTATCTGAGACGTAACCATGTAGACAGGTCAGAAAGGGAGCGCATGTGTCTAGCAACTGCATGTACAAAGTTTTTACTGGCTTTCTTTATTCTGAACATAGGCTACACTGCATACATCGAGTCGAGGCTGAAAACTTGTGCACAAAGAGGGAGATTCTTTATATGGCGCCTGAAAAATCGGCACAAAAATCAATGCCGACTAAGCATATTCTATGAGCAGTGCCTAGATTTAGGCACAATATATAGAATACACTTAGTTGATATCCCAGGGCCTAAAAGTAAGTGCATCCATTTATACCAACGAAAACACAACATAAATCCTGGCGCATAGATTTAGGCGGACTGGGCCATATTATATTACTACGTGTATAAATTTCAAAACACCCTCAAAATGTCCATTTCCCCACCCATAAGCATGCCTTTTTTTGCCTGCGCGCATTAGAAGTTAGGCGCACTGCATTACAGAATGCGCTTACAGTTGTGCACGCAAATTCTAATTATTGCCAATTAGTGCTCATTATTGCTTGTTAAGAGCTGTCATCAATGCTGATTAGCTTGTTAAGCCAATTGCATTATGCGCATTGTTATAGAATAGGCTTGGATTTCGGTGCGGATCTCTAGGCGCACCATATAGAATCCGGGGGGAAATGTTTTTCATCCATGCGCATGTGGGCCAGTAAAAATTAGAGAGAACATTGCCCAGTGACAGAACTAAATTACTTCTTTCATTGGGAACAATGAAGGTCATGAAAGAATATCACATTTATAACAGAATGTGCTTCCAACTGTTCTTTTTAGTACCTGTGAAAATCACAGCTCAGCAATAATTGTATGACACACGAGGATTCCGTAAGTGGAAGTATATTATCGTCTACTATGCACCATAATACAGGCTAGTGGCTTTCTTGCCTATAGCAGAGGGGAGTACTTGCAAGTCTTGTTTTCAAGGTATCCACAGTGAATGTGCAGGAGAAAAACTGGCATACACTGCCTCCACTGAATGGAAAATTTCTCATATATATTTATTGAAGAGATCCTAAAAATCTGATTGGTTGGTGTTCCATCAGGTAAGATTTGAGAACCTCTGGTGGGGGGAAAAGGGGGATTAAAAGGGTTATACGCATAATGTTAAAATAAAAATTAAATTGTTGCATTGTCATGTGCTGGAGCCAGTTGCTCATAGTTATGTTTGAGATGTTATTTTATTAAAAATTCAAAGTTAAAAAAAAAAAGATTTGAGAACCTCTGATTTAGGATATAGAAGCACTGTGCTGAATTGCTTGGAATTTTTTTTTTGGGGGGGAGCTATGAGAGAAGGAAGGGTTTGCTTTTGCAATGCTTTGGCACTCCCCTCTTTCTTTTCCTTTGGCATGCTTTAATTTTTAGGCGATTAATTTGTAGAAATTGTTTGGGCTGCATTACGTATTGTCTCATGTCTTTGAGAAATCAGAGCTATTCCTAACAGACATAGTACAGTCCTTATTTAATGTTCTCATAAGTGAGTTTGAGTTGCATTCTGGTTCATTGAAAATACATTTGTGTAAAGTGTTTGAACCACAAATGAAATGTTCTTCGGCGTGCTTGTTTAGGAAAGGCCTCCAAACAAGAAAGATCTTTCTTAATTTAAAAGGAGCTTAGCTGGCTTGTTCTTCCAGCGTTTGCTCCATTTTAAAAGGAAAAAACAGTAGTGAGTTTTTTAAATCTATTTTTGAGAAACAAAAATCAGTCGCCATTTAGGTAGTGAAAAAGTATTTCAAGGCAGTGGCTAGTATTCGAGGAAAGCTTGAGCACATAGGGAGAAGACATTGCTAATAGGAAGAAGAGGCAAGCAATGGCTTTCCCCATGTCTGTCTTAATAGCAGACTATGGACTTTTCCTCCAAGAACTTGTCCAAACCTTTTTTAAACCTAGATACACTAACTGCTGGCACCACATCCTCTGGCAATGAGTTCCAGAACCTAACTGTTCGTTGATTGAAAAAATATTTCTCCTGTTCGTTTTAAAAGTAGTACTATGTAACTTCCTTGAGGATCCACTAGTTTTTGTACTTTTTGAAACAGAAACAAAAAATATCAATTTACATGTACCCGTTCTACACCACACAATATTTTGTATTTGGAAGTGCGACTTGAATTTAAGGTTTGTTGCTTGGTATATAAATCTTTATTTGGCCAGACTCTTGAGGTTTTTGCTCCCTGGGTTTCATTACTAGGATCCTCTGTTACCAGCAGAAACTTTGCCCGGTTGCTTTTGGCTTTTTCTACTAAGGTACAGGTCAATTTATGAGAAAAAGTTTCCCTTTTATGTAGTGAAAATTTGGAATTGTTTAATGTTAATTGCCCGTCTCTTGCTTCTACCTATATTAGTTTTCGGAAGTTATTGAAACATTATCTGTTTAAAAGAATTTATAAAGTTGTAGAATGATAATTCTTGGAGGGTTAGCTTTTATGAATTTGCAGTATTTGTTATCTGGCTTGAACCTTTTATGGTGGGGATAAGGGGTCTAGAAGCATTTTAGTATAATATAGTTAAGTGTAGTAAAGTATCATATCCCCCCTCAGCCGTCTCTTTTCCAAGCTGAAGATTCTTAACCTGTTAAGCCTTTCCTCATATGAGAGGAGTTCCATCCCCTTAAATCATTTTGGTTGCCCTTCTTTGAACCTTTTCTAATTCTGCTATATTTATTTTTAAGATATGGCTACCAGAATTATACATAATACTCAGGGTGTGGTCGCAATAAGGAGCAATACAGAGGCATTATAATATTCTTTGTCATTTTCTATCCCTTTCCTAATAATTCCTAGCATCCTGTTTGCTTTTTTGGCCGCCACCACACACAGGGCAGGAGATTTCAGCATATTGTCCATGATGATACCTAGATCTTTTTCTTGAGTGCTGACTTCTAGGGTAGAACCTAGCATAAAATAACTGTGATTTGGATTATTCTTCCTAATGTGCATTACTTTGCATTTGCCCAGTCTAACAACTTCTTAAAGTCTTCCTGCAATTTATCACAATCTACATGCGTTTTGACAACATTGAATGGTTTTGTGTCATCTGCAAATTTAATCACCTCATTTGTCGTTCCCATTTCCAGACCATTAATAAATATGTTAAAATAGCACTGGTCCCAGTTACCAGATCCCTGGGGTACTCCACTATTCACCCCGAGAGAATTGGCCAATTAACCCTACCCTCTGTTTTGTATCTATAAACCAGTTCCTGATCCACAACAGAACTTTGCCTCATGCCATGGGTTTTTAATTTTCTCAGGAGTTTCTCATGAGGGACTTGTAGATTCCCTCTATAGACCTAAGTAGACTATTTCTAAGAGCTAATTACTGGCTGAGAGAGATGCCCTAATTAACTTTCTAGCCTTCTAATTGGTTCAGAGGCCTGTAAATCAGAGATCATACCAGGGATGGGTGGGAGGGAATTAAACTCTAAACTGAGGTTTCCTGTGACTATCAGCTCTGCTCTACACTGATTCTATGGTAAGCTCTAGAACAGTTCCTTAACTGCTAACCTATGAAACTATCAGTGGCGTACGAAGGTGGGGGCGTTCCGCCCCGGGTGCACACCGCTGGGAGGGTGCCATGGCGCGCGCCTGTTGCCCTGTCTCCGAGTTTGCAATTCGCATGTGTTCACTGCTCCCTCTGAGTCTGCCCCGGAACAGGTTACTTCCTGTTCCGGGGCAGACTCAGAGGGAGCAGTGAACACATGCGAATTGCGAACTCGGAGACAGGGCAATAGGCACGTGCCGCGGCACCCCTCCCCCAGTCCATAATCTGTTATTGAGATGGACATGGGGGAAGCCACTGGTTGTCTTGGGATTGGAAGCATGGAATATTACTACTATTTGGGTTTCTGCCAGATACATGTGACCTGGATTGGCCACTGCTGGAAACAGGATACTGAACTAGATGGACCATTAGTCTGACCCAGTATGGCTGTCCTTATGTTCACTTTTGAAGTTGTAATAAGTATGCATAAAAATCTACACCCCACCCTTGTGCTGCGATTGAAATGATGTTACATGCATCCTTCGCATAAACTCTAGGCAATTTTATAGGAAGACATTCCTCACATAAGTTCCAGATTTATTTACGCTTGGAAATGGCTTTGAAAATTATCCATTGATGGGATAGTGTTTTAAATACCTAGCATGCCACAATCTGAATATGAGTCATGAAAAGAAAGATGAAATTATATTTTTCTGGTTTTTTCTGGGTTAGCTTACTGTTCAGTTTGTATTTTTTGTTAAGTTTTGGTCAGGAGTTTGGTAAAATAAGTTACTTAGGTGCCGTTTTACTAAGCTATATCAAGGCGCTGTCTCCGGTGGTTTTACTCATCCCCCTCCTATGAAACTACTGATAGAGGGGGTCATCAGTGCTATGTAGAACCTAGTGCAGTCCTAGGGCAGGAGTGGAGGGGAACTGCTTCTGCCCTGGGACGCTGGACTACCAAAAACCCCCTGGTTAGGTGCTGATGGAGAGAGGGTAAGGGAAGGGTTGAGCTCTGTGATGTGACAGAGCTTGTTCTTGGGGGCAGGGTAGTATGATTTGGGTAAGGGAACCAAATGGGGGTTGTAACATGGAAGGGGGACTGGACCTGGGGGAGGATGGCAGTGGAGGGGGGGGGGAGGGATGCCACTGCATTGTCTGCCCTGTGAGGTCAATATCTGCTTTGTGCAGTAAGGAGGTAATTTTCAATAGGTCACCTAAAGTTAGGTGCTGGTATGACGTCTACTGAGTATGAATTCAATAACAGCAGTTGTGCTCATAACTGCCATTATAGAATACTAGCTTAAGTCCACATTTATGCACCCAATATAGGCATGAACACTTCTACCATTCAAAAGGCTGATGTGAATGCTCATGCCTAACTGTAGGCAGTTGGGCGCATAAATGCTTGTATTCCATAACCCACTGGCGTAACTGCCTGACGCACTCTTGACCCACCCATGCCTCTCCCAGCTCCATGCCCCCTTGATGTTGCGCACTCTGGAATTTGAATGCACCAATTAGCACCAATCATAGACAATAATTGGTTATTAAAGCCAATTATTATTATTACAGTCTTATAATCTGCAAAATACCAAAGGTTCACTCCGGGTTACACAGACAAAAGCTGAAGAAACATCAGGAATTATAATATTTTTAACTGAAATTATACAATAATTTTCAAAAAATATACCATTACCACAAATTAATACAATTTTTTAAAAAGAAATGTCTTAAGAGCTTTCCTAAATTGAAGATAACCACAAATTCTTAAAAGAAAAGAAGGAAGAGAATTCCAAAACTGTGCAGCCTAATAGGAAAAAGTAGATTGAACAATCTTCTTTGTCTTTACATGTTGAAATGATGGAAATGTTAATAAAAATTGATTTCTCGTAGATCTAGAAATAAAATCATTTAGAAAAACAAGATGAACACCTAAATTAGCATCTAATTAATCTATTAAGGTACACGTGCAACTGACTGTATTCTATAAATTGTGCATGGAACTTTGCACGCTAGTTGGCAATTTGGGCGCACAACTGTCTAGAATTAGGGGAGAAATGTCTGCCCTGTACAGATGCTGGGCACACAGGCTTTGCACTAACTGTGTGTTTGTTTTACACTGCACTTTAGTGAAAGGGTTCCATAGAGTAGTGAGATGGAAGGCAGATCATTTGCAAGTACAATAAGTAGCAGAGTTTCTATGGGAGGTAAGTGGGAAACTGTAAGGTACTCCTTAGTGCAACATTAAAGATTAATTTCTAGGGCGTAGCTATGTATATAGTTATATTTTATTATTTGTAACCTGCCTTTACCCAAGGTGTGGTACAAAGTCACATACATAATCATAAAACAAATAGAAAATACAAACATGTAAAAATAGGTTAGCACAGCACATAACTATACAATCCATAAGCAGTCTCAAAGTGGAACATATGCCAGGCAGAACAAATATTTCTTCAGTAACTTCTTAAAGGAAACTGTGTCCCACTTCTGCTCAATCTCTAAAGGCAGTAGGTTCCACTTCTGGGGGCCAGCAACAGAAAAGACTTTTTCTAGTCCTCTCATGACACAGCTATTGTGAATCAGGTACAATGTGCTTAAAATCATTCTGGGAACACAAGGTCCACGGCGGAACATAAAACTGTAAAACATTACACAAGTAAAATGAAGAATTGTAGTACTGATCCAAATGTACCAACAAAAGCAGCTTGAACTTTATACAAAATTCTACTAGTAACCAGCGTAATTTAAAAAGGTGAGGGGTCTCATGGTCAAATTTGGAAAGTCCAATGTACAATTCTTTGGATTGTATGTGAAGATTTGTTTGTTCTGTATGGGGTGGTTGGATTCTTTCCTAAGACTGGAGTGCCTTTCTGATGAAACTGATCTATTTTTTGTAAACCTCTGTGATCTGTTATTTTAGGTAAGCAGTATAGTAGATTGTACAATAAACATAATCTGACTGCAAAGTTTTGAACAGTTTGCAAAGGCTGTATGCAAGATGCAGGTAGTCCTAGATAAACAGTATTACAGTAATCAGTCCCACTGAATACTAGCAATTGCAAAATCAGCCTAAAATTAGTTATTGACAACGATCATAACTTAATAATTGCAATTTAATATATCATTTTTTAATCACTGACTGTAGCTATGGTCTGAAGGATAAATGAGTATCCAGCAATAACTTGAGACATTTTCACCATAGTACCAGATAGCAAAACTTCCAAGGGCAATCCAGTCACTGAACCAGATGTTACCATCAATAATTCTGTTTTTTGAAACATTCAATAACCATTTGTCTTTCTCATCTTCTGATATACCATCAAATCTATATAAACCTAAGCATTAACTTTGTGTGCTAAGTATATCAACAGGATTGTTCTGAATAGTATAGCACTTAGGGTTCCTTTTACAAAAGCGAGGAAGCTTTTTTAGCGCACACTAATGATTAGCGCGTGCTAAACTCTAGAGGCACCCATAGGAATATTATATTTATTTATTTATTTATTGCATTTGTATCCCACATTTTCCCACCTATTTGCAGGCTCAATGTGGCTTACAGAGTTCTGTTATGACATTGTCATTCCAGGGTATCAGATACAATTAGTGATGTGAAAATTATTAAGTAAGGAAGAGAAGAAAAGGCTTAGGCGAGTAGGTATAGAAAATATTAGGTAAGGGAAAGAAGTGTAGGTTTAGGCGGATAGGTATAGAAAGTAGACTTTCATATCTGGCGAGGTGATTTAGTGAGGTTATGGGTTCTTTTTGTAGGCCTTATTGAAGAGATGTGTCTTCAGAGATTTACGAAAGTTGGTTATTTCGCCAGTAGTTTTCAAGGTAGTTTCTATCATTTAGTGCACGTTTATTTTTAGCATGCACTAAAAGACCTTTGTAAAAGTACCCCATAGTTCCGTCCCTCCACCTTCTCTATTTATTCCCCAGTCACTGGCATTCATAATAAACCTGCTGCAGGAGTAAATCTTCTTATTGTAAATTCACAGTTCCACTTATGTGCTTGAGTCATTATGGAATAACAGTGTGTACCTTGAAGGTAGATGTGCGGAGGAAATCTAGACTGCCTCAATCTTGATTGACTGCACTTTTTGTCCTTTAGATTGTAAGCTCCTTTGAGCAGGGACTGTCCTTCTTTGTTAATTGTACAGCACTGTGCAACCCTGGTAGCGCTTTAGAAATGTTAAATAGTAGTAGTAGTAGGTCACCTAGGTTAATTGGGTGGGAAGGTGCCTGTTTTTCACTTATTTTAGAGAGGCATATAGGCTTCTATGTGTATTTATAAAATACTAGCACAGATCCTGCAGAAATTGTGCCTAGATTGAAGGCACAGACATCTGCCCCTATTCAGAAGCAGGCACATGTTAGTACAGTATATAAATCATAACTCTGCCCAAATTCCTCCTCAAACTCCTCCTCAGGAGCTTAACCGAGATTGGATAGCAGAGCCGGTAGTGGGAGGCGGGGCTGGAGGTTGGGAGGCGGGGATAGTGCTGGGCAGACTTATACGATCTGTGCCAGAGCCGGTGGTGGGAGGCGGGGATAGTGCTGGGCAGACTTATATGGTCTGTGCCAGAGCCGGTGGTTGGGAGGCGGGGCTGGTGGTTGGGAGGCGGGGATAGTGCTGGGCAGACTTATACGGTCTGTGCCCTGAAGAGCATTGGTACAAATCAAAGTAGGGTATACACAAAAAGCAGCAAATATGAGTTATCTTGTTGGGCAGACTGGATGGACCATGCAGGTCTTTTTCTGCCGTCATCTACTATGTTACTATGTTACTATGACCAGATCTACATCTGTGTGTCTGTTTGCACCATGCATACTGTTTGGCATCACCTGATTTTATAAGAGGTCTTTTACATGCGCCAATCAGTTTCAAATATAGTAGATGACAGCAGATAAAGACCTGGATGATCCATCCAGTCTGCCCAGCTGCATAAACTCAGTATAAGGTATGATGTGATACTACACATGTATACTTGATCTTAGAGTTGATTTGGGATTTGAACCTTGGTCCCTTAGCTTATAGTCCTCTGCACTAACCACTAGGCTACTCCTCAGCTCTAAAAGGGCTTGTAAAATTATTTCCTTTGTGGCATTTTCAAAACAATTTGGGTTGTTGCAAAATCTAGGGGTTCTTTTTTTTTTTCTTTGGAAATCACCCAAGGAACAGTTTCTTGTAAGAATATAAAATGAGTCATGCTGAGTCACACTAAGGTCCATCAAGCTCAGCATCTCTCTCCAGCTGTGACCAGCTTGAGACTTAAGTCCCGGACAGATCCCAACAATCATAGATTTGCACCTGCTCTTTCTGTGGATATTTTCCTTGAATAAATGTGTCTCTTTTTGAAAATGCAAAATTATACATGTTGCCTGTTTCAGTCTTTATCTGATGTCATGTTCTATGTTAGAACCCAATCCCTGAGCCCACCTACTTTTCCCACAAATAAAAATATGTGCGTTGTTGCACCTACTTTTACCTTCGTACAGGGTGGGGAGTTTTCAGACAGCCCTTTTGCCTGGGTAAATAGCTATTGAAATCACCCTCCCACTGTGGCATTTTTACATGAGAAGAGTTCAATACAATACCTTGTTTCTGCTATAAACACTCAGTTACCAGCACAGCGTCTTATCACATTATTTCCTTTTGCCTTTTTTGTACAATTTTTATGATTAATATTACTTTACTTTGATTGGAATGCAGCAAGTTTCATTGCTATAGATCATTTCCATAGTTACAACATACTACTACTACTTGACATTTCTAGAGCGCTACTAGGGTTACGCAGTGCTGTACAGTTTAACAAAAAGGACAATCCCTGCTCAAAGGAGCTTACAATCTAAAGGACGAAATGACAAGTTGGTGCAGTCTAGATTTCTTGAATAGAGGTAGAGTGGTTAGGTGCCAAAGGCGACATTGAAGAGGTGGGCTTTGAGCAAGGATTTGAAGATGGGCAGGGAGGGGGCCTGGCGTATGGGCTCAGGGAGTTTATTCCAAGCATGGGGTGAGGCGAGGCAGAAAGGGCGGAGCCTGGAGTTGGCGGTGGTGGAGAACATGGCCAAAAACCCTTAATAACCAAACCAAAACAAAATCCCTCAAAAAAGGTTCCATGTAGACTACAGGACTCATCTCATAATTTTGATAAGCGTAGTTCAGTAGTTTACCTCTGGTGTGGTTGATTTTATGTGTGCTAAGGTTACTTTCCATGTAGCAAGAGTTTTAGCACACACAAGTCCAGGTTAAGTGGAAAACAATGGACTGCACTAATCCTAACGCAATTGGTTTGCAAAATGCAAAAAACTGCACTAAAATCTGGCACAAGTTTTTTAAAATTTCTGAAAAGCAATGGATATTTTTTCACCTCTGAAGGTGAAGAGAAAAATTTTAATTTCCTATGGTAAATTTTGAAAAATCAACCACCAAAGCTAAGAGATGCCTAAATAGGGATCCCTAGATAGTAAGTCACAAGTTTGGGAACGCACAGACACAAGATTTTCTGACCCAGGGTCTTCTGTTCCAGCAGACCCTGCCCTGGGACCCCTGAACAAGAGTATCCTGAGACTGGAGAGCCCCCCCAGCACCACCAACCTTATCACCCCACTAGTCCCCCAAACTAGGAGGTGGCTTTCTATCCGTAGAAAGCCACCTCCTAGTTTGGTGTTTGCTCCTGCTGGCTTAATTCAGCTCACGGCTGTCAACAGCTTAAAAAACATTGTTCCATATCATCATGCTGATCAATCCATAGACTGGTGGGTTGTGTCCATCTACCAGCAGGTGGAGATAGAGAGCAATCCTTTTGCCTCCCTATATGTGGTCATGTGCTGCCGGAAACTCCTCAGTATGTTCTCTATCTCAGCAGGTGGTGGTCACACACAGCAGCAGCTCTGGCTAGGCCTCCAAGCCTAATTTTTAGGTTTTGTTGAGTGCCTGGGGTTGAGGGCTCTTCTTGAGCAAGTGCAAACCTGGTGGTGCCAGGTCCCTCCTTTTCTCCCCCCTCCCGCTGGCTCCGTAAAAAAAAAAAAAAAAAAAAAATTTTGAACGTCCTTAAAGGCGTTTATTTCGACGTTTATTTAAACGTTTATTGCAGCTACTCACTGGGACACCAGGTCGTTACAGCTCGGAGCGGAAAGCAGGTCATTTTTACCTTTTTATAGCGGGCAGGGGGTTCCCCGATTGATCTCCACGTGGCATATGGCGTCGGAGGGCGAGGGCGCACAGAGTCGCTCCCCGGATCGCTTGGGCGCTTCTAGAGGGGATGCGGGGATCTTAAAGTCTGATTCGCCCTTGTTGGGTGACAGTTTCGTGACCGATGAGTGTCCCGGTCCTTCCTCCGGCGTGGCGGTTTTTCCCGCCATAAACGCCCATCCCCCGCTGCTCGCCTCCGCCATCTTGGCCGGCCACGCGGCTCGGATGGCTTCTTCTTGGGCCGCCCTTGAGGTAGGAGACATTAATGCCATGAACGCCCTTAATTTGGGCGACGGCACAAAAGCGGCTAAAGTTAAGCGCCGTTCTTCCCACGCGGCTCCTTCGCGGAGTGTCGCGCCGGACGCCATCTTGGATGCGCAGCATGTCTCTCCCCCGCTCTTGCGAGCGCCGGTTGAGGGTGCGTCTAGGGCGGTAGCCCAGGCTGCGGAAGTGCACAGTCTGGGAGGTTTCTCCCCTGAGTTTGTTTTGCTGCTGCATCAGGCCTTCCTTATGCAAAACGCTGCCCCTGCTCCCTCGTCTGGTAAAGAGGTTGAGGTCCCCGGAGGTAAACGCCCTCGGGTTGATTCCCAGGCCTTGGAGGACTTTGTCTCCTCCGATGTAGATGAGGGCAGCGTATCTGAGTTCTCCCAACGGTCCTTTGCGGATTCCTTGGAGGAGACGGATCCCCGCTCGGTTGGAGCGGATGACCCCTCTGCAGCGCGGCTTTTTAGCTCAGAGGATTTGCCCAACCTGTTAGTGCAGGCCATGGGCATTTTGAAGATTTCCTCTCCGGAGGACGTCTCTCCCTCAGCCCCTATTGGCTCTGCCATTATGCTGGGGACGAAGCGCCCGCCTAGAACCTTCCACGTGCATGATGCCATGCACACCTTAATTTCGGCTCAATGGGATGTCCCGGAAGCGAGCCTTAAAGTGGCTAGGGCTATGTCCCGCCTCTATCCTTTGCCTGAAGGTGAACGTGAGGCCTATCTGTGGCCTACCGTGGATTCTTTAATCACTGCGGTGACTAAGAAAACGGCGTTGCCGGTGGAAGGTGGCACGGCCCTAAAGGACGCCCAAGACAGAAGATTGGAGGCGGCCTTAAGGTCGTCCTTTGAGGCGGCTGCTTTAAGTTTGCAGGCCTCAGTTTGCGGCTCCTATGTGGCCAGGGCGTGCCTGACTATGGTGCAGCGGGCTTCCCCCTCGGATCATTCCTTGAGGGCTGATTGGCAGGCCCTGGAATCGGGCTTAGCCTATTTGGCAGACTTGCTGTATGATGTCTTGAGGGCCTCAGCTAAAGGCATGGCTCAGACAATCTCTGCGCGGCGGTGGCTTTGGCTGAAGCATTGGTCTGCTGACCACGCCTCTAAATCCCGCCTGGCTAGATTGCCTTTTAAAGGCAAGCTGCTCTTTGGGGTCGAGCTGGACAAAATCGTGACCGATCTCGGCACGTCTAAGGGCAAGAAGTTACCAGAGGTTAGGGCTCGGGCTAGTACTCGCCCCGGTACCTCCAGAGGACGGTTTCAGGAAGCCCGTCGGTACCGCCCGGGCAGGTCGGGCTCCTCTGCCCCCTCTTCCTTCAAGAGGAATTTCTCTCCCAAGCAGCATTCCTTTCGCAGAGACCGCCGTCCCGGAGGTGCTCCCTCCGGTCCTCCCCCAGGGTCTCGTACCCAATGACGGGGCCTTGGTCCACGCCCCAGTGCAGATTGGAGGACGGCTGTCCTCGTTTCTGGGCGAGTGGACCAGAGTAACTTCAGACGCTTGGGTGCTGGAAGTCATCAGAGACGGCTACAAGCTAGAGTTCTGCCGACCCTTAAAAGACGGGTTTGTACTCTCTCCCTGCAAGTCTCCGGTCAAAGCTGTGGCAGTGCAGAAGACCTTGGACAACCTGATCCGCCTGGGTGCGGTCGTTCCGGTGCCAGAAAATCAGATTGGCAAGGGACGTTACTCCATTTACTTTGTGGTACCAAAGAAAGGAGGTTCTGTCCGGCCTATCCTCGACCTCAAAGGGGTCAATCGGGCCTTGAAAGTGCGGCAGTTTCGCATGGAGACTCTCCGCTCTGTTATAGCGGCAGTGAAGGCAGGAGAGTTCTTGGCTTCCTTGGACATCAAGGAAGCGTACCTGCATATTCCCATCTGGCCTCCTCATCAACGCTTTCTGCGTTTTGCAGTCCTGGGACGACACTTCCAGTTCAGAGCCCTCCCTTTCGGGTTGGCTACTGCTCCGCGGACCTTTTCCAAAGTAATGGTGGTCATAGCGGCCTTCCTGCGAAAGGAAGGAGTACAAGTCCATCCTTATCTGGACGACTGGTTGATCCGAGCCCCCTCTTATGCAGAGTGCGGCAAAGCTGTGGACCGGGTAGTTGCTCTTTTGAGCTCCCTGGGATGGATCATCAACTGGGAGAAGAGCCAGCTGCGCCCGACTCAGTCCCTGGAGTATCTGGGAGTTCGATTCGGCACCCAAGTGGGCAGAGTGTTCCTGCCAGACAATCGGATTGTCAAGCTTCAGGCTCAGGTGGACCAGTTCCTAGTAGCCTCTCCTCTTCGGGCTTGGGACTATGTGCAGCTGTTGGGCTCTATGACGGCCACGATGGAAGTAGTGCCCTGGGCCAGGGCTCATATGAGACCACTACAACACTCTCTGCTGCAGCGCTGGACTCCGATGTCGGAGGATTATGCTGTGTGCCTTCCCTTGGACCCAGCAGTGCGCAAGGCGCAGAGCTGGTGGAGGCAGACAGACAAGTTGTCTGCGGGAATGCCTCTGGTGACCCCGGAGTGGATTGTCGTCACGACGGCGCCTCTTTGTCGGGCTGGGGAGCCCACTGCTTGGGAAGGACAGCGCAGGGGCTCTGGTCTCCTGCAGAGGCAAAGTGGTCTATCAACCTCCTGGAACTCAGAGCCATTCGGTTGGCGCTTTTGGAGTTCATCCCGGTACTGGCGTTGAAGCCAGTACGGGTCCTGTCGGACAATGCCACGGCTGTGGCCTATGTCAACCGCCAGGGAGGTACCAAGAGCGCCCCTCTAGCCAAGGAGGCCATGAATTTATGCCAGTGGGCGGAAGCGAACCTGGAACAGCTGTCAGCGGCCCACATTGCCGGAGTCATGAATGTCAAGGCGGACTTTCTCAGTCGCCATACCTTGGAGCCCGGAGAGTGGCAGCTATCTGCTCAGGCGTTCTTGGACATCACGAAGCGCTGGGGCCAGCCGAGCCTAGATCTGATGGCGTCATCGGCCAATTGCCAAGTGCCGCGCTTTTTCAGCAGAGGACGGGACCCTCGATCCCTGGGAGTAGATGCTCTTCTCCAACAGTGGCCGACACAAGAGCTTCTCTATGTGTTCCCGCCCTGGCCCATGCTGGGCAGGGTGCTAGACCGGGTGGCAAAGCATCCGGGCCGGATAATCCTGGTGGGTCCGGATTGGCCCAGACGTCCCTGGTATGCGAACTTGATCAGGCTCTCAGTCGACGATCCTCTGCGGCTGCCTGTGGAGCAGGGCCTGTTACATCAGGGTCCCGTGGTGATGGAGGATCCCTCCCCCTTTGGTCTTACGGCCTGGCTATTGAGCGGCAGCGTCTGAGAAAGAAGGGCTTCTCAGACAAGGTCATCGCCACTATGCTGAGAGCGAGGAAGCGCTCTACTTCTACTGCTTACGCCAGGGTTTGGCGTATCTTTGCAGCGTGGTGTGAAGCAGGCTCACTTTCTCCCTTCACTGCTCCAATTTCTTCAGTGTTGGCGTTCCTGCAAGAAGGTCTGGAGAAAGGCCTGTCGCTCAGTTCCCTTAAAGTCCAGGTAGCGGCTCTGAGTTGCTTCAGGGGCCGCCTGAAGGGTGTTTCCCTGGCTTCACAGCCAGATGTGGTGCGCTTTCTCAAAGGAGTTAATCACCTGCGCCCTCCTCTGCACTCTGTGGTGCCTGCGTGGAATCTCAACCTGGTGCTAAGAGCATTGCAGAAGCCGCCTTTTGAACCCTTGTCGAGGGCATCTCTGAAAGACCTGACGTTGAAAGCAGTCTTTTTGGTGGCTATCACTTCAGCCAGAAGAGTTTCCGAGCTCCAGGCACTCTCATGTCGAGAGCCTTTTCTGCAGTTCACTGAGGCAGGAGTGACTATTCGCACAGTGCCTTCCTTCCTGCCCAAGATTGTTTCTCGCTTCCATGTGAATCAGCAGCTCTGTCTCCCTTCCTTTCGTAGGGAGGACTACCCAGAGGAATACTCTGCTCTCAAATATCTGGATGTGAGACGTGTCATCATCAGATACTTGGAAGTGACCAATGATTTCCGGAAATCGGATCATCTGTTTGTCCTGTTTGCAGGTCCTCGTAAGGGTCTGCAGGCTGCTAAGCTTACAGTGGCAAGATGGGTCAAGGAAGCCATTGCAGCGGCTTATGTGGCTGCGGGGAAGGTGCCGCCTATCCAGCTGAAGGCTCACTCCACAAGAGCTCAGGCGGCCTCGATGGCAGAGGCCGGGTCCGTCTCCTTGGAAGAGATATGCAAGGCGGCAACTTGGGCATCGGCCCATACATTCTCCAAGCATTACCGCTTGACTGTGGCTGCTCGGGCGGAGGCCCGGTTTGGAGCTTCAGTGTTGCGGTCAGGGATTTCAATGTCCCGCCCTGGGTGAGTACTGCTTCGGTACATCCCACCAGTCTATGGATTGATCAGCATGATGATATGGAAGGTAAAATTATGTATCATACCTGATAATTTTCTTTCCATTAATCATAGCTGATCAATCCATAGCCCCTCCCAGATATCTGTACTGTTTATATTCTGGTTGAATTTTAGGTTCAAGTTTAGTCTTCAGTTACTTCAGGAGGACTTCGTGTTCAAGTTTTTTCACTTGGATCCTTCAAGAGTTGAGACGAGTTTGTGTTACAGTGAGCTGCTGCATTCCTCTCCCCTCCGTTTTACGGGGCTGGATTGAGATTTAAATTCTGCCGGCACTCCCTCCCGCTTCGTGCGGCTGTAGGGCAGCTTTGTACCCCTCCCGCTTCGGCGGTGTTAGGGTCAGTCAGCTCCTCCCGTGGTTGCGGTTGCAGGATAAGCCAGATCCCCCCGCATCGGCGGGTGTGGTGTCCCTCCCCCGCTCCGTGGGGATGAGCTGGACGGATTCCCCTCCCCCACTTGTGTGGGGATGAGCTGGGTTAATTCCCCTCCCCCGTTTCGGCGGTGGTGAGCTGGGCAGAGTGTCCCTTTGTGGGTGTAATTCTCTAAGTGCTGAGTCCTGCGGATGGAGCTTTGATATCGACATACTGAGGAGTTTCCGGCAGCACGTGACCACATATAGGGAGGCAAAAGGATTGCTCTCTATCTCCACCTGCTGGTAGATGGACACAACCCACCAGTCTATGGATTGATCAGCTATGATTAATGGAAAGAAAATTATCAGGTATGATACATAATTTTACCATCACCACAGGCTGAATATTGGTCTCCTAAAGTCTAATGCAGACACCTATGAAGTGCAAAACTGTGTTCCAATGCTTGTTAAGGGTACAGGATTTACACCAAATGGAGTAAAACTTAGATAGCAAAATACTGTATGTGCTAACTTGCTAGCCTTAAAAAACATCCAGGCCATGCTTTGTATGCGTTGGTCAGATTAGATTTTCAGCTTTGCACTTTATAGTGGATTCAAACCATGTCACAGTACAATAAAGCACTCCCCATTCTGAATGCTTATTTACAATACAATTTGGCATTTTTAATTCTTTATCCACTGCTGTGGGTGAACAGTACTTTTGACTTTCCAGTATAAGAGCCTATCTGTCATTTCTGTTGCTTTGCATGATTTGACGACATAACCTTGGGGGCGGTTGACCCCTGAAGAATGAAAGAACAAAGAGTATGTAAAATTTGTGACCTTTAAGTAGGCCCTTAATGTTTGGCATCATACTGATTGGTATTTGCATGACTTTTCACAATGGAGCAGGGAACATGAGGCACTACAATTTTCATTTCATATAGACAAGGAGTGACCATTGGGAATTGAATGGAAATGTATCATTTACTGCTGTTGGGGTACCAGAGGTGATTTTTTTTTTTTGTTCATTTGTTTAATCTTGTTGAAACAGGATTTTTTTTATGACTTTGCTTCAGTTTCTGAACTTCTTTTTTGTTCAGAATCCTTTAGCTGCTGCAGGGATTATAGATGCTAGTCCCTGAGATCCACAAATCAATTGGGTTTTCAGGGTATTTCTAAAGCAGGGGTCCTTAACCAGTGGTACGAGAGGTCAGATGGGGTGCGGAGAAGAGTCTTGAAATCTAAGGCAATTTATTGAGACTTTCTAGACAGAGCGAAGGCAAGTTATTAGGGCTTTTCAAAGGGATTTTCCCAGAATAGAAACAGAGTGAATGCATGTGATGAAATGCATGTTGTACTATCGATGACTGAACCACGGTTTTGAGCGTTAGTTGAGAGCAAACAAAGGTAATATTCTTACTAATGGCAACAAAACTTTTTTTTGCTTCATTTGCAAACTTCTTCTCCAGATTGCACAATCTTGTCCTTGTGACAAAAGCTGTCACTTGACTGAAATTGCTGAATTGTTGTTGCAGTGCTTATGAATGAGTTTTTTCCTCATATTTATCATTTGTAAATGATCATGCTATTCAACAACATGGGGTTCATTTTCAAAACAGAAAAACATCCAAAAAGTGGTACAAAGTGGCATTTGGATGTTTTTTTCCCTCAGCTTTTTAATGCTGAAAATAGCGTATAAAACTCTCAAAGTATAGTAACCCTTATGAATGAATACACATAGAAAGGAAATATTTAAGTAAGATGTAGAGGCATTTTTTAAATATAAATTTTATAGAATTTTTTTTTAGAAAAGAAACAACATATATATATAATATACAGTAGTCAGGAGTGAGATTATTGGAGGTAAAACAATACAATAATCAACAATCATATTATAAGTCTAAACAGTAGCAGTTGAATAGAACATCTTGTGTAGAATTGAATAATATCACGTATCAATATTATAACAAGATAGAAGTGTACAAAACATTGACTGTTGAGTACTCAGTAAGGACTGAAATAGAGTGGGAGAAATTAAAGAGAAAAAAGGGGGGAAGGGAAAGAATAAAGGGAGAGAAAATAAATTTTCATTAATCCGTAGCTTAATGACCTTAGTTAAGCAAGAAATCATATTTCTAACAGCTAAGTGACTAATTAGTAAAATGAAGAAATGAGAATTAGTAAATATTATAAAGAATTACAGTGGGGGAAATAAGTATTTGATCCCTTGCTGATTTTGTAAGTTTGCCCACTGACAAAGACATGAGCAGCCCATAATTGAAGGGTAGGTTATTGGTAACAGTGAGAGATAGCACATCACAAATTAAATCCGGAAAATCACATTGTGGAAAGTATATGAATTTATTTGCATTCTGCAGAGGGAAATAAGTATTTGATCCCCCACCAACCAGTAAGAGATCTGGCCCCTACAGACCAGGTAGATGCTCCAAATCAACTCGTTACCTGCATGACAGACAGCTGTCGGCAATGGTCACCTGTATGAAAGACACCTGTCCACAGACTCAGTGAATCAGTCAGACTCTAACCTCTACAAAATGGCCAAGAGCAAGGAGCTGTCTAAGGATGTCAGGGACAAGATCATACACCTGCACAAGGCTGGAATGGGCTACAAAACCATCAGTAAGACGCTGGGCGAGAAGGAGACAACTGTTGGTGCCATAGTAAGAAAATGGAAGAAGTACAAAATGACTGTCAATCGACAAAGATCTGGGGCTCCACGCAAAATCTCACCTCGTGGGGTATCCTTGATCATGAGGAAGGTTAGAAATCAGCCTACAACTACAAGGGGGGAACTTGTCAATGATCTCAAGGCAGCTGGGACCACTGTCACCACGAAAACCATTGGTAACACATTACGACATAACGGATTGCAATCCTGCAGTGCCCGCAAGGTCCCCCTGCTCCGGAAGGCACATGTGACGGCCCGTCTGAAGTTTGCCAGTGAACACCTGGATGATGCCGAGAGTGATTGGGAGAAGGTGCTGTGGTCAGATGAGACAAAAATTGAGCTCTTTGGCATGAACTCAACTCGCCGTGTTTGGAGGAAGAGAAATGCTGCCTATGACCCAAAGAACACCGTCCCCACTGTCAAGCATGGAGGTGGAAATGTTATGTTTTGGGGGTGTTTCTCTGCTAAGGGCACAGGACTACTTCACCGCATCAATGGGAGAATGGATGGGGCCATGTACCGTACAATTCTGAGTGACAACCTCCTTCCCTCCGCCAGGGCCTTAAAAATGGGTCGTGGCTGGGTCTTCCAGCACGACAATGACCCAAAACATACAGCCAAGGCAACAAAGGAGTGGCTCAGGAAGAAGCACATTAGGGTCATGGAGTGGCCTAGCCAGTCACCAGACCTTAATCCCATTGAAAACTTATGGAGGGAGCTGAAGCTGCGAGTTGCCAAGCGACAGCCCAGAACTCTTAATGATTTAGAGATGATCTGCAAAGAGGAGTGGACCAAAATTCCTCCTGACATGTGTGCAAACCTCATCATCAACTACAGAAGACGTCTGACCGCTGTGCTTGCCAACAAGGGTTTTGCCACCAAGTATTAGGTCTTGTTTGCCAGAGGGATTAAATACTTATTTCCCTCTGCAGAATGCAAATAAATTCATATACTTTCCACAATGTGATTTTCCGGATTTAATTTGTGATGTGCTATCTCTCACTGTTACCAATAACCTACCCTTCAATTATGGGCTGCTCATGTCTTTGTCAGTGGGCAAACTTACAAAATCAGCAAGAGATCAAATACTTATTTCCCCCACTGTATCTAGGCATGCTGTATAACAAATGTATACTGAGTAATGCACAAATTTATGGAGAAGTGGTTTGTGTTAATAAATGACGTTTTAAAGGTAGCCAAACTTTGTCCATGTGGAGGGGCATAATCGAACGTCGCCGGCCAAATAGATCGCCGGCGATCTATGTTGGCGGCAGCGCTATAGCTGGCTGGAACCGTATTATCGAAAAAGATGGCCGGCCATCTTTTTTGTCAATAATATGGTTTAGCCCGGCCAAATGCCGTGGAGTTCGCCGGGTTTGAGATGGCCGGGTTTGTTTTTCAGCGATAATGGAAAGTTATGTCGGCCATCTCAAACCCTGGCCAAATTCAAGGCATTTGGCCGTGGGAGGAGCCAGCATTTTTAGTGCACTGGCCCCCCTGACAATGCCAGGACACCAACCAGCCACCCTAGGGGTCACTGCGGTGGACTTCAGAAAAGCTCCCACCACGTGCATAGCTCCCTTACTTTGGGAGCTGAGTCCCTCAAACCCACTACCCACAAATGTACTGCACCCACTAAAATTGCTCCAGGGACCTGCATACAGGCTCTAGGACTTATTGCTGCTGAATAACTTTGGCACACCAGTTCACACCTGAAGACTAATCTCTCTGAAAAAGTCCTTTCTTGAAATAAGCACGTTTACTCACAGTTAATTGCAGATCAGAGGTTGTGCCCACTGGCAAAGAGTCCCCTGGTACTAAGATTAGCAGTAGGTCAGAGCTGGCACAATGGTGTACAATGCCTTCTTTCAGCACCATTGAAGGTAAGAACTACCTTCTCTAACGTGGGTAACACAGGAAAGGGAACTAAAACTGGCTTACAAAAATGGCCACTACCGCATGGACTACAACAGGAAACAAAACAGGGCACACTCTGACCCAGTTAGCAGGGGGGAAAAGCACCATGGGAGTAGAGCCCAGTACCCTACACCCACCACAATGCATTGCTAATGTGACTCTCTGCAGTATATCAAGTCCCATTCCCTTTATGTAAAAGAATGGAGATACCATTGTGTTTTCCTAATGCTGGAGAATCAAATGAATGGCTTATCCAGGCTGCACTATTAATATAGGGGGTCTTTTACTAAAGCTTAGCTCAAGTTATCTGCAGCAGGGCCCGTAGGAAAGAGGATGTTTAGCTGAGGGTGACTGGCTGATTGACTGGTTGAGGGGGGATTGGAGTTGAGATTTCTGGGGATGAAGGTGGTGGATAGGGAGGAGGGTGACCTCTGGGGATGAGAAGAGAGTCTGGGAGACAGAGAGGAAGCTGGTGGGGACCTGTGCCGCAATGATAGCTGCATCTAAGGAGATTGCCTCTTTGCTTTTACCTATCATGGGAGGACCAGCAAATGACAACAGCACACAGGCATGTACGGAGACAGAAAATGGGAAATAACCTTAATAAATCAGTCCCAAAGGAGGTGCAACAGAATTCCCCTTACCTGTTCTACCATTCAGTTCCAGTGGGAAGGCTGAGAGAACTCTGCTGGTTCCTCAATTTTTGGGCCGCAGCCTAGATTCAAATAAAATTAGTCAAGGCCTACATTAGGATTTTATCTTTATTACCAGGAGATTCAGATTCAGATAACTTTATTGGCATGACAATTTTAGATGTGTTGCCAAAGTAATACATTTAAGGATAAGGATAAGGTTAAACTAGGAGGGTGTAATTTAGAAAATAGTAATAGTAACAGTAAAATCATGTTACAGTATACAGAGAAGACAGTTCCCAAGTTCTGGTGCTGATCCACATTGTCCCTAGTCAGGTTACTCTTCTTGCCTGAGGATATATCATATTTTGCTACTATAGCTGCAGTTTTTTCTGCTCACTCTTTTGTGGGAAATCATCGATTTGCTCTTTCAGATTTGAGAAATCTGTATCTATGACATCTTTGTATTTTGCACAGCACTACAGGAAATGCATTTATTTTTCTAGTTCTCTGGTGTTCAGTTTTTGTCTAGTGTATGATCATTATTCTTTGTTCGGTGAGGGGCCAGGTATTCTGCTGTGTGTACAGAATTTCTGTTAAGGATCTGTAGTTGTCCAGCTTGTTCTGTTTTCCAATCAACACCTTCCAGTAGGAGGTTTGTTGGTGTTCTAGGACACGTTGCATTGTTTGCATTGCCTGTTTTTCATAGGCCGGGTTGTAGCTGTTTGGGTTCTGGGTGTTAACGAATGTTATTTCTTTTTTTGTATGATGAGCAATATGTGGAAGTGTCCTAATTCTGCTTTGCATCTGTTATTAGGTGTGTTAATCTGGGCACAGAGTATCTATGCAAAATTGGAGATGCAGAATTTCTGTTGGAGTTTTGTCCCATTCTGTATGATTTGGGGTTTGTGATAGACTCCAGACCTTGTGCCCACAATAATAATATTGGTTGAATAAGGCTATCAAATTATTTTAGTTGCAGTTTTACTTGGGGGTTATATTTGTCCAAAGGTTTCTGTGTTGCATATAGGTCTTCCTCAGAACCAGCGTTGGAATACTTGTGTCATATGTCTTTATTTGCAATTAACTGGAAATTTTTGACCTATTTTGATAGACCCTCTGACTTGCCTTTGTGCAGCAGTCCTGAGCCATGCACCAGGGTACCTTCCATAACGATGTATCATAAGCTCTAACTCTGACAATCAGGTGTCTTAATGACTGTTACCCCTCTCCCCATGTGATGTGATGGAATGCTATTATACAAAGGATATATATTCTAAATTGTTCAGTAGTTCTCTGTGGCTTGAAGTGAGTTGCTTCATGTGCTCTGAATGAAGAAAGACAGGTTGAGTGAAGAGCACTGTTTATTGGGCTGTGATGCATGACTACATGATAATTAGAAAAGAGGGATGCTGTAATATAGAGAGTAGAACTTTAAGTCCATTTCAGGAGCCATAATGAGGCCTGAGTAGGGCTGTTCATCGATTAAAAGGTTTAAATCGCACAGTTGGTCGTCATCAAACTTTTTAATCGCATGCGGAGGGGCATAATCGAAAGGGACGCCCATGTT
The DNA here is from genome assembly GCF_901765095.1 of Microcaecilia unicolor. Taxonomy (NCBI): domain Eukaryota; kingdom Metazoa; phylum Chordata; class Amphibia; order Gymnophiona; family Siphonopidae; genus Microcaecilia; species Microcaecilia unicolor. The sequence goes on along the minus strand of NC_044031.1, from coordinate 123,906,071 downwards.
TTGCTCAGGATGTCCTCGCAAAATGTCCCGATGGACAGGGAAACCCGTATTATCAAAACAAGATGGACATCCATCTTTTGTTTTGATAATATGGTCGGGGACGCCCAAATCTTGAAATTTAGGTCGTCCTTAGAGATGGTCGTCCTTAGGCTTGGTCGCTTCTGATATTCGGCGATAATGGAAACCAAGGACGCCCATCTCAGAAATGATCAAATGCAAGCCCTTTGGTCGTGGGAGGAGTCAGCATTCATAGTTCACTGGTCCCCCTGACATGCCAGGACACCAACCGGGCACCCTAGGGGGCACTGCAGTGGACTTCACACATTGCTCCCTGGTACATAGCTCCCTTACCTTGTGTGCTGAGCCCCCCCAAATCCCCCCCAAAACCCCCTACCCACAACTGTACACCACTACCATAGCCCTTATGGGTGAAGGGGGGCACCTAGATGTGGGTACAGTGGGTTTCTGGTGGGTTTTGGTGGGCTCACATTTACCACCACAAGTGTAACAGGTGAGGGGGGGTGGGCCTGGGTCTGCCGGCCTGAAGTGCATTGCACCCACTAAAACTGCTCAAGGGACCTGCATACTGCTGTGATGGACTGAGTATGACATTTGAGGGTGGTATGGAGGCTGGCAAAAAAATTTTTTAAAGATTTGTTTTGAGGGTGGGAGGGGGTTAGTGACCACTGGGGCAGTAAGGGAAGGTCATCCCCGATTCTCTCTGGTGGTCATCTGGTCAGTTCGGGCACCTTTTTGTGCCTTGGTCATAAAAAAAACAGGACCAGGTAAAGTTGTCCAAGTGCTCATTAGGGACACCCTTTTTTTTTCCATTATAGGTTGAGGACGTCCATATGTTAGGCATGCCCAAGTTCCGCCTTCGCTACGCCTCCGACAAGCCCCCGTGAACTTTGGTCATCCCTGCAACAGAAAGCAGTTGAGGACGCCCAAAATTGGCTTTCGATTATACCGATTTGGGCAACTCTGTGAGAAGGACGCCCATCTTCCGATTTGGGTCGAAAGATGGGCATCCTTCTCTTTCGAAAATGAGCCTGATAGTGTCCACCCTCACATTTTCACCTGTATAGTGCAAAATATAGACTGCAGATGTCAGTTCTCAAAACTGACATATTGTACTTGAGTTACTAAACTGAAAATAAAATCATTTTTCTTACCTTTGTGTCCAGTGATTTTTCTAATCATCTTATTCCCTGTCTCTGGTTCTGTTCCTCTGTCTGTGTTTTGAACTCTATTTTCAGGGCCTCCTCTGCCCTCACTATTTCTTTTCTCTCCTCCTCTCTTCTTCACTTCTTCCCCTATAACATCTTTCACATTCAACGTTCTGCCATTTTTCTTCCTCTTTGTAGGAGAGAGCAGCATGAGGTGATTAATCGAGTTAAAATTATCAGTGCATGTTTAAAAAAAAATCTCAATGCGATTAATCCCGATTAATTGCATTCAGTGAACAGCCCTAGTCCTGAGCCATGATAGGTGTTATGACTGAGTCAGGTCTACATACAGTGCCCACTGTTCCCTCTAAGCTGAGTGGATGTCCTCCATTGCTACCAGTAGGGGGTAGTGTTTCAATATTGTGCTTTCAATCTCTAAGGACAGGCAGGTTTCTTGGAGTCCTGCAGAACTTGCCTGTCCCTCGCTATTGAAAATGTGATAGTGTAACAGCACCCCCCACTGGCAGGACTGTAGATGGAGGACTCCCACTCAGAGAGACCAGTGGCAGTGCCTTGTGAAAATCTTCATGTTCTTCTGTTTAAAACATACAATTCAAAATATATTAAAGTAGAAGTTTTTATTTCCCTGATCTGTACAACATTCTGTACACATTCACTGTAAAAGAAGAATTATAGAAATATTCATAATGAAGCATATAAGAAGTCAACAAATCATGATTGCATAAGTCTTCATGTCCTTTGTCAAAAAGATCCAAATTAGCTCCGTTTCCAAAAATCTCCTTAACAAGGCCTATAATAAGTTAGATAGCGCCCACCTTTGTCCAGTAACAGTAGCTGAGCTGATATGAATACGTCTGGAAGATGAACTAATTTGTTTCTTTTGTATTTATGAGGTGAATTTGAAGCAATATAACTACCTTCAGCTGCTAGTGAAGACATTTGTATTTGTTTCTTTTTTGTCTGTTTGCTTATCAAAAATATCCCAGCTGAAATCAGGGGATAAATGTGGGGAAAAAAGATCTAGAACTTCAACAGTTCTATAAATTGGTTCCAATATACAGGGGCCAGAATGGGAACACCCTTGACCCACCCATGCCTCTCCCATGTCCACACCCCCTTTAGATTTGTGCACTATGAAATTTAGACATGCACGTTATAGTATAGGGTGTAGTGTAACTCCTAATTACTGCCAATTAAGTGCTTTTTAACAGTAATTGATTGTTAGTACCTAATTAGCTAATTTGTTTACACGTGGATCTGTGATCTGCACACTAATTTGTGCACCCAACTTTGCATTGCCCTATACAGAATCCGGCAGATAGTGTATGGTGATTTCTCTAGTACTTTTTCAGTTTAGCATTGCTGTGCTTATGAAGCTTTTTCCTGTGCATGATCTGGCTTATGTCTGTCTACAAGTCCATGACTCGGTGTGCAGCAGAGTTTAGAGTTACTGAGATCTGACAGGAACTGTGAGATGAACACTTCTGCTATAGGCCCTAAGCTACTGGCTGAGGTTGAACCATTTCTGCTGACCATTCCCACGGGGCCTCCTCAGTCTTTCTATTACCTTGTAGAACCTAAGTGGCTCACCAATGGTATTCAGACCAATAGGGAGGTAAAGTGAAAAGTCAAAATATTGAAATGAACACTTAATGAAATAAAGATCAGAGCATGGCATAATGGTAGTGGTTAATACATTCATTTCCAGAAAGCATATATTTCTTAAATAGGTCCACCCCCTACCAAAATTAAAATGCAGAAGAATTTTTGCAGCTTCTCTACCCTATTAAGCTGCCTTGATCTGGAACTCTTTTCTACTTACAGTTGGAACGGTTCAAGATTATCAGGTGTGTTTGGAGGAAATTCGAAACCGAGTTTTTGCGGTTGCTGGCCCTTGTTTGTGGAAATCTGTTCCTGTGGCAATATGCCAGCTTTCTTCTGTGTCCCAGTTTAAAAAACAATTGAAAACCTGGTTGTTTTTTTAAAGAGTTTTCTTGAGGGGAGGTTTTTCAGGATTTTTTGGAGCATTGGGTGTTTGTATGTTCTATTGTTAGGTTTTACTGCAATGTTTTATATGTTATTTTATGAGTGCTTTATTATACTCCACTTAGACATATGGATAGAAGGGCTATATATGTATTAATCAGATAAATACATTTCCAGTTTAAGAGGCTTTTGAAAACTGTTTTATTTCAGAAGTTTGTTTGGTTTAGTTAAGACTTGTGTAGTAACTTACCCCCCTTTTTACTAAGCCGCGCGGCAATGCCAACACAGCCCGTTCAAAGTGAATGAGCTGTGTTGACAGCGCATGGCAGCTACTAACATAGCTTAGTAAACAGGGAGGTTAGTTCTGTACATATTTAATAACTTTGGTGGCAGTTTGATTATACTGTGATTTTGATTACAGTTTTGTTGCTTGTATATTCCTGGAATCCTATCCAGCTGAGTTATTGTTACCCACATTGAACTTAATGATATATGTGGGCTATAAGTTCCCTTTGTAATTATCCCGGACCTTTATCATTTGTGTAATTTTTATTGTTATTGTTTTATTTTTTAATTACTGTTATGTTCGGTCATAGGTTTTGGCTCCTATATTCCTACAGCAACAGCGTTTCAGTTCTTTTTGTGCTTTCCTGTTGGAGGATTTTTAGCCAGTAACCTTGCTGTGCCTTTTGCAAATGTATAAAGATGTGAAAATATCCCATGACTTGCTTAATTGTTGAGCAGATGACCATAGACAAAAATTTGCCCAAGTTGACCTTCTACCACTAAGAAAACAAGTTGCAAGAATTAGGGTTTACCCAGTTTTATGTCTGCTCCCTTCACTGCTGGAAGACCTTGAAATAAGCAACACAAGCTGCAATGCTGGAACCTTGGCTGCAATTTCATACAGCTAGTAGATAGGTGTTAAACTAGAATCAGTGTCCACCAGATATAATTTATTGTTCTGAAAATACAGCTCCTGACATTTTGTCCCACACTAAATGTGATGAGTCATCTGACTTATTTCCCTTTGCTTATTATCTGTGTCACAGAAAAAGCATTAGCACTCATATAATTACTCTTACTAGATAATTTAGAACTGAATTCACTAAGGGAGTATTTTACAGAGGCGTGCTAGCGTTTTTAGTTCGTGCTAAAAATTAGCCTGCGCTAAACACTAAGATGCCCATTATATTTCTATGGGTGTCTTAGCATGTAGTGCATGCTAAATTTTAGTGTGCACTAAAACAATAGCGTATCTTTGTAAATGGGGCCCTAAGTTTGTTTACCATTGGCACAGAATGAGAGAAAAACCATAGAAGGCAATTCTGTAAAGTAACACCTAGAGGTAGGTGCCACTTAATGCGTCAGAGTTGCCACTAATTGACAGGCATCAATGTGTTCTATAAGGCGGTGCTTCTCAACCCAGTCCTTGAGGCACACCTAGGGGGAGATGCAAAGAACAACGGGTGCTGTTCTGTACAGCTCCAGAAAAAGACAAGTGGAGTACTGGTTTTTTGGTTTATTTTTTTTTTTTTTTTTCAACCAGTGCTCAACACTAGCAGGATGCAGATTATACGCACACTTTTCAGCGGTGCTTTGAAGTAGGAAGCGACAGGATAAGTGTGTGGAGAGGGGGGAGAGAAAAAGCTGCCGCTGCCACCGGGGAGAAGTTAGAATGCAAGCGCGGCTGTACATGTCACCCTGCCCGAACAACTAAAACCTACCGACAGCTCAGAGCTGGCGGTAAGTTTTAGTCGTTAGGGCAGGGAGTTTCCGTGCACCCTTGTTCTGAGCATTGAATAGAATTGCTAATGAGCTCATTAGCATAAGACGTTTGGTCACTGCTTCTGTGCACGGTAAAGCAGTGGCCAAAAGCCTCTGTGTATCTGCAGCAGAAAAGAACCCCAAAACAAAAAAACAGTCTAAATGAAACGTTGCAAGCTCAGTTTGCTTTGAGCATTGGGCCCCTAGTCCCATCAAGTTTTCAGGATATCTACAATGAACATGCATGAGATAGATCATTGTGGATATCCTGAAAACCTGATGGAATTAGATGTCCCTCAAGGACTGGATTGAGAAGCACTGCTCTAAGGTAGCGTCTAAGCCATGGTGCCTAACTGCACTGGGTGGAGCGTGGGCAGGCCATGGGCATGTCTTCCAGTTAGTAGTTTATAAAATGCTATTAATTATGTGCATAACGTTGCTCACCAAGGACCAAATTCTATATATGGCACCGAAAAAATAAGTGCTCAACGCTATTCTGTAGTTGGTGCTCCAAGTTGGGCGCTGTTTATAGATTAGTACTTAGCGCCAGGATCCACGCCTAAGTTTTAGGCATGAGGATTTACACCAGTTGAAGCCTGGTATAAATCCCTGCCCCTATATTAGGTGCGGATTAGGCATATTCTGTAATATTGCATGCAAATCATTGGAGCACCCATGACCCATCTGTGCCCCTCCCATGGCCACCCCCCCCTTTTCAGATTGGCGCCCTAGAATTTATGCGTGCATCTTTATAGAATGCGCCTAACAAGTAGTGTGCATAAATTGTGATTTATTTGCAATTAGCACTGATAATTGCTGATTAGCACCCAGTTATTGGCACTAATGGATTATTCAATTAAATTGGGGGCATGCCCAAATTTGTGCGCCGCTTATAGAATCTCGGGGCAAGTTTGTTAACTTATGCCTGCTATTAACATGGTATAAGAGGGCATGCCTAAACATGGGTGCGCCAGTGCTGACTTCTATAATGGACTCTTGGTACCAAGATGCCATTATAGAATTGGCACTAAGTACACAGCTTTGGGGCACCCAAACTGAGGTGCCAATATATAGACTTGCCTCCTTAGTGACTTAAGGGCCCTCTAAGATATGCTAAGCTCTCAAGTTGTAATTCCCATAAGGAACCACCTAGATTTAGGCAGCAAGAACACATGCAAATGTTGGTATTCGAGTCATTTATGCATATGGGCATTTACATGGGCAGAGCTTGGGTGGGTGCACTTCATTTCTTATACTGTACATAGTAACATAGTAATTGACGGTTGATAGAGACCTGAATGGTCCATCCAGTCTGCCCCAACAGTCACACTCATTATCAATTCAAGGTTAAATCAACAATGAACTTGATCATGGTCTTTCTTTGGTGTTTCTGGGACATAGACATAGAAGTCCGCCCAGCTCTGTCCTTATGTTCCAACTAATGGAGTTGCCATCAAAGCCCACTCCAGCCTATCCGAATCTGTCTTGTCATTTGTGGGACACAGACTGTAAAAGTCTGCCCGGCATTGTAATCAGACACCATTGCAAACTGCCTAGATGGCTCACCAATATGCGGTATATCAAACGTTAAACTTGAAAACCTAGGTGCAAGCATTTATAGCAGCTGTATGCACCTTCCTATCTGCATTCACTTCTGAACACTGTGGTCCTCCCAAGCTCATGTGTTGATTATGTCTTGATTAACTAGACCAGTGGTTCCCAAACCTGGTCCTGGAGGTACCCTAGCCAGTCAGGGTTTCGGGATATCCACAATGCGTATTCATGAGAGAGTTTGCATGTAGTGAAGGCAGTGGATATCCTGAAAATCTGACTGGCTGGGGTGCCTCCAGGACCAGGTTTGGGAACCACTTAACTAGATGCTGATTGGACACATTACTTTTAGGAGTCCTCATGTGGAAAATTGAAAGTTGGGTTAGGAATTTGACTCTTTAGAAAAAAAATATAGCCTGTCAAGTTGATTTTTTTCTAGGACTCACTAAAGCTTATTGCACATTAACGGAACTAGTGTGCGCTGAATGCTAAATGGGCTTCTTAGCATTTAGCATCGACTTCATTTGCGCACACTAAGCTTTCATGAAAGGGCCCCGTAGTCTTGGTAGCAGATAATCCTTTCCCATTGTGTTGAGATAAGGTCTTATCAGGTTTTCATTGTTTGACTAATTCATTCCCTCCCACTGGAATTCTTTTCTGTTATTGTTTTATTTTTTCATTCTGTCTGTTTTGTTCATTTGGCTGTAAACTGATGAAGTTTTCAAATAGCAAATATCTGCAAATAAATAAGTATGTATTCAGTCTATGATGCAGGAACATAGCTAGGCCTCAGTGTGGGGGTCCAGATCCCAAAGTGAGGGGGCACATTTTGGGCTGTCTCCCCACCGCTCCCCTCTCCTGCCGCAGCACCACAAACATTGGCTGGCAGGGGTCCCCAACCCCCACTAGCTGAAGCGATTCTCCAGCGCTGCTCTCCTTACATTGCCTGCCGTTCTTCCCCTCATGTTGGACATGCTTGATTTTAATGAAATTGAGCATGCACGAAGTGTTGCGCTTGCTCAGGTTCACTAGAACCGAACAAGCGTGCGACAAGAAGGAAGTAGGATAGGCAGTGTAAGGAGAGCAGCACTGGAGAAATGCTTCAGCTGGTGGGGTTTGGGAACCCCCTCCAGCCAAACCAGGGGCCATGGCTCAATTTTGGGGGGGGCAGGCCCCCAAGCCCCCCCATAGCTACGCCACTGCTATTACGCTGGTATTCTGTAAAGAAAAGCAGGTGCCTACTTTACTTTCTAAAAAAGGCTCCAAATAAGTGTTAAAATAGGCACCCCTCTATAGAATTAAGCTCTATCCTCTTGATTCTATAAGAGTCGCCAAAAATTGTACGTGCGATTTAATTGAATAATGATTGACTTTTTAACAGAGAATTATTGGTACTAATTAGATTTAATTGGGATATCCACACCTAAAATTTATGTGTGGCCCAAAAAAAAGGGTGCAGAAATGGGAGGTCATGGGAGTTTCAGGGTGGATCAGGCGTGTGGTTTTGAGTTGCGTACATAATTATAGAATATGGGTGTTCTGTGCGTAAATTTAGGCATAGGATTTGCACCACATTTTCATCGGTGCAAACGGTAGCGCCTAAATTTATGCATGATCTCTCTGCTTACATGTTATTTTATAGTTTAATTTCTTTTATTGATTTTTGATACAGATACAATCGAGCTCACAACATAACAATAGGTCAAATAGGCATCTATATTTAGGTGCGAGGAATGATCATCAGCCACAGAGCAGGTATAAATACTTGTGCCTAAATTGCTTTAAAGTGCTTGTAAATTATACTATAAATTATGTGTGAAACTGTGCACCCTACCACACTCTGCACAAACTACACCCTGTATGCCCAGCTTCAAAGTACGAGCCATCGCATTTATGCACCAAGTTATGGAATAGCACGTAGCTGAATACTACCATTTACATTCATATGTGCTGGTATTCTGGTTATCTGTGTATGTTCTTGGCACCTGGCTTCGAAACGTGTGAATTGTTGTATATAGTTAACACACTGGCTTAACACTTAGGAAGCCCAGACCAGATATATTCCACATATTTACAAACGTGGAAAGAAGAGCAAACGACAATCTGCATAGTTAAAAGATGAAGTGAAGGAGGCTATTAGAGCCAAAAGAACATCCTTCAAAGAATGGAAAAGGACCCGAATGTAGAAAATAAGAAGCAACATAAGCACTGGCAAGTTAGATGTAAAGCACTGATAAAGAAGGCTAAAAGAGAATATGAAGAAAAACTTATTGCAGAGGCAAAAACTAATAGTAACAACTTTTCCAGGTATATTAGAAGCAGAAAGCCTGCAAGGGAATCCGTGGGACCGTTAATCATGAAGCAGCAAAAAGGGCACTCAGAGGACAAAGCCATAGCGGAGAAACTGAGTGAATTCTTTTCTTTGGTCTTTATGGAAGAAGATATAAGAGATCTACCCGTACCAGAAATGGTTTTCAAGGGTGACAGTGTAGAGGAGCTGAAAAAAATCTTGGTGAACCTGGAACATGTATTGAGCCAAATCAAGAAATTAAATAGTAGTAAATCTCCTGGACTGGATGGCATGCACCTTAGGGTACTGAAAGAACTCAAATATGAAATTGCTGATTTGCTGTTAGTGATTGTAACCTGCTATTAAAATCATCCATAGTACTTGAAAATTGGAGGGCGGCCAATGTAATGCTGATTTTTAAAAAAGGATTCCAGGGTGATCCAGTAAATTACAGACCGGTATGCCTGGAGACAGTCCCGGGCAAAATAGTGGAAACTATTATAAAGTAAAAAATTACGGAACACTTAGATAAACATGGTTTAATGGGATAGAGTCAGCATGTGTTCAGCCAAGAGAAGTCTTGCCTCACCAGTTTGCTTCATTATGAATAAACATGTCAATAGGTGAGCTAGTTGAAGTAGTATATCTAGATTTTCAGAAAACTTTTGACAGAGTTCCCCTTGAGAGACTCTTGAGAAAATTAAAGAGTCATGGGATATGAGGCAATATTCTGTTGTGGATTAGGAATTGGTTATTGGACAGAATAGAGAGGATAAGGTTAAATGGCTATTTTTCTGAGTGGAGGAGGGTGAATAGTGGAGTGCTGCAGGGATCTGTATTGGGACTGATGCTATTTAACATATTTATAAATGATCTGGAAATCAGAAAGACAAGTGAGGTAATTAAATTTGCAAATTACACAAAACTATTCAGAGTTGTTAAAACATATGCAAACTGTGAAAAATTGCAGGGAGACCTTAGGAAATTGAAAGACTGGGCATCCCTGTGGCAGATGAAATTTAATGTGTAAAAATAAGTTTCTAGAAACTAACGGGTTACAGGATCCGAGGCAACATGGCTTTAGCAAAGGAAAATCCTGCATAAAACCAACTGAGTGCCAATTAACATCAATTATTGATTGTTATCAGCTCATTAACTAATTAGTTCGCACTTTAATTTGTGATTCATGCCCACATTTTTGCACCAACTTTGGGCAACCTATATAGAATCCGGAGGTTTAGTTTGGGCTAATTCACTTGCTAATTACTTAGCTTGGAATTAGGCAAGAACTGGATAGGTTATGGTTGGGGAATGGGGAGGGACTGCACCATGCCATTCGTTCACAGTAACTCACCATAAGTTAACTGTTACTGCAGCATAACACCACTTCAGTAGGTAGCGATCCATGCATCTCTGTTATCTGTAATGCACTTAGGGGGTCTTTTATTAAGTAGCGATAAGCCCAAAGCGGGCTTACTGCTCGCTAATCCGGAACTACCGCAGCAGCCTGGCAGTAGTTCTCACCTTCAGCATGCGCCATTTCCAGCGCTACAAAAAGATTTTTTTTTATTTTTGTAATGCCGGTGTTTACCTGGTGATAATCGGCTACCCGGTTACCACCAGGCTAGTGTGGGAGTCCTTACTGCCCCCTCAATGGGTGGCAGTAAGTGCTGCCCCCTGAAGTGGCTGCGTGGCAAGTAGTTCAGTTACCGCATGGCCATTTCTTTAAAAAGATAGCCTTTTACATGCTGCGGTAAAAGGAGGTCTCTGCGCGCATAAAAAAACATGCGCTGATACCATTGCAAGCCCCCGTTTACCGCTACTTAGTAAAAAGGGGCCCTTAACATGGTAAAATATGTTCGGCATAACCCAACATTTAATGCAGAGACTTTGCGGTTGCCGCCATGTTATTTATAAAAATGAATGTTCAGTAACTGCAAATTTTTAGTGCACTTTATTGCAAGCCCATTAGTGTTCTGGTCGCACTTGTCCATGATTTCATATGGTGCTGTTTGCATAAATATAGCATACGAACTTAGTTTAAAAAAAAACAGAGGTGATGTCTTTTGTGTGTTTTAATTAATATCACTAGTGAGCCAAGAGACGTTTTTATAGATTGTTACTGGAGGATGTGGTAACAGCAGTTAACATATCTGGGTTTAAAAAAAGGTTTGGACAAGTTTCTGGAGGAAAGTCTGTAATCTGCTATTGAGATGGACATGGGGGAAGCCACTGCTTGCCATGGGATTGGTAGCATGGAGTGTTGCTAGTAAATGGGTTTCTGCCATGTACTTGTGATCTGAATTGGCCACTGCTGAAAGCAGAATGGACCAACGATCTGACCCAGTATGGCTATTCTTATATTCTGATGTTTATAGAATAGTGATTGGCACTGAATTTTTCTGGCACTGATTTTTGAGCGCCATTTGTAGAATTCCCCAGTATGTCACTTAAACACACCCTTACAGAATAGCACACTTAGCCGTATTTTCAAAGCACTTAGACTTTCAAAGTTCCATACTAACCTCTAGAACTTTGTATGTGTAAGTGTTTTGAAAATGAGCCCCTTAGTTACTTTGCTGCTTCTTATGCTTGTAAGTGTACACTTCCCCGTAAAAGTGCTTGTATTCTGTACATTTAGGAGCCCAGTTATAGAATACTCTTTTGTTTAGATTCTGCAGTGAATTTTACTCATCTTACCTTTTTTTTTTGTTGATTGGGCCCCATTATGTAATTTTTGTGCATCACAGTGTTAAATGATTTTTGCAGTCGTCAGCTTTATCCTGTTCCCAGTTTTTTCCACGGACTATAAAACCGGCCACGCAGCACAGAGCAGAAACAGGAGGCCGTGCCAGCGGCCTTCTCTGGTTTCCTAAGAACTAGAGGTTCGGGCTGCTTTGTGCAAAGACAAATGGTATGACTGAAGGAAAAGATTAAAAGCAGGTGACCATCTATATACATAGCCTGATGGTTTCCTACATGGTAATATTTGGTGATGCTTTCCAGGCATGAAATCAAACGGCAGACATTGGCCGCAGAAGCTTGAATTCAGATTCTCTTGTGCTGTAAAATCTGTTCTTTTATAGTACCTTGCTTTTCTGCATGTGTAATTTGTTTTATGTTTTTACTTTTACGTTTGCAGAAGTGACATTAAAGGTTCAAGTAAGCGATGCCAGTACTCATCAGCCAGTGACAGATGCTTTCATCGAGATCTTTACCAACCAAATTTCCATTGCCTCAGGATACTCAGGAGCCGATGGTACTGCCTTCATCAAGTTCCAGTATAAGCTGGGCAGTCACCTGATTGTTACTGCCACTAAACAGGCTTATGTGCCAAATTCTGCACCGTGGAAGCCCATAAGACTGCCTGGTAAGATGCATCTCTTCTGTGTGCTTCTGAAATCAGAACAATATTTTAGGATGACAGTTCTGTATTCACAGTAGTTTTGTGTTGCATTGCTGGTCTTTGTTTTTAGTGTTTTGCATGCACAGATTTTGTGATGCTGCCACTCAGCTGTTGTAGAGAGGAACATCATCAGCATTTACTGTATGTTTGACCTAATGTAGAAATATATCACCTTTCTTCTGATTGGACTTGAAGCAGTTTGTTTTGGGAGATTTGCTTCACTGTGTATCAGGAACCTCCATTTTCTGTCTTTCATAAATCTACAGCCTTGTTACATCTGTCACTCTCAGAACCTACAGAAAGCATTGCTTTTGACACTGATTTTCAAAAATGTTCAGTTCATTTTCGTTCATATATTTGTATTCCACCCACCTATAGAATCTTAAAAGGCTTTATTATAACTGTAGTACAATTAAATATTTTATGACAGTTATTTCCATTTCATCTTCCAGTAAGTTCTGTGCCTTTCCATTTTTGAATTAAGAATCAAGCCTGTCTTTGAATATGACGCTGAATAAGAGTTTAACTCCTATATAGCCATACAGAATGACATGCAGTGAAGACAAAATGGCAACATCACGGGCCTTAATGGTTAGTATTGTACATTAACAAATGGGAAATTTGGATTAAGTTGTCAGATCAGGGCCTCTTTAAGGGAATATTTTATCTCTGCAGTATTCCAACATCAAACTTGCACTGGGAGGGGGCGGGGGTGGGGGGGGGGAGATGAAGCAGAGTTTTTTAAAAATGGGGAACAGTAACTTGTGAGAGTTGCTGATAGACATATTTGGCCACAGGGAAGCCCAAATGCCTGAATCCTCGATTCTGTTCTTTCCTGCTCAGTGCCCCCCCCCCCCAAATTTCTTCTCCCCTACCCTGTACCACCACCTCTTATATGTGTTTCCCTCTGCATCTGCCATCATAAGAGCAGCAGAAAATTCTTGGGAGCGTGCTCTGTGGGGGTTGTTCCTGCCCACGTTTCCTTCAGACAGGAGGCAGAGTGCAGGAGGAGGAGGAGGTGCGGTAATTCTCTTTATGTCAGTGCTGGTGCTGCCTTTTATATCTATGCTGATGCAGGGGAAGAAAAGATAGAAATTCTATAGGTAGTAAGGGAGGAAAAAAGAAAGAACAAGGTCAGCGGAGGTGTATAGAGAATGAGGGATAAGAAAATGAGAGAGAGGAGTAAGAATAAGATCTCTGTGGAGGAAGGTAAGAGTGGATTCTCTGCAGTAATGTGCCAGGTTAAAATTCAGCCCTGTGCTGGGCCCCATGACTTGCTGACTGGTTTGGATGGTATCTCCCTATCTGCAACCCTACAAGCAGTCACTGCAGTACTTTGCCACTTTGAAAAAGCTTAAGCACTGATAGATTTTTATACTTGTGTGTGCATTTGAAAAAGAACTTGTGTGTATGAAATATAGACATATACATATACAGTGCAATCCGCTTAAGTGCAAGGATCTGGGACCAAAGAAATACATGCAGTTAACCGGAGCGTGCACTTAACCGTTGTGACCCAAAGAAGCTTGACATCTGATAAACATATGTACAGTACTGTTTATTATACGTACAGTATTCAGTCTCCGTTAACTGACATTAGGCTTACTTGAAGTAATTAGTCATAGTCCTCTGTACACTCTTGTGTCTGTGAGTTCCATAGACTACGTCTGCCAGACGGTGAAAACTGTCATAGCACTGATATCCAGTGGCCTCCAGATAGGCCCGCACGGTGTTGAGACTCTCCAACGCTCTTGCAAAAGTGACAGGAGGTTGTTGAATTTCGTCAGCATATGCCTCGCTGCTCATTTCATCATCTGTTTCATCATCAGCTGTTGCCTGCGTTTAGGCGCATATCTGGACATCAGTGCTGTCGTCAGCTGTTTGTAGATCATAAAGCTACGTAATGATGAAACTCCTGTTCAGTAACACCGGCTGGGATGTCAATAGCCTGTTCATCTGACGCGTTTGCAGCAGCTGCATCTGTTTCGTCCCTCTCCACATCCCTAACAAAGCTTGCCCGCTTGTAGCAGTTCACAATGGTTGCCTGTATAACATGATTCCAGGCTTCTTTCTGCATATGTAGGGAATCCAACAGTGATAGATTATGAGCCAGTTCAACAGCACGTTTATCCTTGCCAGTCTGGTCATCCATAGCGCTCATCAGACGACATAGCACAAGAGCCCGATAATGTTTGAAATTGGCTATTATGCCTTGATCCATAGGTTGGATCAGAGAGGTAGTGTTTGGTGGCAGGAAGACCACCTTGATGTTAGACAGCCTGACATCATCACTGTGTGCAGCACAGTTATCACAAAGCAACAAAATCTGATGCTTTTGGGCCCGCATTCTCGTGTCTAACTTCTTTAGCCACTGCTTCCAAATTTCCCCAGTCATCCATGAATTTGCATTAGCTTCTTATGACACAGGAAGTCGCTTAACATTCTTGAAGCAACGGGGCTGTTTGCTCTTTCCAGTGATGAGTGGTTCCAACTTCTCACTCCCATCCATATTGCAGCAAAGGAGGATCATCAGTTGGTCCTTCGATGTTTTACTTACATAAGTACATAAGTATTGCCATACTGGGAAGACCAAAGGTCCATCAAGCCCAGCATCCTGTTTCCAACAGTGGCCAATCCAGGTCACAAATACCTGGCAAGATCCCAAAAAAGTACAAAACATTTTATACTGCTTACCCCAGAAATAGTGGATTTTCCCCAAGTCCATTTAATAATAGTCTCTGGACTTTTCCTTTAGGAAGCCATCCAAACCTTTTTCAAACTCCGCTAAGCTACCTGCCTTTACCACATTCTTTGGCAATGAATTCCAGAGTTTAATTACATATTGAGTGAAGAAACATTTTCTCCGATTCGTTTTAAATTTACTATATTGTAGCTTCATCGCATGCCCCCTAGTTTCGGCTTGTTTGAATGCAAGTGTTCCATCAGGAATTGCTCGCCAGTAGAGACCGTTTTCATCAGCATTGAAAATGTCACGAGGTGCAAACTCGTTCAAGATGGTAGGAAGAACTGAAACAACCCAATTTTCAGCACCAAAGTCATCAGTGTCTTCTTTTTTCACCATGCTGTTTCTTGAATTTTATGTTGTTCCTCTCCTTCCATCTTTCCAACCATTAAAACAGTGGGTTTGAATTCAGTTAGTCCAAGACTTTCAGCTAGCTGATTAGCTTTTTCCATAAGCAGTGAACCACTGACAGGGAACTGTCTGCTCCTGACTTGAGAAAACCACCGAAGAAGAGCATCTTCTACATCCTCAGCTTTTCCCGCCCGTTTACGTTTCCGGTGTGGATTTGTATTGTTTTGCCAGTCTTCCAGAAGCTGGTCTTTCTGCTTCAAGGTACGTGAAATTTGACTGGGATTGACACCATATTCTTTAGCAATAGATGCTTGACTTTGTTTGTTTTCTAATTTTTTAAGAACTTCTATTCGTTCAGCCAGTATTAAAGTCTTACAGTTGCGCGACGACAACTCCAGTGTACACTCTAACAACATTCTTTCGCTTATTCTGCCTGTGGCAGTTAACCAACGAGATTTCAAATTTATCGCCCCTTTGTCACGTGCCAATCAGCTTCCATATTCTGTGCGTGCGCTTATGTGGAGTCTTTCCTGCAGAGGAGCAGTCTTAAACCATGCATTTAAGCGAATCTTGCACTTATCAGTGGTGCTCTAAACCGAAGTTTGTCCCCATAGAAATTGATGGCGTCAAAAACGGGACCGAAGTACGGCATGCAGTTAAACAGAGCATGTGCTTATCTGACATACACTTAAATGGAGTGCACTGTATATACCATAAACATACCCGTGGCGTAGCAAGGGGGAGGCCTTGGGAACCTGGGCTCCTCCCCCAAATTACAGTACCCTGAATGGCTAGTGGGGATGCTCAAGCCTTGCCAGCCAAGAAACTCCAGAGCTCGAATCTCCCCTAGCATGAGGAAGTTGGTGGCATACTTTCCAATTGCTTACGCCGTCACTCCTTGTGCATGCATGAGGAGGGCTGGTGTCAGTGGCTGGAAAGCACACCGCTGACTTCTTTGTACCAGGAGAGGTTCAGGCGGTGGAGCTCTTCAGCTAGCTGGGCTTGGGCATCCCCGCCAGCCAAGATTAAACATTTTTTTAATGGGGGGTGGGGGGGGGGGGGGGGGGTGGTGGGAGAGCAGAGAGGAATGGGTGGCCCAGTCCCCTTCCCTCGCCCATAAAAGAAATGGTCTGATAAAATATTTTGTGCACTCCCTATGACAGTACTACTACTACTACTACTTAGCATTTCTATAGCGCTGCCAGGGTTACGCAGCGCTGTACAAGTTTAAACATGGGGAAGGACAGTCCCTGCTCAAGAGAGCTTACAATCTAAAGGTAAAAACTATGTAGTCAGTGTAGGTATCAGGAATGGGAAGGTGGTTAGGCACCAAAAGCAAGGGAGAAGAGATGGGCCTTGAGTAAGGACTTGAAAATGGGCAGGGAGGGCGCATGGTGTATGGGCTCAGGAAGTCTGTTCCAGGCATAAGGTGATGCGAGGCAGAAGGGGCGGAGTCTGGAGTTAGCGGTGGTGGAGAAGGGTACAGAAAGGAGTGATTTGTCCTGAGAGCGGAGGTTATGGGTGGGAACATATGGGGAGAGGAGGGTAGAGAGGTAATGGGGGGCTGCAGATTGAGTGCACTTGAAGGTCAATAGGAGAAGCTTGAACTGTATACGGTAGCGGATCGGGAGCCAGTGAAGCGACTTGAGGAGAGGGGTGATATGAGAGTATCGGTTCACGCGGTAGATAAGACGTGCAGCGGAATTTTGGACAGATCGAAGGGGGGATAGGTGGCTAAGCGGGAGGCCAGCGAGGAGAAGGTTGCAATAGTCAAGACGAGAGGTAACGAGCGAGTGGACGAGGGTTCGGGTGGTCTGTTCAGAGAGGAATGGGCGAATTTTGCTAATATTATAGAGGAAGAAGCGACAGGTCTTAGCTGTCTGCTGGATATGGGCAGAGAAGGAGAGGGAGGAGTCAAAAATGACTCCAAGATTGCGGGCTGAAGAGACAGGGAGGATGAGGGTGTTGTTAACAGAGACAGAAAGTGGGGGAAGAGGAGAAGAGGGTTTGGGTGGAAAGACAAGGAGCTCAGTCTTTGCCATGTTCAGTTTCAGATGCCGGTTGGACATCCAGGCAGCAACCAAGGGGTCCTGATTTTTGAGAGGGGCATTTTAGTACATGCCCCCAGCCCCACACCACTCTGCCTTGGCTCTACCCACTCTACCTCATGGCGCCACCCCTGGCACACCTCAATCCCACAGCCATTCCAGAAAATATTTTATTTACACCAGTGACAACAGAGATGGGTAAGAGGGAGTGTTTCAGTTCACTGTATTATATCCCCTATCCAGCATCTATTCCCCACAGGGACATAAACGTGAGGGGGCATCAGGCCCCCCCCATTTTGAGTTTAAGCCCACTCCAAAATTGTGGAACTGGTTGAATCGTTGACGGAGCTGCCCAAGCCCCGCTAGCCGGAGGTCCATTGCATGAGCCCCCTACAGTGCTGTTTGAGCAGTGCACAGTTGGCAGCAATGCCAGGCCTCCCACATATGCTCAGTTTAGGCACTTGAAAATGGAAAATAAGATGGTACCTTTTTATTGGACTAGCACTAATACCTTTTTTAATTAGCTTTTAGAGGCCAAAACCTCCTACCTCAGGTCAGGTCAGGATAGTATACTGCTGTTATGCTATCCTCTCCTGACTTGAGAAAGGAAGTGTTAGTCTCTGAAGGCTCATCAAAAATGTATTAAAATCAGTCCAATATAAAGGTATCATCTTATTTTCTATTTTATGTTTTATTTGCATTTATTAACCTTTATTAACACAGCTACCACATTACTTTATCCTAAATTAAAAATAAAATTATTTTCTGTACCTTTGTTGTCTGGCCATTTCCTTTTTCTAATTGTGTTGGTCCCAGTCTCTTGATTCTACTTTCCTTCGTCTTCTCTTAACTCTCTTGCCAGGGTTTCCTGTCCATTTGTCATTTTTCTCTTTCCTTTTTTCTTTGTTTTCCTCCATTTATTTTTCTGCCTCTCTGTCCAGATTTATTCAGTCGTCAATTTCCCTCTTTTTACTTCAGCTACCTATGGCTTTTTATCTTTTCCTCACCCTTGTTCTCCCCATGCCCCTTCTGCTTATTCTCCAGTCTTTCACTAACTCTATCATCTCCCCCTTTCCATCCAGCAGCTCCCCTTTTTCTCTCCCTACCCTTCCATCCAGCGTCTTCCCTCTTTCTCTCCCCATCCTTTCATCCAGTGTCTCCCTCTCTTGCTCCCCTTCCTTCTATCCAGTGTCTCTCTACTCTTTTCCATTCAGCATGTCCCCTCCTCTCTCCCCATCCTTCCAGTGTCTTCCCCTTTCTCTCTACATCCTTCCACCCAGCATCTCCACTTTTTCTCTCCCTACCCTTCCATCCAGCATCTTTCCTCTTTCTGTCCTCATCCTTCTATCCAACATCTATTTACCTTCTCTCCCGATTCTTCCATCCAGTGTCTCTCTCTTCCCTTCCTTCCATCCAGTGTCTTCTCTGTCTCCCCCTTCCTTCCATCCAGTGTCTCTCTCTCTTTCTTTCTCTCTCTCTCTCCCTTCCTTCCATCCAGTGTCTCTCTCTCTTTCTGTCTCTCTCTCTCCCCTTTTCCATTCGTCATGTCCCCTCTCTCTCTCTCCCCATCCTTCCAGTGTCTCTCCTGATTCTCTTCCTACCCTTCCATCCAGCATCTTCCATCTTTCTGCTCCCATCCTTCCAGAGTCTTCCCTCTTTTTCTCCCTCCTTTCATTCATCATCTCACCTCTTTCTCTCTCCATCTGTCTAGACAGGGTTTCCTCCTTTCTTCCCATTCTTCTCCCCAGCAGCTTCTCTCTCTCTCCAACCCTCTTCCATCCAGTGTCTTCACTCTTGTATCAATTTCCTTCCCTCTTTTCTCTCCATTCAGCAGCTCCTGCCATCTGCTTTTCCTGTCCCTTCCACCTGGTATCTGTTTCCAGGCCACTGCTTCTTCTCCCGATGAGCCTGAGCAACAGCGGCCGTGACAAAACAACAACGAAAAAGGAAGTGCGGGGTCGCATAGCCTTCAGGCATGTGCTGGTGGCTCTGCCGGTCCTCTGCCCCCGCTGACATCAACTTCCCATTCTGGGATGTGGTGGCAGTGTGGGAAAAAATGATCCCTTGACCCAGTGTCTCAGCTTGAGACTTTCCCAGTTTGGCGAGAGTGTGGGAGATGACCCAGTAAAGTGGGAGTCTCCCGCTGAATGCGGGAGACTTGGCAGGTCTGCTAGGATAGTCTGCATTTTAACACAAGTTATACTCAAAACATGGTTAGATCCTAACCTAAACCCTGATAAGAAAGATAACTACACTGAATAAATAACTTGATCAAAAAGGATATATTTTTTTCAACAAAAAACTTCAACAGTAAATAAATTTATGTTATAAAGTAGACTGAATAGACAGACCGTACAGGTCTTTATTTGCCATCATCTACTATGTTACTATGTAATTCCTGATCCCATTAATGATGGTGAGCTGTCTGTGTCCTGATGCAGCAAAGCAACCCATACCATGATATCTCAACCACCATGCTTGATAGGATCGGGTTGTTTGTTTTTTGTGATTGAAATGGTCTGTTTTTGACTCCCCTGTCCATAGAACATTATTTCTGGATAATCCAAAATGCCCTTTGGTGTAATGCTTCTCACTCCTGTCCTGGAGGCATGATATCCACAATGAATATGCATGAGATAAATTTGTGGATAATGGAGGCCTCTTATATACATATTCACTGTAGTGATCCTGAAAACCCAACTGGCTAGGCATGCCTCCATGAAAGGGTTGAGAAGCACAGCTTTGGTGAACCTGAGGTGGGTGCAATGTTCTTTTTAGAGAGATTTTTCCCTGGTGGTTAATGCATGAACTCCCATATTAATTGCAGTGAGAGCTACTGCTTATCATTTATGTAGTGCTACTAAACTTATGCAGCACTGTGCACAAACACATAAGACACTGTCTCTGCTAGACAGAACTTGCAATCTATTTAAGACAGACAAACAAGACAAATAGGGAGTTTCATTTATTGTGGGAGTGATTAAACTCTGGGGAACTAGGTTTGATTCCCACTGCAATTCCTTGTGATCCCAGGCAAGTCACTTTAACCCTCCATTGCCCCAGGTACAGAAACTTAGATCATGAACCCACTAGGAACAGAGAAAGCATCTGTATAGAATAAAATATAAATAACTATGGTTGCATCACAGAAAGGCAATTTGTCAAATTTATGACCCTTTAATCCTGATTGCAAAATGCTAAAGAATTGCTTCAAATTTTAGACAGAGGTGCCTCGCAAATAAATCGTCATCATGTGTGGTTACATGTTAGAACTTGTGCTAGATTCTGGGTGGGTTTATTTTTATTTCCTCAACTGAAACTTTGTTGTCTATTAATGCTGTGGCTGAACACAGGATTCCAGTCCTAGCACCCTCATCGTTCCTCCTTACATTTATTGTAATGGTTAAAAACTGCCCAAAGCCATTTTAATTTTTCCCTCTTTGACATTTACTTAACAAAATTAGCTTGAGTTCTGCCTTATGATGCTTCCACTTAGTTTCAATTTGGTTGCTAATTAATATAACAGGTGTCTTGGGAGCGAGCTGTCCTATGGTTAATTAGAAATGCAAGGGGAATATTGTTGATATTTGCACTTACTGAGTTCATGGGAGTGAGGTAGCTCATTTGTCATGTCTCATGTCGAGAGATGAGTGTGCATTCCATGGGTCAGAGGTTATCCATGCGCCAAGTAGTCTGGACTGGATTCTGCACTTCAGCTGGTCTCCAAAGATGCTTGATTTACACATGCTTTCATTTAACAAATTGATTTGTCTGACTAAAAGCCTACATTATAATTTTACAAACTCACAGTTTACTACACTGTAATATGTTACTGTTGTCTCTTTGGGTCTGCCTTTTTGCTTTTGTGTTTGCCTTATTTGCTTGAAGATTAATTCATTCACTATATAATTATGTAGGAGGAGCATATGATGACATCTAAAGATATCTGAATTTTATTTTCAATCTTTTTTTTTTTACATCAGAAAGCCTGCATCTTTCAAATCAGAAACCATTGTGTTAGTTCCTACCCAGTCTCCTTCCTCTCTGCAGTGGTTATGGGGAAGGACCTCAGCAGCTCTTCTGTTGTGCTGCTTCTGGATTTTGAAGTGTGTATTTTCAGTCCTAGATTATGTGCCTCCTGTTGGGAAAGAAGGCATTTGTGTATGTAAGCTTCCAGTTGTTGCCTTGCCCTGTCCATATGAACGGACTGCTGGCCAAAGTCTTGATGCACAACAGGCATCACTGATGGGCAGAATGGTTAAAGCTATACTAAAAAAACAAACTACAGACCCTATAATTACACAACTTAATAAAAACAAGTCAACATGGGTTCAGCACAGGCAACTCTTGCATTACTATTTTATTAGATTTTTATGAAAGTTGTGAAGAAGGGGATAAGGGAACAGAGAGGGGGGGGTACCGGCGGAGGAGAAGATAAGGCCAGAGGAGGGAACAACACAGATTCTTAGCTCAGGGAGTTCCACATGTCAGGAGAAAGCATAGATCATTTTCCCCAGAGGGCTGGAGGCAGGGTAAAAACTACAATTCCCAGCAGCCCTTGAGGAAGTCTTACAACAGAATCAAAGACTTCCTATCCCAGCAGCCCCCAGTGGAGCCCAAGGGAAAGGCAGGTAAAGGTGAAACCCAAGACATGGAGGGGAGGCCAGGAATGGAGTGGGAGCCTGTAAGCAGAGCTAATCAGGGGGAGGAGGATCAGCTGGGGAATGGGTGGGGCGAGGAGCCCATGGAATGGGGGGGGGGGGGGGAGAAAAGGAGGAAGAAGTGAGGCAAGAGGAGCTGATGGAGATTGCAGCTCTGGCAAGATCCACAAGTAAAAGGTTCAGACAGCAGCCAGCTTATAATCAAAAGTGATCACCGGCCATCTTCCAACACAAATCGGGAGATGGCCGGCGATTTCTTAAAAGCGGCGAAATCGGTATAATCGAAAACGGCATTTTTGATACCATCGCCGCTTTCCCGTCACATTGCTGGCGAAAGTTCAAGGGGGCGTTTCGGTAGATTAGCGAAGGCGGGCATGGGCGTGGCTACCAGATGGCTGGCTTTCACCGATAATGGGGGAAAAAAAAGTGGCGTTAAGCAGTATTTCGCCGGCTTTACTTGGTTTTTTTATTTTCACGACCAAGCCTCAAAAAGGTGCCCCAACTGACCAGATGACCACTGGAGGGAATGGGGGATGACCTCCCCATACTCCCCCAGTGGTCACCAATCCCCTTCCAAACTAAAAAAATAAAACTAAAAACCTTTTTTCCAGCCTGTATGCCAGCCTCAAATGCTGTACCCACCTCCATGACAGCAGAATGTGTTGTATCCTCCGACAGCCTTTCCCTGTTTGCGATGTGGCTCTCGGGTGAGTGTGACATCTTTTCTGTTAGGTGCCCTGCAGAGTCACATTAGCAATGCATTGTGGTGGGTGTAGGGTACTGAGATCTACTTCCGTGGTGCTTTTCCCCCTGCTAACTGGGTCAGAGTGTGCCCTGTTTTGTTTCCTGTTGTAGTCCATGCGGTAGTGGCCATTTTTGTAAGCCAGTTTTAGTTCCCTTTCCTGTGTTACCCACGTTAGAGAACGTAGTTCTTACCTTGAATGGTGCTGAAAGAGGGCATTCTACACCATTGTGCTAGCTCTGACCTACTGCTAATCTTAGTACCAGGGGACTTTTTGCCAGTGGGGCACAACCTCTGATCTGCAGTTAACTTTGAGTAAACGTGCTTATTTCAAGAATGGACTTTTTCAGAGAGATTAGTCTTCAGGTGTGAACTGGTGTGCCAAAGTTATACAGCAGCAATAAGTCCTAGAGGCTGTATGCAGGTCCCTGGAGCAATTTTAGTGGGTGCAGTATATTTGTGGGTTTTGGGGGGGGGGGGGGGGTTGGGGAGCTCAGCTCCCAGAGTAAGGGAGATATGCACATGGGAGCTTTTCTGAAGTCCACCGCAGTGACCCCTAGGGTGGCTGGTTGGTGTCCTGGCATGTCAGGGGGGCCAGTGAACTAAAAATGCTGGCTCCTCCCACGGCCAAATGCTTTGAATTTGGCCGGGGTTTGAGATGGCCGACATAACTTTCCATTATCGCTGAAAAACAAACCCGGCCATCTCAAACCCTGGCGAACTCCACAGCATTTGGCCGGGCTAAACCATATTATCGACAAAAAAGATGGCCGGCCATCTTTTTCGATAATACGGTTCCAGCCAGCTGTAGCGCCGCCGCCAACATAGATCGCCGGCGATCTATTTGGCCGCCGATGTTCGATTATGCCCCTCCACGTAACCGCTTGGTGTGGGGTCTTGGTAAACAAGGGAAGGCAGTGGCTATCATGGAGGAGCCAGGGAGCGACGGGGTCAAGTGGGAGGAAGCCAGGAGCTAGAGCTGGCCAGAGGAGGGAGGGAACCCCTGGGAGCTCTCTGCCTCTGAACTGCTGATGGGATTTCTAAACTGCTTGTTTGAACTGCCTGTTTGGAAGTGCTTGTTTTCTTTGAACTGCTTGTTTTTCTTTGTGAAACGTTTTTTGCCTTTGGAATTACTGATTTTGAATTGCATCATTGGGACTGCTGAGATTCATGACCTGTTGGTTTATGAACTGCATTTTTGAAGCTGTGGAGATTCCTGAATTGCTTTGCTTTTGGAACTGCATTATTAAAAACTACTTTTTCTAAACAGTTTGTTTTTGGTATTGCATTCTTGAAACCGCTGGGATAATTTCCACTATCCATGATGTATTGTAAGCCACATTGAGCCTGCAAAGAGGTGGGATAATGTGGGATACAAATGCAACAAATAAATAAATTTCCCTCGTGGATATCTCGGGAACTGTGCTGGAATAGTACTGTTGACGTACCTCAGGTCAGGGTACACCTGGAGGATTACAGGGAGCAGTGGAATATCCTATAGAAAGACCGGAGGCCAGAGTTTTCCTGAGAGGAGCAGAGGGATCCTTCACAAAGTCTAATTAAACAAGTTTGACAAAAAGGCAGATTTCAGATAGAACATACAAATCATAATTTGAACATCCAGGTTGGGAGCCTTGTATTTTAGAAGAGAATCTGCTGACATGCAGAAACGTAGCAAGTCCGGCATGTGCCCTATAAGACATTCTCCAAAGCATTGCTGGCACGCCCTCACCCCACCCATTTTGCAAGGGAAGCCAATGGAAGGGGTGCAATTTTTGTGCCCCACCTTCCCATGCACTCTGTGCAGCCGCACTGCATGCTTATAGCTTGCTACAGCGTTCTGACATGAGCCTTTTCTAAAATATATTAAAAAATAAATATGGTTGTGCTGGCTATGTGCAGAGGCAGCAGCCATTTTATAACTGGCAAATCTGAAACCTCAACAGGAGCAGCACAGCAACATACATGTCTAAGTAGCAGCACTTGCATATATGTGTTGGTATTTCAGAACATAAATGTGTATTTTGGCTTCTACAAGACGTTAATTTTGGCCTTGTTTATTCAAAGAGGTAAACCTAAGGCTGCTAGTTACCAAGAATAAACTTCGATCCTTAATCCCATTTTTAAGTTGATGACAAAATAAGCAAATCATTCACTTACACTTGCATTGAGACAGATTAAGGATTCTGTACATACAGAGTCAGTATGTGTCTATGATCAGCCCTTCTGCCCAAGAGGAAGAATGGGCAGTGCCTGGTAATTTGGATACTGAAATCAACAGGCACAGCAGCCGCACAGGTTAAAAAATCACTATGAATTACTATCCTGAGAGAGAGAAAAAAGCAGCAGTTTACCGCTTCAGAGTGGAGGGTTCAGGTCCTTTACACACTGGATTTATGACCTAGGCAAATTTTCCATATTTCTCAATTCTCTCACAGAGAGCAATTTGAGGGAGGGGGAATTCTGCTCCTCCCAGCATGCCCTGAGGCAATAAGTAACTACAAAGTTCCAAAAAGCATTTAGAGCAAAACACGGATGTTAATAAAGGCTAATCATAGAGAACCACAGAAATGCAGGGACCTGGTCCATATGTACAACTTAATAATATACAAAAAATATGCATACATGTAATCTATCACAAGGGACAGCACAAACTGTCCCGAATAATGTGTAAATGCTGAAAAATAGACATCTATGTCTGCAATTTTGTAAACGTACATATTTACATTCTCCCAATTAAGTATTGAGCTTGTAATCATTTGCAACAATTGTGCTTTGTTTTTTTTTTTAGGGGGGGGGGCAAAAAGAAACACTGGGAATGTGAGGGGACAACCTCCCTAATCCCTTCAGTGAGTGCTTCCCAAAACCTAGATGTACCTGGGAGCAGCCATGAATCCTGACATTGATCTCCGCGAGCATAAATATGCATTCTCCTTCCGAAATGTGGAATACATGTGTATTTTTTGCCCCGCCTAAAACATTCCCAGACCACTTCCCCTTTCCATATGTATATATGTGTGATTTGGGAAACAGAATAGTGAGGAAAACCAAACGGGAATGTGATGAAAAAGAACCTTACATTAAAATATCTGTTAATAGTTCCAACAACAAATGATGCACAATATGAAAACTCAGGTAGGAATGATGGTGGCATAGATGGTGAGGTTCGACACAGCCATTTTTCGGCAAAGGTGCCGGCGTCAGGAATAATATAATCCAATGATTGTCACATAGATTTAGTAGTGAGCTTCTGAAGGTAACGATTCAGGTCTAAACAAATACTGAAGAGTGCTTACATTGGATTATATGTCTCCTGATGCAGACAGCTTTGCTGAGACACAGCCGTGTCGAGTCTCAACATTTATGCCACCATCATTCTTAGCTGAGTTTTGATATTGTACATTATTTGTTGTTGGAACTACAGTGGTGGAAATAAGTATTTGATCCCTTGCTGATTTTGTAAGTTTGCCCACTGACAAAGACATGAGCAGCCCATAATTGAAGGGTAGGTTATTGGTAACAGTGAGAGATAGCACATCACAAATTAAATCCGGAAAATCACATTGTGGAAAGTATATGAATTTATTTGCATTCTGCAGAGGGAAATAAGTATTTGATCCCCCACCAACCAGTAAGAGATCTGGCCCCTACAGACCAGGTAGATGCTCCAAATCAACTCGTTACCTGCATGACAGACAGCTGTCGGCAATGGTCACCTGTATGAAAGACACCTGTCCACAGACTCAGTGAATCAGTCAGACTCTAACCTCTACAAAATGGCCAAGAGCAAGGAGCTGTCTAAGGATGTCAGGGACAAGATCATACACCTGCACAAGGCTGGAATGGGCTACAAAACCATCAGTAAGACGCTGGGCGAGAAGGAGACAACTGTTGGTGCCATAGTAAGAAAATGGAAGAAGTACAAAATGACTGTCAATCGACAAAGATCTGGGGCTCCACGCAAAATCTCACCTCGTGGGGTATCCTTGATCATGAGGAAGGTTAGAAATCAGCCTACAACTACAAGGGGGGAACTTGTCAATGATCTCAAGGCAGCTGGGACCACTGTCACCACGAAAACCATTGGTAACACATTACGACATAACGGATTGCAATCCTGCAGTGCCCGCAAGGTCCCCCTGCTCCGGAAGGCACATGTGACGGCCCGTCTGAAGTTTGCCAGTGAACACCTGGATGATGCCGAGAGTGATTGGGAGAAGGTGCTGTGGTCAGATGAGACAAAAATTGAGCTCTTTGGCATGAACTCAACTCGCCGTGTTTGGAGGAAGAGAAATGCTGCCTATGACCCAAAGAACACCGTCCCCACTGTCAAGCATGGAGGTGGAAATGTTATGTTTTGGGGGTGTTTCTCTGCTAAGGGCACAGGACTACTTCACGCAATCAATGGGAGAATGGATGGGGCCATGTACCGTACAATTCTGAGTGACAACCTCCTTCCCTCCGCCAGGGCCTTAAAAATGGGTCGTGGCTGGGTCTTCCAGCACGACAATGACCCAAAACATACAGCCAAGGCAACAAAGGAGTGGCTCAGGAAGAAGCACATTAGGGTCATGGAGTGGCCTAGCCAGTCACCAGACCTTAATCCCATTGAAAACTTATGGAGGGAGCTGAAGATGCGAGTTGCCAAGCGACAGCCCAGAACTCTTAATGATTTAGAGATGATCTGCAAAGAGGAGTGGACCAAAATTCCTCCTGACATGTGTGCAAACCTCATCATCAACTACAGAAGACGTCTGACCGCTGTGCTTGCCAACAAGGGTTTTGCCACCAAGTATTAGGTCTTCTTTGCCAGAGGGATTAAATACTTATTTCCCTCTGCAGAATGCAAATAAATTCATATACTTTCCACAATGTGATTTTCCGGATTTAATTTGTGATGTGCTATCTCTCACTGTTACCAATAACCTACCCTTCAATTATGGGCTGCTCATGTCTTTGTCAGTGGGCAAACTTACAAAATCAGCAAGGGATCAAATACTTATTTCCACCACTGTATTAACGGATATTTTAACATAAGGTTCTTTTTCGAAACATTCCAGTTTGGTTTACCTCACTTTTCTCTCTCCCTTGGAGATTCTGTGAGGGTTGTTTCCTTTTCCTTTTCTTTTTTTTGCATATATGTGTTTTGCACATGCAAATCCTGGCTTTCTAAACATTGAGTTTTATAGGTGTAGGTAAAATTATAATGTAGGCTTTTAGTCAGACAAATCAATTTGTTAAATGAAAGCATGTGTAAATCAAGCATCTTTGGAGACCAAAGCTGAAGTGCAGAATCCAACCCAGACTACTTGGCGCATGGATAACCTCTGACCCATGGAATGCACACTCATCTCTCAACATGACACATGACAAATGAGCTACCTCACTCCCATGCACATTTAAATGCTGGTATATGCATATTCATATCACGAATAGAGCTCCTAAAATAACTGCAGTAGTGTATTTGGATTTTCAGAAGAATTTGACAAAGCCCTTCATGAAAATCTCCTTAAGAAATTAATAATAATAATTCTGACATTTATCTCTTTCTTAACCAAACCAGTTCAAAGTGGGTTACAATAAGAATATGGAAGCCATCAAGATAAAATTCCTATAAATCCAACTAAAAATCCAGTTAAAAACATACCCCCAAATTCTATATATGGCGCCTTAAGTTGTGCACACTAATTTGGACAACTTACAAGCACAACTTAATTAACAATTCAGTCAGTGCTCATAATTGGTACTCAACAATTAATTTGTGGCACTAATTGGCTTTAATTAGAATTAACACACACAACTTTCTGGGCGTTTTCTATAACACAGTGAGTGTAAATTCTAAGGGGGCATGGCCATGGGCATGGAATGGACGGGTTGTGAGCGTCTCAAAAAACTATGCACACTATTATAGAATACACTAGATCTGCGCCTAATTTAGGCGCGGGTATTTTAGCCTGGTTTTAGGTGGCCTAAATAGATGCGCCTAAATTTTAGCCGCAAGAAAAATGCGTGAGCGTATTCTATAAACTACATGTAACTTTAGGTATACTTTATAGAATCACGCTAACCATGTGGTTTTATGGTGCGAATTGTTAAGGCGCCATATATAGAATTTCCCCCATATTGAACATCTGGATCAGTTTAATAAATGTTTTTGAAATAGCCACGTTTTTATAGCACATCAGAATTCCATATAATCAGTAATTTCTCTAATCCCAGAAAGTAGACTATTCCATAGATCAGGGGCTTTACCATACAAAGTTCTATTTCTGGTTTTCACCAACTGACAGGATGAATGAGATGGGAGTGCTGAAAGTAGAAGACCTTAGTGTGATGTTTGATTATATTGATATCGCAGAAATCAAGTAATTAGGGCCTAACCCATACAGAGGGGCGTAATCGAACGTCGCCGGCCAAATAGATCGCCGGTGATCTATGTTGGCGGCAGCACTACAGCTGGCCGGAACCGTATTATCGAAAAAGATGGCCGGCCATCTTTTTTTCGATAATACGGTTTAGCCCGGCCAAATATTAAGGTCTCCAAAGAAGACTTTTTTTTATTAGATTGTACATACAGAATGTTCATTTTGTTGGGATTAATTGTAAGAAAATGTTGCGACATCCAATCATAAATCTCAGAAAAAACAGTATCTATTAGTTGCAAGTAGTCTTCAGATCCAAACAAACAGGGCAGTGGAAAACTCAAGAGATTCCATGGAGTGCCTGAGGGCGACAGCAACAGATGATGTTCCTAACAGTGTGCAGCCACTCTGTACTCAGCTTCTTGGCAGGGACGGGGGTTGGTATGTAGGCCCGGTTGAGATCGAGCACATCATGTGTTGGGTCAGCCCCTCCCCCCCGAATCTCCCTATGGACATTGTGGTGTGGTTGCCCTGTATACTGTGAAGGAGCACGTTTACCCACAGGCTCGTCAAAAGTTTGCTTTACATTACCAGGATTCTCCAGTCCAAGTTTTTCAGGATCTTTCTGCACTTACTTTGCTCAAACAGAAGGACTTTAAACCAGTGTTGGAGATTTTTGTACCATCCACTTCCCCTTTGCCTTGTGTTTTGTTTTTGTGGGCAAGACCTATCAAGTGAAAATCATCTCTAAGGCTTGGCAGATCCTGCAGGGATTGGAGAGAGTCCCTTCCTCATCTACCGTTTCATTATTGGTGGTGGCCATAGCTAAATAAATAAATAGCGAAGGACGAGCAAAATCTAATTAATAAATAGCGAAGGACATCCTCAACTGCCGTCGCAGGGACAGAGGCATAGCGAAGGAGGTCTTTCACCCATACTCTAAAAAAAAAAAGTTTTTAAAGTTGCTTTTGTCAGGGTGGGAGGTGGTTAGTGAACACTAAGGGAGTCAGGGGAGGTTATCCCTGATTCCGTCCGATGGTCATCTAGTCATTTAGGGCACATTTTTGTGGCTTGGTTGTAAAAAAAAAAAAAAAAAGGACCAAGTAAAGTCAGCCAAGTGTTCGTCAGGGACGCCCTTCTTTTTCCATTGTCGCTTGAGGATGCCCATCTGTTAGGCACACCCCAGTCCCGCCTTCGCTACGCCTCCGACATGCCCCTGGGAACTTTGGTCGTCCCCGCAACGGGAAGCAGTTGGGGACGCCGAAAATCGGCTTTCGATTATGCCGATTTGGGTGACCCTGAGAGAAAGACGCCCTTCTCCCGATTTGTGTTGAAAGATGGGCGCCCTTCTCTTTCGAAAATAAGCCTGATAGTCATGCTGTCTTCACCCACCTACTAGAAACTTCTCTCCCACCATTCCTTCTTTCACAAATTCTATGCCCCCTTCCTCATGCTATTTCAGCAGTTTTTTTGTATCACATATCCAAACTCTATACCACCTTGTGGTTGAGCTAGCAGACTGTTTCCAACTTCTCCTTTTCACTATCTAGATATAATGTGGTCTCAAACTGTATGAAACACAGGAAATCTTGACCTAAAGATTAATATAATTCTAAATATCCATTAAAGTTATCGTAATTACATTGGACCATTCTATATGCATGTTTTTATCTTCTAAAAGCTTGTAACAAAGTTCACAATCAATAAATTCTTAAGCTATCTTCTACAATATCTTGCCCTAGACATGACCTTGGTCAGCAAAATTACAGAAAAAACAGGGTTTTTTTTCCCATTCTTGTAATGCACCTCTCTCCCCAAGATCTTGTATAACCGTCTACCTCCCACACACATCTGTCTCAGTAAAAAGGTCCACTTTCCCTTCTCCCATTGCTTGCCCAACAAATCACACTAAATGCCTAAACATGTTTTTTGGGTCCAGTCTAGTTAGTAGGAGTGTGGGGTCACATGGCTGTCCTTGCACAATTTCAAAAGGCCACCCTGCAGCCCGATCTAGTTAGCAAGGATTGAAAACAGCACACAGAATTGTTAGGGAGGGATGAAATAAATCTTACAGATAAACCTTATTTCATTATCCAGAGGAGTGCTCTGAACATACAAACATTAGGGGTTCCGAGCCCCCCAAGTTTCCTACACTTACTATTTCCGATCATGCTCCTACTTGGGTTGAATTATTTGATTTTGAGGGAGACCCCTGGACTAGATACTGGTCTCTTAATAATGCTTTCTTGGGAGATGAGTCTCTGGTTCAAGCCTGTAGAGCTTTGCTGAAAATTTTCCTTGATCATAATCTGGATTCTGGGCCGCCCTTGGGTGTTGTTTGGGATGCCCTTAGGCAGTTTCTAGGACTTTTTCCTTAAGGCTGCTTCCCAACATAAGTGGCAAGAGACTAGATGACTACAAGAATGTACTTATCGTATTTGCAGCCTTGAACAACAACATAGGCTTACAGGCTGAGTCCATTTTTCAGTAGCGATAGGCTGCAAGATTGCAATTGCATAGTTACTATACAGAAAAAGTGGCCTCTGCCAGGGTGAAACATCAGGCATATGAGAAAAATAAGAAGGCGAGTCACATCTTGGCCTTGTGCCTGCGTACACAACAAGCTGATAGAAGCATATATAAAATTAAGGATAGACCTGGAATTTTATTGACCTGTACTGCTCAGATACAGGAACGGTATAAATCTTGATTAAAGAAATGATTCATTCTATTAGATCGCTCTCTAGCCATAAATCTCCAGGATTAGATGTTTCTGGGGGGAAGGCTATAAAACATTTGCTCCTGAACATGTCCCATTACTTACAGATGTCTTGAATGCAGTTCATTTAGGTACCCCCTTGCCTATGTCCATGGTGAATTGCAGTGATCCCTAAATCGCAGAAAGATCTGACGACATGCCAGTCCTATTGCCCTATCTCAGTGTTGAATACAGATGTAAAAATGTTGGCAAAGGTTCTGGCTGATAGACTTCTTGCAATCTTACCCTTCTTGATCCATCCTGACAAGGTTGGCCTTATTCCAGGCAGACAGGCCTCTGATAATATTCGTAGAATAGTTGACCTGGTCATGATCACCTGTTCTACCTAGACACTGATGTGTCTTCTCTGAGAAGGCCTTCGACTGAGTTTATTGGCCTTTTATGGATGTAGTTGTATCCAAATTTGATCGGTGTTCTCATTTTTGGTCCTGGATCACAGCATTCTACATCCTTCCGTGGGCCCCTGTGAGTATTAATGGGGGTAACTCTCAACAGTTTTAATTGAGCAGGGGGGGTTTGACAGGATTTTCCTGTGTCTCCCTCATTTTTACCCTGGCACTGGAACCTTTAGCAAGTGTTGTTCGCTCCAGCCTGGATGTTCATGGACTTCACGTGGGCGACATTGAATACAAAGTAGCACTTTTTGCAGATGACATACTTCTATCGCTTACTAATTCCCTTATTTCTCTTCCAAACTTGCTTTTTCTCTGACAAAATTACTCGGCAGTCTTGGGATTTAAAATTAATATGAGCAAATCTGAAGCTTTTAATGTTAATTTGGATAGGACTCTTCAACAGGCTGTTTAGCAATCATTTAGCTTTAAATGTGTGGCCAATAAAATGTAGATATTTGAGTGTTTACATAACCACTGATTATTCAGGTTTGTTTCAGGCAAATTATCTAGCATTATTGCATGAATTAAAGCTTCACTTCATTCGCTAGGATGATTTGCCCCTTTCTTGTTATTTATTTATTACATTTGTACCCCGCGCTTTCCTACATATAGCAAACTCAATGCGGCTTACATAGTAACAATATAAAGAATTGCAAAGTCGTAAGAAGAATATACAGTTTGTGGTAAACACAAAATTAATGGGGTTATGGTCAAATGAATCTTTTACCTAGGTTCTTATAGTTATTTCAAGTCTAGCCTGTACCTCTGACTAGAGCTTTTGTTTCCTACCTTCAAAATCATATTACACACTAGGGATAGAACACAAGGAGGCGTATTTTCAAAGCACTTAGCCTTACAAAGTTCCATAGGTTTCTATGGAACTTTGGAAGGCTTAGTGCTTTGAAAATATGCCTCCAGGAGGCTCACCAAGGCCTCGTTGTGTTCTATCCCTATAAAGAATACTATGGGGCAGCCTCAGACATTTGTTGTTCCAAAGGAGGCCTTGGTGAGCCCCACTTGGTTCTTTATCAAGCGACTTAGGGGCACACGGCAGTTGAATGGTTTCAAGCACATCTTCATAAGCTGTGATTGCATTGGAGCAAACTCAGGTTGGCCTCATGAACTTGGCCCTTTTATTGTGGATGCCTCCTAGGCACAGGGAGCTTGCCTGCTCGTTATATATTACATTACAGGACATTTATAGCTCACACAGTCCTACTGAGTTCTGTGTGGCTTATAGATCAAGAGAACTGGGCAATCCCCAGGAATATTACAACAAAAAAGTCTAAATTCACATCCACATCTCAATAAAAAAACACATTACGAATCCCCAAAAGAAAACAACCTCAAAATCATTGGGCCATAACAATCAGTAAGGCAAATATTTTCTAAATAGAAAAGTTTTCAACAGCTTCCGAAATATAGCATTGTTAGCCTGACCTCTAATAATATGCGGTAGACTATTCCAATGAGTAGCTGCCTGATATGCAAAGGTGCTGACGAGTGTCTTATATTTAACCTTTTATAGGGTTAGGATAATGAAGCAATAAGAACTCTCTTGAATCAAAAGTAGAATTCCTAGATGATACGTGAAGAAAACTCATATAATAAGGAGCTAACCCATGCAAAATTAAAAATACGAAAAAGCACAGTTTAAACACAACACGCACATGCATCGGCAACCAGTGTAATTGTAGTAACAATGGTGTGTCCCTCTCAAACTTAGGTAATTTGAAGATCAAGCGAGCTGTTGTATTTAATAAGGTCTGAATTTTTTTAATTGTTCTCTATACAACCCATGTAGACTATATTACAATAGTCAACATGGGACAATACTATGATGTGAGCGATCAATCTGGCATAAAATTGGACCTTTTGCATCTCAGTTCTACAATACTTTAAAAACTCTACTGGCTATCTCCTGGAACTGAGATTCAAAAGTAAAATGATTATCGAAGATCACCCCTAATATTTTCAGTGTACAATCCAAAGGAAAAATCAATCCATCAGTGTTTAAATCTTTATCATTAGTGAGGAAAAATGTGCAGTTCCAATTCAGTTTGACCTTACTTGTGCATTTGACTTGGTGAACCATGAACTTTTATTAGGATTGTTGAGTAGTTTTGGACTGCATGTGGAGGTCTTGCGGTGGTTTCAGGGATTTTTATCTCATCGTTCCTACCAAGTCAGGTGCAGGGAAGATGTTTCAGATGTTTGTTTGTCACCCTCTCGCCGATTTTATTCACTATTGTTTTGCAGTCTTTGGGTGTTATTTTGGAGCAAGCACAGTTTCAAAGTTTTATATATGTGGACGACAGTGTTTTGTCCGGGGTTTGAAGATTGGAATGCAACTTATGCACAAATTTAAAGTGTATGGATTTAATTGAGTCTTGGATTGTCCAACATTGGCTCAAGATTAATAAAGAAAAGACATAGTACTTATGGTTGGGACCTTTGGGCCACCCTTTCCGCTACAATACAGTAACTGTGGGGTCAGATTGTTTTAGTTTTGTGACAGAGTCCAAATTATTTGGCATGGTGATTGATAGTACATTTAGTATGAAGCCACAAATTAATTTGGTTGTTAAGAAATCTTTTTATCAACTTAAATTTGTTGTATTAAGAACTATTTTGAAACTTCAGTTTTTTAGACTTGTTCAAACATTAATCTTGTTCGTGGGTTGTGCTAAAATCTCTTTAAGAGGTATGCAGATAGTTCAAAATAAGTTCGAGCCTCTGTTATCTTACTTTTTGAAAGTACATTGGCTTCCAGCAGAGGCTCAGATTTATTTTAAGTTAGGTGTTATAGTATTTCAGATGCTGTAGAGTGAGGACCCCTTCTATGTCACTGCAGCAATGGTCGTATTATTGGAGGGGGGTAAGTCGGACCGTTTAAGGGCTCAATGGTTATTGTCTTTTCCTTCAGTTAGGGTGTCAAGTATAATAAAAGTTTATCATCTTCACTTTCTTATCAAGTTCCAGCTTTTTGGAATTCACTGCCTTTGGAGCTGAGGCACAGCTCAGACTTTCTTACGTTTAGAAGGTTACATAAGAAATATGTAGTGGGATCTTTTAATTAAGTTATTTTATTCTGAATGTTTTATGGTATATGTATTGTATTCTGAACATTGTGTTCATTGTCTTCTTTTTGTAACCCGCAGTGAACTATATTGGTATTAGCTGGCTGTAAGTCCTATATAAAATTTAAAAAATAAAATGTTGAACAGGTTGGTAAATAATAAAAACTTTGTTTTCTCCTTATTCAACTTTACCTTAAATGTGACTGCCCATTCCTCTAATACTTCTAATCCTATTTTATTCATAGAAACTATACCTTTCAAACTCACACTCAAAAGGAATAAGCATGATATAATCGACCTAAATTAGTCATCAGGAATTATGTTTTGAAATCTTTCATCCCAAGGACACCATCATCAAATTAAATAAAATAGTGAATGGGGGAACCTTGGGGAACACCACAACCCGGGTTCCATTTATCCAATAATACTCCCTTCATTTTTACCCTATACACTTTGGGTTTGGGATTACATGGGTAGAGATCGTGATTTTCAGCTAACAAAGTTCTCCCCTATTGTGGATAACACTCTTTTTCCACAGGATCAACACCTGGGGGTCTTTCGGTCTTGGCAACAGATGCAGTTAGTTACCTGGGGCAATTTTTTGATGGTATTGACTTAATTTCTTTCAAAGAATTATCTCATGATTATCAATTGTCACCAAGTAATCATTTTGCTTATTTACAGCAGACTCACTTTTTCACATCGAAATCTATTAAGCCTGTTGTCACGTAAGAAAACACCTTCCTGAAAGATTTATGTGAAGATTTTCATAATATGCATACATTAATCTCAGTTCTATATTGTTATCTTAGAGACAGGTTACCTCTTATCTGTCTCATAGAGCTAAATGGGAAGCTGAACTGGGTGTCCAATATGGAGAGCTTAATTGGAAGGCAATGGGAGTGGCCTTGCTGTGATTGTCTAGAGCTGTTATTTTCCAAGAAAATGGGATTAAAAGTAGTGTATCATTAGCGTCTTTCTCCTGCCAGACTTCACCATATTTTTCCTACTGTTTCGGTGTTTTGTTGGAGAAAGTGTGGCAAGAGAGGCACTATGGGACACATTTACTGAACATGTCTTAAGGTGCGTGCTTATTGGAAGACAGTGCATTATAAGTTTCAGTCCTGGTTAGGTCTTGAGATAGCTTGGGACTAGGGGATTTACTTGCTTAATTGACCAGTTCCTGGAGTGCACTTGAGACAGTAAGGTCTTATCCAATGCTGCCTTAACACAGCATGTCACACTCTGGCTGCTGCATGGAAATAGGAGACTGTTCCACCTGCTTGGGGGAAAGGAAGGGTTATACAAATTAGAGGTTCCTGCTTTGGACTTTATGTTTGAGAAGCGATTTGTTTTACGCAGTACTTCTCTTATTTCATATGTTTGTTGTATATTGCTTTTTCTTTGTATTGTTGCCTTAAAAGCTTCTAGTAAAAAAACTCTATAGATTAAAAAATAATAATAATTAATCCATAGGAAGCCATGTCCTCTTGTGGTTGCAGACTGGCTGAAAGGAGATAGAGAGCAGAATTAAATGGTCAGTTATCCACATGAAAAAGGGTCAGTAGTGGAGTATCCCAAAAGTCTGTACTAGGACCTGTGCTGTTTAACGTGAAAGGGCATTTTCGATATGACGTCTAAATCTAACTTTAGGCATTTTGCTGAAAACATCCAAAAATCAAGTAGTGAAATTGAGCATTTTCAAATCAGAAAAACGTGTATCTTTTTTCTTTGAAAATGACCATTTCCGAGATGTTGTTGTGCTTAGTACCTCTATCATTTTGGACCATTAAAAAAAAAAGTCCAAGTGAAAAATGCACAAAATCAAGACATTGGGACGTAGGAAGAGCCAGCT
Organism: Microcaecilia unicolor; assembly: GCF_901765095.1. Classification (NCBI taxonomy): domain Eukaryota; kingdom Metazoa; phylum Chordata; class Amphibia; order Gymnophiona; family Siphonopidae; genus Microcaecilia; species Microcaecilia unicolor. Next base: position 123,868,868 of record NC_044031.1, on the reverse strand, counting down.
TTCCTAGTAGACTGGCCACACAGTCATCCCAGCAGAGCAGTGGATCACACTAGGGGCCACTGCAGTGGACTTCACATAAAAGGTCTTAGGTACACATCTCACCATTACCCGCTTATATTGTATGGTGAGCACTTCAAAACCCTACTGTACCCAACTATACACCACTACAGTAGTCCTTATGGCCGCAGGTGTCACCTATATGTGGGTACAGTAGGGTTTGGGGGGCTGACACTTTCCACCACAAGTGTAATAGTTAGACTGGATTAGGGTCTGGGCCACCTTCTCTACAGTGCACTGCAACAACCACTAGGATATTCCAGGAACCTGCTTGCTGTTCTAATAGGATTGGCCATAGCATCTGAAGTTGTCATAGAGGATGGTATGTACTCTTTCATTTACATCTTTGCGGGGTGGGAGGGGTTCAGTGACCACTGAAGGAGTAAGGGGGTGTCATACTTTTATTCCCACAGAGGTAATCTGGTCATTTAAGGTACTTTTTTGTGGCTTATTCAATAATAAAAAACAGGTCTAGACCAAAACGTCCAACTTATAGCTCTGGATGTTTTTGTTTCGTTCCATTATAGCAGAAAAACATTCAAGTGCTAGAAATGCCCAGATCCTGCCCTTAACACGCCCTTGCCATGCCCCCTTGTGATTTGAACACACGTCTGATGGACTTCATAGAAAAACATATAAAAACTGTTTTTGAAAATACCAAGTTGGACGTTTTTATGAGAAAAATGTCCAAATGCAGATTTATGCCACTTTTTGGACGTTTTTCTCTTTTGAAAATGAGCCCCATAATCACCAATGATGTAGAAATAGGAATGATAAGGAAGGTGATCATTGCAGATGACACAAAAATATCCCAAATCATTAGAACTGTAGAAAATTGTGAGGATTTGTAGAAGTATTGTGTGAGACTATGTTACTAGGCATACATAAGTACATAAGTATTGCCACACTAGGACAGACCAAAGGTCCATCAAGCCCAGCATCCTGTTTCCAACAGTGGCCATTCCAGGTCACAAATACCTGGCAAGATCCCGGAAACGTTCAAAACATTTTATGCTGCTTATCCCAGAAATAAGCAGTCGATTTTCCCCAAATCAATTTAATAATGGTCTATGGTCTTTTCCTTTAGGAAGCCGTCCAGACCCTTTTAAAACTCCGTTAAGCTAACCGCCTTTACCACATTCTCTGGCAATGAATTCCAGAGTTTATTTACATGTTGAGTGAAGAAACATTTTCTCCGATTCGTATTAAATTTACTACTTTGTAGCTTCATCACATGCCCCTAGTCCTAGTATTTTTGGAAAGAGTAAACAAACGATTCACGTCTACCCGTTCCACTCCACTCATTATTTTTTAGACCTCTATCATATTTCCCCTCACCCGTCTCTTCTCCAAGCTGAAGAGCCCTAGATGCTTCAGCCTTTGCTCATAGGGAAGTTGTCCCATCCCCTTTATTTATTTGTTACATTTGTACCCCACACTTTCCCACTCATAGCAGGTTCAGTGCGGCTTACATATTATATACAGGTACTTATTTGTACCTGGGGCAATGGAAGGTTAAGTGACTTGCCCAGAGTCACAAGGAGTTGCCTGTGCCTGCAGTGGGAATCGAACCCAGTTCCCCAGGTCCAAAGTCCACCACGCTAACCACTAGGCCACACCTCCATCATTTTCGTCGCCCTTCTCTGTACCTTTTCTAATTCCACTATATCTTTTTTGAGATGTGGCAACCAGAATTGAACACAACATTCGAGGTGTGGTTGCACCATGGACCAATACAAAGGCATTATAACATCCTCTCTTTTGTTTTCCATTCCTTTCCTAATAATACCTAACATTCTATTTGCTTTCTTAGCCGCTGCAGCACACTGAGCAGAGGATTTCAATGTATCATCAACAACGACGCCGAGATCCCTTTCTTGGTTGGTGACTTCTAACGTGGAACCTTGCATTACACAGTTATAGTTTGGTTTTCTCTTTCTCACATGCATCACTTTGCACTTATTCACATTAAACATCATCTGCCATTTAGACACCCAGTCTTCCAGTCGCATAAGGTCCTCTTGTAATTTTTCACAATCCTCTTGCAATTTAACAACTTTGAATAACTTTGTGTTGTCAGCAAATTTAATTACCTCACTAGTTACTCTCATCTCTAAATCATTTATAAATATGTTAAAAAGCAGCGGTCCTGCCACAGACCCCTGAGGAACCCCACTATCTACCCTTCTCCATTGAGGATACTGACCATTTAACCCTACTTTCTGTTTCCTATCCTTTAACCAGTATTTAATCCGCAATAGAACACAACCTCCTATCCCATGACTCTCCAATTTCTTCTGGAGTCTTTCATGAAATACTTTGTCAAACGCCTTTTTAATATCCAGATACACAATATCAACCGGCTTGTCTTTATCCACATGTTTGTTCACCCCTTCAAAGAAATGTAGTAGATTGGTGAGGCAAGATTTCCCTTCACTAAATTCATGTTGGCTTTGTCTCATTAATCCATGCTTTTGAATATACTCTGTAATTTCCTTCTTTATAATAGTCTCTACCATTTTGCCCGGCACCGACATCAAGCTCATTGGTCTATAATTTCCCAGATCCCCTCTGGAACCTTTTTAAAATATCGGTGTTACATGAGCTGCCCTCCAGTCTTCCGGTACCTTGCTTGATTTTAAAGATAAATTACAAATTACTAGCAATAGTTCCGCCAGTTCATTTTTCAATTCTATCAGTACTCTGGAATGAATACCATCTGGTCCAGGAGATTTGCTACTCTTCAATTTGTCAAATTTCCCCATTACATCCTCTAGGTTTATAGAGATTTCATTCAGTTTCTACGACTCGTCAGCTTCGAATACCATTTCTGGCACTGGTATCTCTCCCAAATCTTCCTCGGTGAAGACCGAGGCAAAAAATTTATTTAATCTCTCCGATATGGCTTTGTGTTCCCTGATCACCCCTTTTACCCCTCTGTCATCTAGCGGTCCAACCTATTCTTTTGCCAGCTTCTTGCTTTTTATATACCTAAAAAAAATTTTACTATGTGTTTTTGCCTCCGACGCAATCTTTTTTTCAAAGTCCGTCTTAACCCTCCATTGCCCCTGGTACAAAATAAGTACCTGAATATATGTAAACCGCTTTGAATGTAGTTGCAAAAACCTCAAAAAGGCTGTATATCAAGTCCCATTTCCCTTTCCCTTTCCCCCCTTACAGCGCTTTGCATTTGGCTTGACATTCCTTATGTTATTTCTTATTAATTTCAGTCGGTTCCTTCTTCCATTTTCTGAAGGATTTTCTTCTTTTAGCTCTAGTAGCTTCCTTCAACTCACTTTTTAACCATGCCGGCTGTCATTTGGTCTTCCTCCCTCCTTTTTTAATACACGGAATAAATTTGGCCTGGGCTTCCAGGATGGTATTTTTGAACTGCATCCATGCCTGATGTAAATTTTTGACCCTCACAGACGCTCCTCTATTATATCTAGTTTTTCATTTAGTGCAATATATTCTAACTCTCCCATCTTATTTCTTAGACTTCTGGCATTTGCATATAGACATTTCAAACTTTGTTTGTTGTTCCTATTTACATCATGCTCAGTACTTGACAGTATTAATTTACAATCTTTTGTCTGATTTTTATTTTTATTTAAGGACACCTGATCTACTATGGTCTCTTCTGCAACCTCACTATCGAGATATCCACAATTCCAGGAATAACATGTATAGAATGTTTGTACGTTTGGGAAACTTGCCAGGTGCCCTTGGCCTGGATTGGCTGCTGTCGTGGACAGGATGCTGGGCTCGATGGACCCTTGGTCTTTTCCCAGTGTGGCATTACTTATGTATTGTTTTTAAAAGATACCTTATTCCGAACCATGTGCTTTTGAGCGACTCTCGGCCTTCCCCCAGTCTCTAGTTTAAAAGCTGCTCTGTCTTCTTTTTAAATGCCAATGCCAGCAGCCTGGTCCCACCCTGGTTAAGGTGGAGCCATCCTTTCGGAATAGGCTCCCCCTTCCCCAGAATGTTGCCCCGTTCCTAACAAATCCAAAACCCTCCTCCCTACACCATTGTCATATCCACGCATTGAGACTCTGGAGCTCTGCCTGTCTCTTGGGCCCTGCGCGTGAAATGGGTAGCACTTCAGAAAATGCTACCCTAGAGGTTCTGGATTTGAGCTTTCTGCCTAAGAGCCTAAATTTGGCTTCCTCTCTCCCACATTTTCCTATGTCATTGGTACCCACATGTACCAAGACAGCCGGCTCTTCCCCAGCACTATCTAAAATCCTATCTAGGTGACTTGTGAGGTCTGCCACCTTCGCACCAGGCAGGCAAGTCACCAGGCAATCCTCATGTCCACCAGCCACACAGCTATCTATATGCCTAATAATCGAATCACCCACTACAACAGCTGTCCTAACCCTTCCCATCTGGGCAGTAGCTCCTGGAGGCGCATCCTCGGTGTGAGAGGATATTGCATTCCCTGGTGTGCTGGTCCTGTCTACAGGATTATTTCCAGCAATGCCAGGGTGATGCTCTGCTTTTAGGAGGCCTCCCTTCTCCAAGGCTGCCAGATTGGAGGTGGGACTTCTCTATAACGTCCCTGTAGACCTCCTCTATGTACCTCTCTGTCTCCCTCAGCTCCTCCAAGTCTGCTACTTTAGCCTCAAGAGAACGGACTCATTCTCTGAGAGCTAGGAGCTCTTTGCATCGAGCACACACATATGACATCTCACCAAATGGGAGATAATCATACATGTGACATGTTGGAAAGGGGGACATTCGAGACAAAACATTAATTGTTTTCAAGATACTGTATAGAAAGCCTACTGAATGTAGAGCGAACTTAGATTGTGAGCCCACCTGGGACAGAGAAATATCCAGAGTACCTGAATGTAACTCACCTTGAGCTACTACTGAAAAAGGTGTGAGCAAAATCCAAATAAATAAATAAATAAATTTTGTAAAATACATGTATTTGCCAGCATGTATAATGAGAACAGCCATTTTACCAAATAAAATGCACAAAAAAGTGGCTTAATTCAGTGTTACATATGTAAATGCCAGAGTTTGCCAAATATACACATACAAGAGGAGCCAGCGAAGGGATCAAGTTCTAAACCTCAAACTTTTGACATTTTGAGGTGATTTTAGGTACAAACTTAGACTGTAAGCTCTCCAGGAATAGGCAATTACCTACTGTACCTGAATGTACATGGCTTTGATAACATTTGGGGTTGCAGATGGTATATAAGAAATTAAAATAAAAACACCTCAAAAACCCAAGTCCAAAAAAGCAGCTAGCTCACACTTACACACGAGGTGTAAATGCCAGTGGGAATTTTTTTTTTTAAATCTACGTTTTCCCAGTGTGAAATAGGGAGGAGATATGTATTTTAAAATTCTGCTTACACCATGCCCAGAACATTCCCTGTAAACTTTGTGCATATTATAGACACATATGTATATAGAGACTTTTCTAACAATATGGGGCTCATTTTCAAAACAAGAAAGTCCAAAAAACATCATGCAGTGGAGGCAGTGCATGCAAATCTCTCATGAATATTCATTGTGGATAACCCGAAAACCTAAGTGGCAGTTGTGCCTCCAGGACCAGGTTTGGGAACCATTGTACTAAGGAAACTAGGCACTCATCTACTGTTTCACTCACTGATTCAGAGTTGTTTTTTTTTTTTTTGGTTACATTTGTACCCCGCGCTTTCCCACTCATGGCAGGCTCAATGCGGCTTACATATTGTATACAGGTACTTATTTGTACCTGGGGTAATGGAGGGTTAAGTGACTTGTCCAGAGTCAATGGTGCGCCTAAGTTTGTAGAGTAGTAACGCTTATACGCATGATTGGCACCACTTTTCTTTATAGAATACTAGCATAACAGGTCAAATACATTCTGATATTTTAGGTGGGATCTGTTATACTAGCCACAGAGCTGGTGTAAGTGCTCACACCAGGTTTGATTAAAAATGCACGCAACATGTAGTATTCTGTAATTTAAATTTACATGCCCCTGCCTATGCATGACCCACCTTCAATTACGTGCCATCACATTTAGGTGCCATGTTATAGAACAGCCCAAAGCTGGAATGTTGCCAGGTGCATGCATATGTGCACAGATTCGCTTCTTTTTTTTTTTTTAATGTTTTTATTAACGTTTTTCTTTAACATTGCATAACAGCATTGTAAACAGCACAATATTCTAGTCCTTGGCTCATAAAACAACTTCAGATTTCCCCATTCCCTCCCCCTCCCCCCTCAGAGCATCTCAGGAATATATCAGTCTCTTCATGTACTATAAGTCCCCCAGTAAGCAGATCACATGTCTAGCCCTCGCCACTCCAGATATGGTGTCCATGTTTTTAAAAATCTCACCATTCCTCCACGCCTCAGGGCTGTGAGTTTGTCCATCAGGCAACAGTAATCTACCTTTGCCAACACTTGGTCCACCGAGGGTGTCCCCAGTTGTTTCCAGTTCTTAGCAATTAATATCCTGGCTGCTGTAACAATATAAGAGAGCAAACCGTGGGATAAACCACGACTGTCTCGTTTCGGTATATTCAATAGGCATAGGCCTGCAGTTAATGTGACCTCAGACCACAGATTCGCTTCTGTGCCAGTATTCTGTTCATTTATACTCATTCTTGGCACCTTTATGTTGGTGCCCTGTTTATAGAATTACCCTCTTTGAGTTTGAACAGGAAAAAGTCAAAGATTCGTAACAGACCAAGAGGTGCAACTGCAACAGAAAGTAAAAATGAAAGAAAGAAAACAGTCCTGCTTCCCTCTTTAATTTAGCTCCATTAGGTTTCTGGAGCATTGACCAAAGGACCATGAAGTTCTGAACCACAGCATGTACTTTTCTGTAACACTTCCTCTGATAGTACAACCTGAATTTATATGGGTGTTTAAAATGTAATGCCAATTAATACAAATAAGATAAGTGCACTGCAGGAACTGTTCTGTTCAAGCAAGTATCTACATTCGATCAGCATTACCAGAATGGTTCATCCAACTATCAGCAAACCGTATGCATTACATATAATTTCATATACAGATTTATAGCAGCATGTCAAGTCAATAACATAGTTCTTTACTTAGATGTGGTATGATAGATGAGGTGTAAATATTCCAATAATAATTGGAGTGCATTTTTATAGCAGTTAAGATTGCCTAGCTCTGCATATGTTGGGCACGCTACATGCTTAGAAAAGAGTTGTTGATGTATGTGTTATAAAGTCTGAGAGTTATACTTCGGTATGGAATTGAGAGAATCATAAAATGCTGGAAAGGTTTGAGAGAAAGTCTTGCATGAGGAGAGGGCAGGAAAGTAAGTGCCATGATGGGAACTTGTGCTTTGAAAGCAGCTGGTCTCATTGCATTCCTTGTGCACTAATCGCCCACAACTCTGTGTCGCTGTACAGGTTAATGGAACAGGAATTTGATGACATGGAAAAAACAAGTGCTTGAATTATTTTATCTTGAGTTAATATCTACATTGCTTGTAGCACGACTTATTAAATGTAATGATAAATAACTGAAGAGGCCTTTTACTAAAGTGCGGTATGTTGTTGCACTTACCGTGCTTTAACAGCAGATATAAATGCACTATTCCTCTCATTCTTGAACAGATTGCCTAATTTAAGAGCTTCTTGCGTGCTTCCATTTATAGAAAACTGGCAAGTTGGTGTATATTTACGTGGGGAAGTAGCAGTAGTGCGACTAAGAGCTATTCTATAACTGTGTGCTAAAAGGGCTTAGCGGGTAATTGTTAGGGGGGCATTCACAGGTGAGGGGTATGTGTGGGGCTAACATACATAACTTACAGAATACTATAAACTACACAGGTAAATGTTGCATTTAGGCACTAATATTTTGATGAGCTATAGTCTCGTCAAATTTTTGGCATGTTGTTGTGGGATTATGCTACTTGTGAGTATTTTATAAGAAGACGTCTGCACCTAAGTGTCCTTCTAGAATAGGCTCATTACCCATGGAAATACGACACCTAAATGGTGACGCCCAGTTATAGAATTTCATAGGCTGTGTGGTAATGGTTGGAGGTGTGCTTGGCATGTGTTTTACAGCTGCCGCACCAAAAAGTTCATTTCGAATATTAAGACTATTCAAATAGTCTTGAAGAGACAGTAAGGGCACCTGTGCTAAATGCACAAATGATAAATACCATTCCCTAACCCCAGATTCTATAAAGGCCACCCAAATTTGGACACAGATCCCAGATCCATGTGCAAATTAATTAGTTAACAAGCCATTAACAATCAATTATTGATGTTAATTGGCACAAATCTGCCTATGTGCTATTCTGTAACACTGCAAGCCTAGTCAAAAGAAGGCGTATCTAGAGGAGAGGCATAGGTGGGTCAAAGCCAAGGGCATTCCCAAAATCTAGGCGCAGTGTTACAGAAAGGACCATTTAGGCTCCCAACTTCCAATGGTTACATGCCAGCATTTATACCAAGTTTCAGCAGGTGTAAGTACTCGGGCGCAGGAATCTGCAATAAATGCTATTCTGTAAAGATTGCTTAGTGCTAAACGACTTTTATAGAATTGACACTTGACACGGATCTTCTCGATGCCTAACTCTGGGTGCCATTTATGTTTCAATCTTTTTATTGACACTTAGAAGAATTCTTTGCCTGTATCCAGCCTAGTTCTCACCCTCCACAACACAGCTTGCAGTTAATGCATGAATTAACGCATACTCGAAACCTTGGGGTCATCTTTTTTTTTATTTTTTTATTTATGAATTTTAAGTTTACATTTATGCAAATACATAAATCATAGAACTTACATGAACAAAAACATTAAAGTAATAATTATAATATTCAAGCAATGTTATATAATTTCAATTTAGTCCACATTGAAGAAGATCCAAGAAATAGGAACTAAGAATATCACAATTTAATAAAGATAAAAGAAAATATCTAAGGGATGGAAGGGATTAGAGTTAGCGCAGCCGATTTAGCGTTAGAGCCAGGGTTAAATGTCAAGTCACTCTTTACTCACAATAACTTCAAGCAACTTTCCCGGTTCAAGAAACATATAGTTATTGGATTGCAATGAAATATAACATTTACAAGGAAATTTAAGTATGAAGGTCCCTCCCAACTGGAGGACCCTTCCCTTCATCGCTAAGAAATCTTTTCTTCGTTTTTGTGTATCTCTTGAGAGATCAGGAAAAACTTGTATTTTAGAACCCAGGAAAGGAGTACCAATGTGGCGGAAAAAAAGTCTAAATATATTATTTCGGTCTAGTTCTAGAGCAAATGATACCAGCAATGTTGTCCTTTCAGTAATAACCTCCAATGAACTTTCAAGAAATTGAGTCAAATTTAAATCAGGTTGAGTTATTTGAACTGATCTTCCCGTTCTTGTATTTGAAATGTACACATCCTTAGTTAATGGAGGAAAATTATCTGGGGATATCCCCAGTATTTCAACAAAATATTTTCTTAACATTTCTTTAGCAGGAACTAAAGGAGATTTAGGAAAATTCAAAAAGCGCAAGTTACATCTTCTCAATTGGTTCTCCATATACTCAGTTTTTCTTTTTTGGAGGTTATTATCCTTAATAAGAGCTGCCGCTGTAGTTTGAACTGATAGTACCTCGTTTTCTATGGAGTCCATCCTGGTAGTCTGCTCCGTCACTTTTCCCGATAAAACGTTATGTTCTTGTGATAGTTCCGCCACTTTTCCGGCAAAAGAAGTTGCAATTTGTTGTAACGAGACATCCAAACCCTGAATCTTTTCCCATATGGAATTCGTAGTAGCAACAGAAGATCTTATCATCTCCTCAAGACTCGTAGAGGTTTCGCCCACAGGCAGAGGCAGTCGAACCGCCATATCTGCCCGACTCAATGTTTCCACCGGCGAAGACGTGGCTACGGGGTCTCCACGAACAGTTGCAGGGGCACCACTTCCGGGATCCACAACCAGCTGCTCCCGCCGCGCCATCGTCTCTCCTCCCGGCCTTGGGGGTGTTGTCATGAGAGGGGGGGCTCAATGTTATCCCCTCTACGCTGAGGTCCAATGTTTCCAGAGGGCCCCTCGAAGCGTCAACTCGAGTCCCCGGAGGCAGCATACCCGACTCTTCTAGAGTCAACTGTCGGGTGGAAGAGGGATTCACCTTGCCTGTGGAGGTAGGCAAATTGGATTTCCCTTTTCGCTTCCCCATAATGTTATGGAGAAGTTTTCACTCGCAGAAAACAATAGCTGGTCAGGAGCTGCTGCTCACACGTCCTTCCCAACCGCCATCTTGGATCTCCCGGTTATAAATTTAAAAAATAGTTAGGACCTTGGGGTCATCTTTGACTCTTCTCTCTCCTTCTCTGCTCATATCCAGCAGATCGCCAAGACCTGTCATTTCTTTCTTTACAACATCCGTAAATCCGCCCCTTTCTTTCTGAGCACTCTACCAAAACCCTCGTCCACACCCTTGTCACCTCTCGTTTAGACTACTGCAATCTGCTTCTTGCTGGCCTCCCACTTAGTCACCTCTCCCCTCTCCAATCGGTTCAAAACTCTGCTGCCCGTCTCGTCTTCCACCAGGGTCGCTTTACTCATACTACCCCTCTCCTCAAGTCGCTTCACTGGCTCCCTATCCGTTTTCGCATCCTGTTCAAGCTTCTTCTACTAACCTATAAATGTACTCACTCTGCTGCTCCCCAGTATCTCTCCACACTCGTCCTTCCCTACACCCCTTCCCGTGCACTCCGCTCCATGGATAAATCCTTCTTATCTGTTCCCTTCTCCACTACTGCCAACTCTAGACTTCGCGCCTTCTGTCTCGCTGCACCCTACGCCTGGAATAAACTTCCTGAGCCCCTACGTCTTGCCCCATCCTTGGCCACCTTTAAATCTAGACTGAAAGCCCACCACTTTAACATTGCTTTTGACTCGTAACCACTTGTAACCAGTGGCGTCGCGAGGGCAGCTGACACCCGGGGCGGGTCGCTGCTGCCCCCCCCCCGGGGGCAGCACGGCGCACCCTCCCCCCTCCGGAGCGCACCCCCCCCCCCCCCCCGAGAACATACCTGGAAGGCGGTGAGGGGCGGGCGGGAGAGCCAATCCGCTGAGTGCACGCCGCTGGGGGGTGTCGGCGCCTCGCTAGTTCCCTGCTCTCTCTGCCCCGGAACAGGAAGTAACCTGTTCCGGGGCAGAGAGAGCAAGGAATCAGCGAGGCGCCGACACCCCCCAGGGGCGTGCACCCGGGGCGGACCGCCCCACCGCCCCCCCCTTCCTACGCTTGTAATCACTCGCCTCCACCTACCCTCCTCTCCTCCTTCCTGTACACATTAATTGATTTGATTTGCTTACTTTATTTCTTGCCTATTAGATTGTAAGCTCTTTGACCAGGGACTGTCTTTCTTCTATGTTTGTGCAGCGCTGCGTACGCCTTGTAGCGCTATAGAAATGCTAAATAGTAGTAGTAGTAGTACTGTCATTCCACCATGATAAGTTACTGTGCTTATGCAGTAACAGTGCATGCTAATTTGGGCATTAACAGCTTAGGGGCCCTTTTACTAAGTGGCAGTAAGTCCACCGCAGGCTTATCGCATTCTGAGAGTGGAGCTACCACCGGCCTGGCGGTAGTTCTACCCCCAGTGCGCAACTTTTCCTGCGCTAGCAAAATATTCCAAAAAATATTTCTACCTGGTGGTAATAAGGCAGCACCGTGTGCTACCCAGTTACCACCAGGTTAGCACCAGAGCCCTTACTGCCACCTGAGTGGGTGGCAGTAAGTGCTCCCCCTGGCATGGCCACGCAGTAAGGACAATCTTACCACATGGCCATGTCTTTTTTCGGCCTTTTTACCGCAGCTTAATAAAAGGGCCCCTTAGTGTGGTTTAGTAAAAGGGCTTCTTACTGATTTGATTGTTTCTTTACTGAGCTATAGATAAAACATCTAGTAAAAATTCTGGGACATGTACTGTTACCTTTAGACAAGGAGGAATAGAGGATATGTAAACACTTAATCTTGCTCTGGTTTAGCAACAATGTTTGAGGTGATAGAAGCTCAGTAGCGTCTTTTAGAGGGAAATGGAAAGGAGGAAGAGGAGAGAGACATTGGGGTTTAAAAACTGAGGTTTGGTTCTTGAGTGGAGAAAAGGTCCAATACTGGGAAGGAAAGAAAAGGGAACTTTGGAAACATTCATGAAGTAGAATAACTTTGAATAATTGCCAATTATGTCACAGTCAATAAAATAATTTTGTTGATTATTTTTCAAAAATATATAAAGCAATGCAATGGTACAATATTATCCATTGCAAACTGTATTTACAGAGTGGCTTTTTTGTGTTGCCAGTTTATAGGCATGAAAAATGTAGTTCCTTGTCAGAAACTCTTCTGCTAGATCTCTTAATTTAAGCACGCATGATGGTCTGAAAGCCTATCTTGGTGATTTACCATGAAGATTAATCAATGTTATTAATTTACGAGCCCCTGATGCATGAACGAGAGATGTTTCCACATTAAGGAAGTGAACTGCTAGGAGAGGAACATGAATATAAACACTGTGGTATTGTTCCATGAAAAAAAACAAAACATGAAGGGTACAGACAATATTCTCAATTTAGTTTTTTTCCACAGTGTTTTCCTCTCTGAGCCTTGGCCTCCTTCCGGAAAGGTCAGCGACACTAATGGTGTATGATGATATTGTTCAGATTGTATCGGGATTTCAAGGTATGTATATACATTGGTTACAGTAAACACAGCTGTAATATAAAGCCTGATTGGTCAATATTCAGAAGCACTTACTCAGTCAACTTTGGTTGCTAGCTGCATGTGCTTTGTTTTCAAAATTTGCTGCCAGCAAACAGATTAAATTTTGGCTATGTATTGACTTCTACAGATAAAGTGAATCTATATGAGTTGAAAAGGGGCTGAAGCATTCGAGTGGGGATGGGGGTGGGGTGAGTGAGATTCAGCTGCTGTCTGGATAACTTTATAGGTGGACCGCTTACATAGCTGTCCTAACTTTAAGCAATAGCATGGGGCATTCAGAGTCACCACCCTTCCCAAAAACAATCAAATATATAACATCTTTGGCATAATAAGACCACAGCTTTATTAACATCCTTTCATAGAAGAAAACAATGATGATAATATAATTACTGTATTCTCTCTAATAATCACCCCCTACCCTTTTCAGAGCCAGAAACCTTTTGATTTGAGTCTAACATTCAAATTTTTATTCCCCCATTGATCACCCATCCCCAGCCATAACCTTGAGAAGAGGTAAGAAATGTCTGGTCATTATGAGTGGGTACAGCGTAGAGAACAGAGAAATAACTCAGTGCCCCTTCAGTCCTTTTTATCCACAGCTATGTCAAGTAGCTCTCTTCACAGCACCCCCAAGTTTGTTTGTCTTTTTCTGTGCTGACTGCTTCCTCTTCAGTCCCTCACTCCTTCCCTCAACCCTAAACACAGGAGACTGCAAGAAAGTTTAAAACAAATTATTATTATTTGTTACATTTGTATCCCACATTTTCCCACCTTTTGCAGGTTCAATGTGGCTTACATATAACCGTTAATGGCGTTGCCAATTACGGTCTGAACAAATACATGATATGAATGAATACAAAGTGATATTGTGGTAGAATTATTTGTAGCATTTGTATCCCACATTTTCCCACCAATTTGCAGAATGAGGTACATGTATGGTAGGCACAGTTGGGGGAGCTTAGAGAGGAAAAGGGGGAAGAAGAGTCAGGTAATGTTCGTTACGGTCTTTGGTTGCATTGTGTCGCAAGTGAACAGTCATTTTTATGTTGGGTCGTGGGGTATGCTCTTATGAACAGGTCTGTCTTTAGTGCTTTCTGAAAATTTAGGTGGTCGAACGTAGTTTTTACTGCTTTTGGCAATGCGTTCCATAGTTTGTGTGCTTAGGTAGGAAAAGCTGGTTGCATAGGTGGATTTGTATTTGAGTCCTGTGCTGCTTGGGTAGTGGAGGTTTAGGTATTATCGTGCAGCTTTTGTAGTGTTTCTGGTTGGCAGGTCGATGAGGTCTGTCATGTATCCCGGTGCCTCTCCGTAAATAATTTTATGAACAGTCATGCAGATTTTGAAAGTGATACATTCTTTGATTGGTAGCCAGTGCAATTTTTCTCTGAGTGGTTTGGCACTGTCAAAGCGTGTTTTTCCAAATATAAGCCTGGCTGCTGTGTTTTGGGTGGTCTGAAGTTTCTTTTTGATTTGATCCTTGCATCCCGCATAGATTCCATTACAGTAATCTGTGTGGCTTAGTACTATGGACTGTAACAGGTTACAAAATATTTCCCTCGGGAAGAATGGTTTTATGCGTTTGAGTTTCCACATTGAGAGAAACATTTTCTTTATGGTGGATTTCGCTTGAGTCTCTAGTGATAGGTTATGGTCTAGTGATAGGTTACTGCTGCTTAGCAAGCCACAACAGTCTTTCCCATAGCAGTGAAGGGGTGGGGGTCTGGAATGCAAGGCCTGCAAAATTGCGACCATCGCTCCAACCCCACTACTTCCTCTTATCCTGCTTGACTTCCACCGGGCACAACCACAGGATAGCACGAGATAAACAGAAAGGAAGAAAGAAGCACTGTTCTTCAAAGCCTGCTCAGCAAGCTTTAAGTAAACACACCCACAGTGATCCTGCTGTCAGTAATGCTACTGTGAAGTCAGCCTCTAAAGCTTCCCTGAAACACAGAACTCTCCCCTCCTCTTTCAGGAGGGAAGTCCCCTCCCACATGGCAGAAATCCAGTCAGGACAAACATGCCTTTCCTTAGTCTAGCAGGGCAGTTTACCTCTGTTGTTCCTGCTCCAAGTGATGTAGGTTTAAGGTTAATACAACTCATCAAGGGGTCCTTTTACTAAGCTGTGGGAAAAAGGGCCCTGTGCTGGCAGCGGGGGCTGTTTTTCCTGCGCACCAGGGCCCTTTTTCCCACAGCCAGTAAAACCCAAAACAAATGGCCATGCGGTGAGATAACTCTCACCATGTGGCCATGCGGCAGTGAGCTCTTACCGCCACCCATTGAGGTGACGATAAGGACTGTGGCACTAACTCTGTGGTAAACAGACAGTGTGCAGCGATTCCCGATTATCGCCAGTTTACCGCCACACTAGCCATTTCCGGGGGTTTTCTTTTTACTCCGGAAATGGTGTGCGCTTGGTGCGGGACTACTGCCAGTGGCAGCCATGTTATTTTAGAAACATCTATATGTGCAAAGATTAGCATTTACCCATGTAAATCACAGAAATGTGTCAATTGTGATTTCCTTGTCATCTGGCTGCATCGTTTTGAACAAGTGAGTGTTATCCTCTTCTACCGGCAGATGGAGGTAGAGAAAAACTGATCTTTTCCAGTGAACTCATCAATATAACCTGCTGGTGCTCAGTGGAAAACTCCAGTATTTTCACTACCTCTAGCAGGTGGTAGGTTGTTCTAACTGGTGCTCCTGGTCCATGGCCTAGCTCCCCAGTCTGCTGGCTATGAATACACAACGAGGTTCAGCCTAATGGTCACTCCCAGGTAACCCAGTCCCTGGACTGGACCTGGTTTAGTATGGAGCTTGATTCCACTGTCCTCAGTTACGCTTTTTAGCGTCCACTGGGTGCGGCATTGGCTCAGCCCTGTGGGCCCCTTCTAGCCTGTACACCCTGTTTGGGTGTTTTCCTCTGGGCTCCCACTGCAGCTGCCACGCAAAAAAAAAAACAACCAAACAAATTGACCTGCCTTGTTTAGCTTTGTTCTCCTGTTTGAGGAATAAAGCTAAGTGAATTTTAAGAAAGAAAGAAAAGGCAAGGTTTGCCTTTTCAAAAAAAAAAAAAAAAAAGCACAGCAGTGAGCAGAGGGACACAGGAACCCTGGCCCATAGTCAACTTGAGCACTCAGGCAGACCTGCACGCGCTGGCCATATGGCCATGCATGCTTGCCAGCAAGTGCTCTCCTGCCTGGAAGAGCCAGCAGCTTATTACAGCTTCCAGCTATGACTTCAGAAACAGTCCCAGGGGAGTTGGGGGCCACCAGAGTCATGTCTCAGCTTCCCAGCTCAGAAATATCAAGAACTGTGACCCTGATGCCTTCGGCAGGAGCTGTGGTCATTTTGTTGTCTTCTTCTTTCTCTCCTGCTGCAACTGCTGTGTAGCAAGAGGGCTCACATACACCCCTTTGGGACTTAGAGGATTGGGGGTCTTTCTCTTCTACCCATCCTGGGTCCGCTTGTGGGGAACGTCCCTGGGGTTTTTTGCTCCAGAGCTTAACCCAGATGGTAAAGCAAGCTTTGCAGACAGAAGCTGGTTGCTTGGCCAGTGCTAAGGTCATTTGGGGCCAGGTGGGTCCCAGCCAGAACCCTGGTCCAGAGGTCAAATGCCGCAGAGGACACCAGGGGCTTCTGAGGCCCCAGGTGGTCCCTGGAGGATCTGAAAGTTCTTACAGACCCTTAGTTCCCTTTGTATTTAGATTTGCAACAGAAGATTCTTCAGAGAGAAGAGGAAGAGGCTCTTTCGCCAGCAGGAGCTCTCTCGTCTCATTGATTATGTTACTGAGGCCCTTGGGCTTCTCAAGGCTCCTTCTACTATGCTGGAGGGCTTGGCAGTGCCCCCAAAGCATTTTCCACTTCATGAGGCCCTCACCCACATGATGCAGGCAGAGCTTCCAGCTATGACTTCAGAAACAGTCCCAGGGGAGTTGGGGGCCACCAGAATCATGTCTCAGCTTCCCAGCTCAGAAATATCAAGAACTGTGACCCTGATGCCTTCGGCAGGAGCTGTGGTCATTTTGTTGTCTTCTTCTTTCTCTCCTGCTGCAACTGCTGTGTAGCAAGAGGGCTCACATACACCCCTTTGGGACTTAGAGGATTGGGGGTCTTTCTCTTCTACCCATCCTGGGTCCGCTTGTGGGGAACGTCCCTGGTGTTTTTTGCTCCAGAGCTTAACCCAGATGGTAAAGCAAGCTTTGCAGACAGAAGCTGGTTGCTTGGCCAGTGCTAAGGTCATTTGGGGCCAGGTGGGTCCCAGCCAGAACCCTGGTCCAGAGGTCAAATGCCGCAGAGGACACCAGGGGCTTCTGAGGCCCCAGGTGGTCCCTGGAGGATCTGAAAGTTCTTACAGACCCTTAGTTCCCTTTGTATTTAGATTTGCAACAGAAGATTCTTCAGAGAGAAGAGGAAGAGGCTCTTTCGCCAGCAGGAGCTCTCTCGTCTCATTGATTATGTTACTGAGGCCCTTGGGCTTCTCAAGGCTCCTTCTACTATGCTGGAGGGCTTGGCAGTGCCCCCAAAGCATTTTCCACTTCATGAGGCCCTCACCCACATGATGCAGGCAGAGCTTCCAGCTATGACTTCAGAAACAGTCCCAGGGGAGTTGGGGGCCACCAGAATCATGTCTCAGCTTCCCAGCTCAGAAATATCAAGAACTGTGACCCTGATGCCTTCGGCAGGAGCTGTGGTCATTTTGTTGTCTTCTTCTTTCTCTCCTGCTGCAACTGCTGTGTAGCAAGAGGGCTCACATACACCCCTTTGGGACTTAGAGGATTGGGGGTCTTTCTCTTCTACCCATCCTGGGTCCGCTTGTGGGGAACGTCCCTGGTGTTTTTTGCTCCAGAGCTTAACCCAGATGGTAAAGCAAGCTTTGCAGACAGAAGCTGGTTGCTTGGCCAGTGCTAAGGTCATTTGGGGCCAGGTGGGTCCCAGCCAGAACCCTGGTCCAGAGGTCAAATGCCGCAGAGGACACCAGGGGCTTCTGAGGCCCCAGGTGGTCCCTGGAGGATCTGAAAGTTCTTACAGACCCTTAGTTCCCTTTGTATTTAGATTTGCAACAGAAGATTCTTCAGAGAGAAGAGGAAGAGGCTCTTTCGCCAGCAGGAGCTCTCTCGTCTCATTGATTATGTTACTGAGGCCCTTGGGCTTCTCAAGGCTCCTTCTACTATGCTGGAGGGCTTGGCAGTGCCCCCAAAGCATTTTCCACTTCATGAGGCCCTCACCCACATGATGCAGGCAGAGTGGGAATCCCTTGGATGGGGCTCTCTGTGGGACCAGGGCCTTGAACCATCTATATATGTGATTGCCCCTGAGGAGGTGAATTGGTACTGGGTGTACCGCAAAGTGGATTCCTTGGTCTCAGCGGTCACTAAGAAGACTTCTGTTCCCATGCGGGAGTGTTCTGCCCTCCAGGTGCTCCACCACAAGCAGGTGGGGTAGCAGTTCAAGCTGGCCTTTACCTTTGGCTCTTCTGATGTCCAGGCCACCATCTGTGTGGACTGCTTAGGGGTGTGTACTATGCTGTGTTAGCTGCAGCAGCTGCCAGAGTCCCTAGAAGTCTGTCACCTAGAGTTTGGCATGGCCTTCCTAGTGGACATCTTTTATGATTTGACACAGCTTTCCCCCTGGTCAGAGACTGCCTCTGTGATCAGCCACTGCTGGCTGTGGTTTCATCATTGGGTCGCGGATGCGGCCTCTAAGAAGCTCCACAGTCAACTGCCCTTTCATAAGCTCTTGCTCTTTGGGGAGGACCTGGAAACATTAGTGAAGGATGTGGAGGAGACTCAGCCTCTCCAGCTTCCTGAGTTGAGACAGAAAAGTTCCCATCATTCCTCAGTATCTCGAGAGTGGTCTAGTGGGATGGGCCATTTTCAGTCAGTCCGGCACTTGCCATCCCAGGCTTTGGGTGCTGGTAGGGTGCCAGAGCCGGTGGTGGGAGGCGGGGATAGTGCTGGGCAGACTTATACGGTCTGTGCCAGAGCCGGTGGTGGGAGGCGGGGATAGTGCTGGGCAGACTTATACGGTCTGTGCCAGAGCCGGTGGTTGGGAGGCGGGGCTGGTGGTTGGGAGACGGGGATAGTGCTGGGCAGACTTATACGGTCTGTGCCCTAAAGAGCATAGGTACAAATCAAAGTAGGATATACACAAAAAGTAGCACACATGAGTGCTTGTTGGGCAGACTGGATGGACTGTGCAGGTGTTTTTCTGCCGTCATCTACTATGTTACTATGTTACTATAAGCAGGCTTCCTTTTGTAGCCTCAAAAAGACCGGGTGACTCAGAGTTACCAGGCCTGCACGATGAATACACGCTGGGCTCCGTGGTGGTTTCAGTTGGGGGGCTGGTTTTTACTCTTCTGTCACAAGTGGGCCCACATCACTTCAGGTCAGTGGGTTCTGGAGGTGGTCAGAAAAGTGTACTCCCTGGAACTCACCCACCCAGTTCCCAGTGCCTTTTTGGTGTCTCCCTGTGGCCTAGAGTTAAAGCACCAGGCTGTCATTCTTACTCTGCATCATCTTTTCGAGCTGGGTGCACTGGAACTGGTCCCAGAAGCGGAAAAAGGACTAGGTGATATTCCATTTATTTCATGGCCCCAAAGAAAGGAGGCTCCTTTTGTTTCATTCTGGATTTAGAGGGAGTCCAGTACTTTCATATGGAAAACCTTAAAATGGTGATCACCTAGTTTCATCTGGGCGAGTTCCTGACTTCCTTGGAACTCAAGGCGGCCTATCTGACAATTCCCATTGTGGAGCATCACAAGCAGTTTCTCTGCTTTTTTGTGTTTGCCCATCATTTTCAGGTTTATGCCCTTCCCTTTGGATTCACTACGGCACCATGTACCTTTTCCAAGGTGATGGTGATGGTGGCAGCCCATATGAGGCATCAGGGTATCTGTGTGCATCCCTACCTGGACGAGTGACTAATTCGGGCTGACTCGGAAGTAGAGGCTAGGGAGTCCACTTCTCAGGTAGTCGTCCTCCTGGAGGGCCTGGGCTGGGTGGTGAATCATTTGAATTGTCATCTTGTGGCTTGTTGGTTCTCTAGCTCAGTGAATCCTCCCTCTGCGCCTATTTCTCTTTTTGAGTCGGCAATCTCTCTGGTCTCCTACTTTCGTTATCTGGGGGTAATTCTCGACTCGTCTCTCTCTTTTTCACAACACATCTCTCACACTTGTCCAAGCTCTATTTTTTCACTTTTTGACATCTGCAGACTATCCATCACCTTTTTATCATGATTTCCATGCACTTATTCTTGCATTCTTTACTTCACGTCTTGACTATTGCAACATTATCTATTCTAGTCTACTTCATTCTGCTCTCAAAAAACTTCAAACATTACAGAACATGGCTATCAGATTACTCTGTCATGCTGGTCACTTTGATCATATGTCTCTCTTACTTAAACAACATCACTGGCTTTCTGTAGAATTTTGAATTACCTACAAAATCGCTCTGTTGACTTTCAACGCTTTTAGATTAGGTACACCAGACTATCTCTCATGAATTACTATTCCCTACTTACCAGCAAGAGACCTCCGTTCTTTAAACAACCATCATCTCATCCTCCCAGGTCCAAAACTTGCCTAGCTAGAAACAACCAGCCACCATGTCTTCTTTTTCCTGTCCCCTTGTATTTGGAACTCTTTTGCCTCTTTCTCTTTGTGGTGATCCATCCCTTAAAAACTTTAAGATAAACCTGAAAGCCTGGCTTTTCAGACAAGCTTTTGGAAATCAGGATTAGCCAGAAATTGCTGTCAGTTGGTTAGATGAATCAACCGTTGTTCTGGCTGTGTTCTTTATACTTTCCTTTGCATGAATGTGTTATACTTTTCTTTGTGTGAATGTATTTCTCCTCTGTTTTCTTCTGTGTGATAATATATCTTTTCTGCCAGTAATTGGAGTTCCTTTCCTTTTTCTTTGTTTTAGTTATGTGCACCACTCTGCTCTGCCCAGGCAGCTAGAGCGGTCTAGTAGATCTAATAAAGTATAAGCAGGGCTTATTTGAGGGGGTACTTTGGGGTACTGAGTACCAGCACCTTTTCCATTGTCCCCAAGTTTTAATGAACGATCTTAGGCTCCACACACCAATTCTGCCTTGTCATAAATTCTGTGACTGGTTGCAGGGGGCCTGGCTATTGTGGAGTGGGTCTCTCAGTGATCACCCCATTCCTGAAGGATGGCCTGGCATTTGAGTTCCAGCACCTTTTTCACTAGAAAAAACACACTGAGTCTAAGTATCTCTTCCCTATCCAGGTCCTGGAATATCTGGAGTTCGTTTCGACACGGTTTGGGGGATGGTTTTCCTTCCAGAAGACTGGACAGCAAAGCTATAGGCCCAGAAAGCAGGCTGTGCAAGCTGCTGACTTTCAAGGTTTGGGACCACCTACAGCTTTTGATTTGGTGCCTTAGGCATGATCATACATATGGCCTGTACAGTCAGCTTTCTTGTCTAGGTGGACCCTGGTTTGACACTTTGAGCACCTTTTGCCATGCTCTGCCAAGGCAAAAGCCAGTCTGAATTAATGGGACAGCCCTGTTTTCCTCCTTCAGAGGGTTTCACTAGACTCCCTGCAACGTGTGGAGGTTATCACCGATGCGAGTCTCCTTGGCTGGGGAGCACAATGCTTGGTCAGTGTGGCTCGGGGACCTGGTCTTGATTTATACTAAAATGACTTTGTACAAGTAAAAATCAACCCAAGAAGCATATATGACTTGACCCACACAAGGACCCCAACTAAAAAATATAGTATCAGTGGAGACACAGTTGTATATTTTAATGTAAAAATATTGACAAAATCCATCAAAAAATATCATTCCAGCATTACTACAATAACAATTGAAAGAGCACTTTTTTTAGCTGCTGGAAAAATGCATTTCCTGACTGCTGTTGCTGGTATTGAGCTTGGCACAGGACTCCATAATCCATACAAATGATAGCCAAGCAGCTGCTCAGCAATAGACAGGCCAGGGCTTTCCATTTTTTATTGGGTCAAAGAAGTCTGGGGGATTACAAGCAAAACAAGTAAAACACTATAGTTCTATTATTAGGTTTCAATTTACTCTTTTATTGTATTTATGCTTATTCTTGATTATTTTACTATTGTTATGCTGTTAACAAAATTTAAGTTTTATGTTAAACTATACCTGCTGTACACCACTTTGGATGAATCTCTTCATAAAGGCAGTTAATAAATCCCAATAAACAAATAAATAATATCAATAAGTGTTTTACCAGGTGCTAGCAATTGAGTTAAGTTGCTCTTGCAGAAATGGGAAGGACATTTTGACTGCATAAGCAACATAAGGACATTTGTCCCTGTAGCTGAGTTAAGTGTTGGCTGGGGCTGGTATTTAGGATATGGGAAATTTATATAGGTGGTTAGGCATAAGACAGCCTAGTGCTGGACCTGCCTACAGCTACACAGAAAATGAAGCAGAGTAGCCTTTTGTTCCTCTCTGGTAGGTGAACTGCATTTGTTTGTCTTCTGCGACCAATGGGAAGCATGAGACAACAAAGAAATCACCTAACAGTAAGAAATGCTTAAGAAGCAGAGATGAAGGTGCTAATTTTCTCTGGGCCTCACATTATGTAGAATCACAGTACTAAGTGTTCCTTTATTTATTTTATTCATTTATCTATTTCTATTTTGCCTTAATCCAGGCAAGGTACAATAAAAACACTCATAATAAAACAAAACAAAGCAGCAATCACATGAGCAATAGAAAATTCCATCTATTCCAAAACTATCAACTACCTCTAGGGGGTAGGTGCCATTTTGGAGGAGTGCCAACCCGGGCAGCAGCAGAGAGGGACACTGCAAATACTCTTTGAAAGATAACATGCAGTTCGTACAAAACCCCACGGAGATAGCTGCATATAATACATTTTTAACTGAACTGTGTGCCTTAAATAAGAAGTTTTTCAAATTTTGAGTATTGTGCTCATAGGCTTCCAAAGGACTACCACTGACCAAACAGTCAACTGTCCCCATAACTATAATCATTGCAAACCAACTTATTAACTTCATGCCGCCAATAAACATGCTAATTTGTATATTCAGAAAATCTTCAAAGAAAATTATTTATTTTAAAAATTTACTTCAATTCTTTGAAGGAGTAAACAAACATGTGGACAAAGGGGAACCGGTTGATATTGTGTATCTGGATTTTCAAAAGGCGTTTGACAAGGTACCTCATGAAAGGCTACAGAGGAAATTGGAGGGTCATGGGATAGGAGGAAATGTCCTATTGTGGATTAAAAACTGGTTGAAGGATAGGAAACAGAGAGTGGGGTTAAATGGTCAGTATTCACAATGGAGAAGGGTAGTTAGTGGGGTTCCTCAGGGGTCCGTGCTAGGACCGCTGCTTTTTAATATATTTATAAATGATTTAGAGATGGGAGTAACTAGCGAGGTAATTAAATTTGCTGATGACACAAAGTTATTCAAAGTTGTTAAATCGCGACAGGATTGTGAAAAATTACAAGAGGACCTTACGAGACTGGGAGACTGGGCGGCTAAATGGCAGATGACATTTAATGTGAGCAAGTGCAAGGTGATGCATGTGGGAAAAAAGAACCCGAATTATAGCTACGTCATGCAAGGTGCCACGTTAGGAGTTACGGACCAAGAAAGGGATCTGGGTGTCGTCATCGATAATACGCTGAAACCTTCTGCTCAGTGTGCTGCTGCGACTAGGAAAGCGAATAGAATGTTGGGTATTATTAGGAAAGGTATGGAAAACAGGTGTGAGGATGTTATAATGCCTTTGTATCGCTCCATGGTGCGACCGCACCTTGAGTATTGTGTTCAATTCTGGTCGCCGCATCTCAAGAAAGATATAGTAGAATTGGAAAAGGTGCAGCGAAGGGCGACTAAAATGATGGGACTAAAAGGGATGGGACGTCTTCCCTATGAAGAAAGATTAAGGAGGCTAGGGCTATTCAGTTTGGAGAAGAGACGGCTGAGGGGAGACATGATAGAGGTATATAAAATAATGAGTGGAGTGGAACAGGTGGATGTGAAGCATCTGTTCACGCTTTCCAAAAATACTAGGACTAGGGGGCATGCGATGAAACTACAGTGTAGTAAATTTAAAACAAATCGGAGAAAATTTTTCTTCACCCAACATATAATTAAACTCTGGAATTCGTTGCCGGAGAAAGTGGTGAAGGCGGTTAGCTTAGCAGAGTTTAAAAAGGGGTTGGATGGTTTCCTAAAGGAGAAGTCCATAAACCGCTACTAAATGGACTTGGGAAAAATCCACAATTCCAGGAATAACATGTATAGAATGTTTGTACGTTTGGGAAACTTATAAGTACATAAGTACATAAGTAGTGCCATACTGGGAAAGACCAAAGGTCCATCTAGCCCAGCATCCTGTCACCGACAGTGGCCAATCCAGGTCAAGGGCACCTGGCACGCTCCCCAAACGTAAAAACATTCCAGACAAGTTATACCTAAAAATGAGGAATTTTTCCAGTCCATTTAATAGCGGTCTATGGACTTGTCCTT
This sequence comes from Microcaecilia unicolor, assembly GCF_901765095.1. Taxonomy (NCBI): domain Eukaryota; kingdom Metazoa; phylum Chordata; class Amphibia; order Gymnophiona; family Siphonopidae; genus Microcaecilia; species Microcaecilia unicolor. Next base: position 123,844,572 of record NC_044031.1, on the reverse strand, counting down.
TAGGAATCTATCTAACCCCTTTTTAAACTCCGTCAAGCTAACCGCCCGTACCACGTTCTCCGGCAATGAATTCCAGAGTCTAATTACACGTTGGGTGAAGAAATATTTTCTCCGATTCGTTTTAAATTTACCACACTGTAGCTTCAACTCATGCCCTCTAGTCCTAGTATTTTTGGATAGCGTGAACAGTCGCTTCACATCCACCCGATCCATTCCACTCATTATTTTATACACTTCTATCATATCTCCCCTCAGCCGTCTCTTCTCCAAGCTGAAAAGCCCTAGCCTTCTCAGCCTCTCTTCATAGGAAAGTCGTCCCATCCCCACTATCATTTTCGTCGCCCTTCGCTGTACCTTTTCCAATTCTACTATATCTTTTTTGAGATACGGAGACCAGTACTGAACACAATACTCCAGGTGCGGTCGCACCATGGAGCGATACAACGGCATTATAACATCCGCACACCTGGACTCCATACCCTTCCTAATAACACCCAACATTCTATTCGCTTTCCTAGCCGCAGCAGCACACTGAGCAGAAGGTTTCAGCGTATCATCGACGACGACACCCAGATCCCTTTCTTGATCCGTAACTCCTAACGCGGAACCTTGCAAGACGTAGCTATAATTCGGGTTCCTCTTACCCACATGCATCACTTTGCACTTGTCAACATTGAACTTCATCTGCCACTTGCACGCCCATTCTCCCAGTCTCGCAAGGTCCTCCTGTAATCGTTCACATTCCTCCTGCGACTTGACGACCCTGAATAATTTTGTGTCATCGGCGAATTTAATTACCTCACTAGTTATTCCCATCTCTAGGTCATTTATAAATACATTAAAAAGCAACGGACCCAGCACAGACCCCTGCGGGACCCCACTAACTACCCTCCTCCACTGAGAATACTGGCCACGCAATCCTACTCTCTGCTTCCTATCTTTCAACCAGTTCTTAATCCATAATAATACCCTACCTCCGATTCCATGACTCTGCAATTTCTTCAGGAGTCTTTCGTGCGGCACTTTGTCAAACGCCTTCTGAAAATCCAGATATACAATATCAACCGGCTCCCCATTGTCCACATGTTTGCTTACCCCCTCAAAAAAATGCATTAGATTGGTGAGGCAAGACTTCCCTTCACTAAATCCGTGCTGACTTTGTCTCATCAGTCCATGTTTTTGTATATGCTCTGCAATTTTATTCTTAATAATAGCCTCCACCATCTTGCCCGGCACCGACGTCAGACTCACCGGTCTATAATTTCCCGGATCTCCTCTGGAACCTTTCTTAAAAATCGGAGTAACATTGGCTACCCTCCAGTCTTCCGGTATTATACTCGATTTTAGGGACAGATTGCATATTTCTAACAGTAGCTCCGCAAGTTCATTTTTTAGTTCTATTAATACTCTGGGATGAATACCATCAGGTCCCGGTGATTTACTACTCTTCAGCTTGCTGAATTGACCCATTACATCCTCCAAGGTTACAGAGAATTTGTTTAGTTTCTCCGACTCCCCCGCTTCAAATATTCTTTCCGGCACCGGTGTCCCCCCCAAATCCTCCTCGGTGAAGACCGAAGCAAAGAATTCATTTAATTTCTCCGCTACGGCTTTGTCCTCCTTGATCGCCCCTTTAACACCATTTTCGTCCAGCGGCCCAACCGACTCTTTGGCCGGTTTCCTGCTTTTAATGTATCTAAAAAAGTTTTTACTATGTATTTTTGCTTCCAACGCTAATTTCTTCTCAAAGTCCTTTTTTGCCCTCCTTATCTCCGCTTTGCATTTGGCTTGGCATTCCTTATGATCTATCCTGTTACTTTCAGTTGGTTCTCTTCTCCACTTTCTGAAGGATTGTTTTTTGGCTCTAATGATTTCCTTTATCTTACTGTTTAGCCACGCCGGCTGACGTTTAGTCTTTTTTCCCTTTTTTCTAATACGTGGAATATATTTGTCCTGAACCTCCAGGATGGTGTTTTTAAACAGCATCCACGCCTGATGCAAGTTTTTTTACTCTGCGAGCTGCTCCTTTCAGTCTTTTTTTCACCATTTTTCTCATTTTGTCGTAATCACCTTTTCTATAGTTAAACGCTAGCGTACTTGATTTCCTAGTTTCACTTCCTTCAATGCCAATATCAAAACCGATCATATTATGATCACTGTTATCAAGCGGCCCTCGTATCGTTACCCCCTGCACTAGATCATGAGCACCACTAAGGACTAAGTCTAGTATTTTTCCTTCTCTTGTCGGCTCCTGAACTAGCTGTTCCATGAAGCTGTCCTTGATTTCATCAAGAAATCTTATGTCCCTTGCGTGTACAGATGTTACATTAACCCAGTCTATATGCGGGTAATTGAAATCCCCCATTATTATTGTGTTGCCCAGTTTGTTTGCGTCCCTGATTTCCTTTAACATTTCCGCATCCGTCTGTTCGTCCTGGCCAGGCGGACGGTAGTACACTCCTATCACTATCCTTTTCCCCTTTGCACATGGAATTTCAATCCACAGTGATTCCAAGGAGTGTTTTGCTTCCTGCAGAATTTTCAATCTATTTGATTCAAGGCTCTCGTTAATATACAATGCTACCCCTCCACCAATCCGATTCACCCTATCACTACGATATAATTTGTACCCCGGTATGACAGTGTCCCACTGGTTATCCTCCTTCCACCAGGTCTCAGAGATGCCTATTATATCTAATTTTTCATTTAGTGCAATATATTCTAACTCCCCCATCTTATTTCTTAGGCTCCTGGCATTCGCATATAGACATTTCAAACTATGTTTGTTGTTCCTAAGTACATCATGCTTAGTACTTGACAGTATTAATTGGCAATCTTTTGTCTGATTTTTATTGTTATTTAAAGATACCCGATCTACTACAATCTCTTTTGCAACCTCACTATCAGGATACTCTATCTTCCCTGTTATGGTGATATCTTTGAAAGATACCTTATCCCGAACCATGCTCTTTTGAGCGACTGTCGGCCTTCCCCCCATTTCTAGTTTAAAAGCTGCTCTATCTCCTTCTTAAACGCCGATGCCAGCAGCCTGGTCCCACTCTGGTTAAGATGGAGCCCATCCTTTCGGAATAGGCTCCCCCTTCCCCAGAATGTTGCCCAGTTCCTAACAAATCTAAAGCCCTCCTCCCTGCACCATCGTCTCATCCACGCATTGAGACTCTGGAGCTCTGCCTGTCTCTTGGGCCCTGCGCGTGGCACAGGTAGCATTTCAGAAAATGCTACCCTGGAGGATCTGGATTTCAGCTTTCTACCTAAGAGCCTAAATTTTGCTTCCAGAACCTCTCTCCCACATTTTCCTATGTCAACTTGCCAGGTGCCCTTGGCCTGGATTGGCCGCTGTCGTGGACAGGATGCTGGGCTCGATGGACTCTTGGTCTTTTCCCAGTATGGCATTACTTATGTACTTATGTTCCTGGATCCTGACATGGACCATGTTTTGCTACTTGCTTTCTCAAGGAACCCAATCAAAGAGTCTTTAAAATTGTCTCTGTGCCATCCCCTGAAATAAAAAAACTTAAATAACAGGAATATTTATACTTTCTATACAACCAAAATATATGACTACTGTTTATGTGGACTAGAGAGAAGAAGGAATACCTCACGGAACTCTCTTAACTGATGAAAGATGCCAGAGTGAGCTCAAAACGAGCTCACCCTGATTTTAAACCCCAGGGAGAGAACATGACCTGTGTGCAGTGCCATTGCAACCAAGGAACAATGTTACAGAAATGCCCAACATTTTACTTCTCAATTGAGTCCATCCGGCTCCATTGTGCTTCGTGTGTAAATCCATTTTTGTTTGCGTCTTCAATGAGGGAATGCCACATGTCTTCCTCTTGGAAAATTCGGAGCTTCCAAAACCACAAATCTGAGATCTTCTATTTTGAAATCCAGTCTAGAACTAAAGGGGTTTCACCAACCTCATGTCGTAATCTTACTTAAATGTTCAGTAATGTGGGCCCGAATTGATCTGGTTGTATAGTCAATGTACATTTTGAGCACGGACATAAAATCATATACATCACTCCCACTGTGGAGCAGTTCGTATTAAACTGCAGCTGAAACTTCTTATGCCATCAGGACGTTAGATTGCCTGACTGTTTAAAGCATATTTGTATACATTGCATTTACTGCAGCTAGAATGACCTCCTTCAAGTCCTTTGATGTTAGACTGTTACATAGAAAAGTAAGAACACGTATGCCTATATTTCAAATTTTAACCTCGAGCAAAAGCAAATTGAGGGCTGTCTTGAAATGCAGTGTGAAGTTGTAAAACGTGCCAGTAATGGATGGACCGTGCAGATCTTTTTCTGCCGTCATCTACTACGATTATATGTTTGATTTTAAACGCATTATCTGAATACGAAAGACACAAACTAGCTTATGGTCAGGCTCTTTATGATAGGATTGTAACTGCAGCTTTTTACTAGCATATAATGCCCGCTTGTAAGCCTTCCTGACAACTTTTGAAGGAAATCACCTATCAGTAAAGCGAGATGTCATTATTTCAGCTTTTTGCTTGAAATCCTCTGTGTTAGTATATGAGCATCATAACCTTAAAAGTTGCCCCACAGGTAAATGATCTCTTAAATGTCTTGGATGGAAACTTGAATAGTGTAATATAATATGGATGGAAACTTGAATAGTGTAATATAGTATTGCGACCAGTATCTTTTCGGTATAAAGAAGTAACAAACCTAGGGGCCCTTTTATGAAAGGGTTGCTGGGTGGCAACCCGGAATTACTACCGGCCCAACATGACCACCGGCGGTACTTCTGACTCAAGTGTGCACCATTTCTGGCTAGCTGGAAAATAATTTTGTAACACGGCACTAACCCAGCAGTAATCAGGCAGCGATTACTGCCAGCTTACTGCAGGAGCCCTTACCGCCACCTCAGTGGTGTATGGCCATGCAGTAAGAGTAAAAGGGGAATGCGCTTGGCAAGTTGTGCACGTAAATTCTAATTATTTCCAAATAGTGCTCATTATTGCTTATTAAGAGCTGTTATCAAGGTTGATTGGCTTGTTAAGCCTATTATGTTGCATTCATTGTTATATAATATGCTTGGATTTCTGCTCAGATCTCTAGGCGCTCTATATAGAATCCAGGGATATATGTGTAAAATGTTTATCATATAGTACTAGCATTTACATGTGTATGAGTGCTTACACACATAAATGTTAGCATGCTGCCTAAGTGCTATTCTGCAAATGCCCACTTAGCTTACATAACAGGTATTTGTGCAGGGGCAGAGCATGTGTCATGTTTTCTGGCTGTTCTGAGCTGGGCACTGGTGGCCATCTTGGATTCAGGTTTATTCCAGGGTTTGGCGGCCATCTTGGAGAGGGCTGTTAGGCCAGGGCAGCCATCTTGGAGGTGGCAGCTGCAGGAAGGAAGCCCTTATTTGGTCGCAGGGTGTTCCTGATGGGGGCTACCATCTTGTTTTCAGCTGTGCCTGGTTGAGCCTGATTCCTTCCTATTTACAACTCTGCCCTCAGTCTATCAGTGCTTCGGCTTCTACTCGGTTCGCTGACTAGTAGCAGTGCTTTGGATCTACTTCTGACGGATACCTGGTTCTGACCTTTGCCTGTTCCTGGACCTGCTTCTGACCGCTGCCTGGTACTGACCACTGCCTGTTCCTGGACCTTCTAGTGACCACTGCCTGGTGTTGACCTGTTGCCTAGCCCTGGTTTGCTGTGACCTGCTGCTTGGTCTAACCCTGTGGACTTTGTGCTGGACTTTGTTCTCTCTGTTGCTGGCTGCCCGAACTCAGGGGCTCAACTCCTGGGGAACGGCGGGAGGCACAGAGAGGACTCAGGGTTTTGGCCGACAGCCCGGTGAGGGTTTCCTTCATCGTGTTCAAGGGCTCACCTCTCCATGGAGATACATTACAGCATGGGCAAGACATAGGCAGAGTTCCCACTTACATGTGTCCCTGCTGCCTTTAGGTTCTCGTACTTATGGTTAAATGTTAAGTGCGTCGATGCCAGGTTACACTAGTACGTTATAACGGAACCTAGACAATTAGGTTACAGCAGCGTTTTTCAACTGGTGTGATGCAGCAGGTCCACAAGTGTGCCGCAGGAGTTGAGGATCAAAGTTTTCTTCTCTCTAGTGGTAGACAGCTGCAAGCAATGATTCATAGAGCCTGCTCACACCACCCACGAAGCCTTCTCTCTGATGTAACTTCCTGCTTCCTTATAGGCGGAAAGCATCAGAGACAAAGCTCTGGGGTTGCCATGTGCAGGCTGTATGAATTGCTGTTACCAACCGCTAGAGATTATAAAACTTTTAAAAGGTGGTTGAGTTGAGGACGTGTCAAGATGGCGGATTGACTGGAGGACGCCTCTCTAGCTCCTGAACTTTTCCTTGGTATAACTGTTTTTCTTCAAAATATTTTTTTTTCGCAAATTAAAATGCCCCATACCAAAAGGAAAGGAGCGGTGAGGAGCTTACCGACAGTAGCTCTGGAAACAGCTCTGTTTCAGACGACGCTCGATGGGTTCACCACCAGCACACCACGGTTGTCCGGCTTGAGTGGAATTCCCGCGTTGGGAGACGTAGGTGGAATGCCGCTTCCACTTGGAAATACAACAACTTTATCATCGCTGGAGTTGAATCCTCCGCCTTGCCCAGCAGCTTTCAGACATGGGTTAGATGACCCAGAAGCGCCTGAAGTTGGCGCGAAGGGAGATCTTCCTGCCGGAGCCCAGACTGGAATGCTGGGGGGAAAAGTTAACATCGAGCAACAAGCTCCCGAGGCAATAACCTTAGAAGCTATCTAGACTGCGTTACAAACACTTACGTCTACAGTTGCTCCAGTTGTAAGTAAACTAGACTTATTAACCTCTGTTGTTGAGACCTTCAAGAAAGACTCAGAAAAAGCGAATATAGCTACCCAGACGGAAATCTCCAATCTAAAAACTAAAACTGATATGCTTATAAAAGATAGAGAGATGATACATCGCAAGATTGAACAGTTTGAAAACTACAATAGGCGTTTGAACTTACGCCTCTTGAATTTTCCAAGATCAGTAGAGTTAAATACAAGTGCAATGTTCAAAAAATACTTAATTGAGGTCCTTCAATATTCTCCAGATTTAATTCCTCCTCTTAATGAAGTTTATTATCTTCCTGAGTCAAAACGTGGAGAAAAATTGAAAGAAAATGAAGAACTACAGAATCTAACTGACTTTCTTGAACAATCCAACATAACAGTTGTGGAAAGAAAAAATCTATTAATTTCGATGGTGTTTGAACAAGATTTAAATTCTTTATTGAAAATATTCTTTAGGAATTCTACAAAAATGTTTCTTGGGGATAGAATTTGGATCTACCCTGATGTGGTGAAAACCACTCAGGATAGACGTAAAGCTTTTTTACTGCTTAGAGAAGAGACACAAATTTTGGGCGCTAGATTTCTTCTATCATACCCTTGTAAATGTCTTGTAAATTACTTAGATAAAAAATATGTGTTCTTCGAACCTGAGCAATTGAAAGAATTTTTGAAAATTAAAAAAGTTACTGGATAGTTTTCTGAGTATTAAGAAAATCTAGATCCATGGTTTATACATGGGAATCTCCAGGCCTCTTTGTTCTTATTTGTTTTTTTTTTCTTTCTGTATATAAAAAACCACCAAAATTTCTTAACGTCCTGGACAGTTTCTTTGATTAGGTGGTCTAAGAAAGAGATATATATTTCTTTGTGTATTTCTTTAAACATGTTTACTCTGATTTTCTGTAACAAGATGTAAATGCTTGTATTTAAATGTGAAATTCAAATAAATAAATATTTTAAAAAACTTTAAAAAGGTATATGGGGTGGGGGGGGGGGGTCAAGAGACCGGGGTAGATGCCTGGTCGTCGGCTGGAGAAGGGACAGAAGGTAAATGCTGGACTGTTTGTGTAGGTGGGGGGGGGAAGAGAAGGTAAATGCTGGACTATTTGTGTAGGTGGGGGGGGGGAGAGAAGGTAAATGCTGGACTATTTGGGAGGGTTAGGGGGGAAGAGAAGGTAAATGCTGGAATGTTTGAAAGAGCGGGGGGTAGAGATTGCAAATACTGGACTGTTTGTAAGAGCGGGGGGTAGAGACAGTAAATGCTGGACTGTTTGTAAGAGTGGGAGGGACAGAAGGTAAATGCTGGACTGTTTGTAAGAGTGGGAGGGACAGAAGGTGAATGCTGGACTGTTTGTGTGGGGGAGGAAGAGAAGGTAAATGCTGGAATGTTTGTATGAGCGGGGGGTAGAGACGGTAAATGCTGGACTGTTTGTAAGAGCGGGGGGTAGAGACGGTAAATGCTGGACTGTTTGTAAGAGTGGGGGGAGAGAAGGTAAATTCTGGACTGTTTGTAAGAGTGGGGGTAGAGAAGGTAAATGCTGGACTGTTTGTGTGGGGGGGGGGGAGAGAAGGTAAATGCTGGAATGTTTGTAAGAGTGGGGGGGGGGGGGAGAAGGTAAATGCTGGACTGTTTGTAAGAGCGGGGGGTAGAGACGGTAAATGCTGGAATGTTTGTAAGAGCGGGGGGTAGAGACGGTAAATGCTGGACTGTTTGTAAGAGTGGGGGGAAAGAGAAGGGTAAATGCTGGACCAGTAGGCTCAGGCAGACTTCGATATGTGACATAGAGGCAACCGCCCTCACAAGTGTTATCCCTACAGAATTCTTTTGCTCCATTATAGCATGGTGATGATCCTGAAAATAGAACTGATGCAGAAGAGAAAGAAATGAAGTTGGAACAAAAGGATATGAAGGTACCCAAAGAGAAAAGACAACCCCAAATCACAAATGTTGAAGCACATACCAGGAAATGTACATGGAAAGCGATGGCCACAAATGCTCACAGTCTAAGCAATAAAGTTCATGACCTTCGAGCCCTGATGTTGGAGGCAGACTTAGACATTGTTGCAATCACAGAGACGTGGCTAAATGGTTCCCATGAATGGGATGCAAATATACCAGGCTATAATCTATTTAGGAAGGATAGAGAGAGTCGTAAAGGTGGAGGAGTAGCTCTATATGTGAGAAATGATATCACGGCGACCGAAATGACAGGGACCTGGGGAAAGGAAGAAGCGATATGGATCACCTTAAAAAGAGAGGATAGAACCTCTGTACACGTGGGTGTTGTCTACAGACCTCCGAAACAATTGAAGGAACTACCGTATTTTTCGGACTATAAGACGCACCGGACCATAAGACGCACCTAGGTTTTAGAGGAGGGAAATAGGAAAAAAAAATTTTCCTTTTTCCCTCCTCTAAAACCTAGGTGCTCCGGTGTGTCTTGTCCGAATCCCTCCCTCCGAGTTCGGGATCGCCCTCCCCCCGGCCCTGTCACCACTTCTCCCTACTCACGTCACGCGATCTTCCCTGGTGGTCTAGTGACGTCAGGGCAGGAAAGAGCCCCCTCTTTCCTGCCCAGCGCGCTGCTCTCCGTCCTCCTGTATGCTGCCTGACGGTCTCGGCGAGATTCAAAATGGCCGCCAAGAATTGAAGTCTCTGCAGCCATTTTGAATCTCGCCGAGACCGTCAGGCTGCATACAGGAGGATGGAGAACAGCGCGTTGGGCAGGAAAGAGGGGGCTCTTTCCTGCCCCGACGTCACTAGACCACCAGGGAAGATCGCGTGACGTGAGTAGGGAGAAGTGGTGAAAGGGCCGGGGGGAGGGCGATTCCGAACTCGGAGGGAGGGAGGGCGGGCGGGCGATCCCGAACTCGGAGGGAGGGAGGGAAATCTCTACCTTCGGACTATAAGACGCACCCCCAGTGATGTGCTGGAGCAGGCTCTCACGGGCTCGCGAGAGCCATTTGTTAAATTTTGAAGAATTTTGGGAGACGGTTGTTAAAGTAGGCCCTCCATGGCTACTTTAACCACTGGCTCCCAAAATGTGGGCTCGGGCCCCCACCTCAATTCTCTTTTACTTTGCTGGTGGGGATGCTGAGCTTCGCCAGCCAAGTGAATAGACTACTGCTGCTCCCCGCTCCTGATTTCCAGCTCTGAGCAGCAGGCTGGGACTTCTCCTGCATGTGCAAGAAGTCCCAGCTTGCTGCTCAGAGCCAGAAACAAGCAGTGGGGTGTGGTGGCAGGCCATAGCACGCCTATATGAGGTGGATAGAGAGGGGCATGCGTTGTCCCCCAGTCCACCCATGCCCCCCCCCCCAAATTGCAGGGCTGGCTATGCCCAGAGAGAGAGAGAGAGCCCGTTGTTAAAAATTTACCAGCACACCCCTGCGCTCCCCCCATTTTCCTCCCAAATTTGGGGGGGGAAAAAGTGCGTCTTATAGTCTGAAAAATACGGTAAATAAAGACCTGATCGCAGACATTCAAAAGTTGGGAAACGAGAACATGTATACTCTGGAGGAAAGGAGAAACAGGGGTGATATGATACAGACATTCAAATATTTGAAAGGTATTAATCCGCAAACGAACCTTTTCCGGAGATGGGAAGGTGGTAGAACGAGAGGACATGAAATGAGATTGAAGGAGGGGCAGACTCAAGAAAAAATGTCAGGAAGTATTTTTTCACGGAGAGAGTAGTGGATGCTTGGAATGCCCTCCCGCGGGAGGTGGTGGAAATGAAAACAGTAACGGAATTCAAACATGCGTGCGATAAGCATAAAGGAATCCTGTGCCGAAGGAATGGTTCCTCAGGAGCTTAGTCAAGATCGGGAGGCGGGGCTGGTGGTTGGGAGGCGGGGATAGTGCTGGGCAGACTTATACGGTCTGTGCCAGAGCCGGTGGTGGGCAGCAGGACTGGTGGTTGGGAGGCAGGGATAGTGCTGGACAGACTTGTACGGTCTGTGCCAGAGCCGGTGGTTGGGAGGAGGGGCTGGTGGTTGGGAGGCGGGGATAGTGCTGGGCAGACTTATACGGTCTGTGCCCTGAAGAGCACAGGTACAAATCAAAGTAGGGTATACACAAAAAGCAGCAAATATGAGTTATCTTGTTGGGCAGACTGGATGGACCGTGCAGGTCTTTTTCTGCCGTCATCTACTATGTTACTATGATAGAGGTGCTGTTGCTGGAAGATTTCAATCTGCCAGATGTAGATTGGAAGGTTCCGTCTGCGGAATCGGAAAGAAGTAGAGAGATCGTGGATGCTTTCCAAAGCGGTTTGCTCAGACAAATGGTGACAGAACCCACGAGGGAGGGAGCGACGCTGGATCTGGTGCTCACAAAAGGGGATAGCGTGTCAAATATCTGAGTGGGTGCCCACCTGGGCAGCAGCGACCATCAAACGGTTTGGTTTGATATTACAGCTAAAGTGGAGAGCAGCCACTCAAAACTCAAAGTTCTGGATTTCAAGCGTGCTGACTTTAGTGAAATGGGGGAATACCTGAGGAAGGAGATGATGGGCTGGGAGAAAATACGAGAAGTGGAAGGACAGTGGTCCAGGCTGAAAGAAGCTATAAATAGGGCCACGAACCTTTGTGTAAGGAAAGTAAATAAAAGCAAGAGAAAAAGGAAACCAATATGGTTCTCCAAGCAAGTGGTTGAGAAAATAAAGGCTAAAGAGTTGGTGTTCCAGAAATACAAAAAAACTCAAGAAAAGGAACACGAAGAGGAATACCGGATGAAACTGAAAGAAGCCAAGAGAGAGATACGTCTGGCGAAAGCGCAAGTGGAAGAACAAATGGCTAGAAATGTAAGAAGGGGTGACAAAAATTTTTTCAGGTATATTAGTGAAAGGAGAATGACTAAAAAGGGAATTTTGAGACTAAAAGATACTGCAAACCGCTATGTGGATAATGATGAAGAAAAAGCAAATTTGCTAAATAGAAAATCCTGGAGAAGGACCGCGATGGACTGCAAAAAGTACAAATGAGATTGAAGTGGATAGAGCACCGTTCACGGAAGAGAGTGTGTATGAACAGCTTGAAAAGCTAAAGGTGGACAAAGCCATGGGACTGGATGGGATCCACCCCAGGATATTGAGGGAGCTCAGAGAGGTTCTGGCTGGTCCTCTTAAAGATTTGTTTAATATATCCTTGCAGACAGGAGAGGTTCCGAGGGATTGGAGAATGGCGGAGGTGGTCCCTCTTCACAAAAGTGGTGATAGGGAAGAAGCTGGAAACTACAGGCCGGTAAGCCTCATTTTGGTTATTGGAAAAGTAATGGAAGCGATGCTGAAGGAAAGGATAGTGAATTTCCTGGAAGCCAATAAGTTGCAAGATCCGAGACAACATGGTTTTACCAAAGGAAAATCGTGTCAAACGAATCTCATTGAATTCTTTGATTGGGTGACAGGAGAATTGAATCAGGGACGAGCTATGGACGTAATCTACTTAGATTTCAGCAAAGCTTTTGACACGGTTCCCCACAGGAGGCTCTTAAATAAACTGGATGGGCTGAAGATAGGACCCGAAGTGGTGGATTAGGAACTGGTTGACGGACAGAAGCCAGAGGGTGGTGGTGAATGGAATTTGATCGGAGGAGGGAAAGGTGAGTAGTGGTGTGCCTCAAGGATCGATGCTGGGACCGATTCTGTTCAATATATTTGTGAGTGGCATTGCCAAAGGGTTAGAAGGTAAAGTTTGCCTGTTTGCGGATGATACTAAGATCTGTAACAGAGTGGACACCCGGGAGGGAGTGGAAAACATGAAAAAGGATCTGAGGAAGCTAGAAGAATGGTCTAAGGTTTGGCAATTAAAATTCAATGCTAAGAAATGCAAAGTGATGCACTTAGGGAATAGAAATCCTCGGGAGACGTATGTGTTAGGCGGGGAGAGTCTGATAGGAACGGACGGGGATAGGGATCTTGGGGTGATAGTATCTGAGGATCTGAAGGCGACGTAACAGTGTGACAAGGCGGTGGCCGTAGCTAGAAGGTTGTTAGGCTGTATAGAGAGAGGTGTGAACAGCAGAAGAAAGGGGGTGTTGATGCCCCTGTATAAATCGTTGGTGAGGCCCCACTTAGAGTATTTTGTTCAGTTTTGGAGGCTGTACCTTGCGAAGGATGTAAAAAGAATAGAAGCGGTGCAAAGAAAAGCTACGAGAATGGTAAGGGATTTGCGTTACAAGACGTATGAGGAGAGACTTGATGACCTGAACATGTATACTCTGGAAGAAAGGAGAAACAGGGGTGATATGATACAGACGTTCAAATATTTGAAAAGTATTAATCCGCAAACGAACCTTTTCCGGAGATGCAAAGGAGGTAGAACGAGAGGACATGAAATGAGATTGAAGGGGGGCAGACTCAAGAAAAATGTCAGGAAGTATTTTTTCATGGGGAGAGTAGTGGATGCTTTGAATGCCCTCCTGCGGGAGGTGGTGGAAATGAAAACGGTAACAGAATTCAAGCCCGCGTGAGATAAACATAAAGGAATCCTGTTCAGAAGGAATGGATCCTAAGGTGCTTAGCCAAGATTAGGTGGCAGAGCTGGTGGCGGGAGGTGGGGATAGTGCTGGGCAGATTTATACGGTCTGTGCCAGAGCCGGTGGTGGGAGGCGGGGCTGGTAGTTGGGAGGCAGGGATAGGGCTGGGCAGACTTACACGGTCTGTGCCTTGAAAAGGACAGGTACAAATCAAGGTAAGGTATACACAAAAAGTAGCACATATGAGTTTATCTTGTTGGGCAGACTGGATGGACCATGCAGGTCTTTTTCTGCCATCATCTACTATGTTACTATTTGTGAGGGGGGGGGGAGAGAAGGTAAATGCTGAAATGTTTGTAAGAGTGGGGGGGAGAAGGTAAATGCTGGACTGTTTGTAAGAGTGGGAGGGAGAGAAGGTAAATGCTGGACTGTTTGTAAGAGTGTGGGGTAGAGAAGGTAAATGCTGGATTGTTTGTAAGAGTGGGGGGGAGAGAAGGTAAATTCTGGACTGTTTGTAAGAGTGGGGGGTAGAGAAGGTAAATGCTGGACTATTTGTGTGGGGAGGAGAGAAGGTAAATGCTGGAATGTTTGTAAGAGTGGGGGGGGGGAGAAGGTAAATGCTGGACTGTTTGTAAGAGTGGGGGGTAGAGAAGGTAAATGCTGGACTGTTTGTGAGAGGGGGAGAGAAGGTAAATGCTGGACTGTTTGTAAGAGTTGGGGTAAAGAAGGTAAATGCTGGACTGTGTGGGGGAAAGAGAACAGAAGATAAATGCTGGACTATTTGTGATGGGGCAAAAGAGAAGGTAAATGCTGGACTATTTGTCAGGATGGGGAGAAAGAGAAGGTAAATAGTGGACTATTTGTGAGGATGGGTGGGAGGGAGAAAAAGAATATGTCGGACTATTTGTGGAGAAGGGGAAAAATGTTGGACCATGTGTTGGCATAGGGGTGTGGTAGAAAGTAAAATGCTGGACCATGTGTGCGGGTGTGCCTTGACAATTGTAGCGCTGTGTAAGTGTGTCATGAGATGAAAAAGGTTGAAAATCTGAGAATAGGCTCTTATCACATGGCATCAGGGTGCCTAACTGGAGGCGGTCTGGCAGTAGTGGTTTATAGTTATGGTTAAGTGCTCTTGATCCTATTGCCTTTCATTATATCATAATAAAGCAGTTTGCACAGCAAGTTCAAAGAGAGGAAAGGAATGCCATGATATTATAGGACAGAGGATATGTAGGTAGAGAGAGAGGGAGCAAAAGGAAAAGGTAACTGGAGGGAGACAGGTGTCTAAACAAAAAATCAAATTGATCACGTTCATTAACAAAGAATGAAATAGAGCTCATTAGAAAATACCTGGTAAATGTACTCATTGCTTGATGGATTGTGAGACGAGTGTGTGTACTAAAGTGAAGTGCCTCTCTTTTGAAAGCTGCAGCAGGCTGCATCCTACGAACAGGCCACACACACATTGTTCTTGAATTCAGTAGGAGCTTTGAAGCCTAGCTGACAGCTGTTCAATTGACATGAATTAGTGGAGTTTTTTATTTTATTTTATTGGTAGCATTTTAATTAAGTTCACTAGGAAGTACCCAGTTAGTGTTGATGATCTTCATAAATACCTTACAATTATTTTTCCCAAAGCAGAATGGTTGTTGTGATTTAGAATATATGTTAACTATTTTTAAGTGGAATAACAGTCAAAGTTGGGGATGGTTAAAAAAATCCCGGGAGCTACTCAGCTCTATTCTGTTGCAGTTTACACCTAGGTACACAGATGTGGTGCAACCCACTGTCCTAATGGTGCGATGTAGTCCAAAGAAGAGCAGAACACATGTGTTAGTATGATAAATAGGCTTGATTTCTGCCACTCTGTACAAAGTCCCGACGTGGCCACATTTCGCCTCACTAGAGGCTATGTCAGGAGCTATAACAGCTATTGTGATCCCAAAGGGCACAACACGCAATAGAGCTAAAATCCAATGAAAGCAGCAAGAACCAGCCTTGCAGCTTGCAGGGTAGATAGAAACACAGCAACCGTCTCCCTCATTCAAGAGAAGGGAGACAGTTGCTGTGTTTCTATCTACCGTGCAGCTTGCAGGGTAGATAGAAACACAGCAACCGTCTCCCTCATTCAAGAGAAGGGAGACAGTTGCTGTGTTTCTATCTACCGTGCAAGCTACAAGGCTGAACGTTGCTGCTTTCATTGGATTTTAACTCTGTTGTGTGTTTGTGTCTTCTGGGACCACAATAGCTGTTTTAGCCCCTGACTTGTGAGGTGAAAAGTGGCCACATCGGGACTTTTTTATAGAGTTGTACGAATAAAGCCTATTTATCATACTAAGACGTGTGTTCTGCTCTTCTTTGGACTACCTTCTGTACTGCAGAACATTTTGTTCCTCTTTTGGTGTTTCTAATTGTGCGATGTTGCATTCTGCTATATACAGATGCTTAAAGATCCCATACTGTCTATTTAACGTAATGGTTCATTTTCCCAGGCTCACGGATTCAGCCTCGAGTTCACTTTCAGAGAAGAGAATTGAATTTACCTGGGAATGCCACCTACAATGATCTGACTGCATTTCTTACTGCTGCCAGCTCACCCTGGGAAGTGGATAGCTTTCCTTACTTACAAGGCTTAGATGGAAATGGAACTGGTAAATACAAACTTAATTGTTTTTTATAGCATATTCTAAGTAAAATGTGGAATGAAATAAAAGCAATAATCTTAGGACCTAATATTCAACCAGCAGCAATCGCGTTTTGCTGACCACCGCAGGAGTTAAAACCAGAAATTCAATGCCAGGCCATGTCTGGGCATCGGCATTGAATTTTCAGGTTTGTGGAGCCAGCTAATGCATACCCAGTTAAGTACGATATTCAGCACTTAACCAGCTATGGGTTACCGCATAAATATAAGACTGACTTTTATGCAGTTAACCTGGCCAGTTAAGGCTGAATATCGATGCTTAACCGGCCAAGTGCCGACTCCACCCTGGAACGCCCCCAAAGTAGTTGGTTTTCAGTTCGGCACTAACCGGTTAAGTGCCACTGAAAATTATCAGTCCTGAAAAAATTAAAGAAGCATGGGATAGGAGGCAAGGTTCTGGTGTGGATTAGGAATATGTTATTGGACAGAAAACAGAGGGTAGGGTTGCTTTGCTATGCTATATGATTCTTATATTCCGCTAAATTCAAAAGAGATTCTAAGCAGATTACAAACAATAAGTCCATCTTCAGGAGAATTTACAATTGCATATCTAATACATTGAAACTAAAAGAAAATCTTTCTCAATCAATTGCATCTAATATATTGAAACTAAAAAGCATCTTTCTCATCAACTAGTCTGAAGAAGCTCCTCGGAAGCTAAGAAACATCTTTCCCATCAAACAAAAAAAGACTTTAACACTTTTCTGAAGGAATAGTATTGTGTTATTCCACAAATTTCTAAAGGTAGTCTGTTCCAAAGCTTAACTCCCTGATGTAAAAAGGAATGCTCTAGCATGAATTTCTTCCGAACACCCTTAAAAGATAGATAATTTAATTTCAAACAGCGTTCCGTTCTACCTAAGGAAAAAGATGATGGGAAATCTAGATAACTAATCAGTCTACCAGATTCAGCTCCGTACAGCATTTTGTACATCATACATACTTGCTTAAACTTCAGTCTTGAAGACACATGAAGCCAATGTAGCTCCTTCAACAGTGGGGGATTCTCTTTCATACTTTCCCAGGCTGTAAATCAATCTTGCTGCTGTATTCTGCAGAAATTTAATTTTTTGTAACAGTTTTTTAGTAAGACCCCAAAATAGTGAGTTACAGTAAGTGTAGAATCAGGATTGCCTGTGCCACTGTTCTAAAGTTATCTGGGTGTAATTTAGATCAAATTGCTTTCAGCTGCTATAATCGGAAAAAAAGTTTTTTGATAAAGCCTTCACATGTGATTCAAAAGTTAAGCCTGAACCAACACGACTCCCAATTCTGTTGGAAAATGAGCATGAAAGGGTCTCTAGTTGAAAGCAGATTATGCTGCACTCCTGCTCTTCAGAGGAGCACAGGAAGCAGACAGGATGGTAGAAGTTCCTCAGACTTGGCATGCTGGTCATTTCTCTCAGTGGAGGAGGGTGAACATTGGTTATTCCACAGGAACCAGTGCTATTTAACATATTTATAAATGATAAGGAAATCAGAACGACGAGCGAGGTGATTAAATTTGTAGATGACACAAAACTATTCAAGGTTGTTAAAACACATGCGGACTGTGAAATATTGCAGGAAAACCTTAAGGAATTGGAAGACTGGGCATCCAAATGGCAGATGAAATTTTATGTGGACCAAAAATACTATAATGCCTCTGTATCACTCTATGGTGCGACCACACCTTGAGTATTGCTAAGTTCTGGTCGCCATATCTTAAAAAAAGATATAGTGGAATTAGAAAAGGTTCAGAGAAGAGCAACCAAAATGATAAAAGGGAAATGGGACTTGATATACTGCCTGAGGTTTTTGCAACTACATTCAAAGCAGTTATATATAATCAGGTACTTATTTTGTACCAGGGGCAATGGAGGGTTAAGTGACTTGCCCAGAGTCACAAGGAGCTGTAGTGGGAATTGAACTCAGTTCACCAGGATCAAATTCCACTGCACTAACCACTAGGCTACTCTCGTATGACGAAAGGCTAAAGAGGTTGGGGCTCCTCAGCTTGGAAAAGAGACGAATGAGGGGAGATATGATTGAGGTCTATAAAATTCTGAGTTTTGTAGAACGAGTAGAAGTAAATCAATTTTTTACTCGTTCCAAAAGTACAAAGACAGGGGAAACCCAAGGAAGTTACATGGGAATACTTTTAAAACAAATAGGAGAAATAGGAAGAAATATTTTTTCACTCAATGAATACTTAAACTCTGGAACTCACTGCCAGAGGATGTGGTAATGACGGTTAGCGTATCTGGGTTTAAAAAGTTTAGACAAGTTCCTGGAGGAAAAGTCCGTCCATAGTCTGCTATTGAGACAGACATATGGAAGCAACTGCTTGCCCTGGGATTGATAGCGTGGAATTGTGCCACAATTTGGGTTTCTGCCAGGTACTTGTGACCTGGTTTGGCCACTATTTGGAGACAGGATATTGGGCTAGATGGACCATTGGCTTGACCCAGCCTGGCTACTCTTATGTCCTTATGAACGGTAAAAGGGATGCAGAACTCCTTTGTGCATTAGACGCTTAGTAATGTTTGCTTTAGACCAGCTACAACCAGTCTCAAGCAAATGTTTCAAGCACAGTAAGCTTTGTGCATTGGCCCCTCAGAGCAGAAAATAACCTCTGCACAAATCCTAGAGGAGACCTCCCAGGGTTAAGCTCATTTCAGTCACTAGTCCTAAAACACACTCCTCAGTTTTAACTTCTTCAGTCCAAAATAGCTTTAATGAATTAGTTGTAGGTATTTATTAAATGCCTTTATGAATAGATTCAAGTCATTTAATCTTCTAAAAACTTATCTATTCAAGGACCATTCGAACTTCACCTCCTATATATTCTCAGTAGAGACCTTCATTTTGCATCAGGGCTGAAACATCCTCAATATTCTAATAACAGATCACATTCAAAATCATGGCAGAACTGCTGTTATACAGACTTTCGCTTTTAAAAAAGCCAGTTAGTGTATCCATTTGAAAAAACTAAAAGAAAACCATCCAGTCAGTGGAAACATTCAGACCATTTGGCTCTAAAGTTCTCAATGTGAAAATCCATTTTTGTTCCAGTTATAATAATCCTTTTCCACAACCCCCTACCCCCAATTCCAGAATCCTATTTATTATACAACGAAGTGCAGCAAAAGTATGTCTGTATACTTTTTCAACTTTTCATTTTCAACTTTTTCATTTTGCAGCACACTTGCAAGGCGTAAAAATTATCAAGACACACCACTGGAATCTAACCCATACCTGCCTGTCCCTGCTAAGATCGATTCCATTCCCACCCATCCCTGCAAATCTCCACCCATATCTGTAAGCTTCAGAAATAGTTATTACATTTAACTATGCTACTGAAATACATTAGAACACCGATGTACCTGCCACTGGGACACTGGAATAAGATAGACTGTTACAGATTCCTACACAGACACCACATGCCAGCAGAATCATTCACCTCAGTTGCAGATGTAGAACATGACTCTCACCTGATACCAAATAGGGAAACACAAAAAACATGCAGACAAAAACTGAAAGCAGAAATACCTGACTTTGCATGTCGTGCAACACCAGAGAATTAGAAAGGCATGTTTCCTCCTGTATACAGCAAAATAAAGCCAACAGATGTAAATTCTCAACATCAACATAATTAAATTGCTAAACTGAAAATAAAATCATTTTTCCTACCTTTGTAGTCTGGTGATTTTATTATTCCAGTCTGTTTTCAAGGCCTCCTTTCCACTTGCTGTTCCTTTTCTCACCTTCTTCCCTATGTCTGTTTTGCACTGATCTTTCTCATTTAGCTTTCTTCAATTTCTCTGCTTCCTTCTCAAATCTATTTCATTTTCCATCTTCCTTGCCTTCATGTGCAGCCCGTCTCCCCTCTTCCCTTCTCTTAATGTGTAGCCTGTCTCCCCTCTTTCCTTTCCATTACTCCTTTGTTATTCCATCTGCATTGGCTACCATTAGAAGCAAGATTTCAATTGAAGGTATCAGCTTTGATCTATCAAGCACTGTATGAATCTACGCCTGCTTATTTAGGTGTTTATCTTGCTTTTTTTAATGATTTTATTTCTAGATCTACTACAAATCAATTTTTATTAAAGTTTCCCTCACTTCGCCATGTAAAGGCAAAGAGGGTTTCTCAATCCACTTTTAGCCATTTGGACTACTGCAATTCCATCTACACCGGATGCAAAGCACAAATCATCAAGAAACTCCAAACAGCCCAAAACACTGCAGCCAGATTCATATTTGGAAAAGCGAAATATGAAAGTGCTAAACCCCTCAGAGAAAAATTACACTGGCTCCCACTAAGAGATCGAATTATATTCAAAACCTGTACCCTGGTTCATAAAATTATTCATGGCGAGGCCCCGATATATATGTCAGACCTTATTGACCTACCAGCAAGGAACATAAAAAGATCATCACGCACATTCTTGAACCTCCATTACCCCAGTTGCAAAGGACTTAAATATAAATCAATATATGCATCTAGCTTCTCCTACATCTGCACGCAACTGTGGAATGCACTACCAAATGCCATAAAAACAATGCATGATTTAACAGCCTTCCAGAAGTTATTAAAGACTAACCTGTTCAAAAACATGTATCAAAAGGATCCTTCATAAATGACCTGACATCAAAACTTTATCACAAGTTAACATTGAACTCTTTTTATTTTTATTTGTTTACTTCAATCACATTGTCACTATTGAACATTATATATCACCCCTTGATTTCTACTGCCTGAAATGAACTGTTTATTTACTTACTTCTAATTTATTTTATATTTTCTGTACTTTAAATGCAATAATACTCTGTATTTCTCATTCCGGAAATGGCGATTGCCATTACGGCATAATGTAAGCCACATTGAGCCTGCAAGAGGTGGGAAAATGTGGGATACAAATGCAGCAAATAAATATCAGGCTGCAGTTTTGGAATTCTGTTCCTTCTTTTCTCTTAAGAATTTGTGGTTATCTTCAGTTTAGGAAAGCCCTTAAGACATTCCTTTTAAAGAAATTTTATTAATTTGTGGTAACTGAGTTAGTATTGTATAATCTAGTTTAAACATTGTAATTCCTGATGTTTGTTCAGTTTTTTTGGCTGTTATCCACAGTGAACTTTATGGTGTTTTGCGGGTTATAACACTGTAATAATAATAATAATAGCCTCTCTCTCCTCTTCCCTTCCATTTATGCACAGCATGTCTTCTGTCTTCCCTTCCCTTCATGTGCAGCATATTACATTACATTCCACTATTTCTTATGTTCCGCATCTACCTATAGAGTTCAGTGTGGATCACAACAAGAAACAGACAGGCAAATCCTGTGAATTAACATCTAATCAACTAATAATAGAAAATGTAACAGCACTTTCATTGTTGAAAGTTTTTAAAGCTTTCCTAAAGTCAGAGAAATTCTGAATTTTTTTTCAATTGTAAAGGAAGTGAATTCTATAATAGAGGAGCCTGATAAATAAAACTAGCAGAAAAAATTGTCCTATTTTTCAATCTGCTTGGATTAAGGTAATAAAGAAGTAAGTTATCTCGAAGTCCTCTATATTTATTAGCCATTTGGACACAACTAAGTAGATACACTGGGGTGACCCCATAAAAAATCCTATATAGGGTTGTGCAAACCTTAAACTGAATTCGGTCATCCACCGGTAACTAGTGGAGAGCTTGCAATAAAGGGGTTACACTATCATGTTTGTGTACGGAAAAGTAAAGTAGGCTTTGTACATCCAGTCTAAATACATGGGTGTCCAAAGTTTTCTCATCAGCAGAAATTATTTCTTTTTTTTCCACTTTAAATTTTTATTATAATAATTTTGTAACAGTCAACTTTCAGAAAGAGCACATCCTGCTCATTCATGCCCACACAGGAGCTAAAAATTTCTAGACTAATACAGCACACTCAAGCTTATCAGCTAATTGAACTCCTCTACATTATTTGTTATATAATTAGTCCCTTAAACAACTTCCACGCCCCAAAAAGACTGTGCACCAATAATGTGCCACCCCCCCTCCCCTCCCCTCCCAACCCTCCAACCTCTTCCAGCCCCTTCATAACTTGAGAATGCCCCTTGGTTCTTTGAGGCATGCTTTCTCACCCCTCCCCCCCCTTAACCCTCCCCATCCAAGCCCATCAACAGCCTCTAATTCTCCATCATCCTAAATGCGTAGTAATCGCTGTTGTAATCGAGCCCACCCACCCTTATGTCGCAGAACCCTCTCCCTACGATAAGCCATAAGGCGCTCCATTTGTATTAACTGACCCAATTTGCATTTCCAATCACCCAGTGTCAGGGGAGAGTCTACCTTCTTCCAATGCTGTACTATAAGGCACTTGGCTGCTGCCAACCCCCATCGCAGCCATTTTCTCTCCTCCCAAGAATCCCGCTCATTATGCAAACCCAAGAGGCATACCAGAGGACTACACACCAGTGATGAGTCAATCAATATTACTAACGCTTTCATAACGGCCTGCCAGAAGGGAACCACTCTTGGGCAGGTCCATCATATATGTAGAAAAGAACCCAGCTGGGATTTACACCTCCAGCATATGTCTGATGTACCAGGGTACGTCCACTTCAATCTCTCAGGTGTGTAATCTGGATAAGACTTTATATGCATTTTCCTGCACCAAAACACATACCAAAGCTTTCTGAACCTCCCCACAAATAACTTCCCACTCCTGATCAGAAAAATGGCAATTTAAATCTTCCTCCCAGGCCCCCTGAAAACCAAATGGTCTGGGATCACATCCCCTAAAAAATTTATATATCACTGGGCACCCTCCTCAACAAAAGCCACAGATTTTCCAGACTTTCCGTCTCCTGAGGGTTCCCCCCCCCCCCCCTCCAACCCAATGTCCCCACAAAATGTTGAATCAGTATATAGGAAAAGATGTCCCCCACCTCCCCCGGGCAGACCATACATGGAGCACAGCGTATCAAAACTCCCCCCTGCAGCATGGCACGGAAATTCAAGATACCCACTTGTTCCCACCGCGCAAATATGGCATTTTCTCTCCCTGCCCCAAATTTTGGCTCCCATCTCAAAGGTGCCAGTGTCAATACCCTATCAGTCTGTCCCCATGCCCTCCACACTTCTCCCCACAGTTCCACCAAATGCCTCACATATGGATTTTGTATCCCAGCCAAGATCACTCCCACTCCCTCAGTAGTCCATAAGTAAGAACTCATCGGCCTATGCGGGCTATATGACTGCTCCAACTGACTAGTGGGTTTGGTTATCCCGCCTCTCCCAGTCCTTGATCATCCGCAGTTGGGCAGCAAAATAATACCACTAAATATTGGGCACTGCTCTACTCCCCCCCCCAGGAGCGCCCCACAATACTCGTCTAGCCAAACGGGGATGCCTACCCACCCATATAAACTGTGACAAAAGACCCTGCAGTTGTTTAAGTGTCCGTCTCGGAACCACCACTGGCAGTGCCTGAAACAGAAATAACAATCTAGGCAGCACATGCATCTTCACCACTGCCATATGCTCCCACCACGAAAGCCACAACCCTTCCATCGGGACAACTCCCCCCCCCCCTCCCCCCCGAATTTGGTCTATTATCTTCCCATAATTAAGACTATACACCCTTCCCAAGTCCCTAGGAATCTGAATCCCCAAATACCGAACGCGGTGCTTGGCCCACTTGAATGCAAACAATGCTCTCAATCTACTTTTCTCCCCATGGGTCAAAGAAATCCCCAATAGCTCACTTTTATCCATGTTAACCCTTAGGCCAGCATAACGTTCAAATTCCCCAAGAATCTCCAACGCCGCAGGTAGTGTCTGCTCAGGATCCACCACATAAAGTAGCACATCATCCAATACGATGTTCCATCCCCCCAACCCGAGTACCCCGAAAATCTGGATGCTGACGTATCATTACTGCCAATGGCTCTATGTACAGTGCAAAGACGTGGGGTGACAAGGGACATCCCTGCCTAGTACTTCTACCTATTGGGAAAAAGGAAGTATATTCCCTATTAATATTAAGGCATGCTTTTGGAGCTATATACAAAGCTGCCAGCCAAGCCCCAAAATTATCTCCCAGGCCCATGCGATTCATCACTTCTCGTAACCCCCCCCCCCCCCCCAGCTTACCCAGTCAAAGGCCTTCTCTGCGTCTATAGCCAACAAAGCTGTACTAAACCGGGATCTTTGTGCCTCCCATATTAAATGGAGAGTACGCTTTATGTTATCCCCTACCTGCCTCTTTGGGATAAACCCAGATTGATCTATATGGATCAATTTCGGCAACACCCTAGCCAGCCTGGACCTTGGCTGCTATCTTTGCATCCACATTCAGAAGTGAAATAGGCCTATAGGCACCACAAACCACGGGATCTTTCCCAGTCTTAGGCAGAACCGTTATCCCAGCCTCAGACATGGATACCGGGAGCCCATTGCCCTCCAAAATGCCATTTCCCACCCACACCAATAAGTCTCCCAGCTCCTCCACAAAACATTTATAAAACCTCGCCGAGTATCCATCTAAACATGGTGCTTTACCAGTAGGGAGCCGTTTTATCATGCCCTGTACCTCCCCTAGTCTAATGGGTTCCCCAAGCTGAGCTCTTTCAGACTCTTCCAATCGTTGTAATGGAACCTGGTCCAAATATCGAGCTATATCTGCAGCTGGTGTATCCTCAGAAGCACTATATAAATCTTGATAGTATTTCACAGAACAATTTCCAATGTCTGAATCAGCATAGTGCCAACCTCCCCTATCATCTTTCATCTTTTGAATAAGGGAGCGCCCTCTCCTCACCCGTAAATAATGGGCCAACATTGCACTTGATTTATTGGCAAACTCAAAATATTGCTGCTTTAGCTTGGTTCTCGTAAAATCCACATCTGCAATTGTGCTATTTCCCCTCTCACTTGCTTAAGGTCTTCCCATACATGCGGTGTAGGGTTTCTTTTATGCAGCTTTTCTAAGTGCAATAACCTCATCTGCAAAGTCAGCGAGTGCTGCCCTTTTTTTTTCTTGCGCGATCCCCACTTAATCAAGGCACCCCTCACCACTACCTTCATCGTGTCCCATAACACCCCATCAGTTACTTCCCCATTGTCACTAAAGCAACGGAACTCTTGAATAGTAAGCTTAATATCTTCCCGCACTTTCTCATCTCCAAGCAGTGACTCGTTAAGTCTCCAGACTCCTTGTCGCCTGCATTGACCCAACCCAGTTAATTTAATCCACATTGGCACATGATCAGAAACACAAATGGTCTCTATCTCAGCAGCCATAACCCATCTATCCAGGAATAAGTCTGCGCTGCATGTGAGTAAAAGGTGTAATTCCGCTGCACCCCATGTAACAACCTCCAACAATCCACCTCCTCCAACCCCTTCAAAAATTGTAACAATGCTTTCCACCCAGGGCCACTCTGCTGCCCTCCTCCCGTCGAGTGATCTAGTCTTGCATCCGGGGCAATATTAAAATCCCCCCCTACCATGACCTGCCCTCCTACAAATCCCAAAATTTCTTCTTTTAGTGTTTGAAAGAGTTCTTTCTGCCCCACATTCAGAGCATAAATGTTAATCAATGTCAGCTCCTTGTCCTGCAACCACCCTCTGAGGGCCATACAATGCCCACTGATATCTCGAAACACCTTTTTAATCACAAACCCGCAAGTTTGTCTTATCAAAATGGCCACTCCCCCAACCTTTTTGGTCCTATTCCCTGATGTACCACCACTTCCCGAAAAGGCCTATGATGCAGCATGTGAGTATCTCTCAGTCTTAAGTGTGTTTCTTGCAAAAACGTTACGTCCCACTTCAGCCTGCCCAACTCCTTAAATACTCTACTGCACTTCCCCTGATTATTTAGCCCATTTACTTTCCATGTGTCCACCAATAAGGTCTCTCCCCTCCCCCTCCCCTTGTCCCCTCCCCTTCCCCACAGGCGATCTCTGCCCTCCCCCTGCTCCAAACCCACTCTCCTCTGCTCCAACATATCCCCAACCCCTCCCCCATCCTCCCCTTCCCTTCCCTGTAGCTGATCTCTCTATCAGTAAATCAGTCATCCAACGAGGAATCAACGCACTCTCCCAGGACTTTAACCTCTCAAAAGCTAATCCCTAACCCTCCCATCCCCCTACATTTGCCCACATCCACTGCATTCATTCATCCCTCCACCCCCAAACTTGCATAGTTTAATTCCCTCACCCAAATTCCCTCCAGTTCCATCTCACACCTCACCCCTCACCAGCTTCCAACCTATTCCTATGCTCCCCAGGGTATCCTGCCCTCCCTCCCCTCTCCCCTGCAGACCCCCTGTATATAGCACCCCCTGAGCAATTGCTTATCTGCATAATGTTCTCAATGAAATAATCAATCCTCCACTAGTCCGCATAAGTCTGTGTTCCTTCAGGAAGCTTGCTTGTCAGAATTCTTCCCCCGATCCGCCACGCTGAATCCGCTCTGGGTTCCTTGGTGGTCTCCAGTAACTCCTTCTGAATGGGAACATCTCTACACCCCAAAGAGCGCAATGTTAACCATGCTTCATCCGGGGTCTTTACGCGATTTACCGTCCACCGTTAGCCACAACCCAAATGAGAAGAGCTACCTGTATTGGATCCCCTTTGACCTCATAAATATCGTGGCTTCTCGAAAGGATAGACGCTTTTGCAATGTAGTCCATGCAAGATCTTGAAACACTCCAATCTTACAGTTTTTCCAAAGAATCTCTTTTTGCTGCCTCGCTTTAGACAATACCTTCTCCTTCATGGGGAAATCAGCAAAACACACTACAATGTCCCTCTGGATGCGGAGGTCTGGTAGTTGACCACTGTCCTCAGAATTCAAAATGAACCCACACAACTCTCGAATCACTGCTTCACAGTTGCTAAATATATCCAAGTCAGGGATTCCTTTGAATCGCAAATTGTTTCGGCACAACCTTTTCTCCAGGTCTTCTACCTTCTCCCTGAGCTGTTGTAATTCCCGCGTGTCAGCATTCACCACTTTATGCAGTTTCCCCATGTCCAGCTTAAAAGTCTCCATCCCCTCCTCCACCTCACCGACACACGTTCCCAAGTCATGAATTTCAGCCCTAATTTCTCTCAGGGCAGTTTGTATATCCTTTCGGACCCCCGCCAGATCGGCCTTCAAGTCTTGAAACCAAGCCACTACTTCCGATTTTGCAATCTCGCCAGCCTCGAGTCCCTCCTCAGTGTGCTCCTCCCCGGCCACAGCCGGACTTGCCGCCATCTTTGCTTCACTCCGCTTTGGCCCTGCCAAAGCCGGCGGCATTTTCTTATTTTGATCCATCAAAAAAAGGAATCGCTCCAGTCACTTCTTTTGCGGCATACCTCAGGGACCTTTCCCCTTTCGATGCACTCTTCGGGATGCTGCTCAAGTCTGTGGGATTTGCTCGCTGTAAACAATGCCCCGATGGAGCTCCGCGTTCAAACTGCCACCCCGGTCTGTGACGTCACTTCCTCCTCAGCAAAAATTATTTCTTATTAAGTAAGTTCACCTGTGAATCTAATGTCAAAGTGCTTGATAATGTTACTCCAAGAATTTTAATGTTTACCTGAAAAGTAAAATGTTGGCCACTTCATTTCAACACGTTATCATTCCATAAATCATTTGTTTGTTGTAACAAAAGGAACTTTGTTTTTTCTTTAAGTTTTAAACCATGAGTTTTAATCTAAGTTTCCAGGAGGATACAATCTCTTACTCTGAGTGCAGTATCCTCAGCTGTCTCAAAGACAGGGAGCAGTATTGTTATGTCATCCACATAACTGAAAACTTTAAAGCCTTCAGAACTTAATACCAGGCCTGAGGCAGACATTAGCATAGTAAACAGAGTTGTCTTAAGGAAAGCCTTGTGGGACTCCACAGGTGGCACGCCATGATTCTGAATGGGTCCCTTTAAATCTCACACTATATGCCCTAGATTTGAGAAAGCTCTCTAACCAGGACAAAACATTGCCTCCCACCCTAAAGTTAGCTAAAATACCTAATAAAAATTGGTGCTCCACCAAATCAAATGTGCATGATAAATTGAATTGTAATATAATAGCCCTTAGTCCTTTTCCTAAGAGTATCCTGCCCTCCACCAATAGAGTGGAGAGCAAGATGCTCTTCCCTTTATGTGCAGCCTGTTTCTTCTCTTCCCTTCCCTTTATGTGTAGCCTGACTTCCCTCTTCTCTTCCCTTTATGTACAGCATATCTCCCCTGTTCCCTTCCCTTTATATATAGCCTATTTCCCGTCTTCCTTCCCCTTCCCTTCATGTGTAGTCTGTCTCCCCTGTTCCCTTCACTTTATGTGCAGCCTGTCTTCCCTCTTCCCTTCCCTTTATGTCAGCATATGTCTCCTCTTGCCTTCCTTATATGTGTAGCCGGTCTCCCCTCTTCTCTTCCCTTCCCGTTGTGTGCAGTCTGTTTCCCATCTTCCCTTCTCTATATATCCAACATTTTCATTCTCTCCTCATGCCCACTCCATTCCCTCCCGCAGGTCCAATATCTTTTCGTACCTTTTTCTTTCCTCTTCCCACCTCTCAGGCCTCTCTCTCCACTCCCAGCTTTGCAGTTGCCAGCAGCTATTAGGGCAGGTCTTCTTCACTACCATGCACTAACTGGTTAATGCAGAGCTAACACAGGAGCATTAACTTCCTCCTAAACTAGAGCACAAATTTACAGTTGTGTAAAAACTGTGTGAAGCAATTCTATATCTGAGCACTGCCATTTAGATGCCCCGATGTCACATGGTGAGAGCCTATTCTGTAACAGTATCTGGGCACCCAAATCCCACTATAGAATACTATAGTAACCCTGCAACTGGGCACGTAACATTCACACACCTGCAGTTCCACCGGCCATAGATCTGGCATAACTGTTAGGTGTGTAAATGTGGCAATACAGTATTCTGTAAGTTACGTGTGTAGGTGAGAGCCCCGCCCGTTGCCTGCTCAGGCCACTCTCATGTGTTTCCCCCCTTGCATTTACCTGCTATGCCACTCCTATATGGGCGCCCTGTTAGCATTTACCTGCATAAGTGTACTGTTGACCACGTTAAGTGCTAGTATTCTGTAAATTTACGAGTGCATGGGGTGCATAATTCAGCCACCCAGTCATGGAATTAAGGC
This sequence comes from Microcaecilia unicolor, assembly GCF_901765095.1. NCBI lineage: Eukaryota > Metazoa > Chordata > Amphibia > Gymnophiona > Siphonopidae > Microcaecilia > Microcaecilia unicolor. The sequence continues at coordinate 123,815,415 of NC_044031.1, read as the reverse complement.
TTATTTATTTATTTAAAAACTTATAACCTGCTTAAACCTAAGTGATTCACATCAAAATGTACATAATAAAAACAGAATATATTTGCATATCACATAAAACTAGTGCAACTCATCTAACGTCATTGGTATGGACCATACATAGAGTATCAAAGCCTACATACCCCCCAAAAAGGCCTGTACAAAAAAAATAAGGTTTTCAATAGGTTTTTAAATTGAATCTTACTTACACATAACCGTAACTGCCCTGACAACATATTCCAAAGCAGTGCTTCTACTTAGGTATTAATTGCATGTAATTGCATATAATTGCTGCAATTGGGAATACCTGCACTGTGCACACATAAGTTCTTACCATCTTGTTGGCGCTTATGCTTCTGTGTATATTTAGCAACATGGTTTTCTGGATGTAAAATATGCTTTATGAGATTTCCTTTAACAGATGTATGTGGCATGTTCTGTACAGTGTTTATTTCTTGCACTTGCTAGGAAATAGCACCAGGTATGATCTGACTCCTGTCACAGCGGTCAGCGTTCATTTGCTCAGCAATGATGGGACAGAGATCCCAGTGAATGGCCCCATCTATGTGACAGTGCCTCTGCCATCCAGCAGCAGCCTGAAGCACAATGCTCACATCCCAGCATGGAAATTTGACCAAAAACTCGGTAAGTAAGAGAAGCTGGCAGTGCTCTTACAGGATGTAGTAATGACAGACACAAACTGAAACCTGGTGTAAATCCTGGCATGCAATTTGGGCCCGGATCCCTTGCATTCTGAAACCCTGCGTGCATCTTTTCTGAATGCACCTGATCCGCTCATTCCCTTTCTGTGGCCATGCCCTCTTTTTGACTGTGTGCAAGACAGTGGCGTAGCCACAAGTGGGCCTGAGTGGGCCGGGGCCCACCCACTTAGGGCTCAAGCCCACCCAACAGTAACACATGTTTAGCAGTAGCTGTGGGGATCCCAAGCTCTGCCAGCTGAAGACTTCCCCCTGATGGTAATGAAAATACTGCTCTCCACGATACTGGCACCTGTGTATTCTCAGTTTTCAGCGCATGCCTGCTGCAGACTACCAAGGTGGAGAGAAGCATTTTCCCACCAGCTGAGATATTTTTTTGGTGATGGTGGTGGGGGGAACATTTGGTGCCCACCCGCTTCTTGCCTAGGCCCACCCAAAATCTGCTGTATGGCTACGCCCCTGATGCAAGAGGATTTGGGCACCAATTTTTATAGAATCACACAGACAGATCCGAGCACAAATCCAAATTGGTGCCAGTTAATGTCAGTAATTGCTTGTAAACAACCAATTACTGATCGCTAATGACTCGTTATCTAATTTATTTGCGTGCAGATCTCAGGATTGTGCGCAAATATGGATGCCATTTATAGAATCCGGAGGCCTAGTGGTGGGGTTGGGATCACCATGAAGGAACTACATGTGTGATCTGTGCTAAGGTGGGAAGGGGGTTGGATGTTCATTATAAGATACCACTGCGGTGTCTCTGTTAATTGTGTGGTTTATAGAGGCTTATGTCTGTCATTACATTGTACATGACCATGATTGTTTGACTGTTCTATGGTTTCTACAATAAAAAGATTTTAAAATAGAATCCAGGGGTGAGTGTATGGTTGAATTATGCAAGTCTAGTGTTCAGGTCAGCAGCCAAACTAACTTGAGGAAGCTATATAAAAAGAGTTCTATGTCTTATAAGATCTCTATCCCCATACTCTGTTGGGATGGCTAGCAACATTTGATGAAGGGGGAAAAATATGTGTAAAATTATACTGTATGGTGGTTTAATTATGCAGTTCCTTTGGTGCAGTATAATTTTTGGAAGATAAAAGCTAAATAATGTAGGAATGGTGTCATTTGAACAAGAGTTATTGCTGGGAAGGGTGACTTGATGACATTTTCTAGGTCTTGTGGGTTCTTTGTAATGAGTTCTCTGACTTGCTTTTATTTGCTTGCATTGATGCTAAGGCTAAGATAACCACCGAGCTCCAGTTTATTTTTCCACTGAAAGCTGGTCCATTTCTGGTTTTACCCCATTGCGTGCATGGGCTTGTGGTCCTGTTGTCCTAAGAAAACCAGTGGACTTAACCAGAATTGGATTGGCTTGGGGAAAAAAATGGAGTCACTTGGAAATCCTAAACTGCAGGGGAGGGAAGGTACTGCTCTCAAATTTGTTTTTAGTGTATGTGACTTTAGCAGTTAGGTGGGTTCATCATCGATGCCATATTTAATATGAAGGTTGGTTAAGTAAGGTGCACCTGTTCTCTCTCTCTCTCTCTCTGCCCTTAGTTTAATTCATGTTTCCAGATCTTAACTGTATTAATTCCATCACCCCCACACTGCTGTCTGGTTTCCTTTGTCTCTCTTGCCTTATAATATGTCCTATAGACCTAAAAGAATGAATTTACCTCCAGATTCTATGAGAATATTACCAACAAATTTCATTTTCCATCCAGTTCAGTCCTTGCCAGAGTTTTAACACTTGAACCATCTAATGGACTCTTTCAGGTCAATATTCAGCTTTTTTGCTGTGCTAATTTATCTGGGTAGTTAATCCAGTTAGTTTACTGAATATTGCCACTAACCTTGAACTCCACCCCAACTTCGCCCATAGGTTGCCTGGCACTATCTGGATAGTGCAGATGTGGTCTGTAACGATATTTGGAGGCACTATCTGGCTATCAAAGAAGAATTCTGTAATGATATTCAGTGCAAAGCAGGATTTTTATGCACCAGGATATAGACGCTGCCATTTGGGCACTTATGCACATTGGCGCCGGACTGTTGGGCTTCCAAATGGGAGGTGTCTAAAAGTCTCCCCTCCTCTCTCACACTCACTGGGATCTGAGCCAGGGGCTGTCTGGGCTGGCAAAGGCATAGTGCTGTGGGTGGGGCTGTCCTCAGAGCATAAGGGAGATCATAGCTGCCCCAGGAGGTATCTGTGAGAAAAGATGGAAAAAGCAGCATCCTCTCTCACAGGTAATGCCTGGGGCAGCTAGGATCTCCTTTGCAGCAGTGGTCCTTGGAGCAGAAGGGATAACATAGCTGCTTGCTCTAGGCAATGCCTGTGAGGAAGATGCTACCTGTTCTGTTCTCTCTCACCTCCTGGAGCAACTATGATCTCCCTTATGCTCTGAGGACCACCCCGCCCACAGCACTGTGCCTCTGATGGCCCAGACGGCCCCTGGCTCAGATCCCGGTGAGTGTGGAGGAAGGACTTTTAGACACTTCTCAATTGGTTGCCCAAAACTCCATTGCCAGTACAGCAGCACCTAGAAGTCACGAACACCAAAATGGCACACGAGGGCCCAAAATTCATGCTTCCTATTTAGTACCATTACCCAAATAGTGCAAAGGAGGTCTGCAAGGATATTCGGTGGCACTATCCAGATAGTGCAGAGGGGGTAAGGACACTCAGTGGTAGTATCTGGTAGTGCAGAGGAGGTCTGTAAGGATATTGGGTGGCACTATCTGAAGACTGCAGAGGAAATTTGTAAGGATATTTGGTGGCACTATCCGAAGAGTGCAGAAGGGGGTCTGTAAGGATATTCGGTGGCACTGTCCGAAGAGTGCAGACGGGGTCTGTAAGGATATTCGGTGGCACTGTCCAAAGAGTGCAGAGGGGGTCTCTAAGGATGTTCGGTGGCAGTATACAGCTAGTGCTCCAAATATCCTCAAAAGACCCGACTAAGCAATGTATCTGAAAAACAGCAGTTGTTATCTGGATAAATGGCTTTCAGTATTGATTGATTCAGAATTCTTCTATAGCAGCACATTTCCAATGCTCGTATTCTCTTTCTGATCCCTTTGCGATGCATCCATGATATTTCCATTTTTTGCCTAGTGATTGTCTGCATAGGTTCTGCCTGTTGTAGAAAAGGAGCAAAAGGACCTCTGGCACAGAGACGAGGTATCATCCATCTTTACAGTCCAAGGGCCCTATAGAGCAGCTTCTGCAACTGCTTCCACACAGAAATACTTTTGCTTAATTTTCCACCAGAACGTAGCTGGTCATTATCAGAGCGCTCCCTGAGATCTCCTTTTATAACTGATTGTTGCTAAAATCCAGTGTTGCATGGCAGTCTTTTCAGGCACATTCATAGGCAACTTGTACTGTGCGTAGTGCTAGTTTCCCTGCTCTGCTTTTTCAAATGGTTTAATAGCATTTTCCAAGTACTGGAGTCAATGTTTCCTTTCCCAGGTAGCTGGAAATTGTTCTTTTCATAAGCAGGCAGCCCTGAATTAAAAATTAACTGTATTGAGTACCCAAGGGAGAAATGACAGTACATGAAACACCCTCTGAATTTGGCTTTCATGGGGGGGGGGGGGGGGGGGGGTTGTTTTTAATACTTACCTGCATGGGTAGACTGACCATTTGGACAATAGGGCAGTGCCTGTGGGATCACAACAGTAGGGGGCTCAATCTTCCCTAGCCCTCCATTTAGTTTAATGCAGTAGCGTAGCCAGACCTAGTATTTTGGATGGGCCCAGAGCTAACTTAGATGGGCCCTTCCATGGCACGGCACTCCACAGCCCCCCCTCCTCCCGGAGATATTAAAATATATATAAATTTTTTCACCTACCTCACATCAACATCTCTTCTCCTCTGCAGCATCCCATCATCTGTCTGTCCATCGCTGAACCCTGTCCCTCCCTGTTGTACTTTACAGGTGTTCACGGCGCCTGTAGTGATTCAAAGATTGCTGCCTGCGCCAGCCCTACAGGCTTCCATTGGCCGGGTCCCGCAAGACAGGAAATGATGAAAGCGAGGGCGGGATCTGGCCAATGGAAGCCCGCAGGGCCGGTGCAAGCAGAAATCATTGAATCACTGCAGGTAAATCTCTCTTATCTGCACCCTTCTCCTCCACTGCTAGCTCCAGACTCCGTTCCTTTTATCTTGCTGCACCTTATGCCTGGAATACACTTCCTGAGCCAGTATGTCAAGCTCCATTTCTGGCCATCTTCAAATCCAAGCTAAAAGCACACCTTTTTTTTTTTTAATACTTTATTTTTTCAAAATGTACAAGGTCTCACTTATAAATGGCAATAAAGCCATAAGTTTACAAACTACATTGTTTATCAATAAAATAAGAATTATATGTTCTCAAAAGGCAAATTAAACAAACATAGTAATACGACAATTGCTTCCTTAGACCACTATCTTGGTGGGGGAGGGGAAAGAAAAAAGAGGAGATTTAAATGATAGAATCAAATAAAAAAGAAAAATGGCCTGGCTCTATACCCCTAACTCAACTCTTACACTTAATAGCTCAACACATCCTACCTGGACATCTTTTTATTTTCAATAAACAATTTAAGCTGATCTAATTCAAAAAAGATATATTTATTACCCAAATATTTTATACAACATTTGCATGGGTAGGCTAACAAAAATGTAGCCCCCATTGCTTTAACTTCTTCTCTGTAAGCTAGAAAAGCTTTCCTGCATTCCTGTGTTATTCTAATCACATTTGAGTCTTGTTCAAAAACAAATGTTACTAGGAGCGTCCTACAAGTGGACACCTCTGTCATAGAATCTTCTAGGAAAGCTGAAATATCTTGAAGGTTCGAGACCTGGTTGTTATCTGTTAGAGTCACCTTAGTTTGTTTAGACTCAGGTAGATAATAAATTTTATTAATCGGTGGCACCGCAGTTTGAGGATAAGCCAAAACTTCAAATAGGTATTTTTTCCAAAGATCCATTGGTGAAATTCCATATACAGTGGGGAATGTGGTAGCCGTGTTAGTCCACTCTTAAGGTTATCAATAGAAATCAAACAAAATAAAACATGGAAAAGAAAATAAGATGATACCTTTTTTACAGGACCAGGACACTGTACCAGTGATTTCACAGTGAGAATCCTCAAAGGTAACTTTAAAACCATACAAGAACGTAAGACCTTTGAAGTCAGAATGATTGAATATTTTAACACCCAACAGAAAGGACTTAACAAGGATCTGGGGTTCCTAGCCCATTATAAACCATAAAGCTGTATGTCTCTGTTGATCACCCTCCCCTCACCTATCCACACCCACCCTGTTAGAATATCAATGATATGCTTTGATGTCCCCATGCATACTTCCTACCCACCCCCCTCCTCCCACCCTGTCAGACTGTCACAGTAATGCTTGAATGTTTTCACTTATATACACTGTCAGCTAGCACATTTGCTTATTTCCGATCTGAGGAAGAAGGGCAACCTTCGAAAGCTAATCAAGAAATGTATTAAGTTATGTCCAATAAAAAAGGTATCATCTTATTTTCTTTTCCATGTTTTATTTTGTTTGATTTCTATTCATATACAGTGGTAAAATTTAAAAACCGCAAGTTCAACCGTCTATTATAATTTTCTATCTGTTCCAGCTTTAAAGAAGTCCTGGTTTTATCTTTTATCAACGTTTCCGTTAAGTTTTCAAAGTTGAGATTTCGGATTTTTGGGTTAACGATTCAGTTTTAACATTCTCAAGCGCAGATGTTAAAGATTCTAATTTACTAACCATTAAAGACGTTTCTTGAGAGGTTTTTGTCACTGCAGCCGTTAACTGTTGTAAAGCAGTCCAAATAGTTTGTAGAGTCACCGCTTGGGGAGCAGAGGGGAGCTCCATGATCGTAGTCTTTGCTTCTTGGGATTGTGTACCGCCCTCTGAGGCCCTCTGGTCGCCGACTTCCGGCTCCGTTGAGACCTCCACACATTCCCGAAGAATGGCAGGACAAAGCGGCGGAGTAAGCGCCGGTGGGGATAAAGATGTCTCAATCCCTAATGGAGATGTCGCTCCTCCGACAGCTCCATAAGCGGGATCCCTCTCGCCGGTTACTGCTGGGGTGTTCGTGACGAACCGCTGGCGTGTTTGCTGACCGGGGGTAAGTGTTCGGGCCGATAGCGGTAGACCCTTTACCACCCCCTTTCTCTTTGTATGGGGCATCTGGAAAGCGATATAGACAAAAGGCAATAGAGGTTTCAGCTCAAACTGCAGCGGAGCCTCAAGCCAGAGCCGCCATCTTTGACTCCTCCCAAAAGCCCACCTTTTTGATGCTGCTTTTATCTTAACCCTAAGAGGTGTATTTTCAAAGCACTTAGACTTACAAAGTTCCATAGTAACCTATAGAACTTTGTAAGTCTAAGTGCTTTGAAAATGAGCCTCTTATTCACTTTGTTCAGAACCCTTATTTTATCATCTTCACTTTAATATTCCCTTATCTCTTGTTTGTTTGTTTGTTTGTTTGTTCTGTCTGTCTGTCCTAATTAGATTGTAAGCTCTGTCGACCAGGGACTGTCTCTTCATGTTCAAGTGTACAGCGCTGCGTACGTCTAGTAGCGCTTTAGAAATGATAAGTAGTAGTAGTCTTTACACTTCAATTTAGTCAATAAGTGAACAAATTATATATAATTAAAACTCACATATATCTAAATTCTCCTAAATATTAAAAACTATATCCAACATACCATAGAAATGCACATTCTGCCATGTGACCTCGAATAGCTAATCACAGAGCTACATGGATTTAAACTAATGTCATCTACTCTTTCCTTGTCATCAAGCAGATGAAGCCATTACGTATGGGTTATGTCCATCAACCAGCAGGGGAGATAGAGAGCACTCAAACTTTCACAGTGCCCACTTGGTCAGCTAGCTCCACTGCCTCTTCAGTATTCTCTATCTCCCCTAGCAGGGTGGCTGCAGCTTGTTCGAGCTCCAGAAAAATCTGCCGGGAGGTGGTTCCTGGCTTGCCAGTTGTTAACCGGGGTGTTGGAGGCTATAGCAGCTTCACTTTAAAGGCACATAGGTTAGCCCTTTCCCTGCCTTACCCATACCTCTGTGGATGTGGACATATTGCCTTGCTTTCCCTGTCCTTTCCCACCAACAGTGGATGCAGGCATATAGGTTCGCCCTTTCCCTGCCTTTCCCACTCATCTGAGCCTCCGGAGTCTTCAATACCTCTGCTTTCCTCACAGCTTTAAAAAAAAAAAAAAAGAACAGAGGTTTTTGACCTGATTTTCAGCAGGATCGTAGTTGTACACTAGATCCTTTGAGGTAAGAGTGTTTTCCAACTCCTCCGGGGTGGGCCCGCGATCGGGGCGATTTTGGCGCGAAACCGCCATTTTGGATTTTACCGCCGTTTTTCGGCGATGGCTGCGGACAATGTAAAGCGCTGTTCCACTTGTGGCAAGCGCAAATCAGCAGCAGGGCTCTGTAAATCGTGCTGTATTGGCGTATGAGCCGGCCCGAGCATGGCGAGCGATGTTTCTTCCCGCTCTGAGCTGGCAGCAGGCGCCATTTTGCTTACACCGCATGGCGCAGCCTCCGTGGACACGGAGAGACCTGAGCCGGGTGGGGCACCTCGAGATGAGGTTATTTCAGGAGTGGCTGGCACCGGACAGGATTTGGGTGCCCAGGGTGAGATTTTCTCCCCGGATTTTGTGCTTTTGCTCTCAAGACAAATCCCTCCTTTCAGTACCCTTCTCCACCACCTCCAACTCCAGGCTCCGTCCCTTCTGTCTCGCCTCACCCCATGCCTGGAACAAACTCCCTGAGCCCATACGCCGTGCCCCCTCCCTACCCATCTTCAAATCAATGCTCAAAGCCCACCTCTTCAATGTCACCTTCGGCACCTAATCACTACACCTCTTCTCAGAAAACTTATCTACCCCAACTTGACATTTCGTCCTTTAGATTGTAAGCTCTTCCGAGCAGGGACCGTCCTTATTGTTAATTTGTACAGCGCTGCGTAACCCTAGTAGCGCTCTAGAAATGTTAAGTAGTAGTAGTAGTAGTATAAAGCATACATGATGAAAAGAGCCCTTCTTCAGGGGTCGCCTGAGGCTCCTCTGATTGCCCCCCCCCCCCCCCGATGGATTCTGGCCTGGGACTGCCCAGTGAGGCTTTTTTCCCGGATGCTTGGCCTAAAGATAAGCGCAGAAGGGTTAATTCCCCTTCAGATTGTGGTGCACCTTTTTCCCCCCCGTGGTCGGGGTGTGAGGATTCGGAGAACTCTGACAGACGTTCTTGGTCTGAGGAACCAGAGTCAGGTGCAGATTTACCACAGGATCTGGATGATCCCTCCGCGGTGAGGATTTTCCACCGTGATGAGCTGCCAGCGCTTATTTCAGATACCCTGCAGGCCCTCTCGATTGAAGATCCTGACAGTGGCATGGCCTCCTCGGGTAATCCCAGGATGGCTAGTACCAAGAAAGCTGCTCGGGCCTTCCCTTTGCATGACTCCATCCTAGAGCTTGTTTCGGCTCAGTGGGCTGACCCTGAGGGACCTTTGAGAGTTTCCAGGGCTATGGGGCAGTTATACCCTCTGCGTGAGAGGCATTTGGCTAGTTTTCAAATGCCTTCAGTGGATGCCCTAGTCACTGCGGTGACAAAGAGAACTACCCTCCCTGTTGAAGGAGGTGTTGCCCTGAAGGATGTTCAAGACCGTAGGCTGGAAACAGCATTGAAACGGTCCTTTGAAATTGCAGGTCTCACTGTTCGGGCGTCTGCATGCAGCTGTTATGCTGTTAGAGCCTGCCTAGCTTGGCTGCAACAGGCAGTGGCTCAGCCCGGAGATGGAGCGGAGCCCTTCTTGGATGTGGCTCCGCGGATGGAGGTGGCCTTGTCCTTTCTGGCTGATGCCCTTTATGACCTTGTCAGAGCTTCGGCTAAACAAATGGCAGTAGCAGTGGCGGCTCGCCGTCGTCTGTGGCTATGACACTGGGCAGCGGACATGGCCTCTAAGCAAAGGTTGGTGAAGTTGCCTTTTCAAGGACTTCTCCTATTTGGTGAGGAGTTGGAGAAAATTGTGAAAGGCCTGGGTGATCCTAAACCCCAGCGCTTGCCCGAAGATAGGCAGAGGCCTTCCTCTAAGGGCCAGGCGGTCCACTCCTCGTACAGACCTCGCTTCCGTGAAGCTAGAAGGTACCGCCTGGGGCGTTCTGCTGGGTTCACTTCACGTGCCTGTGGTCAGCAGAGGAACTCCTTTCGCTCGGACAAGCGTTCCGCAGCCGGTGGCTCAAGACCAGGAGTTCAGGGGCGACCCTCTCAATGATGGTGCGCCAGCCCTCTCCTCGATGCCTGTCATCGGAGGACGGCTTTCCCTCTTTGCTGAGGAGTGGGCCAAGATTTCCTCAGATCAGTGGGTTCTGGACCTGACCAGAGATGGATACAGAATAGAATTCAACGCCCCAGTAAGAGACGTGTTTGTGGAGTCCCGATGCGGTTCTGCCGTCAAACGGGCGGCGGTGGAGGAGACTTTGCAAGGTCTGATTCTGTTAGGGGCTGTGACCCCGGTGCCTCCCGCCAAGCAAGGCTGCGGCCGATACTCCATCTACTTTGTGGTGCCGCGAAAAGGTGGGTCCTTTCGCCCTATTCTGGACTTAAAAGAAGTGAACAAGTCCCTGAGAGTGCGGCATTTCCACATCGAATCCCTGCGCTCCGTCATTGCGGCGGTACAGCCAGGAGAGTTTCTCACGTCTCTGGACCTGAAAGAAGCTTACTTGCACATACCGATTTGGCCCCCGCACCAGAAGTTTCTGAGGTTTGCGGTGTTGGGAAAGCATTTCCAGTTCAGGGCCTTGCCTTTTGGCCTCACCACAGCTCCCCGAACCTTTTCGAAGGTAATGGTGGTAGTAGCTGCTTTTCTCAGGCAAGAGGGTATCAGGGTTCACCCGTACCTAGACGACTGGCTCATCAGAGCAGACTCTGCAACAGAGAGCTTACAAGCTACAGCCAGAGTGGTCTCAGTACTGCAATCTCTAGGCTTGGTCGTCAATATGGCCAAAAGTCACCTGACCCCTTCTCAATCTCTAGAGTTTTTGGGGGCCAGGTTCGACACAGTCTCGGGCTATGTGTTCCTACCCGAGCTAAGGCGGTGCAAGCTTCAGAATCAGGTCCGTCTGCTCCTGAGGATGCCCCGCCCGCGAGCTTGGGACATTGTCCAGCTGCTGGGATCGATGACGGCCACGATGGAAGTGGTACCCTGGGCGAGAGCGCACCTGAGACCTCTACAGTATTCCCTACTTTGGAGATGGTCTCCTATTTCTCAGGATTACCAATGCAGACTTACTTGGCTCCCTGCGGCCCGACTCAGCATGGAGTGGTGGCTCTCGGACAGCATGCTGCGGCGAGGAATGCCGCTGACGCTCCCCGTTTGGTGCCTAGTGGTAACAGATGCCAGCCTGAAGGGCTGGGGCGCACATTGCAAGGGGAAGCATGCCCAGGGTCTATGGACACCCGAGGAGTCGGAGTGGTCCATCAACCGCCTAGAGTTGAAAGCGGTGTTTCAGGTGCTTCTGGCCTTTCAAGTGACCCTGGAAGGATTGGCTGTCAGAGTGATGTCGGACAACACGACAATGGTGGCCTATATAAATCGACAAGGCGGAACACGGTGCAGAGCACTAGCCGCGCAGGCTGAACTGTTTTGCCACTGGGCCGAGCTGCATCTTCAGTGTCTGTCGGCAGCTCATATTGCAGGTCAGAGCAATGTGCAGGCCGATTATCTGAGCAGGCATCAGATCGATCCAGCAGAATGGAATCTGGCAGACAAAGTATTCCTGCAGATCTGTGCCAAATGGGGCAAGCCCTTGATGGATCTAATGGTGACAAGTGCCAATACCAAAGTCTCGTGCTTCTTCAGCAGACTGAGAGATCCTCGCTCGGCGGGGTTGGATGCCTTGGCTCAACCCTGGCCTCCGGGTCTACTTTATGTGTTTCCCCCATGGCCCTTGATAGGGCGCCTGCTCTTGCGGATTCGGCTACACCCAGGAGAAGTGGTCCTCATCGCCCCGGATTGGCCAAGGAGACCTTGGTATGCAGACCTCCGACAGATGCTCCTGGAGGCTCCTCTGCCGTTACTTCTGGTACCGAACCTGTTGACTCAGGGACCGGTAGCCATGGAGGACGCCGGCCGCTTTGGTCTTACGGCATGGCTATTGAAAGGGCGCAATTGAGGGATAAAGGTTATTCCAATAAAGTTATTTCCACTCTCCTGCAAGCCCGCAAGCGGTCCACTTCCGTGGCTTATGCCGGGATTTGGTGCCTGTTTGAGTCTTGGTGTGCTTCCAGAGCCATTGCTCCAATGCGGGCTCCTGTCTCGCCGATTCTGGACTTTTTGCAGGAAGGTGTACAAAAAGGCATGGCCTATAATTCCCTGCGGGTGCAGGTGGCAGCGTTGGCCTCCCTTCGTGGTAAGGTGGAAGGCGTGTCTTTGGCTGCTCACCCAGATGTGGCATGGTTTCTTAGAGGGGTGCTTCGGCTCCGACCTCCAGTGCGAGCACCCTGTCCAGCTTGGAACCTGGGGCTAGTTTTGAAAACCCTGCAGGCATCTCCTTTTGAGCCGCTTCGGCGAGCATCGGAGAAAGATTTGACACTGAAGGCCATTTTTCTGGTGGCCATTACCTCGGCGAGACGGGTGTCAGAGCTTCAGGCGCTGTCCTGTAGAGACCCATTTCTGCAATTTTCAGAGTCCGGAGTCACGGTTCGGACCGTGCCTTCCTTTATGCGTAAGGTGGTTTCAGCCTTTCACCTAAACCAGCCCATTCTCTTGCCCTCTTTTTCAGAGGAAGAGTTTCCAGAATATTTTGGGCAGCTGCACCTTTTGGATGTGCGCAGGACTCTGCTGCAGTATCTGCGAGTTACTAACTCTTTCAGGACTTCTGATCATCTGTTTGTTTTGCTATCCGGTTCTCGCAGAGGGTCTCCAGCGTCTAAAGCCACTATTGCCCGCTGGCTCAAAGAAACTATCTTTTCAGCTTATCTGCTGGCCGGCAGGGTTCCGCCTGTAGCCTTTAAGGCGCATTCTACTAGAGCAATTTCTTCCTCTTGGGCTGAAACTGGAGCACTCTCTCTTCAAGAGATATGCAGTGCAGCAACATGGGCTTCTAAGTTCTCCTTTGCCCGACATTACAGGTTGGATGTGGCTGCCAGGAGGGATGCGCGTTTTGTTGCACAAGTGCTAGCGCGTGGTGTGGCTTGTTCCCACCCTATCTAGGGATTGCTTTGTTACATCCCATACGTAATGGCTTCATCTGCTTGATGACAAGGAAGGGAAAATTAGGTTCTTACCTTGGTAATTTTCTTTCCTTTAGTCATAGCAGATGAAGCCATGAGCCCTCCCTGTATGATTGTCTGTATGCTGTGAATCTGTTTTTCAGGTTCTGTTCTAATTTCCTGAAGTTCCTTCCTTGGGAGAAAGTTGGAAAACAATCTTCAGGATTCATGTTCAGTTTAAATTTAGGAGGATGTGTTCATTCCCTCCAGTGTGTTGGGAGGATGTGTGATTCCCTCCAGGAGGCGCGTGTGTTCCCCTCCAGTTCTATAAATAGGAGGATGAGTTCATTCCCTCCAGTGTGTTGGGAGGATGTGTGATTCCCTCCAGGAGGCGCGTGTGTTCCCCTCCACTTATACAATAAGGAGGATGAGTTTATTCCCTCCAGGAGGATGTGCATTCCCTCCTTTATGAATTCATGCCCTTGTGATGGGCCATCGTTTGCTGTGAGGAAAGCTCTTGTGATTCCCATTGCGGTTTGCCATACTGCTTTGGAAGCTTCAAATACTGAAGAGGCAGTGGAGCTAGCTGACCAAGAGGGCACTGTGAAAGTTTGAGTGCTCTCTATCTCCCCTGCTGGTTGATGGACATAACCCATACGTAATGGCTTCATCTGCTATGACTAAAGGAAAGAAAATTACCAAGGTAAGAACCTAATTTTCCCATTTCAGCATTTAAACCATAGGGAGCAACAGTATTAAGTAGTAAATCCACCTTTGCTCATTCAAACAAGCAATTGCGACTGGCAACAACATACTCCTCCTACAATTTGACATGTCCAGTGCCTTTGATATGGTCAATCATGGAATACTACTACATATACTAGAATACTTCGGAATAGGAGGCACAGTTCTCAAATGGTTCAAAGGATTCCTGACCACAAGATCATACCAAGTAACAACGAACGCGGATAGATCACCCCCATGGATACCTGAATGTGGAGTCCCCCAAGGATCCCCCCTCTCACCATCCTTATTCAACCTAATGATGATACCTTTAGCCAAACTTCTAGCCAATCAAAACCTCAACCCTCACATATTTGCAGTCAATGTCACAATTTACATCCCGTTCAAACATGATCTAAATGAAATCACCAGCGAGATCAACCAAAGCTTCCAGATCATGCACACCTGGGCAGATGCATTCCAGCTGAAACAAAGCAGAAAAAAAAAACACAATGTCTTGTACTCACCTCACAACATAACACAAAAAACTTCTCCACCATAAACACACCATACTGTTCTCTTCCTGTTTCACAAAACTTGAAAATTCTTGGAGTTACTATAGATCGAAACCTCACTCTCGACACCCACGTGAAGAGCACGACAAAAAAGATGTTCCACTCAATGTGGAAACTCAAAAGAGTAAAACCTTTCTTCCCGAGACACGTCTTCTGAACCCTGATACAGTCAATGGTAATAAGCCACCTGGACTACTGCAATGCACTGTATGCTGGCTGCAAACAGCCCAGAATACTGCCGCCAGACTCATATTTGGAAAATTTAAATATGAAAGTGCAAAACCCCTAAGAGAGAAACTTCACTGGCTCCCACTTAAGGAATGCATTGCGTTCAAGATCTGCACGATTGTACACAAAATCATTCACGCAGACGCTCCAATCTACATGCTAAACCTTGTGGATCTACCTCCCAGAAACGCCACAAAATCGTCCCACAAGTTTCTCAATCTGCACTTCCCCAGCTGTAAAGGTCTAAAATACAAGCTGATGCATGCCACTACCTTCTGCTACATGAACACGCAGATATGGAATGCATTACCCACAAACCTAAAAACAACTGAGGAAATAATTAACTTTCGCAAATCTCTGAAAACATATCTCTTCAACAAAGCCTACAAAGAGAACCCATAGCCCCAACAATCCACCTCACCAATCCATCCAGTTATGAAAGTCTACCTTCTAAACTTACTCACCCAATCACTTCCTTCTTCTTCCCCTTACTTAACCTCTACATATTACTAATTGTATCTGATTTCCTGGAATGACAATATCATAACTAAACTATCTTAAGTAGCCGTGTGGTAGCCGTGTTAGTCCACTCTTAAAGGTTATCAATAGAAATCAAACAAAATAAAACATGGAAAAGAACATAAGATGATACCTTTTTTATTGGACATAAATGTATTAAGTTATGTCCAATAAAAAAGGTATCATCTTATTTTCTTTTCCATGTTTTATTTTGTTTGATTTCTATTGATAACTAAACTATGTAAGCCACATTGAGCCTGCAAATAGGTGGGAGAATGTGGGATACAAATGCAATAAATAATAAATAATAATAATTACGAATCCTCTTATAATTATAAGGAACATTCCTGCTTTAAGCCATATTGGGGCTCTTTACTAAGTAGAAGTAGGGCTAACGTGTGGGTAGTGTGTGCCAAATCGGCAACACCGCAGGGGTAGCTTGGGCACCCTGCGGTAGTTCCAAAGCTATCTTGGGGGGGGGCGTTCTCAGCGGAATCAGCAGCGCGGCCACACTGGCGCCTACTGCTTCTCACAGGTCTCCCACTTAGCCATCTCTCTCCTCTTCAATCTGTTCAAAATTCTGCTGCACGACTAATATTCCGCCAGTGTTGTTATGCTCATATTAGCCCTCTCCTCAAGTCACTTCACTGGCTTCCTATCCGTTTCCGCATACAGTTCAAACTCCTCTTATTGACCTATAAGTGCATTCACTCTGCAGCTCCTCAGTACCTCTCCACTCTCATCTCTCCCTACATTCCTCCCCGTGAACTCCGTTCACTGAGTAAATCTCTCTTATCTGCACCCTTCTCCTCCACTGCTAACTCCGGACTCCGTTCCTTTTATCTTGCTGCACCTTATGCCTGGAATAGACTTCCTGAGCCGGTCCGTCAAGCTCCATCTCTGGCCGTCTTCAAATCTAAGCTAAAAGCCCACCTTTTTGATGCTGCTTTTAACTCCTAACCCTTATTCACTTTGTTCAGAACCCTTATTTTATCATCCTCACTTTAATATTCCCTTATCTCTTGTTTGTCCTGTTTGTCTGTCCTAATTAGATTGTAAGCTCTGTCAAGCAGGGACTGTCTCTTCATGTTCAAGTGTACAGCGCTGCGTACGTCTAGTTGCGCTATAGAAATTATAAGTAGAAGTACTGCACGAGTAGTGCATGAGCCCTTACTGCTAGGTCAGTAGGTGGTGGTAAGGGCTCAGCCAGTAAATAGCCACGTGCTACTTTTAAGTTTAGTGCATGGCCATTACTGCCCCATTAAAAAATGCCTTTTTTCCCAGTCGCAATAAAAAATGACCCAGCGCATGCCAAAAACACGCGCCCACACTACCACAGGCCCCTTTTTATCACGGCTTAGTAAAAGGACCTCATTGTTTGACATGTGTGGTTAGAATTAAACAGATATAAAATGGTTGCACAGGATAAATAATATATATGGCAACTAGTGACATTTATTTCAGTGATAGTCAATGCATGTAGAAAAGACCTGGTGAAGAATGGTCCAGTGACTCAGTGGTAATGTTAATCAATGATATCCAGAGGACCTAAGTTCAGTTCTGGCAACAGCTACTGTTGCAGAGGCTGAGGAGCCCTACAAGGAGAGTTTCTTAGCTATCCAACAGTGACACCTAGTTCACCATAGCCTAGGGCAGTGATGGCGAACCTATGGCACGCGTGCCAGAGAGGGCACACAGAGCCCTCTCTGTTGGCACGTGCGCCCAGCCACTTTCCCAGCGGTGGAGAGAGAAAAGTAGTTACCTCAGGTTTTTTACATCATCTGACTCTGTTCTGGGCTGGCTTGCTTCCCTGTACCTCTCTGGCTCGCTTCTTCAATGTTCCGGGCTGCCGGCAGGGTCAGTGCAGTAAGCACACTGCCTTTGGCGGCCCGGAAGCTTTCCCTCTGTTACAGTTTCCTGTCCCGTATAGGCGGGATGCTGCAACAGAGGGAGAGCTTCCGGAGCCGCCGAAGGCAGTGTGCTTACTGCACTGACACTGCCAGCAGCCCGGAATATTGAAGAAGCGAGCCAGAGAGGTACAGGGAAGCAAGCCAGCCCAGAACAGAGCTAGACGACGTAAAAAACCTGAGGTAACTACTTTTCCTTCTCTTCCGCTGTTTCAGCGAGAAGCTTTCAAGTGAGGCAGGCAGCTGTACAGCAAACGTAACCTTCGTGGGACTTGAAAGCCATGGAGACCCGGTCTCCGAGATTCGTCGAGGCCTTCCTTATTCAACACACACACTTACCTATGTTCCCTGGCTATCATGGGATATTTTAAAGAATAAGTAGTGCAAATTGACACAGGGACTAACTGCAGGAAAGAATCGTAATAAAAACCGCTGATTGGTAGAGAGTGATGTGGCTGAAGAACAATGTGGATGCTAATGAGTAAGTAGAACAAAGTTGTAAACTAGATGATCTGAATGGCAGGATGCAGAAAATGGTAGTAAATGACAATAAAATGACCAGGGCTGGCTTTAAGGTAGGGTGGACAGAGGTTGTCTCTGGGAGACAGTATGCCACTTACCCCAGAACTGGCTCTGCCAGTAGTAGATGCTCAGAATATCCTGGTATAGGAAATGAAACCAAAACTGTGACAATTTAAGCATGTTTAAGACACAGTGTTATGAGAAGAGCAGATAGAGATACCAAGTAGAAGACAAAATGGAGATGGTGTGATGGTTTGCTTAGCTTGGTAGAACTTTAGAGGGTAAAAGAATAAATGTAAGCTTGTGCACAGTATGGTAATATCCATAGGAGCTGATTCTGTGGGTTCTGTAGGTGCTTGAGCACACCCAATGTTTTAAATATTTCTTGTATGTATCCAGGGAAGGATTATTCCCACTGGGTTTAGCACCCCCAATAATTTTGAAAAGTTGCCTATGACCGCAGGCAGCCAAGGTTAGACAAGTTATCAGCATGCATGCAACAGCACAAATCACATTAATTATTCAAAAGCATGCCAAATGCTTTTAAAGTTCTGTTATTCAGGTTAAATTGCCCTGTTGGCATTTTGCGATAAATAATTAGATTTTGGGTTGCTGTTTGGGCACTCGGTCTCTGAAAGGTTCGCCATCACTGGCCTACGGGAAAGGAGGCCGGGTGGCCAGTTCTGATTGAGGTGAGAACTCTTGCTAGAGCAAGAAAATGTGTTTGGCAAAAAAAAAAAAATCACCTTCAATGATGAATTGACTTGTAAGAAGTTGGCCAAGTAGAAATTCCTGATATACCACATTGAACAGAAGATGGACAAACAAGACATATCTCTCAATCGAAACAGTGGCAGCTTCTATGTGTGGGTGTATTCTCACCCCTCAAATATATTACCAAGTGGAGCGCCCTTGGCAGGTGTGCATCCTAGCCAGCACTGCTCATAATGCATTTCAATCTCAGATAGCCTTTGTAATGTAATGTAGCATTTGTATTCCACCAATTCCCAGGAAAGATTCAAAGTGGCTTACAAGATGAAAGTTAATTACTAAAAGAAAAACAAATAAAGTAAATGATAATAAATTGTGATTGTGATGTGATTCTTATAACCCGCCAACTCCCTAGTAGTTCGAAGCGGTAAAAAATGGCCAGGCGCGTGCCAAAAACATGTGCCCACACTACCGCAGGCCACTGTTTATTGCAGCTTAATAAAAGGACTCCTGAATTCTCTAATGTCTTCTTGTAATGGACCTCTGAGTGGACAAGATTCATTAGCTCTAGATGATCTAGAGCTGTTAGGGAATGAAAACAAACTGATTAGATATTCCGGATTTGTTCCCTCAAAGATTTTGTATATCAAACAAGCCAATTTGAACCTGATCAAACCTGAAGAGGCAGCCAATGCAAACAGATCACAGAAGGAGTAGCCCTATCGAAGATTTTTAGATGAAAAATAATTTTAGCTGCCATATTTTGAAGGAACTGAAGACTAGGAAAAGGTTTAACTGAAAGTGAAGAGTATAAACTGTTACAGTGGTCTAAATGAGAAAGAATGAGGGCCCGAACCAGAAAGGAAGAACCGGATACATTACATTTCTGACTTGCATCCAGTTCTAAGTAGGTAACAGGAAGTCAGAACAATTTCTGGGAATTACACAAACCTTACATAAAACCTAAAAATACTAATCTTCTTGTAAAATGAATTTCTTAAATAAACATGTTTTGATCTTTTTTCTAAATATAAGATAGTGTTGAGAAAATGAGTAAAATTTAGCAAGATCCTTCCAAAGCCTTGCTGCCAGAAAAGCCAGTAATCTCTCAAAAATTGTTAATCGCTTCTTTTCCTTAGCTGAAGGGAAGGCAAGTAACATAGCATTGCCAGCGCTTCTGATTCTAATAACATATAGCCATACTGGGTCAGACCAATGGTCCATCCTGCCCCGTATCCTGTTTTTCAAACAGTGGCCAAGCCAGGTCACAAGTACCTGGCAGAAACCCAAATCGTAGCAACACTCCATACTACAAATCCCAGAGCAAGCAGTTGCTTCCCATGTCTGTCTCAATAGCAGACCATGGACTTTTCCTCCAGGAATTTGTCCAAACCTTTTTTGAAACCCAGATACACTAACCGCTGTTACCACCTCTTCCGGCAAAGAGTTCCAAAGTTTAACTATTCAAATGAGTGAAAAAATATTTCCTCCTATTTGTTTTAATAGTATTTCCATTTAACTTCCTTGACTATCCCCTAGTCTTTGTACTTTTGGAACGAGTAAAAAATCAATTTACTTCTGCTCGTTCTACACCACTCAGAATTTTGTAGACCTCAATCATATCTCCCCTCACACATCTCTTTTCCAGGCTGAAGAGCCTTAACCTCTTTAGTCTTTCCTCATATGAGACGAATTCCATCCCCTTTATCATTTTGGTCACTCTTCTTTGAACCTTTTCTAATTCTGCTATATCTTTTTGAGCTACGGTGACCAGAACTGAATGCAATACTCAAGGTGCGGACGCTCCATGGAGCGATACAGAGGCATTATAGTATTTTCGGTCTTATTCACCATCCCTTTCCTAATAACTCCTAGCTTCCTGTTTACTTTTTTGGCCACCGCCGCACACTCAGCAGAAGATATCAGCATATTCTCTACAACGATACCCAGATCTTTTTCTTGAGTGCTGACTCCCAAGGTGGACCCTAGCATCAGGTAACTTTGATTCAGATTATTCTTTCCAATGTGCATCATGTTATGTTACCTTGTATTTGTCTACATTAAATTTCATCTGCCATTTGGATGCCCAGTCTTCCAATTTTCTAAGGTCTTAGAAAGGTCCTCCTGCAGTATTTCGCAGTCCGCACATGTTTTAATAACCTTGAATAGTTTTGTATCATCTACAAATTTGATCACCTCACTCTTCATTCCGATTTCCATATCATTTATAAATATGTTAAATAGCACCTGTCCCAGTACTGATCCCTTATGGCACGCCACTGTTCACCCTCCTCCATTGAGAGAAATGACCATTTAACGCTACCCTCTGTTTTCTGTCCAATAACCAGTTCCTAATCCACACTAATCCATACTTGGATTTCAGCAAAACCTTTGACACGGTTCTGCACAGGCGACTGGTAAATAAATTGAGTACCCTCTGTTTGGGACCTAGAGTAACTGATTGGGTTAAAAATTGGTTGAATGGAAGGAGACAGGGGGTAATGGTAAATGGGGCTTGCTCTGTAGAAAAGGATGTTGTCAGTGGAGTACCGCAGGGATCGGTCCTTGGGCCAGCTCTTTTTAATGTCTTTGTGAGCGATATTGCGGAAGGGCTGTTTGGTAAGGTTTGTCTCTTTGCAGATGATACCAAACTCTGCAACAGGGTGGACACCCTGGAGGGTGTGAATGACATGAGGAAGGACCTAGCGAAGCTGGAGGAATGGATTGATATTTGGCAACTAAAGTTTAATCCCCAAAAATGCAGGGTCATGCACTTAGGTCACAAGAATCCGAGGGAACAGTATAGTATAGGGGGTGAAGCGCTTCAGTGTACGAAGGAAGAGCGGGACTTAGGGGTGATTTGTGTATGATAATCTTAAATCTTCCAAACAGGTAGAAAAAGCGATGGTCAAAGCTAGAAGGATGCTTGGGTGCATAAAGAGAGGGATGACCAACAGGAAAAAGGAGGTGATTGTGCCTTTGTATAAGTCTCTGGTGAGACCCCATTTAGAGTACTATGTGCAGTTCTGGAGACCGCACCTACGAAAAGATATAAACAGGATGGAGGCAGTCCAGAGGGCAGCTACAAAATTAGTAAGCGGTCCTGAACACAAAAAATATAAGGATAGGCTTATGAACCTCAACATGTATACGCTGGAAGAGAGGAGGGAGAGAGGAGACATGATAAAGACGTTTTAATATCTCAAAGGCATTTATGTACAGGAGGTGAGCCTTTTTCAACTGAAAGAGAGCTCTGGAACGAGGGGGCATATGATGAAGTTAAGAGGGAATAGACTTAGGAGTAATCTAAGAAAGTATTATTTCACGGAAAGGGTGATGGCGGAGGCGTGGAATGGCCTCCTGGTGGAGGTTGTGGAGTCGAGGACTGTGTCAGAATTTAAAAAGGCGTGAGATAAGCATGTGAGATCGCTTAGGAAATGGAAGAGGTAGTGGTTACAGAGGATGGGCAGGCTGGATGGGCCATATGGCCTTTATCTGCCATCATGTTTCTATATTTCTAGAATCTTGCCTCCTATCCCATGACTCTTTAATTTTCTCAGGAGTCTCTCATGAGGAACTTTATCAAAAGCTTTCTGAAAACCTAGATACACTATATCAACCGGCCCACCTTTATCCACATGTTTATTCATGCCTTCAAAGAAATGAAGCAGATTGGAGAAGCAAGACTTCCTTTGGCTGAACCCATGCTGACTCTACTACTACTACTACTTATCATTTCTATAGCGCTACTAGATGTACGCAACGCTGTACACTTGAACATGAAAAGACAGTCCCTGCTCGACAGAGCTTACAATCTAATTAGGACAGACAAACAGGACAAATAAGAGATAAGCCTGTCCCATTAAACCATGTTTACGTGTTCTGTAATGTTCTGTATTTTTATTCTTTATAATAGTTTCCACTATTTTTCCTGGCAACGATGTCAGGCTTACCGATCTATAATTTCCTGGATCACCCCTAGAACCTTTTTTAAAAATCGGCGTTACATTGGCCACCCTCCAATCTTCAGGTACTACGGATAATTTTAATGACAGGTTACATATTACTAACAACCAAAAAAGCACAGTTGGGCCTTCAAGATTGAGACAACAGGAGTCCTTTATTGCTGAAAGACCCGATATGGGCTATGTTTCAGCGTAAAAACGCCTACCTCAGGGTTCCAAATCATATTAAAAGGCATAAAAAAGAACACTGTCAAAACAGGCTCCTTATCGTGTATATTTCTCCCAATATGAATATGAATGCACACTTGTACAAGTAAAATGCCGTCGGTTGAAAAAGTAACAGGCTCAATTTTGGATTAAAGTGCTTACCTTAATTTTGCAGCCTTGTCCGGCTGTGTCATTTGAAGGCCCACCCTCAACCTTCGCTCACAGTATCACAAACAGTTTTAAAACAAATTAAGCATGTGTTTTTCCACTCAAAACGCAAGCTGTAGAATATGTTACCACAACACGTGGACAAGGCATTTAACATAACTAGGTTTAAAAGCAGTTTGGCAATTTTCTGGAGGAAAAGTGCATAAATTAATAGCTGGGTAATCATGGGGAAGCCCATTGCTTATTCTGGAATTCAGTAACAAGAATGAATTTACTCTGTGGAACCTTTTGGATACTTCTTAGTGACTCAAATTGGCAGTTATTGGAGACAGGATCCTGGGTTTGATGGACTCATGGTCTGACCAAGCAGTGTATGTCGCATGTTCTTTTATTGCAGATATTCATAAATGTGAAGCCAGGTT
Source organism: Microcaecilia unicolor (assembly GCF_901765095.1). Classification (NCBI taxonomy): domain Eukaryota; kingdom Metazoa; phylum Chordata; class Amphibia; order Gymnophiona; family Siphonopidae; genus Microcaecilia; species Microcaecilia unicolor. Next base: position 123,792,485 of record NC_044031.1, on the reverse strand, counting down.
TCATTATTGGAAACAGATTTATGATTTATGATCGAGAGAACTGTTATTCCCAGAGATGGACTCTGCTCAGATTCTACTGTATGTGAGATATTCCAAGCCCTTTAAAGTACAGCAGAGGACTACGTGTGTGCCCTGAATAACATGGGCTGCATTCATGTAGATAAAACTACTCAAGGGCATTATTAGCTTTGTGGTTTTATTTTTAAATCAATAAGTCAAAGGTCCTGTGCTTATTTTTATTCTACTGCTGTTCTAATTGCTATGGAGGTTAGTGAAGTTAGAATGGTGATTTGGGGTGATACATCTCATTTCACCTTCCTCTCAGAATGGCTTTACCCACCTGCCCTCCTACCGAACTAATGTATTATTTGCCTTAATGGTACAACATTTTTTCCATTAGAAGCTGATAATTGAACGTTAGTGTGGGTAAAGATTAGGGTGTAGAGCTGGATGTACCATAGGGTTTTTCCCATTTTAGGTCCATGAGAAATGTGGTTAGAGCATTTAGCCTATAGTTTCCTTCTATCGCCAACATTAAAAAGAGATCATATGGGTAAACATTCTCCAAAACTATTTTGAAATCTTTTTAAAAGTTAAAATGAGTCATTACTGTTCAAGATCTAAAAATGATCATTATTCCAGCAAGGTTTACATTTAATATTGTTTTAGTTTTTTTCTGTATGGATTATATTACATGAAAATACAACTGGATTTTTTAAAAGAGATTTTGAGTCACAGACAGTACAAGTAATAAGTTAGTTTGTGGGTCTTTTAAAAACCACTTTTCTATATCTTTTTCTGGGGCCAGGTAGAAATATCTAAGCAAAGTAGGAAATCATAAATGTACATAGTGTTCATGTGAAAAGTTCCTGTTAATATTGTTCCCTCTAAACTGAGTGGGAGTCCTTCACCTACAGTCTTGCCAGTGGGGATGCTGTTTCACTATCACATTTTCAATAGTGAGGGGAAAAGGCAAGCTCTGCAGGACTTACCTGTCCCTAGCAGGGGCGAACTGACCATTCGGGCAACCGGGCAGTGCTCAAGGGCCTAAAAGCTCTAGGGGGCCCACAGGCTCTGCCAGGTTACCCGCTGCTGCCGCACATTACAGCCCTCCCCGGTCCTACCTTGAAGGGTCCTGATGGCCTCTGCGGGGGCAGGAAAGAATCCCACTCTTTCCTGCCCACTGCTGCTGTGCTGCCTGGTGGCGCCGGCGGCACCATGTTTTAAAAATGGCTGCCGAGGCCCATGAGACTACCGTAGTACATCTGAACAGCCATTTTGAAACTAAAGCGGTGCCAGGCACAGTGGCGATCGCAGGCATGAAAGAGTGGGGTTCTTTCCTGCCCCCCCCCCCCCCAAGAAGCCACTAGACCACCAGAGCCCTTCAAGGTAGGACCGAGGAGGGCCCAATTTGGCTCAGGGTAGGTGGCAAGGGGGCAGCAACTGCAGTGGTGGGGGGAGCTGTAGTCAGTGGCATACCAGGGGGGGGCGGTGGGGGCGGTCAGCCCCGGGTGCATGCCACTGGGGGGGTGCCGCGCGCCTGTTGGCCGAGTCCGCTTGTTCCCTCCCTGCTGCTCCCTCTGCGAGGAACAGGTTACTTCCTGTTCCGGGGCAGAGGGAGCAACAGGGAACGAGCAGACTCGGAGCCAACAGGCGCGCGGCACCCCCCCCCCCCCCCCCAGCAGGTAAAAATGCACCCGGGGGGGTCGCGCTGCACCCAGGGGGGAGTTGTAATTTCGCCGGGGGGGATGCGCTGCACCTGGGGGGGGGGCGCATCAGCGATCCACCCTGGGTGTCAGTCAGCCTAGGAACGCCACTGGCTGTAATGTTCAGGAAGGGGGAGGTGGTGGGCAGGGGCCTGGGGGGACCCCAATGACTACTTCCTCGGAGCCCTGACTACTGTCAGTTTGCCCCTGGTCCCTAGTGATTTGAAAACCCAATATTGAAGCAGCAATGCAGTTGGAGGACTCCCACTCAGCTTAGAGGGAACAGTGTCTGTAAAGGTTGGAATTCCTGTAATAGCTTTTATGTACATGCATAATGCAAATGTACAGACAGGCCTACTTAGCTCTTGTCATTTTGTGCTTCTCATTAATTATCCTGATTTTTAGATATCCTTAAAAAGTGGTGCTCTTTACTGTAGCCTTAAGCTAGATTTTTACAAATCACAAACCCTGTACTGCTTCTCTGCTGGTTTTGCAGTAATTACATTTTCAATTTACATGCCCTCTGCTTGAACTGTTCTACTAACAGGCAGTGTTTTTGTACTTGCCATGCTTTTAACTTATCTCTTGCAAGGTGTTTATCGCAGGTCATGACAAAAATTATAGAAATTAATGGAAAAACGAAGGTCAACAAGCAAGTTGTAGGTGGTACTGTTTTATTAGACTAATCATTATTTGCTTTTCAGAGCAATGCTTCCTTCATTAGGTCAGTGCAGAAAGGGGGCAAAGCTCTTGAAAGCTAATCAGAGATGTACTGTTAATCCAATAAAAAGGTATCGTTGTAACTTGTTTGACGTTTATTCTTTCATCTTTCAATGGACTAACACAGCAGCCTAGTTACAGAAAATGTAAAGAATCATGGATTCCACACTTTCCTTGACCAAATAAAAACTAGACTTGGATGAGAGGATAAGAGGAAGCTGAATGCCTTCATGAGGTTCCTGCCAATTCATATAGCTCTGATTGGAAAAGGAGTGCTGGGAAGGTATCTTTTGAAATGGAAATGAGTGGAGATTATGAGAGAGAATTTCACCATATCTCAGAACCCGCAAAGCCATCCAATATGTTTGTGTGATTTACAGTGATATTTAGGAGGGAAGTTAGATGCAGTAAAAGGCAAGCTCTTACCACACCTTGATTTATCATGGGAGTTATCAACCTGCTGTATAACAGTCCTGCAGGTTGCTGATGACCATCGTAAAAGGATGTGGGATACCACCCTTCTGTGGTTATAATGAAAGTGATTTACATATTATATACAGGTACTTAATTGGTACCTGGATTAATAGAGGGTTAAGTGACTTGCCCAGAGTCACAAGGAGCTGCAGTGGGAATCGAAGTGATGTGATGTGGTGTGATTCTTATATCCCATTAACTCCCACTTAGTTAGTAGTTCAAAGCATGTAACAGAGTGAATGAAAAATAAATCATTAAAAGAATTAGGACAAAAATCTTTTAAACAAGTCTTTAGATTCTTACAAAATGAAAAATAACTAAAAGAACTCCGAAGTATAATAGGAAGAGAAAGCCAAAAATGGATGTCTTCAGACTCTTTTTATATCTAACATTAGAAAAGAAGGGTAAAATCAAGTGAAATGGATCTCCAACTGTCAAGACACTGAACAAAAAGGAAAGAAATCAAATGAAAGAAATAAGTTGGTTCTAAGGCCACTTCACTAACCATTAGGCTATTCCTCCATATCCAAATGAATAACACTACTTGTGAGGCACCTCACAAGCAGCATTATTCTAGAGACTGGTGCATTGGACCACCAAGTTGTGGCCTGATGTTCCCATGACTACTAAGCCCTCCAATCCTAACCCCCCCCACCCCCCTTTGAAGTAGAGCATCCCAGAACAAGATTCTTCTGATCAACCCCCCTCCCCCCCCACACACACAAACAAAGGATCTCCACCCCACTCCATGACCATACCTTCAGATCGGGAGGATCTGGATCAGGTGGAGATGGGTTGGGTGTGGTGGGGAGGGGGAGAGAACCCTGAGGTCACTGCCAGAAGCATCAGGTCCTAGTTTGGCAGCCTGATGCTCTGTGTTGAGGTTATTTTACTGTTATTTTAGGGCTTCAACATGACTTCTACTTTGCATTACAAGTAATGAGCTACTTCACATGCATGTGCATAATTTGCATCTCATTACAATGTAACCCACAGTGACTTAAATATTGCTGCATTAGGGCAAAACTACCTGCATTAGTGCCCTTTAAGTCATGTTAAGGGGCAAATAACATGGGATGTTGCTCAAATCAGTTTGATAACTTCCTCCCTTAAAGGCTAAAGAGATAAATGATATGATAGGAAAATGACTTACTATGCAGGTTGTAAACACAATTAAATTTTTTTTAACTTGTCTGTATGTGAATGCCAGAAGTCTGAAAAATAAAATGGAACAGTTAGAATGAAGAGTTAGACATAATAGGTATCTCAAAGATCTGGTGGAAGGACAACCAGTGGGATACCATAATACCAGGATACAAATTAAACCAAAATGATAGGGTGGATTACATTGGTGAAGAAGTGTCACTGTATGTTAAGGATGGCAAAAAGTCAAACAGGATAAATGTTCTGCAGAAAATAATATGCAATGCGGAGTCGTTATAGATAGAAACCCTATGTGTGATGAGAGGAGCATAATGGTAGGGGTATACTTTTGTCTACCTGGAGAAGATGAAGAGACAGACAATGAAATGCTATTAGAAATTAGGAAGGTTAACAAATTTGGTAACACTATAATAATAGGAGATTTTAATTACCACAATATTGATTAGGTAACTGTCTTATTGGGACATTTATTTTTTGTTACATTTGTACCCCGTGCTTTCCCACTCATGGCAGGCTCAATGCGGCTTACATGGGGCAATGGAGGGTTAAGTGACTTGCCCAGAGTCACAAGGAGCTGCCTTTGCCTGAAGTGGGAATTGAACTCAGTTCCCCAGGACCAAAGTCCACCACCCTAACCATTAGGCCACTCCTCTGCTCAGAAGGTAAAGTTTCTAGATGTCATAAATGACTTCTGCATGGAGTAACTGGTCCTGGACTCCACCAGAAGGGAACTACTTTAGATGTGGTCCACAGGATCAGCTGCAAAAGGTAATGGCTGTGGAACCACTAGGAAACAGTGATCACAATATGATCAAATTTGTTATCATTTGAAGGAAGACTCTAAAAAATATATACTACTGTTGTAGCACTTACTTTTGAAAAGAGGCACAATGATAAAACTAGGAAATTAGAAAAACTCAAAGGAACAGCTGCCATGGACAAAAGTTTGCATGAAGCATAGATATTATTTAAAAGGACCATGTTGGAAGCCCAGATAAAATATATTTCATGTTATTAAAAAAGGACAAAAAAAAGACCCAATGGTATTTGAATAATGAGGTGTAATAGGCAGCAGTGAAAACCAAAAGTGCATCTTCCAGGAAATGGGAAGCAGACCCTAATGAAGAAAATAAGGATGAGCACAAATACTGGCAAGTTAGATGTAAAATAGTAATAAGGCAGACCAAGAGAGATGTTGAACAGAAGCTTGTTATAGAGGCAAAAAAGAATATTAAAAACATTTTCAAATACATCTGAAGCAAAAAGCCCATTAGGGAGTTGGTTGGACTGCTGGTATTTCTTTGTCTCATTCTACTGAGGATAATGTTGGGATCATACCCACACCTGAAACCTTCTTTCATGGTGATGACAAACTCAAGAACTACAAATCACCAGGACCAGATGGTGTTCAACTCAGAGTCCTGAAAGAGTTTGAACATGATATTGATAACCTGTTACAAATCATCCAAAATCTAGAATTTAAAATGTGCATGATATCTGGGGACTGGAGGGTGGACAGTATAATGTCAATTAATTAAAATAGCTCCATGGGTGAGCCAGGAAAGTATAAACCTCTGAGCCTGACACTGGTGCTGAGCTAAATGGTTGAAGCTAAACTAAAAAACTAAAATTATTGACCATATAGCTACACATTTCTTCATGGAAATGAGGCAGCATGGGTTCAGCAAAGGCAAGTCTTGCTTTATCAATTTATTATACATGTTTTGAAGGTACAAAAAATAAGTGGATAAAGGTAAGCCAGTTGATGTGAAGGCCTATTTTAGACAGGTTGTGGAGAGGGGAATTGAGATGTCCAGCACAGGGTATGCACAATTCCCTCTGTATTTTACAAAGGCTCTGCCAAAAATGGAGCCACTTATAAAATATGTATAAGGTCATATAGGACTACACATGGGTTTGCCACCACATCCAGTGGAAGCACTGATTTTAAAAAGCTGCATAGGGGCAAAAAGAGCATTCTGCTGTTGCTCAAATGTGCATAGGAGCTGCTTTTAAAATAGCTGCTCCCAACGACTATGCATCTCCTCACCACATGATCCCTTCTCCTCAGGCAAGATTCCTTCACACAAATCAAATGCACCTGGGCCTCATTCCTACAGTAGACAACATCTTCCATGAACTCACTGCAGTAGGCAGGAATCCCCTCCAAGACCCTCCAGAACCTTCAAGACTGTACTAGGACCTCCCAAACCCATCAAGTCCTTTTCATACCCTCAATCTCATCCCCAGCATCTATTGCAGGTCTCCCTGGTAGTTTAGCATGGAGAAGGAGCAATACCCAATCACTCTTCCACCGTTGGGCTCTGTATTTCAAAATGGTGCTTTTGCCACCTAGTGGTACTACTGCTAGGGTTTAAGCTGCCAAATTTGTTTCACTTATATGACAACTTAATCCCTAGTGATAATACTGCAAGACTACTGCTAGGTTTCAAAAGCACCATTTTTAAACTCAGATACTGATGGAGCAGGAGCAACTGGGGATAACTCCTGCTCCCTGCTAGACAATAGGGAGATCTCCACTTGTAAATAGCAACTTTCTAAAATTGCTGTTTGCACGTGTAGCCAATCTATATGTCTTAATGTCACTATTTACACATTGAGATACTTCTAAAATAAAATAAAAAAACATAGTGTATTTGGATTTTCAGAAGTCATTTGACAAAGTCCCTCATGAGAAATTTCTTGGAAAGAATAGGAGGCAGTGGCCTTTTGTGGATTACAAACTGGCTAAAAGACTGGAAACAGAGTTGAACTAAATGATCAGGTCACCACATAGGAAATGGTCAGTGATGGAGTACTATTTAACTATGTTACTAGTGGAGTACTCTTTAACATTCATTAAAGATCTGTGTCACAAACTCAGGGAAGGTGAGCCCTTGGGCTGCAGCTGGGTTGGCTCTACAGTTGACCCGAGGGTCAGCCAGGTCCTGGCTGGTGACAGCCAAGTCACCCAGGCCAGGCACAGAACTGGCAAAAGAACTAGGCCTGACTGGAGCACAAGCTGGACAGGCAGGAGGACAGGCAAGGCAGGCTAAATCCAAGGCAAGGCAAAGCTGGAGACAGGCAAGGCAGGGCTGGAGTCTGGTAGGCAAGGTAAAGCTTGACACAGAGCCAGGCTCAAAAGTCCTTTTGTGAAGGCAATTGGAAAGATAGTGCCACTCCTAAAATAGGGCCCCGTTGCTGACGTTAGCACAGCATGTACCAAGGCCCTCCCCTGCTGTAAGACTACAAAGGCGCACTCCTAACATGTGCACCTTCGCCTAAAAGCCCTGCCTCTCCGCCTGACGGGGCTGAACCAGCGCAGCCTGGGTTGGGACCTTTGAGGGATGGCGTAGACCCTCGCCTTGAGGTCCTGTGAGGTAGGTACCTGCCCGGGGTTCGAGGCACAGCCAGGCCGTGACAGTCTGGAGCTAAGAATGATGAGTGAGGTGATCAGATTTGCAGATAGCACAACATTATTCAAAGTCATTAAAACAGGAGAAGATTGTGAGTATTTGCAGAAAGATCTTGTGAGGTTAGGAGACTGGGCATCTAAATGGCAGATGAAACTTAATGCGGACAAATGTAAAGTGATGCACACTGGGAAAAATTATCTCAACCACAGGAGCTAACTTTTCAAAATGATTGAAGGTGCTAAACCCAATGGAAATTACTCTTCCCTGGACACCATTAAGGAGTTTGCTCTATATTGGGAGTGCTCAAACACTCACAGAGCCGACTCCTATGATCCCAACTACAGGTACAAATTCTGGGTTCTGATTTAGAATTCTCCACTCAAGAAAAAGAGTCTTGGAGTCATTGCGGACAATATGTTGAAATTTTCAGCCGAGTGTGCCACGGCTTTATAAAAGCAAATAGAATGTTAGGGATTATTCAAAAAGAAATGTGGAGCAAAACTGAGAATATCATTATACTATTGTATGCAGTTCTGGTTACCACATCACAAGAAAAGACACAGCATAACTACAAAGGGTTCAGAGAAAAGCGGCAAATAATAATGGTGATGAAATACTTCCTTAATGAAGAAGGACTAAACAGATTAGATTTCTTTAGCTTGGAGAAAAGGCAACAGAGAGGGGATATGATAGACATTACAAATCATATATGGATGAAATGGCCATTTCACCTTTCAAATAACATTAAAACAAGAAGGCTCTCCATAAATATGGACCGGCAGACTGAAAGCAAATCGTAGAAAGTATTTATCCAAGTGCTATATAATGAAGCGGAGGAATCTGCTGTTGGAGGATTTGGTCAAGGAAACTAACATAGTAGGACTCAAAACAGGTTTGGACAAGTTCCAGGAGGAAAAGTCTGTAAAAACATTATTATCCAGATTGACTTAGGAGAAACATTGCTTATCCCTTGGGATGAGAATCTGCTGGGTGCTTGTGGCCCAAACTGCCCATTGTTGTAAACGGGATGCTGGGCTTGATGGACCTTTGGTCTGTCTCAGCAGGACTCTTTTTATGTTCTTATTAAAAAGGTGTCTCCATCACAGTGAGAATCAATCGAATGAGGTGGCTCATGATTTCAAAAACTGTACTCAGAACCTAGTAACACCATCCACTACTACTTTATAACAGTGTTTGCCAGGGGGCATAATTCATTTATCTGGTTTTCAGAATAGCCACAATGTTGCATATAATGGGGATCTGATGTATACAAATCTGAACCCACAAAAAAACAAAAAGAACCAACCCTAAGTACAAATCGAACAAACACGCAAAGTAGAAATGGACAGACTCGACCTGGAGCTGTGTTTCGGTGCGGAGATGCCTGCTTCAGGAGCCATGCAGTCTTACTGGTTCTTTCCTCTAACTGGCGTTCAGATGCCACCACACATTTGAATGATTCAGTGAAGAGTATTTGCTGATCTTGTATGAGAATACTCAGTACCAACAGTTAGAGGAAAGAACCAGTAAGATTGCATGACTCCTGAAGCAGGCGTCTTCAGTCCGAAACACAGCTCCAGGTCGAATCCTTTTATTGTTGTGCTTCAAAAAATATTTTGATTGCTGTTTCACCTATGGAGATTTGTTCTGTTTTTGGAAAGCCATCTGTCCATCCCTACTTTCCATGTATGCAAATCTAGTTAATGAATATTCATTATGGATATCTTGAAACAGTCCTGTAAGGTGTTTCCAGGACAGAGTTGGAAAAACTGCTCTATCAGAGCTTTTTTTTTTTTTTCATTCTTAATAGTGTAATTTTTTCCATCACAGAGGCACTTAACTGTAGGCTCAGTTTTTTCTGTGATGGATAGCAGACTGTGGTGTCAAGAAGCCAAGAGCACAAATTGTTGGAAAGGAAACCATCCATTTATCAGGTCTAGTCCTAGGGGTATTCTCTCCTCTCTTCTACAGCTTTTTATAAACAAACATCTCTCTAATTTTAGTGAAGAAAATAAAATATGCATGATGAGAGTGAGAAAATTATTTTATTTCATGTCATGTTATTTTTATTCTTTATTCGGTTTCTCACCCCCCTTATTCACAACTTCACAACTTTTTTGTGTACAAGTTCCCCTCATTCCTAGCCCTGTGGTGGGATATACCCACAGTAACAGAAGTAAATAGCTGCAGATGCCTAATTATAGAATCCAGATGTGAACACCGAGGAGCTATGCTGTGCCATTTTTAGCAATCCTTTATTTGCTTTCATTCAGAAAGCCAGATACAGTCAATTCCAGAGCAGTGTCTTGAAGTTGGACATATCTGCTCTTTTTTTATATAGTGAACTTTTAATACAGCATTATTGCTAAGAGGAGTAGCCTAATGGTTAATGCATTGGCCTCAAATCCGGGTTAAATTCCCACTGCAGCTCCTTGTGACTCTGGGCAAGTCACTAAGGGGTCCTTTTACTACGGTGCGCTGAAAAATGGGCTGCACTATTGTAGGCGTGTGTTTTGGACGAGCGCAGATCCATTTTTCAGTGCACCAGTAAAAAAAAGGCCTTTTTCTATTTTTGCCGAAAATGGACGTGCATCCATTTTGGGTCTGAGACCTTACTGCCACCCATTGACTTAGCGGTAAAGTCTCACGCGGTAATTATACGATAATCATTTACGCGCATAGAATGATGATTACTGTCCGGTTTCCACCGCATGCAGGAAAATAAAAATTATTTTCCGGCGCATGTAGTGGACGCATGTAAAAAACAAAATTAGTGCCCGGGCCATATGGTATCCGGGCAGTAACTCCAAATTGATGCACTTAGGATGCGTGTGCGCGCCTACGCGACTTACTAAAAGGGCTCCTTAACCCTCTATTGCACCAGGTACAAAACAAGTACCTGTATATACATGTAAACCACTTTGATTGTAACCACAGAAAGGCAGTATATTAAATCCCATCCCCTAAGAGGGGGTCATTACTAAAGTCCATTAATGTAATAACACATGATATTTTCCTTTTAATGCATGTTAAATGCCAATATCATGCATTATATTACAATAATACACATTAGTTTAAGTCACCAAGGGAAACAGTAATGAGCTGCAAAGCCTGCAAAGGCATGCAGAACACATTCTATCCATATTCAAATCCATATAAATGGCAGGATAGGCTCCTGCCCATTTAAATGGCTCATGGCAAGCCAACCGCCGATATTCAGCAGCATTTAACCAGCCTGTGTCACTGAATATGGGCTCTCACCATTCATCAAAAAAGTGGGCAACTCAGGGGAAGTACATTGGAAGGAGTTGAGGAGGAACTGGCAGCTATGCGGGTGCGGCTATATTCAGTGCTGGCACCTGCACATCTAAGCGGGTGATTTTAGGACTGTTTTTGAATAGCACTATCTTTGTTCACTTAGCTATGTGGGTGCCAGCTAAATATCAGCCAGCACCCGCATAACCCCCCCCCCCCCCCCGAAGTGACTCCAAGCCCCCATTCCCCCCCAAACACACAGCACCCGGCCCCTCTCCCATCTCTCCAACATGCAGGATACCCCCCCCCCCCCCCCCCCCCCCCCCGGTCCTTTCTGCAATCCTTGGTGGTTCAGTGGCAGCAGTATCAGTAACAATTTTGGAAAGGCAGCCACTAGGGACAGGAGCAAGTAGACTTCACTCCTGCTCCCAGTTCCCCTGCTGGACCACCAGGATTGCAGGTACATAAGAACATAAGAGTAGCCATACTAAGTCCATCTAGCCCAGTATCCTGTTTCCAACAGTGGCCAAGCCAGGTCACAAGTACCTGACAGAAACCCAAATCATAGCAACATCCCATGCTACAAATCCTAGGGCACGCAGTTGCTTCCCCATGTCTGTCTCAATAACAAGACTATAGACTTTTCCTCCAGGAGCTTCTTTTGATCCTTCATGATCTAATGGTCCCATGGATTCCCTCACAGGCTTTCTGCTTCTGATGTACCTGAAAAAGTTGTTACTGTGAGTTTTAGCCTCTGTTGCAAGGTTCTCTTTATATTCTCTTTTAGCCTTCTTTATTAATGCTTTGCATCTGACTTGCCAGTGCTTATGTTGCTTCTTATTTTCTTCACTTGGGTCCTTTTTCAATTCTTTGAAAGACAATCTTTTGGCTGTAATAGCCTCTTTTACTTCACCTTTTAACCATGCTGGCTGTCGTTTTCTCTTCTTTCCACCTTTGCAAATAAATGGAATGCATCTGGTCTGGGCTTCCAAGATGGTATTTTTGAATAATGTCCATGCCTGATTTAGTGTTCTAACCTTAGCAGCTTTTTTTAGCTTCTTTTTAACTATTTTCCTCATTTTATTATAGTCGCCCTTTCGAAAATTAAATGCAGCTACAGTAGATTTCCTTTGCGGGTTCATCCCAGATAGTAGCTCAAACTTGATCATGTTATGATCAGTGTTTCCCAGGGGACGCAACTCCGCCACCTCTCACACTATGCCCTGCACACCACCAAGGACCAGATCCAAAATGGCTCCCCCTCTTGTCAGTTCCTGGACCAGTTGCTCCAAGAAACAGTTGTTTATTACATCTAGAAATTTTATCTCCTTGGCAGTACCTGATTTAACATTTATCCAGTCAATATTGGGGTAATTGAAATAATCCATTATTATGGTGTTGCCCAATTTGCCAGCTTTCCTAATCTGTGTAAACATTTCTTCATCCGTCTGTTTGTTCTGTCTCGGCAGACGGTAGTACAGCCCTACAAGAATACTCCTTCCCTTCCTCACATGGAATTTCTATCCATAATTATTCCATGCTGCTATCTGTGTCATGTGGAATGTTTATTTTATTTGACTCAATTCCCTCTTTAACATATAGCGCAACCCCCCCCCCCCCCCCATTTGATCCTCTCTATCATTGCGAAATAATTTGTACCCAGTTAACCCAGTGTTCCATTGATTGTCCTGTTTCCACCAAGTCTCTGAAATGCCTATTATATCTACCTCATCATTTAGTGCTATATACTCTAACACTCCCATCTTATTTTTTAGGCTTCTAGCATTTGTATACAGGCACTTCAACTTGTGTTTTTCCTTGGATCTACAAGCTACTTAGAAGTTGAAGGGGATAATATGCATCCTTTATCCTTCTCTCTGATTAAGCACATCTGGCTTACTTTCAGCATTGTTGAAACCTCTCTACTGGGATTCCCTAAATGTCCTGTTTCAATAGTATCTTTCAGGGATACTCCACACTGAACCATTCGCTCCTGGGCGATAGTCAGCTTTCCCCCTCATTCTAGTTTAAAAGTTGCTCTCTCTCCTTTTTAAAAGTTAGCGCCAGCAGCCTGGTTCCATCCCGGGAGGCCTATCCTGCATGTTGGAGGGGTGAGAAGGGGAGGGGGTGGGGTTTGTGTGGTCAGGGGGAGGGGGCTGGGAGTCATTGTGGAGGGGGAAGGGGGTTGGGACCAAAGGTGGGGATTGGAGGGCCTCTGCACATTAATTGTTTTTATTATGCAGGTCCCAGACAATATACAGCCGGGGCCTGCATATCTGTCTCATGCTAGCCCTGGCTGAATATCGACCGGAAACCACATAAGCTCAAGATCACAAGGAGCAGCAGTGGGATTTGAACTGGCCACCTGTGAATGTCAAGAAAGGTGCTCTAACCCCTAGGCTGCTCCTCCATTCCTGTGCAGTGTAAAATGATGGTATGCATGTATTCCTCCCCCAACCAGATTATCTATCCAAGAATGCCTTTTCCTGCTCAAAATGTAGGAACATTGCAAAAATACATCCCCTGGATATATATTGTGCCTAGATTTTTGTGCCAAAATTTTGGTGCATGCCTGAGAAGTGCACGCAACTTAATTGGGTAATGAGCCAATTAATGACAATAATTGGTGTAAACAACCAATTATTGATGTTATTTAGCACCCATTAAAATGTGTACACACATCTGATTGCGTGCTATTCTATAAGACATGGAGCCCAACTAACCCCCCTGTTTACAAAGCCATGCTAGCAGCTGCCAGTGCGCTAAGTAAATGGGCTGTGTCAACATTGCTACATGGCAGCCGCTAGTGCAGCTTTGTAAACAGGGGGATAATAACGCACAACTCAAAAGGGGGTGTTGCCATGGGAGGGGCATGCAGAAAAGTTACGCACGTCCTTACAGCATACTGCCTTAGCGCACCTAGCTTGGGCGCCATCATATACACCAGGTTTCAGCAGGCGTAAATCTGGTGCCAAAAGTTAGTTAGGTGTGGGAATCAGCACTAAGTGTGGGTTCTATAAAGAGCACACATCCTTTATTGTGCTTAGCAGTGATTTTTTTCTGGTGCTGATTTTTGAGCACCATTTATAGAATCCCCCCACCCCCACCCCCACCCTTGTGTGCTTTTAACCAGCTGAAGATCTGCTTAGACAGACTCAAGCATTGTACCCATGACAACCCCATTTTTACCTGCATAGATCCCAACTAAGCATTTGAAAATTTACCCCAGGTTAAGTTAGGGGAAATGGAACTTGATATACCATCTTTCTGTGGTTTTTGCAACTACATTCAAAGTGCTTTACATAGTATATACAGGTACTTATTTGTACCTGGGGCAATGGAGGTTTAAGTAACTTACCCACAGTCACGAGGAGCTGCAGTGGGAATCAAACCCAGTTCCTCAGAATCAAAGTCTGCTGCACTAACCACTAGGCTACTCCTCCACAGTTATTGCTGTACAGCTGTTTTCTATACAATTATAAAAGTGAAAAGTGATTCAAATGTTTTTAGTGCTGAACACTTTGTACGGAAAGTCCAACAGGCATTCACAGACACAACTGAACCCATGCTTCAAGAATCCCAAGTTAGCCCACTATCTTTGTTGTTCAGATAAATGGGTGACTTACAGCAAATTGAGAAACTACAATAGAATAAGAATTAAGCTACTAGGAAAATGCAATTTTTGGGAGGATAGCAATGAGGCTGTTGGGTTTTTTTTGTTTTATAAGGTTGAACTTGTTATTACAGGGAATCATACCTTTATATATTCCGTTCCTCTTCCAGTCATAATTCAGCAAGCCAAAATCTTGAGGTCAGTTCAGAAATAAATGTACAAGCCTATAGAAGGCTGCAGTAGCTTCTACTGAAAGATTTGCAAGAAAAATCAAATGCTACTCTCAAGTTAAATAGGATTTGCACCCTCTTCAGTTTGTCCTTCATTATGTTGTTATGGACCTGACAGCAGTGAACGCTCAGAATGTAGGCTAGCTGCCTAACAGCTGAATAATTCAAGTACAGCATGCAGCGTGCACCAGGGTGGATATGATTTAAATTAAATCAGTTTAGATCACAGTTTAAATCACTAGGTCAGGAAGCTTGATAAATTTGATTTAAACCAAATCCATTTAAATCACTATGCAGGAATATTCTGCACCAATAGAAGTGAAACTGCACTTGGGATATCTGCCCCTTTTATTTGAACTGCATTAAAATACCATGTACGCACAAAAATTCAATAAGGTCGGAAGGCCACCCAAAATATGTGGCCAGGGAAGACAGATAATCATATTAAGAGAAAAAAAGTAAGATATAGTATATATTATGATTTTGCATGTTCACCATACCTTCAGATCAGGAGAAACTCTTATGATACTGTTTGAGTTAGGAACCACACCTTGCATTTCTTTATTGCATTAGTTGCATTTTGCACGTTGTGTCTTACCCAGAAGCAAAGAAAGTTCATTAAAACATTCCCAAATGGAGTGTCCCTTATGGCTTGCTGCCGTGATAGATTTACTGTTCCTTAGTTTCCTCAGTAGACTTCAAAACACAGTGGAGGATACATTCAGAATTAAAATGCTATTCCTTAGATGTGCGCTATTTCACTTGCTATTCCTCTCCTCTGTCTCTTTTATTCATATTCAAATTCTTCCTCACCTAAATCCTTCATTCAGTGCTTTGTCTTTGCACTTTTAGAGAGAGAAGTAAGGACTTGTGTGTATGCACACTATCAGCAACAACTGATCAGGTCTGATATCTTATCTGCATATACTGCTATTAAAAATCATGTTAACAGAATATAATTAGAATTTATGAGTCCTATTCTTTATACCTGTGTGCTAGGTTCTTTTTTGTTACAAAATGTAAGAAACTTTTAAAACGCTGATTTTTACCCATCTGGTCACACACCCCTTCTACCTTTCCATATATTGAAGTGGGTCATGGTGTGGGGGATGAACTAATCAAATTGAGCAGTTAATCTCATGCACTGCTAACTCATGTGACATCCTCAGATTAAGATAAATTAGCCTTTCTTCTTTTATCCTTTTTGGTCACTACTGTCGTTCTGGTCTTGGGATAGTCCCCTGCACTTGTTCATGCATTTCTTGCATTTGAGACCCCCCCCCCCCCCCCCCCACAGCAAGGGTTAAGGAAACTGGCAGCAAGGTGCTTCACTTTACCAGGATCAGCTTTTGGCTAGCCAGCATCCTGTGCAAGAACTGAATGTGCTATTCCCCAGTTCTTCAATGATGGCAACTCTAACACAGCATTCCCTGCTTTCATGGTGGGGTGGCTCCAGGACAACATCCCCATTTCTCTCTTCCTACTCACCTAGAATCCTTATACCCTAAGCCTGCTGGAATAAGGTAAAAGGCATGGTGGTGCCCCTTTGGGGAAATTCTGTAATGGGGCACCTCAAGTATCCATGCGCCTAGCATTTTGGTGCTCACAGTTACACTGTGCATAGAGCTGGTGCAAGTGTGAGCACCTAAACACAGAAGGATCATGCAATACTTACAGTATTCTTTAAGTTACAGATGCAAGGAGGAGCCCTGCTCCATAATGTGACCACACTTTGAATAGTCAACCAAATTTTATATATATGGCACCAAAAAGTCAGCACTGAATAAATGAGTGCTAAGCGCTATTCTATAAACGGCGCTCCGAGTTAGGTGCTGTTTATAGAAGAGTGCCTAGCGCCAGGATCCACACCTAACTTTTAGGTACAAGGTTTTACACCAACTGAAACCTGGTGTTAATCCCCGCACCTAAATTAGGTACGGATCAGGCGCATTCTGTAACAATGCGCACAAATTCTTGTCCATTCCCCTCCCATACATCTCTGTAGAATAGTATCTAATAAGATGTGTGTGCAAATTATTGCCAATTAATGCTGATAATTTATTATCGACACTAATTGTTTCATTACTCAAATTGTGCATGCAGATTGGGTGCATGCTCAAATTTGCGCTCAGAATATATAGAATCCAGGGGATTGTGTGCAATTTTGGTCACCACATCTCAAAAAAAGACATAGCAAAATTAGAAAAGATGCAGAGAAGGGCGACCAAAATGATAAAGGGAATAGGACAACATCCCTGTGAAGAAAAGATAAAGAGTCTAGGGCTCTTCAGCTTGGAGAAGAGACGTCAGAGGGAAGATATGATAGAAGTGTATAAAATGTTGAGTGAAACAATGGATGGATAGGAATAATTTGTTTACTGTCTTCAAAAGTACAAGGACTAAGGATCATGCAATGAAGCTTCTAAGTAGTACATTATGACAAATTGGAGAAAATATTTCTTCACTCAACGTGTAATTAAGTTGTGGAATTCATTGCCAGAGAATGTGGTAAAAGCAGTTAGCATAGGAGGGTTTGGACAAGCTCCTGGAAGAAAAGTTTATAAACCATTACTAATATGAACTTGGGAAAATTCACTGCTTATTCCTGTGATAAACAACATGATATCTAATATTGGGATATTGCCAGGTACTTGTGACCTGGTTTGGTCACTCTTGGAAACAGGATACCAGGCTTGATGGATCTTTGGTCTGTCCCAGTATGGCAGTGCTTGTGTACTTATGAAAGGGTTATTCATAGTAACTATTGGTAGAAAATACCAAATTGGCCCATTCAGTCTGCCCAATTTAGATTCTGCCATTTTGGTTAGATACACATTCAACACTCCTAAGCAGACTCCATACTAGTTCCATCCTCCCTCTCCAAGTATGGTTTGTTTACCTGATCATTCAACCCTTGTCCTGTGACTGCCTTTCATATTAGTCCCAAACATGCCTAGAATCTATTAATGTACTGGTCTCTCCTATATTTATTTCAGGCCTTGATGTTTTCTTCTAATATTAGGAAGTTAACCCATCTTTCTTAGAGGCTACTCCATCCTTCTTAGGAGCCCGATGCATTCATTCCACTGCTGTTATGATTGTAGCTGCCTTTCTGGATAGGATACTCTTATTGGCTACTGGGGATCCTTCAACTTTTCAGAGGTTAACAAGGGGTGCACTTAACCAAAAAGATTGGGAACCTCTGGTGTTAAATATTCCTCTCTTTTCAACAGAGTGCCTCTACTGTGCTACTAGTTCATGCTTCCACCATGCCTTCACTTTTTGAAAATTAGGATCCTCTGGGTTTTTCCTATAGCTTTTTGAAGTCCATTACCATTTCAGCCTCAGTGATTCCAATAAGGACCATAATATTTGTTTGGAATTAGAACTGGAGTTCAATAGGTTTCCTTTTGCTGAACCAGTGTATCAGTGTCTTTCCCTCCAATTTCTCCTGTAACTACTGTCTTCCCTATTACTTCCCCCTAAAAACTGCATCACTTTATACAAGTTTTCAGCCTTTCCTGCTTCAGTGGCTGAATTGGTGACATGTTGTTTTGGATGTAGGGAAACACTGCTTACATACTGATTAATTCTGGCATGAATTGTCATCCTCTGTAAGTTACTGATGATAGCTCCTGTTGCTGCCTGCTCTTTCTGTTCTGTTGTGCTGTGATGCCACTCGCTGCAGGGTGCTGCTCTATCTATACAGTGGTTGACTTTGGCATAAATGCTGCCCAAGCAAATTGCTGAATCTTATTCATGGTGTGATTGATTATGTAGTGGACAGGACTCAATGCTGTACCATCTGACCTAAGTTTGTCCCTTATTCCTTGTGCTGGTTATTCCTATACAGGTGCTGCCCTCCTCTGGTGCCTGTATGGTGGTAATAAGAGACCTGGTCCTGCCCTAGCATGTTAATGTACTCTACAAACACATTTAGAGTTCTGTGGGTTTTACCTTTTAATTGCCTCTTTTGAAACATTTTACAATTATTTGGAAGCTGGTATCTGCTCCAACAGGCCTGCCTTTGGAGCATGCTAAACAAACTTCTAACAAACTTAAGACATGCTATACATCAGGAGCTGGGTTTCTGTCATCACAGGTCTGCCTCCTGCCTGCAGACTCTCCCAGACAACTTAAATACAGTTTTAATTAGGAATATGTAGCACCTGCGTTCTTCTCTCAGTCTGTCTGCATGAGGATTATAGTTCAGTTTTTCCCACTGGGTTTTCCACTGAAAGTATTATATATCCCATCACATTTGGGAAGAAAAATAAATGTTTATAAAATGGACTAGGAGACAGTCAGACACTTAGCTTAGCTGCCATGTTGTTTTTTCTTTACTTATAACATGCCTGCATGAATGCAGGATGCCCTTTGTTGAAAAGAGAGGAATGTTTACACCAGAGGTTCCCATCCTTTTTGATTAAGTGGACCCCTTCATAACCTCTGAAAAGTTCAAGGATCCACAGTTCATCACCAACACTCTTCCCATACTCTCTCACCTCAGTGCTATGCCTGTCCCCACCAACCCTCTTTATCTCCCTTCCTCTGAGATGCCTAGGGTGGCCCATCTCAAAGAGCGAAATTCACCTTCCCTTTCTTACCTCCACCAGTCTGTCTGTCTCATGCCTCCCTTTTGGGTCCTAAGTATTTTATTTTATGTCATAGAATTTGAATGTGTTATTATATATCTGGAAATTACATATTTAGGAGTCTTTTTACTAAGCTGCGGCAAACAAAATGGCTTTAACACATTCTTATGCGGGTCTTTTCCATACGCTAAGGCCACATTTTACTGTGGCTGGAAAATGGCCGATTTTCTGTTTTCCGATGTAATGGCCATGCGTTAATGTTGCCACTAGCACATGGCCATTAACAAAAATTAGCGCATGAGCCTTACCACCACCTGTTTTGTAGGCGGTAAGGGCTTACATGATAATATAACTGCGTTGATTAGTGCAGATACACCCACTCTCCTCTCCTCCCCAGACACCCCCCCCCCCCCCTGTGAAAAATTTAACTTTTTTTTTTTTTATTGCGTTGATAGCACACACATTGTCAAAAGTACCACGGGATGCCTCAGCGCATCCCACAGTATGCCATTTGAAACCTTTTGTAAGCACACATTAATGCTTACCACAGCTTGGTAAAAGGGCCCCTTAGAGATTATTACAGATTTTCATGGTGCAGCTCTCCCTCTGCTCCACCCCCCAACCAACAGCACACTTGATCACAGCTGATACAAGGGGCACCGAGTGTCCTATATTCACTCATCACTCATCTTGTACCCTTACAAATAAGTCATGCAAGTATCACTGTCATGAGATTTATGAGTAACAGAAAGTTAACCGTTTCCATGTAACATACATACATGAAGTTGCTTTTCACCTTCATGTTCACCTGATGATACATTGAAACCCTCTGCTCAGTGTGCGGTGGCGGCTCAGAAACAAATAGAATGTTAGGTATTATTAGGAAAGGAATGGAAAACAAAAATGAAGATGTTACAATGCCTTTGTATTGCTCCATGGTGTGACCATTCCTCGAATATTGTGTGCAGTTCTGGTCGCTGCATCTCAAAAAAGATATAGTGGAATTAGAAAAGGTACAGAAAAGAGTGATGAAATTGATAAACGGATGGGATGACTTCCCTATGAGAAAAGGCTAAAGCGACTAGGGCTTTTCACCTTGGAGAAAAGATGGCTGAGAGGAGATATAATAGAGATCTATAAAATAATGAGTGGAATGGAAGGGGTAGAGGTGAATCACTTGTTTACTCTTTCCAAAAATACTAGGACTAGGGGGCATGCAATGAAGCTACAAAGTAGTCAATTTAAAACGAATCGGAGAAAATATTTCTTCACTCAACGTGTAATTAAACTCTGGAATTCGTTGCCAGAGAATGTAGTAAAAGCAGTTAGCTTAGCTGGTTTAAAAAAAGATTTTGATAGCTTCCTAAAAGAAAAGTCCATAAGCCATTATTAAAATGGACTTGGGGAAAATCCACTGCTTATTTTTAGGATGAGCAGCATAAAATATATTGTACTGTTTTGGGATCTTGCCAGGTACATGTAACCTCGATTGCCCACTGTTGGAAACTACTACTACTTATCATTTCTATATCGCTACTAGACGTACGCAGCGCTGTACACTTGAACATGAAGAGACAGTCCCTGCTCAACAGAGCTTACAATCTAATTAGGACAGACAAACAGGACAAACAAGAGATAAGGGAATATTAAAGTGAGGATGATAACATAAGGGTTCTGAACAAGTGAACAAGAGTTAGGAGTTAAAAGCAGCATCAAAAAGGTGAGCTTTTAGCTTAGATTTGAAAACGGCCAGAGATGGAGCTTGACGTACCAGCTCAGGAAGTCTATTCCAGGCATATGGTGCAGCCAGATAAAAGGAACGGAGTCTGGAGTTAGCAGTGGAGGAGAAGGGTGCAGATAAGAGAGATTTACCCAGTGAACGGAGTTCCCAGGGAGGAATGTAGGGAGAGATGAGAGTGGAGAGGTACTGAGGAGCTGCAGAGTGAATGCACTTATAGGTCAATAAGAGGAGTTTGAACTGTATGTGGAAACGGATAGGAAGCCAGTGAAGTGACTTGAGGAGAGGGCTAATATGAGCATAACGACACTGGCAGAATATTAGTCGTGCAGCAGAATTTTGAACAGATTGAAGAGGAGAGAGATGGCTAAGTGAGAGACCTGTGAGAAGCAAGTTGCAATAGTCTAAGCGAGAGGTGATAAGAGTGTGGATGAGGGTTCTGGTAGTGTGCTCAGAAAGGAAAGAGCAAATTTTGCTGATATTATAGAGAAAGAAACAACAGGTTTTAGCAGTCTGTTGAATATGTGCAGAGAAGGAGAGGGAGGAGTCGAAGATGATCCCAAGGTTACGAGCTGATGAGACAGGAACAATGGGAGTGTTATCCACAGAAATAGAGAATGGGGGAGGAGGAGAGGTTGGTTTAGGGGGAAAGATAAGAAGCTCAGTCTTGGTCATGTTTAGTTTCAGATGGCGCTGAGACATCCAGGCAATAATGTCAGACAGGCAGGCTGATAGTTTGGCCTGGATTTCGGATGAGATTTCTGGTGTGGAGAGGTAGATCTGGGAGACATCAACGTAAAGATGATGCTGAAAACTATGGGATGAGATCAGAGTAACAAGGGAAGAAGTATAGGTGGAGAAAAGAAGAGGTCCCAGGACAGATCCCTGAGGTACACCAACTGACAGTGGCATAGAAGTAGAAGAGGATCCACAGGATGCTGGGCTTGATGGACCTTTGGTCTCTCCCAGTATGGCAATACTTATGTACTTATAGTATCTTGGTTCCTTGTTGAACCATCTCATGATGGTTTCAGATCTAGAGAATAGTTATTTGGCCAAGGTCTTTGCCAAGCTGTTCCTTTGAGTAGCTGGTGACACCTCCTCCTTTGTCCGGTTCTATTCTCATCCAGTTACAGAGCATGTAACTAGTGTTCTCAGCCAGGTATCGCACCAAGGCTGTTGGTATATACCTACAAAATGCTGCTCAATGATGTGGAAGTGGGATGAGATACACCTTGAAGATGCAGGTTAAACCTTTTGGCATAGGGTTTCAGTTTCAGATACCATATTTAGGGGTTCTTCTACTAAAAGCTATTAAGTTTTTGGCTTAATGCACTATAATACAGGATTGTAACACACGGCAAGCCCCAAACTAATGCTTCTTCAAGAAGAGGCATTCCCTCTATTTTTCATTGCAGGTCATGCGTTAATATTCAGATTAATGCGCAGTACCTGCTCCTGGTTAACACAAAATTATGTACTGCCTCCTATTTACGAAGTGGTAAGTGGTTCCATGAGAAATGTGCCTTAGGTAAGTCAGGGGCATAGCCAGACAACAGATATTGGATGGGCCTAGGCAAGAAGTGGGTGTGCACCAAGTGTTCTCCCCTCCCCCCCAACCACCACCAAAAAAATATCTCAGCTGGCGGGAAAACGCTTCTTTCCACCTTGGCAGTCTGCAGCAGGTATGCGCTGAAAAATGAGCATTCTCAGGTGCCAGTATCATGGAGAGTAGAGTTTTCGTTACCATCAGGGGGAAGTCTTCAGCTGGCCGAGCTTGGGATCCCCACCAGCTACCACTAAACGTGTGCTACTGTTGGGTGGGCCTGAGCCCTAAATGGGTGGGCCCCGACCCACCTAGGCCCACCTGTGGCTAAGCCACTGAGGTAAGTGCAGTGTGTTAACTGCCAAACACTTTCCATACCCAATCTCCACCCATGCCATGCCCCTTGACAGAGAAAATCAAAAAAATTAAGTAACACATGGTGTAACCCGCATTAACAGGCAAACTACTGCAGAACCCTTAACACGGTTACGTGGTAGCCTGTTTCTGTGTGTTAAGTGCTTAACACCCTTTTTTAGAAGAGGCCCATTAATAATTTACTTGTTAATTTTCATTGGCTTTATTGCTTTTTATTGCAAACTGATTGAATGCTTTCTGTATAAGGAGGTATAACAAATGAATAACTCTGTCAAATGAAATTCAGACTCTGTCACTGAATAAACTCCAAATACAAGGCAGCATGCTAACAATATGGAGGAGGAGAGTCCAACCGAAGCCTTCAAAGACCTGCAGGAGAGAGACAGAACATTAGATTAAATGCAGCAGGTGACCCTGTCTTCTGTGGCAGTGCATGGAATACTAGCCCTTTTTTTACTCTAATGATCTCCATATGTGTCAGGTTTGGGGGAGGGTTCTAATGTATTGGATAGACCACATTGAAACATCTGATAAGTAGGGGAGGGCAGAGTTTGTGCAGGCTTGCTCTTCTTAGTGTGCAACATGCCTCTCAATTAGAGGTAACATGGCTTTCCTATGCATGACTGCTAGAGGTGGCATGACTTGCAGAGTGCTTTCCCCTGTAAATAAAGATGTTTTGTTTTTAACACAGAGGGATATTGATGTGGAGGGTGCTGATCGCCAGGGATTCATTTATGCTTCATAAAGTATAAAGATGTTCTGTGCTTTATATAATTATGCAACTATTTCTTTCTGCATATATTAGTATTTAAAATAATGAGTCTATAAAAGAGACAGTGTGTCAGTTTTCAAGAACTGTGTAATTAGAAAATTCCTCTTGGTAGCTCATCATCTTACAGTGAAGCTGTAAGGAGAGATTATAAGTGATCACGTGATACCTGCCTACCTGTTTTTGTTTCAGCTCAAAGTTATAATCCTTTTGTTAGCTGCTAAAAGGAAATTCAAACCTGTTTATGATTTGCTTCTCCCAGTGGACAGCATGTAGGACAAAGTGAATCACTTTGATGCAGTACCTTCTTCAATGGCCAACCATAGTGATGCAACTGAATTCCCCAGGGACTTGATACCCCATACATTTGACTTTCTCCTCAAGCCTGCATTTTACATTGTTTTGCCCATAGGCAATACCAAACAGCAGATCCCAAAGAGCAAAAGCTGAGAGGAGGGGGTTATCAGAAATCCCAAAGATTGGAGAGCTAGAAGAAGAAAGCCATAGTTTCACAGCCTGTGTATATGGCACTAAAGTAAGCAGAATCAGGCTTCTCTTTGGCACCTTCAATATTTGACAACCTAGGCAGTTATCTGTGTTGCCCATTCCTAAATCAGAGCCTATCTGTCCTTCCTCTTTGTCTCCTCGTGGATTCCTGCGAACTCCTGGATTGAAGTAGGTACCCAACTGGTGCTTCTTTCCTTCTTTTCACTCTCCGGACTGCAGGATCCTTCAGGAACACTGCTTTACTGGATACCAGGAGTATCTCTTCTGAATAATTCTCTGCCTTCAGTATAGGACACTAGATACAGGAAGCAGCCATCATCTCTCTCCAGCTTGGTGATATTCTGCCTGGCACCTTCTGTCACCAACCCAAAACGTTCTGAACTTGCTTCCTTTCCCCTTAGCAGATGTAGTAGAAAATCAAATCCTCTAACCTCAACTGGTCCTAACCAGAATCTCAAAGCATGGATGACATGATGGTGCAGGGAGGAGGTGCTTTGATTTGTTAGGAACTGGGCAATATTCTGGGGAAGGGAGAGGCTATTTTGAAGGAATGGGCTCTACCTTAACTAGAGTAGAATGAGTCTGCTGGTACTGACCTTTAAACAGGAGATAGGGGTAAGGGGGTAATATATTTGATATTACACCTTTCTGTTTACATATTATATACAGGCACATTCTCTGTCCCTAGTGGGCTCACAATCTATGTGGAAGCCATTGCTTTGAATTGTGCTTCCTAAAGTGGTTAAAATACATGAAAAATTAAAAAATATATATGTATAATAGTAAGATTAGGTAAGATTATATGATGCAGAAAAGACAATAACAAGAACAGTATCCAGGTTCTGGTGCTGGCCTGTATTGTGTCTGGTCAGAGTTGCTGGAACTCATTGCTAGAGCGAGTGTATAGACTGACTAATATATTGTATGGACTGAATGTTGTAGGGGATTGGTCACAGCATTACAGAGCTTTGTATGTCCATGTCACTGGATCAGATCGTAGCTAAACTCAGGTGAAGTGAGTTAGGGATCCCTGTCCAGGGGCCATAAAAAAATGTTCACATTGTGGCTCCTATCTGATCTCTATGCTTGTGAATTCTCCTGCATAATTCATTACTTGCCTTACTCTTGGTATTCTTATTCCTAATGCCAGCACTATCCTGACCATGTGTGATGCAAACTACTACTTTATATTATCCAGTTAATCTAAGGCACAATACATTCATTTTAAATGCTTATGGACTGCATACTCAGGAGCCAATCTGTTCAATGTGTTTTCCAAATCATATATACAATATTTAAAAACAATCACTGAAAACCATAAAATCATACAAAAAGCAACATGCAAAGAATACAAAAGATATCAAAATGTGTGTATACATCGAAAATATTAAAGAAATAATAAAATGGTGCAAGGCAGTTTTCCCATCTATACTACAGGTGCCAGATTGCCATCTGGCTCGGTGGGATCTCTGCAGTTGATGCCACAGGGATTTTTAAAATTTTTAAAAATTTCACCTTACAAATGCTTATCTAAATCATGTGGGAATATTTTAAATATTTTTTTGCAATTTATAGGGAAATTATAGTAATTTAAACATTTATATTTAAAATTAAAAATTTCCCTTTTACTTTTGTTTTTTCTTTCTTTCTTTCTTGGACTGTAGTGTTGAAAGATTCTAAAGCATCATCTACTTAAGCACTTACACCATGATGAATGCAGTGTAGATTGGGGAGCACTAGACAGATCATTTTAAAGGAACCCTGTGCAGGCATTCCATAGACCAAAGTAAAGTAAAATGTAGCATTTACACCTGCAGAGGACAAGCAAATCTCTACAAATATGGTATACAACACTAGCAGATTCACTCAGTTTGGCAAACAAGGTAATAGAATTTCAAGAAACGAACAAAACTAATGGAAAAGACTGAATGAGGAAGTATTCCCATTTAATATGTGTCATGTTTCAACAAGAAATAACACAATCAAAAGTACATACAGACCCATCTAGTCTTAAACATAGGAGAAACAGAATGACACAGTCTCAAGGCAAAAGAAATGAAACCACTGAAGTCTTCATTTCACACTTCAACAAAGCACAACAGTCATACTCTATTAGGGTGAAGGAATAACAAAAAGAGGACGGGGGAACAAAAGCAGCAACAATTCTCTATCTTCAGAACAATTACTAAGCCACCATATGTCAGCATATATAGAACTCTCATACCATTTTAAGAGCCCACCCCACCCCTACACACATACACACAGTAACTCTAACATTCACATTAACACTGGTAACTTCAAGGGATTGAATTAATGATTTGAATTGGGCTGGATCAAAGAAAATATATTATTTCCCAGAATATTTAATTATACACTTCCTAGGAAGAGCAGGAAAAAGATCATACCAAGAGCCAGAGACCAAGGCCAAGGTGATAAAAACTTCTTACACAGACTCTGGGTCCTAGAGTAAAGATCAGGATATGCATAAATTTTATGACCATGAAAGAGAGACAAATGCTCTTTAAAAAGCCTGAGAGAACCCATTGTCAATCACAGCGACTGCTAAAGGTCAGCACTATAGTACCTCTACTAGTGGTTTATGGAGGGCCATGGCCCAAAGGAACACACCTGCTGCCTTGCTGTGGAGTACAGTCATGCTCTTTTCCATCTTACCCGCCTCTGATGATCCAGTTGTGGTGGCAACAGTGTTGATGTCATCAGTGTCATGGGTGGTGTCCCAGGTCCTGATTGGTGACCTTTTGGTATAGGATGGAGCAGAGATGAGTTGCCTATAAATGTCATCTTGAGTAGAGAGATGTGGTAGCCGTGTTAGTCTACTTTTAAAGGTAATCAATAGAAACAGAATAAAATAAAACAGAGAAAAGAAAATAAGATGATACCTTTTTTATTGGACTAACTCAATACATTTTTTGACTAGCTTTCGAAGGTAGCCCTTCGTCAGATCAGAAATAAGAAATTTTGATAAGTAACAGCACATATAAGGGAAACATCAAAGTATTTCAGTAACAGTCTGAAAGGATGAGGGCTTGCAGATTCTCAGAAAGTAAAGATAACTGTTCACTTTTGTTGCTTTTTCCATAAGTTTGTTCATTTGCTTTTTCATGTGGCTATATGTGGTATCTTCCATCTTGAGTAGAGAGATGTGGTAGCTGTGTTAGTCCACTTTTAAAGGTAATCAATAGAAATAGTGTAACAAAGAGAGGGAACTAAGTACAAAAAACATCAAACAAAAAAAAAAGGCAGCAGTACAGAGGGCCTTTAAAAACAAAAGGAACACAGTTCTTTCATCAAAAAATCCTTTAATAGTGAACTTTGATTGAAGAAAGACCCGACACGGGCCGTGTTTCGGTGCTACCGCACCTGCGTCAGGGGTCTGTATCAAACACATAATGATAACAATAACAAAATCAACTAGATCAATATATAAATCTTAAATAATCTAAAAATATCTCTTTGATAGGAACCAAAAAACATACATATGAATTAATAAAAATAATAAAAAAACAATCTAGATACATACATAGAATAAAATATTATGTATTGCGAACTCATTAACACAAAAGAAAAGAAAAAAAGACAGATATAAATTATCTTTAACATATATGTAAAAAATATATAAAAATATATTTCATTCAGTAGTAAGAACAAACATGCAAATAAAATAATGTATCCAATCAAAAATGAATGAAATATATTTATATATATTTTTTACATATATGTTAAAGATAATTTATATCTGTCTTTTTTTCTTTTCTTTTGTGTTAATGAGTTCGCAATACATAATATTTTATTCTATGTATGTATCTAGATTGTTTTTTTATTATTTTTATTAATTCATATGTATGTTTTTTGGTTCCTATCAAAGAGATATTTTTAGATTATTTAAGATTTATATATTGATCTAGTTGATTTTGTTATTGTTATCATTATGTGTTTGATACAGACCCCTGACGCAGGTGCGGTAGCACCGAAACACGGCCCGTGTCGGGTCTTTCTTCAATCAAAGTTCGCTATTAAAGGATTTTTTGATGAAAGAACTGTGTTCCTTTTGTTTTTAAAGACCCTCCAATAGTTAATAGTTAATCCAATAAAAATGGTATCATCTTATTTTCTTTTCTGTGTTTTATTTTATTCTATTTCTATTGATTACCTATAAAAATCAAAAATAAGAGTGGTGTTGGGTCCACTGCAGTCTTTTTCCTACATCCCCAACTGCTTTCCTATCCCTTGTTTCTATGATTGCAATGGTGGGTGAGCTGTGTTAGTTAGACAGTGATGATTGTTGGTCTAGCCTGCTCTTTCATCCATACATGTACCTTTGTAATCCTCATTCAACACTGTCACAGCTACGGTGGGGGGGGGGGGGGGGGGGGGGGCACCTGAGCTGATGAAGCATCATCTGATTTGTTATGAAGGGCAGCACTACATGATGAGTTGACTTAAAAATTATGGGTGCCTAGAGGGTGCTTGGGATGTGATAGATCTGCCCAGCTGGAGGACACAGAAGGTGTAGACTTGACCTGCCTGGTTTTAAAAGCTAACTAGCCATGTGTCCTAGCTGCAGGTCAACAAGGCGGGTCATTTCTTGGCTTTGGAAAGTACAGAAGTGTTAATGGCTCATTTGAGCATGGCTCAGGTGCTTCCAAGGTTTTGTTTTGCTTACAATTGATGTGTTAATAAAGCTGCAGCCTGTTTGTTCCCTATATTCCTCAGTTGCAAGTGTTTATTAGCTGAATGTAAATTGAATGTGAATTGGGCACTTAAGACTAGATTCTATAAATGGTGCTGAAAAATCGATGCTGAAACATTTAAGCGCAGAGGGCCTGATTCTATAGCGCTTAAAATTAATGCAAATTAGACAATTACGCCTAAGCGTATTACCTACACGCGGTATTTAGAATACGTTTAGGCATAGATCATGTGACTAAATTACATGCATCCATTTACGCCAATGAAAAGCTGGTGTAAATCCCTGCATGTAGATTTACGCACACTAGCCCATATTTTATAACAACACACGTAGATTTTGGAACGCCCACAAAACAACCATTTCCCACCTTTAACCACACCCCTTTTGCCCTCACATGTTAGAATTTAGGTGTGGTACATTACAAAATACTCTTAGCAATGTTTGCACGTAAATTCTAATTTTTGCTAATTAGTGCTCATTATTGCTTGTTATGAACTATTAACAACACTTAGCTTGTTAAAACAATCTGTGCAAGTAGTTATAGAATATGTCTAGATTTTACATGTGGAACCGCACATAACTGGTTTGAGTATGGCATTAATTTTATTTTGGTTGAGCAAATTGTCATAAAAATTGATTGAGTCCATGTGGATGTGTTGAGTTTCTATTCTGAGCAGAGCTGTTGGAAACTCTTGAAAATTTTTTGTTTTCCTTATGGAAAAGGTACAGGTTACAAATCAGATATTATTGAAAGGAAAATAGCATTAGAATGTATAAACTTCAGCACAAAGACAAAGAAAATATATTTATTCCATTCCAATCATCTTCTTATGAAAAGAGCAGCCTATAAGGACTATGCAAAGTCCTATATTCTCTCAATTTAAAGAGAATGTAAGTTAAAATCTCAAACGGACAAGGAAAAATGCTCCAATAAACCAGGAAATATATGATAGATACAAACCTGAATATAACAAGGTTCCGTAACCAACTTCTTAAATACAAGACAGCTAATCTCCACCTTCCCATCTATCCATCATACATACTGTATCATCATTGAACAGTCTCAATCCAATAGGTCATTTTAAAAAGTGTATACTTTTCCCAGTATTTGTAAGGAAATCTGGGAAGAATTATGGACCTTTCAGAGCTCATGGTTTGATTTTGTAGATCAGGTCTTCTAGACCTCAAGTGAGTTGGGGGTGCTAGGAAGGAAGTATTCCCAGCCCTGAGGCAGGATAGTGAGGTGGGGTTATAAACAAGAGCAAAGTTAGTGGCTGGATTTAAAGTACATGAAAGAGGGCTGTGGAAGGAGGAGTTCTGTTAAAATATTGGGAAGATTCTCATGTAGCTGCCAACAAAGGCCCCTGACTTGATGATCTGAATACAGGAATGGAATGGTCTAGAAGAAAGAGGAAGGAAGCACTACCAGGTGCCTTCCCCACAATGCCTCACCCCCAAAAAGAGCTTGTGTGTGGCCGTTGTGTCTTTTTCTATAAAGATGATCACATAAATCTTATAGTGTACAACTGAAAAGGGGGCGTAGCTATAGGAGCGGCATGGGCAGGTCAGGGGCGTCACTAAAGATGTACACACTACTGTAGAATTTGGGTGATCCACACGAGGATTTACACCAAATTTCAGTTGATGTAAATCCTTGCACCTAAGGTTGGGTGTGGATCCCAGCTAGTGAATGACACAGGGACGGGGACCCACAGTAACCACGGGGACGGGGACAGAGCCCGCGGGGACGGGGCAAGGACAGAGCCGACAGGGCGGAGATGGGAGACAGAGCCCATGGGGTGGGGACAAACTTTAGATGCCATTTACTGAATCTAGTCCATAGAGTAACTGAATGATAAAACTCCACTGATAGGGGTTTATTGAATAGTCCATCTTACTGTGGGGCCCTTTTACTAAGCCGCAAAGGCACCTACGCACGTCCAACGTGTGCCAATTTGGAACTACCGCCCGGCTACCGTGTGCTCCGGGTGGTAATTCCATTTTTTATGCGCGTTCGATACACGTGCCTGAAAATATTTTTTATTTTCCAACAAGTGGCGCTAACCAGGCGGTAATCGGCAGTGTATGCACGCTGACGATTACCACCCGGTTAATGCGTGAGACCTTACCGCTAAGTCAATGAGTGGCGGTAAGGAATATGACCCAAAATGGACGCACGCCAATTTTTATTTTGCTGCATGTCCATTTTCAGCCAAAGAAAAAAGGCCTTTTTTACAGGCACGCTGAAAAATGGATCTGTACACGTCCAAAACACGTACCTACACTAGCGCAGGCCATTTTTCAGCGCACCTTAGTAAAAGGACCCCATGTTTTTGTTTTCTTTCTGAAATGTGCTGCAATTTTTAGTAAAGAAATCACAAGGAAAATAGATAAAGCAATCAATGAGATGAGTATAGATTCAAGGTAATTATTTCCCCATTCAAAAAGAGGGCCATATTCAAAGGGGTTGTCTGGCCATCTTCTGGAGATGAACAAACCCTGTGATCTGAAATTTTAGGCTACCCCTGCTTGGCAGATACATTCCTGTATAGGCATCTTGTAGTCCAGGCAAAATTTATCCAAGCAAAAAAAAGAAAAAAAGATAGTGCTAGTCAGACACTCAATAGTAGGCCTGAAGTTAACTCGGCATCTTTGGATATCTTTATACTGATTGTTCAGCCCAAATAGATTCAGGCTGAATATTCAGATGAAATTGAATGGAAAAAGTTGTCTGGTTAATATTACCCAGACACATCCAGCCAAATATCAGCCTCAGTGTGTGCTTAGGGGAGAGAAACAGTCTGCTATGGAAGGGGGAGTGAGAGAAAGCTGACAAACTCCAGGTGAAGCCAAAAGAACTGAGCAGCAGCTACATGAGATGTATCATTGACACCTCATATAGATGCGTGTTTATCAGTATGTTCAAGAACAATGATAGATTGTGGGTAACCATTTGAGGTAGTATATGGCCAACCCAGTAGCTACAGTGGTTTATTAAGATGGTGCATTAGTATCTTCTAATTGACATGGGACCCTTTTACCAAACTGCAGTAAAAAATGGCCTTATTGCATCTATATGGGAGTCATTCCCACGTGCTAAGGCCATTTTTACCACAGGGGTAAAATGGATGATTTTTGTATTTTCACTATTAATGGCCAAATGCTAATTTTCCCATTAGTGTGCGAGCCCCTACCACCACCCATTATATAGGCAGCAGAAGCTCACATGCTAAGCACATGCTAACCAATTAGTGCAGAACATGCAAACTCTCCACCCCCAGCGTGTGGGTATCATGCACATATCCAAAAATGACTGCGGAGCACCTCAGCACGCCTCCGTGGTAAGCCCTTTTTTTGCTGCGGTAAGCACACATTAGGACTGCTTTGAAAGGTAAAACATATAGGACTTGATGTTTTTAATAGAACATCAGTGCCTGTTTGAGATAGCCCCAAAAATGCCTATTTAAATCCCATTTTATAAAGACAGCAAAGGCACCTATGTCTTTATGTTTTTTATTTTTATTGGTAGCAAAGGATGCATCAGAACAAATAATTGCAGTGTGACCAGTGACAGAAATAGCGCAGTAGCACAAAAACTGGAAGATCAACCATTAACAAATACAAATGCACCCCCCCTCCCAGCGACAGGATATATGGAAAAAAACCAACAAGCTTTATCCTTTAAGGGCAATCTGACCAATTAGCACATGACTTCATGCTGGGGGAGATAGGGTATCCCAGAAAAGTGACCGGGTGGCCTGGAATTGAAGCCTCAGGCCAAGAAATGTAGAGTGATGCACTTGGGGTGCAGAAACCCAAAAGACAGATACCGAATAGGAGAGGAGAAATTAGTAAGCTCGACTCAGGAGAGAGACCTTGGGGTGTTGGTGTCTGAGGATCTGAAGGTGAAGAAACAATGTGACACATGTATACCTTGGCGGAAGGGAGAAACGGGGGTGACATGATACAGATGGTCAAATATTTGAAAGGTATTGATCCGCAAACAAACCTTTTCTGGAGTGGGGAAGGTGGTAGAACTAGAGGACATGAATTGAGGTTGAAGGGGGGCAGACTCAGGAGTAATGTTAGGAAGTATTTTTTCACAGAGAGAGTGGTGGATACGTGGAATGCCCTCCCGTGGGAGGTGGTGGAGATGAAAACGGTAATGGAATTCAAACATGCGTGGAATAAACACAAAGGAATCCTGTTTAGAAGGAATGGATCCATGGAATCTTAACGGAGATTGGGTGGCAACCCCAGCAATTGGGAAGCAAAACCGGTGCTGGGCTGACTTCTACGGTCTTCGCCCTAATTGTGACTCAATAGATATGGATGGGCTTCATTGTAAATTTTAAGGGGCTTCTACGTTAGCTTCAGAACTTCTAGTACAAGAAGAGTGCTGGGCAGACTTCTATGGTCTGTGGCCTGGGAATGGCAAGGACAAATCAAACTCGGGTATATATATATAAAGTATCACATACAATGTAAAACAAGTTTATCTTGTTGGGCAGACAGGATGGACCATACAGGTCTTTATCTGCCATCATTTACTATGTTACTATGTTGTGTGTTGTTTTTCATGTAGAAATGCTCCATCTGCAAGGACTGAACCATCAATATGTGCCATTGCTAAAAGGTGGGTCCATCCTCTGATCGCCAGTTCCGTAAGATGGTTTTAATGCTGAACCATACCAGTCGATGCAGAAATCGATTGCTCCCTGGCTCGCACATATGTCTTTATAAAACAAACTCCTAGAACCAGCTCCAATGACAAGCAAACGCCAACACACAAATGTGTGTGCATGTACTCTGTGCATATGTATGCACATTGTTTTATGAAATATGTACATAAATTGCAGCTACATCAATACTACACCCCTGGAAGGCATAGATCACATCATCTAATGTTGTAAAAGCTCTTTTCTCCATGTGAAACAGATCTTGAGGGGCATTTTCGAAATGATGCCTAAATCCAATTTTGGACGTTTTCCACAAAATGTCCAAAATTTCAATAGTGAACATGGTCATCTTCAAAGTGGAAAAATGTCCAACTTTTTGTTTTGAAAATGGCCATTTGCTAGATGTTTTTGTGCTCGGTGCGTCTATCTTTTTGGACCAGTTTTCGAAAAAAAAAATGTCCAAGGGAGAAAGGCACAAAAACAAGCCATTGGGATGTAGGAGGATCCAGCATTCTTAGTAGACTGACCACATGGACATCTCAGCAGAGCCATAGGGCACCCTAGGGGGCACTGCAGTGAACTTCACATAAAAGGTCCCAGATACACATCTCACCATTAACCTATTATACTGTATGGTAAATCCTCCAAAACCCACCAAAAAACCTACTGTATCCAACTGTACACCACTACAATACCCTTAGGTCTGCAGGTGTCACCTATATATGAGTACAGTAGGTTTTTGGTGGATTTAGGATCACTCATACTTTCCACCACAAGTGAAACAGTTAAAGCGGGATATGGGCTTGGGTCCCATTCTTTACAGTGCACTGCACCACCGACCACTAGGCTACTCCAGGGACTTGCTAGCTGCTCTAACAGGACTGGCCATAACATCTGAAGCTGTGGGAGGGGGTCAGTGACCTCTGAGGGGGTAAGAGGGCATCATGCCTTAATTCCTCCAGTGGTCATCTAGTCATTTAGGGCATCTTTTTGTGGCTTAGTCATGATTGAAACAGGTCTAGACCAAACTGTGTAAGTTTTAGCCTTGGATGTTTTTGCTTTTGTTCCATTATGGCAGAAAAGCGTCCAAGTTTAGGGCAAAATCATACTCCCAACAGATGAGACAAGCCACAAACTGTACCAGAATAATTATTAGCTAATCACCTTATTAGCCCTACACAGTGGTCTTCATCATAAAGCATATGGGGAGAGACTTAAAGATCTCAATATGTATTCTTTGGAAGAAGTGCGGGAGAGAGGAGATATGATAGAGACATTTAAATACCTACATGGCATAAATGCACAGGAGGCGAGTCTCACAATTGAAAGAAAGCTCTGGAATGAGGGGCCATAGGATACAGATGAAAAAGGATAGACTCAGAAGTAATCTGAAGTAATACTTCTTCATGGAAAGGGTGGTGAATTCGTGGAACGTTCTCCCGGTGGAAGCGGTGGAGATTAAAAACAGTATCTGAATTCAAGAGAGCTTGGGACTAGTACATAGGATCTCTAAGGGGGGGTTGATGGAATGGATTGGCAGACTTGGTAGGCCATATGGTATTTATCTGCCTTCATTTTTCTGTGTTGCTATGTTAAGTTTTGGGAATGCACAAATCCCACCCCCAACACACCACATTGTGATTTGGACATAGTACAGACGAACTGCTTAGAAATACATCTAATACTTGGGTTTTGAAAATAGCGATATGGACGTTTCGGTGAAAAAAAAATCCATCTGCTGCTTTGTGCCCCTTTACCTGCAGAAAAACAGCTTTATAAAACGAATCCCATAATGTTTCATATTCAGATCCTGTTCCTACAAATTTTTTCTTGGTATCAGGCCACCTGTAGCTAGTCAAGCACCAATAATACCCCAGCACCAGGTGATCCATACAGGTTTGGCCAGTACTGGGTTTGCCTTATTTGTGATGTTCAAAGTCCATAGCTGCAGCTGGGGTAAAACTAGAACTGGTCAACTTAGCCACAATAACAGGAGTGTCTCGTGTGTATACCCGGTAATGCTGCCCTTCCAAGTGGAGGAATAGATCAGAGAGGTAGCAACCAGCAGTTAGAACAAACAGGATGGAAAAAACGTTGCTGTGTTTCCATGCATATTGTTCCACTCTACATGCTTCCCCCCCTTTATAGAGAATTACAGTTATTTTTACAGTAACAATAAACATGTTTAGTATGTGATAACCTTGTTTAATATTTCTTATAACTTTAGAAATGGTAAAAGATTAAAATGACATTTGTTTAAATGGCATGCAGCCATACATGAAACTCAGTAAGGAAAGTAACACATTTGATCTCAGAAAATAGGCCTTTATTATTAGTGTTGCTTAGCAACTACCTAAACAATTTTATAATATTAGTGTATTAAAAAATTAAGTACTTCAGTACACATCTGTGACACAGTTTTTATTTGGCTTTAGGAGCCAGTTAATCGTGTTTCCAAACCTGAGCTCAAGACATGTTACAATTCAGATACAGTATGTAGGTGCCTCCCCAGAAGGGCTTACATTGTCAGTTGAGATAAATAGAGGATGATGTGAGTTGCCCAAGGTCAAAATGAACACATATGAGGCTGGATTCAGTAAATGGTGCTCAGAATTCAGTGGAAAAAAAATCGGCACTAAGCACAATTCTATAAAGTGTGTGCGCCCTTTATAGAATCGCGCTTAGCGCCAATTCCCATGCCTAACTTTAGGCACCAGACTTGCATCTGCTGGCACCCAAGTTAGGCACGCTGAGGCCATATTCTATAATTCCACACACAACTTTTCGGAATGCCCCTGACACGCTCATGTCCATGTCTCCTTTTGAGCTACGTGCTAGTAAATAGTAACATATAGTAACATAGTAGATAACGGCAGAAAAAGACCTGCACGGTCCATCCAGTCTGCCCAACAAGATAACTCATATGTGCTACTTTTTGTGCTGAGTAACATCAATAACTGGTTGTTAGCACCCAACTATTGATGTTCATTGGCTCGTTGCTCGGTTAATGATATGCATGAAGCAGGTATTATGCAAATCTCTCTCATGCATATTCATTAGGGATATTTTGAAAGCCCAGCTGGCTGGTGGTCTCCTAGGGCAGGTGTAAGAACCACTCCACTAAAGGGTTTCAGGAACTAAATAACAGCACTTAAAAGACTTCTAACATTGGTAAAGACAATATCGTGCTCCATAGCAAGGTTGAATAATTAAAGAACACCACTAAAAATAGAACCTGAGAGTCTAGAATTTCACCAGGACTAGACCCATCATGCAGGAGCTATTTAAGAGGCTTTCAGTAGAAAAATAACATGAGGCTTCCCCTGTGGTCAAGATATTTTAGGGCCCTTTCACTAATCTGCGTAAGCAGCTAACATGGCTTTTGGCACACAATAAAGCCATGTTCATATATTCATACCAGTCCTTAACTTCAAAAACTTATCTCTTCATGCCTTTTCTAACACATTTGGGCTCATTTTCGAAAGAGAAGGATGCCCATCTTTTCGACATAAATCGGAAGATGGGCGTCCTTCTCACAGGGTCGTCCAAATCAGTATAATCGAAAGCCGATTTTGGACATCCCCAACTGGTTTCCATTGCAGGGACGGCCAAAGTTCAAGTGGGCGTATCGGAGGTGTAGCAATGACGGGACTTGGGCATGCCTAACACTAGGATGCCCTCGACCCATAATCGAAGAAACAAGGACGTCCCTGACAAACACTTGGACGACTTTACCAGGTCATGTTTTTCATATGACCAAGGCACAAAAAGGTGCCTGAAATGACCAGATGACCACCGGAGAGAATCAGGGATGACCTCCCCTTACTCCCCCAGTGGTCACTAAACCCCTCCCACTCTTAAAAAACATCTTTCAAAATATTGATTGCCAGCCTCAGATGTCGTACTCAGCTCCATCACAGCAGTATGCAGGTCCCTGGAGCAGTTTTAGTGGGTGCAGTGCACTTCAGACAGGTGGCCCCAGGCCCATCCCCCCCTACCTGTTACGTTTGTGGAGGAAACAGCGAGCCCTCCAAAACCCACCAGAAACCCATTGTACCCACATCTAGGTGCCCCCCTTCACCCATAAGGGCTATGGTAGTGGTATACAGTTGGGGGTAGTGGGTTTTTGGGGGGGGCTCAGCACACAAGGTAAGGGAGCTATGCTCCTGGGAGCAATTTATGAAGTCCACTGCAGTGCCCCCTAGGGTGCCCGGTTGGTGTCCTGGCATGTCAAGGGGACCAGTGCACTACAAATGCTGGCTCCTCCCACAACCAAATGGCTTGCATTTGGTCGTTTCTGAGATGGACGTCCTTGGTTTCCATTATCGCTGAAAATCAGAAATGACCAAGTCTAGGGACAATCATCTCTAAGGATGACCAAATTTCAGGATTTGGGAGTCCCTGACCGTATTATCAAAACGAAAGATGGATGTCCATCTTGTTTCGAAAATACCGGTTTCCCCATCCCTGGACATCCCTTTCGAAAATGCCCCTCATTGTGTTTTAATTGTTATTCAAAAAGCCTTTTTTTTTTTAGTTTTTTTAGTGCTCAGTGTATAATGTAGTGCCAGTGGCGTAGGAAGGGCGGGGTGGTGGGGGCGGTCCGCCCCGGGTGTCAGCGGGTGGGGGGGTGCTCCGGACAGCCTACGTCTCCTGCCCCCGTCGTTTTTTTTTTTTAATCCATTGCAGCGACGCAGGCAGCGCTTCGCGTCTGCCCTGCGTGTGCTGTGAAGATAGAAAATCACCTCGTTAGCGTCGGGCCTTCCCCCGTTGTGTCCCGCCCTCGAGGAAATAGGAAGTTACCTCAGAAGAGGGCGGGACACAACGGGGGAAGGCCCGACGCTAACGAGGTGATTTTCTATCTTCACAGCACACGCAGGGCAGACGCGAAGCGCTGCCTGCGTCGCTGCAATGGATTTTTTTAAAAAACGAAGGGTGATGGCAGGAGACAGGGCTCTGTCAGCTCTCCACGAGGGGGGACGGGACCGGTTCGGGGGGGGGGGGGGTCAGATGGGAGAGGGGGAGCTCAGAGGGGAGAAGGGGAGTGCTCAGATGGGAGAAGGGGTGGGGGAGCTCAGATGGGAGAAGGGGTGGGGGTGTTCAGAGGGGACAAGGAGATTGGGAAGGGGTGGGGGAGCCCAGAGGGGTGTTCAGAGGGGAGAAGTTGATTGGGGAGGGTGGGGGAGCCCAGAGGGGAGCTCAGAGGGGAGAAAGGGAAGGTGGGGGAGCCCAGAGGGGAGAAGGGGATTGGGGAGGGAGGGTGGGGGAGCCCAGAGGGGTTCTCAGATGGGTGCTCAGAGAGGAGAAGAGGATTGGGGAGGGTGGGGAGCCCAGATGGGCGCTCGGAGGGGAGAAGGGGATTGGGGAGGGGTGGGGGTGCTCAGAGGGGAGTGCTCAGATGGGAAGAAGGGGATTGGGGAGGGGTGGGGGTGCTCAGAGGGGAGTGCTCAGATGGGAGAAGGGGTCTGAAGCTGGAACTGGGGTCTGACAAGGGGCAGGAGGGAAAATGGGTCCATGCCTGGGGCAGGTGGGAGAATGGGTCTGGGGCTGAAAAGGGGGGATGCAAGGCATGTGGTGGATGAAGGGGGCTGGAACTGGGGGCTGAAAAGGGAACAGGGAGAAGTGGCTGGGGGCTGAAGCTCGGGACTAATGGAAGAAAAGGGCTGGGGACTGGTGGGATAGTGGGGCTGAAAAGGGGGGCAGGTGGGAGATGTGGGCTGGGGCTGGAACCAGGGGCAGGTGGAATAAGGGGGCTGGAACTGGGGGCTGAAAAGAGGGGGCAGAGAGAGAGGGGACATACCCTGGATGGAAGGGGGGAGTGTGAGGGAGGGCAGACCCTGGATGGATGGATGGATGGATGGATGGATGGATGGATGGATGGGAGAGGGAGGGCAGATGGATTGAAGGGGTAGAGAGAAAGGGCAGATGGTGGGTGGAAGGGGGAGAGAGAAAGAGGGCAGACTGGGGCAAATGGTGGATGGAAGGGGCAGAGATAGAGGGCAGATGTGGATGGAAGAAAGAGAGATGGCAGACTGGGACAGATGGTGGATGGAAGGGGCAGAAATAGAGGACAGATGTGGATGGAAGGGAGAGAGAGGGCAGACAGTGGATGGAAGGGGCAGAGAGAGAGGGCAGACAGTGGATGGAAGGGACATTAGAGAGGGCAGACACTGGATGGCAGAGGGAGAGAGAGCGAAGACAGATGCTGGATGGAAGGAAGACTGAATAGAAGATGAGGAAAGCAGAAACCAGAGACAACAAACTGTAAATAAAATACATATTTTTATTTTTTTGCTTGAACATGTAAATAAGGTAATCTTTTTATTGGACTAATTTTAATACATTTTGACTTAACTTTCAGAGAACAAAACCCCCTTCCTCAGGTCAGGATAGGATACTGTAACAGCACTATACTGTATTGACCTGAGGAAGGAGATTTTGGCCCCTGGAAGCTAAATGTATTAGTCCAATAAAATGGTATTTTATTTTCTGTATTTGTTTTATTTCTATTTGTTAATTTGTAAAGTGGTGATTGGTATTTGTTAGTTTTTTCAAATTTACATCTGCTGACTTTATATTTTGCACAGTACTAGGGGACATTTTCTGTTTCTTTGGTGTTGCATTGTATACAGAGTCTGGCATCGGGGGTTCAGTTTAATTTTTGTCTAAATAGAAAGTTTATTATTACTTATTCTATAGTGGATTAGGGTGTGTTTGTGAAAAAGACATGGCTTTCGGTTGGCATTGACTGTGCAGGATTGACGATCTGTACTATTCTGTCTGTTTTCGTTTTACAATAGGTGAATTGATGTTCTAGTGTTCACTGTAGTGTTTAAGATGCTTTCCTTTTCCTTGTGTGACTCATACAAATTACTGCTTATGGTATGGTATAATTGCTCTATATATAGGTCCTGAGTGTTTTGTATTCTCGGTATGCCTTGTACTGGATTTGGGGGGGGGGGGTGTTAAAAAATGACCGGCCCCGGGTGTCAACTACCCTAGCTACGCCACTGTGTAGTGCCAATCCACCATTTGATGGCTCCGGGTTATAACACGGCAATATCAAAACATCATAGCACTGAGTGAGAACAATAAGAATTAGGAAGCACGGATATATAAT
Source organism: Microcaecilia unicolor (assembly GCF_901765095.1). Classification (NCBI taxonomy): domain Eukaryota; kingdom Metazoa; phylum Chordata; class Amphibia; order Gymnophiona; family Siphonopidae; genus Microcaecilia; species Microcaecilia unicolor. The sequence continues at coordinate 123,751,867 of NC_044031.1, read as the reverse complement.
GGCGAACGGTGAACACCACATGACAGCACACTGAACTCTGCATTGAAATTGGATATAAGAACTGTCCACATCTGATAATACAAGTAAATTTGCTTTTACAAAGCTTTAGAATTGAAGCCAATTAGAGACTCACGTGAATTGAAGCAGCACCTAGGACTGTATGTGGAAGGGCTCAGCAGGGTTCAGTGCTATGATGTTTTGATATTGCGGTGTTATAAGCCGGAGTCGTCGCAAATGGTGGATTGGCACTACAATGTACACTAAGCACTAAAAAAAACTTAAAAAAAAAAGCTTTTTGAATAACAATTAAAACACAACGTGTTAGAAAAGACATGAAGAGATACGTTTTTGAAGTTACGGACTGGTATAAATATATGAACATTATTTACAGAACTGATACCAGATTTATTGAGTAGAACCCTAAAGACTATATTGATACACAATAAAACCAGCCAGCATTGGAAAAGCCCCATTCTAGCTGCTTAACACAGGGGCAGTGTGCGGACCTATGGTGGGGGGGTAGAGCAGGGGAGTGGCAGGTGATGACACCTAGCACACAGACTGGTGCTGCACACTAACTGTCATGACTGCTAATAGCATGGCTACACTTAACACCACCTCAAAGATGTGCATTAAATTACTGTATCATTTCTTTAAAAATTAACCACAAGAACTAGGAGATGGTAATGCTCAGCAAGGTCATTGGTGATATCTCAAATAGAATATTTCTCTGAAAGGCTCTACAGGCTGGAGGCAATTCAAAGAGGCTAACTCATTATAAACCATAAAGCTGTATTTCTCTGTTTATTATCCTCCTCTCACCTACCAACACCCATTCTGTTAGAATATCAGTGAAATGCTTTGATGTCCCCATGCATACCCCCACCCTCCCACTCTGTCAGACTGTCAAAGTAATGCTTTGATGTTTCTCTTATATATACTATCTGCTACCACATTTGCTTATTTCCGATCTGACGAAGAAGGGCAATCTTCGAAAGCTAAATGTATTAAGTTATGTCCAATAAAAAAGGTATCATATTATTTTCTTTTCCATGTTTTATTTTGTTTGATTTCTATTGATAACTTTTAAAAGAGGCTACCAAAATGGCAGGGGATTGCAAGAAAAACTGCATGACTTGAAACTTAGACCTGAGTATATACACCTTAAAGCTGTGCTTCTCAAACCTGTCCTGGGGGCTCCCCAGCCAGTCAGGTTTTCAGGATATCCACAATGAATGTGCATGAGAGAAATCTGCATAATAGAAGCAGTGCATGCAAATTTATCTCATGAATATTCATTGTGAATATCCTGAAAGCCTGGCTGATTGGGGAGCCCCCAGGACAGGTTTGGGAAACACTGCCTAAGAGAAAGAATAAACGGGGAAGAAGGGGATTATGGTGAAGTATTTAAGTATCTCAAAGGAATAAATTGCACACAAGAAGTGAACCTGTTCAGAGGAAAGAATGTTTGGAATTTCCCCAGTTCTAGGCTTTTATCAGTGCAACCAGAGGTTACAGTATGATGCTCAATAGAGAGACTCAGCAGCAACATCTAACATTGGAAAGAATAATCCAAATCATAGTTACCTGATGTTAGGGTCCACCTTGGGGGTTAGCACCCAAGAAAAAGATCTAGGTATCGTAGATAATATGCTGAAATCTTCTGCTCAGTGTGCGGCAGCAGCCAAAAAAGCAAACAGGATGCTAGGAATTATTAGGAAAGGGATGCAAAATAAGACCAACAATATTTTAATGCCTCTGTATCACTCCAAGGTGCGACCTCACCTTGAATATTGCATTCAGTTCTAGTCACCGTATCTCAAAAAAGATATAGCGGAATTAGAAAAGATTCAAAGAAGAACAACCAAAGTGATAAAGGGGATGGAACTCCTCTCATATGAGGAAAGGCTAAAGAGGTTAGGGTGCTTCAGCTTGGAAAAGAGACGGATGAGGGGAGATATGATTAAGGTCTACAAAATCCTGAGTGATGTAGAATGAGTAGAAGTGAATTGATATTTTACTCATTCCAAAAGTACAAAGACCAGGGGACACTCAAGGAAATTACATGGAAATACTTTTGAAACAAATAGGAGGAAATATGTTTTCATTCAGCGAATAGTTAAGCTCTGGAACTCTTTGCCAGAGGATGTAGTAACAGCGGTTAGCGTATCTGGGTTTAAAAAAGGTTTGGACAAGTTTCTGGAGGAAAAATCCATGGTCTGCTATTGAGACAGACATGGGGAAGCCACTGCTTGCCCTGAGTTTAGTAGCATGAATGTTGCTACTAATTGGGTTTCTGCCAGGTACTTGTTACCTGGATTGGCCACTTTTTGAAACAGGGTACCGGGCTGGAAGGACTATTGGTCTGACCCAGTATGGCTATTCTTATGTTCTTATTTACATGAGTACTCTTAGTTCTGTGGTATTGGATAAGGGTGAATGCCTATTCTCATATGTGGGCGATATATTTATTATTAAGGAAGTGAACTCAGATATATGTGTTAGTCTTTCAAATATTATTTCCTGAGGGGTCCTTTTACAAAGCCATGGTAAAAAGTGGCCTGTGGGCGTGTCTTTTGGGTGCATGCTGGGCCATTTTTTTACCGCGGCTGGGGAAAAGGCTATTTTTTAATGGGACTGCACTAATATTAAAACTAGTGTGTGCCTATTTACGGCCTGAGCCCTTACCGCCACCCATTGAACTAGCGGTAAGGGCTCACTTGCTACCCATGCAGTAACCATGCAGCACGCGCCAACATGAGTGCGCTGCCAGTTACTGCTGGGAATGACCCTCATGGTAGAAAATTATTTCTACTTTAGGATTTGGTTTGCACCAAAATCAGAATTACTGCCTGGCGCACACGCTACCCCAGTGGTAGTGCCAATTGGGCGCGCACTACCTGCACATTAGCCCTCTTGCGCCTTTGTAAAAGGGCCCACATATTTCTAAGATTCAATCATGGGCTGACAGATTTTGGTTGAAGCTCAGTTCCTCTAAGACTAGGCTTTTATGGTTTTAAAACACAAATTCCATCTTTTCCTTCTTGTTTGACTTGAGGGAAATATCTCTCTTCATTTTGAAGATATCTCAAAGATTTTGGGAGTGATTTTGGACTCTTTCCTTACTTTGTAACTAGAAGTGAATAATGTAGTACAAAAATGTTTCTTTTAGGCAATTGAGATCTGTACAGGCACTTTTTGAACATCATTTTGCAATTTTGACTCAATATATAATATTGTCCTATTTGGATTATTGTAATTAATTGTACATTAGTATTTCATTGAGCTTGCAAAGAAGATTGCAGCTAGGTCAGAACACAGCTGCCGCATGATCTTTAAGAAATTTAGATTTGATCATATTTCACCACTTCTGAGAAAATTACATTGGCTTCCGTTGAATAGAATAGACTTCAAAGTTTCATGTTTTGTGTTCAAAGCTTTTGAGAAAATATTCAAGAAGTGATTATGACTATTGTACCTTTTACTAAAGGACGTTCGAGGATTTTTAAGCTTGTGTATCCTTATTTTAAAGGTATCTGATTAAAGAGAATGCTTGAGCATTTCTTTTCTTATAAGGCAGTTTCAACTTGGAATGCTCTTCCTCAGGTTATTAGATTTGCTGACTCGAATTTTATATTTAGAAAATGTTTAAAAACGTATTACTTTACAGATAATTGAAGTTCTTTTTGCTGTTGTTATTCTTCATTTCTTTTTTTTTTAATGTATTCTTAGCCTAATTTTTGTAAACTACTTCAGGACCTTTTCTTAAGGGTAGAAGTAGTATGTAAGACAAATGAATAGAACAGAATAAAACAGAATAATTTATGAATGGAGTGGACTCTCAGAGAGACAAAATTGGTAACTGAAGGTGAGACAAGCACAGAGGATTCATAAGAACGTAACATAAGAACATAAGAGTAGCCATACTGGGTCAAACCAATGGTCCATCTAACCTAGTATCCTGTTTTCCAAACAGTGGCCAAGCCAGTACATAAGTATTACCATACTGGGAAAGACCAAAGGTCCATCAAGCCCAGCATCCTGTTTCTAACAGTGGCCAATCCACTCCTTTTATACTGCTTATCCCAGAAATAGTGGATTTTCCCCAAGTCCATTCAATAATGTTCTATGGACTTTCCCTTTAGGAAGCCGTCCAAACCTTTTTTTAAACTCCGCCAAGCTAACCGCCTTTACCACATTCTCTGGCAACGAATTCCGGAGTTTAATTACATGATGACTGAAGAAACGTTTTCTCCGATTCGTTTTAAATTTACTACAATGTAGCTTCATCGCATGCCCCCTAGTCCTAGTATTTTTGGAAAGCGTAAACAGACGCTTCTCATCTACCCATTCAACTTCACTCATTATTTTATAGCAGTGGCGTAGCGAGGGCAGCTGCCACCTGGGGCGGTTCGCCGCTGCGCACCCCCCCCCCCGGGTGCAGCATGACACCCCCCTCGGCGCATCAACCCCTCCCTCGGCGCATCACCCAAGCCCCCCCCCCCCCGAGTGCATTCTTGCCTGCTGTGTGCACGCCGCTAGGGGGGTGTCAGTTCCGCTGGTTCCCTGCTCCCTCTGCCCCAGAACAGGAAGTAACTTGTTCCGGGGCAAAGGGAGCAGGGAACCAGCGGAGCTGACACCCCCCCAGCGGCGTGCACCTGGAGCGGACCGCCCCCACCGCCCCGCTCTTGGTACGCCACTGTTTTATAGACCTCTATCATATCTCCCCTCAGCCGCCTTTTCTCTAAGCTGAAGAGCCCTAGCCGCTTTAGCCTTTCCTCATAGGGAAGTCGTTGCATCCCCTTTATCATTTTCGTCGCCCTTTTCTTCACCTTTTCTAATTCCACTATATCTTTTTTGAGATGCGGCAACCATAATTGAACACAATATTCAAGGTGCAGTCACACCATGGAGTGATACAAAGGCATTATAACATCCTCATTTTTGTTTTCCATTCCTTTCCTAATAATACCTAACATTCTATTTGCTTTCTTAGCTGCAGCAGCACACTGAGCAGAAGGTTTCAATGTCTCATCAACGACGACACCTAGATCCCTTTCTTGGTCCATGACTCCTAACGTGGAACCTTGCATGACGTTGCTATAATTCAGGTTCCTCTTTTCCACATGCATCACTTTGCACTTGCTCACATTAAACGTCATCTGCCATTTAGACGCCTGGTCTCCCAGTCTCGTAAGGTCCTCTTGTAATTTTTCACAATCCTTTAACAATTTAACGACTTTGAATAACTGTGTCATCTGCAAATTTAATTACCTCACTAGTTACACCCATCTCTAGGTCATTTATAAATATGTTAAAAAGCAGCGGTCCCAGCACAGACCCCTGGGGAACCCCACTAACTACCCTTCTCCATTGAGAATACTGACCATGTAACCCTACTCTCTGTTTTCTATCTTTTAACCAGGTTTTAATCCACAATAGAACACTACCTCCTATCCCATGACTCTCCAATTTCCTCTGGAGCCTTTCATGAGGTACTTTGTCAAACACCTTCTGAAAATCCAGATACACAATATCAACCGGCTCACCTTTATCCACATGTTTGTTCACCCTTCAAAGAAATGTTGTAGATTGGTGAGGCAAGATTTCCCTTCACTAAATCCATGTTGACTTTCCAGCTCATTTTCGAAAGAGAAGGGCGCCCATCTTTTGACACAAATCGGGAGATGGGCGTCCTTCTCTCAAGATCAGCCAAATCGGCATAATCGAAAGCCGACTTGGCCGTTCCTCAACTGCTTTCCGTCGCGGGGACAACCAAAGTTCAAGGGGGCGTGTCGGCAGCGTACTGAAGGCGGGACAGGGGCGTGGTTAAGAGATGGCCGTCCTCGGCCGATAATGGAAAAAAGAAGGGCATACCTGACGAGCATTTGGCCGACTTTACTTGGTCCCTTTTTGTTCACGAACAAGCCTTGAAAAGGTGCCCAAACTGACCCGATGACCACCAGAGGGAATCGGGAATCACCGCCCCTTACTCCCCCAGTGGTCACCAACTCCCTCCTACCAAAAAAAAACAAAAAACATTTTTTCCAGCCTCTATGCCAGCCTCAAATGTCATACCCAGCTCCATCACAGCAGTATGCAGGTTCCTGGAGCAGTTTTTAGTGGGTACTGCAGTTCACTTCAGGCAGGCAGACCCAGGCCCATCCCCCCCTACCTGTTACACTTGTGGTGGTAAATGGGAGCCCTCCAAAACCCACCCGAAACCCACTGTACCCACATCTAGGTGCCCCCCGTTACCCTTTAAGGGCTATGGTAGTGTTGTACAGTTGTGGGTAGTGGGTTTTGGGGGACTCAGCACCCAAGGTAAGGGAGCTATGCACCTGGGAGCAATATGTGAAGTCCACTGCAGTGCCCCCTAGGGTGCCCGGTTGGTGTCCTGGCATGTGAAAGGGGACCAGTGCACTACAAATGCTGGCTCCTCCCATGACCAAATGGCTTGTATTTGGCCGTTTTTTAGATGGCCGTCCTTGGTTTCCATTATCGGCGAAAACCAAGGCCGGCCATCTCTAAGGCCAGCGATCTCAACATTTAGGTTGACCATCTCTTAGGTCGACCTAAATGTTGAGATTTAGCCATCCCCAAAACGAAAGATGGACGCCCATCTTGTTTCAATAATACGGGTTTCCCCGCCCCTTCGCCGGGCCATCCTTACAGATGGGCATAATCGATGGGTCCCCATTCGATTATGCCCATCTATTTCTCATTAATCCATGCTTTTTAATATGCTCTGTAATTTTGTTCTTAATAATAGTCTCTACCATTTTGCCTGGCACCGACGTCAGACTCACCGGTCTATAATTTCCCGGATCTCCTCTGGAACCTTTTTTTTTTAATCAGAATTACATTGGCCACCCTCCAATCTTCCAGTACCATGCTCGATTTTAAGGTTAAATTACATATTTCTAAAAATAGCTCTGCAAGCTCATTTTTCAGTTCTATCAGTACTCTGGGATGAATACCATCCGGTCCAGGAGATTTGCTACTCTTCAATTTGTAGAACTGCCACATTACATCCTCCAGGTTTACAGAGAATTCATTAAGTTTCTCTGACTTGTTAGCTACGAATACCATTTTTGGCACCGGTATCTCACCCAAATCTTCCTCGGTGAAGACCGAAGCAAAGAATTCATTTAATCTCTCTGCTACGGCTTTGTCTTCCCTGGTCGCCCCTTTTACTTCTCGGTCATCTAGTGGTCCAACCGATTTTTTTGCCGGCTTTCTGCTTTTAATATACCTAAAAAAAATTTTTACTACGTGTTTTTGCCTCCAACGCAATCTTTTTTTCGAAGTCCCACTTAGCCTTCTTTATCAGCGCTTTGCATTTGTCTTGACATTCCTTATGCTGTTTCTTATTATTTTCAGTTGGTTCCTTCTTCCATTTTCTGAAGGATTTTTTTTTTTAGCTCTAATAGCTTCCTTCACCTCACTTTTTAACCACGCTGGCTGTTGTTTGGTTTTCTGTCCTCCTTTTTTAATACGCGGAATATATTTGGCCTGGGCTTCCAGGATGGTGTTTTTGAACAGCATCCACGCCTGATGTAAATTTTTGATCCTTGCAGTCGCTCCTTTAAGGTTTTTTTTCACCGTTCTTCTCATTTTATCATAGTCTCCTTTTTTAAAGTTAAACGCTAACGTATTTGATTTCCTATGTATACTTACTTCAAAGCTAATATCAAATCCATTCATATTACGATCACTGTTATCAAGCGGCCCCAATACCATTACCTCCCGCACAAGATCATGCGCTGCACTAAGGACTAGGTCTAGAATTTTTCCTTCTCTCGTTGGCGCCTTTACCAGCTGCTCCATAAAGCTGTCCTTGATTTCATCGAGGAATTTTACCTCCATAACGTGCCCTGATGTTACATTTACCCAGTCAATATCGGGGTACTTGAAATCACCCATTATTATTGTGTTGCCCAGTTTGTTTGTGTCTCTAATTTCCTTTAACTTTTCTGCATCCGTCTGTTCATCCTGGCAAGGCGGACGGTAGTACACTCCTATCACTATCCTTTTCCCATTTACACGTGGAATTTCAATCCACAGCGATTCCAAGAAGTGTTTTGTTTCCTGCAGAATTTTCAATCTATTTGATTGAAGGCTCTCGTTAATATACAATGCTACCCCTCCACCAATTCGATCCCTATCACTACGATATAATTTGTACCCCGCTATGACAGTGTCCCACTGGTTATCCTCCTTCCGCCAGGTCTCAGAGATGCCTATTATATCTAATTTTTCATTTAGTGCATACCACAAAGATCAACCAATGTGAACGTACACAACTCCTCCACATACATTCAGAACTGTCTTACATTATCTGCTTGCTATACTACCATCACGTTTTTTTCATTATCATGTTGCCCAAGATCCTTCTTGTTACACTGCTATCTTGTTTTTTCACTGTCTTGTTGCCCAGGATCCTACTGTAACACTGGATGTCTATTTTCTAATGTATTTCCACCACTCATGGTGTATTGTAAGCCACATTGAGCCTGCAAAGAGGTGGGAAAATGTGGGATACAAATGCAATAAATAAATAAATAACTATTCTAACTCTCCCATGTTATTTCTTAGGCTCCTGGCATTCGCATATAGATATTTCAAACTATGTTTGTTGTTCCTATTTACATCATGCTTAGTACTTGACAGTATTAATTTGCAATCTTTTGTCTGATTTTTATTTTTATTTAAGGACACCTGATCTACTACTGTCTCTTTTGCAACCTCACTATCAGGAAACCCTATCTTCCCTGTTTTGGTGATATCTTTGAAAGATACCTTATCCCGAACCATGCGCTTTTGAGCGACTGTCGGCCTTCCCCCCCATTTCTAGTTTAAAAGCTGCTCTATCTCCTTTTTAAATGCCGACGCCAGCAGCCTGGTCCCACCCTGGTTAAGGTGGAGCCCTTCCTTTCGGAATAGGCTCACCCTTCCCCAGAATGTTGCCCAGTTCCTAACAAATCTAAAACCCTCCTCCCTGCACCATCGTCTCATCCACGCATTGAGACTCCGGAGCTCTGCCCATCTCTTGGGCCCTGCGCGTGGAACAGGTAGCATTTCAGAAAATGCTACGCTAGAGGATCTGGATTTGAGCTTTCTACCTAAGAGCCTAAATTTGGCTTCCAGAACCTCTCTCCCACATTTTCCTATGTCATTGGTACCCACATGTACCAAGACAGCTGGCTCCTCCCCAGCACTATCTAAAAATCCTATCTAGGTGACGCGTGATGTCCGCCACTTTCGCACCAGGCAGGCAAATCACCAGGCGATCCTCACGTCCACCAGCCACCCAGCTATCTATATACCTAATGATCGAATCACCAACTACAACAGCTGTCCTAACCTTTCGCTCCCGGTCAGCACTTGGAGAGATATCCTCGGTGAGAGAGGATAGTACATCCCCTGGTGGTCAGGTCCTGGCTAGAGGAATACTTCCTACTTCACCAGGGTGAATCTCTGCTTTTAGGAGACCTCCCTCCTCCAAGGTAGCCCAGGGGCTAATGGGACTTTTCTACTGCTCGCATTCGATGCATAAATGTCCATTTCTGTTATATTTTAGAACCGCCTCTATGTCAGCAAATTCTGTTCTAAAACAGAAACTTGAGACATCCTGACCTGACATCTCAATTCTTAGTTCTGCATGGGGCTGTACATAAATTCTTTGCTTTTGGTCTTTCCTGAGGAGATGTAAGGCAGCTGATTGTACTAGAAATGTTTATGTTTATTCTAAAAGTTGATATACCGCTTTAACTAATAAAAGGTCAAAGCAATGTACAATAATAATTCCAGATAGAATAAGAATGCAAAAGAGCTCCAATTAAGACAGGAAAAACCACATACATACAAACAACATACACAATTTATATAAGTAGAGATAAATCAATTAAAATTAAACACTGGCAACCTGGGTTTGATTCCCACTGCAGCTCCTTGTGACTTTGGGCAAGTCACTTAACCCTCCATTGCCCCAGGGACAAGAAACTTAGATTGTGACCCCTCTAGGGACAGAGAAAGTACCTGCATATAATGTGTGCAGCACTGCGTACATCTAGTAGCATTATAGAAATGATTAATAGCAGTAGTAGTAAGTAGGCTACTTCTCTAGGAGACTGCACATCTCAACAGCTAATTCAACGCCAATTGAAAATAGTACATTTTTAATAAGGACTTAAATTTTGGTAAAGAAAGTTGTACTCTGATGTTAGGAGGGAGGTCATTCCATAGTCTTGGTGCCAAGTAAAAAAATGCTGACGATCTGGTGGTTCCATAATGTGCAAATTTTGATGATGACAGAACTAAATGGTGAGCATCTAGAGAATGAAGGGAATGGGGGTGGGGTATATGGAATAATTAAAGAAGACAGATAAAGTGAGGAACTTGTATATAACACCTTATGCGTGATAACTAAGACTTCCAAATTCTGAATTTTACAGGTAACCAATGTAATTGTAGGAATAGTGGGGTAACATGATCACACTATTTGGCATGGAACAGTAAACGAATTGCCGAATTTTGGAGTGTTTGAAGATGTCAAATTTGTACCTGAATCATACCTGCATAAAGCGAATGCTACATACCTGTAGAAGGTATTCTCCGAGGACAGCAGGCTGATTGTTCTCACTGATGGGTGACGTCCTCGGCAGCCCCTCCAATCGGAATCTTCCTAGCAAAGTCCTTTGCTAGCTCTCGCGCGCCCGCGCGCACCGCGCATGCGCGGCCGTCTTCCCGCCCGAAACCGGCTCGAGCCGGCCAGTCCAGTATGTAGCAAGACAATACACTTCAAGGGAAGACACAACTCCAAAGGGGAGGCGGGCGGGTTTGTGAGAACAATCAGCCTGCTGTCCTCGGAGAATAGCTTCTACAGGTATGTAGCATTCGCTTTCTCCGAGGACAAGCAGGCTGCTTGTTCTCACTGATGGGGTATCCCTAGCCCCCAGGCTCACTCAAAACAACAACCATGGTCAATTGGGCCTCGCAACGGCGAGGACATAACTGAGATTGACCTAAAAAATTTATCAACTAACTGAGAGTGCAGCCTGGAACAGAACAAACAGGGTCCTCGGGGGGTGGAGTTGGATCCTAAAGCCCAAACAGGTTCTGAAGAACTGACTGCCCGAACCGACTGTCGCGTCGGGTATCCTGCTGCAGGCAGTAATGAGATGTGAATGTGTGGACAGATGACCACGTCGCAGCTTTGCAAATTTCTTCAATGGAGGCTGACTTCAAGTGGGCTACCGACGCAGCCATGGCTCTAACATTATGAGCCGTGACATGACCCTCAAGAGCCAGCCCCGCCTGGGCGTAAGTGAAGGAAATGCAATCTGCTAGCCAATTGGATATGGTGCGTTTCCCTACAGCCACTCCCCTCCTATTGGGATCAAAAGAAACAAACAATTGGGCGGACTGTCTGTGGGGCTGTGTCCGCTCCAGGTAGAAGGCCAATGCTCTCTTGCAGTCCAATGTGTGCAGCTGACGTTCAGCAGGGCAGGAATGAGGACGGGGAAAGAATGTTGGCAAGACAATTGACTGGTTCAGATGGAACTCCGACACGACCTTTGGCAAGAACTTAGGGTGAGTGCGGAGGACTACTCTGTTATGATGAAATTTGGTGTAAGGAGCCTGGGCTACCAGGGCCTGAAGCTCACTGACTCTACGAGCGGAAGTAACTGCCACCAAGAAAATGACCTTCCAGGTCAAGTACTTCAGATGGCAGGAATTCAGTGGCTCAAAAGGAGGTTTCATCAGCTGGGTGAGAACGACATTGAGATCCCATGACACTGTAGGAGGCTTGACAGGGGGCTTTGACAAAAGCAAACCTCTCATGAAGCGAACAACTAAAGGCTGTCCCGAGATCGGCTTACCTTCCACATGGTAATGGTATGCACTGATTGCGCTAAGGTGAACTCTTACAGAGTTGGTCTTGAGACCAGACTCAGACAAGTGCAGAAGGTATTCAAGCAGGGTCTGTGTAGGACAAGAGCGAGGAGCTAGGGCCTTGCTGTCACACCAGACGGCAAACCTCCTCCACAGAAAGAAGTAACTCCTCTTGGTGGAATCTTTCCTGGAAGCAAGCAAGACGCGGGAGACACCCTCTGACAGACCCAAAGAGGCAAAGTCTACGCTCTCAACATCCAGGCCGTGAGAGCCAGGGACCGGAGGCTGGGATGCAGCAGAGCCCCTTCGTTCTGCGTGATGAGGGTCGGAAAACACTCCAATCTCCACGGTTCTTCGGAGGACAACTCCAGAAGAAGAGGGAACCAGATCTGACGCGGCCAAAAAGGAGCAATCAGAATCATGGTGCCTCGGTCTTGTTTGAGTTTCAACAAAGTCTTCCCCACCAGAGGAATGGGAGGATAAGCATACAGCAGGCCTTCCCCCCAATCCAGGAGGAAGGTATCCGATGCCAGTCTGCCGTTGGCCTGAAGCCTGGAACAGAACTGAGGGACTTTGTGGTTCACTCGAGATGCGAAGAGATCCACCAAGGGGGTGCCCCACGCTTGAAAGATCTGTCGCACCACTCGGGAGTTGAGCGACCACTCGTGAGGTTGCATAATCCTGCTCAACCTGTCGGCCAGACTGTTGTTTACGCCTGCCAGATATGTGGCTTGGAGCACCATGCCTTGACGGCGAGCCCAGAGCCACATGCTGACGGCTTCCTGACACAGGGGGCGAGATCCGGTGCCCCCCTGCTTGTTGACATAGTACATGGCAACCTGGTTGTCTGTCTGAATTTGGATAATTTGGTGGGACAGCCGATCTCTGAAAGCCTTCAGAGCGTTCCAGATCGCTCGCAACTCCAGGAGATTGATCTGTAGACCGCGTTCCTGGAGGGACCAGCTTCCTTGGGTGTGAAGCCCATCGACATGAGCTCCCCATCCCAGGAGAGACGCATCCGTTGTCAGCACTTTTTGTGGCTGAGGAATTTGGAAAGGACGTCCCAGAGTCAAATTGGACCAGATTGTCCACCAATACAGGGATTCGAGAAAACTCGTGGGCAGGTGGATCACATCTTCTAGACCCCCAGCAGCCTGAAACCACTGGGAGGCTAGGGTCCATTGAGCAGATCTCATGTGAAGACGGGCCATGGGAGTCACATGGACTGTGGAGGCCATGTGGCCCAGCAATCTCAACATCTGCCGAGCTGTGATCTGCTGGGACGCTCTCACCCGCGAGACGAGGGACAACAAGTTGTTGGCTCTCGCCTCTGGGAGATAGGCGCGAGCCGTCCGAGAATCCAGCAGGGCTCCTATGAATTCGAGTTTCAGCACTGGGAGAAGATGGGACTTTGGGTAATTTATCACAAACCCCAGTAGCTCCAGGAGGCGAATAGTCATCTGCATGGACTGCAGGGCTCCTGCCTCGGACGTGTTCTTCACCAGCCAATCGTCGAGATATGGGAACACGTGCACTCCCAGCCTGCGAAGTGCCGCTGCTACCACAGCTAGGCACTTTGTGAACACTCTGGGCGCAGAGGCGAGCCCAAAGGGTAGCACACAGTACTAGAAGTGGCGTGTGCCCAACTGAAATCGCAGATACTGTCTGTGAGCTGGCAGTATCGGGATGTGTGTGTAGGCATCCTTCAAGTCCAGAGAGCATAGCCAATCGTTTTGCTGAATCATGGGGAGAAGGGTGCCCAGGGAAAGCATCCTGAACTTTTCTTTTACGAGATATTTGTTCAGGGCCCTTAGGTCTAGGATGGGACGCATCCCCCCTGTTTTCTTTTCCACAAGGAAGTACCTGGAATAGAATCCCAGCCCTTCTTGCCCGGATGGCACGGGCTCGACCGCATTGGCGCTGAGAAGGGCGGAGAGTTCCTCTGCAAGTACCTGCTTGTGCTGGAAGCTGTAAGACTGAGCTCCCGGTGGACAATTTGGAGGTTTGGAGGCCAAATTGAGGGTGTATCCTTGCCGGACTATTTGCAGAACCCACTGATCGGAGGTTATGAGAGGCCACCTTTGGTGAAAAACTTTCAACCTCCCTCCGACTGGCAGGTCGCCCGACACTGACACTTGGATGTCGGCTATGCTCTGCTGGAGCCAGTCAAAAGCTCGCCCCTTGCTTTTGCTGGGGAGCCGCGGGGCCTTGCTGAGGCGCACGCTGCTGACGAGAGCGAGCGCGCTGGGGCTTAGCCTGGGCCGCAGGCTGTCGGGAAGGAGGATTGTACCTACGCTTACCAGAAGAGTAGGGAACAGTCTTCCTTCCCCCGAAAAATCGTCTACCTGTAGAGGTAGAAGCTGAAGGCTGCCGGCGGGAGAACTTGTCGAATGCGGTGTCCTGCTGGTGGAGAGACTCTACCACCTGCTCGACTTTTTCTCCAAAAATGTTGTCCGCACGGCAAGGCGAGTCCGCAATCCGCTGCTGGATTCTATTCTTCAGGTCGGCGGCACGCAGCCATGAGAGCCTGCGCATCACCACACCTTGAGCAGCGGCCCTGGACGCAACATCAAAAGTGTCATAAACTCCTCTGGCCAGGAATTTACTGCACGCCTTCAGCTGCCTGACCACCTCCTGAAAAGGCTTGGCTTGCTCAGGGGGAAGAGCATCAACCAAGCCCGCCAACTGTCGCACATTATTCCGCATGTGTATGCTCGTGTAGAGCTGGTAAGACTGAATTTTGGCCACGAGCATAGAGGAATGGTAGGCCTTCCTCCCAAAGGAGTCTAAGGTTCTAGAGTCTTTGCCCGGGGGCGCCGAAGCATGCTCCCTAGAACTCTTAGCCTTCTTTAGGGCCAGATCCACAACTCCAGAGTCGTGAGGCAACTGAGTGCGCATCAGCTCTGGGTCCCCATGGATCCGGTACTGGGACTCGATCTTCTTGGGGATGTGGGGATTAGTTAAAGGCTTGGTCCAGTTCGCCAGCAATGTCTTTTTGAGGACATGGTGCAGGGGAACAGTGGACGCTTCCTTAGGTGGAGAAGGATAGTCCAGGAGCTCAAACATTTCAGCCCTGGGCTCGTCCTCCACAACCACCGGGAAGGGGATGGCCGTAGACATCTCCCGGACAAAGGAAGCAAAAGACAGACTCTCGGGAGGAGAAAGCTGTCTTTCAGGAGAGGGAGTGGGATCAGAAGGAAGACCCTCAGACTCCTCGTCAGAGAAATATCTGGGGTCTTCTTCTTCCTCCCACGAGGCCTCACCCTCGGTGTCAGACACAAGTTCACGGACCTGCGTCTGCAACCGTGCCCGGCTCGACTCCGTGGAGCCACGTCCACGATGGGGGCGTCGAGAGGTAGACTCCCTCGCCCGCATCGGCGAAGCTCCCTCCGCCGACGTAGTCGGGGAGCCCTCCTGGGAGGTGGCCGCAGTCGGCACCGCACGCGGTACCGACGTCGGGGACCTCACCCCGGGCGATGGGCCAGCCGGCGCCACGCTCGACGGTACCGGAGGCGCAAGCACCGCCGGTACCGGAGGGGTAGGGCGCAACAGCTCTCCCAGAATCTCTGGGAGAACGGCCCGGAGGCTCTCGTTCAGAGCGGCTGCAGAGAAAGGCATGGAGGTCGATGCAGGCGTCGACGTCAGAACCTGTTCCGGGCGTGGAGGCTGTTCCGGGCTGTCCAGAGTGGAGCGCATCGACACCTCCTGAACAGAGGGTGAGCGGTCCTCTCGGTGCCGATGCCTGCTGGGTGCCGACTCCCTCGGCGACCCAGAGCTCTCGGTGCCGACGCGGGGAGGGGACCGGTGTCGATGCTTCTTCGACTTCTTCCGAAGCATGTCACCGGAGCTCCCCGGCACCGACGAGGAGGACGTAGAATCCAGCCGTCGCTTCCTCGGGGCCGAGGCCGAAGGAGGTCGGTCTCGGGGGGGCTGTACCGCAGGAGCCCTCAGGGTAGGAGGAGACCCACCCGAGGGCTCACCGCCACCAGCAGGGGAATGGACAGCCCTCACCTGCACTCCACTCGATGCACCACCGTCCGACGACATCAGGAGACGAGGTCCCGGTACCACCGACGTCGATGCAGCTATCCGATGTCTCGGCGCCGATGCAGAGGGCCGATGCCTCGATGCACTCGATGCACTGGCAGCCAAGGAAGAAGGTCTGGACGCTGATGACGTCGATGCACACGATGACCCCGGTGCCGATGCCGACGAAGAGCCCGAGAACAAAACGTTCCACTGGGCCAATCTCGCTACTTGAGTCCGCCTTTGTAAGAGGGAACACAGACTGCAGTTCTGGGGACGGTGCTCGGCCCCCAGACACTGAAGACACGAAGAGTGCCTATCAGTGAGCGAGATTACCCGGGCGCATTGGGTGCACTTCTTGAAGCCGCTGGAAGGCTTCGATGTCATGGGCGGAAAAATCACGCCGGCGAAGTCAAAATCCGAAATGACGAATTTGGAGCACCAAAACTTTAAGGGAGAAAAATCTCGACCGAGGCCGAAAAGAAGCCTACCCCGACAACGAAAGAAAACTTACCGGGGCAAAAACTGGAAATACGGGAAGGGGCAAACGAAACCCAAGGGGGTTTCCGGAGCACTTTCCGAACGAAAAGAAACTTTTCCGAAGAAAAAACACGTCGATTAGATAACGGACGCGCGAGGTCGACTCTCCGGGGCTCAACACGGCAAAAAAACACAGCCGTACCGAGTGCGGACGAAAGAAGACTGGCCGGCTCGAGCCGGTTTCGGGCGGGAAGACGGCCGCGCATGCGCGGTGCGCGCGGGCGCGCGAGAGCTAGCAAAGGACTTTGCTAGGAAGATTCCGATTGGAGGGGCTGCCGAGGACGTCACCCATCAGTGAGAACAAGCAGCCTGCTTGTCCTCGGAGAAATAACGTTATAATAAGTCTATTCTAGAAATAATGAATGTGTGAATCTAAGTATGTATAGATGTGAAATCATGGTACCTACGGATGGAGCAGATGTGATGAATCCAAAAAATAGTCCTTCTGGACTACTCGGGAAATTTGCTGCTCAAATGTTAGTGAAGAATCGAGTATTACATCCAAGTAATGAAATGAGCAAACTGTTGGTATTGGAAGATTAAACAAAATAGGAGTTAAGGTTGGTTCTCTCTGTGTTCCAGTGATCCAGCATACTGTGGGTTTTGAGGTGCTTAATACCAGTTTGTGTATAAATAGCCAGTTTTCTAATACTAGACGAGCAGTCTGTAAGGGGGTTAAATCTGGGTGAAAAGGGGAAGTTGGGAAAAGAATAAGGACATAGAAAAAGCAACAAATATTGTGGTCCTTCAAAAGAGTTAAATACAAATACAGCATAGGTGACTAAAAAACAGTAGCTAGATAATGTGAGGATATCAGGAGTTTATTAGCATCAAGACTCGACATGAGCCATGTTTCAGTATCAGGAGTCTTAAGAGAATGGAGAGTTTCTTAAGTGTGAGTGAAGTCAGTTTGCTCAAAGACTATTAAAGAAATAATAAAGATTGTGGCTTAAAACCCTACGGCCTACCAGGATCAAGCCCGGCCATGGCCTATGCCCAGCTCGGTAAATCAGAACTACTGTTTTTAGCCCTGGTTTTGGGTACCTGTCCAAAGAGCTAGCTGGTGCCCCAAACTTGTGGTGAAGCCAGGGTTACATACATTTACCCACCCAATTAAAGGATAGCACCTAAGTGTATCCACGCACAACTGCAAAGGGGGTGTTCCCATGGGCAAGTCAGGTGCGTTCTGGAAAATTGCATGCAGTGTTATAGAATACCGCCGATGCACACCCAACTTGTGCGCTAGGTTTTACACCTGGTTTCAGCTGGTGGAAGTCCTCATTCCTAAAGTTGGGTGCGGAATTCGGCACCCGATTCTATTCTATAAAAAGCACTCATCCTGGAGCGTCCTTTATAGAATAGTGATGGGCAGCATTTTTTTTCAGCACCTACATTTAGGTGCCATTTACTGAATCCGGCCCTTAATGTTTCCTTTTTTTAATGTGTTAACTGGCGAAAGACAAATTATATTTTTGTAGTGTGGGGCATGAAGTCTGCTGGCTTTAGAGTACGTTTTGCCCTTATACCTGATCCCAGTGTCGTAGCCAAGGGTGAGCCTGTTTGGACTCAGGCTCACCCAGTAGCAGCACACCTATGATATGGCTGGCAGGGATTCCCAAGCCCCACTAGTTGAAAACTCCCAACAACGGTCCCTCTTGCATACCTTGTAAATAGCAGATCTTCACCTGCAGCAAGCAGTGACTGATACATACTACTTGCACCAGCCCCCACATCCTTCCCTCTGACATATTCCCACCTATGCAGAAACAGGAAGTTGCATCATTGAGAAGGCTGTGGGGCCAACATGAGTAGTGTGTATTAGTTGCTGCTCGCTGCTGGTGAAAATCTGCTATTTAAAAGGTATGTGGGAAAGGGGAGATGTTTGAGAGACCATATGGCATGCAGGTAAAAGAAGGAGAGACCAAATCACCTGTGGAACGGGGCGGGGTTCTTCTGCCCACCCATCTTGGGCCCAGACCCACCCAAAATTGGGTGTCTGGCTCTGCCCCTGCCTGATCCCTAACATTACTATCCCTCTGCCCACACCATCTCTTTCTCCTTGGACCCTGTGCTATGACATTCTGTCAGCGCCAGGTTCAAAAACCAGGATAGTGTTATCCAAACACCCCTGGGAGCATCCAAAGCGGATCTGTAACTCACCCAAAAAGCGCAGCATTTGAAATAATAGGGCAGTTAATAAATCTCAATAAATAAATAAATAGGGTTTAGGTTATAAAAAATGCACAATTTGTAACTGCTGCAACCCTAGCCAGCACTCCAGGAACCAGACAGGAGCAGAGAAACTAGAATTTTCCCTAGAAATAACACATGGAAGAACTCGGTTTTGGAATTGAAAAATATGTCTTTTATTGCGAGGGTATATTATAAACAGAAAAAATAGAGGCAGGTGCACCACAGAAAAAGACCAGAAATAAAAGGAGCATGTGCGCAAACCAAAAGTAACAACAGAAAGCCAAACAAAGCTCTGTGTATCTATTTTTTAAATTTTATTATACAACAAATATGTGGCCTGACACGTTTCGCCAAAAGGTTCCATAGAGGGGCATAATCGAATGGGGGTGCCCATCTTTAATTACGGCCCCATAAAGCAGCGTACCCAACCGTATTATTGAAACAAGATGGGTGACCATCTTTTGTTTCAATAATACGGTCGGCGCCGGCCAAATCTCAACATTTGGGCCGGCCTTAGAGATGGCCGACATTGGTTTTCACCGATAATGGAAACTAATGGCGGCCATCTCAAAACCGGCCAAATCCAAGCCATTTGGTTGTGGGAGGAGCCAGCATTTGTAGTGCACTGGTCCCTCTCACATGCCAGGACACCAGCCAGGCACCCTAGGGGGCACTGCAGTAGACTTCACAAATTGCTCCCAGATGCATAGCTCCCTTACCTTGTGTGCTGAGCCTCCAAACCCCACTGCCCACAACTGTACAACAGTACCATAGCCCTTAAAGGGTAACGGGGGGCACCTAGATATGGGTACAGTGGGTTTCGGGTGGGTTTAGGAGGGCTCCCATTTACCACCACAAAACAGGTAGGGGGGGATGGGCCTGGGTCCGCCTGCCTGAAGTGCACTGCAGTACCCACTAAAAACTGCTCCAAGGACCTGCATAGTGCTGTCATGGAGCTGGGTATCACATTTGAGGCTGGCATAGAGGCTGGCAAAAAAATGTTTTTTAATTTTTTTTTTTGGGTGGGAGGGGGTTAGTGACTACTGGGGGAGTAAGGGGAGGTCATCCCCGATTCCCTCCGGTGGTCATCTGGTCAGTTCGGGCACCGTTTTGAGGCTTGGTCGTGAACAAAAAGGGACCAAGTAAAGCCGGCCAAATGCTCGTCAGGGCCAGCCTTCTTTTTTCCATTATCGGCCAAGGCAGCCATCTCTTAACCACACCCCCGTCCCGCCTTCAGTACACTGCCGACACGCCCCCTTGAACTTTGGCCAGCTCTGCGACGGAAAGCAGTTGAAGCTGGCCAAAATCGGCTTTCGATTATACCAATTTGACCAGCTTTAGGAGAAAGCCGGTCATCTCCCGATTTGTGTTGGAAGATGGCCGCCCTTCTCCTTCGAAAATAAGCAGGATTGTATCCTATGCAGTTCAATTTAACAGTCAGGCCCAAGGCAGCAGAGGAAGAAGACTCCACCTGATGAGCAGCCATTCTTCTCCCCACCACACATTGACAAAAAGAGCAATCTAAAGTTGTGGCAGCGGGGAATGGTTGTGATTGTGGTTGCTGCATGTGGGGATGGGGGACACTCTGAGGATGTTTGCCATGGAAGGGAAAGGAGAGGAAGCCATGCCAGCTGCTACCGCTGCCTGTGCTACATCCTTCTCCCTGTGCAGAATTCTGTAAAGGAGGGAAAGTCTGCACCGCACAGAATTCCCCCTGGAGTAATATAATGGCTTATGTTTGTGACTTATTTCCTAAAAAAAAAAAAAAAAGTTTTGTATAGTCTGCATTTTCTAATTTCGAGTTAAATGTGGGACTACTGTCCTTATGATGTGGTAAACATTACAACTCACACCAAAGTAAACAAAGAAAGGCTAAAGGGGCTAATTCTAGAAACTGGCAGCGTGGGGAGTGCCAGTTCTATAACAGCATCAGGATGCTCTGATTCCATTATAGAATACTTGTGGAAACCACCATTGGCATACCAAAAAGAAGGCGCTCACTTATGTCTAGTTAATGGCAGTCATAAGTGGGCGCACCTAGATGCGTCAGTCACCATGCACAACTTATAGTATTGTATAATCTGTACATGTTGATAGTTGACAAGCCCATGTCCCATCCATGTTCCTCCCATATGTAAGCCCCCTTCACAATTGCGCACTATGCCACTTACACATGAGCTTACAGAATAGGGCTTTGGGCAGAATCATGCATAAGTGGCACTTACTCTGCAGTTCTGCATGCCAGATGCATGTAACTGCAGGCACATATTATTTATTTATTTATTTATTTATTCATTTGTTACATTTGTATCCCACATTTTCCCACCTGTTTGTAGGCTCAGTGTGGCTTACATAGTTCCGGAGAGGCGTTTGCAGACGCCGGTGAGAACAAATACAAAGTGATGTTGTGGTAAGATAGAGTTCATGTGGCTCAGCCACATTAGGGAATCATCTAACAGAAGAGTTGGGTTTTGTCCATTATATACTTTAGTTTTGTTGTGTTGCAGAATTGCCCTTAAAAACTTGTAGTATATTTATCTGTGCTCTTGTGCGTCAGTATCTAACCAATGCATTCTGGCATTGCTTCCTTCCCCCACCACTGTTGTATCTGTGATGTTTACATCTGAGATGATCCATTTGGCATCGCCCACACATCTATATATCAGCTGCTTCAGTGTGTCTGTACAGTGAATGAGAAATGAGAATAACAAATGGAAAATATTCTGTGACTGTTTCCTTTTTAAATTTGCTTTTGGCACGAATGCTTCAGTTTCCAAAGCATGTGAAGAAAGGAATAATGACCAGTGGGAGCTTTGGTGCAGCTACCTGATCCAGAGGTGGTTGATTTCTTTTTCTGTGTATGTGTTAGGGTGCTTTTGAATAGAGTTTTGCATGTCAGCACATTCAGAATCTTGGAATCTGAAGCCAGTGTCTGGGTTATTGTACAAACTCTTCACATATTCTCTCCTGCCACATGTGAGAAGTATAGTTTGTTTGCATTTTCAATCTCGCATGTTTAGAGGGAGTTCTAGAAAGTGGGCATTAATATTTACAGACTGAATACGCCATAAATGAATAATGGCAGATACAGATGTAAGTGCCAAAATTCCACCTAAGTGCTATTCTGTAAATATGCACATATCTTACATAGCACATATTTGGTAGGTAAACATACAAGTACACATGGCAGGAGCATAGGCGTGACTCACACCTGCAGAACTTATAAAGTTATACATGTTTCACCGGCACCTCTGTGGTTAATGAAAGCGCTCGCATCTAAATTATAGCTTCATATCTAACCTGTTGTAATGGAAAGTGAGCACCTGTTTCCTTTCTAGAAGAGGCCCTAAGTATAGGAGTGCAGTTATAGACTTGTATGTGGTAGGGGTCTGTTCTATAATGGACCTTATGCTAGTATTCTTTAACAGACCCTAGGCACCTAACCCGGTTATCAGTGCACCGACGGATATATTATTCAGTAAGGTGTGTGCGTAAATGAGACCCCTGCCCATGTCCCACCCATGTGAACACATTATGTGGGCCTTTTACAAAGGCGTGCTACCATTTTTAGCACAGGCTAAAAATAAGCATGCGCTAAACGCTAGAGACACCTGTATGAATATGCTACTGTGCCTTTGTAAAGGACCCCCTATGTAATTGACATAGTAACATAGTAGATGACGGCAGAAAAAGACCTGCACGGTCCATCTAGTCTGCCCACGATAAACTCATATGTGTATACCTTACCTTGATTTGTACCTGTCTTTTTCAGGGCACAGACCGTATAAGTATGTGCAGCAGTATTTCCCGCCTCCCAACCACAAGTCCCGCCTCCCATCACCGGCTCCGGCACAGACCCCGTATAAGTCTGCCCTCCCCCATCCTAGCCTCTCAACCACCAACCCCTCTTCCCCCCGCCACCCAATTTCAGCTAAGCTTCTGTGGATCCATTCCTTCTGCACAGGATTCCTTTATGCCTGTCCCACGCATGTTTGAATTCCGTTACCGTTTTCATCTCCACCACCTCCCGCGGGAGGGCATTCCAAGCGTTCACCACCCTCTCCGTGAAGAAATACTTCCTGACATCTTTCCTGAGTCTGCCCCCCTTCAATCTCATTTCATGTCCTCTCGTTCTACCGCCTTCCCATCTCCGGAAAAGATTCGTTTGCGGATTAATACCTTTCAAATATTTGAACGTCTGTATCATATCACCCCTGTTCCTCCTTTCCTCCAGAGTATACATGTTCAGGTCAGCAAGTCTCTCTTCATACGTCTTGGAACGCAACTCCCATACCATCCTTGTAGCTTTTCTTTGCACCGCTTCCATTTTTTTAACATCCTTTGCAAGGTACGGCCTCCAAAACTGAACACAATACTCCAGGTGGGGCCTCACCAACGTCTTATACAGGGGCATTAAAACCTCCTTTTTTCTGCTGGTCACACCTCTCTCTATACAGCCTAGCAATCTTCTAGCTACGGCCACCGCTTTGTCACACTGTTTCGTCGCCTTCAGGTCCTCAGATACTATCACCCCAACATCCCTCTCCCCGTCTGTGTCTATCAGGCTCTCCCCACCTAACACATACGCCTCCCTTGGATTTCTACTCCCTAAGTGCATCACTTTGCATTTCTTCGCATTGAATTTTAATTGCCAAACGTTAGACCATTTTTCCAGCTTCTTCAGATCTTTTTTCATGTTTTCCACTCCCTCCGGGGTGTCCACTCTGTTGCAAATCTTGGTGTCATCCGCAAAAAGGCAAACTTTACCTTGTAACCCTTCGGCAATGTCACTCACAAATATATTGAACAGAATGGGCCCCAGCACCGATCCCTGAGGCACTCCACTACTCAACTTTCCCTCCTCCGAGCGAACTCCATTTACTACCACCCTCTGGCGTCTGCCCGTCAACCAGTTCCTAATCCAGTTCACCACTTCGGGTCCTATCTTCAGCCATTCTAGTTTATTCAAGAGCCTCCTGTGGGGAACCGTGTCAAAAGCCTTGCTGAAATCTAAGTAGATGACGTCCATAGCACGTCCTTGATTTAATTCTCCCGTCACCCAGTCAAAGAATTCAATGAGATTCGTTTGGCACGACTTCCCTTTGGTGAAACCATGTTGTCTCGGATCTTGCAACTTATTGGCTTTCAGGAAATTCACTATCCTTTCCTTCAGCATGGCTTCCATTACTTTTCCAATAACCGAAGTGAGGCTTACCGGCCTGTAGTTTCCAGCTTCTTCCCTATCACCACTTTTGTGAAGAGGGACCACCTCCGCCATTCTCCAATCCCTCGGAACCTCTCCCGTCTCCAAGGATTTATTAAACAAATCTTTAAGAGGACCCGCCAGAACCTCTCTGAGTTCCCTCAGTATTCTGGGGTGGATCCCGTCCGGCCCCATGGCTTTGTCCACCTTTAGCTTTCCAAGTTGTTCATACCCACTCTCTTCCGTGAACGGCGCTCTATCCACTTAGTTTTCAGGTGTACTTTTGCCAGTCCCTCTTGGTCCTTCCCCAGGATTTTCTTCAGTAAAAACAGAACAAAAGTATCTATTTAGCAAATTGGCTTTTTCTTCATCATTTTCTACATAGCGTTTTGCTGTATCTTTTAGTCTCACAATCCCCTTTTTAGCCTTTCTCCTTTCACTAATATACCTGAAGAAGTTTTTGTCTCCCCTCCGTACATTTCTAGCGTATTTGTGAAGTAGTGCTTAGGCAGCATGCTCACATACATTCTAAATTAGGCTTGTTCAGCCTTTTTAAATCGGGGGCCATGGCCACATTTTATATTTTGTAACATTCAGAGAGCCAAAACATTCACCGTTGTATTTTGCCGCATGTTTCGTCAAATAGTGCCAAAATATGACGGAGCATCATCCCCTCCCCAGCTTTCACACAGTCTCGCTCTTGCTCATTTATCCACCCCCCCCCCCCCCCAGCCTTCACCTAGTTTCTGTCACTCATGTAACCTCCCCCCTCCCTCCCCCAGCCTTCACCCAGTTTCTTTTCCCTCACCTGCTGCATAAGAAAACAGCAAGCTTGAGCCACAGAGAGCTGAGTCACAGCAGGGAAGCAGGAATCCTGCTGTAAGCACTACAAGAATTGCCAAGCTTCCAAGGGCCAGAAATGTATCAATAGAAATCAAACAAAATAAAACATGGAAAAGAAAATAAGATGATACCTTTTTTATTGGACATAACTTAATACATTTCTTGATTAGCTTTCGAAGGTTGCCCTTCTTCGTCAGATCGGAAATAAGCAAATGTGTTATTTCCGATCTGACGAAGAAGGGCAACCTTCGAAAGCTAATCAAGAAATGTATTAAGTTATGTCCAATAAAAAAGGTATCATCTTATTTTCTTTTCCATGTTTTATTTTGTTTGATTTCTATTGATAACCTTTAAGAGTGGACTAACACGGCTACCACACCTCTCTACTTAAGGGCCAGAAAAAAAGCACTTGGTGGGCCGGGTTCTGGCCCACAGGCTGTTAGGTTGGACAAGCCTATTCTAAACTTTTACATGCAAAGTGTCTCAGTTGATAGAATTGTCCTATTAGAGGGCTGTTCTCTCAGTGGTGGCATTTTTAGGCACCCTGATGCCATGCAGTGACAGCCTATTCTGTACTGGAATAGAATTAAGTAATAGAATACAAGCGTAACCCAGTACCTAATCGGGGTGTCTAAACGCAGCAAGCGGACAGTATTCAGTAAGTTGCATATATAAGTGGCAGCACCACCCATGCCCCTCCTATGTCTCTGTCTAACCCAGGTAGGTCTATGGCCCTTCCCATGCTTCACCCTTATGAACGCTCCTTTGCATTTATGCGTTATTTATTTTATTTATTTGTAACATTTCATTAGCCTTCAGAATTTTGTTAATTGCACATACATATGTAGTTCACATCATACCATAGAAACCAACTTTTCAAAATTATTGGGGGTCCTAAGCCCAGTGGAAATAACCCTTCCCTAGACACATACAAGGAATTTTCTCAATATTGGGGGTGCTCAAGCACCCACAGAGTCGGCTCCTATGCATCGTACTTTATGCAATGAGCTATCTTGTTGGGCAGACTGGATGGGATCTTACAGGTCTTTATCTGCCGTTATCTACTATGTTCATATACCGCCATTCGGCAGCTGTCATGGCAGTTTACAAAAATCCAGTATATAACAGCTGTAACAAAACATAAAGACACATATGAATCAAAAAACAAAAAAATAAATCAGGGGACAAAAGGTGGGGTGAGGGTTGAATAGCACAGCATATCAATCCATTATATAACCAAAAATCAGGAAACAAAAGGAATAATAAAATCCACTGTTACATCAGAATAAACAGTCTGAGCTGTTTTATGCTGATGGAAAAGCCTGAGTGAAAAACCAGTCTTCAGAGCAGTTGTACATTTCATTTTAGAAGACTTTAAATGAAGTTGTGTAGGAAGAGAAGTTGTGTGGGAAGAGAATTCCAGAGAATGGGGGTAATGCAGCAGAAAGGCGAGCGGAATCAAGTCATAATTTAGAAAAGAAAGGAGCACCCAAAAGATTTGTGTTTGCAGATCATAGTGTATCAGAAGGCAAATAAAGAGCTGAGGAAAGATAAGATGGTTGACCCATGTAAAAAGCTCTATTTTCAATTAACAAAATTTTGAGAAGCAAAATTTGTCATATATATCATAGGCAGACAATATTAGAGTCACATGATCGTATCAAGATACCTTGTAGAGAAGTCTAACAGCAGTGTTCTGTATCAGTTGTAAACGTTTGATAGAATAAAGCAGTAGGCCAATGAAGAGTGAGTTATAATAATCTAAACAATACAATATGAATGCATGAAGAAGCAGCTTTACAGACTTATCTGAAAATGATCTAAGGAGACCTAATCTTCCAGAGTGCCCGGAAAGAATTCTGAACTCTGTTTGAGAACAGGAGTTGAAAAGAAATGGAATGATCCAGAAAAACATATTCAGAGAGAGTATCTGTTAAAGGCACATGTACCCCTACAAAACAGTACTTAGGCCCAGATGCACTAAACCTTAACAACCCTTTAACGACCCTTTAACGAAGAAATTCCTAACTGTTGCATGCATTAAAGTTACCCATGTCAGAGGAGGGGGGGCCCAGGAAGAACAGAGGGACATCGGAGAAGGCAGCACTGATCGCCTGTCAGCTGTTCTTGCCCGTGCAGCGCCTTCACACAGAGGTGAGAGGCGCTGCGCGGGCTGGTAAAGCAGAGGGGGGGTCCGGTAGAGGAGGGGAGCGGCGGCGACAAGCTCAGGGGGGGCGGGGCACGGGAGCGGAGGATGGCGGGAGGCGGAGCTGTGGGAGAAGGAGAAAAACAGAGAGAGGAAGGGAGGGGGACCGGGGCTGCTAAACTTTGGTTTTTTGTTTTTATTTTTTATTTAATACATGCGGAAGCGGGGAGCAGCGGCGACCTCGGGGGGGGGGGGGGGGGCAAGGGCGTCCATACAAGACACTCCTGACGAGTGCCTTTGCACCTTTTATTTTCAGCGTGTTTTTTTTTGTTTTGGGTTTTGATGTTTGTGGCATGCGCAGAGCAGCCAGCATAACACTTGGCTGCTCTGTGCATGCTTTACGGGCAGATTAACGATGGGGATTACACTTCTGTAATGCATTCGACTTTCAAATACCGAACCGAACATGTAGGACTTCTGTTTTTAGTGCATTCTTCGTTTTTTCAACTTCGGTAAGGACTTTTACGTTTTTGATTTTTTAACGTATGGTTGATGCATCTGGGCCTTAGTCGCTTTGCTGCCACTTACATGCAAAAGTGCTGGGATTCTGTACCTTTACCCGTGCATGTGGCACATGAATGCCAGCACCCAGCAGTGACATTCCTAGGGTGGCTGACACCCGGGGCGGATCGCCGATGCGCCCCCCTCCATGGGTGCAGCGCGACCCCCACCCAACCCCCGGCGAAAGGACGCCCCCCCAGGGTGCAGCACGACCCCCACCCCCGGCGAAAGGACACCCCCCCCCCCCGGGTGCATTTTTACCTGCTGGGGGGGGGGGGGGTGCTGCACGCATGTCTGCTTCACTCGTTCCATGCTCCCTCTGCCCCGGAACAGGAAGTAACTTGTTCCGGGGCAGAGGGAGTACGGAACAAGTGGAGCAGACAGGCGCGCGGCACCCCCCCCCCCCCCAGCGGCGTGCACCTAGGGTGGACCGCCCCCACCCCCCACCCCCCCTTGGTACACCACTGGCACCCAGTTACAGACTTGGGGGAAATTCTATATATGGTGCCTTAGAAATCAGTGCCGTAAAACCATGTGGTTAGCATGATTCTATAAACAACGCCTAAAGTTAGGGGTAGTTTATAGAATACGCTCATGTTCCATTCTTGTACCTAAGTTAGACATAGATTGGGTTATTCTATAGTAGTGTGCATAGTTTTATGAAACGCCCACAACCCGCCCATGCTCATAATCATACCCCTTTTGGACTGAACACATGAGAATTTATGTGCACTGCGTTATAGAATATACCTAGAAAGTTGTGCATGTCAATTCTAATTAAAGCTAATTTGTGCTGCTAATTGGTTGTTAAGTACCAATTATGGGTTCTGATTAGCTTGTTAATCAATGAAGTTGTGTGCGCAACTTAAGGTGCCATATATAGAATTTGGGGGTTGCCCTTTTAAGGCCAGATTATATATATGTTGCTCAAAATTGTGCCCACAAATTGGAGCATGCACCCAATGTGCACACGCAGTTTCATTGGTTAACGAACCAATTAGCATGAACAGTTGGCTGGTAACCAATTGATGTTAAATGGCAAAAATCTGGATTTATGTTCACATCTTGCAAAGCGCTGTTCTATAAAAATGCGTGCTTAAATCCTATATTGTACAACTGAAAAGGGGGTGTGGTTACAGGAGGGGCATGGGCATGTCTGGAGTGTTCACTAGAGATACATTCAGTATTATAGAATTTGGGGGATCCGCGCCCAAGTTACACGCCAGGATTTACACGAGCTTTTAGTTGGTGTAAATGCACCTAAAGGTTGGGTGCAAATCCGGAAGGTACACACCATTCTATAATCAGTACTTAACGCAGGGCAGTATTTATAGAATGCTTAGGGCTAGATTCTATATGTGGCACCTACAAAATTGATGCTGAAGAAAACTGGAGTTAGTGCTATTCTATAAATCTCACCTAACATTAGGTAGATTTATAGAATACATGTAGTGGTCATCCCGTGACTAAAATTTAGAAGCAGGCATTTATGCCAACTAAAACCCAGTGTAAATGCTCATTTCTTATTTAGGCGTGGCTCAGGCGTATTCTGTAACAGTATGTGTAAAATTTCAGAACGCCCACGACCCGCCCATCCCTTCCCATGACCATGCCCCCCCCCCTCTTTTGAGAGCCACGTGATCTGATTTACACACATCATTTTATAGAATATGCATAGCGAGTTATGCACGTAAATCCTATTTAGTCCCAATTAGTACCAATAATTGCTTGTTAACATCCAGTTATCAGCACTGATTGGCTTGGTAACCAATTAAATTTTGTGCGTAAATCGGCTATGCATACTGATTTGCATGTGGAATTTTAGTTGCCGTTCATAGAATCTGGGGTTAGTGGCTAAAAGCTAATAGGACTATCTGTAGATTTTTGTGAAGCGCTAGCTTTCATATGGTTAAATGGCTTTCATTTTCATTTGCTTGCGGATTTTTCCAGATGACAAGGGAAGAAAGGGCCAGTGGTATAATTAAAGTTTTGGATATTCAGGTAGTAGGCCAAAGCGCATACTCAGACTGCTGCCTCTGTGGCTTTATTTGGATGGGCAAAGGTGAAGATTGTGGTGTATAATGACTAGAAAAGAGGATTGGCCATACTAGAACAGAAGGGATGGCACTGTCATTCCTGTCATGGGAAAACTGTACGCAACATGTTCATTAACAAGCCAGCATGCAAGAATACAGTAAATGAGGGGGAAAGTATGTTGGGTGATGCCAAGAGTGTAACAGGAGGTAAACACAGTCTATTAGGAAAATTTCAGTATGACTTAGAAAAAGGTGAGATGCTTAGGTGGAGGTTATTTGATCTGATAATGGCTAAATGGTTTGGAGGCATAATGGGCCTCAGCTAGGGCTACATTATGCTTAGGTTATACTGATAAATGAATGCCTTAGAAGGCATCCAGCATTCAGCCAACAGCAGGTGGGCAAAGCAAAAGGCCAGAGAATGCAGTAAGGAGGCCACCTGGCCTTACACTGTGGGCCTTTGTTTGTATTATGTCTATGTACAGTGCTTCCTATTGTTGGTATAATATGAACTGTCACTGGCGCAGATGTAATACCTGATGGATCCTGCATGGTCTGATAAAGGTGTAGCCTGGGCTGCCTTCCTTACCAGCACATGCAGCAGCATGGGTAGCTTTTGAAGGGGCACAAAAGCAACCTTCGGGGTTGTTTCCCTATATGAGTAAAGCAAGCAGGACATGGGCTCCCTCTAGTGGTCCATTGCAGTAATTATTGCTATGTCCCATCACTGTAAAATAATTCTTAACAAGGAACAGTACAGTTTGTTGTATACAATAATGCATTACTTTGGCATGCAGATAAACATAGATATCACTAAGTCCTTTCTTCCACACAGGTGTGATGTGATGTTTCAAGGTCTGGTGTTTTTGGATAGAGGGGCTCAGTGCTTTTCAGTTACAGGTTGTATTATACTTTAAGGGTGAAAACATGTATATAAGAATAGGACATTGAATAGAATCAGTCCAGAGACAAGCTATCAAATAGTATAGCATGAGAGGTTTATGTGGAGAAATGGGGGGGAAGGGAGGATATGAACAAGAGATGAGGCTTCAATAGACTAGACTCAGGAGGAACCTTAACAAATTTTTCTTCCTAGAAAATGTGGCCAATGGTTGGAGACAAACACAGAATTTAAGAAAACCTAGGGGAAGCAGAGGAGAATTCTTGGGTGAAGAATAGTGAAGGGAAATCCAGAGATGAACTGGGGTTTGTGGCACTGAACTGCAAGAAACCCCAGGCAGCTTGGATGGACCTTCCAGTCCTTTATGAACCATAAATCTCTTCTGTGGCTTGTTAGGGAAGTTGGTATCAAAAAGTTCTTGCAAAGTTTTGTTTGTGATTTAGCGGAGGACTTTTATAACAGGAGGCCCATGTCAGAGTTCAAAAGGGGTGTCTATTTTATAAAGACAACATAGAAGCTTATGTGCCCTTATAAAACAGACATCCATAATCAGCCCCCAAATCAATATGCTTAAAGTTACACATGCTCCAGATATGGTATAAATGTGGACAGGAAGTTTACACAGACCACTCCTTCTCCCTTGCCCTCCCCACCCTCCCTTGCCATCTAGAGGTGCTTAGTTTCCCCACATCTAAATGGTCTACAGGCCAACCATATTTTGACTTTGGTGCTAAAACTGGCCTGAAATTCATGTTCGGCCTTGTTTTGGTTTCAACTGAAAATACTGGTGCATTTTTGGCTAAAACCGAAATTGTGCTGCATAGTACCCACTCTCTCCCCCTCCTCCCAACCAGAAAAAGCCCCCTCCCAGACCCACCCACTTGCAGCAATCCCCCTCCTAGGCCTGCCATGTTGTTGGTGGCTAGTGGGGGCAGGAGCGATCCCCACTTGCTCCTGCCCCCACTGGCTCCTGCATCAAAATGGCTTTCAGGGCCTCTAGTGGCAGTTTTGAGACTGGTTTTGAAATGGCATTTCAAAATCCAGGCCTCTTCAAACATTTAAATGCTGCCATTTAAAAATGAGGATGCTTCTAAAATGAGGGCCATAGTGAATTGTTCTCTGTTTACAGAATAGTTCTAAGACTAACATATACCAGCTAATGTGTGCAAGGATCCTTTTAGGCCTTCACTAGTTCAGTATGCCCCTGGTTCTAGGTCCACATCAGTTTAGTGTAGTAAGTAGGCATGCACCATTCTGATAACATATTCCCTGCATGGATAACTGTAATGGTTCCTTCCTGGCCCCATATAAGCTGGAAAGGAGATCCTCAGGGAGTGCTATGGATTGTTTGTAGTGGTTGCTTAAGGTTCAGCCCATGGGTTCTGGTAGTTTGTGTCTAGTGTGAAGTTCCCTTAAGTTTTACTTAGGACTAGATCCAGTAAATGGCGCTAAGAAAATAGTGCCGAAAAAAATCCACACTGCTCTGAGTTGTGTGTTCTTTATAGAATTACGCTTAGAGCTGATTTTCATACCAGACTTTGGGCACAGGGATTTACACCAGTTGAAACCTTGTGTAAATCCTGGCATGTAAGTTAGGTTAGGTGTGGATCCCTGGTATTCAGTAATACTGCGTGCATATTTAGTGAACGTTCATGACCTGCCCACGCCCCTCCCATGACCATCCTTTTGGTGTAGCTCTAGCAGTTGATGATGTCTGGAAGCTAATGTGTATGCTACATCTTTATGTTTAAATATATACTGTTCAGTTTTATGAATGTGTTTTTATGTATATCTGGTGGATGTTTTTATGTAACCCACTTTGAATGAGTAGTACTATTTGTAAAGCGGTATATAAAATTTTAAAAGACAAAGACATCCTATATAATAATTTGCACCTCCAATGTTCCATGGCTGCCTGGGTTCATAACATCTCATGACGTCAGCCAGCCTCCAGCGTTCCATTCCCCCTCACCGCCCCGCCCTCGCATCAAAACGTAATGATGTCAGAGGGCGGAACAGTGAAAGGGAAGGGAACGCTGGAGGCGAGCTGATGTCAGGATGTTACCAATGGAAGGGAAGCCAGTCAGGCCAGCCAGAAAACGATGAGGTACAAAGGAAGAGAGAATCGCGGCACAGCGAGGGGAGGGCAGGGCAGAGCAGAGCAGAATCGATGGACATGGATAGGATGGGATGGGAGGAGAGGACAGGACAGAAGAAAATCGTGGGACACGGATGGGAAGGCAGGGAAGAGGAGAATCGCTGGACATGGAGGGAAGGGGAGAGGAGGGCAGGGGAGAGACAAAAAATCGCTTACAAGAGAGCCTTTCTGGGGCCCGTTTCATTGTTGAGGAAACGGGCTGGGTTCCTCTAGTATCTACATATTTTCTAAAATATGTATATTGCAGCTGTGCCCCAGTTCCACCCAAACCACACCCCTGGGAACACTTACATATGGTCTGCATCAAAGGAGGCAGGCTCCTTCAGTACAACTTTTTTTTACATATGGGTATGGCCTCACAGTATTCAACAGGATGCCCCCAAAAATCAGCCATCCAAACAAAACTGGAAATTTCATCAGTAAGCTCTATCTTTATTAAGATAACTCTATCTATGGGGCTGATTAACTTAAATGTGGTAAAATCTTGGCTTAATGTGGGACTTTCCTGAACAATAAGTTCAGATTGAATGCAACATTTTTCAAGGATGTTTCTTTTGTACCATTTGCAGGTCCTGTGCTAATGTTCCCATTAGCAAGCAATACCTGCAAGGAATTAAAGCCGGAGCACTAAGTACTCCCGCTAAGTACTCCCGCTAAGTACTCCCGCATTAACTCTGCGTTATCCAATTAGCATTAGCTAGCTGAATAACACAGGAATGCCCACTCTGTACTCATGAATGCCCCCTTCAAAAAATATTTCTAAAAAATTTGTAACATGCAGGTTAACGCATACAAACAGGCAAAATACCACAAATGCTTTAATGTGTTTCTGTGGTAGCTTATTAGCATGTGTTACCTTTCACACACACGGGATGACACCAGCTGCACATACTACCACTCCTACCCCAACTAAGATAATATTCAAGCACCTTTCTGACCTCATGTGCAACTTTATTTAAATTAGTCCCATTATTTTCTTACTCCTATTACTCTATCTTATCTATCTATATGTTCCATCTTTGTTTACACCCTGTGTTATTAAAATATTTTGTTGTGTATTGTGTTGACATTGTAATATAGCATACTATGCCATACTTGGTATTGTTGTTTGAATATTTTTAATGCTGTAATTATCTATAGGTTATGTTTGAGTTGTTCTTACTGTATACTGCCTTGAGTGAATTCCTTCAAAAAGGCAGTAAATAAATTCTAATAATAAATACAATTAATAAATAAATCTACATCAAGGATTTAACGCCCTTTAGTATAGCGGCCCTTATATGTATTTAATTAGGAAAGTGGGCTTTAAGACAGAAGGCTCCTGCCATTGTTTAAGCTGTCATGATCAGTCACCTCTGCATTCTGTTTTAATAGGTAGCTTATTCAAGTCCAGATAAATGCTCCTTTTACAAAGCTGCGCTACCGATTAGCGGCATGCTAAATGCAAAGAAGCCCATTCTATTCCCATGGTAGCGCAGCTTTGTAAAAGGAGCCCAAAATCTTTAATATTTTCATCATTTCGTCATTGCGCTTTTGGCAGACGTCACTCATTAAAGGGTCCTTTTACAAAGCTACGGCAAAATGGGGCCTGAGCTGGCGTCAGCACATGTATTTGATGCGCGCTGAGGGCCCCTTTTACCACAGAAGGTAAAAGGCAAGTCTTTCTTTTTTTAAAGAAATAGCCATGTGGCAAGTGAAGCATTTGATGTGCATCCATTTTGGTGGGGGAGCCCTTACTATTGAGGTGGTGGTAAGGGCTCCCGCCAGTGGTGTAGCCAGTCTTGACAGTTTGGGGGGGCCAGACTTAACATGAGGGGGGCACTAGGCATATAGGAGTGCTTGGTATACTCCTAAATAACACCTTAGTGTGCACTTGTTGACAGATTTCTAAGTAAATAGTCTATCCTGTATCAAACATAAACCCCATACTTACGGAAACTTTGGGCTCCTTTTACAAAACCACGGTAGTGATTACCAGCATGGCAAATGCGAGAAAGCCCATTCAATTCCTATGTGTTTTGATCACATTTGCCATGTAGGAATCGCTACTGCAGCTTCGTAAAAGGAGCCTTTTGGAAATACTGACATTTTAAAATAAATGTGCATTATCCTGTAGCTTAAAACTTTGCCATTACAGTAATGGTCAACATCTCAAAAAGCATCACAATATCCTGCAAAATAATTACCACAATGGTACATATCCTTCAACTGCTTTATGACAAATATAAACACCTCAATAACAATAAACTGTACAGTTTAAATATGTAGCCTAAAATCTAATATAAAAAATACTAATCCCTAACACTGAGCACTGGACTATCAAGCTGTTAATTTAAACATATATTTGACATCCACAAAACCCCCCCATAGCCCCCCCTCTAAGAATGGATGCAGAGCAGAAAAAGGACATTTCCCCAGGAACTTGCCATACCAAAAAAAAGTTGATTTTGGTGTATCTCAGTAAAAACATAAATCCTTTCCAGTCTGAAGCATACTATGAAGTACCTGTAATACGTAGCCTACAAAAATCACTCAGGACCTTTACAAGATCTCCAGTCCATCTCCTACTTTTTCTCTCCCTTCCTGTCTTCTTCACTTCTTCTCCTATATCCATCTCTAACTTTGATCTTTTCCCTTCAGCTTTCCTTCATTTATTTTTCTCTCTTTCAATCTGCTCAGACTTCATTTGTAGTATTCAATCTCCTTTTTTTCAACCACATCTACCTACAGCTTTTCATGTCCCTCACTCCAATCATCCCATTCTTCATCCTGTTATTCCTATTTTTTTTTTGCTAACTCTCCCCTCTTTCAGCACCCTCTCTATTTCCTCCCTTCTATACAGCACCCTCTCTCTCTATTTTCACTCCTCTGACCAGTATATTCTCTTTCTCTCACCCTCTTCTGTCCATCATATCCTCCTTCCCTTACTTCAATCCAGCTTCTCCCCCTGTCACCATACTCCCTCTCATATCCATCATCCCTCCATGTCCCCTTCCCTTCCATGTCAGCTTCTCCATTATATCATTATTCCTCCCATGTCCAGCATATCCCCTCTTTGTCCCCATCCAATGTCTAGCACCCTCCATCATTTTCTTACCTCCCCATTTCCAGCATCTCCCCTGTCTTCTTACTCACCCCATGTCCAGCATCTTCCAATATCCCTTTTTCCTCCCAGCATTGTCCCTGTATGTCCTTATCCCCTCTCTGTACAGCATTGTCCCTTTGTGTCCCTGTCTCTGTGCTTCCTCAATGACCAACATCTCACTTCTCTGTCTCCCTGACACTCTCCTTTCTCTTCCCTTCCTCCTACATCCCCTACTGGGCCAATATGTCTGGCTCTCAATTCCTACCATCCATTCACTGTCCAGTGTATCTCCCCCTTTCCCCAAGTCCAGTCTCCCTTCTTCTCTCCTACCAGCTAATCCACATCTAACAATCCCTTCCCCCCTCACCACAATCCAGCACCTCTTTCTCTTTGTCCATCACCCCCCCCCCCCCCCCCAAATATCCAGCATAGCAGGACCTACACCTCTCTCCCTCCATCCCGTAGATCCTCCTCCTGCCCTCCATTCACCCAAATGGTTCCATCACCTCTCTCCTCCCAAAGGTCCAGCAGAACAGTACCTCCATCTTTCTCCTTTTCTCACCCTCCTTCCCCAGTTCCAGCGTCTTTTCCTGTTCCTTCCTCCTCACAGTCCGATTAGCTCTCGCACTTCCGTTGATCGCTGCTGGTAGTGGCACTGCAGCAATAACAGCAGTGTGCCTCGGAGCCTCAAACTTCCCTGCTACATGTCCTGCCTCCTCTGGTACAACTTCCTGTTCCGCATAGGCGGGACTTGTGGCAGGGAAGGCCAAGGCTCAGAGGCAGACTGTTGTAATCGCTGCAGTGCCGCTACCAACAGCGATCAAGGGAGTGGGAGAGGTTAGATGTGAGATGTCAGCGGGGAGGGGGAAAGGGAAAATGCTAGAAGGAAGCAGCCTCAGGTCTCAGCGCCAGCCCATTACCAAGAGTGTAGCGCCACACAGACTCTCGGCGGTGGCTGTCCGACTGAGGGAAGGCAGGAGGGAGGAGCTGGGTACAAGCTTAGAGTATGCAGACACCGTCAGGGGATGGGTAACGCACAACCCAGCCAGGGATCCGGTCCGGAGGCAGGCAGGGC
This sequence comes from Microcaecilia unicolor, assembly GCF_901765095.1. Lineage (NCBI taxonomy): Eukaryota > Metazoa > Chordata > Amphibia > Gymnophiona > Siphonopidae > Microcaecilia > Microcaecilia unicolor. The sequence continues at coordinate 123,715,202 of NC_044031.1, read as the reverse complement.
ACCTGACTGGGGGGCCTTAGTCAAGATTGAGGGGGCCTGGGCCCCCAAGGCCCCCCATAGCTACTCCCCTGCTCCCGCACTAACCTGGCGGAAACCAGGAAGCGCACGGCACTGCCTGATTCCCACCGGGTACACACTGGCGCTACATAAATAGAAATATTTTTGTACTGACGGAAATGGCACTTGCTGGGGGTGGAAACTACTGCAGGGCTGCTTCAGCAGTAGCCTGTGGTACTTCCATTTTAGCGAGTGGTAGGCCCGTGTTGTAAAAGACCCCTTTAGTATCTTCAAGTTTCACAAATTATTACTTATCCTTTCCCAGGCTCAGAATCCAAGTTCTGACATATCACATTTTGAACTGGTATGTACGTCAGATTCCTACAACTTCACATCCCACCAGTCCACTTCATTTTCTTTTTTTAGGTATAGATAATGTGAATACAGGCAAACTGTTTCTGATTTCACATAATGAATGTTACATTTCATTTACTATAGTGTTAATAGTTTTTATTTTCAACTCCACTCCCGTATTTGAACTGACCTGTTCAGATACTTAGGTTGCACCAGCTTACAGGTCTTTAGCATGGAACATATTTATAATAACTGTGCACTAAACTTATAAAATTTAAAAATAGAATGCCTTAGTCTTGCATTAAAACTATGTTTTAACTGAGCTCTACATAGTGAATTTAACATAAGTTAAACATTGTATAACAATAAGCAATGTGTAGAATTCTTTTTTTTTTTTTTTTTACAAGATTGTAAAAAAACAGAAAAAATGAAGTTCTTCCAATTGCTTCAAAATTTCTGGAAATTTTACATGTAACAATGCACAACAAAGGAAAGGTGATGATCCGCAACTAAGCGTGTAGTAAACCAATAAACAGACCAGCAATTCTGTAGTGCTGTATCATTTATGGCCATGTTTCACCCACAGGCTGCATCAGTGGTGGAATCTAGGTACATAAACACACAAATTAAAATCGTACGAAGTACATATCTAATATATTGTATGTTTTTAAAATGTATTATTTATGTACTTCGCATGATTTTAATTTGTGTGTTTATGTACCCAGTTTCCACCCCTGATGCAGCTTGTGGTCGAAACGTGGCCACATCGGGTGATTGTTTTAATAAATGATATGGCACTACAGAATTCCTGGTCTGGAAATTTTATGAGCAGATATTTTAAATGATTTAAAGGGCCAGGAGAGGCTTCTGCCTGTTTAAATTGCCTGTCCAGGGCTAACCAGGCATATTCATCAGAACTTAACCAGATAGTGCCACTGAAAATGTCTGGTAGCGCCCAAACCAAAACCAGCTATTTTGGGGGCGTTCCAGGGGCAGAGTCAGCACTTGGCCAGTTAAATGTTGATATTCAACTCTTAACTGGCCAAGGTAGCTGCATAAATAGGATCACATAAAAGTCAGTCCTATCTTTATGCACTTCAATATAGCCAGTTACATGGTGAATATCACACTTAATTGGCTATCCTTTTGCTACCCGTGTATACCTGGAAATTCAATTCCAGAGCATGGACATGGCCTAGCATTGAATTTCTGGGGATAATGCTGGCAGCAGTCAGCAGACACTGACTGCCGCCTGCTGAATATCAGGGCCTACAATTCTAGTTAAGCCCTGCCGTGCTATGGAAAAGGGGAGGAAAAGGCGTTTGTATTCTGTTTCAGTTAGCAAACTCTGACGCTCTCATACCTCAGATTTTGCAATGTGCTTTGTGTTCTGGCTGTCCTGCAGGAACGTGGCTGAAGAGTAGCTTAGGTCTGGTACAGCAGGAGGGGAATCAGCTTACCTGGACGTACATCGCACCTCAGCTGGGCTACTGGGTTGCTGCCATGTCTCCATCTAACCCAGGTAGGTCTTTGGCTTTGGTTTTGTTTCTCCAGCTGTTGACAGCATTCAGCATGCCCTGGAAACAGTACCACTAGCTATGTGGCTCAGTCTCTCATCTTGTAGTCTTAACATTTGCACTGTATTATGTTCATTGCTGAAGCTTCCTTTTTGTTCTGTAATTCCTTTCTCACATTCTTGTACATTTTGGGAGAAAAGAGTGTATAGCTTTTACCAGGGCCGGTGTTAGACATGCTAGAGCCTAGGGCAGAAATTTGGGAGGGGCCCCAAAGCCCACTAGCAGGCTGTCAGACTGTGCCTTCTCAAGCTTAGGTAGATTGTGGGGCTTCTTATAGTATGGGGGCCTAAGATAATTGCCCTGTTTGTCTCCCCCTCCCCCAAACCAGCTTTTGCTGTGACTATAATCACACAACTCAAGCTCAACAAAATATAAAAGTACTGCCCCACTTCAAGCAGGGCCAGGAGGGATAAAAGAAGGCACTCACTGGAATTCTGGAGTGAAAATAGCACAATCTTGGATTATAGATTTTCTAATATAACCATAATATGTTTCAGTCAGCAACTGTATTTAAGCATTTCCTATCTACCAGGAAAAAGATAAGCTTAATAGAAGGATTGGTCTGAGGAGTAGAGGTGCACAGGGATGGGGACAATGGGGAAATCCACAGGAATGGTGTGGGGACGGTAGCAATATGATAGGGATAGGGTGGGGATGGAAAAGAATTGACTGGGGATAGGGCAGGGATGTCTCTGTGCACACCTCTGGAACTCCTGCCACCAGCACATTATTACAATGATGGACTGTGGGAGCATTATAGACTTTGATATTTAAGAAAACAACGTTAATAACAATGTGGTTTTCTTGCATATTTAACAGAACAATGCCTATTGGTTTGTGTGAGATTTTAACAAGTCAGGACATATTGTATGTTTTGTTTGAATTTACAAGATATTTTAAATGTGGGTTGGGTACAGGGGTGGGAAAGAAACTCTACCATTTTGCCTGGCACCAACATCAGACTCACCAGTATATAATTTCCTGGATCCCCTCTGGAACCTTTTTTAAATATTGGCGTTACATGGGCTACCCTCCAGTCTTCCGGTACCACACTCGATTTTAAAGATAAATTACATATTACTAACGATAGTTCTGCCAGTTCATTTTTCAATTCTATCAGTACTCTGGGATGAATATCATCCGGTCCAGGAGATTTGCTACTCTTCAATTTGTCAAATTGCCCCATTACATCTTCTAGGTGTATAGAGATTTCATTCAGTTTTGCCGACTCGTCAGCATTGAATACCATTTCTGGCATCAGTATCTCTCCCAAATCTTCCTCGGGGAAGATTGAAGCAAAAAATTCATTTACTCTCTCTGCTACGGCTTTGTCTTCCCTGATTGCCCCTTTTATCCTCGGTCATCTAGCGGTCCAACCGATTCTTTTGCCGGCTTCTTGCTTTTAATATACCTTTAAAAAATGTTTACTATGTGTTTTTGCCTCCAACGCAATCTTTTTTTCAAAGTCCCTCTTCGCCTTCCTTATCAGCACTTTGCATTTGACTTGACATTTTCTTATGCTGTTTCTTATTATTTTTAGTCGGTTCCATTTTCTGAAGGATTTTCTTTTAGCTTTAATAGCTTCCTTCACCTCACTTTTTAACCATGCCGGCTGTTATTTGGTCTTCCTCCCTCCTTTTTTAATACACTGAATATATTTGGCCTGGGCTTCCAGGATGGTATTTTTGAACAGCATCCACGCCTGATGCAAATTTTTGACCCTCGCAGCCGCTCCTCTAAGGCTTTTTTCACCGCTGTTCTCATTTTATCAGTCTCCTTTTTGAAAGTTAAATGCTAACGTATTGGATTTCCTGGTTATACTTACGCCAAAGCTAATATCAAATCTCATATCATATTATGATCACTGTTATCAAGCGGCCCCATCACCATTACCTCCCGCACCAGATCATATGCTCCACTTAGGACTAGGTCTAGAATTTTTCCTCCTCTTGTCGGCTCCTATACCAGCTGCTTTATAAAGCAGTCTTTGATTTCGTCAAGGAATTTTACCTCCCTAGCATGCCCCGATGTCTCATTAATAATGTTGATTATTCTTTACTTCTTAGCCTCAGTGTCACCAGTTCAGCTGGCATGATCCTAGGCTTTCTTCAAAGTATGCAGGAACCTTGCTGCCCCCATCGATCAGAAGTCCCCTGCAGCATGAGCCATAAGGAAGTCGCTTGCTAGGAGCTTTTTACATACAGTTCAATTTCTTCCTATTTCTGATTGCAGTCAATGCTATTCAGTCCTCTTAACCTTCTTAGCTAGTCAATTTAAACATTGATTTCAGTCTATAAATAGACAATGGTCATGGAATCAATTGAAAATTTGCAGACCAGCCTGGTGATTCACTAAAAGTGCTATACCATGCAGCACGTCCCCAGTTCTATTTAGGTTTTTTGATCCCTAAATCAGCCTGAAATAAGGGATGTATAGAAGTGTATAAAATAATGAGTGGAATGGATCGGGTGGATGTGAAGCGACTGTTCACGCTATCCAAAAATACTAGGACTAGAGGGCATGAGTTGAAGCTACAGTGTGGTAAATTTAAAACGAATCGGAGAAAATTTTTCTTCACCCAACGTGTAATTAGACTCTGGAATTCGTTGCCGGAGAACGTGGTACGGGCGGTTAGCTTGACGGAGTTTAAAAAGGGGTTAGATAGATTCCTAAAGGACAAGTCCATAGACCGCTATTAAATGGACTTGGAAAAATTCCGCATTTTTAGGTATAACTTGTCTGGAATGTTTTTACGTTTGGGGAGCGTGCCAGGTGCCCTTGACCTGGATTGGCCACTGTCGGTGACAGGATGCTGGGCTAGATGGACCTTTGGTCTTTCCCAGTATGGCACTACTTATGTACTTATGATGCAGTGTTCACAGCCTGCAACACTGCTCAAGAGTCATGGTCATTGCTCAAGAGTGACACCTGGAGGCCAGATTCAAGGTCCATGATTGCAAGGTTCCAGAAAGCACTCTGGTGCATGGCTCCTGGCTAAGTATTGTCACTGCAGTGACCAGATTAGGCACAGCGAGGAATAGAAAATATAGGGGGAGGGGGAAATTCACAGATATTTGTGGATGAAGTCTCCTGGTATATTCCAGCTGTGCTGGAAATACCAAAGAATAATTGCTGGTGTGAGCTGCCAAAAAAGGTTTCCCCTTTCCTGACTTTATATTTACTGACACCTTATAGATTGGTCCTCGAAAGCTCATGCCTCAATAAATTGGTCAGTCTGTAAGATGTCACTTGCCTCATTTTTGTTTCAACTAAGCCAGCTACCCCCTTTTAAAGTTTATTATTAGTGAAAGAATCCTTAATGGCAAACATCCAAACATAGCTTAACCACTCCTGTTCCAGAACAAGAAAACCAGCTTAACTATTTTCCTAAAACCACTTCCGAGATTTACAATTGGGATTCTCCAAAGGTTGCAGTGATGTTTGGCACATAGAGGATAATTTTATAAACCATATAAAATTAGATCAAACAAAAGTATGAGTGCTGCAAGCCAGTGCATGCTCATACAGTAGTATTGTTCAGAGCAAAGCATGGGCAGATTTACAATTTAAAAGCATAAAGCATGTGCTAACCCAGTGGTTCCTAAACCTGCAGCCCGATGATCAGATGTAAGTGCGGGCACTGGAGGCCACTAGCACCGGACTAGCGCTCGCATTTATCTTTGCACCCATGATCATCAGGCAAACAGCGCCGCGAATAGTGCAGAGCTCATTTCAATTAGATTGAAATGAGCTCTGCTTGTATTCCGTACCTATGATCAGAAAACAGCACTCTGATCGTAGAGGCAGAATAGCACCTTAACCCTATTCGAGCTGGTGTTAGGATTAAGGCTCTGCTCCAGCCCCCCCTCCCCCCATCAGTTAGGCACCCCAGGCTGTCACTGTCAGCCTGGGCTGCCACTGTGTCCTGGGGGTCATTGGACCCCCACCATCATTCAGCCCTAGTGGCCTCCCAAGTCCCCGACCCCCAGACAATGACATGGGGGCTGGAGGTCCAGCAGACCTCCAATCCCCCCTAACCCCTCCCAACACAAGAGCCCCAGGGGGGCTGGAGATCCGGTGGATCTCCAGCCAGCCTACCCCCCCCCCCCCCAACACACAACCTAAAAAAAACATCTCTGGGGGCCCAAGTGAGCTGCCAACCTAATCCCCACCTGCCCTAGTGGTCTAGTGGCCAACCCGCTCCTGTACCCCCGTATTCACACTCAGGCACAATCCTCCCGCACAGTACCCCTATGATCACAGCTAATAGAATGCTTAAATTTGCACGATATTAGCTCTGATCATAGTGGCGTTAATGCCCTGAGCTGTTCTTGCGCTAACTTTGAGTGCTGTTTGGAACAACGTGGGGCTTCTGATCATCTGGGCCCTGGTACTGGAGGCAACCTAGCCAGTCAGGTTTTCAAGATATCCACAATAAATATTCATGAGAGAGATTTGCATGCTGCAAATTTCTCTGATGAATATCGTGCAAATTTAAGCATTCTATTAGCTCTGATCATAGGGGTACTGAGCGGGAGGATTGTGCCTGAGTGTGAATAAGGGGTTACAGGAGCGGGTTGGCCACTAGACCACTAGGGCAGGTGGGGATTAGGTTGGCAGCTCACTTGGGCCCCCAGAGATGTTTTTTTTTAGGTTGTGTGTTGGGGGGGGGGTGGGTAGGCTGGCTGGAGATCCACCGGATCTCCAGCCCCCCTGGGGCTCTTGTGTTGGGAGGGGTTAGGGGGGATTGGAGGTCTGCTGGACCTCCAGCCCCCATGTCATTGTCTGGGGGTCGGGGACTTGGGAGGCCACTAGGACTGAATGATGGTGGAGGTCCAATGACCAAGCACCAGGACCAGGTTTGAGAACTACTATGCTAATCTAACATCTACTCCTATGTTCGGGCAGGCATAATGTTGATGCCTTCAATCTAAACGCTATTTCTACAGGATTTATGCTAGTATTTTATAAAGACACATAGGTGCCATGCAGCTCTAGCACCTGCCTTTCTAAAAGAAGTTGGGGGAAGGGAAGGGATAGGAAGGGGTAGCTGAACATGGTGAATGCATTTTATCCCTGATGAGTGAGTAGTGGAGGAATTTTAGAATGACTGCTAATGAAATTGTGTGTTAAAAGACATTTATGCCCACTATGCTCTTGGTTAAATGTTAAAAGCCCATATGGTAAACTATTATATAGGAATTAAACTTTTTTTTTTTTTTTACTGAAGATTGGTGCATGTTATTTGCATAAGGGCCTACAGAAAGTTTTTTTTTAAGACCCCCCCTTTTTATCATAAAGTGTTTTGTTCTGAAATTCTTATAGCAGCTTCCTGGTTGCATCCCCTTACAGTTCCTTTTACTAAGCTGCGGTAAAAGGTGCCCTGCGCAAGCAACAGCAGCCATTTTTGCCACACACCAGGGCCCCTTTTATCTCAGTGGATAAAAAGGCCAAAAAGAAATGGCCATGAGGTAAGTTTGCACTTGCCGTGTGGCCATTTTGGGGAGAGAGCCCTTACCACCACCTGAATGGGTTGCGGTAAGGGCTCCCGCGGTAACTGCCTGATTACCACCAAAAATGGCACGCGTTGGGCCAGCAGTAGTTCCAGGTTGCCATGCGACAACCCTTTTGTAAAAGAGCCCCTTACATTGCACAGTAGCCAGCATGTCATTTTGTGGTAGTTCCCCCAGTCTGGATCAGATTAGATCCAACGTGTATAAAGCACGTATGGCACTATAGCAATATGACTATTGCCATGGGGGGATGTCATGTCCCCTTCCTCAACGCAAGCGGCGTCTTCAAGCTGCGCAGGGTCCCGTCGACACGCACACTTGACTGGCACAGCCCTGAGCCATGTGTGTGTAGTTCTTCTCTGGCTGCAGGCTCCTTGATTGCTTTGCTTCCATGCACCTATGTATGCTCTCTCTCTGCCTGGCTTTCCTTGCTTCTCTCCTATTGGTCTTCCGGTTCCTCCTTCCCCTGCTCTTGTCCTATGGCTGTGCTCCTTCTCCCTGCTGGTCCCTTCTGATGTCAGACGCCAGCACTTTATCAGCTGAGCTCTTCCTGGACTCCATGCTTCGGCTTCTACTTTGGTAGGTGTTACTTGCTCAGTAGTTTGCTTCTTCTCTACTTTGTCCCTCGTTGCTGACTTTGCCTGTACCTGGATTACTCTCTTGACCTGCTGCCTGCCTATTGACTTTACCTGTGCCTGGATTACTCTCTTGCCTGCTGCCTGCCTATTGACTTTGCCTGTACCTGGATTACTCTCTTGACCGGCTTCCTGCCTATTGACTTTACCTGTGCCTGGATTATTCTGCTGCCTGCCTACTGACTTTGCCTCTACCTGGATTACTCTCTTGACCTGCTGCTGCCTGGCCGATACGTTCACCACCCCGCTTCCAGCTCTGTCTCTTAAGTCCTGCAGGCCACCCGCACCTAGGGGCTCAACCTCTGGGGAACAGCGGTCAGCGCAGGTGAAACCCGGGGTTGTCCGGCCGCCAAGCAGAACCTGATCCGAATACTGGGCTCAGCAGCGTTCTAATTAGTACAAGAACGCACAAGTCTGACAGGGGAGAGGCATGCAGCTTCCAAAATGAGTTCTCAAGTTTTACAAAATGCGTTTACGCTTTTGATTTCAGGTTTTTCTAAATTTGACCATATTTCCCCCAATTTTGCTCAAATTACACAGTGAGGCATATTTTCAAAGCACTTAGCCTTCCAAAGTTCCATAGAAACCTATGGAACTTTGGAAGGCTAAGTGCTTTGAGAATATGCCTCAGTGTCTGGAAAAATTTAGACCCCTTACATAGATTAAAAATACTTTGCATTTGTTTATACATTTAGTATGACCTTTGAAAATACATTAGTCCAACCTTTATTAGGAAACTCCCTTAGCAAATGCTTTGCGCTGTAGGTCTTATTTTTGTCACAAAAATTGAATCATAACTTTATCTTTTTGCTAAATGCCATTTTGCTACAACAGATCTTAATGGTCACTTCCTGAATGATGTCATTTTGAAAACAGGGATCATCCAGTTATTACAGCATCTTACAGTAACACCTGTCGGTAATAGTAATAATTTTTTAATAACAGTACATTTGCTTTTGGGTTATTTGGAAAAATGTTGGGGTCCCGTTTTTTCCAGATACTCTCCCCGGATTCTATATATGGCGCTTGAAAATCTGCACGGAAACTGAAGCGTATTCTATAACAATGTGTATAACTTAATTGGTTAACATCTAATCAGCACTGTTAATTGGATGTTAACAAGCAATTATCATCACTAATTGACATTGAGATTTATGCGCACAACCCGCTAAGTGTATTCTATAACATGGTGCTTGCATATTGGAAAAGGGGGGCGGGGCATGGGTGTTTCTAAATCTATGCGCATAATTGTAGAATACACCCATCTGCACTTAATTTAGGCGTCAGGATTTACACCAAGTACGTAGCTGTTCTGACCTGGTTTTACAGCCTGCTTTACTGACACAGACTACTCAGTAATTACTGTGGATTCTTTTGGATTTGTATTAGGTAAATGAGACTTTTATTAGAGGTTCTAAAATACACAATGATTAAGATATATACAATGATTAAGCTATATACACAATGATTATAACTGAAAAGAAACAATATCTATAAACAATCATTACATCACTGGTCCCTACATCCAAGCAATGCTAGGAGTTTTTAAACCAGGAAAAGAAGCAATAAACAATGATTATACATACATCCATCACTGGTCCTTACATCATCCAGGCTTTTTACATCAGCTGAGAGAAGCCCCCTTTTCAGCGAAGCCAGGGTCTCATGACCGGGAGTGTGGTTCTATGCGATGCGTCCACCCAAACATGAGCTTCCAGCTTCCCTGTAAGAGGCCCCCCTTTTTTATTAGGCTTAGAACTCATGTTCAGAGCTAAGGAAAATTACAGAATGCTTGAGAATTTCTCTGTTTAGGTAAACAAGCCATACTGTAGGAATGTGGTTACATGTTTGTCAGTCCAGGTGGCCAGTCTGAACTCGAAACAGGCTCCACCTCTCCCTTCAAATACCAAATTAATTAGAGCTGTGTCTTATCTTCTACACTCCAACTTATTTTCACACAAAGTTAAACAATCATTTTTTTTTAAACAGCATTACTTCTAATCAAAAATACAGACCCCGAGTGCAGTGTCGGTCAAGGCAGAGTTAAAAAACAATCTTTAAAATTCATTTCTATTAAAGTAGCCTAAATGGTCACGACCAAATTTGGTCATGTGGCCAGGCGTATTCTATATACCGCATGGAAATTTAAGTCTATTCTATAAAATGTAGGCTTACTTTAGAGAAAATGCCTAGGCATAATTTTTTTTCCATGCTGATTTTTCAGGCGCCATATATAGAATGGAAGATTAAATATAAGGTTGATATTCAAAGTTTAAAAAAATAATGTTCCTGTAATTCTGGCATCTAATTAGCCTATTTATCAACCTCCTAGATCACTCAAATCAGGCTCAATAAATCTTTTGGAGGTACCCTCTTTTCATCTATCTAGTAAAGCTTGATGAATATAGATGTTCAGTTTTTTACATTGCTAGGACCAAAGCTGTGGAATGAATTAGCATCTGATTTGCATTCAGTTCCGAATGCTGAGACTTTCAAAAAATCCTTAGAGACTTACTTGTTTAGGCATACCTATGGAAATTACATAGCAGAATCTATGACAATGATGACATTAGGAGCACAGGTGTTTTTTATATGATGATGCTCCATTTTTGCTTTTGTTAGTTACGTTTGGTTTTGTATATTTAGTAAGTCATTTTATTCTTTTATATGCTTTTAATTGTTTTAACTTGAGTTATGTCTTATTTTGTACATCACCAAGAATGGTAGATTGAGCTCGTAAATAAAGTAAATAAGAATAACTAGTACAGTGCTTCCCAATAGGGTCCCAAAAACCACATTTGGGGTGATCACCAGGCCAGGCCAAAACACCCCATCATTAGCTTCTTCCTCCCATTGAGCCCACGCTGTAACTAGGCTTGCATGGGTGATAACGGCAGCATTGCAGCTGACACTCTAAGGCAGGGGTGTCCAACCTTGGCACTTTCCGGGTCGGGTTTTCAGGCTTTCCCCAATTCATGCATGAAATCTGTTTGCATACAATGGATTCAGTGCATGCAAATAGATCTCATGCATATTTATTGGGGAAATCCTGAAAACCCGACTGGATTATGGCCTTCAAGGACCGAGGTTGGACAGCCCTGCTCTAAGGGGTCCTTTTACTAAGGTGCACTAAACAATTTAGCACACACTAACAATTAGCGTGTGCTAATAGCTAAGAATCCCATAGGTATAAAATGGGCTTTTTAGCATTTACCCCCTAATTCTCTAAAAAGGCGCTTCGAGATGCATGTGCAAATTTGGGTGTCCCCAAATTGCATGTGCAACTTAATTGAATAATGAGCCAATTAGCACCAATAATTGACTTCTTAACAAGCGATGTTGGCGCTAATTGGAATCAATTATGATGTACGTGCGTAAATTTAGGCACATGGAACTAGATTCTATATATCACGCCTAAAAATGTGGCGCTGAAATGAAATTCACCTAAGTGTATTCTCCAAGTACGTCTTAATTTAGGCGTACTTTTTAGAAGAAGCCTAAATTTCTGCGCAGTATATAGAATATAGCGAGCACCAATCCACGCATCTAAATTTAGTCACAGGCAGTTACACCAAGTAAAACTTGGAGGGGCATTTTCGAAAGAGACGTCCTCATTTCCATTTGGACGTCCTTGCAAAGTGTCCCGATCCAGGGGCTGGGAAACCCGTATTTTCAAAACAAGATGGACATCCATCTTTCATTTCGATAATACGGTCAGGGATGTCCAAATCCTTAAATTTGGTCGTCCCTAGATTTGGTTGGCCCTAGACTTGGTTGTTTCTGATTTTCGGCGATAATCGAAACCAAGGATGTCCATCTCAGAAATGACCAAATGCAAGCCATTTGGTCGTGGGAGGAGCCAGCATTTGTAGTGCACCTGTCCCCCTGACATGCCAGGACACCAACCGAGCACCCTAGGGGGCACTGCAGTGGACTTCAGAAATTGCTCCCAGGTACATAGCTCCCTTACCTTGTGTGCTGAACCCCCAACCCCCCCCCCCCAAAAACCCATTACCCCCAACTGTACACCACTACAATAGCCCTTATGGGTGAAGGGGGACACCTAGATGTGGGTTTTGGAGGGCTCACTGTTTCCTCCACAAAAGTAACAGGTGGGGGGATGGGCCTGGGTCCGCCTGCCTGAAGTGCACTGCACCCACTAAAACTGCTCCAGGGACCTGCATACTGCTGTGATGGAGTATGACATCTGAGGCTGGCAATCAATATTTTGAAAGATATTTTTTGAGGGTGGCAGGGGGGGAGTAAGGGGAGGTCATCCCCGATTCTCTCTGGTGGTCATCTGGTCATTTTGAGCACCTTTTTGTGCCTTGGTCGTAAGGTAAACACGACCAGGTAAAGTCGTCCAAGTGTTCTTCAGGGACATCCTTGTTTCTTTCGATTATGGGTCGAGGACATCCAAGTGTTAGGCACACCCAAGTCCCGCCTTTGCTACGCCTCCGATATACCTCCTTGAACTTTGGCCGTCCCTGCGACGGAAAGCAGTTGGGGACGTCCAAAATTGGCTTTCGATTATACCGATTTGGACAACCCTGTGAGGATGCCCATCTTCCGATTTATGTCGAAAGATGAGCGTCCTTTTCTTTCGAAAATGAGCCTGTTGATGTAAATCTAGGCTTCAAGATTTACACCAGGTGTATTTTCTAACAATGCACATAGATTTTAGAAACTCCCATGACTTGCCCATTCCATGCCCATGGCCACACCCACTTTTCAACTATGCAACTTAGAATTTATGTGCAGCACGTTATAAAATATGCTTAAGATAGTTCTGCTCATAAATTCTAATTAATGCTCATAAATTCTAATTAATGTTGGCAATTATCGACGCTGATTAGCTTAACTAATTAGGTTGCACGCACAAATACAGAATACGACTGTATTTGCACACACAACGTTAGTTGCACTATATAGAATCTGGGGGATGATTCACACCTAAATTTAATGCACATCCTGGAAAAGAGAGTGTGGAAATGGAAGGGTCATGGGTGGTTTGGGGTGGAGCATGGGTGTGGATTTCAGTTACATGCACAATTACAGAATAAGGAGGATCCATGCCTAAATTTTCATTGGTGCAAATGGATGCGCCTAAATGTAGATGCGACCCCCCTATGCTTAAGTGCTATTCTATAAACCGTGCCTAACTTTAGGTGCAGCTTATAGAATAGCGTTGAGTGTCGGGGGGTTTTGCTGCCATTTATAGAATCCATTGGCGCACCTTAGTTAAAGGAGTCCTAAGTGGGCTGGGACCAGCAGCACAGATGGAAAAGTAACGCTTAGGGGTTGTGTGCTTCTCTGTGGCTGCTAAATGGGTTCATAGCCACAGAATGTTTGGTAAGCACTGAACTGGTGGCAAATAACATTTGTAATTGATCCAGATGCTACTTTACTGCTTAGGACAAAAACCTCTGGAAATATATTGCACAGTGCATTATGGATGCATTCTTCCTATAACATGCTATGATCATCTGTCCATGATGGAAATTCTTTCAGATTACTTTCAGCTTTTTTATGTTGCATTTGTGCTTTAATCACACATAGTAAATTTATAAAATAATCCATGCCCTTTTTTTCTGTGCCTCTGGTATAAATGCCAATGCCTAAATTATAACCAGACAACATAGGAGCATCAGCATAATTGTATTTGGTATATACTCTTATTCCTGTGATTAAAAAATAAAAAGTGGCCCAAATCCTAATATTTTTTTTCTTTTCTTTCAGGTCCCATGGTCACACAGGACATTACTTCCTATCACACAATGTTTCTGTTGGCAATATTAGGAGGAATGGCCTTCATTCTTCTAGTTTTATTGTGTCTGCTTTTATATTATTGCAGGTAAGGGCATCCACTCTGTTTGTTAGAGGTGTTTTATTTTGCAGTAGCCAGATGCTACCAGAATATAGCCAAAACCCTCTTACAGTGAGGTCCTGTGCAAAAAGGCAATTTTGCTTAAGAAATCCAGAAAGTTTGCTAGACAGAAATATAGCCGGGGGGCTTTGATCCCAAAGCATAACTCCGTAAGGAACAAGAGGTTGATATATTTCAATTAGAAGCTTTCTGTCTGATAATTCAAGTCTTGGCACACACCAGGAATTCACAATTCCTCCCAGGGAAGGGGGGGGGGGGGCAAATAGGCTCAACAACAGGTTGCAAGGAAGCTAGATTGTACACACAGAAAAAAGCTCACCACATCAAAGATGGCCTTTTTTTCGTTTGTTTTTTTTTACTAGAAAGGTGTCATCTTCTGAGCATGTGTACCACATTCTTTTAGTACTTGCCCTATGGAGAACATTTCATTCTGGCCACTGTTTACAGTCTGCTAAACTGTGGCTATCACTGTATCAGGAAAGCACACTGTCTCCACTAACAAGCAAAGCAGGGCAAATGCTTGCTGGTTGCCATAAAGTGCATATCACACACAGACATTTCTATTACTTGTAACTTAATTTGCTCTGATGTAATCACAGATGGTTTGAGCAGTAGGCTGGGAATCAGAAGGCCCAGGTTCAAATCCCACAGCAGCTGCTTGTGACTTTGGGCAAATCACCCAACCCTCCATTGGCTTGAGATAGCTGGTGCAGTGCTGTCAAACCCATCCCACTCAGGGCCTGTCGTGGAAACCTATGGCAGCCTCCATAAATCATTCTCAGCTTGGTGAGAATGTAGGGGTCCTACTGGTACCACAACATATCAAAATATGTTCTTTCTGCACGTAACTGCCAATGGTCTAGCAGTATTTCACTGGAAATCTGAGGTAGTGGTACCACAGAACTCAGTATGCTGCCACTAGTACATTCCAAGCAAAACCAACCAAGATAAAAGCTCCCACACCGCAGAGTAAAATTATATTTTAAAAATATTATTTATATATATATAAAAACATTAACCCTGGGATTCTATATAGCATGAGTTAAATTGTGCACACACAAATCCAGTTGTATTCTGGATTTGCGCGTGCAACTTAATTAGTTAAGAAGTCAATCAGAAGAAGGAGTGGAGGAGTGGCCTAGTGGTTAGGGTGGTGGACTCTGGTCCTGGGGAACTGAGTTCAATTCCCACTTCAGGCACAGGCAGCTCCTTGTGACTCTGGGCAAGTCACTTAATCCTCCATTGCCCCAGGTACAAATAAGTACCTGTATATGTAAGCCACATTGAGCCTGCCATGAGTGGGAAAGCATGGGGTACAAATGTAACAAAAAAAAAATTAATGCCAATAATTGCCACTTAACAAGCAATCATTGACACTAACTGGTATTAAGTAGAATTTATGCATAGAAATGTCTAAGCTTATTCTATAGCATTTATTTATTTTATTTATTTATTTGTTTGTTACTTATATCCCACATTTTCCCACTCATGCAGGCGCATGATGCGCGTAAATTCTAAGTCGCATGGTCGTGAGCATTTCTAAAATTATGCGCATGGTTATAATTTAGGCATTGACATTTACACCAAGTTTTACTTGGTGTAACTGCCTGCGACTAAATTTAGTTGCGCAGATGGATGCTCCACATACTCTATAAACCACTTGGAAATTTAGGCTTATTCTATAAAGTACACCTAGGCGCATTTTGTATTCGGCGCCAATTTGTTTAGGCGTCATATAAAATCTAGTCCTAACCTCTCATTCTATAATCTTGCACATATAATTTTATGCTTACCGCAAGATTCTATATATGACATCCAGATTTGCTCACTCAAATGTGTGCATGTACCCAAGATACACTTCAAATTAAGTGAATCACAAGCTCTGAACCAACAATAATTAGGTGCTAGCAAGCAATTATTGATGTTAATTGGCACCCATTAAAATTTGCACACACATCTGGATACATGCTATTCTGTAAGGCAGGGCACACAACTCCCATAGCGCTTATCTTAAAAGAGGGTGTGGCTGTGGGAGGGGCATGAACATTCCAAAACGTTACATGCCTAGTTATGGAATACTGCCTCAGCACACTCAACTCCTGCAACAGCATTTACACCAGGTTTCAGCAGGCATAAATTTGGCGCCCAAAGTTAAGGCATGGGAATCAATGCTAAGCACTATTCTATACAGGGTGTGCGTCCTTTATAGAATAGCACTTAGCGATGATTTTTTTTCAGTGCTCATTTTTGAGCACCATTTATAAAATTCCCCCCTTAAGGCCGGATTCTATATAAGGCACCTAAAAATCCGCATGGTAAACATTTCCACCTATGCATGTTATGTAAGCGACGCCTAGATTTAGGTGCAGTATATAGAATACACTTAGTTAAAATCCTAGCGCCTAAAACTATGCTCCTCCATTTACATCAATGAAAACATAGCATAAATCCTTGCACGTAGATTTACATGCACTGGGCCATATTCTATAACTACGTATGTAAATTTGGGAACAGCCACTAAATGCCCATTTCCCTGCCCATATCCACACCCCTTTTGAACTGTATGCATTAGAATTTAGGCACAGTTTATTACAAAATACATTTAGCAAGTTTTGTTCATAAATTCTAATTATTGCCAATTAGTGCTTGTTAAGTGCTGTTGTCAACTCTGATTATCTTTTTAAGGGAAAGGGAAATGGGACTTAATATACCGCCTTTCTGTGGTATTTTGCAACTACATTCAAAGTGGTTTACATATATACAGGTACTTATTTTGTACCTGGGGCAATGGAGGGTTAAGTGACTTGCCCACAATCACAAGGAGCTGCAGTGGGAATTGAACCCAGTTCCCCAGGATCAAAGTCCACTGCACTAACCACTAGGCTACTCCTTAAGCCAATTAAGTTATGTGCGTTGTTATAGAATGCCCTTAGATTTCAGTGCGGAATGCTAGGCGTGCTATATAAAATCCAGCAGTTAGCGTGCAAAATTGCACACGGAGGTTATTGAATACCTATAGTTACAACTTAAATGACAAATTAGCTGCTGATTGACACTAATGACCAATTACTGGTGTTAATTGGTACTAAGGTGCTAATTGACACTAATTTGCAGTTTTATGCGTAACCGCACTTAATCGATATTCTATAACCTTAGGGCACAAATTCTATAGTTCATAACTGCAAAGGGGGTATGGATATGGAAGGGGCATGGGCAGATCAGGGGCGTGCTCAGAACTTACACACTAAGGCTATAGAATACAGTTGCATGCACAACTGTTACATTTAGTTGCAGATATTTACACCAGTCACTGACATGGTGTAAGCGTCCAACTTACGCTAGTATTCTATAACAGCAATTATATGCATAATTGTCAGTATAGCTTAGTACACAGCTTCCTAGAGCTTAACCTTTTGCGACCTGTACAGAATTACCCCTGAAGGACCTGAGAAAATGGAGTTCAAATATTCAGTTCTATTCAAAACATTTCCCATATTCTGTCATACTGAGGTCCACAATCCTTCAGTGAGCAAGTATATTTTTTGGAAAGGATTCTTAGCATATAAAAGGTAATCATCAAATAGGAAGCATTTATAGTTTATTAAATGTTGGCTTTAAATGAGATCCCAGCAGTATACAAATACAACGTAAACATGAAAAAGAAAACCAGGTTAAAAAAGAACAGAACTACATTAAGTTGACAGGAAAACCCATACAAACAGCACCTCAGACAGCTAAAATTAAAATATAGAACAAACTAAATACTAGTTACCTAGTGCATAATCCCACTTAATCTCCAGGGAGGGTTACGTCAAAAGCAGTAACAAAGTAGTGAGCCTGAAGAAGGCATTTAAAATGTGGCAGTGACCTTACTGCTCGCAGACCTAAGAGACAGTATTCCACAAAGAAAGCCAAATAGAAGTACGCTCCCTACCTAGTGGACATCAAATGACTATTACTCATGGGGGGAAACTACCAACATCAATGTGTCTAGAGATCATAAGTTCCTCACAGCCACGTATTGACTCACCAGGCCTGCAAGTGTTTGAGGAACTTTGTTATAAAACGCTCTATGAGTAATAACCGTTAGCTTGAATGTGATCCTATATTCATTCCACAGGTAACCTGTGATTATATATATATAAAGTGGAATGATATGATCACATTTATAAGGTATCTGCTGCACTTATCTGCAGCGCAAAGCTGAACAGTCTTCCACATCCAGCTGACTCCTGTGTCTCCACACCACGTTTTGCCCAAATCCAGCGAGTCTGTTTTTGTTAGTGGTTCTACAGCACTCACTATAGCAGAGAGCAAACTGACTGGTTTCTACTATATAGAACATGTGCTATGGGGACATTGTTTCAGCTATTTTAAGGTAATATGGCCAGACGAATAAGGCTTAAGCTTTTATTGGCCAACTACTTGGATATTTATATTTCAGCTAATCTTTGTTTGGGTGTTTTCAAGTGGCGAAATGCAGTTTGTAATGGAAAGCATCTTCTCAGAACATTAACATTTCAGAGAAATTATTCTGAGGAAGAGGGTGGTCACCACCCAGATGATGTTCTTCATTGATCATGCCCAACTTGTGCCAGTTGCTTAAAAGTATCCCAGATCTTGCTCCAGAATTTAGGGCCTACCTTTACCTGCTCAGCCCCCATCAGACATCTCCATTGTGGAAATGAGGAGCTGCTATTGCAGGTAGTATGGCACTCATTGAAAAGAAGAGAGGAAAAATGAGGAAGCTTTTATAAAAGGAAAGATTTTATTTTGAACTGCTTTCTTTAAAGGTGTCTGTGAGACCCCAGGAGGGGTTATGGGGTAGTCCTGTGAATAACTCTGTCAGAAAAGAGATATAAATGTGAAAATAAATGTTTTATTCACCTGAGTCCTGGGACCTGTTGCTTCACAGGCCAGGAACATCAGATGCAACAGTTCCTTTTATTCAGTAACAGTCTTGAATAGGCCTCTGGCTAGCAGGCCAAGCAATCTGTGGCTGGAGGGCTGTCCTGCCCCAAACACACCTATTAGTTCTTAAGTCTTCTGAGAACTTGGGTCTGGCTCCAGCCAGACCTCGGCAAGGCTTGTAAGTCTTAACAAGAATCAAAAGTTGGATTACTTCAACCAGATCACAGCAGCTAAACATATTCTGTAAAGGCATAGGCTTGGGCTTCAGTTCTTCCTTCCCTGGGTCTCTCTACCCTCAGCCTGGCCATGTCTTTTAAACTCCCAGGTATTAGCTCCGCCCCCTCCCAGCTCATTTCCTCCCGGGGTGGGATCTGTGTTCTTAAGGTGGCCCAGGCTAGTTAGAGAGGGACTTAACTACTACTACTTATCATTTCTATAGCGCTACTAGATGTACACAGTGCTGTACACTGGACATGAAGAGACAGTCCCTGCTCGACAGAGCTTACAATCTAATTAGGACAAACATAACAAATATGGGATAAGGGAATTACTAAAGTGGGAATGATAAAACATGGGTACTGAAGAAGTGAGTAAGGGTTAGGAGTTAAAAGCAGCATGAAATACTTCGGACTCAGAAGTAGCAACCGCAGTGACCTTAGTTGCTTCGGTGGCATTATCTCCTGACAAACAATGGTTATTGAGAATGTTTTTCAAGAATAGAGAGAATTTGTTTCTAGGCTTCAAGATTCAAATATTTCCTGATGTACATAGGTGGTCGGTGGCCCAACTGTTTGGGGAGGCTAAAGGGGGCGGGGTTAGGGGTGGGGCCAGGGGTGAAGCTTAAATCCATAATTGTCTGATCACACACAGAAAAAAATAAAATAAAAATAAATGTCACAATTAATACCTTTTATTAAATTTAGATATTAGTTATGTATCATATGTCAAAGAATAAAGTGGTTGCTCAAAGCATAAACTAACCACAGTCGCTCAACTGCAAAACACTATGCACAACTTTGTGCAAAAACACACTCTGAACCTTACTGTACCATAAATATTACACTGGGCAGAACCTAATACACCAATATACCACCCATACGGAAAATGCAGACCGTCAACAATATTGAAACAAGGGATCATAATTTCACAATTCTCATGTAGAGCCACAAAACATCCTAATTCATGTTTAATGTGGGATAAAATGTCATAAATAAGTAAATAAACTTTTAATGTTGAACACCTAATTCTCAAAGTGGACATATTCCAAACACTATAATGAAAATAAAATGATCTTTTCTACCTTTGTTGTCTGGTGACTTTGTTTTTCTGATTGTGCTGGCCCAGTATCCGATTCTGCTGCTATCTGTCCTCTTAACTCCGTTTCCAGGGCTTCCTTTCCATTTATTTGTTTACTTTCCGCCTTTCTTCTTCATTTATTGTCCTACATCTGTAAATAAAAGCTGGGTCCTCCGCAAACTTGACTGTCCAGTGGATCCAGCTTTTGCCTATTTTCTTCATCCATGTGCAGTTTTTCTACTCTCTTCCTTTTCTGTCATCTCATCTCCTTCCTCACTCCTCCCTCCCCCTCCATGTCCAGCAACCCTCCTCTCCCCCTGCCCTCCTCTCCATCCACCCATGTCCAGCAACTCTCCCCTGCCCTCTCCTCTCCCCTTCATCCACCATGTGCAGCAACCCTCCTCTCCCCCTGCCCTCCATCCACCCATGTCCAGCAACCCTCCTCTCCCCTGCCCTCTCCTCTCCCCTTCATCCACCATGTGCAGCAACCCTCCTCTCCCCTCCCCTCCATCCACCCATGTCCAGCAACCCTCCTCTCCCCTGCCTTCTCCTCTCCCCTTCATCCACCATGTGCAGCAACCCTCCTCTCCCCTTCATCCACCATGTGCAGCAACCCTCCTCTCCCCTTCCTTCCATCCACCCATGTCCAGCAACCCTCCTCTCCCCTGCCCTCTCCTCTCCCCTTCTTCCACCATGTGCAGCAACCCTCCTCTCCTCTCCCGTCTGCCCTCGCTCCCCGATAGGCAGCCCTCGTTTCCTTCCTCCCACCCCCCCACCCCCCGCCGTACCTTTAAATATTATATTTTTGCTGGAGTCGCAGGCAGCGCCGGCATTGAAGGCATCAGCAGGCTCATCTCGGTTCCAGCAGCCTTCCCTCGCAAGTCGCATGATGGCTCCGCCCTCGCAGAAACAGGAAATACGTCAGTAGAGGGCGGAGCCATCATGCGACTTGCGAGGGAAGGCTGCTGGAACCGAGATGAGCCTGCTGATGCCTTCAATGCTGGGGCTGCCCGCGACTCCAGCAAAAATATATTTAAAGGTGCGGCGGGCGGCAGGGGGGGTGGGGCAGCATCGGTTGGGCTGGGGAGGCTTAGCCTCCCCAAGCCTCTTATACGGGGCGCCTATGCTGATGTATCAAGAGACACTCAACATTAGATGTAAGCAGTTTCTATTATTGAAACCTGGTGTTCTTCAGATAGGTGGAACTTTCTTTTTAAGGTATCCATGTAACTGTATTATTAGATATAATGCTGTTAAATATGTTTTCTTTGAACCTTCTCACCTGTCAGTCTTTTTAGCAACTAAGAGAGTTTCAGGAGACTGAGTTGAGCTCTTCATATAATTAGTATCTAGCTCATGTACCTGGGGTATGCTATTGCCTTTAAAGTTTTCTTATCTTTCCTCTCATTAAGTCTTGGATCCTTATATTGTGGACTTGAGTGTTAGTTTTATTTCCTTTAAGAATATTCTTTATAAGAAGTAATGATTTCTTTTTGTAACACTTTTCTGTTCAAGTAAAATTGCTTGAATTTAATTGTTGAACTCTATAAATAAAATTTTTTAAAAACATCAAAAAGATGGGCTTTTAGCCTAGATTTGAAGCTTGACATACCAGCTCAGGAAGTCTGTTCCAGGCATATGGTGCAGCAAGATAAAAGGAACGGTGAGGGGCAGTGTTCTGTAAACTCCATCACAGTGTCAAACTATTATTATTATACTGTTCTAATGTAATCATCTCTGATAATGAGTCAAGGACAGAGAATACCCCTGGGTATACATAGGGGCTTATTTTCAAAACACTTAGACTTACAAAGTTTCTTAAGTTACTATCCAGCTTATAATTGAAAAAGAAAAACGCCTATATTGCGACCCAAATCGGGAGATAGACGTTTATCTCACAAAAACGAATAAATCGGTATAATGGAAAGGCGATTTTGGACGTTTTCAACTGCACTCCATCGCGGAAGCGTACAAAGTTGACGGGGGCGTGTCGGAGGCGTGGCGATGGTGGAACTGGGGCGTGGTTATCGTGGTTATCGGCTGAGGAGAGATGGGCGCCTTTCGCCGATAATGGGAAAAAAGTATGCGTTTGTAGCTAGAATTTAGGGCACTTTTCCTGGACCCTGTTTTTTCACGAATAAGGCCCCAAAAAGTGCCCTAAATGACCAGATTACCCCCAGAGGGAATCGGGGATGACCTCCCCTGACTCCCCCAGTGGTCACTAACCCCCTCCCACCACAAAAAATAATGTTTTACAACTTTTTATTTTCACCCTCAAATGTCATACCCACCTCCCTGGCAGCAGTATGCAGGTCCCTGGAGCAGTTGTTAGGGGGTGCAGTGGACTTCAGGCAAGTGGACCCAGGCCCACCCCCCCTACCTGTTACAATTGTGCTGCTTAATGCTTAGTTGTCCAACCCCCCCAAACCCACTGTACCCACATGTAGGTGCCCCCCTTCACCTCTTAGGGCTATAATAATGGTGTAGACTTGTGGGCAGTGGGTTTTGAGGAGGATTTGGGGGGCTCAACACACAAGGGAAGGGTGCTATGCACCTGGGAGCGTTTACCTTTTTTTTTTTTTGTTTTTGTAAAAGTGCCCCCTAGGGTGCCCGGTTGGTGTCCTGGCATGTGAGGGGGACCACTGCACTACGAATCCTGGCCCCTCCCACGAACAAATGCCTTGGATTTATTCGTTTTTGAGCTGGGCGCTTTCATTTTCCATTATCACTGAAAAACAAAAACGCCCAGCTCACAAATTGTCGAATAAAACATGGACGTCTATTTTTTTCAAAAATACGGTTCGGTCCGCCCCTTCACGGACCCGTTCTTGGAGATAAACGCCCATGGAGATAGACGTTTTCGTTCAATTATGCCCCTCTATG
Source organism: Microcaecilia unicolor (assembly GCF_901765095.1). Taxonomy (NCBI): domain Eukaryota; kingdom Metazoa; phylum Chordata; class Amphibia; order Gymnophiona; family Siphonopidae; genus Microcaecilia; species Microcaecilia unicolor. The sequence goes on along the minus strand of NC_044031.1, from coordinate 123,692,149 downwards.
GGGTCCTTTTACTAAGCCACATAAGGCTCTATGTGTGCCCAACACACGCCAAAATGGAGTTACCACCCGACTACCGCATGCCTCTTGCGGTAATTTCAATTTTGGCACGTGTCCAAAAAATCATTTTTATTTTCGAATGCGCGCCAAGTGGCATTTGACACGTGTAGATCATTACCGCCTGGTTACCACGTGAATCTTTACTGCTAGTTCAATAGCTGACGGTAAGGTCGCAGACCCAAAATGGATGCACGACAATTTTGATTTTGCCGCATGTTCATTTTCGAAAAAATTTTAAAAGGCCTTTTTTACAGGCATGCTGAAAAATGGATTGGTGCGCACCCAAAACCTGCACCTACACTACTGCAAGCCATTTTTCAGCGCACCTTAGTAAAAGGACTCCTATGTAACTTTGTAAGTCTTTGAAAATATGCCTCATAGTGACTATCCTCTGAGGTCCTTAGGATTATGTGTGTGAAATGCTGGGGAAATGAGGGTCCCTTTTACTAAAGTGCAGTAAAATTTGGGCATAGCGCATTTTAACATGGGACTTTCCCACATGCTGAGCCCAGATTTTATGTGGCACATGATTAGAACATTTTTTATTTATTATTTTCAAGGTCATGTGCTAATATTGTTATTAGCTTGTGAGATCTGCAAAAAATGTAATGCAGGAGAACTTAACTGCTCCCATGTTAAGTCTGTGTTATCCGGTTAGTGCACACTAAACATAACATGCTAGCCGGGTAGTGGTGAATGCCTACTCTCTTTACCCATGACATGCCCCCCCATGCCCCCCCCTCCAAAAAATATATTTTTAAAACAGTTAACACGTGTTTAGTGCTCAGCAATAGGGACATTAATTTTCTTATGCACTAATTTTAGGGCTTTGTGCCCTTTATTTGTTTATTTATGACATTTTTATCCCACATTAGCCCAAGAAGATCTCAGATTCAGTGTGGCTTACATTACAAACAACAGTAGACTGGTACACATTTTGAAAAGTATCAATTCTTATAATACATTGTGTAATACTAGGTTGAAATTTAAAAGGAGCAATTTAAACGCAAGTAACAATAATCCCAATAACAATGTAAGTAACAATAATAAGTGCCAAAAAATCGTTTTTAAAAATGTGATTATTTATTTGGTTTAAGCCTAGAGCTATATAGTTGTAGCTAGTTATCACAAGTTACATGTGCCACAAAACCAGAACAGAATAATCTAATCTAATCTGGACTTTTATATATCATAGTACCTGCAGATAGGGTCCAGAATGGTCCATGAGCATAGCCATGATTCTTACAGTGATGTGGTATTGTAACAAATTATGAAATTTTGTTTCTTTTTACCTGTCATAGGAGGAGATGTTTGAAACCACGTCCACATCATAGGAAACTTCAGCTTTCCACAGCACTGGGCAGTTCCAAGAAGGACCAGGCAACCTCCATGTCCCACATCAATTTAATCAGTGCAGTCCGTATGGAAATGGTGTCCTCTAATGGAGATGCAGATCTGCATACTCCTATGCTGAAGCCTTCCTATAGTATCTCTCGAGAATTTAGCTCCAGAGAGGAACTTCTTTCCCATCAGGAAGACAAAAGCAGAATCTCCTTGGATAACTTGACTCCCAGTGGGACTTTCCGAAAAGACTACCTTAAATCGATGGAAATGTTTCCTATGAAATGCAGAAAATCAATGGAAATGCCAGAAGGCTATGAATCTTCCCTTAAAGATGACTATAGGAAGAGTTACAATTCTATGGTGTCTCAGCCATTATTTGTAAAGCAGGACAAAGAGGTTCAAGCATGTGGCAATCATGTTGGGGCAGGAAGTAAACACAGCATTCAGGAGCAAATGTACGTCATACCGTCTGCTCCTGAAAAGGAACCACCAGTGGACCGTAGACCTCCTGACTACATGATGTCCAGGTCTGCTGATCATCTTGAAAGGCCTACATCTTTTCCTCGCTCTGGCCAGCTGATCTGCTACAATTCTGTTGACCAAGTAAATGACAGTGCTTACAGAAAAGTGTTGCCTACATTGGTCATCCCAGCTCATTACATGAAATTGCCAGGAGAGCACCCCTTTGTGAACCAGCCATTGATTGTACCAGCTGACCAGCAGTTTGAATTGGAAAAACTTCAGGCTGAGCTGTCCAAACCTCATACACAGCTCCTACCACATCCTCAACCACAACTGCAGCCTTCGCAGTTGGGTTCACAAGCAGTGTCCCAACAGCATTTGCAAGAGACAGAAGAAATGGACTGGAGCCCTCAAAATGCATCAATGTCTGAGTCTATGTCCATTCCTGCATCACTTAGTGATGCTGCTCTGGCCCAGATGAATGGTGATGTGCAGCTTCTTACAGAAAAGGCGCTAATAGAGCTAGGGGGTGGAAAGCCAATGCCCCATCCTCGGGCATGGTTTGTATCTCTAGATGGACGGTCAAATGCTCATGTCAGGCATTCATATATCGATTTGCAAAGAGCAGGAAGGAATGGAAGTAATGATGCCAGTTTGGATTCTGGTGTTGACATGCATGAGCCAAAATCAGCTCACAAAGGGAGAGGAGAGAAGCTTTCACTGCTACAAAAACACCAGGCCCTGCATCACAAAGCCTTACAGGAGCATCAGCAAAGGGAGCAGAATGTTTCAGACAGCACAATGTACACCCAACTGGTATATGTGGATGAGATGGACCAAAGTGGCAGTGAAAGTGGCATAGCAGTGTGCAGCCCAGAGGACCACAGCTTGAGGTCATTCTTTGATGTAACTGCCAGGAAAAGTTGTGGTCAGTTGCCTAGCCTGCAAGAAGAAACTGTAAAAAGAACTGTCGAAACCTCATTGGAGCCTTTAACCAGTCCAGAGCATGGAACTTCTGGTCATGACGACAATACAGAAGATCAAGGAGAAAACAAAAAGAGTCCTTGGCAAAAGCGAGAGGAGAGGCCACTGCTGGCTTTCAATATGAAATGAGCTACTGTACATCCACCTTCCAGTGGAGTTTAAGATTGCCAAATATTCTTTCTGTGGAAGTGCTTATTTGTTTTGGGAGAACTGCCATGTCTAGAAACAAAACACAAATGAGATGGCCTGTATTTTATAAGGTGACTCATTAATGCATTGCAGTTTGCTCTTCAAATGTCAAAAAGGACTGAACAAAACCTCAAAGTTATTTTTAGGGAAGCCTTTAGTTTACCTGCTGGAGAAAAGAGCATGCATACTTACTCAGTTATCTTGGTATTGGCCATCTAGGGGATGGTAAAGATCAGAACAGTTCCTTTGATGCAGGTTCTTTGACCTTAATCCTCCCGCTGATGGGAGCAGGTGAAATGACAAAAATCTGTTTTATCTTGATAATGTTTACTGTAAACCTCCACTGTACAGGTATGTGGCACTTGGTGTCAAGCGTATACATTATCTCAAAGGCTATGCACTGCATCTCTTAAGTCACATTTCACTTGGAAATGCATTTATTTTGTTTTCCGTTTTTAAGACATTTTTTATTTTACAATTTGGTTGTAAACATTTTGGGGACAAGGCGCCTGTCTCCATTTAAGCACCCCATGGACGCACAGTTGGAGCCTAGTCTACAATGACATCCGAGCACCCAAATTCTATTACAGAATACTAGTATAACCCGGTATCATGTGCCTAACATATAGGCTCCGGCAATTACACCAGCCATAGACCTAGCATACCTGCAGGCGTATAAATGGGGCACGGGTGCATGTAACTTACAGTATTCTGTAAGGGGGAGCTCCGTCCATGCCCCACACATGCTCTGCCCATATATATATGCCCCTATGTAAGTTACATGCACCATTAGAAAATAATGTTTAGGCATCCTTCCGGCACTTTTGCAGGTAAGTGTTTGTTTATGCACGTAAGTGCTAGTATTCTATATATTTACGCACAAAAGGGGCTCATAAGTGTAGACCTAGGTCCTGATATTCAGCTGGCAACAATCAGAGTTTTGCTGACTACCACCAGCGTTAAACCTGGAAATTCAATGCTGGGCCATGTCCGTACACCAGTGTTGAATTTCAAGGTTTCTGAAGCTGGCTACACCATAGCCAGTTAAGTGCGATATTCGGCAGTTAACCAGCTATGGGTTAGCTATGGGTTACTACATAAAGATAGGACTGACTTTTATGTGGTTAACCAGGCTGGTTAAATGATGAATATTAGTACTTAACCGGCCAAATGCCGACTCCACCCACAGAACGCCCCCAAAATAACCAGTTTTTAGTTCAGCGCTAACCGGTTATTTTCAGCTGCACTAACCGGTTAAATGCTACTGAAACTTAGCAATTAGCCCCAAACAGGCAATTTAACTGGCCAGGAACCATTTCTGGCAGTTAAATCACTTTACATATCGTCCCCCTAGTTTATAAAATTGCCCTTCACACGTCTTCACCTTAACCTGCCATTTTTTTTCCTGCAATTTTCTGTTATGTTTTTACAGGAAAACTGTGAGAGAGCTATTCTTAGTATTAAAAAGCCTTCCTTATGAAACCAAACAGAATTTTGTATCTGCGCTGAGCCCTCAGAATCCAGTCCCTTTAATTCCAAGTGCCTTTTTTTTACTGTTAGAATAGAGTCACCTTTCCTTGCTAACTCCATTTCATCCATTGGGTTTTTAGAAGCTGTACAATTGTTAATTTTGGTTTTACTGCATTCTGCCAATTCCCAGATGGCCGAGCATTTCTCATTATGGTGCCATGTATACTGTGGTCGTCATTGCATATTGGGAACCCTCTCCAGCAAGGGTAAGCCAGGGTACATTTTACAAAGCCTCCACAAACTTTCAGAGTAGGAAAGCATCTAGTTTCATTGATTGTATATATGGTTATTTTAGTCTGAAATTCACCTCATATATTATGAACTGTGGATGGAGCAAATGGGAGTGTATTAATCTTAGAGGAGTCGCAGTGTGCACCATCCTAACATGCCAGAATGACTTTTCTTTCTGAGTTTTCCTTAAAGGCCTGCTTGGTTATCCAAGAACTATAATTAAAAATAAACTAAAAATTAAAAATTGGTGGCCTTGGTGATTTTCATCAGTCATTTTAGCCATTTATTTTAAGTATGTATCAAATAAAGTTTGGGTTTTCTTTCTACATTGGAGATCGTTACTACTGAAGATGGTTTGTTACTCAGAATATATTGCAAACCTTAGCTGGTCGCACATCCACAAATCCTTTATAAATAGTGCAAAACAAAGTTGCAACTACATATATTGCCTCCTGTTTAAGTACTTTGTTAATTCTGAGAACATAATCACCACAGACACAGCAGTGTAACAGCCATTCAAAGCAAAAAAGGAAAAAAAATGCTGCATGGAATACATTTTCCAACCAAGTTCTTTAATATTAGTTTTTTACTGCCTGATGTTCAAGCCACTTACTGCTGCAGTCTGAATCTAGCACGGATATTCAGTGCTGGAGATATGTCTGGGCACCGGGTCAGCCACTGACCCTGAAGTTATGCAGTTGTGGGACGATATTCAGTGTCATCACCTGCATAGCTAAGGGGGCAAAGATAGGAGTGCATGAGAGGGGAGATATGATAGAGACATTTAAAAGCACAGGGGGCAAGTCTATTTCAATTGAAAGGAAGCTCTGGAACGAGGGGGCATAGGATAAAGGTGAGAGGGGATAGACCCCAAAGTAACCTGAGAAAATATTTCTTCACAAAAAGGGTGGTGAATTCATGGAAAGGTCTCCCAGTGGAAGTGATGGAGATGAAAATAGTATCTGAATTCAAGAGATCTTGGGACAAGTTCATAGGATCTCTAAAGAAGTGATAGGGAGAGTAAATGACATGGATTAGCAGACTGGATAGGCCATATGGTCTTTATCTGCCTTCATTTTTTTTCTCTGTTTCTATGAGGGGGGGAGTTCTTGCCTTTTGTGCAGTCCTATCTGCCTATTTGGAAGCTTTAAGGTCATCACATTGTAAGCCACATTGAGCCTGCAAAGAGGTGGGAAAATGTGGGATACAAATGCAATAAATAAATAAGCCACATTGAGCCTGCAAAGAGGTGGGAAAATGTGGGATACAAATGCAATAAATAAATAAATCAGACACGATCACCCCCAAGTCCTGCTCGTCCTTCGTACACTGAAGCACTTCACCCCCTATACTGTACTGTGCATCTTTGGGGATTAAATCTTTGTTGCCAAATATCGGTTCATTCCTCCAGCTTCGCTAGGTCATTCCTCATGTCATACACACCCTCCAGGGTGTCCACCCTGTTGCAGAGTTTGGTATTATCCTCAAAGAGACAAACCTTACCAAACAGCCCTTCCTCAATATCGATCACAAAGATGTTAAAAAGAGCCGGCCCAAGGACCGATCCCTGCGGTACTTCACTGACAACATCCTTTTCTTCAGAGCAAGCTCCATTTACCAGTACCCTCTGTCTCCTTCCATTCAACCAATTTTTAATCCAATCAGTTACTCTAGGTCTCAAACAGTATAGGGGGTGTAGTGCTTCAGTGTACGAAGGAAGAGTGGGACTTGGGGGTGATTGTGTCTGATGACCTTAAAGCTTCCAAACAGGTAGAAAAAGCGACGGTCAAAGCCAGAAGGATGCTTGGGTGCATAAAAAGAGGAATGACCAGTAGGAAAAAGAGGTGATAGTGCCATTGTATAAGTCTCTGGTGAGGGAGTACTGTGTGCAGTTCTAGAGACTTTACCTACGAAAACATATAAACAGGATGGAGTCGGTCCAGAGGGCGGCTACAAAATCAGTAAGCGGTCTTGAACACAAAAAATATAGGGACAGGCTTATGAACCTCAACATGTATATGCTGAAAGAGAGGAGGGAGAGAGGAGACATGATAGAGACGTTTAAATATCTCAAGGGCATTTATGTACAGGAAGTGAGCCTTTTTCAACTGAAGGAGAGCTCTGGAACGAGGGGGCACACAAAGTTAAGAGGAAACAGGCTTAGGAATAATCTAAGAAAGTATTATTTCACAGAAAGGGTGGTGGAAGCGTGGAATGGCCTCCTGGTGGAGGTTATGGAGTCGAGGACTGTGTCAGAATTTAAAAAGGCATGGGATTAGCATATGGGATCGCTTAGGAAAAGGAAGAGTTAGGGGTTACAGAGGATGGGCAGACTGGATGGGCCATATGGCCTTTATCTGCCATCATGTTCCTATGCCTGCTCAGCTTTGTGGGCATGAGCACTGAATACAGACGACACCCACATAACTGTCAGCTCCTTCCCTTCTTAGCCTATAGACTTCCCTGGTACTTAGCTCACAGTGTCATGTGGTCAGAGGGGCCATTCAGCAGCAGTATGCAGTTAAGTCCGCTGAATATCTATGGACAGCCTGCTGAGTGAAGTTTAAATGGGCAAGAGGCTGTTAGGCCCACTTAAACCACATTAAACATCAACCCCCTCAAACTTGTCTAACCAAACCACCAAATAAACGTAGTATTGGCTTAGAACCAATCATCTATGGTCTTCAAAATAACTTTCATTATACACCCATACATCAGTTATTACTCATGTGCTCAACATTACTCAGTCTGACTTAAAAATTGATATAACAACTTACCTGCCTTTTTCACTAAGCTGCAAAATAACACCTAACAGTGGCCATCATTTCAATTAGTGCTTCTTCAAGGTATACATCAGTCTTGTCTGTCAAATTTTTGTAGTCTGCAGTTTAAATTTACAGAATGATAGGCATGAACCAGTGTTTTTTTGTTTGTTTGTTTTTTTATATCTTTATTAACACCTGTAGCAATGTGTAAAGCACCATACTGGTACAAACTTTAGTTATACTGTCAAAAACAAACCAAAACTAGGTAACATCATCAGGATAACCAGCAAAGTACAGTCTATGTCCTTATAGCCCAACAGGGGCCGCTGATGTTTTTTTTTTTAATAAGAACTCCCATACAACAACACTCCACCCTCCAAGCCAATCTAACCCTCCTCCACCCCTCCCCCCCCCCCATTCACCCCACAAGCTTCTTCATAAAACACTGAGAAGAAAGATACTCCCCGTAGCTTAAAAGGGCATATGCAATTCTAAAAACCTTTCCCACAGTTGTTGGTCATTCCTCTTTTTATTGTTGACGACCTGGAGGAATGGGAGGCTTATACTGAGAAGCAATTAGCCTGATATAAGCCATCTAGATTAGCTGTAATACAAACCCCAAGATATTTGATGTACTTCCAAGCCCACTGGAAGGGGAACCATTGCCTCAGACAAGCCAACTCTGACTCTGCCACATTAATGTTTAAAATTTCTGACTTAGTAATATTGACTTTAAAGCCAGATACCTCTCCATATTGGGCTAATGCCTTGGCTACTTGATGAAGAGATTCCTCTGGCTCTGTTAGAGTCAGAAGGGCATTATCAGCAAACAACATAATTTTATGCTTACCAGAGCCCCCAGCTAGTTCTCGAACTCCCAGCATAGCCTGTACTAGTTAGGGCAAAGGCTCTATAGATATCGCAAACAATAGGGGTGACATTGCGCACCCTTGACAGGTGCCACAATACAATTCAAAGGGTTTGGTATAAGAGCCATTAATCTTTCAGCTAGCTAAAGGATATTTATATAGCAGGTATACTCAAGCAAGTTAACGACTCCCAAGCCCCATTTTTCTCAAAACAGAAAACATGAAGGGCCAATACACCCTATCAAAGGCTTTATCTGTATCAGTTGATAAAAGGAGAGTGGGTGTGTGGTCCATTTGAGCATGCTGGATTAAGTGTAGCACAGACTTAATATTATCAAATGTTTGTCTATCTGAAATGAACCCCGCCTCATCCTTATGAATCAGCCTAGGTAAGACCCACTGGAGTCTGCAGGCCATAATCTTAGTAAAAACAAATTTATAGTCAGTATCAAGTAAAGATAATAAGACCCATAACTGGCTGGGTCCTTCCCTTGCTTTAACAACACCATCACTGCCATGAGACGCCAAGAGTATGGCAACTCCAAAGTCCGATCAAGTGCCTGAAAGACTTGCAGCAGCAAGGGTACCAACATTTTATAAAACTAAACGTTTTATACAATTTATTGGAGAAGCCATCCAGACCAGGGGCTTTGTTGTGGGGCAAGTTCTTAATCGCCCACTGAATCTCCTCCAAATCAATTGTTTTGGATAATTGATCAACTTCTCCTGCTGTTAAGAAGGGGACAGCTATCCCCTCCTGATAGACCAAGATAGCCTTCTGCTAGGGGGAGGGGGTGCTCAGGCCGATATAATGTATCATAAAAATGGAGAAACCTAGCTTGTATCTGCCCAGTTGTGGTACACGTCACTGCAACTTCATCAAGGATAGAAAAAAATATAATTATGTTGCCCCTGTCACTTAAGCTTACAGGACAATAGTCTACTGGCTTGGTTCCCAAATTCATGCATCATATGTAAATTTTGCGCATTCGTGCCTTTTTGTGGGTGTTTCTTTTGAATGACCTAAGAATCGGTATTTTTCTTTGAATGGTTGCTTGATTTGAACCAGTTCAACTCTGTAAGACCCCTGATGCAGGCGGTTTCACCAAAACATGGACCATGTCGGGTATCATCAATAAACAACTGAGCTGACACCCTAATCCTGAAGGCCCTTTGTGTTTTTGTTTGTTTTTTTTGTTCCCAAATTCAAAATGTTCCTGACTGTTTGTAACTGTTCTGATATCTCAGTCATTTGCAACTCATTAAGCAACAGACGCAAGGCATGCAACTGCTCAGCACATTCCACATTTGTGCTATCCCGTTTCTGTGGTTGGTGGTTGGGAGGCGGGGATAGTGCGGGGCAGACTTATACGGTCTGTGCCCTGAAGAGCATAGGTACAAATCAAAGTAGGGTATTCACAAAAAGCAGCAAATACGAGTTATCTTGTTGGGCAGACTGGATGGACCGTGCAGGTCTTTTTCTGCCGTCATCTACTATGTTACTATGATATGTTACTGTACCAATTCCAACAGAGCAATCCACTGATGCAGAGATTACTCCTGAGCCATGTGGTATATCCGAAGATGGGCTTACAAGGTTATAATTTGGCCCCTCATAACTGCCTTGAAGCCCTCCCAAAGGCTAAGGTATCTATGTCATCAACATCATTAACCTCTAGTATTCCTTAAGATCTTTTCCCAGAGTGGATACATGTTGAGTGTCGAGCAAGATAGCATCATTCAAACTCCAGTAACGCTGACCCAAACGTTCCCCTCCCATAGATAAAGTTAAAAGAACTGGTACCTGATCGGACCAGGTGCGAGTTTGTATAGTAACAGATTGCATACAACACAGCATGTTGCCATCACCCAGCCAGAAATAAATGCACAAATGTGTCATTTGCAATGGGGAAAAATAGGTGAAATCCCTCTCAGTTGCATGTTTATGCATCCAGAGATCAAAAAGACCCTATTGAGCCATAAGGCTTCTAAGGCACGCCCTATCTGAATGAGCATACTGCACCCCCTTTGCACTATTATCTAACTGGGGATCAACTGTAATATTAAAATCTCCCCTAAGAGCAAACACCCATCTCTATAGCATAGCCGAACATGACCCAGACCATCCAGGAAGGCAGCCTGCCCCTGATTAGGAGCATAGGCACACAACAGCAAATAGAGGCAGTCTCCCAAAAGCAATTTGACCAAAATGTAGCAGACATCCTTACCTGGAAAGACCTTCTTTACCAGCCAAGGATAGGCCACTGAAAGGGCTATCAAACCTCCCTAGTCATATTCTGGGAGCAATTAGAAGCAAAATGAATAATGGGGTAGTTTCTAAGCAGCACCAAACACTTTTGGATGGGCTTTAAATGTGTCTCCTGGATGAAGACCAAATCCACTCGTAAGCATATCAACTCCTTAAACATAAATTGTCCTTTGACTGGGGTATTAAAACCTCGTACATTCAAAGTAATACAGGTAAGATTAGACATTCATAGAGTATTCCAAAATAGTCATCAAAGCAAGAAAAACAGAACAAAAGCATTTATAACAGGTCACATAAACACCCAAACCCTCCATAAACTTTGGGAAGGCTATTGTGGTCTGCTAATATAAATCACTACTGTACCCCAAAAACATCCCAACCCTCCTCCCAAAGATCTCCAAAACCTTCTAGGCATGACGACAGTTGGCATGCCTCAAAACAAGAGGAAGCCATGTACCAATTGCAATACTTAAGAACTCTGCTGAGCTATACGGTCCATCCCAAATAGCAAGTATCTTCTTGTAGTGAACAAGGAACTATGCAACAAAAAGACCTCATTAACAGTGATCCAAGGGTAGTCTCGATATGAAGTCCAAATAGTGAAATAATGGAAGAAAAAAATAAACTTTTTCTGATATTTTTTTATTTATTTATTACATTTGTACCTCGCGTTTTCCCACACATGGCAGGCTCAAAGCGAATGCTACATACCTGTAGAAGGTATTCTCCGAAGACAGCAGGCTGATTGTTCTCACTGATGGGTGACGTCCACGGCAGCCCCTCCAATCGGAACACTTTCTAGCAAAGTCCTTTGCTAGTCCTCGCGCGCCGATGCGCACCGCGCATGCGCGGCCCTCTTCCCGCCTGAACCGGCTCGTGCCGGCCAGTCTCATATGTAGCAAGACAAAGAGAAGGGAAGACACAACTCCAAAGGGGAGGCGGGCGGGTTTGTGAGAACAATCAACCTGCTGTCCTCGGAGAATACCTTCTACAGGTATGTAGCATTCGCTTTCTCCGAGAACAAGCAGGCTGCTTGTTCTCACTGATGGGGTATCCCTAGCCCCCAGGCTCACTCAAAACAACAACCATGGTCAATTGGGCCTCGCAACGGCGAGGACATAACTGAGATTGACCTAAAAAATTTACCAACTAACTGAGAGTGCAGCCTGGAACAGAACAAACATGGGCCTAGGGGGGTGGAGTTGGATTCTAAACCCCGAACAGATTCTGAAGCACTGACTGCCCGAACCGACTGTCGCGTCGGGTATCCTGCTGCAGGCAGTAATGAGATGTGAATGTGTGGACAGATGACCACGTTGCAGCTTTGCAAATTTCTTCAATAGTGGCTGACTTCAAGTGGGCTACCGACGCTGCCATGGCTCTAACATTATGAGCCGTGACATGACCCTCAAGAGCCAGCCCAGCCTGGGCGTAAGTGAAGGAAATGCAATCTGCTAGCCAATTGGATATGGTGCGTTTTCCCACAGCCACTCCCCTCCTGTTGGGATCAAAAGAAACAAACAATTGGGCGGACTGTCTGTTGGGCTGTGTCCGCTCCAGATAGAAGGCCAATGCTCTCTTGCAATCCAATGTGTGCAGCTGACGTTCAGCAGGGCAGGAATGAGTACGGGGAAAAAATGTTGGCAAGACAATTGACTGGTTCAGATGGAACTCCGACACAACCTTCGGCAAGAACTTAGGGTGAGTGCGGAGGACTACTCTGTTGTGATGAAATTTGGTGTAAGGGGCCTGGGCTACCAGGGCCTGAAGCTCACTGACTCTACGAGCTGAAGTAACTGCCACCAAGAAAATGACCTTCCAGGTTAAGTACTTCAGATGGCAGGAGTTCAGTGGCTCAAAAGGAGGTTTCATCAGCTGGGTGAGAACGACATTGAGATCCCATGACACAGTAGGAGGCTTGACAGGGGGCTTTGACAAAAGCAAACCTCTCATGAAGCGAACAACTAAAGGCTGTCCTGAGATCGGCTTACCTTCCACATGGTAATGGTATGCACTGATTGCACTAAGGTGAACCCTTACAGAGTTAGTCTTGAGACCAGACTCAGACAAGTGCAGAAGGTATTCAAGCAGGGTCTGTGTAGGACAAGAGTGAGGATCTAGGGCCTTGCTGTCACACCAGACGGCAAACCTCCTCCATACAAAGAAGTAACTCCTCTTAGTGGAATCTTTCCTGGAAGCAAGCAAGATGCGGGAGACACCCTCTGACAGACCCAAAGAGGCAAAGTCTACGCTCTCAACATCCAGGCCGTGAGAGCCAGGGACCGGAGGTTGGGATGCAGAAGCGCCCCTTCGTCCTGTGTGATGAGGGTCGGAAAACACTCCAATCTCCACGGTTCTTCGGAGGACAACTCCAGAAGAAGAGGGAACCAGATCTGACGCGGCCAAAAAGGAGCAATCAGAATCATGGTGCCTCGGTCTTGCTTGAGTTTCAACAAAGTCTTCCCCACCAGAGGTATGGGAGGATAAGCATACAGCAGACCCTCCCCCCAGTCCAGGAGGAAGGCATCCGATGCCAGTCTGCCGTGGGCCTGAAGCCTGGAACAGAACTGAGGGACTTTGTGGTTGGCTCGAGATGCGAAGAGATCTACCAAGGGGGTGCCCCACACCTGGAAGATCTACGGCACTACACGGGAATTGAGCGCCACTCGTGAGGTTGCATAATCCTGCTCAACCTGTCGGCCAGACTGTTGTTTACGCCTGCCAGATATGTGGCTTGGAGCACCATGCCGTGACGGCGAGCCCAGAGCCACATGCTGACGGCTTCCTGACACAGGGGGCGAGATCCGGTGCCCCCCTGCTTGTTGATGTAATACATGGCAACCTGGTTGTCTGTCTGAATTTGGATAATTTGGTGGGACAGCCGATCTCTGAAAGCCTTCAGAGCGTTCCAGACCGCTCGTAACTCCAGGAGATTGATCTGCAGATCGCGTTCCTGGAGGGACCAGCTTCCCTGGGTGTGAAGCCCATCGACATGAGCTCCCCACCCCAGGAGAGACGCGTCCGTGGTCAGCACCTTTTGTGGCTGAGGAATTTGGAAAGGACGTCCCAGAGTCAAATTGGACCAAATCGTCCACCAATACAGGGATTTGAGAAAACTCGTGGACAGGTGGATCACATCTTCTAGGTCCCCAGTAGCCTGAAACCACTGGGAAGCTAGGGTCCATTGGGCAGATCTCATGTGAAGGCGGGCCATGGGAGTCACATGAACTGTGGAGGCCATGTGGCCCAGCAATCTCAACATCTGCCGAGCTGTGATCTGCTAGGACACTCGCACCCGCGAGACGAGGGACAACAAGTTGTTGGCTCTCGTCTCTGGGAGATAGGCGCGAGCCGTCCGAGAATCCAGCAGAGCTCCTATGAATTCGAGTTTCTGCACTGGGAGAAAGTGGGACTTTGGATAATTTATCACAAACCCCAGTAGCTCCAGGAGGCGAATAGTCATCTGCATGGACTGCAGGGCTCCTGCCTCGGATGTGTTCTTCACCAGCCAATCGTCAATATATGGGAACACGTGTACCCCCAGTCTGCGAAGCGCCGCTGCTACTACAGCCAAGCACTTCGTGAACACTCTGGGCGCAGAGGCGAGCCCAAAGGGTAGCACACAGTACTGGAAGTACCTGCTTGTGTTGGAAGCTGTAAGACTGAGCTCCCGGTGGACAATTTGGAGGTTTTGAGGCCAAATTGAGGGTGTATCTTTGCCGGACTATTTGGAGAACCCACTGATTGGAGGTTACGAGAGGCCACCTTTGGTGAAAAGCTTTTAACCTCCCTCCGACTGGCAGGTCGCCCGGCACTGACACTTGGATGTCGGCTATGCTCTGCTGGAGCCAGTCAAAAGCTCGTCCCTTGCTTTTGCTGGGGAGCCGAGGGGCCTTGCTGAGTCGCACACTGCTGACGAGAGCGAGCGCGCTGGGGCTTAGCCTGGGCCGCAGGCTGTCGAGAAGGAGGATTGTACCTACGCTTGCCAGAAGAGTAGGGAACAGTCTTCCTTCCCCAAAAAAATCTTCTACCTGTAGAGGTAGAGGCTGAAGGCTGCCGGCGGGAGAACTTGTTGAAGGCGGTGTCCCGCTGGTGGAGCTGCTCTACCACCTGCTCAACTTTCTCTCCAAAAATATTATCCGCACGGCAAGGCTAGTCCACAATCCGCTGCTGGATTCTATTCTCCAGGTCGGAGTCACGCAGCCATGAGAGTCTGCGCATCACCACACCTTGAGCAGCGGCCCTGGACGCAACATCAAAGGTGTCATACACCCCTCTGGCCAGGAATTTTCTGCACGCCTTCAGCTGCCTGACCACCTCCTGAAATGGCTTGGCTTGCTCAGGGGGGAGCTTATCCACCAAGTCCGCCAACTGCCGCACATTGTTCCGCATGTGTATGCTCGTGTAGAGCTGGTAGGACTGAATTTTGGCCACGAGCATAGAAGAATGGTAGGCCTTCCTCCCAAAGGAGTCCAAGGTTCTAGATTCTTTGCCCGGGGGCGCCGAAGCATGCTCCCTAGAACTCTTGGCCTTCTTTAGGGCCAAATCCACAACTCCAGAGTCGTGAGGCAACTGAGTGCGCATCAGCTCTGGGTCCCCATGGATCCGGTACTGGGACTCGATCTTCTTGGGGATGTGGGGATTAGTTAGAGGCTTGGTCCAGTTCGCCAGCAATGTCTTTTTTAGGACATGATGCATGGGTACTGTGGACGCTTCCTTAGGTGGAGAAGGATAGTCCAGGAGCTCAAACATTTCAGCCCTGGGCTCGTCCTCCACAACCACCGGGAAGGGGATGGCCGTAGACATCTCCCGGACAAAGGAAGCGAAAGACAGACTCTCGGGAGGAGAAAGCTGCCTTTCAGGAGAGGGAGTGGGATCAGAAGGAAGACCCTCAGACTCCTCGTCAGAGAAATATCTGATGTCTTCTTCCTCTTCCCACAAGGGAAGTTCACGGACCTGTGTCTGCAGCCGTGCCTGACTCGACTCCGTGGAACCACGGCCACGGTGGGAGCGTCGAGAGGTAGACTCCCTCGCCCGCATCGGCGAAGCTCCCTCCGCCGACGTAGTCGGGGAGCCTTCCTGGGAGGCTACCGCAGTCGGTACCGCAAGCGGCACCGATGTCGGAGACCTCACCCCGGGCACTGGGCCAGCCGGCGCCTCGCTCGACAGTACCGGAGGCGCAAGCACCCCCGGTACCGGAGGGGTAGGGCGCAACAGCTCTCCCAGGATCTCTGGGAGAACGGCCCGGAGACTCTCGTGCAGAGCAGCTGTAGAAAAAGACATGGAAGCCGATGCAGATGTCGATGTCAGAATCTGTTCCGGGCGTGGAGGCTGTTCCGGGCTGTCCAAAGGGGAGCGCACCGACACCTCTTGAACAGAGGGCGAGCGGTCCTCTCGGTGCCGATGCCTACTGGGTGCCGACTCCCTCGGCGACCCAGAGCTCTCGGTGCCGACACGGGAAGGAGACCGGTGATGATGCTTCTTCGATTTTTTTGGGACGAAGCATGTCACCGGCGCTTCCCGGCACCGACGAGGAGGACGTCGAATCCAGCCGTCGCTTCCTCGGGGCCGAGGCCGAAGGAGGTCGGTCTCGGGGGGGCTGTACCGCAGGAGCCCTCAGGGTAGGGGGAGACCCACCCGAAGGCTCACCGCCACCAGCAGGGGAATGGACAGCCCTCACCTGCACACCAGACGAAGCACCACCGTCCGACGACATCAGCAGACGAGGAGGTCTCGGTACCACCGACGCCGACGCAGCCCTCCGATGTCTCTGCCCCGATGCAGAGGGCCGATGCCTCGATGCACTCGATGCAATCGGGGGCGAGGATGAAGGTCCGGGCGCCGACGACGTCAAAGCGGCCGATACTCCCGGTGCCGATGCCGACGAAGAGCCCGAGAACAAAACGTTCCACTGGGCCAATCTCGCTACCTGAGTCCGCTTTTGCAAAAGAGAACACAGACTACAGGCCTGCGGGCGGTGCCCAGCCCCCAGACACTGAAGACACGACGCGTGCCTGTCAGTGAGCGAGATTACCCGGGCGCACTGGGTGCACTTCTTGAAGCCGCTGGAAGACTTCGATGTCATGGGCGGAAAAATCGCGCCGGCGAGATCAAAACTCGAAATGGCGAAAAATGGCACCAGAAAAAGAGGGAGAAGAAAACTTCGAACCGAGGCCTAAATAGGGCCTACCCCGACAACGAAAGAAAACTTACCGGGGCAAAACTAGAAGTACAGGAAGGGGACCTCTGGAAACTGCCTTTCTCTTGGGGGTCCCAGCAGAGGTGGCTATGACACGGTTCCCTATCATCTTCTAGCCAGCTATAGGACACATAGGCATGGGGACGCACACACACCCACATCCCTGACAAAAATGGAAACAATGGCCCCATCCGTGCAACAGCACAGTACCATTCTACCTCACAGTCACTGCCTGTTCACCCAGGGCCTTTAAGCAGGCCCAGAACCCATCTGTGTGCCCGTAGCCAGAAAACCCTCTCAGGAGACAAACACCTCTGATATCATTGCCTCCAGGGTTCCCTACTATGTCATCTCATTGGTACTAAATCTCAGACATATAAGGTAACAACTGCCACCAGTTGTCCCTGTCCCTGCCTCCCGACAGCCTGTGCCATCACTATGCAAGCCATGTAGGATGTGTTGATCTGAACCAGAAACCTTTTACACACACAGGGCACCCTCCAGCTGCTGAACAGCCTGCAGAGAACTAGCCCACCCCTCCAGAGCCAGCCTAGGACCAGGCTGCCCTTGAGAGAGCATGGGAGGTGGAGAAGGACCCTGGGCACTGGGAGGTGCCACTCCCCCCACAACCTATGGAGGCTAAGGAGGGGGTGAACCCCTGGAGAACAGCCCCCTCCCCACCTACACTAGAAGGCACAGCTGCTCCAGGCTGTGCTATAACATCTGGCACACCTGCTGGTGGGCCCATCGAAGCCGACCCCCAACTTCAGCTCCTGCACAGAGATGGCCCTGTAGAGAGTGAGGGGCCCCACCTCTGGGCCTACTGAAAATGAGGGGTAGGACAGGGGAAAATGTAAAAGATGTTGGAATTCAGAGGATTGTAGGGATGAGTTCACTTTTTAGAAAATAAGAATCAATACATAAAATGGTCACCCCTCAACCCTAGGAATGGGGGGGGGGGGGGGCACAAGAGCAAAGTTGAATGGGGTTTACCACACAAATGGAGATGTGGAGGACTGCCACTAAACAACAGGAGCCAGCTGAAGAGAGACATAAAGCACAAAGCTGGAGAAAAGCCACCAGATGTGGACCCTGTGAACCTCAGGTCTGTGGAGAATATGGTGCACACACCCATTCCCAGGGAATTCCCCCCCCCCCCCCCACACACACACACACACACACCTCAGGTCAGGCAACTGTCACGACTGTGGTCGTGACTCCACTTTCAGTCTCACCTTGTCTTCCGGTGGTCAGCTTCAGAGGTGGCTCCAGTCTGTTCTTTTCTTTGCATTGTTGCCTCTACTACCACTTCCTGTGTGTTCCAAGCCTCACTCTGGTGTTCTGTGTGTTTTAAGCCTATTTCCTGTAGTTGTGACGTCATCAGTGAAGGCCCTCATAAGGAAGGTGAGGACGTTCATTCGGGGCCTTTGCAAAGCAAAAGGTCTCCAGGCTCGTCGGTGTGCTTGTGTAGCACTTCTGCCCTGTTTCCTAGTCGGTGTGCTTGTATAGCACTTCTGTCTTGTTTCCTAGTTGTGTGCCTGTGTGGCACTTCTGCCTTGGTTCTTATCTGTCTGTCTGTCTGTCTGTCTGTGTGCTAGAATTAGCACTTCTGCTTTAGTTCTTCTGTTTGACTGTGTGCAAGGGTTAGCACTCCTGCCTTAGTTCTTCAGTTTGTCTATGTGCTAGTGTTAGCACTTCTGTCTTGGTTATTGCCTGTTTGATCTGTTGTGTTTTTGTGTGGCCGTGTGGCCCAGCCTAGAGCTCTGCCTTGTCTGCCTCGCCTAGACCTCTGCCTAGTCTCCTCTGCCTTCTGCCACTGTGCTTGGGTTCCAGTTCAGCCTTGCGGCCCATATGAGAGGGCTCTGTGTGCACAGGTTCCAGTTCGGCCTTGTGGCCCATTTGAGTGTTCCCTCTTCTGGTTTTACATAGTTCTGTCCCTGTGTTCCCTGTCTAGTCCAGTCCTGGTTTGTGTCTTGGTACAGCCTGTGTGCTCTGTGCACTTCTGGTCTATTCCTGCCTGTGTGCTTATTGCACTTCTAGTCTTCTCCAGTCCTGCTTGTTCAGTCCAATCCTGGTTTGTGTCTTAGTACAGCCTGTGTGCTCTGTGCACTTCTGGTCTGTTTCCGCCTGTGTGCTTATTGCACTTCTAGTCTGCTCCAGTCCTGCTTGTTCAGTCCATTCCTGGTTTGTGTCTTAGTACAGCATGTGTGTTCTGTGCACTTCTGGTCTGTTTCCGCCTGTGTGCTCATTGCACTTCTAGTCTGCTCCAGTAGACAACCACAAATGGGTATCTTCATGACATTTGCAGCTGCACATATCCCCACAGTCCCATAGCATCAGTTTTAAACCAATATATAGGTAAACAGCATGAAAACAGTTTGTATTGCAGTCCACCACTGTCCCTTGTGTTCCTGCTGATTAGTGCTTGTGCTCTATCCTGTCCTGCAGCCAGGTCCTGCAAAAAGCTAGGATGTCTCTGCTTACTTGCAGACAGTGGCCAAAGGGGACTAGAGTTGGCTCATGACTTCCAGGATTCAGCTGCCTGATGTTTAAGAGATAATGAAGAGCAAATGAGTCAAGTTTCCCAGGTGTGGAAGATTCCAGGCAAATGTGAAGCTTCCTCCTCCTTAGGAACGTTAAGGCAAGGTTTCTGGTAAAAAATGGCATCTATATCACAGGATTTAAATGTCTTCCCAAAATGTTTTCATGTGTGTAAGATAATCAAAAAGAACATTTTCATTCTTGGACCATAATTAAAAAAAAAAGGTCCATCTCCCAAATGTCTAAGTGGCCGCAGCTGAAATGTCTCCAGTGCCCTATAAAAACATGTATTTCAGGATTTTCACCCTTCCACATCCTATTATTGTGATGGCACCCAAAAAGAAGGCACCAAGCAGAAAGTGCAGTGTCAGCGATGGTAAGATTGAGCTCTTTGTCAAGGACATCACGGCACACTATCACAGTCTCTTTGCTCCCAAGGGGCAAACTATATGTGCATTTATCGTTTATTCCATTTGATAAACCATTTTACAAAGGAAAAAGAATGGATCATCATATGTGACAAGCTTAATGCACATAGATCTATAGAGGAGATCAAAAGAAAATGGAGGCAGCTGAAGAGGTTGGTGAGATGCAAGGCTAGGGCCAAATGCTGGGTGTGGATACCATGAGCCTTACTGAAATGGAGCGCATAGTGCACAGACTCCTATCCCAGGAGGACATCCATGGCCTGGGAAGCCAAGACACCTTAGCACAGGCTGTTGAGTCAGGTAAGTTTGGTCAAACCAAGCTGTGCTGTGCTGGCTGTTCTCTCTGTGTCACCCTCTAGTAGGGACAGTGTGTGTGTGGGGGGGGGGGGGGGGGGGGGGACTCATTGATACCATTCCCATGTGTATTACAAGTTTCCAGATATGTAGAGGAGGAGGTAAGAAGGCATACCATACTGAAAGGCTGATTATCAGGGGCCATGGTCCAACACTTCCACAGGGAATATTGGTCAGTGGGCGGGTCTGGGCCCACAGCTCATCAGGTGGAGGACCCCTGTATCTATCATGTCTAGGTGCCTTCTCCCCCCCCCCCCCCCCCCCGACTAGGCCCATCACCAACTCATCTCTATTTCTGCTTTCCATACCTCTGTGTTCTTCTCCCTGTGGCCCTCACACCATTTCCAAAATCCTTCCTTTTGTATCCACCTAGCTGTGTGGCACCCTGGCCTCTGAGGTTCACAGAGCACCATACATTGGCTCATGCAGTGTTCGATGTAGAAGCATACATCTTTGGGTTGCCTGACAATGCCATTCCTCATCAGCTGTGGTCTAGAAGTGCACATGGAGGGGTATGTTCAGGAGGGCTGCAGAAGACTGCCAAGTTAGCTAGTGCAACAGACACATTTCTTCAACTTTCCCTATGCAGGCGAGGACACAGAATCAGATGCAGAGCCTGAAACCAGCAGGCAGGGCAGCCACATCAGGAGGAAGAGGGTGAATCAGTGGCACCTGAGACCTGACAGGAGGGCACTTTGGGAGAGGAAGAGCACCCAGAAGACACCAGCCAAGATCCACCTGCAGGGTGGTGCAACCCACCCACCCCCTGCGGCATTTGCAGATGGCACAATAGAGGCAGAGTAGGCTGATGAGGCGCCTCAGTATGCCTGTAGAGGACCCAATTGCCAAGGGCGGCAGGTGCTGTGGCTGGCCAACAAACTGGTGGTGCAGAATTTGTAGCTGGTCGACTACTGACAGCAGAAACTACAGCTGCTGCGGCAGGGGGTTGCAGCCCACCAAGAATGCACCCAGCTGCTGTGGAGCATACCGCAGGATAGCCATGAGGCAGCCCAGACTATGTGGCCTGGTGGGATCTACAAGATTACACAGCAGCCTTGTCAACCACACTGCCAACACAGCAAACACCTGAGCCTCCACCTGAAACCAGCGATGCCACCAATCCTGCCCCAACACCCTCCACACCAGCCGCAAGTGCCACCAGTGGCCACACAGCCCAGCCAAACCTCTCTGCACTCGGCTTGGCTGCTGAGCCACAACCACCCTCAAAACTTCCAAGGATGGGACTCACAGCACCCCAGGCCAGTAGGACAACTGACAGACCAGGTCCCTCAGGGCCAGCACATGCTCCCTTGCTGGGTGTTGGGCCCAGCAGTAGATCTGATACCCAGCCAATCAGATGGTTTGATTTTCATGGTGCAGAAGAGGCAGCAGGATGGAGTGATTACAATGAGGACAGTGGTAGCCCCATACCGGATGAAACACTTTTGGCTCCTGCTAGGTCCGGGTCATCGCCAGCAACTCAGGGACAGGGGAGGGGGAGAGGAAAGTAAGGCTGTAAGCCACTTAAATGCCATGTTGTGGTGGTGTATGTTGGGAGGGAGTGGTGGTATGTACTGGGGAGAGGGGTGGGGTTATGTGTGCTGGAGGGAGGGGGTATGTGCAAGGGGAGGGTGGTGAAGTGTATGTTAGAGGTGTTGTGCACAATTAAATTGTACACTTACCTTTACTGAAAATTTGTCAGAATGAGTCTTTGATGCGGACCCCCGCTAGTGTGCACCCTGGTCAGTTCTGTGGGTGGGGAGAGGGATTCTTCATCCTCTGGGTTTGGCTTCCCGTGGTTGTTGTCCCTCCTATGGCAGGGTCTGTCTTCTTCAGAGAGCCAGGTTGTGCAACATGTAGCCGGCCAAGAATATTTGGCCACCTTTTCAGGCCTGTATAGAAGCTCCCCTCCAGAACCATCCAAATCTATTCTTGAGATGGCCAAAGGTGCATTCAATGATGGTGCTGGTGCTCTTATGCCTCTTGTTGTACTCTTCCTTCACCTCATTTGGGGGGAGGACTATGGGAGTCATAAGCCAGTTTCGCTGGGGGTAGCCTCTGTCACCTATGGGGGGGAAGCAGAATCATAGACATGGGTGTGAACTGGCTGGTAGGGTAACCTTGTGGAGGTGGGGTGATGGTTGTGGGTTCTGGGGGCATATAGAAGAAGGGAGTGTGTTGAAGGTTAGGAGGGGAGTATGTGGTTTGGGAATCCTTGTACTGCATACCTAGGAACTAGCCGCCGGTGATCTCCCCTCGGTCAAACCTGTGACAGAATCCTGAATGCTGGAGGATGTAGGCATCATGGGTGGAGACGGGTAGCAGGCACACATCCACAATCTCCCCCTGAGCTTCACACACAACCTGCATGTTTATATAGTGTTGTGCCCCCATATTCATGATATTGTGATGTATATTTAATATGAGTATTATTTGTATTCAGTTGCATTGTTTGTGTAATAAATAGCACTGTGTACTGGGGCTTCCCCCCCCCCCCCCCCCCCCCCCCCCCCCCCCCCATAGTTTGCAGTATCCTGTGATTGACTCCTTGAGATCTATCCCTATTGGCTGTTAGGTCTGAGCTAGGGCCAGCCCTCCCCCACCCCTGAGGGCTATGTGTGAGAGAGCCCAGTCTTGCTAGCATGCTTTTGTGATCAGCAGCTGTTCTAGGGGGCTGATCCCTCATTAATCTACTGTAATTCCATCAAGATATTTCAGTCATGTCCCCAAGTCATTCCCCATTTATTTTCCTTGAGTGTTACAGCTTTTCCTCTCAGCTGGGCTGAAGTATTGGCCATCTCCTTGCCTCTGGGATGGCTAGATACAGACTATGTGCAGAAGGCAATGATTCTCTTCTAAGCAACTGAACTGTAAATTGGATTTTCTTTGTTTATTCTGAGTACTACAATAAAGATTTGCGTAAGAATTGAGAGTCTACTGGTAAAGCTTCTACTTGGGGATGGTTTATGCTGTCTAAGCTATACTATACTTTGCTTAGAATAGTACATAGAGTGACATGAATTTCTGTTTCCATAAGTCTTCTTGAGTGCCCGGGAAGGGGGGGGGGGTGGTCTGAGTGTGACATGTGTACAGTTGATGATGCCTGTGACCAATGGGAAGCGGTCTGTGGTGTAGAACTGAGTCAAGTTGTTCTAGAATGCCTGGGTGGTAATGAGGAAGATAATATAGTCAGAGGTGTGGAAAAGGAAGGCATTGAGGAACTCGGCAAGACACTTGGAGATGGCGGGCTGGGTGAGGCCTTCATTGACTGCTAGCATTGACTGGAAATTGCCGCTGGCCAAAAGGGCGAAGTGTCACAATGTCAGGAGTAGAAGTGAGCCCTTGTGCTGATCCAGCAGTCAGAAACCCAACGCTTCACCTGCGGCGACTACCATTCCCCAGCGGTTGAGCCCCTGGGTACAGGTGGCCAACAGGACTTAGGAAGTCGGGTGAGGAAAAGGACTCGTCTCAGACAGAAGGAGGTGAAGACAGAGCAGAAGTAGTACCAGGCAGTGGTCAAGGCAGGCAGCGATCCAGCAGTGGTCAGGTCCGGGCAGTAGTCAGGTCAGGCAGCGATCCAACAGTGGTCAGGTCCAGGCAGTAGTCAGGACAGGCAGCGATCCAGCAGTGGTCAGGTCCAGGCAGTAGTCAGGTCAGGCAGCGATCCAGCAGAGGTCAGGTCCAGGCAGAAGTCAGGTCAGACAGAACAGCAACATGATAAACGCACCAGACACCAAGAAGGTTGTAGCTGAGGCAATAGGGAGAAGTTCCTGGTTTTAAAGTGAAGGCGTCTGACATCAGAGTAGGTGTGCCCAAAGTGTAGGCTCAAGAAGCCATAAATTTCCAGTGAGGGGAGTATGTCCAACATGTTTCGCCACAAGGCTGTATCCGTCACCATTTATCTGAACAAGACACTTTGATAGGCATCCACAATCTCCCTACTTCTTTCCGATTCTGCAGACGGTACGTTCCAATTTACATCAGACAAGTTGAAATCTCCCAACAGTAGCACCTCCCCTACTGTTGGGAGATTTCAACTTGTCTGATGTGGATTGAAACGTCCCATCCCATCTGCAGAATCGGAAAGAAGTAGGGAGACTGTGGATGCCTCTTTAAAGGGCTAAAGAACAAACATCAATTACAACATCTACAAAGGTCATGAGGATCCCAGGATAGCATATTGGATCTCTGAGTCTCAAGGCAACCCACTTCTGAAATGTAAGTGGAATCCTTAAATGAAAAGGTTATCTTGCTGCTCCCAGCAGCAAAGTACTAAAGAGAGCTGCCTTGCAGAGAGATAAATAGGATAAAAAGTTTAGGCCCAATAGTTTCAGTTATTGAAACATTGCCACTTATTCATAGATGATGTACAATTGTGGTTAGAATCTGAGAAAAGATCAGGGTATTGCCATGAATTATCAGAATGGTTTAAGACTAAATGAAACTTAATTTAGAGAAGATTCATTAAATATGGTTCTCTACACATCAGAGAACACTTCATGCCATCTACAGTTGGCATTCCCTTAGTAGAAAAGCCGGTGGAGTCTGGTAGGATAGGGAATTAAATTTTGACCAAGATTTTTTCTGTTATACATTCTTCGTTTGCCAAATTTGTGATTACTGTGTAGATTGCAACCATTCCTGGATAGGAAAGATTTGACTGTCCTTATTCATGCCTATCTCCTTTCCAGGACTGATTATTGTATTGGTTTGTATTCTGGTCTCCCAAATATCAATGGAGGAGACTTCAGTTAGTCCAAAATACAGCTGCCTGTCTATTAATGACCAAAAAAACCTTCTGATCAAGTTACCTCCCATGCTCACACCTTTAGCAGAGTAATATTGGTTACCAATTGAGCAGTATGCTCATTTTAATTTGATATGGTTAGTATTTAATGCTCTGAGTTTAGACTAGAGGGTCCTTTATATTTATGAGATCTCTTGAAAGCATAGAGCCCTCCAGGAAACTGCTCTTTGCAGTGAGCATTGCTAGTGATTCCAACTGGGCTCAAATTACAGGCTTTTTATAAATGCATTTTTTTTTTTATATTAGCACTGCAAAATGAGCTACCAGTTGAATTTAATCAATTTCAATGCTATGAAAAAATTTAAGAAGCTCTTGAAAATCTAGTTGTATAAGAACTGCTTTTGTAATGAGATTTAGCTATGTATAATTGATATAGTATGTCCAGAGATTGTTTTTACATTTTTGTGAAGGGTGAAATGATGTGTGTGGGGGGGGAGGAGGGGGTGTTGATTGGTTGAAGATATTTGTAATCTATATTAATTATTGTAATTTACCATAAACTGTTTGTTGAGGCAAGAATCAAGTCTTGTAAAGTTTGGAGCACATAATAATAAGTAGGGCTATATTGAATATTTATATTCGATTTGATTCAGCCCCGAATAGTGCCCTGAATACATTATTCATATTCGGCCAAATAGTATTTAAATTTGAATATAAATATTCCAGGGCTCTACTGTGCTAAATACTTCTGAAATAAACACTTGATTTTTGATTTCACGTTGCTTCTTTTATTATTTATTATGTTACAATGCCCATTATTTGTGTTCGGTATTTATATTCAACAAAATAATATTTTTTCATTATTCGTACTTGGCAGAATAGTAAAATATGCAGTTTGGTACAGATCTAATAAGGGAGCTGAGTGAATTATCTCAGAGACTGTGCATATACACTCAATGAATACTTAAGCTCTGGAACTTGTTGCCAGAGGATGTGGTAACAGCAATTAGCTTGTCTGGGTTTAAAAAAGGTTTGGACATGTTCCTGGAGGAAAAGTCCATAGTCTGCTATTGAGACAGATATGAGGAAGCCACTGCTTGCCCTGGGATTGGTAGCATGGAATGTTGCTACTATTTGGGTTTCTGCCTGATTTTTATGATCTGGATTGGCTACTGTTGGAAACAGGATACTGGGCTAGAGAGACCATTGGTCTGACCCAGTATGGCTAATCTTATGTACCTGTTACTGTTGATATTCTGCCTGTTGTTTTTGTCACTGCTGACTTTGTGACTGCCTTGAAAGACAAAGGGGCTGATGCAGAAAGCCTAGCTGTAAGGTTACTGTGTGGATTATGTGTGAACATTAATGGTCAATCAATGAAGTGAAGGATTGAGTGCAGGTGTTAGCTTGCACACAAAACATGACTGCAGACTGCATTAAAATGTATGGTAATGAATCTTTTAAGTATTCCGGGCCATGAATAGAAAGGAACAGTGGCTTTTGCAGGTCTAGGGCAGTGGAGAAGAGTTAGTGGAGAAAATTTCATGTCAGTTTTTAAGATTTAACTGCCAGTTTTGTCTTCTTCTGCAACCAGACCTGCCTGCAAGTTTAAAAGACTGACAGGAAGTAACACAGCTTGTGCACATGTTGGAACAAAAATTAAAAGTGAATGTCTAACACTGCTGGCAATGTACCAGACGACTGGAAGACCACCAGGGGGTGGGGGGAGACGGTAGGGAATAGAAAAGGAGGTGCCAGTCATGCTGTACCATGCCGGGGGAGCGGGGAAAAGGAAGATGCCTAACTCATGAGCGAGCAGGCAAGGAGGAGAGAAACAGAGATATCTGAGCACAGGGGTGGAGTGGGGTTGGGGAGAGATGATGGATGTAGTGAGTGGAGTGGAAAGAACTAAGAGATCAAATGAAGGGGAAGAGAGTGGAGAGATGCTGGTGCCACTGAGGGGGGATGAATTTGGGAGGAGATAAAGCTAGAGTTATGCCCTTTGGTTGCCTGTAGGTCTGGAGTTGCCTGTGTATCCCCTGCCATTGACCAGGAGGAGAAAGAGAGGAGTCCTAAAACTGGAGAGATCCACTGGCTGCGAGAGGCAGGTTGGGGATCCAATAAGTGGCAACCAGTAGATAATGTGCTACGAGTGGATAGAGGAAGGCCCAGCCTGGGAGCAGGAGACCAGAGCCAGGGAGAGTTCGTCCCAGAACCAGGGTGGACCAAAGGTGGGGTCCACCTTTGAAGGAGGGTCAGACTGAAGGGGGTCTGAGCCCAAAAAAGTAAACCAGCATACAGTAGAGGAGTATAAGTGTTAGGGGAAATAAAATATCTCTCTCTGGGATAGGCACAGACAGACAGGAGAAGCTGTGAATACTTGTAAATATAACATTAAATATCCTGTACGTTAAACATAACATTACATATACATTAAATATAACATTAAATATTGTAAGGAATATGAGGGTGAGAGGGAGAATGAAGGCATAAGGAGGAACGAGGAGGCTCGAGGGGGAGGGAGACTGGGTAGAGAAAGGAAGGAGTCTTTTCCCCTGGGGGATTGGAGAAAAGGAAAAGACTACAATTCCAAGCAGCCCCTGAGTAGGTCCCATGGTAGAAACAGGGACTTCAATCCCCAACAGCCCCCAGAGGAGGTCAGGAGAAGGGCAAGAGAAGGGAGTTGGAAAAACCTGTCCCAGAGAGCCAGGATGAGGGAAGGAGTTCTGAACCTGCCCAATCAAGCAAATGGAGAGCAGCTGAGCAATGGGTGTGGGGAGGAACCTATGGACTGGCAAGGGGAAGAAAAGGGGGAGGAACTAGAGAAAGAGGAGCCGATGGAGATTGCTGCTCTGACTAAACTGGAAGGAAAGGAGGTGAAACAGGAGAGAGCTGCTCGGGAGGAGAGCCTGGTAGAAGAAGGGAAAAGGTGGCTATCCAATGAGGGGAGCTGAGAGAACAGGTTTACCATGAAAGGGTCATGCAGGTGGTGGTCAGGGTATAATGCTGGCCTGGTTGGGATGGGACCCTTGCCACTCTCCCTAGGTTGCTTTCTTTTGAAAGGGAGAGAGGAGGACTGGTGGTTTTGGGCATAACTGCTATACATGAACTGCTGGTAGTTTGAACCCTTTCTGAGCTGCTGTGTTTGGGGAATTGTTTTGTATAACTGCTTACATGAACTGCTGGGGAGTTTGAACCCTTTTTGATCTACCGTGTTTGGAGAATTACTTTGCATAACTGCTATACATGAACTGCTGGGAGTTTGAACCCTTTCTGAACTGCTGTGTTTGGGGAATTGTTTTGCCTAACTGTTGACATGAACGGCTGGAGAGGGTTTGAACCCCTTCTGGAGCTACCGTGTTTGGAGAATTACTTTGCATACCTGCTATACATGAACTGCTGGGAGTTTGAGCCCTTTTTGAGCTACTTTGTTTGAAGAATTGCTTTGCATAACTGCTTTATATGAACTGCTGAGATTTTGGAACCTTTTGGGGTTTTTTTTTTAATACTATGCTGTTGAACTGCTATGCTTCTTGAGAAATGCTGTGGTGGGAACTACCTTTGGAGGAGCAATTGACACAAAAGGATTACAATAAAGTATAATGATCTGACCTTGTGGATTGCCTTGTGCGCTTTAGCAGTGGATTACAGCTAAAGGGCCGAGGGACTCAAGAATCTCCCGGTGCAAGAGACTTTTCCAAGAGTCTCCCAGTGGTGGAGACCTTACAATATCCTATGCTGCACAAACAAATGTTCCCCATGGTTTTCCCCAGAACTGTGAATCCTTAAGTGTCAAGGACGTCAACTTGAAAGAAAATGGAGAAAATCTCATCTAGATGAAGACAGGCTCAACTGTAAGAAACACGACAATGTACAGCCAGGCTCTAACAACAGCCAAAAAACAATATTTTTCTCAACACATAGAACAAGCTGCAAATTCAGCTCTGAGTAAACTGCCTGCCTGCCTAACCACAACTCAGGAATGGGCAAACAACAACAAACTTTGCCTGAACCCAAATAAAACAGAGATTCTTTGGGTACCAAACATAAGTGAACAAATACCCACCTCAAAATACCTTTTAGGAAGCATGAACTCCCCATAAAATCACGGTCAGGAATCTTGGGATACTGCTAGACTCATTACTCACTCTGATCCCACAAATTCAAACAACCTTCAAAAATTGTCTCTATCAGCAGCTGTGAATTCTCTCTCAATATATTGATGAGTCTGACCACAGTGGTCCATGGAAAAATTATGTTCTTACCTGATAATTTTCTTTCCTTTAATCATACCAGACCAGTCCAGACTAATGGGTTACATAGTAACATAGTAGATGACGGCAGAAAAAGACCTGCATGGTCCATCCAGTCTGCCCAAGACAAACTCATATGTGTATACTTTACCTTGAATTTGTACCTGTCCTTTTCAGGGCACAGACCATATAAGTCTGCCCAGCAGTATTTCCCGCCTCCCAACCACCAGTCCCGCCTCCCATCACCGGCTCTGGTACAGACCGTATAAGTCTGCCCTCCCCTATCCTCGCCTCCCAACCACCACCCCCTCTTCCCCCCAACTGCTCCGCCACCCAATTTCAGCTAAGCTTCTGAGGATCCATTCCTTCTGCACAGGATTCCTCTATGCATATCCCACGCATGTTTGAACTCCGTTACCGTTTTCATCTCCACCACCTCCCGCGGGAGGGCATTCCAAGCGTCCACCACCCTCTCCTTGAAAAAATACTTCCTGATATCTTTCCTGAGTCTGCCCCCCTTCAATCTCATTTCATGTCCTCTCGTTCTACCGCCTTCCCATCTCCGGAAAAGATTTGTTTGCGGATTAATACCTTTCAAATATTTGAACGTCTGTATCATATCACCCCTGTTCCTCCTTTCCTCCAGGGTGTACATGTTCAGGTCAGCAAGCCTCTCTTCATACGTCTTGGAACATAAATCCCATACCATCCTCGTAGCTTTTCTTTGCACCGCTTCCATTTTTTTAACATCCTTCGCAAGATACGGCCTCCAAAACTGAACACAATACTCCAGGTGGGGCCTCACCAACGTCTTATACAGGGGCATTAAAACCTCCTTTCTCCTGCTGGTCACTCCTCTCTCTATACAGCCTAGCAATCTTCTAGCTACTGCCACCGCCTTGTCGCACTGTTTCGTCGCCTTCAGGTCCTCAGATACTATCACCCCAAGATCCCTCTCCCCGTTCGTGCCTATCAGACTCTCCCCGCCTAACACATACGTCTCCCTTGGATTTCTACTCCCTAAGTGCATCACTTTGCATTTCTTCACATTGAATTTTAATTGCCAAACGTTAGACCATTCTTCTAGCTTCTTCAGATCTTTTTTCATGTTTTCCACACCCTCCGGGGTGTCCACTCTGTTGGAAATCTTGGTGTCATCCGCAAAAAGGCAAACTTTACCTTTTAACCCTTCGGCAATGTCACTCACAAATATATTGAACAGAATCGGCCCCAGCACCGATCCCTGAGGCACTCCACTACTCACCTTTCCCTCCTCCGAGCGAACTCCATTCACCACCACCCTCTGGCGTCTGTCCGTCAACTAGTTCCTAATCCAGTTTACCACTTCGGGTCCTATCTTCAGGCCGTCTAGTTTATTTAAGAGCCTCCTGTGGGGAACCGTGTCGAAAGCCTTGCTGAAATCTAAGTAGATAATGTCCATAGCACGTCCTTGATTTAATTCTCCTGTCACCCAGTCAAAGAATTCAATGAGATTCGTTTGGCACGATTTCCCAGTGGAAGGAGACAGAAAAAATAGTTCCAAGTAAACCGCCCCTTAAGGGTATTGTTTAGCCTGGAATGTTCAGTATTTCGAATAGCCAAGCAATGGTGCTCTGAAGTCTAGAACGTTAGACAGTTAATACCAAACAGGCATGCTCTTGGAGCCAATATGCAGAACCTCACTGTTCCTGCTTGGCCAAAGGCAACTGCAACCTCCCCTCACAGTAAAGTAAGTGGGAGGGAATGGTCCATACTGAGCTTGCCCAAGCACATAGAGATCTACCCCTGAATCCAGGGAAAGAACTCCGTGATGCCAAGTAACAGGAGTAATACAGAGCTGGCACAACAACACGTGGCAGGAGATTGAATAGAGTAGATGAAGTAGGCAGTGCTGTAGGACATCCCACCATATTGAAGCGTTGTGGAACAGCCAGGGATACCTAAAGGAAACAACACTCTGACACACTTTAGCCAGGGAGGGCATCTGGATTGGTCTGGTCTGGTATGATTAAAGGAAAGAAAATTATCAGGTAAGAACATAATTTTTCCTTCCTTGTCATCTATACCAGACCAGTCCAGACTAATGGGATGTAGCAAAACAGTTTCCCAAAAGGGGGGGGGGGGGGAGAGAAAAGAAGGATGCAGAAGGTTGAAAAATCAATAACGCTATACACACAGCAAAAACTGATCACTAGAAAATGATTTGAATATCCGAACCACCAGGCTACCAAAATGGAACAGAGTTAGACACTAGAAAAGGAACTGAAGCTGTAGGACATAAAACAAACGTCCCGAGCAAAAGAAAAATTACGTACCCCTGTCCCGAGAGTAGCAAAAGAAGCAGCAAGAGATACTCATGCCAAAGGACCCCCCTTTGGAAAGAAGGCAACAGTCGTATCCAAGCAACAAGGAGAAGGACTGTCTCTCCAAGACTAGGATCCACCACTCCGAACCCTGGCAGGACAAAGACTAACTCCCAAACCTGCCAGTCTGCCTTGTGTCCAAGATGGTCGGATGAAGCGACCCTAACAAGTACTAGGAGTACGCAACCCCAAACAGTGCACCACACTTCACAGAAGAAAGGAAGCAAGGCCCAGGAACCACCCAGACCCGCGCTTAGTGAGAGAATCAAACTTCACAGAACAAGAAGAGACTCCAGAGTCAAGAGAACCAACTAACTGGAGTGCTAGTCTCTCCAGAAGAACCATGAAGAAAAGGGCAGCAGCATACCAGTAGAAAGAGAGTACTCCTCAACCAGCTCGCTTAGGGATGAAAAAACAGAGCCAAGAGAACAAAAGGAGACAAAAAGGAAGAAAGTCGAGAGCCACCCTGTGGAGAAAAGACCCCCAAGGTGCCAAGTAGCCACAAAAGGAGCAGAGACTAATTCAAACTGCAGCAATGAAGAAGCTTCTCGCCAGCCACCAAGAGGCTACAGCAAGAAAAGGTGCCACGGGAATGGTAGCTAACAGGAGACAAGACAGCCTTGTCTAGCAATCTAAACTGCAGTATGCCACAGCTGCTGAGAAGTTACTGTATCCAACCCGCAGAAAAGAGCTGGGGTTGACCGATAAGGTGAAACAGTGCCCAACAGGCAAAGGTGAAAATACTCTCCACAATCAGAGACTGAACTGTGCTCAAGGGACAGAAACTAAACTGCGCTCATCAGTCAGAGTAGGATCTGTACTCAACCAGAACAAACAGATTTGCACTCAAAGCACACAAACTGAGCCATGCACCACGGGCAGAGAAAGAGTTGCACACCTCTGGCAAAGCTAGAAATGCACTGAACAAGCAGAGAAGAAGCTTAGAGTAACAGACAGAGGATGAGCAGTGCCCCACTGAAAAAGCTGGATGTTAGCAGTACCTGCAGAACTGAAGCTGTGGTACAGATGAAACTGTGTATGTATAAAACGCAGACAAGGAGCTCCTTTCCACACGCAAACAAGGAGCTGCGCTCCAGACACCGGTAAGGAGCTGCGCTCCAGACACCAGCAAGGAGCTGCGCTCCAGACACCGGTAAGGAGCTGCGATCCAGACACCAGCAAGGAGCTGCGCTCCAGACACTGGCAAGGAGCAGTGCTTAACAGGCTGACAAGGAGCTATACTTCCTACGCAGACATGAAGCTGTGCAGTACCAGCAGTTACAGAGCTGTGCTCCACATACCACCCTGGAACTGCGCCCAATCTGCAGAGAAGAATTGTGCTAAACACACAGAAATGGAGCTACACTCAACAGGCAGTGGAGCTGCACTCTGCATGCAGACAGGGAGCTGCGTTCCATACTTCTGCATGCCACACACAGACAAGGAGCTGCGTTCCACAGGCAGACACAGAACCATGTTCTACACGCAGACACAGGACTGCGCCCCACACTGAGACCTGCAGAGAAAGAACTACACTCAACATGTGACAATGGAGCTGTGTTCAACATGCAGCGATAAAAGTTTGCAGAATAAGCAGCGAAGGAACTTCACTCAACATGCCATGATACAGCGATGGAGCTAAAGCCAACCTGGAACAGTGGAATTGTGCCCAACATGCAGCGATGGAGCCGTGCCCAATATGGAACGGTGGAACTGCATGGAGTAATGAAGCTGTGCTCAACATGCAGTGATGGAGCCGCGCTCAACATGCAGCGATGGAGCTGTGTTCAACATAGAGTGATGGGGCTGTGCTCAAATGCAGCGATGGAGCTGTGCTCAACATGCAGCGATGGAGTTGTGCTCAACAAGCAAAATGCATAGATGGAGCCCCGGGGAACAGCCAGAGAAGAAGGTGCTGCCAGGAGGCCAACAAGAATGGAGCACAACTTGTGGAAATGCAGACCTGGCGCTGCAATCCCCTGGCCCTAAAACTACAAGAGAAAGCCCCATGCCCCAAGAGACACTCTTGGCCCCAAAGTGGTCTCTGAGCCACAATAACCGCCCTCCTAGGCAACCGAGATGGAGCAGCAGTCAACGTAGAGAAAGAACTCCCGCCAAGAGGGAGGTAAACACCACAGATCTGGAATCCTCAGACTATAGGGAGCAAAATGCAGCCGTAAGGCAGTGAGGAAGAAACAATTCTCGCCAGGCCAGGAACAAAGAGGAAGCTGGCCACTAACACCAAACCGAGGAAAAACCAGCTAAGGGAGAGTCAAATGCAGACCTAGAACAGAGCCACTTCCCTGCAGAAAAGTAGAGAAAAGCACAAAGCTAAGAGGTGATAATCCAGATGCACAGCAATAGATCTGCTCAGCAGGAAAGAACTGCGCACCTTACAGAAAAGGAGTACCAAATGTGCCAGGAGAGAGGCAACTGAAACTAGAAGAGGCAAAATCCGCCTGTGCCAGGCTAAAACTCCCGCCCAAAAGCAAGGGAAAGCAAGGAAGAGCTGTGGCAAACTAGTCCTAAAAAGGCACATTCCCATAAAGAGACACTGAACTGAGTCCAAGCAAAAGACTGGCAAGAATGGCTCTCCCGAGGGTATTCAGAAGAGGGACTTCAGCTAGCAGTTGCACACCAAGGGCAACTTGGACCCCCACCAGAAGGAAAGTACCCTGCAGACAAACCAGAGCAGACAGGAGGGATCCATGGGGATGAGAGAACCAGAACCTCCCTAAGGTAGGGAGGAAAAACTTCTGCCAAACAAGAATCAAATAGCAGGGGTGTCTCAAGCAAGATGAGACCGGACGGTCTGAAAAACAACTGACCAACAGTCGCATTTCTGACAGGAATGAAAAAATAGCCCTGGACTAAAAGGAGAAATTAGGTCTTACCTGATAATTTTCTTTCTATTAGTTCTTCACACTATTCCAGGACAAGTGGGTAGTTATGTCCATCGACCAGCAGGTGGAGATAGAAAATCCAGAAATGAGCACTACTACCTAGCCACGTGCTAGCCGCCCAGTTCCTCAGTATTGTACATAAGCCAGCAGAAAACCAACCTAAATGCATGAACAGCAACCAACCAACAAACAAGGCAAAAAAAACCAAAAAACAACGACAGGATCCAAAACAGTGAGCAGGGCAGTCAGAAGCAAAATAGGTCAAAAACACCGGGAGGGCTCCTGGAATAGTGTGAAGAACTAATGGGAAGAAAATTATCAGGTAAGACCTAATTTTTCCTTTTAGTCCTGGCTCTTCTCACAAGCCTTTAATACATAGGGTGACTGACTATACACTCATTCTGCACCTGAACTAGCTTGATACACACACTGTAACCTAGATCAGTTCCTTATCTTCTGCTTAACTATACAAAGAACTTGCCTTGAGTGTAGCTAACCATCAAATTATCCCAACTGACTCTGTACCAAGCATCTTGTTCCCATCATATATCTGCTCTTGGTCCCTTCGTAAGCCATATTGTGGAAACTCTTTAGCATCATATCTATGTTACTTGAATGTTCTAATGCATGTTTATTAAGTGTGTCATTAGTATTATGCTAACATTCTCCTTCTCTGCACATATTCAACAGATTGCTAAAACCTGTCATTTCTTCCTTTATAATATCACCAAAATTTGCCCTTTCCTCTCTGAACACGCTATCAGAACCCTCATCCACACTCTCATCACCTCTCGCTTAGACTACTGCAACTTGCTTCTCACAGGTCTTCCTCTCAGCCACCTCTCTCCTCTTCAATCTGTTCAAAATTCTGTTGCCCATATCAGCCCACTCCTGAAGTCACTTCACTGGCTTCCTATCCATTTCCGTATAAAATTCAAGTTCCTCTTATTGACCTATAAGTGCATTCACTCTGTAGCCCCTCACTACCTCTCCACCCTCATCTCTCCCTACACTCCTTCCCAGGAACTCCGTTCAGTAGGCAAATCTCTCCTAATTGCACCCTTCTCCTCCATCGCTAACTCCAGACTCCGTTCCTTTTATCTCGCCGCACCTTATGCCTGGAATAGGCTTCCTGAGCCATTACGTCAAGCTCCATCCCTGGCCGCCTTCAAATCCGGGCTAAAAGCCTACCTGTTTGATACTGCTTTTGACTCCTAACTTGTCACTTGCTCGTAACCTTTATCTTGTCTTCCTCTCTTCAATAGTCCCTTTCCCTATGTGTCCTATCTGTCTGTCCTACCCTTATCCCTTATTTGTCCTGTCTGTCTGTCCTGATTTAGATTGTAAGCTCTTTTGAGCAGGGACTCTTTCTTCATGTTCAATTGTGAAGCGCTGTGTACGACTGGTAGTGCTATAGAAATGATTTATAGTAGTAGTAGTAACATTGTATTATATCTCTGGTATTTGAATTCCAGTGCTGTTAAATGTGTATTAATTTTGATACTGTTTCAAGGTAGTTCTATTGTTAGGTTTCAAATTTACTGTTTTAAAGTTTACCTCATTTATTGTATTTATGTTTATTCTTGGTTATTTGTTATCCTGTTAACAAAATTGTAAATTTTATGTTAAACTGTACCTGCTGTACACTGCCTTGGGTGAATCTCTTCATAAAGGTGGTTAATAAAGTCCAATAAATAAAAAGTAAAAAATATAATT
Source organism: Microcaecilia unicolor (assembly GCF_901765095.1). Taxonomy (NCBI): domain Eukaryota; kingdom Metazoa; phylum Chordata; class Amphibia; order Gymnophiona; family Siphonopidae; genus Microcaecilia; species Microcaecilia unicolor. Next base: position 123,655,945 of record NC_044031.1, on the reverse strand, counting down.
TGAGAAAGAAGTGGAAAAGGGAGTTCCCCTTTGGGAATAACAACAGGGACTTTGGACTAATAATTTGCCAGTTGCAAGAGTTAAAATAGTTGCACATGTTTAGACTTTTTGAGTACAGCTTGGTTTGTGGAAGGAATTGGGGCACAGGATCAGCTCCAGAGAGTAAAGTACAGCCTCTCAAACCCCTGGACCCTATTCTGAACCATTGACCCAATCCCAAGCATATGTGCTGGAACTGATGATGATTGAGGGAAGATTGGCTCTGAATGTGAAACTGAACTGAGATCAGTTCTGTGCACCAGGGCTGCAGGGGCGAGACTCAGGTTACACCATCCAAATTTGTGAGTGGAGAAGCCACTACGAGCCAGGTATGAGAATGTCAGGCAGTCTCTTTGGTTTTCACTCAGGTGAACCTCTAGAGCACCTCTTGAAAGGCCACAAAATGCAAAACCCTTACCCAACCCTAGGATTCTCTGGAGCAGTTGCCTGCTGGCCCTTAAGCAGCCCGCCGTGAGTGGCAACTGCCGTGCACGAGGGATGCGGGTGCTGCACGTGAAGCCGGGGCGCTAGGCGGGAAACTCGAGCAGGGAAGAAGCGACTGCGCGAGAAGAAGGCGGGACTCGGGAGGGGTTTCTTGTGGGCTTGTCTCTCTCTCTCTCACTCCTGGCGGAGGAGGAGGACTCAGGACAGCCGCAAGAGGGAGCCACTTCGGGCTGCTGGTGCTCGCTTGCGCTCGTGATGGCGGAGGACAGCGAGTCCGCGGGTAGCCAGCAGAGTCTGGAGCTGGACGACCAGGACACCTGCGGCATAGACGGCGACAATGAGGAGGAAATGGAGCATGCCAGGGGGTAAGCGAAGCCGGCCCTCCCAGCTCCTCATGCCAGCGGCGGCCGCCTGATTGTGTGTGCTCAGCCCGGGCCCGGGATTTCCCTGCACCTTGCATCCCGCCTTCTCCTCTCCCTTCCTGCCGGGGCGGCCAGCACCCTGAAGCGCGTTTCCCGGGCGCCGCTGTGTGGGCAGCCGGCCTCACTGATTCCAGGCTGTCGGGGACGAGGAGACAGACAGTAGTGGCTACACTGTGGTCGGCTGCTCACGCTATAGGGCGACAGCAGGGCCGGTTCGGCAGCCAGCGTTTGATAGTTAGTGGCTGCTCCGCCCCCGTTTTACTGTGTTGTGTGTCCTACCTGGCTGTGTCACTCTTGCTGTTGTGTCCGACACCCCGGACATGGAGGGGATCTGGGGGAAGTGCGGTGGGTTGCACACTTTGTAGAGGGCTGTATACAAATATTTCTAGGCCCCACAGCAGACACCTGGTATTTTAGCGTTCAGGGTAGCTAAGAATATTCGCACCATTCTGATCCCCAGTGCCTTTCATTTGTACCATCTCCACCTTCCTCTGTTTGGTGGGAGTAGAACGTCCCCCCAACTGGCTGTTCATCCGATACAAACACTCCCAGCACTAAAGACGGTGACGCTCTCTTCCTTGTACTCTTAAGATTAGCAGGTCTCGGTGGGCATGATCAGCAGTATACCTAGTAAGACCTGATCCACTGAACTATGTTTCTTTCTCAGGGGTGGTCAAAGTATGTCAGTCATTGAGTGAAAAAATATATAAAGCTACACTACTAGCTAATATTGAACTGTCAAATGGCTTCTTTGAATTCTTTGTCTTTTATCCTTCCTTTCCACTATTTTTAGTTTCTGGGGTTTTAGCGTTTGTAGGATTAGAGGTTAAAAAAAATGAGGATGTTTGTTTTTTTTAAGTCACTAAATAAGTTCACACATTGTTCCCATGTTACACATATCCATTTATTTATTTATTTATTGCATTTGTATCCCACATTTCCCACCTTTTTGCAGGTTCAGTGTGGCTTACAATATGAGATGAGTGATGGAAATACAGTTTATTACAAATTGGTTATGGATTACATTGTGCAGAGTTATTCTGGTTAAGGTTCTGATAAGGTGCAGCCTAGTGATTCCCCAATTTACTTTGGGATGGATTTAGGAGCTTTGCTGGAATTGTCACTGGTTAGTTTGCTCAATTGACTAGAACATTTTACCAAAGCTGAAGGTTGTGTTTGTACCTGGCCTATACCAAGCAAAGAGTTATATGTGGTTATAAAGTTTGTAACGATACTGGTACTTTCCAGTTACTAGGTTTGAAACTTGTGCAACATGTTTATTTGGAAACTCTGCTAGTAGTGTTAATCCCTATTTTAAAAAATAAAGTGTTATAGAACTCTTTCTTGCCCCTGTCACAGTATAATGCTACTCTGCCTAAGACAGGAATAAACCATATGAGAAATGTACAGATTATCTATCAGGATTTATTAACCACCTTTACGAAGAGATTCACCCAAGGTGGTGTACAGCAGGTGCGGTTTAACATAAAACATACTTTTTTTAACAGTATAACAATAGTAAAATGACCAAGTATAAACAAATACAATAAATAAGGTAAACTTGAAAACAGCAAAACCTAATAATAGGACTACCATGAAACAGTATCACAAATATAAACATTTAAAAGCACTTCATTCAGATAACATTGATATAATACCAATGAAACACCTAATCAACACACAGAACTTTCAAATACCAGAGATATGATGTTAATGCTTTTCTACAGTACAGCTTACTGTGTAGCCTAGGGTACAAGATGGGGAGTAGCAGTTGGGATAAATAGATGGGTGGCTAAGAAGGCAAATTCTTTGTACGTTTAAACAAGATATAAGGAACTGGTCTAAATTAGTGTGTGTGACAAGCTAGTAGCCAGTTGTTCAGCATGGCGAGCCGGCTCCAGCAAACAAGGTAAGCATAGCAGGAGGGCGCCACAAGCCATGCTTACCCCATTTACCTCACCTCCCACCATTGCCCTCGTTTGCCTGCACCACCCTGGGGGGTTTAAATCGTTTTTATTACCTCCGTCGAAGCGGCCACATCATTGAAAGCCCTGCCTGTCTATAGCCTTCCCTTCGTGAGTTCGTTCCCTCAGAGTCCCGCGCTTCTGACGTCATTTCCTCTTTCCGCGAGGGCAGGACTCTGAGGAAACGAACTCGAAGGGAAGGCTAGAGACGGGCAGGGCTTTCAATGACACTGCCGCTTCGACGGAGGTAATCAGGAGATAGAGGAGAATCGCTGGGTATGGATAGCTGAAGGGGGGGCATGGGAGATAAGAGAATCGCTGGGTATGGATGGCTGGAGGGGGGGCAGGGGAGAGAAGAAATGCTGGACATGGATGGAGGGGAGGGAAGAGTGAGGAATGAGATGAGGGAAAAGGAAGAGAGGAGAAAAACTGCACATGGATGAAGACAATAGGCAGAAGCTGGATCCACTGGACAGTCAAGTCTGCGGAGGACCCAGCTTTTACTTACGGATGTAGGGCAAGAAATGAAGAAGAAAGGTGGAAAGTAAAATAAATGGAAAGGAAGCCCTGGAAATGGAGTTCAGAGGACAGATAGCAGCAGAATCGGATACTGGACCAGCATGATCAGAAAAATAAAGTCACCAGACAACAAAGGTAGAAAAAAGTCATTTTATTTTCATTATAGTGTTTGGAATATGTCCACTTTGAGAATCAGGTGCTCAACATTAAAAGTTTATATTTATTTACGGCATTTTATCCCACATTAAACATGAATTAGATTGGAACCTGGGATCATTTAATTTTTTTTTTTCCTGGAGTAATGCATTGCCGCCCCCCCCCACCCAAGGCTCTCTCCCCGGCTATAGCCAGCTCTGCAGTTTGGGGGGGGGGGGGCGCAGAGGTGGACCGGGGAGAGAGCCTGTTAAACATTTACCAGCACACACTGAAAGCCTTTAATACCTAAAGTAGAGGTAGTCTCAAGTTAGAAGTAGGCTTCTGGGGGTAAGTTCCAGAGCATGGAGGCTACTCCTAAGAAGGCTCACTGGTGGGTATCACATCATACAGTTGTTTGTTTCTTTTTAATAAGGGTACAGGTAGTGATGCTCCTTGAGAGAGATCCTTAGAGGTGTCAAAGATGTGTAAAGGGCTAACTTATTCTTTACGTACTCTGGTCTTTTAGTTATTCTTCTGTAGAGCACAAAGTCGCATCTATTCAGGAATTGTGGAATCCTTTGGTGCCTGCTGCCCCCCCAGAAATAGAAATAAGGTTCTGCTGTTATGATCGTGGTCAGAAGCCCTCTCAAACTTACCTTTTTCCTGGGGGTCAGCTTCTTAGCTGGCTTCTGTTTCTTTTGTCTGACCTTTCTGAGCTAGCTCTCTCTCTCTATGCTGGCTTCCAGCAGCATGACTCTAATTGTTTCACTTTACTACAGCTGTGTGTGGACTGAGTTAGCTCTACCTCTCTTTGGGTGTACTGGCTTCAAGTGTTTCACGGTGCTGCATTGGTGTGCGTTGGGCCTCTCTGGGTTTGTGTGCTGTCTGCCTGGGTCTTGGGAGTGTGACATCATCAGGGAGGGCCTTGATAAGGAAGTGATGTTCTTCCCTTCAGGGCCTTTGCAACATTTGCTTTAGGTAGGGTGGTGCAGTGTTCACTTCTGACTTTGTGTCAAGTTTCCCTGCTTGCTTTTGCTAAGGTCAGTGTTAGTGCAGAGTGCACTTGTGACTTGTACGTGTTTAGCTACTACTACTACTAGTACTACTTAGCATTTCTATAGCGCTGCCAGGATTACGCAGCACTGTACAAATTTAAACATGGGGAGGACAGTCCCTGCTCAAGAGCTCCCCTGCTTTCCCTGTTGTTACGGTGAGAAGCACTTCTGTTAGTGTAGTGCTGGAGTTTGGTGCTTGGAGCACCCATGTTAGTGTAGTGCTGGATTTTGGTGCTTGGAGCACCCTTGTTAGTGTAGTGCTTAGGAAGCACCTTTGTTGTTTGTGTATTTGGCTTTCCTGCATGTTCCCTTGTGGTTTCCCTGCTCCCTTGTTTGCTTCTGTTAGAAGCACTTCTATGGGTTTACTGCTTGGTTAGTTTAGTGCTGTGGGGCACAGCTGTAACTTGGTGCTTAGGAAGCATCTTTGCTAGTTCTTGTGTTTTTTCGTCTTTGCTTTTTCCCTGCACTTCTGTTAATGTAGGGCATAGGGGCACCCCTGTTAGTTTCTGTTAGGAGCACTGCTGTTAGTGTAGGGCTTAGGAGCTCTTTTGTTGGTGTCGGGCTTAGGAACACTTTTTGCCAGTTTAGGATTTAGGAGCATTCAGTTTCAAGCTTGTTCTAGTCCTGATCCCGGTAAGTCCTGCCGGCCACTCGAACCCAGGGGCTCAACCCTTGGGGGGCATTGGCTAAGTGCAGGTGAAGCTGTATGGACCAGTCCGGGGTGTTCCCATCCTGTGTCCTCCAGTCCGGGGGATTCCAGTCCATGTGTTCCGGCTCGCTGGGCAGTGCCTGCAGTCCCTGCCGGTGTGCTTGCCCAGTGTTGGTTGGTGGGTTTTGCCTGCTGCTGTCACTCCTCAGCAGCAGCCCAAGGGCTCACGTTTGCTCCAGAGTCCGGCCCCACGGGCTCTGAACCTGAGAACCTGACATCTGCATCTTCAGTCGTTTAACTTTTAAATTTAACATTTTTTCACCAAGTCATTCTATTTCCAGAGAACTGAAGTTGTTCATATTTTAATTACTAACCAGCTCACAAGCTGCATACTCAAATAGTAGTGCTTAAACAGTATGATGAAAATCTGGAAAGAGTGCAATGTATATAAACTTAATCTGAACTGTATAACATTTAAAATATTGATACGGGTGAGTTTATTAGGATTGTTCAATGTGTTAAGCCTTTTTCCTGGGCACCTTCTGATGGTCCTTGAAGAAAAAATATTTGGTATATAAGGGTTTCTTTTTCTTTTTGATAGCTGGAATCATTTATTTATTTGTAGCATTTGTATCCCACATTTTCCCACCTATTTGCAGGCTCAATGTGGTTTACATTGTTCCGTAATGGCGATCTCCAATTCCGGAATGAGAAATACATAGTTATATTGCAGGTGACAAAGTGGATTAGGCATTCAAGTAAAGAGAATTAATTTTCGTAATGAGAATACAAAGGTAATTCATTAAACTTCAGTCGTGATAGAGTAACTTAAGCAGTCAAGAATAGAGAGTTCTGTTTTGTACAGTTCTGGTATGAGTTTTATTGTCTGGTGTTTAGGATGGATCATTGTGGTATGCCTTATTGAACAGGTTGGTTTTTTAGTTGTTTTCGGAAATTAGTTATGTTGTGTATTTTTGTGGCTTTTGGTAACGCATTCCATAGATGCGTACTTATGTAGGAGAAGCTGGGTGCATATGTTTATATTTTGGTCATTTCTGTGCCAGCTGCAATTTTGATCACCTCACTTAACATGTTTTTGACCATTTTGCTACATTATAACTATCTCACCATAAGTTTGCCTTTCATATCCAGCCATGAACTGTTGCTTGCTTGCTATGTTCATTTGGAATGCACAATATAACCTTTCATCACGAAAACATCAAAGCAGTTTCGAAGTTAAAATTATATTTAAAAAATAAAAAGAACTCAATAAAACTGGACAAGAAAGCAGAATCAGAAACAGGAAAGAAAAAAGAACAAATAGGTCAGACCCACCACCCTAATAGGGAGAGCAACAGAAAATAGGTACGTTTTGAGTCCTGCAAATAGAGAGGGAACCTGTTCTTCTGTTTTCATCCCCTCCCCCTTTCCAATAAAAAGTAGTATTGTCACCTTTATGAATGGCTTTTCATTGTTCTCCCTTGGAAAGCTAATCTATTAGGTTTTATGCAGGTTCTAGTAAGCGTTTGTTTGTCTGCTTAGTTGTTCTGTTTGTGTCTTAGAGTAAGGAGACGATTTTCCTGATATTTGTTAGGTGATACTGTTACAGAAAAATGCATCAGTAATGTGTCTGTGATTTTTTTTTCTCGTGCACATTGTTTTGCTTTGCTTAATAGAGAGCAGTTGAGCAGATCCATAAACTAAGTTTAACTTTTATGTGCACATGTTGTGTATATGTTGCACTTCCGTGAATAACCCTTATAAACTATTTCCAGGAGTAAAATGGCTCTCCATAGTTATGGGCATTTACTGATTTAGGGCTCCTTTTACAAAGCCGTGCTAGTGAAACCCATAGGAACTGAATGGGCTTTGTCGCATTTGCCATGCTAGAATTGCTAGCGTGGCTTAGTGAAAGTCCATTTTCTGCAATTCATCTATTAATCACTTTTGAGTCACTGATAAATTGTGGTCCTCATGAAACAAAAAATATATAACAACTTCCACTCTATCACATTTATAAATATTCAAAATGAAACCTTGAAATGCTATATAATTAGCACTTCAATAATCTTATTGGCAGCATTACTACTTAGCATATACAGATCCGTCATGCAAAGGGAGGCATCTACTACACAGTCTGTAATACCTTGCAACACATGTTAGCTGGATGGAGTGTTTCAGGCCCCAAGCTTAAGGTGTAGAGACTTGCAGAGCTGGTGCAAGGGTAGAGGGTTCCCTAGGTGAACTTTTCGCATTACACTCCCCCTCAATTTAGCTTTCAGGCCTGTAGCTTGTGCCCTCACAAGATTGTGATGGTTAAGCTTAACAATCATGATCATCACTTTTCTCTTCCCGTCTCAAACAACCTGAAAATTCTTGGAGTCACCATTGACCGAAACCTCACACTCGAAACCCACGTGAAGAATACTCCGAAAAAGATGTTCCACTCCACGTGGAAACTCAAAAGAGTAAAACCTTTCCTCCTGAGATCCATCCTTTGTATCCTGATACAATCAATGGTACTAAGTCATCTGGATTACTGCAACGCACTGTATGCTGGCTGCAAAGAACAGACCATCGAGAAACTCCAAACAGCCCAAAACACCGCCGCCAGACTCATATTTGGAAAACCAAAATTTGAAAGTGCAAAACCCTTGAGAGAAACTCCACTGGCTCCCACTTAAGGAATGGACCACGTTCAAGATCTATACGATCGTACACAAAATCATCCACGGAGACACCCCGACCTACATGCTAAAGCTCATGGACCTGCCTCCCAGAAATGCCAAAAGATCATCCTGAAAATTTCATAATCTACACTTCCCCAGCTGTAAAGGATTAAAATACAAACTTGTACATGCAACCTCCTTCTCCTACATGAGTACGCAGTTACGGAACGCACTACCAGCTAACCTGAAAACAATTTAAGAAATATCTAACGTTCTTAAATCGCTGAAGACGTACCTCTTCAATAAGGCCTACAAAGAGGACCCATAGCTTAACTATACCCCCTCACCAATCCACTCCAGGAGTGGAGGAGTGGCCTAGTGGTTAGGGTGGTGGACTTTGGTCCTGGGGAACTGAGGAACTGAGTTCGATTCCCGGCACAGGCAGCTCCTTGTGAACTCTGGGCAAGTCACTTAACCCTCCATTGCCTGCCGCAAAGAGCCTGCTATGAGTGGGAAAGCACGGGGTACAAATGTAACAAAAATAAAAATAAAAAGTCATCTCTCTATACCTATTTTCTTAATACTTCTTTCCATCCTAATCTCTTTGCATCACCAAATGTATCTGACACCCTGGAATGGCAATGCCATAACAGACCTCTGTAAGCCACATTGAGCCTGCAAATAGGTGGGAAAATGTGGGATACAAATGCAATAAATAAATCACATAAAAATTGTATTAAAATAGAGGTTAAAGCACATGTTAATGGTTCTTTCAGTTTGTGTGGCAGTCTGGATTTATTATTTTGCTTAGACTGCAGCTGCTCTTTGCCGCCCAAGAAACTTTTCCTAGGCAACCGCCTAGTCATGCCTAAATGTTGTTCTAACCCTAGAGACTTGTATTCTCTGTGTTTGTGACATATTGTCAGCGTACAGCTGGGAGGTACAATGCAATGGATTCCTCCCAACATGACCTCTAGTTGCTTTGCATGAAGGGGCTTCTGGATTATCCACAGACTACAGCAGGGCACTATAGATGCAAAGTAAAAAATGTGCCCGCAGTCATACAAGGACTATAAACAGAGAACAGTAAAAGATGGTGAATATCTTCTCCAAGGTTCTTGTAAAAACAAAGGAAGTGCAGGAACACTGGAAACGTATTTTGACTAAACATGTTTTAGGATCAGTTTATCAACTTGTTTTATTATGTTTAGTGTTTTCTACAGACTCTGGAATATTTCTTGCCTGGCCACGTTTATTTTTTAGCCATGTGGATCGATCTTGTCTGTTGGAGAAGCCAAACAAATCAATTTCTGCCCTTGCCCCCAGTCTGTCTAGTTGACAGTGCTTTGAACAAAATATTGGTAGACCATGACCCCAGTGGCCCACCCCATTATGCTGCTTAGTCCTTTGCAACAGATCACTTACAGCAGTGTTTCCCAAGTGAGTCCTGGAATACCCCCTTTGCATACAATGGAGGCAGTGTGGGGAAATCAATCTCATGCATATTCATTGTGGGTATCCTGAAACCTTGACTGTCAAGGGGATACTCCAGGACCAACTTGGAATACATTGATTTACAGGACTACTCTATGGCTTTATTTTTAGCAAAAGGCAAAATTTCCTCTTTGAGGTCGAGAGGTTTTTTAGACCCAAGATTATAGAAAATGAGCCGACTCGGACAAGGGCTCTTCATTGCATGGATTGTTTGCAGAAGTGACAGTGCTGTCAGTCATGTTAGCTTGTCTCTTCTGGCCCATTACACAGTGTGAAACAAACCTGGAAGCTGCCCACCTTCTGATGGTACTTGAAGAAAAAATATTTGGTGTATAAGGGTTTCTTTTTGATAACATATTGTAACATAGTAGATGACGGCAGAAAAAGACCTGCACAGTCCATCCAGTCTGCCCAACAAAATAAACTCATATGTGCTACTTTTTGTGTATACCTTACCTTGATTTGTATCTGTCATTTTCAGGGCACAGACCGTATGTCTGCCCAGCACTAGCCCTGCCTCCCACCACCGGTTCTGGCAAAGACCCTATAAGTCTGCCCAGCACCACTTGAATAATTTTGTGTCATCTTCAATTTTGATCACCTCACTTGTCACGCCTTTATCCAGGCCACTTATATGTTAAACAGCACAGATCCTTCTCTATTAGTGGCCTTTTCCCATATGAATAACTGACCTATTATACCTCATTTTTTGTCTAAAATATGCTCAGCCAATGTTTAACCACTGCAGTCACCAGCTTAAGTTCAACATGGGTACTTTATGTTTATTAGTGCTAATTATATGGATAGTGCAGTGACTGCACCACCACTCTCTGTTTTTAGTGGCTAAATATTGCTGCTAAATGTGTGTTTTGCCCAGCCTTGGTTTCAGATACACAGATATGATTGTTTAGTGATTTTTGAGCAGCTTATTAAATATCTATTTTTTGAAAAAGCATTAATAAGCTAAATTATATTTTCACTGGCTGCCAGCAAATGTATAATTGGCTTTGAATATCTATCCTGATGTTTGTCCCAGCAAGACACAGCTACCTATTATGCATATAGCTTTTAGTAACACCTTGTTTTATCATAGAGCAGCTAAGTAATTTTTGGAAACTTAAAATGTTTTGGAAGCAAATCTTATGTGGTTTAGTACAACTGTTATGACTTAATGGTTGGACTATTGCTGTTAGTAGATTTTATTGTTATGTACCTTGGCTTACCTCACTAGGATGGGTTAGTAATGATATTACTTTAAAATCCTGGTAAGACCATTTTGATCTTAAAGGACACCTTATGACATAAGTCTGCTTGATAACCCATTCAGATGGGTGGTAATGATGATAATGTTTTGTTTTTAAAACATTTTTCGGGGCAGCGTTCAACTATCTGGGGAAATTGATAGGTTGTGTAATACCACTTTCTCCGGCAGCGGTATTGTTTGATGACTATGAAGCATTTCATATACAGAACAAATCATATATATTGCTTCTTAGGAAGGCAGACTGGGGAAGAAAGTGATTTTGGGGGTTTGGGTAGGAGAAGATGCGCCATCTTTTTGGACATGGAGAAATTGATTACAGGCATTGATGCTTTTAGAGCGACAATATGCTAAACCCCCAAGAGACTAAAACTATTTCAAACAGTATGGGACATATATATTGAATCCCTTCTGCATAGGGCCAGGAGTCTGCTTTTAAACCCCTCTTAAGGAATGGAGAGACAGGATCAGGATGCTCCGTTGCAAACAGAGATAAAAATCACATAAGAAAACGTAGCTGTGGAGAAGCCGGCCGGGAGGGGCCCCTTCCCCCCCCCCCCCCCCCCCCCATCCTTTTCCTTTTTCCTTTTTTTGGTCTTGTTTGGTTTCTCTGTTCATATGGGGATAACAGTAGAAGGGTGGGGGGAATATAAAAGTGTGATTAATAAAACATTGATGACGTCTCACATTTAGTATACTTATAATGGGCACTATGGCTGTTAAGTGAACTGTTTGTATTGTTAAATGTGCTACATGAGACAAGAAGTATTTTACATGTCATCAATTAAAAAATTGTTGAACTATGAAACATTTTTCGGAATTAATGCCCCCTTTTACAAAGCCGTGCAGCAATGCTGAGACATCCCATTCAAAGTGAATAGGCTGTGCCAGCATTACTGCACCACTAGCCACTAGTGTGGCTTTGTAAAAGGGGGCCTAAGTAAGATGGCTCATCCTGGGGCCATTGTAATAGCTGTGGTAGGATTAGTGCAGTTCATTTTTTTTTTTTTTGGGGGGGGGGGGGGGGTTGTTTTCTGCTGCTTGAGTTCATATGTAGTAAAGATTTTGTGAACAAAAGAATTGTGCTAAATAGTAGCCTACTTTTAGCGCACTTGACATTCTGATAACTTGAATATGGAGTTAACTTCCCTTACAGTATGCTAAAAAAAATTGTGGCACATTTTATGTCCAGTTTAGCACTGAAGATTTTACTTCTGCTCTTAAGTGAAGTCCTTTTCTAACTTCCAGTTGACTTCCTCCTGAAAAGTGACTAGATTTTGGAGATCTCAGGTTTTTGGTGACTGAACGTTTAAGTTAGGAACCCCTGGAAATAAGATTCCTAATTGAAATCCCACAAACTCAGGACCCCTAACCAAGGCCCTATGGTCTCAAGGTTCTAATTTAAGGCATTGCAGGTGGCCTGAGTCTAAGTCCCAATCACCTGCCTATGTCTCCACCCACCTCCCACTTGCTTGCCAACCCAACTACTTAGCCTAGGAGTGTTGGTAGATGGGTGAGAGAATTGTTGGTTATATATGAGGCGCTCTCTGCTCTCCTGAATAGTATCTCCCTGCCTTAGTGATGGAGAGGGGACTAATTTATTCAGAATAGGACAGAGAGGTGTTAGTTTAGTTAGCTTCACCTCTAGCTATCGAATTAGGCAATAAGTGGGTGTTATTCCATGGCATCTGGATGGAGCAACTCTCCCAAGAGCTCAGTTCTCTTGTAAAGCTCTGAACATCAGGGTTGGCTTAAGGGGCAAGTCAGTTGGGCAATAGCTCGGGGCGGTGAAATCTGCTCCTCAACAATTCATAATAGACCTAACGAGACACGTAAACTTCATGCTACAAAACGGACTTTTCCCAAAAGAAAAAGGAAAAATCTTACTCACCCCAATTCCTAGACACACAAAGAAAAACACGAGCGAACTAACCAATTATAGACCAGTAGCATCCATACCACTAATAACCAAAATAACTGAAGGAATGGTAACAAAACAACTCACAAACTACCTAAACAAACACTCAATACTACATGATGCCCAATCAGGATTCCGATCAAATCATAGCACAGAAACGGTCCTAGTCACCCTCATGACCAAATTTAAACAAACAATAGCAACCGGAAACAATATACTCCTCCTACAATTTGACATGTCAAGTGCCTTCGATATGGTTGACCACGGAATCCTATTACACATACTTGAATATTTTGGCATTGGAGGAAATGTCCTGAACTGGTTCAAGGGGTTCCTAACACAGCGTTCGTATCAAGTTACATCAAATTCAACCACATCTAATGCATGGACACCTGAATGTGGAGTACCACAAGGATCACCCCTCTCACCAACCATTTTCAACTTAATGATGATCCCTTTGGCAAAACTCCTATCAAACCATAACCTCAACCCATATATATACGCCGATGATGTAACAATATACTCCCTTTCAAATAGGACATCAAAGAAATCTATAACGAAATCAAAGTCTACACATCATGAACACATGGGCAAATGCATTTCGTCTGAAATTAAATGCAGAAAAAACTCAATCCCTGATACTCACCTCCCATTACTACACGAATGAATTTATCGCCATAAACACACCAAAATTAAACCTTCCAATCTCAGAAACGCTAAAAATCCTTGGAGTCACTATCGACCGCCACTTAACACTCAAAACTCATGCAAACAATACAACCAAAAAGATGTTCTACTGCATGTGGAAACTGAAAAGAATAAGACCATTTTTCCCAAGATCCGTCTTTGGCTGCCTAGTGCAATCCCTCGTATTAAGCCATCTGGATTACTGCAACTCACTATACGCAGGTTGCAAAGAGCAAATACTGAGGAAACTTCAAACGGCCCAGAATACAGCAGCCAGACTCATCTTCGGAAAACCAAAATATGAAAGTGCAAAACCCTTACGAGAGAAGCTACACTGGCTTCCACTCAAGGAACGCATTACTTTTAAAGTATGCACATTAATCCACAAAATCATTCATGGCGAAGCTCCAGCCTACATGTCTGAGTTAATAGACCTACCACCCAGAAATGCCAAAAGATCATCCTGAACCTTCCTCAACCTGCACTTCCCTAATTGCAAGGGCGTAAAATACAAGACGCTACACGCGTCAACCTTTTCTCACGTGGGCACGCAGTTCTGGAATGCACTGCCACGCAACCTGAGAACGATCCACGAGCAAACCTCCTTCCGCAAACTATTGAAGACCCATCTTTTTGAAAAAATCTACGGAAAGAAGCAAAACACATAAAGCTCACACTCACTGTTCACTAATACATCAATACATCCACTTCTGAACTCTCATCCCCCATAGTCTCACCTCACTCATACCCTTACTCACAGAAATATGTATACCATACACAATGCCCTTTTAACCTCCCGCTGTCTCCTTCCAATATTTCAAGGTTTGGTTCCAATGTTTATATTCCTTAACAACACTTTGATTGTCTTGTATAACTCTTCACAATGTAATCCATAACCAAGTTGTAACAAATTGTATTTCCATCATTCATATCGTATTGTAAGCCACACTGAGCCCGCAAAGAGGTGGGAAAATGTGGGATACAAATGCAATAAATAAATAAAAATACCTCACCAGATCACCCCTTCACAGCGTCAGAAGCACATTTTTCCCTCCTGTAGCTGTGCTGCTCATAGGCGCCCGGTATAAGAGGCTTGGGGAGGCTAAGCCTCCCCAGGGGGTTTAAATTGTTGATTGCAGCAGCTGCAGTGAAAGCCCGTCGGCTTGTGTAACCAGTTGTAGAAATTGGTGTAATTTGATTACCTTACTGCTGGGAGAGCAGGGGGGTTGGTTGGAGGTGGCCTGGGTTGCCAGGGAGATATTTAACTAGGATGAATTCCTGCACATGAGCAGTTCATACCAAAGAGACTTGCACTGACCCCTGAAATTTTAAAAGTGCTAAAAATAAGTTTTGAAAGTATTTGTATTAAATGTAATTGCAGAATTTAGGTGCTAGGAAGTGGGATTGGTATACTATGTACTCAAATTTGCTGAAGCCATATGCAAATTAGTCCGTTTTTGGGAGGTTCTCATTTGCATATTTATGGGTAAAAATGGTTGGAAATGTTTACAGCCTTAATGTTAGGGCATGGCTCTGATCAAAAATGTGAAGTTTGATCCAGAAACGAAGGGTTTATCTAGTGTTTTTGACTAAAAATTCCCATTAGAGTGTATGTTAATCTGCATTCAAATAGAGCTCTCTGATTGGATGAGCAGCTCCTGTTAGAAAATCTGCCCGGTAATAGGAGAGATTTGACTGAGACAGGATCTGCATGTTTGAGCTCCGTGTGTAAAAAAGGAAAGAAAGAATTGTTGTTTGATCTAAGTTGACTGAAATTATAAAGGAGTGCCTGATTTTGTGGTAAATGAGAAAATATGTGAAAAGAGATTGGTGGAAATTTACACGTTTGAGGTTTCTCTATTGAGAAAAGGATCTGAATATTTCACTTGTAAGCCTTCCCTTCGTTCCCGTCAGTGTCCCGCCTTCTTCTGACGTCATTTCCTCTTTCCACAAGGGCGGGAGTCAGGACACTGACGGAAATGAAGGGAAGGCTTACAAGGCTAGAGACGGGCTTTCACTGCGGCTGCTGCGACGGAGGCAGGGGAGCGAGGATAATTGTTGAGGATGGGTATGGATGGCTGGAGGGGGGGCAGGGGAGAGGAGAGAATCGCTGGGTGGGTGTGGATGGCTGGAGGGGGGGCAGGGGAGAGGAGAGAATCGCTAGGTGGGTGTGGATGGCTGGAGGGGGGCAGGGGAGAGGAGAGAATCGCTGGGTGGGTGTGGATGGCTGGAGGGGGGCAGGGGTGAGGAGAGTTGCTGGGCATGGATGGAGGAGAGGGAAGGGAGAGAGAAGAAATGCTGGACATGGATGGAGGGGAGGGAAGAGTGAGGAAGGAGATGAGATGAGGGAAAAGGAAGAGAGAAAAACTGCACATGGATGAAGAAAATAGGCAGAAGCTGGATCCACTGGACAGTCAAGTCTGCGGAGGACCCAGCTTTTACTTATGGATGTAGGACAAGAAATGAAGAAGAAAGGCGGAAAGTAAAGAAATTAAATGGAAAGGAAGGCCTGGAAACAGAGTTAAGAGGACAGATAGCAGCAGAATCGGATACTGGGCCAACATGATCAGAAAAACAAAGTCACCAGACAAAGGTAGAAAAGATCATTTTATTTTCATTATAGTGTTTGAAATATGTTCACTTTGAGAATCAGGTGCTCAACATTAAAAGTTTATATTTATTTACTTATTTATGGCATTTAAGCCCACATTAAACATGAATTAGGATGTTTTGTGGCTCTACATGAGAATTGTGATATTATGATCCCTTGTTTCATATTGTTGACGGTCTGGGTGGTATATTGGTGTATTAGGTTCTGCCCAGTGTAATATTTATGGTACAGTGAGGTTCTGAGTGTGTTTTTGCACAAAGTTATGCATAGTGTTTTGCAGTTGAGCGATTGTGGTTAGTATATGCTTTGAGCAACCACTTTATTCTTTGACATATGATACATATCTAATATCTAAATTTAATAAAAGGTATTAATTGTGACTTTTTTTTATTTTTATTCTGTTATCAGACAATTATGGATTTAAGCTCCACCCCTAACCCCGCCCCTTTAGCCTCCCCAAACAGTTGGGCCACCGACCGCCTATGGTGCTGCTCCTTTTCTTAGGGCTCCCTACAGATTTGAAATGCCAGACCAGGCACTTCTTGCTTTTTTCGCAGGAAACGGGATGTGTCTATATCATTTCAAACCTGCCTAGCAGCCAAATAGAAGCAGCAGCACAACTGTGGGAGGGAAGAACATGCTACTGCCCCTGCTGGAGCAGATGGAAGCAGAAGCTTGGTAACTGGAGGTTGATATTAGAACTGGAACAGATGACTAGAAGAGGGCTAATGTGGGAGGTGGGGTGAGAGAAATTGGTATGCTAGAAAAAGCAAGGACAACAAATACCTGGGAAAGAGGGCTGATTTAAGGACATAGGGATGTGGGAGAGCAGGAACGCTGTCTTTAGGCTCCAAAATCGGGTGGGAGACCAAAAGAAGGCTATGATTGGCTGAGTACTTGCAGTATAAATGGGAACTCGGGGCTTGGGTAGGATTGTGTGTGAGAGGGCTAGTTCCTCATTTGTATATTCTTCTCACTTTGCATGTCTGTTTCTAGTACCTCATTGTCCTTTTCATTGCTGCAGGTCCCGATTTGCTTCTGTTACCTGTTGTACTTCTGCTGTCTCTTGCCCTCTCTCTTCCAGGCCTCTCTTGCAATTTACTTTGTTGAAAAGGCTGTGTGATATGCTCATTCTTTTTAAGATTGGTGATCATAGTAATGAGATCTGAAATAAGTGCAGCTTTTTTAAAGGTCTTTCTATCATTGTTTGTATTCTGAGGTGTTAGTTTTCCCCAAACCTATCCTCATTATGCATTCTCTGTATTTCTCAGCACAAGTACTGGAGGGGACTTGGGAGCAAAGAAGAAGAAGAAAAAACAGAAGAGAAAAAAGGAGAAACCAAATTCTGGAGGTACCAAGTCTGACTCTGCATCTGATTCCCAGGAGATCAAAATCCAACAGCCTTCAAAAGTGAGAACTTAATCTAATAACTTTTGTGATTTTCTTCGCAAGCTAAGATTGGGCATTGCTATTTAACAGGTGATTTAAACTATTGTTGGTGATTCTCTGGTGGAGAAGACCAGAACAGCACCCTGGTGCTAGAAGGTAAGCACCATGCCATTTTAAAGTTGATTTGGTTTTGCCATCCTGGTAACTAATTAAGGTCTCTGCTCTCTACTCCATATTAATCTGCTGTGATAGTAGGATATTGCCTGAAAGTGTTTTCTCAGGGAGACAATACAAGTGCAGTAAAATATATTCATGTTTTAAGAATACAAATTCAGTGCTCTACAATTCTGCTGTATTGATGTTATATAACATGCCTCCTCCCCCTCCCACTTGTTTTAATATTAGTTTTTGCTTTGTAGCTGTGATGTACCATTACATTGGGCAATGTTTTAATATTAGTTTTTGCTTTGTAGCTGTGATGTACCATTACATTGGGCAATGTTTTAAACTGCCATTTTTGCAGAATGCTAGCAGTTGGAATGACTTCAAGTATGATCACATTTTAAATACTAATTGGATGACAGCAGGTTGGACTATGCAGTCTGCCGAGTATTTGTCCTCTCTGGTTTTCTACCACTTTGTGTAGAATACGAACATATTTAATTCACACACATAAACACCAGCTCCCCCTGCTATTCCTTTTACCTAATCTCTCAGTCCTGTGCTACTGCTCTCTGTTTCCCAAATATGTTTAAAAACCTTTGTAGTGCTGACCTCCATTGCTTCCACTGGAAGACTATTCCAGTCCTTCTTTTCCTCTTTAGTTTTACAAATCTCTTACTTAACCCAACATTCAACCCCTTTCCATGTCCTCTCACCAGATGCTGCAGCAATCCAGACAGCTACCAAGAGTAGTGAGGCCATTATCCAAAATACCTAGCTTCCCAGTGCTGGCCAATGTTAGGATTCTAACAGTGGCTGCGCCATGCAGGCTATCCCAAGGTATCCATAGTGTCCTTTTTTGATTTGCATTCTGATTCCTTTTTAAAATTCCATGACTGAGCATTCTACCTGTTGCCCTCCCTGCCACCTGCTCTTACTGCTGCACTCTCTCTGTCCCAAGCATATTTAAATTATGTAACAGTTTCGGTTGCCATTACCTCTGTAGAATATTTCAGGCATCTATTACCCACAAATAAAGCAGTATTTTTATGATATTTCATCTGAACCTTCCATTGGACAGCTTCATTTGATGACTTATCCTTATTTCAGCTTTCCATGTGTTCTTTGTTAGCGAGCAGAATGAATCAGCCACTCAATTAGGGCTGTACCGATTCAGTTTGGCCAAATAGCAATTTAAATTTGAATACAAATAATCTGGGGCTGTACTGTGCTAAATCCTACTGAAATAAACACTTGATCTCTGATTTCACATTACTTCTTTTATTATTGTTAATGCAAAAGCTCAGTGCCCATTCATATTTGGTATTCAACTGACTATACTAAATCAGGCCTATGTGTACTCGCACATAGGTAACGTAATCCTGCGTTTCCTAGTCTGCAGCTTATGAGAAGCTGAAAAGAGCTCTGTGGAGCATGAGACACATTCCACCGCTCATAAGCAAGTGCCTTCCCTCCTGCCGAGAGAGAGTAGTTACCACAGTTCTTTTTTTACCGTGGTGAGGAATGGCTGCTCTTCACTGCTCGGTCCATGGTGAGCTTTTTTGTGCCTTTGCGGCGATTTGTTTGTAGTGACTTTTGTGTGCCCATGTTCGGGTTTCCTTTCCCTCTTCCCTTATTGTCTTAGTTTCATTCCCCCCCCGTTCTAAGTTTCCTTTGTTTAATGCGTCAAACTGCTTTTTAGGCCTTGACTTCAATCGGGCTCTTCCGTTCTTTTTTTTTTTTTTTTTTTTTTTTTTTTTTTCCTGTGGTGCCTTGCCCCTTTTTTATGGCACCATCGCTTCGTTTGATTTAGCGTTGGAGTTTTTCCTTCCAATCCCACTCAAGTTCCCAGTGGCTTCAAGTGCTGTACCCACTGCAGTCGGACCATCTCTGGCAAGGACACCCATTCTTGGTGTCTTCAGTGTCTAGGGGCCTGATCATAGTCTTAACTGTGTCCTGTGTCTTCGTATGAAGAAAAGAACCCAGTTGACCGGAGAGGCTCAACAGGAACAAATCTATGGAGCCCGGTCCGAATCCTAGCCATCAGCGGTGTCTGCATCGACATCAGGAATTGCATCGGGAGCATCGATGCATATGACTGCTAGACTGTGGACACTGGGAGGAGTAGTGCATCGAGTGGGTCTCCACACATTTCGATGCTGACTGCTGTGCAGGGCCCCCGACCCCAAGGCGACATGAGGATTCCAAGTCCTCATCTGCACCGAGGAGCCTTCGAGCAGCTTCGAGCGAAGGCCAAGAAGCATCAGCATCGATCTGCATCGACGCAAAATGCCGGTAGTTCTGGGGCACTGAGGGATTTGGCAACTAAAAAGTGGTGGCACTGGGAGGACCACTCCCCCTCCGCACAAGAGGTGCCGGTGCGGAGCTCTCTGAGCAGCTAGGGCCATCCTCCCATCTCTACCCCAGTGGCTCTGCAGTGTTCCTCTGAACAGGCGCCCCAGCCTTTCGTGGCGTTAGCCCTCGATGAGCACATCCATGCCTTGCTCCTTGAGCTGCTGGCTGGCTTCTTGCAACGGAGTGCATCAGCACCGGGGGGTGCTTGCACATACTGAGCCTTTTGTTGTGGCCCCGCTTGGCCCTCAGCCTGCGGTGCGGCCTGCGACGCCGGTGTCTGCTACCCGGGCTGATAATCCCTTGACGTCAGTAGAGGAAGCTTCGCTGGAGGCAAGATGGGAGTAGACTCTTCGATGCCCCTCTCGAGGACATCATTCCTGTACATCGAGGCAGGCTTGGTCTCAGCCCTCCCATGAGGAGGTTTGGTCTGATACTGATGAGGAGCGCTCTTAGGGGGCGGAGGAGGTTGAGTCCTATGGCATCCCCCGAGAGTCTTTCCTTTCCCTCTTTTGTCAAGGAAATGGCGGCTGCCATTCCGTTTCCGTTGGAAGTGGAAGATGAGCCCAGGGCCAAGATGCTTGAGGTCCTGGACTATGAGTCTCCTCCTAGAGAGGCTGTGACTGTACTGCTGCACAAGATCCTGCAGGATATTCTCGTGTGGAACTAGGAGTCCCCTCTGTCTGTTCCAGTACTGTCCAAGAAGATTGATACCATGTACCAGATTCACAGCACCCCTAGGTTTGATGTGCCTCAGTTGCCTCATTACTCCCTTGTGGTTGAATCTGCCCTCAAAAGGGCCAGGAATTCTAGGGACTATGCTTTGGCACCCTCGGGCAGAGAAGCTAGAACATTTGGACTCTTTTGGGAGGAAGATGTTTCAGGCCTCTATGCTCGTGTCTTGTATACAGTCGTACCAGCTCTTCACTAGCACTTATTTGCGGGACTCGGTGCACAAGATGCTTGATTTGGCTGATTCTCTCCCTCTGGAGAAGGCCGAGTCGCTTCACAAGTTAGCCATGCAGCAGGAGGCGTGTCAAGTTCTTGGCCGGGACGCTTACGACACTCTTGATTTGGCATCCAGGATCTCTGTCCAAAGTTTAGCGATGTGCAGACTCTCATGGCTGCATGTCTCTGACTTGGAACCTGTGGTTCAGCAGAAGTTAGCGGATGCCCCGTGCCAGTGGGATAATCTTTTGGGAGAGAAGGTTGAGGAAGTCGCTGACCAAATCAAGAAACACGCTGATACCATCTCTCTCCCGCCGGATGCCTTCTGCATCTGCCTCCTCCTCTAGGAGAACTTTTGGCAAGTCAAGAAGGGGTACCTATTACTCACAGAGGCGTAGGTATGTCACCTCCTCTCGCCCGCCTTTTCAGGCTCAGCCCCGGTGTGCTCGTTTGCATCAACAGCGTGCACCTAAGGCCCCTGCTGCTCCTCTGTCAAAGCAAGGGACGAGCTGCTGTTCCATTGTCCATGCCAGATGACTTACCAGTTGGGGGGAGGCTGAAGTTTTTCTTTGAAAGTTGGCCCCTTGTAACCTCTGACAGGTGGGTTCTTCAAATAGCCTAGCTAGGATATGCCATCAATTGGCGTCAAACCTCCAAATTGCCCACTGAGAGCTCATTCCTTCAGCTCTCAGCACAAGCAGGTACTTGCAGAGGAAGTCTCAGCCCTTCTGAAGGCCCATGCAGTCGAGCCCATTCGAGGAAGGGCAGGGATTCTATTCTAGGTCCTTCTTTGTGCAAAATAAGACATAAGAGCCCTGAACAAATTCCTGGTCAAAGAAAAGTTCAGGATGGTTTCCATGGGCATTCTTCTCCCCATCATTCAAGAGAACGATTGGCTGTGCTCTTTGGACTTAAAGGATGCCTTATACACACATTCGGATACTTCCAGCCCACTGGAAGTGTCTGCGATTTCAGTTGGGAACACAGCACTTCCAGTACCATGTGTTGCCATTTGGCCTTGTATCAGCTCCCAGGGTATTTACCAAATGTCTAGCAGTAGTCGCAACGTCGCTATGCAGACTGGGAGTCTCATGTGTTCCCTTATCTAGATAGTTGACTGGCAAAGGACATATATTGGAGTACTGTTCGGGTGCTCGAGCTACTAGGATTCGTTGTTGGTCTTAAACTACCCCAAATCCTATCTACACTCTGCCCAGCAATTGGAGTTTATTGGAGCCCTGCTTGATACGCAGAAGGTTTAAGCCTTACTCCTGGGGCTGAGAGCAGAAGCTCTAGTTGCAACTGGCTTCTCAGGTTTGTACCTCTCAGCAGGTCACAGCTTGGCAGATGTTGAGGTTCTTGGGACACATGGTGTCCACAGTTTGTGATGCACATGTGAACTGCTTGGTGAACCCTAGCTTCTCAGTGGTGTCAAGCCACTGGGAACCTGGAAGATGTCATCCAAGTGTTCTCTGAGCTGACTCTCTCCCTGTTATGGTGGACCATTTGATCCAATTTGACTCTGGAACCCCCATTCTAAATTCCTCAGCTGCAGAAAGTGCTTATGACAGATGCTTCTCGCCTCTGTTGGGGAGCCCATGTAGACGGGCTTCATACTTAAGGTGCTTGGTCTGCCCAGGAAACGGATCTCCAGATCAATCTCCTGGAGCTTCGGGCTACTTGGAACACTCTGAAGGCTTTCACAGATCGGCTGTCTCACCAAATTGTACTCATTCAAATGGACAATCAGGTTGCAATGTATTACATCAACAAGCAGGGGGGTATGGGTCATGCCCTCTGTGTCAGGAGGCCATTCAGATGTGGTGTTAGGCTTTGTGGCATGATATGCTCCTTCATGCCACTTATCTGGCGGGCAAAAACAGCCTGGCCAACAGACTGAGCAGGGCCATTCAACCAGACTAGTGGTCTCTCAACATGGGCAGTGCCCGTGAGATCTTCCAAGCTTGGGGTACCCCCTCAATGGATCTCTTTTGCCATTCACAAGGTCCCTCTGTTCTGTTCCAGGCCCATGACAGACTAGTGTCAGATGCCTGCCCCCTTCATTGGGGTTCATGATTTTTGTATATGTATTCTTCCATATCTTCTGTGGGGAAGTCTTTGTTGAAACTCATAAGAACTTAAGCGTTCCCATACTGGGACAGACCGAAGGTCCATCAAGCCCAGCATCTTGTTTCCAACAGTGGCCAATCCAGGTTACAAGTACCTGGCAAGATCCCAAAACAGTACAATACGTTTTATGCTGCTTATCTTAGATATAAGCAGTGGATTTTCCCCAAGTCCATCTTAATAATGGCTTATGGACTTTTCTTTTATGAAGCTATCCAAACCTTTTTTAAACCTCACAAAGCTAATTGCTTTTACTACATTCTGTCAACAAATTCCAGAGTCTAATCATACGTTGAGTGAAGAAATATTTTCTCTGATTTACTACTTTGTAGCTTCATTGCATGTCCCCTAGTCCTAGTATTTTTGGAAAGAGTAAACAAGTGATTCATGTCTACCTGTTCCACTCCACTCATTATTTTATAGACCTCTATCATATCTCCCTTCAGTCATCTTTTCTCCAAGCTGAAGAGCCCTAGCCATTTTAGCCTTTCCTCATAGGGTAGCCGTCCCATCCCCTTTTATCATTTTCGTTGCCCTTCTCTGTACCTTTTCTAGTTCTGCTATATCTTTTTTGAAGTGTGGTGGCCAGAATTGCACACACTAAGCAAGGCTATGGGACAGTTTTTATTATTAGCATTTGTATAGCGCTACCAGATGCACGCAGCGCTGAACATCTGACACAAAGAGAGTCCCTACTCAAAAGAGCTTACAATCTAAATAATACAGACAGTCAAGACAGATACGGGGGATGAAAAGTAATGGGTAATGAAGTAATAGGTGATGAAGAGTAATGGGTGAGAAGGAAGGAAGGGACAAGGGGAGGGCAATTGAGTAGTAGCTAGGAGTTAAAAGCAGCAGTGAAAAGGTCTGTTTTCAGCATAGATTTGAAAACAGGTGGGGACCATGATCCTGATCGCTCCTTACTGGCCTTGACGGATATGGTTCCCTCTTCTTCTGGAGTTATACTACGAGGAATCGTAGAGATTAGAGTGTTTACAACCCTCATCATGCAGAACGAGGAGTCTCTTCTTCATCCCAACCTCCAGTCTCTGGCCCTCGCTGCCTGGATGTTGAGAGCCTAGAATTTGTTTCCTTGGGTCTGCCAGAGGGTGTCTCCCGAGTCTTACTGATTTCCAGGAAAGATTCCACCAAGAGGTGTTGCTCTTTTAAATGGAGGAAGCTTGCTGTCTGGTGTGAGGACAAGGCCCTAGATCACACTTTATGTCCTACACCAATCCAAGTTTGGTCTCAAGAAGTTAGGGTTCACCTCGGTGCAATTAGTGTTTATCATCAACGTGTAGAGGGTAAGCCCATCTCTGGACAGCTTCTAGTTCGCTTCATGAGAGGTTTACTGTTCTCAAAGCGCCCTGTCAAACCTTTGCTTGTGTCATAGGATCTCAATGTCATTCTCACCCAGTTGATGAAAGCACCGTTTGAGCCACTGGATTCTTATCATCTGAACTACTTGACCTGAAAGGTTATTTTCTTGGTGGCTATTACCTCATCTCTCAGGATTTTGACTCGTAACCACTTGTAACCACTCGCCTCCACCTACCCTCCTCTCTTCCTTCCCGTTCACATTAATTGATTTGATTTGCTTACTTTATTTATTTTTTGTCTATTAGATTGTAAGCTCTTTGAGCAGGGACTGTCTTTCTTCTATGTTTGTACAGCGCTGCGTATGCCTTGTAGCGCTATAGAAATGCTAAATAGTAGTAGTAGTAGTAGCTTCAGGCCTTAGTAGTGGATGAATCTTACATTGTTTCATCACAACAGAGTAGTCCTCTACACACACCCTAAGTGCCTGCCTAAGGTTGTGTCGGAGTTTCATCTGAACCAGTTGATTTTCTTGCTAACATTTTTCTCTGACCTCATTCCATCCTGGCAAGAGCACCTTGCACACCTTGGACTGCAAGCGAGCATTGACCTATTACATAGAGTGGACTAAGCCCCACAGACGGTCCACCCAACTATTTGTTTCTTTTAATCCCAACAGGATGGGGGTCACCATCGGGGAAATACACAGTCTCTAATTGGCTGGGAGATTGCATTTCTTTCAGTTATGCCCAGGCTGGGCTGACCTGGAGGGTCATGTCAAGGTTCACAATGTCAGAGCCATGGCTGCGTCGGTAGCCCACTTGCGGTCAGCCTCTATTGAAGAAATTTGCAAGGCTACAACATGGTCTTCGGTTCACACATTCACATCACGCTACTGCCAGCAGGATACCCAAATATAACAGTTGGTTTGGGCAGACAGTATTGCAGAATCTGTTTGGGTCTAGAATCCAGCTCCACCCCCCCTAGGCCCATTATTTTTTCTGTTCCAGACTGTACTTTCACATAGTTGCATGTAGTTTCAGGTTGATCTGTGTTATGTCCTCGCTGTTATGAGGCCCAGTTGACCAATGGGGTTGTTTTCATTGAGCCTGGTAGCTAGGGATTCCTTATTTGTGAGAATACATAGGTTGCCTTGTCCTTGGAGAAAGTGAAAATACTTAACTGTTGCAGGTATTCTCTGAGAACAGCAGGCCTTATATTCTCACAACCCTAATGCCTCCCCTTGGAGTTCTCCTTTATTTTTGTCTGTCACCTGTGCTGTAGTATTTGTACTGCTGTAACTGCGCTCTCGTGGAGGGTGGGGAAGCACTTACGCATGTGTGGTGGAGTGTGTCTCGCGCTCCACAAAGCTCCTTTTATCTTGTCATACACTCTGGACTGGGCAATGCGGGATCGCGTTATCCATGTGTGAGAATATAAGACCTGCTGGCCTCGGAGAATATCTGCTACAGGTAAGTATCTTCGCTTTATTCATATTTATCTGAATAGTAAAATATGCTATTTGGTGCAGCTCTACACTCAATTGGGTGAAGTCATCTGACAGCTTCCAACAGACTAGCTCCATCAGAGCTCAGAAAATCTTAAAAGGGTTTTCTGAGCATGCATGGGAGTCCTTATTCTGCAGCCCTCCATGGGACAGTTTGTCTATTTGTGAAGAATATTAGTTTCCTTGCATACTGATCCTATCCCAATGACATCAGTGCTGGAATTTCCGGGATCACTCACCACTGCTTCAAGCTGATTTTGCTAGCCAGGCACCTCTTCTGCAGTTTTGAGATCCTTTGGCCTGAGAACAGTTTTCTTACTACCTTGTGCTTTGGCAAGGTCCTCTTTGGTCTACAGCAGCCAGCACAGTGGAGTTATTCAGCAAAATGGAAACATCAAATGTCTTCAAGTGTCCAGTATATTCTATAAGTGAAGGCCAGGAATTCTTTCATTTCGGGTTGCAGTATTTGTAACGGTCCTAGGAATTGCCTGAATAATCTTAACAAGAAAAAGTCAGTGGGGTGGGCTACCCTCAAATGTTTTTGACACACTGCCTAGAAATACCTCACCACATGACACTTTTTTTTTTTATCCCTAATTCATACAAAATATGAGGGACAGCATTTTTTAAACTTCAGAGGGAAAGGATAAATGTATTCACCATTGTGCACTACATTGACACTGAAAGAAGCTGTGATGGTACTTGTGCACAAACACTCCAAGAAGAGCAGTTAAAGATGTCACAAACCATGATATAGGGGTTCTGTCAGATGAAAGCTGTACTTAAAATGTGTAGTCCAATGACTACACCATTCAGTAATGGTAGAATCCACTTATAAGAAGGGCAGACTCTGAA
The DNA here is from genome assembly GCF_901765095.1 of Microcaecilia unicolor. Lineage (NCBI taxonomy): Eukaryota > Metazoa > Chordata > Amphibia > Gymnophiona > Siphonopidae > Microcaecilia > Microcaecilia unicolor. The sequence goes on along the minus strand of NC_044031.1, from coordinate 123,629,421 downwards.
AGACCACTTTTGCACCCCCACCTAGGAAAGATTCCAAAAGTCTGAATCTCAAGACAAATAATGGTAGCCAGTACCTTTTTAGAGCACTTATATGGCTTTAAGCACCTTGGCACATACTGTGCAGCAGTAGGGGGCTAGGATATTTGCATGGCTTATGTCATGTCTCTGGGAAGATGTACATGATAGACTGGGGAATGTTCCATGCAACAGTGATAATATGTTGGAAAATAAAGCAAATGAGTTGGTAGATTATGATTAAAGGCCACTGTTCCAAGTCTTCAGACCCTCATCTGCCTCAGCAAAGCAATCCCACATGTTTAGGAAACAGTTCTTCCCTTATAGAAGTCAGTTCTTTCATCAGAGGATGAGTTACTGCCCATACCAAAAGCAGCAGCAACAAAGAGCAGAAGTCTCCAAGACCCCAACATGAGGGTTAGAAGATACCCATGATGCCGCCTTAAACTACATGCAGTTTTTGAAAATAAGTTTAGTAGTACAAGTACTCTTCCAACACAGAATTCAATTCTTACATGAATCCTGGCAATCAGCAATGGTGGGCAAATGGGTGTTAAAAATGGAGTTTCAAGGATATTGAGTTACATTTATGTCTGGTACCATTAGATTGCTACATTCAAATCTTCAGATTGGACTCTTTCCAACAGGGTTACTGGCAGGAGAAGGTGAAATAAGTCTTTTCTAGAAAATCCAGTGGAGTATGTTCTGTAATTTTTAATTCTAGAGAACTTCTGGGTTGAGGGCAATATTGGACCTGAGAGATCTGAAAAAATACCTGGCCCATGAAAACCTCAAAATGAACTAATTCAGTGGTTCTCAAACTTTGGGTTGTGACCTCAAATGCAGTCGCACAATCCTCCTTTAGGGTCGCAGTGTCAGCCGCCTTCTGAGTGTGGAACCGCCCCTCCCCCAAACTAATACTTGTGGCAGCAAAGCAGAGCATCAAGTCCGCACTTTCATACAGCCACATGCTGAAGAGTGAGCAGCACAGGTCTGGCAGCTCTGCTTTGCTGCCTGCTGTTGTCACCACCACTGCCGTGGTCCTGCTCCCTGGGTTGACTGATGCTCAGCCACTGTCTCCTGCACGCCTTCCCTAGCTGCTGCTGGAAAGCACTGCTGTTGCTGCTGTCCCTTTCCTGCCTCTGTTGACTCGGGCCCAGACACTGTCCCCTGCGAGTCCTCTGCTGTCTGAAAGCCCTAGCCCTGCCACTGGTGCTATTTGCGTGGCTGCCCAACACTGAACTTCCACAGGTATCTGGATTTTCATCCTTTCTCTCCACCTGCTGGCTTGGCTAACATTGAAAAGGTATGGCAAAGCAAGTGTGTGTGTTTGGGGGGGGGGGGGTGGTTGGCTCAACTGATATTAAAGAGGTACTGATGGAGAACCTGGGGGTGGGGGAGGGGATGGCTCAGTTCACTTCGCTGATCTTAAAGAAATGTGAAGAGGAGGAGGGCAGTTTGGCTGATATTAAAGAGGTACGAACAGAAAAAGCTACTGGGGAGGTGGGAGTTGGAAGTCAGCAGGAAGGGAAATGGGACTTGATATACCGCCTTTCTGTGGTATTTTGCAACTACATTCAAAGCGGTTTACATATATACAGGTACTTTATTTTGTACCTGGGACAATGGAGGGTTAAGTGACTTGCCCACAGTCACAAGGAGCTGCAGTGGGAATCGAACCCAGTTCCCCAGGATCAAAGTCCACTGCACTAACCACTAGGCTATGAACAGGGGTGAAAATTAAATGGGTTACAGTCGAACAGGGCTAGTGTGCAGGGGAAGAATGTAATTGAGGGACAGGAGTCAGATCAGGTAGGTAAGTCTAAGGGAGGAGTATGATTAAGGGGGGCATGAACCTGACCAGGGAGTAACGAGAGTAACACTTGTGCCTAATGGAGAAGGAGCTGTTTTGAGTGGAAGGCATTTAGTAATGCTGTTATGAAGGATAAGATGGTATGGTTGCTCTGTTAGTCCACTTTAAAGGTTAATAAATAGTGCACTAAGATATATTTCTTTTTATTTCTAACAATATATTTTTGACTAGCCTTTGACTGCCGTAATCACCTCCTTCAGGTCAGAACATTATGGAAAGATGACAATATCAGAAACATAAAAGTATTCCAGTGAAAAGAGGAAAGGAAGGGGTGGTGTGGTGAGAAACAGGGAGAGATGGATGGGTGATCAGAAGGTGACAAAGTAGTATACTTCTATGGATTATAATATAATAGGAAACCAGATCTTTAAGTTCTTTCTTGTTGGTGTTGAAGTATTATTTTACAAGGTTAAACGGTTTTTATTCAGAATCAAAAAAACAAACCAACATTGAACAGCTAAACAATAAGATGAAACAAAAACAGCGAGCAATTGCATAACAATAACCATGCTTAGCATAATAATAAGCAAAAAGTCATACAGCAAAGAGCCGGATAACTTATGATCCCATTTTTTTGTGTTTGTGAAAAAACTCCTGCACCCTCCTCTACACTATCCTAGTTTCCTTTTCAAATTTTATTATAGGCAAGATCACCGCTCTCTCCCCAATCCTTCTGGAACCCATATCTTAAACTTACATGAAGATGTCCTGGCGTCTGGACTGTTATAACCCCAGGATAACGTCCAGTATTCCCAATCCACCCTCCCTTACCCAGGCAGAGAACCCCCAAACAATCCCTAATATAACAGTACCAACTTAGGAAACAATCTGAAACTTGTTTAATACTGCGCCGTTTGCTTTATGGGAGGTAGTTTGCAAATAACAATTCCAGATAGACATGAAAGCCCTTCTTCCCTTTGGGGAGTTCCTAACAGCCCTTGCCTCCCATAACATAAAAGCATGCAATCTGTTTCTCCAATACCAAAAGGAAGGAGGCTCCTCTTGCATCCAATGCTTTAAGTATGCACATTTTCCCCAATGCATAAGCTTTACTCAGTAATAAGCGCACATTTTTATCCTAGATCCTATATGCCTCCCCGTTATTAAGCAGAACTCCCTTCATGGAAAAGACTACACAGTGACCAAAAAGAATCCCTAAGTATCGATGGAGCAATCGCCAAAACGCTTGAATGCCACTACATCGCCAGAAAGTATGAAAAAAGGTATTGTCACCCGGCTGACATTTGGGACATTGACCAGTGGGCACCCAACCTGCTCTAGCTGCCTGATATTGTGATATATATGCCCTGTGGAGTATATGGTATTGACTCTCCTGAAGTTCCGCATTTCCACCCTGCTATGGAATAGCTTTAATCAATTTTAGGAGATCCACCCCCTTTCAGTTTGTGCCCAGTGCCCTTACTCCAAGCCTCCATAAGAGGACCATACTCCCGGGGAGGGGAGAAGTGAAATCAGAGTAAGCTCTATTTAAACCTGATACAGAAACTTGGCCAAAAACATCACCTTGCAAAAAATCTCGAATTTTCTGACCCAACCGCATGTGTACAACCCCGTGATCTAAGCTAGTATAGTAGTGGTGCAGCTGCCGATAAGCAAAATAGTCTTCATGAGTTAATGAAAGCCTTAAAAAAAACACCTTCCTCATTAAGAAAATGCTCGATCAAAACTATTTTGTCCAGCCATCTCTTAAACTATCCGTGCTCTAGCCCTGGTGGAAAATCAGCTTTACCCCTACATGGCAATAAATCACTAATATTTGGGTTCTGATTCCAATAATTCAGAAGAGTCCACCAAATGCCTCTCAATGGTTGCAACAATACACTCCCACAACAAGAGCGAGGCAAATTTTTCAGCTGAGCATGCAAAAGAAAATTCAAATGCCAAGGTGTGAACAATTCCTGTTCCCAACGCGTTGGAGTATACTGCTCAGTACCAAACACTACCTTCCTCATGTAATTTCCTTTCCGCGAGGGCGGGACACAGAGGGCAGGGAAGCGACAAGGAGGCAAGCCTTCCTGCTTACTGTTTTTACTGCTGCTGGTTCGCGCTGCGACTTCGGTAAATAGAAGATTTGCAGGGGGCAGAACGGAAAGTCAGGGAGCTGAGGGCCAACAGGTGAGCCAGCCCTCAGAAAAAAGGTGCCAGTACACCGTACCAGCGTGTACCAGCACAAAAAAGTACCGAAGCTTCCTCCTACTTTGAGGTTGTGAATGCTGCTTCTTCATCACCTTATAAGCCTGACTGACACAGAAAGTGAAAGATCTGAGCAAGGAATCAAACGTAGATCTTCATATGGCCATGTGCTGCACTGTCACTGAACCACTGTATATTCTTATTGGTGATATATATAGATATTTATATATATATATTTTTTTTATTTTGCAGAATCCAGCCATTCCAATGCAGAAGTTGCAAGATATTCAGCGAGCTATGGAGCTTCTCTCTGCATGCCAGGGCCCAGCTAAGAATCTTGACGATGCAAGCAAACGGAAATACCAGTTTTGGGATACGCAGCCTGTACCGAAACTTGGTGAGTTTTACATAAGGAAGATCAAATATTTTAAACATGACTGTTGCAATAAATTTATAAGAGTATCTTAACTCCAAGCAACATATACATTCAACAAATAATTGGCATAACATTGGCTCCTTCAATATCTTAAAACTCATGTACTAATCACATGGGAGCAATATCTGTGCAATGTGAACCCCCTTCATTCCACTATGCTCGTACCCCTCCTTCATTCCTCCCTTTTGCCCAAGTAATCTTCCCCAGCTTTTTTTTTTTTTTTTTGTTTGTTCCCAAGTTCCCCTCTGCCCCCACCAACTAAACAAGAAGAGAGAAGGTCCTGAACCTTACCAACCCCCCCCCCCCCCCCCCACACACACACACACTTATATCTTAATCAGTTTGCGGTCGGTTCCCAAATTTTTTAAATACCTGTGCTCTTTTAATCCTTATGTCAACTTTTCATATTTCAAAATCTCTACTATTCTGTTCTCAGTCATAGTGGGTGCCACCTCTTTCATCTCCTGTCTTTCCCCATTTTTGCTGCCAACGTGAAAGTTAAGCAACCTTATATTTGAAACCTTTGACATCAACTTCAGGATTCTTATCCAATAAACAGAATATCCTTCCGTAGGTCCAGCTCCACTCGTCATATCCAGCTCCATTTTTGTTCCCAGAATCTCCAGTTTTTTGGACACTACCACCATACATGGAGAATGTATGGGTAGAAGGGATCATTTAATCCATAGCGAATCGGTAGGGAACGGGAATTCACTAAGGAAAGGGAATGCAAATGAGCTACTCATTGTAGCTCTGTTGCATTCACCATTACCTCGGTAGCCAGTCGGAGAATCAGGACGTCCCATTCGGTTATGCTCCTCTTCTTGGGTCTCTTCAGCCAATCAAAGCGCATCTAGCTTGCTGGTGTCAGCTACACGCACTTGGATTGGCTGAAGAGACCTGGAAGAGGAGCATAATGGAAAGGGACATCCCAAACTCCGGATCGACTCGCAGGTCCCCAATTCCCTTCTCCTCGCTGCTACAGAAGGTGAGCAGTGCCGGGGAGACAAAACTTAAAAAAAAAAAAAAAAAAAAATGATGCTATATATATATTTTTTTTTTTCTTTTTTACCTTCTTTTTGGGGGCCCTTTTCCTTTCCGATTCCCTCACAGGAGCCCTAACGAGAGGTGCAGACCTCACGTTAGGGTTTCCACGGTAAGGGAATCAGAAAAACGGTAGTGCATTTCATTATAATGAGCTGCAATGGTACTGCAGCTCATTATAATAGCCTTTGGATAATTTGCATTCCGTTTTCGTTGCCTGCTACCGTGACAGGAAAAATGCCCTTGGTGCATGCCCCCGGTAAACTACTTGCGTTTTAAACTGCCTAGAACCATTTAAAAACGCAAGTTGTGGGCTTGTTAGGTTTTGTATATCTGGCTCTGAGTCCCTTATCTGCCTTGAAGTGCTGCTTCTGGAGTCACCTTATGCAAACTGCAGGTTTACTATTATCAGGTTAAAGCTTCTAAAGTGTGGCATTCCTGCATACTTCCTTAATTCTGCATTTTACTGTTAACTACTTGATGTGTTTCATTCTGAAGGAAGCAAATGCTCTTGGATGTGGTAAAAAAAAACCAAACAAATCACACACACACACTTGCAACTTGATGGGTTGTTTGTTTTGGTGCATGCTTCAGGGAGCTTTTATCTAATTCTGAGTTTGATAGTGGCAATTTGTTCTCGCACATGAGGAAACATTTCTATCAACTTGGCTGTGCCATTCCATGCAAGTTCCTTCTTGCCACAATTTAGTTTTCAGTTCACCATTTTCTTATACGTTATACTGTTGTTTCTATAGCAGCAAGCCTTCTTAAGTGACCTTTTTATCCTTTCATTAAGAATGTATTCCTCTCCTACTGTTCCTCTACATTTTGCAGAGGCATCGTGTTTTTTGTCAGCAGCCTACTAGGCAGTTCAGCTTTTCTTTGCGGTTGCAACTGATTTTCAGCACCCGAGTTTCCTTTTTATAACACGGGTTTGAATGCCTCATGTAGCTGTGCTTTGTCATTTGTATTGACAATGCCTCAGTATTTAACAGTAGGCTGTTTACCCATATGAACTCCTTTGTTCCTTTCTAGCAGTTCAGTGGCACATACTGTCAGACTTCACAGTATTACATTTTGCATCTTGTCTGCATATCTTCCTTTGTGTATGTTCTTTATTAGCTGTCACTTGCCCTGCTAGCATGGGTTGTCGGTAGTACCTGGGTTGTTCTTGCCCAGAGCTTTGTGGTGGTAGCCTTTTTACTTTTTGGCTCTGTTTCTTTTGTCAGCGGCAATTGTATTGTTTGGTCCACAGTTATATGTGGGGCTTATTAACCGCATTTGAAATAGAGCACATTATGTATCTTTCTCCCTGGAGCTTTCAACACCACTTCCATGTCTTGTTTTCAGATATGTGCCATTCCTTTCTAAATGCAGTTCTCATTTATGCTTTTTATTTCCTCTGTTCAGCCTTCAGTATTATCTATACTCTGTAGGCTGAGTGAAAATCTCATTAAATGGTTGTTAGCCTCCCAGCCACACCGCAGTCATTCAACTGTGTTTAACTGCACAGACTTGGCTGCCTTATCCTTGAAGGCTCAAATGATCTGTCCTCACAAGTTAAACCATGCTGAATACCACCGTTTCTATCTGTGCTTAACCTACATAGCTACTAACGTACTTCAACTCGGTCTCTTCTTTGCGCTTCCTCAAAGAATCTACTCCAGGACGATGAATTACTGAAAGATATTCCCATCCCCACCAGTGCTGGCTTTCCGACAGCCACCCAACTTAAAACACAAGCTAATTAGAAGTAAGCTCCCAACACAGACTCAAAAAGAAAAGAATGGCACACAACCTTGCAATATATCCAGCTGCAAGTTATGCCAAAACATTTCACAGGACCCCACAGTCATTCACAAAGGAAAAATATTCAACATAAAGGAATCCTTTACATGCTCATCTTCCAATGTGGTATACATCATTCAGTGTAAAAAATGTCACGAATGATGCTATATTGGAGAAACAAGCCAGATGCTAAAGACAAGATTTAATTTACGTAGACATCTCATGAAAGATGCCAGTGCCAGCCAGGATTCCACTCCTGTGGGGCAGCACTTTACAAAACCAGAACACTGTACCAGTGATTTCATAGTAAGAATCCTGAAAGGTAACTTTAAAACAATACAGGAACGTAAGACCTTTGAAGTCAGAATGATTAAATATTTTGACACCCACCAGACAGGACTTAACAAAGATCTGGGTTTTCTAGCCCATTATAAACCATAAAGTTGTATTGCTCTGTTTGTCACCTTCCTCTCACCTATCCACCCCCATACTGTTAGACTGTTACTGAAATGCTTTGATGTTTCACTTATATATACTGTCATCTACCAACACTTGCTTATTTCCGATCTGACGAAGAAGGGCAACCTTCGAAAGCTAATCAAGAAATGTATTAAGTTATGTCCAATAAAAAAGGTATCATCTTATTTTCTTTTCCATGTTTTATTTTGTTTATTAATATTGATTACCTTTAAAAGTGGACTAACACAGCAGCTACCACACCTCTCTACTCAGGAATTATTAGGAAAAGGTAGATGTGAATCGCTTGTTTACTGTTTCCAAAAATACTAGGACTTGGGGTCACACAATGAAGCTACAAAGTAGTAAATTTAAAGCAAATCGGTGAACATATTTCTTCACTCAATGAGTAATTAAACTCTGAAATTCGTTGCCAGAGAATGTGGTAAAAGCAGCTAGCTTACCAGATTTTTAAAAATGTTTTGATAATTTCCTAAAAGAAAAGTCTATAACACATTATTAAGATGGACTTGGGAAAATCCGCTGCATATTCTTGGGTAAGAAACATAAAATCTTTATTTTGCTGTCCCTGGGGTCTTGCCAGGTGCTTGTGACCTGGATTGGCCACTGTTGGAAACAGGATACTGGGCTTGATAGACCTTCAGTCTGTCCCAGTATGGCAATGCTTAAGTTCTTATAGTAATGCTATGTAAGAATATTTTGCTTTAGTCAAGTTTGTTCTTGAAATAAAAACCAAACCAGCTGTTACATTGGGTTAAGTAGTCCTGCAGAATGTTTGGTGAATAGAATCCAACTCCATTGTCCTAGGCCCATTCATTTCTGTCCCAGACTGCAACATCACAACAGGAAGATTTAGTTCTTTAGAATTATTGGCTGTGTTGGCCTTGCCATTGCAAGTCCCTGTTGGCCAGCATGTGTTTTCAATGAGCCTGATAGCTAGGAATTGCTATCTGTAATAATCTTTCATCCTGCTTTTCCTCAAAGAAAGCAAATTTACTCACCTGTAGCAGATGTTCTCCGAGGACAACAGGACATAGATTACCACATTCCTTCTACCTCCCCTTGGAGTTGTATTTTTATGCTTTTTTAATCCAACTGCGGGTCCAATTTGAGTAGAGCAGGTGAGAAGACACCTGCAAATGCCTACCAAAGGGTTCAGGAATATTCTGAACTAGGGCTCCATCTGTGACGACATCCATTTGTGGTAATCTGCCCTGCTGTCCTCGGAACACCATACTACAGGTGAGTAATATTGCTTTTAGGTGGGCTTCTAGATTTGGCCTTGCTGATGGAAATCCAGGTACGCATGGTGACGACAAGCATATTGCAAAATATATATGGAGGGGCATAATCAAAGGGGACGCCCAAGTTTTTCTGAGGACGTCCTCGCATGATGTCCCCGTAAAGGGGTGGGGAAACCCGTATTATCGAAACAAGATGGACGTCCATCTTTCGTTTCGATAATACGGTCGGGGATGCCCAAATGTGCAAATTTAGGTCGACCTTAGACTTGGTCGTTTCTGATTTTCAGCGATAATGGAAACCGAGGACGCCTGTCTCGGAAACGACCAAATCCAAGCCCTTTGGTCGTGGGAGGAGCCAGCATTCGTAGTGCACTGGTCCCCCTCATATGTCAGGACACCAACCGGGTACCCTAGGGGGCACTGCAGTGGACTTCACAAATTGCTCCCAGGTGCATAGCTCCCTTACCCCCCCAAAACCCACTACGCACCACTGTACACCACTACCATAGCCCTTATGGGTGAAGGGGGCACCTAGATGTGGGTACAGTGGGTTTCTGGTGGGTTCTGGAGGGCTCACATTTACCACCACAAGTGTAACAGGAAGGGGGGGGATGGGCTTGGGTCCGCCTGCCTGAAGTGCACTGCACCCACTAACACAAGAGCTCAGTAAAGTAATGCAAGAATTGGATACAATTAAAGCAGCTTCTAGGACTGCACAGAAAAATAGCTTCTCACCACTCCCTCAAAGAATAAAACCACATAAGAACAGATGGTTCACAGTAGGCTCAGGCAGACTTCGTCATGTGACACAGAAGCATCCGCCCGCACAAGTGTTGCCCCTAAAGAATTCTTTTGCTCCATTACAGCACTGTAATGCTCCTGAAAATAAAACTGAGGCAGAGGAAAAAGCAATAGAGTTGGAACAAAAAGACATAAAGGTACCCAAAGTGAAAAGACACCCCCAAATCACTAATGTTGAAACACATACCAAGAAAAATAGATGGAAAGCGATGGCCACAAATGCTCGTAGTCTAAGCAATAAAGTTCATGACCTTCAAGCCCTGATGTTGGAGGCAGACTTAGATGTTGTTGCAATCACAGAGACGTGGCTCAACGGTTCCCACGAATGGGATGCAAACATACCAGGCTATAATCTATTTAGGAAGGATAGAGAGGGTCGTAAAGGTGGAGGAGTAGCTCTGTATGTGAGGAATGATATCATGGCAACTGAAATGACAGGGACCTGGGGAAAAGAAGAAGCAATATGGATCACCTTAAAAAGAGAGGATAGAGCCTCTGTCCACGTGGGTGTTGTCTACAGACCCCCGACACAATTAGAGGAACTAGATAAAGATCTGATCGCAGATATTCAAAAATTAGGAAAGAAAAAAGAGGTTCTGTTGATGGGAGATTTCAACCTGCCGGATGTAGATTGGAAGGTTCCGTCTGCCAAATCGGAAAGAAGTAGAGAGATCGTGGATGCTTTCCAAAGTGCTCTGCTCAAACAGATGGTGACGGAACCCACGAGGGAGGGAGCGATGCTGGATCTGGTACTCACAAATGGGGATAGTGTATCAAATGTGCGAGTGTGTGCACACCTGGGAAGCAGTGACCATCAAACGGTTTGGTTTGATATAACAGCTGAAGTGGAGGGCGGCCACTCTAAACTCAGTCGTGGATTTCAAGCGTGCTGACTTTAGTAAAATGGGGGAATACCTGAGGAAGGAGATGATGGGCTGGGAGGACGAACATGAAGTGGAAGGGCAGTGGTCCAGGCTGAAAGAAGTAATAAATAGGGCCACAGACCTTTATGTAAGGAGAGTAAATAAAAGCAAGAGGAAAAGGAAACCGATATGGTTCTCTAAGCAAGTGGCTGAGAAAATAAAGGCTAAAGAGTTGGCGTTCCAGAAATATAGAAAATCTCAAGAACAGGAACACGGGGAGGAATACCGGATGAAACTGAAAGAAGCCAAGAGAGAGGTACGTCTGGCGAAGGCGCAAGCGGAAGAACAAATGGCTAGAAATGTAAGGAGGGGCGACAAAAATTTCTTCAGGTATATTAGTGAAAAAAGAACGACTAAAAAGAGAATTGTGAGACTAAAAGATACAGCGAACCGCTATGTAGATAATGATGAAGAAAAAGCCAATTTGCTAAATAGATACTTTTGTTCTGTTTTCACAGAAGAAAATCCTGGAGAAGGACCGCGAGGGACTGGCAAAAGTACACCTGAGAATGGAATGGATATAGCACCGTTCACGGAAGAGAGAGTGTATCAACAACTTGGAAAGCTAAAGGTGGACAAAGCCATGGGACTGGACGGGATCCACCCCAGAATATTGAGGGAGCTCAGAGAGGTCCTGGCGGGTCCTCTTAAAGATTTGTTTAATAAATCCTTGGAGACGGGAGAGGTTCCGAGGGACTGGAGAACGGCGGAGGTGGTACCTCTTCACAAAAGTGGCGATAGGGAAGAAGCTGGAAACTACAGGCCGGTAAGCCTCACTTTGGTTATTGGAAAAGTAATGGAAGCCATGCTGAAGGAAAGGATAGTGAATTTCCTAGAAGCCAACAAGCTGCAAGATCCGAGACAACATGGTTTTACCAGAGGGAAATCGTGCCAAACGAATCTCATTGAATTCTTTGATTGGGTAACTGGAGAATTGAATCATCGACGTGCTATAGACGTAATCTACTTAGATTTTAGCAAAGCTTTTGATACGGTTCCTCACAGGAGGCTCTTAAATAAACTAGATGGGCTGAAGATAGGTCCCGAAGTGGTGAACTGGATTAGGAACTGGTTGATGGACAGACGAGAGAGGGTGGTGGTAAATGGAGTTCGCTCGGAGGAGGGAAAGGTGAGTAGTGGAGTGCCTCAGGGATCTGTGCTGGGGCTGATTCTGTTCAATATATTTGTGAGTGACATTGCCGAAGGGTTAGAAGGTAAAGTTTGCCTATTTGCGGATGATACTAAGATTTGCAACAGAGTGGACACCCGGAAGGGAGTGGAAAGCATGAAAAGAGATCTGAGGAAGCTAGAAGAATGGTCTAAGGTTTGGCAATTTAAAATTCAATGCGAAGAAATGCAAAGTGATGCATTTAGGGAGTAGAAACCCACGAGAGACTTGTGTTAGGCGGTGAGAGTCTGATAGGTACTGAGGGGGAGAGGGATCTTGGGGTGATAGTATCCGAGGATCTGAAGGCGACGAAACAGTGTGACAAGGCGGTCGCCGTAGCGAGAAGGTTGCTAGGCTGTATAGAGAGAGGTGTGATCAGCAGAAGAAAAGAAGTGTTGATGCCCTTGTACAAGTCGTTGGTGAGGCCCCACCTGGAGTATTGTGTTCAGTTTTGGAGGCCGTACCTTGCAAAGGATGTTAAAAAAATGGAAGCGGTGCAAAGAAAAGCTACGAGAATGGTATGGGATTTGCGCTCCAAGACGTATGAACAAAGACTTGCTGACCTGAACATGTATTCCCCAGGGGCGTAGCTACGGGTGGGCCTGGGTGGGCCCAGGCCCACCCAATTCCAGCCCAGGCCCGCCCAGCGCAAGCTCCCATTGCCGCGGCGCTACAAAAAGAAGAAGCGCTCAGCTGACTGAGCTGAGCGCCAACGCGTCGCTAAGGACAAGAAAAAATGTTTTTAAAAAAATGCGGCACCGCAGGCAGCCTCGAAGCATTGGCTGCTGGCTCTGTGCAGGCTCCTCCCATCTCTTACATCACTGCCCCTGTAGCAAAGCAGGGGCAGTAACGTAAGAGACGGAAGGAGCCTGCAGAGCCAGCAGCCAATGCTTCGAGGCTGCCTGCAGTGCCGCGTTTTTTTTTAAACATTTTTTCTCGTCGGGTTAGCGACGCGTTGGCGCTCAGCTCAGTCAGCTGAGCGCTTCTTCTTTTTGTAGCGCCGGCCCTGCTGCTCATCAGGAAAAGCAGCAGTGGCCGGCAATGGGAGCTGGGGCTGGTGGGCCTGAATGGGAGAGGGAAAATGGATGGCAGGATGGGGAGAAAGAGGAAAAATGGAAGGATGGGGAGAGAAAGAGGGAAAACAGATGGGAGGATGGCAGAGAAAGAGGGAAAATGGAAGGATGGGGAGAGAAAGAGGGAAAACAGATGGCAGGATGGGGAGAAAGAGGGAAAATGGCAGGATGGGGAGAGAGAGGGAAAATGGAAGGATGGGGAGAGAAAGAGGGAAAACGGAAGGATGGCAGAGAGAGGGAAAATGGAAGGATGTGGAGAGAGAGGGAAAATGGAAGGATGTGGAGAGAGAGGGAAAATGGAAGGATGTGGAGAGAGAGGGAAAACGGAGGATGGGGAGAGAAAGAGGGAAAACAGATGGCAGGATGGGGAGAAAGAGGGAAAATGGAAGGATGGGGAGAGAGGGAAAATGGAAGGATGGGGAGAGAAAGAGGGAAAACAGATGGGAGGATGGCAGAGAAAGAGGGAAAATGGAAGGATGTGGAGAGAGAAGGGACACTGAACAGAAAAGGGTAGAGAGATAGACACTGGTTAGAAGGAGGGAGAGAGACATTAGATGGAAGGATCAGGAGAGAGGGTAGATGGGTGGAAGGATGGGGAGAGAAAGAGGGAAGACGCTGGATAGAAGGGTAGGGAGAAAGAGGTGACACTGGATGGAAGGATGCAGAAAGAAAGAGGGGAGACTATTGGAAGGATGGGGAGAGAGAGGGGAGACACTGGAAGGATGGGGAGAGAAAGAGGAGAGCTGCTGCATGGAAAGGGGGAGTAGTGAAAGATTGGAGAATAAAAGGAAGGGGCATGGGGAGAACAAGGGTGAGAAAAAGATGAAAAGCCATAAGTAGATGAAGGAAATTAAAGAATGGATAGTAAGAATGAATTAAATCTGGACACAGAGAGAGGCAGAAAAATATTGAAGAAAGCAAAGAAAAAGGAGAGAAAAATGACAAATGGCCAGGAAACCCTGGCAGAAGAGTCAAGCGAAAACGAAGGAAAGCAGAATCTAGAGACTGGGAGCAACACAATGAGAAAAAGTAAATGGCCATACAACAAAGGTAAAGAAAATAATTTTATTTTTAATTTAGGATAAAGTAATATGGTGTTAATAAAGTTTCAGAGACCAATACTTCCTTCCTTAGGTCAGGAGAGGATACCGTAACAGCATTATACTGACCTGAGGCAGGAGGTTTTGGCCTCTGAAAGCTCACTGAAAAGGGTGTTAAGGCTTTTAAAATAAATTGTCTGAAATCTGATGCACTGAAAAGCAGCACTTTACCCTGTGTGACAAATGCATCTGAGTGTGACTACATTTTGCTGGGGGGGGTAGAGAGAAAATTTTGTGCCCACCCACTTTGGGTTCAGGCCCACCCAAAATTGGCAGTCTGGCTACGCCACTGGTATACCCTGGAGGAAAGGAGGAACAGGGGTGATATGATACAGATGTTCAAATACTTGAAAGGTATTAATCCGCAAAAAAATCTTTTCCGGAGATGGGAAGGCGGTAGAACGAGAGGACATGAAATGAAATTGAAGGGGGGGCAGACTCAAAAAAGATGTCAGGAAGTATTTTTTCACGGAGAGGGTGGTGGATGCTTGGAATGCCCTCCCGCGGGAGGTGGTGGAGATGAAAACGGTAACGGAATTCAAACATGCGTGGGATATGCATAAAGGAATCCTGTGCAGTAGGAATGGATCCTCAGAAGCTTAGCCGAAATTGGGTGGCGGAGCAGGTGGGGGAAGAGAGGTTGGTGGTTGGGAGGCGAGGATAGTGGAGGGCAGACTTATACGGTCCGTGCCAGAGCTGATGATGGGAGGCGGGACTGGTGGTTGGGAGGTGGGAAATACTGCTGGGCAGACTTGTATGGTCTGTGCCCTGAAAAAGGCAGGTACAAATCAAGGTAAGGTATACACATATGAGTTTATCTTGTTGGACAGACTGGATGGACCATGCAGGTCTTTTTCTGCCGTCATCTACTATGTTACTATGTTACTGCTCCAGGGACCTGTATACTGCTGTGATGGACTGAGTATGACATTTTGAGGCTGGCAAAAAAATATTTTTAAAGAATTTTTTTGAGGGTGGGAGGGAGTTAGTGACCACTGGGGGAGTAAGGGGAGGTCATCCCCGATTCCCTCCGGTGGTCATCTGGTCAGTTCGGGCACCTTTTTGTGCCTTGGTCGTAACAAAAAAAGGACCAAGTAAAGTCATCCAAGTGCTCGTCAGGGATGCCATTCTTTTTTCGATTATGGGTCGAGGACGCCCATGTGTTAAGCACACCCAAGTTCCGCCTTCGCTGTGCTTCCGACAAGCCCCCAGGAACTTTGGTTGTCCCCACAACGGAAAGCAGTTGAGGACGCCCAAAATCAGCTTTGAATTATGCTGATTTGGGCGACCCTGGGAGAAGGACACCCATCTTGCGATTTGTGTCGAAAGATGGGCGTCCTTCTATTTCAAAAATAAGCCTGATGGAGAGGCAGTTGAAAAGTTTTCTACAACCACATGATTTCAGAAATTATGCAGTTAGTTGTGATAAGTCAGCTAGATTATTGCAGTTCAGTTTATATACGTCTTCCTCAACAAGCCAAAGCTGTCTTATAGTTGAATTTTAAAGCATTCAAACGACTAATCTTTTTAAATGTTTTGAAAAGGAATTGTTGTTTTGGTAAACTTCAATTCATATTTCCTCCCTTTTTTAATATTAGATGAAGTTATAACATCTCATGGTGCAATTGAAGCAGATAAGGACAATGTCCGTCAGGAGCCATACTCTTTACCACAAGGTTTTATGTGGGACACTTTGGATTTAAGCAATGCTGAGATTGTAAGTAACAATATCAGATTTTTTTTATTAGGTACTTGAATAAAATGGTATGTTTAATTTCAGCTTTCTTTGTATTGGTGGATTCTAAGATATTTCTTCATTTTAAATTTACACTACAGCTAAAAGAACTCTACACATTGTTAAATGAGAATTATGTAGAAGATGATGACAATATGTTCAGATTTGATTACTCCTCTGAATTCTTGCAATGGTGAGCGAAAAGCTGTTTCTATACTTTCATGAAGTGGGGTTGGTTTAGCATATTACATTCTTTTTTAATTGAATAAAAATTTATGATATGAAACCTTACTCTAGGGCACTACGTCCTCCAGGCTGGCTACCCCAGTGGCATTGCGGAGTTCGGGTCTCTTCAAACAAGAAATTAGTAGGGTTCATAAGCGCCATTCCTGCTAACATATATATTTATGACATGTAAGTAGTCATCCTGTCACATTTCAATGTGGTGTTTGATTATTTAATGTACTGTTTTAGTCAGGAAGTGTAATTCTCTGCTTCAGAGGCAGAGGGATAATGATATTTTTAGACATATATGAAATGAGTTCATTGTAAAACAAACTTTATAGCATGGTACTCTTAATACAGGTATGGGTTTTTGACTGATCGTCATGTCCAGCTGCTGCTCAGAGAGGAAACTGGTTTGTCCTTCAGGTAAAAGTTCGTTGAGCTTAGAATACATCTGTAGTGTGAGGAATAACTTATATCGCTAAGATGTAGTATAGGCAAATAGATTCTTGGAGCTCTGCACTATGTGCAAAGCCCAAGTAGGGATTCTTTGGAACAGACTTTTTGGCAGTAGTTTTACAAGTTTTGGACAGACTTTGATGCACTTCTGAAGATAATTACTTAGTAAATATATTTGCACAATTGGTTTGTATCTAGAGGGGCTGATTGTACATAGTGAAGAGTATTTGTCCCCTGTTTTCACTGCACCTGGTATCATCACTATAAAAGAATGAATTCCAGAAAAGTAAGACTTGGAATATATGTGTAAGAAAGTCTGTTAATAGCTTGTGAGCCACTTTGGGGCTTATTTTCAAAGCACTTAGACTTTAAAGTTCCATAGGTTACTGTGTAACTTTCCTAAGTGCTTTGAAAATGTGCCTCCATGTCTACTTGTATGTCTTCATTCTTCAAAGCTGATAACCACCAAAGAGTGATAAATTGTATTCGATCAGTAGTGATCCAGGAGCAGAAAGAGAGAGTGTTTTGTAATGTAGACAATCCAAACTTTATTGCTACAGCTTGTCAAGACTTATGTAAGCTTTGTATGAACAGAAATGGAGGGACTCCAACCAAGTTGATGTACATATCGAAGGTTAACATGAAACATGTCTTTACTGGCTTCTTCATTGTATGAACCTGCTTTTGATATTGTATAGGATACTCTACAGAATGTCTGGTGCTATATATGGTGCTCTCTGAATAAAGGAGCCCTGCTATCTGCATGTGCCTGTCATGTGATGTTGAGGCATATTTTCAAAGCACTTAGCCTTCCAAAGTTCCATAGGTTTCTATGGAACTTTGGAAGGCTAAGTGCTTTGAAAATATGCCTCCAAGTGTACTATGTAGAAATAAGTAATAGTAGTAGTAGTAGTAGTAGTAATATCCTTGCCAGACCTAGGAAAGTAATCAGTTGATTGAACTTGTTAATGTTTGCATTTATATCTCAATATTTTATTATTATAAAATCTTTTTATTGATTATATAATTATCAGAAGTATATAATATGAAGAAAAGACCCCCCCCCCCCATATTACCCTCCTGGTAACAATCTTAACAAGAGATGATTAGCAACAATAACATATATCAAAACTGGGCTGGGGCCTTTGGCTTTTATGACCCTAAACCTACTATATTCAATAATGGCATTCACCTAACATTATTTTAAAAAGAAAATTTCTTAAGAACCTGTAGGCCTAGAAAATATATTAAAGCAATAGCAAAGTTTGAAAATACTCCTAAAGCTTGTTCAAGGGGGGAAAAAAAAAATTGGAGATTTGCTACCATAGCAGACTGACTTCATTCTTTTTTTCCCTCCCTACAACCTTGAACTTCCTTCCATTCCTCTCCTAACCCTTATGCTCCCTTCCACACTGCATTCCTCCGTTACCATATTCTCTGAATGTCCCCTTCCTCTTGCCGCAGAGCAGCAGAAACTAATCTTTGCTGCTTCCGATTCTGTCATCACTCCGCTTGTACAAGTTGTTGAAATTTGCACCCTGAGCAGTACCAGAGTACTACTGTGCCAGAGTGTGTGGGTAAATAGCATGGAATCTTGCAACTTTTTGGGATTCTGCCAAGTGCTTGTGACCTCTATTGGCCACTGTTAGGATACTGGGCTAGATAGACCATTGTGTGACTCAGTATGGCAATTCTTATGTTACATAAAAGCAGAAACTGCAAGTCACAGCACCCTTTTTATCAGCAGAACCGGTATAAGTGTTGGGAGCAGGAGAGATGGCCCTTCCCATGTTCTGGCTAGAGGAGGGAGTGAGGAGCGAGGTAGGGAGGAAGAAAAGGGTAAGTGACCACAGTAGCAAGAGAGAGTGATTAAAGGGGATGAGAGGACTGCAGTCACTGGAAAGGGGTAGAGGCCTTTTAATCCTGAGGAATATGCTGACAGGATGGCAAGACTGTGCTCTCTCCCTATGAACAAAGGGCTCCAGATCAAGAAGAAATTTGCATGCAGCTCATCGACCCTGAAAAGTTTCTCCTCATTGGTGTGCAAAAAAAATGGAATTTGTGAACCATCAATTGGAGGGGGGGGGGGGGGATGGAGTTGTATGCTCCTACCTCTAGAAAACCCCTAAAGTCCTACTCTATTCTCTGCATAAATGTATAAGAATGAAAACTGATTGGTATGTCATTGGCACTTCCCCAATAATTGTGATGTCAGTTGAAGTCCATATAAACCATGAGAAGAGAACTCCATGGCAGTGTCTGCACACCACTGCTTGGAGATTTTCCTGAACTGAGACACAGAAGAGAATCAGGCCCTGGAAAGAAAGAATGAATGATCTTGCCCAGGTTGCTGTTTTTATTCCAGACCCTACCCATACAGGTTCCAAAGAAGGAGCTACTTAAGATACAATCTGAGTTAGGGGAGTTTGTGTGGGAGGGGCGTCAGGCGAGATTATCTCGAAAGGTTATGTGGGGAGCAGTGGAACAAGGGGGAAGAGGCATGCCTAACGTGCTCTGGTACTACTGGGCAGCACAGCTAAAACAGATTGGGGAATGGAGCAAGGTAGACCTGTCACCAGTGACTAGACTAGAGCAAATATTTGTACAAGAGGGAAAACTAGACGGGCTCTTATGGGTCTCCATTCCCGAAAGTAGCTACAGGAAATTGACGTTAAATCCCTTCGTAACGCACTTATTGGAACTTTGGGGAAGTCTAAAGGGGAAATTAAGAAAATCCCAGAAAAGATCAACATATGCCTGGATTACCCAGGAGCCTGGGTTCCCCGTGGGTGGGGAGAGTAAAGTTTTTAAATAATGGGCACAGAGGGGATTAATCCGCTTTCGGGAAATGTGGGGAGCAGGGTTTTAAGAACTTTGAAGAGCTCCAGAGAGATTATGATATACCCGAAACAGACCGATATGCTTATCTTCAGGTTACCCAAATATCACACTGTGGGGACTAATAATCAAAATAAATAATTAGTGTCCCAAACATTTATATCACAAGCAGGGTTTAGCAACATACCATTTGGTACATGGGGAAAATCAGATTAGCTGCTTCTCACAACCATATGAACAATATTGTTCTCTCGCACAGGCGAAATGGTGTGGAGCAAATCCTGATATAGTCCCCTTATTTCTTTATCAATATCCTTATATTTTTTAATTATCAAAAGCTGTGCAAATTCGCGTGAATAATTATATGCATTCTTTCCAAACATTCACTTATCTGTAAAGGCAGCAATTTAACGGTAACAGGGAACCCCTGCCGACATGGCCAAGTTTCGCATAGTGCTTTATCAAGGAAGAGGCTCTCTGCAACATAAGCCATATGAACATTACTATTTGCACATAACCAAAATAACCATCCACTTTCTCACATTAAAATAACATCATTACCGTTTCATCCTGCTTATAACCCTGTCTATCAAAAAATGGCCGCGGCGTTTCAACGCGAACCTTGCTTATAAATGAGCTACAGCTGATCAGAAAGCGAGCTGTGTGATTGGATCCTCATCCCCAACCCAACAGCCAATGAAATAGCAGCCCATACAGTTACATCATCGACCACCAATCAATTTCCGAGTTAAGCCCGTCAGGAACTAAAGTTTGTAACTTGAATATCCATTCACGCGAATTTGCACAGCTTTTGATAATTAAAAAATATAAGGATATTGATAAAGAAATAAGGGGACTATATCAGGATTTGCTCCACACCATTTCGCCTGTGCGAGAGAACAATATTGTTCATATGGTTGTGAGAAGCAGCTAATCTGATTTTCCCCATGTACCAAATGGTATGTTGCTAAACCCTGCTTGTGATATAAATGTTTGGGACACTAATTATTTATCTTCAGGTTAAGTATCTACTATAATAAAACGCACCCTCAACGTTCTGAGGACACTGACGTCACTGAAGTCACTCAGACTCCCAGAACGGTTCGTGGATTCATGGTGGTGAAGCCACCCCACTGACCCGTGCCCCGCCCTCGCGTCAAACGTCATGACGTCGAGGGCGGGAAAAAAAATTTAACTAAACAAATGGATCGCACCCACGCAGGGGGGGAGAAGGAGTACCTACTCCTCCCCCTGCCGACCCACCCGTGGAAAGGGAAACCACCTCCTAAGCTCGACTCCGGAGACTACTGTTCCGACATCCAACATCACCCCCCCGCCCGCGCACCAAACCTCAAAATGTAGAAGCCCCGCCCACAGAATGGTAGATCCGCCCCCCCAAAGCTGCAGGTCAAAAGAAGAGGTCCAACACCCCCCTGCAACAACCCCCTCCTAAGCCACCCACCTTCACGTTGCTTTGCCGGCGGGGGACCCGAAACCCCGCCAGCACAAGTCCTGTCTGCTGACTACGGCGTCATCTTCGGCGTTGCTAGCCCGTGCAGGACGTCAGACGCACAGAACCCCGCCCTGCACAGGCAAGCAACGCCGAAGATCGCTGCAGGAGTCAGACTGACTCAGCACACACAACACAGGACTTCTGCTGGCGGGATTTTGGGTCCCCCGCCAGCAAAACTACGCGACGGTGGGTGGGATGGCGGCGGCCGGGTGCATCGCTGTGGGTGGGATGGCGGCGGGAGGGGGGGCATCGCGCGGAGGAGGCGCTTCATTCCTTCTTAAAAGCAGGATCCTCCCCCCCCCCCCCCCCAAAAAAAAAAACTGAACCATACAAGACACACACACACACACACACACTCATCTGGCAGCGCTTCCTCACCCCCCCCCCCCCCCCACACACACTTACTCTCATTTGGCCACACTTCCTCAACGCCCCCCCCCCCCCCCCAACACACACACACACACACACTCTCATCTGCCAGCGCTTCCTGAAACCCCCGCCCCCCACACACACACTCACATTTGGCCACACTTCCTCAATGCCCCCCCCCAACACACACACTCTCTCTCTCTGTCTCATCTGCCAGCGCTTCCTGAAATCCCTGCCCCCCCCACACACACTCACTCACTCACTCATGTGGCAACCCCCCCCCACGACACACACACACACTCAGTCTCTCATATCGCACCGCTTCCTGAAACCCCCCCCCCCACACACACACACACTCTCGCTCATCTGGCAGCGCTTCCTGAAGACCCCCCCCCCACACACACACACTCATGTGGAAACACTTGATAAACCGCCCCCCCCCACACACTCACTCACTCATCTCGCAGCACTTCCAGACCCCCCCACACACCCTTCTTCTTCCAAGCTGAAACCCCCAACATACACCCCCCCCACACACCCCTCCAACACACACACACACTCTTTCTCACTCTCAACTGCCAGCGCTTCCTGAACCCCCTCCCCCCCACATACACTCTCTCTCTCTCATCTGCCAGCGCTTCCTGAAACCCCGTACACACACACAGACACTCTCTCTCTCTCATCTGCCAGCGCTTCCTGAAACCCCGTACACACACACACACAGACACTCACTCTCTCTCATCTCGCAGCGCTTCCTGAAACCCCATACACACACACTCACTCTCTCTCATCTGCCAGCGCTTCCTGAACCCCCTGCCCTCCCCCCCCCCCCCTACAAACACACACTCACTCACTCACTCGCATCTGGTAGCACTTCCTGAACCCCCCACACCCCTCTTCTTCCAACCTGAACCCCCCCCCCCCCCAACACATCCCCCCTCCCCCTCCTCCAGCAAAGCAATTGCTTGGGTGCAGTGGCGGGAATCTCAGACACCAGAGACAGAGGGGGGGGGGGGGGCTGACACCACAGAGACACAGGAAGGGAGGTATCTCTGTCACACACACTCTCTCTCTCTCTCACATACAATGTCTTTCTGACTCTCACTCTCACACACTGTCTCACACTGTATCACATTCATTCTCCGAGGACAAGCAGGCTGATTGTTCTCACTGATGGGTGACGTCCACGGCAGCCCCTCCAATCGGAACACTTTCTAGCAAAGTCCTTTGCTAGTCCTCGCGTGCCGATGCGCACCGCGCATGCGTGGCCGTCTTCCCGCCCGAACCGGCTCGTGCCGGCCAGTCTTCTTTTGTCCGCGCTCGGTACGGTCGTGTTTCGCCGTTCGCGCCCCAAAGTTGACCTCGCGCGTCGTTCGACTCGTTCTTTAAAAAAAAAAAGAAGAAAAAAGGTGTCGGGAGGAGGCCTTTTGGTTTTCTCCCTTCCCGTACTTCGAGTTTTTTGCCCCAGTAAGTTTTCTTTCGTCGTCGGGGTAGGCCCTATTTAGGCCTCGGTCGAAGTTTTTCTTCCCCCTATTTTTGTGGTGCCATTTTCGCCATTTCGAGTTTTGATCTCGCCGGCGCGATTTTTCCGCCCATGACATCGAAGTCTTCCAGCGGCTTCAAGAAGTGCACCCAGTGCGCCCGGGTAATCTCGCTCACTGACAGGCACGCGTCGTGTCTTCAGTGTCTGGGGGCTGGACACCGCCCTCAGGCCTGTAGTCTGTGTTCCCTCTTACAAAAGCGGACTCAGGTAGCGAGGTTAGCCCAGTGGAACATTTTGTTCTCGGGCTCTTCGTCGGCATCGGGAGTATCGACTGCCTCGACGTCGTCGGCACCCGGACCTTCATCCTCGCCCCCGATTGCATCGAGTGCATCGAGGCATCGGCCCTCTGCATCGGGGCGA
Source organism: Microcaecilia unicolor (assembly GCF_901765095.1). Classification (NCBI taxonomy): domain Eukaryota; kingdom Metazoa; phylum Chordata; class Amphibia; order Gymnophiona; family Siphonopidae; genus Microcaecilia; species Microcaecilia unicolor. The sequence continues at coordinate 123,606,283 of NC_044031.1, read as the reverse complement.
CATCGGAGGGCTGCGTCGGTATCGGTGGTATCGAGACCTCCTCGTCTGCTGATGTCGTCGGACGGTGGTGCTTCGTCTGGAGTGCAGGTGAGGGCTGTCCATTCCCCTGCTGGTGGCGGTGAGCTTTCGGGTGGGTCTCCCCACTACCCTGAGGGCCCCTGCAGTACAGCCCCCCCGAGACCGACCCTCTTCGGCCTCGGCCCCGAGGAAGAGACGGCTGGATTCTACGTCCTCCTCGTCGGTGCCGGGAAGCTCCGGTGATGTGCTTCGTTCCAAAAAATCGAAGAAGCATCGTCACCGGTCCCCTTCCCGTGTTGGCACCGAGAGCTCTGGGTCGCCGAGGGAGTCGGCACCCAGTAAGCATCGGCACCGAGAGGACCGCTCGCCCTCTATTCAAGAGGTGTCGATGCGCTCCTCTTTGGACAGCCCGGAACAGCCTCCACGCCCGGAACAGGTTCTGACATCGACTCCTGCATCGGCTTCTATGTCTTTTTCCACAGCCGCTCTGCACGAGAGCCTCCGGGCCGTTCTCCCAGAGATCCTGGGAGAGCTGTTGCGCCCTTCCCCTCCGGTACCAGGGGTGCTTGCGCCACCGGTACCGTCGAGCGAGGCGCCGGCCGGCCCATTGTCCGGGGTGAGGCCTCCGACATCGGTGCCGCTTGCGGTACCGACTGTGGTAGCCTCCCAGGAAGGCTCCCCAACTACGTCGGCGGAGGGAGCTTCCCCGGTGCGGGCGAGGGAGTCTACCTCTCGACGCTCCCACCGTGGCCGTGGTTCCACGGAGTCGAGCCGGGCACGGTTGCAGACACAGGTTTGTGAACTTGTGTCTGACACCGATGGTGAGGCCTCGTGGGAAGAGGAAGAAGACATCAGATATTTCTCTGACGAGGAGTCTGAGGGTCTTCCTTCCGATCCCACTCCCTCTCCTGAAAGACAGCTTTCTCCTCCTTCCTTTGTCCGGGAGATGTCTACGGCCATCCCCTTCCCGGTGGTTGTGGAGGATGAGCCCAGGGCTGAAATGTTTGAGCTCCTGGACTATCCTTCTCCACCTAAGGAAGCGTCCACAGTATCCCATGCATCATGTCCTCAAAAAGACATTGCTGGCGAACTGGACCAAGCCATTAACTAATCCCCACATTCCCAAGAAGATCGAGTCCCAGTACCGGATCCATGGGGACCCAGAGCTGATGCGCACTCAGTTGCCTCACGACTCTGGAGTTGTGGATTTGGCCCTAAAGAAGGCCAAGAGTTCTAGAGAACATGCTTCGGCGCCCCCAGGCAAGGACTCTAGAACCTTGGACTCCTTTGGGAGGAAGGCCTACCATTCTTCTATGCTCGTGGCCAAGATTCAGTCCTACCAGCTCTACACGAGCATACACATGCGGAACAATGTGCGGCAGTTGGCGGGCTTGGTGGACACGCTCCCCCCTGAGCAAGCCAAGCCATTTCAGGAGGTGGTCAGGCAGCTGAAGGCGTGCAGAAAATTCCTGGCCAGAGGGGTGTATGACACCTTTGATGTTGCGTCCAGGGCCGCTGCTCAAGGTATGGTGATGCGCAGACTCTCATGGCTGCGTGCCTCCGACCTGGAGAATAGAATCCAGCAGCGGATTGCGGACTCGCCTTGCCGTGCGGATAATATTTTTGGAGAAAAAGTCGAGCAGGTGGTAGAGCAGCTCCACCAGCGGGACACCGCATTCGACAAGTTCTCCCGCCGGCAGCCTTCAGCCTCTACCTCTACAGGTAGAAGATTTTTCGGGGGAAGGAAGACTGTTCCCTATTCTTCTGGCAAGCGTAGGTACAATCCTCCTTCTCGACAGCCTGCGGCCCAGGCTAAGCCCCAGCGCGCTCGCTCTCGTCAGCAGCGTGCGCCTCAGCAAGGCCCCTTGGCTCCCCAGCAAAAGCAAGGGACGAGCTTTTGACTGGCTCCAGCAGAGCATAGCCGCCATCCAAGTGTCAGTGCCGGGCGACCTGCCAGTCAGAGGAAGGTTGAAAGCTTTTCACCAAAGGTGGCCTCTCATAACCTCCGATCAGTGGGTTCTCCAAATAGTCCAGCAAGGATACACCCTCAATTTGGCCTCAAAACCTCCAAATTGTCCACCGGGAGCTCAGTCGTACAGCTTCCAGCACAAGCAGGTACTTGCAGAGGAACTCTCCGCCCTTCTCAGCGCCAATGCGGTCGAGCCCTTGCCATCCGGGCAAGAAGGGCTGGGATTCTATTCCAGGTACTTCCTTGTGGAAAAGAAAACAGGGGGGATGCGTCCCATCCTAGACCTAAGGGCCCTGAACAAATATCTGGTCAAAGAAAAGTTCAGGATGCTTTCCCTGGGCACCCTTCTCCCCATGATTCAGGAAAACTATTGGCTATGCTCTCTGGACTTGAAGGACGCCTACACTCACATCCCGATACTGCCAGCTCACAGACAGTATCTGCGATTTCAGCTGGGCACACATCACTTCCAGTACTGTGTGCTACCCTTTGGGCTCGCCTCTGCGCCTAGAGTGTTCACGAAGTGCTTGGCTGTAGTAGCAGCGGCACTTCGCAGACTGGGGGTACACGTGTTCCCATATCTCGACGATTGGCTGGTGAAGAACACATCCGAGGCAGGAGCCCTGCAGTCCATGCAGATGACTATTCGCCTCCTGGAGCTACTGGGATTTGTGATAAATTATCCAAAGTCCCATCTTCTCCCAGTGCAGAAACTCGAATTCATAGGAGCTCTGCTGGATTCTCGGACGGCTCGCGCCAATCTCCCAGAGACGAGAGCCAACAACTTGTTGTCCCTCGTCTCGCGGGTTACGAGCGTCCCAGCAGATCACAGCTCGGCAGATGTTGAGATTGCTGGGCCACATGGCCTCCACAGTTCATGTGACTCCCATGGCCCGCCTTCACATGAGATCTGCTCAATGGACCCTAGCTTCCCAGTGGTTTCAGGCTGCTGGGGATCTAGAAGACGTGATCCACCTGTCCACGAGTTTTCTCGAATCCCTGTATTGGTGGACAATTTGGTCCAATTTGACTCTGGGACGTCCTTTCCAAATTCCTCAGCCACAAAAAGTGCTGACCACGGATGCGTCTCTCCTGGGATGGGGAGCTCATGTCGATGGGCTTCACACCCAAGGAAGCTGGTCCCTCCAGGAACGCGATCTGCAGATCAATCTTCTGGAGTTACGAGCGATCTGGAACGCTCTGAAGGCTTTCAGAGATCGGCTGTCCCATCAAATTATCCAAATTCAGACAGACAACCAGGTTGCCATGTACTACGTCAACAAGCAGGGGGGCACCGGATCTCGCCCCCTGTGTCAGGAAGCCGTCGGCATGTGGCTCTGGGCTCGCCGTCACGGCATGGTGCTCCAAGCCACATATCTGGCAGGCGTAAACAACAGTCTGGCCGACAGGTTGAGCAGGATTATGCAACCTCACGAGTGGTCGCTCAATTCCCGTGTAGTGCGACAGATCTTCCAGGTGTGGGGCACCCCCTTGGTAGATCTCTTCGCATCTCGAACCAACCACAAAGTCCCTCAGTTCTGTTCCAGGCTTCAGGCCCACGGCAGACTGGCATCGGATGCCTTCCTCCTGGACTGGGGGGAAGGTCTGCTGTATGCTTATCCTCCCATACCTCTGGTGGGGAAGACTTTGTTGAAACTCAAGCAAGACCGAGGCACCATGATTCTGATTGCTCCTTTTTCGCCGCGTCAGATCTGGTTCCCTCTTCTTCTGGAGTTGTCCTCCGAAGAACCGTGGAGATTGGAGTGTTTTCCGACCCTCATCACACAGGACGAAGGGACGCTTCTGCATCCCAACCTCCGGTCCCTGGCTCTCACGGCCTGGATGTTGAGAGCGTAGACTTCGCCTCTTTGGGTCTGTCAGAGGGTGTCTCCCGCATCTTGCTTGCTTCCAGGAAAGATTCCACTAAGAGGAGTTACTTCTTTCTATGGAGGAGGTTGCCGTCTGGTGTGACAGCAAGGCCCTAGATCCTCGCTCTTGTCCTACACAGACCCTGCTTGAATACCTTCTGCACTTGTCTGAGTCCGGTCTCAAGACCAACTCTGTAAGGGTTCACCTTAGTGCAATCAGTGCATACCATTACCGTGTGGAAGGTAAGCCGATCTCAGGACAGCCTTTAGTTGTTCGCTTCATGAGAGGTTTGCTTTTGTCAAAGCCCCCTGTCAAGCCTCCTACAGTGTCATGGGATCTCAATGTCGTTCTCACCCAGCTGATGAAACCTCCTTTTGAGCCACTGGATTGCTGCCATCTGAAGTACTTGACCTGGAAGGTCATTTTCTTGGTGGCAGTTACTTCAGCTCGTAGAGTCAGTGAGCTTCAGGCCCTGGTAGCCCAGGCCCCTTACACCAAATTTCATCATAACAGAGTAGTCCTCCGCACTCACCCTAAGTTCTTGCCAAAGGTTGTGTCGGAGTTCCATCTGAACCAGTCAATTGTCTTGCCAACATTCTTTCCCCGTCCTCATTCCTGCCCTGCTGAACGTCAGCTGCATACATTGGACTGCAAGAGAGCATTGGCCTTCTATCTGGAGCGGACACAGCCCAACAGACAGTCCGCCCAATTGTTTGTTTCTTTTGATCCCAACAGGAGGGGAGTGGCTGTGGGAAAACGCACCATATCCAATTGGCTAGCAGATTGCATTTCCTTCACTTATGCCCAGGCTGGGCTGGCTCCTGAGGGTCATGTCACGGCTCATAATGTTAGAGCCATGGCAGCGTCGGTAGCCCACTTGAAGTCAGCCACTATTGAAGAGATTTGCAAAGCTGCGACGTGGTCATCTGTCCACATATTCACATCTCATTACTGCCTGCAGCAGGATACCCGACGCGACAGTCAGTTCGGGCAGTCAGTGCTTCAGAATCTGTTCGGGGTTTAGAATCCAACTCCACCCCCCTAGGCCCGTGTTTGTTCTGTTCCAGGCTGCACTCTCAGTTAGTTGGTAAATTTTTTAGGTCAATCTCAGTTATGTCCTCGCCGTTGCGAGGCCCAATTGACCATGGTTGTTGTTTTGAGTGAGCCTGGGGGCTAGGGATACCCCATCAGTGAGAACAAGCAGCCTGCTTGTCCTCGGAGAAAGCGAATGCTACATACCTGTAGAAGGTATTCTCCGAGGACAGCAGGTTGATTGTTCTCACAAACCCGCCCGCCTCCCCTTTGGAGTTGTGTCTTCCCTTCTCTTTGTCTTGCTACATATGAGACTGGCCGGCACGAGCCGGTTCGGGCGGGAAGACGGCCGCGCATGCGCGGTGCACATCGGCGCGCGAGGACTAGCAAAGAACTTTGCTAGAAAGTGTTCCGATTGGAGGGGCTGCCGTGGACGTCACCCATCAGTGAGAACAATCAGCCTGCTGTCCTCGGAGAATACCTTCTACAGGTATGTAACATTCGCTCTCTCTGTGTCACACAATCACTCACATACTCGCTTGGTCTCATACACTCATGCTCACAGAGAATCTGTGTCTCACACACACACACTCTCTCTCACACTGTCTCACATACGCACTTGCACACACTCTCATTCTCACACACACATTCTCACAGACACACACCCAGACTCTCTCTCTCACACACACACTCACACTTTCACTCTGTCTCTCACACAGTCTCTCCCAAACATACACACTCCGAGGACAACCTTGCTAGCGCCCGTTTCATTTGTGTCAGAAACGGGCCTTTTTTACTAGTTTTATAATAAAAGAGCAGTGGATTAAGGACAACCCATTGGAAGCAGAACATTTTGAGAATCTGTGGGGGGCGCTAGATGTTGGAGGGAAGGGAATCTCAAGGTTATATGAACATTTGAGGGGGCAAGATTTGGTTAAGCTACCCTTCATGATCGCATGGGAAAGAGATTTAGGAATGGAGTTAAGTATCCCTGAATAGAAGAGAGTGTGTGTTGAGGTAAAAAAAGGCTTCAATATGCGTACTAATAAAGGAGAATGCATATAAAATACTCAGTCGGTGGTATTATACCCCAGACAGGTTGAAAGCAATGTACCTGGAAACCTCTGATATATGCTGGAGATGTGAAAAAGCAAGAGGCACATACTTCCATATCTGGTGGGAATGTACATTACTGCAAGGATATTGGGGGGAAATAGCAAGCTTATTAACTAAGGCTTTGGGGGTGTTGTTTCCATGTGATCCAAAGTGGTGTTTGCTGGGATGGGGCAATAGGAAAGGGAAGAGATGGCAATGTAGAATCAAACGAATGGGGCTAGCTGCGGTGAAAACCATCATAGCTTTAAATTGGAAATGGAAAGAGGGGCCCACGATACACAATTGAATAATGAAACTCAGAGTGGTGTCATCAATGGAAAAAATGACAGATCGTCGTAGGGGGAAATATAATTCATTTGTGGACGAATGGTTACATTTGAATATGATCCTACAACACAACACTTGAGATGGGGCAATGAAGGGTAGGGAGGAGAGGGTGGTTATAAGGGTAGGGAAGGGGGGGAAGAAGGGGTAATAAAAACTGTAAAATCATTGATGATAGAGTAGATTGTCCAATGTTTAGATTTATGTTATACGGAATATTGATAAGGCAAGGGTCTTTTTGTATTACTGTTGGTTGTGTTGTATAATCAATAAAAACATATTATTTAAAAAAAGAGAGAAATTTCAAGAAGAGGAACCAAAAGATGACTTCATCACAGGGGAAGTATGCAGAGGAGATATAAAAGGGAAGAATTCATCCTTAAGGATTGGGGGGAAAAATGCGTGTATGCTATGGGAGACTGTATAACAAATGTTGATAGCTGAAAATAATAGTCTGTGTATCTCTTTGATTCAAATACTCTTTAAATCATACTCAAATTTATCTGTCTATGTTCATAAATGAAGGAAAAAGACCTCAAATGTCCCTGCTTGGTAGCAAGCAAATTTTCTTTAGTGCCAGCACAAAGGACTCCATTCTTATCATCTGTCTAAAAAAAACCTCCAAACTACTTTATTTCATCAATATATATTGTGTACTCAAATTTACATATCTTGTTCAGATCTTCATAAAATTATTAATCATATGAAATTAAGCACTTAGCTTTATTCTTGTGCCCAACGGGGCTCTCCGTTTCACTATTTGATTAGCTTCTTCAGGGGACTAAGTGCTGTTATCACTTGACTGTCTTAAGCCCAATATCAAACATGGCACTTAATGTCAGCGTCAAGAAGCCAGTATCTGAGTTAACAATATATATTGTTAAAGTAAAAGAAACTATAATTTGGAGTGCTTTTTTAGACAGTTGATAAGAATGGAGTCCTATATGTGCTAGCACTAAAGAAAATCTGCTTGCTGCCAAGTAGGGGAATTCTTTTCCCTCTGTTTATGAACATAGACTTAGATAAATCTGAGTGTGATTTAAAGAGTATTTGAATCAAAGAGATACACAAACTAAGTATTTTCAGCTATCAACATTTGTTAAATAGACTGACCAGTTGCTGGATTAGTGTCTAGTGATAGATTCAGCAAGCTATGGGAGACTGGCCATGAAGATGAGACTGAGGGAATAAAAACCATAGGGAATGTAGGGGAGAGAGGGAACTTTTGGGAAAGGATTGCAGGAGACAACCAGAGGGAAACTGAGTTACGAGATGGAGATAGTGTAGGGGGATTAAGAAGGATAGATAACCTTTTTTGAAAGATGGTCTGGAAGACAAACTAGGCTTAGGGTCATAGGTTCTCAGCACACAATACACATACTAAGGGGTAGGTGAAACTGCCTGCAGGGGGGTACACGACACCCAGTGCCCAACTGCTACCTTCCCCTCCCTGCTGCCTTCTCGTTCACTTGCCCGCTGCCTCCCTCCTTGTTGCAAGGAAACTAAAATCAAGTGCAGGGTCATAGCCCAATGTGTGGCGCTGGTGGCTGTTACCTGTCCTCCCCCTATGATGTAACTGCCTGACTCAAAGGGGAAGAACTGGCAAGAACTGTCAACAGGATGCACAGGGCTATGGCCCCACAACTGGTTTTGGTTTATTTGCAGCATGGAGTTGGGGAGGCAGTGGGCGGAGGTGCCATGAGGAGGGAGTGACCAGGGGTAGGGGAGAAAAGTGAGAGATGGGGTAATGCTGGGTGATAGTAGTAGAGGGAGAGAGATAGATGGTGGTTGTGGATGATGGGGGGAGAAGGGAACAAAGGGAGAGAGAGGTTAATGCTGGATGATAGGGTGAGGGGAAGAGATAAGGCAATGCTGGATAATAGGGGATGGGAGGAAAGAAAATTGATGGAAAGGATGATGCTGGATGTGGGGGAGGAGTGAGATGGGGCAGTGCTGGATGGTGGCAGGAGAGAGATGTGCAATGTTGCTTGGGGAAGGGAGAGAGAGGCAATATTGGATGGAGTGGGCAAGAGTGACAATGTTGGATGGGGAAAGAGAGATTGGTATGAGGAGATGCTTGTTTGGGGGGAGAGAGACATATACTGAGATGTTGCTGGTCAGGGTGGGGAGAGAGAGACTCAAACAGGAATTACTGCTGGTCTGGTGGGGGGGGGAGAGAAGCACACAGGATATGCTGCAGGTCTGGGGAGGTAGAGGGCGGTGCATAGAAGAGATGCAAGTCTGGGAGAGGGAGGTGCATAGAACAGATGCTACAGATCTTGGGGGGAGGGGAGAGATGCGCACACACAGAGGAAATGCTGCAAGTCTGGGGAGGTAGAGAGAGAGAGAGACAGATGTTACAGGTCTGGGGGAGAGTACATACGGAGATTTGATGGACATGGCGAGAGAAGAAATGTCAAATGGACAAGACACCCTGGCAAGAGAGTTAAGAGAAGATGGAGGAAAGCAGAAGCCAGATACTGGGACCAACATGATTAGAAACCCAAAATCACCAAACAACAAAGGTAGAAAAAGGAATTTTGTTTTCTATTTTATTATTAGAATGTCAGTTTTTGGAATGTACATCTAAGTAAATAAGTACATAAGTATTGCCATACTGGGAAATACCAAAGGTCCATCATGCCCAGCATTCTGTTTCCAACAGTGGCCAATCCAGGTCACAAATACCTGGCAAAATCCCAAAGAAGTACAAAACATTTTATACTGCTTATCCCAGAAACAGTGGATTTTCCCCAAGTCCATTTAATAATGGTCTATGGACTTTTCCTTTAGGAAGCCGTCCAAACCTTTTTTAAACTCTAAGTTAACTGCCTTTACCACATTCTCCGGCAACGAATTCCAGAGTTTAATTGCACGTTGAATGAAGAAATAATTTCTCTGGTTCGTTTTAAATTTACTACATTGTAGCTTCATCACATGCCCCCTATTTTTGGAAAGCGCAAACAGACGCTTCACATCTACCCACTCATTATTTTATTTACCTCTATCATATCTCCCCTCGGCCACCTTTTCTCCAAGCTGAAGAGCCCTAGCTGCTTTTCTCCATCTGTCAGAGCTCAGGAGTACTCGGTTAAAATTTGTTCAACTTATGGGTTACTTGCCTTGAAGTTGAGAAAAGAGTTCCTTGTGGAGGGGGGACAGGCTAAAGGAGAAAAGTTAGACTGAGTAGAAAGAGAGACTGAGAAAAAATAGGTTAAGAAAATAAATTAGCCTGAGAGAAATAACAGAAACATAGAAAAATGAAGGCAGCTGAAACACTATATGGCCCCCATCCATGCCATCTACTATTGTAGAAATATGGGTACAGGTCAGTACCCCAGCGCAGGTTGGGAAGGGCAGAGGCTGACAAGCCACTCTGGAATTTATCAGAGATTGAGAAGCTTGTAATTTATTAAAGAACATGAGCTTGTGTAAATTCAGGAATGATCTATTATGATACCCCTTTACGGCCAAGCAGGCCTTGGGAAAAGAAACTAGTATAAACAAGAGAATGTGGATGTAGCAACCTGAAGGAAGATAGATGATAACAGAATGATCTCTCAGGAAGATAAGTGCTGAAGCCTTGCTTAACACAAAAGGTATATAAACAATTGAACCAGAGCATTAGGTGGCGAGGCAGACCACATGTTTGTGTCCCCTCCTTTCCACATAAGAAACTAGCATTTGTAGTTGTAAATTTCTCTTGGTAAAGAAATTAAAGAATTGCTTTTCTCATATGCTGGCCCTCATAGTCTTTTATCTCTAAATTGTGGGTGGTTGGTGAGTACTAATTTGGTAGGTGATACAAGCAGCCTAAAAACACTATCCCCCTTCTCCCTTAGAGATCCTATGTACTTGGCCCAAGCTTTCTTGAAGTCCAGATATTTTTCGCCTCCTCTACCTTGAGGCTGTTCCACAAATTGACCACCCTTTCTGTGAAGTAGTATTTCCTTCCTGGCGGAAGGAGAATAACCAGTGGGACACTGTCATACCGGGGTACAAGTTATATTGTAGTGATAGGGTGGATCAAATTGGTAGAGGGGTAGCATTGTGTGTTAACAAGAGTTTGGAATCAAATAGATTGAAAATTCTGCAGGAAACAAAACACTTCTTGTAATCACTGTGGATTGAAATTCCATGTGTAAAGGGGAAAAGGATAGTGATAGGAGTGTACTACTGTTCGCCTTGCCAGGATGAACAAACGGATGCAAAAATGTTAAAGGAAATTAGAGACACAAATCAACTGGGCAACACAATAATAATGGGTGATTTCAATTACCCCGATATTGACTGGGTAAATGTAACATCGGGGCATGCTAGGAAGGTAAAATTCCTTGATGAAATCAAGGACTGCTTTATGGAGCAACTGGTACAGGAGCCAACAAGAGAAGGAAAAATTCTAGACCTTGTCCTTAGTGGAGCGCGTGATCGGGTGCGGGACGTAATGGTTCTGGGGCCGCTTGATAACAGTGATCATAATATGATTGGATTTGATATTAGCTTTGAAGTAAGTATACATAGGAAATCAAATACGTCAGCATTTAACTTTTAAAAAAGGAGACTATGATAAAATGAGAAGAACGGTGAAAAAACAACTTAGGGGAGCGGCTTCGAGGGTCAAAAATTTACATCAAGCGTGGATGCTGTTCAAAAACACCATCCTGGAAGCCCAGGCCAAATATATTCCACGTATTAAAAAAGGAGGAGGGAAGACCAAACAGCCGGCATGGTTAAAAAGTGAGGTGAATGAGCTATTAGAGCTAAAAGAAACCGACTGAAAATAATAAGAAACAGCATAAGGAATTTCAAGTCAAATGCAAAGTGCTGATAAGGATGGTTAAGAGGGACTTCGAAAAAAAGATTGCGCTGGAGACAAAAACACATATAGTAAAAAAAATTTTTTAGGTATATTAAAAGCAGGAAGCCAGCAAAAGAATCGGTTGGACCGTTAGATGACCGAGGAGTAAAAGGGGCACTCAGGAAAGACAAAGCCGTAGCGAAGAGATTAAATGAATTCTTTGCTTCAGTCTTCACCGAGGAAGGTTTGGGTGGGATACCGGTGCCAGAAATGGTATTCGAAGCTGATGAGTCAGAGAAACTTAATGAATTCTCTGTAAACCTGAAGGATGTAATGGGGCAGTTCTACAAACTGAAGAATAGCAAATCTCCTGGACCGGATGGTATTCATCCCAGAGTACTGCTAGAACTGAGAAATGAACTTGCGGAGCAATTGTTAGTAATATGTAATTTATCCTTGAAATCGAGTATGGTACCAGAAAATTGGAGGGTGGCCAACGTAATGCCGATTTAAAAAAAATATATATTCCAGAGGAGATCCGGGAAATTATAGACCGGTGAGTCTGCTGTTGGTGCCGGGCAAAATGGTAGAGATATTAAGAACAAAATTACAGAGCATATTCAAAAGCATGGATTAATGAAAAAGTCAACATGAATTTAGTGAAAGGAAATCTTGCCTCACCAATCTGCTGCATTTCTTTGAAGGGGTGAACAAACGTGGATAAAGGTGAGCTGGTTGATATTGTGTATCTGGATTTTCAGAAGGCGTTAAGTACCTCATGAAAGACTCCAGAGGAAATTGGAGAGTCATGGGATAGGAGGTAGTGTTCTATTGTGGATTAAAAACTGGTTAAAAGATAGAAAACAGAGAGTAGGGTTAAATGGTCAGTATTCTCAATGGAAAAGGGTAGTTAGTGAGGTTCCCCAGGTGTCTGTGCTGGGACCGCTGCTTTTTAACATATTTATAAATGACCCTAGAGATGTGAGTAACTCAAAGTCGTTAAATCGCGGGAGGATTGTGAAAAATTACAAGAGGACCTTACGAGACTGGGAGACTGGGCGTCTAAATGGCAGATGACATTTAATGTGAGCAAGTGCAAAGTGATGCACATGGAAAAGAGGAACCCGAATTATAGCTACGTCATGCAAGGTTCCATGTTGGGAGTCACAGATCAAGAAAGGGATCTAGGTGTCGTCGTCGATGATACGTTGAAACCTGCTCAGTGTGCTGCTGCAGCTAAGAAAGCAAATAGAATGTTAGGTATTGTTAGGAAAGGAACAGAAAACAAAAATGAGGATGTTATAATGCCTTTGTATCACTCCATGGTGCGACTGCACTCAAATATTGTGTTCAATTCTGGTCGCCGCATCTCAAAAAAGATATAGAGGAATTAGAAAAGGTGCAGAGAAGGGCAACGAAAATGAAAAAGGGGATGGGACGACTTCTCTATAAGGAAAGGCTAAGACCCGGATCCACCGGTGTATTGGCACTGGAGGAACCAGATACATGAGTTGGCCACCTGGGAAGCCAGAGAGGCGACGGGAACCTCGAAAAGGAAAAAAACAGTTCATGTCAATATGGGGCCGATATATCCACGGGGGCGAAGTTTGCTGCTCAGTACACATGGTCTGAATTTTTTTAAATCCATTATCCCCAATATTGTTTGACACACAGAAGTAAGGGGGGAGGGAGGGGGAGGAGGAGGGGAGGGAGGAAGTATACAAAAAACTTGATGATGGTCTGTTCAATACTTATATGTGAAGTTCCACTGTACTGTTGAAGTTTTATATTTTATGGTATCTGTTATACCATATTTCATCATCAGTAAAAACGTTGAAACATATAAGGAAAGGCTAAAGCGGCTAGGGCTCTTCAGCTTGGAGAAAAGGCAGCTGAGAGGAGATATGATAGAGGTCTATAAAATAATGAGTGGAGTTGAATGGGTAGATGTGAAGCGTCTGTTTACACTTTCCAGAAATACTAGGACTAGGGGGCATGCGATGAAACTACAATGTAGTAAATTTAAAACGAATCAGAGAAAATGTTTCTTAACTCAACGTGTAATTAAACTCTGGAATTCGTTGCCAGAGAATGTAATAGAGGCGGTTAGCTTAGCAGAGGTTAAAAAAGGTTTGGACAGCTTCCTAAAGGGAAAGTCCATAGACCATTATTAAATGGACTTGGGGAAAATCCACTATTTCTGGGATAAGCAGTATAAAATGTTTTGTACTTTTTTGGGATCTTGCCAGGTATTTGTGACCTGGATTGGCCACTGTTGAAAACAGGATGTTGGGCATGATGGACCTTTGGTCATTCCGATTATAGCAGTACTTACGTACTTAGGTTACTCAGTCTGTCCCCTTTCACCTTCATCCTTTCAGTTGGAAGAGATTTGCTTCCTGTGCATTTATGCCATGGAGCAGTGGCATAGTTATGGTAGGTGCGTTGTGGTGTATGCACACCCTGTCAGACCCTGCCTCCCACCCCCTTAAAATCTTCTCGACTTCACCCAGGCTGCGGCACTCATAGGCTTCCTGCGACCTGCTCCGGAATTTCCTCTCTGAGTAGTTTCATCTCTTAGGGCAGGAAAATTCAGGGAAGAAGTCCCGGACAGGCCATATGAATGCCTTTGCCCGAGTGAAGGCTAAGCTGAGAGGATTTTGAGGGGGAGGGAGGATTCACCCCCTGTTTAAAAAATAAAATAAAGGGGGGTGAAAGGAGAAAAAGAAGCTGGGTAATAGAATGGAGAAGCTGTACAACTTAAAAAAAATATATAAAAGGAAAGACAGTTTTGGATATAGGAGTTGGAGAGGAGGGGGGATAATTGACCAGGACAAGAGAGGCAGTTGTATAAAGAAAGGGAAGAGGTGCAAGAGTGTGAATGAAGGGAAAAGAGTATTTTGGATTAAAAAAAACACTGAAGAAGGCCAAGGGCTAAAACAGGGATGAGACACATGGGGAAGAAAATTCACATAATTTGGAAAATCTGAGTTGAAAGTAAAGGGAAACATAAAATACTAGCTAAGGAAGAAGAGAAAGATGAAGGTAAAAGATAAGATTGAGAGACTGAATAAACAAAGTTTAAAGTGAAATGAGATGACTGAACAAAAGATGGTGGAACAGGAGAACGAAATAGGGAAAGAGTGAGGGAAATATGAAGTAAACAGTCAAAATATAAATTAGATGCAGAGATACTAGAGTTTGAAAATTGAAATATTTTGAATAGTACTGTCGTAGTAAGGTACATGATGTTCAAATACGATTTTGAACGTGGAGAAAAAGGGACATCTCTTAAACTGACATTGAAATGCACTAAATAGTAAAATTTCTTTTTAGCAATGTAAGAGTATCCCTTTGAAATCCAGACCTGTTGGCCATCCTATGTCCTGCTAATTATGTTGAAATATTTTGAGGTGTGGTATATTTAAACTTGTGCTTTCTAGATTGGAAAAAATTCTCTTTATTTTGAGACAAAATGCATACAGTTTTTATGGAAGACACTCCCTCCCGTATCCTTTGTAACAGAGATGTTTATTGGAATTTGATATATTTCCTCATACAGTCATGGATGGGTCTTGATTTCAGGATGTACACAATGATTATTCATCAAGTATATTTGCATACATTTGAACCAAAGAATAGTTTGATATGCATAGCTTTCTTATTTGGAAACCAGATTTATTTGTGAAATCGGATTTCTCCAGTGCCAGTGTTTTATGCCTCTCTTCTATAAATATTAATAAAGTTTTCAAGGGTTCCTACATACAAGTATATTCCATCTAGTTTTCAATAGACAGTTTACTCCTTCATTATGATATATCACTTATTTGCCTCAGCAGTGCACGTAACCAACCTTTACTTAATGTTGGAAACGCCTGCACCAAATTCTTCATAGGCTTTTGCAATAGCAGAGTGTAAGGACAATTAATTCCTTATATGACAGATACATACTTAATAGTTAATTGTGAACAGTTTGTCTAAGAGAAATTGCTCTTCATATAATTTAATCTGTGACTATTGATTTGTATCGCAGTGCAATGCAGATTCCTGAACTTCCTTAGCATCCCTCTAGACCAGTCTAAACATAGATAGGTATACTCACTTCTACCAGTACATGGAGACTGAGATATTGGCTTCAATGTAACCTATGAGACCCCTGTGCAGCCTTCATCCAGCCAGTTTTTCTTAGTCTCTATCAGATGATAGATCAATGTGCGTCCCAGATTGGTTAGAGGTAGATCCAGGGAGTTTTGCCAGGGGGAGCATATGCCAAGGGCTAAGGCCGGTGTGTTCCACTTTTGCCTGAGGGTTTGCACCTGGTTGTCTCTCCCCCCCCCCCCCCCCCCCCCACCCCCCACCCCCAAATCTCCTTTCTGCCAAAGACCTTTAGTTCCCAGGAGGAGGACAGGTGATAACAGACAAAATCAAATGTTTTGGTTCATGTCTCTTTGTGGCTGTCTCCTGGAGTTTGGATTGCCTGTCCAACTGCCTGTCCCTCAGTTGTTGCCTGGTTCTGTGTTCAGCGGCTAGAGAGTAGGAGGAGTGTAGCAGACGAGTAAGAGTAGGTGTGCTGCAGGCCAGTGTAGGCTGTTAGGGCAGCTGAAGCTGTCACCTTTCAGACTGGACTGAAAAGCCGCAGCACTGCTGGGCCTGTGGCCACTGTAGGATAGAGGCAGCTGGTGGCAATTGTGCAAGTTCTGTTCCCCACAGGGAGAAGGGGAACCACCAGACATAGAAGCAAAGTGCAAAGCGGAGAGCTGTGTGACCCATAGGCCCATGAGTGGGCACTACTGCTATTTTGGATTCTCCCAGAGATGCCCTCCCTCCTCCATGGCTGGAATTAATTGAGCCATGGCCAGCTGGTGCTGATGGTGCCAAGGGAGAATATTTTACCGGGATCTGCAAGCTCGGGAGAAGGCAGAGTTTGGAGCTAGTGGTGCTTACCATGGGGATGGCGGTAGCCCACCCTTAGAGTTACTGCTATGGTACTTCTCATATATTTAGACTGGTCTAGAGTGGTGTTAATTTTCTTTCCTTTAGTCCCTCTAGACCTGTCCAAAACCTGCCTGGTTAAGGATAGACGCTGGGATGTAGGTGTTTTAGAGGTACAGTATTTTTTCCCAGTCCCAGGCTGGACAGTGTGAGGGCAGAAGACATTTCCTTCATTCTGTTTGGTCTATTATCTTTTGTCTTGGTGATAGTGGAAGTTTTTTTGGGGAATGATGTGGGGTGCACTGGGATTTTATAGGTCATATTTGAAACCAGTAGTTCTCAGTCTTCATCTGCAGGTAAGAGTATGTATACCCACACATTTGGCCTGGTCTAGAGGGACTAAAAGAAAGACAGTTAGCAGGTAAGATCTAATTTCACCTTTTCCAAGTATAAATTCAATGAGAAAATTGCTCAGATGATGGTGTTAGGGTCACTGAAAATTTCAGAGCTCCTAGGAATATAGTTGACCCCATATCCCCAACTAGCTACTTTTGTCTCCTAGCTCCCTGTCCTATTTTCCTGAACTCCTCCCTTTGCTCCTAACCCCCCTTCCTGGGAAAAAAAAAAAAAAAGAATTCTTGAGCTGGGCCTATATATTTCTGAAGAATATAGTGATCACTTTATACAAAAAGTCAGTAAGAAGCAAGGCTTTTTTTGAGGGATACCTGGGGGTACTGAGTACCATCACCTTTTCCATTGTCTGCTAAAGTTGACCCATGGACCCCAAGTTTTAATGAAAGAGCTCAGACTCTACACACCAATTCGGCCTTGTTAGATTCTGTGACTGGTTGTAGGGGGCCTGGCTATTGTGGGGTGGGTCCCTCGGTGATCACCCCACCTTTGAAAGGTGGCCTAGCATTTTAGTATCAGTACCTTTTTTGCTAGAAAAAAATGCACTGGTAACAAGTAATCTTTTTAATGCAAAATTGTCATCTGAAAGGGAGCTACTGGTGTTTGAAAATCCCTTCAGCTTAGCTTCTCTCAATAGTATGAATGGGGTGCATTTCCAGATTTGTTCAATGCTGACCCTTAACCAGAATCTTCATATATAGGAGCAGGAACAACTAGTGTAGATGGAATAGGGAAATAAGCTTCAACAACAGGTTTCTGCCATAATGCATATTGCATAACAAAATAAAGTATAGGTGGACAACAAAGGAAAATTATCCTTGTTTTATAAAAAAGATGTAATGGAGGTAAGGAACAGGCAAATTGACAGCTAATACTGCAGCACATCCCTTCTCCTTTAGGGGATTTGATTAGTCCTTTTTTGATCCCCGGTGTTCAAAATCTTCAAGTTTAAAAAATTTAAAAAGGCAAGAGTCTAGAATGCTATTATAGATATATAACGTAGCTGGAGTTCTGTGAGCATTAAATTAGAGAAATGTAAATCTTTATCTGTTGAATGTGTTAATTGTTTTCATGCTTTTTTCCTTTCCTGTTAGCGTGAAGAAGATGGTAGAAATCAATTTTCTTTGTGTTCATAAAAAGCTGCGGTCGAAACGAGTGGCACCTGTACTGATCCGTGAAATCACGAGGAGAGTAAACCTGGAAGGGATATTTCAGGCCGTGTACACGGCGGGGGTTGTCCTTCCTAAGCCTGTGGCTACTTGCAGGTATTGCAGGCTCTCCTGATCACAGCAAGAACAGCCCCAAAAAATACCCACACAGGGCCAAATCTCCATAAGGTCTTTGAAATAGACATATTTTAGAACAGGCCTTCTCAACCCAGTCCTCGAGGCAAACCAAGTCCCATCGGATTTTCAGGACATCCACCATAAATATGCATGATTGATTGGCATTCACTTACTCCTTGGTATGCAAATTTATCTCATGCATATTCATAGTGGTTATCCTGAAAACTTGATCGGACTTGGTATGCCCCGCGGACTGGGTTGAGAAACCCTGTTTTAGAATACAGACCCTCATAGATCGAGGTTGCAAACTCTTAATACGAGAGGGCTGTTTAGCTACAGATGTCCTGATTGGTAGCCTGAATGTGTGTTGGTATTTTGGAGAGGAGGGTGCTGTCTGGATGGGTGCACTCATTGCTATCATATAACCCCAATCCTTTCCTCCTTTTCTAGCTATCTCCCTGCCTAGCACTTTATAATCTTTCTTTGTGCCTCCCTTTTCCCCCTCATGCTGCTTTCTAACTTTCTCTTAGCTCCCCTCCTTCTTTTCTGACAATGCTTTCACCTTCCCAGGTACCAACCCATGTTTTTTGCTTTCTTCTCTCAGCCCCACATTTTGTTTCTGCTCCCACCCCCATATTTAATCATCCTCAAAGTCCTTCAGCTACCCCTCATAATAACATAGTAGATTAGACCAGAAAGATTATCAGCAAAGCCCATCCAGTCTGACCAGTAGTCCTGCCCATGTTGCTAAGGATACATCCCAACTGCCAGTTGTAGAGAGTGACTACTTGTAGGATACTGTACCTTATTCGGTACTATTTGTCATCTTTCTCCTTTGTATTGTACTGTGTTTATAGTGGAGTCAGTGGTTATATGGTCCCCTCTGATAACCTAGTCTCAGAGGAGGCTGTAATGTGTGGGAATTCTTTCTCTGACCCTTCTATTTACCATAAGAAATATACCCTTTGGACAAGTGGGGCAATAGGGTTTCTGCCTCCTTACACTCACCCCAAACTATAGTGGATCAGCCACCCCCAAGATATGGGGTGACAGAGAAGACAGAAAAGACAGAGGCTATGTTTCTTCCAAGGGAGAAGTCTTTATTCCTTACGGGTTTAGATAATAACAAAGCAATCAGGCAATAACAAATAGCAATTTGTTATGAGAGGGAGAGAGTTGCCACCGCTGTAAAGAGTTACTCACTGATAATCATCTCAGCCTCTGACTAAATACAATACAACAATGCCTTATATACAGTGGATTGGGCATCAATTCCCTCCCAAATCATACAGCCTTGCAACTTCAGCTAATTTCTGTCTTACTGCATTGTTTACATAAAATGGAACACACTATCTAAGTGTTACGGAATATAGCACACACTATCTAAATGCTTATGGAACACAGCATCTTATAACAAGTCCAAGGTTTCTCTTATAGGAGATTGTAGCCGTCACTTTTGTTACGGGAATTTCTCCAAGACCCAGTCTTATCATTGTTTTGTCTAGTAACTCAACACATCTTTGCCTTCAAACTGTGTACATTCTTAGTGTCCTTGTGGTGTACAGTTAGCGGCACCAGCTCTGTCAGGGAGGGGAAGAGTGCTCCTTGTAAAGTCAGCATTACCTTGAATTCACAGCTTTTAGGAGAGAGTACAGAAAAAATGCAGTTCTCAAGCATTTTAAGTTTTGAGCCCTTAGCTGTGCAATTCATGGGTCATATCAGACCTGTCAGTGGTCAGAAAAGTGCAAATCAATTCATTCCCCTTTGATGATTGTGAAATCATCACCTGTACAGATAATAATCCGCAGGGTACCCATTCGATGTCCATCGATGAAGGGTACAACAGTTGGAAAAGGAAGGAACCCAAACTAAATCTATCTATGCTTGGGGAGCTAAAATAAGCTCTAGAAGGATAAACTCATGTAACAAATAAGCGGCTAAACCAAGAAAAGCGCTGAAGATAAATTTAAACATTCAATTTCATGAAGACAAGATTCAAAATGGGTGAAACAGGTACAAAAAATATATGTATAAAAGAAGAATATATATAATATTTCAACTAAAAGCAGTATGAGCAAAATAAATGTCTTCCTGAAGGAGGTATACTAGCGTTACAGGCAGTAAATGTTCTAACAATAATAAAATGAATAAAGTCAACAGTAGCAGGCCTACACAACATTCATGAAGGAAGTACATTTTGTCTTGTGCCGAAAGTAGAAGCAAGAAGTTTAAAGAGAAGCTCACGAGCACAGAGAATAATGCAACAGACAAAGCAAAAACTAAAATGACTACCAAAAGTGAGATGAAAAATAGACATGAAAAAGGTTTTCCAGTTACCAAAGGTTTTATCCCACCAAGATGTCCAGCTAGTATCAACACCTGAATTGGTAGCTAACTCGTTGGCTAAGGCAGAAAGTCCTTGCAAAGCCTTCATAACGGAACCATCAGGGTCAGTAGTATTAGGAATAAAAGTACAACGACCATGAAGTACAATACAAATACCACCATCTTTGGCAAACATTTGATCAAGAACAAGTCTATTTTCCCAGGCTACTCGACTAGTGGCATCAAGTTGGGCTGCTAAGCCTTGAATGGCATTTCTAGTAAAGTTTATGAATCTTTGTTGATTATAATAAATGTAATTAATCTGATCAACAAAGATTCATAAACTTGGACAGATCAGCGTACAGAGTCTTCCATTTAGTTTGCACTGAGCACTCCATTCTTCCTCTGTCTAGCAATAATGGCATCTGGCCTCCTGAGTCCTTGGGGTATCTTGTCCAGATATACTTGGCTATATGAGTACCTATGTTTCCACTGGGATATCTGATGATTACTGTATTTGCAGCCTGCCAAACAGACCTAACTGATGGTTTATTCCAAAAATCGCGCTCTCTCCTAGTCACCCATCTTGTTTCTCGTGTTCTGTTTCAGCCTCCCATATCCACATCTCCTCTTTTCTGCTTCTTTTCCTTTCCCAAGTCTTTCTTGCTCTTTTACTCTCCCAGTACTATCCCCTTTCTAGTGCTCTTACTATTCTCTGAAGCATGAAGACAATAAAAGTGCTGGGCTCCATGTTCCCACAGTAGCCCTACCACTTTGTCTTTATGTATTCTGCATTTGCAGCCTAATAGGAAGGTATATCCCAGAGAAGATTAGGAGAAAGGAACTACAACAGGGACAATTAGTACATCCCTCCTTCAGTTCCCTAATGGTTGCTGTTTGCATTTCTGTTCCCCATTTGCACAGTTCCCATTTTATTTCTGGACTTGGTAGAGGACTAAGCCTGAAGAGAATTTTTGCAAACTCTACCATAGATGCTAAAGCATCAAATTCCAACATTTCTTATATCAATAACTCTTGTTCTATATGTGTGTTGAATATTTACAAAGCTAGTTTGAGTTGAGTAGCTTTTTACAGCATCAGAAATAGCAGGTATCACTCAATATTCAACCATGTGTACAGTTTATAACACTTGAAGATTGGAGGCCTGCATTTTAGAATAGTTTAAAAAAAAAAAAACCCCTCTTTTGGGCCACGTATCTGGCTTAGTATATGTAGAGTTTCAGCCTAGATGAACCACTGCCATTACAGCAATTTCAAATTATTTTCACTACTGCAGTGGTATAATTTGTACTTTTCTTTAGTGCCTCCTTGTAGGTGTTCCATTCAGGAATTTGTTACTGCAATGTGTCAGGTTGTAGTTCAAAGAACTCCCAGCAGTTGAGTACAGGTGAACTGGTGCACACCCAGCACACAGGACACTCATGCAGTGAAGAGTACTTTTTTCTTTTTTTTTTTCTTTAGCAGCCTCTTTCTGTATTACAGTTCTTTAAAAAAAAAAATCACCAGAAATGGAAACTTGCCTGATGTACATTCTGCTGTGGCTAAAAATTGTGCCAAAAGAATAAGCTGTTCTTTTGAGGCTTTCATTACCCTCATGAGGGCAACCTGTGATTTCGATATTTGTTGTGTTTCATAACACAGCTTGAACAACATACATATGGGGTGGCGGTCAATATCCTTGAAAAACAACGGTTGTAAAAAGAACCAGAGAGGTGTAGGCCAACTCCAAATTTATTTTATATATATATATATATATATATATATATATATATATATATATATATATATATATATATATATATAATTTTATAATTGGGAGTTGGGCTGCACCTCTTTGGATCTTTTTATAACAGTTGTTTTTCAATGTTTTGATTCCTGTTGTATTCCCTTTATAGTATTGTTTAGACCAGGGGTAGGCAACTCCGGTCCTCGAGAGCCGCAGGCAGGTCAGGTTTTCAGGATATCCACAATGAATATGCAGGAGATAGATTTGCAAGCACTGCCTCCATGGTATGCAAACCTATCTCATGCATATTCATTGTGGATATCCTGAAAACCTGACCTGCCTGCGGCTCTCAAGGACCGGAGTTGCCTACCCCTGGTTTAGACCAATATCTTTCCCAGAAACGTTTCCATAGAAGCAGCTGCTTTGGAAGTGTAAAAAAAAAAAAAAAATTGTGTTTTCAGAAATTGCTAGTTAGATTGGCTCCATATTCACTTATAAGAGTTAATGTACCCTTTTGGGAATCTAACCTATATAAGGTGTAAGTTTGTGGGTTTGGGTCAGTGCTTTGCTGGTGTGCCAGTTTCTCACTCATAAAAATGGCCAGCTGGGAATGTTAATGCTTCCAATGGAAAGACCTGAAATGATATACTGCATTGGGGGGGGGGGGGGGGTAAATGATCTGGATATTTCAGTGCTATGTTTTGATAAAAAAATAATTATGGCAACGTAAGACTGTTGAAATATTTTTCAGTGTTGTCTATTTGCCATTTTTAGTAATAGGTTTCAGAATCCAAGTAGTGGACACCACTATTTTTGAGGATTTAAAAATTTTTTGTTTTTTTTTAATAATATTGCCTATCCTGCACTTAAAGAGCTGCTGTTGAGCTGTATTGCTCTGTTCTCCTTAGTTACTCTGGTGCCCTGCAGAAGGCAGTAAGTTGGGTTGGAAAGTGCATGGAGTGAAGGCTCAACATCTGTTGTTGGAGGAGGCAAAGGTGATTTTTCTCTCCATTGCTGAGTCTTATTTCTTTGCACCAGGTTTCAATATACCTGACCAGGGCTGGCAAAACACTTTTTCTAATGTGTTACAGGCTTGCAACTGTAGTACAAAATTTATGCATATTGCTGTAACAGTATTGATCTGCCCTGCTGAATGCAGCTGTAGAGTCTTGTGCTTCAGTTGTCAGTAATGGTGTTGCAGTACCATTGCTGAAAGTGCTAGCCATGGCAATGTAGTCCTGCATCTGCAAACATGCTGGCTGTTGTAGTTTTAAAAAATCAGGTAGAAGGCCAAAAGAAATGTAAGACTCCACTGAATATATTAAACACTGGAATGAACCCTTTCTGCATTAAGCAGATAATTACTATTTGAGTATGGCATAGTTATATCCCTAAACGTACCTTTGCTTCCATATAGTCACTTTCAGGTATAGTTTATTGGCTCAGAGTTATGGAGCACAAAGATTGGAGCCAAGGAAGGTCAAGAATTTAAAAATATAGTTAAAGAACTATACATATAAAGGAGATTAGAGGCAAGATTTAGGATAACAGACCCAAGAGTGCTTATTAGACTTCTTGCTTGCTTCTGTGTATAAATTTAATTTCTGTAGGCCACTGTGCAGGAATGACAATGATGACACTTGGAAAACTTTGGTAGACAGAAAAGAAGCATCAAAATGATCAGGAATTTTTAAATTTTATTTTCAGGTACTGGCATCGATCACTCAACCCTAGAAAACTGGTAGAGGTGAAGTTTTCTCATTTGAGTAGAAATATGACTTTACAAAGAACAATGAAGCTTTACAGGCTACCAGATGTAAGTTATTTTCTGTTTGCAGAGGTTCTTTATGGTTGCTGCAAGGGCAATACATCATTTTTTCCAGTCTGTTTTTGAATACTTGTAATTTGGGGAGATGAAAATTTACACACAACCCACTGGGAGAGAGACTAAAGTTCCCTTGGTACATATCATCCTTCAAATTGCACATAAAATTAAGTTGGGCTTGGATGCTAATTTCCTATCCTCGAGTCCTGCTAGACCAGTCCAGACAAGTGACTTGTGTTCCCTAACCAGCAGATGGAGAGAGAGAACACTTGACTTTCAGTAACATCACCATCAGTATAAGGATTGGTGCAGTCTTGGAACTTCAAAGTTTACTTTTTGCCAAAGCAGAAACTGAGCTTTAAACCATGCAAACAGTTAAAGCATTCAGCAAACAATCCAGACCCCATAAGGGGTCAACACTTAGTTTCAATCTCTGCTAGCTTAACCAGCAATGAGCTCAGTTTTCCTGCACTCCAAGCAGGGAGGGACACATCCTAGCAGTCTGTAGCCTTCTGGGGCAGGACCTGGACTGGTTAAGCAGGTAAGACAAATTTTACCTTCTTTATCAACCTGTTATACCAGTCCAGACAATTGGAATGTACCCAAGCTTCACTGACCAGGGTAGGAAGAAGACAAAACCCAAAACCACCTCCAAGTTTCCAGGCTTATTAAAGATTTGATATCCTGTCCTATGGTTGGCTTTCAGGACAGCTTACAATCTAAGAGAATAGGAAGAGAGCAGCAAAAAGAATAAGAACAAGACAATTAGTTTAAATAGAAGGGGGTGGAACTACAAAGCTGGTGGGCAAAAACATAAGTAGTGCTCCAGAAGAAATCGGGATTCAATCTGGGTCAGCAGTGAAAGATAACTAATGTAGCTAAAGGCATCCTGATAAAGGAGTCAAGATCAGTTTCAGATTAGCTAGGGAAGTCTGCAAGCGAAGAGAAGTAGGAGGGAGCATTCCACAACTGGGGGCCTTGAACAGAGAAAAATACAGTGCCTAATGTGTTCATGGATGATATCACGATAACTGGGGATCAGAAGTTGATTCTGGTGGGGCTGTATGGAATAAGGTGGCGTGAGAGAAATAATGACTCACTGGAGGCCATTAGTTTGAAAACCAGTCAACTTTGTAGGTAATGTGATGATCCAGTGGCAGCCAGTGGGCAACTTTCAGAGCGAACTAAATTAGTGCAGGAGGAAGAATTAAGGAACGAATAGAGCAAATCAAATGGAGTTTATAGAATGATCTTTAAACTGCCTGCGAAACTTGGGGCCTGAAAGAGGACCGCCTTGCCAAAGACAGTCTTTCCAAGCCCCTGCATCCAATCTGTAATACTTGATTAAAAAAAAAAAAAGTAACGATGACCAGATCACTACCCTGCAAACATCTTCCAGGGTAACAGCATTCATAGTCCAGGCTAAAATCCAAAACTGATCCAGATTCTCCATGAGGATAGTCTCTTTGCTGATCCCAAGGCCAATCTGGAGCCACCAGGATCAACAGGTTAGGGTTCCTTGCAGTCCTGTGCAGAACTTGGCCAATGAGCAGCCAAGATGGAAACACGTACAGAAGACGTTCTGAAAGCCACAGTTAACTGACTGTGGCAAACGTTTTGGGATCTTGCCAGGTATTTATGACCTGGATTGGCCACTGTTGGAAACAGGATGCTGGGCTTGATGGACTTTTGGTCTTTCCTAGTATGGCAATACTTATGTACTTATGAGAGGACTGACTTAGGTGGTCCTATTTATAGGGTGACCTTGGCCAGTCAAGTGGGGAATACTGGCACTTAACCAGCCAAGTGCTAACTCCGTCCCTTGGAATGCCCCCAGAATAGTTGCTTTAGGCGTTAACAGTCATTTTCAGCAGCATCAAGTGGTTAAATGTAGCTGAGAATGACTGATTAGCCCCAAACAAGCAACTTAACTGGCCAGGGTCCATTTCTGGCCAGTTAAATCACTTTGAACATGGTCTCTTCAGGGTTGATTACTAGCTTTTCCTATATTCCTTTTATCTCCTGTCCAGTACTCCCATTGCCCCCTCTGTGACTCTCCTTCCCCAGTCTCCCATTCCTCCCCCATCTTTCACTTGCTCCCTAGTCCTCGGTACTCATTGTCTCAGTCCTCACCTGCCCTCCACTGCCTCTCCTCCCCTCACCAGCCCCAGTTCCATCCCTGCCTCTCCTTCCTTCCTCTACCTTCAAGCCATTCTTCTATCTCTTCTTAGAACAGCGATTTTCAACCACTGTGCCGCAAATGGTCTGCAGGTGTGCCGTGGGAGTTTGGGAAGGGTCATTTATTAGTAGATCCATTGGGGGAATTTGAGAGAGGGCAGAACCCAGGGCCGGTCTTAGGCAAGGGGCTACCAGGGGCCATGTGGCCTGGCATGTCCAGGGCTTAATTTGTGCTGGAATCTTTCTGTTTTCAGAAGGGATGTTACCATCCCAGTGTTTTCTCCCACCATGCTGTCTTGCCTTCCCCCCACCCACCCAGACTAGCTCATCTCACTCCTGGCTGCCTCTCCTCCAGCCAGTGATCCGTCATCTCCTCTTGCCACCCCCCCCCCCCCCCCCAAAGTACATTTTAAAAGTATTTTTTTTCCAGAGCTCTCCGGCAGTAACAATTCACACGTGCCTCTCACCCAGAGCTCACAAGCCTTCTGTCTGACACCACTTCCTGTTTCTGCATAGGTGGGAAGTATCACTGAGCTCCAGGTGAGCAAGCACATGTGAAACATTTAAAAGGTACTCGGGGGTTGGGTTGAGAGGTAAGAGGAGATGCTGGATTGCGGGGGGAGGGATTGAGTAGGGTTGAAAGGCAAAAGCAAATGCTGGATTAACGACTGGAGAGGGAACAGGAAGGAGAAGTGCTGGAACATTGATTTGAGGGGGGGAGGGGGAAGAACGAGAAATGCTGGACCATTGATGGTGGGGAAAGGAGGAATACTGGACCAACGCGGGGTAAGGAGAAGGAGGAATGCTGGACTATTTTGTGGAAGAGTAGGAGAAATTCTGGAGTATTGGTGAGGGGATTAAGGAGGAATGGTGAACCATTGGATGGGGGAGAAAAGATCAAATGGTGGACCATTGGTGTTGAGGGGGGGTGGAAGAACAGAACAAATGCTGGACCTTTGGTATGTGTGTGTGTGGGGATGGGGGAAGAGCAAATGACTGATGGTGTGCCTTGACAATTTTAGCACCTTGTCAGTGTGCTGTGAGATGAAAAAGGTTAAAAATCGCTGCCTTAAAGTGTACCCCATCTTCTATTGCCTCTCTTTCACCATCTTTTAACCCCATTTTTGCCCTCACTGAACTCCTTCAGAGACCTATCCCCTTCTTCTCGTACCCCTCCCCAGTCCCCCCATCCCTTTTTAATGCCTCTCATTTTGTCTCCAGTCTTCCAGCCTACCTGAAATACAAAGGCAGAATACAGAGTATTTCAGCTTTACTTCACACAGTTTTGGGTTGTAGAATTGCACATTTGAAAGCATTTAACATACAATTGGATCAGCATTAGAATTATCCAAGGAAAATAATGTATAGGAGGTTTTGGGACCACCTGTCCCTTCACATCTAAGGAAGTATTATCTTTGGATAATTTTAATGTTTGGCCAGTAATGGATATCATATGATACAACAATCCATTTTTCTCCAGGACCAGTGTAGGCATTAGAATGTCACACTAATGAGCATTTTACAGCGAATGGCATGGGCTTACAGCAAATTAATGTGCATTATGTAACCTCTGTATAACTTCCTCTGTTTTTTGTGTCCTTTTTTTTTTTTTTTCTTCTGTTCCTGGCAAGGCCACAAAAACTTCAGGTTTGAGACAAATGGAATGCAAAGACATTAAAGCTGTACAGCAGTTACTCAGCAGCTATCTAAAGCAGTTTAATCTTGCTCCTCTAATGGATGAAGAAGAGGTCTCTCATTGGTTCCTGCCACAGGAGCACATTATTGACACCTATGTAGTAGAGGTAATTTAAGCAAATAAACTGTGAGCATATTGTAAAATAAAAGATAAGTATATGGGTTGTTTTGCTCACTTCTTTCCCATATAGGTATTGGGTGTGTACGTTTTTGCAAATTTATATTTATTATATTTCTCAGAGGACAAGCAGGCTGCTTGTTCTCACTGATGGGTGACGTCCACGGCAGCCCCCTCCAATCGGAATCTTCACTAGCAAAGGCCTTTGCTAGCCCTCGCGCGCCGATGCGCACCATGCATGCGCGGCCGTCTTCCCGCCCGAACCGGCTCGTGTTCATTAGTCTTCTTTTGTCCGCGCTCGGGACGGTCGTGTTCTGCGCCGTTTCGTGCCCCTCAAGTTGACCTCGCGCGTCTTCGCGATTTACGCTAAAAAAAAAAAGACCTTTACGGTCTTTACCCCTTTCCCGTGCTTCCAGCTTTTGCCCCGCGTAAGTTTCCTTTTGCTTTCGGGACAGGCCTTTTTGGCTTCGGTACGGGTTTTTTCTCCCTTCTTTTTGGTGCCTTCCGTCGTCGCAAATTTTGATTTCGCCGGCGTGATTTTTCCGCCCATGTCATCGAAGTCTTCCAGCGGCTTCAAGAAGTGCACCCAGTGTGCCCGGGTAATCTCGCTCACTGATAGGCACGCGTCGTGTCTTCAGTGTCTCGGGGCTGGGCACCGCCCGCAGGCCTGTAGTCTTTGCGCTCTTTTGAAAAAGCGGACTCAGGTAGTGAGATTGGCCCAGTGGAACGCGTTGTTCTCGGGCTCTTCGACGACAACAGCACAGGACGCACCGGGCGCATCGGCGTCGACAGCATCAACCTCTGCATCGGCTGTTTCATCGGTACAGAGGCATCGAAAGGCTGCGTCGACGTCGGTGGTACTGAGGCCTCCGCTGTTGCTGATGTCGTTGGACGGTGGTGCTTCGTCTGGAGTGCAGGTGAGGGCTGTCCATTCCCCTGCTGGTGGCGGTGAGCCTTCGGGTGGGTCTCCCCCTACGCTGAGGGCTCCTGTGGTACAGCCCCCCCCCCCCCCCCCCCCCCCCTGAGATCGACCTTCTTCGGCCTCGGCCCCGAGGAAGCGACAGTTGGATTCTACGTCCTCCTCGTCGGTACCAGGAAGCTCCGGTGACATGCTTCGCTTGAAGAAGTCAAAGAAGCATCGTCACCGGTCTCCTTCCCGTCTCGGTACCGAGAGCTCTGGGTCGCTGAGGCAGTCGGCACCCAGTAGGCATCGGCACCGGGAGGACTGCTCTGTTCAGGAGGTGTCGATGCGCTCCCCCTTGGACAGCCCGGAACCGCCTCCACGCCCGGAACAGACTCTGACCTCGACACCTGCATCGGCTTCTCAGTCTTTCTCCACAGCCGCTCTGCACGAGAGTCTCCGGGCCGTTCTTCCAGAGATTCTGGGAGAGCTGTTGCGCCCTTCTCCGGTATCGGAGGTGCTTGTGCCACCGGTACCGTCAAGTGAGGCGACGGCGGGCCCCTTGCCCGAGGTGAGGTCCCCGGTACCGCTTGAGGTACCAGCTACGGCCGCCTCCCAGGCGGACTCCCCGACGACGTCGGCGGAGGGAGCTTCGCCGTTGCTGGCGAGGGAGTCCACCTCTCGACACTCCTACCGTGGCCGTGTTTCCACGGAGTCGAGTCGGGCACGGCTTCAGACACAGGTTCGTGAACTTGTATCTGATACCGATGGTGAGGCCTCGAGGGAGGAGGAGGAGGAGGAGGACATCAGATATTTCTCTGACGAGGAGTCTGATGGCCTTCCTTCTGATCCCACTCCCTCTCCTGAAAGGCAGCTTTCTCCTCCCGAGAGTCTGTCTTTCGCAGCCTTTGTCGGGGAGATGTCTACGGCCATCCCCTTCCCGGTGGTTGTGGAGGATGAGCCCAGGGCTGAAATGTTTGAGCTCTTGGGCTATCCTTCTCCACCTAAGGAAGCGTCCACAGTACCCATGCATCATGTCCTAAAAAAGACATTGCTGGCGAACTGGACCAAGCCTCTAACTAATCCCCACATTCCCAAAAAGATAGAATCCCAATATCGGATCCATGGGGACTCCAGAACCTTAGACTTCTTTGGGAGGAAGGCCTATCGTTCCTCTATGCTCGTGGCCAAAATCCAGTCTTACCAGCTCTACACGAGCATCCATATGCGGAACAATGTGCGGCAGTTGGCGGGCTTGGTGGACAAGCTCCCTCCTGGGCAAGCCAAGCCGTTTCAGGAGGTGGTCAGGCAGCTGAAGGCATGCAGAAAATTCCTGGCCAGAGGGGTATATGATACCTTTGATGTTGCGTCCAGGGCCGCTGCTCAAGGTGTGGTGATGCACAGACTCTCATGGCTGCGTGCCTCCGACCTGGAGAATAGGATCCAGCAGTGGATTGCGGACTCTCCTTGCCGAGCGGACAGCATTTTTGGAGAAAAAGTCGAACAGATGGTAGAGCAGCTCCACCAACGGGATACCGCTTTCGACAAGTTCTCCCGCCGGCAGCCTTCAGCATCTACCTCTTCAGGTAGACATTTTTATGGGGGAAGGAGGGCTGTTCCCTACTCTTCTGGTAAGCGTAGGTACAATCCTCCCTCTCGACAGCCTGCGGCCCAGGCTAAGCCCCAGTGCGCTCGCTCTCGTCAGCAGCGTGCGCCTCAGCAAGGCCCCACGGCTCCCCAGCAAAAGCAGGGGGCGAGCTTTTGACTGGCTCCAGCAGAGCATAGCAGACATCAACGTGTCCGTGCCGGGCGATCTGCCGGTCGGGGGGAGGTTGAAAGTTTTTCACCAAAGGTGGCCTCTTATAACCTCCGACCGGTGGGTTCTTCAAATAGTCCGACACAGATACACCCTCAATTTGGCCTTGAAGCCTCCAAATTGCCCACCGGGAGCTCAGTCCTACAGCTTCCAGCACAAGCAGGTACTTGCAGAGGAACTCTCCGCCCTTCTCAGTGCCAATGCGGTCGAGCCCGTGCCATCCGGGCAAGAAGGGCTGGGATTCTATTCCAGGTACTTTCTTGTGGAAAAGAAAACAGGGGGGATGCGTCCCATCCTAGACCTAAGGGCCCTGAACAAATATCTGGTCAAGGAAAAGTTCAGGATGCTTTCCCTGGGCACCCTTCTTCCCATGATTCAGGAAAACGATTGGCTATGCTCTCTGGACTTGAAGGACGCCTACACGCACATCCCGATACTGCCAGCTCACAGGCAGTATCTGTGATTTCAGCTGGGCACACGTCACTTCCAGTACTGTGTGCTACCCTTTGGGCTCGCCTCTGCGCCCAGAGTGTTCACGAAGTGCCTGGCTGTAGTAGCAGCAGCGCTTCGCAGGCTGGGAGTGCACGCGTTCCCCTATCTCGACGATTGGCTGGTGAAGAACACATCCGAGGCAGGAGCTCTACAGCCCATGCAGATGACTATTTGCCTCCTGGAGCTACTGGGGTTTGTGATAAATTATCCAAAGTCCCACCTTCTCCCAGTACAAAGACTCGAATTCATAGGAGCTCTGCTGGATTCTCGGACGGCTCATGCCTATCTCCCAGAGACGAGAGCCCACAACTTGTTGTCCCTCGTCTCTCGGGTGCGAGCGTCCCAGCAGATCACAGCTCGGCAGATGTTGAGATTGCTGGGCCACATGGCCTCCACAGTTCATGTGACTCCCATGGCCCGCCTTCACATGCGATCTGCTCAATGGACCCTAGCTTCCCAGTGGTTTCAGGCTGCTGGGGATCTAGAAGACGTAATCCACCTGTCCACGAGTTTTCTCAAATCCCTGCAGTGGTGGATGATTTGGTCCAATTTGACTTTGGGACGTCCTTTCCAAATTCCTCAGCCACAAAAAGTGCTGACTACGGATGCGTCTCTTCTGGGGTGGGGAGCTCATGTCGATGGGCTTCACACCCAGGGAAGCTGGTCCCTCCAGGAACAAGGTCTACAGATCAGTCTCCTGGAGTTGCGAGCGGTCTGGAACGCTCTGAAGGCTTTCAGAGATCGGCTGTCCCACCAAATTATCCAAATTCAGACAGACAACCAGGTTGCCATGTATTACAACAACAAGCAGGGTGGCACCGGATCCCGCCCCCTGTGTCAGGAGGCCGTCCGCATGTGGCTGTGGGCTCGCCGTTACGGCATGCTGCACCAAGCCACATATCTGGCAGGCGTAAACAACAGTCTGGCCGACAGGTTGAGCAGGATTATGCAACCTCACGAGTGGTCGCTCAACTCCAGAGTAGTGCGCCGGATCTTCCAAGTGTGGGGCACCCCCTTGGTAGATCTCTTTGCATCTCGAGCCAACCACAAGGTCCCTCAGTTCTGTTCCAGACTTCAGGCCCACGGCCGACTGGCATCGGATGCCTTCCTCCTGGATTGGGGGGAAGGCCTGATGTATGCTTATCCTCCCATACCTCTGGTGGGGAAGACTTTGTTGAAACTCAAGCAAGACCGCGGCACCATGATTCTGATTGCTCCGTTTTGGCCGCGTCAGATCTGGTTCCCTGTTCTTCTGGAGTTGTCCTCCGAAGAACCGTGGAGATTGGAGTGTTTTCCGACCCTCATCACCCAGAACGAAGGGGCGCTTCTGCATCCCAACCTCCAGTCTCTGGCGCTCTCGGCCTGGATGTTGAGAGCATAGACTTTGCCTCTTTGGGTCTGTCGGACGGTGTCTCCCGTGTCTTGCTTGCTTCCAGAAAAGATTCCACTAAGAGGAGTTACTTCTTTTTATGGAGGAGGTTTGCTGTCTGGTGTGACAGCAAGGCCTTAGATCCTCGCTCTTGTCCTACACAGACCCTGCTTGACTACCTTCTGCACTTGTCTGAGTCTGGTCTCAAGACCAACTCTGTAAGGGTTCACCTTAGCGCAATCAGTGCATACCATTACCATGTGGAAGGTAAGCCGATCTCAGGACAGCCTTTAGTTGTTCGCCTTTAGTTGTTCGCTTCATGAGAGGTTTGCTTTTGTCAAAGCCCCCCGTCAAACCTCCTACAGTGTCATGGGATCTCAATGTCGTTCTCACCCAGCTGATGAAACCTCCTTTTGAGCCACTGAACTCCTGCCATCTGAAGTACTTGACCTGGAAGGTCATTTTCTTGGTGGCAGTTACTTCAGCTCGCAGAGTCAGTGAGCTTCAGGCCCTGGTAGCCCAGGCCCCTTACACCAAATTTCATCATAATAGAGTAGTCCTCCGCACTCGCCCTAAGTTCTTGCCGAAGGTAGTGTCGGAGTTCCATCTGAACCAGTCAATTGTCTTGCCAACATTTTTGCCCCGTCCTCATTCCTGCCCTGCTGAACGTCAGCTGCACACATTGGACTGCAAAAGAGCATTGGCCTTCTATCTGGAGCGGACACAGCCCAACAGACAGTCCGCCCAATTGTTTGTTTCTTTTGATCCCAACAGGAGGGGAGTGGCTGTGGGGAAACGCACCATATCCAATTGGCTAGCAAATTGCATTTCCTTCACTTACGCCCAGGCTGGGCTGGCTCTTGAGGGTCATGTCACGGCTCACAATGTCAGAGCCAGGGCTGCGTCAGCAGCCCACTTGAAGTCAGCCACTATTGAAGAGATCTGCAAAGCTGCGACGTGGTCATCTGTCCACACATTCACATCTCATTACTGCCTGCAGCAGGATACCCGACGCGACAGTCGGTTCGGGCAGTCAGTGCTTCAGAATCTGTTCGGGGTTTAGAATCCAACTCCACCCCACTAGGCCCATGTTTTATTCTGTTCCAGGCTACACTCTGTTAGTTGGATAAGTTTTTAGGTCAATCTCAGTTATGTCCTCGCCGTTGCGAGGCCCAATTGACCATGTTTGTTGTTTTGAGTGAGCCTGGGGGCTAGGGATACCCCATCAGTGAGAACAAGCAGCCTGCTTGTCCTCGGAGAAAGCGAATGCTACATACCTGTAGAAGGTATTCTCCGAGGACAGCAGGCTGATTGTTCTCACAAACCCGCCCGCCTCCCCTTTGGAGTTGTGTCTTCCCTTATCTTTGTCTTGCTACATACGGGACTGACGAACACGAGCCGGTTCGGGCGGGAAGACGGCCGTGCATACGCGGTGCGCATCGGCGCGCGAGGGCTAGCAAAGGCCTTTGCTAGTGAAGATTCCGATTGGAGGGGGCTGCCGTGGACGTCACCCATCAGTGAGAACAATCAGCCTGCTGTCCTCGGAGAATACCTTCTACAGGTATGTAGCATTCGCTTTCTGTGTGTGTGTAAACGTGTACATATACATAAGCATATAGAGAAAACAAGCCCAAATAATTTGTTTGTCTATAAGAAATTATTTACAGACTGACTGTGGCCTTTACACAGTGGTGTGCTGGAGCCGGCTCGCGAGAGGCAGTTGTTCGTTTTTTAAGAATTTTGGGAGCCAGTTGTTAAAGTAGCTACTTTAACAACCGGCTCCCAAAATTTAGGCTTGTGCCTCTTCTTGACGTCCTCCTTCCCTGTGGCTCACTCAGCATGTCTCCCCACCTCCCCCTACCCAATGCAGCTCCTCTTCTTGCAGCGATTTTTCTTTAAAGTGGTTCTAGCCGACAGGCACCGTCAGAAAAAGCAGGCTGCTTCAGCCAATCCTGGGGACTTTTCTTCAACCTGTCCCGCCCTTGGGACAGGCTGAAGGAGCCTGCTTTTTCTGACTGTTCCGGCCGGCACTGGTTTGTCAGCAGCTGTTCGCATCAAGCAGTTGGAGTTTGTCTGTTGGAGAAACTGCTTAAATCGGAGCACACATGCTCTCAGATGCTTGTCTTGAGCCACAAGCTTTGGAAGCACTTTTGCCAAACTGGAAGGAGCGAGAGGGGTATGTGTGAACAATTTGGAAATCCTTACTCTGACTTTCTAGGCTATAATTACTTGAATGTAACTCATCTTGAGTTGCCAATGAAAAAGCATGAGCTAAATCTAACTCTTGTTTGGTTATTGTATTTTCTATTGATTGCTGCTGAAAATAGATTGTGTTTTATCTGTTTCTGATACCTGTTCATAGATTATTTTCATGTTGTAAGATGCTTCAAGTCCCTTTTGTGGGAAAGGAACAAACTATAAAAACTCAACTTTACGTAACATCATGGTATGAAAATTAGGTGCTCAAGATTTGGAGTTTTTATTTATTTATTTGTCATTTTTATATCCCACATTAAACACGAATTAGGTTGAAACCTGGGAGCATTTAAAATCTTTTTTTTTCCTGTGCTTACATCAACAGAAAAAGGTGGCATGTGGGAACTTGCTCCTTTTCTTTTGTGGATTGCAGTGGTATATTATAAAAATGCATTTGCCTTTTTTTTACTACTATTTCACAGAGAAGATATTGATTAATGAGGGAAGGGTTTCCTTCAGCAACTGTCCAGAGTTAGTCTAAATGTGCCAACGTTGTCCAGTTCAGCACACTATTAGCAGCCAAGTTCATACAAAGTTAATTATGAACATGGCATTTGATTTGGGCTATAAAGATTTGTTGTTTAATGGGAGCTCTGACATGAGGGGGGAAGGAGAGAGAGAATAACGCATTGCTTTTCCCCAAAATTGCAGGGCGGAGAAAGAGCCTATTAAAAATTTACCAGCACACCACTGCCTTTACAGCAAGTGTCAAGGGTGATAATGAGATCATGGCTAATAAGTAAAACTTCGGTATTTATTTGCAAGCAGACTCTGTTCATACTGGCAACATTTGAGTTTTTGTCTTTTGTTTGTCCTGGTGGATGAATATTATGGAATTTTAGAAATCTTTTCAAATTTAACCAAAATGCAATCCATTATAAATGGAATCGGGGATGTTAATTGGCAAACAATTGTAGTACAGTAACAATAACACTGTAATAACAGAAAAAAGTTTTGAGTCGGGGCAGTTGAACATCAGATTAATCCCACACTTTGTATAAAGCGAGGGTGTGTTGCTGCACTGGCCATGTTTCTGTGCTCTGTGGTTTTTAGTGTACTGTTGAAGTAGGATTTTCTGGGAGCACTGTATCCATAAGAGAGGCATTCACACTGTGTCCTCTCATATGTAAAATAGTACATTATGGAGGGTCTCTTACAGAAACACATTTACACAGTGCATGCTCTACATTGCTTGTAAAGCAGTTCCATACATTTGTATAGACAATGGCATCTCCTTAACTGATTTTTATTCTTTCTTTCTTTCTTTCTTTCTACAGAATTCAAATGGCGTTTTAACAGATTTTTTGAGTTTCTATACCCTACCCTCTACGGTAATGCACCACCCTGTTCATAAAACCCTCAAGGCTGCATATTCCTTCTACAATATTCACACAGAGACCCCTCTCTTGGACCTCATGAATGATGCACTTATTATTGCTAAATTGGTAATTTATTATTTTTGTCTCTCTTATTCCAGAAAATCTAGAGAATCCATAAAAGGAAGCAGAGTATGAGCTTCTCCTCAACAGTTATAGTCTCTTACAGAGAAGCTGAATCACAGGATGTTCCAAAGTGCCATGTTGCTTTCCATAGTTGTGAAGAGTAAGTTGCCTGCTGAAATAAGCTGCAACTTGAACATATTCCAAAACATTTTAATTTACAACTTGAAGTTTCAAATGCCTTTCAGTACATTCAGATAGATTAAAAAATGTCCAGTTTCTGAAGATAAGCTTGCAACTGGGCAGTCATCTACCATTCCCGCTTTTTGTAGCTGTATTCAAGGACTTTTGATACTTTTTTGAGTTGTGAATTTAAACATTTTGGACTATGCCTGTTTACGTGCAGTGAAGTGCAGCAAGCATTTGTTGTACCTGATAAATAGTGAGGTGAATTTGTAACCTTAGCTGTACTAACCAATGTAAACCTCTGTCTACAGAGTACAGAGCTAGTTAAAAAAAAATAATGTGTAGAAAACAAATTGAATGTCTGTCTTTGAAAGTGACAGGCAGCATGTCCCCAGACACACTCATGATTTCAGTGGGTAATCCATGACTATGTGCAGCCCCCCCCCCCCCCCCCCCCCCCCAGAAAAATATCTGTCCTATACCATTGAAAACAACAAAAATTTGTCAGGCCTCATCAGTTGAATAATGGTCTTTTACTGCCAGCCATGATACAAAGTTCAGCCTCCAGTGTACATTCTGAATCTTGGTGCTGGCTGTAGTAGGAAATGTTGTTAAAGTAGCACTTAGAAACTCCTCAGGGTTTGGGACAGTCGGATGCTACTCTGTCAGTATCATTACATTGTCATTTGGGCTTTTTTGCAACTGACTAGATGTTTGAACAGGCTAAGCCAGTCTCTGTTTTAAATCATGGATTTTGAAATGGAAGAGAGATGAATAGTTGTCCCGTATGCAATCTGTTTGTTCATATTCAATATACTTGTCACATGAAAGATATACCAGGTTGTGTCTTCGTCATAACTATGATGTTTTTATAGGATAGAGAGGAAATTGATTTTTCCTTTATTTATGCTATTTGGATTGATTATATCTAAATTTCTGAAGGGCCAGTGTGTTTTAGGGATGCACCCAAAGTGATATATGATCCAGTTAAAATTAACAACCGTTTGTCGGACATTATGGCAAATATGAATATTAGTGCAGACTTTAGATAGCTAGGGTTGTCTACCTTTTGCGTCAGGTAAGGAAACATTTGGTTTGCCAGTCATAAACTATTTAAACCAATTTCTAGCTTGTTCATCCACAGTACTGAACAGATTGCAATAAAACATAAAAAATGAATAAGGTATGTAATAGTATAAGATTCTGCAATAAAACATAAGAAATAAATAAGGTATGTAATAGTACAAGATTCAGTTACATGAAAGAAAAAATTTAAAACAAAATAGATGAGCAAAGCAAAAAATGTGACCTACATACAGTATCATTGATAGATTTAAAATCAAACATAGCAAATATTCATCTCAGACTCCAAGAAACAGAAGATGTGACTACCATATCACTTAGCATTCCATAATGTATCACCTGGGGTCCAAACCTAAGTTGGAAGAGGTGTGCCTTTGCTTTTTTTTTCCTAAAAGCATCAAATCTTTCAGCGGTAACTGCCTCAGGAAGAGAATTCCACAACACAGGGCCTGCAGTTGAAAAGGCACGATGATGAGTTTTGGTTAGCTGATAATGTTGAACTGATAGAATGCGCAACTAGATTTTAATGAACAAGCAAGCTTATACCAACAAATATATCTAAAACTAGAACAAAGCATCACAATATTGTAACTGCCTTTTTAGCAATATGTAAGCCACATTGAACCTGCCATATGGTGGGAAAATGGTATTCGACGCTGACAAGTCGGAGAAACTTAATGAATTCTCTGTAAACCTGGAGGATGTAATGGGGCAGTTCTACAAACTGAAGAGTAGCAAATCTGGACCGGATGGTATTCATCCCAGAGTACTGATAGAACTGAAAAATGAGGTTGCGGAGCTATTGTTAGAAATATGTAATTTATCATTAAAATTGAGGGTGGTACCGGAAGATTGGAGGGTGGCCAATGTAATGCCGATTTTTAAAAAAGGTTCCAGAGGAGATCCGGGAAATTATAGACCGGTGAGTTTGACATCGGTGCCGGGCAAAAATGGTAGAGGCTATTAAGAACAAAATTACAGAGCATATTCAAAAGCATGGATTAATGAGACAAAGTCAACATGGATTTAGTGACGGGAAATCTTGCCTCACCAATCTACATTTCTTTGAAGGGATGAACAAACATGTGGGTAAAGGGGGGCCAGTTGATATTGTGTAAATATCTGGATTTTCAGAAGGCGTTTGACAAAGTACCTCATGAAAGACTCCAGAGGAAATTGGAGAGTCATGGGATTGGAGGTAGTGTTCTATTGTGGATTAAAAACTGGTTAAAAGATAAACAGAGAGTAGGGTTAAATGGTCAGTATTCTCAATGGAGAAGGGTAGTTAGTGGGGTTCCCCAGGGGTCTGTGCTGGGACCGCTGCTTTTTAACATATTTATAAATGACCTAGAGATGGGAGTAACGAGGTAATTCAATTTGCTGATGACACAAAGTTATTCAAAGTCGTTAAATCACGGGAGGATTGTGAAAAATTACAAGCGGACCTCTCGAGACTGGGAGACCAGGCGTCTAAATGGCAGATGATGTTTAATGTGAGCAAGTGCAAAGTTATGCATGTGGGAAAGAGGAACCCAAATTTATAGCTATGTCATGCAAGGTTCCACGTTAGGAGTCACGGACCAAGAAAGGGATCTAGGTGTCGTCGTTGATACGTTGAAACCTTCTGCTCAGTGTACTGCTGCGGTTAAGAAAGCAAATAGAATGTTAGATATTATTAGGAAAGGAATGGAAAGCAAACATGAGGATGTTATAATGCCTTTGTATCGCTGCATGGTGCGACCGCACCTCGAATATTGTGTTCAATTCTGGTCGCCACATCTCAAAAAAGATATAGTGGAATTAGAAAAGGTGCAGAGAAGGGCGATGAAAATGATAAAGGGGATGTGACGACTTCCCTATGAGGAAAGGCTAAAGCGGCTAGGGCTCTTCAGCTTGGAGAAACGGCGGCTGTGGGGAGATATGATAGAGGTCTATAAAATAATGAGTGGAGTTGAATGGGTAGATGTGAAGCGTCTGTTCACGCTTTCCAAAAATACTAGGACTAGGGGGCATGCGATGAAGCTACAATGTAGTAAATTTAAAACGAATCGGAGAAAACCTTTCTTCACTCAACATGTAATTAAACTCTAGAATTCGTTGCCAGAGAATGTGGTAAAGGCGGTTAGCTTAGCGGAGTTTAAAAAAGGTTTGGACGGCTTCCTAAAGGAAAAGTCCATAGACCATTATTAAATAGACTTGGGGAAAATCCACTATTTCTGCGATAAGCAGTATAAAATGTTTTGTACATTTTAGGGATCTTGCCAGGTATTTGTGACCTGGATTGGCCACTGTTAGACACAGGATGCTGGGCTCGATGGACCTTTGGCCCATCCCAGTACGGCAATACTTATGTACTTATGTAATGTGGGATACAAATGCAAGCAATAAATATAAACCACCTACTTTGTGCATTCTATAGTCTAGCTATTTTATGCAGCTAACTTGATAGCACTGGTATTAACCACCACTGTTACACAACTTTAGGAAGTCTCTGATATTGTGGCTTTAATCTGAGCCTAATAGACTTTAATTCTTGGTTGCCCTGTCTGAGTGTCTCATATTTTGAGCCATGTCTCAGGGCCCTTATGCACTCTTCTTGCTCTTATGACGACTTTTGGATTGTCATGTCTGAATAGGGCATTCTTTGGCACCAGGTCGGTCAATAGCCGTTCTTTTTAGATTCCATTGGTTTCCCTTTTGTAGGGTGATTCTTCAGTTTGCTTCTGGATTTTCCTGGTTATCACGGGTGTAGATAGGGAAGCAAAGTGGTTTCTTTAGCTTTTGATAGCCTTTTTTTTTTTTCTTTCCCTTCTCCGGTTATTCAGCTCTTCGAGAACTTCTTTTCCCTTTATAGATGTGCTTTGGTTTTAGACTGTTGCCTTCAAAGACCCATTAAAGCAAAATTACCAGTTAGGTTTGTTTCTTGCTTTACACATCTCTTCCATGGTCTATCGATTCTATTTTCTATTATTCCTGCTTATCATGGAACTCACCTCTTCCCTACTCTGTTTTCCCGACTCTGTTTTTCCAGAGTCCTTCTGATTGGTCTTGGTTCTTTCTACTGGGTTCCACTGGAAAGGATTGTTAGGAAAGAGATTTATTACAAATTTCTGGGATAACGGGATACTTAGGCTGAGGTAGGATTTTAAAATGGAAGATGGGAGCCATATTTCTCTGAGATAATTGCACAGTGATAGGACACATGATGCAGGATTTAACTGGTTCTCTGTAATCCACCTTTGGATGTTATTTTAAGTCATGTTATTTGAGTTGGACCCAGAAAAAGCCCATCTGTTTAAGAAAAACCAGGGCAATGTTTGCAGAAGCTTTAGATCAGGCTAACCGAAATCCTTGAGAAGGATATTCAGCCTAGAGTGCCCTAGGTAAGCTAATGAGTTTGATGAATTTGACCAATTGAAGTCCCTGAAGAGGGGAATGAGAAGTAAACCTATTGGAAGTGACCAATGGTATTGACAAGATGTCTAAATAAACTTTCCCAAATATACGAACACTGGATCCAATAAAGTCCTCTCACAAATGGTGTTTCAAATATACGAACAGTGGATCCAAAAAAGTCCTCTCACAAATGGACTTTCCTTAGATTGTTTACAGCCACATCAGGTGCCCTAGGACACACAGAACAGGAGTGGGGCTCCCATTTGGGTCCATTATATGGACTTATTATAAAAGATGATAACCTGAGTCGGGTTTTTTTTTGGTTGGTGGGGGGGGGGGGAACCACCTTGATGGTAGGTGAGGGAAGAAAGTCTTATTGACTGCTTTCCTCACATACAGGCAGCAGAGAAATCCTGGTACTTGCATTATTGGCTTGAGTATGTTATCTCGGAGAACTTATTTGTGGTGAGTGTGTTTATTTAACTAATAGCTAATCAACCAGTATGACCGAGTGACTGGTGTTCTCTTTAGTTTTGCTAGGACTGACTCTGCTACTGATTAACTTGTTTTGTATGTTCTGTTAAAAGAAATCATGATTGTTACTGAATCAGCAATGCTTCCTGTCATAATAACCTTAATTCCTGTGTCAATAATTTTACATTGTGATTCTTTCAAACTGATGCCTGAATAAAGCTCTTAATTATTAAAACACAGGTTTCTTTCTTTAACATTGGTGAGGCAAGATTTCCCTTCACTAAATCCATGTTGGCTTTGTCTCATTGGTCCATGCTTTTGAATATGCTCTCTAGTTTTTTTTCTTTATAATAGTCTTTGCCATTTTGCCTGGCACCGACGTCGGGCTCTCCTGTCTATAATTTCCCAGATCTCCTCTGGAACCTTTTTTAAAGGAATGCACTGTCAAAAGCAGTAAAAACTATGCCCGACCACCTTAATTTCCAGAAAGTACTAAAGACAGAACTGTTCAGTAGGGCTTACCCCACCGACCCAACAGAAAAACACTGGACACTTGCGACACAATGTAACCAAGGACCGTAATTGGACTTTATCTGACTCTTCCTCCCCTCTCCCTCTCTAAGTTCCCCATTTGTACATACCTCACGTGTACCTCATTCTACCACAATTCACTTTGTATTCATTCAAACCATGTATTTGTTCAGACCGAAATCGGCTAAAGCCGATAACGGTAATATGTAAGCCACATTGAGCCTGCAAAAAGGTGGGAAAATGTGGGATACAAATACAACAAATAAATAAATAAACATCTTTGGGTAAAAAGCATAGGCTTAGGTAAGAGTTAAACATAAAATAACACATTTTTCCCCATAACAGAATCTCTTCGGCTATTCCAGTTTATCTTTTTTTTTTTTTTTTTCCAATCTTTTAGTCCCATCCAATGTTGGGTACACTTCTTTGCTACGTCTCATTGATCTGATAAGATGCTAAGGAAGGAAAAAGTATGTTTTACCTGATATCTTTTTCCTTTAGTCCTGTCAGACCAGTCCAGAATCCCTCCTTGGTTGATTAATTTTATTTTGCTTACAAGTTGTTGTTTTTTTTCAGATATCATTGGTTCTACTTTTAAAGTTTTCCTAACCTTATTGTATGTCACACGTCTCTTAATTCAGTGAAATATCTGCATTTGAGTATATGCTGCAGTGGCTGGTAAGTTTGACCTGATTGAGTCATTTGGTGTCAGAGTTTCAATATTGGCCATCAGGTGGATTTTGAGCACCATTGCTTCGGTATTCAAAATACTGAGCATTCTATGCTGCATGATGCCCTTAAGGGGGGAATCACTTGAACTATTTTCATTCTATGTCTCCATCTGCAGATAGATGGTCACAACCATCTAGTCTGATAGGACTAAAGGAAAGAAAGTTATCATTTAAGACATTTTTCCACCATAAGAACTCCTTTGTTCTCTGTCTCAATCCACTGGTTAACAGACATAACCCATTCATCTGGACTGGTCTGGTTTGGATGCATATGAAGGAGTTGGATTCTAATCTCCAAAGAATTTTTGGAAGACTTACTGGTCAAACTTACTATCACATTGAGAATCTTTCTCAACAGTAATGTGATGTAAATGAATAAACAGGTATCCATGTTGCAGCTCTGTAGATTTCCTCTGTGGAAGCTGATCTCAGATAGGCTATCACCAGAATGAGCCATGACACCCTCAACCTTCCTTGGTGTAAATGAAGGAAATTCATCCCACCAGCCAATTGGATAGAGCGTGTTTGTTGACAGCAGCCTATGACCTGTTACAAAAAGTTAAGTGGACTTTCCAAGGGCTTTAGTATGCTCCAGTATGGAAGGCCAAGGATCTCTTGCAATTCAGTGTGTTCAGTTCAGTTTCATTTTTGTGGGCATGAGGCGGGGCTGGTCGTTAGGAGGTGGGGTTAGTGCTGGGCAGACTTATACGGTCTGTGCCCTGAAAAAGACAGATACAAATCAAGGGGCTGGTGGTTGGGAGGCGGGGCTAGTGCTGGGCAGATTTATATACGGTCTGTGCCCTGAAAATGACAGATACAAATCAAGGGGCTGGTGGTTGGGAGGCGGGGCTAGTGCTGGGCAGATTTATATACGGTCTGTGCCCTGAAAAAGACAGATACAAATCAAGGTAAGGTATACACAAAAAGCACATATGAGTTATCTTGTTGGGCAGACTGGATGGACCGTGCAGGTCTTTTTCTGCAGTCATCTACTATGTTACTATGAGGATCTTCCAGGTCAGGTACTTCAGTTCATAGGTATCAGGTGGCTAGAAAGGAGCTTTTAATAGCTAGGTTAACACCATGTTCAAATCCCATGGTACTGCGGGAGGCTTGATAAGATGCTTCAGTAGAAGCACACCCTGCATAAAGCAAACAGCTAAAGTAGGGGTGTCCTTGAGGGCCACAACCCATATTCATTGTGGAACTTTTGAAAACCTGAGTGGGCAAGGACCAAGATTAAACACCCCTGAATTAAAGATTGTAAAGAGATGGGTTTACCTTCTACATAATGGCGATAATTACCAGTTGCACTAAGATGTACCCTAACGGAGTTGGTTTTCAGAAGAGT
The DNA here is from genome assembly GCF_901765095.1 of Microcaecilia unicolor. Taxonomy (NCBI): domain Eukaryota; kingdom Metazoa; phylum Chordata; class Amphibia; order Gymnophiona; family Siphonopidae; genus Microcaecilia; species Microcaecilia unicolor. The sequence continues at coordinate 123,562,615 of NC_044031.1, read as the reverse complement.
TTTTGCCATCAGGAGTATTGGAGGATTTACATACAGAAGACATTCCCTCAATCTAGGGGGAAGGCATCTGAGGATAGTTTGCCATGTGTTCCCTATCCTGGAACAGAACAGAGGTGAACACTCCTTGTTCTGAGGAATGGTGAATAGATCTATTGAAAGAGTGCCCCATTCTCAAAATATTCTCTAAACCACTTCCTCCTCTTGGAATCACTCGTGACTGTAGCACTAGAGTCAAGACTGTCTACTTGAGAGGAGTTCTTGTCTCATGGCTCTGAGATGCATGATGGCCTAGTTGTACATGCTGACAATCTTCCAGCACAGAAAATGCTGTTCTGTTCCTCCCTGCGTGGTGTTGTAATATATTGCTACCTGATTATTTCTGTCAACACAGTTTTGTTGGACAGCCTCTCTCTGAAGACCCGTAGAGTGTTCCAGCGTGCTCCCAGTTAGAGGAAATGTATCTGATGACATTTACTCCGGGAGTACCATAACCTTCAACTATAAAACCATCTACATGGGCTTCCTAGTCCAGTTTGGATGCATCTGTATAGGGGCTGTGGTGATATATGGAAGGTGTTGCTTTTGCTTGATTGGATTGAACTATCCACAGAGTCAGAGAGTTCTGGAGAGGTTTGATGAGATATGAATACAGGCCACTCACAGGCTGCAGTACAGTATTGCATGTTAAGTCTGAGCTTGTCTCATCTTGTGGTATACCAGGAATGTTATCCTCAACATGTTCCGTGCTGATGTCGATTTGTTTGGATTTCTTCCATTACAGACACTAGGTTGGTGATCCTTTGCTGTGGTAGAAAGGCTTTTGCATGAGTCCTTATCCTGTTGGGACTAGATGAGGTGCATCCCACGATACTAACAGAGTTTAGAGAAGTTTTGGCGAGTCTTTTAAAGAATGTCTTTAGTAGATCCTTGAAGAGCGGGGAAGTGCCACAGGATTGAACGCTGAGTGGAACGCAAAAAGTGCTCCAGAGTTTGCTTATGCAACTTTTCTGACAGATAAATAGGGAAATCCCATGTGAAAAGCTTTGTAAACCAGACACAGCAATTTTGATGTTGCCATTTGTCTGTCAGAGTGGCTGTCTACTCAGCAGTACCTAAGTTTATTGGTCATTACTACTACTACTACTATTAAACATTTCTTTTGCTGTTTTTTATTTTATTTATTTGTTGCATTTGTATCCCACATTTTCCCACCTATTTGCAGGCTCAGTGTGGCTTACATTATTCCATAGTGACAGACGCCATTTCCGGATCTGATAAATACAAAGTGGTATAGCATTAAATTTTGTAAACGATAGTATATTACAAAGTGGTATTGCATTAGTGTTCATAGATGATAGCGTAAATTACATTATGCTATAGTGGCAATCACCATTTCCGGATCTGAGAGATACAAAGTGGTATAGCACTGAAATTTGTAAATGATAGAGTAGATTACAAGGTGGTACCGCATTAAAGTTCATAGATGATGGAGTAAATTATAGGGTAGGTTAAATAGTCAAATATAGAAAGTCCATTTCTGGCATGGGAAATAGTGGTGGTGCATAACGTGTTAACGCATGTCCACGTAAGTGAGGTAGTCCGGTGTAGGGAGTAAAGCTTTGTTTAGTTTTGGTAGAATTTTGTTGTCTAGTATTTAGGATGGATCATTGTGGTATGCCTTTTTGAACAGGTTGGTTTTCACTAGTTTTCGGAAGATTGTTAGGTCATGCATTGTTTTTATGACATTTGGCAGTGCGTTCCATAGTTTTGAAGAATAAGACATTTATAGGGTGGTCTTGTTTGCAGTGTTTTGTATTTTGTGTTGGGAAACAAAATACAAAATTGAATATCCTAAAAATCTTGTAGAGTTTGGTTCTCTTGTGATGTTTTTCCTGTTGTGGTTGGCATCTTCCAAGTCTGTCCAATGCCAGAATCCCAAAGTGTATTTTTAAAAAGTTTAGCATGGCACCTTGTAGCCTAGTTATGTTGAAGGCAATGGCTCTGTACATCAAACTTAAATAATTTCTATTTACAAGATTTAGAACACTTGTTTACAAAGACGTGCTAGTGTTCTTTAGTGCGTGCTAACTGTAGGTGCCCATAGGAATATTGTGGGCCTCTACACAGCATGCACTAAAGAACACTAACGTGCCTTTAACAGGGCCCTTAGTTTATAAGCAAGACTTCATTAAATACAATTTTAAAATAAAGAAACTTTTTTGCCTATGATGTTAGCAACTAAATTTGTGGTCTTGCTTAAATACAGTTCCACTCAAATAGTAATGCTATATTTAAAATTCTATCTTGTGGTATTTCTTTTGAGTTTTAAGTATGTTGCAGGGGTCCATAGATTTATTCTGAAGTAACTAAATAGAGCTCTCTTCGTGTTAACAATTGTGTTGGCCTACCTTGAGAGCTGTCTGAGCTAAGCTAGGCATTTTCAGACTTGGTTTGGTTGTAAACTGATGTTCCCTGTGTCCTGCTCTTAACATCTACCTGATAAACTACTGACTTTACCACCTCCTATTCTATCCTATTAAAAAAAAAATAGACCTGTCTTTTCACTTGCAAAGGGTCTGACTCTATATGTTGAAAAATAGGCTGTACTGTAATGATGGGTTACATCTTTCTGTGACAGGAAAAAAGATCCTTGGGGACAAATTCAGAGGGTATGTTTCTAGACATTTAAACTAGAGGGTGGGGGCGACAAAAGGAAACAAGGGACTTCAGAAAGTCACCCCCAGAATAAACATGATGGCAGAGGAAAAGGTCTTCTAAATATGGAAAACTACCAAAACTCACTAAGCACATGGAAAGCAGTGAGCACAAATGCTCGTAGTCTAAGTAGAAAGGTTCAAGACTTGCAAGCCATGGATTTAGTGAAAGGAAATCTTGCCTCACCAATCTATTACATTTCTTTGAAGGGGTGAACAAAAATGTGGATGAAGACGAGCCTGTTGATATTGTGTATCTGGATTTTCAAAAGGCGTTTGACAAAGTACCTCATGAAAGACTCCAGAAGAAATTAGAGAGTTATGGGATAGGAGGTAGTGTCCTATTGTGGATTAAGAACTGGTTAAAGGATTGAAAACAGGGTAGGGTTAAATGGTCAGTATTCTCAATGGAGAAGGGTAGATAGTGGGGTTCCCCAGGGGTCTGTGCTAGGGCATGTTCTGTTTAATATATTTGAGAGAGAGATTGCTGAAGTATGGGAAGAAAAAGGTTTACCTTTTTGCAGATGACACAAAGAGTGGATGCCCTGGAGGGAGTAGAAACAATGAGAGAGGATCTCCAAACATTAGAAGAATGGTCAAGGGTCTGGCAGTTAAAATTTAATCCAACTGCTGTATATCGGGAAGATTATTAAATTGAATACTACTGTACCCTTGAATAAGTCACATTAGTATTACCCCCATACTGTGAAACAGATTAAATGGGATCAGTTAAAATTAAGTGAAATAAAATGTGCTCAGTTCTGCTAAATTCTTACCATTACATCCCCTGGGAGATATTTGGTAGAATCAGAGGAACCATCATCGCACATTCAGACGTTCCAGCTTTTCACCAGATAGTATGTACATACTCATCAACCTCCTACCTCGAGGAAGAGTGATTCTATTACATGTACTGTCTAACCTTCTGTCTAGTATATAACAGTCTTATCTATCCATTTGATCACATGCGCATGACAAAGGGGCGGTAAATTTGAAATCTCGGTTAACTGCCACAGGCAGAAGAAGCAAAAGAATGTTGTTAGAGTGTACACTGGAGTCGTCTTCGTGCAACTGTAAGACTTTAACACTGTCTGAACAAATAGAAGTTCTTTAAAAAATTAGAAAACAAAAAAAGTCAAGCATCTATTGCTAAAGAATATGGTGTCAATCCCAGTCAAATTTCACGTATCTTGAAGCAGAAAGACCAGCTTCTGGAAGACTGGCAAAACAATACAAATCCACACTGGAAACAAAAACGTGCGGGAAAAGCTGAGGAGGTATAAGATGCTCTTCTTTGGTGGTTTTCTCAAGTCAGGAGCAGACAGTTTCCTGTCAGTGGTCCACTGCTTATGGAGAAAGCTAATCAACTAGCTTGAAAGTCTTGGACTAACTGAATTCAAAGCCACTGTTGGATGGTTGGAAAGATGGAGAGGAACAACATAAAATTCAAGAAACAGCATGGTGAAAAACAAGACGCTGATGACTTTGGTGCTGAAAATTGGGTTGTTTCAGTTCTTCCTACCATCTTGAACGAGTTTGCACCTTGTGACATTGTCAATGCTGATGAAAACGGTCTCTACTGGTGAGCAATTCCTGATGGAACACTTGCATTCAAACAAGCCGAAACTACAGGAAGTAAAACATTGAAGGACCGACTGACAATCCTCCTTAGCTGCAATATGGATGGGAGTGAGAAGTTGGAACCACTCGTCATTGGAAAGAGCAAACAGCCTCGTTGCTTCAAGAATGTTAAACGACTTCCTGTGTCATACAAGGCTAACGCAAATTCCTGGATGACTGGGGAAATTTGGAAGCAGTGGCTAAAGAAGTTAGACACGAGAATGCGGGCACAAAAGGAAGAGTCAGATTTTGTTGCTTTGTGATAATTGTGCTGCACACAGTGATGATGTCAGGCTGTCTAATGTCAAGGTGGTCTTCCTGCCGCCAAACACTACCTCTCTGATCCAACCTATTGATCAGGGCATAATAGCCAATTTCAAACAACATTATCGGGCTCTTGTGCTACGTCGTCTGATGAGCGTTATGGATGACCAGACTGGCAAGGATAAACGTGCTGTTGAACTGGCTTGGAATCTATCATCGGATTCCCTACATATGCAGAAAGAAGCCTGGAATCATGTTACACAGGCAACCATTGTGAACTGCTACAAGCGGGCAAGCTTTGTTAGGGATGTGGAGAGGGACGAAACAGGTGCAGCTGTTGCAAACGCGTCAGATGAACAGGCTATTGACATCCCAGCCAGTGTTACTGAAGAGGCGTTTCATCACTACATAGCTGTTGATTACGATCTACAAACAGCTGACGACAGCACTGATGTTGAGATATGCGCCTACACACAGGCAACGGCTGATGATCAAACAGATGATGAAATGAACAGTGAGGCACATGCTGACGAAATTCAACAACCTCCTGTCACTTTTGCAAAAGCGCTGGAGAGTCTCAACACCGTGCGGGCCTATCTGGAGGCCACTGGATGTCAATGGTATGACAGTTTTTACCATCTGGCAGACGACGTCTATGGAACTCACAGACACAAGAGTGTACAGAGGACTATGACTGATTACTTCAAATAAGCCTAACGTCGGTTAACGGAGACTGCATAACGTCAGTTAACGGAGACTGTATATTTAACAGTACTGTACACATTTATCAGATGTCAAGCTTCTTTGGGTCACAACAGTTAAGTGCACGCTCCGGTTAACTGCATGTATTTCTTTGGTCCCAGACCCTTGCACTTAAGCAGATTGCACTGTATTATCATATATATATAGATAGATAGATATATAGATATATGTACACCAGCAGAGGAAATAGCATGTTAACTTACTGCAGCCATGTGCTAATTCACATGCTGACTGCTTAGCACACATTAGTAAAGAACCTCCAAATCTCTCATAATTTCCTATTGTCTTCAGAATCAAAAAGAAGAAAGGCTGTCTTTTCATAATTTTTTTAAATATGTACAATAATTTCATCATTTTCTCTAACACATTTTGTCCATAATATCTTTTCTCCGAGGACAAGCAGGCTGCTTGTTCTCACTGATGGGTGACGTCCACGGCAGCCCCTCCAATCGGAAACTTCACTAGCAAAGGCCTTTGCTAGTCCTCGCACGCTCATGCGCACCACGCATGCGCGGCCGTCTTCCCGCCCGAACCGGCTCGTGTTCGTCAGTCTTCTTTTGTCCGCGCTCGGTACGGTCGTGTTTTCACCGTGTCGGGCCCCGCAAAGTCGACCTCGCGCGTTCGTCGTGTGTTTTCGAAAGAGAAAAATTAATAATCCATTCTGTGTGGGAAAAGACTCTTGGTCTTTTCTTTCCCTGCTATTTCCAGCTTTCGCCCCGGTAAGTTTTCTTTCGTCGTCGGGGTAGGCCACTTTTAGGCCTCGGGTCGAAGTTTTTCTTCCCCTTGTTTTTTCGGTGCCTTTTCCGCCATTTCGACTTGATCTCGCCGGCGTGATTTTTCCACCCATGACATCGAAGTCTACCAGCGGCTTCAAGAAGTGCACCCAGTGCGCCCGGGTCATCTCGCTCACTGACAGGCACGCGTCGTGTCTTCAGTGCTTGGGGCTGGGCACCGCCCGCAGGCCTGTAGTCTGTGTTCCCTTTTGCAAAAGCGGACTCAGGTAGCGAGATTGGCCCAGTGGAACGTTTTGTTCTCGGGCTCTTCGTCGGCATCGGCACCGGGGGTATCGAGTGCATCAACGTCTTCAGTGTCCAGAGCTTCATCCTCGGCCGCCAGTGCATAGAGGCATCGGCCCTCTGCATCGGCGCCGAGACATCGGATAGCTGCATCGACGTCGGTGGTACCGGGACCTCGTCTGCTGATGTCGTCGGACAGTGGTGCTTCGTCTGGAGTGCAGGTGAGGGCTGTCCATTCCGCTGCTGGTGGCGGTGAGCCTTCGGGTGGGTCTCCCCCTACCCTGAGGGCTCCTGCGGTACAGCCCCCCCGAGACCGACCTCCTTCGGCCTCGGCCCCAAGGAAGCGACGACTGGATTCTACGTCCTCCTCGTCGGTGCCGGGAAGCTCCGGTGACATGCTTCGTTCCAAGAAATCGAAGAAGCATCGTCATCGGTCTCCTTCCCGGGTCGGCACCGAGAGCTCTGGGTCGCCGAGGGAGTCGGCACCCACCAGGCATCGGCACCGAGAGGACCGCTCACCCTCTGTTCAGGAGGTGTCGATGCGCTCCACTCTGGACAGCCCGGAACAGCCTCCAAGCCCGGAACAGGTTCTGACGTCGACGCCTGCATCGACCTCCATACCTTTCTCTGCAGCCGCTCTGAACGAGAGCCTCCGGGCCGTTCTCCCAGAGATTCTGGGAGAGCTGTTGTGCCCTACCCCTCCGGTACCGGCGGTGCTTGCGCCACCGGTACCGTCGAGCGTGGCGCCGGCTGGCCCATCGCCCGAGGTGAGGTCTCCGGCGTCAGTACCGCGTGCGGTACCGGCTGCCGCCGCCTCCCAGGAGGGCTCCCCGACTACGTCGGCGGAGGGAGCTTCGCCGATGCAGCCGAGGGAGTCTACCTCTCGACGCCCCCATCGTGGACGTGGCTCCACAGAGTCGAGTCGGGCACGGTTGCAGACACAGGTCCGTGAACTTGTGTCTGACACCGAGGGTGAGGCCTCGTGGGAAGAGGAAGAAGACCCCAGATATTTCTCTGACGAGGAGTCTGAGGGTCTTCCTTCCGATCCCACTCCCTCTCCTGAGAGACAGCTTTCTCCTCCCGAGAGTCTGTCTTTTGCTTCCTTTGTCCGGGAGATGTCTACGGCCATCCCCTTCCCGGTGGTTGTGGAGGACGAGCCCAGGGCTGAAATGTTTGAGCTCCTGGACTATCCTTCTCCACCTAAGGAAGCGTCCACTGTACCCATGCACCATGTCCTAAAAAAGACATTGCTGGCGAACTGGACAAAGCCTTTAACTAATCCCCACATCCCCAAGAAGATCGAGTCCCAGTACCGGATCCATGGGGACCCAGATCTGATGCGCACTCAGTTGCCTCATGATTCTGGAGTTGTGGTTCTGGCCCTAAAGAAGGCTAAGAGTTCTAGGGAGCATGCTTCGGCGCCCCCGGGCAAGGACTCTAGAACCTTAGACTCCTTTGGGAGGAAGGCCTACCATTCCTCTATGCTCGTGGCCAAAATTCAGTCCTACCAGCTCTACACGAGCATACACATGCGGAACAATGTGCGGCAGTTGGCGGGCTTGGTTGATGCGCTCCCCCCTGAGCAAGCCAAGCCTTTTCAGGAGGTGGTCAGGCAGCTGAAGGCGTGCAGAAAATTCCTGGCCAGAGGGGTGTATGACACCTTTGATGTTGTGTCCAGGGCCGCTGCTCAAGGTGTGGTGATGCGCAGGCTCTCATGGCTGCGTGCCTCCAACCTGGAGAATAGAATCCAGCAGCGGATTGCGGACTCGCCTTGCCGTGCGGATAACATTTTTGGAGAGAAAGTCGAACAGGTGGTAGAGCAGCTCCACCAGCGGGACACCGCATTCGACAAGTTCTCCCACCGGCAGCCTTCAGCATCTACCTCTACAGGTAGAAGATTTTTCGGGGGAAGGAAGACTGTTCCCTACTCTTCTGGCAAGCGTAGGTACAATCCTCCTTCTCGACAGCCTGCGGCCCAGGCTAAGCCCCAGCGCGCTCGCTCTCGTCAGCGTGCGCCTCAGCAAGGCCCCTCGGCTCCCCAGCAAAAGCAAGGGACGAGCTTTTGACTGGCTCCAGCAGAGCATAGCCGACATCCAAGTGTCAGTGCCGGGCGACCTGCCAGTCGGAGGGAGGTTGAAAGCTTTTCACCAAAGGTGGCCTCTCATAACCTCCGATCAGTGGGTTCTCCAAATAGTCCGGCAAGGATACACCCTCAATTTGGCCTCAAAACCTCCAAATTGTCCACCAGGAGCTCAGTCTTACAGCTTCCAGCACAAGCAGGTACTTGCAGAGGAACTCTCCGCCCTTCTCAGCGCCAATGCGGTCGAGCCCGTGCCATCCGGGCAAGAAGGGCTGGGATTCTATTCCAGGTACTTCCTTGTGGAAAAGAAAACAGGGGGGATGCGTCCCATCCTAGACCTAAGGGCCCTGAACAAATATCTGGTCAAAGAAAAGTTCAGGATGCTTTCCCTGGGCACCCTCCTTCCCATGATTCAGGAAAACAATTGGCTATGCTCTCTGGACTTGAAGGATGCCTACACACACATCCCGATACTGCCAGCTCACAGACAGTATCTGCGATTTCAGCTGGGCACACGTCACTTCCAGTACTGTGTGCTACCCTTTGGGCTCGCCTCTGCGCCCAGGGTGTTCACAAAGTGCTTGGCTGTAGTAGCAGCGGCACTTCGCAGGCTGGGGATGCACGTGTTCCCATATCTCGACGATTGGCTGGTGAAGAACACATCCGAGGCAGGAGCCCTGCAGTCCATGCAGATGACTATTCGCCTCCTGGAGCTACTGGGGTTTGTGATAAATTATCCAAAGTCCCATCTTCTCCCAGTGCAGAGACTCGAATTCATAGGAGCTCTGCTGGATTCTCGGACGGCTCGCGCCTATCTCCCAGAGACGAGAGCCAACAACTTGTTGTCCCTCGTCTCGCGGGTGCGAGCGTCCCAGCAGATCACAGCTCGGCAGATGTTGAGATTGCTAGGCCACATGGCCTCCACAGTCCATGTGACTCCCATGGCCCGCCTTCAAATGAGATCTGCTCAATGGACCCTAGCTTCCCAGTGGTTCCAGGCTGCTGGGGATCTAGAAGACGTAATCCACCTGTCCACGAGTTTTCTCGAATCCCTGTATTGGTGGACGATTTGGTCCAATCTGACTCTGGGATGTCCCTTCCAAATTCCTCAGCCTCTAAAAGTGCTGACCACGGATGCGTCTCTCTTGGGGTGGGGAGCTCATGTCGATGGGCTTCACACCCAAGGAAGCTGGTCCCTCCAGGAACGCGATCTGCAGATCAATCTTCTGGAGTTGCGAGCGATCTGGAACGCTCTGAAGGCTTTCAGAGATCGGCTGTCCCACCAAATTATCCAAATTCAGACAGACAACCAGGTTGCCATGTACTACGTCAACAAGCAGGGGGGCACCGGATCTCGCCCCCTGTGTCAGGAAGCCGTCAGCATGTGGCTCTGGGCTCGCCGTCACGGCATGGTGCTCCAAGCCACATATCTGGCAGGCGTAAACAACAGTCTGGCCAACAGGTTGAGCAGGATTATGCAACCTCACGAGTGGTCGCTCAATTCCCGTGTAGTGCGACAGATCTTCCAGGTGTGGGGCACCCCCTTGGTAGACCTCTTCGCATCTCGAGCCAACCACAAAGTCCCTCAGTTCTGTTCCAGGCTTCAGGCCCACGGCAGATTGGCATCGGATGCCTTCCTCCTGGACTGGGGGGAGGGTCTGCTGTATGCTTATCCTCCCATACCTCTGGTGGGGAAGACTTTGTTGAAACTCAAGCAAGATCGAGGCACCATGATTCTGATTGCTCCTTTTTGGCCGCGTCAGATCTGGTTCCCTCTTCTTCTGGAGTTGTCCTCCGAAGAACCGTGGAGATTGGAGTGTTTTCCGACCCTCATCACACAGGACGAAGGGGCGCTTCTGCATCTCAACCTCCGGTCCCTGGCTCTCACGGCCTGGATGTTGAGAGCGTAGACTTTGCCTCTTTGGGTCTGTCAGAGGGTGTCTCCCGCATCTTGCTTGCTTCCAGGAAAGATTCCACTAAGAGGAGTTACTTCTTCCTGTGGAGGAGGTTTGCCATCTGGTGTGACAGCAAGGCCCTAGATCCTCGCTCTTGTCCTACACAGACCCTGCTTGAATACCTTCTGCACTTGTCTGAGTCTGGTCTCAAGACCAACTCTGTAAGGGTTCACCTTAGTGCAATCAGTGCATACCATTACCGTGTGGAAGGTAAGCCGATCTCAGGACAGCCTTTAGTTGTTCGCTTCATGAGAGGTTTGCTTTTGTCAAAGCCCCCTGTCAAGCCTCCTACAGTGTCATGGGATCTCAATGTCGTTCTCACCCAGCTGATGAAACCTCCTTTTGAGCCACTGAATTCCTGCCATCTGAAGTACTTGACCTGGAAGGTCATTTTCTTGGTGGCAGTTACTTCAGCTCGTAGAGTCAGTGAGCTTCAGGCCCTGGTAGCCCAGGCCCCTTACACCAAATTTCATCATAACAGAGTAGTCCTCCGCACTCACCCTAAGTTCTTGCCAAAGGTTGTGTCGGAGTTCCATCTGAACCAGTCAATTGTCTTGCCAACATTCTTTCCCCGTCCTCATTCCTGCCCTGCTGAACGTCAGCTGCACACATTGGACTGCAAGAGAGCATTGGCCTTCTATCTGGAGCGGACACAGCCCAACAGACAGTCCGCCCAATTGTTTGTTTCTTTTGATCCCAATAGGAGGGGAGTGGCTGTGGGGAAACGCACCATCTCCAATTGGCTAGCAGATTGCATTTCCTTCACTTACGCCCAGGCGGGGCTGGCTCTTGAGGGTCATGTCACGGCTCATAATGTTAGAGCCATGGCTGCGTCGGTAGCCCACTTGAAGTCAGCCTCTATTGAAGAAATTTGCAAAGCTGCGACGTGGTCATCTGTCCACACATTCACATCTCATTACTGCCTGCAGCAGGATACCCGACGCGACAGTCGGTTCGGGCAGTCAGTTCTTCAGAACCTGTTTGGGCTTTAGGATCCAACTCCACCCCCCGAGGGCCCTGTTTGTTCTGTTCCAGGCTGCACTCTCAGTTAGTTGGTAAATTTTTTAGGTCAATCTCAGTTATGTCCTTGCCGTTGCGAGGCCCAATTGACCATGGTTGTTGTTTTGAGTGAGCCTGGGGGCTAGGGATACCCCATCAGTGAGAACAAGCAGCCTGCTTGTCCTCGGAGAAAGCGAATGCTACATACCTGTAGAAGGTATTCTCCAAGGACAGCAGGCTGATTGTTCACACAAACCCGCCCGCCTCCCCTTTGGAGTTGTGTCTTCCCTTGCTTTGTTTTGCTACATATGGGACTGACGAACACGAGCCGGTTCGGGCGGGAAGACGGCCGCGCATGAGCGCGCGAGGACTAGCAAAGGCCTTTGCTAGTGAAGTTTCCGATTGGAGGGGCTGCCGTGGACGTCACCCATCAGTGAGAACAATCAGCCTGCTGTCCTCGGAGAATACCTTCTACAGGTATGTAGCATTCGCTTTGAGAAAAAAAGAGAACTGTTCCCCAGCTATGAAACTCCAGGCATCATTTAAAGTGTCTTCATTATGTAAAACAGCTGGAGGCATTCAAAATATCTACTGCTCTTAACTCAAACAGTCTTTCAAGAAATGTCCCTTCTTTTAGCTGTGTAATACTGGTGATCCAGCACAGACTGAGAACTTTGCCCCCAGCCTTGGGGACAATCATCTCTTCAGCAACTGATTGTAAATGCTGCAGTTTTCCTTTATTTATAGACATTATAACAAAATATGCTAAAAGCTATTATATTACTGATAATGTTATATTTCACAAATGGTTTTTTTTTTACTTAATTGTCTGTTTTAGTTTTACTGGACTATGGTAACCCTCTGTATTTAGGGATGGCAGCAAAGTATATTTCTGAGCTCCAGCTGATTCAGAACTCTGCCACTAGATTGATTTTCTATAGGTCCAAGTTTGATCATGTTTCTCCTTTGTTGACTGAGCTGCACTGGTTGCCGGTTCAAGCAAGGATCTCTTTTAAAGTGTTGTGTTTTGTATTTAAACTATTACATGGAGCCTGCTCTGAGAACTTATAATTAATGTTTTGAACACTAGTTCAACTTCTCAGACTTGTAATCATCTTGCCTTGGCTTTTCCATATGCAAAGCATGTTAGATTTAAGGCAGTCTTTTCACACTCTTCTGTTTTTTAGCTGTTTGCCTTTGGAGCCTTCTAGAGGAGGGTTTGGTAGATGATATATCTTTTAATTTTTTTGTTTGTATTTCTTTTTCTGGTATTCCTGATGATTGTATCAGTGTTATTTAGTTTACATCTCACCTTGAATCTCATATGAGGGAGTTGGTGGGTTATAAATCCTCTTCTATAACGTAACTTGTCAGAGATGAAAACTTACAGCTAGTAATAGGACTGTGCTTCTCAACCAGTGTTTTTTCAGATTTGATTCAGGTGATGGCTCAGGTTCAGAACAGTACATGGGTTCTGCTGTCAGCACCCCAGAACACAGAGAGTTGCAAGTGATGGGGCTGTTAACGTGCAGGGGCACCTGTTCCTAGGTAGAGCTTAAGCCCCAGACAATGAGAATTAACAGGCAGTATGTAGGGCTCAGATAACTGGGACCTGCTTTGTACAACGCAGACTTTGCACAGATCACCTCCTCCTTTATCCTTCTAGCCTCTGGTGGGCTTTCAGTGTTTCTCTAGATTGGTTTGATTTTTTTTTGGCCATGAGTCCTCTCCCATGTCCACTTCCTGCTTCATGGAATTTGATGTGCTGCACATTGATTATGACTATGTAGGTATGCTTTGAACTTGGAAAGGTTGGGAAATACTGTAGGAGACCTAATGTCTCTAAACAAAAGCAAGTGCAGTGTAATTAACAATAAGGGGGGGTGTTTCTTAGGGAAGAAAGGGTAATTGTGATTATGAATCTAATGCAGAGCATGATAGAGATAGCAGTGTCTGCTTTGAATTATACGATGAATTAACAAATGTTTTGTTGTTGACAGAAAGGATTTGATGTGTTCAATGCACTAGATTTGATGGAGAACAAAACGTTCCTGGAAAAACTCAAGTTTGGTATAGGAGATGGCAACTTGCAGTATTATTTTTACAACTGGAGGTGTCCGGGTATGGAATCTGAAAAGGTAAGTGAAAAAGAACCAGTGAATCTCCAAAAACCTTAAGAACCATAATCGAAAATTAGTTTACCTGTTTGCCATTGCTTCTAAGGTATACAAAATACTTAGTCAGAAGAGGTGCTGTGAGGAGGATACTGCTGTTCGGATGTTCCTAAATGCTTTTCCATACCTTGCTAAATAAGTCACATCCCCCTCTTCCCCCAGTAAAGTATGCAAGTAAAAGTATGCATACCTTTATTCTTGTGATTTTTATACTAAGTTCTGGTTAGCAAGGTATAGGGCAGTGGTTACTAAACTGTGTGCCACAACGAAATCTCAGGAAAGCCCCTGGATACAAACCTGTTAGAATGGTGGCTTACCCTTCTGATCACAGTTGACCATGAAAGCTTTCCCCATTTTATTTTGAATGGAAAAAAGATTTTATATCAGAAAATAAGAGGAGTGCTACTTAAAATCAGTTTTATCAAAATAGTTTTTTTAAAAATTGTTTAATGCAAATAAAACATATTTAATGCAGATCTAACAAATATAAACATCTTAAAATGATGTATACTTGATATAAGGACCCTTTTTACTAAGCTGCATTAAGCAGCGAAGGTGGAGTTTACCATGAGATAGATATTAGCATGGGCTGTGCTAATGTCTACTGCCCTAATAAGGCAACTTCATGTTAAAAATCCCACATTACTTTATTATTTATTTATTTAGAATTTGCGCACACCTTTTTCAGTAGTAGCTCAAGGTGAGTTACATTCAGGTATTCTGGATATTTCTCAGGAGGGCTCACAATCTAAGTTTGTACCTAAGGCAATGGAGGGTTAAGTGACTTGCCCAAGATCACAAGAAGCAGCAGTGGGATTTGAACCGACCACCTCTGGATTGCAAGACCAGTGCTCTAACCACTAGGCCACTCCTCCACTCCACATTAGCTCCTTTACAGGGGTGATATGATAAAGAGGTTCAAATATTTGAAAGGTATTAATCCGCAAACGAACCTTTTCCGGAGATGTGAAGGCAGTAGAACAAGAGGTCATGAAATGAGATTGAAGGGGGGCAGACTCAAGAAAAATGTCAGGAAGTATTTTTTCACGGAGAGAGTAGTGGATGCTTGGAATGCCCTCCCGTGGGAGGTGGTGGAAAAGAAAACGGTAACGGAATTCAAACATGCGTGGGATAAACATAAAGGAATCCTGTTCAGAAGGAATGGATCCTCAGGAGCTTAGCTGAGATTGGGTGGTAGAGCCGGTGGTGGGAGGCGGGGCTGGTGGTAGGGAGGCGTGGATAGTGCTGGGCAGACTTATACGGTCTGTGCCAGAGCCGGTGGTGGGAGGCGGGGATGGTGCTGGGCACACTTATACGGTCTGTGCCCTGAAGAGAACAGGTACAAATCAAAGTATACACAAAAAGCAGCACATATGAGTTTATCTTGTTGGGCAGACTGGATGGACCGTGCAGGTCTTTTTTTGCCATCATCTATTATGTTACTCCCTACTTTTGCTTCCCACAGGTACAGCATCTGCTGCTTCCTGCTTCTTCCCCCACCGCTGCTGCAGTGCTTGCAGCTTACATTTTCAGGCATCCGTGATTCACACAGGCATTGTGGGGTCTTCCCTGTGCCGTGTCCGGCCCTTGCAACAGAAAGTTTCATCAGAGGGAGCCTGACACGGAAGACTGGAAAAGCACCGGAGTGCCTGTGTGAATCACAGATGGCCCGAAAATGTAAGCTGCAAGCACTGCAGCAGCGGCAGGAGAAGAAGGAAGCGGCAGCAATCCTGGACCTGCAGGAAGGAAGGTAGGAGCAATGCTAGATTTGTGAAAAGTGTGCTGTGTGAGAGGAGGGGGCTAAAAGGAACGGGAGACCGGGGGGGGGGGGAGACCCATTTGACCGGGGGAGTGCCATGAACCGAAAAAGTTTGGGAACCCCTGGTATAGGGTATGCATGAGCAATGTGTCTTAACATGTTCCTCATACATGAGAGGCAAAATGAACATAGGACAGACAGAAGGAACAAAATCTTCAGGAAAGAAAAATCCATAGACAGATGAAGAGTAAATAAACTCAGGTACTGAAAGGTAAAAAAAAAAAAAAAAATGAGGCAGAGGGAAAGAAAGGAGAGGTAAGGAAGGTAAATATTAACATGAGTCACCATCTTCATCAGAAGAAAAATATGTATACTTTTGCATCTAAATGTAACCTAGGTCTCACTAACCAGCTCACTCTGCTCTACCCAGGCCAGAAACAAACCTATTGCCCACCAACACTCTCACTCGGTGTCTGGTCTCAATCGCATGAGCTGGGGTTGCAGGCGGGGACCGGACTTAGGTAGGCCATAGCATGTTAAGTCTGGCTTGCTTATGTACTCTCGATCAGTCCGGGAGCAACGGTTTCACTTTAACTTCCAAGAAATATACTCCACACGAAGGATGTTATTTTATGCCAACTTAAACTACTGGATTCTTCAACAGGCAGTTCAAATCCTCTTTGAAACAAACATTCAGTTTGTAATACAGCTTGATGTGATATGCAAACTATAAATCCAAAGCCATAAGTACATAAGTAATGCCACACTGGGAAAAGACCAAGGGTCCATCGAGCCCAGCATCCTTAGGGATAATGGTGTATCTTGTTCAAAAGCAATTTATAATCCTATAGTATGTACATATTTACAGCTCCTCCTGTCTATACCCATTCCTTCTGGGTGAAACAATGCAGCAAGCAGATCTTCTTTTTGAACAAACCTTCCTGTCTCTCCACTTCTGTCCTCCAAAGGAGTACCTCTCTAGACTACCACCTTTGGCTGCATACAGTTCTTCACTGTTCCTGCTCCCAGGCTGGGATCCCCTATTTCCCAGCTTGAACACGCCTCCTCTTACGGTTAAAGATTGAATTAGCAGAAACCACCTATTTGGTCAGCCTTGGTTTCTTGAAATCATCCAGAACTCCCCCTCTGGTCCATTAGGGGTACAGGCAACCAAAGACGTCGTGCACTCCCCATCAACATTTATTAGCTCCTAACTCCTCCCACACTTGTCACTCAGCAATCAGGAACATTTCCCTCTGCAACTTAATCAGGAACCCCTTGAGCTGGATCCTTTACCACCCACAACTCAGAATCCTCCCCTCAGAAAACTCTGGAGAGTCAGTGGCGTAGGAAGGTGGGGCGGTCCGCCCCGGGTGCACGCCGCTGGGGGGGTGTCGGCTCACTGGTTCCCTGCTCTTTCTGCCCCGGAACAGGTTACTTCCTGTTCCGGGGCAGAGAAAGCAGGGAAGCAGCAGAGCCGACGCAGCTCCCAGTGACGTGCACTGGGGGCGGATCGGCCCTCCCACCTGCCCTCTGCTGCAAGGTAAGGGTGCATTTTTGGGGTGGGGGGGTGCGCAGTGCCCTGCACCTGGGGGGGGGGGTGCAGTGGCGACCCGCCCCGAGTGTCAGGCACCCTCGCTACGGCACTGTGGAGAGTCCTCCATTCTGACACTTAGTATTCCCCATTATAAAGGAGGATTACATAAAGATAACAGTAGTGCTGTATCTTTTGAGTACAAAAAGAATTTTCCCTGTCGTGTGAAAACACATGACCTGATATAACATTGAGCACAAAAATTGGGAGAGGAGGAGGAATCCTTGATAAAAATCTTCATTACTTAAATATCCAAGCTCTACTTTGTTAAAATGTTTTAAATTACCTTGATTGTGATTTATCCATATTTGTACAACGTGACTGAATTGGATCTCTGTTGCTCACAATTAGTGCAACTAGTCTGAAAAGGTCTGCTCCCAGGTGAGAGTTATAGGAGATCAGCTTAGAAATAAGGAAGAATTAAAGATTTTCAGGTTTGTTTAGTTCATTTTTTTAAGCACTTGAGGAAATGAATTGGCCCTGTGTTCTGAATTATTGAACCTGGACACAGATGACGACTTATGTAGATGTAGAATATTATTTTTAAATAATTTATTTTCTTGTGTGTGGTTTTTGTTCTTACAGTAGCAATATGGTTTCTCTTTTTTCCTTAGGTTGGTCTGGTGTTACAGTAAGAGTCTTCTGGATTTCTTAAGCTCTGCAGGCATCGGATTGGGACCATACTTAAGTATTGTGGGAATTGCTGCTTAGACAAAACACAAGCACAACTTAATGATACTGAAATTTCATTTGTTGAACCTGAAAAATAATGGAAGAAAAATATCTAACCTTTATATTGTCCATCCATTGTGGGATGGAATGGAATGGTCCTAAATTCACCCTCATTCGTGAGGCATAGACAACACATTCCTTTTTTTACACTTGCAAGCAAGAAAACAAAATCAGCAGGACTTCATCTTGCTGTTGAACATAAAGTATATCTCCTGCCTCTTGACTGCAGTAGTTGATATTGCGTGAAAAACTGTAGATCCAGGGAAGAATGGCTGCATTTCCATTTTTAAGTGGTGGTGTATGTTCGTCAATGCAACTGAATGAAGGAACCAAATGGTGTGTATTGACTTATTCACATAGCATCAATATTGTGTTGGGGGAGGGAGAAAATTCTAAGGGTACCATATTATCAAAGGATAAGGGAGGGGGGAGGGAAATTCTTGAATTCTTTATGTAACTGTGGGGGAAATAATGTGCTGGATTAGCTACTGCATTTTGTTTGCATAAAAGTTTCTGTATAAGCAGTCCAGTAACTTAGACTGATTTTTAGATCAGTAGCTTGTAGAGTGCAGGCATTCTATTCATGCTGCCTCCCTGATTGCATATTTTCTATTGCACTCATAGCACCAGTTACACTTGGGTGTTTGTATTTCCTTTCTCTCCCTGCTCAAAGCTGATGAGTCTTAAGATGATGTAATGGAGCCTTGTACTTGCAGGTTAGAAACTATTCAGTATTTGTGCAAAAAAAAAAAACTTCATTTTTTTCTTTTCCTATGAAAATGTGTTGCTGCTGATGAAAAGATCTTATTTGTAAATAAGGTTTTAGAACTCAGCAAAAGAAGAGTTTTTCTTTTCAGGTGCATGGCTGGATCATGAAAGTGCAAACGGCTCTATGTATTTGATTGTAGTAATCACAAGGAAAAATATCAGCACTATGTCCTTGAAAGTCTTGGGCATCCTAGCCTTGCTAGACAAAGAGGGGGGCCTGCCCACATGGCCTTATGAATATTCAATGAATAGTAGCTGCTACAATCCTCTTGCTATTCTGTATCTTCACCAGTCATTATGTTTACATGCAGAACAGTGTTAAGAATAACAAACTACATCTATCTATATTCAATGTTTTCAGGGCATATAAGTAGGAGTATATATTTTCCTACATTTTCTAAGAGAAACGATCATAGTTAGGCAGGTGCGTTTCTCTAGTGTATTGGTTTTGTGTGGCATGGCACAGCAAAATATGCCTCTGCAAATCAAAAGTCTTAAGGTGGTCAATTTTAAGAATTTTAAATTTGTTTAGTTTTTTTTTTCCCCTATCATGGAAAATTTGGACGTGCCTTTCCTTGAGTCCTGCTAGCCCAATCCAGAAAGAATGAATTATGTCTCTTTACTACAGATGAAAATAAAGAACAAACACTTGTGAGCTGTGCCCTATATACTATTTTCTGTAACAAAGCATATGTATACTACCTCTTGAGATCAACCCCAACTCAGGGAGGGAGACTAGAAGAGCCTCAGTCTGTCCAGACAAAAGAATTCCCACACCAAAATCCAGCATCCTTATAGGCTTCTTTCTTATTGTGACAGTATGCAAATATGAAAAAGAGAAAATCAGACTACAGCATAAACCAGAGAGAGACTCTGGATTGGTCTAGTAGGGCTAAACAAAAGAAAAATAGTAGGTAAGTCCAAATTTTTCATTCCTTATTATCCATCAGATTTGTCCTTCACACTGGGTGGGATTTGCCAACCTTAGCTCTAAGTATCCCTGTCCCAACAATCTGCTTCCTCTCTCACAAGTATATGTAACCTAAAGTGCTACAAAAACAAATGTAATGATGACCATATTGCTGCCTTAGAAATCTATTATGAAGAGACCAACTGTCCTCAAGAAGCCACCAAGCTGGGGACAAATACATATACATCCTCTCAAAGACTACAAACCTTCTGAAACCTTGGCTGAGGAACCGCATCCTTAAGCCATCACACAATAGTGGATTTTGTAGCAGCCTGTTCTGCCCTAGTGTCTCCAAACTGGACAGACAATCCAATCTCTGAAATCGAAGGTCATCTCTAAACAATGGAACAGTGCCCTGTTCCTATCCAGAACACAGAGAGCCCCAGAATCCTCCCCATAAACCTCCCTAGGAAAGGAGGGGGGGAGTCTGACTATGTGTGATGACTAAAAATATATATGAGAATGTTATCCAATCTTTATTAAATTAACAAAGTCACAGTGTAACAATATCTATCTTAATTTTAACTTTACCCATAAAACCCCTTACATAAAAAAAATCTACTCATATCCCTTGGACTCAGTGATGTCTGTCTTAATTATTCCTGAGAAACTACTTCTACTCAATGCATATCAGTCTTAGTATTTTCTAAACATGAAATACTTACCTTGTTGGTATAATTTAATCTGAAGTCTTCATTTTGAGTCTCAAAGAAGAGTCAGAGGTCCCCTGGAAAGATGTCTCTTCCATCCAGAAAATACAAATTGTCCAAGTAACTCAATTGTCCACTTGTCCAAGGGAACCATCTCCTTGTTCAACTTGTGCTAAATATTAACCATCTTCTATCAGCATCAGATATTCAGTCTCACAACGTACATCTCGTCGCTAGCACAAAGCTGGTTCTTGCAAAACTACCAGCTTTGTGCTAGTAACTTGAAATGGACGGTGTGGGAGTGAATAGCTGATGCTGATACAGTGGGTTAAGATTTAGCACAAGTTGAACAAGGAGATAGTTCTGTGGACAATTGAGTTAGTGAACAATTTGTCTTTTTGGATAGAAGAGACTTCATCTTTCTAAGAGACCTTTAACTCAAAGTCGGAAGAAGACTTCAGATTAATTTATACCAACAAGATAAGTATTTAATGTTAGAAGATACTAAGACTGATATGCAGTGAGTAGAAGAAGTTGTTTTTCAGGAATAATTAAGACATTGAGTTCAAGGGATATCAAAAGTTGATTTTTTTTTTTTTTTAAGGTAAGGGGTTTAATGGGTAAAGTTAAAATGAAGTAAGATATTGTTACACTGTGACTTTAATAAAGATTGGATATCTGTCTGTAATTTTTTTAGGTAGTTGAGGAAGATGAATTGTCATGTGATATACTGTTTCCCATAATTTTATATGTGAAATGACGGACAGAACTCCCTTGTGAAGAAATAAGCTGTTTTGTTTGGAGGTTCTTGTTTCCATAAAATGCAAAAAGAAGACTCGACATAACAGATGTTCTCAATTTCTAGCTGAACAAAAGCTACATGAAGCATCATCCTGAGAGTAAGATGCTTCTAGGATCCTCTTTAAAGTGGTTCAAAAGGGAGGATGCCCAAAGCTAAGAACAGTCAATTAAAATTCCATGTTGGAACAATCGGATGCACCAGGGATCAAAGGTAAGATTTCTGTCAGAATCAGACTACATGAGGCTGTTGAGTCCAAGGGTGGAGCTCCAGCTAACCCCTAAATAAGTTAGTGCAGTCATCGGAACTCTTCAACAGCTGACGATCAGGTCCTCTATGAGGCCCTCATGTAGAATAAATAGGAGTGCTACTGACACCCACAGTATAAAGGAACCTGTCTCTCTATGCCTGGAGCCAAAAAAAAAACCTCCAAGCTTGTATATGCTACAGCAGTAGATCTGTTCCTCACCTGTAACTGCTTCAAACAAGCCCTCCCAAGGACCAGGCTAAAAAAAAACCAAAGCGAGACTAAATTTCCAACAGGATGAGTCCCTGAGAACCAGGAGGCCACCCCCCCCCCCCCCCCCCCCCCCCCCATGAAAGCCTCAGATCTTTTCCCACCTTGATCCTGTTCAGGCCCATTTAATGTGTATGTCTATGCCAGCTTGGCCCCTCCAATACGACAAATCAGGAAGCACAACAAACCACTGAAGACACCCTAGGAAAGGTCATGGGGAAAATGCAGAACACATCAACCGTTAACCGCTGTAGTGGAGGATCTAGCCTACTGAAGCTCACTCACTCCAGTTATAGAAGAATTGCAAGGCCTCATCAAGCCTTGAGGATGGAGAGCACCAATTCCCCTGGATCCTGAAGTGCCTGCAGAAACAGTCTACCTGCAATGCATTCTACCAACAGTGCCTTGAGGTGGGCTTTGCACACTGGAACCAAGAGGCCCCTTGAATCACCTCTGTACTTTTCATGCCTCCACCAGTAGTTAACATAGGCCTTCACCCCAGCCTTGTCTGAAATCACAGGCTCACAGGTTGCAAGGCTATCTAAGTAGCCATCCTTTCCTGCTGATATAACATCTATTGACCCTGAACCATGTGGACCTGACACAGACTGGGGTGCATTGTCACCACTACCAAGCTGGGGTTTACCAAGGTCCAGTCTTCTGGGGCCTCCACCATGCAATTAAACTGACTGGTCTGTAATGTCCACAGAAGATGGAATTCATAGCTCTGTGTCCACACCAACCAATGCCCCAGCCAAAGACCTCTGCCCAACCCCATGGGACCAGCCCACTATTGGATCCCTGGGCTTATATGTAGCTTTGTTCCCAAGGCATGCTTCTTGTCAAGAGGGTTCTTAGCTTGGGTACTGAAGCACCTGCTCAGTTAAAAATACCTTTCCTTTCCAAAGTGAAACAGACATCCCAGGTATTGCCAACACTGGGAAAGCTCCAAGTTCCTCTCTTGATCCCCCAGCTAGCTAAAGGATTGCAAACACCTGCTCTCTGGCTAAGACTTGCTCTGTAGAGCCAATTGTCCAGATGTACAAGGAAGGAAGTTTGGTGCACCTATAAGGCCCCTGCCACAATGATAGTTACTTTGGGAAAGGTGCTGTGACAACTAAAGGGCAAGGTCTAGCTTGAAACAGCCACCAAAAATCTTAGGAACCTCTGATCGTTTTAGAGTAGAGAGAGGAGGTACATGGCCTTGGAGTCCAAGGACATTAGAAACTGTCCCTGGTGAATCGGCACAATTAGATCTCAACATTTCCATGTGGAATTTGAATGTGCAGACCTAAAATTGCACCCTTGAGGTGTGAGAGATAAGAACTTCCCTTTTTTTAGAAGCAAATTGAGTTGGAGACATCTGAACTGCTGCTGTTTGGCTACAGCGACTACTACATCCAAATACTGCAGGTTCTCCAGGGTGTTCTATATAACTGTCCCCTTTGCTGGGGCTGAACAGGGAGAAGTATAAAAAAAACTGTGAGGCGATGGGAAGCGTAGCACAAGTCCCCAGTAGTCTGATATGATCCAGGGCCACATCACAATGAAACAATAGCCAGCCCTCTACTTATGTGAGGAAGGGACCTCCTGCCCATTATTAGATACCTTTATTGGTGCAGAACCTTCTAACTTGTGGTACTTGCTCTCCCATGTACTCAAAGGACAAACATCTGTCTGGAAATCTAAGCCACTGAGCAGCTACCTAGCCTGGTCGATACCTGGGTGCCTTACAAAATAAGAGGCTTTCTTGCACCTGCGTTCAATCCTCTTTTAGACCTTTCCTTTGGTAACCTCTGAGGCTTGGACTCGCCAAAATCCAGCTTCTCCAGTTCTTCCCTAAAATGGAAATGTTGAGGTCTAATTGTCCCAATTCATTAAGAACAGATTTGGAAAAGTAATCCATTGCTCTTTCAAAGCCATAGAAGGCATTGAGCTGAAACCATCACTGCAGTATTCCTGGCGGAAGTCCTAATAAGTCCATACCAGTGATCGGCTATAGAAGCCAGCCCAGCCACTTTCCTCTAAAGGATCCGCTCTGGATCAGTATTCACTGCAACCTGCAGACCTGCTATCCAAAAGACCTGCTACAAGGCTTCAAGCTTCTTTTCCTGGTGTTTTTGACAGTGGCACCTGCCTCCATCAGAATGAAAGTAATCTTAGTCACTGCTGTAACTAAGGTATCAACACTGGGTCCACACAGTCTTTTCAGTCATCAGGGACTAAAGGACAAGCTTGCTCATGGCCCTTGTCAACCCTGAGACCATTTTCTGGATAGCCTGAAGCACTGGGAAGAACTTTAATAGCTTGCACCCTTTATTCCAGGATAGGATCGCCAGATAGTATGAGTTGCTGCACTGGAGACTCCATGTCTCTAAAGGTAAGCATTGATGGCCAAAATTACCTTTTTCAGAATGAGTGGACCACAGAAATGCAACTCCCCTCAATCACTATGAGGTCTTCCACCTCCAGTGTCTCCCAAGGTGACCCAGCCCAGTCTAACAAACTTCCCACCATCCAGCTCTCTGAACGTGCAGCTGAATAGGACCTCCCAGTTTCCTCTATATCTCAGTCTTGGTTCTTCTTTAGCTCTGGGCAATGCTGCCTCTTCCCCCCCCCCCCCCCCCACCCCCCCCCCCCCCCCCCCACCACCACAGGAGCATTGTGATAGATGTAAAAGAGATTAGTGATACAGCAGCATAAATTCCATGGAAAAGTAAACCCACAAACCCAAGGAGCCTCTCTTTCCATATGTCTCCTCTACTTCTTGCTGAGGAACCACATATGCCCCTTTTCACTGCACTTTCCATAGCCAACGCAGGAGCGTCAAACAAGGTCAGTGCTACAAGGCTTTCTGCATGTAAGATAGCGGCCATTCTTGCACTGTCATAAGCAACAGGAGCCCCCTGTGATGAAATTTTGGTGTTATTCTCTAGCTGTATCATCTTCTTGCTCTGGAATCAGCTCCATGTGAAGCAGCATAGATGGCTGCCACATGGTGCACCCAGACAGTAATCCTAAAAGCAGCTTCTCACACACAGCCACAACTGCCAAAAAGGCCTGCACCTCTCCCAGTATGAATTTAGCTCTGATGCCTTCACTGTTCAGGTGCCGCTCCCAGCACAGGCTTCCAGTCTCCCCCTTGTCCACACACTGCACAAGAGTTCCCTCCTGCAGGTGGGTCAAACACCTTCAGCACAAATTCTACTCTCCCTGGGTAACCTGCCTGGTGAGCACTCTCAGTAATATTTTTTTCAATCCTTGGAGGGGGGGGGGAGAGACGAGGAAGGGGCCTGAACTTCTCCAGGTATTCCCCTGAGCTGGGCAGACCTCTGCCTAACTGGACTGAACCAGGTAACCAGTTCTCCAACAGCCCAGGAGTCATGTCTAATCAATATTAGATGAACACAGCACAGAACACCTATCTACCATCAGCTGGACAAAATCTATATATACATGAGGTTGGCTGCTTTGGAGCCCTATATAGGGTAGAGCTGACAAGTCTGTGTTATCTGTTTCCATCTGCTTGTGAAGGGCATAATCCATCTGGTGGACAATAAGGAAGTGGACTATTTGAAATCACAAATGTTCACCTGCCTTTTAACACACTGCTTTCAATTTTAAATCATGCATTTTAGTTCTTTTTGTATCTCCACTTTATTTTACAATTGTCAGAAAATGTTTCTGTGGCATGCGTATTGTCACTTTGCTTGGAAGTTGTTTTTGAAAATGTAGAGTGAATATTTTGATTATTGTGTCAAAATAGTCTGAAATTTTAAATATTCCCATAAAATTAATGTAGGGAAATGTGACAAGTATTTTAAGAAGTACTGTCTCTACATGCAGTAACTAGCAAACACTGAACTGAATAAAAGGCATAACACAGTTAATTGGTGCTTGCTTACAACTGTGTGCCTGGACATTTTAATGAGGAAATTGAATCCAGGTTTATATATCCCTGCCTTTTTAAACAATGTCTGGAAGTGTTAAATATGTTTTGGAAATTAGCCAAGGGTATGTTTTCATAATTTATTGTAGTGACATAATCATGCAGAAGCAAGAGAATCCACATTTTCCTAAAGCCATCTACGGTATCTAAGAAAATTGAAAGAAAGTGTCAAATTGAAGAGGAAAAAAGGAGAAATTAGGCCTTACCTGCTAATTTTCTTTCTTTTAATACCTCTAGACTGGCACAGACAAATAGGTTATGCACTTGCAGATGAAGACTGAGAAACACCGACTTCTGTGTTACCTAGAAGTAGCCTGTGCAGTTCCCCCTAGAGCCAGTTTACATATAGCCAAGCAGATGACCTTGAAATATTACACCAGCCTACAAATTTCCTCTCAATGCTGCCCGTCCTCCCACCTAATCCAGAAGACCATGTCTGCTGCCCATGCAACCTCACTGAACCTCCCCTTCAAACCATGACCCCACAGTAACTAACATTGACTGTTGTCTCTTTCATTTTCCGTTTGAACAAACCTGAACAGCCAGACCTCACAGCCAAAAACTGCATCACAACATCCACATTATCTCATCACCGACCGTGCGATATGTGACAAGGGTGGGCTCTGTGCCGGTCTAGAGGAACTAAAAGAGAGAAAATAAAGTAAGCCCTAATTTCTCCTTCTATAGTGTTCCTCCAGACCAGCACAGGCAAATGGGAAGTACCAAACTGTGACCATAAGGGGTGGCACCCCCGGAGTCCATCCTGTAAAACCCTCACCCCAAAGGCGTGTTCTGTTGTTTCTGCACATCCACACAATAATGACACACAAAGGTATGTAAGGAGAACCAGACTGCCGCTTTGCAAATGTCCTGAGGAGGAAACCAGAGAACTCTCCGCCTATGAGGTTGCTTGCCCCTGGGTGGAATTAGCCTTCAGGAAAAGGGGAACAGATTTCCCTTTAAGAAGATACACCGAGGCCACCGTCTCCATAATCCACCTTTCTATGGTAGCCTTGGGTGCTGCCACACCTTTCTTACGGCCACTCAAAAGACAAACAGGTGTGCCAAACACTGAAATTCCTGAGTTCTTTGCAAGTGCATCCACAGGGTCCTGTAGATATCCAACTTCCGCAACCAGCACTGCACCAGAAAGCCTACTTGCTCACCAAGATCAGCAGCAAACCCAACTGATTGAGTTGGAAATCAAACACCACTTTAGGAAGAAAGGATGGAACCGGCCACAAACCATCTCCTTGGAAAACTGGAGGAAGCGCTGTCTGCATAAGAGGGAAATGGAACTTGATTTACCGCCTTTCTGAGGTTTTTGCAACTATATTCAAAGCGGTTTACATATATACAGGTACTTATTTTGTACCAGGGGCAATGGAGGGTTAAGTGACTTGCCAGAGTCACAAGGAGCTTTAGTGGGAATTGAACTCAGTTCCCCAGGATCAAAGTCCACTGCCCTAACCACTGGGCTACTCCTCCACTGTAACTCCAAAGTCTGATGTGCGGAGGTTATAGTCACCAAGAAGACCGTCTTCAGCATTAGGTCATTCAGTGTGCACTCCTCCAGAGGTTCAAATGGAGGGGAGACCAGTTCTGACAAAACCGATTCATATCCCAATGGGACAGAGAAGGTTGAAATGGTGAGCAAAAAAACTGCACAACATCCAGATGAGAGGCCAAATGCTTCCTCCGCACTAGACCTCTGAAGTATGCCAACAGCTGCCACCTGCACCCGCAGTAAGGCAAGGGAAAAGCCCTTATCCAAACATCCTGCAAAAACTCCGATACACGGAAGGGATATACAGAACTATGATATGCTCACTTCAGCAATCCTCAAAAATACGCCTCATGTGAACATACACCAAGGATGTAGACCGCTTCCTAGAACTCAAGAGTGTTGAGATGACTCAACTCGAATATCCCTTCTTCAAACGTGCCCTCTCAAGAGCCAGGCCATAAGACAAAATGGTGCTGGATTGGTTATATGCACCTACCCTTGTAACAGAAGATCTTCCATAAGTGGAGGATGCAGAGGTTCATCGGATCTCCATACCACGGTCTGTAAGACCAATACAGCGCAACCAATACCACCAGACCCTCTTGACAGCTGGCTCTTTGAAGAATCCTGCCTATGAGAGGCAATGGAGAAAATGCATACAGGAGCCCTGACATTGGCTGATGCTACACTTAGTCTTCCAGACTCTCCGCTTGAGGAGACCTGTGTCGGCTGAAAAATTGTGGAGCCTTGGCATTGCAAAATGTTGCCATCAGATCGAAGAGAGGCATTCCCCACTTGCTTACAAAGCTGGAAGGTGATGCCAGATTCCATTCCCCGCGATCCACATCTGGCTAAGATAGCCTGCCTGCACATTTTCCACACCAGCTCTGTGTGCCACTGACAGGTCCTGAAGATGTTTTTTTTACCCAAGCCATAAGGAAGCCACATCCTGAGCCACCAGACAGCTCTCAGTGCCGCCCTAGTAACATTGTCTGAGAGGACCTGAACTGCCTGGCCCCAGAGAAGACTCAGGAAGGCTTTCAACACAAACCAAATTGCTCTGGTTTCCAACTGATTGACCAACATGCCTCCTCGGGAGACCACTGACCTTGTGCTACCTGTCCAAACAGTGAACCCCCCAGTCTGAGAGACTGGCATCCATCATCACCACTGTCCAATGGGAGGGGGGATTCAGCCACACACCCCTGTGAGAGATTGTGAACCACCAGCTTAAGCTGCGCATTGCTGACCCCAGAAGTGGAAGATGAAAGTCTAGGTCCTGAGCCTGAGGAGAACACCTACAGAGTACAGTGTCCTGCAGTGGCCATATGGACCTGGGCCCACTGAACCATGCCCAAGCTCACTGAGATAATACAGGGATGGCACACACATAGCAACAAGCAAATCTGACCCTGAAAGCTTCTGAATCCTGCCCTTTGGAAGAAAAACTCTCCTCTGAAGCGTATCAAACCTCACTGAGATACTCCAGCAGCTGAGAAGGAACCAAGTGACTTTTGGCTAGGTTGACCACCCAGCCCAACAACTGAACAACACGCTTGGTCGCTGAAATACTCTTCTGAAAGAATTTTGCCTGACTCAACCAATCATCCATATATCGGTGAACCAAAATCCCTTCCTTTTGCAAGACTGTGGTCACCTTGAACATGACCTTGGAAAACGACCGAGGAGTGGTGGTCAGTCCAAAAGGTAGTGAGCAAAACTGGCAATTGTCAACCCCAAACCACAAATCGAAGAAATTTCTGATGCACAGACCAAATCAGAATATGAAGGTATGCTTCGGTCAAATCTAGGGACGTGAGGAACTCTTCAGACTGCACCGCTGTAATGATTGATCTCAGTTTCTGTGTGAAAGGAGAGCTTGCGAAGAGCCTGGTTTTACCTCCTTTAAATCCAGAATAGGGTGAAACTCCTCCTTCAGTACCACAAAATAAATGGCGTAGCAACCCATGCCCCGCTCCTTGCATGGAACCAGAACGACTGCACTAAGAGTGACCAATCTGCAGGGTGGCTCGAAAAGCCTGCAGTGGAGGAGTGGCCTAGTGGTTAAGGTGGTGGACTTTGGTCCTGGAGAACTGAGGAACTGAGTTCGATTCCCACTTCAGGCACAGGCAGCTCCTTGTGACTCTGGGCAAGTCACTTAACCCTCCATTGCCCCATGTAAGCTGCATTGAGCCTGCCATGAGTGGGAAAGCGCGGGGTACAAATGTAACACAAAACAAAAACTGACAAGAGGACTCCAGAAAGGCATTCCGCAGGGGACAAGCAAATTCCAGAGCATAACAGTTGTGTACCACCTCGAGAACCCACTGATCTGAGTTAATTTGGGCCCACTTCTAATAAAATTTGAGCCCTGCTCCCACCTGAACCAGAGAGTGGGCCCAAGCATCTTCATTGTGAAGAATGACTAGGGCTGTTGCCAACAGACTGGAATCCTGGCCTCCTCTGGAAAAGGACCGAGTCCTCGGGGGGGGGGGGGGGGGAGAAAACCAGCTACGTTGAGCAACAGCTTGTACCGGTCAGCCTCCCTGAAGTGGCCCCTACTTAAAGAGCCTCTGCCTGCTTACTTAAGGTTCCTCGTTTGTCAGAGGATAAACCTATCACCTCAGCTCCTAACTAACATGTCCAGCTCCTCACCAAATAATGACCATTTACAAGGGAACTTACTGAGCTTAGACTTGACGCTGCATCTGCTGACCAACTTCTAAGCCACAAGGACCTTCTGGCCACCACACTGAGTGCCATTGGCTTGGCCAAAGAATTGAGCAAATCGTATATGGCATCTGACAAAAGGATGCACCGATCTCAATCCTAGCAAGCTCCTTGGTCAACCAATGTCCAGTCATCCACAGAACAATCCAAAACGTGCTCAGCTCAGTGAAAATAAGCCCTGGCCACCAAGACTTCAGATAGCAGTCTAAACTGCCAGTGTTGCCACATCAAAACTCTGCTCCAAAAGAAACTCCATCCTACTTTCTTGTGGATCCTTTAGAGCTGTACCACCAGCCACGGGGACTGTATTTTTCTTAGTCACCACAGAGACTACGGCATCTACCACAGGAGGCTCCCTATCCTGGTCAGTTATGGGGAAACAAGTGTGCCATGGACCTGGCCACCTAAAAGGGAACATCTGGGAAGTTCCACTGCATCTGAATGGCCTCTATAATATCATGATGCATCAGGAACAGCTTCGAAGACTTCCTGATCCCTTTCAGAAAGGGATCTATGGTCCACAGGGTCTTCTTCGGTTCCTCTTCAAAATGCAACACTGTGAACACCTGAGCAATCAATTCCTGCAATTCCTCCCTGTGGAAAATGTGCACCACAGAGGAGGAGTCCTCCCCAGCAGGCAATTGCTCCATCCAGGTGTCTCAACAAAAGAAGGCAACAGGGAAACAGCAAGCAGAAGCCAACAGCATGAGTCACCAAAGCCATAAGTTCCAAAGACATTTGATTGAAATGTTCCAAAATGTTTATTCACCAATATAAATACGGTCAAAACCAGACACAGGCTGTGTTTTGGCACACTAACCTTCGGCAGGGGTCCTGTATTGTAACAATAGATGTACATTGATGAATTTGATCGTTTATCACTGTTATTTAATGGATAAGATACACCTGAGCTATTCTAAACATAATGGTAACACCACATCCAGCAGCCAACTCACGAATACTTGAAGCATTTGAGAGTTGACCACCAGATGTGGTGTTTCACAGATAAGATCTCTCAGGATTAAGTGTAATAACAGTAGTAAACTATCAAGTTCATGGCTGTACATCTATTGTCATAATACTGCACCTCTGTCGAAGGCAGCAAGCCGAAACATGACCTTTGTTTGGTTTTGCTTGTATTTATTATGTTGAATACACATTTTGGAACATTTCAATTGAATGTCTTTGGAATTTGTGGTTTTGCTGATTTCTACTCTTTGGCTTCTGCTTGATCTATCCAGGTATCTGCCCAATCCCCTCTGCCTCCAAAGGTTTCTCCTCAGGAAGATAGAGAATCTGCTTCCAGAAATTCCTCTCTGTCCAGATCTAACTTTCTCATTGGAAGGGGGAGGAAGAGGAGGATGCAAGGGCCTAGCCCAAAGACCCCACTGTTCCAGGTCACCACAACCCCATACTTACTTAAACAAAAGCTTGATCCATCGGAGGATAAAATCCTGAGCAAACTCTCCAGGAGGTTCCTGAGACGGCCCAGCACGAAATCCAGTCATGGAGACTGTTCAGGGCCCGGTGCTGCAGATGCATCTGCCAAGATGGTGGTTGTTCCTGCCAAAGCTGGGGCCATGGGCAGCACCTCCACAGCACCAGCGCTCGCCTTGGCCCCTATGCCACCATGGTTGGAGACCTCCAAAGAAGCCCCTAGACTGCATGCAACTGCCATCTTGGACCCCGCATGATCCATGACAGAGCAAGGCAGCCAAGGCAGTAGATACTGAAGAGGGGAGGTGTGGAAGGGACCTGGCCACCTGGATGTAGCACCCCTGAGGCCAAAGGAGAGACTTCTCCAGGCCCATGCCTCAGGCCAGGAGAAGGTAATAACTGCACTGAGAGGAAAACAGCACCAAACCGGTATTATTTCCTTTTGTCGTCCCCCCCCCCCCCCCCCCCCAATATTATTAAATAAGCAGAACCAAAACAACCTTATGACCTACTACTCCCAGGACTACACAATGTACTACATCTACCATCTGCAAGAGAATGAGAACAGAATGGCTCTTTGGGTACAGCAAGCCTACTTGTAGGTAACACAGATTACCCATGCAGATAAGTTCTGTTAATTGGTGGCTGCACCTATAAGGGACCCAAGGTACTAAATGTAGATCTGTGCCTGGGGTAAAGTGCTATTCCTTACTCCATGTATACACCAATATCAAATAGCATGGAGATAATGTCTAATAACTCCTAGCTGCCCTCCCCCCCCCCAAAAAAAAAAAAAAATTTAAAAAAAAATCAGCTGAGGTATGATTTACTTGTATAATAGTCTGCAGTTTGGAAATGCTATTCATCTTGATTACTTGCTCCATGTAATCAGGTCCATCATGAGCTTTGCTATAGTTTAGTCATGTCGTGTCATGCCAAGAAAAAGTTTCCTTTACTGTTACAGAACTTCACTCTTCATCTGCATCTTAGTCATAAGTCTACTCTGATGCAAACACACTCGCAGGCTGAAAGGTCTGACCCTTCTCCATCCATGGCAGAGCATCATGCTGTGCTGGTCTCATACCTAGTAAGAGGGTAGATGCACTACAGGATTCCACTAAACTTGTTATTTATCAGTTGAATAAGTGGTTTCTTCAGCTTAAGTGGGGAAAAAGCCACTTTGTAGATTGCAGCAGAACTTTGCATGGAAAAGGCCAAGCAGTTCCAGGTCTGCTAATTTTCAGCTGCAAGCAGTTTTAATTTCCCTACACCCACTTTATCCCATAGACATAGTTCAGCAAGAACAGGTAGAGCAGATGTACCCTTTAAAAACTTAATTAAACAAACTATAGTTCCGCTCTTAAGATTTCAGTTCAGTTTTATTCCAGCAAACACTGTCAGAAGAAAATGCATTTACAGAATATTTTGTCATGACTTCCAGCAGCCCTTTGTTACCCCACCCCCATCCACGCACACATAAAAACATAAGCTTATACTGGAACAGACAGAAGGTCCATCAAACCCAGCATCCTGTTTCCAACAGTGGCCAATCCAGGTTACCAGTACCTGGCAAGATCCCAAAACAGTACAATACATTTTGTGCTGCTTATCTTAGGTATACAACAAACTGTCAGTGGAGCAGCTCACACTTATTTATGCTTTAATGAGGGGATGTCTCATACTGTCACACAGGCACTTCTTTTTTGTGCTTCCTTAAAGCCTCAGCTTTAGTGACTCAGTTATAATCATGACTACCCCAACCACCGATAGTGCTGTCAACCACCTCAAAATAAGTGTTCTACAATAAATTAATCCATATTTCAACTGTGCTTATATAACAAAAAATTCTTCTTTGATTCATATCATTTTTTTGTAAATTTTATGCACTATCGTTTGTAGCTTATACAGTGGGGGAAATAAGTATTTGATCCCTTGCTGATTTTGTAAGTTTGCCCACTGACAAAGACATGAGCAGCCCATAATTGAAGGGTAGGTTATTGGTAACAGTGAGAGATAGCACATCACAAATTAAATCCGGAAAATCACATTGTGGAAAGTATATGAATTTATTTGCATTCTGCAGAGGGAAATAAGTATTTGATCCCCCACCAACCAGTAAGAGATCTGGCCCCTACAGACCAGGTAGATGCTCCAAATCAACTCGTTACCTGCATGACAGACAGCTGTCGGCAATGGTCACCTGTATGAAAGACACCTGTCCACAGACTCAGTGAATCAGTCAGACTCTAACCTCTACAAAATGGCCAAGAGCAAGGAGCTGTCTAAGGATGTCAGGGACAAGATCATACACCTGCACAAGGCTGGAATGGGCTACAAAACCATCAGTAAGACGCTGGGCGAGAAGGAGACAACTGTTGGTGCCATAGTAAGAAAATGGAAGAAGTACAAAATGACTGTCAATCGACAAAGATCTGGGGCTCCACGCAAAATCTCACCTCGTGGGGTATCCTTGATCATGAGGAAGGTTAGAAATCAGCCTACAACTACAAGGGGGGAACTTGTCAATGATCTCAAGGCAGCTGGGACCACTGTCACCACGAAAACCATTGGTAACACATTACGACATAACGGATTGCAATCCTGCAGTGCCCGCAAGGTCCCCCTGCTCCGGAAGGCACATGTGACGGCCCGTCTGAAGTTTGCCAGTGAACACCTGGGGGGGGGGGGGGGGGGGGGGGGGGGGGGGGGGGGGGGGGGGGGGGGGGGGGGGGGGGGGGGGGGGGGGGGGATGGGGGGGGGGTGGGAGTGATTGGAGAAGGTGCTGTGGTCAGATGAGACAAAAATTGAGCTCTTTGGCATGAACTCAACTCGCCGTGTTTGGAGGAAGAGAAATGCTGCCTATGACCCAAAGAACACCGTCCCCACTGTCAAGCATGGAGGTGGAAATGTTATGTTTTGGGGGTGTTTCTCTGCTAAGGGCACAGGACTACTTCACCGCATCAATGGGAGAATGGATGGGGCCATGTACCGTACAATTCTGAGTGACAACCTCCTTCCCTCCGCCAGGGCCTTAAAAATGGGTCGTGGCTGGGTCTTCCAGCACGACAATGACCCAAAACATACAGCCAAGGCAACAAAGGAGTGGCTCAGGAAGAAGCACATTAGGGTCATGGAGTGGCCTAGCCAGTCACCAGACCTTAATCCCATTGAAAACTTATGGAGGGAGCTGAAGCTGCGAGTTGCCAAGCGACAGCCCAGAACTCTTAATGATTTAGAGATGATCTGCAAAGAGGAGTGGACCAAAATTCCTCCTGACATGTGTGCAAACCTCATCATCAACTACAGAAGACGTCTGACCGCTGTGCTTGCCAACAAGGGTTTTGCCACCAAGTATTAGGTCTTGTTTGCCAGAGGGATTAAATACTTATTTCCCTCTGCAGAATGCAAATAAATTCATATACTTTCCACAATGTGATTTTCCGGATTTAATTTGTGATGTGCTATCTCTCACTGTTACCAATAACCTACCCTTCAATTATGGGCTGCTCATGTCTTTGTCAGTGGGCAAACTTACAAAATCAGCAAGGGATCAAATACTTATTTCCCCCACTGTTACAGAGCTTAAACACGTGCAGAAACAATGTTTATACTTGTCAAGCAGGATCAATGTTTAGACTATCTGGCTGAAAAAACCCCTGCTGCTTATTATCTGTAGCTCATGCTGTGGATTCAGCCGTCCTGCAAGTAAAATTTACCTACTTGAGGTTGGCCTAACCGACCAGTAATTATGATCTTCCTCCTTAATCCCACTTTTATGAAGAGGGACATCTGTCTATCTTCAGCCCTCAAACTACTTGCATCTCCAAAGCGTATTTGAACAGAACTCTCTGAAGCCAGAACCTCTCTGATCTCCTCCAATACCATGAGATGGCTCACATCTGGCCCACTGCCTTGCTCCACAGTATTTACATAGAACTAGAAAACTGAAAGTGGCTATTTACCCCTTTGCCATATGTCCTATGCTGTGCTTGTCAACCCAGCCTAACCTTTATAACATTAAATGCGTCACATTAACAAGAAACCTGGAGTTGACAAATATTACAGAGCTCCCAGGGAGCTTCTTAGATGGGCAAGTCTAAATTTTAAATGTCACCTTTGCAATAGAAAATTTAAAATTCCTGGGAGCTAATGGCCCAAGTAGCCCCCCCCCCCCCCAAACACCTAGCAGGAAGAAAGGAAAAACCCCATTAGCTCCCCAGGAATTTTGTTATAAACAGGTTATGAACGTTACAACATGTTCATAAAACATATTACAAACATGTTTGTAAAACATATTACTGTTTTTTATTAGGTCTGCCATCTGTTGCACAGTGGAGCCATGGGCTTTCTAACCAGCCTGGAAGGAACTGCATATCCCCTCTAGATCCTTAATTACCCCAACCTGAATCTGCACATGACAGTGTTAACAATCAGGGCAGTATAAAACCTATGTAATTAGAAAGGAACCCAGTATTTGATAGGTAAAGAAATGTAGTTTATTAACATTGATATCTCACCCAATGTAGTACAAGCAGTTCAGACACTCATATGGTTGAGCAGCAGCTCAGACACGTCTGTCACCCGCCTTCTCTGGTAGCCTTCCTCCTCTTGTCTGCTTTATACCCCTCAGACTGGTCCTTATATCCATTTTGACTCCATTGGTTCCAATGGACCCCAGTTTCTCACCAGGGCTCTTGGGCCTTATTAGTTGATAAGGATGACTTCACAAGTTCTCAGCTCTAACTATAACAGATATGTTCACAGCGCATCTCGCGAGATGTCTTCACAGGTCATTTTGCTCTCTCAGCTCCCCCCTCCCCTTGGTATGCTCATCCTACGTACATCTAACCCTCTATCAACTTCTATTAGCCCAACATCTTTCTATGACTTCTTACAGGTGCCAGTCCCGCTTTGTTTACAAGAGCAAATGCCCCCCTCCCTCGCCAGCTCTCTGGGAACTCACTTCAGCTTGTGCTGCAGAAAAATGTACTTTGTATCAGAGATGATTTTTGATTTCTAAGAGAGGCCTAGCTCCTTAACCTGAGCCATTGGCCTGTATTTTTACTGAGAGCAAGGGCTAGCAAGGCTAACATATTTCTTCATTGTATAAACTACTTGTATAACTCCTCCATATTCTTAAGAAAATCCCAAACAGCCCAGTGCTGCTATAGTCATGTTGCAATGCTAGACATGAAGTGTACTGAGCATCTGTATTATGAGTC
The DNA here is from genome assembly GCF_901765095.1 of Microcaecilia unicolor. Taxonomy (NCBI): domain Eukaryota; kingdom Metazoa; phylum Chordata; class Amphibia; order Gymnophiona; family Siphonopidae; genus Microcaecilia; species Microcaecilia unicolor. Next base: position 123,526,397 of record NC_044031.1, on the reverse strand, counting down.
CTATCATCTTACTGTTATGATCCAGGCAAGCTTAGTAGCACATCTAGCAAATGCTTTATAAAAGACGGTCATCACTAAAACTTAGTGATGTGCCTAGTGGTTAGTACAGTGACTTTGATCCTGGGGAACTGAGTTCAATTCCCCTGCAGCTCCTTGTGACTCTGGCAAGTCCACCTAACCCTCCATTGCCCCTGCTACAAATAAGTACCTGAATATACTATGTAAACCACTTTGAATGTAGTTGCAAAAACCACAGAGAGGCAGTATATCAAGTCCCATTTCCCTTCCATTAGTACATTTTTTCCCAGCCTTCTCCTGATGTACACCTATCCATGTTTTCTTGATGTATTAGCCTTTGAGTTTACAACTTAAGTTTTGCTTCAAATGATTCTTTCCCATCCCCAGAATGGGGTGAGGAGGAAAGGCAGGGAATATTTGTAATTTCTTTAATAATGGTACATTAACCTGTATGAATCTGACATCAAGAGAGTGACCATACTGTAATTCTGTACGCATTAAGTTATGCACATGCGTCCAGTTTGCCAGGAATGCATATGAAATACACAGCTGAGTACCATGTGCAAAGAAAAAGAATGTTTGTGGACAACTCCAGCTTTATTCCAACCAGCAACTAATTGACTGCCAGCCTTAAGCATTGAATTTATCCAGCATGAATTTTATTCCAGCGAACTTTACCTTTTGATATTCATTCAGCTGATGAGTTGTAAGACATAATGTTTACAGCTTTTGAATCCCAAGGGTAAAAATAATACATTTAAAAATAACATCTGTTCAATGTAATTTTTTCTATGTAGCTTCCCAAAAGGATGAATAAAATAAACGAATGCCCATGTAGTTTTTTTACTAAGCCAGGTAGTGTGCATTATTGGGCACATAACACATTTATTTAACATGGCTTTTAATTCTATTTGTACTAATATAATAATCTGCATCACATGCAAAGCTCTCAGTGTATTTAAAGATAGCACAGCTTGTATTACGTTTTTCAGTGCAAGCTGGTGCGGGAAAATTAACTACATCTCTCTCTGGAGGTGCGTTAACTTTCCCCTATAAGCATCAACTGTCTAACACAGGAACTGATTTTCCTGGAGAGTTCTTAAAAGGGAACACACTTCCTTCCAATACAAAATGTAAAATACCTGGTGGGCTAATAACATCCCCTTTCTACCTACCTACAAAGGCCATTCTTTGGGGAGGTGGGCTAGAAATCCGAGCAGCTAGTGGCCCAACTAGCATCACACCCCTTAGGTAGCAGGACAAGCATTTTACATAAGTATTGCCATACTGGGAAAGACCAAAGGTAAGTATGGAAGATTCCTCTCTCCCCCCCCCCCCCCCCCCCCCCCCCCCCACAAGCATAAAGAGTTGCCTGATCCAAACCTCCCCTGACTTATCCTTCAGGGTAAAATCTAAGGTTAGAGGGAGGACACCTCAGCTGCACCTCCCTAAATAATAGTCACTGAGTTTCTGCCCGGTACTTGTGACCTGGATTGGCCACTGGTGGAAGCAGGATACTGAGCTAGATGGATCATTGGTCTAACCCAGTATGGCTATGTGTGTACTGATGGGGTACTTTTTCCTGTACACCTAATCAGTGTGGTTTTCATGAGTCGGTCACTATGCATAAGAGATCTGCATACAGTGGAGACCTAATGTATGCAAATCTCTATCAATCATGGAAAACAGACTGAGGATAGAGGAAGTGATGTCACACACCTCAGTGGTTGGTTAACTGGAGAAGCGTACTCTCAACAGTGCAAATCCTGAATATCAAGCCTTTATTCTGATATAGCAGTTAGAAGCTGACAATTTGTTGCAGTTACAGTGCTGAAATCAGCCCAATCCATTTTTTAACCCAGTTTCGGCAGAAAGGTTATTTTAATTTTTGGCCATGTTTTTGGTTTCAGCTGAAAATGACCATGTGTTTTCGGTGGAAGCTGACAATTTGTGCTTTGTTTCATTTGTCTCCTTCCCCCAACCCATAGGCCACCCTGGGCCTAGCTTATAATCCCTAGTGGTCTAGGGCTGTAGTTGGGGAAGGAGTGATCCCCAGTTCTCCTGCCCATTCTGGCTCCACTGTCAAGATGCCTGCTGCAACTCAGGCATCACTCCTGCCCTGACTACACCACCAGGGAATGTAAGGTAGCCCTGAGGGGAGTGCTACTCAATGTGCTCCAAATAATTGCTTTGATTACAAAATTTTAGCAGGAATTTCAGTCTATATTTGGGATAAGCTCCTTAAGAATTAGTTTCTCTGTGGAGTTATGATGGTCCAACTGTCACTCATAGTGTGGCACACAATCAGCCACACTAAAGTACCATGGTTTTTAGTTTTTCATTAGCTGTGGTCCATGTAAAAGGTCATGGATTTGATATACCACCATTCTGTGGTACAGCCAAAGTGGTTTACATTTATATGCAGGCTATTTTGCTTGGTGGTAAAATACTTACATTAATTTATATTTAAATATCTTTATTAAGTCACCAGATATCATACCGTCCAAGCAGTACTAAAACAGTGAAAGCTATTAACATACAATCAAAAGCAGTACCCAAGATGATATCAGAATTAGTAAATATAACCCTTCCACAACTCCCCCCACCCCAAGAAAGAATTATTATGCCCCATCTCTTTATACCACCTACAGTAATAACTAATGAAAAGCACATCCCCTGAAGAAATCAACAGAACAGTCACTGGTCCAGTGTATTCAGAAAACGGAAGTATCTCATCGGAAGAGTACCCAGATAAAGCATCCTCAAATTAAGGAATTCTTTTTTTTGTCTTGGACCCCTGGCATCAACAGCAAAATTGTCCATAATCAAAAGTTCATGCATGTGGTTCCTCCATTGTTATGGTCTTTCATTTAAATTATTATAGTCTGGCTTGGAAACTGAGGGTTTGTCAGAGGGATACAGACTGCGAAACTCTGAAAATCCCCTATTGGATATTAGAGATGGATCAGGACAGATGTGACTACTAATTAGGCAACAGTATTGTAGAATATATAGCTTTGAAACAATGTCTCAAAAAGACGTAGAACAATACCTTAGAGCACAATGGATATGCATGAGAGATTTGCATGCACTGCCTCCTTGTTATGTAAATCTATCTTGTGCTATTCATTGTGGATATCCTGAAAATCTGTTGGGACTAGGTGTGCCTCAAGGATTGGGTGGAGAAGCACTGCCTTAGAGGGTGTTCTTCTCAGTAGACTCCCCAGTAGTCTCTCCAGGCATTTTTTGTTTTATTCCTTCCTCCTCCCCAAGAAGAAATTCTAGCCATTAAAAATATATGAGACACTCGGATAGATGCACAACATTCCATAAAGTTTTTAAAAGTCACTTTGGTGACCCCCCTTATAACCTGTTTAATTTTCTAAGAAGGGAAGAATTATGTTGAAAGGAGAAAGATCCAACAATATGTTGATTGCATTAGTCCCTCTCGTTATTAGGAACTGATTATAAGTTACTACGAAATTCTGACAAAATCATGTGCAGGTGATAGTACTACAGTTGGTCCATCAGACCACTGAGGGTTTTCCCTGGATGAGTAGCCTAATGTAAGTGCAGTAGCCTGAGATAAATTCCCATTTGCAGCTCCTTGTGAGTGGGCAAGCTACCTTCCTCTCCATTCCCCCATGGTGCTTTGATGATGATGAACTTGCAAAATTCTAAATATTAACTTGAAAGAAGTAGCCAAACGGTTCAGAATCAAGTCCCTTTCAGATGGGCAAAATAATCTCTTCGGCATTTGGAAATATAACTCAGGTGTACATTGTCTACTGTATCATTTAAAACTACACCTTTTATAGAAAGCATAACTAAGGAGCTGGACAGGTGAAGAAAACAATGTATCCTGGCTCAGAAGAATAGCCATGATAAAATGTTACTTTTTCAAATGTAATGATCTGATCCAGATACTGCCTTTTTGCAAATCCCAATAGGACCTTAGAAGCAATGCACAAAGAAATTGACGATCTGGACATGACAACTGCCTAGGATACTACAAAAAAATATTATCTTGAAGTAAAAAAAAAAGAAGAAGAATACATGGCGTTCTAGCTATACTAAAATTGCATATTGTATTGTGCAGTGGGCCTAGTTATAAGCCACATTAGAAAGGAAAGCTGATGAGCCAAAACAGCGAGCACCAAAAGAGCAATTGAGGGCAGGCCCCATGTCCCTCGAAATACAAGTTAGAGTTGCAGTGTAAGTAAAATCCTACAGCAGAAGAAGGAAAATCCTTACATAGTTCTCTCAGTGACACTGGGAAAATAGACCAATCAGTTTTGATCTAGACAAGGTGTACACTGCATTCTTTTTCTCCAAGGACAAGCAGGCCAGAGGTATTCTGACGTGGGTGACATCATCCAGTGGAAGCCTGGTGCGGATGCTGCCTAGTGTGTATAGCTCAAAGAAAGTTCTGGCAGAGGTCCTAACTCAGCCTCTTCTTTTCCATGCAGCTAGGACGAGGTTGTGTTTTGTTGGTCCTCTCGGCACTTTTCTCATGTGAATAATTTTTCTGGCTTATATGCCTCGTATTTTTTATTTTTTTACTTTCCCGTACTTTCTTAGTTTGTGTTAGGCCCTTCTTTATTTTCTTGTATCTCTGTAGGGCTGCTTAGTCCTGAGCACCAGCCTCAGTTTGAGTCTGGCCCCGCTCTGATCTCAAAATTGAGAAGTTTTAATTTAGCCATGATTCTCTTTTTGATGTTGAAGATGACCCCCAGTGGCTTCAAAAGGTGCACCTAATGTAATTGGCCTGATTTCTATCATGGACCCACAGAATTGGTGCATCGAGTGCTAGGATCTGACCGTGATGCTGATTCTTTGTTCTCTCTGTTTGCAAATCCAGCGAAAGACACAGAGCACACACCTGGCCCAGCAGGAGAAACTTTTGGCTCCTCGAGGGCCAGTCCATTAACATCAGCACCAGAAGCATCAACCTCGATGGCTGCCCAGACTGCTTCTACCATTGGAAGTGCACAAACATCAATGTCTCCATCTCCCTTGACCGGGTGCTGTTAATAGGCCCCTGGACCTGTCGGACAACAACACATGGATTCAAAGTTGTCCTTATCGGCACTGAGGGACCACACTGCCAAGCGAAGACTAAGAAGCATCAGCTTCAGTCCCCTTTGAAGTATGATACTGGGAGCTCTGGGGCATCGGCAATCACCAGCACCCGAGAAGCGGTTGGTACCGAGAGGACCACTCCCCCCTCCTTTGTGAGGTACTGATGCAACAGTTTCCATGCGGGCCAGGTCTCAGCTTCCGGTTTGATACTGACTCTTCCCAAAGCTGTCCCTAATCCGGCTCCTTAGCCTTTGCTGATGCCTACCTTTGATGAACGGTACTAGGCTATGCTCAGGGAGGAGTTGGCGTAGAATGCACTTGTGCCAGCTACAGCTGAGCCTCAACTCCTTACTGAGGCCCAAGCTCTGCCTGGTGAGCAGTTTTCAAAGTTCCTCGTCAGGCATAGACATCAACCCATACAGTACTGCTTTCAGCGTTGGGAGAGGGAGCTTCCCCAGAGGTCTTGAGAGTCTTGTTGCTGCTGATAGGGTTGTTCTCAGAAGGAAACCATAGAAGTGATTTAACTACAGCCAAAGTTACATGCTAGTGCAGTGTGGAGTTTTTATGCCCAATGATAGAATCCGAGCATGTGTTATAGTTCAAAGCTTAAGTCCATAACCACGTTCAAAACCTCAGGCAGGCTGCTTCTGGTTTCTGAGGGCTTTTCTCCACAGCACAACATAAGCACAAATTATATTTAAATTGTTGGCTAGAGTTTTATATATCCAAATATTAGGTACACAATTTTCACTCTAGCATACACTGCGATATTTTTGGGTTATTTTCTCAAGTCTCTGGCCCTCAAGGCCTGGACCTCACGAGCATAGGGTTTCATTCCTTTTATCTGCCTGAGGGTATCTCCAGAATCTGCTCGCTTCCAAAAAAGATTCCACTAAGGGATGTTATTCTTTTAAATGGATGAGGGTTGTCATCTGGTGTGAGGGCAGGGTCCTAGATCCGCTTACTTGCCCTACACAAAAACTGTTGAACACATCCTACACTTCTCTGAGTCTGGTTTAAAAAACCAATTCTGTAAGGGTACACCTCTGCAAGCACTGCTTGCCATCTCCATGTAGGGGGGGGGGGGGGAAGCACATCTCTGTACAGCCTCTAGTTGTTCAATTCATGAGAGGTTGCTGTTGGCAAAGCCCCTGGTCAAACCTCCTACTGTCATGGGATCTCAACATCATTCTCATCACTGCTGAAAGTTCCTTGGTACCACTCAATTCCTGTAGTCTGAAGTATCTGACTTAGAAAGTTGTGTTTTTTATAGCAGTCCACTTCAGCTCACAGAGTCAGCTTCAGGTCCAAGCAGCTGATCCACTTTACACAGTTTCATCACACACCCTAAGTTGAGATTTGCAATGCTGTGATGTGGTCTTTGGTCCACACATTCACATCTCACTACTGCCTTGAGCAGGATACCCGACGTAACAGCCAGTTTGGTCAGACAGTCCTGCAAAATTTCTTTGGTGTCTGAATCCGAATCCAACTCCATCCTCCTATGCCCAATTTTTTTCTGTTTCAGGCTGCACTTTCACAAACAGGTTTATATATAGGTTCAGTTTAATTGACTTCAAGGCCTCAATGTATTGAGTCACTATTGTCCTAGCATTGCTGTTTTCAGTGAGCCTGGTAGCTAGGAATTCCCATAAGTGAGAATATCTCTGGCTTGCTTGTCCTCGAAGAAGTTACTTCAAGGACAGTAGGCCAAGTATTTCACATACTCTCCCCTAGGAGTTGTCTCCTTGAGCTATGTCATCTTACTGATGAACCTACGCTTGCATGTCTGGCGGAAAGACACCTATGCATGCACAGTGGGACACTGCCAGAACTTTCTTAGAGCTATATGTGGCGAGGTAGCATCTATACCGTGCTCCATCAGATGATGTGACCCACTTGTGAGAATTCTTGGCCTGCTATCCTCAGAGAACACCTACTACAGGTGTGTAACTTCACTCTATAGGCCCATTTCTCTCTAGCAATGATATGGAATTTTTGAGGTGGAAGCAAAAAGGTTTATAGTGATTGGATCAGCTGCTTAAGGTGCCTTAAGTTTCAGGAGCTTAGAGACCAATATGAAACATTACATAAGCAACACTAGCATTAGGAAAGATTTAGAAGACATGTCAATTTTGGAACTATTAGTGGAAGAAGATATGGAATCTTACAACTTTAAAATATCCTGAACGTCTTTAGGAAATAAAACTAAAATATGAAGTTATGGGAGAAAGCTATTGGTGAGACAATGGAGATCAATAGATAGGCTGAAGTAAAATTTCTATTTTCACAGCCATAATAAAGCATTTATATATGTAATAAAGTTAAAAAAAAAAAAAGTCCCCACCTCCTGCTTTTCCCTATTATTGCACACTGGTTTCTGATCTTGAAATAAAATGTTTTATTAAATGGAGCCTGAGTAAGTACGTAACACAGTAGCTGATGCAGGAAACTACCACAGGCCTGTGGGTTACTGAGGGTTGTACATGTGTGTTAATGCCCACACATTGCAGAGGGGTTGACTGTGGGAGTTAACACGCATGGAACACATGATAGTACAAACGGCATTAAAATGTATGGTAATGAGGCAATTAGTATTCTGCAGTATGTATAGAAGGAAACTGGCTTTCAGCACATGCAGAATGCAATAAATTTAGCAACAGGTCCAAGGCTATGTAGAAGGATTGGCTGGGAGGATAGAAATGGTTAGTTCCTAGTTTCTTTCCACCCCCCCACCCCCCAAAATCATAACAACTGCAACTTTAAAACAAGGCATATCTGAGCTTATTAGTGAGTGGCATGGAGGTGGTGGCCTAGTGGTTAGGGGTGGTGGAGTTTGGTCCTGGGGAACTGAGTTTGATTCCCACTTCAGGCACAGGCAGCTTCCTTGTGACTCTGGGCAAGTCACTTAACCCTGCATTTGCCCCATGTAAGCCACATGAGCTGCCATGAGTTGGGAAAGCACGGGGTACAATGTAACAAAAATAAAAAAATAATACCCTAGGAAGTGAGGGATGGGGGATATGATACAAAGACGGTTTAAACACAAGGAATTAAATATGAACAAATCTTTTTTTTATATGTGTTAGATGCAGTGTTGGCTGTAAAACAAGGCAATCATTAGTATGCAAGATGTTGCATGTGATGGACCTCCTCTCCCTGATTACCACGCAAGTTGTCTGCACTGAAAATTTTGAAAAATAATTTTATTGCATTTCTGTAGTACATTTTACAGTAACAGTCCAATCCATAGGGTCTCTACTGTAAATCTTTCTGCATTGGCCCCCCAGTTTTTGTAATTGCTTCATGTATTTAAAGGAACAAAGTTATGCAACACCCATGTGAAAAAAAAAACTGCCCCCTAAACTTACTTTTGCACCCATTAACAGCAATAATTGCAACCAAACACATCCTATAATTTCATATAGTTTTCACATTGTTCTTAAGGAAGCTTAAGCTTATTCTTCTTTGCAAAATTGCTTTAATTCAAACACATTTGTAGGTTTTCATACATGAAGTGCTCATTTCAGGTCCTAGCACTGATCTCTACTGGATATGTCAGGACTTAGACTAGATCAACCCAAAATTTTTATTACTGTTTTCCCAGCCATGCATATATAGACTTACTTTTGTGTTTTGGATTACTGTCTTGCTGCATAATATAAGTACACTCCAGTTCCAGGACAGATGACCGGACCTTCTCCTTAAGACACGTCTGGCACAGTACAGAAGTCACAGTTCCTTCAATCATTGGCAAATTTTCCAGCTCCTGAGGCAGCAAAGTATCCCCACAGCATCACCATGTTTAACTGTATGATGTTCTTACTGTGGAATGCTGTGTTTGCTTTACACTAGACATAAGGGGACCTGTGTTGTCCAAAAAGTTCCCCTTTTGACTTGTCTGGCTTAGACTATTATTCTCTATCTCCACATGCTAGTAGAGGGACATAACCCACAAATTCTCTGGCTTGAGCTGTGGGACACTATGGAATTCAAAAATATAAGACCACATTTTGTGTCTTATTAAAGAAATAACTTAGATGTTCTAAATAAAAAAACTTGACTAATTTATATGGAGCAATCACACACAAGAACAGACTGTGCATTAGCTAGTAGCAGCTACACCAGCACTGGCTGCAGCATGGAAGCAAACAGACTCACCTCAAGAGAAGCTATTTTAAGTACACAGTGGTTGATTTTATTTTTTTTATCTTTATTTTTCAAAATGTTATTCTTAATATGTACTTGGTGATATTTTTAATGTCTAAATTAATGGCTTTAAAACATCAGCTGGACAGTTTTGAGAAACCACAGAGACCATTTCTGAATTGGGCAAATAACACTGGTACTTTGGAGTGATGAGGAGCTGAATTTTTGAAATGCAGCCACCCCACCCCCAAAAAAAACCCATGTATTTTTTTAGGTATTCTTTTGTGATGGAGATACTTAAAGCTGCAAAGCTCAGGACACAATATGTTAGCTTACAGCATTGGTGTCAGGAAATGGGTTAAGCATGCATACATGTATAACCCTGCTGCAGGTGGATTAACTTTTATTGTAAACCATGGGGCCCTTTTACTAAAGGGCAATAATTCCTTAATGAACAGCACACAAACAGGCTACTTGCAGAAACACATTAAAACAGTGTGGTATTTTGCCTGTTTACACATGCTAATCCACGCATTGTTTTTTTTTTTTTTTTGGGGGGGGGGGGGTTGGGTGTTTTGTTTTTTTTTACACTTTTTGGGAGGGGCGTGTCATCTTCTATGCTCCACAGAGAACAGATCGTTAAAGAATTGACTTACTGACAGGTCAATTATTATCAGAAGCCCAATGTTGGGCTACATCTTGTTTTGGATTTTTATGTTGTATGACCCCTGATATAGGCATTGAATGCCGAAACATAGCTTGTATTGGGCTAATGATATACAGCATACTATTCATACAACTAATTAAAGGACCCACGCCAGATTTTGAAGGCTCTTGGTGCTTTTTTTTTTATTTTTAAACATTTTTGGGAGGTGGTGTGTCACAGTTATGGACACATTAGCTAACTAGTACATTAATGCACATTAACAGGCTAACACAGACTTAAATGCAGGAGCATTTTGCACCTCAATAGGAGGCAGTAAGTGCACCTGCATTAACTCCAGGCAGGTCCTGCGTGATAATGGCATTAGCACACAACCTGCAATATAAAAATAAAACACGCTAACTGCAAATTTTAGCACACCTTAGGAAAAAAGTCCCAGTGCTGCTTGGACTCAAAAAATTATATAAAACAAAAAAAAAAAAAAACAAAGAAAACCTAACTGGGTAGGTGTAATGATTAATTCATATTTCTTACGTAATTTTGTGATCCACCTTGGAATTTAACAACTGATAGAATATTAATTTTCAATACACTGTGGCAAGCCTGAAAACCCCATCGGACAGTTGAGATTCTAGAAGGGCTAACACAGGACTAAGGTCAATCAGCTAAACAAAGGCTGACTGACCCCCTAATGGTACATTCTGCTCTACTGTTAGGGAGTCAGGCACCACTGGGCATGTTCCAACCACCTAATAGATTTTACCATGGAGGGGATAAAGAGATCCAGGGAAGACACCTGGTTCTATTGAAGGGGGGATTGGGACGGCAATTTCTAGATCTCCCTGAAAAGAGGGGGCACTGTGTGACTAGGGATTTTAACATTTCTGAAGGGGGTAGGGGCAAAGAACCGTTATTATATTAGTCTGGCCTCTTTAGAAGGATAGCTGTAAGGGTCCACTATGTGTTCCTGCAACAGGACACAAACAATATCCCAGGCACCACAATGTTGGGAAAATGACTGCCCATTCTATTAAATTTTTCCATGCTGAAGTTACATACTTACATGCCATAAGCCACAGCAAACGATATCATTATTTGTATAGGGGATACTTAATAGTATTTTTAATCTTTCTATACCTGAATATGAAAATAAATGACATAGGCTGAAGAGAACCTGTATGAAGCTGTCTATATCAGCAGGTTTCCTTCATAGTCTCACATCTGTCCCTCACTTCCAAGTCTAGAGGATAAAGCATTTGTGGTGGTGATAGTGGAAGGGGGAGCATGGCCGTAGGTTTCTTCTGCTAGGGGGAGTGACAAAGCTTCCCCCACACTGTGTGCGCATGCATAGCCACACCATTAAAGCTGGGTGCAAATAATTATGGGTTCCTGCAGATTTATACAAGCTAACCTTCAACAACAGGTGCTCTCACTTATTGCACAAATATACCTAAAAGAGTACTGACCACTCTCACTTTTCACACAACAGGTCTAGCTTCCTTCTTTTGTGCTGATGGGAAAAATTCTTAATGCACAGACTCCTACATAATGTTCTAATATTTTCAAATCATTGGAAAAGATTTTCCTGTCCTTCAGTGGTACCGCTCTTACAGCACTCCTCCACATGGGAAACTCACAAAGTACTCTATGATAAAGTTCATATGCTACACATGTCCTTTCCATACAGAACTCTGTCAGACCGCAGGCAAGATAGCAGTCTCCTACACATAACACAAATCATATCACATTACAGGTCTCAGGTGATTTTTCTTTTCTTTTCACATACAGCAGTCGTTATCATCCCTTTTAAAAAAAAAAAAAAAAATCAGAGGGTTTTTTTTAGCATTTTTCTTAGTAAACAAAAAATGGAGTTGAAAATTGATGTCGATATCTTTCATGCATCTAATACTTCCAAACGATCCAACAGCACATATTTAAAGACAGACAAGACTGCATTAAGGTTTTTGATGTCTGAAAGACAAAGTATTCAATTTAAAAAAAAAAAATCATTTGGAGGTTGGCTTTTTTTCTTCACCTTCCGCACTTTATTTGGATTTGGAACTAGCTTTTTTATTCTGAGGGCTTGTAAAGTTTATTGATGAAGCAGCTTTAGCATCACAATCAAGAGTACTTGGTTCACGTTTACGTTTAAGATTCTGAGAGATTTCGCAGGTTGGTATCTCCATGGCCTCAGTCTCTTGCACATCCTGGGTCCCATCCTGTTCAGCTGCTGCTAATTCGTGCTCAAATGTACACTGAAGCCAGGTACATGCAAAGGAGGAACCCTTGCAGTTATAGCTTTTACTTCAGCAACAAATGCTTTTGTGGATCTTTGGAAACCCAGTGCTAAAGACAGACTTTAACCAAGAACAGGTGCTATGTTTTCACTAAGGCGTGGGACCTGGCAGGCAGGGACAGCCCTGCTCACGCTTAGCTCAATGAGGTGCGTGGTGATCAAAGCAGGTTTGACAGATTTACATACAAGCACCAAATTCAGGTCATTTTTTTCCAAAGCTCGAGTAACTTCATTGACTCCAAGTGCAAGTTCTTTCCGTAGGAGAACATTGGTCCACCCTTGTTTGGCCTCAGCCTTTTCTAAGCTAATTTGCTTGCCCTCGGCATGTTGTGTCTCTTTCTCAGCTGCAAGTTCTTTGCTAGGTGTACTGCACATTCTTTGTCTGTTTTCCCTTCTTGCAATATTGCGGTATTTTCTCCTGTTTGGAGTTTCAATCTTCTTGAGTCCAGCCTGTGTGAACTTCTCTTTTAATGTCTGCACTATAAAGTGCATGTCATCTCCTTTCAGTGCACTCCACTTCACAGAAAAGGGACTATTTAAAGATGTTTTCGCAGCCAGTGGCTTTGCTTTCCGTATGGATCCTTTAGCTATTTGGACAGGGGAAGTCATCTCTGCTTTAGCTCTTTCCAGCTATTAATAAAACAAAACATGGATGTGTGTTAATTAGGAAACTCTCTTTCATTACACAATAGCTGTCACTACATTACACAGAGTAACACATCAGTTTATGACTGTGATTTATTAAGATTGTGTGCACTTCAAATTGACCACCACATCTATCCATATCTTGACTTGAGGTAAGCCCCTCAATCAGCATCACTCCACCCACCTGCTCATCAGGCCATATTTTCATTACTGCAAAAGTGGCATCTGCTAGTGCCATATACTGGAAAGAAAACAAGAATGTCTGGCTTGGTAAGTTTGCTTTTCCTGTTACGCAGCAGAATTATTACAGAATCTGGGGTGGAAGTTTGGAAAAATAAAATTAAGAAAGTACGAACTGGAAGCTTATCATGCACCCCTGCTGAAATGACCTTGCATGGACTTTCTTATGCAGTTATATTGTGGGAAAAGTGCAAGATCAGAATATTCTTTTATTTGGACCTGCGAAAGAGAAACTACAGTCTTTATAGCTGGATCAAGCAGCAGAGACCCCCCTTGAAATTATCATCAGTACTGTCCTCTGACTGAACAGTCACCTAAGGAAAGCAGCACAGTAAGTACTGTCCCAGCAAGATTCAATTTCGTTAAACTAAGAGCAGTTTCTTTTTCAAAGAAGCCAACAAGTGTCAGGCAAAGTACAACAGTGCTTGCTGAAAAATGGGTATGAGGCCTTTTAACATTTACAGTAGGAAGTTCCTCGCTTGTAGATGTGCCCCTGCTTGAATGTTACCCTCTGAAAAGACTAAAATGATGGTCAGGAAAAAACATAAGGACAATCATGGAACTTTTGAGGCCAAGGGAAAACATCTATACAAGGTACAATGTGCACCAACTTTAAAAAAAAAAACACAAATCAACAAATCATTAGTCCGAGAAACAATTATGAGTACCAGTATGTAGCAAAAACTGCAGACATTATTATACATTAAAATATGAAAATAAATTATTTAAAAGGGGGCACGGTCATGTCCTAATTTGAAGTATTACAAAAATATATTTAGACAATCTAGCTGACAGTTATGATTAAGATTCTCCCTGTGGAACTCTCTTCCCTTGGCTCTCAGGGCAGAACATACTTTTGTGAAATTTAAAGACACTCTGAATGCGTACCTGCTTGTCTCGGCATCTGAGGACCTAGTAGGACAGTAGCTGGCGTTATTAATGGCATTCATGACTACTCAAACTATGACGTTAACTAATTTTTCTCCTCTATTGTCTTTCTTTTGCTTTCCTGTCTGAATTGTAGTTCTTATCCATTTGACATTTTATTTCCAAATTATAAACTACATTGAGCCTGCAAATAGGTGGGAAAATGTGGGATACAAATGTAATAATAAATAAATGATAAAACAATTAACTAGTTTTGGTAGGTTTATCTGCCTGGCCATAGCACTTAGTTGCCAGCTTTTAAACAAGATGACAGGGAAAATCAGACAGTGAGCTCAACAACCCCTCCCCCCTCATTTCCCCTACGTGTTTACTCAAGTTATGTTTGTCTAAAGATCAGAATTAGTATGACATGTGCAAAAACAGGGGAAATCGAGGAGGGAGGAAACTTTCACATCACTATCACATACATATTTTTGTAGCATAGTTAGTTGAGATTGTGTAGTTCTAGTAAATAGGTCATTTAACACCTAAATTTTAGGACTCTATCCACCTTATAATTGAAAGAGAAAAACGCCTAGATTTCGACCCAAATCGGGAGAAAGACGTTTATCTCACAAAAACGAATAAATCGGTATAATGGAAAGCCGATTTGGACGTTTTCAACTACACTCCATCGCGGAAGCGTACAAAGTTGACGGGGGTGTGTCGGAGGCGTGGCGAAGGTGGAACTGGGGCGTGGTTATCGGCCGAGGAGAGATGGGCGCCTTTCGCCGATAATGGAAAAAAGTATGCGTTTGTAGCTAGAATTTAGGGCACTTTTCCTGGACCCTGTTTTTTCACGAATAAGGCCCCAAAGTGCCCTAAATGACCAGATTACCACCTGAGGGAATCGGGGATGACCTCCCGTGACTCCCCCTGTGGTCACTAACCCCCTCCCACCACAAAAAATGATGTTTCACAACTTTTTATTTTCACCCTCAAATGTCATACCCACCTCCCTGCCAGCAGTATGCAGGTCCCTGGAGCAGTTGTTAGGGGGTGCAGTGGACTTCAGGCAGGTGGACCCAGGCCCATCACCCCCCTACCTGTTACAATTGTGCTGCTTAATGCTTAGTCGTCCAACCCCCCCAAAACCCACTGTACCCACATGTAGGTGCCCCCCTTCACCCTTAGGGCTATAGTAATGGTGTAGACTTGTGGGCAGTGGGTTTTGAGGGGGATTTGGGGGGCTCAACACACAAGGGAAGGGTGCTATGCACCTGGGAGCTCTTTTACCTTTTTTTTTTGTTTTTGTAAAAGTGCCCCCTAGGGTGCCCGGTTGGTGTCCTGGCATGTGAGGGGGACCAGTGCACTACGAATCCTGGCCCCTCCCACAAACAAATGCCTTGGATTTATTCGTTTTTGAGCTGGGCGCTTTCATTTTCCATTATCACTGAAAAACAAAAACGCCCAGCTCACAAATTGTCGAATAAAACATGGACGTCTATTGTTTTTCGAAAATACGGTTCGGTCCGCCCCTTCACGGACCCGTTCTCGGAGATAAATGCCCATGGAGATAGACGTTTTCGTTCAATTATGCCCCTCTATGACTTTCCTCCTCTCCATCCTGATGCAATTAGCTGTTAGATGACAGCAACCCTGCCTCTAAGCCAGGATAGTCTAAACACGTTTACTCTCAATTTTCCCAGATTAATCTTACTCAGGCTGCAGTAATACCAGTATAGGAAAATCAGCATAAAACCACTGCACTAAAAGGTAGTGCAGCAGGCATGCAAATAGATAAGGATTTGTTCCCAATGTAAAAAAAATAAATAAATAAATCTAGCGGGGTTTGTTTGGTTTTTTTTTTTTACACTTCTTTTCTATGAGTCTTTACATCAGCTCATGGCTGGCATATTCAATTTACCTCAGATGAACTAGGATCAAAGGAGGCCCAAGTACTACTACTACTATTTAGCATTTCTATAGCGCCACAAGGCATACGCAGTGCTGCACAAACATAGAAGAAAGACAGTCCCTGCTCAAAGAGCTTACAATCTAATAAGTAGGCCCTCAGATCCCACCTTCAAATATTCTTTGGTAATCCAAGAGGACCCCCACCCCCTTAAATTAAAATTTTAATTTACCTGATAGTAAATTGTCTGCAGGACTCTCTCTGAATGCTGAGCAGGAGTTGAACCTCCTCCCCCCCTCCCCCCGGCTAAATTCTTGTAATGAAGACATATAGTGGGATGAGTTTTAATCCAAATACTACTGAATTTTGAAATGCTGTTTACGGCATAAGTTATTTATTGTGATTTATACATTTACAAAGAGATTCCCTCAATTTTGTTAACAGCATAGCAAAAGTGAAATGATCAAACACAACCAATGAAATAAACTTGGGGATGGCAAATTGAATCCTAGAAATAGATGTTAATTTGATATAGTATCAGAAATGTAAACATTTAACAGCACTGTAAAACAATCATAACACAGAAATAATGATACCTGTCAACATCACTAAGCTGCATGGCACCCACACTCACATGATACTCAGTACAGGAACCTTTTACCAAAGCTTACTAAATGCTGATCATCCTATTTTATACCAATGGGTCACATGGCACTTAGCACTCGCTGATGTCTGTTAGCTCGCACTGAGCTTTAGTACAAGGACCCCATGTCAGCACAATACAAACAAAACACTTTAGTAAGCACACATTATAACAGTCAACAGATATGATCAAAACGCCATGTCTGCACAATGCAAACAAAGGGAATTTCAGCAAAACTATGATATACTAAAACAATCTCAATAGCTGAAAATACAAAGGATAGCAGTAAATCGAAAATATTGTAAAAAGAGAGAGAAAAAGACCTCAAAAGTCTAGATAATGGTATTATTGTATCTCATATAACCAATATCAACGAGACTCTGTTCCTATCACTGGTCTTAACACCTGTTGAAAAATGCTGGTTTATCATATTTAGAGGAAGTTAACTGTCAGCTTGCTGATGCATCTACATACCTGGAATTAGTAGATCAGACCAACACGTTACAATCCTTGATTTTAAAGATTATGCAACTAGCAGCACAGGATGATTTTCCAACTCCTAAAGAGTTCACATCCTGTACCTGTTTTTTATGCTTTACCAAAAATTCACAAGCATCTACAGGCTTCCCTGGACACCTGATTATTTCATCACGAGGATCGGTTCTGGAGCCCTTCTGTTTTGTTGATAAATTTTTGAAACCTTTTGTCTTCATTATCCCTTCTTAAATTAAGGATAATACACATTTTTTTGAATATATTGAATGCATTTAACCATCTAGCTGCATCTGCCCTGATCCTGGTTGCCTTTGATATTACATCTGTTTACATTTCCATTCCACAACAAGAAGCACTGGAAGTAGTAAATGAGGTTTTGGAAATGAGATTGAAACCTTGTAGAATTCCTGCTTAATTTTTAACACAATTGACATAGCCAGCACTTATGGAAAATTTTATGTTCCAGGACAAGTTATATTCGCAAACATTGTGGGTCATAATGGGAGCAACTTTTACTCCTTCCATTGTGAATTTGTTTATGGAAAGATTTGAGAAGAAATAGATAAATACAGTGCACTCCATTTAAGTGCACGTCGGATAAGCGCATGCTCTGTTTAACTACATACCGTACTTCGGTCCCATTTTTAGCGCCATCAATTTCTATGGGGACAAACTTCGGTTTAGCGCACCACTGATAAGTGCAAGATTGCTTATATGCATGGTTTAAGACTGCTCCTCTGCAGGAAAGACTCCACATAAGCGCACACACGGAATATGGAAGCCGATTGGCACGTGACAAAGAGGCGGTAAATTTGAAATCTTGTTGGTTAACTGCCACAGCCAGAATAAGCGAAAAAGAATGTTGTTAGAGTGTACACTGAAGTCGTTGTTGTCGCGCAACTGTAAGACTAATACTGGCTGAACAAATAGAAGTTCTTAAAAAATTAGAAAACAAACAAAGTCAAGTATCTATTGCTAAAGAATATGGTGTCAATCCCAGTCAAATTTCACATATCTTGAAGCAGAAAGACCAGTTTCTGGAAGACTGGGAAAACAATACAAATCCACACCGGAAACGAAAACGTGCGGGAAAAGCTGAGGAGGTAGAAGATGCTCTTCGGTGGTTTTCTCAAGTCAGGAGCAGACAGTTTCCTGTCAGTGGTCCACTGCTTATGGAAAAAGCTAATCAGCTAGCTGAAAGTCTTGGACTAACTGAATTCAAATCCACTGTTTGATGGTTGGAAAGATGGAAGGAGAGGAACAACATAAAATTCAAGAAACAGCATGGTGAAAAACAAGACACTGATGACTTTGGTGCTGAAAATTGGGTTGTTTCAGTTCTTCCTACCATCTTGAACGAGTTTGCACCTCGTGACAATTTCAATGCTGACGAAAACAGTCTCTACTGGTGAGTGATTCCTGATGGAACACTTGCATTCAAACAAGCCGAAACTACAGGAAGTAAAACGTTGAAGGACCGACTGACGATCCTCCTTTGCTGC
The DNA here is from genome assembly GCF_901765095.1 of Microcaecilia unicolor. Taxonomy (NCBI): domain Eukaryota; kingdom Metazoa; phylum Chordata; class Amphibia; order Gymnophiona; family Siphonopidae; genus Microcaecilia; species Microcaecilia unicolor. The sequence goes on along the minus strand of NC_044031.1, from coordinate 123,507,881 downwards.
AATATGGATGGGAGTGAGAAGTTGGAACCACTCGTCATTGGAAAGAGCAAACAGCCCCGTTGCTTCAAGAATGTTAAGCGACTTCCTGTGTCATACGAGGCTAACACAAATTCAAGGATGACTGGGGAAATTTGGAAGCAGTGGCTAAAGAAGTTAACTATAATGCGGGCACAAAAGCGTTAGATTTTGTTGCTTTGTGATAATTGTTCTGCACACAGTGATGATGTCAGGCTGTCTAACGTCAAGGTGGTCTTCCTGCCACCAAACACTACCTCTCTGATCCAACCTATTGATCAGGGCATAATAGCCAATTTCAAACAACATTATCGGGCTCTTATGCGACGTTGTCTGATGAGCGTTATGGATGACCAGACTGGCAAGGATAAACGTGCTGTTGAACTGGCTCGTAATCTATCACTGTTGGATTCCCTACATATGCAGAAAGAAGCCTGGAATCATGTTGCACAGGCAACCATTGTGAACTGCTACAAGTGGGCAAGCTTTGTTAGGGATGTGGAGAGGGACGAAACAGATGCAGTTGTTGCAAACACGTCAGATGAGCAGGCTATTGACATCCCAGCCGGTGTTACTGAAGAGGAGTTTCATCACTACATAGCTGTTGATTACGATCTACAAACAGCTGATGACAGCACTGATGTCCAAATATGCGCCGACACACAGGCAACGGCTGATGATGAAACAGATGATGAAATCAGCAGCGAGGCACATGCTGACGAAATTCAACAACCTCCTGTCACTTTTGCAAGAGCGCTGGAGAGTCTCAACACTGTGCGGGCCTATCTGGAGGCCATTGGATGTCACTGCTATGACAGTTTTTACCGTCTGGCAGACATAGTCTATGGAACTCACAGACACAAGAGTGTTCAGAGGACTGTGATTGATTACTTCAAGTAAGCCTGTCAGTTAACGGAGACTGTATAACGTTAGTTAATGGAGACTGTATACTGTACGTATAATAAACAGTACTGTACATATGTTTATCAGATGTCAAGCTTCTTTGGGTCACAACGGTTAAGTGCATGCTCCAGTTAACTGCATGTATATTTTTGGTCCCAGATCCTTGCACGGATTAAGCGGATTGCACTGTACATCACCTTTTGGTAATAAAATAGCTGTTTGAAAATGTTTCATAGATGACATTTTTATGATATGGACTGGGGCTGAAAATGAGTTATTTCAGTTCATTCCTTGGCTAAATACCTACCAGTCAATCATCTAGATTTACTAATAATTTTTTTGATATTGAAACTAATTACCAAGTGTATAATCCTTCCTATACTGCCATGTTGTGTGGTTTAAGGCCTATATAAAGATTCAGCTGGATCTCAGGGCTCTGCTGGCTCTAGATCCCAAGGCTTAGCAGGCTATCATTATGATGGGCCAGCAGGCTCCCAAGTTTTCCAAACCTTGTGTTCCTGCAGTTATACTATGCTTTCTTAGGATATGGGATATGCATGTTACATGTCAAGGTGACACAAGGAAGGAGCTGGGGGCCCTGCAGTCCATATATGGCAGATATAATTGGATGTAACCTTGAGACTAAGGACCATGTGAGCTCAGGATGTTGCTATGGAAATATGTGCTCGGAGTGGAAGAGACACCAGGTGTTTCATGATATGTACTAGCTGGTTTCATGGTCATTTTGCTATGAGCACAGCCATACTGATAAGAACTAAGTTAGTGGTCACATGTGCGCATGTGCATATAAGAGGAGAGGATGATATAATGTAGGAAATGGCCATATATGTATACATATAAAGAATAACAGAATATTACAGGAATATCCATATATGATCATAAGTTAGTTTGGGAGAAGTCACATGATTTCTGGGAAGGCAGAACTTGTAACAGTATTTATGTGATGTTCGGGAGATGTTAGCTGAGCAGTCCTTGTCTTTCAGGGTGCGCATCTGACTGACAACCTGCTCCAGAGAGAAAACAATTTTGTATATTGGCTCTGTGAGATATAAATAAAGATATGGCTGATTGCACCTAACTGAGTCTAAGTTTTCTCTCTTATTCTTTTACAGCCTATGAGGCTGTAATGTTTCCCCCCTCCCTATCAGGGCTAGGAGATGGGAGAAAACACATTCAAGTCTTTAAGAATGCCACTGACAGAAATACATTTTAGGAATATCAGAGTTACCATTCTAGGAAACTCAAGAATAGCTTGCCTTTTTCAAAGTTTCTTTGTTTTAAGAGGATTCGTGCTAAAGATTCAGGACTTTAAATATCATGCCAGTCTGCAGAGGGTTTACATCAGAGAGGGTACTCCGTGAATATAATTAAAACAGCTTGTATGCAGGCCAAATATAACAATCGGGACTTATTGTTGAACACCAAACCTCAGAGGGATGATGGCATGGACGAGATGAACACTTTTGTTTTGAAATTTGAAAGGAGGGGATGTGGCAGCTCAGATTATTAGCTGTAATTGGCTTGTAATGCAATCACATCCAATTTTTTCTGGATCACCTTCTGAAGATAGCCTTTTCAAAGTCTAATAAAGAGCTTTTGAGTCCGGCAAAATTACCTGACGTGAGGATGGAGAATTTCAGCAGAAGGGGGCATTTCCAGTGTGGCCATTTTAAGACATGTTCCTTGATACTGGAGATTTCACAGTTTACTAATCCTTTGGATGGGAAGATGTTTAAATCAAAATTCACTATCACCTGTCACTATCTACCCATATTGTATACATATTACAATGTTTATGCAATAAATGGTATGTTCGATAAATCACTCACAGCCTTCATCAATGCATAACAGAACATCACTCCTGAGTCAAGAGAAGGAAACGTGATGCTCAACTGGTGGCCACTGTGTGGCTAACAACCATGATTTTGACACTTTCAAATGTTTCGTCATAGATTATTCTGATCCCCACCATAGGGAATATGAAGTTCTAGCTCAATGTGAGCAGCCATCAGATGTTGGCTATTTGTCCCCCAAAACTAATGAAGCTACAGCACTGCAGAGAGTCCAAAGTGAGGCTGTGTCAATTCAAAAAATGAGAATTGAGCCTCTTCGGTTCCAAAGTATGTAAAACATGAACCATTATGAGTAAATCAAACAACTTGGGAAGGTGATGAACCCAGTTCTGTGGTATGCCCCAATACAACAGGTTAAGAGCCACTCCACTATGGGCTGGAGACTCACCCTAGTCACAATAGCTAAGGTTTTGTTTTAGCCAGTATCTCAGCCATGGGCTTCTAGGTTTGTAATTATGGCATAGGTGCCAGCTGACTGGGTGCAACAGCACTTAAGCAACCCCAATACAGAACAAACTCCTTCACTGTGTGTTGGGGGGGAGAAAAGGGGACATTTCTATTGAGTTTAGCACCACCAATCTTTTTCAAATATTGGGTCCTATGGTTTATGAGCTCTTAATAAATTCCCTTGCTGTCTCCGTGGCTCTTCCGAGGAGGGGACTCTGTGTGACTTCTGTGGCAGCCAGCACTGTGCACCACACAGATAAGGACAGGCTTCCCTACCCACAGTGAAAAAGTAACTATGAAAAATTATCTTAGGGTTTCCTAATTGCACCTGTTGCAAACAAATATTAGGAAGTGACAAAACCTACACCAGCACTGCTGTTTCACAGCCCCTAATGAATGGACATTCAAACAGCAGAGCCCCTGCCAGCACTTGCCGTCAGGACAGACCCTAAGGGCCACCTTGGATCCAAATGAGCTGAAGGATAGCTGCCAAATATCATCCCATGCCAGCCTGCAATACTGTGCTAACCAGCACGAATCAGTGACATTCATCCCTTCCAGGATACCATTAAACCTTTCATTGGGGGTACCCTCAAGGAGTTCTGCATCTCCAAATACATTCTCTTCTTCTATGGAGAAATGCCTTACCTTTCCTCTATCCACGTCCCTCTTTCTATTGCGAGCTTAGGTAGAAAGACAAAGAGTTGAAGAAGAAGAAAAAAAAACTCGTGATGATAGGAGCCACCACTGGCCCCCAGCAGGCCTTGCACTGAAGAACAGTGCCCTGAAGGAACCTTCGGTTTTAACCCCCCCCCCCCCCCCCCCCTCAATTCGGGCTAAGCTGCTGTCCCTCAAGATACCATGCTTTTAAAAAGATTACGTTTTGCTCTGTGTATGTATATATACCACACACAAATGAAGCCAATTTCTAAAAGCTACGTAAATCAGCTTTTGAAACTAACCACTCTTCCTGTAAGTTAAAATGCAAAACTGATGCCCCCCTCCCCCCTACACGACTACCTGGTGCTACCTAATAGTTGGGCTGACCCGGCTTATAGGAAAAATGCAATACATTGAGCCAGGCAAGAACCAGGTACAAACACGCATTCGTGGATCCGGCCTCCCCTCGCCATAGGCCCTGCCATCTCTCCATCTTCGTTCTCCTCGGTCTAGCTTGTCTCCGCCTCGCCTGACAAATTCATACCTGAAGTTGCAAACTAATAACTCTGCAGTTTTTCTTCTTCGGTGCCTCGTCCGTTACACTTAAAAGTACTTCGCTCCCTCCCTTGCCGGAAATAGGAAATTACATCACAAGAACATATAGGCAAAGGTGGTTGGATGAAAACATGAAACGGGATGACGCCAAAAGGTTGAAGCCAAGTAGGTTAACCTGTTTCCCATTCCCCGTGCAGCCGTCTTCCCAGTACACTCGGTCAAAGCAAACAAACTCATGAGCTGTTGCATCCACGTTCTCGTTTTTTTTATTGTTGATAGCATTTTTATTTAATCTCACATATTTTCAAACATGCTAGCTTGTGCAGCATACAGCTGTACACAGAGAAAGTGTAATAACAGAATAGCAATTTCTTATTAATTGTAATCAGTGTGTCACTAAAACAGACATCATATTATGAGAATTCGGTGCTCAACATTTAGTTTGTATCTATTTATTTTCTTATTTATGTCATTTATGTTGCACATCAACATGAATTACGTTGAAACCTGAGGACACTTAAAATCTTTTTTTCCCCTGTGCCTAGATCAAAAGAAAAAGATGGCATGTGAGAACTTGCGCCTTTTGTTTTGTGAATTGCAGGGGTATATTATAAAAATGCACTTATTATTGTATTACTAGTATTTAAAAGACATATACTGAATAATGGGGGCAGAGCTACCTTCATGCAGAAGTCCAGAATCAGTGTAAATGTACCAACATTGTCCAGTTCAGCACACTATGACCTCCAAGTTCATACAAATTTAATTATGATCAGTGGAAAATAAATCTGTTGACTCAAGCTGCTTGCTATTTGAATATTCCATCACTGTTTCATTATTGCTACTGAGTATACATATTAAGGACATTTGCTTTAAAAGTTGTTTTAATTCATTTATCCAGTCTTTATATGCACATGGTTTTGCATTTTAAACCCAAAGGTGAATCCTAAGGGTGGTGGAACAATTCGGTATAAACTGTTGTTTCTGACTACTTGTTTTGAACTGCTTTGGGTCCTGCTGATCTGTACATCTGCTGTCTGGAATTTTAGAAGATGGAAATGAGAAAACAATAAAGATTAAGTTTTGGATGTACTCTGTAGAAGTTGTTTACTTTTGCATGTGTGTATAGATACCTGTTCTGGTGTGTGCATGTGATAATGTTTGAATAACTGTCTATACCTATGACTATGATTTCTGAACATGAGTAGTAGACTTGGAGGAGATGAGGGACACAGAGAGGTACATAGAGGCAGTGGCGTTTCTGGGGGGCTGGCACCCGGGGCGGATCGCCGATTCCCCCCCCCCGGGTGCAGCCCCCCCGATGCAGCGCGGCCCCCCCCCCCCGGTGAAAGGACACCCCCGCGAAGGAAACCCCCCCGCCGGGTGCACGCCACTGGGGGGGGGTGCCGCGCGCGCCTGTCCTCCGTTGTTCCATGCTTCTTCTCTGCCCCGGAACAGGAAGTAACCTGTTCCGGGGCAGAGAAGAAGCATTGGAACAAATGAGGACAGGCGCGTGTGGCACCCCCCCAGCGGTGTGCACCCGGGGCGGACCGCACCCACCGCCCCCCCTAGGAACCCCACTGCATAGAGGAGACCTACAGGGACATTGTAGAGAAGTCCCACCTCCAGTCTGGCAGCCCCTGTGCTGCCTTGGAGGAGTGAGGTCTCCTAAAAAGAGGGCATCACCCTGTTGAAGTAGGAAGTCTATCTGTAGCCAGAACCTGCCCACCAGGGGATGCACTATCCTCTCGTACTGAGGATATGTCTCCAAGAACTTCTACAGGATGTGGAAGAACACTCATTCTCTACGAACGTCGACCATACGAATCTGGGAGTAGGGTAGGCTGGCTTTTCAAAAACAGCAAGGAAGACACTTATTCAATGTATAAGACTTTATTGGAAAACACCAAATCACTCGACACAGCTGCCATGTTTCGGCACAAGTGCACCTGCTTCAGGAGTCTATGAAACATATAAATTGCTAATATAAACATATAAAACATAATGGCATATTACTAATAATGATAAGCATGAATTAAATGGACCAAAAACACAGAGAATAGCATTGCAGGGTGCCAGATTTACAGTAAAAAAATACAATTCTATCTACAACTGAAAATTATCATATAAACATATAAAACATAATGGCATATTACTAATAATGATAAGCATGAATTAAATGGACCAAAAACACAGAGAATAGCATTGCAGGGTGCCAGATTTACAGTAAAAAAATACAATTCTATCTACAACTGAAAATTATCATTAAAATAAAGAGCTCATAATAAATATATAGGGTTGTAGACAAAACCAAAAGTGTGCTATAGAAAAAATGGACTCCCATATTGTCACAGGATACAATAATGTGTCAGTGTTATTTTCAACATGAGATTATAAAACATAAAACATGAATGAGGGTAATCATAAAGATCAACCACTGAACTACTGACCTTGTGGTGTAAGTTATTTATTTATTACATTTGTACCCCGCGCTTTCCCACACACTGCAGGCTCAATGCAGCTTACATAGTAAATAACTACAATTACAATCAAAAGTCTTTAAAGAGAATATTATACGCTGTAGTAAATGTAGTGAGAGTGGGGTTTTGAGGAATAAGTGAATTGAGCATGTCTGAGCAAACAAAGGTAGGATAGCAAAAGGAAAAAGGATTGGGAGGGGTGAAGAGATGGAGGATGGAGAGGAAAAGATAAAGGGCAAAGGATGGATGGATGGTAAGGTGAATAATGTTTTATTATTTATTTATTTATTGCATTTGTATCCCACATTTTCCCACCTATTTGCGGGCTCAGTGTGGCTTACAATACATTGTAATTAATGGAAATACAATTTGTTACAGATCAGTTATGGATTACATTGTGAGAAGTTAAGCAAAGACAAAGTCAAAGTATCGTTAGGGAATAGGACAAGGAAAAGAACAATGGGACAGTGGAAAGAGACAACGGGAAATTGATTGGGTAATAGAACATTAGCAAAAGAACATTCGGTAAACATTTTCCGTAAGTTAAGGTATAAATGTGATAAAATTACAGGGGATGGGAGTTCAGAAGAAAGTGTATTGGTGTATTTCTGAAATAGTGAGTGTGGACTTCATGTGTATTAATCCTTACAATAAATGTTCTCAAAGAGATGAGTTTTCAGTAGTTTGCGGAAGTTGGTTAGTTCGTGGATCGTTTTCAAGTTGCGTGGTAGTATATTCCAGAATTGCGTGCTTATGTATGAAAAGGTTGATGCGTGCAGTGCCTTGTATTTTATGCCTTTGCAATTAGGGAAGTGGAGGTTAAGGAAAGTTCGAGATGATCTTTTAGCGTTTCTGGGTGGTAGGTCTATTAGGTCAGACATGTAAGCTGGAGCTTCACCGTGGATAATTTTGTGGACCAATGTGCATAATTTAAAAATAATGCGTTCCTTAAGTGGGAGCCAGTGTAGTTTCTCTCAAAAGGGTTTTGCACTTTCGTATTTTGGTTTTCCGAAGATGAGTCTAGCTGCTGTGTTCTGGGCTGTTTGAAGTTTCCTCAGTATTTGCTCTTTACAACCTGCGTATAGTGAATTGCAGTAATCCAGATGGCTGAGTACGAGGGATTGTACTAGGTTGCGGAAGACGGATCTTGGGAAAAATGGTCTTATTACTACTACTACTATTACTATTTAGCATTTCTATAGCGCTACAAGACGTACGCAGCGCTGCACAAACATATTCTTTTCAGTTTCCACATGCAGTAGAACATCTTCTTGGTTGTGTTGTTTGCATGGGTTTCAAGTGTTAGATGGCGATCAATAGTGACTCCAAGGATTTTTAAAGTTTCTGAGATTGGAAGGTTTAGTTTTGGTGTGTTTAAGGCGGTAAATTCATTCGTGTTGTATTGGGAGGTGAGTATTAGGCATTGAGTTTTTTCCGCGTTTAATTAAGACAAAATTTGAAGTCCTATATATATTAAAAGGGTGAAAATTGGTAAGATGTAAAACAATACTGGCTCCTAAAGAAACAAACAATGCTCACTACTTCCTTATATTTCAAAGGCACGAATCAGCAGCATAGACAATGGACATGATGCTGAGGACAGCATAGAGAAATAGCAGTAGAGAAAGCAGCAAAGGAAAAGTCAAATCAAAAATGCAGGTGTTATAGTAATAATCTGGCCCCCAAAATGGAAAAAAAACCCCAATATATATATATAGAGAGAGAGAGATTAGGAAACGATTAGACGCACTGTACCTGCAAGTAGTGAACAATTAACAAGAGACAGAAAGCGAAGGAACTGCAAACATGTATCTGATATATATCATGAAATATAAGTGAAAATCACTAAAACAGCATAAAAAATGTTGTAGCTGGTAGAAACAGAAGTAATAAACTCTATATTTTATGCTCATTTTTATACTGTTCTATAGAAAACAGTAATCATGGCCAAATTTCAGTGAGAATATCCTGTTTCTTGATGGGTTCATCTTAACTGTTGTAATCTGCTTTGGGAAGCCAGGTGTTATAAAGCTGGAATATATTGAAATTAAATGGAAATAAAATTAAACTCTCCTTTCAGTGGGGCACATGGAGTCACATCTTCACGTAATCTCTTTTGTAGAAGTTTACATTTTAGATACACAAACGGATTATTCTGTTTTGAGCATGTTTCAGGGTCAAGTGGTTTTATAAGTCAAAATAATAAGAAAAATATTTTGTTTCATGCAGATCTCTCATTTGTTTAAACATAACTAAAATACCATACTGCTGTAAAAGGGATCTTACACTGGCATCAGCATGTGGATTTGCCATGCACTGAGGCCCCTTTTACCGCAACAAGTAAAAGGCAGAAAAAAGGAAATGGCTGTGCAGTAAGTACACATTTGACACGTGACCATTTCCTGGGAGAGCCCTTACCGCCTCCTATTTAGGAGGTGGAAAAGGCTCCCATGCTAACCCTGTTGTAAAAGGGATGCTTGTGGTGCTGCCTGATTACCGCCGGATAACCCTGGTACTAAAAATAAAAACAATTTTCCATCGCGCCAGAAATGGCGCATTGTGAAGGCAGCACTACCGCCAACACCCACAGTAGGCCAGTGGTAGTGCTGGACTGACATGTGCCAATGCCATGGTAGCTCTACCACGGCGTTGTAAAACATAGTAACATAGTAACATAGTAGATGACGGCAGAAAAAGACCTGCACGGTCCACCTAGTCTGCCCAACAAGATAAACTCATGTGTCATTTTTTGTGTATACCTTACCTTGATTTGTACCTGTCTTTTTCAGGGCACAGACCGTATAAGTCTGCCCAGCACTATCCACACCTCCCAACCACCAGCTCTGCCTCCCACCACCGGCTAAGCTTCTGGGGATCCCTTCCTTCTGAGGAGAATTCCTTTATGTTTATATTTAAAAGGGCCCCAAATTGGAGTATATACTGTAGACAGCCTACTGCAGCTCCCAATCAGCTCTAGCACATCTCTTCATTTATAGTCAATTATTCTAATTAGGATAACAAGAGGAAAGTTTTCATTAGAGTTTTAATTGCATGTAATTAGTTTCTGAGAAGCAAACACTAAGGGGTCTTTTACTAAAGATTAGCTCGAGTTATCTGCAGCAGGGCCCATAAGAATAAAATGGGCCCTGCTGCAGATAACTCGAGCTAATCTTTAGTAAAAGATCCCCTAAATAAATTACACATTATACCATATAATCTTAAAGCTCTTTTTTTTTTTTTTTGCAAACTGTTGCTTGACTTTTGCTCTTTATGTAAATCTAATATCCCTAGTACAATAAGAAGTTTTAATTAAACAACTCTATAGTAATAAGATGCAGACAGCCAGTGGTGTGGTGGTAAATTTTTAACAACAGGCTCTCTCCCCGGTCCACCTCTGCACACCCCTCCCCCTTCCACCTCTGCGCCCCCCTGTCTACCTCTGCCCACCCCCCACCCCCAAATTGCAGAGCTGGCTATACCTGGGGAGAGAGCCTGGGGGGGGGGGGGGGGGGCAATGCATTACTCTCTCTGGGAAAAAATATTTTTTTAAATGCTCCCAGGTTCCAATCTAATTCATGTTTAATGTGGGATAAAATGTCAGAAATAAGTAAATAGATAGAAACTCTGAACGTTGAGCACCTGATTTCCATAACATGATGTCTGTTTTAGGGGCCCTTTACCAGGAAAAAATCTCTGCACCAATAACAGGGTGAGGTGTCCTTATAACCAGCCCCTCCAAATGACACACTGATTACGATTTATAACAAATTACCACTCTACCTATGAAAAGTTATTCCCTTATTATGCTTCCTCTGTGTACATCCCTATGCACAAGCTGGCAGCATTTTAAAAAATTTAACTGTTTTTTTTACAGTATCCTCCCAATCCCTATTACAGACCTCCTCCCCGCTCCCCCTAGCCGAAGGGTCCCACTTCCAGCGCATACCTGAAGGCAGCATCCCTGGTGGTCTAGTGGATTCTTCGGGGCAGGAAAGATCCCCAGTCTTTCCTGCCTGCTGCCGGCGATGACCTTCCTCCTGCTGCATCTTCTTTAAAATGGCTGCTGAGACTTATAAGGGCAGCCTTGCAAGACATCTCCTTCCTCTTTCTTCCCACCCCTCCATCCATATGCATCTCCTTCCTCTCTCTTCCCTCTCATCCATCCATGTCCAGCTTTTTTCCTCCCCCCCCTCCATGATCCATGTACAGCATTTCTCCTCTCTCCTCTGCTCCACCCATGTTCATCTCATTTCCTCTTTCTTCCCTCCCCTCCATCCATGTCCAGAATTTCTCCTCTCTTCCCTAAATCCATGTGCATCTCCTCCTCTCTTCCCTCCCCTCCATTCATGTCCAGCCTTCCTACTTCCTGTCCATAGGCGGTCGGTGGCCCTACTGTTTGGGGAGGCTAAAGGGGCGGGGTTAGAGGTGGGGCCAGGGGTGGAGCTTACATCCATAATTGTCTGACAACACACAAAATAAATAAGTAAAAATAAAATAGTCACCATTAATATCTTTTACTAAATTTAGATATTAGATATGTATCATAAGGCAAAGAATAAAGTGGTTGCTCAAAGCATATACTAACCACAATCGCTCAACTGCAAAACACTATGCAGAAATTTGTGCAAAAGCACACTCAGAACCTTACTGTACCATAAATATTACACTGGGCAGACCCTAATGCACCAATATACCACCCATACGGAAAATGCAGACCGTCAACAATATGAAACAAGGGATCATAATATCACAATTCTCATGTAGAGCCACAAAACACCCTTTTAGGATGGATAGTGTTCACAATGAGCTCCTTTTATTAACAACCATATGTAGATCCTTCAAGAGGTAGTGTGTCATGATTTAGACTCTACACCCTTTCTGATGTTTTGGTGCCACCTCAGTAAGGCCAACACACAATCTCTCCACTGCAAAACACTATACACAAACATGTGCAAAACACACTCATAATCTTACTAAACCATAACAGCACTAATTCCAAGGACAGGACAAGCTACAACCTTATGCGTGGAAAGGCAGCAGTATAATTACACCGGGCTCTAAAACACCAGTGCACAACCAAGTGAAAAAAAACAAAAAAACAAAAAGGGCTGCAAATACTACACACTAGCAGAATACTGCACCTTGATCACACATGACAAGCACATGACACAACAGATATGAAGGCAAAATACTGAACTAGAAAGTTACCTCAAGAAGTCAGACTCAGCATGCAGCAAAACTAGAAAAATTGAAACGTACATGCAGTGGCATAGCCAGACCTGACATTTTGGGTGGGCCCAGAGCTAATATGGGTGGGCACTAGGTGTGAGTAGTGTTTCTTGGGATCTCCTTAATAATGCCTTAAAGTGCACTTGTTGATGGATTTCTAAGTAAACAGTCTGCATTAACAGAAACCACATACCTGGTTCATGGAACACCAACATTTTAAATATAGTGATTTTATCCCATATCTTAAACTTGACCAAATATGACTGCTATAAGGCAAACATGTCAATGGCACATATCCTTCAAACTTTGCTTTGTAACAAATGCAAATGCCTGATTAAGCTGTATTCATAAAACAGGTAAATTCTGAAACTGACATTCCCATTTAAAAAGCCAGAGAAGTCAGACTCATATAGATCCCCACACGAACTACATGCACACAGAATCTTTTACATCGGTCACATGCAGAACACAGATCACCCCTTACCAACTGCAGAATAAATGACAAAAAAATTAGAAATCGCAGAGATGCCAAGAACACAGACCACCAGTGGCGTACCAAGGGGGGGGGGGGGGGGCGGTCCACCCCGGGTGCACGCCGCTGGAGGGGGGGGTGTCCTTTTGCCAGGGTGGGGAGGGTCACTGCACTGGGGGGGGGGGCGCTGCACCTGGGGGGTGCATCTGCGATCCGCCCCGGGTGTCAGCCACCCTAGGAACGCCACTGCAGACCACCCCTTACAAATTGCAGAATAAAACACAAAAAATTAGAAATTACAGAGATGGCAAATTACCCAGTTCCAGGATTGAGATTTTGTGCAGTCCAGATTTAAACTTTATAACCCAAATCAGTGTGGGATTTGCAGTGCCTGATTCTGCCCATGAAAATCAGTGCTGCAAGTCCCATAACAATGGGGTGGTCAGAAATGCAGGATTGTCCCAATATCTCCAGCCTGGAACTGTAGCCCGGCATCAACCCTGCCCTTCCCCCTCCCCCATAGTTTGGCATCAGCAGCGGGAGAAAAGGCAGAGACAGCAATCAAAGCAGTGGCGTACCTAGGGTAGTTGACGAATCCTGGCCCCTCCCACGACCAAATGCCATGGAGTTGTTCGTCTTTGAGCTGGGTGCCTTCGGTTTCCATTATCGCTGAAAACCGATACCGCCCAGCTCAAATCCGCACAAATCCGATGCATTTGCCCCGCACCAACCGTATTATGGAAACAAAAGATGGACGCCCATCTTTTTCAAAAATACGGTCTGTCCCGCCCCTTTGCGTACCCGTCCTCGGAGATAGGCGCCCATGGAGATGGGCATTCGCATTCGATTATGCCCCTCTATGTAAACCACTTTGAATGTAGTTGCAAATAAACACAGAAAGGCGGTATATCAAGTCCCATTCCCTTTCCCTTCTCTTCCCCCCCCCCTTATTTGAATTAGTTTTTCTGTATAAGTTGTGCTTGATTTGTCTTTATTTGAAATTTCATAAATAAAATTTGAAAACACATCTTGTCAACAATGGGTGGGGCTTGGTGGGGTGGACTAGGCAGGGGTGCGGCTAGGCGGGGCCCCACCAAACCAGTCTGCACAGGGTCATACAGTTATTAAGACTGGCCCTGGTTGTAGCTGTCTATTTCTATAACTTGCAGCTAGTAAAGCACCTGTGGATTTTTTTTCTGACCATAGTATATGCATTAACGTTTGGCACTCAGTATCCTTGATTATTACAAAACAGGGCCAGCCCAACCATTACGCAAGACTAGATGGTTGCCTAAGGTGGGGAGGGGCAGAAAAAAATCAGTTGCAATTAAACAAACAAAAGAAAAGTCCTGACAGCCATATAAAAATCAAAGAACCATCAGCCTGTACTTTGAGGTTTAATAGAATTGTTGTAGGACAGGAGTGGGCAGCCACGGCCCTCGAGGACCACAACCCAGTTGGTTTTCATGATTATCACAATGAATATGCATGAGATCTATTTGCATACAATGGAAGTAGTACATGCAAATCAATATCATCAATATTGATTGTGGATGATCTTGAAACCCCAATTAGGTTGTGTCCCTTGAGGACTGTGTTTATATTTATTTAAAGTACTTGATGTGCCATAATTACCTGCAAGGTAAAGGAAAAGCAAGAGACAGACAAAAATTAAAATATAACTGGTAAGCAAGTCATGAGTACCAGTCACCCTGTTATAGGATGATCATGATTGTAGAGTTTAACTAGCAACATTTTTGGAGGACCTGAAAATTAATTGAGGGGAGGCATAAGGCTAACGGTTTGCCTGGGGCACCCAATACTCTTCCACCAGCCCTGTTACAATGCAGTCTATCCAGCTAGTTTGATTGGAGCTCTTCAACTGGTTGAGAACATAGCCGTCCAAGTTACTGTAGTGTTGGGGAGCTGAGTGAGCGTCTCACAGTCACATCACACCTGTCTTGGAGCTGTTACACAGGTTTCCTGTTGTGCAAAGAGCGAAGTTTAAAACGTGTACGTTTGAAGCACTCCTCAATATTTGAAGGCTTTGCTATCTCCCTGTTTTCCGGTACGTTTAGGTTCCTCTGATAACTGGTTTCCCTGTAGTACCTTCCTTGCCAGAGCTAAGCTTTCTACCACTGACTAAAGCGTCTGCTTTTTCCATTGCTGTTTATCGACTTGGGATTAGAACTCCTTGCCTGAACATTTACTTAGGGGGAGGTTTGAATGACATTTTAGAAAGTTATTAAAAGCCAAATTAGTTCATAGGCTTTTGCTTAGATAATTACTCTGTTATAGTAAACACAAGCATGTTGCAGGAGGCTTGAGTTTTTAAACATTTATTTTGAAGGAACCCACCTTACACATCTATTAAGAATGAGGTTTAGCTAGTAATAGGACGTTTGGGGGGTAAAAGAAAGTGCAGTACATTATTACTACTCCTACTTATCATTTCCATAATTCCGTGAGCAGAAGTGAAATGATTGGGATTCCCTTTTAAACACTTATTATACTAGTTCCACCACACTCATTTATCCTCTCTCATCAGATAGCAAATTAGTGTTGCATACCTTAAACTACTAGTATAGCCAAAAGTAATCCCAAGAAATGTAGATTATGAAAAAGAGATAGGGCAATGTTCAAAGTCGAACGTAATACTATATAGAAACAGAGCTAATAAGGAACACCTTAACCGCTTTAATGCGTCCTACAACAGGTTACCACGCTGCTGGTTGTGGAGGAGCACAGTGCAGGCTGACGTCAGCCTTAAGACGTCACAAACAGCAATCGCGTCACAGTGGTTTGACAGGTACCCACCCCTAGGTGGTCCTATTTATAAGCAGGAGCGTGCGTGGTAGCTCTGTGTAGTGCAGGAGTTGCTTGGTGACTGCTGGAGGGGCGATCATTGTTAGAGCTGCAGACATGTCTTTGCAGGTAAGTACTGTGAATGAACGTGGACAGAGAGCAGTTCCTTACCAGATAAGTTGATTGTCGTTTAAGGGGCACATGTAACCAATGAAGGGGAGCTATTGCACAAAGACAGCCTTGATGGTTCCGCTTAATAAGATCCGGTGACTGATATTGCTCCCTCCCCCCCCCCCCCCCCAAGATAGGAAACAAGGGTGACTTTTATTTTTAAGCTTGAATTGTGAGGAGGGGGCTGAGAGTATTAGGCACCTGATTTTTGTATTTCTGACACCTGTAGCACTCTTTTAACCAAGGGTTAATCAGATAAAACAAAAATGCTAAAGTTTTTTTCGAACTAATATGTCTGTGATAAGCTTTCAAATGTTATCCTCTCCACATTTTACATTTAAAACCCATTGCTTCTCACCAGGCTGACTTCCAGAAGGCGGCGGATAATGTAAGGAAGTTAAAAGCAAAACCAACTGATGATGAAATGTCAGAACTGTATTCACTTTACAAGCAGTCATTGGTTGGTGACGTCAATAAAGGTGTGTCCTAATGTTGAGGATTTGGCAGGGTGGGTGCCCAGTTTATAGAATAAGTCAGTTGCATGCACAATTTAATTTAAGAATTGGCTGTTCATTTAAGGGGCACCACTAAGAGTGCTTGTGACTAAGGTTAGACCAACTGAGGCGGGAGTAACAGACAGTTCTCTCCAGGGAATCTCTGTTGCTGTCACCTTTTGGAAAAGAAAAAAATAAGGTAAATGTGGGGAAGAGGGTTGAGGAGGGAAGGGGGGAGATACCAGACTGGGTGAGTGTGGCATCTCATCTCTGCCTCAGGCGGCAGATTGCCTTGGGCCACCCCTGCTGACACTATTTGTTGAATTTACCCCTTAAGTCTTAGTGAGTTGGAAACATGCCCTTGGTGTGTATGGGCTTCCCTGAGTTAGACAGATGTATTTGTGGAAATTGAGCCATATCTGAAGTAGGTATGTGTAGAAAGGTAGTGCATGATGTTTAGGGCAGGTAGGGAATCAGGGTTGTGTGGTATCTTGGACAGTAGGCGAATGTAGGAGTGTCTACTGTAGGTAAAATGTTTGAAGTGGAGGTATAGGAGCTTGTGCATATTGGAGGCACACTAGGGGTGTGGTGGGGCCGGTGGTAGAGCGCCATCTGAAACTAAACATGACCAAGACTGAGCTTCTTATCTTTCCCCCTAAACCAGGGGTAGGCAACTCCGGTCCTCGAGAGCCGCAGGTCAGGTTTTCAGGATATCCACAATGAATATGCAGGAGATAGATTTGCAAGCACTGCCTCCATGGCAGTGATGTAGCCAGACAGCCAATTTTGGGTGGGCCTGAGCCCGAAGTGGGTGGGCACAAAATTTTCTCTCTGCCCAGCACCTCCCAACTCAAAATAGGAACAGAAACACTTTAGCTCATGAGGAAAGTGACATCCGCTATGCGCATTTCTCAAGCTATCATATTTCAGTTAAGATTCAAAATAAAATGCCTTTTCTACCTTTGTTGTCTGGTCATTTTCTTTTTCCATCATGTTGATCCAGTTTCTCTTGAACTTTCCAATCTTTCTGCTATTTCTCCTTCAAGCAGCTGCTGTCCATTTGTCTCTTTCTCCTCTCTTGTTCCATTCCCTCACTTCACTTGCCTCTGACATATTGACCTTTCCATTTTAGCTCTTTCCTCTGTTTTTTTTTCTTTTCTTTTCTCTGTCCACCCAAATTTTATCCTAACCCCATTCCTTTGTTTTACTTTTCAGATACCTGTCAGATTTCCATTTCCTTTTCACACACTAGTTCTCCTATTCCCCAGCCATCCATTCCCTTCCATCTTCAATCTATTCCCCATTACCATATTTCTTTCCCCTGTAATCACCATCCTCATGTTTTTATTTCCTTGCCACCCCCTTGGCCTCTCCCACATGGTTCCACCTTTCCCAGTGTCTCTCTCCCTCCACCCTTCACCCCCTCCCAGGATATTCCTGTTACTTCCCTCTCCTGTGATCCAGTGTGGCCAGAATTTCTCCCACCCATCCTGTTTCTTTCTACCCCCCCCCCCCCTCTCTCCCCTTCGCAGCATCTCTCATCTCTTGGCAAAGAACGGCAATGTGGATGCAGCAGCTCACAGGTTTGCTTGCTGTGTTTTGAATGAATGGCGACGTGACGGCTGCACGGGGGAGTGGAAACAGAAATTTACCAAATGGCTTCCTTACAGTGGACTTCATAGGCTGGCTCACTTGCACTCCACTTCTGAGGTTGCAACGGCGAACTGGCAGGCGGGGTGCTACTCTCCAGTAGTAAAAGCAGCAAGCTGGCAGGTTCACCTCCGTCCTTCGCTTCCCCGCCCTCTCTGCGTCCCGCCTTCCTGTGATGACATTACCTTTCAGGTGGGCGGGACGCAGAGAGGGCGGGGAAGCGAAGGACGGACTCTAACCTGCCGGCTTGCTGCTTTTACTACTGGAGAGTGGCGCACTGATGCCCCACCCGCCAGTTCATCGCTGCGGCCGAGGATTCGAAGATACGGACGGACGGGGATGGACTCGGACTCTGGGTGGGCGGGCAGGCCTGAGGCTAAATTGGATGGGCCTGGGCCCATCCAGGCCCACCCGTAGCTACGCCCCTGCTCCATGGTATGCAGATCTATCTCCTGCATATTCATTGTGGATATCCTGAAAACCTGACCTGCCTGCGGCTCTTGAGGACTGGAGTTGCCTACCCCTGCCCTAAGCCAAACTCTCCTCCTCCCCCATTCTCTATCTGTGGATAACACTCTCATCCTTCCTGTCTCATCAGCTCGTAACCTTGGGGTCATCTTCAACTCCTCCCTGTCCTTCTCTGCACATATTCAACAGACTGCTAAAACCTGTCGTTTCTTTCTCTATAATATCACCAAAATTCGCCCTTTCTTTTCTGAGCACACTACCAGAACCCTCATCCACACTCTTATCTAAACCTCTCGCTTAGACTATTGCAACTTGCTTCTCACAGGTCTCCCACTTAGCCATCTCTCTCCTCTTCAATCTGTTCAAAATTCTGCTGCACGACTAATATTCCGCCAGGGTCATTATGCTCATATTAGCCCTCTCCTCAAGTCACTTCACTGGCTTCCTATCCGTTTCCACATACAGTTCAAACTCCTCTTATTGACCTATAAGTGCATTCAGTCTGCAGTTCCTCAGTACCTCTCCACTCTCATCTCTCCCTACATTCCTCCCCGGGGTAAATCTCTCTTATCTGCACCCTTCTCCTCTATTGCTAACGCCAGACTCCGTTCCTTTTATCTTGCTGCACCATATGCCTGGAATAGACTTCCTGAGCCGGTACGTCAAGCTCCATCTCTGACCGTCTTCAAATCTAGCTAAAAGCCCACCTTTTCTGATGCTGCTTTTAACTCCTAACCCTTGTTCACTTGTTCAGAACCCTTATTTTATCATCCTTACTTTAACATTCCCTTATCTGTTTGTCCTGTTTCTGTCCAAATTAGATTGTAAGCTCTGTCGAGCAGGGACTGTCTCCTCATGTTTATGTCTAGTAGCGCTATAGAAATGATTAGTAGTAGTAGTAAGTGGGGGTGTCTGAAGCAGGTGGGTGTATGTGAAACCAAAGAGAGGGTACCAGATGCACAGTGACCTCCCTTGTTTTCCTACCATGGAATTTCCAGCAATTTCTAGCCTAGTCATGCCTTGAAGAAAGATCTTCATTGTTCTAAGCTTAGGACATCAAGGGCCCTTTTTACTAAAAGGTTGGGCATGCAAGCAACAGGCTTGCCATGCGCCAATCCAGAACTACCGCCGGGCTACTGCAGGAGCCTGGTCCGGTGGTAGTTCCTACCCCCAGCATGCACCATTTTTGATGCTAAAAAAAAATATTTTCTATTTTTGTAGCACCAGCACTTACCCAGCGGTAATTGGGCAGCACTATTTGCTGTCTTGTTACCGCCAGGTTAGTTTGGGAGCCCTTACACCTCAAGGTGGCAGTAAATGCTTCACTCCTGAAATGGCCACGTGGTTCACTTACTACACGCTGCAGTTTTTAGCTAAACAAATACTTTGCTGGAGGATGTAGTAACAGTGGTTAACATATATGGGGTTAAAGGTTTGGACAAGTTCCTGGAGGAAAAGTCTATGGAGACAGACATGGGGGGGGGGGGGGGGGGTGAAGCTACTGCTTGTTGTGGGATTGGTAGTATGGAATGTTGCTACCCAGGGTTTCTGCCTTTTCCAAAACAACCTTAAAGAACCTGCTTTCTTGAATTCTGATTGTATTCTTGTCCCCACTGCCTCCATAATTTCCTTATTCTTGTGTACCCCATTTTTGAAAAAACATATCTGTTAAACACAGTAATCCACTTCCAGTAGTGGTCACTGTTTACTGCCTCAGGGGGAAGTATGGGGCAATACATAATCAAGTATGGTATAATCAAGTACGAGAATGGTATGGGATTTGTGTTACAAGACGTACGAGGAGAGACTTGCTGACCTGAACATGTATACCCTGGAGGAAAGGAGAAACAGGGGTGATATGATACAGACTTTCAAATATTTGAAAGGTATTAATCCGCAAACAAACCTTTTCCGTAGATGGGAAGGCGGTAGAACTAGAGGACATGAAATGAGATTGAAGGGGGGGGGGGGGGGGCAGACTCAAGAAAAATGTCAGGAAGTATTTTTTCACCTAGAGAGTGGTGGATACTTGGGATGCCCTCCCACGGGAGGTGGTAGAGTTGAAAACAGTAACGGAATTCACATGCGTGGGATAAACATGAAGGAATGGATCCTTGGAAGCTTAGCCGAGATTGGGAGGCAGGGCTGGCACTGGGCAGACTTCTACGGTCTGTGCCCTGAAAATGGTAGATACGAATCAAGGTAAGGTATACACACAAAGTAGCACATATGAATTTATCTTGTTGGGCAGACTGGGTGGGACCGTACAGGTCTTTCTGCCTTCATCTACTATGTTACTATCCTACTTATTTTCGAAGGAGATGGCCGGCCAAATCAGTATAATCGAAAGCTGATTCTGGCCGGCTTCAACTGCTTTCCGTCGCAGGGCCGACCAAAGTTCAAGGGAGCATGTCGACAGTGTACCGAAGGTGGGATGGGGGCGTGGTTAAGAGATAGCCAGCCTCAGCCGATAATGGGGAAAAAAAAAAAAAAAAAAAAAGCCGGCCCTGACGAGCATTTGGCCGACTTTACTTGGTCCCTTTTTGTTCACGACCAAGCCACAAAATGTGCCCTAAATGACCAGATTACCACCGGAGGGAATCGGGGATGACCTCCCTTTACTCCCCCAGTGGCCACCAACCCCCTCCCACCCCAAAAAAAATTAAACCATTTTTTTTGCCAGTCTCAAATGTCATATCCAGCTCCATCACAGCACTATGCAGGTCCCTGGAGCAGTTTTTAGTGGGTACTGCAGTGCACTTCAGGCAGGCGGACCCAGTCTCATCCCCCCCCCCCCCCCACCTCTTACACTTGTGGTGGTAAATGGGAGCCCACTGTACCCACATGTAGGTGCCCCCCCCCGTTACCCTTTAAGGGCTATGGTAGTGTTTGCAGTTTTGGGGGATCAGCACCCAAGGTAAGGGAGCTATGCACCTGGGAGCAATTTGTGAAGTCCACTGCAGTGTCCCCTAGGGTGCCCGGTTGGTGTCCTGGCATGTGAGGGGGACCAGTGCACTACAAATGCTGACTCCTCCCACGACCAAAAGGGCTTGGATTTGGCCGGGTTTGAGATGGCCGCCATTAGTTTCCATTATTGGTGAAAACCAATGGCGGTGATCTCTCAGAGCGGCACAAATGTTAAGATTTGGCCGGCCCTGACCATATTATCGAAACAAAAGATGGCTGGATCCCTCATGAACACCCACTACATCAGAAACACCAGCCATTCATAAGAATAGCTATACTGGATCAGACCAATGGTCCATCTAGGCCAGTATCCTGCCTCCAGCAGTGGCCAATCCAGGTCATAAGTACCTGGCAGAAACCTAATTAATAGCAACATTCCATGCTACAAACCCCAGGGTAAGCAGTGGCTTCCCTATGTCCATCTCAATAACAGACAGACCTGCTCCATGGCACTCAAGAACCTTAATCATATCCCCCCTCAGCCGTCCCTTTTCACATATGGGAGCGGTTCTATCCCCTCTATCATTTTGGTTGCATTACCACTTGCGAGAACAGTTCTCCCTACTTTTAGATGACACTGCAGCTGGGTTGCCCCAATCAATATCCAGCAAATTGAAATCACCTAGCAATAGCAAGCAATTTTGTGAACGCCTTATATTAAATCTTTCTTCTGCCTACAAAGGAGGGGCAGCGGAATGCATTTTTGTTTGGGGGTTCCTAATCTCCACCCCTGCCCCATTCCTAGCTCCACCACAGACCCTGCCACTGCTACAACTTTTCTTCCAGCCCTCCACCGTCCAATGCTTTCTCCTGGCTTCTCCAGCCCTTCCTCCATTGCTCAATGCTCTCTCCTAGCTTTGTCAGCTTTTCCTTCACCAGCTGAATTCTCTCTTCTGTCTTCTCAGACCTTCCTGCTTCCTGGGTCTCAAGTGGCCTGTTGGTTTCAGCAAAATTTTGAAGTAGGAGATTCTGGCAGGCAGTGGTCTGAAAAATCTGTGTAACAGGCAGTCAGAATTTATATGTCATGAAATATGATGAGGTACAGGTACGTGGAATGTTTAGTTCAAGGACTTGTAGGTAATCTTTCCATGTGTCCCATTTTTTAAAACACCAATAGTGTTCCAATCGTTTTTAATAAAAGTTCTCTTTAATAGATCTCCTTGTAAGGTGACTGGGGTCACTTCAGCAAGTATATGGTTTCTCGGGTTAAGACTTAGAAAGTAGTGACATCTCTTTCTATGTCCCAACTTAGTTCAAGGCTGTATTGAATTAGAAGCTCGTCCAATCACAAATCCAAGTTCTTTTAGCATGTTTTGTGGAGCCTCAAATAACCTTGGCTAACATTACCTGTATTCTTTTCAGAATGGCTTCTTCTTTAGTGGGCAAGGACTTTAATCCTTTTCTTCTCCTTGTATGTTTTGAGTCCATAGGTGGCCATAGCAGTTGATGGGCTGTTGCCAAAGATGTGACCTTGCATCCTGTATTCAATAATCTTATGTCTTTTTCGGTACTAAAGAATCTTAGGTAGTTTCTGTTAAGGTCAAGACTCCTAGTAGAATGGTAGCTCAGACCCGGCGAGTGTTATGATTCTGTTAAAATTCTAGTCAGGCAGGGGAATGCTTGGAACCGCTCCTGATTGGTCCATCAGGGGCTGAGCTGATGTCAGTCTGTCTACTTAAGCTCACCTCTCCTGTCAACCCCTGCTTTGGCGTTTACTCCAAATCTTCTGAAGCCTTCCTTTGCTCTGTTTGAACTGTTAGCTCTGTGCTCATGTGGAGTTGTTACTCCTCTCCTGGCTGCAGTTTTCTATTGCTCTGTTTGCATGTGTCTAATTACCTCTCTCCCTTCACCTGCGGATCTTGCTGTGTGGTGAGTTACTTCTCGTTCTGTTCCAGGTTGTTTGTTTGCTTCCCTTTCTGAAGAGTTCCCTTCGTGCTATGTTGTTTTTGCCTGTCGGGTCCTGCCCTTTGTTTCTCTCTGTGGGGTTGTTTTTCTTTGTCTGCAGTATTCTCTGCCTCTGGTTTCTGTTTGTGTACTGAGCTGGGCTTAACCCTTTGTCTGCAGAGCTTCTCTGCTTACCCATTGTCTGCAGTGTTCCCTGCCTCTGGTTTCTGTTTGTGCACTGAGCTGCGTTTAACCCCTTGTCTGCAGAGCTTCTCTGCCTCTGGCAGTTATGTTTATTGCAGTCTTCCCTTGGTGACTGTTCCAGTACTTCCTTTATTGTACTGTATTACTGAGCACTGTCCCTTTCTGTGCTAGTGTGTGTGTCAGGCTCCACTCTCCCTTTTGCTGACTTTTTCCTTCCCTGTTTTGCTGAGGGTCTCTGCCTACAGTATCTTATCGCAGTCCCTCACTTGTTTTGTGTATGCTACCTCTTCTTGATTACCAGCACAGAGGGTGTTGCTGGTCCTCCGGTTCCCGGGGGGGGAGGAACACCTCGCTTAGTTTTTCTCCCCTCCCTAAGTATGACTCGGTTCCAGGTAGGCCGTGAGGCCCATTTGCTTGACTTCTGACTGAATCGGTTCCTGATAGGGCATACAGGCAGGCCTCATGGCCTATCTTCCCCTTTCTGGAAGTGCAAGATTGGTTGCGTGTGTGTGCAGGGATTGGTAGTTGGGGTCGTGTATAGTACCTGTTCGGTCTATCCTAGGCCTTGGCCTAAAAGCTATACTAGGCCTCGACCTAGGTCCAAGGGCTCACGACCAGACTAACAGCAGGAAAATGTTATCTCGGTTTATATTTGAGTATGTACTCATAACAGTGGAGACACTGCCATAGGGCATTGGCGCTCAACTGAGTATAATTGTAACACTCAATAAAATCAAAGTCCAAAATGGGTAACCTTCCAAACCTGTATCAAATTGCCACTCCTTGAATATTTTCACAGATCTTGTCTCTCCCAATGTCCCCCCTCAGGCACTCCGCTCTGTAGATAAATCTCTCTTATCTGTCCCCTTCTCTACTGCTAATTCCAGACTCCATTCCTTTTATCTCGCTGCACCTCACGCCTGGAATAGACTTCCCGAGCCTGTACGTCTAGCTCAGTCTTTGGCCGTTTTCAAGTCCAGGCTAAAAGCCCACCTTTTGACACTGCTTTTGACTCTTAACCACTACTCTCTTGCCCTGTACCTCACCTCTTTAATTCCCTCACCTCTTGGTTGTTCTGTCTATTTACCTGGTGTACAGCGCTGCGTATGCCTTGTAGCGCTATAGAAGTGATAAATTAAGTGCTGGAAACAAATACAATTTCAGATTTGACCTGATTTCTTTGGGTGACATATGCCAAAAATAGGGTAAGTACTAGCATTCTTCATTATCTTTCAAAGTGGAGCTGGCTGGCTACTAGGTCAGTAGATTACCACTGCATATTTCTATTTCTAGTTTGTGATTCCTTGTTCTGTATTTGGTGAGTTGCTGTCTGTGTTTTGCATGGGTGCCTGAGATGCAGTATTCTCTTAGTGAGTGATCTTTTCTGTGTAAGGATCTGTAGCAGTCCTGCTTGTTCTGTTTTCCCAGTAGGACAATGTGTAGAAATGTAGGAGCTTAGCTTTTTTTTTTTTTTTTTAACTCCATTGCACTGATGAGGTTATTGTTGGGAGGAAAGAGAAGCTAGAATCTATTGGAATCCTCTGGGTGAAGGAGAAGGGTACAGTAATATTTCACACAGGGCAGCGTAAAAGGTAGCAACAGCCTTGGATGCTATGCATATTTTACAAGAAGCTTGGTACTCGAAGAGCCTCTATAAAAGGCTCTGAGTACCAAGCTTCTTGTAAAATATGCATAGCGTCCAAGGCCGTTGCTACCTTTTACACTGCCCTGTGTGAAATATATTTGCCTAGTTTTACATGCATAGATCCCTAAGCATCTGTTTGTCCACATACATAATCTATATAAAATTATCCTCATGAGTGTTTTATTGTTTTGTTTTTTTATAATATTACTAAGCATAGTTAATAAACTGCAAAACTAATGAGTGGTAATTTGTCTTTTATGAAATGCAGCTGACCCTGGAGCATCAGATGCAGTTGCTAAAGCCAAGTGGGATGCATGGAACAAAAAAAAAGGTACTGGATATGCTTTAAACATGACTCGCTTTGTGCATTAGTGAGCAGGAGGGATCAGGCTAAATCCAGTTTTCTATTTTTGCATAGGTATGTCAAAAGATGACGCCATGAAAGCCTACATTGCTAAATCAAAGGAGATGGTAGCAAAATATGGTGTTGCCTCGTAGTTACCAGTGCCCTGAAACTGCTTTGTTATCCTCTGTAATAAATGGCTGCAAAATTGAACAGGCTCAGCTTTTTTTTTTTTTTTTTAATCTTTAGTTTTTAGCACTTTATCATTGGGATGCTCTGAACTTACACTGCTTTCTGTTTCTGGGATGGTATAGGGATGGAAAAGATGCAATTTATAGAATACATCAAGTACCTGTCTGTGTGACTAAATTTAGTTGTGGACAGTGTAAAACTTGCTGTAAATGCCGATGACTAAATTAGGCACGAACCAAATGTATTCCATTAAAAATGTGCATAGATTTTAGAAATGCCCATGACCCGCCTTTTCACACCCCTTTTTCAACTATGCAACTTAGAATTTAGGCTCTTAGGTAGAAAGCTGAAATCCAGATTCTCCAGGATAGCATTTTCAGAAATGGCTTTCCTTTCCACTCGCAGGACCCAAGAGTCAGGCAGAGCTCTGAAAATCTCAATGTGTGGTTGAAACAATGATGCAGGGATGAGGGATTTAGATTTATTAGGAACTGGGCAATATTCTGAAAGGATGGACTCCACCTTAATCGGGATGGAACAAGGCTGCTGGTGCTAACATTTTAAAAGGAGAGAGCAACAGTTGCCCAGGAATGCATGGTTCAGTGTGTATGGAGTGTCCTTGAAGGATGCTATTGAAACAGGATCTTTAGGGAATCCTGACAAGAGAGGTTTCAATAATGGTGAAAGAAAGCCAGGGGAGTATTTCATGGGAGAACACAGTAAAGGATGGAAATTATCCCCATCAACTTTTAAGCAGCTTGTAAGATGCAAGGAAAACTTGTTTTTTTAAGTGTCTATATACACATGCTAGCAGCTTAAAAATAAGTTGGGAGAGTTTGAGTATTTAGCATTAAACTCTTAGCAGAGATTGGGTGGTGATGCCAGTAATTGGGGAAACAGGAGCTGGGCAGACTTCTACGGTCTACGCCCTGATCGTGACTGAATAGATAGTGATGAGTTGGCGTGTAAATTTTAAAGGGCTTCGATGTTAGCTTCAGAACTTAGTACAAGAACAGTACTGGGCAGACGTCTACAGTCTGTGCCCTGAGAAAGGCAAGGACAAATCAAACTCTGGTATACATCACATACCATGTGAAATGAGTTTATCTTGTTGGGCAGACTGAATGGACCATACAGGTCTTTTATCTGCCATCATTTACTATGTTATTAAATGAAGAGGAAGATGTAATAGGCATCTCAGAGCCTGGTGGAAGTAGGACAATCAATGGGACACTGTGTTAGCACAGTTAAAATTATAGAGCATGCCAATGATAAGAGTGGATCAAATTTGGGGGTGGGGGTTGAGCTATATGTTAGAGGGAATGGAGTCAAGCATTCAACATGAAACAGATAGCAGCATGGATTCTTTGTGGATAGAAATTCCATGTGTGAAGGGAAGGAGTATACTGGTAGGCCTATACCACCATCCGCCAGGACAGAACGAACAGACAGATGAAGAAATTAAGATAAATGTTACATCGGGGAATGCTAGGGGAGGTAAGATGGAGCAACTGGTCCAAGCACCTACATGAGGGGGAGCTATTTTAGATCTACTCCTTAGTGGCATGGTATGAGAGGTAATGGTGTTGGATCCGCTGGGAAACGGTGATCATAACATGATCAAATTTGAGTAGATATCTGGAGTGGTCACAAAGGAAATCTACTGTAGCAGCATTTATTTTTCAAAAGGGTGACTATATGACAAAATGAAGCTAAAAGGATCACAAATGTGGAAAGAAGAGCAAACTACAGCCAATGAGGTTAAAATGTGAACTGAAAGAGGCTGTTAGAGCCAAAATAGCATCCTTTGAAGAATGGAAAAAAGATCTGAACGAAGAAAAGAAGCAACACATAAGCACTGTCAACCTAGATAAAAAAAAAAAAAAAAAAAGGCTAAAACAGAATATGAAGTAAAACTTGCCATGGAGAAAAACTCATGGTAACACTTTTTCTCCAAGGACAAGCAGGACATTCATTCTTGAAAGTGGGTAATGTGACTCCGTGTTCCCGGTCCAGAGCTTATAACTAGCTTTGTGGAGCACAAGACACACTCCACCACACATGTGCTGGTGCTTTCCCACCCACCGCAAAGGCGTGGCTACTGCAGTTGATTTTCTACCGTGGTGAGGAGAGGTCACTTTTGTGCTTTTCTCTTCATTCCTGTCTGGAAGAGCTTCATTTTTTTGGCTTTTTTCTGCAATTATTTATTCCTGTTTTGGGCTTTGGTCCCCTTCTCTTCCCATACATTATTAGTTCCTTTTTCCCCTTTTTTAAATTTTTTGTGACTTAGGCCGCATTTAGGCCTATTCTTCGGTCGGGTTTTTCCATTGACTTTTTTCTGGAGCCTTGCCTCCTTTTTCAGGCACCATTGCATCTTTTGATTTAGCTGTGGAAGTTTTTCCGTCCATGTCCACTAAAGTACCTAGTGGCTTTAAGCGCTGTACGCAGTGCAATCAGTGCCTTTTGGCCTCACATCAGGGTCTTTACCAAATCCCTAGCAGTAGCTGCAGCATCCAGTGGCGTAGCTAGGTGGGGCACAGGGGGAGCGGTCACTCCCCTAAACAGCTGTTTTGAAAAAATGGCGCCTGTGCGCCTCGTGGCAATAAATATTTTTTTCTGCTCCCTCCCTCCCGAGTCCTCTTCTGCCCATCTCTCCCGTCCCGTCCACGTGGTCACTTTTTTTTACTTCCCTGAAGCCTTCTCTGTCTCCCTCCTGCGCAGCACCAGCGATTCACAGTCAGCCTTCTGCTAGCGTCGGGGCCTCTCTCTCCTCAGGCACGTCTCACCTCCTGCGGAAAACAGGAAGTTGCAATAGAGTAGGCGGGATGCGCCTGAGGAGAGAGAGGCCCCGACGCTGGCAGAAGGCTGACTGTGAATCGAATCGCTAGTGCTGCTCCAGGAGGGAGACGGAGAAGGCTTCAGGGATGTAAAAAGTGACCACGCGGACAGGACGGGAGAGATGGGCAGAAGAGAGGGTGAAGCCAATTTTGGTAATCTTCCCCCCTCCCCCTCGCACAGCCGTTGTTGACGTTAAAAGCAAGCAAACTTACAATCTGCTGCATACACGTTGTCGTCCTTCATTGTTGGTCCATCTATAAAAATGCTAAAGCTGTTTCAGATGATAGAATATACTGAAATTAAATGGAAGTAGAACTAAACTCTCCTTTCATTGGGGCACATGGAATCGCATCTTCATCTGTGTTGTAGAAGTTTACCTTTTAGATACACAAATGGATTATTCTGGTTTGTTTGTTTTAATATTTAGCAATTTTTTTTTTTTTTTCTCTGAAATATTTCTTTTATTGGTTTTCAATCAAACATATAAATGGCGAGTGACCGTACTCACTTGCAAATGCGCAGTAGAAACTTCCCTCTCTGTCCCGCCCCCGCATCAATATGTGATGACGGGGGCAGGACAGAGAGGGAAACTGCGCGAAGCCGCTGACGTCATCGCTGCCCCCTCTCCACCTGGCTCGAGCACTCTCTTCGGGATTGAACTTACATCGGCGAAATGCAGCACGCAGAACAGCTGAGCTCCCGTCGCTCTTTCTTCCCTGCCTTTGTCCCGCCCTTGCCGACATTACGTCACACGAGGGTGGGACACAGGCAGAGAAGGAAGGCCGATGGGAGCTCAGCTGATCTGCGTGCTGCCTGCGTTTTGCCGATGTAAGCTCAATACTGAAGAGAGGGCCCGGGCTGGGTGAAGGGGTAGCGGTGACCTCGGGGGGGGGGGGGGGGGGGGGGGGAGGGGCAGCGGCAAGGGGAGGGGGCCTTGCCAAAACCCCATACTAGCCCGTTTGTACAGGCTCAACGGCTAGTACAAACATAAGCAAGAGCTCACAACATAACAAGCAATATTTTACAAAGTATGGCAACACTGGAGCTCACATTTAAGAAGTAGCAATCTATATCTAGAATCAAATTAAGTGAAAACAAGAGAGGAAAAGGGGAGGGGGCTGGAGGATATAAATCAAAGTATAAAGCATGCATATGCCATAAAATACATCAAATTTAGTACTTATCTCTGTACCGTATCAAAATAAGAGACAAGTGGTAGCCATTTTTCCCTATATGTTTTTTGAACATGTTTCAGGGGCATGTGATTTTATAAGTCAAAATAAAATTAAATATTTTGTTTCATGCAGATCTCTTTTGTTTAAACATAAGTGGGCAATAAGCCCCTAATGCAGTCCATTTGTTTTCTTATATTTTGTTCTTATGATGACTTATACTGTGCCCAAACTGAAAACTCTTATCTCTATCTGGTCCATAATAAAAGGAACACTATCCACCTTAAAAAAGTTGTTTGTGGCAGTACATGAGGAATTGTGATATTGTATAAATAAGTATATGTTTGTGTCCCTAGTCATGCATCCTACGTTTATATAATTTATTTTTGTTACATTTGTACCCCGCGCTTTCCCACTCATGGCAGGCTCAATGTGGCTTACATATTGTATACAGGTACTTATTTGTACCTGGGGCAATGGAGGGTTAAGTGACTTGCCCAGAGTCACAAGGAGCTACCTGTGCCTGAAGTGGGAATCCTTTCAAGAAATCCAGTTAATTGTTTAGCATTAGTGGAACATAGCCACAGAGGTATGGTATGGTTGCATTTTTAATATGCTAATACGAGGGCCCAGCTAAGGAACAAGTTATTTTGAGTTAGTCTTCACTGGATGAAGCATGCTTTCCTTGTGCCATACTATCCTGCAGGATAAAGGATTTTTTTTTTTTTACATTTATATCGCACATTAGCCCAAGCAAAGTCGGATTCAGTGTGGCTTACATATAACACATGCTAGAGTGTCCCTATAACCAGCCCCTCCAAATGATGACACACTGATTACGATTTATAACAAATTACTACTCTTCCTATGAAAAGTTATTATACTTCTGTGTACATCCGTATACTGCACAAATTGACATGTTTGAAAATATGAGATTAAATACAAATGCTACCAATAATAGAGTGACAATGTGGATGCAACAACTCATAGGTTTGCTTGCTTTCTTTTCAGAATGCGGGGAAGGGGAAAACTGAGACTGGCCTAATTGGTTTTAACATTTTGACATCACTTGGTCTCCTGTCTATTAAAACCTCCTTGGAGCTGGGAGCAGGCCAGGGCGATATGTGGCCCCAAGGAGGATGGGGAGCGCTGAAAGAGACGGGGAAGAAGGTTAACATGGGGAGAGAGAAGGATATAGTAAATGCTGGACAAGGAGGGAGAAGGAGACAGAGTCAATACTGGACAGGGAAGAGGGTAGAGACACTGGAACACAGAGGCGATGCTAGAAAAAGAAGAAATGGGGACATAGGGGCTGTACTGAAAAGGAGGGGGATAGGGACACAGGCGCACTACTGGAAATGGGAGGAGGAGATAGGGAAAAAAGGATGATGCACTTGGAGACAGATGTAGAGAAGGAAAGGAAGAAGACAAGAGGCAAGCGAAGAAATGGAAAGGCCAACCTGGAAAAGAATTTGTAAGGATGACTCATGGAACATGAAAAAAAGACTAGGACCAGCCAAATTTCCAGACAACAAAAGTAGAAAAAACTTGGGGCGAGAGAAGGATATAGTAAATGCTGGACAAGGAGGGAGAAGGACACAGAGTCAATACTGGACAGGGAAGAGGGTAGAGACACTGGAACACAGAGGCGATGCTAGAAAAAGAAGAAACGGGGACATAGGGGCTGTACTGAAAAGGAGGGGGATAGGGACACAGGCGCACTACTGGAAATGGGAGGAGGAGATAGGGGCACCACTGGAAGGGGGCTATAGGGACAATGGTGAAAAAGGGGTGAGATGGGGACAAAGGTAATTCTGGAAAAGGGGGAAGATGGTAATGGGTAATGCTGGGAAAATGGGGACACAGGACAATGTTAGAAAAAGGAAGAGGTGGGTACACAGATGCTAGAAAGGGGGAGATGAGGAGACCAGATAGACTTGTGCTGAAAAAGGGGGGAGATGGGGACACAGGGCAGATGCTGAACTTGGGGGTAGGATAGGGACACCCAGAAGGGAGATGTTGGACAGGACAAATAGTGGTGCAGAGGAAAAAAGGATGATGCACTTGGAGACAGATGTAGAGAAGGAAAGGAAGAAGACAAGAGGCAAGCGAAGAAATGGAAAGGCCAACCTGGAAAAGAATTTGTAAGGATGACTCATGGAACATGGAAAAAAGACTGGGATCAGCCAAATTTCCAGACAACAAAAGTAGAAAAAACTTATTTTTATTTAATACTTTGTAAGGACTGAGATGTACCTGCTTTGTAAAATGTACATTTTTTTAAATTTTTATTTTGCAAAGTACAGGAGAAAATGCATGTCTGTCTTTTTTTTTTTTTTTTTTTTTCCTCCCTTTTCCAGTATTGTACTGTTTTAGAGTCTGGCTTCCTTGGGCCGGGAGGGGTCTCTATTTCAATTTTTGCTGTTGTTTTGTTTTTGTGGCTCCCTATTCTGCATTAGATTGGTGGCATGGAATGTTGTCACAATTTGGGTTTCTGCCAGGTGCTTGTGACCTGGGTTGGCCACATTGGAAACAGGATACTGGGCTAGACGGACCATTGGTCTGACCCAGTATGGCTACTCTTATGTTATATAGATGAGGGTCTGTCCATGTTCTGCATGTGTGACTGAGGTGAAGGATTCTGCTAGTAGGAATTAACGGTGCAGCTTGTTCCAGTTTCCCAAGAGTAGGTATATTGGTGCTCCAGAGCCCAGTGTACTAGATATAGCACTGTCGTCTGATAGGTGGGTTAGGGCTGTTATGGTGTGGTAAGTTTTGTGTTCTAGGGCAGCCCTGGAGTACCCCCTTGTCAGTCAGTCAGGTTTTCAGGCTATCCACAATAAATATGCATGACATTGATTTGCATACTGCCTCCATTCCATGCAAATCTTTTTCATGCAGATTCATTGTGGATAGCCTGAAAGCCTCAATGGCAAGAGGGTACTCCAGGACCACCTATGGAAACACTTCTCTAAGTCCCACTGTAATATTTATAGTCTTTTCATAGGTAAGTTAGGGCTGTTATGGTGTGGTAAGTTTTTCAGTATAGTTTTGGGTGTCTTTTTGCAGGGGTTTGTGTTATTTCACAAAATGTCTAGCCCTATTTGAAAGTAGGCTCTGGGGCAAGGGCCACCTTTGGTGGCCCTTGTCACCCAAAATAAAAATGCTCAAGAGTAGTGTTTTCACATCCTGTAGAGTCACCACACAAACAAAGCCCATCTTGATTTAAACAAGGTGTCTAGCAGTGGAAGGACTGGGTGTGCTATTCCTGAGGTGATGGTCTCGATTTGAATATTTTTATTTGACCTTAAGAAGACAGGTTGCCTGCTCTGGCCAGTCCAAGGACCTCTTCTGCGTCCTGCCTCCTGATGTAACTTACTATTTCCTTGTAGGCAGGACGCAACAGAGACAGCCTGTATTAATCATTGCCCACCACAGCCCTTGAGCAACAACACAAACACTGCAGTCTAGCCGACACCAACTGGTGCCTATTTTATAAGTCTGCTCCCCCTGAGATCAAAACCTGGCTATGCCTCTGCTTTGCCTGTGTCAAGGGACCTTAATGTCATTCTAACCTAGCTGATGAAAGCTCCTTTCGAGCTTGTCAGCCTCCATTGAAAAAATTTGCAAGGCTGCGACATGCTCTTTAGTCCACACAGTCCCCTTGAGCAGGATACCTAACACAACAGTTGGTTCGGGCAGACAGTGTTGCAGAATCTGTTTAGGGTCTAGAATCCAACTGCACCTCCCCTAGGCCCGTTTTATTTTGTTCCAGGCTGCACTCTCACTCAGTTTGTGTATAGTTTCAGGTTAATCTGAGTTATGTCCTTGCCGTTGTGAGGCCCAATTGACAAATGTTTGTTGTTTTCGGTAACCTTGGATGCTAGGGATACCCCATTTGTGAGAATTAATGGCCTGCTTGTCCTCGGCGAAAGCAAATATATTTACCTTTAGCAGGTATTCTCCAAGGACAGCAGGCCTTATATTCTCACAAACCTCCCATCTCCACTAGAAGTTGTCCCCTGTTTTTCTTTTGTATACTGTAGTATTTAACTGTGGTAGCCACGCCTCTGCGGCAGGTAGAAAGGCACCCGCGCATGCATGGTGGAGTGAGTCTTGCACTCCATGAAGCTCTGTAAAGCTTGTTATAAGCTCTGGACTGGGCAACATGGCACTGTGTTACCCACTCGTGAGAATATAAGGCCTCCCGTCCTCAGAGAATACGTGTTACAGGTAAGTATCTTTGCTTTCAAGTACATCAGAAGCAGAAAGCCTGTGAGGGAATCGGTGGGACTGTTAGATTATGAAGGAATAAAAGGGGCACTTAGGGAGGACAAGGCCATAGCGGAGAAATTGAATGAATTCTTTGCTTTGGTCTTCACAGAAGAAGATGTAAGAGAAATGAAATAACTTTGGTTTTCAAAGGGTGATGATATGGAGGAACTGAAAGAAATCTAAGTGAACCTAGAAGATGCACTGAGCCAAATCAACAAGAATGATAAATCACCTGGACCAGATGGTATACACCCAAGGGTACTGAAAGAACTCAAACATGAAATTGCTGATCTGCTGTTAGTAATCTGTTAAAATCTTCCATAGTACCTGAAGATTGGAGGGTGGCCAATGTAATGCTGATTTTTAAAAAAAGGGTTCCAGGGGTGTTCCAGGAAATTACAGACTGGTAAGCCAGGCTTCAGTAGCGGGCAAAATAGTGGAAACTACTATACTATGAAGAATAAAATTACAGAACATGTAGAGAAACATGCTTTAATGGGACAGAGTCTTACCTCACCAATTTACTTCATTTATTTGAAGGCATGAACAAATATGTGAACAAAGGTAAGCCGGTTGATGTAGTATATCTAGATTTTCAGAAAGCTTTTGACAAAGTTTTTGATGAGACTCCTGAGAAAATTAAAGAGTCATGGGATAGGAGGCAATGTGTCTCTGTGGATTAGGAATTGGTTATTGTACAGAAAAGAGGGTAGGATTATATGGTCATTCTTACTGGAGGAGGGTGAATAGTGGAGTTCAAGGATCTATCTGTACTGGTATCGGTGCTGTTTACCATATTTCTAAATGATCTGGAAATCAGAACAAGTGAGGTGATTACATTTGCAGATGACTCAATATTATTCAAAGTTGTCAAAAACATAAGCAGATTGTGAAAAATTGCAGGAAGACCTTAGGAAACTGGAAGACTGGGCATCCAAATGGCAGATGAAATTTAATGTGGACAAATGCAAAGTAATGCACAGTGGGAAGAATAATCTGAATCATAGTTATGTGATGCTAGGGCCCACTTTAGGAGTCAGCCCTCAAGAAAAAGATCTAGGTGTCATTGTGGATAGTATGCTGAAATCTTTTGCCCAGTGTGCAGCAGTGACCAAAAAGCAAACAGGATGCTAGGAATTATTAGGAAAGGGATGGTGAATAAGACCAAGAATACTAATAATGCCTCTGTTTCGCTCCATGGTGTGACCTCCCCTTCAGTAGTGCGTTCAGTTCTGGTCACTGTATCTCAATTAGAAAAGGTTCAAAGAAGAGTGCCCAAACTGATAAAGGAGATGGAACATCTCCCATATGAGGAAAGACTAAAGAGGTTAGGGTTCTTCAGCTTAGAAAAGAGACTGCTGAGGAGCAGATATGATTGAGGGCTACAAAATCCTGAGTGGCGTAGAACAGTTCAGTAAATTGATTTTTCACTCTTTCAAAAAGTACAACGACCAGGGGACACAACGAAATTGTATGGAAATACTTTTAAAACAAATAGGAAGGAAGAAATATTTTTTTTCACTCAAAGAATAGTTAAGCTGTGGAACTTGTTGCTGGAGGATGTAGTAACAGTAGTTATGATATCTGGGTTTAAAAAAGATTCAGACAAGTTCCTGGGGGGAAGTCCATAGTCTGCTATTAAGATGGACATGAGGGAAGCCACTGCTTGCCTGGATTTCTAGCAGGGCCACCAAGGGTGGGGGGGGGGGGGGCCCAGGCCCAGCTGGTGCCGGCATGATTGATTGGTCTCATGCTTCCTTGTGCACAGGTCCTTCTTCTTGCCTCGTCCTGCCTTCTGTGTGAAGTACTTCCTATGTTTCCGCAAACACAGGAAAGGATAAGGCAGGAAGAAAGACCTGTGTGGCAGAGCAGAGTTAGCGTGGTCTCAGTACACAGCAGGCAAATGTTAAGGAAGTAAGCAGGCCTGGAGTGGGGGCCCAGGGACTGTTTGCCTCACGCCCGGATTTGTCTCTTTGTGGCCCTGATGGGTAGCATGGAATGTTGCTACTATTTGGGTTTCTACCAGATCCTTTTGACCTGGATTGTTCACTGTTGGAAGCAGGATACTGGGCTAGATGGACCATTGGTCTGCCCAATATGGCTAATCTTATGAGGACCCACTACTTATGCAGGCACTGGCCATACAGTGCTGGTGTCTTCCTGGCTAAACAGGCAGATAGTTCTGGCACTAAATATCACCTGGCATCTGAATATCGTCCAGGTCTGTGCCTCACCTGCATGTTTGATCCCAGTGTCTGCATATGGTCTGACATTGATTATGTGGATTTAATTCTGCTATTGGCTTCTACTGGGCTCATTTTTGAAAGAGAAGGATGCTCATCTTTTGACATAAATCGGAAGATGGACATCCTTCTCACAGGGTCGTCCAAATCGGTATAATAATCAAAAGCCAATTTTGGATGTCCCCAACTGCTTTCCGTCACAGGGACAGCCAAAGTTCAAGTGGGCATGTCGGAGGCATAGCGAAGGCGGGACTTGGGCATGCCTAACACTTGGACGTTCTTGACCCATAATCGAAAGAAATGAGGACGTCCCTGACGAACACTTGGATGACTTTACTTGGTTGTGTTTTTCTTACGAACAAGGCACAAAAAGGTGCCCGAAATAACCAGGTGACCACCGGAGAGAATCAGGGATGATCTCCCCTTACTCCCCTAGTGGTCACTAACCCCCTCCCACCCTCAAAACATATCTTTCAAAATATTGATTGCCAGCCTCAGCTGTCATACTCAGCTCCATGACAGCAGTATGCAGGTCCCTGGAGCAGTTTTAGTGGGTGCAGTGCACTTCAGGCAGGTGGACCCAGGCCCATACCCCCCTACCTGTTATGTTTGTGGAGGAAACAGCGAGCCCTCCAAAACCCACTGTACCCACATCTAGGTGCCCACCCATAAGGGCTATGGTAGTGGTGTACAGTTGTGGGTAGTGGGTTTGGGGGGCTCAGCACACAAGGTAAGGGAGCTATGTACCTGGCAGCAATTTAGGAAGTCCACTGCAGTGCCCCCTAGGGTGCCCAGTTGGTGTCCTTGCATGTCAGGGGGACCAGGGCACTACAAATGCTGGCTCCTCCCCCGACCAAATGGTTTGCATTTGGTCGTTTCTGAAATGGACATCCTTGGTTTCGATTATTGCTGAAAATCAGAAACGACCAAATCTAGGGACGACCAAATTTAAGGATTTGGACGTTCCTGACAGTATTTTTGAAACGAAAGATGGACGTCCATCTTGTTTCGAAAATACAGGTTTCCCTGCCCCTGGATCGGGATGTTTTGCGAGGATGTCCATATCAAAACATGGATGTCCCTTTTGAAAATGCCCCTCTATGTTTACCAGAAGGGGTGTTTGTTTGAAAAAAAAAAAGAATTTCACTTTTTTTTTTTCATTCTCATCCCTCTCAAAATATAACATTAAATAAACCAAAGTAACTGAAGACTATAACTTAAAATATTATTACTCTCTTTGTTTAATGCTACCAGATATCTACAGGATTTTAGGCACATAATTCCTGCTTTTTATATTTTATAATTTAATATCACATACAGAGACAAGTAGCAAAATCACCTGAGAGATGATGGAAATTGGTTCAGAAGTATGATAAGGTGATTAATCTCCAATACAAAATCCTACACTTGTGATGCCTGCTGCAGCTATATGGTACTGTGGTACGAACAGAGATTTTTTTCCCTGGTATCAGAAGTGCTGGTATTCACATGCAAGGGCCATCCTTAGAGGACTGGGTGACCAGCTAGAAAATGACCCCCACAATAGCCATACCCCCTGCAGTCAGCCACAGAGTCTATCATAAGAAGGCAGCATTGCAAATTTTACTCCAGTCCTTAGAACATACCTTTTATTGAAAAGATTTTAAGCTTGATTGCTACAAATCCCTATGCAGAAAACATTTGCTCACAAAATACTTCACCCTAGTCACATATGCAGAATATGGATGGAGCGTTACCAGATACAGAATAAATGAGGACATATTTGAAACAGATAATGTACAGACAAAAACTGAAGTGAAAACCCCAAGAAGCTAGATTCTGCCTGCAGTAAACTGCCGGAGAACTAGAAACAGAAAAGCATTTGCTCTTGAACTGTGCAAAATACAAAGATATCAGATGTTGCACATTCGGATTCCTAAAGCAGGAATATTCAAATCACTAGGGGGGTCGGCGTGCTGGCGTTTTTAGCACGCGCTAAAAATAGGCGTGTGCTAAACAGTAAAGACACCAATGTATTCCTATGGGCGTCTTTAGCGTTTAGGACGCGCCTATTTTTAGCGTGTGCTAAAAACGTCAGCACGCCTTAGTAAAAGACCCCCTAAATTCCAAAACAAGCATTTTTTCTACTTATATTGTCTAGGTAGCTCATGTCTCCCACATTTTGCAGTGGCTGAGCTGTTATGTGCTGGCTAGAGCATGTCATTCTCCCTTGGACCTTTGGGAATTGGCTGACATCCATGCTTCTCCTGTAGGGGGTTCTCTGTGTGTGTGTTGAGGTGTGCAGAGACTGAGCTCTATCATTAGTATTTGGGACCATGTGTCAATTTTAACAGGTCATGCAAAAATACCCCTGGAGAAAAGCTCTTGGAGTAAGTTGGTGGTTACATGAAGAAAACAGTGGGCAAAGGAGAGGTATGAAAATTGTAAACATTATTGGCATCTATATGGTGCTATCAAGGAAAAACAGACATACATAGGAGTTCTCTGCAATTCTAATGAATCTGCTAGAGATGAGAGAACAGAATGTAAAGACTCCAAAGTGAGTTAATAAGTGGGGTTTAAGGGTGAGTGCAGGGATGACTCGGATGAAAATGAACACAACATAAAGAAAATATATTTTACTAGTAAAAAAGGCCCGTTTCTGAACACAAACGGGCACTAGCAAGGTTTTCCCCCAGGTCATCACCGCTCCCCCCGCCACCCCCCCCCCTCCCGAGGTGCTCCAACAGTCCCGTCCCCCCCAAACTGCCTCGTGCATGTTTCACACACCTTCCCAGTATCTCTCTCCCCCCCCGAGTTTCAGGGTCTCCCTCTCACTTCCAGGATCCCCCCTTGCTCACAGTTCCAGGGTCATCATGCCTCCCTCCCTCCCACTGCCAGCCCCCCTCCTTACAAATTTTTGAAGTCTCACCCAGTCGGGGTTACGATGTACGGCGGCAGCAGCAGCAGCAGCAGCAGCATCGGTAAACGGCATACAGGCTCGGGCTGTCTGTCTCTCAGCTCTGGTCCCACCCTCATTGGGACCAGAGCTGAGAGACAGACTGCCCGTGCCTGTACGCCATTTACTGGTGCTGTTGCCGCCATCCGCCGTAACCCCGACTGGCTGAGACTTCAAAAATTCGTAAGGAGGGGGGCTGGCAGTGGATGGGAGGAGGGAGGATGGAAGGCTACGACGATCCTGGAACTGTGAGCGAGGGGGGATCCTGGAACTGGGAGGGATGGAGGGAGGATCCTGGTAGTGGGAGGGAGACCCTGAAACTCAGGGATCTGGGAGGGAGGGAGACTTGGGGGGCATGGCGTTGCGGTGAGGGTGGCAGGGGCGGAGCCTCTTGCTCCTGTCTTGTGGTTGGTCAGTGTTGCGGGTGACGTACCCCTCCTCCTTATTGCCGAGCCAATCTGGTGTCTCCTTTCCGGTGACATCAGCGATCTACGGAGCCTAGCAGACCAACTCTGAAGGAGCCACGGTCTGAGGCAGCAAAATTAGAACGTTGGCGGTGAGAATTATTATATAGAATTGCAAACATGGATGAGACAGCAGTAGTTCCATTGAATCATATAGCCTTTAAAATTGTCCAGTTTTAAACTCGTTAACTATGAACACAGCTGAGATTAGTTTTGTAGCATACATGATGCTTTATCCTTGTGTGAACCTCAGATCTGACAATCCATTACTAGGCAGCCAAATGAAACTGGGTTGTTTTTTTTTTTTTTTTTTGGGGGGGGGGGGGGGTTCTGTTTCTACTGAAACAGAATCTGTGGCCGAAATTTGCCACTTGGTTTTGACCAAACCAAAACTGGTCCCACCCCCAAACCATATGTTGAATAAAAGCATAAAAAATAGAAGTGGAAAGCTTCAAAGAACATGCAGAATAAGCTGTTTCAACACTAAACCTCCTGGGACATGAGAAAAGAATGTGGCAGTAACACATCAGCCAAAGGCACGGCTCCAGAAAGTCTGTGAAGGGGGAGCAATAAGGGGAAACAGATGCGGCATATGTTCTGCTTTAAGTTAAAGGATTTATGGTATGATACAGCCTGCACGTGATGTTAGAAGAAATAGCAGGGACAAACAGTATATAAGCAGGATAGAAGAAATATGTAGTAAGCATTCTGACTCCTTTGCCTTAAGCATTCTGATTTCGTTGCCTGTATATAGCATTCTGATTTCTTTGCTGTACATTGCTTTTTTTAATCATTCATTCTGACTTGTATATTGCTTATCAAGAAATGCTTCCTGAAATAGCCCATTGAGCTATTCAGTCAATTCTGAACCAAGAATAAACTTTTTATATTAAATAGGAAATTCGTCTGGCCTTTTCTACAAAAGTGGCGACCGCGGCAGGACAAAAGATTTATGCCGCACACGGAAAAGAGAAGGCGAGACGAATGCCAAATTAAGTGTTTGTTGTTAATGAAAGTTTTTTACAGGATTTTGAGAGCAAGCGTTGTTTAAGCCTGATTTCTGTGTACCACGGATTTGGGAGTGATCAACCTACTGAAGTGGACATACGGGTGATGACTCCTGGGCTTGCTAAAGAGAAATAAGAAGACGCGTGAGTAAGCTTACATTGTGGACTTATTAGTAGTATATTTGTTTAGCTTTGTAGTTTTCTTTTTTGTATATTTTCTTTGTTTAAGTGCATTAGTATATTTTTGTAGGTTGTGGCTCTATAGGAGAAATTGTAATAGTCAGAATAAAATGGAAGGGAAAGGGGTAGATAAGAAAGAAAAGCCTCCTGTATATGCTTTGTATTTAGATTTAGATAGTTCAAAAAAATGCACCCCTTTGCAGCATGTCATAGAATTATTCCCGTTAGAAAAAAAAACAGATTGAAGAAACACATGAGAAATGGGTCAAATATGATGCAAAAGATTCTTTTTTGAGCTGGTCTCAGTATGGATCGTTTGAAAAAATACAGCAAGAACAGGAAAAGCAGCCTGTGGTTCAGCCTGAAGGTTGAGGAATGTCATCTGGTTTTGATTTCTCGGGTGTCTGGCTTAGGCTACAGGTTAGAAAGGTCAGGAAGAACTGAAATTTGTTTTGTTCCTTTTAAAAGATTGTGTTAGATTAGATTTAAATAAGTTTGATTTTGTCTTATAAGGTGATCTCTGTTTATTTTAAAATATGTGTTATTCTGTTTAATTAATAAGTTCTAGTTCTCTATGTGGAATGTCTTTGCAATTTAACTTTGTTTGACCCTTTTTTAAGTGAGATTCCTGCAGTGTTAAGAGATCATCTGGTTTGAATTAGTCACAGTCCTAGCTAGTTCTGTGTGTAGGGCTAATAGGTGAAAGAGGTGATTTAAAATCTTTAATAACATCTGAACAATATGATTTGTCAGCAATATGGTCACTATGCCTCAGAATGTTATCAGAATACAGGAATGCCCCAAGTACAAATGCAGACGCAGCAAGGATTGATGCCACAAGTAGTAGGGATGCCTGTGAGTGCCCCGCAGACTGCAATACAGCAGCCGGCGACGCAATCACAGGGACCAGGGGCTGCAGTACAGAGACAGGGTACTGTGAATGCCTTTCCAACTTGGCAGAATATTCCAGACCAATGCTATTGACTGGAAGCGGACCCGTGTCAGGAAGAGGGAATGATTTTCAGGTTAGACACAAGGGAGCCCTTTATTACATTGACAATTGGAAAATATGGAACTCCTGTGAGATTTTTGATAGATACAGGGGCGAGTACCTCTGTGTTATGTGCAAAACCACAGGGAGTTAAGCTTTCAAATCAGTATAGAACAACAGTGGGATTTACGGGGATAGAACAAAGAAAAAGGCTAACAGAACCGACTCTGGTGCGCTTGGAATGCCAACCGCACGGTTCAAGGGAGGCTGTGGTACCCTTCTTAGTGGCACCTGATTGCCCAGTAAATTTGTGTGGTAGAGACTTGTTGTCTCAATTAGGATTGTGTTTAGATTTTGGAGATAAAGGAATACCAAGTTTGCTCACTATGGTCCAGCAGTTGAATAATGAAAATAAAGTAAGGGTTATGGAAGAATTACCACAACATATTTGGAGTACAAGTGAGTCACCATATGGACTAGCCGTAAATGCAAAACCCCATAAGATAGAATTAATAGAAGGGGCACAGGGGCCGAAGCAAGACCCTTACCCCATACGACCTAAATTAGTATCCAAAACCCTGGAACACATTGGTAAATTATTGAAATGTGGTATTATTGAACCTTCAGTATCCCCGTACAATACCCCATTGTTTCCGGTCCCGAAAGGGGAAAACAATGTAAGGATAGTACATGATTTAAGAGAGCTAAATGAAGTTACAAGAAATCAATTTCCGATTTGTGCGAATCCTGCTACACTTTTGCATACCCAGAATATATATGCGTACAATACTGTCATTGACTTGTCTAATGCATTCTTTTCAATACCTCTTCATCCAGAGTCTAGGGATTTGACGTTATTTATAGTACAGAATGAGGCATATCGGTGGACTAGGAATGCCGCAAGGCTTTACTGATAGTCCATCGGTATTCTCAAAACAACTAATGATGGATTTAAAGGATTTCAGGAGTCACTTGCCTGACACGGTGTCATTGTTTGTCTATGTAGATGATATTCTATTGTCTGCTGAGACTGAAGCAGAATGCCTAGAATGGACTAGAAAATTATTTTTGTTATTAGGAGAGTTAGGATATAAATGTAATAAGGAGAAATGTGTTATAGCTCAGTCTACTGTCACCTTTTTAGGACAAAATGTTTCAGCAGAACATAAGGTCATTATACCGGAAGTTATATCTATTTTAAATGAGACTCCGGTACCACAAACAGTTACCCAGTTACGTGCTGTTTTGGGAATGTTAAATTACTGCAGACAATGGATACCAAATTATACACAAAAAGTAATGAGACTTTATAAACATTTGAAACTGCCCGCAGCCACACCAAAGAATACACTAATTGTGTTGGAAGAGCAGGATAAGATAGTGCTGGCTAAGATTGTGAGGGATTTGTTATCCCCAGGACCCTTAGCAGTAATAGATATCCAATCACCTGTGCATTTGTGGGTAAAAGACATGGGAAATAGTTGGGCAGCTATGATTAATCAAAACAATGAAGTAAATGCACCAGTAGCTTTTTTATCAGGCTCTTTTAATCATGTGGAAAAGGGAATGAAAGAAATACCAAAGTTATTGACAGCTATTGTGGCAGCAGTAGGCAAATGGAGAGCACAAATGCCTTTTGTTCCTATTGTAATACATACCAACCACACGATTAAAACGCTGTTGAGCCCTAGCCAGACGGCATTGACAGCCACTAGATTTGGAAAATATCAAGCAGTACTTTTAGGACAAGATATAAGAATAATACCATTAACTAAAGAACAGAGAAATAAGATAGATCTGCTTTTTCCTGTCGATCAAGAGGGTGAGATCGATACTATAAAAATCCCTACATTTCACTGTCTTACTTTTGAACCCTTATCTGATGGGTTGATATGGTTTACAGATGGAGCTTGTGAAAGGACTGTTGCAGGCTTTGCCTGCGTGCAGATGGATGAGAATCTAAGAAAGATAATGCAAGTACAATATAAAACCCCTCCTGACCATACTGCACAGCATGCTGAACTTTTGGCCGTTATTACGGCCTTACAACACACTGATATGACTCAAAATGTCACTATATATACTGATAGTGGTTACGTTGCAAGTTCACTACAGTATCATATATTAAAATGGCAGCGTAGGGGGATGATAACCAGTGCAGGTAAAAATCTACAACATTACACATATTGGAAATTGCTGTTTGAAATTTTGGCAAGAAGGGAACGTGAAGGTAGAAAAACTGCAGTTGTGTGGACCCCGGCC
Organism: Microcaecilia unicolor; assembly: GCF_901765095.1. Lineage (NCBI taxonomy): Eukaryota > Metazoa > Chordata > Amphibia > Gymnophiona > Siphonopidae > Microcaecilia > Microcaecilia unicolor. The sequence goes on along the minus strand of NC_044031.1, from coordinate 123,464,053 downwards.
CACACTGAAAGGCCAACCTTTGAGGCACAAGGTAATGCAATGGCTGATGCAGCAGCAACGGAGGTGGTTAAGCAAAGTGAAAAGATTTTGTATAATACTAGACAGACACAGGAAGGGCCACTTACGAATGTAGATAAGATTGAAATGTGGCAGCCAGAGGGACAGGAAAGTGAAAAATGGTTGAAGAGAGGATGTATGAAATTGGGAAGTGAATGGTTTAATGCAGAAGAAGGATTACCTTGTATGCCAATGAGTCAGGTGATTAAGGTATTAACTGAGTGGCATGCAACCATGCATTGGAATAAGGAAACAATGAAACAACAATTTGAGCAAAGATTTTGGACTTTAAAAATTGATAACTTGATTCAACAGGTTGTGCAGAATTGCATGGTATGTAATATTAACATACCTAAAAGAGGTCCTAAAATATCGCCTGGGACACTTCCAGTACCAGAAGGCCCAGCAAAAGAATGGTATATTGATTTCACTGATATGATTGTTCCAGTGCAGGGAAAAAGATATTTGTTAGTTTGGGTGGATGCTTTTTCAAGGTGGATAGAAGCATTTCCATGTAAAAGGGAGACAGCACATGAGGTGGTACAATGCCTGGTAACTCACATTATGCCAAGCCATGGGTGTCCGTCTAGAATAATTTCTGATAACGGGACACATTTTAATAACAGTGTTTTGAAAGAAATGGAAACGATTATGGGTTTAACACACAGGAAAGTATCAGTGTATCGCCCCACCTCCAATGGTTTGGTGGAGCGCTACAATGGTATTTTAAAAACAAAATTGAGAGTCTTACTAAAATCTCTCAATAAAGAACTGGTGGGAAAATTATATACATGGCTTGATGTATTGCCATTAGCATTAATGACAATAAGGGCCCAACCAAATGGGCGTACAAAATTGTCCCCATTCCAAATTCAGACAGGACGTCATTTCTTCCCGATGCAGACAGCAAGTACTGATAATACAACTCAGTACTGGCAAAAGCTACAACAAATGTTGAACCTGACGAGTGATATGATCCGAACAAATGTAGCATCACAGGCAGGGACTACTAATGATGTTTGTGCTTTTAAAGTAGGTGATTTAGTACTACGAAAGAACTTTACACATAAAACATGGAAGGATCCTGTGTATGTAGGACCTTTTGCTATCACGGCCCTTACTCAGACTGCTGCCCGTCTGGAAGGTCATACTTCTTGGATACATTTATCAGATATTCGACGAACTAATAATATTGAAATGGACAAAGAATAAATTAACATCATGTCCCTAAACATGATGGTATTGGGATGTTGTTGTTTGTTAATTTTCTCAGCGGGATGGACAATGAATACATATGAGAATAGACTTGTTACAGTTGCCGAGATGTTGAATTTGACTGATTGTATCATATGTGCCCACCGACTGACATCATCCTTGTCCTTGCCAGCCATGATATATGGGACTACAATGATAAAATCATGTCTGTTATCCCAATAATACCTGTGTAAGGGATGATGGAAACCTTCATTGGACAAATGAGACTATTTATAAGCAAGCCTTGCTTACGGACAAGTATCCACAGACATCATTTTGGTGTCTAATCAATAGTATGACAACTGAAAACATCCCCCCAATAAAGTGCAATTACACGCACAATGTTGTAACAGGTAATTGGTCTATAGGAGGAAATACAGTGATTGTAAATGTCACAGCCAAAGAAAAGTGTGGCCATAAAACAAGCTGTAATAAGACTTTAACTCAATGGTATGTAACAACTGATGCAATGAATGTTAATACCTTGGAATATGCTTTTAATTTGTGTAATTTTTAATGCCACATCAGCTAATGAAAAGTAAGAATGACAGTGTATTTCTCTTTGAGCTCGGCTAGGAGATTATCTGTGGTGTGACTATAAATTATATACCTCAAGAGATATAAATTTTGTACCCTAGTACAGTTGAACCTGTTTAATGCTGTGTAACATGTGTATTAGCATGTTTGCAAAGATGTGCCAGGATGCTTTTAAAATGACAATGGTAACTGAAATCAAGAATGAATAGAACTTTAATATGTCAGCAAAAATATTGAAAGATGTATGATGATGAAAAGACAGAGCTTGCAGGCACAGCATATCATAAATAACAAGGGGGAGGAGATTTAGAAGGGAGGTAAAAAGAAACAGACTGGAGCTGAAACAGATGTGTGAGGCCTGAAACAATCAGTCCTCAAGGGAGGATTTGTTGAATAAAAGCATAAAAAATAGAAGTGGAAAGCTTCAAAGAACATGCAGAATAAGCTGTTTCAACACTAAACCTCCTGGGACATGAGAAAAGAATGTGGCAGTAACACATCAGCCAAAGGCACGGCTCCAGAAAGTCTGTGAAGGGGGAGCAATAAGGGGAAACAGATGCGGCATATGTTCTGCTTTAAGTTAAAGGATTTATGGTATGATACAGCCTGCACGTGATGTTAGAAGAAATAGCAGGGACAAACAGTATATAAGCAGGATAGAAGAAATATGTAGTAAGCATTCTGACTCCTTTGCCTTAAGCATTCTGATTTCGTTGCCTGTATATAGCATTCTGATTTCTTTGCTGTACATTGCTTTTTTTAATCATTCATTCTGACTTGTATATTGCTTATCAAGAAATGCTTCCTGAAATAGCCCATTGAGCTATTCAGTCAATTCTGAACCAAGAATAAACTTTTTATATTAAATAGGAAATTCGTCTGGCCTTTTCTACACATAGCAGTGTTCTCCCCTCAAGCAAAGGTAGCAACATTGCCCCCTCCCTCCCTCCAAACAAAGTTAGCTCTGCCACTGCCCCCACCCTCCCCACCAGACGATAGAGCCACTGCCACCCCCTCCCTCCTAACAAAGGTAGGAGCCACTCTGGCTATTTATATTGACTATCTTCTGTCTCTTTTTCTTCCCCTCCTGAATGCCTTCTGTATGGTTCCCTTCCCTGCTCTGCCTCTTCCTATTTTTTCTTCTCCAGTGTGCAGCTAGTATTTTCTCCTGAGTGCCTGTTTTTGCTTTCCTGTTCAAATTTGTATTTCATTTTAAATTTTATGTTATGTATTTTTATTGATTTGTAAACCACTCGAATCTGTGACTTAGCATGGGCAGTATATGAAAGCCAACTAAACTAAACACTATCGCTGCCCCCCCCCCCTGAACAATGGTAGCATCACTACTGCCTCCTCCCTCTCCCCTAACAGATTACCCCCCCCCCCCCAACCACTTTTGCATCTCTGGTGGTCTAATGATTAGTCAGAGCAGAAATGATCTGTAGTCACTCCTGCCCCTGCTATCAATTGAAGTGCCGAGACCATTCAGCAGCAGTCTTGCGAGACTACCGCTGAAGGCCATGGCAACCATTTTGCAATTGGGGATTGCTCCTACCCATGCCCTAGTCTCAAAATGGCTGCTGTAACATCCAGTGGCAGCCTCACAAGACTGTTGCTGAGATTTCTGGCAGCCATTTTTATGGCAGAGACAGCAGGGGCAGGAATAACTGGGGATTGTTCCTGCCTCAACTAGCCAGTAGACCACAGGGACTCTAAGGTAGGGCCTGGAGGAGGAAGCAACCTTTGCTCAAAGGGGGAAGAGGAAGACGAGCCCGCGACTGTCTGGGAGGGAGGTTGCAAGAGTGCACTACAGGTACAGAGTAAGTTTCTGTTTCAGTCAAAAATATACAGGCATTTTTGGTCAAAACCAAAAGAAGACTGAACACGAATTTTGGGCCGGTTCTGGTGCTGAAGCTGAAATTCAGTCTGCCTCTAAGGCAGATTGTGAGACTATTTGTAAGCCTAAGGAGGCTTCCACGCTGCTTGGGCCCTACCTTGAGTCAGTGAAGCACTAGTACTGTGAAAATAAAGACTGTGTCCATGAGAGGAGGCTAGACAATGGCTGCATGTCCTGTTGGTCAATCTAAGGCAATGCAGGATCACTGAAGCAAGCTTTTTTTCAGAGGGGGAGTTGATGGATAGCAGTGTAGCTAAAATAGTAGGGAACATAGGTCCTCTGGAGCCAATTCTATAAATGGCACCTCCATTTAGGTGTTCCAAGGCTGCACAGTGAGTATATTTTGTAACGGCATCTGGACGTTCAATTCCATTAGAGAATGCTAGCATAATCCAGTATTGGCTTGCCTTATAGCGCTGTCAGCTACACCAGCCGTAGACCTGGCATAACTGGTGGTTATTCTGTGCCATTACAAAATAGTGCTTAGGAATCCTGCTGGCACTTTCATGGGTAAGTACTAGTATTCCAGACATTTATTCACATAAGGAGTGCACACACTTTTAGACTTGCCCTTTCTGTGCACTTAGATTGGAGAACTGCATCTGGATGAAAAATAGAAATCTTCTAGAGGTAGGTCATTTCTGTAGTTTTTAAGTGTTTTGCAATATAGTTCACTATGGTCTTTTCATTAGCAGGTTCTTTAAGATAAAGATGTCCTCCCGGAAGGCTGTAAATGTTGAAATCTCCGCTTGTTAGTTCCTTCCATGCTAAAAGAAGAAGTGAAAGTCCTTAAAAACATAATAGTGTAATTTAACTATAATATTTGTTCAAATTTTACTTTGGATAATACAATATCACAATCCTGAATCGGCTCCAGAATTAGCTCTCTTCAACACAAATCTGTGGAGTAGGAGGAGCAGGAGCCTAATGGGGTTAAGAGTTGGAGCAGCAGGATGAGAAGCAGGGAACCCATCTACTGCTTCTTGTGACTTTGGGCAAGTCACTTAGTCCTCCATTGCCTCAGATATGAAGCTAGATTGTAAGCTCTTTGAGACCAAGAAATATCTTCTGTACCTGGGTTTAACTTGCATTGAGTGTCCACTAAAAAGGTGTGAGCTAAATCTTAAAATTATTTAAAAAACAAAACAAAGGACAAACAAAAAGAAAAAAAAACCCTGACTATCCTTTAGCCCCTATCTGTTGGTGTTCCCCAGGGATCTGTCCTTGGACCCCTTCTCTTCTCAGTCTACACCTCTTCCCTGGGCTCCCTGATCTCATCTCATGGTTTCCAGTATCATCTCTATGCTAATGACACCCAGCTGTATCTCTCCACACCAGACATCACCGCGGAGACCCAGGCAAAGGTATCAGCCTGCTTATCCGACATTGCTGCCTGGATGTCCAACCGCCACCTGAAACTGAACATGTCCAAGACTGAGCTCCTCGTCTTTCCACCAAAACCCATGTCTCCTCTTCCTCCACTTTCTATCTCAGTTGATAACACCCTCATTGTCCCTGTCTCATCTGCCCGCAACCTCGGAGTCATCTTTGACTCCTCCCTCTCCTTCTCTGCGCATATCCAGCAGATAGCCAAGACGTGCCGCTTCTTCCTCTTTAACATCAGCAAACTTCACCCTTTCCTCTCTGAACACACCACCTGAACTCTCGTCCATGCTCTCATTACCTCTCGCCTTGACTACTGCAACTTACTCCTCACCGGCCTCCCACTTAGCCATTTATCCCCCCTTCAATCTGTTCAGAACTCTGCTGCACGTCTCATATTCCGCCAGAACCGATATACTCATATCACCCCTCTCCTCAAGTCACTTCACTGGCTTCCAATCAGATACCGCATTCAATTCAAGCTTCTCCTTCTTACCTACAAATGCACTCAGTCTGCTGCCCCTCACTACCTTTCTACCCTCATCTCCCCTTACGTTCCCGCCCGTAACCTCCATTCACAGGACAAATCCCTCCTCTCTACCCTTCTCCACCACTGCCAACTCCAGGCTCCGGTCATTCTGCCTCGCCTCACCCTATGCTTGGAGCAACCTTCCTGAGCCCTTACGCCAAGCCCCCTCCCTGCCCATCTTCAAGTCTTTGCTTAAAACCCACCTCTTCAATGCTGCATTCGGCACCTAACTCTTACCGTTCAGTAAATCCAGACTGCCCCATTTTGACCGCCCCTATCGGACTGACCGTTCATTTGTCTCTTAGATTGTAAGCTCTATGAGCAGGGACCGTCCCTCTATGTTAAATTGTACAGCGCTGCGTAACTCTAGTAGCGCTTTAGAAATGTTAAGTAGTAGTAGTAGTAGTAGTAAACACAAAATGCAGGCACTCATAGCAATTGGATGATGATAGTCATGCAGCAGGAACAGGAAAATAATTTTTATGCCAATTCTTATTTAATTAGAACAATACAAAAAAAAAGAGAAATCAAACAATGTTAGAAAATTCTTATAAAACATACCCCCCAAACTACCCCACAACATAACCACCTAGTAAGCAGACAATCTAAAACTGTGTAACAGCACAGGGCTTAGATTCTTATAGCCTTGTCTGCCAAAGTTATAAACCCTCCCACCAATAACGCCCCCCCCCCCCAAGATCCCATAAGAGGTCCTATCACATTGATCCAGCCTCTCCTCCCTCCCCCCACCAAGGTATTTAACACTAAGCTATGCACTCTTGATGGTATGGATTTGATATGGGGGTCCAATACATGTAAAAACTTCCATCAATAGAAGAGAATGGAAACGGTTCCGCCAGCCCCAATAGCAAGTACAGTACAAATGCTCAGTTACCTTCCAAATCATGTGGCACATCTTCCGTCCCATCAAAGCAGGTAATATCACAAGACAGAACCGTACCGGAGGGTTTCTCATAGCTGTAAATGAAAAAACAAATCATTTAATCACCATGTCCTCTAAGAAAAGTCTCCAACTCCATAAGGTTACTCTCTGGGCACTAACTGCCAATGTGTATTGCTGGCCCCACAAATTTCAGCAGTATGAACAACTACTGTGGTGCCAGTGTTTTAGCTGCATGCCCAGATACACATTCAGCCCAGAATAAATAGGAAAGGGACAAAATGACACTAGATAAAAGACCATAAAGGCTATCCACGTTGCCCATCCATACCAACTAAGCTCTACAATTTTTTTTTCCTCTTTGTTTGTTTCATGCTTTATTAACTTCAAATATGGCCCTCATCTCCGCCACCTCAATATATCCACTATCCCTTCAGTAAAGAAATATTTCCTATTTCCTTAGACTTAGGAGTAATCTATCCTTTTTCACATCCTGCTTCTTCCAAGGCTTTCTTTCAATTGAAAGAGACTCGCCCCCTGTTCAATTATACCACACCTTCTCTCTCCTGCCTTTCTTCCAAAGTTGGGATCTTTAAGTTATTCCCATATGCTTTATGATGAAGATCACTGACCATTTTAGTAGCTGCCTTCTGGACCAACTCCATCCTGTTTATATCTTTTTGAAGGTCCAGTCTCCAGTAATCCTTGCAGAATTGTATATATGGTACTGCAAATGAGGTTTCATCAGAGACTTATACAGAGGCAATAGCACCTTTTTCTTACTGACCATTCTGCTCCCTATGCATTCAAGCATCCTCCTAGACCAGTGATGGGCAACCTTTTGAGCTTGGTGTGTCAAAATTTACCAAAAAACCGAGCATAACTCGGGTGGTGTGTCACTTCGAGAAAAAAAACATAATTTCGCGATATTTATAGTTTAAATAACAAAAAATGTATAATTGTAATATATAACTGTATTTAATAAACCAAAACCTAATTATTTAACTTACCTGCTTAGTGACTTCTTTATTCATCTGTCAGTTGGTTTCTTTTGTTGGTCTTGATATTATTTAACTTGTGTGGGGTGCCGTGAACTAAGATAAGTGAGGGGGAGGGGGAATTCTTTAACTAATCTGCCTATTAGTGACTTTTTTGTTGCTGAATTTCATTGGCTAAATCTTCAATTGAAGGTTGGTATTTTGTACACTTCAAGCCCAAGCAAGTGCTACTAACTTCATCTTTCAATCTGTTTCTTTTGTTGGTTTTGATATTATTTAACGCTGAGAATAAGGTTTCACAAAAGTACGTAGAGGGAAAAATTGTGAGTAAAGCCATTGCTATATTTTTCAGGGTGCTAAAAGTGTCTGGTAATCGGATCCAGGCACTCCAAATTTCCTGGTAACTCAGATATTCTCTTAATAATTGCATCTTTATTCTGCATATCGTGAAATAGAACTGGTGCACATCTTAGGAGAGTTTCTTTAATAAATCCTCCCTCACTGAGTGCTTTTCCATGCTGAGCTATGGAGTGAGCAATGCTCAAACTTGCAGATGTTAAATTTGTAGAACCTTTTACAAATGTAAGGATGGAATTAGATTGGCTCTTATAAAAGTGTAGCTGCCTGGAAATGTATTCCTTCCTTTCATCCTCACTTTTTTTCAAGAGCTGGGAATGATTAGTTTCAAAATGTCTATTTATATTCCACGTTCTGCTTACTACCGTTTCAGTACATAGAACGCAAAATGATCTGCCATTTGTTTCTATAATGCCATACATCTCGGTCCATGTCTCTTGAAAGGGTCGGCTACTGCTACTACCACTTCCTTTACTTAACCTTGGTTTTTTATTTTTTGGGTTCTCCATCAGGGGGGCAGTGACAGAAGATAGAATTATAGATAGCCTGTTAGCCCTGCAGGCAATTAGGAGTTAACTAGCCTAACTGACCACCTTATGTAAATTAAGATGGCTGCCGCTATTTCTAATGGCGGGAAACGGCACCCATAGCACATGCCCTCGCCTCTCCCAGCCTCCCCCTCACCTATCTCAGTAATGATGGTCAATTAGAAATCCACGACACCCCAAAACAGTAGATTGGATGATGGTTGCTGTGGTTATGTGGTTGCTGGTAATGGCGATCACAGGGCCCTCAGAGATGCGTCCCCCACGGCATTCCGCTGCTCTCTGCTCCGCCGGCCGGAAGTGAGGTCAAACGGCCGTGCAGGAGCTGGGGCAGAGGGAGCAGCAGGGAGGGAACGAGCGGAGGACTCGGAGGGAGCCAACAGGAGCGCACACGGGTAAACATGCACCGGGGGGGGGTGATTTCACCAGGGGGGGGGGGGGAGGTCGCGCTGCACCTTGGGGAGGGGGGGGGCGCATCGGTGATCCGCCCGGGTGTCAGCAAGGAACGCCGCTGCTTCTCTGTATGCGGCCACATGCCGCCGTGTGTCATCGAAAATGGCTACGCGTGTCATAGGTTCGCCATCAGGGTCCTAGACAGTGGCATTCCTAGGGTAGCTGACAGCTGGGGCGGATCGCCGATGTGCCCCCCCTGGGTGCATTGCGACCCCCCCCCCCAGTAAAACAATGGACATCCCCCCCCCCGGGTGCATCTTTACCTGCTGGAGGGGTGCTGCGCATCTGTTGGCAACGCTCGTTCCCTTCTCCCTCTGCCCCGGAACGGGTTACTTCCTGTTCCAGGGCAGAGGGAGCAGAGAATGAGCGTTGCCAACAGACGCGCGGCACCCCCCCCCCCCCCAGTGGCGAAACAGACACCTCCCCCCGGCGAAATGACCCCCAAGGGTGCATCTTTATCTGCTGGGGGGGGGGGTGCCGCGCGCCTGTTGGCTTCGCTCGTTCCCTGCTCAGAATGGTGTACAATGCCCTCTTTCAGCAACATTCAAGGTAATAATTAAGTTCTCTAACATGGGTAACACATGAAAGGGATCTAAAAATGGCCACTACCTCATGGGACTACCGGAAACAAAACTGGACACACTCTGACCCAGTTAGCAGGGGGAAAAGCACCATGGGAGTAGAGCCCACTACTCTATACTCACCACAATGCATTGCTGATGTGACTCTGCAGGGCACCTAACAGAAAAGGTGTCACACTCACCCGAGAGCCACATCACAACCAGGGAAAGGATGTCAGAGGATAGAACACATTCTGCTGTCATGGAGGTGGGTACGGCATTTGAGGCTGGCATACAGGCTGGCAAAAAAGGTTTTTAGTTTTATTGTTTTAGTGTGGGAGGGGGTTGGTGACCACTGGGGGATTATGGGGAGGTCATCCCCGATTCCTTCCGGTGGTCATCTGGTCAGTTGGGGCACCTTTTTGAGGCTTGGTCGTGAAAATTAAAGGACCAAGTAAACCCGGCGAAATACTGCTGAACGCCGCTTTTTTTTTCCCCATTATCCGCAAAACCCGGCCATCTGGTAGCCACACCCATGCCCGCCCATGTCCCGCCTTTGCTACGCTGCCAACACGCCCCCTTGAACTTTCACCGGTGATGTGACAGGAAAGCGGCAATGCTGTCAAAAAAGCCGCTTTCGATTATACCGATTTGGCCGCTTTTGCGAGATCGCCGGCGATCACTTTTGAAAATAAGCTTGTTAGTTTATTTATGTTGCTTGTGTGGAACTGTGTGAAAGGCTTTGTTACAAATAAGTAACCACAACAGTACTTTCCTTTGATCCAGCTCTCTAGTCACACAGTCAAATAAATTAATCAAATTCATTTGACAAGACTTAACTCTAACAAAACTCATATATGTGGGATTGTGTAATCCATTGGATTCCAGAACCTGTACTATCTTCTGTTTTAACAGCCTTTCCATTAATTTATTCACCACAGAACTGCCAGAAATGCCTTTCCTTCAGTACCCTTGCATCTATCCCATCTGGCCTATTGCTGTCTACTTTTAATTTAGCTACCTCCTCATAAACAGAATTTTCCAAAATCATTTAAGGTCTGCCTCACTTTCATTCTTATGTGTGTTTGTTTTCTGTGGTCCTACTCCCAGCTTTTCATCTGCGAATACAGAACAGAACTATCTGTTAAGCAATTTCACTTTATCCTCATCAACTTCTACATATTCCTCCAATTCACCCTTCAGTCTGACAATGCCACTTTTGTACTTCTTCCAATTGCTAACATATCTAAAGTCTTGTCCCCACTGTAATCTTTCTTCCATTTGCATTTTTGCTTTCCTGACTGCTTTACCAGCTTTTCTTAGCTGTTCCAGATATTATATTACACTACAAATTGCATTTTTAACCTGCTATTACCAAGCTGGTTCTAGGTGGTTTACAAAAGAATAGACTGAGCATTCTCAGGATAACCATTAAAAACAATAACATTAAATGAAGAGCCCCATTTTAGGTCTACACGGAGTGCATATTTCTGAAATAAAATGCTTTCAATTTACAAAATTGTTTGTAATTGGACATACATTTCAAAGTATGCGGTAGTAGATTCCAATTTTTAGTGGCTTGAAAATTGAAAGTAATTGTAAATATCTTCTTGTATCTGACCTTTGACACACTTAGGTAATGAAGGGCTAAAAGATGTTTGGAGGAAATATAACCCTTTTTGCTGAGATCTTAACCAGACCCATCATATGTATGCTGGGGCTTGACTATATAATATCAAAAATACCAATACACAAATTTTGAATATCACCTCTATACGAAGCCAATGTAATTTTACTAATAGGGGTGATATCCTATCAAATTTGGACACATGGCTGCTGTATTCTGCAATAGTTGGAAAAGGAAGGGAAAGAGGATGGGACTTGATATACAGCCTTTCTGTGGTTACAAAAAAAGTGATTTACACATTTATTTTGTACCTGGGGCAATGTAGGGTTAAGTGACTTGCCCAGAGACACAAGGAGCTGCAGTGGGAATTGAACCCAGTTCTTAGGCTGCTACACTGCTCCTCCACTTGCAATTTGCTCAGTAGATATTATTACAATAATCCGAGTATGCCAAAGTAAGTGTCTACACAACTATGTGAAAAGCTTCAGGTGTAAAATAAGCTCTTATTCTCCTAAGCTTCCAAAGCATTCTAAATACTTTGGCAGGCACTGCTTTCACTTGTGTCCCAAAAAGTACATTATCAAATAGTACTCCCAAATTTTAATTTCTTTTTCCAAATTGTACATTACCCCGTTGACAGAAAATGCCACCATAGGCAAATGATTAAAACTACTACTCAATACCATAAATGTCTTCTCCTTATTTAGCTTCAGTCTAAACTGAGAAGCCCAATCTTCCAATGCTAGAACTTCAGCAAAATCCCCAATGAAAGGTTGCCTATCTCCTTTCTTGGCTTTGAACTCTTGTAGTTTACAAAGGATAACCTCTTGTCCTTACCTTTTTAGCTACTACTTTTGAGAACCTTAGAGGGGCATAATCGAAAGGGGTGCCCACGTTTTCCTGAGGACATCCTCCTAATTAGCCAATTAATTGGGCTAAGAAAAGTGGTTTACTTACAATTTTGCACAATGATTCTGAAGTAATCTTAGTGATCTGACTTTGTATATTATTTTCTCTGAAGGAACTAAGTACTGTGAGCTGCTGCGAGAGGTCGTGGCAGCCATTTTCCCTCAGTGGCCACAAGGGGCAGGAGCGAGATGCCTGTGCTCCTGCCCCCAACAACCACCACAAACCACCAGGGGTACAGGTATGTCCAGGGAGAGGCACCAAAAAGCAAAAGGGCAGGCGATTCGCAAACTCCAATGTGGAAAAAAGACAAGCAGATCAGATGTACGATCAAACCAAATCTTTAATTAGGGATATGCAAACTAAAAAAATGTCTGACACAGGCCATGTTTCGCCCATGAAAGGGCTGCATCAGGGGCTGTGTGCTCCTTTCATGTATGCTTGCTCTACCTCCTCGTGGTCACTGCTCTGCTCGCAGCCTTGCACGCACTGTGCACAGCTGGTTAGTGTACATGTGAGGCTGCGAGCAGAGCAGTGACCACAAGGAGGCAGAGCAGCAGATAAAGACCTGAATGGTCCACAGTCCATCCAGTCTGCCCAACAGTCACACTCATTATGAATTCATGATTAAATTAACAATGAATGTCATCTTATATACTTTATCACAAGTCTTTCACTGGTGTTTCTGGGACATACACCGTATTAGTCCGCCCGACTCTGTCCTTATGTTCCATTTACTGGAGCTGCCGTCAAAACCACTGCAGCCTAATTGAATACATGTTGTCATTTGCGGGACCCAGACTGTAAAAGTTTGCCCTGCACTGTCCTCGGTTCCAGTTACTGAAGTAACCATTGAAGCCCTTAACTTTTTATTTTTGTTTTATACCATCTTTTTTCTAAATAGAGTTCCTCTGTGTTCATCCCATGCCCTTTTGAATTCGGTTACTGGTTTTTTTTTTTTTTTTTGGGGGGGGGGGGGGGTTCTCCACCACCTCCCTCAGGAGGGCATTCTAGGCATCAACCACCCTCTCCATGAAAAAGAATTTCCTGACATTACTCCTAAGTCTACCACCCTGCAACCTCAGTTTATGTCCTCTAGTTTTACCATTTCCCCTTCTTTGGAAGAGATTTGTTCCTATATTAATACCTTTCAGGTATTTAAAAGTCTGTATCATATCTCCCCTATGCCTCCTATCCTCTAGTGTATACATATTCAGGACTTCCAGTCTCTTCTTATATGTCTTTTGGCACAAGCCCCATATCATTTTTGTTGCCTTCCTCTGGACCGCTTCTAGTCTTTTTACATCCTTAGCAAGATGCAGCTTCCAAAACTGAACACAGTACTCCAGATGGGGCCTCGCCAGCAACTTGTACAGGGGTATCAACACCTCCTTTCTTCTGCAGGTTACTCCTCTCTCGATGCAGCCTAGCATCCTTCTATGGCCACTGCTTTGTCACACTGTTTCTTTGCTTTAAGGTGCTTGGACACCACAGCCCCAAGGTCCCTCTCCCCGTCTGTGCATATCAACCTCTCACCTTCTAGGACATACAGCTCCCTTGGTTTTCTAATCCCCAAATGCATCACTTTGCACTTCTTTGAATCAAATTTTAATTGCCAAACATTATACCATTCTTCTAATGATCTGCTTGTCTTTTTCCCACACAAGCCCTGGAGGAGGGCCTACCTGGCGGCTGGGGGATGAGGGGCCCTCTGGGGGTTCTTGCCGTGGGCTGGGAGAGGGGGAAAGGAAAGAGGGCCATTGTCGTGAGGTGGGAGTGGCTTGGGTGCTTTATTTTTTATTTTTACAAAAAAAAAAAAAAGTTATGCGGGTCCTAGCCTGATACTCAGCCGGGGCTGCATAACTCTTATGTGGCTCCAGCTAAATATTGGCCAGGCCCGCAGCCTGCCCCCCCACCCACCCACCCACCCAATATTCAGTGCCAGTGCCCGGACATTGCCCTGTACTGAATATCAAGGGATAATTTAGCCAGTGACAATCAGCTTTTTAGAAAACTCTGACCACCACTAACTGAATATGGTGGGGAATGTAAGTAGTACATACAAATCAATCTCGTGCATATTCATTGTGGAAGTCTTGAAAACTCAACTGGGTTTTGGCCCTCAAGGTCTGTGGTTACCCACCCCTGTCCTATAACATACATGCACACTTGGTGGGATGGTGACCTATGGAGAAGAACCCCTACCAGAGGTCAGAAATCTCACAACACTTCCAAAACTACTCAATACAATTCAGAGCTAAATAAATGTAAGTGTCTGATAACAAGTATGATGTACTTTCTGGATCAAAATGAACTAGAACAACTTACACAAAATTATCAAGCACCCTCAGATCCGCTTTGAGCACTGGAACAAACATTTCCAGAATCTCCCTGCTCTGAAGCATCTCAGCAGGAGCACCGCCAACAGTGGTCATCCATTTCAGGAAATCTTCATCTCCTAATGCAAGTGTTGTCTGAAGAGAATCACGAGCCTTTGACTGCAAAATTCAGAGAAGGATTCATTAACTGCTGTGCAACTGAATAATTTATATCAAAGGAAAGACCAGTTTTTTTTTAAAAATTCTTAATGAGCTGAGAACAACCTATTAGCTTACTGTAACCAGACTATATTCTTACTTGCAAAGGACTGCTGCTGTGCTGGCTGCTTTTCAGTGAGGTGCTATGGTGGGGTACATAAAGGTGGGCAGCATCCTACAATTATTGCTGAAATCCCTTTCCTGAGGATGTGTGTTTTTATCCCGTCCCAGGGAAATGGCTTTCTCTGATCTGTGTGTATCTAAAGTTTAAAATGCTATAAAGTATATATACCTCAGTCTACAAGATCGAACAGTGAAACTAGGCACTACCGAAGGCAAGGTATTCCCCTACATTCACAGCTCTATCATAAATGTTATTTTATTTGGATTTATTAACTGCCTTTATGAAGAGATTCACCCATTAACTTAACTCATTGCATCTCCCTATGCTACCATTTACTTATCATAGGATAATTAAAATTTGAGGTAGTAATTCTTTAGCCCCATGACTTTCTTCAATGTGATTCTATTACATCAAATATAGATGCTTTCTTCATTCATAACTCTGTAGAAGATAATTCACACCTACGAGATCCTTGCTGCATAGTTTATACAGCAAACCCTCCACACAATTCAAAAATGTTATCGGAGGGGGTGACGCTCCTTCTGCAATAACAAAAAAGTTAGTTTACTCTACTTGTTGTAAGGATGAAGCACCAGACTACAAATTGTTAAAACATGGTTTTCCAAACTTGTTTGGGTGACCCCACAATCAGTTGGGTTTTCAGGATAAATTTACATATTTGTATGTTCTTAGCCTTTTGCACCTTCGGTGAAAGAATTGCAGATTAGTCATCATTTGTGCATTAAGTTTTTCTATGAGTTGAGAATGAACAATTAGCTCATTTACATCTCTTAGCTAAACTATGTGAAAAATTTCTCATATGTTGCCATGGCCAGGAACTTAGTGTATTCCTAGCTGTGGCAATACATGAGAAATGTTTTAAAAATCTGTCTTCTGCATGCTGCAATGGCAGGATTTATAGGGCCCCAGTAGTCCAACTGGAGGCTCCTGATCCCTGATGTCTAGTTTCTCCCAGCCCTGATGTGGGGCATAAATGAATAAAGAAAGGTCCCATAGACTCCTAAGAACACCTCAAGTCCTGATGGGCCAGTGGCCCTTCAGCAGCTTCTCAGGGCTAAAACGTATTTGTATTTTTGTTCACACTTTTTCAGTGACAGCTCAAGGTGAGTTACATTCAGGTACAATGGGTATTTCCATGGAGGGCTCACAATCTAATTTTGTACCTGAGGCAATGGAGGGTTAAGTGACTTGCTCAAGATCACAAGAAGTAGCAGTGGGATTTGAACCTGCCACCTCTAGATTTCAAGGTGGGTGCTCTGACCACTAGGACACTCCTCCTCCCTGCCCCTTAAATAAAAATAAACTGAGATCCTTTGGTAGCTTGACCCCTAGCAGTAGTGCAGGAGACTATCAATTAGATGTCAGTGGAAGCCATTTTTCTTTTGGTGGTTTTTACAGTTCTGGGATCTTGTTTTACAAATGTACAGTTCATGTGAAAAGTAGTGCAAATGGCATTTTTCATGTTTCCAGACATTTTGCTCCATTTTTCACGACGCATGCTTTTAGAAAATCACTCACACTATAAATGACCCTAAATTAGGCAATAATATTCTATCTTTCAAAATTCAGAAGCAAAGCCTAAGTATATTTATGTATTTATTTTGTATTTGTTATACCGTTAATCAAAATGAACATCATGGCAGTTAAATTTCTAGCAATTTTTTAAAAAGGCAGCAAATAGGAAAAAGAGAAGAAGGTGAAGCGGATATATACAATCCAAACTGGACACAACATGAGCAGTTTCAGAGAAAAAAAGCCGAAAGCCAGTCTACCTATCTTAGAGAAAAGCTGTATCTTAGACATTTTGAATCTAAGGTAGTAACTTTCAAAGGGCAGGTCTAAAGAGAGAGCATTCCAGTTTAAGGGAGTGATACAATGGAACGTGAGTATGAGCTGGGTCAAGCCTAATACAGCAAGAGGAAGGGCCGGTCTTAAAGAACAGGGGTGGTCGCACAGGGCCTCGTGCTCCTAGAGGCCACATGGCCCTAGCATGTCCACAGTTCCACTGTCTCAGAACAACCCCCCCCCCCCCCCCCCCCCCAGTAAAGCAATTGATTCAGCATTTGCTGACAGTGCTGTGCACCAACCACAGACCTTTCACCGGGAGGTTCCTGCTTTGGTGGGTCATCTCCTACAACAGTCAGAAAGTCTCCCGTTGAGTGGACCCACCTCCAGAGCCATTTTTTTTCCCAGTGGACAGGTCGCCCAACATGCATGCCCTGATCTACATGCATGCCCCAGTGTTAGAGGTCACCCGATCTACTGGCACATGTATGTGGCCACCCTCCTGCAGCAACCTCCTCATGTAGACTGCCTTTCCATGTGCACTGCTCAGGAGGTTGGAAAATGTGTTCCCCTGCTCCTCCGGTGATGATGACTTAGCTGCAGCTGGCTACTGCTGCTTCAGCCAAGAAAGGCAAGCCTATGATACCAGCAGCAGGAAGCTGCCAGTCTGTGCTGTCATCTTCAGCAGAGCCGACGAACACTGACTGACTCGTCATGCTCTGAGCCCACCAGCTGTTGTGTGCAGCTAGTTTACTGACACTGTGGTGACTCCCCCCCCCCCCTGCAACACACCACACAGAGGAGGCTGACACAAGCCTGGGCCCTGGCACAGTCTGCCAGCCCTTTAGAGACTACTTCCTGCAGAGCTGTGCACTCAAGGTAAGCTTAAAAAAGCATTAGCATAGCCTGACAATGGAGGGGGGGGGGGGGGGTGTGGAAAGAATTGGGAGACTTTCTAGGTGTTGGGACTGGGCCTGTCTTTTTTTAGCTACTAGTGTTGGCTCTCTGGATTGGTGGGTTACAGTAATGGGGGAATTTGAAAATACTCTGCCCACATAGCTGGATATTTTCTTAGTTAATACATTTCCTTTATTCTCCTCTATGTTATGAGAATTGGAACTCCTAATTGTGGTGGACTTGAACAGGATAATTTCTGCTTATGTTCATTGATTAAAACTAGGTTTCCCTTGATAGCATTGTGCTTATTTGAATTAGTTATATAAGAACATAAGATTAGCCATACCGGGAAAGACCAATGGTCCATCTGGCCCAGTATCCTGTTTCCAGCAGTGGTCAAGCCAAGTTACACATACTTGACAGAAACCCAAATAGTAGCAACATTTCATGCTACCAATCTCAGGGCAAGCATTGGCTTCCCCATGTCTATCTCATTAGCAGACTATGAACTTTTCCTCCAGGAACTTGTCCAATCCTTTTTTAAAACCAGGTATGCTAACCACTGTTACCAAATCCTCCAGCAAAAAGTTCCAGAGTTTAACTATTTGTTGAGTAAAAAAATGTTTTCTCCTATTTGTTTTAACAGTATTTCCATGTAACTTCCTTGAGTGTCCCCTAGTCTTTGTACTTTTTGAAAAAGTTAAAAATTGATTCACTTCTACTCATTCTACACCACTCCAGGATTTTGTAGACTCAATCATATCTCCCCTCAGCTGTCTCTTTTCCAAGCTGAAAAGCCCTGACCTCTTTAGCCTTTCCTCATATTAGAGGAGTTCCAGCCCCTTTATCATTTTGGTCGCTCTTCTTTGAACGTTTTCTAATTCCGTAATATGTTTTTCAGATATGGCAACCAGAATTGAACGTAATACTCAAGGTGAGGTCGCATCATGGAGCGATATAGGCATTATAGTATTCTCGGTCTTATTTATCATCCTTTTCCTAATAATTCCTAACATCCTGTTTGCTTTTTTGGCTGCCACCGCACACTGGGCAGAAGATTTCAGAGTATTGTCTACAACACCTAGATCCTTTTCTTGGGTGCTGACTCCCAAGGTAGACCCTAGCATCAGATAACTATGATTCGGATTATTCTTTCCAATGTGCATCACTTTGCATTTGTCCACATTAAATTTCATCTGCCATTTGGATGCCCAGTCTTCCAATTTTCTAAGATCTTCCTGCAAGTTTTCACAGTCCGCACGTGTTTTAACAACCTTGAATAGTTTTGGGTCATCTGCAAATTTAATCACCTCACATTAATTATTTACTTATTTTATTTGTATCCAAATAATAAAACATACATAATCAATGGAACATAAAAGCACAGAACAGGGGTATTGTAAGAGAGAGAGTAACATGATTGGAAATTCTGAAAAAATAAATGGTAAGAAAAGAATGGAGCCATTGTAAAGCAATCCCTGAGATGCTAATTTAACGAAGGTGATAAAGCAGAAAGGAGTGATCGACCAGATTAAAAACAGCACTAACATCTAAAAGGACTCAGTGTGTGCTTATTTTCATCTCAGAACACTACATTTGACTAACCATAGCCACTAGAGATGTTTCAGTGCTATGTTTCACCTTATAATCTGATTGTTGTGGATGAAGATCATTAGCTTTGCCTAAAAAGATGGACAATTCTTGAAAACCATAGATAGAGAGTAATTGTGAGATGGGATGATAATTTGCAGGGCAAAAAGGATCAAGATTTGGTTTCTTAAGCAAGTGGTGACCCAACGCTTCTTTCCATTCTATAGGCATTCTACAAGGGTGGTCTTAAGGGATAGCAACCCTGGTCAAGACCAGGGGCCCCAGGCTTTCAGACTGCCTCATATTTCTTAGAAAGGTTAATCATGTACTGGCCAGTTCTTCATTCGGCAGGTGCAGCCAATGTGGTCTTGGTCCTTGTCTACAGTTTCACATTGTTAATATGATTCCAATCATGTTTATGCATATAAATCCAAAAAAGGACACTGGTCACATTAATTAGTTTGGGCTATTATCGATTCGATCGGTGATATAGCATACTACCATTTACATTAGTGACAACGTGTGACGTCATCATCTGTTGACAACAGATAATGTTCATATTGTTTGCAATTGTGGTTTTTCTTTGCATTTTGATTACTCTCACATGTGTCTTATTAGACTATCAATTTGGCAAAGTATTTTGAAACTGATTGAGTTCAAAAAATTGAAAACAGTCTTTATTAAATTTTGAACTAGTCCACTAGTACATTTCTGCTGCCCAGAAAAGAAAACTGATGACACAAAAAGAAGCATGAAAAATCTGAACCAGATAAAAAGCTCCTGAAATCGACAAGTTTTTATGTCCAGCCCCAAACTGCTGAGGGGCAGGAGCATAGTGGTGAGCAATCCATGACAGTCATGCACATGAGGACAGAGGAATTATGACGAGCAACACATAAACGTTGATGAAAAGGCAATGCAGCTGAAATCACTGAAGAGGAAACTATACATCTTATTTCCTCCTCAAAGCCAACTAACTGTTCCTCTGATCCTATTCCCACCCATCTACTTAACACTATCTCTCCTACTGTCATCCCTTTTATCTGTCATATCCTCAATCTTTCACTTTCCACTACGACTGTTCCTGATGCCTTCAAACATGCCGTAGTCACACCCAGTGCTTTTTTTGTGCCGGTACGCAACGGTACGGCGTACCGGCACCTTTTTCTCCTCCTCCCCTCCCCTCCCATTACTTCCAGCGATTCTCCGCCTCTCTCATGCCCTCCCATCGACGTGCAGCGATTTTTCCGTCCCTCCCCTGCCCTCACCTCTCTCATATCCAGCGATTCTTCGTCCCTCAGCGTCCTCCTTCACTGCCTGCCAGCCAGTCGGACTCAGAAGCGAATGGTGCAGGCAGCGATTGGCTGGCAGCGTCGTAGCTTCCCTCTGCAAGTCCCGCCTATACGTAAACAGGAAGTTGTAGGCGGGACATGCAGAGGGAAGCTACGACGCTGCCAGCCAATCGCTGCCTGCACCGTTCGCTTCTGAGTCCGACGCTGGCTGGCAGGCAGTGAAGGAGGACGCTGAGGGACGAAGAATCGCTGGATATGGGAGAGGTGAGGGCAGGGGAGGGACGGAAAAATCGCTGCACGTCGATGGAAGGGCAGGAGAGAGGCGGAGAATCGCTGGAAGTAATGGAAGGGGAGGGCAGGGGAGAGCGAATTGCTGGAAATCAATGGGAGGGAAAGGCAGGAGAGAGAGAATTGCTGGAAATCAATGGGATGGGAGGGAAGGACAGGGGAGAGAGAATTGCTAGAAATCAATGGGATGGGAGGGAAGGGCAGGGTAGAGAGAATTGCTGGACATGGGAAGGGCAGGGGAGAGAGAATTGCTAGAAATCAATGGGATGGGAGGGAAGGGCAGGGGAGAGAGAATTGCTGGAAATCAATGGGATGGGAGGGAAGGGCAGGGGAGAGAGAATTGCTGGAAATCAATGGGATGGGAGGGAAGGGCAGGGGAGAGAGAATTGCTAGAAATCAATGGGATGGGAGGGAAGGGCAGGGGAGAGAGAATTGCTGGACATGGGAAGGGCAGGGGAGAGAGAATTGCTAGAAATCAATGGGATGGGAGGGAAGGGCAGGGGAGAGAGAATTGCTGGACATGGGAAGGGCAGGGGAGAGAGAATTGCTGGAAATCAATGGGATGGGAGGGAAGGGCAGGAGAGAGAGAATTGCTAGAAATCAATGGGATGGGAGGGAAGGGCAGGGGAGAGAGAATTGCTGGACATGGGAAGGGCAGGGGAGAGAGAATTGCTAGAAATCAATGGGATGGGAGGGAAGGGCAGGGGAGAGAGAATTGCTGGACATGGGAAGGGCAGGGGAGAGAGAATTGCTGGAAATCAATGGGATGGGAGGGAATGCAGAGGAGAGAGAATTGCTAGACATGGGAAGGGCAGGGGAGAGAGAATTGCTGGACATGGGATGGGCTGGGAGGGAAGGGCAAGGGAGAGAGAATTGCTGGACATGGGAAGGGCAGGGGAGAGAGAATTGCTGGACATGGGATGGGAGGGAAGGGCAGGGGAAAGAGAATTGCTGGAAATCAATGGGATGGGGGGGAAGGGCAGGGGAGAGAGAATTGCTGGACATGGGATGGGAGGGAAGGGCAAGGGAGAGAGAATTGCTGGACATGGGAAGGGCAGGGGAGAGAGAATTGCTGGACATGGGAGGGAAGGGCAGGGGAGAGAGAATTGCTGGACATGGGAGGGAAGGGCAGGGGAGAGAGAATTGCTGGACATTGATGGGAGGTCAGGGATGAGATAATTGCTGGACATGGAGGGGAGGGCAGGGAAGATAGAATTTCTGGACATGGAGGGGAGAGAGGAGAATCGCTGGACGGGGAGGGGAGGACAGGGAAGAGAGAATTTCTGGACATGGAGGGGAGAGAGGAGAATCGCTGGACAGGGAGGGGAGGACAGGGAAGAAAGAATTGCTGGACATGGATGAGAGGGGAGAGAGGAGAAATGCTAGAAATGGATGGAGAGGAGAGCAGGAGATAGAGGAGAATTGCTAGACATGGATGGATGGAGGAGTTGGCTAGGAGAGAGGAGAAATGCTGACTTGGATGGAGGAGAGGGGAGAGAGAATTATTGCTTTATATGGATACAGAGGAGGGAAAAGAGATGAGAAATGCTGGACATGGATGGAGGGAAAGAGAGAGGAGAAGTGCTGGACATGAATGGAGGGGAGGAAAGAAAAAAGAAGATGTGCATGGATGGAGATGAGGGAAAGGGAAGAGAGGAGAAAAACTGCACATGGATGGAGAAAATAGGCAAAAGCTGGATCCATGTTATACCTCCTCCAGTCAATTCCATGGAGGAGGACCCAGCTTTTACTTATGGATGCAGGGCAACAAAAGAAGAAGAAAGGAGGAAAGTAAAGAAATAAATGGAAATGAAGCCCTGGAAACGGAGTTAAGAGAACAGATAGAGAGCAGCAGAATCAGAGACTGGGACCAATATGGATAGAAAAACAAAGTCACCAGACAACAAAGGTAGAAAAAAATCATTTTATTTTCATTTTAGTATTTGGAATTTGTCTTATTTTGCACTGGGTATACTGGAGCTGTAACAGCTTACAGAAATTATTTATAATGAAAAAAAAATCACATTATTTTTTCTCCTATACTAGTATAATATTTTTAATGATGTCTGTTTATATGCGCCATGGCTGGTATAAGGGGTGTGGCTAATGTGGGTGTGGCTATAATAGGGGCGGTGCCATGTGTGGTGACCCCGCCCACAATGAGTACCGGCACCTTTTTTTCTACAAAAAAAGCACTGGTCACACCACTCCTTAAAAAACCTTCATTGGACCCTACCTGTCCTTCCAGCTATCGCCCCAACTCCCTCCTCCCTTTCCTATCCAAGATACTTGAACGTGCTGTTCACCGCCGTTGTTAACTTGACTTTATTTCATCTCAAGCTATTCTTGATCCACTTCAATCTGGCTTTCACCCCCTTCAATCAACTGAAACAGCGCTTGCTAAAGTCTCCAATGATCTGTTCCTGGCTAGATCCAAAGGTCTCTATTCTATCCTCATCCTTCTCGATCTATTTGCTGCTTTTGACACTGTTGATCACAGCCTACTCCTTGATATGCTGTCCTCACTTGGATTTCAGGGTTCTGTTCTTTCCTGGTTTTCTTCTTATCTCTCCCAGCGTACCTTTAGTGTATACTCTAGTGGATCCTCCTCTACCTCTATCCAGGGCTTTTTTGAGGGGGTACTTGGGGGTACTGAGTACCGGCACCTTTTCCATTGTCTGCTAAAATTGACCTATGATCCCCAAGTTTTAATGAAAGAGCTCAGGTTCTACACACCAATTCTGCCTTGTCATAGATTCTGTGACTGGTTGCAGGGGGCCTGGTGATTGTGGGGTGGATCCCTCAGTGATCACCCCACCCCTGAAGGGTGACCTTGCACTTGAGTACCGGCACCTTTTTTGCTAGTAAAAACGTACTGCTTCTATCCCACTGTCAGTTGGTGTACCTCATGGATCTGTCCTGGGACCTCTTCTTTTCTCCATCTATACTTCTTCCCTTGGTACTCTGATCTCATCCCATGGTTTTCAGTATCATCTTTACGCTGATGACTCCCAGATCTACTTCTCCACACCAGAAATCTCAGCCAAAATCCAGGCCAAAGTATCAGCTTGCCTGTCTGACATTGCTGCCTGGATGTCTTGGCGCCATCTGAAACTAAACATGACCAAGACTGAGCTTTTTATCTTTCCCCCTAAACCAACCTCTCCTCCTCCCCCATTCTCTATTTCTGTGGGTAACACTCTCATCCTTCCTGTCTCATCAGCTCGTAACCTTGGGGTCATCTTCGACTCCTCCCTCTCCTTCTCTGCACATATTCAGCACACTGCTAAAACCTGTCGTTTCTTTCTCTATAATATCACCAAAATTCACCCTTTCCTTTCTGAGCACACTACCAGAACCCTTATTCACACTCTTATCACCTCTCGCTTAGACTATTGCAACTTGCTTCTCACAGGTCTCCCACTTAGCCATCTCTCTCCTCTTCAATCTTTTCAAATTCTGCTGCATGACTAATATTCCACCAGGGTCGTTACGCTCATATTAGCCCTCTCCTCAAGTCACTTCACTGGCTTCCTATCCGTTTCCGCATACAGTTCAAACTCCTCTTATTGACCTATAAGTGCATTCACTCTGCAGCTCCTCAGTACCTCTCCACTCTCATCTCATCCTACTTCCCCCCCTGGGAACTCCATTCACTGGGTAAATCTATCTTATCTGCACCCTTCTCCTCCACTGCTAACTCCGGACTCCGTTCATTTTATCTTGCTGTACCATATGCCTGGAATAAACTTCCTGAGCCGGTACGTCAAGCTCCATCTCTGGCCGTCTTCAAATCTAAGCTAAAAGCCCACCTTTTTGATGCTGCTTTCAACTCCTAACTCTTGTTCACTTGTTCAGAACCCTTATTTTATCATCCTGACTTTAATATTCCCTTATCTCTTGTTAGTCCTGTTTGTCTGTCCTAATTAGATTGTAAGCTCTGTTGAGCAGGGACTGTCTCTTCATGTTCAAGTGTACAGCGCTGCGTATGTCTAGTAGCGCTATAGAAATGATAAGTAGTAGTAGTAGTAATACCAGCTGATGCAGTGACGATGTTGAATATAGAAACATGATTGACAATGATATGTCTAACGATCAGCAAACTGTGCCATTGATGCTGCAGTCAGCGGTGACCCAGCAACTTGACCTTTAAATATTTCTGATTCATTGCAAATTGAGTGGGTAAAACAAGAACCATGTAAAATTATAGGCTTTCAGTCCCCATGCATACCTCCTACCCACCCCCATCCTCCCACCCTGTCATAGTAATGCTTGAATGTTTTCACTTATATACACTGTCAGCTAGCACATTTTTATTTTTATTTATTTTTGTTACATTTGTACCCCGCGCTTTCCCACTCATGGCAGGCTCAATGCGGCTTACATGGGGCAATGGAGGGTTAAGTGACTTGCCCAGAGTCACAAGGAGCTGCCTGTGCCTGAAGCGGGAATCAAACTCAGTTCCTCAGGACCAAAGTCTACCACCCTAACCACTAGGCCACTCCTCCACATTTGCTTATTTCCGATCTGATGAAGAAGGGCAACCTTCGAAAGCTAATCAAGAAATGTATTAAGTTATGTCCAATAAAAAAGGTATCATCTTATTTTCTTTTCCATGTTTTATTTTGTTTGATTTCTATTGATAACCTTAAAAATTTGCTATACTGCTATAGCTAACTAGCATAAAAATATAGAAGGTGAAAATGAAAAAGAACTACATTTTGGATAGTTTCCTTTTAACAATAAGAGGTCGATTCACTGAGGACAATTACCATAAATTACAGAACAGTGAAGTTATTAAACATTGCTGGCTCATTTTCTCAAAGCATCGGGATGGTTTTTTTTTCTCTTTTTCTTGTAATCTTTTTGGACATTTCAAATCCCACCTGACCAAGATCAGTTATAGCAACTGGAAGTACATCTGCTAGACCATGAATGCATACAAAACCATTTAGAATCAATGCAGAAATGGAATCTTTTGCAGAGCTCATTGGAGACAAGTACAACACTTGATGCCCATGCGAAGAAATTGATTGAAGGTAACAGAATACACTGTTAAAGAATTCTGCATTGTATAATCACAGTTATTAAAACTTTAGCTGAAAGAAGCTTACTGTTCCGAGGGAAAGATAAGAAACTAGATGAGCCAAGCAATGGACATTTTCTTGGCCAAGTTGAACTACTTGCAAAATTTGACCCTGATTTGAAGGAACATAAGTGATGCATTTAAGACAAAGAGTCATTTGACCATTACTTAGGGAACTGTGGCTGGCGGCGAATGGGTAAGGCTGCTTATCTGTATATTTTCAAAAGATATATGGGTAATATTGGACAATTTAAATCTCAAGCCAGAT
Source organism: Microcaecilia unicolor (assembly GCF_901765095.1). Lineage (NCBI taxonomy): Eukaryota > Metazoa > Chordata > Amphibia > Gymnophiona > Siphonopidae > Microcaecilia > Microcaecilia unicolor. The sequence continues at coordinate 123,438,161 of NC_044031.1, read as the reverse complement.
ATTATTCATGTAACTAGAGGCCAAGTTAGGGATGACAAGAGCCTCAAATGATCTGTTTAGGGGCAATATTCAGCAGCTAAATGGATGTTATCCATGTTGTCGAAGCCTGCTAAACAGCAGCCCAAAGCTAGTGCCACCGCGGTCCTTGATAAATACGTATATTTAGTGCCACTACTTACATTCACAACAACACTGAACGTCGTATTAAATACCGGTGCCAGTGATTAATGGAAGACAGTGACCCCAATATCTAACTGTATTATGATTTTTATTTTTAGACCATGTATATTTATATTCTTTTAAATTTTTGTCGTTGTCTGTAGTGTTTTCTCTTCTTACTGAAATTACATTTCTGCTGTACTTCTTCAGCATTTTGGTAGGGAGAATTATAAATATGATAAATATTATTTCCAGATATCCCGAAAACCCAACTGGACATGTTTTGGAAGTTCTAAGGTTGCATTTGTGTCCTTGGACTCGGACCCAGCAGTAGCCAGACAAGAGTCTTTTTGTCTGATGAGATGGCTCACAATGTACATTTTAAACATTGGCTGATCTGGAGTGATCATTTAACTTTCCTGAGAATTGTGAATAGGAAACTAAGGGACCTGTTTACTAAACCGTGCTGTAGGCGCACTAACGTTTTTAGTGTGTGCTAAAAATTAGCGTGCACTAACACTAGAGACATCCATAGGAATATATGAGTGTTTCTAGTATTAGTGTGTGCTAAAAATTAGCGCATGCTAAAAACACTAGCGTGTCTGAGTAAACAGGGCCCTAAGTTTGGGCCACCAGGTTTCTAGCTCTGTGCTTTAACTATTCCTTGAAAGGGAATTGTCTACTATATCTGATTATAACTTGCCTTGAACTATTAAGGTTAAGGCAAGATCTAAATCCAAATCAAATCTTATCTAAAAATATTTTTAACCAGGGCTGGCCCAACATTTAGACAAACTAGGCAATTGCCTAGGGCAGCAGCCATTGGGGGGGGGGGGGGGGCAAACACCACCTGCAGTCAAAGCAAAACAATAGATCCTGACAGCTACACAAACTCAAAGAATAATCAGAATGTACTTTTACAAGTAGGAGGAATGGGCAGATTTCAAATGGCTTTTGGAAATTGCCCTCATTATGTACATATTTACAAAACAAAGTTTAAATGTAGGTTTATTTAGGATTGTTCTGGGAATGAAGGTATCAGAATCAGTGGCATAGCCACGGGGAGCCTTGGGGGTCTGGGCCCCATCCAAATTGGATTTGGGCCCCCAAGGTCTGCTGATTTGGCTGGCAGGGGTCTCCAAGCCCCACCAGTAGAAGCCTTCCTCCAGTGCTGTTTGCCACCACGCTGCCTGCTCTGCTTCCCCACCCAGGGCCGTGCCAACACGGTAAGCGGGGTAAGCACCGCAGGGGGGCACCGACCTCTGGAGGGCGGCACCGCGCCATGCTTACCCTCGCCGCTTACCTCAGCTCCCGGACCCGGACAGCAGCCCTTTTATTTAAATTTACCTCCAACATCGCAGCAGCTGAGCAGCATCAGTGAAAGCGCTGCCGACGACTCCAACCTTCCCTCCCCGCTCGTTTGTTCCCTCAGTGTCCTGCCCTCACAAGGAAATGATGTCAGAAGAAGGCGGGACACTGAGGGAACGAATGAGCGGGAAGGGAAGGCTGGAGACGTCGGCAGCACTTTCACTGATGCTGCGCAGCTGCTGCCACGATGGAGGTAAATTTAAATTAAATACAAGAAACCAGACTCAGAGGGCGGGCAGGTGGACATGGGAGGGCAGGGGAGAGAGGAGAATTGCCGGATATGGATGCATAATGGATGGATGGAGGAGGGAAGGGCAGAGAGGAGCATCGATGGACATGGATGGACATGGATGGGAGGGCAGGGCCCAGGGAGAGAGGAGAAATTGCTGGAAATGGAGGGGAGGGGAGAGAGGAGAATTGCTGGATATGGATGGAGGAGAGAAGGGCAAAGAGGGACAAGGATGGACATGGATGGGAGGGCAGGGCCCAGGGAGAGAGGAGAAATTGCTGGAAATGGAAGGGAGGGGAGAGAGGAGAATTGCTGGATATGGATGGAGGAGAGAAGAGCAAAGAGGGACAAGGATGGACATGGATGGGAGGGCAGGGCCCAGGGAGAGAGGAGAAATTGCTGGACATGGAGGGGAGGGGAGAGAGGAGAATTGATGGATATGGATGGAGGGGAGGGGAGGGAAGGGAAGGGCAGAGAGGGACAAGGATGAACATGGATGGAGGGAAAGGGAGAGAGAAGAAATGCTGGGCATGGATGGAGGGGAGGGAAGAGAGAGGAAGGAGATGAGATGAGGGAAAAGGGAGAAATCCTGCACATGGATGGAGAAAATAGGCAGAAGCTGGATCCACTGGACAGTCTGCAGAGGACCCAGCTTTTACTTACGGATGTAAGGCAAGAAATGAAGAAGAAAGGAGGAAAGTAAAGAAATAAATGGAAAGGAAGCCCTGGAAACGGAGTTAAGAGGACAGATAGCAGCAGAATCAGACAACAAAGGTAGAAAAAAATCATTTTATTTTCATTTTAGTGTTTGGAATATGTCCACTTTGAGAATTTACATCTGCTATCTTATTTTGCAATGTATAGCAATTTGTTTCTAAGAATATTGCTGACAATTCCTGTCAGTGTGGCAAGTGGTGAGCGATCATTTTCACGGTTAAAATTCTTAAAAAATTATTTGCGATCAAGTATTTCGCAAGAAAGGCTTGTAAGCCTTGCCATGATTGCTATTGAGAATGATATATGTGCCCAGTTAGATATCAAAGATTTAATTACTAATTTCGTGAACATGAAAGCACGAAAAGCTAAGTGGTTATAAACCCTCTATTTGTTCAGCAATCCCACAAAGATGTACTCCATCTTTCAGCTCCTATTTCCATTGCATCTTGTGCCACACGGGGGGGGGGGGGGGGGGGGGGCACCAACTGATAGTCTGCAGGGGGGCACCAGAGACCCTAGGCACGGCCCTCTCCCCACCCCTGCGCTCATGCTCGGTTTTTGTGAAATTCAGCATGCGTGAGGTTTCACACATGTTCAATTTCATTAAAAGGAGTATGCAGAGCAGCAGGGAGGCAGGCAAAATGTGAACCCCCCCCCCTCAAATTGAGGTTTGGCTATGTGCCTGATCGGAATGATCATGAGTTTAACTATCAAAAATGGGAGAAGGCGTGATAGTATAAAGGTTATTTGAAAGGGCATGCAAGGCAGAAGTTTTGTCAGGGACATCCAATACCCTTGCACCAGTCCTGCTTTTATGAACTTACATGTGGAGCAGAGGCGCCTGATACAAACAGATGCACTGGTTCCACACCACAGATTTCTTTCAGTTTGACTGCAGTAGCAAAACTGGTAAATGAGCCAAAGCTGTAGAGAAGAAAAATGAAATTAACCTGGGATGTAAACCTACTAAAAAGCATATCTATAAATGAAAAAGATACAATAATACCACAAAAACATTCAAACAATATCATAAGATCCTGAGCCACTAACATCAAAAACATAATTTTATACCACCCGATATTTAAAACCACTTAACCATCCTGGAACGTCTCCTGACCAGTTAAATGGCATTTAACTAGTTATCCAGCAATATTCCGCAGGAGATAGCTGGCTGCTCAGCGCATTGTCGGCTAAGTTTGGTGGCCATATTAGGCCGCCAAAATAGTTAGAATATCTTTGGCCGATTTAAACTTAACTGGCCAGCGCTGAATATCGGCTTGGCCCATTAAATTTAAACCAGCCAAAATACACCCGGATATTCAATGCTGGTCACTGGAAATAGCCCAGCATTGAATATCTGGGCTCAGCGCTAACTGCAGTAGGCAGCCCGGCTACCTCCCGCGATCTGAATATCGGCACCATAGTTTTTAAAAAGGTGATACAAATTTGTATTTAAAATCAAATTTTTTCTACCCCCTCACAAGTACATAAGTATAGCCACACTGGGACAGACCAAAGGTCCATCAAGCCCAGCATCCTGTTTCCAACAGTGGCTAATCCAGGTCCCTAATACCTGGCAAGATCTCAAAAAAGTTCAATACATTTTATGCTGCTTATCCCAGAAATAAGCAGTAGATTTTCCCCAAGTCATTTTAATAATGGTCTATGGACTTTTCCTTTTTAAACCCCACTAAGCTAACTGCCTTTACCACATTCTCTGGCAACGAATTCCGGAGTTTAATTACACGTTGAGTGAAGAACATTTTTCTCTGATTTGTTTTAAATTTACTACTTTGTAGCTTCATTGCATGCCCCCTAGTTCTAGTATTTTTGGAAAGAGTAAACAAATGATTCACGTCTACCCATTCCACTCCACTCATTTTATAGACCTCTATCATATCTCCCCTCAGCTGTCTTTTCTCCAAGCTGAAAAGCCCTAGACGATTCAGCCTTTCCTCCTAGGAAAGTTGTCCCATCCCCTTTATCATTTTTGTCACCCTTCTCTGCACCTTTTCTAAATCCACTATCAGCCTTATTTTCGAAAGTGATGGGCGCCCATATTTCTACTCAAATCGGGAGATGAGCACCCATCTTGCAAAGGCGCCTAAATCGGTATAATCGAAAACCGATTTTAGGTATCTTTAACTGCACTCCGTTGCGGGAATGAACAAAGTTGACGGGGGCGTGTTGGAGGTGTGGTGAAGGCGGGACTGGGGCGTGTTTATCGGCTGAGGAGAGATGGGCGCCTTCGGCCAATAATCGAAAAAAAGGGGTGGCAGAAGCGAGAATTTGGGCCGCTTTTGCTGGACCCTTTTTTTTCATGACCCAAGTCCCAAAAAAGTGCCCCAACTGGCCAGATGACCACCGGAGGGAATCGGGGATGACCTGCCCTGACTCCCCCAGTGGTCACTAACCCCCTCCCACCACAAAAAAAGAACTTTAAAAACTTTTTTTGACAGCCTGTATGCGACCCTCAAATGTCATACCCAGTTCTCTGACAGCAGTATGCAGGTCCCTGGAGCTACTATTCCAGCACAGCCACAGCGAAATACTTTTCTAGTACTTATATTGCACAGCATGTATAAGAAAAATTGAAAAAACGTAAAAATAATTACTGCTAGTGCATTAGAGGCTTTAGACTAATGAGGATTCTCGCCAGCGTGAGCTTAATACTTAGCCACGCAGAGCAGTGCAGTCAGCGGTCCTGTTATAACTAGAACCAGCTGGCGTGGAGTTTCTGAAGTCTTTTCCTCTATTTCTTATGGTTATCAATGTAGCAGGGAAAGTTTGCTTGCCCTAAATTGCTATATATATATATATATATATACATGAACACACTAAGAAATAAACATAGATGAGGAGATTATATAAGGTTTGCATATGTTAAAAAAGTCAATTATATATGTAAATTGCATACATATATAAGTACCACAGGTGACAAGCAAAGGTTTGAAGGGGATGTGTACTGGGGATAGTTTGGGAGGACATGTGAAGGTAGCTACAATATAAACAAACCTCCATCAAATATCAAAAAATGTATTTTATTTACAAACACTTGATATACTGTATACGCCAGGAACTGGCTTCTAAGTGGTTTACACAAAACTAATCGCAATCATGCTGTGCCAAAAAGGAAAACACACACACACAGTCAGGGATGGGGAGGATACACCCCTCGTAGCTGTCCCATCTCGTCCCGTCATTGATCAGCACCATCTTGACTGTAAAGACTCTTTACGAATCTTATGATATTATGAATGGGATTGAACAAGCATAACACAGGAGAATCATATCAGGATCCCTTTCAGACTTCCGTGTCCTTATTATTTATTTAAATTATTTCTATTCTGTTCTATCTACAATTCTAGGCAGATAATCTCCATCTCCAGATAATCTTCTCTTTCCTCTCCACAACAGTCTGACCTCACACTCTGTCTCAGTCTGTCTACCTCACTGTGATTGGCAGGATTTGCTTGACTAATGATACTGAAATGGATTGCTTACTTTTATTAGCAGGTTAAAGAACAAAATATGTCTTTTTAAAGTTAACAATTTATTTTACCTGTGACCAAAAAATGCAAAAGGTTTTTCCTTCAACTTTGACAGTAGGACACTGATGATCTCCATCACAATTTGGTCCATATTTTGAGCAAAAGATTCCCGAGAACGTGATTCCCTTCCAGGAAGTCTTATTGAGTAGACTGTGGAGAAAAAGAACACAGTGTGGTCAGGTGCAATAGTAGAAAACACAGAATATGATGGCAGATAAGAAGCATTATGTCCATCTAGCCTGCCCAAGGTGCCATCCCATAGAGCCCAGCTGGTCTTTGGCTTTTCCCTTACAGCTCAGCAATCAGGGATCCTCCATGTTCACCCTAGCGTAATCCCTTTCTTCTGATACCCACTACAAGAAAAGAACACGCTCTCAGCTGCTGCTGAGGTCTGACAACACAGCCCTGGTGGTTTGTCTGTGGGAACAGTGCTTAAGGGTTCTTGAAAATCAAGATAATACTCCAGAAAAAAAAAAGTCTTCACATGCCAGCATGGTGTTACTGATGTACGATGGAAAATGATGTGAATTAACATAAATGACTTTTCCAAACTTACAGTCTAACACAACATTAAAAATAAGTACTTGTGCCTTTTCTCAGATCCCTTTAGTCTCCCTGACCTCAAGGAGGGTGATGAAACACGTACAGAATTTTCTGTTCTTCTGACAGACTCCCTTTGTAACTGTAGTCTTTGGATTTTGCTCACACTTTTTCCAGTAGTAGCCTAAGGTGTGCTACATTCAGGTACAGTACGTATTTTCTTGTCCATGGAGAGCTCGCAATCTAGTTTTGCACCTCGGGTAATAGAGGGTTATGTGACTTGCTCAAGATCACAAGGAGCAGAGAGAGATGGGATTTGAACTAGGTACAGCTCACTGCTCTAGCCACTAGACTACTCCTCCTCTCTGTCAGGATAGCTCTCCTTGCCTTTGGGAGCAGGAAGGTTAACCTTCTTCCCTTCAGCTCCTCTCTGTTTCCATATCACAAACCGAGGAGGCTGGATGAACAGGAGATGAAGTGAACCTATCTAGTCCATTATATGAGGTGAAGCCAGTAGGCGGAGTTTCCAAGCAGTAAATGGAGTTTGACGCTGTTTCAGTGCACCCAAAACGCTATAGAAAACAATAACCAAAGATTATTAAAACTAAGGGACTGCCTATACGTGGGCCATCTGTAAAAAGTCTAAACCTGTTCCAGTTGGATAGGCAGTGCCTTAAAAGGTGGAGCACAAAAGATTTTTTTTAAACTTCTTAGACAGCTTTTTAATTTATTTGAAAGCTTCCCACATCTAGATATACATATCATGAAGTAAAAATTGAATATCACTAAAGCTGCTTAAAAATTATTGTAGCTGGTGAAAACAGCACTAATAAAGGCTGTATTTTGTGCTCCTTTTTCTAAGATTCTATACAGTACAGTAGTATATGGCCAAATTTCAGTGAGGATATCCTGTTTCCTGATGGGTTCATCTTAACTGTTGTTGTAATCTGCCTTGGGAAGCCTGGTATTATAAAGATGATGGAATATATTGAAATTAAATGGAAGTAAAATTAAACTCTCCTTTCATTGGGGCACATGGTATCACATCTTCATCTGTTTTATAGAAGTTTACATTTCAGATACACAAATGGATTATTCTGTTTTTAGGCATATTCAGGGACAAGTGGTTTTATAAGTCAAAATAAAAAGAAATATTTTTGTTTCATGCAGATCTCTTTTGTTTAAACATAACTAAATGGGCTATATTCCCCTAATGTAATTCGTTGGTTTTTTTAATATTTTGTTCTTGTGATGACTTATACTGTGCCAGAACGGAAAACTTTTTATCCCTTATATCTGGTTGATATCTGGTTCATTGTGAACAGTATCCACCCGAAAAGGTTGTTTTCTAGCTGTACATGAGGAATTGTGATATTGAATAAATAAGTATATGTTTGTGTCCCTAGACATGCATCCAAAGGTTACATAATCCTTTCAAGATAGCCAGTTAATCATTTAACTTATTAGTGGAACATAACCAAGAGGCATGGTATGGTCGCATTTTCAAAATGGTAATGCTAGGGCCCAGCTAAGGAACAGGTTATTTTGAGTTAGTATTCATGGGACCAAACTTGCTTTCATTGTGCCTTCACCATCTAGCTGGATAGACAGTGTCTTAAAAGGTGGACAATAAAGGATTTTTACATTTTATCCCACATTATCCCAAGCAAACTCAGGTTCAATGTGGCTTACATTTGAAAATACAGTGAGACAGAATAATAGAAGTCAGTTATATCATTCCAATATCAATGCCTATATAAATGATAGGCACTGATGTTGGAATGGTTAAACAGGAATGGTTGGTTGATTAAATTTTCAAACAACACAAAAGCAAGAGCAAAGTCCAAGAACTACTACTACTAATCATTTTTATAGCGCTACTAGATATATGCAGCACTGTACTCATTATATGCAGGTACTTTCTCTGTCCCTAGAGGGCTCACAATCTAAATTTTTGAACCTGGGGCAATGGAGGGTTAAGTGACTTGCCCAAGGTCACAAGGAGCTGCAGTGGGAATCAAACATGAAAAGGGATCTGCAAAAGTTAGAAGAATGGTCTAACGTTGGCAATTAAAATTTAATGCAAAGAAGTACAAAGTGATGCATTTGGGGAGTAAAAACCATACACGTTGCATAATAAAGCTATGGAATCTGTTGACAGAAGATGTAGTAACCAGGGGTGTAGCCAGACTTTGGCGGGAGGGGGGTCCAGAGCCTGAGGTGGGGGGCAACTTTTAGCCCCCCCCCAGCCCTTTCAACCCCCCCACCACCACCGCTGCCAATTCTCCCCTGCCACCGCCAGGTACCTTTACTGGCGGGGGTCCTCAACCCCCGCCAGCCAAATTCCCTTTCAGTGCCGGTCTCAGAGTCCAGCGCATTCGCTGATCTGGAATCTGTTTCTGTGAGTTCCTACGTGCAGGACGTCAGGACTCACAGAATCAGAATCCAAATCAGCAACGTGCTGGAAACAGGCGCTGAAGAGGACTTCGGCTAGCAGGGATTGGGGACCCCCGCCAACAAAGGTACCTGACAATGGCAGTGGGGGAGGGTTGGCGGCGGCAGGAGGGGGGAGTCAAATGTGGTGGGGGAGGGTCGGCGGCAGGGGGGTGAAAGCAGGGGGGCAAGGGCTAAATCTGCGGGGGCCCTTGCCCCCATGGCCCCACCTACCTACACCCCTGGTAGTAACGTGGTAACATAGTAAGGGACAGCAATAAAGACCTGAATGGTCCATCCAGTCTGCCTAACAGTCACATTCATTATCAATTCAAGATTAAATCAACAATGAACATGATATTATATACTTGATCATGGTCTTTCTGAGACATAGACCGTAGAAGTCTGCCTGGCTCTGTTTTTTATACCATTCATTTTTAAATTAGAGATCCTCTGTGTTCATCCCATGCTTTTTTGAATTCCACCACAATTTTTTTCTCCACCACCTCTCTCAGGAGGGCATTCCAGGCATCAACCACTCTCTCCTTGAAAAAGAATTACTGACATTACTCCTGAGTCTACCAGCCTGCAAACCCTTCTCTGGAATATATTTGTTTCTATATTAATACCTTTTAAGTATTTAAATGTCTGTATCATATCTCCCCTGTCCCTCCTATTCTCTAGTGTATACATATTCAGGTCTTCCAGTCTCTTCTTATATGTCTTTTGCCTTCCTCTGGACGGCTTCTGGTCTTTTTAAATCCTTAGCCAGATGCGGCCTCCAAAACTGAACACAATACTCTAGGCGGGGCTCACCAGTGACTTGTACAGGGGCATCAACACCTCCTTTCTTCTGCAGGTTACTCCTCTCTCAATGTAGCCTAGCATCCTTCTGGCTATGGCCACTGCTTTGTCATACTGTTTTTTCATTTTAAGTTCCTCAGACACAATCACTCCAGGGTCTGTCTCCCTGTCTGTGCATATCAGCCTCTCACCTCCTAGGACATACATATCCCTTGGGTTTCTAATCCCCAAATGCATCACTTTGCACTTCTTTGCATTAAATTTTAATTGCCAAATGTTAGACCATTCTTATAACTTTTGCAGATCCCTTTTCATGTTTTCTACTCCCTCTGGGGTGTCCTCTCTATTACAAATCTTAGTATCATCCAGAAAAAGGCAAACCTTTCCTATTAATCCTTCGGCAATGTCACTCACAAATATATGAACAGAATTGGCCCCAGCACCGATCCCTGAAGGTGCATACAGCAAGTCTACTGCTAGGGATAAAGACAGAGTAGACCAAAGGAGTAGCCTAATGGTTCAAATCCTACTGCAGCTCCTTATGACCTTGATCAAGTGTCTTAACCCTCCACTTTTCAAAATTCTGCTGCACGACATATATTCTGCTATTCTCATATCAGCCCTCTCCTCAAGTTACTTCATTGGCTCCCTATCCGTTTCCGCATACAATTCAAATTCCTCTTATTGACTTACAAGTGCATTCACTCTGCAGCTCCTCAGTACCTCTCTACTCTTATCTCTCCTTACACTCCTCCCCCGGAACTCTGCTCATTGGGTAAAACTCTTATCTGTACCCTTCTCCTTCATTGCCAACTCCAGACTCTGTTCCTTTTATCTTGCTGCACCATATGCCTGGAATAAACTTCCTGAGCCAGTTTGTCAAGCTCCATCTCTGGCCCTCTTCAAATCTAGGCTAAACGCCCATCTTTCTGATGCTGCTTTTAACTCCTAACCCCTTTTCACTTGTACAGTGCCCATGTATGTTTTATCATTCCCACCTTAGTAATTCCCTTATCCCTTATTTGTCCTGTTTATCTGGCCTGATTAGATTGTAAGCTCTTTCGAGCAGAGACTGTCTCTTCATATTCAAGTGTACAGGACTGCGTATGTCTAGAAGTGCTATAGAAATGATAAGTAGTAGTAGTAGTAGATACAAATTTAGATAGTAAGCCTTCCAGGGACAGTGAAATATCTAGTGTACCTGAACATAATTCACCTTGAGCTTCTACTAAAAAGGTGTGAGCTAAATCCAAACAAATAAATATTGTCAGGGAATTTATTCTTTTATTTGTATTGTATGATTATTTTATGTATTTATAATGTTGATATTATTTTTGTTACTCATTGAGAACAAGACAGTTGGATAAACTGGATATAAATATTTTTAAATAAATAAATTAAGTAAAACATTTAAAGGTCCTACTAGCCACTGGCATCCCCTGTGTAAAGCTATTGCTAGAAACTCTGCCCTGTCCCCAAGTATTCCATACATCTCAGAAATTTACCGTTCTCAGATTCAAACTTTGGACTTGCAGACCCACCAATTCTCCCACCTCAGTCTTAAGCCTCAATCCTGATGTCTGCAACACACTGGGACATTACAATGATTTCACAATACACAAAGTTTAGAAGATGTTTGCTACGCTGGCACAGACTGTGAATAATGATTATCTGAGAGAAATAAGAGGCAGAATATGCTGGGAAAGTGAGAGGGGTTCTGCAGGGTGGACAGATGCTGGGGAAGAGGAAGGTGGCAGTTGCTGGGAAAGAGAATAAAGGAATTGGTAGATAGCAAGGGATAAAATCAAGAAAGGCCTAGGGATAAAGTGTAGATGGAGGAATAACTTATAAGAGGAAGTGGTGGAGGGGATGGAGACAGAGTAAAAGACTGGCAAGGGAGAGAAGAAAATGGATTGGAGGGTCTTGATTTTAACCATACACCTATCGGGTGCCAAGATTAGACTGTAAGCTCTGGTGATAAGAAACTGTCTATGGGCCCTGTTTACTAAGCCGTGCTAGAGGCTCGCTAGGCTAAACGTTAGAGACACCCATAGGAATATATGGGTGTCTCTAGCGTTTAGCATGCGCTAAAAACGCTAGCGCATCTTAGTAAACATGGCCCTATGTGTCTCTGTACAGTGCTGAGTATACTTATGGCACCATCCAAATACTACTACTAATGGTGTGAAGAGCTACTGACCTTCTGTTGAACTATCAAACAACTTGCCCCAGTGAGCATAATGGGCAGACCCACTTCCAGCCCAGGGAAAGCAAATTAATCTTGAAACAGCCTCCGGCCTTTGATAGAAGCAGGTCACGAGCTTTTCCATCCTTGTTAAGAAAATCATTGAATTAGTTACATAATATGGTCCATATTTTAGAAGCATCTCTACATGTAAATGATAGCAATTAAACATTTGGAGAAGCCCAGATGTTGACAAGTTATTTCAAAATAAAGCCTATTCATATATGGGGAAACTCAGTACGTTTAGATGGCCAGAGAGCATGGGTAAGGCAGGGAGAGAGAGTGGTCTGGGCAGGCCTACAGTACAGATGTAGTTTCCCTATTTTACATTGATAATCTATACCTGTATAGAAAAAAATAGACACTGGCACTTATAAATGCCGGCTCAAGGGGCAGCTGTAAATACTAATATCTGGAGTCCTCCAATGCCAGATATCCCACCAGGGGCGTAGCCACGGATGGGCCTGGGTGGGCCCAGGCCCACCCATTTCCACCTAAGTCCCACCCAAAAATAGTGGATCACAACCGCGATCGCAACCACAGCTTCAGGTGAGTCTTCTTTTCCCTCCTCACCCCCACCGCAAAGCATCTAGGCGCCGACCGGCAGTGTTTCAGACCCACTCCGGAGCCTTCCCTCTGTGGCTGCTGAGATGAATCTCTTTCCCCTCCCTCACCCCTGCCGTAAGCATCTGGTTTAAATTAAGGGTGGGGCCAGCAGTGATTCGCTAAGCACTCCAGAGCCTTCCCTCTGCCACGATCTGCCCTGGAAACAGGAAGTTGTGCTGAAGAGAGAGAGCTGATCTTGCGGAGGGAAGGCTCTGGAGCAGGTCTCTTCATCTGTGATCAGCGAAGTGATAGTGAGGGAAGAAAACAGAGTGAGTGGCTGTACCTGTAGGGTGGGAGAGGGACAGGCTGGGACACAGTGGCTTCACCTGCGTGGGGGTGGGAGGTGGGGGGGGGGGCTTGAGGCCATAGGGAAGGGATTGGAGAGAGGTTATGGACCTTCAAACAGGGGGGAGGGGTTTGGCTGGAGAAAAGGGAGAGAGATTCTGGACCTGCAAAAGGGGGGAGATGGCTGGCTGGAGGGAAGGGAGAGAGGTTTGGGACCTGCAAGGGGAGAGGTTGCTGGCTGGAGGGAAGGGAGAGAGTTTTGGATCTGCAAAGGGGGTGGCGGCTAGCTGGAAGGAAGGGAGGTTCTGGACCTGCAATGGGGGGGGGGGGGGGTGGCTGGCTGGCTGGCTGGCTGGAGGCAAGAGAAAAAGGCAAGGGAGAGAGGTGCTGGACCTGAAAGGGGGGAGGAAGATGGAGGGAAGGATGAGAGGTGCTGGACCTGCAAGGGAGAGAGGCTGGGGGCTGGAGGAAAGGAAGAGAGTTGTTAGACCTGCAAGGGGGGCAGGCTGGAAGGAAGGAAGGGAGAGAGGTGCTGGACCTGTGGGGAGGGGGGGGGGGCTAGAGGCTGGAGGGAAGGCCTGCAGGGGAGGCTTGAGGGAAGGGAGAGAGGTGCTGTACCAGGAGGAGAGATTAGAGGGAAGGGAGAGAGATGGCACCGGGAATAGAGAGGCTATGCTGGACACTGGGAGGGAGGGGTTTATGGTCACAGGGGAGAGATACTAGACATAGGGGACAATAGGAACTCAAAAGGGAGATACTGGGCATGTGAGGGCATAGGGACACAAGGGGTGATGCTGGACACAGGGGTAGGGGATAGAAGGGTGGTGATGGATGCAGGAATTTGAACATAGTAGAGATACTGGACAAGGAACTGTAGGGACACAGAGATGGGAGATGGATGGTGGACATGGAGAGAGAAGAAATGACAAATAGACAGGAGACCCTGGTAAGTGAATTAAGACAGAAGAAAGCAGAAACCAGAGACTAGAACCAAGCTGATTTGAAAAATAAAATAACCAGACATCAAAAGGTAGAAAAAAATCTTTTTTTTTTTTCAATTTTGTGATTAGAATATGTCACATTTGGAATGTACATCTTGCCAGAGCTGGTGTTAGACATGGCTGGAGCCCAGGCCATAAATTTGGGAGGGAACCCCAAAGCCCATCACCAGACTGCACTGCCTTCAGTTTCCACCATGCTTGTGGCTCTCTCTGGCCAGGGGACCAAGAGCAATTGCTCTAGTTGCTCTCCAACACCATCCCTGGCAAGTACTATGCTTATATTTTGCACAGGAGGAAATGCATTTCTTTCTGTATCTCTGGTATTGTATTATATGCAAGGTTTGGCTTTTGGGGGTTTTGGTTATATTTATGTTTATACTTTTTAGTCAATTATTCTATATTTTACATTTTTATTCCGTGTGTGTGATCAAGGTATTCTGTTAGCATGAATTTTCTATGTAGCCTTCTGTAGTAAGTTTGGTTTGTTTAGTTTTCCCAATAGATGTATTGATATTTTACAGCCCCACTGTATTATGTAGGGCAATGCCTTTTTCATAGGTAGGATCCTTCTTTTGGAAGTTAGTGCTGGCATTGTAGATTTGCACTAGGTTATGAGTGACATTTTGTTTTAAAGATTGTTTTATTTACTATATGGCGGCTGTTGAGATTACGATGAGTTTTATGGGGAAATGTCCTAACTCTGCTCTTTACCCATTGGGGGAGGGACAGGGGGTTCTGTGGATGCAGAATTTATTTGCCTTTAATACTAGACTATACTTTCTGGGATCATTTCTATAGCGTGTAACTGGAAAGATATGTTGAAAAGTGTTTGGTCTTGCTATACAGGCTAAGTATGTGTGTTAGGGAACCGAGGCTCAATGGAAGTGGAAGAGTGCATGCAATCTCTTGTACTCCCCCCTGAAGCCTGCACTGCTACCCTTATTGAAGTTATTGGGAGTGGGGTAGAGCTGGAGCATGGGGTGGGGTATCAGGTGGCAAGTTTTTCAATTTCAAAAAAGTTGGCAACCCTGGTGCCCACCCATCTGACCTGTTGGCCCACCCAAAAATTGCTTTCTGGCTACGCCACTGATTAAAACACAAAATAGTGTTCCTACTATTCAAATATTCACATATCTTTATATATAGTATTTTTCACATATTCCTAAATTCACATTTCATTCACTTTGTTATTCACACATTTCAAGGTCGTATTCATCTCTCACTCATCTACATATAATTTATATTCAAGGATTATGTTTATATTCATGGTTTATGGGTATTTTTATATTCACATGTTATGACCTATGGAGACTCATTTTCAAAGCACATAGATTTACAAATTTACATAGGTTACTTATGCAACTTTGTAAGTCTAAGTGCTTTGAAAATTCGCCTCTATATCACTTATGTATCCATATCTGCATTTGTATGTTTAAACACACATTTTGTATATAAAAATAATTTGGTTTATGTTTATTGTTATGTTTATACACTATTTTATCTATATAATGGACTCCCGAGAAAGGCTGGAAAACACGGTGGCTGTTGAGTCTATTCTTCACTTTGTCTATATATCCTCACATAGATCCAACTGAGATTGTAAAGAGCTACAACTATCAATAAAAGGTTTTGTTTAAGCCCTTGGATCATTATTGTAGCTACTGTTCGCTTCCATTCTTTTGTTTGCCTGCTGATTGCATGTGGAAGTGCTGCTTTTCTATTTGCGTTTGGGGATCCCCAAGCCCCACCTGCTGAAGACCTCCCCAAAGACACCCAGCAATACCTGTGCCCGGCACCACCATGCATAGTTTCTGCGCATGCTTGGGGATCCCCGCCAACTATTGCAACAGCGAGTTGCTGCTGGGTGGGCCTGAGCCCAAAGTGGGTGGGTCCCTGCCCCCCGCCCACCCCTTGCCCCCCCCCCCCCAGCCCATTCATGGCTATGCCACTACTGAATATCAATGAAGAATATGTTCCTTGCACTCAGGGGGTCTTTTACTAAAGCTTACTTCAAGTTATCTGTAGCAGGGCCCACATGGGGTAAAAGTAAAAGACCCCCCTTAGTTCCTAAGCCGTGTGGTAAGCTCAAAACATACTAGTCAAAGTTCTTGAGGAAAAAATGAAAGTGATTTGTTGTAGTTTTCCTGAGCAAGGTGATTAATTTTTGCTCAGAGACCTGTAGATATGTTAGCAGCTTTCAATTTTTCTGCACGTCTTTACTTGATCAAATGATATAAATTGATAGAAAGTGACTGGTAGAAATGTGACCCACACTAGACACTTTCAGAGGGTAATTCTTTGGTTTCCCCTTGAAGCTTATAGGCTCATGGATCTTTTATATTTTATTTTCAAAGGGAAACACTCCCTTGAAAATCTGACCTGTAAAGTATGACAGTACTTTCACCCACACTACACAGAAGCTGCAGTCTATAAATTGAAGCTAGAAAAGAAGGGATTCTGAAAACACTTTACAAGTATAAATCATTTTCATTTGTGTGGAAGAGATCTAATCTTTTTAGAACTGGCTAATGTTGTGTAGGTGTACTTTGTGAAGCTGTAATGAACTGGCAACTAACAAAACAGGGAACCAGGAAATGCAAATGAAGAGTCAACTTTACCTTTTTATGACTGTGCTGTAACTTAAGCTGATCTTCAGACTCCAAAAGAACCTTTGATCACTTTTCACGGAATAATCTGAAAAGTTTCCCTGCTCTGAGAAGAAAATGAGATTAATCTATGGATATGAGAATGTACAGATTCCTTTTATAAAGTGTGTGGGTCTGTGTAGGCACACAGCATTTTACACTAACTCCAGCCTTGTACGCAAGCTCATTTTGGCACAGATGTACCAAGGATATAGCCACATATTTATTTCCTTCTCATTAAGGCTACAGAACATTGATTGTTTGATTTCAAATTCCTGCCACCTGATCAGCTGTTTTATCTACAGACTAGAGAACAAAAAGAACCAGTGATTCCCTCTCAGATTTCTACATTCTTAACTTCCCCACCCTTCTCCTGTTACTAGACTTCTGAAACTTTTTACTTGTCTGTGTCACTGTAGAGTGCTGCACTATATAAATGATTACTAGTCATAGCAGTAAAATGTTTTTCCTGCTCTTTATCTGTAGGCCTGTTGTGTTATAAAAGAGCAGGCCAGTAGAATGACATATGCGCGGTGTCACTGTATTATAATCAGCAGGGTGTACACTGATTCTTGTAATCAGCATGCCAGAGCTAGTGCAAGGGTGACGGGCACCCTAGCCTTATACCCCCTCAATGAGCGATGTGCTGGAGCCGGCTTGCACCGCCTTGCAACAGCTGTTTGTTATGTTTTCAAAAAATTGGGGACCTGGTTGTTAAAGTAGCCACCCCCCCCCCCCCCCGGGCTACTTTAACAACCAGCTCCCCAAATTTAGGCTCCCTTTTACTTTGCTGGTGGGGATGCCGAGACCAACCAGCGAAATAGACTGCTGCCGCTCCCCGCTGCTTGCTTCCGGCTCTAAGCAGCATGCCGGGACTTGTTGGTCACTGTTACAAATTTACCAACACACCACTGCCCTCAACTTACTTTCAGGCCCCCTAGCCTGCATCTCCCTTCCCCCCTCAAAACTTGGATAAGTAAACTTAACAATCATGATCATCACACAAACATCCTAAAAAAATGTGGGTTCCAGTGCATGCTGATGGCTCTTTTGAGTCTGTGTGGCTGTCAGGACCTCTTCTTTTGCTTTGACTGCTGCTGCCCTTTGCTGCCCTAGGCGATCACATACTCTTGCCTAATGGTTGGGCCAGCCCTGCACAGTACATGAGAACACAACCTCTTAGAGCTAGATAACAGGTGTCTTGTAAACTCTTTCTTAGCTCGCATGCACTTACAATTAAGTTTAATGTTTTTCTGGCTCTGAATTCACTAGCACTCAGCTGAATTTTCACTGGCAGAGGCAGTACCTGGAAAGTTACCATTTCTGCCTCTAGCCCATTATGCAAAATCAGTTTGTACTGTATAGCTAAACTCAAATTTAGGGTCTAAACTATGAACTGAGGTCACTCCTCTCTTGTTCTTTTAGCTGAGATTGAGACTCCACCAGGGATGTGATTAAGTTACAACCACAGCAAAGAAATGTGAACAGAGCTCTTGCAAAATCATATGTGAACAGTTTCACCCCGGCACAAAAGAATAACAAAATCACCACCTTACCTTTAGATCACACATCCATCAAAGCAAAACTATTTTCATAGACAGCCTGGAAAACGCAGGGTAGTGGCAGTTTTGTTCTGAGGCTATTGGCTGGTGAATCATAAAATCTATCTTGAGTGCTTAGGGAGTTCATACTGTACAGTAGTTAAAGTGACAGTGTACCATCATGAAATTGTACATACATATATAAAGAAAAAAAATATCCGCCAGAAGGCGGAGAACTCTAGACGCCCCACAGACAACAAGAAATAAAATAAAAGTGGGAGGACGACCAAGGATTCCAAAGACTGAAAGGATATATAATAATAAAGATGTTTATTGAGGTATAAAGACTCGACACAACGTCGTGTTTCGGCCGTTAGGCCTGCATCAGGAGTCTATAATCAAATTTTAAATACATAAATTATAAAAACAATATGACATTAAAATATTTTATTTTATTTCTCATACATATATACAGTGGGGGAAATAAGTATTTGATCCCTTGCTGATTTTGTAAGTTTGCCCACTGACAAAGACATGAGCAGCCCATAATTGAAGGGTAGGTTATTGGTAACAGTGAGAGATAGCACATCACAAATTAAATCCGGAAAATCACATTGTGGAAAGTATATGAATTTATTTGCATTCTGCAGAGGGAAATAAGTATTTGATCCCCCACCAACCAGTAAGAGATCTGGCCCCTACAGACCAGGTAGATGCTCCAAATCAACTCGTTACCTGCATGACAGACAGCTGTCGGCAATGGTCACCTGTATGAAAGACACCTGTCCACAGACTCAGTGAATCAGTCAGACTCTAACCTCTACAAAATGGCCAAGAGCAAGGAGCTGTCTAAGGATGTCAGGGACAAGATCATACACCTGCACAAGGCTGGAATGGGCTACAAAACCATCAGTAAGACGCTGGGCAAGAAGGAGACAACTGTTGGTGCCATAGTAAGAAAATGAAAGAAGTACAAAATGACTGTCAATCGACAAAGATCTGGGGCTCCACGCAAAATCTCACCTCGTGGGGTATCCTTGATCATGAGGAAGGTTAGAAATCAGCCTACAACTACAAGGGGGGAACTTGTCAATGATCTCAAGGCAGCTGGGACCACTGTCACCACGAAAACCATTGGTAACACATTACGACATAACGGATTGCAATCCTGCAGTGCCCGCAAGGTCCCCCTGCTCCGGAAGGCACATGTGACGGCCCGTCTGAAGTTTGCCAGTGAACACCTGGATGATGCCGAGAGTGATTGGGAGAAGGTGCTGTGGTCAGATGAGACAAAAATTGAGCTCTTTGGCATGAACTCAACTCGCCGTGTTTGGAGGAAGAGAAATGCTGCCTATGACCCAAAGAACACCGTCCCCACTGTCAAGCATGGAGGCGGAAATGTTATGTTTTGGGGGTGTTTCTCTGCTAAGGGCACAGGACTACTTCACCGCATCAATGGGAGAATGGATGGGGCCATGTACCGTACAATTCTGAGTGACAACCTCCTTCCCTCCGCCAGGGCCTTAAAAATGGGTCGTGGCTGGGTCTTCCAGCACGACAATGACCCAAAACATACAGCCAAGGCAACAAAGGAGTGGCTCAGGAAGAAGCACATTAGGGTCATGGAGTGGCCTAGCCAGTCACCAGACCTTAATCCCATTGAAAACTTATGGAGGGAGCTGAAGCTGCGAGTTGCCAAGCGACAGCCCAGAACTCTTAATGATTTAGAGATGATCTGCAAAGAGGAGTGGACCAAAATTCCTCCTGACATGTGTGCAAACCTCATCATCAACTACAGAAGACGTCTGACCGCTGTGCTTGCCAACAAGGGTTTTGCCACCAAGTATTAGGTCTTGTTTGCCAGAGGGATCAAATACTTATTTCCCTCTGCAGAATGCAAATAAATTCATATACTTTCCACAATGTGATTTTCCGGATTTAATTTGTGATGTGCTATCTCTCACTGTTACCAATAACCTACCCTTCAATTATGGGCTGCTCATGTCTTTGTCAGTGGGCAAACTTACAAAATCAGCAAGGGATCAAATACTTATTTCCCCCACTGTAAACACACATACACAGAGTAAATATTCACTTTATTTTTTTATATACTGCAGATACACAAAGAAATTTGTACTAACCTCAACATATGATATTTCAAACTAACTGCTTCAATAAAAAAAATATCCCTGCATATCATCTTAAGTGATAAGGAATACCAATAAAAATCAACAAAAAAACTAACAATATTCTATAATGCAGTAGCATGGCCATACCTGACATTTTGTGTGTGTGTGTGTGTGTGTGGGGGGGGGGGGGGGGGGGGTTCTAGGCATATGAGTGTGAGTGGTGCTTGGTATTAATCTTATATAATGCCTTGATTATTGAACTTGCACTGGCTGCCAGTTAAAGCTTGTATTTCCTATAAACTAGCTTGTTGGGTCTGTAAGTTTTTTGAAGGGTGCTGCCCAGAATATATAACTAAATTTATTTCTCGATTGGGTGGGACCCACCTTCTTTACTTTCTTTCTCTGTTGGGACTGAAATATAGTCAGGTGATCCAGACTTGGAATCTATTGCCCTTAGAGATTAAAACTACGCCTACGTATTTGTCTTTTCACAAAGAGCTTTAAAAACTCACCTTTTTTCGGAATTGTACTGATTTCCTTTTCAGTTTGAGCAGTGGTGTAGCTATGTGAGGACATGGGGGCCTGGGCCCCCTCAAATTTCCTTTGGGCCCCTGGTTTTGTTGGCGTGGGTCCCCAACCCCCACCAGCTAAAGCCTTATCTAGCGCCGGTCTCTGGTGCCGCCGCTGCCGCATTGCCTGTCCTGCTCTTTCTTCCCCCTCACGTCCTGCATACTCCTTTTAGTGAAACTGAGAGTTTCACTAAAAGGAGAGTACAGGATGTGAGGTGGAAGAGAGAGCAGGGCAGGCAACTTGGTGGTGCCAGAGACCGGCGCTGTAGAAGGCTTCAGCTGGTGGGGGTTGGGGACTCCTGCGAGCCAAAGTATTTGTTGCTGCAGCAGTGGGTGGGAGAGTGGCAGACCAAAATTGCCCCCCTCACCTCGGGCTCTGGTCCCCTCCCACCACGAGATCTGGCTACACCCCTGGTATTGAGACTGTTTTTTTCTTTTGTTTGTAATCCGCTTTGAACCAACTTCATTGGGAGTTGGTGGACTATAAATACCATGTCGTCATCATCATCATTAATTTAACAGTAGCCACTAACTGCTATATAGCGCACCTAGCTTTCCGCACCAAAATTGTATTCCATAGCAATGCACGTAACTTGATTGGCTTAAGAAGCTAATCAGCGTTTATAACAGCATTTAAGCAATAATGAGCACTAATTGGCAATAATTAGAATTTTTGTGCATAACTCGTTACGCATGTAATGAACTGCGCCTAAATTTTAATGTGCACAGTTTGAAAGGAGTGTGACTATGGGTGTTTCCAAATTTATGCATGTAGTTACAGAATATGGCCCAGTGCATGTAAATCTATGTGCAGGGATTAATGCCACTTTTTCATTGTGTAAATGAAGGCACATAGTTTTAGACGCTGGATATCAACTAAGCATATTCCATATTCCGCAACTAAATCTAGGCACCACTTATAGAACACGCTTATGCGGAAGTGTTTACCATGCAGATTTTTTAGGTGCCTCATATAGAATCTGGTCCTAAACGCATAAACCTCTTAGTCCTGACTCTCCAGGGTCCCTATGGGGGAAATTCCATAACAGGGATTCTCAGCACAATCTGGTGTTTAGCATCCACCTCCTATCCCCTCTCTACTTGCCAAGAAAAGGAACACATTCCCAAACAGGTGCATGGTCTGAAACTGTTATAAGCCCAATGTCCGAGGTACAACTCAGATGGGCCAAAGAAATATCAACTAACAGGTAGTCGATCCTACAGTATGTGTCCTCCACTTTTTAAGTTTAACAAAAATATCCAAACAGAGAATCCCACTTATAAAGAAAGTGATTACAAATTTGTAAATAAAAAATAGGAAAATCTTTGGTGTCCTTTTACTAATGGACATACAATAACTCTTCCTCTCTACGATTCCCTAATGTGTCTGTACACATGAACCTTATTCTACCACAACATTGGCGAATGCCTTTACAGTACTATGTAAGCCACATTGAGCCTGCAAATAGGTGGGAAAATGTGGGATACAAATGTAACAAATAAATAAATAAACCCAGTCTTCGGGACACACCTAGCCAGTCAGGTTTTCAGGATATCCACAATGAATATGCATGACGGAAATTTGTTATAGTTATAGGTTATCAAAACTTGCTATACCATGTAAACCAAACAAGTGGATCTACATGGTTTACAATGCTAAAAGTAATGTAATGTAATTAAAGAGAAAAAACCGAACTGCCTCCATGGTGTACAAATTTCTCTCATGCATATTAACTGTGGATATGCTGAAACCCTAACTGTCTAGGTGTGTCCCAAGGATCAATTTTGATTTATTAAACTTGATGGATCACTTTTTACAAAAAAAAAACTGACAAAACGATTTACCATGAATAAAAACATGGAGAAAAGTTAAAAGAACGCAGGAGAAAAGAAAGATAGAATAGAGAAGAGAAAACGTAAGGTCAGAGGATCCTTGACAGTCCGCTGTGGTGTAACTGAATGGAAAAGGTCTTTTCAAAAAGGTGGGTTTTTAGGAGGGCTCCAAAGAGAGGGGGTGGCTTGGGTGCGAGTAGTTTCAAAGTACGTCTCTTTTAATGGAGGAATTCTAAATCGATTGTCGTTAAGAGAACGAAGAGTTCTTGCCAGAGTATAGGGAGTAAGAAGAGAGAAAATATATGAGGGAGAGCAAGTGTAAAATACTTTCAGGCTTATTTTTGAAAGAGGACGACGCCCATCTTTCGACACAAATCGGAGGATGGGCGTCCTTCTCACAGGGTCGCCCAAATCAGCATAATCGAAAGCCGCTTTTGGGCATCCCCAACTGCTTTCCGTCGCGGGGACGACCAAAGTTCCCAGGGGCATGTCGGAGGCATAGCGAAGGCGGGACTTGGGCGTGCCTAACACATGGGCGTCCTTGATCCATAATAGAAAAAAAGAGCGTCCCGGACGAGCATTTGGACGACTGTACCTGGTCCAGCTTTTCTTACGACCAAGCCACAAAAAGGTGCCCAAACTGACCAGATGACCACCGAAGGGAATCGGGGATCACCTCCCCTTACTCCCCCAGTGGTCACTAATCCCCTCCCACCCTCAAAAAATAACTTTAAAAATATTTTGTGCCAGCCTCTATGTCAGCTTCAAATGTCATACTCAGGTCCATTGCAGCAGTATGCAGGACCCTGGAGCAGTTTTAGTGGGTGCAGTGCACTTCAGGCAGGTGGACCCAGGCCCATCCCCCCTCTACCTGTTACATTTGTGGTGGTAAATGTGAGCCCTCCAAAACCCACCACAAACCCACTGTACCCACATCTAGGTGCCCCCCTTCACCCGTAAGTGCTAAGGTAGTGGTGTACAGTTGTGGGTAGTGGGTTTTGGGGGGCTCAGCAAACAAAGTAAGGGTGCTATGTACCTGGGAGCTTTTTCTGACGTCCACTGCAGTGCCCCCTAGGGTGCCCGGTTGGTGTCCTGGCATGTCAGGGGGACCAGTGCACTACGAATGCTGGCTCCTCCCATGACCAAAGGTCTTGCATTTGGTCGTTTCTGAGATGGGCGTCCTTAGTTTCCATTGTCACCGAAAATCAGAAACAACCAAGTCTAAGGACGACCATCTCTAGGTACGACCTAAATGTCAAGATTTGGGCGTCCTCAACTGTATTATCAAAACGAAAGATGGGACCTTTGCCGGGACATCCTGTGAGGAAGTCCTCAGGAAAACTTGGGCGTCCCTTTCGATTATGCCCCTCTTTGTGAGCAAGGATGAGAACTTTGTAGTGAATGTGAGAAAGGATAGGGGAGCCAGTGATGCTGAATTAAAAGGGAAGCGATACGGTCAAATCTAGAGGCATGTGAAAGAATGCAAGCTGCTGTGTTCTAGATTGTCTGAAGACTGCAAAAAGAATATTGGGGGAGACCAGAGTAAACGATATTACAATAGTCGGGTAATCAGAAGAGCGTGAAGAAGTGTTTTTTGAGATTGATCATCAAGATAATGTCTATTTTAAATTGAAGCAAAGATGAGAATGAAACATGGGAAGAAATATGGTGAGCAAAAAATAGATATGGGTCAAGAATTACTCCTACATAGCGGAAATGGGAGATGAGAGGAATGGAAACATCTGGAAACCAAGGAGAAAGAGGGGGAGGGGGAGTAGTCCTGTTCTATAAGTAGGCACCCTGATGCTGCATGGTGAGACCCTATTCTATAGCAGCATAGAGGGCACCCAGATGACATTATAGAATTCTAGCACAAACTGGTATCAACACACTCGGGGGCCACAGTGGAGGGGAGCAAACTTCTTCTTGCTGCCTGCTTCCAGGTCTGTCCTGCCCTGCTCCTGTGTGCCACCCAGAACCCGGATGATTGCATTAGCGTGATATTGTGTTAATGCAATCATCCAGGTCCTGACTCCCAGAACGGAGAAGAGCAGTAGAGGTCAGACCGTGGGAGCAGGCACACAGGAAGTGGCTTGCCAGCAACAGGCCTGGGCCCCTCCTTGGAGACAAAGACAGAAAGGTAAGCATGCGGGTTGGAGCGGCGGTGCAACTGTGGGGGGTGGTTTGCGGCAGTCCAGTTCAGCCCCAGGCCCAGCTATGTCTCTTGGCGGCTCTGGACACACTTAATTACACAGCCGCAGACCTAGTAGAACTGCAGTCGTGCAAATTAAGTAAGGAAGCGCATAACTTACAGCAGCACATGACCACTATGCCCGTGTCCCTCCCATGCTGCACCTTAACACTCCTTCGTATTTATGGGCTTTGCCACTTAAGCACACCCTTACAAAACAGTGCTTAAGTCACCTTGTTGCCCATTATGCGTGCTAACCCCTGGATTCTATATAATCCCACATCACTCATACCTTTACTCACAGAAATATGTATACCATATGTCTTTATGCCTTAGTATTGCCCTTTAAGCTCCCATTGTCTCCTTTCAATGTTCAATGTTTGTGTTCCACTGTTGCACTCCTTAATGACACTTCGATTGTCTCACATAATTCTGCACAATGTAATCCATAACCAATCTGTAACAAAAGCGAATGCTACATACCTGTAGAAGGTATTCTCCGAGGACAGCAGGCTGATTGTTCTCACTGATGGGTGACGTCCTCGGCAGCCCCTCCAATCGGAATCTTCCTAGCAAAGTCCTTTGCTAGCTCTTGCGCGCCCGCGCGCACCGCGCATGCGCGGCCGTCTTCCCGCCCGAAACCGGCTCGAGCCGGCCAGTCCAGTATGTAGCAAGACAATACAGTTCAAGGGAAGACACAACTCCAAAGGGGAGGCGGGCGGGTTTGTGAGAACAATCAGCCTGCTGTCCTTGGAGAATACCTTCTACAGGTATGTAGCATTCGCTTTCTCCGAGGACAAGCAGGCTGCTTGTTCTCACTGATGGGGTATCCCTAGCCCCCAGGCTCACTCAAAACAACAACCATGGTCAATTGGACCTCGCAACGGCGAGGACATAACTGAGATTGACCTAAAAAATTTACCAACTAACTGAGAGTGCAGCCTGGAACAGAACAAACAGGGCCCTCGGGGGGTGGAGTTGGATCCTAAAGCCCAAACAGGTTCTGAAGAACTGACTGCCCGAACCGACTGTCGCGTCGGGTATCCTGCTGCAGGCAGTAATGAGATGTGAATGTGTGGACAGATGACCACGTCGCAGCTTTGCAAATTTCTTCAATGGAGGCTGACTTCAAGTGGGCTACCGACGCAGCCATGGCTCTAACATTATGAGCCGTGACATGACCCTCAAGAGCCAGCCCCGCCTGGGCGTAAGTGAAGGAAATGCAATCTGCTAGCCAATTGGATATGGTGCGTTTCCCTACGGCCACTCCCCTCCTATTGGGATCAAAAGAAACAAACAATTGGGCGGACTGTCTGTGGGGCTGTGTCCGCTCCAGATAGAAGGCCAATGCTCTCTTGCAGTCCAATGTGTGCAGCTGACGTTCAGCAGGGCAGGAATGAGGACGGGGAAAGAATGTTGGCAAGACAATTGACTGGTTCAGATGGAACTCCGACACGACCTTTGACAAGAACTTAGGGTGAGTGCGGAGGACTACTCTGTTATGATGAAATTTGGTGTAAGGGGCCTGGGCTACCAGGGCCTGAAGCTCATGACTCTACGAGCTGAAGTAACTGCCACCAAGAAAATGACCTTCCAGGTCAAGTACCTCAGATGGCAGGAATTCAGTGGCTCAAAAGGAGGTTTCATCAGCTGGGTGAGAACGACATTGAGATCCCATGACACTGTAGGAGGCTTGACAGGGGGCTTTGACAAAAGCAAACCTCTCATGAAGCGAACAACTAAAGGCTGTCCTGAGATCGGCTTACCTTCCACATGGTAATGGTATGCACTGATTGCGCTAAGGTGAACTCTTACAGAGTTGGTCTTGAGACCAGACTCAGACAAGTGCAGAAGGTATTCAAGCAGGGTCTGTGTAGGACAAGAGCGAGGAGCTAGGGCCTTGCTGTCACACCAGACGGCAAACCTCCTCCACAGAAAGAAGTAACTCCTCTTGGTGGAGTCTTTCCTGGAAGCAAGCAAGACGCGGGAGACACCCTCTGACAGACCCAAAGAGGCAAAGTCTACGCTCTCAACATCCAGGCCGCGAGAGCCAGGGACCGGAGGCTGGGATGCAGAAGAGCCCCTTCGTTCTGCGTGATGAGGGTCGGAAAACACTCCAATCTCCACGGTTCTTCGGAGGATAACTCCAGAAGAAGAGGGAACCAGATCTGACGCGGCCAAAAAGGAGCAATCAGAATCATGGTGCCTCGGTCTTGTTTGAGTTTCAACAAAGTCTTCCCCACCAGAGGGATGGGAGGATAAGCATACAGCAGGCCTTCCCCCCAATCCAGGAGGAAGGCATCCGATGCCAGTCTGCCGTTGGCCTGAAGCCTGGAACAGAACTGAGGGACTTTGTGGTTCACTCGAGATGCGAAGAGATCCACCAAGGGGGTGCCCCACGCTTGGAAGATCTGGCGCACCACTCGGGAGTTGAGCAACCACTCGTGAGGTTGCATAATCCTGCTCAACCTGTCGGCCAGACTGTTGTTTACACCTGCCAGATATGTGGCTTGGAGCACCATGCCTTGACGGCGAGCCCAGAGCCACATGCTGACGGCTTCCTGACACAGGGGGCGAGATCCGGTGCCCCCCTGCTTGTTGACATAGTACATGGCAACCTGGTTGTCTGTCTGAATTTGGATAATTTGGTGGGACAGCCGATCTCTGAAAGCCTTCAGAGCGTTCCAGATCGCTCGCAACTCCAGGAGATTGATCTGTAGACCGCGTTCCTGGAGGGACCAGCTTCCTTGGGTGTGAAGCCCATCGACATGAGCTCCCCATCCCAGGAGAGACGCATCAGTTGTCAGCACTTTTTGTGGCTGAGGAATTTGGAAAGGACGTCCCAGAGTCAAATTGGACCAGATTGTCCACCAATACAGGGATTCGAGAAAACTCGTGGACAGGTGGATCACGTCTTCTAGACCCCCAGCAGCCTGAAACCACTGGGAAGCTAGGGTCCATTGAGCAGATCTTATGTGAAGACGGGCCATGGGAGTCACGTGGACTGTGGAGGCCATGTGGCCCAGCAATCTCAACATCTGCCGAGCTGTGATCTGCTGGGACGCTCGCACCCGCGAGACGAGGGACAACAAGTTGTTGGCCCTCGCCTCTGGGAGATAGGCGCGAGCCGTCCGAGAGTCCAGCAGAGCTCCTATGAATTCGAGCTTCTGCACTGGGAGAAGATGGGACTTTGGATAATTTATCACAAACCCCAGTAGCTCCAGGAGGCGAATAGTCATCTGCATGGACTGCAGGGCTCCTGCCTCGGATGTGTTCTTCACCAGCCAATCGTCGAGATATGGGAACACATGCACCCCCAGCCTGCGAAGTGCCGCTGCTACCACAGCTAGGCACTTTGTGAACACCCTGGGCACAGAGGCGAGCCCAAAGGGTAGCACACAGTACTGGAAGTGGCGTGTGCCCAACTGAAATCGCAGATACTGCCTGTGAGCTGGCAGTATCGGGATGTGTGTGTAGGCATCCTTCAAGTCCAGAGAGCATAGCCAGTCGTTTTGCTGAATCATGGGGAGAAGGGTGCCCAGGGAAAGCATCCTGAACTTTTCTTTTACGAGATATTTGTTCAGGGCCCTTAGGTCTAGGATGGGACGCATCCCCCCTGTTTTCTTTTCCACAAGGAAGTACCTGGAATAGAATCCCAGCCCTTCTTGCCCGGATGGCACGGGCTCGACCGCATTGGCGCTGAGAAGGGCGGAGAGTTCCTCTGCAAGTACCTGCTTGTGCTGGAAGCTGTAAGACTGAGCTCCCGGTGGGCAATTTGGAGGTTTGGAGGCCAAATTGAGGGTGTATCCTTGCCAGACTATTTGCAGAACCCACTGATCGGAGGTTATGAGAGGCCACCTTTGGTGAAAAGCTTTCAACCTCCCTCCGACTGGCAGGTCGCCCGACACTGACACTTGGATGTCGGCTATGCTCTGCTGGAGCCAGTCAAAAGCTCGCCCCTTGCTTTTGCTGGGGAGCCGCGGGGCCTTGCTGAGGCGCACGCTGCTGACGAGAGCGAGCGCGCTGGGGCTTAGCCTGGGCCGCAGGCTGTCGGGAAGGAGGATTGTACCTACGCTTACCAGAAGTATAGGGAACAGTCTTCCTTCCCCCGAAAAATCGTCTACCTGTAGAGGTAGAAGCTGAAGGCTGCCGGCGGGAGAATTTGTCGAATGCGGTGTCCCGCTGGTGGAGAGACTCTACCACCTGCTCGACTTTCTCTCCAAAAATGTTGTCCGCACGGCAAGGCGAGTCCGCAATCCACTGCTGGATTCTATTCTCCAGGTCGGCGGCACGCAGCCATGAGAGCCTGCGCATCACCACACCTTGAGCAGCGGCCCTGGACGCAACATCAAAAGTGTCATAAACTCCTCTGGCCAGGAATTTTCTGCACGCCTTCAGCTGCCTGACCACCTCCTGAAAAGGCTTGGCTTGCTCAGGGGGAAGAGCATCAACCAAGCCCGCCAACTGTCGCACATTATTCCGCATGTGTATGCTCGTGTAGAGCTGGTAAGACTGAATTTTGGCCACGAGCATAGAGGAATGGTAGGCCTTCCTCCCAAAGGAGTCTAAGGTTCTAGAGTCTTTGCCCGGGGGCGCCGAAGCATGCTCCCTAGAACTCTTAGCCTTCTTTAGGGCCAGATCCACAACTCCAGAGTCGTGAGGCAACTGGGTGCGCATCAGCTCTGGGTCCCCATGGATCCGGTACTAGGACTCGATCTTCTTGGGGATGTGGGGATTAGTTAAAGGCTTGGTCCAGTTCGCCAGCAATGTCTTTTTGAGGACATGGTGCAGGGGAACAGTGGACGCTTCCTTAGGTGGAGAAGGATAGTCCAGGAGCTCAAACATTTCAGCCCTGGGCTCGTCCTCCACAACCACCGGGAAGGGGATGGCCGTAGACATCTCCCGGACAAAGGAAGCAAAAGACAGACTCTCGGGAGGAGAAAGCTGTCTTTCAGGAGAGGGAGTGGGATCAGAAGGTAGACCCTCAGACTCCTCGTCAGAGAAATATCTGGGGTCTTCTTCTTCCTCCCACGAGGCCTCACCCTCGGTGTCAGACACAAGTTCACGGACCTGCGTCTGCAACCGTGCCCGGCTCGACTCCGTGGAGCCACGTCCACGATGGGGGCATCGAGAGGTAGACTCCCTCGCCCGCATCGGCGAAGCTCCCTCCGCCGACGTAGTCGGGGAGCCCTCCTGGGAGGTGGCCGCAGTCGGCACCGCACGCGGTACCGACGTCGGGGACCTCACCCCGGGCGATGGGCCAGCCGGCGCCACGCTCGACGGTACCGGAGGCGCAAGCACCGCCGGTACCGGAGGGGTAGGGCGCAACAGCTCTCCCAGAATCTCTGGGAGAACGGCCCGGAGGCTCTCGTTCAGAGCGGCTGCAGAGAAAGGCATGGAGGTCGATGCAGGCGTCGACGTCAGAACCTGTTCCGGGCGTGGAGGCTGTTCCGGGCTGTCCAGAGTGGAGCGCATCGACACCTCCTGAACAGAGGGTGAGCGGTCCTCTCGGTGCCGATGCCTGCTGGGTGCCGACTCCCTCGGCGACCCAGAGCTCTCGGTGCCGACGCGGGGAGGGGACCGGTGTCGATGCTTCTTCGACTTCTTCCGAAGCATGTCACCGGAGCTCCCCGGCACCGACGAGGAGGACGTAGAATCCAGCCGTCGCTTCCTCGGGGCCGAGGCCGAAGGAGGTCGGTCTCGGGGGGGCTGTACCGCAGGAGCCCTCAGGGTAGGAGGAGACCCACCTGAGGGCTCACCGCCACCAGCAGGGGAATGGACAGCCCTCACCTGCACTCCACTCGATGCACCACCGTCCGACGACATCAGGAGACGAGGTCCCGGTACCACCGACGTCGATGCAGCTATCCGATGTCTCGGCGCCGATGCCTCGATGCACTCGATGCACTGGCAGCCAAGGAAGAAGGTCTGGACGCTGATGACGTCGATGCACACGATGACCCCGGTGCCGATGCCGACGAAGAGCCCGAGAACAAAACGTTCCACTGGGCCAATCTCGCTACTTGAGTCCGCCTTTGTAAGAGGGAACACAGACTACAGTTCTGGGGACGGTGCTCGGCCCCCAGACACTGAAGACACGAAGAGTGCCTATCAGTGAGCGAGATTACCCGGGCGCACTGGGTGCACTTCTTGAAGCCGCTGGAAGGCTTCGATGTCATGGGCGGAAAAATCACGCCGGCGAAGTCAAAATCCGAAATGACGAATTTGGAGCACCAAAACTTTAAGGGAGAAAAATCTCGACCGAGGCCGAAAGAGGCCTACCCCGACAACGAAAGAAAACTTACCGGGGCAAAAACTGGAAATACGGGAAGGGGCAAACGAAACCCAAGGGGGTTTCCGGAGCACTTTCCGAACGAAAAGAAACTTTCCGAAGAAAAAACACGTCGATTAAATCACGGACGCGCGAGGTCGACTCTCCGGGGCTCAACACGGCAAAAAACACAGCCGTACCGAGTGCGGACGAAAGAAGACTGGCCGGCTCGAGCCGGTTTCGGGCGGGAAGACGGCCGCGCATGCGCGGTGCGCGCGGGCGCGCGAGAGCTAGCAAAGGACTTTGCTAGGAAGATTCCGATTGGAGGGGCTGCCGAGGACGTCACCCATCAGTGAGAACAAGCAGCCTGCTTGTCCTCGGAGAATTGTACTTCCATCATTCATTTCTTATTGTAAGCCACACTGAACCCGCAAAAAGGTGGGAAAATGTGGGATACAAATGCAATAAATAAATAAATAAATATTGTGCATGCATTTTAATCTCCATAAGTGACCACCTAAAACAAATGGCACCTCCCAGAGTTTGGAAGGAGATCAGAGACAAAAAAAAAAAAAAGCTGACCGCTGAGAATTTCCTAGAGGCCTTGGACTATCCACATGTGGATGAAAAGACAACAACAGTGTCAGAACAAGTTGACATCTGGAATACACACTTAGCCAAGACCTTAGAGAAAACAGCACCACTAAAAAAGGTCTTATGCCCCACCCACAAACGCTCACCTTGGTTTTCTCCAGAACTTCAGATCATTAATCATAAAGGACGAAAACTGGAAAGGAGATGGCGCAAATCTCGCCAGGATGAAGACAGACTAAACTGTAGGAAGCACGTGGCAAAGTACTGCCAAGCACTAACAGCAACCAAAACACAGTATTTCTTGCAATGCATTACACAGGCTGCCAAGTCAACCAAGCAGCTGTTCAGGATAGTAAACAGCCTACTGCAGCCCCCACAACAGAACCAGCCTACTCAGTCTAAACTGAATTGCAATGATTTTGCTGCATACTTTGCCAACAAAATTAAAAGCCTCCGCCAGGATTCACTGGCAATTCCACCTAGGCCCCAACCAGTCAACCAGGGGTGCACAAACTCGCCCCCTCCTGACAGAGACAGATGGGACACTTTTAACCCAATGACAGAAGAGACCCTTGATAAAATTCTAAGAGACCTTCAACCAACTACCTGCTCCCTCGATCCTTGCCCATCAAAGACAGTGCAGCAGGCAAGTATGGGCCTCATAGAAGGCCCCACAAAAATTGTGAACACCTCTCTTTCTAATGGGCAGCTACCAACAGCATTAAAAAGGGCAGTGGTCCGCCCTCTGCTGAAGAAAAACAACCTTAACCAGGACAAACTTGAAAATTACCGACCAGTATCCAACATCCCGCTTCTAGGGAAACTCATAGAACAAACAGTCTGTGTTCAACATAATGATTGGTTAGAAAAAAGAAACTGGCTAGATTCATGTCAATCTCGATTCAGACCTGGTTATGGTACAGAAACGGTCCTTGTAACCCTACAAATACAAATACGCAATAAGACAGACCAAAAGATCATACTATAAAACTAAAATAGGGACAGATTACAAAAAACACGAAGAAATTATACCAACTCGTGAACTAACTCCTAGACACCAACCTGATCACTACAACGAATACAGACATCCCCATTTGCAGATAAACTTGCTAAGTATTTCAATGAAAAAATTGTAAACATACGCAACACGCTACCTCATGACAACACTGACATCGAAAACTTCCTTAATGAGTTGGACCCAACCACTGGAGAATACCCGGCTGACGAAACCTGGTTAAACTTCGCCCTCCTTACCGTTGATACAGTTACACAGGCGAACAGCAGGTTCTCCAACGCTCACTGCAAACTGGATACCTGTCCCAACTACCTAATGAAATCTGCCCCTAACTGCTTCATAGTAGACCTCACATCCCACCTAAATTACATACTTCAGCAAGGTCTCTTCCCTAAGGAAAATGGCAACTTCCTACTCACCCCGACACCAAAAGACACCAAGAAAAAAAACAAATGAAATCACTAACTACCATCCAGTAGCATCCATCCCGTTGTTAGTCAAACTGATGGAAAGCATGGTAGCCAAACAACTTATAGATTATATAAACAAATTCTCAATATTACACGAATCACAGTCAGGGTTTCACCCCCTCCACAGCACAGAAACAGTACTACTCACTCTTCTACCCAAATTCAAGCAGGAAATAACAATAGCCAAAACATCCTCCTCCTCCAATTCGACATGTCTAGTGCATTCGACATGGTAAACCATAATATATTAATAAGATTACTAGATAAGTTCGGGATTGGTGGAAACATACTTAGCTGGATCAAGGGTTTCCTAACCACAAGAACATATCAAGTAAAATCAAACTCAAACATATCATCACCGTGGAAAGCAGACTGTGGAGTACCACAAGGATCACCGCTATCACCGATCTTCTTCAACCTGATGACCCTACTAGCCAAGTCATTATCCAACCAAGGCTTTAACCCTTTCATCTATGCAGACGATGTCACAATATACATTCCTTACAAATCTAACCTGACAGAAATCACCAACGAAATCAAGATAAGCTTGAACATCATGGACTCTTGGGGTAATTCATTTCAACTAAAACTCAACAAAGAAAAAACACACAGTCTCATCCTCTCATTCCAACACAGTGCGGACAACCCCATAATCATCAACACCCCAGATTACACCCTCTCTATCTCAGACAGCCTGAAAATCCTCGGCGGTACAATGGACCGCAACTTAACACTAGAGAGCCGAGTGACATCCACGACAAAGAAAATGTTCCACTCAATGTGTAAGCTCAAACGCGTGAATCAATTCTTCCCGAGAGAAACATTTCGCAACCTGATACAATCAATGGTACTAAGCCATGAAGACTACTGCAATGCAATTTATGCGGGATGTAAAGAACAAACCTTAAAGAAACTTCAGACTGCTCAAAACACGGCAGCTAGGCTTATCTTCGGGGAAAAAAAACCCTCCACGAAAAACTACACTGGCTCCCAATCAAAGAACGCATTGCTTTCAAAATCTGCACTCTGGTTCACAAAATTATCTACGGTGAAGCCCCGGGATACATGACAGACTTGATCGACCTACCAACTAGAAAAACATCCAAATCAACACGAACGCACCTAAATCTGCACTACCCAAGCTGCAAAGGACTCAAATACAAATCAACCTACGCATCCAGTTTTTCCTACATAAGCACACAACTGTGGAACGCATTGCCAAAAGCCATGAAAACTACGTACGATCACCTAAGCTTCCGGAAAACACTAAAAACTAACCTGTTTAAAAAGGCATACTCTGCCGATCCAACATAAATGCCTGATCTCTGCAACACAACAAAACTAAAGTACGTAATGGACATAACACAACTCTTCCGTTATACAATGCCCTAATGTGGCTGTACCACATGAACTTTATCTTACCACAACATCACTTTGTATTTGTTCACACCGGAGTCTGCAAATGCCTCTTCGGTACTATGTAATCCACATTGAGCCTACAAATAGGTGGGAAAATGTGGGATACAAATGTAATAAATAAATACTAGATGATCTTCACAGAAACTGAGACAAGGGATTCGCCTCGATGTTAGTACTGCTTGATTTCTCTGCAGTTTTTGACATCGTGGATCATGATATCATGCTAGCACGAGTGACAGGAACAGGTATTAATGGAGCAGTACTTGCCTGGTTTACATCCTACCTATCAGACAGGCAACAATCCATAATATTTGGCAGCAACTCATCACCACCATGGACACTGACCTGCGGGGTACGACAAGGATCGATACTGTCACCTATTCTGTTCAATATCTACCTCAAGCCACTAGCTGAGCTGATTCGGTTAATGGACACTCAGTTCTACATCTATGCGGATGATGTGCAGCTACTCATACCCATTGAACCTGACTTACCCACAGCCTTGAATAAACTGATTACCTGTCTAACATCAATTAAAGAATGGGCTAAACACAACAAACTTTGCCTGAACCCAAGTAAAACCGAGCTTCTCTGGGTCCCTAACACAAGTGGATACATACCTGACATCAAAATCCCTTTTGGGAAGTATGAAGTCCCCCTCAAATCACAAATCAGAAACCTTGGAATACAGTTAGATTCAACACTTACACTGATTCCCCAAATCCAAGCAACCTTCAAGAGCTGCTTCTACTACTTGCGACAGCTATGTTGCCTCTCTCCTTACTTCAAGAACGTAAATCTTATCCCAGTTGGACATGCAATGATAACATCAAGACTGGATTACTGCAATGCACTATACAATGGTCTGACTACAAAGGGCCTGCACCAGCTCCAGTTGATTCAGAATACAGCAGCAAGACTCATAGAAGGTTGCAAGCGATGTGATCATATCATACCATTTTTGCAAAAACTTCATTGGCTACCAGTACAATAAAGGGCTAAATTTAAAACTCTATGTCTGATCTTCAAGGCCCTGAAATGGCCCCGAGTACCTGAAAAATAGGATGATCCTCCACACACCGCCAAGGACACTAAGATCCTCCCAAGGACTTTCACTAACCACACCCTCTCCAAAAAACATTACACAATGTGATACCCGCAAGCGAGCCTTCTTCGGAGTAGCCCCCACACTCTGGAATGCACTGCCTGAAACGCTGCGCTTAACACAAGACTATCTCTACTTCAGGAAGCAGGTGAAAGCTTGGCTCTTCAACCAGGCCTTTACTGGAAGTAACTAACTCGGTAGTCTCACTCACAAACACAAGGAGTACTCAGGCTGCATATACTGCAGCAGGACATGTTTATCCACTCCTACCCTTGATGATATAACATGTATGCAGATTTGAGATAACATTTAACCATTTCTCTGACCTCATGCGCAACTTTCTTTAAATCAATCACCTTACTTTCTAACTCTTCCTACTTTCTTACCCTTCTCTATGTTATATCTTTGCTTTACCCTTCGCTATCACTTATAATGTTCTATTACGTATTGTGTTGACATTGTAAATAGTATATTATTTATGATGAAGACCCGACACGGGCCGTGTTTCGGCGTACAAACGCCTGCATCAGGGGTCAAAAGACTCCTATAGGTCAGCTTATGGACTAGTGAGCAAGGATGTGAAATAAACAATCAGGATATAGTTCCCACTGTTTGAACAACTCGTCTGTAGAACGCCTTCAGCCTCGTAGACCGCGGTCTACGAGGCTGAAGGCGTTCTACAGACGAGTTGTTCAAACAGTGGGAAATATATCCTGATTGTTTATTTCACATCCTTGCTCACTAGTCCATAAGCTGACCTATAGGAGTCTTTTGACCCCTGATGCAGGCGTTTGTACGCCGAAACACGGCCCGTGTCGGGTCTTCATCATAAAGGACTACATTTTTCTCAACCCTGAAGGCCCAGTGTTTGCTTT
Organism: Microcaecilia unicolor; assembly: GCF_901765095.1. Classification (NCBI taxonomy): domain Eukaryota; kingdom Metazoa; phylum Chordata; class Amphibia; order Gymnophiona; family Siphonopidae; genus Microcaecilia; species Microcaecilia unicolor. The sequence goes on along the minus strand of NC_044031.1, from coordinate 123,401,566 downwards.
GTTTGTTTGGTTGCTTTTGTATGCTGTCTTCCCTCTCTTTTTGTGACTGTATATTGTAAATAGTATACTAAGCCATACTTTGTATTGTTTATTCAAAAATATTGAATATTTTTACGGCTGTAATTGTCTATTGCTCATGTTTGATCTATTCTTACTGTACACTGCCTTGAGTGAATTCCTTGAAAAAGGCGGTAAATAAATCCTAATAAATAAATAAATTAAGAAGCCCTTAACTAGCAATAATTAGGATTTGAACACGCATCTTGCTAAGTACTATTCCATAAAGATCTGCACGGAAATCTTTTAGCATGCAAGTGAAAAGGTGATGTTCAGTGGAGATGTGCGCAGTATCATGACTAACATACATGCAGGATTTACACCAGGTTTCAGTTGGTGTAAATCCTTTGGGTGAGAATCCTGGCGTTAGCACTATTCAATAAACGGCACACAGCTTCGATGTGCCTTTTATAAAATAGCTGTCCATGCAGATTTTTTTCAGCACCCAAATTTGGGCGCCATTTACTGAATCTAGTCCTAAGTGTACAGTTACCCATGAAAGTGCTGGTATTTTGTACATTTACATGCGTAAGTGGTGCATAAAAGCAGGCGCCCTTGCCCTTCGTATGGATAATGCTGCTGAAAATTTACTCCGACTGCCTCGGCACTATCTGCAGAGCAAGGGTACAATGCTTACTCTAAGGATAGCAGTGCCCCTATCCTTAACAGCTTTTATGCCGTCCTAACTTAATTGCACATCTACATAAAAGCAGCTGAATATCACTGCTATCCATTTAGGGTGGCACTTGGCACTGTCCAAAGAGGTTTGATAGCAGCATGATGTTGCAAGACTGAAGCCGGTCTCCACCCAAGGAGGTTTTAATTCTCCCCAATGCAGCAGCTGCCACCATCTTGGTACACCCAAAACAATTAAATTGATAGGGTGACAAGATCCGCCTACTGGCTTCAGTCCACATAATGGGCCAGATAGGCTCATGCCGTCTCCTGTTATCAAGCCTCCTTGGCGCTGTCTATGCATATTCAGCACCGCCGTGTGTATGGATAGCGGAACTAAATATACGTGAACTATTTAAATGCAGAGCTAACATTTTAAACAATCACTGACTGCAGGGCTTAAATGCTGACCTGGTTATTTTTTTTTTATTGTATACCTAGAGAAAAGTTGCTCCGTTCCTTGAGAAAATAGCTTTCAAATGGAGTTAGCTGAGTAACCAACTAGTTACCTGGATAGACTGCTCTGGCTGAAAATTGTCCCCATCAAAGCAGCTATAAATGGAAAGGAACTTTTTCAGTGCCTTTAACTGGGACATAACTACATTTTGGATTTTCAAAAAGATATGTATTTTCTCTTCCTTTTGCCACCCCAGAAAAATACTTTAGTATGCTTGTATTTCATAGACTAATTTTCAAAGGTAAACTATCTAGCTAGTTTCCTTCATAAAATTCACTGAAGTGCCTGCTTAGTTTGCAACAGTGCGAGTTACTAAAAATTCACCCTTAAACTTCTATTAACTATTAACCATTAACACTGCTGAGGCACGTTTTGGACAATACATGTTGCTTTATTTTTATGACATTCAGATCTAACCATCAAAACGAAGACAGAGATATAAAGAGAAGCAAAGACCAGCTGCATTTTGTTAACAACAATTGTATTTGCATAAAGCACTGCACCTCCGCCCTCCAATAGCAAAAGGAAGCAAGTGGCAAAACTCATATTTTGAGAAAACCAGGAAAACATATTTTGAACTGCAGTAATTAGTTTATGCTGCCGGACACTCTACAACACTTAGTTCAAGCACAGGATTACATGCAAGTATAGTACTTGCTTCCCCAAAGTCAGACACTCCATTAACCCAATTTCAATTAAAATGTCACTTGCTTCCTTTTGCCACTGGGGGCAAACCTGGCCCAAGATTTGTTTGCAGAATAGGTACAGCATTTGAAGTGAAATAAGCGCAGACATTTTCTAAACAGAGTAACTGTGTCTTCTTCCTGTTACTGGATTAGATGTGTATACTTCTCTCTGTGTAAAAAATATAATTACTGTTTCAGTTGAACTGTTTAATATTGAAGTGCTTGATTCTTTCTTAGTACACACAAAAAATACCAATCTTCTGAGGCTTCCACTCTGCTTGGGCCCTACCTTGAGTTAGTGAAGCACTAGTACTGTGGAAGTGAAGACTGTGTCCCTGAGAGGAGGCCAGGCAATGGCTCCATGTCCCGTTGGCCAATCTAAGGTAGTGCAGGATCACTGGAGCAAGCTTTTGTCAGAGGGGGAGTTAATGGAGAGCAGTGTAGTTAAAATAGTAGGGAACCCAGACCTCCTATGTCTGTTAACTGGAGAAGCACTGTATTTGCATGAAAAATGGAAATCCTCTCAGAGGTAGTTCATTCCTGCAGTTTCTAAGTGCTTTGCAATATGGTCCATTATGATCTTTTCATTTGCAGGTTCTTTAAGATAAAAATGTCCTCCTGGAAACATGTGAATGTTGAAATCTCCGCTTGTTAGCTCCTTCCAGGCTAAAATGTGTAAAGAAAAACAACAACAACACACTCTTAATGACTTGATAGCTTAAGACATGGGAAACCATGTAGAAGCCTGGCTTTGGAAGTATTCCAGTAGAGATTACTTGAAGAACATTCTGGCAGTTGGTGATCACGCCATTGTAGAATAACCCCCCCCCCACACACACACACACACACACTCCTTCCCTTGTGCACAGCCTAATGTTCCAGGCACAGGGCATGTTCCCTAATGAGAAAAGTAGTCATCCTATAATACCTTTTTCTCTCACAGAATTTATTACTAGGGAGAACATTAAGCTTCTGCTTATTCTTCCCATTTAATCTTCCATGTTGATTCTAGCCCGACCTAAAATTATTCACTGCTGCTGGGAAAGGAGAAATCTTATATCTCAATTATATCATGTCATTTCTATGGCCAACTATTCATTATCATTAATGTTTTATATTTTTTTTCATTTTAATTGCTCATACTATGATGTACATGTGTTTTTGTAAATTGCAATGGCATTTCATGGATGTGCAATTAAGAAAATGTCAATAAATTATCAATTAAGAAATTTTAACAAAGTGAAGAAAACACTATAATATGGGTTTGTGTAGAGGAGTGTGAGTGTACATGTGGGGGGTTGTGTTGAGTGTGAGAAAAGGGTGTTAAATATGGAGGGATGGGTATAGATGAGGCATTCAATTGTCATGGAGGTCTATGGAGTGGGGACAGTTAATGCATGGTTGCAAGGGGGTTATGAATGTAAACAGCATGTGGGGTGGGTGGTTGGGTATTACATACATCATACATTGGGAAGGAGGATGTATGTGGTGAAGGTAAGGAAGTGGGCGAGTGTGCATGATGGGTAGGAAGTGTGTGGCAAGGATATTGGGGGGGGGGCGTTGGTTGTATAGGTATATCTTTAGGGTGTTGGTACATGGAGAGTAATTTTATAACAGGGCACCTAGTAAAAGCACTATGTCAGGTGACTATATTTCTTTATAAAATAAAAGCAGTCCACAGCGCCTGCATCAGGGGTGAATATTACATTAATAATGAGTCAAATAATAATGTATCCACCTTTTGGAATATACAACTTGACAGAGAAAAAGAGCCCTTAAATTATATTGCATATTGCTACAAACTGGGAAAGCTGTTTTTCAGTTTTATTGCTGTGGATGCCGAAAACACCTTGGGCTGCTTTTACAATTGGTTTTGAAGTCTAGATATATATACTTGGAACCATAATGACACCTAGATCTTTTTCCTGGGGGAAGTGAATCCTAGTGTGGAACCTTGCATCACAAAGCTACTGGAACCCAAATTATAGCTACGTGATATAAGGTTCCAAATTAAGAGTCACTGCCCAGGAAAAGGATCTAGGTGTTATCGTTGATGACACATTGAAACTAGGGTTATTCATTGATTAAAAAGATTAATCGTGATTAAATTTTTAATAGCGTGGTTAATCACATAAAGGCCCCCCCCCCCCACATTTCCTCCTGTACAGTGCAATATATAGACAGCAGATGTAAAATCTCAAAATTACATCAGAGATGCCAAGATACCCAGTTCCAAGCTGCAGACTTTGGACCAGTCCTGGTTTGGAACTTAGATTCCAAAGCAGTGTGGGATTTGTAGTGCCTGATCCTGCCCACTGAAATCAGTGCTGCAAGTTCCACAATGAACCAGGATGGGGTGGTTAGAAAGCCAGGATTGGCCCAAAATCTCCAGCCTGGAACTGGGTATCTTGGCATTTCTGTGACATATTTCAATTAATAAACTTAACTACAAATAAAATAATTTCTCTCACCCTTTGTATCTTGTTCACTGTCTCTGGTTCTGCTTTCCTGTGCTCTGAACTCTGTTTCCTGGACCTACTGTCTAGTCAATATTCCTTTTTCCCCCCTCTTCCTTCACTTCCTGCCCTATACCACACCTTTCACATTCAACTTTCTTCCATTTTTCTTCTTTCAGCTTAAATCTATCTAGTTTCCATCTCTTCCCTTCCCTCCATTGACACCATCTCCTCCAATCTCTTTTCTCTCCCCTTCCCTTTCTCTCCACGGGCACTCCCTGGGCACCATGTCCTCCTGTTTTCCTTCCCTCCCCACCATGGGCACAATGTCCTCCCCGGGCACCATCTCCTCTCCTCCCCTCCATGGGCACCATCTCATCCTTTCTCTCTTCCCTTTCCTTCCCCTCCTCTTCATGGATACCATCTTCTCCCGCCTGGAAACAGGAAGTTCTGTCAGAGGAGGCGGGATGCTAGAGAGAGAGAGAGAGAGAGAGAGAGAGAGGAGAGAGAGAGAGAGAGACTTTGGGTGTCGGAGACACAGCCAGCCTTCAGTGTTAAACACAACATCAGAGGCGGCAAGTAAAGCAGCATTAGTGAGAGAACTCAAGTCACCTTCTTAAATGGGCCACTTCTTCTGGGCCCCAACGCTATTGCCCAGAGCCTCTAATGAATTTGCCCCAGCCCGGAAGTATTGCTCGTACCACCATGGTCACTTCTGGATCACGAGTGCACGCAGCTCTGCTTCCCTCACACCATAGGGTATTGCCTTTTGCCACAGCAGCAGGGCTGTCCCAGCAGCCAGTCCATGCAGTTCAGGTGAGCAAGGCTGGATGGTTGTGAGTGGGTGAAAGAGAGCTGCCCTTTAATGTGCGTTAAAATTTAACGTGTTAATCGTGTTATTAACACATTAACCCCAATGTTTACTAAAGCTTAACTCGAGAAATCTGCAGCGAGGCCCATTTTATTCCTATGGGCCCTGCTGCAGATAACTCGAGCTAAGCTTTAGTAAATAACCCCCTAAATGTATAGCCCTAGTTTAAACCCTCTGCTCAGTGTGCAGTGGCGGCTAAGAAAGCAAATAGAATATTAGGAATTATTAGGAAAGGAATAGAAAACAAAACTGAGAACGTTATAATGCCTTTGTATCACTCCACGGTGCGATCGTACCTCAAATACTGTGTGCAATTCAGGTCATCACATCTCAAAACAGATATAGCGGAATTAGAAAAGCTACAGAGAAGGGCAATGAAAATGATAAAGGGGACAAGACAACTTCCCTATAAGGAAAGCCTAAGCATCTAAGGCTCTTCAGCTTGGAGAAAACATGGCTGAGGGGAGATATGATAGAGATCTATATAATAGTGAGTGGAGTGGAACGCGTAGACATGAATCACTTGTTTACTCTTTCCAAAAATATTAGGACTAGAGGGCATGCAATGAAGCTACTAAGTAGTAAATTTAAAACAAATCGGAGAAAATATTTCTTCATTCAGTGTGTAATTAAACTCTGGAACTCGTTGCCACAGAATGTGGTAAAAGCAGGTAGCTTAGCAGGGTTTAAAAAACGTTTGGATAATTTCCTAAAAGAAATGTCCATAAGCTATTATTAAGATGGATGGGAAAATCCACTGCTTATTTCTAGAATAAACAGTATAAAATCTGTTTCACTTTTTTGGGATCTAGGCTTGATGGACCTTTGGTCTGTCCCTGTATGACAACACTTATTGACTTTTTGAGCTGCCACACTGCTCCTTTTGTTTTCTTTGTGTTACTCCATGCCAAACTGTGAGGGGGAAGAGGAAGTTTTAGAAACAGCACTGGTCAACAATTTTTTTTATTAAAATAATAATACTCCACTGCAAACACTGTGTTCAATTACATATACTCCATAAAAATGAAAACAAGGAAGGAAAAGCCTCAGATTTCTGACGGGTGTCTTTACATTTTTTTCCCATTCCAGCATTCATCATTGGCATAAAAACCTTCCAACCTTCCTCCTTTTATTCTATCTTTATTTTTATTTAACAGTTTTCAGAAACTTTCATATCTTAAAGTTCTACTTAACTTATCGGCTTAGCCTTAAGATATCCCCGATGTTGGCCACCGTTTCACAGTTAACCAACTGCTGCACTAGGCAGGTAAGACCTTTCCCAGGCACAAACAATGCTCCTGAAGTTCTTTATTCTGACACACCCAGCCAGTCAGATTTTTATGATATCCACAATGAATATGCATAAGATAAATTTGCTTGCACTGCCTCCGTTGTTTGCAAATCTATCTCATGCATGTTCATTACAGGTATCATGAAAACACACTGGCTGGGTGTGTCTCGAGGACTGGGTTGAGAACCGATGCTTTGGGAGTTAAACTGTCATCATACTTTAAGACAATTAAGACACCTTTGAAGACTTACTTATTTATTGGGCTTTACTAACTGCCTTCCTGAAGAGATTCACCTGGCAGGTACAGCTTAAGATACTTATTTCTCCCAGGCTTTTCCACATGCTATTTATCTCTGCTCCTTATTCCCGATTTCAGCTATGAAAGTATGGGAAAATTAGGTTCTTACCACAATAATTTTCTTTCCTTTAGTCATAGCTGATGAAGCCATTACGTATGGGTTGTGTCCATCAACCAGCAGGGGGAGATAGAGAGCACTCAACTTTTCACAGTGCCTCATGGCCAGCAAGCTCCACTGCCTCTTCAGTATTTGAAGCTTCCAAAGCAGTATGGCAAACCGCAATGGGAATAACATGAACTTTCCTCACAGTGAACGATGGCCCCATAACAAGGGCATGAACTAAAAAAAGGAGGGAATGAACTCATCCTCCTGGAGGGAATAAAGTCATCCTCCACTTTGTATAAACGGAGGGAATACTTGCATCCTCCTGGAGGGAATAAACTCATCCTCCCAGAACATGAACTGGAGGGAATGAACTCATCCTCCTATAACTGTAACAAGAATCCTGAAGACTGTTTTCCGACTCCCCAAGGAAGGAATATAACTTCAGAAAACAAGAACAGCACCTGAAATCAGAATCACTGCAATACAGACAATCATACAGGGAGGGCTTCATCTGCTATGACTAAAGGAAAGAAAATTATCGTGGTAAGAACTTAATTTTCCCTTCCTTGTCATCAAGCAGATGAAGCCATTACGTATGGGATGTAACAAAGCAATCCCTAAATAGGGTGGGAACAAGCCAAACCACGTGCTAGCACTTGTGCTCCAAAACGCGCATCCTTCCTGGCAGCCACATCCAGCCTGTAATGTCTGGCGAAAGAGAGCTTAGAAGCCCATGTTGCAGCACTGCAAATCTCATGAAGAGATAGTGCTCCAGTTTCCGCCCACGAAGAGGAAATCGCTCTTGTGGAATGTGCCTTAAAGGCTTCAGGCGGAGCCCAGCCAGACAGCAGATATGCTGAAAAGATAGCTTCTTTGAGCCAAAGGGCAATAGTGGCTTTAGACGCTGAAAATCCTCTGCGAGGACCTGCAAACAGCACAAAAAGATGATCAGAGGCCCTGAAAGAATTTGTAATTCACAGATACTGCAACAGAGTCCTGCGCATATCCAAAAGGTGCAACTGCCCAAATGAATCTGGAAACTCCTCCTCAACAAAGGAGGGAAGAAAAACAGGCTGGTTTAGGTGAAATGCTGAAACCACCTTAGGCATGAAGGAAGGCACTGCCCGAACCGTGACTACTACTGACTCTGAGAATTGCAGAAAAGGGTCTCTACAGGACAGCGCCTGGAGCTCTGACACCCATCTCGCCAAGGTAATGGCCACTAAAAAGACGCCCTTCAGTGTCAAATCTTTCTCTGAAGCGCACCGAAGCGGTTCAAAGGGAGCCCCCTGAAGGGTCTTCAAAACTAACCCCAGGTTCCAAGCTGGACAAGGTGCCCCCACGGGAGGTCGGAGCCAAAGCACCCCTCTAAGAAACCGTGCCACATCTGGATGCGCAGCTAAGGACACGCCTTCAACCTTGCCACGCAGGGAGGCCAATGCTGCCACTTGCACCCGCAAGGAATTATAGGCCAAGCCTTTGGGTACACCATCCTGCAAAAAGTCCAGAATCGGCGAGACAGGAGCCCGCAACGGAGAAAGCGCTCTTGAAACACACCAGACTTCAAACTGGCGCCAAATCCTGGCATAAGCCACGGAAGTGGAGCGCTTACGGGCCTGCAGGAGAGTGGAAATTACCGTATTTGAGTAGCCTTTGTCTCTCAATTGCGCCCTCTCAATCGCCATGCCATAAGACCAAAGCGGCAGGCGTCCTCCATGGCCACCGGACCCTGGGACAACAGGTGTGGAACCAGAGGTAACGGAAAGGGAGCCTCCAACAGCATCTGTCGGAGGTCCGCATACCAAAGCCTCCTGGGCCAATCCAGGGCGATAAGCACCACTTCTCCTGGATGCAGCCGAATCCGCAGGAGCACTCGCCCTATCAAGGGCCACGGAGGGAAGACATACAGCAAGCCCAGGGGTCAGGGTTGAGCCAAGGCATCCAACCCGGCAGAGCGAGGATCCCTCCATCTGCTTAAGAAGCATGGGACTTTGGCATTGGAACTGGTCGCCATAAGATCCATCACTGGCTTGCCCCAGTTGGCACATATCTAAAGGAATACATCGTCTGCTAGTTCCCACTCCGCTGGATTGATCTGATGCCTGCTTAGATAGTCGTCTTGCATGTTGCTATGACCTGCAATGTGAGCTGCTGATAGGGCCTGTAGATGCAGCTCGGCCCAGTGGCAAATTTGTTCGGCCTGTGCGGCTACAGCTCTGCACTGAGTGCCGCCTTGTCGATTTATGTAGGCCACTGCTGTCGTGTTGTCCGACATCACTCGGACAGCCAATCCTTCCGGGGTCACTTGAAAGGCCAGAAGAGCCAGAAACACCGCTTTCAACTCCAGGCGGTTGATAGACCACTCCGACTCGTCGGGTGTCCACAGACCCTGGGCATGCTTCCCCTGGCAATGTGCGCCCCAGCCCTTCAGGTTGGCATTTGTCACCACTAGGCACCAATCGGGGAGCGCCAGCGGCATTCCCCGCCGCAACATGCTGTCCGAGAGCCACCACTCCATACTGAGGCGGGCCACAGGGAGCCAAGAAAGTCTGCACTGATAATCCTGAGATACTGGAGACCATCGTTGAAGTAGAGAATACTGTAGAGGTCTCAGGTGCGCTCTCGCCCATGGCACCACGTCCAAGGTGGCCGTCATCGATCCCAACAGCTGGACCATGTCCCAAGCTCACGGGCGGGGCACCCTCAGGAGCAGACGGACCTGATTCTGAAGCTTGCACCGCCTTTGCTCGGAAAGAAACACATAGTCCGAGGCTGTGTGGAACCTGGCCCCCAAATATTCTACAGATTGCGAGGGGGTCAGGTAACTTTTGGCCATATTGACGACCCAGCCCAGAGATTGAAGGACTGAAACCACTCTGGCTGTAGTTAGATGACTCTCTTTTTCTGAGTCTGCTCTGATGAGCCAGTCATCTAGGTACGGGTGAACCCGGATACCCTCTCTCCTGAGAAAGGCAGCTACTACCACCATTACCTTGGAGAAGGTTCGGGGAGCTGTGGCGAGGCCAAAAGGCAAGGCCCGAAACTGGAAATGTTTTCCCAACACCGCAAACCGCAGAAACTTCTGGTGCGGGGGCCAAATTGGTATGTGCAAGTAAGCTTCTTTCAGGTCCAAAGACGTGAGAAACTCTCCTGGCTGTACCGCCGCAATGACGGAGTGCAGGGTTTCCATGTGAAAATGCCGCACTTTTAAGGACTTGTTTAGCTCTTTTAAGTCCAGGATCGGGCGAAAAGACCTGCCTTTTTTCGTGGCACCACAAAGTAAATGGAGTAGCGGCCTAGACCTTGTTCGGCGGGAGGCACCGGGGTCACAGCCCCTATCTGGCACAGACTGAGCAAAGTCTCCTTTACCGCCACCCGTTTGGCGGCAGAACCGCATCGGGACTCCACAAACACGTCTCTCACTGGGGCATCGAATTCTATTCAGTATCCGTCTCTGATCAGGTTCAAGACCCACTGATCTGCGGAGATTTTGGCCCACTCCTCGAAAAAGAGGGAAAGTCTTCCTCCGATGACAGGAAACGAGGAGGGGGCCGGCGCACCATCATTGAGAGGGTCGCCCCTGAACTCCAGGCCTTGAACCGGCAGCTGCGGAACGTTTGTCCGAGCGAAAGGAGTTTCTCTGCTGAAAGCGGGCATGAGAAGTGAACCCAGCAGAACGCCCCGGGCGGTACCTTCTAGCTTCACGGAAGCGAGGTCTGTAAGAGGAGCGGACCGCCTGACCCTTAGAGGAAGGCTTCGGCCTATCTTCGGGCAAGCGCTGAGGTTTGGAATCCCCCAGGCCTTTAACAATGTTTTCCAGCTCCTCACCAAACAGGAGAAGGCTTTGAAAGGGCAACTTCACCAACCTTTGCTTAGAGGCCATGTCCGCCGCCCAATGTCGTAGCCAAAGAGTGCGGCGAGCCGCCACTGCTACAGCCATTTGTTTAGCCGAAGCTCTGACCATATCATAAAGGGCGTCAGCCAAAAAGGACAAGGCCGACTCCATCCGCGGAGCCACTTCAGATAAGGTCTCCGCTCCATCACCGGGCTGTTACACTGCCTGCTGTAACCAAGCCAGGCAGGCTCTAGCAGCATAACAACTGCATGCAGACGTCCGAACAGTGAGACCTGCCAACTCAAAGGACCGCTTCAGAGCTGAATCAAGCCTGCGGTCTTGAATATCCTTCAGGGCAACACCTCCTTCAACAGGGAGGGTAGTTCTCTTTGTCACAGCCTTGACCAGGGCATCCACTTTAGGCATTGCAAAACGAGCCAAATGTTCCTCACTCAGAGGGTATAATTGCCCCATAGTCCTGGCAACCTTCAAAGGTCCCTGGGGGTCAGCCCATTGAGCCAAAATAAGCTCTTGGATGGAGTCATGCAAAGGAAAGGCTCGAGCAGGTTTTCTGGTACTAGACATCCTTGGATTAACAGAGGAGGCTGTGCCACTCCCAGGATCTTCAATCGAGAGGGCTTGTAAGGCATCTGAAATAAGCGCTGGCAGCTCCTCGCGGTGGAAAATCCTCACCGCAGACGGATCATCAATTCTGTGGCAATTCTGCACCCGACTCTGGCTCCTCAGAACAAGAAGTTCTGCCAGACCCTCAGAATCCTCATAGCCCGACCACGGGGGAGGAAAGGGGGGTGCACTACACTCAGAAGGGGAATTAGCCCTTCTGCGTTTATGAGGAGGATAAGAAACAGGCAAAGCCAACTCCAAAAGGCCAGGATCCACTGGAGGGGCAGGCAGAGGGTCTGAAGATCCCTGTGGAAGAGCTCTTTTAAGCATGTATGCCTTATGCAGCATTAAAACAAAATCAGGGGAGAAAACCGCTCCCTGACCGCCCGGATCCTGCCCAGGGCTATCAGCTCTATAATTAGCCTCACTCAGAGGACCCCCCCTCCCGGATTCAGGGCTCTCCGTCGCAATGGAGGCCGCGCCATGTGGAAAATCCAAAATGGCGTCCGCTGCCATGCTCAGGCCGGCTCTACCGTCTGTACAGTACGATTTACAGAGCCCCGCTGCTGATTTGTGCTTGCCACATTTAGAACAGCGCTTTACAGTCTCTGCAGCCATCGTCGAAAACGGCGGTAAAAATCCAAAATGGCGGTTCACGCCAAAAACATCCCGATCTTGGGCCCACCCCGGAGGAGTCAGAAAACACTCTTACCTCACTGGACCGAGTATCACAGCTCCGGTCCTGCAGAAGAATCTCAAGAAAAACCTCTTTTCCAAGATTGCTGCGCTAAAGCGCGACGCGACTTTAATTATTTATTTTTATTTTTTTAACGCTGTGAGGAAAGCAGAGGCAAAAAGAGGTAAATAAAAATCACTCCGGAGGCTCAGATAAGTGGGAAAGGCAGGGAAAGGCGAACCAATGTGCCTGCATCCACTGAGTGGGAAAGGACAGGGAAAAGCAAGCTAATATGTCCACATCCACGGGGGCATGGGTAAGGCAGGGAAAGGGCTGACCTATGTGCCTTCAAAGTGAAGTTGCTATAGCCTCTAACACCCCGGCTAACAACTGGCAAGCCAGGAGCTACCCCCAGGCAGATTTTTGATGGAACTCGAAGAAGCTGCAGCCACCCTGCTTGGGGAGATAGAGAATACTGGAGAGGCAGTGGAGCTAGCTGGCCATGAGGCACTGTGAAAAGTTGAGTGCTCTCTATCTCCCCCTGCTGGTTGATGGACACAACCCATACCTAATGGCTTCATCTGCATGATGACAAGGAAGTATAAATCTCTTTTATATCCCTTTGTGTTCTCTGTTTGTATTGCATTTATGATACTGTAATTAGCTCATTTTGTTTTAGTCAATTTGTTTACATTCTGGCTTGTATTTGTTTTGTTTTCACCATTATTCTTCAGAGTTACTTTTTGTAAACTGCTCTGATGTTATTTGTCTAAGCAGTATATCAAATAAACTGATTCAGTTACCTTACATAAGAACATAAGTATTGTCATACTGGGACAGACCAAAGGTCCATCAAGCCCAGCATCCTGTTTCCAATTGTGGCCAATCCAGTTCACAAATACCTGGCAAGATCCCAAAAAAGTACAAAACATTTTATGTTGCTTATCCTAGAAAGCCGTCCAAACCTTTTTTAAACTCTGCTAAACTAATCACATTTACCACATTCTCTGGCAATGAATTCTAGAGTTTAATTACATGTTGAGTGAAGAAAAACTTTCTCAGATTAGTTCCAAATTTATTACTTCGTAGCTTCATCGCATACCTCCTAGTCCTAGTATTTTTGGAAAGTGTAAACAGACGCTTCACGTCTACTCGTTCCACACCACTCACTATTTTATAGATCTGTATCATATCTCCCCTCAGCCATCTTTTCTCCAAGCTGAAGAGCCCTAGCCACTTCAGCCTTTCCTCACAGGGAAGTCGTCCCATCCCCTTTATCATTTTGTCACCCTTCTCTGCACCTTTTCTAATTCCACTATATCTTTTTTGAGATGCGGCGATCAAAATTGAACACAATAGATGAGGTGCGGTTGTACCATGGAGCGATACAAAGGCATTATAACGTCCTCATTTTTGTTTTCCATTCCTTTCCTAATAATACCTAACATTCTATTTGCTTTCTTAGCCGCCGCAGCACACTGAGAAAAAGGATTCAACATATCATCAACGACGACTCCTAGATCTCTTTCTTGCTTAGTGACTCCTACCGTGGAACCTTGCATGACGTACCTTCCAAGTCATGTGGCACATCTTCCGTCCCATCAAAGCAGGTAATATCACAAGACAGAACACTACCAGAAGGTTTCTCATAGCTGTAAATGAAAAACAAATCATTTAATCAGATTGTCCTTAAGAAAAGCCTCCAACTCCATAAGGTTACTCAGAGATAACAAGCCAAATTGCAGACGTTAACCTCATAGGATTTCAGCAGTACCAGTTGTTCATGCGGTGCCAGCATTCTAGCTGAATTCAAATTGTGTTATGCATTCGCTGGCAGCCACTGAATGTATAAGAAGTATCAAGCTGAAAATACATCTAATACCTCAATACTATCCAACGAGGAGGGGTGGAGTGAGGGTGGTGCCACAAAATTATCCAGCTAACAGCCATTTTCAGCCATCTGGATAAATGATACAATTAGTTATAGCAGCAGGAGTGACCACACAAGCAGGACAATCCTCTAACAGGGTACCTAGATATAGCCCGATGATCAAAGGTAAATGCGGGCACTAGAGGCCACTAGCGTCGGACTAGCACCTGCATTTACTTACACACCCATGATCATCGAGCAAATAGCGCCCGTGGCGCAGAGCTCATTTAAATTAGATTTAAATGAGGTCTGTAGTATTCCACCCCTATGATCAGAGAACAGTGCTCTAATCATAGGGATGGAAAAATGCCTTAACCTTATGCCAGCTTAGAGTTGGTGTTAGGATTAAGGCTCTGTTCCCGCCGCCCCCCCCATTAGAGAATCAGGCAACCCAGGCTGTCACTGTCAGCCCGGAATGCCACCATGTCCTGGGGGTCCATTTGACTCCTGGAATCTCTGCCATCGCTTCAGTGGTGGCGTGGAGGGGCATAATCGAAAGGGGCACCCAAGTTTTCCTGAGGACATCCTTGCAGGACGTCCCCGCAAAGGGGCGGGGAAACCCGTATTATCGAAACAAGATGGGCGGCCATCTTTCATTTCGATAATACGGTCGGGGACGCCCAAATCTCAACATTTAGGTTGACCTTAGAGATGGTCGACCTAAATGTTGAGATGGTCCTCCCCGGTTTTCAGCGATAATGGAAACCAAGGACGCCCATCTCAGAAACGACCAAATCCAAGCCATTTGGTTGTGGGAGGAGCCAGCATTTGTAGTTCACTGGTCCCCCTGACATGCCAAGACACCAACCGGGCACCCTAGGAGGCACTGCAGTGGGCTTCACAAATTGCTCCCAGGTGCAAAGCTCCCTTACCTTGGGTGCTGAGCCCCACAAACCCCAGTCCCCACAACTGTACACCACTACCATGGCCCTTAGGGATGAAGGGGGGGCACCTACATGTGGGTACAGTGGGTTTGTGATGGGTTTGGGAGGGCTCACATTTACCACCACAAGTATAACAGGTAGGAGGGGATGGGCCTGGGTCCGCCTGCCTGAAGTGCACTGCAGTACCCACTAAACTGCTCCAGGGACCTGCATACTGCTGTCAGGGAGCTGGGTATGATATCTGAGGCTGGCATAGAGGCTGGAAAAATTTTTTTTTAGGGTGGGAGGGAGTTAGTGACCACTGGGGGAGTAAGGGGAGGTCATCCCCGATTCCCTCCGGTGGTCATCTGGTCATTTAGGGCACATTTTTGTGGCTTGGTCGTAAAAAAAAAAGGACCAGGTAAAGTCGTCCAAGTGTTCGTCAGGGACACCCTTCTTTATTCCATTATCGGCCGAGGACGCCTATGTGTTAAGCACGCCCCAGTCCCGTCTTCGCTATGCTTCCGACACACCCCCTGAACTTTAGTCGTCCAAAGCAGTTGAGAACGCCCAAAA
Organism: Microcaecilia unicolor; assembly: GCF_901765095.1. Lineage (NCBI taxonomy): Eukaryota > Metazoa > Chordata > Amphibia > Gymnophiona > Siphonopidae > Microcaecilia > Microcaecilia unicolor. The sequence goes on along the minus strand of NC_044031.1, from coordinate 123,386,165 downwards.
TCGGCTTTCAATTATGCCGATTTGGGCGACCCTGGGAGAAGGGCGCCTATCTCCCGATTTGTGTCAAAAGATGGGTGCCCTTCTCTTTCAAAAATAAGCCTGTTAGTGCCCCCCCTAGACAGCGATACAGGGACTAGGACCTCCAGTCCCACCAACCCCCCCCAACACAAGGGCACGGGGGGGGGGGGGGGCTGGAGATCCAGCCCCTCTAACCCCCCATGCCTCCAAAATAATCCCTGGTGGCCCAAGTGGCTGCCAAACCAACGCCCCATCTGCCCTGGTGGTCTAGCTGCTAACCCCCGCCCCCCCAGGTACCTCTATTTTGGAGGAAGGAGTAGCACTCCCTCCTCTTCCAGCACCACCTTCAAAATAGTAGCGCCCTGCCCAGTGCATCCTTTGATATGCTAGGCGGGGCTTCCCTACCATATAAGGGAGTTTCTCTGGAGAGCACGTGTAACATGCCTCCATTCCTTTATAAAATAGTAACATAACCGGGTATCAACACACTTCACATTTAGGCACAATCACTTCTGCTAGCCATAGAACTGGGGTAAGTATAAGTCCCTAAGTGCAACAAAAATCCACATAACTTACAACAATATGCTGTCAGAAACGTGCATATGTGGGAGCCTCGCCTATGTCCTGCTCATACTCCACTCCTGTGTACACCCCCTCGCAAACACGCACTATATAAGTTAAGCAGGTATTAGCAGAACAGCATTTGGCAGCCTGCTAGCATTTATACATGAAATCTAAGCAGCTAGGTTGTAGAATTTGGCTCCTGTTTACGCTGACCTGATCACTACTGCCATGATGGAAAACTGACCCCTTTGCATAAAAAGGCAATTCTAGAAGCTGGTGCCTAGATTTAGGTGTCAACAGTGTACCTAGTTTATAGAGTGGTAGCACTTACACAATTGATTAGTGCCAATAATTGATAATGACACACATTAACTGCAAGCACTAGTCTATGAACAGTGCATGTAAAACACTTAGGGGTCCCTTTTACTAAGGTGCACTAATGGATTTAGCACACGCTAATGAATTAGTTTGCATTAAGTGCCATGCTGCCCACAGGTACACAGTGGGCACCGAGGCATTTAGCACACACTAAATCCGTTCCACCTTAGTAAAAGGACCCCTCCACATTCTATTCGCTGTGTTTCATGCTGCACTTTGGCATGCCCATTTATGTCTACCACTGACATGGCGTAAGTGGGCGTGCCTACAGTTAAGTGCGCCAATGCTAACTTCCACTGGTATTCTATAACAGTATCCTAACGCCTAAAATGAGGTGCCAAGTTACAGAATTATTCCTATAGCTTTTTGCGTGTTTACATGTTTTTACTGAAGTCACAAGACATTTCATATACGATCTGAACCCTAACATTAACTTGTTTAGCACAAAAGGTACCACCATATTGTGTACCAACGTTTTAGTAAGAGCAGCTAACATACATAAATATTTTGGATTCCTTAGACATATTCTTTCTTCATTTTTTGTTCAATCCCAGTTTCATTGGCCTCTCTCTATTTATAGTGCTCTTAACTAAAGGTCTGTGACTCCCACTGCATTCAGTCTTCATTTCCTAACCATATCATGTCCTATGCTGAAAGACAGAGGCGTAGCCAGGTTTTGACATCAAGGGGGAGCAGACTTTTATAAAATAGGCGCCGGTTGGTGTCAGCTAGACAGCAGTGCCTGTGTTGTTTTCAGGTGTAGTGGCTGTGGCTGGTAATGATTAATACAGGCTGTCTCTGTTGCGTCCTGCCTACAAGGAAACAGGAAGTTACATCAGGAGATAGGATGCAGAAGAGATCCTTGGACTGGCCAGAGCAGGCAACCTGTCTTCTTAACTACAAGTAAAAATATTAAAATTGTGACCATCACCTCAGGAACAGCACATACACTTTTTCAGTGCTGGACACTTTGTTTACTTCAGATGGGCTCTACAGGATGTGGAGACCACTAGCCTTGAGCATTTTTGTTTTGTGTGACAAGGGCCACCAAAGGCACCCCTTGCCCCACAGCCTACTTTCAAATAGGGCCAGACACTTTGTGAAATAACACAAAACTCTGCAAAATGACACTCAAAACCTATACTGAAAACTTACAACACCATAATAGCCCTAAATCACCTATGAAAACAGTGCTACAAATATTACGCTGGGCCCTAGAGCAGTGTTTCCCTAGGTGGTCCTGGATTACCCCCTTGCCATTCAGGTTTTCAGGCTATCCACAATGAATCTGCATGTAATGGAGGCAGTTTATGCAAACCAATTTCATGCATATTTATTGTGGATAGCCTGAAAACCTGACTGGCAAGAGGGTACTCTAGGTCCAACTTATGAAACACTGCCCTAGAATACCAAGCTTACCACACCATAACAGCTCTAACCCACCAATGTAAAGACAGTGCTATATATATTACACTGGACTCTAGAGCACCAATATACCTACTGTTGGGAAACTGGAACAAGCTGCACTGTTACACATTCCTACATAGACACTACATGCTAGCAGAATCCTTCATCTCAGTCACACGTAGAACATGGACAGACCCTCATCTTATCTAACAAAGAATAGGGAGCCACACAAAAAAAAAACATACAAAAGTTGAACTAGAGACCTCCTCCACTCTGCCCAAGAAAGCCAGACTCAGTGCAATACTGGTAAAAGGGAAACAGAATGAACTTTCTCCTGTACTTTGCAAAATACAAATAGAAAAAAAGAAAAAAAATGTACATGTTACAAAGCAGGTACATCTCAGTCCTTACAAAGTATTACATAAAAATATATATTTTTTTCTTTTCTACCTTTGTTGTCTGGGAATTTAATTTTCTAATTGGGCTGGTCCCAGTCTTTTTTTTTTCCATGTTCCATGAGTCAGTCTTTACGCTAACTGCTGTTACCACATCCTCTGTCAAAGAGTTCCAGAGCTGGTGTTATAAAGATGGAATATACTGAATTTAAATGGAAGTAAAATTAAATTAAACTCTCCTTTCATTGGGGCATATGGAATCACATCTTAACTTCATCTGTTTTGTATAAGTTTACATTGTAGATACACAAATGGATTATTCCATTTTGAGGCATGTTTCAGGGACAACTGGTTTTATAAGTCAAAATAAAAATAAATATTTTGTTTCATGCAGATTTCATCTGTTTAAACATAACTAAACAGGATATAAGCCACTAATGCAGTCTATTGGTTTTCTTATATTTTGTTCCTGTGATGACATATACTGTGCCAAAAATTAAAACTCTTCTCTCTGTCTAGTCAGTAATAAAAAGGAGCTCATTGCAAATACTATCAACCTTAAAAGGTCGTTTTGTTGCTGTACATGAGGAATTGTGATATTGAATAAATAAGTATACGTCTGTATCCCTAGTCATGTATCCAAAGTTTATATAGTCCTTTCAAGAAAGTCAGTTAATCGTTTAACTTATTAGTGGAACATAACCACAGAGGCATGGTATGGTAGCATTTTCACTATGGTAATACTAGAGCCCAACTAAGGAACAGGTTAGTCTTCACTGAACCAAACTTGCTTTCCTTGTGCCATCACCACAGAATTCAGTTATATCATGGGAGCAAGTACATAGACATGTCTGAACCATTTGACAAAGTTGAGATTAGCATATATACCAACTGGGATTTAAAAGTCTGTCCTTTAGTGATGCCGCTTGTTCAGAAATCATAGCCATAAGTATAGACAGTTATTCAAATATCACATGCACACACCAGAACAGGCATCCATATACACACTGCAAAACAACTTCTACAGAGTACATCCCAAACTTTTTATTTTCTTATTTCCATCTTCCAAAATTCTAGACAGCAGATGTACAGATCAGCAGGACCCAAAGCAGTCAGAAACAACAGTTTATACCTAATTGTTCAACCACCCTTAGGATTCACTCACCTTTGGATTTAAAAAAACAAAACCATGTGCATATAAGGACTAGATAAACAAATTTAAACAAAAGTTTAAAGCAAATGCCCTTAATATGTAATACTTAGTAGCAATAATGAAACAGTGATGAAATAAAAATGCTGCCAATGATTAAAATCAACAACGTGAATAGAGCAGCTCCTCCTAGATTTGCTTGCTTCGAATGTAACGGCCTCACAGAGCGGAGGAAAGGGAGAGACACTATAGAAGCAAAAGGTAAAAGACGGATTCAGCAGTGGCTTGCCTTTCAATGTTTTCAGTTTGACCTCCTTGTTCACGTCGTTGCCTTACCTCCCCAACTCGGCTGCAACAAAAATGAAGCCATGTGCGGGGCCACAGTCCTATGCACGCCACTGGTGCCTTGCCTCTGCCGGTTTCCTTCCTCCGCTCCCTCCTCCCAAACAGGAAGTTACATCTTGGGGGGGGGGGGGGGCGAGAAGGGAAACTGGCAAAAAGGCGGCACAGTAGCGTGCATTGGGCTATCAGTGAACAGCTTCATTTTGTTGTAGCCAAAGTTCCAAGTCAGTCGGGGAGGTAGCGGATTGAGTGACCCAGTCAGTGAGGGGCAGGGAAGGGATGCTTGCAGTTCCTCCAGGCTGCCACAGACTCAAAAGGCAGCGGCTGGGAGGAAAAGATAACACAGCACGAGGCAGCAGGAGCCTTTGGTGCATAGGCGCCATTTTTTTTGAAAGATTGTTTAGGGGAGCGACCGCTCCCCCTGCGTTCCATCTAGCTAAGCCACTTCTGAAAGACCCTAGGAGAGGTTAGAAATCTACTAAAATAAGCATATTAGCCCAGCACCCAATATAATTCTAAGCTTACTAGAAGCAAACATCTGATTAAAATGCTTAGCGTATGAGATGCTTTCTGTTTTTTCAGTGAACTAGAATAACTCACATGAACTTCTCAGCCACACTGAGATCTGCTTTTAGTACTGGAACAAACATTTCCAGATTCTCCCTGTTCTGAAGGATCTCAGCAGGAGTGCCCCCAGCAGTGGTCATCCACTTCAGGAAATCTTCATCGCTTAGTTCGGATTTTTTATGAAGAGAAAAACGAGCCTTTGACTGTAAAATTCAAATGAGGATACATTAGCTGTTTCAAAATAACAGAAGCTGATGGCACCTTACAGACAACTGAATTTATGAGGCTTGAGCAATTAAGGTCATGAATCTTCATCAACAAATACAGAATGTGCAACTCTCAGTATCTGTAATTTTCAACGAGACTGGCTGGTTAGAAGCAGGCTATAAATGCCAGTTTAAAATGTTTAATTTTAAAGAATAAATTTCAGGGATTTTTTTTTCCAAACAGAAGGCCCATTTTTTGTTCTTGGTGAGATGAGAATAATTGGTTAGATTACTGTAACTAAGACTATATTCTTGTTGGCAAATGACTGCTGCAATGCTGCCTGGTTTCAGTGAGGTGCTATAGCCAGATACAAAAAGAGTGGGCAACATTGCCACTGTATTTTTAGGTGGCAGAGTTATGAGGATGTGTGCATATCATGTCCTGGTGTAAGGCCTCTCTCTGATGTGTGGGCATCTAAAGGTTTAAATGCTGTCAAGTTTATAAACACCAACCAGGGCCGCAAAGAGACTGAGCCGGGCCACGCCCCCCCCATCACTACTACTGTCGCCTTCCTCTCCTGCTCCCAGGCCGCCAGCACCACAGTCCCCAGTCTCCACCTGCCTACCCTTAGCTCCGTCGACAGCCCCCTTCTGTCTGCCACCAGGCCCCCTGCATTAAAAAATATAAATCTCTAAAATTGGCAGCGCTGCGCCAGCAAGCAGCGCCTCACCTGTGTGTGAAAGCGGCAGATCGCCTCTCCTCAGGACTTCCCCTCACTGTGCCCCACCCTTGCGGAAATAGGAAGTTACATCAGACAAGGGCGGGACACAGTGAGGGAAGGTCCGAGGTGATCTGCCGCTTTCACACAGATGTGAGGCACTGCGCTGCCAATTAGAGATTTTGTGTTTTAAATGCAAGGGGCCGGTTGGCAGACAGAAGGGGGCTGTTGACGGATTTGAGGGTAGGCAGCTGGAGACTGGGGACTGCGGCGCCGGCGGCCTGGGAGCAGGAGAAGGAGAGAGACCCTGGCGTCGGGCCCCCCTTGGAGGCCTAGGCCTGGGAAATTTTGTTCCCCCTGCCCTCCCCTTTCAGCGGCCCTGACACCAACCTAGGAAATCAAATAGTAAAACTAGATACTGGTGAAGGCAGGATATTACCTCTGCAATTGCAGATCTGCCACAAATGTCATTTTTGAACTTAAGGAAGTCATTTTCTCTCTTTATGCTACCATTCACTTATCATAGGATAATTACTATTTATATTAATATTGTGCCCCTATGTCCACAGGGGAACATTCTGGAGTCCCTGCTCCTAAGCTGTACCCAGTTTTAATGTGATATAACGGAGGTTGGGCTTGTCACTCACAGGGCAGGAGGAGTTTCCTCACTAAATCAGAAAAAAACTATAACATGATCTGAAAGCAAGTGCCCCACAAGGGTCTGGGTGCTGCATCTCATGTAACCAGCTCAGCCACATCATCTAAGATAGCAGCTCACCCACAAGCTGGCTAGCATTGGACACGTACGCTGAACAAAAAGGAGGAGGAGAATATAGACAAAGGGAGGTGTATAAAGAGGAGAAAAAAAACTGAATCCAGCAACAGAGGAACAAGAGTAGCAAGGGAAAGAGGTAACCATCTACTCACCAGTTGGGGAAAGAAAAAGAAGCTGGACACCTGGGCACATCCTTGCTCTGGAGCTTGAGGACTCCATACTGTGGTTTAAAGGGACCCGACACTCATGCTTATCGCTGCTCTGGAGCTTGAGGACTCCATACAGTGGTGGAAAGGGATTCGACACCCAGGTGCATCCCTCACCTCCCAGTCAGATTGTAAGTGAATGCAATTTTATATCTGTACTTTTACATTTGAGCTTGTGGGGAGGAGAGCAAGTCAATCCTCTAAAGCATATGTCCATCCTGGAGGCATACCCCTCACTTCTGTGAAGGAATGAAGGGGAGCTGCGGCCCTTTGTAGTCCAGCACAATATTGATACCCTGTTGGCATATAATTCAATGCCTTTAATCGTAGGACTCAGCTCTGTGGGTGTTTTAGCACCACCAAAATTATGCAAACTCCTTGTCTTGTGTCCAAGGAGAAGTCATTTCCATTGGGTTTAGCACCCCAATAATTCTGAAAATTGGCTCCTATGCCTGTAACATATCTGAAGGTGAAGCTGAAGAGGAGGAAGAAGGTGGTACCCACCCAGGGAACTATCTAGGAGGCCGATGCTGAAAACTAATGCTAATGATAAAAAGTAATTAGCGCCTGTTTGCCGCACGTTATTATGCACTGAATGATCAAAAGGCTTGAGCATGGGTGGTAAAATGTGTACTAAAGATGGCTGCTCATTGCCGAGTTCAGTAAGCATTCTTTCTCAAAGCACAAATGAAAGTTCTGTAATACACAGAAGGAAACGATGGCTCTAATGACGAAAATTTACCGCCAGGTTAGAGGCAGTGCAGAAGGTTTTCAGGAAAAGACTCTCTTGTCAATTTTCTACATTGTACTGCGGCTTTTGTGTTCTTTCACAAGTAGAAGGAAACACGTGTAAGTTTAAGCGCCAATAGTGAGAAACGAGCACGTGTACGAGTCTGAGCAAAATCGAAAGTGGAAGCACACATCAGCAACAGTTTTCTGCGCTTAAACACGAGCCTTTCAAAAACTTACCGCAAACAATTTCTGAAAGGTTCATAATTTGAAAGGGCAGGAGAACAGCGCCTGGGCATGCTCATAAGAGCAGCACTTACTGTGAAACATTTGTGAGTATGTGCCAGGCACAGTCATTCTCTTACTTTTTGTTAGTGCAAATTAAGCGCACATATCATTTGCATACGATTTCATCTGAGCATTGTTTTGCTAAGTTTCTGCACTCCTTTTGCGCCCGGCTTTCAGCACTGGCCCCTAGGAGAGGAGAATAAGAAAGAGGCATGCAAGGAGAACTCTCATCCAAGAACTTTGAACAAGCATTTATATTTTGTCCCTTTCTTTCCTATCCCAAATGTGTATAACTTTCCTTTCTTTCCTAGAACTAGAGGACATGAAATGAAATTGAAGAGGGGCAGACTCAAAAAAAATGTCAGGAAGTATTTTTTCATGGAGAGAGTGGTGGATACTTGGAATGCCCTCCCACGGGAGGTGGTGGAGATGAAAACGGTAACGGAATTCAAACATGCGTGGGATAAACATAAAAGAATCCTGTTCAGAAGGAATGGATCCTCAGAAGCTTAGCCGAGATTGGGTGGCAGAGCCGGTGGGGAGAGGCGGGGCTATTGCTGGGCAAGACTTCTACGGTCTGTGCCCTGAAAATGGCAGATACAAATCAAGGTAAGGTATACACAAAAAGTAGCACATATGAGTTTATCTTGTTGGGCAGACTGGATGGACCGTGCAGGTCTTTTTCTGCCGTCATCTACTATGTTACATTATTTGTTTCCATTTTTTTTTTTTGCTGTTATTTTTTTTTTTTTAGTTCTGTAAACCACCTAGACGGTTTTCCCAATTGGCAATATTACAAAATTTTATTCAACTTGATAAGAAAGACAAAATATCAAATTTCAGGTTCATGTTTTCTCTAAACCAAAGGAATGTGGATACTTTATTTTATTTGTTTGTTACATTTCTATCCCACATTTTCCCACATATTTGCAGGCTCAATGTGGCTTACATAATACCGTGAAGGCATTCGCCAAATCTGGTACGGGATAGGTACAAAATGTTGTATTGGGATAGGGAAGATATGTTGTATTGGGATAGGGAAGATAAGATTCAATCAAGTTGGGTTGAGGTAAAAGAGTTCATTAATGTCCAATACGATCTTTATTAGGAGGAGGGAATACCTAATAAGCATGTTTTCCTTATACATACTCTTTTGTGCCTATTTTGCCTATTGGTCTTTTTTTTTTTTTTTTTTACTCCAGTTCAGGCCTTGAACTCTGTCCCCTTCTACCCAACAGGGCCCTTTATTGAGCTTTTGGTGCTCTGCTGTTTTTCTCCCTGTTTAAAGAGGCAGTCACTGGCATATATTTCTCTTGTGCAGTGCCTCCAGGGCTATTCCTGCCCCCTGTGAGATGCTGGTTAAATAGGAATTCTTTTCTTTTTTTGTTACATTTGTACCCCGCGCTTTCCCACTCATGGCAGGCTCAATGCGGCTTACATATACAGGTACTTATTTGTACCTGGGGCAATGGAGGGTTAAGTGACTTGCCCAGAGTCACAAGGAGCTGCCTGTGCCTGAAGCGGGAATCGAACTCAGTTCCCCAGGACCAGAGTCTACCACACTAACCACTAGGCCACTCCTCCACTTTTGTCCCATAATCTTGTGTCTGACTCTCTTACATTAAATACAATCACTGATTTTGTACACAACACTGTACAAGGTAATTCACATGAGACAGGTCCATGCTGAATTGTGCTGTGAGTTAACACTGCACACAGTTCAGTCATTATTTCAGATACTATTTTTTTGTAATTTCTACTTTGCAATAAAGCAAGATTTGGATTTAAGTACTGTATTGGATTGCGGTAGCACCAGACCACAGGGCATTCAAAACCTGTTCTGATAATCCCCTAATCCACTGCTCATCAAACATTCTGTGACCGCAACCCCATTATCACAGTCACAAAAAGTGTGCAAGCCCTGGAGGCGTAGGCCGGAAGTAAAGTCAGTGCTGGCAAGACTTCTACGGTCTGTGCCCTGAAAATGGAAAGGACATAACAAGATAAAGTATTGTGAGAAACCCCTGAGGGTTAGGGAAGAAGGGATCCGGGAGAAGAGCAAGATGGGTAGGTTTCATACCCAGGATTCCAACTACAAGTCCCAGGATCCTAGGGGCTGGGAAGCCACGCCCCCATGGAGGCATAAGTTTCCCAAGAGCCGGAGAAGAGAGGAGAACTACAGTTCCCAAGAACCCCTGCAAAGCCCTAGAGGCAAGCAAAGGGAGCAGCAAGGGAACTACAAGTCCCAGGATCCCAAGGGACAGGAGGGGGATTGGCTGCGGAAGAATAATCAGGAAGGAGAGGACCAGCTGGGGACCATAAAGGGAGAGGAGCCCATGGAATGGGAGATGGAGAAAGAGGTCAGAGAGGAGATCCAAGCCCAAGATGACTGGGGAAGTGAGCCCATGGAGATTGCTGCTCTAGCTCAGGTACAAGGTTAGAAGTTGAAAGGCTTCATAACAAACCTTCTTCAAGGCTGGGGAAAGCTTGGAGGAAAAGTTAAGCAGCTGTTCTACTCAAGGGGGGGAGAGATGCCATGCTGTAAAGCAGTGAATGATTACAGCTGTGGCCAGAAGTCAGACCCGGCTGGAGAAACAGGTAGTGACTTGAACTGTGTCCAGGAACCTGGCCATGCTGGGGAAGCAGTGAGTGATTTGAACTATGTCCAGAAGTCATGCCATGCTGGGGAGGCAGTGAGTGATTTAAAGTGTGTCCAGAAGTCATGCCATGCTGGGGAAGCAGTGAGTGATTTAAAGTGTGTCCAGAAGTCATGCCATGCAGGGGAAACAGTGAGTGATTTAAACTGTGTCCAGAAGTGGTGCCATGCTGGGGAAACAGTGAGTGACTTGAACTGTGTTCAGAACACTGCCATGCTGGTGAAACAGTGAGTGATTTAAAACTGTGTCCAGGAATAAGGCTATGCTGGGGAAGCAGTGAATGATTTAAACTGTATCCAGAAACTGTGGCCGGCGGGGGGAAAGAACAAGAGGTGATATGTACTGTAACCAAGGACTGTGTCTGCAAGAGGAAATGTTTTGGACTTCCTGATGGAATAAAGCGATTTTAAGCATATTTTTGAATTCTGCTTCTGGGAGTGCTGTATCCATGGAAGGGCCCTTCCAGGGTCAGCCGAGTTCATACCTGCAGGAAGGCCTGAAGGTGGTGGCCTGCTGACAGTATACATATGTTATATCACATCATATGCTATGATGTTATCTTGTTGGGCACACTGGATGGACCATGCAGGTCTTTATCATCATCTATTATGCTATTAAGAGGGCCCATCCAGATCACGACTCCAGATGCACGTTTCATCACCCAATTTGGGGAAGCGCTGACTAATCAATAGAACTTTCAGGATACATTTGCATACATTGGAATTCTAGAATATGCAGATTGGTGTCATGTATAGTCATGTCCAAATATCCTGAAAACCCTTACAGCTTTCAGACCAATACATGTTTTGGAAGCTCTAATGCTGCATTTGAGTCTTTGGACTCAGACTCAGCAATAGCCAGATAAGAGTCTTTTTGTCTGATGAGTTAGCTCACAATTTACATTTTAAACATTGACTGATCTGGAGTGATCATTTAACTATCCTGAGATTAGTGAATAGAAAATTATCATAGGATAATTCAGTTTGGTCCACCAAATTTCTAGCTCAGTGCTTTAACTGCTCTAAGGGAAATACCTACATCACTAGCGTAGCCAGGTTCAGGGTGCGGGGGGGGGGGGGGGGGGGGGGAGCAGAGAGCGGACTGCCGATGGTGCCAGCGCGTATTTTAAACATGATAGATCGTGTGAAAAATAAGCGTTGGTGGAAGTTCATTTGGGAGAGTGGCTGCTCCCCTGACGACCCACGTCTCTGTACCTACTATATCCGATTATAACTTGCCTTGAACTACTATTGTTAAGGCATGAGCTAAATCCAAAGTAGATCTAACAAAAAAAATACTTTTACAAGCTTACATGTGGAGCAGAGGTGCCTGATACAAACAGATGCACTGGCTCTAGACCACAGATTTCTTTCAGTTTGACTGCAGTAGCAAAACTGGTAAATGATCCAAAACTGTGGGGGAGAAAAAAAAGAAATTAACCTGAGATATAAATCTACTTTAAAAAAATTCTGTAAACAAAGACAATAAAACCACAAAAATAAAAATATTCAAACACTACCATGAGACTATGGGCTGCTAACTGAATATGTAACTGTGTATTCTTTTGAAGACCATGAAGTAAAAATTAGATTTCTAACCAAGTAGCTATGCTCATCTCAACTATGATAGACATAATAGAAAGGGGATCTTCAGTCACTCCATAATACCTGATTTATGGCCTTAACTCTTTCCTGATCTGTATGCAAACTGAAGGGATGCTTTTGTTTTCCATTCTAATGAGCCAATTTCCCTCTGCTGTTACCACTTAAGGATGCTTAATACTGACTACTGTACAACATTACGCCCACCAGAATAATACATGATGATTTTGCCAGATTTTTAAATGTCTATGGAATTAACAGATCTGAGAGGATCAGGGAAAGAGTCACAATGTGAACATTTCTGTTTCTGGCCCTTGAACTAGCCAGAAATCACCAGCTCATTCTTTACAGGTCACTTTTTGAAGCCTCTATCATCTTGACCTGGGTCAAAGGCTCTTAAAACTGACGATTCCCTCAAACCCAGCATTTCTGCCACAAACAGAACTTTGTAAACAGCATCAAACATGTACGGCAGTGGAAAATCTGATTAGGATCACTTTCACAACATCATACCTTCCCTGGTACTTCTTCTATCCTTCCCCTGTCCACCACTCCACTCTCTATTTCCCTTCCACCAATCTACCCTTAACATAACTAACAGTATTCACCACTGTTTTGTCCTTGGCAAACTCTGATCACTGATCCCACTGTATATACAACTGACACACACCACTTATTTTTAACTTAAAAGTTATCTGTTTCATCTACTACTACTACTTATCATTTCTATAGCGCTACAAGGCATATGCAGCGCTGTACACCATACACAAAAAGACAGTCCCTGCTCAAAGAGCTTACAATCTAGTTTCAAGATATATTTTGTTTGTTACCTGTGACCAAAAAATGCAAAAGGTTTTTCTTGCAGTTTTGGTAGTAGTACGCTGGTGATTTCTGTCACAATTTGGTCCATATCTTGTGCAAAAGATTCCCGAGAACGCGATTCCCTTCCAGGAAGTCTTATTGAGTAGACTGTGGAGAAAGAGCACAGTCAGGTGCAACCAGTACATGCTATGCATTTCACTGACACGGCAACACACCAGTATCAGGTGGAAAAAGCAAAAAAATCCAGTAGGATGAAACAATCAGTGAAATGATAATTTCAAAACAGTGCTTATGTTTAAAATAAATTAACTGTTTAATCTCTTCTTAATAACACATTACATACATAACAATTTCAGATTTATAGTCCACCATACATTTCAGTTCTTAGTGGAATACAATCACAAGAAGCTGGACATTACCAGGAAACTCAAAATCCTCAAACTAATACTAACATCACTACTCTATGCTAATCCATTGTTGTCAATTTTTCTTACCCAATACTATCTTTGAAACAGGAATGTTTTTAAGGTTCTGTCTAAACAGTTTATAGACAATGACACAGCTAAAAGAGAGGCGATCTCCTTGCTAAATTTTGCTGCTTGATAGGTCAAAAGTTTCTCAAACAGTTTTAATCTCTTTATGCCTTTAGAAGTTGTAAAGAAAAAAAAATTGGGCCTCCTATAACACAAATTTATTTATTTATTTGTAGTATTTATACCCCGCTCTTTCCCACTCGATACCAGGTTCAGTGTGGCTTACAATGTATGGGTACAGAAGTATCACAGAAATTACATAGTTGTATAGAGTAGAAAAGAGGAAGAGGTGTGGGGGGAGGGATTGAAGTATGGGTAGTGTTAATGGTGTGTATTAGGTTCCTAAAATTAAGTTGGGTCGTTTGGATAGGCTTGTTTGAAGAGGTAAGTTTTCAGCAGCTTTCGGAAGAGTAAGTGTTCGTTGGTAGTTCGGATGTATCTTGGTGTGGAGTTCCAGAGTTGGCTGCCTATGACGGAGAAGTTGGATGCGTAGTAGGTTTTGTATTTGAGACCTTTGCAGTTGGGGAGGTGTAGATTAAGATATGTTCAAGATTTGGACCCGTTCCTGGCTGGAAGGTCGATCAGATTGGTCATGTAACTTGGAGATTCTCTGTGGAGGATCTTGTGGATCAGTGTGTGGACTTTGAAGTTTATTCATTCCTTGATGGGGAGCCAGTGAAGTTTTTCGTGGAGTGGTGTTGCACTTTCAAATCGTGCTTTACCAAAAATGAGTCTGGCTGCCGTATTTTGGGCGGTTTGGAGTTTTTTCTGGATTTGGGCTTTGCAGCCAATGAAGATGCTGTTGCAGTAGTCAGCCTGGGTGAGTACTGTGGACTGTACCAGATTGTGGAAAGTTTTTGGGGGGAGGAATGGCTTAACTCTTTTCAGTACCCACATCATGTTGAACATCTTCTTCGTCATGGCTTTTGCGTGAGTTTCTAGAGTCAGGTGATTGTCTAACGTTACGTCTAGGATTTTTAGGTTGTCGGATATTGGGATTGTAACGTCAGGGGTGATCAGGGTGGATGGGAGTAGAGTGGAGTGTTGTGATGAGAGGATTAAGCATTGAGTTTTTTCTTTGTTCATTTTCATCTTGAAAGCGTTGGCCCAGGAGGCTAAGATGGTCATACCAGTGATTATTTTATCAGAGATTTCTTCAAGGTTGGAATGGAAAGGGATGAATATGGTGACGTCATCTGCGTAGATGAAGGGGTTTAGACCAGATTTGGATAGGGATTTAGCAAGAGGAATCATCATAAGGTTGAAAAGAATCGGGGACAGAGGCGATCCTTGGGGGACTCCGCATTTTGATGACCACGCAGATGATATTGATGATGTTGATTTGACCTGATAGGATCTGGTGGTAATGAAACTTTTTATCCATTTAATGATGTTTCCGACGATTCCTAGTTTGTCCAATAGATTTGTAAGAATATCGTGGTCGACCATGTCAAATGCGCTGGATAGATCGAACTGCAGAAGAAGTATGTTGTTGCCAATTGAAATTTCTTGTTTGAACTTGGATATTAGGGTGATTAGTACTGTTTCTGTGCTGTGTGCAGGTCGAAAACCCGATTGTGACTCGTGTAGTATGGAGAATTTTTGTATGAATTCGTTGAGTTGGGAGGTCACTCTATTTTCCATTAGCTTAGTCAGCAGAGGGATGGAGGCCACAGGTCGGTAGTTAGTAATGTCTTTCGCTGGTTTTTTGGTATTGGTGTAAGTAGAATATTGCCGTGTTCGGAGGGGAAGGAGCTTTGTTGGAGTAGGAAGTTTAGGTGGGTGGTAAGGTCCATAATGAATCGTGCCGGGGCATTTTTCATTAGATAATTCGGGCATGGGTCCAGGTGGCAGTGAGATTTGCAGAGTTTGGATAATGCTGTGGAGATTTCATTCGTGCTGAGGGGAGTAAAGTTTGTCCAGGAGCGGTCTGCCGGGACCTCTTCTGAGTTGGGGTCAAGTTCGTCAAGGAAAATATCGATATTGGCGTCGTCATGGGGAATTGTGTTGCATAGATTGGTGATTTTGTCATTAAAGTATTTGGCCGTCTGGTCGGCGGATGGACAGTTTGAGGATGAAGTTGTTACTGGATTCGTGTTGAGAAGATTCTTTATAATTTGGTATTGTTTTTTAAAGTCTGTTCCGGTGGCTGTGATTTGTTTTGTGAAGTATGCTCTTTTGGCTCGTTTAATGTTATTTTTGTATTTCTTTTGAGTTTGTTTCCACTCATTCAGGGTGAGATCGTTTTTTGATTTGATCCAAGTTTTTTCTAATTTCCTGGTTTGTTTCTTTAGTTCGTCGTTGAACCATGGTGAGGGTTTTTTCTTTGTATGTAGAGTTTTGGTGAGTTAGTAAATAAATTAGTAAATAAATAAATGACTTAGTAAATAAAAAATGGTCATACTAGTAATAAGGAATTAATCAATTTAGACTCTTGAATACAAAACATGCCAACTTAAATAAGATCCTTGCCTCTACTGGGAGCCAGTGTAGCTTAATGTAAAAATAAGAGACTGTCATAGCTTTTGAATCTTTTGGCTCCAGTTTGGACACCATACACAGTCAAATACAGGAGACTAACAAGCTCATTTTCAAAGCACTTAGCCTCCCAAAGTTCCATAGAAACCTATGGAACTTAGCCTCCCAAAGTGCTTTGAAAATATGCCTCTTTATGAACCAATGAAGTCCTAAAGGAGCAGTCTAACTGATCAGCTGCAATCAAGAAAGGAAAATTCACACTTGTTAAACTTTATATATATATATATATATATATATATATATATATATATATATATATATATATATATATATATATATATATATATATATATATATATATATATATATATAGTTCCACCAAATTAGTTCAAATCAAGAGAAACATTCTTCAAGCAGATGGAGACAAACCACACTGAGAGACAAATTCAGGCAGTGGGCTCCTCACATGACATAAAGCTGTATTCCACTCCTCTAACTTTGTGATGAAGTCTTCCTGGGCAATATCCACCAAATTCTGTAAAGGTTCCTGAAGTTGGCACACAATTTTGGACAATGATTGCAGATCCATGCGTAAACTATTTAGCTAATTAGGTGGTATCAATTACTGGCATTAACAAGCACTTCATTGACAGTAGCTACGAGTTATATGTGGCTCCAAGTTACGCCCTATATTATAACATGTACATCTAACTAGCTAACGAAAAGAACACTCCCTCTTCCTCACCATGCACATCCATTCAACCAGGTCACAGAGGAAGCTCTTGAAAAAGTCCCGAAAAGCCTACAACCTGCCCTCTTGATCCCTGCCCAGCAAAGAAAGTACAAGCGAGCATAAGCCTCATTGAGGGAACAGGCTGTATCCTGTTCTAAAATACATGCAAGGTGGACGTCCATTTGTGAGGTTCTGACTTGACCATCCATATTCTGAATTGTACATCCTTTTTAAAATGCTGCTCTATGTAACAGTGCTAGTCCTAATGCCTAAAGTAGTTCATTTCCATGTACCAACCCTTTTAATACACACAATTTGCATGTGCATTATCATTATCAACAGGATAAAAAGCTGTAAAATGTCCTCATGAGATATTTATTTTGGCTATGTAATTTAACATTACAATATCCTATATTACGATTGTCATTGCGGCATAATGTAAGCCACATTGAGCCTGCAAAGAGGTGGGAAAATGTGGGATACAAATGCAGCAAATAAATAAATAAATAAACATGTGAGGGTTAAAGGGGCCCGCTGAAGGGTGAAAACTTAACTATATTTCCCAAAAGCTGTTTATTTCAAATGTTATTTCTGAGGTGACCTTCCAATTACTTCAACTAGCCCTATCTTGAGTAAGAAACAAAATATGAATACAGTGTTCTATACTGTAACTACCATAATGATCTCTTTATTGTAATATATACCATGGCTACTGAACAGACTGCAAAACAATAATCAAAATGTCTTCAGTGCATATCCTACAATAAATACTACTGGCTCTCTATATGCTTTTCAGAACTGAAGAGAGCTTACTGTGCCCGCTTTATCGGTAGGTCATTACTTATAGTGTCTATGGAGACTGGGAGTAACTACATGACCCAAATCACTCTCTCTGCCTTTCCCCTTCACTTTCTTTACAGAAGTTCAGGACACCTATGAGTAGTCCTGGAAATGATACTTGGTGACAGAATGACATGAAGTCCCAGGCACAGGGCATGTAAACTTGACCTGTCACACCTAATGAGCACAAATCCCCCTTCCAATTTGTCCTTCTTACAGTGCCTTGGGACATTCTGATCTCATCAACTATAGCTTTGGGTGAAATCCTGTGTGTGTTCATATTTCTTGATAGAGAGAGTAAACGACTGCCAAGGGGTAGCCAAAAGATTAAATCTGCCAGTGATCCTCTAGGAATACCACAAGGACCTCATTCCTTTACCTCTTATGCTGTTAGTAAATTAGTAACTTATATTGCATCTCAGTGTGAGAGGGGGGGGGGGGGGGGGTCAACTGATGGTAAGAATTATCATTTTTAATTTAATTTGTTTAGAGCTACTTGAGAGGTAAAGTGATACAAGCATTACTTCTGTTTCATGTCTAATTTTCACTTCCTTATAACTGTCTTACAACAGAATTATATTTAGAAACAGTACAAACCACTGTTAACCCAAGGTGTTTCACAATTAAGTAGGTGGTTTCAGTGCAAACTCCTGACTAATTGCAGGATGCAATGGGCGGGGCTGGGCGCCGCCATTTTGCGGCGGCGTCAACAGAAGGAAGAGGAGGGAGGCAGGTTGCGTCCCTCCTCCAACGAAAGGTAGGGGGGCCGGAAGGGGGGTTGTCCTTACTACTACTACTACCACTACTACTTATCCTCACGCTGGACCTCCAGCCCCCGTTGCTCGGGACAGGGGTAGACAGGGTCTGGTGGTCCTATGGACCTCCAGCCCTGTTGATCATGAGGGTTTGACAGGTTTGGGCTTTTGACAGCCCCGACCTGTCAAACAAGTGCGGGAGGATTGTGCTGAGCGCATGCTCAGCACAATTCGCCCGCACTTCTACCCCATGATCAGAGATAATTGCGCTGCTTAAATTTGCATGCATTATCTCTGATCATCGGTGCGGTAAAGCCCCGCGCTGTTCCAGCACTATTTTTAGAGCGCTGTTTGGAACAGCGCGAGACTTTTGATCATGAGGGTGCAAGAGAAGGGCTAAACATGAAAAGGAGTCTCTAAACATCCAGAGGCACCAAAGAGGAGCAAAGTGGCATAAACAGTCTTATGAACATCCCAAGGCACCATGAGAGGGACAGGGCATGTACTGCAACATTAGTCCTTTAAAAAAGTATCACTACCTCCGAAGACTTATTTTAACAAGCCTGGTGTTAATTCCCTCGCATCCGATGTATGCAGAAAATGTAATTAAAGAAAAAGGAGGGATGTCTCCAAACAGGACAGCAGGAGTGTTGATCAAGGGGAGGCTTGAAAGGACAACTCAGGAGTTCAATAGAATTCGAAGATTTATTGACGATCAAAGGTCTGAAGGATTCAGGCACCCATGATGACCTGACATGGCCATGTCTGGACTTTTCCAAACCTTATTTTCTGTTCTACAGTGAATGCAGCGTTTCACTTGAGAAGGAGAGCAGAGCCCAGAATTTACCTAAGATCCAGAATTTTTGTGTGTGTGTGACACTTGGCATATGACAGACCCCTGATGCAAGCATCACCTGCTGAAACACGTATTGGAAAATAAATCTACTTTGCCACACGAGAGAGATTTCTCTTCCTATTATGCAGTGGCTCAAAGGAAAAGCACCTCCCCCTTCAGGTTACAAGTAAGGACAATGGGACGAACAGCACTTCTAAGTTTGGCTGTGTCTAATGCAGTCCAATTAATCCAAAAATATCCTGATTAAACTCGGACGAGTCTCACAAAATCTGGATCATTAAAGAGTGATAGACAACTCTATGGAGTGTAGTTTTAACAGGTATATCCAGGCTTTGGTCTTAATGTTTCTTCTTGCTTCTTCTGCTGGTGCCGCTTGTTAACAGTGATCATAACATGATCAGATTTGATACTGGCTTTGGAGTAAGTACACACAGGAAATACAATACCTTGGATTTAACTTTTGCAAAGGAGACTATGATAAAATGAGAAGAACGGTGAAAAAAAACGAAAAAACAAAACTTAGAAGAGCAGTTGCGAAGGTCAAAAATTTACATCAGGCATGGATGCTGTTCAAAAATACCATCCTGGAAGCCCAGGCCAAATATATTCCGTATATTAAAAGAGAAAGACCAAATGACAGCTGGTGTGGTTAAAAAGTGAGGTGAAGGAAGCTGTTAGAGCTAAAAGAAAATCTTTCAGAAAATGGAAGAAGGATCCAACTGAAAATAATAAGAAATGGCAAGTCAAATGCAAAGCGCTGATAAGGAAGGCAAAGAGGGACTTTGAAAAAAAGATTGCATTGGAGGCAAAAACATATAGTAAAATTGTTTTAGGTATATTAAAAGCAAGAAGCCAGCAAAAGAATCAGTTAGACCGCTAGATGACCAAGGGGTAAAAGGGGCACTCAGGAAAGACAAAGCCAAAGCGGAGAGATGAAATGAATTCTTTGTTCAGTCTTCACCGAAGATTTGGGAGAGATACCAGTGCCAGAAATGTTATTCAAAGTGGACAAGTCATAGAAACAGAATGAAATCTCTATAAACCTGGAGGATGTAAAGGTGCAATTTGACAAACTGAAGAGTAGCAAATCGCCTGGACCGGATGGTACTGACAGAATTGAAAAATGAACTTGCAGAACTGTTGTCAGTAATATGTAATTTATCTTTAAAATCAAGCGTGGTACTGGAAGATTGGAGGGTGGCCAACGTAATGCTGATTTTAAAAAAAGGTTCCACGATCAATGTGAGTATCCAAAGCTTATGGCTAGATGGATTCCCTTTGAAACAAACACATAATTCCTTTACGTACTTGGGTATATTGCTACCAATTAGACCGAGAGAGACATATCAATTAAATGTAGCAAAATTATTAGAACAGACCTCTCAACAACTAAACTACTGGGGCACCTTGACGCTATCCCTGTCGGGGAGGATCAGCCTTATAAAAATGGTCATACTACCAAGGTGGCTTTATGCACTACAGATTTTGCCTATAGCATTACTAAAGAAAGATATAAAACAACTATATCGGTTAATGTTTAGGTTTTGTTGGGACAAGAAACGAGCTAAGATGCAGCAACAATATATGTTGGGAGGTTGGAAACAGGGAGGACTGGGAATACCCAACATTAAATTTTATAATATGGCCTGCCTTTTACGACATGTGAGGGATAGGATTTGCCAAACTCAAGAACATACACCCCTTGAGATAGAAGAAGAGCTCTTTAGTCCATATCGCGTTATTACACTACTACACTTGAGGAATGCAGAAATACCACAAAAACATAGAAATAATGTACTACTTAAACCAATAAGAGAAGCATGGAGGTTTATAGGGACATTGCTGGGAGGGGACTCAAAAATCACTGAACTTATCAATATTAAAGGGAACCCAGCCTTTATACCAGGGATGGAAAACAAAACTTTTGACAGATGGGAACAATTGGGGGTAACTGAGCTAGCAGATGTTTTAGATGCAATGGGCGGCATCAAACCGCTGACACAGTTGATAGGACAGAACGAACAAAGCTGGGGAGATAGGTATGCACATTGCCAACTGAAGCACTATATACAATCACTAAACAAAGAATTATTGAATAAAAAATTAGGAAATCAAATTAAGATTTTCTTTGATGAGATTACTGAACATGCCCCCTCCATATCACAAATACATCAAAAGCTGTGGAGTCTTGCCCCGGGGAAAGATTTGACGCAGATCCGGCAGAAATGGGAAAAGGATGTGGGAAGGGCATTGGACACATGGGATATGACAACACAGCTTAAAAATATCCCATATATAATAGGAGGAGCTGATTATAGAGAGTGTGCGTACAGAGTATTACACAGAGCATACTTTACCCAAGTGCAACTGTTTAAATCGGGGGGAATTGAAACAGCTATGTGTTTGAAATGTAATAATTTTGAGAATACATTATACCATGCATTGTGGGACTGTGTGCCAATACAACGCTATTGGAGGCAAATAACTACTTATCTTTCAGGGGTGGTGAGTAGTAGAAGAGACATGAATCCATTACAACTGGTATTAGATATGAATGAAACACAAAGGAGATTAAATGCTGACAAAACACTGTTGTGCCGAAAACTATATCTAGTAGCAAGAAAATGTATCATGCAACATTGGACTGTAGCCAACCCGCCGACCTTTTGGCATTGGCGCAACAAAGTGCATCAATTGCTGGTTTGGGAGGCCAAAGAAGCCAAAGGACATTGTAAAAGGAAAACCCGATTCTTAAAAATATGGGGATGTTACTTAGATAAGATGACACAGAAAGGACGTAGTCTTATTGTTAACTCCTTATAGGCAATACTATAAGATGACAGATACGGGTTTTGGCATATAAGAGTTGCTGGGAGGGCTGAAGGGAGGGGGGAGGAGGAAGAGGAAGGGGTGATTAAGGGAAAGGGGGGGGAATAAAGATCAAAGATTGGACATAAGGAGATCAACAAGAAAGGGGAATAGCATTAATTTAGGTGATTTGAACAGAATATATTGGAATGAGAGCAAATGATGTGGAACTGCATTGTATATAACTGTGGATGTAAATGCTTGTTAATATGTAGACTTGTTAAAAAATAACACACATTGTTGAACCATAAGCAAGGGGATGGGGGGGATGGGGGGGTGGGGAGAGGGAGAAAAAAATTCACAGAAAAATTTGATGACACTTTAGTCAAAGGTCTGTTAAAGAAGACAGAGATCAATATTAAGTTTATGTTTATTGTCTAAGCATGTTGTAAACTGTGACATCAATAAACAGTTAAAACATAAAAAAAGGTTCCAGGGGTGATCCGAGAAATTGTAGATCGGTGAGAGCCTGAAGTCGGTGCTGGGCAAAATGGTAGAGACTATTATAAAGAACAAAATTATAGAGCATATTCAAAAGCATTAATGTGGGTGTGAGAAGCAATGCAACCTAGAGGACGGGATACGTATCAGTGCATGCGTGCATGGCAGGTGAGTTTGGGTGTATGGGGTATTGCAGATGCACGGGTTGGTATGCATGAAGAGGTGTATGGCTGTGTCATTGTGTGGGACCATGTATGGTATTCTAACATTTGGAATATGTGTGTGCTTATCAATGGCTCATATAGAGCTATGGGGAACAGATATCAATTCAACCAATCCAGGTCTTTAAGCCAGCAAATCAGCAGTATCTGTTCAAAATGTACTTCTACCACTTGCTGTTTCAGGAACCATTACACACTTTCAAAAATATTAATAATATATACCAGTACTGTCTAGATGTTTCCAAAGATGTGAAAAATACTACAAAATATAAAAAGCTACTGACCTTCCGTTGAATTATCAAAAAATTTGCCCCAATGAGCATAATGGACAGATCCCCCTCCAGCCCAGGGAAAGCAAATTAATCTGGAAACGGCATCTGGCTTTCGATAGAAGCAGGTCACGAGCTTTTCCATCCTTGGAAAGAAAATTAGACAAGTTACACAATATTACTAATAAAGAACGTGTTCCTTTCTCTCGTTTCTGAATCAGTGGGGTAAGCAAAAAACTTTACACACAAAAATTGACAGTGTGCATTGTTTAAAGGTCCCCTAATTATAATAGAGAACTTTTGATCAGATCAGCTCATTCTTGCACTGCAGATATTAAAATGCTCTCACTTCTTCTGCTCATCTTTACCAGAAATGGAGCAGAACTGGTAGATGGGCACTTCTGAAGCTATGCATTTTGGGGAAAAATGCCCTCCCCAACCCAACAGAATGTTCCACACACTCATACAATTAGGGAGAGAAGAAGTGAAGGTCACACAGAGATGAGAAAATATTCTTTTTTATTACTTACCAAACGAGAAAAGACTATGATTCTTTTCTCATGGGAGAGTTATAACAAAGCTGCACAGGAGTCATTTTGTTCAGTCATCTATCACATTTTATACTCTTCTAACATTATACAGCTCTAACAGTTCGTTAGCCTTAGTTTCGACCACACTGATCATGATTATTAGACAGAGCTAAAGCAACATCATCCTGATCAGCATGTTTCCATTTTGACAGCAACCATTTATCTATGTTCCAGTCATTATATCTGAAAAAGCCCCCAAACTACATTCATTCGTAAACACCTTGCATGGAAAATTGCTTCATGTTATCTTTTCTGTAAGCCTGTCAGCAAGCCTGTCACAAGAGCTTGTGAGCCTCTGGGTTACACAGAGGACAGAGTTTTTAGGTCAGGCTGACAGCTTCAGGCCTCTGAATCTGTTTTTGGAAGGGCCTGAATCTGGTTCATTATATACACCATCAAACCCCTTCATGACTGTAATTAAATATGAAGGAGTCCTTTTACAAAAAAGTGGCCTTAGAATGCCCTTACGTGGGCCTTTCCCACACACTAAGACCATTTCTGCCACAGCCGGAAACAGGCCGATGCTTCATTTTCTAAATTAGTAGCCACATGGTAACGTTGCCATTAGCGTACAGCCACTATAAAACATTAGCGTGTGAGCCCTTGCCGACATCTATTTTGTAGGTGGTAAAGGCTCATGCGCTAATCCTGCGTTAATCAGTTAGTGTGCAGAAATGCTAACTGCCCCTTCTCAGAAAGGAATAAAATAAACCATGCTGAAGATAGGCTGCACTAACACCATCAGCACATGCTAAGCTTTCGTAAATACCCCTTGAGATAGAAGTACATAGAATTTCTTAGAATCCAGAAGAACGAACAGGCAACAAACCAAAATGCAATCCAAGTTTCTTGGTAATGCATTGCAACCGAACTGTACAGTTGCCCGACTCAGCTACGTTTCGCCCTTTGATGGGCTGCCTGAAGGGCAAATACTACTGTCAAATCAATGCAATAAAAAAACCCAAATGTATCTTTAAATAAATAACATCCAAACATCAATAACACAACACACAAAATACATTCAGAAAGCCAGCTCCATAGAGCAGGTCCGAATAAAACTAACGAAAACTTAAAAGTTACTAAAAGCACCTGAACATAGATACTATTTTGTAACTCAAAGTCATAGTGAACCACACATTTAAAACAGCATTCATACAAAAGTCATTAAGAACACAGAGGCACTAAGGAGATGAGTGACTTTTGTATGAATGCTGTTTTAAATGTGTGGTTCACTATGACTTTTCGAATTACAGAATACCATCTATGTTCAGGGGCTATTTGCTAGTGCCTTTTTATGTGTTGTCTCCCAGATTTTATATATGACGCACAAAATTGGGCCCACGCACCCAATTTACATGCACAATTTGAGTAAAGAACCAATTAGCGCCAATAATTGGGCGTTAATCAATTATCAGTGCTAACTGGCAACAAATAGAACTTACGTGCACATCTTGCTAGGTGCTTTTCTATAAAGATGCGATCATAAATTCTTGTGCACGGATCTGAAAAGGGGGCATGGCCAAGGGAGGGGCATGGCAGGTTACGGGCGTTCCAACAATTCTATTTATGTATTTATTTTCAGTGCTTGATATACCGCAAGTGATCCCTGAGGCGACTATATGGTTTACAATTTCCACTGCAGGTACTTTGTACTGTCCCTAATGGGCTCACAATCTAAGCTATATGTTGTACCTGGAGCAATGAAGGCTAAGTGACTTGCACATAGTGCTACAGAATACAGCGGATCCACGCCTAATTTAGGCACAAGGATTTACACTAGACAGCTGCATGGGAGCGGGGATGGCGGGATTCCCGCGGGTACTGTGGGAATCCCCTCCAGATCTGCGGGGATCTTGCGGGCATGCACCCAGGTCTTGCGGGGTCCCCATGGAAATGCACGGCAATCTGAGCTTTGCCTCTCCTCCCCTGAACCGCAGGGTGCCTTCCCGGCACATACCTCAAGCCACCCTGGTAGTCTAGTGGATTCTTCAGGGCAGGAAAAATCCCCAGTCTTTCCTGTCCGCTGACCCTCTTGCTGTTGCATCACTTTTTTAAAATGGCTGCCGAGACTTCCAGCAGTGGCCTCGCTTTATGATATAAACTAGCTGGAAAGGACCCATCAAAAAATAGCAAATATAAAGGGCAGTACAGCAAACTTTGCCTCACCTTCATATGCACATTCCCAGCCTCTGTCAAGCACGCAGTCACCAACCTCCTTCACTCGTATTCACTGCTCTGCGAGTCTTCTGATCCCTTAACATAAACACCAGAAAATATCATTAATACTTAATCGTCTCACTGAAGGACTTGCCCCACTACCACACACACCATTCTCACAACCCATGCCCTCTCCAATCCACATATTCCTACATACCCTCACACATGAACTCTAGCACCTAATTCACCTCACCCTCTACCCCCACCTCTGATCTCACTCACACACAGGCACCTCTCACCATCCTTCTCCTCTTTCTGCTCTGGATCCTCTCCTTTCTTTTCAATCTTCAGCCATCTCTCCCCCTCCCCACCAGATGCCCATCCAGATTTGATAAATTAAAAAGCAGCACCTTTAGTCATTTTCTCTTCTCCTGGGGCTGGAACCAGAGCATTTGAATGATGTTAACTATGTGGTTAACTGTGGTACATTTCAGCATCAGATTGCAAGTGAAGAGGAAGTGGCCTGAGGTGCTGGTGCTGTTTTTAAATTACCAAATTAGGATCAGCAGCTAGTGGGGGAAGTAACAAGGTGTACTGGATGCCAGCACAGCTTCTGCTCTGGTCTGTTTTTGGGCTCTCCACCATCTTATTGTGATGTCATCCAGCTGTTCCCTTGGAAGAATCAAGGAGGTTTGATAAAAGGAGATGGCAGGATCCTAACAGCACCTGTTCCATTGTGTGGGATGAAGCCAGAGAGTGGAGCTTGCCACCATATTGGAGACAACCAAACAATAGCAAACTTGTGAGGTTTATATTGTTTTATTAAACCTCCTAGGTTTTGCATTCTCTCTTGTTAGGAGGGGATCAGGGAGGAGGGGAGGGTTATATTCAAAATGTGGTTTATCAGTACTCCAGTGCTTGCTTTATTATTTGCAATACTGTACTGTGGATTTCAGTGCTGCAATATATGCCTTTATTTGTGCTTCTTTATTTATTTATTTGGATTTTGCTCATACCTTTTCAGTAGTAGCTCAAGGTGAGCTGCATTCGGGTACACTGGGTATTGATGACAATATATTTCTATGTAAAAACAATACCAAATGCCACGGGCCACACAAGCAACCAACTGGAACAGCTTTAGACTTTTTATAGATGCACCACACATAGGCAGTCATAAGCAATTGCTATTGTTTTTACATAGAAATATCTTGTAATCATATACAAAAATAAAGGCATATTGCGCAGCACTGAAATCCACAATACAGCACTGCAAATAAAGTAAGTTCTGGATAACTGACAAATACATTTTGAATATAGCCCTCCCCCCTTCAAAGACCCCTAAAACTCCCCCAACCTCACCCCGATCCCCTCCTAACAAGAGAGAATGCAAAATCTATCTAGATTTAATAAAACAATATAAACCTCTGAAGTTTGCTATTGTTTTCAATGGCGATTGCTATTGTTTTGGTATCTCCAATATGGCAGCTGCATGGGGGAGATGGCTTCAACTTTTTGATGTCATGCTGTCTCCTGTCTTCATTAAACCTCCTTGGAATGAATCAAAAAGAGATAGATGGCAACAGACAGATAACATCAAAGCTCTATGAGGCAGCCCTCATATAGACAGGACAAGCAGGCTGGAAGAATGTTGTCTGCAGTGTTTCACTGTATTATAATAAAATAATAAGATCAGCAGGGTATAAACTACTTCTTCCAGTCACAGTGCATGAGGAAACAGTCTTAGCTCGTGCACATTCACAATTAAAAGTTAATGTTTCTCATGAGTCTCACTGGCAGAAGCTAAGGAGGTTTTATGACGGTATGACGTCATAACGTTGAAGCCGGTTCTCCCAGCAGCCGCCATATTGGTTTGACTACGTAAACCTCTCAGATCTGTCAGGCTTGGCGGTATATCAACTCTCAACAAACATACTGGCTTGTTGTGTAACATACGGATGTACACAGAGGAACCGTCAGCAGCAGACATAGAAGACAATTACTGGAAAAACTAAACTGCCCATAGCAGGGACAGATTGGGTCCGAAGAGTGGTGGTTCTTCACCCATTCAAGGCTCTTTCACATCAGTAGGAGTAGCCGCAGCTCCCTTCTCAAGACCAAGAAGCAGACCGGCACCCCAAGGAGTTTTTATATCATAAAACCTCCTTGCCGGCACCACACACCCTTTTATAACAAAAATGCATATAGCGTAGTACTGAAATGTACAATATAGAATTACAAATAACAAAGCAAGCACTTGCGCAATGACAAAAAAACACAAATCCTCCCCCGCTTTACAGCCCCTTCGAAAATTCCCCAAACCCTCCTCTCGCTCCCGATCCCCGTTCTAACAGGAAGCAATTGCAAAGCCAATGAAGTTTAATAAAATCTCACAAGTGTATTATTGTTTTGAACAAACCAAAATGGCGACAAGCTCCGCCCACTGGCTTCAGATAGGCTCCTGCCGTCATAAAACCTCCTTGGCTGAGGCAGCTATTGAGAAAGTTACAGTTTATCTGTTGCCCAATATGCAAATCAACTTGTGGTTTTTCAGCTTTTTTCCTAAGAGCAAGGCGTACCTGTAAATTCACAAAAGCTGCACAGCGCACGATCTCCACAGTGCAAAATAATATGACCAATTGTTGACCATAGCGAGAAAGCAGAGGCTAGAAAAATTCGGAGATTCAGGAGGGGGTGCAGAGGTGGAGGTGGTGGTGATGCTGCTGCATGCAGTGTCACTCCCTGCTCAAAACAAAAAACTGGTCCCAGCTATCAAAGTCCCTACATGCTGCGTTGCTGCCTCTGAATTTTCCCAGTCGAGGGGGGGGGGGGGGGGGTCAAGGAAGAAGAGCGGTACTCAGAAATGAAATGTGCTCCTGTTTAAAGAACAATCGGTGGTGTCTCTGGATGGGTTGTTGACAGCAAAGTCCATATGCTGCTATGAACCTGAGTATCAGGTAGTGGTAACTTTTTCTGGCAAACTAATCGGGAAACACGGTTATAATGCTGAGTAACATCAAATTTTGGGTCTGATCTACCTATGGACATCTTGACTGAATTGAGAATCTGTACGATAAATGGGGGGAGGGGAGACTGCAGACGATTACGCTACAACCACTGATAAAAGAAGATTATATCTATTTTTAAAAATGCAGTGTGAACAGACGTGACAAAAATCACAGTTTTACTTTTACCCCAACGCAAGATGATAATAAAATCGCCACCTTACCTTTACATCATTCATCGACCAAGATTCAAGACAAAACAGTTTAGCCTGGAAAACCAAGGGTGTCCGCAGTTTTCATCTTGGAGATCTTGACAGCTGCGCCACAAACTAGTCCTGACTGCAACTCACAGCGCCGCTGCCACAAATTGCATAGCTCGGCTCGCCGTTAAAGTTGAAAGTGTGCTTGCCTGCACTTCGATCCACACACATGCAAGTGCCCGACGTCGGATCTACCTGTTACACAGAGTAAATGACCTCTGCAATCTAACACCAGCAGCAAAAGCAGAGCACACAGAACGTGTTGCTTTATTTAAAAAAACAAAGTTTCTGAGGTAGGTAGCAGGTTCACAACAAGCCCTGGCCTGAAATAGGTAATTCAGTGACTAGGATTGAAGGAAAACGTATGTCTTTCCCTTTTTCCAGCAAAGCTTCCAGCTGCTCCCCACCCACTGGGTGATTTCTAGCAGAGTGTTATCTTCCATCCACCATTGGAACACTCTAGGCTGCTCACTCTGTTCCCACACTAGTACAAGGACAGGCTGCCAGGGATTGTGTCTTCCCACATGGATTTTGCGTACTTTGCTAGCTGAGGATAGGTCCAGATAGGGGAGTAACTCTGTCCATAACCTACTGTTGCAGCACTTAAACCCGTCGTCAAACATGCTACTGCTGTCAATACTATGTTGTGCTGCTACTTTTGCTTAACAGAAAACGGGGAAACCAGAATACAGGTTTGAGGAATCCGTCTTCTTCATCCTCCCCTGTCAGTCTGGTGTTATTTTAAGCATTCTGCAAGTTCATATCCCCTAACCCGGAACTATTCATTTCTAAAGATCAGCCACTTTTCTTAACCGTTTAGGTTCTTCTTTCTTCCTGGTTCCAAAAGTGTTCAAAGAGAAAGATCTAACACCTACTAATACTATGATAAAATGAATAATGCTTATCTTTATCTGTCTCTCTCCAGGTGCTAGTGCTAGTATGCTTTAAAGAGCAGCAGAATGACTTTTTTGGTTTTTTGGGGGGGATGGACGTCCAAGTTCTGCTCACAACTTAACTTGAGCCCTGCACCACAGCCTTGCCCTACCATCTAGCATCAGTCTCCTTCCATACCTCCTTCACCCCCCCCCCCCCCATTTAGCATCTCTTTTCTTTCTTTTCTTCCCCCCTCCCCCATGTCTCCAGGATTTCTTTCCTTCCCTCCCTATGGTCTCCTATATGCCTCTGCATAGGGTTACCATATGACTCCAGAAAAAGGAGGATACATTGATCCAGTATGGGTTTTGCTTCTATTGGAAGTAAAACCCAGACTGGCTCAATCTGTCCTCCTTTTTTTTTTTTTTTCTGGAGCCATATGGTAACTCTACCTCTGCATTCCTCTCCCCACCCATCCCCCACAGAAGGGTTGCCAAAGCCCACAAGGACAGGGACAAACTTTGTCCCTGTGTCATTTTCTACTTTGAAGCCTGTTAATGAACTGGACTGTTATTTATGTTTGAGTGATGCAGACAACAATATTTTTATTTGGAAAAAACAAGCAAACATGCAGGCCACAACTAGCAAAATTTGCATGGGGGATCCTGTACATCTGCTACCAGCACATCTTCTATTGCAGGAAAGACTGGAAGACAGGAGGCGTAGTAGTAGAGCTAGACTGAATCCTGAGATTATTGATGCCTTCTTATTCATCCACAGATTAAAAAATCATAGCAGTTCTTCTAGAACAGGTTGTATTTTGTACCCCTGGACATTTTAACAGGGTGGATTAGGATTCCTTGGGATAGTAGAAATCAGCTATTGTTGGGGTTGGAAGGGTAGCGGTAGGAGCTGTAACAAGCAATGAGGCATGCAGTTCCACAAACTTGCTATTAAAAATCTGTAGTGTCTTAACAACTGATGTTGAAGAAAAGGATATGGGCCACAAAATTCTGCAGGTGGCATTTATAGAACAGATAATTATTTTGGAATTCATTTTTGCCTTGTCCAACAACTGGTAGTGCTGCACTTGGAGATTTCATCCAGTTCCATTTGGTCTGGGCTACCTCATTGGCAAACCATATTGTAAATCTACACCAATGCAGGCACTGAGACTGGATCTTGAGGGGAACCACATTATGAAGGTCCATTCCAACTATAGATGCCCAGATAGCAACCACACTGGAAGCATTGTTGTTTTCCTTCCATAATGGAGAGGTTCAACAAGGTCAATAATTCCCAACCAGCCAAGGTATTAAATTTTAGCATTTAATGGGTAGGAGGGCAGAGAGGAAATGCCTGGGCCCATCCCAAAATAGCTTTCTGACTACACCACTGATTATCACAAAACCTTTGGCTGTAAATCTGAACCTTATAAAGCAAGCAATGAATAGTGTTTTGTTTGATTATTTACCGCCTTTCTATAGTATAACCGATGCAGCTTTGGGCTATAAAAGCTAACACATGCACAGTAATAAATCTCATATGCATCTGTGTGTTGTGTGTGGCATAGAGGATGTACAGATATGCCCATGTGTACAGAGTGGGGTAAGCTGTGTGGGGTATCTGGGTTTAAAAAAGGTTTGGACAAGTTCCTAGAGGAAAAGTCTATACTTGCTATTGAGACAGGTATGGGGAAGCTACTGCTTGCACTGGGACTGGTAGCATGGAATGTTGCCACTATTTGGGTTTCTGCCAGGTACTTGTGACCTGGCTCAGCCACTGTTGGACACAGGATACTGGGCTATTTGGACCATTGGTCTGACCCAGTGTGGCTATTCTTATGGGATTTTTTTTTTTTTGGGAGGGTGTGTCTGTATATGGTGTTAGCATTTAGACATTTTGTACATCATGTGGAGGAATATCCTACTATATAAATGAAGAGTGAGCAACAGATCTCTCTGTACGTGCCGTTGGAAAAATCAGCAGGGAGCTGTCGCTTGCGAACTTTTCTACCACTCTACACTGCACAGTCTCACACAGCCAGAAAGTAAATAAACAGAACGCGCTGCTACCTATCTGGATCTCCAGAAAGAGAGAGAGAGAGACTGCGAGACAAACAGCCTGAAGAGTATAGCAGTGTTGCCGGGCTGTTTTCCGTTGAGATAAGTTCCTCTTCAAAGTTATAGGCGAGATTTTTTTAAAACCTGATGCAGGGGCTGGGGAGAGAGCAGAATTGCTGGGAGGATGGGGGGGGGCAGGGAAGAGAGGAGAATCACTGCATGGCTTGGGGGGGGGCAGGGGATACAGGACAGTCACTGGGTGGCTGCGGAGGGGGGGGGGCAGGGGAGAGAGCACAATCACACACACTCTCTCTCACACAGACAATTGCAACCAGTCTCACTCTCTCTCACACACACTCGCACAGTGCTGCCAACCACGCGGGAGGGGGGGGGAAGGGGTCCTCAGAGGGAGGGGGAGGTGTCTCTGTCACACACACACACTCTCAGTCAGTGTCTTTCTCTCTCTCTCACACACACAGTCTCTCACACTATGTCTCACACTGTATCACATTCACTATCTATGTGTCACACAGTCCATCTCACACACACACTCTCGGTCTCACACACTCTCTTGGTATCACCGAAAGTCTGTGTATCGAACACACACAGTGTATCTGTGTGAAACACACTCTCTCTCACAGTCACTGTCTCTCACATATGCACTCGCACACCCTCGCACCCAGACTCTCTCTCTCTTGCACACTCAAACATACACACTTCCCAGGAAAACCTTGCTAGCGGACCCAGTTCATTTGTGTCAGAAACGGGCCTTATATACACACTGTCACTCTCTCTGTACCCCCAACTTTTCCCCGCACCCTTTCAAGCGCTACACATTACCTCATACAGAAAAACTTAGATCAATATGCATTAGTGTAATCATAATCATCAAATGTAAAATATTCACATGCTTGTGTAATGACACTTCCATATTCAATGCTTGACTCAACAGTACATGCAAATTTTTCAGTGTACATTAACAAAAAGAATGGTGACAACTGCTTAAAAAATAATGTAAAATACAGCCAAAAATATACAGTGGGGGAAATAAGTATTTGATCCCTTGCTGATTTTGTAAGTTTGCCCACTGACAAAGACATGAGCAGCCCATAATTGAAGGGTAGGTTATTGGTAACAGTGAGAGATAGCACATCACAAATTAAATCCGGAAAATCACATTGTGGAAAGTATATGAATTTATTTGCATTCTGCAGAGGGAAATAAGTATTTGATCCCCCAACAACCAGTAAGAGATCTGGCCCCTACAGACCAGGTAGATGCTCCAAATCAACTCGTTACCTGCATGACAGACAGCTGTCGGCAATGGTCACCTGTATGAAAGACACCTGTCCACAGACTCAGTGAATCAGTCAGACTCTAACCTCTACAAAATGGCCAAGAGCAAGGAGCTGTCTAAGGATGTCAGGGACAAGATCATACACCTGCACAAGGCTGGAATGGGCTACAAAACCATCAGTAAGACGCTGGGCGAGAAGGAGACAACTGTTGGTGCCATAGTAAGAAAATGGAAGAAGTACAAAATGACTGTCAATCGACAAAGATCTGGGGCTCCACGCAAAATCTCACCTCGTGGGGTATCCTTGATCATGAGGAAGGTTAGAAATCAGCCTACAACTACAAGGGGGGAACTTGTCAATGATCTCAAGGCAGCTGGGACCACTGTCACCACGAAAACCATTGGTAACACATTACGACATAACGGATTGCAATCCTGCAGTGCCCGCAAGGTCCCCCTGCTCCGGAAGGCACATGTGACGGCCCGTCTGAAGTTTGCCAGTGAACACCTGGATGATGCCGAGAGTGATTGGGAGAAGGTGCTGTGGTCAGATGAGACAAAAATTGAGCTCTTTGGCATGAACTCAACTCGCCGTGTTTGGAGGAAGAGAAATGCTGCCTATGACCCAAAGAACACCGTCCCCACTGTCAAGCATGGAGGTGGAAATGTTATGTTTTGGGGGTGTTTCTCTGCTAAGGGCACAGGACTACTTCACCGCATCAATGGGAGAATGGATGGGGCCATGTACCGTACAATTCTGAGTGACAACCTCCTTCCCTCCGCCAGGGCCTTAAAAATGGGTCGTGGCTGGGTCTTCCAGCACGACAATGACCCAAAACATACAGCCAAGGCAACAAAGGAGTGGCTCAGGAAGAAGCACATTAGGGTCATGGAGTGGCCTAGCCAGTCACCAGACCTTAATCCCATTGAAAACTTATGGAGGGAGCTGAAGATGCGAGTTGCCAAGCGACAGCCCAGAACTCTTAATGATTTAGAGATGATCTGCAAAGAGGAGTGGACCAAAATTCCTCCTGACATGTGTGCAAACCTCATCATCAACTACAGAAGACGTCTGACCACTGTGCTTGCCAACAAGGGTTTTGCCACCAAGTATTAGGTCTTGTTTGCCAGAGGGATTAAATACTTATTTCCCTCTGCAGAATGCAAATAAATTCATATACTTTCCACAATGTGATTTTCCGGATTTAATTTGTGATGTGCTATCTCTCACTGTTACCAATAACCTACCCTTCAATTATGGGCTGCTCATGTCTTTGTCAGTGGGCAAACTTACAAAATCAGCAAGGGATCAAATACTTATTTCCCCCACTGTAGGTGACAGAGACGTGTAAATATATATAGCTGTGTCTAGTGTCTGCATGCTTATATAATAGCAAATATCTTCACAGTGCTTTACTAGAGCTGTACATGCTGGTGTTTCAAACAGTGTGCTTCTTAGTACAGAATCTAATTCAAAAGTGTAATTCATTAAGTGATGATGCCTACCTAGAGGGGAATCAAATCACATTTGCTTCCCTCTAATAAAGCAAATTGGCAAACCTAAAATCCAACGTTACAGCTTAAGTAAAGAATCATATAACTAAAACAGCAGCAGGCTTAGAAGCAACAACACAACGAAACTTGTACCAGAAAAGGACACTTAATTCTTCCTCCCTAACCACCTACTTCACGCAATTACCACTCTGTATCATACCGGAATTGGTGTTCGCCATCACGGTACTATGTAAGCCACATTGAGCCTGCAAATATGTGGGAAATGTGGGATACAAATGCAACAAATAAACTAAATATAAATAAAAAGACTTGTTCTGTACAGCAAGCAGGTTGTGATTCTAGTTTCACCAAACAAAGCAGCCTAACTTGATGTGCAAGCAAGCATATCAGAGCTGCTAAGGTCAAAGGTTCCATCTGAACTAATTTTTTTTTAATCCTAAAAAAAGTATTTGAGCAAATGATTTTTTTCATAAAACAGTGTCAGATTCTAAAAAATAAATAAAAATAATGCCAATTTCTATCCCAACATTTTTTCAAAATGACCTGTTTTTAAACCTTCACAAAAATACACAACAAGGTGTCACTTGAAAGCTCTTGATCTGCCCTTCTCAAATTGCTAGATTTTTGGTAAAAAAAAAACAAAACCCAAAACACTGCTGTAAGCACTCCAAGAACAATAAAAATGCTTAAAAATGCCATGTGTTCTAGTGACATCATCAGAAGCTAAAACAGAGGGGGAAGCTACTACTGCGAGTAAAAAATTTGATTTGCTTTTCTCTTATTATCCTCCTTTCAGTTACACATGTAATTATAGAATAAGGTAGGATCCGTGCCTAATTTAGGTGCGAGTATTTGCACCACATTTTCATTACCTAAACGTAGTTGTGGTTTCCAGGCATCAATGCTATTCTATAAACTGTGCCTAACTTTAAGCACGAATTATAGAATAACTAGTAAAAAAGGCCCGTTTCCGAAACCAATGAAACGGGCGCTAGCATGTGGTTTTTTTTTTTGTGTGTGTGTGTGTGTGTGTGTGTATGTGTCACAGAGTTATTTTGTGTGTGTGTGTTTGTGTGTGTGAGGGTGCGGTGTGTGTGCAGGTTGTTGATGTGTGTCTTTTTTTGTTTTTTGCTTGGGGGTTGGGGGATGTGCTGTGCTGTGCTGGCAAAGTGGGTTGGATTGGTGTGTGGCTTTCAGGGTGTTTCTCTGTTGTATTGTATGTGTGTGGTTTTGTCTGTCAAGGAGGTTTGTGGAGGGGGGTCTTTCTGTTGGTGAAATGTAAATGTGGTTGTAGGGGGGGTCAGCCTTTGTTGAGTGTTGTTTTTTTTTTTGTGTTGTGCTGAGGCAGCAGTGTTGTTTTAGATGGGCGGAAGGTAGAGGAGCACGTTCTTTGTCTGTCGGTATTTTTTGGCTGTTTCAGGGCTGCTGTAGGGGAATGCTGGAAGAGAAATGTGCTGTTGGAAGCCGCGCCATCTTTTTCCATTGGGCTGGGGTTCTGGGCATCCTGGAGGTGGGTGACGGCTTGCCTGAGGACGGGGATGGTTGTTTTAAGTTGGCGGAAGGGAGAAGAGCACGGTCTCGGGCCGTCGGGGGGTGATCCGGTATGTTTGTTCCATTTCAGGCCGGCTGCAGGGGAATGCTGGAACATTTATGCGCTGCAGGAATCAGCGCTGTCTTTTTCCGGGTGCTTGGGGAATCCCCGAGGTGGGAGACAGCTTGCCTGAGGCTGGGGATGGTTGGGCACGTCCTTGGCCGCTTCGGCAAAAGGGGAAGAGGAAGGGGGTGGGGAGTTACCTGCAGCTGCCTGAGAAACCATGTATTCGTTGTTTGTTTTGTATTATTAGTTTGCATTTCTGTTGAAGAAAGAGTGGATGCCTTTCGAATGATGGAGGTGGTGTGTCGGTGTGTGGTTGTTTTGTTAGTTTGGCAGCCAGTCTCCAGCGATTCCTAGGCAGGGAAGGAGTACTCCTCCCCCTTCCTTGGTCGTTGTTTGCTGCTGGCTGGGTCACGGGTAATCCTTCCAGCTGGGCCGCAGCTTGTCCTGTTCGCCCACGTTCCAGATGGTGATGGGCACGTTGTTTTCCGGCTCCTCTGACTCCATGTCAAGCGATCCCAAATATAGTCTGTGCTATAGGCCCTCTGGCACTCTTCAGTACTGGCATTAGGCATTTAAAAATTTCTCCCCCCCCCCTCCCCCGGTCTATTTTTGCACATACCCACAGCAGGAACATTCTTCTCTCGTTCCAACGGTGGTTCTGTGCTCTCCGTGCTGCACAGATAATGAGCCATTCTGCTGGGGAATGCTCCTCCCTTATTGTCACGTAGTTTCCTCTGATTGGTCCGTCTTACGTTGCTTAGTGTTGCCTGGGAACGGTGTTGTGATGGTCCTTTGTGTTTCAGAATGTTGAGGGTGTTTTTTCTGATTGGTCCGTCATGCGAGGGCGGGGCAGAGAGACATGGTCAGTGTTGTGGCTTCACCACCATGAATCCATGAACCCTTCAGTGAGCGACTGAGTGACTTCAGAACGTTGAGGGTGAGTTTATTATAGTAGATGCTGAGTTGTTGGTTTTTTTTTTTTACAGCGCCGATCCTTTTGTGCCATATATAGAATTTAGTCCCGTGTATTTAGTGATGTTTACCTTTATGTTTAACAGCTACCCCCGATGCAGTTGTATTGGCGAAATGTGGCCATATTGGGCTTTGGTTACATTTGTGTATTAAAGTTTGGAGATTTACCTCCACGTCATATTTTGGGATCTACTCTGTGTGTGTGTCGCTCATTGCTCTGTAGATCCTTGCCAACCATTGTTCCATGAACACCGGCTGGCACCGCGCATCCAGTTTCAGCGCTGACCCAAAGTGTTATTGAGTTAGCAGCCATATTCAGAACACTAATCAGATAGCATTTTTGCTACCCTAACTTTATCTGGATAGTTATTTAGTTAACAGTCGGGATATGGCCAGTAACCAAACATTTTCCAGCTCAACTCAAGCTCTGCCCATAGGCTGCCCCAGCACTGTTTGGATAGCATTGAGGCAGTCAGAGGAAATAGTCAATGGCACTGTCTGGTTAGTGCTGCAGAACATCCCCCTCACTGGCTCTTACGTAGATAGCAGCATCTGGTAACTGGTTATGTGCCTTTAAATATTAACCCCCGTATTTCTTTGAAATATCAGCACCATATACTAGATCAGGGGTGGGCAACTTATCACCATATACTAGATCAGGGGTGGGCAACTTGCAGCCCACCATTTAATTTTATGTGGCCTATAAGACCATGGGAAGCATACACAGAAAACTGTTAACTAGAGTTTTAGCAATTATATACTCGAATATAAACAGATTATTGGGCTGAAAAACTGGCCCAAAAATGGGACTCTCTGTTTATATTCAAGTCCCCACCTCACCCAATAACTGGCATTACTGTCCCCTCCCTTCCCCAAGGTGTCCTGCTGTGGCCAGCTCTGCCCCCAGCCCCCCATATGGAAATGCTCAGTCATCCTTGTAACAACACCCCACCTCCTGGACCCACATTGTAGGCCCCCTTCCTGGGCCTACCTTACAAACCTGGTGATCCAGTGGTGAGCTGGGTCAAGAGTGATCCTCCTATGCTCCTTCCATGCAGCCTCTGTAGTTAAAATGGCTGCTGGGAGTTCCCGCAGCAATGAGACTGCCGCTGAAACTTGCAACAACAATTTAAACTAGAGAGATTGCCCGGGCAGGAGCACAGGAGGATCGCTTCTGCCCCAACTCATGACTTGGCCACCAGGTCTTCAAGGTAGGCCCGGGGAGGGGGCCTATGTTGGGATCAGTAGCGGGTTGTTCTTGTTACAAGGAGGGACTGAGAGTTTAGGGGGCAGGTCACCAAGGCAGGAATGCCAGATGCCATCCATGTACTTGAAATATATATCATTGATTTATATTCAAGTTAACATTTGTTCCCCCGTTTTTAGGGAAAATGTTATCTTGGGTTATTATACGGTTGGGTTTATATGTGAGTATATACGGTACTCTATTTTACAAATATTTTCACAGAGTATCCATGCTAGCAGTTTGTTTCCATTGTTTTTACTTATTTATTACAGGTGGTCCCCAGAGCTGGTGCCAACATTGTGTAATGTTGTAGCTTGCTAAGGATAGTACTGGCATTCGTGTGACCCTCTGTGTATAAAGGTTGTCCTCCCCTCTACTAGATAAATATGTAAAGGCAAGCGTTTGATCACTGTTATTTCTGATTCTAAATGGTGTTACCGTTGGCCTTCAAAGCACATGAGAAATTCTCCATCTTCAGGAAATGCTGAAGGAATGCCCATGTTGGAAATGGAAGTCAGAAACTTCACAGAATCACAGTCCCAAATACCATCAAGTATCTTTATTCCTATACACATGATTAGCATAAATGTCCTAGTTGGAAGCTTTCTGTAATCACCCGTTCAGTGTGAATAACTTATCATTTTCAATGCACGTGCCAAATAAGGGGAACATTTAACAGCATGTGCCAGCACAATTAACACCTGTTGTTAGTACCTGACCTTGAAAAGAGAAAAACCTGAATTACTCATTTTTTAGTAAAAAAAAAAAAAGTAATTTCCATGTTCTTGCTACTCTAAAAAAAACCAGTAAAACCTGGATCATCAACAATCAGGATATTCATGTGACAATGCATTGCTGTTGACATTTTCAATATTTTCTGTTTTACACAAGAGATTTTTTTCCCTTTGGATCTGCATTGCTACTACAGTATTAAATCACTAAGAATATTTTAAAATATTTAAATTATAGCTACAGCAAATATTTAAACAAAATTGCTTGCATTTTTGTGGTTTAAGTTGTTTGATAACTACTACTACTACTATCATTTCTATAGTGCTGTGGACATTTTGTACAGAGTTTTTTTATAGCACTATTTTCAGTTTGCCTTTTTCAGTAGCAAGGTAATGCTGCAGAGCTGATGAAATATTTTCATGCATTCATGGCTTTCTCTCATCACTCTCTATAGCTGAGCTCTACCCATTAACTGGGCCATCGCATAAAAATTCTGGAAGACAGTCTGCAACAACTTCTCAGCATCAGTTTCTGGGCAGGATTTCCAAGCTGTGCATACCACCACAATCCTATCCGGAAAGAAAGTGTTTTAAAATGAGTAGAAAGCTAATATTTATTTATTTATTTATTTTTTATTAGGCTATTGTACACCACATTGAGCCTGCCCTTGGGTGGGAATAATGTGGGATATAAATGCCATAAATAAAATTTATTTACCGTCTTTTTGAAGGAATTCACTCAAGGCGGTGTACAGTAAGAATAGATCAAACATGAGCAATAGGCAATTACAGCAGTAAAAATATGGCATTGTATACTACTACTTGCAATGACAACACAATACGTAATAGAACATTATAATTGGTAGTGAAGGGTAAGGCAAAGTTGTAACATATAGATGAGTAAGAAAGTAGGAAGAATTTGAAAGTAAGGTGACTGATTGAAGAAAGTTGCACATGAGGTCAGAGAGATGATTAAATATTATCTCAGTTTGGCTAGGAGTGGATAAACATGTCCCGCTGCAATATGTGCAGCCCGAGTCAATCCTTGTGTGTGTGAGTGAGACTAACAAGTTAGTTACTTCTTCCATTAAAGGTTTGGTTGAAGAGCCAAGCTTTCACCTGCTTGCTGAAGTAGAGATAGTCTTGTGTTAAGCAAGAGCCTTTCAGGCAATGCATTCCAGAGTATGGGGACTACTCCGGAGAAGGCTCACTTGCGGGTATCACAATGTAGATATGTCTGATGCACAGTGCTTAAAGCAGTGGGCTACAAACCAGAGAAACCAAGTTCAAAACCTGCTTCTCCCACTGACACTCCTCCTGACTTTGAGCAAGGCATTTTATTTCCTGCGGCCTTAGGGATCCACTGACTGTAAGCTCTCTGGGACAGGATCTTATATACTTGAAAAACCAGTGTAAACCACCTTTGCAAAAATCTGGAAAGATAATCTAGAAATATATATATATTAATATAAAATATAATGCAAATTTATATATAAAAGACTCATCCAAAATACCAGAAAAGCACAGATACTAAAGGGCCTTTTATTTTTCACATTTTAAAATGAATTACAAGAGAAGAGGTAGCCGGTGGAAGTAACTCCACTATTATAAGCCTTTCTCTCCAACACGACTGACATATTAATCCTCTTCCACTAGGTGGCTTTTCTTCTCACTGGCAGTAGAGTTATGCTAGCTTACAGCCACAGAAATTCCCCAGAAAGCTTTGTAGGTTTGCTTCCTCCTAAGTCAGGGGTGGACAACCTGCGGCCTGACACTGAATTTTATGCAGCTCTTGAGACCATGGGAAGTATATATAGAAAAGAACTTCTACTTAACCCACTGAATAGTTCCCCACCACAGAAAAGTTATGTCTTACCTGATAAATTTCTTTTCTTTAGTCTTATCAGATCAGTCCAGACAAATGGGTTATGTCCCTCTACCAAGTTGATGAGGAAGAAAATAGTTCTTGTGACTCGCCCCTTAAGGGTATTATACAGCATAGAATGGGGCTCAAAATCTGCCTGATGGCCAATACTGAAACTTTGAGACCAAGAGGCATATTTTCAAAGCACTTTGGGAGGCTAAGTTCCATAGGTTTCTATGGAACTTTGGGAGGCTAAGTGCTTTGAAAATGAGCCCGCAAGTGATTCAATCAGACATAACCTACCAGCTAGTGAGGCATATTCTCTACTGCTATGCAGATATTTCACCGAGTCAGGAGACATGTGACATACAATAGGTTAGAATCAGCGATATTTGAAAAATATAGCTTGTAAGCAAAATAAAATTAATCCACCATAGAGGGTTTCTGGACCAGTCTGATAGGACTAAAGGAAAGAAAGTTATCAAGACATAACTTTTCCTTCCATAACAACATCTTATCAAACCAGTCCAGACAACTGGCTGTAGCAAAGCAATGTCCCCAACATAGGGCAGGACTAAATAAATCTAAACACTCAAAAAAGAGAAAGGAGTTTTGCAAATAAATGCATCATTAATATCCCCAGTCTGACAGAGAGAGATTAGAGGTCCTTTCCAGTGGTACCTAGTAGGGATAACCAAGAGAAATCAGAAGGGCTCTGGAAAGACAAAAGGTATGAAAAAGAAGGATGCGAGTCCCATGATAAGAAGGAATAAAATAGCATTGACAGGCCATGGAAAGAGATAAGACAAACAAACAAAACAAACTGATGATTTCCTTAAAATAATCTTTGAAGGCAATAGCCTAAGACTAAAGCACATCTATGAAAGGAATATTGCAACTACAATCCTACCAGAGTTGAATATCCAGAGAAGGAAATACTGTATAGGAAGAAAGCCATCAGGGGCTGAAAAAACATTGTGCTTCCCTATCTCCATCTATGACAACCAAGGAAAATTAAGAAGCACCCTTCGTTGAGAGTAAAGAAGGGCGACCAATGAGAAGTGACACCAGGTCAGTAAGTAGCTAAAACTGCTCTATTCAGACATGAAAACCCAAAATGTTATTGTAAGAACAAGAAGAGGACATAAGGGCTTTGAGACACAAGACACTCAGAGAGGAAAAACCATGATGGGCGCTATATATATATATATATATATATATATATATATATAAATATAAATATAAATAATAAAATCACAATATTAGAGACTTCTTATCAAGTTAGCTGAACAAATAGCTAGACTGTAGAATTGAACAAGTAGGTGGCTTGTATAGCCTGAGCCATATAAGTGACCTGCAAAACTGTACTAGTAAGCCACCAAAACCAGTGAAGGCAGTCTACTGAAATAGCAATGCACCATAAGAAAATGCATCAAGGGATGTTCTACATGTAGCCATAGTAGCTACAGCTATAGACATGACTGCCAAAACTGAAGACATCCAAGCCATCACTAGATACTATTGCGCAGCTGCATCTATAGAGGCGTCAGCAGTAGGTAGTGTCAATCAGCCGTGGCTGGTGCCATACAGGTGACAAGGTAATAGAGGTAGCTGTGGTAACTGGTGACACAAGGCAGCTGCTACCTTTGAAGCCATATCTGCAGATGCTGCATGCAATATGATAGAACATGCACTTTCCATATCTGACATACGTGTGGATGCTGACTGATGCCCAACTTTTGGTGACCACAGCCAATGGCAGGCAATCAGCTGCTATCTGGGATGTCACATAAATGTTCATCCAATGTACCACAGACAGCTGGAACATCTGATGCCGCATAGGTAAGTTTGAAACTGTGCCATACACGCAGCTTCCACAACTGGCCATACGGTTGCTGGAATTGTGCTATACAGGCAGCCTGTGGAATTCCTGCTGCTGCATTTGCTGTTTTAGTAGCCATGCTACACAGCTGGCTACTAGAACAGCGCTATATAACTGATCTGGAGGTCAGTGAAGTACAATTTAGTTACTTTATGTCACATGTTTACTTCATCAACAGCATGATTTTATGGCTGGCTTATAAGAACCCCCGACGAAAGCTTTTGTGCTGAAACACGGCCTGTATTGGGTTTCTACTGTTACAATACCACATGTTGCATCTGAAGAATAAACGTCTTTTGCTCATCTTGGAGCTTGTGCCTTGTTTTATTTCTATTTATTACCTTTAAAAGTGGACTAACATGGCTACCACACCACTTTACTCATAATCCTTTATAAACCAATCCTAGTCCTCCACAGCCCTCTATAACCCATACTGCCAGTAGTCCCAGCACGTCCTCCTTTTTAAATTCTTTATATGGATGAACCCAACTTCCTTCTGCTACTTTTCTTTTCTAGTACAACTTCACAATCAACTAAAATCACACCCAATGTTAATAAGATCAAGGGACTGGAGCAATTACTAAATATGTAGTACATCTATGTCCTCTCTGTGAAGGAAAACAAAGTCTGCTTGTCCCAGCCTATAGGTGGACTCTTTCATTAACTGCTGAAATGATGTCACCATAGAAACAGAAAAAAATGTAAGCAGATAAAGACCACATGGCCTATCCAGTCTGCCCATCCATGCCATCTACTCTTCCTCTCATTCCCTTAGAGATCTTGTGTACTTTTCCAAGTTCTCTTGAATTCAGATACTGTTTTTATCTCCATCACTTCCACCGGGAGGCCATTCCATGAATTCACCGCCCTTTCCTTGAAGAAGTATTTCTTAAGGTTATTTCTGAGTCTATTCCCTTTTACCTTCATCTTATGCCCCCTTGTTCCAGAGTTTCCT
Organism: Microcaecilia unicolor; assembly: GCF_901765095.1. Taxonomy (NCBI): domain Eukaryota; kingdom Metazoa; phylum Chordata; class Amphibia; order Gymnophiona; family Siphonopidae; genus Microcaecilia; species Microcaecilia unicolor. Next base: position 123,342,343 of record NC_044031.1, on the reverse strand, counting down.
TTCAATTGAAAGGGACTCGTCCTCTGTGCATTATGCCACAAAGGTATTTAAATGTCTCTATCATGTCTCCCCTCTCCCGCCTTTCTTCCAAAGTATACATATTGAGATCTTTACGCCTGTCCCCTAATGCTTTATGACGAAGACCACTAATCATTTTTAGTAGCCCCCTGTGGACGACTATCCTGTTTATATCTTTTTGAAGGTGCGGTCTCCATAATTGTACACAATATTCTAAATGAGGTCTTACTAGAGTGTTCTCCAGGGTCATTAACATTAACAATGTAACTTGTGTTTCGCTAACACCTCACAGTTGTGTAAGCGGATCACAAATTCACAAGAAGCTGGACGTATTCAGGAATTTACAATAACTGAAATTTACATTCTCATTAAAAATCTACCAGTCCAGGCTAATTATTTAGACTGCAAAATGAATTTTTTTAAATAAATGAGTTTTTATAAGTTTCTAAAATTGAAAGTAACTTGAAGTGTTAAGTAGAAGAGTCTGAACATCTTTACCAAGACTAGCTGTTTGATAAGGAACATAAGGAGAGTAGCCATACTGGGTCAGACCAAAGGTCCATCTAGCTTAGTATCCTGTTTTTCAAACAGTGGCCAAGCCAGGTCACAAGTATCTGGCAGGAATCTCAAAGTATCTAATCTAAAATGTTACACATTCTTAAAAAAAGGAAAAGTAAATAAGGATATTGATCTTGTAACTAGTTTTTTGAGAGAAGATGAAGTGACTTAAGAGATAAGGTGGAGCTAAACCATAGATTACTTTATAAATGAGACAAAAGAACGTAAACTGAACTCTAGCATAAACTGGCAATCAATGACTCTTTACAAAGAACTGGGATATATTATCAGATTTTTTGACAGTAAATCAAACGAAGAGCAGTATTCTGAACTGTTTGCAATTGTTTGAGTAGCTGTTTTGAAACACCCAAATAAATATTACAGTAGTCCAATATACTCAAAGTCAAGGATTGCACTATTAGATGGAAATGATCTTGATCAAAATATTTATGTACCTATCAAAAATTACACATAATGAAAAAGATCTTTGTATTAATATATTAATTTGAGAATTAGAAGATCATTTGGAATCTAATAGGATGCCTAAGTGACACGGTCTTACTGTGATCCTGAAGCCTCGCCCTTCTGTTAGAGGACCTCAGGTGGAGCACCTTGCTGCTGTTCCGGGGTACGCCAGGACCACGCAGGCAAACCTCCAGCGTGCCAGTTGCAGTAACATCAGACACCAAACCGAGGCATTGCGACCGGACACTAAATCCCGCTGGACTTGGGTTTTGGCGCTCTTGCGTCTTAGCCACCCCTACCTGCTGCTTTGCTGTAGTTGGGATCCGAGATGCCTTCATCCTGCCTAGTTTCCGCTACAATATAAGTGTAAGTATTTTCCAGTACAGCTTACCTCTGCTGTGCGTGCGAGTGGGTATCAGGGCAGCTTACCGCTGCCAAGTATGTGAGTGGGTTCCAGTGCAGCTTATCGCTGCTGTGTACGTGTGTGGATTCCAGTGCCTACGAATCCTTGGTGTCGTACTGGACAGCCATTTACAACTGGATAACCAAGTGCAAATCATCACTAAAAGAATGTTCCTCGCCATGTGGAGGCTGAAGCGTATAAGACACTTCGTGACAAGAGAGCTTTTCCATACCCTAGTTCACTGGTTAGTCCTATCCCATACTGCAGCGGGATCTATGCTGGATGTCGGGATTACATACTGAAAAGGCTTCAGACAGTCCAAAACACGGCTGCTCGGCTCATTCTGGGGAAGTCGCACTTTGAACCTGCTCAACCTCTTCGGTTTCAGCTACACTGGCTCCCTGTAGCTGACCGCATCACATTCAAAATCTGCTCACTTACTCATAAGATTATGTATGGCGAGGCACCAGAATACATGCTCGATCTCATTGATCTACCAGCTAGAAATGCTATACTATCTGCAAGATCCTACCTCGTCCTCCATTTTCCAACCTGCAGGAATGTTAAATATAAGACTTCTTGCATCATCCTTCCCTTACATCAGTCCGAAATATTGGAATGTCCTGCCAAAACAGCTTAAGGAGCTTGCCGACCACCAACTGTTCAACAAGTCCTTAAAGACGTTCTTAGTCAGCAAGGCTTATTCCACAGGCAGCTCCACTGTTTAACATATCCCACTTGCCATCGCCTCTGTGTTTTCCCCTGTCCCTACCCCCGTCAATTCTTTCTGTTACTATGCCATCTTTGTCATGTATTTTAACCACCTGATTTATTGTAAGCCACATTGCACCTGCTCATGTGGGTAAATATGGGGTAGAAATGCACTAAAACAAATAAATAAATAAATGCTTCTCTTGAAAAGTCAAAGGCTTTCCGAAATCCCTTCTCTGTACATTTCACAGGATACCTTTTTTCCTCAAACCGTTTTGCCATATCAGTTGATCTAAGAACATAAGTACAGGAGTCAGAGCAGAGATGTCTCAAACGTAAAAACTGGCTATAAGGTAAATTGGCTTTAAGGTAAATTGGCTTTAAATGATGCACTGTGGCAACTTGTATAATTTAGAAATTTATTAACATCAGTCGGTTTGCGATAAATGTCAGTGACAAATTGAATGCCTGTAATACTTATATTAATGTCTAGAAAATATATAGTCTTTTTAATTCATTTGGAACCGGAGATTAGCATCCAGGGTGTTCAACCAGATATAAAATTCTTCCAGGTTGCTCACTGTCCCTCTCCAAATCATAAAAATCCCATCAATATATCTTTTCCAAAGGCATATATTATCCATATACTCTGAGAGATGTTTCTTCTCAAAATCGGCTACATATAAATTGGCTATAGAGGGCGTGAATGTAGCACCCATAGCAGTGCCTTTTACTTGTTGATAAAATTTACTATCAAAGGCAAAAAAGTTCTTAGTAAGTGCAATAGTGGCTAAATCTATGATGAATTCTGTGGGAATCCTGCAATGGAATCTTCGATTTGCCAATACTCCTTTAATGATCTCAATGGATTCCAATTGTGGAATATTTGTGTAGAGGCTATCTACATCAAAAGTTACTAATAGCATATCATTGCTGGGAGTCATGGTGTTAAGTGTATTAATCAGCTGAATCTCGAATGTATGAAGGAATCTCATAAACAAAAGGATGTAAGAACTTATCAATAAAAATAGAAAGTGGTTCTAATAGAGAGCCACAAGCAGACACAATAGGTCTGCCTGGAGGTATGGACAGGGATTTATGGATTCTGTTTTAGCTGGATTAATTTATTTTATACTAGTAAAAAAGGCCCGTTTCTGACAGAAATGAAACGGGCTCTAGCAAGGTTTTCCTCGGAGTGTGTATGTTTGATAGAGTGTGTTTGACAGTGACTGTGTGTGTGTGAGAGAGAGAGATAGAATGAATGTGTGAGTGTGTGTGTGTGTGTGTGTGAGAGAGAGAGAGTGAGACTGTCTCCTGTGTCCCCTGCCCGCCTTTCCAGCCACTCAGCGATTGTTCTGTGTCCCCTGCTCCCCTTCCAGGCACCCAGCGATTCTCCTCTGTCCCCTTTCCCCCCTGTAGCCACCCAGCGATTCTCCTCGCTCCCCTGCCCCCACTCCAGCCGTGTGTGTGTGAGAGTGAGTATGTGGAAGACAGAGACAGTGAAAGTGTGTGTATGTATTTGTGTCTGTGTATGTATGAGACAGAGAAAGTGTGTGTGTGTGTGTGTCTGTGTGAGAGAGTGTGAATATGTGTGTGTGTGTGTGCGCGTGTCTGTGTGAAAGAAAATGTGCGAGGCTAGTGTCAAAATGGAGAGACAGCAGCAAAAGTTTGCATAGCAGAGCACAACCATTTGAGCCAGTTGTTACCTTATCTCCCCTGCCGTCCCCTCCATACCCAATGATTCTTTTTTTGTCTTCCATCCCCTCCGTGTCCCGTGTGTGTGTGTGTGTGTGAGTGTGAGAGAGAGAGATGCTAGTAGTCCCTGTGACAGTGGAGGATCAGTTGCTCCTTATAGGCAGTTGAGAGTGAGAGAGAGTGAGAAAGAGTGTGCATGTGGTGTTTTTTTTCCTCCCCTCTCATCTCCTCCGTGTCCCTTGTGTGTGTGTGTCTGAATACAACGGTTTATTTTGTTTTTATTTCTCAAGTGTAGTGAGAATGTGTATATGTGTGTGTGTGTGTGAGAGAGAGAGAGAGAGAGAGAGAGAGAGAGAGAGAGAGAGTCAGAGAAAGTGTATGTGTGTGTGAGAGTGAGTGTGTTGAAGAGAGAGACAGTGAAAGTGTGTGTGTGTCTGTGTGAAAGAGAGACTGTGAGAGTGATTTAAGTGAGAGAGTGAGAGTGTGTATATGTATGTGTGTCTGTGAAAGAGAGTGTGCAAGGCTAGGGTTCAAAATGGGAAGACAGCAGCAAAATGTTCCATAGCAGAACACAACCTCAGTTATAGGCAGTTAAGAGAGAGAGAGATAGTGAGATAGTGAAAGGGAGTGTGTACTGATGGTTTTTTTTCCTCCCCTCTCATCTCCTTCTTGTCCCTTGTGTGTGTGTGTTCTAGAGAGAGTGAGAGAGAGGTTAGTTTGGATGTTAGAGATGCAGTGAGAGGCAGCTGTGGGAGGGGGGGTTGTATTTGAGGGAGTCTGCCACTCTCCTTGTTCTGTGTGCCACATGTGATGTTACTGAGGTGCAGCCAGGCATCAACTCCTTGTGAGAAACTTCTCTGACCTGCCTTCTGTGGTGTGTGCTGCTGTTGATCGTATCTGTGGTCTCGGGACAGCCTGTCTGCGTCGCTTGAGTGTTGAAAAGCAGCAGCAACAACAATGAAAAAGACCTGCCTCTCTCCTAGGCCGATCGTAGCTACTGTTTAGTGTTTTTTTTTTAATTGGTGGCTCGTGCCAGAAGGCAGATCAATGATAGTGTGAGGACGACATTTTCGTGCAGTTGCTAACAGTAAAAAGAAAGACGTACGGTGCCCTCGAGATGAATTAAGTGTATTGTTTTGCGATGTTGTCAGTGTTCAGGCTGCATTTTCACCTTTTCGTAGAAATCCTGAGTTTCATCAAAAGGAGATCAGGCTGACAGGCGGTCTCAGCGTCTTGTTCTTGAGGACATACCTTTGACACCTTTGCTGCATCAGCATGCAAGCGCTAGTTTTTTTGAGTGTTAGGGAACTTGTTTTAGTCATCTCACATTGGTCGTCTGTGCAGGTGCTCCTCCTCTCCCCTTTGACGTCGTTGGCTGTGCTTCTCCGGGGTTTTCTTCAGGGGCAGTGATGTAAGGAGAGAGGCTGAGCGGCTGCAGGGACCTGGCAGTCTGAGATGGTTCTGAACGGAGGTGCGTTGTATGAGTTGTTTTTCCTGTGGCCCCCCCCCCCACCCGTCGTCGATATTGGTGAATTGCTCCGCCCTCAACGTCATAACGTTTGACGCGAGGGCGGTGAATAGCTCTGCCTCCGTCCTCAACGTCATAACGTTTGACGCGAGGGTGGGGCCCAGAGACTGTGTTTTTCGAGGCTTCAGAGCTCCTTCCTTTTCTTTGAGTTCTTTGATATGCATGGGAACGATGGAGGCGCACGTATTGAGTGAGCCGTAGGTCCGCCCCTTCTTTTGTTTGATAGGTGCATGACGCGTGATTGCATTCCGTTGCGTGGCAACGGCGACTGACGCCTTCGCCTCAGATGCTCCTCCCTTGTTGTATTCCTATTGGTGTGTTGCAGCTGTGACGCTCGTTTCAGATCATGGCGGCGCCCAGATGTACTGTGGTTAAAAGTGGTTACAGAGCTTCGAACATACAAACTTTTGAAGCTTCAAAGTGTGGTTCAGAACGTTCATGGTGCTTTTTATGTCCAGTTGGGGCGTGGCGTAGGTCGCAGAAGGGGCGTGGCTGAGGGCGGTGGTGAGTAGTCCGAATAGCCAGGAGGACTACAGCAGTTCAGGACTTCACTGCCACAGTTGGAGGGAGTTTCAGAACGTTCAAGGTGGGATTTATTTATATAGATTATATATTTTACATGTAATTGGTTGAATAGCTATTATTTTTATTTATATACAAGAGACGTCTTAGTTATGAGTTGTTTTTACAGAGAAGAACATTAATGGTTTATGATTTTTTTTATTATTTAGTCTATTAGTGTAGACATGTAATTTATGTATTTTATCTCTTCATTGGGTATTATATACATGCAAAAAGTGTGAGCCACATATGTATGTGTTTACATCAATTTATGTCATGGTGTTATTGTGCAATCAGCAGAGTTCTTTTCTGGTTTACATAAGTACATAAGTATTGCCATACTGGGAAAGACCAAAAGGTCCACCAAGCCCAGCATCCTGTTTCCAACAGTGGTCAATCCAGGTCACAAATACCTAGCAAGATCCCAAAAGAGTACAATACATTTTATACTGCTTATCCCAGAAATAGTGGATTTTAGCCAAGTCCATTTAATAATGGTCTATGGACTTTTCCTTTAGGAAGCCGTTCAAACCTTTTTTTAAACTCCGCTAAGCTAACCGCCTTTACCACATTCTCTGGCAACGAATTCCAGAGTTTAATTACACGTTAAGTGAACATTTTTCTCCGATTAGTTTTAAATTTACTACTTTGTAGCTTCATCGCATGCCCCCTAGTCCTAGTATTTTTGGAAAGTGTAAACAGACGCTTCACATCTACCTATTCAACTCCACTCCTATGAGGAAAGGCTAAAGCGGCTTGGGCTCTTCAGCTTAGAGAAAAGGCGGCTGAGAGGAGATATGATAGAGGTCTATAAGGCGTCCCATCCCCTTTATCGTTTTCCTCGCCCTTCTCTGTACCTTTTCTAATTCCACTATATCTTTTTTGAGATGCGGTGACCAGAATTGAACACAATATTTGAGGTGTGGTCGCACCATGGAGTGATACAAAGGCGTTATAACATCCTCATTTTTGTTTTCCATTCCTTTCCAAATAATATCTAACATTCTATTTGCTTTCTTAGCCGCAGCAGCACACTAAGCAGAAGGATTCAACGTATCATCAATGATGACACCTAGATCCCTTTCTTGGTCTGTGACGCCTAACGTAGAACCCTGCATGACGTAGCTATAATTCGGGTTCCTCTTTCTCATGGGCATCACTTTGCAGTTGCTCACATTAAACGTCATCTGCCATTTAGACACCCAGTCTCATAAGGTCCTCTTGTAATTTTTCACAATCCTCCCGCGATTTAACAACTTTGAATAACTTTGTGTCATCAGCAAATTTAATTACCTCACTAGTTACTCCCATCTCTAGGTCATTTATAAATCTGTACCTCCTATCCCATGACTCTCCAATTTCCCTTGGAGTCTCTCATGAGGTACTTTGTCAAACGCCTTCTGAAAATCTAGGTTACACAACATCAACCGGCACACCTTTATCCACATGTTTGTTCACCCCTTCAAAAAAATGTAGTAGATTGGTGAGGCAAGATTTCCCTTCATTAAATCCATGTGTCACATTAATCCATGCTTTTGAATATGCTCTGTAATTTTGTTCTTTATAATAGTCTCTACCATTTTGCCCGCACCGATGTCAATCACTGGTCTATAATTTCCCGGATCTCTTCTGGAACCTTTTTAAAAATCAGTGTTACATTGGCCACCCTCCAATCTTCTGGTACCACGCTCGATTTTAAGGATATATTACATATTACTAACAAGAGCTCCGCAAGTTCATTTCTCAGTTCTATCAGTACTCTGGAATGAATACCATCCAGTCCAGGAGCTTTGCTACTCTTCAGTTTGTAGAACTGCCCCATTACATCCTCCAGGTTTACAGAGAATTCATTACATTTCTCCAACTCGTCCGCTTCGAATACCATTTCTGGCACCGGTATCCCACCCAAATGTTCCTCAGTGAAGACCGAAGCAAAGAATTCATTTAATCTTTCCGCTACGGCTTTCTCTTCCCTGTTTGCCCCTTTTACTCAGTCATCTGGCAGTCCAACCGATTCTTTTGCTGGCTTCCTGCTTTTAATATACTTAAAAAAATTTTAAGTGTATGGCCTAAAAGACACGGTTTAATTTAGTTTAAAAACACATATATGTTTTTAAGTCATATGATGGATTCTGTTTTAGCTGGATTAATATATTTTATATTATATATTTTACATGTAATTGGTTGAATAGCTATTATTTTTATTTATATACAAGAGACGTCTTAGTTGTGAGTTGTTTTTACAGAGAGGAACATTAATGGTTTATGATTTTTTATTTAGTCTATTAGTGTAGACCTGTAATTTATGCATTTTATCTCTTCATTGGGTATTATATACATGTAAAAAGTGTGAGCCACATATGTATATGTTTACATCAATTTATGTCATGGTGTTATTGTACAATCAGCTGAGTTCTGTTCTGGTTTATTAGTTCTATTTTTATTGTTCTATTTATATATATACAGTGCAATCCGCTTCAGTGCAAGGGTCTGGGACCAAAGAAATGCATGCAGTTAACCAGAGCATGCACTTAACCGTTGTGACCCAAAGAAGCTTGACTTCTGATAAACATATGTACAGTACTGTTTATTATTATACATACAGTATACAGTCTCCGTTAACTGACGTTAGGCTTACTTGAAGTAATCAGTTATAGTCCTCTGTTCACTACTGGGGCTATGAGTTCCATAGACTACGTCTGCCAGATGGTAAAAACTGTCATAGCACTGACATCCAGTGGCCTCCAGATAGGCCCGCACAGTGTTGAGACTCTCCAGCGCTCTTGCAAAAGTGACAGAAGGAGGTTGTTGAATTTCATCAGCATGTGCCTCTCTGCTCATTTCATCATCAGCCGTTGTTGCCTGCGTGTAGGCGCATATCTCGACATCAGTGCTGTCTTCAGCTGTTTGTAGATCGTAATCAACAGCTACATAGCGATGGAACGCCTCTTCAGTAACACCGGCTGGGATGTCAACCTGTTCATCTGACGTGTTTGCAACAGCTGCATCTGTTTCGTCCCTCTCCACATCCCTAACAAAGCTTGCCCGCTTGTAGCAGTTCACAATGGTTGCCTGTGTAACACGATTCCAGGCTTCTTTCTGCATATGTAGGGAATCCAACAGTGATAGATTAAGAGCCAGTTCAACAGCACGTTTATCCTTGCCAGTCTGGTCATCCATAACGCTCGTCAGACGACGTAGCACAAGAGCCCGATAATGTTGTTTGAAATTGGCTATTATGCCCTGATCCAGAGGTTGGATCAGAGAGGTAGTGTTTGGTGGCAGGAAGACCACCTTGACGTTAGACAGCCTGACATCATCCCTGTGTGCAGCACAATTATCACAAAGCAACAAAATCTGACGCTTTTGTGCCCGCATTCTAGTGTCTAACTTCTTTAGCCACTGCTTCCAAATTTCCCGTCATCCATGAATTTGCATTAGCCTCGTATGACACAAGAAGTTGCTTAACGAAGCAACAGGGCTGTTTGCTCTTTCCAACGAGAAGGGGTTCCAACTTCTCACTCCCATCCATATTGCAGCAAAGGAGGATCGTCAGTTGGTCCTTCAATGTTTTACCTCCAATAGTTTCGGCATGTTTGAATGCAAGTGTTCCATCAGGAATCGCTTGCCAGTAGAGACAGTTTTCGTCAGCATTGAAAATGTCACGAGGTGCAAACTCGTTCAAGATGGTAGGAAGAACAACCAACCCAATTTTCAGCACCAAAGTCATTGGCATCTTGTTTCTGACCATGCTGTTTCTTGAATTTTATGTTGTTCCTCTCCTTCCATCTTTCCAACCATCCAACAGTGGCTTTGAATTCGGTTAGTCCAAGACTTTCAGCTAGCTGGTTAACTTTCTCCATAAGCAGTGGACCACTGACGGGAAACTGTATGCTCCTGACTCAAGAAAACCACGGGAAACTGTATGCTCCTGACTCGAGAAAACCACCGAAGAGCATCTTCTACCTCCTCAATTTTTCCCGTCCATTTTTGTTTCTGTTGTGGATTTGTATTGTTTTGCCAGTCTTCCAGAAGGTGATCTTTCTGCTTCAAGACACGTGAAATTTGACTGGGATTGACACCATATTCTTTAGCAATTGATGCTCGACTTTGTTTTCTAATTTTTTTAAGAACTTCTATTCATTCAGCCAGTGTTAAAGTCTTACAGTTCCGCCGCAGTGACGGCGGCAGCAACCCCAGTGTACACTTTTAACGACATTCTTTCACTTATTCTGCCCGTGGCAGTTAAAGGGGCGGTAAATTTGAAATCTCATTGGTTGTCACGCGCCAATTGGCTTCCATATTCCGTGCGCGAGCTTATGCGGAGTCTTTCCTGCAGAGGAGCTGTCTTAAACCGTGCATATAAGCGAATCTTGCACTTATCAGTGATGCGCTAAACCGAAGTTTGTCCCCATAGAGGGTCAATCAGACTTTGAAGAACCTTCTTACAAAGCTATATATCTTTGCAACACAATGACTGGTCACAGCTATTGCCCTGGGCAGAGTTCTGCTATAATACCACGTAAACGAGTCCTCCGGGGCAGCACCATTTAAGCTCATATTTGCACGGCACCCTAGGGTAACCCTGCCTGTACTCAGATTCTGTGGTACCAGCAGTGGCAGCGGCTGCCACAAATTACCTAATTTGTGGAAAACCATGTGGAAACTCCTGATTCAGGCTTCTGAGAGGTACATGACGCAATGTTTATGACAGAGGAGCTGAGTGCCCACTCAGGGGCATAAGAGTAAAGACTCCAGGTGGGTTTCTTGAATTATTGTATGTTGCTGCATGAGTCTCTGGGTATCGGGGAGGTTGAGTGTTTCACAGTTGGGAGAACTAAGCCAAGATATGCTTTAGCGTAGAGGTTGGGTAGGGACAGGGGAGGGGGTGGATGGGGGAAAAGATTGGGGTAAACAATGTTACGATGGTTCTGACTATGTTGCAATTGAAAACTGTATGTTGTGTTGTACTTACGGTACCATGTAGTGTATTTGACGCTATCCACATTAACCATCAATAAAAATGACAACAAAAAAAAAAGTTGCCCACCTCTGCATCTCAGTCGAAGGGATCTTGGAACTTATACCTCCAGACGCCTTCTAATACATTTGCCGCCCCCACCCCCCCAGTTCATTGGGCCCTAACTCCTGGTTCGTCAGGTGGGTCCAATAACCTACCAACTGAAGTTACCAAGCACCTTACGCATTCACAACACTTTCCATGTGACCCTTCTTAAACCATATATGAGGAAAAAGCAGAACTCTGTCAACACCGACCTCTATAGCTGCAGACCCAAATGCTGAATATGAAATTCAGAAAATACAGGGAAGGCTCCAATATCTCAACGCCGGTAAAGGCTATGGACCCAAAGAGTAGTCTTGGGAACCTGCGAGTCAAGTCCATACTCCCCAACTCCTCTGGAGTTTTCATCACGTTTCCTCACAAACCGAAACTGCGGTCTCATGTGGGAGGGGGGATTCAAGGGGGAGGGGATGTCTCAGATCCAAACCATGCTCTGTGCCCTCCCAACTTAATGGCAAGAGGCTGTGTCAGATTCATGGTCCAGCACAGTTAGCCACAAGCATCGCGAACTTTGGTGCACCTAACAGCGCTTCCCTCTGTCGGCATTCTAGGCATACAGGTGTGCACCTGATGACTCTTCCAAAGGGCCATTTAAAGCAGCTGCTCCTCTTCCTTGCTGCGTTCGCAACAAGCAGCGTCCCTGTCTCCAGCCTGCCCAGGCCCTGGTTCGCCAGGCTTCCCCCCCCCCCCCCCCCCCCCCAGGGCGATTTTCAGAGCCACTGCCAGGCCCTGGTTCTGTCTCCCAAGGGATCTTTTCAGAGCCATCCATAGGCTCAACTTCCATAAAACCTGCCTCCCTGGCTCCTTTTCTGTCTCTTCTATCAGCCCTGTGCTCCCAAGCGTGTCACCTGCCGTTGAGTCAGGGGCCACCAGGTTTGTCCTTTGGAGGCCTCCAACTGATGTCCAAGACCCGTGACAGAAATCTAAATTGCTTCCTCCTCCTCCTCCTCACCTTGCCCCCACCCTATAGCCAATCACACACACTTCATAGTCTGTTCATCCAGCCTCCTATTCAGACTAAATTTCTTCCTCTGCAGATGATCTCAGCAGAGAGCTTAGCCTAAATACATACACTGTTGAGAACGGCAGACTTGCCCTCCCTGACTTTCTTACTTGCTGTAATATTCAAGATGTGAGAATAAGCTGTAGGCAGTTGCTGGGTAAAATTTAATTTAAAAAAAAGTTATCCAAGAGGCATGTAAAGATGGTTAAAGAATCAAATCAAAGTTTCTGCACTACAGAAGAGTAAAGAGCAACAAACCAAATGCAAGATTTGGGATCTCTAATGTGTTTATTTAATCAGGATAGGATTTGACTATCCTGCCTTGCCAGATCAGCTGTTGATGCCAAGGTTTCAAACAGCAAATCTGCAATTCAGAAACCCCTGCAGCACAGATGCAATGAGTCAAGATATTATGAATTGAGATTGACTCTGACAAGTCCCAATGTCCAACTAAGCTCATTTCCTCCTCAGTCAGATCCTGCTACGACAATGATAACAAAAAACAAGGGCATGGCAGTGCTAGTAAGCCAAAGACAAATATAGGTTTTTACTTTCATTATGTAATTTCGATGCTGTTGCTATCCCCACCTCATGAAGGTCAGCCATAACAAGACACTATATGTGACCAAGCAGCTCCACTTATGTCTTGCAACCTCTGCTGTACAGCTTGGGGCAGATGCTGGGGCTGTGATCTCTCTGCTGTGAACTTTCCTTCCCTCAGTGGGATGTTTAAGAGGTGACAGGGTGCTGATGTGGCTCAGACAGACGCTAACACACTATAAACACATCGGAACTCTGACGTCCTAAGCACAGCCCTAGTTCAACTGCTGCGCAGAAGAGACTCTCACCAGGGAACCTGCCATTAGCCTTAGAAAAACATCAGAAGCACAAAAGAACACCAAAAGTGGAAAGACAAGACAGACAAAACCTATCTAAGACTCAGCGAGAACAATGCTTACCTATCGTTCCTTATTCGATAGAAAACACCATAGCCATTATGCACCATAGGGACCGCAGCCCCTTGAACGTTAGTGTAGCCCAAAAGGCTGGTTGAAAGCACAAAATTTCCACCTCCTCCACTGTGAAGGACAAATCAGATATTTTTAGTCCAATTAAAAATGGAGCAAGTCTAACGTGACGGATATTTATAATTTTTATAGTACAATACAGTGACATAGCCAGACATGCTATTTTGGGTGGTCCCTTCTGATCCCCTCCCCCAACACACACACAGAGTAGCTCAGAATCTCTCCTGCTCTTCCCAACAACCACCTCCCCCCCTCCATATATATATACAGTTTTTTTTAACCTTCCCCTCTGCCCAATATCCAACATCTCTCCCTCCTTCTCTCTCCCCTCCCACCTCCTCTGCCCCTGGCCCCAACATGTCTGCTTCTCTCCCACCCCCCTGCCCATGAACCAGCAGCTCCAACTCTCTCTGAACCTCCCCATCCCTCCAAATTTATCTCCAAGGCGTTTTCAGTGGCAGCAGCGATTCATATTTGCTGCCTGCTACAGACCCGTAGGCAGCTCACTGCCTTGTGCAGCTGGTGAGGAAACAGGAAGTGATGTCAGTGACGGTGGGACACCACCAGTGTTGCCAGGTGGGCGGTTTTACCGCCCAATTGGGCGGTTTTCCGTGACCCGCCGCGGGAAATTTTTGCCCGCGGCGGGTTGCGGTTTTTTGGGCGGTTTTTTGGGCTTCCGGGCAGCTTTTTGGGCGGCTTTTTGATTTTTTTCGGCCGCGGGGGGCGGGGTTAGTGACGTTTTTGGGCGGGCCCGATGACGTGGGAGGCGGGGCCGATGACGTGGGAGGCGGGGCCGATGATGGGGAGGCGGGGCCGATGATGGGGAGGCGGGCCCGATGACGTGGGAGGCGGGGCCGGTGACATGGGAGGCGGGGCCGGTGACGGCGGGGGCGGGGTTTGTGTTTGGGCGGGTTTTGGGCTGGTTTCTGGCCTGGATTGGGCTGGAAAAAAAATTTCTACCTGGCAACCCTGGACACCACAGAGAAAATTCTGCAGGGCTGTAGCAGGCAGCTAATATGAACTGCTACTGGTAACTCCTTGGAGGTACACCAGGGAGGGAGATAGGAGAGTGAGACGCTGCCGTTGGATGGGCTTGTGCTCACCAAGCCCACCTGAAGCTATGCCACTGGTACAATAGTTACTAGTGTTAGATCTTCTGATACCAAGCAAATTAAACTGGATATAAATCTAAGACAGAGCTATGGTGTTACCTTCTTGTGAAAGCAGGGTCTGTATAAAGCTCAGGTACAGGGAGGCCTTGTTCTTTTGCCAGTATTTGGAGGCCTAAAAGGTGACGGTCAAAACCTACATAAAGCACACGCCAAAAAATATAAAATCAACAGACAACAGCACATTTTGAACAAAAGTCTTTCCAGTGACAGAAAATAAATAAAAGGGATTTAAAAGGAACATACCTTTTCCATTCTGGTTTTCACTCATTAATTTGTTGTGCCTTTCGAAAGCTTTTAACATGAGTTGCTGTCTTTTATGAGGCTGTAGAGAAGGAAATAAAATAAGAAATAAACATAATGCCTTCTCCTAAACTTCGGCTCCTGTCAAAGGCCAATACAAAATAAAACAAAAAATACATTATTAGTCCAATGAAAAGATATTACTTAACTAAAGATAAAAAGATCAGAATATATGAAAAATAAGTTATCTGCTCATTCTAATTAAAATGGTAAGGCAGGCCATGACAAATTTTCATTCCGGGAATGGCTCCTGGCTGGTGAAATATCACTTTAAAAATCGTCTAAGCACTAATATTCAGCACAAGATAGCCGGTTATCTCCACTTACTATTACTGCATAGCGCATAGCAGTTAACCAGTTAGCTGCAAATATTCAGCGCATCGATGGCTAAATTTAGCAGCCAAATAGGACCGCCTAAATAGCAGTCCTACTTTTGACCACTATAAAAACTTAACCGACCAGAACTGAATATTGACATAATTGGTTACGTTTAAGCCAGCCGAAAAAAAAACCCCCTTGATATTCAATGCCGCTCACCAGAAACAGCTTAGCATTGCATATCCAGCCTCAACGACCAGAGGGACTTGGCTCCTAGATTCAGTCTGGCCAATATTCACCCCATGGGAGCTAAGTCCAAAACTTGGGAGCCAGCAGCTGAAACCTCTTTCATCTCCCCTCCACCCCACACAACTTAATGAGGGGAAAGGAATCGTCTAAGATATTAGCAACAGTTCCTTTAGAAAATGATTTAGCAAGGCTCTTTTCCCATTTTGTTTCTGAAAGCTTAATAAATCAGGCCCTTAAGAGGTTCTACTGCACATCACTACCAAAAACATGGTGTGAGCTATGTAACATCACTCAACAAGCAAAGAGGTAATGGTCTCCGTTTCATATACCAACATGGTATGGGTCACACCCTCTCTCATACACCACCTCCTCTAGATTTCATCTAGTCCTCTCTCTCATCATATGCCAACTCCCCTAGCCTCTGTCTCTTATACTGCCTCCCCCAGTCTTCACCCAACCTCTGTCGGTCTGTCTCTCTCTTATACCCACTTCCCCAGCCTGTGTCCATCTCTCTCTCTCTCTCTCTCATACCCCTCTCCCTAGCCCTCACCCAGTCTCTATATTAGAGAGTTGCATGGAGACAGAAAGCTAACCCATCCCCACCAGAAGCTAGCCTGTCCCCTAGTGGAAAAGCTATGAAAACAATAGCAAAAAGATTATTAGAAATAAGGGGCTTTTTTTTTTTTTTTACTTTTATATCACACATTATCCCAAGCAAATTCTGATTCAATGTAGCTTACATTTGAAAATACAGTGAGATAGAATAATAGAATTCAGTTATATCATGGGAGCAAGTAGATGGATTTATTTGTTGCATTTGTATCCCACATTTTCCCAACTCTTTGCGGGCTCAATGTGGTTTACAATACATCATGAATAATGAGGATACATGAGAAAGTATACATTTAGTAATAGCAGAAGAATTTTGGGTAATATGATAATGATAGAACATGGTATTATTTAACAAGCAAACATAGTAATGGAAGTTTAAGAAATATATGAGAATTATAAAGAAAGTGTACCTTTAGTAATAGTAGAAGACCTTGGGTAACATGATAATGAAAAACAAGATAGCAGTTTGGCAAGCAAATGTCTGAAACATTTAACAAAGTTGAGATTAGCATATATACCCAACTGGGCATTTAAAAAAAAGGCAAGTGCATTTTTATAATATACCACTGCAATCCACAAAACAAAAGGAGCAAGTTCCCACGTGCCATCTTTTGATGTAGGCACAGGGGAAAAAATAGATTTTAAATGCTCCCAGGTTTCAACCTAATTCATGTCTAATGTGGGATATAAATGCCATAAATAAATAAAAACTCTGAATGTTGAGCACCTGATTCTCATAACATGATGTCTGTTTTAGTGGCCTTTTACTAGGAGAAAAAAAAATCTCTGCAAGAATATAACAGTACTAGAGTGTCCCTTTAACCTCCAAATGACACACTGATTACAATTTATAACAAATTATTACTCTACCTATAAAAAGTTATTCTGCTATTATACTTCCTCTGTGTACGTTTGTATGCAGAAGCCAGCATGTTTGAAAATCTAAGTGAGATTAAATAAAAACCTCCACCAACAATAAAGAAAAACGTGGATGCAGCAGCTCATAGTGTTGGCTTGCTTTGTTTTAAGTGCACAGGGATCTGGCGAGGAAGGGGAAACAAAACAAAGCAAAACAAACAAACAAACAAAAACAAGGTTAACACAGTACCCTCCCTCCTTTCTATCCACCTACATATTCCAGGCCTCCCCTCCAGCCCTGGGTGCACTCCCGGCACATAGCTCAAGCCACCCTGGTGGTCTAGTGGATTCTTTGAGGCAGGAAATATCCCGTCTTTCCTAATCCTCTTGCTGTCGCATCTTCTTTAAACTGGCTGCCAAGACTTCCAGCGATGGCTTCACAAGTTTTAAGCAGAAGTCTTGTGAGGCCGCCGCTGGAAGTCTCGGTAGCCATTTAAAAAAATCGATGCAGCAGCAAGAGGGTCAGTGGCAGTGGACAAGAAAGACTGAGAATCATTTCTTCCCAAAGAATCCACTAGATCACCAGGGTGGCTCAAGGTATGTGCCAGGAGAGCACCCTGCGGGTTTGGGGGAGGAGAGGCAAAGCTCAGATCAACGAGCATTTCTGTGGGGACCCTGAAGACCTGGGTCTATCCCCGCAGGAATCCTGCCATCCCCTCTCCCATGTAGCTCTCTACTCCATATCTCTCTCTCTCTCTCTCATACCCCTTTCCCTAACCCAGTCTTCCTGAGCCTACCACCTTTTCCCCCTCACCTTGGCAGCAGAAGAAGTAACAGCATATTTCAAACTTCCCTGCTGCAAACTAGCTCAGTGAAAGCTTGAGCCATTCGGTACAGAAGTTTGGGCTGGTCTCGCAGTTTCAAGTCTCAGAACTTCCTGTATCGCATAGCTCAAGCTTTCAAGAGATCCAAATCACAGCAGGGCAGGAGGCACGTTTTCTGCGGAAGTATAAAAAAAAGATAACAACATTAATAAAAACAAAACATTGGGGGCAACAAATCCCAGGTGCCGGGGTGCAATTTGGTGTCTGGGATTTGTTGAGTCTTGCAGCAAGGACTTTGATAAATTTTGCTGTTTAGTGCCATCACTGCACGTAACCATTTCTTCCATAATGGATTTTCCTGAATGAGCTCTTCTAACAGCACATTCTTGAGGAAATAGAGGATTTGAGAATTAGCAAAAGGGTGACGAGCCTTTCATGTCTAGATCACTGACAATTCCAACTCAAGCCACCACCATTGAAGTCAATCTTTAACCTATGTGAAATGGGCTGGTGGTTTCTGTCCATTTCCTAATGGCTATAACAGGTATCCACAATATAGCTCGGCACCCCTGTTGGTAGGCTCAGCAAAGAGACGAAAGAGTTCAAAAAAGTGAAGTGAATAGATGATCTAAAGGAGAGAGGAGTGCTCCCTTCCAGAGCGGAGTTCAGGCTTATCAACAGGGCACTGTAAGCAATCCCCCACTTTAGCAGCCCAACCTCCACCAGTTCTATGCATAAACGCGGGCCTGTTTGCCAGGTGTATACAGCTTGACTCTTTTCACAGCCATTAAGTTATAAGCAAGCACCTCCCACAATAGGCAGCCTGCTTCTGAGGCTCTACTTCCATCAGAACTGCTGAGCTCCACTCTCACTGTAAGCCTGAATTCTCATCAAAACTGATGAGCTCCCACTCTCATTGTAAGCCTGCACTTACTTTAGAACTATTGAGCTCTCACTTTTACAGCAGTCTACATATTTATTAGAACTGCTGCACTCCCGTTTCTACAGTAGCCTACACTCATATTAGAGCTGCTGAACTCCAACCTTCATTGTAGCCTGCTCTTGGGGAAGGCTTTCCTCAGTCATCATCTACCACCTTTTACAACACAATTTCAAACCAGGCAGGTGTTTAGTGATGTTAGCAAGCACCTACCATACAATAGGCAGCCTGCTTCTGAGGTGTTGTTCCAAAGGGGCACGTCCCTTTGTGTGTACCTTCGAACTATGTTGAGGTGGGATCCCTCAGAAGAAAGAAGTCCCACATTCTAGTACTTAATAAGGTCTCCTGTCCTCTTTGAACTTGAATACAACTGCTGAAGCTGCAATCCACCCTATACCCTCTAAACATCACCAGCATCTGCAGTTCAGAGCCCCAGTCCACCTAAGAAGCTATACAGGACCTTCCTTTACCACTGCATTGCAACAAACCAATCAGAAAGTGCGCCAAGCGGTTGATATCACTTCCCGCTCCACTTTGAATCTGCGTACAACTGCTGAGGC
Organism: Microcaecilia unicolor; assembly: GCF_901765095.1. Classification (NCBI taxonomy): domain Eukaryota; kingdom Metazoa; phylum Chordata; class Amphibia; order Gymnophiona; family Siphonopidae; genus Microcaecilia; species Microcaecilia unicolor. The sequence continues at coordinate 123,323,457 of NC_044031.1, read as the reverse complement.
GTGCGCCCCTTCGTGAACGACTTTGGCAGTGTCTTTGGAAGGACTCTGAATCAGGTTGGTTAGTTGATATCTTATATTAGTCTATAACCATGCTAATGTACTTTGCAATATAACTACTACTTCTATTTGATACACTTATAATCTGGTTCAACGATAAAGCTATTTCATTACTGCATGATATAAAGAAGCATAGCAAGCAAAAGTATATCTAATCATGCCCATGCTTTAGTGAGTTCCACAATATCCCAGTACTCAATTTCTCAAGACATAAGCTAAAAAGACCTTATGTCCAGTGGTGTACCTAGGGTAGTTGACACCCAGGGCTGGTCATTTTTTTAACACCCCACTCCAAAATCCAGTACTAGGCATACCGAAAATACAAAACACTCAGGACCTATAGAGCAATTCCACCATACCATAAGCAGTAATTTCTACGAGTCACACAAGGAAAAGGAAAGCATCTTAAACACTACAGTGAGCACTAGAACATCAATTCACCTATTGTAAAACAAAAGCAGACAGAATAATACAGATCGTCAATCCTGCACAGTCAATGCCAACTGAAAGCCTTGTCTTTTTCACATAGATACACCCTAATCCACTATAGAATAGGTAATCATAAACTTTCTATTTAGATAAAAATTAAACTGAACCCCCAAGACGCCAGACTCTGCATACAATGCAACACCACAAAAACAGAAACAGAAAATGTGCCTTAGTACTGTGCAAAATATAAAGACAGCAGATGTAAATTTGAAAAAACTAACAAATACCAATCACCACTTTACAAATTAACAAATAGAAATAAAACAAATATCGTTTTACTGGACTAATACATTTAGCTTTCAGAGGCCAAAACCTCCTTCCTCAGGTCAATATAGTATAGTACTGTTACAGTATCCTATCCTGACCTGAGGAAGGGTTTTTTTTTTCTCCGAAAGTAAAATGTATTAAAATTAGTCCAATAAAAAGATTACCTTATTTACTTGTTCTATTTATAAACATTAACACAGCTACAATACTACTTTATCCTAAAGCAAAAAAAATAAAAATATATATTTTATTTACAGTTTGTTGTCTCTGGTTTCTGCTTTCCTCATTTTCCTTTCACTTCCTTCCATCCAGCATCTGTCTTCGCTCTCTCTCTGCCATCCAGTGTCTGCCCTCTCTGCTGTCCCCTCCATCCAATGTCTGCCCTCTCTCCCTGCCCTTTCCATCCACTGTCTGCCCCTACCTCTCCCTTCCATCCATATCTGCCCTATCTCTGCCCCTTCCATCCACCATCTGCCTGTCTGCCCTCTCTCTCTCTGCCCCTTTCATCCACAGTTTGCCTTTTCTCTCTGCCCTTTCAATCTACCATTTGTCCTCCCTCTCCCATCCATCCAGGGTCTGTCCTCCCTCTCCCATCCATCCAGGGTCTGCCCTCCCACTCGCTTCCCCTTCCATCCAGGATCTGGCCTCCCTCTCGCCCCCCCCCCCCTCCATCCAAGATCTGTCCCCTCTCTCTCTCACTCTGCCCCCCTCTCTTCGGCCCCCAGTTCCAGCCCCAGCCCACATCTCCCACCTGCCCCCCTTTTCAGCCCCCAGTTTCAGCCCCACTATCCCATCAGTCCCCAGTTTCAGCCCCAGCCCTTTCCTCCCACCAGTCCTGAGCTTCAGCCCCAGCCATTTCTCCCTGTCCCCCCATTTAAGCCCCCAGTTCCCAGTTTCAGCCCCAGCCCTTTTCTCCCACCAGTGTCGAGCTTCAGCCCAGCCCTTCTCCCTGTCCCCTTTTCAGCCCTCAGTTCCAGTACTGGCCCCCTTATCCCACCTACTCTCCTTTTCAACCCCCAGTTCCAGTCCCCTTCATCTACATGCTTTGCATTAGGGCCCCCCTTTTCATCCCCAGAACCATTCTCCCACCTGTCCCAGGCATAGCCCCATTCTCCCTCCTGCCCCCTTCTCAGACCCCACTTCCAGCCCCCTTCTCCCATCTGAGTTCCCCCTCCCCAATCCAGTCCCCTTCTCCCATCTGAGCCCTCCCCTTCTCCCATCTGAGCCCCCCCTCCCCAACCCAGTCCCCACCCTGCCTACCAGCTCCGTCGCCAAACAACCCTCTTCTCCTGCCACCCGGCACCTGACCCAGCCTTTAAAAAAAAAAAAACCTATGAAGCTGTGGCGCGGCGCCTTGTGTCTGCTCTACGTGTAAAAGAAGAAAAATCCCCTTGTCAGCCGGCTTTCCCTCACTGTGTCCCGCCCTCTGATGTAACTTCCTATTTCCGCGAGGGTGGGACACAGTGAGGGAAGGCCGGCCGAAGAGGCGATTTTTCTTCCTTTACACACAGAGCAGACGCGAGGCGCCGCTTCATAGATTTTTTTTTAAAGGCTGGGTCAGGTGCCGGGTAGCAGGAGAAGAGGGTTGTCTGGCGACGGAGCTGATAGGCAGGTGGGGACTGGGGCACCAGCGGAGCACCCCCCACCTGCTGACACCTGGCGCGGACCGTCCCCACCACCCCACCCTTGGTACGCCACTGCTTATGTCTCAATTAAATCGCACTCTAATTGTAACTATAACAACTCTCCCAATAGACCCCAAACACAATTATTCTAGTCACCACAATAATAACCATCAATCACAAACCACTAACAACTCACTACAGTTTATAAATATTAAATGCACGTGCATTAACAACAATACTTTTCTTCCCATCCCTGTCGGATATGTAACTGCCCGGTCAGTTGTTAACAAATACGAGACAAAGATTGGATTATACAAGATGGCCTGGGCTTAGTTTTCATTATGGAAATATAGCCAAAATCCAAGGATGATCTAATCATAAAACAACCTTTGTCCTAATGGATACAAAATTATTCACCTTCCCAGAACAAACAAAAAGAGGTGGAGGCATCGCTCTCCTCTACAAATCATTTTTTCTTTATCAAGATATCATCTGATCATTCATTACCCAACAGAGATATTATGGCCTGCAAAATTACTGCTATTATCTTTTACAGGCCCCCCTGGAAATTGGGCTGATGTTCAACCAACTTTCACTGAATTCATATCTAAGATATGCTTAAATGCCCAAAACACAATCATACTAGGTGATATAAACCTGCATCTAGACAACCTAAATAATATACACACCAAAGAACTAAATGAATTCCTAAATTCATGGAGTTTTATACAACCCCCCACAACCTCCTCTCACTACAAAGGTCATGTTTACTTTCAGATTACCACACTTCATTAACAACTATACCTGGGGAACCATACCCTGGTCAGACCTAAAAAAAAACTCACAATCACATTGAACTGGAGGGAAAAGTGTCATAGAGGGGCATAATCGAACGGCGCCGGCCATCTATTTTGGCGGCGCTGCAAAGAGCTGTCCGGAACCGTTTTATCGAAAAAGATGGCGGCCATCTTTTGTTTTGATAATACGGTTGGGGCCAGCCAAATGCCATAGATCGCCGGTTTGAGATGGCCGACTGTTTTTCAGCGATAATGGAAACTGGAACCGGCCATCTCAAACCCGGCCAAATCCAGCTAAACGTGCTGTGATTGGCTGAGAGAGACCTGAAGGGGTATAATCAAAAGGGAGGGAAATCCAACTAAGTGGAGCTATGGCCAAGTGGTTACATCACTGGTCTTGTAATTCAGAGGTGGCCGGTTCAAATCCCATTGTTACTACTAAAAAAGCTGTGAGCAAAAACAGTTTTGATTTCCCCATTCGGGGAGAAAGACGGCTATCAAGAGAACAACGACCATTAAGGGAAGTGCACATCAGGGACGGCCATCAAGGGAAAATGCACGGCAGGGACTTTTTTAATTTGTATGAAGTCTTTATTGAACACTTCTCAAAACAGTATCACAAAATACAGCACTCCAGAACAAGTAAGTCATAACATAACTGATCAGCAAGATCCCTTTTTTTTTTTACGAGCTGGCCGACAGGCTTCCCCTCCTAGGGAAGGAAATTCGCGTGCAAATGAGCAGCTCATCTGCATGCGATTTCCTTCATGCATGCCCTTCCCTTAGCGAATCGGTAAGGGATCGGTAAGGGAAGGACTCTTCCGTGCAGTTTAGTGCACCTGGCTTTAAATCTGCTCCAGGGACCTGCATACTGCTGTCATGGAGCTGGCTGGGATAGAGGCTGGCAAAAAAAAGTTTTGAAGTTTTTTTTGGGGTGGGAGGGGGTTGGTGACCACTGGGGGAGTATGGGGAGGTCATCCTCGATTCCTTCCGGTGGTCATCTGGTCAGTTTGGGCACCTTTTTGAGACTTGGTCGTGAAAATAAATAGACCAAGTAAAACCGGCCAAATGCTCGTCATCGGCGGTTTTCTTTTTTCCATTATCAGCTGAAGCCGGCCATCTCGTAAGCATGCCCACGTCCTGCCTTCGCTACCCTGCCAACACGCCCCCTTGAAGTTTGGCTGCCTCCGCGACGGAATGCCAGCGAGTGTGTCCAAAAATCGGCTTTCGATTATACTGATTTGGCTGGTTTTAGGAGATGGCCGGCCATCTCCCGATTTGTGTCGAAAGATTGCTGATCTCTTTCGAAAATAAGCCTGATAGTAACAAAGCAATATAGTAGATGTTGGCAGATAAAGACCAGTACGGTCCATCCAGTCCGCCTAACAAGATAAATTCATTGCATATGGTATGTATATCTGTTCTTGATTTATCCTTTCTGAAGCCACTGTCAAAGCCCCTGAAAAGCTCCACTCCAGTCCATCCAAATCTAATTCAGTCTCCATCAGGGCACAGACTGTAAAAGTCAGCCCAGCACTGGCTTTCCTAATTAATCTCCCCTAAATTTCTTTGGATCCGATCCTTCTAAACAGGATTCCTTTGTGTTTGTCCCATGTATTTTTGAATTCTATTATCAAATTCATCTCCACCACCTTCCATGGGAGGACATTCCAGGCTCAAAGTTAATACTGCCCTACCCCCATCTACTTATATAACAAGAGGCAAAATAGACATGTCAGAATTTTGGATTAAACAACAAGAGAACTCTTGTATATTACTTGATAACCTAAGCAACTTCACCCAATACTGGTATGAAACAAGGAAAAAAAAAAAAGACACTAGATCGAACAGACTCAGAACAATCTAAGACAAAAAGGAAGTAAAAAACTTCTCCTTGGTTTGACACAAACATCCTAAATGCAAAGAGACTTTGCAGGAAACTTGAAAGGGGAAAGAGAAATGGGACTTGATATACAGCCTTTCTGAGGTTTTTGCAACTACATTCAAAGCGGTTTACATATATGCAGGTACTTATTTTGTACCAGGGGCAATGGAGGGTTAAGTGACTTGCCCAGAGTCACAAGGAGCTGCAGTGAGAATCAAACTCAGTTCCCCAGGATCAAAGTCCACTGCACTAACCACTAGGCTACTCCTCCATCAACGAATATAAATTGCTTATAAAACAAGCCAAATATAAATACTATGAAACACATATTGGTGACAGTCAAAAATCCACAACTAAACTATTTAGTTAATAACCTAACACTGAAAACCTTCAATTATCAAATGAAGAAATTATCAAATGTGAGAAAGGAGTGGATATAGCACTGTTCACAGAAGAGAGTGTGTGTGTATGAACAACTTAAAAATCTAAAGGTGGACAAAGCAGTGGGACCGGACGGGATCCACCCCAGGATATTGAGGGAGCTCAGAGAGGTTCTGGCGGGTCCTCTTAAAGATTTGTTTAATAAATCCTTGGAGACGGGACAGGTTCCGTGGGATTGGAGAACGGTGGAGGTGGTCCCTCTTCACAAAAGTGGTGATAGGGAAGAAGCCGAAAACTACAGGCCGGTAAGCCTCACTTTGAATACTGGAAAAGTAATGGAAGCAACGATGAAGGAAAGGATAGTGAATTTCCTAGAAGCAAATAAGTTGCAAGATCCGAGACAACATGGTTTCACCAAAGGGAAATCGTGCCAAACAAATCTCATTGAATTCTTTGACTAGGTGACCAGAGAATTAAATCACGGACGTGCTATGGACGTAATCTACTTAGATTTCAGCAAAGCTTTTGACACGGTTCCCCACAGGAGGCTCTTGAATAAACTAGACCGGCTAAGGATAGGACCCGAAGTGGTGAACTGGATTAGGAACTGGTTGACGGGCAGACGCCAGAGGGTGGTGGTAAATGGAGTTCGCTCATAGGAGGGAAAAGTGAGTAGTGGAGTGCCTCAGGGATCGGTGCTGGGGCCGATTCTATTCAATATATTTGTGAGTGACATTGCCGAAGGGTTACAAGGTAAAGTTTGCCTTTTTGCGGATGACACCAAGATTTGCAACAGAGTGGACACACCGGAGGGACTGGAAAACATGAAAAAAGATCTGCGGAAGCTAGAAGAATAGTCTTAACGTTTGGCAATTAAAATTCAATGCGAAGAAATGCAAAGTGATGCATTTAGGGAGTAGAAATCCAAGGGAGACGTATGTGTTAGGCGGGGAGTGTCTGATAGGTACGGACGGGGAGAGGGATCTTGGGGTGATAGTATCTGAGGACCTGAAGGCGACGAAACAGTGTGACAAAGCGGTGGCCGTAGCTAGAAGATTGCTAGGCTGTATAGAGAGAGGTGTGACCAGCATAAGAAAAGAGGTTTTAATACCCCTGTATAAGACGTTGGTGAGGCCCCACCTGGAGTATTGTGTTCAGTTTTGGAGGCCGTACCTTGCGAAGGATGTTAAAAAAATGGAAGCGGTGCAAAGAAAAGCTACGAGAATGGTATGGGATTTGTGTTCCAAGACGTATGAGGAGAGACTTGTTGACCTGAACATGTATACCCTGGAGGAAAGGAGAAACAGGGGTTATATGATACAGACATTCAAATATTTGAAAGGTATTAATCCGCAAACGAACCTTTTCCGGAGAGGGGAAGGCGGTAGAACTAGAGGACATGAAATGAGATTGAAGGGGGGCAGACTCAAGAAAAATGTGAGGAAGTATTTCTTCACAGAGAGAGTGGTGGATGCTTGGAATGCCCTCCCCCGCGGGAGGTGGTGGAAATGAAAACGGTAACGGAATTCAAACATGCGTGGGATAAACAAAGAAATCCTGTTCAGAAGGAATAGATCCTCAGGAGCTTAGCCGAGATTGGGTGGCAGAGCCGGTGGTGGGATGCGGGGCAGACTTATACGGTCTGTGCCAGGGCTGGTGGTTGGGAGGCGGGGATAATGCTGGGCAGACTTGTACAGTCTGTACCAGAGCTGGTGGTGGGAGGCGGGGCTGGTGGTTGGGAGGCGGGGATAGTGCTGGGCAGACTTATACGGTCTATGCCCTGATGCCCTGAAGAGGACAGGTGCAAATCAAGGTAGGGTATACACAAAAGTAGTACATATGAGTTTATCTTGTTGGGCAGACTGGATGGACCGTGCAGGTCTTTTTCTGCCGTCATCTACTATGTTACTATGAAACTGCTCCTTTAGCCGAGGACTTTGCAAAGTTAACAAAAAATTGCCAAAATAAGAGTTAATCTGATAGGACCTAATCATTGTTATAACTTTGATCAATTACAGAATAGCATCCTTCATCAAAATGAAGGTATAACAGCTGATAGGATTTAGTCGTGTTTCAACCTTCCTTCCACTATAGAAATTAAATCTTTCCTAAATAAATATTCACGTTCTCATTGCACAATAGACATATGCCCCAGCTACAGTGGGGGAAATAAGTATTTGATCCCTTGCTGATTTTGTAAGTTTGCCCACTGACAAAGACATGAGCAGCCCATAATTGAAGGGTAGGTTATTGGTAACAGTGAGAGATAGCACATCACAAATTAAATCCGGAAAATCACATTGTGGAAAGTATATGAATTTATTTGCATTCTGCAGAGGGAAATAAGTATTTGATCCCTCTGGCAAACAAGACCTAATACTTGGTGGCAAAACCCTTGTTGGCAAGCACAGCGGTCAGACGTCTTCTGTAGTTGATGATGAGGTTTGCACACATGTCAGGAGGAATTTTGGTCCACTCCTCTTTGCAGATCATCTCTAAATCATTAAGAGTTCTGGGCTGTCGCTTGGCAACTCGCAGCTTCAGCTCCCTCCATAAGTTTTCAATGGGATTAAGGTCTGGTGACTGGCTAGGCCACTCCATGACCCTAATGTGCTTCTTCCTGAGCCACTCCTTTGTTGCCTTGGCTGTATGTTTTGGGTCATTGTCGTGCTGGAAGACCCAGCCACGACCCATTTTTAAGGCCCTGGCGGAGGGAAGGAGGTTGTCACTCAGAATTGTACGGTACATGGCCCCATCCATTCTCCCATTGATGCGGTGAAGTAGTCCTGTGCCCTTAGCAGAGAAACACCCCCAAAACATAACATTTCCGCCTCCATGCTTGACAGTGGGGACGGTGTTCTTTGGGTCATAGGCAGCATTTCTCTTCCTCCAAACACGGCGAGTTGAGTTCATGCCAAAGAGCTCAATTTTTGTCTCATCTGACCACAGCACCTTCTCCCAATCACTCTCGGCATCATCCAGGTGTTCACTGGCAAACTTCAGACGGGCCGTCACATGTGCCTTCCGGAGCAGGGGGACCTTGCGGGCACTGCAGGATTGCAATCCATTATGTCGTAATGTGTTACCAATGGTTTTCGTGGTGACAGTGGTCCCAGCTGCCTTGAGATCATTGACAAGTTCCCCCCTTGTAGTTGTAGGCTGATTTCTAACCTTCCTCATGATCAAGGATACCCCACGAGGTGAGATTTTGCGTGGAGCCCCAGATCTTTGTCGATTGACAGTCATTTTGTACTTCTTCCATTTTCTTACTATGGCACCAACAGTTGTCTCCTTCTCGCCCAGCGTCTTACTGATGGTTTTGTAGCCCATTCCAGCCTTGTGCAGGTGTATGATCTTGTCCCTGACATCCTTAGACAGCTCCTTGCTCTTGGCCATTTTGTAGAGGTTAGAGTCTGACTGATTCACTGAGTCTGTGGACAGGTGTCTTTCATACAGGTGACCATTGCCGACAGCTGTCTGTCATGCAGGTAACGAGTTGATTTGGAGCATCTACCTGGTCTGTAGGGGCCAGATCTCTTACTGGTTGGTGGGGGATCAAATACTTATTTCCCTCTGCAGAATGCAAATAAATTCATATACTTTCCACAATGTGATTTTCCGGATTTAATTTGTGATGTGCTATCTCTCACTGTTACCAATAACCTACCCTTCAATTATGGGCTGCTCATGTCTTTGTCAGTGGGCAAACTTACAAAATCAGCAAGGGATCAAATACTTATTTCCCCCACTGTATATCCTATCTAAAGCTCCAAACGTTTTCATCAATATCTTCCATAAATATATATGTTCTGATACAGAATGGTTCCTTCCCTACAGAGAAAGGAAATATAATTCTAACTCCTATTCCAAAAAATCCATTGGTGAAACAGAATGATGTGATGAATTACAGACTGGTGGCCTCTATACCCTTGTTCATAAAGGTCACAGAAGATCTAGTAGCTAAACAATTAATGAACTGTCACACTTTTCCTTGCTGTACTATATCCAGTCAGGCTTCAGATCTAATTATAGCACCAAAACAGTGCTCCTCACATTATTATTCAAATTCAGACGATTACTAAGCACAGGAAGAAAAATCATCCTATTACAATTCAATATATCCAGTGCTTTTGATGTGGTAGATCATAATATATTATCTACATTTCTTGGTAAGATGGGCATATGTGGAAATGTTCACAAATGGTTTATGGGTTCTCTCAAATCCAGAACATATGAAGTCAAAATGTCTGGATCCACTTCCCCTGCTTGGTCCCCAGACTGTGGAGTTTCCTAAGGTTCTCCCAGATCTCCCATCCTCTTTAACATCATGATGGAACCAGGGGCGTATCTGCGTGGGGCCACAGGGGCATGGCCCCCGCAGATTTCGCCCTGGTCACCCCTACCGCCATTAACCCTCCCCCGCCGTCACCTACCCCGAGGTCCGCTTCCTCCTGCCGGTTTTTAAAAATATTACTTCAGCTGGCGGGGGACCCCAACCCCCGCCAGCCCAGCTGAGGTCTTAACTTCTTCATCCTCGTGCTGTGAAAGCTGCATCCTTCCAGTTGGACGGAGTCTGATGTCGCAGCACGTTGACGTCCTGCACGTACAACGTGCTGCGACGTCAGACTCCGTCCAACTGGAAGGATGCAGCTTTCACAGCACGAGGATGAAGAAGTTAAAGAAGACCTCGGCTGGGCTGGCGGGGGTTGGGGTCCCCCGCCAGCTGAAGTAATATTTTTAAAAACCGGCAGGAGGAAGCGGACCTCGGGGTAGGTGACGGCGGTAGGCGGGGAAAGGGTTGACAGTGGTAGGCGGGGGAGGGTTAACGGCGGTAGGGAGGGGCTATAATGTGCCCCCTCACTCTAGCCCCTGCCCCCCTACCGCCGAACCTCAGATACGCCCCTGGATGGAACCTTTATGCCATCTCCTGGAAGCACAGGGATTGCAGTCTTATTTATGCAGATGATGTGACCATCTACATACCTTTTGATATTCAGTTACAAGATATCCTAGACATAATTCAGACCACTTTAGACCAGATGGAGAACTGGGCATCCTCTTTCCACTTAAAACTAAATAGGAAGAAAACCAAATTTCTTATAATCAATAGTCCCAATGATTTCCCAACCCAGTCTAGTTATCACCATCAACTGTGTATTCTACCCACTGGAAACTCTCTGAAAATTCTTGGACTTGTTACAGATCAACAATTAACAGGAGAAGACCAACTTAGCACCGTGGTATCCAAGACCTTCAGATCATTATGGAAGTTAAAAAGAATTTGATCCTTTTCCCCCATCAAATTCCTTCCAAAGAACTGTGCAGGCATTGGTGCTATCACAACTGGACTACTGCAATGCATATTACCTAGGGAACAAAGAATCTTTAATAAAAAAAAAAATACAAACTATCTTAACACAGCTGAGACTTGTGTTGGGAGCTTCAAAATTCAACAGAGTTTTCCCCCTTACTTTCCAAACTACACTGGCTTCCAATCAAAGCTAAAATAATCTTCAAAACCTGCACACATTCATTTAGAAAATAATACATGATTTGGAACCTGAATACATTAGATTTAATTGATTTACCAGCTCGAAATGCATCCATAAAATTCAGAGAATACCTTACACTTCATTATCTTAACTATAAAAACACCAAATTCAGCTTTCTGAATTTATCTCAGCTAGAAGGCCTTAGAGGCTAAGCATTGAATTTGTAAATGGATACCAAAGCGACCTGTCTTAATTTCTTATTGTAATAATTGGTAAAATCTCCGCATTGTTAATCTTGGATCTATATGGTGGACTAGAGCGTACTTTGTTAAATATTTTGCTTTCTTTATTTTAAAAATGTTTTATTTCAGACAAAAGTACCTTTACTATTTCAAGTGTAATACTTGTTTAAAAGTTGAAATTAATAAATATAAAATAAAATAAACAAAAAACACCAAATTCAAATCTATATTATGCAAAGATTTCCTTCACATAGGCACCAAATGGTGGCATAAAATTAAACAAGTTTGTAACTATTTAATATTCCGAATATTTCTGAAAACTTCTCTTAGAAAAATTCCTGAAATAAGTATGTTATCCATCGAATTATAGTATTCCTGTAAAAGCCTATGAACTCTAGCTAAGTTGCTTTAACAGACCGATCTTTACATCCATATTTGTATCTGCTTTTACTTAACTGTTGTAAGCCACATAGAGCTGAATAATCGGTATTTGGATTTTGTGGGATATAAGAACCAAAATAAATAAATAAAAATAAAGCTAGAATTTTTTTCAATTGTGATAAAATAAACAAATCCAACATATTCCTGGAATCAACTAAGTTTTTTCTTCTTTTTCTGCTCTCTTAATAGGCTGAAGCTGCATTATTTGAAACGGACAAACATGGCAAGCAATAGAGCCATTCAGTAACATGGCATATTATACCATACTTAAGTTTTACCAGGTACATATACGTTATCTATGTATATAGATGAGTGATCGTGTTATTCCTATTCTATAAATTATTATACTTTTCTACATTCTCTTTTGGTTTTAGAATTGTACACCCGCTGTGAGCTACAAGTTAGCTAATGGCGGTATAACAAATGTAAATAAACTATAATAAACTATTACACCTACACACACATATTACATATAGTACAAAGATAGTTTTGTGAACATCCAAGGGTAGTCTGTGTTTTTGCCTAATTTAAAAACTTGATTAGATCCTAATCTACATCTTGATAAGAGAAAGATAACACCAGTGAATAAATAACTTAGATGAAAAGGATATATTTTGATTATTTATTCAACAACAAATATCCTTCTGTGGAAATATGCGTCCCTTTCATTCAGTAACTGGTGGCACCTCCAGTGCAGGGACTGTGGATACAAGGCACTGATCATACTTGTACAATGCCAATGAATTCCACAATATCTGGTCAATATCAGTAGTGTATCTCACTAGCATTCGTCAAAGTTAATTAATTCCAGGTTTTCAGCCAATCAGAAGCGAGGACACGCCCAAGCTACACCCACTCCCCTTGCCCCTTTTGATGCCACAGCCGAAACCGTGCCCAAGCCATGCATACTCTCCAGTCCCTTGAATGTCACCGGATGACACCTGACACCGCCCAAACCCTGCCTCCTTTGTATAACCATGCCCATTGCCCTAACTTATTTGCATTGCCCCATCCCCCAAACACCACCCCTTTTGGCACCACAGGAAGTATAGCCACTCCCCTTTTCAAGATGGCGGCCACTACTGTATGCATGTCACTTCCTATTTCTAGTACTAGCCGCCATCTTGGATGGGGTCATGTGATGGGAAGTGACCTCAAAGAAATCCCAACACTGCCCCCTACAGCCTCAGCGGAAGTTAGTCACACATGCCTACCTTATCCTTTTTTTCTCTCAGGAAAAAAAAAAAAAAAAAAAGACATTTTTGTTTTCTTTTCCTTATAACTTTTTTCTTTCAAAAGGATACTTTGTGCTTACTTTTAAAGCTGTTGCTTCACTTTTTCTCTCACAGGAAAGAAAATAGGCATTTTTCTTTCAAAAGGACACCTTGTGCTTACTTTTAAATGACAACTGTTTTAGGTCTTAAAACAAAAAGAATATACCAATCTTCCTCCTCTTTGCTTTTAGCTTACATATGAATGCAAGAGCTGGCCCCTCTCCTGTTTTCAAGAGAGAACTGTGGGAGATCGTGCCCTAAATAGCTGAAGTGAGAGAAAAAAAGCCAAGACTTTGTTTGTATATGAACCAGGCCACTTCAAAAGAAAATCCCCTTTTCCAACTCATCTCTCAAGCTGCTTTGTACCTTCCCCTTCCTCCCCACTCCTAGCTAACAAACCTTACAGGGAGAATCACAGCTCTATTATAAGACAGATGAACTTAAAAAGTTACAGATAAACCAATTTTTTTTCTTTTCAATGCTTTTATTTTAAATGAAAAAAGTGGACTGGCAGAATAAATGCTTTTCTATAGGTATTGTTTTGCCCCCTCTCTCGGAAGTTCAAAAGGAAAAAAAAATCTCTCATACTCTCTGCATCTCCCCAGACCCCCACCTTTTTTTCTGTCTGTAGCCTGCAAAAGCAAACTAAATACAGGGAATCTTAGCTCTGAGTTGTTTGCTTTTTTTTTTCCCATGAAATATGCTGTTTTCTGTGTAAGAATAGTAGCCTCCCCCTACTCCCCTTCCCATACTCAACCCATGGCAAAGCTAGGCATGTCTAGAAAAGTCTGCAGACAGAACGCAAGGACGCTAATAAGAACACATGGCCGGTCGATATAAAAAAGGCATTACGATCATTCTAAATACTTACCATCTATCAGGGGATCAGAAAGATGCAACAGCTAAACATGGAGTCCTATGAAACCCCTAATATACAGAGAACTAGAAGGGGTAAACAACCCTTGTTGTTAAAGAGGGCAAAACCTCAAGGTCTCGATGCAGAGACAGAGGGCTAACCACCAGTAACAGTAATCGACCTGACAATCACAATACATTGTTAGTGACCAGAACGTGCAGTGTATGGCTGAAACGGAACAGGAGGACACGTTGCTGAGCCAGGAAATGACAGAGTCCTTGCTGGATGAACTGTCATGTGGGCAAAAGCAGTTTGACTCTCAAGAAGTCAACATCTCGCTAACAGAAGACCTAGATTGTGAACAGAATATAACCATGACTGAAAATGCTACAGATTTTCCAGAAGACATGTTCGGAGATGCCGCTGATGACAAAGAAATATATCAAGTAGCTGAGGATACGGAACTCATAGATCTTCTAACCAGATGGAGGTGTCATCTTCCCCTGTTTCACAGGTATGAATGTAATTTTATTTTGTTTTTGACAAAATATGCTCTGGCGTATACCTTAGTGGATGTTTTTCTTGATCCGCATTTTAAGAGACTGTCCATATTATCTTGCAGGTGGCCAAAGAAGGGTATAGAGACGCAGCAAAGCCATAGCTGGTCAATGTCCTGCCAGCTGCTTGTGCTGCTGTCGGGATGCCGGGCGAAAATGATCAGGTATACAGAGACTCTGCAAATGGGCCTCCAAGAAACCACATGCTTTACTGGAAAAGCGTCTTCAATTCACTTGTACGAATAGAAGTTTACATTATACATTGCTGCTGGGGAGAGGCTGTGGCAAAAGACTGTCAAGGTTATGCACTGGAAAGGTGGGAGCTGAGCCAACACGCATGCCTGAGACGGCACTCTGATGTCAGAGAGCCAAAACTACAAATGCTTTGTGAGGGACTGTGCTTGGAACGTATTCTAGGCATCATTCTGATAGATGGGTATAAAATGGAACTATTGATGATTTTTAATGAAACTATTAACACCATCATGGAGCTCATTGAAAATGTAAAATCAGTACTCCCCCCCCCCCCCCCCCCCAATTTCTTGCCAGTAAATGTAATTTGAAAAAGAAACATTTATTTTAGTTATTTTTGTTACATTTGTACCCCACGCTTTCCCACTCATGGCAGGCTCAATGCGGCTTACATGGGGCAATGGAGGGTTAAGTGACTTGCCCAGAGTCACAAGGAGCTGCCTGTGCCAGGAATCAAACTCAGTTCCTCAGTTCCCCAGGACCAAAGTCCACCACCCTAACCACTAGGCCACTCCTCCACACATATGTGGCACGGCTTTCATACACACAAAGAAGCTGCGTGTAAGCCGTTATATTATTTTTTTTTTGTGCTCCATCTTCCCTGCCTTGTTTCTCCCCTTCTTCTACTTGCAATAATGAAGAACCGGCAGGTCCACACCTCACGTTAAAATGTCCACAGTAAAGGTAGGGACTGCTTTTGTGCATGGGGTCGGAAACGGTAGTGCATCGCATTCACATTATAATAAAAATGAGCTCATTTGCATTCCATTTTCATTAGCTGCTACCGTGAAAGGAAAATGGCTCGGAGAACCCTTTTGGTGCATGTCCCGGTTTACTACTTGCGCGCTAAACTAGCTAGAACCAGTTTAAAAACCACATTGCTGGCTCGTTAAGTTTAATGCATCTGGCCCTTTGAGGCATGTTTATATCCACTGTATTGCACTTGAAAGAAAAAAATGATTCCTTTTACAACAGTGTGTACTTCTAAACATGTTTGCTTTGTTTCAGACTTTGAGAAAAGACACCATATGTGTTCTTATGAAACAGTGTAAAATAAGGTTCAGGACCTTTTGTTTTTCCCCCCAACATAAGCACATCTGGTCGCAACTGACCTTTCGGACAGTTAGCCAAAAATATAGGGGGTGGGTGTCACAGAGGAGGGGTCTCTCCTCCTTTGTCCAATCATATTTCACATAGGCAGGTTTATCCTGAAACACCCCCAGCTAGGTACACTATAGCACCAGGATATGTGTAGAAGGAATAGTATGGCTGGAGTATAAGGCCTGTATGATCTTTTTTTTAGTTTTTAAACTAAAAAAACCCCATCACAACACAGAAATGGAATCTACAGAGAGCAGCTGCAGTGATACGGTAAGATTTTAAAAAAACATTACATAAGTCTTTCGCATCAACTAACATGAATGCATAACTTACAAAAGGCCTATGTGTTGTACGCAGAAAGAACACAATTACACAGTGTGTCAGTGGTCTGAGGATAAGAATGGAGAAACCAACCGTAAAGCATTGTCGCGCATACTGTTAGAACATGCTTACAGCAGATAAAGAAAAGATACAGTCCTCAAAAAGCGAATGTGTGTTTTCCAGGTCCTCAAACTGTTGTATTAAAACAATCAAAAAAGATACACATGAACGTGAGTCTGTCGTGTTGTACTTTTTTATCCAACAGATCATGAAAAAGAGACGGCCGGTGAAACATCGACAGCCAGGCACCTGACTCAGTCCAATCACGGTCAAGCGGCGCCAGCAAATCAGCACGTCAAACCTAGAGATAAATCCAATCATTTGGAAAAACGACTGAGGAGCACAAGTGAGAAAAGAGGAAAATGCATGAGAAGCCCTCCCGCGGAAAAAGGGAGAAAGAGGGTGTGCCGTGACACCAGAGCCAAGAGCGGATCTTTGGACGTGGACAGCACCGGTAGTGATTGAGGCCGGAAATGATTCTGAAACTGTGACTGGGCCTGTTATGGACAAGGCATCTGAAAATGTTAAAGCGGACCTTGAAATTGGGCTCGTTATAGACAATTTGAACAGGTGGATTAGGTCTTCACCGAGGTTTAAATGGTGTGAGCTTCTCAGACCATTTTCGTTTTGTTAATATATACACTATAAGATCGTTCAGCGAGGTTCAAAATGCTATTTGACAGGATATTCAACAAGCTTTAGATATCATGGACAGTAGAGCATCACCCGAAGATTACTTACAAATAAAATTTATGCCTGGGGGGTTTATATAATTCCTTGTATTCTAGAAGTCACTTACTGGGAAGGAGCGACGTGGGGCATTTCTTAGGCCAGTAATTTTCTGGAGAATTTCAAAGAAATACACATCAATGAGAACGTGTCTCTCATTGTGACGGTTATCAGAAACAGATGGTGGGGTTGTAACAGGTCTTTACAAAGTGTTTTTTTCCCCCCCAAAAATGTGGCTATCGAGAAAACATTTAGTAGATCTAAATAATGTGGGAAATAACTTGTGCTTTGCAGGGAGTCTCAAGGCACTCACCACCGCTGTGAAGCTAAAAGATGTAGAACTGTTACATGAAGCCAGAAAACTACACGCCAAGCTAGAGTTGTCAGAAAACAAAAAAGTTATGTTGAGCAATGTTGTGGATTTTGAACATCTGGGTGTAAACATACAAGTCCTACATCGTATAGACAAACGGCTGGTGTCGTCTTAAAACAAGCGACCGTCAGCCATTCCATAAGACCATATAATTGTTACTCCATCATGATCATTTTTACGGTATCTTCCAATATCAAACAGTTCTACAATAACAGAAATTTCTGTGAACACTATGAAACATGTTATAGCCACAACCACATGTGCAAATCATGCTGTCATCCGGCACATGCATGGTTCGGGAGGGCTGTAGAGAGAGGTGCCCTAACTACCGGTTGTACTGTTAAAATGGCATACAAACCTGGCGTCCAACAAAAGATAGAATGCTTGTCTAAAATATTTTGCAGTAAGTGTGGCTGTTACACAGAAAAAAAGCACAAATACAAAGTCATAAAATGTCTGCAGGATTGGGGAGCCAAGATGGTGGCGTGAGCAGACATCCATTCAGCAGCTCTGCTCTGAAAACGCTGTATCTGACCTCTGAGACATCCCTCCCCATTTTGGAATGGGGAAGTGAAGAGGCAAGGTCCGATAGCTTCCTCCAGTGTCTGGCGGGTCCCAGGTCTTGCGGCAGGCAACGCTGGAAGAGTTTCAGGTTGGTGTTCGACAAGCATATGCTGCTTCAGCTTTACCGAACTATTCAACTGGCAGCAGTGTAAGCAGGGTTTCATTTAGCCCTGCCCTGTATTTGGATCCACCACAGCCCGGAACAGCAACAAGTGCAACAGGGCAGAATGGCAGCTCAGAGGTGTTCCAGTGCCTGGAGATATCCCTGTTTTAGCGTCAACCCCCGGGGTCATCTCTAAACAGAGCTCATTAATCCAGCAGATTCCATCTTCAGTGAATACTGTTTCTGTGGAAGGGGCTCAAGAGGGCATGGTATATAAGCTGGTTAAACCGACAAAAGTTACTTTGGACCTCTTTAGGAAACTGTGGATGCAATAAATTCTTCATTAAATAAAGTAGTTCTTAAATTTTCTTCAGATATATATTCTGTGACCGAGTCCCTGGGAGTACAGGCCCCAAGGTATAGAACAACAGTCTGCCAAGGTGGTAAATTTCGAGGCTAAGGTATCAGAGTTACAAGAAGTCTGTGGGACTTTGGTTAAGGATAAGATTTTTACCTCAAAGAAAATGGAACACATGGAAAACCGGTTGAGGAAGAACACCCTGAGATTTCTGAATTTCCCAAAGTCCCCACTAACTGCCGCTATGGATATGGTAAGGAAATACTTTTTGGAAGTTCTCAAGTTTTAAGCGGAGACATTGCCACCTTTAGTAAGAGCTCAATACCTGGCTTTGCAAGGTGGTAAGGTAGGAACGGATTTCCAAGTGGCAAATTTGACTGACTTTTTGGAATCATCATCTCTGGAGCTTGTTACCCAAAGAACCACACTTTTGGCATGGGCGTAGACTGGGGGGGGCGAGGGGGGGCAATGCCCCCCCAAACGCAGGGCTGGCAACAGGCAGCTCTCCCTTCACCCCACCCTCTCCCCGTTCCTTCTCCTCCCCCCCCCCGTGAGCCGGCTCTCCTCCCTCCCTCCGTATCCGTCCCTCACCGACCTGATCTTCGAATCCTTTGCCTGCCCGCTAGGCGCTAGCGCTCTTTCCCCTGCTGGTTCGCGCTTTAAAAATGGCCGCCGAGACTTTCAGAGGCGGCCTCGCGAGAAGTCTCGGCGGCCATTTTGAAGCGTGAACCGGCAGTGGAGAGTCAGCGCTAGCGGGCCGGGCAGGTGAAAAATTCGAAGATCGTTGGTGAGGGACGGATCCGGAGGGAGGGAGGAGAACTGGCTCGCTGGGGGGGGGGGGGGGGGGGGGGGAAGGAACGGGGAGAGGGCGGAATGAAGGGAGGGGAGAGGAGGGTCACTGCTGGACTAAGTGGATGGAGGGCAGGGGAAAGGAGGGCCACTGGGTATGGGGGCAGGGGAGAGGAGGGTCACTGCTGGACTGGGTGGATGGAGGGCAGGGGAAAGGAGGGCCACTGGGCATGGGGGCAGGGGAGAGGAGGGTCACTGCTGGACTGGGTGGATGGAGGGCAGGGGAAAGGAGGGCCACTGGGCATGGGGGCAGGGGAGAGGAGGGTCACTACTGGACTGAATGGATGGAGGGCAGGGGAAAAGAGGGCCACTGGGTATGGGGGCAGGGGAGAGGAGGGTCACTGCTGGACTGGGTGGATGGAGGGCAGGGGAAAGGAGGGCCACTGGGTATGGGGGCAGGGGAGAGGAGGGTCACTGCTGGACTGGGTGGATGGAGGGCAGGGGAAAGGAGGGCCACTGGGCATGGGGGCAGGGGAGAGGAGGGTCACTGCTGGACTGGGTGGATGGAGGGCAGGGGAAAGGAGGGCCACTGGGCATGGGGGCAGGGGAGAGGAGGGTCACTACTGGACTGAGTGGATGGAGGGCAGGGGAAAAGAGGGCCACTGGGTATGGGGGCAGGGGAGAGGAGG
This sequence comes from Microcaecilia unicolor, assembly GCF_901765095.1. Taxonomy (NCBI): domain Eukaryota; kingdom Metazoa; phylum Chordata; class Amphibia; order Gymnophiona; family Siphonopidae; genus Microcaecilia; species Microcaecilia unicolor. The sequence goes on along the minus strand of NC_044031.1, from coordinate 123,303,755 downwards.
GTCATTGCTGGACTGGGTGGATGGAGGGCAGGGGAAAGGAGGGCCACTGGGCATGGGGGCAGGGGAGAGGAGGGTCACTACTGGACTAAGTGGATGGAGGGCAGGGGAAAGGAGGGCCACTGGGTATGGGGGCAGGGGAGAGGAGGGTCACTGCTGGACTGAGTGGATGGAGGGCAGGGGAAAGGAGGGCCACTGGGCATGGGGGCAGGGGAGAGGAGGGTCACTACTGGACTGAGTGGATGGAGGGCAGGGGAAAGGAGGGCCACTGGGTATGGGGACAGGGAAGAGGAGGGTCACTGTTGGACTGGGTGGATGGAGGGCAGGGGAGAGAAAAGAAATGCTGGACATGGATGGAGGTGAGGAAGGAGATGAGATGAGGGAAAAGGAAGAGAGGAGAAAAACTGCACATGGATGAAGAAAATAGGCAGAAGCTGAGGACCAGAAATGAAGAAGAAAGGAAGAAAGAAATAAATGGAAAGGAAGCCCTGGAAACGGAGTTAAGAGGACAGATAGCAGCAGAATCAGATACTGCACCAGCATGATCAGAAAAACAGTCACCAGACAACAAAGGTAGAAAAAAATCATTTTATTTTCATTATAGTGTTTGCAATATGTTCACTTTGAGAATCAGGTGCTCAACATTAAAAGTTTATATTTACTTATTTATACCCCCCCCCCCCCCAGGCTCTCTCCCCGGCTATAGCCAGCTCTGCAATTTGGGGGGGCGCAGAGGGGGACTGGGGGGAGAGCCTGTTGTTAAACATTTGCCAGCACACCAGTGCCTGTCGCCAAACCCGCTGCCTCTCTGATTCAGTGGCTATCCATTGGCAAACGAACACTGGTTATTCCCAAAAAAGCCAGCTCTTGCTCCCTTCCTCCATATTAGCATAATTTGCATATACATATATGCAAATGAATATGCTAATATGCCCCGCCCCTTCCTTTGCCCCCCCAAATGAAACAGTCAAACTACGCCTATGACTTTTGGTGACCTTTGCATTGGAACCTGACAGGGATACAGTCTTAAAATTATATTTTCATTATAGGAGTTGTGAATTTATGGGTTCTAAGACTAAAATGGAGTGGAGGAGTGGCCTAGTGGTTAGGGTGGTGGACTTTGGTCCTGGGGAACTGAGTTCGATTCCCACTTCAGGCACAGGCAGTTCCTTGTGAGACTGGGCAAGTCACTTAACCCTCCATTGCCCCATGTAAGCCGCATTGAGTCTGCCATGAGTGGGAAAGCGCGGGGTACAAATGTAACAAAAAAAAAAAAATTCCTGATTTTTCAAGAAATACCCAGAGACAGCGCCAGAAGATTTTGGCTTTGTGCCACCAGGCACAGGCTCTGGGTATGAATTTTTTGCTTTGTTTCCCTTGTATTTGTTGTCTGATTTATCACAATACTTCTTGTGTCTTTAGTGAACCCAAATAATTGCTGGAATTGGAGGTATCAAAGGAAGAATTGAATGTGCAAACATGACAACCTATAAGAATTTGGGACATTGTTCTACCTGGCAGCGGTTAAGCGTTTTCTCTTGATATGTATAATTTCCTTTAACAATTTCCATATATCACGGGTCTCTTTTCCTTTATTGTGGATATAATTATATGATTTTTTTTCTTTTCTTCCCAGATGATTGGTGGTGGTGGTGGGGGAGGGGGTTCTTTCTTTATTTCCTACTGTAACTCATTTCTATGATTTCCTTAGTTGCATTTCTTGTGATGTAACTGTATAATTTGTATATTGAAATAAAAAATAAAATAAAATGTCTGCAGTGCAGTATTCCTTAACTGAAAGGGGAAAAACATTTATGCTATATGACAAGGCTGGCTAGGCCTAAAATATCTGAAAGGTATATCATTTATGACCGCAAATGTATGCAAGAAATGGGGGTGCACATCCCCAACTACATCTTTGCAACAAACCTTTACCATGAGCATTAATGGAATTCAAGGGGGTGAATTCTCTCTCCAATTTCACAGGTTCTTCTATTGACAAACGGTTCAAGGTCTACACTTTCATAGTGCACAATTTGAAAGGTTACGATGGTTATTTCATCATTAGTCAACTGTTGCGGGGAAACAATGGATATGAGTTTGTTAGCACTGGGCGGTAAGTTTTTACAAATCGTTGTTGACGCGCTGAGCATTCATTTTATAGACTCTCTAAATTTTCTGCCCATGAAGCTTAGCAAGCTCTCGCAAGCCATGGGCTTTGAAGGCAGCAAAGGGTACTTTCCTCACTTTTTTAACACCGTGGAAAACCAAAACTATGTGCCGGAGTAAAAGTACTATGGCGTTGAGAGCATGAAGCCTGATGAGAAAGAGGCTTTCACACGCTGGTACGGCGAGAACAAGCATAAGACATTTGATTTACAAAAAGAACTAGCCTTCTATTGTAAGCAGGATGTCTATATTTTACAAAAAGCCTGTGTCCTGTACAGAGAGAAAATTATGAAAATGACAGACAGGGCTGTGGTGATAGAGACAGAAGAAATACCAGAGGGTGGGGCGGCAACCCTAAAGAATTGTATAGACCCATTCCAGTACATCACACTCACTTCTATGTGTATGGCATGTTCAGATTCATGTTAAAACCGAAAACAATAGCTCTGCCGGCGACTGACAATTATCATCGGCAGACCAAAAGACACTCAACCACCAGTATCTGTTGGCTGATGTACACCAAGGACAAAAAAAACACATACAATACAGGCATGCTCTAAGGGGAGGCGAAATGCGGGTGGGTGACTATTTTCGACAGGTATGCCGTCGTCAACGGCGAGTGCACTGCCTCTGAATTTAACAGATGCTTTTACCACAGCTGTACAACCTGCTATGATTCTGAAAAAACAGAATCCTTTGACAGGCACCACCACCTTCAGGTTTCTCAACTACAAAACACAGTACAAGGCAGATTACCTAAAAGAGAAAGGGTTTAAGGTCATCAGTATTTGGGAACATAAGTGGGACGGTTTGATTAAAACGGATAGGGAAAGTGCGGTCTTTTCTGACCAGAATCGTGTTACCCGAACCTTTAGTTCCAAGATACACCGTTTTTGAAGACAGAACGAACGCCATCAGGCTTATTTTCGAAAGAGAAGCGCGCCCATCTTTCGACACAAATCGGGATATGGGCGTCCTCCCAGGGTTGCCCAAATCGTCATAATAGAAAGCCGATTTTGGGCGTCCTCAACTGCTTTCTGTCGCGAGGACGGATCAAAGTTCCCAGGGGGGTGTCAGAAGCATAGCGAAGGCGGGACTGGGGCGTGCCTAACACATGGGCGTCCTTGACCGATAATGGAAAAAAGAAGGGCGTCCCTGACGAACACTTGGATGACTTTACTTGGTCCTTTTTTTTCTTACAACCAAGCCACAAAAATGTGCCCTAAATGACCAGATGACCACTGGAAGGAATCAGGGATGACCTCCCCTTACTCCGCCAGTGGTCACTAACCCCCTCCCACCCTCAAAAAAAATTTTTTAAACAATATTTTTTCCAGCCTCTATGCCAGCCTCAAATATCATACCCAGCTCCATGACAGCAGTATGCAGGTCCCTGGAGCAGTTTTAGTGGGTACTGCAGTGCACTTCAGGCAGGCAGACCCAGGCCCATCCCCCCCCTGTTACACTTGTGGGTGGTAAATGTGCGCCCTTCAAAACCCACCCGAAACCCACTCTACCCACATCTGGGTGCCCCCCTTCACCCATAAGGGCTATGGTAGTGGTGTACAGTTGTGGGGAGTGGGTTTTGGGGGGCTCAGCACACAAGGTAAGGGAGCAATGCACCTGGGAGCAATTTGTGAAGTCCACTGCAGTGCCCTCTAGGGTGCCCGGTTGTTGTCCTGGCATGTCAGAAGGACCAGTGCACTACGAATGCTGGCTCCTCCCACGACCAAATGGCTTGGATTTGGTTGTTTCTGAGATGGGCGTCCTCAGTTTCCATTATTACCGAAAATCAGGGACAACCATCTCTACAGTGTAGTAAATTTAAAACAAATCGGAGAAAATGTTTCTTCACCCAACGTATAATTAAACTCTGGAATTCATTGCTGGAGAAAGTGGTGAAGGCAGTTAGCTTAGCAGAGTTTAAAAAGGGGTTGGACGGTTTCCTAAAGGACAAGTCCATAAACCGCTACTAAATGGACTGGGGAAAAATCCACAATTCCAGGAATAACATGTATAGAATGTTTGTACGTTTGGGAAGCTTGCCAGGTGCCCTTGGCCTGGATTGGCCGCTGTCGTGGACAGGATGCTGGGCTCGATGGACCCTTGGTCTTTTCCCAGTGTGGCATTACTTATGTACTTATGACCTAAATTTCGTGATTTGGGCGCCCCTCGACCGTATTATCAAAACAAAAGATGGACGCCCATCTTGTTTCGATAATATGGGTTTCCCCATCCCTTCGCCAGGACGTCCTGCAAGGACGTCCTCAGGAAAACATGGGCGCCCCTCTCGATTATGCCCCTCCATGTGTCTATACTATCAGGTTAAAGGGGGTTGAGAAAATACGCTTTTATGATTTTACCATCCTGTACCCTTTTCTCAATAAAACAAAAGAATATCCGATCGGACACCCTAAAATCAACTATGAATTATTTTATTTATTCATTTTATATTACATTTATGTCCAATACATAAATGGGAAAGAAAAGAGAAAATATCAATTAAAACAAACATTAAGGAAAAATATCATCTTTGTTAGTCCACATTATTGTCCACAATTGGGGGATCCAAGATCAGAAAAACAATCTCAAAGAAAATAAGAAAAACACGGAATGGTTAATCTTAAATTCATATTTTCTGAGGGAGGAAGGTTAATCGGTAATTGCAGCCGGTACAGTGGTAACTTAAAGGAAGTTGCTGCAGAGGGTTCTTCATCTGTTCTTTTAACTCCACAAACTCTTGTAATTTCCTGGGTTCAACAAATAAGTCATCAGGAAATAAAACACTTACAAGGGAATCGCTCTAGGAAGGTCCCACCTAGGGCAATGATTCTTGGCTTAAAAGCCAAGAGTTCACACCTCCTAGCCTGCAATTCCCTTGATATGTCAGGAAATATATTTATCTTTGAACCCAAAAAAACTATCAGCCATATGTCGGAAATACAATTTCAAAACATTGTTCCTATCTAAATCAAAGGCAAAAGTCACTAATAATATAACACTATATACAGGGTATTTTAGGAAAATTTATCTTTCTCAAGTTATTTTTCCTTAATTGGTTCTCCAGAAGTTCCAATTTTTTACAAGAAACATAAATTGTCCTTCATTACCAGATTAACTGATTTTCATAGAGAAATCATTTCCGAAATCAAAGTCTTTATTTTTTTATCTTGGACTTCCACTTTGTTAGATAAGTATTGATATAATCACATATTTATTCCTAAAAAATTTTTTGACATCTGAAGAAGAGAGTTATTCACACTCTGCAGCACTTCCCATAGTGCGTCCATTGTGACATTGTTTGGCTTCACCAGGTCCAATTTCTCCACAGACTGCTCCAGATATCTTCGGAGGCAGAGCTCACTCTCCGATCCCCCAGTTGGTTTATTATCCGGAGTCAATGCTGCGCCAGGACCTCCTCGGATCGCGTGAAAATCCTAACCTACTTCGGGCATTTCCACTGTCGACCTCCATAGCGAAGTGTTACTGTTTCCGGGTCTTGGAGAGGTCATGCCAACAGGGGGACTCAAAGTCACTCCCTCTCCACTGAGATTCGGCAATAAAGCCTTGCTGTTCCCCGAAGCAGGAACTGATATCCCCGACGTTATGACCCCGAATCTCTCCAAAGTAGACTGAGAAGTGGTGGGAACCCCAGCCGTGTTCGAAGAGGGCAACACCACGGCTTTGCCTTTCTTCCTCATTCTCTGGGGAGCGCGCCTACTTCTTCAGGTATTCTGGTGTAAAACGGGAACTCAACTAACGTACATCCTCCCTCGATGCCATCTTGGATCCTCCAGTTTGGGACACTCTTTGTCTGGTTTCTCCTCAGAGGCCTGTCTGATATGGGTAACCCTTCAGCATAGCCCTCTGAGTCATTGAAACACAGAAGCCCCTCCACCACTTACAAGGTGGTGTCCCTTCGGAGGGGCCTAAAATCAACTATGACAATTTCGGCCCCTTCTCTGATCACCGTGCGACCCTTTCCCCGTACTGCTTTTTAGGGTGCACGGTAAACTCATGTTCCCGTTGTGTCACACCTGCGCTGTATCAAGTCAGAGGCAGAAATGCGCCCACAATGATGGCGAGAGAGCCCTGGTAGGGATGTGGTGTACCGTATAATTGGAAATAGCCATCTCTAAAGGGTACAGGGTGAGGGAAAATCTACCAGGTTTGGTATTTTGAACTGACATCTACAAAACTCTCCTCTATCAACATAAGACTAAGGCGTGGAGTTCAGCCCAGGGTTCCTGCGCTCATCAGGGGGTGGGGGAAGGGGTGATTTTCTTTTCATTTTATAATATTTAGATTGCTATACCTCTTGTTTCTTATGGCTGTAACTACATATAAATGATTAAAAAAAAAACATTTATATATCATTCCTTTCTTTAGCTTTTACGTATGTTTTATTGTACCCCCCTTGGAAATATAGATATGTGGGTTAGAAATGTTTTTAAATTTATTTAGCCAGTCTTTCTTACTGGCTTAATTGTAGAAACTTGATGGCAAATGTGATGTATTGCTGTACAGACTTGTTCGTCCTTTTATTGAAAGATCACTAAAAATATTTGATGCTATATTACTTGCATATCGGAATATGAATAATAATATTTTTGTGGTCTGAATTTTTTTTTTTTAGCCATACAGGTGACCAACACACTAGCAGTAAAAGGGTTAATACTCTTATCTAACCTGAAGGAATCCCTGAATTCCTTACTGCTGAGGCAGCACAAGGAGGAAGGGGGACACTTATTTGTTACATTTGTATCCCACATTTTCCCACCTATTTGCAGGTTCAATGTGGCTTACATAGTACCGTAGAGGCAGTAGGTTTCTTCAACTGGCTTCGGCATCCCCACCAACAAAGATATTATATCTAATGGGAGGGGGGAGGGAGGAAGAGGAAATGTGGCCCCGCCTATCCCTGTACCCCCCCCCCCCCCCACCATGAACAGCTGCCTAAGGCTCAACTTTAACTGAATCAACTGTGAGCTTAAAATTTTCAATCGAGTGGTTAATCGAAGTTGAAATTTTTAATCGAAATGCAGCCCTACTGTTTAGTACTTACAGTAACAGCTGGATCCAACATGGCCTGACACCATTCCACAGCTTCTATTGTACAAGATCTCATGGTTTCCGTGCGACCATGATAAAACATTCTGGTGGTGGCAGTTTCATAACAGCAACCTGGGCTGGAGAGAAATATAGAATTTGCAGTAACTAAAATCTCTTGGTGTCTGACTGACTCGGAGAACAGATCTACTGCAGTGCAGGACAGAATGAGTCTGGGTCTTCTATCATAGTGATGGTCGATCTGCAGCATATATGGGGGGCAATTCTGTAAAGGTCACTAAGATAGTGTGCAGTATTTTACTGCCTAAGGACTAAATTCTATATATATATCCCACCAACTATTCTATAAACTATAAAGTTAGGCGCAGTTTACAGAACAGCGCTTACGCCCAGGAACTGCGACATTTAGGCGCAGCCATTTACAGCAATGGAAACATGGCGCAAACCTCACGCCTAAATTAAGCACAGATCCCACCTTATAATTATGCACATAACCAAAAGAAAGTCTGTGATCCTTCCATTTCCACGCCACCTATTTTTGATGTGCACCCAAATTTACACATGTACATTTTAATTAATTCTAATTAATGCCAATTGCTTGTCAGTGCTAATTAGCTCATTATTTAATTAAACTGTGTGCACAAATTAGGCTAGATTGCGTATTCTATGACTGCAATTACGAGATAATTTCTGTTATAGAATACCAGTATAAGTAGGCATTAACATGCCTACTTAACCCAGCTCTATTGCTGGCGTAAATGCGTACGCCTAAACAGACATTTACACATGTAACTTACAGTATTCTGCAAATACCACATGTAAATCTGGGACCCACCCATGCCCCTCCATCTGTGAATGGCCTCTTGTAGTTACATACTATGGGCTAGATTCTATGTATCACGCCTAAAAACAATTGGCGCCAATTAAAAATACACCTAGGCGTGTTCTATAAACCCTGCCTAATTTAGGTGCAGTTTAGAGAATACATCTAAATTTAGGCATAGTATATAGAATATCCCCAGCACCCATTTTCCGTGACTATATTTAGTCACGGCCATTTACGCCAGTGAAAACCTGGCATAAATGCCACCGTTTGAATTATGTGCGCATTCAGCATATTCTGTAACAGTGTGCGCAAATTCTAGGAAAGCCCATAACCCACCCATGGCTACACCCCTTTTCAGATCCACATCTTAGAATTTACACGCATTATTTTATAGAATACGCTATATATAGACCTCATTATCTTTATTTTCCTTTCAAAATTTTCAGCTTTCACCACAGAAACATTTTCTTTCAATCATTCTTCCATCACACACCCCAGCAGCAACTCCTCTCTCTTCCACTAAAGCAGTTGATCTTCCCAACTGCTGTTTCTGTTCAGGTTCTTTTCAGGAGCCAATCAGCTGCCTGCTTTCTTTTGCTCTTAAAGAGCTTTACATTCTATCACACTAAATATGATTAAAATTACTATAAGGAAGAAGTCAGGTGGGCTCTCTCCAAACTTAGCTTTTATTGAAAAAGTGCCGCTTTTGGAGTAGTTTTTAAATTTTATATTTGACTTCATAGTACTTTCACTTTTTGCAAACTTAAACAGTTTCTCTCAGTGCTGCACCAAAATAGCCTGCCTTAAAAACACTTCCTGACTTTTTGCTGCTTCAAAATATTTTTATATTTAATGAAAGGAGCTAGTCTTCATGCCAGTCTCCTTTGCTGTTGGGAATGCACACAAATTCATGCCATTTTCGGGCTAGAAATAGGCTTGCTGAGCCCCCACTTCCCTTTTAACTCCCAGCAACCTTTACAGCTACATTAGTTTTACTGCCAAGCAATCACTCTACTCCGTGCAACTTGTGTTAAAACCATGCCCATATATTCAAGATCCTTCCCAGGACTAGCCAATTTCACCGGCACTTAAAATTTAATATAATTGGTAGTTCAGGACTCCTCTTCACTCCTGGCCCTTCCTAAAGTTCAGGCCTTTCCTCCCCTTTGTGCACGCACGACTGACATCTCTGATGACGTCAGCGCACTACACAGTAACATGTGTAAACACTAGGTCCAAACAAGACCAAGGCCTTTATTAATGCTGCCTCCCAACGCTCCCAGCTGGCCTGGATCAGCAGTGATTGCACAGGCTGCTCAACCCCCACAGTGGGAGAGCCACCATCATTGGCACCACACCCGGAGTCCCCCAGGAGACCAAGTAGACCCCCGAGTCCAGGTAAATTTAAAAATTAAATTTTAATAACCTCTGGTTACATTAGCAAGCAGCCTACATGGCAACAACCAACATGCAACTGGTGCCTAGCTTTAGGTGACCTGTTATAGAATTGCCTTTAAAGTCATCTCGGGTAGCAGTTAAGAGACAAATCCCACTGTCGACGATATAGACTTCTGGTACACAATAGCCTGGCCACTTTAAATGTTAGGAATTTCAGGGCACCCAAGATTAAAGGGTTTCCTCATTAATGTTCTATCAGATGCTGTAGACACTCCCTACTCCAGTACTTCTCTAGCTGGTCCTGGAGTATCCCCTAAGCCAGCTGGGGTTTGGGAATATCCACAATGACTATGCAAGGGATAGATTCACATGCAATGTGGGGTATATGCAAAGCTCTCTCATTCACATTCAGTGTGGATATCCTGAAAACGCAACTGACTTAGGCTATACTCCAGTACCAGCTGAACAATTACTGCTCTGCAGGATGATTTGAACTGTAGATGAGGAAGGAGCTGCCCGATTATGCCCTGGGTGTCCCTAAACTGGTGTCATTATAGTATTAAATGGGAAAACATTTTATTTTTGCCATCAGAGAGAGAAAATGGGAGAATTAATAGGATGGAAAGGACACCTGCTGTGATTTTGCAATAGAAGACAAATGATTAATAATCTAATATATAGCTATTGTTTGATCAAAAATTTTAATCATAGTTAATCACCTAATTAAAAATATTGATTCCAATTAATCACATTTAAAAAATTCACAGTCATAAACAGAACATAACACATTTAATCATAAAGTGGCAATATTCAGCCCAGTACCTGGTTAGCTAACCAAGTGATAGACTGAACATTGGGAGGAAGAGGAGGAATTAGTTTAACAATCCAACTTCATTTGAAGCCCCTCCCCATGAGCATCCACCTCCTTCCAAAGCCCGTCTCCAAAAGCATCCACCCCCCCTCCTGAAGCTCCTCCCCATCAGCATCAACCTTCTCCCAAAGACCCTTCTATCCCTCTATTGACCCCACCAGGCCTACCTAAATGATGCCATGGTGGTGTAGGGTAGGGCAGGTGGGACAACCCTCTGTCACTCCTGCCCATGCTATCTCCAGTTTCAAAATGGTGGCTGAAACCTCTAGTGGTAGTCCCACGGTACAACTGCTAGTAGTATCATGAAACTACCACTAGAGGTTGTGGCTGCCATTTTGAGCCCAGAACAGGTCAGGGGCATAGCCAGACACCCAATTTTGGGTGGCCAGAAGAACCCCGCCTCATTCCACAGATGATGTGGTCTCTCAAATATCCTCCCTCTCCCGCATACCTTTTAAATAGCAGATTTTCACCGGCAACAGGCATCAACTAATACACATTGCTGATGTTGGCTCCATACCAGGGGCGTAGCCAGACACCCAAGTTTGGGTGGGCCTGGACCCAAGATGGGTGGGCAGAACTCTGCCTTGTCCTACAAGTGATTTGGATTCTCCCTCTCTCGCCTGCATGCCATATGGTCTTTCAAACATCCCCTCTCCCCCATATACCTTTTAAATAGCAGATTTTCACTGGCAGCAAACAGTTGTCGGGAGTTTTTGGCTGGTGAGGCTTGGGATCCCTGCCAGCCACATTATAGCTATGCTGGTACTGGGTGGGCCCACTCAAGCCCACCCTTGGCTACGCCATTGGAACAGGTATAGACTGGAGTGACGGGGGGGGGGGGAGGGGGAAATCACTCCTACCCTCCCTATTCCAGGCCACAAGGACATTCTTAAAGTAGGCCCAAAAAGGGCATCTAGAGGGCGATCTCTTCAGGATGGAGGATGCTTGGGGGGAAGGGAGGAAGGGGAAGGAGTAGAAAGGGTTTTGGATGCTTTATTCAGTCTACAGTGGTCAGTGTACAAAAAAACGCTGACCACTACGGACTGATTACAGATCTGGATAGTAAGCATTTCATTAGCGTTGTTAATTATTTAAATGCCATTAAAATTTTCACATTAATTGCTATAGTTTATGGCGATTAATAACAGAATCTAATACCAGACCAAGTGGTTTGGTATCTTTACAAGACTTACCGTCTGTGAAGTTTATAATATGCCAACTGAAGCGCAAGCTGAACTAACGTGTCAGGGTGAAGCTTCAGCTCTTTGACAAGCTTCTTGCCGAAAGATGTGAAAGCATAATTGATTAGCTGCAAGTCAGACGCCTGACAAATAAAGTAACACAAATCACCACTACAGATTCCAGTATACCGCATGCCTCATTTAATTCCCTTCAGCCCCCTCCCCTCCAACTCACCTTGAATTACCAATGAAAAGTTGGGAGTGAAACCCAAATAAGTATGCAAAAGTTGGGGGGGGGGGGGGGGGAGAGCTTACTCTCCCTTTCATGACTGAATTCCTGACCCCTCTTGATTTCTAATCAATCCTGAGTTTACTCAAGAGAATAGCAAGAGCACAATGTCCAAAAAAAAAAAACCCACTGCATGCCCTTTAGAACAGTTTTGTGAGGTAGTCAGTACAGCCCCAGGCTGTCTTCCACAGGTCATTCCAGAGACCTTTACCCTTGACAACACAGCTGGCTCACTGTCATCCCCCAGACCCTGCCTATAGGCTCCCTGGAGTGCCCAACACTACACATTACCCTATTAGAACATAACATCACAGGAATATGCTAAATGCAGAAGACACTACAGGAATGAGGCAGTCACCCCAGCAGAACTTAAGCACTGCTATGGAGCTAGAGACACAAATCTACACAGAGCGGAGGGACACTGGCAACCATTTAAAGTAAAATACTGGTGTAGTTAAATCCATGTTATCTTCTCTGCTGCAGGTGCATGGCTCTACCATAACGCAGGAGTGGCCTGAATGGATGCAGGGCCATGTGCAGAGGCCTATTGTGGGGCCTCATTTGCACAGCTGCTCTATGGTAGGGCTAACCCTCCCACCGTGCTGTTGAAACCTTTGCAGAAGACCAACCAACCCTGGATATTTGGCTTTGGTTAGTATGTTCGCATTTCTACTCCAGCTAATTCTAGGCCCTGCAAAGGATTCGATTTGATGACCTGTCCAGAATGTATGTGCCATCTAAACTGGTGTTAGGCTGTGCTGGTGAAGGCACAATGTATAAACAAGCCCCATGCCTGCAGTCTGCCAGATTTAAAAAAAATATATATATATCTTTTCTTGCTTTGCTGAACTTAATATTCAGCCAGCGGCTGTCAGCATTTTTTAAACTGTGGGCTGAACTGAGCCTGGATATTCAATGCCGGACCATGTCTGGGCTCCGGAATTGAATATCTGGGATACAGTGGAAGCTAACAGTGTACCTAGCTTTAATTCCAAATCAAGCTGCATCAATACGGAATGCTCTTCCTTTATCTGTGAGCTCTTTAACTCATTTTCAATTCTGTAATCAACTTAAGACATTTTTGTTTAAAAAAAATGTGTGAAATGATCTTTAGTCAGCTATGACTTTTACCTTGTAAATTCCCAGATGTTTGTTCTGGCGTCTTTCTTAGGTGATCTGCATGGAACTGCGAAGGTTATTGCGGAATAGAAGCCCTTAATGTAATGTAATGTAATATTCAGACCAATGTGCACTTAACCTATCAGCAGACTGAATATTGCCGCTAACCGATTAAGTACTGGCTCCACCCAAGCACCACCCCTGGCACTTAACTGGACAGTGCCACCGGTGGCCACAGCCAATATGCAGCTGCACCGCCTGATCAAGAGCTGTTGAATATCAGCAGACAAACCAGTTCAGCGGGGTTTAAGAGAGGAGCCTCTCCTGCCTTGTTAAATCCTTTTAAATATCAGATCTTCAAACTTTAAAACAACTGCTAACTAAAAAAAGAAAAAAAAAAACACCACACACAAAAATTCTAAGACATGGTAACTGCACCTGTTTTTGGTATTGTTCCTTGGCGAGTCTAATATCATCCAACACTTTCAGGTCCACGGTGAAAACGAGTTCCTCTGGCCATGGAATGTCACGTATTTTATGTGAACCCTATTGATGGAAAGAATTCCCAAACACTACATGAAAATAAAAACCCTACTACCCCTCAGCAAATCAAGCAAAATGCAAAGGATACAGTGATGGCAAGCTGATTTGCCAGCATTTAAAACAAATTACTTCCTCTGCAAGCCTCTTCCACACCAATGCTAGCCCCCGATGAAGTGACCAGAAAGGGTAGGAAATGGTTTTCTATTGAGCTAGTCATCTGATCCACCATATACACACTCCCCTGGATTCTATATATAGCACCCAAATTTGGATGCACTGCTGAGATATGTGCAAATTAACTGGTTAATGAGCTCTTAACTATCAATAATTGGGTGCCAACCCAATTACTGATGTTAACCGACACTCGTTAAAAATTTTCACACACAGGGATCAGCGCTGTGTGTTATTCCTTCAACAGATGCTTAGTGCCGATTTTTCTCAGTGCCCATTTTTGAGTGCTTTTTATGGAATTTCCTTCATTGTGATTTAAATCTCTGTGCTAAAAGACACAATATTCTTCCACCTCCCTTGTGCCTGACATCACACCTACCACTAGGCTCCATCAGCTTAGAGGGGACCTTAAAGCACTGACAATTTACAGCACCAGGCACGTACCTTCCATAGTCCTTCATTTTCCATAACTTTCCAATCTACATACTCGTTCATGCCTATCAAGACGATACCATCAAATGGTGAATGCTGGAAGACACACAATACAGGACCAATCAACCAGGGCAATCCATTCAGAGCAGAAACATCCAGACATATATTGTATCATGTAGGATGTTCATAGTAAAATACACTATCAGTTTCAAAGTGAAAAACGAACATCAAAAAGTAGAAGGAAGGCATCCTGTATATGCAATGGCAATATCTGAATACTATATGTAGGGCAATTCGCAAAAGCCATTTACCTGTGTCAATTACTCAGGAGTAATCTAAGGAAATAATCCTTTAAATAAAGGGTGGTGGATGTGTGGAACAGCCTCCTGGAGAAGGTAGAGGAGACAAAGACTGTATATGAATTCAAGAAAGAATGGGAAAAGCAATGTTCTCCCAAGTGTCTTTTAAAATAGGCTCACCTTCCCTGCCCCCACCCAGCTACTATTTCATGCAATCCAGCTGGCACAATTTTATGGGGGAGCACTGGACAAGTACATAGGATCTCTAATGGCGAGCAAGGTATAGCAGTCTGTATAGATGGGCAGATTAGTTAGACCATATAGTCTTTATCGGCATCATTTTCTCTGTTTCTATATTAAATAGTTGCTCGCAATTGTAAAAGGGCTTTGGAGAACTGTCCTCCTTGCACATGGGTGAACACATGTGCACTATTCTACATGCCTGTACTCCTACCTGCATTTTCAAGGAGGTGTTTCAGTAGTGGGGTTAGAGTCAGAAAACACAGGTGCAAACTTCAGAAGGCACATTTCCCCTAGGAAATTTCATACACAGATGGACCTTTCTTTTTAGAACCAGTCCAAAATGTGCAGGGAAATTGTGGGAACGGGATAGGAGGCAATATTCTGTTGTGGGTTAGGAATTGATTATTGGACAGAAAACAGAAGGTAGGGTTAAATGGCCTTTTCTCTCAATGCAGGAGAGTGAATAGTCACGTGCCACAGAGATCTGTACTGGGACTGGTGTTACTTAACATATTTATAAATGATTTGGAAACTAGAACAAGTGAGGTGATTAAATGTGTTGATGACAAAACTATTCAAGTTTGTTAAAACACATGCAGACTGTGAAAAATTGCAGGAAGACCTTAAGAAATTGAAAGACAAGGCATTCTAATGGCAGATGAAATTTAATGTGGACAAATGCAAAGTGATGCACATTGGGAAGAATAACCCAAATCATAGTTACCTGATGCTAGGGTCCGTCTCAAGGATCAGTACCCAAAGAAAAAGATCTAGGTATTGTTGGGAGGCGGCCACAGGATGCTAGGAATTATTAGGAAAGGGATGGTAAATAAGACCAAGAATACCAAAATGCCTCTGTATCACTCCATGGTGCAAACTCACCTTGAATACTGAGTTCAGTTCTGGTCACCTTATCTCAAAAAAGATATAGCAGAATTAGAAAAGATTCAAAGAAGAGCAACCAAACTGATAAAAGGGATGGAACTCCTCTCATATGAGAAAAGGCTAAAGAGGTTAGGACTCTTCAGCCTGGAAAAGAGACGGATGAGGGGAGATATGATTGAGGTCTACAAAATCCTTAGTGGTGTACGAGTAGAAGTGAATCAATTTTTTTACTCTTTCAAGAAATACCAAGACTAGGAGACACACTCAATGAAGTTACTGAAATACTTTTAAAACAAATAGGAGGAAATATTTTTTCACTCAACGAATTAAGCAGCTCTGGAACTCAATACCAGAGGATGTGGTAACAGCAGTTAGTGTATCTGTGTTTAAAAAAGGATTGGACACGTTTCTGGAGGAAAAGTCCATAGTCTGATATGGGGAAGTCACTGCTTTCTCTGGGATTGGTAACATGGAGTCTTGCTACTATTTGGGTACTTTTGGCCTGGATCGGCCACTGCTGGAAAAAAAAAAAAAAAAGGATCCAGATGGTTACTGACACTAAGCACTGTGATGACGCTCTGTGAATTTCTACTCTTAAAATATTTTCCTCTGCTTATTTGCTGCTGGGCAAGACGCCCAAGAGATGAGGAAGAGTAAGGAATCTTCCTCCAACCTCGATGCTGACTCCGTTGGCTGTGGGACAGCGGTCCATGGAGCAGTTCGTCACAGTTCCCCAATCACTTCCGGGTGTTCCTGCTGCAGCAGACAGAGCAGAGACTGCCTCACTGCTGGGCAGTGATGTATCACTGAGCCCATCATCTCCATCCCTGCCACCGGCGCTTGAGCTCTGACGGGGAGTCAGGTACAGGAGAAGCCTGTTATAGCAGCCCTGACCCTGCAGGAGATTCCTAGTCAAGCGGTTAAGCGAAGTGAAGCAGTACTGGAGTCAGAACCACAAGGACCAGGACAAACCATTGGTCCTCTTGAACCAGGAGTTGGAGGTGTAGGTGAGACTTCTTTATCAACATTTGCTGTTCCTCCTTTGCTCAAGCCATCTGTGGTCATTCTTGAAGTTCTATGGAAGGCAGTGGAATCTATGCACAAGCTCTGTGAATTTTTGCACAAATTGCTTCTCAATCTTTGGCTAACTCACAGTTGACCGAGTCTGAAATTAATACTTTGAAAAGAAAAGACTTTCCTTTTTTACAGGACTTACCATAATAATTAATAATAGGAACTCTAATACATCACCACTTACTTGATAATCTGTTTTCTGATTTATTGAATTGATTATATCCATTATGTTACACTTGTTCTTTATGTAACCAATTGTTTATGTACTCTTGATTGGTGCTTGTTATGATGTATTATTGTAAGCCACATTGAGTCTGCAAATAGGTGGGAAAATGTGGGATACAAATGCAACAAATAAATAAATAAAAATGTTGTTCATTTAGATCAAGAGGTAAAATCTATTAAGAGTACTCAATCCTCTCTAGTGATGGACAAGATGGTTACTCATCGAAGGTTGGAATTTATGCAGAACAGAGCTAGGTCTTTAAAAGTACGTATTTTGAATTTTCCTCATATAATCTCAACAGCATCTACAGAAGCTTTCTATAAGTATTTAAGAGACATTTAGAAATTTCTGGAAAATACTGTGCCCCCTTCAAACAATATATATTATGTCCCACTTGTTGGGAAAGATCATCGAGGGCCTATACAAACTGAATCCTCTAAATTAGATGTTACTGACATGTTGGAGAATCCACAAACATGGAGAACTCAACGAAATCCCACGGACAGTCACAATACAACAAAACAGTGAGTAAAAAAACTAGGAGTTCTTAGACTGCACAGCCCAGACTCTCATGCGAGAGATCTGGCTCACGCTTCAGGACAAAGGTCTTTTTTAAGACCACTACAATACAGACTGTATTTTACAACATTGCTAATTCTGGATCATCATTATCGTTCTCAAGTATTTAGACTCCTGATGTAGGCCCTTTGGCCGAAACACAACATTGTGTCAAGTCAATATACTGATTAATAAAGTTTGGTTCATCTTCACTGTGGAACTCCTGGTTTTTTACCCCCTGTTTTTTTGGAAACTTGTGACTGGGACTGTCACTTTGTTTCCTTCTTATTCGATCAAGATAGAGACTCAGTGATGTACTTGAATTTTTGTTTTCAAAATGTAGAATTTCTTGGATATAAAATTAGAATTTTTCTAGATGTTTGTAAAAAAAAAAAACAGGAGTTTAGGAAACAGTTTCTTGCTATGAAGCAGAAATCCTGACTCTTGGGTTTAAATTTTTCTTTTTTCATTTAAATGTAAGATTCAACTGCGTGAATCATCATATGTATTTTATGATCCAATACAGTTGCAGGCTTTCATTCAGAGCAAGAATCAGGTGTTGAAACGATTACACTAAAAAAGTTTGAGTTAACGGAGTATTACAAATATGTGGGTTGGAGTTTTCAGTGCCTCTGTGTTAGAATTAATAATTGTTTAATTTTTCCTCAGTAAGAGCTCTCCAATACTTCCTATTCTTGGAATCCTCCCAATTGTAGTCTGAAATTTTCATTTTATATTCTGTTGGAATTTTCCTTTTATTTTCTGTAATAATTGCTTTTTAATATGAAAAATTTCTATTCAAGATTGTTTCTTAATGTATAATTGTGAAATTTATAAATAAAATAATTTAAAAAAAATAGGGAAAGAGGATACTGGGTTAGATGAACCATTTGGTCTGACCCAGTATGGCTATTCTTACGTTCTTGCTTCTCAGAGTTTTGAAAACTGCCCCTAGCATGGACACAGAATACTATGTAAAATAAAACATTCGGTGCCATATGCTTAAACAAATCATTCGTGAAAGTATATTGTTTCACCTGAAAAATCAAAGCCCGAACCTGCTTCTTGACTTTAATTGAAGATTTATTTTAAATGTGCATGTTATGACTTATCATCCTCACACCTTAAGTATCACTTTATATTTTTTCTTAATTCCACCATCTCAAACCCAGTAGGCAACCCTCCAATCCCCTAAGTTACAGCTGCTCCCAAGCACCCCAAAGCAGTTCCTATACCCGTCATACACATTTCCCACAAGTGTAAAGGATGTCCACAAAGTGATACCAATCAACTTCAAAAACGGGTGCAAAGTGAAATTTTATATATTTTCACCAATTTACTCTACCTTGAGCACCCATCATCTCCCCCCCCCCTCCAAATTATGTACCCATCCAAAAGTATTCCATTTGCAGTTAACAGAACACAAGGTAATGAAATAAGGAATATACCATATCCTAATTACAGCCCAACCCTAATAATGGCCCACCGCTCTGTTTCAGCATGAACTAATATATTCCACCAATAGCCCAACCCCCCAGAATTTGCAGTGATCAGCATTACTCTTCTCCGCCCTTCTCTCCCCCCTCCCAACAACTGGATCATTCTATTTACCTTTTCTCATGGTTCGGCATGCACAGATACTCAAGGCTCCGCACCAGCCATACATCATAATCATGAAAAGAGGTAAGAGGACAGACCAAGTCATCGTGGGGGTGGGGTTTGGAGAGTGGAGGAGAGCAACACTGGTTACAGCAGGGGAGCAGGAAGAGAGAGAGAGAAAGAGAGAGAGAGAAAGAGGGAGCAAGAGAGAAAAAGAGGGAACAAGAGAGAACACTTCTATTAATAGCCCATCCTAGACTTTAAAAAAACCCACTATTTTGTACAAATAGCCAGGTGATTATTAGGAAAAATAAGGTATTTACTTTTTGTTTTGTAACGATTCACTAACTACTTTGAGCATCTATTATATGCAAATCTATCAAATGTATATTCATTGTGGGGTGTGTCCCGAGGACTGGGTTGAGAACTCCCATACTTAGGCATAAGGACATAAGAATAACCATATTGGGTCAGACCAATGGTCCATCTAGCCCAGTATCCTGTTTCCAATAGTGGCCAATCCAGGTCACAAGTTCTTGGCAGAAACCCAAACAGTAGTAACATTCCATGTTACCAATCCCAGGGCAAGCAGTGGCTTCCCCCATGTCTATCTCAATTGCAGACTATGGGTTTTTCCTTCAGGAACTTGTCCAAAACGTTTTTTTAAACCAGAGACATCTGCAATGAGTTCCAGAGCTTAACTGTTTGTTGAGTGAAAAATATTTCCTCATATTTGTTTTAAAAGTATTTCCATGTAATTTCATTGAGTGTTCTCTGGTCTTTGTACTGTTTGAAAGAGTAAAAAACCGATTCACTTTTACTCGTTCTACTCCACTCCGGATTTTGTAAATCATGTCCTCCTTCAGCCATCTATTTTTCAAGTTGAAGAGCCCTAACCTCTTTAGCCTTTTGCATTTGAGCGGAGTTCCATCCCCTCCATCATTTTGGTAACTCTTTGAGCTTTTTCTAATTCTGCTATATCTTTTTAGAGATACAGCGACCAGAACTGAATACAATACTGAAGGTGAGGTTGCACCATGGAGTGATAGAGGCATTATAGGTTTCTTGGTCTCTTTCCTAATAATTCATAGCATCCTGTTTGCTTTTTTGGCAACTGTGGCACACTGGGCAGATATTTCAGCATATTGTCTACAATGACACATAGATCCCCGAGGTGGACCCTAAAATCAAGTAACTATGATTCAGATTATTCTTCCCAATGTTTGTCCACATTACATTTCATGTGCCATCTGGATGCTCAGTCTTCCAATTTCCTAATGTTTTCCTGCAATTTTTCACAGTACATGTGTTTTGACAACTTTTGAATAGTTTTGTGTCATCTGCAAATTTAGTCACCCTGTGGTTCAGATTCCCAGATCATTTATAAACATGTTAAATAACACCAGTCCCCATACAGATCCCTACAGCACTCCACTATTCACCCTTATTTGTTGAGAAAAATGGCCATTTAACCCTAGTCTCAATGGGGTGTATCTCACAACTCATGACAATGTGTTAGTGAAGTTTTGGAAACAGGCCTCTTATTAAGCAATATGTGAAGTTAGAAAGTAAAAAAAAAAAACAAAAAAAAACCTTACATCACAGTTTGTGCCAAATGTTCCATTTGAGAAAATGAGAAAGTTGTAGGATTTGTCCCCCCAGCGTATTGTTGGATCTCCGGTTAACGTCAACAAGGTGATCTACGAACAGAATTACAACCGTGAGCAAAGTGTTGCAAAGAACATTTCTAATGATTTTAAATAAGACACACCTGTCCTACTTAATGGCTGTTGAAATAGGCAGTACTTACAGAGCACATGATTATGTCTAAAGGAAGAAAGGTTCAGAGGCGATACTAACATGACAATGTTGTCATGTTGGAAGGCCTGGAACATTCGCACACATTTTTTTTTTTTTTTTAACAGTCTGCCTGGGATAACACTGCTCCTGCAGATAAAGGCTTTCCCATGACTCCATAGCCAATTAGGTTTTCAGGATATCCACAATGAAAATGCATAATTTGCATATATTGGAGACCCAGTATAAACACATCTTTCATGCATATTTATTACAGTTTTCACACTTTTACACAAACTATGGCAGAATACTCTGCTAAGGTTGGAGAAGTGTATCTCTGATATGGAAAATCAACTCTTTGTCAGCTTAAGATTAACTTTGACACTATGCAAAAATAGAAAGAATTGTGGGAAAAGTTAGAGGACCTGGAAAACAGCTCCTGTTGGAGCACTCTCCAATTTGTGGGTTTACCTGAATTGCCTGCGAAACAAAAATGCATTGGATTCTTGGAAAAATGGATCCCATAGGCCCTGCCTTACGGGGACCACCTAGGCAACCTTAGGGTGGAGAAGGAACAGAAGAGTTCTGAGAGAAGAGGACATATCTCTGGTAAGTGAACATTATTTTGCTTTGTGCTTTGGGAACTTAAAGATTGGGGTTTAAATGAGAAATTGTAGGTCAGTGATAGGAAGAATAAAAATATAAAAAAGCAAACTTTATCAACTAATCTCCATACTCTTTACACCCTAGTTTTATCATCACCGTGGAAAGCAGACTGTGGAGTACCTCAAGGATCACCACTATCACCGATCCTCTTCAACCTAATGATGACCCCACTAGCCAAGTTCTTATCCAGCCAAGGCCTTAACCCTTTCATCTATGCAGACAATGTCACAATATACATTCCTTATAAACATGAACTGACAGAAATCACCAACGAAACCAAACTCAGCTTGAACATCAGGGACTCATGGGCAAATGCATTTCAACTAAAACTCAAAGAAAAAACACACTGCCTCATCCTCTCATCCCAATAAAGGGCGGACAACCCCCCAAGTATAAACACCCCAGATTACACCCTCTTTATCTCAGACAGCCTGAAAATCCTCAGCGTTACAATGGACTGTAACCTCACACTAGAGAGCCAAGTGAAATCCACAACAAAGAAAATGTTCCACTCAATGTGGATACTCAAATGAGTGAAACCATTCTTCCCAAGGGAAACATTTCGCAACTTGATACAATCAAGCCACATAGACTACTGCAATGGAATTTATACAAGATGCAAAGAACAAACCTTAAAGAAAACTTCAGACCGCTCAAAACATGGCAGCCAGGCTTATATCTGGAAAAACACGATTTGAAAGTGCAAAACCCCTCCGTGAAAAACTGCACTGGCTCCCAATCAAAGAACGTATTGCTTTCAAAATCTGCACCCTGGTTCACAAAATCATCTTCAGCGAAGCCCCAGGATACATGACAGACCTCATAGACCTACCAACCAGAAACTCATTCGAATCAACACGAACATATCTAAATCTCCACTACCCAAGCTGCAAAGGGCTTAAATACAAATCAACTTATGCATCCAGTTTTTCCTACATAAGTACACAACTGTGGAACGCATTACCAAAAGCCTTGAAAACAATGTATGACCACCTAAACTTCCGGAAATCACTAAAAACCAACCTGTTTAAAAAGGCATACCCTACTAATCCAATTTAAATCCCTGAACTCTGTAACACAATGAAACCAAAGTACATAATGGACCCAACAGAACTCTTCCACTCTATGATTCCCTAATGTGTTTGTTCCACATGAACCTTATCTTACCACAACATCACTTTGTATTTGTTCATATCGGAGTCGGCGAACGCCTCTCCAGTACTATGTAAGCCACATTGAGCCTGAAAATAGGTGGGAAAATGTGGGATACAAATGTAACAAATAAATAAATCAAATTTGAACTTTGTACCACTGCATTAACAGATAGCCTCTAGCAGGCACAGCAGGACCTAATTTAGTATTTATTGAGTCTGGGGATCGTTGTGATATAGACCTGGGCTAGATGGACCATAAGAACATAAGAGTAGCCATACTGGGTCAGACCAATGGTCCACCTAGCCCAGTATCCTGTTTTCCAAATAGTGGCCAAGCCAGGTCACAACTACCTGGCAGAAACCCCATCAACATACCGAGGCCCAAAGACAGCAGGAAGAACCCACCACCCTGGGCGCAAGCTCGCCAGGGACACAGTCACCCCCCCCACCTCACAGCAGAGCACGGCAGCACCACCGGCCTGCCAGACTCACTGTGTTGCCTGTGAGTTCTCATCCTCCGAATAGACTGGCTGCTGAGCGGGCTCTCACACAGAGGTAAAACAGGGAAAAGGCACAGAACACCCAAGGGGGAAGTCACGACAGGGACCCAGCACCACCAGGTATGTCTGCTCAACTGGGAACCAGTTGACCAACTGGTCCAGGAGCAAGGCCTCAGAACCAGAGACAGAGGAAGTCTGTCCATCCACCTGCTGGAGATAGAAGATACTGAGGAGCTGAGTTGCTAGCAGGGAGCTATGTAATGGTGCTCAGTTCTGTATTTTCTATCTCCACCTGCTGGTCGATGGACATAACTACCCACTTGTCCTGGAATAGTGGGAATGAATGTAATGGAAACCGGATTTTCACAAAAGGAAAAATTACTGCTGCGCATACCAAGATGACTTCATCCAAGGACACGGTGTTTGCTGCAAACTTGTCCCAGTTATCTCTTGGGAAAAGCGAAGGAGCGTACCTCACAGAGACCATGGCTCCAAGTTTTTAATGAAAATTAAGAGGGAGGTTTGCTACCATCTGATAAGACTTTCTTTGCTAATAACAAGGCCTCTTTTCATGACCATGAACTCTGCTGGACAGAACTACGCCATTAGTGACTGGTCCATAGGTATCATCTGACCCAGAACGATGCCAAGGTTGGACTGAAGAGGAGAAAGGAGAAGACATGTTTGAGACTAGAAGAGAGAAGAGAGAAGAGAGAGAGAGAGAGAGAGAGAGAGAGAGAGAGAGAGAGAGAGAGAGAGACTGTGCTATTGGAATTCAGAGTACAGACCTAGGATTTTACTCCTGGACTGAGAGACTCGCTGGGGCTACAGCTCGAGTCTCAGAGGAGGAATCTGCTTCTTTACCATTGGAAGTCTGCTATAAAGACGGCAAGGTGAAATAACAGGATACACTACCTATGGTTAGGGGATAGTTAGTCCACGGTTTTATCTGTGATAGATTGGTTGTCAGGATTGGTGGTTGGTGAATCATTAGCTGCTAAGTGTGTATTTTGCACAAGACATATTATTTGTGTAAGCTCTCATAATAATCCTTAGGATATTATTATATATTTCTTTGTATATATATATTTTGGTGAATCTATTTTTGGTAGCGCTAATCTATTTTTGGTAACACAAATCTATTTTTATAAATCTGCTTTGCATTTGCCATATACAACTTATTTTTCTAATTCATAATAATAAATAACATATTTCATCTGTGGCATTGTTCCTTTCATTGGTACAGTAAGGGCCAATTAGGTACTGTCATTCCTCTTAGCAAATGAGCCCAGAATAATTGCTTTTGTGTGTGATTATCTGATATAAAAGTATCTTACAATATGCCAGGAAAATGACATGGACAAATCATGATCAAGTATACATATGTAGTTCACATTATGCTTTATGTGATGAGTTATCTTGTTGGCAGATCTTTATCTGCTGTTATCCATTTACTAATGCTACTAATCTATCAAAATTCTTCAAAGATGTAACTAAGCATTTTTTTTTGTCCTTTAGATTGTAAGCTCCTTTGAGCAGGGACTGTCCTTCTTTGTTAAATTGTACAGCGCTGCGTAACCCTTGCAGCGCTTTAGAAATGTTAAATAGTAGTAGTAAGCATGTGGATAATTAAACATTGACGAAGGAGAAAATCCAAGATGGCGATGAAGCAGGTTGTGTGAGATGAACGCTCTCCTCAAACTCTAAAAACATACCTTTTTCTTGGAATAAGCATGCCAAAAAGGAAGGGTAAGCCTAAGGGACCACCCCTCCCGAAGCTAACAACCCCATTATCAGGACAGTCTTCAATCTCCACATTTTTTGTTTCGACCCCGAATGCAGGCATTTCCGTTACCGGGGCAAGGAAGAGCCCCGGTCAGGAGACCAATTTTTTGCTCAGCCCATTAGGACCTGCTACCCCTCCTCCTCTGCAATCAGACAGGACCATTGTGCCGAGTATCAGAATAAAAACCGACTCGAAGGGGCGGCAGATCTCGTCAGTGGAAGCAGCAGTTGAAAACATCTTGGAAGCAGCGGAGGGTGAACAGAGACTTCCAGGAATGGCATCGGGTGAGACAACAGTAGAAGGGATTCAAACTGCTGGCCTACAAGAAGAAATCTCCTTGTGCGCCATGGCGATGCAGCCACTTGTTACATCCCAGGAAGACTCGTTGGAATCTATCTGGACTGCTCTTGAATCTTTGCATAAGGTTTGTGCTTCCTTTATATCAGTTTCATTAAATAATGCTACTCAAGTAAGAAATTTAAAAGAAAAGATTGAAAGTGTCTTAACTAAACAGACTAATCTGGAAACAGATATGACTAAAATACAAGAACAGCAAGCCCAATTCTCTGGAGATCGATTATTATTGCATCAGAAAATAGAAAATTTAGAGAATTTGTCAAGAAATGTAAATCTTCGTATATTAAATTTTCCACAATCTCAATATGTTACTCCAAGAGATATGTTTTTCAAATTCCTAAGAGAGATTATAAGTATTCAGAACAATCTCTACCACATCTACAGAGACTTTATTATTTAAAAGTAAAATCAAAGCAACAACAAATTGATCCAATACAACAGGATAATATATTAGAAACATTGGATATAACAGACCTTCTGGAACAATCCCAAGAGAAAATTGAAACTAGAGCAACCTTGTTTCATTTGTATTCCTTCAAGACAAAGAGGCCTTATTAAGGCTTTATTTTAAGAATATTCATCCTGAATTTAAGGGAAGTAAAGTTTCAATTTTCCCAGACATTTCTAGATGGATGCAACAGAGGAGGAAGAAGTTTCTGGACATGAAACAAGAATCTATTGGGATAAATGCTAGATTCCAATTGAGATTTCCTTGCAAGTGCTTATTATTCTTTAAAGACAAGAGATATGTTTTCTTTGTACCAGAACAGTTGCGACATTTTCTCAATATGCAAAGTAATAAGGAGGAGCACCAGATATAAGCGGGTTAATTGATAGGGGTAACCTCCTGCTAGATTTTCTTCGGAAGAACTAAGATTATTAGACCAACTTCCTTTGGTATAATTCTAGATTTTCTCCCTTATTTGTGGACTTTTAAAACCAATACTTTACTTTATTATATTATATTAATAAAATTTTTATTCTTGAAAAATATTATGTAAGTACTGGTGCATCTATTCAAAGATTGTATCTTTGTATTAAATGAAAATCAAGAAATTAATAACAAACATTGATAAAAGGTATGAACTTTGTTCCACATCGCAAGTTTATAGCCACATGAGCAAATGTTATTTGCAAGGGCATACTTAGAACAGGGAGGAACAAGGACTAGAGGAGTAACTTAATGGACAGTGGAAGTGGGCTGAGAACCTGAGGAACTGGGTTTGAATCCTGGGAAAGTCACTTAACCCTCCACTGCCCCAGGTACAAACACTTAGATTGTGAGCCCACTAAAGACAGAAAAAGTACCTGAATGTAATATGTAAACTGATTTGATTGTACCAAAGAAAGGCAGTATCATCAAATTGACGACCCATACTTAAAATGCAAAGATTGCTTGACACCTTATATTTTGTATTCACTTCTAGTAGCCTCATCTCAAAAATATTGCAGAATTAATTGCTCTGAAGGGCAACAAACAAGTTAGAGACATTCAGTTTGCAGAAGAAACAATTGAGAGGTAATACACCAGAGGTGTATAAAATCCTAATTGATATGAAACATCTTTCTAATAGCACTGAAATAAAGGACTTCTTTTAACTACCTGGGAACATATTTAAAAAATATTTTTAAAGTATTTTTTCAGTCAATACATAATGAAGCTGTGGAAATGTGGTCAAGATTAATAGCAGTATTTCAAAAAGGTTTGGACACATTTCTGGAGAAAAAATCCATTTAAGAAACTATTAGCCAGGCAGATTTGGGGAAAATTATCACCTCTTATTTCTGGGATTAAGGAACAAGAAATGTACTTCTCCATAAAGATCTGCTAGATACTTCTAAGTGACCTGATTAGCCATGGTTGGAGACAGGATGCTGGACTCAATGGAGCATTAATCTGATCCATCATATAATTTATTTGCTTGGGAAATGAATGCACAGAAAAATGGCAGATGTCAGGCTGCATCATCTATTAGTCCTCATAAGTCACCATCAGTTCAAGTGACCAATTGGAATCAAGACAAGTTTGAGGAAAGACTGAACAACTATTATTTAAAGCTATGATTTAGCATTATCAATTACCATGCAATAATCTTCAGGACTGGCATCATCTAATGAGATCACAAACAAACTCCTCTGAATGGTTTCGAGAACAGACACATTCTTTGGGTCCAGGTTGATAAGGTATTCTCGAATCTATGAGACACAAATGCAAGTCACAAGATCTCATAAAGCTGAACTGCAAGGACTTAACACTTCCATTCAAAAAGGAGTCTCTAACCTTTGCCCACCGGGTTCTCTCCTCTGTGGTTAATGCTGACACTCCTGGTCCATTTGATTCAGTGTGGCATCTCTTCTGGATATAGGCAAGTTGTCTTAAAGAAGACGACAGATCTTGATTAGGCAATAACAAAATATAAATCTAGGGTAATAGACAAAGGCCTTATTTTTATGACATTCCTCTTCTAGTAATTTTATCAAACGACGGGCAATTTTGCGTTTTTTTTTTTTTTGGTGGCTTACCAATCACAAGAAAACCTCTCATCAGTCCTGGCAATTGACAACTCCCTCCCTCTCAGCCCCAACTGGCCACTGCTATCTCCTCTCTCCCAGACCTGATCTGCTTCTTCTAAACCCTCTCACCTGCTGCTGCCACAACAGCCAATAACTTTTGCATTGTGTAAGCAGATGTGGTAAATTTGCTTTTTATTTGCAAATTATTGTGCTCATTCACTGCACGGAACCCAAAGGGCTTTCAGAGTTTCTGCTAAAACTCCAGATCAGATATAAAAATGTGAGCTTTACTACTCAGGAGGGGGAAGCATTCCAGAATGTGTTTCCATGATCAACAATAAAGCCTCATCTTAGAAGTGCATCTCAAAAACATGTGGGTAACCCCTCTTCTTTATCTTTTAAGGTACGAGACCCGTTTTTTTCTAATATGTGTATGAACATTCTTTAATGGGCACATCAATTGGGAGAAACAGATTAATGGATTCCCCATCTTATAAGGTGTTAAATTAGGCTACAATTCTGGATTTCCCAGAAGCATGGAACTGGGTAAAAACCCTTTTCTAAGTCTGTATTCAAGTGTCATGAACCTAGTCCTTTGTGGAGCAAATGATTTGATGCAGGAGGTAATGGTGCTGGGGCCTCTTGATAACAGTGATCATAACACGATCCGATTTGATATAAGTACACACAGGAAATCAATACATTAGCATTTAACTTTCAAAAAGGAAACTATAATAAAATGAGAAGAATGGTGAAAAGAAAAGAAAAAAAAAAAAAAAAAAAACTTAGAGGAGCAGCTAAAAAAGTCAAAAAATTTATATTGGGCGTGGTGGATGCTGTTCAAAAATACAACCCTGGAAGCCATCAAATATATTCCATGTAATAAAAAAGGAGGAAGGAAGACCAAATGACAAACAGCATGATTAAAAAGTGAGGTGAAAGAAGCTATTAGAGCTAAAAGAAAATCCTTCAGAACATGGAAAAAGGATCCAACTGAAAAAAATAGGAAACTGCATAAAAAAATGGCAAGTCAAACGCAAAGTGCTGATAAGGAAGGCAAAGAGAGAGATATTGAAAAGCAGACTGCGTTGGAGGCAAAAACGCATAGTAAAAACTTTTTTAGGTATATTAAAAGCAAGAAGCTGGCAAAAGAATCAGTTGGACCGCTAGATGACTGAGGAATAAGAGCGGCATTCAGGGAAGACCATGCCATAGGGGAGAGATTAAATGAATTCTTTGCTTCGGTCTTCACCAAGGAAGATATGGGAGCGATACCGGTGCCAGAAATGGTATTCAATGCTGATGAGTCAGAGAAACTGAATCAAAATTCTGTAAACCTGGAAGATGTAACGGGGTAATTTGAAAAACTGAAGAGTAGCAAATCGCCGGATCGGACGGTATACATCCCAGAGTATTGATATAATTGAAAAATGAACTTGCAGAACTATTGTTAGTAATATGTAATTTATCTTTAAAATCAAGCATGGTACTAGAAGATTGGAGGGTGGCCAATGTAATGCCGATTTTTAAAAAGAGTTCCAGAGGTGATCCGGGAAATTACAGACCAGTGAGCCTGATGTCTATACTGGGCAAAATAAAAAGCAAAATTAAAGAGCATATTTAAAAGCATGGATTAATGAAACAAAGCTAACATGGATTTAGGTGAAGGGAAATCTTGCTTCACCAATCTACTACATTTCTTTGAAGGGGTGAACAAACATGTGGATAAACGTGTATCTAGATTTTCAAAAGGTATTTGACAAAGTACCTCATGAAAGACTCCAGAGGAAATTGGAAAGTCATGGGATAGAGGTGGTGTTCTATGGTGGATTAAAAACTGGTTAAAGGACAGAAAAAAAAAAGAGTAGGGTTAAACAGTCAGTATTCTCAATGGAGACGGGTAGCTAGTGGGGTTCTGCATGGGTCTGTGCTGGAACTGCTGCTCTTTGACGTATTTATAAAAGAATTAGATATGGGAATAACTAATGAGGTAATTAAATTTGCTGACAACACAAAGTTATTCAAAGTTGTTAAATCTCAAGAGGATTGTGAAAAATTGTAAGACGACCTTACATGACTGGGAGACTGGGCATCCAAATGGCAGATGTTTAATGTGAGCAAGTACAAAGTGATGCATGTGGGAAAGAGGAACCAAAACTATAACTATGTGATACAAGGTTCCCTGTTAGGAGTCACCAACCAGGAAAAGGATCTAGGAGTCATTGTTGACGATACTTTGAAACCCTCTGCTGCGTGCTGCAGCAGCAAAGAAAGCAAATAGAATGCTAGGTATTATTAGGAAAGGAATGGAAAATAAAAATGAGGATATTATAATGCCTTTGTATTGCTCCATGGTGCAACCACACCTCGAATACTGTGTGCAATTCTGGTCACCGAATCTCAAAAAAGATATAGTGGAATTAGAAAAGTTGCAGAGAAGGGCGATGAAAATTATAAAAGGGGATGGGACGACTTCCCTATGAGGGAAGGCTGAAAATGGCTAGGGCTCTTTAGTTTGGAGAAAAGACGGCTGAGGGGAGATATGATAGAAGTAAATTAGAGTGGAACGAGTATACGTGAATCGCTCGTTTACTCTTTCCAAAAATACTAGGACTAGGGAGCACGCAATGAAGCCACAAAGTAGTAAATTTAAAACGAATCATTAAACTCTGGAATTCGTTGCCAGAGAATGTGGTAAAAGCAGTTAACTTAGCGTGGTTTAAAAAAAAGGTTTGGAGACCTTCCTAAGTCCATGAGCCATTATTAAAATGGACTTGCTTATTTCTAGGATACTACAATATATAGAGAGGAGAAAATCATTCAGAACATTTGCGATTAACAACAAGGTGGAGTCTCATATATTTTTGCACGAATATTCACATCACTCCCTTGGTGACTCTATTGGCGTGCATAGATTTAATCATCGACTGAAACCACCTCCACCCTAAAGTTGCAATTCATTAAACTTAACATGCTGGAAAGTGCAAATATATGTAAATATATGCAAAAGACACTTAACTTGCGGAGCATATAAACTCCCTTACTCCAATCTGAATAAGGGAGTTTATATGCTCCGCAAGTTAAGTGTCTTTTGCATATATTTACATATATTTGCACTTTCCAGCATGTTAAGTTTAATGAATTGCAACTTTAGGGTGGAGGTGGTTTCAGTCGATGATTAAATCTATGCACGCCAATAGAGTCACCAAGGGAGTGATGTGAATATTTGTGCAAAAATATATGAGACTCCACCTTGTTGTTAATCGCAAATGTTCTGAATGATTTTCTCCTCTCTATATATTGTAGTAGCCTATATTATATTAGGAGTAAGTCAAGCCATATAGTTTTTTGTATTTCTAGGATAAGCAGCATAAAATGTATTGTACTGTTTTGGGATCTTGCCAGGTACTTGTGACCTGGCTTGGCCACTGCTGGAAACAGGATACTTGGCTTGATAGACCTTCGGTCTGTCCAAGTATGGCAGCACTTGCGTACTTACATAGACTTCACTCTACATCTTTTTAATAGTCTGTTTTACCTTGTCTCCCAAGATCTGATAAATGGTTCACAGTTCATGCAAAATGCATTCCATAACTGAGGGGAGTAACATTAATAAATCCCAAGAAAGAAAGATCTGTTAATCACCTTTATGATGGGATTCATCCAAGGCGGTATACAGCAGGTACAGTTCAACATAAAATTTACAATTTTGTTAACAGTATAACAATAGCAAAATGCCCTGCCCAAATATAAGCATAAATACATTCAGGGGTCCTTTTACAAAGGCGAGCTGAAAAATGGCTTGCGGTAGTGTAAGCGTGGATTTTGGGCGTGCGCCGATCCATTTTTCAGTGTGCCTGTAAAAAAGATTGCCGCACGCCCATTTTGGGTCTGAGATCTTACCGCCAGCCATTGATCTAGCGGTAAAAATCCACAAAGTAATCAGACAATAATGACCTATGCGTGTCAAATGCCACTTGGCGCACAGCCGAAAAGAAAAAATATTTTTCAGATGCGCGTATTGGACGCGCGCCAAAAATGAAATTACCGCAAGAGTCATGTGTTAGCTGGGCGGTAACTCCATTTTGGTGCACGTTGGGCATGCGAAGATGCTTGCGCGGCTTAGTAAAAGGACCCCTCAATGAAGTAAATGGCAAATTAAAACCTAGTAAGAGGTCTAATATGAAACGGTAAGACTTTTTAAATTACAGCCAACACGCAGGAAGGCGAGGGCAGGTCGTGCTTGCACTCTGAGGTGAGAGAAAGAGAGGAGGGAGGCGCGGAACTCGGATGAGAGGGGGGCATGGAACTCGGGAGGGGATTGGTAAGCTCTTTGAGCAGGGACTGTCTTTCTTCTATGTTTGTGCAGCGCTGTGTATGCCTTGTAGCGCTATAGAAATGCTAAATAGTAGTAGTAGGAGGAGGAGGAGAAGGAGGGAGGGGGTCGGTCCTGGAACTCGAAAGGGAGGGAGGGAGGTAGGGGGTCATGGAACTCTGAAGGGAGGGGGGCTGCAACTCAGAGGAGAGAGAGGGAGGGAGGGAGGGGAGCGTGGAACCTTGCTAGCGCCCGTTTCATTTCTGTCAGAAACGGCCCTCTTTTACTAGTTCCCATGTAAACACTATTAATACATTTCCTGCGCCAATCAATGTAATTTAATTCTGGCATTTATAATCCGCTTAACCATAAAGTTCAAAGCAGACTGGAGGAGTGGCCTAGTGGTTAGAGCACCAGTCTTGATATCCAGATGTAGCTGTCCCCTTCTCCTCCACTGCTAATTCCAGACTCCGTTCCTTTTATCTCACTGCTCCCCACACCTGGAATAGACTTCCCGAGCCTGTACGTCTAGCCCCATCTTTGGCCGTTTTCAAATCCAGGCTAAAAGCCCACCTCTGACACTGCTTTTGTCTCCTAACCACTACTCACTTGCCCTGTACCTTTTATCCCTCTTTAATTTCCTTGCCTCTTGCTTGTTCTGTCTGTCTGTCATATTTAGATTGTAAGCTCTTTGAGCAGGGACTGTCTCTCCATGTATGGTGTACAGCGCTGCAGAAATGATAAGTAGTAGTAGTAGTTCCAATCCCACTGCTACTCCTTGTGATCTTGGGCAAGTCACTTAACCCTCCATTGTCTCAGGTACAAAATTGGATTGTGAGCCCCTCCAGGGACAGAGAAATACCCAGTATACCTGAATGTAACTTACCTTGACCTACTACTGAAAAAAGTGCGAGCAAAATACAAATAAATAAATAAATAAGCAAGGTACTTACTGTCAATTCCACCCATCAGTACAAGAAAAAAAAAAAAAGTGTAAAAACCTGTGGATTTCAGGAGGCGTCAGAATATGGCCATCATGTACAGCATTAAAGGTGAAGATGCGACCTCTACACATGACTACTACATGGGATGGACAGTCACCTTCTCTCTCTGAAAGGGAAAAACAAATGGAACAGCAGCATTTTTATGCAGAGCTATAGATTTAAATAAAGAGGGAGGGGAGGGAAGAAAAGACCCAATGAAACCAAATCTGTAGAACAAGATCTGGATGTGTGTTCAACCTTATGGATAAGTACGTAGAGAAAAATTCACCAGGGAACAAGTATGTTCATAACATAGGCTCCATAGAAAGAGCAAATGAAACAGTGTCCATAATACTCTGCAGATGGCGTCAAACAAAACAAAACAAAAAACACAGGAAAAAAATAATGGGCTGACAACAAGGAATAAAGTTTGCTAGACACTAAATTTATATATTAATGAACTATGATTTAATCAGGAAATAATTGAGGAACACACTCAGGGCCAGATGCACAAAGCTTAAAATGCTATTAACATTTACTTTAGACTGGTTCTAGCCAGTCTAAAGCAAGTAATGCACAAAGGGGTTTTCCACGGCTCTAACGTGTGCCATTACCAGCCATTGCAGCCACCGAGAACACCATGCAAACGTATTAAATGAGCTCATTAGTATTCTAATGTGTATTCTGGGGGATGCACCGCTCCAGAGCCACAAATTTTATGGCTGCTCTGGAGCTATCAGAGAGTAGAGAAGCACAAGCAAAGACTACCTGCTTAGGGTTGCTACTTCTCATCTCCTGGATCCCCCCCCCCCCCCCCCCCCAAAAAAAAAAATTGTTTTTTTTTTTTTTTAATTTTCCTGGTGGTCCAGTTAACTCTGACCCACCACCACCCTCTCCACGACCCCCATCAATTTTTTTTTTAATTTTCCCTAGTGGTCCAGTGAACCAAACCCCTTCTCCCCACGCATGCAGACACACACCCCATCCCAGTCTCAACATCACCTGCACTCTTCAGTGTACCTTTACAAGGTGGAGGCAGTAGAACATGAGCAACAGCTCCTCCCTCATGCCTGCCTGGAAACAATGGCAGCACCACCCAGGCCCTTCCCAGTGCATTCTGGAATGTACTGGGCAGGGCTAACAACTATATAGGGGAAAAGAAACCTCCTTATATGGTGTTTAGCCCTATCCAGTGCATCCCAGAATGCACTAGGCAGGGCCTTGGTGTTGCCATTGTGTTCTGGGCAGGCCCAAGGCAGGAAGGGAGGAGCTGTTGCTTCTGCATTCCTGCCTCCGCCTTGTAAAGGCACACGGAGGGCTGCAGGTGTGGGAGAAGGGGGTCCGGTTCACTGGACCACAAGAGAAAAATTTTTAAGAGGTCCGGTGCATCACATGGATTTAACAACTCGAACTCGCAAACAGTGAGCAATGTACAACAAGGGGGGGGAGGGGGGGGGGAAATCTGTGCAGCTCATTTGAACGTGATCTCCTTTGTACATCGATCGCTGTTAGTCACTACGTTTTATGGCTGGTTTTGTTCATCGGGCCCTCAATGGATTACATTTCAATAGGAAAAACAAGGCTTCCTTTTATGGGAAGAGGTCCTTAGTTCTTGTTTAGATTACACACACCCAATACATCCATCAATGAGAACAAAAGAGAAATTAGGTCTTACCTGATAATTTTAAATTTCATTAGTCCTTCCCACTAGTCCAGATTCTGTGGGATTGTGTTCATCAACCAGCAGGTGGAGATACAGAACTGAAAACTGAGCAGAGACATCTCTCTCAGAATCCAGTCCAGCTTCTCAGTATTTATATAGACAAGCAGTAAGAGAAAAACTCAGAACAAACACAACAACCTAATAGTAACCATATGAATAAACATGTGTGGACCTCTGATCTCTGGACAACTTGTAGAGAACAACAGATATGCAGGAAGTAACATACAAGATAACCGTCCGGTTCAAATCCCACTGCTGCTCCTTGTGATCTTGGGCAAGTCACTTAATCCTCCATTGCCTCAGGTACAAACTTAGACTGTGAGCCCTCCTGGGACAGAGAAATATCCAGAGTACCTGAATGTAACTCACCTTGAGCTACTACTGAAAAAGGTGTGAGCAAAATCTAAATAAATTAATAAATTATTTGACCCATTACTTCGCACTGACTAAACAGCTCAAAAACCTCAGGTGGGCCTCTGGAATAATGGGAAGGACTAATGGAAAGAAAATGATCATAAGACCTAAATTTCTCTTTCCATTATATAGCCTTCCACTATTCCAGAACCTGTGGGATGTTTAAAAGCAATCCCTAGAGTGGGTGGGATCCTGGTGCCACCACCTTGAGGACAGAAGCCCCAAAACTGGCTTCCGAGTGCACCACAACATTCACTCTGTAGTGCTTGGCAAAGATATGCAGCGGCGACAAAGTCGCTGTCTTGCAAATATCCGCCGGAGACAGTAAGGTAGTCCCTGCCCAGGATGTCGCTGTACACTTCATAGAATGAGCCTGCAAGGCCTAAGCAGCCTGCTTCCCCACAACCAAAATAAGTAGACGCAATAGTCTTCTTCAGTCATCTACCAATTGCAGGCTTGGAAGCCATGAGGCCAAGCCTCTGCTTACCAAAAAAGCACACTTTGTCCGATTTGCAAAACTCATTCTTGGCTTCCAGATATCTAATGAGGACTCTACACACATCAAGAAGCTTCAAGGACGAATACTAAGCCTCTTCATCCTCGCTATAAAAGGATGGAAGCGCCACTGATTGGTTGAGATGAAATGCCAATACCACTTTGGAAGAAAGGAAGGAATCGTGGACAGTGAGACCACCGCCTTCAAAAAGCAAAGAAAGGAATCCCACACAAGAGAGCCTGACGCTCCAAAACCCTATATGCCGACACAACAGCAACTAAGAATGCTGCCTTTAGTGTAAGATCTTTCAAGGTGGTCTTCCACAGTGGCTCAAAAGGAGGCTTCAAAAGAGCCCAATGGACTAAATTAAGGCTTCACTAGGGACATGGCGTACGAAAGGAAGGCTGCAAGTGGCCTGCAAGAGACATTTTCTGTAGTCTGCACCTGAAACAGGACAAAGCTGCAACCTGAACTTTTGGAGAACCTAATACCAATCCTTTCTGAAGGCCTGCATGGAGAAACAATAGGATGTGTGCAATCTGAGCAAAGAAGGGCGATGTTCTTGCACAGAACACCAGCCCTCAAACATCCAGCACACCCTTGCATAGGCAATGGCTGTAGTGTGTTTCCAACCCTGAAGCAAGGTAGCAATGACCGAATCAGAGTAACCTTTTCGTCTTAACCGAGCCCTTTCAATGGTCAAGCTTTAAAGATCAAAGGGGCACATCCTTCACAAGCAATGGATTTTGCTTCAGTAGGCCATGTACCTACGGAAGACAGAGAAGATCCCTGTCCAGCAGTTGAATCGGATTCCTCATGCCACAGCCTCTGCTGCCAATCCATGGCTGCGAGAATTATTCAACCTCAGCACAGTGTGATCCTTTTCAACCCATGGCCTACCATGGGCCAAGGAGTGAAGACATACAGTAGATGTGTCTCTGGCCAGGGCTGCAGTAGGGCATCGATCATCAATGAGCCCACTCCTTTCCAATAGCTGAAGAACTTGGGCACTTTGACATTCCTTTTTGTCACCATCAAGTCCAGAAGCAGATAACCCTATTGATCCAGTATAAGCTGAAAAACCTGGCTGGATAGTTCCTGTTCTCTTAGGTCTAAGGAGTCCCTGCAGAGAAAATCCACTTCCACATTCCAGGACCAGCGATGTGAGCTGCTAACAAGTAGAGATTTTTCTCTGTCCCGACTAATGAGGAAGGCTGCAGTTGCCGTCTCCACCACCACTGGATTGCTGCGGGTCCCGCCTTGCTTGTTGATATAAGCCACCGCCATTGCATTGTCAGAGAAAACTTGGACTGGGGCCACCGCCAGAAAAGGAGCGAAGTAAAGCACTCTGCACTCCCCGGAGCTCCAAGCAATTTATCAGCTGAGACTCCTGTTCCTTCTAGGTACCCTGCACCACAAGGAACTTGTAAATAAGCTCTCCAACCCAACTTCCTGGCATCCGCTGTCACCACCTCCCATTGTGTTATTAGAAAGGGAGCACAGACAGTCAAATTCCTGGGCAACAACCACCACTGCATATTCCGTCTGGCAACCAGCGTCCAAGGAAGATGAAAGTCGTACTTCTGCGACACTGGAGAGCAGCAGCTGAGTTTTAGATGACGCTGATATATACCTATGCTGCTTGGCACAGGTTCTTATTTTCTAGATATACAAATATTATCCATGCCGCTTGGCTCAGGCTCCCGGATATACATGTATTCTCCATCGTTATATCGCTAAACAGCGCAGACCCCCAATATACATGAACACCAGGTGGCACATTGATCCCCCTTATCTGTAGTGTGCTGTGCTCTAGCATTTTAACATCTTTCACAATCCCTGCAGTGCTGACTTATCTGAACCATATTGGTATGTATTTATATTTTCCTCTTTATTCTCCGCTCTCTTTTTTTTTTTTGTTAATAATTTTTATTGGCAAGAAATATGCAAAATAGTATCACCACCATGACTTGCATCCTCAAAAATACATAACATCTATCCTAGTATACGCCATTTCGTCACAGTACTTATATATTCAGATACATTTTCCATCTTCACGAGGCAGTGAAAAGTAGATGATAGCATAACTGAATTCTACTCAACTCCTCTGAACTAATAGCATGGTTTAACACAAGTTACATACCCTGTCACTTTTCTCTTGCACACTTTTCCCCTTCCCCCCCCCCCCACCCTTTCCCTGCCAACCCCAAACCCTCCTCCCAGAGACTTGCTACCGTACATCCCTGCTGTTTTGTGTCCCTTGCCCATACATAAGAATATAAGAGTAACCATACTGGGTCAGACCAATGGTCCATCTAGCCCAGTATCCTGTTTCCAAACAGTGGCCAAGCCAGGTCACAAGTACCTGGCATAGTAGCATAGCAACATAGTAGATGTCGGCATTTAAAGACCGGTACGTTCCATCCAATCTGCCCAACAAGATAAACTAATTTGTGCTACTTTATATGTATACCTGACCTTGATTTATCCTTGCAGGCAAAAGAAGAGACTGACCCAAGACGAATCATCACTGGAGATATAATCCAACAGTCTTTATTGATGTAAATTAAGAAAGGACCCGACGGACCGTGTTTCGAAGCATGCAAGCGCCTATATCAGGGGTCAAACAGTAAACTCTAGATAGAGACGCAGGACCAGAGCTGCGAGTTCTGTTCCTACAGTCATTGCAAGTGTTTGTCCATTTGTCTTTAGTGCGCAAGTATTTTGGATGGTCTACAGCTTTGTATATGAGCGGAGCTGTGGTCCTGCGCCTCTATCTAGAGTTTACTGTTTGACCCCTGATGTAGGCGCTTGCATGCGTCGAAACACGGCCCATGTCGGGTCCTTTCTTAATTTACATCAATAAAGACTGTTGGATTATATCTCCAGTAGCGATTCATCTTTGGTCAGCCTCTACTTTTGCCTGCTGTGATTTGTCGTCGTAGAGGGTTTCCCTGCTTTGTATTTTGGATCTTGATTTATCCTTGCCATTTTCACAGGATAGACCGTAGAAGTCTGCCTAGTACTTGCCCCGCCTCCCAACCACCGGTGCTGCCAGCCAATCTCCGCTAGGCTTCTGAGGATCCATTTCTTCTGAACAGGATTCCTTTATGTTTATACCACGCATTTTTGAATTCCGTTTCCGTTTTCATCTCCACCACCATCTGCGGAAGGGCATTCCAAGTATCCACCACTCTCTCCGTGAAAAAATACTTCCTGACATTTTTCTTGAGTCTGCCCCCCTTCAACCTCATTTCATGTTCTCTAGTTCTACTGCCTTCCCATCTCTGGAAAAGATTTGTTTGCAGATTAATACCTTTCAAATATTTGAACATCCTATCACATCACCCCTGTTTCTCCTTTCTTCAAGGGTATACAAGTTCAGGTCAGCAAGTCTCTCCTTATATGTCTTGTAACGCAAATTCCATGCCATTTTTCAGCTTTTCTTTGTACTGTCCCAATTAGCAGCAACATTTCATGCTACCAATCCTGGGGCAAGCAGTGGCTTCCCATGTCTGTATCAATAGCAGACTATGGACATTTCCTCCAGGAACTTCTCCAAACCTTTTTTTAAACCCAGATATGCTAACCGCTGTTACCACATCCTCCAGCAACGAGTTCCAGAGTTTAACTATTCGTTGAGTGAAAAAAAATACTTCCTCCTATTTGTTTTACAAGTATTTCCATGTAACTTCCTTTGTACTAGTCTTTGTACTTTTGGAACAAGTAAGAAAATCTATTTACTTCTACT
Organism: Microcaecilia unicolor; assembly: GCF_901765095.1. NCBI lineage: Eukaryota > Metazoa > Chordata > Amphibia > Gymnophiona > Siphonopidae > Microcaecilia > Microcaecilia unicolor. The sequence goes on along the minus strand of NC_044031.1, from coordinate 123,264,346 downwards.
CGTTCTACACTACTCGGGTAGTGTCATTGAGCCCAAAACCTGGACATACCTGCCTTGACTGAGGAGAAGATGAATCTGTTGAACCAACTTCGACCTCCTGCGATCCTCTCCCATGTGTCGAATAGAACGCCCAGATACTTCAGCATCTGTGATGGAATTAGTCTGCTCTTCTCAAAATTGATCCCCCAACTCAACGACTGCAGAAGACAGACAACTTTGTCTGTCACTACCACACTGTCTAAGATGATGCATGAATGAGCCAGTCTCTCCCGCTTGAACCGAGGCTAGGACGGCTCTTAGTGTTTCCATGAGAAAACGGGACACTCTGAGGCAGTGGTTTAGACTATTAAAATCTATGACCAGAGGATAGGTGACTTCCTTCTTTGGGACAATGAAATAGATGGAGTATCTGCCTTGCCACCTTTCGGCCTAGGGAACTGGAATAATGGCCCGGAGCACCAGCAAGGAATCTACAGTGGCCTGAACCTCGACTGCCTTGCTTCCCCTTTCAACAAGGAAAATTGAAGGGAGGAGAGACCAGGCAGGAGAATCCAACTTGTAATGTTCTGTAAGAATATCCAGACCCCAATGGTCAGACATGATTTTGGCCCACACCTCCCAAAACTCCTGAAGACATCCTCCCACTGGGAGGAACAGAAGAGCGGACCAGCCTCACCAGTGCAAAGCTCAGGAGGCATTGGGTGCTCTAGCTGACTAAGAGGAAGACATCATGTCCACACGAAAAGAAGATTGGCAAGCAGGACTTCTCACCATATTGTGACGACTAGGCCAGTACTGTCTGCTGTCTCGAGATTGAGAGCACCCTGAAGAAGGATAATCAGGAGCTTTCAGCTTATCCTCTGGCAACTGCTGTGGCTTAGTTTCCCCCAGTTCTTTCACCAAGTTCCTGAGACCACCAAATAGCCACTAGTTTAACTAGACGTGACTGACGTTGCATCCACTGCCCAATGCCAGAACAAGAGAGTTGCCGACATGCTGCAACAGCAAATGACATACTGTGGGCAGTAACCTGTAACATTTCATAAGTAGCATCTGTCAAGTAGGCCAAACCCGTTGCAGCTGGGCTTTATGGCACCCATCTTGTATTGCAGACTGTTGATGCCACTTCAGACATGCTCTAGCCACAAACGAGCTGCACATTGTTGCTTGAAGGCCCAAAGAGGCCACTTCAAAGACTTGTTTCAGTGAGACATCTAGCTTCCTATCCTGTAGGTCATTTAGGGCAATGCTCCCTTCCAACAGCAAGGTGGTCGTCTTAGTCACTGTCTTAACAAGGAGTCCACCTTGGGAAGCTACAATTTCTCTTTCTCCTCCAGAACCAACAGGTAGAGACGAGCCATGGCTCTTCCCAGTCTCAGTCCCTCATCCAGTGACACCCATTTTGTTGTAATCAGGCTTGAATATCTGCATGCATCAGGAAGGCCTTAGGACCTTGAAGCCCATTCATAATCGACAAAGATGGAACTCCTGCCGCCAAAGCAGAAGGATCCTCAACAGAAAGTACCACAAATGCCTCAAAAATAAGAGTACTGCACTCCTCTTTATAAAATAAATCTTGGTACTTTTGGGTCATCCTCCTCAGCAAGGCGCTCTTCCTCCTCTAATGGCTCCTCTGAATAGAGAGGGGATACATCAGATAAGGACAGAGAAGCAGAGACAGACCTCCAGGGTAGACAGCTGAGGCTAAACGAGATCTCTTAGAAGATGAAGGGGCAGCAGAGTGAGAAATTGAAGCACCTTGCAGTAAATAGGCCTGGTGTAAGAGCAATATAAACTCTGGAGAAAATAATGATCCTGATGCAGCTGAATGCTCTGTTGGGCCTCAAGGTTGTAAAATAGCAGCTGTGCTCTGCATGTGATCAGACAGATGCTGTTCCTCACTGCCAGTCGGCCCTGACAAAATGGTACCCATTCCATGTTCTCCTGCATCAAACTATGCACCAGCCCCGCTACAGAGCACAAGGTCCCTGGCTTATTCAGATGTTGTGCCAAATCCAAAGAAGTACTGCCGCCGACCGTTTCCCAAGTGTTCCAAGGGATTCCCGGCTTGTACGCACTGCAATGTCCTGATGCCGGCTGGTGGGTCTCACAGCAGGAAAACCACTGAACTGCCTCTGCAGGAGTCACCATTCACCCCGATTGGCACGAGCGCAGCACAACACAGTCCCAAGCGGTGGTTTAGGATCTCTCCCTGCACCAAATAGAACTTGCAGCCCTCCAGGAGATTCTGAATCAAACTTTAGTTGGTGTTACCACTGCTGGTTGCTCTCCCCAAGATTACAGTCTCCATATGTCTTACCCCAGAAGAGAAAGATTTTCTGAAACTCTGTCCCATGCTCTCCAGTAAACCTGTTTCCTCTTTTTTTTTCTCCTCTTTTTAAATTTTAAGGTTGTGTTGGAAAAGGACATGTTAGGGACCTTCAGTTTGAGAACGGACAACTGACAGGGGATACAACAGAGGTGTATCAAATCCTACGTGGTATGGGAAATCTTTCTAATAGCACTGAAATAAAAGGACTCTCTATGAAACTACCTGGGGACAGCTCCACAGGAAACAGGGGAGAAGTGAAAGGAGGGAAGAAGTAAATTTGTGGGGCACCACAGACAGGGATCTGAAGACCTCCAGATACGACTCTGCAAACTAAAGCCACCCGCAAAGCTAAACTGGACACCAGCTGACCAACTGGACAAGGAGAAAAATCACTCAGAACCAGTTGCTTAAAAGTGCAACCATCCACCTGCTGGAGATAGAAAATACTGAGGAGCTGGACTGGATGACAATATGAAAAAATACAGCAAACGCTAATGCAAAATCAAGGTAATTTAATACTAACAAAGCAGCAGCATTAGCCTATAAACATCAAAGTTGCTGAAGAAATATCTTTTATAGGAGAAAAGCCCTCAGAAACTAAAGGACTATAGCCTTTAGTATGATCTGGTTTAATATTTCAAACCAATACTCTGTTTCTATCATCGGGCAAAAAATTCCCATTTTTAAATATTTTTTCTTTTTCTGTGCGTTTAAACATTATTAACTCTTCCAAAAGGTGAGAAAAGACAGCAGTTAACTTTCACTTTCCATCAAGCCCAGTATCCTGTTTCCAACAGTTGCCATTACAGGTCACAAGTACTTGGCAAGATCCCAGAACAGTAAAACAGATTTTATGCAGCGTATCTTAGAAATAAGCAGTGGATTTTCCCAAGTCCATCTTAATAATGGCTCATGGACTTTTCTTTCAGGAAAGTCAAAATCTTTTTAAAACCCTGCTAAGCTAATTGTTTTTACCACATTCTCTGGCAACGAATTCCAGAGTTTAATCATATGTTAAGTGAAGAAATATTTTCTCCAGTTTGTTTTAAATTTACTACTTTGTAGCTTCATTGCGTGCCACCTAGTCATAGTATTTTTGGAAAGAGTGTAGAAGTGATTCACATCTACCCGTTCCAGTCCATTCAGTATTTTAAAGATCTCTATCATACCTTTGTTCAGCCGTCTCTTCTCCAAGCTGAAGAGCCCTAGCCGCTTTAGTCTTTCCTCACAGGGAAGTTGTCCCATCTCCTTTATCATTTTTGTCGTCATTCTCTGTACCTTTTCTAATTCCATTATATCTTTGAGATGCAGTGACCAGATTTGCACACAAAATTCAAGGTGCTGTCGCACCATGGATACAAAGGCATTATAACATTCTCATTTTTGTTTTCCATTCCTATCCTAATAATTCCTAATATTCTATTTGCTTTCTTAGTCACCACTGCATACTGAGCAGAGGATTTCAACGTATCATCGATGACACCTAGATCCTTTTCCTGGGCGGAGACTCCTAATGGGGAACCTTGCATGACATAGGTATAGTATGGGTTCCTCTTTAACACATGCATCGCTTTGGACTTGCTCACATTAAACGTCATCTGCCTTTTGGATGCCCAATCTCACAAGGTCCTCTTACAATTTTTCACAATCCTCCTGCGATTTAACAACTTTGAATAACTTCAGCAAATTTAATTATCTCACTAGTTATTCCCATCTCTAGATCACTTATAAATATATTAAAAACCAGCGGTACCCTGGGGAACCCCACTATCTAATACCAAAAGAGGCTCTAGCAGCAAAATAACCAGTGCTAAATTAAAAAAGTGGAGAAAAAGCCCTCAGAAACCGCAGGTAGACTACCTAGGGTTTAGTACGTGGTTATAGATTACCGTATTTTTTCGGACTATAAGACGCACCGGATCATAAGACGCACCTAGGTTTTCCTCCCAAATTTGGAAGAAGAAAAAAAAAAGTGCATCTTATAGTCCGAAAAATAGTTACAGGCCCCCCTCCCTGTTCCAGGCACCCCCCTTCCTCCCTCCGTTACAGGCACACCCCCCTCTCTCCCTCCGTCGGAATTTTAAAACTCCTCACCTCGTCGATGTGACTCGCGGTAGCAACAGCGCTTCAGCGTGCATGCTGCTCGGCGATCTTCACTCGGCCTTCTCTCTCTCAGCTCTCTGGTCCCGCCGAGGTGAGGCGTTTTAAAATTCCGACGGAGGGAGAGAGGGGGGTGTGCCTGTAATGGAGGCAGGGAGGGAGCCTGTAACAGAGGGAGGGAGGATGCCTTCAACGGAGGGAGATGCCTGTAACGGGGGGGGGGGGGGGGGGGGAGTTGCTACATTCGGACTATAAGACGCACCAACATTTGAAAAAAGTGCGTCTTATAGTCCGAAAAATACGGTATTCACATTGATTTATAACACACGTTACGATTCTATCATTGGGCAAAAAAACTCCACTTTATTCGGGCTCAAAATTACATGCCTCAAAATAACTAATAACTAATAAGCAAAATGAGTCATTCCTCACATTCTCTTTATGCAGTCACTTTCTAAGGCGACTTAAATCAAAGTCAGCATAACAAAAGAGCTTGCACTTAGCTTTAAATCAAGCACTCATTGTCCGTTCAACGGGAACCCGTTTCACCTAGAAACACGGCTTCATCAGGAACGTACTTTAGAGTTGTGCTGAAGTTGAAGTGGAAGCTCTGAACATTTTTGCCCTCTTTTGGTATTAGGTTACAATTTTTTGCTCTAGCGATACTGCATTTGTTCTGACTGAACCCCACTATCTACTCTTCTCCACCAAGAATACTGAACATTTATCCTTAACTCTGTTTTCTATCTTTTAACCAGTTTTTATTCCACAACAGGACCTTAACTCCTATGCATTACTTTCTAATTTTCTCAGGAGTCTTTCATGAGGTACTTTTGAATGCCTTTTGAAAATCCAGATACACAATATCAACCGGCTCACCTTTATCAACGTTTATTCACCTCTCCAAAAAAAAAAAAAAAAATGTAGTGATTGGTGAGCTATGATTTCTCTTGACTAAATCCATGTTGGCTTTGTCTCATTAATCCATGCTTATGTATATGCTCTGTAATTTTGTTCTTGAGTTTCTGCCATTTTATCCAGCACTGACATCAGGCTCACTGGTCTATAATTTCCTGGATAGCCTCAAACTTTTTTTTTTTTTAATTGGTCTTACACTGACCATCCTCCAATCTTCCAATACCATGCTTGATTTTCTTTTTAAGAAAGGTGGTGTATCAAGCCTCTCGCAAAAACATTAAAAATAAATTACATGTTACTAACACAATAGCTCTGCAAGTTAATTTTTTCAATTCTATCAGTACCCTGGGATATATACTATCTGGTCCAGGTGATTTGCTACTCTTCACTTTGTAAAACTGCCCCCGTTACTTCTTTCAGGTTTACAGAGATTTGTTTCAGTTTCTCCGATTCATCAGCAATGAATAACATTTCTAGCATTGGTATCTCTCCCCCATCTTCCTCGGTGAAAACCAAAGAAGAACTCATTTAATCTCTCTGCAATGGCCTGGTCTTCCCCTAGTGCCCCCCTTTACCCCTCAGTCATCTAGTGGTCTAACTGATTCTTTTACTGGCTTCTCTTGCTTCTAATATACCTAAAAAAGTTGTTTTTTGTTTTTTTTTTACTGTTTTTGCCTTCAATCAGATTTTCTTTTCCAAGTCTCTCTTTGCCTTCCTGATCAGCACTTTGCATTTGACTTGCCATTCCTTATATGCTGTTTCCTATTATTTTCAGACAGATCTTTCTTCCAGTTTCTAAAGGATTTTCTGTCTTTCTCTATCTCCACTTACTGGTTGATGGACACAACTATCCCACAGGTTTTGGAATAGTGGGAAGCTACGCAATGGAAAATTAGGATTTAGAAAAGTAAAGAGTTCATCTGGAGAACACGATACATTTTCTTCTTGCGTGGCAATCATTGTACAAAATTAATCAGAAATCAAGGCCCGATCTTGTGCATCCAGAAACTCAAACTTCAGATACAGGAATTCTCAGAAGGGAAAAAAAAAAAAAAGGAGAATGGCCTTTTCTGTGCATAAAGAATGTTTTCCACATGAACAATGACTGTTGGTTAAGAATATACACCGACTCTATATAGCAGTCTTAAACTAGCACACCACACCAGTAATGACCGAGTCCAGTGAGCCTTATATGGACCTCTAAAGAGCTCAAAGAGATGATTAAATTTCCTGAAGGAATTCATGACCTCTAGATAAAAGCTAAGCACCCTGCAAACATCCAGCCTATGCAAAGTCTTTTCAGACCCCATTTAGAAGGAAGAGAAACCACCTGGTTCACATGAAAATGGGAAACATCCTGGAACCACCTTCGGTAAAAAATATGGAATGATATGGAGGGAAACTGAATTGGTTGAGAAGGACAAATAAAGATCACTGCAACTGAACAGATGGCCATGATGAACAGATTCTTTGAGGAAGTTCGACAGATAGGCTCAAAGAGAGCTACCTAGGGCCAAACGCAATAAATTGAGATGCAACACTCCCCAGAAAAGAGGCATGAATAAGTTTGGCCATTCGAAAAACAGTGCCACATCTGGTTGTGCAACAACTGAAAGTCCTCCAATCTTGCCTCTGATACAGGACAACGTTATTGCCTGGACCTTAAGTGAATTAAGCACCAATCCCTGCTCCAATTCCCCTTGCAAGAACGACAGGAGGGACAGAATATTCACCTAAAGCAAAACAGCACAATCTGAACACCAGCGTTCCAAGATTTTCCAAAATCTAAGGTATGCTAGTGAGGAAGGGGAGGTAGGGGATCAACTGGCTCTCAAGGCAATAGCAATATGTGAAGTTGAACAACCCTTCTGCTTCAGATGATATCTTTTGTAGGCTAAGCCATAAGCCATCCATATTCTCCATGAACTCTGGACCTAGCTGAAACAGTCCCAAATCTATCAGAGAGTTAATTGGATCCATGTACCAGGAGTAAAGTGAATGATACATACCTGTAGCAGGTGTTCTCCGAGGACAGCAGGCTGATTGTTCTCACGACTGGGTGACGTCCGCGGCAGCCCCCATCAACCGGAAGAAGCTTTGCGGGCGGTCCGCACGCAGGGCACGCCCACCGCGCATGCACGGCCGTCTTCCCGCCCGTGCGCGACCGTTCCCGCCAGTTGAATGACAAGCAAAAATGATGATGAAACGCAACTCCAAAGGGGAGGAGGGAGGGTAGGTGAGAACAATCAGCCTGCTGTCCTCGGAGAACACCTGCTACAGGTATGTATCATTCACTTTCTCCGAGGACAAGCAGGCTGCTTGTTCTCACGACTGGGGTATCCCTAGCTCTCAGGCTCACTCAAAACAAGAACCCAGGTCAATTGAACCTCGCAACGGCGAGGGTACAACAGAAAATTGACCAACGAAGAACAACTAACTGAGAGTGCAGCCTGACCAGAATAAATTCGGGTCCTGGAGGGTGGAGTTGGATTTAAACCCTAAACAGATTCTGCAGCACCGACTGCCCGAACCGACTGTCGCGTCGGGTATCCTGCTGGAGGCAGTAATGTGATGTGAATGTGTGGACAGATGACCACGTCGCAGCTTTGCAGATCTCTTCAATAGTGGCTGACTTCAAGTGGGCCACTGACGCTGCCATGGCTCTAACACTATGAGCCGTGACATGACCCTAAACAGCCAGCCCAGCCTGGGCGTAAGTGAAGGAAATGCAATCTGCTAGCCAATTGGAGATGGTGCGTTTCCCGACAGCGACCCCTAGCCTGTTAGGGTCGAAAGAAACAATTGGGCGGACTGTCTGTGGGGCTGTGTCCGCTCCAAGTAGAAGGCCAATGCTCTCTTGCAGTCCAATGTGTGCAACTGACGTTCAGCAGGGCGGGTATGCGGCCTGGGGAAGAATGTTGGCAAGACAATTAACTGGTTAAGATGGAACTCCGACACCACCTTCGGCAGGAACTTTGGGTGGGTGCGGAGCACTACTCTGTTGTGATGAAATTTGGTATATGGAGCATGAGCTACCAGGGCTTGAAGCTCACTGACCCTACGAGCTGAAGTAACTGCCACCAAGAAAATGACCTTCCAGGTCAAGTACTTCAGATGGCAGGTATTCAGTGGCTCAAAAGGAGGTTTCATCAGCTGGGTGAGGACGACGTTGAGATCCCATGACACTGCAGGAGGCTTGATAGGGGGCTTTGACAGAAGCAAGCCTCTCATGAATCGAACGACTAAAGGCTCTCCAGAGATGGCTTTACCTTCCACACGATAATGGTAAGCACTAATCGCACTAAGGTGATTCCTTACTGAGTTGGTCTTGAGGCCAGACTCTGATAAGTGCAGAAGGTATTCAAAGCAGGTTCTGTGCAGGGCAAGAACGAGGTTCTAGGGCCTTGCTCTCACACCAAACGACAAACCTCCTCCACTTGAAAAAGTAACTCTTTTTAGTGGAATCCTTCCTAGAGGCAAGCAAGACACGGGAGACACCCTCCGACAGACCCAACGCAGCGAAATCTACGCCCTCAACATCCAGGCCGTGAGAGCCAGAGACTGAAGGTTGGGGTGCAGCAACGCTCCGTCGTTCTGCGAAATGAGAGTTGGAAAACACTCCAATCTCCACGGTTCTTCCGAGGACAACTCCAGAAGAAGAGGGAACCAGATCTGACGGGGCCAAAAGGGCGCAATCAGAATCATGGTGCCGCGGTCTTGCTTGAGCTTCAGTAAGGTCTTCCCCACCAAAGGTATGGGAGGATAAGCATACAGGAGGCCGGTCCCCCAATGAAGGAGAAAGGCATCTGACGCTAGCCTGCCGTGTGCCTGAAGTCTGGAACAGAACAGAGGCAGCTTGTGGTTGGTCTGAGAGGCGAAAAGGTCCACCGAGGGGGTGCCCCACTCTCGGAAGATCTTGCGTATCACTCTGGAATGAAGCGACCACTCGTGCGGTTGCATAACTCTGCTCAGTCTGTCGGCCAGACTGTTGTTTACACCTGCCAGGTATGTGGCTTGGAGGAGCATGCAGAACTGGCAAGCCCAAAGCCACATCCCGACGGCTTCCTGACACAAGGGTCGAGATCCGGTGCCCCCCTGCTTGTTGGTGTAATACATTGCAACCTGATTATCTGTCCGAATTTGGATAATTTGGCAGGACAGCCGATCTCTGAAAGCCTTCAGTGCGTTCCAGATCGCTCGGAGCTCCAGGAGGTTGATCTGCAGATCCTTTTCCTGGAGGGACCACAGACCCTGGGTGTGAAGCCCATCGACATGAGCTCCCCACCCCAGGCGAGATGCATCCGTCGTCAGCACTTTCGTGGGCTGAGGAATTTGGAATGGACGCCCCAGGGTCAAATTGGTCCGAATGGTCCACCAGAGCAGTGAAGTGTGGCAACTGGTGGAGAGACGGATGACATCTTCTAGATTCCCGGTGGCTTGGAACCACTGGGAAGCTAGGGTCCATTGAGCAGATCTCATGTGAAGACGAGCCATGGGAGTCACATGGACTGTGGAGGCCATATGACCCAGAAGTCTCAACATCTGCCGAGCTGTGACCTGCTGGGACTCTCTGGTCTGCGAAGCCAGGGATAGGAGGTTGTTGGCCCTCGCTTCGGGAAGGAAGGCCCGAGCCGTCTGGGTATTCAGCAGAGCTCCTATGAATTCCAGAGACTGTGTTGGCTGGAGATGGGACTTTGGGTAATTTATCACAAACCCCAGCAGCTCCAGAAGTTGAATAGTGCACTGCATAGACCGGAGGGCTCCCGCCTCCGAGGTGTTCTTGACCAGCCAATCGTTGAGATATGGGAACACGTGCACTCCCAGCTTGCGTAGATACGCCGCTACCACCACGAGGCACTTTGTAAACACTCGTGGGGCAGAGGCGAGCCCAAAGGGCAGCACACAATACTGAAAGTGCCGTGCGCCCAGGCGGAATCTGAGATACTGTCTGTGAGCTGGCAGTATCGGGATGTGAGTGTATGCGTCCTTTAAATCCAGGGAACATAGCCAATTGTTTTTCTGAATCATTGGCAGAAGGGTGCCCAAGGAAAGCATCCTGAACTTTTCTTTGACCAGGAATTTGTTCAGGCCTCTCAGGTCTAGGATGGGACGCATCCCCCCTGTTTTCTTTTCCACAAGGAAGTACCTGGAATAGAATCCCTGCCCTTCCTGCCCGGGTGGTACGGGCTCGACTGCATTGGCGCTGAGAAGGGCGGAGAGTTCCTCTGCAAGTACCTGCTTGTGGTGGGAGCTGAAGGATTGAGCTCCCGGAGGACAATTTGGTGGCAGGGAGGCCAAATTCAGGGCGTATCCGCACCGCACTATTTGGAGAACCCACTGGTCGGAGGTTATGAGAGGCCACCTTTGGTGAAAAAATTTTAACCTCCCTCCGACCGGCAGATCGTCCGGTACGGACACTTTGAGGGCGGCTATGTTCCCGTGGATCCAGTCAAAAGCCCGTCCCCGGCTTTTGCTGTGGAGGCACAGGGGGCTGCTTAGGCGCACGCTGTTGACGAGAACGAGCGCGCTGGGGCTGTCCCTGTGCCTGACGAGGCCTTCGGGCCGGCTGGGTGTACCTACGCTTGGCAAAAGAATAGGGCACAGCCTGCCGGGCCCGGGAAAAACGTCCACCTGCTGAGGTGGGTGCTGAAGGCGCCCGGTGGGAAAGCTTGTCGAGGGCGGTTTCCCGCTGATGCAGTTGGTCCACCAGCTGCTCGACCTTCTCACCAAAGATATTATCCCCCCGGCAAGGGACGTCGGCCAGTCTCTGCTGGGTGCGGTTGTCCAGGTCAGAGGCACGCAGCCATGAGAGCCTGCGCATCACTATACCTTGGGCCGCAGCACGAGATGCCACGTCACAGGTGTCATAGATACCCCTGGACAGGAACTTTCTGCACGCCTTCAGCTGCCTGACCACCTCCTGAAAAGGCCTGGACTGCTCCGGCGGGAGCTTATCAACCAGGTCCGCCAGTTGCTTCACATTGTTCCGCATGTGGATGCTCGTTTTGAGCTGGTAAGATTGGATGCGGGTCACGAGCATTGAAGATTGGTAGGCCTTCCTCCCAAACAAGTCCAGAGTGCGAGACTCCCGCCCCGGGGGCGCCGAGGCGGTATCCCTCGAACTCCGTGCCCTCTTGAGAGCAGAATCCACGACCGCCGAGTCATGAGGCAATTGGGGCCGCATTAACTCTGGGTCCGAGTGAATTCTGTACTGGGACTCTGCTTTCTTGGGGATGGTGGGATTAGATAATGGTCGCATCCAGTTCCGAAGCAGTGTCTCCTTAAGGACATTGTGCAACGGCACCGTGGAGGACTCTCTAGGTGGTGATGGATAGTCGAGGACCTCGAGCATCTCAGCCCTCGGCTCATCCACAGAGACCACGGGGAAGGGAATGCAAATAGACATGTCCCTGACAAAGGAGGCAAAGGAGAGGCTCTCAGGAGGCGAGAGCTTCCTCTCTGGTGAAGGCGTGGGGTCAGAGGGAAGGCCCACAAACTCCTCTGAGGAGAAATATCTGGGGTCCTCCTCTTCCCCCCACGAGGCCTCTTCCTCGGTATCGGACATAAGCTCATGCAGCTGAGTCCTCAACCGGGCCCGGCTCGACGTCGAGGCACCGAGGCCTTGGTGTCGTCGAGCGGTGGACTCCCGCGCCGGCGGGGACGAAGCTCCCTCCATCGACGGGGACTCCACCTGCGTGGCGGTCGAGACCGGCGCCGCAAGCGGCAGCGGTGTCGAAGGCCTCGGCACCGGGCTAGAGCTCGCCGGCGCCACAGTCAACGGCGCCAAGGGCGCAAGCACCCCTGACGCCGGCACAGCCTGGCGCATCAGCCCTTCCAGGATCCCCGGAAGGATGGCTCGGAGGCACTCGTCCAGGCCCGCTGTCGGGAAAGACGGGGGGGGCTGGTAGAGGCGTCTGTGCCGGAAGCTGCTCGGGTCCAGGAGACTGCACCGAAGTGCTGGGACCCTGACGCGTCGGTACCTCCACTACCGAGGGGGACCTTTCCTCTCGACGTGGACGCTTCGGCGTCGACTCCTCTCCGGCACCGAGGGCCGGGCGCACCGATGGGGACCGATGACTGTGCTTCTTCTGTTTTTTGCGGTGCCCGTCATCGGCGCCAGGTGGAACGGAGGAGGAGGTCGATCCCCCTCGATCTCGAGGAGCCGGGTCAGACAGGGTTCGGTCCCGAGGGCCATGAGCAGAGGGAGTGACCGGGGCCGATTGCCCACGCGGCCTCTCACCCCTACCGTCACCGGAGGACCGGTGGGCCGACGGGACCTGTACTCCTGGGGTCGATGCCATCGGTGCCGATTTCGCGGACATCGATACCGGTACCAAAGAACCGGCCGTCGATACCGATGCCGTCGAGGTCGACGTCGAGGGGCCGGCGCAAGTTCCAAAAAGACGGTCCCGAAGAACTTGCCTCGCAAGACACAAAGAACACGACTTGATATTGTGCTCCGGCCCGAGGCACCAATCGTGGGTGTCGGTCTGCGAGATAGGCTGGCCGCACCGACCACACTTCTTAAATCCACTCGGGACCTTCGAGGACATCGACGGAAAAATCGCGTCGGCGAAGTTAAAGTCGTCGATGGTGGCGGTAAATCACACCTCGAAAAATAAATCGACCACGCGGCCACAAGGCGACGCCCCCGCTAAAAAACGAGGGAAAATTCAGCGCGTTCTCTTCTTTTTTTTTTTTTTTTTTAGAAAAAAAGTTTTGAAGGCGCGCGACAACAAAAAACAGAAAATAAGTGAATGATTCGCGGACAACACAACGGTTTTCCGGGGCTGACTAAGAGAGAGCGGCGACGCACGACTCTCTCCAGCGCGGAAAAGAAAAGACTGGCGGGAACGGTCGCGCACGGGCGGGAAAACGGCCGCGCATGCGCGGTGGGCGTGCCCTGCTTGCGGACCGCCCGCGAAGCTTTTTCCGGTTGATGGGGGCTGCCGCGGACGTCACCCAGTCGTGAGAACAAGCAGCCTGCTTGTCCTCGGAGAATAAAGCCAGTCCACAGCTATTAGGATGGCCAGAAATGGGTGACCTGCAATCCTGCACACAACGCAACCAATGAGACGTCACAAAAAGAAGACACACAAAGGCTGCCATTTGGGCCGAGACTGCATCATCCAGACCCGCTGTTCCCTCCTTTTACTACAGAAACAAGGACACTTTACATTCTACAGGAGTTTCCATCAAGTTGAACACCAGCACTTCCCCTCCCCAGCACTGCCTCTCCCTGTTCACCCACCAAGTGGAAAGCTGCTGGACTGTTTCTACTCTGCTAGGTCCAGCAGGTGCCTACTGAGAAAAAAGTCTGCCTGGACAAGATAGAATGGAAATAAGTACATAAGTATTGCCATACTGGGAAAGACCAACAGTCCATCAAGCCCTGCATCCTGTTTCCAACAGTGGCCAATCCAGGTCACAAATACCCAGCAAGATCCCAAAAAAGTAAAAAACATTGTATACTGCTTATCCCAGAAATAGTGGATTTTCCCCTATCAATGAGCTGTGTGCCTGGGCAGAGGTGGTATTTCCTAAGACATCACTACACTCCTCGTACCTCTCTGTTTACATATAGACATCACATGTACTTCTTTGCCCTGCTCCATAGGGGGGAAGTGCAGCAATGCTAGATGAATGGCTCTGGCCTCAAGACAACTGATGGGCCATGGGGCTTCATGAACTAACTAGCGCCCCTGCACAATTCAACCCAAAGAGCACCACAAGCTTCCAGGCTCACATCGGTCATTACCAAGACCTATTCTGGTGGTGACAAGGGAACATCCTTTAACAGCCAACCCAGATGGGTCCACCAAGCCAGCTGACCCCTGGGAGAAGCCAATAGAGAAGCAGACTCGAACCTCTGAGACTGCAGGAACAAGCGAGACAAGGCGGCCTGTTGAAGAGGTCTCATAAGTGCTCACCCAAGACAATACCTCCAGGATTTTCCCCATCATGTTAAGCCTTCAGACCCTACAGAATTTGGTCTCTCTCAAAACCTGCTCCTGCATCACCAATGGAATGGAAACAGCCAGAAGCATCTGATGAAAGCTCTGCATGGTAGCATAACCAAATCACAGGGGAGTCATCCCCTTTATCTGGAAAAAGCAGGTCAGAAAAACATTTATTCCAAAGTGTTATCAGCACTCCACCCATCCTCCAGCAATGATGAAGGGGGAAAACAGAAAACTGCCTTCTAATGCTGCACCTGGCAATCTCAGATGCTTTGGGAGCAGGAAAGCAGCTCACCATTGCCCTGTGATCACCGGGGCTCCCAGTACGGAGCTGAACCCCAATTGGCCATGTCCCCTGAATCCCCAAGAAAGCTGGTCGAGATATTCTGTAGGGTGAAAACAAAAATGAGGCCCCAAAAGTTAACACAGAGCCCCAAGATCCTCCACCAGTAAAAAAGAGGCACCGCCCAAACCCATAGAGCTAGGAACTGTACTTCACTCAGACTGCACAACAGAAACACGGTCCACATATAAAACAGCTACCATGCTGAGTGTCAATGTCAGCGGCTGGGGACACCACCAACTTCCTCACTTGCTGAACCCAGTTTGGGTGTCACTGTACAGGAGTGATACAGATGCCAGAAAAGCAGGAGAAATAATAATAAGAAAACAAAACAAAATTAGTGACTGAAAGGAAGGAGGCCTGAGGAAAGGATGAGGTAGTGTGTTCAATACTGAAAAGGGAAAGTGGCACTTCCTCCAAGTCAGTTGGAGGAACTGGACAGAACCTGGTGAAAGAGACATTCACACAGTGGAAAGAAAAGGGGTGCTGGTGCCGGAGCTGGTGGGAGATTCTAACTTTCTGGATGTGCATCAGGCTATCCTGTTGGTGGAACTGGTTTAAAGTAGAGAAATCCTGGACTACTCGCAGTAGGCTCTCCTCAAATGAAGATTAAACGTGGAAAGGGGGGAGAGGTCTGGGGAATAAAAGACCTGGAGAAAATGCAATGCCATGGTAGACTATCTCCTGAGAAAAAGTTATCAGCAGACTGTATGATTTGATTTAACAGAGGATACCACAAAATTCTAAGTCCCAGAGTCCAAAAAAGGGGTGGACTTGGGAGGTGCTGACAGGGTGGAAGAAGAGAGGTGAAGTGGGTTAAACAAACAAACATTTTTTGAAGAGCAGTAAAATATTTGTGAAAAGAAAGGAGCAAGACTTGTTTGTAAAGAAGATGCCATGAATTTATGGATAAGAAAATCTGGAAGTGGAGAAAGTCGTGGGCTTGGAAGAAATACACCTAGGAACCTAAGGTAGTTCAGAGAGATTTTGGCAGGTCTCCTGAAGGACCTGTTCAATAAATCTTTGTTGATGGACTAGTTCTGGACTGAAGAAGAAGAGGCAAGAGATCGGAAGTTAAAGGCTGGGAAAATTGTTTAGTATAAAGCTGTTTGGTTTTGTAGATCAGCCAGCTTTGTATATATAACTTATTCCTTATTCCCTTATTTATGATCTAGCAGGGCAATTAGCTAGTTTGTGTCTTCTTGGTCTTCTCACAGACCATAGACAGGCTTGCTTAGCCCTAGTAATGGGCCATAAACTTTAACAAGTGTCTGTCTGTTTGCTTCAAACAGGCTCTAAACATAACACAGGGACATTTTCAGTGAAGGACAAGTATGAGTGATAAGTATTCGAGGGAAGGAGGTTACAAAGGACAAATGATGAATAATTGAGAAAAAATACCCAAGAAGCAGAATTATGTGAAGGTGACCTCAGAGGTCAGAGTTGAAGAATACCAGATAAGTAAAAGAGAAAATATAAGGCATTAAGTGATTGGACAAAATTAAGCTTCAGTAATCTGACAAGCACATTTTGTAACAGTCAGATTTTTGTTAAGCTTCCAAGGAAATACACAAACACCAGAGAGAGAGAGATTTTATTTTTCTTATACTACTATATCAATGAAAGAGTATGTTGAGAGCTATCTTTTAAGGAGGAAAGACTTCAGAAACTCTGTATTCACTATAAGCAAACGTGAATTACTGTCATAAATCTCATGCATATTTGGCACTAGAGACCATGATACAGGTTCCTCATCAGTCAAAACCTCCACTAGCTTAATCAAAACTTTGGTTATGGTATTATGTTATATTATATACCAAAAAAACAAGGTAATAACACCTATCTGGGCTATAGCGTTGTCCGGAGGGTATGCTCGACAGAAAGCTTCTGTTTCCCAAACGCTTCATCAGGAGCTTCGCCCTCAAACGCCAAACATTGCCCTAAGAAGAGTCAACGTAGAAAGTACTCATAGTAGTGTACCTCAGGGGCAAGTATCAGCATTTGAGTTAAAATTTTCTTATACTGAAATTTAGACTGATATAAATAAGAATTCAATTTTCTGTAACATTGGGATAAATTAATTTTTATTGTAACCATTTATTTACTCTAATAAATTAGCATTATTATAAAAGAGAAAAACTAAACTCTAGAGTGTGTTTCCTTGGCCAGAAGGGATTTTTTCAGCCTCTTCTGATGTTTAGCTTCCCTTTAGAGGCAAGAGAGTTGCTATACAAAATTAAAGGCTGGGATAAAAATTACAAGACTCTTCTTAACGAAGGACCATCTCAAAACCAATGTATTCACCATCTTAGGCAGCATCAGACAGTCTGATCTGATTTTCTTTGGATTTGGTGACTAGAGAATTAGATCAAGAATGTATTCTGGATGTGGACTCCTCCTATTTAGAAGGCTCGTGAATAAATCAAGCATGACAGTGGAAATATGCAGTGGCGGTTAAGAAAGCAAATAGAATGTTAGGAATTATTAGGAAAGGGATGGAAAGCAAAAATGCGAATGTTATAACGCCTTAGTATCACTCCATGGTGCAACTGATCCTTGAATGTTGTGTGCAGTTCTGGTCACATCTCAAGAAAGATATAGCAGAATTAAAAAATGTACAGAGAAGGGCGTCAAAAATGATAAAAGGGGACGAGCGGGGATTCCAAGATGGCGCTCTGAACGGACGCACCTGAGTTGGCTCTCGAGATAGCTCCGTTGATCAGCCTCTTTGCTACCACTGTGCCTCGTCTTTTTCGATGGGGAAACGGAGGGGAAAAGTTAAGGAACATCCCTCGGTTCCTGAAACATCTTCGGCGTGGCGGCAGACGACTCTGTGATTCCCGAAGCAACAACCGGGTCCTCGGGGAACTTCGACCCCTTCTGCAACTCTCGATGCGTCGGCGTCGATTGATAGCGCTAACGGGGCTTCCCTGAGCCCTGTGGAGCGCATTGCTCCGCCTCAGCCTGGGAGGGAGTTGCTAACAGCCCGAGCAGCGACGGAAACCGATGGGGTTCAACCTAACCTGCTCGAGGGAAGGTCTGCAGTGACTGAGAAGGGACTCCAACCAAGAGAGGTATTGATTCAATCAGCTTTACAGGTATTACCTCAGAACATTGTTTCTAGACTATCTCGTGCTCAGCCCCAATCTCAGTCCCTCCCTGGTGTTACTGGCGTAGTGAGACCAGCAACTGTGACATTAGAGTCACTATGTGATATGGTCTATAACATTCAAACCTCTATGCAAATTACACTACAAGAAAATACTGATATAAAAACTCTTTCTGAAGCTGCGCTACTCCAAGCGCAAGTGACTGCACAGCAATCCTCGAAATTGGAAAATGTGAATATTAAATTGCAAGAAATGGGAACTTTAGAAACTGCATTGGTTAAGGATAATAATTTTCTGCATAAACAAATGGAGGAGAATCAGGCAAGGAGACAACCTTAGGCTTCTAAATTTTCCCAAATCTCCTCTAATTTCACCTGTTGAAATGGTAAAAAAGTATATGGTGGACATTCTTGGAATGGATAAGGACTCGCTACCCCCCATAACACGGGCCTATTACATCTGGAACCCGAAGGGGAGTGATGGAAACCCCCCAGTAGTGGGGGATGGAAAGAATCTGACTTCATTTCTCGAGAGCTCACTGGAAATTATTACCCAGAGGTCAACTATGCTGGTCACTTTTGCCCTGGAGCCTGATCGCAATGCTATTTTAAGACTTTAAGACATTTAGAAAACCTGTTTTTGGGCTCAAAGGTCTGTATCTTTCCAGATCTCTTAAAGCCTACACAAACTAGGCGCAGGGCTTTTCTGGAGCAGCATCCTAGAGCGTTGGCACTGGGAATAAATTTTGTATTACGATTTCCTTGTATATGTAATTTACTGCTTGAGGGTAAACATTTTCAGTTTGTAGACCCAAAACAGTTAAAAGAATTTCTTGATGCTAGAGTAGATATGAATGTTGTATGCCCACCATAATTAGCAGGCTAGGGTCGGTAACCCGAGGTAGCAACCGTTAAACTATTTTTTTAAATACTTTATGTTATTAATGTTTCTTAATTCTTAGAATCTAATTTTCCTTAAATTGTGGACGAATAGGCCTTAAAGATTCTTTTCCTTATTTTATTATGGATTTCCTGATTGTAATGCCGATTGCATACTCACAGTTTGTAGTGAAATGTTGAAATATATTAATCAATAAATAAATAAATAAATAAAAAATGATAAAAGGGATGGGATGACTTCCCTATGAGGAAAGGCTGAAGTGGCTATAGCTCTCCAGCTTGGAGAGGCTGAAGGAGACATGATAGAGGTCTATAAAATACTGAGTGGAGTGGAACGAGAAGACATGAATGAATCCTTGGTCTGTCCTAGTATGGCAACGCTTATGTTCTTATGCTCATGCTGAAATTGATAAAGCCAAAGTAGGAATAGGACCCTTGGGAAGAGAATCACCTCTGTCAAGCAAAGCTCTGAGGGATTCCCCAAGCCTCTCTCAGAGGGCAAAAAAAGCCAGCGGTGGAGCCTGCATGCCAGGTTCAGCAGGCCCTGGAGCATCTGCTCGCCAGCACAGAGGGCAAAAAAAGTCAGCGGTAGAGCCTGTATACCAGGTTCGGTAGGCCCTGCAGGATCTGCCTGCCAGCATCCCAACAGTATCAGGCTGCCTGCGTAGACTGCTGCCACTGTCAAAAATCAACCCCTGTCCCCTGGCAAGGCAAGGCTGGGAAATTCCTGGACCCTGCTAAAAGGAGTCCATTACTGGTTGCACTGAGGTGTTTGCCTGGACCAACTCCCATTAATTGAAATCAATTATAGCCTGTTGCTGCTCTATTTTAAAAAAAAATTTTTTATTTAAGCTCAGATTTATTCCGCTCACAAAAAAGAAAGCTGAGGCAACCTGGCTTAAAAACAGGCCTTTCTTCAATTGAGAAATTAAGTTTTTACCTGATAATTTTCTTTCCTTTAGTCACAGCAGATGAATCCAGGGACATGTGGGTTGTGTCCATCTACCAGCAGGTGGAGATAGAGAGCAGAGAGTTGAACTGTGCCTTATAGGACACCAAAGCAGAAGGAAACCAAGAAACATAACACATTTCCCCTTCCTCCCAGAAAGTGCAACCTTCAAAACAGGAAACACCTATAGAAAAAAAAACCCTAGAAAGGGAACAAAAAAAGCGCAGGACTGTTTCAAGACAAGATTCCATGAGACGGCATAGCAGAAAAGAAGGGTGGGACTGAAGGCTCATCTACTGCAACTAAATTAAATTATCAGGTAATACATAATTTCTTGTTCCTTAGTGTGTCAGCAGTAGATAAAATCCAGAGACATGTGGGATGTAGCAAAGCAGTCCTTAAGAAGGGTGGGAATCAGAAGCTCCCTCAAAGAGCCCCAGATACCCAAAAAGTTGCATCCGCCATAACAGACACTTCCAGACCGGGAAAAAACAAAACAAAACATAGAAGACTGACCATGCTGCTGCCTGATCTATGCATCCCCCACCCCCGTGTTCCGATACAAGCCATTGCTCCAGAAGCCATGACTGCCTGAGCTGCCGAGATCTGGTCGGCAGGGACAGACCCAGGAGGAAATAAGAACAGAGTCCTTGGGACTCACAGCTATGGAAACCATCATACCTTACAAGGCTCCGAGCACACCATAAAGCAATGCACCTACCGAGAGAACTTGGTGGCCCTTCCAGGTGGCACAATAAGAGCCGAAAATGAACATCCATCAAGTGGTAATACAATACAATCTAATGGAGATGAACAAAAGAAACCACCGTAAGAAGGACTGGACTGTGTGCCCTGTCCCTTCTGTAGAAGAAAACAGTGGGACCTCGACAGAGTAAAGCCTAGAGCGTCGAACAGCTGTCCAAGTGTATACCCGGACTGCCCAGCAAAAGCAAGCTGCTCCAGAAGATAGAACCTGGTATCTTGACAGGGAAGGCAAATCCAAACCGACCAGACGGAATGTTTGGACTTGTGCCCAGCCAGATGTTGTGACTCGCTAAACAATCTGCCCTGAAAGAGGGCTGCACAACCACTGCTTGAAGCTGCGGCCCAGCAGTGCAACTACAGCCAAAAGGACAGACAGAGCCACCAGTCCAATGTCAGAACAAAAAACAGACCAGGAATTCGCCAAAGTGGTTGCCCAGGCCTCCCCATTGACAAGTCAGGTGGAGGCTGACCAACAGACTCCGAGAAATCCGAAATCTGAAGTGTCCAGTAAAGACACGCCCCAGCAGCAAACAAGCAGCAGAAGGACGTCTATGGAGAGGGATTCCCTCTGCATCACAAAAGAAGGCTGCCTGGAATCCACCAGGTTGGACTGAGACAGGCCTGAAGGATCCAAGAGTAAGAGATATACTGCAGAAATGGGACTGCTGAAGTTGACCGAAAGGAAAATTGGTGAATAGAAAAAAAACACCCAAGACACACTACTAAACTCAAAACAGGAACATAATCCCTGGATAGAAGGGACGTAGACTCAAACCTGAGCGGGAAGCTCTCCTGTGAAGTAACAGGAAGAAAGTCATCCCGAAACCATTCCCGAATTCCCACCCAGAAGCTCACAGAAGTGCTGGAACCACCACTGGGGTGTAGTGAAATGAAATACAACCCAAGAACTGAAGAAGCACATCATCCTGGATGCAAAGTGCAGTTAGCAGCTTGCAATTCTGTCCGAGAGGTACCGCTGAATCTCCATCTAAAAGGACAGTCTCCACTAGTAGCACAACTCGGAAAAAGAAGCATGCCCATGGAGATGTGGAGAGGCTGTATAGCCTAAACAAAGGCAGAACTGTCTTCAAGGATTGCAAGTACCAGGAGGAAAAGACCATGGTCTGCTAAGAGACATAGAAAAGCCACTGCCGGACCTGGGACAGATATCATGGATAGGCCACAGTGGCAAACAGAATCCTGGGCTAGAAAGACCAGTGGTCTCACCCAGTACAGATATCTAGACTATCAGTTCCAAATCATAGAAACCACTAAGGGAAGTCGAAAAATGAGCAGGAATGTATGAGTCCCTGAGACGTTTGAGTGAAGGAAGCTATTAGAGCTAAAAGAAAATCCTTCAGAAAATGGAAGAAGGAATGGACTGAAAATAATAAACAGCATAAGGAACGTCACGTCAAAAAAAAAAAAAAAAGATTGCGTTGGAAGCAAACACACATAGTAAAAAATTTTTTTAGGTATATTAAAAGCAGGAAGCCGGTAAAAGAAATCGGTTGGACCGCTAGATTACCGAGAGGTAAAAGGGGCACTCAGGGAAGACAAAGCTGTAGCAAAGAGATTAAATGAATTCTTCGTTCAGTCTTCACAGAGGAAGATTTGGGAGAGATACCGGTGCCAGAAATGGTATTCAAAGCTGATGAGTCGGAGAAACTGAATGAAATCTCTATAAACCTAGAGGATGTAATGGGGCAGTTCTACAAATTGGAGACTGGACCAGATGGTATTCATCCCAGAGTACTGATAGCAGCTGGGGCTCTTCCGCTTGGAGAAAAGACAGCTGAGGAGAGATATGATAAAGGTCTATAAAATAATGAGTGGAGTGAACGAGTAGCTGTGAAGAGTCTGTTTACGATTTCCAAAATACTAGGACTAGGGGGCAAGCGATGAAGCTACAAAGTAGTAAATTTAAAACGAATGAGAGAAAATTTTTCTTCACTCAATGTGCCATTAAACTCTGGAATTTGTTGCCAGAGAATGTAGTAAAGGCGATTAGCTTAGCAGAGTTTAAAAAAGGTTTGGACGGCTTCCTAAAGGAAAAGTCCATAGACTTGGGGAAAATCCACTATTTCTGGGGTAAGCAGCATAAAATGTTTTGTACTTTTTAGGGATCTTGCCAGGTATTTGTGACCTGGATTGACCACTGTTGGAAACCGAATGCTGGGCTTTGATGGATCTTTGGTCTGTCCCAGTATGGCAATACTTACGTATTTATGAGTGTTAGAAACTCTGCTCGCCATACTGAACTAGCACAGCTGCAGGGGCTCAATCAGGCAATGTGACACAATGTACCCTCGCGTTGGTTCCCATCAACCAAATGTAGATGGAAGAAAAGTACCCCTCCTACTTGGAACTACCAAGAAAAGGGGATAATTCCCCAACCCCCAAATAGCCACTGCATACAGAATCAACAGTACCTGAATGAACAAGCATTGCCAGGTGTCTTGCACCGCCTGCCAGTAGGGCTGTAGCATGCATGGAGACTCCAACAAGGTATCAGCAATGGCATGGAGTGGAATACCGTAGGATGGAATCTTGCACAAAAAGGACCAAGACACAGTGGCCGGGAGCAGTGGGGATCCACTCCTCAAGCAATCTAAAGAGGCACCCAGCCAGCAGTGAAGCCGAGAAGTGAACCACTCCTCCATCCTGAAGAGGAGCGGGAGACATTCCTAAACCTGGAGCCAGAAATGAGGCGTTCTGAAATGATAAAGGAGGCCTTGCTGAAAAAGTGACCTGTCTGGAGCCTTGAGATCATGGCCTGTAACAGGAGACTGAGAAAATGGAACAGAACCCCCAGGCTTGCCCCCTGCCAAGTCCAGAGATCTGGCAACCTTCAAGGACTCTACCTAACTTCTCCAGATCATCTCTCAATGAAAAGGCTGACCTCCAAAGGCAGTATGCTATGCAAAATGTAACCCAGAAAACACTGCAGCTACCCAGGCCTAAGCAGGAACCAATTGCTTGATAAGAGTGAGAAAATATGGCCTGAACGATGCACTGCAACTAGCTGGCATGGCTACACAGTAGAGATAATGAACAGCATTGAAACTATATGCAGCAGAATATGGCCATTAGCACCACTGTGCACTATGGATGAATAACCACAGAGAGCACTAGAACCAGAAACCTCCAGGTCCCCTTGTTCCCGTTCGTCTTGCAGTGTTCACAGCTAGGTTAGACCTCACCAAAACTATATGCAGTAGAATATGGCCGTTAGCACCATTGTGCACTATGGATGACCAATCACAGAGGGAGTCGAACCAGAAACCTCTGGGTCCCCCTGTTTCCATTTGTCTAGCAGCGTTCACAGCTAGACTAGACCTCTACCAAAAAATAGCCCTGCTAGAACGTGTGATCTGCTGAAGACAATGACAAGGTGTCAAAACAAAAAAGGCAGAAAATGAGAGGAGCCGCTGAAGCGGTAGAGGACAGAACTGGTATGCCATAAGATAGCCAGTGGCAATAGACAATATCAGAGAGTAGAGCTGTTGCGACAGCTCACACAGCTAACTTAGAGGCAGATGCACTAAAGCTAAATGAGCCTTTAATGACCCTCCAACGAGGAAAATTTGATCCGTTGCATGCATCAAAGGGCTTTTACCGAGGAAGCCAGCAGCTAACGAAAACGGAATGGAGATGAGCAATTAGTGTGAAAACCCCATTGAAACGACATGCACTAACCTTTTCCGATTGCCTTTACGCAGGAAAAAGGCAGGAAAACTAACGAGAGGTCTGGACCTCTCGTTAGGACAGCTCTGTGCCAGGAAAAATCATTAAGTGAAAAAATAAACAAACTTTGAGCCAATCCCAGCGCATTAGCAGAGCTAAAAGCGCTGTGATTGGTCCAAAGTACGTCAGAAAACACATAAAAAAAAAAATAAAAAAAGGATCGGGAGGGGGCAAGGGCGCTCATCAGGAGCGTCCTGTATGGACGGCCTTGCCCCCCCCCCCCCCCGCTGCTCCCCACTTTCCGCCGCTCCCCCCCCCCCCCCGAAAAAGCAAAATGCTAGCTGCCCCGGTCCCCCTCCCTTCCTGTTCCTGTGTTCTACAGAGCTAACTCCGCCTCCCGTCATTCTTGTGCCCCGTGCCCCACCCCCGCTGCCCCCCCTGAGGTCGACTACGCCGCTCCCCCCCCTCCCTATTAACGACCCGAGCAGCGCCTCTCACCTCTTTCAGAAGCGCTGCACGGGCAGGAAGATCTATTGTGTTGGTTGTAGAGTCTCCATGCGTCTCTTCTTCCCTGGCCCAGGCCCCGCCTCCTTCTGACATACGTTACTTACGTCAGAAGGAGGCGGGGCCTAGGCCAGGGAAGAAGAGACGTCATGGAGACTACAACCAACACAATAGATCTTCCTGCCCGTGCAGCGCTTCAGAAAGAGGTGAGAGGCGCTGCTCGGGTCGTTAATAGGGAGGGGGGTCTCGGTGGAGGGGGGGGCGGCGTAGTCGACCTCAGGGGGGGCAGCGGGGGCGGGGCACAAGAATGACGGGAGGCGGAGTTAGCTCTGCAGAACACAGGAACAGGAAGGGAGGGGGACCGGGGCAGCTAGCATTTTGCTTTTTCGGGGGGGGGGGGGGGGGGGAGCGGCGGAAAGTGGGGAGCAGTGGGGGGGGGGGGGCAAGGCCGTCCATACAGGACGCTCCTGATGAGCGCCCTTGCCCCCTCCCGATCCTTTGTTTTGGGATTTTGTTGACCGGGTAGCCACGTGTATTTGTTGTGGCTTTTTTTGTTTGTTTGTTTTTACGTTTGCAGCATGCGCAGAGCAGCCAGCAAAACGCTTGGCTGCTCTGCGCATGATTTAGGGGCCGATTACCGATGTGTATTGTGATTCTTTGATACATTGTACGTTTGAATACCGATCTGAGCATGTGTGACTTTTTTTTTTGGTGCATTCTTCGTTTTTTAAAAATCGTTAGGGACTTTAACGATTTTGATTTTTTTACGTTTGGTTGCTGCATCTGCCTCTTAGAGTACTACAGCACAACAATGGTGGAGCCAGCAAACCTGAAGGAGTGCTCCAAGTGAAGCAACAGGGGAGAAAACAAAAACATGTCCCTTCCGAAATAACAGGCCCAAAACAAACACGTACTTGAAACCTGCACAGTATAAGCCATGCTGAGGCCCACTCTACCAGCAGTTCCTTGGACCCAAGGGAAAATAGGAACAGTATACCTGCCTCTGGAAAAAAAAAACAGCCCAAATATACAAGGGCCCACTGCCCAAACATACAATAGCCCGTGTTGACATGCTGTTGCCATACTGGAATTGGTTTCAATGTGAACTAGAGCTCTGAAGCTCAAACCAGAGGGGAAAACCCTGAACACAAACCAGTCCCCTCTAGGAGAGGAGTCAGGGCTTGGACATGCCTGATGTGCACGCTAGCAAAATGGCTGCCAAAGCCCTGCTAGCATTCAGAGATGTGCGTCCTGCGTGCAGAAACTACCAGCCGGGCCCGTACTCGCTCTGTCACAGGAAACTGCTGAGAGTCTACCCCCATCAGGAATACAACCGACGCTGCTGCACCTCCCTCCAAATGTGTGAAAACTGCAGGATACTGAAAAAGGAAGACATGAAACAACTCACTCCAGGGCGCAGACAGGAGCCCTGTTTGTGTTCCAGTGCAGCGAGATACCACACACCATCCTCTTCTATTACAGCCCTGATACTGGGGTTACCAGTATCTCTCCTGCAGCCAGTGGACTGACCAAAAGTGCCCCAAATACATGGCTCTTTTTTTTTTTTTTTGAACGTCCACAGGAGACAGGAGTAGGGCAGGAGAGGACAGAAGGATGGGGGAGGGACCTGGGGTGACCAGGTGCACCTCCTAAAGGTGGCATCGTTCAGCCACACACACCATAGTTCAACTACCTGAGAGACCCAGAATAGGAGCTGAAAGCAGATGAGGCCAGGAGCCTGTGAAAAGCATCCATCCGTTTGCTGGAGACAGAGAATATTGACTGGCCAAAGAGCACGATGTCCTATAAGGCACAGTTCAACTCACTGAAAATCTATCTTCACCTGCTAGTAGATGGACACAACCCCACATATCTCTGGATTCACCCTGCTGCTGATGCTAAGGAACTTTTTTTTTTTTTTTTTTAAAGAGGAGGAGCTGTGGGGGCAGGGGGGCTTAACCTTGCTGGCAAAGGTTCATAAGCCAACACTTGGGGCCATGAAGGGGAGGCAAACTGCTCTGGTCTCGACCAGGGGAAGGACCGTAGCCCAACCCTTGGGAGAATCCACTGGATAGACTGCAATCACAGGTCCACAGGCCATAGATTGTGTCCCAGAAAGTTAGGCCTACTTCAGAACAAAAAAAAAAAGTCCGGCACCATCTACTTGAGGAAGAGAAATACTGGCAAGTTTCAGACTGCACTGCTCCTTTACAATGATGTCTAAAAATCTAACTGCTCTGCCTCCATCTGCTGGTAGGAGGATATAACCTCTTGGTCCAAATTGGTCTAGCAGGATAAGCAGCAAATTAAATTTCTTTTCCATAATGGTCTGAGAGACTCCAGGTGAGGGTTATGGGGTGGCCCTGAATTACTCAGCCAGAAAAGGTATATAAATGTGCAAGTAAATGTTTTATTCACCTGAGCCTTGGGATCCATTACCTTACAGGCCAGGAAACTCAGATGCAACAGATTCTCTGGTTTAGTAAGTCTTGAGTAGGCCTCTGGCTAGCAGGCCAAGCAGTCTGTGGCTGGTGGGGATGCCCTACCCCAAACACAGCCCCTAAGTTCTCAGGTCTGATGAGACTCTGGTCTGGCTCCAGCCACACCTCAGCAAGGCTTGTAAGTCTCAACAAGAAGCAAAGCTGGCTTAACTCAGCCAGGTCACAAATTGTATACAGAAACTGCAGCGGGCTCCAAATCTTCCTTCTCTGAACCTCCTTAACCTCAGCCTAGCCCTGTCTTAAAATCCCAGGTATTGACTCCACACTCCCGGCTCACTTCTTCTGGGAAGGGACCAGTGCTCTTAGGTGGTCCAGGCTAGATAGAGAAGGACTCTTCTTAGGAGTGAGGGGCAATGTTTTATAAATCCCCCTCACATAGTCCTTACTGAAAGTATGGAAGTACAGTGCTGTGGAGTCTGCACCATAATAACCAAACTAACAGCATGAATGAGGTAGCTGAGAATCCAGACGTTAAGCTCTTACCCAGGACTATGAGCTTAAAATTTGAACAGCTGTTTCTGAAAGTGAACCGACTATGCTAACAGCCTTCATCTATCTATATCTATTTAAATATATCTATATCTATCTATATATATATATATATATAAAATAAACCACTATGTACATGAAACAGTTAAACAATTAATGGTCAGCGTAACAGTTTTCAACCACATCAGGTAAGATGTATAGAGAAGGCACACAAATGCTTTGGCTCACTATCCCAATGCAGACTTTCACTTTTACTCTAGTTATGGTCCACCTGCTTACCAGTCCTGAAATAACTGGTGATGGAATCTCTCGTAATGCCTGGAACCTTGCAGGTAGAGAACAGCATCCGGAACTGATTCATATCCAAAGGAGTTTCTCCAACTTTATCAACAATGTACCGTTCTCTAAAATGAAAAATGTACTGCTAAATAAAAAGACCTGGTTTGTACTTTCATAGATGTGGTTTACATATAGATGTAATTTTCCAAAAAAGCAACAGACACTCAGCACTCATGCCAGTTATATATGTCCCGTAAATACAAATGTTTCTACCTCAATGTAATTACTCTTACCTTCTTAACAGATTCCAGAAGTTGAAAATATGCCACACTGCTATGGCCCCTCTTTCCACTTGAGTGCCTTCTTTAGGTGGCCAGTAGTGTTCAAGGAAAGGAGTTGGACCTCCAACGTTAAAATTTAATTGTGTTGGCATGCGAACATCAAGATAAGCAGAATTCAACCACCATTCCTCCAACTGGGAATAAGAAAAAATCTTTAAGAATAAATTTTATCATTGCCCCACTAACTAGGATTATTCCTCTGATACTGTAAGCGGAATTCTGTGTTTTAAAATACGTTACTGTTTCATATGTGACTACTACTAAATTATGTAGTCAAACAAGTGCAAGGACCCCCCTGAAAACCTCAAACCATTTAAAAACATTTTTGAACTGAAAATCCTCCTCAGGTGTCACCCACTTGAAGAAGTATGACAAAAGAAACCCAGTATATTTATGGATGCCTGTGCCACTGGAAGCCTCAGAAAGCCCTAGGACTGATTTAGATGTGACTGGGCAAAAAAGCCACTGCAGTATAACTTGAGCTGCGCAGTACAGGAAGTTTGGGCTAGTCTTGTGGTTTAAGTTACGCAAGACTCCCGAACTTCCTGTAACCATGTTACTGAAACTTGGGGGGGGGGGGGGGGGGGAAGAGAATGAAACCCTGGGCACCAGAATGCAATTTCTAGGCACCATGGTGACCTGGCACTCAGGGCCGTGCCGATGCGGTAAGCGGGGTAAGCGCCGCAGGGGGGCGCCCACCTCTGGAGGGCGCCGCCGCGGTGCTTACTCTCGCCCCGCGAGGCCTTTAAATCTTTTTACCTGGTCGCAGCAGCGTCAGTGAAAGCGCTGCCGACGTCTCCCTTCCCTTGCACTCATTGGTTCTCTCAGTGTCCCGCGTTCTTCTGACGTCAGAAGAAGGCGGACACTGAGGGAACCAATGAGTGCAAGGGAAGGTAAACGTCGGCAGCGCTCCGCTTTCACTGATGCTGCATAGGCGCCCCGTATAAGAGGCTTGGGGAGGCTAAGCCTCCCCAGCCCAGCTGTGACCTTTCCCGCCCATGCTGCATTGCCTCCCCCCCCCAAACGTAGCCACTTTCCCTCCAGGCCCGAGGCCCGCTCATCCAGACCTGCGAAGTCCGGAGTCTCCCGCACTCCCGAGTCTGGGCCGGCAAAGTGGGAAGAAAGTCTCCTCTTCAGCGCGAGTCGCGCGATAAAACAAAAAAAAGAAGCAAGAGCGGGGCCGTGGCAGCCTTCAAGCATGGGCTGTCTGCGCTGCAGCCGCTCCTCTCTCTGCCCCTGGAGGAGCAGGAAGGAAGTTGACATCGACTTCCTGCTCTGCTCCGGGGACAGAGAGGAGCGGCTGCAGTGCCGATAGCCCATGCTGAAAGCTGCTACGGTACAGCCCCGCGCTTGTTCCAGCAGCCAACTGTTGCTCCTGGGGGCTCCAAAGCGGTTGAAGCTGCGTGTGGTGTAGGTCCTCCCAGCTGATTCGTGTAACGCGTGCTACCTTTTTTTTTTTTTTGTCTGGACTCGGGGCGCTGCTGCTGCTGAAGAGGAGAAGCAGCAGCAGTGGCCAACAAATTAATACCGGGTGGAAGGGGGAGCGAGAGGCACTAGGCAGGTATAATGGAGAGAGTGGGAAGATGGGGAGAGAAGGAGGGGACATGGAGAAGGGCTGGAGTCCTGGAGAAAGGGAGAAGCTGCTTAAAATGAGGAGAAAATGGGAGGGGGGGGTGAAAGAGGGAAGACACTGGAAGGGAGAGAGAAACTAACAGGAGGAGAAACATTGAAGGATGGGGAGAGAGAGGGGGGGCATGATGAATGGAAAAGGGTAGAGAGAGAGACACTGGATGGAAAAGGGGATAGAGAGAGAGAGAGACACTGGATGGAAGGATTGGGAGAGAGGGGGTAGATGTTGGATGGCAGGATCGGGAGAGGGGGTAGACGAATGGAAGGACATGGAGAGAAAGAGGGAAGAGGAAGACAGAAGGATGGGGAGATAAAGAGGGAAAACGGATGGAAGGATGAGGAGAGGGGGGATAGACGGGACGGGAGAGAAGAGAAATCATTGGACTGGACATGTAGGGGAGGGCAGGGGAGAGAGGAGAATTGCTAGATATGGAAGGATGGAGGGGTCAGGGGAGAGAGGAGATTTGCTAGATGGATGGATGGAAGAACCGGGGAGAAAGGAGATTTGCTAGATATGGATGGAGGACAGGGGAGGGAGGAGAGTTGCTGGACACGGATGGATGGATGAATGGAGGGGAGGGGAGTGAGGAGAAATGCTGAATATGGATGGAGGGGAAACTGCTGAATTTAAGGACTGGATTGAAACGCTTTGAGGGCAGATGCTGCAACTGGAGGAAGGATAGGGACAGGGTGCCACAGATGGTAGACAGAACGCATAAGGACACAGGAGGATGGTGAGTGAAAGAATATCAAATGGAAAGAAGACACCATAAAACAGACGACACTGGGACCAAAGCGAATAGAAAAACTAAATGCTCAGAAAACAAAGGTAGAAAAAAGTATTTTATTCAGAATGTATTAATTGGAATATGTCAGCTTTTGGAAATGTGCATCTGTGATATTTTGCACGTAAGTTTCAATTTCTCTAGTATTGCTGCATGCCAAGTCTGACTTCTTGAGGTAATTTTCCAGTTCATAATTTTGCCTTCATATCTTTTGATTTCTAGTTCCTTTTGTCATATCTGTTGTCATGTGTTTTTCATGTGTGATCAAGGTGCAGTATTCTGCTAGCGTGTACTATTTGCAGCCCTTTTGGTTTTGTTTTTTTCACTAGGTAGTGTATTGGTGTTTTAGAGCCTGGTGTAATTACAGTGCTGCTTTTCCACGCATAAGATTGTAGCTCGTCCTGTCCTTGGAATTAGTGCTGTTATGATTTGGTAAGTTTCTGAGTGTGTTTTTGCACAAGTTTGTGTATAGTGTTTTGCAGTGGAAAGATTGTGTGTTGGCCGTACTAAGGTGACATCAACACTTTAAATTCATTTTAGTTTGTCATAACATCAGACATAGTTTTATAATATTTTGGAGGATCTGATGTTGAATTGTTAAAGGTATTAATTGTGACTATTTTACTTTTATTTATTTTTCCTGTGTGTTGTCGGACAATTATGGATGTAAGCCCCGCCCCCTGGTACCACCCATAACCCCGCCCCCTTTAGCCTCCCCAAACAGTTGGGCCACCGACCGCCTATGCTGACGCTGCTGCGACCTCTTCGTTGCCGTTGCGTCGTCCCACCCCCCACTTCACGCGATTTGCGAACCGCGCTGCCGCTTAGCACTGCTTAAAAAAAAATTTACACGTCAGCAGGAACAGGCTGCTTCAGCCAATCCCAGGAGCCTTCCTTCAGCCCTCAGGGGCGGAACACGCTGAAGGAAGGCCCCTGGGATGGGCTGAAGCAGCCTGTTCCTGCTGACGTGTAATTTTTTTTTTTTTAAGCAGTGCTAAGAAGCGGTTCGCGAATCGCGTGAAGGGAGAAGACAATTTGCTGGAAATGGAAGGGAGGGGAGAGAGAGGAGGATTGCTGGCTATGGATGGAGGAGGGAAGGGCAGAGAGGGACAAGGATGGACATGGGGGCCCAGGGAGAGGACAATTTGCTGGAAATGGAGGGGAGGGGAGAGAGAGGAGGATTGCTGGCTATGGATGGAGGAGGGAAGGGCAGAGAGGGACAAGGATGGACATGGGGGCCCAGGAAGAGGACAATTTGCTGGAAATGGAGGGGAGAGAGGAGGATTGCTGGCTATGGATGGAGGAGGGAAGGGCAGAGAGGGACAAGAATGGACATGGATGGGAGGGCAGGACCCAGGGAGAGAGGAGAAATGGATATAGAGCAAGAAATGAAGAAGAAAGGAGAAAAGTAAAGAAATAAATGGAAAGGAAGCCCTGGAAATGGAGTTAAGAGGACAGATAGCAGCAGACTCAGATACTGGCCAGCATGATCGGAAAAAGAAAGTCACCAGACAACAAAGGTAGAAAAAAATCATTTTATTTTCATTTTAGCATTTGGAATATGTCTACTTTGAGAATTTACATCTGGTATCTTATTTTGCAATGTATAGCAATTTGTTTCTAAGAATATTGCTGACAATTCCTGTCAGTGTAGCAAGTGGTGAGCGATCATTTTCACCGGGGGGGGGGGGGGGGGGGGGGGGGGGCTGATCATTTTCACCAGGGGGGGGCGCCAACTGATAGTCTGCAGGGGGGCGCCAGAGACCCTAGGCACGGCCCTGCAGTGGCACTCACAACCATCCGTATTGTTTTCAGCTGCCCCCTCCACTGTGCAAGGTAGGAGGAGGAGGAGTTGCATCTGGAGTATCTCTTCAGGACAGGAAAGAACCCCACTCTTTCCTGCCTGTTACCGCTGCTCTGGGCCGGTAATGAGGCTTTTCCAAACCGCCGCAGAGACTTCCTGCGGCAGTCTCATGAGATTACCGCTTGAAGTTTCAGTGGCCATTTTGAAGAAGTGGCAGCCCAAGCCGGAGAGCAGCGGCAGCAGGAAAGGAAGAGTGGGGTTCTTTCCTGCACCCGAAGAGGCCACTAGACTACCAGGGCATGCTCAAGATGGAGGGGAGGGTGGGCAGAGGGGAGCTAGCCAGCTCCCCTCATAGCACAGATTCTGCAAAAAAAAAAAATAATAATAAGATGTTCAAATCTGTGTAGATAAGGAATTTGGCTCAAATTCTGGCAGAAGTAGCTAGTATTCTATAATGGATTTGGTGCACAAAATTGCCATTAGAGAATACTAGCTCAGTGCTCACATTTTTGGCACCTATAACGCCTTTTATAGAAAGGCCTCCAAGAGGCAAAAACATTTTTTTTTTTTTTAATAAGCCTTTTTTATGCGCAAAGGCAGTATAAAATTCTAACCTTTGTACAAGTGTGTGCACTGACATGACATGTACTGTACCAGTAGGCATGGATGGGGTGGGCACAGCATAGGCAGAATTAGAAAATATATCTGCAAACTTTACACACAAACATTCACACCTGTTCTCGAGTAGTTGTAATATCCGCACTCGAGGTCTATTTCTACCACTTAAACCAGCATTTTAATAAAACCTACACAGATGCTTACTGCTTGGGCCTTTATAAAATGGCACACAAGAAGGTGCCTATTGCCTTCTTAAACCAAGCAGCCAGTTATAAAAATGGACCCCGGCCCTAGCTTACAATCTGCCTGAAATTTCTTCACATCTCCCACTGCAGCCTGTTTAGTGCTCTGCTCACCACAGGTATGAGTGTCTGCTCCAGTGCAACAACTTATCAAGCTTCCACCTGCCACCCAACGGT
Organism: Microcaecilia unicolor; assembly: GCF_901765095.1. Classification (NCBI taxonomy): domain Eukaryota; kingdom Metazoa; phylum Chordata; class Amphibia; order Gymnophiona; family Siphonopidae; genus Microcaecilia; species Microcaecilia unicolor. The sequence goes on along the minus strand of NC_044031.1, from coordinate 123,230,914 downwards.
AAGTATCAAATCTTCTCAGAACACATTTTCTGGATGAATTATAGGGTCCTTTTACTAAGCCGCATAGGCGCCTACGTGCACCAATTCGGAACTACTGCCCACTACCACATGGCCCAGGCGGTAATTTCATTTTTTACGCATGCCCACTACACACTCCAGAAAATTTCCGGCGAGCAGCACTAACCGGGCAGTAATTGATATTGTACGTGTGCTGACGATTACCGCCTGGTTAACATGCGAGACCTTACCACATCTACAACAGCGCAGTCCATTCTTCGGCACACCTTAGTAAAAGGACCCCTATGTGTCTTAAAGAATTCTAGTTACATGTTCAATATAGATTTAAGAATAACTGGGTAAGAAAATATGCATACCCAATTCTTCTTCACTTTAGCTCTTTCTAGCAGTTTGTGCTGCAATTCTTTACCGATCCCATGCTCAAATTTCTTTACAATTTCAAATGTTCTCCGATATTCTTCTTTATTCAGAAAAGGCTTTACTGCAAGGGGAGAAAAAAAAAAAAAAAAAAAAAAGAAGAGGAAACATTTTAATTAAAATTCACAACAAGAAAAAGATCCACAGTGCTTTTCTAAACGGTTAAAAGTGTTTTATACATTACACTGAAGGGTAGTTTTCAAAAACACAGTGAAATACTCCCTACAATGCATAAATTAAAACAAATCAACATAAATAAAAAAAGACCACAAGACAAATCTGTGAATTCCTCAATGCACAAACCAAATAATCTAAAGGAAAAAGCAGCAAATCATGAAGATAGCGTTGTGCACCAATTACTCAGATTACTCATCAAAAGTGACAACCTCCCCCCTCCCCCGCTCTTCTGGAGGGAGAGATATCAGGAGTCTTGAGCTGGTGGGGCTTGGGGTTCCCCACCTGCCATATTGCTGCTGGTTGGGCCTGTGCCCACCTGTGGCTATGCCACTGGCATAGTGGTGAGAAACAGAATAATAGTAGGCCCACTGAGTATCTGCCTCTGGCAGCACTCCACTCGGGCTGTTTGCAGCTGACCTACAGATCCCATCCTTCTGCTGCAACTTCTGTGGGTCAGCCGGAGAGAGCCTGAGTGGAGTACAATAAGTGATTCTATAGGAGCCCTCCCAACTATGACAGAGAGAGGATTCAGGGAGACTTCTTAGCGGAAGGAGATTTTTGAGAGAGGTAAACAGGAGGAAGTAAAGGAAAAGTATAACTAGTGTACTGTAATTGGTGATTAGCTACTTTCCTGGACGGATACTATATATACTCAAGTGTAGGCTGAGATTTTTGGGACAAAAAAAAAAAGTCCCAAAATTGGGGTCTTGGCTTATAGTCGAGTTGGAAGAAATTTCTGTGCTTCCCTAGCCTCCTCCTTTGGTAACCTGCATTTCTTACCACTCCCTTCTGGCTGCTGCCATTGACAAGGAATTGAAAGCAAGCTGAGCAGCGGTGGCCTTCAGGATCCACACATGCTCAAGGCATCATGGTTCCCGCCCTCTCAGAGTTTCTGAGATGGCTGGAGTCAGGAGGTCTTGAGCATGTGACTAAAAACAGAACCTTCACAGTTGTGGGGAGTGATTCTTAATAAAAGAGGATAAAATGGAAGTGTACTGGGCTTGTTGTTTGAATGAACCTGAGCTTGTTCAGGATAATGTGGGATACAAATGTCAAATAAATAAAAAATTGTAGCTCTTATCAAAAGGGTTTTTCTTTTTTGAAACAGATGCTATTGGTTTGGTTCTTCAGAAATTTAAAAAAAAAAAAGTTTTCCTTTTAATTTACACTGCACCCCAACTGTGTCTGTGGGGGCTCCCAGCCTTTCTACTAGCCACGCAATCATTTGCACATTAGAAAAAATAATCCAGATCATAGCTGCCTGATGTTGGGTGCTGACTCCTAAATTAGAACCTAAGAAAAAGATCTAGGTGTCATCGTGGATATTACGCTGAAATCTTCTGCCCAGTATGCAGCAGTAGCCAAAAAAGCAAACAGAATTCTAGGAATTATTAGCAAAAGGAAAGATAATAAAATAAAAAAATACTACTATGTCTCTGTATTGCTCTATGGTGCAACCTCACCTTGAGTATTGTGTGCAATTATGGTCACCGTATCTGAAAAGAGATATAGCGGAATTAGAAAAGGTTCAAAGAAGGGCGACCAAAATGATTAAGTGGATGGAACTCCTCTTATATGAGGAAAGGGTTAAGAGGTTAGGGCTCTTCAACTTGGAAAATAGACGGCTGAGGGGAGATATGATTGAGGTCTACAAAATCCTGAGTGCTGTAGAACAGGTAAACATGAATCAACTGTTTATTCATTCAAAAAGTACTAAGCCTAGGGGACACTCGGGGGGGGGGGGGGGGTCTTTTACAAAAGGTAGGCTACTGTTTTTAGAGCACGCTAACAGCTAGACACCCCCATATGGGTGTCTCTAGCGTTTAGACCATCCTCATTTTTAGCGTGTGCTAAAAACGCTAGTGCGCCTTTGTAAAAGGAACCCTCAATGAAGTTACATGGTAATATTTTTAAAACGGATAGGATGAAATATTTTTTCACTCAACAAATAGTTAAGTTTTGGAAATTGTTACCAGAAGATGTAGTATCTAGGTCTGCAAATGGGGAAAGTCACTGCTGTCCCTGGGAATGGTAGCCTGGAATGTTGCTATCATCTGGGTTTCTACCAGGTACTTGCAACCTGGACTGGTCACTGCTGGAAGCAGGACACTGGGCTAGATGGACCATTTGTCTGACCCAGTGTGGCTATTCTTATGCTCTGAAATAATACAAGGTTTTGTACCTCTGTGGGGTAGGAAAAGAGGGGCTATAAAAGAATGCAACAGGCTGGGCTTGGTATGATGGAAAAGGAGATGGAGTATATCACACAATGAACTGTGGCAAGCAAAAGGAATGAGAGGGGAGAGAGAGGCAGTCGAGAGTGGAGTTGGTGGAGGGGAAGAGAGAATTTGAGAAAAATGGCGAGAAGAAAGAGATGCACACATACGCCACCTCTAGTTAGCTGCAACACTGTAGTGCAGTAGTTTTCAACTCAGGGATCACTCAGTATCAATAGTATTCTCATTAAATCACTATATCCCCTGAAATAGGGTCCAATGTGGTTTACCAATTAAGAGCAACTACAATACATTAAAATAAGATTTTTAAAAAATCCAAACAGTATTTTTTTTTTTTAAATCAGAATCTACCAAATACGTTTTCAGCTTTTTTTTTTAAACATAATTCATCTCAGATCTAATACCAGATGGAAAAGAGTTCCAAAAAGGCATTATCAGAGATGAAAACACAGTACTTGCTAGAATAAAACTATATAATCAAGTCAAAAACCAAATTCATGGTGCAACAATCAAATTTATCAACAATTCTGAGGCAACTCCATGAAAGACCTGAAAAAACAGACAAGCTGATTTATATAAAATTCTTTCTTGAACAGGAAGCCAGTGCAAATTAGCTATGTGAGAGAAAATACTATCAAACTTTCTAGATCAACTGAAGCTTCTTAAGGCTATCATCCCCAAATACAAGATGTTACAATAATCAAGACAAAGTAATAATAATTGTACCAACAAAGCAATAGCTTTCTGATCAAAATAAGGGTGCACCAGTTATTTGCCTCAATTTAAAGAACCTTTTTCTCCATAATTGATTTGTAGTTCAAAAGACAAAGAAGAATCCAGATCAATTCCCAACACTCTGGGCTTGTCTTCAACTGGCAAAAGAATATCAGCAGGATTTCTGAACCATAATTATCTTAGTAAGAAGAGGAATACTCGCGATAGGGTGAAAACTAGATGGTTTGCAGAATATCCACAATGAATATGAATGAGAAAGATCTGAATACCAAGAAGGCAGTGCATGCAAATCTCTTATGCATATTCATCGTGGATATCCTGAAAACCCTTCTGGCCAGGAGGCCTCTGAGGACTGGGTTGAAAACCACGGTTGTAAAGGATGCTGCCCCCTACAGATTGCCACAACATCTGAAGGGGATCCCTCTCCCAATGCTGGTAGCTACAACCTTCAGCGAGCCAACACAAGTATATTTTTTGCCTCTCCCCCAGTGTAAACTAAATGGAAGCAAATTTGATATCTCTATTTTAGACTACAATATTAAGTTCAGAGGGGCTAAACTCAGGATCATCATCAAAAATATTTCTTCATTAAACACATGGCAAATGTACAGAAATGGTAAAGCAAAAATATTAAATGGAATACAAAGGAAGTCCTGGGTCATTACAGAGGATCTCCCATTGCGAAGTGAGGGGGAAACCAGATGCTAGTTAGAGCCTATGGCTTTGCTCCAGGAATGGGGTTGGCAGATGCAAGGCCCTTCCTGTCTGCCCATCATATTCTAGGTCTAGACATTAGCATTATTGAACTCAAATGAACATCACCTTGGTCACTCTGTCACAAGCAAACAGTGCTACAAGAGGAGGAGGAGAATTTATTAATTTGTACAATTTGTTTATTCAATGGGCAAAAGTTTGGAAAATAACCTTCAAAAAAATGTAAATTATGCATCTGGAATAAAGAATTCCATAAACTACACATCAGGATAAAAACTAAAAATTCTCAAATAAAAAATTTGCTTATTTTAAGCATTTATATTCCACCATAGATCCAGAGCAGATTACAGTAAAAAAAACACATACAAAAAAAAGTCAACACAATATATAAAAACTAAAGCAATTGCCAACAATTACACTGTGTCCAAATATTTAAAAAAAATACTGGCCAGAAATAAGCATTTAAAAAAGTTTTGAGCTGAGTAGTGTACAATACACTAGCCTCCTACCTTAAACTGAGTAAGCTTGCACAAAATAAAAGGTTTTAAAATATTTTTTAAACTGACAAGCATTAACAGAAAACCGTAGGTGACTATGAAATGTATTCTATAACACAGGCCATGCTAGTGACAAAGCATATGCACGAGTTTCTATAGAACAACAATTGAAGGTAAAACTAACTGTATGGATGTTTCAGATTGTATCAGCCACACCGAGAACTACAAAGGTAAAACCTTGCAGACATAAGGCAGAACCTCTCCATAAAGTCTCCGATGTATTATTGACATGATTTTAAACTGCATTCTGTAAAACCTTGGCAACCAATGGAGTGATCTCAAACTGGGGGTTATATGCACTAGTTTAGATACTCCAGTAATCTTGCCACAGCATTCTGGATTCCTGAAATGCCTGAAGATGAGATGAAGCAAGGCCCAAGTACAGCGAGTTACACTAGTCCATCCTTGCTAGTACCAAACCCCTGTCCAAAAATCAAATATGGAAAGCATTGGTTTCTATTTAAAAGTTGGAAGTTGAAAAAATGAAGAAGATACAACTTGCTGTATCTTGGGCTACAAACTTGCATCTAAAAAGGACACTTAAAACTTTTTGACATGTTGCTTAGATAGCGCTTCATCATCAGTTGTGCATTATTGAGATGTTCTATTGGTTGTAAAGCAACTTACTAACATAGCTTCTGTTTTTGCAAGACTCAAGGCTAATTTGTTAGTCATCCATACACTAGTTTCATCCAAACAACCAGTTAAATCAAGTACTCAGATTACCATCAGTTTCATCCAAAGGGAAACAAATAAATTGATCATCTGTAAATTTCCTAAATGAAATTCCACTCTCCAAAAAACATCACCCAAGACATTTAATATAGATTAAACAACAAAGCTGATAATGCAGTTCCTTGAGGCACACCCCCTTCTCACTGGATACCTCTTCGACATTGATCCTTTCACATATACTTGCACATTCCAACCATTCAAATAGAAGGTAAACCAATCCAGAACATGACCTCTAAGTCCCATCCTATACAATTTCTCGAATAATATAATCAAAATCAATGTCAACAACCGAAGCTACATCCAACGTAATAAAACAGTAAGTCAGATTATGATCCATGCCACCAGAACATACCAAGTAAAATCAAACTCAAACATATCACCACCGTGGAAAGCAGCCTGGAGTACCTCAAGGATCAACATTATCACCAATACTCTTCAACATAATGATGATCCCACTGACAAAGTCCCTATCCAATCAAGGCCTCAACCCATTCATCTATGCAGATGACGTTACAATCTACATTCCCTTCAGACATGACATAACAGAAATAACCAATGAAAAGAATGAAGGCCTGAACATCATGGACTCTTGGGCAAATTCATGCCAACTGAAAGTGAACACTGAAAAAAACACACTGCCTCATCCTCTCATCTCTACATAACAAGTACAAACTCACAACCATAAACACCCCAGGACACATCCTCCCTATTTCAGACAGCCTAAAAATACTCGGAGTCACAATCGACCGCAATCTTACCCTTGAGAGCCAAGTAAACTCCGTAATAAAGAAAATGTTCTACACAATGTAGAAACTTAAACGATTAAAACCTTTCTTTCCAAGAGATATTTTTTGAAACCTAATACAATCAATGGTACTAAGCCATGAAGATTACTGCAACGGAATCTACGTGGGATGCAAAGAACAACTCACAAAAAAACTCCAGACCTCCCAAAACACAGCAGCCAGGCTGATTCTTGGTAAAACACGATTCAATAGTGCTAAACCCCTCCGAGAAAAGCTGCACTGGCTTCCAATCAAAGAAAGGATCATCTTCAAAACCTGCACCTTGGCCCACAAAATTATCTACGGCATAGTCCCAGGATACATGATAGACCTCATAGATCTACCAACCAGAAAGAATCGGATCATCACGATCATACCTAAACCTACATTACCCAAATTGCAAAGGACTAAATACAAAGCAATTTACGTATCCTGCTTCTCCTACATAAGCACACAACTATGGAATGGACTCCCAAAAGCTGTGAAAACAATCCATAACCACCTAAACTTCAGGAAATCACTAAAAACCAACCTCTTCAAAAAGGCTTACCCCACCGATCCACCGTAAATCCCCACACCGAGCAATACAGCAAAACCAATAATCATACTGGACAATATACAATCTTCATTCCCTCAACCCTCATGATGCCTGATACACAACTACCTCTTTCGACCACAATATAACCTTGTATTTGTTATCAACCGATTTGGCGAATGCCATTACGGTACTATGTAAGCCACATTGAGCCTGCAAAAGGTGGGAAAATGTGGAGTACAAATGTAATAAATGGTTCACAGTTGTCGAAAGTAAAAGAAACTTTTAGTCTACACTATGATTTCTCCATGCTGAAAGTCATCTAGTAAATTGGCTGCCTCTCAACACGATCTTGAAGTTGTTGTATTACTGCTTTCTCAGTTACCATGGCTAAAAAAGGTAACAGAAATTGGTCTACAGCTACTAGGTAGAGAAATGTCTTGCGGATCAACATTGGTTTAACAGTAGCCTATTTGAAAAAAAAAAAATCTGGGAGCAATCCCTTCTGAAACAATTTGCTTACAAAAGCACATATCAATAATGTAACAAATTTGGCTATTGTTTGAACTACAGCAGAGGAACAAAGATCATAAATTGACTTAGTTGGTTGACAATCCTTAACCATGTCAGCCTCTGATAGCAACAAATTCTGACCACACAATCTCAGTTTTGCAAGCAGACATTCATGAAGAGCTGATAGGATTGTATTCGGGAGATAAGCATTGAGGCCTGGAACATCTTTGTCCCAAAAGAATCCAGGGTTCTAGCTTCTCTACCTGGGGGTGCTGAGGCATAGTCCCTAGAACTCCTGGCCCTTTTAAGAGCAGACTCCACCACCATGGAATTGTGAGGCAACTGAGGTGTATCAAATCCAGGTGTGCTGTGGATCTGTTACATGGAATCGATCTTCTTGGGCAGTAGCGGGACTGACAGAGGGGACTCCCAATTCCTAATGAGGAGTTCCCTCGTGGAGAGAGACAGTCACAGCCTCCCTAGGAGATATGTAGTCCAGGATCTCAAGCATTTTGGCTCTGGGCTTGTCCTCCCACTTCCAAAGGAAATGGAATGCCCCAAGCCATTTCCTTTACAAAAGATACAACCTTTCAGGTTGGGGGGGGGGGTGGGGGGGAGGGTTCAGAGGGTATCCCCTAGGATTCACCTGAGGAAAAAGTACATGGGTTATTCCTCTGACTCCCATGAGCGCTCCTCATTGGTGTTGGACAAAACCTCTGTAAGACCAAACCTGCCTCAATACAGAGGAGCCATGTCCTCGAGAATGGCATCAAGATGTCCGGTCCTGTCTTAACTGTGGAGAAGTTTCATCCACAGATGTCGAGGGGGTCCCAGCTTGGTTGGCAGTCGACACCGGGGCTACACACGGTTCTGGTGTCTGAGGCCGTGCCGCAGGCTGAGGGCCTTGCGAGGTCGCAATACGAGGCAGAGTAGGCGCAAGCACCCCCCTGTGCTGATGCACACTGGTGCATAAGGCCTTCAAGCAGCTGCGTAAGCAAGGCCCGGATGCACTCGAGGGCCAACATTGGAAAAAGCTGGGGCTGACAGACAGCTTGCAGATCTGTTGGGGTCGATATTGGAGCCGGTTGCTGGTAGAAGAGCGCATCGGCACCTCCTGTATGGAGGGGGAGCGGTCCTCCCAGTGGACACTTTTCGGGTGCTGAATCCTTTGACGCACCAGAGCTCCCAGCAGCATGTGTCGAGGGCTATTGATGACAATGTAACTTGGCCTTAGACCGAAGCTCATCATCGAGACTCCTCGGTGCCGACGAGGACGTCAAATCCACACGGCGTCTCAAGTCAGGTCCGACAGTGGACAGTCCCAGAGGCTCTGCACAGCAGTAGGTCTCAAGATAGGTGTAGACTCACTCGATGCACAACTGCTTCCAGTGTCTGCAGGCCTAGCAGCAGCCATGCTCACCAATGCTCCCGATGCTGGTGCGATGCTCGATGTCAATGCTGACGCCTCCAACCTCAATGTCAATGCCAAGGAACTTGGCTCCAAAAGGTTTCTCACACTGAGCCTCTCTGGAAACTTGCGCCCTTTTCTTCATAAAAAGGACAAAGGTGTGGGTGTCTGTTCCAGAGATCATTCGATTGCACTGGGTACAGCACTTGAAGTCACAGGAAACTTTGGAAAAACTTCATCATCTAAATTAAAGGAAGTAATTGTGCCTGAAAAAGGGGCAAGGCACAAGGGGGAAAAAAAACAAGAGGGATTGAACCCTGCCGAGGTCAAGGCTCATAAGTGGCCTTGTGCCGACAAAAAAATAAGAAAAATACCTTAAGACTTGGCAAACAAGCTAAGAAAATTAAGGGAAAGGTAAAAAAAAAAAAAAGTTCCATGAACAGAAGCACCGCTGACAAGGTGAAGTAAAAACACGCCAAAAGGCACAAAAGAAGCTCATTGACTGAGCAGTAAGTGGAGACAGTGAAAAAGTACACCCTCTCCTCACCACGGTAAAAAAGCAACTAAGGTGACCATGTACGCGCGGTAGGCAAGAGGAGAGCACTCATGCTCCACAAAGCTCTTCTAATGCTTGTCATAAGACCCAGACCAAGCAACACGGCCTGCGTTACACACTTGTGAGAATAGATAGTAGGCCTGCTGTCCTCAGAGAACATTAGATACACTTTCCATATTTGTATGCATTACTCCTTTAATTACAAGATCTACTACTAGGTGCCTAGGAAGTGCCCATTCAATTATGCTCAGTATCTCTCTGCTTCTAGATATAGTTGCAATGTCCCAATCGGTGCCTGTCGCAGCATTCCATTTCATCGCAACCTTATGCATGCTTTCAGCAATGCAGCCTGTGTTTTCCTGAGCGTATTTGCTCATTTTAAACTGTTTTTTTGCACTCGGCTCAACAGAACAAAAGAAGGTACTTATAAAGGCTCATTCTGGCAGAATAGAATATAATTTATTAATGATTAATACACACAGCTGGTAAACAAGCCTCTTAACGGCACTCAACCTTATGATAATTTCTAATACTGCACCAAAGTAGCAGAGGCTATATTCAAATTACTTCATCGATAAACAGTGCCAAAGTCCAAGAACTCTGTGAAAGCACAAAAACATACACATTTTGTAAAAACACAGAATAAATATACCTGCGTCAAGATATTTTTTAAAAGATTCATCGAGTGAAGGAACTGGAAGCGGAGGAAGTGAATTCTGGTACTGAAATGTTCGCTCTTCAGTAGATTCAAATGTTGTGTGCTCCATGCTCAAGGGTGGGATAGCTAAATAAAATCAAAAGTTATGCAGTAAGACAGTTTCAAATCCCCCCAAAATCCCTCATATTTATCTATCTAGCGCTATTTCGATCTTTTCCCAGTTATGTAGAAAATTCATCAGTCAACCACCACTATTAAAAAAATCCTTTAAAAAATTCAGCAAAATACATTTTATCAGTATGAGAGTGGAGAAGTAATCTTGTGGTCGGAGCACCAGGCTTGACATAGAGGGGTGCCCGGTTCAAATCCCACTGCTGCTCCTTGTGATTTTGGGCAAGTCACTTAACCCTTCATTGCCTCAGGTATAAAATTAAATTAGCTTGTAAGCCCTCCAGGTACAGGGAAATACCTAGTGTACCTGAATATAACACACCTTGAGCTACTACTGAAAAAGGCGTGAGCAAAATCCAAATAAATGTATGGTTTAGGCTTGGTGGGAGCTGAAACAATGTCACATCATTTGTTCATCATCACTATACACCCCCAACCCTCAACTGTCACATACAGTGAAACACACAGGTGAGAAAATAAACCCTACTATTACTACTACTATTTAGCATTTATATAGCGCTACAAAGCGTATGCAGTGCTGCACAAACAAACCCACACTAACAATGGATGTGGAGGGGGGAGGGATTTCTTCTAATAAGCTCTATAAGAACTGAATTGGGATCATGGGAATCCAGCAGGGATGGAAGAAGCTGCTGCAAGTTTCCTGCAGGAGTGTTGCATCATGATAGGCTTATACGGTCTGTGCCCTGAAAAGGACAGGTACAAATCAAGGTAAGGTATACACAAAAAGTAGCACATATGAGTTTATCTTGTTGGCATGGGCGTAGATTGGGGGGGGGCGAGGGGGGGCATTGCCCCCCCAAACGAGTCGCACCGGCGAACTGGCGGGGCTTAATTGTGTCTTCCCCGCCGGCGCTGCCTCGGTCTCTGACTCCCTGCAGCATTTTTGTCCGTCGCCATCAGCGCTGCCATTCATTCTCACAGGCAGCCTCGTTCCCGCTCCCCTTTGCCGCGTCCACTCCTCCGACCGGCTCTCTCTGATGCACTTCCTGTTTAACAGGAAGTGCATCAGAGAGAGCCGGTCGGAGGAGTGGACGCGGCAAAGGGGAGCGGGAACGAGGCTGCCTGTGAGAATGAATGGCAGCGCTGACGGCGACGGACAAAAATGCTGCAGGGAGTCAGAGACCGAGGCAGCGCCGGCGGGGAAGAGCGAGGCAGCATGCTGGCTGGTGGCAGGGAGACAGGGAGAGACAGTCACAGGAGCACTGTTGAGGTGATGGGGTAATGCTAGGTAGAGGTGAGCGAGAGAGGTGGGGAATGTTGGTGGGGGGAGATGCATGGGGGAGAGAGAGGGAGAAATAATACTGGATGTGGAGGAGGAGGGAGGGACAGCAAGAGAAAAGGGGAAATGTTGGAACATGGAAGTGGGAGGGAGGGAGACAGAGAGAGATGCTGTATGGGGATGGGAGAGATGCTAAAAGGGGAAGGAAGAGAACGAAAGAGATAGATGTTGGGCCCAGGGTGCAAGGAAGGGAGATACTGAGAGTGATGTGGGCAGTGGGAGAGAAGAAGGAGGGAAGAGAGGTTGTACATGGGGATGGATGAGAGAGAGGGATAGATATACATTAGAGGGGAAAGAGAAAAAGAGGGAGATTGTGGATCCAGGGACAGAAGGGAGTGAGGGAGAAATGCTGGACAATTGGAGGGAGGGAAGAGAGAGAGGAAGAAATGCTGGACCACAGGGAAGGGGGGGGGGGGGGCTGGAAGATGCTGGGGTGTGGGTGTGTGTGTGGAAGGGACAGGGAGATATTAGGCTACAATGGGAGAAAGGGAGCAGGCGTGCTGGGCTAGAAGGTTGGAGGGAGGAAGATGCTGCAAATGGTGGAACTATTTGGGAGAGGCCAAAGGGGAGGTGGGAAGGAAACAAATGAGAGGATGATAGTGATGGGGGGGGGGGCAGAAATGTGGTAAGGGAGAGTTGATTAAAGATGAAAGGAAATGAAAGGTTGGAGGAAGGACAGAGAAGAGGAATGGGGCAGCTAGTGGGTGAGAGAAAGAAATGGAATTTGATAGCTGAAAACTAAAAAGGAGGAGGATGAGGACGAGGGTGAAATTTAAGTGATCAGAGAGGAAAGAGCTAAAAAAGAAATAATGTGTCAAAGGTAGGTGTAGTGAAGGAATGGAATAAGACAGGAGAGAAGAGAAAAGACAAATGGACAGCAAGCAGTTGAAGGAGAATTAGCAGAAAGACAGGAAAAGAGGAAACTGGAACCAGCATGATTGAACAGTAAAATGTCCAGACAACAAAGGTACAAAAAAGTATTTTATTTTGAATCTATTAAATGGAATATCAAATGGAAAGAAGACACTGCATAAAACAGAAGACACTGGGACCAAAGCGAATAGAAAAACTAAATGATCAGACAACAAAGGTAGAAAAAAGTATTTTATTCAGAATTTATTAATTGGAATATGTCAGCTTTCTGTGAAATTTTGCATGTAAGTTTCAATTTTTCTGGTATTGCTGCATGCTGAGTCTGACTTCTTGAGTTAACTTTCCAGTTCAGTATTTTGCCTTCATATTTTTTGCTTTCTAGTTCCTTGTGTCATGTCTGTTGTGTCATGTGTTTTTCACGAGGTAGTGTATTGGTGTTTTAGAGCCTGGTGTAAATACAGTTCTGCCTTTTCACGCATAAGGTTGCAGCTCGTCCTGTCCTTGGAATTAGTGCTGTTATGGTTTAGTAAGGTTATGAGTGTGTTTTTGCACAAGTTTGTGTATAGTGTGTTGCAGTGGAGAGATTGTGTGTTGGCTTTACTGAGGTGGCACCAAAACATCAGAAAGGGTATAGAGCCTAAATCATGACACACTACCTCTTGAAGGATCTACATATAGAGCTTATGCATTTCTAAGGTCAACACTGGCATGGTATGGGAAAAGGGGTGGGGAAATACTACTGGAGTGGAAGAAGGAAAGAAGGAAGGGAGAAAGAGCTGGCTTGATATCTCATACATATTCATTATGGTTATTCCCAAAAAAAGCCAGCTCTTTTTCCCTTCCTTCCTTCCTCCACATTAGCATATCATTTGCATATGTATATATGCAAATGAATATGCTAATATGCTCTGCCCCATCCTTTGCCCCCCCAAATGAAACAGTCAAACTACGCCTATGCTTGTTGGGCAGACCGTCATCTACTATGTTACTATGATAGGTTTAAAAAAAAAAAGGCTTCAGAAAATGCAGAAGAATCTCTTTCTGTTTTCTCATAAGGGGATGGAGTTAAATGTCGATTTTGTACTAAAAAAGAATGTGTGGTGAAAACAAGATAGATGTAGGCAAAAAGCAGATTAACCAATTCAATGCATGTTTTGAGAAAAACTTTACTGGCCCTACCATTAATATTGTGGATCAGAATTCCTGTTTTTACAGAACTTATCTTGTTAAACTGTGGAAATTAATTCCTCAAATAAAACTGCTGAAGGGGCTCATGTGATGCCATGATCAGGAGCGGCTGTTGAAAACTCCGCTGCTGCCAATTTACCCGCTAATACCTCAAAATTGGCGATTTTAATCTCACAGCGAGATTATTTCAAACCGCTATCGCTTGACTCCAGGGAGCGGCGTTCTCAGCATACCAATTACACGGCAGCGAAAGGAGTCTGCAGAGAGAAGGAGAAGGCACGAGTCGGCGATGACAAAATGGCGGCTCCGGCAAGCCCGGTCGCGGCTTCTCTTAGCTCAGCATGGGTAGCGAAGGTGGCGAGTGCGATGGAACCCTTGCTCGACAGGAGACTGAGCCCCATCGATAGCAAGCTGGCCCAGGTCCAGGAGCATTTGAGGCAGCTTAAAGATCTTGTAGACTTTCAGCAACGCCACAGAGCGCTGGAAGACAGAGTGCTGCAGATGGAGAGAGAAAATACCAGACTAAGACCATAGTAGAAGGCTATGAGGAGAAACTTGAAGATCTTGAAAATAGATCACGTCAAAACAACGTAAGATTCGTGGGGCTACCAGAGGTGTTGGAGGGCAGCAGTCTGCGGGCGTTTTTGGAAAGGTGGCTACAGGAACAGATACAACTCCCCGCGGACCTGGGGGAACTTCGGGTGCAAAGAGCACACCAGGTAGGCCCTAGACACCCAGAGAATGCACGTGGTGATTTGCCGCTTGCTAAATTTTGCACACAAGGAAGCCATACTACAGGCCTTACGCAAAGACACTGGACCGAACACTCTGGACTGGTGCGCCCCAGACTGGAACACACACCAGACCGAACACTCTGGACTGGAGCGCCCCAGACTGGAACACACACCGGACCGAACACTCTGGACTGGAGCACACTGGACTGGTCCGCGCAGCTTCACCTGCACTTGGCCACTACCCCCCCCCCCCCCCCCCAAGGGTAGTGCTAGACTTACCAGATACCGGATGACACAGGGACCAGGACTGGAAACAGAAGAGACAGCAGTGCTCCAAGGAACTGGACTAACCAGGGCACTCCTAGGCCTACACTAACAAAAGGACTTCCTAAGCCCTATACTAACAAGCTAAACACAAAACTAACAAGCTTCCTAAGCACTACTCTAGCAAGCTAGATACAAAAAGGTGCTTCCTAAGCCCTACTCTAGCAAGCTAAACACAAAACTAACAAGGTGCTTCCTAAGCCCTACTCTAGCAAGCTAGACACAAAACTAACAAGGTGCTTCCTACAGCACCAAAACCCAAACAGCAAAGACTGCAATGCTCCCAATAGCACAAACACCAGAAGTACTTCTAACAGCAAAATCTGTAGTGTTCCTAACACCACCAAACCCTGAAGTACTTCTAACAGTAACAGAGCTTCCAAAGCCCTACACACAGCAATGCTTCCAAAAACAAGAGGGAAAAGCAGGGGAACCACAAGTGAAAAGCAGGAAAGCTAAACACAAAGACACCAGTGCACACTGCACCAACACTAACCTGGACCTTAGCAAAAGCACGCAGGGAAACTAGACACAAAGTCAGAAGTGCACACTGCACCACCCTACCTAAAGCAAACACCATCGTTGCAAAGGCACTGAAGAAAAGAACACCACTTCCTTATCAAGGCCCTCCCAGATGATGTCACACTTCCTAGACCCAGGCAACAGCATACTGAAACACAGAGAGCACACAAACCCATAGAGGCCCAACCCACACCAATGCAGCACCGTGAAGCACTTGAAGCCAGTACACCCAAAGAGAGGTAGAGCTAACTCAGTCCACACACACAGCTGTAGTAAAGTGAAACAATTAGCCCCATGCTGGCAGCAGCCAGCACAGAAAGAGAGAGAGCTAGCTCAGACAGGACAGACAAACGAAACAGAAGCCAGCTAAGAAGCTGACCCCCAGGAAAAAGGTAAGTTTGAGAGGGGTTCTGACCACGATCATACACGGACGGCTAGCCCAAACTGCCTTCAGTATTTTAGATTTCCAAAGCAGAGTGAACCATAAAGGTATAACAACAAACTTTCCTCACAGCGAACAATCGCCCCATAACAGGAGCATCAAAGGAGGGATGATCTCAACCTCTGTAGTAGAATATCATGTAGAAATTCTGATAACTGTTTTCCAACTTCTCCCAATGAGATTTATATCTGCATGAACGATCTGAACAAAAAACAAAAGTCAGACAGGGAGGGATCATGGATTCATCTGCTGTGACTAAAGGAAAGAAAATTACCAAGGTAAGAACCTAATTTTCCCTTCCTTGTCATCAGCAGCAGATGAATCCATTAACTGATGGGATGTACAAAAGCAATCCCTACTTAGGGTGGGAACAGGCCACACCATGAGCCAAAACTTGAGCTCCAAAAACAGCGTCCTGCTTCGCTGCAACATCCAGCCTGTAATGCCGGGCAAAAGAGAGCTGAGAAGCCCAAGTAGCCACACTACAGATCTCTTTAAGAGAGAGTGCACCCGTTTCAGCCCACGAGGAGGAGATACGCTTCAGGCGGAGACCGACCTGAAAGCAGATACGCAGCAAAAAGGACTTCCTTGAGCCAACGGGCTATAGTGGCCTTAGACGCCGGGCCTCCACGCTGAGGACCTGACAACAAGACAAAAAGGTGATCAGAAGTCCTGAAGTCATTTGACATCTGTAGATACTGCAACAGCGCCCTGCGGACATCCAAAAGATGTAACTGCCCAAAGGAGTCTGGGAACTCTTCCCTAGAAATGGAAGGAAGAAAAATGGGCTGGTTCAGGTGAAATGCTGAAACTACCTTAGGCAGAAAGGAAGGCATTGTACATACTGTTACTCCGGACTCCGAGAATTGCAGAAAAGGGTCTCGACAGGACAGCGCCTGCAGCTCAGACACGCATCTAGCCAACGTCATGGCCACCAAAAAGACTGTCTTGAGAGTCACGTCCTTCGCCGAAGCTCACGTAAGCGGCTCGAAGGGCAAACACTGAAGAGCCTTCAACACTAGCCCCAGGTTCGAGGACAGACAGGGCAACCGGACAGGAGGACGGAGCCTAAGCACCCCTCTGAGAAATCTGGCAATGTCCGGATGAGCAGCCAGGGACAAGCCAGCGACTTTCCCTCGATAGCATGATAATGCTGCCACTTGTACCCGCAGGGAATTGTAAGCCAGGCCTTTTTGTCAGCCCTCCTGCAAAATGTCCAGCACAGTTGAGACAATAGCTCGCGTGGGTGTGATCGCCTTTGAAACACCCCTTGCCTCAAATCTGCGCTAGATCCGAGCATAAGCTGCAGAGGTGGACCGCTTGCAGGCCTACAAGAGAGTGGAGGAGATGACTTTGTTAGAGTAGCCCTTTTCTCTCAATTGCGCCCTCTCAATAGCCAGGCCCGTAAGACCAAATCGGCAGGGATCCTCCATAGACACCGGACCCTGAACCAACAGGTTCGGCACCAGGGGCAAATGCACCGGAGCGTCCACCAACATCCGGCAGAGATCCGCATACCACGGACGCCTTGGGCAAACTGGAGCTATGAGAATCACCAGACCTCAGTGCTGTCAAATCTGCAGTAGGACTTGTCCTATCAAGGGCCAAGGAGGGAACAAATACAGGAGGCCCGAGGGCCAGGGTTGAGCCACAGCATCCAACCCCGCCGAGTGAGGATCTCTCCTTCTGCTGAAAAGGCACTTGACGCCATTAGATCCATACCGGGAGTCCCCCATTTGGCTCAAATCTGAAGAAAAATTCTTCTCCCAGTTCCCATTCCGCCAGGTCGATTTGATGCCTGCGGAGAAAATCGGCTTGCACGTTGCTCTGACCTGCTATGTGAGCTGCTGACAGAAGCTGCAGGTTGAGCTCGGCCCAGTGGCAAATCTGAGCGGCCTCTGCGGCCAGGGCCCTGCACTGAGTGTCGCCCTGACGATTTATGTATAACACCACTGTAGTGTTGTTTGACAGAACCTGGACAGCAAGCCCCTTCAGAGTCTTTTGAAAGGCCATAAGAGCCTGGAATATCGCTCTCAGTTCCAAGCGATTGATGCTTCCAAGGGTGTCCACAGACCCTGAGCATAGGTTCCTTGGCAATGCGCTCCCCAGCCTGGAAGGCTGGCATCTGTTATCACCAGGCACCAGGAAGGAAGCGCCAGAGGCACTCCTCGGCGCAGCATCCTGTCGAAGAGCCACCACTCCAAACTGAGCCGGGCCGCAGGGAGCAACGTTAGTCTACGTTGATATTCCTGCGGCATCGGAGACCATTGTTGAAGCAGGGCAATCTGCAGAGGCCTCATATGTGCTCTCGCCCAAGGCACTACCTCCAAGGTGGCCGTCATCGACCCCAGCAGCTGGACAAAGCCCCAAGCTTGCGGGCGAGGCATCAGCAAGAGCAGACGGACCCGATTCTGAAGCTTGCACCGCCTTTGGTCAGGGAGAAAGACCAACCCTGATGCCGTGTTGAACCGGACCCCCAAATACTCGAGAGACTCAGAGGGGGGTCAGGTGACTTTTGGGTACATTGACCACCCAGTCTAGTACCTTCAGGACCACCACCACTCTGGCTGTGGCAAGACGACTCTTGGTTGCAAAGTCCGCTCTGATGAGCCAGTCGTCGAGATAAGGGTGAACTCTGATACCTTGGAAAAAGGTACGGGGAGCTGTGGTTAGGCCGAAAGGCAAGGCCTGAAACTGGAAATGCTTTCCCAACACTGCTTTTTTTTAACGCTGTGAGGAAAGTTGGAGGCAGGCAGCAACAGAGGGACTCCGGGAGGAGGGGGGAATGGGTAACGCAGGGAAAGGGCGAGCCTATATGCCTTTAAACTGGGCACCACCAGCCACAACACCCCTGCTCAACTAGCAAAGCACAGGAGCCACCCCAGGCAGTCTGAAATCCAGGAGCTGATCAAGCTACGTCCACACCTGCTGGGAGGCGGACACAACCCATCAGTTAATGGATTCATCTGCTGCTGATGACAAGGAAACCCATATTTTCAAAACAAGACGGACATCCATCTTTCGTTTCGAAAATACCAAAGTCCAAATCCTTAAATTTGGACATTTCTGACTTTCGGCGATTTTTGAAACCAAAGACGTCCATGTCAAAAACGTCCAAGTACAAGCCATTTGGATGTTGGAGAAGCCAGCATTTGTAGTGCACTGGTCCCCCTGACATGCCAGGACACCAACCGGGCACCCTAGGGGGCACTGCAGTGGACTTCATAAAATGATCCCAGGAACATAGCGCCCTTACCTTGTATGCTGAGCCCCCCCCCAAAACCCACTACCCACAACTGTACACCACTACCGTAGCCCTTATGGGTGAAGGGGAGCACCTAGATGTGGGCACAGAGGGTTTTGTAGAGCTCACCCTTTCCTCCACAAATGTAACAGGTAGGGGGGGGTATGGGCCTGGGTCTGGGTCTGCCTGTCTGAAGTGCACTGCAGTACCCATTAAAACTGCTCCTGGGACCTGCATGCGCTGTAATGGACCAGAGTACGACATCTGAGGATGGCACGACATATTTTTAAAGATGTTTTTTTGAGGGTGGGATGGGGTTAGTGACCACTGGGGGAGTAACAGGAGGTCATCCCAGATTCTCTCTGGTGGTCATTTCAGGCACCTTTTTGTGCCTTATTCGTAATAAAAACACATCCAGGTGAAAATGTCCAAGTGTTTGTCAGGGACATCCTTGTTTTTTTTCCAAGTATGGGTCAAAGATGTTCAAGTGTTAGGCACACCCAAGTCCCGCCTTTGCTACACCTCCGACATGCCCCTTTGAACTTTGGATGTCCTTGCGACAGACTGCAGTTGGAGACTCCAAAATCGGGTTTCGATAATACCGATCTGGACATCTCTGCGAGAAGGGCGTCCATCTTCCGTTTTATGTCAAAAGATGGACATCCTTCTCTTTCGAAAATGAGCCCAATAGTGTCAAACTTAAAGCTAACAAGGACTGAAAGAACTAGCTAAGTGTCAGCGCATAGATGAGTATTTTCATTGAGCTGGCACTCAACATGTTGATGCTACTCCTAACAATTATGAAACAATTCAAGCACAAGCTGCCGGTGACTCATGTGAACTGCTTTTTTATTTTTCTAGTTTGATGCAAATCTAACTGCTAACAGTGGTGCTATGACAAGTTAGCTTTATACACGGTGTGTCCCATTGGTGCATTCATTTTTTGTATTCTGGAAGGATATTTTATAAGTACATAAGTAATGCCACACTGGGAAAAGACCAAGGGTCCATCGAGCCCAGCATCCTGTCCACGACAGCGGCCAATCCAGGCCAAGGGCACCTGGCAAGCTTCCCAAACGTACAAACATTCTATACATGTTATTCCCGGAATTGTGGATTTTTTCCCAAGTCCATTTAGTAGCGGTTTATGGACTTGTCCTTTAGGAAACCGTCTAACCCCTTTTTAAACTCTGCCAAGCTAACCGCCTTCACCACGTTCTCCAGCAACGAATTCCAGAATTTAATTACGCGTTGGGTGAAGAAACATTTTCTCTGATTTGTTTTAAATTTACTACACTGTAGTTTCATCGCATGCCCCCTAGTCCTAGTATTTTTGGAAAAAGTGTGAACAGACGCTTCACATCCACCTGTTCCACTCCACTCATTATTTTATATACCTCTATCATGTCTCCCCTCAGCCGTCTCTTCTCCAAGCTGAAAAGCCCTAGCCTCCTTAGTCTTTCTTCATAGGGAAGTCGTCCCATCCCCGCTATCATTTTAGTCGCCCTTCGCTGCACCTCTTCTAATTCCACAATATCTTTCTTGATTCTTTAATCAAGTGAGACTGTTGATATTGACTCCTGAGGCAGGCCTTGCAGCCGAAACATGGCTCATGTTGAGTCACTGATACCTATAACAAACGAGTCAGAGTCATCGATGCCTATAATGAATTATTGATACTTAAATAAAATCATTGCACCACATCACTTGCTTTGGGACTTTTTGCGTCACATTTGTTGCTTTGAGTTTTTGTTATGCAAAGGTTAGTTCTTCCTTTTTTTTTTTTTTTTTTTAAATGTACATGTGAACTGCGCCATGAAGTTTCAACAGTTTCTGTAAATACTGAGTCTGAAAGCAAGACTCATAATGAAGATGAGGAAGAAGCAGCTCGGCTCTGAATTCTAACACACCCATTTCTGCTTGAAATGGCAGCAGCTTATCCAGTGGAGAACTGCCTGAAAGCACTCCCCCCCCCCATCAGATGATGGTGGTGAAAATGAAGAATCTCTGATGCACCCCACAGTGAAGACAAGGAAGAAGAAAAAAAAACTACAGTTAGTACAGTATTTTGTGAACTTATTGATACAAAAGTGAACTTAAGTACATAAGTGCTCCCACACTATGACAGACCAAAGGTCCATCAAGCCCAACATCCTGTTTGCAACAGTGGCCAAACCAGGTCACAAGTACCTGGCAAGATCCCAAAAAAGTTCAATACATTTTATGCTGCTTATCCCAGAAATACACAACCTAAGTCAGACAAAGCACATCTACTGCAACAAGTGTATATTGATTATTGAAGGTGTCTCATAACGTGATACCGGAGACTCTATGTACACGGGATATATTGGACTTTGGAAATGTGACAGGTTCCAGCCCCTAAGAGATAAGCTCTAGTCCGGGATGACGGTGAGTAATGCCCAGAGCTATCAAGTTAAGTGGATTTTGCATTACCAGTAAATTTACTGCAACAATATTTAACATTTTTTTGACAGTAGTGCACACCAAAAACCTTTTTTGAAAAATATATATATGTTGTTGAGTACACAGATGGACACAGAGATTTAGGTTTGCACAAGACGCAGTTTATGTGCACTATTGGTTGGTAGGAGGTGGTCTATGATTACACTAAGTCACTAGCTGGCGAGCTCAAAAGCAATTTGACATTAATATGTCTTTGTGACGTTATGAGACACCTTCAATAATCAATATACACTTGTTGCAGTACATGTGCTTTGTCTGACTTAGGTTGTGTTTTTCTATAAAGGTACTTTTGGACAAAGCAAAGCCATTTTTTGTTTCATTTTTTGGTATCCCAGAAATAAGCAGTGGATTTTCCCCAAGTCATTTTAATAAGACTTTCCAACCAATTATTTATTTTAAATAAACCCATCACACCTCCTCTGATACAAGAATTACTCCAAGAGGATCTTTATCAAACAGGACTGAAAAAAAAAGCTTGTGAGCTTTCTAGAGGCAAAAGATGGACAGCACTTTAGTATATTATGCTACATCAAAAACACAAGAAAAGTGGCCATGAATACGATAGACAGTGGTTAGTATATTCACCCAGATAAAGTTTTGATTCCATTGTTGGTTATTCTCAGATGTAAACGGAGCAAACCTGAAAAGGGTTGCAAAAATCTTAAACAAGGGCATTGGCAAAATTGAAAAGCATAAAAAGTGCGAGAGCCATAGAAAAGCAGAGAGATCTCTTTCTTACTAAATTCCAACTGTTGAGAGATAAACTGTTCTTACCAAACTAGTAGCTGCGGAAAAGAAACAGAATCAAGAAGAATGATTCTGAAGCATATTATGGATGCAGTTTTATTCCTTGCAAAGCAATGATTACCGTTTTGTGGTCATTGTGAGCATGGAAGTTTGGGTGGTTGTGGGATGAATGAGGGGAATTTTTTTGGAATCGATTAAATTGTTAAACACGATACACTTCTTAGCCAGCATTTGTTAGTAAGTGATCGAAACACAACATACAAAATGATCTCATACAATCCCTTTCATCACAGGTTATAGCACCGATTGTCAATGAAATCAAGGCTGCAAAATATTTTGCTGCGATTGTTAACTGCCCAATTGATACCAGCTGAATGGATCAGTTAAGTAACAAAAACTGGTGATGCTGTCAAACACTTTGTCCAATTCACTGAATTGTCAGAAGTGCAGAAGATTTTGATTTTTTTTTTTTTAATGTTCTCATGTCTGCTATAAATAACCTGGGGCTGTCAATAAGTATGTGTTATGGACAAGCATATGATGGAGCAAGCACCATGGCCAGTGAGATATCTGGCCTTTAATTCAGAGTTAATGAAGTTTGTCCCTATGCCCTTTCTCCACATTGCTGTGCTCAAAATCTAAATCTTGTTTTAACTGACTCTGTAAATTTGAATGTTCAGAATCGTTTATTCTTTGGAACTTTAGAAAGCTTGTATTTTTTTTTTCTGGAAGCTTACCTTGCTTTAGATCCTCAAAGAAGAGCAATGAAACCAAACTGAATAGTCTACATTATCTGATATGAGAAGGGTGAGTAGGAAATCAGCCATACAAAATTTGCCTGCTCTAGTTGTTGCCTTACAATGAATTGTGGATGGGGGAGATTAAAACAAAACAAAAAGAAATGCACATCTAAACTGCTAGCTGAAGGAAAAGGTATGTATGTAACAAGTTTGTGGTCTTCCCTGTGTTTTGGGAAAAGCTACTATAAAAAGCTTTTATATTCCCTGCTGTGGCACCTATTTTACAAAAGTCTGATTCCCCCAGATGTCAATATCCTCTGAAATGGAGATTTAAACAGGAAATATAACTCCCCTGTATTAATCCATACAAACACACCTGAGCATTGTGTGCAAAGAAAGGCTGGAGACTCTTCAGAGGTCTCTAAAATCATGGGCGGGGGTGAAGCAGGAAAATACAAAACACCATGAAGCCACCAGCACATAGAGAACATTTAGAAACAAATCAAGAGAGCATTTTTTTTCCACAAGTTGTATGTTGTAAAATTCCACAAATATAAATGATATTTTCAGTTCTTTTATGAGCCTTTGATAGGTGGAAGATTGTGCTACTGGCTTGTAACTCCTGTTCTCCTGAGTTAACTAGCTGCTATTTGCCTTACTTTGGGCTATAAACACCACTGATAATCTGGCAACACTCACCTGTACATACCAATTAACAGAAATGTTGAACCCTGCATTTTTTCTCCTATTTAAAAGATTTATATATTTCACAAATTTGTCTGCTCCCATGGTTAGGTATGTTTCACAAGAATGATAGGGGCACACGCACACACTCTCTCTCTCGGGAGTAAACCTATTCAAAAGTTCTACCTGCCACAGCATACAGAATATAATGAAAATTAATCTAACAAGAAGCTCTTTAAATAATAGTTCTCTGCTGCTAGACAGCAACACAGTTCCTTTAACTTTCCATGGCGCTTCTACAGCTGACTGCTTCCAAACACCACTGTGTCTGTGGCCACTTTTCAGACACCATTTATTTATTTATTGCATTTGTATCCCACATTTTCCCACCTCTTTGCAGGCTCAATGTGGCTTACAGTACATCATGGATAGTGGAAACATAATTGAGAATAGACATTTAGTATTACAGAAGTATCTTGGGTAACGTGATAATGATAAAGCCTGATAGTAGTGTAACAATCAAATATTAAAGACAATTCTGGATGTAAGTGGAGGAGATCACATTTGTTGAACTTCGTGGTATGCCTTGTTAAAGGGGTGGGTCTTCAGTAGTTTGCGGAAGTTAGTTAGTTCATAGAATGTTTTTAAGTTACGCGGCAGTGTGTTCCAGAATTGTGTGCTCATGCATTCTCCCTTTATTCTTCCCGCTTCTATCCTGGGCCCCTGCAGCAGCTTCTCCTCCTGCGGCCTGCACTGGCCACGGCGATAACCACACAGACCATATGAAGCTGCCATGTAACCTCTCCCCCACATCCACCCAGTGATCACCGCTCCTGGTAACTACCCTTCCTGCAACGCTTGGGCTACTCTGGCACAGCATATCCTCATCCAGTTACCAACTCCACACACCCGATTCTCATGCAACCACAAAGCAGCAGCAGTAGTTTTTTGTTTCGTTTTTTTAAACGATGCGAATGAATAACACAGGCCACCAAGCAACATGGGCACTCACCAGCCAAGAGCGATGTCTTCAGGACTAGCTGAGCTGCTGCTTTACTTGCAAACTTATGCCACCGCACAGATGTTTGCTTCTACACGGGCAACTCTTCTCAAAGAAACCCAAGATCACGAGAAATACCTTATAATGCTCTGCCAAGCTTGCATAATATCAAGCTTTCCAGATCAAATACCATTCCCCTTCCAGAGCATGGCCCCGCCCACCAACAAACTGCACGTTTATTTAAGACTTTTTATCACGAGACGCTATGTTCTTAACAAAGACACAGTACCTGACATCAAATGAGGTTGCACTACAAAGAGAAATCGCTAGAACTGCACACTTCTAATGTGGCATTAGAGAAAATTAAAATCACTCACTAATCTGGAGGGACTCTCTACACGATCTTCGCTCCGAGGATGTGTTATCTTTATAACGATGGCGTCACTTCAAACTCCTTCCTGACTACAACTTATAGCTTTGTATGCTCACAGTTAAAGTGACAGTGTTCCCTATTGGACTCAGCCTTCGGATTGGCTTCCTATTGCCCCTTAATTAAAAGTTTGTTCTTACTTTTTTTCTCGTTTATGTGCAAACTTTTTGAATTCCTACGTAGGAACAGGCTGCCACACTTTGCCTCTCTATGTACTTGTGGGAAACCTTCAGGACCCTGGCCCTGCTCCAGAAAGATACCAAGCAAATCTGAAGAGGGAGCTAGCTCTATTCTAGAAAAGTGGCCCTATAGAATGGAAGTATTAGTTTTTGAAGGTAAGTATAAAACTCTGAGTTCAGAGAAGAGCCCTATCTTCTTCCTGGAGGGGGGGGGGGGGGGAGGAGGGGATCCAGCACAGGATTCTCTCCTCCCCTAAAGCTATTTTTAGAGCCCTGATGGAACTGTGTGGGGCTTTTGATCATCTGCCCATCAGGGTTTCAGCACTCTCCAACTCCACTACTCCCAGACCTTTCTCATATCAGGACTGTAGGCTGGTAGCAGCTTCACTCTGTTACTCTTTCTCTTCTGAGAATCAGAATCCAGGGCTGGCGAGAGACTAAGCCGGGCCCTGGGCAAGGCTGCCGGGCCCCCGCCACTGCTGCTGCAGCAGCTGCAGTGGTCCCCGGTCTCACCTGCCTGCCCTCGGCTCCGTCCGCTACTGGGCCCCTTGCATTAAAATCGGCAGCGCCTCAGCTCTGTTTAGAAAGGCAGATCGCCTCCCTGCGGGCCTTCCCTCGCTGTGTCCGGCCCTCATCTGATGTAACTTCCGGTTTCCGCGAGGGCGGGATACAGAGAGGGCCCAAAGGGAGGCGATCTGCCTTTCCAAACGGAGCTGAGGCGCTGCTGAATTTAAATCAGGGAGCCCGGTGGCGGACAGAGCCGAGGGCAGGCAAGTGAGATTGGGGACTGCAGTGCCGGTGGCCTGACCCTGGCACCGGGCCCGGAGAATTTTGTCCCCCCTGCCCCCCCCTCCCCCTCGGTGGCGCTGTCAGAATCAGATCGCCCCAGTATTTTATTCCTCTTCTCTTTGGCACTCTAGTGTGGATTAGTCTGGCAATCCTTGATAAATGTAATCTGTTTGGGAGCAGACATCTTTCCTTTCAGTATGCACCAGGGGACAGGTGGGTCAGATGTGCAACCCCTGTGCTTTTTCCTTTCCCCTCAGACCCTAGAGCATAAAGCCAAGGCTCAGATGGGCCCCAGAGTGAAGTAATTCACTTACTGTAGTGTGGAGACCCTAAGGTTTTGCTTCTTGAAGGAATTGCAGACATATCTTGTCCAGGGACATAGCCAGACCTCAGCGGGAGGGGGTCCAGAGCCCAAGGTGGGAGACACATTTTAGCCCGTCTCCCCCGCCACCGATCCTCCCCCACCACTTTTGAACCGCCCCCATCGCAAGGTACCTTTGCTGGCGGGGGTCCCCAACCCCCACCAGCCTTAATCTTCTTCAGCACCGGTCTCCGGCATGTTTGCTGATCTGTGCTGTGAATTGCAGGACTCACAACACAGATCAGCGAACACACCAGAGACCGGCGCTGAAGAAGACTAAGGCTGGTGGGGGTCAAAAGTGGTGGGGGAGGATCGGCGGGGGGGGGGGGGGGGGTGTCGAAAGTAGAGGGGGCCAGGACTAAATCTGTGGGGGCCCATGCTTCTGTGGCCCCACCTAGCTACACCCCTGCTTGTGGCTCTACCTGAATATTGGATTTGTCTTTTGCATTCCCCCACAGCTTCTGGAACAAGGAGTTGGCTCAGGGACACTACCACTGACTGTTGAGCCCAGCAGTGATATAGCAGCAGGGATCCCCACGCCCCACCGGCTGAAGACTTCCTTTGAAGAGCTCCCTTTTACCAAACTCAGCAGTGGGCAGGGCTGGGCGCACCATTTTCAAGGCGGCGCTGATGGAAGAGAAGGGAGGCCACCTCCTTCCTCCAACTGAAGGTAGGGGTGGGGAAGGGCCGCTAGACCACCAGGTGGGGGGGGGATTGACCCGCGGCCCACTGGGCCACCAGGGACATCTGAGGGATGCTCGGGGGGTTGGGGGGCTGGAGACCCCCCTCCGGATCTCTAGCCCCCCCAACCTGTGTCGGGGGGGGTCAGAGGAACCGGAGGTCTGACGAACCTCCAGCCCCCTGTCGCTGGGGGGGGGGGGTCAGGGTTCCTGCAGGGGGCTACTGCATTGGGGGGAATGGGGGCCTGCTAGCATGCAAATGCATGTTGAACAGGGCTCATTATTCCTCCCCAATGGTCTGCAAACCCTAACGCCAGCTCTGAGCTGGCGTTAGGGTTTGCCGCGGCCAGGGAGCCAATCTTTGATGCACTGGTCGCTGATCATTGGGGATGAATAGGTTTAGCATGCATATGCATGCTACTTTCGCTAAGAGCCCTGTT
Source organism: Microcaecilia unicolor (assembly GCF_901765095.1). Lineage (NCBI taxonomy): Eukaryota > Metazoa > Chordata > Amphibia > Gymnophiona > Siphonopidae > Microcaecilia > Microcaecilia unicolor. Next base: position 123,203,534 of record NC_044031.1, on the reverse strand, counting down.
TTGCATGCATTTGCATGCTAGTTCCGTTTAGAGCCCGCGAATGCGTTGTTTCACAAGCTTGGGGGCTCTGATCCTGGGGCGGTAGCAAATGCAGGTGCTAGTATGGCACTAACAACCTCTAACACCTGTGTTTGCTTCTGATCATAGGCCCATGAGAGAGAGAGGAGGTAGAGCCCAAGTGTTTGGTGTTGTCACAACAGACAGAGAGAGCATGGAGAGAAGTGAGACAGGAGCACACAAAACCTGTTTGCCTACTAAAGAGAGTGAGAGTGAAGTACAGGGCTTAACCTATGCCCAGAAGCTAGAGTATGATTGTGAAGGACTGATAAAGAGGAGAGAGGTTATTGACCAACTTGAAGGAGATTAAAGGCACATTACTGAGTAGTAAAGATTGTAACAACTGTCCAGTCTGCAAACATGTATGAGCTGGAAGGAGATCGCAATGCTTAGGGAACCATGGCCAAGATGCACTAAAGTCGTTGTTATAGCCGTTTCGTACCGAATTCCATAGCGAATCGGTAGGGAACGGCTATACATCAAGGAAAGGGAATGCAAATGAGCTACTCATTGTAGCTCACTTGCATTCTCTATTCCTTCTTAAAACAGTCGGAGAATCAGCTGGTCAAGCATGCGCAGAGCAGCAAAGCGTTATGCTGGCTGCTCTGCGCATGCCAAATACGCCTCCCTGTGCCGCCCGAAGACGCCGCGCTGCTCACCCTCCCCCCCCCCCCCCCCCCCGCCGCAATAATAAAAACAAACGTCTAGTTGAGGCCGGCCATCAAAAAAAGCCATCCATTTTCACCGTCATTCACCTCAATAATAAAAAAACGCCTTTTTTGGCCGTGCTTCACTCAGCTGAGAGACCTGGAACTCTCTGAGCCAGTCACAGCGCAGAGTTTTTGCTTCTTTGTGTACTGGCCTCTGGAGTATCCCTCAGCCTGGCAGATCTGAGAGGTCTATTCCGTGCTCAAAACCAGAACTAGGAATGTACCTTTCCAATGGGGGGGGGGGGGGGGGGGGGAGGGGAGGTGCTGTCCTTTAGAACTGTTTGTCTGTATCATTTCAGCTTGGAGCTAAAAGTTTGGAGAAATGAAATACTTCTTATTTTCTCAAGCATAATTTATGACAAAGATATTTGCTAGGATTAAATTTTACTTTTAAATGTTTTCTAAGCCAGTGGCCTAGCCAGAGCTGAGTTTTTGGATGGGTTCAAAGTTGGAGTTCCTGCCACAGCACCTATTCAGAATGTTCTTTTTCAGTTGCAGGATGAACAGTCGAGGAACATAGAATAGAACTGAGCTCTGGCGATGGTTTATTTTTACATAGTTTGAAATGACAGCCTGCGAGAACATTATGGAGTTTGATATTTAAGAAACATAGTTAATAAAGCACAAAACCAATGAGAATAATCTAGAATGGAAAAAAGCAATAAAAAGCTATAAGGTGAGCATAAGGCATGCAAAACGGAACCACTAGATATGCATGGGCTGGAATGTAAATTTTAAGGGGATTTGACGTTAGCTTCAGAACTCTTAGTACAAGAACAGTGCTGGGTAGTCTTCTACGGTCTGTGCCCTGAGAATGGCAAAGACAAATCAAGCTCAGGTATACATATAAAGTATCACATACCATGTAAAATGAGTTTATCTTGTTGGGCAGACTGGATGGACCATACAGGTGTTTTATATGCTGTTCTTGTAGTGCTCCGCTGTCATTTGCATCACCAACCAACTGGGTTGACCGGTTGGTGATGCTAATGACAGAGGAGCACTACATGAATCGGAGGATGAAATAGAAGAAATTGAAGCTAAGTGCTCTGGGGCTGTCTCACTATGATTTTTGATTAGCATTGAATTGGTGCATATTGAATGCAATTGAACTGAAAGGAATTGATTTTAACTATATTCTGTGTTCTACAAATATATACATGTTTGTCACCTTATCAGTTTTTTTGGGATCTGTTTCAGCAAATACATTGGCACATTAAGGAGTGGAGTTTTTTTTTGAGCAATATGATGGTGCGCCGGGCCCATGCCTTATAGTATGAGCTCTTGGGCTGGCTGGGTGGTGTTACTGAGGCCTTTTTTCTCCACTTTGTGATGTGGGGTCTGTTTGGGTGGCAGCGGGAGTATTGATTGATTTTTGTACGTAGCTTTTGTGCTGCTGAGTTAGATTTTCTTATCCAATTTGAAAGCTTGAGTGGATTATTGGTCATTAAATTTTAACTGCCAGACCCTCAACCATTCTTCTAATGTTCGGAGATCCCTTCTCATCATTTCTACTCCCTCTAGGGTATCCACTCTATTGCCTATTTTCGTGTCATCCGCAAAAAGGCAAACCTTTCCTTCCAACCCTTCAGCAATATCTCCCACAAATATATTAAACAGAATAGGCCCCAGCACCGACCCCTGAGGAACTCCACTGCTCACCTTCCTTTCCTCTGAGCAGAATCCATTTACCACCACTCTCTGCCACCTGTCGATCAACCAATTTCCTATCCAGTTCACCACCTTCGGTCCTAAGTTCAACCCTTTCAGCTTAGTCACGAGTCTTCTGTTGGGGACCGTATCAAAGGCTTTGCTGAAGTCCAAGTAGATTACATCTAGTGCACGTCCTTCATCCAGTTCTTTGGTCACCCAGTCAAAGAAGTCAATAAGATTCGTTTGGCAGGATTTTCCTTTGGTAAAGCCATGTTACTTCTGGTCTTGTAATCCATTGTCTCCAAAAAGTTAACTATCCTTTCTTTCAGCAGTGACTCTATTATTTTTCCTACCACAGACGTGAAACTTACTGGTCTGTAGTTTCCCACTTTTTCCCTGTCTCCACTTTTGTGGAGAGGGACCACATCTGTTCGTCTCCAATCTCACGGAACCTCTCCAGTCTCTAAAGATCTATTAAATAAATCTTTAAGAGGTCACCCCAGGACCTCTCTGACCTCCCTTAGTATCCTAGGATGTATCCCATCCGGACCCATGTCTTTGTCCATCTTCAGATTCGCAAGCTCTTTATAAATTCTTCCGTAAATGGTGCAGTATCCACTCCATTCCCAGATGTTCCCTCGGCAGCCAACCGTAGTCCTTCTCCAGAATTTTCCTCCACGAACACCGAAGAGAAAGAATTGTTTAGCACGTTCGGTTTATCTTCATCACTCTCCACATAGCCATTCTCATTATCTTTCAGTCTCACAGTTCTATTCCTATCTTTTCTCCTTTCTTCAATATATCTGAAAAAGGTCTTGTCACCTCTCTTTACATCTTTAGCCATTTTTTTCCACTCGCGCTTTCGCTAGACGTATTTCCCTCTTCACTTCTTTGAGTTTAGTCCGATAATCTTTTCCTTGATCCTCTCATTGTGTTATTTTGTATTTCTTGAACAAAGCCTCTTTTGCTCTTATTTTTTCAGCTACTTGTTTGGAGAACCATATAGGCTTCCTGCTTCTCTTGTTTTTGTTTACTTTCCTCGTATAAAGATCAGTCACCATATTTATAGTAGCCTTTAGCTTGGACCACTGTTTTTCCACATCTCCTACACCTTCCCACACAAACAGCTTCTTCTTCAGGTATTTCCTCATTTTTTCAAAATCAGTACATCTGAAATTCAGTACTTTGAGTTTTGTGCGTCCACACTCTGCCTTCGCCTTTATATCAGACCACATGGTGTGATGATCGTGGATGCTTTTCAAAGTGCTCTGCTCAGATAAATGGTGACAGAAGCCACAAGGAAGGAAGTGACGCTGGATCTGGTGCTCACAAATGGGGATAGTGTGTCAAATGTCTGAGGGGGTGCCTACCTGGGCAGCAGTGACCATCAAACAGTTTGGTTTCATATAACAGCTGAAGTGAAGGGCAGCCACTCAAAACTCAAAGTCCTGGATTTCAAGCATGCTGACTTTAGTAAAATGGGGGAATACCTGAGGAAGGAGCTGATGGGCTGGGAGGACATATGAGAAGTGAAAGGACAATGGTCCAGGCTGAAAGAAGCTATAAATATGTCCACAAACCTTTATGTAAGGAGAGTAAATAAAAGCAAGATAAAAAGGAAACAGATATGGTTCTCCAAGCAAGTGACTGAGAAATACAGAAAAACTCAAGAAGAGGAACACAGAGAGGAATACCGGATGAAATTGAAAGAAGCCAAGAGAGAGATACATCTGACGAAAGTGCAAGAACAAATGGCTAGAAATGTAAGGAGGGGCGATAAAAAAACTTTCTTCAGGTATATTAGTGAAAGGAGGAAGACTAAAAATGGAATTGTGAGACTGAAAGATGCTGCGAACCGCTATGTGGATAATAATGAAGAAAAACCAAATTTGCTAAACAAATACTTTTGTTCTGTTTTCACTGAAGAAAATTCTAGAGAAGGACCATGATTGACTGGCAAAAGTACATATGAGAATGGAGCAGATATAGCACCGTTGACAGAAGAGAGTGTGTATGAACAACTTGAAAATCTAACGGTGGACAAAGCCATGGGACCAGGATATTGAGGGAGCTCAGAGAAGTTCTTGCGGGTTCTCTTAAAGATTTGTTTAATAAATCCTTGGAGACTGGAGAGGTTCTATGGTATTGGAGAAGAGCAGATGTGGTCCCTCTTCACAAAAGTGGTGATAGGGAAGAAACTGGAAACTACAGGCCGGTAAGCCTCACTTCAGTTATTGGAAAAGTAATGCAAGCGATGCTGAAGGAAAGGATAGTGAATTTCCTGGAAGCCAATAAGTTGCAAGATCCGAGACAACATGGTTTTACCAAAGGGAAATCGTGCCAAACGAATCTCATTGAATTCTTTGATTGGGTAACTGGAGAATTGAATCATCAACATGCTATAGATGTAATCTACTTAGATTTCAGCAAAACTTTTGACAAGGTTCCCCACAGGAGGCTCTTAAATAAACTGGACAGGCTGAAGATAGGACCTGATGTGGTAAACTGGATTAGGAACTGGTTGACAGATAGACGCCAGAGGGTGGTGGTTAATGGAATTCTCTCGGATGAGGGAAAGGTGAGTAGTGGAGTGCCTCAGGGATCAGTGCTGGGGCCGATTCAATATATTTGTGAGTGACATTGCCAAAGGGTAGAAAGTAAAGTTTGCCTTTTTGCGGACTATTCTAAGATTTGTAACAGAGTAGACACCCTGGAGGGAGTGGAAAACATGAAAAAGGATCTGCGGAAGCTAGAAGAATGGTCTAAGGTTTGACAATTAAAATCCAATGTGAAGAAATGCAAAGTGATGCACTTAGGGAGTAGAAATCCACTGGAGATGTATGTGTTAGGTGGTGAGAGTCTCATATGTACAGACAGGGAGAGGGATCTTGGGGTGATAGTATCTGAGGATCTGAAGGCGACATATCAGAAACATATCCTTCAAAACAGGATTTTGTGCTGACGCTGAGTAATCTTTTGATGCCTGACCATAAATTGTGTGGTTGATTGTGATCACAAGGTCTGGAAAAATCCCAGAACATGAGTAATCACAGTTCTAAAATTCAGTTCTTTGTGCTGGACTAGGAACAGGTTCTGCTGCTATTAGTACAGCTTGGGGAAAGAGACAGCTGCTACCTCCAGCAAAGCTCAGACAAAGATATGGCTGTAGCTACTTTTGTCAGTACCCTGGGCTAGAGAAAGTCACAGATTTGTCACTGCAGGTTGGACTCTGGCCTTGGGAGAGAATGCTGCTGTGCTCTATCCAAGGAGTTCTAAAGATGCTCCTGCCATTACTGGAAGGGCCTAAGGAAGGTTGTTGTGAAGCTGCTGCAGGATACTTTAAAGGAGAAAAAGTGTAGGGATAAGAAGAAGCTTGAAAGGGAAGAAGATGGAAACCTAGAAACTGTGAAGGAGGGCAGTGAGAGTTAAGAGAGTTTCTGGAGAGAGAAGAAGAAACTGGAAGGGGTAGGAGGCAACAATATTAAGAAGCTGGTAGGGAGGGAGTAAGATGGGTGGGGGAGTATCTGGAGGGAGGGGAAGAAGATGAAAGGGTAGCAGTGGGTAGTTAAGTAACTGAAAGGAGCGTGAGCTGAAGGGTAGAGTGCTTATTTTTATTTGACATTTGTATTCCACATTCTCCTAAAAAGAGTTCAGGTTCAGTGTGGCTTACAATCCAATTATAAACAGGTACCTGAGGCAATGGAGGGTTAAGTGACTTGCCCAGGGTCACAAGCAGCTGCAGTGGGAATCAAACCCAGGATGCTGGGATTAAAATCAGCTGCACTAACCATTAGGCTACTCGACACGAGATAGAGAGTACATAAAAACAGAAGAGAAAATTTGGGAGCAAAGGATTTTGCAACTTGAAAATGTCCTCATCCCCGCCGGCTCTGGCCCCATCTGCAGGAGCCTCAAACAGTTATGTAGTACAACACCAGGGAAACAGAAAGAGATGCATTTACTCCTGTACTGTGCAAAATATAAAGATGGCACATGCCAGGGATGATGATGGGGAGTGCGACTAGGGCAACTGCCCTTGGCCCCTGACCTGAGAGAGCCCTAAGCCTGCTGGAAGCTAAACAAAGTGCAGCCTGGTAGTGGACTTTAGGGTCCCCTCCCAAATTTGTTCCAGGGCAGAAGGAGGGAGCTGCAGCGAACGAGAGAATTTAGTGAGCGTAGCGAACTGGGAGCAGACAGGCACGCGCTGCGGCACCCCCCCCAGCGGCGTGCACCCGGGGCGGACCGCCCCCACCGCCCCCCCTTGGTAGGCCACTGCCTCCCAGTCCCGTCCATCTCCTGCTCCTTCCCTCTGCTCCCCACCCAGTCCCATCCATCTCCTGCTCCCTCTCTCTGCGCCCCACCCCTCCCAGTCCCATCCATCTCCTGCTCCTTCCCTCTGCTCCCCACCCCTCCCAGGTCCCATCCATCTCCTGCTCCTTCCCTCTGCTCCCCACCCCTCCCAGTCCCATCCATCTCCTGCTCCTTCCCTCTGCTCCCCACCCCTCCCAGTCCCATCCATTTCCTGCTCCTTCCCTCTGCTCACCTCCTCTCCCAGTCCCATCCATCTCTTGCTCCTTCCCTCTGCTCCCCACCCCTCCCAGTCCCATCCATCTCCTGCTCCTTCCCTCTGCTCCTCACTCCTCCCAGTCCCATCCATTTCCTGCTCCTTCCCTCTGCTCACCTCCTCTCCCAGTCCCATCCATCTCTTGCTCCTTCCCTCTGCTCCCCACCCCTCCCAGTCCCATCCATCTCCTCCTCCTTCCCTCTGCTCCCCGCCCCTCCCAGTCCCATCCATCTTCCTTCTGCTGCCCCCCCCCCCCGCGAGGTCCAGGATCGTGGCTCCGTTTGCCCCCTCTCTTCCTCCCTCCCTCCTATGCGGGAACAGGAACTTGAAGAGAAGGCTTCGGGGCAGAGCCGAAGGCAGCGTGTACGTCGCTACCGCTGCCAGGAACACAGAAAAGCTGAAGGCTGCTTGCTGCCTGTGCCGGAGGGAGGGAGGGAGGGAGGAAGAGAGGGGGTAGACGGACACGCTCATCTCCATCCGCTTCGCTTCCCTGCCCTCCCTGTCCGTGTCCCACCCGAAAGGAAATGATGTCATAAGTACATAAGTACATAAGTAGTGCCATACTGGGAAAGACCAAAGGTCCATCTAGCCCAGCATCCTGTCACCGACAGTGGCCAATCCAGGTCAAGGGCACCTGGCACGCTCCCCAAACGTAAAAACATTCCAGACAAGTTATACCTAAAAATGCGGAATTTTTCCAAGTCCATTTAATAGCGGTCTATGGACTTGTCCTTTAGGAATCTATCTAACCCCTTTTTAAACTCCGTCAAGCTAACCGCCCGTACCACGTTCTCCGGCAACGAATTCCAGAGTCTAATTACACGTTGGGTGAAGAAAAATTTTCTCCGATTCGTTTTAAATTTACCACACTGTAGCTTCAACTCATGCCCTCTAGTCCTAGTATTTTTGGATAGCGTGAACAGTCGCTTCACATCCACCCGATCCAGGGGGCGTAGCTACGGGTGGGCCTGGGTGGGCCCAGGCCCACCCAATCTGAGCTTAGGCCCGCCCAGTTTTCCCTGCTCCTCCAATCAGTGCGCATAGCCCCGCAGCCACTGCCGACAGAAAGAAGAATGCATTTTGGACTTGGAGAGCAGCACCAGGTATCGCCCCCCCCAGCCTTCCAATCCCCCCCCTGAGCCTTCTAATCCCCCGATAGCGTCAGCGGGAAAGCAGTACACACGCTGCTTTAGACCTGGCCCCATAAGCCTGTTTCTTTCTCCTTCAACTTCCTGTTCCGTGTAGGCGGGAAGTTGACGGAGAGAGAAGGGCTTCCAGGCAGGGACAGGTCTAAAGCACTGTTTGTACTGCTTTCTCGAATTTGGTCCAAAGCATGAGTGAGCTGCAATTCACATAGAAAAACAAAATCAGCTCACACTTTGGGATCAATTGACTGCATTTCGTTCTTTGGCTGACTTCACTTTCCTTGTTGCGTTTTCTGACCTTGTGCTGTTGATTCCCTCTGTTCTTGCTCCTTTCCAGATGAAATCTAGCAGAGGAGGAAGCAGCAGGTAAGAAGTACTGTTCTCCTGCTGAGCGGAAGATATTGCACAGGAGTGGGAGAATAGACAGACTTCTTTGATTAGTCTTAGCCCTGATCTCCCACTGTTCCCCCTCCCCCCCCCCCCCCCCCCCCCCCCACATTCCTTCTGATAGCAACTGACTTTCCAAAGCCGAAATCTACCTTAGAAGCCTGTGCACTAGCACACCTGAGAGTGCTTCTCCTAAAAATTTGGACCCTAGGCAGTGTCTAGTTTGCCTATGCCTTAATCCTGCCCTGTTACTGTATGGCGGGATGTGCCTCTCTTTTATCCAGGGGTTTTAAGAACAACAACAGCGGATCTGCCGAACCCACAGTTCTGAATGGGAATCGGCAGCGAAGTCAGCTGAAGGATTAAAAGTGATAAAAGATCAACTGTGCTTAGGAGAGGTGGAAGATGCCGAGTGGTTAAAAGGTTAATTGCATACAGGACCTGAGGCAAAAGTAAAAAGTAAAAGTGGGAAGTGAAAAGCTGGAACTAACACGTCCTTATGAGCGAAAGTTTTAAAGTAACAGTAGTTGAAGAGACTGACATTTATGAGACTGTTACTGGGACTGTGGTTAGGAGCAGAAATACAAGTATGTTGTTGTATTTATGGTATAAATTACAATACAACAACAACATTGTTGCATTTACAGGGTTGCATCTTTGTTAAAAAAAAACAATGTATTACTTGTTATATAGAAGGGTTTGTTAATCCTCAGGTCTGAACTGCATATATGTATATATATATAAATTTTGCACTTTATTTAATTTGTGCATGTTATAATGTAGGAATGAATGAGAGAATGTATGTAGAAGTTTGTACAAAAGGTGATACATAGGATGTAAAAAAACACACATATTTAAGAACATATGTAAGAACATATTTAAGAATATATATTTAAGGAAATTTCATAAATAAAAAAATCGAAAAGATTATTAATTATTCATATTTATATAGTGATCGTGCAGTGAATATAGTTTTATCCAGAACAGAGATACAGAGCCTGTAACTTTATACAAGATGGCTCACAGCTCTGGGAAGCTAATGTTTACTATTCACTTTCCTACCAGATTGCAAAAGTTGGAATCCACTACCTATGGAATTGAGATCAATCACCAGATATATGTTTTTTTTTTTTTTGTAGAAGTTTGAAAACGTTTTTTTTTAAATTGTATACATTCCTAAAGTAAGGCTTTATTTAAGTTTAGTTTTTGTATCTCTGTGTAAAAATATATATTTACATAGATACTTCCCAATTAGGGAGTCATCAGTTGGAACCCTCAATCCTGGGAAGCTAAACAGGAAACTAGATAACCATCTTTTTGAAGGTATTTTAAAGGCAAGCTAATATTTAACCATGTAGACGCCCATAGGAATATTATGGGCATCTACACAGTTAACGCATAGTTAGGGTTTTGCTTTAGTTGGGGGAGGGGCAGTGATGACATTTTTGGCCCACCCACTTTGATCTCAGGCCCGCCCTAAATTGCCTGTCTGGCTACGCCACTGCTCTGCATGCCACATTGCTGCAGGTTTTAGCATTCTTGCAGGATGGCCTGCCGAAAGATCTGGCTTATAATTCGCTTTGCGTGCAAGTGGTGGTGTTAGCCTGTTATAGGGGGCATCTCTCCAACTCTTCCTTGGCGGTGCATCCAGACATTCACTTTCTCAAGGGGGTTCTCCATATTAAACCCCAGTTTGCTCCCTGGGTCCACAGTGGAGCCTCAATTTGGTCCTGCAAGCTTTGCAGTCACCTCCTTTTGAGCCCTTGCAGAAGACTGTGGTTAAGGATCTCGCCTTGAAGATGGTGTTTCTGGTTGCTATTGCATCTGCCCTGCACGTTTCTGAGCTCGGGATCCGTTCCTCTGTTTTACCGAGGTGGGCATGTCCCTGCATACTTAGCTAAGGTGATTTTGGCATTCCACTTCAATCAGGCATTGTTTATTTTGCTGTTTATGAGGGAGGCCTTTGTGGGAGCTTTTCATTCTCTTCGTTCCCTGGACATGCAAGAGGTGCTGCTACATTATCTAGAGATCACTAATGAGTTCCGCAGATCTGATCACCTTTTTGTGCTCTTCTCTGGCCCCAGTAGGGGTGTGGCTGCTTCCAAGGCTACAGTAGCATGTCGGATCAAAGATTGTGTGTGCTCAATGTATTTGCGGGTAAGTCTTCTCAGCTCTTTTCGTGCACACATTCTGTGCGGGTGATTTTTCACTTCCTGGGCGCAGGCTCGATCTATGTCCCTGGAGGAAATTTGCCCTGGTTACTTGGTTTTCTCTGCATACTTTTGCAAAGCTTTATCGGGTTGATGTGCTGACTCCGATGTAGTTGTGAGGCGTCAGTGCTCTCAACATTGGCAGCATCTGCTTCCCACCCAGCTAGAGGACTGCTTTGCTGCATCCCATTCATTTCTGGATTCATCTGTTTGATGACAAGGATGGAAATATTATGCCATACCTGATCATTTTCTTTCCTTTAGTCATAGCAAATGAATCTAGAGCCCCACCCTAATGAACTCTGTTGCTGTTCTTTATTTCTCAGTTCAGGTTTGCTGTGGGAGTTGATTCATTGTTATATTATTCCTGTTTGTTCCTTCCTTTGTGGGGAAGGGGAAGTTGTGCTTGTTTTCTTGCCTTCTGCTTTGTGAGGGAATATACTGGCTGACCAGACTACAGCCTGTCCTATATATGGTTCATGTTCTCTGTCTCCACCTGCTGGTTGATGGACACAACACACTTGTTTCTGGATTCAGCTGCTATGACTAAAGAAAAGAAAATGATCAGGTACGCCATAATTTTTCCTTTATTTTTGCAGGTCTTGAGCACTAATGGAAAATTTAGCATGGCATCTGAAAGAATAAACACAGGAACGTTTACCATCTCTTAATTAGGGGGTGCTAAATGCTCTCTCATTAACTCTGTGTTGACCAGTCAGCATGTGCTATTTGGAACACAGTAGCTGGTTAATGCAGTACAGCCCTTCCCCACCCATGGCATGCCCCTTCCGAAAATAATTTTGAAAATTCATTAACATGCGCTTAGTGTATGGAAAATGCAAAACTACCATAAACTACCATAAACCGTTTTAACACATTTTGTAATAAGTGCATTTGTTAGTACTTAATTCCCTCTAATAAAAGGGCCTTTTAGCAGTGCAATAATAGTGAGTGATTTCAGTTACCTTCATCCATCCAGCTAACATGCTTTGAATTTCTCTGACTTTCACCCAAGCCAGTGCTTCCCAAATCTGTCCCAAACCAGTGGAGGAGGTGCATGCAAATTTCTCTCAAGCATTTTCATTGTGGATATTCTGAAACCCTGATGGCTGGGGGCTCCCGGAGGACAGATTTGGAAACCACTCAGGTAAGCACTTAAAAAAATTGATGGAGTTTTTTGTCCATTTATTGATTCAACTCTTGGCGGCCATTTTGAAACGCCGAGAGCCGGACTCATCACTGGACAGGAGGATGCAGGGCAGCTAGAAGCTCCGGGCAGGTACCTCTAGACCACCAGGGATTGGGATAGCAGAGTAAGGGGAGGGGAGGGGAGGGAGAGGAGAGATGACGGGGGGAGGTGAGGGCGTGGAAGGGGCGGGACAGGGGACGAGAAAAGGGCAGCTCCCCCCAGCGAAACGACACCCCCACCCACCCGGTGCATCTTTACCTGCTGGGGGGGGGGGGGGGGTGGCGGCGCACGTCTGTCAGCAACACTCATTCCTTGCTCCCTCTGCCCCGTTACAGGAAATAACCCGTTCCGGGGCCAGAGGGAGCAGAGAACGAGTGTTGCCAACAGACGCGCGGCACCCCCCCAGTGGCGTGCACCCGGGGCGGACCGCCCCCACCGCCCCCCCCCCCTTAGTACGCCACTGCTCACGACTCTATGGTTGTGGATTCCGCTCTCAAGAGAGCCAGGAGTTCTAGAGATTTTGCCTCGGCGCCCCCGCAACGAGAATCTAGAACCCTGGACTCTTTTGGGAGAAAGGCCTATCAGTCCTCTATGCTTGTGTCCAAGATTCAATCATACCAGCTCTACACGAGCATCCACTTGAGGAACACAGTGAAGCAACTGGCAGACTTGGAGGACAAGCTCCCTCCGGAGCAGGCCAAGCCTTTTCAGGAGGTGGTCAGGCAGCTGAAGGTGTGTCGTAAATTCCTGTCCAGGGGTGCTTACGACTCTTTTGATATTGCATCCAGAACCTCTGCTCAAGGTATAGTGATGCGCAGACTCTCATGGCTTGTTGAACAAAAGAAAGATTTGTTGAATAAAAGTATGAAAAATGCGGAGTGGAAGGCTCCATGATTACAACAAGCTGTTTTAACACTAAATCTCCTGAGACATGAGGCCCACATCAGCCAAAAAGGCACGGCTCCAGAAAGTCTGGCAAGAAAGGGGGGCCGATAAGGGAAAACAGATGTAGCATGTTCTGCCCATGATTAACAGCTTTGTGGTATTCAGAGACTTGCACAGGAATGTTGTATGAGAGAATTGGTCAGATGCCAAAGAAGGACGGTATAAAAACAGAGTGAAACAAAAGAGGTATTAAGCATTTCGATTTACCTTGAGCATTCTAATTTCTTTGTCTGTCTATAGCATTCTGATTTCTTTGCTTTACATTGCTTTGTTTTAATCATTCATTCTGGCTTGTATATTACTTATCAAGAAATGCTTCCTGCAATAGCCCCATTGAGCTATGCAGAAAAATTGTAAATACACTGTTTATATTAAATATCGTCTAGCCTTCTCTACAAAAGTGGCGGCATCCTTTTCTTCAAAGTGGCGAGCCAGCCAGGAGTAGGCCGCAAACGGAAAAGAGAAGGCGAGACGATAAGTGTGTGTTGTTAATGAAGTTTTTTACAGGATTTTGAGAGAGAGCAAGCGTTGTTTGCGCCTGATTACTATGTACCACGGATTTGGGAGTGATCAAACTATTGAAGTGGACATACAGGTGACGGACTCCTGGGCTTGCTAAAGAGAAATAAGAAGACGCGTAAGTAAGCTTACACTGTGGCCTTATTACTGGTATATTTGTTTAGTTTTGTAGTTTTCTGTTTTGTATATTTTCTTGGTTTAGGTGCAGTAGTATATTTTTGTAGGTTGTGGCTCTATAGGAGAAATTGTAATAGTCAGAATAAAATGAAAGGGAAAGGGGCAGATAAGAAAGAAAAGCCTCCTGTATATGCTATGTATTTAGATTTAGATAGTTCAAAAAAATGCACCCCTTTGCAGCATGTTATAGAATTATTCCCATTAGAAAAAAAACAGATTAAAAAAATACATGAGAAATGGGTCAAATATGAAGGAAAAGATTCTGTTTTGAGCTGGTCTCAGGATGGATCGTTTGATCGTCCAAAATTATTATCTCTCCTGAGCTACTTACAAGAAAATAAAAATAAAACTAGGCAGAAGAAAAGCTTAGAGAAGCATCTTACAATTTGGAATTTATTTTCTGTAGCAGCAGAAAAAAAGCAGCCTTTTGTTCAGCCTGAAGGTTGAGGAATGTCATCTGTTTTTGATTTCTCGGTGTCTGGCTGTTGCTAAGAACTGAAATTTTCTTTGTTCCTTTTAAAAGATTTTAGATTAGATTTAAATAAGTTTGATTTTGTCTTATAAGGTGATCTTTGTTTATTTTAAAATATGTGTTATTCTGTTTAATTAATGAGTTCTAGTTCTCTATGTGGAATGTCTTTGCAATTTAACTTTGTTTGACTCTTTTTTAAGTGAGATTTCTGCAGTTTTAAGAGATCATCTGGTTTGAATTAGGCACAGTCCTAGCTAGTTTTGTGTGTAGGGCTAATAGGGAAAGAGGTTATTTAAAATCTCTAATAACCTCTGAACAATATGATTTGTCAACATAATTTGAGGCTGAGGGACGGCTAAAGGTAATCCTGTTCAAATTGACACCCAGACCGTCAAAGGCAATTTTTAGGGAAACCCATGTAGCTGCAGAGCTTGTGAGAATGGATAAAATCAAATGTGGGGAGTTACTAAAAACCTGTTGGAAGTTAAACATCTCCCCTTCCCCCGTGACAAGGGAGGACCTACATCACTTGAGGATGTACAGAATTTGACAAAAGCAGGAACTCAATTGACTATTGGGGATTTTAAAGCTTTATGTGCAACATCAGGTATCAGTATTTCTCAAAGTTGGGCAGCTATGATTAATCAAAACAATTAAGTAAATGCACCAGTAGCTTTTTTGTCAGGCTCTTTTAATCATGTGGAAAAGGGAATGAAAGAAATACCAAAGTTACTGACAGCTATAGTGGCTGCAGTAGGCAAATGGAGAGCACAAATGCCTTTTGTTCCTATTGTAATACATACCAACCACACGATTAAAACACTGTTGAGCCCTAGCCAAATAGCATTGACAGCCACTAGATTTGGAAAATATCAAGCAGTACTTTTAGGACAAGATATAAGAATAATACCATTAACTAAAGAACAAAGAAATAAGATAGATCTGCTTTTTCCTGTCAATCTAGAGGGTGAGATCGATACTATAGAAATCCCTACATTTCACTGTCTTACTTTTGAACCCTTATCTGATGGATTAATATGGTTTACAGATGGAGCTTGTGAAAGGACTGTTGCAGGCTTTGCCTGCGTGCAGGTGGATGAGAATCTAAGAAAGATAATGCAAGTACAATATAAAACCCCTCCTGATCATACTGCACAGCATGCTGAACTTTTAGCCGTTATTACGGCCTTACAACACACTGATATGATTCAAAATGTTACTATATATACTGATAGTGGTTACGTTGCAAGTTCACTACAGTATCATATATTAAAATGGCAGCGTAGGGGGATGATAACCAGTGCAGGTAAAAATTTACAACATTGCACATACTGGAAATTGCTGTTTGAAATTTTGGCAAGAAGGGAACGTGAAGGTAGAAAAACTGCAGTTGTGTGGACCCCGGCCCACACTGAAAGGCCAACCTTTGAGGCACTAGGTAATGCAATGGCTGATGCAGCAGCAACGGAGGTGGTTAAGCAAAGTGAAAAGATTTTGTATAATACTAGACAGACACAGGAAGGGCCACTTACGAATGTAGATAAGATTGAAATGTGGCAGCCAGAGGGACAGGAAAGTGAAAAATGGTTGAAGAGAGGATGTATGAAGTTGGGAAGTGAATGGTTTAATGCAGAAGAAGGATTACCTTGCATGCCAATGAGCCAGGCGATTAAGGTATTGGCTGAGTGGCATGCAACCATGCATTGGAATAAGGAAACAATGAGGCAACAGTTTGAGCAAAGATTTTGGACTTTAAAAATTGATAACCTGATTCAACAGGTTGTGCAGAATTGCATGGTATGCAATATTAACATACCTAAGCGAGGTCCTAAAATATCACCTGGGACACTTCCAATACCAGAAGGCCCAGCAAAAGAATGGTATATTGACTTCACTGATATGATTATTCCAGTGCAGGGAAAAAGGTATTTGGTAGTTTGGGGGGATGCTTTCTCAAGGTGGGTAGAAGCATTTCCATGTAAAAGGGAGACAGCACATGAAGTGGTACAATGCCTGGTAACTCATATTATGCCAAGGCATGGGTGTCCGTCTAGAATAATTTCTGATAACGGGACACATTTTAATAACAGTGTTTTAAAAGAAATGGAAACGATTATGGGTTTAACACACAGAAAAGTATCAGTGTATCGCCCCACCTCCAATGGTTTGGTGGAACGCTACAATGGCATTTTAAAAACAAAATTGAGAGTCTTACTAAAATCTCTCAATAAAGAAATGGTGGGAAAATTATATACATGGCTTGATGTATTGCCATTAGCATTAATGACAATAAGGGCCCAACCTAATGGGCGTACTAAATTGTCCCCATTCCAACTTCAGACAGGACGTCATTTCTTCCCGATGCAAATAGCAAGTACTGATAGCACAGCTCAGTACTGGCAAAAATTACAACCAATGCTAAATTTGACCAGTGACATGATCCGAACAAATGTAGCATCACAGGTAGGGAATAATGATGTTTGTGCTTTTAAAGTAGGTGACCTAGTGCTACGAAAGAACTTTACACATAAAACATGGAAGGATCCTGTGTATGTAGGGCCTTTTGCTATCACGGCCCTTACTCAGACCGCTGCCTGTCTGGAAGGTCATACTTCTTGGATACACTTATCAGATATTCGACAAACTAATAATATTGAAATGGACAAAGAATAAACAAACATGTCCCGAAACATGATGGTATTGGGATGTTGTTGTTTGTTAATGGACAATGAACACATATGAGAATAGACTTGTTACAGTGGCCAAGATGTTGAATTTGACTGATTGTATCATATGTGCCCACTGATTGACATCATCCTTGTCCTTGCCAGCTATGATGTATGGGACTACAATGATAAAATTGAGTGGGCACCATGACTGTGATCCCAATAATACCTGTGTAAGAGATGATGAAAACCTTCATTGGACAAATGAGACTATTTATAAGCAAGCCTTGCTTATGGACAAGTACCCACAGACATCATGTTGGTGTCTGATTAATAGTATGACAACTGAACACATTCCCCCGATAAAGTGCACTTACACGCAGAATGTTGTAACAACTGATTTAATGAATGTTATGCTTTTAATTTGTGTAATTTTTAATGCCACATCAGCTAATGAAAAGTAAGAATGAATGACAGTGCACTTCCCTTTAATGAAGCTCACTGTCCTATAAATTATATACCTCAAGAGATATAAATTTTGTACCCTAGTACAATTGAATCTGTTTAATGTTGTATAACATGTATTAGCATGTTTGCAAAGATGTGCCAGGATGCTTTTAAAATGATAACTGAAAAAGAATGAATAGAACTTTAATATGTCAGCCAAAAATATTGAACAAGCGTGCAGAAACTGAATGCCACAAACAAGGGGGGAGGAGATTTAGAAGGGAGGTAAGGAAACAACAGACTGGAGCTGAAACAGATGTTTGAGGCCTGAAACAATCAGTCCTCAAAAGGGAGGATTTGTTGAACAAAAGAAAGATTTGTTGAATAAAAGTATGAAAAATGCGGAGTGGAAGGCTCCATGATTACAACAAGCTGTTTTAACACTAAATCTCCTGAGACATGAGGCCCACATCAGCCAAAAAGGCACGGCTCCAGAAAGTCTGGCAAGAAAGGGGGGCCGATAAGGGAAAACAGATGTAGCATGTTCTGCCCATGATTAACAGCTTTGTGGTATTCAGAGACTTGCACAGGAATGTTGTATGAGAGAATTGGTCAGATGCCAAAGAAGGACGGTATAAAAACAGAGTGAAACAAAAGAGGTATTAAGCATTTCGATTTACCTTGAGCATTCTAATTTCTTTGTCTGTCTATAGCATTCTGATTTCTTTGCTTTACATTGCTTTGTTTTAATCATTCATTCTGGCTTGTATATTACTTATCAAGAAATGCTTCCTGCAATAGCCCCATTGAGCTATGCAGAAAAATTGTAAATACACTGTTTATATTAAATATCGTCTAGCCTTCTCTACAAAAGTGGCGGCATCCTTTTCTTCAGGCTGCATGCCTCTGACCTAGACAATCGAGTTCAGCAGCGGATTGCGGATGTCCCTTGCTGGGGGGATAATATTTTTGATGAGAAAGTCGAGCAGGTGGTCGATCAGCTCCACCAGTGGGGAAACCGCTATGGACAATCTCTCCCGCCGGGCGCCTTCGGCTTCTACCTCATCAGGTAGACAATTTTTCCGGGGAAGGAGGAATGCTCTCTGTGCCTACAATAAGCGTAGGTACAATCCTCCTTCCTGACAGCCTTCTCAGGGTCAGCCCCAGCGTGCTCGTTCTCATCAACAGCGTGCACCCAGGCAGGCCCCTGCAGCTCCCCAGCAAAAGCAAGGGACGGGCTTTTGACTGGCTCCAGCTGAGCATAGCCGCTATAAAAGTGTCTGTGCCGGACGATCTACCGGTCGGAGGGAGGTTAAAATTTTTTCTCCAAAGGTGGCCTCTCATAACCTCCGATCGGTGGGTTCTTGAAATAGTCTGGCTAGAATACGCCCACAATTTGATCTCCAGACCTCTAAATTTCCCACCGGGAGCTCAGTCCTTCAGCTTCCAGCACAGGCAGGTACTTGCAGAGGAACTCTCCGCCCTTCTCAGCGCCAATGCGGTTGAGCCCGTTCCACCGGGGCAAGAAGGGCTAGGATTCTATTTCAGGTACTTCCTTGTGCAAAAGAAAACAGGGGGGGGGGGGATGCGTCCCATCCTAGACCTAAGGGCCCCGAACAAATTCCTGGTCCGAGAAAAGTTCAGGATGGTTTCCCTGGGCACCCTTCTTCCCATGATTCAGGAAAAACGATTGGCTATGCTCTCTGGACTTAAAGGATGCTTATACACACATCCCAATACTCCCAGCTCACAGGAAGTATCTTTGATTCCATCTGGGAGCGCAGCACTTCCAGTATTGTGTGCTGCCCTTTGGTCTCGCGTCTGCGCCCAGGGTATTTACAAAATGCCTGGCAGTAGTTGCAGCGTCGCTACGCAGACTGTGAGTGCATGTGTTCTCTTATCTCGACGATTGGCTGGTGAAGAACACCTCAGAGGCAGGAGCTCTACAGTCGACTGCTGGAGCTACTTGGGTTTGTTATAAATTACCCCAAGTCTACTACTACTACTACTACTATTTAGCATTTCTATAGCGCTACAAGGCATACGCAGCGCTGCACAAACATAGAAGAAAGACAGTCCCTGCTCAAAGAGCTTACAATCTAATAGACAAAAAATAAATAAAGTCCCATCTTTTCCCTGTTCAAAGACTGGAATTTATTGGAGCTCTCCTGGACTCACAGACGGCTCGCACCGTCTTCCTGAGGTGAGAGCAGACAATCTTCTGTCTCTAGTTTCCATGGCCAGAGCATTTCAGCAGATCACAGCTCGGCAGATGTTGAGACTTCTAGGCCATATGGCCTCCACAGTTCATGTGACGCCCATGGCCCATCTTCACATGAGATCTGCTCAATGGACCCTAGCTTCCCAGTGGTATCAAGCTGCAGGGGATCTAGAGGATGCTATCCAGCTGTCCACCGATTTTCATAATTCCCTTCAGTGGTAGACAATTCGATCTAATTTGACCTTGGGACATCCCTTTCAAATTCTTCAGCCACAAAAAGTGCTGACAACGGATGCATCCCTCCTGTGGTGGGGAGCTCATGTCGATGGGCTTCACACTCAAGAAGTTTGGTCCCTCCAGGAAACAGGTCTTCAGATCAATCTCCTGGAGTTGCGAGCGGTCTTTTTACCCTGCCTGGTCGCCCAATTGTGCCATTGTGTAATACCATATTGGAACCTTTATCTATACTACTGGATGTTTTTTTGAAACCAATGGCTCAGCAGGTAAAATCTTATCTGAAAGATACGACGCATTTTTTATGTAGTCTTCAAGATGTGAGGCTCACAGATAATTCCATCTTTGTTACGGTTGATGTTACATCTCTTTATACCGTCATCCCGCAGGAGGAGGCTTTGATGGTTATAAAAGAAATATTAGATCAACGACCTGCCCCCCATCGTATATCAACTGAATATCTTATGAAATTGGCTCAATTGGTAATTGGCAAGAACTATTTTTTCTTTCAGCAGCAATTTTATGAGCAAAAGATAGGGATAGCAATGGGGGCAACGTTAGCCCCTTCGGTTGCTACGTTGTATCTGGCAAAATTTGAGGATGCTCTGGTATATACATTAGAGGAATTTTGAAATGTCTCATTCTGGAAATGGTACTTAGATGACATATTTTTCATCTGGGAGGGCTCAGAGAGAGAACTCCTGCAATTTATGGAGAAATTAAATTCTTTACAACAAAATTTGAAGTTTACATTCCATTACCATCATCAAGAATTGGATTTTTTGGATGTATGGGTGTTCAAAACATTGAATTGGATACAAACTACACTGTTTCAAAAATCCTCTTCTCGAAATACTTTGCTACATTTTTCTAGCTCTCACCCATACCACTTGAAGAGTAGTTTACCGATCAGTCAATTTTTAAGAATTAGGAGAATTTGTTCAGAGACAAGTATGTTTGAAGATCAAGCACTAAAAATGATAAATAAATTCTTAGAGAGAGGTTATCCAAAATCGGTGGTCAAGAAAGCCTACTTGAGAGCAAAATTTGTAAACCGGGATTTGCTCTTACAATATCAATCTCAAGATCAAGAGGATAAGCTGACTGCTGTACTCCAGTACTCACCACTCAGTTCTAAAATCATGGCGAGTATTCATCAACACTGGCATATCTTACAGATCTATGAATGTTTTGAACAGCACCCTATTGGAGCTTATAGGCGCAGTAAAACGCTGGGTGAACTGCTATCATATAGAAGATTAGATATTGAGAATTTGACTTTTGCTACTTTGGGACATTTCAAATGTGGTTCGTGCCAGTGGTGTGAATCTACTATTGAAGGTTTAGCTTGGAGATATTCGGACACGGCACGACCTATTTATGCCAAGTCAAATACAAACTGTCTCTCTAAGAATGTAGTGTATGTGATAATCTGTTCCTGTCATAAAATGTATGTAGGAAGATCTAGTAGACCTATTAAGATACGCTTGAATGAACACAAATTGCGTATCAAAAAATTTAACTTTTTCTGCACCCATGGTTCAACATTGGTCTGATTGTTGTCATTTGCTAACAGACTTTAAATGGAGAATTATTGATCAAGTGGATATGGGATGGGAGGGTGGTAACACTGCTCAATTATTAAACTTGAGAGAGCAAAGATGGATATTTCAGTTGCAAACATTGTCTCCGGGTGGTTTAAATGCAGAAATAGATTGGTGCTCTCTGTTGTAGTTTCATTGGCTGCTGGGTTTTTTTGAGTATCCAATCTATAGTTTTTTTTTGAGTATCCAATCTGTATAGTTCTTTTATGATCAGCTGTGGTTCATTTAAATGGTAAGGTCGCGTTAAAACGCCGCGGCCATCTTTTGTATGCAGGAGTGCATGCAGGATGTAAAGGTATGATAGTAGAAAGTTAATGCAAAATGTTTTATTACATTTTGATAATGGGGTTGTAAACATTTTTGGTTTATTTTGGATGTTTTATATTACAGTGAGCCTCTTCCTTGAAAAAGCTTCACATGAAACTTGGCCATGTCGGCCAGGGGTTCCTTGATATCTTTAAGCTGCTGCCTTTTAAGATAAGTGTTCTTAGAAGCACTAGATTTTTCATGAGATTACATACAGTTATAAAACAAAATAAAAATGAAAAAAATATTTGTAAAATAATGAGGGGAGTCTATGAGGATTTGCACCACACCATTTCGCTTATTGCGATGGAACAATGTTTGTTCTGATGGTTGTGTGAGGCAGTTATATCTGATGTTCCCCGGATATTAGAATGTTATCTATCATGACCTGTGCTCCATATTGTTGACAAACATAGACTAGCATTTCGTAACATTTGTAAATATTTCAGCATGTTATTTGGAATGCCTGGTGTTGTTGGTGATCCTATCACTACCAGCTATACATCATCTGCATAGAAATAAGCACAACCCCCCTAATTCTATATATAGTGCTTAAAATTTTGCTTGCAAACATGGGCACACATCCTATTTGTGTATGTAATGTAATTACTTAATGAGCCAATTAGCACTGATAATTGGGTGCTAACAATTAATTATTGGTGCTAATTGGTAAGAATTGCAATTTATGTATGCATCTTTATAGTTGCTATTCCATAAAGATGTGCGTGTAAACTTTTCTGAGTAGATATGAAAACAGGACGTGGCCATAGGAGGGACATGGGTGTGTCAGGGGTATTCCTGGAATTTGTGCACAGTGTTATAGAAATTTGGGGGATCTGTGTCATCGCCAGGGTTCAGTTGGTGTAAATCCTCACACCTAAAGTTGGGCACAGATCCTGGTGCTAAGGGCTATTCTATAAATTGCACCCAATATTGGCACCAGTAATACTACAAAAGGAATGAAAGGGCTGGCTGTATACAAGGCTTTCCCTGAGAAACCCTGGATTGAGACCTGCCTATGTGTAGCTTAGAAGATCCCTACCATGGAGGGGGCTCCAATCTAAAAGCCAATATGGGATGATAATTAGGGGTTTTCATCTCTCTTTTGGAATGTAGCCCCATATCTGTGTTGCCTATAAACTGCAGTGGGAGCCTTGGGTGAAGGATGACTGGGCCTCATATATGAAAAAAAGAAACCTGTCAGCTATTTTAGCAAAATTGCAACATTTTTAAAATGTTAAAACATGGTTAGACAAAGATCTAGGGACCCAAAAAATGGTAGAACAGAAAGAACCCCCAAGGTGTCGAGGATGGGAAGTTCTTCTAGGTAGCATCAGTATTAAGAAGGGGCCCAAGAAAAGATGAGAATTTATCAACTCTGTTTTTAAACATTAAACACATTTAACTACTAGTTAACTACTTTTGCAGTAATTGCCTCATGCAGTTAAACTACTTTTTTGGTAAAGCAACTATAGGTTAAAATTAAACTACTTTTTAAGTAGTGAGCGCCCAACACTGGAACAGTGGTGGATTCGTAAGCTAAATACTCTCTTTCCCAATGGTCTAAGGGCCCTGTTTATAAAGGTGCGCTAACATTTTTAGCCTGCCCATTGCCCATACTTGTATCTATCTATCTATCTACCTTCCACATTATTTCAGAAATGACTCTTTCCATGTGTAAAATCTGGTTTTATATATGGAAAGCCTTCCTAAAATTACCTCCTTACTTTTATGCTTTAAAATAAAATAACAGTTGTGTAGTTTGTATCCCTTTTTAATAGCCTATTTCAAATTTAGGGCCCCTTTTACCAAGTGGTGGTAAGGGGCTCTGCTGAGGCCCCCTTTTATTGCCACCCACTAAAAGGACATTTCTGGATGGGACAAGAATACAGTAAGTTAAACACTTGTTGCTTGGCCATTTCCACCAGAGCCCCTACCGTCTCCTATTTAGGAGGCTCAGGTGGTAGCCCTACAGTAACTGGGCAGCACACGGCACTGCCAAATTACTGCAAGGCATGCCCCTGCACCTCACACACAAAAAAATATTCCTGGTCAGGAAGTGGCACGCAGTAGGGGCCAGAGGAAGCCTGACAGTAGAGCCAGATCATCGTGTGCCATTGCCATGGTAGCCGTTCTGCAGCATGGTAAAAATGGCCCCTTAATTAGGCATACTAGTTCTTCTAGGCTTTGAATCTTAGCTTTATGAAAAAGCCCATCTACTGTCACTATTCTAGAAATGCAATGCAAACAGGAACTGTTACTGTAATATATATACATATAGGCATTGATTCCGTGAAATTCCAGAGCTGTCTAAATGATTGAATGCCAGGAAATATTTAGTCTGTGACATTTTCTTTAGTAGCATAGAAAATATATTTGGATTGGTTCAGAGGCTATTCAGCTTTAGGCTCCTGAGATTTATTCCTCCTGTGAAGTGGTTGGAGTATCTGTGGACATTTCATTTTCACTCCCTCCAAATGTCCTCCCTTTCCCTGCCATAGGAAAAATATTATTCTTTCTATAAAATTCTGTAGAACCTTGCATGAGCCTCTGCAGGGCCATGCCTAGGGTCTCTGGTGCCCCCCTGCAGACTATCAGTTGGCACCCCCCCCCCCCGTGTTTGTCCTGATTTAGATTGTAAGCTCTTTTGAGCAGGGACTGTCTTTCTTCTTCATGTTCAATTGTAAAGCGCTGCGTACGACTGGTAGCCCACCTACTATAGAAGCCAGATCTGTGGAAGTAGTGGGTGCTGAGCCCACCACCCCACACCAATGTTGAACAAGCTCCTTTATGTGTGCACTAAGGTTAATTTATATTGCATTTAGTACCCACAATCATTTTGAAAGGTTGTCACTTACATCACTCTACTAATGTTCTACCTGTTCCTTACTTGACCAGCTGGAGGCAGGAACAGACAATGTCCCTCCCTTAACTCAGAGTGTTATACCTCCCTCCAAAAATTGAAGCTTCATTTCTGTTGGGCCACTTTCTCAGGCTAGACCTCCCTTTATTCAAATTTGAATGTCACCTTTCTGAATCAGGGGCCCAGAATGTTCTTTCTTCTACCACGCCTAGAATTTCATTTTTCGAGGGGGCAGCAAGGGGAAGATGCTTAATGACAAAGTCTTAATACCAGAACATTAAAACAGGACACATTCCATAAACGGATGATAACATGTTACATTCTTCATCTTCCAAGCATTTTTCATCTTTGATAGGCTTCTCTAATTTAAACAACAAGCTGTCTTGTCTTCAACCCCCCTAGATTAGTCCAATGTTCTATAACTAACCTGTGGCCTTACACATCCATTCCAGCACAGTTAAGACACCATGCACAGTGTATTATTAAAGTCCCAATATGCTAACCTTGTGTAAACCACGTCATGATCTTAATATTAATAGGCAGAACACGACTGTCAAGGCACATAGCCCTATCACAGTTCTCTCCTCCTAATGCACAGAGTAAGGGAACTGTTTACCAGCATAGCTGTGAGCTCAATAATAAGCAATGTCACACTTGACAGTCGAGGTAAGAAAAAAGAGTGATTGAGTGGCTAAATACGCGAGTCTCCAGAGGGCCGAGCCTAAAACTCAAATGTATTTCTTTTAGAACAGATAGAAGTCTGCCCAGCTCCCGTTTTGTTTCCAATTACCGGCGTCGCCACCCAATCTCCTCTAAGATTCCATGGAACCATTCCTTCTGAACAGGATTCCTTTGTGTTTATCCCATGCATGTTTGAATTCCATTACCGTTTTCATCTCCACCACATCCTGCAGGTGGTGGAGATGAAATGGAGATGAAACATATACCAAATGTTGAGAACCTCTATCCTATGATACTCTTGCCTACTTGGAATAAGAGAAAGGGAAAAATTTGGCAAAAAGCTGTGGTATTCCCTACAAAACCCTGCAATACTTTTTCAGCTATTTCTCATGTATTGGGGATAAGGGTTACCCCAGAGACAGGTACATAATCATCAGAGTAAGATCTATGGCCAAAACTATAATTCAAAGGTTCCAATTTTCTCCCACATGGCACACAGATTAATAAAGGTTCTCCTGCAAGTGAACATAATATATTAACTTGAATGGTAATTTGGCACAGTGAAATTGCAAAAGGCAAAAAGGGTCTGGAGACTGTTACAGCTTTAAAATAAAATACATTAAAACAGGATACTGGGCATGATGGACTTTTGGTTTGTCCCAGTATGGCAACACTTATGTACTTATGTACTGCATGGCCCAAGTAAAAGCAAACAAAACAAAACTAACACCCCCCCCCCTTAAAAAAAAACCTGTTTTATAAATGTTATATATCTACATTAAATACAACAAAGAACTTGGTACAATGGGAGGGGAAGGAGGGTAACTATTCCACTGTCAACCAGAAATTTGTCCTATTACTCCATATTGTGTGTTCTGTGGATCAGTTTTCAAACGTGTTTAGCCACCTAACTATGGGCCCCTTTTACCAAGCTGCAGCAAAATGGGGCCTGCGCTAGCGTCAGTACATGTTTTTGACACTCGCCGAGGCCCCCTTTAACCGCAGCAGGTAAAAGTTAAGGTCTTGCTTTCCTGCAGGAAATGGCCATGCGGCAAGTAAAGCGCTGCCTGATTACTGCCGGGTACACACTGGCGCTACAAAATAAATATATTTTATATAATAAAACGCAACCTCAACGTTCTGAAGCCCTCTGACGTCACCTCACTTCCTGAAGGGTTCGTGGTGGTGAAGCCATCTCACTCACCATGTCTCTGTGCCCTACCCTCGCGTCAAACGTGATGACATTGAGGGCGGAGCAATGGCACTCTACCAATCGCTCTCCGTCATCTCAAAGTCTTCATCTCGAAGTCTTTCAAGGTGCATCAGAAACAAAATTGCCCATCACACCATAGCAGCATCACAAACATCAAAACGGAATAAAAACAAAACAAAACTCAACGGCGCATCAAAGAAAGGAACGGAACATCAACAATGCCGGTAACATAAGGTTTACCCCCCCCCCAACCCACCCCCCCCCTCCGCCCCCTACCAGTGTCTCCAGCTTTCAGGGCAACCAGAATCTTCACGTAACATTGGTTGGAAAAATACCAAAAACCGCCCCCTACGATCTCACCTTCCCCCTTTAATGTCATTACAAAGCAAAGGATAAGTAGCCAATGGTAAAATAGGCTGCAGGTTGGGGGAAGACCCAGGTTATTTGACCCTGGTGTTACGATGGAAACCTTTATGTTTTACTGCTAAATTCCGCGGTGGGCTCCAGCTGCTTTGGGTGGGAGGTGTTCGCTCCACTTCCCCCCCCCCCCTGAAGAATCTCAGTGTTGCGGTGCTGTATCGCAACTTGCGGGTGCGCTCGGGTTCGGAAGTAGACAGGGCCTAACAGGGAGACCGGTAGCTAGCCTAAGCGTTACCAGTTCCACGGTGGACTCCAGCTGCTTTGGGTGGGAGGTGTTCGCTCCACTCCCCCCCCCCCCCCCCAGAAGATTCTCAGTGTTGCAGTGCTGTATCGCAACTGGCGGGTGCACTCGGGTTTGGTAGTAGGCGGAGCCTAACAGGGAGACCAGTAGCTAGCCTAAGCGTTACCAGTGGGCCACATTTCCAAACAAACTCACACGCACAGACACACATACAAAACATACATACATGGACACTCACTCTGTGTGTATTACACAATCAATCACTAACACCTCCCCCCCCCCCAGCAATGGTGACCCCTCCACCCATCAGTTTATCACACAGAAAAGCATTCCACATCAGCTCTACACCACACACCAAAAAATAAAATAAAATGAAAACAACCCCCCCCTAAAACCTGCAATGCTAAACAACCTCCAATCCCCTTGCCACCCCCTACCAGTAAAGCAGCAGCAACCATATCACACTCTCTATGTGACACACACTCACTGATACAGGATCCCAGTTAACACTCCTCCCCCACCCCAAACTCACACAGACAGACAGACACACACACACACACTGATGCAGGAAATAGATACATGGACACTCACTCTCTATGTATTACACACTCACTCACTGACACCCCACCCTCCAGCAATGGTAACCCCTCACACACACTCATTGCACCTCACCAACAAACTAAAAAAAAAACAGCACTCTTACAAACAGCCCACACAACACAACAACACTGACCAACCTCTAAACCGCCTGCTACCCACTCCCACTAAAGCAGCATCAAACCTGTCACACTCTATCTGTCAAACACACACACACACACACACACACACACACACACATTCACTCTCTCCCTATCACACAGTTACATAAGTACATAAGTACATAAGTAGTGCCATACTGGGAAAGACCAAAGGTCCATCTAGCCCAGCATCCTGTCACCGACAGTGGCCAATCCAGGTCAAGGGCACCTGGCACGCTCCCCAAACGTAAAAACATTCCAGACAAGTTATACCTAAAAATGCGGAATTTTTCCAAGTCCATTTAATAGCGGTCTATGGACTTGTCCCTCAGGAATCTATCCAACCCCTTTTTAAACTCCGTCAAGCTAACCGCCCGTACCACGTTCTCCGGCAACGAATTCCAGAGTCTAACTACACGTTGGGTGAAGAAAAATTTTCTCTGATTCGTTTTAAATTTACCACACTGTAGCTTCAACTCATGCCCTCTAGTCCTAGTATTTTTGGATAGCGTGAACAGTCGCTTCACATCCACACACTCTAACAAACATACACACCCAGACGAAAACCTTGCTAGCGCCCGTTTCATTACAGTCAGAAATGGGCCTTTTTTTTTACTAGTGTGTGTTTGATTTAAAGCAACATAGTTACCCGCAGCTTCCAAAGAAGATTGAGATAAGTTACATACATACTTGTCTTATTTACATTGCTTTAATTGACTACAACAGCGTAAAAAGTTTTTTAAAGACTCAGAACCCTATGAGTGCACATAAAATAATTATAAAAAAAGTGATATGATCACAATGAGATATTAAGGCACATATATTTAGAACTGAACACAAGGAATTTCACAGAAAGCAAATCTTGTGCACCATAGGTGGTTGGGGGCAGTCAATGATTATATATCGTCACGAATATATTGGCTCAATAAAAGCCAGACACACACAAGTGTCTATGTGACCGTATGAGACGTCCCATATACACATATATATACATTGTATATTTCTGCTGTGTCAATTCGCTCTCCTTTTTTCAATTTGTGTATGCTACAATAATATTGAGGTAGAGCTCAGCCATTTTTTCCTTTTTTGTATATTCTACAAATAAGCAGTGGATTTTCCCCAAGTCCCTTCCAGAATGGTTCCAGCATGTGTGCGCCTTTGATGAAAAACATTTGACGAATGGCGGTTTGTGAAAAACCCAGGGCTCTCAAAACTTACCAAATCTGCTGCCCTTCATTGGTTTTTACCATTCGTACGAAAACTAATGTACACCCCCTTAGTACCTATGTAATGAGGGCAATTTCCAAAAGCTATTCAAAGTTACCCACTCCTTCTTCAGATAAAAGTATGGGATGATGATTTTTGAGCTGTGGGGCAGTTAGGAGCTATTGTTTTGCTTTGACTGCATCTGTTCCTTGCCACTCCTTGGAAGCTGTCATGTTAGGCAACCTCTTGGTTATTTATTAGTTGCATTTGTATCCCACATTTTTCCACCTGTTTGCAGACTCAATGTGGCTTACAGTCATACATCCTGACAATTGCTAATCAATAGTAGATAAAAACAATTGGTTACATAAACAGCAAGTGTAATATAATGGATATAATCAATTCAATAAATCAGAAAAATAGTCTGATTAAACAATTCAATGAATCAAAAAATGGTTAGACTTATTTGCCTAATGGTTGAGCCTCACCTATCTCTCTTCCCAACATCTGTCCCTCCATCTTGGTTCATTTCATTCATACATTTGTTTTAATAAAAAAAAATTCAGTACTTTGTAACACTTGCTAATCAACATAGGGCCTTGTTTACTAAGCTGCGCTGTAGGCAGGCAAACGTTTTATTGCTTGCTAATGCTAGAGACACCCATAGGAATATAATGGGTGTCTCTATCATTAGAGCATGCTAAAAAGTTTGTGCACCTACAGCACAGTTTAGTAAACAAGGCCCTTAATGTACGTTAATTCATAGGTCAACATGTGCTAAATTGATTTAGTACATACTGAATTTTGATAGGGTGCTCTAAATATTTTTTATGCACATTATTTGTGGCTCTACTCAGTTTTTTGCTGGCAGGTCCTCAATGCAGCATGTTTTAGCTGCTCCCCTAAAAGTAAAATCAGCCTTATTTTTTTGGTGGTAATTTTCTAGTACTGCATGCAGATACAAGCACCTGGAAGAGTACATAGCACTTGGCAGAAGCAATAATAGTTTGATTTGTAAACTGTATTCCACACAAAGAAAATCTGTAGAACTCCTTTAAGGCAACAGAGTCCCACAAGACAAAAAAGAAAGCTCAAGACAATACTATGCTGACTCAGGGCAACTAAGCTATCAACCCACTCAGGAACTTTGGGGCTGATATTCAGCCAGCGGGAGGCAGTCCGCTTAAGTGCTGTAGTTGGCACTGAGCCCAGATATTTGTTACAGGCTGGGTAGGGGCTGGGAATCTCTCTGCTAGGGTAGCTGGGAGGGACTTGCTCGCTATTGGTCAGCTGGGTAGTAGCTGATGTCTGCAGCTCAGACATGTTTGTGCCTGCTGGAAGCCCTTATCTTATCTCTGCTTGGAGAGCTGCTGCTCTGTGGGGGAGGGGTAGATAACTCTTGCTTGTCTCTCTCTTTGTGTTTTCTAGCCCTGGTTTCAGCACTTTCTCAGTGTTTCCTTTTCTTCTTTGTTTTCTCAGTGTGTGGTTAATTAGCTTCCCTCTGCAGCTGGGCTGTGTGCTTGTTAGTCTTAGTTCTGTCTGTTGTGGTCCCACCCCCTTCTCTGAGTTTAGATTGCTGTGTTAACCCTTTGGTCTCTGTGTCTGGCTGTGTGGGTTCTGTGTCCAGAAGCCATACTTTGGCTAGGATTCCTTCTGATTATTGTGCTGGGTGCTGTCTGCCCTGATCTGCTTGTCAGTTTGGTTCAGCTTTACCTGCTCCTGCTTCTGGTGGCCCTAAGGCCTGCCGGCCGCCTGCAGCCAGGGGCTCAGCTCCTGGTGAACGGCGGCCAAGTGCAGGTGAAGTCTGGTTGCTGTTCCAGTATAGTTGTTCCTGCTGTTCCCCGGGGGATACCTGTTGTTGCCAGTCGGTTCCTGTGGCCCTGCTTCCGCTATCTGTGTGCAGACCATCCGTGTCCAGAAGTTCTCTACCTGTGAGGAGTTCTGTACCTCTCCGCGGGAGCTGGAGTCCTAGGTGAGTACCTTGTGGGCTATTTCTTTCATTAATTGTGGTTCGGTCTACCTCAGGCCTCTCCTAGACTTCTTTTCTGTCTGTGGCCTGGGCTCAAGGGCTCACGAGCGGGGGGTGGTAGTGACAATATTCAATGCCAGGCTGTTTCTGGTGACTGGCATTCAATATCTCGTTTTATTGTTGCTGTGCTGTGAATACTCAACAGAGATAACTGGCTATCTCTCATTGAATATTTGCAGACAGCCAGTTAAACGCTATTTAACTGGTCAGGAGCTATTCCTGGCTGGTTAAATAGCACAGAATGTTTTTTTTGGGGGGGAATTGTAGGTAAGGATCAGATGGGAAAATGTGCAATATAACATATTTGCTTAGCTTGTTCCAGAACAAATACATTAAAAATTCTGTGACTTCCAGAAATGAACACTACAAAATTCTGGACGGACAATAAAAAAAATATATGTACTTATTTATTTACTTTTTTTGGTATGTGTGCACTTAAGTCGGTTAAGATATATACTTTTCTATGGCTGACTGATCCTTTTATGTACACTCTCAGCTCTACAGACTGTTGATCCCATGTATTAAGGGACCTTCAAACAGGAGCTTCAAGTCCACTGACATAGTGTGCATATTAAAACAGTTTTATAAAGAAAGTATGGGACAGCATGACTTATTTATCTACTCTTTATCCCTGGTGTAATGATGAAAATAATGTACAATCTGCTGTATAAAAAGGAGTGAGAATAAAGATGTTTCCCAGGATCTTAAATACTGCCATAAATAACATGAGAGGAGGATAAACACTGAACAGCCATGTCCAGTAAGAGCAATGTCCAGTTTTCATGTCTGGCCCAGCTGTATAGTGACTAGTGAGTGATAAACCCCTTTTTGTACTAAGAGTTGCTGATGCTTCCCTTGCTCCACGACCCTCCCATTCTGGATTACTGCGATCTTGTCAGCATTCTGGATGGTAGACAAGCGATGTGCTATTACTATACAAGTGCGGCCTTCTCTGGCTTTGTCCAGTGCTTCTTGAACAACCTATGTAATAATGATAAAAAAAAGAAGAAGGTTCTTTTTAAAACTCAAGATAGAAGACCACTGACCTTTTGATATTTCTCATCTATTCCTCTTGCAGCATCAAAACTCTATATGACAGGTGAATTTCTACCAAAAGAAGAGAATCTTTTGCCACAGAGCACCATCAAAAGTAGTTTTGGTTTTTCAACTTACATTATTTAAATTAACAGTGGTTAGGGCAGCAGAATGAGAATCAGGGAAGTCAGGGCTCAAATACCACTGTGGATCCTTGTGAACTTGGACAAGTCACTTAACCCTCCACTGCTTCAAGTAAAACCCTAGACTGTAAGCTCTCTGGAAACAGGGAAATTCATAGAGGGGCATTTTTGATAAGTTGTCCAAGTCCGAATTGGGACATTTTTCTCATTATGGCCCCAAAAAAGGTCCATCTTAGAGTCATTTTCAAACAGGAATAACGTCTCGGTTTCCCTTTCAAAAATGGTGCAACAATGGACATTTTTGAACAAAAGACATCTAAAAAGAATAGCCATTTTCTAAAATGAAACGTGCAACTTATAAACGCAAAAAAAAAAAAAACAGGCACAAGAACGTCTGGCTGGCATCATATTGAGAGAAATGGCCATACAGCGTCCTTGCAGATCAGAGGGGCAGCCTAGTGGCCAGTGTAGTGGGCTGTAAAAAATGGCACCCAGGTACAATTCCCACCATAACTCCTTTATTTTGTATTGTGAGTCCTCCAGGAACAGAATAAAACCTACTGTACACCATTACAATTGCCTTTCACCCTGCAGGTGTCTCCTATATTTAGGTACAGTAGGTAATTTGGTGGTTTTGGAGGGCTCACGATTTCCACCATAAATGTACTAGGTAGAATGGGATTTGGACCTGGATCTCTTGTTCAAAGTCCACTGCACTGACCAATAAGCTACTCCTGGGACCTGCTTGCTGCTCTATTGGGTATGCTCATCATACTTGCAGCTATCAGACATCCTGGTTTCAGTTTCACTTCTTATGGGGGTGGGAGGGGGACAGTATGTACTGGGAGATTAATGAGGTGGTCAGACAGTAATCCCTCCAGTGGTTAGTGCTCAACCAGAGCAACGTTTTGTAACTTAGACGTGACTGAAACAGGTCTAGATAAAAAAAGAAAGTCCATTTTTGCCTTGAGATTTTCTTCCTGTTCCATTATTGCTGAAAGACGTCCAACTTTTAGGCCCATCCAAAACATGCCTCCAACAAGCCCCCATACTATTTGGACAAACTGCAATGAAAAATGTCCTAATTTTGCATTTCGAAAATCTTGATTTAGAGGTTTTCAGAAGATGGATTTTTTTTTTTGGCCATTTTGAGACATCTGTGTGCTTTGACAATAGGCACCTTAGTGTACTTGCATGTAATGTAACTCACCTTGAGCTACTACTAAAAAGGTGTCTGCTAAATCCACAATAAAACAAGTAGAAAAATGTACATAGTGGCATGTTTCCCTGCCTCTATTTGCAGAAAAACATACCTTGAGGGTCTTGGTAGGGAGAGACATGGTAAAGTGTATTTTGATTTTGTAGTACTGGCATTTGAGTGGGTGGGTAGGGAAAGATTGTATAGGGTGTGTGTGGTGACTGCTGGCATGTGTGACTGTTATAGGGTGTGGATTTGTATTTGTGGAGATTATAGATGTGTATGTATAGGGATAGCTGTGTAGGAATGGTTATACGTATCAGCCTGTGTGTGTTTTCAAGCTCTAGGCATTCTCTTCCCTGCCCCCCAAATTTCCTCAACTTACCACCCACCCTTGCACTGCCCCTTTCTCATCTTCCCCCCACCTTGCACTCTCTGCCCTTATATTCTCTGTGCAAGTATTCTTCCATTCCTCCTTTCCTGCACTCACCCTTCCGTCATTATCCTTTCCCTCAACTTTCCATCCTTCCCTCCCTGCCCCTACCCCCTCACAATCAACCTTCCATCCTTCCCCTTCCTTCCTCCTTGTACTCTCCCTCCTAGCATTCAACTTTCCATCTCTGCTCTCCTCCTTGCATGCTCTCCCTCCCTCAACTACCTTTCATCCCTTCTTTCTTTCCCCCTTGCACTCCTCTTCCTTACACTTTTTCCCTTCTTGCAGCATTTTCCCATCCCCCATCCTCCCACTTTCTCCTCCTTGCATGCTCTTCCCTTTCTTACTTCCCTTCACATTCTCCCTGTGTCCCCCTCCCCCTACTGCTTCCTCAAATTCTCAATACCTTATTCTGCTGGGTGCCTACATCCTCTGACACTGGTAGCCCAGGCCTTTCTTCACTGCTGTGCAGTTGTACTGTTTTCCCTGCTGCCAGGGAGTGGCACATTGGCAGCAGCTCAAGCTTTTCCTCACTGCAGCTGTGGCTCCAGTTCCACCACTGTTGGTGGCTGGATCTCCAGTGGCACACTTGGAAAGACACTGTTGAAGGATTCTTTCAATTTTTTGGTGCAACTGCCAGTGGGATTGGGGTCTCAGTGGCACCAAATTCTTTTGCTCCTTGTTTGTCTTCTTCGCTATCCTGCCTGATTCTATTTTAGGTGCCTCTTGTTTTGTTCTACACAAAGATTTTGAACAGACAAACCTAGGCATATGGACAGATGGAGAGGGAGACAGATGGAAAGGCCTTCCTCAACGAACACTATTGTATAAACAAAATATGCTTAAAAATGACTAGATTTGGAAACCACAGACTTTAACAATGTGCATACGGTTCTATATACTATAGTGTTGAGGAAAGCCATATGGATTAAAGACAGAGTTCAGCATAAATACAATTTTTTTTTTTTTACTGCAATAGCTACTCGACATTAAAAGATCCTCATCTTCAAATAAACTATGCCTATGTAACCCGCTCCTCTCACTTAGCCGGTTTAGGCTCATGGGTCTACTCTGAGAGCTGATCTTGGGGTTCAGGAGATTGGGTGTGCACTACTCACTTCAGGTTCCCTCCGGATCCAACACAGGAACCACACAGTAGGAGAGTTAAGAAAAGTGAACTTTATTTAACAACTGGAACTGAGCATCGATTATCATGAAAGTCCTCAGCATACAGCTATGACGGTGACCAGGCTTGATCTTACAAAGTCACAAGAGCATATAACCTTTCCTTCTTGGGTTATGCACATATGCAAAACCCCTTTCGTCTGACCTGTAGCCAGTTGACACCCCACAATCAATTTCTCCGATGTAGCACCATTACCAATGGAGATTTGGATCTAGCATTAACTGTCCAAGTCTTTCAGGGGATTATCCTGAAAGAAATCAATAGCTGCGGACAGACAGTATCCTACCCTTGAGCCCGATTTGAGGCGAGACTTCCCAATCTCAGCCCGCAGGTTGGGTTCTCTACTTGGCTCAGGAGGTTAACAGCAATGATCCTGATCCTATTCCTCTATCAGGGTTGGCTCTGCAGATACCCCTCCTTCTTTCCAATGGGTCACTTGGCAAGGGTTATAGACTTCTTAAACAGGCTACCCAGGACAAATCTTACAGTACTGTCCCTCCTTATACAGTAATCATCAGCTCCACCCCACACTGAGATTCCACGAATCAGGACATCCTCCAGGGTGAGATGGACTCATGATTTTCTTCCATGCTAGACTCTTCCCACCCAGGGCTCCAATATAGCAAAGGGTTACACCTATCTCTACATTTTCTCTACTAAAATTGTAGGATATGAAACTCCAGTAGTGTATTTCCAGTTGTCCAGGACTTCAGGAGCACCTCTTTTAAGAGAGATGAGATGAAATATACATATATTTATGTTTGGTTTACTGCAGTAATATCCCCAGTGCTTTGTTTTACAGCGAGTACTACTACTACTTATCATTTCTATAGCGCTACTAGATGTACACAAGTGCAACAGCTGGTGTTCTGCCCCTCTCCCTCAGGTCTGTAAGAGGCAAATGCACATTAGCTCCTGTTAAATACGAGTGCCATGGGAAAAAATACTGAGTCGCAAACAGTGACCAATGCACAAAGGGGATCGCATGCAAATGAGATGCATGGATCCCCACTTTGTGCATCGGTCACTGTGATTCAAAGCTGCCAGATACATTTGACACTGCTGTCAAATGCATTCTACAGCTTGCACAAAACCCCTGGTGGTCCAGTGGACCACCTACCAACCCCCCCCCCCCCCCAGCACAAGAAAATCCCTGGTGGTCCAGTGGACAACCTCCCGACCTCTCTGCAACCTTACCCAACCCCCACTTGCACCCCAAGAAAAAACACCCTGGTGGTCCAGTGGACACTGAACCCACTGAATCCCTTCCGGACCTTCTCAAGCAAGAATCACACTGGTGGTCTAGTGACCCCCATTCCATCCTCCTCCCCCACTCCCCGTACCTTTAAAACGTTGAAGGCAGGAGGGCAGGAGCAACACCTCCTCCTTCTTGCCTCTGGGTCTCCCTGTGGTGGCGCCCAGTCTCTGCATGGTGCATTCAGGGATGCACTGGGAGGGGCTAAGCACCATATAAGGAATAAAATATGGTGCTTAGCCCTGCCCAGTACATCCCAGGATGCACTGGACAGTGTCTGGGTGCTGCCATTTTGCACAGGGTGGGCCCAGAGGCAGGAGGTGTTGTTCCTGCCCTCCTGCCTCCAATGTTTTTAAGGTATGGGGAGGGGGTCACTAGACCACCAGGGCAATTCTTGCTTGTAGGGGGGTTGGGAGGGAATGCAGGGGGGGTCAGAGGTCCACTGGACCTGTTTTGTTTTGCATGGAGGAGTTGGGAGAGGATGTGGGGGGGTGCGGGGTCCACTGGACCACCAGGAATTTGCTGCTTGGGAATGTGGGAGGGGAGTTGGGGTCAGGTTCCACTGGACCACCAGGGAAGATTTTAGGTGTTGGGGGGGGGGGGGGGGGGGTCCTGAGCACCTACCATGGGGAGCAGTCTGCTTACACTATACAGTGCAAGCAGACAGCTTCCCATAAAGCGAAGATACTTACCTGTAGCAGGTGTTCACCAAGGATAGCAGGCTGATCATTTTCACAAGTGGGTTGATGATCCGCTTCGGCCCGGGAACCGGCATAATGCACAGCAATAAGAAAAAGACTTTGCTAGAGCCTTATGGCGCGTGTTCCGCACCGTACTGTGCATGCGCGGAGTGCCTTCCCACCCACTGCGCGACCGCACTCCTCAGTTAATCCAAAAGCATAAATAAAAGAAAAGAAACAACTCCAAGGGGAGGTGGGCAGGATTATAAGAACAATCAGCCTGCTGTCCTCGGAGAACACCTGCTACAGGTAAGTATCTTCGCTTTCCTCCAAGGACAAGCAGGCTGTATTATTCTCATAAGTGGGGTATCCCTAGCATCCAGGCTCACCCAAACAACAAACACTGATTAATTAGGCCTCGCAACGGTGAGGATGTAACGTAGATTATCCTGAAACTATATACAAACTAGCTGAGCGTGCAGCCTGGAACAGATTCTAAACCCCAAACAGATTCTGCAACACTGATTGCCCGAACCGACTGTCGCATCGGGTATCCTGCTCAAGGCAGTAGTCAGATGTGAATGTATGGACTGAAGACCACATTGCAGCTTGTAAATTTCTTCAATGGAGGCTGATTTAAAGTGAGCCACCGACGCAGCCATGGCTCTGACATTATGAGCAGTGGCATGGCCCTCTACAATCAACCCAGCTTGGGCATAAGCGAAGGAAATACAATCTGCTAGCCAACTGGAAATGGTGCATTTACCGATGGCAACTCCCCTCCTGTTGGGATCAAAAGAGACAAACAACTGGGCGGACTGTCTGAAGGGCTTTGTCTGCTCCATGTAAAAGGCCAATGCTCTCTTGCAGTCCAAGGTATGCAAGCTGCTTTCGCCAGGATGGGCATGGGGACAGGGAAAAAATGTTAGCAAGACAATCGACTGGTTCAGATGGAACTCTGACACCACCTTCGGCAGGAACTTAGGGTGCATGCGGAGGACTACTCTGTTGTAATGAAACTTAGTATAAGGTGCATTCATCCACTACTAAAGTCTGAAGCTCACTGACCCTATGAGCTGAAGTAACAACCACCAAGAAAATGACCTTCCAGGTCAAGTACTTCAGATGGCAGGAATTCAGTGGCTCAAAAGGAGCTTTCATCAGCTGGATGAGAACAACGTTAGGCTCCCATGACACTGGTGGAGGTTTGACAGGGGCTTTGACAAAAGCAAACCTCTCATGAAGTGAACGAAATACACGCTGATGATAAGCACTAATTGCACTAAGGTGAACCCTTATGAAGTTGGTCTTGAGACCAGACTCTGATAAGTGTAGAAGGTACTTAAGCAGGGTCTGTGTAGGACAAGAAAGGGGATCTACGGCCTTGCTGTCACACCAAACGGCAAACCTCTATTTAAAAAAGTAACACCTCTTGGTGGAATCTTTCTTGGAAGCCAGCAAGACCATGGAGACACCCTCAGAAAGACCTAAGGAAGCGAATTCAGGCCATGAGAGCCAGAGACTGGAGGTTGGGATGTAGAAGTGACCCCTCGTTCTGCGTCATGAGGGTCGGAAAACACTCCAATCTCCACGGTTCTTCGGAGGACAATTCCAGAAGAAGGGGGAACTAAATCTGATGCGGCCGGTAAGGTGCAATCAGGATCATGGTTCCACAGTCTTGCTTGAATTTCATCAAAGTTTTTCCCACTAGAGGTATCGGAGGTACACATACAGAAGGCCTGTCCCCCAATGAACAAGAAAGGCGTCTGACACTAGTCTGTCGTGGGCCTGAAGCCTGGAACAGAACTGAGGGACCTTGTGATTGAGTTGAGTGGTGAAACGATCCACCAAGGGGGTGCCCCATGCTCGGATCTTGTGGGCTGTGCCCATGTTCAGAGACCACTCGTAAGGTTGAATTACCCTGCTCAGCCTGTCAACCAGACTGTTGTTTACGCCTGTCAGATAAGTGGCTTGGAGAAACATGCTGTAACAGCATGCCCAGAGCCACATCTGGATGGCTTCCTGACACAGAGAGCGAGATCTGGTGCCCCTCTGCTTGTTGGTGTAATACATCACAACCTGACTGTTTGTTTGAACTAAAATAATGTGGTTGGACAGCCAATCTCTGAAAGTCTTTAGAGCGTTCCAGATCGCTCAGAGCTCCAGAAGGTTGATCTGAAGACCTGTTTCCTGGAGGGACCAGGCTCCTTGAGTGTGAAGCCCATGTACATGAGCCCCCCCACCCCCCACCTCAAAAGTGATGTATCCATCGTCAGCACTTTTTGTGGCTGAGAAATTTGAAATGGAAGTCCCAAGGTCAGATTGGACCGAATTGTCCACCACTGAAGAGAACGTACCAGCTCAGGGGACACTCGGATGACATCTTCTAGACTCCCCGTGGCTTGATACCACTGAGAAACCAGGGTCCACTGAGCAGATCTCAAGTGAAGAAGTGCCATGGGTGTAACATACACTGTGGAAGCCATGTGGCCCAACAACCTCAACATCTGCCAAGCTGTGACCTGCTGCAATGTCTAAACCTTGGACGAGAGGGACAGAAGGTTGCCGCACGCATCTCCAGAAGATAGGCTCGAACAGTCAGTGTGTAGAGCAGGGCTCCTATGAATTCCAATTGTTGGACAGGATGGAGATGGGGTTGTTTATTACGAAACTTAGTAGCTCAAGCACCTGAATAGTCTTCTGCATGAACTCCCGAGCACCTTCCTCCGAGGTCTCTTCACCAGCCAATCATAGAGATAAGGGAAACACATGCAATCCCAGTCTGCATAGCAACGCTGCAACTACCACTAGACATTTGGTAAACACCCTGGGAGCTGACGAGAGGTCAAATGGCAATACGCGGTACTGAAAATGCTGCATCACCAATGAAACTGAAGACACCTCCTGTGAGCTGGAAGTATTGAGAATGCAAGTGTATGCATCCTTTAAGTCCAGGGAGCATAGCCAATCATTTTTTCTGAATCATGGGGAAAAGGGTGCCCAGGGAAACCATCCTGAACTTTTCTTGGGACTAGGAATTTGTTCAGGGCCCTTAGGTCTGGGATGGGACGCATCCCCCCCCCCCCCCCCCCCCCACTGTCTTTTTCTGCACAATGAAGTACCTGGAATAGAATCCCTGCCCTTCTTCCCCTGGTGGAATGAGTTTGACCATATGGGCCTTTAGAAGGTTGGAGAGTTCCTCTGCAAGTACCTGCTTCTGCTGAGACCTGAACAAATGAGCTCTCAGTGGGCAATTTGGAGGTTTGCAAGGGCGTCAAATACAAGCTAATTGTCCCGTTCCGGGCCCTTACCTGCCGGTCCGCGGGCCGGGGCAGGAGGTTGGGGCTTCCGTGGGGTGCGGGGCGACGAGGGAAGGCTGCCGCCGGGAGGGCCGCGACCACAAGTTGCTCCGAGGCCGGCGATCCTGAAGAACTAACGCCGGCCTCGGAGAAGGAGATCCGCCGGCCAAGATGGCGGCGCCGGCGTCGGCGTCCTCCTCGCTGCAGCAGGACCAGCGAGGAGGCTCCGCCCACTTGCGCCCGTAGTGTCCCGGTTCCCCTGGGCCTAGTGGAGCTCGGGAAAACTCGAGAGCTCACCAACACCAGAGTGACATCAGAGCCGCGACAGAAAACGGAAGCCATGAGCTCGCCGACGCAACCTGATCTACGGGACCTGGCCAAGGTTCTTCAGCAGCAGCAGGAACAGCTTAATGCCCTGTCTGGGGCGCTCCAGAATGTATGTTCTCAACTATCCATGCTTCAGGTACAGAACCAGGCCGCTGCGGTCCAAGGGGCCGCAGCGGCTCCCCGTATGGGAGGGTTTCCGCGTGGGACCTCGGTTCCCTGAACCAGCACGATACGACGGGAACCCGGGAGGTGTCGAGGGTTCCTCCACCAGTGTAATCTGGCCTTCCGGATGCAACCGGAGGCCTTTGCTTCGGACCAAAGCAAGGTGGGCTACATTATGGGCCTTTGTGAAGGAAAGGCCCGGGACTGGGTAGCCCCCCTGGACGAGCAACATGATCCCATTTTGGAGGATTATAGTGAATTTCAGCGCCGGTTCCGGATGGTGTTTGACCTTCCGGGAAGACCCTCCTCCGTGGCATCGGAACTGCTCCGGATTCATCAGGGAGAGGGTACGGTGGCCGACTATGCCATCCGGTTTCGTACCTTAGCCACGGAGCTGCGGTGGAATCCGGAGTCCTTGATGGCCATTTTTATGGAGGGATTGCAAGAACGAATCAAGGATGAATTAGCGGGACGGGAGATTCCCGGGCAATTGGATGCCCTCATTTCACTCTGTATCCGGGTGGACACCCGATTCCGGGAGCGAGCCAGAGCCCGGGTGGAGCGGCAGAAGTGGGTACGAGGGTCCTCTCGGACGAGCAAAGGGCCGTCCTCTCGCCAGGGGAACCGGGACACTACGGAGCCCGGGGAGGAGCCCATGGTGATGGGCCGACAACGGTTGACTCCCGCCGAAAGACAGCAACGACAGTCTAATGGACTGTGCTTCTATTGTGGGCAGGCTGGGCATTTCCTCCGGACTTGTTCCCTCCGGTCGGGAAACGCGCTCCCCAAGGCACCCTGAGGGGAGGGTTCCTGGGGCACTCCGCTCCCCTACAAGAGACCTTGATCACCCTGCCGGTGACCTTACGGTGGCAGGAGGCCACGGTTCAGACCCGAGCCCTGGTGGACTCGGGCTCCGGGGGCAATTTTATTGGGCTCGAACTACTGCAGCAAATGGGATGGCCCACGCTTCCCCGGAGGCCTATGCTGCGGATAACCTCCATCCAGGGAACTACCCTTCCCCAGCCGGTCACCGAGATTACTCCCCTATTGGGGCTGCAAGTCGGGGAGGACCATCGGGAGGAAGCCGAATTCTTAGTGTTATCCCTGACCATTCACCCTGTGGTTCTGGGATTACCATGGCTACGATACCACAACCCGGTTATCGACTGGACCGGGGGAAAGATTCAGACCTGGGGCAATTCCTGTCAAGAGAACTGTTGTAAGGATCGGGCGGGCAGCTGTCCGGCCTTACTTACGTGGCCCGGGGAGGGACTAGGTAAACTGGGCGCCCTGCCTATGATTTATAGAGACTTTGCAGATGTGTTCAGCCCCAAGGAGGCGGAGGTACTACCGCCGCATCGCTCTTTTGACTGTGCTATTAATCTGAAGACAGATACGGTTCCCCCACGGGGCCGATTGTACAGACTGTCCCGAGGAGAGTTCAAGGCAATGCGAGATTATATCCAGGAGAATCTACGGAAAGGGTTCATTCAGCCGTCTACATCCCCAGCCAGGGCGGGGTTTTTCTTCGTTACCAAGAAGGATGGGACCCTAAGACCGTGCATCGACTATCGGGGTCTAAACGCCATCACCGTGAAGGATCGATTCCCGCTCCCGCTTATTCCTGAGCTCTTGGACAAACTGCAAGGAGCTCAGATCTTCACGAAGTTGGATTTGCGGGGAGCCTACAATCTAGTACGAATCCGGGCAGGGGACGAATGGAAAACGGCCTTCAACACCCACGAGGGACATTTTGAATATCGGGTAATGCCATTCGGTCTCTGCAATGCCCCTGCGGTGTTTCAACGCCTTATCAATTGTGTACTAGAAGAATTGCTAAATTCCACGGTGATTGTATATCTGGATGACATCCTAGTTTACTCTAAGGATCCCCGGGAGCACCCGGGCCATGTACGGGCTGTGCTGTCCCGCCTACGTCAAGCCCATCTATTTGCTAAGCTGAGTAAGTGCGCTTTCCATCAGCGATCCTTACCCTTTTTGGGGCATATCCTGCTTCCAGGAGGGTTACAGATGGAGCCAGACAAGCTCCAAGCCATTCGAGAGTGGCCTCAACCGAAGGGCCTGAGGGCCTTGCAACGATTCCTGGGTTTCGCCAATTACTATCGCCAATTTATTCCCCAGTACTCCAGGTTGACCACCCCGTTGACGGCGCTCACCCATAAGAACGCGAGGGTGAGGGATTGGCCGCCGGAGGCGCAAACGGCCTTTCATCAGGTAAAAGAGGCCTTTGAGTCCGCGTCTATCCTATTGACCCCCGACCCTGAGAAACCTTTCATTGTAGAAGTGGACGCTGTCCGCCTAGGGGCCGGGGCGGTCATTTCTCAAATCAACCCCGAAGGCCGGCGTCAGCCGTGCTCCTTTTTTTCACGGAAATTCTCTCCTGCCGAGCGGAATTATACGGTAGGGGATAGAGAACTCTTGGTGCTGAAACTAGCACTGCAAGAATGGAGACATTTACTGGAAGGAGCGGAACACCGGTTCACGGTCATCACTGATCATAAAAACCTCCTATACCTCCAAGAGGCCCAGCGGCTGAATCCCCGACAGGCCCGGTGGTCATTATTCTTTGCCAGATTTCATTTTCAATTGGTATTCCGAGCGGCCTCCCAGTATACCCCGGCAGATGCGCTCTCCCGGGCCTTCGAGACACCAGAAGAAACTACAGAGACTCATCCGATGTTAGACCCCGCTTGTGTCTGTGCGGCCACAGGAGAGGTTGCCCCGATCCAGAAATTCGTGGCGGCCGCCGATCGGAAAAGGGTTCTGCAATGGGGGCACTCGTCTAGATGGGCAGGTCACTTCGGGTATCATAAGACACTCCGGTTCATCACGAGACAGTATCGATGGCCACAGATGAGACGAGATATCCTCCAGTTTGTTACCTCGTGTCCGGTATGTGCCCGAACCAAGCCAATAGGAGGACCCCCCGTGGGGGACCTACAACCACTGCCCGTACCGACCAGTCCCTGGTCGGAGATATCCATGGACTTTATCACGGACTTACCTCGGTCCCAGGGTCATACCGTGATCTGGGTGGTAATAGATCGGTTCTCTAAAATGGCTCACTTTGTCCCATTCATGAACCTCCCGTCGGCCGCCTCTCTAGCTCAA
This sequence comes from Microcaecilia unicolor, assembly GCF_901765095.1. Classification (NCBI taxonomy): domain Eukaryota; kingdom Metazoa; phylum Chordata; class Amphibia; order Gymnophiona; family Siphonopidae; genus Microcaecilia; species Microcaecilia unicolor. Next base: position 123,159,788 of record NC_044031.1, on the reverse strand, counting down.
GCGTTCATTCACCACATTTTTCGATTACATGGACTGCCCACTCGGATCATCAGTGACCGAGGGCCCCAATTTACATCTCACTTCTGGAGAACTTTGTGCACGGCCTTGGGGGTAGAGAACCATTTTTCATCCGCGTACCATCCTCAGACCAACGGCATGGTTGAGAGGATTAACCAAACCCTGAAAGGATTCTTACGAGCCTTTGTCAACCAACGACAGGATAACTGGGTTTCTCTACTTCCCTGGGCCGAATTCGCCTATAACCAAAGCGACCACTCATCCTCAGGGCAGTCCCCGTTCTTCCTGGTATATGGACGACATCCCCGGCTTCCAGGACCGTTTCCGGCTACCGCCATGAACCCGGCGGGGGATCAAGTCATAGCCGACCTACAAGAGGTCTGGCGGGTGGCTAGGGAACAATTACAGAAGGCCGCGATCAAGAACAAGATCTTTGCTGACCGCCATTGGCGGCCCGCCCCCGTGCTCCAACCAGGACAGAAAGTATGGTTAAGCACGAAACATCTGAGACTCCGAGGACCTTCCCAAAGACTGAGACCTCGGTATGCGGGGCCATATGCAATTCAAGAACGAATTGGGCCGGTAACGTATCGATTGCGGTTACCCGCCACTCTACGAGTACATAACGCCTTTCACATCTCGCTATTGAAGAGGTTCCGGGAGTCCGGGTGGCACCCACATCCAGCCCGAACCGAGGATCTCCAAGTGGCCCCGGACCCGGAGTACGAGGTAGGAGAGATTCTCGACTCAAAGTGGCGGCGAGGAAGACTGTATTATTTGTTAGCATGGAAATCTTATGGTCCCGAAGATAATTCCTGGGAACCCGTGGCTAATGTTCATGCTCCAGAACTGATCAAAGCCTTCCACGCCCGATATCCGTTCAAACCCGGGCCCCGGAGGAAGGGGTCTTCCGGGGAGGATACTGTCCCGTTCCGGGCCCTTACCTGCCGGTCCGCGGGCCGGGGCAGGAGGTTGGGGCTTCCGTGGGGTGCGGGGCGACGAGGGAAGGCTGCCGCCGGGAGGGCCGCGACCACAAGTTGCTCCGAGGCCGGCGATCCTGAAGAACTAACGCCGGCCTCGGAGAAGGAGATCCGCCGGCCAAGATGGCGGCGCCGGCGTCGGCGTCCTCCTCGCTGCAGCAGGACCAGCGAGGAGGCTCCGCCCACTTGCGCCGGATTGGCGCATCCACGAAGGAACTCTGCCCCTCAGACGGGAGAACCAATCCGGGGCCCACTGCCGGCTGGGACAGAGAGGATTGGTCCCAGCTGTTCTTCAGCCAGGACGAGCGGGGGATTTAAACGGAAGCACAGAAAGGATCCAGTGCTTCCGTTTTGTTGTTTGAAGCCATCCTGCTAGTCCCTTTCAGACTGTGCTGGTTCCTTGTTTCAGCTAGCCGTCCTGCTAGCTCATTCCAAGCCTGTGTTTGTTCCTCGTGGCAGCTAGCCGTCCTGCTAGCTCCTTCCAAGCCTGTGTTTGTTCCTCGTGACAGCTAGCCGTCCTGCTAGCTCCATCCAAGACTGTGTTTTGTTCCTCGTGCCAGCTAGCCGTCCTGCTAGCTCCTTCCAAGCCTGTGTTGTTCCCCGTGACAGCTAGCCGTCCTGCTAGCTCCTTCCAAGACTGTGTTTGTTCCTCGTGCCAGCTAGCCGTCCTGCTAGCTCCTTCCAAGCCTGTGTTTGTTCCCCGTGACAGCTAGCCGTCCTGCTAGCTCCTTCCAAGACTGTGTTTGTTCCTCGTGACAGCTAGCCGTCCTGCTAGCTCCATCCAAGACTGTGTTTTGTTCCTCGTGCCAGCTAGCCGTCCTGCTAGCTCCTTCCAAGCCTGTGTTTGTTCCTCGTGACAGCTAGCCGTCCTGCTAGCTCCATCCAAGACTGTGTTTGTTCCTCGTGACAGCTAGCCGTCCTGCTAGCTCCATCCAAGACTGTGTTTTGTTCCTCGTGCCAGCTAGCCGTCCTGCTAGCTCCTTCCAAGCCTGTGTTTGTTCCTCGTGACAGCTAGCCGTCCTGCTAGCTCCATCCAAGACTGTGTTTTGTTCCTCGTGCCAGCTAGCCGTCCTGCTAGCTCCTTCCAAGCCTGTGTTTGTTCCCCGTGACAGCTAGCCGTCCTGCTAGCTCCTTCCAAGACGGTGTTTGTCCCTCGTGGCAGCTAGGCGCCCTGCTAGCTATTTCCAAGACTGTGTTTGTTACTGCTCAGCTAGCCGCCCGGCTAGGTACGCTCACCAAGGACTCTGTATCCACAGCCTGCCAGGTCATCCGTCACCCCGTGGTTCCAGCAGTCCTGCTGGCCGCCCGCAGCTGGGGGCTCAACCCTCGGTGAACGGCGGTCGCCGCGGGTGAAGATTCGGGGTGCTCGGCTATTTCCTGGGCCTAGTGGAGCTCGGGAAAACTCGAGAGCTCACCAACACCAGAGTGACATCAGAGCCGCGACACTAATTTTCACCTCTTCTTTCTGGTGTCCTAAATACTGGAATGCTCTTCCGCAGCACCTCAAAACGCAAATGGACCACACCCTCTTCAAAAAATTGCTGAAAACTTGCTTCTTTGAAAAAATGTACTCCCCTAGTTACTCTGCTGATTAATATTAATACCACAAAGATCAGCACATGTGAAACTCCTCACATTTATCCAGAAATGTTTAATAAAGCCTTCTGTTATATTCAGTGCGTATTTCCTAGTAAAAAAGGTGCGGTTCTCAAATGCTAGGCCACTCTTCAGGGGTGGGGTAATCACTGAGGGACCCATCCCACAATAGCCAAGCCCCCTGCAACCAGTCACAGAATGTATGACAAGGCAGAGTTGGTGTGTAGAGCCTCAGCTCTTTCATTAAAACTTGGGGTCCATGGGTCAATTTTAGCAGACAACGGAAAAGGTGCCGGTACTCAGTACCCCCACGTACCCCCTCAAAAAAAGCCCTGGTTATATTACTATCATGTATTCCATTACCATGCAACCCCAAATCCTTCTGTAACACCAACTGTCTATTCTCTTCTTAGTTCCACTATCCATGATGTATTGTAAGCCACATTGAGCCTGCAAAGAGGTGGGAAAATGTGGGATACAAATGCAATAAATAAATAAATAAAATATTCCCATCACAATCTCTCACCCTGCTTAGTTCCACATTGTTAGCTACTGCTCCCTTTGTCTATATCCTTTGTCATCTTTAACTATTTTCTCAATTTGTAATTTTTCTGTACGCCACATTGTGCCTGCATGTGTGGGAAAATGTGGTATACAAATGTACCATAAATAAATAAATTGAGGGTGTATCCTAACCGGACTATTTGAAGAACCCACTGGTCGGAGGTTATGAGAGGCCACCTTTGGTGAAAAAATGTTAACCTCCCCCTAACCAGTAAGTTGTCTGGCACGGACACTTTTATGGTGGCTATGCTCTGCTGGAGCCAGTCAAAAGCCCGTCCCTTGCTTTTGCTGGGGAGCAGCAGGAGCCTTAGACAAGCACTGGTGATGCAAACAAATGCACTGGGGTATAGCCTGAGCAGCCTGGCGAGCTGCCGGAGCATACCTACACCTAGAAAAGGCATAAGGAGTACTCCGGGGCCCACCAAAATACCTCCTAGTAGGAGGTGGTCACAGAAGGCGCCCAGTGGGAGAGAGAAGACGTGGAGGGGCATAATCGAACGCGAACGCCCATCTCCATGGCCGTCTATCTCCGAGAACGAGTCTGTGAAGGGGCGGTCTGAACCGTATTTTCGAAAAAGATGGACATCCATCTTTAGTTTTGGTAATACAGTTTGTGCCAGGCAAATGCATTGGATTTGGGCGTTTTTGAGCTGGGTGTTTTCGTTTTTCAGCGATAATGGAAACCGAAGCGGCCCAGCTCAAAAACAAACAAATCCAAGGATTTGGTCGTGGGAGGGGCCAGGATTCGTAGTGCACTGGTCCCCCTCACATGCCAGGACACCAACCGGGCACCCTAGGGGGCACTTTTAAAAAATAAAAAAAACATTACATTACTTCCCAGGTGCATAGCTCCCTTACCTTGGGTGCTGAGCCCCCCAAATCCCCCCCCAAAACCTACTCCCCACAACTCTACACCATTACCATAGCACTTATGGGTGAAGGGGGACACCTACATGTGGGTACAGTGGGTTTTGGGGGGGTTTAGAGGGCTCCCATTTACCACCACAAGTGTAACAGGTAGGGGGGGATGGGCCTGGGTCCACCTGCCTGAAGGCCACTGCACCCACTAAAAACTGCTCCAAGGACCTGCATACTGCTGTGGTGGAGCTGGGGGTGACATTTGAGGCTGGCATACAGGCTGGAAAAAAAGTTTTAAAAGTTCTTTTTTTTTTTGGTGGGAGGGGGTTAGTGACCATTGGGGGAGTCAGGGGAGGTCATCCCCGATTCCCTCCGGTGGTCATCTGGTCATTTAGTGCACTTTTTTGGGACCTGTTCATGACAAAAAAGGGTCCAAAAAAAGTGCCCTAAATTCTCGTTAAAAACGCCTTTCTTTTTTCCATTATCGGCCGAGCGCGCCCATATCTCCTCGGCCGATAACCACGCCCCAGTTCCGCCTTCACCACGCCTCTGACACGCCCCCCGTCAACTTTATTCATTCCCACGACGGAGTGCAGTTGAAGACGCCCAAAATCGGCTTTCGGTTATACCGATTTGGGAGCCCGCGAGAGAAAGGGGTCCATCTCCCGGTTTAGGTCGGAATATGGGCGCCTTTCTCTTTCGATTATAAGCTGGATAGTATCGGTATGCTTCTTGATCTGGTCAACCTGTTTCTCAACCTCCTCTCCGAAAAGGTTATCCTCCCAGTACGGGGCATCTGACATTCTCTGCTGGATCGAATGGTCCAGGTCAGAGACATGCAGCCATGAGAGTCTGCGCATTGCTATACCCTGGGCAGAGATTCTTGGAGAATTTCTGCCCAGTGTCATAAGTGCCCCTTGCCAAGAACTTGCGACATGCCTTCTGAAGCTTGACCAGCTGGCGAAAAGGCTCGGCATGCTCCGGAGGGAGTGCATCAACCAAGTCAGACAGCTGCCTTACCGAGTGTCACAAGTAGATGCTCGTGAAGAGCTGGTATGATTAAATATGGGCGACGAGCATCGCGGCCTGATACACTGGCACATTCTGGAAGTAAAGAACTATTGCCACTGGTTTGATTACTGCATTACAGAAGATGTTGTTTCAAGAGTTCTGAGTCTTCTCATAGTGATGTTCTATACCCTGGTTTAAACTGCATGCCAATTAACTTAATGAAAGGGGAGAACAGCTGGGATCTTCAAACAGATGTGAGGGTTAAAGATCCCTGGCATTTTTATACAACGTCTGAGTTCTCCTCTTGCATGTTTGTTTCAAGACAGGTAAATCAATGAAGTTCAAAAATGTTCAAAACTGAGCTCTGTTTGATCACCCCTGTCACCTTGACACTGTTGTGATCTGTCACCTAGGAAACTGTGCCAAGGAATTGACAGGTTTGGAGCATGATGCAGATCCAGGTCTTCCTACATGAAATGATGTTTGGATGATGTAGGCGTGACCTTGCCAGCTTAAAAGCAGCACAGAAATTTCCCTCCCAAATATCAGTTAATCAGGGAACCTGAGCTGCTCAGAACAGTATGGTCCCAGAGAAGATCGAACAAACATTTCTGTGTCCTGGTAGTGAACTCTGCTAAAGATCAAGCACAGAATCTGTTTTATTTCCAAACCAGGAAATATTGCTATGCTGAGTTCCAGTGTTTAAAATATAGAAATATGCAACTTAAGGCATCTTAAGTTCCTACCTAGAGCTACTGCTCTCAACACTAGAGGCAACAATCATGAAATAGATAAAGAAAACAGATGAAAGAGAAAAGTAACAATGAAATGGAAAGCAACACAGCATTCAAATATAGCTAGAATTGATTTTAGAACTGAACCAGTAAACACTGACAAAACTGACTAGATAAACACCAGAAAAAAAAAAAAAACACTTCCCCTAATACTTTCACCCTCCCCCTGAAACTTCCACTCAGGTTTTGTGCCTTTTCTGAGCTGATGACTCCACAGTTACAAGAAAACTCCAATAAACACTGAAGGAGTGATAAAGCATTTTTTTTTAAATGCTGGCTGCCACAGGTAAAAATATCCGGATTCTTAGCAACAGTATCTGGATAGTGGCTGCCACTGAATATCCAGAGCTTACAGTAAGTGCTGCAGTTATACAGATCATGGCAATATTCAGCTGCTACGTGGATACGTAATCTGCATATACTTAGGACAGCCTTTCCACAGTGTGTCACTGTATGATTATCCAATCTCAATTTTTTTTTAAATCTTTTAAGTAATGCAATTAACAACAGTACTTATGTTGCTGCTTCTCATTTAATAGTATCCATGGAGTTCATTAAACCATCTCAAAGCCAAGCCTGTCTCTAATGATATTCTGTATTCTCTGTATGCCCAACACCACAATCACTCAGAACAATCAAGGCTTTGTTATAACTCAGTGGGGAACTTTGGGTTATGTCTATTCAAATACTCTTTTGTGCATTCTTCATAACTGTTGAGGGATATCTGTGACCAAGAAGTCTGATTGGCCTGAAATCTGAAGTCCTCCATTGCAGAATACAGAATATAAACAAAAGAACTATCTTGATTGTAAGTCCTCAAACAAGTTTCTTAGGAAGACAGCTATCAAAGCCCAAAAATTGTTCATTTGTGGTTAAAGGAAATATTCAGAAACATTATCCAGATAGTGCTGCTGAATACTGGACTCGCCAGGACTTATCTGGTTAGCAGGTCTTATTAACAGGATAAGTCCTTTGAATATTGGACCCTGATGGTTTTATACTCCCAAAAAAACCCTATTTATCTGGAAGAAAAAGCCACTACAATTTACAGACCGCTAAGAATAGAAGCCATAAATATAGTAGGGAAAAGTAACAATAAAAAGTATTAAACAAATAGCATGATTTTGAAACCAATCTTTACCTTCTCACTTTCTGTGTCCAGCGCAGATGTAGCCTCATCTAGAAGTAGGATTTTGGGCTGACGAATGAGGGCCCGTGCTATTGCAATACGCTGTTTCTGACCACCAGAGAGTTGAGTACCTTTATCTCCCACACGTGTGCCATATTTCTAAACAAAATACAATACATTAAAGAGTACAGTACAACACTTAACAACAATATCTGGTCTCCCCTTAAACTAGGCAAGGGAACTTGAACACATGAATCATTTGATAGTTTCAGTTGTCATTAACTGAGCACCTCTGTTCATTGATTTTTGTTTTTTAGGGGTTGGAGTGGGGTCATGTTCTGGTCTTTCACCGTTCCAACACACGATTGTAGTAAGCAGCTATCAAATTTTACTGGGCTTGATGAATAAGCAAAGGTGCTGGGCACCCTATGCAAACCTTGAGCCTTGTATTAACTCTCCTATCCTGCAGCCCCCACCCCCACGATTTTGATAAATAAATTCAACAATCATGATCATCTCACAAAAATCCTATAAAAATGCAGGTTAAAATTGTTTTGCCTTGATTGAAGGTGCTCTTTGCTGGCCCCCCAAGAAGATGATGCCCTAGGTGATCGCCTGCTGGCGTAATGGTTGGGCCAGCCGCGTGATTAAGATCTCTTTTTAGAAATGCTGCTACATTAGTAGCTAACCTGATATTCAGCCTGTTACCCAGTTAGCTAATCAGGCAATGGGCTGAATATCTCACTTGGCTGGTTGCATTCTGGCTGCATAAAGCCCAGATATGTAGTGCCGGTGCCTGCATAGTTGCCAGCACTGCATAAAGGGGCCTAATTTAGCTTCTGGCGGTCAGCTGACTGCCAGTCGATAAATATTGCCCAGATTTCTGCCATATAGACTCATACCCTGTTACCACCATAGGAGGGTTTTTAAAAGATTTATTGAAACAGATCAATACAAAGGCCTCTGGAGCTAGATGCAGAGTACCAGTTTTATGCACCATGCTGACGATACTTTCAGAAGATGTGTGCCTACCAAAGAATGCTATTTGGCTCATGAGAACCACCTACTAAATAACTGCCAATTAAGGGCTGTTTAAAAAGGCTCCATAGACAATGCTTTTTATGTGTAAATATTTTTTATTATTATCAATCAATAAGAAAACATTATAAAATGCACAACAGCAAGTACAGAGTCCAAAAAATTCCCTCAATCCCATCCGACCCCATCCCCTGAAATCCCAGAATCCCACAAAACCACCCCTCTCCATTACAAAATCCCCATGCAGACCCACCAGCATGTGCCCCATGTCTATTACACTCAGAATATGAAGTAATCTGAGTTACATAGGTATTACCATACTGGGAAAGACCAAAGGTCCATCAAGCCTAGCATCCTGTTTCCAACAGTGGCCAATCCAGGTCACAAATACCTGGCAAGATCCCAAAAAAAGTATAAAACATTTTATACTGCTTATCCCAGAAATAGTGGATTTTCCCCAAGTCCAATTTAATAATGGTCTATGGACTTTTCATTTAGGAAGCTGTCCAAACCTTTTTAAAACTCCGCTAAGCTAACAGGCCTTTACCACATTCTCTGGCAACAAATTCCAGAGTTTAATTACACCTTGAGTGAAGAAAAATTTTCTCTGATTCGTTTTAAATTTCCCTTCACTAAATCCATGTTGGCTTTGTCTCATTAATCCATGCTTTTGAATATGCTCTGTAATTTTGTTCTTTATAATAGACTCTACCATTTTGCCTGGCGCCGACATCAGACTCACTGGTCTATAATTTCCTGGATCTCCTCTGGAACCTTTTTAAAAAAATCGGCGCTACATTGGCCACCCTCCAATGTTCTGGTACCACACTTGATTTTAAGGATAAGTTCCATATTACTAACAATAGCTCTGCAAGTTCATTTTTCAGTATTCTGGGATGAATACCATCCGGCCCAGGAGGTTTGTTACTCTTCAATTTGTAGCAAGTCTTCTTCAAATTGAAATTAAAACTCTAAAGTGTTCAGGAGAGCTGAGCACACTCTAGTGGATATGGTATTCAGGTATAGAGACTAGGTGCACAGGAATTTCCTCCCTGCCCTGATGACTTTAGTCTCTATATGCACACGCTCCATGTTAAGCAGTTCATACATCTGATTCCGCCATAGCATCAGTGTTGGAGGGTCTGGATGAATCCACTGAAGCAAAATACATCTTTCTGCGATCAGAGTTGCTTTGTGAAGGAATAACATGGAATCTTGGGTACCTTCTATAACAGTTGGCATGCCATCCAACAGACTCATCCTGGGAATGGCTTCCCAGTATCTATTATAGAGTTTACTAAGATGGATCCATAAATCTTTCTAAAACAATTGGATCCTCAGGCAATCCCAGATACAGGGCCAATAAGAAGCATTAGCAGCATGACATTTCAGACAGGTTCCATCAGAGGGGAGACCCATCTTTTGAACCCTGGATGGATACATGTACATTCTTGTAAGAAATTTATAGTGAAGTTCTTGGAGTTGGGCACTTTCGACCAGACAAGGGGCACCAGTTTAAGCTTTGAAAACAAGTCCACTATATAGGGTCCAAAGACATGAATCCAACGATCAACTATCATCTGGAGAGCCGATATATTCAACATCCGCTTCATACTAGCATAGTAGTGCCCCACTAATCTCATGCTGGTTGATGTCTCTCTAGATTTTCAGAAAGTTTAGACAAAGTTCCTTATTACTACTACTACTATTTAGCATTTCTATAGCGCTACAAGGCATAAGCAGCGCTGCACAAACATAGAAGAAAGACAGTCCCTACTCAAAGAGCTTACAATCTAATAGACAAAAAATAAAGTAAGCAAATCAAATCAATTAATGTGTACAGGAAGGAGGAGAGGACGGTAGGTGGAGGCGAGTGATTACAAGTGGTTACGAGTCAAAAGCAATGTTAAAGAGGTGGGCTTTCAGTCTAGATTTAAAGGTGGCCAAGGATGGGGCAAGACGTAGGGGCTCAGGAAGCTTATTCCAGGCGTAGGGTGCAGCGAGACAGAAGGCGCGAAGTCTGGAGTTGGCAGTAGTGGAGAAAGGAACAGATAAAAAGGATTTATCCATGGAGCGGAGTGCACGGGAAGGGGTGTAGGGAAGGATGAGTGTGGAGAGATACTGGGGAGCAGCAGAGTGAGAACATTTATAGATTAGTAGAAGAAGTTTGAACAGGATGCGAAAACGGATAGGGAGCCAGTGAAGCGACTTGAAGAGAGGGGTAGTATGAGTAAAGTGACCCTGGCGGAAGACGAGACGGGCAGCAGAGTTTTGAACCGATTGAAGAGAGGAGAGGTGACTAAGTGGGAGGCCAGCAAGAAGCAGATTGCAGTAGTCTAAACGAGAGGTGACAAGGGTGTGGATGAGGGTTTTGGTAGAGTGCTCGGAAAGAAAGGGGTGGATTTTATGGATGTTGTAAAGAAAGAAATGACAGGTCTTGGCGATCTGCTGGATATGAGCAGAGAAGGAGAGAGAAGAGTCAAAGATGACCCCAAGGTTTCGAGCTGAGGAGACAGGGAGAATGAGAGAGCCATCAACAGAAATAGAAAATGGGGGGAGCGGGGAGGTGGGTTTGGGGGGGAAAATGAGAAGCTCGGTTTTGGTCATATTTAATTTCAGGTGGCGTTGAGACATCCAGACAGCAATGTCAGACAAGTACGCTGAAACTTTGTTTTGGATGCAAGGTGAGATATCAGGGGAATAAAGGTAGATTTGGGAGTCATCAGCATAGAGATGGTAGGAAAAGCCATGGGATGAGATTAATGAACCAAGGGAAGAAGTGTAGATAGAAAAGAGGAGGGGACCAAGAACAGAACCCTGAGGTACGCCGACAGGAAGAGGGATAGAAGTAGAAGAGGATCCACCAGAGTGAACACTGAAGGTGCGGAGGGAGAGGTAGGAAGAGAACTAGGAAAGGACAAAGCCCTGGAATCCAAGTGAGGACAGGGTATCGAGAAGTATACTGTGATCGACAGTGTCAAAAGCAGTGGAAAGATCAAGAAGAATGAGGATGGAATAGAGACCTCTGGATTTAGCCAGTAATAGGTCATTGGAGACTTTAGTAAGTGCAGTTTCGGTTGAATGGAGAGGGCGAAAACCAGATTGTAGTGGGTCAAGAATAGCATGTGAGGTGAGGAGAGAAAATCAAGGCAGCGGTGGTGAACAGCACGCTCAAGTAATTTGGAGAGAAAAGGGAGGAGGGAGATGGGTCGGTAATTAGAGGGACAAGTAGGGTCGAGTGAAGGCTTCTTAAGGAGAGGTGTGACCACAGCATGTTTAAAGGCAGTAGGGACAGTTGCAGTGGAAAGTGAGAAGTTGAGAATGTGACAGATAAAAGGAATAAGAGCAGGTGAGATGGCATTAAGAAGGTGGGTGGGAATGGGATCAGAGGAACAGGTGGTACATTTTGAGGAAGAAAGGAGAAGTGTAGTTTCCTCTATAGTAACTTCAGGAAAGGAGGAAAAGGAATGAGGGGAAGGAGAGAGAGGGGAATGGACTAGTGGAGGGAGAGGTGGCGAGGTAGAGAATTCAAGGTTTATCTTTTGAACCTTGTCGTGAAAGAATTCAGCAAGGGTCTGAGGAGATAATGAAGGGGGAGTTGGGGGAGGGGGCACCTTAAGGAGAGAGTTCAATGTGGTGAAGAGAAGTCGAGGGTTAGAGCCAAGAGAGTTGGTCAGTTGGATATAATAATCCTGTTTGGCGCGTAAAAGAGCAGATTGGAAGGAGGTCAGCATGAATTTAAAGTATAAGAAATCAGCAAGGGCCCGAGATTTCCGCCAGAGGCGTTCAGCGGAGCGGGTACAGGAACGTAGGTAGCGGATATTAGAAGTCAGCCAAGGTTGGGGTTTTGTACGCCTTATAGGGTGGGTCATCAAAGGTGCAAGAGTGTCTAAGGCAGAGGATAGAGTATTGTTGTAAGAAGAAACAGCCTCGTTGACAGACGTGGATGGTGCCACAGTAGAGAGGTGGTTTGAAACATGGGAGGATAGAGATGAAGGGTCAATATCGTGAAGATTCCTAGATAAATTAGATAAGATAGGACGGGACTGGGAGGGAGGAGATTTAAGTGTGAAAGTTATAAGATGGTGATCAGAGACTCCTGAAAAATTAAAGAGTTATGGGATAGGAGGCAATGTTTTGTTGTGGATTAGGAATTGGTTATTGGACAGAAAAGAGAGGGTAGGGTTAAATAGCCATTTCTCTCAATAGAGGAGGAGGGTGAACAATAGAGTGCCGCAGGGATCTGTACTGGACTGGTGTTATTTAATATATTTATAAATGATTGGGAAATTGGAACGACAAGTGAGGTGATTAAATTTGCAGATGACACAAAACTAGTCAAGGTTGTTAAAACACATGCGGACTGTGAAAAATTGCAAGACTGGGCATCCAAATGGCAGATGAAATTTAATGTGGACAAATGCAAAGTGACGCACATTGGGAAGAACAATCCAAATCATAGTTACCTAATGCTAGGGTTCACTTTGGGGGTCAGAACCAAAGAAAAAGATCTAGACGTCGTAGATAATACGCTGAAATCTTTTGTCCAGTGTGCAGCGGCAGCCAAAAAAAGCAAACAGGATGCTAGGAATTATTAGAAAAGGGATGGTAAATAAGGCTGAGAATACTATAATGCCTCTATATTGCACCATGGTGCAACCTCAGCTAGAGTATTGCATTCAGTTCTGGTCATTGTATTAAAAAAAAAAAAGATATAGTGGAATTAGAAAAGACTGAAAAAAGAGCAACCAAAATGATAAAGGGGATGGAAGTCCTCTCCTATGAGGAATGGCTAAAGAGATTAGGGCTCTTCAGCTTGGAAAAAAAGATGGCTGAGGGGAGATATCACTGATTATCCTGAGTGGTGTAGAACGAGTAGAAGTGAATTGATTTTTTACTCTTTCAAAAAAAGTGCGAAGACTAGGGGACACTTCTTTTATTAAGCCGTGGTAACGTTTTTAGCTTGCGGCAGAAATCAGCTGGCGGTAAACACCAAGATGCCCATTATATTCCTATGGGCGTCTTGGTGTTTACTGCCAACTGATTTCTACAGACAGCTTAAAACACTACCACAGTTTAGTAAAAGACCCCCTTAATGAAGCTACATAGAAATATTTTTAAAACAAATAGGAGGAAATATTTTTTCACTCAATGAATAGTTACGCTCTGGAACTCTTTGTCAGAGGATGTGGTAACAGTGGTTAGCATATCTGGGTTCAAAAAAATTTTGGACAAACTCCTGGAGGAAAAGTCCATAGTCTGCTATTGAGATAGACATGGGGAAGCCACTGCCTGCCCTGGGATTGGAAGAATGGAATGTTGTTACTATTTGGGTTTCTGTCAGGTACTTGTGACCTGGATTGGCCACAGTTGGAAACAGGATACTGGACTAGATGGATCATTAGTCTGACCCAGTATGCCTATTCCTATTAAAATATTAAATAATATGGGTTGGTGATTTATAATGTTTATAAAGAATGAAATGGAGTGGCTTTGTGAATCTTGGGCACTAATATTTATGACCGGTTATGTCTAAGGGGTGTGCAGGCAAAACATTTTGGTTTCATTTTAATATTTTTTAAAATTCTGTTTTGTGCTGTATTATAATAGAACATACTATTACTAGGCAATGAAAGCTATTTAGTAATAGCATACACTGTTTAGTGCACAATAAATGAAATATCACAAACTACTACAAAATAAAATGATACGAAAATGCTGTTTCAGTTCAGGCCCAGCCTTACTGTTATGTGAAGCAAGAATCTGGGGTGGTGCTTGAATAGGCTGTACTCAAGACCCTGTGCTGGCTACTTTTACTTCCCTTTAGAGCTGGTCTATTGGAGGGTGGCAGGGGCAGCAGCAGCAGCAGTGGAGGCAGTGCCAAGCAGGTAAAAACAGAAGAGGAAACATGCAAATGGCCCTTGATTCCAGGCAGTTGACGGACCAAGCTGTCTCCAGCTGTGACCATCAACTCTGTTCAAGCAGGCCAAGGCAATGAGCTCTCCAACTGTGAGGCTCATATTGGTGGTTAGCACTACCCAGACGGGAGGTCCAAAGGAACCCACTTGAGCAGATGACCAAACTCATACCACCAAGCCAGACACCTCTACAGGGCTTCTGAAATAGGAAGATGATTGTTGAGCTCCTGAGAGCAGGGAGCCAACCAAGCCAACAGCACTCTCTGGACGCATGTTGCCTTCGCCTATGACACCACTTCCAGTGTCACTGCCAGAGAACCTAGAAACTAGAGAGAGTCCCAGGCCAAAGGGCCTCCTGAGCACAAAAGGCTTTCTTTTGTGACTGTAGCTTGAGCATCTGCTCTATGAGAGGAACAGTGGTGTAGGAAGGGGGGCGGTGGGGGGGGTCCGCCCCGGGTGCACACCGCTGGGGGTGTCGGCTCCGCTGGTTCCTGCTCCCTCTGTCCTGGAACAGGTTACTTCCTGTTCCGGGGCAGAGAGAGCAGGGAACCAGCGGAGCCAACGCAGCTCCCAGCGACCTGCGCTCAGGGCGGACTGGCCCTCCCGCCCGTCTCCTTAGGTAACAATTTTGCTCCGGGGGGGGGGGGGGGGGGAGGTGCACAGCGGCTACCCGCCCCGGGTGTCAGCTGCCCTCGCTAAGGCACTGGAGAGGAATACACTCCGCCGCCTGGTGTGAAAGTATACTTTGCAGTACAAGAAGGGTACCAACTGACTCTGTAATTCATCACCCTGTCAAGACACTCTAACAGGTGGATCGTGGCTGTCATCATATTCCTGAAATCCACCTCTGAATCAGCCCAAGAAGCCAGTCGTCCAAGTAAGGATGCACTAGGATTCCCTGGTTGTGGAGGTTCACTGCTACCTCCACCATGACCTTGGAAAAGATGCAAGACACTGTATATAGGCCAAAGGGCAGTGCCCTGTACTGAAAATGTCTGCCCAGTACAAAGAACCATAGGAAGTGTTTGTGAGCCTCCCAAGTCATAGTGTGAAGATAGGCCTCTGCCAGATACAGAGAGGTGAGAAAGTCACTCAGCCTGACAGAGACTATCACCAACTGCAGCACCTCCATGGGAAAGCATGAGACCCATAAGGAGGCACTGACTCTATTCAGGTCCAAGATGGAGCACAAGGAGCTGCCCTTCTTAGGAACGACAGGGTACTGGTTCCACAGCCCTAAGGTGGAGCAACTGCTATAAAATGACTTCTCACATCTGTCTTTTTAGAGGAGAACCACAGGGGGCCACTATGAAGATGTCAGAAACAGCAAATTCCAGGATGAACCCGTTGAACCACCTCCAGAACCTACTGGTAAGAGGTTATGAGGGCCCAATCATGGTAAAAGAGGAAGAGTCTGTCATGCACCTGTACCTCTGAGGTGCCCCACTGACCCTCATTGGGCCCATTTGACTCCTAGTGAGAACACGGCTCCAGAGTCCCTCACCATCCAAGCCCTGTGAAAGGGCAATCCCTTCTGTACTTTTGTAGCTGAAGAAAAGGCTGGTACCACTTACCTAGATGAAATAACCCCAGTTCCTAGACTGAGACTTACCCCCAGAGGGGACAAACGATGATCAAGGACTGTTCTCTGGGGTTTATTGGGGCCTATCTCCTTAAGGTCCTTCACAAGCCTATCTAAACTTTCTCCAAATAGCAAGTGCCCCTAAAGAATGCCTTGGAGGCTGTGTCCACCACCTAATGTTGCAGCCAGAGCCACCTAGGGGCCACAAACACAGAAACAATTGACCATGAGGAGATTCAGACAAGATTATAAAGAACATCTGATTCCAGGTGAGCCACCTCTGGGACCCCTGTAACTCTTAGGCCCGCTGTAAGTGTGCCTGGGCTACATAGCTCCATGCCCTCTTTCTCCAGGCCAGGAGGCTAAGCCTGCTTAAGTAGCTGTTCCGTGTTTTGATCCTGGAGTGCCCTACGCAAAGAACATCTCTCTATTGGAATAGTGGTCTTCTTGGTATTGACCAAATCCACAACATCAGTATTAATGGATAGAGACTACTCAAGGGCCTGGTGCCTCTCAGGACACCCTCTAGTGCCTCCTAATCTGCCAGAACCATCTGTGAGTGGGTGGCTTTCATAGATCTTCTAATATGAGGTTCCCATCCGGTGCCTCTTGCCTGAGCTGACATTGAGATATACAAAGCAAAAGGCACTGATTTTGTCAGGTGGTGAAGCTCTCCTTTCCTGAACAAACACAGAGGTTCCAAATATCCAGAGCCCATCTCCTGGGGACAGCTCTTGGGATCCTTGTCATCCATCCCCCACAACTCCTCAAGAGGAGACGCAGATGGGAATAGGGTTCATTCCAGGTCCAAGACCCTCTCTAAAGGCCTAGGCCTTTTCAAACTGTGAACTGGGGCTAGAGTCTCAAAGATGCTCCATGGCTATGGGGGAATGGCCTGACCGAGGGAGCTAGTCCCCCGCCAAACCCTGGTTCACACACTCAGATAAGGCTTGAATCTAGCATGGCCCTAGGGCCCCCACACTGCTGAGACCTGTACCAAGTAGGAATGGGCTCCTTCTAGCCCCTCCACCTTCTGCCCATCACACTTTAGAGAGGGTCTTGGACCTGGAATGAACCCTATTCCCATCTGAGTGGAGTGTGGCTTAGTGGTTAGAGTGGTGGACTTTGGTCCTGGGGAACTGGGTTCGATTCCCACTTCAGGCACAGGCAGCTCCTTGTGACTCTGGGCAAGTCACTTAACCCTCCATTGCCCCAGGTACAAATAAGTACCTGTATACAATATGTAAGCTGCATTGAGCCTGCCATGAGTGGAAAAGCACGGGGTACAAATGTAACAAAACAAAACAAACTCCTCAGCATGGCCCATACTTTGGTAGGCCAGCTGCAAAAAGGCTGCTATTCCCACCAAAGACAGGAAAGCCTAGCATCAGGTGAATGACAGGAATGCAGCATCACTGCAATTCTCTTCCAGGTGGTCCCTGGAACTACCCAGGGATGAAACTGTGACTGCCCCATCACACTCCTCTGATGCACCGACTTCCATAGGCCCTGCACCAGATCTCCAGCCCTCATGAACTTGTGTCAGGTGGACTGGAAGTCTGATGGACCTCCAGCCTCTGTGTCGCTGGTTTGGGGTGGGGGTTCAGTGGGGGCAGCAGGCCACCAGGGCCTTGCTGTTTGGGGTCTGGTGGTCCCACGGACCTCCAGCTCCTGGGTTTGACAGGTCTGGGCTTTTGACAGCCCGAACCTGTCAATCAAGTGTGGGAGGATTGTGCCTGATCAGAGATAATGCATATAGATAGTGCGTATTAATTTGCATGCTATTATCTCTGATCATAGTGGCGGTAAAGTCCCATGCTGTTCCAGCGCTATGGCCTTGTCCTCCCTGAGTGCCCTTTTTACTCCTTGATGATGCAACAGTCTCACGGATTCCCTCACAGGCTTTCTGTTTCTGATATACTTGAAAAAGTTATTGCTATGAGTTTTTGCCTCTGTGGCAATGTTCTCTTCATATTCTCTTTTAGCCTTCTTTATCAGTGCTTTGCATGTAACATGTCTGTGCTTATGCTTCCTGTTTTCTTCATTCGGATCCTTTTTCCATTTTTTGAAGGATGTTCTTTAGGCTTTTTATAGCCTTTTTCACTTCTGTTGTTTGTTCTTCTTTCCACCTTTATTAATACATGGAATACATCTGTTCTGGGCACCCAAGATAGTATTTTTAAAACAATGTCCTTCCCTGATTTAAAGTCCTAACCCTAGCACTGATCCTTTTAGTTTTTTTTAACCATTTTCCTCATTTTATCATAGTTGCCCTTTTAAAAATTAAAAGCTGCTACAATCGATTTCCTTAGTGACTTCACTCCAGTTATTAAGTCAAATTTTATCATGTTGTGATCACTTTTTCCCAGTGGAACCAACACTGATTGTGTTGTTATCTTATATTTCAATAAAAATAATTCAACTTAAAATTACCCTCGTGAAGGGAGACTTCATAGGTGGATGCCTAGTATAAGTGCATGTTCAGGCTTTTGTTTTAGATCAATTTTATAAAGACAAGTAGGTGCCTACATCTCTTTTTAAAATATGAGCTTAAGTGGCAGAAACTGTGCTTACATTTACACATATAGATTAGAATATTTTATAATCTATGTATGTACATTCATGCTCTACCCAAACTCTGCCCATGTACATGCCTATCGGCAAAGTACGCACCATCATGCCATCACATGTATTTTTACACCAGTCTGTTTTTTAAATAAGAGACCATTTATGTGTATATGTGACCACATACTTATGGAAATGACTGTATAAAATGAGTGAGAGTACATAGGAAGATAATGGTCCCCCTTAAGCACAGTAAGCTCAACCAGCAGAGCATGGATCAACCAGGGGCAATAAAAGCCCAGGACTAGGAAAGATAGAGAGGCCCATAGCAGGAAGAAGCAGACATTGCTAGGAGGTAGGATAAGTTTTTACCTTGCCAATTCTATGCACATTGACTCTTCTGTGAATTGGTAGGAGCTAGACCCCCTTTTTGTTTGCTGTTTTGAACTCTACACTACATTATGTATAATCCTGAGTTAACAACCTGTGAGAGAAACAGGTTTGCTGTATGTTTATTTATTACATTTGTATCCCGCGCTTTCACGCTCATCGTTTTTCCTTTGGGAACTGCACAATTAAATCATTTTTCTTCACTTTTAAACTATAGTCTTGCTATGCTTGTAAAGGCTCATTACCCTGTGCTTACTCACTCTATCACATACCTCCATAGTGCCAGAGTAGTGCTGCCAAGAGACAAGAGCCATTTGGTTGCTATCCTTGCCTAACTAATGCTAATAAATATCTGTTATGAGGAGGCAGCTGCATTCTGGATCTGCATGGCTTTCTGGCACCATGATTTTATTTTAAAAATTATGCTAAATATAATTTTATATCAGGATGTGAAGGGCAATTCTATATATAACTGGGTGCATGCATTTACGAGCCCTGTGCATGCCTTAATAAACAGAATAGTACCACTTATGTGCATAAGTGTACACTTACCTGCAAAAGTGCCAGAATGGCACTTAAGTGTTATTCTACAAGGGTGTGTGTAAATGGCATAGGGGCCCTTTTACTAAAAGGTTGCCGCTGGCCCAACACGGCCACCAGTGATAGTTCCGCCTCGAGCGTGCACCATTTCCGGTGCTATGGAAAATTCCATAATTTCTAGTGCAGCACTAACCTGGCAGTAATCGCTGCCCAGTTACCACTGGGTTACCGCGGGAGCCCTTACAGCCACCTCAATGGGTGGCGGTAAGTGCTTCCCCCCCCCCCTGCTTGGCCACACAGAATAATCTTACCACATGGATATGTCTTTTTGGGGCTTTTTATCCGCTGTGGTAAAAAGGTATTTGGAGTGCAAAAACGTTCCCTGCCGCTACTGCAGGGCCCTTTTTACTGCAGCTTGGTAAAAGGAGCCCATAGTGCATAATGCAAGGCGAGCATATACATGGGCAGAGTAAAGGCAGGGCTCCCTTTTACATGCAGGATTTACAGAATACTGCAAGTTACACATGTCCCTGCCACATGCTTTTGTGATTTCACGGCTGAACTATGGTAATTTGGTTTATGCAGGGCTTTCACAGGTTAGCCTGAGGAGACTCCAGACTTTGCAGAATGCTGCGATGCATTTCTTATTTAGAGTAGGGTTGAGGGACCATATCACACCATTGTATATCAAGTGTCATTGGTTGCCAGTGCGGTATTGTATTGATTTTAAGTTTCTGGTACCTGCGCATAGGGCATTTTATTGTTTGGTTCCACCCTATTTAACATCATTGGCAGTTTTGACGTGCTTAGTAGGTTTTTGAGGTCATTCTTAGATAACAGAATGACAGTTCCTCCAATGTCAAATGGCATATTTGGTGCCTACTAGGAAAATGGCATTTTTTTGGCTGGTTCCTTTCCTATGGAATAGATTACTCGCTTATATACAGAATGAAGCCTCATTAATTAAATTTAAAGCACTGTTGAAAGTTGTTTTTTTTTTCTTCAGTTGGCTTTTAATTTGTCCAACTAATGGTTGTTTATATGCACAGTGGGGTTTTATTCTTTTCAATCAATGGCTGCGACTTTCCTTCAAAACGTACGGGGAGATTTGTTTTTATTTTTTCTCTAGGGTACTTGGATTCTTTCCTATCTGAGACTGGAGTTCCTTTTTACCAAGATTGCTGTGTAAACCGCTGCAATCTATTATTTTAGCTAAGTGATATAATACATTATATAATAAACATAAACACAATTATGCAACTTCAGTTACACCAGGTCTATAGCTGGTGTAAATGTGGGCACGTAAATGTATGGTGTGATAATACTGGGTTACATTAGTATTCTTTAATGGAATCCGGGTGCCCGAATGCTGTTACAGAACAGGCTCTCATTATGTGACATCAGAGTGCCTAAATGGAGGTACCGACTTATAGAATTGCCCCCTTTAGGGCCTTATTCTATAAAGGTTATGCTCCTAAATTTATGCTCCTAAATTTACATTCCTACATTTATGATCCTAAATTATGAGAGTAATATATTTTGGAGCATAGATTAGGCTCATAATTTAGGAGCATAAATTATGCTCATAAATTTAGGAACATAAATTTTAGGAGCAGAACCTTTATAGAATAAGGCCCTCAGGGGGTCTTTTACCAAAGCTTAGCTTAAGTTATCTGCAGCAGGGCCCAGTACTTTTTTTGTGCCGGTACGGTATACTGGCACCTATTTTTCCTAGGCTCACCTACCCGCCCTTAGCTCCCCAGCCCTGCTTTCCATTCCTGCCACCTGTGACGCCCCTTTTAAGCCCCCGTCGAGTTCCAGCGCCCCAGCCCCACCCACGCGACACATTTAAATCTTTTATTTTTTTTTATGTGAAGTCGCAGTGCCGGCATTAGTGAGAGGACCAGGCTCGCCTCCTCCTGCCTTCCCTTCGTTCCCTCTCAGTGTCCCGCCCTTGCAGAAACAGGAAACTGCATCACAGGAAGTCGGGACAGTGAGAGGGAACGAAGGGAAGGCAGGAGGAGGCAAGCCTGGTCCTCTCAATAACGCCAGCACTGCGACTTCACGTAAAAAAAAAAAATAAAAGATTTAAATGCATTGTGAGGGGGGGCCCTTTGGGAAGCTAAGGGCAGGCAGGTGGGGCTGGGACGCTGGAACTCGATGGGGGTTTTAAAGGGGGGGCAGGTGGAGGCCTGGGGTGAGTTACTGGATATGGAGGGGAGGATAGGGGGCAAAGGAGAATCGCTGGACATGGAGGGGAGGGGAGGCCAGGGGAGAGAGGAGAAATCGCTGGACATAGATGGGAGGGCAGAGGAGAATCGCTGGACAGGGAGGGGAGGGCAGTGGAGAATCGCTGGACATGGAGGGCAGGGGAGAGAGGAGATCGCTGGGCACAGATGGGAGAGCAGAGGAGAAACTGGACATGGATGGGAAGAGAGGGCAGGGGAGAGAGCAGAGTTTCTGGACATGGATGGAGGGAAGGGCAGGAGAAATGCTGGACATGGATGGAGTGGAGGGAAGACAGGAAGGAGATGCACATGGATGGAGGGGAGAGAGGAGAAATGATGGGCATGGATGGAGTGGAGGGCAGGGAAGAGCGGAGAAATGTTAGAGAGAAGGAAAGAGATGCACACGGTTGGAGGGGAAGGGAGAGAGGAGAAATACTGGACATGGATGTAGGGGAGGGAAGACAGAGGACGTAGATGCACATGGATGGAGTCGAGGGGGAGAGGAGAAATGCTGGACATGGATGGAGGGGAGGGAAGACAGAGGAGGAGATGCACATGGATTTAGGGGAGAGAGGAGAAATTTTGGACATGGAGGGGAGGAGAGAGAGTTGAAATGCTGGACATGGATGGAGGGGGACAGGAAAAATTCTGGACGTGATGGAAAGAGGGAGGAGATGCATACTGACAAGGTGAGGGAAAGGGAAAAGAGGAGAAAATCTGCACATGGATGATAGGCAAAAGCTGGATCCACTCTATACCTCCTCCAGTCAAGTCCGCAGAGGACCCAGCTTTTACCTACGGATGTAGGGCAAGAAATGAAGGAGGAAAGTAAATAAATAAATGGAAAGGAAGCCCTGGAAACGGAGTTAAGGGATCAGATAAAGAGCCTCAGAATTAGAGACTGGGACCAACATGTTCAGAAAAACAGTCACCAGACAACAAAGGTAGAAAAAATCATTTTAGTGTTTGGAAGATGTCCAATTTGAGAATTTACATCTGCTGTCTTACTTTGCACTGGGTATACTACAGCTGTAACAGCTTATAGAAATTATTTATAATGAAAAAAAATCACAAGTTATTTTTTGCTCCTATACTGGTATAGTATTTTTAATGATACTGCTTATATGCGCCACGGTTGATATAAGGGGTGTGGCTACTGTGGGTGTGGCTACCATAGGGGTGGGGCCATAGGTGGTGACCCCACCCATAATGAGTACCGGTACCTTTTTTCCTACAAAAAAAAGCACTGGCAGGGCCCATTTTATTCCTATGGGCCCTGCTGCAGATAACTCGAGCTAAGCTTTGGTAAAAGACCCCCTTAGTGTCTGAAGCTATTTTGACAGAATTGATCTTTTCAGCATATTTTAGCATGAGAAGATAATGAAAAGTTAACTTACTTCTGGCAGAGAGTCGATGAAGGAATGTATGTTGGCTGCTTTGGCTGCACTTACTATCTGATCCTCTGATACCTCTCTGCTGTTATCTCCGTATGCAATGTTCTCATGAATGCTACAGTCAAATAGGATAGGCTCTTGGGAGACAATGCCCATCTGGGCTCTCAGCCACTGGATGTTGAGATTCTTCACATCATAGCCATCCAACATCTAAAATGATTAAACACTTCATTGAAAACCAGAGGACGGGGAACAGTTTTTCCTTTATGACATTAACACCCTTATTGGAGACGTACATGTGTAAATAACATATTTAAAAATAACCCAACATGGCCACGTTTCGCCCGAAGGCTGCATCAGGGGTAACACCATAAAAGATAAAAATTACGAAAATCAATACATAAAACCTTAGGGCCCCTTTTACCAAACGGCGGTAAAAGGGACCTTGTGATGGCATTAGTGCCAGGGCTGGTGTTAGACATGCTGGGACCCAGGGAAGAAATTAAGGAGGAGGCTCTCAATCCCCTCTCCTCCCTGCCGCCCCCCTTGATTTCCCCACCCATCATTACTAACACACATAAAATAACCTCAAATGATTTCTTCACACACAAAACACAGACAGACCTTCACCAAATACAGAACAATGGATCAAAGATTAGACATATGAACTCCAAAGCGGAACTGGGAACCCCAAGAAGTTAAACTCGGCAAGTATTGCAACACTGGAGAAATAAAAATAGAAATTTACTTCATTTTGTACTGAACACAATCAGTGGCATAACCATGAAGGGGGGGGGGGGGAGAGGACTTAGACCCCTCCCCAAAATTAACATCTCTCTTGCTATGGCTGGTGGGGCTCCTCAAACCTCACCAGCTGATGACCACCTCCTTCCCCCACTCAGGTCCAGCGACCAGAACTCTCCAAGTTCTGTAGCTAGCAGCAGTATTTCAGAGCTGCTGCCCCCCCTCCACACCTGCTCGTCTTTCACACATTCATGAAATCTGAATATACGTGGTGGTGCTGGGGGGACAGTGGAATTTGGGGATACTGCCACCAGCTGCAGAGCTTGGAGATTTCTGGCTGCCAGAAAGGAGGAGGTCTTCAGTTGGCAGGGCTTGGGGGATCCCCATTGGCTCAAGTATTATACTTTGCATTTGGGTGGAGAGAAAATTTGGTGCCCATCCATTTTGGGCTCGATCCCCCTCCCTCCCCCCAATCAGCCATCTGGCTATGCCACAGAAACAATACAAACACCATCTGTGATGTACATATATCCCAAAGCTAACATATTCCAGTTAATAAATTCAAAATAAAACACTTTTTTCTACCTTTGTTTTCTGGACATTTTGTTTTTCCATCATCCAAATCTAGGAATGTGCAATCAGGGATAAAAGACAGGTGAATTATAAAATATAGCAGACTAATCACATCAGGAATTGAAAGCAAATTCTCCCCTATTAGCCAAATTATTTCCAAACAGCCTAAAAAATAATTTTAAAAAACCTGCAGCTGTGCACATTGTGGAGGACTGCTTGCTTATGTTGTGGAGACGCTGCTATTCTGAAGGAGAATTTCTGCTCTGTAAGTAATATAGTGCAATTTTATTATATATTCTTTTTCAGTCTTGTTTCTTAGTTTTTGAAGATTTTTTTGAGCGTATTTATAGATTATACTTATTTATTATTTTTTAGGCTGTGTGGAAATAATTTGGTTAATAAGGGAGAATTTGTTTTCAATCCCTATTGGGTATGTGTCCTGTTTGACATTATTACTATGACACAACTATCTTCTTGCCTGTAACACATATAAAGTGTGTTCTATTTGCACCCATTGATTTTTACATCATATTTCTTCTCTTTTTTTAATTGAAATGCACAGTGCACTGATGTGGTTAGTCAGCTATGTTTTATAATTCACCTGTCTTTTATCCCTGATTGCATGTACTTAGATTTGGAATATATCTTGAATCCTTTATTTATTATATGGAGTGGAGGAGTGGCCTAGTGGTTAGGGTGGTGGACTTTGGTCCTGGGGAACTGAAGAACTGAGTTCGATTCCCACCTCAGGCACAGGCAGCTCCTTGTGACTCTGGGCAAGTCACTTAACCCTCCATTGCCCCATGTAAGCCGCATTGAGCCTGCCATGAGTGGGAAAGCGCTGGGTACAAATGTAACAAAAAAATATACCGTATCCATATATGAAGGTCACTGTCTCCCTCGCCTTTCTGGCCACCGGCACTTTCCAGTCA
This sequence comes from Microcaecilia unicolor, assembly GCF_901765095.1. Lineage (NCBI taxonomy): Eukaryota > Metazoa > Chordata > Amphibia > Gymnophiona > Siphonopidae > Microcaecilia > Microcaecilia unicolor. The sequence goes on along the minus strand of NC_044031.1, from coordinate 123,134,934 downwards.
GTGCTAGCAGTCAATGCAGGCTAACTCAGCCCACCATCTCCAACTGCCTTGCTCAGTTCCTCAATGCCTTCCTCATCCACACCTCAGACCGTATTACCTTCCTCACTACCACCCAGGCACTCCAGAACAACATGGCTCAGTTCTATGCCATAGACCACTTCCCCTCGATCATAAGCGTCATTGACTGCACACACGTCACACTCAGACCCCTCCCTCCCCCGGCACAGACTGTAGGGAGAAGGGAACTGGACACTTACAAGAATAGAAAATCATATCACTCTATGCAGGTTGTGTGTAACGCCCGGGGGAAGATTGTAGATGTGTGTGCCTGCTACCAGGCTCCACTCATGGTGCCTACATCCTCCTCCTCCAGCATTCAGAAAAATACTGCAGGTTTGACCGAGGGGAGATCACTGGCACCAGGAATTCCCACAACCCATACCCCTCCTAACCTTCAACACACACCCTCCCTCTAGATGCCCCCAGAACCCACAACCACTACCCCACCTCTACATGGTTACCATACCAGCCAACGCACTCATTATGCAGCTCCTCAGTACCTCTCCACTCTGATCTCTCCCTATACTCCTCCCCAGGAACTCCATTCATTGGGTAAATCTCTCTTATCTGTACCCTTCTCCTCCACTGCAAACTCCAGACTCAGTTCCTTTAATCTTGCTGCACCATACACATGGAATAGACTTTCTGAGTCAGTACACCAAGCTCCATCTCTGGTCGATTTCAAACCTAGGCTAAACACCCACCTTTTTGAAGCTGCTTTTAACTCCTAACCTCTAATCAATTGTTCAGTACCTATGTCTGTTGTATCATTCCCACCTTAAGTAATTCCCATATCCCTTATTTGTCCTGTTTGTCTGTCTTGTAAGTTCTGTCGAGCAGGGACTGTCTCATACATGTTCAAATGTACAGTGATGCACGTCTAGTAGCACTATAGAAATAAGTAGTAGTAATAGTAGTGATTCTATTGTGTAGTAGTAGTAATAGTAGTGATTCTGCTTCCCTCCACAGGTGACAGAGGCTACCCCCAGAGAACCTGGCTTTATGACTCCCATAATCCACCCCAGAAATAAGGTGGAGGAGAAGTACAATAAGAGACATAAGAGCACCCTGCACCATCAAAGAATGGACCTTTGGCCAGCTCAATAATCGCTTCAGATGCTGGACCGCTCCAGAGGGCAGCTCCTCTACAGCCCTGAAAAAGTTGCCAAAATTTTCAAGACTTGCTGCATGCTGCACAACCTGGCTCTCTGAAGAAGAAAGGCAACCACAGCATCTGTGGCCAGATTCAGAAGATGAGGAGCACCCTTCCTCTTTACACACAGAGCTGACTAGGAAGCATACCAGCTGGGGGTCCGCGCCAAACAAAGACTCATTCTGACCATTTTTCAGTACTACTACTACTAATAATCATTTCTATAGCGCTACTAGATGTACGCAGCACTGTACATATTATATGCAGGTACTTTTTCTGTCCCTTGAGGGCTCACAATGTGGCAAGTGCACTATTTATTTGTGCGCAGCACCTCTGTAATATCCACTACCACCATCACTCCCTCCCCAGCACACAACCCTACCCCCTCCCCAGCACACAACCCCCACCCCTTCACATCCCCACCCCTCCACCTCTCCCCAGCATACACCACCACAACATAGCAATTAGATGGCACACAGCCCTACCTCATCATTCCCCTCCCCTTCCTCCATCCCCTCTGGAAGCTACCTCTCCATCCCAGAGCTGCTGGCAATGGCCCTGGCCTTGCAGGAGCAGAAAGTGTGTCAGAGTCCTCCCCTGTCAGGCTCCCACTGTCCTCACAGTCTCAGTCCATCCTGCTGCCTCTGCTGCACCCTGGAAATCTGGCCACCTGATTGGCCAAGTGGCTGATCTGCTGCTAGGCCCAGCACCCAGCAAGGGAGCATCTGTGCCCCTGAGGGACCTGGCCTCACAGGTTGTCCCACTGGCCTGGAGTTCTGTGGGTCCCATCGTTGGACGCTTGGATGGTGGTTGCGACTCTGCAGCTGAGACAGGTGCCATGAAGCTTGGCTAGGTTGTGTGACCACTGTTGCCACTTACAGCTGATGTGGAGTGTGTTGCTGCAGCACTGGTGACCTTCCAGTTGGAGGCTCAGGTGCTGCTGTGTGGGCAGTGTGTTTGCCAAGGCTGCTGTGTAATTCTGGGGATCTCACTGGATCCCCAAAAGCTGCTGCCAGACATTCTGGGCTGCCTCCCTGCTTTATGGTCCGCAGCAGCAGCCCACATTCCTGCTGTTAACTGGAGCATCTCCTGCAGCAGCTGTAGCTTCTGCTGCTGGTAGTCTGCCGGCTGCAAATTCTGTGCCATCAGTTTGCTGGCCAGCCACAGTACCTGCTGCCTGTGGCGGAAGGGTCCCCTATAGGCGGGCTGTTTCTTCTTCTCAGCCTCTTCTGCCTTTATTGAGCCACCTGCAAATGCCGCGGAGGGGGGGGAGGGGGTCCAACACTAATTGCTCCTGCTCTTAATCCCCAGCAGGCGGCTCATGGCTGGTGTCCTCAGTATGTTCTTCCTTTCCCACAGTGCCCTCCTGCGATCCCTGAGTTGCCACCAATTTACCCTCCTCCTGATGTGCCTGCACTGCTTGCTGGTTCCTGGCTCTTCATTGGACTCTGTGTCCTCGCCTGCATAGGGAAAGTAGAGGAAATGTCTGTTGCACTAGCTTATCTAGCAGTCTGCTGCAGATTTCTTGAACATACCCCTCCATGTATACTTCTAGACCACAGATGATGAGGAATGGCATTGTCATGCTACCCAAAGATGTATGCCTTGACATCCAACAGTGCAGAAGCCAAGGAGTATTGCTCACTGTGTACCTCAGAGGCCAGGGTGCCGGACAGCTATAGAGCCAGGTGGGTACAGAACAAAGTATTGTGGAAGTGGTATGGAGGGCACAGTGAGAGTAACACAGAAGCCTAGAAAGCAGGAATAGAAACTGATTGGTGATGGGCCTAGGTGGGGGGGGGGGGGGGGGGGAGAAGGCACCTAAACATTACAGATATAGGGGCCCTCCACCCAGTGAGCTGAGAGGCCCTAGACCTGCCCACTAATCAGTACTCCCTGTTGAATTGTTGAGACATGGCCCTTCATAACCAGCCTTTCAGCATGTATTCTGGTGTGCCTTATTATTCCCTCCTCCACCTACCTAAGAGCCTGTACTACTCATGGGAGTGCTATAATGAGGTCCCCCCCACACTGTCCCTGCTTGAGGAAGAGAGGGTGAAACAGAGAGAACAGCCAGCATATCTTTGTTTGCTCAAACTTATCTGACTCCAGCCTGTGCTGAGGTGTCCTGGCTTCCCAGGACATGGATGCCCTCCTGGGGAAGGAGACTGTGCATCATGTGCTTCATAGGGGAGAAGCCTCAGCCTTGCGCCTCACAAACCTCTTCACTGCCTCCATTTCCTCTTGCAGTCCTCAACCTTCTTATTTGCTAAGTAGACCGCATTAAGCTTGCTGCATATAGTGACCCATTCTTTTCAGTTGATATAAGCGCATATTATTTGCCCCTTCGGAGTAAAGAGATTAGCATGGTGTGCCATGATCTCCTTAACAAGGAGCTCAATCTGGCCATCACTGAAATTGCACTTCCTGCTCGGGGTCTGCTTTTTGGGTGCCATAGCAATTGTGGGATGTGGAGGGTTGAAAATCCCGAGATGCATACCTTTATAGGGCACGGTAGACATTTCAGCTACAGCCAGTAAGACATTTGGGAGATGGACTTTTTTTTATTATGACTCACGCATGAAAACATTTTGGAAAGAATAACGTCTAAATCCTGTGAATTAGATTCCATTTTCAAAAGTCAAAATTTTCTTAATGTGGCTTTTCATCTGCCTGGAATCTTCTACATCTGGGAAATGTAGAAATATGCTGTCACTTACTCTCAGTGAAATACAGGCCAAGGGCTCAGGCTAAGAGCTAGGCCTATAAGAATCAAAAATCATCTCTGACACAGATACATTTCACTGCAGCAAAGGCTGAAGTAAGTTCTCAGAGAACTGACAGAGAGGTGGAATCCGCTCTGTAAACAATAGCGAGACTGGCATTAGCAAGAAAGTCACAAGCAAGGATGTTGAAAGATAGTAATGGGTAAGGTGCAAGTAGAGGGGGGAGCTGAAAAGGATGAAATGACATGTGAAGTCAATAATTCCCAGATGTTACTATGAACATCTTTTGTTGATACTTAAGAGTTTGGAAAAATATGAACTCATCGTTATCAACTGATAATGGCCAAAGAGTTCTGATGAGAAAGTTAGGGTCCATAGGAATGAATTGAACCATAAGGGTATAAAAAGGGCAGTCTGTAAGGGTATCGGTGCAGAAGGCTGAAGAGAGAAGACAGACTGCACCTGCTGTGTGTCGTGAAGTGATGTTCCACCATGTTCCAGATATGAATGCCTAATTGCCTTACTGCCATTGGTGAGATGCTAATAAAATATCTTCTTCTATCCCAGTGTGTCTTTCTAATTGTTGAGGGGGTTTATACTCAGACTGTGTAACACAGACTGAGAACATCGCCTCACCTACCCAAACTATTAACACCACGACCTAATAGCCTCCTCATAGCTTTTTATAGACCCTGAAATAAATATTCAGAAACTAACTCATTTGCTCTTCATTCTGTCTCTGCAGCATCAGGCACCTCAACCTTGGAAGCCATGAGCCAGCTGGAGTACCCTTTTGCCACTGTCTCAAGGTAAGCAGAGACCTCTGATCCTACCCTTTCCCTTCTGGTAGGGAGATGACCTGCGATCTGGTCTGCATTATGTCTCTGCTCCTTGCTTTTGCCAGGATCTGGATTCTGGACAAGATAGAGCATAGACACTGGTCAGCAGAAACACATGGGACAGCAGTAGACTCTCATAAAAAATGTTTTCATGTTATTTACCAATTATTGTTTGAAAACTGTTGCTATAGGACTGTGGGGATATGTAAAGCTGTGAATGTTGTGGTGACACCCATTTGTGGCTGCCTGCCTGACCAGCAGGGGGTGGGAAGATGCCCTGGGAATAGGTCTGTGCACCGTGTTCTCCACAGGCCTGAGGTTCACAGGGTCTACATTTGGTGGCTCCTCTCCAGCCTTCCGCTTCACCTCTCTCTTCAGCTGGCTCCTATTGTTTAGTGGCAGTGCTCCACATCTCTATTTGTGTGGTAAACCCCATTCAACTTTGCCTCTGTGCCCACCCATTCCCAGGGTTGAGGGGGACTATTTTATTTATGTGTTGTCATTCCCTAAAATGTTAACTCCCTCCACAATCATCCAAATTCAGGAATATTTTAACCTTGTCCCTGCCCTCCCCTCATGTTAAGAAGGCCCTGAGGTGGGGCCCTTCACCCTCCAAGAACATAAAGAACACAAGATAGCGACATTGGGTCAGACCAATGGTCCATCTAACCCAGTATCCTGCCTCCAGGAGTGGCTAATTTAGGTCACAAGTACCAGGCAGAAACCCAGTTAGTAGAACCATTCCATGCTACCAATCCAAGAGAAAGCAGTGGCATCCCCCATGTCTATCTCAATAACAGACTATGGACTTTTCCTCCAGGAACTTGTCCAAACCTTTTTAAAAACCAGATAAGCTAACCACCGTTACCACATCCTCCAGCAATGAGTTTCAGAGTTTAACTATTCTTTGAGTGAAAAAATATTTCCTCCTATTTGTTTTAAAAGTATTTCCATGCAATTTCATTGAATGTCCCCTGGTCTTTGTACTTTTTGAATGAGTGAAAAATTGATTCATTTCCACCTGTTCTACACCACTCAGGATTTTGTAGACGTCTACATATTCCCCCTCAGCTATCTCTTGTCCAAGCTGAAGAGCCCTAACCTCTTTAGCCATTCCTCATATGAGAGCAGTTCCATCCCCTCTATCATTTTGGTTGCTCTTCTTTGAACCTTTTCTAATTCTGCTATATCTTTTTTGAGATACGGCAACCACAGTTGAAAACAATACTCAAGGTGAGGTCGCACCATGGAGCAATACAGAGGCATTATAATATTCATAATCTTATTTTGCTTCCCTCTCCTAATAATTCCTAGCATTCTGTTTCCCTTTTTTGGCCACCGCTGCACACTGGGCAGAAGATTTCAGCGTATTCTGTACAATGACACCTAGGTCTTTTTCTTCAGTGCTAACTTCTAAAGTGGACCCTAGCATCAGATAACTATGATTTTGATTATTCTTCCCAATGTGCATCACTTTGCATTTGTCTATATTAAATTTAATCTGCCATTTGGATGCCCAGTCTTCCAGTTTCCTAAGGTCTTCCTGCAACTGTTCAAAATCTGCATGCATTTTGACAATTTTGAATAGTTTTGTGTCGTCATCTGCAAATTTAATCACTTCACTCATTGTTCTGATTTCCAGATCATTTATAAATATGTTAAATAGCACCAGTCCCAGTACAGATCCCTCTGGCACTCCACTATTCACCCTCCTCCAGTGAGAAAAATGGCCATTTAACCCTACCCTCTGCTTTCTGTTCAATAATCAATTCTTAATCCACAGAAAGACATTGCCTTCTATCCCATGATTACTTAATTTTTTCAGGAGTCTCTCATGAGGAACTTTGCCAAAAGCTTTCTGAAAATCTAGATACACTTTTATTGACATCATGGTTATTCACACCTTCAAAGAAATGAAGCAAATTGGTGAGGCAAGACCTCCTTGGCTGAATCTATGCTGACTCTGTCCCATTAAATTACATTTGTCTACGTGTTCTGTAATTTTATTCTTTATAATAGTTTCCAATATTTTGCATGGCACCAGAGTCAGGCTTACCGGTCTGTAATTTCCCAGATCACCCCTGGAACCCTTTAAAAAAATCGGCGTCACATGGGCCACCCTCCAGTCCTCAGGTATTGTGGACGATTTTAACAGGTTACAGATCATTAGCAGCAGATCAGCAATTTCATGTTTGAGTTCTTTCAATACCCTGGGGTGTATACCATCCAGTCCAGGTGATTTATCACTCTTTAACTTGTCAATTTGGCTTAGTACAGGGCCATCTGAAAATTGCACAGTGGGTGTGTGGGTTCCTCCAGTAACTGTTCCTGCACTTCTTCTCCTGGCTAGTGTCTAGTCTATGGCTAAGAACACCTGCTGGTTACTACCAGACTGGTTGCTATTGTGAGACAACAGACATGTTCCTTTCCCTCCCCATGTAAATATCCCCCATAGTTGTATATAGTTTGTTTCCCTTTCCTCTCCTCCAATGTATATCGTTGCTGTAAATATGCTGTTTGTACATCTTCCCAAACCCTCAGCCAAGTTGGTTGTAGGTAAGGAAGCATGGAGAACAAACGAAAGTCTAGGCACTGCCTATGCACACCTGCTGGTTGGTTCCAGATAGGTGGCTAGTGCAAGACAACACACTTTTACTTTATGGAGCTCTATGCAGTCTGCCAAAAGGGTGTGGGGCTGCAGGGTGATTGGAGTTTATGGGGCTGGTCTCCTGCTGCAAGCTGTCAGGACAAACAGGGAAATGCTTAGAGTAGGTGAATTGTGGCCCACAGCAGTAGATATAGCCATCAATCTTGGGGCAGCAGTGCAATTGTCTACCTAAGATCTTTGTCAAGGGACACCTGTGATGGGCACTTGGTTCCAGCCTGCAGCATGGAGCTGGACTGGGGGACAAGTATGCCAGGTTTCCACCATTGCTTATGTCATTGACCATGCAACCACATCAATCCCAGCTTTCCACCAGATCAGATATCTGATGGCAACACTGGTATAGAATAATGGCCAGATTGTTAACCCTAGGAGACAGAGGGCTACAGAATGCAATGGTGATGTAGATGGGCAGTCTGCCCCATACTGTGACCCACAATGCTGTTTCTGTGACCTGTTTTGTATTCTCATGTCCAGGTAACTGCAGCTACATCAGGAGATATTGTCCTTTAGTCATTTTACCTTCAAACTGTTCCCATATTGCCCAGAGGGACGCTGGATGAGCTCCTGGCTATAGAGCATATGGAAGTGGAGCCCTTCCCGAGCTGAGTCAAGAGGCCAGATATTCCCTTCCAGGTCATGGGGGCAGGCCAGCCCCTCAGTTGGTGAGGAGATGGCCCAGGAATCTGTCTGACAGACATGTGCAGGTAATGTTGTCAGTGCACTAAAAAACTATTAAACTATAAGGAACAAAGATGGATATATTCACTGGACTATAAGGAACAAAGATAGATATATTCACTACTTCTCATCCTTTGAAGTTCACTCCATCCGTCTATTCTACCCGCTGCCACTTAGAGTTGCAGTCATCACCGCCCCCCTGATAAGTCCCTCTTTTCCTTCCTTCCTGACTTCGATGCCTGGCTCTCCGTTTTTCTTGAACCCTCATCCCTGTCCCTCATTCTTGGAGACTTTAACATACACGCTGATGACCCATCCGACTCTTATGCTTCTCAGTTCCTTACTCTGACCGCCTCCTTCAACCTCCAACTGAGCTCCTCCACCCCTACTCACCAAACTGGCCATTGTCTTGACCTCGTCCTCTCCTCTGCCTGCTCACCCTCCAATTTCTGCGCCTCAGCTCATCCTCTCTCAGACCATCACCTGATCATCTTCACACTTCATCACCCTCCCCCTCAGTCCCACCCAACACTAACCACTACTTCCAGGAATCTTCAGGCTGTCGACCCCCCCCCCCCCCCCCAACCTATCCTCTAGTATCTCTAATCTCCTCCCTTCCATCATGTCCTCTGAGTCTGTTGACGAGGCCGTCTCCGCTTACAATGCCACTCTCTCCTCTGCTCTGGACACCCTTGCACCATCCATCTCCCGTCCCACAAGGCGTACTAATCCCCAGCCCTGGCTGACCCCTTGCATCCGATACCTTCGCTCCTGTGCCCGATCGGCTGAACGCCTCTGGAGGAAATCTCGCACCCATACCGATTTCATTCATTATAAATTCATGCTATCCTCCTTCCAGTCCTCCTTATTCCTTGCCAAACAGGACTATTACACCCAACTGACTAATTCTCTCAGCTCTAACTCTCGCCGTCTCTTCGCCACCCTTAACTCCCTCCTCAAAGTTCCGTCCGCTCCCACCCCCACTCATTCACTCCTCAATCGCTGGCTGACTACTTCTGCGACAAGGTGCAGAAGATCAACCTCGAATTCACCACCAAGCCACCTCCTCCTCTCCACCCTTTAACCCACTCCCTCAACCAACCGACCCAGGCCCCCTTCTCCTCTTTTCCTGATATCACCGAAGAGGAAACCGCCCACCTTCTTTTCTCCTCGAAATGCATCACCTGTTCCTCTGATCCCATCCCCACCAACTTACTTAACACCATCTCTCCTACTGTCACCCCTCCATCTGTCATATCCTAACCTCACTCTCTCCACTGCAACTGTCCCTGACACCTTCAAGCATGCTGTAGTCACACCACTCCTCAAAAAACCATCACTAGACCCTACCTGTCCCTCCAACTACCGCCCCAATTCCCTCCTACCCTTCCTCTCCAAGATACTTGAACGCACCGTTCACAGCCGTTCGCTTGATTTTCTCTCCTCTCATGCCATCCTCGATCCGCTTCAATCTGGCTTTCGCCCTCTACACTTGACAGAAATGGCTCTATCTAAAGTCTGTAATGACCTGTTCCTTGCCAAATCCAAAGGTCACTACTCCATCTTCATCCTCCTCAACCTATCCGCCGCTTTTGACATTGTCAATCACAATTTACTTCTTGCCACACTATCCTCATTTGGGTTCCAGGGCTCTGTCCTCTCCTGGTTCTCCTCTTATCTCTCTCACCGTACCTTCAGAGTACATTTCCATGGATCTTCCTCCACCCCCATCCCGCTCTTTGTTGGAGTTCCTCAGGGATCTGTCCTTGGACCCCTCCTTTTTTCAATCTACACCTCTTCCCTGGGCTCGCTGATCTCATCTCATGGCTTCCAATATCATCTTTATGCTGACGACACCCAGCTTTATCTCTCCACACCAGACATCACTGCGGAAACCCAGGCCAAAGTATCGGCCTTCTTATCCGACATTGCTGCCTGGATGTCCAACTGCCACCTGAAACTGAACATGGCCAAGGCAGAGCTTATTGTCTTTCCACCCAAACCCACTTCTCCTCTCCCTCCACTCTCTATCTCAGTCGAATGCACCCTCATCCTCCCCGTCTCATCTGCCCGCAACCTCGGTGTCATCTTCTACTTCTCCCTTTCCTTCTCTGCGCATATCCAGCAGTTAGGCAAGACCTGTCGCTTCTTTCTCTATAACATCAGCAAAATTCGCCCTTTCCTCGCTGAGCACACCACCCGAACTCTCGTCCACTCTCTCTCATTACCTCTCGCCTTGACTACTGCAACCTACTCCTCACTGGCCTCCCACTTAGCCATCTATCCCCCCTTCAATCCGTTCAGAACTCTGCTGCGCGTCTTATCTTCCACCTGGACCGATATGCTCATATCACCCCTCTCCTCAAGTCACTTCACTGGCTTCCGATCAGGTACCGCATACAGTTCAAGCTTCTCCTACTAACCTACAAATGCACTCGATCTGCAGCCCCTCATTACCTCTCTACCCTCATCTCCCCTTACGTTCCTACCCGAAACCTCCGCTCACAGGACAAATCCCTCCTCTCAGCACCCTTCTCCACCACTGCCAACTCCAGGCTCCGCCCTTTCTGCCTCGCTTCACCCTATGCTTGGAATAAACTCCCTGAGCCCATACGCCATGCCCCCTCCCTGCTCATCTTCAAATCCTTGCTCAAAGCCCACCTCTTCAATGTCGCCTTCAGCACCTAACCTTTATACCTCTACTCAGGAAATCTAGACTGCCCAGCTTGACATTTCGTCCTTTAGATTGTAAGCTCCTTTGAGCAGGGACTGTCCTTCTTTGTTAAACTGTACAGCGCTGCGTAACCCTAGTAGTGCTTTAGAAATGTTAAGTAGTAGTAGACTCTGTGCAACCAAAAGGGTCAAATGCAGAGATCAAATGGTGGTCACAGATTTAATCAGATGTTTGCGTCATGATGTAGTTCACGTTATGCAGGATCCATACTGAATCTGTCATGTGATTTATTTAAATGTCGGTGGAACACCGCCACCATTGTCATGAAGATTTGGAAGACTGTATACAATTATGTATGTTTATAGATAATTTCAAAGGTGTTTGAAGTGGTTGGGGCTTTTTTTGCTTCTACAGTGGACCACTTCCCTGATGAAGGATTCGAAACTGGCTGCGTAGGCGGTGGATCTGTTTTATCAAGCTAAGTACTGCTCTTCTTTAATACATAAGAAGAATGTTTGCGGATACAGTTAGATTATGGAAGAAAGTGAAATGAAAGATGAAAACTGCACAAAGTAATATGATACTTTAAGGAAATAAAACATGAAAAAAAACCCCAGGACCAATGAAGGTATTGAATGAGCAGCATATCTTGCTGTTTATTGTGACTTGCCTGAAATAAGCCACTTCTGACGGTCCTTAAATATTCAGCCCATAATTTAAAATCCATGTAGGATTGAGTATATATGATGTGTTTATGACATTTTGAAGATTTTTGGAATTGCTGGGGTTTTTTAATTCAGATGTTTTCCCTTGCAATAAAAATATTTGCTCAGTTATTAGACAGATTCCTGGGCTATTTCCTCACCAACTGAGGGGCCGGCCTGCCCCCAGGAGCTGGCAGGCAATATCTGGCCTCTAGACTCAGCTCGGGATGGGCTCCTCTCCCACATGCTTTACAGCCCTGAGCTGGGAGAAGGGAGTGATAAGGGAGACTGCAGTCCTGTGTCCCCCCCCCCTCCCTTTGGGGAACTAGGTAGCAGGTTTTCATGGACCTTACAGAACTTGTGTCAAGTGTTGTAGTTGGCAACCTTAGTTCAACTGTTATCACAGGCTGTGGCAGGCCCTACAACATTTGCCATCACTTAAGTTTTGCGTATTAGAGGCACAGCATGAAAGTTTGGGGTGTGGCCTGGGATCCTAGGAGTGGCTAGGTTTGAGTCCCACAGGGTCTTCTTCTGCTGCAGGGCCCATTAGATACCTCTATTAGCACAGTCCTCTGGTAGAGCACTAGATATTCAGGGGAAGCTGCTCCGATTGTGGATATTGAGGGCCCTTTGGACATTCTATTTCTCTCTTTTCATATTTCCAGAGAGCAGAAGTCATCTCTCCCCTTCTCTGGGTATGCAAGGCATAGAGTGCGACCCAACGTATCCTTTAACTCCTGCATGCCTGAATTTTGTTCAGGTCCCCATTCCCAAGGTGTGTCCTTTTTCAAAAGTTTGACCAGGGTTTGGACAATCTCTGCGTATTGATCTATAAATTGTTGGGAATAGTTGCAGATCTTTAAAGTGGACTAACACAGCCACACTACTTAAAATCACATGTATAAATTTGCAGCAGAAGTGCAATAACTAGAGAAGAATGAGTCAACATCCCAAATGGGAAGGAAAATATTGCCTTAGCTGGAAAAGGAGACATTTGTTTTGTTACATTTGTACCCTGCGCTTTCCCACTCATGGCAGGCTCAATGGGGCTTACATAGGGCAATGGAGGGTTAAGTGACTTGCCCAGAGTCACAAGGAGCTGCCTGTGTCTGAAATGGGAATTGAACTCAGTTCCTCAGTTCCCCAGGACCAAAGTCCACCACCCTAACCACTAGGCCACACCTCCACTTCTCTTGCACATAGAAATGATCCAGTTTAAAGCTCTTTGCCCCAACACAATTAAAATACCATTTTTCACTCTTGATTTTCAGAAAAATAAAAACCATCATTACTTACTATCTCTCCTGCAAGGGCATCATAGAACCTCTCAAGCAGCTGCACTGTTGTACTCTTGCCGCAGCCACTGCTGCCCACTAAAGCGAGGGTCTGCCCCTTCTTCACTTTCACATTTAATCCTTGAAGAACTTTCACATCTGGTCGGGTTGGGTAATTAAACACAATCTCTTTAAATTCCACATTACCATCAAAGCTTTCCTGAAAAAAATAATATTTAACATACAAATTAAGTTGTAAGAAAATTCGGAGAGTAACCTGTAAAAATATAGAAGCCAATTGTAAATAGCCATTTTATTTACAATATACCCTGGTGCTTTTAACCTATGCATATTGCTCTCAATATTGAAATGGAAACCACATGTAATCAGTGTTAATTTCTACCTAATACTCCACACAGATCAGTTCTACTGCTTAATAATGTTGATAATCTCAAAAACCACACTAGCAGTGAAAAAGTGTCTATATTGGATAGGGGGAAAAGTCTAAACAAACTGTAGCAAAAACACAATGGTTGATTGTACACAGTAACAAGTCATCATAGACTAAAAAAACCTTTTTTTCTCTTTTTTTGTCTATCTAGTCTTTTTTTTCATCTTTTTTATATATGTGTTATTGTAACACGTCCTTATGCATCAATGTCCTTCAAAATCTTTTAGAATCAAAAAGATGAATTTATATGGACTTATCTTTATATCGTAGGCTCCAGCTTCTGTGATAATTCACGTGCAGTCTCAATGGTCCAAAGGAAACATTAAACGACGAGCAACATCGCTTGAAGCTTTGCATTTTATTATTTATTTATTCATTCATTCATACTTGTAACCCACAATTATCCAAAAATGAGTTTCGGTTCAATGTGGCTTACATTTAACAGTTGTTACAGATTGCATTGATTCAATTACATTTACAACATTGTATGATGTGTTTTACAGTGGTTGGCAAGATAACTATTAGTGAGTATGGAATACTCATTGGGTTTCTTGAGAAAGGTATGTCAGTTCTTTGAAATGAAAAAATGCGATACAGTTAGAGGTTGTGTTGTGGTTCCAGAATGATTAGTGCATATTTTACTCATAGAATTTCCTGAAGAGGTAGGTCTTTAGGTCTTTTCTGAACTGGAGGTAGTTTGTGATGCTTTTTATGACTATGGGAATTGAGTTCCACCATTTTGAGCCCAGGTAGCTAAATCACACAGTGTAGGTGGACTTGTACAGTACGTTTTTGCATTTGAGCAGGTGAAGTAGTACATAAACTCTGGTTCCTGGGTTTGCATTTCTTGGTGATAGTTTGATCATGTCTAGCATATAGTCCGGTGACATGCCAAACAGTATTTTGAAGATGATCATACTGGAGGGATCCAAGAAGGCCGCTGGATAGGACGCCGAGAGTTAAGCTCCTCAAACAGAATATAACATTTTTTTCCCTGTTTAAATTGATTTTTGATAAACTTACGGTTCTGCTGTTTGCGGAATGCCAAAGAGAAAGGGGAAACCTCGGGGACCCCTTCCTCCCAAGGTGGAAACCCCTTCTCTTTGTCAGACATCGATCTCGGCGTTCCTGGCTTCTACTCCGACGGGCGCATCTGCAGCCGGTGCTGGGGACAGCATCGGCTTGGAGAGTGATTTTTCACTCAGCCCTGCAGGCCCTTTGACTCCTCCGTTTCCGCGGCCGACTGGAGTTGTAGTACCGGAGAAGGATATTTCTATATCTCCGAAGGAGAGGCAAACTCCAGTAGAGGCGCTGGGGAAAATGGAGGAAACCCAGCGATTACAGGCGAGAGAGACGGTCCCGATGGAACTTTATTCTATAGCACAAGCTGAAACAAGTTTGTTGTTGGCCGGGACATAGCCACTGGTAAGACCTGCTGTAATATCGCTGGAGACTATTTGGACTGCTTTGGAAAGCCTCCATAAGGTCTGTTCATCTTTTATTTCTGTATCTTTGAATAACTCCACACAAGTAAAAGCTATAAAAGTTGAACTTGAAACTATTTCAGCTAAACAATTGAATACAGAAGGAGAATTGAGAAAATTAAACGAAATCCAAACCCAAGCAGTGGGAGACAAATTGTTGACAATGAGAAAGATTGAACATCTTGAAAATTCCATGAGAAATCAAAATCTGAGAATTTTGAACTTTCCTTTCAATGACTTAATATCACCGAAGGAGATGTTTTTTAAATTTCTTAGAGAGGAGTTTAAGTATTCTGAACAGATGTATCCTCCGGTTCAAAAAATGTATTACTTGCCAATTAAACAGGAAAAGTTACAACAAAATGAGAAGGAAATTCAAGATCAATCAAAGGATCAAGCTGTGGGTTTGGACTTAACCACTTTTCTAGAACAATCTATGGAAGAGGAAAAAAAAGAGATCTACACTAATTGTGAAATTTGTCTTCCTCCAAGATAAGGAAGCTTTGTTGAAATTCTACTTTCAGAGATTTCTTAGGAGGGAGAATTCTTATTTTTCCTGATGTATCCAAATGGACTCAATTGCGTAGAAATAAGTTTTTGGAATTAAGAGAGGATGTAATTTTGTTACAAGCGAAATTTCAATTGCAATTCCCATGCAAATGTTTGGTAATATTCAAGGATAAGAAATATATTTTCTATGAGGTAGAACAACTTTCTGAATTTATAAAGGCCAGGAGGCAACTGGGACAATCCTCATAGTAAAGATGCCAATAGAATATAAGAAGCTAAATGTTCTATAATTTTTGCTTTATTTCCAACTCCTCTTGGTTAACGTCTAGGACATCTTGGATCTTAATTTGACTACTATTTGAGCGAGGAACAAGCTGA
Organism: Microcaecilia unicolor; assembly: GCF_901765095.1. Lineage (NCBI taxonomy): Eukaryota > Metazoa > Chordata > Amphibia > Gymnophiona > Siphonopidae > Microcaecilia > Microcaecilia unicolor. The sequence goes on along the minus strand of NC_044031.1, from coordinate 123,119,335 downwards.
CTTACCTTGTTTTAAAATTTTTCTTTTTGTGTAAACAAAATGTTTCTAGTGCTCTGTAAAATTGCCTCAAAGATATTTATCTTTGTAAATTCATGTTAAAATGAATAAATAAATATTTTAAAAAAGATGATCATACTAGTTTTGAAAAATAGACTAGCCTTGATTGGAAGCCTGACATCGGTGCCAGGCAAAATGGTAGAGACTATTATAAAGAACAAAATTACAGAACATATTCAAAAGCATGGATTAATGAGACAAAGCCAGCATGGATTTAGTGAAGGGAAATCTAGCCTCACCAATCAATTACATTTCTTTGAAGGGGTGAACAAACAATTGGATAAAGGCAAGCCGGTTGATATTGTGTATCTGGATTTTCAAAAGGCGTTTGACAAAGTACCTCATGAAAGACTCCAGAGGAAATTGGAAAGTCGTGGGATAGGAGGTAGTGTCCTATTGTGGATTAAAAACTGGTTAAAGGATAGAAAACAGAGAGTAGGGTTAAATGGTCAGTATTCTCAATGGAGAAGGGTAGATATTGGGGTTCCCCAGGGGTCTGTGCTGGGACTACTGCTTTTTAACATATGATTTAGAGATGGGAGTGACTAGTGAGGTAATTAAATTTGTTGACGACACAAAGATATTCAAAGTAGTTAAATCGTGGGAGGACTGTGGAAAAATTACAAGAGGACCTTAAGAGACTGGGCGTCTAAATGGCAGATGACGTTTAATGTGAGCAAGTGTAAAGTGATGCATGTGGGAAAGAGGAACCCGAACTATAGCTACGTAATGCAAGGTTCCACGTTAGGAGTCGCCGACCAAGAAAGGGATCTTGGCGGCATCGATGATACGTTGAAATGCTCTGCTCAGTGTGCTGCGGTGGCTAAGCAAGTAAATAGAATGTTAGGTATTGTTAGGAAAGGAATGGAAAACAAAAGTGAGGACGTTATAATGCCACCAACCCCTCTTCCCCCCGCCACCCAATTTCAGCTAAGGAATGGATCCACAGAAGCTTAGCTGAAATTGGGTGGCGGGGGGAAGAGGGGTTGGTGGTTGAGAGCCTAGGATAGGGGAGGGCAGACTTATACGGGGTCTGTGCCAGAGCCGGTGATGGGAGGCGGGAAATACTGTTGGACAGACTTATACGGTCTGTGCCCTGAAAAAGACAGGTACAAATCAAGGTAAGGTATACACATATGAGTTTATCGTGGGCAGACTAGATGGACCGTGCAGGTCTTTTTCTGCCGTCATCTACTATGTTACTATGTTACTTTGTATCGGTCCATGGTGCAACCACACCTTGAATATTGTGTTCAATTCTGGTTGCCGCATCTCAAAAAAGATATAGTGGAATTAGAAAAGGTATAGAGAAGGGCAATGAAAATGATAAAGGGGATGGGACGACTTCCTTATGAGGGAAGGCTGAAGCGTCTAGGGCTCTTCAGCCTGGAGAAGAGACAGCTGAGGGCAGATATGAAAGAGGACTATAAAATAATGAGTGCAGTGGAATGGGTAGACATGAATCATTTACTCTTTCCAAAAATACTAGGACTAGGGGGCATGTGATGAAGCTACAAAGTAGTAAATTTAATACAAATCGGAGAAAATCTTTCTTCACTCAACGTGTAATTAAACTCTGGAATTCGTTGCCAGAGAATGTGGTAAAGGCAGTTAGCTTAGCGGGGTTTAAAAAGGGTCTGGACAGTTTCCTAAAGGAAAAGTCCATAGACCATTATTAAATTAACTTGGGAAAATCCACTGCTTTTTTTCTGGGATAAGCATCATAAAATGTATTGAGCTTTCCTGGGATCTTTCCAGGTATTTGTGACCTGGATTGTGTTATGATTGTGGTCAGAATCCCTCTCAAACTTACCTTTTTCCTGGGGGTCAGCTTCTTAGCTGGCTTCTGTTTCTTTTGTTTGGCCCTTCTGAGCTAGCTCTCTCTCTCTGTGCTGGCTGCTGCCAGCATGAGGTTAATTGTTTCACTCTACTGCAGCTGTGGGTGTGGACTGAGTTAGCTCTACCTCTTTCTGGGTGTACTGGCTTCAAGTGCTTCATGATGCTGCATTGGTGTGGGTTGGGCCTCTCTGGGTTTCAGTGTGCTGTCTGCCTGGCTAGGGAGTGCGACATCATCTGGTAGGGCCTTGATAGGAAGTTGTATTCTTCCCTTCAGGGCCTTTGCAACGTTTGCTTCTGGCTACTTGCTTTAGGTCCAGGTTAGTGTTAGTGAAGTGTGCACTTGTGACGGTGTGTTTAGCTTTCCTGCTTTTCCCTTGTGGTTCCCCTGCTTTCCCTTTTGGTGCTTTGGAAGCACTCCCATGTTTGGGGCTTTGGAAGCCCTTCTGTGGTTAGTGCTTGGTAGCACTCCTGTGTTTGGGGCTTTGGAAGCCCTTCTGTATTTGGTGCTTTGGAAGCACTTCTGACTTCTGTGTTTAGCTTCCCTGTTTTTCCCTGGTGGCTCCCCTGTTTTCCCTCTTGGTGCTTTAGAAGCATTCCTGTGTTTGGGGCTTTGGAAGCCCTTCTGTGTTTGGTGCTTTGGGAAGCACATCTGTTGTTTGGTGCTTAGAAGCACTGTGGTTAGTTTAGGGTGTAGAGCTCTGTGTAGCTTGGTGCTTAGGAGCACCTGTGTTAGCTTATGTTTAAGTTCCCTGCTTTCTCCCTGTGGCTCCACTGTTTTCCTCTGGTTAGTTTAGTGCTGTGGAGCACTGCTGTAGCCAGGTGCTTAGAAGCACCTGGGGTAATGTACGTGTTTAGGTTCCCTGCTCTTTCCCTGTGGCTCCCCTGCTTTCCCTAGTAGTGCTTAGGAGCACTCTTGTTAGTATAGGGCTTTGGAAGTCCTTCTGTTGTGTAGTGCTTAGTAGCACTGTTAGTGTAGCGCTTCGTAGCGCTGCTGGTAGTTTAGTGCTTAAGTCTGTTAGTTTATTGTTAGGAACACTTAGTTTAGGATTTAGGAGTACTGCTGTTTCCAGCTTGTTCGAGAGTCCTGGTCCCTGTGTCATCCGGTATCCAGTAAGTCCTGCCGGCCACTCGAACCCAGGAGCTCAACCCTTGGGGGGCAGTGGCTAAGTGCAGGTGAAGCTGTATGGACCAGTCCGGTGTGTTCCAGTCCAGTGTTCCAGTCCTGTGTCCTCCAGTCCGGGGGGATTCCAGTCCAGTGTTCCAGTCCTGGGTCCTCCAGTCCAGGGGATTCCAGTCCATGTGTTCCGGCTCGCTGGGCGGTGCCTGCAGTCCCTGCCAGGTGCCGGTGTGCTTTCCCAGCATTGGTTGGTGGGTTTGCCTGCTGCTGTCGCTCCTCGTCAGCAGCCCAAGGGCTCACGTTTGCTCCAGAGCCCGGCCCCGAAGGCTCTGAACCTGAGAACCTGACAGATTGGCCACTGTTGGAAATAGGATACTGGGCTTGATGGACCTTTGGTCTGTCTCAGTGTGGCAATACGTATGTAGAATTATGAGTAGTGGGGTTGCTCTATCATATTTCAACTTTTTGAATATCAGTCTCACTGCTGTGTTTTGGACAGCCTGCAACTATCATAGTAGGTTTTCTTTGCAGCCTATGTATGCTGCATTACAGTAGTCTAGTTGGGACATCATCATCATCATTTGTACTAAGACTGTCTGGGAAAATAGTCTCTGATTCTTCAGTTTCCATAGTGTTTTGAAGCTTTTTGACGTGATTGCAGCAACTTGGTCTTCAAGGGTCAGATGTTTGTTGAGAATGATTTCTAGTATTTTTATTTGTTTCAATTGTATAAGATTGTTGATATTGTGATAAGGTGGGAGAATTCAAGCCAGGCAGGAGCAGGTGCGGGGCCAAACTACACATCCCAGAAGGTAGTGGGAAAGGGAAGCAGGAAGGTGAATTCAAAAACCTGTCAGGGACTTCACATTGGGGAGGTGGAGGGAAAGGCTGGAGGGAGCAGCAGCTATGGCGCTCAATGACCAGGAGGGGGAGCAGTAATGGAAGGACTCAATTTCCCTGGGTCAAAAATCAATACAAGATGCCTTCCACCTGGGAGGCAGAGGAGGAAGCTAACCGACAGGCTGGGAAGGAGCCAGAGTTAATGGAGTGTTTGGAGGAAGAAGAAAGCGAGAGTACAGGATTGCCAGGTTTGAATGAGCAGATGGATATAGACTGTGATTGTACTCTGGTGCAGGGTTGCAGGGGTTTGAAGGCAGTGGGTGGTCACAGGAGTCAAGTTGCTGTGTAGAGGGAGGTGTACTAACATCCTGCAACCACTCAAGAGAAAAGACTTTAAAAACTGGAAACCAGGAGGTTTGAACTTTGGGGGAACTGACATTTACACGGGGAGTTTTCTTTTGCTATGATTCTTTTTGGAACTGCATAGGACATTGTCTAAGTGAACTGAGTTGTGACGAGGGGGGAGGGGAGAATAAACAGCCTTGAACTAAAAGCTGTGTTGCTTTGAGAGACTTTGTGTATGGACTGCTAGAGGGAGGAGCTGGATTGCAAAAAACCCGGTTACCCGCAGACCAGACAGGAGAATCGTTAGGAAGCTGGTCACTACCCCAGAGGGATTGCCACCAGGGTATTACAATATATTATGATGTTTTGGTAAGTGGTGGGATTGTGCTGGATGGATAGAACCAGGAGTTTGGTTTTGTCTTGGTTCAATTTGAGTTTGACACTTGTGGCCCATTTTTCCATGAAGTCGAGATCTGTTCTGGCCTTATCCAGTATATCTGTGATGCTGTTGTTGAAAGGTATGTAGATGGTGACATTGTCTGCGTATATGAATAGGTTTAAACCCATTTTTTCCAGTTTCTTGCCAAGTGGAGACATCAGGACATTGAATAATATTGATGATATCGGGGAACCCTGAGGAACTCCACATTCAGGGATCTAGGAAGCTGAAAACTCATTGGACATCTTGACAAGGTAGGATCTAGTTCTTAGAAAACCGTTGAACCAGGCTGCTACTGCTCCAGTTATTCCTATGTTGTCAAGCAGGGTCATTAGTATTCTGTGATCTACTAGGTCGAAGGTGCTTGACATATCGAATTGTAGTAGTAGTATTGACTTGCCTTGGCTTATTATTCTTCTGAATCTTGTGATCAGGGTGGTTATGACTGTTTCAGTGCTATAGCATTGTGTGAAGCCTGATTGAGAGCTGTGAAGGACTGAGTAGTGCGTTAGGTATTCCATTAATTGTTGTGCTACTAGTCCCTCCATTGTTTTGGTCAGCAGTGGTATTGATGCCACTGGTCTGTAATTAGTGAGCTCACTGATCTTTCTGATGGCATTTTTAGGGATTGGAGTATGATGTTGCCTTTGTCAGAAGGGATATGGCCTTTCGAGAACATGTATTCCACGTGTTTTATTTATTTGTTATATTTGTATCCCACATTTTCCCACCTATTTGCAGGCTCAATGTGTACCGTAGAAGAGATCGCCAGTTATGGTATGAACAGTTAAGCATTTAATGAACCAATCTGGTGGGTTTTCCATCATGTAGTTTGGGCTGCTGTCTAGTAGGCAATTGGCGTGTGCATATTCTGTCAGTAGTGCTTTTACTGAACTGGTTATTGGCATCTTGAAGGAGGATCAGATTCTGTCCGCCTTGATGTGGTCCTCATAGATTTCACATTCATGTAGGAAATCTATGAGTGTTGTTTGTTTTGCAACTAGGTTTGATTTTATATTTGTTTTTTTCTCAAAATATTTGCGAGCTCATCTGCTGTTGGTGGTTTTTGTTTGATGTTAGCAGAGCTTGTATGTTCAGTACACTTTTCATTAGTTTGCATATTTTTTCATGTTTATCTCTTTTGGGCACATGTATGTGCTGTAATATTCAGCTTTGGCTCTTTTTATGATGTGTTCATACTTGCGTAGGGCTTTCCTCCATGTGGTTTTGTTCATGTCTGATTTGTTTTTGGACCATTTTCTTTCCAGTTTCCTGAACAGTTTTTTCTTCTCTAATAGTTCCTCATTGAACCAGGGGTGCGGTTGTCATTCCTCTTTGTTTTCATTTTGAGTGGTGCTATTTCATTTAGTGTGTTTCCACTTAGTTCGTCCCAGTTTCTCATGAAGTGAATGCTAGTGGATATTATGTTTGATTGGTTATTCATCGCTGTTGACCAGAAGCTATGGTTGTCCACTTTTCCTCTGGTTAGGATAGTGTGTGGTGTCCTCAGTGCTCTGATTTTGCCATTCTCTCTCCTTTGAAATGTGAAAGTGAGTTTGTTATGGTCTGACTATGGCACCTCTGCCCAGTTATGATTCTCTATTATATGGTTGTCTAAATAGGATTACTTATATATATAGTGACTTTGCTATTATACATGTAGGTGGCAGTACTTTCAAGGATAAGTGGCACATTTTATCAAACTACACATCTGAAGGGAGCCAATTAAGAAGCTAAGATCTGAAACTTTTAATATTTTGAGCTGGTTTTGAACTCCTGCGAAGTAAGCACTATTTGCCCCTCAAGCTTTCCTCCTAATCTCAGGTCCAAATAGTTAAGCAGGGGTTCTGCATCACTTGAAGCAGGTGTACATGCTAATGTGGAAATTTTCTTCAGTATACGCTGTACATATACTACAATTGTAAAAAATGGAATACACATACACATTGAAGGGTGGCCACACCACATCCAAAATGTTCACCCTGCAACTTCCATGCATGAGTAGGATAGCACCTTTTCGAAAATCATTACTTCATTCATATGTTAAATTCTATGTATAAATGACCTTTTAAGATGTGTAAATGGTGCCTAACCCTTCTAAAATCACCTCCATAATTTCCAGAAATGAGAATAGGGCCTCCAATTACTGGACTGCATGCTCACTGTAGGGTTATGATGTCTTCTCTTGTCATTGTAACAGAGTTACCAGAATGTTCCACCTGATTAAGAACAAGTTGGGACATACGTGACCGTCTCTAAAAAAAAGATGACTAAAGACTTAAATCCAAAATGTTGAGAGTGGCCAATTTTTCATGTCATGGACCCATAAGGAGTATGAAAAAGTTACATGTTTGAACTGTAACTTTTTATTTTATTTTTTCACATAAAAGGATGAAGTTTGGACTGCTGTATTACAAATTGTTTGCTCTAACAGAATTCATTAAAACCTCATTCCTTGTTTCTGAAGACTTTAGTCACCTTTTCCCAGAGATGGTCACATAATTGTCTTAGGGAAATCAGAACTAAAAGTCCTTGTTTGCCATGAGGCAAAAACAGAACTGGTCCAACTTGTCTCCAATTATCAGCTTGTATTTGGTTATCCTTTAGCATAAGAAACAAGCGCTGTTAGCCTCTAATGGTTCACTGGAAAACTGTGTTAATGATTTTTATAAAAAACCTATATCTAATGTAATTCTGCTCTGGCTCTACAAAAAAAAAAAACCCCAACAACTCAATAATCATAAAGATGATTTCAAGATGAGAAATCAAATTAAAAATGCACCTAGAACAATAATCACTTCAAAGCAAATGAATTACATCAACCATAAACACAGTTGCACTCACAGGTTTTTTGCCATCTTCGTTGTAACTGTCTATAGCTGGCTCTCTCTCAAGCAACATGAATATATGGGCTGCTGATATCTTGGCTTTAGCATAGTCTGGTGCAAATGTACTGGTCTGTCCCAGCGCCATTGCACCAAACACAATAGCTGAAAATACCCTGAAAGAATGAAACAAGACAGTTCATGAGAACCCAGTGAAGAGGCATTTTGGATTCTTTATTTTGCTGTTATGTGTACCTTAAACAAGGAATTGTCCTTATCTTGTTTTTGCTTCAGGCTCTTTTATCTCTCTTTTATGTAGCAGAAGACATGGGGGCTCATTTTCAAAGCACTTAGACTTACAAAGTTCCATAGGATACTTTATGCAACTTTATAAGTATAAGTGCTTAGAAAATATGCCTACAATCTGTCATTACAGAGGATCTCCCCAAACTGGTGCATTAGTAATGTCTTCTGCCAGCTTTCACTAGCACTGAGGGACTGAGCACTCAAGAAAACTGGAGAGGAAGAACTAAACACCATGATGGGAAGATCTACTGCAGTCACTGAGAGTGGCACAGACCCAGCAGGTTCTTCAAATACATGGAGGGGCATAATCGAACGCAAACGCCTATGTTTAAGAACATCCATCTCTGAGAACGGGTCCGTGAAGGGGTGGGCCGAACCTTTTTTTCGAAAAAAATGGATGTCCATCTTTTTTTCGAAAATACGGTTTGTACCAGGCAAATGCATTGGATTAGGGAGTTTTTTGAGCTTGGCGTTTTTGATTTTTAGCGATAATCGAAACTGAAGCGGCCCAGCTCAAAAACGACCAAATCCAAGGCATTTGGTCATGGGAGGGGCCAGCATTGGTAGTGCACTGGTCCCCCTGAGATGCCTCTATGCCAGCCTCAAATATCATACCTAGCTCCATGACAGCAGTATGCAGGTCCCTGGAGCAATTTTAGTTTAGTTGGTGCTGCGCGGGACCCATGCAGAGAGGAAAAATCGGAAGAAAAAAAAACATGCAAGTGCAGTCAGGGATGTCCAAAGTAAAACAATAGTAATAGGAGGATTCAAACCAGCCACCTTTTGATTACAAGACAAGTGCTCTAACCACTGCACCACTTATTCAGTTGTTTAGTTGTCCTTCCCTTTCCATTCAGTCCCTCCAAGTTTCTATCAGCCAATCACAGCTGTTTAGCTGATACTGATGTCAGCTAAACGAGCTATGATTGGCTGACAGAAACTTGGAGGGACTTAATGGAAAGGGAAGGACATCTAAACAAACTGATTCATGTGGTGCAGTGCTTAGAGCACTTGTCTTGTAACCAGAAGGTGGCTGGTTTGAATCCCCTTATTACTATTGTTTTAATTTGGAGGTCCCTGACTGCACTTGCATGTTTTTCTTTTCTTCCGATTTTTGCTCTCTGCATGGGTCCCGCGCAGCACCAACTAAACTAAAATTGCTCCGGGGACCTGCATACTACTGTCATGGAGCTAGGTATGACATTTGAGGCTGGCACACAGGCTGAAAAAAAAAGTGTTTAAAGCTTGGGGTTTTTTGGTGGGAGGGGGTTAGTGACCACTGGGGGAGTCAGGGGAGGTCATCCCCGATTCCCTCCGGTAGTCATCTGGTCATTTAGAGCACTGTTTTGGGACCTGTTCGTGAAAAAACAGGGTCCACAAAAAGTGTCCTAAATTCTGGCTAAAAACGCAGTTATTTTTTCGATTATTGGCCGAGCGCGCCCATCTCTCCTCGGCCGATAACCACACCCCAGTCTCGCCTTCACCACGCTTCCGACACGCCCCCGTCAACTTTATGCGTTCCCGCGACGGAGTGCAGTTGGAAACACCCAAAATCGGCTTTCGATTATACCGATTTGGGCACCCATGAGAGAAAGATGTCTATCTCCTGATTTAGGTCGGAATTTGGGCGTTTTTCTCTTTCGAAAATAAGCTGGATTGTAACATAGTAGATGACGGCAGAAAAAGACCTACACGGTCCATCCAGTCTGCAGAGCAGCTTCTCTCATTTTATCACTTCACAGTAAAGTTAAAAGGCAAAAAAAAAGAAGCAAAAGAAAAAAAAAGCAGCTTGCAATAATAAAACAAGTAGGCATTTGATTTTTAAGCTACAAAAATGGTATGGGATTTGTATTGCAAACCGTACAATGAGAGACTTGCTGACCTGAACATGTATACCTTGGAGGAAAGGAAAAACAGGGGTGACATGATACAGACGTTCAAATATTTGAAAGGTATTAATCCGCAAATGAACTTTTTCAGGAGACGGAAAGGTGATAGAACTAGAGGACATGAATTGAGGTTGAAGGAGGGCAGACTAAGGAGTAATATCAGGCAGTATTTTTTCACAGAAAGGGTGGTAGATACGTGGAATGCCCTCCCACGGGAGATGGTGGAGATGAAAACGGTTAATGGAATTCAAACATGCGTGGGATAAACACAAAGGAATCCTGTTTAGAAGAAATGGATCTGTGGAATCTCAGCGGAGATTGAGTGTTGATGCCGGTATTTGGAGAGTGAAACCAGCGCAGGGTGGACTTCTACGGTCTGTGCCTTGATCGTGACTGAATAGATATGGATGGGCTGGAGTGTAAATTTTAAGGGGCTTCAACGTTAGCTTCAGAACCTTTAGTACAGGAACAGTGTTGGGCAGACTTTTACGGTCTGTGCCCTGAGAAAAGCAGGGACAAATCAAACTCGGGTATACATGTAAAGTATTACATACAATGTAAAATCAGTTTATCTTGTTGGGCAGACTGGATGGACCGTTCAGATCTTTATCTGCTGTCATTTACTATGTTACTATATAAATAAAAATAAAATCTTACAGCCCTTACTGAATATTTAAGGTTTCTATAATTCATAATTATAGCATATATTTGTAGGCATGGTTTAATAGGAGCAGCCCTATGTATGACAATTTATTTTTTTGCATCCTGTTGGATAAAAAATCAACATCACAATCTAGCTAGCTTTTTGTTTATCCTAATCAGTACAACTGATAAGTGAGTCCATTAGAAGGGAGATGCAAACAGACATGAAGAGGGTAATTTATAAAGCTGTCACATGCCTATTTTATAAAGTCAAGTATGTGCCTGCTTGACTTTATAAAACATTAATGTAGGTGTGAAAGAATGCCTGTACATATTCAGTTTGCGGCAGTCAATGTTTTTCAGTGCAGTTAAGCGCCGCTGAATATCAGGGATGACCTGCTGAGCAGGGTTTAAGTGGAGAAGAGCCTCTCCTGCCCACTTAAACCCCACACAACGTGTGGACCGCGCCCAACCTCTGCCCCTGCCCACACAAATGGTAAAAGTATGTGCCATGACACTTAGGCATGTACTTTCCCAGTAGTCATTATTTCAGAAGAGGTATTAAAGCATGTTCTTAGCGCCTAAAGCTAGGCGGCACATAATAAAATTAGCCCCATCCCCCAGATTCTATATATGGTGCGCTGGGTAGCACATGTAAATTTGTGCATGAGGCCAATATACACACGTTACTAAATTAACAAGCCAATTAGTCTTGATAAGTAGCTGATAATGACCAATTATCACCACTAATTGGGCATAACTGGAATTTACATGCAGTTCTGTTTAGGCATATTCTAAAAAGTGGTCAGTAAATTCCCACGTGTGCAGCCAAAAAGGAGGCATGGTCATGGGAGGAGTGTGGGTGTGTCGGGGCCATCAATCTCATCTATGCGCATGTTTATAAAATTCAGGGGAGCGGGCTTAGATTTAGGCACAGGCATTTACACCAGATTTTCACTGGCATAAATGGTTGCGTCTAAATCTACGCACGTCCACCCGGCTTATACGCTATTCTATTTACAGCATCTGAATGTAGAGGCTTGAATCGGACACGCCTAGATTTTAGTCACTATATATAGAATATGGCCCTATATGCTAGGAAGGTCTAGGGTGGTATCCTTAAAGGTGGCCATAAGCATTTTCATTATCCTTGTTTGAGTACATTAAGTGTCATTTTACTAAGGTGCACTAACAGATTTAGTGTGCGTTAAGTGCCATGCAGCCCATACATATAGAATGAGCTGAATGGCATTTAGCATGCACTAATTGTCAGCACACGCTAAATCCGTTGGTGCACCTTAGTTAAAGAACCCCTAAGCAATGCAGAAACCTCTTTTAACGAAAAAGGCAGGCTGCAGGTTGGCCCAATCTTGTGCTAAAATTCTTATTTTCCCAGACCTGCAAGAGCTTAGCTTTTGGGTATGTGAGGTGTTTTTTTTTTTTTTTAATGTTGCTTCTTTTTTGTTTTCACTGGTGAGATTTTATAATTTTCTTTATATTTCTATTTTTTCATTTGGTTCTGCCTTTTTTTCTCTTTAATGCATGCTATTTGCCATTCCCTGATAATTAAACTTCTGTCCCCTCCCCTTAAGTTATCCATTTCCCTGAGTCTAACTGAAACAGGAGTGAATAGGCTACACACCTTTAATGAGGCTTGTAATTGGGGCTATATAAAAATCTGTTTTTTAGGGGGAAGATAAATTCCCCTTATTTCCTATCTCTATTTTTCTTTACTGCATTTTCTCTTCTCCCTGACGTGGGCTTTATTAATGAAAGATGATTATTTTCTTTTGCGTTGTATTTTGTTTCTTATTTTTGCACATTTTGGGCCCAATATTCAGCTGGCAGTGGCCAGCGCTTTTGCTGTCCGCCACAGTCATTAAACCCAGATATTAAAAACTGGGCCATTTCCAGCAACTGGTATTGAATATCCAGGGATTTAACCACTAAAATGTTAACTAGCTATGCTGATATTCAGCGCTAACTGGTTAACTTTTTTAGTGCTCAAAGACAGGCCTGCTATTCATGCACCCTATTTTAACCGCTAAACATCGCAGGTCTGGCACACTGAATATCAGCACCTAACCAGCTATTTCGTGAGATATAACTGGTTACAGGCTAGCAGATATTCATCTGGCGATAACCGGTTATCTCCCACTGAATACAGCCAGTTAAGCGCTAAAATGTTATTTAACTGGTCAGAAGCAATTCCTGACTGGTTAAATAGCGCTGAATATTGATTGGGTGGTTCTTTTCTTCATTGTAAAGTTTTTGAAAATGAATAAAAAAAGAGAGACAGGAGTGAAACTTAATTGCTCTTGCTCTACTAGAGCTGTACTCCAAAACGGTATCAGCCAACTAGTAAGGTTTTTGAAAATGTTTTACATATGGGTTTAACTGGCAAACAAGAAGAAATGAAACACAAGAAAATTGAACACATATATATTTTTTAAATTTCTTTTTCATTTAAAAGGAAAGCAGATCCCTACTTGTATCACCTTTCCCAAAGCACTGGGGGCCCTTGTACAAAGCTAAATTGGAACTACCACTGGCCCAACACGGCTGCTGGCGGTAGTTCTGGCTTGAGTGCATGCCATTTCTGGCAACCCGTAAAAAAGTTTTTCTAGTTCAGCACTAACCCAGCGGTAATCGGGCATCGCCATGTGCTGCCTGGTTACCACTGGGTTACCGTGGAAGCCCTTACCGTCACCTCAGTGGGTGGTGGTAAGTGCTCCCCACAGCATGGTCACGTGGTACGAGTTATCTTACCGCATGGCCATTTTTTGGGCCTTAAAAAGGGTCCTGGTGCATGGGAAAAATGTCCCCCGCCACTATCGCAGGGTCCTTTTTCCCATAACTTAGTAAAAGGACCCCTGGGAGAGCTACTTGAGAAAAACCCCTGCAACTTCCACTGTGCAGCAAATCAAAGGACTAAAGCAGAAAAAAAGCCAGACTAAATTTTGGAAGACCTTAGTAATAAAACTCATTTATTAGGTCAGAAATTGTTTTATCTAATAGATAGTATTAACTACTACAATAAAGCAAGTGTGTTTTAATTGTTTTGCTACAACTAGAATCTAGCCAAGTCTAAAAACGCTAGTAATCTTAAACATCATGACATAAGTATAAGGTTTCACTAAAATGTTTTGAGTGGTGGATTTTTATCCTGGCCCTTAAGGGAAGGAGTTATCAAGGTGCGGTAAAAGGAAAGCTTTTACTGCACCTTGAGCTATCCACAGGTTGCTGACTCCCATGGTAAAAGAACAATGCTGCTTGTGAGCTACCTCGCAATCAGTGTTATTCCAGAGACCTGGGAGCATTGGGCCACAAAGCTGCAGCCCAATATTCCTGGGCCAGAGGCTGCAGGGCCTGTGTCATTCCCCCCCTCCCCTCCGATCACATCCTCAACCCCTGCAAGCACATCCTAAATCCCCCTGATCAAAGCTCCAAATACCCCAAAGGGCCCCTGCCCCCGAAACAGAGCTACCATGAAGTGCACTGGTGGTCCAGAGTTCATCAAGCAGGAGAAATCCCAAGTTGCTCCTGCCCTGGCTGGCGTTACCTCCAAAATGGCACCCCTAGCAGTAGTCTCGAGCTACTACCCCCCTAGGAGGTTTCCTTCTACAGAAACATCCCCCCCGCTGCCCTGCATTCATACTTTTCTCCAATGCAAGTACAGGGCAAGTTTTAGAAAACTCTTATCTGCAGCTAAACCATTCCTGCAGAAATCCATTGAAAACTGTCCTATAAACTGACAGGTCACAAACTGTGTCTCCTGATGATTCACTAATGGGACTGTCTTTTTCATGTATGGTGTACAGCGCTGCGTATGCCTTGTAGCACTATAGAAGTGATAAGTAGTAGTAGTTTTTTTAATTATTTAAACTGCTTTATTACCTCTTGCCTGTTATTCACATTTGGGCTCATGGAATGTAAAGGCAACAAACAAATGTCAGAAAACCCCATAAACGATTGCAGGAAAAAAACTTTCTATGACCCACTCAGTGTAAAATTACTTAAATTGGCAAACATGCAGACAGGGCACAACAGGCATAATTAAATTAAAGAGCAGATAATTACTTACAAGAAAACATTCTCAGGGTCCATGTGGCCATTTACTATCAGATAAGAACCAAACCGGAAACAGCCAGCATAAGCAAAATACATAACTGCTTGGGAAAAACCAAACGTTATCCCATATATGTGCGCCTTCTTCACAGAATTCCTGAAGAATAAATAGCATTATTGGACACTGTTCTCCTGTATTAGGTAACTCTGTAGCACACAATCAGGAATTCCAAGGGACCAGACAGTACAGTCATAATAGAGGCATACATTTACATGTAAAACTTGTGTTTTCAAGTGCATAAAACACAGTTACACTTATTAAATTGTTGTAGTGGGTAAAAACATTATAATCTGGGCCAACTATAATCAAAGCTGTTACAATGATCAATTTCTCTGCTGCATGGTGGTGTCAATATACTGTTCCAGGTAATGCCTTTTAAATGGTCATAATAACTATAGCTAGGAAAGCTGTGGAACCCTATTTTATAGAGAACATAAAGACTGGAAACGAGACCTCCAGGTCAGGATGTGCTCAATTCTTACAGTATTTTAGTGCTGTTGGAGCATCAATTTTACAACTGTACATGTGGAAAAAAAATGAGCAGCAGAAATGCAGCACCTTACATATGTAAATTGTGAAATACCAGCTTATGTGTGTAAGAGTTGGCACTTACACATGTATCATACAACTTATTGTTTGAACTGTTTTAAACTATTTTTAACTTTTTTTCGGAAGGAAAAAGCCTCTGTATTCCCGTTATCAGTGCATATTAATGCCTGTCTACTGGGATAAAATCTTCATTGGCTCAAAAAACCTTCTATTATTTTTCTTTTTATTTTTAATGAACACACTGAAACGTTATGGCAACACTTATCTTTTAGTGTCGTCCTTGCCGTTGCAATTTAGCTTCACTTTAAATATGCCGACGGGGTCCCGTTTCGCCGTGCAGGCTTTCTCAAGGGAAACATCTGTTGCTACGATGTCAATCTGCTTCAGCAAACAAAAGTATGATTAGTTTCTACTTACATGTCACCTTCCTGCTTATAATAACATTTCGTGATCTATTTTTCTGACCTATTTTTCAGCCCTGCCGTGCTCACTGTCTGAACAACGTTATCTTTGACAATGGCATCTTTATACTACTCTGCTGTGATGTCACTATTCTCTGATTGGCTAGCCCTTTCTTTGACTTAATCTTAAAGGGCCCGTGTTATAAAAATGTGGCCCATTGGATTGTAGTATTCAGGCCATTGGGTTCAAGAGACTTGAGTCTGAAGATCCACCTTTGTTCTAACTGTAAAAGTAATCTGGCTCTATGGCCCCCCCTAATATCTGCCACCACTTGGTCTAGTACTAAACATTTGTATTCTGCAAACTCATGTTTTAAAATGTTCGAATGGGCTACTAGGGGCGAGCCTAATTGTTTTCTTTTCAAACAAGACTTATGTTCTAAAAGTCTTGTATGTAGTTGTCTAGTAGTTTTGCCCACATAGATCTTCAGGCAAGGGCATTGTAATAAGTAAACAACATGATCTGACTTGCAATTGGTATATGAATTAATTTGGTATTTTACCGCATCTACCGGATTTGTAAATTCCTTGCATTCAAACATCATATTGCAGCTACTACAACTATTGCATTTCAGATGCCCTCTGATTGTTGTGGGATTGGATTTCTCTTTCAATTTAGCTGGACTCAAATGCTCCTTTAAGTTCTTACCTCTGGAATGTGCAATACGTAAAACTTTACCAGTGAACAATGGGTGAGACTGTACTATATCCCAATTCTTTCGTATAATGTTGGAAATTTCCTCTCCACCTCTTGTGAAGTTCAAAATGAAAATTTCTGATGACTCTACTGTGTCCCTATCCGGATTTTTGTCTAACAATAAGAGACAGAATCTTCATCCAGTAGTGGATCATCAGAAGGCAGAAAGGAAGGTTTTTTAGGAGAACGTCGAGGCAGAAGAAACAGAGGACGGAGAGGAGGAACTTCAAACATACAACGAGGCAATCAGAACCGCCCGAACACACGGACACAGCGGGGGACCAATCAGTGGTAATTAATCTTTCTTCACACGTCCTGACACTGTCAGAAGAAAAGTTGTTGTCTAAAGGTTTATCCTTTGTCCCGGCGAGCCATTTTGACGCCTTTCAGTTTAACATCGACTTAGAAAGATTCATTAGACGATTACAATTGAGAGTTTTTTTTGCAAAGAGAGAATGTGATTTGGATAGATCAAGAGTGCCAAGTAAATCAACCTGGATGCCTCCCATACCTCTCGATCCGATTATAAAAATTTTTAAAGAAGTAGTAACACGAGAGGTGATGTCGACCAGCAAATCCAGAATATTTAAAGATAATTTAACAAAAGCTGAAAGAGCCTCTCTAAAGTCGTTGAAAGAAAACAATGAATTGGTCATCAAAAAGGCAGATAAAGGGGGCGCTGTGACAGTGTTAAACAGAGAGGATTATGTTCAAGAAGTAACACAACAATTAGAGATGGAGGGAGTTTATAAGAAATTGACAGAGGATCCAACTTCCAGATTACAAAAGACCATCAAAGAATTAACACTAGAAGGACTAGATAAGGTATTTCTCACGAGAAAAGAATTCCGATTTTTGAATAAGGAGGGCCCTTTAATTCCAGTCCTATACTGCTTACCGAAAGTGCATAAGTGTGTACAAAAACCTCCAGGACGTCCCATTTTATCATCTAGAGGCTCGTTGCTGGAACCCATATCGATTTTTGTTGATTATTTTCTAAAACCTATGGTGGCTACTATGCCATCGTATATCAGAGATACAAAACATTTTCTTCAAATCATACAGAAGATTTCCATACCGGCAGATACAGAGATTCTATTGGTAACTTTAGATATCAAATCGCTCTATACATCTATTCCACAACAGGAAGCTTTAGAAGCGATTCATTCCTTTCTAGATAAAAGATTACGTCCTGTAGAAATACCTACGGAATTTCTAATGCAATTAAGTACTCTGGCCTTGACGGAAAATTATTTTTTATTTCAGAACAATTTGTATCTACAAACTTCAGGGATAGCCATGGGGGCGACGTTTGCTCCCTCAGTAGCAAATCTTTTTATGTCCCAGTATGAAACACGTTGGTTACAAAACTGTCCATTCGATAATAATATCATAACCTGGTTAAGGTACATTGATGACGTTTTTTTAATCTGGCGAGGAGACAGTGATAGCCTTGTTACATTTGTAGATTGGTTAAACTCTTTGAGCATAGCGATACAATTTACATTTGATAGCTCTAAAGATAACATTCATTATTTAGATGTAGATATACAGAGAACAGAAGAGGGTTGGAAAACATCAGTATTTAAGAAAACAACCGATCGCAATACATTACTACATTATCAAAGTTGCCATCCAAAATCTTTGAAGAATAGTTTACCATATTCTCAGTTCTTACGTTTTCGGAGAAACTGTACCACAAAACAGGATTACAAAATACAAGCCAAGAAATTTTCCAAGGATTTAATGGATCGGGGATACCCAGCTAAAATTATAAAAGATTCATACAAACGAGCGAAATACAGTGAACGGGACTATTTATTGTTAGACAAAAATCCGGATAGGGACACAGTAGAGTCATCAGAAATTTTCATTTTGAACTTCACAAGAGGTGGAGAGGAAATTTCCAACATTATACGAAAGAATTGGGATATAGTACAGTCTCACCCATTGTTCACTGGTAAAGTTTTACGTATTGCACATTCCAGAGGTAAGAACTTAAAGGAGCATTTGAGTCCAGCTAAATTGAAAGAGAAATCCAATCCCACAACAATCAGAGGGCATCTGAAATGCAATAGTTGTAGTAGCTGCAATATGATGTTTGAATGCAAGGAATTTACAAATCCGGTAGATGCGGTAAAATACCAAATTAATTCATATACCAATTGCAAGTCAGATCATGTTGTTTACTTATTACAATGCCCTTGCCTGAAGATCTATGTGGGCAAAACTACTAGACAACTACATACAAGACTTTTAGAACATAAGTCTTGTTTGAAAAGAAAACAATTAGGCTCGCCCCTAGTAGCCCATTCGAACATTTTAAAACATGAGTTTACAGAATACAAATGTTTAGTACTAGACCAAGTGGTGGCAGATATTAGGGGGGGCCATAGAGCCAGATTACTTTTACAGTTAGAACAAAGGTGGATCTTCAGACTCAAGTCTCTTGAACCCAATGGCCTGAATACTACAATCCAATGGGCCACATTTTTATAACACGGGCCCTTTAAGATTAAGTCAAAGAAAGGGCTAGCCAATCAGAGAATAGTGACATCACAGCAGAGTAGTATAAAGATGCCATTGTCAAAGATAACGTTGTTCAGACAGTGAGCACGGCAGGGCTGAAAAATAGGTCAGAAAAATAGATCACGAAATGTTATTATAAGCAGGAAGGTGACATGTAAGTAGAAACTAATCATACTTTTGTTTGCTGAAGCAGATTGACATCGTAGCAACAGATGTTTCCCTTGAGAAAGCCTGCACGGCGAAACGGGACCCCGTCGGCATATTTAAAGTGAAGCTAAATTGCAACGGCAAGGACGACACTAAAAGATAAGTGTTGCCATAACGTTTCAGTGTGTTCATTAAAAATAAAAAGAAAAATAATAGAAGGTTTTTTGAGCCAATGAAGATTTTATCCCAGTAGACAGGCATTAATATGCACTGATAACGGGAATACAGAGGCTTTTTCCTTCCGAAAAAAAGTTAAAAATAGTTAAAAACAGTTCAAACAATAAGTTGTATGAGCAAATGTTTATTGATTGAGCCACTTCAGTTGGTAAAATTTCATTTGTTTCAAAGATAGTGGTATTGTCCTAATTGTTCAGTAAACTTACACATGTATCAGCAGATGTCCTAAATAATTAATGAAAGAAGATAAAGATAAATTATTAATTTTATTGCAGTGTAAAGTGAAACATTTAAAATATTAAAATATTTAAAAATATAAAATGCCAAAAAATTAAAGAGATAACTACTGTGAATCTGACAGGTGCTGATGATGAATTTAGCGAATCACTAGGTGTGGTATCTAGTGTGAAATGAGTCACTTCAGAGGCTCCATTCACAGTTGAATATTTACACATACCTTCACTGATTTAAGACTTAAGATATCAGTGCGTTGGGTTGATGGATATTCCACTTATACATGTATATCAGTCATTTTGCAAACCTGCATGTGATTACTGCTAATTAACTACACAGTACACAGTCTTCTTTTGCTTTAATTTGGAAAGGGAAATAAACAACAAAAGATTTAAAATAATGGGGGATTAAGGAGATAACTCCCTTAGCAGCCCTTTTATTTAGCTGTATTATACCTAAAATGCGTCTAAAGCAGGAGAAATGGCCTCTTGCAGGGCATTAGACATAATAACTAGCTGGACCCAGGGAGAGGGTGCAAGACAAAGCCCTCTTAGCACCTGTCCTCCTAAAACTGAGTTTCCTTCCAGCTGGAGTGACATCACTCAGACCAACAGTGGCTGGCTAGACCTGAATATGGAAGCAGATGCATCCCTAGGGGTGCGCCACATCAGAAGAGACACATATATAGTCTATGTTTTCAATAAAAGGTGGGATAATGTGGGGTACAAATGCAATAAATAATAATAATAATAATAAACAAATCACACAAATGAAAAATGCACAGTCAAAGAAACATTTCTGTTTTCCCACGTTCTCAGCTCCTCTCTGATGTCTACTTGCAGACAAAAGCCATTTCCTGCTTTGTGGTTGGTATTACCACACATAGGGGAACTGTCAGCAGGAACTCCAACAAATAATGCTGTTTTAGAGGGGGGAATGGGCTCCTGGTTTATTAGTTTTCGAAAGATAATTTATACTATTATTTAGCAGCAGGGGCATAGCCTGGACCCAACCACTTTTGCTTCAGGCCCACCCAGAAGTTGTACACACGTGGCAGGGATACCCAAACACGTGTAGAAATCCAGAACTGGCTCTAGCATTGCATTCATGCTCTGCTCATGCATGGAACAGAACATGCATATGGCACATGTGTCAGTAGTGGCAGTACTTTACTATTTGTTCCCACACATCTTCACTTCAGTTCGGTCTTTTAATTTTACCCATGCTCTTTATGGAACTCCAGAAAAAAAGTTGTGGGATTTATATGCTTGTGAA
This sequence comes from Microcaecilia unicolor, assembly GCF_901765095.1. Classification (NCBI taxonomy): domain Eukaryota; kingdom Metazoa; phylum Chordata; class Amphibia; order Gymnophiona; family Siphonopidae; genus Microcaecilia; species Microcaecilia unicolor. The sequence continues at coordinate 123,098,778 of NC_044031.1, read as the reverse complement.
AAAACAGGCCAAAAATCCCTACTAATACTGACCGCAGAAGAAAGACCTATCCTTTTATGCCTTCTGAGACCTGGCATTATAGCCCTGGTGTTGTGCTCATTCTTTTCGTCTTCTGCACAGTCCTTTGCATCTGTACTGAATAGCTAGTAGCCGCATTACCTTGGGATTTATAAATGTGTTGGGATCTATGTGAGGCTTTGTGCACGATCAATTTGTGAACAAAATCCATTTTTATACAGGCTGCCCATAAACTGTGCGCTAAAGTCAAGCTAACCAGCGCACAAAGCCTACCGCACTTTACTGCGTCAACCTCCATGTCTGATCCTCTAGGGTGCGATTTAAACTACCTGTGCAGCACAATTTTCTGGAAATAAATTAGTTTGTATACAAAGAATATGTTAACAACCATTTCTTTTCTAGCCGTTATGATGATATTGGGTACATGTTCATTGTACATGAGTTCTGATGTAAATAAAGGTACTAGTATGTCTCCAGTTTATAAGAGAAAGGTTTGGTCTATTCTGTTTTGTTGTGTCTTTTTTTTTTTAAGGTTCTTTGCTGGGATTTCCAGCTTGACCTGTCCTTTTGTCTGAAATACAAATCCCACGGTGCAAGGCAAAAATAATTTTAACCCCCCCCCCCCCCCCCAAACAAAACAAAAAATATTACAAAAGAATTGAGCTGGCTTATCCAGTCCCTGGTGGCCTAGAACCATCTGATAACATTTATTTCTGTAAATGTTATTAAATAAGAATTTTAGGAGGATTTCCTAAATTCAAATGCTTGCACATGGGAGGACTTGAGAGGCTATTTATACATGAGTTTATTGTTTATGTGTCCTGAGCTGTGCTTCTGGTTGACCTGAATGTGTATTGTGCTTATTCCAAGGGTCACTTGCATAACATAGGAAATGATTTCCGTGAGTCCTAACTCAGCTATCAACTTTGGAAATGCAAACAAACAGTACAAATGTTTCTCATAAAACTGGATGGGGGGGGGGGGGAGGGGAAACAGAAAACAGAACTCTGATAATCAATAATGCATAACTGCTAATTTTTTATACAGTGAAGATGTATTTAGCCCAACAGAATCTAGAGGGAAGTTACTAGCTGCGGTAAAACAAGGCATTTTACTATAGCTTAGTTTACTGTAACAGTCACTAACCTGCAGTAACGGAGTACCACAATTGGTGAATCTTACAGTAAAGGAATAATGCAACTTGCAATCAGCATTGCAAGCTGTGTTATTTTGCTCCCTGGGTCAGCTTTTAAAGGGACCAGCATAATAAAAATGACACGTAGTCTGGGGGTCCCCTTCCCTAGCAAAGCCTTACTTTGAAGATACCCCTTCCCCAGAAGACAAACCAGTTTAGAAGGGACCAAGCCCAGTCCCATCCAACTCCAGGATGTCCATCCCACCACAGTGCCCCCCGGCCTATCTTAAGTAATGATTAGTGGTCCAAGGGTCCCAGGGCAGAAGTGATGCCCAGTTGCTTCTATCCTTACTGGCACTGGCTCTAAAATGGTGCTTGCGACACCTAGCAGTACCACAAGACTACTGCTAGTTACTGCAGGCTGACCTATAAGGCCCTTCCACCCTTATAGGACAGCCTGAATCCTAGCAGTAGTACTGTGAAACTATAGCTAAAGGTTGTGGATACCATTTTGAACTTAGCTCTGGCAGGGACAGGAGTGATTGAGGATTGGGAAGTCTGGAGGTTTAGATGCATCTTTGGGGGGGGGGGGGGGCTTTGCTGGAAAGGGGATGGAGGAGACCAATCCTGGACTCCGTGCTATTTTTATTGCGCTGGCCCCTTTAAGATGGTGGCCCGATGCTCTCAGGCAGAAAAAATAATGCCAGCTGTGTTATTCCATTTTCATAATTAAGAAGTGTTTTGCATGCATTTGCTTGCTTTTCATTTCATTATTATATGGCCTGTGGTACCTTAAACTAATATGGATTATGGTAAAACAATGCACAGTTTTGCTGTTTAACTTATGTTGAGGGGCAAAAATAGTACGTTAGTCCCTTAACACAGAGGTAGGCAATTCCCGTCCTCGAGAGCCGCAGGCAGGTCAGGTTTTCAGGATATCCACAATGAATATGAAGGAGATAGATTTGCATACCAAGGAGGCAGTGCTTGCAAATCTATCTCCTGCATATTCATTGTAGATATCCTGAAAACCTGACCTGCCTGCGGCTCTCGAGGACCGGAGTTGCCTACCACTGCCTTAACACATGTTGCTGAGTACTCCCTTTATTAAAGTTACAATAATACTCATACCTGATACAGTAGTAGTGCCTTACATCTGTGGTGTTTTTGGAATTATTTTTAGGTACTAACTGTAGGTAGGGCTTCAGATTTTTGTCAGTAACCAGAAAACCCTGATTTAATACCCCCAACGGGGAACCGTTGGATTTTCTGGTTATAAATAAAAAAAACTCCAAATGATTCTTGCTGCTGAAATTCAGCATCATGGCTGGATGATATTAATGATGTGAGAGCTGCCTTTCTTCTGTGGAGACAAAGGGCCATGGAAGGCTGTGATGTTGTCTTTGGCCACATAGGCCTGGGTGGAGAAGGCAGCTATGGCACTAGCAGTGGTTCAACTTTGTAAGTCACAGGAGCCCAAGGCTGTTTGAGTATAAGTGGACATGCATACAGCCTGGGCAATTTCAAAATAAGTCAATTCAGTCTATATACCTCTGACTCCTGAATGTGAATGACTTTTAAAATTATCCCCTATATCTTGCTGATTTATAAAATTTGATATGGCATCTAAGGTAAAGACAGACTGACACCAGTAAGTAATTTTATAACTCAGAATTACCTTTGTATTCTTTTCTGTTTTAATATCTGTACAAATAAAAAAAAGTATGTCTGAAGCTTGTGCACTCAAAGTCTTGAATGAAGTGGAGGAGTAGCCTACTGGTTAGTGTATTGGATTGTGATCCTAGTAACCTGGGTTTGATTCCCACTACAACTCCTTGTGACTTTGGGCAAGTCTATTAATGCTCCATTGCCCCAGGTACATCAATTAGACTGTGAGCCCTCTAGGGACACAGAAAGTACCTGCATATAATCTGTACAGTGCTGACTATATCTAGTAGTACCATAGAAATGATTAGTAGTAGCAAATGTTTCAGATCTGGCCAGTCCTTTGTGGGATGAACCATTTTATTGTTACATCTGCAAGAAAGGTATTGGCAATTCTGACCTCCATCTCTGCATTTCAAATTTTGTGCCTCAGGTTCAAGCAATCGCTGGTTCTATTGCATTTTCCTTCTGTTGCGGAGTATGGACACTACTTTCAAATGCATCTGGTTTTAACTGCAGTAGTCAGTCAGGCATTTCACCCCTGAACTTCCCATCACAGCTCAAGTGTCACAAGGGCGGTACTCCAGCCAACAGGCACAGGCCTCTGCTCCCTTTACAAGCTATAGCAAACAGGCTCTTCTGTAGGCCTGCCAACACTACAGCTGCCATGTAGCCCATGTATCTGCGCCACTAAGCCCATTTCCAAACATTGCCTAAGCTAAGGCGTTTTTAATCTTTTTTTTTTTTTTTGGATTGTGATCTAACGTTCACATTAGCGCATGTTATTTGAAAAATAAAGTTAACATGGGAGCCATTGAGGCATATTTTCAAAGCACTTTGGGAGGCTAAGTTCCATAGGTTTCTATGGAACTTTGGGAGGCTAAGTGCTTTGAAAATGAGCCTCCTTGTCACCTCCTATTTGGGAGTTGCTAAGTGTTCCTGCATGAAGTCTGCTTTATTCAGTTAACACATTCTAATGCAAACGCATTAACTGAATAATGCTTCCATGCCTATTCCCCGCCCATGCCACACCCCCTCTGAAAAATAGTTCCAAAATATAAATGACATGCACTTAGTACATACTAACAGGCAAATTACTGCAAAATGCTTTAACACGTTTTGCAGTAAGCCTTTTCCAGCAAGCTAAGCGGGCATTGGGGCTTAAATCCCTTTAGTGAAAGGGCCCCTGACTCTACTAAAGGGCTCATTTTTGAAAAAGAAAAACATCCAAAAACTGGCACAAAGCAGCAGATGGTCGCTTTTCTTGCAAAAACGTCCAAATCGCTATTTTTAAAACACATTTTTATGATGTTTTTCTGTATAGTTTGTCTACAGTGTACTCAAATCACAAGGGTGTGTGTCAGGGGTGTGTTGGGGGCAGGATTTGGGCGTTACCACAACTTGGATATTTTTCTGCTATAATGGAACACAGCAAAAACGTCCAGGGCTGTTTCAATAATGACTAAGATATAAAAATGTGCCCTAAATGACCAGGGAGCTCATTTTCAAAAGAGAAAAACATCCAAAAAGTGACATAAATCTGCATTTGGACATTTTTCTCAGAAAAACGTCCAAATAAGTATTTTCAAAACCAATTTTTAGACGTTTTTCTATGAAGTTTATCAGAAGTGCGATCAAATCACAATGGGGCATGGCAAGGGCGGGATCTGGGCGTCCAACACTTGGGACGTTTTTCAGCTATAATGGAACAAAACAAAACCATTCAAGACTGAAACTAAGATGTTTTGAGCTAGACCTGGTTTTATAACGAATAAAGCACAAAAAGGTGCCCTAAATGACCACTGGAGGGATTCAGGGATGACCTCTCCTTACTCCCCCAGTGGTCACTAACCCCCTCCCACCCCCCCAAAAAAATGTGATTTAAAACATTACTTGCAAGCCTGTATGCCAGCCTCAGATGTTATACTCCGGTCCATTAGAACAGCATGCAGGTCCCTGGAGTAGTCTAGTGGTGGGTGCAGTGCACTGTAGACAGATGGACCCAGGCCCATACCTCCCACTACCTGTTAAACTTGTGGAGGAAACTGTGAGCCCTCCAAAACTGACCAGAAACCCACTGTACCCACATATAGGTGCCCCCTTCACCTGTAAGGGCTATGGTAGTGGTGTACAGTTGGGGGTAGTGGGTTTTGGGTGGGTTTTAGGGGGCTCAGCAGACAAGATAAGGGAGCAATGGTGAGATGTGTACCTGGGAGCATTTTATGAAGTCCACTGCAGTGCTCCCTAAGGTGCCCTATTGCTTTCCTGGGATGTCTGGGGGACCAGTCTACTAAAAATGCTGGCTCCTCCTACATCCCAATGGCTTGATTTTGTTCATTTTGCATTTGGACTTTTATTTTTCAAAAATGGACCAAAAAACAAAACATCTAAATCACAAAACCTTGTTCAAAACAATATTTGAAAAAAAAAAAAAAGATAAGACATTTTTCTTTTTTGAAAAAGACCTTTCCTATTCAGATTTTGGCCTTTTTTTTTTTGCAAAACCATAGCTGTCTTTCTGGACACGATGACAGCACTGGGATTCACAAAGGTATCAATTCTCCAACCCACGAAAAGGGTCACATACTAGACCTGGTATTCTACAAAGGGGTGGATATCCCAGAATTCTGGGATAACAGTATTGAAATAACACCCCTATCATGGTCAGACCATTTTCTAATTAAATTCTCCCTAAGTGACCACCTGAAACAAATGGCACCTCCCAGAGTTTGGAAGGCGATCAGAGACAAAAAAAAGCTGACCGCTGAGAATTTCCTAGAGGCCTTGGACTATCCACATGTAGATGAAAAGACAACAGTGTCAGAACAAGTTGACATCTGGAATACACACCTAGCCAAGACCTTAGAGAAAACAGCACCACTAAAAAAGGTCTTATGCCCCACTCACAAACGTTCACCTTGGTTTTCTCCAGAACTTCGGATCCTTAAACGTGAAGGACGAAAACTGGAAAGGAGATGGTGCAAATCTCATCTGGATGAAGACAGGCTAAACTGCAGGAAGCACATGGCAAAGTACCGCCAAGCCTTAACAGCAACCAAAAAAACAGTATTTCTCCCAATGCATTGCACAGGCTGCTAATTCAACCAAGCAGCTGTTCAATATAGTAAACAGCCTACTGCAACCCCCACAACAAAACCAGCCTGTCCAGTCTAAACTGAACTGCAATGATTTTGCTGCATACTTTGCCAACAAAATTAAAAGTCTCCACCAGGATTTTACAGGCAATCCCACCCAGTGCCCAACCAGTCAACCAGGGGTGCACAAACTCGCTCCCTCCTAACAGAGACAGATGGGACACTTTTAACCTAATGACACAGGACAGCCTTGACAAAATCCTAAGAGACCTTCGACCAACTGCCTGCTCCTTCGATCCTTGCCCATCAAAGATAGTGCAGCAAGCAAGTATGGGCCTTATAGACGGCGACACAAAAATTGTGAACACCTCTCTTTCTAATGGGCAATTACCAACAGCATTAAAAAGGGCAGTGATTCACCCTCTGCTGAAGAAAAACAACCTTGACCAGGACAAACTTGAAAGTTACAGGCCAGTATTCAACACCCGTTTCTAGGGAAACTCATAGAACAAACAGTCTGTGTTCAACTTAATGAATGGCTAGAAAAGAGTAACTGTCTAGATCCATGTCAATCTGGATTCAGACCTGGTTATGGAACAGAAACGGTCCTCGTATCCCTGCTAGATGATCTTCACAGAAACCGAGACAAGGGATTCGCCTCGATGTTAGTACTGCTTGATTTCTCCACAGTTTTTAACACCGTGGCTCATGATATCATGCTAGCACGAGTGACAGAAACAGGTATCAATGGAACAGTACTTGCTTGGTTCACATCCTACCTATCAGACAGGCAACAATCCATAATGTTTGGCAGCAACTCATCACCACCATGGACACTGACCTGCGGGGTACCACAAGGATCGATACTGTCACCTATTCTGTTCAATATCTACCTCAAGCCACTAGCTGAGCTGATTCGGTCAATGGACACTCTTCTGCATCTATGCGGATAATGTGCAGCTAATCATACCCATTGAACCTGACTTACCTTCAGCCTTGAATAAACTGATCACTTGCCTAACATCAATTCAAGAATGGGCTAAACACAACAAACGTTGCCTGAACCGAAGTAAAACTGAGCTTCTCTGGGTCCCTAACACAAGTTGATACATACCTGACCTCAAAATCCCTTTTGGGAAGTATGAACTCCCCCTCAAATCACAATTCAGGAACCTTGCAATACAGTTGGATTCAACACTTACTCTGATTCCCCAAATCCAAGCAACCTTCAAGAGCTGCTTCAACTATTTGCGACAGCTATGCTGCCTCTCTCCTTACATCGAGAAGGTAAATCTTATCCCAGTTGTGCATGCCATGGTAACATCAAGACTGGATTACTGCAATGCACTATACAATGGTCTGACTACAAAGGGCCTGCACCAGCTCCAGCTGATTCAGAATACAGCAGCAAGACTCAATGAAGGTTGCAGGAGACATGACCACATCACACCATTTTTGCAAAAACTTCATTGGCTACCAGTACAATACAGGGCTAAATTTAAAACTCTATGTCTGATCTGCAAGGTCCTGAAAGGAAATGGCCCTGAGTATCTGAAGAATAGGATGATCCTCCACACACTGCCGAGGACACTAAGGTCCTCCCAAGGACTTTCACTAACTACATCCTCTCCAAAAGACATTACACGATGTGATACCCGCAAGCGAGCCTTCTCCGGAGTAGTCCCCACAATCTGGAATGCATTGCCTGAAAGGCTTCGCTTAACACAAGACTACCTCTACTTCAGGAAGCAGGTGAAAGCTTGGCTCTTCAACCAAGCCTTTAACAAAAGAAGTAACTAACTTGTTAGTCTCACTCACACACACAAGGATTGACTCGGGCTGCACATACTGCAGCAGGACATGTTTATCCACTCTTACCCTAGCTGAGATAATATTTAACCATCTCTCTGACCTCACGTGCAACTTTCTTCAAATCAATCACCTTACTTTCTAATTCTTCCTACTTTCTTACTCATCTATATGTTACAACTTTGCCTTACCCTTCACTACCAATTATAATTCAAGTACATATTGTGTTGTCATTGCAAATGGTATACCATGCCATACTTTGTATTGTTGTTCGAATATTTTTACTGCTCTAATTGCCTCCTGCTCATGTTTGATCTATTCTTACTGTACACCGCCTTGAGTGAATTCCTTCAAAAAGGCGGTAAATAAATCCTAATAAATAAACAAAATAAATAAATAAATAAAACCATCCAAAGCCAGACTTAGATGTCATATCGAAAATGCCCCTCCAGATGACCACTGGAGTGATTAAGGAATGACCCCTCTTTACTCCCCCAGTGGTCACTGACCTTCTCCCACCCCTCCAAATATGTGAAACAGTACATACCAGCCTCTATGACAGCTTCAGATGCTATGGCCAGTCCTATTAGAGCTTCAAGCAGGTCCCTGGAGTAGCCTAGTGGTCGGTGCAGTGCACTGTAGAGAAGGAGACCCAGGTCCGTATCCCACTCTAACTGTTAAACATGTGGTGGAAAGTGTGAACCCTCCCAAACCCACCAAGAACCTATTGTACCTACATATAGGTGACACCTGCAGCCATAAGGGCTATTGTAGTTGTGTACAGCTGGGTACAGAAGGTTTTTGGTGGATTTTAGAGTGCTCCCCACACAATATAAGGGGGGTAATGGTGAATGTGTACCTAGGACCTTTTATATAAAGTCCACTGCAGCAACCCCTAGGGTGCCCCACTGCTCTGCTGGGATATCTGTGGTGCCAGACATCCCAACGGCTTGTGTTTGTGCGTTTTTCCCTGGAAGTTTTTTTTTTTTTTTTAAATATGGTCATAAAAGAAAAACACACTAAGCATCTAGGAAATGACCATTTTCAAAACAAAAAGATATACATTTTTTAGGTTCAAAAATGGCCATATTCACCACTTGGTTTTTAGAGGTTTTCAGCAAAACATCCAAAGTTGGATTTGGATGTCATATCGAAAATGTCTCTCTAGCTAGCCAACAGCAAATCTGGAAGCACAGCTAAGTGTCTTCAGATAACTGATAACATATGTTTTCATCTCTCCACCTAACAGAGAGGATCCAGTGAAAAGTTAACTTATTGAGCACTAATACTGCATTGGTTTCAACTCCCAAAACAAAAATATTTACATTGAATAACTTCCTAAACTATTATGGTTTACCTGTAGGGACCTTCCAAATTGTTTTCATACAAAGACTCAAATTTTTTTTCCCGGGTCAAAGAAACAACTGTTCGAATATTTTCTACTGCATCAGAGGCAATCTGTAAAAGAGAATCATGGACTCTAAATGTTATCATAAAATACTTCAGGTAATGAGGTATATATGTGTGTGTCTATGTGTGTGTGTATATATATATATATATATAGTGTTTGTGTATGTTTTAACACAAGCTTGCAAGCTCTAAAGTAGGTTTCACAAAATAACACCAGGAGGACACATATATTCTGATATTCAGTTACAAATAATATTTTAGTACATCCTCAAGTGCTGCATATTGCTTCTAGAGCTGACATTGTTACACAATACCTGCATACTACCTAAGGCTTCTGAAAAAAAATTGTCTTAATTCTGTGTCCCATTGCAGTGCCACTTGTCACTAGAGGGCCACCTTAATTCTATATTCTGTTCGATCATGAGGGAAGTTATCAAGGTCCAGTAAAAGGTGTGCTTTTACTGCACTTTGATTTACCATGGGAATCACCAACTTGCAGTATCTCAGTACAGCAGGTTGCTGAATTAAGCTGTTTGCGAGCCACCTCTCAAGCAATGTTATTTTACCCGCTCCCACAATGGTTGAAAGCCCCTCTTGTGCTTCTCAAAAATCAAGGACTAAAACCTTGTGCTGCACCAACCAGACTCCCCTAACCTGAAGGCCTGAAGGGTCCACCTAGTGGCCAACCACCCCAACCAGAACCCCCCAAACCCAAATCATAGGCTGCAACTGGTTCAAAAAATGGCAGTTAAGCTTATAACTGGTTCAAAAAGATTACATCACGTAACCCCACTCTTGTACACTGAACACTGGTTTGCAATACAACATAGGATATGTTACAAAATTCTCTCCCTTGTACATAAAGTTCATCACTCGGGGCTCCCCCTATACTTTTATCGTCTTCTAATCCCTTATTCTCCAGTGTGTACCTTGCGGTCCTCACAACTTAATCAACTGGTAGTTCTATCTCTTAGAATAATATGCTTTGATCATGACAGAAGTTGGATCTTTAGTGTCGCTGGTCCCTCACTCTGGAACATCCTCCCTTCCCATCTCTGCCTAGAGAAGTTGTTTGATAGATTTTCAACCCAGCCTTACATTTATCTATTTAGTGATGCTTTAGAGTAGAATACAGTCGCTCATGATGCTTGTTGTGAGACCCTGCTGGGGCATGGTACTCAGCCTAGTCTTAGAGCCTCATTACCTCTTTGTTCTATTACCAATGGAGATCTAAGTCTCTGAAAGTTGTACTAGTGGGTGATATTTCAAATCTTAATAAGCCTGCAACCTAAATTTCTGATGTCTAGTGGTGAAGGCAGGAGAGATCCCCAGTTGCTTCTGCCCTTACCCATGCCGTCTTTCAAAATGGCACCAGCAAGCCCTAGCAGTACTACAGCTAGGAATCATGTTTCTATATAAGAGCAGTAGTCACCAGGGATTTAGACTAAGACAGTCCCGGGGAGGGGGGCTTCTGGAGGGGGAGGGAACCTGGGGGAGGGGATTCTGCTTCGAGGAAGCTTCAGTTGGAGGAGAGGACACTTGCAGGTGGGGGGATGGCCAGTAGAGGGGGGCCATTGGGATGGGAGGGCTCTGGTTAGGGCAGTACAAGAGAGAAGTCCTTGATTTATGGGGGTGGGGGGGAACCCAAGAGAGGGTTTCAGTCTGGGACGGCACTCTTTAACAGACAGCCCAGAAGCATCGAGCCATAGCTTGATGGTTTGATGCTTTCGGATGGTAAAATAGCTGGGGTTATTTTACTGGCTGTATTGTGGCTCAAGGTGTGCACCTCGCACACACTATAAGCCATGGTATAGTATTTACATACTAATGAGATGCTTACAAGCATTTGCATGTTTTGAATCTCATTGATGCAGGATAACCTTTTTCATGTAGTGTCATGGCACCACAACCAGTGTTAGAGCTCTTTAACATGTTACGGTGTAAATAATGTGGGTGAGTGTCCTAAGACAGCTTGATATCTACCCCCTCTTAGTCAGAAATGTTGAAATTGAACATATGACCTGAAATTTAGCAGCTTACACATACAATTACAGTGAACTACATAATGATAAACCTGTTTGCAAGAACATTTTGCAAAAGTCTAGAAGGATATAATTTTACTATAATTTCTTTAAACACTATTACATTTCTATGTACAAAATATATGTATATTTGCCATACTTTCCCAGCAACTTCCAGTTCCTTTTTATCTTTTTTGGCATGGCCAGCCAGCATTTTCATTTGAATGACACCAGATATGGCAATGAAGGGCACAATGGCTAAGATAAGGAGGGTCAACTGCCAGCCATAGACAAAAGATATGATAATTCCAGTCCCAAGGTTAGCTATGTTCTGAGCAACAATGGCCAGTCTCGAACCAGTAGCCTAAAATGAAAAATACAAAATAGTAGGAATGTTTGTGTTCTGAATGTTCTTTTGAGCAAATATCCACAAAGACCATTTCACCTGTGTATGCTATACACAAATGTACCTATATTTCACTGAGCCCTACTTCAGATATCCTACCAATCATGCACTTTACCACATCTATATATCTTATTATTTATTGTTGGAGATCCAGAGCTTCCTTCACTAAGCATTCTTATCAAAGCAAGCAGGAAAGGTCCAGAGATCCAGGGTAAACATTCCATTCACAGAAAAGTTTATATATTCCAGCAATACATATTGTTTATGTTTTATTCTGGAATCTCAACCCCAGCATGTTCATATGCTTGCTTCCCCAACTGGATCTATGAGGAAGTACACGTACTAATTGTTGGACATGCAACCCTGTTTTTACATGCATATCTACTCACGGAGGAAACAACATCAGTTATTGCAGATCCTTTGCAGTACCTTTGTTGTGTCTGGTAAGACAATTTGACATACTGATTAACCAATCAAGCAAAATTGGAGTGGGATTTGTCATGTTACTTATGATTACAAATGCTTTGTTTTGCACTGGTGTCTTTAATCAGAAACTTAAGTCTGCAGTTGTCTACCCTAAAGAAGCCTCTAACATTGTAGATCATAATATTTTGTTAGCCCATCTCATGGTCCTTAGAGTCAATGGCTTAATGTATTATTGGTCTAGGTCCTTTCCGAATGCATGACCATAGTCATAGGAGCCGACTCTGTGGGTGCTTGAGCACCCCCAATATTGAGAAAATTCCTTCTATATGTCCAGGAAGAGTTTATTTCCACTGGGCTTAGCACCCCCAATAATTCTGAAAAGTTGGCTCCTATGACCATAGTATGTATGAAGATGAGGAAGTCTGATTTTCCAAGCTGTCAGTTCTTTATGTGTAGGGTACCACAGGGCTCAATGTTATCTCATAAGAACATAAGAATTGCTATACTAGGTCGGAACAAATGTCCATCTAGCCCAGAATCTTCTTTCCAACAGTGGCCAATCCTGGTCACAAGTACCCGGCAGGATCCCAAAATGTAGAAGACTCCATGCTACTTAACTCCAGGGATAAGCAGTAGCTATCCCTAGGTGTATCTTAGTAATGGTTTACAGACTTTTCTCCAAGAATCTGTCAAACCTTTTTTAAAACCAGGATTTGTACCATATCCTTCGGAAATGAGTGAAAAAATATTGTCCAGGGTGTTATAAATGTATTACCGTTTAACTTCATGGTGTGTCCCCTAATCTTTGTACATTTTGAAAAAGTAAACAATTTGTTAATCCATTCCACTCTTCTCAAGATTTTATAGACCTCTTATCATATCTCCCCTCAGCTGTCTTTTCTCTAAACTGAAGAGCCTCAACCTCTTGAGCCTGTCCTCATATGAGTCGTTCCACCCCCTTTATAATTTTGATCACCTTTCTCTGTACCTTTTCTTTCTTATTTAGGGGCCCTTTTACTAAAGTGTAGTCAAATCTAGGCTTAGTGCATCCTAACACAGAACTTTCCTGTGCACAAAGCCCAGATTTTATGTGGCAATTTATAAAACATTTCTTTTTGCAGGTCATTTGCTAATTTTGCCATTAGCATGCAGTACCTGCAAAAAGTTAATTCGGGAGCACTTACTGCTTTCTATTTAGAAGGAACTAAGGGCCAAATTCTATAAATTGCACATGATAAATCAGCAACAACTAAAAACACACAGTGTGATTCTATAAACAGTATGTGTCCTTTATAGAATTGTGCTTTGCATTAAGATGCGCCTAACTGTAGATAGCTGCAATTAGGCCTGTTATAAGCAGGCTTAAATACTAACACCTAAGTTAGGTGTGATTCTATATCAGAATACATAAAATGTGAAAAAGCCTCCAGGAATGCCCCTAAACATGCATCCAAATTGTTATGCGTGATAGGATTTAGGTAAATTCCGTTTTCGAATCGGATATTCTCATAAATCCTAATTGTTGCCTATTAGTGTTGACAATTGGTTGTTAATTGACAGTTATTGGCACTGATTGGCTTGTTGTTCAATTAAGTTATGCACGCAATTTGGCTGTATTTTAAAAACCCAGTTAAGATGGAACTTATTTCCATGCGGACTCCGAAAATGTTCGGCACCGGGCACAGGATATCCGCATGACCAAGGAAGGCATTGCTGCTGGAGGTGTAATGGAAGTTAACACTGCCCTGCAAGAAGTGCTTAAGACCACACTCATCCACGATGGCTTAGCTCGTGGAATTAGAGAAGCTACCAAAGCCTTGGACAAATGCCAAGCCAACTTTTGTGTTCTTGCTTCCAACTGTGACGAACCCATGTATGTGAAGCTGGTTGATTCATTGTGTGTAGAACATCAGATCAACCGATCAAGGTTGATGACAACAAGAAATTGGGTGAGGGGATAGGCCTCTGCAAAATCGACTGAGAGGACAAACCCCAAAAAGTAGTTGGCTGCAGTTGTGTGAGTCTCATGCCAAAGATATCATTGAAGAATACTTTAAGTACAAGAAATGAATGAGTGGAAAATAAAGACTAATGAGCCTAAAAAAATGGAACTTGAACCTGGGTTCCTTGGTTTACTGTCCACTAAACTAACCACTAGGCTACTCTACTAACCTGTTTACTGCTTTGTTCAGAAAGGCCATAATACCTGCAGCTCACATACAGCTTGGTTTTCCTTTCCAGTTTCTCTTTCAAGGGAGAGGGAAGGGGACAGCAACCACTGGGGGATTAAGGAGGGGGTCATGCCTTAATCCCTCCAGCGGTCAGCTGCTCAATTAGAGCAATTTTTTGTAACTTGCCATATGATGAGCATTTTTCCAAAACTCACTCAGTCCATTTTGAGTCTGGATATATGTCCCTCTTATCTTTTAAAAACTACTGCACAGCAGTGGCGTAGCGGGGGCGGCTGCCACCCGGGGCGGATTGCCGCTGCACCCCTCCACTGGGTGCAGACCAAGACGACCCCCCCCCAACGGCGTGGACCCCCACCCCCTCACTCACTGTGTCCCGCCCTTGAGGAAATAGGAAGTTACATCAGAGGGCGGGACACAGTGAGTGAGGGAAGGGCCAACGAAGCGATTTCTTCTTTACAGCAGCGCTGCAGATGGATGGAGCTCGTAGGCAGGTGGGGACTGTGTCGGGGGGGGGAGGCGCTGCGCCGGGGGGGGGTGGACGGATGCACCCTCCCACCCGTTAATACCCAGGGCGGACCGCCCCCACCGCCCCGCCCTTGCTACGCCACTGCTGCACAGGATATAGTGAAATGGCTTGTAAAATTTATTAATCTTACATTGCAGGAAGGCTTATATTCGGAAACAACAACATAAATAGTACTAACTGCTATATCAAAGTCAACTGAAGCAGACCTTAGAGTAGTTGATAATTATAGACCAGTGGCTGGTATTCCTTGGCTAGTCAAATTATTGGAATTTCTGGTTCATCAACAACTTTCATACTTTATATTTTTAAATGACGCTTTACATTTTTCACAGCATGGCTTTCATCCAATACATAGCACTGAAATCATTGTTACTGACATTATCATCAGAAGTCAAGGAAATTTTGAATAGGGGCAAGCAGGTACTCCTTCTTCACTTTGATATGTCAGCCACATTTGATGCGATAGATCATTTTTTGATGTTGTACAGACTTAGGGGTCCTTTTACTAAGGTGCACTAATGGATTTAGCACAAGCTAATAATTAGAATGGGCTAAATGATAAGGTGCCCATTATATTCTTATGGGTGTCTTATTTTTTAACTACTACTACTACAAATCATTTCTTTAGCGCTACCAGTCGTACGCAGCGCTTCACAATTGAACATGAAGAAAAGGCAGTCCCTGCTCAAAAGAGGGTAGGACAGACAGATAGGACACATAAGGAAAGGGGACTATTGAAGAGAGGAAGACAAGATAAAGGTTACGAGCAAGTATAAGTTAGGAATTAAAAGCAGCATCAAACAGGTAGGCCTTTAGCCTTTAACGCATGCTAATTATTAAATCTGTTAACACACCTTAGTAAAATTACCCGAGTTGGGTATCACAGGAACAGTTATTAAATGATCTAAGGAATTTTGGGGAAAATGATCATATAGAGTACAGAAGAATGGGCTTATTTCAGCCCCCTGGCATTTCTTGTGTGAAGTTCAGCCAGGTTCGCCACTCTTCCCTTTGCTTTTTAATATCTATATGAAATCTTTGGGAGGGTTATTGACCAAACTTGGTATTTTAGTGCTACCAAATGCAGCCATAGAAACCTTTGATAAGATCATAGAGCTATTAAATAAAATTGTTTTAGTAGACTCATGGACTAAGAATAATTTTCTAAAACTGAACAGACAGAAAATAGAAGTTGTTTGGTTTTGTGATTTTGAGTCGATTCCAAAGAAGAATTTTATACTGGATATAGGAGAAATTTTGCAGATAGACAATAAATCTAAAGTTTTAGGTGTGATTCTTAAGTCTAAGATGACGTTAGAGGATCAAGTTAATGCTCTGAAAAAACATTTTTCCAGGTATGAAAATTGAAGGCTGTTCAATCTTCTTTAAGTTTCAGAAGTGCTACTCAAGCAGTATTATTACCTTATTTAGTTTACTGTAATTCATTATATGGGGGAATTTCCGTAAAGTTGTTAAAAAGGTTACAATTGCTTCAAAATATTGTGGTCAGATTGAAAGCTTCTCCTTTATTAAGGAGTCTTCATGGGCTGCCAGTAAATTCCAGAGCAGAATTCAAGATAGCTTGAATGGTTTATAAATCACTAAGAGGCCAAAACTCAAATGAATTGGCAAACTATTGTGTAGTTCTTAACAACAGTATAGATTCCCAGTCTGCACAAAATTTAAACTTTGGTTTTCCCATGTTTTAGAGGGGTTAGATTGAAAAAAAATATCTGAACATTCTTTCAGATATTTAAGTACAAAAATTTGGAATAGTTTGCCCATTCAAATTAGAAGATCTAGCTCTTACCTGCTGTTTTGTAAAATGCAGAATATAAGACATTTTATAGTATAGTATAGTATAGTATAGTATCAAGGCATGATTCATGTACTGTAGCTTATTTCTGTGCCAAAACTCACTTAGTCCATGGTATTTAATTGATTGTAGTGTGTTTAATACTCTATGCAAAACTCACTCAGTCCAAAAGCCATTGCCTATTTTTCTCAAAACTGCTGCTAACAGACTGAGGGCCCCTTTTACTAAGTGAGGTAAGCCCAATGCGGGCTTACCGCTTGCTAAACAGGAAGCACCGCCAGGCTACCGCAGCAGCCCGGTGGTACTTCCCACCCCTAGCACACCGTCATATTCGGCGCTACAAAAATATATTTATTTTTGTAGCACCGGAGTGTACCTGGCGGTAACCGGGCAGTGGCGCACACTGCCCAGTTACCACTGGGTTAGCGTGGGAGCCATTACCACCATCAATGGGTAGTGGTAAGGGCTCCCCCTGAAATGGCCGCACGGCAAGTGCTTTACTTGCCACATGGCCATTTCCTGCAGGAAAGAGAGACTTCCATTTTACCCGCTGCGGTAAAAGGGGGCCTCGGCGCGCATGAAAAACACATGCCAATGATATCACAGGCCCCCTTTTGCTGCAGCTTGGTAAAAGGGCCCTGAGTTGTGGAAAAATGCTCTTCATATACAGGACACAGACCATAGAAGTCCGTTTGGCATTGGTCTCACTTCCCCAAGGCTGGAGCTGCCATCTAAGCACCACTCTTGCCCATCATAAATGAACTTATAATGCTGACGTATTAAGTTTTCTTTTGGTACTATCCCCTTTCTATTTAGGGATCCTTTGTGACTATCCCATGCATTTTTGAATTATGTCACTGTTTTTGTCTCCACCACCTCCACTGGAAGGGCATTCCAGGCATAAGAACATAAGAATAGCCATACTGGGTCAGACCAATGGTCCATCTAGCCCACTTTCCTGCTTCCAACAGTGGCTAATCCACTACCTGGCAGAATCCCATATAGTAGCATCCACCACCCTCTCCGTGAAAAGGTATTTCTTGAAGTTACTCCTAGTCCCCCACCCTGCAACCTCAATTTATGTCCTCTAGTTTTACTGCTTCTCTGTCTCTGGAAAAGATGTGTTTGTAGGTTGATACAGTTCAAATGTTTAAATGTCTGTATCATATCTCCTCTATCCCTTCTTTCCTCTACAGTGTACATATTCAAGTCTTCAAGTCTCTTCTCATACATTTCTTGGCCTAAGTCTGATATCATTTTTGTCTCCTTCCACTGGACCGCTTCAAGTCTTGTTACATCCTTAGCAAGATACGGCCTCCAGAACTGAACACTATATTCCAATGGGGCCTCACTAATGACTTGTACAAGGGCATTAACACCTCCCTTTTTCTGCAGGTGATTCCTCTCTCTATGCAGCCCAGCACCCTGTCTTGTCGCATAGTTTTGCAGACTTGAGACTGTCAGACACTATCACACCAAGCTCCTTCTCCTGGTCTGGGCATATCAGCTTTTCACACCCTAGCACATACAGTTCCTTTGGATTTTTACTCCTTAAGTGCATCACTCTGCACTTCTTCACATTGAATTTTACCTCCTAACATTTGTAGATCTCTTCTCATGTTTTCTTTTCCCTCCAGTATGTCCACTCTGTTGAAAATCTTTGGTCATCTGCAAAAATACACTTTTCTGTCTAACCCTTGGGCAATGTCACTCACTAATGTATTAAACATGGAAAACCACTACTTGCCCTAGTATCTTTTACCCCTTCCCTAGCTTGTCTTGTGTCCTCCAATCAGTTTTTGTGACTTTCCCGACAATTCCTAAGTGAGAAAAACATGCATACTTGATTCCACTGGGAAAGGTCCCCAGTAAAAATACCAATAAACAATTATATTTTGAACCCTCAAAGAATACCTAATTAGCTGGAAAATAAACACCTAAATTTACAATTTATAAATACCTAAGAACAGAAGCCATAATTATAATATTTTCTAATATCCTGTTTCCAACTGTGGCCAATCCAGGTCACAAGTACCTGGCAGAAACCGAAATAGTAGCAACATTCCATGCTACCAATCCCAGGGCAAGCAGTGGCTTCCTCCATGTCTATCTCAACAGCAGACTATGGACATTTCCTCCACGAACTTGTCCAAACCTGTTTTAAACCCAGATATATAACTGCTGTTACCACATCCTCCGGCAAAGAGTTCCAGAGCTTAACTGTTCACTGAATGAAAAAATATTTCCTCCTATTAATTTTAAAAGTATTTTTATGTAATTTCATTGAGTGTCTGTCCCCTTGTCTTTGTACTTTTTGGAAAGAGTGAAGAATTGATTCACTTTTACCCGTTCTGCACCACTCAGTATTTTGAAGATCTCTATCATATCCCTGCTCAGCTGTCTCTTTTTCAAGCTGAAGAGCCTTAACCTCTTTAGCCTTTCCTCATATGGGAGGAGTTCCATCCCCTTTATCATTTTGGTTGCTCTTCTTTGAACCTTTTTTAATTCTGCTCTATCTTTTTTGAAATATGACTACTAGAACTGAACGTAATACTCAAGGTGAGGTCGCACCATTGAGTGATATAGAGGCATTATAATATTCTTAGTTATTCCTAGCATCCCTGTTTGCTTTTTTGGCTACCACCACACACTGGACATAAGATTACATGTGAAAGTATGAACCCTGCCTATGCTCTGTCCAAAATCTATTCATGTGAACACCAATACTAGTTAGCCAGAAACTGCTCATTTATATAAAGATGTTTTCACATACATGTGTAAATGACTAGAATACTTTACAGTGTTAGCAATATAAGATTGCACTCTTAATGCACAATCAATAGAACTTCAAAATCTTAAACACCAAAAGTAGATGACCCTTAAAAATTAATCAGGGAAGGCTGCTGGATTTCTCAGCAGCTTTTGACATTGTAGACCACGATATGCTAGCACGACTGTCATAAGCAGGTATCAGTGGCACAGTACTTTCTTGGTTCAGATCCTAACTACCAGATAGGCAATGGTCCATACTATTTGGCAGGACCCCGCCACCATCATGGGTACTGACCTGTGAAGCACCACAAAGATCAATACGGTCACCTATCTGTTCAATATCTACTTCAGGTCATGAGCTGAGCTGATTCGGTCAATGAACACTCAGTTCTACACCTACGCAGATCATGTGCAGCTACTCATACCCATTGAACCTGAATTAACTAAAGTCTTGAATAAACTGACTACCTCTTTAACAGCAATTCAAGAATGGGCTAAAAACAACAAACTTTGCCTGAACCCAAGTAAAACTAAGCTTTTATGGGTCCCTAATACAAGTCAGCACATACCTGACATCAAAATCTCTTTTGGGAAATATGAACTGCCCTTACATCACAAGTCAGAAACCTTGGAATACAGCTGGACTCAATATTATGCTGATTCCCCAAATCCAAGCAACCTTCAAAAGCTGCTTCTATCATTTGTGACAACATTGAGAATGGAAGTCTTGATAACACTGAGCCTAGATTACTGTAATGTACTCCACACTAATACGAGTACAAAGAGTTTGAACCAACTTCAATTGATTCAGAATGCTGCAGCAAGACTGACAGAAGGTTGTAAGCGATGTGACAACATCACACCATTTCTGCAAAAACTTAATTGAATACCAGTAAAATACAGGGCTAAACTTAAAACTTTATGTCTGATTTTCAAGACCCTTAAAGGAAATGGGCCAGGCTACTTGAAGAACAGGATTTCTCTCTACACATCTCCAAGGTCACTAAGATCCTCCCGAAGAGAATCTCTAGCCACACCTTCTCCAAAAAATATCATGCAATGTGATACCCACCAGCGAACCACCTCTGGAATGCACTCCTTGAAAGATTTCATTTAACAAAATACTATCTTTACTTCAAGAAGCAGGTGAGAGCTTGGATCTTCAACCACACATTTAATGGAAGAAGCAACTAGTTTACTAGCCATACACACATCTGGACTAACACTTGCCGCACATAATGTAGCAGGACTTGCTTATTCACTCTTACCTTAGCTGAGATTATATTCATGTGCCTTTCTGACTTCATGTGCAACTTTGTTTAAATTAGTCCCCTTATTTTCTAACCACTGTTATCTATCTATATGTTTCATCTTTGCTTACAACCTATGCTATTAAAATGTTTTATTGCGTATTGTGTTGACATTGTAATGTAGAATAGTATGCCACACCTTATACTGTTATTTGAATATTTTTACTGCTGGAATTGTTTATTGCCTACGTTTGACTTATTTTTGCTATACACAACCTTGAGTTGATTTCCTGGAAAAGGCAGCAAATACATCTTAATAAATAAATTTCATTATCGATGTTCTAACTGAAAAAAATGTCTATTTTATGTGCATTCAGTTAAAGCCTTTCATGATTCATCCAAGCTGATTGATTCTAAAGAGTTAAAAGAGAAAGGCACCTTGCAAAATGATGAGTACCTAATTCAGAATAAAATAATCATTAGCATTATACATGGAACTGGAAATCCATGGATCTGATAATTTACCCTACAGAAGATAGATAGATAGATAGATATTTCACCATCAAGGGGTGCCCTGGAAGGCACTGTAGCTCTATTATACTACTTTTCTTTCTCTTGTTTCCTATCTAAATGGAATTCTATTTTTTCTTCTTGATTTATTGTATTATTATGTATATAAATCACTCAGATAAAATTTGATGGGCTATTTATCAAATAATAAAGAGACTTGAGTCTTGATATATTGACAAATAGCAGGGATTAAATAGCTCCTATTAAGACATCACAGTTTAGGTCCCATGGTGTTCAAATGTTCTGGCCTATTTTAACCTGTTCCAATCTAGAAAATTTGATGGGCGATATATCAAATAATAAAGAGACTTGAGTCTTGATATATTGACAAATAGCAGGGATTAAATAGCTCCTATTAAGACATCACAATTTAGGTCCCATGGTGTTCAAATGTTCTGGCCTATTTTAACCTGTTCCAATCTAGAAAGTAGGAAGGACAAAAACCAGAGTTCTTCCAACTCCCAGAGAGGGCAAGATCTTATAATCTAGCAGATCAAAGGTCAAAGATGGGTCAAGGAACATGCACACAGAAACTGAACCATTGTCAAATAAGTTCAAAGATTCTCTTTTTGATTCTAAGAATTCTTTGTAGGCTGTCTTCATATTTTGTGTAAGCTGAACTTTAGAACATAATTATTTCCTAGTAGTTTCTTTTTAGTCACTTATCACAAGGTGAGAAACCACTATACACCAGATGTTCTCAGAAATTGACCAAGTCTTTGATGGGATAAAATTCATCAATACATTGGATGGGTGGCATTGCATTAGATTGACAGTCATAAAATGCAGTATTATCATTATTTTCAGATTAATTTTCAAACAAAATGGGTGCAAAATAAGCCTTGGTGAGGTTTTACAAACCTTGTGCAAACCCCATGATGCAGAGTTTGCCACAATAATGAAAGCAAAACTTTGCTTTCATTATTTCCTAAAGAAACATTACCCACAGAAATTTGCACCTGTTATTTTATCTGTATTTTTTCCTTTGTAAACATTGTGACTATACTGAACTATGCAAGCTGTTCCCTCCCTGATCAAAGTCATCTTGGTATCACCTTAGAATGATACAGAAAAAAATATGTGCATTGTGGAATAACATGCTTATTTCTAGGCACACTGAAGGTGGCCAATAATCATTTTCATTTGTAGCACTCTGTTTCACCCATAAAATGGCTTTCATGATTGCATTCACTATCACCTGACTTTAAAAATGTCATCTTAAAGGGGTATGTTTACTAAGCTGCGTTAGCATTTCTAACGCACCTTTAAATTTAAGGCGCGTTAAACACTAACACGCCTATATATTTCTATGGGCGCGTTAGTCTTTAACATGAAACCATTTACACACATTAAAAGCGCTAACGCGCCCACAGCGCACCATAGTAAACAGGCGTTAGAAACAAGTTAACGCATGATTATACAGACTTGCTTATGCCTATTTAGAGCCCCAAAGCCAAGTAATGCTAAAATTGATGTTTTATTCCCACAATACACTGAAACTATTATAAAACCTTCAACATAATGCATTATACGTACACCATGCACTTGTGAGGCATCTGTGGCAAGCCTGGTAGTCAAAGCACCGGTACTATTATTAGGATCATCAAACCAGCCAATCTCCTAAAATATTAAACACACTTGTTTAATTCCAAAATAAAACTCATGAATCTCTGTAGAATAAATTACATACAAAATTTTATGTGAGAGCAAATTGTAAAAGAAATCTAACACACTGGGCCCTGGACCCACTAACAGACAGACGTCTTTGGCATGGGTCACAAAATAAAGAAGGATTTTTGCCACTCAGCCACAAAAATCAGAGGTACCAAGGGTAACAGTAAGACAACACTGGTACTTGCTATATAACTTATTTAGATTATTATTATTATTAGCATTTGTATAGCGCTACCAGACACGCAGCGCTGAACACCTGATACAAAGAGACAGTCCCTACTCAAAAGAGCTTACAATCTAAATAATACAGACAGACAAGACAGTTACGGGTGAGGGAAGTAATGGGTGAGAAGGAAGGAAGGGACAAGGGGAGGGCAATTGAGTAGTGGCTAGGAGCTAAAAAGCAGCAGTGAAAAGGTGGGTTTTCAGCATAGATTTGAAAATAGGTAAAGATGGAGCTAGACGTATAGGTCCAGGAAGTCTATTCCAGGCATAAGGTGCCACGAGAGAAAAGGAGCGAAGCCTGGAGTTAGCAGTGGAGGAGAAGGGGGACGACAAGAGAGATTTGTCCAGTAAGCGGAGTTCACAGGGAGGAATGTAGGGAGAGATGAGAGTGGAGAGGTAATGGGGGGCTGCAGAGTGGATGCATTTAAAGGTCAGTACGAGAAGTTTAAACCGAATGCAGAAGCGGACAGGGAGCCAGTGAAGTGACTTGAGGAGTGGGCTAGTGTGGGTATAACGATTCTGGCAGAAAATAAATCGTGCTGCAGAATTTTGGACAGATTGGAGAGGAGAGAGATGGCTGAGCGGAAGACCAGTGAGAAGTAAATTGCAATAGTCCAAGCGAGAGGTGACAAGGGTGTGGATAAGGGTTCTGGCAGCGTATTCAGAAAGGAAGGGGTGAATTTTGCTAATATCGTAGGTAAAGAAACGACAGGTTTTGGCGATCAGTTGAATATGATTATACACAGTAGCATTATGTTTCAATTTGCATGTTGATAGATAGATAGATATGAAGATCTTTTATTTTTTTATGACCTTGTTATCAACAATGCGAATTTCCCAGTGGGTAAATAGGAAACCACAGAAGCACCAAGAGCCTTAGGAAAATGGGACATGATTCTTTATTAGCAACTGTTGATATTCCAAGATAGACCCAACACGGGCCGTGTTTCAGCGCCTAGCGCCTGCGTCAGGGGTCTGGTGTTTTTCAAGACCAAAACTTCTTTCCTATCAAGTTGTTTAGTTCAGAGATCTCTGAACTAAACACAAAAGGACTCGCCTTTCCTGTCACATCAAGCAGAACTTGCTTTGAATCTATACGGATTGTTATCCAACTTGATAGGAAAGAAGTTTTGGTCTTGAACACCAGACCCCTGACGCAGACACTAGTTGCCGAAACACGGCCCGTGTCGGGTCTATCTTGGAATATCAACAGTTGCTAATAAAGAATCATGTCACATTTTCCTAAGGCTCTTGGTGCTTCTGTGGTTTTCTGTATTTGTTTGTACTTTGGACCCTCTCTGTACTGTTTTCCAGTGGGTAAATAGGCCACCCCAGGTGAAAGGCCAGAGACTATACCTTGTATTCCTCTGAAGCATTGGAAATCTAGTTTACTAGTCTGTTGTTTGGTCAGGTCATTTTTTAATATTTCCTTTACTTTAACAAGAGTGAGAAAGGCCCGCCGAGAGACTGAGCCGGGCCCGGGACAAGGCCGGGCCCCGCCCCCACTGCCACCCCCCCAGTTTATCGCAGCCCCCCCTGAGGGGGGCCCAGCGCCACAGTCCAACCCACCTCCACCACTGGGCCAGGCCCCTTCCACCCGAACTCCCGCCAGCATAAGTGCTGTCTTCTGACTCCGGCGTGCGCGGCCCACAGACGCGCTCCTCTCAGCTGATCTTCGCTGTACTGTGCAGGGCTTCTGTGCGTCTGATGTCCTGCACGTGCAGGATGTCAGACGCACAGAAGCCCTGCACAGTACAGCGAAGACCAGCTGAGAGGAGTGCGTCTGTGTGGGCCGCGCACGCCGGAGTCAGAAGACAGCAATTCTGCTGGCGGGGGTTCGGGTGGAAGGGGCCCGGTGGCGGGTGGGACTGCGGCGCCTGGCCCCCCTTGGAGGCCCGGGCCCTGGGAATTTTGTCCCCTCTGTCCCCCCCCCTCAGCGGCCCTGGAGTGAGATATTGCATGCTGTTATGTACAAATTATGTACAATGTGGCCTAAGAAAAATCTGATAGCATTAAGCTTAACTAAGGCACTTGATTTTGAATTGGAAGGAAAATAGATAAACAAATAGATGAGCAGATAATGATTACAGCACTGAATGGTACTGCTCCAGAGAAAACTAGATCTTTTATTAAAGGCAAACGTTCCTCTTCGTTTATTGATGAATTAAAAGTTTAGAATTTGGCTTGTCCGGGAGAAGTCTTACTGACATGTCATTGTTATTTAATGTTTAATTACTTTAATTTAATTTATTTATGTCATTTAATGTTATTGTTTAATACATATCTGCTATACTGCTAATGCTCCCTTGGGCTTGAAGATGGTAAACAATACCCGCATAAGCTCTAGCAGCTACCACAACTTTAATTAGCCCTAGATATTCAATACTGGTGCCTGGAAATTGCCCAGCACTGAGTATCTGGGGCTCATTCTGCTTTTTTAAAAATGCTGACTGCCGTGGGCTGAATTTCGACTGGAAAACTTTTTCATGAAAAGGTCTTAGTTGCCAGAACTTCATTCTTTATGAATTCAAATTAATCACTGCTATTATTGCTTTTAGAAAATTATGCAAAGCATGGTTATTTTAGGTTGTACTTGTTGATATAGTGTTTTATGGTAAAATTATGTATAATCATACCTGATAATTTTCTTTCCATTAATCATAGCTGATCAATCCATAGACTGGTGGGTTGTGTCCATCTACCAGCAGGTGGAGATAGAGAGCAAACTTTTGCCTCCCTATATGTGGTCATGTGCTGCCGGAAACTCCTCAGTATGTCGATATCAAAGCTCCATCCGCAGGACTCAGCACTTAGAGAATTACACCCACGAAGGGACACTCTGCCCAGCTCACCACCGCCGAAACGGGGGAGGGGAATTAACCCAGCTCATCCCCACACAAGTGGGGGAGGGGAATCCGTCCAGCTCATCCCCGCGGAGCGGGGGAGGGACACCACACCCGCCGATGCGGGGGGATCTGGCTTATCCTGCAACCGCAACCGCGGGAGGAGCTGACTGACCCTAACACCGCCGAAGCGGGAAGGGTACAAAGCTGCCCTACAGCCGCACGAAGCGGGAGGGAGTGCCGGCAGAATTTTAAGTCTCAATCCAGCCCCGTAAAACGGAGGGGAGAGGAATGCAGCAGCTCACTGTAACACAAACTCGTCTTAACTCTTGAAGAATCCAAGTGAAAAAACTTGAACACGAAGTCTTTCTGAAGTAACTGAAGACTAAACTTGAACCTGAAATGCAACCAGAATAAAAACAGTACAGATATCTGGGAGGGGCTATGGATTGATCAGCTATGATTAATGGAAAGAAAATTATCAGGTATGATTATACATAATTTTACCTTCCATATCATCAAGCTGATCAATCCATAGACTGGTGGGATGTACCGAAGCAGTACTCACCCAGGGCGGGACATTGAAATCCCTGACCTCAACACTGAAGCTCCAAACCGGGCCTCCGCCCGTGCAGCCACAGTCAAACGGTAATGCTCGGAGAATGTATGAGCCGAAGCCCAAGTTGCCGCCTTGCATATCTCTTCCAAGGAGACGGATCCGGCCTCTGCCATCGAGGCCGCCTGAGCTCTTGTGGAGTGAGCCTTCAGCTGGATAGGCGGCACCTTCCCCGCGGCCACATAAGCCGCTGCAATGGCTTCCTTGACCCATCTTGCCACTGTAGGCTTAGCAGCCTGCAGACCCTTACGAGGACCTGCACACAGGACAAACAGATGATCTGACTTCCGGAAATCATTGGTCACTTCCAAGTATCTGATGATGACTCGTCTCACATCCAGATATTTAAGAGCAGAGTACTCCTCTGGGTAGTCCTCCCTACGAAAGGAAGGGAGACAGAGCTGCTGATTCACATGGAATCGAGAAACAATCTTGGGCAGGAAGGAAGGCACTGTGCGAATAGTCACTCCTGCCTCAGTGAACTGCAGAAAAGGCTCTCGACAAGAGAGCGCCTGGAGCTCGGAAACTCTTCTGGCTGAAGTGATAGCCACCAAAAAGACTGCTTTCAACGTCAGGTCTTTCAGAGATGCCCTCGACAAGGGTTCAAAAGGCGGCTTCTGCAATGCTCTTAGCACCAGGTTGAGATTCCACGCAGGCACCACTGAGTGCAGAGGAGGGCGCAGGTGATTAACTCCCTTGAGAAAGCGCACCACATCTGGCTGCGAAGCCAGGGAAACACCCTTCAGGCGGCCCTTGAAGCAAGCCAGAGCCGCTACCTGGACTTTAAGGGAACTGAGCGACAGGCCTTTCTCTAGACCTTCTTGCAGGAACGCCAACACTGAAGAAATTGGAGCAGTGAAGGGAGAAAGTGAGCCTGCTTCACACCATGCTGCAAAGATACGCCAAACCCTGGCGTAAGCAGTAGAAGTAGAGCGCTTCCTCGCTCTCAGCATAGTGGCGATGACCTTGTCTGAGAAGCCCTTCTTCCTCAGACGCTGCCGCTCAATAGCCAGGCCGTAAGACCAAAGGGGGAGGGATCCTCCATCACCACGGGACCCTGATGCAACAGGCCCTGCTCCACTGGCAGTCGCAGAGGATCGTCGACTGAGAGCCTGATCAAGTCCGCATACCAGGGACGTCTGGGCCAATCCGGACCCACCAGGATTACCCTGCCGGGATGCTTTGCCACCCGGTCTAGCACCCTGCCCAACATGGGCCAGGGCGGGAACACATAGAGAAGCTCTTGTGTCGGCCACTGTTGGAGAAGAGCATCTACTCCCAGGGATCGAGGGTCCCGTCCTCTGCTGAAGAAGCGCGGCACTTGGCAATTGGCCGATGACGCCATCAGATCTAGGCTCGGCTGGCCCCAGCACTTCGTGATGTCCAAGAACGCCTGAGCAGATAGCTGCCACTCTCCGGGCTCCAAGGTATGGCGACTGAGAAAGTCCGCCTTGACATTCATGACTCCGGCAATGTGGGCCGCTGAAAGCTGCTCCAGGTTCGCTTCCGCCCACTGGCATAGATTCATAGCCTCCTTGGCTAGAGGGGCGCTCTTGGTACCTCCCTGGCGGTTGACATAGGCCACAGCCGTGGCATTGTCCGACAGAACCCGTACCGGTTTCAACGCCAGTACCGGGATGAACTCCAAAAGCGCCAACCGAATGGCTCTGAGTTCCAGGAGGTTGATAGACCACTTTGCCTCTGCAGGAGACCAGAGTCCCTGCGCTGTCCTTCCCAAACAGTGGGCTCCCCAGCCCGACAAGGAAGCGTCCGTCGTGACGACAATCCACTCTGGGGTCACCAGAGGCATTCCTGCAGACAACTTGTCCATCTGCGTCCACCAGCTCAGCGCCTTGCGCACTGCTGGGCCCAAGGGAAGGCGCACAGCATAATCCTCCGACACCGGAGTCCAGCGCTGCAGCAGAGAGTGTTGAAGTGGTCTCATATGAGCCCTGGCCCAGGGCACTACTTCCATCGTGGCCGTCATAGAGCCCAACAGCTGCACATAGTCCCAAGCCCGAAGAGGAGAGGCTACTAGGAACTGGTTCACCTGAGCCTGAAGCTTGACAATCCGATTGTCTGGCAGGAACACTCTGCCCACTTGGGTGTCGAATCGAACTCCCAGATACTCCAGGGACTGAGTGGGGCGCAGCTGGCTTTTCTCCCAGTTGATGATCCATCCCAGGGAGCTCAAAAGAGCAACCACCCGGTTCACAGCTTTGCCGCACTCTGCATAAGAGGGGGCTCGGATCAACCAGTCGTCCAGATAAGGATGGACTTGTACTCCTTCCTTCCTCAGGAAGGCCGCGATGACCACCATTACTTTGGAGAAGGTCCGCGGAGCAGTAGCCAACCCGAACGGGAGGGCTCTGAACTGGAAGTGTCGGCCCAGTACTGCAAAACGCAGGAAGCGTTGATGAGGAGGCCAGATGGGAATATGCAAGTACGCTTCCTTGATGTCCAAGGATGCCAGGTACTCCCCTGCCTTCACTGCCGCTATAACAGAGCGGAGAGTCTCCATGCGAAAGTGCCGAACTTTCAAGGCCCGATTGACCCCCTTGAGGTCGAGGATAGGCCGGACAGAACCTCCTTTCTTTGGTACCACAAAGTAAATGGAGTAACGTCCCTTGCCAAGCTGATTTTCTGGCACCGGAACGACCGCCCCCAGGCGGATGAGATTGTCCAAGGTCTGCTGCACTGCCACAGCTTTGACCGGAGACTTGCAGGGAGAGAGTACAAACCCGTCTCTTAAGGGTCGGCAGAACTCTAGCTTGTAGCCGTCTCTGATGACTTCCAGCACCCAAGCGTCTGAAGTTATTGTGCTCCACTCGCCCAGAAACGAGGACAGCCGTCCTCCAATCTGCACTGGGGCGTGGACCAAGACCCCGTCATTGGGTACGAGACCCTGGGGGAGGACCGGAGGGAGCACCTCCGGGACGGCGGTCTCTGCGAAAGGAACGCTGCTTGGGGGAGAAGGTCCTCTTAAAGGAAGAGGAGGCAGAAGAGCCCGACCTGCCCGGGCGGTACCGACGGGCTTCCTGAAACCGTCCTCTGGAGGTACCGGGGCGAGCACTAGCTCGAGCCCTGACCTCTGGTAACTTCTTGCCCTTAGACGTGCCGAGATCGGTCACGATTTTGTCCAGCTCGACCCCAAAGAGCAGCTTGCCTTTAAAAGGCAATCTAGCCAGGCGGGATTTAGAGGCGTGGTCAGCAGACCAATGCTTTAGCCAAAGCCACCGCCGCGCAGAAATTGTCTGAGCCATGCCTTTAGCTGAGGCTCTCAAGACATCATACAGCAAGTCTGCCAAATAGGCCAAGCCCGATTCCAGGGCCGGCCAATCATCCCTCAAGGAAGAATCCGAGGGGGAAGCCCGCCGCACCATAGTCAGGCACGCCCTGGCCACATAGGAACCGCAAACTGAGGCCTGCAAATTTAAAGCAGTAGCCTCGTAGGACGACCTTAAGGCCGCCTCCAATCTTCTGTCTTGGGCGTCCTTTAGGGCCGTGCCACCTTCCACCGGCAACGCCGTTTTCTTAGTCACCGCAGTGATTAAAGAATCCACGGTAGGCCACAGATAGGCCTCACGTTCACTCACAGCCAAAGGATAGAGGCGGGACATAGCCCTAGCCACTTTAAGGCTCGCTTCTGGGACATCCCATTGAGCCGAAATTAAGGTGTGCATAGCATCATGCACGTGGAAGGTTCTAGGCGGGCGCTTCGTCCCCAGCATAATGGCAGAGCCAACAGGGGCTGAGGGAGAGACGTCCTCCGGAGAGGAAATCTTCAAAGTGTCCATGGCCTGTAGCAACAGGTTGGGCAAATCCTCTGGGCTAAAAAGCCGCGCTGCAGAGGGGTCATCCGCTCCAACCGAGCGGGGATCCGTCTCCTCCAAGGAATCCGCAAAGGACCGTTGGGAGACCTCAGACACGCTGCCCTCATCTACATCGGAGGAGACAAAGTCCTCCAAGGCCTGGGAATCAACCCGAGGGCGTTTACCTCTGGGAACCTCAACCTCTTTACCAGACGAGGGAGCAGGGGCAGCGTTTTGCATGAGGAAAGCCTGATGCAGCAGCAAAACAAACACGGGGGAGAAACCCCCCAGACTGTGCACTTCCGCAGCCTGGGCAACAGCCCTAGACGCACCCTCAACCGGCGCTCGCAAGAGCGGGGGAGAGACATGCTGCGCATCCAAAATGGCGTCCGGCGCGACACTCCACGAAGGAGCCGCGCGGGAAGAACGGCGCTTAACTTTAGCCGCTTTTGTGCCGTCGCCCAAATTAAGGGCGTTCATGGCATTAATGTCTCCAACCTCAAGGGCGGCCCAAGAAGAAGCCGTCCGAGCCGCGTGGCCGGCCAAGATGGCGGAGGCGAGGAGCGGGGGATGGGTGTTTATGGCGGGAAAAACCGCCACGCCGGAGGAAGGACCGGGACATACATCGGTCACGAAACTGTCACCCAACAAGGGCGAATCAGGCTTGAAGACCCCCGCATCCCCTCTAGAAGCGCACCAGCGATCCGGGGAGCGACCCTTTGCGCCCTCGCCCTCCGACGCCATATGCCACGAGGAGAAGAATCGGGGAACCCCCTGCCCGCTATAAAAAGGTAAAAATTACCTGCTGTCCGCTCCGAGCTGTAACGACCTGGTGTCCCAGTGAGTAGCTGCAATAGACGCTTAAATAAACGTCGAAATAAACGCCTTTAAGGACGTTCAAATTTTTTTTTTTTTTTTAACGGAGCCAGCGGGAGGGGGGAGAAAAGGAGGGACCTGGCACCACCAGGTTTGCACTTGCTCAATAGAGCCCTCAACCCCAGGCACTCAACAAAACCTAAAAATTAGGCTTGGAGGCCTAGCCAGAGCTGCTGCTGTGTGTGACCACCACCTGCTGAGATAGAGAACATACTGGGGAGTTTCCGGCAGCACATGACCACATATAGGGAGGCAAAAGTTTGCTCTCTATCTCCACCTGCTGGTAGATGGACACAACCCACCAGTCTATGGATTGATCAGCTTGATGATATGGAAATGTAGTTTTAACTTTATATGTATCTATTTGCTTTTGTAGTCCTCAGGGAGAGGGAAGCTACAAAACAGATAAATAAGGAGCCTGAGATCCATCAGAATGGGCAGAATATTTGTCTTACTGCTAAACTGTAAAATAAGAGAATCTGAATTCTGTAGCAAATGATCCATAAAAGTAAGTTTCTCTGACAAACCAATATCGATTTGACACCCCCTCCCAACATACACATACATGAATGCAAATCCTGTTTTGTATGTATTGTTAGGCTGTTTTTAATTTAATATTATTAATAGATGATTAACATAAAGATGTTGTTAATTTTTATAGCTGCATCAGTCACCAACGAGCCTTTTCTGAGGTAAGCTGGCAAATCGAATGAAGTCAAATAAATAAATACAAATAAAAACCAGTGTTCATGCAGCTGTAAACTGGTAAAATTATTGTTCATTATTCCACTATGATGTTAGATTTGATTCAAAATGTTTTGCCTGGTCTTGATTTGACCAATCTGTTAACATCAAACTACTATAGGACTATTGAAAAAAAAAAATCACAAGTCAGGCGGTGAGAGTATTGTCCTGGTTTTGATCCCATTTTATGCACAGAAATTTAGGTTTGATTTCCCTAAGAAATGTGAAATTGGAAGCCCACTCATGCAGTGGCATAAAATCAGAATTAGACTACTACTACTGCTACTTGACATTTCTAGAGTGCTACTAGGGTTACGCAGCGCTGTACAGTTTAACAAAAAAGGACAGTCCCTGCTCAAAGGAGCTTACAATCTAAAGGACCTCCTTGTTCTCAAAAAATGTTGGCAACTGGAAACCTATTGACAACCCAGATTACTTTAAAATACTTTCTATTAAACTGCCAGTAAAGATGCATTAAAGGGTTAAGGCCCCCTTTTACAGAGACATGCTAGTGGCTGCCTGTGTGGTAATGCCAACACAGCCTATTCACTTTAAATGGGCTGTGTCAGCATTGCTGTGCAGCTATGTAAAATTGGGCCTTAATTACTTCCATGTGAATTAAATCAAGTCAACCTCAAGAAATTCTAGATTTTTAAAAAATATCAGATTTTTAGACCTTCATTTGTTATATCCTACTTGGTAACCCTGTAAAAAGTTTCCAGCCAAAATACAGCAAACTTGCTCATCCCTAGCTATTCAGTATGGGGTCGAGAATCAAAGCATTTTAACCATGTAAAATCACTTGTGCAGGGCTATCTGCTGATATTCATCAGCACTTAACCATTCAGTGCCACTAAATATCACCACTAACCTTTAAGGTTGTAGCTGGCCAGTGGCGTTCCTAGGGTGGCTGACACCCGGGGCAGGTCGCCGATGTGCCCCCCCCCCGGGTGCAGCGACCCCCCGGGGTGCAGTGCGAACCCCCCCGGTGAAAGGACATCCCCCCCCTGGGTGCAGCATGACCCCCCCGGCGAGAGACCCCCCCGGGTGCGTTTTACCTGCTGAGGGGGTGCAGCACGCCTGTTGGCTTCGTTCGTTCCATGCTCCCTCTGCCCCGGAACAGGAAGTAACCTGTTCCGGGGCACAGGGAGCACAGAACGAGCAAAGCTGGCAGGCATGCAGCACCCCCCAGCGGCGTGCACCCAGGGAGGACCGCCCCCCCCCCTTGGTATGCCACTGTAGCTGGCTATTTTGTGGGTGGTCCGGGGGAGGAGTTGGCAACAAATCAGACCACAGTCCCATCTATATCCGGTTTCACTTGGGCGGTTGAGTGCGGAATATTGCACTTAGAGACCCTTTAATCAACTGGCGTCAGGTCTACCTCCGGGGTAGTGCACAGCAAATTGGCCCTTCTGCCAGGCTCACCCAGGAGCCCTGATAGTTCTGTTTCTGCTGCACGTCATTTATGGCACTAGAAAATAGTTTTTCTTTTCTAGCATAAGTGGCGGGGGGGGGGGGGGTGTAGGCATGCCCAGTGGTAATTAGGAAGCACTGCGTTCTGCCCAATTACTGCTAGGTTACCATCAGAGCCCTCACCGCCTCCTAAATAGGAGTTGGTAAGGGCTCTAGAAGTAAATGGCTGTGTGCAAATTTTTTAAGCAGTGCATAACCATTTACTGCTCCTATTCGAAAAATGCCCTTTTACCCGCTGCGGTAAAAGGTGGCCTTGAAGTGTGGCAATCCCTTGTGCTAATGCCACTGCGCGCCAAGAGATAGCCAGTTGCACAAACCTGAGTATTCAAAGTTGGTGCCTGAAAATGTCATGGCATTGAATATCCTGGCACAATGCTACCCCGGCCAAAAAAACGCTTACTGCCACCAGCTGAATATTTACCCCTACAATTAATAACTCATAAATATAAGCCATGCCCCATTTACCTGTCTTAGCATGGCTTTAAATGCCATTAGACGAAGTCTCTTTGTAAGAATCTCCCCAGCTTTGCCAAATGTGAAGCCCTGTTTAGGTGAAGGAATAAATCATAAATTCATACAATTAATGTATAAAACACATTACTTCTTGTTTGAAGAATCACCTAATTTGTCTAGATTAGGTCATATCAAGTTTTTTTTTTCTTTTTAGGTAAGGCTGTCTGATACATGGTTATGTTGTCATGATTTACAGGCCTGGATTAATATTTAATTCCATAGGTCACATCAAAAAACCTCTCCTTCTCCCTAGTTCTCATCTTCTGTTCCTACCCCAGTGATTTTCCTTCATCTTCTCTGTCCAAAAGAAGGAATGCTGCCGGTTACTAGTGGAATGAGCACAGGCTTTGTGAAAGTTTCTTTTGCACCAGAAAACCCATATAGAAAAAGGGGGCAGCAATGGATGCAGGGCCTAACTCAGCCCCCTATGCTACTGTAATTCCATCACTGGCTGCTGCTGTTTGTTTTCTCAGGAAATGATGTTGCAGCTGAAAATCTTTCAGGTTTAGCTTGTCTGTAATGAGTAAATACAGAAAATAAAGAGAGCAGTAGGGTGGGTCAGTTGGCTCAAACAAATTTATTATAATCAATAACTATAAAAAGTTGGTTCAAGGTGTGTATATGCCAAAACTTTATATTTAATTACAAGTTTAACATGTTTCAGCATCACAGTATTTGATTTGGCACATTGCTGTGTGTTGGAAAAGCTGCTTTTAAGCATTACCAAATAAGGGCTCTTTATACTACTTTTTGTTTTGAGATGGTACAGCTCCTAAGGTGAATATATATGCAAGTATCTGACTTGCAAAATAATTTGAAACTGCCTCTGATGCAGATGTGATACCGAAACATTTGGGGCTGGTTGAATAATTATATATAAAGTCTGGACAAATACAAACACCTTCAACCACCATTTTATATTTATTGATTTTAATAGATTTGTATGGGCCAACTGGCCATCCTAGTGCTCTCTTTATTTTATTCATTCCATGTTGCAGTTGACTTTTGCCTCTCTTACTTGTGAGTGTAACGAGTCAATAACCTAAAGCATTCAACATGAAACTCAGACCTATAGGTCTAACAAAACTACCAGACGGAGCTATGAAGACAAAATCTACAGAGCTTTGATGGTTTCCCTTGACAGAAGGCTGCAGGTTTATGTTACGTTAAATAGGTTCTGGCTTGAGTTTACCTTGAGTAATAACTAATTGCTTCTGAGTTCTGTTTTAAGGCAATCAACACAAGTGCACCCCACTGTCATAAACAAAATGCAGGAGAGCCTACCTGAAGGAAAAAAGTGATAAAGGAAATGACTCCGAGAGCTAAAAACAGAAGGGAGAACATGTTGGCATCCTTCTCTTGCTCTGCTGACTTTGTCGCAAATACCTAAGAATCCAAAAAGAATTGAGATTTTCATTAGGTAAAAATAATTTAATATTGTAAATTTTGCCTGCTGTTTTTACATGGGGTGAATGCATATACATGACATGACAAGATATTGCAACTATTGTTACCAGTGAGCTCTCAGATGGTGTCCTGAGGACACCTGCAACACTCCTAATGTTCCTTCCTGTTTATGTCCTATCTATTATTGTAATTCCTCCCCTCCTACCCTTACTATCCATGTCATGTCTATTCTCATTATCTGTACCTCTTTCATCCCTATTGTTAAGATTGTAGGTTGCTCTGAAGGCACTCCCAAAGAGGGGGGTAGTACAACCTTATTAAACTTGGAAACCTGGATTTGGATAGGCTAGAGTGGGCTACAATCAGGCTGATTTTTGAAAGAGATCCCCGGCCATCTTCCGACACAAATCGGAAGATGGCCGGCGATCTCCTTAACCCGGCCAAATCGGTATAATCAAAAGCCGATTTTGGCTGGGTTCAACTGCTTTCCGTTGCGGAGCTGGCGAAACATCAAGGGGGCGTGTCGGTAGGGTAGTGAAGGTGGGTCAGGGGTGGGACTGGGGCGTGCTCACAAGATGGCCGACTTCGCCCAATAATGAAAAAAACCCGGCCAGCCTTGTGGAGTATTTCGCCGGCTGTACTTGGTCCCTTTTTCTTCACGACCAAGCTTCAAAAAGGAGCCCCAACTCACTAAATGACCACCGGAGGGAAGTGGGGATGACCTCCCCTTACTCCCCCAGTGGTCATCAACCCCCTCCCACCCAAAAAAAAATTAAAAATCATTTTTTCACCAGCCTCTATGCCAGCCTGAAATGACATACCCAGCGCCTTACTACTACTACTACTTAACATTTCTAAAGCGCTACTAGAGTTACGTAGCGCTGTACAGTTTAACAAAGGATAGTCCCTGCTCAAAAGAGCTTACAATCTAAATGACAAAATGTCAAGTTGGGGCAGTCTAGATATCCTGAATGGAGGTATAATGGTTATGTGCCGAAGGCGACATTGAAGAGGTGGGCTTTGAGTAAGGATTTGAAGATGGGCAGGGAGGGGACTTGGCGTATGGGCTCAGGGAGTTTATTCCAAGCATAGGGTGAGGCGAAGCAGAAAGGGCGGAGCCTGGAGTTGGCGGTGGTGGAGAAGGGTACTGAGAGGAGAGATTTGACCTGTGAGTGGACGTTTCGGGTAGGAACATAAGGGGAGATGAGGGTAGAGAGGTAATGAGGGGCTGCAGATCGAGTGCATTGTAGGTAAGTAGTTTGAACTGTATGCGGTATCTGATTGGAAGCAAGTGAAGTGACTTGAGGAGAGGGGCGATATGGGCATATTGGTCCTGACGGAAGAAAAGACGTGCAGCAGAGTTCTGAACGGATTGAAGGGGGGATAGATGGCTAAGTGGGAGGCCGGTGAGGAGTAGGTTGCAGTAGTCAAGGCGAGAGGTAATGAGAGAGTGGACGAGTGTTCGGGTGGTGTGCTCAGAAAGGAAAGGGCGAATTTTGCTGATGTTATAGAGAAAGAAGCGACAGGTCTTGGCTATCTGCTGGATATGCGCAGAGAAGGAGAGGGAGGAGTCGAAGATGACTCCGAGGTTGCGGGCAGATGAGACGGGGAGGATGAGGGTGTTATCAACTGAGATAGAGAGTGGAGGGAGAGGAGAAGTGGGTTTGGTGGAAAGACAATAAGCTCAGTCTTAACCATGTTCAGTTTCAGGTGGCGGTTGGACATCCAGGCAGCAATGTCAGATAGGCAGGCTGATACTTTGGCCTGGGTTTCCGCAGTGATGTCTGGTGTGGAGAGATAAAGCTGGGTATCGTCAGCATAAAGATGATATTGGAAACCATGGGATGAGATCAGCGAGCCCAGGGTAGAAGTGTAGATTGAAAAAAAGAAGGGGTCCAAGGACAGATCCCTGAGGAACTCCAACAGAGAGTGGGATGGGGGTGGAGGAAGATCCATGAGAATGTACTCTGAAGGTGCGGTGGGAGAGATAAGAGGAGAACCAGGAGAGGACAGAGCCCTGGAATCCAAATGAGGACAGTGTGGCAAGAAGTAAGTTGTGATTGACAGTGTCAAAAGCGGCGGATAGGTCGAGGAAGATGAGGATGGAGTAATGACCTTTGGATTTGGCAAGGAACAGGTCATTACAGACTTTAGATAGTGCCATTTCTGTTGAGTGTAGAGGGAGAAAGCCGGATTGAAGCGGATCGAGGATGGCATGAGAGGAGAGAAAATCAAGGCAACAGCTGTGAATGGCGCGTTCAAGTAACTTGGAGAGGAAGGGCAGGAGGGAAATGGGGCGGTAGTTGGAGGGACAGGTAGGGTCTAGTGAAGGTTTTTTGAGGAGTGGTGTGACTACAGCATGCTTGAAGGTGTCAGGGACAGTTGCAGTGGAGAGAGAGAGGTTGAGGATATGACAGATTGGGGGGGGGGGGTGACAGTAGGAGAGATGGTGTTAAGTAAGTTGGTGGGGATGGGATCAAAAGAACAGGTGGTGCATTTTGAGGAGGAAAGAAGGTGGGCGGCTTCCTCCTCGGTCATATCAGGAAAAGAGGAGAAGGAGGCCTGGGTTGGTTGGTTGGGGGAGTGGGTTAAAAGGTGAAGAGGAGGAGGAGGCTTGGTGGTGAATTCGAGGTTGATCTTTTGCACCTTGTCGCGGAAGTAGTCAGCCAGTGATTGAGGAGAGAGTGAGGGGGGGGGATGGGAGCGGAGGGCACTTTGAGGAGGGAGTTAAGGGTGGCGAAGAGACGATGTGGGTTAGAGCTGAATTAGTCAATTGGGTATAATAATCCTGTTTGGCAAGGAATAGGGAGGCCTGGAAAGAGGACAGCATGAATTTATAATGAATGAAATCGGTATGGGTGCGAGATTTCCTCCAGAGGCATTCAGCCGATCGGGCGCAGGAACTAAGGTATCGGATGCAAGGGGTCAGCCAGGGCTGGGGATTAGTACGCCTTGTGGGACAAGGGTGTCCAGGGCAGAGGAGAGAGTGGTATTGCAAGCGGAGACAGCCTTGTCGACAGACTCGGAGGACATGATGGAAGGGAGGAGATTAGAGATACTAGAGGATAATGTGGGAGGGTCGACAGCCTGGAGATTCCTGGAAGTAGTGGTTAGTGTTGGGCGGGACTGAGGGGGGCGGGTGATGAAGTGTGAAGGAGATCAGGTGATGGTCTGAGAGAGGAAGAGCTGAGGCGCAGAAATTGGAGGGTGAGCCGGTAGAGGAGAAGACGAGGTCAAGACAATGGCCAGTTTGGTGAGTAGGGGTGGTGGAGCTCAGTTGGAGGTTGAAGGAGGAGGTCAGAGTGAGGAACTGAGAAGCGTAAGAGTCGGATGGGTCATCAGCGTGTATGTTAAAGTCTCCAAGAATGAGGGACGGGGATGAGGGTTCAAGAAAAACGGAGAGCCAGGCATCGAAGTCGGTAAGGAAGGAGGAGAGGGACTTGTCAGGGGGGCGGTAGATGACAGCAACTCTGAGTGGCAGCGGGTAGAATAGACGGATGGAGTGAACGTCAAAGGATGGGAAGCAGTGAGACTGTGGTAGGAGGAGGGGTTGAAAGCTGCAAGAGGGTGAAAGTAGTAACCCGACGCCACCTCTGCAGCCAACTGGGTGGGGAGAGTGGGAGAAAAGGTAACCTCCATGGCATAGGGCCGCGACTGAGGCAGAGTCGTCGGGGGTGAGCCATGTTTCAGTTAGGGCGAGCAGTTGAAGGGAACGGGAGATGAGGAGATCATGGGTGAAAGAAAGTTTGTTGCAGACCGAGCGGGCGTTCCACAGGGCACACGAGAAGGGGAGGGAAGAGGGGGGAGGAGGGGAATAGAGATGAGATTGGAGACATCGCGGAATCGTTTGCATGGATAAGACGAGGACAGGTGTGAGGGACCTGGGTTGGGATTGATGTCTCCCGCGGATAGTAGAAGGAGCAAGAGAGTGCGAAGGAGGGTGGAGGAGGTGGGGCGACGAAGCCAACGAATACAGGATGCGCTTAGGAGGAATGGGGAGGGGTTAATGGCAGGAAGGAGGTGTTGAAGGTTGAGAGCTAGGAAGGAGGAGGACAGGAGAGATGGTGAGGTGGTTGGGGATAGGGGTGGGTATGGTATTGCAGTAGTGAGCAGGACGGGAGAGGACATGGATGGGCAGTGAGTTCCTGCGGTAGGCAGCGGTAGGGGG
Source organism: Microcaecilia unicolor (assembly GCF_901765095.1). NCBI lineage: Eukaryota > Metazoa > Chordata > Amphibia > Gymnophiona > Siphonopidae > Microcaecilia > Microcaecilia unicolor. Next base: position 123,059,316 of record NC_044031.1, on the reverse strand, counting down.
AGGGGGACAAAGTTAGGAAGGGACAGGGCAAGGAAGAGAATGTGAATAGGGGCCATGAACAGACGGATTGGGACGAGATGGAACAGATGGCTTGGAACAAGCTGGAACGGACGGACTGGAACAAGTGAGTAGAACTCTTTGAGCTAGTTGTCCTGATACATGGTCCAAGGGGAGTAGACGGAGTTGTTAGTAGTAGTCCTTATGGGGTGCTATGAGATGAGAGATACGCAGATTACAGTTCTAGGTGCAAAGTTACAGGCATTTAAAGCGGATTACAGTTCTAAATGCAATATCATGCTAAGAGATGAATGATAGGCAGATTACAGTTTAGACATGCTGCAAAGCCTGTAAAGCAATTTAAAGCGATAAGATAAAGTTTTTGAGCATTTAAAGCAATTAAAGTAAGCTTTCAGCATACTGCAGAGCAGACGTTTAAGGCGGATTATAGTTCTAAATGCAATATGCTATGAGAAGAACGATAGGCAGATTACAGTTTAGACATGCTACAAAGCCTGTAAAGCAGCAGCATGCAGGTCCCTGGAGCAGTTTTTAGTGGGTGCTGTGCACTTCAGACAGGTGGACCCAGGCCCATCCCCCCCTACCTGTTACACTTGTGGTGGTAAATGGGAGCCCTCTAAAACCCCCCCAAAACCCATTGTACCCACATGTAGGTGCCCCCTTCACCCATAAGGGCTATGGTAATGGTGTAGAGTTGTGGGGAGTAGGTTTTGGGGGGGGATTTGGGGGGCTCAGCACCCAAGGTAAAGGAGCTATGCATCTGAGAGCTATTTTTCTTTTTTTTTTTTAATTTTTAGAAGTGCCCCCTAGGGTGCCTGGTTGGTGTCCTGGCATGTCAGGGGGACCAGTGCACTACAAATGCTGGCTCCTCCCATGACCAACTGCCTTGGATTTCGTCGGGTTTGAGATTGCCGGCATTATTTTCCATTATGGCCGAAAACCAATGCCGGCCATCTCAAACCCGGCGAAATCCGACATTTGGCCGGGCCCAACCGTACTAGCAAAGAGAAAATGGCCGGCCATCGTTTTCGAAAATACGGTTGGCTCCACCCACTTGTGGCGCCGGCTCCAAAGACAGCCGCCCATAGAGATGGCCGGCGCCGTTCGATTATGCCCCTCAATGGCAATTTCAGTAGTTGGAACCTAAAGACAGGGCCGAGTGGACATCTACGGTCTACGTCCCAGAAATGCCAAAAACAGATAATGAACAAGTATTTTATATCTCATTCATTGTTGGTTTAATCATGTCTTAATAATAACTGTAACTGTTGGGCAGACTGGATGGATCTGCCGTCATTTACTATGTTACATCTTAAGTCTTTTTAAGGGTAATTTTATAATAGACTTCCTAACCAGAACAGCAGATATGCACACAAGTTGTTTTATAAGAAAATTATTTGTGTAGCAGGCTGCCAAAATGCCATGTCATTGCCAATGCAGACAGAATATTTTGGTCCCTGCTCCAAAAATCAGAGGCCAATCAAAGAGTAACAGTAGGTGGTACACACTGAGTCTCTAAACCAATAGATTTAGGAGGTAAGTATAAAATCCAGTTACAAAGGAGGAACCATGTCTTTCCACTCCTAGAGGGAGTCCTGCTAAGGAGGATGTAGTGGGAGCAGGAACTATACAGGGGCTGCCAGTTTATAAATCAGCTATCCTCTGGAGCCTGAACTTTTTAGAGATATCAGTCATGAGCCACAGCTGTCCCTCTGAGGCGCAGAGGGCCCTAATGCAGAAGGTCTGGTTGCAGGGAAACTGGATCTTAAACTTTAGTCGGGAACAGCAAAGGCTGAAACTGTTATCATCCACAGACTCCAGCTGGGGAAGAGGTTGAAGGCTGCAAGCAGTGACATTGGTGAATGTCATCTTTCGATCTGTGTCAGGGGATATTTCCCTCACCAAGGGGTTTATCACTCACCTGTTCACAAAGACAAGCTTCCAACACCCAGGGAACCATACAATTGGAAAAAGAACTATCACCACCACTGGGATGACAGTATAATATAGTACTAATCTAACACCTCCACTGTTAAGTAAGAAGAAATGTGTGATACACTAGTGAATAGTGAAAAAGGAGGAAAAAGCCTCAAAGTACCAAGGTAAATAAATTTCCTTTCGGTACCAAATATGTCCCTTTTGGCCAATCCAGGTAATAAGTGCCTGGCAAGATCCCAAAACAGCACAATACATTTTATCCTGCTTATCCTAGAAATAAACTGCGGATTTTCCCAAGTCGATCTTAATAATGGCTTATGGACTTTTATTTTAGGAAGATATCCAAACCTTTTTTAAACCCCGCTGTTTTTGCCACATTCTCTGGCAACTAATTCCAGAGTTTAATTACACTTTGAGAGAAAAAATATTTTCTCTGGCTTCTTTTAAATGTACTACTTTGTAGCTTCATTGCATGCCCCCTAGTCCTAGTATTTTTGGAAAGAGTAAACAAGCGATTCACGTCTATCCATTCCACTCCACTCAGTATTTTATAGACCTCTATCATATCTGCCCTCAGCTGTCTTTTATCCAAGCTGAAGAGCCCTAGCCACTTTAGCCTTTCCTCTTAGGGAAGTCGTCCCATCCCCTTTATCATTTTCGTCGCCCCTCTCTGTACCTTTTTTAATTCCACTATATCTTTTTTGATATGCGGTGACCAGAATTGCACACAGTATTCGAGGTGCAGTTGCACCTTGTCTCTCTCTGAAGACACTTTCAAATAATTCTAGAGAAGTTAAGATGCCAAGACTGTATATATGGTGACCATATCAGTAATTAAATAACATCCAAAAAGAATAACAATAAAGCAATGTGTCAAAAATACTTATCTCAAAGATGTCTCAGTGCAAATGGGTTCATCTTGACTTCACTTGAGTTACTTGAAAGAGTCTTCAGAGAAAGGCTATTTGTGATTTTTGATTTGTTGTGACACATAATTGCATTTAATAATTTTGGTGCACAAATTATACACACACAGTGTTGGGTCCAATGATGGTGTGTCAGAATAAAGCTTTGGATAGTTGACATTGATTTATTCAGCTATTTTCTGAGAACAGTAATTACTGTTATCTCTGTGTTTATATCTACACTGAGGACCCAACTACACATTAATATTATTATTTGATTGTGTTATTGTTTGGGACAGCCTCGCCACTGAGTTTCACTTTTTTGGTTTAAGAAAGTATTTTTTATATGTACAACCAGAAGATAAAGCATAACACACAGTTGCACCTGCTCTGGAACAGGCATAAATATATATGTGTATGTTTTCTGGTTAAGCATGTATACTTTAGAATTTTGTAAAGTGTACATGCATATTCAAAACTTCACATAGCTTCACCCCTGGGAACACCCACTTTACATGCAAAAACATGCATATAGTTAGTTGTTCCACAGTTCTGCTTTTATATGTGAATGTGGAAGCAAACTTTATAAAACGCTCTAAGTGTAAAACCCAGTTTTACGAATAGAAAGTCTTTGTAAAATTACTTCTATAATATCTAGTTGTAAGTGTGCGGTTAGTTCAGACTGAATAATATTGCCACTTTTTTGATGTCATATCTAGTACAAGCCATTTCTTATCTATGAGAAACTGTTGTAGCACCGATCAGAAAATATGTGGTATGTAACACGTTTATAAATCCCTCCACCCATGGCAGTTTCCTCTGATTGTGAGCAAAGAACATGGATGTGCAAGTTCAAAGCTAGATCAGATGGTGCAGTACAATGAATTAATATAAAAATAAACAGTTACACACAAGGGATTGTCTGTTATTATTAAATATGCCTAACAATGGGTTTTCTAATAAAGCTGAATGTTCATTTCATGAAATAGTTTTAAAGACCAAATGCAAGGAAATATAGATGTATGATAGAGTATCACCTCTTCTGTCTAAGGAATACTAGCAACCAATAAGCTATAGGATCCCTTAAAAAATTCTTATTTTGGCTCATATGCCCTTCTATACTGGCCTTCCTCTGTTTTACATAATTTTCCTATTCCTTATGTACCAACAAGATCTTTGCAGACTTTACAACATTTTCTATTTGCACCTACTAATTTGAAAATACATCTGGATTTGGTACGCCATTCTTTTTCATGTAGTTGCTTCTCAGTTATGGAAGTCTGCCCCTATATATTGATTCTTTACTTTACTTTGGGGTCGTTTTATTAAGCTGTGGGAAAAAAGGGCCATGTGGTAGCTGTTTTTCCCATGTGCCAGGGCCCTTTTTACTGCAGTGGGTAAAATGCCTCTCTACCCCCCCCCCCCCCAAAAAAAAATGGTCATGCGGCTTTTCAGGAAGGAAGCCCTGAGGCAGCCTGCTGGTCAGTCAACCAATGAGACTTGTAAAGATCATATCCTATGGAAATGAGGCTTGCTGTACAGAGAGGCTGATCTCGTTGATCCTAACAGGCCCTGGACAGGAGGCAAACGGCTTATAGTGCCCAAAGCGTACAAAGAACAAATCCTACAGATTGCACATGACATTCCACTAGCTGGACATCAGGTGGTGACATGAACACGCACACTAGATTGACACAGAACTTCTATTGGCTGGGAGTATCTCGAGCCGTAGCCGACTATTGTTGAACCTTTGATGCGTGCCAAAGAAGTGGTTAAGATCCAAGATCACCCCCGAGCACTCCTAAAACCTTTACCCATTATCAGTGAGCCATTTGAGAGAATAGCTATGGATACATTGGGGCCTCTAGCTGTCCCTAGCCGGACTGGGAAAAGATATATATTGACAGTGGTGGACTTTGCTACCAGATATCCTGAAGCTGTAGCCTCATCTTCAATAGAAGCAGAGAAAGTTGCCACCATCCTGCTAGAAATATTCTCCTGGGTAGGATATCCATGAGAAATACTCTAAGACCAAGGGACACAGTTTATGTCTGAGCTGATCCAAAATCTGTGGGCATACTGTGGAATGAAATCTGTACATACCACCCCATTATCACCCTGAAATTAATGGGTCGGTGGAGAGATTTAATGGGATGTTAGAGCATATGTTAAAGATTTTTGTGGAGTCAGGAAACCAAGAGTGTGAAAAGTACTTGCCCTATCTAGTGTTTGCATACAGAGAAGTACCCAGGAGTCTACCGGTTTCTCCACTGTTTATGGCCAGAGGGTGAGAGGGCCCCTTGACCTAATATGAGAACACTGGGAAGGGAAAGATGATACCTCTTACACCCCTGTAATTGAATATGTAGTCGATATGCTCCACAAATTATGAAACCTTTTGGGCTTTGTCAGAGATAACTTGCAGGCAACCTAGTTTGATCATAAAGCTTGAAATAGAGAGTTTCATGAGGGCCAGCAGGCACTTGTTTTAGTCCCAGTATGTCAGAACAAACCTTAAGGTAACTGGGCTGGACATTACAAGGTCATATGGTGCCTAAATGATATAAACTATGTTATATCTATGGACTCTCAAGAAAGAAAGAAGCGTACCTTCCATGTAAATATATTAAAAGCCTATGCAGATCACACAGCCATGGTGTTAGCTGTATGCAGCCCACCAGTAAGCCCATACTTGGCTTTCTAGCAGAGACATTACCAAAGAAATCTACATAAGTTGTAGTGGGAGAGCAATTAACCCCCACTCAGAAACAGAAGCTAGAAGTAGTATTGCAAAAGCATGCTGATGTGTTTTTTTTACTAAACCAGGAATTACTCATTTGGTTAATCACAATGTAGACAAGGGTGACCATACACCACTGAAGCAGAGTGCCTATCGAATATCTGCTGAAGTGGAGAAGCACATGAAGCAGGAGATTGATGAGATGTTAGCCCTAAGTATTATAAAAGAAAGGAGCTGATGCCAGGGGGTTGTAAATGGCCCTGTGTTTGCCAGAAATCCACGTATAGGTTTGTAAAATGACTGCCTTACATGTATTATGTGCTGCCACATTCATGTGCATACAGGTGTAGGTCAACTAACACTGCAATATGTCCATATGGCAAGGGCTAGTGATGTGGGCATCTTTTGGGAAGGACTAGGGAGAGGCAAAAAGATGGACGTCCAGCTCAGACTGCAGAAGGGGAAGTGAGGTCCATATTTAGACATGGTACTTGCAGAAGCATAGCTAGGTGGGGCGCAGGGGGAGCGGTCGCTCCTCCAAACAGATTTTTGAAAAAATGGCGCCTATGCGCCAAGTGCCAGTAACTTTGCCTGCCTCCTGGTCTTGCATTTTTCTCCCTGTTTCTTCTGCTGCCTCCCGTCGTCATTTTTACTGCCCTGAAGAGTTCTCCCTCAGCACCGGCGATTTCACAGTCAGCCTACTGCCAGCGTCGCGGCTTTCTCTTCAGGAGAAGTCCCGACGCTGGCAGAAGGCTGACTGAATCGCCGGTGCTGAGAGAGAACTCTTCAGGGCAGTAAAAATGATGACGGGGAGACAGCAGGCAGCAGAAGAAACATGAAGAAAGATGCAAGACTCCGGAGGGAGAGCTGCCCAAGGAGGTTTAATAGACCAGTGGAAGTGAGCCTTTCTAGTCCAGCAAGGAAGCCAACTTGGTTAATGTGTTTCCCCTCCCCCGCGTAGCCATCATCGTCGTCACTGCCTTCACCCCAAACAAAACAAGTAAACGTATGAGCTGCTGCATCCACTTTGTCGTTCTTTATTGTTGATCTATAACAAGGCTGAAGCTGTTTCTGTTATTAGGCAGTGCATTAAAAGCTGGAGGAGAAAAGAAATAAAACGTCTTAAAAAATTATTGCAGCTGGTAGAAAAAGCGATTATAAACTCTGTAGTGTGTGCTCATTTTTCTTCACTGTTCTTCTATACAATATATATGATCAAGATTTAAATGAGGATATCCTGTTTCTTGATGAGTTTATCTTAACTGTTGTTGTACTGTGCCATGAGAAGCTGGTGTTATAAAGATGATAGAATATATTGAAAAATGGAAGTAGAATTAAACTCACCTTTCATTGGGGCACATGGAATCACATTTTAACGTCATCTCATTTGTAGAAATTTTACATTTTAGATACACAAATGGATTATTCTGTTTTTAGGCATGTTTCAGGGACAAGTGGTTTTATAGGTCAAAATAAAAATAAATATTTTTTTAATGCAGATCTCTTTTGTTTAAACATAACTAAATGGGCTATAAGCCCTTAATGCAGTCCATTGGCTTCTTATATTTATTTATTTATAACATTTGTATCCCACATTTTCCCGCCTATATGCAGGCTGTGTGGCTTAGATATTCTGTTTTAGTGGCCTTTACCAGGAGAAAAAAAAAATCTCTGCACGAATATAACACATGCTAGAGTGCCTCTATAACTAGCCCCTCCAAATGACACACTGATTACGATTTACAACAAATTACTACTCTGGCTATATTCCGTTCCGTTATTATACTTTTCTGTGTACATCCGTATACTGCACAAATTGGCATGTTTGAAAATATAAGTGAGATTAAATACAAATGCTACCAACAATAAAGAATGACAACATGGATGCAGCAGCTCTTAGGTTTGCTTGCTTTGTTTTGAGAGTATGGCGATGACGGCTTCACTGGGAAGGGAAAACTGAGATTGGATATGTACATAAAGGGGCACTACTGGAAAGGGGGGAGGAGATAGGGACACAGAGGGCACTATTGGAAAGGGGAGGAGGAGATAGGGACACAGACAGGGCACTATTGGAAAGGGGAGGAGGAGATAGGGACGTGAAAAAGGGATGAGATGGAGGACAAAGAGGTAATTTTGGAAAAGGGGAAAGATGGTAACACAGATCAGTGCCAAATAGATGTAGAGAAGGAAAGGAAGAAGATGAGGAGAAAGAAGAAATGGAAAGTCCAGCCTGGAAAAGAATTTGTAAGGCTGACTCATGGAACATGGAAAAAAAGACTGGAACCAGCCAAATTACCAAAAAACAAAGGTAGAAAAAACATTATTTTTATTTAAGACTTTGTAAGGATTGAGATGTACCTGCTTTGTAAAATGTATATTTTTCTATGTTTATTTTGCAAAGTACAGGAGAAAATGCTTTTCTGTTTCTTTTTACCAGTATTCCACTGTTTATAGAGTCTGGTTTTCTTGGGCAGAGAAGAGGGGGTCTCTATTTCAATTTTTGTTGTTGTTGTTTTTTTTTTTTTGTGGCTCCCTATTCTGTATTAGATTGGTAGGATGGAATGTTGTCACAGTTTGGGTTTCTGCTTGTGACCTGGGTTGGCCACTGTTGGAAGTTGGATACTGGGCTAGATAGACCTTTGGTCTGACCCAGTATGGCTACTCATGTTATACAGATGAGGGTCTGTTCATGTTCTGCATGTGCGACTGAGGTGAAGAATTCTGCTAGCATGTAGTGTCTGTGTAGGAATGTGTAACAGTGCAGCTTGTTCCAGTTTCCCAATAGTAGGTATATTGGTGCTCGAGAACCCAGTGTAATATATATTGCATTGTCTTTTCATAGGTGGGTTAGGGCTGTTGTGGGGTGGTAAGTTTTGTGTTCTAGGGCAGCATTTCCCAAGTTGGTCCTGGAGTACCCCTTTGCCAGTCAGGTTTTCAGGATATCCACATTAAATATGCATGAAATTGATTTGCATATACTGCCTCCATCACATGCAAATGTTTTTCATGCAGATTCATTGTGGATAGCCTGAAAACCTGAATAGCAAAAGTGTCTAGCCCTATTTGAAAGTGGGCTCAGCCACTCTGGGGCAAGGGCCGCCTTGTCAACCAAAATAAAAATCCTGAAGACTAGTGGTCTCCACATCCTGTAGAGTCACCACACAAACAAAAGCCCATCTGATTTAAACAAGGTGTCTAGCAGTGGAAGGAATGTGTGTGCTATTCCTGAGGTGATAGTCACGATTTGAATATTTTTACTTTGTAGTTAAGAAGACGGGTTGCCTGCTCTGGCCAGTCCAGGGACCTCTTCTGCGTCCTGCCTCCTGATGTAACTTACTGTTTCCTTGTAGGCAGGACGCAACAGAGACAGCCTGTATTAATCAGTGCCAGCCACAGTCCTTGAGCAACAACACAGACACTGCTGTCTAGCTGACACCAACCGGGCGCCTATTTTATAAAAGTCTGCTCCCTCTGAGATCAAAACCTGGCTAGGCCTCTAGGTACTTGGTATGTCTGGGTTACAGAAAGGTGCTCTAACTGAACACTTCTCCAATGGATGGAGATAAAGGAAGTCACAGCAGGTATTTTTCTCCCCCTGGAGTGCTCACAATTAAAAAAAAAAATTACAAAAGGCTATAGTGGGACTTGAATTGGCAAGGATCAAGTTTCAAGTTCATTAAGTTGTTTACTATCATGCCTATCAAAGTTTGTGTCCAGGCGGCTTACATAATATATAGCGAGAAGGATTAGGGTATGAATATAATAACAGCAAAAGACACATATGGAGAAAACGGGAAGAACTACAATGTTGATAGGATAGATGAGGGGAAAGAGAAAAAGGGAGGTGCTGTAGGGCTTTGAATCCATTCAGGCTCTATTCCGTGACTCCTGAGAGAATATTAGGAAAAAGCATTGTGAATAAAAATGTCTTAAGTTCTGCTTTGAAGCCTGGAAGGGAAGTCTGATTTCAGAGAGAATGTGGTAGTCTATTCCAGTGCTCTGGACCCTGTACAGAAAATATGACTTTCCTAATATGTTCATGTATGATTTCACGAAATGTTGGTATCACTAGTAAATTCAGGGAGGAAGATCGAAGCAGTCTTTTGAGTAGTGTATGGAATCAGTAATTGAGACAAATATGGATCACTGTTCTGGCACTCAGCTAGCTGCTTTAACCATCAGGCTGTTCCTCCACAAGAATGCCCATGTGGCCATTTTATAATATAGACATTCCTCGCTGTCACATAGCCGTCCATGTCCCTCATTTTGCCCCATTCATAATTAAAACAGTTCTAAAATACATGTGAGATGGACGTCCATTTGTGGCATACTGACTGGGATGTCCACATTCTGAGTTGGACACCCTTTCTCAAATGCCCTCAATTTCTTCATTTACTCTTAATTCACCATTATTTGGCCTCCCTCACAGGCTCTGCTACAGCTTTGAATAGTTGACTTTATTCACTGGCTTTCCCAAATATCTATTCACCACTACTGGTTTTCTGGCTTCAAGCTGGAAGAATTGACCCTCACATATGTTTGAACATGTAGATGTTTCAATGAGTGAGTTGATAGGTGTGAATAGCTGTGAGTTTCTGTATGTACACGCAGAGCATTGTGGAGCTCCATTTTGGTGGGACCATTCATTTGAACTGTTTTTGTCTAAATAAATTTATCAAGGATGTTTCAGTTTAGCTTGGCTGGAATTATATGAATTTTTTTGGTAAACATCACTGTAAAATGCCAAGGCTTTTGTTCTAGGACAGTTTCCTCTGACTGCCTCTTGCTTAGCAGAAATCTCCATCCAAGGCTGCTTGAGGACACAGTTGGTAGTCTTTCTGAGAGAGCAACCACCCATCCATTAAAACATTTCCTGCTAGAAACACAAGATAATATACATATTGCTAAAATAATGCACAACTGATTCAGTTACAGAAGAGTGCAGTTTGATGAAGAACAACTGAATGTCTCCATATTTGATTCATTTTATTAGCAATATTAGGGACGCTTTTACCAAGCTGTGGCAAAAGGGGGCTGACGCTGGCATCGGCGCATGTGTTACACATGCGCCAAGGACTTTTACTGCAGCTGGTAAAAGGGAGGTCTCGCCTTCCTGCAGGAAATGGCCATGCGGCAAATAAAGCACCTGCCACAAGGGTTAATGCGGGAGTTCTTACCGCCACCTCAATGGGTGGTGGTAAGGGCTGCCCCCTGATAAGGCGAATACCGCCGGGTACACTCCGGTGCTACAAAAATAAATACATTTTTGTAGTGCCGGAAATGATGGTGTGCCGGTGCGGGAAGTACACATTGCAGCCCTACTACATTTGTTATCCAAGGAGAATAACAGTGGAGAAGATCATCGGGTGCACCCATATTGATAAAAGTGGAATATAAAGAAAGACCGGTGAAGGAGAAACAAGAAGGATACCGGAGGACACAAAGTTTAAAGCTAAGTGTGGCCATGCTTGGATAACAAATGTAGTATGGCTGCAATGCAAAATAAAAATAAAAGAAATGTGTGCACGTAGATGAAAGGAAGGGTAGTCCAATATAGTAGGAATGTGTTGACATAGAATGTTGAAGATTTGTATATCATGTTTTGGGCATGCTAGGTTTTTTCTCTCTATGACAGTTTTTCCAGCATGATTGAAAATTTGCATGATTGATAAAAACAAATATAGACCTATGATAAGACAAACCCCACAGAAGACCCTGGAATCCTTCAAAAGGAAAGGTACTGTTTCACCATAAAGGTGTTAGACCAGAGGTGGTGGTGTTGAGGTCAGTTTGATAATAAATACATAGTGAATTTCGACATTCATGGGCAACACATTTTAATATCCTTGGAAATAGATAAACTTAGAGGATAATAAACCAAGGTACCCTAGAAAGGCAAAATAGAGAGGGAAGTAGTATACCATGCCATACTTTGTATTATCGTTCGAATATTTTTACTGCTCTAATTGCCTATTGCTCATGTTTGATCTATTCTTACTGTACACCACCTTGAGTGAATTCCTTCAAAAAGGTGGTAAATAAATCCTAATACATAAATAAGGAGCCCCTACGTTCCAGTACGTTTAATTCAGAGAATCTATGTAACATAATTTACAGCATTATTTAAAAGGTATGTGAATTCTGCATTTGGTAAATTTATTACTGTAGCTATGAAGAGACTTTTTCTATATTAGCTCATTTTAAATCTCCAACCATTTCCCCCCCCCAGTGTAGTGGATAATCATGATTAGAATTATCGATCTGGTACGTATCTACTAGGTGTAAGGCATTAACTGCAGAGTTGATACAGTGATTAAAGAGATACTTACCCCTATAATCTTTGAAAATATTATAGCAAATGCTGGTTGTAGTCCTCCATTGATAATTGCACAAATTATTCCAACTACAAAGTATGGCCATTCTTTTTTATTAAGCATCATAATTTTTAGGAAAGAAACTGGGGGGACTCTTTCATCCTGGAAAACAAACATTTCATGTTTTATTCATAAAATAAATGTCAGCAAACAAATTCTGGGCAAAACCTCTTTACTGGACCTATTTAGTTTTCAGCGGGTCTCTATTTAAAGTGATTTAGGACCTCTTTTACTAAACCGTGCTAGAGATTCCGGGCAGGGCAAATGAGAGGAAGCTCAAAGGAACTGAATGGGCTTCCTCTCATTCGCCGAATGGGAATCGCTAGAAATAGTTCCCGGCTGGTTAAATTGCCTATTTGGGGTTAACTGCAAAATTTCAGAGGCACTTAACCAGTCAGTGCTGCAGAAATTAACCAATTAGTGCCAAACTGAAAACCAGCTATTGTGGGGGCGTTCCAGGGTAGAGTTAAAATTTGGCCAGTTCATTGTTGATATTCAGCATTAACAAGCCAAGGTAACCGCACAAATAGGACTGCATAAAAGTAATTCCTATTTTTATGCGGTGCCTCATAGACGGTTAAATGCTGAATATTGCACTTAACCAGTCTCTGCAAACCCAGAAATTCAATGCTGGTGCCCAGACATGGCCCGGCATTGAATTTCTGGTTTTAATGGCAGCTTTTTTTTTTTAATTTAGCTCGTGCCTTTTCAGTGTTAACACAAAGCAAGTTACATTCAGAAGCAATAGTTATTTCCCTGTCCCCAAAGGGCTATACTATGCTCCCTTCATTTCATAAGAGAAAAGTGAAGCCCATTTTTAACAACATTCACAGTGAAGCTTGTAAGGAGACTAATAAACATGTGAACAGTAAAAATACCCACTAGAAAGATTTTACTGTATCTAGTGCATGCAAAATTATTTTAGCATTAGTGTCACAATGTTAATGAAATGCAGAGCACATACAAATTTTAAGGGTTGTGCTAAAGGGAACATAAGACTATTAACATGTGCACATTATACATCTTAAAATGCGTGTCCGAAATGGACAAAAGTATAAGGTACAGTTATCACAATGGAGCTCCCTCCCACACCTCCCTCAAATAGCAAAGTTGAGCTTCTGAACCCTCCACTCCTCCAGACCTTTCCCACCTCTCTGAACCTCAAACTTACCACTCCCTCCTCCAACAGACCTCCTAAATTCTTGCCAGCAGAAAAGAATTCATCTGCCTACTGCTAACACCTCTGCTGAAATAAAAATGGTGATGTTTCATGGTGTATTTACCTAGAGGCTCAACTTTGATGTTTCAAGGGGAGTGGAAGGACCCACAAGATAGGGGTCTGATAACATGACTGCCAGCACATTAACATTTAACATCACCTCAAAGCAGGTGCTAAATTTGAATTACCTCAAGACAAGTCACATTATTAAGCACACAGTTTACTTGTTTCTATATCAATAGTAACTGAACAGATCAATTTCAATTTAGTTGCATATTTTGCACATGCATGCATACAGAGGAGTCAGTTCTTTTGATGCCAGTGGGTGCTGAGTACCTCAATATTGAGCAACCACTTCACAGTGTCCAGAAAGGGGTAATCTTAATTGTGTTTGGCACCCCAATTATTTTGAAATGTTGGTGCCTGTGATTGCATGAAACTTCTAGCAATTATGCATGCTAATTAGTAGTGAATCTGTCACTTACTATGCATGGTAAAAGGCCTTGACATGCACATCCACCAGATTCTGTATAGATTTCCCAATATTGGGCATGCAAATCTGGGTACAAATCACAGATCTGCACATAAACTAATTAGCTGATTAGGCATTAACAATTAAGAACTGATGTTAACAAGCACTTAATTGGCTTTAATTAGGAGTTACATATGGATATGCCCTATTCTATAACATGCGTGTCTACATTTTCATAGCGCACAACTCCAAAGGCCATGGGAGGGGCATGGGGGGGGGAATTAGGCGTTATTCCCAGAATTTAGATGCAATCTTATAGAATAATGTAATTTGCGTGCTTATCTGCCATTAGTTGGACATCAGCTTTCAGACCAGCCTATGGCAGGCGTAAATGGTGGAACCCAAAGTTAGCTGTGAGATACACTAAGCTAGTATTCTGTAAAGTTTGTTCCACGAAGAGCGCCCTTTACAGAATATTATCTTAGTGCTTATTATCCTGATACTTAACTCTGGGCACTATTTACTGAATTCCCCCATCAGTGGTGTTTAATGAATCAGTTACTTAGGGTGTACAATATTACATTATGGCAATCATTTTAGAAGCTCTGTTCACGTTTTGAACATGCATAAATCAGCATTTAGATTTATATATTTCATACATGTCTAAATCCTGATTTTAGAAAGCCAGGATATACATGTCCAAAACATGTGCATAGGCAAGGGGGTGTGATCTGGTATTTTGGGCAGGACAAGGGTGGGTCAAAAAATGCACATATATTTCCCATTTCAAAAGGGAAGCCAACAAGAACATTGGAATTTACACCATCTAGGTTTTAACAAAATAGTTTGTTGTGTGCAGTGCTCTACTGGAGGAATTAGAGGTGTTCTCCCCCTTAATTCCTCATTATTTCTTGCCCCCCCCCCCAAAACCAGTATAGTGGTATAACAAATGCTTCAATAAATAAATAAATAAAGGCTATTGGGCTCTAGATGTGGATGTTCCTGACAAATGGCTGAAATGGCTGTATGTTCTGGCACATACACATGTATGTTCTAAAATACCAACATACATGTTTATCTTGCCATTTTTGAGCTCAATGATATTTTAGATGTTGATGCTTGTAAAGAGGATGGATTCAAAAGAAAACTTAAATGACCTTATGGCAGTTGATGTGTTATGATGGGCAGTAGGGATGCTTAGAAAGCTTTATGCATCATATTTTTGCTTTTTTTAATATTAAAAATAAAGCATGCAGCAGGAGCGTTATATACAGAGTTATGAATTGACCACTGGCCTAGATCCTCTGAAGAAGCGTGCCTATCAGTGAGCGAGATCGTCCGGTTGCACTGGGTGTACTTTTTGAAGCCGCTGGCAGGCTTCAATGACATGGGCGGAAAAATCACGCCGGCGAAATCAAAATTCTCGATGGTGATGAGGAGGAGTGGCCTAGTGATTAGGGTGGTGGACTTTGGTCCTGGGGAACTGAGGAACTGAGTTCGATTCCTGGCACAGGCAGCTCCTTGTGACTCTGGGCGAGTCACTTAACCCTCCATTGCCTGCCGCATTGAGCCTGCCATGAGTGGGAAAGCGCGGAGTACAAATGTAACAAAACAAAAAAAAAAGCACCAAAAATAAAGTAAAAAACCCGTATGAGCGGCTTTCGTCTATTAAAGGAAACTTACGGGAAAAAGCTAGAAATAAAGGAATCTTTTTTTTTTTAAAAGAAGACGCGAACAAGCACGAAACAAAACTCGACACTTCCGACGGAAGAAAGTGGCGAAAAAAGGCGCGAGGGGTCTCCTAGAGGCGCAGCCCGACTGTAAAACAGCCGAACGAGCCGCGGGAAAAAGAAGACTGATGAACACGAGCGCGTTCGGGTGGGAAGATGGTCACGCATGCGCAGTATGCGTGCGCACGCGGGGGCTAGCAAACGCTGTTGCTAGTGAAGATCTCCGATCGAAGGGGCTGCCGTGGACATCACCCACTTGTGAGAACAAGCAGCCTGCTTGTCCTCGGAGAAGTCATTATAGCAGTAAAGGACAGCACCTGCATGGTCATTAGAGAGCAGCTTCAAACTAGGAAACATACCAGCTCAATATTCTTCTCATCAGAGTCATTATCTTCTGCCCCTTTTGTTCTTTTGGAACTCCTTCGACTTGACTTTCTTCTTATCAATTTTGAGTCAAAGCGTTTTGGTGACGTTTCTGGAGAGCAACTACCAATACTTAGCTCGGTCTCTTCTTCTTCCATTTCATTTTGTGTTCTAGAAGCCTGAAATGATGTGCATCAACCTTAGTGTTAAAGAGTATTCTAAAACAATCATACATGACTGCAGTGTAAAGCAGGGCACTTATGTACGTGATTAGCACCGATAATTGGCAGTTGCCCGCATAAGCACTAGATGCCATTCTATAAAATGTGTGCTTAAGTCCATTAGGGCCAGATTCTATATACAGTGCCTAGATGTGCGTGCTGAAATCCAGGTGCATTCTAAAACTACGCACATAACTTAATTGGTTCAACAAGCCAATCTGTGTTTTTAACAGCACTTAACAAGCAATTATGAACACTAATTGACAATAATTGCAAGTTACACAACTTGGTAAGCGCATTCTATAATGAACTGCGCCTAAATGGTGCAGCGCGCGGTTCAAAATAAATGCAAGCAGTTCAAAAGGGGCATGTTTATGGGTGTTTCGTGGGCATTCCAAAATTTATGCATGTAGTTGTAGAATATGACACAGTCCGCCTCAATCCATGCACCAGGATTTATGCCAGATTTTCATTGGTGTAAATGGGCATGCGCAGATTTAGGCACAATGATATCGACTAAGCGTATTCTATATACTGAGCGTAAATCTTATAAATTACGCTTAGACGAAACTGAGTTCCGTGTGGATTTTTTAGGTGCCATATATAGAATCTAGCCCTTAGCACACAACTGCATTGGGGTGTTAACATGGGGGGAGCACGGGCATGACATAGTCATTTCACCTAGCGATGCACTCAACTTATTTAATAATATGAGTTGAACACATGGCATGGTGAACATAAGAACAGCCATACTGGGTCAGACCAGTGGTCCATCTAGCCCAGTATCCTGTTTCCAACAGGGCCAATCCAGGTCACAAGTACCTGACAGAAACCCAAATAGTAGAACCATTCCATGCTACTAATTCTGGGGCAAGCAGTGGCTTCCTCATGTCCATCTCAAAAACAGACTAGGTGCACTTACAAACACCAATTTATACCTGCCATTTAGTTGACATTAGTGGTCATGACTGTATTGTGCTATGCCAATGACACCTTATGGCTGTATTCTATAACAGCTTAGGCACGCCTAAGTGCCATTATAGAACCGGCACCAAGAGCGTGTAACAGGAGTCTAGCTTCTTAACTCAGCCACTGCATAGGTTTACATCTAGCAACCAGAATTAGAAAGCTTGTTTCTCCTTTCCCCTTAATAAACATTATATTAGTGATATGTTATTTTACAGAATACATTTTTGCAAGTACTTAGATACAATGAAGCAGTGCTGAAGCACTGAAAATGTTACTGTTTCAGGATTGTGTATCTACTTCTAAGAAATGTTTCCTAGTGAGTTGTACAGGTCTGTGTTTCCTTCCATGTTTTTCAACATGCAGCATAAATGAAGACCATTTGCACATCTTCAGTCATTTATGGCAATCACATTCAGGGGCTGAAGATGTGTCCCCAAATCCTACCAGATTTAAACTTTTCCAAATGTCTTTACCATCATCGGCTAACCAGCTGAGATTAAATTTGAACAAGATATAGGTGACGATGGTGGACTGGAGGAAACATCCCAAAGGTTCTCCAGGTTAGCTGAAAGCCATGTATCCTATACCAGTAGGTACAGTTTACGAAGCTCAGGTAAGGAAAATATTCAGAAGGGGTTGACTCTATGTCTAGAATACTCAGAGGCAATATCTTTCTGATGTGTCAATCATGCCTTTATCTCCTGCAGGCTGGCCCATTTTAAACATTTCTTTTCTTGAGCTGCCACCGAAACGCATATGATAGCTATAGCTTTCTACAGAATGTGGCAGCCAGATTTCATCACAGATAGTGTAATCAAAAGGCAAAAAGGGACAGTAGCTATTCATGGGGGCAGGCTCTAGGTCAGAAATGTCATTCCTTTAATGGGGAATGATGCTCTTTCAGAAAGGCATCATTCCCCAGTAAAATCTCAATTTAAAGTTATATTATTTACATTTGGAACATGGTGGCAGTGACTCGAGGCACAAGTTTTTCTATTCAGACCTTTTATATAAGCAAATCTGGTGATAGGCTTCACTGAATAAAACACACCAGTACTCTTGTCTCACAGAGAAGCAGTGGTGTTCCTAGGGCGGCTGATACCCGGGGCAGATCGCCGATGCACCCCCCCCCCCCGGCAAACCGACACCCCCCCCCGGGTGCATTTTTACCTGCTGGGGGGGGGGGGTGGTGGTGCCACGCGCCTGTCGGCGTCGCTCGTTCCATGCTCCCTCTGCCCCGGAGCAGGAAGTAACCT
This sequence comes from Microcaecilia unicolor, assembly GCF_901765095.1. NCBI lineage: Eukaryota > Metazoa > Chordata > Amphibia > Gymnophiona > Siphonopidae > Microcaecilia > Microcaecilia unicolor. The sequence goes on along the minus strand of NC_044031.1, from coordinate 123,041,111 downwards.
GTTCCAGGGCAGAGGGTGCACGGAACGAGCGGCGCCGACAGGCGCGTGGCACCCCCCCAGTGGCGTGCACCCTTGGTGGACCGCACCCACTGCTCCCCCCCCAGGAACGCCACTGCAGAGAAGGCATCTAAGACCTTGGCACACAGCTTTGTAGGCTCAGTTCCATATGGATATTTTATTTACTTATATTTGTATCCCACATTATCCCAACCAAGATCGGGCTCAATGTGGCTAACAAGTAAGAAATACCACATAAATACATTCATATTTGTTATAAATTGTAATGCTCAATAATAAAATAATAATATGTGTGACTTACAATCAAACAGTACTTTGCTGCCTCAGTTCCATATGGATATGTAGCACTGTTTGTTCTAAAGCCTTACATAGTTTGAAGTTTCTGCTTTTTTTGTGTATCTTGTCCCTTATCGTAGATGAAAAAGATAGCCTGTCAGTCATCTCCTTCTAAATCAGTAAGGGTGGCAGTGAAGGTCACAGAAAAAGGTCCCAGCCTGCAGTATTCATTCTTCCAAGAAATACTCAAGTATTCATTGTGGGGCATGTTATTGGTGACTAGATGCTCCTGCATATGCTGTCTCCAATATTATCTATGTTATTTTAAAACAAGTTCACTATGAGGAGCATAATCGAAAGAGACGCCCAAGTTTTGCTGAGGACATCCTCGCAAAACGTACCGGTGGAGGGGTAGGGAAACCCGTATTATCGGAACAAGATGGACGGCCATCTTTCGATTCCATAATATGGTCGGGGACGCCCAAATCTTGACATTTAGGTTGTCCTTAGAGATGATCGTCCCTAGACTTGGTTTCTGATTTTCGGCGATAATGGAAACCAAGGCCACCTATCTCAGAAACGACCAAATGCAAGCCCTTTGGTCGTGGGAGGAGCCAGCATTCGTAGTGCACCTTAGGGGGCGCTGCAGTGGACTTCATAAATTGCTCCCAGGTACATAGCTCCTTTACCGTGTGTGCTGAGCCCCCCAAAACCCACTACCCACTGTACACCACTACCATAGCCCTTACGGGTGAAGGGGGACACCTAGCTGTGGGTACAGTGGGTTTCTGGTGGGTTTTGGAGGGCTCACATTTACCACCACAAGTGTAACAGGTGGGGGGGGGGGGGCCTGGGTCCGCCTGCCTGAAGTGCACTGCACCCACTAAAACTGCTCCAGGGACCTGCATACTGCTGTCATGGACCTGAGTATGACATTTGAGGCTGGCACAGAATATTTTAAAAGATGTTTTTTGAGGGTGGGAGGGGGTTAGTGACCACTGGGGGAGGAAGGGGAGGTCATCCCCGATTCTCTCCAGTGGTCATCTGGTCAGTTCGGGCACCTTTCTGTGGCTTGGTCGTAATAAAAACAGGACCAGGTAAAGTCATCCAAGTGCTCGTCAGGGACGCCCTTTATTTCCCATTATGGGTCGAGGACGCCCATGTGTTAGGCACGTTCAAGTCCCGCCTTCGCTATGCCTCTGATACCCCCCCGTAAACTTTGGTCGTTCCCACGACAGAAAGCAGTTGGGGACGCCCAAAATCGACTTTCGATTATGCCGATTTGGGCGACCCTGTGAGAACAATGCCCATCTTCCAATTTGTGTCGAAAGATAGGCGTCCTGCTCTTTCGAAAATGAGCCTGTATGTATAAGCACTGAATATCACTTAAGATGTAGGGCAGCAAATAACTTTAAAGAAAAATTGATGAATGTTAAAAATTCTGATTTCCAAATATTTCACAGGAAGGGGAGGAAATCTGATCTTTGTAATGATCAAACGAGGCTCTCTCAAGAGATGAAGCCAGGTCGGTGGACATTTTGAAAAACCTATTAACATTTTGAATTTACTGGTTACAACTGCTACAGTGACTACAGAAAAGGATGAGAAAAGATAAGATGCAACCTGCAATGATAAAGCATCACAACTTTATAATAAAATGCAGCAGTCACCTATTCTGTGTGGTTTTTTTTTTAAACATTTATACCTATGAATTGAGATGAACTAGGCACGGCAGCCCCTCCGAAGGGACACCACCTTGCAAGTGGTGGAGGGGCTTCCGTGTTTCAATGACTCAGAGGGCTATGCTGTAGGGTTACCCATATCAGACAGGCCTCTGAGGAGAAACCAGACAAAGAGTGTCCCAACCTGGAGGATCCAAGATGGCGTTGAGGGAGGACGAACGCTAGTTGAGTTCCCGTTTTACACCAGAATGCCTGAAGAAGAAGGCGCGCTCCCCAGAGAATGGGGAAGAGAAAAGGCAAAGCCGTGGTGCTGTCCTCCTCGAACACGGCTGGGGTTCCCACCACTTCTCAGTCTACTTTGGAGAGATTCGGGGTCATAACGTCGGGGATATCGGTTCTTGCTTTGGGGAACAGCAAGGCTTTATTGCCGAATCTCAGTGGAGGGAGTGACTTTGAGTCCCCCTGTTGGCACGACCCCTCCAAGACCCGGAAATAGTAATGCTTCGCTATGGAGGTCAATAATGGAAACGCCCGAAGTGGGTTAGGATTTTCATGTGATCCGAGGAGGTCCTGGCGCAGCATCGACTCCAGATAATAAACCAACTGGGGAATTGGAGAGTGAGCTCTTTCCCCCGAAGATATCTGGAGCAGTTTCTGTGGAATAACTCTCTTCTTCAGATGTTTACAATTTTTCACTATGTGAGTTAAAGAATTTATATTAATACTTATCTAACAAACTGGAAGTCCAAGATATAAAAAGAGACTTTGATTACGGAAATGGTTTCTCTATGAAAATTAGATAATTTGGTAATGAAGAATAGTTATTTTTCTTGTAAAAACTGGAATTTCTGGAGAACCAATTAAGGGAAAATAACTTCAGAACGATAAATTTACCTATAATATTCTATATATTAGCTACTGAATTCTTGAAGAAATATTTCTCTGATACTTTGCTAATACCTTCTGATAGCCACCTTTTGGTGACTAAAATTATATTTCCTTTAAAATCTTCTTTCAGAGAAAAGAGATGTGTTTAATTGACATTTTGGAAAATTCAGAAGTTATAGATAGAGTTATATTATTAGTGACTTTCGTCTTTGATTAGATAGGATCAATGTTTTAAAATTGTATTTCCGATATATGGTTGATAGTTTTTTTGGGTTCAAAGATGAATATATTTCCTGACACATCAAGGGAATTGCAGACTGGGAGGTGTGAAGTCTTGGCTTTTCAGCCAGGAATCATTGCCCCAGGTGGGACCTTCCTAGCACGATTCCCTTGTAAGTGTTTTATTTTCCTTATTACTTATTTGTTTGAACCTAAGAAATTATAGAGTTTGTGGAAACAGATGAAGAATCCTCTGCAGCAACTTCCTTCAGTTACCACTGTACCGGCTGCAATAACCGATTAACCTTCCTCCCTCAGAAAATGTGAAGTGTAAGATTAACTGTTTTGAGTTTTTCTTATTTTCTTTAAGATTGTTTTCCTGATCTTGGATCTTCCAATTGTGGACAATTATGTAAATATATATTGTTGAGAGAAAATGTTTTCCTTTTTATATTAATTTCTGTATTTCCTTACATTTATGTGATAAATGTGAATGTAATTAAGTAAAATGATAAATAAAATACAAAAAAAAAGAACTAGGCACGGCAGGACACCACCATTTTGAAGGTGGCACTAAAAGAGGAGGGAGTGCTACTCCCTCCAACGCGGAGGTACAAGGGGTGGGGCGGGTTGACCGCTAGACCACCAGGGTGGGTGAGGGGTTATCTTACCAGCGCACTTGGGCCACCAGGGATGTTTTTTGGGTGTGTGTGGGGGGGGGGGTAAGGGAGCTGGAGATTCATCGGATCTCTAGCCCCCTGCCCTTGTGTTGAGAGGGGGGTGCACTGGACCTCCTGCCACCTGTGTTGCTGTTCCGGGGTGGGGGCTTAGAGGGCACTAGGCCAACATGGCCTTGCTGTTAAGAGGGTGGTCTGGGGGTTCCACGGACCTCCATCCCAGACCTGTCAAACAAGTGTGGGAGGACTGTGCCTGAGCAATCCTCCCACACAGTACCCCTATGATCAGAGCTAATACTGTGCTTAAATTTGCATGCTATTAGCTTTGGTCATAGGGGAGGTGTAGCCCCAAACTGTTCTGGCACTAATTTTAGAGCGCTATTTGGAACAGCATGGGCCTTCTGATCATCTGGCTGTCAGTACCTTACTGGCCCTCAGTAATCCAAGCTCTTAGGAGTCCTTTTACTAAGGTGCACTAGCGATTAGCACATGCTAAATGTGCATGTTAATTGTTAAAATATTTACATCTTGTGTCTAGGCTAACTCTTTGCTGGTACAACTAATTGACTTGTTGTACTGGTTTTACTAGAACAGTTTCTTCAGTTCCTTCACACCTTGTCTTCCGTTTTTGTTTATTCCTACTGTCTCAGCTTCCTGCTTATACCTTTTCACTGAGTCCTTCCTTAAATCATCACTGCCTGTCTGGATTTGTTGCACTATTTTCAAAGTACCAGTTTCACCTTATTTAACCACCCTCAGAACTATGTGCTCTAGTGTTAGCTGCCCTTGCACCTATTAATACAATTAGTAAAACTATATGAACAAAAGAGAAAAAGGATACCTGAATGGTAACAAGATTAAAGTAAACCCCTTTCCTTTGCATCAGCTCCTTGTGGCTTCCCAGTTCAGCAATGATGCCATCTTCAAACCCAGCTATAACATCAGCATTTCTGATTGTAGATAGACGATGGGCTATTACGATGGTGGTTCGACCTTCTCTTGCCTGGAATAACAAATTCTTAGCTAGTTTCAGAAGTATATTAAGCTCCATATGAAATACAGTGAGGTCAATATTTAGTGCGATTTAACTGGGTAGAAGGGCTCTTATCTGGTTAAAAACCATGCTGACCAGGTCTAACCCAGATTATCGGTGGCAATTAACTTGGCAGTGCCACTGAAAATCCAAGCAGACTGCCTCAGCACAGGGCTGGCATTAGGGGTGGGCAAACAGGGCAACTGCCCTGGGACCCATGTCACTGGGGGCCCCAAACCTGCCTAAAGTTGAAAGAGAGACTATCTGCAAGCAAGCTTTCAGGTCCCCTCCCTATCTTCTGCCCTAGGCCCCATCTTGTCTAGCACTGGCCTTGCCCTCAGCACCATTCGGGCAGTGTAAGGGCAGTCCAGAGGTGGAGTCTGAGCCAAGTAGGGAGTTATCAACCTATAACTTTCATTCCAACAACGATACCCATTTTGGGATGTTAGTGGCCACTTATGCGCGTGTAAATGATTAGCCAAAACTAGGCAGATCATTATAGAATTATTCCTTAACTGAGTATGTTTAGCCAAAGAACTCAGCTGCACTAAATCTAGCTATCAAAGTCTGAACAGCAAATATTCAACTGAAAACTTAGCTACTTAAGTTCAGCTGTACATTCAGCTAAAGATAATTAGTACAAACCAGTATCGACCTCTTATACACCTTCCTGAGGGTAATTTTGTGAACCATAGCTCTTAAGCCAACATGGATGCTCATTTGAAGAATGCTAAATTCCACAATACTTCCTGAAGTGGTGATGATTATGATACGCTTTGGAGGGTGTTGTTCATGAAAAAAATATTTTGGAACAACAGTTTCCTATTTCAATATTTTCATAAGGTTCTCTATTCTTGTTTTGTCTAAAATAAGCAGTGACCTTGCTTTGCAAAATTGAGCTTAAAAGAATGTTTTGTCCTGTTACACTTCAAGTACCTGAAAACACAGATTTTCATGAACGTATGTGCTTTATGAATAGAAAAATACTGAAACCTTATCCAGTGCTGCCTGCACAATTGATTCACTTTCTGTATCCAGGGCTGACGTAGCCTCATCAAGCAGAAGAATCTTGGGATTGCGAACCAGAGCTCGTGCAATAGCTATCCTTTGCTTCTGACCTCCGCTCAGCTGTGTACCTCTTTCACCCACCAGGGTGTCAAACCTCTGCAAGAAATATTTACAGCTTCAGTTCAAGGTAGTGTTTTATTACTGCAACACATGGAACAAATCCAAGGCTCATTTCGCAACAGCCTGGGAAGAAACTGATACAGGTCTCTGTGGTCTCTTACTCAGTTTAAATTTAAACCCACGCTGCAAATCAGAGGTGGCCTGTCCAAGTCCAATATGCCCCTGTTTATACGCACATTTTCAATAAGTGCTAGTCAGGGCTTATGATGACTTCTAGATGAATACTGAATTGCTTCTGGTTGGAAGAGGAGTAAAGCATACCTGCAGGACTTCTGAGACTGAAAAGCTACAGAAAGCTGGCTGTGGATTGAGACAGTGAGACAGTATGAAAGCTTGTGTTATGGTAGAGCTTGTTAAAGGCAAATCGGGTTCTCTTGCTGCTTCACTTGCAAGCTGATATCATGAAACTGTGTGACATGTGAAAGATCACCAGAATATGGTATCTGTGAGATGCTTTTCACCCAAACCCAAATATCTTGATAAATTACAGTAGCACTGGTAATCATCTGAGATCAAGAATCAGATCCACAAATATTGTATGGATACCCAGATAACCCTGCTATAGACTTGACATTTTTGGTTAGAACGAGATGGTGATGCTAAATGCAAGTAGAAGGCTCACATAAATTTACTCTGAGTCTCTATAGCTCTCCAGGGCTGCGACTGAGAACCCCAAAGAGCTCTGCAGATTCAGGGTAAATGTATATAGGCATGCGAGTAATGAGTTGTACTGAATATTTCCTGGCGTATTATTTTTGCATGGAGTATATAAAGTTTTCGTCTAATTGCGATTTTCTCTGCTTGAATTGCTCCATGCAGCTCACAATAACTAAGAGCAGAATGGCATAAAATTAGCAATTAAAATTCACAAATGGCAGTTGACTTAATTACAATTTAATGTAAAGAAACATCTTGGGAAACTGTTTTCTTTCTTTTGCATGTGTGTAGAGGGGAGGTGGTAGACAGTCCAGCTTATAATTGAAAGACAAAAACGCCTATATTGCGACCTAAATCGGGAGATAGGCGTTTATCTCCCCAAAACGAATAACGTGGTATAATCGAAAGCTGAACTTGGACGTTTTCAACTGCACTCCATCGCGGAAGCGTACAAAGTTGACGGGGGCGTGTCGGAGGCGTGGTGAAGGTGGGACTGGGGCGTGGTTATCACCCGAACAGAGATGGGCGCCTTTCGCCGATAATTGAAAAAAAGTATGCGTTTGTAGCTAGAATTTAGGGCACTTTTCCTGGACCCTGTTTTTTCATGAATAAGGCCCCAAAAAGTGCCCTAAATGAGCAGATTACCCCCAGAGGGAATCGGGGATGACCTCCCCTGACTCCCCCAGTGGTCACTAACCCCCTTCCACCACAAAAAATGATGTTTCACAACTTTTTATTTTCACCCTCAAATGTCATACCCACCTCCCTGGCAACAGTATGCAGGTCCCTGGAGCAGTTGTTACGGGGTGCAGTGGACTTCAGGCAGGTGGACCCAGGCCCATCCCCCCCCTACCTGTTACAATTGTGCTGCTTAATGCTTAGTCGTCCAACCCCCCCCCAAACCCACTGTACCCACATGTAGGTGCCCCCCTTCACCCCTTAGGGCTATAGTAATGGTGTAGACTTGTGGGCGGTGGGTTTTGAGGGGGATTTGGGGGGCTCAACACACAAGGGAAGGGTGCTATGCACCTGGGAGCTCTTTTACCTTTTTTTTTGTTTTTGTAAAAGTGCCCCCTAGGGTGCCCGGTTGGTGTCCTGGCATGTGAGGGGGACCAGTGCACTACGACTCCTGGCCCCTCCCATGAACAAATGCCTTGGATTTATTCGTTTTTGAGCTGGGTGCTTTCATTTTCCATTATCACTGAAAAACAAAAACGCCCAGCTCACAAATTGTCGAATAAAACATGGACGTCTATTTTTTTCGAAAATACAGTTCGGTCCGCCCCTTCACGGACCCGTTCTCGGAGATAAACGCCCATGGAGATAGACGTTTTCATTAAATTATGCCCCTCCACGTCTCTCACTATTAGGGTCCTAGAACATGCTTTCCTGTTACAGAAAAGATGCATCAGACCTTTCTCAGGCTCCAGAGAGCCACCATACTACATCTAGAACATTTTATTTTGAACAGAAAAACTAGGAATAACTGCTGCACTTAACTGGGGAGAAAGTAGGGCTGCTCTGAAATACAGTTTATCAGTCAACGTTCTTCTTTTAAGACTGCAAAATAGCAGAAATCTGATTCATCTATTTTTGGAACAACAGTGACTTGCTATTTGGCTCTGCTCTGGTTTTGACTGCAACTCAGGCTGTCTTAACCTGCAGTCAAAATCAGACCATCACTCCATCAGCAATTCAGCTTGGATTCTGAACGGGATATATCAATGGAATGCTCGGTTAGATCGGCATTGTTTAGTGTAGAGTTAAAGAAGCCATACAAAGATATTGTAGTGAATGAGCATTCCAGAACAGATAGGACTCCTTTTTCAGTATGAGTAAGATCTGAATTGTTTCATTGAATCAATGTAACAATAAAGCAAAGATGTTGTTGTGCATGAATGTTCTAGAACAGATAGGACTCCTTTTTCAGGATGAGTAAAATCTCCAGTCAAAGTTAAGGACCTTTCTTGATAACACCTTATTTAAAAACTGCTTGATGCCAGGCTAAATTATGATCATCTCTAAGTGGCCTGGAATAATTCAAATTAGGAATTGACAATTTTAAAAGAAATAAATTGAAAACTGCAGTTGGTTTGCTTACATTTGGAAGTTCCATGATGAAGTTGTAGGCATTGGCTTCCTTGGAAGCACTTTCAATCTCTTCCATTGTCACATCTTCTCGACCATAGCGGATATTTTCTGCAATGGTGGTATCAAACAAAACAGGCTCTTGGCTTACCACTCCAATAATCTCCCTCAGATATCTAATATTTAAATTCCGAATATCCTGCCCATCAACGGTTATCTAAAAGAAAGAAAGATCACAGTAAGGAAACAGCTGCCCGTCAGCCCTGATAAGGCAGCTGAAGAATGGAATCAAGTTGCGAAAACAAGAAAATGATCTAAATACTAATAGTATAACAAAAGAGAGGGAACAAAGTACAAACTAAAGTCCAAACAAAAAAACAGCACCACGGGCCTTTAAAATGGAACAAAGTTCTTTAATGAATGAGCCTTGACCCGACACGGGCCGTGTTTCGGTGACTAGCACCTGCGTCAGGGGTCACAGTGATGACGTGGAAAACTTGGGGAATAACTCGAATATTTTCATCTACAATATTCCTTACCCCACGTCTCACGTAGCAAAAGTTATAAAGCACCAAGGCACCTTCACTTTCTGTATCCAAGTTTTCCACGTCATCACTGTGACCCCTGACGCAGGTGCTAGTCACCGAAACACGGCCCGTGTCGGGTCAAGGCTCATTCATTAAAGAACTTTGTTCCATTTTAAAGGCCCGTGGTGCTAAATACTAATAGAACAGTTCAGGAATTTTCACTTTCTGCTATTTTCATGGCCATTGACTCATCTTACCTTAATCAATGGGGCATACTGATTTTGCGGTGCTTTTCCAAGGTTAATTTGCATGCCCTTCATAAAAAGAAATCTTTAAAAAAAAACAGCAGTAGTACTTTATTTTCAATTAATATTTTGCACACTGCCCTTAAATAATAAGAGGCAGATCACTAACTAAAAGTAAACCAGCTTGATCCCCTATCATTTACCCTGTGTTATCCCCTGTTCCTCCCACTCCTGTCACTTTCTGATTCTGGTACAAAACCAGGAGTCCCAGAGTGGAGATGAACAAATTTTATTAATCAATATATTGACTCGACACAACGCTGGAAACTGAAGACTGTTTTTGCAGTGGTCTTGAAAAAGACCTTTGTGCTAAAATGTTGGCCGGATCACTCGCGTGAGCGTCTTGGCTATAAAACTGAGGAAACAGCTGATGTGAGATAACAGCCCTTTGATACTGGAACAGAAAAAAGGAAAAACGCAGGAAAAATTTCCAGTATTGCTTTAATCTGGATCATCGCTATCATTCTCCACTTCGGCACATAGACTCCTGATGTAGGCCTTTTGGCCGAAACACAATGTTGTGTCGAGTCAATATATTGATTAATAAAATTTGTTCATCTCCACTCTGGGACTCCTGGTTTTTTACCCACTGCCTTGTTGTATTGTGATTATCCGTGGGACTTCGTTGAGTTCTCCACGTTCATGGATTCTCTACTGACTTTCTGATTCTGGGCCATCATTGTCTTGTATTGTATTCACTTGATTTATTGTAAGCCACATTGCACCTGCTCATGTAGGTAAATGTGAGGTAGAAATGCACTAAAAAAAAAACAATATTCCTAGGTCCCTGTTTACTAAGGTGCACCAGCATTTTTTGAGCATGCTAAAAATTAGCACGCACATATGCTACAGACACCCATATAGTCCTATGAGTGTCTAGCATTAGACCGAACTCATTTTTAGCATGTGCTAAAAACGTTAGCGTGCCTATAGCGCAGCTTAGTAAACAGGGTCCCTAGTGTCTTACCTCACCACTCTCAGGATCATAAAATCTCTGGATCAGTTGAACAGTGGTACTTTTCCCACAGCCACTGCTACCAACCAGGGCTACTGTTTGACCACTTTGAATCTTCAGATTTAGGCCTTTTAATACCTACAAGGGAAAGTGATAGACAAATAGCAAATGTTACATTCCATATTGCAATAATCCATACCAACCTCCTGAAGAACTCCTGAAGAACCTCCAAAAACTTCAGAATGCATCAACTAATTGTTCTAAAAACTTCCATTTTATATGGCATACAGACTTAATATATCCAATTTTTTTTAATAGTCCAGTTGAGTTCTTAGAATGATGTGTTAGTTCCTGCCATTCTGATTCTAAAGGTTAGGTGCTAGTTCATAGTTTGGTCCAAAGACCTTCTTGAAAGCTAGAATTAGTTTATGCTATGAAGCATCTGGCTGAGGCTCTGCTGACTTACTTTCTCTGAATTACTAAATTATTTTTGGGAGCCATCAGTTTCCTCCTGATGTTTTCAGCATCTAATTCTATTGTAAGTAATCTATGCTTGGGCTATGCCAGAATGAGGGCCATTTTCTAAGCAACTTTTGTAAGGAAATTGGATATCTCAGAAATGTCCTCCCTCTATGTGGTTTGAACAACAACTAGCTGACTTTTAGCCACACTGAGAGAAGGCACCTTGAGTTTGGCTAGTAGGTGTCACCACAAACCAATTACACTTATAATGTATACCTTTCTGCATTATGTATACATTTTAAAATCTTTTATAAGCCATATCTTTGTATAAGTACAAATTTCACAGATAGATAAATCCACATTCAGCTTTCAGGAACATGGCTATAAAAAAAAATAGTAACTCCTTCCTCTAACTCATTGCCTCCTGCTGAAAAACCCCAATAATTTCACTTACCGAGACCTCAGCTCTTGATGGGTATGAGAAATGAATATTCCTGAACTCTATATCCCCTTTAACTTTGTCTGGTTTGAATCCAGCCTCTGAAAAACTGTCAATCTTTGGTTCCTAAGTAAAACAAATACAGAAACAGAAAATGAAGAAAAACAAAATGCTAGTAAGCAAAATATCCATTTTTCATTTTCCTGAAATACATTTATCTTTATTACAAATAATTAATCCCTAATGTAAGCATATTTATCTTAGCAAATTCATTGCAGATATTTTGAAACTGTGACTAACTGGGGGGTCACCAGGACAGGCTGGGGAAGCCTAGTACAAGGAGTTAAGATGGGACCACTCCTCCCACTATTCAGTCAGCGGTGGACAGCGCTATTAATGTCTGTCGCCAGCACTGAACCCAGATATTCAATGCTGGACCTTATCCGGTCACCGGAATTGAATATCCAGGTTTTTTAAGCCAGCTAGCCCATGCCCGGGGAACTCGATATTCAGAGCTAACCGGCCATTCATTAACGCATAAAGGACCCTGTTTATTAAGCAGTGTTATAAGCACATTAACATTTTTAACGCACGTTAACCATATACGTGCCTACAATAACCCTATAGGTAACCTACATGGTTAGCATGTGCGCTAAGTGTAGGCGCGCTGAAAACACTAACGCACCTTAGTAAACAGGGCCCAAAGATAGGACTGCTATTTATGCAGTCTTATTTATGCATTTTAACATGGGCCAGTTATTGGGAATATTGGAAACAAACTGGACTCGGTCCCTGACATAGCCGGTTTGCACTCTGGCGCTAACCAGCCATTTTCAGCGAAGATAACCGGCTAAGTGCCACTGAAAATGACCAGATAGCTGCTGATAAGCGAGTTAACTCGTGCTGAATATTGGCCAGGCTATTGGTTTTCAAGTTCTGGAATAGCTTTTTTTTAGATAGCTTACATTATCAATGATGTTAAAAACGGTGTATGCTGCTCCTCTTGCGTTAGCAAATGCTTCAATGTTTGGCGCAGCTTGTCCAATACTGAAGGCTCCAATCAGAACAGCAAAGAAGACCTGAAAAAAGAAATTATAAGGAAAATATACCGCTTAGTTATACAATCAGTGATAACACTAACAATGGAAAAAGTGGAAAACTAGAAAACAATGGAGTGAAGCAGTAGCCTAGTGGTTATTGCAGCAGCCTGAGAGCAGTGGCGTAGTGAGGGGGGCTGCCACCCGGGGTGGAGCGGTTCGCCGTTGCACCCCCCCCGGGTGCAGCACGATGACATACCCCCCCCTCGGCGCATCGACACCCCCCCTCCCGACCCAGTGCCCACCCTCTTCCATCCAACCAGCTCCCTACCTTTAAAAAAATATTGGAATCCGAAGTGAGGCGCAGCGCCTCGCACCTGCACGTAAAAGAAACGTGCACGTCTCATCGGGCCTTTCTTCGCTCTGTTTGTCCCGCCCTCCGCTGACGCAACTTCCTAGTTCCACAAGGGCGGGACAGACAGAGCGAGAGAAGGCCTGATGAGACGGTGCACATTGGGCGCGAGGCGCTGTGCCTCGCTTCGGATTCAATATTTTTTTAAAGGTAGGGAGCTGGTTGGACGGAGGAGGGTGGGCACTGGGGGGGGTGTCGATGTGCCGAGGGGGGAGGAACTGGCAGGGAGCACTCCCCCCCCAAGCTGACACCCGGGGCAGATCGCCCCTCCCGCCCCCCCCCCCTTGCTACGCCACTGCCTGAGAGACTGGGGAACTGGGTTCAATTCCCACTGTAGCTCCTTGTGACTCTGAGCAAGTCACTTAAGCCTCCTTTGCCCCAGGTACAAGTACCTGTATATATTATATAAACCCATTTTGATTGTAACCACAGAAAGGCAGTAAGTATATCAAGTCCTTTTCTCTTTCCTTTTTTTTTTCTATTATAAGCAACTCTGTTTAAAAGTTGTCCACCCTTCTGCAAGTACATTTATGAATCTATTTTAGAAGTGTTAGGCACTATTTACACATGTGTAAAGCTAGTTCACACATGTAAATTGGCATACATGTACAAGTAGTGATTTTTAGAAAAGATGCTAATTATAAGACATCATGCACAGATTTAAGACAGGCATGTTCTGGACATGGTTTGAATAGTCCTTCAAGGTATGTAGTCCTTCAAACTAATATGAATTCTGTATTATAGAACAGTAACATTTAAAATCCTTGGAAAAACATCTACACTGGCAATTATACCTGCTTCAAGTCACACAACAGTCCAGTGGCGTAGCAAGGGCGGGGCGGTGGAGGCGGTCCACCCCGGGTGTCAGCGGGTGGGGGGGTGCTCCGCTCCCGCTGCTCCCACCCTGTCCTCTCTTTAAAAAAAAAATCAAAGCGCCCGAGTGGCAGGCAGCGCCTCCCGTCTGCCCTGCTTCTAAAAATCTCTTCAACGTCGTCATCGGGCCTTCCCACATTCAGTCCCGCCCACCTCTAAGGTAACTTCCTATTACCGCGAGGGCAGGCGGGTCTGAATGTGGGAAGGCCCGACGACGACGTTGAAGAAATTTTTAGTAGCAGGGCAGACGGGACGCGCGGCCCGCCACTCCGGCGCTTCGATTTTTTTTTTAAAGAGAGGACAGGGTGGGAGCAGGCGAACGGAGGTGCCTGGTAGGTGTGTCAGGTCAGGTCGGGTCGGGTGGGGTGGGGTGGGAGGGGGGAGCTCAGAGGGGAGAAGGGGATTGGGGAGGGGTGGGGGTGCTCAAAGGGGATTGGGGAGGGGTGGGGAAGCTCAGAGGGGAGAAGGGGATTGGGGAGGGGTGGGGTGCTCAAAGGGGATTGGGGAGGGGTGGGGGAGCTCAGAGGGGAGAAGGGGATTGGGGAGGGGTGGGGTGCTCAAAGGGGATTGGGGAGGGATGGGGGAGCTCAGAGGGGAGAAGGGGATTGGGGACCTCAGATGGGTGCTCAAAGGGGATTGGGGAGGGGTGGGGAGCTCAGAGGGGAGAAAGGGATTGGGGAGCTCAGAGGGGAGAAAGGGATTGGAGAGGGGTGGGGGAGCTCAGATGGGTACTCAGAGGGGAGAAGGGGACTGGGGAGGGGAGTGCTCAGATGGGAGAAGGGGTCTGAAGCTGGAACTGGGGTCTGACAAGGGGGCAGGAGGGAAAATGGGTCCATGCCTGGGGCAGGTGGGAGAACGGGTCTGGGGCTGAAAAGGGGGGATGCAAGGCATGTGGTGGATGAAGGGGGCTGGAACTAGGAGCTGAAAAGGAGGGTAGTTGGGATAAGGGGGCTAGTACTGGAACTGGGGGCTGAAAAGGGGCAGGGGCTGAAACTGTGGGGACTAGGGGCTTTAAAGAGGACAGGGAGAACTGGCTGGGGCTGAAGCTCGGGACTGGTGATAGAAAAGGGCTGGGGTTGAAACTAGGGGCTGAAAAGGGGACAGGGAGAAGTGGCTGGGGGCTGAAGCTTGGGACTGATGGGAGAAAAGGGCTGGACTGGTGGGATAGTGGGGCTGAAAAGGGGGGCAGGTGGGAGATGTGGGCTGGGGCTGGAACTAGGGGCAGGTGGAATAAGGGGGCTGAAAAGAGGGGGCAGAGAGAGGGGACAGACCCTGGATGGAAGGGGGGAGTGTAAGGGAGGGCAGACCCTGGATGGATGGGAGAGGGAGGGCAGACGGATTGAAGGGGCAGAGAGAAAGGGCAGATGGTGGGTGGAAGGGGGAGAGAGAAAGAGGGCAGACTGGGGCAAATGGTGGATGGAAGGGGCAATGATATAGAGGGCAGATGTGGATGGAAGGAAGAGAGAGAGGGCAGATGTTGATGGAAGGGGGAGAGAGAGAGATGGCAGACTGGGGCAGATGGTGGATGAAAGGAGCAGAGAGAGAGGGCAGACAGTGGATGGAAGGGACATTAGAGAGGGCAGACACTGGATGGCAGAGAGGGAAGGAAGACAGTGAAAAGAAGATGAGGAAAGCAGAAACCAGAGACAACAAACTGTAAATATATATTTTTATTATTTTGCTTTAGGATATAGTATTGTAGCCGTGTTTAATAAATGTTTATAAATAGAACATGTAAATAAGGTAATCTTTTTATTGGACTAATTTAATACATTTTGACTTAACTTTCAGAGAACAAAACCCCCTTCCTCAGGTCAGGATAGGATACTGTAACAGCACTATACTGTATTGACCTGAGGAAGGAGATTTTGGCCTCTGGAAGCTAAATGTATTAGTCCAATAAAATGGTATTATTTTATTTTCTGTATTTGTTTTATTTCTATTTGTTAATTTGTAAAGTGGTGATTGGTATTTGTTAGTTTGTTCAAATTTACATCTGCTGTCTTTATATTTTGCACAATACACCAGGGGACATTTTCTGTTTCTGTGGTGTTGCATTGTATGCAGAGTCTGGCATTGGGGATTCAGTTTAATTTTTGTCTAAATAGAAAGTTTATTATTACTTATTCTATAGTGGATTAGGGTGTATCTGTGTTTGTGAAAAAGAAATGGCTTTCAATTGGCATTGACTGTGCAGGATCGACGATCTGTACTATTTCTGTCTGGTTTCATTTTACAATAGGTGAATTGATGTTCTAGTGCTCACTGTAGTGTTTAAGATGCTTTCCTTTTCCTTATGTGACTCGTAGAAATGACTGCTTATGGTATGATAGAATTGCTCTATAGGTCCTGAGTGTTTTGTATTTTCGGTATGCCTAGTACTGGATTTGGGGGGGGGGGGGGGGTTAAAAAATGACCGGCCCCGGGTGTCAACTACCCTAGCTACGCCACTGCAACAGCCAACTAACAATCTTGTTTGGACCAGGAATTTGGAGGAGAGCATGACAGCGGAGCTGTGCTTACTTCTCAGATGTTCAAAACCATCTGAAAATAGCAAACGTTTTTGTCTTCAAGCTTGGTTCCTTAACTGGCTCCCCTAGACAAGCAGTTTTAGAAAATCTAGCATTTGAATGTGAAGGTGGTGCCACTTGCATGTATAAGTAGCAAAATCATTGTTTGTACATATAAATAACATTAATATACGGGTACAACCCCATGCATTGCCACTGCTATTTTGTGTCATCCATTGTATTGATTTATTATGTTTTTGTATATTTATTTATTATTGTATTATTTATGAAATATATATTTGTTTTTAGACTTCTGAGGCAGGCCACAATCAATTTTGGGTGCGAGGATTTACTGAGTAAAACCCGCTGTAAACTCTCACGCTAGAATTAGGCGCAGATCTCCCTTATTCTTTAAAAATTAGTGCAAATTCCAAGAATGCCTCTGATCCACCCATGCCCCTCCCGTGGCCATGCCCCCTTTTTGGAGCCACATGTAAAATTTATGCACAGATCCTGGTACCTAAAAATGTGCATGCAAACTTTAATTCTGTCAACTTTACTGTATTTTCTTAAATTGTATATTTTCCTAATTTTTCTGTAAGCCACATTGTGCCTGCATGTGTGGAAAAATGTGGGATACAAATGAACCATAAATAAAATACAAAATTAATGCCAATAATTTATTTATTTATTTGGTGGTGTTTATATCCCACATTATCCAGAGTAACATAGACCAGTTCAATGTGGCTTACATATAACCAGATATGTTAATCAAACATATAAATGGCGAGTGACCGACTCACTCGCAAATGCGCAGTAGAGACTTCCCTCTCTGTCCCGCCCCCGCGTCAATACGTGATGACGGGGGGGCGGGACAGAGAGGGAAACTGCGCCGCCGAGGTTGCTGCCGTCACCCCTCCACCCGGCCCGGGCCCTCTCTTCCCTTCTGAACTTACACATCCATTCGCCGAACGCAGCAACGCACATCAGCTGAGCTGCAGTGAGCCCTTCCTTCTTTGCCTGTGGCCCCGCCCTCCTGTGACGTAACGTCAGCGAGGGCGGGACACACATAGGCAGAGAAGGAAGGGGCAGCTCAGCTGATGTGCGTTGCTGCGTTCGGCGAATGGATGTGTAAGTTCAAAAGTAAAGAGAGGGCCCGGGCCAGGTGGAGGGGTGGCGGCGGCGACTTCGGGGGGGGGGGGGGGAGGGGAGCGGTGGTGACCGCGGGGGGAGGAAAACCTCAATACCAGCCCGTTTTTACGGGCTCAACGGCTAGTAATTAGATAAACTACAAAGAGAATGAACAGCAGTAAAAGACTTAGATATAGTATCAAACAGCACCTGCATGGAATGCTTAGGGCAAAAGCTAATTGAATAGGAAAGCTTACGGAAGGATAAACAGTTACATATAAGTCTGACTTCTCTTGGGATAGAATTCCACCATTTAGTGCTTGTATTTGATGTTCTTATAACAAGGAAAATGTAGTAGAAGATAATCTCTTGTGCCTGGAATAACATTGAGAAGGGGAAGTTCAATCATGTCTAGCTAACTGGCTTATTTATCAATTAAACTGCATGCATAAATTGGGTTCACACCCATATTTATACACAGTTTTGAGCGCCATATATAGAATTAGAGTTTATGAAAGGCTTCACATTCACCAAGTTTTTTATAAAATACTAGAGGTTTTTTGAAAACACAGACCTAACTCCCCTGTTTACTAATTCACACTAGCAGCTTGTGGTGCGTTAATGCCGACACAGTCCATTCACTTTGAATGTGTTGTGCTGACATTGCCGCGCAGCTTAGTAAACAGAGGGGTAAATGTTTGCTTTTGTGATCTAGACATCTTATTCAAACTTTGTTTTTTTTTAATCTAGACATCCTATTCAAAATTAGACTCTTAAGAGGTAATTCTATAAAGAAAGTGCCAACACGTAGGTAAAAAGGAATGCATAAGCACATATCTCCAAATTCACTCCATTTTGCATAGCTCACAATCCAGTTTTAGACTTTCTCACAGTACTGAAACTGTTCTCACCACCCTCCTACAAATGGTGACTAAAGTTGCGCACATAACTTAATTGAGTAATGAGTCAATCAGCAATTGACAGCTAATGACCAATTATTGGTGCTAATTGGCCCTAATTGGGAGTTACACACACATTGTATTCTATAATGCTGTGCGAGGGACTCCTAATTTCAAGAGAGCATGGATGTCACATTTTAAGGGCTGTTCCAAAACTTTACACTCATCCTTACAGAATAGACTTGATCGGTGCCTAAGTTAGGCACCAGCATTTACACCTGCTTTCAGAATGCTCTTGTGCTATTCTATAAAAAATGTGGATCACTTATAGAATAGCGCACAGCGCTTACATTTTTCAGCACCGATTTTTCAGCATAATTTATAGAATCTAGTGCAATATGTGTAACGTACAGAATACCTTAACTTATGCATGGTTTTTATTTTTATCAATTTAGGCATGAGCATTTACATCAGCTCTATGGTTGATGCAGGTGGTCATGTCTAAATTATAAGTGTGCATTTGCGTTGCTACTCTAGTATTCTGTAAAGGAAAGTAGGCACCTACTTTCCTTTATAGAATATCCTCAAAATAGATGCCTTAAGTACTCCTTTATTGAACAGCCCTCTTCCAAAGCAATTCTATAGCTAGGTGACTCCAATTAGGCACCCATAGGGTGCACAGTAGGAGCAACTGTTCCTTCTAAGCTGCACAGCCGTGCACGTCTTTTCAAAGTCCTGAACAGCAGTTCTGGACTGCCATGCAGCAAAAGCTGAATTTTCCCACCTCCCTCTCACTGCTGCTGCTGCTTTTCAAAATAAGCAGCAGTGGCAGCAAAATCACATACCTCACTCTTGCGGGGCCGCAGCCTCTATATATGAAGCTATTGGTCTGACCCCCTTCAATATTATCTTCCTGTTTCACCTCAAAGATGGCAGACATGTGTACAGAGGCTGGGGTCCAGCGAGAGCAGGGCACACTGTTTTGATGCTGCTGCTGCTTGTTTGGGAAGTAGCTGCAGCAGCTGGGATGTCTGGGGGAGTGGGGAAGAGAGAAGAGACAGGAGGAAGGTACTCATGGAAGAGAAGAAAAGGGAGATGCTGGATGTAAAGGGGAGACAGGGGGGCAGATGCTGTATAGAAGGGGGGAGACACAGGGCAGATACTGGATGGAGAAGGGAAGAGTAAGAGGGCAGAGCGAGAAGGAAGATGATGGAAGGGGGGAAGTGAAACTGAAGATGCAGGGTGGAAAGGGGAGAGAGGGGGCAGATGCTGAGGAGGTAGATACTGATGGAAGGAGAGAGAGAGAGAGAGAGAGAGAGAGAGAGAGAGAGAGAGAGAGAGAGAGAGAGAGAGAGAGTGAAATGATGTATGGAAAGGGGACAGAGGAAGGCAGATGCTGTACAGAAGGGGGAGACAGAGGGCAGATGCCACTGCCACCCTAGGCAGTGGCCTCATCTGCATAATGGTTAAAGCCAGCCCTGCTAGCAACGCATTTCGTTGCCCACCTCATCTGATGGCCCTCTCGTTCTACTCCTTTTTTATGAACTCAAGGACTTCAAACTTGTGGAGTTGATGTAGTGGTGCAGTTAGTATCTCCACAGCTGCTAATTCAGTTTGCAAAACCTTCTTCTCCTATGACCCCAAATTAGTGTTTTTAAGGGTTATAGTAACTACAGACACATAGTAAATATCAGTATATAAAGATCCCTTGTTTCAGCCAACCTGCCCAGTTTGCCTTGCCTGTACCACTGCAGCTAAGGATATCTTCCAAGTGTTTACCATACAAGGCTGACCATCAGTCTTATCCAAGTCAGTTTGTTGTCTTCTCTTTTCAGTCCTCTGTCATCTGGGAAGATGAGTATATACATTTCTCTAATAGCTAGGTTCCACATTTCCTTTTCTCAAAGTCCCCTAATTTTATCACTGTCCTCTCTATGTGAGTTTAGTTCAGATACCTATGGATTATCACATCATTAAAACCAACAAGCGTAGGCATTGTCTGTTATGATTGAAGAGGTCTCAGCAGTGAGGCTAAGGAGCAAGACTTGCCTCCTCTTAGAGCTGTTTCTCTTAAAACAGAGTTGAGGCAGATTGGTAGAGCAACACGGAGAAATCTAGACTGAAACATTATCTGAGCTGTGTAGAGACATATAGAGGACTGGTTTCTACAGTTGTAAAGATAATACCTTATGCAAAAATTAAATTCAGTAAAAAAGAAATCTGGTAAGAAAATCCCAGAAAGCTATTTACTTACAGTAAGAACAGATCCAATGGTATAGCCTTCATATATTATTAGCCTGCTTCCATACCAAAATGCCAGTGCATAAGATGCATAGATAAAAAAAAATGCAAAGCCTATGGAAATGTTGGCTGTGATAGCCTTCCTTATTCCAACTCTCTTGGCATCTTCTAAATTTTTTTCATACCTGAAGGAAAAATAATAAGTTATATAAACATTGCTTGAGTTTGATGAATATTTTTCAACTTTTCTTTCTTAAAAGAACCTCTCCAGTGCACATGCATACACACAAAGCAAAGTTACTTACCTGTAGCAGCTATTCTCTAAGGACAGCGGGCCAATTATTCTCACAAGTGGGTGTTGTCATCAGAGCCCGATGTGGAAAACGTCTTTAAGATTTTACGGCAGTGCTCTCACCATGCATGTGCGGTGCGGGTGCCTTCCTGCCCGAATCACGAGTGCGGAACTAGCAGTACTATAACATAGCCAAAACAAGATCCAAATCCTAGGGGAGGTGGGAGGGTATGTGAGAATAATTATCCTGCTACAGGTAAGTAACTTCGCTTTCTCCAAAGACAAGCAGACCATATTAGTCTCACATATGGGAATCCCTAGCTACCAGGCTCGCCAAACCAACATGAAGACAATACAGACTCGCAAAGGCAAGGCTAGGAAGGTCAATTATCCTGAAACTATATACACACTGGTTGTGAGGATGCAGCCTGGAACAGAACAAAACAGGCCCAGGAGGGTGGAGTTCAATTCTAGACCCCAAACAAATTCTGAAGGCTGTCTGACCAAACCGGATGTCAGGTTTCCTGCTCAAGACCAGGGCCGGTGTTAGGGGTTAAATACATTATCTGGTTATCCTTAAGTGGAGAGTGGATTGCTGAATATCAGAACCATAGATAATGTAGGAGGCTGACAAAATGTGCCCTCCTACAGGTGGAGGAAGAATATTCTGGTTCCTGCTCCAGAAAGGTGCCAGTCAAATTTCTGAATAGGGGATGATCTATTGCAAGAAAGTAGCCCAACAGAACTGAAGCTTTAACTTTTGGAGGGAAGTATACAACTCGTCGTAGTTCTGGAAGGAGCCTTGTCTTCCTTCCTCAGAGGGGTCAACAACAAAGAGTATGCAGAACTACAGTAAGTAAGTTACCCCACTCCAGACCCATGTCTAGAGGCTGAGGAGAAAGAAGGAAGCAAGCAAGCACAGGAGTTGTCAAGCTGGTCCACAGTTGTCCCCTGATGCATACTAAAAGGAGAGTGGCCTGTTCCCACAGAGAATGAAAAGATCAGGGGTTGCCAGTGTGATCCACAGGGTGCAAGAGAAGAGGAGGGTCAGAAACACTGGGGACATCTGATGATGGTCCTCAGAAAAGAGACAGAGTGAAGATGCTGCCGCCCTGCAATCCTTGTTAGGGAAATGACTGGATGCTGGGGAGTAGTGGAGTTGGTGAGTGCTGAATCCTGCCTAAAATAAGAGAAAGAGAACACTGAGGAACACAAAAGTGTGAGAAAGAGAAAGAGAGAGAGAGAGAGAGAGAGAGAGAGAGAAAGGAGGGGAATGGAGAGAGAAGTATGATTGAAACATAGAAAAATGTAGGCAGATCAAGACCATATGGCTTATCCAGTCTGACCATCCATTCCATCTATTCTCCCTATCACTCCCTTAGAGATCCTATGTACTTATACCAAGCTCCCTTGAATTCATATACTGTTTTTACCTCCACCACTTCCACTGAGAGGCCATTCCACGAATTCACAACCCTTTCCTTGAAGAAGTATTTCCTCAGGTTCCCTTTGAGTCTGTCCCATTTCATCTTCACCCTATGCAACAGTGTTCTACAGCTTCCTTTCAACTGAAAGAGACTCACCTCCTATGCATTTATGCCACATAAATATTTAAATGTCTCTATCATATCTCTCTTCTTCCACCTCAAAGTATACATATTGAGATCTAGTCTGTCCCTATACATTTTGTGATGAAGACCACTTACCATTTTAGTAGCCACTCTCTGAACCAATTCCATCCTGTTTATATCTTTTTGAAGGTGCGGTCTCCAGAACTATACACAATATTCTAAATGAGATCTCACCAGAGTCTTATACAGGGGCACCATCACCTCATTTTTCCTACTGGCCATTCCTCTTCCTAGGCACCCAAGCATCAAACCTATAAATGGCAAGTGACCGACTCACCTGCAAATGCGCAGTAGAGACTTCCCTCTGTGTCCCGCCCCCCGCGTCAAGACGTGATGATGGGGGCGGGACAGAGAGGGAAACTGCGCGGAAGGGGAGGGAGGGAACCGCCGACGTTGCTACCGCTCCTCCCCCAAGGTCGCCGCCACCCCCCCCCCCCCCCCCCCTGGAGTCGCCACCGCCCCCCTCCACCCGGCCTAGGCCCTCTCTTCGCTATTCAACTTACAGCAGCGCCGAAACAGCAGCAGGCAGCTCAGCTTCAGCTTCAGCTCCCGTCGGCCTTCCTTCCCTGCCTGTGTCCCGCCCTCACCGATGTGATGTCACACGAGGGCGGGGCATAGGCAGTGAAGGAAGGCCAACGGCAGCTGAAGCTGAGCTGCCTGCTGCTGTTTCGGCGCTGCTGTAAGTTGAATAGCGAAGAGAGGGCCTAGGCCGGGTGGAGGGGGGCGGTGGCGACTCCGGGGGGGGGAGCGGTAGCGGCGACCTTGGGGGGGGAGGGGAGGGCAGGAGACATGGGAGGTCTCAGAAGGAGGGGGGCCTTGGAGCTGGCTGGGAGAGAGGGATGAAGGGTGGCCTTGCAGCTGGGAGGGAGGAGGAGGGGCCTTGGAATTGGGAGGGATTGCAGGGGGGGCCTTGGAGCAGGGAGGGGGAGGGGGCCTTGCAGCTGGGAGGGGAGGGGGAGGGACAGAGGGCCTTGAAGCTGGGAGGGACAGAGGGCCTTGCAGCTGGCAGGGAAGGAGGGGGCCTTGGAGCTGGGAGCCTGGGAGGGGTGGACAGAAGGGGGCCTTCCAGTTGGCTGGGAGGGAGGCACGGGGGGCCCTTGGAGCTGGGGGGCAGGGGGCCTTGGAACTGGGAGGGAGGGCAGGGGGGCCTCTTACAGCTGTGAGGGAATGGGGCCTTGGAACTGGGAGGGAGGGCAGGGGGCCTTGGAGCTGGGGAGGGGGGCCTTGGAGCTGGGGGGGGAGGGAATGGGGCCTTGGAGCTGGGAGGGAATGGGGCCTTGGAACTGGGAGGGAGGGCAGGGGGCCCTGCAGCTGGGAAGGGGGAGGGACTGGAGCCTTGGAGCTGGGAGGGAGGGACGGAGGGGGCCGGGGAGGGGGGCCTTGGGAAAAAACATTCCAATACTCGCCCGTTTTAACGGGCTTAACGGCTAGTCCTTCTATATTTTGCCATCGTTGCCTTTTCTACCTGTTTGGCCATCTTAAGATCATCACACATGATTAAGCTCAAGTCCCACTCCTCTTTCATGCACAAAAGTTCTTCACCCCCTAAACTATACTGTTCCATAGGGTTTTTGCAGTCCAAATGCATGACTCCACATTTTTTAGCATTAAATCTAAGCTGCCAATTTCCAGACTATTCCTCTAGCTTCACTAAGCCCTTCCTCATGTTATCCACACAATCAGGAGTTTCTACCTATTGCAGATTTTGGTATCATCCACAAAGAGGCAAACCTTACCAGAACAGCTCTTCAGCAATATCGTTTCCAAAAATATTACAAAGAACCAGTCAAAGAACCGAACCTTGCGACACATCACTAATAGCATCCTTTTCCTCTGAATGAGCTCCATTTACCACTACCCTCTGTCATCTTCCACTCAACCAGTTCCTAACCCAATCAGTCACTTTAGGGCCCATACCAAGGGGGGGGGGGGTGCCTGTGGAAGAGGGGTTTTTTTCTGTAAAGACTTACTTTTCAAATATCACACCCATGTCTATTGTGCATCTGTTAAGAAGAAGTAATACATGTTCCCCCTGATTCTAAAAACTTGAGTGCCCAACTTCATGCTGAGCGTACAAAGTTGTGTGTCCAAGTTATAGTATAAGGTCAGTTCCATGCAGCACAAAATGGAATAATTTGATTCTAATTGGTCTTAACAACTAATTATTGACTGCAATTTCTGGCACTAACACATGTAATTGACCTTAGTCAGGATTCTTAACTTGGACGCTCAAGTTCTTAAGTGCACAATTGTGTGGGAAGTTAGAAGCATGCCCATTATTTGTGGGCACAAGTTATAGAATATCTGCAGTTAAACACCTAGCTGCCTACAGTTAAGTACAAGCATTTACACAAGCCCTTTGATGTAAATACAGAATCCATGCTGAGCACTCAGCATCTCGGTGCCTACATTTAGGCAAGCTTTATAGAATTTATCCCCTTGGTGCTTAGAGTGGATTGTTTCCCACTTCAGAGAATCTATACCAAGTTCCCCAAGACGTTCAGGGAACCATGTGAACCTTCTGTCTATAGCGAGTGCCCAGAAGGGAAATACATACATATTTTGTTTACTAATTGTAGCAAACCTCTCAGATCATTGGGGCTGAGAAATACCCCAGAGGCTAGTGCACAAACAATTTCAGTAGGATCTATAGACAAAACTGTATAATTTTCCCCAAAATTCTAACCCAATACACACAAATGTCTCCTAACAGCAGGCTTTAATAGTGAAAAGTACTACTGGTCATCTATGCAGAACCGTGTCAAAGGCTTTGCTACAATCTAAATACACCACATCTAACGTTCTCCCTCAATGTAACTCAATCAAAGAAATTAAATAGACTTGTCTGACTAGACCTGCCTCTAGTGAAACCATGGTGCCTCGATTTTGGCAGGCAAGCAGGGAGCTTATAACATTTAGGGGGGGTAACTTACTGCTGCCACCAGATTCTTCCTCAAATTATCATAAACCCTCCTGTTGTTCTATCAATTTCAAGAGGATTCTACCTTCTCTGGAAACTTCTAGTGTGAACATGTGACTTCCTGACGTGCAGATACAGGAGAAAAACAAAACAACAAGTTCAGAGAAAAACCACAACCAAAGCTCAGAGGCCTAGAGATGAGAGCTGGAATAGAATGCAGGCAGCTTCTTCCTATTTGCTATCAGGGCTGCCATAGGTCAGCAATAAAAGCACTAACGTAACGGACTGACAGAAGTGTGCACAGCACAAAGAATGTAAAACAGAACAAACAGCTGTTAAAATTCTCATGATGTTACACCTTCTTTTGTATATATTTGTACATTTTTGATAGCCCAGTACCTGAGTATTTTATTATAATTCAGAACAGCATCTCTACTACATTTTTTCCTGTGATTTTACTGTGCCTATCTAGTTGTACTTTTCACTATTAAAGCCTGCTATTAGGAGACATTTGTGTGTGGTGAGTTAGAATTTTGGGGAAAATGGGAAAATTAGGTTCTTACCTTTGTAATTTTCTTTCCTTTAGTCACAGCTGATGAATCCATTAACTGATGGGTTGTATCCGCCTACCAGCAGGTGGAGATAGAGAACACTGAAAAACCACAGTGACCCTTGGACTGCTAGCCCCACTCTGCCTTCAGTATTTGAA
This sequence comes from Microcaecilia unicolor, assembly GCF_901765095.1. Taxonomy (NCBI): domain Eukaryota; kingdom Metazoa; phylum Chordata; class Amphibia; order Gymnophiona; family Siphonopidae; genus Microcaecilia; species Microcaecilia unicolor. The sequence continues at coordinate 123,015,042 of NC_044031.1, read as the reverse complement.
ATTTCCAAAGCAGAGTGAATCATAAAGGTAGAATAACATAAACTTTCCTCACAGTGAACAAACGCCCCAGAACAGGTGCAATAACCACACAAAGGAGGGATGAACTCAACCTCCTGTAATAGAACAGCATGTAGAAATTCTGAAAACTGATTTCCAACTTCTCCCGATGAGATATATATCTGCATAAAAGATCTGAACAAAAAACAAAGTCAGACAGGGAGGGATCATGGATTAATCTGCTGTGACTAAAGGAAAGAAAATTACCAAGGTAAGAACCTAATTTTTCCTTCCTTGTCATCAGCAGCATATAAATCCATTAACTGATGGGATGTACAAAAGCACTCCCTACTTAGGGTGGGAACAGGCCACACCGCGAGCAAGCACTTGTGCTCCAAAAACCGCGTCCCGCTTCGCTGCAACTCCAGCCTGTGATGCCGGACAAATGAGAGCTGGGAAGCCCAAGTAGCCGCACTACAGATCTCTTGAAGAGAGAGTGCACCCATTTCAGCCCACGAGGAGGAAATCGCTCTCGTGGAATGTGCCTTAAACGCTTTAGGCGGAGACTGGCCTGAAAGCAGATACGCAGAAAAAATGACTTCTTTGAGCCAACGGGCTATAGTGGCCTTAGATGCTGGACCCCCGCGTCAAGGACCTGTCAACAAGACAAAAAGGTGATCAGAAGTCCTGAAGTCATTAGACATCTGTAGATACTGCAACAGGGCCCTGCGGACATCCAAAAGATGCAATTGCCCAAAGGAGTCCGGAAAATCTTCCCTAGAAAAGGAAGGAAGAAAAATAGGCTGGTTCAGGTGAAATGCTGAAACCACTTTAGGTAGGAAGGAGGGCACTGTACGTACCGTTACTCCGGACTCCGAGAATTGCAGAAGAGGGTCCCAACAGGACAGCGCCTGAAGCTCAGACACGCGCCTAGCCGATGTCATGGCCACCAAAAAGACTGTCTTGAGAGTCACATCCTTCTCCGAAGCTCGCTTAAGCGACTCGAAAGGCGAACCCTGGAGAGCCTTCAACATCAGCCCCAGGTTCCAGGCCGGGCAAGAGCGCCTACACGGGAGGACAGAGCCTAAGCACCCCTCTGAGAAATCGGTCAATGTCCGGATGAGCAGCAAGGGAAAAGCCAGCGACTTTCCCTCGGTAGCATGCCAATGCTGCTACTTGAACCCGCAGGGAATTGTAAGCCAGGCCTTTCTGTAAGCCATCCTGCAAAAAGTCCAGCACCGGTGAGACAGTTGCCCGCATGGGAGTGATCGCCTTTGAAACACACCACGCCTCAAACTTGTGCCAGATCTGAGCATAAGCTGTGGAGGTGGACTGCTTGTGGGCCTGCAAGAGAGTGGAAATGACCTTGTTAGAGTAGCCCTTGACTCTCAATTGCTCCCTCTCAAGAGCCAGGCCGTAAGACCAAATCAGCAGGAATCTTCCAAAGATACCGGACCCAACAGGACTCACCCTATCAAGGGCCAAGGAGGGAACACATACAGGAGGCCCGAGGACCAGGGTTGAGCCAAAGCATCCAACCCCGCCGAGTGAGGATCTCTCCTTCTGCTGAAAAAGCGAGGGACTTTGGCGTTTGCACTTGACGCCATTAGATTCATTCCGGGTGCCCCCCATTTGGCACAAATCTGAAGAAAAACTTCTTCTGCCAGATCCCATTCCGCCGGGTCGATTTGGTGCCTGCAGAGAAAATTGGCTTCCACGTTGCTCTGACCTGCTATGTGAGCTGCTGACAGAACCTGCAGGTGGAGCTCGGCCCAGTGGCAAATCTGTGCGGCCTCCGCGGTCAGGGCCCTGCACTGAGTGCCACCCTGACGATTTATGTAGGCCACCGCTGTCATGTTGTCTGACAGGACCCGGACAGCAAGCCTCTTCAGAGTCTTTTGGAAGGCCATAAGAGCCTGGAATATCGCTCTCAGTTCCAAGTGATAGATGGACCACCCCGCTTCCACAGTTGTCCACTGACCCTGAGCATAGCTTCCCTGGCAATGCGCTCCCCAGCCCAAAAGGCTGGCATCCGTTATCACCAGGCACCAAGAAGGAAGCACAAGAGGCATTCCTTGGTGCAGCATCCTGTCGGAGAGCCACCACTCCATACTGAGCCGGGCCGCAAGGAGCCACGTTAGTCTGCGTTGATATTCCTGGGAAATCGGAGACCACTGTTGAAGCAGGGCAATCTGCAAAGGCCTCATATGCGCTCTCACCCAAGGAACCACCTCCAAGGTGGCCGTCATCGACCCCAGCAGCTGGACAAAGTCCCAAGCTTGCGGGCGAGGCATCCGCAGGAACAGACGGACCTGATTCTGAAGCTTGCACCTCCTGTGGTCGGGGAGAAAGACAAACCGCGAGGCCGTGTCGAACCAGACCCCCAAATCATCAAGAGATTGAGAGGGGGTCATGTGACTTTTGGGTATATTGACCACCCAGCCTAGAGTCTGCAAGACTGTAACCATTCTGGCTGTGGCAAGGCGAATTTCGGCTTCCGAATCTGCTCTGATGAGCCAGTCGTCGAGATAAGGGTGCACTCTGATACCCTCTCGCCTGAGACAGGCAGATACCACCACCATTACCTTGGAAAAGATACAGGGAGCTATGGCTAGGCCGAAAGGCAAGGCCCGAAACTGGAAATGTTGTCCCAACATCGCAAACCGGAGAAACCGCTGATGCGGGGGCCAAATAGGAATGTGCAAATACGCTTCCTTTAGGTCCAGAGATGTGAGAAACTCTCCTGGCTGTACCGCCGCAATGATGGAGCGCAGGGTTTCCATGTGAAAGTGTCATACACTTAGGGCCTCATTGACTCTTCGTAAGTCGAGGATCGGTCTGAAAGACCTGCCTTTTTGAGGCATGACAAAATTAATGGAATAGCGGCCGCAGTCGCGTTCAGCGGAAGGCACCGCAAATCACCGCTCCGAGGTGCAGCAAGACTTGCAAGGTTTCATCTACTGCCACCCGTTTTACGGCCATGCCGCATCGGGACTCCACAAACACGTCTCTCACTGGGGCACCGAATTCCAGTCAGTAACCTTCTCTGATCAGGTCCAGGACCCACTGATCCGAGGTAATCTTGGTCCACGCCTCAAAAAAGAGGGAAAGATGTCCTCCAACTGCAGGAATCGAGGAGTGGACCTGCATCCCATCATTGTGGAGTACGCCCCTGAACTCCAGGCCAAGAACCGGCTGCTGTGGAGCGTTTGTCCGAGCGAAAGGAGTTCCTCTGCTGAAAACAGGCATGTTGAGAAAACCCAGCAGAGCGCCCCGGGCGATACCTGCGAGCTTCACAGAAGCGAGGTCTAGGAGAGGAGGGAAACACAGGACCCTTGGAAGAAGGCCTCGGCCTATCCTCAGGTAACCGCTGGGGCTTAGAGTCCCCTAGGTCTTTAACAATCTTCTCCAAATCCTCTCCAAATAACAGGAGGCCACGAAAGGGTAACCTCACCAGCCTTTGCTTAGAGGCCATGTCAGCCACCCAAAGCCGTAGCCAAAGGAGGCGGCGGGCAGAAACCAACACAGACATCTGCTTAGCCGAAGCTCTGACCAGATCATAAAGTGTGTCAGCCAAAAATGACAGGGCTGACTCCATCTGTGGGGCAACCTCAGCGAGGGACACAGCACCATCCGCGGGTTGCTCCACCACCTGTTGTAACCAGAAAAGACATGCCCAGGCTACATAGGAACTGCAAATAGATGCCCTTAAGACAAGGCCCGAAATTTCAAAGGACCGCTTCAGCGCGGATTCTAGCCGCCGGTCCTGCATGTCTTTCAACGCGACCCCTCCCTCTACTGGGAGTGGTCTTTTTTTGTCACCGCCGTGACCAATGCGTCCACTTTAGGCATCCCCAAAGGGGCCAAGTGCTCCTCTCTCAGAGGGTAAAGCTGACCCTTAGCCCTGGCCACGTTCAAAGGCCCATTGGGGTCAGACCATTGAGCTGAAAAGCTCGTGGATGGAGTCATGCACAGGAAAGGACCGAGTAGGCTTCTTAGTACTCGCCATCCTAAGATTAACAGAGGAGGCATCGCCCTCGGCAGGATCATCAATCGAGAGGGCCTGCAAGGCGTCAGTAATGAGAGCTGGCAGTTCGTTGCAGTGGAAAATCCGAACCGCAATGGGATCATCAGAATCCAGTGGCAAACAGGCACCCTCATCCAGATCCTTCATCCATGAGGGTCTGCCAGATCCTTCAGACTCCCTACAGCCCAACCACGGGGAGGGGGGGGAAGGGAGGTGCGTCACTTTCAGACGGGGAATTTACCCATGTACGTTTAGCGTCCTTCCAACGCTCGGGGGACAAAATAACCTCTGTAGCCATCAACACCCGGAGGGGATCCAGAATGCAACGCAGTGTCAGACACCTGCGGCAGAGCTCTTTTCAGCATGAAGGCTTTATGCATTAGAAGCACAAACTCAGGGGAGAACTCACCTGACCCTCTGCCTCCGAATTAGGAGAAACGGATGTTGGAGCTCCTCTGGCAGCCTCAAAACGAGGCGTCCCCCTGCACTCAGACTCCTCCACAACCACGAGGGTTGAGACATGCGGTGCTTCCAAAATGGTGCCCGCTGCCAGCTCCATCGAGCGAGAAGAATCATCGCTTGTCATGCTCGTACTAGCACGAGTATCTAAGGAGCAAGTTTTGCACAGCCCCGCTGCTGATCTGTGTTTACCACAACGGGAGAAGCACTTAACTCCCTCAGCAGCCATCGCCCGACTGGACGGAAATATAGCAATAAAATGGCGGCTTCGCGCCAAAAACACCCCGCTCGGAACGGCATCCGCGGGACCTCCCCGGAGGAGCTGGGCACCAATCTCACTGCAGAAGACCGAGTCAACAAGCTCCGGTCAAGCTGCACAGAACCAGAATCTCCGGAGAAAACCTCAGAACAGCCACGCAGTAAAAGCGCACTCTTTTTTTTTTTTAACGCTGTGAGGAAAGTTGGAGGCAGGCAGCAACAGAGGGACTCCGGGAGGATGGGGGAATGGGTAAGGCAGGGAAAGGGTGAACCTATATGCCTTTAAAGTGGGCACCACCAGACACAACACCCCTGCTCAACTGGCAAAGCACAGGAGCCACCCCAGGCAGTCTGAAATCCAGGAGCTGATCAAGCTACGTCCACACCTGCTGGGAGATAGAGAAATACGGAAGGCAGAATGGGACTAGCCATCCAAGGGCTATTTCAGTGTTTTCTATCTCCACCTGCTGGTAGGCGGATACAACCCATCAGTTAATGGATTCATCTGCTGCTGATGACAAGGAATATACAGTTTTGTCCACAGACCCTACTGAAATTGTTTGTGCACCAGCCTCTGGGGCATCTCTCAGTCCCAATGAGGTTTGCTACAATTAGTAAACAAAATATGTATGTATTTCCCTTTTGGGCACTCGCTATAGGCAGTAGGTTCACATGGTTCCTGAATGCCTTGGGAAACTTGGTATAGATTCTCTGAAGTGGGAAACAATTAATCCACTCTAAGATCCAAGGGGTTAAATTCTATAAAGATTGCCTAAATGTAGGCACCGAGATGCTGAGTGCTCAGCATGGATTCTGTATTTACATCAAATGGCTTGTGTAAATGCTTGTACTTAACTGTAGGCAGCTAGGTGTTTAACTGCAGATATTCTATAACTTGTGCCCACAAGTAATGGGCATGCTCCTAACGCCCCACACAATTGTGTACTTAACCACTTGAGAGTCCAAGTTAAGAATCTTGACTAAGGGCAGTTACATGCGATAGTACCAATCAGCAGAAATTGAAGCCAATAATTAATTAAGACAAATTAGCACCAAATTATTCCATTATGTTATGCGTGCAGCAATTGACCTTATTCTATAACTTGGGCACACAACTTTGCATGCTCAGTGTGAAGTTGGGCATGCAAGCTTTTAGAATTAGGGGGAACCCATATTACTTCTACTTAACAGATGCACTATAGACATGGGTGTGATATTTGAAAAGTAAGTCTTTACAGAAAAAAGAACCTCTTCCACAGGCAACCCCCTCCTCGAATTCTATAAAATTGGGCACCCAGTTTTATGCTTAGTGTGTAAAGCTGCACGCACAATTTATAGAATAAGGTCAGTTGCATGTGTAACTTAATTTAATAATTGGTTGTTAATTGGAGTTAATAGCAAATTATTGTTTTACATTGACATTAATTGGCATTAATTGGCACCCATTAGTAAACTGCCAACAGTTGCTATTCTAAAAGCTGTGTGCGCAGTTTCTACAGTGCGTAACTTCTAGGGGGCATGACTGTAGGAGGAGCATGGGAGGGTCAGGGGTGTGCAGGGCCGGTCTTAGGGCGAGGCGACTGAGGCGACCGCATAGGGCCTCGCGCTCAAGGGGGCCCCACGTGGCGCGCCTGAAGTCGCCCTGACCGCCCAAGCTCGTCCCCCCTCCCTACAGTGGCGTAGCAAGAAGGGCAGGGCGGTGGGGGCGGTCCACCCCGGGTGTCAGTGACCCGACCTGACCCACCTACCAGCTCCTCTGTTCTCCTGCCACAACCCTCACTGCCTTTAAAAAAAAATTTGCGAAGCGCCGGAGTGGCAGGCAGCGCCTCGCATCTGCCCTGCTAGTAAAAATCTCCTCGACGTTGTCGGGCCTTCCCACACTGAGTCCCGCCAGCCCTTCCAGTAATAGGAAGTTACCTCAGAGGAGGGCGGGACTCAGTGTGGGAAGGCCCGACAACATTGAGGAGATTTTTACTAGCAGGACAGACGCGAGGCACTGCCTGCCACTCCTACGCTTCGCAAATTTTTTTTTAAAGGCAGTGAGGGTTGTGGCAGGAGAACGGAGGAGCTGGTAGGTGGGTCGGATGGGGGGGAGGACTCAGATGGGAGAAGGGTGGGGGTTCTCAGATGGGGGAATGGGGTGGGGAGGGGGTTCTCAGATGGTTGAAGGGGACTGGGTTCAAAGGGACTGGGGTGGGGAGGGGGTTCTTGGATGGCAGAAGGGACTGGGATGAGGAGGCGAGGGGGTTCTCGAATGGGAGGAGGGGAGGGGGCTCTCAGATGGGAGAAGGGGGCTGGAACTGGGGTCTGAGAAGGGGCCATATGGGAAAATGGGGGCCATGCCTGGGGCTGGTGGGAAAATGGGGCATGCGTGGGTCAGGTGGGAGAATGGTTCTGGGGCTGAAAAGGGGGGCCCTAATACAAGGCATGTGGATGAAGGGGGCTGGAATTGGGGGCTGAAAAGGAGGGTAGGTGGGATAAGGGGGCTAGTACTGGGACTGGAGGCTAAAAAGGGGCAGGGGCTGAAACTGTGGGGACTGAGGGCTGAAAAGGAGACAGGGAGAAGTGGCTGGGGCTGAAGCTTGGGACTGGTGAGAGAAAAGGGCTGGGGTTGAAACTGGGGGCTGAAAAGGGGACAGGGACAAGTGGCTGGGGGCTGAAGCTCGGGACTGGTGGTAGAAAAGGGCTGGGGCTGAAACGGGGGACTGGTGGGATAGTGGGGCTGGAACTGGGGGCTGAAAAAAAGGGGCAGAGAGAGGGGCAGATCCTGGATGGAAGGGGGAGCGAGAGGGAGGGCAGACCCTGGATGGATGGGAGAGGGAGGGCAAATGGTGGATTGAAGGGGCAGAGAGAAAGGGCAGACAGTGGATGGAAGGGATAGAAAGGGCAGACAGTGAATGGAAGGGGGAGAGAGAAAGAGGGCAGACAGGGGCAGATGTGGATAGAAGGAGCAAGGAGAGAGGGCAGACATTGGATGGAGGGGATAGCAGAGGGCACACTGGATGGCAGAGAGAGACCAAAGACAGATGCTAGATGGAAGGAAGACAGTGAAAAGAAAATGAGGAAGGCAGAAACCAGAGACAACAAACTGTAAATAAAATATATATTTTTATTTTTTTGCTTTAGGATAAAGTAGTATTGTAGCTGTGTTAATAAATGTTTATAATAGAACATGCAAACAAGATAATCTTTTTATTGGACTAATTTTAATACATTTTGGCTAACTTTCGGAGAACAAACCCCCCTTCCTCAGGTCAGGACAGGATACTGTAACAGTACTATACTGTATTGACCTGAGGAAGGATGTTTTGGCCTCTGAAAGCTAAAATTAGTCCAATAAAATGGTATTATTTTATTTTCTATATTTGTTTTATTTCTATTTGTTAATTTGTAAAGTAGTGATTGGTATTTGTTAGTTTTTTTTCAAATTTACATCTGCTGTCTTTATATTTTGCACAGTACTAGGGGACATTTTGTGTTTATGTGGTGTTGCATTGTATGCAGAGTCTGGCATCTTGGGGGTTCAGTTTAATTTTTGTCTAAATAGAAAGTTTAAATATTACTACTTATTCTATAGTGGATTAGGGTGTATCTGTGTTTGTGAAAAAGACATGGCTTTCAGTTGGCACTGACTGTGCAGGATCGACAAGCCCTGGAGCTGGGGGCCTTGGAGCTCGGAGGGAGGGGTGGCTGGCACTGGAGCTAGGGTGTGGGTGGAGTTAGGGTGGGGGCAGGGCTAGGGTGGGGCCCCATCAAATTGGTCTGCATAGGGCCCCGCACTTGCTAAGACCGGCCCTGGGGGGTGTGGCAGTAAGTTACGCATGGAAGTTATAGAATACTAGGGGTTACGCACCTAATTGTCAACAGTTAGGTGTGAGCACTTACACCAGCCTTTGACGTGGCGTAAGTACTCGCACCTAAGGTTATATGTCAAACTGTGGACATAGTATTCTACAATGGCACAGAACTGCAATTATAGAATTCATGCTTAGCAGGCATCATCCTGGTGCCTAAAGTTTGACGACTTTTTGAGAATTTACTCCACAGTCTTTCAGTACACAAAGGAGAATAGTAGTAAAGAGTAATATCCCTTTCATCTTCTTACTTCCCCTCACTTATGGGCAACTCTCCTTCCTTCCTTTGGACTTTGGGCTCCCTCTGACTTCTACAGGGCTCTCTGGATCCTAAGAACCCTTTTTTTTCATACACAATACTCCAAAGCTTGACTTTCTCCTCAGAGTAGCCTAGTGGTTAGAACATCTGGCTGATAATCAAGAAATCATTATTAAGAAAACTTTATTCTTAAGAAAACTGATTTAGGAATTAAAAATAAAACAGTAAAAAGGAACATCTCTTTACCTTTTAATTTCTTTTCTTTGCCCTCCAAAAGCCATCACAGTCCTAATTGCTGACAGAACCTCTTCTGCTACGGCTCCAGCTTTTGCATAAGCAGTCAGTTCTTTATTAGTAAAAGTCGTCAGAATCTAAGAAAAAGGAAATATATCAAATTTTCAGAAATAATTTGACAAGATTCTATTATCCCACTGATGGTTTTCTTATCCAAGAGTTTTCCTCTTAGCCTTGCAGCCTGCTATTTTTCCCCTATGTGTAAAGGTGTCCCAAATATTTCCTTGCCAGTTGGTCCTGATCTCTCTTTACCACTTCCTCTTGTTGGAAGTGAGAACCAGAAAACCAACAAGAGGAAGTGGTAAGCAGAGATCAGGATCAACCCAACTGGAAAAATAAAATGATCAAACAACCAAGAAACATGGAAGCCATTAGAAATGGAGAATCATAAAACAGAGACACACTGGAAAATAACATGGGGTAACATCTGACTCGTGTGTTACATATTAGAAAATAGGGGTCTGAATGAATAAAATCAAACAGGAGTGTGTTGTATCCCAGAAATGTACCAATGGGAGGTGTCTTTTAAAGCACGGTCTGGCCAATATTCCGTGCAAGTTAACCGGCCGGGGACAGCCGCCGACCAGTTAACTCATGTCTCGGTAGATAGCTGGTCATTTTCTGTGGCATTTAACCGGTTATTGCCACTGAAAATGACCAGTTAGTGCCAAAAATACAGCCAACGCTGTTGGTGGCATTTTGTGAGCATGACCAATTAGTGCAACTTAACCGGCCTGGCTTAGTAGGCAAATAAGACTGCATAAAAAGTAGTCCTATTTGCTTGTTAAGTCATGACCAGTTAAGTCTGAATATTGCAAAAACCAGATACTCAATGCCGGTCACCAGAAACGACCCAGCAATTGAATATCTGGGTTAAACGCCGGTGGTGGGAGGTCAAAGCACTGCCGCCGCCGGCTAAATATCAGGTGGTGTATTTATATAAAACTTATGAGCTCTCTATGTCTCTTCTTCTTTCTACTTCTTCCTTCTGGCTCTCATCCTATGAATGTACTGAGGTTCAAGGCAAGGGCGTAGTTAGGGGTGGGCCTGGGTGGGCCAATCTCGGCTCAGGCCCACCCAGGTAGTCGGCACCTCTCCAGTCCTTCTCTTCCCTGCCTAAGTTTGTTTCTACTGCAGGCCAGGTCCTGCCTTTCTCTTGCGCTCTGTGGAATGTCCGCTCTGTCTGTAACAAACTTTCCTACATCCATGACCTCTTTATCTCTCATACTCTCCATCTGCTTGCCCTAACTGAAACTTGGCTTTACCCTGTAGACTCTGCGTCAGTCGCAGCCCTATGCCATGGGAGTTATCTTTTCTCCCATACTCCTCGCCCGGTTGGCTGCGGAGGTGGTGTTGGGCTACTACTTTCACCCTCTTTTAGATTTCAACCTCTTCTCCCATCTCAGTGTCACTGTTTTTCTTCCTTCGAAGTCCACTCCATCTGTCTATTTGCTCCTCTGCATCTCCGAGTAGCAGTCATTTATCGACCCCCTGATAAGTCCCTTTCTTCCTTTCTCACTGACTTTGATGCCTGGCTTTCCTTCTTTCTTGAACCTTCATCTCCTTCCCTCATTCTTGGGGATTTTAACATTCATGCTTATGATCCCTCTGACTCTTATGCTTCTCAGTTTCTTGCTTTAAGATCCTCTTTCAATCTTCAACTGTGCTCCACTACCCCCACTCACCAGAATTACCACTGTCTTGATCTTATCCTCTTCTTAAACTGCTCACTGTTTCTGCGCCTCAACTCTTTCCCTCTCTGACCATCATCTGATAACTTTCACACTTAAACACCCTCCTCCCCAGTCCCGCCCAATCTTAACCAATAAATTTAGGAATCTTCAGGCTATTGACCCTTCTACTCTGTCCTCCAGTGTTTCAAATCTCTTCTCTACCACTATCAGGCTTATTTTCAAAAGTGATCGCCGGCCATTTCCCGACATAAATCGGGAGATCGCTGGCGATCTCTCAAAAGCGACGAAATCGGTATAATCGAAAGCGTTTTTTTTTTTACAGCATCGCTGCTTTCTCGTCGCCTCGCCGGCGAAAGTTCAAGGGGCATAGTGAAGGCATAGTGAAGGCGGGACATGGGCGGGCATGGGCGTGGCTACCAGATGGCCGGCTTTCGCAGATAATGGAAAAAAAAAAAGTGGCATTACTCAGTATTTTGCCTGGTTTACTTGGTCCTTTTATGTTCACGACCAAGCCTCAAAAAGGTGCCCCAACTGACCAGATGACCACCGGAGGGAATAGGGGATGACCTCCCCTTACTCCTCCAGTGGTCACCAACCTCCTCCCACACTAAAAAAATAAAAATAAAAACATTTTTTGCCAGCCTGTATGCCAGCCTCAAATGTCCATACCCAGCTCCCTGACAGCAGTATGCAGGTCCCTGGAACAGTTTTTGTTGGTTGCAGTGGACTTCAGGCAGGCGCACCCTGGCCCATCCCCCCTACCTGTTCCACTTGTGGTGGTTAATGTAGAGCCCCCCCCCCAAAACCCACTGTACCCACATGTAGGTGCCCCCCTTCACCCATAAGGGCTATGGTAATGGTGTAGAGTTGTGGAAAGTGGGTTTTGGGGGGGATTGGGGGGGCTAAACAACCAAGGAAACAGAGGTATGCACCTGGGAGCTATTTCTATATATTTGTTAATTTTTAGAAGTGCTCCCTAGGGTGCCCGGTTGGTGTCCTGGCATGTCAGGGGGACCAGTGCACTACAAATGCTGGCTCCTCCCACGGCCAAATGCCTTGGATTTCGCCAGGTTTGAGATCACCGGCATTTTTTTCCATTATCGATGAAAAACAAAAGCGGCCATCTCAACCCCGGCTAAATCCAAGTCATTTGGCCGGGCTAAACCGTATTATCGAAAAAAAAAGATGGACGGCCATCTTTTTTGATAATACGGTTCCGGCCAGCTGTTGCGCAGCCGCCAAAATAGATCGCCAGCGACGTTTGATTATGCCCCTCCACGTTATCCAAGTCTGTCAATGAGGCTGTCTCTTCCTATAATAATATTCTCTCCTCTGCTCTGGATACTCTCGCTCCTCCCATTCCCCGTTCTGTAAAACGTTCTGTAAAACGTACCAAACCCCAGCCTTGGCTGACCTCTAGAATCCGCTACCTATGTTCCTGTGCCTGCTCTGCCGAACGCCTTTGGCTGAAATCCCGTGCCCATGCTGACTTCATACATTTCAAATTCTTGCTGATCTCCTTCCAGTCTGCTCTTTTACTTGCCAAACAGGACTATTATATCCAGTTGACAAATTCTCTTGCCTCAAACCATCGACGTCTCTTTGCCACACTGAACTCTCTCCTCAAAGTGCCTTCACCTCCAACCCCCCTTCACTTTCCCCCCAGACTCTGGCTGAGTTCTTTCATGATAAGGTTCACAAGATTAAACTTGAACTCTCAAACAGGTCACCTCCACCTCTCCTTCCCTTAGTCCATTCTCTCAACCCTCCAACCCCTGCCTCCTTTTCTTCCTTTTCTGAAATCACTAAAGAGGAAACTACACATCTTATTTCCTCCTCGAAACTAACTAACTACCTGATCCTCTGATCCTATTCCCACCCATCTACATAACACTATCTCTCCTACTGTCATCCCATTTATCCGTCATAGCCTCAATCTTTCACTGTCCATTGCGACTGTTCCCGATGCCTTCAAACATGCCGTAGTCACACCACTCCTTAAAAAACCTTCATTGGACCCTACCTGTCCTTCCAACTATTGCCCCATCTCCCTCCTCCCTTTCCTATCCAAGATACTTGAACGTGCTGTTCACCGCTGTTGCCTTGACTTTCTTTCATCTCAAGCTATTCTTGATCCACTTCAATCTGGCTTTCACCCCCTTCATTCAACTGAAACAGCACTTGCTAAAGGCTAAGCCTCCCCAGCCCCTGCAGGAAAGGGTTAGGCGTCCGAGGGGGGGTTTGGCCGGCCGGCCGCTTGTCCGCATTTCTGGGCGGGCGGCCAATCGGCGTCATGAGTCTCCCCTTCCCTCCCCTTCCTTACTATCTGCCCCGCGCCGCCCTTCGGGTTTTTAATCTTTAATGTACCTCCATCCCAGCACCGGCCACGTCATTTCAAAGCCCGCCCTGCACGTCTCTATTCTTCTCTCCCTTCGTGACGTGAGTTCGTTCCGCAGAGTCCCGCCTTCTGACATCATTTCCTCGAGGGCGGGACTCTGCGGAACGAACTCACGTCACGAAGGGAGAGAAGAATAGAGACTGCAGGGCGGGCTTTGAAATGACGTGGCCGGCACTGGGACGGAGGTACATTAAAGATTAAAAACCCGAAGGGTGGCGTGTGGCAGATAGTAAGGAAGGGGAGGGAAGGGGAGACTCAGGGCACCACTTGCCCAGATGGATGGAGGCAGAGGAGAGGAGAATCGCACTGGGCATGGATGGAGGGGGGCAGGGGAGAGAGGAGGGTTGCTGGACATGGATGGAGGGACTGGACATAGGTGGATGGACGGGAGAGTAGAGTTGCTGGACATGGGTGGGTGGCTAGAGGGGAGAGGAGGGTTGCTGGACATGGGTGGATGGAGGGTGGATGAAACTGAACATGTCCAAGACTGAGCTCATCGTCTTTCCACCAAAACCCACGTCTCCTCTTCCTCCACTTTCTATCTCAGTTGATAACACCCTCATCCTCCCCGTCTCATCTGCCCACAACCTCGGAGTCATCTTTGACTCCTCCCTCTCCTTCTCTGCGTATATCCAGCAGATAGCCAAGACCTGCCGCTTCTTCCTCTTTAACATCAGCAAAATTCGCCCTTTCCTCTCTGAACACACCACCCAAACTCTCGTCCACGCTCTCATTACTTCTCGCCTTGACTATTGCAACTTACTCCTCACCGGCCTCCCACTTAGCCATCTATCCCTCCTTCAATCTGTTCAGAACTCTGCTGCACGTCTCATATTCCGCCAGAACTGATATACTCATATCACCCCTCTCCTCAGGTCACTTCACTGGCTTCCAATCAGATACCGCATTCAATTCAAGCTTCTCCTTCTTACCTACAAATGCACTCAGTCTGCTGCCCCTCACTACCTTTCTACCCTCATCTCCCCTTACGTTCCCGCCCGTAACCTCCGTTCACAGGACAAATCCCTCCTCTCTGTACCCTTCTCCACCACCGCCAACTCTAGGCTCCGCTCATTCTGCCTCGCCTCACCCTATGCTTGGAACAACCTTCCTGAGCCCTTACGCCAAGCCCCCTCCCTGCCCATCTTCAAGTCTTTGCTTACAACCCACCTCTTCAATGCTGCGTTCGGCACCTAACTCTTACCTTTCAGTAAATCCAGACTGCCCCAATTTGACCACCCCATCGGACTGACCGTTCACTTGCCTCTTAGATTGTAAGCTCTTTGAGCAGGGACCGTCCCTCTTGTTAAATTGTACAGAACTGCATAACCCTAGTAGCGCTTTAGAAATGTTAAGTAGTAGTAGTAGAGAAGAGAGTTGCTGGACATGGATGGATGGATGGAGGGGAAGGGAGAGAAGAAATGCTGGACATGGAGGGGAGGGAAGAGAGAGGAAGGAGATGAGATGAGGGAAGAGGGAGAAAACCTGCACATCGATGGAGAAAATAGGCAGAACCTGGATCCACTGAACAGTCAAGTCTGCAGAGGACCCAGCTTTTACTTACGGATGTAAAGCAAGAAATGAAAAAGAAAGGCGGAAAGTAAAGAAATAAATGGAAAGGAAGCCCTGGAAACGGAGTTAAGAGGACAGATAGCAGCAGAATCGGATACTGGGCCAGCATGATCAGAAAAACAAAGTCACCAGACAACAAAGGTAGAAAAGATCATTTTATTTTCATTATAGTGTTTGGAATACGTCCACTTTGAGAATCAGGTGCTCAACGTTAAAAGTTTATATTTATTTATTTACTTATTTATGGCATTTTATCCCACATTAAACATGAATTAGGGTGTTTTGTGGCTGTACATGAGAATTGTGATATTATGATCCCTTGTTTCATATTGTTGACGGTCTGCATTTTCCGTATGGTGGTATATTGGTGTATTAGGTTCTGCCCAGTGTAATATTTATGGTACAGTAAGGTTCTGAGTGTGTTTTTGCACAAAGTTGTGCATAGTGTTTTGCAGTTGAGCGATTGTGGTTAGTATATGCTTTGAGCAACCACTTTATTCTTTGACATATGATACATATCTAATATCTAAATTTAATAAAAGGTATTGTGACTTTTTTTTTCTGTGTATTATCAGACAATTATGGATGTAAGCCCCACCCCTGGCCCCACCCCTAACCCCGCCCCCTTTAGCCTCCCCAAACAGTTGGGCCACCGACCGCCTATGCTAAAGTCTCCAATGATCTGCTCCTGGCCAGATCCAAAGGTCTCTATTCTATCCTCATCCTTCATGTTCGATCTGCTGCTTTTGACACTGTTGATCACAGCCTACTCCTTGATACTCTGTCCTCACTTGGATTTCAGGACTCTGTTCTTTCCTGGTTTTCTTCTTATCTCTCCCAGTGTACCTTTAGTGTATACTCTAGTGGATCCTCCTCTACTTCTATCCCACTGTCAGTTGGTGTACCTCAGGGATCTGTCCTGGGACCTCTTCTTTTCTCCATCTATACTTCTTCCCTTGGTACTCTGATCTCATCCCATGGTTTTCAGTGTCATCTTTACGCTGATGACTCCCAGATCTACCTCTCCACACCAGAAATCTCAGCCGAAATCCAGGCCAAAGTATCAGCCTGCTTGTCTGACATTGCTGCCTGGATGTCTCAGCACCATCTGAAACTAAACATGACCAAGACTGAGCTTCTTATCTTTCCCCCTAAACCAACCTCTCCTCCTCCTCCATTCTCTATTTCTGTGGATAACACTCTCATCCTTCCTGTCTCATCAGCTCATAACCTTGGGGTCATCTTCAACTCCTCCCTCTCCTTCTCTGCACATATTCAGCAGACTGCTAAAACCTGTCATTTCTTTCTCTATAATATCACCAAAATTCACCCTTTCCTTTCTGAGCACACTATCAGAACCCTCATCCACACTCTTATCACCTCTCACTTGGACTATTGCAACTTGCTTCTCACAGGTCTCCCACTTAGCCAACTCTCTCCTCTTCAATCTGTTCAAAATTCTGCTGCACGACTAATTTTCAGCGCTGCGTATGCCTTGTAGCGCTATAGAAATGCTAAATAGTAGTAGTATTCCGCCAGTGTCGTTATGCTCATATTAGCCCTCTCCTCAAGTCATTTCACTGGCTTCCTATCCGTTTTTGCATACATTCAAACTCCTCTTATTGACCTATAAGTGCATTCACTCCGCAGCTCCTCAGTACCTCTCCACTCTCATCTCTCCCTACACTCCTCCCCGGGAACTCTTCTCTCTTATCTGTACCCTTCTCCTCCACTGCTAACTCCAGACTCCGTTCCTTATATCTTGCTACACCATATGCCTGAAATAGACTTCCTGAGCTAGTACATCAAGCTCCATCTCTGGCCATCTTCAAATCCAAGCTAAAAGCTCACCTCTTTGATGCTGCTTTTAGTCCTAACCCTTATTCACTTGTTCAGAACCCTTATTTTATCATCCTCACTTTAATATTCCCTTATCTCTTGTTTGTCCTGTTTGTCTGTCCTAATTAGATTGTAAGCTCTGTCGATCAGGGATTGTCTCTTCATGTTCAAGTGTACAGCGCTGCGTATGTCTAGTAGCGCTTTAGAAATGATAAGTAGTAGCAGTAGTGATCAACAAGTCATCAGCCATTGTAGTGCTGCACACTGGTGCAGCTACTCAGTTGCTCACTCCCTATTCACTTTCACTCTAGAGTCTCTAGACTCTGTTTTGCTGCTTTGCCTTGCTCCTCGCTCTCATGCGCATGACGGCGCCGCAGTGCTGCTTGAGAAGGGAAACTGTGCTGGCTGCCATCGCGGTTGCTGTTCCTCCACTCTTACCTGCTGGATCAAGATCAGTCTTTTTTTGTTGATTCAGCTCAGGCTTCAGCACTCCCCCGCAGTCCCACAACAGCACACATGGAGTGAAGTACAGTGAGTGCTCTCTGAGTCTGCACCACCACCTGCCACCACCACTGAAGCCCAGCTGCCCAGCCCAGGTAAAATAAACATATATTTTTTTTAATTTTAACATCGTGTACAGTGTAATGCTGGCTTGTGTTGGGCTTCTGAGTGATGGTGTGCTCTTCACTGCCTAGGTCAAAAAAAGATATATTTAATAATTAAATATACCTATTTTCACCCAGAAACCCACCAACAATACATTTTTATAGTGTCCAGGTTATAATTTTTAAAAGATTGTATATTTTCCATGTTGGTGTCTTGGTGGGATTTTAAGTGGGGATGTTCTCTACAGTGACCAAGTTAAAATTAAAAAAAAAAAGTTTCATATTTAATGCTGGTGTCCTTCATGGTGGGGGGAGAAGATGCCAGACTGTGGGAGTTGGGTAGGGGATAGGACAAGGATGACGCTAGACTACAGGGAAGGGTGGGGGGTAGGGTAGGGCAGGGCTGATGCTTATCAATGGGATGGATGGTGGGGAAGGGAAGAGCTGATATCGAACTATGGGGATAGATGATGGGGGGGGGGGCGGTAAGGTAGAAAAGGGAAGGGCTGATGCTTGGTTATAGGGATGGATGGAGGAGTAGGGTAGGGAAGGGAAGGGAAAAGCTGATGCCAGGCTACAGGACAATTGCTAATGTTTGGTCCTCTATTCTGTAATTGATGAGAGTTGGTATGTGTTCTGCATGTGACCAAGGTGAGGGATTCTGCTGGCATGTAGCTTGTGTGGGGTTGTATGAGTCTGACTTGTCTGACTTTTCCAATGGGATGTGTATTGCTGTTATGTATATGCACTGCTGCCTTCATAAAAGTACTGTTATTGGTATACGTGTTCAGAATTGATGTTGAGATTTGCAGCATAGGCTCTATGAAGCTTCTTTGCAGGATTTAGGGCCCTGTTTACTAAGCAGCGTTATAGACGCATTAACATTTTTAACGTGTGTTAACCATGTACGCACGTAAACCATGTACGTGCCTACAATATCCCTATAGCCGCCTACGTGGTTAGCACACACGCTAAGTTTAAGCGTGCTAAAAACACTAACGAACCTTAGTAAACAGGGCCCTTAGTGCTACTTCACAAAGTACCTGGCAGTTAAGGGATTCTGTATTGCTATTATTGAGGTGCTACCAGAATTTGAATACATTTTTCCTATGTAATTACATTGCAAGATCCTGTCGTGTGTGTTGAGAAGTTTGCCATTTTAGGTCTGATCAATTTTAAGATATTGGTTTTTCAATTAAGTATGTATGTGGTTTACGCTGATGCAGGATAGCTGTTGGGCAGACTACTTAGAAATCCATCATCAAGTGCATTCTAAGGCCTTATTTTGTAGTATCCCAAGAAACACTACTCATGCCTATATACACAGTGCCCAACCATATTAGCTCTGGGCCCACCCAAAATGTCAAGTCTGGCTATGCCACTGTTTCAAGGGAGCAGTTCTTGGGCACTCAAGAGGTGGAATGAGGTGGGTTTCAGCAGAATCCCACATGGTGGATCTGGCTATTAAGAAACTAGAGGCTAAGATTGGTAAAAAAAAAAAGGAGGTTAGTTCTCAAGGGAGCAATTTAATAACAGGGTAACTACAATTAGTTGCCCATATGTGTCTGGTAAGAGCCTATTCTATAAAGGAACAAAGGCAACTACTTTCCTTTATTTTATAGTAGCTCAAATTGGTATACACACCTAACATTTAGACGTGAGCACACTTACACCTGACACAGAACTGGTGTGTTAGCGCCTAAATGCTATATATATGCACAAGACTTACAGTATTCTATATATTACATGCTTATGTTTGGGTCGCACCCATGCTCTGCTTCTCTTGCAAATACACACTGGGCCAGATTTTATACATGGTGCCAACAAAATTGGCACCAAAAAAATCCAAGCTTAGCGGTATTCTATAACCTCGCCTAAAGTTGGGCGAAGTTTACAGAATACGCCTAGTGGCCGTCCTGCAACTAAACATTAGGCACAGCCATTTACGCCAACTATAACCTGGTGTAAATGCCCACGTCTTACTTAGGCGTGGATCAGGCATATTCTGTAACAATGGACATAAATTTCAAGAACACTCACGACCCGTCCATGTCCCTCCAATGGCCATGCCCCCTTTTGTGATCTGCACATTAGAATTTACATGGACTACTTTATAGAATATGCTTAGAAAGTTGCATGCGTAAATTCAACTTAGTGCCAATTAGTGCTGATAATTGCTTATTGGAAAATTATCAGCGCTGATTAGCTTGTTAAGTTGAACGTGCAAATCAACTACATATGCAGACATGTGAACGCAACTTTAGTCACCGTTTATAGAATATGGGGGATTATGTAAGTTAAGTGGATATTTACAGAATAGTGCGCAGGCAGCATATTGGCATTTACACTCTTATGAGCACACATACATGTCCAAATGCTAGTATTCTAAAATCAATGTTAGTGGGTTTTTTAAGCCTATAAAACTGCCTTAATTCTTGAAGTGTATTTATCTAGTTTGGCCAGCAGGTGGTGCATGTTTATGCTTAAAACTGTCAGAGAAAAGACCTGCAGTGATGTGGCCAGCTTTAAAAAAAAAAAAAAAATTGTTCTGGGCTCTGATTGGCCTGGAGTTTCAAATTACCCAGAAGTTACTGGTTTTGTCTTCAGTCTTAGCCAGGAAGAAAAGAGTGTAGGATCTCTTTGCTGAGGCTCGGTGAACAGTTATATGTCCTGATCTTCCCAGGTACTACTTAAGTTAGTATACAAATGTTTAGTTAGTGTTATAATTGACCCATATTTCAGTTACCTGTTATTATTCTGCTGATTGCACTTTTACTGTTTCACTATTCAATTGTTCAGACAATAAATATTCCTTTTAGAAACATAGAAACATGACGGCAGATAAAGACCAAATGACCCATCCAGTCTGCCCATCCTCTGTAACCCCCAATTCTACCTGTTCCTAAGTGATCCCATATGCTTATCCCATGCCTTTTTAAGTTCTGGAACAGTCCTAGACTCCATCACCTCCACCGGGAGGCCATTCCACACCTCCACCACCCTTTCTGTGAAATAATACTTCCTTAGGTTACTCCTAAGCCTATTCCTTCTTAACTTTGTCATATGCCCTCTCATTCCAGAGCTCTTCTTCATTTGAAAAAGGTTCTCTTCCTGTACATAATTAGTTTATTGCCTCTGCTGATTGCACTTTTACTGTTTTCAGCTTGGAGAAGAGACGGCTGAGGGGAGATATGATAGAAGTGTATAAAATAATGAGTGGAATGGATCGGGTGGATGTGAAGCGACTGTTCACGCTATCCAAAAATACTAGGACTAGAGGGCATGAGTTGAAGCTACAGTGTGGTAAATTTAAAACGAATCGGAGAAAATTTTTCTTCACCCAACGTGTAATTAGACTCTGGAATTCATTGCCGGAGAACGTGGTACGGGCGGTTAGCTTGACGGAGTTTAAAAAGGGGTTAGATAGATTCCTAAAGGACAAGTCCATAGACCGCTATTAAATGGACTGGAAAAATTCCTCATTTTTAGGTATAACTTGTCTGGAATGTTTTTACGTTTGGGGAGCGTGCCAGGTGCCCTTGACCTGGATTGGCCACTGTCGGTGACAGGATGCTGGGCTAGATGGACCTTTGGTCTTTCCCAGTATGGCACTACTTATGTACTTATGTACAATTCTTCAGACAATAAACATTCCTTTTAGTTTATTGCCTCTGCCTGTCTGGACTGATAAAAAATCCTAGTGGTTTATGTTTTGGGTCTGTGAATGCTTTCTGGGAACTGTGGGACCACTGGGTGTGTGGTCTCAGTAACATAGAAATCATTGGGGATAGTTTCAGAGAGAAAGACTTGCCCAGAGACATTTGGGACCCAGTCGGTGGGAGGAGGGTGCTAGTGTAGAGCACAAGAAGCAAGTACAGGTGGATCTGAGCTGTGCTGGGGATAGACCCTCTAAGTCGCCACTGGGTAGCCCCAGGCAAGTGGCTAGGCATTTCGTGACAAGTACCTCTTAGAATCACCCTGTTTGTGACACGCTATGTGCTTTAGGAGTAATTCTGAATGTTTTGTAATCCACCTTGAATTGATCTGTGTAGAAAAATGGTAAATACATTTTTTATAAATACATTTCTTCCTATATAAAACTTAAGAAAACTATTCATTTTCCTATTTCTGTATCCCTTTGCTCTCAGTGGGCCATATATACTAAGTGTTTGTCCCTTAGATACAATGGGCCAGATTAAGATCTTTTCCTATTTACACAGAATGGAAAAACACATTAGTACTGTACATCTGACCCAGTGAACCTCCAGCGCTGTCCTCTTGGTTACTATGTCCTTGCCAACTATCTCCCTTATCTTATCTGCCTTATCACATTGCTTTACAGCCTTCAGATATGATCACCCTGAGATATCAAATGTTTGGTGCATTATCACTGTCTCTTCCCCTGTTACATCACATAAGAGAAAGTACTCACCATGCTCTTTTAAAAGGTCCACTTCTAACTTATGGACTTCATCAATAACACACACATACTACATCTGAATCAGACTGGCGTTTGGCAACATCACAGCACCCAAACCACTCTGCTAGGTATCATTATTTATATCTACCACCACTTGGACCAGATTAAATCCATACTCCTTCTGTCTTCAGATCTTTCTGTGTTTCTCCCTTATATAGTAGATATGCCCCACCCAATGCATTCCAGGAGGCACCACATGGGCGGGGTGCTATATGGCGCCTGGAGAAGCAGAAGCGAGAGGACATTGCTCCTGCTTCCTACAAGGTATGGAGGACTGGGGGGTGGGCTTCTGCTAGAACACCACATAAATTTGTGACTGAGGGGAGGGGTGGGGGCCAGACAGCAGCCACTTGACCACCAGGGCATTTTGCGCCTGAGCAGGGGAAGGAGGGAGGGGGCCCGAGTGGCCCAATAGGGCATTTAAAAAAATGTTTGGGGCCTGGAGTGGGTGCCGCTAGATGCCAGGAATATGTTTGGGAAGGACGGGAAGAGGTGTTGTGTTGGGGGGTAAGGTGATGATGCATGCTGTGGCATGCTTGTGTGTGTGTTTTTTTAAATGTCTGCTTCCCTGTCAGTGCCTGATCCAATCACCCCTCAGGCACTGACAGGAAAGTTGACATTTTGTGCTAAGCAGGAGATTATAGCTGTTATTTTAACACAACATGAATTTGCATGCTTATTACTTTGAGCATACTGTGGCTATTTTTCAGCGTTAGCTAGTTTTGCGGTAGAGTTTTACTCTACCATGAACCTTTAAGCATCGGCCCCAAAATTTTGTACTTTTTCTACATTCATGAATCCTAAGTGACACAAACATATATTTTGATCCCACCGGAAAAGGTACCAAGCAATAATGCCTGTGGCATGAAAACACTGATAAAGATCAATTTTTGTACCCTCAAAGAACCCCTAATTATCTGGAAAAGAAACATCTAAATCTACAATTTATAAACACTTAAGAACAGAAGTCCTAATTACATAGAAGTCATTGCTTGTTACCTGAATACAGTAACATGCTTGCATTTAATAGCAGACAGAAAATAGCTGACATGGGACGTGGGTGTAGGGAGGAGGGCAGAGGGGACATTTGCCCCATCCCCCTCCCCCGGATTTCTTAGTCACTCACTTCTGCCTGCTACTGCTACTATTCCCCTCCACTCAAGCATTCTATTTGGGAAATGCAAAAAATTACTCCCCACCACCACCTCAGAGAAATTACTCCCCACCACCACCCTCAGAGAAATTCCTCCCTACACCACTGAATATGGAGGGTAATTTTATAGCAGGTTAACTATGGTGGTTATTTTAGAAGCTCTATTCTTGTTTTGGACTTCTGAAAACTGGCATTTAGACATCCGTGTCACACAGACATCCAAATCCTGATTAAATAAAGACAGGACATGGGTGTTTAACACTGCACTATGTCCATATGGCAAGTGGGCGTGGTCTGGGTGGGAAGAGGGAGGGACCAAAATACAGACATCCAACTCTGATCACAGAAGGGGGTGGGACATCCATGTCTAAAAAGATGGACGTTGTTATTTAGACTCGGTACTTGGCATCAGTGGCGTAGCTACGTGGGGCCTGAGGGGGCCGGGGCCCCCGCAGATTCACCCCAGGACCCCCCTCCCGGCGAACCCGCCCCCGCCGCCGCCTACCTTTACTTTTGCTGGCGGGGGATCCCACTCCCCGCCAGCCGACGTCTTCTCAGTCCTTCCTGCTCTTCAATTTGTTTGCTGACGTCCTGCACGTACAACGTGCAGGACGTCAGCAAAAAAATTGAAGAGCGGGAAGCGACTAAGAAGAAGACGTCGGCTGGCGGGGAGTGGGATCCCCCGCCAGCAAAAGTAAAGGTAGGCTGCAGCGGCGGCGGGTTCGCGGCGGGAGGGGGGGCGGCAATGTCGGCGGTGGGGGGGGCGGCGCCGGGGGGAGGGCTAAAATGTGCCCCCTCCCCCCGGGCTCTGGACCCCTCTCCCACGGAAGGCTGGCTACGCCCCTGCTTGGCATGTCCAGGTTACAGAAAGTTCCTTTGATTAAACAGCTGTCAATTAGAGGGATTAAGGCATGACACCTCCTTAATTACCCAGTGGTTGTTGTCCCTCTTCCTTTCCCCTAAATGTGAAACTGGAAAGGGATACCAGGCTCTATGATAGCTGGTGTGTCAGAAACTATGGACATTGGTAACAGCACAGCATGCAGATCTGAGGAATAGCTTAGTGGTTAGTGAAGTGGACTGCAAGCCAAGGGATCCAAGTTCAAATTCCACTATGGCTATTTGCTTTTTTTTTTTTTTTTTTAATTATTAGTCCTCCATAGACAGAAACATACCTACTGTACCTTAATATATAAGACTAGTAAAAAAGGCCCGTTTCTGTAGGCAAGGAAACGGGCCTTAGGCAGGCAATTCCCCCCCCCCCCGGTGCTACGGCCCCCTCAAACCCCCCCTTCCGCGAACCTGTCGTTCCCCCCCCCCCCGTGCGAGCGAAAACTGCCGCCACCGCCGCCATGTTGTTCTTCCCTTCCCGTAGGTTCTTCAATCATCTTGTCTGGAAGTTCCTCTGCGTGCGTCTGACGTCAGACGCACGGAGTTAAACTTTCTGAGAAGATGATTGAGGAACCCACCCGAAGGTAGTGCACAACAGCGGCGAGAGGGGGGGTGCGGTTTTCGGCATTCCGGGAGGGATCGACAGGTTCGCGGGAGGGGGTGGGTTTCGAGGGGGTTGTAGCGCGGGGGGTGACAGCTGATTCCGAGGCAGTAGGAGGAGTAGGGAAACACGCTGCGCGTGTTTCCCTACTCCTCCCCTTGCCTTGGAATCAGCTCTGTTGACATCAGTGACGTCCATGCGTGTCTGCCTCGCAGACCACTTGCAGCCAGGGAGCCACGGTCCCAAGCATAGAACGTTGGAGGTGAGAATTATTATATACGGATAAGATACCTGGAAGCCTGAAGGCTATTAAATTGTTGTACATTCAAATATAGTAGTTATTTTTCTGTTGCTGGAGGGCTCACAATTTAAAAAAAGAGTTACAAACTTCTGAAGTGGGATTTGAACCTGGGTGACCTGATTCTCAGATTACCACTCTAAACATTAGACTATCCCTCTGCTCTGCATGTGGATATCTGTGTGGATAGGAGCCAGCTCTGTGGGTGCGCTGAGTGCTTAAGCACCTCTAATACTGAACAAAGTCTTTGACTATGTCCACGGAGAGAGGTGATTTCTGTAGGGTTTCAATAATTTTGAAAAGTTGGCTCCTATCAGGGGCATTTTTGAAAGAGAAGGGCGCCCATATTCCGACACAAATCGGGAGATGGGCATCCTTCTCTCAGGGTCGCCCAAATCGGCATAATTGAAAGCTGATTTTGGGCATCCTCAACTACAGTTCATCACAGGGACGACCAAAGTTCACAGGGGCATGTCGGAAGCATAGCGAAGGCGGGACTGGGGCGTGCTTAAGAGATGGGCGTCCTCGGCCAATAATGGAAAAAAGAAGGGTGTCCCTGATAAGCATTTGGCCGACTTTACTTGTTCCATTTTTTTTCACAACCAAGCCTCAAAAAGGTGCCCAAACTGACCAGATGACCACTGGAGGGAATGGGGGATGACCTCCCCTTACTCCCCCAGTGGTCACCAACCCCTCCCACCCTAAAAAAATTTTTTAATTTTTTTGCCAGCCTCTATACCAGCCTCAAATGTCATACCCAGCTCCATGACAGCAGTATGCAGGCCCCTGGAGCAGTTTTAGTGGGTGCAGTGCACTTCAGGCAGAAGAACCCAGGCCCATCCCCCCCTACCTGTTACACTTGTGCTGGTAAATGTGAGCCCTTCAAAACCCACCCGAAACCCACTGTACCCACATGTAGGTGTCCCTTCACCCCTTAGGGCTATGGTAGTGGTGTACAGTTGTGGAGAGTGGGTTTTGGGGGGGGTTGGGGGCTCAGCACACAAGGTAAGGGAGCTATGCACCTGGGAGCAACTTCTGAAGTCCACTGCAGTGCCCCCTAGGGTGCCTGGTTGGTGTCCTGGCATGTGAGGGGGACTAGTGCACTACGAATGCTGGCTCCTCCCACGACCAAATGCCTTGGATTTGGTCATTTTTGAGATGGTATTCCTCGGTTTCCATTATCACTGAAAACCAGGGACGACCATCTCTAAGGTTGACCTAAATGTTGAGATTTGGGCTTCCCCGACCGTATTATCGAAATGAAAGATGGACACCCATCTTGTTTCAATAATAGCGGTTTCCCCACCCCTTTTCCAGGACGTCCTTAGAGATGGGCGCCCTTAGAGATGGTCATCCCCATTCGATTATGCCCCTCTATGTCTCTGTGGTCATTTTATAAGATGGATGTTCCTATGCTGCCATAAAGACGTCCATGTCCCTTGTTTTCTCCATTCATAATTTGGACACTTCAGGTTCAGGCTGTATCCTGTTCTAAAATACATGTGAGATGGACTTCCGTTGGTGACATTCTGCCTTAGATGTCCATATTCTGAGTTGGACATCCTTTTTAAAATGCCAAGCAGATGCCAATTTCTAGCCTATCTTACAAAGACAAATATGTACCTATGTATCTTTATAAAATACTAGGCACAACACAGCAGAAATCACACCTAGACTGAAGCCATGGATATGTATGTCTGCTTGGGAACAGGCGTAAAGTACACCCTTGCACATGTATTTTATAAACGACACGTCAATTGCAAATCCACCAGTACTCTGCCCCTGAACACACCTACACATAGGTTGCATAAAAGTGTTTGCTTTCTTGACACTATACAGCTCCTCAGTATTTTCCACCCTGATCTCTCCTCATACTCCTCCCTGGGAACTCAATTCATCAGGTAAGTCTCTCCTATCTGTACTCTTCTCCTCCACTGCCAAGTCCAGACTCCATTCCTTTTATCTTGCTGCATCATATGCCTGGAAGACTTCCTGAGTCGGTACTTCAAGCTCCGTCTCTGGCCCTATTCAACTTTTTAAGGCTGCTTTTAATTCCTAACTCCTATTCACCTGTTCAGTACCCATGTCTGTTTTAATCATTCCCAGAGTAACTTCCCAATACATTATTTGTCCTGTTTGTCTGTCTTGAATAGATGGCAAGCACCACGTAGCAAGGACTGTCTTTTGTGTGTTTTGTACAGTGCTGCATACATCTAGTAGTGCAATAGAAATAATAAGTAGTAGTAGTAGTATACTTTTATATGTGTAACTGCTGGGATAATTTTATTAAAGCCCTTTATGTGTGAAAAATCCTTTCATAAAATTACTCCCAATGTTAACAAATGCACCTCAGCTTATCTTTTAGAAGGGTATCACAGAACGATTACACACTGCACTGTTTACTCACTTTCAAGTCAGTGTTTCATATGGCAAACCAGAAATGCACTTGCAGGGAGATTCAGCATCTGGAATATCCAGGGCTGCCATGAGAAATAGCCAGGCCTGGGGCAGAACCAGACTGCCGCACGCCGCCCCCCCCCCCCCCCCCCCCCCCCCCCCCCCACTGCTCCTGCTCGCCTGACCCCCTTACCCTTCTGTGTTTGCCTCCAAGGGGGAGTCCAGGCCTGGTGCCAGCAAGTCGCTTACTGCTCCCACGGTCTGTCCTCTTCTGCTCCTGTCGATGCTGGGAGTCAGGACCTGGATGATTGCATTTACACAATACCGAGCTAATGCAATCATCCGGGTCCTTGGCA
The DNA here is from genome assembly GCF_901765095.1 of Microcaecilia unicolor. Classification (NCBI taxonomy): domain Eukaryota; kingdom Metazoa; phylum Chordata; class Amphibia; order Gymnophiona; family Siphonopidae; genus Microcaecilia; species Microcaecilia unicolor. Next base: position 122,987,610 of record NC_044031.1, on the reverse strand, counting down.
GCACACAGGAGCAGGGGAGGACAGACCCAGAAGCAGAAAGCAAGAAGAACCTTGCTGGCACTGGGCCCAGGCCCCCCCTTCGAGGTTGGGCCCAGGAAATTTTGCCCCCCCCCCCCCCCGCCCCCTCTCGGCCTCTCGGTGGCCCTGGGGATATCTCACATTCCAAAAACCAGAGGAAACTGCAAGTCAGCTTAAACTGAGATTGCTATTAGTGTAAGTATTAACTAGTTTTTAATAAGTGCATAGTAGTATTTTTTCAGTATTACCAAACAGAATGACAGGTTCTAACCTACCTTTGACCAGATAGCAGCAGAAAGTCCCATGACTGGACTGATTGCCAGTATCACCAATGTTAACTTCCATCCTTTTAAAAACCCAATTATAAACGCCGTCACGAATGTGGATAATGACTGAAGCAGCATGGCAATTTTGTCCCCAATTCCTTCATTAATTTTGGAAACATCACTGAAAAAAAAACAACCCAGATAATGTTCATTGAACATGGGATCAAAGAACAACCATGCAGACTTCTGTTAAAAGAAATACTTAGAAATGTTTATATATATATTACTTATACCACAGTCCTTGGAAATAACCTGTTTTCATACAGTTGTTTGCTTTCTTTTTCATTACCTTGTCTTTATGGTTCTATTAATTGTTTGGGATGGGCTCACAACACACTCTCATGCATAATTTCATTAACTTATCAAGGCATACAGTAAAATGACCTTGAAGAGGCAGTATACAATAATAGAGTTATTTACATAGTAGCTCCCATCACACTGGGCTGTACTGTCAGACATAGAAGTTGTGGTGAGCTAAAAAAGTGAAGAAATCTAAGGGAAGGTTAAGGCACGTTTAGGGAAAGAGCGTCTGCTAATAAGGATACTACCATTTCTGAATCCTTATATATTTGGGGTTTTTTTGTTTGTTTGTTTTTTAAATTCTATTACATAAGAATGTTAAATTCATTTTGAATAATGTTGTTGTATAACTACCATATTAGTCCTTTAGATATACTGTAGACCCATATACAGCGTAGCTCACTGTAACACGGGGTTTCACTTACAATGTGGGCAAGGGTTGGGCTCCAGTTTTGTCTTCTGAAATTTTTAAATTCTGATAATAATGTTAAATGCATTTTTTAAATAAAGTTGTATAACTGAAAACAGTCTCTTAGATACACTGTAGATCTCATATGAAGTAGCTCAATACAACGCAGGATTTCACTTATACTCCGGGCAAGTTCTAGGCTCTAGTTTTTTTCATATTACATACTACACTGTGAACTCAGTGTGATAATGTGGACTCCAACATCTACAATATATGGGGTCTACAGTGTATGTTATTTTAATTTAAAAAATAGACTTAATTTAATTTTTGTCTCATAATGGGCATATGGGAACAGATGGTAGGGATTTCTCTCAACAAATTAGCAAAGCTGAAGGGTACCCAGTAAGAAAGAGAGAGGCTTTGCTGGTGCAATATAATAAGTCTTCCCTATGGTAAATGCCACAGACAAATCATAGTCACATTCAATAATGAAGCAACAGAATCCACTGAATGAGACATCACAGTATTAAAGTACACTTTGCCACAGCAAATTTATTCTGCCATTTCTCATTTCTCTTGCTCTTAATTTGCAGAGAGTAACACACAACCTAAGAGGGAGAGACAGTGGTTAGTACCGACATGCAATGTAATGTGAAATTCCAACAGCTAAATTGGAGATTTTGCCAGGTACTTGCAGGGCTTTTTTTATTTTAGGAAATTATCCAAACCTTTTTTAAAGCCTGCTAAGCTAACTGCTTTTACCACATTCTCTGTCAAAGAATTCCAGAGTTTAATTACACATTGAGTGAAGAAATATTTTCTTTGCTTTGTTTTAAATTTACTACCTGGTAGCTTCATTGAATACCCCCTAGTCCTAGTATTTTTGGAAAGAGTAAACAAGCGAGTCACGTCTACCTGTTCCAATCCAATCAGTATTTTATAGACCTCTATCATATCTACCCTCAGCTGTATCTTCGCCAAGCTGAAGAGCCCTAGTCACTTCAGCCTTTCCTCATAGGGAAGTTGTCTCATTCCCTTTATCATTTTTGTAGCCCTTCTCTGTACTTTTCTAATTACGCTATATCTTTTTGAGGTGCGGTGACCAGAATTATACACATAGTATTTGAGATGCGGTTGCACCATGGAGCAATATAAAGGCATTATAATATTCTCGTTTTTGTTTTCTATTCCTTTCCTAATAATTCCTAACATTTGCTTTTTTAGAGTCTGATGCACACTGAGCAGAGGGTTTCAACATATCATCAACAATGACATCTAGGTTCTTTTCCTGGGCGGTTCCTCTTTCTCACATGCATCACTTTGCACTTGCTCACATTAAACGTCATCTGCCATTAGGATGCCCAGTCTCCCAGTCTCGTAAGGTCCTCTTGCAATTTTTCACAATCCTCTTGCAATTTAACAACTTTGAATAACTTTGTGTCATCAGCAAATTTAATTATCTCACTAGTTATTCCCATCTCTAGATCATTTATAAATATGTTAAAAAGCAACGGTCCCAGCATTGATATCTGGGAAACCCAGCTATCTAATATTTTCCATTGAGAATACTAACCATTTAACTCTGTTCTATCATTTTTAATCCACAACAGGAAGGGTACCCAAAATGATAAGGGGATGGAACACCTCTCTTATTAAGACAGTCTGGGGGTAACGTGATGCGGAGGAGCTGAGTGGACGCTCCATCGCAGAGATCCAAAAAACTGCAAAGTTATCAGCAAATAGCCCCCATATCGGTCCCTAAAAGGTCAGAAAGTAACTGTGAAGGCGAGACTATCGGCTGCATTGGGCTGCGGTGCTAAATCAGCTGGAGAGAAGGCGGGTATGCCCGCAAAGGCACCGTGGAGGAAGAAGATGAACGTGAGCAGCACACAGCACAAAATGGTGGCGGCACCCGAGACCTCGCTCATGAAGGTGCTATTGGAGGACATGATCCATGACCTGGTGCAGCAGATCTCGGTGGTGCTAGAAGAAAAGCTGTCCAAATTGCAGTCGTCGGTGGACCAAATCAGGGTATCTTTCGAGAGATAGAGTGCCCGTTTGCAGCAGGTGGAGGAGCAGGTGTCACAATATGAAGACAGGGCAGAAGGTATGCATGGGAGAATGGCAGCATTAGAGCAAAAGTGTGACCAGCTGGCGAGGAAGGTCGATGATCTCGAGAACCACAGCTATATAGCAAGGGTCAGAGCCAGTGTTAGACATGCTCTGGTCCAGGTCAGACAATAAAGGAGGATATCCTCTCTGATCCCTGCTCCTCCCTTCCTCCCCTCTGATTTCCCCACCTGCCATTATTATCACACTGACAGACCCTCACCAAATACAGAACTAGAGATCACAAATTAGAAATAAAAATATTTACACAAAAATTGAACTGAGAACCCCAAGAAGTTAAACAACATCTACTACAACACTGGAGAAATAAAAACAGAAACTGTTTAATTTGTCATATAGATTGTTAGCACTGGTTTGGTAAAAGTCAAATTTATCTGTGCCTTTGTGACTTTAAAAGTTATTTGTATTAATTATCCTTCTGACTCCACCCCCCCCCCCCCCCCCCAACTTTTCTCTAAAACAGTTACCTGATCTTGGAGGCAGACATTTGTTGCAGAGGTGTGGGTATTTTTTTCTACCTTTCTACCACATGCTTTGAGGAATCAAGCCTGTTGCTGCTGTTGCTGCTGCATGGCCCTCTCAAGGTAATGGCCCTGTTTGCTAAGGTGTGCAAATGTTTTAGCACACGCTAATGCTAGAGACCCATATGGGTGTCTCTACTGCTACCACGTGCTAATTTCTAGTGCATGCTAAAAACGCTAGCGCACCTACAGCTCAGCTTAGTAAACAGGGCCCTAAGCCAGCTATCTGCATTATCTTATTTTATCTGACTGAAACTCCTGGCTTTCTGTTCTGTTTCTCTATACTTTTCCTCTATTTATTTTAAAAAATAATAATAAATTAAAACTTTCTTTCACTGTCTCTTGTGCACAGCTTACTATCTTAAACTGTTAAACCTCTGATATTTGCTTGTTTATACCTGTATGTTGTGCACTGCTCCTTTTATCTTAAAACTGTTTAATTTCTAATATAGATTGTTAGCACTGGTTTGGTAGAAATCAGATTTATCTGTGCCTTTGTGGCTTTAAAAGTTATTTATATTAGCCTTCTGATCCCTCCCTCACCTTTTCTCTAAAGTAGTTACTTGATCTTGGAGGCAGGCTTTTATTTCAAAGCAGAGAAGTAGTAAGGTAGTTTAGTATTGCATTTGGAGATTGGTTTCACAGCTAACACCTTCTACAGATCTGTGGTTGTTTAGACCCAGCCACCTTCCCTAAGGGTGACACTTGCTAAATATTTGCCTAATCCACTGACTATCTCCTACAATGAATTCTATCCAAATTACAGCCATTTCTGAGAGCAAATCATTTGATTGTAGTGCCTCTTCCTACTTTGCATCAAGTGCTTTTCCTACTTTAAAGGATCTCTTTTTAACATATATAGATCTATAGATACTTATAGTATATATAAGTAACACAGGTTTGTTACTTTTTTATATACCTCTAACAGAAAGATATTAGTTTACAATAAAACTAGATCACTGTCAGGCTCATTTTCAAAAGAGAAAAACATCCAAAAAGTGACATAAGTCTGCATTTGGATGTTTTTCTCACAAAAACATCCAAATCAGTATTTTCAAAACCTCATAGATGTTTTTCTCTGAAGTCCATCCAAATTTCTAGGGTGTGTGCCAGGGGCGTGTTCAAGGCAGGACTTGGGCGTTCCTAAGACTTAGACATTTTTCAGCCATAATAGAACAAAACAAAAACTTTTGAGCTAGACCTGTTTTTATAACAAATAGCTGCAGTGGGAATTGAACCCACTTCCCCCCAAGACAAAGATCAACATTTGGGCCCAAAGCATATGTCTAGTTTTCCTGCACCTTAATCTGGTGCTGAGTGTAAAGAATGCAGCCCTGGAGAACAGCACTTATTCGGGTAGTAACTACTCCTACCCAGATCGCTCAATATGGGGCCCATGGTTACTGGATGGGAGCTAGAGTGCCCATCCAGGTTTTGTCTCATAGCATACACAGACTTGTAGGTTTGATTTTTCCTAGGAACAGCAGGACTAGAGTCCACACTTTGTGGCCTAGTGGTTACAGCAGCAAGCTAAAAATCAGGAAAACCAGGGGCCCAATATGACTGACGGTATCTGTGACCTTGAGCAAATGCGGATTACAAGCCCTCAAGCAAAAGGGAAACATTCACCATACCTGACTGAAACTCACCTTGAGCTACCAATAAAGAGGTGTGAGCAAAATCCAAATAAATAAGCAGCTTAAGCCTACCCTTTATAAAATGAGATAGAGCACATTAGAGTAAGAGAATTTTGCCAGAAAAATAATGAATGAGAGGGTGACAAGAGAGAGGAATAAAGGAAACAAGAAAAAATGATACACAAATCTGTGCAAGCGAATATAATACAATATGAAGAGGGTCACATAACAGAATAACTGCACAGATGTCTTGCACAGTACCTCAATCCCTTTGACACTTAGCCAAAGCCTACTTCCCCTCCCCCAGAACCTGTTAGGAATTTTCTTCCTTTTTTGGGTTTTAATGGAAGCAAAATGACACATGTCCCTTCCTAGGTACCTCTAGGGAAAGCTGGTTAATGGATTCTGTAAGTGTGGTAGTTTCTTATAATTCTGTTTATCAAAAATCCTCAAAGAACAGTTCTGAGATATGTTTCCCAGCATCTGCTAATGCCCTTCAGTAATGGATTAATGACATTAAATTTAGACAGGGAAAGAAGCAGCATCCTTTCATTAGATTTGGCAGTATACCAAATTTTTCATAAACCATAAACCAATGCATGCGGCCTATGTACTCTCACAGGAGAAAGGCACAACCATGATTAGATCCCTAGGAGTTTATATAGAAACACTTTATGGTACTTGTAAGGTTGTAAGTAGTAACCTGATAGGCAAGTGCAAATTCTGGTGTCCACTGTAAGGTATGAGCAACCAGCAAGGTGAGCAAGTCATTTCAGATGCCAGCCTTTTATTTACATCACCACAGCCTCAGACCTGCTGCAGAATCTTTTGGACAAGAAAGGCACAAATGGACATTTTCATGTCTGCCTGAGCCTATGATTCAATTAACAGAGTATCACCAACAGCAGTTGAAATATGATGGTGTATTAGGGTACAGCTTATCAGGACTCAGGAAGTCAGGGCTGCTTTTACATATGGGCAAAAGGCACAGCTATCCCAGCCTCTGCTTAACAGGGGACTCATAAGTAAAAGTGAACTTGAGCATAGGGCCCACTCTTGCTACCTTTAGGCAAGGCTGGCTTAATCACAGGTGAGATGCTGGCTCAAAACGCTAGGTGATAAAGAGTGCCAAAATCCCTAGCTGCTGATGTCATCGACAGTGCCTCATCTGGTCTAAAGATTTAGCTTCTCTCCCTTCCCTTGGTTGCGGCAACAGCAGCATCAACAACAGGCAAATTTCAGCCCACCCCTGTGTCTCCTCTCTGCCGTATCTTGCTCACAGGAAATTGCAACAGAGATGAGACACAGCAGAGAGAACACACAGGGGCAGCATGCTGCTGATGCCAGCAACCAAGGTAAAGAGTACAGGACCACAGTGGAAGAGAGAGAGACTGGTCCAGGGGGTGGGGAGAGATGCTGGACCCATGGAGGTGCTGGGGAGGGGCACCAAAGCAAGTTGGCTTACTGCACCATAATTCCTTGAACTGGCCCTGTCCATAGGTGCTCTCATTTAAGAGGCTTGGGAAGGTTAAACCTCTCCAGCCCCAACTGTGATATTCTTCCCCCCCCCCCCCCCCCCCCCGACTCCAAGTCAACTTGACAGGCATCACTATATTTACCCTGCCTACCAGTTTGACTCTAAGTCAGGGCCAGGCTAAAGGGTGTCCAGTTTCCCTCTGGGTCAATAGCTTATAAGTACATAAGCATCGCCATGCTGGGACAGACCAAGGGTCCATCGAGCCCAGCACCCTGTCACTGACAGCAGCCAAAAGAACAAGCAATTTGTCCCACCCATCCTAGAAATACTGTATTCCCTCGTCCATTCAATAACATTCTATGGCTTTTTCCTCCAGGAAGCCGTCCAACCCTTTTTTGAAGTCCGTCAAGTTAACTGCCTTAACCACCTTTTCCGGCAACGAATTCCAGAGTTTAACTACACGTTGAGTGAAGAAAAATTTCCTCAGATTCGTTTTAAATTTACCACACTGCAGCTTCATCGCATGCCCCCTTGTCCTAATATTTTTGAAAAACGTAAACAGACGCTCCACATCGACCTGTTCCATTCCACTCATTATCTTATAGACCTCTATCATATCTCCCCTCAGCCGCCTTTTCTCCAAGTTGAAGAGCCCCAGCCTCTTCAGCCTATCCTGATAGGGAAGCCATCCCATTCCCTGTATCATCTTTGTCGCCCTTGTCTGCACCTTTTCTAATTCCACTATATCTTTTTTGAGGTGCAGCGACCGGAATTGAACACAATACTCGAGTTGCGATCGCACCATGGAGCGATACAATGACAGAATAATAGCCTTATTTTTATTTTCCATCCCGTTCCTAACGATACCCAACATTCTATTTGCTTTCCTAGCCGCAGCAGCACATTGAGCACAAGTTTTCAACGTATCATCAACGACGACACCTAGATCCCTTTCTCGGTCCGTGACTCCCAATGCTGAACCTTGCATGACGTAGTTATAGTTTGGGTTCCTCTTTCCCACATGCATCACTTTGCACTTGTTCACATTAAACGTCATCTGCCATTTAGATGCCCAGTCTCCCAGTCTCATAAGGTCCTCTTGTAGTTTTTCACAATCTTCCCGTGATTTGACTACTTTGAATAACTTTGTGTCATCGGCAAATTTGATTACTACTACTACTACTACTATTAGCATTTACATAGTGCTACCAGACACACGCAGCGCCGAACAATTGACATAGAGAGACAGTCCCTTCTCAAAGAGCTTACAATCTAGGTAAAACAGACAGACAAGACATTACGGGCAAGGGAATTACAGGGTAAGGAGGAACAGGGAGGAGGACAAATGGGTAGTGGCTAGGAGCCAAAGGCAGCAGTGAAAAGGTGAGCCTTCAGCATAGATTTAAAAACAGGTAGAGATGGAGCTAGACGTATGGGCTCGGGAAGGCGGTTCCAGGCATAAGGTGCAGCAAGATAAAAGGAGCGAAGTCTGGAGATAGCGGTGGAGGAGAAGGGGGACGACAAGAGAGACTTGCTCAGAGAGCGGAGTTCACGGGGAGGAATGAGAGAAGAAAGGTAATGAGGGGTCATAGAGTGGATGCATTTAAAGGTCAGTAACAGAAGTTTGAACTGTATATGGAAGCGGACAGGGAGCCAGTGAAGTGAGAAGTGGCTAGTGTGGGCATTACGATTCTGACGGAAAATAAGTCGATCTACAGAATTCTGGACAGATTGGAGAGGAGAAAGATGATTGAGTGGAAGACCAGTGAGAAGTAAATTGCAATAGTCCAAGCGAGAAGTAACAAGGGTGTGAATAAGGGTTTTGGTGGCATGTTCAGAAAGGAAGGGGCAAATTTTGCTAATGTTGAAGATAAAGAAGCGGCAGGTTTTGGCGATTTATTGAATATGAGCAGCGAAGGAGAGAGAAGAGTCGAAGACGACTCCGAGGTTATGAGCCGAGGAGACAGGGAGAATATGACATTAACAGAGATAGAGAATGGGGGAAGAGGGGAGGAGGGTTTAGGGGGAAACATGAGAAGTCCAGTTTTAGCCATGTTTAATTTGAGATGACGTTGAGACATCCAGGCAGCAATGTCCGACAAGCAGGCAGAGATTTTGTCTTGGATTAAGGTTGAGATTTCAGGGGTGTATATGTAGATCTGAGAGTCATCAGCGTAAAGATGGTAATGAAAACCATGGGATGAGATCAGGGCACCAAGGGAAGAGGTATAGATGGAGAAAAGGAGTTGTCCTCACTAGTTACCCCCATCTCTAGGTCATTTATGAATATGTTAAAAAGCAGAGTTCCCAGCACCGATCCCTGAGGGACCCCGCTAACTACCCTTCTCCATTGCGAATATTGACCTTTTAGTCCTACTCTCTGTTTCCTTTCAACCGGTTTTTAATCCACAGTAAGACACTACCTCCGATCCCATGTCCCTCTAATTTCCTCTGTAGTCTTTCATGAGGGACCTTATCAAACGCCTTTTGAAAATCCAGATACAAACCGGCTCACCTTTGTCCACATGTTTGTTTACTCCTTCAAAGAAATGCAGCAGATTGGTGAGGCAAGACTTCCCTTCACTAAATCCATGTTGACTTTGTCCCATTAGTCCATGCTTTTGAACGTGCTTTGTGCTTTTTTAATTTTGTTCTTGATTATAGTCTTTACCATTTTGCTCGGCACCGACGTCAGACTCACCGGTCTATAATTTCCCAGGTCTTCTCTGGAACCTTTTTTAAATATCGGCGTTACATTGGCCACCCTTCAATCTTCCGGTACCACGCTCGATTTTAAGGATATATTACAAATCAATAACAGTAGCTCCGCCAGCTCATTTTTTAGTTCTATCAGTACCCTAGGGTGAATACCATCCGGTCCAGGAGATTTGCTACTCTTCAGTTTGCAGAACTGCTCCATTACGTCTTCCAGATTTACAGATATTTCAATACGTTTTTCCGACTCTTCAGCTACGAATACCCTGTCCGGCACCAGTATCCCACCCAAATCTTCCTCGGTGAAGACCGAAGCAAAGAACTCATTTAGTTTTTCTGCTATTTCTTTGTCTTCCTTAATTACCCCTTTTACACCTCGGTCATCCAGCGGGCCAACCGATTCTTTTGCCGGTTTCCTGCTGTTAATGTATCTAAAAAAATTTTTACTATCAGTTTTCGCCTCTAATGCTACCTTTCTTTCAAAATCCCTCTTTGCCTTTGTCACCTGCCTGTTCTGCGAACAACACACAATTCAATTATCCCTTTTGTATGTAGTCGTGTGAGCCGAGGTTTACTGTGCGTGGCTCACAAAAAGGCAAAGTGAACATAAACAAACATCATCCCGAGAAAGGTGTTACCAGATGAATACATTAAAGATAAGTATTGATTTCTGTAAATAGAATCAATTTGATTTACATCAATTCAAAAGCACAAACTCTGGTAAAAATAAATATATTATTTATTTTAGTGCAAATTAATGATCAATAATATCAGTGGTTTTAAAGCTTGAATGTGAAAACTATAATCAGTGTTTAAAGTCCCTACTGGATCCAGCTCCTACACTCTAAAATATTTGTTTTCCTTCTATAGGAATCAACAGAATCACTTACAATCACAGGTAGGTATTACATATTACACAACTTACATACATTTCCCTAATACTTTTTCTTCTTGAGCAATTACAGTTCTTTTCTCTTTCTGATATATTGCCTATAAGAATTACTTTAAAGGTAAGTATCAACTACTATTATTTCAAACCGATTATATGTATCAAGGTAAGGTATACACAAGAAGTAGCACATATGAGTTTATCTTGTTGGGCAGACTAGATGGACCGTGCAGGTCTTTTTCTGCCGCCATCTACTATGTTACTATCCACCTCATAATCGAAAGTGAAAGACGCCCATATTTTGACCCAAATCGGGAGAAGGGCGTTTTTCTCGCAAAGGCGCTCAAATCGGTATAATCGAAAGCTGATTTTGGGCGTCTTCAACTGCACTCTGTAACGGAGGCGTGGTGAAGGCAGGACTGGGACGTGGTTATCGGCCGAACAGAGCTGGGCGCGCTCAGCCGATAATCGAAAAAACAAAGGCGTTTTTAGCGAGAATTTAGGTCACTTTTTCTGGACCCTATTTTATCACGAACAGGTCCCCCAAAAGTGCCCTAAATGACCAGATGACCACCGTAGGGAATCGGGGATGATCTACCCTGACTCCCCCAGTGGTCACTAACCCCCTCCCACCAAAAAAAAAGAACTTTAAAAACTTTTTTTGCCAGCCTGTATGCCAGCCTCAAATGTCATCCTCAGCTCAAGCAGTATGCAGGTCCCTGGAGCAGTTTTTAGTGGGTGCAGTGGACATCAGGCAGGTGGACCCAGGCCCATCCCCCCCTACCTGTTACACTTGTGGTGGTAAATGGGAGCCCTCTAAACCCCCCCCCCAAAACCCACTGTACCCACATGTAGGTGCCCCCCTTCACCTTTAAGTGCTATGGTAATGGTGTAGAGTTGTGGGGAGTGGGTTTTTTTTTTGGGGGGGGGGATTTGGGGGTCTCAGCACCCAAGGGATGGGAGCTATGCACCTGGGAGGTAATTTAATGTTTTTTTCTATTTTTTACAAGTGCCCACTAGGGTGCCCAGTTGGTGTCCTGGCATGTGAGGGGGACCAGTGCACTACGAATCCTGACCCCTCCCACGACCCAAAGCCTTGGATTTGTTCGTTTTTGAGCTGGGCCGCTTCGGTTTCGATTATCGCTGAAAAACGAAAATGCCCAGCTCAAAAAACGCCCACATCCAATGCATTTGCCTGGCAGAAACCGTATTTTCGAAACTAAAGATAGACGTCCATCTTCTTCGAAAATACGGTTCGGTCTGCCCCTTCACGGACCCGTTCTCTGAGATAAACGCCCATGGAGATAGGCGTTTGCGTTCAATTATGCCCCTCTATATGTCCAAGAAATGATTTAACTATTTTCTAATTTTCCTTTTCTCAGGTCCTCAGTTCCTAAAAGTAAGTATGTATATACTTTGTAAATGCAAAGTGTCTCTCTCAGCTCAGAGTCCAATTATCCTGATTCTCCTGCAGTACTTAGCTGGATTCCTGTTTTCTTGTCCTTGGGATCAATTCTTCTGTTTTTGTTGTCTTCACTTTGTCTTCTTCCTAAACTTATACTATAAAGAAAATAAACTTTCCCCTGACGCAGCCATTTATCGGTAAAACAGGGCTTCCCTGTCGGGATATGAAGATAATGCAATTGTAAATTTAAGTGTCTGCATTAACCTGTGGAAGATTTTCTTACTGTTTTCACCATCCAAGATAAATAACGTTTTTTGGGGGGTCGTTACATTGTATTTAAATTACTGTGTTTTCACCTATAAGTGCTTGATAAGGTGCTTGGGCATTATCTCATGAAGTTATTCAAAGTGGAGTTTTTTTCCAAGACTTATGATTAAAGAGGCACCCTCCCTTATTATAAGGCGTGTCCTTTGGTAGGAGGTGTTACCGATCATACTGAGGTCTTTTTTCTCCACGACTTTTCATGTGTGAGAGTCCATTTTCACCTTTCAACACTTTTGCAACAGTAGAAATTTGTGAAATTGAGGTAATTAAAATCACCCATTATTATTGTGTTGCCTAATTTATTTGCCTCACTAATTTCCTTTAACATGACTGCGTCCGTCTGCTCATCCTGGTCGGGCGGACGGTAGTACACCCCTATCACCGTCCTTTTCCCCTTTACACATGGAATTTCGATCCACAATGATTCCAAGAGGTCTTTTGTTTCCTGCTGTCAAGTCCGTGGCCGTGACAACCCTCAGACTTACCCTGTTTCTGGGAGTCAGTGTCTGTGCTGGCTTCTGCTTGTCTCTGTGTCTGTGTCTGTCTTAGGTTCTCTCTGGCTCTGTGTGCTGATTGCCCTACTGAACCTCACCTGTGTGGGCTATGCCTCTTCCAAGATGGCTGCCGCCTCCTCCTCTTTGCCAGTATCCAAGATGGCCCCCTCTGTTCCTTCCTATGGGCTGACTGCTCTGTGTGTCAAGCCTCTGTTTGGTTGCAAGGTGATTGCTGCAGCTGTGGCTCTGGTGTTGAAGGGCTTTATTAATCACTTGGAGACTACAGTCCTGGCCTTTGCATCTCATCTAAAGGTCCTGGTGTATAGAGTGCTCTGTACACGGTTTCAGTGTTTGCTCTGTGTGAGTTTCTATGTTTGTTTAGACTAGCTAGCTTAGGCACCGTCTGGCTTGTAGCCTGTGCATAGCTCTGCTAGTTCTCTGTGTTTGTTTCCAGGGCATGACTAGTTAGCTTAAGCACCGTCTGGCTTGTAGCCTGTGCATAGCTCTGCTAGTTCTCTGTGTTTGTTTCCAGTGCATGACTAGTTAGCTTAGGCACCGTCTGGCTTGTAGCCTGTGCATAGCTTTGCTAGTGCTCTGTGTTTGTTCCTAGTGTAGACTAGCCAGCTTAGGCACCGTCTGGCTTGTAGCCTGTGCATAGCTCTGCTAGTTCTCTGTGTTTGTTTCCAGTGCATGACTAGTTAGCTTAGGCACCGTCTGGCTTGTAGCCTGTGCATAGCTTTGCTAGTGCTCTGTGTTTGTTCCTAGTGTAGACTAGCCAGCTTAGGCACCGTCTGGCTTGTAGCCTGTGCATAGCTCTGCTAGTTCTCTGTATTTGTTTCCAGGGCATGACTAGTTAGCTTAGGCACCGTCTGGCTTGTAGCCTGTGCATAGCTCTGCTAGTTCTCTGTGTTTGTTTCCAGTGCATGACTAGTTAGCTTAGGCACCGTCTGGCTTGTAGCCTGTGCATAGCTTTGCTAGTGCTCTGTGTTTGTTCCTAGTGTAGACTAGCCAGCTTAGGCACCGTCTGGCTTGTAGCCTGTGCATAGCTCTGCTAGTTCTCTGTGTTTGTTTCCAGTGCATGACTAGTCAGCTTAGGCACCGTCTGGCTTGTAGCCTGTGCATAGCTCTGCTAGTTCTCTGTGTTTGTTCCTAGTGTTAGACTGGCCGCCCTTGCTAGTCACTATCCCGAGACTGTGATTGTTCCTAGTGTAGACTAGCCAGCTTAGGCACCGTCTGGCTTGTAGCCTGTGCATAGCTCTGCTAGTTCTCTGTGTTTGTTCCTAGTGTAGACTAGCCAGCTTAGGCACCGTCTGGCTTGTAGCCTGTGCATAGCTCTGCTAGTTCTCTGTGTTTGTTCCTAGTGATAGACTAGCCAGCTTAGGCACCGTCTGGCTTGTAGCCTGTGCATAGCTCTGCTAGTTCTCTGTGTTTGTTCCTAGTGATAGACTAGCCAGCTTAGGCACCGTCTGGCTTGTAGCCTGTGCATAGCTCTGCTAGTTCTCTGTGTTTGTTCCTAGTGATAGACTAGCCAGCTTAGGCACCGTGTGGCTCGTAGCCTGTGTAAAGCTTTGCTAGTGTTCTGTGTTGTTTCCAGTGCATGACTTGTTAGCTTGGGCACAGCTTAGTTGTTAGCTGGTGTATAGCCTTCCAAGTCTCCTGAGTTTGCTCTGTGTATGTTCCTGTGTATGACTGGTTTGCCTGGGAATAGCGTTTCTATTAGCCTGGGTACAGTTTACTAGTCATTGTGTTGAATCCTGCCGACTGCCAGAACCCGGACAGTCCCTGCTTGTCTGCCTTGCCTTCGCCTAGGTGCCAGGGGGCACTCCTGGATCTTCATTCCTGCTGTTCCTGTAAGTCCTACCGGCTGCCAGAACCTGAGGGCTCAACCCTCGGGGAAAGGCAGTCAAGTGTAGGTGAAGCCTAGGTCCAGGGTGTTCCAGTTCCGCGGGTTCCGCTCCAGTGTGTTCCAGTCCAGCGGGTTTCACTCCTGTATGTTCCAGTCCAGTGGGGCCACTCCAGTGTGTCCAGTCCAGCGGGCCCCACTCCAGTGCGCACCCGTCCGGTGCGTTCCAGTTCCGAGTGTTCCGGTGTAGAACTCCAGTCCGGGGTTCCGGTCCAGTCTTGTTTCATCTCTACCTGGAAGGTGATCTTGCCTGCCACTGCCGCTCCACGGTAGTGGCCTATGGACTCACAACCCCGTGCTCCCGGGGAAGAAGCCTGAAAGTATGCCAAGGTCCCCGAGAGCGCAGCAAGCGCGAGAGACGCAGAATTTTCAATCTATTTGATTCAAGCCTCTCCCCCAATCCGGTCCACCCTATCACTACGATATAATTTGTACCCCGGTATGACAGTGTCCCACTGGTTATCCTCCTTCCACCAGGTATCAGAGATGCCTATTATGTCTATTTCTTCATTCAGTGCAATATATTCCAATTCTTCCATCTTATGTCTTAGGCTGCTAGCATTTGCATATAGACACTTCAAGCTAGACTTGTTATTCCTTATCACATCATGTTGATTACTTGACAGTACTATTTTACTATCTTTTGTCTGGTTTTTATTATTTTTATTTAAGGACATTGAATCTACTACAGTATCTTTTGCAACCTCACTATCAAGAAACCCTGTCTTCCCTGTTTGGGCGATATCTTTGCAAGATACCTTATTCCGAACTATACGCTTTTCTGCGACTGTCTGTCTTCCCCCCCCCCCCCCAGTTCCTAGTTTAAAAGCTGCTCTATCTCTTTCTTAAAATGATGATGCCAGCAGCCTGGTCCCATCCCGGTTAAGGTGGAGCCCATCCTTTCAGAATAGGTTCCCCCTTCCCCTACTTATGGCCCCTTTACACATTCTCTTCCTTGCCCTGTCCCTTCCTAATCTTTTTCCCCTCCCCCTAACGCTGTCTACCACTGGAACTCATTTGCCCACCCATGTCCTCTCCCATCTTGCTCACTACTGCAATACCCTACTCACCCCCGTCCCTCACCACCTCACCATCTCTCCTGTCCCCCTCCTCCTTCCTAGCTCTCAACCTTCAACACTTCCTTCCTGCCATTAACCCATCCCGATTCCTCTTAAGCGCATCCCGTCTTTGTCGCCTTCGTCGCCCTACCTCCCCCACCCTCCTCCGCACTCTCTTGCTCCTCCTCCTGCTATCCGCAGGAGACATCAATCCCAATCCAGGTCCCCCACACCTGTCCTCGTCCTATCCATGCAAACGTTTCCGTGATGTCTCCAATCTCATATTTATTCCCCTCCTCCCCCCTCTTCCCTCCCCTTCTCATGTGCACTGTGGAATGCCCACTTGGTCTGCAACAAACTTCCCTTCACCCACGATCTCTTCATCTCTCATTCCCTTCACCTGCTTGCCCTAACTGAAACCTGGCTCTCCCCTGATGACTCTGCCTCAGTTGCGGCTCTATGCCATGGAGGCTATCTCTTCTCTCACACTCCCCGCCTAGTTGGCCGCGGAGGAGGCGTCGGGTTACTACTCTCGCCCTCCTGTAGTTTCCCCTCCTCCTACCACAGTCTCACTGCTTCTCATCCTTTGAAGTCCACTCCATCCGTCTATTCTACCCGTTGCCACTCAGAGTGGCAGTCATTTACCGCCCCTCCGATAAATCCCTCTCTTCCTTCCTCACCGACTTCGATGCCTGGCTTTCTGTTTTTCTTGAACCCTCATCTCCATCCCTCATTCTCGGAGACTTTAACATACACGTTGATGACCCGTCCAACTCTCATGCTTCTCAGTTCCTCACTCTACCATCCTCCTTCTACCTCCAGCTGTGTTCCACCACCCCTACTCACCGTGATGGCCATTGCCTTGACCTCGTTCTCTCCTCTTCCGGCTCACCCTCCAATTTCCACACCTCAGCTCTTCCTCTCTCTGATCATCACCTGATCACCTTCACACTTCTTCACCCTCCCCCTCAGCCCCGCCCAACATTAACCACTACTTCCAGGAATCTCCAGGCTATTGACCCTCCCACCTTATCATCTAGTATTTCTAATCTCCTCCCCTCCATCATGTCCTCCAAGTCTGTCGACGAGGCTGTCTCCGCTTACAATGCCACTCTCTCCTCTGCTCTGGACACCCTTGCACCATCCACCTCCCGTCCCACAAGGCGTACTAATCCCCAGCCCTGGCTGACCCCTTGCATCCGTTACCTTCGCTCCTGCGCCCGATCTGCTGAACGCCTCTGGAGGAAATCTCGCACCCATTCAGATTTCCTTCACTACAAATTCATGCTATCCTCCTACCAGTCTTCACTATTCCTTGCCAAACAGGACTATTACACCCAATTGACTAATTCTCTCAGCTCTAACCCTCGTCGTCTCTTCGCCACCCTTAACTCCCTCCTCAAAGTGCCCTCCGCTCCCACCCCCCCCCCACCTCACTCACTGGCTGACTACTTCCGCGACAAGGTGCAAAAGATCAACCTTGAGTTCACTACCAAGCCACCTCCTCCTCTTCACCCTTCAACCCTCTCCCTCAACCAACCAACCCAGACCTCCTTCTCCTCCTTTCCTGATATCTCCGAGGAGGAAACCGCCCGCCTTCTTTCCTCCTCAAAATGCACCACTTGTTCCTCTGATCCCATCCCCACCAACTTACTTAACACCATCTCTCCTACTATCACCCCCTCCATCTGTCATATCCTCAACCTCTCTCTCTCCACTGCAACTGTCCCCGACACCTTCAAGCATGCCGTAGTCACGCCACTCCTCAAAAAACCATCACTAGACCCTACCTGTCCCTCCAACTACCGCCCCATCTCCCTCCTACCCTTCCTCTCCAAGATACTTGAGCGCGCAGTCCACAGCCGCTGCCTTGATTTTCTCTTCTCTCATGCCATCCTTGATCCGCTTCAATCCGGTTTTCGCCCTCTTCACTCGACAGAAACAGCACTCTCTAAAGTCTGTAATGACCTGTTCCTTGCCAAATCCAGAGGCCACTACTCCATCCTCATCCTCCTCGATCTATCCGCCGCTTTTGACACTGTCAATCATGACTTACTTCTTGCCACACTGTCCTCATTTGGGTTCCAGGGCTCTGTCCTCTCCTGGTTCTCCTCCTATCTCTCCCACCTGCACCTTCAAAGTTCACTCTCATGGATCTTCCTCCACCCCCATCCCCTTATCTGTTGGTGTTCCCCAGGGATCTGTCCTTGGACCCCTTCTCTTCTCAGTCTACACCTCATCCCTGGGCTCCCTGATCTCATCTCATGGTTTCCAGTATCATCTCTATGCTGATGACACCCAACTGTATCTCTCCACACCAGACATCACCGCGGAGACCCAGGCAAAGGTATCGGCCTGCTTATCCGACATTGCTGCCTGGATGTCCAACCGCCACCTGAATCTGAACATGTCCAAGACCGAGCTTATCGTCTTTCCACCAAAACCCACTTCTCCTCTTCCTCCACTTTCTATCTCAGTTGATAACACCCTCATCCTCCCCGTCTCATCTGCCCGCAACCTCGGAGTCATCTTTGACTCCTCTCTCTCCTTCTCTGCGCATATCCAGCAGCTAGCCAAGACCTGTCGCTTCTTCCTCTTTAACATCAGCAAAATTCGCCCTTTCCTCTCTGAACACACAACCCGAACTCTCGTCCACGCTCTCATTACCTCTCGCTTGGACTACTGCAACTTACTCCTCACCGGCCTCCCACTTAGCCATCTATCCCCCCTTCAATCTGTTCAGAACTCTGCTGCACGTCTCATATTCCGCCAGAACCGATATACTCATATCACCCCTCTCCTCAGGTCACTTCACTGGCTTCCGATCAGATACCGCATTCAATTCAAGCTTCTCCATCTTACCTACAAATGCACTCAGTCTGCTGCCCCTCACTATCTTTCTACCCTCATCTCCCCTTACGTTCCCGCCCGTAACCTCCGTTCACAGGGTAAATCCCTCCTCTCAGTACCCTTCTCCACCACTGCCAACTTCAGGCTCCGCTCATTCTGCCTCGCCTCACCCTATGCTTGGAACAACCTTCCTGAGCCCTTACGCCAAGCCCCTTCCCTGCCCGTCTTCAAGTCTTTGCTTAAAGCCCACCTCTTCAATGCTGTGTTCGGCACCTAACCCTTACCGTTCAGTGAATCCAGACTGCCCCAATTTGACTGCCCCTATCGGACCGACCGTTCACTTGTCTATTGGAGTGTAAGCTCTTTGAGCAGGGACTGTCTCTCTTTGTTAAATTGTACAGCGCTGCATAACCCTAGTAGCATTCTAGAAATGTTAAGTAGTAGTAGTAATGTTGCCCAGTTCCTGACAAAACTAAAACCCTCCTCCTTGCACCATTGTCTCATCCATGCATTAAGACTCCGGAGCTCTGCCTGTCTCTTGGGCCCTGCACGTGGAACGGGTAGTATTTCAGAAAACGCCACCCTAGAGGATCTGGATTTGAGCTTTATTCATAAGAGCCTAAATTTGGCTTCCAGAACCTCTCTCCCACATTTTTCTATGTCATTGGTACCCACATGTATCAAGACAGCTGGCTTCTCCCCAGCACTATCTAAAATCCTGTCTAGGTGACGTGTGAGGTCCGCCACCTTTGCACCAGGCAGGCAAGTCACCAGGCGATCTTCCCGTCCACCAGCCACCCAGCTATCTATATGTCTAATGATCGAATCACCAACTACAACAGCTGTCCTATCCTTTCCCTTCCGGGCAGTAACTGGAGACATATCCTCCGTGCGAGAGGATAGTAAATCCCCTGGTGTGCAGGTCCTGGCTACAGGAGTACTTCCTACTTCACCTTCCTTTCCTCCCAGCCCCCAGTCCAGCAGCTTCCTTTCCCCTCCATAGCAGCTTCCTTATCCACCTGCTATGTGGCATGCCCTCTCGCGGGAGGTGATGGAGAAGAAAACGGTAATGGAATTCAAACAGACGTGGGATAAACACAAAGGAATCCTGTTTTGAAGGAATGGATCTGTGGAATCTTAGCGGAGATTAGGTGGCGACGCCGGTAATTTGGAAACAAAACAGGTGCTAAGCAGACTTCTACGGTCTACGTCCTGATCGTGACTGAATAGAAAGGGATGGGCTGGAGTGTAAATTTTAAGGGGCCTCAACGTTAGCTTCAGAACTTAATACAAGAAGAATGCTGGACAGACTTCTACGGTCTGTGCCCTGAAAATGGCAAGGACAAATCAAACTCGGGTATACATATAAAGTATCACATACCATGTAAATGAGTTTATCTTGTTGGGCAGACTGGATGGACTGTACAGGTCTTTACCTGCTGTCATTTACTATGTTACTATGGTAGCCAAGTTGCTTTACAGTAAGACTACCATGCCCCCGTCGCACCCACTCCATCCCGTCACTTTGAACCCCCCCCCCCAAAGAAAGCCAGATTCCTTCTCTCCCCCTCATGTAGATCCCTTCCCCACTTTCCAGCCTTCCTCCACTCACATGACTCCATTCACTACCCCTCTCCTCCCCTCCCCTCCTTTACCTTAGTGTGGTGCCCTGGTGGTTTAGTGTCCTCATCGGGGCAGGAAAGAGCCCCCTCTTTCCTGTCCAGCGCGTCTGCAGACTGTCTTTCTCCCGGCGCCAACTCAAAATGGCTGCCGAGAGTTCAAGCAGCGACCTTGCAAGACTTCTGCGGAAGTCTCACGAGGCCGCCACTTGACCTCTCGACAGCCATTTACCAAGAGAAAAGAAATCTCTGCAGAAATATAACATATGCTAGGGAATCCCTATAATCAGCTCCTGCAAATAATATACATTATGATTTATAACAAATTCCTACTCTATCTATCTACTTTCTCTGTGTACATCCGTATGCTGCACAAGCTGGCATGTTTGAAAATATAAGTGAGGTTAAATAAAATTGCTGCCAACAATAAATCACAACAACGTGCATTGGTTGCAGACTTGCAGCAGCTTTTAGCTCTGCTCCGGATCCCTCCCCCCTCCTCCGTCCCAGACCTGGACTCACTCGCTTTCTTCTGCCTCCTCATTCTGGCTCCATGCTTCTCTCTGGTGGTGGCCGCAGGTCTCTCTCTCTCCTGATGATCTGCTCCGACTCTGAGAGCAGATCAGGAGGGTACCTGCCACCAGAGGCACACCGTGACTGGCGTCTGTCTCCGCACCGCGGCATAGCCAAGAAACAGGCCACATGGAGCCCGGGGGACAGAGAGACCACTTAACCACTGTTAGCATGAGATGAGATAGAGAGAAAAAAGACGCACACAGAGCGCACGCCGCCACCGCAAAGCACCCCATGAGGGCAGACAGGACAGAAGCACAGACAGCACAGCAGCTGAAATAATGCCAGATGATCAACTGATCATGGATCCCACCTACCTCACCAATTAGGACCGATAGGAGCGAGGGGAGCTCAGGACAGGGAGTCAGGGGATGAGTGCAGCACTGCTGCAAAAACTAGCGGCATGCTCTTAACCCACGGCCACAGGGGCAGCAAAACACAGCGCCCAACCCGCGGCCATGGGCTATAAACCACCCAAAAACCTGCAACCCATGGCTATCTCAGAAATCCTGCAGGAGGTTGAGGGAAACTACCCAATTTGATGGTATTCCCGCCAACATGGCAACTTTAAGCTCCATGGCATGCTGCAGAGCTACAGGAAAACACAGGAAAGAAGTGTTTCTGCATCCTTGCAGTGCTGCCAGATGGCGAACATTTTTCCAGCCCAAAAGCAGCCCAATATTAATATAAATATTAATAAGGTCAATATAAATATTAATAAGATCAACATGAATATTAATGAGGCAATCATAATCTTAAACACAATCAGCAGCAGCATAATCATAATCATCAGAATCATAATCAGCACAAGTAGCACAATCAGCACCATAATCTGAAGCATCATAATTATAATTAGTACAAATTCATAATCCATTCATCCACCCACAAAATAAAAGAAGCAAGCTCCCACCACAAACTATCCACCTCTTTTGATCTAGGCATAGAAGATTTTACTTCTCCCAGGTTTCAACCTAAATCGTGTTTAATGTGGGATATAAATGCTGTAAATAAATAGAAACTCTGAATGTTGAGCACCTGATTCTCATAACATGTTGTCTGTTGTAGTGGCCCTTTACCAGGAGAAAAAAAATCTCTGCACAAATATATATATATATATAACACGCGCTAAGGTGTCCCTATAACCAACCCCTCCAAATGACACACTGATTACAATTTATAACAAATTACTACTCTACCTATAAAGTTATACTTTCTCTATGTACACCCGTCTGCTGCACAAGCTGGTTGGCATGTTTGAAAATATAAGTGGATTAAATAAAAATGCTACCAACAATTAAGCACGACAACGTGGTTTCAGCAGCTCATATCCAATCCGATCTGCTCCAGCTCCCTCCCCCCTTCCACCCTCCATCCCCCATCCCGGACTCATGCTTTCTTCTGCGGCTCCTCCAGCTCCATTCTCTCTGGTGGTGGCCGTGGGTCCCTCTCTCCTGATTATCTGCTCTCTCTGACTCTGAGAGCAGATCAGGCGGGACCCGCCACCAGAGCCATGCTATCTGGCATCTGTCTCCGTGCCACAGCCAGGGCACAGTGCAGCCAAGAAGACACAGGCTACGTGGATGAGTCGCGATCGGGGGGGGGGGGGCTGGGGAGGGGGGGGGAACTGAGACCTGTGTACTGCTCCATGGTGTGACCAAACATTGAGTATTGTTTGCAATTCTGGTCACCGTATCTTAAAAAAGATACAGCAGAATTAGAAAAGGTTCAAAGAAGGGTAACCAAAATGATTAAGGGGATGGAACTTCTCTCATATGAGGAAAGGCTTAAGAGGTTAGGGCTCTTCAGCTTTGAAAAAAGATGGCTGAGGGGGGATATAACAGAGGTCTACATTTATTTATTTATTTACAAACATTTATAATCTGCCCATCCAAAAATCTGGATGGAGTACACTAAAGCATATATGATCAAATCACATAAAACACCATTAATAATATCAATAACCTAGACAGAACTCTGATCCTGACGCTCAAACCACCCCCATCTATGCTTCAAAAATGCTGTCTGAAACAAAACGAACAGGAGGAAATATTTTTTCACTCAAAGAATAGTTAAGCTCTGGAACTTATTGCCAGAGGATGTGGTATCAGCAGTTAGTGTATCTGTGTTTAAAAAAGGGTTGGACAAGTTCCTGGAGGAAAAGTCCATAGTCTGCTATTGAGATAGAAATGGGAAAAGCCACTATTTTTCTCTGGGACCAGTAGCCTGAATCTTCCTACTATCTGGGATTCTGTCAGGTACCTGTGACATGAACTGGCCACAGTTGGAAGCAGGATACTGGGTTAGATGGACATTGGTCTGACCCAGTATGGCTATTCTTATGTTCTAGGTTAGGTCAGGTTAGGAAGTAGAGAACAGAGAAATACAGAATGGGAGAGCAGAGTAAGTATGGGGGAGTGGGTATTAAGCATCCTACCCCAAAACAAAAGTCAAACTATATTGAGAGAAAGAACTGAGGGAAAAACAGATTAAGAAGATAAGAAGAAGAAGAAGACGACGACATTAAGGGGGGGGGCTGAGAAAGAAGAGAAAAGTGTATGGTGTGCACAAGTTATGTAGGAAAGAGGGGCTAGCTGAGAGGAGGAGAATATGGGTTGTATATGGGCCAAGGTGGACTGGAAGGCATAGCATGAGTGTGGTGTAGATGGGCTGGGAGTAGGATGGTAAACTATGGTGATGACTTTGGGTTGGGGAGGAAGAAAGACTGGTGGGACTTGCAGTGCTACACCTAGCTATTTTTTACCCACAAGTCCTCCCTGGGTGTGCACCACCCATGGGCTCTTCATTTAAAGACAGCCTGGCCAGTTGTGTTCACAACCCACCTTGAATTAATTTCCTTTATATGGACTTGATATTTTGTGTCGAGTTCAGCACCCCCAATCATTTTGAAAAATTGGCTTCTGTGGCCTGGATATTCAATACCAGTGCCCCAACACGACCTGGAATTGAATATTCGGGCATAAAGACAGTGATGGACAAAAAAACACTGACCGCCACTGGCTGACTGTCTACCCCATAGTCTATGTTTGATCTGATTGAATAAAGCTCAATAGCTAATCTTAAACTGGTTCTAACAAACAACATCACAGAAAGCAACATTTGAATCTGAGTGGAGCTTTCTGCACATACAGAAATCAATATTTATTTAATGAAAGTTGCCATTTGACTCTGTTGATGCTTACTCTGTAAGGCGCGTGTTCAACTCCCCAGCAGCGTTCATATCGAACCACCCTATCTCCTGCCGTAGGACAGCGTGGAAGAATTCTCGCCTGATTTTCCTGATCTGTTGTCCAGCTGCCAGAGTCCAAAATGCAATCTGGATGTAGGCGGCAATAAAAGAACCAAAGCCAATTCCGCTGTAGTAGTATGCAAACCTGAAACAGCAGCGAAGAGTGCTTTTAGAAATTGTACAAGTCTTAAAAATAGCCAAATCAGTCTGAGACTGTAGTGACAGCAAGCAAATCAAATTACAGCAATTACATCACAGAGTTATGGAGGATGAAATCATGCATATGTTTGACTCTTTTTGTCCGATATTTTGCTGCACAGTCACGTCACGTCACATACAGTGGTGGAAATAAGTATTTGATCCCTTGCTGATTTTGTAAGTTTGCCCACTGACAAAGACATGAGCAGCCCATAATTGAAGGGTAGGTTATTGGTAACAGTGAGAGATAGCACATCACAAATTAAATCCGGAAAATCACATTGTGGAAAGTATATGAATTTATTTGCATTCTGCAGAGGGAAATAAGTATTTAATCCCTCTGGCAAACAAGACCTAATACTTGGTGGCAAAACCCTTGTTGGCAAGCACAGCGGTCAGACGTCTTCTGTAGTTGATGATGAGGTTTGCACACATGTCAGGAGGAATTTTGGTCCACTCCTCTTTGCAGATCATCTCTAAATCATTAAGAGTTCTGGGCTGTCGCTTGGCAACTCGCAGCTTCAGCTCCCTCCATAAGTTTTCAATGGGATTAAGGTCTGGTGACTGGCTAGGCCACTCCATGACCCTAATGTGCTTCTTCCTGAGCCACTCCTTTGTTGCCTTGGCTGTATGTTTTGGGTCATTGTCATGCTGGAAGACCCAGCCACGACCCATTTTTAAGGCCCTGGCGGAGGGAAGGAGGTTGTCACTCAGAATTGTACGGTACATGGCCCCATCCATTCTCCCATTGATGCGGTGAAGTAGTCCTGTGCCCTTAGCAGAGAAACACCCCCAAAACATAACATTTCCACCTCCATGCTTGACAGTGGGGACGGTGTTCTTTGGGTCATAGGCAGCATTTCTCTTCCTCCAAACACGGCGAGTTGAGTTCATGCCAAAGAGCTCAATTTTTGTCTCATCTGACCACAGCACCTTCTCCCAATCACTCTCGGCATCATCCAGGTGTTCACTGGCAAACTTCAGACGGGCCGTCACATGTGCCTTCCGGAGCAGGGGGACCTTGCGGGCACTGCAGGATTGCAATCCGTTATGTCGTAATGTGTTACCAATGGTTTTCGTGGTGACAGTGGTCCCAGCTGCCTTGAGATCATTGACAAGTTCCTCCCTTGTAGTTGTAGGCTGATTTCTAACCTTCCTCATGATCAAGGATACCCCACGAGGTGAGATTTTGCGTGGAGCCCCAGATCTTTGTCGATTGACAGTCATTTTGTACTTCTTCCATTTTCTTACTATGGCACCAACAGTTGTCTCCTTCTCGCCCAGCGTCTTACTGATGGTTTTGTAGCCCATTCCAGCCTTGTGCAGGTGTATGATCTTGTCCCTGACATCCTTAGACAGCTCCTTGCTCTTGGCCATTTTGTAGAGGTTAGAGTCTGACTGATTCACTGTGTCTGTGGACAGGTGTCTTTCATACAGGTGACCATTGCCGACAGCTGTCTGTCATGCAGGTAACGAGTTGATTTGGAACATCTACCTGGTCTGTAGGGGCCAGATCTCTTACTGGTTGGTGGGGGATCAAATACTTATTTCCCTCTGCAGAATGCAAATAAATTCATATACTTTCCACAATGTGATTTTCCGGATTTAATTTGTGATGTGCTATCTCTCACTGTTACCAATAACCTACCCTTCAATTATGGGCTGCTCATGTCTTTGTCAGTGGGCACACTTACAAAATCAGCAAAGGATCAAATACTTATTTCCACCACTGTATAAGCAGATCTTGCTATGAATTTCAACTGTGGAATTCCAGAGGAACCCAAACATGTCTTATCTTCTTTATTAAGAAAAAAAAACACTGACCATCACAATACTGTGCAAATTTAACTCTGAATTTGACTTTGATTGCTATGACTTCAATTTATTAATTTGTATCTACAAAGAGATATATTATTAATAAGATGCCGGTGTGCTGATTAGAAAACAGCTGGCTTGTATCATTTCAGCTATGTTCTTTGTGGAAAAGACATTTGAATTGCTGCAATACAAATAAAAAAAGCTATATATATATATATATATATATATATATATATATATATATATATATAAGGGATCAGGGTTGGCTCCAGATTTCTACAGTCACTGGGCTTGGGGATCTCTTACAGCTAAGGTAAAAGGAGGGAAGAGGAAAAGGGAGGCAAAGAAGTGGGGTGCTTAGGGCCCACCCATGCACACTGTAGGTCCCCCTAAAAATGGTGTTATTCTCATGTTTATGTTTATTAGAGTTTCTTACAGAAGGTTTAGGCGGTGTACAATATAAAATGTAAAACAATACAAGTATAGAAAGAAATCAAATTAAAAACAGGAAAGAATAAAACCAAGTATACATTTAAAAAAAAGAGAGGGTAGCAGGAAAGGAGAAGGGAACAAGTAACTTAGGGGTCCTTTTACTAAGGTGCGCCCAAAAGTGGCCTGCACTGGTGTAGATGTGTGTATTGGGCGCACGCAGGTCCATTTTTCAGTACGTAACTGGAATAAAGAAAAATAGTGATGGGCAACCCCAAGCTGTACTGGACTTAGATTTGACTCAATTTCTAGAAAGCTCCTCAATTTCTAGAAAGCTCCTTGGAGATTGTGACTGAAAGGACAACGTTATTAGTTACCTTTGCCTTAGAAATGGATAGAAACAATATTTTCCGGACATATTTCCGCCATATTAAAGCAGAGTTTATGGGCTCAAGAATTCAAATTTTCCCGGATTTGGCGAGGGACACCCAGAAGAAAAGAAGAGTTCTCAAATTAGGAGCTGTTTTCCAGTTAAAGTTTCCATGCAGATGTATGGTGTCACTAAATGCAAATAGTTATGTCTTTTTTGATCCCTTAAAGCTGCTATAATTTATTGAATTACAAGAAAGTGTGGAAAAACCTTTAATCGTTTCCCAGTGAGAAAATGCTATTATGCAGGCTAGCGGGATTATGACCACTCTTCAAATTTCATTGATACTGATTTTCTTTTCCTTTTAATTTTTTTTTTTTTACCTAGTACTTGGATCATTAAGTTGTGGACAAAATGTATGGAGAACTATATTACCTTTTATTGTATTAGTTGTATTATCATAATTCTTGAAAATTTCCACTACATTTATGTTGGTAATGTAGAGGAGTGTGGTAGCCATGTTAGTCCACTCTTAAGGTTATCAATAGAAATCAAACAAAATAAAACATGGAAAAGAAAATAAGATGATACCTTTTTTATTGGACATAACTTAATACATTTCTTGATTAGCTTTCAAAGGTTGCCCTTCTTTGTCAGATCGGAAATAAGCAAATGTGCTAGCTGACAGTGTATATAAGTGAAAACATTCAAGCATTACTATGACAGTCTGACAGGGTGGGAGGATGGGGGTGGGTCGGAGGTATGCATGGGGACATCAAAGCATATCATTGATATTCTAACAGGATGGGTGTGGATAGGTGAGGGGTGGGGTGGGGTGATCAACAGAGACATACAGCTTTATGGTTTATAATGGGCTAGGAACCCCAGATCCTTGTTAAGTCCTTTCTGTTGGGTGTTAAAATATTCAATGTTGGTAATGTAAACGTAAAAAGTTATAAATAAAGTATTTAAAAATTTTTTTTTAAATTAAATAAATAAATACATAAAAAAAGAGAGAGGGTAGCAGGAAAGGGGAAGGGGAACAAGTAACTTAGGGGTCCTTTTACTAAGGTGCGCCCAAAAGTGGCCTGCACTGGTGTAGATGTGTGTATTGGACGCACGCAGGTCCATTTTTCAGTGCACCTGCAAAATAGGCCTTTTTTTGGGGTCTAAAATGGACGTGCAGCAAAATGAAAATTGGCACACGTCCATTTTGGGCCTGAGACTCATTGACTTAGCGGTAAGGTGTCACGCGTTAACCGGGTGGTAATTGTCAGCACATGTACAATGCTGATTACTACCCGGTTAGCACAGTGCGCCAGAAAATAAAATATATATCCAGGTATAGTGGACGTGCATAAAAAATGAAATTACCGCCTGGGCCACGTGGTACCCGGGTGGTAGTTCTGAATTGGCGCGCATTGGGCACGCGTAGGTGCCTAAGTGGCTTAGTAAAAGGGTCCCTTAGGAAGCAGCAAAACCAAGTGCACCCAGAAAGAAAAACGATTTTAACTTGATCTTGAATTCCAGCAAAAATTGTTTAGACCTAATGTCAGGAGGTAAATTATTCCACAAGTATGGTGCTAAGAAAAAGAATGTGGAGTGACGGGTTGATTCATAATATGGTTTTTTGGGGGGAGGCTGGTAATACTAAATGATTAGCATCCAAGGAGCAGAGGGCATGGGAGGGGGTGTAAGGGATAATGAGAGATGCCAGATGTGGAGAGTTTTATGGGTAAGCAGAAGGACTTTAAATCATACAAGGTAAAACAGGGGAAACCAATGCACTTTTGCTAACAGTGGAGAAAAAGAGTCAAATCGTGGAGCCTTGAATAATAGGCAGACAGCTGAGTTTTGTAGAGTCTGGAGGTGACAGAGTTGAGACTGGGGTAGACCTGCATAAACTGTATTACAATAATAGAGCTGGGATATAACAAATGTGTGGAGTAAGGTGTGCTTTAATCATGTATAAACAGAGCTGTAAAAACTAGGTTAATAGCTAACTTGCTATTTGGAATCACAGCTGAACTTTGTCACAAATGGAAGTGAGAGATGCAAGAGATGGCCAGGTGAGGTTTGAAGAGCAAGGACACACCCAGGATCAGTCATTAATTACATAACTGTGAATTCAGTCACACAGTAAATTACATATTGGAACCAGTGAAGGCTCAAGCAGACAAACAGGGCTGAAAAGCAGACAGAACACAGCCCACTAAAAGCACTTCCCAATGAACCCAAATCAAATTTGACATATAGAAACCATTCTGAAGTTTTGCTTTTTAAGTATGGTTTTTCGGGAAGTTTACATGCCTTGGGGGCTGGAAAGCAGAGTAGCCAGACAAAAGCATTTAGACTGCTGCCCTCTACTTTGAAATATGAGATCTGGAGGCAGAAAATGTGTGTAAATCCATCTGGCCACTGATTTGAAACTGCAGCAGTCTAAATGCTTTTCCTAAATTGCGCAAGTCAGATAATCTTATACATAAGATGGGGGGAAATCCAACACATGCAACATTTGCCATTATGAGACAATTTAGTTTACATATATCAGCCAAAACATCTTCACAGAGAAGACAGCAAACACAATTTTATGCTTATGAAAATGAACCTATATGAAGTCAAATTTTCATTTTGTTTTTAATTCTAAAATTGAAATAGATCATTATTAGCCTCCCTTTTAGCTTATGGAAAAATCTTGTCTGCACCTTTCTGAAGCCATCATGTGGTGGCTTGCATTCACTTTAAAGCAAAAGAACAAGGGAGCTTGAGGTTGGAATTGTATTTTTGGATACAAGTCACTTGAGATATTTTTTACAGTACAGTGAGGCAGATAAGCTGTTCAAATACAAGAATATTTTCTATTAGTGTTCAAATTCAACAAGGCATGTACTGCATGCATGGCACACTTATTGCCTTTAAAGCAAGAAAATGTTTGCTTGGATGAGAAGTGATGAGATCAGTGGGAGAATTCAGGAATCAAGCCATTACCTCTCTTTCTAAGAAACCTCTTAAGCAGCCACAGAAACAATCAAGATGGGAAAGTCACTAGTCACTTGGAACACTTAAGTTCATGAACAGTACTGTTCTTCTATCCATATTTTCAGGCTAGTTTATTATTATTATTTATTAGGATTTAATTGCCGCCTTTTTGAAGGAATTCACTCAAGGCGGGTGTACAGTAAGAATAAATCAAACATGAGCAATAGGCAATTACACCAGTAAAAATATTCAAATAATACAAAATATAAGTTTTAATGGTTGCTAGTCTAATCTAATCTCAATAGTTAACAATCGCTTACTCCCTGCAAAGGTCCAAAGTGTTTTGCATAAAAATACAAAAGAATCTCATCACATTATAGACCGTGTATGGTTCACAGTACGATAAATAACTAGTAGTGGCACAGATATATTTTTTTAAACAAAATACATCTGTGACAGACACTACACGTTATTAATTGTACTATGAGCCATACACGGTCTATATGTGCTAAATTACAAAGATGTGTACTCTTAGAATGAAAAAAAATAACTTTAAATTTAGTTTATTTCTAAGTGTTTTCAGTATAAACTCACCAGGAAGTGGTAATACCACTGGAGAGGGAACAAGACTTTTCCTGGTATACAGTAAATCCCCAAATTCTAGTGAACATAACTGATGAATGAAACATTCTTTTCTCTTAAGGGTTTATAATGCTATATTCACAGTCCTTGATGTACTGCGTTAAACAAAGAGAGCTATGCTACATTAGGGCTTTCACTTTCTGTAATTGGACC
The DNA here is from genome assembly GCF_901765095.1 of Microcaecilia unicolor. Classification (NCBI taxonomy): domain Eukaryota; kingdom Metazoa; phylum Chordata; class Amphibia; order Gymnophiona; family Siphonopidae; genus Microcaecilia; species Microcaecilia unicolor. The sequence continues at coordinate 122,957,126 of NC_044031.1, read as the reverse complement.
CCCTTGCGGTTCAGTATAATCGGTGAGTTACCCAAAACCTGTTGTTGGTAGTCGTGGCCAGTATTTGAGAACTCACTACTGATCGCAGGGAGCAATACAGGTTCACTGACCTCGTCCCTCCTCCTCAGAGGGTGAGAGAGGAAAATAAACTAGATTTAGGATTTTCCCCCAAACTTTATAAGAGACAATAAAGCCAATCAGATTTCCTTAAGCAATGTAACAGTTTTATTAGGAAACATTTTTCTATTTTGTTATATGAGTAACAAATGTATTTCTCATTTCAGCAAAAAAAACCTCAATCGGCAACTATGTATCACTTCGAGTAATGTTTGTTAAGTAACCTTATTTCACTTCATTTCTCCCTGCAGGCACCTCTTTCTTCAGAATGAAACAGCTATCAGATAAGTACTAAACATCAATTCCCAAATTTCTCAACCCAACATAGAATATTTCTTTTCTTTCTTTTATTAGAATCCCCAAGAATTTGATTCTTTGTGGGGTTTTTTCCTATCTCTTACAGATACCGTCTCATGTCCACCAACTTTCCAGGAGGAATAAGGTAACCCTTTTATTCAGGTTTCCCTATCCAATTATAGTCTTTTCCCTCTCAAAACTGTCCCTGTGTTTAACCCAAACTCATAAACAGGAGAAATTAAGGAAAATCTCTCCCCAATTGCACCTCCTCTCTCACACTCATCTCAGTACACTTACTGAACCTAAAATCCCTCTAAATACACTTATTTTAACATCAAATCACACCTCTGCCTCTCTCACTCTGCACAGCACCTCCTCTCTCTTCAGCTGTCAGACTCACTCTGCCAACGGTCAGCAGCCCCGTTTCCTAGGAAACAGAACTTCGGCTGGTGTTCCAGTGAACCCCCAGCCAATCAGCAACCCTTTTAAGATTCCGTTTTTTTTCTCCTGACCAACGGAATGTTGTACAGCCCAACTGAATCTCCATTTTTTCCTTTAAACTTTCCATAGGAAATGGAGAATTAAATTCTTTCCCAAAATAAACCATTTAAACTTAAACCAAATTACCCCAAATTTACCACTACCCTAGAACCCATTACCCCCTACAAAACCATGTTTTTAAATTTCAAAAATATCATTTTTTAACGTCTGCACACAATTATCCCCCCTAAAACCCCTCCAAAAATCCCAAATTTAATTAAACCCATATCAAAAATTAAATTACTTCCTCCTTTACCTACGTCAAATTTATTTTTTTAACCCTTAAAGAACCCCTTTAAATTAGCCCCCTTCAAAAACACCCTCTAAAAATATTAAAATTCAAAATCTAACCCACCAGAAAAATCAAGAAGAATTCCCCGAACCCAAACCTGCAATCCAAACTTAAATCCCATTAACCCTTGAATTTTTAAAAATAAAAAAACCCAATTTACACATTTTTTAAATAAACCAAACAAAATTCCGGGCTAAAAGACCCCTTACCTTGACCAGGAATTTTCCCACATGTGATGACAACCATCGGATCCAGTCCCACTGGCCCCAATCCAAAAACGGAGTGAAAAATAGAAACGGCCCCAAAAACCGCCATTTTCATGGAACCCCGGTCAAAAATCAAGGCCCAGGCTTCTAGGCCTCACCAGAGCTTCCCTCACGGAGCGTGGGTGCGTGCCCCCGATTTGTGCATGAGGTGCGCGCACCCCCTCGACATCCTCTCTTCTCTCCTGCCTGCTCCAGTCACACGTCGGTCCCTCTCCAGCCCAACTCAGAGCTCCTCTGTCTCTTCGGCGTCCCGCTCTCTCACTGGGACGTCCGGAGCGTCCTGATCTCCACTCCGGCCGCTTCATCGGCCCACAGCAGCCCCGCGAGGATGCCCAACACGCCCGGGCCCGTCGCTCTCAGCACTCGGCCCAAAACTGGGGCCGACAACCCCGACAAAACCCCTGCTGCATCTCGCTATGCCCAGAAACGTGCTCAACCATTTCCGGGCGCCACAAAACTCTTCGCTGCCTCCGCAGCACTCAACCACCGCCACCGGCCCGAAAACAGCAGCTTTGCCTCCCGCAGCACCTCCGGAGTTTCTCCCCTCCGTCGCTCGACCCAAAATGTCCCCACAGACCACCAGAAGCCCCTTTCCCCTCCCGACGACCAAGGACATGCCCCAAACTTCCCCTGGGCCTCCCAAAACAGCGCTGCTGGCTCCTGCTGCACTCCTCTGTCCAAAAATTGGCCCAGAAACAGCCTCCAACCAGCCTCCTCCCCCCTAGCAGCAACTTCAACCTGGGTAGCAGCCTTCGGGACCCTCCAGACCCCCCAGGTAAAAAAACCTTACTATTTTTTTTCTCTATTTTCTTACCCCTATGTTACATTTCATGCAGAGGAAGAGAGTTTTTTGCTTTTCAAGCTCTTCTAAGAGTGGTTGTTGTTTACTCGGGTTGCCCGATATTTTCTCACTACAGTCCACAGTTGCAGTTTACTCCTGATGAAGGCTCTGAAAGCTGCAACATGGCCTGTGTTGAGTATGCAAGTGCACCAGGAACTATGAATATACAGCAATCAATAAAAATATTGTTTTCATCAGTTTGGATCATCTTGATACTTTATTCCTACCCTTTCTTTGAAGGTTTTGCTTTGGCATTTGAATGGGAATACTGGTTTTCTTTTTTTGTTTGGTAAAAGTAACACTAAAAATGGCACCCTTGTGGTCGACAGCGCTAAGCTTTTGCATGTGAAACATACAACGTGGAAAAGACAGTGCTACAGCCAGCACTACCATGCCTGAAATTTCTGAGGGTCAGCACTCCACAGAGCCTGCAACCAAGTTCAAAACCAGTGAGGAAGAAATGAAAATGGCTGTCACCAGTGCACTTTGAGACAGAAGTACTCAAGCACGAGAGACCAATGAAGAAACTCATGTGGGAAACTGCTTCCAACATGAGAAGAGGCGATCCTCTGCAAGCCATGTAAAGACTGGGAGGTGTGACCTGGTCTCTCTGTCAGGGTGTGTATAGTATACCAACCCTTAAAGCTTCTCCTATGCTGTGCATCACTGATCCCAAACTGCCCATACAGCTGAAGCAGTACAACTGTGAAGGAACTCATCGAGCAACTCTTGGCATGCAGACAGCAGTTAAAACATTTTCCAAGCAGAACCAAAGAAAGTTTGTATGACCTTAAAGGTAACTGACAGATCAGTCACCCAAACATATAAATAAAATATACTTGTGGTTTTCCAAAGGCAAATTCATCCTGCTGCAAGCAGGGAAGAGTATGGTGGGGTGGATAGAAGGGACTCAGACCCATCTGAGAATTCCATTCTGAAAAATGAAACCTGAACTCATGCAGGTATCCACAATTGGGAAGCACCTCTTCCATGCTTCACTAGAACCAGTATCTATCAGGTCCAGGAGCTGGCCTTATATTAATGCAATTCCTTTCTTCAGAGGCACCTCAACTCCAAGAGTTAACCCCACTCATTGAAAGGAAGGTCAGAAAGAAGGGATTCAGAGCCTTCCAAGTATTCCTTAAGCTTTTCTCTTCACATCCCATCTTTTTTTATATATATTGTAAGGCAGCTGAAATCAATCTAACTAGTGAAAACTGGTTGATGGACTGCTGTGACTTATCCAGCCCACTAAGCCCAGGTTATGCATAGTGTTCCATCACCATCTGCTGGAGACAGAGAAATACTGAGCATTCTAGGGCTGCACGGTTTCTTTAAAGGGCAAATCACACAGAACTAATTTGTTTCTCTGTCTCCAACCACTGACCAATAGACATAACCCATAAGTTCTGGACTGGTCTGGTATGGACACCAAGGAAACAAGCTTTAGAAAACAATCAATATCATTTAAAACACAAGACTTGCCTTTATTGTAATTGGATCAAAAAGAGGGCAGCTCGATCCACCTGTCTACCCATCAAGACCAATTTAGCTACTAAGTTCTACAAGACCTGAAGTCTACATATTTGCTGTTCAGTCAGATGAAGTGAATAAAACTGGGTGGAGGGGCAGAATTAGACTCGAGAAGATTTCAAGAGATTAGCACTGATTTGCAGCACCAGATACCTAAATTAGGCTTATAAATCAATGCAAATGAATGATATACCTAAATTTAGGAATATAACTTTTAAGCTCCTAAATTCAGATGAATTTTTAGCGGAAAATCTAAAATCTTATGTTTGTCAAATTTAAGTACTGAACTTAGGAACCTACTACCTGATACTCAAAGTGATTTAACTGGGCAGGAGAGGCTTCTGTCCAGTTAAATTGCTTGTGTCCACTTAAGTGCTGATATTCAGTGGCACTTAACAGGACAGTGCCACTGAATATCACCACTAACTGCCCCTGCACTGACTGGTAGTACCAGGGTGATCTGTGGGAGGAGCATGGGTAGAGCCTAGGAGGAGCTGGTACTGGTTAAAGGTGATATTCACACCATTAACTGGTTAAGTAAGCAGCTAAATTTAGGACAGCAAGAAGGCTGTCCCAACGTTAGCCACGGAGGTAACCAGGCACTGATTTTAATATCCAGTTACCTCCCAGTGGGGATTCTTGGGGGGCCCTTTGCTCCTCCCAATTATAATCCCCATTCCTTCCCCCCAAAGCTAAAAAGTCAAGACCAGGTCCCTCCACCCCTTCCCCTTTCCACAGGCCCTCTGGCCTATCTTTTAAAGCACTGATAGTCTGTGAGGCTATTGCTAAGGGGCACAGTGGCCATTTGGGGAAAGGAGCTGTGATAAGCAGGAGTGAATGGGCATTGCTCCTGCCCAAAGGACTCTTAGACCCCCAGGGCATTAAAGGGTAGGCCTGGTTTCAGCTTACTTGCTTCAGGGTGGATGTATAGGAAGGGGGAAAATTGCAATTGGGAGGAGAGGGAGGATTGGGAAGAAGGAGAGGGATCAGGAGGGCGAGGGATTGGAGTTTGAAAGAACCTGTTGTAACTTATGCGGGTCCTCAACATATTTAGTCAGGGCCCACATAAGTGTTTTATGCATAATTCCTGGAGGCTTTCATATCAAGAATTAGCCCCTGATATTCAAAGCTGGTGCCCAGACATAACTCAGCATTGAATATACAGGGCTAATTTAGCTGGGGACAGTCAGCAATTAAAAAATGCTGACCACCACTGGCTGAATATTGATTGGCTAAATTTAGGAGTTCAGCTTTTTTTTTAATATAAGGTCAAAAGATTTTCTAAAACAATCTACTGTTAGAATTGAAAATCAGGGAGAATGGAGGATGAACTTTGTGCAAGACTGTGATTTGAGGATGAATCAGACTGCTCTTTAACTGGGAGGGGAAGATATGGCCCATTGTCATGGAAGATGAGTGCAGCGAGGACAGCTGATGGGGTTGGTAGAGTATTACAAGTGGTGAAGGTTTCTACTGTGAAACAAGGTCTGATGTTGCAATCAGGACTGGTAAATACACAGTCAGTACAAAACAAAATGGTAATGATTTAAGACTTGTTGGAGGAAGGGAATTATGATATTTTTTGTGTGACTGAGTCGTGGTTATTATCATCTGATGTGGCCATTATTAAGCAATGTTGTCCTGATGAATATGCATGGGATTGAATGTGTAGAGAAGGAATGAGAGTTGGGGGTGTGGTTGGTATTTTTTAATAAGAAATGGATGGGTTTTCAAAAGATATATACTAGGGGAGGAGTGGGGGGGATTGAAAGACTGGTTATGACAAATGGGAAGATTACACTGTACTGCCCACCTTGGGTATTGATAGAAGAAAGATTATTCAGTTTTACTGGATTTTGATGACTTTAATGACAGACTGCAATAGGTTATGTATTTTAGGAGATTTTAATATTCCTTTAGATCCTGGGTTGGGATTAGCAGAGCATCTGGACCATGTGTTTTGTGAAACATTAAGGGCCTGTTTATTTCAACAAATCGTTCATGATTCTACACATAAGTTAGGGCACATGTAAGATCTTTTTTTTTATTAATCTCTGGTCCTACAGAATTCATTGTTAGCTACTCCATATGTTTGTGAAATAAGTTAGTTAGATCACTGTATTATCTCATTTGATTTGGTACTGACAGATATAAGAGAAAAGGGGAAGGAGGAAAAACGACGGATAAAGGTTCGTTCAAAATTTTATAAACATGAATTGAAAGATGAGTGGAGACAGTATGCAAGTTTTGCTCCAGATCTGTCTGTAGGGGACAAGGAGGAGAAATGGTATGAGGTGTTAACAGACTCATTGGATGCAGAGGCACCTATGCATGAGGCTAAAAAAAGAGTTGGAGGTTATGGTGAGTCGTGGAGGACTAAGGAAGTTTGTACTGTGAGGAAGGAATTGAGGAGAGCTGAGAGGCAATGGAGAAAAATCACATGATGTAGATGATCAGGACATGTACCAACTGAAACCAGTGGCGTACCAAGGGCGGGGCAGTGGGAGCGGTACATCCCGGGTGCACGCTGCTGGAGGAGTGCAAGGAACAGCAGCTGTCAGCTCCGCTGGTTCCCTGCTCCCTCTGCTGTTACTTCCTGTTCCAGGGCAGAGGGAGCAGGGAACCAGCAGAGCCGACAGCTGCGTGGCTGTTCCCTGCACCCCAGCAGGTAAGAATGCATCTGGGGGGGGAGGGGGGGACTTGAAGGTCATGCGCCAAGGGGGGGGACAGTGATGCGCTGGGGTGGGTGACGTGCTGCACCTGGGGGGGGGGTACGCAATGGCGATCCGCCCTAGGTGGCAGCAGACCAAGGAAAGCCACTGACTGAAACTGTTTGAATATGTATCTTTTTGTGAGCAGTTAAGGAATTAATATTATAGAGAGAAGATTAGGCAAGCACTGCACAGGCCAAAGGAATTCTTCCATGCTGTGAGATTTTTGACGGGAGGGGATGAGAAGGAAAAGGAGAGGCCAGGTGCCAAAGATTTTGCACAATATTTGGTACAGAAGGCAGATTTGTTAGAGAGGAGGATAGGAGATGGATGGGCTTGAGAGGAGGTAAAAGGAGGGAGTGGGGATTCGGTCCAGTTTAGAATGGCATCAGAGAGTGAGATACAAGGTATAGTGAAGAATGTAACCCCTACGACAGTGGTTCCCAAACCTGGTCCTGGAAACACCCCAACCAGTTAGGTTCTCAGGATATCCACCATGAATATTCATGAGAGAGATTTGCATGTTAGGCATGTTACTACTCAGTTACACTAGTATTCTATAAGGGAAGTTAGGCACCTATGTTCCTTTATTGAATAGGTACCTACCACGTGCGTGTCCTGTTATAGAACTGCTTCCCATACTATATAGAAAATTATTTATTTGAGGTTTTACATTGTGATGTACATTAAGGGGTTAAACTTCTATAGGTATGACAAGTTTGAGTTCACATTCTGACCAGGCACTTGTGACATGAAGAGATAAAAATGACTTGACTAGTGGGTGTCTCTGGGAGAAGCAGTTTTTGAACACTAATCCCTAGACCAGGCTCTCTCATTCATTTTTTTATTACGTTTAAATTTTAGGCTTTACTGTGTTCCCCATGTATGAGTAGTTCTCCAGTCACCTCAAAGTAATTGGTTGTTTCAAACCTAATCTGGTCAAACTCCCACTGTACAACCCCAAATTATCAGACAAATTCTACCTGGATTGCTTTTCTCAATAAAGAATTGTATTTCCTTTTGACTAATCAATGAAAATACTACTCATACATAATCTTGACACCTTCCATCACTTTTCTTACTCCAAGTGCCAGTGCATGATGTAATATAAACATACAATAACCTACAGAATTGGGGTTCTAACATTTTGTATATTGAGTAATTAACATAAAACTTCAACTTTCTCCCAGTTTCCTCATTTACAAGGATGGCTTCACTCACATATGCCAAACACAACCGAGAAGACAACAACATTACCTTGTCATATTCTCCTCCAGCTGATTGGACAAGTTTGCAAAGTGTTCCAAAGATAAATTACCTAAATAGAAAAACAATTACTTTGATATCCTGGAATGACAATGTCATAACTAAACTATGTAAGCCACATTGAGCCTGCAAATAGGTAGGAAAATTGTAGGATACAAATGCAATAAAATAAAAAAATAAAAAAATAATTTTATAGCAGGTTACCAGTGTGAAATGTCCAGAACAGTACACAAATTTACACAAGTATCAGGTATTCTGCCCAGTTTGGACTTTAGGATGCATAAATTCCTGACATGCGGATTCTATGGGCAAGACTTTACAACAGAACACTTATGTAAGAAGTCCAAAAAGGAACCTAAGTGCCTTTACAAAACAGGCTCCCAGAACTAGTCCCAACAACACACAAAACTGACGCACTTATTTATGCTTGCTTTAAAGAAGATGTAAATGTGCATGTGTGTGTTCTATGTTTGGACCCATAACTGAACCTCTGCTCTAATAACTACCGCCTCAGGAACACCGACATGTAAAAGTAGGAAAAGGCCTTCTATACATGTACTTTTTACACAGTTATGTAGTCAGGCAATTTTGTAAAAGTGCTTTTCTACATCAGAGGTATAGCCAAACTTGAAGGGCATAATCGAACGCAAACGCCTATCTCCATGGGCGTTTATCTCCGAGAACGGGTCCGTGAAGGGGCAGACCGAACCGTATTTTCGAAAAAGATGGACGTCTATCTTTAGTTTCGAAAATACGGTTTGTGCCAGGCAAATGCATTGGATGTGGGCGTTTTTTGAGCTGGGCGTTTTCGTTTTTCAGCGATAATCGAAACTGAAGCGGCCCAGCTCAAAAACGAACAAATCCAAGGCTTTAGGTCATGGGAGGGGCCAGGATTTGTAGTGCACTGGTCCCCCACACATGCCAGGACACCAACCGGGCACCCTAGGGGGCACTTTAAAAAAAATAGAAAAAAACATTTAATTACCTCCCAGGTGCATAGCTCCCTTCCCTTGGGTGCTGAGCCCCCCCCCATATCCCCCCAAAACCCACTGTACCCACATGTAGGTGCCCCCCTTCACCATTAAGAGCTATGGTAAAGGTGTAGATTTGTGGGCAGTGGGTTTTGGGGGGGTTTACAGGGCTCCCATTTACCACCACAACTGTAACAGGTAGGGGGGATGGGCCTGGGTCCACCTGGCTGAAGTCCACTGCACCCACTAAAGACTGCTCCAGGGACCTGCATACTGCTGTGATGGAGCTGGGGATGACATTTGAGGTTAGCATTCAGGCTGGCAAAAAAAGTTTTTAAAGTGGGTTTTGGTTGGTGGGAGGGGGTTAGTGACCACTGGGGGAGTCAGGGTTGATCATCCCCGATTCCCTCTGGTGGTCATCTGGTCATTTAGGGCACTTTTTGGGGACCTGTTCGTGATAAAAAAGGGTCCAGAAAAAGTGACCTAAATTCTTCCTAAAAACGCCTTTCTTTTTTCGATTGTCGGCCGAGCGCACCCAGCTCTGTTTGGCCGATAACCAAGCCCCATTCTCACCTTCACCATGCCTCCGACACGCCCCCGTCAACTTTATTCGTTCCCGCAATGGAGTGCAGTTGAAGACGCCCAAAATCAGCTTTCGATTATACCGATTTATGCACCCATGCGAGAAAAACGCCCATCTCCCGATTTGGGTCAAAATATGGGCGTCTTTCACTTTCGATTATGAGGTGGTTGGTATTTTAGATGGGCCCAGAGGTAAATTGGATGGGCCTTTCCATGCACATGTGCGATGCCACCCTGCCCCCCCACACATACCCACCCACCCACCACAAATATCTTCCCCGGAGATATTTTTTTAAGAACACAGGAAAGAATCATAAATATATAAAGAATTCAATAATAAAGTATAATGGGGAGAATTGAAGGGGGAGATTAAGCACCAGGATCAATTGACAGAAATTTTTTGAAAAGGAAAGTTTTCAAAAGCTTACAAAAAAACAAGTAATCATGTTGGGATCTTATATTTTTTGGCAAGGATTTCACTATTTAGTACCTTGGTATGAAAATTAACTGACTATATAGATTTATAAACTAATTTCTTACAGGTGGTGGCTGTATACAAACATCTATATACAAGAAACCTACAGACAGAAGCAGCTACCTCCACAACTCCAGCTTCCATCCTTCACATACAAAAAGATCCATTATTTACAGCCAAGCCACAAGATACCACCGTATCTGCTCTGACCCAGGGGACAGAGACAGACACCTTAAAAGCCTGACTGCATCCTTCAAACAGAAAGGCTACAACCCCAAAATAATCTCCAAGAATATTACCTCCTCCCTCAAAACACCTAAGGAAAATCTGCTACAGTACAAAGGAAAAAAAGCCACAGACAGAATCCCCCTTGTAGTGACATACAACCCAGAGCTGGAGAAGCTGAGGAAAATCATAAGAGACCTACAGCCTCTACTCCAGGAGGATGAATTACTGAAAGAGATAATCCCATCCCCACCAGTGCTGGCCTTCCGACAGCCACCCAACTTAAAACACAAGCTAATCAGAAGTAAACTCCCAACACAGACTGAAAAAGAAGAGAAGGGCATGTTTCCCTGTAATATATCCAGCTGCAAGCTATGCCAACACATTTCACAGGACCCCCCAGTCATTCACAAAGGAAAAATATTCAACATAGAGGAATCTTTCACATGCTCATCTTCCAATGTGGTATATATCATTCAGTGTAAAAAATGTAACGAAGGATGCTATATTGGAGAAACAGGCCAGATGCTTAAGACAACAATCAATTTACATAGACATAACATGAAGAAAGCTGGTGCCAGTCAGGTTCCCACCCCTGTGGGCCAGCACTTTACAGGACCAGGACACTGCACCAGTGATTTCACAGTAAGGATCCTGAAAGGTAACTTTAAAACAATACAGGAACGCAAGACCTTTGAAGTCAGAATGATTTAATATTTTGACACCCAACAGACAGGACTTAACAAGGACCTGGGTTTTCTAGCCCATTATAAACCATAAAGTTGTATTTCTCTGTTTATCACCCTCCTCTCACCTACCCACACCCATCCTGTTAGACTATCAATGAAATGAAATGCTTTGATGTCCCCATGCATACCCCCTATCCACCCCCACCCTGCTAGACTGTCATTGAAATGCTTGGATACTTCACTTAAATATTCTATCAGCTAACACATTTGCTTAGTTCCGATCTGATGAAGAAGGGCAACCTTCGAAAGCTAATCAAGAAATGTATTATGTCCAATAAAAAAGGTATCATCTTATTTTCTTTTCCATGTTTTATTTTGTTTGATTTCTATTGATAACCTTACAGGTAGGAAAATGAAGAGGTAGGCAGTCTCTTGTACCAAAGATTGAATTGCCAGGGGCTTTATGATTTTCTGGTGCGGACATCTGGAATCAGTCTCTAAAAAAAGGTAGGTTTGACTAAATTCAGTGACTTCTCAATGCTCTTTCCTTTGCTGTATATGGAGGTGCAGACTTAGCTTTACTTTGGTTTTTCTTTGTGCTTCTTTTCTTCACCTTGCTTGACCATTGGAGCTCCAAAAGGGTGCAAACTCCCACACTGTCACACTAGTAAACCCTACACAGCACACACGCTGTTTCACTTCAGGCCAAACCCCAGGTCATAAGTACATAAGTAATGCCATACTGGGAAAAGACAAAGGGTCCATCGAGCCAAGCATCCTGTCCACGACAGCGGCCAATCCAGGCCAAGGGCACCTGGCAAGCTTCCCAAACGTACAAACATTCTATACATGTTATTCCTGGAATTGTGGATTTTTCCAAGTCCGTTTAGTAGCGGTTTATGGACTTATCCTTTAGGAAACCGTCCAACCCCTTTTTAAACTCTGCTAAGCTAACCTCCTTCACCACTTTCTCTGGCAACGAATTCCAGAGTTTAATTACACATTGGGTGAAGAAATATTTTCTCCGATTTGTTTTAAATTTACTACACTGTAGTTTCATCGCATGCCCCCTAGTCCTAATATTTTTGGAAAGCTTGAACAGACGCTTCACATCCACCTGTTCCACTCCACTCATTATTTTATATACCTCTATCATGTCTTCCCTCAGCCGTCTCTTCTCCAAGCTGAATAGCCCTAGCCTCCTTAGTCTTTCTTCATAGGGAAGTCGTCCCATCCCCGCTATCATTTTAGTCGCCCTTCGCTGCACCTTTTCCAATTCTACTATATCTTTCTTCAGATGCGGCGACCAGAATTGAGCACAATACTCAAGGTGCGGTCGCACCATGGAGCGATACAACGGCATTATAACATCCTCACACCTGTTTTCCATACCTTTCCTAATAATACCCAACATTCTATTCGCTTTCCTAGCCGCAGCAGCACACTGAGCAGAAGGTTTCAGTGTATTATCTATTGCCTATTAGATTGTAAGCTCTTTGAGCAGGAACTGTCTCTCTTTGTTAAATTGTACAGTGCTGCGTAACCCTAGTAGCGCTCTAGAAATGTTAAATGTTAAGTAGTAGTATTATCGACGACAACACCCAGATCCCTTTCTTGGTCCGTAACTCCTAACGTGGAACCTTGTATGACGTAGCTATAATTCAGGTTCTTTTTCCCACATGCATCACCATGCACTTGCTCACATTAAACGTCATCTGCCATTTAGCTGCCCAATCTCCCAGTCTCATAAGGTCCTTCTATAATTGTTCACAATCCTGTCGCAAGTTAACGACTTTGAATAACTTTGTGTCATCAGCAAATTTAATTACCTCGCTAGTTACTCCCATCTCTAAATCATTTATAAATATATTAAAAAGCAGTGGTCCTAGCACAGTCCCTGAGGAACCCCACTAACTACCCTTCTCCATTGTGAATACTGCCCGTTTAACCCCACTCTCTGTTTCCTATCCTTCAACCAGTTTTTAATCCACAATAGGACATTTCCTCCTATCCCATGACCCTCCAATTTCCTCTGTAGCCTTTGTGAGAAGGAAGAGGCTGTCCTACCCTGGTTAGGCCCCTAGAGGGCGCTGTTCCCCTAAAATGTTCAGGGAGAAGGGCTGGGTGAGTCACTAAAGGGAGCCAGTAAGGGGTGTATAGCAGGAGGTCGCTAGGACCGAGGAGAGTCCTGGGGATAGAAACAGGTGCAGCAGGTTATGGTCTGGGTCCTGTTTGGCCATTAACCACTTTATACCCCACCTGAGTGGTGAAAGGAGGGAAGTGAGCTAGCAGCAGAAGAAGAGAGAGCCCCTGAAAGATACTGGCTAACCTGATGGACTTGGGGGTGGACTGGGTGTCCAAAGGAGATCAGCAGGCTGAAAGTCCTGGGGTAAGAAGTCCCTAAAGCATTAGAGTTTGACTGTGTGTCTAGAACTGTGTGTTCAAAGAGGGACTGTGTGTCTGAAGTACTAAGAGAAGCAGGCTGCAAAGCCTGGGGTGAAGATCTATGAAAGCATAAAGTGTTAAGCTAGAAGAAGTGTGCCCAGGGGCTGGAATAAAGAGTTACCTGAGAAATATGCAGTTGGTGAGACCTGCTTAATGTGCTGAGTGGAAACCAGGTCACCCTGAGTGAGAAGGGGTAGCACACTAATCTGCATATGATTTGCATAGTGAGAACCAGGTCACCCTGAGGGAGAGAGGGACCCAGGATCTTGAGGTTGGTGTGTGTTCAGTATACTGGGAAGAGATTGCCTGAAGCTCTGCTCGTGAGCCAGAGGCCCAGTGACGAGTGGGAGGAGAAACCTCATCTTCACACCTTTCATGAGGTACCTTGTCAAACGCCTTTTGAAAATCCAGATACACAAATCAACCGGCTCTCCTTTGTCCACATGTTTGTTTACTCCTTCAAAGAATTGAAGTAAATTGGTCAGGCAAGATTTCCCCACACAAAAGCCATGCTGACTTGGTCTCAGTAATCCATGTCCTCGGATGTGCTCTGTAATTTTGTTTTTAAAAATAGCCTCTACCATTTTCCCCGGCATCGACGTCAGACTCACCGGTCTATAATTTCCCGGATCTCCCCTGGAGCCTTTTTTAAAAATGGGCGTTACATTGGCCACCCTCCAATCTTCCGGTACCATGCTCAATTTTAAGGATAAGTTGCATATCACTAGCAGTAGCTCCGCAAGCTCATTTTTCAGTTCTATCAGTACTCTAGGATGAATACCATCCGGTCCAGGAGATTTGCTACTCTTTAGTTTGCCGAACTGCCCCATTACGTCCTCCAGGTTTACCGTGAAGTCAGTAAGTTTCTCTGACTCCTCCTCTTGAAATACCATTTCCGACACCGGTATCCCACCCAAAACTTCCTCGGTGAAGACCAAAGCAAAGAATTCATTCAGTCTCTCCGCTACGTCTTTGTCTTCCTTGATCGCCCCTTTTACCCCTCGGTCATCCAACGGCCCAACCGATTATTTTGCCGGCTTCCTGCTTTTAATATACCGAAAAAAATTTTTACTATGTTTTTTTTGCCTCTAATGCTATCTTTTTTTCGTAATCCCTCTTGGCCTTCTTTATCTGCGCCTTGCATTTGCTTTGACACTCCTTATGCTGCTTCTTGTTATTTTCAGACGGTTCCTTCTTCCATTTTCTGAATGCATTTCTTTTAGCCCTAATAGCTTCCTTCACCTCACTTTTTCAACCAGGCCGGCTGTCTTTTGGACTTCCGTCTTTCTTTTCTAATTCGCGGAATATGTATGGCCTGGGCCTCCAGGGTGGTATTCTTGAACAGCGTCCACGCCTGTTGTACAGTTTTTACTCTCTCAGTAGCCCCCCTAAGTTTTTTTTTTTACCGTTCTTCTCATTTTATCATAGACTCCTTTTTTAAAGTTAAACGCTAACGTATTTGACTTTCTGTGTACAGTTACTTCAAGGTCGATATCAAAACTGATCATATTATGGTCACTGTTATCAAGCGGCCCCAGTACCATAACGTCCCTCACCAGATCATGCGCTCCACTAAGGACCAAGTCTAGAATTTTTCCTTCTCTTGTCAGCTCCTGCATCAGTTGCTCCATAAAGCTGTCCTTGATTTCATCAAGGAATTGTACCTGTGTAGCGTGTCCCGAAGTTACATTTACCCAGTCTATATTTGGAAACAAAAGGAGAGATTCAAGAAACAACCAAAGATGACGGGACAGCTTGTATAGTACCAATAGTAATTTTAGCGACATGTTAGTAGTTAGCCACATATTAAGCTCTTGGAACATATCTTTTTCAGCTGTTTAATAAGTAATATGTATTGATTTGTAGCTTTGTGAGGTATAAGTGTCTCTTGTATAGTATTGTCAATAGTCACTAGTGAACATAAGAGTAGCCATACTGGGTCAGACCAATGGTCCATCTATCCCAGTTTCCTGTTTCCAACAGTGGCCAAGCCAGGTCACAAGTACCAGGACATGTGATTAAGAAAGGGGGTGCATGGATTTCATTGACCAGTTAAAGGGGTATGGGAACAAAAAAAGGTTAAGAACGCCTATTCTAGTCCTTTACATGATTTGAATGTGGAAGGTTGTTTTCCTAATTGTCTTCTGCTCTTCCAATGGAGGGTACTAGCATTACCCTTGGTTCTAGTCCCAAGCCAGTTTTTTTTTTTTTAATCACCAGATTCTCCATCTAGTAGATTGATAGCAAAGGAGCTTCGCTGGAAAGTACTAGTAGTGTAGCCCGGAGAGAGCCTTGGGGGCTAGGCCCCCCACTTTTAGCTTGGACCCCCTCCAAACCTGCAGCGCCCCCTTAAATGGCTGGAAGGGATGCCAAAGTCCCACCAGTCAAAGAAATGCAGTGCTTGGGCCGCATCCCTCCTCCTTGCGCTGCTTCTGTAATGCAGAAGTCTACGACGCGCCTCCTGCCACTGTCGCTGGGACTTCTCATGCATACTCAGCTCACGCAAGAACTGAGCACGCTCAGAGTCCTTATGTTGGTGGCTGGAGGCACGCCACTGACTTACTACTACTACTTATCACTTCTATAGCGCTACAAAGCATACGCAGCGCTGTACATCATACACGAAAAGACAGTCCCTGCTCAAAGAGCTCACAATCTAAATAAGACGTAAACAGACAGAACAACTAAGAGGTAAGGGAATTAAAGAGGTGGGGATAAAAGGACAGGGCAAGTGAGTAGAAACTTCCGCATTACAGAAGCAGTGCAAGGAGGAGAGGAACAGTTCGGGCACTGCATTTCTTTAGCTGGCGGGGCTTCGGCATCCCCATCAGCAAATGTATGTTTAACATGTGAATGCATAGAGGCAGGGGAGGAGAAATGCATTGTCTCCCCAGTCCACCCCTGCCCCCCCCCCAAAGTACTAAGGGGAATACACTGAGGAGACCATTGCACGCAGGAAGGGCCACACAAGCTCAGCTGTATTTTAGTAAAGATGAATTTAGCTTTGACATCCCCACTTTTATTGTGTGCATAGAAATGTTAAGGAAAGAAAGAAAACAGCAAACCTAACTTGAACATCAGTTACCAATCACTGAAACTTGTTGCGTCCTGTATAAAACTGGTAATGCAGCATCTGAGTCCAAGGCCTTATTCAAGAATCCAAAACAGACAGATTAGAAAGGAATATGGTATAAGTCATAATTGCAGCAGGTTAGTCTTCTCTCTCCTTTCAGAAAAAGAAAGAGGAGCTTGCCTTCATTCATAATATTACTCAGATGGGGGGGGGGGGGGCCTTTCCAAAGTTAGAAAAAGTTTCCAAAACATAAAAAATAAAATAAAATCAGGACATTTTTTTTTATAAAGCTTTAAAAAACACCTGCAATCCACTGCACTTGGGATTTTAATTCAAATAGAGAAGGGGCGTACAGAAAGCAAACACAGGAAAATAGAGTCAGGAAAGAGGCCACAGCAGAACAATTGCTGAATTGCCAGTACATTGCTGAATAACTGGTCCCACTGTAACCATCAAAACTATCAGAAACCAAGTCAATGCCCTTAGGTTCCACTCTAATCAGCATATTATGTTCCTGTTTAAAGACAGCCACAGGGCCAACTTAAGGCATGAGCCAGGTGAGCTACTGGCTCAGGGCGCCAAAAGCCCACCTAACTGGCTCAGCCTTCACAGTAGCAAGAACATGTTTTGCTCTTGCCATTGTGTTCTGTTCTTTGCACAGCTGCCGGCACAGCTGCAGATTTAAATACGAGAACAGCTACTTCTGCCCTTGCGTTTAAACCTATGGCAGTACCAACTGTCATGCAGGGAGGAGAGTACAGTGGTGAGAGTAAAACACTATGCTCTCACCGCTGTATAAATGGGCTGATACAGAGAGGAGAGCGGGGGTGGAGGACAGCGCAAAGCACAAGCTGGCTCAGGGTGCCAAAATCTTTTGAGCCTGTACTGGACAGTTATACACAAGAACTAACAAGAAGGTTACCATTCAAGGGAAAGGCCAAAGTTTTCTGCCACAGGGGCTTGCTTTCAGGTTAAACTATAAACGTAGAATGGAGTAGGCTTTTAAAAGAGTGCATATTAACTCTGGACTGATTTTAATCACAAAAGAAAACCTTGACATATGTAAGTGACATTACTTACTAGAATAATCTTTCCCTGCATCCACAAAACTATCTGTCATCTGTCCAAATACCAACATCATCGATGGGAGGCATGCACCGTGAATAAGAGCCATAATAGTACCTCCCAGCATGAGCAATTTATCCATGCAATTCGAATAGCGAAACTAAAAAGAAGACAAGAAAAAGAACTGTGGGTGATTTTTTTCTTGCAAAGATATCCTGCTGAGCTGCGATGTGAAACCCATTTTGCTTTTCATTTTGGGGCCCACATGCTAAAGCTTAGTGTGCATGCTAAAAGTCATTAAATGGATGCTAAAAATAGTGTCTCACACTAACCCCCTCATTCAAAAAAATTGTGCACACAATTTTACTCTTAGTGCACAAAGTTGAGCACCCAAATTATAGAACAGAGTCAATTACATGTGTAACTTAATTATTAAATTAGGTACTAGTTGGCGTTAATAACCAATAATTGCCAATAATTGGGGTTAATTGGCACTAATTTGCAGTTACGCGCAACTGTATTCTACCCTTAGAATGTAACTACAAGGGAATGAAGATGAGGGAGGGGCATGGATGGGTCAGTGGCATGCCCAGCACTTAAGCAAATCACTTATCCCTCCATTACCTTGGATACAACCATAAGAGTGTGAGCCCTCCAGGTAGAGGGAAACACCCAGCATACCTGCATGTAACTCATCTTGAGCCACTGGTGAAAAGGTGTAAGCAAAATCCAAATAAATAAATGACAGCAGTTAGGTGCAGTAAGTGCTTGCACCTAGTTAGGCGCATAACTGCAGACGTATTCTAGTATTCTATAATGGCAATTGGCATGCATAATTACTGATACAGAATTCATACTTAGCACACAGCATCCTGACACCTAACTTAGACAGCCTGGTCCTTCAAGCTGTTAGTGAGAACATGCTAAAATTAGCATTATATACTACCGAGGCTTTAGAGAACAAATGCAAAATAGTGTTGCATAATCTCTGCTAGACTCTATTTATTATGTGCTCAGCAATGCAAAAAATGTAACACCTATTTCAAAGCAGATGTTTAATTTTTACCATGCACATTAAGGATCAGAAATGTCCAGAACCTCTGGAAAATCCTCCATGCTTAACCAACCCAAAGTGAACAGGCCAATTTACTACTACTACTACTACTATTTAGCATTTCTATAGCGCTACAAGGCATACGCGGCGCTGCACAAACATAGAAGAAAGACAGTCCCTGCTCAAAGAGCTTACAATCTAATAGACAAAAAATAAATAAAGTAAGCAAATCAAATCAATTAATGTGAACGGGAAGGAAGAGAGGAGGGTAGGTGGAGGCGAGTGGTTACAAGTGGTTACGAGTCAAAAGCAATGTTAAAGAGGTGGGCTTTCAGTCTAGATTTAAAGGTGGCCAAGGATGGGGCAAGACGTAGGGGCTCAGGAAGTTTATTCCAGGCGTAGGGTGCAGCGAGACAGAAGGCGCGAAGTCTGGAGTTGGCAGTAGTGGAGAAGGGAACAGAAGGATTTATCCATGGAGCGAAGTGCACGGGAAGGGGTGTAGGGAAGGACAAGTGTGGAGAGATACTGGGGAGCAGCAGAGTGAGTACATTTATAGGTTAGTAGAAGAAGTTTGAACAGGATGCGAAAACGGATAGGGAGCCAGTGAAGGGTCTTGAGGAGAGGGGTAGTATGAGTAAAGCGACCCTGGCGGAAGATGAGACGGGCAGTAGAGTTTTGAACCAACTGGAGAGGGGAGAGGTGACTAAGTGGGAGGCCAGCAAGAAGCAGATTGCAGTAGTCTAAACGAGAGGTGACAAGGGTGTGGATGAGGGTTTTGGTAGAGTGCTCGGAAAGAAAGGGGCGGATTTTACGGATGTTGTAAAGAAAGAAACGACAGGTCTTGGCAATCTGCTGGATATGAGCAGAGAAGGAGAGAGAAGAGTCAAAGATGACCCCAAGGTTTCGAGCTGAGGAGACAGGGAGAATGAGAGAGCCATCAACAGAAATAGAAAACGGGGGGAGGTGGGTTTGGGGGGGAAAATGAGAAGCTCAGTTTTGGTCGTATTTAATTTCAGGTGGCGTTGAGACATCCAGACAGCAATGTCAGGCAAGCACGCTGAAACTTTGGTTTGGATGCAAGGTGAGATATCAGGGGTAGAAAGGTAGATTTGGGAGTCATACTCCTTTGCTCATGCCACTGCCGGCTTCCCTCCTCCTCCCTCACTCTCCTCATAATGTAAGTTCTGGTTTCCAGAGAGAGGAGGAGGGAAGCCAGCAGCAGCGTGCGCAGGAGCACGGCCCCATGCATGTTTTTATTTTGTTTTGTAGCTGCATTGGGATGGAGAGATTGAGCGAGAGGTAGGGAAGGGAAGGGAAGGGCAGGGTAGAGCACAGAATCTTGTGGTTTCTCCAGGCTGCCACAGCAGCAGCAGCCGGGAGGAGAAGCTAGTAGAATGGTATCTATGTCCTTAACGTTGCCCGGGAGGGGGGCTGGTGAGAGTGAGCGCGAGGACAGTTGAGGCAGGGGAGATCCTGGGGGGGGGGGGGGGGGGTTGAGAGAGTGAACGAGAGGACAAGTGAGGCGGGGGAGAAGAGATCCTGGATGGCTGCATCAGGGAAGGGGAGTGAGAGAGGACATTTTAGATGGAAGGAAGAGACACTGGATGGAATGGGGAAAAGCTGGAAAGACAGTGCTAAGAAGCCCATAGGTATAAAATGGTCATTTTAGTATTTAGCGTGTGCTAAATCCATTAGCTCACCTTAGTAAATGGACCCCTTAATTTGTAATGTAGTATATAGAATATGTCAGGTTTTGACATTTTACACCTGCTGTCTTTATATTTTGCACAGAGAACACACTACTGTTTCTCTGGTGCATTGTGTGCAAAGTCTGGCTGCTTGGGAGTTCAGTTTAATGTTTCTCTATATATTTCTATTTTTAGTCTGTAGTTACATATTCTATATTTGGTGAGGGTTTATCTGCATTCTGTGTGTGTGGAAGAGACCGGGTATTCTGCTAGCACTGAATACCTATGTAGGATCAATATGTAATAATCTGGCTTGTTTAGTTTTCCAGTAGGTGTATTGATGTTCTAGTGCAGTTTTTTTTTTTCTTAGGTAGGCCCTTCTTGTGTGACTCCTGGAAATTAGTGACATTTGTAGGGTTTTGTATTACTTTAAAATATGTCTGATAGTGGATTTTGGATTTGAATTTAGATTATGCCTTTCTCAGTAGTAGCTCAAGGTGAGTTACATTCAGGTACAGTAGACATTTCCTTTTCCTGGAGGGCTTGCAGTCTAAATTTGCACCTGGGGCAATGGAGTGTTGTGACTTGTCCAAGAAATCAAGGAGCAGCAGTGGGATTTCAACCCTGGTTGGCAACCTGCTGCTCTAACCATTGGGTACAGCTAATTCAGATGATACGTAATCCAAACATGTTTGGTAACCCAACAATAAACTAAAGGTTGGCAGATCTGAAGCCTGGTGGCTATTTGGTAACATACTAGGCAAATCAGTTATGGTTGCTGGAAACCACAGGATTTCTGTTACAGTGCTGCCGAAGATTGCTGTTCACATGGCCAACAGGAAGAAGCTGGACTGGGGAGCTAGAACTGATTGCTAACCAAGTTTTAAAATACCTGCATATATTACCAGAATATTGCAAATACTATTCTGTTTAATATGTTGCTTCCCCCACTGTGTTGTTATGCTGTCCTTGTTTCCTCCACTGTGGTGTTGTGCTGTATTATTTTGCTGTACATTATTTAGATTTTTTTGGCACTCCTGAAGTAACGTTCAGTGTGCATTGTGATAAACACAGGACTGTCTTAGCCTGAGGAGGCTGCCAGAGGGCGCTGTCCCAGGGAAAAAGTCTGGAAAATGTCCTGATCTGGTCATTAGAGGGAGCCAAGAGGGGTACTTCCATGTATTGACCTGAAGGGACAGCTAGGGGGTGCTCATGGTATAGGACCGGCCCTTCCCTGAAGAGCCCACCAGGGGGAGCCCTCAGAGTAAGTGAGGGACAGGTGGAGATAGTTATGGGCCTGGACCTTTCTGGAATCAGGGGGAGAGGCCTAAAGAGGTGGGGAGGATTATTAGCCACCCTATAAAGAGCGCCTCTGAGAAGAGAAGGGGAGGAGAGGAGATGGGGACCTGAAGTCAGTTGGAGAAGATTAATGGAAGATGGGAGAGAAGGATCCCTCTAAAAGCCCAGAAGGTACAGACCTGGTAGGCCTTTTGGTAGAAATGAAACTGTGTATTATTGGAAGTTGAATGATATGCAGGGAAGGAGGAGATTCCTGGAAGTGAGAGAGAAGGGTCCCTCTACAAACCAAGAAGGTGCTGACCTAGGATACCTTTAGTGAAAGTTCAATGATGTGCTGGAAACTGTGTCCACACCCAGAAACCGGGTGCTAATAAAGAGGTATTGTTAATTTGTATCTGGTGTGGAGTGAATTTGCATATGGCTGAAAGCTGAGAAACCCGAGTTATATTCCAAAGAAGGGTGACCAGAGGGCCCATCAGAGGAACCGGTAAGGTGGCCTGTTACCAGGGGATACAGCTGGGAGGCAGGTCCATGAACGGGTGTTAATGAAGAGGTCACCCTGAGTGAAAGAGGAGCCCCAAACATAGAGACCAGATTTACAGGAGTCACAGATGAGACTTGTTTCTGGGTTGTTTCCCCAAAGCAGTGTGCTAGCAAACCCTGGCTGAAGATGGGGGAAGCTGGACAGAAACCACAAGAGGGTCCTCTGCACATGAGACCCCTGGGGGTTTATAGCATATTACCAGTAAGAGAAATAATTGGGGGTGGCAGCTGTTGGCTGTGCACCAGAGAGAAGGGGTCCTTCCTTGCTCTGTTCAAAAATACCCCTACTGTACCTTTACTGTTGATGTAGGAGTTCCACCCCCACACCAAGGATTTTAACTTACCCCACCTTACCACTTTAGTCCCACCCATCTGAACCTCCCCAAACAGTTGAATCATTGACTGCCTATGATGGCTTAGAGGTCAGCATGAGGAGCAAGAAAATGAGGAAACTGTTGTGCAAAAGTTTCAGGGAGAAAAGAGGATTTGGAAGGGATATTTTAAGGGAACTCTATAATAGGACACTTTATATTTAGGTACCTGCTAGAAGCCTATTCTGTGAAGGAAAGTAGGTGCCTACCTCCTTTATGAAATCAACTCTTATTGCCGTGTGTGTGTGTATGTGTGGTAGAATCCCTGACCCTTTTTATGCTGTTGTGGGGAGATGGAAGGTTGGGTGGTTGGGTTGCTGAGACCATTTTGTGGTGTGGTGTTCTGTTTTGCTATGGTATATTTTCTGCCTGTGGATTTGTAACAGTCCAACTTGTTCTGTTTTCCCAGTAGGAGATGTACTGATGTTCTAGGGAAGTGTGTAAGGGGAAGGGGAGAGGGATAGTGTGCACTGCCCTTGGGGATGTGAATGGGGACAGTATGAGACAAACTTCCCTTGGTGCTAGCTCATTTCACTGAAAAAATCTTCACTGTCCAATAAACTGGGTTCCTATCCAGTCTATTTTTTGAGATAATCATAATGAATATGTATGAGATGTATATATGCAAATTAATAAGATAATGTGTCACAGCCCACATTTTTCCCCACCAATGAAACAGTCAAACTACGCCTATAGACCTATATTTGACTGTTAAAAAGTTAACTGTTTATTGGCCAAATGAACCCTGATATTCAATGTCAGGCACCGGACACAGCCCAGCATTGAACAACTGGGTTTAACTCTGGTGACAGACAGCAAACAATGTCCGCCATCAGCTGAATATTTGGCCCTGTATATTTTCCCTTACTGTTACATGCAAATGGAAATGTGAAAAAACAAGCAAATAAAACAGCAACCTAATATCCACAGTAATTGCCAGACACTGGAGCGTATTGCCTCCTGTATAGAACCGGCAATGAACTATCTCAGCTCAAGGCCTTGTTGCAACATCCAGAAAGAGACAGGTTAAAAAGAAATATGGTGTGAGCCAGAACGGCAGAAGGGAAGTCTTGCTCGCCTTACTCCTTTCATATTATTATTCATACGACAAATCTCACAAATTTTTCATAACCTGGTTATTTTCATTGATTGGTCTTGGTTGTACATCTGTAGTTGATGTCAGAGAAATACAGGAAGGGGTAGTCACCTTCTAAATACAAATAATAATTAAAAAAAGAAAAAAAAGATACTATAATAAGAAATATGTCTTACCACTGTAAATGGGCTGACCATTATCTGTTTTGGTTTTTTTTCCTTGCCTTTTTTCTTCCTGCAAGGTAAATTATTAAAAAAAAAAAAACAATTTGGCCATAAGTTAACATTTTTCACAATAGTAAAGCATCAATGTAAAGCAAACCTGTTCTTCTTTAGCAGAGCACATTCAATACCACGCTAAGGGATCTTTTTACTGAGCTTTGCTAAAAGGGACCATGCACTACGATTAGCATGTGGGTTTCTCCATGTGCTAAGGCCACATTTAGCGTGGCTGTAAAATGGCCACATTTCCATGCTCTCCATTAATGGCCACATGCTAATTTCTCAATCAGCGCATGGCCATTAGCGTGTGAGTCCTTACAGACACCTAGGAGTCCTTTTACTAAGCTGCGATCAAACATGGGCTGCTTTAGTGTAGGTGCATGTTTTGGGCACGTGCAGATCCATTTTTCAGATCACCTATAAAAAAGGCCTTTTCAAATTTTTTGCCAAAAATGGACTTGTGGCAAAATAAAAATTGGCACGCATCCATTTTGGGTCTGAGACCTTAACACCACCTATTAACTTAATGGTAAGGTCTAATGCAGTAACCGTGTCTACATGCATAGAATGATGATTACCGCCCAGTTTCCACCCCACAGAAGAAAATAAAAATTATTTTCCGACGCGCATAGCGGACACACATAAAAAACAAAAGTATTACCCAGGCCACAAAGTAGCCAGGTGGTAACTCCAAATTGACGCACATTAGGCACTTTTAGGCACATGCGCGGCTTAGTAAAAGGGACCTCTAGTTAGTAGTTGCAAAGGGCTCACATGCTAACTGTGCACTAATTAGTTGGCGTGTGGCAATATAGCCGTGCTAAACAATTAGCGCTGGGCACGCCTACTCTCTGTTCCCCAAATATGCCCCTGAATTACCACCAGGAGCCTGATTGCACTGCACAGTAGTGCATTTTGGTGTGCGGGACGCTCATGTTAGTGCATGCTGACTCTTAATAAAAGGACCCCAAAGTCTTTTTCCTCTTCTCTCTCACACAGAGTCTTTTATATCCCAGTGGTGGGTTCTCCTATGGGGGTAAGAAGGGAAAGCGTGAAGGCCAATTTTGTAGGTCTAGGTCAGAAATGGAACATCCAAATCGGGGAATTCACAATGCCCTGCCTATTTTTTTTTTTTTTTCAAAAAGGTCCACTGAACACGGAGCCTTTTGTAAACTAAAGGGCCACTGGAAATACACAGGTGTTTTCTTACACTTGCAGTGATATCACCCATTTTATAAAGCTACACAATGAAAAGAAAAGTGGCATTACTTGGAGCATTAAATGTTTTAATGTTGATCTTTCACTCTTACTTACGCTAGATTTTACTAAATTACATTTATAAGAGGAGCTGTTAAGAAGCTGAGCTCCAAAACCCTATTTTTTTTTTTTTTTTTAGATTTTTCAGATGTTTTTAAACTGCACAGAATTAAGCACAATTGTCCCCTCAATCACTCTTCCAAATTCCTGGTTCAAAAAGGCAGTTTTGTGAAAGCGAAGGGGGTCTTTTACTAAAGCTTAGCTCGAGTAATCTGCAGCAGGGCTCATTTTATTCCTATGGGCCCTGCTGCAAATAACTCAAGCTAATTAGTTAAAGGCTCCCTAAGTGTAACTCAGATAAGGTGCAGAAGCCAATGGTGAAAAGTTTCAAAATACACAGGGTCGATATTCAAAAGCATTTGACTAGGCAGGAATTAACTGAGCACTTGTCTCCACATCAGCCAGTGCTCCTTTAACTTTCAGGTTGCTGCACTAACCAAGATATTCAATGACAGAGGTAAAAAAAAATGCCCCAGTTAGTTCTGCCCGTGGCTGAGTGCTTCACAAGCTGCTTACTATCATGGGCTGAATATCGGGCTCTACATGTTTTTTTCATGCAAAATTGGAAATATATGTATATTTTTTGGGATTGCCCAAACCATGCCCCCTTGGAATGCAAGCATCCCAAGGCATCTGCATGTGTAAAGAGGCACTGTAGACTCAGCATTTGTAGGTCTTCACCAAGTACATGTGTAAATGATATGCGTTCTTTCTACAATGATCTCCTTAACCTCTAGGACCCTGGTACAGAGACAATTCTTTTTAATTTAATTCAACTGAATTTGTTTGAGTCAAGTATTAATACACACATCAAAATTGTAGAAGCATAATATCACAAATCCAAAAATGAACAACTGCAAAGCATAACCAAAATTTAACTGAATTATTATGGATATTCCCAACCTGTAATCAAAATGACTATACTTTCCAAATAAAACTCCAGTTTAAAAACAGTGAGAAGTAACAATACTAGTCACAGCACAGCAGAAGGACCAAAGGCTAACCGGTCAATATTCAGCCAGCAGCGGTCAGCATTTTTTTTTTTTTAAACACTATCACCAGCTATATTAGCCCAAGATGTTCGATGCTAGGCCATGTCCCCAGTTTCTCCTGCCCAGGCCAGCTCCAGCATCAAAATGGCTGCCGCAACCTCTTGCTACCAGAGTAATCTCCAATTAGCAATTCAAATGCCTGATGGATATCACTTGGTAGCTACATGGTAGGGCACCCTCTCCACTGGCTAGTTTTACTTTCTGCAATTAGAGTCAATATTCAGTTGCACTGGCCGGGTATGTGCCACTGAAAATCAGCAGATGGCCACCTTGGCGAAGCTCTTACACTTTGGCTGTTAAGAAATGAAAGAATAATCAGGTCTTCAGCCTTTTCTAGAAACTCAAATAATTAGATTCCAACCTTAAAGACATTGCTGATAAATTCCAAAGAAAAAGTATTTTACCTTAAATTGTACATTCAAATATGTTAACCCATTTAAATTTCCATCAAAGGGAATCACAAGCCTAAAATATATTAGATTGCAAGTTCATTTTGGGGGTATAAGTCTCCAAAAATATTGAATCAAGTAAGACAGATCTAGTGGTAAAGGCTCACACGTGGTGACCGGTTCATGCGCACCAAGTGCCAAATCTGAAATTACTGCGAGGAAGGTGCGCTGGCCTGGCGGTAGTTTCATTTTGGCACACGCTACACACACGTAGAGCCTACCACGGCTTAGTATAAAGGCCCCTTAGGGATTCAGAATGACTCTAAACTCTCATTTGATAAGCAAATTTCTAATGTTGTGAAATCTGTTTTTTTCTGGTTACATCATTTGCATTCAATTCATAACTACTTAGATTTTAAGTCATTACATACATTATTTCATGCTTTCGGTATTTCCCATGTAGATTATTGCAATACTGTCTATGCTGGTCTTCCACAATTCCAATTACACCAACTTCAGACCCTTCAAAACTCTGCAACTCATACAGTGGGGGAAATAAGTATTTGATCCCTTGCTGATTTTGTAAGTTTGCCCACTGACAAAGACATGAGCAGCCCATAATTGAAGGGTAGGTTATTGGTAACAGTGAGAGATAGCACATCACAAATTAAATCCGGAAAATCACATTGTGGAAAGTATATGAATTTATTTGCATTCTGCAGAGGGAAATAAGTATTTGATCCCTCTGGCAAACAAGACCTAATACTTGGTGGCAAAACCCTTGTTGGCAAGCACAGCGGTCAGACGTCTTCTGTAGTTGATGATGAGGTTTGCACACATGTCAGGAGGAATTTTGGTCCACTCCTCTTTGCAGATCATCTCTAAATCATTAAGAGTTCTGGGCTGTCGCTTGGCAACTCGCAGCTTCAGCTCCCTCCATAAGTTTTCAATGGGATTAAGGTCTGGTGACTGGCTAGGCCACTCCATGACCCTAATGTGCTTCTTCCTGAGCCACTCCTTTGTTGCCTTGGCTGTATGTTTTGGGTCATTGTCGTGCTGGAAGACCCAGCCACGACCCATTTTTAAGGCTCTGGCGGAGGGAAGGAGGTTGTCACTCAGAATTGTACGGTACATGGCCCCATCCATTCTCCCATTGATGCGGTGAAGTAGTCCTGTGCCCTTAGCAGAGAAACACCCCCAAAACATAACATTTCCACCTCCATGCTTGACAGTGGGGACGGTGTTCTTTGGGTCATAGGCAGCATTTCTCTTCCTCCAAACACGGCGAGTTGAGTTCATGCCAAAGAGCTCAATTTTTGTCTCATCTGACCACAGCACCTTCTCCCAATCACTCTCGGCATCATCCAGGTGTTCACTGGCAAACTTCAGACGGGCCGTCACATGTGCCTTCCGGAGCAGGGGGACCTTGCGGGCACTGCAGGATTGCAATCCGTTATGTCGTAATGTGTTACCAATGGTTTTCGTGGTGACAGTGGTCCCAGCTGCCTTGAGATCATTGACAAGTTCCCCCCTTGTAGTTGTAGGCTGATTTCTAACCTTCCTCATGATCAAGGATACCCCACGAGGTGAGATTTTGCGCGGAGCCCCAGATCTTTGTCGATTGACAGTCATTTTGTACTTCTTCCATTTTCTTACTATGGCACCAACAGTTGTCTCCTTCTCGCCCAGCGTCTTACTGATGGTTTTGTAGCCCATTCCAGCCTTGTGCAGGTGTATGATCTTGTCCCTGACATCCTTAGACAGCTCCTTGCTCTTGGCCATTTTGTAGAGGTTAGAGTCTGACTGATTCACTGAGTCTGTGGACAGGTGTCTTTCATACAGGTGACCATTGCCGACAGCTGTCTGTCATGCAGGTAACGAGTTGATTTGGAGCATCTACCTGGTCTGTAGGGGCCAGATCTCTTACTGGTTGGTGGGGGATCAAATACTTATTTCCCTCTGCAGAATGCAAATAAATTCATATACTTTCTACAATGTGATTTTCCGGATTTAATTTGTGATGTGCTATCTCTCACTGTTACCAATAACCTACCCTTCAATTATGGGCTGCTCATGTCTTTGTCAGTGGGCAAACTTACAAAATCAGCAAGGGATCAAATACTTATTTCCCCCACTGTATGTTGTTTGAAGCAAGACGTTTTGATCCTGTCACTCCTCTGTTTCTTGAACTCTACTGGTTACCTGTTTTGTATTCTGTCTGGTTTAAAATTCTGCTTCTTGCTTTTAAGACACTGCATTCTGGTAGTACTTCATACATTTCATGTATGATTATTCCTTATACTCATCTTATTCTCCCTGCTTGCTCGATGCCAATCGTTTGATACTCCCATCCCCTAAACAAGCTTGATATGAGTCGACTCGGCATTCTGCATTTTATTTTATTTTTAGCACCATTCTTATAGAATAATTTACCTGCAGATATTAGATCAGAGCTTTCCCTTTCAAACTTCAGAAAACATCTAAAAACTAATTTTTTCAACTGGCTTTTCAATCTAGCTCCTGTTAACTGCACCTACCTGATTTGGATTGAACATACCATGGCCGGCATTTCAGCTGGGTTTTTTTTATGTGGTGTTTTTCTTATTAATATGTGCTTGAATGATTGTTCTCTTTCCTATTGAAAATGGTGTTCTTTTCTTGATTTTATGTTGATATTTTATTATTCACTGCTTTGATCTATTAATGTGTAAAGGCAGTATATCAAGTTTTAAATAAATATAAACTTCCTGCCACTAACCTGATTGCCATCTCTGAAAGACATGCTGAACATCTGTGTTGTGTCTCTGGTGTTAGGCCAGCAAGAAGTCAGATTTACACTGACATAAGAATGAGAAGCTTTGTTAGCCACCTAACAAGGATGGAGAGGTTGTCTGTAAGAACCATGGACCACATTATTCAGGGCCTGCATTTCAACTGCTGGACAGATAGGTATACGGGACCTGATTGCTCCAGAATAGTCACCTGAGGATCACTGTGGCAAAGCTGAAACCAGGCTTCGTGAAGAATACAGGAGAAGTTTTGGTAGGACAAGAGAAGAATAAAAAAAATATCTGATAGCTCTCTGAGAAGAGTAGCTGTCTCTGCCATCCCTCCTACAAAATGCACCTCAGCTTTAGCTAATATTTACGGCTTCTAACATTGGAAGAGCCAGAAACCTGTGAATGATATCTCTGATACTATCCAGCTGCCAGCTGATAGGCTTGCTAAGAGTCAGCTGAGCCTGAAAAGAAGGATCTTGTCCATCACTGAGTGACTTGGCTGCTAAGGATACTGCTAGAGATGTACGGTGAGAAAAGGGTTCACTCCTATCGTGTTGGAGAAGTTTGTTGATATTGTTTTAGTCTACAAAGGACTGTTAGCTCGCAGGGGTATGGTCTATAAACCTAATATAGTGTTAGGTTTTCAAGGCAGAAACTAGGTTCGTGAGCCCTTGGACCACTGCCGAGGAGCGGCAGTGGCAGGCAAAACCACCCCACACCAGAGACAAGGCAGAACTCTGACAGAAACAGCTAGACTTCACCTGCACTTGACCGCCCTTCCCCAGGAGTTGAGCCCCTGGGTGCAGGCGGCTGGCAGGACTTACCGGACTGGGCAGGAACTGGATACCAACTAGGCTGAACAGGGACTGAGGGTCAGAGGGGAAAGGAATACACATGGGCAGCAAGGCAGGCAACTGGGCTAGGACTCACAGACAGACAATACTACACAAGGCAGGAAATGGACAAGCGGAAGGACAGGAACTGAAAGCTGCCAAGCAGCCACTGAAAAACACAGACAGACAAGAGTCAGGACTGAAAGCTGCCAAGCAGCCACTAAGACAGAAACACAGACAGACAGGAACTAGACAAGGAACACAGACCAGAAACAAGACTAGGGAAAGCAAGAACCTAAGCTATACTACACACAGACTAACTAGAATCGGACAAGAAACCAGACTAGGCAGAAGTGCAACAAAGCACCAACAAACCAGGGACCTTAGACGATGCAAAGGCCAACACAGAAGTTTCCAGGTGGTTCATAAAGCCCATCAGCAGCTGAAGTTCAGCTGCAGGAATCACAAGGCACGGGTGCTGTTCAGGCACAAACCAGAAAAGCAAGTCTGGTAGCCTGGAAGATCCGGACCGGACTGGGCTGAAGTCTGGAACGTGTGACAGTTCATAGCAGCCACTGGTTCAGGCCACCAGAGGGCGAGGTGAGCATGGACAAGGAAACAGTCACCACCGTGACATATATTTACTGCTTCTGTAGTCTCTTCTCAGGAACAATTATTAGTACTGTAACATAATATATGCAGAGATCTATTTTTACATAGTAGATGACGGCAGAAAAATACCTGCACGGTCCATCCAGTCTGCCCAACAAGATAAACTCATATGTGCTACTTTTTGTGTATACCTTACCTTGATTTGTATCTGTCATTTTCAGGGCACAGACCGTATAAGTCTGCCCAGCACTATCCCTGCCTCCCAACCACTGGCTCTGGCACAGACCATATAAGTCTGTCCAGCACTATCCCCGCCTCCCAACCACCAGCTCCGCCTCCCACCACCGGCTCTACCACCCAATCTCGGCTAAGCTTCTGAGGATCCATTCCCTCGGAACAGGATTCCTTTATGTTTATCCCACGCATGTTTGAATTCCATTACTGTTTTCCTCTCCACCACCTCCCGTGGGAGAGCATTCCAAGCATCCACCACTCTCTAATTGAAAAAATACTTCCTGACATTTTTCTTGAGTCTGCCCCCCTTCAATCTGGCTAGGTATTTTTGTGTAATACCTAGCCAGATCTTTGGTATAACCTTAGTATTTTCTTATGCTTGTTTGCCAAGTTTGCTAATTATCAATATCCTATGTAATAATTTGCACCTCCAACGTTCCATCGCTGTCTGGCTGCCTGGGTTCATAACATCTCATGACATCAGCCATTCCCTCACTGCCCCACCCTCGTGTCAAAACATGACGACGTCAGAGGGCGAAACAGTGGAATCATCATGTTGAAGAGTATTGGTGATAGTGGTGATCCTTGAGGTACTCCACATACTAATTTCCCCGGTGGTGATATGTTTGAGTTTGATTTTACTTGATAAGTTCTGGTGGTTAGAAAACCTTTAATCCAATTAAGTACGTTTCCTTCAATCCCGAAGTGGCTGAGTAGTCTTAGTAGTATATTGTGGTTTACCATGTCGAATGCGCTCGACATGTCGAACTGGAGGAGGAGTATGCTTTTACCTATGGCTATCTCCTGCTTGAATTTGGCCAGGAAGGTGACTAGTAAGTTTCGGTACTAAGGTGGGAGCGGAATCCTGATTGTGAATTATGTAGTATTGAGAACTTGTCCAGGTATTCCGTGAGCTGTTTAGTCACCAGACTCTCCATCATTTTTACTACTAGTGGGATAGACGCAACTGGGCGCTAGTTAGTGAGATCGTTTATGCTTTTCTTGGCGTCTTTTGGTATTGGGGTGAGTAGGATGTTAACATATTCCTCAGGGAAGAGACCTTGTTGTAACATGAAATTTAGGTGGGATGTGAGGTCTAATATGAAGCGATCGGGGGTGGATTTTAGTAGATAACTGGGACATGTGTCCAGTTTGCAATGGGTCTTGGCGAATCTGTGGGTCGCTTCTGTAACTGATTCGGTGTTGATGAGATTAAATGCTGTCCAGATACAGTCAGCTGGGTATCCGTCGGAGGTTAGATCCAGTTCGTTGAAGAAGTTTTCAATGTTGGTGTTGTGATGAGGAAGTGTGCTGCATAGTTTTGCTATTTTTTCGTTGAAGTAGTTAGCAAGTTTGTCTGCGTTGGTTGTGGTGACAGGGGTGATGTCCAGTAGCTTATTTACGAGTTGGAATAGTTTCTTCATATCTTTGTAATCCGGTCCTAGTTTGGTTTTGTAGTAGGACCTTTTGGTTTGTTTTATTGCATATTTGTATTTTCTATGTATGTGTTTTCTATGCGTTGAGTATCTGTTCGTCTTTTATTTTTCTCCATGCTCGTTCAAGTTTCCTGGATTGTGTTTTGAGTTTTTTTAGTTCGTCATTGAACCATGGTATTGTATTCTGTCTTTTTGATATTCTTGTTTTTAAGGGTGCTATTTTAATACGCTGCTACATCTGTCATCCCAGCAGTTAAGATAAAGTTTGGAGTCTGTTCTTATTGTCCATTCATTGTCATATATCTGTTGCCAGAATACTTGTGGATCTCTTTGCCCTCTTGTAGTATAGGTTGTATGTTCTGGTTTGCGGTTTGAACCCTTCTTCCGCCAGTTTAAAGTTAGGTTCAATTTGTAATGGTTGGTCCAAGGTGTTGCTGTCCATTTGATGTCTGTTATTAATAGGTTGTGGTCTGTGGACAATTTATGTGATAGGAGGTCCAATGTGTGACCCTTGATATGGGTCGGTTGCATGTGAGGCCATTTGAGATCCCAGGACTGTAGGAATTCTTTACATTCCCGCACGTTGGTGGAGTTGGGATCCTCTAAGTGAAGGTTAATGTTGCCTAGTATTAGTGTGTTGGAGTTGTTTACACAATTGTTTGATATGAAGTCTGTGAAAATGGGCTGGGTTTCGTTCCAGTTGCCGGGTGGTCTGTAGAAAAGGACGCACTTCAGGTGATCGATCAGGGAATTGTTATGGATTCTAAATGAGGCAATTTCTAGTTGGGGTGTTATGGAGTCGGTGATGGTTTTGATGGTGAATTGTTCTCGGTAGATTAGTGCTATGCCTCCACCTCTCTTTTCCAGTCTGGTCCGATGAGCGATTTTGTAGCCCGGAGGGCATAGTTCAAGGATTATGGGGTCCTTTTGGTTGTGAATCCACGTTTCATTGATAAAGATGAGATCAAGGTTTTCTGAGGTAATCCAGTCTGATATTGTTGTTGTTTTGTTAATTACAGACCTAGTATTGATGTACCCCACCTGGATATTTTGGTATGGGGCTGCTTGGTTTGGTGTTAGGTTGATTTTTGATAGTTGTCGTTCCTTGGGTGGTGGTCATTTGTTATGGTCATTTCTCCCGTTTTGTTGGTGTTGTCCTTTATTGTGGTGAGTGTCGGTTTGGTGGAGAGTGGAATGGTTGATCAGCTTTTGGTTTTTTTTAGGATAGGTATGAAGTAATGTTCTGTGAATGGGGTGGATAGTGCTAGGTGGATCAGTGAGAGGGAATAGATTACCAGAAGTATTTTGATTGTGTTCATTTTGTTGTCAGTTTGGGATAACTAGGTTACTCACAGTAAGATGCTCGGGAGTGATGTCCTGGGCATGGAGCAGTGTAACTCTAGTCACTGTTCTGCTGTTATAAGGTCAGGAGGCTCCATTGAGGAGGTCATGGAATCCTCAATCTGTTCTTTGTTTTGACGGCCGTCAGTGTTTTATGCAGCGAACGGTATTTGTAACCAGTGTTTTGGTTCTCTGGTACTATGTTTTCGGTTCACTGCGCGCGGTTACTAAAGAGAATCATCTAGTGTCCCTGAAGGCCTAGCACTAGGCCTCTTTGTTTTGTTGTCTGTGTTTTCTCACAGTGAATCACATGACTTTCCTGAAGAGATGATATTTAACTGTACATTTACTAAACGACAAATCTAAACAACACAGGAAAGATGAATAGCTTTGAACTTCATGAACTGTAGAAACAGTACCACCACTTCAAGTGAGAAGGAAATGGAATTCACAGCAGCAGACATTTGCAACCACACACTACCTTCTAAGGAAAAAAGGTTAGAAATATTTGTACAAAGCAAAAGGAATGTGTCCAATAGTTTAATACAGAATTCACTTCATCGTCATGTTCACGCATAAGGCCCTTCATACTGGTCAGCTGGATTATCTAGCCACATTGATTCCCTACGTTCCTACCCATCAGCTTCAATCCTTAAATGATCATTGACTTGTTCTGCCTAACCCCTTGTGGGATTATTGGGAGTCAACTATGAAAAGCGCTTTTTTATTTTTTTGCACCCTTTCTCTGGAACATACTGTTCCCTTTCTATTCCATTCGGAACCCTTTCACAAAAAATGTAAGATCGATTTAAAAACTCATCTCTTTGGTTTCGCATTCACTAGTTTTTAGAGAGCTGGGGGGGGGGGGGGGGGGGGGGAAACCTGCAGTGTAATGTACCTGAACTAGCAGTCAATGCTATGCTACTTGAATGCTCTTGGTATGTGTGAGTTACTTTCCTTTTACCTGATGGAGTTCTTTTCTTGTGATTTTTACTTTATATTTTACATCGCCTTGATTTGCAATGTAAAAAGGGTGATTTTAGCAAATACAAATAAACATAAACATTTATTTTAGTGCCTGGGTGTCTATTTTGTTCCATTAGCAAAATCAGCTTATTTTATATGGGAAAGAACAAGAATTAGAACAGTTAAACACCTCAACACCTCATTTCAATATATCTAAATTTTTCAAATTGTTCAGTCATCTGCCCTTATGTTCATTTGTATAGTCTCAGCAAACCAAAGATAATCCTAAAACTTATTGTGACAGGAGAGTAAGGGCCCCTTTTACCAAGCTGTGGTAAAAGGGGGGCTGTGGTAGTGTCGGCACTTAAATTTGCCACGCGCCAAGGCCCCCTTTTACCGCAGCAGGTATAAGGTTGTTTTCGGCAAAAAAAAAAAAAACAAATGGCCCTGCGCTAATCACAGAGATTGGAATGTGGCCATTTCCGGGGAGGGGGGGGGATCCCTTACCGACACCTATTTATGTGACAGTAAGGACTCCCAAACTAACCTAGCAATAACTGGGCAGAGAGCAAGGTAAGCCCTGCTGCTACAAAAATAAGCAATATTTTTGTAGCATTGGAAATAGCATACACTAGGGATTGGAACTAACATCAGGCTCCTGTGGTAGCCCAATGGTAGTCCCAATTTGGTGTACGACCGTCATGGTAGCTCTACCGCAGCATTCTAAAAGGGTCCCTAAGCGAAATATGAGAACAAAAGCTAGATCTGAACCTGAAAATGCAAAACAAAAAGGCTCTTCACTCACTGGAGCTAAGAGAGGCTAGGAGAAAGGTAGTATGTAGGAGTACTACATATCCAAAAAGGTATCAGCAGTGAATTTGCAGAGGAAGACTACATCTCCCAGATTCAGTTGTGACATTTTGAGAGCAATGAAACATATATAGGGGTAGTGGACCAGGAGCAGTGAGAAAAAAATTACTTAGCTTTGTTTGTATGAGGATGAGGAGAAGGAAGGAAGTCTGCCTGAGGACAATACAAAGCAAAATGCTATGGAAATTACTGAAGGTTAAACACTGTGGTAAAAAAAAAAAAGGTTTTCTGTATGTAACCTATGTATTTTATCTTAAGCTGGGATGCTCAGGAAAACCTGGGTGTGGCCCAAGAGAAACCTTTAAGGCCTGTGTTTGACAGATGTGAAATGGTAGATTTGGTAAATTGTTCGGTTAATGTTTATCAAATCTAATGTAATAGGAATTATTTTCTGGATAAGGACTTGGAGGTTTTTAAGGCTACACTGGTGGACTGTAGTTGATTTGCAGATTTGACAAAGAGGTTAGGCTCATTTTCAAAGCACACAGACTTATAAAGTTCCATAGGTTACTATCAGGCTTATTTTCAAAAGAGAAGGGCGCCCATCTTTCAAAACAAATCGGAAGATGGGCGTCCTTCTCACAGGGTCGCCCAAATCGGCATAATCGAAAGCTGATTTTGGGAGTCCTCAACTGCTTTCCTTTGCAGGAATGACCAAAGTTCACGAGGACATGTCGGAAGCATAGCGAATGCGGGACTGGGGAGTGCTTAACACATGGGTGTCCTTGGCCGATAATGGAAAAAAGAAGGGCATCCCTGATGAACACTTGGTCTTTTTTTTTTTTTTTACGACCAAGCCACAAAAATGTGTCCTAGATGATCACCGGAGGGAGTCGGGGATGACCTTACTCCCCCAGTGGTCACTAACCCCTTCCGCCCTAAAAAAATAAATTTTTAAATATTTTTTCCAGCCTCTATGCCAGCCTCAAATATCATACCCAGCTCCATGACAGCAGTATGTAGGTCCCTGGAGCAGTTTTAGTGGGTACTGCAGTGCACTTCAGGCAGGCGGACCCAGGCCCATCCCCCCCTACCTGTTACACTTGTGGTGGTAAATGTGCGCCCTCCAAAACCCACCACAAACCCACTGTACCCACATCAAGGTGCCCCCCTTCACCCATAAGGGCTATGGTAGTGGTGTACAGTTGTGGGGAGTGGGTTTTGGGCTGGGGGGCTCAGCACACAAGGTAAGGGAGCTATGCACCTGGGAGCTTTTTCTGAAGTCCACTGCAGTGCCCCCTAGGGTGCCCGGTTGGTGTCCTGGCATGTGAGGGGGACCAGTGCACTGCGAATGCTGGCTCCTCCCACGACCAAATGGCTTGGATTTGGTCGTTGAGATGGGCGTCCTCGGTTTCCATTAAAGCTGAAAATTGGGGACGACCATCTCTAAGGACGACCATCTCTAAGGGCGACCTAAATTTCAAGATTTGGGCATCCCCAACCACATTATCGAAACAAAAGATGGACGCCCATCTTGTTCTGATAATTTGGGTTTCCCCGCCCCTTCTCCGGGACGTCCTGCGAGGACGTCCTCAGGAAAACTTGGGCGCCCCATTCGATTATGCCGCTCTATGTAACTTTGTATATAGTGTACAGCGCTGCATACATCTAGTAGCGCTATAGATATAAGTAGTAGAAAATTAGTAGTAATAATACTGCTTGACATGGCTCCAAAAGACACTAGTGGGCTCATTTTCAAAACAGAAAAATGTCTAAAAAGTGGCATAAAGAAGTATTTGGATGTTTTTCTCACAAAAACGTCCAAATCAGTATTTTCAAAACCTATTTTTAGACATTTTTCTATGAAGTCCATCAGAAGTGCGTCCAGATCTCCTGGGGGCATGTTGAGGCCAGGACTTGGGTGTTCCTAAGACTTAGATGTTTTTCAGCCATAATGGAACAAAACAAAACCGTCCAGGACTAAAACTAAGACATTTTGCGCTAGACTTATAAGTAAGGCACAAAAAGGTACCCTAAATAATCAGATGACCACTGTACTGAATCAGGGGTGACCTCCCCTTATTCCCCCAGTGGTCACTAACCTCCTCCCACCCCCCAAATATGTGATGAAAAACATTACTTGCCTGTCTCTGTGCCAGCCTCAGATGTTATACTCAGGTTTATTAGAACAGCATGCAGGTCACTAGAGTAGTCTAGTGGTGGGTGCAGTGCACCGCAGACAGGTGGACCCAGGCTCCTACCTCCCCATACCTATTACACTTGCGGAGGAAACTGTGAGCCCTCCAAAACTCACCAGAAACCCACTTTCACCACATATAGGTGCCCCCTTCACCCGTAAGGGCTATGGTAGTGGTGTACAGTTGCGGGTAGTGGGTTTTGGGTGGGTTTGGGAGGCTCAGCAGACAAGATAAGGGAGCAATGGTGAGATGTGTACCTGGGAGCATGTTATGAAGTCCACTGCAGTGCCCCCTAGAGTGCTCTATTGCTTTCCTGGGATGTCACGGGGACAAGTCTACTAAAAATGCTGGCTCCTCCTACATCCCAATGGCTTAATTTTGTGCGTTTTGCACTTGGACGTTTTTTGTTGTTTTTTTTAAATGGACCAAAAAACAAAACGTCCAAATCACAAAACCTTGTTCAAAACAGTATTTTAAAAAAAAAAGAGATAGACGTTTTTCTTTTTTTGAAAATGACCTTCTTTCCTATTTAGATTTTGGATATTTTTTGCAAAACGTCCAAAGTTGGACTTAGACGTCATATCGAAAATGCCCCTCCACAGTGCCTAAGAAGACTCTGAAGGAAGTATACACCTTTCACTGACTGAATAAGGATAAACTGCCGTTCCTGCATCAGAGAGTTGCACATATACAGCAGAAGGAGATGGAATTTAATGTTGTCTTGAATAATACAAGTGGCTGCCTCTGAATAAATGTAAACAAAAAACAATGTGACCTTGTGTTAGGCTGGTTATAATTTTGATACACTTTTTACTATGTCAGTTTGAACTGTATTCTGTAGTGTTATTCTTTCAGAAGTTTTCAATAAAAATTGAATAAATAAAAGGAAAATTAAACTGATAAATAAAAGTAAATGCAGTAGGTAGGGAACCCCACTCAGGAGACCTACTGGAGTCTTGGTTCCCTATCCCAGGGACCAAGGGTAGAAGTAACAGTGAAAGGGTTGCCAGTCTGTTAATCAACTGTTCCCTGAATCCTTAAGGAGAAGACCAAAGTGTCCTCATCTTGAAGTGATTGTTCAGGGAGGCTGGTCTGATCCACAGATGTTCCTCTGAGGCACAGAGTACCCTAAGACAGAAGATGTGGTCATGGAGAGATGGGAACATGAACCTTAAAAGAGCAAACATTAAAGCTGCTGACATCTGGAGATCCCAATCGGGAAAGGGACTGAATGTTGAAAACAGTGGAATTGGTGTCAACTACCTAAAAGTATAACAGGATAACTCACCTATACAAGGGTTTATCCTTAACCTGTTCACAAGGCAAGTTTCTAGCATCCAGGGAACCTACACTACCTAAAGGAGAGTTACCTACCATCACCACTGGGATAAGTAACCATATTACTAAAGGTTTAGCAATTCATCTAATGTAATGCAGGGGCATAGCCAGACTTCGGCAGGAGGGGGGTCCAGAGCCTGAAGTGAGGGAGCAAATTTTAGCCCCCCCCTGGCGCCGCCAACCCCCCTGCCCCCCCATTGCCGACGACACCGCCCACCATCGTTGACCCCCCCTCCCCCAACGTGTAGGACGTCAGAAACAGAAGGAATAGCAAGCCTTTTGCAAGGAGGACCTCGGCTGGCGGGGGGGGTTGGGGTCCCCCGCCAGCAAAGGTAGGCGGGTTGGCGGCGGGAGGGGGGGGGTCGAGCGGGTCGTCGGCAGGGGGGTCCAGGCCCCACGTAGCTACGCCACTGATGTAATGCCATCTAAACTAAAAGTAAAAGAATTATTAAGATAGACCTGAGGAAAGCCACTGCTTATTCCTAGAGGTAAGTAGCATGGAATCTTGTTTTTTTGTTGTTGTTTTGGGGGTTTGTTTTTTTTGGGGGGTGGGGGGAATTCTGCCACGTATTTGTGACCTGGATTAGCCACTGTTGGAAACTGGATGCTGGGCTAGATGGACCTTTGGTCTGACACAGTATTGCAATTCTTATGTTCTTATCTATAGCCAGTATTAAGAATTCATTGCTTATAATATCAACTATGAAATGCCTGAAATATGCATTATTTGTTGGGAATTTGTATATAAAAAGCAATGTTTCATAATAAAGATGTTTTTGTTGGACTGGAATGATAACTGGAGTGGCCTAGTGGTTAGGGTGGTGGACTTTGGTCCTGCGGAACTGAGTTCAATTCCCACTTCAGACACAGGCAGCTCCTTGTGACTCTGGGCAAGTCACTTAACCCTCTATTGCCCCATGTAAGCCGCATTGAGCCTGCCATGAATGGGAAAGCGCGGGGTACAAATGTAACAACAACAAAAAAAACTGAAAAAGAAAAGCACCATAAAATTGTTCCTACATAAAATAAAATTGTACAAGGGTGGATGTTTATGATCATGAATGCAACAGTGTTAAAAATAATGACTCTTTTATAACATGATTATCTCATGCCAAAATACAAAATATTAACTTGACTTGGTTACCTATAAATTGAAAAGAAAATCAGCACCAAAACCTAATAATCCACAAGTGGAATAACTCTGAAAAGGGAACCACACACCTGACCTGCAAACACCAAAAAAGTGGAGGAAAAAGACCTCAGCATCACCACTCAAGTCAACCAAAGTTTTAAGGCATAGCACACCATCAAAGGTTAGAAATAAAACTGCACTTAATATAGCAAAACAAAAATCTCTTCAGTTCCCAGAGTAAAAACCACACCCTCTCCAAAAGACATTACACAATGTGATACCTGCAAGGGAGCCTTCTCCAGAGTAGCCCCTGAAAGACTCTGCTTAACACATGACTATCTCTACTTCAGGAAGCAGGTGAAAGTTGGCTCTTTTAGGGAGAAAGTAACTAACTTGTTAGTCTCACTCACACACACAAGGAGTGACATGGGCCGCACATACTGCAGAAGCACACGTTTACCCACTCCTATCCTAGCTGAGATATTTAACCATCTCTCTGACCTCATGTGCAACTTTTACTTTCTAACTCTTCATACTCTCCTACCTATCTATGGGGTATGTTTACTAAGGTGTGCTATAGGCGCGTTAGCGTTTTTAATGCGCGTTAATGGTGGATGTGCATTAAATGCTAATGCACCCATAGGAATTTATAGTAATGTTAGTGTTTAACACTTCTTAACTTTAAAGGCGTGTTAAAACGCTAACGCGCCTTAGTAACCATACCTATATATGTTTCATCTTTGCTTTACCCTTCACTATCAATTAAAATGTTCTATTACGTATTGTGTTGACATTGTAAGTAGTATACTATGCCATAATTTGTATTGTTATTTTATTGCTCATGCTTGATCTATTCTTACTGTACACCACCTTGAGTGAATTCCTTCAAAAAGGCAGTAAATAAATCCTAATAAATAAATAAATAAATAAATGTATGTCCACAAGTAAGAAAATTAATCACAGTCACTGTAATTCCAAATAGATGAGTAATTATAATCCACTTATCTCACACTGTCTTCATAGTGCATATCTTCGTATCTGCAACCAGTAGGTCCCCGATACCCGACAGGGAATCCCTGTTTCGCTAAAGCTGAGTCAGGGGTAAATGTCCTGTGTCATGACCACAGCTCGCTAAGATTTTAGGGAGCAGTGGTCATGACACAGGATATTTATATGTATACCTTGGAGGAAAGGAGAAACAGGGGTGACATGATACAGATGTTCAAATATTTGAGTGGTATTAATCCGCAAACTAACCTTTTCCAGAGATGGGAAGGTGGTAGAACTAGAGGACATGAACTGAGGTTGAAGGGGGGCAGACTCAGGAGTAATGTCAGGAAGTATTTTTTCATGGAAATGGTGGTAGATACATGGATTGCCCTCCCGCGGGAGGTGTAGGAGATGAAAACGGTAATGGAATTCAAACATGCGTGGGATAAACACAAAGGAATCCTGTTTAGAAGGAATCGATCTACGGAATCTTAGCAGAGATCGGGTGGCGACGCCGGTAATTGGACAGTAAAACCAATGCTAGGCGGACTTCTACTGTCTACGCCCTGATCATAGCTGAATAGATATGGATGGGCTGGAGTGTAAATGTTAAGGGTCTGCAACGTTAGCGTCAGAACTTTTAGTACAGGAACAGTGCTGGGCAGACTTTTACGGTCTGTGCCCTGAGAAAGAAAGGGACAAATCAAACTCGGGTATACATATAAAGTATCACATACCATGTAAAATGAGTTTATCTTGTTGATATCTTTCTTATCTGTTCCCTTCTCCACTACTGCCAACTCCAGACTTCGCTCCTTCTGTCTCGCTGCACCCTACACCTGGAATAGACTTCCTGAGCCCCTACGTCTTGCCACACCCTTGCCCATCTTTAAATCTAGATTGAAAGCCCACCACTTTAACATTGCTTTTGACTTGTAACCACTTGTAACCACTCGCCTCCATCTACCCTCCTCTCTTTCCTCTACACATTAATTGATTTGCTTGCTTTATTTTTTGTCTATTAGATTGTAAGCTCTTTGAGCAGGGACTGTCTTTCTTCTATGTTTGTACAGCACTGCGTACGCTTTGTAGCGCTATAGAAATGCTAAATAGTAGTAGTAGTGGCAGACTGAATGGACCATTCAGGTCTTTATCTGTCGTCATTTACTATGTTACAGGGTTTTTATGCTAGTAACTTTACCCAGTGATGACACTGAGGTCTTTTTTCTCCACTCTTTTGGTGAGTACAGGTCAAGTGGTTCCCTTTCAGAGTAATTCCGCTTGTGGATTACTAGGTTTTGGTACTGATTTTCTTATTAAAGCTTTTTTGCTCCTGTGAACTTGTACCTATAAACTGAAACTGAAACCAGGTACGCAGGAATTAGGGGGTGGACCAAGGGTTTCCCCAAAGAGAAGAAATGCCAGAGATCAAAAACTGTATC
This sequence comes from Microcaecilia unicolor, assembly GCF_901765095.1. NCBI lineage: Eukaryota > Metazoa > Chordata > Amphibia > Gymnophiona > Siphonopidae > Microcaecilia > Microcaecilia unicolor. The sequence goes on along the minus strand of NC_044031.1, from coordinate 122,914,596 downwards.
CTCAAGTCTTTAATTAAAAAATATAAAATAAAGGTTGGGTCAAAGGCCCTGTGTACATAAATAAATAAATGTCCACTAGAGTATCAACTGCAGCACAAGTAACCAAATGGACTCCAGATTCCGGACAGAGCTATATTTTGGCATTAACACCTGCCTCAGGAGTCACAACATTGATTCACAGAGTCTCCTACCAGAAACACTCACACTGCAGCAGGCTCTGTGAATCAATTTTGTGAATCCTGAAGCAGGGGTTAATGGAAACACATGAACAGGAGAACCATGAAAGCTGAGACTTCCTAAAGAAATTAATCAAAACTATATCCCTCTCAGAACTACTTGAAAAGGTAGCTCTCAAAGTACCTCAAAGAGCAGTCTCCTGAATGGACATCTCCAACACCACAGTAAAATTCACACCCAGCACAGCACATCTGCCCCTCTTTCCACTGTATTCTTAATACTAGAGGAAATATAATATGCCTTAGAAATATTCCAGAGCGAATTCACGTGTATCATTTGAACCATATTCAACATTTCAACCATGGAAATCAAAGAATAAGAAAAGTTGCATTCTCACTTTTCTGATGGACATAAACCATAAATCCAGCAAATAAGGCATTTGGAGGGAAGTGTCATTCAAAAATAGAGCTATACATTGGTGTGCGGCTGCCTGACTCTGGCACATCTACCTGTATATCTGCAAGACCTGCAAAAGCTGCTTAGTGCAGAACCAAGATATGAATGGTTTCAGTCAAAGAAAATATTTTCCCAAATAATTCAGAAAATGCTGGCAAAATTTTTCTTAGGCTTTGCCTCCTATTAATCCACAAAAACAGATGTCTTCCAGACAGTTCTTCCAAACCATTCACTGCCCAGCACATATAAAAAGATAAGTTTCTCTGTTGTCTAAATTGTCAAGTTGAGTAACATAACACAGTAACATAGTAGATGGCGGCAGATAAAGACCTGTGATGCAAACAGGAAAGTTTAATGTACCAGCAACACAGTCATGGTCATTTTCTTTCTGTGCTTCAGTATGCTCAGTACTCAGTGTGTTTCTTCTAGCTAAAAAGGTGCCGGTACTCAAATGTCAGGCCACCCTTCAGGGATGAGGTGATCACTGAGGGACTCACCCCACAATAGCCAGGACCCCTGCAACTAGTCACAGAATCTATGACAAAGCAGAATTGGTGTGTAGAGCCTGAGTTCTTTCATTAAAACTTGGGGACCATGGGCCAATTTCAGCACACAATGGAAAAGGTGCCGGTACTCAGTACCCCCAAGTACCCCCTCAAAAAAAGCCCTGTTAGTACTGATATCTACATATCTCTCTACCAAACCTCCTCACACAAAGAGAGCCTCGTTTACTATGGTTTTTTTTTTAACCCACAGCCTGAGAAATAAATCCTTACTACATCAGCCCCTGAAATCACCTTATGCTGAGGTTTTAGAAACCAGCTCACTGTGAGATAAACATGAGCAAATAGCCCACTGCACCCCTAGTGGCCTTCACAGCCTCTCGTCTCCTCCATTCTCCAGCCTTGGTGCTGTAGGAACAACTTCCCTATGTTCCATCATGTGGCTGATGCTCTTTTTACCCTCACATCCAAAGCACAAATGAATCTCTTCTCCTCTGACTTTGAGTTTCTTCACTACTGTAACTGAAATCAGGAATATGCGTTTATTGGCATGCATTTGCTCTACTAGTGCACCTTTTAAAAAATTTAGTGTGCGCAAAATGAAATTAAGGGATCATTTATTAAGGTGCGCCAAAATGGACTGCGCTACTGTAGGCGTGTATTTTGGGCATGCACAGATCTATTTTCCAGCACGCTTGTAAAAAAGACCTTTTTACATTTTTGCCAAAAATTGACGTGCGGCAAAATAAAAATTGGTGCGCGTCCATTTTGGGTCTGAGACTTTACTCAGCCATTGACTTAGCAGTAAGAACTCACACATAGTAACTGTGTGGTAATCATCTATGCATGTAGAATGACAATTACTGCCTGGTTTCCACCACGCGCAGGAAAATAAAAATTATTTTCTGGCATATGTAGTAGATGCACATAAAAAACAAAATTACCGCCCAGCCCTCGGGGTAGCCCGGTGGTAACTCCAAATTGATGCGCAATGGGTGCACGTAGGTGCCTACGCAGCTTAGTAAAAGGGCCCTTAAGTTTTGTTAACCCATGAATTAATGCAGGTGAATAAATGTGTGAAACTGACTTAAAGAAAAAAAAATTAAAACATCAAAAAATCAGGAAAAAATGCCTGTGTGAAATCTTTATGCAGTCCAGCATTCAGGGTCATGATTAAGGCTACTGTACCTCCTGTAATTCTTCTGAACCACCTCCCCCCCCCCCCCCCCAGCCGCAGCTTCTGCCTTTCCTCTTCATGCTATTATTGTATTGTATTACAGTAAAGCATTCTGATACTACTAGACAAAATATAATTACAGAGCTACTACTACTACTACTACTACAAATCATTTCTATAGCGCTCAATATTTAAAAGCACTAATGAAGTCAGCAGTGGCACCAATCGCTTATGTACTTTTCTTTTAAATCCAGACTACATATACAAATAATTTTGGATGTTTAAATCACTAACGGGCTCATTTTCAAAAGAGAAGGACGCCCATCTTTCGACATAAATCGGAAGATAGGCGTCCTTCTCCCAGGGTCGTCCAAATCGGTATAATCGAAAGCCGATTACCATGTTAGTCCACTATAGGTGAGCATACATTAAATAACTTGAGAGATCACCTTTTTGCTCATTCTATCCTGACCTGAGGAAGGAGTTTGTGTGGATTACTCCAATACAAAGGTATCACCCTATACAATGTGCATACCATCATTAACATGTGTATATCAAATACAAATTGAAAACCTGATTTTAGAAAGCTGGGATGCACATGTCTAAATCTGTAATAAGTGCATATGGCAAGAGGATGGGAATTGGGTGGGACCAGGGCAGGACCAAAAAGTACACATGTATCCCCCGTTTCAGAGGGGGGCTGTACGTCTGTGATCACCATGATCAGCAATGGAATTTACAGCTGTTCCCAGGTACAGATAGGTTTTGTAGAAGTGCCTATTTTGGAATCCTCTGGTGTTCTCCCCCCGCAAAAAAAAAATTTTTGATCGTACCACATGATTGACTGTTCTGTACTTAATGGAGAGCATTTAGAGTTGTAGGTTTCCAAAATGGTACACATACATGTTTATGTGTTCGCACTTATAGTCTAGGTTCTGAAATATCAACTTACACATGTAATTGCTGACACACAGACATGAATACTTAGTAACAAAGTAACATAGTAGATGACGGCAGAAAAAGACCTGCACGGTCCATCCAGTCTGCCCAAGAAGATAAATTCATATGTGCTACTTTTTTTATTTGTACTGTCCTCTTCAGTGCACAGAACGTATAAGTCTGGCCAGCCCTATCCCCGCCTCCCAACCACCAACCCCGCCTCCCAACCACCAGCTCTGGCACAGACCGTATAAGTCTGCCCAGCACTATCCCTGCCACCCACCACCGGCTCTGGCACAGACCGTATAAGTCTAATAATGTGGGAAATAACTTGTGCTTTACAGGGAGTCTCAAGGCACTCACCACCGCTGTCAAGCTAAAAGATGTAGAATTGTTACATGAAGCCAGAAAACTAAACGCCAAGCTAGAGTTGACAGAAAACAAAAAAGTTATGTTGAGCAATGTTGTGGATTTTGAACATCTGGGTGTAAACATACAAGTCCTACATCGTATAGACAGAAACGGCTGATGTCTTTTTAAAACAAGTGACCGTCAGCCATTCCATAAGACCATATATCTGTTACTCCATCATGATCATTTTTACGGTATCTTCCAATATCAAACAGTTCTATAATAACAGAAATTTCTGTGAACACTATGAAACGCGTTATAGCCACAACCACATGTGCAAATCATGCTGTCATCTGTGTCTATCTGGCACATGCATGGTTCGGGAGGGCTATAGAGAGAGGTGCCCTATGTTTTAGACATTAACAATTGTAAAACACCCTCGGTTTGAACTGTTGAGCCAGACTGTTGTTACCCTGGAAGTAGGGAGGGTGGAGGGTAGAGGGGGTTGGGGGGGGGGGGGGTTGTGTAGCATTTGTTGTCTATAGCCCATCTGGATTGTACATTAAGTTGAACTATTGGATAATGTATTGAACTTGTTTATGTGAAAATAATAAACATACATTAAAAAAAAAAAACAATTGTAAAACAGTTGCTCCTGCCGCATGTAACCAGTGAATACACGTCATTTCTAAGTGTACTTTAGAAAAGGTTCTACAATGGTAAATCTATTTCTAAAATAATCCTGGAATTTGGCATGTCCTGACCTGGATGTCTCAATTCCGATTTCCACATTCTATCTAAAATCAAACTGTACATATCTGTTATCAAGCGGCCCCAGCACCACTACCTCCCGCACCACATCATGCGCTCCACTCTAGACCTAGTCCTTAGTGGAGTGCATGATCTGGTGCGTGAGGTAATGGTGCTGGGGCCGCTTGATAAGAGTGATCATAATATGATCGGATTTGATATTAGCTTTGAAGTAAGTATACATAAGAAATCAAATATGTCAGCGTTTAACTTTAAAAAAGGAGACTATGATAAAATGAGAAGAACGATGAAAAAAAAACATAGAGGAGTGACTGCGAGGGTCAAAAGTTTACATCAGGCGAAGATGCTGTTCAAAAACACCATCCTGGAAGCCCAAATATATTCCGCTTTTTAAAAAAGAGGACGGAAGACCAAACGACAGCCGGCATGGTTAAAAGGTGAGGTGAAGGACGCTATTAGAGCTAAAAGAAAATCCTTCAGAAAATGGAAGATGGAACCAACTGAAAATAATAAGAAACAGAATAAGGAATGTCAAGTCAAATGCAAAGCGCTGATAAGGAAGGCTAAGAGGGACTTCGAAAAAAAGATTGCGTTGGAGGCAAAAACACATAGTAAACATTTTTTTAGGTATATTAAAAGCAGGAAGCCAGCAAAAGAATCGGTTGGACCGCTAGATGACCGAGGAGTAAAAGGGGCGATCAGAGAAGACAAAGCCGTAGCGGAGAGATTAAATTAATTCTTTGCTTCGGTCTTCACCGAGGAAGATTTGGGTGGGATATTGGTGCCAGAAATGGTATTCGAAGCTGACGAGTCGGAGAAACTTAATAAATTCTCTGTAAACCTGGAGGATGTAATGCTTCAGTACTACAAACTGAAGAGTAGCAAATCTCCTAGACCAGATGGTATTCATCCCAGAGTATAAATGACCTAGAGATGGGAGTAACTAGTGAGGTAATTAAATTTGCTGATGACACAAAGTTATTCAAAGTCGTTAAAGCGCGGGAGGATTGTGAAAAATTACAAGAGGACCTTACGAGACTGGGAGACTGGCCGTCTAAATGGCAGATGACGTTTAATGTGAGCAAGTGCAAAGTGATGCATGTGGAAAAGAGGAACCCAAATTATAGCTACATCATGCAAGGTTCCACGTTAGGAGTCACCGACCAAGAAAGGGATCTAGGTGTCGTCGTTGATGATACGTTGAATCCTTCTGCTCAGTGTGCTGCTGCAGCTAAGAAAGCAAATAGAATGTTAGGTATTATTAGGAAAGGAATGGAAAACAAAAATGAGGCTGTTATAATGCCTTTGTATCGCTGCATGGTGCGACCGCACCTCGAATATTGTGTTCAATTCTGGTCGCCGCATCTCAAAAAAGATATAGTGGAATTAGAAAAGGTGCAGAGAAGGGTGACAAAAATGATAAAGGGATTGGGACGACTTCCCTATGAGGAAAGGCTAAAGCAGCTAGGGCTCTTCAACTTGGAGAAAAGGCGGCTGAGGGGAGATATGATAGAGGTATATAAAATAATGAGTGGAGTTGAACAGGTAGATATGAAGCGTCTGTTTACGCTTTCCAAAAATACTAGGACTAGGGGTCATGCAATGAAGCTACAATGTAGTAAATTTAAAACGAATTGGAGAAAAATTTTCTTCACTCAACATGTAATTAAACTCTGGAATTTGCTGCCAGAGAATGTGGTAAAGGTGGTTAGCTTAGCTGAGTTTAAAAAAGGTTTGGATGGCTTCCTAAAGGAAAAGTCCATAGACCATTATTAAATGGACTTGGGAAAAATCCACTATTTCTGGGATAAGCAGTATAAAATGTTTTGTACTTTTTTGGGATCTTGCCAGGCATTTGTGACCTGGATTGGCCACTGTTGGAAACAGGATGCTGGGCTTGATAGACATTTGGTCTTTCCCAGTATGGCAATACTTATGTATGTACATTTCCAGTTGCTTTTACTATTCATTTCACAAACATTTTCATTTCCATTGTTGCCCAGCTTGAAAACTGGTGATCTAGTGTTTCTCAGTATCACGATCAGTCTGTTATTTTCATGCTACTTGCTCTTGAGAGACTGGCAGTAACAACATTTAGAAACAGTTGTTCTGTGCTCCAATCAGATTTGCTCAATTTTGGTACCCTACATGTTATTTTGGCATTCAGAAGTTTGTTTCAAGTCCATCAGCCTGAGCCAATTGCTGATTTAAAAACAAAATAAAACAAAAATAAAAGTATGGGGCGGGAGCCAGCAATGGCTTCCACTTTCCGCTCCAGTTACAGTCAGCGGGGCTGCAATTTCAAAAGGTTCCAGCTCCACTACCTGGAATGAAGAGGCAAAAAAACCCCAACAACTTAGTGTGCTGTATAAAAAGAAGTATCTGTATATAATATATGTAAACCGCTTTGGTTGCACCCACAGAAAGGTGGTATATTGAATCCATGACCCTTTATTTACCTTTTGCTTCAGCAGCAGCCATGTGCCCAGGCATGCCACAATGTCATTATGTAGTTTTATGCACCTTGAGGCATACAACTCCCAGATTTTGTAGTATGAAGTAAAGGCATGTTAAGCACATTATTTTTGGTATAAGTTTTCAGACAGCAGCCCCAGTCAGAAATTGGTTTAAACTATGGGAAGATAAGAAGCAGGGCCACTGCTCACCCTTTATTGTCAGCATCGTCAGCCGTGGGAAGTCCATCATTAACCCCGTTGGCAATAGGCTCCATTTTATCTACCGAATCTTCTCCATTCTATTTTAAGAAACATGAAAAATAATTCAACGTTACAGTTCCTTTTGTTATACTTAAAACTGACACTAGTTATACAGTCGAGTCAACAAAGTAAAGGCACATTTAAGAGGAACAAACTGTGATGGCTATAGGGATTATATTAAATAAATATTGATTTTTAAAAACCCTGACCCTAGTTAACTCATCTCTCTTCTTAACTATAATTCATCTGCTCTGTGTGTCTGGGACCTGCTGCTCCTCCCTCGCCCCCGCTTTTCAGGTCTGTCCCTGGGCTCTTACCGCCGAGCTCTTTTTCCTCCTGTACATGTCGCCTCGGAACGTTCCCGGCTCTTCTTCGAACTCCGCGGCGCCGGGTTTCCAGTGAAGACGCCGGGCGGACAGCACGAGACTAAAAGTGTCCCGGTTCCTCCTCCTCCGCAGCAGGTGATGATGCCCCTTGGACCGTGACGGGAAAAGCGCGTAACAGGGCAGGTGCCGGGGACAGCGGGGATGATGTGTTACGGGCCCCTCCTCCGGGGGCTGTCTCGCGATTCTCACACTCCGCTTCCTTTCCCTCGCTCCGCAATAGTGACAGGCGGGGGCGCAGGGAGTCTCTCACCGGGGGGAGGGGGGTGCGCGCGCGCCCTGGCCGCCCTGTGCTCACAGCAACAGCACCTCCAATAGCGCTCTGTCACCTACAGTCAGCCCAGTTTGTGGAGATGGGGCTGTTTTTGCAGGCTGATGTAGATGTTGGACTGGGGTGGGGGGCGGTTTCAGAGCATTTGTAGGGTGGGTGGGTTAGTTTACAGAAAGGTGGGGCGGGCAGGAAGAATAGAGAATTCCGCCTGTTAAACTGTTTTGCCCTGTTCTGCAACTCAACTGCTACATTTCATTCTTAAGGGGAGTAGTTATCAACGTGGGCTGCTTTAAGATGGAAAGTTATAACCAGGGCTACGATAAAGACATTGTTTTACCACTAATTGGTGCTATTTTAGCACAGGTCCCATTTTATTCCGTAAGACCTAGTTAATAATAATTGGGGTTAACAGTAAAATAACACTTTTTAAGGCTAGCCCAAGTTGATAACTTTCCTCTTAAGTTTCTGCGCTACAGAAGCTGGAACTCCTGCCATAGAAATGCACTGGTATGTATGTATGTATGTTTGTGTGTGTGTGTGTGGAGGGGGGGGGGGTCTTATAGCTCTGGAACCAAATTAGTTGTGTCTTTTTACCTGTTTTTCCCTCATGCAAAGTATCATTACATTCCATTAAATTACTGGAGAATTAGTTTGCCCCCATCCAGATAGACAGACATTCTCAACCCCTTTTGTATTTCCATGCAAAATCAGGAATGTGTCTAAATGTTTTGTAGTATTCAAACCACACCCAGAACATGCCCCCTTTGACTATGTGCCTGATGTGTACATGTCATGCAACTGTACTAAAATTACCTTTAATTTTATTGTTCTTTCCAAAACAAAAGAATGTTTGGGTATTGCTCCTTTCAAACCCCCTTACATGTATCCCCTCCAGGGCAGAGACAACACACACACACACATATATATATATTTATATATATGGGTCAACTCTATATGTTTATTATTGCTGTTTAAGCAGGTCTACAGAGTTTCAGACTACTGTATTTTGTAAATAAGAAAATGTAGTTGTCTTCCTGAGCAATCTGGTCTAGCTTTCCAAAACAATTGGTGGTGCTAAACTCAAGCTTAAATTACCCCTTCCACCCCTTCCCCCCCTCCCCCACCCACACCCACCCACAAACACACACATACACACACACACACACACACACACACACACAACAACAACAACAACCAAAACAAAGAAAAAACAGTCTCATATTTTTCTAGGCTGTCAAGGAGACATTTCATTGCCTCCTTCACCTAGATTGGGAGGCCATTTTGACCCCTCTATAAAGAAAAGTTTTATAATGTTGCTCCTGAGTGTATCCCTTTTTAAATTCTATATGATTACTTCTTTTTTTAAATTCCTTTCCACTTAAAAAATGTTTACATTTATCAATCCAGGGGCCAAATTACTGGGACTAAATCCTGGATTAAGGTCTATCTATGCAAGTAGCACTAAACAGAATTAGAATAGCTACAAAAGCACATGCTATATACTATGTGCTTTGAGTCTGGTTCACCAAGGTCTTTTCTCTAGACTTCGGAAAAAGCCTTAGGAGCCCTTTTACTAAAGGTTTGGTATGCGGCAGTGGGCTTGCTGTGCGCCAATCTGGAACTACCTCTGGGCTACCGCAGGAGCTCAACAGTAGTTCCCACCCCCAGCGTGTGCCATTTCTAGCGCTACAAAAATATTTTCTATTTTTGTAGCACCGGTGCTTACCCAGTGGCAATCGCTGACCAGTTACCACTGGATTAGCATGGGAGACCTTGATGGGTGGGGGTAAGTGCTCCTCCCCAAAATGGCCATGTGGTACGTGGTTCATTTACCGCACGACCATTTCTTTTTCTTTTAAGAAACAGCCAATTTTACTCACTGTGGTGAAAAGGGGCCCCAGTGCGTGTCAAAAACTGGTGCCGACACTAACGCAGGCCCCCTTTTACCAGAGCTTAGTAAAAGGACCGTAAGATGTTCTCCTTTAGAGAAGTGTGCAGGCCACACATTTTTATTTAGTTTAGTTTTTATGTAATTTATGGGATTTTTCATTTTATTTGGTTTTTCTTTATTTCAGGGTAATGTCAATAGTTTGCTGTATTCTGCTATAGTACATACTAGAGCTCAGTAGTGCACCTTATTTGCTCAAATAATATGCCCTATTGTTAAATATTCTGCTCCTTCGCTCTATAGTATACATTGTTGTGCAATAGAGCACACTATTCTTCGATAAATGACATTTAAAGGGGGGGGGGGGGTTCTACTGTTTCAGGTTGAAAACCACATGAAATGCCATACCATTTCCTATATTGTTTCAAATGAATGTACATCCCTAATCATTTATATACGTAATGAAAAAAAAGGTTTGCAAATCTTTATTGTATAGAGTTCAATCTTTATTGTATAGAGTTCAAAATGGTGCTGTTGCTGTGAACAATCCGGGGCTCATTTTCAAATGAGAAAAATGTCCAAAAAGTGGCATTAATCTGCATTTGGATGTTTTTTTAAGACATGTTTCTATGATGTCCATCATAAGTGCATTCAATCACAAGGGGGCATGTCAGGGGCATGTTAAGGGAGGGTTCTAGGCGTTCCTAACACTTGGATGTTTTTCTGCCATAATGGAACAAAACAAAAACATCCAGGGCTATAAGTTGGACGTTTCGGTCTAGACCTGTTTTATTAATGAATAAACCACAAATAAATGACCAGATGACCACTGGAGGGTATCACAGATGGCCTCCCCTTACTCCCCCAGTGGTCACTAACCCCCTCCCAAAAAATTGTGATTAAAAACAGTACTTACCACCCTCTATGCCAGCCTCAGATCTTATACTCAGGTCCATTACAGCAGCATTCAGGTCCCTGGAGTAGGCTGCGCGTTTGGTCCTGCTATTCTTATAAAAAAAACTCAGGCTGGCAGCCAGATGCACTAAACTTAACGAGCCAGCAACTTGGGTTTTAAACTGGTTCTAGCCAGTTTAACGCGCAAGTAGTAAACTGGAACATGCACAAAAGGGTTCTCCGAGCCATTTTCCTGTCACGGTAGCAACAAACAAAAATGGAATGCAGATGACGTAATTACTATTATATTGTGAATGCGATGCAATGCACTACCATTTCCAACCCCTTGCACAAAAGCAGTCCCTACCTTTACCGTGATATATTGAACTTGTGCTCAGGGGCTGCTGGTAACTCCAGAGCTATCATAAGCACGTCATAGCACGTCCATATAGTGCGTGCATAAGTCTCTTCGACGTGCTATTTATGCGTGGGTACGTGCGTGTGCGCATTTGTCGGAGAAGTCATGGCTGCACGCGGGAGAAAGCCCAACTTCTCCGACATGGATGTGCTGTGGCTAGCACAGCTTTTTGTAATATGTGAAAAGTGTTTATTCCCCCAACCAGGGAAGAGGCGAGACATCCTGCACATGGATAAGGGCTGGGAAGTGCTACAGCGCCTCTTCAACAGGCGTTCTTCGTACCCCAGATCTGTAAGTATTGCCATGTGTCCCTTCCTCTCTCCCTCCCTCCTTCTTTATCGAACAGTTATACTGCCAGCATATTATACATGAATGTTCATAATGTGCGTCTAAAAAAAAGATATTTTCTAGAAGGTGGGGTAGGGGTGGAGCTAAGGGAGTGTTAGTGGAATTGGTGGTGCGGGCGCGCCCTCAAGTTTTTCCCTTATCGAACAGTTGTACTGCCAGCATATATGAACGCTCATAAAGTGCGTGTAAAAAAAAAAGACAAAAACTAAAAAGACAGCACATCGTTGGTTTTTTAATGTCCTTTATTTCTTTTGTCATGCTATCATAGGCGTCCGGTATAAGAGGCTTGGGGAGGCTAAGCCTCCCCAGCCACAAGTGGGAAGATGGTAGAACGAGAGGACATGAAATGAGATTGAAGGGGGGGCAGACTCAAGAAAAATGTCAGGAAGTATTTTTTCACGGAGAGAGTAGTGGATGCTTGGAATGCCCTCCCGCGGGAGGTGGTGGAAATGAAAATGGTAACGGAATTCAAACATGCGTGGGATAAGCATAAAGGAATCCTGTGCCGAAGGAATGGATCCTCAGGAGCTTAGTCAAGATCGGGAGGCGGGGCTGGTGGTTGGGAGGTGGGGATAGTGCTGGGCAGACTTATACGGTCTGTGCCAGAGCCGGTGGTTGGGAGGCGGGGCTGGTGGTTGGGAGGCGGGGATAGTGCTGGGCAGACTTATACGGTCTGTGCCCTGAAGAGCACAGGTACAAATCAAAGTAGGGTATACACAAAAAGTAGGAAATATGAGTTATCTTGTTGGGCAGACTGGATGGACCGTGCAGGTCTTTTTCTGCCGTCATCTACTATGTTACTATGTTACTATGTAAGTGCAGCCAGCCTTCGCATAACAAAAAACTGCTGGCTGTCTACCCAGCAGCAAGCAAAAGGGGGATCTGAGAGACCCTGCCTTCTTTGCAGCATTCTCCCGTCTTTCTCCTCCTCTAGTCTGCTCTTCTTTGCAGCGCCGCAGTTTCTTTTCTTCCCTGCCCTGCCCCTCGCGACTCTCACTTCAGGTTTGCAGCGCCACGGTTTCTCTTCTTCCCCGCCCCGCCCCCCACAACTCTCACTTCAGGGCTGGCATACTGTAGCGATTACAGTAATCTGCTTCAGCGCCTCAGCCTTCCCTACCAAAGCTCCGTCTCGTTTGATGCGACTTCCTGTTCCGAAAAGGCGGGAATGCAAGGGATCACTGGGCTGTGGGTAGGGCCGGGAAAGGGAAATATGCTAGAACCGCAAGGGGGGAGGGGAGAGACACAAGACTTGGCTCTGCTGGATCTTGGGGGGAGGGGGATGGACTTGGACAGATAGAAAGAAGAGCTGGAGGGGGAGAGGAATAATAAATGTTGACAAGCTGGTGGGAGGGGGGGAGAGAGGAAGCGTGACTCACAGGAGGAAGCCGGAACCGCTGGGGAAGGATTGAAGATTGGTAAGTGTTCTCAGCTGCAAATAAGAACTGTGCTTCAGGTTTTATAAGTCAAAATAAAAAAAGACATATTTTGTTTCATGCAGATCTCTTTTGTTTAAATATAACTAAATGGGTTATAAGCCCCCTAATACAGTGCCAAAATTGAAATTTGAAAACTCATCTCTATTTGGTTGTTAATAAAAGGAGCTCATTGTGAACACTATCCACCCTAAAAGGATGTTTTGTGGCTGTACATGAGAATTGTGATATGATCCCTTGTTTCATATTGTTAATGGTCTGTGTTTTCCGTATGGGTGGTATATTGGTATATTAGGGTTGGCCCAGTGTAGCATTTATGGTACAGTAAGGTTCTGAGTGTGTTTCTGCACAAGTTTGTGCATAGTGTTTTGCGGTTCAGGGATTGTTGACCTTATTGAGGTGACAAACATCAACATTTTAATTTAATTTTAGTTTGTCATAACATCAGACATGGTTTGGTTTTAGAATATTTTGGATGATCTGGTGTTGAATTGTTCCATAGATGTGTATGTGGTTTAGTGTTGGTAACTGCTTGAAATAATTGAGTTTAAAATATGATATGTCATTTATGATATATAAATTCATTTTTACATGCACATAGAAGCATTACTTGTCAATAACCAGCAGCCCTTCCTTGGGACTCAGTCTCTTCTCCACCATGACAAATTTATATACTGAATACAGTGCAAGAAAACTTTCACTTGCTAACCTTCAATCTCTCTAATTAGGGTGATACTTGTAACTTTTCACATTTGGGATGGGACACCCTTCGCTCCCCTATATATTAACCCTGAGCAGATCATTGACACCTATAATGCGAAGTCTAGTCGCCAGATGTTACTTCACTAATGTGACCATTTCATTTTGGGATTTTCCATGGATGGAAATAGCAGTGTTTAATAATTGATAATATTTTTGAATAGTATACATTGGTTAGTATATGCTTTGAGCAACCACTTTATTTTTTGACATATGATACATATCTAATATCTACATTTAATAAAAGGTATTAATTGTGACTATTTTATTTTTACTTATTTTTTTCTGTGTGTTGTCAGACAATTATGGATGTAAGCCCCACCCTTAGCCCCACCCCCTTTAGCCTCCCCAAACAGTTGGGCCACTGACCGCCTATGCCCGTACAGAAGCACCAGTGGTTGCACACAGCATGGAAAAAGGACATAAGTTTGATGATTTGAAATGTGTAGTCATTGATCATATCCCCTTATCTCTAAGAGGTGGAAATAGAGACAGACGACTTATACAAAAGGAGCAACGCTAGATCTACAGATTAAAATCGTTAGTCCCACATGGATTAAATAACAGGGTAGAGTGGAAAGCTTTTTTGTAAGGGTGTTATAGCACATATTTTTTTGTAAAGGTGTCACATCATATTTTTGAAGGTATAGTCTAAGAATGCATTTTACGATGAATAGTTCCCTTTAAATCATTAGCGTTCTCTGATTGGCTGTCAATATTGGCGTCTGGTTTAAAATGCTGCCACCATTTTAGAAGGCAGACAGAAAGACTGCACACATAGATATCAGGTAGGAGAACAGCAAGCCATCACAGGTCCACGGGTTTCTTAATCTCTCTAGATTCTTAATCTCTCTAGAAACTTAATGCTGTTTATTTAATTTCAGGGCGATATAGAAGGCTTTGGGTTCAGCTCCTTAAGAAGCTTTCAGCGAAACAGAAGCTCGCTGTTGGGAGTACCCATTTATATCAAAGCTAAACAGCAGCTAAATATACGTTCATCTGTATGATAAAACATGCTATGAAAATAATAGAAAAATTAGTAGATAACGAGGTTTTTTTGACTTGTGAGGATACTCGCCAGCAGTTTTACTTAAAGAAAAGAAACATTTCAATGTAAACGCTGGGCGACCTGGTCTAAGTGGCTGTTAAATCAGCTAGTACCGAGTATCTGAAGTCTTTTCTTCATAATAAGCAAGATACTAATGAGAGAGTTTTTACTTGCTAATAGTGGAGTGGTATATTATAAAAATGCACTTGCCTTTTTTTATTACTATCACAGAGAGGTATGGCATAATGAGGGGAGGGTGCCCTTTATGCAGAAGTTCTGTCCAGTCAGTCTAAATGTGCCAACATTATCCAGTTCAGCACAATATTAGTCGCCAAGTTTATACAAAGTTAATTCTGTTGAGTGGAAATAAATCTGTTGGCTCAGGCTACTTACTACTGAAAATCCATCATTGTTTCATTATTGCTACTAAGTATTACATATTAAGGACATTTGCTTTAAACTTTGTGGTAAATTGTTTATTCAATCCTTACATGCACATGGCTTTGCTTCTTAAACCCAAAGTTGACTCCTAAGGCAGTTGAACAATTAGGTATAAACTGTTGTTTCTGATTTTACTTGTTTTGGAGTGCTTTGGGTTCTGCTGATCTGTACATCTGCTGTCTAAAAGTTTGGAAGATGGAAATGAGAAAATAAAAAATAAGTTTTGGATGTACTCTGTAGAAGTTGTTGTTGTGCACTGTGTGTATGGATGCCTGTTCTGGTTTGTATCTGTGATAATATTGGAATAACTGTCTATACTTATGGCTACGATTTCTGAACATGCGACATTACTAAAGGACAGGCTTTTAAATCCCAGTTGGTATATGTGCTAATCTCAACTTTGTCAAATGTTTCAGACATGTCTATGTACTTGCTCCCATGATATAACTGAATTCTATGGTGATGGCACAAGGAAAGCAAGTTTGATCTAGTGAAGACTAGCTCAGAATAAACTGCTCTTTAGATGGGCCCTAGTATTACCCTATTAGAAATGTGACCATACTATGACTCTGTGGTTACATTTCACTAATAAGTTAAACGATTAACTGACTTTCTTGAAAGAATTATATAAATTTTGAATACATAACTAGGGATACAAACACACACTTATTTATTCAACATTACAGTTCTTCATGTACATCCACAAAACAACCTTTTAGGGTGGATAATGTTCACAATGAGCTCCTTTTACTATTGACCAGATAGAGAGAAGAGTTTTCAGTTTTGGCACAGTATATAAGTCATCACAAGAACAAAATATAAGAAAACCAATGGACTGCATTAGGGCTTATAGCCCGTTTAGTTATGTTCAAATCCGCATGAAACAAAATATTTATTCTTATTTTGACTTATAAAATCACTTGTCCCTGAAACATGTCTCAAAACAGAATAATCCATTTGTGTGGAAGGAACTGCTTGCCCTGGGATTTGTAGCATGGAATGTTGCCATGATTTGAGTTTCTGCAGGTACTTGTGACCTGGCTTTGGCCACTGTTGGAAATAGGATACTGGCCTAGACGGACCATTGGTCTGACCCAGTATGGCTACTCTTATGTTCTAAGTCAGCTGTTCGGGGAAAAAAAATACAGAAGTACGCATCTATTTGATAGTGGAGAAAAAAAAATGAAAGATCGATGCCAGACAGATGTAGAGAAAGGAAGAAGAAAAGAGGAGATAGAAGAAATGGAAAGGACAACCTGGAAAAGAATTTGGAACAGTGATTCATGGAACGTGTGAAACAAAACAAAAAAGACTGGGATCAACCCAATTAGAAAATTAAATTCCCAGAGAACAAAGGTAGAAAAGAAAAAAAGTTATTTTTATGTAATACTTTGTAAGGACTGAGATGTACCTTCTTTGTAAAATATACATGTTTTCTTTTTTTATTTTGCAGAGTACAGAAGAAAATGCATTTCTGTTTCTCTTTTACCAGTATTGCATTGAGTCTGGCTTTGTTGGGCAGAGTGGAGGGGGTCTCTATTTCAACTTTTGTCTGCATGTTGTTTTTTTTTTTTTTTTGCTCCTTATTCTGTATTAGATGAGGGTCTGTCCATGTTCTGCATGTGCGACTGAGATGAAGGATTCTGCTAGCATGTAGTGTCTGTGTAGGA
Organism: Microcaecilia unicolor; assembly: GCF_901765095.1. Lineage (NCBI taxonomy): Eukaryota > Metazoa > Chordata > Amphibia > Gymnophiona > Siphonopidae > Microcaecilia > Microcaecilia unicolor. Next base: position 122,897,952 of record NC_044031.1, on the reverse strand, counting down.
ATGTGTAACAGTGCGGCTTGTTCCAGTTTCCCAATAGTAGGTATATTGGTGCTGTAGAGCCCAATGTAATATATATATAGCACTGTCTTTTCATAGGTTTGTTCGGGCTGTTATGGTGTGGTAAGTTTGGTGTTCTAGCGCAGTGTTTCCCAAGTTGGTCCTGGAGTACCCCCTTGCCAGTCAGGCTTTAAGGGTATCCACAATAAATATGCATGAAATTTATTTCCATATTCTGCCTCCTTTACATGCAAATTCATTGTGGATAGCCTGAAAACCTGAATGGCAAGGGGCTACTCCAGGACCACCTAGGGAAACACTGTTCTGGGGCTCAGTGTAATATTTGTAGCACTGTCTTTTCGTAGGTAGGTTAAGGCTGTTATGGTGTTGTAAGTTTTCAGTATAGGTTTTGGGTATCATTTTGCAGGGTTTTGTGTTATTTCACAAAGTGTCTGGCCCTATTTGAAAGTAGGCTCCGGGGCAAGGGCCGCCTTTGGTGGCCCTTGTCAACCAAAATAAAAATGCTCAGGACTAGTGGTCTCCACATCCTGTAGAGTCACCCCATAAACAATAGTCCATCTGATTTAAATAAAGTGTCTAGCAGTGGAAGGAGTGTGTGTGATGTTCCTGAGGTGATGGTCACAATTTGAATATTTTTACTTGTAGTTAAGAAGACAGGTTGCCTGCTCTGGCCAGTCTGGGGACCTCTTCTGCATCCTGTCTCCTGATGTAACTTCCTGTTTCCTTGCAGGCAGGACATCACATAACAGAGAGAGCCTGTATTAATCATTGCCCATCATAGCCACAGGCACTGTTGTCTAGCTGACACCAACTAACGCCTATTTTTATAAAAGCCTTCTCCCCCTGATGTCAATACCTGGCTACGCCTCTGGTGTACAGTTGGAGGTAATGGGTTTTGGGGGGCTCAGCAGACAAGATAAGGGAGCAGCAGTGAGACGCTTAACTGGAAGCATTTATTTAAAGCCCACTGCAGTGCCCCTAGGGTGCTCAGCTGCTCTGCTGGGATATCTGTGTTGCCAGTCTACTAAGAATGCTGGCTCTTCCTACATCCCAATGGCTTGATTTTGTGCATTTTTCACTTGGACTTTTTTTTTTTTTTTTTAGAAAATGGATTAAAAAGATAAACCACAGAGCACAAAAACATCTAGCAAATAGCCATTAAAAAAAAGATAGATGTTTTTTCTGTTTTATAAATGGCTATATTCCCATACAGATCTACTGACACTGAATCCAGAAGCTTGTGAGGAACGTGGCCTTTGAGGATGAAAGATGTGTCTAAGCTGGGATGAGACTCTCTCCTTAGCACCAGCAACAAAGGAACTCCTTCTGGCTCCAAGGACACCTGACCTCAGACAAACTGCAGAATCCTTATCTGTACCAAAGATAAGGCCTCTGCGGGGGGGGGGGGGGGGGGGGGATCCTTAATTATCGCCTTCATCTTGACCACTGCAGTATAGAAAGAAACATAAACAGCAAAAGCATAGGCAGCTTACACAGAGAGGGGCATTTTCAATATGACGTCTAAGTCCAACTTTGGACACTTTGCTAAAAACATCCAAAATTCAAGTGGAAAGGGCTATTTTGGAAAAGGGATTCTGTCTAGAAGCAGACCGGAATACAATATTTCAGACCCTGAATTGACTGCTCAGTTGAAAGGTAATTCCATAAGCTTTTGTTCAGGAACGTTGGATTGGTCAGCAAGATCCAGGTAATATTTGTTCTTCTCAAAGCAAAAACTGTATCCTTTTTAGTCCAGTATCACAGCCTTTACGCAAGGACTTCATTTTATAGAAAATACAAAAGTTTGTTTACAACCGACATAGAATTTTCTTTGTTCCTAGAACTGTGGAACCTTGTGTAGAAAGAAAGTTTGGAAATAGTCTTTGTTACTATCTTTTAGAAACCAAAGGGGTTCTTTCACTTAAGGTTAGCACATTATCTGGCTCATTTTCGAAAGAGAAGGATGCCCATCTTTCAACACAAATCAGGAGATGGGCGTCCTTCTCACAAGGTTGTTCAAATCGGCATAATTGAAAGCCGATTTTTTTGACACCCTCAACTGCTTTTCGTCGCAGGGACGTCCAAAGTTAATGGGGATGTGTCGGTAGGGAAGCAAAGACGGGACTGGGGCGTGATTAGGAGATGGTCATCCTCGGTTGATAATAGAAAAAAGAAGGGCGTCCCTGACGAGCACTTGGCCGACTTTACTTGGTCCATTTTTTTTCACGTCCAAGCCTCAAAAGGTTGCCCCAACTGACCAGATGACCACCGGAAGGAATCGGGGATGACCTCCCCTTACTCCCCCAGTGGTCACTAACCCCCTCCCGCCATAAAAAACAAGTTTAAAAATACTTTTTTGCCAGCCTCTATGCCATCCTCAAATGCCATACTCCCCGGGTCCATCGCAGCAGTATACAGGTCCCTGGAGCAGTTGTAGTGGGTGCAGTGTACTTCAGGCAGGTGGACCTGGGGGGTGGGGGGGTTGGGGGGCTCAGCACCCAAGGTAAGTATTTTTTCACGGAGAGAGTGGTGGATCCTTGGAATGCTCTCCCACGGGAGGTGGTGGAGAGGAAAACGGTAACGGAATTCAAACATGCATGGGATAAACATAAAGGAATCCTGTTCCGAGGGAATCGATCCTCAGAAGCTTAGCTGAGATTGGGTGGCAGAGCCGGTGGTGGGAGGCGGGGCTGGTGGTTGGGAGGCGGGATAGTGCTGGGCAGACTTATACAGTCTGTGCCAGAGCCGGTGGTTGGGAGGCAGGGATAGTGCCGGGCAGACTTATACAGTCTGTGCCATGAAAATGACAGATACAAATCAAGGTAAGGTATACACAAAAAGTAGCACATATGAGTTTATCTTGTTGGGCAGACTGGATGGACCGTGCAGGTCTTTTTCTGCCATCATCTACTATGTTATGTTACTGTTGCAGGAAAGTTGGGACACAATTTCTTCAGGAAGTCCTTCACTGGAGTTGGGCAGTGCAGCTAGAATGATTGGGTTTTCAGATATCCATAATGAATGTGCTGAAGATAGGTTTGCATGTTTGCTTCTGCCTGTGTTGCGTGTAAATCTATCTCCTGCATGTTCAGTTAGGGTAGCCTGAAAACATTACCAGTTTGTGACCTTTGAGAACTGAGGTTTGGCACCCCTAGGATACAATGGCGGTTGTTAGCATGAGCACATCTATGCCCAGAAGTGATTTGGGAAAGATATGCTGCCTGACAACACTGGCAGCAGAAGAGGTGAGCAGCTGATTCTGTGAGGGAATTAAAAGTGAATGGGCTGGTGTTTCTTTTGGGACCCTGTATAGCTAAGAAAACATTGGTACTGGAGCATGATTCACTAATTACATTTGAATTCATTTGGCAGGTGACTGTTACTTTGAAATGTGCTCCAGGTAACACTAGATTTCACGGATGCCTCTCTCATAGTAATTTAAGATGTTGAGGGCAGGCTCAAAGAAACTGGGGAAAATTGAGAAACTGGAAACACATGTCAATCTCTGCAAACTGCTAATTTGTTTTAATGTAGGACAGTGCCTCAGTCCATTGACATTTAAATCTGAGGGCATTCAGTTTTCCCTGTACAGCTGCCAGGAGATAAGTATGGCTTCTACTGGAATTTCTACTGGAATTCTTGACTGAGGTCCTCAAAATTCCAGTAGAAGCCATCCGGTCTTTGAATAATTTTTTTCCTTGCTTTTCATTCAAGAAGTATTTGGAGAGAGGAAGTGGCAGGGTGGTAACATAATCCAAAACAGTAGGTGACAGTGGACAGGCTCAGGCTCACTGCAGTTTTGGAGAGCACTGAGGAAGTCAATCATATTAGTTGGCTGATATCCTTTGTTTTCAAGTCAAATAAAAATAATCTGGTGAGGCTTTTCTTTTCTGCAAGTAATTCTGTTTATAAGTCAGTAGAACGGCTGTTTCCTCATTTATGTGAGCAGATACAGAACAAGCATAGACTGTTTCTGCAGATACAGCATTGAGTAGTACTGGGGGATAATTTGGGGGATAAGCTTCAAAATGTTCGATTACATTTACAGATGTTAGGTGTATTTTCTTCTTCCTTAAGAATGTGAGGACTTTTCTGAACAATTGACTCTGATCTCATAAGCATGCACATACAAATTCATCAGAAAGTATAAACCCTGCACATCGGAATCACCAGAACATTTTCACTTTATTGGAAAAAAATGTAGCTGATTTCTTACAGTTCATATAAGAAAATCAGAAACTTGCTGTACTGGACTTCCGGTTTGGTGCTCATTCAATATGGCTGCCTAGGGTATTTGCTCTGTGCTCTCCAAGAGTGTAATTATCCTGCAGTTCTTTTATAGCATTTTTATTTAGGCTTTAAATAATAGCATCTTAACTAAGAAGATGTCCAATGTGAACCAGACCAAAATTGAGTCTGTTTTTCCTCCAGCATACAGTGGTAGACATCCTAAATACCTATTAAAATGGTGAGTTCACGTGAGGTAAACGAATTGTTGGAACCTACATTAGCGGAGCTCACACAAATAAAAAATATGATTCAGAACAGTTGTTTAGCAATTACAGATTTAAAGTAAGATGTTAATAACATGAAAGAAAAGTTAGACTCTGTGTGTGAACAACAAGCGTTTCTTGAGGGCTGTGTGGTACAAAATGAACTTACAGTTAAAGATTTACAACATCCGCAAAAAACATTGGAGAGGATTCAATTGGAGCTTGAGGAGGCTAATAATCGAAGCCGTTGAAATAATGTTCATATATTAGGATTAACAGAGGGAGCAGAATGTCAAGACCCGGTGGGTTTTATTGAAAAAAATGCTTCCTGCCCTGCTTGGCCTCACTTTTCAGTAACCATTTGAGGTTGAAAGGGCATGTAGCATGCCTGCTTGACACCTGGCATCCATACAGGGGCCAAGGCCCTTGTCGTTAAAAAATACTGAGATATTTGCAAGCCCTTGAGATACTGTCTAAGGCAAAGTCAACCAGAAATATTGCTTGGAATGGGGTGAAATTAATTATTCTACCTGATCTGGCTCCGGTGACCATGAAGAAGTGAAAGGATCTTTTGGCCCTTTGACCACAGCTCAGAGCCCTTGGAGCGCAATTTGGAATGTTTTACCTGGCTAGACTCCGGGTTACCGTTGCAAATCACTACTCACAACTTAGAACATCCAGAGGCTCTATAGAAATTTCTTCACGACCATGGGCAAACTACTCCATGAATCTGGTGGTTTTTGAATTAGTATGCTATTACTGTTGCACTATCCAGCTTATAATCGAAAGAGAAAAACACCTATATTTTGACCCAAATCGGGAGATGGGCGTTTTTCTCGCAAAGGCGCCCAAATCGGTATAATCGAAAGCCGATTTTGGGCGTTTCCAACTGCACTCCGTCGCAGAAATGAATAAAGTTGACGGGGGCGTGTCGGAGGCGTTGTGGAGACGGGACTGGGGCGTGGTTATCAGCCGAGGAGAGATGGGCGTCTTTAGCTGATAATCGAAAAAAAAGGCGTTTTTACCGCGATTTTGGGTCACTTTTTCTGGACCCTTTTTTTTCACGAACAAGTCCCAAAAAAGTGCTCCAACTGCCCAGATGACCACTGGAGGGAATCGGGGATGACCTCCCCGGACTCCCCCAGTGGTCACTAACCCCCTCCCACCAAAAAGAAACCCACTTTAAAAACTTTTTTCCAGCCTCTATGCCAGCCTCAAATGCCGTACCCACCTCCATGACAGCAAAATATGTTCGATCCTGTCACAGCCTTTCCCTGGGTCAGATATGGCTCTCGGGTGCACTACAGGGTCACATCAGCATTGCATTGTGGTGGGTGTAGGGTATTGGGCTCCGTGATTTCATTAGCTTCTGTTACAGTCTCACGATGTTGGTAGTTGGTAGGCTCTTCTCCCATGGTGCTTTTCCCCCTGCCTACTGGGTCAGAGTGTGCCCTGTTGTGTTTCCGGTAGTCCATGACGTAGTGGCCATTTTTGTAAGCCAGTTTTAGATCCCTTCCATGTGTTAGCCACGTTAGAGAACTTAGTTCTTACCTTGAATGTGGCTGAAAGAGGGCATTGTACAACATTCTGCCAGCTCTGACCTGCTAATCTCACTACCAGGGAGACTCGTTGCCAGTGGTGGGGCACAACCTCTGATCTGCAGTTAACTGTGAGTAAGCATGCTTATTCCAATAAAGGACGTTTTCGGAGAGATTAGTGTTCAGGTGTCAACTGGTGTGCCAATGTTATACAGCAGTAACAAGTCCTAGAGGCCTGCGTGTATGCAGGTCCCTGGAGCACTTTTAGTGGGTACCGCAGTGCACTTCAGCCAGGTGGACCCAGGCCCATCCCCCCCCCCCACCTGTAACACTTGTGCTGGTAAATGGGAGGCCTCCAAAACCCACTGTACCCACATGTAGGTGCCCCCTTCACCCCTAAGAGCTATGGTAGTGTTGTACATATGTGGGTAGTGGGTTTTGGGGGAGGGGAGGTTGGGAGCTCAGCACCCGTGGTAAGGGAGCTATGCATGTGGGAGCTTTTCTGAAGTCCACCGCACTGACCTAGGGTGCCCAGTTGGTGTCCTGGCATATCAGGGGGGCGAGTGTACTACGAATCATGGTCCTTCCCATGACCAAATGGCTCGGATTAGGACGTTTTTGAGCTGGGCGTTTTTAGTTTCCAATATCGCTAAAACAAACAAACTCCCAGCTCAAAAACGTCCATTTTTTCGAAAATACGGTTCGGCCCGCCCCTTCATGGACCCATTCTCGGAGATAAACGCCCATGGAGATAGGCGTTTCCATTCGATTATGCCCCTCTATGTGAGATCTGCTAACAGATGCTATTGATTCTCAAGTTTCTTTTATTACTTGTTGTTAATATATTCAGTGAAGATGCTTTACTTAATTTCTTTTGATCCACGATAATGTTTCTTTGAAAAAGATGGATGTGATTCTTTTTTTTTTTGCCTGTTTAATATTTTTATTAGTTTTCAATACAGCACAAACAACTGTGCAGCAAAGATTATACATGGTGTATAAGGCAATAGAAGAAAAGAAGTAAGGGAGAGGAAAAGGAAAAAAAAACCCAAAACAAAACATGCACATGCCAAATCCAGTAAAAGAACATCAGCTAGTGATATTAAGCACAGCGTGGTACATTTTGAAAATAAGATACAAGGGGAGATCATTTTTCCACATGCAAGGCAAACAAGTGATTTTTTTGCAAGATATGTTTCAAGTTTGGAACAATAAATTCCATCATTCCTGATATGTGACCTGGTTCAGAGATTTCCAATGTAAAAAAATTACCTTCAAAGCCAATGAAAGCATGGTGTTAAAAAACGCACATTCGTTTGGTTTTAAACTGTTCTGTAAACAGCGGTCTTTAAGTACCACACACTTAAAAGACAGCGTACCCGAAAGGTGGAAAACAGCCATCAACAGCGACCAAATGTCTTTCCAGTAGGTTTGAAGACACGCACAATCAAATATGAGATGTTTAAGACTGCCTTGCTGAGAGTGACACGACCAACAAAGGTTAGACTTTGAGGAATCAGCGATGTGGAGTCTAACAGGTGTCCACAATGCCCTGTGCAGAAAGAAATACATAGATTGCAGCGCCGACGAGGACGTGGAGTATTTAAACAAGCATCTCCAAGTCCGTTCCCATAAACTATCCGAAATAGGTTCCTGAATATCTTCTTCCCAACATTTACGAAGGCCTGCGCATCGAAAGGAGGAGCTACCTAACATCAGCTTATACAGATGCGAGGCAACATGGCCGACTTGCTGAACCCTATGACTAATGGATGGATGTGATTCTAATTTGATTTGTAGATTATATATTTTGCTTAAATGTTGTTTTACTGTATGAAGGAAATATACCTGAATACCTTTCTTAAATAGCTTGGAAATAAATGGTCTAGTGTGGGCCTGAGGGTATGAGGTGGATCGGATATATGAAATATTGGATCACTAGCAGGTAGGGTAGTGTAGTGGCATAAATGTGTTGGAAATTTTAAATTTTATTTTCTTATATTATTCTGTGGATGCAATTTTGTTTTTACTAAGGTATACTATAGTAGTAATGTCCTTTACCTTTATAGGGCTTTTCAAGATTTTTTTCTTCACTGTATTATGGGAGGGCTAAAAATTGTGTCACGTGGAGGGGCATAATCGAACGGGGCGCCCAAGTTTTCCTGGGGCCGTCCTCACAGGACGGCTCCATGAAGGGGCGGGGAAACCCGTATTATCGAAACAAGATGGGCTTCCATCTTTCGTTTCAATAATACGGTCGGGGACGCCCAAATCTCAACATTTAGGTTGACCATAGAGATGGTCGTCCTTAGGTCGTCCTTAGAAATGGCCCTGCCCAGTTTTTGGCGATAATGGAAACTGAGGACGCCCATCTCAGAAATGACCAAATCCAAGCCATTTGGTCATGGGAGGAGCCAGCATTCGTAGTGCACTGGTCCCCCTGACATGCCAGGACAAAAAATCGGGCACCTTAGGGGACACTGCAGTGGACTTCATAAATTGCTCCCAGGTGCATAGCTCCCTTACCTTGGCTGCTGTGCCCCCCAACCCCCCCCCCAAAACCCACTCCCCACAACTGTACACCACTACCATAGCCCTAAGGGGTGAAGGGGGGCACCTACATGTGGGTACAGTGGGTTTCTGGTGGGTTTTGACGGGCTCACATTTACCACCAGAAGTGTAAAAGGTAGGGGGGGATGGGCCTGGGTCCGCCTGCCTGAAGTGCACTGCACCCACTAAAACTACTCCAGGGACCTGCATACTGCTGTCATGGAGCTGGGTATAAATGAAGAAGTGGAAAGTGGACCAGTAACTCCAGGAAGCTGATGTAATGATGGTATAAGATGAATAAAGTTTATTGTAGACTCGACACAGTACTGTGTTTCGGCCACAGGCCTTCCTCAGGAGTCTTTGATGATCTAAGGATGGAAAAACTTATCTCAGTATATGTTGGTCCTTATAAAGACCTACACAGTGTACCGACGTAGTGTAAAACAAAGCGTGTCTACATATAACTTTCAGACACGCTTTGTTTTTCACTGCGTCGGTACACCGTGTAGGTCTTTATAAGGACCAACATATACTGAGATAATTTTTTCCATCCTTAGATCATCAAAGACTCCTGAGACAGGCCTGTGGCCGAAACACAGTACTGTGTCAAGTCTACAATAAAATGTATTCATCTTATACCATCATTACATCAGCTTCCTGGAGTTACTGGTCCACTTCCCACTTCTTTGTACTTTTAGACTCCGTGGGTTTTTGTGTTCTTCCACCTAGGTGGACAATCTCCCTTGACTTTATATTCCATGGAGCTGGGTATGATATTTGAGGCTGGCAAAAAATATTTTAAAGTTTTTGTTAGGGTGGGAGGAGGTTAGTGACCACTGGGGGAGTAAGGGGAGGTCATCCCCGATTCCCTCCGGTGGTCATCTGGTCATTTTGGGCACCTTTTTGAGGCTTGGGAGCAAGAAAAAATGGACCAAGTAAAGTCAGCCAAGTGCTCGTCAGGGACGCCCTTCTTTTTTCCATTATTGGCCGAGGAAGCCCATCTCTTAAGCACGCCCCAGTCCCACCTTCGCTACGCTGCCGACACGCCCCTGTGAACTTTGGTCATCCCCCCAATGGAAAGCAGTTGAGGGCACCCAAAGTCGGCTTTCGATTATGCCGATTTGGTCGACCCTGAGAGAAGGACGCCCATCTCCCGATGTGTCGGAAGATGGGCGCCCTTCTCTTTCAAAAATAAGCCTGTAAATGTAAATGGTCTTAACCTCCCAATTAAACAAGCGAATACTTTCTTATTTGAAAAAAACAACTGCAGATATTTGTTGTCTTCAAGAAACCCATGTATCTATTGTAGAAGCCTGCAAATTGTGGAGTGGGTGGTAGATAGGTATTATTAAAAATAAAAATGGGCAGTAGAGAGCTTGTATTGGTTAATATATATGCACCTACTGGTCCTGCTTCTCAGTTCTTTGCAGAATTTACCACTATATTGGCTGCATTGTTTCCTTGTGAGTTTGTTGTAATAGGAGATTAAAATTAAGTTCTAGATCCTTTTCTTGATGTCACTAGAGTGTCTAGAGCCCATACAAATATAATGGATGCTAGATCCTTTTCATCTACATTAGGACTTGTTGATCCATGGAGAATCCTTAATCTGGATGGTAAGGATTATACTTTAGTTTCTCAAGTACATCAAATTTGTGCACAGATTGACTATGCATTAGTTTCTAAATCTTTAGTTGTGGATGTTGAAGCAGCAAGAATTGGTAATGTTGTTTCAGATCGTATGTATTTAATTGTTATTTCTATATTTCATATTGTTTTATAAATAAAAGTTAGAATTTGTAATGTTGTTTCAGATCATTCTGACATTTCACTGATTTTCTGAGATTTAAAAAAAAAAAAAAAAAAGCAAGTCTTTGAATTTCTGAACTCAGTTACTGAGAGGTGAGAGTGGGGATCTGAAGAGAAGCTTTTATTGCAGAGGTAGAGATGTTTGATAGATGAATTGAAGTAGTAGGATGCGGAGTTTGTGGAACAGGTAAAAAGTGATTTCACTTCAGAAGAGCAGAGGGAGGGCACATGCTCTTGAGAGGAGTCTGCCTTGCAGGGTCAGGGAAGAGCAAGAAGAACACCCAAAAGGCCAGAGGACAGGACAAGGGGACCAACAGAGATAGAGGCTGAGACCAGGTCGCAAAATATTGAGGGCAGTCCTTGACTGGAAGGAGATGTTACACCCTGGCTGACTCATCATTGTAGGAAATAACAGCAGGTAGACACAGGCTTGGCTGAGTCAGAGGAGAAGGCATTATGCAAGAGTGGCTGCAGTCACATGCTAGACTACAATATGCAGAATGCTTTGCTCCCACACTAATTTTTCTATTTTGACAGCTTTTTAATCTGTATGATTACTCTGTTTACATGAGAAGTCATATTAGCTTGTATAACAATTATTTTGAATTAATGAAGAGAAAATAGAAAAAAGAAACCCTTTGTTGTACTGATGAGTGTTGTAGTTTCACATCATGAGCTTAGGGTAATGGTTAACCTCACTGTCAGCCTCTTCCTGTTGTTTGCTGATGTCATCTGCTTCCTGGTATTCATTACTCTTCACACCAGATGACTTTAGATCAGAATCATGTAAAAACCATTATTTTAGCCAGTGGATGTGACTGTTTCATCATGGAAAACAAATGGGCAGGGTCAAGATTTTGAAATGCTGCAGATGAATTCTGACAGGATATGCATCCTTATCAGAGATGCCAAGGGTAGACCTGCCTAAAGGATGAGATTGAAGGCCAGAGAGTGATTTTTTTTTTCAGATAATGTGTCTGGGATTTATATCACGAAAACTAAAAGGACACAGACAGACAGGAGGCAATATGAAACAAATTTCAAAGGAATTTGCCCAAGTAACTAAGCAGTTATCTGTGTACATTTTCTGCCTGCCACTTCACTGCAAAGAGTATGTGCATAGGTTTCAGAGCACGTGAACTTCCAGACACAGGGGAAAGCAATATGGCAGGGAGAGGCAAAGTAGAAAGGAGAGTGGACTCACATTTCTTCCCACTGGTTAGAAACATAGATAAATGAAGACTATCCAGCTTATTTTCGAAAGAGATTGCCGGCCATCTTCCGACACAAATCGGGAGATGGCTGGCGATCTCCTGAACCCGGCCAAATTGGTATAATCGAAAGCCGATTTTGGCCGGCTTCAACTGCTTTCCATCGCGGAGCCGGCCAAACTTCAAGGGGGCGTTTCAGCAGGGTACAGAAGGCAGGATGGGGGTGGCATGGGGGCGTGGTTACAAGATGGCCGGCTTCGCCCGATAATGGAAAAAAGATGGCCGGCTCTGACGAGCATTTCGCCGGCTTCACTTGGTCCATTTATTTTCACGACCAAGCCTCAAAAAAGTGCCCCAATTGACCACATGACCACCGGAGAGAATCGAGGATCACCTCCCCTTACTCCCCCAGTGGTCACCAACCCCCTTCCACCCACAAAAAACAATAAAACAAATGTTTTTTGCCAGCCTCTATGCCAGCCTCAAATGTCATACCCAGCTCCCTGACAGCAGTATGCAGGTACCTAGAGCAGGTTTTTGTGGGTGCAGTGCACTTTAGGCAGGTGGACCCAGGCCCACCCCCCTATCTGTTACACTTGTGGTGGTAAATGGGAGCCCTCCAACCCCCCCCCCCCAAACAGCCACTGCACCCACATGCAGGTGCCCCCCTTCACCCCTTAAGGCTATGGTAGTAGTGTAGAGTTGTGGGGAGTGGGTTTTGGGGGGATTTGGGGGGTTCAGCACCCAAGGTAAGGAAGCTATGCACCTGGGAGCAATTTTTATTATTTTTTAATTTTTAGAAGTGCCCCCTAGGGTGCCCGGTTGGTGTCCTGGCATATGAGGGGGACCAGTGCACTACAAATGCTGGCTCTTCCCATGACCAAATACCTTGCATTTTGCCAGGGTTGAGCTAGCCGGGCCCGGTTTCATTTATGGCCGAAAACCGAAGCCAGCCATCTCTAAACCCGGTGATCTCAACATCTGATCTAAATATTGAGATTTAGCCGGCCCTAACCGTATTATTGAAAGAAAAGATGGCCGGCCATCTTTTTCGATAATATGGTTGGCTCCGCCCCTTTGCGGACCCGGCCCCGAAGATGGCCGGCCATCTATTTGGCCAGCACCGTTCGATTATGCCCCTCCACATGGCCTATCCAGTCTGCTCATCCATACCATCTACTCTTCCTTTTATTCACTGAGGTGTCCTTCTACTAAGGCAGTGATGGGCAACCTTTTGAGCTTGGTGTGTCAAAATTCACCAAAAAACCGAGCCTAACTCGGGTGGTGTGTCACTTCAAGAAAAATCACTGCTACTAGGAACGCCCCCCCGGGCCCCCCCTACCTGAGATCGCTGCCCACCCGAGGTCGCCGGGCCCCCCCTCCACCCGCTACCGGGCCCGGAACTAACCTTAAAGCCTCCTTTCATGTTGCAGCAAGCAGCAGCAGGGCAGACCTCTCCTCCTTCCTTCTGTGCTCCGCCCTCGCGGACGTTACGTCAGGCGAGGTCAGGACACGGAAGGAAGGAGTGGCCTGCCCTGCTGCTGCTTGCTGCGACGTGAAAGAAGGCTTTAAGGTTAGTTCCGGGAGTGAGGAGGGAGGGCGGACCACACTGCGGCGGCGCCGCGTGTCATCCAAAATGGCTACGCGTGTCAGTGCTGACACGCGTGTCATAGGTTCGCCATCAGGGTACTAAGGTATGCTAACAGATTTAGCACGTGCTAAATGATAAGACACCCATAGGAATATAATGGATGTCTTATCATTTAATGCATGCTGAACCATCAGCTCACCTTAGATCCTATGTACTTGTCCCAAAATTTTTTTCAATTTAATTTTCATCTCCACCACCTCAACTGGGAGGCCATTCCACAAATTCACCACCCTTTCCATGAAGAAATATTTCCTCAGGTAACTTCTGAGTGTATCTTCTTTCTCCTTCATCATATGCCCCCTCATTCCAGAACTTCCTTTCAATTGAAAGAGACTTGCCTCCTGTGCATAAATGCCTGTATCATATCCAGTGCTTTTTTTGTGCCGGTACGCAATGGTACGGCGTACCGGCACTTTTTTCTCCCCCCCCCCCCCCCCCTGGCGAGTCCTGACCCATTCACTCCCCACCCCTACTTACTTTGACTGGCTCTGTAGTGTCAGCATCGGACTGAGCAAGCAGCAGCGCGAACGGTGCAGGTAGCGACTCAGCGAGTGAGAGAGGCTGTAGGCGTCGGAGCTTCCCTCTGTGAGTCCCGCCTATGCGGAAACAGGAAGTTGTAACAATGTAGGCAGGACTCGCAGAGGGAAGCTCCAATGCTGACAGCCTCTCTCACTCGCTGATTCGCTACCTGCACCGTTCGCGCTGCTGCTCACTCAGTCCGACACTGACAGCCTGTGGAGATTGAGGACGGGCTGGGAGGAGGATGGGCTGTGGGAAGAATTGCTGGACATGGGAGACGGGAGAGCAGGGGAGAGAGGAGAATCGCTGGACATCATGGGAGGGGAGGGCAGGGAAGAAAGAATTGCTGGACATCGATGGGAGGAGAGGGGAGGGGAGGAGAGGGCAGGGAAGGGAAGAGAGAATTGCTGGGCATCTGGGATGGGAGGGGAGAGCAGGGGAGAGAGGATAATCACTGGACATGGATGGCAGGGGAGGACAGGGGGCAGAGAAGAATTGCTGGACATGGATGGGAGGAGGGCAGGGGAAGGAGGAGACATACTGGACATGGATGGGAGGGGAGGTCAGGGAAGAGAGATTCGCTGGACATGGATGGAAGGGGAGGGCAGGGGAGAGAGGAGAATTGTTGGACATGGGAGGGGAGGGCAGGGGAGAGAGGAGACATGCTGGACATGGATGGAGGGGAGGAAAGAGAGGAAGGAGATGCATATGGATGGGAGGGCAAGGAAGAGAGGAGAAATGCTGGAAATGGATGGAGAGGAGAGCAGGAGATAGAGGAGAATTGCTGGACATGGATGGATGGAGGGGTTGGCGGGGAGAGAGGAGAAATGCTGTACTTGGATGGAGGAGAGGGGAGAGAGAATTATTGCTTTATATGGATACAGGGGAGGGAAGAGAGAGGAGAAATGCTGGACATGGATGGAGGGGAGGAGAGAGGAGAAGTGCTGAACGTGGATGGAGGGGACGAAAGAAAAAAGAAGATGCACATGGATGGAGACGAGGGAAAGGGAAGAGAGGAGAAAAACTGCACATGGATGGAGAAAATAGGCAAAAGCTGGATGCACGTTGTACCTCCTCCAGTCAATTCCACCGAGGAGGACTCAGCTTTTACGTATGGATGTAGGGCAAGAAATGAAGAAGAGGAAAGTAAAGAAATATATGGAAAGGAAGCCCTGGAAACAGAGTTAAGAGAACAGATAGAGAGCAGCAGAATCAGAGGCTGGGACCAATAAGGATAGAAAAACAAAGTCACCAGACAACAAAGGTAGAAAAGATCATTTTGTTTTAATTTGAAATATGTCCAATTTGAGAATTTACATCTGCTGTCTTATTTTGCACTGGGTATACTTGGAGCTGTAACAGCTTACAGAAATTATTTATATTGAAAAAAAATCACGTTATTTTTTTTCTCCTATACTAGTATAATATTTTCAATGATGTCTGTTTATATGCGCCATGGCTGGTATAAGGCATGTGGCCAATGTGGGTGTGGTTATCATAGGGGTGGGGCCATATGTGGTGACCCCGCCCATAATGAGTACCGGCACCTTTTTTCTACAAAAAAAAGCACTGATCATATCTCTTCTCTCCAGCCTTTCTTTCAAAGTATACATATTTTTTTTGTCTGCCCCCATACGCTTTATAATGAAAAACACTAACCATTTTAGTAGCCACCCTCTGAAATGACTCCATCCTGTTTATATCTTTTTGAAGGTGCGGTCTCCAGAATTGTACACAATATTATAAATGAGGTCTCACCAGAGTCTTATACAGGGGCATCATCACCTCCTTTTTCCTACTAGCATTTCCTCTCCCTATGCACCCTAGCATCCTTCTACAGACCTGCCAAGTCTCCCACTTTTGTGGGTCATCTCCCGAACTCCCACTGGGGAGCCGGGATCTCCCACTGAACAGCCTCCCTTTCCAGTGACAGCAGGAAATGCCTTCATAAAATGTTGTCTCAGTGGCACCAGGAGATGGTGTTTTATGAAGGTGTATCCTGTTGCCTCTGGAAGGGGAAGGTACTTCTGATGCCCCTAGCCACAAATTGGTGTGTGCCAGGGGTGGGCTGGTCAGAGCTATGTGTGGAGTGGGGTGGAATTATGGGCAGGCCCTAAATCTGCTTGGAAGGTTGACCCCCGTGGCAGCTCTGCTTCTAGCTTTCACTGTCGCCTTTTCTACCTGTTTGTCCACTTTAAGATCATCACATACTATCACTTGGCTTTTCTCTTCTTAGGCTTGATCAGGATCAGTGTACTGGCACTGGGGCTCTAATGAGTGAGAGAAGGGCCTTAAAAATGTGAAAGTGAGATATCCTTCAAAAGAGTGTGACACACTCCTAATGAGGGAGACTTGGCACCTCTGATCTCTTCTCCCATACTTTAGAATATGTCCCTACACAGTGGCAACTTGGAAATTTTTTCAAATTTGTTTTTCATGAATGTTCATGAAAGTTTTAAGGCTCCAGAAGCAGATTTTCACTCTGCCTCTGAATCCGCAGGTCTAGGCTCCAGAAGCAGAGTGAAAATTTCAAGGTGGCGCAAACATAAGGCACCATGTGAATTTTAAGAACTTGCTGACAGTTCTTGGTTGCTGATCTTGTGCACTGCAAATAGTGGAGCCAGGAAGTACTGGCCTATGTGGGTTAAGAATTCTTGTGGTGCAGGGATGGTGTGGCTGACGTAGCTCATAACATCTAAAGCTGAAGATAGGAGGTCCAGCATGGTAGCTACTGGAGCTCATTCCAGTGATCATCAAAGAAAGGAGGAAGCACACTTCATCACACCTGTCCCCACTAGTCCTTAGCACAGAAATGCCAGAATCCACCAACAGAGGAAAGGAAATTAGTTTTTGTAGCACATGAGTGAGCAGTTTCCGACTTGTTAGATGTATTTTATCTGTTGTTGAGAACTAGTCCATCAGTCTGTCCATGCAGCCATTTGTATGCATATTGTGGCTGCAAGTTAATCGCAGTTAACTCTGAGATTAATGCATTAATTATTAATTGCGATTTTAAAATCATATCATGTTGAAGTGTCTCTTGTCCAAACATCTCTTATGCTCTCTTCCACTCCCAACCCCTGTCCTCCCTGGGGGGAGTGTGTGTCCTCCAAACTCCACCTACTTCTACCCAACTCCCCACCATATCACACCTCCACTCATACACAAGAAGCCTGCACCTTCATCCCCCACGTACCGCCACACACACCCTTCCCATAAACATAAACAACACACTGCACCACCCACATCCTATATAATAAAAAGCACCTCCAACATTCTGAAGCTGACTCCGTGGCACTTAAACCTTGAGGCATTCGTGCTCTCCATCTCATGAATTGACGTCAGTACTTCCTGGTACGTCACCAGAGACACTGACAAACCACATGAAAGCAGCACGAGGCACACCAACGGACTGATGCACACTGCCACAGACCTCCCTCTCCTGTCAACTAAGTTCAGACACCCGCCCTCTCCTCTCCGTCTTTGGACCTGCCCCTCCTCCCCGACCGACTCCCTCCTGAATCGCCATGCCGCTACAAAAAAAAAAAAAGAGATAAAGCCGGCACTTACCAGCTGATCCCCCCTGCAGCGCAGCACTGACAGCCGGAGCCAAGGGAAACGCTCTGGCTCTGAAAACAGCAGCAGTCAGACAGGAACTAACTCCCTAACTCTCCGCAAATTCTTTGTTTAAAATAAATTTTATGGTTCACAGATTTTTTTTATTTTTTTCAAAAGTGAGGAGAGAATGAAAGAGCCAAGCAGAGAGCACAGAATCCTGTCAGATGAGAGTACAGGGTGAGGCAGGGACCTTGCAGTAAGGTATGCCCCCAAAGGTGACTGAGGAAGGGAGGGGGGAGGGCGACCCTGGAACTGGGAGGTAGGGAGGCCCTGGAACTGGGAGGGAGGGGGTGAGAGGGATGACCCTGGGAGGGAGGGAGGGGGGGAGAAAAACCCTGGAACTGGGAGGGAGGGGGGTGACCCTGTAACTGGGAGGGAGGCGGGGGCCCTGGCACACACTCTCATTCTCACAGACACACTCTCTCTCTCACAGACACACTCACACCCAGTCTCACTCTCTCTCTGTCACACACACACACTCACACATTCACTCTCTCTCACACACAGTCACTCTCACACACTCTCTCAAACATACACAATCCGAGGAAAACCTTGCTAGCGCCCGTTTCATTTGTGTCAGAAACGGGCCTTTTTTCCTAGTATCATATATATCCCTTTCTATATACACCATTTCTCTACTAAGACACAGTTTATCATACTTTTCCCTACCAAGTCCTCATCACAGATATGCCTAAGTCTGCCAGTGGAGAAAAGAGGAAATATGCACTGTCATACTGTAAGGATTCACTTTTCAACTTATTTTACCTTTTTCAGAAGTGGAAGCATCCCTGTTGTTTTGGGGTGGCAGGTGCTATATACCAGTAGTTAGAAAGTAAAGCTGGAATTTAGAGGCCCTGGTTATAAATTCTTGACTGCAATAATTAGAAGTGGGCAAATCACTAATAGGCTGGCAAGAGCATATTCTTACAGTTTTATGCACCCAACATCAGAAGAAGGTGCTGTATAATCGAACTTTGTACTAGAAGCCAGAAAGAAGTGATGATTCACCTGAGTTAATATTCTGATCTCCAACATACTCCTCTCAATGTCATGTAAGGCAAATTGTTAAGGCTGAAAGGGTATCATCAGCCTAGGGAGAGAAAGGCAGTCATTGTCACCTATCAAAAGAGATAGAAAGGATCATTGGACACAATTCATCCTATAGAGAAACAACTTACTGATGCCAATACCTATTCCGAAGTCCTTTTTTGTTTTCCTGCCTAAACATGACATTACATGGCCCAGTAAATAGTGGTGTAATAGAAATGCAGATCATGAACTAAACTTTGTGGCAGCCTCACTATCCCAGGCATGGTTCTATATATTTTTTTGTTACATTTGTACCCCGCGCTTTCCCACTCATGGCAGGCTCAATGCGGCTTACATGGGGCAAGGGAGGGTTAAGTGACTTGCCTAGAGTCACAAGGAGCTGCCTGCACCTGAAGTGGGAATCAAACTCAGTTCCCCAGGACCAATCTTTTGGAAGAATTACAGATGATAAATGTATTGGATTGCTAGCTGATAGGTTATCATACCCAAAAACTGAGTTATAATTTTAAAAAAATCATATCGGTCAAATTACAGCTTTCTTCCATTTCAAAGAGACCTCACTTGTTGAAAGGCTATTGTTAATCATGTTTAAGGCCAGGGGCAGGAGGCCCTGAGAGGATTTTATTCAGCTATGAAGATGGCATAGGATCCAAATAGCATAAAATGAAATTAAAGTTTGAAGTCAGCTCAAAGCTAGGCCAACACACAATCCCTCTACTGCAAAATACTGAGCACAAACTCGTGCAAAAACACACTCAGAACCTTACTGTACCATTACAGTACTAACTCCCAGGACTCAAAGAGAAACAACCTTATCAGTGAAAAGGCAGTACTGTAAATATTACACCAGACTCTAAAACCTCAGTACATTATCTGGTGAGAAAACAGAATATACCGGACTCCTACAGATCTTTCACAGAAACTACATGCTAGCAGAATAACGCATCTTGCTTACACGTGCAAAACACAGACTGATCATCAACAAATATGAAAGGAGGAATCATAGACCAGTAATAGAGATATGAAAGAGAGAAGAATCTCACCATGGTATGAGGAGGTTTTAATAAAATTAAAACAATATTGTAGAAAGTTGGAGAGACAATGGAGAAAGCCTCAGGGTTTAAAGGGCAGGGAGGATTGGAGAAAAATAATAAATACTTATAAAGTTAAACAGCCTAACAACAATATTATTCTAAAGAAATAAGAAAAGGTAAGCCAGATTTTAAAAAAATATATCAGATTATGGGTTACTTAATGAAGCTTGAGGATTTAGTTAAGAGTATTGTAGTCACTCCAACGGAAGAAGCATTAGCCCTTTTCTAAAAGAAAAAAGTAGATGATATGAGAGTAGAAATTGAAGGAAAGATTTTTGATCAAGATAAATATGAATAGATTACGTAGTATTGATACAATTAAATAGATACAGATGGAATGTGAAGTAGATAGGTTCTGGAATAATTCTTTTACCAGTGTCAGAAGAAGAATGTAGGAAATCTTTGTCAAAATATTCAAGGTCTCAGTGTATATTAGATGCTTATCCAGTATATTTGTTTAAAAAATTCATCAGATAACTATCAAGCTTATTTTTGAAAGTGATCGCTGGCCATTTCCCAACATAAATCGGGAGATGGCTGGCGATCTCTCAAAAGCGGCGAAGTCGGTATAATCGAAAGCGGCATTTTTGACAGCATCGCTGTTTTCCCGTCGCCTCGCCGGCGAAAGTGCAAGGGGGCATGTTGGCGGCTTAGCAAAGGCGGGACATGGGCGGGCATAAGCGTGGCTACCAGATGGCCAGCTTTCACGGATAATGGAAAAAAAGCGGCGTTAAGCAGTATTTCACTGGGTTTACTTGGTCCTTTTATTTTCACGACCAAGCCTCAAAAAGGTGCCCCAACTCACCAGATGACCATCGGAGGGAATGGGGGATGACCTCCCCGTAGTCCCCCAGTGGTCACCAACCCCCTCCCACACTAAAAAAATTACAAATCAAAACCTTTTCTGCCAGCCTCAAATGTCAAACCCAGCTCCCTGACAGCAGGATGCAAGTCCCCGGAGCAGTTTTTAATGGGTGCAGTGCACTTCAGGCAGGCAGACCCAGGCCCATTCCCCCCTACCTGTTACACTTGTGGTGCTAAGTGTTGAGCCCTCCAAACCCCCCCAAAACCCACTGTACCCACATGTAGGTGCCCCCTTCAGCCTTTAGGGCTATGGTAATGGTGTACAGTTGTGGGGAGTGGGTTTGGGGGGCATTTGGGGGGCTTATCACCCAAGGGAAGGGAGCTATGCACCTGGGAGGTTTTTTTGTATTTTTTTAAAGTTTTAGAATTGCCCCCCTAGGGTGCCCGGTTGGTGTCCTGGCATGTGAGGGGGACCAGTGCACTACAAATGCTGGCTCCTCCCACAACCAAATGCCTTGGATTTCGCCGGGTTTGAGATGGCCGGCATTTTTTTTCCATTATCGCTGAAAAACAAAACCGACGATCTCAAACCCAGCGAACTCTGGCATTTGGCCGGGCTAAACCGTATTATCGAAAGAAAAGATGGCCGGCCATGCTTTTCGATAATACAGTTCCAGCCAGCTGTAGCGCCGCCGTCACAATAGATCACCGGCGAACTATTTGGCCGGCGACGTTCGATTATGCCCCTCTATGTGAAATTGGGAATGCAGTGGGTTATGGATTCATTAGGTAGTGGTGTTTTTCCTGAATATTTAGGTAAAATTATTCTTACCCCTATACCGAAAAATCAGAAGGGTGACATGGGTGATGTTACAAATTATAGGTCTGTGGCTTCCATTCCTCTTTTTCTTAAAATCTTAGAGTGGCAACTCACAAATTATTTAGAACAGTATGGTTTATTACACTCGAAGCAGTCATGGTTAGGAGGCCCCAGGGTCATGAGACCTCCCTGACCCCTCCCCCTGTCATCAGACCCGGGTACCACAAGGGTCCTCACTTTTGCCAAATTTATTTAATATATTAATGTTTACTTTGGGGTTTTTTTATGGAAGGGAAGGGCATTAATTGATTTTCTTATGCAGATGATGTTACATTGTACGTCCCATTTTCTAAAGATGAAAGTGACATTAATTCATTTGTTAAGATAGTATTGATTTAGTAGAAAGTTGGGCAACTTGCCTGCGTCTCAAATTCAATGGAGACAAAACTAAATTTTTAATTGTAACAGCACCACACACTGACATTTCTAATCTTCAATTGAGTTTTGATGGTACATTTTTGAAAGTGGAATCTGAACTGAAAATATTGGGTATTGTGTTGAACAAACACTTGTCTTTGGAAGCACACTCTCAGATAGTAGTTAAAAGAGCATTTGTTGTATTAAAGAAGTTGAGACAAATTTGTCATTGTTTTAATAAAAACAATTTCAGATTGTTGGTGCAATCTTTGATATTATTGCAGATAAGCTACTATAATGTTCTATATGTAGGCTGCACTACTTTGGTAAAGAAGAGACTGCAAACTGTTCAAAATGTTGCAGCCAGATTAATTGTATCTAAAGTTAACCCCCCCCCCCCCCCCCCATTTACTAAGCAGCTGCCGTGCACTAATGCCGACACAGCCCATTCACTTTGAATGATCTGTGTCAGCATTGCTGCGTGGCAGTTGCTAGTGTGGCTTAGTACACAGGGGGTTAAGTGTAATAGAGTGACTCCATTGTATGTAGAGGTGCATTGGCTCCCAGTCGAAACAGGGGATATTTTTTAACATATTCAACAGAAGACAACATGCTCTATGTGGAAATCTATCCCAGATCGGAGACCACACTTAAAATGTCCTCCAAGCCATCAAGGACCCCTGCTTTACATCCAGTCTCTCCCATTGCATAAGCTGATATAGCTCATTTCTCTGTTCTACTATGGATGGTGGAAATGATTGTGTCCAGTTCTTTAGAATGCATTTTCTAGCCAACAGAAAACTCATATGTAGAAGAGCATTTGCACTTCTATAGAAATGATTTGTAGTAGTAGTAGTATTAGTACCCAGCATGACAAAATTGGAAAATAGGAAGATATCGGCTCGCATCGGGATGCGTTTGCCCACAGCAACTGTCAGATAAGTCAAAACTCTCCTCCAAAACACTTGAATGCGTTCACATGTCCAAAACATATATGTCAGATGAGCTGGACTTGCAGTACATCTGAGGCAATCTGCAGATTTGCACTACATCTGAGGCAATCTGCAGAATCTGCAATCTGTGGCAGAAAATCTTGTTCTGGAGAGACATACATACATACACATTAGAAATGTACACTGTTGCTCCAGGAGAAGAGCAAACAAGTCAATTTTTTAATATTCTTCATCAAAAGATGCAAACCAGCTTATTTTCGAAAGAGATTGCCGCCCATCTTTCAACACAAATCGGGAGATGGCCGGCGATCTCCTGAAATCGGCCAAATCGGCATAATCGAAAGCCGATTTTGGCCGGCTTCAACTGCTTTCCGTCGCGAGGCCGGCAAAAGTTCAAAGGGGGCGTGTCGGCATGGTAGCGAAGGCGGGATGGGGGCGGGATGGGGGAGTGCATTGAGATGGCCGACTTCGCCCAATAATGGAAAAAAGAAAGCCGGCCGTCATGAGAATTTGATCCGCTTTATTTGGACCCTTTTTTTCAGGTCCAAGTCCCAAAAAAGTGCCCCAACTGACCACATCACCACCGGAGAGAATCGGGGATGACCTCCCCTGACTCCCCCAGTGGTCACTAACCCCCTCCCACCCTCAAAACAACAACTTTAAAAACTTTTTTTGCCAGCCTGTATGCCAGCCAGCCTCAAATGTCATACCCATCTCCATCACAGCACTATGCAGGTCCCTGGAGCAGATTGTAGTGGGTACAGTGCACTTCAGGCAGGAGGACCCAGGCCCATCCCCCCCTACCTGTTCCACTTGGGGTGGTAAATGTGAGCCCTCCAAAACTCCCCATAACCCACTGTACCCACATGTAGGTGCCCCCCTTCAGCCCTTAGGGCTATGGTAATGCTGTAGAGTTGTGGCCAGTGGGGTTTGGGGGGGATTTGGGGGGCTCAGCACCCAAGGGAAGGGTGCTATGTACCTGGAAGCTAATTGTTTTATTTTTTAAATTTTCTAAAAGTGCCCCCCCTAGGGTGCCAGTTTGGTGTCCTGGCATGTCAGGGGGGCCAGTGCACTAGAAATGCTGGCTCCTCCCATGCCCAAATGCCTTACATTTCGCCGGGTTTGAGATGGCCGGCTCCAGTTTCCATTATGGCTAAAAATTGGAGTCGGCCATCTCATCTAACCCCAGCGAGTGATTTGGCCGGCGCCAAGCGTATTTCAAAAATACGCTTTGCTCCGCCCCTTCACAGAGCCGGCCCTGAAAATGGCCACCTATCGATTTGGCCGGCGTCGTTCGATTATGCCCCTCAAAGTGTCTCCAGACATTTGCTCAGTATCTGCCATCCCTCTATTCCAAGTGGAAGCCTTTAAGTCATAATCCCAGGGAGGGTCCAAATTGTACAAACTGACTTAACAAAAAGAGAGGCTTACCCTGGTCTCTCTTGAAAGCGTAAACATTTCCACAATTTTTGTGGTTTATTGCTGGCAAACTTAATGGCTTTGGAATAATAGTCTTTTAGAACATAGCATAGGCCACCACTTCTCGAGGTGGGTGAGCCCTTTGGCCATAGATGAGTTTAGGCTGACTTCCTAACCCGGAAGTTAGGCAGACCCTGATTGGTGGTAGGTGAGTGTCGCCCAATGGAAACTAGGCCAGAGAGTGTCTCTGAGAAGAGCCCTTGGGGGGCAGCCTGACAGAGTCAATGCCGGAGAGTGACTCTGGAACCTGGAGATATGGAGTCTGGAATATCTGAAGACCTGACTGGAATCATGCTGGAACAGGGCAGAGGATGCAGACTGGAACAAGGCTGTGACAAGGTTGAAGATGCAGACTGGAACTAGACTGAAGATACAGACTGGAACAAGCCTGGAACAAGGCTGCAACTCCTCCCTAGGCAAGGCTAGACAACCGGTTGCTAAGGCAATGAAGATGAGTCCTGAGGTCCCTTTTGACTTTGGCCGTGATGTCATCATTAGGTGTCTTCCTTGGTCTCCCACCACTGGCCCTTTAAAACCCAGTTCCCTGCATGTGTGCACACCTAGGGGAGCCAGCACTGACCCTCTCTCCCAAAGTCCAGGAAAGAGGAATCTGCATGACCGACGGGGCACCCCAGAGCCACAGAGACACACCAAAGAAACAGTTTGGGGTCCCGGGAGGAGCTGCGGGACCTGACCACGATGCCCTCCAACACCACCAGTTGAGCCAGGGCACGGCCATGGCCATGACATAGGCATATTGAAATTCATGGTGAAAAATTTTCCATAAATTTACCAGTGGCTAATGACTTTCTTGTACAATTTAATCAAAAACTATGATCCTGATTGTGTTTATAATGCAGATGAAATGGGTCTGAATTGGAAGTCACTTCTCAGTAAATCTCTGGTTAGTCGTAAGGAGCAATCGGATCTTGGATTCAAGTAATTCAAAGAACGTGTCACACTGTTGATGGAGGGAAATGCAACCAGACGTCATAAATGGAGTTATTGCTAATTGGTAAATCTAAAAACCCTTGTTCTTTCAAAAATGTATATAAGCTACAGCTCTAATGCAGAAGCCAAAAAAAAAAAAGCCTAGATGAATTGTGAAGTTTTCCTCGACTGGTACGACAATTGCTTCATATCAGAAGTGAAAAAATTTCAGCTGCATACAGGAAAAGGTAGAAATGTCATTTTATTGTTGGACAATATGCTGTCACATCCTACAACTGAAAGAGCAAGAGAAAGATAGATTCAAGGTGGTTTTTCTGCCTCCAAATGTGACATCTGTAATGCAACTAATGGATCAAGGAGTTATCATTTCCTTAAAACAACTTAACAGGAAACAATTATTACAAAAACTTCTATTGAACATAAGAACATAAGAATAGCCATACTGGGTCAGACCAATGGTCCATCTAGACCAGTAACCTGTTTCCAACAGTGGCCAAGCCAGGTCACAAATACTGATATAGATGATGAATGTGGCATGATCCAATTTATAAAATAATTGAATATAAAAGATTGTTTGTACATGGTTGATGAAGCTTGGAATTTAGTTAAAAATCAAACCCTAAAAAATGTGTGGAACATTATTCTAAACAAATCAGAAACACATGGAGAAGGAGAAGAAGATAACAATGTCCTTAAAAACATCGCTACATGTGTTTGATATCACATATTAACATAGTAAGTGAGGCCAGATAAAGACCTGAACGGTCCATCCATTCTGCCCAATAGTCACATTCATTATCAATTCAAGATGAAATCAACAATGAATGTGAGATTATATACTTGATCATGTCTTTCTATGTTATTTGTACAGCGCTGCGTAAACCGAGTAGCGCTTTAGAAATGTTAAGTAGTAGTAAGTAGTAGTGATTCTGGGACATAGACTGTAGAAGTCTACCCAGTTCTGTCCTCATGTTCTAACTACTTGAGTTGCCGTCAAAGCCCACTCCAGCCTATCCAAATCTGTCATGTCATTTGCGTAAAAGTCTGCCAGGTACTGTCCTCATGTTCCAAATTACTGGAGTTTTCGTCAAAGCCCTCTCCAGCCCATCCTAAACTAGATCGCTACATGCAGGACATAGACCGTACAAGCCAGCCCAGCACCGGCCTTAGTTTTATAGCCAGAGTTGCCATCTAAGCATCACTTGATATGTAAACACATATGCAACCCGTTATGTTTTGTGTTTTTTATACCATTCATTTTCTAATTAGAAATCCTCTGTGTTCATCACACACCTTTTTGAATTCTGCCACCGTTTTTTTCTCCATCACATGCCTCGGGAGGGCATTCCAGGCTTCCACTACTCTCTCCGTGAAAAAGAATTTTCTGATATTACAGATGATGAAATTGTGGAATCAGTACAAGACAAGGTACACGAGGAATCAGAAACTGATGATGATCACCAGGTTAATGCTGATGTGGGACCAACACATACAAAAGCCTTTGAATGGTGGAAAAGCAGGAAGAAAGCACTGTGACCCAGCAACTTTGTCTCAAGAGACTACGTGATGTTGCAGCAGAGAAACAAAAATCAGCACTAAAGAAATTAAGAATTACTTCCTTTTTTAAATAGAAATACAGAAGTGTATGTACTACAAATATAGTACTTATTGTAGTTTGGTATTTTTTCCCTTTATTGTTGAAAATAAAAAATAATGTTAAAGATGCAACTCTCAGAATGTGTGCTCTTTTTAAAAAGGCATGTCCAGTCTTTTCTAAAAAGTTTGTCCAGTCATCAGGATTTTCCATTTTACGGAATCCCCTCTGCCAAGATTAGTCTGGATAATCAGTAGCATACTGTACTAACATCTGGCTCTTACCCTGCTGCAGGGTCTGCCTTCTGGAAATTTAAACCATTTTACATTTAAGCAGTATGGCTTTCGTTTCATTCACTAACATCTTTCTAAATTGGTTCCATGTACGCAATTATGTTCATCAACATTCTAAATCCAAATTTCTTCCTCAAAACATCTCCAAGGCTGCTTTTCACTATTTTGGAAGAACGCATTGGCGAGGGCAGGAGCAATTGGGGATCACTAGGTCAAGGCCAGTGCTAGGGTTTCTGGCGCCCCCCTGCAGACTGTCCAGCATCTCCTCTCTCTTTTTTCTCCTCCAAACTCTTCCCCTCCCCCCCCCCCCCAGTGGCAGCAGAATGATTTTTTGTTTGGGAGGGGATCCAAACCCCCCCCTAAGTTTCATCTTTAATTCCCAATTTCTCCACACCAATTTACATTTAGTCAATTTTTTGTAAATCATGTACACACAAATTTTATAATAGGGTGCTAAAGTTAGGCACCATTTGTACACATATGTTATAGAATACTAGGAAAAAAGGCCCATTTCTGACACAAATGAAACAGGCGCTAGCAAGGTTTTCCTCGGAGTGTGTGTGTTCTATAGAATGTGTGTGATAGAGAGAGATTGAATGTGTTAGTGTGTGTGACAGAGAGAGAGTGAATGTGTGAGTGTGTGTGACAGAGAGAGTGAGACTGTGTGCGTGTGTGAGAATGAGAGTGTGTGCCAGGGGCCCCCTCCCTTACTCCCTCCCACCCAGTTCCAGGGTCCGCCCGCCCTCCCTCCAAGTTCCAGGGTCTGCCCCCCATCCAAGTTCCAGGGTCCGCCCTCCTTCCTACCCACCCAGTTCCAGGGTTGTTTCCCCCTCCCCCTCCCTTCCAGTTTCAGGGTCACCCCCTCCCTCCCTCCCAGTTTCTGGGTCCGCCTGGCCCGCCTCCAAGTTCCAGGGTCTGCCCTCCCTCCCACCCACCCAGTTCCAGGGTCGTTGCCCCCTCTCTCCCTCCCTCCCAGTTCCAGGGTAGATGCCCCCTCTCTTTCCCCCCTCCCTTTCCCCTCCAGCCACCCACCTGCAACGTTGTGAAACTGACTTGTGGCTTCATTGAAGTGAAGGGTTTGTAAGGTTCATCAGATTCGTCACTCTGTCACCATCTCTCGGCCCCGCCCTCACGCCTCTGATAGGTCCGCCGCCCTCTATGTCATAACATGATGACATCGAGGGCGGCAGACCTATCAGAGGCGCGAGGGCGGGGCAGAGAAAGATGGTTACAGAGCGACGAACCTAATGATCCTTACGAACCCTTCACTTCAGTGAAGCCACGGGCTTCAGAACGTTGAAGGTACCTTTTATTATAGTAGAGACTAGCACTTACACACATATAATTACCAATAAATGCTAAAGCACTATTCTATAATTTATACACACAAGTCACTTAGCACATAAGTGCAAGGGCCATGAACTGGTGTAATTGTTCATGCCGGCAACACAGGAAGCAGACCAGTAGAAATGAAGAGAAATGCGATTTATTGAAACATTTACCCGACATCTCCACTTTTCGTCCAAAGGCTGCGTCAGGGGTAGAACTACAAAAAAAACAAACATTTAAATCAAAGAACAATAAATAATATATAAAATATAATCTGAAAACATATAAAAAATATACAAATCTTAAACATGAAATTAAAACATAAAAACATACAGTCAAATGGCTTACATATCTAAAAAGCTTGTGTACTGAGTATAAACACTACTAGATGAGCAAATCATGTTCAGGGAACATGCAATCATAAGCAACAGATAACAAACAAAGGCCCCTGTCTACAAAGCCGCACTAGCGGCTGGTGGTGCCTGCTGACACAGCCCATTCACTTTGAATGGGCTGTGTCAACAATGCTGTGTGGCTTTGTAAAAGGAAGGATGGCTACATATATAAATGTTTAGCAGGTTCTAATGACTTGAAATTATTCTGACAAAGTTGCTGAGTGCATCAATATAATATATTTATGATGGATTTTTACTGTTTGTTTATTTTTGTATTAAAATTTTTATGTTTACATTTTGTATGTATCTTATTGATGCACTCAGCTCACTTTGTTAGTATTATTATAGTAATTAGAACCAGCTACACATTTATATATGTAGCCATCTTTGGGAGTCTTTTATATTCCTATGGGCATCTTAGCATTTAGTGCACATTACCCCCCCTGTGGTCACTGACCCCATCCCACCCTCCAAAAACGTGAATAAAAATATGACTTACCAGCCTCTATGACAGCTACAGATGTTAAAGTCAGGTCTATTAGAGCAGCATGCAGGTCCTTGGAGTAGTGTAGTGGTCGGTGCAGTACACACTGGGGGACCCAGGTCCCTATCTCCCTCTACCTGTCACACTTATGGTGGAAACTATGACCTCTCCCAAGGTTACCAAAGCCCTATTGTACCCACATATAGGTGCCTCCTTCACCCATAAGGGCTATTGTAGTGGTGTACAGTGTGGGATAGTGGATTTTGGGTGGGTTTTGGAGGGCTGAGGTGACAAGATAAGGGAGCAAAGGTGAGATGTGTACCTGGAAGAATTTTTATGAAGTGCACTGAAGTGCCCTCTAGGGTGCCTCATTGCTCTCCTGGGATGTCTGGGGGACATTTCTACTAAAAATGCTGGCTCCTACTACATCCCAATGGCATGAATCTCTACATTTTGCACCTATTCGTTTTTTTGTCGAAAACAAAATGTCCAAATCACAAAATCTTGTTCAAAACAGTATTTTTGAAAAAAAAGGTAGATGTTTTTCTTTTTGAAAATGGCCTTCTTTTCTATTTGCATTTCATTTTTATCAAAACGTCCAAAATTGCGCTTAGATGTCATATCAAAAATGCCCCTCACTGCACCTAGTAAAAAAAAAAAAAGAAAACGAGAGAGAGGCTATGACAAAAAATGAAATTGAAAACCCAAGAAACCACATTATGAGCAGTGGAAAAGTAAGAAAAGAGAAACAGAAAATCATTTCCTCTGATACAAAACAAAGTACTAGTAATCCACATTTTAAAAGTTGACATCTCATTTCTCTAAATAGTGAAAATCAAGAAGGCTAAAAGAGAATATGAAAAGAAACTTTCCGCAGAGGCTAAAACTCACAGTAAAAACTATTTTCAGGTACATCAGAAGCAGAAAGCCTGCGAGGGAATTGGTGGGACCATTAGATCATGAAAGAGCAAAAGAGGCACTCAGAGAGGACAGGGCTATAGTGGAAAAACTGAATGAATTCTTTGCTTTGGTCTTTATGGAAGAAGATGTAAGAGATCTACCTGTACCGGATATGGTTTTCAAGGGTAATAATGCAGAAAAACTGAAAGAAACTCGGTGAACCTGGAAGACGTACTGAGCCAAATCGACAAATTAAAGAGTAGTAAATCACCTGGACTGGATGGCGTATATCCGAGGGTACTCAAAGAACTCAAGCATGAAATTTCTGATCTGCTGTTAGTACTATGTAACCTGTCATTAAAATTGTCCATAGGATTGCAGGATCCAAGATGGCCGCACCTCACTAAGTCGCTGCAGGTCGGGACCTTACCTTAACAATGCCTAAACGTCGTGGGAGAGTAGCGGCAAGAGCTTCCCCGCTCCCCACCCCATTGCCTGGATCTATTGATCGATTCTTTAGACCTGCGGGTTTTGCCTCTTCTAGCGGGATGCTGCCAGCTGGAAATGCCGTTGAACTGGAAACTTCGGCTTCCTTTGGCCCGGATGTCACGCTAAGCCCCGCAATGCGTTCGCCTCCTCCCCAGCCGATTGGCGCGAGCTCCTTCCTCATTGAATCGACAGGGTCTACCCCGGAAGGTCTAGAGGGCCCTGTAGAGCGTCGATTGGAAGCACAGCAAACATCTGAGAAGGGAGCGGAGGGCATTTTGCCCGGTGAGACGCCACGGAGGGAGGAGAGAGAAGCTGAGGAACAAAGTCGGATTACAGAGTTGACTCCTAAAAGGTTTGAAATTCCAAAAGAGTTAGTGGAAAAACCAAAAGATGTGACATTAGATAAGTTATGGGATCTGGTTTCAAATTTGGGTCAAATTTTTCTTAAGCAAAATAATGAGATATTACCAAGATTAAAATCTCTGGAGACTGAAAGTAAAAAAAAAGAAGAGGAGTTTAAAGATTTGAAAGAAAAAATTGTGAAATTAGAGGTGAATATGGATAAAAAAATGTCGAATATGGAAGGAATTCAAACCACGATGATAAAAGATTTGACCAGTCTGAGGATGAAGACTGAAATATTTGATAATTATACAAAAAGCTATAACTTAAGATTTATTAATTTTCCCAGACTAAATAATGTAACTCCTCAAGAAATGTTGAAACGTTATTTGCGTGAGATTTTGGAGATTCCTGAACAAAATCTACCACCTTTTACCTTGGTTTATTACATTCCTGGGAAAGACCCGAATCAGATACCTGATAAACCAATTGACATTTCTCTTTTGCTTGAAACTACTGACTCTGAACTTGCCTCGGCCGCCACTTTGGTGGCGACCGTGGTATTGCTGCCAGATAAGAATTGGATATTCCGCATGTTTTTCCGTAATAAAGATAAACCCTTTTTAGGGTTTAAAATCCTTTTGTTTCCAGATGTCTCCAAGGAGACTAGACGGCGGAGGAAACAGTTCTTGCTCCTAAAGCCTGAAGTGTTGCACTTGGGGGGTACCTTCTTTTTGAGATACCCCTGCAAGTGCATAATAAGACTTGGGGGCAAAAAATATGTATTTATGGAACCAACTCATGTTTCCGCACTTATAGCCTCAGCTAAATTAGATAAACGCTAAAATAATTTTAGGCATCACTTCTTATTGGAGTGCGATAACTGTTTAAAATTTTTCTGTTGTTAATGTCCAGTATTTTTTTTTCCTACATTTTGGATCCTTTAATTATGGACTTGAGTGTTAATTTCCTGGAGTGAATTTATTTTACTTTTGGTGTTAAAGTTTTCCTAGAGATAGATTTATATTTACATATGACACTTTCTAAACAAGATGTTTCTTGTAATAATTTGAATAAGTGAATAAATAAATAAATTTAAAAAAAAAAAAAAATTGTCCATAGTACCCGAAGATTGGAGGCTGGTCAATGTAATGCCACTTTTTTAAAAGGGTTCCAGAGGTGATCTGGGAAATTACAGACTAGTAAGCCTGACGTCAGTGCCGGGTACAATAGTGAAAACTATTATAACTGTTACAGAGCACATAAATAAACATAGTTTAATGGGACAGAGTCAGCATGGATTCAGCCAAGGGAAGTCTTGGCACACAAATTTGCTTCATTTCTTTAAAGGTGTGAACAAACATGGATAAAGGTGCTGTTGTTGATAATACACTGAAATCAGTGTACGGTGACGGCCAAAAAAGCAAACAGGATGCTAGAAGTTATTAGGAAAGGGATGGTAAATAAGACCGAAAATACTATAATGCCTCTGTATTGCTCCATGGTGCGACCTCACTTTGAGTATTGTGCTCAGTTCTTCCTCAAAAGCAACTACATGGAGGGGCATAATCGAACGAAAACGTCTATCTCCATGGGCATTTATCTCCGAGAACGGGTCCGTGAAGGGGCGGACCAAACCGTATTTTTGAAAAAAATAGACGTTCATGTTTTATTCGACAATTTGTGAGCTGGGAGTTTTTGTTTTTCAGCGATAATGGAAAATGAAAGCGCCCAGCTCAAAAACGAATAAATTCAAGGCATTTGTTCGTGGGAGGGGCCAGGATTCGTAGTGCACTGGTCCCCCTCACATGCCAGGACACCAACCGGGCACCCTAGGGGGCACTTTTACAAAAACAAAAAAAAAAGGTAAAAGAGCTCCCAGGTGCATAGCACCCTTCCCTTGTGTGTTGAGCCCCCCAAATCCCCCTCAAAACCCACTGCCCACAAGTCTACACCATTACTATAGCCCTAAAGGGTGAAGGGGGGCACCTACATGTGGGTACAGTGGGTTTGGGGGGGGGTTGGACGACTAAGCATTAAGCAGCACAATTGTAACAGGTAGGGGGGGATGGGCCTGGGTCCACCTGCCTGAAGTCCACTGCACCCCCTAACAACTGCTCCAGGGACCTGCATACTGCTGCCAGGGAGGTGGGTATGACATTTGAGGGTAAAAATAAAAAGTTGTGAAACATCATTTTTTTGTGGTGGGAGGGGGTTAGTGACCACTGGGGGAGTCAGGGGAGGTCATCCCCGATTCCCTCTGGGGGTAATCTGGTCATTTAGGGCACTTTTTGGGGCCTTATTCGTGAAAAAACAGGGTCCAGGAAAAGTGCCCTAAATTCTAGCTACAAACGAATACTTTTTTTCCATTATCGGCGAAAGGCGCCCATCTCTGTCCGGGTGATAACCATGCCCCAGTCCCGCCTTCACCACGCCTCCAACACGCCCCTGTCAACTTTGTACGCTTCCACGATGGAGTGCAGTTGAAAACGTCCAAGTTCGGCTTTTGATTATACCGCGTTATTCGTTTTTGTGAGATAAACGTCCATCTCCCGATTTAGGTCGGAACTTGGGCGTTTTTCTCGTTCGATTATAAGCAGGATAGACTACAAGCAGTCCAGAATGCTCTAGCAAAACTGATTCTGTCTGACCATATAAAACCATTTGATCCGATTGCACTGGTTACCATTTAAAGCCAGAATTGAATTTAAGATTTTAATCTTTGTTTTTTTTTAATTCTATATGGTCTTAGCCCTAGTTATTTACAAGGTTTTGTAATGCTTTACATTCCTTCAAGATGCCTTCGTACAGTAAACAAAATTAAACTGATAAAATTCACTACGGCCTTTTGTAGGCTGTAACCTACAGAGCAACATTCACTAGTTGGCAGAGGAGTGAGATTAACTGATATTAGGAATAGTAATTCCGCCGCAATTTGAAAACATGGCTTTTTAGGATATATCTGATTGGAAATGTTTGACTAAGCTGTTTTACCCTTTTGCTATATAATTTTATATTGTATATCATGTGAATCTTTATTCTCTTGTGTGATCTGCTCTGAACTGAAGGGCTGAGTGGAATATAAATGTGTTAAATTAAATTAAGTTATATCATGCCACTTAACTTGTAAACGTCAACAAACAGTTTTGTCCTCAGCTCCTGCTGCCTAAAATAAAGTCTTTAAAAAAATCAAATTAAAAAATGTTTCTGAGCACAAATACAGAGCAGTATACCCAGCACAGCAATTGTACAGCAGGCAGTGTGAACAGAAAAACTGTACAGCTATATATAGAACCCAGCAAGGGAAACCATATTTATCAACTGCATATACAGAAATACAGAACCAAGCAGAGCCCCATGTCTCAAGACAGCAGAACAGCAACTGGAAACCCTCCAGAACTAAGAATGAGAGTAAGAATAAAGTGCTGTAAATGTAAATGAACAAACAATACAATAAATTTTCAGATCAGAAATAAGCAAATGTTGACATAGCAAAGGACTGTCATTGGAATGCTTTTGTGTTTCACTTCTATATTCTGCTATGTCAACATTTGCTTATTGCTGATGCGAAGAAGAAGGGTTACCTTCAAAAGCCAATCAAAAATGTATTGTTAGTCCAATAAAAAAGGTGCCATTTTATTTTATCTCTACTACAATAAAAGGCACCTTCAACATTCTGAAGCTGACTCCGTGACTTCAAGTGAAGGGTTCATTAGGATCATTAGGTTCGTAGCTCTGTCACCATCTCTCTCGGCCCCGCCCTCGCGCCTCTGATAGGTCCGCCGCCCTCGACGTCATCACGTTTTGATGTCGAGGGTGGCGGACCTATCAGAGGCACGAGGGCGGGGCCGACAGAGATGGTTACAGAGCGACGAACATGAAGAAAAAAAAACCCTTCACTTCAGCCATGGAGTCAGCTTCACCACATTGTAGGTGGGTGGCTGGAGGAGAGGGAAAGAGAGGGGACAACTACCCTGGAACAGGGAGGGAGAGAGAGGGGGGGCAACGACGCTGGAACTAACTTGAAGGGGGGCCAGATGGACACAGAAACTGGGATGGAGGGAGGGAAGGAGGGAGCGGGGACCCAGAAACTGGGTGGGAGGGAGGGGGAGAGGGGGGTGAGAAACGACCCTGGAACAGGGTGGGACCGCGGACCCTGGAACTTGGAGGGTGGCGGACCCTGGCACTTGAATGGAGCCCGGACCCTGGAACTGAGGGGGACCGACCCTGGAACTTAGAGGGGGCCCAGGCGGAACCAGAAACTGGGATGGAGGGAGGGAGGAGGGACCCTGAAACTGGGGGAGAGGGGGGGAAACGACCCTGGAACTGGGTGGGTGGGTGGGAGGGAGGGACAGCGGACACTGGACCTTGCAGGGGGGGCGGACCCTGAAACTGGGAGGGAGGGGGCCCGTGGCACACACTATCATTCTCACATACACACACACACACTCACACACAGTGTCACTCTGTCACACACACACACATTCACTCTCGCTCTGTCACACACACTCACACATTCACTCTTTCTGTATCACACACTCACTCTCACACACACTCTGTAAAACACACACACTCTGAGGAAAACCTTGCTAGCGCCTGTTTCATTTCTGTCAGAAACGGGCCTTTTTTCCTAGTTTTCTATATTTTGTTTTATTACTATTTATTACCAAGGCTGTAAGCAAATAGTATACAAATTACCACTGCATTACAAGTGTGCACTATCAGAATAACAGACACATACTTCTGTAGGATGCAGCCATTTGCTGCATTTGCTGCAACAGGGGTAAAATGTTAGCATGAACTCACATACCAACGAGAACCTGCAAAGGTTCCATGGTAGCCCAGTGGGTCTTGGACCCTTCCTTCCTGACGCTTTTCACTCTGTTCCCCAAACCTCCAAAAAAATCTCTGACAGCACAGTGGCCCCTGATCCCTGACCCTCTACCACCAAGATTTCCTTGGTAGTCTGTGGATCCCCTTAACCCTTCCCAATCCCACTAAAAATATCCCAGGAGCCCACGTGGCCCCAAATACCGCATAGCCCCCCCCCCCCCCCCCAATGCACTTTCAGTCAGAAGGCAAGAGAGATGCCCTCTTGCTTCTGCATCTGCATCACCATCTTGGAAAAGAGCAGCACCTGACCATGCACAGTAGTCTGCCAAATATGGGACTCATTGCTTTATTTGATAGACTGATCTATGTGCTACTATTAAATGTGTATATTTTTGATACTGTTTCATGGTAGTTCTATTAATAGGTTTCAGTTTACTGTTTTCAAGTTTACTTCATTTATTGTATTTATGTTTATTCTTGGTTATTTTACTATTGCTATGCTGTTAACAAAATTGTAAGTTTTATGTTAAACTATCTGCTATACACTGCCTTGGGTGAAGCTCTTCATAAAGGCGGTTAATAAATTCCAATCAATACAATTATGAAATAAACTCTCAGAACTATCCCTAAGAGCACACACATTTGCACCTACTCTGAGGCAGTTGAAAATAGATGAATCTACTTTATTTATGTACATAG
The DNA here is from genome assembly GCF_901765095.1 of Microcaecilia unicolor. Taxonomy (NCBI): domain Eukaryota; kingdom Metazoa; phylum Chordata; class Amphibia; order Gymnophiona; family Siphonopidae; genus Microcaecilia; species Microcaecilia unicolor. Next base: position 122,861,619 of record NC_044031.1, on the reverse strand, counting down.
GAACACAGCTCTGCCCCCAGCTCTGCTCAAACTGTGCCCCTAGGAATACCTACTTCAGTCTGTATAAAAGTACAGTGCTCTGCCAACACATGCACTTGTATGCATCTATAGCCAGAAACATTTAGGGGCCCTTTCACAAAAGTGCGGCGATTTGGCTCTACTGCTGTGCTCCCGGTTGAGCCCGGCAGTAGTTCTGGCTCCCACTGCACACCATTTCCAGCGCTAGAAAGTAGTTTTGTATTTTCTAGCACCAGGCCGTACCCGGCAGTAATTAGGCAGCGCTGTGCGCCTCCCAGTTACTACTGGGCTACTGCCAGATTCCTTACTGCCTCTTAAATAGGAGACAGTAAGGGCACCCCCAGTAAATGACCACATGCCAACAATGCCTTTGCTTAGCGCACGGCCATTTCCTTCTCCTTCAAAAAAAAGGCATTTTACCCCTGGTGGTAAAAGTTAGCCTCGGCACGTGGTAAACCCATGCACCGATGCCACCACAAGGCACCTTTTACTGCTGCTTGGTAAAAGGAGCCCTTAATAAGAGTCAGCTTTTACATGTAGAAAATGCTTTATAGAATCACCTCCTTTGTGTGCATAAGTGCAGAGAAAAAAGACACATCCACATGTAAGCGCCCTAAGCTCTATTCTATAACAGTGTGCATATGTGCACAACTGTATGGATACAGTATGGGTGGGACATAGAAAAAGCTCTAAGTAATGCGTATAATACACAGAATGCTGTGAGTTAGGCATGCCCTTGCCACATTAGGTGCCAATAATTACCCCTGTTCTATGGCTAGTGCAATTGTGCACACCAATACTGGGTTACTATAGTATGATATAAGAAAACATAAGAATAGCCGTACTAGGTCAGACCAATGGTCCATCTAGCCCAGAATCCTGTTTCCAACAGTGGCCAAGCCAGGTCACAAGTAATCGGCAGAAACCCAAATAGTGGCAACTTTCCATGCTACCAATCCCAGGGCAAGCAGGTGCTTCCCCATGTCCATCTCAATAACAGAGGACTTTTCCTCCAGGAACTTGTCCAAACCTTTTTTAAACCCAGATGCGCTAACTGTTGTTACCACATCCTCTTGCAGTGAGTTCCAGAGCTTAATTATTCTTTGAGTGAAAAAATATTTCCTTCTATTTGTTTTAAATGTATTTCCATATAATTTCATTGCGTGTCATTTCTAAGTACCCCTGTATGAAATGCTCACTTAGATTGAACTTGTCAGCGTCTTTGCTCTGGTACTCCATGCCTTTCTTGTGTACAGAACCATCTTTCATCAAATTCAAAACAGCTTTGGCAACCCGTTTTGGCAGGCCTATAATACTTATTGGCAAATACAGTAGGTAGACTGCAGCAAACTGACACTGCTTACAGTCCCTGCTTATATTTGCTCTTTCCTTTAATAACATGGCATTCTTTTCTGTATATTCTTGTATCCTACACTGTCTCCAAATCTAGGCGGCTTGCAAAGAGAACATACATAATTATAAAATCACAAAGACAAAAAACAACAGTAATGAAATACATTCTTAATCCTAACAATCTGAGAGAAACCAAAGCTGCGCAAATAATTTACCAAATTAATTAATTTTATCTATTATAAAACGTATATTCCGCTTTATCCATCGTTCTAAACATTTATCAGAAATAAACTTGCAAAAAGAGATGTGCTTTAAACTGTTTCCTAAAAAATAAAAGAAAAACGGATGTAGAATGAACTGTGTCAGGCAAAGCATTCCAGAACATTGGTCCAGAGCCCCAAACAATGAGCATGTACTTGAAGGGGGTGACTATATAAAACATTTTCCACATGTAAAAGCATGTGCTGACCGCCACAAGCTGAATAGTGACCGGTATGTGTTTAGTGATTCTTTAAAACACTGTAATGAGGGTTCCACATGGTTCTTCCCCGTTTGACCTCCCCTAGTTAAGTACTAGCCGTTGAGCCCGTGAAAACAGGCTACTTTTGGAATGGGGGGGTTCCGAGCCCCACCCCCGGAGTCGCTGCCTGCGCCCCTCCACCCGGCCCGAGCAGCACTGTAAACTTACATCAGCACGCAGCAGCAGGCACATCAGCAAAGCTGCCATCGGGGCGGGCTTCCTTCTCTGCTTGTGTCCCGCCCTCATGTAACGTAACGTCGGCGAAGGCGGGAAAAAGGCAGAGAAGGAAGCCCAACGGAAGCTTTGCTGATGTGCCTGCTGCTGCGTGCTGATGTAAGTTCACAGTGCTCGGGCCAGATGGAGGGGCGGCGGCGACTCCGGGGGAGGGGGCAGGAGGAGCGGTTCCGACGTCTGCAGCATGCCAGTAGAGACTTCCCTCTCTGTCCCGCCCCCATCATCACGTATTGAAGCGGGGGCGGGGCAGAGAGGGAAGTCTCTACTGCGCATTTGCGAGTGAGTATGGTCACTCGCCGTTTATATGTTTGATTGCTCCAAATAAGTGATGCAAATAAGTGATGCACATACTTACTATGGAGCAGGTGTAAATTTTTTTGTATGAACATTTGTATGTGATCGGGGCTAGCTTCTGAAAGCCTAGTTTATAAATTCACATAGGTTTACTTTTATTATACAACTAGTAAAAAATGCCCGTTTCTGACACAAATGAAACGGGCACTAGCAAGGTTTTCCTCGGAGTGTGTATGTTTGAGAGAGTGTGCGTGAGAGTGACTGTGTGTGAGAGAGAGAGAGAGTGAATGTGTGAGTGTGTGTGTGAGAGAGTGTGTGAGAGAGAGTGTGTGTGTGAGACAGATAGAGTGTGAGAGTATGTGTGCAATACACAGACTCTCTGTGAGACCGAGAGAGTGTATGAGATCGAGAGAGTGTTAGAAAGTGACTGTGTGACACATAGAGAGTGAATGTGATACAGTGTGAGACATAGAGTGGGTGAGAGACAGTGTGTGAGAGTGAAAGAGAGAAAGACACTGACTGTGAGAGAGAGAGAGAGAGAGAGAGAGAGAGAGAGAGAGAGAGAGAGAGAGAGTGTGTGTGACAGAGATGCCTCCCCCCTCCCTCTCTGGTCTCAGGACTCCCTCCCCCTCCCTCTCTGGTCTCAGCACCCCCTCCCCCTCCCTCTCCCCCCCTCTGAGGTCTCTGGACCCCCTCCACTCTGGTCTCAGGAGGACCACCCCTCCCCTCTGGTCTCAGGACCCCCTCCCTCCCCCCTCTCTGGTCTCAGGACCCTCTCCCAATGTCTCCCCTCTTTCTTTCTGCATCCTTCCATCCAGAGTCTCCTTTTTTTCCATACTCTTCCATCCAGTGTCTTCCCTCTTTCACTCCCTATCCTTCTATCCTTCCACCCATCTACCCTCTCTCCTGATCCTTCCATCTAATGTCTCTCTCTCCCTCCTTCTATCCAGTGTCTCTCTACCTCTCTACCCTTTTCTGTTCAGTGTCCCTTCTCTCTCCACATCCTTCCAGTCTCTCCCCTTTCTCTCTGCATCCATTCATCCATCTCCCCCTTTCTTTCCCCATCCTTCCATCTGTTTTCCCTCTTTCTCGCCCTATTCTTCCATCCGTCTACCCCTCTCCCACTCTTCTCGCCTCTCACGTCACTGCGCTCCTCCAGGGTCTGCTCCAGGGGCAGTGACATGAGAGGCGAGAGGAGCGGCTGCAGAGCCGACAGCCAATGCCTGTTGGCTGCCTGCGGTGCCGCACTTGCTTTTTAAAAACAGCTGTTTTTGTTTTTGTAGCAGCCGCTGCTGCTCAACAGGAGAAGCAGCAGTGGCCGGAAATGGGAGCTGGTGCCGCGTGTTTCGCGGGAGACATGGCAGGTCTGTGTTGGGTGGGCGGGCCTGGAGGGAAAGTGGCTGGGCCTGGGTGGCGACCTTGGGTGGTGGGGGGGAGCAGTGGTTGCGGCAACCTCGTGGTGGGTGGAGAGGGGAGCGGTGGCGACCTCGGGGGTGGTGGAGGGGGGAGCGATGGCGACCTTGGGGGGTGGAGGGGTGAGCGGTGGCGACCTTGGGCGAGGGGCGTGGCGGCGAGGGCGGCAGGGGCTGGGCCTCGTGCTGCTGTCATGCTGTTGGTCAGTGCTGCGTGTGATGTCAGCCTGGGCTTCGGAGCCTAGCAGACTAACTCTGAAGAAAGCCACAGACACAGGCAGCCAGACGCATGGAACGTTGGAGGTGAGAATTATTATATAGGATATAGGCATTTTCTTGGACCTTTTACATAGGCACCTGTTGTGAAACTATCCCCTTTGTAACTAGCTAGTTTTCAAAAACTCTCTGTTCCTCATTGAGGATCCCTTTTACAAAGCAGCAGTATGTCTACCGAACATTTAGCATGTGCCAAATTGACACTACCGCCCAGTTAGCACACCCACCTGGTGGTAATGTTGAAGTTGGCATGTTCTGTTTCCCGTGGTAGAAAATATTTTTATATTTTCTACTGTGGGGGGAGGGGGGGCATTCCCGGTGGTAATCAGCAGCATGGCCACATTGGTGCATGAGGTCAATGGGTGCCGGTAAGGGCTCAGGCAGTAAATAGTCACATGCTACATTTAATTTTAGCGCATGGCTATTTACTGCCCCCATTAAAAAAGCCTTTTTTCCCCAACTGCGGTAAAAAACAGCCCAGCGTGCACCAAAAACATGCACCCACACTACTGCAGGCCACTTTTTACAGCAGCTTAGTAAAAGGATCCCTGAATCAATGTACAGTTAGCTAAAGGTAATGTCTCATTGTACTGAAATTGGCTATTAGAATCAAATGGCACTAGCAAGCCGTTGTCCATTTCTGGCAATCTTACCTGTCTGGTTCTTGCTAGATCATTTAATTTGTTATCTCTCTTGATTCTAAGGGGTTCAGAGGTCGGATGGCTGTCTCATCTTCCGGTTATATAAAGTAGTAAGGGCCATTATTCCACAGACTGTACAAACATAAATCTTTTTATTACCATTTGACTCATGGCTATCGGAACTTTTATGCAGTTTTTTAAATCTATTTTATCATGTTACTGTGGTGGTCATAATGTGCTAATCCAATTATGAGAGATTCACAAGCATCCAAGTAATAGTCAAGATTTAATGCTTTTGTTTAAGCACTGCCTCACACAGGTAAAAATAGTAAGATTCCCTATATAAATTGCTGTAGTTTATACCTTTCCATCACTGAGTAAAATTCTTAAGGTTATGGAAAATTGTAGTCAAAAGAAAGTAGCCCCTTTAATAATTAACAAAAGGAGGGTTTAGGACCATGGATTATAATTTTAAAAATCCAGAGACAAATTATTTTCTTTGTACTGTTTTTGTCTCAAATGAGTTGATTCACACCACGAGGTCTGGTTCTCCTTCTAGCAAATAGCAGACTGTATCCTGGGGAATTAAGTGAATTTTGCACCTAATTTTGCACATAATTAATGAGCCTTCCCATAATCATGTAATTCTCTTTGTGCAGGCAGGGCTCAGGTGGAAGAGATCTCCTATGGCAGTGATGGCGAACCTATGACACGCGTGTCAGTACTGACACGCGTAGCCATTTTCGGTGACACGCGGAGAAGCAGCGGAGTTCCTTGAGCGCGACCTCCCTCCCCCGGTGAAATCACCCCCCCCCCCCCCCGGTGCATGTTTACCCGCTGGAGGGGGGTGCCGTGTGCGCTCCTATTGGCTCCCTCCCTGCTGCTCCCTCTGCCCCGGCTCCTGCACGGCCGTTAGGGGATCTTTGATCTCACTTCCGGCCGGCGGAGCAGAGAGCAGCGGAATGCCGTGGGGGACGCATCTCTGAGGGCCCTGTGATCACCATTACCCGCAACCATCATCCAATCTACTGTTCTGGGGTGTCATGGATTTGTAATTGACCATCATTACTGAGATAGGTGAGGGGGAGGCTGGGAGAGGCGAGGGCATGTGCTATGGGTGCCGTTTCCCGCCATTAGAAATAGCGGCAGCCGTCTTAATTTACATAAGGTGGTCAGTTAGGCTAGTTAACCCCTAATTGCCTGCAGGGCTAACAGGCTATCTATAATTCTATCTTCTGTCACTGCCCCCCTGATGGAGAACCCAAAAAATAAAAAACCAAGGTTAAGTAAAGGAAGTGGTAGTAGCAGTAGCCGACCCTTTCAAGAGACATGGACCGAGATGTATGGCATTATAGAAAAAAATGGCAGATCATTTTGCGTTCTATGTACTGAAACGATAGTAAGCAGAACGTGGAATATAAATAGACATTTTGAAACTAATCATTCCCAGCTCTTGAAAAAAAGTGAGGATGAAAGGAAGGAATACATTTCCAGGCAGCTACACTTTTATAAGAGCCAATCTAATTCCATCCTTAAATTTGTAAAAGGTTCTACAAATTTAACATCTGCAAGTTTGAGCATTGCTCACTCCATAGCTCAGCATGGAAAAGCACTCAGTGAGGGAGAATTTATTAAAGAAACTCTCCTAAGATGTGCACCAGTTCTATTTCACGATATGCAGAATAAAGATGCAATTATTAAGAGAATATCTGAGTTACCAGGAAATTTGGAGTGCCTGGATCCGATTACCAGACACTTTTAGCACCCTGAAAAATATAGCAATGGCTTTACTCACAATTTTTCCCTCTACATACTTTTGTGAAACCTTATTCTCAACGTTAAATAATATCAAAACCAACAAAAGAAACAGATTGAAAGATGAAGTTAGTAGCGCTTGCTTGGGCTTGAAGTGTACAAAATACCAACCTTCAATTGAAGATTTAGCCTATGAAATTCAGCAACAAAAAAGTCACTAATAGGCAGATTAGTTAAAGAATTCCCCCTCCCCCTCACTTATCTTAGTTCACGGCACCCCACACAAGTTAAATAATATCAAGACCAACAAAAGAAACCGACTGACAGATGAACAAAGAAGTCACTAAGCAGGTAAGTTAAATAATTAGGTTTTGGTTTATTAAATACAGTTATATATTACAATTATACATTTTTGTTATTTAAACTATAAATATCGCGAAATTATGGTTTTTTTTCTCGAAGTGACACACCACCCGAGTTATGCTCGGTTTTTTGGCGAATTTTGACACACCAAGCTCAAAAGGTTGCCCATCACTGTCCTATGGCAACAAGTACTCCTGAGGTGCAGAATGTACCTGGCAGCCAGTAGGAGAGGAGCCAGGTGGGTACAGAGGAGTTGCTACTATCTTCCTGTACCATACATCTCTCTGAGAGCAAGAGCTGGCTACCCTGAGAAGTAAGCAGGAAAGGGGGTAACAGGATGGAGAGGCAGAGTTGAGAAACAGAATCTGCAGAAGGAATTGTGGGGAGAGAGACAAACTAAGGAAGGGACTTGCTAGGGGAGATGCATAACAGAATGGGCTATTGCAAGGAGATAAGGAGAGAGAGTGTGAAAGCATGATGAGCTGGGAAATGAGCTGAATAAGAAAATGTTGTAGTGGAGGTGAGCTGGGAATGAGCTGTGAGAGTAGTGTAATCCCCTGGTAAACTGAGTTTTGAGAATTTCCTCAGGGGATTACTAGACTGCTGTAGAACTCACCAGAAACAGGAAAACAGGCAACAATATTTGCTTTTAACTCCTAACCCCTATTCACTTGTTCAGTACTTATGTCTGTTTTATCATTCCCACCTTAAGTATTTCCCTTATTTGTCTAGTTTGTCCTGATTAGATTGTAAGCTCTGTTGAGCAGGGATTGTCTCTTCATGTTCAAGTGTACAGCGTTGCGTACGTCTTGTAGCGCTATAGAAATGAGAAGTAGTAGTAGTAGTAGAAAAGCTAAGAGAAGCTGATAAAGAAGTCAGGGAAGCAAAGATACATTAGCCAATAAGGTACAATGAGGAGACAAGATATTTTTAGATATGTTCAAGATAGGAGGAAGTGCAAAGGTGGCATTGTGAAACTCAAGGGTGGAGGAAAGGAACATGTAGAAACTAATAAAGATAAGGCGGAATTGCTTAACAAATGTTTCTGTTCTGTGTTTACAGATGAAGAGCTGGGAGTAGGGCCACAGAAGACAAGCATAAATAGAAAAGGAAGTATGGTAGACCATGAATTATTTTCAGAAGACCGTATTCATGGGGAGCTAGCTAAATTAAAGGTGGACAAAGCGATGAGGCCAGATGGCATACGTCTGAGGATACTGAGGGAAGTTCTGGTGGCTCCGCTAGCTGACCTTTTCAATGCTTCTCTAGTCAGGAATGGTCCTGGTGGACTGGAGAACGGCAGATGTGGCCCCTCTCCACAAAAGAGAAAGTAAGGAGGAGATTGGAAACCATAGGTCAGTTAGTGTGACCTCTATGATAAGGACACTACTTATCCCTGAAATTGTTAGCATGGAAACTTGCTACTCTTTGTTATTTTCCCCAGGTACATGTGACCTGGACTGACCACTGTTGGAAGCAGGATACAAGGCTAGCTGGACCATTGGAATGGATAGGAATGGATCCTAAGGAGCTTAGCCGAGATTGGGTGCCAGAGCCGGTGGCAGGAGGCGGGGATGGTGCTGGGCAGACTTATACGGTCTGTGCCAGAGCCGGTGGTGGGAGGCGGGGCTGGTGGTTGGGAGGCGGGGATAGTGCTGGGCAGACTTACACGGTCTGTGCCCTGAAAAGGACAGGTACAAATCAAGGTAAGGGATACACAAAAAGTAGCACATATGCGTTTATCTTGTTGGGCAGACTGGATGGACCATGCAGGTCTTTTTCTGCCGTCATCTACTATGTTACTATCCAGCTTATAATCGAAAGTGATCGCCGGCCATCTTCCGACACAAATCGGGAGATGGCTGGCGATTTCTTAAAAGCGGCGAAATCGATATAATCGAAAGCGGCATTTTTGACAGCATCGCCACTTTCCCGTTGCTTCGCCGGCGAAAGTTCAAGGGGGCGTGTCGGTAGATTAGTGAAGGCGGGACATGAGCGGGCTTGGGCGTGGCTACCAGATGGCCGGCTTTCGCCGATAATGGAAAAAAAAAGCGGCGTTAAGCAGTATTTTGCTGGCTTTACTTGGTCCTTTTATTTTCACGACCAAGCTTCAAAAAGGTGCCCCAACTGACCAGATGACCACTGGAGGGAATGGGGTATGACCTCCCCATACTCCCCCAGTGGTCACCAATCCCCTTCCAAACTAAAAAAATAAAACTAAAAACCTTTTTTGCCAGCCTGTATGCCAGCCTCAAATGCCGTACCCACCTCCATGACAGCAGAATGTGTTGTATCCTCCGACAGCCTTTCCCTGGTTGCGATGTGGCTCTCGGGTGAGTGTGACACCTTTTCTGTTAGGTGCCCTGCAAAGTCACATTAGCAATGCATTGTGGTGGGTGTAGGGTACTGGGCTCTACTCCCATGGTGCTTTTCCCCCCTGCTAACTGGGTCAGAGTGTGCCCTGTTTTGTTTCCTGTTGTAGTCCATGCGGTAGTGGCCATTTTTGTAAGCCAGTTTTTGTTCCCTTTCCTGTGTTACCCATGTTAGAGAACGTAGTTCTTACCTTGAATGGTGCTGAAAGAGGGCATTGTACACCATTGTGCCAGCTCTGATCTACTGCTAATCTTAGTACCAGGGGACTCTTTGCCAGTGGGGCACAACCTCTGATCTGCAGTTAGCTGTGAGTAAATGTGGTTATTTCAAGAAAGGACTTTTTCTGAGAGATTAGTCTTCAGGTATGAACTGGTGTGCCAAAGTTATACAGCAGCAATAAGTCCTAGAGGCTGTATGCAGGTCCCTGGACCAATTTTAGTGGGTGCAGTACATTTGTGGGTAGTGGGTTTGGGGGGGGGGGGTTGGGGCGGCTCAGCTCCCAAAGTAAGGGAGCTATGCACGTGGGAGCTTTTCTGAAGTCCACCGCAGCGACCCCTAGGGTGGCTGGTTGGTGTCCTGGCATGTCAGGGGGACCAGTGCACTGGCTCCTCCCACGGCCAAATGCCTTGAATTTGGCCGGGGTTTGCGATGGCCGACTTGACTTTCCATTATTGCTGAAAAACAAACCCGGCCATCTCAAACCCGGCAAACTCCACGGCACTTGGCCAGGCTAAACCGTATTATCGAAAAAGATGGCCGGCCATCTTTTTCGATAATACGGTTCTGGCCAGCTGTAGCGCCGCCGCCAACATAGATCGCCGGCGATCTATTTCGCCAGCGATGTTCGATTATGCCCCTCCACGTTACTATGTATTGGTCTAACCCAGTATGGCTTATTCTTGTGTTCTTATGTACGGCGTCAGAAACAGCTGATCACGCCAGGAACTGCATTGAATGAAGGTGCTACTCCGGCGCCGAAGAACTAGATTCTCAGCTGGCGGGGCCAGCAAACAACAAGGTATTTGAAGCGGCGGGGTGGGCGGCGACGGCGGGGGAGGGTTGGTGGCAGGAGGGGGTTCAAGGGAATCGTCGGGAGGCCCGGGCCCCCTCAGGCCCCATGTAGCTACGTCACTGGTTCAGAGCAGTGGCGTAGCTAAGGGTGGGCCCGGGTGGGCCCAGGCCCACCCGCTTTGGGCTCAGGCCTACCCAGTAGCAGCACACCTATGAAGTGGCTGGCAGGGGTCCCCAAGCCCTACCAGCCAAAAACTCCCAACAAATGTCCCTCCTGCATACCTTGTAAATAGCAGATCTTCGCCTGCAGCGAGCAGCAACTGATACACGCTGTTCGCACCGGTCCTACAGCCTTCCCTCTGATATATTCCCGCCTATGCAGAAACCGGACATTGTGTCAGAGGGAAGGCTGTAGGGCCAACATGAGCAGTATTTATTAGTTGCTGCTCGCTGCCGGTGAACATCTGCTACTTAAAAGGTATGCGGGGGAGGAGGGATGTTTGAGAAACCATATGGCATGCAGCCAAGAGAGGGAGAGACCAAATCACTTGTGGGACAGGGCGGAATTCTGCCCACCCCTGTTGGGCCCAGGCCCACTAAAAATTGGGTGCCTGGCTACGCCCCTGGTTCAGAGGATGGCTATTAAAATGGTCAGTGATCTTCATCATAAAGCATATATGGGGACAGACTTAAAGATCTCAATATGTATACTTTAGAAGAAAGTTGCGAGAGGGGGAGATATGATAGAAACGTTTAAATATATCTGTGGTATAAATGCTTAGGAGACTCAATTAAAAGGGAGCTCTGGAATGAGGGGGCATAGGATGAAGGTGAAAAGGGACAGATTCAGGAGCAACTTAAGAAAATACCTCTTCACAGAAAGGGTGGTGAATTTGTGAAATGGCCTCCCAGTGGAGGTGGTGGAGACGAAGTCTGTATCTGAATTCAAGAAAGCTTAGGATAAGTACATAGGATTTGTAGAGGAGAGAACAGAAGATGGCTTGGATGGGCAGACCGGATAGGCCATATGGTCTTTATCTGCCTCTATGTTTTTCTGTGCTTCATGTTTCTTATTCTTCATTCATTTGAATTGAATACAATATTCTTACATTGTTGTACTATATTAAATTACTTGTACACATTTCTGTAAGTATTGAAATACCATTCTATTGAATATCTCTCTATATAAAACGCACCTCCAACGTTCTATGAAGCCTCTCTTAGCCAAAAGTGAAGGGGGTGAGATCGCATTGTGTCTGCCCCGCCCACGCGTCAAACGTGATGACGCGAAGGCGGAGCAATGACACTCAACCAAGCGCATCGCTCGGCAGCGAAGCGTCAAGGAAGGAGGCGGCGCTCTCGACGTCTAGCCTTCCCTTCGCTGTGTTCCGCCTTCTTCTGACGTCAAGGATGACGTCAAAAGAAGGCGGAACACAGCGAAGGGAAACCTAGACGTCGGGAGCGCCGCCTCCTTCCCTGACGCTTCGCTGCCGAAACCGCCACGGAGGTAAATTTTAAAAGAAGAAAAAAAAAAAAAAAGGGATGCATGGATGCGAAGGGGGGGGAGAAGAGGGCGGGCCAGGCTGGGACATGGGAGAGAGAGGAGCATGGATGCGAGGGGGGGTCATGGAAGGGAGAGAGGGGACTTGCTGGAAAAGGATGAATGGAGGCGGCAGGGGACAGAGGAGCATGGATGGCCATGGATTGGGAGGGCAGAGCTCAGGGAGAGGGGAATTGCTGGATAGGGATGAATGGAGGGGACAGATGGGCATGGATGGATATGGATTGCAGGGCAGGCCTCAGGCAGAGAGGGGACATGCTGGATAGGGATGAATGGAGGGGGCAGGTGACAGAGTAACATGGATGGCCATGGATTGGGAGGGCAGGGCTCAGGGAAAGGGGAATTGCTGGATAGGGATGAATGGAGGGGACAGATGGGCATGGATGGATATGGATTGCAGGGCTGGCCTCAGGCAGAGAGGGGAAATGCTGGAAAGGGATGAATGGAGAGGGCAGGGGACAGAGGAGCATGGATTGCAGGGCAGGCCTCAGGCAGAGAGGGGAAATGCTGGATAGGGATGAATGGAGGGGGCAGGTGACAGAGTAACATGGATGGCCATGGATTGGGAGGGCAGGGCTCAGGGAAAGGGGAATTGCTGGATAGGGATGAATGGAGGGGACAGATGAGCATGGATGGATATGGATTGCAGGGCAGGCCTCAGGCAGAGAGGGGAAATGCTGGAAAGGGATGAATGGAGGGGGCAGGGGACAGAGGAGCATGGATTGCAGGGCAGGTCTCAGGCAGAGAGGGGAAATGCTGGATAGGGATGAATGGAGGGGGCAGGTGACAGAGTAACATGGATGGCCATGGATTGGGAGGGCAGGGCTCAGGGACAGAGGGGCCACGGAGGTAAATTTTAAAAGAAGAAGAAAAAAAAAAAGGGATGCATGGATGCGAAGGGGGGGGGCATGGATGCAAAGGGGGGGGGGAGAAGAGGGCGGGCCAGGCTGGGACATGGGAGAGAGAGGAGCATGGATGCAAGGGGGGGTCATGGAAGGGAGAGAGGGGACTTGCTGGAAAAGGATGAATGGAGGCGGCAGGGGACAGAGGAGCATGGATGGCCATGGATTGGGAGGGCAGGGCTCAGGGAGAGGGGAATTGCTGGATAGAGATGAATGGAGGGGACAGATGGGCATGGATGGATATGGATTGCAGGGCAGGCCTCAGGCAGAGAGGGGAAATGCTGGATAGGGATGAATGGAGGGGGCAGGTGACAGAGTAACATGGATGGCCATGGATTGGGAGGGCAGGGCTCAGGGAAAGGGGAATTGCTGGATAGGGATGAATGGAGGGGACAGGGGACAGAGGAGCATGGATGGCCACACACACACACTCTCTATCACACTGTGTCTCACATACACACTTGCACACACTCTCATTCTCACACACACACTCTCTCACAAACACACTCACACCCAGACTCACTCTCTCTCTCACACACTCACACTTTCACTCTGACTCTCAAACAGTCACTCTCACATACACTCTCCCAAACATACACACTCCGAGGAAAACCTTGCTAGCGCCCGTTTCATTTGTGTCAGAAACGGGCCTTTTTTACTAGTAGTATATAAAAAAGTTTAGCAATTGCTTTTGCATAAATTTCAGTTCTTTGATACATAACTTTCAATTTTGGGGGGGACATAATTCCCTGGAGGTGTAGCAGACAAATAGCAGGATTTTCTGGATATCAACTGTCATACAAAGGAATAGTGGGCCATTACTCATGCACTTTTGGAAATCTGAAATAGATATTTGCCACGTACAGAACATGGGGCCAGGGTCGCTGAGAGAGGAGGGCAAAATTCCTCCGGTCCAGCCTCCAAAGGGGGGCCTGGCGCCGGAAAGTTTCTTCCTTCCTGCCTGCTTCTGGGTCTGTCTCTCTCCTACTCCTGCTTTCCAGGACCCAGATGATTGCATTAACACAATATTGCGTTAATGCAATCATCCGGGTCCAGGTACGCAGGAGCAGGAGACAACTGACTGAGGCTGGAGGAGCAGTCAAACACAGACAAAAGAGGTACCTTCTTGGACACAGTGACAGGAAGGTGTGGGGGCAGGGGCGGCATGAATGTGAGGGGGCGGCCTGAGTGGGGGGGGGGGGGTGCAGAATGGCGGCGGTGGTCCAGGTTGGGAGGGAGGGGGCAGCCCTGCCCCGGGTCCATCTGTGTCTCTCAGCAGCCCTGGGTGGTGCCAGCCTCAACTCACCATGGTCAGGCTCTGCTCCGTCTCCATTTCCTGCAAGAACTACATATGCACCTTTCATTTGCCATTCTGAGACTTCCACCCCAAATAAATTTACTCCTACCATCATGTTAAATCAGAGTTCCATGTCGATAAATTATATTGCAATTTATGGAGAAATTTTGTACTTGAGATTCTGTTGTGAACATAAAGATTGTTGATGAAATTAATACATGTGACATTTATTTGAAGTGAGAACACTAAAAGTGGGACGGCATGGTTGCTGAATGATTTGTGCACGTTAAGGGCAATTCTACAACTAGGCATGCATGGATATGCAGCCCTTTGCACACGATAACACAAAATTAAATTTATGGAGTAGGTATGGTATGAATGCAGAAGCACAAAAAAGTAGGGATGCACAAGTAATGTTCCAGAAAAGGACCCAAAGGACACACTTGGAGGCAGACAAAAGATCAACTTTATTGTTGTCACCAATTATGTCAGGACTCTGCATGCAAACAGATTCAATATGGACCCATGTTTCATCACCTAATTAAGGAGTCATTCAATCTTATAAAAATCTTGCTATGCATTGTAAAAAGCACAAATAAAGTAGCTCCAGTTTCAGCAACCAAGAATGTCAGCAACTCTATCCTCAGAACCTCGTAGTACGTCTGTACTCTCAACTGTCAGCCAGTGGCATAGCCAGACTGCCAATTTTGGGTGGGCCTGAACCCAAAGTGGGTGGGCACAAAATTTTCTCTCTACCCCCCTCCCCCAGCAAAATTTAGTCACACTAACCAGATGCATTTGTCACACAGGGGTAAAGTGCTGCTTTTCAGTGCATCAGGTTTCAGAAAATAATTTATTTAATAGCCTAACACCCTTTTCAATGAGCTTTCAGAGGCCAAAACCTCCTGCCTCAGGTCAGTATAATGCTATTATGGTATCCTCTCCTGACCTAAGGAAGTATTGGTCTCTGAAACGTTATTAACACAGATACCATATTACTTGATCCTAAATTAAAAATAAAATTATTTTCTTTACCTTTGTTGTATGGCCATTTACTTTTTCTCATTGTGTTGCTCCCAGTCTCTAGATTCTGCTTTCCTTCATTTTCGCTTAACTCTTCTGCGCCATTTGTCATTTTTCTCGCCTTTTTCTTTACTTTCTTCAATATTTTTTAGCCTCTCTCTCTGTCCAGATTTAATTCATTCTTACTATCCATTCTTTAATTTCCTTCTTTTTCCTTCATCTACCTATGGCTTTTCATCTTTTTCTCACCCTTGTTCTCCCCATGCCCCTTCCTCTTATTCTTCAGTCTTTCTCTACTCCCCTTTTCCATCCAACAGCTCTCCTCTTTCTCTCCCCATCCTTCCAGTGTCTCCCCTCTTTCTATCCCCATCCTTCCAATGTCTCCCCTCTTTCTTTCTGCATCCTTCCATTCAGTGTCTCCTCTTTCTCCCTACCCTTCCAGCATCTTCCCTTTTTCTCTCCCCATCCTTCCACCCATCTACCCTCTCTCCTGATCCTTCCATCTAATGTCTCTCTCCCCCTCCTTCTATCCAGTGTCTCTCTCTCTCTCTCTACCCTTTTCTGTTCAGTGTTCATTCTCTCTCCACACCCTTCCAATCTCTCCCCTTTCTCTCTGCATCCATTCATCCATCTCCCCCTTTCTCTCCCCAACCTTCCATCGTGTCTTTCTCTCCTCATCCTTCCATCTGTTTTCCTTCTTTCTCTCCCCATCCTTCCATCTGTCTACCCCCTCTCCCGATTCTTCCATCCAGTGTCTCTCTCTCTATCCCCTTCTTTCCATCCAGGCCCACCCACCCACCCAACACAGGCCTGCCAAGTCTCCCATGAAACACGCGGCGCCAGCTCCCATTTCCGCCCACTGCTGCTTCTCCTGTTGAGCAGCAGCAGCCGCTACAAAAACAAAGGAGGTAATTTAAAGAAGCAAAAATGTTTTTAAAAAGGAAGCGTGGCACCGCAGGCAGCCATCAGGCATTGGCTGTCGGCTCTGCAGCCGCTCCTCTCACCTCTCACGTCACTGCCCCTGTAGTAAGAACCCGGAGGAGTGCAGCGACGTGAGAGGCAAGAGGAGCGGCTGCAGAGCCTACAGCCAATGCCTGATGGCTGCCTGCGGTGCCACGCTTCCTTTTTAAAAACATTTTTGCTTCTTTAAATTACCTCCTTTGTTTTTGTAGCGGCCGCTGCTGCTCAACAGGAGAAGCAGCAGTGGCCAGAAATGGGAGCTGGCGCTGTGTGTTTCGTGGGAGACTTGGCAGGTCTGTGTTGGGTGGGCGGGCCTGGAGGGAAAGTGGCTGGGCCTGGGCCCATCCAGGCCCGCCCGTGGCTATGCCCCTGGCAGCCAGACCAGCACCAAGTGGAGGGTCGTGAAAGACTGGGTGGGCCTGAACCGAGAATGGGTGGGCCTGGGCCCACCCAGGTCAACCCATAGCTACGCCCCTGCTGTCAGCACGAGACAGCAAGGGAAACATTGGTGCAAGTGTCATGCCTAGCGTGAGACAGCGTGGGAAACACTACTGCACATTCATCTGTAGGGTTGCTTTGTCCTTTTTTTCTTTCGCAATGAATACAGAATCTACTTGCTTCAGTGTTTTGAGTTCAGTATTTCCACCATACACAAAGGAGGAAATTCTATGTGGGTGCTTCCTTTTAGGTGTGTTAGTACCGCATGGTGAGCGACCATTCTATAATGGCATCTAAGTGCCCAGATTCTGTTATAGAATACCAACATAACCCGACATCATGTAGATGGGGTATTAAAAAAATAAATAAAATGTTGGGTGTCCCCTGTAAAAGAGCCATCCTGGGTCTGCTAGGGCTGCCCAGGGGTCTGCTAGGGCTGCCCAGGGGTCTGCTGGCACTTTGGGGGTTTTACATGCAAATGATGTGAAATGGTGCCTTTTTATGGTTTAAAAAATGTAAAACATGGATTGGATTCAGGAAAATGTGGCCTGGATGATGGTATAATTCTTATTAAAGAGTAATGTAATTTATAGTGTATTTTGTATGGATATCCATTTTCTCCGTACACTTTTAGGGGAAAATTTGATTTCAAAATGGAGTTTGTGGAAAAGTTTACAAACTATAAAACTTGGTTCACCTGCCACAAGCTAGCGTCTGATTGGTACTGCTAGGTCAGATGGCCTAGTTGCAGTCCTGTTGCTAGGGGGAGGCAGAGCTGGATACCAGGGTTGCCAGACCGCCCAATTGGGCGGTTTTCCACAACCCGCCACGGGAAACTTTTGCCCACTGCGGGTTGCGGTTTTTTGGGCTTGTTTTTTTTTTTCGTGCGGGTTTTGGGCGGTTTTTCGGCCAGCGGGGGTGGGGCTAATGGCGACAGAGGCGAGGTTTGGTGACATATTGGGCGGGGCGATGACAGCGGGGGCGAGGCTGATGACGGCGGGGGCATGGGTGATGATGGAAGGGGTGGGCTGATGACGGCGGGGCGGGGGTGATGGCGGAAGGGGCGGGGTTGATGACGGCGGGGGTGGGGTGATAACAGAAGGGGCGGGGGTGATGACAGCGGGGGTGGGGTGTGTGTGGTTTTTGGGCGGGTTTTGGGCTGTTTTGGGTGGGAATTTTTTTTTTTGTATGGCAACACTGCTGGATACTATGAGAGGGACTGAAGACACAGGAGAAGACAGACCTGTGTGTGTGGAAGGTGCTGTGCCTGTATATGTGTGAGAATTGATTTATACAGGAGAGAGAGCTTAAATAAAGAGTTGTCTGATACAAGGTGAGAGGAACTGAAGACACAGAAGAGACAGGACCGGTATGAGAGGTGCTCTGTCTGTGTGCTTGGAAAATTGAGTGTGGATGAGGAGGAAAACCTCAATAGAGTATAATTTGACTGGATCAGAACACCTGGTGGTATAGAGAGAGTGGAATTCAGTAAAGCTGAGAGACTGAAGGTACAGGGGAGATATACCTGCATGAAAGATGATCTGCCCATGTATGTATAAGAAATTTGTGTGACTAGACAAGCTGATAATCACACTGAAAATCACAGTATACCTGATAAATTTGCTAAGTGGTTATACAGAAAGGCTTGCCTGAGTTTGAAATAGGCTATAAGCTGTATAATAGCTGCTGGTAACAAGTGAAGGTGGCTAGTGACAGTGAATGTGCAGGAAAACTGTTGTGTTTCCGCTGATCTGTCTCAGAGCAGAGTTGTGGCCACAGTGCATTTGACTGACACTTTGAGTGCAATGCATATGTGTTAATGGGTGGTTGTACTGAGGGGTCTGCCTGAGTTTGGAGGGGCTACAAATTGTGTAGAAGCCTGTTGGTGAAGGGTGAGTGTGTAAATCTGGTGTGTTCCCACTGACCTGCCACGAAGCAGGATTGTGATCACCTTGCACCGGTCTGCAGTGAGAATTGGTGCTGATTAAAAATTGAAACAGGACTGTTGTCCTTAGCTGAACTGCTGTATATGAGGACAGTGAGGTATGAAATGTGTGACTGGTTACAAGGTGTGATTAACATACATGGAAGACTGTTCCTCATTAGGCAGGGAAAAGTAATAAGGCAGGTCCTGCAATAGGGAACATTAATTATCTATTGATTTACTCTAGATAGGTTGGCCACAGTTTTGATAACAAAAATCCCTATAAAAACTCCCACAGGATAGGGAGACAGGGTTTCAATTTCTTTTAATTAACTAGAGTACAGGTACTGCGGCTGTTAAGCGACGACGCAGGCGGAGCAACGCGGAAGCAACACGTGCACCAACTACCACAAAAGACAAAAGTTACCCTCATTCAAGAAAGTTCAACTCAAGCAGCTAAGTACAAAAATCACCACCTACACCGTTTCAGAGACTTTACACTTACACGTAAATACTTACCTGGAGGTTTATGCTGCTTACCTGGAGGTTTATGCTGAGATTCAGTTACATTGCAAAGTGAAGGGAGTGGACATCTGTAAGAAAGCAATTGACACAAAGAATCAATTTTCTTGTTAAAATTTCATAGTTAAAGTAAATTGTGAGTAACAGAGAAAGTAATTATTTGTACTACTTATCTGATTTATGGTGTTGAGAATTTCAGAGGAAAGTTTATTGATTGAAAGTTGATACATTTTCTGAAAAGTTAAAAAGAAACATCTTGTGCAATAAATTGTTATAATTTAAAAGTTAGTGTGCAATATTGTCATCATTAAAATTTTGTGACATCTAGGGAAATTCGCTTAACATCTTGAATTGCACACTGTATAATATACAAAATACAGAATTTCCCCATCTTTCTTTGTACCTTCCCTAAGTGGTGAGTGTTTACCGTGGGACCCTACACCGTGATTTTACCATCGTACCACCCTCTTTAAAAAAAAACCTCACCCAAGGGGATCTACATTGGCACTCCTTGTATTCTGTAAGCTATGCATGTTACTGGAAGGCACCCCCATGACCCCCCCCCCCCCCCCCCCCCCCCCCCTTGTATTTCTGTGCCATCACTTTTGTGCAGGCCCTTGTAGAATAGTGCTTAGGGCATTTGCACATGTAAATGGTCATTCATTTTTTAAACAGTTTCCCTATTACATTATCTATTGGTAAAGGAACTCTTTTACAGGTTTCATTAGACAACTATAAGAATTAACCGAAGATGATATACACACAGCTCTCCTTTTTTATGTCAAAATGCACTGCGGGTAATCTATAAAGAATTATCTTGATCCATGTGGCTTGAGCCAAGAAACAGAAATAAACATTTATTGTAATATAACACTGCTTTGTGACAGTACTTTTATTGAGTTATAAACCTGCATGAACTCAGTTCACTTCACCAAGTTAAACATCCACTAAGTAATGATTTTGTGTTCTAACTATCCTAACTGCAAACAAAATGAACCATTACATTTCTACATACCACATGATGTTCTCATCTTGATTCAATACGCTATCAAATCAAAATGTTATTCTTTAGAGCGTATAATAACAGAATGGTATGTTTGTTTGTCTCTCTGATCTGTTTAGTCAGTACATGAGAACATAAGAAAAGCCATGCTGAGTCAAACCACTGTCCATCGAGCCCAGCATCCTGTTTCCAACAGTGGCCAGTCTAGGTTCTATGTACCTGGCAGATCCCAAAAAGTAGATCTATTTCTTATAGCTTATGGCCAGGAATGAGCAATGGCTCTCCCAAGTCTACCTAGCTAATACATTTTTAAGGACTTTTCCTCCAGGAACTTGTCCAAACATTTTCTGAATTTCACTATGTTAGTCACCTTGATCACATACTTTTTCAACAGATCCCACAGCTTAGTTGTACACTGCATTGCCAAAAAAAAAACTATCTATGATTTGTTTCAGTTTGTTGGTCATTAGGTTCATGAAGTGCTCTTTTGTTATTATGTTGTGTGAAAAGTTAAACAATAGGCAGGGCAACCAGAAAATTTTAGTTTTTTTTCCAGGGTATTTTCCACTCTGGAAGGAATGTCATTACACGCATGCATTCTTCTTAAAGAGAGTGCACATTAATCCTGAAATTCTATATATCGTGCCTTAATTTCCACATAACTGAATTGGTTAACTAGCTAATCAGCACTGTTAATTGAATGTTAACAAGCAATTATCAGCACTAATTGGCATTAATTAGGATTTACGCGCACAACTGGCTAACTATTCTGTAACATGGTGCACGTAATTTCTAAGTTGAACAGTTGAAAAGGGGTGTGGCATTGGGTGAGGCATGGTCATATCTACAATCTATGTGCATTATTATAGAATATACCTGCTCTACACTTAATTTAGGTGTCAAGATTTAGGCCAAGTAAAACATGGCCTAAATGGACACAACCAAATTTAGTCATGTGGAGAAGTACTCGGCGTAATTCTATATACCGTGTAGAAATTTAAGCCTATTCTATAAAATGTAGGTGTATTATAAAGAATACGCCTAGGCATATTTTTTTTCCACGTGGATTTTTCAGGCACTACATATGGAATCTAGATCTATGCGCACACTCCTGGATTCTATATATGGCATCCAAAGCTGTGTGCCCAACTTTGGACACACTTCCGAGATGTGCACTTAAATTAGATAATGAGCTCTGAACCATCAATGATTAGGTGATAACCAGTTATTGCAGTTAATTGACACTCATTAAAATTGGCGCATGCATCTGGATGCCCACTATTCTATAAGGCACAGCACATAACTCCCAGGGTACATATCTCAAAAGGGGGCACAGCCATGGGCATGTTTGGGCATTCCGACATTTGCATGCAGAATTATAGAATGCTGCCTAACCATGCCTAACTTGGGCACTGGCATACATCAGGTTTCAACAAGCGCCCAGCGCATCCCAGGATACACTGGGCAGGGCTGGGCGCTGTCATTTTGCGGCATTGCAGGAAGAGGAGGGAGGCAGGCTACCCTCCCTCCTCCAACACACAAGGTAGGGGGGTCTGGACCACCAGGGACCCCTTGCTGGGGGACTGGGGGGGGGCTGGAGACCTACCAGATCTCCAGCCCTCCCTGAACCTGGGGGGGGGGGGATTGTCGGGGGGGACCGGAGTTCCAGCGGACCTCCAGACCCCCTGTCGCTGGGGGGGGGGGGGTTGGTTTGTCACCCACTAGGCCACCAGGGACCCTTTGCTGGGGGAGTTAGGGGGGCTGGAGACCCAATGGATCTCCAGCCCTCCCTGAACCTGGAGGGGGGGATCGCCTGGGGGACCGGAGGTCCACCAGACCTCCAGCCCCCTGTCGCTGGCAGGTTTGCTGTTGGGGGTAAAGGGGGCCTGCCAGCATGCAAATGCATGCTGGACAGGGCTCACCTTTCCTCCCCAATGATCTTCAAACCCTAACGTCAGCTCGGAGCTGGCGTAGGGTTTGCCGCAGCCAGTGACCCAATCTTTGGTGTGCTGGCCGCTGATCATTGGGAATGAATATGTTCAGACCTGTTTAGCATGCATTTGCATGCTAGTTGCGTTCAGAGCCCTCGAGCGCGTTGTTTCACGCGCTCGAGGGCTCTGATCATGAGGCGTTGGCAAACACCAGCGCAAGTATGGCACTAACAGCCTTTAGTGCTGGTGTTTGCTTCTGATCCTCCCCCTGTGAAGCTTGACCTGCTGGCAGTTACAGGATTCTGGAGATCCTCTGCATTCAGGTTCCCACTCTTTCTCTCTCTTTGAAACCTCTGTATTGGGGCCTCCTTCTCTCTCACTGACTCAAGGCATTTAACGCCCTCCTGGCCTGAGCCCTGCCCCTCTGACTCAGATTCAGCCTCTCTTTGCACTTTCCCCCAAATTCTATAAAGTTGGGTGCCTAACTTTCCTCCCTGTTTACAAACCAAGCTAGCAGTTGCCATGGGCTAATGCCAACACAGGCTATCCACTTTGAATGGGCTGTGTTGGCATTGCCGCGCAGCAGCCACTAGTGCGGCTTTGTAAACAGGGAGCTTATGTGTAACACACAAAGTTGTACTCAAGTTATAGAATAAGGTCAATTCACATGCGCAATTGGCACCTACTGACACCAATTAGCAGTTATGCACGTAACTGCCCATAATCACTATTCTATAAGTTGCATGCTCAAATTCCAGGGCTTACAACTTCAAGGGGGGCATGGGTGTGTTGGGGGCATGTCTGGCAGTTAAGTGCACAGGTTATAGAATACCGTCATTTATGCACCTAACGGCCTACAATTTTGTGTGACCTCTTACACCAGCCTTTGAGCTGGCATAAGTAATCATGCCTAATGTTAGGCACAAAGATGAAGATTTATGCTAATATTCATTAACAGCAGTTCTGCATGGAACTGCCGTTACAGAATTCATACTCAGCTCTCATCATCCCAGCGCCTAAATTTCAGTGCCATTTCTTAAAGAGCCATCCACTGATAATAGTGCTTATTCATTAAGAAGGTACTTTTGTAGTACCGTGAGTGGGAGCCATGATGGGCGCCAGCAGCATCGCTCCTGCCCTTTCTCTGCTAGACCACCAGGGATCAGATAGGCCTGGGAGCAGTGGTGTAGCAAGGGCAGCTGCCACCTGGGGCAGTTCGCCACTGTGCACCCCCCCCCCCCACCGGGGTGCAGCCCGACACCCCCCCTCAGCACATCGATACCCCCCTCTGGGTGCAGCACGACACCCCCCTGGGAGTGCATTGTTACGTATTGGGAGCTGCATTGGTTCCGCTGGTTCCCTGCTCTCTCTGCCCCAGAACAGGAAGTAACCTGTTCCGGGGTAGAGGGAGCAGGGAGCCAGCGGAGCCAACACCCCCAGCGGCGGGCACCCGGGCGGACCGCCCCTCCCACCCCCCTTTCCTATGCCACTGCCTGGAAGTATCTTTGTTGGGGGCCAGATGCCCTTCTGGGGGAGGGGGAAGGGAGATCACAGCACTTCAGGCCACTACCCAGAGGATATGCAGGTACTGGCCAATATTCAGTGCCGTCACTCGCATAGTTAACTAGGCAAAGTTAATACAGCTATTTATGTGGTCCTGCAGGCCTGGTTAGCTATGCAGACACTGGTACTGAATACTGCTGGCATTTGCATAACATCTGGCTCCTCCCTGACTCCACCACCAGAATGCCCTTCTGATGCTCGAACTTACGATGCTCAGTTGATGCTGATATTCAGTGGCCTGGTTAGCCTCTCCTACCTGCTTGAATCATTTTGAATACCAGCCCTATATATTTTTTGCCTGTTAATTAAGTAGCCATTTTTTCTTATATTTTTTTTATTTTTTTCAGTTGATATATGTTTATATTTATACACTCCACAGTGAATATATACCAGCCAATATTCCAAGCAATTTAAGTGGGCAGGAGAAGATCCTGCTCACTTAAATTGCCTGTGCTCACCTACCCACCAATATTCAGCGGCACTGAACTGGGCAGTGCCGCTGAATATTACCTCTGACCCCTCATTAAAAATGCACAGGTCAGGTTGCAGTATAGGGGCGGCGTTTAGGAGAACTGGCAGTAGGCAGGTGCTGGTGATATTCAATGTCAGCACCCACATAGCTAAGCTGGTGAACTTAGGACAGTTCAAACACTGTCCTAATTCCGCAACGCTTCATGAGCTGGGGGGAGGAAAGAGGAAGGAGGGGGATCGGGGCTTTTTTAAAATTAAAAGATAGTTATGCGGGTCCCAGCCGACATTCAGCTGGGGCCTGCATAACTGTCTTATGTGGGCCCCAGCTGAATATCGGCCAGGACCTGCATAGGCTCTGATGGCCAGACCCACCAGATTTAACCCCTGATATTCAATGTCAGTGCCTGGTGAGAAACAGCTGAGGCCAACCACAGATTATTGGCTATAAGGGACAGTCTGCTATTGAGACAGACACGGGAAGCAACTGCATGCCCTGGGATTTGTAGTATGGAGTGTTGCCATAATTTGGGTTTCTGCCAGGTACTTGTGACCTGGCTTGGCCACTGTTTGGAAAACAGGATACTGGGCTAGATGGACCACACTGGTCTGGCCAAGTATGGCTACTCTTATGTTCTTATGGCTTCAGATTTCTATTCTCAGCATCGTGCAGGGAAGGGAGAATAAATAGGAGGGGAGCCCTTCTAGTCCACTAGCCACAAGGATCAGAGGTCCCCTATGTGTTTGCAGGGAAATGTGCCATTATGTAACAATGTAAGGGCTAGATTCAGTAAATGGCACCCAAATTGGGGATGAGCACTCTAGACAGAATAGCGTGTAGAGCCAATTCTTGCAACTAAATCAGGTGCTAGAATTTACATCTGCTGAACCCAGGTGTATACCCTGGCACACAAGTTGGCTATGCGTTCCCCCAATTCTGTAACACTACACACAACTTTTGGGAGTGCCTGTGATCCACCCCATGCCCTTCTCATGGCCACACCCCATTTTGGGTTGTCACTGTTCCTTATAGAATCACACATAGGCAGTTGTGTGCACAACTCCAAATTAGTGTCAATAACATAAATAATTGATTGTTAGAAGCCAAATTATGAGTGTTAATGGCTCATTAACTAACTCAGTTGTGCATGCAACTCAGGATCATGCCCAAATCTGGGCACCTTTATGGAAGTCTGGGAGTAAGTGCACAGTTACAGCTTGTTTTTTACTGATATTTGGTGGTAACACTATTCATAATCTGTTTTCACATCTTCTGGAAGTAAACAAGATGAAATGCTTCCTTTATTGTAAACCTTTAAACCGCTGAAAATAAATCAGTCCATTTCTTCTATGTTTATATAGCGCTAAAATTGTTCTGGAATTTTTAAGCAGAACTTTATTCAAACCTTTTCACACGGTCGTGGGTGTAAAATCCAGTTGGTATCCATACATGAAATTAGTGTATTTGAAAGACATTTATTGCATAACTGAATTATTTACAGTCAATACAGGAAGCTGATGTAAGGAGAAGAAATGCGGCTGGGTTATTAGTCAGATTGTTTGCACTAGGCTGGGAATGGAAATGTCAGCTTTGGCTGTGTCACCTGATCCTGTATAGAAAGGGTTGGAACTGTAAGGGTCATTACCTCAGCATCAGCTGAGATCTAGTCAGAGTCCCTCTACTTGTGGTGTCCTCTGGAAAAATGTAAGGAATTATGTATTGAACTACGGCCTTTTCTATTATAGGTCCCGTTCTCGGAATAAGGTGCTGGAAGAAACTCATCATAAACTTAATTTATTTTATTTATTTATTTATTTATTGCATTTGTATTCCACATTTTCCCACCTTTTTGTGGGCTCAGTGTGGCTTACAATATATTGTGAATGGTGGAAGTACAATTTGTGCATTACGATTATAGGTTACATAGTGAAGAGTTATGGAAGACAAAGTCAACGTCGAAATATAGTATGGGGAGTAGAACAATGTAATGTAACAATGGGGAATTGATAGGGCGATAAAACAATAACAAGAGGGTAGAGATTTAGGTGTGGTGAGAATACGGGGGAAGAGAACTCAGAAGAGAGTGTACTGATACATTTTATTTCTTGAGTTTCTGCAAACAGGTTATTATTATTATATTATTATTATTATTATTAGATTCTGATATACTGCCTTTCTGTGGTTCTGCTTTTGTACTATCTATGGTCTGTTGCTGTTTGTGTAACCTATGTGTACCTGGTGAGCATCAGAGTAGGTTACTTTTAGTAAATTAAGGTGCCCTTTTACAAAGTGTCAGAAAGCTCAACACGGGCTTACCACACGCTATCCCGGAACTACCGCCAGCCCAATGCGGCCGCCGGTGGTAGTTCTGGCTTGAGCATGTGCCATTTCCAATGCACCAGAAAATATTTTTAATTTAATAGTGTGGCGCTAACTCGCTGGTAATCAAGCATCTCCACTTGCTGCCCAGTTACCTCTGGGTTAGTGAGGGAGCCCTTACCGCCACCTCAGTGGGTGGCGGTAAGTGCTCCCCCAGCTCGCATAGCCACCCGGTAAGAGTACTCTTTTTTTAGGGGCTTTTTACCCGCTGCAGTAAAAATGGCCCTGACGCATGGGTAAAACAGACCCCCGCCTCACCCACAGGGCCCTTTTCCCACAGCTTAGTAAAAGGACCCCTTAGACTTTGCTTGTTGGATCAGGACCAGGATCAGTTTATACTCAGAGGTCAATTACATAAGAACATAAGAGTAGCCATACTGGGTCAGATCAATGGTCCATCTAGCCCCAGTATCCTGTTTCCAACAGTGGCCAAGCCAGGTCACAAGTACCTGGCAGAAACCCAAATCATGGCAACACTCCATGCTACCAATCCCAGGGCAAGCAGTTGGAGTGGAGTGGAGAAGTAGCCTAGTTGTTAGTGCAGCTACTTGTGACTGTGGGCAAGTCACTTAACCCTCCATTGCCCCAGGTACAAATAAGTGCCTGTATATACTATCAGGCTTATTTTCGAAAAAGAAGGGTGCCCATCTTCCGACACAAATTGGGAGATGGGCGTCCTTCTCTCAGGGTCACCCAAATCGGCATAATCAAAAGTCGATTTTGGGCGTCCTTGGCCGATAATGGAATAAAGAAGGGCGTCCCTGACAAGCACTTGGCCGACTTGGTCCATTTTTTCTTGCGACCAAGCCGTGAAAAGGTGCCCGAACTGACCAGATGACCACCGGAGGGTATCGGGGATGATCTCCCCTTACTCCCCCAGTGGTCACCAACCCTCTCCCACCCTAAAAAAAACTTTAAAACAATTTTTTGCCAGCCTCTATGCCAGCCTCAAATGTCATACCCAGCTCCATGACAGCAGTATGCAGGTCCCTGGAGCAGTTTTAGTGGGTGCAGTGCACTTCAGGCAGGTGGACCCATCCCCATCCCCCCCCAAATGTTACACTTGTGGTGGTAAATATGAGCCCTCCAAAACCCACCTGAAACCCACTGTACCTACATGTAGGTGCCACCCTTCACCTGTAACGGCTATGGTAGTGTGTACAGTTGTGGGGAGTGGGTTTTGGGGGGGCCTCAGCACCCAAGGTAAGGGAGCTATGCACCTGGGAGCAATTAGTGAA
Organism: Microcaecilia unicolor; assembly: GCF_901765095.1. Lineage (NCBI taxonomy): Eukaryota > Metazoa > Chordata > Amphibia > Gymnophiona > Siphonopidae > Microcaecilia > Microcaecilia unicolor. Next base: position 122,834,159 of record NC_044031.1, on the reverse strand, counting down.
GTCCACTGCAGTGCCCCCTAGGGTGCCCGGTGGTGTCCTGGCATGTGAGGGGGACCAGTGCACTACGAATTCTGGCTCCTCCCATGACCAAAGGGGTTGGATTTGGTCATTTTTGAGATGGGCGTCCTCGTTTTCCATTATGGCCGAAAACCGGGGACGACCATCTCTAAGGTCGACCTAAATGTTGAGATTTGGGCATCCCCGACCGTATTATCGAAATGAAAGATAGACGCCCATCTTGATTTGATAATACGGGTTTCCCCGCCCCCTTCGCGGGGCCATCCTACGAGGACACCCTCATGAAACTTGGGCGCCCCGTTCGATTATGCCCCTCCATGTAAACCACTTTGAATGTAGTTGCAAAAACCACAGAAAGGCAGTATATAAAGTCCCATTTTCCTTTCCCTTCCCTATGTCTGTCTGAATAGCAGACTATTGACTTTTTCTCCAGGAACATTGTCCAAACCTTTTTTAAACCCAATACACTAATTGCTGTTACTACTTCTTCTGGCAAAGAGTTCCAGAGCTTAACTATTCGTTGAGTGAAAAAATATTTCCTCCTATTTGTTTTAAAAGTATTTTCATGTAACTTCCTTGAATGTCCCCCTAGTCTTTGTACTTTTGGAACGAGTAAAAAATCTATTTACTTCTACCATTCTACACCACTCGGGATTTTGTAGATCTCAATCATATCTCCCCTAATCCGTTTCTTTTCCAAGCTGAAGAGCACTAACCTCTTTAGCCTTTCCTCATATGAAAGGAGTTCCATCCCCTTTATCATTTTGGTCGCTCTTCTTTGAACCTTTTCTAATTTTGCTTTATCTTTTTTTGACATACGGCGAACAGAATTGAATGCAGTACTCAAGGTGAGGTCGCACCATGGAGCTATACAGAGGCATTATAGTATTTTTGATCTTATTCACCATCCCTTTCCTAATAATTCCTAGCATCCTGTTTACTTTTTTGGCCATCACCACTCACTGAGCAGAAGATTTCAGTGTATTATCTACAACGACACCTAGACCTTTTTCTTAGTTGCTGACCTCCAAAGTGGACCCTAGCATCAGGTAACTATGATTTGGATTATTCTTTCCAATGTGCATCACCTTGCACTTCTCCACATTAAATTTAATTTGCCATTTGGATGCCTGATCTTCCAGTTTCCTAAAATCTTCCTGCCATATTTCATAGTCCGCACATATTTTAACAACCTTGAATAGTTTTGTGTCATCTGCAAATTTAATCACCTCACTCATCGTTCTGATTTTCATATTGTTTATAAACATGCTAAATAGCACCAGTTCCAGTGCTGATCCCTGCGGCACTCCACTATTCACCCTCCTCCACTGAGAGAAATGACCATTTAACCCTATCCTCTGTTTTCTGTCCAATAACCAATTCCTAATTCACACCAGAACACTGCCTCCTATCCCATGACTTCTTAATTTTCTCAGGAGTCTCTCATGAGGAACTTTATCAAAAGCTTTCTGAAAATCTAGATACACTACATCAACCACTTTAGCCTTTCCTCATAGGGAAGTTGTCCCATCCCCTTTATCATTTTTGTCGCCCTTCTCTGCACCTTTTCTAATTCCACTATATCTTTTTTGAGATGCGGTGACCAGAATTGAACACAATATTCGAGGTGCGGTTGCACCATGGAGCGATACAAAGGCATTATAATGTCCTCATTTTTGTTTTCCATTCCTTTCCTAATAATACCTAACATTCTATCTGCTTTCTTAGCTGCTTCAGCACACCGAGCAGAAGGTTTCAACATATCATCTACGACACTTAGATCCCTTTCTTGGTCGGTGACTCCTAACGTGGAACCTTGCATTACGTAGCTATAATTTGGGTTCCTCTTTCCCACATGCATCACTTTGCACTTGCTCACATTAAACGTCATCTGCCATTTAGACGCCCAGTCTCCCAGTCTCGTAAGGTCCCCCTTGTAATTTTTCATAATCCTCTTGTGATTTAACAACTTTGAATAACTTTGTTTCATCAGCAAATTTAATTAGCTCACTAGTTACTCCCATCTCTAGATCATTTATAAATATGTTAAAAAGCAGCAGTCCCAGCACAGACTCCTCCATTGAGAATACTGACCATTTAACCCTACTCTCTGTTTTCTATCTTGTAACCAGTTTTTAATCCACAATAGGACACTAACTCCTATCCCAAGACTCTCCAATTTCTTCTGGAGTCTTTCATGAGGTACTTTGTCAAACGCCTTTGGAAAATCCAGATACACAATATCAGTCGGCTCACCTTTATCTACATGTTTGTTCACCCCTTCAAAGAAATGTAATAGATTGGTGAGGCAAGATTTCCGTTCACTAAATCCATGCTGTCTTTGTTTCATTAATCCATGCTTTTGAATATGCTCTGTAGTTTTGTTCTTTATAATAGTCTCTACCATTTTGCCTGGCACCGATGTCAGGTTCACTGGTCTATAATTTCTCGGATCTCCTCTGGAACCTTTTTTAAAAATGGGCATTACATTGCCCAAACTAATTTGCTCAATTGATGCTTACAATCAAAAATTGGCATTAAAAGACACATAATTGGCATTCATTAGGAGTTATGCGTGGATAAGCCCTTCATGCTATTCTATAACATGCATGCTTAAATTTTAAGGTGTAACTCCAAAGAGGGTGTGGCCATGGGAGAAGCATTGGTGGGTAAGTGGTGTTCCCAGAATTTAGGCACAATGTTACAGAATAATGTCATTTATGCGCCTAACTGCTATTAGTTGGGCACCAGCATTTACACCAGCTTTTGGCAGGCATAAGTGCCTCCTCCAATATTAGGTGTGAGATGTGTGCTAAGCTAGTATTCTGTAAGGGTTCCTCCATGCAGAGCACCCTTTGCAGAATATTAGCTTAGCGCAGAACTTTCTGGTGCCTAACTTTGGCTACCATGTTCTAAATTCTTCCCTTAGTAAGCTTGAGTTCCCTATGAACACTGCCTTACTCTCTCTGTGGATCCTCCTGTTTCATCATGCTTGATCTTGTTAGGGTAATGTGTAAAGGGTCAACTCCATATGCCACCTTTTTGTGATGTAACCAAAGCAGTCTACATAGTCTATACAGGAACTTTCTCTGTCCCTATTGGGCTTACAATCTGTTTTTGTACCTGGGGCAATGGAGGGTTAAGTGACTAGCCCAGGGTTACTCTTGTTCCTTCTTTTATATCATCAGGGTTGTGGTGGAGGGCTGGTTCCCCATTCTAGAATCCTCCTGGTGTGGATTCAGCAGGTTTTTGTAGGCTTTGTTAGGTGAAAAGGCCAGAGATCAGAAATCAAAGAAAAGGCTATACCTACTGGGCTTGGTGTTTATACCTACACAGTTTCCTCCAAAGGATGTCTCCACCTACCACTGTTAATCACAGATGGATGGACCATCCCTTGTTCCAGAAGTTGTGAGAGTATTTTAAGTCAAAATGTCACATACCTTATCCAGGTAGATTCACTAGAGGTCTTCTTGCCAAGCTGTTTTATCATTCAGAACCTGAGGGCCTCTACATTCTCCTCCTCCTTAGAGAAAAACAATGGTGAACAGCTCCACAACACAATTTTTGTTTGTCCTCAAACTCAATATCCATAATCATCAGAAATAAACCTTTACACTAAGATTTTAAAAAATCACATTCAACTTTGCCCAGTCAGAGGCTTCTTTTGATAGAAGAGGCAAGTGTCTGTGTTTGTAAAATGCAAGCCTCTAGTTTATGGTTCCATAGCCATCTGTAAGCAAAATAAATTCTTCTGTAATTCTATTTTCTCAACATTGCTTGTCATGTTCAACAGAATTACAATTATGCCATGAAGCAGGATGGTCACACAATTTTCTCAAAAGTCTAGTGTGAAATGAAAAGGGCATAGAGCTCTCTCAAAAATCTCTGCAGGTTAATATATGCCTTTCTGCATATCTATTTATTCCAATTAACTTTGTACTACCCATCTTCTTCTCATTTATATATCTGCACTTGGCCCCTGGCTACATAATAAGATGTCTCATTGTATTGTAGGAACAGCATTAGGCTACTATAAGCACTTACCAACACCTATTTTGTAAGCAGTATGAGCTGATGTGCTAATTGGTTAGCGTGGCAATATAGCAATTAGTGCAGTGCATGCCTACTCTCCATGCCCCCCCCCCCCCCCGACCCATCCCCAATGCTAAAAATAAAATTTGGGCTCCTTTTATTAAGCGGCAGTAAGCCCAATGCAGGCTTACCGCTCGCTATACAGGAAACACTACCGGGCTACCGCAGCAGCCCAGTGGTACTTCCCACCCCTAGTGCACCATCATTTCTAGTGCTACAAAAATGTATTTACTTTTGTAGTGTCGGAGTGTACCCGGTGGTAATCAAGCAGTGCCGCACGCTGCCCGGTTACTGACGGGTTAATGCAGGAGCCCTTGCTGCCACCTCAATGGGTGGCAGTAAGGGCTCACCCCTGAAATGGCCACGCGGCAAGTGCTTTGCTTGCCACCCAGCCATTTCCTATAGGAATGCGAGACTTCCTTTTTACCAGTTAAGGTAAAAGGGGGCCTTGGCGCACGTGTAAAACATGTGCTGATGCCAGGGCTGGTCCCCTTTTGCCACAGCTTGGTAAAAGGGGCCCTTTATTTTTTAGCGGGTGGGTAGTATATACATATGCAAAATTACCATGGGACACCTGAGCGTGCCCTGTGGTAAGCACTTTTTTGCTGTGGAAACATGCGATTGTACTTACACCAGCTTAGTTTTGCATGAAATCTTTATCCATGTCCTTAAGAATCAACTTTACCACAGGAACCTTTCTGTGTGTCTTCTTTTTTTTTTTTTTTTTTCCAGATTCAATACAACACTACTACTACTTATCATTTCTATAGCGCTACTAGACATATGCAGCGCTGAGTTGATTCATCCCCAGAGGTTGGCGACTCACTTGGCAAATAATGAACAAATATCGACTTTTTTTTTTGTTTCTTACAATACCAGCTGCCCTAAAAGAAGATATTTAGCTACTTTTTATGTTGTTTTGAATCTCTCCAAATGATATTTGGAAGGGCTCAGTTACAGATATCAGAGACATTTGCAGTGCACAGGAGGAGCAATTCACATATATTATTATGCTCCACTGAGCCACAGGAAATCAGACTCTTGAGTCTAGATTATATGCTGATTTTTTTTCTGCTCACTTACTGAAAAGTCCATAACATCTTTTTTATGTCTTTTGGAGTGACTCCATTAGTCCAATTATATTAAATATTACATGGATACCCAATAAAGGTTACAGTGTCTGTAAGGGCCACTTTAGGGGTACTTTTCAGTAATCTATAGTTATTTGTACCTGTAGACCTGTCAGACATTTTTTTAAACTATGCACTTATATTTTCATTTGAAAAATTTGCTTACATAGGTACCGAGAGACAAAAGTACAATGCATTTTGTCCCTCCTTTATCAATAGGTGGAGAAAAGGGGAAAAATATAGATAAAAAAATTTCATCCTATATATGTGCTTCCCAATCTAAACAAGATCCTAGGAAAGTCCTTGTTTAAAATTGTGGTTAAAGGTGTGCACTTGTCTCTAACCCCATCCCCACAAGCTTTGATCCCATTCCCACTCCGTTCCCACAAACTCAAGCTCCACTGCACTAATTCCATCACTTTCAATAAAAAACAATCATTCTCTTTTTGTATGAATGATATTTTGTACTGTTACAGGGGCAGGATGAGTGTCACAGTTCTGGGGGGGGGGGGAGTGAGCTCTTAGAGCAGCAAGCCAATGACTGGTGTAGAAGCCCTGGCTAGCGGCAGGCAAGTCACTCCAAGAAGCATGGAGGTGTGAAGTGGCCCTGAAAAGGACCCTTGGGGGCAGGACTGGTGGAATTGGAACCTGGAGTGGCCCTGAAAAAGACCCTTGGGGGCAGACCCAGGGAACTGGGACCTGGAGTAGAAACAGACAAATGTAGTGCAGGGAAGTAGGGCAAGACAGGTTGAAGGCAAGACAAGAAGCGAGCCACAGCAGGGCTGGGAATGTCAAGGCAGAACCAGGCAAGACAGGGTAGGACTAGAGACAAGGCCAGCAGGGAGAGAATCAAGGCAAGGCAGGTTGAAGGCAATACAAGACAGGGCAAGACTGGGAGCAGGGCAAGGCAATGCTAGAGGCAAAAGACTAGAACCAGGGCAGGGGACAGGAACCAAGGCTGGGGATGGAGATAGGAACCAAGGCTGGAGATGGAGCTGGAGCTAGAATCAGGAACCAAGGCTGGGGCTGGAGACAAGAACCAAGGCTGGAGCTGGAGTCAGGAACCAAGGCTGGAGCAGAAGGCTGGAACCAAGGTTGAAGTCATGTTGCAAAGGCAAGGCAGAGGGGGCCCGACTGCCTTAAAAAGCCCCAACTGGATGATGTCATCTTGGAGTGCCAGGACCTATCTCTGACTGCTGGCCATTTAAAAGTGTGTCTTCGGTGCATGTGCTTGTCTAAGAGAGCTGGCTCTTGCTGGTGTGATGCAGCAGGCTGGATGCTGGGCTTGGGGGAGTACCCTGAGTCACAAGAGATGGCTGGACAAGTGGCCCACCAAGGTGGGAAGACTGCTGAGGCCCCAAGGGGCAGCGGAGTGGGAAAAGGTGATTCGGGGAGGAATCGGAGCATGGCCATGGCCTTGATAGTACCTCCTCCCCAAAGGCCCCCCACTCCCAGGTCCAGGCTTGGGTTTGTGAGGAGACATGATGAAAGCACCAGGGTATGGACTTGGCTTGCTGGTTCCCAAGAGTTCTTCTCGGGTCCGGAACCCTTCCAGGCAATAAATTATTGGAGACTTTCCCGTACTTTCCGAGAGTCAAGGACGCTCCAGACTTCAAACTCCATGTCGGGATCAGCCTCAATAGGAGCAGGTGCTGGAGGTACCCTGCCATTCCTTCTCAGCATGAGGGGTTTCAGAAGGGACACATGAAACGTGTCGTGGACTTGCAGAGTAGTGAGTTAGTATATAACAGATCCTACCTGTCAGACAATAGGATATGGCCCAATAAATTGGGGAGCGAATTTGGTAGAGGAAGTTCTAAGGTACAGATTCTGGGTAAGTAGCTAGACCAGATCTCCTGAATGGAACTGGGGAGCTGGGCATCTCTTCTTGTCTGCCTGCCTCATGTACCTATTGGTAGCCTGAATCAAGAATTCCCATGTGGTTCTACAGAGGTCAGAAAGAGATTCGGTGGCAGCCTCAGTGGCCGGCACAGTAGGGGTGTTCGGGATAGGCAGGGATACCCTCGGGTATTGCTTGAAGAAGAGAAAGCTGAGGGGAGATATGATAGAGGTCTATAAAAAAATGAGTGGAATGCAATGGGTAGACATGAATCTATTGTTTACTCTTTCCAAAAATACTAGGACTAGGGGGCATGCAATGAAGCTAGAAAGTAGTAAATTTAAAATGAATCAGAGAAAATATTTCTTCATTCAATGTGTAATTAAACTCTGGAATTCATTGCCAGAAAATGTAGTCAAAGCGGGTAGCTTAGTGGGGTTTAAAAAAGGTTTGGATAGCTTCCTATAAGAAAATGGACTTGGGGAAAATCCACTGCTCATTTCTAGAATAAGCAGCATAAAATGTATTGTACTGAGACCCCAGGGAGCAGTGGAGCAGGACAAGATGAGTCGAGGAGGAATCGGAGAACGGCCATGGCCGTGATAATGGAGATGGGGGCAGACTTTGTCCCTGTATCATCCTTTAGCGTGCACCTTGTGAACCCTGCATTCTGAGGTGGTCTATTTTAGGCAGGCCTATTTACCAGGTAAATGGCATTGGTAATTGTTCTGTGTATCATTAACTATGTCTTAGAGAGTATACTTCCCAGGCTTTAGGTATGTGCTTATCTTTGAACAGAGGATTGCATTATTATTGATTTACAGGGTACTATAAAGCAAAAAATACAATAAGCATAATGCACTGTAATCAAGGAAATGCAAGCCAGTTCAAATGAGGTCAAAGCCTCTTCGATCAATACTGAAGATATGGATTTAATTCACACCTTTTTCAATAGTAGCTCAAAGTGAGTTACATTCATGTAATTAGAAAAATGAGGGTTTCACATGCGACTCACCTAGAAAAGAAATCTAGAGATACAACATTTGAGAACAGGAACATCAGCTATCAAACGAGGCCCTCCTCTGGCCACTTGAAGACATGACTGCAGATGAGAACTGCATAACCTAGAGCTCTTGAGCTGTGAAGAAAAACCTATTACTTCAGGGGTACTTTTACAAAGGCGTGCTGAAAAATGGCCTGCGGTAGTATAGGCGTGGGTTTGTAGCACGTGCAGAATCATTTTTCAGCGCACTTTAAAAAAAGGCCTTTTTTTGACGAAAATGGAGGTGCAGCAAAATCAAAATTGCTGTGTGTCCATTTTGGGTCTAAGACCTTACCGCCAGCCATAGACCTAGCGATAAATAATTTGGGCAGGAAGGACCTACATGTGTCAGATACCACTTGGAGCGTGTCTGCTATGTGCAGCAGAAAATAAAAAATATTTTTCAGACGCACGTAGTGGACATGCACCAAAATTGAAATTACCGCAAGGGCCACATGGTAACCAGGCGGTAACTCCAATTTGGCGCACGTTGAGTGTGTGTGTAGGCACCTACGTGTCTTAGTAAAAGGGGCCCTCAGTTCTGCACATAAGTATCTCCAACAACACAGCTCTGGAAGAGACAAATCAAAGGCAGTAATTTGGTTTGCCCAAGGAGCTTGCAAGCTAATTTTCAAAGGGAAACTCCTCCCAGTTTCTCCTTGAAAATTCTGGCTCCGATGCTCAAAACTTGGGTGCTGTTCCAAGTAGCGCCATAAAATTACTGCCAGAACAGCACAGAAAAACAATGCCCTATTGCTCAATGCTGAGATGCAGTTTAAACAAAGCAGGTGGGTAAGGAGATAGACTGTAACTAACACACCTATAGTGTTGTATAAAGTTGGGAAAAAGACCTCAGACGCCTGTGCTTTTTATATGCTGATATGAAATACAGCTATTACAGCGCAGTGCTGGCTTCGATCATAGGTCTAAAAATACCCAACAGTTTCAATTTTTTATAATTATATGGTGTTGCATATCAAATAATTTCACATTTAACAACAATATGTGGAAAAATTCAACTTATCTTTTGAGCAACAGTGCACGGCAGTAGCGAAACGTCCCTACGGGGACCCGTTTCACCAAAAGGCTTCCTCAGGGGACTCTGTGCTGCCTTTGCTGTTTAAATGCTGTTGAAAAACAAAAGAAAAAGTGAAAAAATAGCCATCCCAGTCTTATTTACAAAACCAAGACAGATTAGCAGAATTCATTGTACCTCAATGTCTGCAGCTCTACGTTATAACCGCCAAGGAACTCAACATGGCGGCTACTTATAAAGAAACGCCAACACATGCGCACACCCATATGAAGTGTCAACATCAAACAAATGCTTATAAGTAGAACAAAGGGTGCATTAAAACAAAGGGTGGAAAAGTGCATGTTCATGGAGAGACTCGCTTCTGTTAGAAAAAAGCAGACCATTGTACCCTCACATTCAAGCCCAGGGGTTCCACAGATTGTAAGCGGTGGATCCAACGCTGTTCAAGTTGTAATAAGCTTCTGTCTAGATCACCTCCATGTTTCTGGGCAGAAACGCTGTCAATCACCCATACTGTGTAATCTTCAAAAATATAATGTTTCTCTAGACTGTGTGCCATCAACGGAGCCCCTGCCCGTTGATGGACTATTCTGTGTCTGTGCTCCTTCATCCGAATGTTGAGGCTTCTATTAGTTTTGCCCACATACAATTTGTGGCAGGGGCATTGTAAGATGTACACAACACACGTTGATTTGCAATCAGTCCGTTATTTAGAGTAGTAAATTTTATGATCTATGGGATTGATGAAACTGTTGCTTACTTTAGTGATTGAACAAGTTTTGCAATGGCCACACTTAAAATGACCCACTGTGGGCTGGTCAGAATGACAGTCGGGGACAGAAGGCAACAACGCCGGACTCAGAATCTCTTTAATGTTCTTCCCTCTAGAGAAAGCTATCATCAACTGTTGGGTGGCAAATGCCGTGTGAGTTTTCAAAATGTCCAAATGTTTGTGCAAGGTATTAGCCACCACATTCCCACCCTGCGTATACCTCATGACACAAACCATTTTAGATGCATCTTCATCAGAGTTTCTCGGAGTCAACCCACTGTTTTCCAGTGGGTTTCCAGTTGTTTCAATGCTGAGATTAAAATATAGGCATGCTCATAGTGTTGAGCATTAGGGACTTTGGCGGGAGGATTGTGCTTTGGCGAGGAGGATTGTGCTTGGAATATGTGCAGAAGAGCTTTGTGGTAAGCTCGGCTCCTGTGAGCATGCATCTGGTAAAACCTGAATGTGAAGGACACATTGGTGTCTGGTTTCTGCGGCCTAAATATGTATTTTTATTATTTTTCCTAGCTTGGATGCTTATATTTAGACACAGGAAACAGAAGTCAATGTGTGCTATGACCGTTTTAAATTTAGACATATGAGAAAGATGCCAGTGGTGTTTTTGTTAGCATGGACGCTTTAAATTTAGATGCAGGAAAGAGATGCCAATGTGTGGGGTCTGCTGTTTCTCACAACCAGCGCTTAAGGGCTTGCACATGCTTCCTTCTGCTTCCAAAAGCGATCAAAACAAGCAGATTTTGTGGAAAGAATCATGAGAGAAGCATGAGAATCATGGGAAAGCCTCTCTTCCCTAATGCCTGCTCCAATCTGGCATTATTTTTTACAGCGGTAAGTCAGTTTTTTCCTGGCATTCTTTTCTGAGCATAGGGGAGGAATACAAAATGACCTCATTTATATGAGCTTGACTACATTTGCATGCTATCTGCACTAAAGCCGGGTGCACTTGTTTGCCACGTTAGACCCCTCTAAACATTCTGCGCAGGTAAACGCAGGTGCTAGTACGGTGCTAATGGCGTCTAGCACCTGCGTTTACTGTTGAGCATCAGGACCTCATGGACTGAAGGTTCTTGACTTTGAACTCTTTTCTTGCAAAATGAAATCCCCTTTCCTTACCCTAACCCAGCATTGCCCCTTTCCAGCATAGCAAGAAGTATATGTGGAGCAACCTAGCCATATTAGTCATTATAAACATGGCTAAATGCCCATGAAAATTGTCCTAAAATGATTCGTTATATAGGGTTTCCCCCCAAGAAAATCGTTCTCAATATTAAGTAAAATTTATTTTTAAAATACTATACCTCAGCCAGAGCGCACGTATCTGCAGCTCAAGAGAGGTGGACAGAGGCGGTCTGGAAGATAAAGGAGATAGAAGGCTGATGGGAGATGTCTATGAAGATTTGATGGCCTTTAGTGGATTAGCAGCAGTGGTGTGCTGGTAAATGTTACAGGGGCATAGTCAGACCTCATTGTGGATGGAAGGGAGAGAGTTGCTGGACATGGGAGGAAGAGGAGGAGGGGGGCTGGATAGAAAGGAGAGAGAGCTGCTGGATGTGGGAGGAAGAGGAGGAGGGGAGCTAGAGGGAAGGGAGAGAACTGCTGGAACAGCACAAGGAGGGAGGGAAGGGAAACAGAGATACCAGACTGAGATGAAGGAAAAGGGGATCAAATACTGAACCTATAGCGGGAGGGAGGAAGGGAGGGCAGGTAGGCAGGCAGGCAGACAAGGAATCAATCAAGCAAACCATAAGCTAGAAAGGAGAGGGACTGAGAGGGAGAGAAGCTGGATGAGGTAGGGTCAGAGAGGATAGAGATGTATTGGCACTGGAAACTAAGAGAGAGGAGAAGCTGCACAGGGAAATGTGGAGGGGCATAATCGAACGCGAACGCCCATCTCCATGGGTGTCTATGTCCGAAAACAGGTATGTGAAGAGGAGGGACAGACCATATTTTCGAAAAAGATGGGCGTCCATCTTTCGTTTCGAAAACACGGTTTGGACAGACCAAATGCCATGGATTTAGTCCCTTCTGAGATGGGCGTTTGTTTTTTTTAGCGATAATGGAAACTAAAAACGCCCAGCTCAGAGACGTCCCAATCCAAGCCATTTGGTCGTGGGCGGGACAAATGTACAACACTACCATAGCTCTTAGGGGTGAAGTGGGCAACTACATGTGGGTACAGTGGGTTTTAGAGGCCTCCCTTTTACCACCACAAGTGTTATGGGTGGGAGGGGATGGGCCTGGGTCTGCCTGCCTGCCTGAAGTGCACTGAAGTACCCACTAAAAGTGCTCCAGGGACAGGACTTGTTGCTGCTATATAACCTTGGCACAGCAGTTCACACCTGAAGACTAATCTCGCTGAAAACGTCCTTTATTTGAATAAGCACCTTTACTCACAGTTAACTGCAGATCAGAGGTTGTGCCCCACTGGCAACAAGTCTCGCTGGTACTGAGATTAGCAGTAGGTCCGAGCTGGCAGAATGGTGTACATGCCCTCTTTCAGCAACATTCAAGGTAAGAACTAAGTGCTGTAACATGGCTAACACATGAAAGGGATCTAAAAGTGTCTTACACAAATGGCCACTACCTCATGGACTACCGGAAACAAAACAGGGCACACTCTGACCCAGTAAGCAGAGGGAAAAGCACCATGGGAGTAGAGCCTACCAACTACCAACATCGTGAGCATTTAACACAAGCTAGTGGAATCACGGAGCTCAATACCCTACACCCACCACAATGCATTGCTGATGTGACTCTGCAGTGCCCTTAACAGAAAAGGTGTCACACTCACCCGAGACCCACATCTGACCCAGGGAAAGGCTGTGAGAGGATAGAACACATTCTGTTGTCATGGAGGTGGGTACGACATTTGAGGCTGGCATACAGGCTGGGAAAAAAAGTTTTTAAAGTGCATTTTTTTTTTTGGTGGGAGGGGGTTAGTGACCACTGGGGAGGTCAGGGGAGGTCATCCCCGATTCCCTCCGGTGGTCATCTGGTCAGTTGGGGCACTTTTTGGGGACTTGGACCTGAAAAAAAGGGTCCAAATAAAGCGGACCAAATTCTCGTCAAAAACACCCTTCTTGTTTCGATTATCAGCTAAAGACGCCCATCTCTCCTCGGCCGATTACCACGCCCCAGTCCCGTCTTCGCCACACCTCTGACACGCCCCCATGATCTTTGTTTGTCTCCGTGAAGGACTGCAGTTGAGGACACCAAAAATCGGGTTTCGATTATACCGATTTGGGCGCCCACGGGAAACGGACGCCCATCTCCCGATTTGGGTCGAAATATGGGCGTCTTTCTCTTTCAAAAATAAGCTGGATAGGGACACAGAGAAAGGGAGATACTGAACATGGAGGAAGATAGAGGTACAGAGATGGAAGAAGATGGATAGTGGACATGGACAGAGTATAAATATCAAATGGACAGGAGACCTTGGTGAGCGAGTTAAAGGAAGACAGAAGGATGTAGAAACCAGAGCCTGGGACCAACATGATTTGAAAAATAAAATGACCAGACAACAAAAGGTAGAAATAATTATTTTATTTTTCTATTTTGTGTTTAGAATATATCAGATTTGAAATCTACATCCTGCCAGAGCTAGTGTTAGATATGGCTGGGGCCCAAGGCAGAAGTGTGGGAGGGGACCCCAAAGCTTACTAACAGGCTGCACTTTCTTCAGCTTCCGGCTGGCCTGGGGTTCTCGCTGGCTTGGGGGCCAACTGCAGTTGCCCTAGTTGTACCCCCCTAACACCGTCTCTTGCATGTGTTATCATTATATTTTGCACAGTATCTCTTTGTATTTCTCTGTGCTATGCTACATGCAAGGTCTGGCCTCTTGGGAGTTCAGTTTAGTTTGTTTATGGTTTGTGGTCACTTATTCTGTATTTGGCATTTGTTTTCTGTGTGTGTGACCAAAGTATTCTGTTAGCATGAATTTTCTATGTAGTATTCTATAGTAATTTGGCTTGTTCAGTTTCTTGATAGATGTATTGATATTTTAGGGCCCCACTGTAATATTTAGGGTATATTTGGGGGAAGCATATGTGTGTTGGAGGACTGTGGCTCAGTGGAGGATGAAGAGTGCACCCTTTTGTGTTTCCCCTAGCTCTCAATGTGGCCTGCAGCCACTGAGGCCAGCACTGCTATTCCCACTGAAGTTACTGGGAGTGGGGTAGGTGTGCGGTAGGGGTAGGGGTGTGGACAGAGCATGGGTGCATCAGGTGGCAAGTGTTTCTCTAGTGCTCACACATCCAACCTGTTGGCCCACCCAAAAATTGCCTTCTGGCTATACCACTAGTCTAGTGGTTGGAATTTGGATATGGTGTTCAAGGGAAGGTAGAGAACTTGGATTTTCCCGTCCCTTGAGATCAGAGAATCCGCTAGGGGGTGCAGGGCAGTTATCCAGCAACAGGAGTGCCTTTTCCCTAAGTTTCTTTAAATGCACATGCTTTTGAACAGATGGAACAAATGACTGGTGAAACCATTCATTGAACAGGGCAATGGTCATCCATGCATTTTTGCTGGTTTTATAAATTACAGGCAATTTTGATTTGTTTAGATGGCTGAAGCAGCGTGGGTTTTCAAATCATCCAATCAGCAATGGAGGTAACTTGTGACTAAGAGAATCCGCAAGCGCGGAGAACTCAAAGGTCCCATGAGAGAGACTGGAGAGACTCGATCTTGGATAAACAATGTTTATTGATACAAAACTCAACACAATGTTGTGTTTCAGCCACTAGGCAAATCTTAATTTTTTTAAGATTTGCCTATGCGCTTTTTCAGCCAGCACATTTGTTTATAACCCAAAGGTCTTTTTAAAGACCATTCTGCATCTCATTACTTCAGGACACTTGATCTGCATCTCTACTCGTGCAGACTCCTGATGCAGGCCTAGCGGCTGAAACACAACATTATGTCGAGTCGTGTCAATAAACATTGTTTATCCAAGATCGAGTCTCTCCAGTCTCTGGTACCCGTGGTCAATCTCCCACCTCTCCATTTTTTAATTGGTAGCTTGTGACTGCCAGTTTTATTAGTGTAGAAAAGCAGAGTGACATGATCTTTTATTTTCTTATAGCCTGCTATTTTATTAGGCTCATGTTTCAATGCCAAAGTTTTATCTGGTAACAATTTTATGAACAAGGCTGTTTCATCACAGTTATACAATTGCTCTTCTGTATAGCCGCCATCTTCAAGGACAGCCCTGAACTCACTAGGGACCACGCTGGCAGCAGTTTCGTCTGCCGATCGGCTTTCCCTCCAAATCAGCACTTGTGAAATTCCAAGGCGTTACTTGAACCTATTTATGTAACCTCTTCTAGCAGAAAATTCATGCCCAGTCAATTGTCCAAATTTTTCAGCTTGTGCTTGGAGTATTGGACCACTAAGACGTGTTCCTTTATCTCGCTCTTGTGCAACCCGTGTGCGCAAAGAGATGTTCCTTTATTTCGCTCTTGTGCAGCCCATGTGCTCAGTGCTTTGTCATGCTCGGGTTTGGCTGCATAACGCACACACTTTCGTTCGAGTCCTTCTGAAGCTTCAATATTTTTAATGAAGTCACGTAGTTTTGCTTCATTTCCAAGCCAACCTCTGAATGTTGATTCTGAAATGTTGAGGTCCTTCGCTATTTTAGCTCGTGACTCTCCTTTGATTACTCTATCCACAGTCGATAATTTTTCATCGACTGAGTAGCAGCGCTTGCGCTACTTTAAATCCATGCTGAATATATGGCCCGGAAAGGAAGTTTGATGCAGCTATGGTCATTTCCAGTACAGCCTACAGTGTATTATCAAGTACAGTGTATTAATTTTATGATTTTGGGAGGCAGGTTATTACCACATATAAAGCGATCGAGCGCTTTAATGGTGTGCATAATAACAGTGCTTCACATTTTATTGGTACAAAGGATATGTATAGGCAGCAACCAATTTACAAATAATATTAAAACATACAATAGGGCGTTACAAGATGGCCGCCTGCACGCTGCCAGAGATATCGAGAGGAAGCTGGAATTCCTCTTTTTCTTCTAAATCAATATGCCACATACTAAGAGAAAGGGTGCGACGAAAAGCATTTTGCCGAAGGCTATGGCGTCGACCCCAATACAGCAATCGCTCGATCGCTTTTGGCAGAATATTCCACTAGAGACCGGTTTGGCGAGCCCACTGTTGAGTCCCGACAGAGGAGCGTTGGCGCTTCTGGGCTGCGAGGTTTCCTTCACCCGCTGGAGTTGGTCCCACCTCCTTGCCCTGCTTCGACCCGAGGGCCGGAAAACCTGCTGTATGCGGAAGGCGCTACTAGCGGGATTTCGGTTGGCAAGGCGCCTCGGAGATTGGACGGGGAGGACTTGGAGTCCCAGGAAGATCTGGGAGAGATTACCCTGATGGTGGTCTGGAAGGCAGTACAGGCTTTAACGCTAGCTGTTTCAAATTCAACAAAAGAGTTTGCCGTAATAGTAAGTAAACTGGAAAAATTTGACCTTTCCTTGGAGAAAATTTAAAATGAGGTAGATACTCAAACTCAAAAGACACATGAGGAAATGAATGGCTTAAAATCCTCAGTAACGGCCTTAATTAAGGACAAACAAATAATTCATAGAATAAATCGAATCAATGGAGAACTATAATAGACGCTTGAATTTGAGACTCTTGAACTTTCCCATTTCTTCTTTATTGAAAGCAAATACTACTACTACTATTTCCAATGTATATGAAAGAAATCTTGCAGATGCCAGATTCGAATTTACCTCTTTATATCAAGATATATTACTTACCTCAAAAGAAAGTTTCGACTGCAGGTTCTGTAGGACTGTTACAGGGGGAGACTCAGAAACCTCAAAATTTGACCGCATTCCTTGAAGATTCGAATTTAGAGATTACTGATCGAGGAACATTGTTAGTTCAATTTGTATTTGAGAAAGACCTGAATCATGTGTTTTAATTATACTTTAAGAATTCTTCTAAACTGTTTTATGGACAGAAAATTTGGATGTATCCAGATGTTGCGAAAGCAACTCAGAAAAGAAGGAGACAATTCTTGGATTTAAGACAGAATGTCAAAGCTTTGGGTGCATCGTTTTTGTTAGCTTACCCCTGCAAGTGTATTAACTTTCAGGGGAATAAGTATGTTTTTTCTGATCCTTTACAGCTAAAAGTTTTCCTGGATGCTAAAAAGGTCCAAACCCCTGCAGTGTAATAACATCAGATCAACTAAGATAGTTTGTAGAATTAAGGCTTGCCAATTTATTTATAATTGTTATGTTTTATTAATTTCTCTCATGTTTCTTAACGCCCCTTATATTTGAGGTCTAAGGAAGAATGAAAATTATCAATATTTAGATAGTTATGCGTAATATAATTATTGCTTGAAACCATTGCTTTCTGTGTTTCCTATGCAAGCTGTTGTACTTGTAAAATTGAAAATTAATAAAGAAATTTAAATTAAAAAAACATACAATATTGTTACCAGCCTTCCCTGGTAAGGCAGGTGATGTTGGCGGTGAATTCTCTGAGGGTTGGTTGTCGGTAGTCGTGGCACCCACTCAGGAACTCTCTGCCAAAACCGGGAGGAGGTACAAATCAACTAACCTTGTCTCCTGTCCTCAAAAGGGCAGGAGAGGAATAAAAACTAAGTTTAGGATAGCTTCCGAATTTGAAGGAGACCAGTTGGAATAATTGCAAAATTATAAATTTTATTGATGTCTAATAATTATTACTTTACCTTTTAAACAACAAAACTTTGTATTTAACTTAGCTCTAAACATTTAAATAACATTTCAGCTGCTTCGCTTCAACATCCTAACAATGCTTCTTGTTTTCTTCCTTTTCCAGACAGAATAATCGGAACTCTATACACCACCATCAGATAAGTTCCTTTTTATACCTTTACCCTTTTTAATCATCAACCTGTTGCAACAGTTATTTATTTTCTTTATCTATTTTCTTCCCTGAAATTAGGAAGAATTTGATACTTTGTGTCCTTTTTGTTTCCCTAGGTTACCCGGACTCTCTCTCAGGTAAGTATTGCTTCAAAGTCTATTTCACTTTTACTTAGCTGTCCTTCTCCTACTGGAATTGATGCAGCTCCGAACTTTCTTGCGTGGGGGCCTGTAACTTCTGTCTCCTGGATCCCAGCAGTTTTCCTCTTCTCCTCTGAAATCTTCCTCCTAAACCTCTCACTTTAAAAAAAAAAATAACTGGAAGCAAAACCTTCTCTTCCTATAAGTTCTCCACAACCTCAATGGGATTTTTAATCAGGTTTTTAATACTGTGATCAGCTTTTCTAATTAAAATAAAATTAAGTAAAGGCTCCTTTCTAACATAGTAACATAGTAGATGATGGCAGAAAAAGACCTGCACGGTCCATCCAGTCTGCCCAACAAGACAACTCATGTGTGCTACTTTTTGTGTATACCCTACTTTGATTTGTACCTGTGCTCTTCAGGGCACAGACCATATAAGTCTGCCCAGCACTATCCCCGCCTCCCAACCACCAGCCCCGCCTCCCAACCACCGGCTCTAACATCCTATCTTGCACTGAAGTTCCCTAGATTAAAGCGCTGCACTGCTTTGCTGTCACTCACTTCACTCAACATTCCACCCTGCACCAGTTGATCAACATTCTATTCCCTGACCATATGTGATATTTTCTTTTATCAGTTTAAAAACAAGAGAACCTGACTAAATCTACTCAAAAATTCTTAATTTTATTCCTGCTCTCTCTTCTGTGTGCATAACCTTTGCCCTGCTTCAGACTAAGCTGTTTAGCAATCTCTCTCCCTCAGACTTGAATTCAGTGTTCTGTTTTAAAACAGCCACTCTATTTTAAAACCAAATTTTCCTCTTTTCACATCTAAACCCCCTTCACCCTATCCTCTGTCTCATCCAATCTCACACTCCCATACTTTACTGTGCTACTCACCAATTTCACTCACTCATTACTCAAATAGACCTTTCACTCATTTCTCCCACTAAATCCCACCAGGGGCGTAGCTACGGGTGAGCCTGGGTGGGCCCAGGCCCACCCAATTTCAGCTCAGGCCCGCCCACCCAAGCGCACACACACTGCATCAGAAACGGTACCCGCTCTGGCTCATCTGATCGCAGCGGCGAACTGGCGCGGTCGGCGCCAGTAAAAGCAGAAAGCATCCAGGCTCTTCAACTCCGTCCGTCCTTCGCTTCCCTCTTCCCTGCCCTCTCAGCGCATCCCGCCTTTCTCTGATGTCATTTCCTTTCGGGTGGGCAGGACGCGCTGAGAGGGCAGGGAAGAGGGAAGCGAAGGACGGACGGAGTTGAAGAGCCTGGATGCTTTCTGCTTTTACTGGCTGCCCACGCCAGTTCGCCGCTGCGACTAGAGGAGGGAAGGAACTGGAAGCCATTTAGAATATCTTTCTACTCCCCCGCGCAGCCGTCGCCGTTCACTCAAATCACAGGAAGCAAACCTGTGAGCTGCTGCCTGCGGCCACGTTGTCGTTCTTTATTGTTGGTGAGCAGAGGGAAGGATGGGATTGGGAGGGGTGGTGAGTACAGAGTATGGGTAATGGGGGACTAATGAAGTGGGTGAAAGAGGGGGGGAGGAATTTAGGAGACTGGGTAAGGGAGAGACAGAGGGGGGACTAGGAGTGCTGGAAAGGGAATGAGAGGGAGATGCTCAAAGGGGAGAGAGGAGCATCGATGGACATGGATGGGAGGACAGGGCCCAGGGAGAGAGGAGAAATTGCTGGACATGGAGGGGAGGGCAGGGAGAGAGGAGGGTTGCTGGACATGGGTGGATAGAGGAGAGGGCAGGGAGAGAATTGTTGGTCTGGGATGGACGTGAAGGAAGGAAAGACAGGAAGGAGATGCACATGGATGGAGGAGAGAAAGAAGAAATTCTGGACATGGACGGAGGGGAGGGAAGACAGAGAAAGGAGATGCACATGGATGGAGCGGAAGGGAGAGAGAAGAAATGCTGACATGGATGGAGGAGAGGGACGATAGAGGAAGGAGATGATATGAGGGGAAAAGAAGAGAGGAGAAAAACTGCACATGGATGGAGAAAATAGGCAGAAGCTGGATCCACTGGACAGTCAAGTCTGCGGAGGACCAGAAATGAAGAAGAAAGGAGGAAAGGAAAGAAATAAATGGAAAGGAAGCCCTGGAAACGGAGTAAAGAGGACATATAGCAGCAGAATCAGATACTGGGCCAGCATGATCAGAAAAACAAAGTCACCAGACAACAAAGGTAGAAAAAAATCATTTTATTTTCATTATAGTGTTTGGAATATGTCCACTTTGAGAATCAGGTGCTCAACATTAAAAATTTATATTTATTTACTTATTTATGGCATTTTATCCCACATTAAACATGAATTAGATTGGCACCTGGGATCATTTAATTTTTTTTCCTGGAGAGAGTAATGCATTGCCTCCACCCCTAGGCTCTCTCCCTGGCTATAGCCAGCTCTGCAATTTTGAGGGGAGGTGGACCGGGGGGGGGGGGCGCAGAGGTGGACTAGGGAGAGAGCCTGTTGTTAAACATTTACCAGTAAACCACTGTCTAGTGCCCACCCAGCCAACCTGTTGGCCCACCCAAAAATTGATTTCTGGCTACGCCACTGAATCCCACACTTGCTATACCCAATTACTCACTGCAGCTCCAGAAATCCTATTTTCTCCAATAAATTTTACTTCTATTTTCCCTTTCAATCAGAGCTCAATCAAACACATCCTCTCTCCATCCAAACTGCAGCCTTCTCCCAACCAGGGTTGCCAGGTAGAAATTTTTTTTCCAGCCCAATCCGGGCCAGAAACCAGCCCAAAACCCGCCCAAACACAAACCCCGCCCCTGACACCCCCACCCCCGCGTCACCGGCCCCGCCCCCGCCGTCACCGGCCCCGCCTCCTACGTCATCGGGCCCGCCTCCCCGTCATCAGCCCCGCCTCCCACGTCATCGGGCCCGCCTCCCCGTCATCAGCCCCGCCTCCCCATCATCGGCCCCGCCTCCCACGTCATCGGCCCCGCCCAAAACGTCACTAACCCCGCCCAAAAACGTCACTAACCCCGCCCCCTGCGGCCGAAAAAAATCAAAAAGCCGCCCAAAAAGCCGCCCGGAAGCCTAAAAAACCGCCCAAAAAACCGCAACCCGCCGCGGGCAAAAATTTCCCGCGGCGGGGCGCGGAAAACCGCCCAATTGGGCGGTAAAACCGCCCACCTGGCAACACTGCTCCCAACTGCCAGCCAGAGAGCCTCTCTGTAACAGTCAGCAAAGCTGTTGCTAAGCCAACAGAAGCTCAGCTCTCAGCTAATTCTAAAGACAGGTGCTGCTGGCCACAATGGAACTCTGGGACAACTTGGGTAATTTTATTTATTTTATT
The DNA here is from genome assembly GCF_901765095.1 of Microcaecilia unicolor. Classification (NCBI taxonomy): domain Eukaryota; kingdom Metazoa; phylum Chordata; class Amphibia; order Gymnophiona; family Siphonopidae; genus Microcaecilia; species Microcaecilia unicolor. The sequence continues at coordinate 122,812,851 of NC_044031.1, read as the reverse complement.
AACCACTAGGTTACAATATTCTTTACTGTGAATTCTAAATAGCCAATTGATTTTCACAGAATGCTTTAGTTGATTTTTGCCGCACTCTTGTATCTGTAGCTAACCTATCCCCCCTTTTTACAAAGCTGCATTAGTGGTGCTGGTGTGGTAATGTCAACACAGTCCATTCACAGTGAGCTTTGTAAAAAAGGAGGGGGGGTATGTTTGCTATTCATCCAAGATTTAACAAATGGAGTTGCATCCCAATCTGCTAACTCTTTTCACATTAAATGTATTGACATTAAATCTGACATATGATTTACTATCAGACTATTTCTCACCCTATATACCAATATACACACTACTGGGAAACTAGATCAAGCTGGACTGTTACAGATTCCTACACAGAAATCCTTTACCTCAGTTGCACATGCAGAACATGGACAGACCCTCAACTGATACAAAATAGAGGTCCATAAAAAACATGCAGACAAAAACTGAAGAACCCCCAAGAAAGCCTGATTCTATACGCAGTGAAAATACTGCTAAAAGTAATAGACATGCATTTTCTTCCATGTTCTGCTAAATACAAAATTAGAAAAGATAAACATTTCCAAAAAAGCAAACATCCATGAGCACCTTGTCCCCATCTGCTCTCCATCCTCTTCTATCCATGTGCACCATTTCCTCCTTTTCTCTTCCCTTTCTTTCTTCTCTCCATGCACAGCATGTCCCCCTCACCAATCTTTTTTTTCAGCATCCCTCTCTACACCCACAGCCATGATCCACCTTTGTTTTTTCAGCCCCTTCCCTGCACCCACACTCCATCTACCTTTTTTACAGCCCCCCTGCATCCACAGCCATGACTCACCTTTTTTACATCCCCCCTCCCTGCACCCACACAACTCCATCCACCTTTGTTTTCCATGATTACTTTATCCTCATGGTATTGGGATTGAAAGGCTGGATGGATGGCCTCAGGGTGCCCTTCCCGAATCTACCTGAACGTGCCCTGGTGGTCTAGTGGCCTCTTTGGGGCAGGAAATAACCCCACTCTTTCATGCCTGCTGCTCTGCTCGATGCTGTTGCTTCTTCAAAATGGCTGCTGAGACTTTGGATGGCAGGGGGGGTTAGTCTTCCTATTCACATAACACACTGAACAATTACCACATGGAAAATGTCCCTTCAAAAATCTTTTTTCAGCTATCGATTGCTTGACAAATGCTGATGGTTCTAGCATATTTCTCAAATTCATACTCCATCTATGGCCAATCATTAGGTCCTTATTATTAAAGGATTCTATTATCTGAATTAGATACCAAATATTTATTTAAGAACTTAATAATATCATATGACAGATGATTACATTCCAAACTACAAACTATTTTTTCATTAACATTTTTCTCTGACTTCCTTAAAAGCTCATCTCTTTCCTTTAGACTTGCATGCATATAGTCCTCATTAATATACCTCTGTGGGTAGGGTCACGTGATGCTAGGCTAGGGGGAGGACGCCGCACGTAACAGCTCCGCGGCCCCTCGAACAACATCTACCCATAGCGGCATCCAAATCGGGGGGAAACCCTGAGAAACGGCAGGAAAGAAGCGGTAAACTCGCAAGAGCAAAACCCAGTAAAAAGCGCAGCGAAAACCGGGTCGGAATGACCACAAAAACGAGCCGCAAAGAAGGCACGAGGAGCCGCGTGGGGGAAGGCAAGATGGCCGACGCAGGCTCCTCGGGTGAAACGCCGAGTTCGCTTTGGGCAGCTGAGATCGCGGGAGAAGTTTCCAGCCTACTAGAAATCTCAGTAGAAAAAAAGCTGCAGCGGATTTCAGACCAAATTGAAAAACTAGATGGTAAATTGGAAGGACTGAAAACGGAGTTATCCAGCTTCCAGCAACGCTTATCTGACGTGGAAGACCAAGGTATACAGCGGGAAAATCAGCAGAAGGAAATGTTAAAGAAAATGGAGAACCTAGAGGCTAAAATTGAGGACTTGGAAAACCGCTCCCGTCGTAACAATCTAAGACTAGTGGGGCTGCCGGAGTCCATCAGGGAGGTGGACCTTCGGCAGTTCTTGGAGAAGTGGCTGCCCCAGGTGTTGGGCATGAAACAGACGGAGAGCGGTTTGAAGATAGAACGAGCACATCGAATCGGGCCGCCCAGACAAGGGAAGGACAGACCGAGAGTAGTGATCTGTAGGGTCCTAAATTATACCCACAAGCAGGAAATTCTACATACATGGCGACAGAGAGGTAAAATTCAATATGAAGAATCAACAGTGCTGTGCTTTCAGGACTTTTCAGCTGCGGTGGCGGCACAGCGCAGACAATTCACAGAAGTCTGCAAGCAACTTTATGAGAAGAAAGAAAGTTTTGCATTGCTTTTTCCCGCAAAATTGCGCATACAGTTTGAAGGCAAACCCCACTTCTTTACATCCCCGGCGGAAGCGAAACAATTTGTGAAGAGAATGGAAGGCACCGGGAGAGAAGAGCATGCAACTCAAGGGGAAAATTGCTGAGAGGTATTGTACAATGCAGCACTGGACAGTAAAATTGAAGAGGCTGACTGCTGCAGCCGGGAGGGGAGCAGGACGAAGAAACATAGACTATTTACCCATGAAGAGAGAAAGTGGGGTATTAAATGTTATAATGTTCTATGATGTCGCAGGGTGAGGGGAGGGGCTTAGACGTGACCAGTTCTCGAGTGAGGACTCAATTTCAGTTTTTGGGAAGGGGGGGAGATGGGGGGGGGGGGAGGGATTGGGTGGGATGGGAAGGGGGAGGGGACGAGGGATGGGAAATCTGAGAGTGAGCCTATATATCTTATATACTGGATGGTATTCACACTTTATTGCAATGCGTTCCTCCTCAGAGCAAAGTGGAACACGAGATATAGAGCAAGGTGCCTGAAACAAGGGGGCGAGAGAGGGCCACTCCCAGGGGCTGGGGGGGGTGTCCCCAGAATGAAAGTTAAAAGAACAAAATTTAAGTCATTCCTGCAGGAAAATGAGACCACTTAAATTAGTGTCTTGGAATGTGGGGGGGATATCCTCTCCCATTAAACGCACGAAGGTCTTACAAGCACTTAAGCGACATAAAGCAGACCTTGCGTTTTTGCAGGAGACGCACCTGACCTTGCAGGAACATAATAAATTTCAGAAGGGATGGGTAGAACATGTGGTGGGTTCCCCGGCGGCAGGCAAGAAAGGGGGAGTAGTGATCTTGATACGTAAAGGCTTGCAAACTCAGATTAAGCGGGTTAAACAAGGTTCAGAGGGGAGATATGTCCTGGTAGAAGTGGAATTAGGGAGCTTCAGGTATATTTTATGCAATGTGTATGCACCGAATGTGTATGACCGTAAGTTCCATCAAACCCTTATAGAGCTGCTGGGTCCTTATCAGGGGAGCAATGTGATTTTGGGAGGGGACTTCAATTTAGTATATGACGCTCAGATGGATAAGACGGGTCCCACAGCAAATAGTAGGGTACAGGGGGTGGGGGGTCTGCCCTTCCTCTGCTCCACATTGGACTTGATAGACGTGTGGAGAGTGTTACACCCAAGTATGAGGGACTACACACATCTGTCCAGGGCGCACCTCACACAGTCACGGATAGATTATTTCTTTATCTCTAGGAACCTATTCCCAAAGGTAACAACAGCAGAAATAGGGCCGAGTGAAGTATCAGACCACTCTATCATTTGGATACAGCTGGAGGGACCAGGGAAGAGGGAGGGAGGGGGCAGTTGGAGATTCCCTTTTGAGTTATTTTGGGACCCACACTTTAAGGCATATCTACATGAAAAATGGATGGAATATGCGGAATACAATAAACAACATCAGTGCCAGCCCAGTTTGTATTGGGAAACATCTAAGGCGGTGATACGGGGGGAAATCATTGCATATAGGGCCAGAGCTAAGAAAATGAGAGATAAGGAGATCATTAGACTGGAGAAAGAAGTTCGTTACCAGAGGGTTAGGTGTGGGGCACGCATGTCATCGGAGGAGAAGGGAGCACTACTAGCATCCCAAAAAGCGCTGAATGAACTACTGCACCAGAGGGCGGTAAAGTCACACAAATATTACCAATACCAATATTTCATTCATGGCAATAAAGCTGGGGCATTATTAGGGAGACTGATACGGGGAAAACGGGGGTGTCAGGGTATTTTGGAAGTCAAGGACGAGGATGGCCGACCTCTCAGGGAATCAAAAGACATTGCAAATTGTTTTAAGAGGTATTATGAAAAATTATATAGGGAGCCCACAGAGATTATGCAAGATAGTACGCTTTATTTAAGCAATCAAGCCCTGCCACAGATATCAGAGTCTCAGAAAGAGTACCTAAACGGCCCCATAATGGAAGGCGAACTGATGCTGGCACTCCAGCAGAGCAAAATTCAAAAAGCACCAGGGCCAGATGGGTACACTATAGCCTACTACAAGTTAGTCCAGGAACAGGTGACACCTCCATTGTTAAAACTCTATAATGAGATGGCAACCACTGGGGTAATGTCTGAAGCATTGAATGTAGCAAAAGTGATAGTGCTACCAAAGCCAGGGAAGGACAGCACAGAGGTAGGGTCATACAGGCCCATCTCCCTATTAAACTGTGATGTAAAAACTTACGCAAAAATCCTGGCTAATCGTCTGGCAAGGGTTCTGCCAGACTTGATCGCAGCCCCGCAGGTGGGATTTGTAAAAGGAAGATCGGTTGGGAGCAATGTCCGGGCACTCTTGGCATCCCTAGAGATTATGGAAAGGCAAAAAAGGCCTTCTATGCTGGTCAGCTTTGATGCAGAGAAGGCCTTTGATCGTGTCGTATGGAATTTTGTGTTTACACTAATGGAAAAAGTAGGGGTGGAAGGTCACTTTCGAATGGCAGTGGGGGCACTCTATTCAAACCCACAGGCATTCATGTGGATTAACGGGGAACAGTCGGCGCAGTTTAAGATTAGAAGAGGCACCCGACAAGGGTGCCCCCTGTCCCCGTTGCTGTTTGTGCTCGCCCTGGACCCATTGATTAGGGAAATCGTGTCTCACCCGGAGGTGGAGGGGGTAAGATGGGGATCTTCCATGTTTAAAGTGTCTGCATTTGCGGACGACATATTGGTACATATTACTCATCCCGGTCGATCGCTACGTGCCCTATTGGAACTGTTTCAGGAGTACGGTGACTTTGCAGGGTTTAAAATAAATTACTCTAAATCGGTGGCACTCACAGCTCATGAAAGTGTAAAGACAGAATGGGGAGCCGGATTCCCACTCAAGTGGGCTTCGGAATTTATTCCATACTTGGGAGTTAAGATTACTATGAAAACCTCCCTGTTATACCACCTAAACTTCACTAACTTGCTAGATAAAATGAAAAGTAGACTAATTAGGTGGGGGGCGCTACCACTAACACTGCACGGGCGGATACATTTATTTCGCATGGTGGAATTTCCGAGGTGGCTATACACGCTCCAGGTACTCCCCTTGCGACTTAGATGCAGAGATCTAAAACAGATACACGGACACCTGAGGAGATTTGTGTGGAAGAATGCGAAACCAAAAATGCCACTGAATTTACTCATGGGTTCCTGGAAAGAGGGAGGTTTGGGCCTTCCAAATATTCGTAGATACAATCAGGCCTGCCTGTTGAGACATTTGGGGGACTGGTTGCTAGGTAGGCAAGACTATACACCACGTAGTATGGAGTATGATTTCTTTAAACCATTCCATCCGCACTACCTATTGCATGGGGATGGGAAAATGGTACCGGCCCATATTCGTCACAGCGTACTTCTGGGCCCTTTGAGGGAGGTGTGGAGAGATTTGAATAAGAAATGGGGCTTGGAGGCAGATATTTCGGATTTATTGCCGTTGCAGGATAACCCACAATTCGGCCCCGGTACAGAGAACAAAATATTTCATAGATGGGCGATACTGGGGATCACGAGACTGGAGCATGTGCTAGACGCAGGAGGGAAGATCCTGTCCTTGGGTGCTTTGGGAGTAGGTATAAGTATGAACCACATATTTGCATACAATCAGCTAGCGCACTATGTTTGGTCCTTGGACCACAGTAAATTAGGGAGTGGTCACGGCAGGAAGCTTAGGGCCTTCTTTGGAAAGATTACAGGAGACAGGCTGACAGTTTCAAGTTTGCAAAGAGCTTTGGGGGAGCTGGAAGGAGAGAGAGACACGTCTGCTGTCTGTCAAAGATGGGCAGGAGATCTGGGGCAACCGCATTTAAAACTAGATTTTCGCAAACTGATAGCTCGTGTCCCTCAGATCTCAGTAAATGCGGGCTTACGGGAATGCCAATACAGAATCATGTACAGGGCATATATGACCAAAAACCAATTATTTAGGTTTGGGGGGGTCCCAGACCCGCTATGTCAGAAATGCGGGCAGGGGGAAGGCACGTTGGGGCACGCTCTCTGGACGTGCCACAAGACTCAAGCTTTCTGGAAGCAGATATTCCAATATCTTGAAACTCTGGTGCGCATGCGGATCCCATTCTCGCCCCAGGGAATATTACTGGACAAATATGAGGTATTCAGGCTTCATGGTAAGGGGACCCAGCAGCTCGTTCGCAAGGCAAGCCTGGTGGGGAAAAAGATCATAATGGGCGTCTGGACGAATGAGTCTCCACCAGACTTTTGGCATTGGAGGAACAAGCTCCACGATCTCCTCCTGATGGAACGTAGGGGAGTAGGGTCTTCCCCCAAGAGGCGAAAGGCATTTCTAGCTGTTTGGGAGCCTTATATACAATCACTGGCACCAAAAGCTCGCAGCTTAATATTCAACAAGCTCTGAGGGGAACTCAAAAGGCACATATGGGAGAGAGGAGGCACAAGGGGTCACATGAGGAGGGATGCAAGCCAAAATAAGTAAAACAGCAATTTTGGGCTCTCAGATGGGGTGGGGGGGGGGGGGGGGGGAGCAAGTTGAGGAGGAAGGTATACAACGGTTAGTGACTACAATAACGGGAGAAGTTACAGATGATATATTTCTGTTGTAAAGCTGAGGGTGTAGTTCTGGTTTCTGTGATATGTAACGGTAACGGATATACACAAGAAGTTATGTGTTGTAAGAGGGAGGATGGGAGGGTGGGGGGAGAAACTAGAAAGTTTGATGGTAGATAAGTTACACTGTATAAGGAATTATACATATACACCTTGTATTATAGATTTGTTTGTTGTCTGCAATAAGCACATAATTACGATCAATAAAATGTTGATATATAAACCAAAAGGAAGGGAGGGCGGGGGGAGGGGGGGTCGGGGATAAAAGAAGAAAATGATCTGATGTATGTGGACGGATTGCAAGTTGACTGTTGTAGTTGAAGGTTATTTGTTGGACATTATGTATACATGTTTTATATACTACATCAATAAACAGATTTAAACATACCTCTGTGGGTATCTCTGTCATTAAGGGCCCCTTTTATCAAGCTGCAGCAAAAGGGGGCCGGCTCTGACATCCAAACATGCACACTGAGGCCCCCTTTTACCACAGCTGGTAAAAGGGAAGTCTCACCCTTCTACAGGAAATGGCCATGCGGCAAGTAAAGCACTTGCCATGCAGCCATTTCAGGGGGAGCCCTTACTGCCACCCATCGAGGCGGCGGTAAGGGCTCCCACGTTGACCCAGCAGTAACCAGACAGTGTGCAGCACTGCCCGATTACCGCCAGGTACACTTCAGCGCTATAAAAATAAATAAATTTTTGTAGCACTGGAAATGACGGTGCACTAGGGGTGGGAAGTACCGCCGGGCTGCTGCAGTAACCCAGCGGTACTTCCTGTATAGTGAGCGATAAGCCCACATTGGACTTACCACTGCTTAGTAAAAGGAGCCCTGTTTACTAAATCGTAGCTCGAGTTATCTGCAGCAGGGCCCATTTTATTCCTATGGGCCCCGCTGCAGATAACTCTAGCTAAGCTTTAGTAAACAACCCCCTAAATCTCTTCTTAATATCTCTAGCCTGTTTTTCTTAAATTGTTTTCCTTGAACAATTCCTTTTAGCTCTAAGGAATTGACTGTATGGCAACTTTCTTTTCAAAGCCCTGCTATGGCAACTATTATATTGCAAGAGCTTATTAAAATCAGTTGGTTTTCTAAAAATATTCATTGTCCATGTATTCTTTTTCAATTAAAATATCCAAGAAGGCAATCCTCTCTCTACTATAATTTAACTGAAATTTCAAATTTTTATCCACCCATTAAATTCAAACAATGTCTTTTCTGTGCCTTTCCATATAATAAAAATATCAATATATCTCTTCAAGACCAATAGTTGTTTTTCATAAAAATGCATAGTTAAAAGCTTTTTCTCAAAATCTGCTATATATAAATTCTCTACAGATGGTGCCATGGTACACTACATGGCAGTCCCCTTTATCTAGTGAAAGAAAACACCCTCAAAGCAAAAATAACTAATTTTTAAAACAATTTCAGTCAGTGACATTAGAAATTCAATAGGCATACACTCTGGGTATTCACAGCACCCCATCATAATAGCCCTGACAAAATAGCCTTGGAACAAAATAGCATTTGACAAATCAGCCGCTAACAAAATAAGCCTTGATAAAATAGCCCCCTTGACAAAAGTAGGTATCTCTCAAAATTTTTCTAAAAAGTTACTTAAATTGTATCAGCCAAGCCACAATATCTGGTATCAATGCAAAACATATGAGAACGTAAAATAGTGACTTGTTCTTCATAAAACCAATCAAAAAAATGGACAGAAACATGCCAACATGCTAAAAGAAAAAAATATATATGTTAAATTTAAAAAGTAATAAAATATAATAATAAATAATAGACCATCAGAAAAAAAATTTACAAGGTCGTTGCCAAGTTGTGCAAACACTGTTGCTAAACAACAGCCTTTCCCAAAATCTTAAAAAGACAGTCTAAATACAAAATGGAACAATACCCACAACTATAAAAATATTCGTAAAAATATGTATTCTTAATAAATGTCACTTCTGAGAAACATGCGATGCAACTCCACATCCTAGCCTGCAATAGACACTAACAATACATTACTGGCTTAAAAAATGTATATGCCTGACGAAATGCTCCTACTTTCTTTAAAATGCTAATAGCAAAAATAAAAAAGGGAAAGTCTCGCACAGGTGGAAACTAATGTTATTAAATAAGCATAGTCTCTTACATAAATAACAAGATAATGTTCTGTATCTGAAAAGACCCAACATACTGAAAAGATCGTGGTATAATCAAGAGAGATCAGTACAGCTTAAGTATCTCAAACAGTAAAATTATGCTTCTTTTTAAAAGAACAAACAATCGTACAACTGTAAACAGCCAAAAATTATAGAAAGGCACGCACCATTAACGTTGCGATTGCAAACATACACTGGGAGTGGAGCACCGCTTTACTAATTAAAAAAATAGCGTGTTTGAGCAGTGCATTTAAACTGAACTGTGTAAACGCCAGTGGCTCAGTATTCTAAACAACTGGTGGCAGCTAGTGATGGGTAGGGAAGGGGACTTAATATACCACCTTTCTGTGGTATTTTGCAATTACATTCAAAGCGGTTTACATATATACAGGTTCTTATTTTGTACCTAGGGCAATGGAGGGTTAAGTGACTTGTCCACAGTCACAAGGAGCTGCGGTGGGAATTGAACCCAGTTCCCCAGGATCAAAGTCTACTGCACTAACCACTAGGTTACTCCTCCACTGTGAGCATTGCCTAATCGGGCCATTTTGTTGGGGGGGGGGGGCTACTATGTCAGGCCATTTTGTTAGAGACTATAATATCGGAGGCTTTTTTTGTCTGGGCTATTTTGTCTCTGGGCTATTTTGATGGATCTGTATTGACAGGCTATTTTGACTCGGTACTGTTTATTCATTACTAGTAAAGAAGGCCTGTTTCTGAGAGCAATGAAATGGGCGCTAGCAAGGTTCCCGGCTCCCTGCCTCCCTCTGCCACGTTGAAGCTGCCTGCCTCCCTCCCTCTGTCGTGCATGCTGCCTGCCTCCGTCCCTACCTCTGACATTGAGGCTTGCTTGCAGTCTCCCTCATTGTCCCGTTCAGGCTGGCTTGCGTCTTCGATTTCAGTCTCCCTCATTGTCCCGTTCAGGCTGGCTTGCGTCTTCGATTTCTCCCTAGTGTCACTTTTGTTTTGTGAGGCAGGGGCGGGCTGATGTAACTACTCCGGGTGCTGCAGGTTTTTCACGTTTGCGTTGTTTGTGACGTGACGTTGTTTTGGGTGTCGAAATTTGTTGATTGTATTTGCTCCGCCCTCGACATCATCACGTTGGACGCGAGGGCAGGGCAACCACTCATGGGCAAATTCTGGTTTCACCACCATGCATTATAATGTTGGGACTTGTGGAGGCTTCATTAGAACGTTGGGGTTGCGAATTATGTGCGGAAGGGGCGTGGCTGAGGGCGGGTCTATGAGTGAGAGTGAATGGTGCATGAGTGACAGTGAGTGGTAGTGCAGGGCTTCAGTGTTTCCCTGCCACAGAGTGAGCTTCAGAATGTTGGAGGTGAGAATTATTTATATAGATAAGTGCACTGTGAGCTATCTTTAAAGCTTCTTCTTGCGGGATATTGGTATAAAGTGATTCTACATCTAAAGTGACCAGTATAACATTGTTTGTTAATTCAAACTGTTCTAAGAAATTAAGCATATTTGTCAAATCTCTAATATAAGATGGAGCACTTACCACCTCCTAAATAGTTAATTCTAAGCAGGTACCATGTACTAATAGGAACAATAGTGCATGACTTGCAATTAAAACTACAGAAAAAGCTTTAAAATATGCTGCATTCAATCTGGGCTTAGTGCATGGGAAAGTCCTGAGGTAACCTGCAATAAGCCCATATTTTACCGTGGCTTAGTAAAATGACCCGTAAATGTACACATTTTCTCTCAGAATCGCTACAGTTGCCCTATACAGAGAATCTGTTTCAGTTATGCTTCAGAAAACCCATAATCAGCTCAAATATCAGATAAGTCTCAGAGTTATTTCTGCAATAAATTTTACTTTTTAAATGTAGTGTGTTTCAGTATCAAAGTGTATGAAGAACTGATTCTTTTCTTTCTTTTCTTATCTTTCCAGTTCACACCAGACTCTTAGAATCTGATGTATTCGGTAAGTAAATACTCCTTCTTTCCATTTTCTCCTTTTACTCTTTTCGTCTCTCTTTATTAATGGGGCCCTTTTACTAAACTGTGTTAAGTGCTAACATACTTAATATAATAAATAAATAAATATGGGGAAAAAAGCTTACCACAAAATGTGTTAAAGCGTTTTGTGGTAATTTGCTAGTCAGTATGTGCTAATCACATTCTAATTTTTTAAAATATTTTTGTCATGGGAGGGGAATGGGCATGGAACTGTTATCTAGCTAGTGTATTTGCATTAAAATGTGCTAACTGGATAATTTTGACTTAACATGGGAGCACTTAGCACTTCCTAAATAGGAACAGTAAGTGCTCCCTCCCACATTAATATTTTTGCAGGTCTCGTGCGCTAATGGAAAAATTAGCATGGGATGTGCAAAACTGAAAAAGAAAACAGCCCTATTTTAGGGACACACATCTTAGTAAAAGGGCCCCAATGTTCCTCTTCTTTACTTAGCTTAAGGCTCTAGTCTCCAGTCCCCAGTCACTTGGTGTTTGGGGCAGTCACTTATCTGTCCCATAGATCTTTCTTGTATTCAGTTCTTCACCTTTCTTGATGATAAAGCCTATCCAGGAATAGCAGCAGCAGCTTACAGGTCTGGGTCACCTGCTATGCTCCCTTTAAAAACTCAAAAACAGAGCTTATCTTCCTATTCTTTTAGAGGCCCTTTTACCAATGTCATGTCCCCTACCTCAACGCAAGTGGCGTCCTCGGGCTGCGCGGAGTCCCGTCGACATGCACACTTGACGGGCACTGCACTGAGCCATGTGTGTATAGTTTTTCTCTGGCTGCAGGCTCCTTGATTGCTTTGCTTCCATGCACCTGGGTCTGCTCTCTCTCTGCCTGGCTTCCAGGCTCCTTGATTGCTTTGCTCCTATGCGCCTGTGTCTGCTCTCTCTCTCTCTCTCTCTCTCTCTCTCTCTCTCTCTCTCTCTGCCTGGCTTCCCTTGCTTCTCTCCTATTGGTCTTCCGGTTCCTCCCTCCCCTGCTCTTGTCCTATGGCTGTGCTCCTTCTCTCTGCTGGTCCCTGCTGATGTCAGATGCCAGCACTTTATCAGCTGAGCTCTTCCTGGACTCTATGCTTTGGCTTCTACTTTGGTAGGTGTTACTTGCTCAGCAGTGTGCTTCTTCTCTACTTGTCCCTTGTTGCTGACTTTGCCTCTGCCTGGATTACTCTCTTGCCTGCTGCCTGCCTACTGACTTTGCCTGTACCTAGATTACTCTCTTGACCTGCTGTCTGCCTACTGACTTTCCTTGTACCTGGATTACTCTCTTGCCTGCTGCCTGCCTACTGACTTTGCATGTACCTGGATTACTCTCTTGACCTGCTGCCTGCCTGTTAACAATGCCTGTTCCTGGATTAATCCCTTGCCTGCTGCCTGCCTATTGACTTTGCCTGAACCTGGATCACTCTCTTGCCTGCTGCCTGTCTGGCTGTTACGTTCACCACCCCGCTTCCTTCTCCGTCTGTAAGCCCTGCAGGCCGCCTGCACCTAGGGGCTCAACTTCTGGGGAACGGCAGTCAGCGCAGGTGAAACCCGGGGTTGTCCAGCCGCCAAGCAGAACCTGGTCTGAGTACCAGGCTCAGCAGCACTCTACTTGGTACAAGAACTCACAAGTCTGACAACTAAGTGGCAGTAAGTGCACCGCAGGCTTACCATGTGCCAATCTGGAGCTACCACTGGTCCAACATGGGCAGCAGCAGTTCCACCCCCAGCATGTGACATTTCCAGTGGTAGCAGAAATATTCAAAAAATATTTCTGCAGGGGGTTACCTGGCAGTAATTGGACAGCGCCATGCGCTACTCAGTTACCACCGTGTTAGCGCAGGAGCCCTTATCGCCACCTCTATGGGTGGCGGTAAGTGCTCACCCCTGCATGGCCACATGGTAAAAGCAATCTTACGACGTCTTTTTTATTTCCTTTTTACCCACTGCAGTAAAAGGGCCTCAGTGCGAGGCAAGAATGGCCGTCGCCACTAGCACAGGGCCCTTTTTACTGCAGCTTAGTAAAAGGGCCCTTTGGATAGCCCCTGAGCTCAAAAAGGTTTTTCAAGTTTCACTGAGGCTAGCAAAATAAAATAAAAAGATAATTAAATAGCCCTGCTAAACCCCCCAAATCAGTGCCTTTATAAAGTGCACTAAATTAAAAAAAAACAAAACCAAATTTATAACCACTTCTCGAAAATCCAATATGCACCCACTCACTCTCACAAAATCCAATCCACGATTTTTTCCTTAAGTGCCAGATGTCCCCCTGGTATCTATATTCTTCTGCAGAGACCCCTCAAATTGTGTCTGGTAATGAGCTCTGGACCTTTGCCAGTTCTGGCCAAGTATAATCAACAGGGTATGTTTTTGTATCGGGAGCAATCTTTCTCCTTGTTTACCTTTCCCTTTCAGCTAAATGCAGGACTAATTTTCAACTGAAGGTAAATGATCCAAGTTAAAGATCAATTAATGCTCAATTAAACTGAAGATGAATTCAGCTGTTAAAGTAAGCATGCTTTCTTATATATTTCAGTAATGGTTTGGTATATATTCTGATCAGATTATACCAATTAAAATTATTAAGGCCCTGTTTACTAAGCCACGCTATAGGCGTGCTGAAGTTTTTAGCGCACACTAAAAATTAGCATGCTCTAAGACTAGAGACGCCCATAGGTATATATGGGTGTCTCTAGAGTTAGTGTGCTCTAAAAATGCTAGTGCACCTTAGTAAACAGGGCCCTAAGTAAAATAACATTTCTCTCAGAACATCTTTAAAGGGTTAAAATTTCCATTACCAAAATATTTAAGATCCTCACATTCTTTATTTTCTTTAATCAGCACTTTGTTTTTCTTTAATCTGCACTTTTCCCCACAAGTTACACAAACTTACTCTAAAAGCTTCTGTTCTCACACATTTCCCAGTACTAGTAAATATGGGGGCATAATGGAACAGAAACGCCTATCTCCATGGGCGTTTATCTCCGAGAACGGGTCCGTGAAGGGGCGGGGCGGATCGTATTTTTTAAAAGAAAAAGACGCCCATGTTTTATTCGTCAAGGTGTGAGCTGGGCGTTTTTGCTTTTCAGCGATAATGGAAAATGAAATCGCCCAGCTCAAAAACGAATAAATCCAAGGCATTTGTTCGTGGGAGGGGCCAGGATTCACAGTGCACTGGTCCCCCTCACATGGCAGGACACCAACCGGGCACCCTAGGGGGCACTTTTACAAAAAACCAAATAAAAGGTAAAAGAGCTCCCAGGTGCATAGCACCCTTCCCTTGGGTGTTGAGCCCCCCAAATCCCCCTCAAAACCCACTGCCCACAAGTCTACATCATTACTATAGCCCTAAGAGGTGAAGGGGGGCACCTACATGTGGGTACAGTGGGTTTGGGGGGGTTGGACGACTAGTAGCATTAAGCAGCACAATTGTAACAGGTAGGGGGGGGATGGGCCTGGGTCCACCTGCCTGACGTCCACTGCACCCCCTAACAACTGCTCCAGGGACCTGCATACTGCTGCTTGGGAGGAGGGTATGACATTTGAGGGTGAAAGTAAAAAGTTGTGAAACATCATTTGTTGTGGTGGGAGGGGGTTAGTGACCACTGGGGGAGTCAGGGGAGGTCATCCCCGACTCCCTCTGGGGGTCATCTGGTCATTTAGGGCACTTTTGGGGGCCTTATTCGTCAAAAAACAGGGTCCAGGAAAAGTGTCCTAAATTCTAGCTCAAAACTGTTCCATTATCGGCGAAGGGCGCCCATCTCTGTTCGCCCGATAACCACGCCCCAGTTCCGCCTTCGACACGCCTTCGATACGCCCCCCGTCAACTTTGTCCGCATCCGCGACGGAGTGCAGTTGAAAGCGTCCAAAGTTCGGCTTTCGATTATACTGCTTTATTTGTTTTTGTGAGAAGAACGCCCATCTCCCGATTTAGGTCGGAACTTGGGCGTTATTCTCGTTCGATTATAAGCTGGATGATCACGTAAATATCATTAGCTGCAAGTTCGATTTTGTATTTCCTTTAAAATTCGTACCTTGGCACATACTTTTTATTATGAATGTCTTCCACCTTACCTGAGTAGCTTAGCTATATATACTCCAGCAAGGATTTTAAAGTCCTTGAGATATTATAGGATGATGATGTCTCATATTTCTAAGGTCCGCTGGGAGTCTACTCGTTCAAGTGCTTTTTTTTTCTGGCTTGCTCCTGGTTTGTGGAACAACTTTCCCAAATTAATTCATCATGAAATGAATTTTAAGAAATTTAAATTTTATTAAAGACTCTTTTTTTTTTACACCAGCTATTGATATTCATCCTGTAGATGAGAAAAAAATATACTGATGAGTATGCTAAACATAACACAATATTCATAGGTATTAATTTATTTTAAGAAAGAGAAGGAAAGTTAGGATAGGAAGGGGTATGGAGATATAAGAGGCAGAGGAACTTTTTTTGTAATAGATAATAGGAGAAAATGGATAATTCTTCTGTCTGGATGTGCTAAGTCTTTTCTTTTATGATATATGGATTTCTTTTCTATCAATGTTTTGTTTGTCTTTGAATTTTATTGTAAACCACCGTGATCCATTATGACCGGGCAGTATATCAAATTTTATTAAACTAAACTAAACTAACAACACATTTTGGGCCCTGTTTTCCAAGGTGCCCTAGTGTTTTTAGCACATGCTAAAAATTGACACATACTAACTGTGTAGACGCCAATAGGAATATTACAGGCATCTAAACAGCACGCACCAAGCTAAAAACGCTAACGCACCTCTAGCGCAGCTTAGTAAACAGGACCCTTTGTTTTCTCATAATTCTCTGTGTTTACCTTAAACACATGCTTATCACCACTATTTCTCCAAAATTTCCTTCCTGACTTGAGCCTAAACTCACACAACATCCCTGTTTCTCCTAAGGTTCTCAACTAACAAACTGAACTCTGATGCAGAAAAAAACAGTCTCTGGCAAAACTCTCCCACCAGGGCTAGGGCAGCCAATCAGAAGCTTGCAAACATTCTGAGAGTTACTGCACATTGCAAATATTCACAAAATGTTTTTAAAAATCATATTTATAATCTTCCTTTTTTACTCTAAAGGCTTCCTCATCATGTCAGAAGCAAATTTGCCATGGTTCTATGTACAAAATTTTACTTTTTAAGCCCAATTATTCACAACGTAATCATGTCATTATTTCAACATACACACACACACACACACACACACACATATTATTTCCATTTTCCATACCACCAACCCAGCACATCTCTGACAACAATCCTCTTTATACCTTGCCAGGTCCCCAAAGCAAAGCAGGTCACCATGCTAGTATCCTCAGTTTGATTGCTCAGGCACATCATTTTGGACCATTTTAATAACATAAGAACATAAGAGTAGCCATACTAGGTCAGATCAATGGTCCATCTAGCCTAGTATTCTGTTTTCCAAACAGTGGCCAAGCTAGGTCACAAGAATCTAGCAGAAACCCAAATCATGGCAACACTCCATGCTACAAATCCCAGGGCAAGCAATTGCTTCCCATGTCTGTCTCAATAGCAGACTATGGACTTTTTCTCAAGGAATTTGTCCAAACCTTTTTAAACCCAGATACGCTAATGCTGTTACCACAACCTCCCACAAAGAGTTCCAGAGTTCAACTATTCGTTTAATTAAAAAATATTTCCTCCTATTTGTTTTTAAAGTATTTCCATGTAACTTCCTCGAGTGCCCCCTAGTCATTGTACTTTTGGAACGAGTAAAAAATCAATTTACTTCTGCTTGTTCTACACCACTCAGGATTTTGTAGACCTCAATCATATCTCCCCTTAGCCATCTCTTTTCCAAGCTGAAGAGCCCTAACCTCTTTAGCCTTTCCTCATACGAGAGGAATTCTATCCCCTTTATCATTTTGGTCATTCTTCTTTGAATCTTTTCTAATTCCACTGTATCTTTTATGAGATACGGCGACCAGAACTGAATGCAATACTGAAGGTGCGGATGCATGATGGAGTGATACAAAGGCATTATAGTATTTTTGGTGTTATTCATCATCCCTTTCCTAATAATTCCTAGCATCCTGTTTGATTTTTTGGCTGTCACCACACACTGAGCAGAAGTAAGCTCTGTCGAGCAGGGACTGTCTCTTCATGTTCAAGTGTACAGCGCTGTGTACATCTAGTAGCGCTATAGAAATGATAAGTAGTAGTAGTAAGATTTCAGCATATTCTACAATGACACCTAGATCTCTTTCTTGAGTGCTGATCCCCAAGGTGGACCCTAGCATCAGGTAACTATGAGTTGGATTATTTTTTCCAATGTGCATCACCTTGCATTTGTCGACATTAAATTTCATCTGCCATTTGGATGCCCAGTCTTCCACTTTCCTAAGGTCTTCCTGCAATGTTTCATAGTCCGCACATGTTTTAATAACATTGAATAGTTTTGTGTCATCTGCAAATGTAATTACCTCACTCGTCGTTCTGATTTCCATATCATTTACAAATAAGTTAAATACCACTGGTTCCAGTACAGATCCCTGTGGCATTACACTGTTCACCCTTCTCCATTGAGAGAAATGACCATTTAATCCTACCCTCTGTTTTCTGTTCAATAACCAGTTCCTAATCCACACTAGAACCTTGCCTCCTATCCCATGACTCTTTAATATTCTCAGGAGTCTCTCATGAGGAACTTTAACAAAAGCTTTCTGAAAATTTAGATACACTACATCAACCGGCTCACCTTTATCCACATGTTTATTCACACCTTCAAAGAAACGAAGCAAATTAGTGAGACAAGACTTCTCTCGGCTGAACCCATGCTGACTCTGTCCCATTAAATCATGTTTGTCTATGTGTTTTGTAATTTTATTCTTTAAAATAATTTTAATTATTTGCCCTGCATCGATGTCAGGTTTACCGGTTTATAATTTCCCAGATCACCCCTAGAACCCTTTTTAAAAATCAGCGTCACATTAGCCACCCTCCAATTTTCAGGTACTACGGACAATTTTAATGACAGGTAAGTGCTAACAGCAGAGCAGTAATTTTATGCTTGAGCTTTCTTTTAGTACCCTTGTATGTATGCCATCTGGTCCAGGTGATTTTCTTCTGCATCATCACCCTTGAAAACTATTTCCGGTACAGGCATCTCTCTTACATCTTAGTCCATAAAGAAAGAAGCAAACAATTCATTCAGTTTCTCTGCTATGGTCTTGTCCTCCCTGAGCATCCCTTTTGCTCCTTCGTATCTAACGGTCCCATGGATTCCCTTACAGGCTTTCTGCTTCTGATGTACCTGAAAAAGTTGTTACTGTGAGTTTTAGCCTCTGCGGCAAGTTTCTGTTCATATTCCTTGCCAGTGCTTATGTTGCTTCTTATTTTCTTCATTTCAGTCCTTTTTCCATTCTTTGAAGGACAATCTCTTAGCTGTAATGGCCTCTTTTACTTCACCTTTTAACCATGCTGGCTGACATTTTCTCTTCCTTTCACCTTTGCAAATACGTGGAATGCATCTGGACTGGGCTTCCAAGATAGTATTTTTGAATAACGTCCATGCCTGATTTAGTGTCCTAACCTTTGCAGCCGATCCTTTTAGTTTCTTTTTACATTTTCCTCATTTTATTATAAATTAAATGCAGCTACATTAGATTACCTTTGCGGGTTCATCCTAGATAGTAGCTCAAACTTGATTATGTTATGAACACTGTTTTCCAGGCAACCCAACACCACCACCTCACAGTATGCCCTGCACGCCACCAAGGACCAGATCCAAAATGGCTTCCCCTCTCGTCGGTTCCTAGACCAGCTGCTCCAAGAAGCAGTTGTTTATTACATCTAAACATTTTATCTCCCTGGCACTCCCTGACGTAACATTTATTCAGTCAATATCGGGGTAATTGAAATCACCCATTATTATAGCATTGCCCAATTTGCCAGCTTTCCTAATCTCTTTAAACATTTCTTTATCCATCTGGTTGTTCTGTCCCAGCAGATGGTAGTATAGCCCTACAAGAATACTCTTTTCCTTCACACATGGAATTTCCATCCATAATGATTCCACACTGCTATCTGTGTCATGTGGAATGTTTATTTGATTTGACTCAATTCCCTCTTTAACATATAGCGCAAACTCCCCCCTCCCAGTTTGATCCTCTCTATCATTGCGAAACAATTTGTACCCTGTTAACACAGTGTCCCATTGATTGTCTTCTTTCCATCGTCTTTGAGATGCCTATTATATCTACCTCATCATTTAATGCTATATATTTTAACTCTCCCATGTTATTTTTTAGGCTTCTAGCATTTGTATACAGGCACTTCAAATTGTGTTTTTTTCCTTTGATCTAGGTAATCAATAGAAATCAAACAAAATAAAAAATGAAAAAGAAAATAATATAATATGATACCTTTTTTATCGGACATAACTTAATACATTTCTTGATTAGCTTTCGAAGGTTGCCCTTCTTCATCAGATTGGAAATAAGCAAATGTTGGTAGATGACAGTATATATAAGTGAAACATCAAAGCATTTCAGTTGCAGTCTAACAGGATGGGGGTGGATAGGTGAGAGACAGGAAGAGTCGGGTGGATGAGGGGCAGGGAGATATGCATGGAGATAGGAGGATGACAAAGCAGTACAATTTTATGATTTACAATAGGCTAGAAAACCTAGATCTTTGTTAAGTCCTGTCTGGTGGGTGTCAAAACATTTAATCATTCTGACTTCAAAGGTCTTACGTTCCTGTATTGTTTTAAAGTTCCCTTTTAAGATTCTTACTATGAAGTCACTGGTACAGTGTTCTGGTTTTGTAAAGTGCTGCCCCACAAGCGTGACATCTTTATTGGTACTGGCAATTTTCATATGGTGTCTATGTAAATTAAATCTCTTCTTTAGCATCTGATTGGTTTCTCCAATGTAGCAGCCTTTGTTGCATTTTTTACACTGAATGATATATACCGCATTGGAAGATGAGCACGTGAAAGATTCCTTAATGTTGAATATTTTCCTTTGTGAATGACTGTGGGGTCCTGCAAAATGTTTTGGCATAGTTTGCAGCTGGATATATTGCAAGGATGTGTGCCATTCTTTTCTTTTTGAGTCTGTGTTGTGAGCTTACTTCTAATTAGCTTGTGTTTTAAGTTGGGTGGCTGTCGGAAGGCCAGCACTGGTGGGGATGGGAATAACCCTTTCAGTAATTCATCCTTCTGGAGTAAAGGCTGCAGATCTTTTATGATCTTCAGCCTCAAAGCTAATAGCTTTTTAGAGAATCTACCTTTTAGAGATAGACTGGCTGCAGACAACAGCTCTGTCCCTGAGTTTAGGCTTAGTCCCTCCTACCCTTCCGCTCTACCCACCCACCCCTAGACTGACATTTCTTAAATAGCCTCCCTAACAGCCAAATTATCACTACTGACCTCTTCCAATTACATCTTTTCCTAATTCATCACCTTTCCCCAGTAGCCCAGCGTACCAGTTTCACCCATTCCAACATTCCAGTGTTCCAGCAATCCAATTCTGCATGACCATGGCCCCTGTACACACTCTCTTCCTGACGCTGTCCCTTCCCAACCTACTTCTTAACCCAAAAACACTTTACACTGCTGCTACACTTTACATTCCCCTTACTCTCATCACCTCACCTTCTCTCCTTTCCCCTTCCTTTTCCTTAGCCCTCAACCTTCAACATTTCCTTCCTGCTGTAGACCCATCTCCATTCCTCCTATACACATCCCGCCTTCGTCGCCCTACCTCCCCTACCCTTCTTCGTATTCGCTTACTCCTTCTCCTGCTATCCGCAGGGGACATAAATCCCAATCCGGGTCTCCCATACCAATCCTCATCCTATCTATACAGACCACTCTGGAATGTCTCCAGCCTCATTTCTATTCCCCTCCTCTCCCCCTCTTCCCTCCCCTTCTCGTGCGCCCTATGGAATGCCCGATCTGTCTGCAACAAACTCCCCTTTACCCATGACCTCTTCATCTCCCGTTCTCTCCAACTCCTCGCCCTAACTGAAACCTGGCTCCCACCTGATGACTCTACCTCAGTCGCTGCCCTATGCCATGGAAGCTACCTCTTTTCCCACACTCCTCGCCCGGTTGGCCATGGAGGCGGCGTTGGGTTCCTACTTTCACCCTCTTGCAGATTTCAGCCCCTTCTCATACCTCAGTCTCACTCCTTCTCATCCTTTGAAGTCCATTCCATCCGCTTATTCAACCCGCCTCCATTCCAAGTTGCAATTATTTACCGACCCCCCGATAAGTCCCTTTCTTCTTTACTCACTGACTACGATGCTTGGCTCTCCGTTTTTCTTGAACCTTCATCTCCGTCCCTCATTCTTGGTGACTTCAACATCCACGCTGATGATTCCTCTAATTCTTCTGCTTCCCAATTCTTTGCCTTAACATCCTCCTTCAATCTTCAACTGTGCTCCACCGCCCCCACTCACCAGAATGGCCACTGTCTTGATCTCGTAGTCTTCTCCAACTACTCACCATCCAATTTCCTTGTCTCAACTCTCCCCCTTTCTGACAATCATCTT
Organism: Microcaecilia unicolor; assembly: GCF_901765095.1. Lineage (NCBI taxonomy): Eukaryota > Metazoa > Chordata > Amphibia > Gymnophiona > Siphonopidae > Microcaecilia > Microcaecilia unicolor. Next base: position 122,791,180 of record NC_044031.1, on the reverse strand, counting down.
ATAACTTTCACACTTCAACACCCTCCTCCCCAGTCCCATCCTATTCTAACCAACACATTTAGGAATCTACAGGCTGTTAGCCCTTCCACCCTGTCCTCCAACATCTCAAATCTCTTCTCTACTGCTATGTCAACCAAGTCCGTCAATGAGGCTATCTCTTCCTATAATACTATTCTGTCATCTGCTCTGGACACTCTCACTCCTCCCGTGTCTCGTCCTGTTAAACGTACCAAACCTCAACCTTGGCTGACCCCTACAATCCGTCACCTATGCTCTTGTGCCCACTCTGCTGAACGCCTCTGGCTTAAATCTCGTGCCCATGCTGACTTCATACACTTCAAATTCTTGCTGACCTCCTTCCAGTCTGCTCTCCAACTTGCCAAGCAGGACTACTACATCCAATTGACTAACTCTATTGGTTCAAACCCTAAATGTTGCTTTGCCACGCTTAACTCTCTCTTCAAAGCGTCTTCTCCTCCAACTCCCCCTTCACTTTCTCCCCAGACTTTGGCTGATTACTTTCACGATAAGGTTCACAAGATAAAACTTGAATTCACAACCAGTTCTCCTCCACCTTTCTTCCTTAGTCCACTCTCCCAACCCTCTTACCCCTACCTCCTTTTCTTCCTTTTCCGAAATCACTGAAGAAGAAACTTTACTTCTTCTTCAATCCTCAAAACTAACCACCTGCTCCTCTGACCCTATTTCCACTCACTTACTCAACTGTCATCCCTTTCATCTGTCATATCCTCATTCTGTCACTTTCCACTGCGACTGTCCCTGATGCCTTTAAACATGCCGTAGTCACCCCACTCCTCAAAAAACCTTCTCTGGATCCTACCTCTCCTTCCAACTATTGCCCCATCTCCCTCCTTCCTTTCTTATCCAAGTTACTAGAACATGCTGTCCACTGTTGCTGCCTCGACTTTCTTTCTTCTCAACCTATTCTTGATCCACTCCAATGTGGCTTTCGTCCCCTTCATTCAACTGAAACAGCACTTACTAAAGTCTCCAATGATCTATTCCTGGCTAAATCCAAAGGGTTCTATTCTATCCTCCTCCTTCTCGATCTTTCTGCTGCCTTTGATACTGTTGATCACAGCCTACTCCTTGACACGCTGTCCTCACTTGGATTTCGGAATTCTGCTCTCTCCTGGTTCTCTTCTTATCTCTCACAGCGTATGTTTAGTATATACTCTGGTGGTTCATCCTCTTCCTCTATTCCGCTGTCAGTGGGTGTACCTCAAGGATCTGTTCTAGGACCTCTCCTTTTCTCCATCTATACTTCCTCCCTTGGTGCTTTGATCTCATCACACGGCTTTCAGTATCACCTTTATGCTGATGACGCCCAGAGCTACCTTGCACCGTCCATCTCCCGTCCCACAAGGCGTACTAATCCCCAGCCCTGGCTGACCCCTTGCACCCGATACCTTCGCTCCTGCGCCCGATCGGCTGAACGCATCTGGAGGAAATCTTGCACCCATACTGATTTCATTCATTACAAATTCATGCTATCCTCCTTCCAGTCCTCCCTTTTCCTCGCCAAACAGGACTATTACACCCAATTGACGAAATCCCTCAGCTCCAACCCTCGTCATCTCTTCACCACCCTTAACTCCCTCCTCAAAGTGCCCTCCGCTCCCACCCCCCCTCACTCTCTCCTCAATCACTGGCTGACTACTTCCGCGACAAGGTCCAGAAGATCAACCTCGAATTCCTCTCTCCTCAATCACTGGCTGACTACTTCCGCGACAAGGTCCAGAAGATCAACCTCGAATTCACCACCAAACCATCTCCTCCTCTCCACCCTATAACCCACTCCCTCAACCAACCAACCCAGGCCTCGTTCTCCTCTTTTCCTGATATCACCGAAGAGGAAATCGCCCATCTTCTCTCTTCCTCGAAATGTACCACCTGTTCCTCAGACCCCATCCCCACCAACTTACTTAACACCATCACTCCCACTGTCACCCCCCCATCTGTCATATCCTTAATCTCTCTCTCTCCACTGCAACTGTCCCTGACACCTTCAAACAAGCTGTAGTCACTCCACTCCTGAAAAAACCATCACTTGAACCTACCTGTCCCTCCAACTACCGCCCCATTTCCCTCCTACCCTTCCTCTCCAAGATACTTGAACGCGCCGTTCACAGCCATTGCCTTGATTTTCTCTCCTCTCATGCCATCCTCGATCCACTTCAATCCGGCTTTCGCCCACTACACTCGACAGAAACGGCACTATCTAAAGTCTGCAATGACCTGTTCCTTGCCAAATCCAAATGTCATTACGCCATCCTCATCCTCCTCGACCTATCCGCCGCTTTTGACACTGTCAATCACAACTTACTTCTTGCCACACTGTCCTCACTTTTGGTTCCAGGGCTCTGTCCTCTCCTGGTTCTCGTCTTATCTCTCCCACCGTACCTTCAGAGTACATTCTCATGGTTCTTCCTGCACCCCCATCCCGCTCTCTGTTGGAGTTTCTCAGGGATCTGTCCTTGGACCTTTTCTTTTTTCAATCTACACCTCCTCCCTAGGCTCCCTAATCTCCTCCCATGGTTTCCAATATCATCTGTATGCTGATGACACCCAGCTTTACCTCTCCACACCAGACATCACTGCAGAAACCTAGGCCAAAGTATTGGCCTGTTTGTCCGACATTGCTGCCTGGATGTCCAACCGCCACTTGAAACTGAACATGGCCAAGACCGAGCTTAATGTCTTCCCTCCCAAACCCACTTCTCCTCTCCCTCCACTCTCTATCTCAGGCGATTACACCCTCATCGTCCCCGTCTCATCTGCCCGCAACCTCGGAGTCATCTTCGACTCCTCCCTCTCCTTCTCTGCGCATATTCAGCAGATAGCCAAGACCTGTCGCTTCTTCCTCTATAACATTAGCAAAATTCGCCCTTTCCTCTCTGAGCACACCACCCGAACTCTCATCCACTCTCTTTTTACCTCTTGCCTTGACTACTGCAACCTACTCCTCACTGGCCTCCCACTTAGCCATCTATCCCCCCATCAATCCGTTCAGAACTCTGCCGCACGTCTTATCTTCAACCTGGACCGATATACTCATATCACCCCTCTCCTCAAGTCACTTCACTGGCTTCCGATCAGGTACCGCATACAGTTCAAGCTTCTCTTAGTAACCTACAAATGCACTCGATCTGCAGCCCCTCCTTACCTCTCTACCCTCATCTCCCCTTACGTTCCTACCCGTAACCTCTGCTCTCAAGACAAATCCCTCCTTTTAGTATCCTTCTCCACCACCGCCAACTTCAGGCTCCGCCCTTTCTGCCTCGCCTCACCCCATGCCTGGAATAAACTCCCTGATCCCATACGCCAGGCCCCCTCCCTGCCCATCTTCAAAGCCTTGCTCAAAGCCCACCTCTTCAATGTCGCCTTCGGCACCTAACCACCAGACCTCTATTCAAGAATCTAGACTGCACCAACTTGACATTTCGCCCTTTAGATTGTAAGCTCCTTTGAGCAGGGACTGTCCTTTTTGTTGTTAAACTGTACAGCGCTGCGTAACCCTGGTAGCGTTTTAGAAATGTTAAGTAGTAGTAGTAGTAGTATCTACCTCTCCACACCAGTAATCTCGGCAGAAATCTAGTCCAAGGTATCTGCCTGCCTCTCTGACATTGCTACCTGGATGTTTCACCGCCACCTGAAACTCACTATGTCCAAAACTGAACTCCTTATTTTCCCTCCTAAACCAACCTCTCCCCTTCCCCCATTCTCTATTTCTGTCGACAACACGCTCATTCTTCCTGCCTCGTCTGCTCGCAACCTTAGGGTCATCTTCGACTCCTCCCTCTCCTTCTCTGCCCATATTCAACAGATTGCTAAAACCTGTTGTTTCTTCCTTTATAACATCGCCAGAATTCACCCTTTCCTTTCTGAACATGCTATCAGAACCCTCATCCAAACTCTCATCACCTCTCGCTTAGACTACTGCAACTTGCTTCTCTCAGGTCTTCCACTCAGCCATCTCTCTCCTCTTCAATCTGTTCAGAACTCTGCCGCACGACTAATATTTCGCCAAAGTCGTTATGCCCATATCAGCCCTCTCCTGAAATCACTTCACTGGCTCCCTATCCGTTTCCATATACAATTCAAGCTCCTCTTGTTGACCTATATGTGCATTCACTCTGCAGCCCCTCACTACCTCTCCACCCTCATCTCTCCCTACACTCCTTCCCTAGAACTTTGTTCACTAGACAAATCTCTCCTAATTGCACCCTTCTCCTCCATCGCTAACTCCAGACTCCGCTCCTTCTATCTCGCCGCACTTTATGCCTGGAATAGGCTTCCTGAGCCATTACGTCTAGCTCCATCCCTGGCTGCCTTCAAATCCGGAAGAATAAAATTGTTTCAGAGTTTCTTCACCCTCCGTCCAAATCATAAAAATGTCATTGATGTACCGGTAGTATTTTAGAGGTTTGGTCTGGTGTGTATTCAGAAATGTCTCTTCTAGCTCAGCCATAAAAAGGTTGGCATATTTGGGTGCTGTCCTGGTGCCCATCGCAGTGCCCATTATTTGTAGATAGATATCATTGTTAAAGCGGAAGTAGTTGTGAGTTAAAATGAATTTGATTAATATCGAGATTGTTGTTTTCCCAGAGTTCCGGGTATGACTCCTAATGTTTTTTTTCCTCTGAAATGATTCCTCTTAATATATTAATTCAAAAGGAGTGAAGCCTGTGAAACTGGGATTACTTTAATCAGCGGGAATTGGATTGGAGATTCAAGGGTTTGTATTGTTAAACAATTTCTGGTTTTAAAAGGGAAAAAAAATGAAATCAGGTGTATTACTTTCACTAATATTGGACAATAAGTATGTTTCCAATGAAATTGATGGACTATGCACCGTTGTGGTCTTGAAGAAACCAACCAGATGATCAATGTGGAATAATGATTTAGATAAATAATAACTGGGGATAATCGGGTTAATACCACGTTTTCTTTGTTTGCTGTTGCTTAAATTGATCTCCTTGTCTTGTTTCACTCTCCCTATTTATTTTGTGGTCTAAGAAAGAGAAAGATTGTATAAAATCCATTTATCTTGTTGAGATTGTTTTTTTCTTCTAATATTGTTTTAATGTACAATCATCTCTGTTTTACTGTTTTGCAAGTGATCCTTGTAAAATGAAAAAATTATAAATAAATGATTAAAAAAAAAAAAAAATGAATTTGATTAATTTTGTAATAGTTTCTGGTGAGTATTGATGGTCCAGTGTGGATTTTTTTAGGAGTCTTCCACATGCAGCTATTCCATCCGCATGTGGAATGTTGCTGTATAGTGATTCTACATCCATCGTGACCAGAAGGGTGTTAGGTGGTAGTTGCTTGATATTTTTCAATTTATTCAGAAAGTCTGTGGTGTCTTGTATGAAGCTGTTAGTTTTGTATACGAGAGGTTTCAGAATTCCCTCTATGAATCCAGATATTTCTTCCTTGAGTGTGCCAATACCTGATATGATTGGTCTGCCAGGGTTTCCCGGTTTGTTGATCTTGGGTAGCATGTAGAATGTGCCCACAGAAGGCTGGTTTGGTATGAGTTTCTTCACCTGAGGAAGGAGGTTTTGGCCTCTGAAAGCTAATTGAAAAATGTATTAGTCCAATAAAATGGTATTATCTTATTTTCCATTTTTTGCTTTATTGTAAAGTGGTGATTGATTTTTTCAAATTTACATCTGCTATCTTTATATTTAGTACAGTATTATGGGACATGCATCACTGTTTCTGTGGTGCTGCTTTGTATGCAGAATCTGACTTCTTAGGGGGGGTTCAGTTTAATTTTTATCTACATATTTCTATTTTTAGTTTGTGGTTACTTATTCTATACTGGGTAAGGATGTATTTGTGTTCTATGTTTGTGAACAAGACATGGTTTTCTGTTGGCAGGATCATCTTTATTAATCTGGCTTGTTTAGTTTTACAATGGGCGCATTGATATTCTAGTGCTTATTACAATGTTTAAGATGCTGCCTTTTCCTAGGTACATCCATGTTGTGTGACTCGTGGATTATTACTAAAAATATTTTTTTCATATAGTGGAGGGTGATTTAAAAAATGATCAGTCCCAGGTGTCAAATGCGCTAGGTACACCACTGGTTTAGTAAGTTATGCATTCATGTTAGTTGATGCGAACCGACAATGTAATATTTTTAAAATCTTACCCTATCAATGCTGCTGCTCTCTGTAGATTCCATTTCTGTGTTATGATGGGGCTTTTTAGTTTAAAAACTACAAAAGATCATACAGTCCTTATATTCTGCAGCCTTCTGGCACAATCCTGGTGATATAGTAGCCTCAGTGCTTTTTTTTGTGCCGGTACGCGCTGGTAAGGCGTACCGGCACCTTTTTTTCTGGGTCCGGGAACTCACCTGCCCGCTCCCTGCTGTTTGCACCCGGCCGTGATCCCTGCCTTGTAAAGTGCAGATTTTGAATGTAATGCGTTCTTTAAGTGGGAGCCAGTGTAGTTTTTCTCTTAGGGGTTTGGCACTTTCGTATTTCGTTTTTCCAAATATGAGTCTGGCTGCTGTGTTTTGGGCAGTTTGGAGCTTCTTGATGATTTGTTCTTTACATCCGGCGTATAGTGCATTACAGTAATCTAGGTGACTTAGCACCATAGATTGTACCAGGCTGCAGAACATTTCCCTTGTGAAGAAAGGTTTTACTCTTTTGAGTTTCCACATTGATTGGAACATTTTCTTAGTTGTATTTTTTGCATGGCTTTCTAGTGTAAGATTACGGTCGATTGTGACTCCAAGTATTTTCAGGCTATCTGAGACAGGGAGGGTATAGTTTGGGGTGTTTATATTGGTGGGTTTGTTCATGTTGTGTTGTGATGAGAGAATGAGACATTGTGTTTTTTTTCTGCATTAAGTTTTAATTGAAATGCATCCACCCATAGTTCATGATTTGGAGGCTGTGATTGATTTCATTAGTGATTTCTTTTAGATCATGTTTGAGCGGGATGTAGATTGTGACATCATCTGTGTAGATGTATGGATTGAGGCCTTGGTTGGATAGCGATTTGGCCAGAGGTATCATCATTAAGTTGAAAAGGGTCGGTGAGAGCAGTGATCCTTGGGGTACGCTGCATTCTGGTTTCCATGGTACTGATGTCTTCGAATTAGATATTACTTGGTATGTTCTTGTGGTTAGGAAGCCTTTGAACCAGCTAAGAACGTTTCCTCCAATCCTGAAGTATTCTAGGATATTTAGTAATATTTTATGGCTAACCATGTCGAACGTGCTGGACATGTCAAATTGTAGGAGGAGTATACTATTGCCAGTTGCAATTGCTTGTTTGAATTTGGTTATCAGAGTGATTAGTACTGTTTCGGTACTGTGGTTGGATCGAAATCCTGATTGAGAATCGTGTAGTATTGAGAATTTGTTTAAGTAGTCGGTAAGCTGCTTGGTTACCATACTTTCCATTAGTTTGGTAACCAGAGGGATAGATGCTACCGGGCGGTAATTAGTTATGTCACTTGTTTTTTTCTTTGAGTCCTTGGGTATTAGGATAAGAAGAATGTTTCCTTTGTCCTTTGGGAAGAGTCTGTGTTGTAACATATAGTTCAGGTGGGTCGTGAGGTCTATTATGAATTGTTGAGGAGCGGATTTTGTTAGGTTATTGGGGCATATGTATATGATTTGATAAAGGAGGAGAGGCTCCTTCCTCTGTGACACCCACCCATATATTTTTGGACGACCATCCAAAAGGTCAATTGTGACCAGATATGCTGATGTTGGGGAAAAGCAAAAGGTCCTGAACCTTTTTTACACAGTTTCATTAGTTTTATGATTTTTATTATCATGATATATATTTTTATTCAGTGTCAGTAACCTGCACAGGCCGTGATCTACACTTGTATGCGTTGTCACTGTTCAACATGTCCCAAAGTCTGAAACAGAAAAAAACATATTGAAAAGTGCACACTTTTGTAAAAGGAATCATGTTTTCTTTCAAGTATAATACAATATATATAAACATGCCTCGAAGTCTGAAACAGATACAATCATACTGAGAACTACATGCTTTTGTAAAAGGGATCAAGTTTTCTCTTGCGTACAATACAGTTTATATAATTTATATAATCCCTGTCCTTCAATCTGTTGGCCAAACTATCTAGCTTTTCAATAGGATTAGGTGTTGATTTTACACTTTCGATGAGGTCCGTGATGGTGTTAATAGTTTCATTAAAAACCATCAGTAGTTCCATTTTATACCCAGCTATCAGAATGATGCCTAGAATAAGTTCCAAGCACAGTCTCTCACAAAATGCTCAAAGTTTCTGTGCTCTATCAGGGTGCCATCTCAGGCACCTCACCTTTCCAACGCACAACCTTGACAGTCTATTGCCACAGGGATATATAATGCTGTAAACTGCTATTCATACAAGTGAATTGAAGACGTTCTCCCAGTAAAGAACATGGATGCTTGGTTGCTTAATGAGACCTATATGGTACCACCATCTCATCTCTCGGGCATCCTTGGGTCTGGAGGTCCATTCGCAAAGTCTCTGTATACCTTGCGCATTTTCGGTAGCATCATGACAGCAGCACAAGCAGCACACACATGTGACACTGACGGGCTGTGGCTTCATGGCGTCTCTATACGCTTCGTCATTCACCTACAACAGAATATGGACAGTGTGTTAAAGGTGGATCAAGAAAAAAAAGATCCACAAAGGTATACCTCAGAACATATTTTGCCAAAAAAGAAAACAAAATTACATGAATACTTGTGAAATGGGGGAAGACAACGCCTCTATCTGGTTTAGAAGATCCATGATATATTTCTATGTCATTGATGACATCTCTGAATGTGTCTTCCTATGACATCGCAAAAAGGGGTGGAGTTTGGGGATGGGCCATGCAAAGGGGCAGGGTTTGGTGGGGTTATGCAAATAGGGCAGGCAAGGGGTGTGGCTATACAAAAGGGGCAGGGCTTAGGTGGGGTCAAGATGTCATATCTGATGGCATCCTCCAAGGGGGTGGGGAGTGGGCATGGCTTAGGCTTGGTTTGGGTGGTGACATCATTGCAGAGGGCAGGGAGTGGGCATGGCTTGGGCATGTCCTGCACTTCTGATTGGCTGGAAAACCAGAAGTGGGCAAGTCACCTGTCAAAATCAATTTAATTTTGACAAATGAGGGTGAGATATACTACTTGCATGCAGTGGAGTCAGTACATGCAAATCTCTCTCATGAATATTCATTATGGATATCCTGAAAACTTTACCAACCAAAGTGGCTCAATCATTCAACAGTTGCTATTCATCTTGCGGAGGAATACTATGATTCAATGGGCCACGTTTTTATAACATGGGCCCTTTAAGATTTGGTCTTTAGTTTTTTCAGATAATGTGCCAGCCAATTACATAACAATGACATCATAGGAGAATAGTCTTAAGACGCCATCTTAGAGGCAATGCTGTTTTGTCAATGAACACCGTAGAGCTTAGTAAGCAGGTCAGATGAATAAGTATAAATCGCTATTAAGTGTAGGAGTGTGGCATTAGAGCAGGGGCTAATTCATTCTTTTGTTCATAGATTCACATCGCAGTATGAAGTGTTTCCCTTGAAAAAGCCTGCGACGGTGAAACGGGACCCCGTCGGGCGTATCAGAGTGAAGCTAAACCGCAACTGCATTGGCGGCACTAAAGATAAGTGTTCGTCAGATGTGATTGATTGTTTGTTTGTTGATTAAAGTTATGAGGAGGTTTTTTTTTAGCCTATGAAGATTCCATCCTGATTTAACAGACACAAGTATGTACTGACACGGGAATACAGAGGCTTTTTTCCTCCTCATATAAGATGAATAGCAACTGTTGACTGATTGAGCCACTTTGGTTGGAAAAATTGCATTTGTTTCAAATATTAGTGGTAATGTCTTATTTTTGATTAAAGTTATCCTGAAAACTTGACTGGCTGGGGTGCTTCCAGGAGCAGTTTGGAGAACTACTGCCATATTGTGTTTTTTTTAATGGTTTATTTAAAATGTAATATATTGCCCTTCCTGTGGACATCATAGGGTGGTTTACAATAAAAATATAACATAAAAGAAAAGAACATTATTATTGAGATAGGAAAGGATCTCTCATATGACGAACACTAAGAAACAAGACCAAAACACAAAAGTGAATAATAAAATAAAGTAAATTAAATTAATCAGGTCAATGAATCTGCAACACTTGGCCGCAGTTTGCCACCTTATCTCCAAATGCTTTCTGAAACAAATGAGTCTTCAGTGTGATACTAATTTTAAGAATGTTTTCCTTTTTTGTTTGCTGACTTGACTGACATGAGCTCTCTACTTAAAATTTAATTTCTGAAGTAAAAAATGAAAATTATGTAGTCACATTTGGAAGAATAGCTATGGTATTCTAATCTAAACAAGATTAAAAAAAAACACTTCATATTAAATTAATCTCAGGGATTCTCAACCCAGTCCTTGGATACACTCAGCCAGTCAGGTTTTCAGGATATCTGGAATGAATATAAATGAGATAAATTTGCTTACACAAACTTCCACTGTAAGCAAATCTCTTTCATAGTGGGTATCCTGAAAACTTAATTGGCTAGGTGTGTTCAGAGGACTGGAATGAGAACTACTGCTACATATTAACCTCCCTGTTTACAAAGCTGTGCTAGTGGCTGCTGGTGAGTAATGCCAACACAGCCCATTCACTTTGATTGGGCGGCATTACTGCTCTGCTTTGTAAACAGGGGGGGTAAGTCTCAATCCAGTTGCACACACCAAGCCAGTGAGGTTTTCAGGATATCCATTTATAAATGTCTGATCCAAAGAAGGGTTACATTTGAAAGCTCATTAAAAAATGTATTGTTAGTCCAATAAAAAAGGTATAATCTTATTTTCTTTGTCTTGTTTTATTTCTATTTATTACCTTTAAAAGTGGACTAACAAGGCTATCCTACCACTTTAGCTAGGATATCCACAATGAATACACATGAGATAGATTTGTATACAATATCTATTCATTGTTGGCATCCTGAAAACTTGACTGGCTAGGTGTGTCCACGTCTGGGATTTAAAACCTTCTTGTGTCGTTATATCATGTTCAATAAAGATTTATTGAAAGAAAAAACAAACAGCAGTAGCCGGGGCAATACTGGCTGCAGAACCGGGAATAGCAGTATGTTGTGACAGGCTGCAGGGACAGAGCTGCTGCACGCGCCGGAGCTTGCCAATGTTTCCTGTCACGCTGCTCTGCGAGCATGTGAAAGGCAGCGCGCCGCGTGCAATAGCTAGAGCCTCGCGCCGCCGTCACTTTGGACGCTCGTACCGCGTGTGAGAGGCGTCCCGCAGTGGTTGAAGCCCGTGCTCGCCTCCCTTGGGCGTTCCAAGAGCCCGCCTGGGAGCCCTCCCGCCGCGCGCTGTATGGCAACGAAGAGCGGGGAACTGGGCTCCCTGGGCAATTGGGCGATCGGAGCTGGGAAACAAAGGAGACAGCCAGGAGATGGCTTCCCTGAGTCTGGGGCTGAACCTGTCCCGCAAGAAGACCGTTTGCAGGAGCGCAGCGGTGGAAAGGAAAAACCTGATCACGGTCTGCAGGTAAAAAAGCGCAGCGGTGGGGACTCGCCCTCTTTCCGAGGCCGGCTTCTTCTTTCGGATCAGATTGAAAACCAAAATAAAAGGGCTAAATAGCCCTGCTCCAGGGTATAATACTGCATTAGGAGGATCCAGAGCTGCTATGTGGTGCCCTCATGTAAGGCGTTAAGCGGTAACATGTCATGTGCTCTTGGCTGTCAGTGTATTCTGCATTGGTTTGCATCAATGTAAGGGACTGGAAGCTTTCTAAAGCTCTGGGTTATTGGAAAGATTATCAATTGGAGTAAAGTAGGAAGAAGTGCTTGCAAGTCGTAGGCAATAGTGTTGCTTAGCCTGCCTAGTATTCTTCGCTGCAAAATGCAACTAAAAAATATTTGGAGAAAAGTGGTACAATTTCCAACTACAAATAACTGTTTTCTCTCTTAGATTAAAACGGTATTTATGAATAGCTCAAACTAAATAAATATGAATGAACCCCTAGAGCAACTCATTTTTAGCTGTTTCCAAAAAAATATTATTTTTGCTAAGAGGTTAGTGGAAATGTAGTGTGTGTTTATCACACTGATATTCAGAGGATCTGAAATTGTGAGGGATGCTGGTTTGGGGCTTGTGTGTGTGTGTGTGTGGTGGTGGTGGTGGGAGGGTCGTCTTATCTCTTCCAAACCACACCTGGTGAAAAGCTGCCTTATATCGTCTGGATCTATACATTAGTGCACTCAGAACATAAATTGTGCATGTTGAAAGGGTGGCAGACGTGCCACTTGTAGTTAATATTTAAGTATAATTGCATGCTATGTGTGTGAAGAATACTAGCTTATGAAGCAATGTAATGACTGCTTTAGATGAGAAAGTAATTTGTTTTAAGTCATACCTAAACTATATGATTAAGTCCTGGCATAGCTTAGTAGACTGAAAATCAAAATTTTTTTTCTGTTTAGTATTTTGATATAGTGTGTATATCTAGGAAACTCAGCCCCCCCCCCCCCCCCGCACTCTTTTTCAAAAGTGAACAAGATGGTTGGTTAATGGACTGGGCTGGCCACTATATTATCCATCCTGCACTTGATTTCCATAAAGTCCAAAATTGCATTAGTATATATACGTGTTTCCATTTTATAGATTTTGCTCTTACCAGAAAAGAAGGGCAAAGAGGACTATGATAAGTGCACAGCATATAGACTGACAGAATGTTAAACATAAGAATAGCCATACTGGGTCAGTCCAATGGTCTGTGCAGCCCAGTATTTTGTTTCCAACAGTGACCAATCCAGGTCATAAGCAGGGCCGCCGAGAGACTGGGCCGGGCCCGGGACAAGGCCGCCCCTGGGCCCCCCCCCCACCCCCACTGCCGGGCCCTTGCACTATATGTAGATCCTTCAAGAGGTAGTGTGTCATGATTTAGGCTCTACACCTTTTCTGATGTTTTGGTGCCACCTCAGTAAAGCCAAAACACAATCTCTCCACTGCAAAACACTATACACAAACTTGTGCAAAAACCCACTCATAACCTTACCAAACCATAACAGCATAACAGCACTAATTCCAAGGACAGGACGAACTACAACCTTATGCGTGGAAAGGCAGCACTATAATTACACCGGGCTCTAAAACACCAGTACACAACCTAATAAAAAACAAAACAAAAAGGGCTGCAAATACTACACACTAGCAGAATACTGTACCTTGATCACACATGAAAAACACATGGCAACAGATATGACATAAGGAACTAGAAATAAAAAAATATGAAGGCAAAATACTGAACTAGAAAGTTACCTCAAGAAGTCAGACTCAGCATGCAGCAATACTAGAAAAATTGAAACTTGCATAAAAAATATCACAGATACACATTTCCAAAAGCTGACATATTCCAATTAATAAATTCTGCATAAAATACTTTTTTCTACCTTTGTTGTCTGATCATAGTTTTTCTATTCGCTTTGGTCCCAACTTCTGTTTTATGCAGTGTCTTCTTTCCATTTGATATTTTTTCTCTCACCATCCTCCTGTGTCCTTATGCGTCCTGTCTATCATCTGTAGCCCTGGCCCTATCCTTCCTCAAGTTTCGGCATCTGTCCTGAAAGCAGTGGCGTAGCTACGTGGGGCCTGAGGGGGCCGGGGCCCCCGCAGATTCACCCCAGGACCCCCCTCCCGGCGAACCCGCCCCCGCCACCGCCTACCTTTACTTGTGCTGGCGAGGGATCCCACTCCCCGCCAGCCGACGTCTTCTCAGTCCTTCCTGCACTTCAATTTGTTTGCTGACGTCCTGCACGTAATTATACGTGCAGGACGTCAGACTCAGAGAACAGTTCTGTTCTCTGAGTCTGACGTCTTGCACGTACAACGTGCAGGATGTCAGCAAACAAATTGAAGAGCGGGAAGCGACTAAGAAGAAGACGTCGGCTGGCGGGGAGTGGGATCCCCCGCCAGCAAAAGTAAAGGTAGGCTGCAGCGGCGGCGGGTTCGCGGCGGGAGGGGGGGCGGCAATGTCGGCGGTGGGGGGGCGGCGCCGGGGGGAGGGCTAAAATGTGCCCCCTCCCCCCGGGCTCGGACCCCTCTCCCACGGAAGGCTGGCTACGCCCCTGCCTGAAAGTGTTCCGATCCAGCCCTTAAATTGAGCATTTCTCCTCACTCTCCTCCCCTCCATCCATGTGCATGTATTTCCTGTCTTCCCTTCCCTCCATCCATATCCAGCATTTCTCCTCTCTTCCTTTTCCCTCCATCCGTGTGCATCTCCTTCCTTTGTCTTTCCTTCCCTTCATCCTTGTCCATCATTTCTTCTCTCTTCCCTGCCCTCCACTCCATCCATCCATGTTCAGCTTTTCTTCTCTCTTCCCTTCCCTCCATCCATGTGCATCTCCTTCCTGACTTCCCTCCCCTCCATCTATCCATGTCCAGCAACTCCTCATTCTCTCCTGGCCTCTCCTCCATCCAACCATATCCAGTAAATTTCCTCTCTCCCCTGCCCCCTCCAATCATCCATCCATGTTCAGCAGTTCTTCTCTCCCCTCTGCCCTGCCCAGCAATCTCTTCTCTCTCCCCCCTGCCCTTTTGTCCAGCAATCTCTTCTCTCTCCCCCTGCCCTCTTGTCCAGCGATCTCTTCTCTCTCCCCAATGCTCTCTTGTCCCGCGATCTCTTCTCTCTCCCCAATGCCCTCTTGTCCAGCGATCTCTTCTCTCTCCCCAATGCCCTCTTGTCCAGCAATCTCTTCTCTCTCCCCCCTGCCCTCTTGTCCAGCAATCTCTTCTCTCTCCCCCCTGCCCTCTTGTCCAGCAATCTCTTTTCTATTTTCTCTCCCCCTGCCCGCTTGTCCAGCAATCTCTTCTCTCTCCCCCTGCCCTCTTGTCCAGCAATCTCTTCTCTCTCCCCCCTGCCCTGCCCTCTTGTCCAGCAATCTCTTCTTTCTCCCCCATTCTGAGATCCAAGGCCTGCCCCCCCTCCGAGATCCAAGGCCTCCCCCCTCCCTCCAAGATCCAAGGCCCTTCTACTACTGCTTATCATTTCTATAGCGCTACTAAACTCCCTCCCTCCCTCCCAGATCCAAGGCCCCCCTCTCCTTCCGTCCATCCGACTGAATTCCAAGGCCCCCCTCCGTCCCTCCCTCCGAATTGCAAAAGCGATCTTGTTCTTACTTCGTTGGGGGTTGGCGAGAGCAGCATGCAGAAGAGAACGCAGTGAAAAGCGTGCAGGCTCCCGCTTCAGCCTTCCCTCGTTGTCTGTGGTCCCGCCCTCAAAGGCGGGACCAGAGCTGAGAGACAGACAACGAGGGAAGGCTGAAGCGGGAGCCTGCACACTTTTCACTGCGTCTGCGTGCTGCTCTCGCCGTAACCCCCGACGAAGTAAGAACAAGATCGCTTTTGCAATTCGGAGGGAGGGACGGAGGGCGGGCCCTGGGAGTCGGAGGGAGGGAGGGACCTAGGAGTCGGACGGAGGGGCGACCACCCACGGACTCGGCGCCGGGCCCCCCTGGAGGCCCGGGCCCGGGGACTTTTGTCCCCCCTGTCCCCCCCTCTCGGCGGCCCTGGTCATAAGTACCTGGCAGAAGCCCAAATTAGTAGCAACATTCCATGCTACCGATCCCAGGGCAAGCAGTGACTTCCTCATGTCTATCTCAAGAGCAGGCTATGGACTTTTCCTCCAGGAAGTTGCCCAACCCTTTTTTAAAACCCAGATACCCTAACCGCTGTTACCACATCCTCCGGCAACGAATGCCAGAGCTTAACTAATCTTTGTGTGAAAAAATATGTCAAGGGTGATGATGCAGAGGAACTGAATATGTCGGTGAACCTGGAAGACATACTGAGCCAGATCAAGAAATTAAAGAATAGTAAATCACCTGGACTGCATGGTATACACCCCAAGGTACAGAAAGAACTCAAACGTGAAATTGCTGATCTGCTGTTGGTGTTAAAACACATGCAGACTGGAAGATCTTAGGAAATTGGAAGACTGGGCACCCAAATGGCAGATGAAATTTAATATGGATAAATGCAAAGTGAGATGACACAAAACTATTCAAAGTTGTTAAAACACATAACGGATTGGAAGACTGGGCATCCAAATGGTGGATGAAGTTTAACGTGGATAAATTCAAAGTGATACACATTGAGAAGAATAATTTGAATCGTAGTTACCTGTTGCTAGGTCCATGTTGGGAGTCAGCACCCAAGTAAAAGATCTAGGTGCATGGGTGTTTAATTTGGGGCGGGGCATATTAGCATATTCATTTGCATATATATATATATATATATATATATATATATATATATATATATACACATACATACATACACACACACATACACAAATGAATATGCTAATATGGAGGAAGGAAGGAAGAACTGGCTTTTTTGTGAATAACCTGCAATCCATTGGATTCCAAAAACTTTACTATTCTCTGTTTTAAAAGGGTTTCCATTAATTACTTCCCACAGAAGTCAGACTTACCAGTATGTAGTTCCCAACCTCTTCCTTCTTTCTGCTTTTGTGGAGAGGGACCACATCTGCCCTTCTCCAGTCCTCCGGGACCACTCCTGACTCTAGAGAAGCATTGAAAAGGTTAGCTAGCGGAGCCACCAGGACTTCCTTAAGTTCCTTCAGTACCCTCAGATGTATGCCCTTCCGGCTGTTCTCTTTGTCCACATTTAATTTAGCCAGCAACTCACGACGAACACAGTCCTCTGGATTGTTCAGGGACTACCAAACCCCCATTCCTATATGTGTTTGTCTTCTGTGGTCCTGCTTCTGGCACTTCAGATGTAAACACAGAACAGAAATATTTGTTAAGGGAAATGGGACTTGATATACCGCCTTTCTGTGGTATTTTGCAACTACATTCAAAGCGGTTTACATATCAACAGGTACTTATTTTGTAGCTGGGGCAATGGAGGGTTAAGTGACTTGCCCACAGTCACAAGGAGCTGCAGTGGGAATCGAACCCAGTTCCCCAGGATCAAAGTCCTCTGCACTAACCACTAGGCTACTCCTCCACTCCCTGCCTTATTTCTGTCAGCTTCTATATATTCCTCCCCTTCCTTTAAGTCTCACAGTGTCACTTTTGCAATTCCTCCTATCACAAACACATTTAAAAAATACCTTGTTCCCCCTCCATTTTATCATATTAGCTATTGCTTTCCTGACTGCTTTACCAGCTTCGCTTAGCTTTTTCAGATATTATCACTTAAATTCCTTTTTCTGCAATCTCTTGTTTATAAAGGCTAATCTCTTTTTTTCATTTTCAACTACTATGTTTGAGAACCAAAGCGGCCTTCTTTTCCTCTTACTTTTATTTCCTTGCAAAACGGTTTGTTGCCCTTAAAATAGCTCCTTTTAGTTTTGCATACTGCTTTCCTACTTCTTCCCAACCAGACAACAATTACTTGACGTAATCCCCCATCTAAACAAAATTAGTGTTTTTGAAGTCTAGAACTGTCACTTTTGAACGAACCCTTTCCACATCTATATTTTGAATGTTTTCAATTAAATCTAACCATTTCTTCTGTCTCTGAAAGAGGGCAAAGGGAATGGGACTTGATATACTGATATTGTGTGGTTTTTGCAACTACATTCAAGGCGGTTTACATAGTATATACAGGTACTTATTTGTACCTGGTCAATAGAGGCTTAAGTGACTTGCCCAGAGTCACAAGGAGCTACAGTGGGAATCAAACCCAGTTCCCCAGGATCAAAGTCCACTGCCCTAACCACTAGGCTAGTCCTCCACTCCAGAGACCTGTATATCACACTAGTGTAAATACATTTTCCATTCTGTCTTTCCAGACTAACCCACAGTGCCTCTTCTTACCCTGTAGGTCCTGTAATTGTGTGGCTTTGATATTATTTTTATCATATAATCAGGGGCGTAGCCAGCCTTCCATGGGGGAGGGGTCCAGAGCCCGGGGGAGGGGGCACATTTTAGCCCTCCCCCGGCGGCGCCCCCCCCCCCGCCGACATTGCCGCCCCCCCCCCCCGCCGCGAACCCGCCGCCGCTGCAGCCTACCTTTACTTTTGCTGGCGGGGGATCCCACTCCCCGCCAGCCGACATCTTCTTCTCAGTCGTTTCCTGCTCTTCAATTTGTTTGCTGATGTCCTGCATGTTGTACATGCAGGACGTCAGACTCAGAGAACAGAACTGTTCTCTGAGTCTGACGTCCTGCACGTACAACGTGCAGGATGTCAGCAAACAAACTGAAGAGCAGGAAGGACTGAGAAGACGTCGGCTGGCGGGGAGTGGGATCCCCCGCCAGCAAAAGTAAAGGTAGGCGGCGTCGGGGGTGGGTTTGCCGGGAGGGGGGTCCGAGGGTGAATCTGCGGGGGCCCCCTCAGGCCCCACGTAGCTACGCCACTGCATATAATGCCACTCCCCCTCCCTTTCTTCCTACCCTGTCTGTCTTTCCTGAGCTATATCCCTGTCATAGTTCTCTATGAACCATGTCTCTGTGACCTCTACTAAATCCAAATTAGTCTCTTCCATCACTGCCTCTAGATCCCAAACCTTATAAATTTAACCTGCCATTCATTTGCTTAGATTTATGAGCCTAATGCTGGAAATCAATGCTGAGCGCCTAATTGTTTTTCCCTCTCTTCCATCCTAAATCCATTTTGTTGCCAAAGTCTGATTTCTGTGTTCTAAATATAGAAGTTCTAGTGAAAATTGGGAGAATGAAGTTACCACTCAGCACTAATAAATGTGCAGAGAGGCCAATTTGGGAGCATAAATCCTTTGAATATTTGACCCTATCCCCCGTCAGGAATGGCCACTGACTGGTTAAATAGCATATCGGTGCCTAACTGCCAATATTCAGCAGGAGATAACTGATTTCTCACCTGCTGAATATTACCGGTTAACGGCTATATCACGCAGTTTATCTTGTTAGGTGCCTATATTCGGCACCTAACCAGGAGCTGTTAGATCATGAGGGAGCAAAAGGCCATAATGGAGAAATTGAATTATGTTTCAACGGTTTTTATTGATGACTTGAAGAAATACAAATCCGACTCAATACCTTAACAGTGTTATAACATTACAATTTTAAAATCATAACAAAACAGGGGAGCTACCCCACTACTTACAGTCATCACGTTTTTTCAACTTTTTTTTTCCCCCCCCTATCCCCCTCCCTCCCCCCTAGCCATGCTTTATCAACAGTGTTCACCATGGCCAATATACAAATAATAACTTTCATTGATGTGTTAGCACAGCCTTCCCTTCTCCCATATCCACATTCCAAAATAATATGTTCAAAACTCATATGTTCCCCCATCTCACACCAATCTCCACCACTTTTTAAACGTTATGAGGAGCATGTTATTACCAAAAAGTGTTGTGATATAGTGAAACAACTACAAAGATCCCTTCCTCCCCCCTCCCTCTACTTCCCACCCCTTGTTGAGAGATTTCCAGATTTTAACTTATTACCATGAAGGATGATCCAATTTCAAGATACATCTAAAGTGAGTTCACCATTAAACTGCGTCCTTTAGGAGACAGAGTATTAATATATGGTCCCCAAACATCCAAAAACCGCTTCAACCTCCCAGGGGAGCTCCCCACCCCTCTTCTCTCAAACAATACAAATTCGTGTAACTTGTTGCGCCAGTGCCAGAAGTCCGGGGGGGTCTCCGCCATCCACTGACTCATTATTAGTCTTTTACCAATCAAAAAGGCCTTCCGAACCATTTGACGGGCTGACCCCCTCTGCAACAGAAAAGCTTCATATTTATCTAACAAGATTCCCATCGGAGAGCACATGATTCTCAAGTCCAAAAGATCCGCCAGGTATTGGGCAATAGAATCCCAAAAGTGTCTCACTTTATAGCAGCTCCATAAATAGTGAAAGAAAGATCCCGGGGCCCTCCCACACTTCCCACATAGAGGTGTAGAAACTCCTCCCATCTTGAATACCTGAGCCTTCGTTAGATAGGCCCTATGAAGAATGCGATATTGGCATTCTCTAAGTCCTGCATTCCCCGTTAAGCTCCGTATCCTGGCCGTCAAAACATTGAAATCTAAAGAAAGATGTGGTCTTTCCAAGTCTCCTGCCCATCTCTGACGAATGTTCTCCCGATCCCTGGGCGCCAAAAGTGTCCCCAAAACCTTATGTAACCCAGAAATAGATAGTCGTTCACTTTGTACCGAATGGAAAAACTGTCTCAATAAGCGACAGTGTCCAGCGCTCAAGGCTTCCATCTCCAATGAATCCACATAGTGTTTTAACTGGGCATAGGCAAAAGTACCGCCCATATCATATCCCAGCCCCAGTGCTCCTAGGTTTAACATGCGGCCTTGTCGATTTAATACATGCTCCAACCGATTTATCCCATGTCTCGACCAGGTCCGAAAAACCGCGTTCTCCAAGCCCGGCCGAAACAACAGATTACCCTGAATAGGGAGCAGATCTGATACTGGAGAAATTGAATTAATTCTTTGCTTCTGTCTTTATGGAAGCAGATGTAAGAGATCTACCTGTACCAGAAATGGTTTTCAAGGGTGATAATGAGGAAAAACTGAAAGAAATCCCAGTGAATCCGGAAGATGTACTGAGCCAAATTGACAAATTAAAGAGTAGTAAATCACCTGGACTAGATGGCATGCATCCAAGGGTACTGAAAGAATTCACACTTGAACTTGCTGATCTGTGGTTGGTAACCTACAACCTGTCATTAGTTGTCTGTAGCACTTGAAGATTGGAGGGTGGCCACTGTGACGCAGATTTTAAAAAGGGTTCCATGGGTGATTCAGGAAATTACAGACCGGTAAGCTTGACGTCAGTGCTGGGTAAAATAGTGGAAACTATTATAAAGAATAAAATTTCAGAACACATTAATAAACATGGTTTGATGGGACAGGGTCAGTATGGTTTCAGCTAAGGGAAGTCTTGCCTCACCAATTTGCTTCATTTTTTTTGAAGTTGTGAATAAACATGTAGATAAAGGTGAGTTGGTTGATGTGTATCTAAATTTTCAGAACGCTTTTAACATAGCTTTTAACATAGTTATGAGAGATTCCTGAGAAAATTAGAGTCATGGGATAGGAGGCAGTGTTCTGGTGTGGATTGGGAATTAGTTATTGGACAGAAAACAGAGGGTAGGGTTAAATGGCTATTTCTCTCAATGGAGGAGGGTGAATAGTGGAGTGCTGCAGGGATCTAGACTGGGACCAGTGCTATTTAACATAATATAAATGATTTGGAAATCGGAACGAGTGAGGTGATTACATTTGCAAATGATACAAAACTATTCAAGGTTGTAAAAGCACGTGTGGACTAAAAAATTGCATGAAGACTTTGGAAGACTGGCATCCAAATGGAAGATGAAATTTAATGTGGATGAATGCAAAGTGATGCACATT
Source organism: Microcaecilia unicolor (assembly GCF_901765095.1). Classification (NCBI taxonomy): domain Eukaryota; kingdom Metazoa; phylum Chordata; class Amphibia; order Gymnophiona; family Siphonopidae; genus Microcaecilia; species Microcaecilia unicolor. Next base: position 122,769,739 of record NC_044031.1, on the reverse strand, counting down.
GGGAAGAATAATCTGACTCATAGTTACCTGATATCCACCTTGGGGGGGGGGGGGGGGGGGGGTCAGGGACCAAGAAAAAGATCTGGGTGTCATGATAGACAATATGCTGAAATCTTCTGTGGCGGCGGCAGCAGTCAAAAAAAAGCAAACAGGAAGCTAGGAATTATTAGGAAAGGGATGATAAATAAGACTGAGAATACTATAATGCCTGTGTATTGCTCCGTGGTGTGACCTTACCTTGAGTATTGTATTTAGTTCTGGTCACCGTATTTAAAAAAAGATATAGCAGAATTAAAAAGTGTTCAAAGAAGCGCGAGCAAAGTAAGTGTTCCCGAGGCAAAGACTGCACATAATGCTTAAGCTGTAGGTAGGCCAAATCATCTAAATCAGGCAGATGATACTTCATTTGCAGATCTGAAAATGGCTTCAATCTACTGTCCTCTGTAAGAACTTGGTATAAGTACTTGATGCCTTTAGACTACCAGGCTCAGAAACATTTTTACATAGTAACATAGTAAATGACAGCAGAAAAAGACCTGCATGGTCCATCCAGTCTGCCCTACAAGATAAACTCATATGTGCTACTTTTTGTGTATACCTTACCTTGATTTGTACCTGTCCTTTTCAGGGCACAGACCGTGTAAGTCTGCCCAGCACTATCCCCGCCTCCCAACCACCAGCCCCGCCTCCCACCACCGGCTCTGGCACAGACCGTATAAGTCTGCCCAGCACTATCCCGCCTCTGGCTCTGCCACCCAATCTCGGCTAAGCTCCTTAGGATCCATTCCTTCTGAACAGGATTCCTTTATGTTTATCCCACGCGTGCTTGAATTCTGTTATCGTTTTCATTTCCACCACCTCCCGCGGGAGGGCATTCCAAGCATCCACTACTCTCCGTGAAAAAATACTTCCTGACATTTTTCTTGAGTCTGTCCCCCTTCAATCTCATTTCATGTCCTCTCGTTCTACCGCCTTCGCACCTCCGGAAAAGGTTCGTTTGCGGATTAATACTTCTCAAATAATTGATCGTCTGTATCATATCACCCCTGTTTCTCCTTTCTTCCAGAGTATATATGTTCAGGTCATCAAGTCTCTGCTCATACGTCTTGTAACGCAAATCCCTTACCATTCTCGTAGCTTTTCTTTGCACCGCTTCAATTCTTTTTACATCCTTCGCAAGGTACGGCCTCCAAAACTGAACAGTATACTCTAGGTGGGGCCTCACCAACGACTTATACAGGGGCATCAACACCTCCTTTCTTCTGCTGGTCACACCTCTCTCTATACAGCCTAACAACCTTCTAGCTACGGCCACCAAGCCTTGTTACACTGTTTCGTCGCCTTCAGGTCCTCAGATACTATCACCCCAAGATCCTTATCCTCCAGGAGGAAAATCAGGATTACAATATATCACCAGAAATGGTATAACAGCCGCAGAAAAGAGATGTTGACGGCAAACCCACCTCCAAATAGCATGCAGAGGGTGATAAAAAAAGGCCAAAGTATTTAAAAGTGCTAGGTGGCACTGTCCTAGTGGTATGCTGTAAACAGCTGAAATGAACAAAGGGTACAAGTGAAGAAAAGTAGTTTGTTATCCTATACCAATCATTAATGTGCTGCATACCACAGGCCACGGAGAAATTTTGCGTGTTCAACAAACCTAATCCCCCCCCCCCCCCCCCTCAATGCACTCTTGAGGTCTGTATGTATGCCATTGACAAACTAGCCCGCTTGCCATTCCACAGGTACAGTTGAAGCATACGATGAAGCTGGCACTCATCCTGGGTCGTGAGGTATAGTGGCAGCATTTGAAAAACATAATATGAAGCAGGGAGCAAGCATCATTTTAAAGAGACTAATTTGCCCCATGAGGGATAAAGGATATGCTTTCCATAGGTGCAATTTACATTTAATATTCTAAAGCAAGGGTGTTACATTGACAGCTTACAATAAGTTAAGATTTGAAGGAATCACCACACTCAAATATCGAAGGTCCATCCATCCCACACCTCTCTTGACAAAGATAGTGCCTGTGACTTAGATAAATTAAGGCAGATCCTGCCAAAGCCCCATAACAATCCACCAAGCTAAGCAGATCATGTAAAGAATCTGGCAAATTAGTAAGGATTAGCATGACATCAACAATAACCAAGATCTTAATTGATAAGTGCCCCACAGAGACCCCCAAAACAGCCTGGGAAGCCTTCACCACATACAGCAATGGTTCCAGAGATAAAATAAAAAGAAGAGGGGAGAAGGGACACCCCTGGCGCGTGCCACAGTAGATAGGAAAAGATGTGATTCTGATACCATTAACGAGGAGTGAAGCACGGGGGCCCCGAGTAAAGAGCCTGCAACCTCTGAATACCTATGTGTGAGAGAGATCCTGGAACAGAAAAGGCCAGTGCACCTTATCAAAGGCCTTCTCTGCATCCAGGCTCACCAGCATAGCCTTCTCCCTTCGTAAGTGACAACTGGACATTGCCAAGAGCAACTTCCGGACATTAAACTCCGACTGCTGCCCTTTCACAAACCTTGCCAACAGATCTATGCATCTTCCCTATATATACTGGTGCAGCCAGTTAGAAGATTGGTGCTACTCTGACTTCAGCAAATGGAGAGGTTTGGTGCAAAGTGAATGGGCTGTGTCAGCATTAGCGCACGGCAGCCGCTAGCATGGTTTAGTAAACAGGGGGGCTAGGTTGCTGCTGTTTAATATTTTTCTTCTGCCATTGTGTACTCTTCTTACAGGGTTGGGAATTCATTATCATATTTATACAGGTGATATCCCATTTTTCTTTAAAATTGAAGATGCAGTGAAAAAGAGTATTCAGCTGTTATGTTTTATTTGAAGATGATTAGACAATGGAGGAGAGCAAGTGATCTCAGCCTGAATATGGCAAAAATGCAAGTTATTGTTGTATTTGGCTCTGGATCAGCTGATGTTCCAGATTCTTTTCCAGTACTATCGAGATTGCATTCAATAAGAAAATTTGATCATTAAGTGTTTTGATTGATTCATCATTGAATATGAAATCACAAGTAGGTAAGGTGATTAATACTGTATTTTTTTGAAATGAAGGCTTGTTAGGAGACTGAAGGATTACTTGTCCTTTTGAAAATTTTCATTTGGTGATTCAAAGCATAGTAGTGCCTCACTTTGATTACTGTAATACTCTGTTCTTAAGTTTGCCAAAATATGTTCTACAGTCTTTACAGATTGAACAAAATGGGGCAGCCCATGTGCTTTTGCGAATGAGTAGTTTTGAACATATTACTTCTGCTCTTGTTTCTTTACACTGGCTGCCCATGATGTAAAGAGTGCAATATAAGATTCTATGGATGGTTTTTAAAATGATAACTAATAAAATCTCTACAGTGATTTCAGCAATTTTCATTTACATCAGCCTTCTCTGTCTTTGAGTTCAGCATCCTCAAACATGTTTGATGTTCCTTCTTTTAAGACTGTCTTTTTGGTTCAGTATAGGAACTCAGTTTTCTATATTGAGGGACCAAGACTGTGGAATTCTTACCTACTGAGCTTCGAGCCTTAAGAAATATGGATGAATTTTAAAACTGTCTTGTTTCAGCGAGCTTTTGACATTTCTCCTTAAAAACAAGTTTTAGATTGACCTGTTTACCGTGAGATCTTTGCTGTTTAAGAAGATAATATGTTTATGTTGTGTGTTTTATGAAATGTGTTTTACTATTATGAATGTGGATTGTTCCCCGCTCAGGATTGTAGATATGTGGGGTATAAATCTTATAAATAAATACTGTGTGGCATTGTATAACTGGCCAATATGTTTTAATCACATTCTTAATATTTAGTGCAACTGTAGAATAGGGCATAATACAAGCAATAGCTTGAGATATAACTTGATTGTTAGGAAGAAGCAAACATTGTCTATGAGCATACAAAGCTCTTTTGTATGTTTTTTTTTGTACTACTGGAACAAGATACCCTCGTGCTACAAATCTTTGACTCATAATTAATGCTTGAGTTTTAAATTCACATTGTGAATTACACAGCCTTCTCAATTGTAAGAACTGACCCACTGGAATATTTTGCCATAGATGATAACTACGAAAGTGCTATAAAGAATTCCTGTCAGTACTTTTTCTATAGGTGTTATGAATTTATTATCCACAACTGTGATGTTAATATCCAAAAAATTAACAGTGGTAGAATGCCATTCAGCTGTAAATCTAATATTGTCATCCAGAGAATTGACCCAAACCAAAAACTGTTGTAAAAAGTTTTATATCTCCTAACCAAACAAACAAAAAAAAAATCATATAAAGCGTTTCCATAGAATTATGTGTACAAAACAATATAAAGGATAGATGAGATTCCTCAAATTAGCCATATGTAAATGGGCAATAGAGAGGGCAACCGTTGCTCCTATTGCTGTTCCTTTCACTTTCAAATAAAACTCATCTAGAAATTGAAAGTAATTTCTCAAACAGGGCCTTAGCACTCTCCTCTCTTGTGAACCAAACATTACATATATTGACGCTTGATGATAAGCTATCCGAGAAGAAGAATGGAATTTATTATGGCCGTAGCATTCTACAACTTACATTTGCAAATATATTCATAATAGCGAGTAATTGCATACATGAATGCAGTTTACAGTAAGAAGCCATTAAATACCTGACTTGCCCTTCTATCTAGAGCATTTTATTGCAAGGTGTCTAGCCTTTTGAGTCACACAGCTCCCTATACTTCTGGCTGTACTCATGAAGCCGATTCTCAGCTCTGCCTGGGGCATATATCATAGACATGCCTAGGCACTTATCTCACAGCCTTGATCGGGGGATTTCCGTCCATGCATTTCACTTTCTCAACCGTTGTCTCTCTTTCTTGAAGCCTTCAGCCTCCCCATTCCGTCAAAGTCTGAGGTAAGCACCACCGATCATCTGTTACTCTGGCACTAGCCCTCCGTTCAAGAGGGGGACTGCTCCTGAGCCATTGGAGCAGCATGTAAGGTGGCGGTTGCACCTTGGCACACCTAATGCTTTGAATGCCATCCCCTCTCCCTGCCCTTATGACTTCCTCCTCCATTTACCTGACTCCACTCCATGCCTCTCTACACCTTACTTCCTCCCCTTCCCCGTGTATCTCTGATGTAACTGCTTTTATAACCTCAGTCCCTTCCCTTGTATGACCTTACCCCGATCCTCCCCAGATTATCCTTCCTGGCTGTGCAGGGGCTGCCACCCGTTTGTGCATTTGACTGCCTATACAGCTGCATCATTATTCTTTTCAATGCAGTAATCAATTTTTTTTCATTTGATAATTGAGTCCCTTTCCAAACTTTTGCAATCAATCCTACAGCTGAATGTTGGGAAATATTAGTGTACAGCGCTGTAACGTCCATTGTAACTAACCACATATCACCTTGATATTGCAAATCTCTACTTTCCAGCTGATTTTATAAGATCTATTGAATTTTTATGTAGGACCTAATTTGGAGGACCAAAGGTTGTAAAAAAAACCTATCTAAATATTTGGAACGAGTTCTGATAAAAACCCTATCCCTGCTACTATGCGTTGACCTGGGGGGGCTACTAAGAGATTTATGTATCTTAGCGACAAGATACATGGGATATGGATGGGCATACTTGAACAAATTAGACCTCTTTCTCAAATATCAATTGATAGTACTATAATTCCTTTCAAAGCTTCTTTAAAAATAAGAAAAATAAGTTTAGATTATTTAACAATGGATGAATGGGTTTCTGCTGTCCATATCTAAGATATTTTGGAAGTTACATTGGGTGGAAGTTACTATGACAACGACCAATTTCAGATTTTGATTGTCTTTTATTTTGAGTCAATTGGATTGCTGTAATGTCTTTTTTTTTTTTTTTTTATCTGGGTATGTCTGTGAGATTATGTGGTAGATTTCAACTGCTGCAGAATATTGCAGCAAGAGTGCTGTGCAGCTTATAGGAATGCGATCCTTACCATTTACTATATGATATTCATTGTCTGCCCTTAGATGCCTGGATTCAATTTAAGATTTGTTTTTGTTTTTAAAATTTTGCGTGACCTTTTTAAATCATTTTGCCTTCTTTGAATAGGATTTTTCATTCCAATCATTGCTTGACTTTGTATTTCCATGAAGTCAAAAGTGTTAAGTCTAAGAAGTTACAGACGTTTACATCTGATTATCAGAGAGCATGTATTTGGATAACTCTTTCTCTTTCCTTAAGGAGCTCAACTAATTATTATTTCATCGTGACTTGAGATCTTTCTGTTTCAAAAATATTTTTCCCTGTAATTTGGTAAACTGTTTTATTAATGCTGTTGTAACATTGGAGAAATAGCTACTTAACTATTTTGTAATCCAGTTTGGACTAATTTGGTAAAGAGTGGACTATATGTCACTGTATTTGTATTAGTAAGCCTGTAAATTCTCATATTCAACCCAACAAAAACAATCCCCTCCCCACCCTTCATGTCAGAAATAAATGAATGACTGACATCATAGTCCACAGTCCTTGGTTTGCCATTGCTCTCCTCATCTCTCTCAAGCATGCCCAAAGCCAATCACATGTGCTAGCCTCTATCAGTTCTGTCTTTAAGTTGAGCTTTGCTTATTGGAAAATCAATACTTACTTCACCACCCAGGGCTGCTTTCATATTCAGTTTTAATATGAACCTATTAATCACCAAAAATAATGACGTTCTTGTCCAAAAGAATTCAGGCTCTCTGTGCTCACTGAAGTTTGAGTTTTGTTCATAGGTTACCGTAGCCTTAGATACCTAACGCAGTCCTACCACTGCTGTAGGGTTGTAACAGCTGCCCCATGCTGGTTATTCAACTGCTTTGTTACCACTCTTTTTGTCACTAGGGATCCCCTACTTACTCCATGTTGTTTTAAAAACATTCCTTTACCATTTTTGTCTCCTGATGCACCATGACACATTTTGGCTTTGACAATTACCTTTTAACATTGTTTTGCTATCTTGAGGTTACCAGACAGCACTTCAATACCTTTCTTCTGGTCAGAGCACATCAGGCTCTTATAACCCTCCTTTTGGGTACTAATTCCTTAGATTTCTGCATCCCAAAGCATGTCTTGGAACTTTTTTTTTGTGTGGATTCTTAACTGCCAAGCAACAGACCAGTTCTCAAGTTTTCTTTATCCATTCTGTTGCCTGTCATAATGTAACCTGTAGAAAGGCAAACTTCCTTTCCTTTTAGTCCGTTTTTCAACATAAATAAATATGTTGAACAGAAAAGATCCCAGGACTGAACACGAGGTACATTTTGAGGCTCGCCTTTCTTTCAGTGGTAAATGTAATTCACTCTCATCCTCTATCACTCATGTGGTTTCTGATTTAATCCACCATCTTGGGAGCTACCCTAGATTTATTTAATATACTTGAGCTTCTTAAGTGGGACAGTATCAAAAGCTTTGCTGAAATACAGGTAAGCCACATTCATCATGTGCTCTTGACATAGGAGCCAACTTTTCAAAATTATTGGGGGTGCTAAGCCCAATGAAAATAACCCCTCCCTGGACACATACAAGGAATTTTCTCAATATTGGGGGTGCTCAAGCACCCACAGCACCCACAGAGTCAGCTCCATTGGCTCTTGATCTAATTCTGTAGTCGCCTATGTCAAGCAAATATGATTGATTTGCCAAATAAAGGTCTCCTGTTGGGAGTCAGTATGCCCTGGATCCTGTGATCTACTGGATTTTACACTATTCTTACCATCACTATTGTCTCCATTAATTTTCCAGCCTCTGAGGTAAGATTAACCAGTTAGTAGTTTCTAGCCTCGTACACAGAGGGGACCTCAGTGACCCTTTTGCAGTCTTGTAAAGAACTTAGGTGGCATTCTTGACCCTTCTTTAAGGGGCCCTTTTACTAAGCGGTGGTAAACCCACCATGCGCCAAACAGGAACTAGTGCTAGACTACTGCAGGAGCTTGACAGTTCCTACCCACCCCCCCAGTGCATGCCATTTCCAGCACTACAAAAATATTTTCTATTTTTGTAGCGCTGGTGCTTACCCGGCTGTAATCGGGCAGTACTGTGTGCTGCCTGGTTACTGCCACCTCATTGGGTGGCAGTAGGTGCTCCCCCCTGAAATGGCCACTCACTTAATGCACAGCCATTTCTTTCTTTCTTTTTTTTTTTTTTTTTTTTTTAAAGACAGCCTTTTACCTGCTGCTGTTAAAAGGGGGCCATAGCGCACATCAAAAACATGCACTGATGCTAGCGCAGGCCCTCTTTTACTGCAACTTAGTAAAAGAGCCCATGAGTATGGATGAGAACAGTCTGTTGCTTTTTTTTCACAAGCTTTTGAAGTTCATTTAAAAATGGCGTTTGTTACTTTATGACTCTGATTGTTTTAGGGTTTTATGCTGTATCTCTGTCTTACGATTGGAAGAATTGTACTTTTGTGTTCTGATTATAATCTGACTAGAACCAACGTTTGGATTGGCAGATTGTATAAACTTTTATTTGGTTACTTAAAATAATTGAAACACGGTAGTTATACAAGTGAATCATAAATTACTTCCCAATAGTGAATGGGAGGAGAATGGGAATAGGAGATCTGCAGTCATCTGATGTGATGCTTTTTTTTTTTTTTTTTGCTGCAGCAGTCTGGTTGCTGCAAAAACATAATGCTACGCTTGAAATTTAATCTCTACGAGTTCTGCAGTGCTGCTCACTATAGGTAGTACTTTATTAAGAGAGAGGCCTTATTTTTATGTAAAAATAAATATCAATGCTTGATGAAAATAAAATACGAAACATCTGTGCAATTAGAAAGATACAAAGTGATGATGCCTATATTGAAATGTGGTTAATTCTGCTTTTCTATCAAAGCAGATGTGGAGCTCCAATTTACATAGAATGTAGAGATCAGAACTGACGCGTCCAGATTGGGAAGGATCTGCCGCCTAGAGCTTTTCTCTAAAATGCTTGCAGGAGTGCATGGGTGTCTGCCAGCATTTGCAGCGGGAGCAGCTTGTTTTACTGATATACATGTGAACAGCACGTACTTGGCAGATTTCACATGGGCCTTGAAGGCCCTTATGCTTGGGAATTGACACGACTTCCACGCAGAGCAACCCCATTCTTCAAACCAACATATTTATAATTTAAAATATTATATATCCGGCATTATCTGTAAATTCTAAGCAGGTTACAACAAAACATACATAAAATTGAACAAATTTAAGTACTGAGGGTGGAATTTAGATTCATTTTGGAGGAAGAATTAAACTACATAGGATTAAAGAGAATGACACCCATAATTCCTTGTGTAAAGCCTTGGCCAAAATTAAGATCTTTAAAAAAAAAAAAACACCTATGTGTGCCTTTGACTTGGTGTAAAACTTGCTATAGAGATTTCTCCATGCATGCGGGTGCCTTTTGTAAAATGGGGAATACATATGTAAATTTAAATCCTGCTGAAACCATGCCCAACACCACTACTACTACTACTTAACATTTCTAGAGCGCTACTAGGGTTACGCAGCGCTGTACAATTTAACAAAGAGAGACAGTCCCTGCTCAAAGAGCTTACAATCTAATAGACAAGTGAACGGTCGGTCCAATAGGGGCAGTCTGGATTCACTGAACGGTAAGGGTTAGGTGCCGAACGCAGCATTGAAGAGGTTGGCTTTAAGCAAAGACTTGAAAAAACTTGCTATAGTGATTTTTCTCCATGCATGCGGGTGCCTTTTGTAAAATGGGGAATACATATGTAAATTTAAATCCTGCTGAAACCATGCCCAACACCGCCCCCCTGAAATCTCGCTTTCTCAAATCGCCATTTCTGTGTGTATCCGATATACATGTGTGAAAGTTGTTATACATTATCTTTGAATATGCTTTGGGCCCACTGTCAGATCCATCACTGTAAAGTAGAAGCTCCTTGATTTGAGCTGTCCCTCTAAAGTTAGTAGCCGTAGGATAAAGAAACTACTGAGGAAGGTTCTAGATGGTCTAAGATTTCTTGAAAAGGACTAGAGTGGTCTGTAGCTGAGACTAGGGAAGATGTTGACTATTTAAATTTTCAAGATTACTCCACAAATGGACCTACATGGAAGGGGGATAAGAAGGAAGCCAACAATGAAGAAAAGGCTCAACATGTGTCGCATAACACATGTGAGGAAGTATTCTCTGGTTTGATGAGAGCAAAGTGGAACAACTCGTTCTCAATGTTAAGAGATATGTATGGCATAAAACATAGCACATAACCCTGCTAATACCATTCCTACAGTAAAGCATGGTGGTGACATTATGTTGGCTTGGCTGTGGAATTGATACACTAAATCTTCGACTTAGACTTGGACACCTCTATTTTTCTACTGTCCGACTGTGACTCCAACTCTTACATATATTAGGCTTTAGATCCAGGACAAAAATTGGGAAGTACTGGTAAATATAAATGATATATAGAATAAGTAATAATCACCAGTTATTTACAAGTTATTTAAGAAAATGCCCATATATATGTAGGAGAAAATGATAAATTTACCATAAATTATAATGCTTTTTTTTTTTTCAATTTTCAATCTGCAGTTGGAGTCAGTACATTTTTACTGATGCTGACTCCACAGCCCAGGTTGTGGGGATACTTTGCAGCAGTAGGGACAAGGAAAACATAAGTGTTGCCATACTGGGACAGACCAAAGTTCCATTAAGTCAAGTATCTTATTTCCAGCAGTGGCCTGTCCAGGTCACAAGTACCTGGCAAGATCCCAAAGCAGTAAGACAGATTTTATGCTGTTTATCCTAGAAATAAGCAGTGGATTTCCTCAAGTCCATCTTAATAATGGCTTATGTACTTTTGAAAATTATCTGAACCTTTTTTAAACCCTGCTAAGCTAACTGCTTTTACCACATTCTCTGGCAATGAATTCCAGATTTTAATTACACGTTGAGTGAAGAAATATTTTCTCCAGTTTGTTTTAAATTTATTACTTAGTAGCTTCATTGCGTGCTCCCTAGTCCTAGTATTTTTGGAAAGCGTAAACAATCAATTCATGTCTGCCTGCTCCACTCCACTCAGTATTTTATAGACCTCTATCTTATCTCCCCTCAGCCATCTCTTCTCCAAGCTGAAGCGCTCTAGCCACTCTAGGCTTTCCTCATAGGCAAGTCGTCCCATCCTCTTTCATTTTCATGACCCTTCTCTGTACCTTTTCTAATTCCACTATATATTTTTTGAGATGCAGTGATCAGAATTGCACGCAGTATTCAAGGTGCGGTTGCACCATGGAGCAATACAAGGGCATTCTTTTTGTTTTCCATTCCTTTCCTAATAATTCCTAACATTCTATTTGCTTTCTTAGCTGCTGCTGCTGCTGCACACTGAGCAGAGGGTTTCAGTATGTTATCAGCGATGACACCTAGATCCTTGTCTTGGGCAGGGGCTCCTAATGTGGAACCTTGTATCATGTAGGTATAGTTTGGATTCCTCTTTCCTACATACATCATTTTGCACTTGCTCACATTAAACATCATCTGCCATTTGGATTCCCAGCCTCCCAGTCTTGTAAGGTCCTCTTCCACTAGTTATTCCCATCTCTAGATCATTTATAAATATGTTAAAAAGCAGCGGTCCCAGTACAGGCCGTAAAAATCCGCGAAAAGTACAGGCAGATCCTGGAGGAAACTTGTTCCAGTCTGTGATAGATCTGGGATGGAGAAGAAGATTCATCTTTCAACAGAGCAATGATGTTCCTATGCACAAAACAAAAGCAACAATGGAGTGGCTCAGCAAGAAGAAAGTGAAAGTCTTTGAGTGGCCCAGACCTGAATACAGTATATCTGTGACAAGTCTTGAAGACTGCTTTTCAGATGATTCCCAGCTGGCCTGAAAAAGCTTGAATTATTTGGGTTGGGGGGGGGGGGGTTGTTGACAGGTTGTTATCAAGTAACTCGTGGCTGCATTTGCTTCAAAAGGCACTTTTGAGTATTGAGTCAAAAGGTGTGAAGACTTATATAATCAAGTCTTTGGTTTCTTCTTAATTACTCATATATTTCTATAATTATTTGTTCACATAAAGTGTAGAGTATGTTGTGTAGATCAGTGAAACAAACTCCTACGTTAATGCATTTTAAATTTTATTTTTTAGACAGCAAAATGTTAAAATGTAAAAGGCACTGTATATTACTACATTTTATATAGCACCCTGAGCCTTCTAAAAAGGCATTTTAAAATCTAATTAAGCATTTTATCTGTGCCTTTGGAAGACTATCTGGGGTGGTTGGGTAGGGGCTATGGTAAGAGTGATTTTAGTAACAAAAGCTCCTTTGACCACACTTAATGGTGAGTGCTAATTTAATTAAGTATTAAGTCAGGAAATCTTGCAGAACCAAGAGCAACAGAAACCACAAAAGTACAATTTTAAAACAAAAATGGAATAATTCTTTAGCAGAAAATCCGTTTTCACTAATTCTGTTTGGCTTTATCCAGACAGTCCATTTTACCAGGCTAACTTGAGTGCTAATTTAGGGACCTTTTACTACCTTGGTGTGTGTCAATGGACATTGGCATGCACTGAGCTCCATGTGTCCCATAGGAATAAAATAGGACACACAGCATTTAGTTTGTTCTAATGTCCATTAGCACGCTCTAAGCTTTAGTAAAAGGGTCCATAAATTACACCCATATTTGTAGAAAGTGTTCATGCAGCTCTGCAAAGAGAAGGAGGAAATGTTTTGAACTGTATTTGCTATAACAGGTCTAATTATGAGTGACATTGGGTAGAAAGGTGTATGTTACTCTTCTGGCCAATGTATAATGCCAATTCCGAGTTCCCAGAATACCGTTATAGACCAGGTTCTCACTACAAGGCATTGGGGTACTGAAATATGGGTGCCCACTAATAGAATTTCCCCCATGGGGGTAATTATATAACATTGTGCCTGCTAGGCATGTGAAGTATGTGCTTAGACATGAGCTTGCAGAAACACAAAAGAGAGGGTAAAACAGCATACAAACCAATCCAACAACAAAAAGAAGCAACACTGGGCCTTCAAGATTGGGATAATCAATATTCTCCTTTATTGCGAGCTTGACCTGACATTGGCTGTGTTTCGGTGGTCAAGCGCCTGCTTCAGGGGTCTGACATAAAAACAACATGTAAATGTATCAGAACATGCACATAGTCTAAAAATGTTTTCCACCATTACTTAAATTAAAAATGTATGTATACATATACATATATATTTAAAAACTTATTAGTCAGAAACACATATGTACATATAAAAACATAAGAAAACCATGGATATTTTTATAAAGAATTATTTCTAAGTACATTTTGAGGTTACCTTGATTTATTATTCTTTCTGCTTCTTAGAAACCGGTTATCAATAGTCATCCTGTGCTCATGTGAAATTTATCTTTAAACAATACAAAAGACATCCTATTTGTTATTTTGTAAATTTGAGGGTAGTATTATACGAAACAAGGCCTATCATTTAATATCAGTGAGACAGTTCACATTACTCCTTTTCCAAATCAACATTTAAATGTCTCTAAATATACTTGTACACGAGGGATTATGTTATCAAAAATCTAATCAAATTGAAAAATTAAAAAAACAAATAATAAAAAAATATAAATAAAAAGTGATTGAATAAAAAAGAAAAGATGGCCAAGAAATGTTCTTCTATTATCTATATTGCAATGAAAAATCTTACCACAGAATCTTGATTTTTGTCTTTCCAAGAAATGTATAACCAGACACAGTCGAGATACAATGCCTAATGCAAAAAAAGGGGGGGGGGGGGGGGGTTATGATAAATATATATATTTATATTCAATCGCAGAAAATATCTTCTTCAATTTAAATGGGCAATGATGGCTTATCAGTATTATGTCTCAAAGCCAATTATCGAGATGTGTATACCATTTTAAAATAATCTGCAGTTTCTGGAAATAGCACTAGGTTGTATCACAACTAATCTGTGTTGTGTGATTCCTGTCTGACATGTCTAGTGCTTTCGACATGGTAGACCATGGAATATTACTACACCTGTTAGAATACTTTGGAATCGGAGGCCCAGTTCTCAAATGGTTCAAAGGATTCCTCACCACCAGATCCTACCAAGTAACAACGAATAATGACAGATCACCACCCTGGACACTGGAATGTGGAGTTCCTCAGGGATCCCCCCTTTCGCCAACTATTTTCAACCTTATGATGATACCACTAGCCAAACTTCTAGCCAATCAGAACCTTAACCCCTACATATATGCGGATGATGTCACGATCCACATCCCGTTCAAAAGTAACTTAAACGAAATAACCAATGAGATCAATCAGAGCCTCCAAATCATGCACTCTTGGGCGGACTCATTCCAGTTAAAACTGAACGCAGAAAAAACTCAATGTCTAGTTCTCACTTCCCAATACAACACAAACAACTACCCTACCATAACCACACCATACTGCACACTCCTTATCTCAGAAAATCTGAAAATTCTTGGAGTCACTATTGATCGAAACCTCACACTCGATACCCATGTGAAGAATACAACGAAAAAAAATGTTCTACTCGATGTGGAAACTCAAGAGAATAAAACCTTTTTTCCCAAGAAACATCTTCCGCACCCTAGTACGGTCATTAGTAATAAGTCATCTGGACTACTGTAATATTTTGTACGCAGGCTGCAAAGAACAGACCATTAAAAAACTCCAAACAGCCCAGAACACCGCAGCCAGACTCATCTTTGGAAAAACTAAATACAAAAGGGCGAAACCTCTAAGAGAGAAACTACATTGGCTACCACTCAAGGAACGAATTGAGTTCAAGATCTGCACAACCGTCCACAAAATCATCCATGCAGACGCCCCACTCTATATGTTAAACTTAGTGGACCTACCACCTAGAAACGCCAGAAGATCGGCCCGCAAATTCCTCAATCTGAACTTCCCCAGCTGCAAAAGAATTAAATACAAACAGTCATATGCTACTACTTTTGCTTATAAAAGCATACAGATCTGGAACGCATTACCCATGGCCCTGAAAAATATGGACAATCTAACCAGCTTTCGCAAATCTTTGAAGACACATCTCTTCAACAAAGCCTACTAAAGGTATCCTTAATAAATCAGTCCTCAAATTACTCAGGTGCATCAAAAACACCTCTCACAACACCTTACCTAGCACCTTGCATCTAAATCACCCACCTCCAGCCTATTACCAAATGTATTTAAGATCATGTAATGACTGCATCATAACAACACTCTGTAAGCCACATTGAGCCTGCAAAAAGGTGGGATAATGTGGGGTACAAATGCAATAAATAAATAAAGCCGTTCTTTCAGAAAGACAATGTGCATACATACAAGTCGGAATCTGGCAGACATAATTTAGAACGCATCAGTGCCCATGAGTTAATGCGAAGGATATATAAGTATATATTTGCTTAGCTCCTCAAATTGAGTAAACGGATAACTCTACCACCGTCTGCATTGTGTGCAACTCCTTATTCCACAATGTGTCGTGTATGAGACCGAACCTTTTAATATACCCTCTAAACCAGTTCCGTATTATCGGCATCTGACGCCTCCAGTGCCTGTTTTAAAGCAGATTAACCAAATGAGAATATGAATAAGGCCAATCTTACCTCTAGTGTCAGTGGTGTTTACTCGCTCATAGAACGCTGTCAGCATACGGAAAAAAACGCCAAATACAGGGGCATGCGCACTAACGCCTGCTTAAATCAGAAAACGTAAAGTGATGGATTACTTACGCCATTACGTTCGTAGGTCCTGACAGCTAGCAAAAGCCTTTGTAAAGAAACCTTTTTGAAAAAAAAACCCACCACAGGTCCCACAGTTTATTAAAAAATGATTAAGTTGAAAATTCTTGCTGTTGATTATGAACCACTTTGAAATGTAGGCTTATGTGGGACAGAAGACTTTTTCTGAAAATTGATAAGGTTTAAGTAAAAAACATTTTCGGAGTAGCTGATGTTTGTATGATATGCTCCTTATCGATCATGCTAATTCCATCATTGCTTTTACATTCATGCAGTAAAAATTCTTAAAAGGTAGCACCATTTAAGTTCTTGCAGTACAATAAAGTGAACAAGCTTAACATCGCTGTTTTAGTAATAACGCATAGGTGACACATATCTGGCATGTATCCAAAATGTTTACACACACAACTGGTTCACAACTGCTTTTCAGATGATTCCCTACCAACCTGAAGGAGCTTGAACTTTTAGATGAGAATTACCCCAATAATCTTGTTTTCAACTTTGGTAGATTGAAGAGTGATCTGCATAGTGTGGGGATGCCAGCTGTAATGGACCAATCCAAGTGACATTCTTGGATAAAATGTCAGCTTTCACTGTGGATGGTGGTAGACCAATAGCATGCCTGTGTCACCCAGGCATGCTATCAATCTACAACTATATGCAACCCAATTGTAAATTAGGTAACATTTTTCATTCACAGCAGTCAAATAGGGTTCTTTTTTTCTGTATTGAATGTCTCCTTTTTCGTTTCTAGGTCAGTTCCCATCTGGACAATTCCCACCTAGGACAATTCCCACTGAACTAATTCTCACCACACCAGGGAGGACAATTCCCACCCATAACCCCAAAATTACAAAACACACAAGCATGGGTGTAGTTTGATTGTTTCATTTTGGGTGGTGGTGGTGGTGGGGGGGGGGGGGTGAAGGGTGTGGCTTGGCACATTTGCATATTCATTTGCATATATACGTCTCATACATATTCATTATGGCTATTAATAAAAACAAAAACACACGCACCAGACTAAAATGCTGAATATGAAGCCAGCATATCAAAAACAATAGGGCCAGACACTTTATGAAATAACACAAAACCCTACAAAAAGCCACTCAAAACCTGTACACTCAAAAACTTAACACACAACAGTCTTAACCCACCTATGAAAAGACAGTGCTATAAATTTTACACAGGACCCTAGAGCACCAATATACCTGCTACTGGAAAACTGTAACAAGTTGGACTGTTACACATTCCTACACAAACACTACATGCTAGCAGAATCCGTCACGTCAGTCATATATGCAGAACATGGACAGACCCTCATGTGATACAAAATAGGGACCCACAAAAACTGAAATATAGATCTCTTCAAGAAAGCCAGACTCTGTAAGCAGGTCAAATACTGGTAAAAGAGAAACAGAAATGTATTTTCTCCTGTACTCTACAAAATACAACAATAGAAAAAAATGTACATTTCATAAAGCAGGCAAATCTTAGTCCTTAAAAAGCATTAAATAAAAAGAATGTTTTCTTTTCTACCTTTGTTGTCTGAGCATTCTGTTTTTCTAGTTGGTCTGGTCCCAGTCTCTTTTCCACTTTCCATGTATCATTCCCTCTCCAGCATTCCCATTCCCCCCTCTGTCTCTCCCTTACCCAGTCTCCTAAATTCCTTCCCCATCTTTCACCCACTTCATTAGTCCCCCATTCCCATACTCTGTACTCAATCCCTTTGCCCTCATCTATCCTCCACTGCATCTCATCACCCAATCAGTCCCAGCTCCATCCATGTCTCTCCTTCCTTTCCTTGCCTCCAAAACCACTCTTCTGCCTGTTACCTTATACCCCATGCCCAACAACTTATCTTTCACCATCTTTTTAACCCCTTTCTACCCTAACTCAACCCCCTTCAGAGACTTATCCCCTTCTATACCCCTCACCAGTACCCCAATCCCTTTTCAATGTCTCTTATCCACTCTCCAGTCTTCCAGGTCATTCACATTATGTCTCAACCTTTTCCCACATTATCCCTTTTTCTTGCCCTTTTTCTCATATCCCTCATTTCACATCCTGCTCTCTTCTCCCCAATCCCTCCATCTCCTTCCCTCTGCTCGCCCCACCTCTCCCAGTCCCATCCATCTCCTGCTCCTTCCCTCTGCTGTGCCCCATCTCTCCCAGTCCGAGCTGTGCCCCCCCCCCCCGCGAGCAAGCAAGCAAGCAATCACAAGCACACTTCGAGGACTGAGATCGTTATCCCCTCCCCATCCTCTGGCGCAGCAGTCTTCAATCTTTCTGTGCTCCCGGCAGCGTTATCGATGTATACACGCTGCCTTCGGTCTGCCCTGGAAGCCTTCTCTTCAACTTTCTGTTCCTGCATAGGTGGGACCAAGGGACGCTGCAGAGAAAAGGCTTCTGGGGCAGTTCAAAGGCAGCGTGTATACATCGCTAATGTATCGGGAGCACAGAAAGATTGAAGACAGCGCCGGAGGGAGGGAGGAAGAGAGGCGTTGGACGGGATCGGCAGTGCAGTAGGAGGCAAGCGGTTTGGGGGGGGGCGCTGCCCTCCCTCGCCCCCCTAAATTACGCCCATGCGCACAAGGCAAGTAATCTCCCTCCCTTTTCGCTTCCAGATTGTTTTTTTTTGGGGGGGGGGGGCAGTACACCCTCACCCCCATGCACAACATATCTTTTACATATCCCTTTCCCCTTCTAGACATGTAGTTCTTGTGTAGGGGGGCAATGCCCTCCCACACTCCTCGAACTAGCTTTCAACCTAATTAATTTCAATGAATTTGCATGAGATCTGTTATATATCTCCATTGTATGCAACCTGGATCTCATGCATATTCATTAGGGAAATCCTGAAGGCTCAACTGGGTTGTAGTCCTCAAGGACTGAGGTTGCCCACCCCTGACCTAGAAAGTAAGAAATGTGGTCTCCCTCTAAACACTGTAGCCCTTGAATATGTCGCACAAAAGAAAAGGGGGATGGATCTTTTATACTTCCTTGTGTATTTACTCTCACAGTTGTATGTGTGTGTCAGGATATATTCTTAAATTGTTGGGTGCTGACTGAATTACTGAGCTACAGTCAACAGAACTTTTTTTTTTTTTTAAATTCCTTGGTTGGTGAAGACTAAGTAGAATTAGTGATGCGAGACTCGCCTGCTCCTCTACCTTGAGTGGAATGCATCGACATTTCAATTTGTCAGGCTTTGGGATGGTGGAGACCAAGGGAGGAGCAAGAATAAATGTGGGTAATTGCCAGAAATCATGTGCTTGTAAAGTGATTGCAAAAATTCAGACTCACTGTGTTAATCAATATAAGCAATATTTTGGTCATGTATAAAATGTATATTAATATATCCAGTATGAATAATTTTTTTTGTTTGCATATCTTCATATGAAAGGAAGGCAGCAAATGAAAGTGAGCTAGCACTGTTCGCTTTCAGCTGTTAAATAGCAAAGATTCCATTTTTCTGTTCTGAATATATCCCTTTTCATGCTGTGTCAATTCAGTGACTCAAAGCATTCATCATTTTTAATGATACCAAATTATGGGGTTATAAATGTGCCAGTTTCTGCTTCCAAAACGAGAGAAAAAAAACCTGTAGAGGTACTTCTGGATTAAAACTGATGGATCTGGCCTTCGGAGTAACATTCCAGGAGATCTTCCACATTTTCACTTCGGTCAGTGTTGTAGAGGCTGTAGTCTGCTGATTAGCTGCCCATTGTGCAACATCAGAGCTGGAGAATCTGGAAATCAAAACTGGCCAGAATCCAAAATGTCACACACGGTACCAGACTGCAGCCTGCCATGTCTCTGAAAAGCTGTTTTGTTCCACACACAGTAATAAGCCATCTGATGTCAGAGATTTGTACAGTCCCTGTGATTTGCGTTTTGGTATAGTCATGGGGATTCATTTTATCATAAGCTCCATAGAAGAAGCTCAGGTCTGCCAAATTGCCCTCCCTCTTGTTGGTTCCTGGACCAGCTGCTCCATAAGGTAGTCCTTGATTTTATCTAGGAACTTTACCTCTGTAGCATGCCCTGATGTTACATTTATCCAGTCAATATCGGGATAATGGAAATAGAACCAGTGATTGATTCAGGTAACCATTTTTTGTCTATTTGACAGTAATAAGGCACTATATGATGTTTTTTGTACTTCTGTTGATTGATATAATAATTGCCATTGCTGAGTTTGAAGAACAAATTCAACAGAATTTAGTTGTGAGTGATTATATTATTTTCTGCTGCCTTCCTTTTTATTGATTGGTAATTGAAATCACCATTATGATTGAGTAACCAAGTTTGTTAGCTTCCCCAATTTCTGTTAACATTTCTACATCTGTCTGATCTTTCTGGCTAGGCAAAGGGTAATTTACTGCTATCACTATCCTTTAACATTCTACACATTGAATTTCTATCCACAAGGATTCCATGGTTTATTTTCTGTCCAATGGAACTTGGTCTATTTGATTCAGGTCCTCTTTAACATATAACTCTACCCCTTCACCAGTTTGTCCCACCCTATCGGTGCAATATTTATACCCAGATTTTACAGTGCCACATTGGTTATCTTCCTTCCACCAGGTCTCAGAGATGCCTGTTAAAATATATTGCACTAAATAAAAAGGTAGATATAACTCTTCCATCTTATTGCTTTAGGCTTCTAGCGTTTGTGTACAGACACTTCAATGTTGTTTATTCCTATTAACAACTTATTTAGCAGTTGACAGTGATAATTGCAATCTTTCACATCTGTCTGCTCTTTATTTAAAGGTCTACCATGGCCTTTATTGCATCCTCACTATCGGGATGCCCTAACTTCCCTGTATGGAGCAACATTAGTAAACACTTTTTCATGAAATAGTAGCGGATGTCTGGAATGCCCTCCTAAAGAAGAAGATGGAATTCATGGAGAAATTAGATACCGTACACACACAGGATCCATAAATGGCAACAGGATGGAAGCCGGGCATTGACTGCTTCAGTTTAAAGCAGGAATGAAATGATTTTTGCACTTCAAAGAAGATGGGGGGGGGGGGGGGGGGGGATTGGAAGGGGGTGGGGTAATCTGCACAGAGCAGCATTACAGTTTTAACCACTCTACTGGGCAGATGAACAACCATATCTGTCTTCATCTACTGTCTGTTATGTTGTTATGATAATGTTAGTTTTTTGTTGGAGCTTCAGGCATGTATGTGTGTCCCAGTTCCTCTAGCTGAGGGTCCTGAGGTCCACCACTGAATTTTATGCATCCTGCAAGACCATGGAAGGTATACATATAAGACATCATTATCAGCGTTTTGGTGATTTTAAATACTGTATTTCACAAACATTTTAGAATAGCCACTCTAGCAGTTTGTTTCCATTGTTTTTAGTTAAATTACTACTTTATCTCTGAAGATTTGTGCAACCCATCATGATGGGCGGCATATAGGGACAGTTTAATTGATTTTAATAATTTAAAAATTGTGTTATGTGTTTATTTGGGTTCTCTTTGTCTTATTTTACATTTTCAGAAACCATTGGTTCCTAGGGTGTAAGAGGGATGGGGGGATTGGTGGGGTTGAATTAGTATTGGAATTGTTTTGGTAATTGTGTTGAAGGTGGGGAGGGAGAGACAGCAGGGAGGGGGAGAAAATATAAGTTGGGTTTGTTTCCAAAATGTTTTATATCTTAATAAAAAAGATTTCAAATAAGATCAGAAACCATTTAGTGAGACATATATGCAATAATAGGAGAAATCAGGAGGGGTTGAAAACTTCACATCACTGTGATACAGATTTTTAAATACTTGAAAGGTATTAATATATAAACAAATCTTTTCCAAAGACAGTGAAGTGGTAAAACTAGAGGGCATTCATTGAAGTTACAGGGTGGTAGAATTAGGAGTAACATCAACAATTACTTTTTCATAGAGAAGGTGATGGGCGCCTAGAATGCCCTTCTGGTGGAAGTGGAGGGGCCAAAAACGATGGCAGATTTAAAAAAAATGTATGGGATAAACACGGAGGATCCATAAATAGAAAGAGGATAGTATCGAAACAAAAGTTAAGTGACTTCATGGCTGTTGATGTGTTAAGATGGGCAACTCCAGCAGTTGGGAAGTAAAGCCAGTGCTGGGCAAACATCCCGTATATGGCAAAGGCAGATCAGGATGTGCTGGAGTGGGCTTTGACAGCAACTCCAATAATTGAAAAGTAAAGCCAGTGCTGGGTAGACTTCTACTGTCTGTGTCCCAAAAAATGGCAAAGACCGATCAGGATCAAGTAGGCTTATTTTATTCTGCCTTGTTGGAAAGACTGGAATGACTCTGCTGGTCTTTATTTGCTGTCATTTACTATGTATGTTACTATAATATATAGAATCCGCTTCGAATCTTTCTTTTTTATCTTTTAATAGAAGTGGGCTATAAGTTATAAATTACATTAAATTAATGTAAGATGCTACCCTTGTCCTGCCTTCCATAGCAGATATCTGTAGAATTATGGTAAAATGGAATTCCTGCCAACGATAAAAATGAGTCAAATCACATAGCCAACCATATTTTTTTTCTCCCTTCTGCCTCTGTATACTCAGTGGACAGTATATTAAAAAGTTTAATAGCTTCTTTATTCCTTTAGGACATGATTTAAGCATTTCCTAGCTGTTCATACTTCACATGTAGAGGAGTTTTATGTGCCGCAATAGGTTCAATCAACCTGTGAAAGGAACTTGTGAAGGACTACACATAATATTGTACAGCAAGGCAGGATGCAAATTTGCAGAAAAGATCTCATATGCAAACCTTCCAATTTAAATGGTAAACAGCCTAATAGACATAACTGATTCAACTTTTCAAAGCCAATTTAAAATAAATGAGAACTGATAAATATTGGCATCCTGCTTTGCATATTATCTAAAGAATTACAGCAATCATTCACTTATTGTGCATGGTCTTTCTCCTTGAAACTGTGCAAGGTGCATGGGTAACATTGTATGATGTGAACATGGTATCCAGTGCATGCATTCAATTTGGACATCAAATTGAGGGAAAAAGAGGAAAGGGGATAGGACTTGATATACTACCTTTCTATGATTACAATCAAAGCAGTTTACAAATTATGTACAAGTACCTACTTTGTACCTGAGGCAATTGAGGGTTAAGTGACTTATCCAGAGTCACAAGGAGCTGCAGTGGGAATTGAACCCATTTCCCCAGGTTCTCAGGCTGCTGCACTAACTACTAGGCTACTAAGTTCCATCGCCAAGTAGGTGGAAGGAGAATCCTTTGGGCACATTTTCCAGAAATGAAGGCACTACAAATAAAAACAAAACAATAAAAACAAGCAAAAAATGAAATGCAGAAGATGGGTTTGGTGTTCTATCACAAATCAGTTCTTTAATTGGTAGTGGCTTGCTATATGTGTATTTGCCCATTTCTGCATCTTAACTAAAAACACTGATCTATTAATAATGGATTTCCCTAAGGAAAAAGAAAACAAAACAGAAACAAATAAAAACAAATCAAAAGAAATAAAAAAAAAAAAAAAAAAAAATCTAATCATACTTAGTAAGGCTGACTGAACTGCAGGTGTCCCAGTACAGCAGCAGGTGTCTGCATTTCTTCAACAGCCTGCAAATTTCATATAGCACTGTGAATGTAATGGCTAGTGGCCTCCATAAATCTCCAGCTTAGACATTTATATGATGTTATATAGTGCAACTCAAATGCCATGAAAGGTGTAAAATAGGGCTGGTTTTGGTTTATTGCCTATCTACTGCTGTAAGGGACTTTTTTGTATTTAGATTGGTTAGACTTCACCTAAAACAAACCTTGTCCAGAGCAATAGGTGTTGGAACAGGGGGAGCCATTGGTACCATGGCAGAGCTGCCAAGTTACCCATTCCAGGAGGGAGTCTTTTTGGCTGGTCCAGGATTTCTGCTGACCTCATCCTGGTGCATTATGGGACCTGCAGCACTGACTTCAATGGGTTTAATCATGGACTACAAATACTGCACTGCTTTGGGATGTAAGTTTCAAAAACTAGGACTGGCCAAAAAGTCTCCCTCCTGGAATGGGTAACTTTGCAGCTCTGTCATGGCACCCATGGGAGAGAGCTGGCAGACACTGGATGAGGGGGCAGATGCTGGACGGAAGGAAGCAGAGAAAGAGGTTAGACGCTAGGTGGAAGATGGGAGAGGGGGCAGATGCTGAATGGAAGGGCAGGAAAAAGAGGATAGAGTCACTAAGAGATTGGGGAATAAAAGGAAATGAAATAAGAGAGCCAGAGTGAGGGAAAGAGATGACAAGTTGTAGGTAGACACAGTAAAAAGAGGGAAACGGAAGAATGTATAATAAGAAATAATTAACTAAGTTGAAGAAAGCCTAAAGGAAAAGGAGAGAAAAATGATAAATGGACTGGAAATCCTGGCAAGAAAGTTAAGGAGAAAATGAGGAAAGCAGAAACCAGAGTGGGATCAACACAATTAGAAAAAGTAAATCACCAGACAACAAAGGTAGAAAAAGAACTTTATTTGTTAGTTTAGGATAAAGTAGTGTGGTAGTTGTGTTAATAACCATTAATAAATATAGGGGTCCTTTTACTAAACTGCACTAAAACGTGTCCTTAGTGTGACCTTAAGACTATTTTTACCAGAGCCAGCAAATGGCTGATTTTCTTTTTTCCATTAATGGCCATGTCTTAATGTTGCCATTAGTGCCTGGCTATTAAAAAGAATTAATGCAGGAGCACTTACCAACATCTGTTTTGTAGGCGGGAAGGAATCACACGGTAATCCAGTGTGAACCAGTTATCATGTAATTCGGACATACTGATTGACACAGGAATGGCTCCTCTTTACCTTCCCCCCCCCCCCCCCCCCCCAAGACATGCTTCCACCAACAAAAAAACCAATTTCTTTTCAGCACATGAGTAGCTTGCAGATTTGGAACTTTACACAGCTTAGTAAAAAGACCTCATAAATAGAAAATGGAAATAAGGTGTTATGTAAAGCGCTGTGTACGACTGGTAGCGCTATAGAAGTGATTTATAGTAGTTATAGTAATTTTTATTAGACTAACTGTTGAAGACCAAAACCACCTTCCTTAGTCAGTATAACAGCAGTATGCTGTCCTGACCTGAGGAGTGATATTTTGGCCTCTGAAAGATAATTGAAAAACATTTATTTAGTCCAATAAAATGGTATGATCATATTTTCCATTTTTTTTTGTTTTATTTGTATTTGTTAACTTGTAGTGATTGCAATATGTCAGTTTTTGGACATTTACATCTGCTATCTTTATATTTTGCACAGTCCAGGAAGACATGCATCACTTTTCTCTTTCTCTGGTATTGCACTGTAGCTTCTTGGGGGTTCAGTTTAATTTTTGTCTACACATTTTTTAAAAATTTGTGGTTAGTTATTCTATACAGGGTAAGGGTCTATTTGTGTTTTGTGATTGTGAAAGATATATGATTTTATGCATTTACTATGCAGGATTGATCTGTATTAATCTTCTTAGTTTTCCAATAGATTTACTGATGTTCTAGTGTCCACTGCAGTGTTTGTGTTGCTGTTTTTTCCTAGGCAGGTCCTTGTGTGACTCGTGGAAGTTACTGCAATTATGGTATGGGTAGATTGCTCTGTAGGCCCTGAGTGACATTTGTAGTGTTTTGTATTACTTCACAGTATACCTAGTACTGGATTTTGGATGTGGATTTAGATCATACCTTCCTCAGTAATAACTCAAGGCAACATTCAGGTACATTAGGTATTTTCCTGTCCCTGGAGGGCTTATAATTTAAGTTTTGCACCTCAGGCAATGAGGGGTTAAGTGACTTATCCAATATCTCAAAGAGCAGCAGTGGGATTTGAACCCTGGCTTCTCTGGTTCTCAGCCTAAGGGGAGGGGGAGGTGAGACGTGCTGGAGACCACAGGGAAGGGAGGAGAGAAGAGAAATGCTAGGCACCACGGGGGTGATGGGAGGGGTTTGAGAGAGAGGGAAGGAAAGACATTATAGACACCACGGGGGGGGGGGGGGGGGGAGAGAGAGGAGGAGAGAAATGTTGGCCACCGTGGTGGGAGGTTCAGAGGTGGGGAAGGATGCTGGACACCAATGGTAGGACAGGAAAAGGGAGACGCTGGAGTTGGGGGCAGAGCTTGGTTGGGGTGGAGCTTGGCCCCCCTCCCCAAACAAAAGGCATTCCGCTTCCCCTGGTCCAGAGAATGGCCACCAACCATTATCTCAAAGCATCCAAATTTGTTTGGAGGGGTTGGGATGATGAAAGCTAAGGCACAGTAGGAGTGACTGTTCAGAACTTAACTCTACACCAATAATTGTGAGAGGGAGATTGTATGAGATTTGAGTGTGACTAGGCATCAGTTTCTAGTGTGGTCTACCAATTTTCAGGGAGGGGGTCAATAATGCCTTGAATGAATCTATAAATCCCACTAAACAAACAAAATTGCTGGGAATTTAAGATGAGTTTTTGCATACACAAAGAAACTTCACAAGTGGAACATTACCTTCAGTATGCTGTATGCAAGGACTGTAAGATCCTCGGCTCAAACCATTGACAACACATTCCATGACATAGAGACTGAGTGAAGAAACAAGTCTGCATGACCTGGATTGAATAAGTGACCTCACCTCTTATTTAACAGCTCCAGTGCCATCTGAAGAGTCTTCATCGGTCCCAGTACAACCAAGATTCACCTTGCACCTTTTTGATACACACTTAGATGCACCTTGCTCCTCTTGGGGCTCACTGACAATGACACAGACCCCTCCCCCCCAAACAACTGATGCAAGTACTAAGTAAAATGTAATGGTGGTCTGCTTTTAAGAACTTCTCGGTAGCAACATCACCAGTCAACATTTCCATATCCTAATGATCCTCATGGCTGTACCCCGCACTGCCAAATATGGTTTGCTTCCCACCTGCTGTAGACCAGTTGGCTCAAACACAGGCCTTATACCTAGGTGGTAGCTGGGGGCCTCAATACCCATTTGCTAGTAGTAGACTCCAGAAACGTGTATAAAAGATGTCGTTGCCCTGAACCCACATTAGCTCCACCAGAACTCAAATGCTGTAGGAGGGACTGCTTGTAGGACACATGACCTTTACTTTACCAACAATGTTGTTGACATAGATGGCCAAGTATTAGACCACAGCAGTGAGTATTAGTCTCAAACATCTGTAAATAATACGCTGGGACAAGAGGACAACCATAGTGCCATACAGCATGAACTGGAGTCACCAATCCTTAACTTTAATTGAGATGGGGAGGAGGTATATAAAGATATTAAACAATCATGGTGGTAGCTGCTACTCGGAAGGCAGAAACTCTCTTTACTATCATCTCTGAAAGCTTAATTTTTGTTAAATTGAGACAAATATTTCTATTTGGCATAACATTTGGGTTTTAAGTGACATGCATACCTTGCTTGTTAATATGTCAGGTACCATAGTCTTTTTCATGAGAGAGCACCAGATGACACCTATTTAAGAAACTGGAACAAAAAAGCATCTATCAAGTAAGCACTAGAAAAGTACTTTTTCTGAGATAATTTGAGTACCAACTTTGACTTTTTTTTTTTAAGCTAAATTCCTTAATATTCACAGTGGGCCCGATATTCAGTTCAAGTTAACCAGCTGGGCCGCCGACCGGTAAACTTGCATCTCGGCAGATAACTGGACATTTTCAGTGGCATTTAACCTGTTACTGCCACTGAAAATACTCAGTTAACGCCGAAAATAAAGCTGGTGATGTTGGAGGTGTTGTGGGATGTGACTGGTTAAGTCCCAATATCTGTAACTTAGCCGGTCAGACTTAGCGGCCAGATAAGACTGCATAAAAAGCAGGTTTATTTTTACCTGCTAAGCCATAGCCAGTTAAGTCTGAATATCGACTTAACTGGTCATGCACTAGCTGGTGTTGAAAAACCCAGATATTCAATGCCAGTTGCTGGAAATGGCCCAACATTGAATATCGGGGTTGAACGTTGGTAGTGAGCAGTCAAGAGTGCTGCCCACTGCTGGCTGACTATCGGGGGAAATATATTTTTTCCTTATCTGCTTCTTTAATCTATGATTTCCTGTTTTTTTGCTTATAAAGAAAACTGAAAATTTACTATTGGGTTTCTAAAGTGGCAGTATAATTATATGCTAATTTATTCATAAAAGTCCAGCTTGAGTGACTATTCTCTCTCTCTATGCATGCTTTTTGACTGACTGATGCCCTGTATTTGTGTCTTCTAGGCTTGCTCCAGGAGGTTTTTTTTATCATTGTTTCCTGCTATTGTAGTACCGCCCCCACCAGAAGTGACATATCTGGTAGTGTCTTTATCATCAACTCCTTTAGTGGCGCATGCCGAAGGAGCGTGGGCAAGGAGCAGTATGCACCTCTTCCAGGGATCGCTTTTCCAAATCTCTTAATTTGCATACACTTTTCTTTTTCATAGCTGTATCCGCTATTATGTGCCTTAATCACCCCATTCTGGTACTCTGGGGGCACTGCGGACAGCTCTACTTTCTTCCTACCACCACTTTCAAATCTCTTCTCAGTTCTGATTCCTCCTCTCTACGCTCATTATCCATGGCCCTCCTCAACTGTTGCTCGCTATGAGGGAAACATTTTCTCATTCAAGACCTTATCTTAAAACATGACCTTGATGCTCTCTGTCTAACCGAAACCTGGTTAAAGGACACAGATGCATCATACTTAAATCAGGCCACCCTTTCAGGCTACCTCTATTGTGACCATAACAGACCTCATTGTTGCAGTGAAGGAATTGCAGTCATCATCTCCTAGAAGTTTCAGATAACCCACTTCTCTGGCTCCTCTATGGATTTCCTATTAATTTACTGTCCCCCTACTTTATCGGCAACCTCTGTCCAGCAGCTACAATTATTACTTAGTGACTACTGTTTATCTTCTCCTCATCATATTATGCTTGGTGATTTCAGTGTTCATATTGACGACTCTTCCTCTCCCTGTTCACAAGACCTCAAGGCTCTCTTACATGACTTTTGGCTTTGTTCAACATATGTCGTGACCCACTCACACTGGAGGCCATACCTTAGATCTTATCCTCCCCCATTCACAAGACCTCAAGTCGCTCTTTCATGACTTGAGCTTCGTTCAACATATATCATCACCCACTAACACTGGAGGTCACACCTTAGATCTTATTATCTCTATGCTTTCCATTCATTCATCCCTCCAGATCGCAACTCTCCACACATTGCCCTGAACTGATCATTCTCTCATTCTCTTTCTCTGCCATTTCCCACAATCTCAACATAAGCCATCTGACAGACTTATTACTTCTTGCAACCTCAAATAAATCTCTGCAACCACACTTATCCAACAATCCGCTCTAGATCTTGACTCTTTGTTACAATTACCCTTAGAAGACCAAATAACCTGATGGAACAGCTCTCTGAGAACTTCATATAACTCTATTGCACCATTAACTACCCACATTGTTTCTTCTGCACAATGCCGAACTGAGCCCTGTGATACTCAGGATCTTGTTGCATTCAAATGACAACTCTGACAAGCCGAACGCAAATGGTATCATTATTCTTCTTCTCAGACACTGGATAGCTTAAAAAAAAAAAGCCTATGCATATAAAAAGGCCATTTTACAAGCTAAGAAAACTTAGTGCTCCAAACAGATTACTGGTGCTTCTAACACCGCAGTGTTATGCAGAACTTTAAAGACCCTTACCACTTACCATACCTCTCCCACCATAACAACCCCTCCTTCCCCAAAACCACAATTCTTAGCCGACTATTTTCACAGCAAGATTGCAACACTACAAAATCATTTTAATACTGCTGGCAACAACCCCATTATACAATCTGCTTACACCGGTCTCCCATGTAGCACTCTTATCAAATTTAATCCTCTGACACAGCCTCATTTAGATAAGATTATAAGAACTCTTCACACACTATTGCCCCTGCTGACCCCCTTCCCTCACTGTACAGTTAAAAGTTCTTCCACATTCCTTCCATTTATCCATTCTATGATCAGTTCCAGCCTTACAGAAGGCTTAGTCCCATCTGCATGGAAAACAGCTACCATATACCCTAAACTCAAAGATCCATCCAAACTTACTTCTGATATGAACAATTACAGGCCTATAGCCAATCTAGCTTTTGTTGCAAAAATTATTGAAATTATAGTTCACCAACAACTAACTGACTTAATCAACACAACGCATGTTCTTCATCCAAACCAAACAGGATTTAGTCTGCATCACAGCTCTTCTTGGTATCGCCACCTTCATCCATGATCATCTCAATCACTCTAAAAGTGTTCTGTCCCTTGACCTTTCTGTGGCTTTCGATCTCATTGATCACTCTATTCTACTCCAGTGTCTTCATAGCATCGGTCAGGTCAACACTGCCCACAAATGGTTCCAATCATATCTCTCAGATAGGTTTTACACAGTTCACTGTCTCACTGTTACTTCTACTCCTTACACTCCACCGTCAGGTGTTCCTCAGGGATCTGTCTTGTCCCCCACATAATTTAATATCTTCCTTTCTCCATTGCTCACCTTGGCTCAATCCTTAGATCTTACTCTATATGTCTATGCAGTTGATATACAGCTTCTTGCCCTATCTACCATAAAATCATCAAAAAATATCAAACTTAAACAATAAATTATCCCCAAGTCACTAAATGTTTTCAGAATAACAGATGTCTAAATCTAAGGCACTTTTTTTCACAGGGGACCTCGATAAAACTTTGTCAGCCGATCACCCTCTCTAGCAGTCCAGTTCTTTGGCCAACTCCACCTGTATTCTCAGGGTTATGATTGATAGCGCTCTAAATTTCCACTCTCAGCTTGCTCAGGTTACTCACCACTTGTTTTACAAACTACATCTAATTCAATCTGTTCGTCCCTAACTAGATCCTTCAGCACTCAACATTCTAATTCACTCACTCGTAATTTCACAGCTCGACTATTGCAATTCACTCTACCAAGAAATTGGAGGCAAAGACCTCAGACAGCTACAATTAATCCAAAGCACTGCTCTCAGGCTTACAGAGAATATTGGCAAATATGATCATATCCCCCCCCCCCCCCCCCCCTAATAGCAGCACATTGGCTACCAATTTCTCACTGAATTAAGTATAAGTTGCTCCTTTTAGCTTTTAAAACCCTGCTTTCTGAGGAACACTCATACCTCTCCCACCACTTGACTTGCTATGTTCCCCATTGAATACTCAGATCCCGCAATCAGAATCGTCTTTATAATCCTACTCGTAAAGAAATGTCCAAGGGATTCCATTTTCTCTCTCCAGGGCCCCTTTTCTGGAATTCCCTTCCCACACATCTTCACCTTCAAATCTTGTTGACTCAGTTTAAAAACTTATTTGAAAACGTTCTTATTTCAAGATGCTTTTGCCTAAACTACTCTCTTCAGAACCCTGTAAGTAATCCATGGGAGGCACAGATCAAACCTTTTGTACATCCTGCCCCCCTCCACACTTTTATATCTACAACTGTAATTCTGCCCCCCCCCCCCCCACACACTTTCTTCATTCTGTTATATGTCTTCCCTTTCGCATTCCTCTCCCTAATAATCTTAGATTGTAAACCTCCCAGATGGCACATCTGTAGTGCGATATAGAAAGTTCAAAATACATTTGGAAACTTGGAATAACTTTTTATAATTTTTGAATATTTTTCTTTTATCAGGAACCTAGTGAAATGTCATCAAACCCTATATTTTGAAGTTGCCTCAGTGAATATGGCAAAAATTACATAATCTGTTTAACCTTGAGCTTGGGAACTCTTCAGAGGCCCCAGTATTGCAGAATTCAATGTAGAGACCCTAGATTAGAGTTCAGCTAATTGTGATTTCCAGTGAACTCTACTGGCTCTCCTACTGAATGATTGACTTTGTTTTCACCTTTTAATTTCTACAAAAGAGGAGTTTTCCATTGACCAGTATTATATACAGGGAAGGAGATTTGGTTTTCGAGGAAACTTGCCAGGGTATAAAACCCTGAGCATAGTTCAAATTCTTGTCTGACTCCTGCTTCCCCCAGCTGTTGACCTGCATATAAGGGGAGAACTCATCCAGTCCAAAGGCTCTAGCCAATTAGCCACACCATAAATACAGAAGAGAGTTCTGGATGTTCAAACCAGACAATCTAATTAAGGAATCCTAGGAGAACTTAGTAATGACAGCAGGCACATAAGCTCTGGCAAAGGGAATGGGGTACTTGAATATGCTCTGTAATTTTGTTCTTTATAATAGTCTTCACTATTTTGCCCAGCACTGATGTCAATCTCGATGGTCTATAATTTCCTGAATCTCTTCTGGAACCTTTTTAAATAATCGGTGTTACATTGGCCACCTTCCAATCTTCCTGTACCATGCTCGATTTTAAAGATAAATTACATATTACTAACAATAGTCTTTTGGAGGACCATCTCACATCCAATCAGGAGCAAGCCAATTTGGAATCCTGCTTTACAGCCTTAGAATCTCTGAGGCTCTCAGAATCTATACCTCAGGCTATAACACCTTTTTGTTTGATAATTATACTAATACCGCAGAGAACTCGTTTTCACCACATGTATAACTTCTTATACCAGCAACGATTTTTTTGTATGTACGGTGTGCTCATAAATCTTGAAGGACCTACACAGACCATTC
Organism: Microcaecilia unicolor; assembly: GCF_901765095.1. Taxonomy (NCBI): domain Eukaryota; kingdom Metazoa; phylum Chordata; class Amphibia; order Gymnophiona; family Siphonopidae; genus Microcaecilia; species Microcaecilia unicolor. The sequence goes on along the minus strand of NC_044031.1, from coordinate 122,737,298 downwards.
AGATCTACTGACTTTCCTCTAATTTTCAGTCATCGCTTCACCTTTTTTTTTCTTTTTTCTTTTCAATGATGTGCTCAAGCTTGAATTAATATTACATTTAGAACAAGTTTGAGCATGTTATTGCAAAAAAAAAAAAAAAAAAAAAGGAAAAAAGGTGGTGCGATGATAGAAAATTAGCAGACAAGTCAGTAGATCTGAGTGGTCTGTGGAGGTTCTTCCTTCAAGATTTATGAGCACACACTGTACATACAAAAACATTTTGTTGGTATAAGAAGTTATGTATATGGTAAAAAATGAGTACTCTGCAGGATTAGTTTTATTATCAGTTGTGAATAATTTCCCCTTCAGAGTGAAACATTTTTTCCTCTCGTGAATTTTGTGGTTTTACTGTTTTGATTGAAGCATTTTAGACTATCTACAACAGTTGAAAGTAGGGACAGTTTAGTAAAGAATAGAGAAGGAGATAAAGGAGGAGAAAGAGAGAGACTTTGTAAATACTATTTGAATATTGCCTCTTCCAAGGGGCTGCCTGTGCCGTTCTAGTTTGAGTGGTCTGTTCATTGACTGAATGGACTACGCAGCACACGTAGTAAAACTGTCTACAGCTGTCCAGCTTCTGTCAGTCCTGGCCCTAGTCCCAAACTAACAAATACTTTGTGAGCGGTCCCCTTATAATATCCAAGCATATACTAGAACTTGCCTTACATCCATATTTAATTTAAAAATACTTTAATTGGGAACGGTGGGAAAAGAAAGGGTATTGAATGCATTCAACATTTCATCTATAAACCATTTAAGACCTCTAATTTACAACAAGTGTTCAAGCTAACTGAAATAGTCTTTTGAAAATGGATGTGGTTAAGACACAGTCTGACAGAAGGATTGGAGAAATCTATACTTCACAATTATGGTTTTAGACAAGCTCATAAAAATGAGACGTTTTATCTAGAGTTATTTCAAAAGGATAGTGCATAATTATAAGAGATTAATGTATCAAATACTACTTCACAGAAGTTGGACTGGAAGAGGGATTTGGGGATTGGATTTGAGGATAAACAGTGGCAAGTGACCAAGTTTATGCAGATATCGTTCTTAATTTTATTTTGATTTTATTTCTTATTTGTTTTGGTTTTTAAAAAGATTCATTGAGCCCCTAGCAGGATGTTGGTGTGTCCCTTTTCAGCATCTTGCTTATGTCAAGTAAGACTTCTAGGGCAGGCGTTGGCTGAAACAAGTTGAGCATTTGATCCATGTTGGACTTCTTTGAATAAAGAATATGATGCTAGTCTTCCTCCACTGAGAAAAATGGCCATTTTACCCTACCCTGTGTTTTCTATCCATTAACTAGTTCCTACAGAATATTGAATCCTATTCCACGGCTTTTCAGTTTTCTCAGGAGTCTCTCATGAGGGGCTTTATCAAAAAGTTTCTGAAAATCTATATACACTACACCAACCGATGGCAACATTCTGTAAGTCCATTCAACTGCATGCTGCATCGTATGTTCTACCCTTTCCAGGGCTATCATCAAGAGAGAATTTAGTGCTGGGCATTCAAGGAATGAATGAAGAAACTTGTCCACATGGATTTTACATTTGTTGCACTTATCAGCCTGTAAATCCATCTTTTTCCCCACACTTTGTAGTGTAGGCCCTATGCAGTATCTTACATTTCCTGCATTGTTGCATTGGGAATGTTAACGTCAGTTTCTCAAATAATTTCTTCAAGGACTGCACAGGAAATTTCTCAGCAATATCTGACTCCCACTGTTTAGCTAGCTGTTTCAGACCAGGTGATTATTTTTTGTCCTTAACCAACTTGTATCACTGAGAGATCCTATTTAACTGAGGGGGAACTTGCAGGAATATCTTGTTCAACCTATTGAACATTGCTTCTGTATCAAGGAATGGTGATAGTGTCACACTTTTGCAAAAACTGTAGCATGTGCTTATTGGGTAAATCTAGATTGAAAGCCCACCTCTTTAACATTGCTTTTGACTCGTAACCACTTGTATCCACTCGCCTCCACCTACCCTCCTTTCCTCTTTCCTCTACACATTAATTGATTTGTTTGCTTTATTTTTTTGTCTACTAGATTGTAAGCTGTTTGAGCAGGGACTGTCTTTCTTCAATGTTTGTGCAGCGCTGCGTATGCTTTGTAGCGCTATAGAAATGCTAAATAGTAGCAGTAGTAGTAGTAATACCCCATTTTCTGGTGAGAATTTTTTTTCTGAAGCATTTTTCCAATTGCAAAACGGAAGGAATAGTATTTGCTGCAACCTACCTGTGTGGTGTGGTTTATATTGGGAAGACCAAGAGGAGATTGAACATTAGGATTATGGAACACAAAAGTGAGATTAAAAGACACATGAGAAAAAACATCATTGGTAGACCATTCACTGGAAGCTGGCTATGTTTTTGAGGATTATAGATTCTATGCGCTTGCTGTTCCAAAGAGATCATGGCAAGGTGGTGATGTAAACACATTATTAAGGATGGAACAGTGGTTCATTTTTCAATTTGGAACCCTTTTCTCTGGAGGACTCCAGAAGACACTTTCAGTATTTCTCTGATTCCTTTTGTTTTATTTACATTTAAGTCTTGTGAGGTGAAATAATTAGCTTTTTTAAAAGTGTTTTCTGGCACAGCACTATGAACTAATATGCTCTGTACCTTTCCCTGATGCTGGAATGCATGATGACATCAGTGGAACGCGTAAGTTAGCATACATGTAAAATCGAGCATTTTTCATTAAATATAGGGATTTTTTATTTAGAAATTAGTGAGTTTAATTTGTTTGTATTTGCTTATTTATTGGATTTTTATGCTTTTTGGTAATTTTTATGATATTTGACCTCTGTCCTTCCTCAAGAGGAAGCTAAATTCAGTTGATGTGGGAGTAGAGTCAGAATTGCTGCCGGTGAGTTCTGTGCTAGGCTACCATCCTTTGCCGTTTACTTAAATCTATGAGCTTTGTATTACTTGTATTCAGTGGTGTGCTGGTAAATTTTTAACAACAGGCTCTCTCCCTGGTCCACCTCGGCGCCCCGCCCACCTCTGCGCCCCCCCCCCCCAAAAAAAAAAAATTGCAGAGCTGGCTATAGCCGGGGGGGGGGGGGGGGGGGCAATGCATTACTCTCTCCAGGAAAAAAAAATTACATTTTCCCAGGTTCCAATCTAATTCATGTTTAATATGGGATAAAATGCCATAAATAAGTAAATAAATATAAACTTTTAACGTTCAGCACCTGATTCTCAAAGTGGACATATTCCAAACACTATAATGAAAATAAAATTATTTTCTTCTACCTTTGTTGTCTTGTGACTTTGTTTCTCTGATCATGCTGGCCCAGTATCTGATTCTGCTGCTCTCTATCTGTTCCCTTGACTCCGTTTCCAGGGCTTCCTTTCCATTTATTTCTTTTCTTTCCTCCTTTCTTCTTCATTTCTGGTCCTCCACAGACTTGACTGTACAGTGGATCCAGCTTCTGCCCATTTTCTCCATCCATGTGAAGTTTCTCTCCTCATTTCTTTTTCCCTCATCTAATCTCCTTCCTCTATCTTCCCTCCATGTCTAGCATTTCTTCTCTCTCCCTTCCCTCCCCTCCATCCATGTCCAGAATTTCTCTTACCCTCTCCTTCATCCATGTCCTGAAACTCTCTTCTCTCCCCTGCCCCCCTCTGCCCATCCATGCCCAGCAATTCTCTCCCCTGCCTCCCTCTGCCCATCCATCCATCGCGGGAAAAGGAAATGACATCAGAATGACATGAGAAGGGGGGACTAAGGGCGCGAACTCCTCAGAAGCAAGCAGGGAAGGCAGCTGGAGACGGGCAGCAGGGCTTTAAATAAGGCGGCGCTTCGAGGGAGGTAATTGAAACTGACGGATGGGAGCAGCAGGGGAGGGTGGGGGCGAAGGACATCGCTAGACATGGATGGGAGCGGGAGGGGAGGTAAGCATGGTGCCCTCCTGCCATGCTTACCTTGTGCAATGGAGCCGGCTCGCCCCGAACAACAACCGGCTCGCAAGAGCTGTCAAAATTTAACAAGCGGCTCTTGCGAGCCGGTGCGAGCCGGCTCCAGCACACCACTGCTTGTATTTTAAATCTGTAAGTGCTTTGTTCTGATTGCATTTTTAGTTATATATTTCTTTGCTCTCCTTTTAGTCACAGCCAAGTTGGTGAAGCTATTGTATACACACTAGGGTAGGTGTCTTCTTTTACCTTTTATGCTCAGTACTGATAGGTCTTATATTGGCACTATTTATTGATACTATCAAATGCAAATGCATTCTTTTGAAGAAAGATTTATCTTTTGCATGTTATAAATTATATCGGTTTGGCCAAACGTTTTATTCATTCCAGTTATTTATGAATTTCATTTTATGTATATGTTTTGGTATTATTTATTAATGTTTATTAGGTAATATTTTTATGTTTATGATATACACTAATATGGTTTAATCTTATTTATTAATTATTTTGAACCCCTGACACAGTCCTTGTGTGGGTGAAACATGGTTTATATCAGGCTTCTTTGTATTTTCCTTACTGTAGTGAATAAACCTCTGGAGAAAGATTTCCTATCTGATCTGTTTTGTTATTTTTTTGCCATCATCTGAAGAGGGTACAAGTTTAGGGAGAAGAACCAATTTTGACAAACCCCACCCTTCCTAAAAGGGACAAGGGGAATGCCATCCAGTGAAGACACAACTGTCTTGCAGTTTCAGCTTCTTAACTACATTTTTATGATAAAACCACTTTGTATCAACACTTAAATAAACCCCCAAATATTTCAGTCCAGGTTTTGGACAGTTAGTTAGTGAAAAATTAACATGATAGAGACCCTCCCTGGGCAGAAGATTTCAGTATAGTCTACAGTTGGGCTCATATTCAAAAGAGAACAATGTCCAAAATGTGGCATAAGTCTGCATTTGGTCATTTTTCTCACAAAAACATCCAAATCAGTATTTTTGAAACCTATTTTATACGTTTTTCTCTGAAGTCCATAAGAAGTGCATCCAAATCTCAATGGAGCATGTGAGGGGAGTGTTCAGGGCAGGACTTGGGCGATCCTAAGACAGACCTTTTTCAGCCATAATGGAACAAAACAAAACCTCCCAGGACTAAAACTTAGAAGTTTTGAGCTAGACCTGTTTTTATAACGAATAAGGCACAAAAAGGTGCCCAAAATAACCAGATGACCACTGGAGGGAATCAGGAATGACCTCCCCTTATTCCCCCAGTGGACACTAACCCCCTCCCACCCTCAAAAAATGTGATGAAAAACATTACTTGCCAGCCTCTGTGCCACCCTCAGATGTTATACTCGGGTCCATCAGAATAGCATGCATGTCCCTGGGGTAGTCTAGTAGTGGGTGCAGTGCACTCCAGATAGGTGGACCCAGACTCCTACCTCCCCCTACCTGTTAAACTTGTAGAGGAAGCTGCGAGCCCTCCAAAACTCACCAGAAACCCACTGTACCCACATTCAGGTGCCCCCTTCACCCGTAAGGGCTATGGTAGTGATATACAGTTGGGGGTAGTGGATTTTGGGAGGCTTAGCAGACAAGGTAAGGGATCAATGGTGAGATGTGTACCTGGGAACATTTTATGAAGTCCACTGCAGTGCCCCCTAGGGTGCCCAGTTGCTTTCCTGGGATGTCAGGGGGACCAGTCTACTAAAATTGCTGGTTCCTCCTGTTCTGTCCTTTGACAGTTGTGCCTGGTGGGGATAGATACAGAGATATGTTTTATGTTTATCATAGGCCACTGTACTGTTATAGAAGCAAGGCAGTATGGGAGAGGTAGTTCACAGCTGGGGCAGACACTCTTGTTTTAAACTGTTTATGGATGTGCTGTTGCCAGGGCTGTATCTCTCTGCCTAGCTGGGCTCTGACCTGATTGGTCTTCCTGATCTCATGTTCATTGGGCTCTAGCAGGGGCGTATCTGAGGTTTGGCGGTAGGGGGGGCAGGGGCTAGAGTGAGGGGGCACATTATAACCCCCCTACCGTCGTCGTCGCCGTTGTCAACCCTCCCCCCCTACCACCGTTAACTCTCCCCCGCCTACCGCCGTCACCTACCCCGAGGTCCGCTCCTGCCGGCTTTTTAAACTATTACTTCAGCTGGCGGGGGACCCCAACCCCCGCCAGCCCAGCCGAGGTCTTCTTTAACTTCTTCATCCTCGTGCTGTTAAAGCTGCATGATGCATCCTTCCACAGCACGAGGATGAAGAAGTTAAAGAAGACCTCGGCTGGGCTGGCGGGGGTTGGGGTCCCCCGCCAGCTGAAGTAATAGTTTAAAAAGCTGGCAGGAGCGGACCTCGGGGTAGGTGACGGCGGTAGGTGGGGAAAGGGTTGGCGGTAGGCGGGGGAGAGTTAACGGCGATAGGGGGGTCCAGGGCGAAATCTGCAGGGGCCCAGGCCCCTGTGGCCCCACGCAGATACGCCCCTGGCCTCTAGGGAGCCCCCCCTCTCCTGTCTTAGTTCTCTGTCTGACTGGAAAGCTGGTTCCATTTTGACTTCCACAGCACTTGTCATCATAGATCCTGTTGAGAGAACTCAGTTTCTTACCCTTATGTATCTCTTAGCTAGCTCACATATATCAGTTATATGGTTTATATGTATTTTCATACATGACGAGCTGTGAGAGATACTGCACTGTTTACCATCCATCTATTGAGCTGCCCTGCCTGTGGGAGAACTGCCTTCTCTCAGGTTTGATGTCATCTTCTGGAGCAGCCCAGAGAACACAGAGACTCTATGCTGAGTGGCAATGTCATCTGTTCGTGAGTAGTTGTATTGCTCAATAAAAGACTGTTCAGATTTTGGAAGAGTCTCCAGGGTGTGTTTAAGTGCAAGGGTTAACTCATCAAGTGACTGGAGTTTGTCTGAGTAGCCAGGCTCCAGGAGAGCTTGAACACCTCCTACAGCCCAATGGCTTGATTTTGTTCATTTTGCACTTGGACGTTTTTTGTTTTAAAATGGAGCAAGAAACAAATGTCCAAATCACAAAAACTTCTGTGTTCGAAAACAAAAGATAAGACATTTTTCTTTTTTGAAAATGACCTTCTTTACTATTCAGATTTTGGATGTTTTTTGCAAAACGTCCAAAGTCAGACTTAGATGTCGTATTGAAAATGCCCCAACAATGACACCTAGATCTTTTTCTTGAGTGCTGATTCCTAACGTGGACCCCAGCATCAAGTAACTATGATTTGGATTATTCTTCCCAATGTGCATCACTTTGCATTTGTCCACATTAAATTTCATCTCTCCCCCCCCCCCCCCCCCCCCCACACAGTAATCATCCCATGCTGCTATTTCACCTCTAACTGGAAAAAGATATGTGAATAAGCATTTGGAGCATAAACACTGCAGAGCACTGCTTGAGTTTCCTGGTGACAATAGCATAGTGGCCTTCGGGATCTTGAATTATAGTACAAATGCTAGTCACTTATGCAGCAGTATCACCACTGCTGGCTATTAAAGGCTACAAAGAAAACTTGCCACCCATCCCATTTTTTACTTCAGATTCTCTTTCCTACTCAAATGCATCTCCTGGCAAAACACTATCAGGGGCATTTTCAAAAGAGAAGGGCGCCCATCTTCTGACACAAATCGGGAGATGGGCGTCCTTCTCTCAGGGTTGCCCAAATCGGCATAATCGAAAGCTGATTTTGGGTGCCCTCAACTGCAGTCCGTCGTGGGGACGACCAAAGTTCCCGGGGGTGTGTCTGAGGCGTAGCGAAGGCAGGACTGGGGCGTGCTTAAGAGATGGGTATCCTCGGCCAATAATGGAAAAAAGAAGGTCGTCCTTGACGAGCATTTGGTCGACTTGGTCCATTTTTTTCACAACCAAGCCTCAAAAAGGTGCCACAACTGACCAGATGACCACCGGAGGGAATCGGGGATGACCTCCCCTGACTCTCCCAGTGGTCACCAACCCCCTCCCACCCTCAAAAAAAAAATTAAAAATTTTTTTTTTGCCAGCCTCTATGCCAGTCTCAAATGTCATATACCCAGCTCCATGACAGCAGTATGCAGGTTCCTGGAGCAGTTTTAGTGGGTGCAGTGCACTTCAGGCAGGCGGACCCAGGCCCATCCCCCCTACTTGTTACACTTGTGCTGGTAAATGTGAGCCCATCAAAACCCACTGTACCCACATGTAGGTGCCCCCTTCACCCCTTAGGGCTGTGGTGTACAGTTGTGGGGAGTGGGTTTTGGGGGGGCTCAGCACCAGAGGTAAGGGAGCTATGCACCTGGGAGCAATATGTGAAGTCCACTGCAGTGCCCCCTAGGGTGCCCGGTTGGTTTCCTGGCATTTGAGGGGGACCAGTGCACTACGAATGCTGGCTCCTCCCATGACCAAATGGCTTGGATTTGGTTGTTTTTGAGATGGGCGTCCTCTGTTTCCATTATTGGTGAAAACCGAGGTCGCCCATCTCTAAGGTCGGCGATCTCAACATTTAGGTTGACCTAAATGTTGAGATTTGGGCGTTCCCGACCGTATTATCAAAACGAAAGAAGGACGCCCATCTTGTTTCGATAATACGGGATGCCCCACCCCTTTGCCGGGACGTCCTTAGAGATGAGCGCCCTTAAAGATGGGCGCCCAGTTCGATTGTGCCCCTCCACGTTACTATATAAAGTCCAGTGTGCGATTTTCATATGTGACCTGGGTATTGAAATGCAAAATGGACCCTTTTACTATGGAGCTGAGTGCAGTTTGGGGCCATGACTCTTTGCTGTTCAGTGACCTTCACTGAATAGTCCTGAAACAACAGGAGGTTTACACTTTGATGAGTAAGCTTGGGCTTGTAATTGTGAAGTTGCAGAAGTTTACTTTTGTCAGTGTAATTTAGTATCCTGGTTAGCACTGGTCTGGGTCTTGCATCATTGTCACACTGAGCACCTATGCAGTGGACATACAACCAAGATCCACTACCTCCCTTAACTCTCGGTTTTTCACTTTTTCAATTATCCCAGCACTTTAAAGGTTATTTCTCCGGCTTCTGTTTTCCAATCATCCACTCTGTTAATAATATTTTTTATTGCGCCTCGGTCGCTTGCAGGCATACTTCTACTGCATCTATTTGTTCCTCCTGGTGTTCAATGCTATCCTTTGCTTGTTGTATCTGTAAGGCTTGCCTCTGGAGGCTCTCCTTGATATTATCCATCAAGGCCTGCAGTTTGGACAACTTTTCATCAAGCGCCCACCAGCAAGTTTCTAATGAGTTTACAGACTGCATCATCCTATAGCGTAACCACCTGTAGTGAGGCCTGGCCCGTTGCCATCTTTTTGTCCAAGGCCCATACACTTCTCACGCAGTCTTCAGCGTAGAGATTGGCATACTGCCATGCTCGCCTTTTCCCCTCCGACTTTGGCCTGCTTTCGCTGCTCTCAGCTCTATCTGGAGGCAGAATTGTTCTTTCAGCTACAATTGGGGGTAATTAGCAGTTTAAAATGCAGTGATTTAGAAGACCAAAGGAGGAGTGGAAGCTATTGTCATTACCTGTTAAGCCTGCGTGCATCATGTGACACCCCCTGTACATGTTTTATGTTTATATCTTTTTTATTGGTGAACAGAAACATAGAATCTCTTAACACAATTATTGACTAACTGTCATCCAACTGTTAACCTCCTGTTTTTCTTTTTTTGTACCCCTTTTCCCCCCTCCCCCCCTTTTTCCCCCCAAAAGAGTACGAAACATTCCCTTCACTTTACCAGTCAATCTTAAAAGTCTATTATATGCTATTACAAGTTCAAAAGGTAAGTTCTTGCTGACGGGGTTAGAGTGCTCCAAAATGGTGCCCACCGCTGCTGAAATTGTATTCCTATTGGTGAGTTGACATCCGACACACTCAGTCTTTCCAGTCGCACCATCCACAACATACGTGTCCTCCACTGCTGGAGAGTCGGGCCTCTCATCGATAACCATTCTGTTAATATAACTTGTTTGCCCACAATAATTGCTCGCTGAACAAATGACGTAAAACCTTTTTCTAGGTGGGGGCCCATTGTTAGTTGACCAAACAGAAAGGTAGGCTTATAAGTCCAACGCTGCCTCCAAAGCGAATTTGTGTATTTGATGATTTCTTTCCAAAATCTCTCTATTACGCTGCATTGCCAAAACATGTGCCCCAAATTTGCGCCTTCTGTTCTACACTTTGGGCATTCCCCCCAGGGGGAGAGTCCCATATGAAAGGCTCGTCTGGGGGGCACATGTGCCCGCAGCACAAACTTATATTGGAGTTCCCAATGTGTTGATTGGTAAGTGGTTCGCCTTATTGACAGCACGTGTGACCTTATCTGCGCTGCATTAATTTCAGTGTGGAGGTCTTTTGTCCACAGTTGAGCCAGACGCAAGTAATCCGGCTCTTCCGCTGTATCTTTTATGTGGCGGTGATGGTAAGATAAAGGCACTTTCTGCTGTGCTCCAAGTGAGAACGCCGAGGACAGTTCCTCCTGTGTGTCCTCTGCCAAAGACTCCCAAGGCAGTGAAGCCACATAGTGTTTCAATTGCTCATAAAAGAATTGTTCATTTTGTGGTATTCCATATTTTGATTGTAATTCCGTAAATGGCTGCATACGACCTTCTCTTGTGATTACTTGCATTAAGTAGCTTATCCCTCGTCTCTTCCACCTATGGAACACCGCATACATTTGTCCCGGGGGAAAAGCTGCATTATCACATACTGGTAAGTATGGAGTCACTTTCGAGGAGAAATGATGAAGTTTACAAATCCACTTCCATACTGCCACTGCACAGGGCATAATCCTTGTCCGTTTCAAAACTCGAGGTATCGGCGTCCCAGTAGAGTGTAAATAGTTGCTGAAATGAGTCCCCTTTGTGAGTTCGAGCTCCAGTGGAGTATCAGTAAAATCTGTTGTGCCCCGGAACCAGTCATTAATTGTCCTCATGCCACTAGCAATGTTTAGGTGCCTTATATTTGTCAGGCCCAGGCCACCATATTCCACTGGTACACAAAGCATGTTAAAGGCAAGACGGGCTTTTTTCCCCCGCCAGAGGAATTTCTGTATCATAGTCCTCAACTTTCGTTCATGTTTGTTATTGATATACAATGGCAACATTTGCAATACATATAGCCACCTGGGAGCTACAATCATATTGAATAAAGCAATGTGGCCTAATAGCGAAAGAGGGAGCCCAGCCCATGCCTTCAGACTGGTGTCTGTCTCCCTCAGAAGCCTACTGATATTTAGATCATACATGTTATTAATATCCGCTGGGACTACCACTCCCAGGTACTTTATATGATCCCTCGTTTGTTGAAAAGGTAACCTATCTCCCCAGTCTTTCCCTTCATCTGCTCCAATTCCCATCGCTATTGACTTAGACACATTTAATTTAAATCCAGAGAGTTTCCCATACTGTGTAATTTTATCCAATAACTCTTTTACGGACCGCCCTGGATCTGTCAAGGTCAGCAGCAGGTCATCTGCGTATGCCAGTACTTTGATACACCGGGTACCTATGAAAACACCTCTGATTTTATCTTCCTCTCTAAGTGCACACATTAGGGGCTCTAAAGATAATACAAAAAGTAGTGGCGAAAGGGGGCAGCCTTGCCTGGTGCCTTTCTCTATTTTGAACTCTTTTTCTTGGAGCCCATTGACTATCACTCTTGCTGTTGGATGGGAGTATAGGGATTTGAGTGCTTGTAAATACCATCCTGAAAATCCCATTTGACCCAATACATTGAATAAGTAGTCCCAACTGACCTGGTCAAATGCTTTTTCTGCGTCTAAGGCCACCACCAATGCTGGCCACTTCTCTTCCGAGCATGTTGCCATAGCCAGTAATAGTCTACGTACGTTTTGGGTTGCTTGTCTTTGCCGCACGAATCCTACTTGCTCTGGGCCTATTAGGTTAGGTAAAATGTCTGCCAATCTGTTAGCTAACATTTTGGCAAGTAATTTTATATCTACATTTAACAATGATATTGGTCTGTATGATTCCACTCTATCCATTTCCTTCCCAGGTTTAGGGATCAACGTGATCAGGGCCTCGTTAGCGTACTTAGGGAAAAAACCCCGGTTGATCACTTCTTCATAATATTCTAGCAAAGCCAATAGTGCCCTGGGGGGGAGTAGTTTGTAATATTCCCCTGTAAACCCGTCCGGACCGGGTGCCGAACGGAGTTTATGAGAGTTGATGGCCTGTTGTAATTCAGACATAGTCAGTGGGGCATTTAGTTTTTCGAGTTCTAGGTCTGCTAACTTGGGTAATTTCAGACCCTCTAGGAATCTTTGTGTTTGTTGAGGTGGTGACTGTGTATTAGCTTCATATAGGTTCGAGAAGTATTCAGTGAACATTTGCCCGATACGCTCTCTAGAGCTAGTGATTGTGCCCTGTGTGTCCCGCAATACTGGTATCGCCCTGGACCCCCCCCAATTCCTGATGAGCCGCGCCAAGAGGGTTCCTGATTTGTTTCCAAATCTATGTAACCTGTATTTATAATAAAGAGATGACCTTTTTGCTCGTTCATGTAGCAAGGAGTTCAATGTTGTTTGTATAATTTTTAGTTCATCTAGTGTTGCCTGATTAGGGTTGTTTGTGTATCTCCTTTTTGCCTTCTGTAGTTTTTGTTCTAAGTGCAAGATACCCGCCAATCTTGTTTTTTTTTTCCTGCTGCAATAAGCTATAACTTCCCCTCTTATGACTGCTTTTGAGGCGGCCCAGAATAGACTGATTTTATTTTGTGTATATTCATTATTATTCTTTTCATAATCTTCCCATTTTTTTCCTAGAAATGCCTTAAAGTGTGGATCATTATATAAGAACGTTGGGAATCTCCAGCCCCCTCCTCCCTGCTTGTCTGTGGGCACTTCTAAGTCTATCCAAATTAAAGAGTGGTCCGATATCTCCTCCGGACCCACCTCTGCTGCTATTATCATAGGGAAGAGTGATCTTTCTACCATTGTGTGGTCTAACCGTGCCATCGTGCCGTGTGCTCTAGATCTATGGGTGTACTCTCTTTCCTCTGGGTGCAATATCCTCCATGCATCTACTAGGTCCAATGTTCTTTGAAAGGTGGAAAACTCTTTATTCCTCTGCCCTGAATAATAAGATGATGACAAGCTTGTAGTATCCTGATGTGGGTCTGAAACTAGATTGAAGTCTCCCACCACCATTATTTTTGTTGTTTTATACTGTAAACATCTGTTAGCCAATCCACTGAGAAATCCAGGGATATATTCGTTTGGACCGTATAGGTTTACTAATACGAATTCCATCCCTTGGAGCCAGATTTTCACAGCGAGATATCTGCCCTGTCTACCCTTTTCTAATACCTCTACAGTGCATGATATTCTTTTCCTAATTAGGATAGCTAGGCCCCCCCCCCCTTCCTTGTGCTGCGACTGAAAGGCACTCTCCTACCCAGCTTCTACACAATTTTGAGTGTTCTATGTCATTCAAACGCGTTTCCTGCAAGCATGCCACATCTGCCCTATGCCTGTTTAAGGCTTGCAATATTTTTGCTCTTTTTATGGGGTTGCCAATGCCACCCACATTCCATGATATTATTCGGGCTGGCATGTTATAATCCTCTCACGTTCACTCAAAGGGGCTAGCGCGGTCTGTTTCAAAATGGGTTTCTTTAACTTATTGTTTTCCCCTCGGACCCTCCATACCCCGTTCCTTCCTTTTAAACCATCCATTTTCATTTGCCGCTTAATCTTCCATCGCATACCTAAATTTTCAGAACTACAGGGAATTCCTCTTTTCCCCCCCCCCCCCAACTTTTTCTCCCTCTCCAAGTAACCCTTTCCCCTCCCTTACTTTTAAGGGAAAGAATTAGACAATCCCGTCTTGTGCCTGGGGCCCCACCCCACCTGTGTGCTATAACGGCAACCTTCACAAACAGAAATTATACATGTAAATCACATCAAACCTTCCAAAAGTACACTTACTCTTTGGACCCAGAACCACATTACAAAGGATCCATGATATTTTGATCTACCAAAAACTTTTTAGCTTCCGATTCTGTGTTAAATGTCCGCCATGTGTCCTTTATCATGATCCTGAGTCTCGCTGGATATTGTACTGCAAAACGTATCTTCTTCGCCACCAGGGTTGTACACAACGGATGATATTGCCTCCTCCGCTCCTGTACATCTGCCGAAAAATCTTGGAAAATGAGGATGTTTCTCCCATTGTGTTTAAGTGAGTCTCTTTTAAGTCTGAATCCTTGCAAGATTTCAATTTTGTGCCTGTAGTTTAGAATCTTTGCCACCACAACACGTGGCCTGTTTTGAGTCTCCTGTTTCCGGCCTACACGGTGGGCCCTTTCAATTACCAACGTGCCCATTGTGTCTGTTAAGGCAAGTTCTTTAGAAAGCCAATTTTCTAGCCATACTTCTAGGTTGCGCTCAGGGAGGGATTCCTCCAATCCCACAATACGAATGTTATTTCTACGGGCGCGATTCTCGAGATCCTCGATCTTATTTTCTTGTTCAGAGATTTGCCGTTTTAATGTAATGATATCTGGAGCGTAGCCCTGCGAATCATCTTCCAGTGCAGATACCCGGACCTCTGCATCCGCCACCCGAGTTTTTAGCCCGTCAAGCTGTGAGTTAATGCCTTCAAGTTTGCGGTCTAACGCCGCCCATTTGGGCTCCCAGGCCTTTGCGATGGCTGCAGTTAATTGTTCTAATTGTACCTCGGTAAATTCTTTTGCTGCCGCCGCCATGTCGTCGGCCATCTTGGGTTCTTCTCCATTCGATTTTATTTTTTCTTTTTTGACGGAGCGTTGCGCCATTCCGGCCGAGTTAGTCCTCAGATATCTGTCCATAAGTTATTATATTCCCCTTAGACGAAGAGAAACAATGTGAATTTCTGGTGTTATCGTTAATGGTGGGGCGGGGGCTCCGGAGCTCGTGCTAGCTGCTGCTGCTTAGCTCATGGCACCACCGGAAGTCTCCCCTGTACATGTTTTAATTATATGTGATTGTTTTAAAGAATAAAAGTGGTTGATATCATCTGGTCAATGTGTGTTTTATATTGTTTTTATACTCATTTATATTTTTAGGTATGATTTATGTATGTATTATTTATTGTAACACCAATGTATCTGCTTTGTGTTGTTTTTCCTGCAGTGTGTGCAGTATTTTTTGCCTCGTGTTTGAAATAATCAAAAGAGCTATTTGGAGCCAAGGGACCCCTTTTAATATTTGTGGATTTTCTTATATGATTGGATTCATTTATGGATATTACTTCAAGGAAATAGGCATTGTGTTGGGTTTCTGTGTGTATGTGTGGCAAAGGTTATTGAAAAGTTAGTTTATATTCAACTGATTTCATTGATTCTAACAATATTTTAGACATTCATCAGTATGGCTTTCGAGCATATCATGATACTGAATCATTATTGATTTCAATTTTAGATGTCATCAAAACAGGTTTTGACAAGGGCACTATAAAAACAAAAAGTGAGGAGAGTGGACGAGGATACCAATTAGTTTGTTTATTCACATAAAAAATAACGTAATTAACATTAAAAGTGACCCGACACGGCCGTGTTTTGGCCCGAAGGCCTGCCTCAGGGGTCTTTAAAACCTCAGAGAGTATGGCTTGGGATGTGTACTCCAAGGAAAATGATAAGAAGGAACTCTCTTGGGTCTCCTCTCTTTTAAAAATTTTTTTGAAAAACGGAACAACCTGGTTATACTCTCCAAAAGGACGTGTACAAATGACAAGGGCACATCATTCTTACTTGTCACACTGGATATACTGTATTTGCTGTTTTTGATTCGATTGATCATCTGATTTTACATAGATGCCTTCAATCCTTAGCAATGTTATTTAACTTGTATGTGCTTCCCCTGTGTAAATTTTGTCTTGGTATTGAGAAATCGGTCGAGGAAAGCTTTGGTTATTTACATTTGTGTTGATTGGATCATGGATGAAAACAAATTGCTTGAAATTGAATATGACTAAAACTCAAGTTTTATTAACTAGCCATCATCTATCGGATTTCTGTACTTCAGTGATTTTTGATGATGCAGTTAGACCTATAGTACAAGAGATTCACTATCTTGGAGTTTGTTTAGGTTTATCACTGACTATGAAAGCTTATCTGAAGCAAATTGTACAAAAAGTCTTTTATAGATTAAGAATTGTTATTCGCTTGAAAGACTATTTGAATCCTTCTACCTTTAGAAGTATAGTTCAATATCTTATAGCTCCTTTTTTTTCAGTTACTGTAACAGCCTTTTATTGGGTTTACCAGAAAACTTATTGAGATCCCTTCAGGTAATTCAAAATGCTACTGCTTGTGTAATCACAGGTTTTACTAAATTTGCACATATTACTGCTGTTCTGATGAAATTTTACTGGTTGCCCATTGAATGATAAATCAGATACAAAAGTGTTTTTTTTTAAGATTATCAATTGCAGTACTCCAAAAGCAATTGCATCTAGTTTGCACACTTATCAACCTGCTAGATCAGTTAGATCAGCTTCTCAAGGTCGTTTGGATGTCCCTTCCTTTCATTCAGTTAAATTGGGAGAATACAGGAAATCTATTCTTTTACATTACTGGTCCTAAATTATGGAATGTTACCTGCAAGCTCTGAGGTCTATCAGATTCAGCCACTTTTTAAGACATCTTTGAAAATCTTTTTTCAACAAGCATTTGATGATCTTTTAATTTAACTTCTGTTTTTTTGAAGAAAACATTGCAATTTGATTTAATTTCCATTGCAATTGATTTTATAATGCGATGTCGGTTTTGTATTTTTTTAAATTTATTGTATGTTTTATTATTGTTTGCTTTATTTGTACCCCGCCTAGAATTTTTTAGATAGTGCAGGCTATAAATATATATGTTATAAAAAAGATATATTTTTTTGGTACAACACAAAATAATATGGACAGTAAATTTGTTTTTCTTTGTGATAATTTTGTCCTGGCCCTGCTACCCACAAAACGATTGTTTCACCATTGGAAAAGCCTCATGATTGAAGTAAGCTGGCTAATACTACATGTGTATATCTTCATGTATACCTTCAGATGTCAATGAGGATAAAAGGGTAAAGAATGTAAACAAGGAGGAAAATAGTATAAAGGCTTAGCTCCAGGAGTGCTGTCCAACATAGATTTGTAGAAGGATGGGTGTGGATGATGAGGTGTAGGCAGGGTATTTGTATTTGGGTGCCATCCTTCAAAGGCTGTCAACAGTTGCTTCAGTTAATTTTCCCTCTCTGACTGTACAGCGTGAACATAAGAATAGCCCTACTGGGTCAGACCAATGGTCCATCTAGCCCAGTAACCTGCTTCCAACAGTGGCCAATCCAGGTCAGTACCTGGCAGAAACACAGTTAGTAGCAACATTCCATGCTTCCAATCCTGGAGCAAGCAGTGGCTTCCTCCTTGTCCATCTCAGTAACAGACTATGGACTTTTCCTCCAGTAACCTTGTGTAAACCTTTTTTAAACCCGGATACACTAACCGCTAACTCCAGCAGCGAGTTCCAGAGCTTAACTATTCTTTGAGTGAAAAAATGTTTCCTCCTATTTGTTTTAAAAGTATTCCCATATAATTTCATTGAGTGTCCCCTGGTCTTTGTACTTTTTGAAAGACTTCTAGCCATTCTACACCACTCAGGATTTTGTAGACCTCAGTCATACCCCCATCAGCCATTTCTTTGAACCTTTTCTAATTTTGCTATTTCTTTTTTGAGATATGACGACCAGAATTGAATGAAATACTCAAGGTGAGGTTGCACCATGGAGCGATACAGAGGCATGATAATATTCTTGGTCTTATTTTGCATCCCTTTTCTAATAATTCCTAGCATCCTGTTTGCTTTTTTTTTGCTGCCACCGCCGCACACCGGGAAGATTTCAGCATATTGTCTACAATGACACCTAGATCCTTTTTCTTGAGTGCTGACTCATAAGGTAGACCCTAGCATCAGGTAACTATGATTTGGATTATTCTTCCCAATGTGTATCGCTTTGCATTCGTCCACATTAAATTTCAACTGCCATTTGGACGCTGAGTCTTCCAGTTTCCTAAGGTCTTCCTGCAATTTTTTGCAATCCGCGTGTGTTTTGACAGCTTTGAATAGTTTTGTGTCATCTGCAAATTTAATCACTTCACTTGTTGCTCGGTTTTCCAGATCATTTATAAATGTTAAATAGCAACTGTCCCAGTACAGATCCCTGCAGCATTCCACTATTCACCCTCATCCATTGAGAAAAGAGAAAGAGTTTGTGTGGAGGGGGTGCTTTTGGAATGGGGGTTTGGTCAGCTTTTTACAGCATTTATAACCCACTAATCCAGATAACATTTGATCTTAGAGATTTACAAGCAAACATAAGTAAAATAGTAACATAATCACATATAACATTTACTTAGGGAAAGCAAGTTGAAAAAGTATGCCTTAATGTTCTTCTCTCCATTTAGAGACAAAGAGGCAGGAAGTTCCATAAATGAGGACTAGCCACAGATAGTACAACAGTAACAAACAAATATGATGGTCCATCAGCACTTCCAGCATTCCATGGTTAGAGGACTGTAATGAACTAGACACTACTTGAGGAATTAGCAAAGACTGAATATAAACAGGAGCCGCTCTATGCACTGCACCAAACATTGAGATTACTGCTTTAAAATGTATATGCCATACTACAGGAAACCAGGGGAGGACTCTGAGAGTTGTGTTCATGATATGCATGGTTAGTAGCTGTGCAATGGCATTTTGAATCATTTGCATCATGCATAGTATACTACCTTAAACTTTCTAATATATAATGAATTCAAGCAGTTCAGATTTACCAAGACTAATGCCTGCAGTACTGTCATAAGGTAATATAAAGGCAAGATGAATTTTAGGCAGAAAACCAAACATAACTTTGAAAAGGTAGATTTCACTACTCCCTGAACCTGGGTAGGCATGGTGAATTTACTGTCCAACCAAAAACCACATTTTTTTTAATATTTCAAAACGATATGGTACAATGGAATTATCCCACAATTTCATTTCAACTTCAGGGCCTTCATCCTCCTTACCCACAGCAAATTTGTTTTCTCATGTTTAAAGGGAAATCTCTATTCTCCATTAAACCATTTTGCACTACTTTCATACATTGCACAACCTTGTACCTTACTCTAGGGCTAATAGCGCTGGAAGGAAACATGGCATGTCTGCTTACATCATATAAATTCACTCTAGGTAATGTAAAGCCCCCCTCCTCCCCCCCAACACCCCCCCCCCCCCCCACCAAGGCTTAAAGGTACATATTAAAAGTGCTGATCCTTGAGGCAAACCTGCCATCACTGGCTTTCATTTTGAACTTTCCTTCCCTCTACATACTTGGATCATTCTTCCAGTTAAGAATGGTGTAAACCATTGCAATACTTGTAAACACATGAATGCCACCATGTTTAGTTTCAGATGCCAGTGAGACATTCAGTCAGCAGTGTCAGACAGACAGGATGAGACTTGGGCCTGGATTCTTGCTGAAATTTCTGGTGTGGAGAGGTAGATATGGGAGTTCTCAGCATAAAGGTAATACTGAAAACCATGGGAGGAGGTCAGAGCAACAATGGAAGAAGTATAGATGGAGAAAAGAAGAGGTCCCAAGACAGAGCCCTGAGGTACACCAACTGATAGTGGGATAGAAATGGAGGAAGATCCATCAGAGCATACACTACATTAAAAGTGTGATGGGAGAGTTAAGAAGAAAACCAAGAAAGAACAGAGCCCTGAAATCCATGTGAGGACAGCATATCAAGGAGTAGGTGGTGATGAACAGTGTTAAAAACAGCAGATAGCTAGAGAAGGATGAAGAGAGACCTTTGGATCTGGCCAAGAACAGTTCATTGGAGACTTTAGCAAGGGCTGTTTCAGTTGAATATAGAGGGCGAAAGCCAGATTGAAGTGGATCAAGAATAACGTGAGATGAAAGAAAGTCAAAGCAATGGCAGTGAACAGCATGTTCAAGCATCTTGAATAGGAAAGGGAGGAGGGAGAAGGGGTGATTAGTTGGAAGAGCAGGTAGGGTCCAATGAAGGTTTTTTGAGGAATGGAATAACTATGGCATGTTTAGTGGCATCAGAAATAGTTGCAGTGGAAAGTGAAAGACTGCGGATATGACAGATAGAAGAGATGAC
The DNA here is from genome assembly GCF_901765095.1 of Microcaecilia unicolor. NCBI lineage: Eukaryota > Metazoa > Chordata > Amphibia > Gymnophiona > Siphonopidae > Microcaecilia > Microcaecilia unicolor. The sequence goes on along the minus strand of NC_044031.1, from coordinate 122,717,153 downwards.
AGTAGAAGAGAGAGTGCTGAGTAGATGGGTGGGAATAGGATCAGAGGAACAAGTATTTTAGAGGAGGAAAGAAAATGTTTCCTCTTCAGTGTTTTCAGAAAAGGAAGAAAAGGAGGCAGGATTTGAAGGAGGGTTGACAGAATGGACTAGGAGAAGGAGATGTGGAGGTGACTGGGAGAAGGAGAGGTGAACCTTATTATGAAAGTACTCAGCCATAGTTTGGGGAGAAAGTGAAGGAGGGGTTGGAGATGAAGGCACTTTAAGTAGAGAGTTCAGTGTGGCAAAGAGCCATCGAGGGTTTGAGCCAAGAGTTTTTGTCAAGTGGATGTAGTAGTCCTATTTGGCAAGTGAAAGAGCAGACTGGAAGGAGGTCTGCAAGAATTTGCAATGTATGAAGTCAGCATGGGCATGGAATTTCAGCCAAAGGCGCTCAGCAGATTGGGCACAGGAACATAGGTAACGGATTCTAGAAGTCAGCCAAGGCTGGGGTTTGGTATGCCTTACAGAACGGGGAATGGGAGGATGAAGGGTATCCAGAGCAGAGGAGAGAATAGTATTATAGGAAGAGACAACCTCATTGACAGACTTGAATAACATAAGTGGTTGAGAAGAGGGATGAAACACTGGTGGAGAGAGTGCAAGAGTCAATAGCCTGAAGATACCTAATTGTATAGGTGGAGATTGAACAGGACTTGTGGGGGAGGGTGTTTAATTGTGAAGGCTATCAAATGAATATCACAGAGGGGAAGAACTGAGGTGCAGAAATTGGAGAGTGAGCAGTTGAAAATAAGTGACTATTTTGGTGAGTAGGGGTAGTGGAGCACAGCTGAAGTTTGATGTTAAAGCAAGAAACTGAGAGGCATAAGAGTCAGAGAGATCATTAGCATGAATGTTAAAATCTCCAAGAATGAGGGAAGGAGATGAGGGTTCGAGAAAGAAAGCCAGGAGTCAGTCATTGAGAAAGGAAGAAAGGGACTTTTCAGGAGGTCGATAATCGATAAATGACTGCTACTCAGAAAGGTAGAGGAGTGAATAGACAGATGGAGTGGACTTCGAAGGAAGAAAAGCCGTAAAACTGAGGAGGAAGAAGAGGTTGAAATCCTACAAGAGGGTGAGAGTAGTAGCCCGACACCACCTCCATGGCCAACCTGGCAAGGTGTATGGGAGAAAAGGTAACCTCTATGACACAGGGCAGCAGCTGAAGCAGAGTCTTCAGGTCAAAGCCAAGTCTCAGTGCAAGCAGATGGAGAGTACGAGAGATAAAGAGGTTGTGGATGTAGGAAAGCTTGTTAGAGACAAAGCGGGCATTTCACAGGGCACATGAAAAGGGCGGAGAAGAACAGAAATTAGATTGGAGACATTGTGGTGTGACCTGCACGATTAGGGTGAGAGCTGAATTGGAGGACCAGGATTGGGATTGATATCCCCAGCAGAGAGCAGGAGAAGGAGCAAGAGAGTATGAGGGAAGAGTAGGAGAGACTTGCCAACAGTGACCATAGGCACCCCATATAAGAGACTTGGGGAGGCTAAGCCTCCCCAACCTGAACTGTGACCTTCCGTACCTGTCAGACCCATTGCCTCTCTCCTCCCATTCACCCCTGTTCTTCAACAGACTTTTGGCTCCCTCCTTTGACACTGCCACTACCAGACCTGCACTCATAAACAATGATAGAAGAGTGTAGGACCCGGCTCTTTGCAGTGCTTTTAATGCTTCCTGGAAATTTACATCAGAGGAGGTAGGACTGTCATAGGAAGCACTAGTGCTAGTGGCGCTGTAGAGAGTCTGGTCCCGCGCTCTTCTATCACTGTTTATTGGTACAAGAAGAGGGAAGAATGAAACTATGCTTCAGGGTGGGGGCAGCTAGGTGGGGAAGGAGAAAGACAGAAAAGAAGTACGACTTGGTGGGTGGGGCTGGGAGAGAGAAAGAGAAAGTAACAGAAAGTGATGGTGCAATACTGGATAAAAGTGGGGGGAGAGACAGAGGCTATGGGCTGTAGAGTATCAGAGAGAGCACATGGGGGAATTCTGCATAGGAGGGGGGATTAAGAGGGAGATAGAGGCAATGCAGAAGTATGAGAAGTAGAGGAGAGAGTACATAAGTACATAAGTAACTTATGTACTTATGTACCCCATCCCCCTGTCATCCAGGAGAAATGTAGAGGAGATGCTGGTTGCAGGGAGAGGCAGAGAGGAGGTGAGAGAGACAGAAGCAATAGTGCTTGGGGGAGAGAGAAGGGGCAATGCTGGATGGTAGGGGTAAGGGAAAGAGACAGAGATGAGATATTTTGATACTTTGGTAGAAGGGGCAAAGAGACAAGAGGGGATGCTAGCTGGGGGGGGGGGTGGAGAAAGAGAGACGAGAGAGGAAGCTGGATGGCAGGTGGGAGAGAAAGGTGAGAGGTAATGCTGGGTGGTGGTGGGAGAGTGAGAGAGAAGATACTGTATTGCAGGTGATAGAAACAGAAAGGGAGGAGATGCGGGATGGCAGGGGTAGAGAGAGGGGAGATGCAATGCTGGATGGTGGTGGGAGAGGGAGATGCTGAGAAGATGCTGGATAGCAGGTGATAGAAAAAGAAAAGGAGGAGATTCTGGATGGCAGCGATAGAGAGAGAGGAGATGCTGGATGGCAGAGGGAGAGAGGAAAGAGCTAGTGAAAAACTGGGGAATAAGAGAAAGGAGAATGGGAGGGCCAGAATGAGGAAAAGAGATGAAAAGCTGTAGGTAGATATAGTAAAAAGAGGGAGATGAAAGACTGGATAATATGAATGAAATCTGAATGGATAGGTAACAAAAAAAAGAAGAAAGTTGAAAGGAACAGATCAGTGTTGATAGTTGTTATTGAAGACGTGAAGAAGACAGAAGAGAAAAAAATGACACATGGACGGGAGACCCATGGAAAGAGAGTTAAAAGAAGACAGGGAAGCAGTAACCAGAACCCAGGACCAACACAATTGGAAAAATTAAATGGGCAGACAGCAAAGGTAGAAAAAAGAATTTTATTTTTAATTTAGGATGAAGTAATGTGGCACCCATGTTAGTCCACTTTAAAAGTTAATAAATATTGATAAAAGAACCCCCACCAAAAAAAAAAGAAAAAAGGTGATAGCTTTATATTGGACTAAATACATTGTTGTGACTAGCTTTCAGAGACCAAAACCTAATTCTCCCGGTTAAGACAGTATACTGCTTTTAATAGTATGCTCGTCCTGACAAGGAAGGAGTTTTTGGCCTCTGAAAACTAGTCAAAACATGTTATGTTAGTCCAATAAGAAGGTATCACCTTATTTTTTTGTTTTGTTTTATTTGCTAGTTTTTAATGTTGCAAATGAACTATGTCAGTTTTTTGAAATTTACATCTGCTGTCTAGATTTTCCATGGTACAAAGGGACATGTCACTGTTTATTTCTTTGGTTTTGAATTGTATGCAGAGTATTGTTTCTTGGGGTTCAGTTTTTAATTTTTGTCTTCATATTTCTATTTTTAGTTTGTGGTTACTTATTCTACTTGATGAGGGTCTACCTGTGATCATGTGTGAAAAAGGCTGGGTATTTTGTTAGCATTGAGTGTCTGTGTAGGACTCATCTGTACTAACCCAGCTTGTTTAGCTTTCCAGTAGGTATATTGATGTTCCTCTGCTCACTGCAGTTTACTGTGTTGATTTTTCTAGGAAGAACCTTGTGTGACTCCTGGAGATTAGTGTTATGATATGGTAGAATTGCTTTATAGGTCCTGAGAGATTTTGTTGGCTTTTGTATTAATTCACAGCATGCCTGGTTCTAGATTTTGGATTTGGATTTAGTTCATGCCTTTTTCAATTGTAGCTCAGAGAGAGTTATATTAAGATGCAGTAGGTATTTTCCTGTCTCTGGAGGACTTACAGATCTGTGCCAAATATTTGTATATATTTCCAGAATACTGCAAATATTGTCCTGTTTAGTATGACTGTGTTTTATTATTTTGGTTCACTATATTCATATTTTGGCACATAATTCCTGGAATGTATTCAATGTGCGTATTTGGGAGACACCTGATACAGCTGCATCAGAACTAAACAGTGAAGGTCTCATTCTTAGCAGTGTTCAAAAGTGCTCCACTATCCTTTTACTGTTGATATTGGTGTTGCACTCCTCTGCAAGGATTTTAACTTACTCTGTTCCGTTCCATTCTGTCCCATACCCTGACCCTAGCCCCGCCCTATAACCACCTAGCCCCACCCACTTTAGCCTCCCCAAACAGTTGAGTCACCAATCGCCTTTGACAGTGACGAAGATGAGATGCACTCAGACAGAATGGAGATTGTTGAATGAGAGGAAGAATATATTGAAGCTTAACAGCTGAGAAGAAAGAAAAAGACAAAAGGAATGGTGAGGTGATGAAATCAGAAGGTAGGCAATGTGGGCCTGAGATATACAGTGGTTTCAGATGGAGAAAGAGATTGGGGAGGGACAATGTCAAGAAAAGAAATTGTACTGGAGTCATTGAGAATAGAATAAGAAAATAAAACCTACAGTGAGAAAATATTATTGGTGCATGGCACCTGGAGCAGAGGCCCTGGGTGGTTCAGGGTGGACCTTGGGAGTAAACTAGGCTGGGAGGATATGCAGATAGCTGCAAGTCCTCCACAGCACCTGAAAAGCAGCTGCTGGAAGCACTAGGCACCTGGAGTGGAGGCCCTGGGTGGTTCGGGGTGGACATGGGAGTAAATTGGAGAAGGCTGGGAGGATATGCAGATAGCTGCAAGTCCTCCACAGCACCTGGAAGGCAGCTGCTGGAAGTGCTAGACACCTGGAGCAGAGGCCCTGGGTGGTTCGGGGTGGACCTGGGAATCACCCTTGAACAGGCTGGGAGGATATGCCGATGGATTGCAAATCCTCCGCAGCACCTGGAAGGCAGCTGGTGGAAACACTAGGCACCTGGAGTAGAGGCTCTGGGTGGTTTGGGGTGGACCTGGGAATCACCCCAGGAAGGCTGGGAAGATATACAGATGATTATAAGTCCTCCCAGCCTCTGCCATATGTACCTTTGCCTAGCACACTACCCTCTGATACTACAGACTTGGGTTCAAGTCCCACTCTAGCTTGAACCTCTGTCACTAATGAGATACCAAAATCAAGGTCAACTTCCTCAGCTACTGTCTCCCTGATAGCTTTCATAAGCTAGGTAGGGCACAGATCCAAATTATAGGTAGTTACCTTCAGTTAAGATATTAGTCTCAGTACCTGCTCAGATGACAAATAAGACAATGTTCCCTACCTGGGTCTATCTAGGGGCATAACCAAATTAGTGTCTTGATGGAGAATGTAATTGCTACACCCTTCTCTATCAAGTAATTTTGCCATAACATCAGTCTCCATCCTATGAAAGACAATGTTGCAGTACATAAACTGAGGTGGGTATAAAAATGAAAGGAAACTTGGAAAAGAAAAAGAAAATCATATGTATGGACCCTTGTAGCTCTACCAGCATCTTATGTTGAATTACTTCTTGATCTTTAGCAGTTCATTGATCAGATCTTTTTATTGTGTTCTCATATGCTTATATCAAGTTTTATGTTGGATGTTTCCGTCTCTCTGGTTGGATATGTGCATAATTTCAAAAGGATGTTGGTTATGAGTGCAGTTCTCGGTTATGGAAACACCAGTTAATTTTAAGGTTTTGTACTTTGTGTAGTGATTCTATGAAACACATCACCAGCTCTGCTGCTTGGGAAGGATGACTTCACCCTTTCATAGAATCACTAGCCTTTGAGCCCGTAAAAACGGGCTATTATAGGAAGGGGGGGTTGAAAGGCCCGCCCCACCGCCGAGTTCGCCGCTGCCCCTCCCCCTCCGAGTTCGCGCCCCCCCCCCCACCGAGCCGTCACCACCCACCTTCCACCCGGCCGGGCCCTCGCTCCGCTATTGAAACAGCGAGGGTCCGGGAACGCAGCACTGAGCTCTGCTGAGCTGCTGACGTCGGCCTTTGTTCTTCTTCTCTGCCTGTCCCACCCTCGTGTGACGTAACGTCGTCGAGGGCGGGACAGAGGCAGAGAAGAAGAAGGAAGGGCGATGTCGGCAGCTCAGCAGAGCTCAGTGCTGTGTTCCCGGACCCTCGCTGTTTCAATAGTGGAGCGAGGGCCCGACCGGGTAGAAGGTGGGTGGCGGCGGCGACTCGGGTGGGGGTAGCATTAGACGGCGGTGTCCCTCCCTCAGCAATGCGCAGTACAGACCCTCTGTGTTCCGCCCCCCGTCATCACATATTGACGTGGGGGCGGGGCAGAGAAGGTCTCTACTGCGCATTTGCGAGTGAGTACGGTCACTCGCCGTTTATATGTTTGATTGCTGTTCTACATACTTTAATACAAAAATGTTATTCTCATGCCTCTGAGGTTGGGTCATTATGAATTCCTTTTTTATGCAATCTTCAGGTCTGTTTGAGCAGTTTGTATTCTCCCAGGCAGTTTTACTGCTTTCAGGTTTGTTTTTGCATTCTTGTATTCCACTATTATCCAAAAACAAATTTTGGTTCAAAGTGGCTTACAATTTATATTGTGGTGGAGTTACAATAGTGTTGTGCAATGTGGAGAGGGCATTTATAGTTCGTGTGGTTATTCATAGAGATTTTGAAGAGAGAGACTTGAAGAGGAAAAGGTAGTGGTAGCCTTTGTGTTTAGTTGTAGAGTTTTGGTGGTTTATTCATATAGGGGCCCTTTTACTAAGCCACGTACATGCGTCCTACGTGAGTCAATTTGGAGTTGCCGCCCAGCTACTGCGTGGCCTGGGTGGTAATTTTGTTTTTTATGTGTGTCCGCTATGTGCGCCGGAAAATAATTTTTATTTTCTTGCACGCGGCAGAAACCGGGCGGTAATCATCATTCTACGAGCTTAGACGATTACCGCACAGTTACCGCATGAGACCTTACCACTAAGTCAGTGGGTGGCAGTAGGGTCTCAGACCCAAAATGGACGTGCGCCAATTTTTATTTTGCGGCACGTCCGTTTTCGGCAAAAATGTTAAAAAGGCCTTTTTTTACAGTTGTGCTGAAAAATGTATCTGCGTGCGCCCAAAATACGCACCTACACTATCACACCCATTTTCAGTGTACCTTAGAAAAAGCACCCCATAGATTTTGAAGAGGTAGATTTGAAAGTAAGGCGACAGTATCTTTGTGATTAGCTGTAGAATTTTTTGAAGAGGTAGGTTTTCATTTCTTTTCTGACTTGGAGGAGATTTGCGTAGTTGCTTATGTAACTGTCAAGTTGTCAAGGTGTTAAGACCCTGGCCAGTGGCTCTGACCCCTTGAAAACCAATACTGTGCCAGTATTTAAAGTAGACCTGGGGGAAAAATAGAGGGTACTGGTAAAAAAAACAAAAAGGGTTATATAGTTGAGTATAACAGATTGATAGGGGAATTGCCTAAACTGAATTGAATAAACTACCTAGGTGGACTTTGGTCCTGGGTAACTGAGGAACTGAGTTCGATTCCCACTTCATTCACAGGCAGCTCCTTGTGACTCTGGGCAAGTCACTTAACCCTCCATTGCCCCAGGTACAAATAAGTACCTGTATACAATATGTAAGCCGCATTGAGCCTGCCATGAGTGGGAAAGCGCGGGGTACAAATGTAACAAAAAAAAACAACTGTAGGGAAGATGCCAAAGCTGACTTTGATAGGGCATATTGTTCTGCAGGCAGATAAATTTGCATGACAGAAGCCTGGCATGCATCCTTAGCTAGAGCAGTTGTGGTCACCTCATCTCAAAAAAGATATAGTGGAATTAGAAAAAGTACAGAGAAGGGTGATGAAAATGATAAAGGAGGTGGGACGACTTGCTTATGAGGAAAGGCTAAAGTGGCTAGGGCTCTTTACTTGGAGAAGAGACAGCTGAGGGCAGATATGATAGAGGTTTATAAAATACTGAGTGGAGTGGAACAGGTAGATGTGAATCGCTTGTTTACTCTTAACAAAAATACTAAGACTGGGGAGCATGCAAAGAAGCAACTGAGTAGTTATTTCTTTATTCAACGAGAAACTGTGGAATTTGTTGCTAGAGAATGTGTTAACAGCAGTTTGCTTAGCAGGGTTTTAAAAAGGTTTGGATAATTTCCTAAAAGAAAAGTCCATAAGCCATTATTAAGATGGACTTGGGAAAATCCATTGCATGTTCTAGGATAAGCAGCATAAACTCTGTTTTGCTGTTCTGGGATCTTGCCAGATAGTTGTGACCTGGATTGGCTACTCTTGGGAAATAGGATACTGAGCTTGAAGGACCTTCGGTCTGTCCAGTATGGCAATGCGTATGTTCTTATGTTGGTAGTATAGATGGGCTGACTGGTCCTTATTCACCATCATCTTCTGTGTTACTATTTGAAGGATGGAAAATTTTTATCCGGATATAGAGAGCATAAATGCACGTTTTTGTGCCTGGGATTTTCAAAAATGCTTGATAGCATACTCTATACAATTCATCAGCCACACATATTAGCCCTACACTCTTCTATAACAGTGCAGCTGAATGATTTCAAACATACTGTGTGACAGTGACTAGCTGTATTAATATATTTAAAATTTGTAGAATTGGAGTGGAGGAGTGGCCTAGTGGTTAGGGTGGTGGACTTTGGTCCTGGGGAACTGAGGAACTGAGTTCGATTCCTGGCACAGGCAGCTCCTTGTGACTCTGGGCAAGTCACTTAACCCTCCATTGCCCCATGTAAGCTGCATTGAGCCTGCCATGAGTGGGAAAGCGCGGGGTACAAATGTAACAAAAATAAAATAAAAAAATTCTGGTGCAACAACTGTTATTTTCATAACAGTTAGGGTTATACACATCTGAATATAAAAGCATGGATAGGTGTAGCTTACCGAGGGAATTCACAGTGGCAGCTTATTGAGTGGCAGTCATATTTTTTGGAATACAATGTTCTTAGGACCATATCGTCCCACTAGGCTCCTCATCTGTTTTTAATTTACCTTACATTTTTTTCCAAACAGAACACCACCTTACTTAAGAATGTGGAAATGGAGCAGAATAAGTGTTTCTACATTTATTGCATAACTTTGCACACTGTGACATGGCTACTTTGAGATTTCTCATTTCCTTCTGCTCCTTGGGATTCCACTACAGGCGACAAAACAGCACATAACAGGTTAATTGCTAGATGATTGTGACATAACTTGTTTAAATGTTCTGTCTAAAAGTGGCAATAAAATGGAGACAGAATGATCTGAGTCTGCTGGATATTTGCCTGTAACTGTCAGCCAGAATGTGTTAAATGGCATTCCAGCAGATTTTGTTTTCAAAGTGCCACCCCACTGTCAGCTCGATAATCTTTAGTCAACATTTACAGATAGTTCCTCTGCAATAGAAAATACAAAAATTAAACTAATTCCAGGCTATTTTACTGCCTTACTAGAAGCTTGCTGTAGGTTAATGCTGTATCTGGGCAATTGGAGGTGAAGGCATGGAAGTATCTGTTCCTGAAATATATGAACATAAATTTAGTAAATTTGATCTAACTTAAGAGGGCTAGCACCATGAATGTTATTTCATCCACTGGGCTACTGTCAATCTCTCCTCTGGGCAGGCTCTGCAAAATAAATATGAATTGGAACCCCCACATGCTGCTGCTGCCAACCCTTAAAAAGAGCAAGTGAATTGTCAGGACAACTTTAACATTTCATTAATACGAATTTATAAAATCATTAAATGGTGATTGAGTTATAAGCTAACAAAAAGGCTGAAAGATTGATGCTATATATAAACAATAGAACTTAAAAGTGAACAAAAGTAGTGATAAAATAATGAACTAAACAAAGCGGCTAGAAAGTTAATAATGATGTGGAGATACTCGAAAATGATTCCAATTGAATCAAATCTATAAATATATGCACATACATAAGTTAAGATAAAATAAAAGACGTTAAACATTCATTAGAAACGAGCAATAATAAATATATATTAAAAGGGAAACTGTATAAGACTGAGTGTTGAAATAATCAAACGCATACTGACCTAATGTTGAAGAGATTGATATAAAGCAAGTTTTGGAAAGTCAGTCCTCCAAAAGGAAATACAATGTATTGATCTAGGCAAAACAAAAGAAGGGTAATACAAGTGAACCTAAAAAGATATGTGAAATAGCAAGAAACAGACCGGACCCCGTGGTGAAAAGGGGACAAAACACAAACCGTAAAAAAGCAGACAGTTGCACACCTGAAAGCACGTTCAGCCAAAACACAGTGCTGTGACGTGTCTTTAAGCTACCATCAATAAAGAGAGTTTTTCCAACGCCTGCCTATCCCTCGGTCTGTTTTTGAAGAGACATTATCCATCTCCCACTCCGTCCTTCCATTACTCATTTGTGTGGGACTTTTGGCTTCTTCCACCTCTGTGGATCTTCTGCTGCCAACCCTCACCTATGCAGGAGAAGGGAGGGGTAGGGTTGTAGGCAGGAGGACCAAGACAGCAAGGATAAAAAGGGAGAGTGTTTGTTTGAACCAGGCTGGGAGGAGTGGAGCAATAAATGCTGGGTGAGACGGGAGCCTGGATAAGAGGGATGGAGTCACTGAACATAAGAGTAGTCATATTGGGTCAGACCAATGGTCCATCTAGCCCAGTATCCTGTTTCCAACAGTGGCCAAGCCAGGTCATAAGTACCTTGCAGAAACCCAAATCAAGGCAACATTCCATGCTACAAATCCCAGGACAAGAAGTTGCTTCCCCATATCTGTCTTAATAGCAGACTATGGACTTTTCCTCCATGAACTTGGCCAAACCTTTTTTAAACCCAGATACGCTAACAGCTAGTACTACATCCTCCAGCAAAGAGTTCCAGAGCTTAATGATTCGTTGAGTGAAAAAAATGTCTCCGATTTGTTTTAGTAGGTGCGGTTTGATATAAGTGCTAATTTGGAGTCCGGTCACACCAAACTCAGAGTCCTGGATTTCAAACACACAGGTTTTGGCAAAATGGAGATGTTCTTAAAGCAGAAGCCAATAGGGTGGGAGGAGATAAAGGAAGTGGAAAGATGGTGATCTAAACTGAAAGTAGCTACAAAAAAAGGGCAACAGATCTTTACATAAGGAAAGTAAGTAAAAGCAAAAGGAAAAGAAAACCAATATGGTTCTCCAAAGAGATGGCTGCAAAGATAAAGGAAAAAAAGTTATCATTCACAAATAGAAGACAAAAAGAGGAACACAGAAAAGAATACCTCATAAACCTGAGAGACATGAAGAAAAAAAATCAGGACAGCAAAAGCACAAGCAAAATTTAAGATGGCAAAAGATGAAAAGCAAGGAGACAAGTGTTTTTTTTTCCAGGTATATTAACAAAGGAGGAAGGCCAGAGGTGGAATTATGATACTCAAGAGATACTGATGGCCAATATGTAGATAGTGATGAGAGAAAAGCGTACTTGCTGAACAATTCTGTTTGGTATTTACAGAAGAAAAATACAGTGAAGATCCATAGATAAAGATACTGAGGAGCTTAGAGAGGTTTTGGTGAACCATCTAAAGGATATGTTTAACTGTATTACAGTTCAGAGAAAGGCTGATATGGTCCTACTTCATAAAGGCAGTAACAGTGAAGAGGTAACTACAGATCGGTGAGCCTTACCTCAGTGGTGGGGAAGGTAATTTACAAAATCCAAAGCAACATGACTTTACAAATCATGTCAAATGAATGTGATTGATTCCTTTTAACTAGGTGACAGAATAACTGGATCAAGGGCATGCACTGGATCTGATCTACTTAAATTTCAACAGAAACAAGTGTACGTTGCCACAAGTGGGGTGAAGGAGACAATGCTGTAGTGCCTGAAAGTTAAGTTTTTGTACAATATATTTAGATAACTGTAAGTGGAATGATTTTTTTAGATCGTGGTGATTAGTACAGTTCAAATTAGGGTGTACTACATTTTTGTTATACATGAACACCAACAAGAATATATATTTTTTTCTTTTTTAGATCCTAAAGATTATGTTTGTAATACTCCATAAGCAAAGGGTTTTATAATTCAGCCCACGTTATTGTTCATTTTACAATTATGTTAATATAGCAAGCAAGTACTTTTAGCACACTGTACATTGGTTTTGTCTCACTGAGGGCCTCTTTTATTAAGTGGTGGTAAGCCCAGGGCATACTTACTACTTGCTAAACAGCAGCCCAGTGGTACTTCCCACTCCTAGCATGCTGTCATATCCGTCACTACAAAAATATATATTTTTGTGGTGCCAGAGTGTACCAGGAGGTAATCCTGTTACCACTGGGTTAGTGCGGGATCCCTTACCACCGTCTCAGTGGGTGGTGGTAAGGGCTCCCCCACCCCGAAATGGCCACGCAGCAGTTGCTTTACTTGCTGCATGGCCATTTCCTGCAAGAAAGAGAGACTTCCCTTTTACCTGCTACGGTAAAAGGGGGCCTCGGCGTGCATGAAAAACACGCGCCGACCCCAGTTCAGACCCCCTTTTGCCACAGCTTGGTAAAAGGGGTCCTAAATACTTTGTTCTCTTCCATCTCTCACTATATTGCAATGATTTCATTGTGTACTTACTACTGGAATGACATTTGTCTATATTCAGTATAGTAACCATTCTATTTGTGAGATTGCTTTGTGATATATATTTTTTAAATGTATTAAATATCTTTGTGTTTGTATTTTTATATTTGTAATTTCTAGACTTTAGTTTTAGTTCCAAGGGTATGTTTAGTCACCATATTTATAATTTTTAAACACCCTCCCCCCTGTTTACTAAGCCACGCTAGCAGCTGCAATGCGCTAATGCCAACACACCCCATTGACTTTGAATGAGCTGTGTCTGCATTGCCGCACAGCTTAGTAAACAGAGGGGTGAAATCAGAGCCATAAAGTAACAAATGATATTTTTAAATGAACTTGAAAAGCTTGTGAAAAAAAAAGCTGTGTCGGCATTGCTTCGCAGTAGCCGCTAGCACCGTTTAGTAAACCGGGGGGGGGGGGGGGGGGGGGGGAAGAGTTATATGTTTTTTTTAATTTTGACTCACCCTACATGTGCTTTTTAATTTGTAAATGATTTAAATTTGTATTTCTAAATTGTTTCATTTCTGTGTTATAGACTCCCGACTCATGCAACTTGCTGAAACACGGGCCATGTCAGGTCTCATAAGCAATGAATATTACTTCCTTATTATTCCTTATTATTGTGTCCTTCAACCCACTTGTGTGCTGTTTTACTTCTGCTCTGTTCATTATTTACTTAGATTTCAACAAAGCCTTTGAAACTGTTCCATACAGAAGGCTCAAATATAAACTCAGTGACTTTGGGATGGGCCGGGGCCATGACGTGATAAACTGGATGAAATTGGTTGACTGGTTGGCAGAGGGTAGTGGCAAATGGAATTTATTTGAAGGAAAGAAAGATAAGTAGTGCATTGCTTCAGGGATCAGTACTGGGGCTGATTCTATTCAATATATTTTGAGAGACATTGCCAAAGGGTTAGAGAGAAAAGTTTGCTTTTTTGTGGATGACACAAAGATTTGCAACAGAAAGAACACCCTGGAAGGAGTAGACAGCATGAAAGGGATATGCAAAAATTAGAAATATGTTTGGCGGTAAAAATGTTTAATTATTAATTAACTTTTTGTTGGGGGTTCAAATAAGTACAAACATAAAGTTGCATGAAGGCAGAAAATCTCCAAAGCACATCCAGATAATTTATATCCCATTAATAATAAGCTGGCTTAATCAAAACAATTAAACCAAACGAACTCTGAGGCAGTTAAAATTTTAATCAGAGACATGCAGAGTAATGCAGTTGGGATGTAGAAATCCTAAGGAGCTGTGTGTGATACATGTGAGAGGCAGGGACTGGGAGAGGGACACTGGTTGATTAGTGTCTGAGCAAGGGGACGAAGCAATGTGACATGGCGGTGGCCAAAGCCAGAAGGATACTAGGCTGCACAGAGAGAGGCATAACCAAAATTGTATAGGGGCATTATCTAATTAAGGACATGAAGCGGTTCAGAGGAAGGAAACAAAAATGGGATGGGGTTTACCCCAAAAGATATATGGGAAGATACTTGAAAGGAACGAGCAGGGGAGATATGGTACAGATGTTTAAACACTTGAAAGATATACAAATAAACCTTTTTCAAAGATGGGGAAGTGCTAGACCTAGAGGACATGAATTGAGGTTGCAGGGGGTAGACTTAAGAGTAACTTAGGAAATATTTTTTTCACGGAGTGGGTGGTAGATGCCTGGAATACCCTGCTGATGGAGGCAGTGGGGACAAAAATTGTGATGGATTTCAAAAGAGCATTGGGATAAACACAGTGGATCCCTATATCGAAAGAAGATGGAATCAAAGCAAAACTAGGACAAACTAGCGCAAAAAAGGATCTGCACCAGCTGAAACACAAGGGTATAGCAGATCAACAAAGCAACAAACCAGAGGAAATTTATTATTATTATTTTTTTTAATGACATTTTTACAAATTAAATCCAAGCAATTTCACTTGTACAGCAAAGTGTTTCTAAAGGTAACATAATCTTTTACAAAGAGATTCTCACAAAAAAAGAGAAAAAGAAATTATAATTACACTTAAGTCCACAATATTGGATCCAAGACGTAATAAAGAGGGAAAAGATAAGCAAAAATTAAAGGCATATTATACCTGAAGTACAGAGCTAGATATTTACTTTATGAAGAGCTTATTCATTCTCCTGATATTCTCTTAGTTGCCAGAAATGCTGACAAATGAGATGATTCAAAGAAAACATATTTTACATCTTTATATCTAATAAGTACATAAGTAATGCCATACTGGGAAAAGACCAAGGATCCATCGAGCCCAGCATCCTGTCCACGACAGCGGCCAATCCAGGCCAAGGGCACCTGGCAAGCTTCCCAAACGTACAAACATTCTATACATGTTATTCCAGGAATTGTGGATTTTTCCCAAGTCCATTTAGTAGCGGTTTATGGACTTGTCCTTTAGGAAACCGTCTAACCCCCCTTTTAAACTCTGCTAAGCTCAGTGGGATGTGGTAACACAAGAGGAACGCCTGTTTTTGAGTAAATCCTGCATAGTGGGGAAAAAGTGCATTCTTAATCACTGGCTAATGGACATGCCTCCCTCCTACTGGTACTGGAGAAATAAGCTGCATCAGCTCATGCTTTGGGAAGTGAGAGGGGCACGATTGACACCAAAAAGACAAGCACGATTTCTGGGTATTTGGAGGAAATATATTAATAAGACATCACCGAGAGCACGCAGTCAAGTACTCAATGGGCTACCGTGGGGAGACGGAGGAAGGTAGATAGGCCCAACAATAGGGTGTGCAAGCAGGAAGAGGGGGGCATGGGGGTCGGGAAAGAGGGTAGGGAGTACTGGGGGGGTAAGGGGGGATGTGGGGATGGGGGGGAGAGGATGGGTGAGGGGGGAACGGGACAACATAACTGTTAGTTGTTGGATAATAGCTAGGAAACTGATGATTAGTTATATTCAGATTGAAGTGTACTGTCTATCGTGTAATGTTTGCCCAGAGTTTATATGTTGAATAAAAATCGTTTAAACATAAACTCTGCAAAGGTAACCGCCTTCACCACGTTCTCCGGCAACGAATTCCAGAGTTTAATTACGCGTTGGGTGAAGAAATATTTTCTCCGATTTGTTTTAAATTTACTACACTGTAGTTTCATCGCATGCCCCCTAGTCCTAGTATTTTTGGAAAGCGTGAACAGACGCTTCACATCCACCTGTTCCACTCCACTCATTATTTTATGTACCTCTATCATGTCTCCCCTCAGCCGTCTCTTCTCCAAGCTGAAAAGCCTTAGCCTCCTTAGTCTTTCTTCATAGGGAAGTCGTCCCATCCCCGCTATCATTTTAGTTGCCCTTCGCTGCACCTTTTCCAATTCTACTATATCTTTCTTGAGATGCGGCGACCAGAATTGAACACAATACTCAAGGTGCGGTCACACCATGGAGCGATACAACGACATTATAACATCCTCACACCTGTTTTCCATACCTTTCCTAATGATACATTTACATGGGTATCTTAGGAAAAAAGTTCCTCCTATTTGTAAAACCCCATGTTTCAAAAAAAGAAACTGCTT
Organism: Microcaecilia unicolor; assembly: GCF_901765095.1. Lineage (NCBI taxonomy): Eukaryota > Metazoa > Chordata > Amphibia > Gymnophiona > Siphonopidae > Microcaecilia > Microcaecilia unicolor. The sequence continues at coordinate 122,701,069 of NC_044031.1, read as the reverse complement.
ACGTCTACGCTGGGTATCTCTTGATACATCAGGAAATTATTGAATCTTAAAACCTAGGAATAATTTCTCTCTATTTTTAAAGAACATCCTCAGTAACCATTGTTTATCAGGAGATAATGCCACCGTAGCAACCAATGTCACTGCAGTGGCTATTTCTGAATCAGAAGTTTCTAATATTGCGGAAACGTCCAAAAGTTCTTTATTGGTGTTCCACTGCTTTCCTCGGCAGATAGTAAATTTGTAAAAAGGGAGGAAATTTATCATCCATTAATCCCAAGATTTCTTTCATACATCGTTTCAACATCTCCAGGGGCCTAATTGTAGGAACCCTTGGAAAATTCAAAAAGCGGAGGTTATTACTCCTTACAAAGTTTTCAAAAGTCTCACATTTAGTTCTTAAATTAGTCAAATCTTTAACCATTAAGGTCTGTAAATGCTGAACAGTAGAAAGATCTTTATCCGTTTGATTCACTAGCGAGAGTAACTCCGCTTCTATTTCAGTTTTTTGTACTCTCACCTCTACTTTAGAAAGCTTTTGTGTTAGAACACTAGTTTGTGAAAAGAGAGTCTTACCTAAGTCAGAAATTAAATTCCAAAGAGAATCCAACGTTACCTCAGGAGGCTTCTTATGGAAAAATTCAGGAATTATAGCACCCACCAGTTCAGAGGACTCACTAATCAGACCAATTTCAGGCATACTTTGAACTCCTGTTTTAGACGCTGCAGTGTTGTTCGCTTGAGGACTCACTAACTTCTCTCCTCCAGTCTCCCCTAGGAGTAAATGAGCCTCACTCACGGCAATACCCAGCAAATCTCCCACTAAGGGTACCACCAGCTCTAGAAGGGGAGAACTCGATTCTCGTGGCTGCGGGGGAGGAGCTCTTCCGTTGGGGCTCAAAGATGTCTCTAGCCCTGGAGATGCCGCGGTTCCCCCTGTTAAAGCTGGCGCCTCCATTGGGACCGCTCCTGACCTCTGTTCCAGCCGTTGACTTCTCAAATGACGGTCCATCGGACCTATAGTGGGTTCAGGTGGCTGGTGGGCTCGAGCAGCTCCCTTTCCCCGACGCTTAGGCATCTCAGTAAAAGCGGAGGGAAAGTGAAGTTTGCAGCACTTCAGGTATCTGCGGCCATCTTGGATCCCAGCCGCACCACTGGAGGAAATTTTAAGTTCAGTTTATTAAATAACTCTTGGAGAAATCTAAACAATCCAAGTAAGTGAGAGTTCAGATACATTGTATACCTTTACGGTTTAAAGTTTGTTTCTCAAATTGTTGCAGTATTAAAGCATGAGAGATTATCAGTTTCTTCAAAAGGGCTTTATAACCTGTGCTGCTGCTGAAGCATTTCCTCAGATTTAGAGTTCAAATCCTTTAGTTCGTATTAATCTACTAATAAAATTTGTGATTATGAAGATTTGGAGGATCTCATGGTCTTAGTTAAAAGTTGAAGGCTTGCAACAAAGTCTTTTAAGATCACTATGGGGCTCTTTTACAAAGGTGTGTAAGGGCCTAAGCGCATTCAGCGTGTACCAAATTGGCATTACCCAGTGGTAATCAGCAGTGGGCGTACACTGCATGCCTACTGCCTGGGTAGCACGTGAGACCTAAGTCAATGGATGGTGGTAAGATAGGCCGAAAGTGGACGAACACTGGTTTTTATTTTGCCACACGTCCATGTGTATGCTGTGTAATCGGGACAGGAGAATCTGCATTCATAAGTACATAAGTACATAAGTAGTGCCATACTGGGAAAGACCAAAGGTCCATCTAGCCCAGCATCCTGTCACCGACAGTGGCCAATCCAGGTCAAGGGCACCTGGCACGCTCCCCAAACGTAAAAACATTCCAGACAAGTTATACCTAAAAATGCGGAATTTTTCCAAGTCCATTTAATAGCGGTCTATGGACTTGTCCTTTAGGAATCTATCTAACCCCTTTTTAAACTCCGTCAAGCTAACCGCCCGTACCACGTTCTCCGGCAACAAATTCCAGAGTCTAATTACACGTTGGGTGAAGAAAAATGTTCTCCGATTCGTTTTAAATTTACCACACTGTAGCTTCAACTCATGCCCTCTAGTCCTAGTATTTTTGGATAGCGTGAACAGTCGCTTCACATCCACCCGATCCATTCCACTCATTATTTTATACACTTCTATCATATCTCCCCTCAGCCGTCTCTTCTCCAAGCTAAAAAGCCCTAGCCTTCTCAGCCTCTCTTCATAGGAAAGTCGTCCCATCCCCACTATCATTTTCGTCGCCCTTCGCTGTACCTTTTCCAATTCTACTATATCTTTTTTGAGATACGGAGACCAGTACTGAACACAATACTCTAGGTGCGGTCGCACCATGGAGCGATACAACGGCATTATAATATCCGCACACCTGGACTCCATACCCTTCCTAATAACACCCAACATTCTATTCGCTTTCCTAGCCGCAGCAGCACACTGAGCAGAAGGTTTCAGCTTATCATCGACGACGACACCCAGATCCCTTTCTTGATCCGTAACTCCTAACGCGGAACCTTGCAAGACGTAGCTATAATTCGGGTTCCTCTTACCCACATGCATCACTTTGCACTTGTCAACATTGAACTTCATCTGCCACTTGCACGCCCAATCTCCCAGTCTCGCAAGGTCCTCCTGTAATCGTTCACATTCCTCCTGCGACTTGACGACCCTGAATAATTTTGTGTCATCGGCGAATTTAATTACTTCACTAGTTATTCCCATCTCTAGGTCATTTATAAATACATTAAAAAGCAACGGACCCAGCACAGACCCCTGCGGGACCCCACTAACTACCCTCCTCCACTGAGAATACTGGCCACGCAATCCTACTCTCTGCTTCCTATCTTTCAACCAGTTCTTAATCCATAATAATACCCTACCTCCGATTCCATGACTCAGGGGCCCTTTTACTAAGCCATGGCAAAAAGTGGCATGTGGCAGTGCAAAGACGTCTTTTGGGCGCATGCTGGGCCAGTTTTTACCCAGGATGCGGTATAAAAACTGGCCCAGCATGCGCCCAAAAGATGCCCTTGCACTACCGCATGCCACTTTTTGCTGTGGCTTAGTAAAAGGGCCCCTGAATGCAGATTCTCCTGTTCCGATTACGCAGCATACACCATGTGGAGAAAAAAGACCTTGGCATACCAAGGGCCCTGTTTACTAAGCCGCACAAACATTTTAGCGCGCGCTAAAAATTAGCATGTGCTAACGCTAGAGACACCGTCTCTATCATTAGTGCGTGCTAATTTTCAGTGTGTGCTAAAAAGTTAGTGTGCCTACAGCGCCACTTAGTAAACAGGGCCCCAAGTCTTCCACTTGTATATCTAGCAACTCAAGTCACTTCGACATCATGGTAAATCAGCTTCAGTCGGAAAAAGGGAAAAATCTGCAATAATGGGAACATAACCACATAGACAGCTGAGCAGAATATGATACTTAGCTTTAATTATGTTTATACTTGGTCCATAGCTCAGCTTTCCTCACACCCGACAAAGAATCCTTGTTTTGCCACAGCTGCTTCAGGGGATAAAGGTATGTTCCATGACCACAGTGATCATCAATAATGGCGTTCTGACTCTCCAGCCCAGATGCCAAACTTCAACCACTGCCCAATACCAAGACTAAATACCTGGCAGTGGAGTTTTTTTCTGACCTATGATGGCGAAGTGACTTGTGTTGCTAGATTTGTAAGTTCAACACTTGGTATGCTGCGCTCTTTCTTTCTCCACATGGTGTATATTGTGTAATTGGGACAGGAGACTCTGCATATAGTGTTCTTAAGAGACTTTGTGGTGAACCTTTTGTTACTGAGTCTCTTGCTTGAGCGTTATTTGGTCTTTAGTTAAAAGTTTTCATGTGCTTTTAGAAACGTTTATGGCAGTTTGGAATAGGTTAAGCTGTATTTTTTATTGTGAGATATATATATAGAGGTAGTTTGGTAGAAAAAACAGATTACAAAATAGTCCTTTTAGTAAGGAGCTGGCCTCATGAACATAAGGTTCTGAGTTCTAAACTCGCATTAATGATCTTTATATGTGAGTCCCCCTTTTTTAATGATTTTTTTTTTCAAATAATTTGTTTCTGAATCATTAACATTTTTCAATTCCTTTTTAAATGATTTAAAAGGACAGACCCCCCTGCCTGCTCGCCCAACTCTCCGTCCGTGGCCACCCAGCCTAACTGTGCATTTCCTAGTGATCTAGTGGCCTTATCAGGCGGCAGGAAAGTACCCCACTTAGTCCTGCTCTGCAGCCGCCACTCTCTTGCTGGTGCCGTTCTTTTTCAAAATGGCCACCGAGACTTCAAGCGGTAATCGCATGAGAGTACTGCTTGAAGTCTTGGTGGCCATTTTGAAAAAGCACGGCACCAGCAAGAGAGCAGCAGGGTAGGAAAGAGAGGTTTTTTTCCTGCCCCCGAAACAGTACTCCTGCTGCAGCTCCTACTCCTCCTACCTCAGGTGAACGTGGGGGTGTCTGGAGAGAGTGACTGTAAAAAAAAAAAAACAAAAAAAAACAAATGAGGCATGCTGTGGGTGGCTATTAAAAAGAATGCTGTGGATGGTAGGGGACTGAAAAAAAGGGGATGCTATGGATGAGAGGCGGCTATAAAAAAAAGAGATTCTGTGGGTGCTTGGGAGGGGGCTGCAAAAAAAAGGGGGATGCTGGGGGAGGGGGAGGGGCTGTAAAAAATTGAAAATGTGCACAGAATTTGAAAACTTTGTGCACAGAATTTTAATTTTTTTGGGGTGCAGAATTCTGGCAGGAGTAAATGCATGCATATAAGTTACCATTCATTATTCTCAATACCACAATGCAAAGACAGAGCTAAAGCAAAAATCAAACACTGAAACGGAGGGAAAATCCTGAGAGCCCCACCTCTAGCAGATACGTCAACACCGTGGAAACCTGAATGCGGAGTGCCACAAGGATCACCGCTCTCACCAACTCTTTTTAACTTAATGATGACACCACTAGCCAAATCGTTATCCAACCAAGGATTCAGCCCATACATCTATGCAGACGATATCACGATATACATCCCATTCAAACAAGATATAACCGAAATCACAAATGAAATCACACATAGTCTTCAAATAATGAACTCATGGGCAGACACATTCCAGCTAAAGCTAAACACAGAAAAAACACAATGCCTCATCCTGTCCTCACAATATAATACAAACAAACCCAATGCCATAAATACCCCAGATTACACCCTACCGGTCTCAGACTGCTTGAAAATTCTGGTAGTCACAATCGACCGAAATCTCACATTCGAAGACCATGCGAAAAATACAGCAAAGAAAATGTTCTACTCAATGTGGAAACTTAAAAGGATCAAACCTTACTTCCCAAGGGAAATATTCTGCAGCTTAGTACAGTCAACGGTGCTAAGCCATCTAGACTACTGCAATGCCATTTATGCCGGATGCAAAGAACAAATCATTAAGAAGCTTCAAACAGCTCAAAATACAGCAGCCAGACTCATATTTGGGAAAGCAAAATACGAAAGCGCCAAACCCCTAAGAGAAAAACTACACTGGCTCCCACTAAAAGAATGAATTGCGTTCAAAGTTTGCACTCTCGTCCACAAAATCGTTCACGGAGAAGCCCTGACCTATATGGCAGACCTTATAGATTTGCCTACTAGGAACGCAAACAGATCAGCACGAACATTCCTCAATCACCACTATCCTAACTGCAAAGGGCTAAAATACAAATCCACATATGTGACCAGTTTCTCATACATCTGAACGCAACTATGGAACGCACTACCGAAGGCCATAAAAACAACGCAAGACCTAACTATATTCCGAAGGCTACTGAAAACAGATTTGTTCAAGAAGGCATACCACAAACATCCAGCTTAAATATTAAATAATAAGACTATACACGACCTAGGCACAACCGAAATCGTATCACTGACTGATTAATCTCTTGCTATTAATGAACAAGTACTACCACTTTAATCCTTATGTCGAATATAGTATTTCCTTTAGTCGATGACCTAATATATGTTACAATCCAATTTACTACTCAGGAATCTTCATGTAATACCATAATGTACTCTTCTTTACCAAGTCTGTATGAACATGATATACACTTATACCATGATTTGTCTCACGTATGTTATGTTCCATGTTCGCTACCAAGTATGTATGCACCTTAACACAACACTATTTGTAATTCTGTTACCCGGAAATGGCAACCGCCATTACGGCAAATGTAAGCCACATTGAGCCTGCAAATTGGTGGGAAAATGTGGGATACAAATGCTACAAATAATAATAATAATACATTTGGGCAATTACTTCATAGGCATTAAAAAACACCTCGTAAATGACTCAAACTCAGCTCTGTACTGTGCAGAAATTACAGTGAAAAAATCATTAGAACCAGAAACATAACTTATCTGCTTTAAATGAAGACTTGGTCCCACCACGTTTCTGGTTCTAATGATTTTTTCACTGTAATTTCTGCATGGTACAGAGCTGAGTGTGAGTCATTTATGAGGTCTTTTTTTTATGCCTATGAAGTAATTGCCCATAAAGCCTTGTTAAAAGTTATCTGCTAGAAATGGGACTCTGAGGCTTTTCCTGCATTTTAGTGTTTAATTTTCACTTTAGCTCTATCTCATTGTGGTATTGAGACTAATGAATGTTGGTCCAGCTTGCTTTTTGATGATGATGATGATGGGAGAGTATTGTTGGATGATTTATTCTTTCTCCATTTCTAAGTTATCGTCTTATATTAATTTTCTGAATTGTCATTATATCTGAAGCCTTATCCTCAGTAAAGTGAGTTATTTGTGAGAGAATTATACTTGTGAATTGTGAATTTGAATGGGATATCCTGTCTGCAAGTACCAGGTTTATCTTTAATTACATTATATTACATAGAAATTTTTAAAATGTGCATTCATACCATTTGATTTATTTGGATTATCTTTTTTATTGTTTCTGAAGTTGTGCTTTTTCCCTTGATGCAGCCTGATTGGCAAAATATGGCCACGTTGGGTGTGATTGTTTAGATTTTTCCAAATGTTACAGTTATTTAATAAAATAAACTTTAATTTCTTTTGTTTTTTCTATATTCTTGTGTTTTGCTATATCCTTGTTTTATCAAAGCAAAGCTTACATGCCCTTCTAACTTTAAACAGAGCATAGAGAGGTGTACCTGCCATCTTTTACTATATTATTTATCCCTATACTTATGGTTATTTTTGATACCTTATTTTTGTTCATAGTTTCTACACTTGTTCTGCTTAACTTTTGGGTCTAGGATCTTTAGATTGTTTTTTGTCAAGTTGTCTGGTATCAGATATTGAATTTAAAAAAAAAGTGTTTCAAGATATTTGGTATCAGATGTTGAATTAAAAAAAAGGTATTTCAAAAGATATATATATATATTTTTTTTCCTCATCCCACTTCCATGTCGAAAGAGACCTTGGTATAAGATATTGAATTTACAAAAAGTGTTTCAAGATATTTTATATCTATATATAATACATTTTTTTGTTATCCCACTTCCATGTTGAAAGAGACCTACCTTGTCACCCAGACGGCTCTGAACACCCTCATTCATGAACATACCACTCTGACTCCCTTTATTGGAAGCATAAATTTTATAGATGTGGGAACAAAACGGGCAAAATGCTGGCACGAGTGGTGAAGACATGGGGCAGTTCTAGAGCAGTCCCAAGCTTGTGAACAGCTGCTGGTACTGTTACTAACCATACTGATCAGATTGCCCAATCTTTTCTTGATTCTTTTTAGGCCCTTTACGAGGAGCAGCCTGTAGCTCCGTTGGCGGATAATGCTTCATTTTTGGACACTTCCCAGCTCCCAGTACTTCCTCCAGAGGCGATCTTGGCTCTAAATGCACCAGTCACTGGCAAGGAGTGTTGCAATTAGCAATTAAAACACTTAAACCCTCTCAGCCCCAGGAAGCGACGGGTTCTCTGGGGAGTTCTATAAATGTCTTCAAATTCAGTTAATAGGCCTGCTGCTCAACTACTATGATTCTGTGGTGGCTGAAGGGCATTTTCCACTCCACAAGAACACTGCTCCAATAACACTGCTTCCCAAACTGACAAAGCCTTGAGATCAGGCTGCTTCCATATAGGCCAATTTCACTCATTAATGTTGATATTAAACTATTATCTAAAATTATAGCAACGCAATTGGTGACCTTTTTACCTCAATTGGTGGGGAGGGAGCAAGTGGGCTTCTTAAAGTGCTGGCAATCGGTCTTAAATGTCCATAAAGACTTACTAGTGATCACTCACTCCCAAATACACAAAGTACCTGCACTGGCATTAAGCCTTGATGCAGAAAAGGCTTTCGACCAAGTAAGGTGGACCTTTCTATTCACAATTGTGTGGCTGGTTTCTTCGAGCAGTGGAGGCATTGTACTCTTGACCGATGGCTCAGCTACTAGTGAATGGGGGAGCAAACCGCTTCCTTTCTCATTGCTCGTTGGATGAGACAGGTGTGCCCCCCCCCTATTGCCCCTTCTCTTCATTTTATCTATGGAACCTTTAATGTGCCTGATAAATGCTGACCCTTTAATCCCTGGGGTGCAAATCTGTGACTACACAATTAAAGCACTAGCTTTTGCAGATGACTTGTTGATCCTTCTTGTTGATCCATAGCAGTCTCTCCCCCGATTGTGGTGTTTAATAATGGATTCTAGAAGACTCTCTGGTCTTGTTCTAAATCTTGATAAATCCAAGGCTCTGCTCCCATCAGTGCCTGTTGGGTCCTTTTCCTTTGCAGTGGGAAGACCAGGCGCTCAAATACCTGGGTGTCCATATTCCTGCAGATCTGTTCCTTCTCTACTGTCTCAATATTAATCCATTCTATCTGTACGGGCAAGAAATTACAACTTTGGGAGGGCCTATCCTCTGTCTTTCTGGAGCAACAATCAAGGTCCACAGACATTTTTTGAGCGCGACTGTTCAGCTGTACCCTGCATACAGGATCTGGGTATCCACTATCCCCTGAAGAAGCCCCATTGTGAAACGGGTCCATCAGGTTTGGATGCCTTCCTGGGACGGTTGTACTCAGTCAAGCTCGGCCAGTTAAGTTGAATTTACTAACAACATTTGCAGCACTGTGGGGGAAACTGTTCGATTTTTAAAAAATTTTTTTCACATAAAGGCTATATGAAAAATAATAAACAAATTAAATGATTTGCACAACCACATGTAGGTTGGATTGGGGGGGGGGGGGGGGGGTTGTGACCGATGATTACAGAGAAGAACTGTGACCAGTAAGATTCAGACTATTCTTTCAAGCTTTGCAGCTGATGGCCACAAATTTCTGAGGTCTTTTGCCCCGTTTTTTTGTTTTTTATGTGCTTAACCTATACCAACATTAAGCTTGCTTTTTGTGCCATGTTGAATAAAACAATAAAAATGATTTAAACATATAAGTATACATTTTTGTGCTACTTAAAAAGCCAACTTGGGCTTTTTACAGATTTGGGATGTTTCTGAGGCTGAACTAAAGCACACACTTCAGTGAAAGTCATAAATTAGGGTCAGTTCAGCACAAAATAATTTTCCAATATATTAACACTGAAAACTTAATTATAAGAGAATACTGAAATAGCACTGTATTAGCAGTTCTTTGACATTGGAAATATGAGATGTGCTAAAAAGAAGATAGACTATGTTAATATAGTTCAAGATGCACTGTTTTACCACCTCAGCCTACCCAAGGTTATTTGTATTCTTAAGCACGAACTTCTTTCTCTAATGCTATGTGCACACTTCTTGCTTGAGAACATAGCTGTTTTATGAGTTCTGGGTGTGTTTGATTCAGAATTAGATCACCCTGCACTTTGCTGTAGCTAGTATGCACAGCTTTTCTTTCTTGTTTTGTTTTTACATACATTCCTTTGGGTAAACCATGTGTGTAGCCTGGTGGCTGGAAGAGCCACTTTGAGGTGGCAACTCAGGTCCATTAGGTCTCTGTCCTTGAACAAGTCATTTTGTATCAAGTTTGCTTAGTACAATTGGGTAATAATAAATAGGAAAGCAGAACATAAGATTAGCCATACTGGGTCAGACCAATGGTCCATCTAGCCCAGTATCCTGCTTCCAGGAGCAGCTAATTCAGGTCACAGGTACCTGACAGATTCCTAAATAGTAGTAAGATTCATGCTACTGATCCCAGGGACAAGAAATGGTTTTACCAATGTATGTCTCAATAGCAGACTATAGACTTTTCCTAAAGGAACTTGTCCAAACATTTTTTAAATCCAGATATGATAACGGCTGTTACCACATCCTTCTGTTCATTTTAAAAGTAGTGCCATGTAACTTCCTTGAGTGCCTCCTAGTCTTTGTATGTTTACCTGTTCTACACCACTAAGTATTTTGTAGACCTCAATCATATCCCTCCCCAGCCGTCTCTTTTCCAAGCTGAAGAGTCCTAACTTCTTAAGCCTTTTCTCATATGAGGAGTTCCATCCCCTTAATTATTTTGGTCACCCTTCTTTGAACCTTTTCTAATTCTGCTATATGTTTTTTAAGATACGGTAACCAGAATTGCACACAATACTAGGTGTGGTCACACCATGGACTGATACAGAGGCATTATAATATTTTTGTCTTATTTTCTGTCTCTTCCTATATAATAATTCTCACCGCCAACGTTCTAATGTGCCTGGGACCGTGCCTCCCTCTGAGGTGGTCTGCTAGGCAGGCACGCACTGACGTCAGTGACAGCTGATTCCAAAGCAAGGGGAGGAGTAGGGAAACACGCGGAGTGTGTTTTCTTACTCCTCCCCCTGCCTGGGAATCAGCTGTCAGTGCTCCGCTACCTGCCACTTCGGAGCAAGTGGCAGGGAGCGGTCCAACACTGCCCCCCCCCCTCGCCACATCACCAACCCCCCCACCCGACGACCATGAACACCCCGTATCCCCTCATGCACCTCCCACCCAGTTCAACACTCCACCCTCCCTCCGATTTCAACCCCCTCCCCGTGTTACAGCCCCCTGTACCGCCCTTCCGAGACGCTGTCAACCACCCTTCTCTGCGAAAACTGTCCCCTGCCGCCGTCCAGTACCTGTGCTGACGGGGGACCCCAACCCCCGTCAGCCGAAGTTCTGTGCTGGCCTTCGCAGCGTTGCTTCTTCAATCATCATCTTCTGTTGAAGTTCCTCTGCGTGCGTCTGAGACGCACGCAGAGGAACTTCAACAGAAGATGATGATTGAAGAAGCAACGCTGCGAAGGCCAGCACAGAGCTTTGGCTGACGGGGGTTGGGGCCCCTCGTCAGCACAGGTACTGGACGGCGGCGGGGGGCAGTTTTTGCCGACAAGGGGGGGGGGGTCGACAGGGTCGTGGAAGGGCGGTACAGGGGGCCGAAACGCGGAGGAGGGGGGTGGCCTTGCTAGCGCCCGTTTCCTTCCGTCAAGAAACGGGCATTTTAAACTAGTTTCTAATAATTCCTAGAAATCTGTTTGCTTTTTTGGCTGTGCCACACACTGATTTCAGTAGATTGTCCATGATGACACCTACATCTTCTTGGGTGCTGACTCCTAAGTGGATCTTGGCATCAAATAACTATGATTTCGATTATTCCCAATGTGCATCACTTTGCATTTGTCCACATTAAATTTTATCTGCCATATGGATGCCCAATCTTCCATCTTCCTAAGGTCTTCCTGCAATTTTTCACAATCCACATACATTCTAACAACTCTGAATAGGTTTGTCATCTGCAAATGTAATCACCTCACTCGTTCCCATTTCCAGATCATTAATAAATAGGTTAGATAGCACCAGTCCCAGTACAGACTCTTGAAGCACTCAACTTAGGACCGGTCTTAGGCAGGTGCGACAGGGGCGGTCATACAGGGCCTTGTGCTTCCAGGAGCCTCAGTGTGGCCCTCCTTTTTTTTCCTCCCCACGTTGAATCTAGTGTTTCTTCCTCCCGCATCCTCAAGTTACTTTACCCCCCCTCCCCCCCGGCACCGGCTGCATTAAGAAAGCACACTACAGTGGCCAGTGTCAAGATCTTCCCTCTGCTGGTCCTCCCCGTGTGGAAGCAGGAAGTTGCTACACAGAAGGAGGGACCAGCAGAGGGAAGGCCCCAACACCGGCTGCAGCAGTGCAGGACCGGTGCCCTAAACTACCCTCCTTGTCTCTTTCTCTCTTCTTGCCCCCCACTATTTGCCCTCTGTCACTGAGAGAATTGGCCATTTAACCCTCTCCTCTGTTTTCTATCCATCAACCAATTCGTAATCCACAACAGAACACTGCCTCCCATTTCATGACTCTTTATTTTTCTCTGGAGCCTCTCATGAGGGACTAACACTTTCTGAAAATCTGGATTCACTATCAGGCTTATTTTTGAAAGTGATCGCCGGCGATCTTCCGACATAAATCGGGAGATGGCCGGCAATCTCACAAAAGTGGCGAAATCGGTTTAATCGAAAGCTGCTTTTTTGACACCATTGCCGCTTTCCCGTCGCCAAGACGGCGAAACTTCAAGGGGGCGTGTCGGCGGCGAAGCGAAGGCGGGACATGGGCGGGCATGGGCGTGGCTACCAGATGGCCGGCTTTTGCGGATAATGGAAAAAAACGGTGTTAATCAGTATTTCGCCAGTTTTCCTTGGTCCTTTTATTTTCACGACCAAGCCTCAAAAAGGTGCCCGAAATGACCAGATGACCACCGGAGGGAATGGGGGATGACCTCCCCGTACTCCCCCAGTGGTCACCAACCCCCTCCCACACTAAAACAATAAAACTAAAAACCTTTTTTGCCAGCCTCAAATGTCATACTCAGCTCCCTGACAGCAGTATGCAGGTCCCTGGAACAGTTTATGGTGGTTGCAGTGGACTTCAGGCAGGTGGACCCAGGCCCATCCCCCCCCTACCTGTTACACTTGTGGTGGTAAGTGTTGAGCCCTCCAAACCCCCCCAAAACCCACTGTACCCACATGTAGGTGCCCCTCATCACCCATAAGGACTATGGTAGTGGTGTAGAGTTGTGGGGAGTGGGTTTTGGGGGGCTCAGCACCCAAGGTAAGGGAGCTATGCACCTGGGAGGTATTTGTATAGTTTTAAAAAATTTTTAGAAGTGCCCCCTAGGGTGCCCAGTTGGTGTCCTGGCATGTGAGGGGGACCAGTGCACTACAAATGCTGGCTCCTCCCCCGACCAAATGCCTTGGATGTCACCGGGTTGGAGATCGTCGGCATTTTTTTCCATTATTGCTGAAAAACAAAACCGGCCATCTCAAACCCAGCAAACTCTGGCATTTGGCCGGGCTAAACCGTATTATCGGAAAAAAAAAAAAGATGGCCGGCCATCTTTTTTGATAATACGGTTCCGGCCAGCTGTTGCGCCGCCAAAACCGACGACGTTCGATTATGCCCCTCCACATCGACCAGCTCACCTTTATCCACATATTTATTTACGCATTCAGTGAAATGAAGCAAATTGGTGAAGCAAGACTTCCCTTGGCTGAATCCATGTTAATTGTGTCCCATTAAACCATGTTTGTTTATGTGTTCAGGGATTTTATTCTCTGTCCTTTCCTGGTTCTCTTCCTACCTCTCCCTCCGCACCTGTAGTGTTCACTCTGGTGGATCCTCTTTTACTTCTATCCCTCTGCCTGTCGGCGTACCTCAGGGTTCTGTTCTTGGTCCCCTTCTCTTTTCTATCTACACTTCTTCCCTTGGTTCATTAATCTCATCCCATGGCTTTTCCTACCATCTCTATGCTGATGACTCCCAAATCTACCTTTCTACTCCTGATATCTCACCTTGCATCCAAACCAAAGTTTCAGCGTGCTTGTCTGACATTGCTGTCTGGATGTCTCAACGCCACCTGAAATTAAATATGACCAAAACCGAGCTTCTCATTTCCCCCCCCAAACCCACCTTTCCGCTCCCCCCGTTTTCTATTTCTGTTGATGGCTCTCTCATTCTCCCTGTCTCCTCAGCTCGAAACCTTGGGGTCATCTTTGACTCTTCTCTCTCCTTCTCTGCTCATATCCAGCAGATGGCCAAGACCTGTCGTTTCTTTCTTTGCAACATCCGTAAAATCCACCCCTTTCTTTCCGAGCACGCTACCAAAACCCTCATCCACACCCTTGTCACCTCTCGTTTAGACTACTGCAATCTGCTTCTTGCTGGCCTCCCACTTAGTCACCTCTCCCCTCTCCAGTCGGTTCAAAACTCTGCTGCCCGTCTCATCTTCCGCCAGGGTCGCTTTATTCATACTACCCCTCTCCTCAAGACCCTTCACTGGCTCCCTATCCGTTTTCGCATCCTGTTCAAACTTCTTCTGCTAACCTATAAATGTACTCACTCTGCTGCTCCCCAGTATCTCTCCACACTCGTCCTTCCCTACACCCCTTCCCTTGCACTCCGCTCCATGGATAAATCCTTCTTATCTGTTCCCTTCTCCACTACTGCCAACTCCAGACTTCGCGCCTTCTGTCTCGCTGCACCCTATGCCTGGAATAAACTTCCTGAGCCCCTACGTCTTGCCCCATCCTTGGCCACCTTTAAATCTAGACTGAAAGCCCACCTCTTTAACATTGCTTTTGACTCATAACCACTTGTAACCACTCACCTCCACCTACCCTCCTCTCTTCCTTCCCGTTCATATTAATTGATTTGATTTGCTTACTTTAATTATTTTTTGTCTATTAGATTGTAAGCTCTTTGAGCAGGGACTGTCTTTCTTCTATGTTTGTGCAGTGCTGCGTACGCCTTGTAGCGCTATAGAAATGCTAAATAGTAGTAGTAGTAGTAGTAGTATAATAGTTTCTACTATTTTGCCCGGCACTGACATCAGGCTTACCGGCCTGTAATTTCCTGGATCTCCCCATGCTTTCAATGTTATGAAAATGTGCTTCCAGATACCTTCACACTAGTGAGACAGCTGCATTGTTTATACAAACTGTTGGGGTACTGTGGAAGCAAGGTACTGTATAAACTATGCTAATGGTGAAGGATGGATGTGTTCAAAGATGTGGATCAATCTTAATATTTTTTCCATGGATAAAAAGAATCTGAGAAACTACTTAGTACATCTGTACATAATAGTGTTACGTCCTCCAATTATACAGGAAAAGAGAGACTGGTAATGGATGTGGGCCTAACAGTTACTGTTGTTGCATAGCAACCGGTAGAAGTATGCTATTAAATGATTGGAAGTGTTTGCATCAGTTTCATATGGATGAGAAAAAAACCTTCTATCACAGTTAGGGTTTAAGGTGCTCTGTAACACATTTGAATAGCAGTGGGGCTTTTCTTTTTGCTTTTGTTTGGCTTTAAGGAATAAATAACTTCTGTTCAATTTGAAAGCCCTCTGACAATTTCTTTTTTCTTTTTAAGGGAAACAGACAGCTCCGTTGAGCCATCAAAACATGAGTGTTTGCCATCTTAATGCTGTATTATATTTATTTATTTATTTGTAGCATTTATACCCCACTCTTTCTCGCTCGATAGCAGGTTCAGTGCGGCTTACAATGAATGGGTACAAGGTATTACAGAGATAACACAATGTATGGTTACAAAGTCTTATAGAGATAACAAATTGTATAGAGGATGATAAGATAAGAAATGTGGGGGGAAGGATTGAGGTATGGTTAATATTAACGGTGTGGATTAGTGGTGTGGTTTAGGTTCGTAAGTTAAGTTGGGTCGTTCGGATAAGCTCGCTTGAAGAGGTATGTTTTCAGCAGCTTTCGGAAGGGTAGAAGTTCGTTGGTTGCTCGGATGTATCTTGGTATAGCGTTCCAGAGTTGACTGCCTATCACGGAGAAGTTGGAAGCGTAGTAGGTTTTGTATTTCAGGCCTTTGCAATTGGGAAGGTGAAGAAGATTGAGATATGTTCGAGAGGATTTGGACCCATTCCTGTCTGGTAGGTCGATTAGATTGGTCATGTAGCTTGGAGATTCTCCGTGGAGGATCTTGTGGATCAGTGTGTGTACTTTGAAATTTATTCGCTCTTTGATAGGGAGACAATGTAGTTTTTCGCGGAGTGGTGTTGCACTTTCAAATCATGATTTACCAAAAATGAGTCTTGCTACCGTGTTTTGGGCGGTTTGGAGTTTTTTCAGGATTTGGGCTGTGCAACCAATGAAGATGCTGTTACAGTAATTTCATGTCCCCAGAAGGAAAGTTGTCAGTAAATTGTGTGTCTCAAGATGGTGACATAGCAGTACAATTGTGATGCACTCTATCTATTATACCTCCTGGGATGACCGTCTTCAGTGACTGTTTCCTATAGTTTATTAAAACTTGATATACAACTGTTTCAACAGCGTTGGTCACAGCAGTTTACAAATACTAATATAACATAAAAGCATAAAGAAAAGGAAAACCAAAATTTGATAGGATAGGATCACACATACCAAGAGACCATACATACCAGATAGAATCACTGAGATGCCAGGGACCGCGCATGCAGGATACCAAGCTCAATGCTGGGCTGTGACTGATTGTGTTTTTAAAAGTGTCTTAAATTTCACAAATGAAGAGTCTCCTCTAAAATCAGAATGAACAGAAAGAAAAACATAGAAGACCATGTTGCTTCGTAGTGAGCTATTTGAGGTGAGGGTAAACAAGACGATTTGCATTGTGACTTAAGAGTATGAATAGGTGTATAGTGTGGGAGGATAAGTAGGAGGGGACCCAAGTGGTTTGTGCAGGAATCAATGATTGGCTGAATGGTTGCCATTCCCCTGTTGAGGCTTGCTCTTTGTGGCCCAAAGCACTCCGCAAAATGTGGAAACATATGAAGAAATTGTATTTTGTGCCCAGTAGAATGGAATGGGAGGTGGACAATTAAAGCAAAAGCCCCACAAATGAGCCATTTATCCAAGCCTTAAACAACAGTCTTAGTTAAGAAAAATATGGCATCATATAGAGACTTCTATGGTCCGTATGTAAGCATTTATAACAATTCTGGAAAAGAATCTGACTATTAGTGGCTTTCAGGTATTGTAAGTGTGTAGCTCTGATAATTAGGCAAAGTATAGGGATGAATATAATGGCACATTATTTTATATGTTGACTTTAGTTAACATTGTATGATTAATTTATGCTGCAGCCCAAATTGTTGGCCAGACTGGATGGACCATACAGGTCTTCATCTGCCATCGTTTACTAAGTTACTTTGATATGATCTAAACTAGAGACCGACTGAGTTTCAGTTTCAGATTTGGCACCAAAACCATCCCGAAACCCGGGTTGCCAGTGCATTTTCAGCTGAAACCAAAACTCTCTGCCCCCTCCCATCCTGCTTGACTACCTACAGGCCCTCTCCAGGCCTAACCAAAGAAGCCCTGGTGGTCTAGTAGTTTCTTTGGGGGAAGGAATATACTCCACTCATTCCTGCCTGGTGCTGCTGCTTTGTAGAAATGGCTGCAGAGACTTCCTGCAGCAGCCTTGCGAGACTGTCGTGGGAGATCCCAGCAGCCACCTTGAAATTAGAAACCAGCATGGTCAGGAGTGAGTTTTCTGCCCATGCTGGTTCCAGTCTGAAAGTGGCTGCTGGGACCTCTCATGGCAAACTCAGCAACCATTTGTATTGGAACCACCAGTGCGCGGGAGCAAGTGGAGTGGCTCCTGCGCCCACTACTTACCAATGATGAGGTAGGTCCAGGAGGGGGCCACCACTGGGGGGTGGACTTGGAAAGGGAATTTTTTGGTTCGGTGGACGAGGGAGTGGAGGCTGTTGAGGGGGATGGGTTTGTTTTCGTTTCCGCTGAAACTGAGTGTCCAGTTTTGGTCACAGATTTGGTTACGGCAGAAACCAAAGATCCTGGTTTCAGTCGGGTTCTAATTTAAACATATTTTTTTTTTACATTTATACCCCGCGCATTCCCACTCATGGCAGGCTCAATGCGGCTTACATGGGGCAATGGAGGGTTAAGTGACTTGCCCAGAGTCAGAAGGAGCTGCCTGTGCCTGGTGGGAATCAAACTCAGTTCCTCAGTTCCCCAGGACCAAAGTCTACCACCCTAACCACTAGGCCACTCCTCCACTCCACATATGGCCATAGTAGTCACCAGTGTGTCTTTTCTAGCAAACAAGGTGCCGGTACTCAAATGCTAGGCCACCCTTCAGGAGTGGGGTGATCACTGAGGAACCCACCCCATAATAGCCAGACCCCCTGCAACCAGTCACAGAATCTATTACAAGACAGAATTGGTGTGTAGTGTCTGAGCTCTATCATTAAAACTCGGGGTCCATGGGTCAATTTTAGCAGACAATGGAAAAGATGCCGGTACTCAGTACCCCCTCAAAAAAAGCCCTGGTAGTCCCAATCTGACATGTTGCGGCTATATCATTGGGCACAAATGCTGCTTTCAAATCACATTTGAGAAGGCTGTTCTTTAAGGGAGATTTTCTTTTTCGGATGGACCATAAAAAGCTTAAGGATTAGGACAAATCCAGCTCCCAGAGGCATCCAGAAAATAGGGTTCAGGGAATCTCTGTGAACTGCAAACAAATATGTGAAAATCAGAAACCCTTACATGGAACTCTGAAGTACAGGAGAGCTGGGTGGAGGTGTTCTGCTGACATGGGCCTGGGCATCTTTTAGATATTTGGGAATAGACCTACCAGTGGATCTTAAACAATTGTACTCCTGCAATATATCAACTTCATTGGACATTACAGAAACACAGCTACATAACTGGAGGGCTCTTCTGTTGTCCCTTAGTGGTAGAATCTGCCTTTATAAAATGACATTTTTTGCAAATGGTTATACAGGAATTTGTAGGATTGTTCAAAGTACTAGGTCAAAGTACTTAGGTAAAAGTAAAAATAAATGTATATTTTAGTACTAAAGTAAAAGTACAGTGAAGAACACATTAAAGAATTTGCTTAAGTGACATTAAAAAAAATTGTCTAATATAATACTTTTTGAGTAACAAGTAAAAGTACCACAACTGCAATGAATGCAGTTATTGTTAACATTTTTATCTTAACAACAATCTCTGTCTGAAACACTTGACTTCCTTATAGCAAGAATGCTGAGGAGGGAAGTGGCCAAGATGGTGGCGTGAACCTGTGTTGCTAGTTACTACTACTTAACATTTCTAGAGCGCTACTAGGGTTACGCAGCTGTCTCACTAGTGTGAAGGTAGTGGAAGCACATTTTCATAACATTGAAAGCATGGGGAGATCCAGGAAATTACAGGCCGGTAAGCCTGATGTCAGTGCCGGGCAAAATAGTAGAAACTATTATAAAGAATAAAATCCCTGCACACTTAAACAAACATGGTTTAATGGGACACAATTAACATGGATTCAGCCAAGGGAAGTCTTGCTTCACCAATTTGCTTCATTTCACTGAATGCGTAAATAAATATGTGGATAAAAGTGAGCTGGTCGATGTGGAGGGGCATAATCGAACGTCGCCGGTTTTGGCGGCGCAACAGCTGGCTGGAACCGTATTATTGAAAAAGATGGCCGGCCATCTTTTTTTTTTCGATAATACGGTTTAGCCCGGCCAAATGCCAGAGTTTGCTGGGTTTGAGATGGCCGGTTTTGTTTTTCAGCGATAATGGAAAAAAATGCCGACGATCTCCAACCCGGTGACATCCAAGGCATTTGGTCGGGGGAGGAACCAGCATTTGTAGTGCACTGGTCCCCCTGACATGCCAGGACACCAACTGGGCACCCTAGGGGGCACTTCTAAAATTTTTTTAAAACTATACAAATACCTCCCAGGTGCATAGCTCCCTTACCTTGGGTGCTGAGCCCCCCAAAACCCACTCCCCACAACTCTACACCACTACCATAGTCCTTATGGGTGAAGGGGGGCACCTACATTTGGGTACAGTGGGTTTTGGGGGGGGGGGGTTGGAGGGCTCAACACTTACCACCACAAGTGTAACAGGTAGGGGGGGGATGGGCCTGGGTCCACCTGCCTGAAGTCCACTGCAACCACCATAAACTGTTCCAGGGACCTGCATACTGCTGTCAGGGAGCTGGGTATGACATTTGAGGCTGGCAAAAAAGGTTTTTAGTTTTATTGTTTTAGTGTGGGAGGGGGTTGGTGACCACTGGGGGAGTACGGGGAGGTCATCCCCCATTCCCTCCGGTGGTCATCTGGTCATTTCGGGCACCTTTTTGAGGCTTGGTCGTGAAAATAAAAGGACCAAGGAAAACTGGCGAAATACTGATTAACACCGTTTTTTTTCCATTATCCGCAAAAGCCGGCCATCTGGTAGCCACGCCCATGTCCCGCCTTCGCTTCGCCGCCGACACGCCCCCTTGATCTTTCACCGGCTTGGCGACGGGAAAGCGGCAATGATGTCAAAAAAGCAGCTTTCGATTAAACCGATTTCGCCACTTTTGTGAGATTGCCGGCCATCTCCCGATTTATGTCGGAAGATCGCCGGCAATCACTTTCGAAAATAAGCCTGATAGTGAATCCAGATTTTCAGAAAGTGTTAGTCCCTCATGAGAGGCTCCAGAGAAAAATAAAGAGTCATGAAATGGGAGGCGCTGTTCTGTTGTGGATTACGAATTGGTTGATGTTTAATGTGGGATTTAAGATGAGATGATCCACTGTTTGTGAGTCAAGGTTTGCAATAGTAAAATCCTATTCCAGGTTTTGCTGTTTCATTTGGTTTACTGAGGAATCATCATTTAGGTGTCTCTTCCACTTTTACTTTTTACTTTTAACTGCAAGCATCAGCAGCAACTAGGTAAAAGTAGTAAAAAAAAAATTGGTGACATTATTACTTCAGTAAAAGTAACAAATGTTTACTGTACTTCTTTACAAGTAAGAATGACAAAACGTTTACTTAAGTACAGTAACTATTTATGCTTGCTTAGTTACTATACAACACTGGAACTTGCAAAATTTTGCTTGGGTGGGGGGCAAAAAGGTTAAGGTAAGATTTAAGAGACTTCAGGGTTTCTGGAGAAGTGGAGGATTAAGGTTACCAGACATAGAAAATATAATAGGGCTTCCCTGCTGCACAACTTGATAGACTGGGCATTAAATCATCAAGACTATATCTGTATTTACACCCCTGGCACCTAAAATGTATTTTACAGGTAGTCATATAGGTTATCTAAACATTTTAATCAGAGTATGTTAGTGCAACTTTTGTGAGAAGGAGGAGATCCGGGAAATTATAGACCGGTGAGTCTGACGTTGGTGCCAGGCAAAATGGTAGAGACTATTATTAAAAACAAAATTACAGAGCATATGCAAAAGAATGGATTAATGAGACAAAGTCAACATGGATTTAGTGAAGGGAAATCTTGCCTCACCAATCTACTACATTTCTTTGAAGGGGTGAACAAACATGTGGATATATGTGACCCAGTTGATATTGTGTATCTGGATTTTCAGAAGGCATTTGTCAAAGTACCTCATGAAAGACTCCAGAGGAAATTGGAGAGTCATGGGATAGGAGGCAGTGTTCTATTGTGGATTAAAAACTGGTTAAAAGATAGAAAACAGAGAGTAGGGTTAAATGGTCAATATTCTCAATGGAGAAGGGTAGTTAGTGTGGTTCCCCAGGGGTCTGTGCTGGGACCGCTGCTTTTTAACATATTTATAAATGACCTAGAGATGGGAGTAACTAGTGAGGTAATTAAATTTGTTGACAACACAAAGTTATTCAAAGTCTTTAAATCTTGGGAGGATTGTGAAAAATTACAAGAGGACCTTACGAGACTGGGAGACTGGGCGTCTAAATGGCAGATGACGTTTAATGTGAGCAAGTGCAAAGTGATGCATGTGGGAAACAGGAACCCAAATTATAGCTACGTCATGCAAGATTCCACGTTAGGAGTCATGGACCAAGAAAGGGATCTAGGTGTCATCGTTGATGATACTTTGAAACCCTCTGTTCAGTGTGCTGCTGTGGCTAAGAAAGCAAATAGAATGTTAGGTATTATTAGGAAAGGAATGGAAAACAAAAATTAGGATGTTATAATGCCTTTGTATCGCTCCATGGTGTGCCTGCACCTCGAATATTGTGTTCAATTCTGGTCGCTGCATCTCAAAAAAAGATATAGTGGAATTAGAAAAGGTGCAGAGAAGGGCAACGAAAATGATAAAGGGGATGGGACGACTTCCCTATGAGGAAAGGCTAAAGCGGCTAGGGTTCTTCAGCTTGGAGAAAAGGTGGCTGAGGGGAGATATGATAGAGGTCTATAAAATAATGAGTGGAGTTGAACGGGTAGATGTGAAGCGTCTGTTTACGCTTTCCAAAAATACTAGGACTAGGGGGCATGCAATGAAGCTACAATATAGTAAATTTAAAACGAAACGGAGAAAGGTTTCTTCACTCAATGTGTAATTAAACTGTGGAATTCGTTGCCAGAGAATGTGGTAAAGGCAGTTTGCTTAGCAGAGTTTTAAAAAGGTTTGGACGGCTTCCTAAAGGAAAAGTCCATAGACCGTTATTAAATAGACTTGGGGAAAATCCACTATTTCTGGGATAAGCAGTATAAAATATTTTGTACTTTTTGGGGATCTTGCCAGGTATTTGTGACCTGGATTGGCCACTGTTGTAAGCAGGATGCTGGGCTTGATAGTCCTTTGGTCTTTCCCAGTATGGCAATACTTATGTACTTATGGGTTGTAACACACTAAAGACCGATTAATTACCACTTAGGGGTAACGCAGAATTCTTCCCCAGCCTAGAAAATGAAATTTTTACTAGATGGGAAGAGAAGGATATAGTAGTGTTAGAACATTTGAAGGGAGCGGATAGACAACTAATAGGATTCCAAGATTTAAAGTGGAGTCTGAGGGAGGTTTGGTGATCAATTGGCCTATATTCAAATCGAGCGTTTTTAAAGGTCCCTGGGAGGGTTTGCATCCTAAGCACTTCTGTACAAAGAGGAATCTCCCAGGCATATGTTGGTCAGAAACTCCATAGGAAACTAAGGGAAGAGAGGAGGATTTGAGCAAATTCAAAGACAAATGGAAAATAAACATGGAGATACAGGGAAATATTACAAATCTGTTGACGTCATTAGCTCGTATTTCAACTATAGTAATAGTGGCGGATTTGTGTGAATTCCATTATCATATTATAGCTATAAGGGTGGAACACAATAGGAGCAATGTATAAAATACAGTTCTGGAAAAGATCCTCATACATGGTTTATGGAAATGTCCACAAAGTCAAGGTTACTGGCAGGAGGTATTACAGTACCTGGCCAATTTAATAGGATATTTTATTAAAATAGACCCAGTGGGTATTAGGTAAGGTAGCAATACTGGGATTGAAAGGGAAAAAAATAGAAACTGCTTATTCAAAAGGCGTGTTTGGTAGGGAAAAAGTGTTCCCTCCAGAATTAGACACAAGAAGAACCATCTTATTGGTTTTAGAGGAATAGACCTTACAACCTGGTGATTTGATATCAAGAAGCAAAGAGATCCCCTTTACTGAAATGGAGCCCTAATGTAAGGGGTTGCACTGGGGTTTTGCATAAGTCATACCCTACATTGAAGGGCAAATCTTTTGAACCAGATAGGCTTATTATCTTGTCTTAGGGGGTCCAAATGCAGCTTCTTGAAGAGAATCAGGTTGGTATAGGCTTGTCATACTTCATTAGAGGATGTTTCAGAAGAAGACCACTCCTTGTTTTGTCTTGTCTTAGGGTTTTGCTGTGCAAGTGAGGCTGCTCCAGAGTGGTTACAGATGCTGTAGAAAACATAGAAGATGTCTACTTCATTAGAATATATCAGGGTATAGAGGTTCTTTGATGCTTGGTATAAGGACAGGACTTTTTCTCCTTTAAAGCTTCTATTTTGATCATGCAGTTCTTCCTCCAGAGTTATCCCTTAGTTCCTCAAGGTGCAGGTTGCAATACTGCATGTTATAGAGAGTCACTGCAAGGAAGGTCAGTAACAGCTGATTGGGATGTAGTTCACTTCTATGAAGGGCTGAAGCATGTTTGACTTCTGGACCTGGTAGTGATTCTGCTCTGGGACCTCCTCCCTCAAGGTAGGCGGGGAGGGCCTTGGTCATCCCCTACAATCACATTTTCAGCATTTTAAGAAGGGCATTGGTTAGTTATGGATTTAACACTCAAGACAACCTTCATACTAGTTATGTGCTGCAGGAAACCATATGTTATTTCCAGAAAAAAGGTATTGCTTTGACAAGTACCCGATAGTGTCACCCTTTCTCTTGAATGAAGCTAGTTCAATCCTGGCTTTAGGAATGTTGGATGTCTCAGAGGAGGACATGGATTTGCATTTCATGGATGTTCAAATTTACTGTGATACTAGCAGGTCATTAATTCCTTTAGGCTGTCAGACATACTTTTTCTGTTCAGTGCCCAAGAAACGGTGAGATGACTTTGAAAGCCTCCTTCTTTAGATGGATTGAAGAAGCAATTAGCAAAGGGTCTACAGGCTCTTTTGGGTCTGAGAGGGTCATTCCATTTGTGTACAGACTTCCTTTTGGGCAGAGGATGAATCTGTTCCTCCAGATATTTTCATGGTTTTGTAAGGCCGTCTTTTGAGTCTTTTTGCATTACTTCAAGAAGTACTATTGACTGGATATTTATGCAAGGCAAAGTTGGACACTACCTTTGTGGTGAGTGTACTCAGCGCAATCTTGCCCTTCTCCTACCACTAGCACAGCTTAGTAAACAGGGGGGTTAGTCAGAGCTTAGGTACATCCCATTCATCTAGACAGGTCTGGAAATCTTTAGAAGGAAAAATTGTCTTGCCTTTGAAAATGTCCTTTCCGTGAGTCCTGCCAGACCAGTTCAGAGCAGAAATTTGTGTCAGAGCAGCAAATATGGATATTGCTATCCAGAACAAGGAAGCCACTCAGCAACCAATCCAGCTGTTTATATCAGAGCATTTACACTGTCCTCCATAGCTAAAACATAGGTTTTGAAACACAGCCTCTTGGATTGGTTGCAGAGGGACTTCCTTGTTGTGAATGACAATATCCACGTTGGCCACTATCTGGATTTCTTTCAAGTGCTACAGTGCCATTTAAGCTGCCAAAGCCTTTTCCTATGCCATTTCAAGGATCAGATTTGGCTGCTGAAGTGGACCCCACAGACTAGACTGTCACAAAACATATTTAAGAATTTGATGAATTTGCAATTCTGTGTGCTTCTATGCAGCTCAGCTCTGTTAGTGGCATTTTTCAACTTCTGTAAGTGAAATCTTTTCATAATGATAAGCTTATGTGAGAGATGGGCCTAAGAACAGAGTATATAAAGGTTTAAATAAAATGTATTCATTTTATTTATTTAAACCTTTATATACTCTGTTCTTAACTAAATTTAGTGAAGATGGTATACAAAATATAGAAATTAAGACATTTATATGACTTGCAGAGACATTAATGAATTTAATAAGTACAGATCTAGTGTTAATAGTAAAGAGAAGTTTACAGGATTAATTGAGCAGAGCAGGAAGTAAAAGCATTAAGTTGGGAACAAAGTACAGTATGTTAAGCCTTTCATAAAAGTCTGTAAAGTAAGTGTAAAAATAAGAAAATAGACGAGTATCCAGCAGAGTAGGCCCAGCCCAACTATTAGGCTTAACCAGGCGGTTGCCTGGGGCAGCAGATTCTTGGGACAGCAAAAAGCAGTTGCAGTCAAAGCAAAACAATAGGATCTGACTGCCACACAACTGAAAGAACCAACAGCACATACTTGCATTTTTATAGGCTGTTTGGACATCATGGTTGTTGAGTTTATCAAAACCTTGAAGGGGAGGGCTGTAGGCTAGATCCTGAAAGTTAATTGAGGTGGGGGTATATGGCTAAATATTCACCTAGGGTGCACACTAGCCTTGTACCAGCTCTTCATCAAAGTCTAGGGCAAACTGATGGACATGCATTGCCAGTGTTTGAGTTGCATTTTCTGTTTCAAAGATTTTCATGGAGGAGTCTCATCTGGAGGCTCTACACTTTCGGACATAAGGTGCTGTGTTCATGTTGCATTAAAACAAAGAATTTATCACATATGTGATGATATTAAACACAAGGTGCTACTGTTGTGCCTCTTTTTAATTAAATCATTTCTATTGCATAGGCTTTTCTACTGGTTTAATTTCATCAGGGCATGTTTTAGCCAAAGTCAAGACAGTAATTTTTTAATTTTATTTTACAAAATACTAGAGGTCTCTGTCCTATTTGCACATGCAGCTAATTCTACTGGAGGGCTGAGCTTATGGAAAATGTCCTTGTCTACACTCCAGTCCCACTGGTGGTATCGCAAAATGTGCTAAAATGTTTATAGGAGTGGCACACCTTTGTGTGTGTTTTGCTTGCGAAATCCCAGCTAATTAAGCAGTGGAGCGACAATGACAGGGTTTGCTAATTACCATTGTCGACTAACAGTGTAGATGAAAAGAGCAATGTTTTCAGTTGAATAGACTTTTTTTTATCCCCCTAGATAGATACTCCACAGAAAGCATTTTTTTTATATGTGTCAATAAGATGTTGGCCTGAATGGATACCTGCCTAATGACCAGATTTGATTTGTGAGCAAATATAAGGTGAAGAACAGCTGGCCTCTTTACTAGTAGTAAATAAAACTAGTATGACAGATGGTCCTTTGATTTCTGTTGTAGTTGCCAGAGCTACAGCACTTTGGAATAAGTGTTGCTTATAATGAATAGTAATTGGTACATTAGGTTTTTGGTTTTTCCATCAGGAGACCGATCTTTCAAATATCAAATGACTGCTAATCTGTAAGAAAAAAAATACAAGGTCTGTGTAGATCAGAAAATGCATATTTTTGGGCACATTTATGGGTGATCCATGGAGTTTAGCATACAATCTATTTCTTTGAGGTGCCCATAGATTGTGTGCAGTAATCTAGCCGGTGGTGTAGCTGTAGGTAGGACTGAATAGGCCCTGAATGAAAAAATTAAGGTTTGCCTCCCTATAATGCTATCTCTCTCAAGGTAGGGTGGAATGGGGGTGGGGGGGGGGGGGGTAGCGGGAGAAGAGAATGAGGAGGAATCCCTTAAGAGCTCCAGTAAACAAATCCTGCAAAAATCAAACACATTCCAGACCTAAATATAGAAAACCTGTCATAGTAATAGAAATAGAAACTGAAATGCAAGATATTAGTAATGCACATTTCCCAAAGCTGACATATTTACACTTGATAAATTCAGAAAAGAAAAAAAAAAGTTTTTCTGCCTTTGTTGTCTAGTCATTGCTTTGCTTTGGTCCCAGTGTCTCTTTTCCACTTTTCTGTGTTATTTCTTAACTCTTTTCAGGGTCTCCTGTCCTTTTGATATTTCTTCTGTGTCCACTAGAATCCACGTGCGTGGAGAACTCAAGAGGTCCCACGGAGAAGCTCAAGTAGAGAGGAAAGTGGGAATGAGAACCAGGATCTCCAAAGACAGGACCACAGCAGTAGTTCAATGAAGAAAGGTTTATTGAAAAACAAAATGACTCCACACAACGTTGTGTTTCAGCTGAAAGGCCTACATCAGGAGTCTGTAAATTAAAACCAACATATAAAAATGAAATTCAAACAAAAGTTCAAATAACAAAAAAAATAAATAATAAACAAATTATGAACATATGTTTTGTTGAGTCATTTTGTTTTTCTATAAACCTTTCTTCATTGAACTACTGCTGTGGTCCTGTCTTTGGAGATCTTGGTTCTCATTCCCACTTTCCTCTCTACTTTCTGTGTCCACTATCCATTTTTCTTCTGTGTCCTCCTATCCATCCTGTCCAGCGCTTCCCCTCTATCTTTGTCCCTGTCCAACCTCCCTCCATGTTCAGTGTTCATAACCTCTCTCTATATTCAGCATCCCCTTTCTGTGTCCCTTTCCCTATCCTTCCTCCATGGTCTACATTTCCTCTGTGTCTCTGTCCCTTCCCATGTCCAGCTTCTCCCCTCTCTCTTCCCTTCCTCGTCCAGCCTCTCTCTCTCCCCCTTCCCTCCACTGATCTGGCATCTCTCCCTCCTCTCTGTCTTCCCTCCACCACCCTCCAAGTCCAGCATTTCTCCCTCCCTCTCCCTTCCCTTTGCTCCTCCCTGTAGATCCCATATCACCTCCTCTCCTTTGCTCCTGGTCTCTTTATTTCTCTCCTCTTATTCCTCCCTCAGTTCCATATCTCTCCCCCCCCCTCCACCCTTGTGGGTCCAGATCTCTCTAACCCCCCTTCCTCCTCCCTCTCCCTGAACAGGCCTGGCATCTCCCACGGTCATCAAAGTGCAGTGATTGAGACAGGCTGGCTCTGTCTGGCCCCACCTGAGCCTTTCCTGTGCCGTTTCCCACCTCTATGATGTAACTTCCTGTAGGCAGAACATGGCATAGAAAATGTTTCAGTTTCTGCCTTTGCTGGCGACATGCGTGCTTTTGAGGACCACAGGGAGGGGGGTGGGTAAGAGAGATACCAGACTATATGGCGATGAGAGGGGGGTTGGTGTGACTGCAGACTTGTGAACAACAGGGGTGGTGGCTGGTGGCTAAGAAATGGATGCCAGATTTGCAGGGAAAGAAGGTGGGTTTACCACTGGAGGTGGCCCCTACCATTGGGCGGCCCTAGGCATTTTGCTGGGTTCGCTCAATGGTAGCTATGCCCCTGATTATAGCTTTTCAGCATTCTTCCTTCGACCCCGTTACCATTTCTTCCTTTTCTAGAATAACAGAGGAGGAAAATACATCATTTTTTCTCCTCGTACTTCACTGTCTGTTCCTCTGATCTCATTCTCATCTAGCACCTTAGCTCTATTCTCCCTGCTGTCATCTCTTCCATCTGTCATCTCTTCAGCCTGTCACTTTCCAGTACCATTGTTCCTGCAGCTTCCAATATGCTGTGATCACACTATTTATTAGACTGACCCTTGAGATCTTGCTAAATCTCATCCCATCTCCCTCGACTTTCACATCCGAACTATTCAAATGTACAGCTCACTCTTGACTTTATTTCATCTCAAGCCATTTTTCGTCCAACCCTAGCCAAAGTCTCCAGTGACTGGTTCCTGGACAGTTCTAAAGACTTTTACTTGATCTTCATCCTTCTTGATTTTATGTTTAACAGACCAGTTCAGAATCTTGAGTTATGCTCTTCTAAAAGTGAATGGAGACAAAGTAAAAAAAAAAAAAGGTCTTGCAAGCTCCAACCTATAAGGGCACTGTGCAGCATGAGGTCATCAGGATTTTCTCTGTCTCCAGCAGTTGGTAGAGGGCAGATTGTGCGGCTTCTGATCTTGTCTGTGAGACTCATTCCGGGTGTGTGTGGGTGGGAGTTAAGCAGATTAAAAAAAATCAAGCAGTCAGCAGGAGTTACTCAGAAGAGTTGAGTTTTCATCCCCTACCCCAAATGGCTCCATGATCTAGTTTTTCTGGCAGATGTTGTAATTGACCAGATTTTGATATTAGCTAGAAGTATGGTTTTCAGCTGATTCTTTCTCCAGACCTCGTATCAATAGACTTCCCTTTAGAGGGCAGTTGTTTTGAGGGACCACATAAGAGAAGTTAAGGTTTTGGGTAGCAACTAAATTTCATAGACTGCTGATAAATCTAAACCTACCTCTGGACAGCCTTGTAGCAGAGCTAAGTTTATATAGTTTGGATATTTACTATTTAATTGATGTTCTGTATGTTTAACATTTTTTATTGTAATTTACTTTGTATTGAAAAGTGGGAAAGCAGTGGAAGTTAGCCATTAATAGGTAGGAATGTGCATTCATTTGAAATGATGTGTAAAATGCCATCAACATTTCCCATGTCATTTTATGCCTTTTTTTTCCTGAAAACAGTGGGGGAAAACCAAAATATTAGTAGTGTACTCTTTGGTGTGTGCGGTATTGGTGGACTGTGTACTCTTC
The DNA here is from genome assembly GCF_901765095.1 of Microcaecilia unicolor. NCBI lineage: Eukaryota > Metazoa > Chordata > Amphibia > Gymnophiona > Siphonopidae > Microcaecilia > Microcaecilia unicolor. Next base: position 122,671,266 of record NC_044031.1, on the reverse strand, counting down.
TCCATTCTGTGCCTTATTTGCACACAGTGTGCACTCTTTTCCAATAGTATGCATTCATTTGGAAGAGTATGAATGCTTTTGTGATAACACTGTGTGCATTATTTAAGAATAATGCATGCTCCATTATATCACTTTGAAACAAACAAAAAATCACATAAACGACATGTATAGCTAAACAAAACAGATATATCTTGGCTGGTTGCTCTGGTGTCACTTTTGCTGAAATGCACTACTGTGCTAGTGAACCCTAATATGCATTAAAGCACTGTTTACTGCATTAATGGCATTAATGCATGCTAACATGGTAAATTTACTTTAGTAAATCTAAAGCTATAAATAGTGTGTCTTTTGACAGCCTTTATGCTTTTGTTTAAAGGTGAAGCGCAAGAAGAGAAAAGGCATAATGTGTAGCATCTAAATCTTTATTTCCTGGCAAGGTCAATTTTACCTTTAGTTATTTGAAGGTGATCAAGGAAATAAATGTTACCGTCTGGGATTTTATTATCTAAGCAGATGCCAATATTTAATCAGGCTTGAACTGTTTAATGTAAGTTCTGAAGAAAACAATTTGCTGTGATCTTAACTTTTCAAAGATTAAAATTGTTTCCTGAATGATGATAATCCTTTCTGATGTCTAAATTGAAACCGTGGTCCTGAAAGAGCTTGACTGATCTGATAAAAATGTGGGAGGGGGGAATGCAGCTTAGGGTTCTGAGTTAAATGACTCTTGGAGAAGTTTCCTTTAAGAAATACACAGTATGGAACACAGTAAATTGAAATGACTGGGCAGGGAATATTATTTGGTTTCTGGGGGTTGGCGAGGAGGGGCTTGGCAATTTTAAAAGCTAGAACAATAAATTGTATATGTAAAAGGAAGTGTGGTGATCCTGAGGGTTGAAGTCTAATAATTTGAGGAAGTATTAATGGGGTAGAAGTTACTTTGATGAATATTTTGTGTATTTTGAAAAACTTGATGACTTGCTTTTACCTTTTGGAAAATGAAAAGGGTAGAAGAAAATATTCCAAGGCAAGCAGACAAAAAAGAAGTTCATGCTTCTAAAAAAAAAAAAAAAAAATCCCTCTTTATTCTTCAGTAAGTAATCAAACAGGTATACAGTCTTGACCTGCCAAAGGCATAGGCAGTAATGACCCAAAACGGGCTGTTTCGGCTTAAAGCCTTCCTCGTGGGGTCTGTCAATATCAATAAAATGACAAAAGGCTTTATGCCGAAGCGTGGCCTGTGTTGGGTCATTACACTGTTTGATTACTTACTAAAGAATAAAGAGGGTTTTTTTTTTTTAGAAGCATGGATTTCCTTTTTGTCTGATCGCCTTGGAATATTTTCTTCCACCCTTTTTGTTTTCCTTTGATTTTTGGTGGCAGTGTGTCCTCTCTTTTTTTTTTGGTGTTGATTTTTCTTTTTAACATCAATACAAAATAAATTAAAGACTGCAATAATGAAAATAAAAAACAAAACAGCAGAAATGAATGCTATACAATTCAGTTTAAATCACTTCTCCAAACTTGTTATGAAAAGGAAATATGCACCCCATATCAGATCTAGGATATGAGGGGTTTGGACTTCAGAATATTAATACCCCTCTGGAAACCTATCAATAGAACCATTGAATCCGAGGTTTGTTAGTGTTACAGGACTTCCCTTTGTGCACTTCTTTTGTGGACATTCAGAAGATTTGGACATCATAGAAGATGTCATATTGATTTTATATTTGGTTCCTCATGCAAGCCTAAAAGCTATTGAAGCAGTGTACAGTAGGTATTTTTCTGTCCCTGGAAGGCTCACAAACTAAATCTATACCCAAGATCGCAAGGAGCTGCAGTGAGATTTAAACCAGGCTCCTCTGGTTCTCAGCCACGCTGCTTCATCATTAGGCTACTTCTACATCTAAGGTTATAGAAATGTAGAAATCCAATTGTTGGTTTAAGTAAGTGGTGAGCATTAAGCGACAGAAGAATCAACAAATGGTTCATATAATGAAAGATAAGTAACTGTACGTTGTTGATCTTAAACTTCAGAGTGTTACTCTGACTTGGCCAATGGGTTCGCTGAAATAATGGCTGAGTTGAGTTTGTGGAGGATAATGCCTTGTTACATCCAAGGCAAGCGGCTTTTCTTTCCGGTTACAGTACAGGGACAACTCTGGTAGAATTTGTTAATGAGATGTGATTTTTTTAGATGGTAGTGAATTAGTCTGTTTGGTGTCCATTGATCTTACTTTGGCTTTTAATATGGTGGACCATGGGCTGTTACAGGATCACTTACGGCAGGTAGGCCTTACTGGCGCAGTACTGGTTTGGTTTGATAGTTTTCACTCTGACCACATATTTTTGGTTGCTGAAGGGTTGGAAACCTCATCTCCCAGATATTTATCTTGTGGTGTTCCATATGGATCGACACTTTTCCAATGTTGTTTAATGTTTTTAAAGTCCGTTACTGGGAGTTATACAATGGTTTGGGATTAGTCCCTATGTTTATGCTGATTACTTGTTGGCTGTAAAAGTTGACAAGAGTTCACTAGACCTGGTGAATATATAGACCTGCCTCTCTGCAGTGGTATATTGGTTATCCACTCATCATTTGGTCAGAATGTATATAAGATGATTACTTGTTGGGTGATGAGGAGACAGTTTTGGCCAGATAGTTCAGTTAAGGTGTCGGGGCTGGAGCTACCTCTTGTGGATACCTTTCAGTATTTGGGTGTTAAAATAGATTTTCAACTTGATTTTATGTCCCACGTTGACTTGTTGGTTTGGCAGGATTTTATTTGTGCTCTGTAAATTATGGGCTGTGAGAGGCTTTGTTGATGAGAAAGCGTTTCAGTTTTTCATGTACTCTTTTTCATTTCTCAAGTTGATTATGCCAGCGGAATACTGGCAGGAATTTCTACTGATAATCTTAAGAAGCTTCAAACTCTTCAGCATACTGCTCTTCGTATATTAGGCAAGGTGATCAGTTTGATCATATTACTCCTTTGTATGTGCAGTACCGTTGGTTAACTGTATATTACTGAATTTGATTTAAATTGTTGGTCCTTACTCGTAGGGCTTTATATGAGAGAATGCTATTTTCTTTGTCAGCTTTAATATGTGAGTGCGTTCCATCTAGACTTTTACAATCTGTGGATACTTTGATGCTAATGGTTCCTTCTATGAAGGAGACTTGCCTGATGCCCACAAGGAGGGAAGTGTTTTTTTTTTTGTTTTTTTTTTACTTGTCACCTTCTGTGTAGAATTCTCTTCCAAAACCCTTATTAGAAGTGCATGCAGTCCCTTTCGTGGTTTAAACGCCTTTTGAAGGCACATTTCTTTCATTTGGTTTTTGATGTGGCCCCTCCCAAGGGATTAGTGGGGACTGAGTTCAGGGATCTGTTTAGTGAGTCTGTTTGGTTAGTTAGCTTTTATAGCATTTTTGCTATTTACATAGTAACATAGTAGATGACGGCAGAAAAAAGACCTGCACGGTCCAACTAGTCTGCCCAACAAGACAACTCATGTGTGCTACTTTTTGTGTATACCCTACTTTGATTTGTACCTATGCTCTTCAGGGCACAGACCGTATAAGTCTGCCCAGCACTATCCCCACCTCCAAATCACCAGCCCCGCCTCCCACCACTGGCTCTGGCACAGTCCGTATAAGTCTGCCCAGCACTATCCCTGCCTCCCGACCTCCAGCCCCGCCTCCCACTACCGGCTCTGCTATCCAATCTCGGTTATTTGTGAATTTTTATTGTGGTTGTGGTTGAGCAGTGTGTGACTTATCTGATTGTGTCTGTCCTGTTGTTAGTGGAGTTCCTTTCTGGGTTGCTTTTATGTTTTATTGGATTGTAAACCGCTGTGATCTTATTTTTAAGCCTGGTGGTATAGCAAGTTGGATAAACTATAACTATTTATCAAGGAGCACCTCTAAACAAAAAGAAAGTGTCGCTTCCTCCTGATTTGAAGTCTGAAGGACCTACAACACTAGTTTAGATGCAATAATGTGCAGTTACGTATCACTTGTATAAGTGATTCTTTTGATTATTTACAGATAAGAGGGTTTTATATTTTTCTAATCAATTTTGGAAAAGTGTTGATTTTATATGCATCAAAAATTAGAAAAAAAAATAAAGGGTGGTGTTTCTTTGGAATGGCCTCCCAGTGGAGGCAGTGGAATCAGGCTATCTGAATTCAAGAAAGCATGGGCCAAGCACAGGATATCTAGTCGGTATGGATAGGCAGTCTGGATATACCATATAGTCTTTATCTACTGTGATTTTTCTGTTTTGTATGTACAGAGTCTGTTTTGATTTTCACCCTCACTTTCCTTCTGATTCTTTGGTTTTCCTGTACAGTTGGAACCAGGGCTGGGACCCAGCACCCTGAGTTTATTTCCTTTTTTTTATATCCCCACCCTATTAATGTTAGTCCAGTCTATGCAGTGAAAGTCCCTGACAAGGTCACCTACCAGAACCCTGCAATCATAGGCACCAGCTCCGGCCACTGGATGTTGCTATTGTGCATTGACAATGATTGTTCCCCTCTTCTCCACAGGGACAGTGGATGCTGCCGTTGCAGTGTCCCTGACTATCCCAGAGAATGGAAGTCCTGAGCCAGAAATATAAGTCATGTACCTCCCTCCACATGGCAATACACTTGGCACTGAACCACCATGCCAACCTAAATCCTGTTTAATTTTTTTTTTTAATATCCACAAAATATGCTCTTCTAGGATTGAATACAAAGATGATGATTTACTTAGCTAGACTATGGACTACTAAAATAGAAGAGTTTTATAATCTCTTAGTTGTATCCCATTATTACCATGATCATGGGAAAAAATGAGACGATGGAAAAGCATGCATGTAAGCTGATTAGGCAAGGTATATGCAGTTAGAATGATTGATTAGCATGGGTTCTGTATGTATCTCTGCTCCGTTACGTTGCCTGGGAGTCCTCCTTTCTTCTCTTAATAAAATTATAGGGAGGTCTTTTACGTAGGTGTGCTGGCGTTTTTAGTGCCCGTTAAAAATAAGCGTGAGCTAAACACTAAGAACACTGTTTTAATTCTTCCTTTCTATCCCGGGAAGAATTGCCCCTCTCCCACAATGGACATGTGTCCAAATGGACGAGGGGAGTCTCCCAGAAGGCTTAAAATATATTCCTCTAACATGACCTCTTTCATCTGACTCCTGATATCCGTGAATATCAGTAGATGTGTAAGGGTCCTACCCATAACTAATTTAGGCTCAGGAGGTTAAGCATCCTGCTAGTCATTAGTTAAGAAGGAGAGAAGACAGATAGCAAGGGTAATTACCTTTATTATATCTTACCACAATAACACAGTAGGATCAGGAATACAAGCAGATAGGTGGATGGCCGGACAGCACTTCGTGCAGCAAGTCAGAAGGTCTTCTGGCACGCCCAAAATCTACCCACCTTATATATTCTCATATCTCCATTCTAAGTAATGGGGCCCATAAGCTACCATGTTAAGTTGTTTATCCCAAGCTAGCTGACCACAATCTTGCCCAATTGCAAAGTTGACACCCCTTCTTAATCATTTCCTTGCACTTGGCATGACGCATTCATTTCTCAACTTGTTTTTCTAACTTAGATTAGAGAAAAGTCCACTTTGTAACTGATAGTTTCCATTTTAATGCTCTAATCTTCCATTTTGTTTCTTTTTTTTTTCTTTGACCTAACTTTCCAATTTAAGTCATTCAGGCCTTTTCCTAAGCCTGACAACTACACTTGGCTTTACCATCAGGCCTCTATCTGTGCTAACAACTAGGCCTTACTTTTCCAGTAAGCTCCCAGTTATGTCAGCCATCAGATTTCTGACTCAGCCAAGGTCTGTAATGGCCTGAGCTCTATGACTGGGCCCGCCACCATTCCAGTGGGGGGGTCTCTGGCTTTACCATAATTATACAACACCCATAGGAATACATTGGCATCTTTAGCATTTAGCGCATGCCTATTTTTAACGTGCGCTAAAAACGCCAGCACGCCTACATAAAAGACCCCCATAGTGAACTAGGTGATTCGGGGCTATTGGATTTATATTCCTATTAAGTTGCATCAGGGGGGTCCCCAAACTGTTCATGTGAAGAATCACATAAGGCATTTCAAATCAGAGTGTGATAGGTGGGTAGAGTCTCCACCAGAAGAGTTTGCTGAGTGGGAGGCAGAGAGAAGGAATCAGCCTATAAATGTGTGGACAATTCCCTGTTTTTGATGGAAGAATATGTGCCATGCAAATCAAAGCAAATGTTTTTCATTTGTTAAAATATTTGTTTAATTCATAATGTATCTAGAGCAGCCAGTCTTGCACATTTTAACAGACCCATACATTACAAAAATCTGCTTCATGCCTATAGAACCTCATGTAGTCAAGTGGGATATGGGATCTGGAGGAAGGACTTTAGTGAAGATGGGAAATGAGAATAAAACAAGCCTTCATTATGAAGTGCCAAGTTCCATTGTAGTAATTGATTCTGTGCAGGGCAGCTGGAAATCCTACAATATTGATGCCTGCATAAATCTCCAGAGCCTTTACTAAAAGCAATTTAATTTTACCTTGTGTGATGCCAGTAGATGCTAGGCAGAGCAGTACAAAGTATTTCCACTTTCTGGCCTCTACAGAAAGGAGGGGGATCCAATATACTAGAATTTCACAGAGGGAGGGAATAGTATTGGTGGGAAACTCCAGAGTATAAAACCTTGTTCAGTTAAGGTTCCCTTCTGAATGTGTTAGTTATTGTTATATTCATTACATTTTTTTCTATACCTTCTCAGTTAAGGTTTTTTCTTGAAAGGAAGTGTAACCATTTAATTCTAGTTTTTGTATTTCAGATCAGTAAGATTGCAGTATGAACGATCACTCTTGTTTTCCTATGTTTTATTCTTTTATTTCTTAGTACATAAGTATTGCCACACTGGGACAGACCAAAGGTCCTTCAAGCCCAGTATTCTGTTTTTTTTTTTTTTGTTACATTTGTACCCCGCGCTTTCCCACTCATGGCAGGCTCAATGCGGCTTACATATTGTATACAGGTACTTATTTGTACCTGGGGCAGTGGAGGGTTAAGTGACTTGCCCAGAATCACAAGGAGCTGCCTGTGCCTGAAGTGGGAATTGAACTCAGTTCCTCAGGACCAAAGTCCACCACCCTAACCACTAGGCCACTCCTCCGCCTTCCAACAGTGGCCAATCCAGGTCACAAATACCTGGCAAGATCCCAGTGAAGCTCAATACATTTTATGATTCTTATCCCAGAAATAAGCAGTGGATTTTCCCAAGTCAATTTAATAATGGTCTATGAACTTTTCCTTTAGGAAGCCGCCCAGACCCTTTTTAAACCCCGCTAAGCTAACCACCTTTACCACATTCTCTGGCAATGAATTCCAGAGTTTAATTACATATTGAGTGAAGAAAAATTTTCTCTGATTCGTATTAAATTTACTACTTTGTAGTTTCATCGCATGCCCCCTAGTCCTAGTATTTTTAGAAAGAGTAAACAAATTGGTTCACGTCTACCCGTTCCACTCCACTCATTATTTTATGGACCTCTATCATATCTCCCCTCAGCTGTCTCTTCTCCAAGCCGAAGAGCCCTAGACGCTTCAGCCTTTCCTCCTAGGGAAGTCGTCCCATCCCCTTTATCATTTCCGGTGCCCTTCTCTGTACCTTTTCTAATTCCACTATATCTTTTTTGAGATGTCAGCTTCCTATGACTGGAGAATTCTTGGCCTCCCAATTGTGGACTATTCAATTTACGTTATTTCTTTTTATGTATAAATTTTATGTTTTCTTGAAATTTGATGTTAAACTTGTTTTTCAAAGATTGATCTTTGTTCTAATTTAAATACAAATTTTGGTCTTTTGTTTTCCAGTTTCTTGTTAAAGTTCTACCCTTCAGCTTTCTGCTATGTTTATACTTTATGTGCAACAGTGCAGTTAATACCTAGGGCTCTGATGAGGATCAATGCAGTGACATCTTGATGAATATAGCCATTTCCACAATTGTGAATCCAGGCAAGAGGAACTTTCAAAGCTTTAAACAACTGTTCTTTATTCTGCTGATTTTCTTTGTTTGCTCTGCCATCTGAATAACAAAAAACATTTCTTGGTACTGCTGTTTAACTAAAGAACCATGAGATCTGCATGAGTTCAGTGCACAAGTCGATGATTATAAGATCTATTTTAAGGTGGTTCTATATTATGAGGGGTATTGCTGACAAAACAGGACAGTTGTGTTGGAATCATTTCAGCCAGTCTCTGACCTTTACTATAGGAGCATAAATGTTTGCTAGAATTGTTTCTTAACCTGAAAGCATAGCATGTAGAATTATCCTCTTACCTTTTAAATGCATTAATAATTTAATGTGTGTTATACAGGAGAGACTCATTTTGCTCTTACTGGGGAGCAAAAGTCAGCAGCCACTGGGGAGGGATTCAATACCAACTAGTGCTTCACAGTGACACCTATTGGCCACCAAGAATGCACAGATTCCAGGGACATGTTTCATGTCTCTCTTGTTGTGATGGCCAGGTGTGGAGAAACAGTTTATTTTAAGCCTGTAAAATGTATATTTTTTCCTGTCTTAAATATGTCTGATGTGTATTTCTCCTGTTTTGGCTAGCAGATGGTGCATGTTTATGCTTAAAGCTGTTACAGAGGACTGGTTTCTCTTTCTTTTAGTTGGCACAAAGATAATAGGGAGTTCCTATAGTGATGTATCCAGTTTATATTTGAAATCTTTTTGACTGGGCTCCAGTGTGAGAATAAACACATTTGTTTGTTCGTTCTGCCTGTCTGGTGGTTTGTATGTTGGGTCTGTGAGTGCTTTCTGGGAACTGTGGTATCACTAGGAGTGTAGCCCCAGTAACCTAGAAATCACTGGGGATAATTTGAGAGTGGGAGACTCACCCAGAGGCAGTTGTGACCCAGTCAGTGGGAGGAGGGTGCTAGTGTAGGGCACATGCGGCAGGTGCAGGTGGACCTGAGCTATGCTGGGGATAGATCCTCTAAGTGGCCGCAGGGTAACCCCAGGTGGGTGGCTAGGCATTTCGTGACACCACAGAAGCCAACCTGCGCAAGGGATGACTCTGTACACCTCAGGGAGGTAATTCTGTACTTAACAGAGGTGCTTCCAACACAGGCTGGGGAGCCCGATTCGGCCCTCTGCTGTCACATGGCATTTGGTCAAAAGTGGAAAGACTCCTATCAAACTGAGCTCTCTTTTTCATCAAGCACTGCCATTTCCTCCCCTCACCCTCCCCACTGACAGTTTGAACTTCGTGGGTGTGGCTTGGATCTCTTTCAGGGAGAGAAAACTAACAACTTATAGCAGCAGCTTCAGAGAGCATTTTCCATCTCACAGATAGGCTGCAGAGAATACCTTCTCCTGCTTTAGACTTAGCCTGGCCTCAGAATGACATCCTATAGTATATCTCCTATCAAACTGAGCTCTCTTTTTCATCAAGCACTGCCATTTCCTCCCCTCACCCTCCCCACTGACAGTTTGAACTTCGTGGGTGTGGCTTGGATCTCTTTCAGGGAGAGAAAACTAACAACTTATAGCAGCAGCTTCAGAGAGCATTTTCCATCTCACAGATAGGCTGCAGAGAATACCTTCTCCTGCTTCCACCCACCCTACCCCTCTACCCACACACCCCTAGAGTGACATGTCTTATATAACCTCCCTATCAACCCACTCATTACTTTACCTCACCCATTTCTATTCTTCTATCACCTTCTCCCACTACTCCAACCAGAGTTACACCTAATCACACTGACCACCCTTCAACATCTTCTGTCCTTCTGTGACTGTTCTCTTGTGCTTGACTGCTTAAATATTTTAAATTTAAATGCTTTACTTTTTGTCTATTAGATTGTAAGCTCTTTGAGCAGGGACTGTCTTTCTTCTGTGTTTGTACAGCGCTGCGTACACTTTGTAGCGCTCTAGAAATGTTAAATAGTAGTAGTAGTAGTAGTTAACAGAGGTGCTTCCAACACAGGCTGGGGAGCCCGATTCGGCCCTCTGCTGTCACATGGCATTTGGTCAAAAGTGGAAAGACTAGTCCACATCAAACATCTAGAGTTAAGAATGATATTGTACTCCCTACGAGTAGGCAGTCAGTACTGATCCAGACAATCAAGAGGCAGTGTTTTATGTCAACAAACAAGGAAATGAAGGGCCTCATGAATATTAATGAGAGAGATGTGCTTGCAGTGGAGGCAGTACATGCAAATCTCTCATGTCAATATTCATTGTGGGTTTCCTGAAAACCTTACTGGCTGAGATGCCTGCAGGACCAGTTTGGGAACCACTGGTTTACAGTAAAATCATGTGTGTTCATGCCATCACATATACTTTTATGCCTGGTGCTATTCTATGAGAGCCATTTTATGTTTGTATGATGCCTTATATGTGAAAACGACTTTATAAAAGTACCTCTTAAATGGGCTGTTGCTTGTTACCATGTAAGAACAGAGTCCATAAGAAAGTCTATGTAGCCTTTTGTTACTTTCAATCCCAACAGACCTGGTATTCCAGTAGCAAAGCATATACTAGCTAAGTGGGTAGACTCCTGTATATTCAGGGTGAGACAAAAAAAGTAAGCCCCTATAGTTTTTTGCAGTTTTCTCATCAACAGCCTTGAATTTCAATGAGAAATTTTGCATATTTACTGCTACTACTACTTCTTATCATTTCTATAGCGCTACCAGATGGACGCAGCACTGTACACTTGAACATGTAAGAGACGGTCCCAGGTTGACAGAGCTTACAATCTAATCAGGACAGACAAGCAGGACAAATAAGGGAATTACTTAAGGTGTGAATGGGTACAGAACAAGTGAATAGGAATTAGGAGTTAAAAGCAGCCTCAAAAAGATGGGCTTTTTACCTAGATTTGAAGATGGCGAGAGATGGAGCTTGATGTACTGACTCACGAAGTTTATTTGAGGCATATGGTCTATTTTAGGCAGCAGGATAAAAGGAACGGAGTCTGGAGTTGGTAGTGAAGGAGAAGGGTACAGATAAGAGAGATTTACCCAGTGAACGAAGTTCTCGGGGAGGAGTGTAGGGAGAGAAGAGTGGAGAGGTACCAAGGAGCTGCAGAGTGAAAGCACTGGTAAATCAATAAGAGGAGTTTGAACTGTATGTGGTATATACATTTTTTAAACAAATAAATTAGTAGGCCATCAGTATATCTATTGGGAAAACTAAACAAGCTGAATTAATACAGTTAAATCCTACCCAACTTCATGCTAAAAGAATATCGGGCCTTTTTTCACACATGAACACAGGTAGACCCTCACTAAGGTGACCTTTTTCCAAGCGGCAATAAAAGATGGCCCGATATGGCACTGGTGTGTGGGATTGTCGCACACTGAGGCCACCTTTTACCACAGTGGGTAAAAGTTGCCTTAATATTGGTAGAAGTCCTTTTGAAGCATGAACAATCATGGTGCAGCTTTTGCGCATTCTTCTTGACAGAGTAGCTCGAGCTCTTTCAAGTAGGCTGGGGATCATCTGCAGACCACTGCTTCCAAGTGTTGTTACAGATTTTTGTTTGGACTCAGTCCTGGTTGTTAATGGGCCACTTGTGAAAGCATTCTTGCTGAGCCGTTCCATTGCTGCTTTTGCTTTGTGCTTACTGTCCTTGTCCTCCTGGAAAGTGAATTTTCTCCCCAATTCCAGGTCTATAGAAGACTGGACTAGGCCATTCCTGAGCTGCCAAGTTGCCCAGTTCTAAGAAGGAGGTTTTAGGCCAGACCTGGATTTCAGGCAACTCTCTCCTGGTGTATTATGTCTCCAATTCACTGCATAGAATGAGAGACTACAAATATCACACTGAACTGAGATATGAGTTCAAGACTGGTCCGAATGTTGCCCTTTAGGAATGAGGTAACTTGGCAGCTCTACCACTCCAGGATCTGTCTTTACTTTGTACTATCTATATTTCCATCGGTCTTCCCAAACTGTGTCTCTTCTACTGCAAAGCATCCCCACAACATAGTTCTGCCGCCACTGTAGGGATGGTGTTTTTAGAGACTGTTATAAAGAACAGAACTACAGAGCATATATATAAGCGTGGATTAATGAGACAAAGCCAACATAGATTTAGTCAAGGGAAATCTTCACCAATCTATTACATTTCTTTGAAGGGGTGAATAAACATGTGGATAAAGGTGAGCCAATCGATATTGTGTATCTGGATTTTCAAAAGGCATTTGACAAAGTACCTCTTGAAAGACTCCAGAGGAAATTGGAGTCTCATGGGATAGGAGGTAATGTCCTAATGTGGATTAAGAACTGGTTAAAAATAGAGAACAGAGAGTTAGGGTTAAGTGATCAGTATTCTCAATGGAAAAGGGTGGATAATGGGGTTCTCCAGGGGTCTGTGCTGGGACTGCTGCTTTTTAACATATTTATAAATGATCTATAGATGGGAATAACTGGTGAGGTAATTACATTTGCTGATGACACAAAGTTATTCAACGTTGTTAAATCACAGAAGAGTTGCAAGAGGACCTTCGGAGACTGGGCAACCAAATGGCAGATGATGTTTAATTTGAGCAAGTGCAAAGTGATGCATGTGGAAAAGGAACCCAAACTGTAGCTATGTAACACAAGGTACCACATAGGAGTCACTGCCCAGGAAAAGAATCTAGGTGTCATTGTTAATGATATGTTGAAACCCTCTGCTCAGTGTGGCGAGATGGTTAAGAAAGCAAATAGAGTGTTAGGAATTATTAGGAATGTTAGGAATGGAAAACAAAAATTACAATGTTATAATGCGACTGCATCTCGAATACTGTGCAATTCTGGACAATTCATCTCAAAAAAGATGTCGCGGATTTAGAAAAAGTACAGAGCAGGGTGACAAAACTGATAAAGGGAATGGGACGACTTCCCTATGAGGAAAGGCTAAAGTGGCCAGCGCTCTTCAGCTTGGAGAAGAGACAGCTGAAGAGAGATATGATAGAGGTCTATAAAATGCTGAGTGGAGTGGAATGGGTAGACATGAATTGCATATTTATTCTTGCCAAAAATAGAAAGACTAAGGGGCATGCAATGAAGCTACAAAGTAGCAAATTTAAAACAAACTGGAGAAAATATTTCTTCACTCAACGTGTAATTAAACTCTGGAATTCGTTGCCAGAGAATGTGGTAAAAGAAGTTAGCATAGCAGGGTTTAAAAAAGGTTTGGCTAATCTTAAACTCTGGAATTCATTGCCAGAGAATATGGTAAAAACAGTTACCCTAGCAGGGTTTCAAAAAGGTTTGGGTAATCTACTGAAAGAAGAGTCCATAAGCCATTATTAAGATGGACTTGGAAAAATCCACAGCTTATTTCTAGGATAAGCAACATAAAGTCTGTTGTACTGTTTTCAGATCTTGCCGGTTGTTGTTGTTGGAAACTAGATACTGGGCTTGATGGACCTTTGGTCTGTCCCAGTATGACAACACTTATGTTCTTATGGTATGCTATGTTTGTTTTACTGAGAAACCTCTAAATCGCAGTAACGTGGTAGTGGGGTTCACTCATTCAATATAGTACTGTAATTACATCACCACTATCCAGTAAGAATGGGTAATTTTTTGTTTAATGGAGGAAAACAGCCTCAAAGTACCAAGGTCTATGATTGTCCCTTTCGGTACTAAATCAGTCCCGTTTGCCAGTCAATCCCATTTGTTTTACTGAGACCAGCAAGTCCAACTTTCATCTTACCACACCACAAAACTTATATACAAGAGTAAAATGTCCCCTAAGTGTTTTTTGCAAATGCTATGTGGCAACTCGTATGGCTTTCTTTCAGCAGTGACTTCCTTCTTGCCACCCTCCCAAGCAGACCATGTTTGTGGAGGAGTAGTCTTGAGATTGTATTGTTGAACGGTTAGCATTTTCCTCAGTCTAGGCCAAAGAACTTGTAGTTTAAAATAAAAAATAAAAAAATCATAGATCTCATAGTGACCTTTCTCAGCGGTGTTCTTGACTCTTGACTAATTAACTAGGGAGGGAAAGCCTGACTGAGGCAGTGTCTTAATGGTGCCAAATTGTTTCTCCTTTACAATAATGGACCTTACAATGCCCCCAGGGATGAAATTTTCTTATAGCCTTCCTCCCATCTCCATTTTGAATAATTTTATCTGGGCCCAGATACAGGAATAGACAATGCAGGCAACTGCCAAGGGCTTCTTGTAGTCAAGCCAATAAGGTACCTTCTCCCACATTAGGGACGTACATCAAAGAGGTACTACCATGGCACTTTACCCTACGCTTTTACTGCAAAGTCTCCAGATGAACCCCCTCAGCTCTGAGTTGTAAGGGAGGATCCGTGCCTCCACCCTCCAGTCCTGCCTATGGGGGACAAAATCTAAAATCTGGTACTGGCTTAGTCCAGTCATCATTTTCTTCATTCTTATTTTTCTTATAGTGAATGAACAACCACTTAACATGTGATGCATTGCTATATTGTATTCTGTCTCAAAGTTATGCTGATCCCACTGTCCTTCTGTTCCAGGTTTTCTGTGAAGACTCTGATTGACCGCTCCTGCTTTGAGACTATTGATGATTCATCACCAGAATTTATCAATTTTGCATCCATTCTTGAACAGATTCTGAGTCATCGGCTTAAAGGTATGATGAAAAGAAGCAGAATTTTCTTTAAAGCATCTAATTTGTGCAATTTCTAGTTATTTGTAGAGGAGTGTGGTAGCCATGTTAGTCCACTCTTAAGGTTATCAATAGAAATCAAACAAAATAAAACATGGAAAAGAAAATAAGATGATACCTTTTTTATTGGACATAACTTAATACATTTCTTGATTAGCTTTCGAAGGTTGCCCTTCTTCCTCAGATCGGAAATAAGCAAATGTGCTAGCTGACAGTGTATATAAGTGAAAACATTCAAGCATTACTATGACAGTCTTGACAGTTATTTGTAGATGTACTAATTCTTATGTATAGAAAGCAAAATGTGTTGTGATACTTGTTTTACTGAACCTTTCAAGAAAGTTTTTTTATGTTTGTTTTTTAATGTGGCTTTGAATGTCTAGAAAATGTCCTTCATACTGAAATATACATTTGTGTTTTACCTAGTAGATTAATCAGTTAAAATCAAAACAAAAATAGGTATTTGAATGATTCTTTTAAAAAATAAGTTTTGTTGGGAAAGCTGGTGACTTGTAAGACAGATCACATAATATGCTGTATTGACTTGCTATGGTACCCTTCATTTCACTAAAGAATTGTCAGTTTCAGGCAGTGTATCACCCTCAGTTATTACTGCTGCTTGGGTTAACAAAGTTTGAAGTTAAGAATCAAAATGCACCTATCCAGAGATGATAATCAAAGAATCCCAATTCATTTCTACCTTGTCGTTGAGCACTTTGCTTCTCTCCTGCCCTTTTTCTCTGCTGTGCACCTTTTTGTGTCACCCTTCTTTCCCCCATCACATGTCTCTTTTCACTCTCCTTTCCCCCAGGGTGTGTCCATTGCCTTGGTAACTCTGAGCTGCATTAGCACATCTCTAGCAGCAGGCAAGGAGACTGAGTCAATTTTCCTAATGTTCCTCAGGGTGTTACCAAGATTACAGGCAATCAAGTGGGCTAAACAGACTTCTGGATGAAATGATCAGATGTGAAAAGTACCATAGTGCTCAACTGAACTCTTGTATACTGCTTTGTTAGGAGGGAAGAACAGTGTTCTACTACCTGTTTGTTTTGAGAGTGGAGGAGAGACCAAAATGGTCCTGAATTATGATATATGATAAATTATTGTGTAGATTATGTTGACTTTTGTATTTCAGTGTAATTTCAAAAATTTCATTTTGTTTACTGTAGCTGTGTTGTGGTTATTTATCCAGTGCTATAGTAAATTACCCCAAAATATTTCTGTTTCTCTTTTTCATTGCCTTTTAAGAACTGTGTATTATGGTTATAATGAACTTCACCTAGAATAGTTTATAGATGGGCGGATAGTAGTGAAATTCTAATCTCATCTGGAATTTATATTCTTCTGAATCCTGTAAGGTACAAAGCAGATAGATAACAAAACAGTATCAATGTATTAAAATAGACAGAATTACAAATAAAACACAGGTAAATTGACATAAAATTTCTGAAAGAAAAGGGTTTTAAGAGCATGATGAAAAAGAAAATAGGAGTTCAAACATCTGTGCTCTCTCGGAAGGGAATTCCAACATTGAACGGCCTGAAAATCAAAAGCTTTTCAAAAAACTAAAGTAACATATACCTCTTGGTGAAGGAAAATAAATAACAGGCAAAGTGTGGCTCTTAAGTTTTAACATTTTCTGGAAAGGAAAATTCAATCATATACTCTGGTCCAATTCTTTCAAAGAATTTAAAAAAACAGTGCAAGCTGTTTTAAAATAAATCTAGGCTTGTACAGAAAACCAGTGTAGCCATGTCATCAAAGGAGTGGCTCTAACAGTTTTATGACATTTAAAAATCATACATTCCGACACATTTTGTAACATCTAAAGTTTTACAATTAACTTGTTTGAAATACCTAAATATAGACCATTGCAGTAACCTATGAGCAAGAGTATTAAAGACTGAACTAATATTGAGTAGTGCTGTTCCATAAATAAAATTATGTGCATCTGTTGGGAGAAGGACATTTTATAAAGAATTTTTACACTGACACAAATGTTTTATATTAATGAAAATATTATGTTGTTTTCTGTGAGGAAAAATTATTGCACAATGTACAACTTGCCCTCCATGGGTCTGGCTTCTGAAAGAGCACCTGTCAGTAATGAGTAGCTGTTTTGATAGTGACCCACAGACACATGGTACCCACTCTCTCCTATCCCAGCATTGGCCGTCTCCTTTCCCCAGGGGTGTGATATTATTGTTATAACCACATTTGTTCAGGAAAAAAAAGCACAGTGGGCTCTCAAGAAAAGCTACAAGTGTGCTTTATTAATGACCCAATATGGGCCATGTTTCAGTGTAAAACCGTGCCTGCCTCAGGGATTGGTTCAACAGGACAGCACAACTAATAATAATCAGAGGGTGATCAATGCACTCTTGGAGCAGTAATCCATAAACTTGATGAGGTACAAATTGTTGAACCAACCCCTGAAGCAGATGTTGTTTTATGCCGAAACACGGCCTGTGTCGGGTCATTAATAAAGCACACTTGTATCTTTTCTTGAGAGCCCACTAAGCTTTTTTTCCTGAATTGCTTTGTTGTGTACTTTGACCCTCTCCGTTGTATTGCATAACCATATATTGATAATAATGGAGCCACAGAGCTTTGTTTGAGACATTAAAATGTGAGCTATATTTTGGAGGGGAGGAGTGGCCTAATGGTTAGTGCAGTGGCCTGAGAACCAGGGGAACTGGGTTTGATTCCCACTGCATTTCTTTGTGACTAAGCTGCGTAAACGTCTACGCTCGCCCAATGTGCGCCAAAATGGAGTTACTGCCCGACTATCGCATGGCTCTTGCGGTAATTTCATTTTTGGCGCACATCCGATACACGCGCCTGAAAAATATTTTTAGGCACGTGTAATGGACATGCGCCAAGGGACATTTGGCGCACGTAGGTCATTACCACCCGGTTTCCATGTGAGTCTTGACTGCTAAGTCAATGGCTGGCGGTAAGGTCTCAGACCCAAAATGGATGCGCAGCAATTTTCATTTTGTCACACGTCCATTTTCTGCAAAAAAAATGGCCTTTTTTACAGGCGCACTAAAAAATGGATTGGCGCATGCCCAAAACCCATGCCTACACTACTGCTGGCTACTGCAGGTGGTGCACTTATATGGCCTTAATTTGGAGCAGTAAATCCACAGAGAGCCTAACAGAATTCCACATAAGATAAGAACAGAAAAGGTGAGGCTATGAAGCAGAGGAGTTTGCTGGGCGGAAGAAAAGAGGAGAAAGAAATATAGGAGAGAGGGGTGGAGAGAGAAAAAATTACAGCTGATATAGAACACAGCAGTAAGACTAATTTTTAAACTTAACAGATATAGCAGTATTACACCATACATTGGGAAATTACATTGGCTTCCTGTTAATGAGAGAATTAAGTTCAACGCAGTTTGTTTAATTTTTCAATTTTTTTTCAAATTTTATATGGGTCCACTTCAGAATTATTGATTAAACTTACTTCACTCATTATTGGACATTCTCTGCATGTTCGATTTTATGCCCACCTTTTTATAAAAATGCTAGGTTTTTGAAAATAGTAAAGTCTATATAAGTACATAAGTACAGCCACACTGGGAAAAGACCAAGGGTCCATCGAGCTCAGCATCCTGTCCACGACAGCGGCCAATCCAGGCCAAGGGCACCTGACAAGCTTCCCAAACGTACAAACATTCTATACATGTTATTCCTGGAATTGTGGATTTTTCCCCAGTCCATTTAGTAGCGGTTTATGGACTTGTCCTTTAGAAACCGTCCAACCCCTTTTTAAACTCTGCTAAGCTAACCGCCTTCACCACTTTTTCCGGCAACGAATTCCAGAGTTTAATTATATGTTGGGTGAAGAAACATTTTCTCCGATTTGTTTTAAATTTACTACACTGTAGTTTCATCGCATGCCCCCTAGTCCTAGTATTTTTGGAAAGCGTGAACAGACGCTTCAAATCCACCTGTTCCACTCCACTCATTATTTTATATACCTCTATCATGTCTCCCCTCAGCCGTCTCTTCTCCAAACTGGCTAGCCCTAGCCTCCTTAATCTTTCTTCATAGGGAAGTCGTCCCATCCCCGCTATCATTTTAGTCGCCCTTCTCTGCACCTTTTCCAATTCTACTATATCTTTCTTGAGATGCGGCAGCACACTGAGCAGAAGGTTTCAGCGTATTATCGACGACAACACCCAGATCCCTTTCTTGGTCCGTAACTCCTAACATGGAACCTTGCATGACGTAGCTATAATTCGGGTTCTTTTTTCCCACATGCATCACCTTGCACTTAGTAAATTTAAAACGAATCAGAGAAACTTTTTCTTCACTCAACGTGTAATTAAACTCTGGAATTCGTTGCCAGAGAATGTGGTAAAGGCGGTTAGCTTAGCGGAGTTTAGAAAAGGTTTGGACAGTTTCCTAAAGGAAAAGTCCATAGACTATTATTAAATGGACTTGAGGGAAAATCCACTATTTCTGGGATAAGCAGTATAAAATGTTTTGTACTTTTTTGGGATCTTGCCAGGTATTTGTGACCTGGATTGACCACTGTTGGAAACGGGATACTGGGCTTGATGGACTTTTGGTCTTTCCTTTTATGGCAATACTTATGTACTTATGTATAAGTAAACAATTTAGGGCCTTTTATCAAGCCGTGCTAGTGGCTCCCAATGCAGTAATGCCGACAAAGCCCATTCACTTTGAATGCGCTCCGTTGGCATTGCTGCGCAGGAACCGCTAGCACGGCTTGATAAGAGGCCCTTCATTTAGAAAACATTTTTTAGATTAAGGCAGTTTAGGTCTATTTGATCTTTTTCAGGCACCTCATTTTAGATTATTGGTTCAGGCTATTATTCTTTCACAGCTCTATTATTGTAATTCACTTTATTTGAAAGTCTCTTTTAAAATGTCTTGTAAAGACACCTTCAGTAGTAGCTCAAGGTGAGTTACGTTCAGGTACACTGGGTATTTTTTTAATTTTATTATTTTCCCACCTCTTTGCAGGCTCAATGTGGCTTACAATACATCATGAATAATGGAAATAAGAAGAGAATAGACGTTTGGTATTACAGAAGGATTTTGGGTTACATGATAATGAAAAACATGATAGTAATATAATAAGAGACCATTGTAAGACAGTTTTTGATACATGTGGGGGAGTTCACATGTGTTAATCTTCGTGGTATGTCCTGTTAAAGAGATGGGTGTTTAGTAGTTTGCGAAAGTTGTTTAGATCATAGATCATTTCCCTGTCACTGGATGGCCACAATCTAAGGGCCCTGTTTGCTAAGGTTCGCTATTGTTTTTAGCACATGCTAAATGCTAGACACACCCATATATTCCTATGGCTGTCTCTAGCATTTAGCGAGCACTAATTTTTAGTGCATGCTAAAAACGCTAGAACGCCTCTAGTGCAGCTTAATAAACAGTTTGTACCTGAGGCAATGGAAGGTTAAGTGATTTGCCCAAGATCATAAGGAGCAGCAATGAGATTTGAACCAGGCAACCCTGGATGTTGAAACCAGTGTTCTAACCACTAGATTACTCCTCCACATTAATCCAAATTAATTTTGGCAAGTAGAGAAAGCATGGGGAAAGTCCTCTGTTGATTCAGGTGCACTGATTACCTGTGCAGGCTCATATTGAATTTAAAGTAGCCTATACTGTTTTTAAGATTTTGCATAGATCTTTTTCAGATTGTCAGTCAAGTCAGATCTCTTATCCTAGAGTGAGATGTAATTCTTTGATTACTTCAGTTGTATTGTTCTTATATTTATAATCCTTGCACTAATTTAAATTGTATGGTGCCCATAATAATAATTTTTAATGCACTGTTGTTACTATAACTATTGCTCTTTGATGTACATTGTAGTCAACTTTTTCTACATCCTTACTATAATCCTCCCAATGTTTCAACTTATAATTAACTTACTATACTGGTACTAATCTGTTCCTTTCCACTGCTATATTGATTATTTGCTGTAAGCCACATTGCACTCAAGATTCCGTGGGATAATGTGGGCTATAAGTGTCATAAATAAATAAAATGCTCATCACACTTTAAAGTCTAAAAGCCTCTTTTACCAAGCTGTGGCAAAAGGGGGCCTGCACTGGCGTCAGTGTGTGTTTTACTTGCCACGCGGCCATTTTGGGGGAGCCCTTACTGTCACCCCTTGAGGTGGCGGTAAGGGCTTCTGCGTTAATCTGGCGGTAACACTCCTGCGCTACAAAAATAAATACATTTTTGTAGCGCTGGAAATGACAGCGTGCTAGGGGTGGGAAGTACCGCCGAGCTGCCCGTGTTGGGCTTGCCACCGCTTAGTAAAAGGAGCCCTAAGTTGTCCCATCTATTAATCATTTCATTTTAGGCAAGTAAGATTTAGAAGGGTCTGCCCCATTTGTTAAGAATATTATCATCTTATTTTATTTTTAGGAAAACTTTGAAAGGTTATTTGTTTCAAAAATTTTAATTAAAATAGGTTACGATTGAATGTTGTGTTTTTATATTTGTAACTAGCTACAACTTGTGTTGCTTTCTTTCATGTTAACCTGCTTTGAACCCTAGAGGACTAGGTGGGTTATAAATCTATGGAGTAGATTAGGCTGTACATTGGCAGATCCTGTTCTAAAATGCTACCAGTATTTTATTTTATTTGCAGATTTGATATATCGCAAAATTGATCCTGGACAGGCGACTAAGCGGTTTACACAAAAAGATAGTGACACAGTGCTAATAAAGAGGGAAAAATATCCATTCCTGTTTGTACGTTCTGTCTAAAATGAGGCTGATAATCTTCCACTCAGAAGCAAACGTTATCCTTCTCTTAAACTCTGCAGCAGATTTTCAAAATATTTCCTAAACACTGTCCCCTGTTACCATAGCAATGTTTTGTTAATAGAAGTTCTTAGAATCTGCATTTTTCAATATTTATTTTTATCTCTGACATGCATCCTTATTCAAGGATGATAATTAATTTCTCATATTAAATAGTATTCGTGACCTAGGTGTAGCAAAAACTCATTGTATGTGAAAGAGACTTTTTGAAGATCTTCTCATTTTCTTGCTAAATTGCATGCTGTGACTGTTTCAGAGGCAGTGTCTGTTATCGTGCTTACATATGCTGCTGTCAAAAAATAGGGAATAATTATCATTAATTATTAAAATTTAATGACGTTATAGTTCTTTTTAACATCTTTTATGGGATAAGGTTATTACTGTAAGACCCATCAAGTTTTCTCAGTTTGCTTAATTTTACATTTAGTGCTCACTAGTACAGCCAGCTTGCATGTTATACTTATCACTGGTACAAGAATTATTTTGCCCTTAAAATATTACCATTTAAATATACAATCCTTTATTTTTCATAATGCATTTTCTAGTTCCTCTGTACCCTTTACATCGATTTCTAATGCATTAACCCAGCTGATCTCTGGGTGTCCCCTCATGTCATTGCCACTAGTGTACCTCCATGTTTGCTTAGCCCAGTTTTCCTGAATTATATTATTGGTTTTTGCCTCCACTGGGAGTTTCTTCCATGCATTAGGCTGTCTTTCCATGACTGATCTGTGTTTGTTCCCTCAGCCAAAATCTTTTGTAGTTACTTCAGTTATTTGGTGTCAGTGCTGGCAGAGCCAACTGTTGCTCCGTCACCACCCCCTTTCCCTCGTCTACATTTGTACCTCTCTGCCTTACTTCTCCTCCCCCTCCCCCCCCCCCCCCCCCAACCAGCATCAGCTCAACCTTTTACAGCGGCAAGACCATGTCACTTTGTTCTCACCTCTGTGGTCTCCTCCACACTTGGCCGCTGGCACTGTCCCAGATTTAAACACAAAAACAAGAGTTACCTGTTCTTGGTCAAATGTATGGCAGTGCCAGTAGCCCGTCAGAGAAGAGAGCGAAAACATACTGTCGCTGCTGTGAAGGCTGAGCCGTTGAGGTAAGCTTTTGGGATCCTTGAGTTTTGGTGCCCTGAGATACTGCCTCGCCTGGCTAAAGTCTTGAGGCAGCCCTGTTTGATGTCAGCATTGTATGATGACCAACTCCCTCCCTCCTTTCAAGGTCCACACCATTATTATAGCAGTCCTTCAGTGGTTATTTTCTTTAACACAAAAATAAAGAAATAAAATAATATTGTTCTTGGCTGGGACTAATGTGTGAGGTACCACTTCCCAATCCAGTAAGGTTCCCATACCTCCTGTAACACCCTCCATAGGGCCAGTTTCTGCTTCTCTGTCTTCAGTCACTGCATCATCATCATCTTCATCGTCAGGTCAAACACAGCTTCTGTTACATTAGGAATGGGGGATCCAGGCTCTGTCAGAGCACTAAAATAAACCTGCGCACCAAGAGACATACTTTTCTCAAAAAATAAAATTTCCCCTTTTCTCAGTACGGAAAGCTCCAAAAAAATGGTGACCCAGAGAGGCTTTCTTCTGGCTTCCCATATGCCAAACGCCTTCCGTCTAGTGTAATTTTTGCATGCAAAGCTTGTTGAGAGGGATATGTAACTGTCATCAAGAACTTGTACTGCTGTTCCTGCCATTCGATGCTGTCTGTCAGAGATGGGATCCTTCCTGTGGAACTAGTAAAACATCCCGCCAGTGACCCACACTCATGGGACAGGATAAAACTCACGATGGTCTACCCATAAAACTTTATAACAGAGAGTCTTGAGCTTCCTTCTTGATCTAAATTGAAGCCTGAATCCAGTGTTTCTTCTCTTTTCCCAACTTGTGTACAGGCAGCATCTGTATATAATGCCGCAGCCTAGATAGGTATAAATGCCCTTATTGGACACATGGAATGCAGCATAGTAACATAGTAGATAACAGCAGGTAAAGAGCTAAATGATCCAACCAGTCTGCCCAACATTCACACTCATTATCAATTCATAGTTAAACCAACAATGAATGTGGTATAAAATACTTGATCCTGCTTTTTCTGGGACATAGTCCATAGAAGTCTGCCTGGCACAGTCCTTACATTCCAACTACTGAAGTTGCCATCAAAATTCATTCCAGCCTATTCCACTCTGTCTTGTCATATATGGGACACAGACAGTAGAGGTCCACCCGGCACTTTCCTCACATTCTAACTCCAGCCCATCCTAAACTGTTTTACCATATACTGGACATATCTATGGCCTGGAATGTCATAATCTGCCTCTCACTGTCCACCACATCAGCTAAATGTCTTGGACCATTACTGAACCAGTCCCTAGAATTGCAGCCAAGTTCTACCACAGAGTTATAAGCAGCATTTATAGGCACTTAGGCACATCCTAAGTGCCTACAAACCAACCTCCAAGTAAACCTCAGTGGATTAGTTGCCTGAGACAGCTTTGTGGCCCCTGCAAACAATACAGAACCAAGTGTCAGTGGCCTTACCATGTGCCTCTCCACCCAAAGCAGGGTATAGTGCAACGTGTCCCTCAACATTTAGAAAGACACGGTAAATTTGAAATGGGGTAGTAGTTGGTAGCATCAGAGAGGTCTGTGGATGAACAGAAGATAACTTCCATTCTTGTGGGAAAGTCCTTGAGTGCAGAATGTAAAATGAGCAATAATGAGTGAAGACATTGCTTCAGGATACAGATAGGTATAGGGTCAGATGAGGAAGTAGAAGACTTGAAAGAATTGACCAATTAATTGGGATACTTCTAATTTTGATCAATGGATTCCGCAAGCCATGCAACAGCCATGTTCATCCAAGTAAGCTACAATGCACCAGACACCAAACAAGCTACTACCAGTAGGTTAGTGATGGTTAGGTTTTTTCCAGCAAGGTTGGTGGGAGAGAAATCTAAGAGGCTGCATATTTGAATATCCTCTTCTCTATTTTGTATGGTCTATTACAAACCTTTGATGTAAGACATGGGGAGTGAAGCCTGGGTGTTTTAAATATGGGATCCTTTGTACTCATCTATTCAAGAGGGTAGAAAACCAAGGAAATGAAAAATTAACATGTATACCTTGGAGGAAAGGAGAAACAGGGGAGATATGATAGAGATGCTCAAATATTTGAAAGGTATTAATCCACAAACAAACCTTTTCCAGAGATGGAAAGGTGGTAGAACTAGAGGTTGAAGGGGGACCGACTCAGGAATAATGTCAGGAAGTATTTTTTCACTGAGAGGGTGGTAGATGCCTGGAATACCCTCCTGTGAGAAGTGGTGGGGATGAAAAATGGTAACATAATTCAAAAGTGTGTGGGATAAACATAAAGGAATCCTGTATAGAAGGAATGGATCCAAAGAAGCTTAGTTGAGATTAGGTGGCAACTCGGTAATTGGGAAGCAAAACCAGTGTTGTGTTGGAGTGGAGCTTTCCAGGGGCTTTGATGACAACTTAAGAAGTTTTAGAACAAGAACAATGCTGGCAAACTTCTATGGTCTATGCCCTGAAAATGGCAAGGACGAATCAAGATCAGGTACACCTATGTTAAATCACTTCATATGTTATGTAATGAGTTTATCTTGTTGGACAGACTGGATGGACTATACAGGTCTTTATCTGCTGTCATCTACTATGTTACTATGACTGAATAAGGAGCCTTGCTTGCTTCTATGGATGACATCTGGGATGTTTTCTTGCAATATGAGCAGGAATGATTGGGCAATTTTTAATGTTTAAATCATTTTTAAAACACTAAGTTTTTCTTCATTTTGTTACATGTTTGCAAAAAATGTACCCCCAAAATATCCCCTATCCCCCCTCCCCAATCACTGTAACTAATATTTGTTACTAATCTGGTGTCCATCAATATTTAACTATTTAACAGGTAACTCCGTGCTTTGTATGAAAGAATGAGCCAAAATGGCTCCCAAGTAGTTTGGAATTGTCTACCCATTTCACTGTCCAAAGAAGAAACACCTTGTTGGTTTAAGCACAATTGCCATAAGAGTGAATGCTGCTTTTGAAACGTGGGTCCCGTGGTTTCCAACCATGTTCATATAATTGCTTTTTAACCAAACATAAGTGCCAAGGAAAAAAGTTCCGGAATCCCATAGATGGTGGATCTTCATAAACATATTGAAAAAAGAGCAATTGGGGTCCAATAGTCTTTCAAGGCCTGAAATACTTGAGCCCAAAGAGACATTACAAGCAGGCACATCCAAAACATGGCCCAAGGATGCCTCTTGCTGGCTATATTTTGGGCAAAATGAGTCAGATAAGATTGTCGCTCAATGTGAGATATGCAGTTGCAGCACAAATTTGTAGAGTGTTTCACTGTGAATTTTTTTTTAATTACATTTGTACCCCGCACTTTCCCACTCATGGCAGGCTCAATGCGGCTTACATGGGGCAATGGAGGGTTAAGTGACTTGCCCAGAGTCACAAGGAGCTGCCTGTGCCTGAAGTGAGAATCAAACTCAGTTCTTCAGTTCCCCAGGACCAAAGTCCACCACCCTAACCACTAGGCCACTCCTCCACTCCAATCATAGACTGAGTCCGCTGTGGAATGTATTGTATAAACTGTGGAACTGTAGTCACCTGCACCAAACGTTGCAGATCTGTGGACCACTGAATTGCTAGTTGTCAATAATGTATTTCTGGGGTTGTGTCTTTTAAATATTGATGATGGAAAGCCAAAGGTATTATTTGTTGCAATCCAAGGATATAAGCGTCGGATAAGGTCTCCTGGACGTCTTCAGTGAGATCCGTCCACTGAGGTGTAGTCATATAATGATTCAATTGCAAATATTCATAATATTGCTTGTGAGCTGATGTTCTTGTTGAGGTACCTCAAAAGGCTTAATTCTGCCCTCGTCAGTTTAACACATGCACTAAATATACAATACCTTTCATGTCCAGTTAACAAAAGCAAACACCCACAGAAGGTGATCTCTCCACAAGAGAACCAAAGACAAACGAACAAACAGTGGATCCAATAAAAGTCCTCTCACAATGAGTGTCTTCCCGAACAAGGTCTTTATTCAAATCTGCAAAAACAACCCGAGATGTGACGTGTTTCGGCCGTTAGGCCTGCATCAGGGGTCTAGTAGTATTTGATGCAAAAATGCCTTGTTAGTCAGATGAATAACAGCGCATAAACTGCTAACAGAGATATCTTGCAAATGAGCAGAGAATCCCGAAGGCAGCCGGTGACATACGACCAATCAATCTGTTCGACTGTCGCCCCACCTAGGGGCCAGGCCATTTTTCGGAAGTGTAGCGGAACAGTTCCCGTGATATATTGGGCTCTGACTATGGGTGGATAACCCTCAGTTGGTATTCCCAGTATTTCACCAAAATACTTTCTTAGCATATCAAGAGCTGAGATGAGTGGTGACTTAGGAAAATTAAAAAACCTCAAATTATTTTTCCTTCCTTGGTTTTCCAAGTACTCCAGCTTACGAGCTTGTACATCTCTGTCCTTGATAGTACGTTTACAAAGTTTTGCCTCTATGGCTATCTCCCCTTCTAATGATTCAGATTATGCATCTGATTTTCATAATTATCAGACAAAACTTGAACTGATTGTTTCAAATCCACAATCTCTCCTTTAAAAGAGTTAGAAACCTGAAGGAGAGAGAAATTTAAACCCTGAATCGCATCCCATAATAGTTCTATTGTTACCACAGCAGGTCTCACCAATTCTCCATTAGTTCTGGAAGTAGAGCCTCGGGTAGGAGGGGAGGTAAGCTGAAAAGCCTGTCTCTCCTCTGAAGGTTCTCTTCCCAGGGTTAACACAGCCTCAGGTCCTCTTCTCGCAACAAGAGAAGCCTGTTCCCTCTTGGGCGCTTCTACACGTTGTGTCCCCATCGACGCATATCTACTACCTGGTATTGCAGGAGCTGTGCAGGCTGCATAGAAACCTAGGCACTCCTTGCTTTACTGGTTATCTTTTTTTGTGATGAACCACATTCCACTGCCCAATAAAACTGAGTGTCTTTGATGTAGAATTCACAAAGGAGCAACATGACCATTGGAGTCCAGGATTACATCCAAGGCTTGTTTATTTTACCAATTTGATATTCCCACCAAAAGACTGATGAGGCTCCCCCCTTGCTCTTGCCTCTCTGACACAGTGGTCTGTGTTTTGTCCTCCAACAGCCTTGCACTAGTCTATAGTGTGACCCTAAAATGTGTTTAATGCCTTTACTGTTATTCTCACTGCAAAGATATGTGAGCAATGCATTGTGTGTAATGTAGTTTCACAGGTAATGCAGCTACACCTGCCTGTCTGTATAAGAACTGTTACTATTGGTCTGAGCTGCTGCCCAGACCTCTTCTCTTTCTCAGTCAAGCTTTGCTCCTTTGTCTACCTGCTATCATTTCCTGGTCATTCTTACTATCTCTGTCCTGAAAGGTCAGCCAGGTGTGACCTTTCCCTCCAATCGAGGGCTGTCCTCTAGGACCACCCTTGCTACCTGATGGCAGGCACTGTTCCCATTGGTCTATTTATCCCCTCCTCCCTGGGCCTCTGTGAGCCCTTCTTGGCCTCTCTCTCTCTTTCTCCATGAGGCATTCTCCATCTTGCTTCAGACAGCACTTGTCCTGCTAAATTCCTTAGAACAAACTTGTTTTTTTACCTTGAATATATCTTCCTAATGAGATATTGCACTTTCCAGTCACCCAGCTCTGAGTTACTTCTACCTGTTCAACTATTTTCCCACCTCTCCAATAAAGCTGCCTTTCTTCAGATTTCTACCTCAAACCACTGATACAGCTCTCAGAATTACAGTACGTAGTCTCTGTGCCCTGGGGCAACGGACGATACTAAGATTTGTAACAGAGTGGACACTCGGGAGGGAGTGGAAAACATGAAAAAGGATCTGTGAAAGCTAGAAGAATGGTCTAAGGTTTGGCAATTAAAATTCAATGCGAAGAAATGCAAAGTGATGCACTTAAGGAGTAGAAATCCACGGGAGATGTATGTCTTAAGCGGGGAGAGTCTGATAGGTACGGATGGGGAGAGTGATCCTGGGATGATAGTATCTGAGGATCTGAAGGCAACGAAACAATGTGACAAGGCGGTGGCTGTAGCCAGAAGGTTGCACTTGCTAGGCTGTATAGAGAGAGGTGTGACCAGCAGAAGAATAGAGGTTTTAATGCCCCTGTATAAGTCGTTGGTGAGGCCCCACCTGGAGTATTGTGTTCAGTTTTGGAGACCGTATCTTGCTAAGGATGTAAAAAGAATTGAAGCGATGCAAAGAAAAGCTATGAGAATGGTTTGGGATTTGTGTTACAAGATGTATGAGACTTGCTGACCTGAACATGTATACCCTGAAGGAAAGGAGAAACAGGGGTGATATGATACAGATATTAAAATATTTGAACGGTATTAATCCGCAAACGAACCTTTTCCTTAGATGGGAAGGCGGTAGAAGTAGAGGACATGAAATGAGATTGAAGGGGGGCAGACTCAAAAAAATGTCAGGAAGTATTTTTTCACAGAGCGAGAGGTGGATACTTGGAATGCCCTCCCGCGTGAGGTGGTGGAGATGAAAACGGTAACAGAATTCAAACATGCATGGGATAAACATAAAGGAATCCTGTTCAGAAGGAATGGATCCTCAGAAGCTTAGCGGAGATTGGGTGGTAGAGCCAGTGGTGGGAGGCGGGGCTGGTGGTTGGGAGGTGGGGCTGGTGCTGGGCAAGACTTCTACAGTCTGTGGCCTGAAAATGGCAGATACAAAATCAAGGTAAGGTATACACAAAAAGTAGCACTTAAGAATTAGTTTGATGTTCTTTTCATAAATGTTGTACGCCACATAGAGCCTGCCATGGTGGAATCTGTGGGATATAAATGTTCTAAATAAATAAATAAATATGAGTTTATCTTGTTGGGCAGACTGGATGGACCGTGCAGGTCTTTTTCTGCTGTCATCGACTATGTTACTATCGGGCTTATTTTCGAAAGTGATCGCCAGCCATCTTCCGACATAAATCGGGAGATGGCCGGCGATCTCGGAAAAGTGGCAAAATCGGTATAATCGAAAGCTGCTTTTTTGAAAGCTTTGCTGCTTTCCCGTCGCCTCGCCGGCGAAAGTTCAAAGGGGCTTGTCGCTGGTGAAGTGAAGGTGGGACATGGGCAGGCATGGGCATGGCTACCGGATGGCCGGCTTTCGTGGATAACGGAAAAAAAAGCGGCATTAAGCAGTATTTTGCTGGCTTTATTGGTCCTTTTATTTTTACGACCAAGCCTCAAAAAGGTGCCCCAACTGACCAGATGACCACTGGAGGGAATGGGGGGTGACCTCCACATAGTCCCCCAGTGGTCACCAACCAGCTTCCACACGAAAAAAATAAAAATAAAGCACTTTTTTGCTAGCCTGTATGCCAGCCTCAGATGTCATACCCAGGTCCCTGACAGCAGTATGCAAGTCCCTGGATTAGTTTTTAATGAGTGCAGTGCACTTCAGGCAGGCAGACCCAGGTCCACCCCCCCTACCTGTTACACTTGTGGTGCTAAGTGTTGAGCCCTCCAAACCCCCCCCCCCCCCGAACACCCACTGTACCCACATGTAAGTGCCCCCCTTCACCCATAAGGGCTATGGTAATGGAGTAGAGGTGTGGGGAGTGGGTTTGTGGGGGATTTGGGGGGCTCAGCACCCAAGGTAAGGGAGCTATGCACCTGGGAGCTTTTTTTGTATTTTTTAAACATTTTTAGAAGTGCCCCCTTGGGTGCCCTGGCATGTGAGGGGGACCAGTGCATTACAAATGCTGGCTCCTCCCACGACCAAGTGCCTTGGATTTCGCCAGGTTTGAGATGGCCGGCATTTTTTTTTTCCATTATCGCTGAAAAACAAAACCGGCCATCTCAAACCCGACGAACTCTGGCATTTGGCCGGGCTAAACCATATTATCGAAAAAAAAGATGGCCAGCCATCTTTTTCGATAATACGGTTCCGGCCAGCTGTTGCGCCGCCGCCAAAATAGATCGCGGGTGATCTATTTCGCCGTCGACGTTCGATTATGCCCCTCCACGTAACACTTCTGAACATCTGGCTGTGAGTAAATTATCTATATGTATTCAATAAAGGAAACTTCAGAAAATAAAGACTTCAGGTGTGTGCTGGTGTGCCAAGGTTATACTTCACGATATTGAGGCTTTACAGTTCACAAGTCTTGAAAGGCTTGACAGTCTGAAGGAAAGGGTTGATATGCTCCCACATTTCCACAAACTGTGAACAGCTCTTGTCAAGCAGAGTGCTAGCTCATAATTCCAGGCTGGATAACAGCCCTGAGGGTAGCAGCAAGGGACCCGTTGAGTAAACAATCTGCCTGCATGACCCGCCTCCAGTGGTCTCACTTCCCTGCAAGGCCACTGGGCCAGGAAGAAGGAAAGCAACACTCGGGAGAGGGGAAGCATGAGAAATCCTTTCTAAAATTACTCCCCTAATGTGTTCTTACCCTTGCTGCCTTTTACCTGAAACAAAAAACTGTTGTTTATATGAAGAAACCCTTGGTGAGCAAAGTCCTACATTAAGCATTGCATTCTTCGAGCATTTTCAGTGCTTTTTGAGCTCAGTAGTGGTGCCTAGTAAGCTGCCAAGCAATCAAACTGATTCTGAATTTTCTAATTGTTTTTCTGTTCAGTGTGTTTTTGCAAAAAAAAAAAAAAAAATGTAAGACTTGCTAAAACTCACACACTGCTTTTAATTGTTTGCAAGATTGTGTCAATTAAGAGAACAGAATGAGGATTAGCATGTAGGTTGGAAAATAAACAACATCATGGCAGTTACATCCTGTAGGCCTGTCAAACACACATTGTTTGTAGTAGTAGTATTATTTTAGTCCTTATCTGATGTTTCAATTTACCAGGCTTGTTTTGTTTGCCGCCTTTGGAGGAACTGGATCTCCTGAACTCATGTAGGTTGAAAGAAATTGTTTTGACTAGAAATCTCACTCTTGCCTATTGTCTTCTGGCAGATTTTATCATTATTATTATTTGAATAGTTTGAAATAGGCCTATGCCTATTTCTAAGTGACTGTAGAAAAACAGGGTAGCCTTTACAAATGAAGCAAATTGTTCCAGTTGAACTAACATTTTATTCTTGTGATTTGTCACAGTAGTGAGATCCCTTGGCATTTACAGTAGAAGAGCCATTTTAATTATAAATGAACTAGTAAAAAAGGCCCGTTTCTGACACAAATGAAACGGGCGCTAGCAAGGTTTTCCTCGGAGTGTGTATGTTTGGGAGAGTGTATGTGAGAGTGAATGTTTGAGAGTCAGAGTGAAAGTGTGAGTCCAATCCATGCTCCTCTGTCACCTGGCCCCTCCATTCATCCCTATCCAGCAATTCCGCTCTCTCCCTGAGGCCTGCCCTGCAATCCATATGCATCCATGGCCATCTGTCCCCTCCATTCATCCCTATCCAGCAATTCCCCTCTCCCTGAGTCCTGCCCTTCCAATCCATGCCCATCCATGCTCCTTTGTCACCTAGCCCCTCCATTCATCCCTATCCAGCAATTCCCCTCTCTCCCTGAGTCCTGCCCTCCCAATCCATGCCCATCCATGGTCCTCTGTCCCCTGCTCCCGCCATTCATCCCTTTCCAGCAATTGCCCTCTCTCCCTGAGCCCTGCCCTCCCAATCCATGGCCATCCATGGTCCTCTGTCCCCTGCCCCCTCCATTCATCCCTCTCCAGCAATTGCCCTCTCTCCCTGAGCCCTGCCCTCCCAATCCATGGCCATCCATGCTCCTCTGTCCCCTGCCGCCTCCATTCATCCTTTTCCAGCAAGTCCCCTCTCTCCCTTCCATGACCCCCCCCTCGCATCCATGCTCCTCTCTCTCCCATGTGCCAGCCTGGCCCGCCCTCTTCTCCCCCCCCCTTCGCATCCATGCTGTCGTTTCTTCCCTGCCCTCCCGCTCCCATTGTTGTACTTTACTGGCCACCCTCTTCTCTCCCCCCAACATGCGTGTTTTTGTTTTTTTCTTGTTTTTAAATTTACCTTGAAGAAAAGGCTAGACGAATTTCATATTCCATATAAAAAGTTTATTTACAATTGTACTGGATACCTTTAATGAGGTATTCAGGAAGCATGTTCAGACAAAGCAGTCAGAATGCTTACTGCTCAGATCTCTCATTGGTCTTATATAGCATTTTTCTTTGGCATCTGACTATACAACATCCCTGTGCAAGTCTCTGAATACCACAAACTGTTAATCATGTGCAGAACATCTGCTTTCTCTTATTGCTCCCCCTTCTTGCCCACAGACTTTCTGGAGCCGTGCCTTTGGCTGATGTTTAATGTCCGTCACATTCTTCTCATGCCTCAGGAGGTTTGGTTTAGTGTTAAAACAGCTTGTTGTAATCATGGAGCTTTCCACTCCCCTTCTTTCATGCTTTTATTCAACATCCTCCCTTTGAGGCCTGGTATTCCAGGACTCATACATCTTTTTCAGCTCCAGTCTGTTTCCTTACCTCCCTTCTAAATCTCCTCCCCCCTTGTTTGTGGCATTCAGTTTCTGCACGCTTTTTCAATATTTTTGGCTGACAGATTAAAGTTCTATTCATTCTTGATTTCAATTACCATTGTCATTTTAAAAGCATCCTGGCACATCTTTGCAAACATGCTAATACATGTTACACAGCATTAAACAGATTCAATTGTACTAGGGTACAAAATTTATATCTCTTGAAGTATATAATTTATAGGACAGTGAGCTTCATCAAAGGGGAATACACTGTCATTCATTCTTACTTTTCATTAGCTGATGTGGCATTAAAAATTACACAAATTAAAAGCATATTCCAAGGTGTTAACATTCATTGAATCAATTGTTACATATCATTGAGTTAAAGTCTTATTGCAGCTTGTTTTATTGCCACACTTTTCTCTGGTGGCTGTGACATTTACAATCACTGTACTTCTTCCTATAGACCAATTACCTGTTACAACATTGTGCATGTAATTGCACTTTATCGGGGGAATGTTTCCAGTTGTCATACTATTTAATCAGACACCAAAATGATGTCGTCCGTAAGCAAGGCTTGCTTATAAATAGTCTCATTTGTCCAATGAAGGTTTCCATCATCCCTTACACAGGTATTATTGGGATAACGGTGCCCACCCAACTTTATCATTGTAGTCCCATATATCATAGCTGGCAAGGACAAGGATGTGGGCACATATGATACAATCAGTCAAATTCAACATCTTGGCCGCTGTAACAAGTTTATTCTCATATGTGTTCATTGTCCATTAACAAACAACAACATCCCAATACCATCATGTTGAGAGACATGATGTTTGTTTATTCTTTGTCCATTTCAATATTATTAGTTCGTCGAATATCTGATAAATGTATCCAAGAAGTATGACCTTCCAGACGGGCAGCGGTCTGAGTAAGGGCCGTGATAGCAAAAGGCCCTACATACACAGGATCCTTCCACGTTTTGTGTGTAAAGTTCTTTCGTAGTACTAGATCACCTACTTTAAAAGCACAAACATCATTAGTAGTCCCTGCCTGTGATGCTACATTTGTTCGGATCATATCACTCGTCAGGTTCAACATTGGTTGTAGCTTTTGCCAGTACTGAGTTGTATTATCAGTACTTGCTGTCTGCATCGGGAAGAAATGACGTCCTGTCTGAATTTGGAATGGGGACAATTTAGTACGCCCATTAGGTTGGGCCCTTATTGTCATTAATGCTAATGGCAATACATCAAGCCATGTATATAATTTTCCCACCATTTCTTTATTGAGAGATTTTAGTAAGACTCTCAATTTTGTTTTTAAAATGCCATTGTAGCGCTCCACCAAACCATTGGAGGTGGGGCGATACACTGATACTTTTCTGTGTGTTAAACCCATAATCGTTTCCATTTCTTTCAAAACACTGTTATTGAAATGTGTCCCGTTATCAGAAATTATTCTAGACGGACACCCATGTCTTGGCATAATGTGAGTTACCAGGCATTGTATCACCTCATGTGCTGTCTCCCTTTTACATGGAAATGCTTCTATCCACCTTGAGAAAGCATCCACCCAAACTAACAAATATCTTTTTCCCTGCACTGGAACAATCATATCAGTGAAATCAATATACCATTCTTTTGCTGGGCCTTCTGGTATTGGAAGTGTCCCAGGCGATATTTTAGGACCTCTTTTAGGTATGTTAATATTACATACCATGCAATTCTGCACAACCTGTTGAATCAGGTTATCAATTTTTAAAGTCCAAAATCTTTGCTCAAATTGTTGTTTCATTGTTTCCTTATTCCAATGCATGGTTGCATGCCACTCAGTTAATACCTTAATCACCTGACTCATTGGCATACAAGGTAATCCTTCTTCTGCATTAAACCATTCACTTCCCAATTTCATACATCCTCTCTTCAATCATTTTTCACTTTCCTGTCCCTCTGGCTGCCACATTTCAATCTTATCTACATTCGTAAGTGGCCCTTCCTGTGTCTGTCTACAAAATCTTTTCACTTTGCTTAACCACCTCCGTTGCTGCTGCATCAGCCATTGCATTACCTAGTGCCTCAAAGGTTGGCCTTTCAGTGTGGGCCGGGGTCCACACATCTGCCGTTTTCCTACCTTCACGTTCCCTTCTTGCCAAAATTTCAAACAGCAATTTCCAATATGTGTAATGTTGTAGATTTTTACCTGCACTGGTTATCATCCCCCTACGCTGCCATTTTAATATATGATACTGTAGTGAACTTGCAACGTAACCACTATCAGTATATATGGTGACATTTTGAGTCATATCAGTGTGTTGTAAGGCCGTAATAACGGCCAAAAGTTCAGCATGCTGTGCAGTATGGTCAGGAGGGGTTTTATATTGTACTTGCATTATCTTTCTTAGATTCTCATCTACCTGCACGCAGGCAAAGCCTGCAACAGTCCTTTCACAAGCTCCATCTGTAAACCATATTAACCCATTAGATAAGGGTTCAAAAGTAAGACAGTGAAATGTAGGGATTTCTATAGTATCGATCTCACCCTCTTGATCGACAGGAAAAAGCAGATCTATCTTATTTCTCTGTTCTTTAGTTAATGGTATTATTCTTATATCTTGTCCTAAAAGTACTGCTTGATATTTTCCAAATCTAGTGGCTGTCAATGCCGTCTGGCTAGGGCTCAATAGCGTTTTAATCGTGTGGTTGGTATGTATTACAATAGGAACAAAAGGCATTTGTGCTCTCCATTTGCCTACTGCTGCCACAATAGCTGTCAATAACTTTGGTATTTCTTTCATTCCCTTTTCCACATGATTAAAAGAGCCTGATAAAAAAGCTACTGGTGTATTTACTTCATTATTTTGATTAATCATGGCTGCCCAACTGTTTCCCATGTCTTTTACCCACAGATGCACAGGTGATTGGATATCTATTACTGCTAAAGGTCCTGGGGATAACAAATCCCTCACAATCTTAGCCAATACTATCTTATCCTGCTCGTCCAACACAATCAGAGTATTCTTTGGTGTGGCTGCGGGCAGTTTCAAATGTTTATAAAGTCTCATTACTTTTTGTGTATAATTTGGTATCCATTGTCTGCAGTAATTTAACATTCCCAAAACAGCACGTAACTGGGTAACTGTTTGCGGTACCGGGGTTTCATTTAAAATAGATATAACTTCCGGTATAATGACCTTATGTTCTGCTGAAACATTTTGTCCTAAAAAGGTGACAGTAGACTGAGCTACAACACATTTCTCCTTGTTACATTTATATCCTAACTCTCCTAACAACAAAAATAATTTTCTAGTCCATTCTAGGCATTCTGCTTCAGTCTCAGCAGACAGTAGAATATCATCTACATAGACAAACAATGACACCGTGTCAGGCAATTGACTCCTGAAATCTTTTAAATCCATCATTAGTTGTTTTGAGAATACCGATGGACTATCAGTAAAGCCTTGCGGCATCCTAGTCCACCGATATGCCTCATTCTGTACTATAAATGACGTCAAATCCCTAGACTCTGGATGAAGAGGTATTGAAAAAAATGCATTAGACAAGTCAATGACAGTATTGTACGCATATATATTCTGGGTGTGCAAAAGGGTAGCGGGGTTCGCACAAATTGGAAATTGATTTTTTGTAACCTCATTTAGCTCTCTTAAATCATGTACTATTCTTACATTGTTTTCCCCTTTCGGGACCGGAAACAATGGGGTATTGTACGGGGATACTGAAGGTTCAATAATACCACATTTCAATAATTTACCAATGTGTTCCAGGGTTTTGGATACTAATTTAGGTCGTATGGGGTAAGGGTCTTGCTTCGGCCCCTGTGCCCCTTCTATTAATTCTATCTTATGGGGTTTTGCATTTACGGCTAGTCCATATGGTGACTCACTTGTACTCCAAATATGTTGTGGTAATTCTTCCATAACCCTTACTTTATTTTCATTATTCAACTGTTGGACCATGGTGAGCAAACTTGGTATTTCTTTATTTCCAAAATCTAAACACAGTACTAATTGAGACAACAAGTCTCTACCACACAAATTTACTGGGCAATCAGGTGCCACTAAGAAGGGTACCACAGCCTCCCTTGAACCGTGCGGTTGGCATTCCAAGCGCACCAGAGTCGGTTCCGTTAGCCTTTTTCTTTGTTCTATCCCCGTAAATCCCACTGTTGTTCTATACTGATTTGAAAGCTTAACTCCCTGTGGTTTTGCACATAACACAGAAGTACTCGCCCCTGTATCTATCAAAAATCTCACAGGAGTTCCATATTTTCCAATTGTCAATGTAATAAAGGGCTCCCTTGTGTCTAACCTGAAAATCATTCCCTCTTCCTGACACGGGTCTGCTTCCAGTCAATAGCATTGGTCTGGAATATTCTGCCAAGTTGGAAAGGCATTTACAGTGCCCAGTCTCTGTACTGCCGCTCCTGGTCCCTGTGATTGCGTCGCCGGCTGCTGTATTGCAGTCTGTGGTGCACTCGCAGGTATCCCTACTACTTGTGGCATTAATCCTTGCTGCGTCTGCATTTGTACTTGGGGCATTCCTGTATTCTGATAACATTCTGAGGCATAGTGACCATATTGCTGACAAATCATATTGTTCAGATGTTATTAAAGATTTTAAATCACCTCTTTCACCTATTAGCCCTACACACAGAACTAGCTAGGACTGTGACTAATTCAAACCAGATGATCTCTTAACACTGCAGGAATCTCACTTAAAAAAGGGTCAAACAAAGTTAAATTGCAAAGACATTCCACATAGAGAACTAGAACTTATTAATTAAACAGAATAACACATATTTTAAAATAAACAGAGATCACCTTATAAGACAAAATCAAACTTATTTAAATCTAATCTAACACAATCTTTTAAAAGGAACAAAACAAATTTCAGTTCTTCCTGACCTTTCTAACCTGTAGCCTAAGCCAGACACCCGAGAAATCAAAACCAGATGACATTCCTCAACCTTCAGGCTGAACCACAGGCTGCTTTTCCTGTTCTTGCTGTATTTTTTCAAACGATCCATACTGAGACCAGCTCAAAAAAGAATCCTTTGCATCATATTTGACCCATTTCTCATGTGTTGTTTCAATCTGTTTTTTTTCTAACGGGAATAATTCTATGACGTGCTGCAAAGGGGTGCATTTTTTTGAACTATCTAAATCTAAATACAAAGCATATACAGGAGGCTTTTCTTTCTTATCTGCCCCTTTCCCTTCCATTTTATTCTGACTATTACAATTTCTCCTGTAGAGCCACAACCTACAAAAATATACTAATGCACCTAAACAAAGAAAATATACAAAAAAGAAAACTACAAAGCTAAACAAATATACTACTAATAAGTCCACAATGTAAGCTTACTCACGCGTCTTCTTATTTCTCTTTAGCAAGCCCAGGAGTCGTCACCCGTATGTCCACTTCAGTAGGTTGATCACTTCTACCTCCGTGGTGCACAGAAATCAGGCTTAAACAACACTTGCTCTCAAAATCCAATCCTGTAAAAAACTTTGTTAACAACAAACACTTAATTTGTCATTCGTCTCGCCTTCTCTTTTCCGTGTGCGGCATAAATCTTCTCTCCTGGCTGGCTCGCCACTTTGAAGAAAAGGCTAGACGAATTTCATATTCCATATAAAAAGTTTATTTACAATTGTACTGGATACCTTTAATGAGGTATTCAGGAAGCATGTTCAGACAAAGCAGTCAGAATGCTTACTGCTCAGATCTCTCATTGGTCTTATATAGCATTTTTCTTTGGCATCTGACTATACAACATCCCTGTGCAAGTCTCTGAATACCACAAACTGTTAATCATGTGCAGAACATCTGCTTTCTCTTATTGCTCCCCCTTCTTGCTCACAGACTTTCTGGAGCCGTGCCTTTGGCTGATGTTTAATGTCCGTCACATTCTTCTCATGCCTCAGGAGGTTTGGTTTAGTGTTAAAACAGCTTGTTGTAATCATGGAGCTTTCCACTCCCCTTCTTTCATGCTTTTATTCAACAACCTCCGTGGCGGTTCCGGCAGCGAAGCGTCAGGGAAGGAGGCGGTGCTCCTGACGTGTAGGTTTCCCTTCGCTGTGTTCCGCCTTCTTTTGACGTCATCCTTGACGTCAGAAGAAGGCGGAACACATGGAAGGGAAGGCTAGACGTCGGGAGCGCCGCCTCCTTCCCTGACGCTTCGCTGCCGAGCGATGCGATTGGTTGAGTGTCATTGCTCCACCCTCGACATCATCACGTTTGACGCGTGGGCGGGGCAGACACAATGCAATCTCACCCCCTTCACTTTGCTAAGAGAGGCTTCATTAGAACGTTGGAGGTGCGTTTTATATAGAGAGATATATCCTTTTTTTTGTTTGTTTTATAGGTGTAAACAGGTGAGAAGTCCCATTTTATATGGAACATGGAGCTGGGTATTGAGACATCCAGCAGGTTCTGGTGGTATTTTATAAAAGTATCTGCTAACACAATGCTTTTCCTAAAATAGGTGCAAGAATGCACATGTATTTGCCAGCACATGCAGTGGGATCCGCCATTTTAAAAAGATACACTTTGTAAAAATAAATGGCATGGATTTGGCAGCTTTCATATGGAGATTTTGGCACTTACCTGTAGAAGTGGCTAGTTTGCAGCTTCTTGGGTAAGCACTAACATTTCCAAGTTTAGTTGTTCCCTTTTACAAATCTACAAATATAAGTGCTTCTGATTTCAAGTAGTGAGGCTGCAAGTTTAGCTTTGATTCGTTTTGGAAATGGACAGAAACTACATGGAATTAAGGAGAATGGTTGCCTTAATCCCTCGTGTAAAGTCTTGGCTGAAATGAGCACGTTTAAAAACCTGTATGTACTGTTAAACAGGTAGAATTTGGAATACAATAAAATGGTTTAGATGATATGTCTAAATGGGCTTAATCTTCAAATAAGTCTCAAAGTATCCAAACTAAAATGATAGTACATTAGTAAAACCTGGTGAAATGGTTAAACACTTGCCTCTTTGTGGGGGGGGGGGGGGGGGGGGGAGTGTCCAAGATGGCAGCGTGATCCTGAGCCACCGTTGGATTCTTTTTGGTTTACTGATATACATTCTCTTCTGGATGCTATGCCACGTACTAAACAGAAAGTTAGGGTCAAGGCTGTTCCGCCGGCCAGCCTGACTTCATTGCCCATTCAGCAAATGAGGACCTGACATGCTGTTTGGACCTCATCCTCAAATGTTGGAGGTTCCCTCACTGTGGAATCGAATGAAGGAGCGCTCGACACCCTGGGGCTTGACGTCACCATTTCCCCTCCAGCATTCAACCTGCCACTATGCCCTTCAATCCCTATTTCAGGGCAGGTTCAACCTGTGCTGGAAGAAAGGGCTCAAGTAGCCTGAGTATAGGTGTTGATACTGGAATTGCTGGAGGTGTGCAGAACATCATTGGAGCTCAGGCTGGGTTTGCTTTCTAGGAAAAGAAGCCTTGGGCGGTGTCATTGGAGAGCATTTGATATGCTCTTCAGAAGGTGGACTCCAATGTTAGCAAGTTTGCCCAAGAGCTATCAACACTTGTGAGTAAAGTTGATTTGGTATCCTAGAGTTTAGAAGCTGTTAAGTTGGACTTTTATGGACACATTAAGCATAATCCAGAAGGATGTAAAATCACTTCAAGATTTTACCGCAGCTTTTGTGAAAGACAAGTTATTACTACAAGTAACATAGTAACATAGTAGATGACGGCAGAAAAAGACCTGCACGGTCCATCCAGTCTGCCCAACAAGATAAACTCACATGTGCTACTTTTTGTGTATACCTTACCTTGATTTGTACCTGTCCTTTTCCGGGCACAGACCGTATAAGTCTGCCCAGCACTATCCCCGCCTCCCAACCACCAGCCCCGCCTCCCACCACCGGTTCTGGCAAGACCGTATTACTACATAATAAGATTGCACAAATTGAAAATTATAATAGGGGACTGATCTAAAATTTTCTCAAGTCCCCTGGGATTTCCCCTCTCAATGTGTTTGGTATTTATTAACCGCCTTTATGAAGAGATACACCCAAAGCGGTGTACAGCATAACAATAGTAAAATAACCAAGAATAAACCTTAAAACAATAAGGTAAGCTTGAAAACAGTAAATTGAAACCTAATAATAGAACTAGTGTGAAACAGTATAAAAATATACACATTTAACAGCAGTGGAATTCAAATGCCAGAGATATAATACAATGTTAGCATAATACTAATGATACACCTAATAAGCATGTATTAGAGCATTCAACTAACATAGATATGATGCTAAATAGTTTCTACAATATAGCTGCCCATACACACCACTTGCAGCCTTGTATCAGTCGTGTTGCAGAATCCTGAATTAGTTGGAGCGAATACAAACTGTTTTTGGTTTGGCCAGTGTACAGGGCATTACAGTAGTTTAGTTGTGATTATCATGGCATGATCCACTGTGGACAGACTCGTCTTTTCAATATATGGAGAGAGATTTCTTTGCTGCCATAGGTGATGGAGACAATTTTTGAAGGTTGTTTGAATTTGTGGGATCAGAGTGAGTGATGAATCTAACAGTATCCCAAGATTCCTGACCTGTGATTTTAGGGGGAGTTCATACTTTCCAAAAGGTATTTTGAAGTTTGGTATTTGTCCACTTGTGTTAGGTACCCAAAGAATCTCTGCTTTATTTGGGTTCAGGCAAAGTTTGTTGTTCTTTGCCCATTTCTGAGTTGTGGTTAGGCAGGTAGTCAGTTTACTCAGAGCTGTGGGTAGTTCTGGTTCAGTGGGTATGAGTAGTTGCCCATCATCAGCATAGATGTAAAATTTTGTGTCTATTGATCGAAGCAGCTCAGCCAGAGGCTTGAGGTAGATATTAAATAAAATGGGAGACAGTATGGATCCCTGTGGCACCCCACAGTTCAGTACCCAAGCTAATGGTGTGCTTTTGTTGAACAGAACTGATTGTTGTCTATCTGACAGATAGATAGGATTTGAACCTAAAGACAAGATGTGTCCGTAGAAAAGAAAGCAATGAAAACAACAATGTTAGCAAATCACTTCTTACCAACACAGCAGGAAGTGAGACTAAACAAGAAACTAAACAGAAGATAAAACTTCCACTGAAATGTAGATGAAAAGCGATGACCACAAATGCTCGCAGTCTAAGCAATAAAGTTCATGACCTTCAAGCCCTGATGTTGGAGGCAGACTTAGACGTTGTTGCAATCACGGAGACTTGACTCAATGGTTCCCATGAATGGGATGCAAACATACCAGGCTATAATCTATTTAGGAAGGATAGAGATGGTCGTAAAGGTGGAGGAATAACTCTGTATGTGAGAAATGATATTGCAGCGACTGAAATGACAGGGACCTGGGGAAAGGAAGAAGCGATATGGATCACCTTAAAAAGAGATGATAGAACCTCTGTCCACATGGGTGTTGTCTACAGACCTCTGACACAATCGGAGGAACTAGATAAAGATCTGATCACAGATATTCAAAAGTTGGTAAAGAAGAGAGAGGTGCTGTTGCTGGGAGATTTCAATCTGCCGGATGTAGATTGGAAGGTTCCATATGCGGAATCGGAAAGAAATAGAGAGATCGTGGATGCTTTTCAGAGTGCTCTGCTCAGACAAATGGTGACAGAAGCCATGAGGGAGGGAGCGACGCTGGATCTGGTGCTCACAAATGGGGATAGTGTGTCAAATGTCCGAGTGGGTGCCAACCTGGGCAGCAGTGACCATCAAACATTTTGATTTGATATGACAGCTGAAGTGGAGGGCGGCCACTCAAAACTCAGTCTTGGATTTCAAACATGCTGACTTTAGTAAAATGGGGGAATACCTGAGGAAGGAGCTGATAGGCTGGGAGGACGTATGAGAAGTGGTAGGACAGTGGTCCAGGCTGAAGGAAGCTAAAAATATGGCCACAAACCTTTATATAAAGAGAGTAAATAAAAGCAGGAGAAAAAGGAAACCGATATGGTTCTCCAAACAAGTGGCTGAGAAAATAAAGGCTAAAGAGTTGGCGTTCCTGAAATACAGAAAAACTCAAGAAGAGGAACACGGAGAGGAATACCAGATGAAACTGAAAGAAGCCAAGAGAGAGATACATCTGATGAAAGCGCAAGCAGAAGAACAAATGGCTAGAAATGTAAGGAGGGGTGACAAAAATATATTCAGGTATATTAGTGAAAGGAGGAAGACTAAAAAGGGAATTGTGAGACTGAAACATGCTGCGAACCGCTATGTAGGTAATGATGAAGATAAAGCAAATTTGC
The DNA here is from genome assembly GCF_901765095.1 of Microcaecilia unicolor. Classification (NCBI taxonomy): domain Eukaryota; kingdom Metazoa; phylum Chordata; class Amphibia; order Gymnophiona; family Siphonopidae; genus Microcaecilia; species Microcaecilia unicolor. The sequence goes on along the minus strand of NC_044031.1, from coordinate 122,627,929 downwards.
TAAGTAGAAACTTTTGTTCTGTTTTCACAGAAGAAAATCTTGGAGAAGGACCACTATTGACTGGGAAAAGTACATATGAGAATGGAGTGGATATAGCACCGATCACGAAATAGAGTGTGTATGAACAACTTGAAAATCTAAAGGTGGACAAAGCAGTGGGACCGGACGGGATCCACCCTAGGATATTCAGGGAGCTCAGAGAGGTTTTGGCAGGTCCTCTTAAAGATTTGTTTAATAAATCCTTGGAGACGGGAGAGGTTCCGTGGGATTGGAGAACGGCGGATGTGGTCCCTCTTCACAAAAGTGGTGATAGGGAAGAAGCTGGAAACTACAGGCCGGTAAGCCTCACTTCAATTATTGGAAAAGTAATGGAAGCAATGCTGAAGGAAAGGATAGTGAATTTCCTGGAAGCCAATAAGTTGCAAGATCCGAGACAACATGGTTTTACCAGAGAGAAATCGTGCCAAATGAATCTAATTGAGTTCTTTGATTGGGTGACTGGAGAATTGAATCAGGGACGAGCTATAGACATAATCTACTTAGATTTCAGCAAAGCTTTTGACACGGTTCCCCACAGGAGACTCTTAAATAAACTGGACGGGCTGAAGATAGGACCCGAAGTGGTAAACTGGATTAGGAACTGGTTAACGGACAGACGCCAGAAGGTGGTGGTTAATGGAATTCCTCTTGTTGACCTATAAGTGCATTCACTCTGCAGCCCCTCACTACCTCTCCACCTTCATCTCTCCCTATACTCCTTCCCTAGAACTCCATTCACTAGGCAAATCTCTCCTAATTGCACCAGTGGCGTAGCCACAGGTGGGCCTGGGTGGGCCAGGGCCCACCCTCTTAGGGCTCAGGCCCACCCAACAGTAGCACACATTTAGCGGTAGCTGGTGGGGATCCCAAGCTCCACCAGCTGAAGAGTTTCCCCTGATGTTAACGAAAATGCTACTCTCTACGATACTAGCACCTGCACATGCTCACTTTTCAGTGCATGCCTGCTACAGACTGCCAAGGTGGAAAGAAGCGTTTTCCCACTATCTGAGATATTTTTTTGGTGGTGGTGGTGGGGGAGAACACTTGGTGCCCATCCACTTCTTGCCTAGGCCCACCCAAAATCTGTTGTCTGGCTACGCCCCTGAATTGCACCCTTCTCCTCCATCGCTAACTCCAGACTCCGCTCCTTCTATCTCGCCGCACCTTATGCCTGGAATAGGCTTCCTGAGCCATTACATCTAGCTCCATCCCTGGCAGCCTTCAAATCCAGGCTAAAGGCCTACCTGTTTGATGCTGCTTTCAACTCCTGACTTGTAACTTTTATCTTATCCTTATGTGTCCTTCTGTCTGTCCTTCCCTTATCCTTTGTGGTCCTGTCTATTTGTCCTGATTTAGATTGTAAGCTCTTTTGAGCAGGGACTGTCTTCTTCATGTTCAATTGTAAAGCGCTGCGTACGACTGGTAGCGCTTTAGAAGTGATTTTATAGTAGAAGTGATTTATAGTAGTAATATGAGGGAAAGGTGAGTAGTGGAGTGCCTCAAGGATCGGTGCTGGGGCCAATTCTGTTCAATATATTTGTGAGTGACATTGCCGAGGGGTTAGAAGGTAAAGTTTGCCTATTTGCGGATGATACTAAGATCTGTAACAGAGTGGACACCCGGGAGGGAGTGGAAAACATGAAAAAGGATCTGAGGAAGCTAAATGAATGGTCTAAGTCCCAGCTAAGTGCTGTATCAATGAGAGTTCTCTAGGTATGACCAGAATGTTAGAATCTGATCAAGGAATTTTCAGTTCAAGATTAAACTTTCAAATTCCCCTGGAATATAACTTTCCTTTTGTAAATAGATCTAAATATTCCCAATAAATTATAGCAGTTTCATCAATGTAAAATGCAACTTTATAACCACAATGCAGTTTGAAAAGCCTATCCTCTGTCAGAGCTAGGCAGGAAAGTGGTGGTGGGGGTCCCTTTTTCGTTTTCTTTCCTATCAATAATTTTAATTCCTTTCCACACTATAATATTTGTACTTATTGTAAATTGCCTGGATAGTACATTCATAGGTGGTATATCAAGATATAAATAAGCTTGAAACTAACACCCTCGTGGAAATGATAAACTCTGGATTACTGTGTATGCTTTGATTGTGCCATCAAATGAAAATTCCTAATCATTCTCTTACAAATGTTAAACTGAACGGCAGTTATCCTTAATTGCATTTTAAATAAATTAAATCAGTAGCAGTTTCTCCTATGCAATGCAAAAATAATTTTGAACAAATAAGTGACTGAGGATGGGGGAAATGAGACTTGCAAGAATTTCCCTTGGTCCCTACAAAAAACAAAATTGGTTGGAATAAAATTAAAGCTTCCATAAAAGCAATTAACCCCAAAACAACAAAAAATGCAGACTGGAAGCTCTAGTATCTCCAGCTCTTTTATACATTTGTTTGTTTGTTTATTTTGATTGATTGCAATTCATGGCAGAGCCAAATCTCAGTGATTTACAAAAATATAAGAGAAACCGGAAAGGAACGCTGTTTTAAAACAGGATAGGACACAATCACTTGAAAGGAATGCTGCAGCATACTACATTATACAAAATTTATGCTAAAAGAAATAAAAGGAATGCAAAAGAGGAACTTTAACTATTAACACATTAAAAATAAGGAGTTACACACTGTAAATTAGACCTGTACCGAATAGCATATTTTACTATTAGGCCAAATATGAATAATGAAAAATATTATTTAGCAGAATACGAATAGTGAATATGAATAATGGGCATTGAGCTTTAACATTATTACAAATAATAAAAGAAGCAATGTGAAATCACATCGTGTTTATTTCATTAGGATTTAGCACAGTAGAGCCCTGGATTGTTTAAATCGTTATTCAGACAAATACGAAGAACTTATTCAGGGCATATCGAATCAAATATGAATACTTGCTACAGCCCTACTGTAAATACAAAATTGTATCTCCAGATAACAAACAGCTTTAATTACAATAGAATTCATATGTAGACGTATCAAAATAAAGTCAAGAGAAACTATGCTAAGGCCAAGGTCCTTCAAGCCTAGTAAATGTCATCTATCTGGGGTGAATACCATTCGGTCCTGCTGATTTATTACTCTTTAGTTGATCAGTTTGCTGTACTACATTTTCTAGGTGTCCCATGACTTGCTTTAGTTGGTGAAAATCATCACCATCAAAGAATATTGCTGGTTCAGGTATGACTCCAACATCCTCCTCGACACTGGATCCAGCAGTAGACATCACACAATAATGGCACTAGCATTCACTGTTAGTAAACGACACCCTTAGTTTTTCTGCTGTTATTTTATCTCTGAGCATTCCCTTCACTCTCTAATTGTTTAACTTCCAATGTACTTGAAAAGATTTTTAGACTTAGACTTTCCTTTCACAGCAAGTTTCTTCTCTCCGGGCTTACATTATTAATGCTTTACGTCTAAATTGCATGTGCCTTTCAGTCTTTCTTCCAGTTTTTGAAAGCTATTTAAGTGATGTGATGCATATCAACTCCAATTTACACGTGAAAACAAAGGAGCAAAATCACATCCACCAATATCAACAGTCTCTTACAGAAACTCAAAGATAAGTTGTGCTTTGTCAGAAGTGGAAGCCATGTTCATTTAGAGGAACTGTTTTTTAAAATAAATATCCATATACATAATAGGATGATGTATATCTGTTTGTCAATTTGGGAGAGGTTGTCTGTCTGTCAATGTGGGAGAGGTTGTACATGCACGTACATGTGTACACTGCTTTGCAGGCTCCTGGCACAAAGATGAATGCCTGGGAAAGGTTTGGGAGGAATGGCGGATCAATCCCTTGGACTCCTCCAGTTCCTACAAACCTGCAGCCCAATTCAGCTCTCTCCTCCCAGTCCTCACCACTGACCAGTAGCAATATAGCAGTACAAATGACACCTCCCCGGGTGCATACCTCCAGTTACCATTCAGCAGCTACTGTGTCTGGCTCTACTCTGCCACTACTGCAAATCTGAGGCTGACATTAACTTGATCTTGACTTTTACCTTTTAACCATCTTACACCACTGTGGCATGAAGTAGGAAGATCCCAAAAAAATGGTCCTTGGCTGCATCCTGCATATGACTATGGATCTCTAAAGTCACAGCCTGAAGAGGCCAAGTGGCAGCTGGGGAGAGAAAGAGTGCTTGAGTGAGGTGTACTGGGGGACAAAGTATACTTGGGTCCGACTAGGGAGGGAGGGAAAAGGAAAAGCATGCTTGTGTCAAGTTTGGAAATACTTCAGATTTTTCACAGTAACCATGCCATATTGAGTCAGTTGCACAGTTAGCTAATAAACAATTTCTTGATAGCACCACTAAGTTAACTGCTATGTATCCTAATAACGGGTGAGTGAGCAAACAGGACTATACACAGGGAAACAAAACAGGGGTTAGATCTCACATAAAAGAAGTTATCCGCTTGTTTTGACTTACAAGACTGCTGAGAAAAAGATAGGGACTTTGGTAGGTCTTCTTTTTTTTTTTTTTTTTGCTTTTCTTTCAAGTACTATAGCTCCTATAACTGAAAGATGGCTGGGAAACATCATGTCAAAGATTTTGTCACCATTACAGTCTCTGCCTCTGTCCAGATGGACAGCATGATCCAAGTGAAAGACTGGTTCTGTATGCAAGATGTCTGCAGGTTGAATCCCTTGTGAAACAAGTGGTGGAACTTAGGGGCCCTTTTACAGAGCGGCAGTAAGCCCAACGCGGGCTTACCGCTCGTTCTTCTGGGACTACCGCCGGCCCAACGTGGACGCTGGTGGTAGTCTCACCCCAAGCGTGTGCCATTTCCGGGGGAAAAAGAAATCCATGGCTTGCGCGGCGATAACCCAATAGTAATCAGGCATCGCCACATGCTGCCTGGTTCATTCCAAAATCTTCTTATTTTTTGCCTAAGTATTTCACGGTTGGTTTTGAGGTATAGTTTGGATCACTGTCTTGTTGAAATATTCAAACTCTTTTCAGCTTTGGTTTCTTCACAGACTGTGGGACATTAGCTTTTAAAATACAATGATGGTTTGCTGAATTCATTATCTTCCACCTGCACAATATTTCTTATACTACAACACGAAACATGAATAAATCCTCCCCTGTGCTTAAAGGGCAGCAAGGTGTTCTTCTTTTCAATTGCTTTCATCCTTCTTTTTTTCTTAACATATATTTTATACAGTTGTAGCCAAACAGATCAATTTTGTTTTCATCAGTCCAAAGCATTTTATTTCCTTATGGTTTCAGCTTATCAAGGTTTTTTTTTGCATGCTTTAGCTCAGTGGTTACCAAACTCTCTTGGGTCACACCACTCTTAGGCTGCACATTTCCTCTCAGGTCTCCCCCACCCCATGCCCCCAACAGTACTGAGTCCTACCTTTGCTGGCGGGGATGCCCAAGCCCCATCAGTTGAAGAGGTCCACTGCTTGAGGCCCAAGCTCTATGCTGCCTGTGCCGTGAGTAAATCAGTGGCATGCTTTAGCTACCAATGCCTGCATTCCCACACATGCCCCCTTCCTCTCCCTCCTTTCCATTCAGAGTCTGCTCTCCTTCCCCCTTTCCATTCAGAGTCTGCCCTCCTTCCCCCTTTCCATTCAGAGTCTGCCCTCCTTCTTCCCCCTTTCCATCCAGAGTCTGCCCTTCTGCTTCCCCCTTTCCATCCAGAGTCTGCCCTTCTGCTTCCCCCTTTCCATCCAGAGTCTGCCCTTCTTCTTCCCCCTTCCATCCAGTTTGCCCTCCTTCCCTTCCCCCTTCCATCCAGCCACTGCCCTCATTCTCTCCCCCTTCCATCTAGCTACTGCCCTCCTTATCTCCCCCTTCCATCTAGCCACTGCCCTCCTTATCTCCCCCTTCCATCTAGCCACTGCCCTCCTTATCTCCCCCTTCCATCTAGCTACTGCCCTCCTTCTCTTTGCCTTCTAACTAGCCACTGCCCTCCTTTTCTTCCCCTTTCCATCTAGCCACTACCATCCTTCTCTTTCCCCTTCCATCTAGCCATTGTCCTCCTCTTCCCCTTTCCATCCAGCCACTGCCCTCATTCTCTCCCCCTTCCATCTAGCTACTGCCCTCCTTATCTCCCCCTTCCATCTAGCCACTGCCCTCCTTATCTCCCCCTTCCATCTAGCCACTGCCCTCCTTCTCTTTGCCTTCTAACTAGCCACTGCCCTCCTTTTCTTCCCCTTTCCATCTAGCCACTACCATCCTTCTCCTTCCCCTTCCATCTAGCCATTGTCCTCCTCTTCCCCTTTCCATCTAGCCACTACCATCCTTCTCCTTCCCCTTTCCATCCAGCCACTGCCCTCCTTCTCTTCCCCCTTCCATCCAGCCACTGCCCTCATTCTCTCCCCCTTCCATCTAGCTACTGCCCTCCTTATCTCCCCCTTCCATCTAGCCACTGCCCTCCTTATCTCCCCCTTCCATCTAGCCACTGCCCTCCTTCTCTTTGCCTTCTAACTAGCCACTGCCCTCCTTTTCTTCCCCTTTCCATCTAGCCACTACCATCCTTCTCCTTCCCCTTCCATCTAGCCATTGTCCTCCTCTTCCCCTTTCCATCTAGCCACTACCATCCTTCTCCTTCCCCCTTCCATCCAGCCACTGCCCTCCTTCTCTTCCCCCTTCCATCCAGCCACTGCCCTCATTCTCTCCCCCTTCCATCTAGCTACTGCCCTCCTTATCTCCCCCTTCCATCTAGCCACTGCCCTCCTTATCTCCCCCTTCCATCTAGCCACTGCCCTCCTTCTCTTTGCCTTCTAACTAGCCACTGCCCTCCTTTTCTTCCCCTTTCCATCTAGCCACTACCATCCTTCTCTTTCCCCTTCCATCTAGCCATTGTCCTCCTCTTCCCCTTTCCATCTAGCCACTGCCCTTCTTCTCATCTCCCTTCCATCTAGCCACTGTCCTCCTTCTCATCTCCCTTCCATCTAGCCACTACCCTTCTTCTTCTTTTCCCCACTTTCATCCAACCTCTGCCCTCCTTTTCTTCCTCCTTTCTGTCCAGCGTAAGCCCCATCTCTGTTTCTTCCACCCAATTCAGCATCTGCTTCCTCTCTGCCCCCCCCCCCACACCCCTACTGCTGCTGCTTCTCTAGACCAGCAGCGGCAAAGCAAGCTACAGTCACAGTGAGGCAGGACTCTTCATTCACGCGGCTGCTGACTGTGCACTGGAACAGGAAGTGATGTCTGATTGGGCAGGACTGTCAGCTGCAGGTATGGATAGTCTGGCCCTGTGGTGGCTGCAGCTTGCTTTGCCGTTGCTGCTGCTCATCTAGAGAAGCAGCAGCAGTAGTTTGGATAGAGAAAGGAGGGAGGTGGGAAAAATGTAAGTTTGCTGTAGCGCCTTGGGGTGCCACGTCACACAGTTTGGGAACTTCTGCTTTAGGTGATGATCTTTGTGATGAAGTCATAGAAATGATTTCCTCGGAGAACTCTTCCATGCAGATTATTGTTCTATAAGCAATGCTTTACAGTGGACTAGTGGACAGCTACATTATTGTTTGCTAAACCTTTCAGTATGTTATTTGCGGTACTCTATGGGTTTTGTTTTGCAGATTTATTTTGTGGTCAGTTCTACCAGGTTTTTCTTGGTCTTCCAGATCTTCTTGATTACAACAGTTCCATTTAAATTCCATTTCGTACTAATATTTCTGACAGTTGAAAATGTTAAATAGAACTATTTAAAGGTTTTTTTTTAGCCTTCCCTTGCTTTGTAAGAGTGAATTATCTTCATTTTCAAATGCTAAAAGCAACTCGTGATTGATGAGAATAGACAGAACTAAAATTACAAGCTGAGCAATTAGAAGTGTCAAGAGTATTATTCAATTACTGAATTGTCTTCATATGACTAATTGAAGACATAGCAAGTCACTAGAATATTTGGGCCTTATTAACTTTTTTAAAAAGTAAAAATTAATAAATTGGAAAGGGGTCTAAATTTGGGGGTCTGTTTACAAAACAGCTCTAGTGGGTGTCCATGTGCTAGTGCCAACATGATCCATTCAAAGTAAATGGGCTGTGTTGGCATTAGTGCATGGACAGCCGCTAGCGCTGCTTAGTAAACTGGAGCCAATTTAAAAAAAAAATATTTTCAATTGTGTAAAATCTGCAACTAAATAGTTATTATGCTTTTAAATTTTCAAAAAGATGTTGCTTAACTTTGTGCTATGAAGAGGTTGTGTCTGCTTCTGATCACTGATTCACTGGAACATATAATTTGACCAGGAGTACCCAAAGCTTTGCTCAGCATCCAGGTTCCTTAGAATAATTTATAAAGGGCTATTGAAAGGAACATTTACATGCCTCATTTTTTTTTCTTTTTTCAAATTTTTTCTTTATAGGTATTTGAAATTACAATTGAGCAAAATTTTTACAATTTACTTATTCAGCATAACTGGAAGGAAAAGAATAACTTATAGGAAACAAAAGTTTTTATCACATTTTTTTTAAACCTTACACCAGGGGTTTTCAACCCAGTCCTCAGGACACACGTAACCAGTCGGGGTTTTCAGGATATCTCTATTGAATTCAATACGGGTATCATGAAAACTCTAACTGGCTGGGTGTGCCCTGAGGACTAGGTTGAAAACCTGTGCCTTACGCAGTTAAAGTCCACAATAATATAAGGGATCCAATACCAAAATGTGGAGTCAAGGAAAAGGATTAAACAACAGTCCTATAAATAAAAAAAGAAATGCCTTATTTTTCATCACAATGTAAGTCTATTGTATAAGGTCCAAAATATAATTTTTTTTACCATGCAGGGGATTCAAATTTAATATCTCTGACATTTCCCAATGCAAATCCAAAATTTACATAGCACTCTTCAGCCCCAATTTTATCTTTTTTGTGGAGCATCAGAAGGTGAGTATCTTAATGAAATATTTTAATACCAATCTTTCACTATAACTCATCAGCAGTACCTCATATATATTTTTTGGTTTCATGTAAGTTATTTTTTTAATGTATGTTAATTTTGTGAACCGCCTAATACTACAGTTTGTTCAGTACAATCTATACATATAAAGCAGACACGTGTGTTTGTTCGTGTCTGAACTTCTCGGGCTCCCGAAGAGCTAGGGCCACCAAACCAGGCATGCAGAGGCTACCCCCTGTTGCCGAGGTTACTGTGTAGTTTGAAACGATTTGGTTCACGGGGGCACTCAGGAGAAAGGGGGGCATTAAGAATACTTCCATCCATTAAATGAATAGGCTGCAGGTCTGAAAGTTCTTTCTTGCTGTTGCTAAGCAACAAAATGCTTGGGACAGGGACCAGGGTGAGGGCTCAGAGACTGGTGGGGAGAAATACAGACAGCAGCTGTGCAGTTGTCCCTCCCTCATTCTCTAATTCCGTCTTCCCTAACGATTTCAGTACCAGGGATGTTAAGAGACTGGTGGGAACAGGGTAGGTTGAAAGTATTGGGGTCAGGCTGGGAAGTGTGTGTGTGCATGAATTCACTACCCCCTCCCAAGTCAATGAGATGAGACAGACTAGACTACTAAGTGACAAACTGAGGGGTTGGGACTGGGAGACTGTGATAGAGACTGCTTGGACTCTGGTGGGGGAGAAACACGGACATCAACTGTGCAGTTGCCCCTCTCTCATTTTCTAATACCCTCTTCCCTAACAATTTCCGTACAAGGGGGGTTCAGAGACTGCTGTTACAGTCACACTGACAGACCCTCACAAATTAAGGAACAAGGGATCACAAATTAGAAATATGTAGACAAAATTGAACTGAGAACCTCAGCATGCACTGCAACACTGGAGAAACAAAACAAACAAAAGCGCATTTCCTTTTCAACTTAACACAATAAAAAGACATCCACTATGCACATTTCCCAAAACTAACATATTCCATTTAAAACATTCAAAATAAAATGATTTTTCTACCTTTATTGTCTGGACATTTTATTTTTCAATCATGTTGGTTCCAGTTTCTGTTTCCCACTTTCCTGTCTGTTTTCTGCTAATTCTTCAAGTGGCTGTCCATTTGTCTTTTTTCTCCTGTCATTTCATTTCCTCACTACACCTGCCTCTGAAATATTGATCTTTCCATTTTAGCTCTTTCCTTTCTTTCTTTTTTTCTTTTCTGCCTCTGTACACTCAAAAGTAAAATAAGGAAAAGATTTAGAAAGAGGATGAAATTTGAGTGTACAGAGGCAGAAAAGAAAAAAGAAAGAAAGGAAAGAGCTAAAATGGAAAGATCAATATCAAGATCAATGTGATAGATATCTTAAAAGTAAAATAAGGAAAAGATTTAGAAAGAGGATGAAATTTAAGATATCTATCACATTTCTATTTCCTTTCACCCACTAGCTCTCCCATTCCCAATCTCTGTCCTTCCCAGCCTGTCATTCCTTTCTATCTTCAATCTACACACCATTACCATATTTCTACCCCTGTAATCACTGTTCTCTCATTTATTTCCTTGCCATCTCCACTCCCTAGGCCTCTCCCCCATGCTTTCCACCATTCCCAGTGTCTCCCTCCCTCCACCCTTCCAGCCCAGCATCTGTTCCCTCTTTTTTTTTTCTCTCTGGTCCTTTACCACTCCTATGCAGCCTTTCCCTCCCTCTTCACATCCCACCCCATCCCTCTTCCCACATCGAACAATTATTCCTCCACTCCACCTAGCACTACCCTGTCTCACTCCCTCATCCCAATAGTGCTCCTGTCTCTCCCTGACCCCTCAGGCCACCTGCCAGCATGCTGTAGGTTTTTTCCCCCTCTTCCCCCCCCTGCCAACATGCTGCACCATTTTCCCCCCCCCCCCCCCCCCCCCCGCCACGGTTTTTGTTCTCTCCCACTTCCCAGCCACCCACCGGCACGTTGCAGGCCCGCCCTCCCTCCCCTTCCATGCACGTCTGCAGCGGAGACACACGCTGCCGCTACACAACTACTTCATTCCGGCCGGCCTCACCTTCTCCGATACTCTTTCTGAAGAGGAGGGGCCAGTGCAGAGGAAGCACTAGTAGCAGAGTGTGGACAGCCCCGGCACCGCTGCAGACATTCAGAGCTGGACGGCGGGGATGGAAGGAGAGGGAGGGCCTGTGGTGCACCGGCGGGTGGCTGGAAGAGAAAAAAACTGCAGGAGCTAACTCCGCAGCAGGACGGGAGTGACAGGAGGGAGCAGGAACGGAACAAAACCTGCGGCGCGCCAGCAGGTGGCTTGGAGGAGGGAAAGCTGAAGTCTGAGGTGCACCGTTGCTAGGTGGGCCTGAGCCCAAAGTGGGTGGGCCCAGGCCCACCCATGGCTACGCCCCTGGATGGGTTCCCATGCTGAGCAGGAGTCAGTAGAGTAAGGAGCTGAGAACCAGGGAAACTAGGTTACGTTACCATTTCTCCCACTGATGGGCAAGTCACAATGGTATTCATTTTCAAAAGAGAAAAACATCTGAAAAACATTATAAAGCGGCAGAAGGATGTTTTTCTCTTCAAAATGTCCAAGTTGTGATTTTCAAAACTCTGATTTGAAACATTTTTCTCTGCAGTTTGTCCGAATGTCAAGGGGGTGTGTTTTGGGTGGGACTTGGGAGTTCCCAAAATTTAGACACTTTTCTTCCTTAATGGAACAAAACCAAAACATCTGGGGCAGAAATTGAGATAGTTTTATGTAGATCTGTTTCAAGCATGACTAAGTTACAAAAAGGTGCCCCAAATGATCAGATGACGAAAGAGAAATTAAGACATGACTTCCCCCCATAATCCCCTAGTGGTCACTGACCCTCTCCAACCCTCTCCAATGAGAGTACATACCAGCGTCTGACATCTTCAGATATGACTATTCCTATTAGAGCAGCAAGCTGGTCCCAGGAGTAGGCTAGTGGTCAGTAGTGGACTGTAGAGAAGGGAACCCAGCACCATTCCCCACTCTAAGTGATACACTTGTGGTGAAAAGTGTGAGCCCTCCAAAACCCACTAAATACCTGCTGTACCTACATATATGTGACACTTGCAAGCTTGAGGGCTAGTGTAGTGATGCACAGTGAGGTACAGTTGGGTGTTTTCCTGTTCTTGGAGGGCTCACAAGGGGGTTATCGTGAAGAGTAGCAAATCTCCTGGACCGGATGGTATTCATCCCATTGTACTGATAGAATTGAAAAATGAACTTACGGAACTTTTGTTAGTAATATGTAATTTATCTTTAAAATCGAGCGTGGTACCAGAAGATTGGAGGTGGCCAATGCAATGCTGATATTGAAAATGGTTCCAGAGGGGATCCGGGAAATTATAGACCGGTGAGCCTGACATTGGTGCCAGGCAAAATGGTAGAGACTATTATAAAAAAAAAAAAAAAAAATTACAGAGCATATTCAAAAGCATGGATTTAGTGAAGGGAAATCTTGCCTCGCCAATCTGTTACATTTCTTTGAAGGAGTGAACAAACATGTGGATAAACGTGAGCTGGTTGATATTGTGTATCTGGATTTTCAAAAGGCGTTTGACAAAGTACCTCTTGAAAGAATTGGAGAGTCATGGGATAGGAGGTAGTGTCCTATTGCGGATTAAAGACTGGTTAAAGGCTAGAAAACAGAGAGAGTAGGGTTAAATGGTCAGTATTCTCATTGGAGAAGGGTAGTTAGTGGGGTTCTGCATACGCCAGGCCCCCTCCCTGCACATCTTCAAATCCTTACTCAAAGCCCACCTCTTCAATGTCGCCTTTGGCACCTAACCTCTTTACCTCTATTCAGGAATCTAGACTGCCCCAACTTGACATTTCATCCTTTAGATTGTAAGCTCCTTTGAGCAGGGTCTGTCTGTCTTTGTTAAATTGTACAGTGCTGCGTAACCCTAGTAGTGCTCTAGAAATGTTAAGTAGTAGTAGTACTAGTAGTAGGGTCTGTGCTGGGACTGCTGCTTTTTAACATATTTATAAATGATCTAGAAATGGGAGTAGCTAGTGAGGTAATTAAATCTGGTCGCCACATCTCAAAAAAGATGTGGAGGGGCATAATCGAACAGAAACGCCTATCTCCATGGGCGTTTATCTCCGAGAACGGGTCCGTGAAGGGGCGGGCCGAACCATATTTTCAAAAAAATGGACGTTTTTGAGCTGGGCGTTTGTTTTTTTTAGCGATAATGGAAACTAAAAACGCCCAGCTCAAAAACGTCCTAATCCGAGCCATTTGGTCATGGGAAGGGCCACGATTCGTAGTACACTGGCCCCCCTGATATGCCAGGACACCAACTGAGCACCCTAGGTCAGTGCGGTGGACTTCAGAAAAAGCTCCCACATGCATAGCTCCCTTACCACGGGTGCTGAGCTCCCAACCCCCCTCCCCCAAAACCCACTACCCACAAATGTACAACACTACCATATCTCTTAGGGGTGAAGGGGGCACCTACATGTGGGTACAGTGGGTTTTGGAGGTCTCCCATTTACCAGCACAAGTGTTACAGGTGGGGAGGGGATGGGCCTGGGGCCACCTGGCTGAAGTGCACTGCGGTACCCACTAAAAGTGCTCCAGGGACCTGCATACACGCAGGCCTCTAGGACTTGTTGCTGCTGTATAACATTGGCACACCAGTTGACACCTGAAGACTAATCTCTCCGAAAACGTCCTTTATTGGAATAACCGCATTTACTCACAGTTAACTGCAGATCAGAGGTTGTGCCCCACTGGCAACGAGTCTCCCTGGTACTGAGATGAGCAGTAGGTCAGAGGTGGCAGAATGCTGTACAATGCCCACTTTCAGCCTCATTCAAGGGAAGAACTAAGTTCTGTAACGTGGCTAGCACAGGAAAGGGAACTAAAACTGGCTTACAAAAATGGCCACTACCGCATGGACTACAACAGGAAACACAACAGGGCACACTCTGACCCAGTAGGCAGGGGGAAAAGCACCATGGGAGAAGAGCCTACCAACTACCAACATCGTGAGACTATAACACAAGCTAATGAAATCACGGAGCCCAATACTTTACACCCACCACAATGCAATGCTGATGTGACCCTGTACTGCACCCGAGCGCCACATCTGACCCAGGGAAGGGCTGTGAGAGGATCGAACACATTCTGCTGTCATGGAGGTGGGTATGGCATTTGAGGCCGGCATACAGGCTGGAAAAAAGTTTTTTAAGTGGGGTTTTTTGGTGGGAGGGGGTTAGTGACCACTGGGGGAGTCCAGGGAGGTCATCCCCGATTCCCTCCAGTGGTCATCTGGGCAGTTGGGGCACTTTTTTGGGACTTTGTGAAAAAAAAGGGTCCAAAAAGTGACCCAAAATCGCGGTAAAAATGCCTTTTTTTTTCAATTATCAGCTAAAGACGCCCATCTCTCCTCGGCTGATAACCACGCCCCAGTTCCGCCTCCGACACGCCTCCGTCAATTTTATTCGTTTCCGCGATGGAGTGCAGTTGGAAACACCCAAAATCGGCTTTCAATTATTCCGATTTGGGTGCCTTTGCGAGATAAACGTCTATCTCCCAATTTAGGTCCAATTTAGGTCGCACTATAGGCGTTTTTCTCTTTCGAAAATAAGCAGGATAGTGGAATTAGAAAAGGTACAGAGAAGGGCGACAAAAATGATAAAGGTGATGGGATGACTTCCCTATGAGGAAAGGCTGAAGCATCTAGGGCTCTTCAGCTTGGAGAAAAGACAGCTGAGGGGAGATGAGAGGGCTATAAAATAATGAGTGGAGTGGAACTGGTAGACGTGAATCGTTTGTTTACTCTTTCCAAAAATACTAGGACTAGGGGGCATGTGATGAAGCTACAAAATAATACATTTAATACGAATTGAAGAAAAATTTTCTTCACTGAATGTGTAATTAAACTTTGGAATTCGTTGCTAGAGAATGAAAGGCAGTTAGCTTAGCGGGGTTTAAAAAAGATCTGGACGGCTTCCTAAAGGAAAAGTCCATAGACCATTATTAAATTGACTTGGGGAAAATCCACTGCTTATTTCTGGGATAACTGTCAAACCCTCCAGGCCTCACTTGGTCCTCTGTAATATTCAAATCCAAAAAAGTTGCTGACCAAGTGTTAAACAAGTTAGCTATATACAACTAACGGGGTAGAGTCTCATATAATTGGCACGATTGTTTTCAGTTCACCCAAAGGTGAATCACTCACTTGTGCTCATAAATTAATCATAGACTCCTCCCCCGCCTCCTAATAATGCATTATTTTCACATTATAACCTAAAATTCATGTATTTGCTAATAGTTCCTTGCATGTTTTCTTATATATGCACACAACACTTATCTTGGGTAAGTTGGTGAGCTCTTATAAGGGGTATAAGAGCTCACCAACTTCTAGGAGACTTATCAGTGTTTTCTTATATTGCCCCACTTTGATCACTATTACTTCATAGCGGCATGAAGGACTTTCTCTGGATCCACTGTTGCGCAAGGTGATTGACATTTGTTCAACCACTTTCTTCCTCTGTTCAGTTTCATTATGTGCCTGAACTCTTATTGATGAAGGAAGTGAGATTTTCTGCTGTGTTTACACCCTTGCTCACGGATCTGAGTGGAGGAGTAGCTTAATGGTTATTGTAGTGGGCTGATATTCTGGGGAACTAGGTCTGATTCTCACAGCAGTTCCTTGTGACCCTGGACAAATCATTTAAGCCTTCATTGCCCAGATACAAAACTTAGGTTGTGAGCCCACTAGTGACGGGGAAAGTACCTGCATATAATATATGTAAACCGCTTTGATTGTACCACAGAAAGGTGATATGTCAAATACATGTCCCAATAACACATTCATTCATACATTCTTTTATTTTTCTGTGTTATCTTTATTTTGATCCAGGGCAGTTCACTTGGTTTGGCTATGAAAGCCCTCGCAGTTTCTGGGACTACGTTCGAGTTGCATGTGTTAAGGTTCCACACAACTGCATCTGTAGCATTGAAAACATGGAGAACGTTGGTTCTTCTAGAGCTAAGGTAAGAAACAAAATGGGTATTTTCTTTAGTTCAGAGTTACATGTCCTTGTCTGGTTATGTTTCTGTCCTGGTACCAGGATTTATTTTGCTACCCTAGCTTCTGTTACTCCTGTTTCCTCCAGTTCAGTGCTGAGTTTTTCCTGCACATTCTTTTGTGGGGAGAGTCTTTTTCTGTTAGTTTTACAAAATGTATAAATACACAATATCTTTGTACTTTGTACAGTATAAGAAGACATGCATTTCTGTTTCTTTAATATTAACTTGCACGCAGAGTCTGTTTTCTTGAGGTTTCCAATTCAACTTTTTTTTTTGCATGTTTCCATTTCTAATTTGCAGTCTCTCATATTTTGTATTGGTGGATTTTGTGCACTATGTGTCTATGTGATCTGTAGCAGTCCAGCTTGTTCTAGTTCCCAGTCTGCACCTTGTTATCGTTCTCTCTTGCTCTCTCCTCCTGACCTGGAATAAATGGGGGCTCTGAGACAGCAACTAGGCAAGTAATTCTATAACTGTAAAGCCTATTATTAGGCACCTGTTCTATAAAGGAATTCAGGTGCCTACTTACTTTTAGAGATACTAGTTTACAGGGTAGATCCATGTGTAAGCACTTAGATACCAACATTTATACCAGCCATAGATCTGCATAAGTGTTTGTGCCTAAGCCTAAGTTTCGGTGAAATGCACTTTATCTTACAATATTATTTATTTATTGGGATATATTAACCGCCTTTGTGAAGAAATTCACCCAAGGCGGGGTACAGCAGGTACAGTTTAACATAAAACTTACAATTATGTTAACAGCATAGCAATAGTAACATGACCAAGAATAAACATAAATACAATAAATGAGGTAAATTTGAAAACAGTAAATTGAAATCTAATAATAGAACTACCATGAAACAGTATCAAAAGTATACACATTTAACAGCACTGGAATTCAAATACCGGAGATATAATACTAATCATACACCTAATAAACATGCGTTAGAGCATTTAACTAACATAGATATGATGCTAAAGATTTTCTACAATGCGGCCTACCATATAACTGAGGGACCAAGAACAGGTATATGAATGGAATAAGACGTGTGGTACAGAGTCAGTTGGAATAGTTTGATGGTTAGCTAAAATCAAGACAAGTTCTTTGTATAGTTAAGCAAGAGATAAGGAACTGATTTAAGTTACAGTGTGTGCAGCAAGCTAGTCCAGGTGCAGAATGAGTGTATATAGTAAGCAGTGCTTTTTTGTAGAAAAAAAGGTGCCGGTACTCATTATGGGCGGGGCCACCACATATGGCTCCACCCCTATGATAGCCACACCCACATTAACCACACCCCCTATACCAGCCATGGCGCATATAAACAGACATCATTGAAAATATTACAGTACTATAGGATAAAAAAATAACGTGATTTTTTTTCATTATAAATAATCTCTGTAAGCTCTTACAGCTCCAGTATACCCAGTGCAAAATAAGACAGCCAATGTAAATTCTCAAATTGGACATATTACAAACACTAAAATGAAAATAAAATGATTTTTTTCTACCTTTGTCTGGTGACTGTTTTTCTTTCCATATTGGTCCCAGTCTGTGATTCTCCTTTCCTTTGTTTTCGCTTAACTCTTCTGTGCCATTTGTCATTTTTGTCTCCTTTTTCATTGCTTTCTTCAATATTTTTCAGGCTCTCTCTCTGTCCAGATTTAATTCATTCTTACTATCCATTCTTTAATTTCCTTCATCTACCTGTGGCTTTTCATCTTTTCCTCACCCTTGTTCTCCCCATGCCCCTTCCTCTTATTCTCCAGTCTTTCTCTATTCCCCTTTCCCATCCAGCAGCTCTGCTTTCTCTCCCCATCCTTCCAGTGTCTCCCCTATTTCTTTCTGCATTCTTCCATCCAGCGTCTTCCCTCTTTCTCCCTATCCTTCCGTTTTCCCTCTCTCTCTCCCCATCCTTCCATCTGTTTTTTCCCTCTCTCCCCAATCCTTCCATCTGTGTTTTTCCCTCTCTCTCCCCATCCTTCCATCTGTTTTCCCCTCTCTCTCCCCAATCCTTCCCTCTGTTGTTTCCCTCTTTCCCTCTCTCCCCAATCCTTCCCTGTTGTTTTCCCTCTTTCTCTCTCTCCCCAATCCTTCCATCTGTTTTTCCCTCTCTCTCTCCATCCTTCCATCTGTTTTCCCCTCTCTCTCTCCCCATCCTTCCATCTGTTTTCCCCTCTCTCTCTCCCCAATCCTTCCCTCTGTTGTTTTCCCTCTCTCTCTCCCCAATCCTTCCCTCTGTTGTTTTCCCTCTCTCTCTCCCCCCAATCCTTCCCTGTTATTTTCCCTCTCTCTCTCTCCCCAATCCTTCCCTCTGTTGTTTTCCCTCTTTCCCTCTCTCCCCAATCCTTCCCTGTTGTTTTCCCTCTTTCTCTCTCTCCCCAATCCTTCCATCTGTTTTTCCCTCTCTCTCTCCATCCTTCCATCTGTTTTCCCCTCTCTCTCTCCCCATCCTTCCATCTGTTTTCCCCTCTCTCTCTCCCCAATCCTTCCCTCTGTTGTTTTCCCCTCTCTCTCTCCCCAATCCTTCCCTCTGTTGTTTTCCCCTCTCTCTCTCCCCAATCCTTCCCTCTGTTGTTTTCCCTCTCTCTCTCTCCCCAATCCTTCCCTCTGTTGTTTTCCCTCTCTCTCTCTCCCCAATCCTTCCCTCTGTTGTTTTCCCTCTCTCTCTCTCCACAATCCTTCCCTCTGTTGTTTTCCCTCTCTCTCTCTCCACAATCCTTCCCTCTGTTGTTTTCCCTCTCTCTCTCCCCAATCCTTCCCTCTGTTGTTTTCCCTCTCTCTCTCTCCCCAATCCTTCCCTCTGTTGTTTTCCCTCTCTCTCTCTCTCTCTCTCTCTCCCCAATCCTTCCCTCTGTTGGTTTCCTTCTTTCTCTCTCTCCCCAATCCTTCCCTCTGTTGTTTTCCCTCTTTCTCTCTCTCCCCAATCCTTCCCTCTGTTGGTTTCCCTCTCCCTGCCACGTTTCCCGCGAAGTCGCGACGCACGCGGCACCAGCCCCTATTTCCGGCCGCTGCTGCTTCTCCTGTTGTTGAGCAGCAGCGGCCGCTACACAAAGAAAGAGAAGATTAAAAAAAATTTTGAAACTGCAACGCGGCACCCCGGCACTATAGACAACCATTAGGCATTGGCTGTTGCCCCGCAGCCGCTCCTCCTCTTGCCTCTACGTCACTGCCCCTGGAGGAAGACCCCGGAGGAGCGCAGTGACGTAGAGGCAAGAGGAGGAGCGGCTGCGGGGCAACAGCCAATGCCTAATGGCTGTCTACAGTGCCGGGATGCCGTGTTTCTGCCAGGTTTGAAGTTTTTAAAAAAATCTTTTTCTTTGTGTAGCGGCCGCTGCTGCTCAACAGGAGAAGCAGCAGCGGCCAGAAATGGGGGCTGGCACTGCGTGCGGGACATGGACTCACGGGGCAGGGGGAGCAAAAAAAAAGGTGCCGGTACGCCGTACCGTTGCGTACCGGCACAAAAAAAGCACTGATAGTAAGTTACATGCTTAATTGTGTACCCCATCAATGCTCTGCCAAATGCTCAACTGTGAGCTACTCTCTGCTTAAGATAAGCAGTAAGTTGTTAGTGCAGACTGACATTTTTCATTTCATTTACTTTATGTATTTAAAAAGAAACAAAATGCAATAAGTCAAAACAAAATGAAAAGAAGCAGTGTTGGGTATGGGCACCTTCTCCTGTCACCCACCCAAAGTAGAAAAAGCCATCTCAGGAAGCCCAAATCAGCTATCATACCTGATGATTGGAAGGTAGCCAATATAACACCAGTTTTTAAAAAGGGCTCCGGGGTGATCTGGGAAACTGTAGACCAGTGAGTCTGAAGACATCCTCACCTGAAACCATCAGTACTCACCACCACCATCACCACAGCATACACTAACCAAGGATCAAACTGGGGCAGGAGCAATCCCCAGTTTCTACTGGTGCTCTAATCCAAAATGGTGCTGGCTGACCTAAGATTAGTACCATTTTTAATGTGGAACCTATGGGGCAGAAGTAATTAAAGATCTCTAATGTGCTCTTTTCCACCCATGGATAGGGCATGAGAAAAGAGGAGTATAATCCTGGATTGTGTGGAATATGAATTTTGATTCCTAAATAAATAATGAGGTGCAACAGAAGTAAGAGATCCAAAGGGAGGGAGAGAAGTAGGTTTTTTTGTTTTTTTTTAATAGTTTATGGTGTAGGTCAGCACTCCCTACACTATACCCCAGCAAGGAGAATTAGTATACAGTATATAACAAACATTAAGAATTGGCATTAGTAAATTGATCAACCAATACCCAAACTTTCTCATGATTGAACATCTGATTCTTAGTCACAGCGGCGGCTCATTCCTATTTCCTGTGAGACGCACACTATTCCACCAGAAGATCACTTTGATTGATTGCTAACAAAAGTAACAGCATACGTAGATGAGCATCAGATTTAACTAAAGGTGTATAGAGTGCCACAGCTTTCCAAATTACAATTTTGTAAAACTAGTCAAGGGATATGGATTTGATATCCTTTTGCTTTTGAAAAATATTGCAGATGTGATCCCAAACTGCTGCCAATAAATCTGTAAAGGCAGACAATAAGATGATTTACAGAAAAAGATGTCCAACAAAAGTTTGCAGGACCAACCAAGGCAGGAAACAGTTGGATTAAAGAGTTGGATTCATTTTAGCCTCCTTAACTGGGGTCCAAAATGCCCTATGGGCTATAAAATAGTTGGTTTATATCAGGAAAGTTGACAAAAATATTTGAATGACTTTTTGCCAAAAATAAGTCCACTATTTGTTTGAAGAGTTGTCTGTGTAAACCTAGACAAACTGTTTCTAATTCCCATTCTTCTTGGAGATCAACCAGATTAAATTTACAGCAATGCAAACAATGTCAAAGCTGGATAAACTGATATTGTGTCATTATACCAGTACTCTATATCCAGGACAAAATATGTTAGTTATATTTACAAGTACTTTAGATTCAGTACAAAAACTTTAAAGCCTGATATCAGTAGGAGTCTGAGTCGGACAGTAGAAAAAAGAGGCGTTGGAATCGAAGGCTTGGTGTACCAACTCCACAGCCCTGAATATTATCCTCTTTTTTTTTTTCCTAGTATTGTGACAATACATGCACAAGTTGTCGTGCCAATACATTTTTATGAACCTGAATCTTTTAGCCTCTTAGTGTCAAGCCTCTTAAGACTTGTGAACTGTAAAGTCTCATATCTTGAAGTATAACCTTGGCACACCAGCACACACCTGAAGTCTCTTTATTTTCTGACGTTTCCTTTATTGAATACATATAAATAATTCACTCACAGTCAGATGTTCAGAAGTGTTGCCCCAGGGCACAAAGACTCCATAATTGTGAGAGCTGTATCAGTGGTTGGAGGTAGAAATCTGAAGAAAGGCAGCTTTATTGCAGAGGTGGGAAAATAGTTGAACAGGTAGAAGTAGCTCAGAGCTGAGTGACTGGAAAGTGCAATATCTCATTAGGAAGATATATTTAAGTAAAAAAAAAAACAGTGCTTTTTTGTGCCGGTACAGCGTACCGGCACCTTTTTCTCCTCCTGTCCTCCCCTCCCATTATTTCAAGCGATTCTCCGCCTCTCCCCTGCCCTCCCATCGACATGCAGCGATTTTCCGTCCCTCACCTCTCCCATATCCAGCGATTCTTCGTCCCCCAGCGTCCTCCTTTACTGCCTGCCAGCCAGTCGGACTCAGAAGCGAACGGTGCAGGCAGCGATTGGCTGGCAGCGTCGTAGCTTCCCTCTGCAAGTCCTGCCTATGCGTAAACAGGAAGTTGTAGGCGGGACTTGCAGAGGGAAGCTACGATGCTGCCAGTCAATCGCTGCCTGCACTGTTCGCCTCTGAGTCCGACGCTGGCTGGCAGGCAGTGAAGGAGGACGCTGGGGGACGAAGAATTGCTGGATATGGGAGAGGTGAGGGCAGGGGAGGGACGGAGAATAGCTGCACGTCGATGGGAGGGCAGGGGAGAGGCATAGAAACACTGGAAATAATGGGAGGGAAGGGCAGGGGAGAGAGAATTGCTGGAAATCAATGGGATGGGAGGGAAGGGCAGGGGAGAGAGAATTGCTGGACATGGGATGGGAGGGAAGGGCAAGGGAGAGAGAATTGCTGGACATGGGAAGGGCAGGGGAGAGAGAATTGCTGGACATGGGATGGGAGGGAAGGGCAAGGGAGAGAGAATTGCTGGACATGGGAAGGGCAGGGGAGAGAGAATTGCTGGACATGGGATGGGAGGGAAGGGCAAGGGAGAGAGAATTGCTGAACATGGGATGGGAGGGAAGGGCAGAGGAGAGAGAATTGCTGGACATGGGATGGGAGGGAAGGGCAGGGGAGAGAGAATTGCTGGACATGGGATGGGAGGGAAGGGCAGGGGAGAGAGAATTGCTGGACATGGGATGGGAGGGAAGGGCAGGGGAGAGAGAATTGCTGGACATGGAGGGGAGAGAGGAGAATCGCTGGACGGGGAGGGGAGGACAGGGAAGAGAGAATTGCTGGACATGGAGGGGAGGGCAGGGAAGAGAGAATTGCTGGACATGGAGGGGAGAGAGGAGAATCGCTGGACAGGGAGGGGAGGACAGGGAAGAGAGAATTGCTGGACATGGATGAGAGGGGAGAGAGGAGAAATGCTAGAAATGGATGGAGAGGAGAGCAGGAGATAGAGGAGAATTGCTGGACATGGATGG
Source organism: Microcaecilia unicolor (assembly GCF_901765095.1). Classification (NCBI taxonomy): domain Eukaryota; kingdom Metazoa; phylum Chordata; class Amphibia; order Gymnophiona; family Siphonopidae; genus Microcaecilia; species Microcaecilia unicolor. The sequence continues at coordinate 122,605,256 of NC_044031.1, read as the reverse complement.
ATGGAGGAGTTGGCTAGGAGAGAGGAGAAATGTTGACTTGGATGAAGGAGAGGGGAGAGAGAATTATTGCTTTATATGGATACAGAGGAGGGAAGAGAGATGAGAAATGCTGGACATGGATGGAGGGGAGGAAAGAAGAAGATGCACATGGATGGAGATGAGGGAAAGGGAAGAGAAGAAAAACTGCACATGGATGGAGAAAATAGGTAAAAGCTGGATCCATGTTATACCTCCTCCAGTCAATTCCATGGAGGAGGACCCAGCTTTTACTTATGGATGCAGGGCAACAAAAGAAGAAGAAAGGAGGAAAGTAAAGAAATAAATGGAAAGGAAGCCCTGGAAACGGAGTTAAGAGAACAGATAGAGAGCAGCAGAATCAGAGACTGGGACCAATATGGATAGAAAAACAAAGTCACCAGACAACAAAGGTAGAAAAAATCATTTTATTTTCATTTTAGTGTCTGGAATTTGTCTTATTTTGCACTGGGTATACTGGAGCTGTAACAGCTTACAGAAATTATTTATAATGAAAAAAAAATCACATTTTTTCTCCTATACTAGTATAATATTTTCAGTGATGTCTGTTTATATGCGCCATGGCTGGTATAAGGGATGTGGCTAATGTGGGTGTGGCTATAATAGGGGTGGTGCTATGTCTGGTGACCCTGCCCACAATGAGTACCGGCACCTTTTTTTCTACAAAAAAAGCACTGAAAAAAACCAAGTTAGTTCCAAGGAGTTTAGCAGGACAAGTGCTGTCTGAAGCAAGATGGAGAATGCCTCATGAAGAGAGAGAGAGAAAGAGGCCAAAAAGGCTCACACAGGCCCAGAGAGGAGAGGGTAAAGAGATCAATGGGGACAGAGCCTGCCATCAGGTAGCAAGGGTGGTCCTAGAGCACAGCCCTCGATTGGAGGGAAAGGTCACACCTGGATGACCTCTCAGGAAAGAGATAGTAAGAATGACCAGGAAATGATAGCAGGTAGACAAAGGAGCCAAGCTTGGCTGAGAAAGAGGAGAGGTCTTTGTAGCAGGATAGACGAATAGCAACAGTCCTTATACAGACAGGCAGGTGTGGCTGCGTTACATGTGGAACTACATTACACACAATGCATTGCTGTCATATCTTTGCAGTGAGGACTGCATTAGTAAAATTCCTTAGAAGTAAGGTTAACAGTAAAAGCATTAAACACATTTTAGGGTCACACTGTAAACTAGTGCAAGGCTGTCGGAGGACAGAACACTCAGTGCCAGGGAAGCGTGGTGGGGAGAGGTAGGAGAATAGTCAGAACACAGCTAGACCCTCCTCTAAGTCCATACAAGGACAAGAATTCTGCAGCCGTACAGACATTTGATTCTTCCTCTCCCCCTTCTATTTGAGAATGACGGGGAGATGTGTCAATGATTCCATGCTAACTAGTTGAAGAAAATGACCTGATAAATTATTTAAGAACATAAAAATAGCCATACTGGGTCAGACCAATGGTCTGCATCCAACAGTGGTCAATCCAGGTCACGAGTATCTGGCACAAACCCAAATAGTAGCAACGTTCCATGCTACAGTCCCAGGGCAAGCAGTGGCTTCCCCATGTCTAGCTCAGTAGCAGACTATGGACTTTTCCTCCAGGAACTTGTCCAAACCTTTTTTAAATCCAGACATGCTAACTGCTGTTACTACATCTTCTGGCAAAGAGGTCCAGAGCTTAACTATTCCTTGAGTAAAAAAATATTTCCTCCTACTTGTTTAACAGTATTTCCATGAAACTTCCTTGTGGCATTCAAAGCTATTGCTAGGCCTTGTAGAGTTTATTTTTAATGTGAAAAGGTCAGATGCATCTCCATTTAAAATAACATCTCAACAGATTGCACTGAGAGAGTTAAATTTGATTATTATTATTTGCAGAGAAAATCCATGCCAAAAGTTGGGGATAAATTTCCCCATTAAGTCCAGCTGGCAAAACTTTACATAATAAAATATTTTACCTTAAATCACTGTGAGGCTATGCACATCTCAAAGAGTATTTATTCTCATGTTTTTAATTTTATATATAAAAATGTTTATTAAAGGACTATTGTAAATTTAAGATTTTGACACCATAGCACTAGCTCCTCAAATTCCCATTATGTTATAATAAGTAAAATAATTGGTATTTCGGATAATACTGCAGACTGTTCATGAAAAAGATCAGCCACGGTTGTGCTTTTTAGCAGTGTATTCATGTAATGGATTCCCATCTCCATTTGTATTGATATAAGTGATTTTCATGCATCAGTGAACCAAGAGTTTCTCTGTGAAAACATTTCTGTCTCCTTGCAGGGACGAGCCTGGATAAGAGTAGCACTCATGGAAAAACGACTGTCGGAGTACATCTCCACAGCTCTGAGAGACTTCAAAACAACCAGGTCTTACCATCTATTTACTTTCTTATGAGTGAAAATAAATGCCACTGCATCAAGAGGCCTGTAATAGATGTTTTCCATAGACAGTAGAATTGAATCAGGTACACAAGTGGTGAGTGACATCACACAGCATCGGAACAGAACTGCTGTCTTGGAGCTCAGAACTATGTGAAAGTTTCTGAGCACATGTAGTTCTTCCTCATGCATTGGTGTCTTCAGCTCAATACAAGTAACTCTGGGTGAGGTGGAGAGGGACTACGTACAGGTGAGCAACATTACTTTTGCCCATACCCAGGCCTCTTAATGCAGTGGTTAGCATTGGAGCCCTTAATGTATGACCATTTCTTTTCCTGCAGAAAAGACAGTCTTTTACCGCAGCTTAATAAAAGGACCCCTTAATTGGGTGCACATCTTGGATCGGTGCCCAAGAATCCAGAGATAATGTCCAGAGGTTCAAAGGGCAAATTCATAAAGGAAATGAACACCAAATTTGGTCCCAAAGGAACAAGGGGCTTTTGAAATGAAGGTTTTACATGAAGCAGACCTTTTATGAAATGAGCAACAATATAAGATTGGGATGCTGTAAAATTATCTTCCAGAGTGTTATATCAAGATTTTAAAAATAAATAAGCTCAGGGATAAAAATGTTTGATCATCAACCAAAAACATGTGATTCATGTTAGAATATTTGTTTTACAGTTTAATTTAAAATTTTATATGCATGTGTGTGGAGTAAAGGCAACAGAGGTAACTGGGTGTGTTTATAAAATAGGTGCTCAGAACTTTCCCTGATAGCATAGGTGTATGTATGCATATTCTGTGTGTATGTAACACAGTCCATGATGGCAGATAGTCCGAAAATGTTCCATTCGGTCTGTCCAGTATGGTGAGTAGGGTTGCAACTACCATTCGGTGTAAATTTCTCTCCCACCACCCACTTAGTTCACTACAGTACACACATTTTTTAAATAAAATGCACACATTCATCGCAGCTCCTGCCTAGGAATGCCTATGCACAGCGCATATATCAGTATACGAGATATTTTTGGCATATGTACTTCCTCACAAATATTCGGCCACCTAATTTTATGAGTCCTCCTCCCCCCATTAAAAGATACTGTACATGTATAAAATGCTTTAAAAAATGACCCCCCCCCCCCCAGATGTGGAGTTTGAGATCAACATGATGTGCTACGTTGCAAAGATTTTAAAGTATTTCAGACCACATTTTTCATTTAGAACATGTTGTAAATACAAAAGTGTTTTCATCTAATATCTAATACATGAATAATAGAAAAGTGTGTTGTTGCTAGCATGCAAGATAAACAGAAATCAAGCTTCTGAGCTCTAGATTGTTAACCATTGTGTGGCAGTATCCTCCTAACTCAGCACCCCCAAGAGTATCAGTTCTCATTGATTTTAGATGCAGAAAGCAGCAGCTACTTATCCACCAGTCTAGTCAGGGGTGAAATGCTCTCTATATAAAGGAGATCCACAGAGGTAAAAAAAAAAAAAAACTACTAGTCACTACTGGTAACCTCAATCCATTTTTCTGCAAGCAAATAAAACCAAGGTAGGCTGGCTTTTCCTGTTGTGTTTTGCCTCACCTTGTTGTTGTTTTTTTTTTTCCCAACCTGTTATATGACAGCTAAGCAGTTGATTAGGGTAAACACCACTACTACTACTTATCATTTCTATAACGCTACTAGACGTACACAGCGCTGTACACTTGAACATGAAGAGACAGTCCCTGCTCGACAGAGCTTACAATCTAATTAGGACAGACAGACAGAACAAACAAGAGATAAGGGAATATTAAAGTGAGGATGATAAAATAAGGGTACTGACCAAGTGAGTAAGGGTTAGTAGTTAAAAGCAGCATCAAAAAGGTGGGCTTTTACCCTAGATTTGAAGATGGTCAGAGATGGAGCTTGACGTACCGGCTCAGGAAGTTTATTCCAGGCATATGGTGCAACAAGATAAAAGGAACGGGGTCTGATATACTTTTATATGGAAATATCTTTATTGTCGTTATCCAGCAAAAGATCCATTAAAAGCGCAAGGTTACAAACCACAAAAATAACAACAAGAAGTCCAAGCAGAACATTGGACAATGAACAAGATTTTAAGGCAAATCACTAGCCCTCCCCCTCTCCCTAAACTACAATTTCTCCTTCCCTCCCTAGCCTCCCCTCCCCCTCAACAAAAAAATTCATGGCATTATTATATATGCAGAGTGTTCAAAATAGAAGACTGAACACTGCCTGCCAACAGTCCACAGTTTGAGAAAAAATGTTTTAGCTTTCCGACCTCGGGTGTCCAGGGAAAGGCGCTCCATTATAAGTAATGTAAACATCTGATTTCTCCATAACGTAAAAGGAGGGAATATATCAGAAATCCAGTAAAATAAAATACTTCTCTTGGCTATCGGAGATGCCTTTCGAAGAAAAAGACCAGACACCTGTGTACCTTCAACAATAGCCTGCATATCATCTAAGACACATACTTGTGGAGTAGCAGTCCAGCTTTTGTGATAAATAGCCACTGGTATACTTTTAAGGGATATATAGAGCAGAGAGTTCTGTGGAAGTCTGTAGGCACTGTGGGTGACATGGGCAATTTTATATACACTACTGCAGTTACTCATGGAGCCTTTTGCTAGTCTGCATCATACACAATTCAAGTACCTCTCCTGGCATGCAGTTACCTGGGCTTCTTTGACACTGCACATTTTAATCTAAGTTCCTCTTAACAGGATAGCACTGAAGGTGCATTACAAATTAACAAGCCACATTATAAATTATATAAACTACTCTATTATAAATTATATAAACTACTCTATATTATATAAATTAAACAAAAATATATAAAACACATATGGTTAAATATGTTTCTAAGTTGACTTTGATACAAATAGTAGTAAACTATTAAAAAAATAAAAAATTAGTATTATTACTTATAAGCACATAAGCACCGCCATACTGGGAAAAGACAAAGGGTCCATGAAGCCCAGCATCCTGTCTCTGACAGCGGCCAATCCAGGCTTCAAGAACCCGGCAACCCCCCCCCCCCCCCCCCAAAAAAAAAAAAAAAAAATTAATAATATTCAATGGACTTTTCCCTCAGGAATCTGTCCAAACCCCCTTTAAATTCTGTAAGGCCAGCTGCTTGTCACTACATTCTCCAGCAACGAGTTCCAGAGTCTAACTACACGCTGAGTAAAGAAAAGCTTTCTCCTATTTGTTTTAAATCTACCATATTCTAGCTTCATCTTGTGTCCCCTGGTTTTGTTGTTGTTTGAGAGTGTAAACAAACGCTTCACATCTGTCCGCTCTACTCCGCTGATTATCTTGTAGACTTCTATCATATCGCCCCTCAGCCGCCTTTCCTCCAAGCTAAAGAGCCCTAACCTTTTCAGCCTTTCCTCATAGGGAAGTCGTTCCATTCCCTTTATCATTTTCGTCACCCTTCTCTGCACCTTTTCTAATTCCTTTATATCTTTTTTGAGATGCGGCGACCAGAATTGGACACAGTACTCGAGGTGCGGTCGCACCATGGAGCGATACAATGGCATTATAACATCCTCGTGTTTGTTTTCCATCCCTTTCCTAATAATACTCAACATTCTGTGCGCTTTCTTATTTATATTCCTCCAACTTCCTCTATGGTTCAAAGAGGATTACAATCACCATAAAATTTACAAAAAATATCTTGAATGAATATGCATTACTTAAAACAGGAGAGATTATAATAAATATTTCTTAAACAAATATGTTTTAAACATTTCCAAAAAGAGCAATAGGAATTCAAGGTTTTCAACTCCGTTGGTAGGGAGCTCCAAACTTGGATGGCCTGATAAGAAACTGAGGGGGTATGTTTACTAAGTTGCATTAGTGTTTTTAACGTACCTTTTAAGGCATGTTAAACGCTAACGCCTATACATATCTATGGGTGTGTTAGCGGTTAACGCACGTTAACCATTAACATGTGTTAAACGCTAACACGTCTATAGTGCACCTTAGTAAACAAAGGCATGAATTTTCTAGGACCCTCTTATAGCGGATTCCCGACATTGAAGGAAAATAGATTAAGCAAGAATCACTGGCCCTAACATTATTAGGAAATAAAAAGAGACTGATCAGGTATTCAGGACTGGAAGCATTGAAAATTTTATAAATCATACATTCCAACTTAAAGCTAATACAAACCTCCATGGGCAACTAATGTAAACGAATCAAAGTGGGTGTAGGTCTATCAAAATGGGTGTAGGTCTATCTAACTGCAGAAAATTTGATTGAAGTTTTACTGAAACTGTTGCAATAATCCAAATGAGCTAAAACAAGTATGTGAACTGATAACAGAAAAATGTTCTTCTGGAGACAGAGAACAAATGGCATGTAGTTGATGTAGCATTAAGAAAACAGTACTACGATGTAATATTATAAACAGAACATCAATACATGTAGTGTTGGCATTGCTGTGCAGCAGCCACTGGCATGGCTTAATAAACAGGGGGGTTAAATGTTATCCAATGTATTTTGCATTAAAATGGCACAAACAATTCAACTTCCATGGCAGTTCTTTAAATGGATTATTTCTAAATATCCTTTTAATTTTTCTGACCTAAGTGTATACCTCTTAAGAGCAGCCTGGCCGGGCCTTTGATTCTCTTTCATAGTGTCATCTGTCTCTGCCCTCCTACCCCTGCCCCAAACCTAGGATTCCTTTCTTTCACTCTATAAGTTAAGTATGTTACAGGATCAACAGTCAATATCTGAAGATTTTCCGACTGTTCATGGCATGAATAGGAGCTAGGCCAAATGAGGAATATTCACAGCAGTCAAACTCCTTTAAGCAAATGGATTTATTTTATTTTATTTATTTATTTATTTATAAAACTTATAACCTGCCTAAATACTAGGCAGTTTACAGCAAGACATTCATAATAAAAAGAAAAAAATATAAAACATATCGTACAAAACAAACATGTCCTAACACAACTGTACCTGCACTGTTTGAAACACAAAGACATCACATATTTCTTTCTGCATGCTTTTAATGTATCTTTAGATCTTTCTTAAACTGCTTCAGGGAAGTACAGTATCTTAACAGACCTGGAAGGGAATTCCATAGCAATATACCTGCCACAGAAAATGCACATTTTGTTGTTTCTGCATAATTAATGCATCTCAAAGCAGGCACTTTTGCTTTCTTATTACATGTTCTCACTGACACTGACTTCTGAAATTGTATCATTTAACAAAAGAAACAGGAAAATGCTACGTAGCCCTTGAACCATGAGAGCCAACACTTTAAATTGTACTATTACAGGTAACCAATATAATGTTTGTAGCATTGCTGACACATGATCAAATTTCCCCAAATGCCCAATCATACGAGCAGCTGTGTTATGTATCATCTGTAATTCATCAAGTTTATTATGTGAAATACCCAAATAGAGACTGTTGCAAAAATTGAGTCTAGACAATGCTAAAATCTGTACAAGAATCCTAAAGTCATACACTGCAAGCATAGGCCTCAACTTTGCAACCAATTGTAAATAATAAAAACAAGTCTAAATAACTCTCATCACTTGATTCTGAAAGGAGAGATTACTATCTAAAAATACCACCAAGACAGTTCTTCATAGTTGTTTTAACAGGTGCCTCACTATTTCCTAAGTGCAAGGTCAAATCAACAATACCTACATCTTTCTCCCAATCAGCAACACTTCTGTTTTCATTAAATTGAGCAAAAGTCTTCATCCAAGACTCAATACTTATAATGATTAACGTTAGCAGAAACATCATCATCCACAGGTACAGGGGAAAAAAATGAGAAAGGCAAAAGAATCAGATCATCTGAAAAAACAGCTGCAAGTCAGTCCATCTGCAATTCTTAAACCACAAGAAGGCACTTTTGGTTTAAAAAAAAAAAAGCTGAAATAGTTAATTGAAAAAACTGCTTTCTTGCCAAAACGTGGCTACTGAGAGACTCCTGTGGGAGCTGTGGGTAACCTCACATTCCTCCATACTTGTTTTATGTCTTTACAGAGCACAGAAAAAGCACTAAATGACAAAAGATGCATTATGCACGGAGTAGATGTATTTATCAATCGGTTCCAGATAAACCCTTTCTGGCTGTGTCCTGTGGCACCCAGTAGCCACTCTCCTGGTTAGAAAAGAGTGTAGAGTGTATACATTTCTCTCCTTTGGTCACTCTAAAGATACAAGCTGTTGCAGGGATGTGAGTAAGAAGTGAATCTTCTGTATTTGTCTTCTGGGTAGCACATCAGAAATGCAGTAATAATCACCTTTAAGGGTGAAGGCTCTGACAGGGCTAAGGATCCTTAGCAGCTTGCTGTCCTCCTTTTTCAAAGCTCTGGTAATGAGAAAATGTTCTTCTAACCTGTGGTTGGAGTACAGACTTTTATAGAATGTGCTTGAACGAACCCTCAGCATGAATGAACTTGTCATTTAGGGAGTATTATATCTTTTAAAGTAGTCTGAGTCCATCCCGACTTAGGTGGATCACCTACAGCTAGTTCAAGCCTAAAGGATATAAATCCTAATATAAAGCACCACACAGACTTAAGGCTGGAAAAACAAGTCAGGGTTGCAGGAAGGCCCCGTCCCTCATATTACAGTGTGTCTTTTATCTCAGCTTTATTTATTTATTTATTTGCTAAATTTGTATCCCACATTTTTCCACCTATTTGCAGGCTCAATGTGGCTTACATTATATTACAAAAGATTTAGTTATGAACAGAGTAAGAGGTTTGTTCTAAATTAACATATTACTATGTAAGAAATAAGGAAGATATGTCTGTAGAATAATTTACATAACACATAATAAAAAACAATAATATATGATGACCAATAATGATAATATGGCTAATATAGTCAATTCAGAGGGATCAGTAGGTGGTTGGTTTAGCTATAGAATAATCAAGTTCTTAAGGAGCATTTTTTTGTAAGTTTTTTCGAACAAGTGCGTTTTCAATAATTTCCTGAAGTCTGTCAAGTTACGTGTTATTTTTATAGTGTTCGGTAGTTTGTTCCATGCTTTTGTGCAGAGGTATGTGAAGGTAGATGCATGTAGTGATTTGTATTTGAGTCCTCTACAATTAGGGTAGTGGAGGTTTAGGAAGGTACGTGATGAACTGTTGATGTTTTGTGCCGGTAAGTCATTTAGGTCTGACGTGTATGAAGGAGCTTCTCCATGGATGATTTTATGGGTTAAGGTGCAGATTTTGAAAGCAATACGATCTTTTGGTGGAAGCCAATGCAATTTTTCTCTGAGGGGTTTGGTGCTCACATATTTCGCCTTTCTGAATATGAGTCTAGCTGTGGTATTCTGTGCAGTCTGAAGTTTCTTAATAGTTTTTTCTTTGCATCCTGCGAAAATGAAGTTACAATAATCCAGGTGGCTCAGTACTAATGATTGCACCAGCGTACGAAATACTTCTCTTGGGAAAAAAGGCTTCACTCTTTTTAGCTTCCACATTGCAAAAAACATTTTCTTTGTCACATTCTTCGCATGGTTGTCAAGGGTGAGATTTCGATCAATAGTAACACCCAGGAGTTTCAAGTTATTTGCAACAGGGAGAGTGTGGGATGGTGTGTTTATATTAGCGTAATTAGTCTTATTAAACTGCGATAAGACATTGAGTTTTTTCTGCGTTGAGTTTAAGTAGGAAGCCATCCGCCCATGAGTTCATAATTTGGAAACTGGTATGAATTTTATCTGTAATTTCTGATAAGTTGCTCTTAAATGGAATGTATATTGTGACATTGTCCACGTAAATATACAGATTTAGGCCTTGATTGGATAATAATCTGGCTAGTGGTAACATCATTAAATTAAAAAGAACTGGTGAAAGCGGCGAGCCTTGAGGTACTCCACATCCAGGTCTCCATGGTGAGGATACAGTCGACTTGGATATCACTTGATAAGATCTTGCAGTTAGGAATTTGTAGAACCAATTCAATACGTTTCCACGTAGTCCAAAGTATTCGAGGATGTTTAATAGGACACTATGGTTAACCATGTCAAACGCACTAGACATGTCGAATTGGAGGAGTAGAACGTTATTGCCAGCTGCGATAATTTGTTTGAATTTAGTTAGAAGTGTAATAAGAACTGTTTCAGTGCTGTGATTGGCACGAAATCCGGATTGGGATATATGTAATACTGAAAATTTACTCAAGTAATCATTAAGTTGCTTAGTTACTGGGCTTTCCATCTGTAATGCATCAAGTTTATTATGTGAAATACCCAAATAGAGACTGTTGCAAAAATCGAGTCTAGACAATGCTAAACTCTGTACAAGAATCCTAAAGTCATACACTGCAAGCATAGGCCTCAACTTTGCAACCAATTGTAAATAATAAAAACAAGTCTAAATAACTCTCATCACTTGATTCTGAAAGGAGAGATTACTATCCAAAAATACCACCAAGTTCTTCATAGTTGATTGAATCTTATCTTCCCTATACAACATTTTGTACCTATCCCGTACCGGATTTGGCGAATGCCTTAACGGTATTATGTAAGCCACATTGAGCCTGCAAATATGTGGGAAAATTTGGGATACAAATGTAACAAATAATAAATAATAATAATAATTTGACTACTAGAAGGATGGATGCAACTGGACGATAGTTAGTTATGTCGTTTAATTTTTTTCTTTTGATCTTTGGGGATTGGAGTAAGTAGTATATTACCTTTATCATCAGGAAAATAACTATGTTGGAACATGTGGTTTAAATAGGTGGTAAGATCGGTGAAGAAACGTCGAGGAGCAGATTTTATGAGATGGCTAGGGCAAATAACCAATTTATAATGTGATTTAGTAAATCTGTTGATTGTTTGGGTGACTGTATCCTCAGTAAGGGAGATGAAGTTTGTCCATATTCGATCAGCAGGATATTCGTCGGTAATTGGGTCTAAGTAATCCATGAAAGTTTCGTAATCAGAAGAGTTAGTTGATAAGGTGGATCTTAATTTGATGATTTTTTGGTTGAAGTAAGTGGCTAGATCATTCGCTGATGGGGTTTCAGAGTTGATTTAAGTGACCGGTGTAACATCTAGTAGATTATGGACAGTTTGGTATAGTTTATGTAATTGTCATCATTAGTTTTTGACTCTTCATCTCCATGTTGTTGATCAACCAACCTGCCTCCTTAATGAATCATCTGATTCCTTATTCACCGTCTTGTGCCCTAAAGACCACTGACCTGGTTCTGTTGGCAGTGCTTTTTCTAGTGAGGACGCAATGGTTGGCTACATGTAAAAGTGCCTTTACCAATCAAGCTCCTGAGTTGTGGAACTCTCTTCTCAGTGTTTTAAGGGCCAATGTAACGTACATCATTCTTAAGTTAAAGCCTGCCTGCCTGTTCAAGTCTTTGTTTCATAAAAAAACTGTTATTCTGAATATACTTAGTGTTTTATGTGATCTGATTATCACTGTTTGTGTTTCGTGGATGAATTTACCCTGGCTTTTCTATAGATGGATATTGTAACTGGTCTGTGGAGAACTGTATGTGTGTGTTATAAATGTCAACATTAACTGTCTTATGTACCTCCCCTTTTTTTTGTATACCACCTTGCTGTGTATACTAAAAGTGGTATATCAAGCAAATAACCCTAACCTAAACCTTGAGGGGAGTACCTGTTTAACCTCCTGTGAAGATTTTTTTCTGCCCTTGAATTTCATCCATCTTTAAGATCACAGATGAGCATTTCATTTTATATTTATTATAAATAAAATTGAAGATGTTTTGGATATAAAATTAAAAATATTTATGAAATATGATATTTGCTAAGAAAGAGTATCTGTCCCGTCCCGGGCCCTTACCTGGGCTCCCGCAGCAGGGGGCGAAGACCGACGGAGGCCGCGGGATCCAGGGCGGCGAAGATGAGCCGCCGACGGGGCCGGCGCTGCCGCGGGCCGCTCCGAGGCCGGCGATCCGCTGGAGCGAGCGCCGGCCTCGGAGAAGGGGATACGCCGGCCAAGATGGCGGCGCCGGTGTCGTCGTCTTCCTGCGCTGGAGCAGACCAGCGAGCCAGCCCCGCCTACTCACGCCGGATTGGCGCGTTGACGAGGAGACCCCGCCTGCCTGGCAGGCTGGCCAATCCTAGCCTCCCTTGCCTGCCTAGGCCAGGGGGATTGGCTCCAGCTGATTGAAGGGGATGGACGGGCGGGGGATTTAAACAACGAAACGGGAAGAGTCCAGTGCTTCCGTTTCGTTCGTCAGAAGCCCACACAGTGGATCGGAAGTGTAGCCACCTTCAGAGACTGTGTCCTCGTCAGCTAGCCGTCCTTGCTAGCCACCTTCAGGGACTGTCTCCTCTTCAGCTAGCCGTCCTTGCTAGCCACCTTCAGAGACTGTGTCCTCGTCAGCTAGCCGTCCTTGCTAGCCACCTTCAGGGACTGTCTCCTCTTCAGCTAGCCGTCCTTGCTAGCCACCTTCAGAGACTGTGTCCTCTTCAGCTAGCCGTCCTTGCTAGCCACCTTCAGAGACTGTGTCCTCGTCAGCTAGCCGTCCTTGCTAGCCACCTTCAGGGACTGTCTCCTCTTCAGCTAGCCGTCCTTGCTAGCCACCTTCAGAGACTGTGTCCTCGTCAGCTAGCCGTCCTTGCTAGCCACCTTCAGGGACTGTCTCCTCTTCAGCTAGCCGTCCTTGCTAGCCACCTTCAGAGACTGTGTCCTCGTCAGCTAGCCGTCCTTGCTAGCCCCCTTCAGAGACTGTGTTCCTTTTCGGCGCTAGCCGTCCTCGCTAGCTGCCCTTTAGAGACTGAGTTGCTGACTACCAGCCAGGCCGACCGTCACCCCGCGGTTCCAGCAGTCCTGCTGGCCGCCCGCAGCTAGGGGCTCAACCCTCGGTGAACGGCGGTCGCCGCGGGTGAAGATTCGGGGTGCGCGGCGGTCCTCGGAGGTCTTACCAGGCCTCAGGGAACCTAAGGGCTCACCAACAACCGCAACAGGACAGTATCAGTTGCCCAATGAGGTGGTGGGTGGGTAATTCTTATGAAGGTAGAAAGACACTACTGCCAAGTGTCACCGGCTGAGGGCATTTGATATAAATTCATCTATTCTGTGGAGATTAGAGTTGTCAGAACAACTATAACAGCAGCATCAACAAACTGAAAATAGCTGTAGCTGTCCAGTATAAGAATTAGAATTTATAGTTTGCCAACACAGTAGGTATGGTCTTGTTCCTCCCTGCTTGTTTACATTGAACATAGTTACCTGATTGTCTCTCTGAAGTAGGATAATTTGTGTTCAACAGATCTCTGAAAGCCTCTAAACCCCTGATGGCGAACCTATGACACGCGTGCCAGCACTGACACGCGTAGCCATTTTCGATGACACGCGGCGCCGCCGCAGTGTGGTCCGCCCTCCCTCCTCGCTCCCGGAAACTAACCTTAAAGCCTCCTTCACGTCGCAGCAAGCAGCAGCAGGGCAGGCCACTCCTTCCTTCCGTGTCCTGCCCTCGCCTGACGTAACGTCCGTGAGGGCGGAGCACAGAACGAAGGAGGAGAGGTCTGCCCTGCTGCTGCTTGCTGTGACGTGAAAGGAGGCTTTAAGGTTAGTTCCGGGCCTGGTAGCGGGTGGAGGGGGGGCCCGGCGACCTCGGGTGGGCAGCGATCTCGGGTAGGGGGGCGGTCCTAGTAGCAGTGATTTTTCTTGAAGTGACACACCACCCGAGTTGTGCTCGGTTTTTTGGCGAATTTTGACACACCAAGCTCAAAAGGTTGCCCATCACTGCTCTAAACAGTCCAAATCGCCTGTAGCTTTCATAAGTTTATCTGTTGAAGTTTCCCATGAGCAGACCATTGGCCTTGGGTGAGGAGTCCCCCTCTACATGAGCACCTCAACTGAGTTTGGACGAATCTGTGGTTAGGACAATTTTGAGGTATGCAGTGCACCTCTAGTTTATGTAGACTTATCCCTACTGTAGCTAGGCATTTTGTTAATACTCATGGAGCTAATGCTAGGAATTATGTGTTACTAGAGATGGTGCTTCCCTATGACAAATCAAAAAACTCCAAGTTACAGGAAGTATCTTTATACGAGTATAAGCTTTCTTTAGATGCAAAAATAGTCACTTTCGTTTTTGGAGAAAAAGGATGAAGGTACGCAGTGAAACCACCCTGAACGTCTAAGAGTAATTTGTTCAAGGCTTTTAAGTCTAGGATGGGACAGAGTACTCTTGTTTTTATTGAGATCAGGAAATACTTGAAGAGGGGATGTGAGGATGGTACTTCCATCTGGTGGAACAGGTTTTAATGCATTGGTCTCTGAGGAGGAGCAGAGTTTCTTCAATAAGGCATCCTGATGCTGAAAGTTTGATCAGGATTTTCCTCGTTGGGCAATTTTTCAGAGTTTACAACAGGCATAGCCTGTTATCTGTTCCTATCATACCTTTGTCTGGATAGGAGAGGTGAGGCAATTACACTGCCTGTGCTTTGATCTCTCTGTTTTACATTTTATTAATTTTAAACCTGATTCTTGTGTATTTTATTTTTAAAACATTTTAATGAAAATTTCAATATACTTTACAGGATAACATTTTGAAAGGAAACATAAGAGTGGATACAATAGTAAAATAAACAAGAAAATTATATCCTCTTAATACAAGGACAAATTTTTTTAAAAAGGAACCAAATACATTCACTACCCATCTTAAAGCCCTCCAGTAGTGAGGGGTTGGAGTTTGCATTAAGCCATAAAGAAATATACCTAAGAAAAAAGACTTAACATTGATCTATCTGTCATTCTTCACAGGGCAGAAGAACCTCACAGGTACAGAATATCACCTAGCTAGCATGGAGTAGAAGTCTCTAAGGGAAATTTACCCGAGAGAAAAAAAAGCCAATTGAGAAGACTCAAACAATACATATTTCACTTCTTAAAATTTAATCTCACATCTACAAGGTTACTCCTATTTGAAGTACATTTGGTTGCAATAAAAGGAACTGTTGCCTTTTGTGTTGAACATCTGGAAAAATATGTATTTTCAAATCACAAAAGGAGAGATCTCTATATGAAAAAAACAGTCTCATTTTATCTCTGTCAAGTTCAGAAACCAAAGTCACTATCAAAGGTGTTGGAACAGCCTGTTTCTCAGTAGATGTTTCAAGGAATGTTGTTAAACCAGTATCTTGATTCTGTAAAATAGGTTCCAGTGAATCCTCTAAAACTTCTGGTTGAGAAGGCTTTTTAGATTTAACATGAAGATAGCAAACCTTCATCACAGGTAGAATAGATGTCTGGAATTTTAAATATCTCCATCATATAGTTCCTGAACATTTCTTTAGCTGATATATTTTTGACCTTAGGAAAGTTAATAAAATGGAGATTTCTGTTTTTAGAGATGTTTTCCAAAGTTTCTCTTTGGAGAACATCTCTAAAAAACAGAAAAGTAAAAAGTAAATTTACATCTTTTTATTAATTGAACTCTGTGCTGAAAAGCAGATTCAACTGTTCCATCAAATGCACATGGGGCTTAAGTTTTCCCAGTTCTGATTCTTTAGAGTCAAACCTAGTTGTTAATATTTCACATTACTTATGAATAGAGGACTGTTGAAAAGATAGTCTTACCAAGTTCCTCAATTGCCTACCAGATGGAATCCAAAGATTTAGGTCACTGAAGGGAAAAAGTAAAACTTGGAAAACACTTCACTGAGGCCAGCATGATCTCCCTGCACACCAAGAGCCCTCGGGGAACACTCTTCAATAGAGATTTTCCCTTTCTGTTTTCCAAACGTTGCAACTACTGTTCCAGCTGCAGCCAGATTGTCAAATTCCAGTTTCTGTGTTCTTTTTAAAATCAGCTTTCACGCTCTCAAAAAATCACTGCCTAAAGCAAAAGTGAAAAAATAAACGAAAAACCAGCAAAAGAAACAGAAAAATGTTCTTACCTCATAAAACAATCAGAAAATGTCTCAGCAAGCAGCCAAACACAGTTGTCAGACCTGTGAGTTCTTGTACCAAGTAGATCGCTGCCGAGCCCGGTACTTGGACCAGGTTCTGCTTGGTGTCCGGACAACCCCGGGTTTCACCTGCACTGACCGCCGTTCCCCATAGGTTGAGCCCCTAGGTGCGGGCGGCCTGCAGGGCTTACGAGATGGAGCAGGAAGCGGGGTGATGAGCATGACGGCCAGACAGGCAGCAGGCAAGAAAGTGATCCAGGTACAGGCAAGGTCAGTAGGCAGGCAGCAGACACGAGAGTAATCCAGGCACAGGCAAGGTCAGTAGGCAGGCAGCAGACACGAGAGTAATCCAGGTACAGGCAGAGTCAGTATCAGGATAACAAGACAAGCAAGAAAACAGGGTAGAGAAACGCTTACCTCAAATAGAAGCCGAAGCAATGAGGCAGAGTGAAAGCGTCCCAGAAGTAGTGCTGATCTTCAGACGTTAAGAGGAATCAGCTGGAGAGGAGAGCTGCCATAGGTAGGTGGTCTGAGAAGGAGGAGTCCACCCGCGGAGAGGGCCAATCCCTGTGGAGCAAGGAGGCGGACCGAAGATCCCAACCAGCCACGGAGGCACGCAAAGCCAGCAGGACGTAGGGCAACGTGGCAGTCCGGGCACATGCGCCGCGCCGAGGAGAGAGGAGGAGTGCCGCACAGACTGGAGCACCGGACCCGCTATGATGGCAGGCGTTCCCGTGCTGCCGGAGCGTCCCGCCAAACAGGAGGTGAGAGGCGTGACAACAGTGCCATGCTACTTTTAAAACCCAGGCATTTCCTATCATCCAGCATGACTGACAACTAAGTTGGGGTTATTCAAGAAACTGAAACTAAAATTTCAAAAACACTTTAAAATAAAATAAGCTAAACTATCCTTTTAACTGACTATGGAGCTCATTTTCAAAAGAGAAAAACGTCCAAAAAGTGGCATAAATCTGCATTTGGACATTTTTCTCACAAAAAAAGTCTACATTGGTATTTTCAAAACCAATTTTTAGAAGTTTCTCAATGAAGTCTGTCAGAAGTGCGTTCAAATCACAAGAGGCATGTCAGGGGCGTGTTGAAGGTGAGATCTGGGTGTTCCTAACACTTGGACATTTTTCAGCCATAATGGAACCAAACAAAACCGTCCAGGACTAAAACTAAGATGTTTTGAGCTAGACCTGTTTTTATAATGAATAAGACACAAAAGGGTGCCCTAAATGACCAGATGACCATTGGATGGAATCAGGGGTGACTCACCAGTACTCCCCCAGTGGTCACTGACCCCCTCTCACCCCCAACAAATGCGAATACAAATATAATTTAGCAGCCTCAGTGACAGCCTCAGAGGTTAGCCAGGTTTATTAGAGCAGCCTGCAGGTCCCTGGAGTAGTGTAGTGATCATTGCAGTGCACCATGGAGTGGGAGACTCTGGTCCCTATCTCCCTCTACCTGTCATATTTGTGGTGAAAACTGTGAGCCCTCCAAAACTCACCAGAAACCCACTATACCCACATATAGATTCCCCCTTCACCCAAAAGGGCTATTGTGTACTGCTATGGGCAGTGGGTTTTGGGGGGGCTCAGCAGACAAGTTAAGGGAGCAGTGGTGAGATGTGTACCTGGAAGCATGTTTTTGAAGTCCAGTAGTGTGCCCAATTAATCTCCTGGGATGTCTGGGAGACCAGTCTACTAAAAATGCTGGCCCCTCCTACATCCCAATGGCTTGATTTTCTACGTTTTTCACTTGGACTTTTTTTTTTTTTTTTTTTTTTGAATGGACCAAAAAACAAAACGTCCAAAGCACTAAACCTTGTTAGAAACAGTATTTTTGAAAACAAATGATAGACGTTTTTCTTTTTGGAAACTGAGCTTCTTTCTTATTCAGATTTTGGACTTTTTTTGCAAAACGTCTAAAGTTGGACTTAGACGTCATATCGAAAATGCCCCTCCACATGCAGTTACTTTTGCAGTTCCTGCAGTTGAATCCTCTCAGAATGACACATGAGCTATAAAATTATGAAAGAACAAACATTTGACCCCATTTGTTTTAAGAGGGACCTGTAAGAGGAATCTGAAGTTTAAATGTTTATTCTTATACCCTGCATTTCTCACAAAAGTGTTCTTTTCCTCAGTAGGTCTAAAAAGAGTGGTCTAATATTAACGATCATTTTTGGTGTATAGATTGCTAACTACTATTTCTTCTAATTTTAAGGACTTGGCAAATTTTATTTCCTCATACTGTATTAGTTCAAAGGAACTTTTAGTTTTAGTAGATTTTAGTAATCCTGATGATCAAGCTATGTTGAAGGCCTCCTTTGATTTTGTAGATTTTGTGCAAGATTTTGATTTTGCCCAGCTGATAAATTTTACTGTGCATAATTGGGGCCATGCCCTGGATTTGTCCTTTTCTGCAATAAGGTGGAAGTAGAACATTTTAAGTGCATTACTGATCCTTTCGACTGACCATTTTCTATTTATGGGTCGTTTGCAGGGATAATCTATTGTAAGTGGTCCTGGGTGAAAAAGCGATTATCTAGGAATTTGTCCTTGATTATATCAGAATTATTGGAGGCAGAGATATTGGGGCTAGTGGACGCCGAAGCTAGTCGGTCATCTGCAGTTATTGAGATGGTTGAAGAGTAGTATGCTAGTATGACTAAAGTGATGGATAAATTGGCATCAGTGAAACTTTAGGTTTTATGAAGGTGTGAGTTGTGATGTGTCAACTGCATCTGCTTGAACCTCATGGGAAGAAAAAGACGGCCAATTTGAATAAAGCGTGCTTTAGAGCTATTGCCAGCATTTATAGGAGAGGGGTATATACTATAGGAAGCCAAAGAAACCTATTTTAGTAAAATGTTGGCAGTCTTAGCCAAACGTTCTCTCAGGTAGGAGCTGATTTGGGGAGAGGGAAGTGGAAGGGGAATGGTCAGTTAGACCAATGCTAACACCAGAGATGTTAGCTGATCATTTTGAGTTAAAAACTTAATTGGCTTTTGATTCATTTTAAATGACTGATATGCTATCTTCAGAGGGTGAAGTAGTTGCAGCTTAGTCAATAAATTCTAGTCAGGTTCACATTGCCTTCTGTGATGAGTCCCAAAGGATTTTTTCACCTATGCATAACATTAGATGGCAACTCCAGCAATTGGGAAGCAAAGCTCGTTCTCTGCCACATAAGTTTATTTATTTATTTGTTACATTTGTATCCCACATTTTCCCACCTATTTGCAGGCTCGATGTGGCTTACATAATACCATAAAGGCATTCGCCAAGTCTGGTAGAGAAACAAATACAAGGTGATATAGTCGAATATTTAACAGGGCTGCCGAGAGGGGAGGTGGAGGGGGCAAGGTTCCCTGGGCTCGGCCTTGCTGGCAAGGCTTCCCACCTGGGGCAGGCATGTGCACATTGTCGCAGATGTTTGTTGTTTTTGCAGAGCGGGTTCTTTATCTTTAGCTAGACAGACTGCAGAAGCTAAGGTTCCACCCACCGGCAAGTTTTTGCTCAGTAGGACATGGCATCAAAAAGCAGACATAAGGTAACACTAACGAAGGTAAAATATTGTGTTGGTGCTCTTGGGCGGGATTTTTTTTCCACAGGAGTGCTGAGATGCATGGTTTAAGTAAAAAGAAAAAAACATCAACATGCTTTCTCATTAGTCAATGCTTTTGTTAAGAGAAGCCCGTCTGTGGCCGTTGCCTCTCTTAATTCTATCTTCTGTTGTTCATTAGGCTAAGATGGAATTAAATGTGTTTTGTTCAGCTTGGTGAAATGGTTTCTCCTCATTTCTCATTCCTGAAATACAACTTGAATATTTAGTGGAGGGGGGCAGCGGCTGTGGCGGTGGCCCTACCCCAGGCCTGGCTCTGTCTCTTGGTGGCCCTGGTATTTAATGAAGAGAAGTAGGCATCTGCTTTATCTTTGTAAAGCAGGGCCTTTATAGGTGTCTACCCATGGTATCCTGTTAGAAAATTACCCTCTTAAAGTCATGAGAAAGATGTGCTGGCTACTAGTTGGGTCACAGTGTTGCCATTTTGTATGTCTGCTGCATTTCCTAGGAATTATTTGGAAGCTCTTACACTTTACAAATAAATTAGTCATCTATTTTCTTGTTTGTTTTTATAGTTCGGTTTTCAGTAGTACTAAATCTTCATCACAGATTCACCAGCACTCACAAACTCACAGATCATGTCATTGTATGCGTGCAATAATAGTTCTAACTCTGATATTAAATATCATGATCTCAATATGCTTCCCTTTCGTGTGTGTAGACGTCTAAATTTCAACATTGGCTGAGCCCATTAAGAATGTCACTTTTGGATTATTTATTTATTTATTAGTAACATAGTAGATGACGGCAGAAAAAGACCTGCATGGTCCATCCAGTCTGCCCAACAAGATAAACTCATATGTGCTACTTTTTGTGTATACCGTACCTTGATTTGCACCTGTCCTTTTCAGGGCACAGACCGTGTAAGTCTGCCCAGCACTATCCCCGCCTCCCAACCACCAGCCCCGCCTCCCAACCACCAGCCCCGCTTCCCACCACCGGTTCTGGCACAGACCGTATAAGTCTGCCCAGCACTATCCCCGCCTCCCACCACCGGCTCTGCTACCCAATCTCGGCTAAGCTCCTTAGGATCCATTCCTTCTGAACAGGATAACTGGCCAGTGCTGGGTCTGGTAAAGCTGTGCAGGCTTCTACTACAAATCTGCTAATAAAACCTTAATCAGAACTTGCAACGCTTTATAAACTTGGAACTGATTTCTGATGGCAATATTTGTTAGTGAAAGTGACCAGAGTCCAATTAAGCCTATGTCTCCAAACTGTAGACAGAATGCTACAAGAGCAAGTCCTATTAGTCAAGAAACATATCTTACAACATTGATGTACATAAATTGCTTAGGATTTATTTGTTGCCTTTTTGAAGGAAATCACTCAAGGTGGTGTACAGTAAGAATAAATCAAACATGAGCCATAGACAATTACAGCAGTAAAAATATTCAAATAGTTCAAAGTGTAGCATAGTATACTGCTTACAGCGTCAACAGAATTCTTTCACCTTCATGTAGATTTCATTTTAATTGACAGTGTAGGGATTAGCATGCATGTTCTCACACCCCTTATAATGCAAACCTTTACTGTTGTTGACCATCTCTGTTAACCTGATACATTCTCTTATTTTCATCTCCATAGGTCATTGACAAAGCATGCTGGTTCACATTTAAAGTACTGTAAAATAGTGGCATGTATCTGCAAGATTTCTATATAGGTTTAGATTATTATAATGTATTCTCCACATGCCAAATATTTGTCACAGGAAATTTCTATAAAACTTTTACAATTTTATAGAAGCACTGCAGGACTTCTTTTGCTTGTAATGGGAAATTCATCAAGAATCTTACTTAAACCTTAACTCATATAAAGACTCTTGTTTGCAGCTATAAGTACAGTGCAAATAAAATATCAGCATGAAGAGTCTTAGCCAGCAGTACAATACATTAACTTAGTGTTTCATCTACTCTACTGTAGTCCTAGCTAAGAGACTTCATGCTGATTCTTCATTTGTCTCCTTTGACATATATAAATTACTGAGTTTCTGTTTTATTTTCTGAACTAGAATCCGTAAAACCTTCAGCATCCTCAACTGCTTTAGCTTTATTATTCAAAGTGACTTTGTTCCTCACTGTCTGGCACAATCCAAGCATTACCCCCCCCCCCCACACACACACAATTTTCAATAGTTGGGGGTATCTCAAGATATGGATCATCATTGTTTGACTTCTGATAATACCAGCAACAATCTATTCATTCTCAAAATCTTTCATAAATTGAGAGGTTGATATTCAAAGTGATAACCATCCACAAATGGGTTCTGACCAGTTAAATTGCTTGAACGGAGCTGTTTACTGATATTCAGCAGCACTTAACTGGTTAGCAGAGGCATAGGTAGGTGGGGTGCCAGGGGAGCAACTTCTCCCCAAAAAGAGTTCTGATGGCAACGGCCCCTATTTTTCAGGCTTTCCGTTATGCCTACGTAGTGTATGTGCACACCTACATAGTATGCTCTCCGCTCCCCCTGGCATCACAACCTGGCTACGCTTCTGTTGCTGAATATTACCACAGACCACTAAACTCAGCTATTTTGTGGGGAGGGGGGGGTCTGGGGGCAGTATCGGCAATTATGCGGTTAAGTGCCAATATTTAGCACTTAATTACCTCAGTTTAGCTGTTAAATCAGACCGCATAAAAGTGCTGAATATTGCACTTAACCACATAAGAGATAGCTGGCTGCTTAAACCTGGATATTCAGTGCCGGTGCCCGGACATGGCCTGACATTGACTATCTGGGAATAATGCCTGTTGCAGCTTTAAAGAAAAAAAAAAAACACTCACCACCACCGGCTGAATATTGACCCCTAAATTTCCATGTTTTCTCCAGCCCCTGTTTTGTTTTGTTTTTTGTTCTGTTCAGCAAATACTGTATTTTGACTTTTGCTTTGTAACAAGTGTCATACTGTCTTCCAACAGAAAAGTCCTTTCTTGTCGTTCACCATAAGGGAAACCAACTACTACTACTATTTAGCATTTCTATAGCGCTACAAGGCGTACGCAGCGCTGCACAAACATAGAAGAAAGACAGTCCCTGCTCAAAGAGCTTACAATCTTACAAGCTTACAACTCTGTTTTAATTACTTTAGTTGCATTTCACTTCACTGCTGTTGCTGCCTTAAGGGATTGCAGCTCTTCACAATCATGATAAAAAGGAGGTTTTGTTTCCTTATCAGCAACCATTTTCTATGGTGCCGGGGAAAGTCCTGCTTAGACCATTTGACTGTGTGATTCAGCGAAAGCTGCTTGTGTTTACTTGATTTAACACTGGCCATAACAGTTAGGATAGATCAGTTAGAATAGAGAGCAGTTTTTATTTGCAAAATTTGCCAAATTTTGGCTTCTCCTTCAGAGAACAGATCTCGCACACCTCTGTCAGGCAGCATGCTGTCTAATGACCATCAGGGTTGAGTATTGCTGATTTTATTCAATGTCCCCCTCATTCTATAAACTTAAAGGCAGATGATCAAAAGCAAACACGGGCACTAGAGGCCATTAGCGCTGGACTAGCACTGGCATTTGCCTGCACCCCAGGATCAGAGCCAGCGAGCGCATGTAACAACATAGCACACTCGCCAGCTCTGAACACTAATAGCATGCAAGTGCATCCTAAACAGGGACATTTGTATTCCTCCTGAATACTCAGCAGGCAGCGCACCAAACAAGGGTGCTGCTTCTGCTGTAAAACCTACACCAGCTTGGAGCTGGCGTTAGGGTTTACAGAGCATTGAGGAGGAATGGGGAGCCCTGTCCAGCATGCATTTGGCATGCTAGTTAGAGGCCGTCCCCCCCCCCCCACCCCCACCCCCCGACAGAAGAGAGGACTTGAGGTCTGGTGGCCTAGCGCCTCCGAACTCCACCCCCCTCTCCCTGGTACCTTCAAGTGATGAAGGAGGGAGTAGAACTCCATGGACTTATTTTGTATTTAGTATTGCACTCACATTATGAAAGTTTTGACTACAGTGTGATGGACACTTTTTCTTTTGTTTTACGGAAGGTTTTTGCCAATGATGACAAGCAGATCTACTAGATCGTTATAGCTCTATAAGTCATTTGTACTTGGAGCTCTTTGAGGCTTTCTCTTCCAGTTTTTTTTTTTTATTTATTAACAGTTGTTTAAGATATCTTTTCTTATGTAAGTGAGACTTTTTTGGTTGTTTTGAATATTTTGTGTTTCCACACCCATTTTCATTTCTTTATAGTAGACTCCATTTACAACTACTTTCTCTCTCACCTTCACTCAACCAGTTCCTAACCCAGTCACTTACTTTAGGGTCTATACCAAGGGCACTCAGTTTATTTATTAGTCGTCTATGTGAAACCGTGTCAAAAGCTTTCCTAAAATCTAAATACACCACATCTAGCACTCTCCCTCAGTGTAACTTCTTTGACCACCTTGACACTCTCCAGCTAGTGTCAGGGCTGGCCTAGATGTTATCTGGATACCATTAATATTCAGTGCCGATGCCCCGATAGCTCTCTAGGCAGTTAGGATGGTAGATGGAAGTCCTCACTTGCCTAGATAGGTCTGTGGGTACTGGCACTGAATATTAACTGGACACAGATAACTTTGGCAGCTGCGAAAATCCTTGATATTCAGTGTCAGTACCTGAATTAGACCCAGCACTGAATACTGGGGACTATTTCAGCCCATGGCAGTGAATGCTTTAAATTGACCACTGTGAAATAAATATTGACCAGATAATATTCCTCATTTTCCATTCTTTGTTGAACTTTTTATTTTTTGTATGTAATTACTTTATAAGAAATCAAGCTTTGCCTGCATTAACATTTCTGCATGTAACTATTGATGTTAATGAGTATTGCTTATTGTCCAGTGCATGGTACATGTCAACAGGGATATTTCCAATATATAGTGCTTTCTATCCAAACACTTCACTGTGCACTGTACTATGGTCATGTCTCATAGCGGAAAGTCATGGCATTTTCCAGAGGAACCAAGAAGCAAAATTAGTAATTACAGTACTCATTCCAAGTTGGCAGAAATGATGTACAGAGAGGAA
This sequence comes from Microcaecilia unicolor, assembly GCF_901765095.1. Lineage (NCBI taxonomy): Eukaryota > Metazoa > Chordata > Amphibia > Gymnophiona > Siphonopidae > Microcaecilia > Microcaecilia unicolor. The sequence goes on along the minus strand of NC_044031.1, from coordinate 122,580,257 downwards.
GCAATATACCACAGATCACACAGATTAGATGGTATTGCACAAATATAAATGGTATTAAAAGTCTTTCCTTAGAATTTCTCCCTACCACACAATGCCTATATCAGAGAGTGATTAAATTCCTCATTATTAATCAGCAACCTCTTCAACAGCCACAAGTGACATAAGATGCATGATTCCTAGGGCAAGATCCCAAATAACATGACAAAACATGGATTGTTAGGTCTGCATATCACAATCTGCTGATCACAATTTTAGTTGCATTCCCTGAATGTCTGAATTAACATAGAAAATCAGAACAGGACAGACCAAATCATGAAAGCTGTTTTGAGTAAAGTTGTATTTTCTTTACAAAGTTTGTATTCCACCATTACTAGTGCTTCAGAGTGGATGAACAACTCATCATAGAAACATCTACCTAGGAAACATCCACAAATCATAAACAGCCCTCTTAAAATACCAGACACCCCTCCTACCCCATATTCTTTTACATTTCTGGTTAAATAAGCAAGCAGTCTGTTCTTTCACTTCCCTGTTTCTTAGAATTCCGCAAAATATGCTGTTAAATAATAATGTACTTTTTAAATATTTTTTTCTAGTCTTTAGTCATGCCTGCTCTTTTGCTTTATGGAATGTGAGTTCCTGTTGTCTAAATAGCAAGGGATGAGGAGATGCAAGGAAAAGAAGCTACTTTTAGTAAAATAAATGAAAAAGAGGTGGTGTAAAATTATATACAGTGGGGGAAATAAGTATTTGATCCCTTGCTGATTTTGTAAGTTTGCCCACTGACAAAGACATGAGCAGCCCATAATTGAAGGGTAGGTTATTGGTAACAGTGAGAGATAGCACATCACAAATTAAATCCGGAAAATCACATTGTGGAAAGTATATGAATTTATTTGCATTCTGCAGAGGGAAATAAGTATTTGATCCCCCACCAACCAGTAAGAGATCTGGCCCCTACAGACCAGGTAGATGCTCCAAATCAACTCGTTACCTGCATGACAGACAGCTGTCGGCAATGGTCACCTGTATGAAAGACACCTGTCCACAGACTCAGTGAATCAGTCAGACTCTAACCTCTACAAAATGGCCAAGAGCAAGGAGCTGTCTAAGGATGTCAGGGACAAGATCATACACCTGCACAAGGCTGGAATGGGCTACAAAACCATCAGTAAGACGCTGGGCGAGAAGGAGACAACTGTTGGTGCCATAGTAAGAAAATGGAAGAAGTACAAAATGACTGTCAATCGACAAAGATCTGGGGCTCCACGCAAAATCTCACCTCGTGGGGTATCCTTGATCATGAGGAAGGTTAGAAATCAGCCTACAACTACAAGGGGGGAACTTGTCAATGATCTCAAGGCAGCTGGGACCACTGTCACCACGAAAACCATTGGTAACACATTACGACATAACGGATTGCAATCCTGCAGTGCCCGCAAGGTCCCCCTGCTCCAGAAGGCACATGTGACGGCCCGTCTGAAGTTTGCCAGTGAACACCTGGATGATGCCGAGAGTGATTGGGAGAAGGTGCTGTGGTCAGATGAGACAAAAATTGAGCTCTTTGGCATGAACTCAACTCGCCGTGTTTGGAGGAAGAGAAATGCTGCCTATGACCCAAAGAACACCGTCCCCACTGTCAAGCATGGAGGTGGAAATGGTATGTTTTGGGGGTGTTTCTCTGCTAAGGGCACAGGACTACTTCACCGCATCAATGGGAGAATGGATGGGGCCATGTACCATACAATTCTGAGTGACAACCTCCTTCCCTCCGCCAGGGCCTTAAAAATGGGTCGTGGCTGGGTCTTCCAGCACGACAATGACCCAAAACATACAGCCAAGGCAACAAAGGAGTGGCTCAGGAAGAAGCACATTAGGGTCATGGAGTGGCCTAGCCAGTCACCAGACCTTAATCCCATTGAAAACTTATGGAGGGAGCTGAAGCTGCGAGTTGCCAAGCGACAGCCCAGAACTCTTAATGATTTAGAGATGATCTGCAAAGAGGAGTGGACCAAAATTCCTCCTGACATGTGTGCAAACCTCATCATCAACTACAGAAGACGTCTGACCGCTGTGCTTGCCAACAAGGGTTTTGCCACCAAGTATTAGGTCTTGTTTGCCAGAGGGATTAAATACTTATTTCCCTCTGCAGAATGCAAATAAATTCATATACTTTCCACAATGTGATTTTCCGGATTTAATTTGTGATGTGCTATCTCTCACTGTTACCAATAACCTACCCTTCAATTATGGGCTGCTCATGTCTTTGTCAGTGGGCAAACTTACAAAATCAGCAAGGGATCAAATACTTATTTCCCCCACTGTATGCACAAAAATTCAGAATAAAAATATTAAAAGAACACTACTACTGGGACTGAGGGAGAAGGTAACACCTTCATAATCAAAATGTAGTTTTGCAAATACCTTCTCCATGACACTTTTGTTTTTGCCCAAACACTTTGATTTTGCATCTTTTATGCAATTTTTGCTTGTTATTCAGTTTTAAAGAATACATCGTTGTTAAGTGGCTTTTTCTCTCTTGTAATTGATAATTTGGCATTCTCCTTTAGTTTTGCTTTCCTAACAAATATGAGGAAATGGATACCTGCTGTTCATCCAGTGCTCATAAAGGGTTTCCATTAAGACGTACAGATAAAACTGAAAACATGTTTTTAAATTCAATATTATGCCCAGTTGGGGAAGGACATTCAGTAGCTAGCTCATTACAGCAGATCAGAGAACTGGCGTTCATTGACATTTGTTTGAGTTGAAAGCAATTTTATTCCCTGTAGGAGGTTTTATGAAGATGGGGCGATACTGCTGGGTGAAGAGGCAAACATGCTTGCTGGCACACTGCTGGGACTCAACGCTATTGACTTCAGGTAACGTGGAAGAATGCAATAATGTGAACAGATAAAGAATTCTGGGTCTATTCAATTTGCTAAACTAGTATTTGTTTACCATGCTGCTGCAGGCCATACAAAATCTCTGGTCACCTCCTCTTTGCTTCCCATTAATGTCCATTTGTCTGCATTCCCAAACATGTTTGAATTCTATTGCTATTTTGGCTCCTACCGCCTCCACTAGTGAATTTCCCAAGATTTCAGTACCCTCTCAAGGAAAAAGTATATGCTTATAGTGTTTTGAGCCCCCTCCCCACTCCCCCTTCATCTGATGACATCTAGGGCCAGATGCACTAAACTTAACGAGCCAGCAACATGGTTTTTAAACCAGTTCTAGCCAGTCTACCAAGCAAGTAGTAAAACAAGACATGCACAAAAGGGTTCTCCAAGCCATTTTCCTATCACGGTAGCAGCTAACGAAAATGGAATGCAAATGATCTAAAAGTTATTATAATGAGCTAATTAGTATTATAATGCGCATGCAAGGCAGATGCACAGCCGTTTACCGACCCCATGCACTGTGGAAAACCTAACTGGATTTTGTGATGGGCGTCCTTCTCTTGGATGTGTTTTTCTTACGACTAAGGTGCACAAAATGACCACCACCGGAGAGAATCGGGGATCGGGATTTTGATTTGGACGTCCCTTTCGATTATGCCCCTCCAGGTCTCTGTCAGCCAATCACAGCGCGTTGAGCTGTCACTAGTGTCACCTTCATATAGATTTCATCCACTTCTTACAACTCAGTCTCCCAGCTTTTCTTCCATTTGAAGTCCACTCTATCCGCTTATTCACCCCATTACCTCTCTGGGTAGCAATCATTTATGGACTCCCCGGAAAGTCCCTCTCTTCCTTTCTCACTGACTCTGACTCCTGGCTTTTCTTGTTTCTCAAACCATTCTCCTCTTCCTTTATTCTTGGGGACTTTAACATTCATGATAATGGCCCTTCTGACTCTTGTGCCTCTGATTTTCTCACTTTAACATCCTCATTCAATCTTCATCATGTTCTACTACCCCTGCTTCTCCAATTGCTCACTCTAATTTCTCCGTCTCAGTTCTTCCCTTCTCTAACCATCATCTGATAAACCTTCACACTTAATAACTCTTCCCCCACAGACTCGTCCAGTCTTCACCAAGAAGTCTTCAGGCTATTTAGCCTTACATTCTCCACCACTGTTTCACCTTTCTTCTCATCCACTATGTTATCCAAGTCTGTCAATGAGGCCGTCTCTTCCTCTAATGTTATTATCCGAGGACAAGCAGGCTTATAATTCTCACAAGTGGGTGACGCCAATCTGTTTTGCCCAGTCCAACATTTTGCTGTAGCTAAAAAGAGAGTTTATTGAAGTACGAGCTACATCCCATGCATGAGTGCCTTCCCGCCCGTCCCGCGAATGCGGTCTTCTTAGTTCTTCTTTTTCTGTATGAGGAGAAAGTGTTTTTTCTTAACTTCTGATTCACTCGGTCTTAGCTGTTTTTTGTGGCTCCTTTTATTGAAACCTTTTTTTTTCCCCTTCCTTTAATTTTTTTACATTTGTTTTGCCTGGTTTTTAAGTTTTATTGTTTTTCCGTCATCATCAGCCTTGGTTTCAGCTGGGTTTTCCCCTTTGCTTTTTACCATGCCTTGCCCCTTTTTCAGGCAGCATTGAGTTGTTTAATTTAGCCGACAAAGATTTTCCATCCATATCCACAAAGATTCCCAGTGGCTTCAAGTGCTGTACCCGGTGCAATCGGACTCTCGGGAAAGCACACCCATACTTGGTGTCTGCAGTGTCTTGGACCCAACCATAACCCTACTAACTGTGTTCTTTGTCGTCGAATGAAGAAGAGGACCCAGGTTTCCTAAGAGGCTCAACGAGAGAGGATTTTTGGAGCCAAGTCCAGTTCCTCGACGTCCGCCTCGAGGTCGGAGGCGTTTGCATCGATGAGCGTTGCATCGGGAGCGTCGGTAAGCATGGCTGCTTCTAGACAGAAACTGGGAGCAGTGAAGCATTGAGTGGGTCTCCACCTGTCTTGAGGCCTCCAGCTGTGCAGGTCCCCGGGACAGTCCATCATTGACCCGACCCCGAGGTGACATGAGGATTCAACGTCGTCCTTGTCAGCACCGAGGAGCCTTTGTGTCATGCTTCAGGCGAAGGCCAAGAAGCATCATCATTGGTCAACCTCAACACATGGTACTGGGAGCTCCGGGGTGTCAAAGGATTCAGCACCTGAGAAGCGTCAGCACCAGGAGGGACCACTCCCCCTCCATACAGGAGGTACCAATGCACCTGTCTCCTAGCAACCAAGATCCCGCTCCTACATCAACCCCAACGGTTCTGCATCCTGCGCCTTAGCCAGCAGCCCTCGATGAGTGAATCCGGGCTTTGCTCCCTGAGCTGCTGGATGGCCTCATACATCAGTGTTGGGGGTGCTTGCGCCTACCTTACCTCCCATTACGGCCTCACCCAGCCCTCAGCCTGCAGTGTGGCCTCCGACAAGGGCGCTTCTTGTGGTCCCATTGTTGGCTACCACCCAAGCCAAAATTCCCTCGATGTCGTTGGAGAAAGCTTCTCTGGAGTCGGCTTCTCGGTGCCACTCTCGAGGGTATGGTTCTTCGGTACTGAGGCAAGTTTGGTCTCATCAGTCTCATTGAGAGATACTGTCTGACACTGAAGAGGAGCGCTCATGGGATTCAGAAGAGGATCCCAGGTACTTTTCTGTGGATAAGTCTTATGGGATCCCCTCTGAACTCTCCCTTCCACCTGAAAGGAGAACATGTCCTCTGGAGAGCCTTTCGTTTCCATCGTTTGTAAAAGAAATGGTTGATGCCATTCCATTTCCTTTGGAAGTGGAGGATGAGCCCAGGGCCAAGATGCTCGAGGTCCTGGACTACATGTCTCTCCTAAGGAGGCTGTGACTTTATTCTTGAGGTACTCAGGGAAGTCCTCATCAGGAACTGGAAGTCTCCTCTGTCGGTCCCTGTCATGCCCAAGAAGATTGACACCCATTATCAGCTCCACAATGCACCTGGTTTTGATAGGCTTCATTGTTTCACAATTCCATGGTGATGGAATCCATTCTCAAAAGAGCCAGGAGTTCCAAGGACTATGCCTTGGCGCCCCCAGGCAGAGAAACTAGAACCTTGGATTCTTCTGGGAGGAAGATGTATCAGGCTTCAATGCTCATCTCCTGAATACAATCTTACCAGCTCTTCACGATCGTCTACTTGCGAAACTCGGAGCGACAGCTGTCAGACTTGGTTGACATGCTTCCTCCGGAGCAGGCTGAGTCTTTTTGCCAGTTGGTCAAGCAGCAGAAGGTGTGTTGAAAGTTCTTGGCCAGTGGCACTTACAGCACTTTTGATGTGGTGTCACGATTGTGGCTGTTTTCCTTAGCTGTGCTTACCTCACCCTCTGGTGGCCAGAACCGGTGGCTGCCATAGACTGTCTTGCTGTCTCCCTACACATTCCAGACTTTCATTCCAGTCTGGTCCAGATATTCTAGCCCTCCAGATTTGGTTTGAAGTTTGGCAGCTAGCCTCACCCTTAGTTGCCTTGAGATTCCTGCAGCTGAGCCTCAGCTGGTGATGGTCTTTATTAAGCACTTGTGGGCTTTGCTACTTAGCCTTTGCAACGCCAAAGGTCAAGGTTAGTTGGTGTGCTCTTAGGAGCACTTCTGCCTTGCTTTGTTTGAGCTTCCCTGCTTTACCCTTTTGGCTTCCCTGCTTTACCCTTTTGGTGCTGATAGGAGCACTTCTGCCTTGGTGTGCTGTTAGGAACACTTCTGCCTTGCTTTGTATCTTGTTTGGGTGCCTGTGGGCACTTCTGTCTTTAATCCTGAACCCTAACCCTGTTTCAGTCAAGCTTGTTCTTGAATCCTGTAGCCTGTGTGAGAACCCTGAGTCCTAACCCTCTTTTAGTCAAGCTTGTTTTCGTACCTTATATCCTGTATGAGAATCCTGAACCTACCCTGTTTCAGTATTCTATACCCTGTGTAAGTATCCTGAGTCCTGTATCCTGAATCCTGTTTTGGTCAAGCTTGTTTTGTATCCTGCTCCGTCCTCTAAATACTGCAGGCCACCCGCACCTAGGGGCTCAACCTCTAGGGAACGGTGGTCAGCGCAGGTGAAGTCCGGTTGCTCCAGTCCTGTTTGTCCAGTGCTGATTAGGGAATTTTGCTTGCTGCTGCCGCTCCTCGACAGTAGCCCAAGGGCTCATGTTACTCCAGTGTTCGAGAGCCTGAGACCGTGACATGTGGCATCCAGGATCTCTAGTCAAAGTATAGCAATGTGCAGACTCTCATGGCTGCGTGTTTCTGACTTGGAACATTCTGTTCAGCAGAGGTTGGCGGATGCCCCTTGCTGGGGGATGACTATTTTGGAGAGAAGGATGAGGAGGTCGCAGACCAAATAAAAAAACATACTGATATCATCTCTTCTCTCTCCTACCAGGTGCCTTCTGCATCAATCTCCTCAGCTAGGAGAACTTTTGGCAAACCAAGGAGGAGTCCCTACTACTATCCTAAGTATAGGTACAACTCTTCGACTCACCAGCCTACTCAGGCTCAACCACAGCACACTTGTTCTCATCAACAGCGTGCACCTAAGGCCCCTGCTGCTCCCCAGGCAAAACAATGGGCTCTTTTGACTGACCCCAGCAGAGCATAGCCGCAGTGAAGTGTCCATTCCAGATGACTTGCCGGTTGGGGGAAGGTTAAAATTTTTTCACCAAAGGTGGCCTCTTATAACCTCCAACCTGTGGGTTTTTCAGATAGTCCATCACAGATACGCCCTCAATTGGCATCTCAAACCTCCAAATTGCCCACTGAGAGCTCATTCATTCAGCTCTCAGCACAAGCAGGTACTTGGAGAGGAACTCTCCACATTTCTAAAGGCCCATATGGTGGAACCCATTCCACCAGGGGAAGAAGGACAGGAATTCTATTCCAGGTACTTTCTTGTGCAGAAGAAAACAGGGGTTATGCATCTCATCCAAGACCTAAGGGCCCTGAACAAATGCCTAGTCCAAGAAAAGTTCAGAATTGTTTCCCTGGGCACCCTTCTCCCAATGATTCAGGCAAACAATTGGCTATGCTCTCTGGACTTAAAGGATGCATACACTCACATCCTGATAATTCCAGCCCGTCAGAAGTATTTTTGATTTCAGCTGGGAACACATCACTTTCAGTACCGCGTGTTGCCTTTTGGCCTCGCATCAGCTCCCAGGATCTTCAAGTGTGTAGCAGTAGTTGCAGCATCACTACGCACACTGGGAGTCCATGTGTTCCCATATCTCGACGATTGGGCATAGCACAGGTGTCCATGTGGAGGACTATTCAGGTGCTTGAGCTACTAGGGTTTGTTTTAAACTACCCTAAGTCCCACCTTTGCCCTGTCCAGCGATTGGAGTTAATTGGAGCCCTGCTCAATATTCAGGTGGTTTGAGCATACCTCCCAGACATGAGAGCGGACAATCTACTCACACTTGTGTCCACGGATCGAGCCTCTCAGCAGGTCACAGCTCGGCAGATGTTGAGATTGTTGAGCCACATGACTTCAACAGTGTATGTTACACCCATGAAACGACTTCACATGAGATCAGTTCAGTGGACCCTGGCTTCTCAGTGATATCAAGCTACGGGGCATCTAGAAGATGTTTTCCGAGTGTCCCCGGGAACTTGTACGCTCCTTTCAGTGGATCAAATTTGATTGTGGGACTTCCATTCCAAATTCCTCAGCCAGAAAAAGTGCTGATGATGGATGCATCTCTCCTGGGATGGGAAGCTCATATAACATAGTAACATAATAGATGATGGCAGAGAAATACCTGCACGGTCCATCCAGTCTGTCCAACAAGATAAACTCATATGTGCTACTTTTTGTGTAGACCTGACCTTGATTTGTATCTGCCATTTTCAGGGCACAGACCGTAGAAGTCTGCCCAGCACTAGCCGCGCTTCCCACCACTGGCTCTGCCACCCAATCTTTGCTAAGCTTCTGAGGATCCATTCCTTCTGAACAGGATTCCTTTATGTTTATCCCACACATTTTTGAATTCCGTTACCGTTTTCATCTCCACCACCTCCCGCGGGAGGGCATTCCAAGTATCCACCACTCTCTCCGTATCTTTGTATCATCCGTAAAAAGGCAAACTTTACCTTCTAACCCTTCGGCAATGTCACTCACAAATATATTGAACAGAATCAGCCCCAGCACCGATCCCTGAGGCACTCCACTACTCACCTTTCCCTCATCCAAGCGAATTCCATTAACCACCACCCTCTGGCGTCTGTCCGTCAACCATTTCCTAATCCAGTTCACCACATCGGGTCCTATCTTCAGCCTGTCAAGTTTATTCAAGAGCCTCCTGTGGGGAAACGTGTCAAAAGCTTTGCTGAAATCTAAGTAGATTACATCTGTAGCACGTCCCTGATTCAATTCTCCGGTCACCCAGTCAAAGAATTCAATGAGATTTATTTGGCACGATTTACCTTTAATAAAACCATGTTGTCTCGGATCTTGCAACTTATTGGCTTCCAGAAAATTCACTATCCTTTCCTTCAGCATCGCTTCCATTACTTTTCCAGTAACCGAAGTGAGGCTTACCGGCCTGTAGTTTCCAGCTTCTTCCCTATCACCACTTTTGTGAAGAGGGACCATGTCCGCCGTTCTCCAATCTCACGGAACCTCTCCCGTCTCCAAGGATTAATTAAACAAATCTTTGAGGACCCGCCAGAACTTCTCTGAGCTCCCTCAGTATCCTGGGGTGGATCCCGTCCGGTCCCATGGCTTTGTCCACCTTTAGATTTTCAAGTTGTTCATACACACTGTCTTCCATGAACGGTGCTATATCCACTCCATCCACTCCATTCTCATTAGTACTTTTGCCAGTCAATCACGGTCCTTCTCCAGGATTTTCTTCTGTGAAAACAGAACAAAAGTATCTATTTAGCAAATTTGCTTTTTCTTCATCATTATCTACATAGCGGTTTGCAGCATCTTTCAGTCTCACAATTCCCTTTTTAGTCTTCCTCCTTTCACTAATATACCTGAAGAAATTTTTGTCACCCCTCCTTACATTTCTAGCCATTTGTTCTTCTGCTTGCGCTTTCGCCAGGCGTATCTGTCTCTTGGCTTCTTTCAGTTTCATCCGGTATTCCTCTCCGTGTTCCTCTTCTTGAGTTTTTCTGTATTTCTGGAATGCCAACTCTTTAGCCTTTATTCTCTCGGCCACTTGCTTGGAGAACCATATCGGTTTCCTTTTTCTCTTGCTTTTATTTACTCTCCTTACATAAAGGTTTGTGGCTATATTTATAGCTTCCTTCAGCCTGAACCACTGGCCTTCCACTTCTCGTTCGTCCTCCCAGCCCATCATCTCCTTCTTCAGGTATAACCCCATTTTACTAAAGTCAGCATGTTTGAAATCCAGGACTTTAAGTTTTGAGTGGCTGCCCTCCACTTCAGCTGTCATATCAAATCAAACTGTTTGATGGTCACTGCTGCCCAGGTGAGCACCCACTCAGACATTTGACACACTATCCCCATTTGTGAGCACTAGATTCAGCGTTGCTCCCTCCTTCATGGCTTCTGTCACCATTTGTCTGAGCAGAGCACTTTGAAAAGCATCCACGATCTCTCTACTTCTTTCCGATTCCACAGATGGAACCTTCATATCTACATCTGGCAGATTGAAATCTCCCAGCAACAGCACCTCTCTCTTCTTTCCCAACTTTTGAATATCTGTGATCAGATCTTTATCTAATTCCTCCAATTGTGTCAGGGGTCTGTAGACAACACCCATGTGGACAGAGGTTCTATCATCTCTTTTTAAGGTGATCCAGATTGCTTCTTCCTTTCCCCAGGTCCCTGTCATTTCAGTCGCTGCAATATCATTTCTCACATATAGAGCTACTCCTCCATCTTTATGACCATCTCTATCCTTCCTAAATAGATTATAGCCTGGTATGTTTGAATCCCATTCATGGGAACCATTGAGCCACGATGGCTCCAGCAAGGGGCGGCGAAACCCTTATTATCAAAACAAGATGGGTGTCCATCTTTCATTTCGATAATACGGTCGGGGAAGCCCAAATCAGCAAATTTAGGTCGACCTTAGAGATGGTCATCCCAGGACTTGGTCGTTTCTGATTTTCAGCAATAATGGAAAGCGAGGACGCCTATCTCAGAAACGATCAAATCCAAGCCATTTGATCATGGGAGGAGCCAGCATTCGTACTGCACTGGTTCCCTTGACATGCCAGGACACCAACCGGGCACCCTAGGGGGCACTGCAGTGGACTTCACAAATTGCTCCCAGGTACATAGCTCCCTTACTTTCAGCCAGATGCACTAACTGAACGGAAAAAGCCCTTCACACCCAATGCGCAAGCGTGGGTCCCTCCGTCTTTGTTTTTCTGCAGAGCAGGGAGGACGCGTCATTGTGTTCCCCTCACTGTGTGTTTCTTCTTATTCGTAGGTCCTTCTCGTGTTGGTATTATTTTTGTTTTTATTTTATCCTCCCTAGTTCCCTTTATAATAATTTTAGGGTTTTTTTTTACTTTTAAAGTTTCCTTTGTTTTTTGCAAATTGATAGGCCCACTTAGGGCCAGTTTGAACTCTGCCCCTTTTTGAGGTTCACAATTGAGGAATTTAATTTGGCTAGAATTCTTCTTTCGGTGATCAAGAAGACCCCCAGTGGCTTCAAACAGTGCGCCCAATGTAATCGGGTGATTTTGGTAACGGACCCGCACTCTTGGTGTATCCGGGTGCCTTGGACCTAACCATGACTGTAACTCTTGTTCTCTCTGTTTAAAAATGCAGCTGAGGACACAGAGGGTGTATCGGGTCTAACAGGAGAGACTTTTTGGCTCCTCGAAGGCTGATCCATACTACTACTACTACTTATCATTTCTATAGTGCTACTAGATTTACGCAGCGCTGTACACTTGAACATGAAGAGACAGTCCTTGCTCGACAGAGCTTACAATCTACTTAGGACAGACAAACAGGACAAATAAGAGATAAGGGAATTACTGAGGTGGGGATGATAAAATAGGGGTACTGAACAAGTGAGTAAGGGTTAGGAGTTAAAAGAAGCATCAAAAAGTTGGGCTTTTAGCCTAGATTTGAAGATGGCCAGAGATGGAGCTTGACGTACCAGCTCAGGAAGTTTATTCCAGGCATATGGTGCAGCAAGATAAAAGGAACGGAGTCTGGAGTTAGTGGTGGAGGAGAAGGGTGCAGATAAGAGAGATTTACCCAGTGAACAGAGTTCCTGGGGAGGAGTGTAGGGAGAGTGAGAGGTGATAAGAGTGTGGATGAGGGTTCTGGTAGTGTGCTCAGAAAGGAAAGGGCAAATTTTGGTGATATTATAGAGAAAGAAATGACAGGTTTTAGCAGTCTGCTGAATATGTGCAGAGAAAAGGAGAGAGGAGTCGAAGATGACCCCGAGGTTACAAGCTGATGAGTAAGGGAAGATGAGAGTGTTATACACAGAAATAGACACTGGGTGAAGAGGAGAGGTTGGCTTAAGGGAAAGATAAGAAGGTCAGTCTTGGTCATGTCTAGTTTCAGATGGCGGTGAGACATCCAGGCAGCAATGTCAGACAGGCAGGCTGATACGTTGGCCTGGATTCCTGCTGAGATTTCTGGTGTGGAGAGGTAGATCTGGGAGTCATTAGCGTAAAGATGGTACTGAAAACCATGGAATGAGATCAGAGTACCAAGGGAAGAAGTATAGATGGAGAAAAGAAGATCCATCAACATCAGCACCAGAAGCATCGACCTTGATGGCTGCTAAGACTTCAACAACCACAGGGAGTACACCAACATCGAGGAGATATCCACCTCTCTTGATATCGGGTGTTGAAAATAGGCCCTGAGACGGGTCAGTATCAGATCCAATACTATGGGCGCTTATGGGTTTGACGTCATCCTTGTTGACACTGAAGGTTTGTAATGCTGAGCATCAGGGGAAGCCCAAGAAGTATAAGCATCGGTCCTCCTCGAAGCACGGTGCTGGGAGCTCCGGGGCATCAGCATTAGTGGTACCCAAGATATGCCAACTTCTTGAAGAGCGCTCTCCCTCTTTGGTAGAGGTGCTGATGCACAAGTCTCTGAGCTGCCAGGTTCCTGCCTCTGTCCTGGCTCCCGTGCCTTTGTCGATACCTTCCTTCGATGAGCACTACCGAGCCATGCTTAGGGAGGAGCTGGCACAGATACTGCAGTTGCAATCTGCTCAGGCATCGAGGGTGCTTGTGCCAACTGTGGATCAGCCCCACATTTTTCCTGAGGCTCCATCCATGCTCGTGGAGAAATCCTCGGCATCAGCACCTCGAAGGGTATCATCATCAACCCATGCAGCACCACTCTCGATGTTGGGTGAGGAAGATTCCCCAGAGTCTGAGGGTAGGACTGTACCTTGGTGCTCTTTGGGGCATGGACGTGGTTCCAGTGAGCTGAGGTAGGCACAAGCTCACTCAGTGTGGTCTGAGTACAAAGAGGAGTCTGATTGGGACCGCTCATTGGACTCTGAACAAGACCCTCATTACTTCTTGGAGGAGGAGTCTTATGCGGTCCCTTTTGATCCTTCCCCACCGCAAGAGAGATATAAGTCTCCACCTGAGGATCTCTCTTTCACCAGTTTTGTCAAGGAAATGGCTTTGGCCATCCCACTTAAGTTGGAGGCGGAGGAGGAGCCCAGAGCAGAGATGTTATCTGTTCTGGACTGAGTCGCCTCCTTACGGATGCACTGACATAAGAACATAAGTATTGCATTCTGGGACAGACTGAAGGTCCATCAAGCCCAGTATCCTGTTTCCAACAGTGGCCAATCCATGTTACAAGTGCCTGGAAAGATCCCAAAACAGTAGAATGCATTTTATGCTGCTTATCCTAGAAATAAGCAGTGGATTTACCCCAAGTCCATCTTAATGGCTTTGGCCTTTTCTTTTAGGAAACTATCCAACCCTTTTTTAAACCCCACTAAGCTAACTGCTTTTCCTACATTCTCTGGCAATGAATCCCAGAGCTTAATTACATGTTGAGTGAAGACATATTTTCTACAGTTCATTTTAAATGTAGTACTTTGTAGCTTCATTGTGTGCCCCTAGCCACTTTAGCATTTCCTCATAGAAAAGAAATGAAAAACAAAAACGAGGACTTTATAATGCCTTTGTATCACTCCATGGTGCTACTACACCTCGAATACTGTGTGCAATTCTGGTCACCGCATCTCAAAAAAGATATAGTGGAATTAGAAAAGGTACAGAGAAGGGCATCAAAAATGATAAAGGGGATGGGACAACTTCCTTATGAGGAAAGGATGAAGTGGCTAGGGCTCTTTAGCTTGGAGAAAAGACAATTGAGGCCCTCATGGCCCTCATGGCTTGGATGTTGAGAGCGTAGAATTGGGTCCTTGATTTGTGTCTCACATCTTGCTGGCTTCTGGAAAAGACTCTGCTAAAAGGCGTTACTCTTTTAAGTGGAGATTTGCCATCTGGTGTGAGGGCAAGAGCTTAGAACCCCTCACTTGCCCTACACAAAAACTGCTTGAATATCTCCTGCACCTCTCTGAGTGTGGTTTGAAAACCAACTCAGTTAATGGTTCAACTCAGTGCAATTATTGCTTATCGTCAACATGAAGGAAGCTTTGTACAGCCTCTAGTTGTTCACTTCATGAGAGGTTTGCTGTTGACAAAGCCCCCCTTCAAACCCCCAACTGTGTCATGAGATCTCAACTTTGTCCTCACCCAGCCGATGAAAGCTCCTTTTGAGCTACTTGATTCCTGTCATCTGAAGTATTTGACTTGGAAAGTTGTGGTTTTGGTGGCAGTCACTTCAGCTCGTAGAGTCAGTGAGCTACAAGCCCTAGTAATGGATCCATCTAACACTAAGTTTCATCACAATAGAGTAGTTCTCCGCACGCACCCTAAGTTCCTTCCTAGGGTAGTTTCAGAGTTCCATGTTACTCAATATATCATTCTACCAATGTTTTTCGCGAAACCGCATGCCCATCCTGGCGAAAGTGTACTGCACGCCTTAGATTACAAATCAGCTTTAGACTTTTATCTGGAGTAGACTAAAGCCCATAGACAGTCAACCTGGCTTTTTGTTTCTTTTGACCCAAACCGGATGGAGTTAGCCATTGGCAAACACACAATTTCTAATTGGCTAGTAGATTGCATCACCTTTACTTATTCCCAGGCTGGGCTGACTCGGGAGTCATGACAAGGTTCATAATGTCAGAGCCATGGCAATGTCAGTAACCCACTTGAAGTCAGCCTGCCTAGAGATCTGCAAAGTTGCGATGTGGTCTTCTGTCCAACTCCATCCCCCCCCCCCCCCCCCCCCCCCAGGCCAATTTTGTTCTTCTCCAGGCTGCACCTTCAGAACTAGAATGTATATAGTTTTCAGATTGACTGACTTCAAGTCCTCAACGTTTTGAGTCCCTATTGTCCTAGCGCTGTTGTTTTCGTTGAACCTGGTAGCTAGGCATTCTGAACTGTGAGAATACAACTGGCCTGCTTGTCCTGGGAGAAAGCAAAGCTACTCACCTGTAGCAGGTGTTCAGAACAGAAGGCCAAGTATTCTCTCCAACTCTTCTACCTCCCCTTGAAGTTGAATTCTTGAGCTATAAAAATCTTCTTGCTGTTCGGCGTCCGCATGAGGCTCTGTCGGATGACGTCATTCAACTGTGAAAATACTTGGCCTGCTGTCCTTGAACATCTGTTACAGGTGAGTAACTTTGCTCTATCTTATAACCTCCAGAAGAGGGGCTATTTAAAAAATATTATCCCTTCTGATAAAAATAACATTCTCCTTCATTTTTAAAGTTATCATGCAGTGTCCTATCAGAAAAAAATTAAACACAGGACACATGCTACAGATAAGATTAAAAAAAAAAAAGGTAGAGGTTTATTTTGGAGATATAATGCTGCTTTAAGCTTCTTCAAAGCTAAGTTATATTATTTCATTTCTTCTGGAAAAAGATTTTAAAAGTATTTAAGAAAATTTTTAAGAAGAAATTTACTTAAGAAACGATTGAAAATAAATGAATAAATAAATCATAAGTAAGAAATTAGGAGAAAACGGGTTGATCTATGACGAGGTGAACAGCTCCATCAGTATAACTGAAAAGTTTTTTAGATGGCTCTCTGCTGTTATAAATTCTGAAGATCCCCGCGTATTTAAACATGAAGGAGTTAATAATGAATACGCTGTGAAAAGACTATAAATGATTTAATTCTTTAGTGTTTGGGATGATATGAAGATTATTGATTGATTTAATCCTCACACTTATTTTATATGGTCCCCTTAAAGTAGACGACAGATAAGGGCATAATATGCAATAATGCTGTGCTCAGAAACTTGTGCTGCCACCACTCTGATACACTTATAACAGGAAAATAGAATTAACAGCTAAAGGATTGCCATTTTTCCCAAACAGAATCTGGGTAGTGCGTAAACTAGAAGGTGTTTAACTCTGAATCATTTGAAATATGCAAATCCATGCCATACACTGTTTTGCTTTCCTTGTATATTAAGGGGTTGAGGCATTAAATATTTAAAGACATGCATCACATGGTAAATGACTCACCCTATGCACTAACCATTTATTGTGGCTTTGATAATTGTTATCTTGGTTGCCTATCTATAACAAAGCCATTGAATAAATAAAATGGCAGTCTTGGTGATCACTGAGCCATGATAATTATTGGACAGATAGAATGGGGCTTCTCACTATCCCCAAGTACCCTGCTATGCTACCCCCCCCCCCCCCCCCCCACCAAAAAAAATATTATCTGGGGACAGGCTGTAATAGTAGCAGAGGAGATGTGCTGCATTGGGAACTTTTGCCACTGGAGTGGGGCAGCTGAGGAGGCCTGGTGTAGTGCTGCTGGCACTGGTGGACACTGACAGGAGCAAGAAGAAATGGGCTACTAAATTCAAGAGTCTGATAAAAGTCTGAGAGTACTAATTGCAAAACTGTGTTCTGCTGCAGTTCTTTTTGTAGATACTTTCCTACATGAGGCCATGAGATCTCTGGGAAAGGTTATGCTGTTTTAATAACATTCCAGGAGAGTATCTGCAAGGTGTTTTCCTCACATATTTTGCCCCATTTTTAACCATGGGTTATATCTTGCTCGTTATTTGCACCCTACTTTTGTTGTTTCAAATTATCTTTATTCAAATTTATTCAAATTTTCGAAGAACAGTACAAAAGAACAAACATACAATGGGAATATCATTTTGTACATAATAGAATGTTGTAAACATGGCTATAAGGCATACAGTAAAAAACAATATTAAAGCTTACGTATACAGTGTAAATCAGGTGTCCAAACCTTATGGAAATTAGCAATATTGTTTGATTTCTTAGCAATTTTGTCTTCATATTTGTAGATAGTACAAACAGTATTCCACCAAAAAGCGAAAGAGACTTTAGAATTATCTTTCCATTCTAATAATATTGTTTTAATAGCTATAGCCATTAGGATATCAAACAGTTTATTTTGTGTTGGTGACATAAAGGAATGACAAACAAGTGATCTGAAGATAATTAAACCGAAGTCTAATTTAAGCTGAAGTTGGAGTAATACAGAGATTCTGTCCCAGACTAAATTCCAAAAGAGTTGTAAGTTTTGGCAAAGAAATAACATGTGATCGAGTGTACCCATAGTAGAGTTGCATGACCAGCATAGATTAGTATTATTACTACATAGTCTGGTTAAACGGTCTGGAGTCCAAGTAATTCTATGCATAAGGAAATATAAGGATTGAAAATGTTGATCAGACAAAGGGACAGAACAAGTATCTGACCAATATTTTTGTAAAGAATTAATAATATGATCATTTAGAGACAAAAAATAGGAGTAATATTTAGAGGCTGTTTACCCTTAAGGAATGCATATGAGAAAATAGACCTAAAAAATTACTTAATGGTGATTTTAGCTTTAAAAATACGATAGTATTCTGTATTAAGAATAGAAAATTTGGATTGTATGTGTGGAAAAGATAATATATGATTTCCATCTAACAAGTCACCTATACAGTGAATACCAGATGATATCCAAGAACACCAAAATAAATAGGTAAATTAGCCATTTTAATTCTTGAGTTATTCCAAATAGACATATTCAGATTGAAAAATACAGTTATTTTGTGTGGAGTCTAACTTTTTAATAGCAAGAATAGTGTCATCAATTATATTTATATCTTCTAATATATTACCAGATATAGAGGTGCTCATTCTAACTTTCATGGGCAGTTGAAAAGAAAGTTGTTGTTCAATTGCAAGCCAAAGAGGGGAAGTTTCATCAGAATTGTGTCTCATCCACCAAGCAGCTCCTCTTAATAAAAAGGCCTGTTATATGCTGTTTATTTTTGATGAATTGGTGTGATAGTCTTTCTTCTTTCTGCAATAAGCAATGCTAAGCTAAAGTCTGAAATAGGTAGGAAGACACGCTGCGCGATCTGAGGTGGGTTTCAGGTAGATTCAGAGTGAAAAGAAAATGGCTGCCAGTAATGCTTGTGGCAGTTTGCTAACAAGCTTAAAGTGTCTCCTTATCATTTAAATTTGTTTCAATACTAATTGATTCTTTGTAATTTTAATTTTTGTAGTTTTTGCCTGAAGGGAGGAGGCTTGGATGGTAACTTTCCAGCTGTGATTGACTATACACCTTACCTGAAGTTCACCCAAAGGTACAGTACATTACAGTTTTCTTGGAATTTGAAGTGTGACGGTGCTTAAATGCCAGCTTGTAGTGAGGTACATTTGTTTTCTTTCAAAAGCATTTGATTCAGCTTCAGAACAGCTGTTATAATTTGCACTGTGTTACAGTGATTTGATTTTAATCTGGCTTTCCTCAGTAGTAATATTGGCGGTCACTCAAAAAAACTATGAACTGTAGGATAGGCAGACAGGTTATAATCTCTGCCTCTACTATGACATTGTAATCAATTTTAGGGGTATTGTCACTGAAGCCAACTTTTTTTGATCAGTTCCAAAAGCAGTGTGCTGTGCAGAGCTTCATAAGTACATAAGTACATAAGTAATGCCATACTGGGAAAAGACCAAGGGTCCATCGAGCCCAGCATCCCGTCCACGACAGCGGCCAATCCAGGCCAAGGGCACCTGGCAAGCTTCCCAAACGTACAAACATTCTATACATGTTATTCCTGGAATTTTGGAGTTTTCCAAGTCCGTTTAGTAGCGGTTTATGGACTTGTCCTTTAGGAATCCGTCCAACCCCTTTTTAAACTCTGCTAAGCTAACCGCCTTCACCACTTTCTCCGGCAACGAATTCCAGAGTTTAATTACACGTTGGGTGAAGAAAAATTTTCTCCGATTTGTTTTAAATTTACTATACTGTAGTTTCATCGCATGCCCCCTAGTCCTAGTATTTTTGGAAAGCGTGAACAGACGCTTCACATCCACCTGTTCCACTCCACTCATTATTTTATATACCTCTATCATGTCTCCCCTCAGCCGTCTCTTCTCCAAGCTGTATAGCCCTAGCCTCCTTAGTCTTTCTTCATAGGGAAGTCGTCCCATCCCCGCTATCATTTTAGTCGCCCTTCGCTGCACCTTTTCCAATTCTACTATATCTTTCTTGAGATGCGGCGACCAGAATTGAACACAATACTCAAGGTGCGGTCGCACCATGGAGCGATACAACGGCATTATAACATCCTCACACCTGTTTTCCATACCTTTCCTAATAATACCCAACATTCTATTCGCTTTCTTAGCCGCAGCAGCACACTGAGCAGAAGGTTTCAGTGTGTTATCGACGACGACACCCAGATCCCTTTCTTGGTCCGTAACTCTTAACGTGGAACCTTGCATGACGTAGCTATAATTCGGGTTCTTTTTTCCCACATGCATCACCTTGCACTTGCTCACATTAAACATCATCTGCCATTTAGCCGCCCAGTCTCCCAGTTTCGTAAGGTCCTCTTGTAATTTTTCACAATCCTGTCGCGATTTAACGACTTTGAATAACTTTGTGTCATCAGCAAATTTAATTACCTCGCTAGTTACTCCCATCTCTAAATCATTTATAAATATATTAAAAAGCAGCGGTCCTAGCACAGACCCCTGAGGAACCCCACTAACTACCCTTCTCCATTGTGAATACTGCCCATTTAACCCCACTCTCTGTTTCCTATCCTTCAACCAGTTTTTAATCCACAATAGGACATTTCCTCCTATCCCATGACCCTCCAATTTCCTCTGTAGCCTTTCATGAGGTACCTTGTCAAACGCCTTTTGAAAATCCAGATACACAATATCAACCGACTCCCCTTTGTCCACATGTTTGTTCACTCCTTCAAAGAATTGAAGTAAATTGGTCAGGCAAGATTTCCCCACACAAAAGCCATGCTGACTCGGTCTCAATAATCCATGTCCTCGGATGTGCTCTGTAATTTTGTTTTTAATAGCCTCTACCATTTTCCCCGGCACCGACGTCAGACTCACCGGTCTATAATTTCCCGGATCTCCCCTGGAGCCTTTTTTAAAAATGGGCGTTACATTGGCCACCTTCCAATCTTCCGGTACCACGCTCGATTTTAAGGATAAGTTGCATATCACTAGCAGTAGCTCCGCAAGCTCGTTTTTCAGTTTTATCAGTACTCTAGGATGAATACCATCCGGTCCAGGAGATTTGCTACTCTTCAGTTTGCCGAACTGCCCCATTACGTCCTCCAGGTTTACCGTGAAGTCAGTAAGATTCTGTAATTGATTTTTCCTTAGAACGTAATCCCACGAGCTAGCATAAATCAATATCACCTCAGAAGTTACAATTCTTTAGGAACATTCTAGTTCAAGGAGTTCTATACCATTTATTATTTCATTAGCTGTCATTGACTCTTCACAAATGGCTGAGTTGCAAGCAAATGGCCAGATCATTGATCACGTATGAAATAAAAGCAATTTTATGCTTTTGACATGATTTAAGTTTTTATTTCATGTTTCCATAAGGAATTGGTAGCCTGAAAAAAGTGAAGGAAGAAATCCAGAAACATCTGTGGGAATCTCATGAAAATACAAGACTGTAAATTTGATCTGGAAATCATGCTGGTGATAGCACTCCTCCTCCAGCCCAGGAAGAAGTATTTGGCTTATTAATTGCTGTTCAAATTATACAGGCTTGACCAACATTTTGACAGTGTTCAGAGTTCATTGCAAACTAGTGAAAATAGCTATATTTCTAAAAGCACAAGCCGAAGCAAAGTGGATGGAGTGCTGTATTCCATGGGGGTGGGGGCAGGGCTGCAGCAAGGTAGATGGAGTAGTGTATGCCATGACAGGGGGGGGGGGGCTGCAGCAAGGTAGATGGAGTAGTGTATGCCATGGTGGGGGGGGCTACAGCATGGTAGATGGAGTGGTGTATACCATGGGGGGAGGGGCTGAAGCAAGGTGACTAGTGTTTGTGTGTGTGTAATGTGGTGGAGGACTAGAAAAAGGTGATTGGAGGATGTAGGCGCTTGGGGGGGGGGGGGAATGCCAGCCCTTATAATGGTGGAACTATTGAAAACTTACCTATTTGAACAAGCATGGAATTGATATTATTTGCTTATCAGCTGGAATACTATATAATTTTGTCTGTGTTTGTTTTATTTTAATTGTGTATGTTGAATTTGTTACCTGCCTAGTTGTAGGCAGGTTAGAAATTTTTAAATAAATAAATTCTGAGTAAGAAAATTACAAATGGTGTGGAGAATTTTGCAAAATTTTCAAATATTGTGAGTCTTTACCTCTAGGTCAATGGCTGGTGGTAAGGTCTCAGAACCAAAATGGTCGCGCGGCAAGTTTGATTTTGCTGCATGTCCATTTTTGGCAAAAATAATAAAAGGCATTTTTTTACAGGTGGGCTGGAAAAAGATTCTGTGCGTGCCCAAAACCCACATCTACACTACTGCAGGCCATTTTTCAGTGCATCTTTGTAAAAGGACCCCATAGTATTCAGATTAGTCAACTTGGTGGGACCGTTTACTCATGAGCAATCTCTAGTCATACCTGCCACAGAGGCTGCCTATTCAAAAATAGCACTGGCTAACACCTAGCAATAGGGAGGTGGGGACTTTTCTACATTTCAAGGCTGAGGAGGGAGGGAAGGGAAGTTCACTGGACATCTAGATAAAAAAGGTGTGCCCCCCAGAAAGAGGGCTTACGGTGGGGGTGTTGGCCCTCCAGTATAGATCAGCAGTTGCTTTAATTTCTTTTGCCACTATGGCAGCGCTGGCCTGATCTTTGCAAATGAGAGCTGGCACATCAATCTGTTAAAGATTGATATAGTGAATGCTAGGTTGGTTAGGAATAAGGTGCCAATGATTTATGATTTGTTGAATATGGATGGTATCAGTGGCGTAGCCAGACAGCCAGTTTTGGGTGGGCCTGAGCCCAAAGTGGGTGGGCACAAAATTTTCTCTGCTCCGCCCTACCTCCACCTCAAAATATAAATACTTTAGCTAATGAGGATCCTCAAGCTCAGTCAGCTGAAGACTTTCTCTGCAGGTGGTCAGAACTCTCTTTTACCAAGCTTGGCAGGCAGCAGGAATGACCCTAAGCCACTGATGCCAGCACCCCACACATGCTTAGCTGTCGATGGCTCAAGGATGCTGTTGCCAGAGCTTGGTAGAAGGGAGTTCTGGCCGCCTTTGGAGGCAGGGCCGCCGAGAGACTGGGCCGGGCCCGGGACAAGGCCGCCCCTGGCCCCCCCCCCCCCCCACCGCCGGGCCCTTGCACTATATGTAGATCCTTCAAGAGGTAGTGTGTCATGATTTAGGCTCTACACCTTTTCTGATGTTTTGGTGCCACCTCAGTAAAGCCAAAACACAATCTCTCCACTGCAAAACACTATACACAAACTTGTGCAAAAACCCACTCATAACCTTACCAAACCATAACAGCACTAATTCCAAGGACAGGACGAACTACAACCTTATGCGTGGAAAGGCAGCACTATAATTACACCGGGCTCTAAAACACCAGTACACAACCTAATAAAAAACAAAACAAAAAGGGCTGCAAATACTACACACTAGCAGAATACTGTACCTTGATCACACATGAAAAACACATGGCAACAGATATGACATAAGGAACTAGAAATAAAAAAATATGAAGGCAAAATACTGAACTAGAAAGTTACCTCAAGAAGTCAGACTCAGCATGCAGCAATACTAGAAAAATTGAAACCTGCATGAAAAATATCACAGATACACATTTCCAAAAGCTGACATATTCCAATTAATAAATTCTGAATAAAATACTTTTTTCTACCTTTGTTGTCTGATCATAGTTTTTCTATTCGCTTTGGTCCCAACTTCTGTTTTATGCAGTGTCTTCTTTCCATTTGATATTTTTTCTCTCACCATCCTCCTGTGTCCTTATGCGTCCTGTCTACCATCTGTAGCCCTGTCCCTATCCTTCCTCAAGTTTCGGCATCTGTCCTGAAAGTGTTCCGATCCAGCCCTTAAATTGAGCATTTATCCTCACTCTCCTCCCCTCCATCCATGTGCATGTATTTCCTGTCTTCCCTCCCCTCCATCCATATCCAGCATTTCTCCTCTCTTCCTTTTCCCTCCATCCGTGTGCATCTCCTTCCTTTGTCTTTCCTTCCCTTCATCCTTGTCCATCATTTCTTCTCTCTTCCCTGCCCTCCACTCCATCCATCCATGTTCAGCTTTTCTTCTCTCTTCCCTTCCCTCCATCCATGTGCATCTCCTTCCTGACTTCCCTCCCCTCCATCTATCCATGTCCAGCAACTCCTCATTCTCTCCTGGCCTCTCCTCCATCCAACCATATCCAGTAAATTTCCTCTCTCCCCTGCCCCCTCCAATCATCCATCCGTGTTCAGCAGTTCTTCTCTCCCCTCTGCCCTGCCCAGCAATCTCTTCTCTCTCCCCCCTGCCCTTTTGTCCAGCAATCTCTTCTCTCTCCCCAATGCCCTCTTGTCCAGCGATCTCTTCTCTCTCCCCAATGCCCTCTTGTCCAGCGATCTCTTCTCTCTCCCCCTGCCCTCTTGTCCAGCAATCTCTTCTCTCTCCCCCTGCCCTCTTGTCCAGCAATCTCTTCTCTCTCCCCCCTGCCCTCTTGTCCAGCAATCTCTTCTCTCTCCCCCCTGCCCTCTTGTCCAGCAATCTCTTCTCTCTCCCCCCTGCCCTCTTGTCCAGCAATCTCTTCTCTCTCCCCCCTGCCCTGCCCTCTTGTCCAGCAATCTCTTCTCTCTCCCCCTGCCCTCTTGTCCAGCAATCTCTTCTCTCTCCCCCTGCCCTCTTGTCCAGCAATCTCTTCTCTCTCCCCCCTGCCCTGCCCTCTTGTCCAGCAATCTCTTCTTTCTCCCCCCTCTGAGATCCAAGGCCTGCCCCCCCCCTCCGAGATCCAAGGCCTCCCCCCTCCCTCCAAGATCCAAGGCCCTTCTACTACTGCTTATCATTTCTATAGCGCTACTAAACTCCCTCCCTCCCTCCCAGATCCAAGGCCCCCCTCTCCTTCCGTCCATCCGACTGAATTCCAAGGCCCCCCTCCGTCCCTCCCTCCGAATTGCAAGAGCGATCTTGTTCTTACTTCGTTGGGGGTTGGCGAGAGCAGCATGCAGAAGAGAACGCAGGGAAAAGCGTGCAGGCTCCCGCTTCAGCCTTCCCTCGTTGTCTGTGCTGAGAGACAGACAATGAGGGAAGGCTGAAGCGGGAGCCTGCACGCTTTTCACTGCGTCTGCGTGCTGCTCTCGCCGTAACCCCCGACGAAGTAAGAACTGAACAAGATCGCTTTTACAATTCGGAGGGACGGAGGGACCTAGGAGTCGGACGGAGGGGCGACCATCCACGGACTCGGCGCCGGGCCCCCCTGGAGGCCCGGGCCCGGGGACTTTTGTCCCCCCTGTCCCCCCCTCTCGGCGGCCCTGTTTGGAGGAGGTCCTTAGCTGGGGATGTCTGGGAATCCTCACCAGCTATACAGCAAGGGTTAGGACTGGTGTTAGACCTGCTTGGGCCCAGGTCAGAAAATAAAGGAGGGCTCCCCGCCCCGATTCCCTCTCCTCTTTGCCTCCCTTCCAATTTCTCACCTGCCATTACTATCACACCAACAGAACCTCACCAAATACAGAACAAGGGATCACAAATTAGAAATAAAAATATTTAGACAAAAATTGAAAAGGAACCCCAAGAAGTTAAACATAGCATTACTGCAACACGGAGTCATAAAACATGCATTTCCTTTTCTACAGAACACAATACAAAGACATTTCCTATGCACATTTCCAAAAGCTAACATATTCCATTTAAAACATTCGAAATAAAATGCTTTGTTTCTACCTTTGTTGTCTGGACATTTTATTTTTCCATCTTGCTGGTTCCAATTTCTCTTTTCTGTTTTCCTCTCTGCCGTCTGCTAATTCTTCTTCAAGCGGCTGTAGTCCATTTGTCTTTCCTCCTCTCTCCTGTCTGTTCCCTCACTATTCCTGCTTCTGACATGTTGATCATTCCTTTGTAGCTCTTTTCTGCCTCTCTCTCACCCTTCTTTGTCTCCTTTTTACTTTTCAACTACCTATCAAATTTCCATCATCTTCTTTCACCCACTAGCTCTCCCATTCCCCATCTCTACTTTCTTGCTCTCCCATTCCCCATCTTACTCCTCCCCATCTCTACTTTCTCTTTTTATCTTTAATCTACTTCCCATTACCATATTTCTACCCTCTGTAATCACTATCTCTCATTCATTTCCTTGCCCTCTCCCACAGGGTTCCACCATTCCCATCATCTTCTCCCTCCACCCTTCTAACCAGCATCTGATCCCCTCCCCACCCCACCCCACCCCACCATGGTAGCCTTATATTTTCCTGCCCCTTCTCTCCTCATTCCTGTTAAATAGTAATAGTAGTAGTTCTCTCCCCCATGGCCCAGCATTCCCCCCCCCCCCTCACCACCTACTGTGTACCTCTCCCTCCCTCTCATCAACCCCCATGTCTATCTCCCCCTCTCATTCCCGCTGTCCAACATCTCTCTCCCCTTCCCATACAGCATATCTACCTTCCTCCCCTCTACCAGCATGTCTAACATTTCTCCCTTCCCTCCACCCCTATGCCCACCATTTTGCCCTCCTCTCCACCCCTATGTTTAACATTTCTCCCCCTCTCACCACCTATCCCCTCTCTCTGCAGCATGTCTCCCTCCCCTCCACCTCATATGCAGCCAAGACTTCTCCCTTCCTGACCCCTCCACCCCTTTACTGGATCTCTCCCTTCTTCCCCATGCAGCTTCTCCCCCACCCACCATGCCTCATCATTCCATCTTCCCTCCTCCTCCCTGTGCAGCATCTTTCCTTCCATCTTCTTCCCTCCCCCCCCCCCCCTGTGCAGCTGCTGTCCCCGTCTTCCCTCCCCCGTCCAACATCTTTTCCCCATCATCCCTTCCCCTGTGGCGTGCCGTAACTGTCACCCCATCTTCCCTCACCCTCGCAGGCCCGCCCAGCAGTGATTCCGATCGCAGGCTCAGCTTCTTCGGCTCGCACACGCTGCCTGCCGGCTGCCGCTCAAATCTCCTTGCAGCTACTAAGCAGCAGCGCTAACCCGGAAGCCTCTCCTCTAAGCTTCCGGGTTAGCGCTGCTGCTTAGTAGCTGCAAGGAGATTTGAGCGGCAGCCAGCAGGCAGCTTGTGCGAGCCGAAGAAGCTGCATGCGATCGGAATCGCTGCTGGGCGGGACTGCGAGGGTGAGGGTGAGGGAAGATGGGGTGAAAGTTGCGGCACGCCACGGAGGAAGGGACGATGATGGGGACCGGAGCCTGCGACCATCCGGAATCGCTGTGCTGCTGCTGGGCGGGCCTGACCCCAAATTGGGTGGGCCCAGGCCCACCCGGGCCCGCCCGTGGCTACGCCCCTGGATGGTATGATGTGTTAGGTGTGACAGAGTTCTGTTGTGGTGGCGCAGCACAGCTGTCCATCTGGGTATAGTTGGGAATGGGTGTGTAAGGGTTATAAGGGGGGTGGCAGAGCTGGTGGTGGGAGGCAGGGCTAGTGGTTGAGAGGCAGGGCTAGTGCTGGGCAGACTTCTACGGTCTGTGCCCTGAAAATGACAGATACAAATCAAGGTCAGGTATACACATAAAGTAGCACATATGAGTTTATCTTGTTGGGCAGACTGGATGGACCGTGCGGGTCTTTCTCTGCCGTCATCTACTATGTTACTATCCTGCTTATTTTCGAAGGAGATCGCCAGCCATCTTCCGACACAAATCGGGAGATGGCCGGCCATCTCCTAAGTCCGGCCAAATCGGTATAATGGAAAGCTGATTTTGGCCGGCTCCAACTGCTTTCCGTCGCGGAGCCAGCAAAAGTTCAAGGGGGCGTGTCGGCAGGCTAGCGAGGACGGGGCGGGATGGGGGCGTGGTTAAGACATGGCCGGCTTCGGCCAATAATGGAAAAAAAGAAGGCTGGCTCGGATGAGCATTTGGCCGGCTTCACTTGGTTCATTTATTTTTAGGATCAAGCTTCAAAAAAGTTCCCCAATTGACCAGATGACCACCGGAGGGAATCAGGGATCACCTCCCCTTACTCCCCCAGTGGTCACCAACCCCCTCCCACCCAAAAAAAAAAAAATTAAAAACATTTTTTTGCTAGCCTCTATGCCAGCCTGAAATGTCATACCCAGCTTCCCTGACAGTATGCAGGTCCCTGGAGCAGTTTTTCTTCTCAACGTCTGATTGGAAGAATGAGTTTCCTGAGAGGCTGACTAAATGCTTGAGAAGAATAGGTGATTAGATGGGAAAGCATAGGTTAGCTTTGAATTTGGCAAAAACAGAAGTAATGCTGGTAAAGAGGCAGGAAGATCCCCCAGATGTTGTATCTGTTGAAAGGTTTACTTTTTCTGTGCAGAGGAGTGTGAAACTGTGTGATGTTAGATTCAAGACTTGTAAGAACAGGTTACTATGGTGATTAAATCTTCCTCCTTTCAGATGTAAGTATTGAGCAAGTTGAAGCCTGTATTGTCTGGGTACAATTTTACACTTGTGGTACAGAGTATGATTTTATCTAAAGTTGATTACTGTATTGGCTTATTTTTGGGAATTCAAGCATCTCAAGGCTTTACAAGTTATTCAAAATGCGGCAGCTAGGTTGATGGTTGGATGGTCTAGATTTCCACATGTTGGGCTCGTGTTGCAGCAGTTGCAGTGGCTGCCTGTGGAATTTCTGATTCAGTATAAAGTGATTTTGTTTCTTCATCAATTGAAAATTCCCTGGTATTTTTCCCAGGTAGTTTTGCTATACCTCCCAAACAGAAGTTTGAGATCTGAGGCAGGAATGCAGTTGTCCATTGTGAAGTCAGTTTTTGATATGTTATGCTGAAACTAAAGCAGCAGCTTTTTCTGTCGCATGTCTGCTGATTTACAAGTTGCCAGGCTACTTACACATATGTAATGGGGTGACACAGTTTAAAACATTTTTGAAAACTCATCTTTTGTGCAGGCTTTCTTAATTAGGATTGTGTCAGTTGGAGATGGTGTTGGTATATTATAGCAGTTGATTTTTTATACTGTTTATGTGTTTGTTTGTATTATGATTATATATGTTTTATCAATTGTGAACTGCCTAGGTTATAGGTGGGTTATCAGTGAAAAAAATAAGTTGGAACATATCTGCACATGTGCAAGCAAATGAATGGGTACGAATGTATGATCAGATGGACTGACCGTTGAGAAGCGGTATCACCTGATGTGAAGTACTGTGTCAACATAAAATGACACAGATTGGTGGCTGCTTATAGAGACAAACCATTTTGTGGAGGCATGAGCTTCAACGACAAGAGTCCAATTCATCAAATGTATCTGAGAAAGTGAACCCTTGTCCTTTGTTAGTCTGTAAGGTGCTGCTGTGTTTGATAAATGAGTATATCAACACATTCCATTGATCCTAAAAAAAATGTTTAGTTTTTTTTTTTCAAAAATGTCTTCTATTATATTAATTGAATAAAAGGACTGATTGGTAGTATCAAATGTGAGAATAACTGATGGTCCTCAGTAAGGGACTTTGTGTCTATTTTTTATTTAATTTATGTATTCTTGTATCCCACTATTATCCAAAAACTAATTGCTATTCAAAGTGGCTTACAATTTACATTTTGGTGGAGTTACAGTAGTGTTGTGCAATGTGGAGAGGACATCTATAGTTCATGTGGTTATTCATAGAGTTTTTGAAGAGTATAGATCTGAAGAGGAAAAGGTAGTGGTAGCTTTTGTGTTCAGTTGTAGAGTTTTGGTGATGTTTATTCATATAGCTTTTGAAGAGGTAGATTTGAAAGGAAGGCAGCGATATCTTTGTGATTAGCTGTAGAATTTTTTTAAGAGGTAGGTTTTCATTTGTTTTCTGAATTGGAGGAGATTTGTGATGCGTCTTATGGTTTTTGGTATTGAGTTTAACCATTCGGAACCCTGGTAGCTAAATCCTGCATTGTAGATAGTTTGGTAGATGGTGTTTTTGCAGTTGGGTAGATGTAGGAGTAGGTAGTTTCTGTTTACTGAGCTGGTATTTCTTGAGGATAGTTCAATCATGTTAAGCATATATTCAGGTGCCATTCCAAATAGTATCTTGAAGTACATAAGTACATAAGTAGTGCCATACTGGGAAAGACCAAAGGTCCATCTAGCCCAG
Organism: Microcaecilia unicolor; assembly: GCF_901765095.1. Taxonomy (NCBI): domain Eukaryota; kingdom Metazoa; phylum Chordata; class Amphibia; order Gymnophiona; family Siphonopidae; genus Microcaecilia; species Microcaecilia unicolor. The sequence continues at coordinate 122,550,720 of NC_044031.1, read as the reverse complement.
CATCCTGTCACCGACAGTGGCCAATCCAGGTCAAGGCACCTGGCACGCTCCCCAAACGTAAAAACATTCCAGACAAGTTATACCTAAAAATGCGGAATTTTTCCAAGTCCATTTAATAGCGGTCTATGGACTTGTCTTTTAGGAATCTATCTAACCCCTTTTTAAACTCCGTCAAGCTAACCGCCCGTACCACGTTCTCCGGCAACGAATTCCAGAGTCTAATTACACGTTGGGTGAAGAAAAATTTTCTCCGATTCGTTTTAAATTTACCACACTGTAGCTTCAACTCATGCCCTCTAGTCCTAGTATTTTTGGATAGCGTGAACAGTCGCTTCACATCCACCCAATCCATTCCACTCATTATTTTATACACTTCTATCATATCTCCCCTCAGCCGTCTCTTCTCCAAGCTGAAAAGCCCTAGCCTTCTCAGCCTCTCTTCGTAGGAAAGTCGTCCCATCCCCACTATCATTTTCGTCGCCCTTCGCTGTACCTTTTCCAATTCTACTATATCTTTTTTGAGATACGGAGACCAGTACTGAACACAATACTCCAGGTGCGGTCGCACCATGGAGCGATACAACGGCATTATAACATCCGCACACCTGGACTCCATACCCTTCCTAATAACACCCAACATTCTATTCGCTTTCCTAGCCGCAGCAGCACACTGAGCAGAAGGTTTCAGCGTATCATCGACGACGACACCCAGATCCCTTTCTTGATCCGTAACTCCTAACGCAGAACCTTGCAAGACGTAGCTATAATTCGGGTTCCTCTTACCCACATGCATCACTTTGCACTTGTCAACATTGAACTTCATCTGCCACTTGCACGCCCATTCTCCCAGTCTCGCAAGGTCCTCCTGTAATCGTTCACATTCCTCCTGCGACTTGACGACCCTGAATAATTTTGTGTCATCGGCGAATTTAATTACCTCACTAGTTATTCCCATCTCTAGGTCATTTATAAATACATTAAAAAGCAACGGACCCAGCACAGACCCCTGCGGGACCCCACTAACTACCCTCCTCCACTGAGAATACTGGCCACGCAATCCTACTCTCTGCTTCCTATCTTTACATAAGTACATAAGTAGTGCCATACTGGGAAAGACCAAAGGTCCATCTAGCCCAGCATCCTGTCACCGACAGTGGCCAATCCAGGTCAAGGGCACCTGGCACGCTCCCCAAACGTAAAAACATTCCAGACAAGTTATACCTAAAAATGAGGAATTTTTCCAGTCCATTTAATAGCGGTCTATGGACTTGTCCTTTAGGAATCTATCTAACCCCTTTTTAAACTCCGTCAAGCTAACCGCCCGTACCACGTTCTCCGGCAATGAATTCCAGAGTCTAATTACACGTTGGGTGAAGAAAAATTTTCTCCGATTCGTTTTAAATTTACCACACTGTAGCTTCAACTCATGCCCTCTAGTCCTAGTATTTTTGGATAGCGTGAACAGTCGCTTCACATCCACCCGATCCATTCCACTCATTATTTTATACACTTCTATCATATCTCCCCTCAGCCGTCTCTTCTCCAAGCTGAAAAGCCCTAGCCTTCTCAGCCTCTCTTCATAGGAAAGTCGTCCCATCCCCACTATCATTTTCGTCGCCCTTCGCTGTACCTTTTCCAATTCTACTATATCTTTTTTGAGATACGGAGACCAGTTCTTAATCCATAATAATACCCTACCTCCGATTCCATGACTCTGCAATTTCTTCAGGAGTCTTTCGTGCGGCACTTTGTCAAACGCCTTCTGAAAATCCAGATATACAATATCAACCGGCTCCCCATTGTCCACATGTTTGCTTACCCCCTCAAAAAAATGCATTAGATTGGTGAGGCAAGACTTCCCTTCACTAAATCCGTGCTGACTTTGTCTCATCAGTCCATGTTTTTGTATATGCTCTGCAATTTTATTCTTAATAATAGCCTCCACCATCTTGCCCGGCACCGACGTCAGACTCACCGGTCTATAAGATTAGTATGCTCACTTGAAAAATAGTCTTGCCTTAGCTGGTAGCCAATGGAGTGTTTCAAGCAGTGGGGTTGCTCTTCCGTATTTCGATTTCTTGAAAATTAATCTTGCTGCTGTGTTTTGGACTGTTTGCAGCTAATTTAGTGTGTTTTCCTTGCACCCTACATATGATGCATTGCAGTAGTCTAGTTGCAATAGTATCGTTGATTTAACCAATATCCGGAAAGATTGTCTAGTGAAATAGTCTCTTATTTTTCTCAGTTTCCATAGTATTCTGAAGCATTTTGATGTTACTGCTGATATTTGATTGTCCAGTGTTAGATGTTTGTCGAGATTGATTCCTAGAATTTTAAGTTGCGTTTCGATGTGGTATCTTTGTTGGTTGATTGTGAATTTTTGGTAGGATGTGAGGGTTTTGTGGGCTGGATAGTACTAGGAATTCGGTTTTGTCTCTGTTCAGTTTGAGTTTGAAAGTTGTTGCCCATTTTTTCATGAGGTCCAATTCTTTTTTTATTTTGTCCTGTATGTTTGTGATATTGTTTTGGAAACGTATGAAGATGGTGACGTCATCTGCATATATAAATGGGTTGAAACCCATTAATTCCAGTTTTTTTCCAAGTAGTTGCTTGTGGTAATAGAATTACCCTGAGAGAAAACAATCAAGGCTGAAAAATTAATTGTAGTGGTATTGCCGCAATAGGTGGGAGGCAAAAGTGTTCAGCTATGAGTGTCTGCGGTAGTGAGTAATAAGGCAGGTGGGAAGATAACATCAAGAGTGCCTTAGTAACTGTGCAGCATGTGAGCTGTGTGATCGTGGGGGTGGAAGGAGAGGGAGTCACTCCATCCAATAGCAATGCCCTCCTCCTAAACTATGCCCATGTTCTAGGAAATTCTGTGGCACTTTTCCATAAATTTAAACCATTTTGCATATTAAAAACTTATGTATTTGTACTTTTCTTAATAAAAACAAAGTTGTTTTCTAAACTTGATTTTGATCTGTATAATTTATTTCATCATTTTTGGAGTTTTATGGGTGAGGGATTTTGGATAGGGATGTGAAAGAGAAGAGAGGAGGATCCAGGGATGAGGATAAGAGGGAGAGAGTGAGGGTTGTGATTGTAGGATTTTTGAGATGAATCTGGAGGTGTTGTCCCCTACCTCCAGCCCTTCTTCTCCTCACATTGCCACTCTGGTTCTTTTTCTTTTGCTTCCTCTCTTCACCCACCACCCCTGCATCCTTTTTATCTCAGGTGCCCTCTCATTCTTCCATGTTTACATATATTCACCCATTTTTGCGCTGGCCATTTCACACAAACCTCATCCACTTTTTCACTTAACTACCAATTCCCTCAGACCACTTTCACAGAACCTATTCCCTGGCCTCAGCTTTTTTTCACCCCCATCATCTAACAGCATCTTTTTCATATCCTCTCCAAATCCTACCACCACCAGCCCCCAACATATCTTTTCTTCAACAATCCTACTTCTCAATCTCTTCTCCATTTCTGTTCTGGTTGGGCAAGAGGAGGAGTGGGTCAGCAGTGGTGCCTCAGGCAACCATCTTCTTCTCTATTTCCTGGGCTTAACTGAACTTTTTGAACTGCCTAACTGCTCAATTAGGCCTGGATTTCAAAGAAGACCTGAGATTTCACCATTGGTCTGGGAGGAAGGACAAAATGTGTTGCTGCCACTTCTGGAAACCTCTGTCTTGCCAAGTTGACTAGGCCTGACTGGCCTCTGTGGTGATTCCACTTCTACTAGCCAATTCTGTGGGATGGGGGCCCTACTAGTAGTTAAACTATCAATGGTATATTATCTCTCAGTTAATGAAATAAAAGATTTCTGGCATTTGTGTCACAGATTGATTAGCAGATGTTGTCTTGCATGAACAGGAAGATGTGATCAGTCCTACCATTAAATGGCCAGTGTGCTCCCTGCATTAACATGACTCCTGAAACATGAAAGTTGAAGCTCGTTTCCTTGAGATTTACTTCCCTTTAGAGTGCCTCATTTTTACCAGCTTGTGCAGTTCATTCTTTTAGTGGCACATATTCTTAATTCTACCCAGTGTTCAGCAATTCTTATCCAGTCTACAACTTTCACTCTTGCAGCTCTGATAGTATCAGCAGTGATGAGGAAGAGCTGAGGACGTTAGGAAGCAGTGGCAGTGAAGGCAGCACCCCAGAGAATATTGGTCCACCATTCAACATGGATGAAAACAGCTGGTACAACAAGTGCAAGAGAGTCGAACAGAAATACCGTCTCACTTTGGAACAGAAGGTAAAATGATGCTGTTGTGGTGGAGTGAGGAGCAGCTCTGTGCTAGGCATAATATTTCGGGATTAGATGCCTAATTGATCTCACCTAGTGATAGAAGTACTGTTCTTTCATCTCATACTGGTATTAAGACACACTGTAGAATAACTTTAATATTTAAAATGTAACAGTGGAACACAGGTAACAATTCAGTTTCTCTGTCTTTGGTTTGTCAGTTGTTGAGTACAAACTCAATGACATGGCATACAAATGAGCATAGATTGGATGGAAGTGTTGGGAGATATAATGGTTTGTGCATCAGCTTTGCCCTTGCAAATCTAAAATGAAAAACTCTGCCTCATGCAGGGAAATTCTATGTATGGTGCTGAACGTTAGGCGCTACTTCTGCACTGAATTGTTTGGCATGAAAAAGCATTCTAACAGATGCAAGGAGCCGAAACGGGGTAGAAACAGCAGAACTGCCTGAAAACACACACCCATTAATGCCCAAGTGTTTTTGCATGGACCTACAAAGGGGGTGGTGTGGCCATGGGAGGGGCAAGGACAGGTCAGCAGCATTCCCTTAAAATGTGCATAGTGTTATAGAATAATGTCAATCTGTGCCCAATGTGTGCTCCAGGATTTATACCTAGTTTCAGTTCGTGAAACTCCTTGCAGCCAAACTTCAGCGCGGATCCCGGCACTACACACTGTTCTGTAAAGGGTGCCGATCCTGGAATGCCCGTTAGAGAATATTGGTTTTTTTTTTTTGTGACGAATTTTGAGTGCTATTTACTGAATCCAGCCCATAGTATACAGAGACCAAGAACAAAATTTGTCGTCAAGGTTCAACTTCAACAGATTAATAACTACATTAGCTTCTTGATAAAGCAAGGTAATGATGATCGGAGGTTTTCCAGAATCATCAAATAAGACATTTAGCTTCTGTATCTTACTGCTTAACCCAAAAAGCAAACTAATTGATCCATACAGTTGTTTAGGCAGCAGATTAGCCATCAGCTACTTGGACAGAGCACATAAGCGGTACTCCATTTAGTCTAAATTATGCAATTAGTTCCACAAATGCTTGGGACTTGAGACCAAAATTGAGGGCAATGCTCCTACTAATGTTAGGAAAAGGGGTATAGGGATACCAAATTCCTGCATTAGGAAACTTCTTTACTGCCATGAATTTGCTATAACTAAAAATTATTCTGAATGTTTTAACTGCTTTTCTGAGAATTATTGTTATTTTTAACTGGATAATGACTTAATTTTTAAAAATCAGGGCTGACAAATGGATAACCTTTTGGGGGGCAAATTAACATCTTGCCAAAAGTTATCCACATAAAAATAGGAGGTCCAACAGGAAGACCAGGGACAGAGCTCAAACTTAATGTGATCAGTTTCTTTGACCAGGTAACAAGGGAGTTGAATTGGAGGAGAAGATTAGATGTGGTGTAAGGACTGTTTTATTCACCTACGGGGGTCCTGGGCAGACTTTTGTGGATGGGCCGCCTCCCCCCACTAGTCCAGCGACACAGCTTCCAATACCCCCTGCCAAAAAAAACAAAAACAAAAAGAAACAGCATAAATATACAGAGCCATTGTCTAAGCCATGCTGCTGATGGCTGTGCTGAATCTGCCTCTCAGAAAGAGGAAGTCCATGTCAGAAGCGGACCATACAGCACAGCCATTGGCTGTGTGCCCTAAACAGCAGCTCCACACCTTTATATCACTGTTTTTTGGCTGGAAAAGTGAGGGTGGGGGGTAAGGAAGCCTCTGGGAAGGGGAAGGAAGGAAGATGTTGGACCAGAGTGTAATCCTTTTCCTTTGGGTACAAAATTTTCCACCTGTTCACCAGGCCTGAGTTTACACAACAGAGGGATGCCCTTTGCAGTGTTCGTTTTTTTTTTCCTGTGCATGTGCTTGAGACTTACCTAGTTGGGGATCAAAAATCCCATTGAAGTCCCCCCCCCAACCCCATGATGATCAGTCCTCCTCTCAAATCTTGTATTCTTTTTAACAAGGTTTTATAAAATTTTGCATTGTAATGATTGGGGGCATAGATGTTGCCTAAAATAAATTGCTGCTTTGCTACTATGATTTGGTCCAGTGTACTCCTCCTCCTATCATCACTATATGTTTTATGAATTGTCACATCTAAATGCTTTCTGAATGAAATCACTACTCCCGCTGTCCAACCCTGGGCCAGAGACTCCCATAAATGTTTCACCTATCAATGCTTTAATTTGGCATGCTTCAAAGACGGGTGAGTTTACTGCAGCAGAGCTATATTTACATGTTGCCTATTCAGCACTTGGAGGATCTTTTGCCTCTTATTAATTGAGGAGATGCCCCCCCACATTCCAAGAAATGATTTTCAACATATCTTAGATCATACCTTGAGAAAAGAACACTGTAACATGTAGCTCCCACCCAGTGTGCCTAGGAGGAGTCCCAGCCTGCCTGTCATATCCAATGTAGTATCTATACACCCCTTCTTCTACCCACCACTACTCAATCATTATTCTAAGTTGTCCCTGTCTCCCTCCCAGACCCCAGCTCCCCATAGAGCAAATCAGCTCAACAGTCCTCCATATTATCCCCACAAGGACCCTTCCCCCTGCCCCTCTGCCTCCCCCACCTCTCAGAACCCCAAATATAAAACCCCAATGCACTTCACATGAGGTGTACGTCACTGCCATAACTTTGATGAAAATCCATGTAAAGTTGTGTAGATAAAATTATCCATATAACGTTTGCAGTCACGGTCCTGCTGGTTATTGCCCTCAGGGTGTATGTATGTATGTATACTTCTACTAATCATTCCTATAGAGCTACTAGACGTACACAGTGCTGTACACATTATATGCCAATACTTTCTCTGTCCCTAGAGGGCGCATAGTGTACGTTTTTGTACCTGGGGCAATGGAGGGTTAAATGACTTGCCCAAAGTCACAAGGATCTACAGTGCGAATTGAACCCAGGTCACCAAAGCTCGCCTCACTAACCATTAGGCTTCTCCTCCACTAATGTATCTCTCTGTCTCCCCCCCCCCCCCCCATATAATTATTGCAGAGAGGACTGTATACATGTCCACACACACAAACACACCACACACACACACACACACACACATATATATATATATATATATATATATATATATATATATTTGCAAATGTATACAGTCCTCTCTGTGATATTAAGGTCAGCAGCTGTTAAATATAAATGCTAATTTTCCAGAAGAGCAGATCAGTATTGCTATGGGATTAGAGCTGCAAATATATCATGTCATGTTTATTAATTAACATGATTAGAAAAGCTAACCTAGTGTAATTAGGAGTTTCTTTTGAGTCAATTAGATGGTTTCCCAAAGTTGGAAAAATAGGGGTCTACAGGTGTATTTGCGTTGCAAAAAAAAAAAAAATAGCAGCTTTTTAGGTGAATTCCATTCAGTGATCCAAAATGCAATTTTCTAGTACATGCCTTCCCTTTTCCCGGCTCCAGCATCAGCTTCCCCCGTCTCCCGGTTCAGCACCAGCGTCAGCTCCCCCTCATCCCGGCTCCAGCAACAACGTCAGCTCTCCCCTTCTCCCAGCTCCAGTCCCAGCAGCAGCTCCCCCCTCCTCCCAGCCTCGGCCCCAGCAGCAGCTTCCCTTTCCTCCCGGCCCCAGTAGCAGCATCACTAACAGCACCGTCTCTCCCATCAACAGCTCTGCCTTTCTTCTACCCCTGTATCAGCCTTCCTCCCCACCCCTTCCAAGGGTAGGAGTTTCTGCTTCTCGCCTGCTGCTGTGTGTTTCACCAGCATTAGAAAGGCTTTGTACCAGGATGTGCCTGTTTTTGCATGTCAAAGCTTTTCTAGTCCCAACAGCAGAGCAAGTAAGGCACAGTGCTGGAAGTAAGAGCAGAAGCGCCCACTACCATCACAAAGGGACTCTCCTGCAGTGGCTGGATCTGATGACATCGCCTAGCTGAGGAACCAGCAGATTTTGGGGGATTATTTGGTTATAATTGAAAGCCTCAAATTCCCTTTCAGGCCTTTTCAATTATAACTGAAAATCAGAACACCATATAATCAAAGGCAAGATAGAAGCTGTGTATTTGGAGCTGAGAAGGAAGTTAAGGTTTTAAAAGCAGGGGAAGGAAATGCTTTTCATCTATTACTGTGTTGCATTTCCAGGGTTATCTCGAGGAACTTGTACGGCTTCGGGAGGCCCAACTGTCTGAATCTGTTTCACAGAATAAGCTGCTACTTCAGCGGATTGAGGACATGGACCTGGCCCAAAAGATGGAGAAGGAGCAGTTGGAGTACATCATTGTGGAACTGCAGGACCAGCTGTGAGTATGACTGAAATGCATTATCACTTAGATGGCATGACACATGGATCTGGCCTGAAATCTCATGGATTTGTTTTATTCTTATTGAAAATCTGACTAGTTCTTTTTTTAGCATTAATGAGAATATTCTCCCTTGCACAACATAGACTTTGGAAGCCCTAGAACTTGCTTTTCAGAAGCGGGAGTGTCAAAAGACTGGTTAAAGGGTGCACTTGTTTACAGGGTTCTGAAGGGAGTTGCAGTTCATGTCCCTCAGCTATAGAGTCTTTGCTTTAAAACTCAGGTGACAGGCAGTGGTGACAAAAGGAATAAATACCTGGATACTGTCTCTTCAAAGGTTGGACATGGTGCTTAAGCATAGGGCCGGTCCTACCTCCTGACCTATTGCCAGAGGATGCCATCAGAACAGAATGTGAATGGGCTTCAAACTGAGGTAACGGAGAGGACTAGTTGGCAAAGTCCCTAGTACATTTTACAGTGGTTTTAAGCAAAGTAATAATTCAAAAACATGTCTCTAAATAAGACAAATTGATTTCTGATTTTAAACTATCAGAAGTCTAGATCTGAATCACCAAACCTCTCACAAATCTATGTTCTAGGTTGTACAATTTTTATTTGTAGACAAAAAGAATAGTAATTAGTGAAATTTTTGCCACATGAATGTTTCATTCTTTTATCTTAAGCACAGTATTTCAGTTTTGTGCATTTATTCTGATTCCTGTTGCCTGCGAGATCATTTCAAAGAGAATCTGTGTGTCAGGGGCAGACTGACCATTCGGGCCCAGAGGCTCTGCCCGGTTGCTCATCGCTGTGTTTACAAAATGGCAGCCGAGACTCTTGCAGTAGTCTTGCGAGAGGTGAGACTACCATGGGAAGTCTCGGCAGCCATTTTGTAAACACAGCTCCAGGCAGAGTAGAGGCAGCAGGTGGGCATGAAAGAGGGGATTTATTTCCTGCTCCTGAAGAAGCCACAGCCACTAGACCACCAGGACCCTTCAAGGTAGTGGGGGACAGTGGCAACACGTTAGGAGGGAGGCAGCATGGCAGGGGTGAAGGCACTAGTGGTGAGTGAGGGCAACAGCAGCATGGCAGGGGGCCCAGAGTAGTCTCAGTGCCTGTTGGCCCAGAGTACTCTCAGTCTGCCCCTGCTGTGTGTGTTTGGATGCAGGAGTGAAAACACCAAGACACGCATGCATCCTTCCATTAGCAAGTCATTTAACACAGTTTGGCAAAAAAAAACAAGCAGTCCCATCATGACCACCTCGTTTAGAGGTTCTTGCTAGAAAATAGTAAATATAAAGATAAACTGCTCTCAACTTACAAAACATAGTTCACCAGACAAATCAGAGTTATACAAAATTAGGATTTTTATTATGTTTGTACATTTTTCTGGCCTTTATGGTGAATTTCTTATTTGGAGTTTGTCTTTAATTGCACTTCTGTAGTCTGTTCTGCCTTGCAAGAGGCTGATGTTTAGCACTTGAGAGAACATAAGTATTGCCATAATGTAGCATTTTTCAACCAGTGTGCTGTGGCTGCTCCCCGGGTATTCCGCAGGAATTTGGGAATCCCTGTGACACCCCTCTGTGTCCCTATCCCCCCATGTCCAACATTTCCCTTTCCCTGACCATAAGCTCCCCCAAGTCTCGTCAAAGGTGTTCGCCTTTTTGTGCTGCCTTGAGTGGCTTATGGTTATTTTAATCACTTTTTGTTGTAGCATGGGAACTTAAATTGTTTTATGTAATTAGTGTTTTTTGTTTTAATTATTACAATGCTGCTTTTTATTGCTTATTAGCCTTATTGGGCACAGGAGGTTTGTTTGGTATAGATAATACAGTTTTTTCTATTCCTGTGGTATATTCTACCAGACAGAAATGTAAGCCTAGGGTTCAACCCTCAAACAAATTTCCATGGGTACTTGATTGTCATTTATATTCTGTTAATAATATTGAACCAGTTATAGGGAATAGATTCACCACAAATTAGGTTCATGGCAATCCTGTAGAAACCCTGTGAATTTATGTTCGTTTCCTTGTGACCACAGTTTATTTTCTGGAAGTCTTACCACCCATGTACCATGTTTTTATGCAAATGTTAGATTTGTGAAAAATAAGCTGTTTTTACTTCGTAGTTTTATTGAGGTATCGGATTTTGGATTTTCTTTCCTTTCTGAAACTTGGTTAACAGATAATGATTGTCCTGAATTATCTCACTTAGGGCTCCTTTTACCAAACTGTGGGAAAAAGGGCCCTTCGCTAGCAGTGGGGGCCATTTTTCCCGCATCAGGGCCCTTTTTACCACAGAGGGTAAAAAAGTCCCTAGACACACAAGGCCATGCAGTAAGAGAACTCTTATTGTGTGGCTGTGCGGTGAGGAGCCCTTACCGCCACCCATTGAAGTGGCGATAAGGGCTCCCGCGCTAACCCGGCAGTAACTGGGTAGCTCACGGTGATGCCCAATTACTGCTGGGATATCACTGCACAAGCCATTTTCAGGGGGTTTCCTTTTTCCCACAGGGTGGGACTACTACCGAAGGCCGCGTTGGGCTGGCGGTAGTCCCGGAAGAGCAAGTGGTAAACCCATGTTGGGCTTACCGCCACTCTGTGAAAGGGCCCTTTTGTCCCTTCGGGCCATAATATTTTGCATTCTCCCTGGTTGGGTAAAAAATGGGGGAGGTTTAGCCATTATTTGCAAAAGCTTTTTTCATATGACTTTAATAGATTCTGAAGTTTTACCTGTTCTGTAGATTTCAGGATGAGCTTTATTGTTCTTTGGGCTCAGTATGTCTGTTTCTTTTTTACCATCCGCCTGGTGCTTGGACTTCTATCCAAGATACTATATACAATATTTTTTCTCATTATACAATACAGTGTAATAGATTACTTATTTTAGGAGATTGAATTTACTGTACTTTACTGTAATTTTAATCTATTATCTCAAGTTATTACTCATGAAAACGTCATGCTCTGGATTTTATGACATCTTATCCTACTCATCTCATTCTAACCTTAGGTGGATGGCTTGTTTCTTGGTCCGATCATTTTAAAGCTGAATTTACTCTTCATATTGCAATGACATCAGCTCCCAAATTTCATTGTCAGCGTGATGTTAAATCTAGAGCAAAGATAGAGTACTACTATTACTTATCATTTCTATAGCACTACAAGGCATACGCAGCGCTGCACACCATACACAAAAAGACAGTCCCTGCTCAAAGAGCTTACAATCTAGATAAGACCCTATTATATTCTGGCCCATGAATGCTAAACAGTTAGAACATCCAATTACTGATCCAGTCAAGTAGATACATAGATGGGACCATGCAATACAAACTACCCTGGACAATATTGCACCATTGAAGGTCTGCACGGTCCGTTCTTGGTTCAGTGACTGTCTTAAGAAAGAGGCAGAATTGCAGACTATGGGAAATAAATTGGTGGAAAACTAGGTACATTGACATCAAGTCTAAATGGAGAAATGCTTTGAAAACTTATAAATTTTATGTTACAGAGACAAAAAAAAACTCTGTATGCTGCTGTTATAGGAATTGAACAGGTTAACTCAAAGAAATTGTTTTGATTGATTGAAAATCTATTAGCTCCACTGGCAGACTCTGTTTCTGTTATAAACTCTCTGCTTCCCGCACAGATATTGCGGATTTCTTTTATGATAAAGTTGCTGTTGTTAGGAAAGAACTATTGAATACTAACTATTCATTATTAAATCCACACAGGTCAGAAAGACTTGATGTTTCTTCTTTAGGTATACCAGCAAGTTGAGGTTGGGTGACTATTAAAACTATAACCACTGAAGATGTTAATTTACTGTTACCTAAATTTTCAAGTTGTTATTGTATGCTAGATATTTGTCCTTCTTACCTAATGGATCATCCTCCATTTAATAAGGCTAAAGAGGTTAGAGCTCTTCAGCTTGGAAAATTGATTGAGGTCTACAAAATCCTGAGTGGTGTAGAACGAGTAGAACTAAATCGATTTTTTTTTACTGTTTCCAAAAGTACAAAGACTAGGGGACACTCGTAGAAGTTACATGGAAATACTTTTAAAACAAATAGGAGGAAATATTTTTTCACTCAACAAATAGTTAAGCTCTAGATCTGTTTGCCGGAGGATGTGGTAACAGCGGTTATGATATCTGGGTTTTAAAAAGGTTTGGACAAATTCCTGGAGGAAAAGTCCATAGTCTGCTATTGAGGCAGACATGGGAAGCAACTGCTTGCCCTGGATTTGTAGTATGGAGTATTGCCAAGATTTGGGTTTCTTCCAGGTATTTGTGACCTGGCTTGGCCACTGTTGGAAAACTGGATACTGAGCTAGATGGATCATTGGTCTGACCCAGTATGGCTACTCTTATGTTCTTACGTAATATAATTTTATGGCTTGTAAATTTTCTGAATAATCTCTTGCTTTTGGGTAGATTCCCTCAACAGATGGGTCATATGGTACTTACCCCCATACAATCTAGATTTATCTCTTGCTTCCAGGTTTAGGCCCATTGCCAGTATTCCTTTACTCACCAAATTAATGAAGACCTTAGTAAACAACTATCTGACTATATTGAGTCTCATTCCTGTTTACATGTTTCACAGTTTAGCTTTAGAAATCAGCTAAGTACTGAATCTTGACTTCTCACACTAACAACCATTATTCGTGAGTATTTATGTAGGGGACAACAGATTTTGCTGTTGCAGTTTGATATATTTGCTGCATTCGACTCGGTCAATCACGAATTGCTACTGATTGTGAGTTGGGATTGATGGGCACTGTTTTGAACCAGTGGCGTAGCCAGACTGCCAATTTTGGGTGGGCCTGAACCCAAAGTGGGTGGGCACAAAATTTTCTCTCTACCCCCCCCCCCCCCCCCCCCCAGCAAAATGTAGTTACACTCAGATGCATTTGTCACACAGGGTAAAGTGCTGCTTTTCAGTGCATCAGATTTCAGACAATTTATTTAATAGCCTAATCCTTTTCAGTGAGCTTTCAGAGGCCAAAACCTCCTGCCTCAGGTCAGTATAATGCTGTTACGGTATCCTCTCCTGACCTAAGGAAGGAAATATTGGTCTCTGAAACTTTATTAACACCATATTACTTTATCCTAAATTAAAAATAAAATTATTTTCTTTACCTTTGTTGTATGGCCATTTACTTTTTCTCATTGTGTTGCTCCCAGTCTCTAGATTCTGCTTTCCTTCGTTTTCACTTAACTCTTCTGCCAGGGTTTCCTGGCCATTTGTCATTTTTCTCTCCTTTTTCTTTGCTTTCTTCAATATTTTTCTGCCTCTCTGTGTCCAGATTTAATTCATTCTTACTATCCATTCTTTAATTTCCTTCATCTACTTATGGCTTTTCATCTTTTTCTCACCCTTGTTCTCCCCATGCCCCTTCCTCTTATTCTCCAATCTTTCACTACTCCCCCTTTCCATGCAGCAGCTCTCCTCTTTCTCTCCCCATCCTTCCAGTGTCTCCCCTCTCTCTCCCCATCCTTCCAATAGTCTCCCCTCTTTCTTTCTGCATCCTTCCATCCAGTGTCACCTCTTTCTCCCTACCCTTCCATCCAGCGTCTTCCCTCTTTCTCTCCCCATCCTTCCACCCATCTACCCTCTCTCCTGATCCTTCCATCTAATGTCTCTCTCCCTCCTTCTAACCAGTGTCTATCTCTCTACCCTTTTCTGTTTAGTGTCCCTTCTCTCTACACATCCTTCCAGTCTCTCCCCTTTTTCTCTGCATCCTTTCATCCATCTCCCCTCTTTTTCTGCCATCCTCCCATCTGTTTTCCCTCTTTCTCTCCCCATCCTTCCATTTTCCCTCTTTCTCTCCCATCCTTCCATTTTCCCTCTTTCTCTGCCATCCTCCCATCTGTTTTCCCTCTTTCTCTCCCCATCCTTCCATTTTCCCTCTTTCTCCCCATCCTGCCATCTGTTTTCCCTCTTTCTCTCCCCATCCTTCCGTTTTCCCTCTTTCTCCCCATCCTGCCATCTGTTTTTCCTCTTTCTCTCCCCATCCTTCCATTTTCCCTCTTTCTCCCCATCCTCCCATCTGTTGTCCCTCTTTCTCTCCCCATCCTTCTGTTTTCCCTCTTTCTCTGCCATCCTCCCATCTGTTTTCCCTCTTTCTCTCCCCATCCTTCCATTTTCCCTCTTTCTCTGCCATCCTCCCATCTGTTTTCCCTCTTTCTCTCCCCATCCTTCCATTTTCCCTCTTTCTCCCCATCCTGCCATCCATTTTCCCTCTCCCATTCAGGCCCACAAGCCCCAGCTCCCATTGCCGGCCACTGCTGCTTTTCCTGATGAGCAGCAGGGCCGGCGCTACAAAAAGAAGAAGCGCTCAGCTGACTGAGCTGAGCGCCGCCGCCAACGCTAACCCGACGAGAAAAAATGTTTAAAAAAAAAACGCGGCACTGCAGGCAGCCTCGAAGCATTGGCTGCTGGCTCTGCAGGCTCCTTCCGTCTCTTACGTCACTGCCCCTGCTTCGCTACAGGGGCAGTGATGTAAGAGACGGGAGGAGCCTGCAGAGCCAGCAGCCAATGCTTCGAGGCTGCCTGCAGTGCCGTGTTTTTTTTTT
The DNA here is from genome assembly GCF_901765095.1 of Microcaecilia unicolor. Lineage (NCBI taxonomy): Eukaryota > Metazoa > Chordata > Amphibia > Gymnophiona > Siphonopidae > Microcaecilia > Microcaecilia unicolor. The sequence continues at coordinate 122,535,554 of NC_044031.1, read as the reverse complement.
TAACATTTTTTCTCGGTGGGTTAGCGTTGGCGGCGGCGCTCAGCTCAGTCAGCTGAGCGCTTCTTCTTTTTGTAGCGCCGGCCCTGCTGCTCATCAGGAAAAGCAGCAGTGGCCGGCAATGGGAGCTGGCGCTGGGCAGGCCTGGACTGAAATTGGGTGGGCCTGGGCCCACCCAGGCCCACCCGTAGCTACGCCCCTGTTTTGAACTAGTTCAGAGAATTTTTGAGTAGCATTTATAAAGTGGAGGAGTGGCCTAGTGGTTAGGGTGGTGGACTCTGGTCCTGGGGGACTGAGTTCGATTCCCACTTCAGGCACAGGCAGCTCCTTGTGACTCTGGGCATGTCACTTAACCCTCCATTGCCCCAGGTACAAATAAGTACCTGTATATGTAAGACGCATTGAGCCTGCCATGAGTGAGCGCAGGGTACAAATGTAACAAAAAAAAGTGTGGAAAGGTGGAATCCTTTCAGATGATTGGATTTCAGTCTGTGGGGTGCCTCAGGGCTTCTCCTTATCCCCTATGTTGTGCAATCTCTTTATGAGTTCTTTGGATTTAATTACATTCTCTGATGATGTACGTTTATTTTCCTATGCAGATGATATACTGATGCTGGTACCTGTTAATTTTTCTTTCAATGACACTGTTATCTGCGTTTCCGAGTGTATTGATAGAATTCAATGTTGGGCTGTGAAAACAAGCTCAAATTAAATTTTACTAAGACTAAGATTCTTTGGTTTACTAATTCTCCTCTGACTGCTCTCGATTCACTAACATTGGTTGATGAGAAGAGTCTGTAAGTGGAGAAAGAACCAAGAATTCTGGGGGTTGTGCTT